>NC_069673.1:5087500-9887500 GCF_027244095.1 Hemicordylus capensis
AGTGGTAGAGCTTTTGATACAAGGTTCTGTGTTCGAGTCCCGGGCCCATGGAGACCAACCCTTGCCTCAGAAGCTCACGTACTAACCAACACCTCGATTGTTTGTATTTAACTTGTTTGGGTGCCTTGACCTATTTCTAAAATGCTTTTGTGACTTCCTAGGGACTTCCTGGTCCACCTGGACAAAATGGCCTCCCTGGGAAGCCAGGCCCAGCAGGAGAAGTGGGGCCTCTGGGCCCAGTGGGAATTCCTGGCCCGCTGGGCTGCCTGGTGAGCATATCGGTATCTTGGAGCATGCTGGGGTTGTCGGCTTCAGGGCTTGAGGCCGGGCTGGCCCACTCACTAGGCCTGGTGAGGCCGTTGCCTCGAGTGGCGGATTGGTGCAGGCTGCAAAATGGCCGCCTCACCTGGCCTGCACCCCGGCCTCATGGGGCAATGGTCTCCTTACAGGGTCAAGGAGGCTCCACTGGTCCAGAGGGGCGGGCTGGCAAGAAAGGAGAGAAGGTAAGGACAAGAGCAAGACGATTTCATCTAGGCTGTTCCTCCAGGGCGCTTTCCAGATTGCATCCTGTCACTACATGCCCGTTAAGTCGGCTTCCGTACTGCCTGTGTTTCGGCATCACAGTCCCTGTACTGTCAGCAAGGAGCCGTTCACATTTCCGATGCCTTCTTTCGGGTTTTATCTTTGCATTACAGCAGGCGTGGAGCCAGCCGAATGGCAGCCTGGGTCCGGCCCCACCAGGCGGCCCCACTAGTGACAGCCTGTGCTCGGGGGTGTGGTTCTGGCTCCAGAGAGCCCAAACGAGCTCTCCCCCACATCCATTTCAGGCAGCTAACGCTGCCTGAAAAGGACAGGAGAGAGCTCGCTCGGGGCTCTTCCGGAGCTTGGACGAGGGCGGGGGTTGTTCGCTCGGGGCTCTTCCAGAGCCCGAGCCACACACCCCTGTGGACTTCGGTGGCCCTTTTAATTGGCGCCCGGGTTCTTTGAACCCGTCTGCACAATGGTGGCTCTGCCCCTGCGTTACAGTACTACAGAGCTGTATTTCCCCCTTGCCTGAGGTCCGTGCAAGCTAGAAAAGACTGCTCCCTCGTGGCTCAGCGCAACACCCCTTGTTTATGGTTTCAAGATGATTCTACCAAGTCAAAGTAAATGACCACTGAACAGCATGTAATCTGGAAACCCCACCGCTGCCACCCACCATTAAGGCCCCCTGAACCTTGTCCCGAATTGTGCACCCCGCCATCTGGGTTCAGGCCTCTGAATTCCACTCCCCCTCCCTATCAGACTCTCAGCTCTGCTTTGCCTTGGGTCTAGAAATGAATCGTACAAGCTGCTTAGTGAGGGACTCCCGGATTGCTCCTGACGAGCCCCAGGGTTTCCTGTTGGAGTGGCTGGATATCAGACCTTTCCCCACATCCATACTTTGGCTAGCCAGGAATTGGCAGCACCCTGATTAACTTCATTTCTTTAGGGGGACGCTGGAGCAGCTGGTGGAGCTGGCATTGGGGGGCTGGCTGGAGAACAGGTATGGAGAACATCTAGGCTTCTTCTTTTCCCCTTTCCCCACCTTCTCACACTTCTCTTGGGTCCTCTCTTGGTTTCCATCTGCCCCCTTTCCTCCTTCCGATGAAGCTGACGTCCTGAATCATAACAGCATTATTCAGCTTGTGTGTGTGTGTATCTGTTTCAACCATGTGTCTGAAAATGCAGGATTATTCATGATTTTTTGCCCCTAGGGTTCTCCAGGGCTGCCCGGAGGGGAAGGTCAGCCTGGGTCAAAAGGGCAACAGGTCAGTATTTCAAAAGAGCTTTGAAGATCCAGGTGACACTCTGTCTTTCGAGGGGTTACAAGCTCTAACGGGTCTTCGCTCAAATTTAGGAGATGGTGTTTCTTCTTTTGCGGGGGGGTGATATATACTTGGTAGGCCAGTGGTTTCAGGTTCACTCCCTGGCATCTCCGAGCAGGGCTGGGAAAGACTCCTGCCTGCAACCTTGGAGAAGTGGCTGCCAGCCAGTGTAGACAATACTGAGCCAGATGGACCAAGGGTCTGACTCAGTATATGGCAGCTCCCTATGTTCCTATGTTCTGCTCACAGTTCTGCTCTGTAAGAACGAGGAATGACAGGACTCCGTGTGTATTTCTTAAACCTAGTACTGCATGGCCATCTCATGTGTGCTCTGTGGCCACTCAGCCTCTTGAAGGGGATGTCTCAGGAAGTCGTTCGTTCCTCTGCACTTCCAGTCAATGGCCTTCTTCCATCCTGGGGGACGCCCCCTGCTAACCAAGCAAAGGATACCAGCTCCACCAGCACCACCTTTTAAAAGTGGTGATTCTCTTTCTTGAGCAGGGGGAGAGCAACTGGCTTTATCCGTCCCCAGCACAGCATCCCTCCAGTGGCTGTTGCTGGGGTCTCTCTCCTGTTTCTTTTTTAGATTGTGAGCCCTCTGGGGGACAGGGAGCCATTTTATTTATTTATATCTATGTAAACCGCTTTGGGAACTTTTGCTGAAAAGCGGTATATAAATCTTCTTCGTCCTCGTCGTGCTTCACAGCTGTAAGTTCTTGATTGCTAGGTGGTTATCTTATTCCAAGCCGGGGCCTTCACAGGGGCCAATCAGAAACTCACAAAGCTCCCAAATTAGGGTCGGAGGCTTCCCCTGCCCTGATGCGGATAGTGAGAAAAACCCCTCATATCGATGTATCCTCTTCCTCCAGCCCTGGCTTGCGTAGAGATATAAAGAAACTATCAGAAATCTCCAAGGTGTCTTTGTGGAAGGAACTCTGAAATTCTCTTCTGGGGCTATAGCCGAGAAGGCCCTGCATTGAGTTGTTCCCCTCACAACCGGACCTGGGAAGGTTCACTGTAGAACTGCCATCCCTTTCAGGACGTGGAGAACCAAAAATACACAACCTAGGATAACCTGTGGAGACCTTATGTTGATTGTTTTCTTTTCCAGGGGGGGAGAGGAACTCCAGGGTTCCCAGGTCCCAAAGGAGAGCTCGGAGAGAGAGGAGAGAAGGGGCTGGCGGGCGACCTTGGGAGACCTGGAGAGCCGGGGACAGAGGTACATGTTGGGAATTGTCAGAGGGTGGGTTTCTCCTCCCAGCTCAGCAGTGGGGAGGAACTGGGGGAAGCAGTCATGATCCAAGGCCAGGGATGGAAACGTGCTAAGAACCTGCTTTTCTTCCTCAGGGTGATGACGGAGACCCTGGGGTTCCTGGCGAGCCGGGGCCAAAGGGAGAGAAGGTGTGGCGGAATTTTATCCTCCTCGGAATTATTGTGTGCAGCTCCTGCACAATATTCGGCTGTCTTTCCTTTCTGTTCACGCAGACTTAGACCATTGATTTTTTAATATAGACCGACAGACAGATAGTTTCTAAACTGTTTTGTATTGCATTTTGCATTTTTAATTTATTTTTATTGTAATTTTCCTTGTTTTATGTGTGTGTTAGATTTTTTTTAAAAACTGTTGTGTAGTTGTGAGCCGCCCAGAGAACAACTTGTTCAGCAGCTAACTGAACAACTTGGGCAGCTAACAAATAAAGTTTATCATTATCATTATCATTCCTGAAAATATATTATTATTATTATTATCATTATTTACATTTATATCCCACTCTTCCTCCAAGGAGGGTGTGCTACATACTTGAGTTTCTCTTTCACAACAACCCTGTGAAGCAGCTTAGGCTGAGAGAGAAGTGACTGGCCCAGAGTCACCCAGCTAGTTACATGGCTGAATGGGGATTTGAACTCGGGTCTCCCCGGTCCTAGTCCAGCACTCTAACCACTACACCACGCTGGCTCTCTAAAACAGGGGTTCCCAACTTGTGGCACTCCAGATGTTGCAAAATTAGAACTCCCATCATCTTCAGCCACAATCAGTTGTAGCTGCCGGTGATGGAAATTGTAGTTCCCTACTAACTGAGCAAAGAGGCACCTTTGAAAAGGTGGTGATTCTCTTTATTGAGCAGGGGGAGAGCAACTGGCCCTATCCATCCCCAGCATAGCATCCCTCCATTGACTGTTGCTGGTGTCTTATCTGATTTTGTTTGTTTGTTTGTTTGTTTGTTTGTGAGCCGTTTGGGGACAGGGAGCCTTTTTATTTATTTATTTCCTTATATCTGTGTATATAAGGAACTTATATTTGGGAACTTTTTGTTGAAAAGCGGTATATAAATATTTGTCGTATTTGGAATCCAGCAGTGTCTGGACGGCCACAGGTGGGGAACCCTGCCCTAAAAGGACCATGAACCAGAACAAGCCGGACGTAACCCGTTGTGGAAGTAACGGTTTTCAATTCAAATCAATCAAACGGCCCTGCAAATCTTCCTAGATGGATTTGCCCATCATTGCTTCGGTTTGGGGACCTTGTCTGGTTGGTGTGATAGATTCTGCTTGTCTTCGACGGTACCCTTGCGAAAAGATGGTTCTCGTGTTCAAGAGAGTTGATTGGAAGGAAATAAATGGTTCTTGGGACTGGCCTTTGATTTTGCTCTCCAGCTCTTTAGAATAATCTCTCTCTCTCTTTCTCTGTCTGGAACAGGGGGACACTGGTGCCGGAGGGTCTTCTGGACCGCCAGGGCCCGGAGGAATGGTGGGGAAAGTGGGCAGAAAGGGCCTCAGAGGAGAAAAGGGGGCAGAAGGCTTCATGGCAAGTACTAGCCACGAGGGGTATCACTTTTGTGCTCAGCTTGGGGGACTCCCTAGAACAGGAGTGGGCAGCCTGGCCCTCTGGCGGTTGTTGGACTTCCTCTCCCGCCAACCCCAGCCAAAATGCCGCGTTTGCCCACCCCTGCCCTAGAAGCTGACCACTGTCGGAAACAGGCTGCTGGGCTTTGGGAGAGCTTTGCTGGGATCCAGCAGGGTTCGGCTCCAGCATTTCCATCAAGGGGCATCCTCTTCTCTGTGTCCTTTGCAGGGCCAGGCGGGCGTGACTGGCGTGGCGGGGCCTGAAGGAGCCAGAGCGGCAAGGGTAGGTCACGGTTCAGAGCCAGGAGCCCGTAGGGGCCGTCCGGAAGAGGACCCCCTTCCTCAGCTCAGGCTACACCACCCTCGCCTTGTGTGGGTTGTAAGGCCGTGGGAAGAGAGCTGGTCTATGGGAAGAGAGCTGGCCCTGTGGTAGCAAACATGACTTGTCCCCTTTGCTAAGCAGGGTCTGCCCTGGTTTGCATTTGAATGGGAGACTTGATGTGTGAGCACTGTGAGATATTCCCTTTAGGGGATGGCGCTGCTCTGGGAAGAGCAGAAGGTTCCCAAGTTCCTTCCCTGGCAGCATCTCCAAGACAGGGCTGAGAGAGATTCCTGCCTGCAACCTTGGAGAAGCCGCTGCCAGTCTGTGCAGACAATACTTAGCTAGATGGACCAATGGTCTGACTCAGTATGTGGCAGCTTCCTATGTTCCAATGTAAGGCCAATCTCTCCCCTCCACTCTCTCTCCTTGTGTTCCCTGCTCCACCTGGCCCACCTTTATAATGAGGATGGAAAGTGTAAATAAATGTAAAACCGTACAAAAGGCATTCAGCCAGCACCATGCGCCTTGCAGGAACCAACTCTTCTTTCTGGTGTTGCAGGGGGAATCGGGAGTCCGGGGGCTTCCGGGATCAGACGGCCCTGAAGGGCTGAAGGTAATGAAACCAATAAATCCCAGAGGTCCTATTCCAGGCCTGCTCAACTCCGGCCCGTTCGCAGATGTTGGCCTACAACTCCCATAATCCCCGGCTATTAGCCACTGCGGGTGGGGATCATGGGAGTTGTAGTCCAAAAACAGCAAGGTGGGGGCTACATTGAGCAGGCCTGCCCTGTTCTCTAGCTCAGGGGAAGAGCTAGAGAATGCCTGCTGATGGCCCCAATGTCAGTCCCTTCCATTTCCACAGAAGGCTGGGGAAAATCCTTGTCTGGGACCCTGGAGAGATGCTACCAGCCAGAGTAGGCAGTATGGGGCTAGGTGGACCCATGGTCTGACTCAGCAGGAGAAAGCTCAGTGGTGGAGCATCTGCTGTGCACACAGGCAGCCCTGGATTCAAGCCCTGGCGTCTTCAGGTCGAGCTGGGATTAGGACCCCTGCCCTGTCTGGAACGCTGTAGAGTTGCTGCCAGTCAGTGCAGACAGTCCGGACCAAGGACTGGTCCAGTGGCCCTAATGCCGCTTCCAATATTCAGCCCAGTGGCAGAGCATCTTGCAGAAGGTCCCCAGTGCCTTCCCCGGGCCGGCAGCATCTCTCCAGGTAGGGGAGGACGCCTGCCGAAACCTTGGAGAAGCCGCTGCCAGTCAGAGCAGACAATCCTGAGCGAGGTGGACCAAGGGTCTGACTCCGCAGAAGGCCGCTTCCGTCGGTTGCAGAGCTAGCAGTGCAGGGGAAGTGAGGAAATGAGAGCCGAGTCTTAACTTTCGGGACGAGCAGGTCTGTTCCCTTAATTGAGCCCCATGATTTGCAAATAACTCGGTGGCTTCATCACTTTATTTGGATTTGTTTCAGGGAAACCAAGGCCCTGATGGCTTACGAGGTCCCAGTGGTGTGGCTGGAGCGACGGTAAGCGTAGGGTGCTTTGTATTGTCCCTATCCAGCCCTAACAACAGTGCCCCTCCAAGGGCCATGACAGGTGTATGTGTTGTATTCCCCACCCCACACCGATCGTGAGCCCTTTGGGGATGGGGAACCTTCTTATTTATTATCTGTTTTCCTACGTCCTTTGCTTTGAGAATGATTGAAGAGCAGCACATCAATATTTGAAGGCGTTCCCAAATCTCTCTCTTTTTAATTGCTCCTTTCACATCTAAGCTGCTGTATCTGGGAGCGACGGGACGGAACTAGGAGGCAGAGGAAAGGTGTCCATCTTCAGCCACAAAAACCCCAGGTGGCAATTTTCTGTCACTCGCTTCTGCAACGGGATTACTCCTACTGAGCAACCTCATAGGGGAGTCGTATGGATTGCGATATTGTGCATCTAGACGGCTGTGAAATAGAAATATCTTTGTAATATTATCAGCATTCAGATGCTGGTGATATAAATGGCTTTTTCTTTTCTTTTCTTTTTTCTGTAGGGATTCCCAGGAGAAGATGGGGAGAAGGGAGACCAGGGCAAGAGAGGTCCTTTGGTAAGTCTTTATTCAGCCAAAAATGATCAACGGAGAGCTTTGAACCAGGCTCATATTTGGGAGGGAGGAAAAAGAACGGGGGTGCAAAAATCACCCATTTTTTAAAAATCACCACCCAGTTCATGATAGTACCACCCAAAAGCTGCAGGCCAGCACACACACACACCATCCCAACTTCACCCCCCAACAAAATGCTTTCAGGAGGTTGGATATGAATGCAACTGAATGCAAGAAAGAATCCAGTTTCAATGCAGGTCCCTGCCCCGAGGACCTTACAATCTCTGCAAGAAGGGAAATAATTATTGTTAAGTCGTAGATTTTCCACTCTTTTTGCTCTTCAACCTTCCACAGCTGTGTCTGACTGAAAGGGAAGCCACCTTTTCTCGTTGCTTTTCTCATGTGTAGGACAACTGCTTTGTTTCAAGATTTGGAAAGGTGTGTCAGCAATGGTTCTTTCCCATTTGTGCTCTCTAGGGTGCCCCAGGCCCTGAGGGTGTGAAGGGGAGCCAAGGACCTAGGGGTCCCAATGGCCTCCAGGGACCCCAGGGGAATACAGGCCCGAAAGGAGAGGTTGGCGCTCAGGTAACTTCCTTCTCTTTAATTTTGTGATTGGGAGTCTGGCTGTCTTGTTTACTGAGAGTGCACCATTGATAAGTGGTTAGGGACGTAAACAGAACTGTACTGTTCCTTGAAAGCTGAGAATCTCTCTCCAGCCTTTGGAAGCGGACGCTTTTCTGCTGGGGACAGCGATAGGAGCGAGGCAAACAGAGCCAGTTGGGGAGTCGTAGCAGAATCAGCATCTCTTTAGATGGCAGGCAATAAGGCAATTAAATGCTCCCTGTAATTTTTGCTTTTAGCTTCTACTGTTAAGGTATTGATTTGTCTCTCCCATTGATTTCAGGGGTATTATGGATTGCCAGGCGAAACAGGAGCACCGGGTCCAACCGGCACTGACGTGAGTTGACTTTGTTTGCTGCATTTTATATTCACTTTGGGTCCAGCTAGACGCGGTGGGGTGGGGGGGGGACACATTCTTGCCCTGACCCAGACTAAGCAGCACCCCAAGCAAGGAATGTTTTCAGCACCCCTCTATTTGCTCAGCTTTTGAAGGCTTTTTCGTTTTGTGCTTTAGTAACCACTTCCACAGCAGTGTGTGTGGACCGTGCGTCAGGGATGATGCCCGACGCACAAGATGACAGCTTGGCTTGCACGGAGATCTGTAAATCTGCATTTATTCATTCTGTGCATAAGAAGATGAAGGCAGATTGGTTTCCTCTAACCTTATAGACATTTTTAAATTTGAAGATTAACGGAAACCCCTCCACCCCCCAAAAAAACCTTGGTGCCACAGGTAGATTTTAGAAGGGGCCGACTCCGTGTTTTCTTGCATAGGATTGAATTCTTTTAAGATAGCATTTGCCATGCTTCGTTTTCCTAAGTGCCTGTATTAAAGGCAATTAACATCTGTAAAAGATCTGCTTGCGGCGGGGGGGGGGGTACCTTTGTAGATGAACAAAATGTTGGTTTATCTCATTGGTTAATTAATTCAAGCAATTATTTGACTGACTAATTAAGCCCTAGCATCCTCCCATGGAAGAAAATGCATTTGGGGCCCAAACTGAGCTTTTTCTGTCTATAGGGGCCCCCAGGCCAGAAAGGAGATTCAGGATTGCCAGGGGAACCGGGGCAAAAGGTGAGGTTTTCTAAATTGATCATTTTAAGTCAGAATTGACATGGCCCGTTGTGTGTCTCGGGAGTGTAATTATGGCATGAATTGCCATTTGGGCAGGCCTGTCTGGAGCAGGGGGGCTGTTCATTGTGACTCTTGTCACGGTCTGCCCCCTTAGAGACGGAAGTGGGGCCATCGCATTGCAGGTAAGGTGCTCTCTCCCCTCCCCACGAAAATCAGCCAGTTTTTGGCCGAAAATGGCCAATGGGGAACCTAACCCCTGCAATCCCGTAGGGATCAATGATCTAATATTTGCGGTTTCCATATCCACGGTACAGCCACGGAATGGAACCCCCGCAAATATCGAGGTCCACCTGTATTAAAGAGACCAGAGTAAACAGAATTAAATCAACGGGTATATCGAAGTGGAAGAGATTTTACAGTTCGTCTTGTCCTCCTAGAGTTTGAGTTAGAATACACCATCCTGAGAATCTAAGCTTTTAGATTTTGCATAACAAGCAAGCTGTTAGGCTCTGGTGTCTCTGTGTAAGCTGCTAACGGTGCTGCTGTCTCTTCCGCCTTCTCCTGGAAAGATTTGCTTGTCCCTGTTTTGTTTCAGGGCCCTCAGGGATTACCAGGTCTGGATGGTCAGAAAGGATGCAGAGGAGAAAAGGTATCTATCAACCACCACTTTAAAATTAAAATTAAAATGTAAAACTGCTCTGCGGGTTGGGGGGTTGACGTCACAGGCACTGGTGAATCAGTACTGTACACAGCCACTTCCTCCCTTTTTGCATTCAAACTGATTACTCTGGTAAAGCTGCACAGCAGGGTTTTGAGCTTGCAGAGGGAAGGAGGAAATGTACATTGGAAAGAAATGTAGTGAGGTTGCTTCCAAACTGGATCTGCTGCTCTGCAAAGCCTGTGTTCATTTTTGTTCCCACTTCCCTTAGGGGCAGCACGGGCGTGGCGGGTCTCCCGGTTTCCCTGGCAATCCTGGCAGAAGGGTAAGGAAGCAGACTCAGGCCCGCTTTCTCTTGCAAAAGCACGCCCCAGAATACACAAGAGAGTCTCTAAGGGCTGAATTATGGGCACCATTTCTGTGCTCACAAGTTTGGACGGATCTGTGCCTGCGGACACAGTACACCTGTCCTACGAGTGTTGTACATAACGTGTGAATGGGATGCTTAAGGAGGAGGTGAACGTGCTGATGTCTCAGGTCCAAATTTGAGACTTAGCAACTCTTCCCTGCTCCGCCCCCCCTTGCTGCTTTTAGGGCAAGCGCGGCAAAGCTGGATCCAGGCCTCCAAGGGGTTCCAAGGGTCCGAAGGTAGGCCATGTGCTCTGTGTTCTTTTTGGGGGGAGGGAGGAAGAAGGTCGGTGAGGGTCTAATGGCTGATCTCTGGGTGGTTTGAAGTAGATTGGAAAGGGCTTTCTGGAGAGCTTGGTCGAAAACCATGCTCCATTTTTGTCAAAGGCCCCACAGAAGTTGTGAAAAGGCTATAGACTGGGGGACCAGGCAGTTGTCCTGTGGCAGCAAGGGGCTGCTGTGCCTTAAAACAGGGAAATGCCATTGTTTTAGTGTACTGCAGTGGCCACCATTTTATTTCCCAGAATGCACGGGGAAACGATGCTTTCCCCTGCACATCCTGGGAAAGGAACGCGGCAGCCTTCAAGAACAAGCTAGTCCCTTGCTTAACTGAGCAGAGAGGCACCTTTTTAAAGTGGTGATTCTCTTTATTTAGCAGGAGGTGAGCAACTGGCCCTATCCCTCCCCAGCACAGCATCCCTCCAGTGGCTGTTGCTGGTGTCTTTCTTACGTTTCTTTTTAAATACTGTGGTTGCCAGAACCTAAGGGGTATACCCGTGGGTCAAATGGGCCGTAACCCAAAGTTTGGCTTTAAAAAAGCCAAACCTGCCAACCTTTGGGGACAGGGAGCCATTTTCTATCTATTTGTCTGTCTGTCTATCCATCCATTCAAACTGCTTTGGGAACTTTTGTTGAAAAGTGGTATATAAATATTAGTTGCATTCATAAGAGCAGTGCTGGAAGCCACTGCGGTTTACAACACGAATGCTGATTCCTACAGGCAATTTTGCAGGCGGTCTAGATGATGTTCTCCACATCCTAGGAACATAAGAAGCTGCCTTCTACCGAGTCCAACGCTTTGTCCATCCTGCTCAGTATTGTCTGCACTGACTGGCAGCAGCTCCTCCAAGCTTTCGGGAAGGAGTCTCTCCCAGCCATATCTGGAGATGCTGCCAAGGACTGAACCTGGGACCACCGGCACGCCCTGCCACTGGGCTACGGCCCCATCCTGTAATCCATGGAACACCTTAGTCATGACTAAGCATTGTTAAAATCAATGAGACGAGTTAATCATGACTGATTTGAGCCTCATTAAATTCAAAGAGACTTAGTCACGACTAACTCTGGCTGGATGCTGCCCTTTCATATTTCGTCATTTGAGGTTTTTTGCCATTGTAAACCTCTTGGAAATCCTGGACTGACACATATTTTTGTAAATAAATAACTGCCCATGCTTTCTCAGCTTAGATTGCCATGATCTTTAAAAACAGAAACTGGGGAAAGTGTCTGATGAATGTAACATGCAGAGAGACAATGTCTTTGTGGGATTGTCCTGGAAAGGCATTAGCAAACTGCAGGCATTTTCTGCACGTCTTTTCTTCTTTCTTCAAGGGGCTGCGTGGTGAACGAGGCCTCAAGGGACCAGGAGGACCCCCAGGTGTTTATGTAAGTATTCATCACATGGAGCAATGTTCCTGAATTCCATTCTGTGCAAAATTCACGACCCTCAGGGACATATTTTCGGGAGGTATACAGAGGGCTTCAAAGGGAAGGAGAGATCCAAGAACACCACCCTTCCCGTGAAGCACCAGTGCAGGATTAGTCCAGATCCCAGTCATTATGATTGGTTATTTTGTTTACTTACAGTTCACCTTGCTACAAAGATTTCAGTTAATTTGGGCTATCACACAATTAAATAAAAAAAAGTTTGATGAATAAATGAAATCTGCAAAAAAAAAAAAAAAGGAACTTCCTGCCTCTTGATCTTAGGCTTGGCTCCTCCCTGTTTAATTTTTAAACCAAAGTTAAATAACTGAGCAAAGAAGCACATTTTAAAGCTGGTGATTCTCTTTATTGAGCAGGAGGAGAGCAACTGGCCCTATCCATCCCTAGTACAGCATCCCTCCAGGGGCTGTTGCTGGTGTCTATCTTAGGGGGTTTTTTTTAGATTGTGAGCCCTTTGGGGACAAGCAGACATTTTATTTATGTGTTTATGTCTATATACACCACTTTGGAAACTTTTGTTGAAAGATGGTATATAAATATTTTTCGTATTTGTAAATACTTAAAAAGAAATCAAGCAGGCCTTCTAGTAACTCTGTACATTTCTCTGTGATTGCTTAAAGATTGCCTTATCCCGCCTTTTTATGATATTAGAGGTTGTGTTTTACTGCTTTCTTTAATGAATTTTTTGTAAGCTGCAATGAATTCATTTGTGAAGAATGGTGGCATATAAATATTTTAAATAAACAGATAGATAAATAAAATATTTTTAAAGAAAGCTAGGTTTTTCTCCTACCCCTTTCTAAAAATGCAAAAATGGGGGCCATTTTCTAAAACACGTAGACAGCCAGTTTGAGCTGCAAAGCACACAATCAAATATGGAAACCATTGCCACAGGATGTTGTGATGGCCAGTACTTCATTCATATATAGATATAGATATAGATATAGATATAGATATAGATACACACACACACATATATATATACTGTACTTCAATTTTGCAGCTGTATAGAAGTGCCTCCATCTGCAAACTGTGGAGTTGTCCAGACGAGGACTCGTTTACCACATGTAATGATAAATAAACTACAAATTACCATAGTGAATTCTGTTTGTCCTGTTTACCATTTGCAGGGGGATTCTGGACTGAGAGGGGTAAAAGGAGTCAAGGGTCCCAAAGGACGAAAGGTGGGTGCCCACCTGTGTGGTGTAGTGTTTGGAGTGTTAGACTAGGACTGGGAAGACCCGAGTTCAAATCCTCATTCAGCCATGGAGACTCATGGGTGCCTCCGGGCCAGTCCTTTTGCTCTCAGCCTTGCCTACCTCACAGGGTTGTTGTGAGGATAAACATAACCATGCACACTGCTCTGGGCTCCTTGGAAGAAGAGCAGGTTATAAATGTAAAAGTTAATTGTTATTTCTCAGCTGAATCAATTATACCAGCAATTTTTTGCTTAGATTCTCCAAAGTGAAAGGGCTGTTGTAATATCAGTTTAGTGTATCCTCTCTTTTTACATCACTGGGAACCGTTAATCCTTTTCACCTTCTTTTGCCTTCTTCTAGGGTGACAAAGGAAGCATGGGGGACCTTGGTCCACAGGGAGATAACGGCTTTAAGGTGCTTGTGAGAAAATGTATGTGTGTGTGGATTTCTAATTTTAAAATTTTGCAAAGGATCTAGTCCTCAGTAAGAACCATCTTTCTCATTCAGGGCAAGCAGGGTCCGGTGGGTGTTCCAGGGAGGACAGGACCAAAAGGGGAACAGGTAACATTGCTTTATATACTCTTGCCATAGTCTCGCTTTCCAAATCCGGGTACCTAATTTGCATATTATGTAAATTGGCCTGAAAATAATTTGTGAGCAGAAGAGTGACTGCACATTTTGCTCCATAACTCTGCTTCTACAAGGGCTAGAGCTTAGCTTTAAAAAGAAAAAAAAGAAAGAAAGCTGAAATCCGGGAAAATGTTATCTGCCATGATAGTACCCGGGTCACAGAAGCCAGTGGGAACCAACTGACCTGGCCGGGGGAGGTTGAGGGACAGTTATGTGCACAACCTGTGGCAAGCCCCACCCCCTGGATGAAAAGTAAATAGCATGCTGAGGCCAGCTTGGCTACCAGGATATCTCTGCTTTCTTTTCAGGGTGTGATTGGCCTTCCTGGTACACGTGGTTATGCTGGATTCCCTGGCGTTTCGGTAAGCATTTCCATTTTGGGGGCCCACAGGCTCCTGGGAGGAAATTTGTCGATGATCTCAATGGTGGCTTTGGCTACATGCCTTCCTTGGCTGGGCAGACTTCAGGCTTGAGAGATCTGCTTGGTTATTATTGGGTATTTTTTTGTTTTTTGTTTACTAGAACCCCAAGTTCTCTCAACCAAAGCCAAGTGCAAAACAATGCTTGGAGGGGGAGTGTAGAGTTGGCAAACATGCTGCTGCAGAAAGATGAGGGCCTTTTCAAGTATTCCCACGGAACACTCAGAAAACCCCTCTTGACTTGGCCCGGCTGAGCAGATGAGCTGCAGTACCCCCTTTGACCATTGCTTGGGTGGCGCTGTAGCACAGGAAAACTGAGCCAATAGCTCCCTCTGTGGGAGGGAGGGCCTAAGGCTATGAGAGGGAAGGAGCTAAATATGAAGCGTGTGTGTGTGTGTGTGTGTGTGTGTGTGTGTGTGCACGCACAAGTGTGTTCACACACACTTTTTGAAGCTTAGGACACAGTCATCTCTGGATTTTTCACAAAATTTGGTGTTTTCTTTCCTGCTCTCCCCAGGGCTCACTTGGAGAAAAAGTAAGTAATTCTCTCCTCTAGCACTCTGCTTGTACAAATTCTTCTTCTGAGCAGACCTGCAGTCCTCAAAACCATGCACCCAATATACAAATACAAATGCGGCAAATATTTATATCCCACTTTTCAACCAAAGTTCCCAAAGCGGTCTACATACAGAAATCAATCAATCAATCAATCAGTTAATTAAAGGGCTCCCTGTCCCCAAAGGGCTCACCGTCTAAAAAAGAAACATAAGTTAGACACCAGCAACAGCCGCTGGAGGGATGCTGTGCTGGGGCTGGATAGGGTCAGTTGCTCTCCCCCTGCTAAATAAAGAGAATCATCACTTTAAAAAGGTGCCTCTTTGCTCAGTTAGCAGGGGCTAATCCACACCTCCCTGCTTTCCTTAACTGGGGGTGTTTGCTGGTGAGAATTAACGTGTTGTCAAGACTTTTGCCACCCCCATTTAGAGCAGGGCAGCCTGCAAACAAGATCAGAGAGGCCAGGGCCAGGTCCTAAAGGCAGTCAGGTTCCAAAAGACTTTGAGTTCAGGGCAAGGAAAAGCACAAGGGTCTGGCCGTCTTCTCTAACTGCATGTTGCTGAGACTAAGGGACCAAACTGGAATCAACGGTTGTATAGAGCCAGCAGTGAACCTATTGGTTCTCCATATCACCTGGTCCAGCTGAGCTAATAAACTGCAGTACCTCCTCTGGCCATTCTCTAGGTGGTGCTGTAGGACAGCAAAGATCAGGTTAAGAGTTCCTGCATTAAGGTTATGAAGGGCCTAATGCTAACGAGAGGGAGGGGACTTAAACATGCACAGATTTTTAATACTTTCCCTTCTTGTTTTTCCAGGGTCTCAAAGGCTTTCAAGGCCTGCCAGGACCCAAAGGAGCACCAGGCCTGCCTGTAAGTTAGCAGTCTTTTTCGCTAGAATCATAGAATTGCAAGGGGGGGGGGTTTTGGCCCAACCCCCTGCATCGGCAAGATTTCCTCCATGAGGACTAGTAGCAACTAGCAATTTATATATAAAAAAAAGAATGTGTTGATACAATAGTGAGGACCACTCCTCAGGCTTTCGTAGGTCCAGTTCACGGGGAAGCAGAAGGTGGAAGGAGGCTGTGGAGTTCTCGTAGCGTTTTGTGATAGAAAACACGAGGGATGGTTCTCCTTAGTACAAATAAATAAAACCCAGTTATGTGCTCAGCTGATGAGGGGATGGAGCCATCCCTCAGCGGTAGAGTATCTGCGTTGCATGCAGAAAGTCCCAGGTTCCGTCCCTGGCAGCATCTCCAGGTAGGGCTGGGAGAGACCCCTGAGACTGAAACGCTGCCAATCAGAGTTGACAATTCTGAGCGAGATGGGCTGGGGCTCTGACTCCGTAGAAGGCTGTTTCCTGTGTTCGGAGGGGCTGTCACTGAACGGTATGATATCTGCTTGGCATGCAGAAGGTCCCGGGTTCCATCCCTGGCAGCATGTCCAAGCAGACCTGGGAAAGATGACACCTGCCTGAAACCTTGGAGAGCTGCTGCTGCCAGTCAGTGTAGACAGCCCTGAGCTGGATGGACCAATATTCCGATTCAGTAGAAGGCAGCTTCATAGATGAGGAAGGACCCATAGCTCCATGCCAGAGCATCTGTTTTGCATGCAAAACGTCCCCGGTTCAATCCCTGGCATATCCAGGTAGGGCTAGGAGAGACCCCTGTCTGGAAGGATGGGGAGCCTCTGCCAGTCAGGGCAGGCAATACGAAGCTGGACGGACCAAGGGCCTGACTCCGTAGGAAGCAGCTTCCTATTTTCCGTACGCAAAAGTATGTGCATTTTCAGCCCACAAAGTACTGTGTATGCATTTAGGCACCATGAGGTATGCGTTTATTTGTGCATCCTGGGCTAAGGTTCCAAGATGCTGGTTTTTGGAGGCTGTGCCTATTTGGACAAGAGCTGAGGGTGGCCGAAGAAAGAAGTCAGCATAGTTTAGAGTTGGGGTTAGCCATGGGGGATCTGGGCTGAGGTGGTGACCTCCCGTTCCCCAGACCCTGGGAGCATTGAGTGGCCTGCCTGAGACCCAGGGCACTGAGCAGCAGGTGTCTGGAGGCAGGATTGTCAACTGCCCGTGTTGTTTCTAGGGCGCACCTGGCGTTCCTGGTCCCCGGGGTGCTCCGTTGAATCTCTCCAGGGAAGAACTGCAGGTGAGTGCTGACAAATCAAAGCCCAGGGAGAACGGTCTGCCGAATTGTATCGGGGTGGGGAGCAGAGCTGAGACGGTTTCTCCCCTTTTGCATTTTCAGTCGCCTTTGCCCCTGAATATTCAGGGCTCCTCCTGGTTGATAGCTACCATCTCCCCCCCACCCCACCCCAGAATGCAACACTGTGGTGGTGGTTGGAGTTCCAGTGCCTCGACCTTTTGCACCAACTATCCTCATGGCCACTGGGGCATTGGGAGTAGAGATCGTGAGTCAGGGTCTCCCTATCTCTGTGACCCCTGTCGTTACTCTTCAGGTATTTCCTGGGCTGAGTCAGATTCCCTTCCTTTCCTCTTAGAGAGCAGATGGAAACCTCTCCCTCCGCCCCCACCTATTCATTATGTAGTTCTTTAGATCAAGGATTGGGTCTTTCCTATCCAAAGGGGTCCTTCGCCCATACAGCTCCTTAGTATTTTGATTCTTCAAGAATCTCCACGTATCTCCTTGAAATAGCTGCGGCAACGAAACTCTGCAGACTACTCTGTAACTGGAGTGGCGAACTTCTTCCGTGCTCTGCTAACTAACCGGGGGATAAAAATTACAACCCCCACCAGTTGGGACATCAGAATCACTTTCGTAGATACGCTGTCGATAATGTTAGAGGCGTCTCTCAAAAACAGATGAATCGCTTATGATGAGTCAAACTGGAATCGTCGATACGATCGTGGGAAAGTGGCGCTCTCAGCCGTATCTGGAAAAGCCAGGGAGGGAACTTGGGACCTTCTGCTCTTCCCAGAGCAGCCCCATCCCCGGAGGGGAATCTTTTCCAGGGCTCACACATGGAGTCTCCCATTCAAATGCAAACCAGGGTAGACCCTGCTTAGCTAAGGGGACAGTGCATGCTTGCTACCACCAGAGTACCTCACCTCCCAGTTAATGCAGCATTGCATGGAAGGTGGAGGAAAAGGACGCCCTGCCGCGTCCAACCTTGATTTTGGGCCACGCCACTTCTCCAGACCTCGCATGGGATGTAGAGCCTAGCTGGATGCTTCTTCCACCCAGCTATCAGGCATGAGCACAAATCCTGGTTTGTGAGATTTCTTGGCATCTGCAAAGAACTGCAAAGCACACAAGTCACTTTTAGCTGCCTCCCAATGTATGAATGAATAGCTTTATTTTGATTATCGATTAGACACAAACACAACAGACGACAGAACATTCAGATAAGAAATCTATCATACCATACACCAACCAAGTAAACATTTTATGGTAAGATCTAAAGGGTAGAAATTAATTGTTGACGGATCTTAACAGTGGCCATGCAAAATTTAGCAACCTTGTGTGTAATAGACAGTTTCTTGTCTGCAAGAATTGTGACGTAAAATTCATCATTTCGGCCGGGTTAATGTAATAGCAAGGGGAGTGATAAGACTACGTTGACTGTCATTATAAAAGGTAGGGATGTGCAAAAAATTTCGGGCACAGATCGATCTGTGCCCGAAATGAGCAATTTCGGGTGATTCAGGGCTGAACCGAATCACCCTCGATGTCCCCCGATATTTTTCGGGGCCGAGCCAAATCACCCGAATTTCGGGGCCGAAAAATTTGGGTAATTCATGACCGATTTTGGGGGATTATTTGAAGTTTTAGTGACTTTGGGGGAGTTCGGGGGCATAGAATGGGATCTGGGCAAAAAGAGTGGGGTGGGGTGGTAGTGCCTAATGGGTGCAGGCTACCACCCCAATTTCAGGGGGATAGGGCAAAGGGCTGATTTTTGGGAAATTTCTGAAGTTTTTGTGTCTTTGGGGCAGATTGGGGGCAGAAAGTGGATCTGCCCCAAAAGAGTGGGGTGGGCTGGTAGATAGTGCCTAATGGGTGGAGGCTACCACCCGTCCCCAATTTCAGAGTGATTGGGCAGAGGGCTGGATTTTGGTGAATTTCTGAGGTTTTTCTTCATAAGGTGCAGTGTGCTAGATTGATATTCATAGTAAATGAGAGTGTGAAAAAGTGAAAGTGGGGTCATGAGAGTTCTTTAATTGAAAAAAAATCTCATTTGCTATCATTGGATGAGAATTCACACCTCAGAAAATAAGGGAATAACATCCCTTCAGAAAAACTTCTGATGTCACTAAAGTCACTAAAGTCTCTAAAAGTCACTAAAACTTCAAAAATTCCCAAAAAATCAGCCCTTTGCCCAATCCCCCTGAAATTGGGGTGGTAGCTTCCACCCATTGGGCACTACCACCCCACCCCAAAATTTTGCCCCTGGGCCCTTCCCCCCCCAAATCGATTCGAATCCGAACCGAATCAAGGGTGATTCAGGTGGCCCATATTCGGGCACAAAACAGAATAGGGGTGATTCGGTTCGGGTCCCGAACCGAATCACCGAAAATCCGAATTGCACACCCCTAATAAAAGGAACAATATAGTAACACGTGGTGGATGGATTCAACCCCACCCGAATCACAAGGGCCGATCCGACTGGCCAGGGGAATTTTCAGAAATTTCCCATTAAAAACTGCGGATGGTAAGGCAGCGTATCTTGCTCTGAGGAACACTCTCTGATGGTTGGGTAAAGAGAGTGATGATAAATAACTGGCTGGTTCCTGGCTGTGATCGCCAAGGCCCCCTCTTATGGTTTGCGGGATGACACCTAGGTCCTAATAGATGCCTTCATTTGCCTTTCATAATTTTCTTCCCACCCACCCCCCAGCAACTGATTTATTCCGCCAGTGAGCTGCACTACGACAGGGTGTGGGCTCTCATGGGCAGCCTGGGACAGGAACTCAAACTCCTGGTGGACTTCCCAAACGGCACCAAAGACCACCCGGCTGCCTCTTGCAAAGAACTGCTGTTGGCTTACCCCCAGCTGCCTGACGGTAGGAAGCTTCAAGCCTTTGGGGGATGGGGCCATTGCTCCGTGGCGGATCAGCTGCTTTGCATCTGGAAGGGGCCATCCTTAGGTTCTCTAGCTAGGGAGGGGAATTCCTCCCAGAAATTCGCCCGGAAATTTCAGGGAATTCCTCCCGGAAATTCTGGAGAGCTGCTGGCCATTGTGGCATGGGTTGAGTAGAGCGTCATCTTGGGGGGCGTCTACACACACAACCCTGGCTGCAGCAGAACACCGTGGGTTGTAACTTTCCCCTTTCGTCTCCTATTCTGGCATATACGGCAACCCTCCCGTTTCGTTCCAGGGTATTATTACATAGACCCCAACCAAGGCAGCCCCCAAGATGCATTGCTGGCGTTCTGCAACTTCACGGCCGGGGGAGACACCTGCATCTCTCCTGAGCACAACCAGGTAAGAGCGGGGGGCCCGGAGACGAGGAAAGTCTGGTTTCATGTGCCCAGGATTGCCAACCTGAGGCTCTTAAACAGTGGATCTCCAGCTGTTATTGGACTACAACACCCATCATCCCTGACTATTGGCCATCGTGGCTGGGGGCTGATGGGCACTGTAGTCCAACGGAGAGCCTCTGGTTGTGTGTCTTGATGGGAGACCAGAGTATTGGTGGTTTATGTGACTGCTCCGTGTCTGAACTTCCAGGTCCCCATCAAGGCCTGGCTGAGAGCGTATGACTCCGAAGACACATTCCAGTGGTTCAGTTCCTTGCCCGGTGGTTTCACGGTGAGCTGCTCTGGCACATTCTGGTTGTAGCTACTGCGTAGCTAGGATGGGGCCGTCGCTCACTGGTTGAGCATCTGTGTTGCGTGCATCCCTCTCAAAGCGGGAACAGACATTCTGATATAATAAGCAATTCCAGTCAAACACCTAAAGCTAATACAGAGCACAGGGGAGAGATAACAGAACTTCCCCAACTCAGTGCTGACAAGGAGAAAGGGAAGGGAAAGAAGCAAGTTGCTGGTCTTATGGTAGCAAGCATGACCTTTTTTCCCTTAGCTAAGCAGGGTCCACCCTGGTTGCATATGAATGGGAGACTAGAAGTATGAGCACTGCAAGATATTCCCCCCTCAGGGGATGGAGCCGCTCTGGGAAGAGCAGAAGGTTCCAAGTTCCCTCCCTGGCTTCTCTAGGATAGGGCTGAGAGAGATTCCTGCCTGCAACCTTGGAGAAGCCGCTGCCAGTCTATGAAAGCAATACTGAGCTAGATAGACCGATGGTCTGACTCAGTATATGGCAGCTTCCTATGTTCCTAAGTTCAGGAATACACCCTTTAATGGCCAATATACTTCCAAATTTCTCTCAGTTCCTCCTTACCATTCACCTGAGGTTTCGGTCTATCTATGTACAAATGCTTCCCTGGTTTTTCTTTTAAGTTTGCAGTGTTCTAGCTCCAGAACGCACACTCTAAGTGGCATTGTTTTTCCATTATGCTTGTTTCTCATATGTATTGACCAAGGTCTTTCCCTATTAATATACTTTGAATCGGCACGATGTTCTTTAAATCTGCTCAGTAAGGGTCTTCCGGTTTCTCCAACATAACATCCGACATCACATTAATGTCGAAACGTTTGCTTTTAGAGAAACCTTTTGGATTAATTTTCCTTTTTATATATGCGCAGTAAAGAAGGTCTCTAAAGGAGGATACATAAGTATGTTAAATAATATAATAATAATTCTGTAATAAGTAATGGGAGTTGGAACCCTGATAGGCTAGCTTTCTACTTGCAAGGCGTTATAGCATTTAACCCCGCAATCCGCCCCAGCTGTAAATGCTCCCTAGCCCACCCTCTGCTGTCTTACTGATGCTGCAGCTGGAGTATCAGGGTCTGAGCGTGGTACAGCTCCGCTTCTTGAAGATCCACAGCAACTGGGCCATGCAGAAGGTCTCCTACTCTTGCAGGCCTCATCCAGACAGAGGCAGCCTCCAGCGAGAGAAAGAGGTCATGTTCCTCGCCGACTCCAGGGAGAAGAGCTACTTCACCGTCCTCCAGGGATGCATGGTGAGGAGGTCCTCGGAAAAATAAATAACATTCTACCCACAGTTCATCCAAATGGGCAACACCTAAAATCAACAAAATAAAGCAGTGATGAAGTGATAGGAGGGGATCAAGACACCAACGTAGCAGTATAGCAACCCTTGGTTCTCAGTAAGGTTCAGGTGAAACCCCCAAAAGGGTGTTGTGTGTTTGCTTTAAACATAAAGGGCTTTTATTTTAGAAATACAAGCACCCAGAGCAGAAACGCACATCTATGGAGCAAAAGAAAAGGAAACAAAGAGGGGGGAAATCCTCCCACTGATACTAAATTGAAGAAATCCTACTGAAGGATATAAAACCAAGTTTTAAAAAGCCTCTGACAGTTTGTGTTTTGGGTTTTTCAAAGGAACCAGGGCGTTTTCGACAGAGCAGGCTTTACTGCCAAGGATTTCCTGTGAGCTTGAAGCTGCCCCCCCAAAAAAACAACACAAAAAGAGGATTTTTTGTTTTTTTACTCTGGATATAAATTGGGTTACACTCTAACGTGCAATGAAAAACCCGAATCATGTGTGAAGTGCTCCCCGATAGTTTGCAGGGACTTTGGGGTAAATCTGGCTGATATGTGAACATACCCCCTCCATTCTGAAGGAGAAGTGAGCTAAAAGTCCTGTGTGAAAAACACACAGGTCAATAAAAACTCCAGCTTGGAAACAGTTTGAGCCTTAGAGCATAATCAGAAGGAATCTACACAATTGATTGGCATATTTGTTAGGATCTTGAAATTTTCCCAGTTAAGGAACGAATGAAAGCCATGATGTCATTAGATTTATTATTATTATTATTATTATTATTATTATTATTATTATTATTATTATTACAGTTGGGATCTATTGTTTCCTGTACTTGTTGAGCAACTGTATACAGGCTCAGTTTCCCAAAACTTTTCAGACAACTCCTTTTTGGAAATAGGGTCGCCAACTCTGACTGAAGTTCTTCCTGGAGATCTGTCTTCCCCACTCTTTTGTCGGATATTTCTCACAATGTCACGCCATTAAAATCTCCAAGTTAGCTTTCAACATTTGCCTGGAGGTTGATTCTGATCCCTGAGGACTCCAGCCCTATCCTGGAGATGTGGCAGTCCTCTTTAGAAGGTCGATTAGAACACAAAGAGAGCCTCCAGAAATCCAGCAGGGAGGAGCTTGCATGGACTTCTCTTGGGAGGGAATTGCAGAGTGCTGGGGCTGCTACAAAGAAGGCCCTGCTCCTGATGGAGGCTAATCCAACCTCCCCATGAGACGGAATCAAAGCAGAGCCTCATCAGAGCTTAAATATTGGGGGGAAGATGCGAATTTTGCACCCATTCCTCATTCTGTGCTTTTTTTCTTTTGCTGCCATGAAATTGCAGCAAATGCCCAACTCTGGCTATAACCCCCCTTGTGTGTGTGTTTCAGCTGGACAACGACTCCTCCATCACAGACACCATTTTCCATTTCTCCACGGAGGATCTCTCCCTCCTGCCCTTGCGTGACCTGGCTGTGTTTCACAACGGCGACACTTCCCATCACTTTGGGTTCACAGTCGGACCTGTTTGCTTCAGCTAGGAGTTCTTCTGAGCAAACAAATCTCTCTTCTTGAGGAAACAAAGCATTGGAAAATAGGAGAGCGACTGAAACACTCCTCCTCTCTAACTCCAGCTGGCTTTTTGAAGCCGCGGTTCCTATTTATGAGTTTCTTTTGTCTATAGCTCTGCTACACCCTGGACTACACTTCCTTCTGAAGGATGAAGAAAACATGTTTACCATTGACCAGTATATCAGTTTAAATCCATTTCTCCATGAAAATATATGTATAAAAGAGGTGTTAATTTAAGTAACAGAGACATCCTGGAGTTGCATTTGTGAGGATCTGAGGTCATTGCCTCTCTTTGGGGGACAGAGGTGTGATTAACAACTACCCGGCAGGCAGGAATCAACAGGTGGAGATTCCCCATGATGGGAAATAGCTTTACCTGTTGGTTTTGACCTGCTGGTGAAAGACTCTGAACCTCTGACCATTAAAACAAAAAACCAAATATTTATATACCGCTTTTCAACAAAAGTTTCCAAAGCGGTTTACATAGAGAACTAATAAACAAACAAATAAATAAATAAGAGGGATCCCCTGTCCCCCAAAGGGCTCACAATCTAAAAAGAAACACAAGATAGACACCAGCAACAGCCACTGGAGGGATGCTGTGCTGGGGATGGGTAGGGCCAGTTGCTCTCCCCCTGCTCAGTAAAGAGAATCACCACTTTTAAAAGGTGCCTCTTTGCCCGTTTAGCTGGGGTAAAAGTGTGGCAATCATATGAGTTTGAAAAAACCATGGAGGTGGTCTTTCTTCTTAAAAATGCTTTTTGCACCAATAATCTCTAGTCTCTGTGCCTAGTCTGGAGAAAGCGGATGGTGAGACCATTTCGCTCCCTCCTCAGTCTTAGCACCCGCAAGGGCCAGGCTGCAGATCCAGAACAAACCAGCGAAAGGACGTCTTTCACGTGGTGCGGGATTAACTCACAGAATTGGCTGCTACAAACTACGTTGTTGGCATCGGGGGGAGGCAGGGTTTGCAGATGCAGCTTCCACCTAGCGCAGGGCTGCTCAACTCCGGCCACCCACCCCGCAGCTGGTTTTGGACTACAACTCCCAGCATCCCCTGCCACAGCAGTCCATAGGCAGGGATTGTGGGAGGACCGAAGTTGAGCAGCCATTGATCGAGCAGATGCGATGTACATTTGTGTGCCGAGACGAGGCAGTACAGCAGTTGAGCGGCTTTCTAGTCTTTCCGTTAACTCCTAGAACCATCACCTTCAGTGTCAACGCAGCACAGCAGACGGGAAGCAAAGGGCTTTCAGCCCCGTGTACAGGACTGGGGAGCAGCGTTCCCTCTAAAAGAAAATCCCAGATGTTCGTGACTCCAGTTCCCAGCATTCTCAGCCAAAGCCCACTGCAGCCAGGGATCGTGGGAGTGCTAGTCAACATCTGGGATTCCCTCTTACAGGGAACACTAGTGGTGGGGACTTCTCCCCACTCAGGCAGTGATGCTTCTTACAAGCCGACGGTGTGCCACAATAATACCCTTGTTGTAAAGCCTTGATAATTTCTCATTGAGAAATCCAGCATCCAGATGTTTTATGCAAGGATAGCCCTGCTGGATCAGGCCCAAGGATGCCCGTCCAGTCCAGCCTCCTGTTTCCCACAGTAGCCCGCCAGATGCCTCTAGGAAGCCGACAAGCAGGAGACGAAAGCATGCCCCCCTCTCCTGACGTTACTCCCCTGCAACTGGTGTTTGGAGGCATCTTGCCTCGGAGGCTGGAGGTGTTTATTTTGGAAATGGAGAGGGTGGCACCCTTCGGAGAGCAGATCTGGCTGTGTCTTGACGGCGTCTAGGAAAATGTACACATTACAATCCAAAGGCCTCTTCAAGGAAAGCCAACTAAAAAGTAATCTCACCGCGTGAGATTTTGCAGTGTCTGCCAAATCTAACGGCATCTCCAGGAGGCTTTTCAGACAGCACTAAGAGTTCGGGATATAATGGCTACTCCGATGCAAAAAGAGGCTTTTTTAGCCCCGGACGTGAATCAGGCTATACAGAGGGGGAAACCCGAATCGTGTGTGAAGTGCTCTCTGACGTATCGCACGGACTCCGGGGCAAATTGGGCCGATACGTGAACGCACAGCCACCCTCCCCAAGTAAAGTCGTGGTAAAGTCGCCATCCAAAAAAGCTCCAGGCTTGGAAAAGTTGGCTTAGGGTTCTTGAGCATGTACCAAAAAGAATAAACTAGTCCCAGAGGAACCCAGATAACGCCACGCCAGCTCATTAGCCATATCCTATTGCATGGCATCAACAAAAAGGTTCCTCCTTTCTGCCTGTCATATAATTCACGGCCACTAGAGGAGGATGAAGAATCACCCAAGCAATCTTCTGAGACGAGCAGCGCATCTGCAGAGAGGAAAGTCAGCCAAAGAGGGGGCCCGGTTTATGTCACCGGGGCCAGATTTGTATGGCCTGCTGCTGCATTGTGTGCGTTCGTTTTGGGAGGCTTTTAATAAACACAGTTTATTCAGGGGAAACGGTTACTGTCTCTTTTTTCTTCTTCGTGGCCTCTATGTAGTCACACAAGGTCGGCGCGGCTGCAGAAATCAACGCTCAAAGAACCTCAGTTACAGGTAAGCGACCTGCTTTTTCCTGCAATGGTGAAGGGAAAATTCGCCCAGAAGGTACTAAAAGAAGGTCCGTGTGTGTGTGTGTGTGTGTGTGTGATTTTAAAAAACAAAACAAAACAATATCCCACCTTTCTCCTCACTGCTGACCAGCAGCCACAAAACTGTAGGATAGAAACCAAATTTTAAGTTTCTGATATGGGAATATGGGTCATGAATTTTAGATTGTAGAGGGTTGTCCTCTTTTACTTCGCCATGCAGGCGGCATCTAAACATTTCTACCTCTGATGAACATAAGAACAGGCTTGCTGGATCAGGCCCAAAGCCTATCTAGTCCAGCATCCTGTTTCCCACAGTGGCCCACCAGATGCCTCTGAGAAGCCCACAGGCAAGAGGTCTGCGCATGCCCTCTCTCTTGCTGTTACTCCCCTGCAACTGGTACTCAGAGGCATCCTGCCTCTGAGGCTGGAGGTGGCCTATAGTCCTAGACTAGTAGCCATTGATAAGTAGACATCAAAACAAATGATTTAGTTTATTTTAAATAATATTTGATTTTAAAATATAGAATATTAAGAATGGTGATGGGCGTCCAGACTAAGATACTCGATATTACTACTCTGGAGTTATTCTAAAGGACGACTTGGTTTCAGTACGGCTACTTAAGAATAATTGAGTCTGGCCTTCGGCATTTATTCGATATTTGTCCTTTGGATCTCGGAGCCCCTTTGGGACAGGGGAGCTATTTTCTTACACTGTTTACTGTCATGAACTGCTTTCTGAACTCTTTAAGCTAAAAAGCAATATATATGATAATTGGGCAGTACAGAATCCAAAAGAAGGCAGCCGTAACAATCTTCTTGAGAGTTGACTATAGTTGCAGAAGTGACCCATAAAGTTCTTCTTTTTCATGTTAGGGTGTTGAGTCTATAGATTCAGATCTTCTCCCTTTCTTCTCCTCTCTCTGGATTTGCCAGTTCTTTTCTAGTTCAGGGCTGCATAACTTCGTAGCCCACCTGCAGATGATGGACTATAATTCCCATCATCCCTATTGGCCACTGGGGATGATGGGAGTTGTAGTTCAACAACAGCTGGAGGGCTGGCATTGTGGAGCTCTGTTTCAGATTAAACATATCCACGTCCATGAGGCTGTGGCCGTTAAGGTGCGTTGGTGGAGTATTACAAAGTCCAAGAGGCAAGGTCTCTGCCCCAAGAGGGTTACAGTCTAGAATTTTGTCACGCAGGAGTTGAACGTGGTGGAAGGGAGAGGGAGAGGGAGGCAAACCTCAAAGAGGGGAGGAATACGCTATTATAGCATGTGTCTTTCATGGAGTTTGTTGTTTGCACAGCTGCAAGGCAGGGAGCTCATGTGACCCCTTTGCGACAAGGTTGCTGTGATGGGCAGAGACTTATACTCTCTCTACCCTGCTCCCTTTTTAAAAGTTGTACATTAGGATTGCTTTTCCAACACATGTACACACCACAAACAGCAAAACACACCCTGCCCCTCCATCTCAGTCACCTGAAGCGACAGCTCTCCCTCGAAATGGTGCCACGCCCACATCCACAAGCCAGGTGAGACAGTGAATCGGAACGCTGTCAGACTGATGTAGTTCACAAGGTGGTTTCGAGGAGAAAGGGGTGGTGGGCTTCTTACACTGCAGAGGAGCTACGGTTATGCCGGAAGTTGCCTTGCGGATGAGCGAAGGTTATGCCTGAAGTTTTCTTGCAGAGGAGCTAAGATTAGATTGGGAGTTGCCTTGCAGAGGAGCTGATTCTATTTCAGAAGTTGCCTTGCAGAAGAGCGAAGGTTATGCCTGGGAGTTGCCATGCAAAGGTTATGCTGGAAGTGCCAGTGTGATTCTACAGCTGAGCTCTTGCAAGGTTCATTCTCGTAATTGTTTTGCCGGGGTGTGGGTGTGTGTGTAGCATCCTGGCTCCCCCCTCAAATCCCCTCTGTTCCTCCCAGTTTAGGCCAGAAATTAGGGGCAGCAGAATACCGATGATGCCCATTGCATTAACTGAACCGTGTGCTTCAACCCGGGAAAAGTGGGAGGAATTACATTTCAACAGCAGGAGGAGGAAGAGGAGGAGGAGAGCTCCTGGCCGAGGGTTGGCAGGATGTCCAGAATGCCTCTGGGTTCTGTCTGCCAAGGAAAGCAGTGCCAGAGAGAGTAAACAGGATACCTTGTGCACAAGGCGCACATTCAGCAGTCCCCAGCCTGCCCTCTCCCGCTCCGAGAACCGAGGCAGGTCGGTAAACACTGCAGTCGGGTGAAGACCCAGCGCCTTCGGGTCGTGCCCAGAAACCGTCTCACTGTTTCTTGTTCTCTGCAGTCCAGCCCAAATGCTGCCACTTCTCACGGCTGCTGGCGATGAGTATCCGCCCCACCCCTCTCTCGCGCGCATCTGACTTTATTTCTAGGCATTAAAACCCGTGCAGATCTTCTTTTTTCCTCCCCTTCTTCAAAAGGAATGTTCATTATTTACTTTCATTTAAAAGTCCATTTCCTTTTTCAAAGCTTGGGGCTAAGTTGACTGCTTTCCAAAAGATTGGAAAGAAGCCAAAGTGATATCCATTTCTTTAAAAATAAAAAATAAAAACTATCAGGGCTGATCTGGAAAAGATAGGCCAGCTAAATGGGGTTTGGGCAGGGAACTGTTGCGCAGAGGTAAAGCATCTGCTTTGCATGCAGAAGGTCCCAGGTTCAACCCCTGGCAGCATCTCCAGGTAGGGCTGAGAAAGACTCCTGCCTGAATCCTTGGAGAGCCGCTGCCAGTCAGTGCAGACAATGCTGAGCTAGAAGGACCAAGGGTCTGACTCCGTATACGGCAGCTTCCTATGATGCCTAGTTTAAGTCTGGAGGGAGGGATCTCCGTATGTTCTTAGAGCCTTTTCAAGATGATCCAGCTAAAGCTAAGCTAAGCGGTTGTAGGCACCGCCATCTCTCCAAACTTCAGGAAGAGATTTTTCCCTGTCTTTCTTCTTTCCAGCTAGAGATGTCAGGGAGGGAACCTGTAACCTTTCTGCCGATCCTCTAACACAGATGAGACCCCCCTCTCTTGTGCAACACCGTTTTTGATTTGATTCAACAGGAGAGTTAAGCATTTGCTCAGCTCCAGAGCTTATTAAAACTTACTAGAACTTATTAAAACTTGCAAACTTTTGCAGAGTTCTTGGGCTTCTGTTACTAAATTAAGTGAGCCTCTGTGAGCCCTGCTTTGCAGAGAAATTGACGTGCTGCCCAAGATCTCACCGTGATTCTGTGTCAGAGCTTGCACCTTCGATCCAGGTAGGTCCCCTAGTTCAGTTATAGGTACTTGATAGCTTCACCCTGAATCCCCCCCCCCACTATAAATACTTTTGTTTAAGGGAGGGGAATGGGGGCCTTTCAGTACTTATCAAGGGTTTACAGACTGGGCTCTGCGTTTGATAAGGAATGAGGGCCCGCCCAACCTGTTAGACCGTTCTTGATTTTGGTAACATGTTTGCAGGTTTCCATTTGGTCTAGGACTCTCAAGAGACGGCCATAGCTTAAATAACCTGCTTTGCACACAGAAGGTTTCGTCAGCTAAAAGAGCAAGGTAAGAGATGATGGGAAAGACCCCTGTGTGAGATCCCAGAGAGCCGCTGCCAGTCAGTGTAGACAATGCTGGCTTAGATGGACCAGTCGCCTGACTCAGTAGGCAGCAGTTTCAGGGTGAATGAAAGAAAGTCTAAATAACGACCCTGTGTTTGCCCAGGCCTCACCTTTGCACTCTCAAATTCAACGGGAATATTTGAGGAAATTCCATTCTGGGGAAGAAAAAGCCAGTATGCAATTGTGTTGGTGTGTGTGTGCGCGCGCGTCTGTCTGTAACTTCAGATTTCCCGCTGCATTTTGTACGGTGGCCCCTGCTAACTCGACAAAGAGGAGCTTTTTACAGTGGTGACCCTCCTACATTTAGCAAGGGGAGAGCAACTGACCCTATCCAGCCCCAGCACAGCACCCCTCCAGTGGCTGTTGCTGGTGCCGCCCATGTGCTTCTTTTTAGATTGTAAGCTCCTTGCAGACGGGGAACAGTCTTCAGGCCCTGCCACACACAGATGGGGAATGCTATCTGGGCCAGCACACACATTTGAAAATGACAAATCTCTTATACTGAGCCGGGAGAGAGCAACTGTCCCTATTCAGCCCAGCACCGCATCCCTCCCAGTGGCCGTTGCTGGTGTCTTGTCTCTGACTGGGAGCCCCTCGGGGCAGGGAACCATCGTCTGATTCTTTTTTGTGAGGTAAGCTACTTCGGGAACTTTTTTGGCCGAACAGCAGGTGCGCCATCAATAATAGATGAGCAGCCCCCTCAGGCAAAGGTCGGCCTCATTATGTGGCACCTGCTCACTGGGCCAGGAGAGGCGCCATTCCAATATGGCGGCTCTTTCCAATATGGCGGCTCTTTCCAATATGGCGGCTCACCTAACCTCTCTCCAGGGGCTGGTTCTGGGGCCCGCCCTGTGTTCCCTTTTAGACCGCGACCCCTTTGGGGCAGGGGACCATCTTTAAGCCCTCTTGGGGCTCGCAGGCTGGGAATCTTCCCTCCTCGCTGGGCCCAAGCGGGACCTGTTTAGAATGGTGGCTCGCTTTGGTTTTAGCCAGGCGTTTTCCCACACAGAGTTTTTAGCCCGCGTCTCCTCCGGAATGGAGGGGGTGCGTTCACATATTGACCAGATTTACCCCAAAGCCCCTGCGAGCTCTTGGGGAGCGCTTCATACACGATTCGGATTTTTCACCACATGTTAAAGAGTGTAGCCCGGTTCATATCTAGGGTAAAAAATTTTAATTTTTTTCGTCATTTGTTGGGGGGGGGGGCAACTTCGAACTCTCAGCCTGCTGTGTGAAAAATGCCCCGGGGGAGAGTAACTGTCCCTGTTCAGCTCAGCATAACATCCCTCCCAGTGGCTGTTGCTTTTGTCTCACTTATGTTTCTTTTTAGACAGTAAGCCCTTGGGGGCAGGGAGCTATCTTCGGGAATCTCCCCTTCTATCTGGGCCATTTCAAAGTGGCAATTATTCTGTATTGAGCAGGGGGAAATCAACTGTTCCTATCTCACCCCAGCACAGCATCCGTCCCAGTGGACGTTGCTGGTGTGTCTTCTTGGACTGGGAGCGCCTCGGGGCAGAGAACCACCTTCTCGTTCCCCTTGCTAGGAAAACCGCTTTTTGTCTAAAGGCAGTTTATAAATATGTTTAATCATCGTCTATTAATTGGCTCCCTTCCCAGGGCCAGCAAAGGACCCAGCAGGGAGAGAGCCGGCCTTGTGGTAGCAAGCATGAATTGTCCCCTTTGCTAAGCAGGGTCAGTCCTGGTTTGCATTTGAATGGGAGTGTGTGTTTGTGTGTGTGTATGCGCACGCGCGCACACACACGCACAGGCCTTCAGCCAAAAATCTCTCTCCGCTCCCCCCTTCCCCCCAGCTCTTCGCTTGGGTTCAAGTTCTCACACCTTCCCCAGCTCCCTGCATCCTATCTCCGCCAGACACGCCTTGGGGATTAGGGAGGGATCAGGCTTGCATGACAGGTTTGCAAAGGGAACAAATCCGGGCAGGTAGGGCTGGGCAGATCTCGCAATCGGGACTGAAGCCATGTCAAGGCAGGTGACTCTGTGCCAAGGAAGAGAAGCTGGTCTTGGGGTAGCAAGCACGGGTTTTATTCCCTTTGCTAAGCAGGGTCTGGCTTGGTCTGCACTTGGATGGGAGACCACATGGGAGTGGCGTCTGCTTTGCATGCAGAAGGTCCCTGATTCAATCCCTGGCAGCATATCCAGGTAGGGCTGGGAGAGACCGCTGTCTGAAACCTGGGAGAGATGCTGCCAGCCAGTGCAGACAGTCCTGAGCTAGCTGGACCAGTTGTCTGACTCAGTATATGGCAGCTTCCTACGAAAAAAACCCCACCTACTGTCTTTGCAGTTGTGGTGGTGGCTGGGTGCCAGAAGCACATCGGCCAAGGAGAATTCCCCATTTCAGCTGGGGAGAGCAGGTGATAACGTGATGCTCAGCAAGGGTTAAAGCAGGGCTGCACAACTTCAGCCCTCCAGCTGTTGGACTACAACCCCCATCGTCCCCTGCAACAGTGGCCAATAGGGATGATGGGTGTTGTAGTCCAACATTTGCGGGAGGGCTGCTGCAGTTGTGCGGCCCTGGTTGAAAGGCCTGCTCTTGGATTTGTTAACGTTTGAATCCTGCCCTTCTTTCCTTCAAGGAGCTCAGGGATTCTATCCTCACAACCACCCTGCAGGGCAGGCTAGGCTGAGTGTTAATGACTGCCCTAAGGCGAGCTTCTGCCTGTAGGCGGATTTCTCAAGCTCCTCATTTAACCCCTTAACTCGGGGCTGTACAATGTTTGCCTTCCTGTAGATGCTGGAGAGGAGAGCTGGCCTTGTGGTCGCCAGCATGACTTGTCCCCTTAGCTAAGCAGGGTCCTCCCTGGTTGCATTTGAATGGGAGACTAGAAGTGTGAGCACTGGAAGAGATTCCCCTCAGGGGATGGAGCCGCTCTGGGAAGAGCATCAGAAGGTTCCAAGTTCCCTTCCTGGCAGCATCTCCAAGATAGGCTGAGAGAGATTCCTGCCTGCAACCTCGGAGAAGCCGCTGCCAGTCTGTGAAGACAATACTGAGCTGGATAGACCAATGGTCTGACTCAGGATATGGCAGTGTCCTCTGTTCCTAACTCCCATCATCCCTGATTATTGGCCACTGTGGCTAGGGATGATGGGAACTGTAGTCAAAAACAGCCAGAGTGCCGAAGTAAAGCCACTCTGTTCTAACCACTGCGTCATACTGCCTCTCTAATGTACTTCAGAATCTACATGCATGAATGCATCAAGCAAGCTGTTGGAGTGAAAAAACTGTGGTTAGTTTTTGTTTTTTTAATTCCTCAGAGTAATTGTAGCAAAAGAATCCTTCCAGGCCTTTAGGAACATAGGAAGCCATCTCATTTGTTTATTATTTCTCTATGTAAACTGTTTTGGAAACTTTTGTCGGAAAGCGGTCTATAAATATTTATTGTTGTTGTTATAAGCCTTGGTCCATCGAGCTCTACCCAGACTGGCAGCAGCTTCTCCAAGGTTGCAGGCAGGAGTCTCTCTCAGCCCGTCTTGGAGTTGCTGCCCCGTGCGGGGAGAACTTGGAACCGAGATGCTCTTCCCCGAGCGGCTGCATCCCCTGTGGGGAATCTCTTAGTGCTCACACATCTAGTCTCCCATTCAAATGCAAACCAGGGCAGACCCTGCTTAGCTAAGGGATGCAAGTCATGCTTGCGACCACAAGAGCAGCTCTTTACTAGGGCGTAACGAAGCCGGCTGCGCAGCCAAGGGACGGGAGGAGAGGCCTGGGCGGTGCGCCCCTCTCTGCTTTCTCCGCGTTGATCTTCTCTCTCTCCCTCCTTTCCAAGTTTCCTTCCAGATCAGAAGAGAGAAGCGGAGGAAGTGAAGGCCGCCGCCGCCAGCCAAGCCCCTTGGCCCTCCCCTCCTCCGGTGGTGCCTGCGAGGAGAGTCCTTGCAAGGAGGAGGGAAAACCAGAGAAGCCCCAAGTGGGAGGAGGAGGAGGAGGCGAAGCAGGCGGCCAGGGCGCACAGAAGAAAGGCGTGTCCAGCCAGGAGGGAGCCGCCAGCGAGGCGTGCGCAAGGCTGGGCCGGCTGGGGCTGCCTGCTGTTCCCCTCTTCCTCCCTCGGCTGCCCATGGAGCGGATCGCCCGGCGGGGCCCTCCTTCTCTTCGCCTCTAGCCCGGGACTCGCCTCCCTTCGCCCGTCTCTTCGCCTGCGCCGCGGCTGCTGCTGCTGCTGCTTTTTGCTTTTGGAGACGCCACGCCTGCCTCTGCTCGCCGCCATGGGGGACGTGGTCTCTGCGCACCTGGACGAGAGCCGGCGCCAGTTCATCGCAGGTGAGGCGCGGCCAGGTGGGGCGGGGGGGCACCCTTGGGGCAAGCTTTATCCCCTTCTTTTCCGCCCCCCCCTTAGCAAAGGAGGAGGATGAGCGGGAGGGTCTGATCGTATTGCGAAAGCAACTTTGGAGAGGTTCTTTCTGCTTTATTTTGGACAGAGAGATCCTGCCTTGTTGACAAGTTGAAATGAAAAAAAGTTTGGTTTTGGTGGAGTCTGGTTTGTGTTGACCACAGAATCGGCTTGGTTTTTTCCTCGGGGGCGGGGGAAGCTCGATGGGTGTGGCTGGTGTTGTTTTATTGGGGGGGGGGGTTGGTTGCATCGGTTGTTTAAAATGAAAATAAAAAACAACAACCCTGCAAGACAGCTTGGGTCTTTTTGAGGGTCTGCTTGCAAGACAGGCTTGGCTCTTCTGTGGGAACTGATTGTATTGGTTGCAGAATTGTATGTTGTATACAAGATTGTATGTTGCAGAAAAGGCTTGTGTGTCTCTCTGGGGTTTTTGTTTTGTTTTGTTGTTTTGGTCCAGGCATTGTACTAGCTGCAGGAAAGGCCTGGCTCTTCCTTGAAGTGAGCTGACCGTATTGGCTGTAAAGTAAATAAATGAAAGTTTTTAATTTATGGGGGAGGTGCTTTGGTATCCTAGTTTTCCACTTCCAAATCAAAACAAAAATCGGACTTAACTACGAAATGCGAACTCTTCTGAGTCCTGCAGGGAAAAGTGACTGCTCAAGAAGACGAGGGCAGAGGAATCTGAGCGAGGGGAAAAGAGGCCAGCTGCCTACACGCCTGCTTGGATTTTTCCAGGTTTCAGATTCTTAGTGCTTGAGAACTTCTCTCTCTCTCTCTCTCAGTCCTCCACGTTGCAGCTCCAGAGTTTCTGCCTCGCCCTTGCCTTGCTGTTGAAGCTGCAGGAAGGAAAGGTGCTTGCTGTTTCTGGGAGAAACATGTCTGTGCAAGGGCTGTTTCTCTTGGCAGCTGAGGAGAGGAGAGGAGGAGTTCCTCCTGGGGTGGTATTTCCCCCCCCCCCAAATAAATTTTGGCATGGGGAAAGAGAGTGCCCTTTCCTTGGTAGAGAGAAGGGGAAGGCCAGCTTTTAAACAGATTCCTTATTGTTGGCACACATGGTGCCTTTCAGAATCGCTTGGCAGCAAGACAGGTCTCTGCCCCAATGAGCTTATAATCCAAAATGAGGAAACTGAGGGAGGGAGGAGAGAAGAACGAGGCGAGTACAGTTACCTTTAAAAATCAGGGCAGTCGAATTCTTAGCATTCATCTTAAAGCAAAAGGTTTCTAGTCCCTTTGACTTGTAGCACTATAGAAGGAGAGCTGTGCAGGCGAGGTTTGCATGTGAAAAGGAGAGGAGTGAAATAATTTAGGATTTGGGGGGTTTTCTCCAAGGATTCCCTTGCTATCCCTTCCTGACTCAAACCTCACAGTTTTAATTCTGGTTTGGAATGAGGATTAAGGGAATAGGGAAAACGTGGCTTTTGAGGAGGTATTCGAAGTATACGAATACGACAAATATTTGTATACTGCTTTTCAACAAAAGTTCCCAGAGTAGTTTACATAGATATAAATAAATAAATAAAATGGCTCTCTGTCCCCAAAGGGCTCACAATCTAAACAAGAAACATAAGCTAGACACCAGCAAGCAACATCCACTGGAGGGGTGCTGTGCTGGGGATGGATAGGGCCAGTTGCTCTCCTCCTGCTAAGTAAAGAGGATCATCTCTTTTAAACGGTGCCTCTTTGCTCAGTTAGCAGGGGCACCGTGAGGTGCTAATGTGGACTAGTTACTTGGCTTTACCTGCCTTTTAAAAGAACTGGGGGTTTTTTTGGGGGGGGGTGTTGGGAAGTAGGTCATCTATGCTTTAACAGGACAACTATCAACAGGCAGAATGTGCCCCCCTGCACATGGCATGAAGCTGAAGTGATGCAGCAGCCATCACCTGTTGGATTTCTGCCTGCTAAAGATGCCAAGGCCCTAGGATGCTCTGTTTTGGAGCATGTTTTCAGGTGAAGCAGAGCTTTGGATCTGAGTTTAGGCCACCCAGCCTGGGAGGAGCGGTTTTCCCCCCTGCATTGATCAGCCCAGAGGAGCAGAAGGGTGTGATTTGTGTGTGCACGCAGCGTCTGAAGGGGTCATAAAGGTCTGCATAAAGGTGCTACAGTCTTGTTTGGTTTCTGGTTTGGATGTGTGCCCTGGTGATTTTTTTTTTTTTTAAAGTTGATTTTCAAGGTGCTTAGGCTGGATTGCAGTTGGAAGCTAACATCTGGGTGTGTGTGGAATATTTGCGGTACTTGATGTCTTCCTCTCAACCTTGGGAGCCCAGAAGCGGTTGGACTGTAGCTCCCATCACCCCCTGTCATGTAGCAGGGGATGATGGGATTTGTAGTCCAATAGCTTCTGGGCTCCCAAGGGTCGGGAACCCCTAGTTTAGAGGAGCCGGGGTGGATATCTGTTGCTGCTACCTGCAGGAGATTATTAATCCTTGCGGATGGATTAACACTGAAATCTAGATCACTGAAATCTTTCTCCCTGTCCCCAGCTAGCTACCGCCTAGTACTCTTGTTTTGCTCTTTCCTTCCTGGCCGTTTAGGGCTGCTGGCACCCTATGCTCCCTCCCTCCGGGCCTACGGGAGCAAGAGCCCCTTCTTTGTTAACTGGGGCTGTTCTGTAGCCTGGACTCCTGGCTGGTGTCCAATTGCTCTCCCCCCCCCCCCAGGAAGTATCCTCCTGATTATAGGGTGGGAGCCTGTGCTAATTGCTGCCTGCAGATACTTGGCTGACCTTAAGAAGGGGGGCGAAGGAGGAGAGGTCAGCTCTCACGGAGGCCCTCCTCCCCTGTCTCGCTTCTGGACTGCCCCAGTCACTGACCCACTGGCAGCTAGCTTCTCCAGTCCCTCCAGATTCTGACACTTGACCTATGATTTCCAGTTCCTGCTGTTGACCTCGGGATGTCCTGCATAAGTAGAGTTTGGCTTTTGACTAGTCCGAAAGGAAAGAAAGTCTCAAGTATTTTGGCAATTTTTTTTTTCCAAATCAATTTTAATAATGTAACCTAACTACCAAATATTTATAAGAGAGATCTTACTCCTTGTGGGCGGCCGGGGGTGGCGGGGAGAGAAAAGCAAGAATGTGCTATTAAAAAGTCGGAAGTGTTTTGGCTAAATACATTTAGAGGCCCACATTTCTTTGAGCAATGATGGCAAAGAAGAAGCTGAACCTTCAAGTTTGAGACACCGCGGTGCTAAGGACCCAAACCAACAAGTTTCCTGTGTTCTGTGAAATGCTGAAATTAAGTCGGTTCAATTGTGTTTTGAATTAATATAGCTGAACAGTGTTGGCTGTGGTTTCTGTCAGTTTTTTCCTAAACTTGTGTGTCGTTTTTCAGCATAACACAGTAGGAACATAGGCAGCTGCCATATACTGAGTCAGACTCTTGGTCCATCTAGCTCAGTATTGTCTACCCAGACTGGCAGTGGCTTCTCCAAGGTTGCAGGCTGGAATCTCTCTCAGCCCTACCTTGGAGATGCTGCCAAGGAGGGAACCTGGAACCTTCTGCTCTTCCCAGAGTGGCTCCATCCCCTAAGAAGGGGAATATCTTCCAGTGTTCACACTTCTAGCCTCCCTTCCATATGCAACCATGGCAGACCCTGCTTAGCTAAGGAGACAAGTCATTTTTGCTACCACAAGACCAGTTTTCCTCTGGACAAACAAAATAAACGATACAACTTAATTTAAAAATCAATGCAATAATTTCATCTTTTGACAGCATAGACAACATGATGATAATTGCTTAATAAATATGAGATGCATGAAATAGAAAACTCAGTGTTCAGTATATCAGTGTGAGTTATGGATGGATCCACCATCTTTGGTTTCCATCCTAGAATAACCAAGCTGGTGTACAATTTCAGATTTAAAGATGGTAGATTGGAACAGAAATAAAGCAAGAAAACAGATATTGAAAGGGGGAAAAGGCTGTTGTGCTAACTATGCAATGGGCCAAATGCTGTCAGTATCGTCAACGTTGTGTCTTCATAAGAAGACAATATTTAAGAACATAAGAGCAGCCCTGCTGGATCAGGCCCAAGGAAGCCCATCTAGTCCAGCATCCTGTTTCCCACGGGCAAGAGGTGAGGGCACGCCCTCTCTCCTGCTGCTGCTCACCTGCAGCTGGGGAATGGGCTTATTATTATTTACATTTTTCTATCCTACCTTTCCTCCAAGGAGATCAGGTTGGTATGCAAGGTATTCTCTCCCTCCCTAATTTTATTCACAACAGCCCTGTGAGGTAGGTTAGGCTGAGAGATCACCAAATGAGCTCTGTGGCTGAGTGGGGATTTGAATCTGGGTCTCCCTGCACCTAGTCAGACTCTAACCACTATACTGCACTGTCTGTTGACTGCTGTGCCAACCATTATACTGGCTTCTGGGCCTTCCACCGCCTTTTGAGTTCCATACCCAGAATGCTCTATCCCCATTCCCTTGCGAAGCTTCTAACGAAGTCATCGTAGAAGTGTGCCTGAGCGTGCACAGAGTGCTTTTTTTCACACTGTGTAGAAACCTGAGTGGGCTGTGCAGGAGAAGCTCTCTCCTGTTGTTTTCTCCCAGCAGGGGGGTGGGGGGAGGGGGACACTTTCCAGTTGGTTGCAGCCGAGCTGAATGTCAGAAGGGTTGCCCTGTGACTCAAGCTTGCTGCATGACCGCATGGAAAGGGTGAGTCGCGGTCTTAGTGGGAAAGCCTTGTCATTCTTTCGTCCTGCTCTCCGGTCTTGCAGGCGGGTGAATCATGCTGGGGCGTAACCTCTGGGGAAGCGCTGCACCTCGGGGGTCGGTCTAGCTGGCTGTTGATTCTTTTTTCTTAGGAAGTGGTGTCTTGAAAGCCCGAAGTGCTGCTGCTGGATAGATTAATCCTAGGAACCTAGGAAGCTGCCATATGCTGAGTCAGACCCTTGGTCCATTCAGCTCAGTGTTGTCTTCACAGACTGGCAGCGGCTTCTCCAAGGCTGCAGGCAGGAGTCTCTCTCGGCCCTATCTTGGAGATGCTGCCAGGGAGCGAACTTGGAAGCCAAATGCTCTTCCCAGAGTGGCTTTCCCTAAGGGGAATCTCTTCCAGTGCTCACACTTCTAGTCTCCCTTTCCCTTCCATTCCATTCCATGCCACGAACCCCATTGGAGCTCACGTCCTGTAAGTGACCGATCTTAAACTGCATCTCGGGGGCTCAGTTCAGACCTTGTGCCACTTGGCAGCAGCACAGAACTGAAATCCTGGCTTGGCCTGCCCAAGGTACACGGACTTGGGAGCCTTCTCTTGTCTTCTCGCTGATTGGCATTTCAACTCCTTAGGGGCCCAGGCTGCGGTGATGTTTGCCAATGCAGACATCATGCTTGCTAACCCTCGTTAAGCTTAAAAACAAACCACCAGATCGGTGTGTGCTTTGTCAGAATGCTTAAACTGTGGTTGCACTTTTATTCTGCGTTTCGGGTCTTCAGATGTGAGGGGTTGGATTCGACACTTGTGAGCAACCTGTTAGGAACATGGGAAGCTGCCTTCTACTGAGTCAGACCCTTGGTCCATCTAGCTCAGTATTGTCTACACAGACTGGCAGCGGCTTCTCCAAGGTTACAGGCAGGAGTCTCTCTCAGCTGTATCTGGAGATGCCAGGGAGGGAATTTGGAACCTTCTGCATGCAAGCAGGCAGGTGCTCTTCCTAGAGCGGCCCCATCCCCTAAGGGGAATATTTTCCAGTGCTCACATGTAGTCTCCCATTCAAATGCAAACCAGGAAAGACCCTGCTTAGCAAAGAGGACAATTAATGCTTGCTACCACAAGACCAGCTCTCCTCCCACTACCAGGGAAAATGCTCCCCCCCCCCTTTTTCTCCTCCGTGCTTATGCCCCCTCAGTACAGTACCTATGCTTGTATTCTTCTCATAAGGACTAGCAACTTAACCTTGTTGCTTCAGAAAGCTAAATAAGAATCTTGGGTTGCCAGAATTCCCGTGAGATGCTGTAGGCAGCATGGGGATACCTTGGATGCCCCACCTTGCTTAATTCTGTGACCAAAAAGAATCCGTTCAGGTGTGGCCATCTGTTTCTCAAAGTGGCATGTGGCGAGCAGTTCCAGTGACCTTTCTCTGCTTAAGCCAGGGTTGCGCAACTTCGGCCCTCCTGCAGATGTTGCAGACAACCGCCCATCGTTCCCAGCCAAAGTGGCCCCCAGTCAAGGTTGATGGGCATTGTAGTCCAAAAGTGATGGGCGCTGCAGTCTTTTAGACTTTTCAGCTGGGTTTAAGCCAGGGCTACGGAACTGTGGCCCTACAGCCCCCATCATCCCCAATCACAGTGGCCAGTAGTTGGGGATGATGAGAGTCGAACAACTCAGAGCTGTTGTAGGTCCACAGCTCTGCAGTCCTGGCTTAAACCCAACTGAGAACCCTGAAAGACTGTAACACCCATCAATTTTTGGACTACAATGCCCATCACCCCCTGATGACTGGCTGCTGTGGCTGGGGGTGATGGGAGTTGTAGTCCAGCAGCAGCTGGAGAGCCAGAGTTGTGTGGCCCCACTGAAAGGATCCACTTCCTGAAGCAGCACCCTAGTGGAGGGGAAAAAATATATTTTTCCTTATGTTGCCTTGGCCGACATTTTAACGGACGGTTACATTTTTCTCTTGGGAGGGAAAGAAGCACAGCCCCAAGCTCTGGAGGGCCCTGGCCCCAGATCTGGTTGTTGGATCTTGTGGTTGTGCTGCTGTTCTTTCAAGGAGAGTTCATTCCTGCCGGAACCTCCCTTCCCTGGCTTTGCTCAGACAAGCCTAGGGAACGATTTTCCGTTGGAGACTCTGGAGGGGTTTTACTCCTTCTTGCCTCATTCCTTGCATCGTGTGCCTCTGGCTGCATCACACTGCTTCAGGCACATGCCTGGCGGTGCAAAACGTGCCTGTGGTCGAGCACGTTTGCCTGTGCATCACGTAGGCACGCTCATCGGGGACTGGCGCCCGTTTGCATGCGTGATGCATGAAGTCAGGATTCCTATTACTATAATTTTGAGAGCCTCCCTGTAAATTAGACCCCATGCATAAAACACAGCCCAGGTCCTGCCCTTGATTGTCAGTGGTAGAGCAGCTGCTTTGCATGCAGAAGGGCCCCTGGTTCCATCCCTGGCAGCATCTCCTGGTCGAAAGCTCAGATAGGTGGTGGTTCATACCAGTCTTAATCACACACCCAATCCATTGTTTGAGTTTACAGCCGTACAGCAAACAAGCATTGATTTAGTGCTGCTTATCAGCTTTCATTTTCCATCCCTTAGAAGTTCCTTCCTGTCTCAACGGTCAGCGGTCTCTGCAGGCAGTGGTGGTCGCAACCATGGTTAGTTCAGGCATCGTGTCTCACCATGGTTAAGCTTCCTTGACCACCCTTGGAATCGAGCTGTGGTCTCTAAGTGAGGAATGCAGTTTCTTAGATCTAATGACCCTCTAGGTCTCATGGCTGAGAGTGACAAGATTGATCCCAAACCACGGTTGTCAATTCAGACATGCTGAACTGCGGTTAAGTGTCATGGCTAACCATGGCTTAGTCCGATGTCTGAATTGTGCTTTGGTGTCTCAACAATAGGTGGCATTTGCTAGATCTACCTTGGGCTAGGTTAATCACAAACCATGGTTGCCAATTCAGACATGCAGAACCATGGTTAAGTATTATGGGTAGCCATGGCTTAGCCCGATTTGTGTGAATTGTGATGCAGTGTCTAAACAATAGGTGGCATCCAGCTGGTCTGCCTACCCTTGGGAGAAGCTATCTGTGCTTCATTAGTTTAGCCACCGGTTCCGCAGGGTATTTGTCTCTTGCCAATCTCCTTGGCTGGTTTGAACGATTTTCCTGAATATTACAACCCGTGTTTTGTCTTGCTTGGATTTCAGTCCGCTGCCTCTCATTGGGGAGCCAATTCTAGCCGTGGATAGAACTCTGTGGATATGGTTCTGTTTTTAATTTCATTAATTTTGGTGGCCGTGCCAAATTGGCTGGGTTCAGATAGGAAAAAATCTGAGGGCAGGGGGGAAACAATTAGTTACTTGTTCATTGATTTCCTGCCACCACCACCCCATCTGCCCGCAAAATCCATAAGGATGTTGCATTCTTCATGAAAATGTTTGTTTTTTCTTATGACACTTAAAACACTCAGGTTGGAATGAGTACATTTAACTCTCAGTGGGTCGGTTCGGAAAACACTCCACACCATGGGTTGCTGTAACCATGGGTTTATCATCCCCAGCCATGGCTTGATCACAAACCATTGTCGGTCAAATTTAGACAAAACTTGGACCAAGCCATGGTTACCCTTCCTTCACCAGAATTTGGCATCATGTCACTCTGGTGTAGTGGTTAGACTTCTGGACTGGGAAGATGTGGATTCCAATCCCCTGCTTGGCTGTGAAGCTCCCTAAATCAACGGGGCCAGTCACTGTTCATCGGCTGCATCTACCTCACAGGGTTGTTGTGAAGATTAGATGGGGGAGAACAGCACCCTGACCTCCTTGGAGGAAGGGTTGGATATAATCGAGGATGATAAAGTCTTAATTGAGAGACTCTGAAGTCCGTTTCTCAGTATTAAAAATGCCACCATCCACCTTCTGGCCTGACCGTTCCCCTTCTGGGTTTGTGCTTTTGCTCCATCCTGGGTTTCTGGCGTCTTGCACATCCTATCCTCCAGTTATTCTCCTTGGCATCTTCTCCAAGTCGTTTGCATCTTTCCTTCACATGTGGTGCCCAGAACTGGACCGAAGCCTCCAGCTGCGGTTCAGCCCTTGCTAAGTAGAGCAGAACTCTGTGCTCGGTGGCCTTCTGTGCAAAAGATGCCACTTCATCTTTTTTTAATTTCTCTTGGTGGTGGCAGATTTCCTCTGCTTGTGATCTGCTGTCTTCCTCCGCGCTCTTACAAAGAAACTGGAACAGGAGCATTTTAGTGAATAAAAAAGGGACTGGAAGCTTGTTCACCCTAGGAATGTCAGATGGCCCACGGTCCTAATGTAGGGGTCCGTTTATTTTTTAAAGGGACTGAAACGAAACTGCAGGGCATGCGGGCTGTGAATTCGGTCCCGGGGGCTCTGTGTGGGCTTACCACTTCTTGTCTTCCTCGCCTTGGGATTCCTGCAGGGGGAGAAGTGGTTAGGGTGCCATGAAGATTAGAAAAATGATCCCGCTGGAGAAGAGTTTCCCCGGGGGGGGGGTCTCCTCAGTTGGTCGTGAAAGTTGCACAGCAAAACTAGGCTAGGCTGAGAGGTCGGATGCATATCGTGGCCGCTCATCGGAAGCTGCTGAATACAGGGTCTGGCCGTGGGTCGGTCGGGCTCATTACTGTCTGCTCCAGCTGGCAGCAGCTCTTCAGCGTTTCAGTTTGGGACTTGTGCACGCAAAGCGGAGACTCTCTTTGCACCTTTTCTTTAAAAACTCTTGCTTACCTCTTCAGCCTTCATCCCAAGCGGCACTGAAGCCGAGTCACTTGCCACTGGGTTTGCTCCCAACTGCACTGCCTTGCTTTTTGACTTCTCCGATCCCTGCACTGTAAGCCCTTTGGGGCAAGGACCTAAGCCCTGTGCAGATACAGGGGTGGAGAGCTGGTCTTGTGGTGGGAAGCATGAGTTGTCCCCTTTGCTAAGCAGCACTCAGCTTGGTTTGCATTTGAATGAGTGGCTACAGGTGAGAGCTGTAAGATATTCCCTCATATCAGTGTAGTCAATACTGAGCTCAGTGGACCAAGGGTCTGACTCAGTAGGTGGCAACGTCTTAGGTCTCGCTACGTTGTACGTGCATTCAGACATTTGTAAACAAGTATTAATAATAATAATAACAATTCTATTTCTATACCGCCTTTCCAAAAATGGCTCAGGGTGGTTTACACAGAGCTAGAACAAACAAATAAGAGAAATAACAAACAAATAAGTGCATGTTTTTGTGTGAATGAGTGCACTGTACTTGCGTTCATTTCAGAAGTGACCCTGAACCCAGGCCTCTCAAATGCAGGGGACAGATAAGTTTACCGTTGTTCCTGCTTTCCACATAACGTGTGACTAAGTGGACAGGCATACAGATCAGTCCGTGCACCGATCCTGCAGACGTTGAATGTAACGTGTGAATGGGGCTTGAGCTTCTCTCCTGCTGTAACAATAATGGCAGAAATTGGCTAGAAATAATAGATGGGGAATGCCACGCAAATCTGCATGGAATCCTCACAGTTCAAATCCCATGAAACTCCCTCGGTGACTCTGGGCCAGTCGGTTACTTCTCAGCCTGACGTCTCTCACAGGGTGGTAGTTGTGAGGATAACTATAACTGTGGACGCTGCCCTGAGCTCCTTGGAGGAAGAGTGGGATGGAAATGTAAAGCAGAACATAGGAAGCTGCCGTATACTGAGTCAGACCATTGGTCTATCTCGCTCAGTATTGTCTTCACAGACTGGCAGCGGCTTCTCCCAGGTTGCAGGCAGGAGTCTCTCTCAGCCCTGTCTTGGAGATGCTGCTAGGGAGGGAACTTGGGACCTTCTGCTCTTCCCAGAGCGGCTCCGTCCTTTAAGGGGAATGTCTTATAGTGCTTACACATATAGTCTCCCTTTCATCTGCCACCAGGGCAGACCCTGCTTAGCTAAGGGGACAAGTCATGCTTGCGACCACCAGACCAGCTCTCCTCCTCCTCCTCCTCAGAAACTCAGAATAATACTTTGTCCATTCCCTACGCTGGCATTCTGCAAGGGCCTGGGGTGTGTCTGTCACTTTATTTTCTTGCCTCAAGCTCCGTGGCTGTGCCGCTGACAGGGCGTACGGCCCTGGGACTGAACACTAGCCTTTTGTCCCACGCCGAGAGCCAGACTGCCTGGAGGGTTGCCCCTTGAACGTGCCCAGACAGCTTTCCTGTACGTACAGTGTGAAGGGCCGGTCTTTCCCCCTCCGGGTCGCTTCTCCTCTTGCCTGGACTGGGGCGGCGGGGGGCTCTTGGTATAGTGACCGGCTCTTCCTTCACCTGCTGCCCTGGGATGGGCACGGCTTCTCAGCCTGGCGCCGGCTGTCCGCAGCGCTGCCCGCCCGCGCCTGGGGGCCTGCCCAGCTTCTCGGCCGGCATTTCAGCCTCCAGACACACAGAAAACACATTCAGGCCGGGGTGGGCGGCTTGAGGAGCAAGAGCGTCCTCGTCTCGGGGCTTTTCCAGGGGCATTTTCCTCCATTCTGCTCTTGTGCCGGCTGGGACCTTGATGGGGTGTGTGTGTGGAGCCAGCCATTGGAGGTGTGTGTGACCGCCCTGCGTTTCTGTGAGGTCTGAAATGGTGCCTCTGAGCATGGACAGACTGTGCTTCCCGCCCCACCACGGGAGTGACTGCGGCTCACGCCGGCTTTTGTGATGGGAGCATTGTCGCCAACAAGTTAGAGCCCCTGCCAGGTTTCTCTTGAGGAACTCCCAAGGGTTGCTGGGTTGGGTCTGTTTCGGCAGACGCGAGCAAGGGTTTGAAGCGGTGCTTCAGCTCAGTGGCAGGGCATGTTTGGAGAGAGAGATCCCCAGCTATCAGGAGACGGCCTGCCAAGCATTGGCTCCCGCTTGGGAAGCTTCAACCGGCCACCCTGGATTACTGATGGGCAGTTCTGCCCAATCAAGGAATGGGCGTCTCGGGAATTCTCACGGGCCCTCTGAAATGTGAGACAATTACCCTAAAAAAGGAGAGCTCAGTACCAGAGCATGCATTTTGCAAGCAGAAGGTCCCAGGGGCAATCCCTGGCAGCATCTCCCGGTAGGGTTGGGGAAGACGCTTGCCTGAAACCTTGGAGAGCTGCTGCCAGTCAGAGTGGGCAATCCTGAGCTGCATGGACATGTGGCGGATACTCAAAAATGTGATCTGACTTGGCTGCCAGGAGGTTCTTGGGGTGGCTTATAAAATGGAATAATTAGCGCAGACGCCTTGGAGAGGGTAATAAGATAATAAACAGTACAGTGTACTAGGTAGTGGCTGCTGAGGCCAGGATTGAACCAGGTTCTTGGAACTTCGAGCACAAGGCAGGCAGGTAGCCTCGTTGCTCTTGAGAAACTCCAAGGGTTGCTGTGTCCGTCTGCTCCAGCAAACGCAAGCAAGGGTTTTGAGCGGTGCTGCAGCTCAATGGCAGCGTATGTTTAGAGAGAGATTCCCAGCTATCAGGAGACTGCTAAAAGCAAGTCCAGCGCTGGGGGGAAGGGAAGATCTTTGGGGGCGAGGCCGTGTTTCTCAAGGTTGCTTTTCGAGGGGTCAATGGCTGTGCTCCCCATCACGGAGAGGGGTGCCTGCACTTGGGTATCCCTTCCACCTCCAAGGACCACCTAAACGCTCCGTCAGCTCCCAAGCTGCCTTCTGGAACCCTACCTGTAGCAGCACAAGAGAATCTCATACAGAATCGGCCAAACCTGCCTGCAGCAGCAGGGAGCAGCCGCTTAACTGGAATGCGTCTGGTCATGCTCCACTTGTAACTCAGGACTGCAACTGTATTTGCCCCACCCAGCACATGGTGGGATTTCAACACTGCTTTGCCCTGGCCTGACATGCTTCGCTTCTCCTTTGGGCAGAAGAGCTCCTTGTAGAGGAACAGTGTGGACCCAAGCTGAAGAATAGCAAAAATCGGTGTGTTCCATGACGCGAAATTGGCTTTGTTTCCGCAGATGCCCTCCTGTTTCTCAACTGACTTCAAGTGCCTGTGGTCCAGTTCTAACAATTCCATCTTACTGGGGTCACAAAACGACAGGCAGGGCCTTCTCTGCAGCAGCTCCAGTGGCCCACTTGGAAGGATAGTCTTCTGATAGCTGAGGATCTCTCTTTGTGTTGGAATGAGATACTCATCTAAATATGAGAGAGGAGAAGGTGAGCTGTGCATGGGGATACAGCCTTGGGGAGGAAGCTACATATACCACAGCTAGGGAAGGACAGAGAGTCTCTTATTTCACATTCTTTGCTGGCAGAATTACCTCGCTCTGCATGTGCTAATCACAAACGATTTTTTGTGGACACACAGTTCAGATGTGCAAATGGGTTCACAGAAGCTGCTGATGGAACGCATCCCAACTTGTTTGCCTGGCCACCTGTACTGAAGTTTTACATACATCCAGCATGCTTAAAAAGGAACTTAAGGAACTTAAGAGAATTAAATCAAAGCTTCACATTTGCAGAAGCAATGATGGTGTTGTTGAATAATCTCAGCATTTTTTTTTTAATGATCGCTAATGGCGAAAATAAAAACAACCACCACCAGAAATAAGAGAGGGGTTTCAAGAAGTGTGGGAAATCTTTACAGGGCAAATTGTCACCATAAATGAAAGCATCTTTTTAAGAGGGAGTCATAAACAATTATATGGATTCCTTTCCTTAACGTCATTGACAATTCTAAGTCCCCTGATACTAAGCCAGAGCAGCTAAAGATTATTTTTATTAAGTGAAATACTTAATGTTTGGAGAGCTGGTTTTTCAGGTTGTGAGCATGAATTGTCATTGCTAAGTAGGGTCTACCTTGGTATGCATTTTGACGGGTGACCACATGTGAGCTCTGTAAGATAATCCCCTTAGGGGATGGGCCATTGCTCATTGGAAAAGCACCTGCGTACTTGCAGAAGGTCTCAGGTTCCCTCCCTGGCAGCATCTCCAGGTAGGGCTGGGAAAGACTCCTGCCAGAAACCGTGGAGAGCTGCTGCCAGTCAGTGTGGACAACATTGAATTGACGGTTCAAAGGTCTGACTCTGTTTAAGATTTCCTGTGTCCTGGGAAGGAACATAGTACCCTATCTTCTTATTTTTAAAATGATAGTGTTATTTTGTGTGCCCCTTTTGACATTACTCATGTTTTATTTATTTTATTTAACATATTTCTGTATCGCCCAAACTCACGTCTCAGGGCGGTTGGCATGTGCTTGCACATGTGTTTGCATGTGCTAGTGTTTTTGAGAGACCTTCTTTAAATTATTGTTTTAAATATTTTAAAAAATAGTTTTTAAAATATGCAAAAGGGAACCTACTCCTTGCTAGCTGTTGCAAGCATTGGAGTGCTCGCCTGGAGGAGGTCTCTGCTCTCCATAGGCGAGTGGCTGTTTTTTGAGGAGGTTCTAACTTGGGCTTGGAAGCAGATTCCCGAGTACAAAGTGCAGGAGTGCTGGGACCAGCACAGTTTCGTATTCATTTTTCTACCTTCTGGCTGAGGGGCGAGAGAGAGAGAGAAGCAGCCTCATTTCTATCATAATGGCAACTCTGTGCATATTTGTGGCTGCCTGTGGGCTCCCTGCTGCCGACTCCCTGCCCAAAGGGTTGCCATGCTGGTGTTTCTCTTTGCCCAGCCCCTGCCTGGTACGCCCTCTTCTCTGTGGCTCCCCAGCGAATTGCTATGCGAGAGAACCGGTTCGTTCCGACCCCTCCCTTGTGCCTTATGCCCCCAAACGCCTTTGCTGACACGTTAGAACTTGGGCCGTGCAAACCACGGATATCCGAAGCAGAGTGGATTCATGTCTTGGCATTGGTTTAGTTTCTAGGGAGTTTGCAAGTTTGCTTTTAGAGAGAGGCCTGTTCCGAGTTCCTCTGCGCCACTGAAAACTTGTTGGTTTCCCGAGAGAATGGGTACTTCCTGGAACCGGGATTCCCAGGTGTCGTTGACTACAACTCCCATCATCCCCAGCTGCAGTAACCTTTGGCTGGCAGCAGCTGAGATGAAGTCTGCTCCTTTTTCTGTGCAACAACCTTTCAAATGTTCGAAGACCGCTATCATTCCTCTCCCATTAGTCTTCCCTCTCCAATGCTTCCTTGGAGTTGGCAGGAATATCGGTGCCTGCACACCCTCTTCCCTTTCACCATAGTTGGGATCATGGCGCATCCTCCGCACTGGCGTAGCGTTGGCTTTATCGCCCTAAATAAATCCACTTTATTTAGATGCCATGACGTGTCTATTCCTACAAAGATTAGAATCGCCCGGACCGTGGTTTTCCCCGTGACACTCCATGGATGCGAAAGCTGGACTTTGAAGAAGCAAGAGAGAAAAAGTGTCGACGCTTTTGAACTTGGGTGCTGGAGAAGGCTTTTGGGGATCCCGTGGACAGCCAGGAAAACAAACCAATGGGTCCTGGAACAAATCAATCAGGAACTGTCACTTGAGGCAGAAATGACCAGGCTCAAACTAGCATACTTCGGACACATTATGCAAAGACCCAGCTCCCGTGAGAAGTCCATCATGCTGGGGAAAGTGGAAGGGAAGGGAAGGAAAGAGAAGAGGACAGCCAGCAGCCAGGTGGATGGACTCGATGACGACAGCAATGGATGCACCACCGAGAGACCTAAAAGGCCAAGTTGGAGACAGATCATCCTACAGAGAATCTTTCTATGTGGTTGCTAAGAGTTGACACTGACTTGACAGCACTTAATCAATCAATCAAGTGGGGATCCACAGCTGCCCACCCAAGAATCCATTCTGGCCAGGGGGTCCTTCCTGCTTTCCCCAATCCAAGGCCTGCCTGCCTTCCTTCTTGTGTGTGTGTGCCCTTGGAAGGGTGAAGGCTCTTCACCAGCCCAGCCATTCTCCTCTATGCCAGGGCAACTTGGCACCAGCGAAATGCAAATTCTGCACCACAGGGAAATCAACTCCTCACTTGCTTTGCATAGTTCTACCCCCACCCCCTCTCTCTCTCATATGCAGAATATTGTCAAGCTATCCTTGTGGTTTCTGAGGTCCAGGCAAACCTTGCTTGTCATGCAAGTTCAGGGATATTTTCCGTGTGACTCTACGGAGCTGCCTTCTACTGTACTGAGTCACTCCCGGGCTGGGAGGGGCCGTGGCTTCTCTCCTCTGACTCGCCCCTGGCAAAGGTCTTTAGCAGCCCTGGTACCTATGCAGTCCTCTTTGCTGGAGAGGTTGGGAATTGGGGCTGCCGGGAATAGAGTAATATTGCGCATGAGAAGCAGATGCTCCGCCACGGAGCTACAGCCTGAGGACTAGGGACTTGTTGCTTTTCTAAGTCTGGAAATTCACAAGAAGTGCATTCTGCAGCCAGTTCTACGTTCTGCAAACGTTCTGTCCTAGTCCAAGGACTTCTCATTTCCCACATAAATTCAGAGGAAAGAATTTTATTCACACTCTACACACATACAGTCTATACAGGATACAGACCATTTCTATCCTACCTGTTGATGGCCCAATTTCTGGGTTTTGTTGGGAGCACCCAGTTCTTTGCTGGCTGCTTTGCACGCTCTCCAGTGGGTTCCTGTGTGAGCCATGGGGCTGTAGCACAGTGACAGAAAATGCGCTTAGCATGCAGAAGGTCCCAGGTTCCCTCCCTGGCAGCATCTCCAGGTAGGGCTGGGAGAGACGCCTGCCTGAAGCCCTGGAGAAGCCGCTGCCAGTCAGTGTAGACAATACTGAACTAGATAGACCAAGGGTCTGACTCAGTAGAAGGCAGCTTACTGTCTTCCTGGAGGGCAAGGAGGAGAGAGACACATGTCATATTGATTGCTGCTCAGATCGAACTGGAAGGTGTAGGTGTGTGTGTGTGTGTGAGAGAGATCAAACCACTGCCAAGTTGTGAAGTATCCAAGACCTTTCTCTTGGCTTCCCTGTGAACTTCCGGAAGGTTTTGCAAGCTCTCGGCTGGAGATCAGTTTGAACCTGTCTTGAGCCTAACAGGGAGATTATCACCAAGTCCCTAAACCAGGAAGAGATCTGTGTGAACAGTGCACACCGCAGACAGGAGTGGATACACGGTTTTGGATCACCCACAATGCATTTCAGGCAGCACTGACACATGGAGGCCACTTGAATGTCTCCCCTCGCATTCGAGAACTCTCTCTGGGTTGCATTTTGCAAGTTGGCAGCCAGCTGGGGTGTTGCATCCACTGTCAGGTGTGAGGCAGAGATGGAGGCCGTGCCTGTCGGAGTGTTAATTTGGATGCTTATCTTGACCAAAGTACAGCCGTGTTTTGGACCTTGAGGATCTTGTATGTGGCTGCTTCTAAAATCGAGAAAATGCACACAAAAAAGACCTCTGTGCTCGGTTTCAATCAAGAAACCCCAGAAATTCTACTGGAACCCCCCAGAAATGCAAATCCAACCAACCTAAAAGAGCAAATCTGATCTTGAACAAAAACAAAATGAAGCTATGTAAAACACCTGCTCTGGTCAGTGATTTCTCCAAGAATTAAAGTACATGTGTACTTAAATGTCTACATAACAATCATCATCTAGTCCTATGTAGGTCTGTCCAAAGCCTAGACCAGAGTTAATGTGTAAATCAGCCTTGCATGAAGGCATGCTTCAAATGCAGATCTTGTATGTTTTCATTGAATAAGTGGTCGCTCTTTTATATTGGTGGGACTTGCATTTCTTCTGCTTCCGAAAATGTGCCTGTGTCTTTCCTTCTGCATGCACTGCTGACTCTTCAAAAGGTTCTTGAGGGCTCCTACAGCTTGGTTGCTCTGCTCCATTTAGCTTGGGTGTTCGCTCTTGGATAGCCAAGAGCCGGCCTCTACAAATCCACTTGCCAGCTAGCCTGTGGCAAGCGTCCCACCCCCACCCCGGTCCTCTGGCGAGCCTCACCATTCAGATCTCTTTCCCATCTCCACTTCCATTTTTGCAGAAGCTGGAAGGTGCAGGAAACTTTTCTGAGCTGGCTTCCGAGAGCTTCCACACACCCACCCGTCCTTTACCCTCTCCATCTCCCAATGCAAATGGCAGAAAATGCACCTCTTTCCTAAGCCCTCTAACTCTCTGCCAGAAAAAGATCTGAGAAAAGAGAGCGGATTGGCGGTGGCCACAGATAATGCCGGGCTAGTGAGCGAAGCCTCAGTTTGTGGATCCCTGGCAGAGAGCTACGTCGTTTGCTGGCCCAGGGCTGACGGCTCCTTGCCCTGGACAAGCTGCAGGCTACCAGAATCCTAGGAATGAATCCTGCCGCAAAGGACCAGACAGCCTCTCTCTTGGATGTCTCGATGTGTGTGTGGAGGGATGTGTAACTTGGCCTACTGTATGGAAGTCAACGTTGATTAGTGTGCTGGGAGGAAGTGCCCCGAGAGAATCCAGTTGGGCAGGAAATGCCGCAGATTCCAGGGCCTTGGTCACTCTGATCTTGGCGAATCGGCCTCGCCTCGGAGGGCCTCGTCTGGTGAGTGCTACCAGCTGGGATGTACGCACGGGATCCTTGCTACCTTGGAAGAAGCCAGAACCTGAGTGTCGAGTGCTGCTTGTGGACTATAAGCAGCTTTTGCTATAAGCAACTTTCCCCTCCTCCTCAAGGGTGTCCGTGTGGCTTCCTTGCCTGCTTCCCGAAGCTTCTACAGTCTTGAAAAGAATATCCAGAAGTGAACCTTAACTCTGCTCCCTCCATGGCTACAAATGCAGCTCTTGGCTGATGGCGAGGGTTGGATGGTTTCTGATAGCACAGCTTCGTGCGTGGCTGAAAAAAAATCTTAGTAGCCTTGGCTTTCAAGCTGTTGTTGAACTACAATTCCCATCATCCCCAACCAGAACGTATTGCAATTCAACAACAGCTGGAAGGCCAAGGTTGTCCACCTTCCCTAGAGGGAGGTTCCGTGGAGCAGTTTGGATCATCCCGAAGAAGGGAGTCCTTGAACGTGATGATTTTGATCAGTTTCGTGTGCGTCATTGCTTGGTGTTTTTGCTTGTACGTTTGTTTTTAAATAAAAATTGTTTTCCTTCCTTGCAGCCGTCTCCTTGACTGGACTCATGGGATCATTACCACCCCAGATGTGGGTTTCTGTGCATGTTTGTGGATAGCCGTAATGTCGTGCATTGTTTCAGTGTGGTGTGTTGATAGCATAAAGAATTGCTTCTTGCCCATATTTGAATCGTAGGAACATCGGAAGCTGCCTTCTACCGAGTCAGACCCTTGATCCTTCTAGCTCGGTATTGTCTACACCAGGGATTCTCAACATTGTGTCCCCAGATGTTACTGGACTTCAACTCCCATAATCCCCAGCCCCATTAGCCTTTGGTTGGGGATTATGGGAGTTGAAGTCCAACCACATCAGGGGACCCAACATTGAGAATCCCTGGTCTACACAGTCTGGCAGCAGCTTCTTCAAGGTTGCAGGCAGGAGTCTCTCTCTCAGCTCTATCTGAAGATTCTGCCAGGGAGGGAACTTGGAACCACGTAAGCAGGCCGGTGCTCTTTCCAGAGCAACCCCATCCCCTAAGGGGAATATCTTGCACTGCTTACGGGGAATATCTTGCTCTGCTCTCATACAGTTTCCCATTCAAATGCAAACCAGGGTGGACCCGGCATAGCAAAGGGGATCATTCATGCTTGCTACCACCAGACCAGCTCTTCTCCTTCGATAATTACTGAAGAAAATGAGTGCAACTCAGTGAAAAGTGGGGCGAGATACAGAAGCTGAGAGGCACAGACCATTTATTCTTTACATTTCTATCCTGCAAGTCTTCCTCCAAGAAGCCCAGAGATTATGTTAAGTGACATGGTTATGTTTATCTCCATAACAGACCTTTTGAGAAGGTTAGGCTGAATGAGATGTGACTGGCCCGGCGTCACCCAATGAGTCTCATGGCTGAATGGGGATTTGAACTCGGGTTTCCCAGTCCTTGTCAAATGCTCTAACCACTATACCACCCTGGCAAATGCAGCCTGCACAGCTTGGCCATGCTTCCTTCATCAGTACATTACCCTGAGGTTTTTGGCCAATGGCAAATTGGTCCCTCATAAGACTCTTTTACAGCTTTAATATTTTAGAGGCGGATGCTTTGATCAACAGAAAAATCATATTTTTTAGAGCAGTGCTACACAACATTGTCCCGTCCCCTGCCGTCCAGCTGTTTTTTTCACTACAATGCCCATCATCCCCTGCAGCCAACAGCCAGAGATGCTGGGAGTTGTAGGACATTTGCAGGATGGCCAAAGTTGTGCAGTGCTGTTCTAAAAGGAAGGTAAGACTGCACAGTGATGTAATAGGTTAGCATTTTAAAGGCGGAGGCTTTTGATGGGTGCTCCCGGAATAAATTCCTCGGTAGCATCTGGACTTCCGTGCGGTGCAAACATACTTACTCGGTGCTAGCTGAAGGTCTGGTCCACGGTTAGGCCAAGGTTTGGGGGTGTCTGACTTGGTCATGGGCCAGGTATTCAGGAATGACAGAGAAGTGGGGAATCTTGGGCGACAGGCATTCTCGGTGACTCACTGCAGGCTGGACAGAACTGGCTGGGTCCCCTTATCTGCCTTTGGGCCACCTCCGTTGCCCTGTGGCGTCGGTCTGCTCGTGCAAGAATGCAGTTGGACTCCGGATCTGCTGCAAGACACATGCCCCGGAATGCATTTGCAGCATCACCTAAGCATCTGGGCAAGAAAACGCCCGGGAGATTCTTGCGTTCTGAGCCAGTGCAGCAGGTAGAAAGGTGAACTTGATGTGTGAGCACTGTAAGATACTCCCCTTAAGGGGTGGAGCCGCTCTGGGAAGAGCACCTGCCTACCTGCCTGCAGAAGATTCCAAGACTCCTCCCTGGCAGTATCTCCAAAATAGGGCTGAGAGAGATTCCTGCCTGCAACCTTAAAGGAGAGGCCGCTGCCAGCCCGGGTAGACAAAACTGAGCGAGATGGACCAGTGGTCTGACTCAGTATATGGCAGCTTCCCATGTTCCTAGGGGCGGGGTGGGGAGATGGGAGTTGTAGTCAACATCTGGGGGCCCCTTTTACCGGGGAACACAGTTGGAGACCCTCTCGTCCTGAGCTGTAGGTTGCAGGGAACAGCGTGTGGGTTTTGAGTTGGAGTTCACACTGTTGGGAAGCCCTTTCTCTGGCTGGGCGGAACCGAACGGCAGGTGCCGTCTTCAGAGCCCGTCTCTTGCTCCCTGGCAGCGCATGCCTTTGTGCTCGGCCCGGCCCTGTCCCGTTTTCCCGTGGCCTGGCGTGGCGGCGGTTGTGCTGTTTACCCACGGAAGCAACACGGAGCAGGCAGGGTGTGTGCGGAGGCTTGGTGGTTTTGTCCCAGTGTTTGTGGCCAGATGGAAATCTCCTTCCGCCTATCCACGAAGCCGGCGGTGTGTATGAACTTCAAGGGGTGGCCTTTATTAAAACAGAGAGAGGAGAAAAAGCCGACCTCTGGCAGGTTTCCTGGGTCTCCTCCTCCTGTCTTGGCTGCTTCCACTCTGGCTGGGCCGGCCGCAGAGGTTTGAGCTAAACATTGACTAAATTATAGATTAACCCGGCCGGCTCAGTGCCGGCCAAGGGAGCTGGGTGCTTCTGGCTTTCTCTTTTCTGGCCTGCTAAGGGGCCCTTTTGTCCTGGCTCAAGGCATGTTTGCATGGACCAAATTGGGATCCCTGCGTGGTAGAGGGGAGCTGGTCTGGTGGTAGCAAGAATGAATTGTCCCCTACGCTAAGCAGGGTCTGCCCTGGTATGCATTTGAATGGGCGACTCCGGTAAGATATTCCCCTTAGGGGATGGGGCCACCCTGGGAGGAGCATCAGAGGTTCCAAGTTCCCTCCCCGTCAGCATCTCCAAGATAGGGCTGAGAGAGACGCCTGCCTGCAACCTGGGAGAAGCCTGGAAGAAGATGGACTACAAAGGTCTGACTCAGTAGAAGGCAGCTTATTACGGTCCTGTGCCTTCACACATAATTCACATTGCCGGTTTCCCTGCCCCACCACACACAATTTGGACGGCATACTCACAAGCGTGAATCCCGAGACCTCGACCCAGTCGGTTTCCGTACTTTCATGTTCGTAGATGAAGAGTTTGCACACACAAACTCTTCAGCGGGGAGGAGAGCTGGTTTTGCCGTAGTGAGCACGAATCGTCCCCTGTGCTAAGCAGGGTCCACCCTGGTTTGCATTTGGATGGGGTGGCTACATGTGAACGCGCTGAGATATTCCCCAGAGGGGGTGGGGCCATAGATCAGTGGAAGAGCATCTGCGTGCTTGCCTGCAAAAGGTCCCAGGTTCATTCCCTGGTAGCATCTCCAGGAAGGACTGAGAAAGGCCCCTGCCTGAAACCTTGGAGAGCTGCTACCAGTCAATATTGAGCTAGAAGATGGACCACTGGTCTGACTCGGGATAAGCCGCCTTCCTGTGTTGCTCCTCCCTGCAGTAGAGCCGGAATGCTTATATTTAATTAATTAATTAACATATTTTTATACCGCCCAAAACTTACATCTCTGAGCGGTTTACAACAAAATAAAAACAGAAAGTAAAACATTAGTCAAAACAAAAACAAAAAGTTTAAAAACATTACAACAGTTTAAAAAATTTAAAAACAATATTTTAAAACAGCATTAAAACCATTAAAACAATATTAATTAAAAGCCTGGGTGAAGCACATTGGCCACAAAGTATGCAACCGCCCCTCCTCACGAGTAAATGTCCATAAGTTGTGATCTTCACATGAGAGTAGTGTCGCCACAGTGCTTGCAATGTATGGATTATCTTACGGGGGTGAACTGAGGGTCTTTCTGGCCCAGTCTCCTGTCTTCAGTAGAGGACCGCCAGACTCCTCGAGCGACTTCAAGACAAGACAAGATTACGATGACTCCCAATATTCATATACAAAGGTTTCCAAAATGGTTTACATACAGATCTATCAATCAGATGGCTCCCTGTCCCCAAAGGGCTCACAATCTAAAAATAAACACAAGATAGACGCCAGCAACAGCCGCTGGAGCAATGCTGTACTGGGGACGGATAGGGCCAGTTGCTCTCCCCCTGCTCAATGAAGGGAATCGCCACTTTAGGAGTTTAGGAAGCTGTCTTATACCGAATCAGACCCTTTGTCCATCTAGCTCAGCATTGTCTACTTAGAACGGCACATCACATGGAATCTGGCTTCTTTTGGCGTCGAGCTTGGAGTTCTTGGGCCTTGCGTTATTAAATCCCCCCCCCCCCGGTGTGTCCCGATGATGCTACGTTTCAGGAAGAGATTTCTCCCTACGCTTCCCGCTCAGGGCCCTTCACCTGTGTGGCTGCCGGGAGTCTTGCAAACGGGCGTTCCTCTTTAGCGCTGAATTTAGATTTCCCTTTGTAGCCACCGTTGCCTCCCAAGTGCTGGGGAACCGAGACATTCCATTTCAGGCAGGGGGAAGAAAGGCAGGAAATGCTGGAAATAGCTGATGTCTGAAGCTGGCTGGAAACCTTTTATTGCTTGGGTGTCCCCCCCCCCCCCGGTCCCCCCCCCCTCTTCCTGATGGAATCCAAAACGTGTGTGCTGTTCCTTCCCGTCCTGGGAAGGGTTGCACACATTTTAGGAACTGATGCTTAAAAGAGAGTTTTTAAAAGTGGAAACGCTCTGAAGGTTGTGCTGTGTAAAATCAGTCACCACACACATGACTGGCGTCTGGTCCCCCCCCCCCCCCACCCTTTTATTTTATTTTATTTTATTTATTCTTTATTTTTATTTTACATATTTCTATACCGCCCAAAATGTATGTCTCTGGCATTTTTTAACTGTCGCCAAGAAATCCTGTCTGGGCCTGAAGTTGGGGAGGAGAGCTGGTCTTGTGGTGGTGTGCCCGGCTAAGCAGGCTTCACCCTGGTTTCCATTTGGATGGGAGGCTGCATGGGACAGCTCTTCCCCTTAGGGGGACAGGCTCCATGGTAGAGCACCTGCTTTGCATGCAGGAGGCTGCAGGTTCAATCCCTGGCCGCAACGCCAAGCAGGGCGGGGGAAAGACCTGGAGAAGCTGCTGCCGGTCCGTGCAGGCAGAGCTGCGTTAGCTGCACCAAGGGCCTGACTCAGTATATGGCAGCTTCCCATGTATTCATGCCAGACCTTTTCCAGAAAGGGGCCTGTAGCTTAGTAGCTGAACATCTGCTTGGCATGCAGAAGGTCCCTGGTTCAATCCCTGACTGCATCTCCAGGTAGAGAGAGACACCTGCCTGAAACCTTGGAGAAGCCGCTGCCAGGTAGGTCACTGGCCTGGAGTCTTCTGACCATTGCCACATATTTCACGAGGCTTTGGAGCTTCTGCTTAGGAGAGTCCGGAGTCCGGTAGGTTAAGGGGGCCGGATTAACCCTGAGGCTAACTTGGGTGTAGCATTGAGTCCCACTGGAGGCCCTGCGTTTTGGAAGACGGAGTCCTCGGTTCCCGCTGGGCTTTCTTTCTAGCTGTCGGCCCCTCATGACCAACCTCCAGCCCTGCCTTTTTGAGGACTCCTCTCTCCACCTCTTTTTGGTAAAGATGGAGAAAGAAAAGCTTCTCTGTCTCGGGAGGAAGAACCCGGCTCTGTTTTGCCTGCCGGATTAACCTTGCTGGGGCTGATGATGGATTGTCTCGGGAGTGGGTGTCGGCAGGCGTGATGCCAGCTGCTGATGGCGGAGAATTGCCCCGTCTCCCTTTTCGCGTCTTCCCTTGTCCCCTGCTATTCGCAGTGCGACCCTGCGATTTCCGGGGGTTGAAGCACTCTCTGTGCAAAGAGTCAAACGGACTCCAAAAACCGGTTTGTAAGCTTTCTTTCTGAATGGAATTTCAACTCCTTCACACACAAAATATGACCAATTTCCTATCGGCAGCTCCGTAATTACACGCTTGGGGTTTCCATTGTATGAGTTAGTGGGGTGTGTTCTTGGTTTCTATCCTGGTGTGTGGCTTGTGAAAACATTTTTATTTTAAAAGCTTGAACTTTTTCCTCCTTCAAGCACAAATATCATTGGATTCATGCACTGGAGTGACATTTGGGCAGAGGAGTTCAGACAGACAAGAGAGGACATCTTTGCACAAATGGAACTCACTGCCACAAGATAGCCATGGGCTTAGATTAGTTCATAGACTTATTAGTTCATATACAGTTATACTGTATAACTTCTTGAGTTGTACAGAATCCAGAAGGATAGGCCTGGGGATGCTAATGTAATTAATAGAACCTCCATGTACAGAGGCAGCATTCCTGCGTTTACTGGTGGAGGCAGAGGGTTGACAGGTAATAGGGAAAGTTTATTACGGTTGTGTTTGGAACACCCTCCCCAGAAACATCAGCACACTAGCTATGCCTCTATTTTTATGCCTCCAAATGGAGGTTACTTTTATTCCCCTAGCTTGTTGCTTCAAAGATTCTTCATAATCTTTGACTGCTGGTTATTTTGGGCACTTGGTGATATTGTACATTGCTGTCTGATGGTTTCGTGTTGTCAGTGTATTAATAAAACACCAGTGGATTTTGAAATTGACGTACGATATTTCTGTATCAGTGTGAAATTGGGTTCTTTCAAGACTGTTGGTGGTGGTCATTTTTAATCACGACTTTTAAAAATGGCATATTTCTAAACTGTGTCCTGTCTTGCAATAAAGGAAAAAGGAAAGGTTGTGCCGCTGAGTCGGTGTCGATTCCTGGTGACCACAGAGTCATGTGGGTTTTTTGGTAGAAATACAGGAGAGGGTTATCATTGCCATCTCCCGCGCTGTATGAGATGGGAGAGGCGAGCTGGTCTGGTGGTAGCAAGCATGACTTGTCCCCTTAGCTAAGCAGGGTCTGCCCTGGTTGCATATGAATGGGAGACTGGAAGTGTGAGCACTGGAAGATCTTCCCCTCAGGGGATAATGGAGCCGCTCTGGGAAGAGAAGTTTCCTAGTTCCCTCCCTGGCAGCATCTCCAAGATAGGGCTGAGAGAGACTCCTGCCTGCAACCTGGGAGAAGCCGCTGCCAGTCTGTGAAGACAATACTGAGCTAGATAGACCAATGGTCTGACTCAGTATATGGCAGCTTCCTATGTTCCTGTGCCTTTCAGCACCTTCCATCGCTATATCCTATATCGATGCTGCCCAATATAGAAGTTCCCCATATTCTGGGAAACATACCAGCGGGGATTCGAACCAACAGCCTCCTGCTCTCTAGGCAGGTTGCTTTTCTTCGGTGGCTGCTGTCTTGAAATACCGGCTCTGAAAAAGCGGGGTGAAATTTTTAAATGCAAAGAAATTCTCCTGTGGCCTCCGATCCTAGCTGCTGGAAGGATGGTGTTGGAATAAAATACTGATAATGAAGTGGCGAGAATTTTTATTCTATTTTTTTAAAAATCATGACTTCTTCTGTGTGTGTGTTTGTGTGCGTGTTTTAAGTGTTGTCATGTGCCTCGAGCACACACTTTGCAACACAGGGTAAAAAATGTCCATGCCCAAAATTCCCCCAACTCCGATCTCAGCTGCTGGGAGGGTGCAGTTACTGGAGACACTGGAGGAAATCTCTGCCCCTTGTATTGATATGATCGCTGCTAAACTTTGAACGGAGACGGAAGGAAGTTTACGACTCCCCCTCTTTCAGTCTCAGCTGGCCGTCGTATCCCATTTGCTGCTCAGTCCTAACGTCCCATTTTCAACATCCTGATCCCCTGCACCGACCCCGAGTTTCTCCTCTTTTCTATCTCCCAGCTTCCAGCTCAGCTGACTTGCACTGGGCCACTTTTTCAGGAATTTAAAGACCGCATTCATTTTCACACCATTTTTTCTGTAAATAAAAAGGGTGGTAGCAATTTCCCTCTTTCTCTGTTGTGTGTTGGCAGCAATCTCTTCCTTCCAAACCTGCTGGTCCAGTTACTAGACTTGGCAGCCAGGCGTGTTGGAATTTCGGAGGCCCATGTGTGGAGAACAGGGTGGATCTGACTGCCGGTTTGCAAAACTTGCAAAATGCTTGCAAAGGGTCCTGGGACAGAGACCTCCTTGGGGGAAGGAGTGGTTTGGGGGGCAGAAACGCCCCCTGGAAATTATCCTCTGTTTAATTATTCTGAACGCTATCAATGCAGATCACGCTTTTGCAGAATTGAAGTAAGCAAGGGGCCAGGACACTGGGTCCCTGCCCAGAAGAGCCTACAGTTTAAAAGAGGGCAGAGGAGGACACAGAAAAAAGAGAAAGGAGGGAGGGAGAAGGGATGGATGGAGCTGAGATTTTGAACTTGTTTAGAGGTGGGGGTTGTTAGTCTTTGGTTTAGGTGTTAGGTTATTTAATAGAAATGCCCCCTGCTAACTGAGCAAAGAGGCATCTTTTAAAAGAGGTGTGATCCTCTTTATTTAGCAGGAGGAGAGCAACTGGCCCTATTCATCCCCAGCACAGCATCCCTCCAGTGGCTGTTGCTGGTGTCTATCCTATGTTTCTTATTTAGATTGCGAGCCCTTTAGGCGACAGGGTCCCATTTTGTTGGTTTGTTTGTTTACTTCTGTGTAAACTGCTTTGGGAGACTTTGGTTGAAAAGCGGTATATAAATATTTGTCGTATGCGTATATAAATGAATGGACAAACTTTCTCTCTCTTCAGCCTATCCCTGGGTCGTCCTTTTAAAAGGGGGGAAATTGCTGTCGGATTCAGAATGTGGAGTTGCCCAGCTTGGGCACTCCAGCTGTGTTTGGACTACAATGCTCACAATCCCCAGCCACAGTGGCCAGTACTCAGGATGATGGGAGTTGTAGTCAAACATCTGCAGGAGAGCTGAAGCCACGCAGCCCTGATTTAGCAGGTACTCTGTGTTCGCACGGCCAGAGCAACAAGCAGTCCTGCGATAGGGTGCGTGAGGACCGCTGGTTGGTCCTCTGCTCTTAAGACTCTAGCACCCATGATGCAGTGTGGCTGCCTATGGAAAGCTGAGTGCAAACATCTTCTCATTTAAGGAGCCCGAGGAGGCAAATGGGAGCACAAAACAGGATGGGAAGAGAGACGGTGTGTGTCGCAACCTTGCAAATAAGCCTGCACAAGTTTCTAGTCCTCAAAGCTGTTCTCAAAGCCTCCAAATACTCGGTGTGGTGGCTGAGGCCCGCCTAGGGTAGCATGCAGGAGAAAAGGGCAAGTTTGGGGTGAAGTTTGCCTTCTATTGGCAATCCTGACGTATTGCTCTGCGCTAAAATCGGTTGCACCAGGCTGGGGACGCTCATTTCCAGGTGGCCTCTTTCGGGGAGAAGGCGGCCAGGGTTCCACAGCACTGTCTGCACGGCCAGTGTGAGTACAGAGGTGGAGCCGAAGCTCGGATTCTCTCCCTCTCCCTCCCTTTTGGCCTTTCTACCCTGCATGGTTTGCAGTTTTGGGCCATGAATCATCCTCTGCGTTGGGTAGGAAACACACTGCGTGTTTGTGCCTGCCTGCCTGGTGGTGAGGTCAGTTGGGAAAGCAGCAGATCTCTGACGAAGCCAGTGAGGAACTGGGGTCTGCTGCGTGAAGCAGAACTGCTCGCTGCTAGGGAAGTGACTAGCGGCGTGACATCATGTGGCGGGGGGTTCCGTAGAGCCCGGGATTTCTCCCCCTCTTCCCGCCTCTCGGGGCAGTGCCTACAGAGTGGGCCGCTGCCTCCATGTTCAGTGGTTGGAGTATTCCAGTAAATTAACAGGTGTCTTCGGATGAATGGGTGCGACCATAGCTCCTTGGTGGAGCATCTGCTTGGCTGTAAAGCTGGGAGAGACTCCTCCAAGGTTTCGCCCAGAAGCTGCTGCCAGTCCGTGCCGACAGTGCTGAGCTTGCTGGAACATAGGAAGCAGCCTTCTACCGGGGTCAGACCTTTGATCCATCTAGCTCAGTCTTATCTATACCAGGCCTGCTCGACTTAGGCCCCCCCCCCCAGCGATTTTTGGACTACAACTCCCATAATACCTAGCCACAGTGGCCAATAGCTAGGGATTTTGGGAGCTGTAGGCCAACATCTGTGGGAGAGCTGAAAATGAGCAGGCCTGGTGTACACAGACTGGCAGCGGCTTCTCGGAGATCGCAGGCAGGACTCTCTCTCAGCCCTGTCTGGGGACGCCAGGGAGGGAACTTGGCACCTTCTGCATGCAAGCAGGCAGATGCTCTTTCCCGGTTGTGACTGAGGCTATTCCTGCGGATTTCCCTTGCTCCAATAATTTCCCACAACACCCAGCCTTCAAAGGATGGGGCCGTAGCTCATTGGTAAAACATCTGCTTTGCATGCCGAAGGTCCAAGGTTCAATCCCTGGCAGCCTCTCCAGGTCGGGCTGGGAGAGACCCCTCTCTGAAACTCTGGAGAGCCGCTGCCAGTCAGGGTTGACAGTCCTGAGCTAGGTGGACCAAGGGCCTGACTCAGTAGGCGGCAGCTACCTTTGAACCAGATGATGGGGACAAACTATGAGGGTATCTTTGGAAGAGGGAAGGCTGTTCCCTCCTACTTGGCAGTCTTCCCAGAGAGGTTGGGCTGGCTGCTGTTAGAAGGTATGGAGCTGCCTCCTGCTGGGTCCTAGACTCTTGGTTCAGCGAGACCAGTGTGGTCAACTCTGGCTGGCAGCAGCTCCCCAAGATAGCAGCTGTTCCCGGAGGTTCTTTCCAACTGGAGATGCCAGGGATTGAAGCTGGGACTGTCTGTGTGAGGTCCGCCACTCGGACAGGATGCCGGGCTCGAAAGAACTTTGCCCCGATCGAGCTGAGCTCTTTCAGTAATCCCAGCAGGCTGATAAGAAGCATTCTCCAACTCCTTTTGGCCTTGCTTGACGCAAGGAATTCCCCCTCTCTTGAAAGATCAGATTGGAGCTGTCTTAAACTCTTTGGATCCCAAAACTGTTGTGTGTTTGTGGTCACGCCACCTAGGAAGCTGCCATTTGCTGAGTCAGACCCTTGGTCCATCTAGCTCAGCATTGTCTACCCAGACTGGCAGCAGCTTCTCCAAGGTTGCAGGCAGGAGTCTCTCTCGGTCAGCTGGCGAAGTTGCATGCCCTTGGGGGTGAGGGTGAAACTGCTTTCCCAGTGGGGAGGTATTTTTTGGGGAGGAGGTGCAGATTAAGAAACAGTTCTGCCCCAAAGACGGCTCAGATGCCAGTGGGTGGGTGAGGGATATAGGGCCAGAGCCTGGTGGCAGAGCAAGCATTTCCTTTGCATGCATAAGGTCCCAGGTTCAAATCTGCCTAGCATCTCCAGGTGGACCTGGCAAAGGCTCTCTTCTGAAACCCTCAAAAGCAGCTGCCAGTCAGGGTAGACAGTACTGAGCTGGATGAACCAAGGGTCTGACTCTGAATAAAGCAGCTTCCTAAACTCATGAGTTCCGTTTGCCGAATATCGGGGATGCAGACGTGGACCCATTAGGGAGCGCAGTCTTACGTCCCCATCCTCTCAGCTTTTAAGCATTGCCTGTCAATAAACCTATATAGGTTTAAATAAACCTGTTTATAAATGAACCTTTTTATTTTTCAATGGACCTATTTCTTCGACGCGGTCTCGGTGGTTCGCACGTAGGGGCTTTGTGCGTGTGTCGAAGCACCGGACCTTCCAAAATGCTCGTATCGCTGTAGCGTTTTGATGGGAGCCTAGCCCACCAAAGTACAGCGTCGGGCTAGACCACAAAGCCCCATACGTGTGAACCAACAGATGACCCCTAGAAGAACTCCATTTACAGGTAAGCAACCTGTTACCTTGGTTGTGTATTAAAATTTCCTCCGCCTGTCCCTTGTCTTGGAGACCTAGGGTGGGCCAGAAAAGTGCGATAGAAATATTTCCCAGAATAGTTAAGCCAACAGGGCCTCGGGGGTGTGGTTCGAGGGGGTTGACCGATGTCAGGTTGTAGGCGGGGAATGCTCCTCCGTTGAAAAATAAAAATAAAAATCCCCACCAACAGAAAACTAGGCAGAAGGCTAGTCTTGGAGGTTGTGTGTGTGTGTGTGTGTGTGTGTGTGTGGCTTCCAGAGCGAGGAGGAGGGGTGTGTGGGTGGTGGTGGACCCTGAGGGTCCCTGAGCCCTAGCTGGTGACGGATACTAAAGTTGAAGAGACTGATATTCCGCCAGAGGACAAGTTTTGTGCCTGCCTGGGTGTGTGTCTGCTCCCGCTTTCCTCTGCTCAGAGTATTTTGCAAAATAAAAAGTAGGGACAAGAAGATTTGGCCCCCAGGCAGACTTCTCTGGACAAGATGAGGCTTGCTTCTTGCCTTTATTTTGCTGAAGTTGGCAATTGTTCCCATGAGAGCAACTCTGGGAAGGTTGTAACCTGAGACTACTGATATCATTGAAGATGAGTGTGGGGGGACCCTGTCACCTTAAGACTGGGAGCAGGTGCAATTCTATGGAAGCAGATGGGGAAATTGCCTTCCCGGCATTAACCATGGTTGTGTGTTGGTGCAAACCATGGTTCTGATCCTAACCCTGGTTTGCAGATCCTTTTCGTAAGGTGGCTTCCCCCTTTACAGGGAACCATCAGTTGGGCTGCATGCAGTGCAGAATTGCAGGTGACATCGGGAGGGGAGGGAGGTTGCATTCCCATGACCAGGATTGTCAGTTCAGAGTCCTCAAATGTAAGAGTTGTATTCGAGGAAGGAAGAACACAGAGAGAATGAAATCAAAGGAATGGCTTGCTACTTTTAACCAAGCACTTTTTGATGTTGAAATAACATAGGAATGATAGCTCACTAACATCTCTTCACCAGAAATGCTACCCTCCTAGAATGATGGAACAAGCTTTTTATAAACCAACGTCCATGATTAGAGAGACAGTATTATCCTCTACCCCAGTGGTTCTCAACATGTGGGTCCCCAGATGTTGCTGAACTACAACTCCCAGCATCCCTAGCCCCATTGGCCTTTGGTTAGGGATGCTGGGAGTTGTAGTTCAGCAACATCTGGGGACCCACACGTTGAGAACCACTGCTCTACCCAAACCCCCGGATGCCATGATGATCCTCTTTAATGTAAAACAGGATTGCCATTTCTCTAGGAATTGGGTTATCTAAGTTGGGGCTGCTCAACCATGGCTTCCCGGCTGGTTTTGGACTACAGCTCCCATCATCCGTAGCCACAGTGGCCAGGGATGATGGGATTTGTAGTCCAGCATCTGCAGGAGGACTGAAGTTGTGCAGCCCTACGCGAGGTGAAGAATGATATCCACCCTTAGATTTGAGTGGCTCGGCACAGAGTGGGTGAGGAATCTCCAGGAACGGCTTCAGTTGAGATTGGCCAACCTCAGGCCGGCTGGCTGGCTCCCCGTTGGCGACCCACGGCTTCTGCAGTGCTGGTGCCGTGTCTGCACTGGGCCTTGGGAACGGCTGTGGTTTTTGGCTAGGGCAGGTGCTCTCAGGACCTTTGCTGGGCTGTCCTTTAAGCTGAGAGGGCTTTCCTGCACTTTCTCTCCCCGCCAGCTGGAAATCTGCCTGCAAAACTACAAGCCAGCCACTTTGGAAATCCCTGCTGGGAGGAAAACGGGATGTGGGAGAATGGGGAGCAACCCAGCCCACCAACATAGGTCTTTTGGTCTGATGCTTGTGTCTGTGTTGGGACCTTCTGGGAACTTGAGACCCTGCCTGTGAGAGGAGACCAGAGCGCCCCCCCACCCCCCCACCCCCCCCGTAGGGCAGAACTTCTCTGTAGCTCTTTCCTAAACTCGGGACCTTGGGGAGGAAAAGATCAGAGGCAGCTTTTGCTGGGATGGAAGATCAGTGTCTTCAGCTGTTCTTTGCTCCTTCTTTCATTCCTTTATGTACTGCCCATCCCAGAGTGGCTCACGGCATTTAAAAAACCAAACCATTTAAAATTTAACCAGGAACAGAAAATAAAACATTAACATAAAACTCATTTTCAGAATGTTCACTATGTCAAATTTAAAAACATAAAAACATTAAATACAAGAAGCCTCCTTTTCAGTTCCATCCTTTCTCCTGTCTTGTTTTTGTGGGGTTTGCCTGTGAGAACTTATCAGTGGGTTGCGTTAAAAATTATTATGGTCAGTTGATCTATGCATTGTCGCACGCATGGGTGTTGGGGATGGAGGGATTGATCCCTGGTGTGTTGTGGGGTGTCTGGTCCAAATTGGGTTCATTTTCTAGATGGCTTCCCCAAACTGTGTGTTGAGCGCTAGATACTTCCACAACAAGCGGGCAGTGAATTCTGAAGAGCGGCTGTGTGATAACACACTTTTGTCTTCCTCTTGCAGATAAAACTGGCAAGATCCTGACCGAGTTCTGCCAATTCTATGAGGAGCAGTATGGCGTCGCACTCTTCAACAGCGTCCGCTACGAGATCGAGGGCAGCGGAGGGCCCCAGTCGCAGCTGCTGCACCGGAAGGTTAGTATCTTATTGCGCTTCGGAGGGTTGAGTTGACTGCAGGTGGTGGTGGTGTTGAACGATACGGCGTTGAACGATACGGCGTTGAACGATACGGCGGCCAAGAAACACTAGAACCAGGGGTCACCCCATGAAATGGAAAGCCAGGAAATTTAGGCCCGACAAAAGGAAGTACTTCTTCACACAGCACGTAATTAATCAATGGAATTCTTTGCCACGGGATGTGGTGATGGCCACTCGCTTGGATGGCTTTCAAAGGGGCTTGGACAAATTCATGGAGGGCAGGTCTATCAGTGGGCTACTAGTCTGCTGGCTGTGGGTCACCTCCAGCCTCAGAGGCACGATGCTCCCCTGCAGCTGGTATTTGGAGGCAACAGCAGGAGAGAAGGCATGCTCTCAGCTCTTGCCTGTGGGTTTGCCAGCGGCACCTGGTGGGCCACTGTGTGGGACAGGATGCTGGACTGGATGTGTTGCCTTGGGCCTGATCCAGCAGGGCTCTTCTTACGTTCTTATCAAGCTCCTCACCTCCAAATACTGATCATGTGAACTGGCCTAAGGTGTGGTCTGAAGCTGAGGTAGGAATCCACGTGCTATAGGGAGGTTTCCCCCCAAAATGGTGCCTGTGTTTTGGAAACGATTATTCCATTGAGTGGAGGGAAAAATGTACGTGTGGGTGTGAGGTCACACGGAGCTGCGGTTGTGGAAGGAGGTTTAACCAACTGAAGGTCAACACCTGAAAGGATGTTTTTCAACGCTTGGATACCGTTGCTGAGGGCAGTATTACACCGATACACCGAAGCAGTATCGACACCAAAAATAATTCGTGTATCGATTGGCTGGTGTGCCGTCATTTTCCAAACCTGTTGACTGGCATTCCTTGGGTGGGTGGTGTGTCTGTCTTGTCTCGATGCTTTGCCTAGAGAACTGCTGCCAGTCAGAGTAGACGGGAGCGAGCGAGAGGGACCACTGATCTGACTCGGTCGGCAGCAGCTTCCTATATTCCTGTGCGTTACCTACACCTTTGTAAGTCTGGTTAGACGGAAGGTATTCCCAGGTGGTGGATTGCTCTCTCCAGCTACCCTCTCCTTACACACCTTCAAGTACAGAATGCAACCCTGCTAAACCATAATTGCACCTTCTCCACCCTACCCCACCTCCTCTGGGTTCTCTGCGGTGCTCCAGAACAAAGACAAACACCCATCCAGCTTGGCTCTGTTCCCAGCAGCACTATCTAAAACATGCTCCTCCCCCTGGCATTCTAACCCAAGGAAATCACCTGTCCTCTTTCGATGTTTATCTTCTTTCGGGTGTGTCTGGAGATGACATTTTTGTGTGTCTCCTCTCTTTCCTTCCCATCGGCTGATGGCTTCCTCCAGGTTTCATATGCTGCATGCGGCTAAACCCACATTCAGCGATAACCTGCTGAGCAAAAGAAGCTGCCCTATGCGGAGTCAGACCCTTCTCCAGCGAACCCAGTGTTGTCTGCACAGACTGGCAGCAGCTCTCCAAGGTTTCAGGCCGTGGTCTTTCTCAGCCCTACCTGGAGATGCTGCCAGGGATTGAACCTCTGCAAAGCAGGTGTTTTCTGGCTCTGTGACCTCATCTCTGGTTGTCACTGCTGTAGAAGGTAGAAAGCTGCTGCCTCCTGGGTCAGGCCGTTGGTCCAACCAGCTCAGTATTGCCAGCTTTGACTGGCAGCAGTTTTCCCTGGCTTTGGGCAGGCATTTTTTCTCAGTTCAACCAGCGGGCACCAGGGATTGAACTTGGGACTCTCTGATGCTAAGAAGATGCTCTACCATTGAGCCTGTGGTCCCTTTGGGAGAAGCAACCCTGGTGAGCGAAGGGATGATGCTTAGGCCAGGTTATGCAGCTCTGTCCCAAGTATAGATTTCCATCTAGGCCGTCCAGATTTCGTCTAGTCTCCGCTGCCTATAATACAAGACCGTTTCGTACAAAGTGAGGGATGGTAGATCTTCCGTGATGTGTCAATGTGCCCTTCTCAGGTTGCAGAATTCATCTTGCAGCAACAAAGACAAGCTCCTGCTGTGCATTCCTGTTGACCTGGCATAAGGGTCTGGAGGGAGGTTATCCCATCATAATGATAATAAACAAAACTGGATTTCTTAGCCACCCCATAACAAAATTGGTCTCTGGGCAGCTCACAACACCACCGCAATAAAACAGCCAATGAAAACACCTAACAAAAACAAATTACAATATAAATTGGAAAATACGACACACTTTACAACTGTAGAACATAAGAACAGACCATCGAGTCCAGCATCCTGCTTTGCACAGTGACCCACCAGATGCCTCTGGGAAGCCCTCAAGCAAGAGATAGAAGCATGCCCTCTCTCCTACTTTTACTCCCCCACAACTGGTATTTAGAAGCATCCTACCTCTGAGGCTGGTGGCCTATAGCCCTCAGCCTAGTAGGCAGTGATAGACCTGTCCTCCCTGAGTTTATTTAAACTCCTCTTAAAGCCATTCAGGTTGGTGACCGTCACCACATCTTGCGGCAGAGAATTCCAGAGGTTAATTATACGTTGTGTGAAAAAGTTCTTCCTTCTGTCAGCTCTAAACTGACAACAATAATCAATTTTGAAAAGCCTGAGTCAACAGAAAGGTCTTCACCTGACATCAAAAAGAACAAAGTGACGGCTCCGGGCAGGCCTCGCTGGGGAGGCCATTCCAAAGACGTGCCACCACCGAAAAGGCCCTCTCCCTAGTAGCCAACCGCCTTGCCTCAAGTGGCAACTAGGGCTCTTGGCTGTAAGAATAGCTGTGTTGGAGAATTGCACAGCCAGGTCTAAGATATGAGGTTGGTTCGAGGATAAGAGAGGAGTGGAGAAGAAAGAGTTTCCCTCTGCTGAAGGCCAGCTTTAGACTGGATATTTTAGCACTTGGTGAAATTATCTAAATGTATTTATGAATGTATTTATGTAATTAATTAATTAATTGACATATTTTTATACCGCCCAAAACGCATGTTCTCTGGGCGGTTTATGAGACAATAAAAACCACCAAATAAGAAGATTAAAACATTTCAACAATTAAAATTTAAAAAGTTAAAACTATTAAGACACAATTAAAACAGCATCTAATTAAAAGGGTGAACAAATGCGTCTTGACTGCCCTTTTAAAAGTTGTAAGAGATGGGGAGGCTCCTATTTCAGCAGGAAGTGTGTTCCAAAGCCTCGAGGCAGCAATGGAGAAGGCCCGTCCCCGAGTTGCCTTCTACTCAGTTGATGCAGAAGTGAGTTAAACTACTGAGTTTATGTCCAAAAAGAGCTGGAAATGTTGTGAATCCTGGAGGATGCATCATTGGAGCATCTGTGGGAAAGAGGGAGATACCTGCAGTTTCACAAACATCGAAGGAGGGAGGGACTCAAAACTGCTCCAGTGTAATTCAATGGAGTGGAATGTTCACAGACTCAGAGGGCAGTTAACAGGCAAGAGGTGGAGGAAAGAAGATTTGAATGAAAAATTCTCAGCTTGAAGAATTATCAACACAGTCAAGACCCCTTGTTCTTCTGAAAGGGAAAGCTGTCCAAAACTTCACCATCCTCAGGCACAGATTGAATCCACACATGCACAGCAGGGACATACTGCAACATTTTGTTAGGGTCCATGTTTGTTTTTACTTACTTGCTCGTGTACTGAATGTGTTTCTGTCCTGGCTTTCTGCCTTGACTAAGGCGCCCGAGATAGCCTACAAAACTCAAGCAACCCCCCATGAGTATTGTGAACTATCCTGGGAACGCTTTGTCCTCGAAGAGGCAGGCCATAATCTCATAAAACTAAAACAGTCGACATCTCAAAGGGGAAACTGAGAAATGGGTTCCCGCCACTTAGGCGTTGGTACTGGCTCTTAAATGTCATAAATTCAATAGTGCAATTCAGTAGCGTCATCCAGTCCTTTTGTTCTGTGGAAGACCTTCAGTTTCCTAACTCGGAATGGATCCGTTGGGATGAAGGGTGCTGAGGGCATTCAGAGGTCCAGGTAGCCCAGATAACCAAAATCAAACCAAATCTTTATTGTTACGGTCATTCAACCAGCAAAGGGGGAATAACCAGCCTCAATCAGAATCAGGTCGGCTTGATCTTTTTATCACGGCAATCCTGAAGGGACCATTCTTGGCTTCTTGGCCTCCGTGTCGTCATCTTCCTCCTGGCATCCGGCTTCTGGTGTCGGTCACCTTTTTCTCGCTCTCTTGCTGCGATTTGGCGGGCAGCCCGAGTGCTTAATGAAGCATTGTATATTGGAGTGTCCTTGAGTTTTTAATTTTATCCAGCGACCTCTCCAAAGAGCTCTCCAAGAGGAAAGGGACGGGAAATGCACCTGGGCCGTCACGTCCTTAGCTCGCCTCGGTGCGAATCGGTGCGGGGTGGGGGGGAGATGGCTGCGATACGGCACACCCCTGGGAGCGTCGTGAGGAAGACGCCGCTATCCTGATATGATTCCTGCCTGTCTCCTGGGAAATGGGGCAAATGTGTGTGCGAAAATGGAAAAATCGCGTTCTTCCTACCACCCCGAATGCTCTGCATGAAAATCCAGCACAAATTGCGGAGAAGGTTTTGGAACGCATCCCGTTTGGGTGAGATGAAAGCGATTGTATATCGCAGATAAGCATCAGCGGTGCCGTTCCCTGGGAGGGTGGGGTCATCTTACGAGACATCAGACAAGCTCTAGGGGCCTAGAACTGTGGATGCTCTTTCAGTGTTGATATTTACGGAGGGGAGAGAGAATTAAAAGGGCTCCGTCTCCTGGGGACATGGGCTGGCAGCCAAAACCAGGTTACTCAATAGAACAACTCAGGATTTGCTCTGGGCCTTCACAAATTTTCTTTGGATCTGGGAGCCAGCCCCCAAATCTAGGGCAGACCCTGGACAAAATTACTGGCATTCGTGATGGATGTTTCGGAGGGGAGAATTAGGCTGCTTTTTATCTCCTTTGCAAGTTACATGCCTAGAACAGAAAAATAGATTCTTTTAAATTACATAACTCTGTTTCTGAATATCCCAAGTGCAATGGCTAAATTTTTAGGTGCCATGGCTCCCTGGCGCCTGGGATTTTTCAAGCCCTGAGTTACTCTAAAGGACTACTGAATCTCAGTGGGACTTCTGTCAAGTGATTGACCACTTTCTCCCCATCTATGCCAGATTTAGGCTGTCTCCAGGTGGCATCGGAGTGCGTTCTTTGGGTCTTGGCTGTGCTGGTTTAACGGGGCTTGTCCTTGGAAGCCAGCTGCCAGTGATTCCAAAGCAGCGTGCTAAATTCCGTAGGCTGTTGTGGCACAGATTGAGAGAAATGGGTCTCGCTGAGGCCCAAATCCTCGTCGCCTGTGGAGGTTCCTCTCTGTGTGTTTGGATGACTAATTCCTCTAGGCTTACCTGTTTGTGCAGCCTGTCCCATTTGCAGGGATAGCTCACTGTGCCCCATCTCTGAATCGGACACGATTACGTCGGGACTGACGGGACAGCTCCCCGGGGTTCAGCAGGGTTTACCAGCTTCAAAGGAGATAGGGTGATGGTTGCCATTAGCTGAAGGACATGGGAAGAAGATGTGACTTTGGGGGCTATCAGTCATTGATAGACTTGTGCACCAGACATTTTTCTGGTTTCCCTTTGAAGTCAGCTAGTGGCTGTCACGGTATCTTGTGGCCGTGAGTTCCGTAGATTAATGATGTGCTGTGTGAAGAAGCACATCCTTTTATCCCCCCTGAAAGAATCCCTTGACAATCAGGTTGGGGTGGTGGGTTGTATTTTACTTTTGTTGTTGTTGGCTTGTTTTTGGAGGGGTGATGACTGTGTATTCTGGTATTATGGAGGATGGGGGAGAAAGTTCTCTGTTCACTCTTCCACAGCATATATAATTTTTATAAACGTCGATCTTGTCCCATTGGACTAGCTGGTTTCATAAAAAGGCTGGCTTATAGGGTGGTCTGCTGATGCCTCTTAGCCACGTGAACTAAATGGAGCTTCCACCTATAGGAGTAGTATACCTCCAAATTAGTCCCTGGGAACAAAAAGGGGGGAGGGGTTTGCTGGCTTCACACCCTGCTTATAACTGTGCAAATTACCTCTCTGCATGAGTCACACACTTGTATCATGTCCTTGTTTTCCTCATCTAGAAAATAGATGTTTTAGCCCCTCCTTGCAGGAAATGCGCTTACATCATCATGCAACCTTGCATAATTGCTCTGCATAATTTATTCTGCAGTTTTTGTTGCTCTGCTAATTGAATCCCTTTTTGGGGAGCCACTGGCAGTTGTGTGGGGTGCTGAATCTCCCTTCCCCATAGGCAGACTGGCATTAGACAAATTAGGGGTTCAGAGGGGATTAGACAGACAGGAGGAGGAAGAGTTTATCTGATAGCTAAATAGAGCCTCCAGGTTTAGAGGCAGTATATCTTTACTACCAGTTTGGATCCGATAGAATATTATTAGTGGCAGATTGATAGGCTGCTTTTCCACTGAAACCTTCTCAGAGTGGCTTGCAAAGAAAACAAGAATAAGAGGATGGCTCACAGTCTGAAAAAAAAGAAACCGAAGATAGACACCAGCCGCTGCCACTTGGAGGGATGCTGTGCTGGGGCTGGAGCGGGCCAGTTGCTCTCCCTTCTGCTCAGTACGACATCCCCCACTTTCAAAGGGGCTTCTTGGCCCAGTTAGCAGTTGGCTGGGGGGGGGGGTGGGATGGTGGGGTGGTTCAGGAGGAGGCTTCTGTCTGGGTGCAAGATGCTGGACGAGATGGGCTTTTGCTTTTATTCAACAGGATGGCTCTTTGGTGCTCACCTTAACTTCCTCGAGGAGGCCAAGAGGGCAATTCTGGTGCATTGAAAGAGTGACCTCTCCTCCAGACACACACCCCAATTTCAGCTTGCTGATGTGGCACCAGCTGGTTAGCAGAAGGGGGCTCACTGTTCTCGAGACAGTGTTGAAAGAGAAAAAGTGGACTAGTAACTTGCCGGGCCGGCTTCTCTGCCCGTGGTGCCTTCTTTACATTCCCCAGCGGGAACAGTAGCTCTTTTCTTGTTTGCGTTTCTTGGCGAAATCAAAGCCAGAAAGCTGCCAAAGAAAGCCTTGTTGGGTTTGTTTGTATTGTTGGCCAATTTATTCCTTTTTCCCCCTCCTTTCCAAAATAGAGGCAGTGTTCCTCCCAGCTGATCTCCGGGTCCTTCTACAGTGTAAACACCCTAAGTGCTTAATTGCAGTTCTGTCTGTCTGCCGAGGGGCGAGCGACGCCCAGACGCAGACGGGCGGGCGGGCGAATAATGTGCCGTCTGTCTCGAGCCTTTAATCTCGAGGAGTCCCCAGGCTTGGGAGACCTCGGGGGTCTCTGCGTGCCATCCAGACGGCGACCAACTTAGGCACAAGGCGGGCGGTTCCAAAGCCTCACCTGATTCATGCTGCAGAAATTTGCTGGTGGTGTGACAGAGGAGAACCAGGTTGGAGGCAGTAAGAAACCTTTCTTCTGCTCGTCTGCCACCAGAATATTTGGAAGGGCATTTCAGATGTTGCCGATAGGTCTGTTGGTCTGCCCACATGACTTGGGCCCTCCAGCGGTGGTTGGACTACAACACCCATCATCCACTGTGCCGGGGGATGATGGGGTTTGTAGTTAAAAACAAAAAACAAAACCCAAACCCCTGGAGGGCCAGAGTTGTGCAGCCTAGCTTGAGACAAAAATCTAAAAGTCATTCTAGGCCTGAGCTGAAAGTGGGCAGCGGAGAAGCTTTGGCTAGATTGTTGGACAGGCCAGGCAAAATTTGTCGTCGTTGCCAACTCAGGCCATATTGCTGATCTGGACAAAAACTGTGGCACTTTCATAGCAGCAGCAGTAGTTTTTCTGGAGCAGGGCTGCACAACTTCAGCCCTCCAGCTGTTGCTGGACTACAACTCCCATCATCCCCAGCCTCAGTGGCCAGAAGTCAGAGGTGGTGGGAGTTGTAGTCCAACATCTGCAGCAGGGCCAACATTGTGCCACGCTATTCTGACAACTGGTGGCCATCCTTTCCTCTGTATTGATCCTGGGAATGCCCAGGATTGTGTGTGGCACAGGATAGGGGGGTGGACTAGATGGCCTCCAGGGACCCCCTCTGGCACCCATTCTGCTTTTGAGCTGGTATCTTCTGCATTTTGGGGAGTGGGTAGGTGGGCGTGGTTGCTCTTTGAAGGGCTTGCTCGTGCTGCCTGACTTGACTTGGTGGCTGTGTGTCTGAAATGGTTGAAAAACGAAGGCTGCGGGTAGGTCAAAAAGACCCTTTAAAAAAAAAAGCAAAACGGACACCCAGGATCCTGGAGGGCGCTGCATGCCGCCCTTCCTCCTCTGGCCCAGGAGTGGCGCCTGCTGTGCCTCATGTGGGGAAGTGATTTAGCAGCCGGTCATGTGCTCTTGAGCCGCAGCAGAGTAGGCGACCACAACAAAACCAGCCAGAACTGCTGACGGGGCTTTTCCCTAGAGCCAGCTGGGACACGTGTGGGAGAAGAATGGAGGCCTTGCTGGGGAGCAGGTGGGCATTGCAAAATCTGTGTTTGTGTTTGGTGCCATGGAGACACTTGTCTCTCTCTCTCTCTCTCTCTCTCTCTCTCTCTCTCTCTCTCTCTCTCTCTCTCTCTCTCTCACACACACACACACACACACACACACACACACACACACACCCCTTTTGCATCTCTGCCACCGTGCACCGTCCCTTTAAGCCCAGCCTAGGCCAGGCCGGCTCAATTTAGACACACACACCCCCAGCTGTTTTGGCTCTGCAACTCCCATGATCCCCAGCCACAGTAGCCCGTAGCCAGAGATTATGAGAGTCGTAGGCCATCACGTCTCACATGGAGTCAGGCTCTGGATCCATCTTGCTCTGTGCTGTCTGCAGCCTGGGGCAGTCACCGAAAAGGCCCCGTCCTGTATGCTTGGACCAGCCGGCTTGGACCAACGTGGGGTGTGTGTGGAGAGCCGGTCTTGCAGCGGCAAGTATTAATTGTCGCCTTTGCTAAGCAGGGTCTGCCCTGGTTTGCATTTGAAGGGGACAATTAATACTGTGTGAGCCCTGCTCGATCTTCCCCTTAGGGGATGGGGCCGCTCTGGGAAGAGCAGCTAGGTCCCAAGTCCCCTCCCTGGCATCAGCCCCCATAGCCTTGGAGAAGCCACTGCCGGTCAGTGTAGACAACACTTAGCTAGATGGCCCAAGGGCCTGACTCAGTCAAAGGCAGCTTCCTCTATTCCTCGGTGGCAGGTACCTGGAGTAGTATCCACCTGGCTCAGCTCGTCAGGTGGGTAGATTCAGCTGGGAGTTGGCAGCTGTTCAGATCCCTGTTAGATGTAGCTCAGCCCGAATCTTCTCGTGCTGTGAGTGGAGCTGGGGTACTTCCGTTCAGAAGATCATGTCGTAGAGAAGGATGCCGCGCATGTGTTTGAGGTCTCCCCTGTTTTTGGCAGCAACCGGCGTTCTGGTTTGGAGACCTTCAATCAGTTCTCAGATCCTACGTTGCTTCTTCTTTTTAAGTACCAACATGAGCTTGCCGGATACGGTTAATTCAAAGAACGTTGATTAGCAAACTGCCCTGGATTTGATTAGCCTTCTCCTGGCCAGGAAAGGCACACATCCTGCGTGGGGCTGAATCATCTTTAAGTTAAAAGCACAGACCCACGGAGGGGAATCTGGGAGAGAAATACCTCTGCTGTCGTTAGCAACGTTTCCAGGAATTTTCAGTCTCGGTAATTTTGCCAGAACAATGGTGAAGCCAGAGGGTAATATCTTGTGTTTAAAAACTGAGCAAACCAGTCGGAGGGCCTGAAGGCTTTTCCAAGTCCACGTCTGAACTAGAGAGTTAAATATGGATGACCTGGAAACAGATCCCCAATGGTTTGACTCCCATTTTAACATGGCTGTGTTTCTAACCCAGAGGTTGATAGTTTCATCTGGGGCTGGTGCCAGTTCTACGCTGAGGTTAATTCTAGTGTCTCAGTCCTGTCTACTCCTTCTCAGCTCACAGTCACCTCTGCTAAGCAGGGTCCACCCTGGTTTGCATTTAGATGGGAGACTACATGTGGACGCTATAAGATATTCCCTCAGTAGTAGAGCATCTGCTTGGATGCACAAGATCCTAGGTTCAGTCCCTGGCGGCATCTCCAGGGAAAGATTCCTGCATGAAACATTAGAAGGCTGCTGCCAGTCAGTGTAGACAACACTGGGCTAGATGAACCAGTGGTCTAACTCAGTTGGCAGCAGCTTCCTAGGGAATGGGGCCATAGCTCAGTGGCAGAGCATCTGCTTTGCATGCAGACGGTTCCCGGTTCAGTCCCTGGCGGCATCTCCAGGTAGGGCTGGGAAAGACTCCCGCCTTAAAACCTCGGGGGGAGCTGCTGCCAGTCAGTGTACACAATGTTGCGCTAGATGGACCAAGGGTCTGACTCGGTGCAAGGCAGCTTCCTATGGTGCTGGTGGAGAAGTTGCCTTTTGCCGCCTTCTTGACTTCCCCAAACGGCCCGATGAGTTAGGGCAGCTTGAGGTCTCCCAAACTGGCAAAAACTAGCCATGCGTCCCTGACAAGATGGGCAGATGGGGAAATGTTTCTGGCTGCAGCCGGCTGAGGAATGGCCGTGAGAGTGGAGCGGTCATGTCCCTGTCCTGATCTAGAGCCCCGTCCTGTCTCTGCGCTCTTGAGCTGTCGATCCGAGAGCCGTCGATCCGAGAACCACCAGCCCCGTCTCGGGCACAGGATCGATCCCCTTTAATTCCGAGAGGCGCATAAACAGCCAGAGGTGCGTCTTAATTGGTGTCCTTGTGCTCTGTCTCCTTGGGGTATTTGTTTGCCGTGGGGCACCCGGGGCAAATAAACAGCCGGGCTGTAATCAGCAGCCTTGTGCTTCAGGCTGGCCTTGGCGACGAGGAGGTTGGCTATTCCCCGCTTATTACCGGGTGGTGGCTGGACCCGAACACAAACATTCCCACTTGTTTGCACTCGCGGACGCACACCAGACTTGTGTCGGAGGGCTGGGAGACCATCATCCGGCTTTCCGCTGCTGCCGTGTGTGGTTTTGTGTGTGTCTTTTTAATGCATACACAAGCGTGCAGGAAACGGCTGGCTCAGACGAATGCTGACTACCCAATTGCCCTTGGTTTGGCTAGCGTACTCCTGAGCAAGAAAGCCGCACATCCTGCAGGGGGGCTGAATGATCAAAACCACAGATCTGACTTTGCGGGGAGCATCTCTGCCAGCGTCGGTGACTCGGGTTTTCAGTGGGTTTCGGGGGAGTTTCAACTTGTCAGTCATTTTGCCAGAACAGTGGAGAAGCTGGAGGGTACGCTCCGCTTTGGTTTAAAAACTGAGCCAAACGGTCCTGTTGGCGCACTGAGTGTGTATCTATAAATAATGTCCCATCAGATAGAAAGGTAGCGTGTCAGAGAGAGAGAGTGCTCCCATGATGGAATAGCTATGGCGATGGATACGCCATAGATAGACAGATATAGCTTAAGTTGACTGTTCTTGTTCAAGACCAGAGAACAGTAACGAGCTCAGTTCAATCAACAACAAAAATACAAACACATAGAAAAATATTTATTTACCTTTTTTTTAAAATACCGCCTGATATGTCTCTCTCCAGGCGGTGATCAGCGTGCCTGGAAAGGATTCTTGTTCAGCCTTCTCCCCAGTATGCTAATTTTCTAGATTCAGGGATTTGGGGGATGAAAGAACGTACGAATGTGTGTGTGTATGTGTTCACATGCATATGCATGCACGCGCATGCGTGTGCGCGCACACACACACACACAAAATGGCTTGCCGTTTGCAAGCATATTAATGTCTTACGTTGCTGTGACTCTTGTCTTTTCCTAGTTCTGTGAGGTCTCATGATCCATCGTGTCGAATGGGAGCTCCTGCGTTTTCCGGGACATTAATGCATTCCCTGGCGTGTGGGTGTGTGTTTGTATGTGTGGATTTCCCTCCCCACCCACCCCAATAGTCTGGGCAAGGTCTGGAACCTGCCTGCAGGAAAGGGCTTCTGTGGTTTGCTCGAGGGTGTTTCCCGTCAGTGCTTGAGTTTGGAGTTGGCAAAGCATCTCCTCATCTTGCTGTGGTTCTACTGAATCCCTAGCTTTTTGAGGGGGTCATTCCCCATGCCTTCCCATGGGAGACATCTTTTGGGGTTTGGGGTTTGGGGGGTGGTCTGAGCAAGGTCTAGAACCTCCCAAGAAAACGGCATGTTTCTGTCTTCTGTGATCCTATTTCGTACTTTGGACTAAAGCGATGCCTCTGATTAAACCCAACGGCAAATTCTTGTTGTAAATCGACATTAGGCCTAATCTTCAGGGCCATCCTGGGGAGAGGCATTCTCTCCTGTGTGGTGGTGAAGGGGGAATGCCTCTTCTCCGGTGATGCTTGCTGAAGTGGAGCATATAAAGGAAAGTGCATTTTGCCTCCTTGAGACCCACTGGCTTTCCCCGCTGCATACAGCTAGCAAGGGCGCATAGGACCTCAGCTAATCTCACACTTTCCTCTTAACTTGCGAGTGTTCTGTTTTTGGAACAACAGGAACAACGCGGCTCAGGAGTTCTGCTTGTGATCCCTGCGAGAAGGGTGTGTGTGAGTAGGCTGGTTCCTCTTTCAAGCCAGCCCAGGAAGTGAGTTCCACTGACGCATCAGGAGGTCTGGCTGAGCCTCGCTGGAATTGCTAAAGGCTTTCTTGACAAAAGAGAACTGCTGAGGGGTGGGGGAACAGAGACACGGGAGGTAATGAAATTCTGGTGAAGGCAGAAACAGGCCATCATCCGCTGAAATTACTGGGTGGCATTAAACAGCAGCACTTTACACAGCACAGCCTGTGGAACTCATTGCCACTGGATAGAATGATGAATGGATAGCATCACATGTACGATCCTACTTAGGTAATCATGTGTGTGATTTATACATATGCATTATATGCCTTTGATCACATGGCAAGCTTTTAAAATGATGAAGGAGATACCTCTTCTGAATAAGTAAATAAAAATAGAGAGCCATGTGTTTGCACAGAGTATTCAAGTATGGACATCTGAAGTGTTGAAGAGTACTGTACATGCATCATTGCAAGGGCCTTATTGGGGTAGATCAGGGTAAGGGCGATTCTTGGCTAGGATCCCTTATGAGCTATCCATCTCTGGTGGGCGTTGTTTGCCTGTAATCTTAATTCAGCTTTAGCCGCTAAACCATTAATTCTATGCCAGAGACCTAAAAGAAACCGAGTTGGTGGTTCTTCTGTTTGTTTTTAAAACACCTTGTAAATATTTTTTTCAACGATTTACCTTGTGAATCATTTAAAAAAAACAAAAACCTGAATGGGGAACAGTCATCAACAAAGCCAACTGGCTCTGTTGTGTGTGCATCATGTGCTAATAACAACTTGCAGTTGGTTCTTAGACTATTAAACAACTACTGTCACACCTCCATCATCCTCGGAACTGCATTCCTTGCTCAAAATGTCTTCGTGTTTGCCTCGCTTGGAAAGTGGGCCTTCAAGAAACTTCACTTCAGATTCCCTCGCCTTGGTTTGAAATTTGAATTTAGAAGCCACTTTTGCCTAATGGCCTCACGGCAGCATACATGATAAATAATAATCATGATTATGATAATAATTATGATAATAAGCTTACGCTTTAGCTGCTTGAATGGGTTAACCCCTGCTCCCCCACAACTCCATAGATGAAGAACAGAAGTTAAAAGAGGAGTGAATCCATCATTGTTTCTAAATTGTGTTAATGTTCTAATTTCTGGTGTTGGATTGTAAGCCACCCAAATACATGAGTTTTGGGTGGTATATAAATGTGCGTGCTGGCTAGCTAGCTAAATAAATAAGAAAGAGGGGTAGCTTTTTCTGACCACCTTTTCCCCTCTCGTAGGATTGTCCTTGTTTTAATAAATCTCATTTTTAGAAGAAGAATCCTCTACCTCTCTCACATGGGAGGGAATGCCTAAGAGAGTGTAATTAAATTGGGGGGTGGAGGAATCTGCACCCTGATTAATCAGGGACACCTTCTTGGCTTTTCTAACCACATCTTTTGCTCTTTTTCTAAGATGGTGACTACTTTTCTCATTTATGAACTCACATCTTAGAAAAAGAACCCCATCTTCTATATCAGTTAGAAGAGACTGCGACTTTTGTGGGGGAGGCAGGAGGGAATATGTACCCTGATTAATCAGGGACATCTTCCTGGCTTTTCTGATCACCTCTCTTGCTCTCTTCTAAGATGGTGCTTGCGCTTAACAACCTTATGAACTCTCAGCTTAGAATAAGAATCTCCCCCTTTTGCTACCTAGGTGGGAATGTCTACCAGAGTGCAGCTTATTTGGAGGCAGGGCGGAATCTGCACCCTGATTAATCAGAGACACCTTAATCCATTGAAGGATTTTTGATAGATTAAATTGCACTCACTAATTGATACCGCAGCCCTGCAGTTTAATATGATCAGGGATGGGTTTCATGGAGCTGTGTTGTGAGATGCATCTGGCATTCCCACACTGCACCGTGGCTTCTTCTGAGCTCACAGTATTCTCCTTTTTTCCTCTCCAGATTCCGCTGGAGGACCGCACCATCTTCTCGGGGAACCTGTTCCAGTACATGGAAGAGAACAAGAAGTGGAGGAACCGCTTCAGCGTTGTGCCCTACAACTATGGGCTGGTGCTGTACGAGAACAAATTGGTGAGAGCGCGTGCGTGCGCGTGCACACACACACACACACACACACCAACCCTTGATTTTTCTTTTTAAGTGTATTTAGGACAGACGTTGTCATCCGTCAGGGGCCACTTAGGTAGGTTCATGAGCACCTTTTCAGAATTCCTGGATTGTTTTTGGAAGGGGCTCTGACGGACGCCGATCCAAAAACTCCTCTTGTGCCTGAGGAGCTCGTGACACTGTAAAATGTGGAGAGCTCTTGAGAGGTCTCCATTGGGGCGTTTTCCTGCTACCGACGTCGCCCCTGGCTTAGCTTTCTTAGGGCAGTTGGGTAAATATTGGCCTGTTACACAATTGTGCCTTGTTCCTTTGCCTTGGCATACGTGATTTTAAGGCCAGGTCTTGGGAAAGCTTCTACGGCTCAAGGGTCGAGTGTTGGCTTTGCATGCAGAAAGGTCCCGGGTTCGATCGCTGGCAGGATCTCCAGGTAGGGCTGGGAGAGCCCCCTGCCTGAAACCTCGGAGAGCCGCTGCCAATCTGTGAAGACAATACAGAGCTAGATAGACCAAGCGTCTGACTCAGTAGAAGGCGGCTCCAAAGGCTTGGGAAGGCATGAGAAGAGACCTTGCTTTGCATGGAGAAAGTTCCAGGTGCAATGCCTGGCAGCGTCTCCAGGTAGATTAGCCCTCCCCTAAAGTGTGTCCTTTCCCAGCCCTACAGCGGCTCTTCCGCTGAGCTGTGGGCCCTTCTTAGCACGTGTAGCTGCATTCTACCGTCTGGAGTCTGACCCTTGGTCCCTCTCGTTCAGTATTGTCTGCCCTGACTGGCAGCCGCTGTTCAGGATTTCAGATTCAGACAGGAGTCTTTCCCAGCCCTACCTGGAGAAGATGCTGCCGTGGATTGCGCTTGGACCTTTCTGTGAGCAATGGCTCACTGTTAGGTATTGGCACACCCCTTGCTGAGCCGTACCATTGGTCCATCCATCCATCCATCCATCCATTCATTCGATTTCTAGACCACCCTTCCAAAAAATGGCTCAGGGCGGTTTACGCAGGGTGTACACAGTGACGACACAGAATTCTAGTGTCATGTGTACAGAATTCTAGTGTAGTATTGCGTACTCTGACCGGCAGCAGCTTAATGAGCGTTTCAGACAGGTCTTTTCCAGCGTGCCCTGGAGACGGCAGAGACTGAGCCAGCACCTTCATGTGCCCTACCTCTGAACGATGACTCCTCATAACTTGAGTAAAAGAAAACTGGGAAATAATATTTCATTTTCTTCAATGCCAAACATATGTCTTTAGGAGGCCGTATATGCCGACTTCCTTGGAGCCAGTGACATAGCTTGAAATGTCTGGGCTTGCACAACTTTGGGGGCTCTCCAGATGATGATGGACTACAACTCCCATCCCCCCAAGCCACAGGGACTGGTAGGGATGATGGGAGTTGTAGTCCTACAGGGCCAAAGTTGTGAAACCATTTTCTGGGGAGTGGCTATTTTCCCTGCTCTTACGTGGGGGAATCCAACTTTGAGCACTGTGGGTGTGATTATTCTCGCAGTCTGATCTCCAAGGGTCCACATATTTTAGGTGTGAGAAATACGCAGAATGGGGCCTATGTAAAAGAACTGATTTGCTCTTTGAGAACTCCAACATGTGTGTGCGTTACTCCTCACTTTTCTTTTTTGTTCAGGCATACGAGAGAGGCCTTCAGCCGCGGATTCTTATCAACAGTGCCGGCTACAAGATCCTCACCTCTCTTGAGCAGTACCTGGAGTTGATTAACAGTAACTTGCCAGGTGAGTTCTTCAGACTGGAGTCTCTCTGAGCTCTCCTTGGAGATGCTGCCAAGGACTGAACCTGGGACCTTCTGCATGCAAAGCAGATGCTTCCCCTCCCAAATACAGATGCTTGGATGAAGCTTGCATATGCTGAGTTAGACCCTAGGTCCATCTAACTCAGTATTGTCTGCACTGACCGGCAGCAGCTTTTCAGGGTTTCCGAAAGGAGCCTTTCCCAGCCCTGCCTGGAGATTCTAGCGAGGATTGAACCAGGGACCTTCTGCATGCAAAGGAGGCTCTTGCACTTTGGTGGGGGGAGGGGGGGAGGATTTTTCAGTGGTTGCCTCGCCTTGGACCAGTCTGTGTAGCTCCACTGGCCAGTTTTCAGTTAGGATGCCGTGTAAGAATCCTGGATCCGTATCATCTCCGATGCAGATTTGCCCTGAAAACACACAAAACAGGGGAGAGGGATGGGTCTGGTGGTAGCCAGCATGCATTGTCCCCTTTGCTAAGCAGGGTCCACCCTGGTTTGCATTTGAATAGGAGACTTTGTGTGTGAGCACTGGAAGATCTTCCCCTTCGGGGATGGGACCGCATGCAAGAGCACCTGCCTGCTTGCATGCAGAAAGTTCCAAATTCCCTCCCTGGTATCTCCCAAGATTAGGGCTGAGAGGGACTCCTGCCTGCAGCCTTGGAGAAGCCGCTACCGGTCAGAGTAGACAGTACTGAGCTAGACGGGACCAAGGGTCTGACTCGGTATATGGCAGCTTCCTATGGCCTTAGGTTCCTCTCTCACATGGGGCTTGCGGGTCTTGGGGTCTGGCAGTCCTCTTCTCGCTTCCGGGCTGCTCACGCCCGTCTTTGGTCTCCCTTCTGTTTTTCCCCCCAGGCCCTCCGCCCAAATCGGGCAACACCTCTGTCCTGAAGTGTCCCACCCAGTTCCCGCTCATCCTGTGGCACCCTTACGCGCGGCATTACTACTTCTGCGTGATGACGAGCCAGGAGCAGGAGAAATGGCGGGCCGTCTTCCAGGACTGCGTGCGGCACTGCAATAACGGTAAGCGGTGGGACGGGGGATGTCAGACCTCCTGGGCGTTGCTTCTTTTTGCTACCTTAAGAGGGGGACCAGACTCCAGCACTGTTCCCACAAACAGAGATGCCCCAATGTTGTTGACTACAACTCCCAGCATCCCCAGCTGCAGTGGCCTTTGGCTGGGGGTTATGGGAGTTGTAGTCAACAACGTCTGGGAATCCCTGTTAGAGGGAATACTTGGATACAAGGTCTAATTTCTAGCCCAGTATCCTGTTCTCCACGCTGGACAGCCGGATGCTTCTAGGAAGCCCTGGGGTTGCCAGGGCAAACATCCTCTCCCATTTCCCCCTTGGAAGCTGGTATTTCCAAGGTAGACTGCCCCTAGGCCTGGGGGCTCCACTTCCTTCCCCTCGGATCGCTACTACTACGAATATCGATATACTGCTTCTCAACAAATATTTTCCAAAGGAGTTTGCTCAGGAAAAATGAATACATAAGAGGGTTGGCTGTCCCCAAAGGGCTCACAGTCTGAAAAGAAACGTAAAGTGGGGAGCAGCCACAGAAGGGACGCTGTGCCGGAGTTCTGTGGGGCCGGTTGCTCTCCCCGTTAGATAGAAGAGAACTGCCACTTAAAAGGGTGCCTCTTTGCTCGGTTAGAAGGTTTAAGAAGAATCTGAAAGGAAAGGAGGAGGAGGAGAGCTGGTCCTGTGGCAGCAAGCATGAATTGTCCCCTTTGCTAAGTAGGGTCCATCCTGGTTTGCATTTGAATGGGAGACTAGACGTGTGAGTGCTGTAAGAGATTGGGGATGGGGCCGTTCCGGGAAGAGCATCTAAGGTCCCACGTTCCCTCCCTGGCAGCATCTCCCAAGAGAGGGCTGAGAGAGAGATTCCTGCCTGCAACCTGGGAGAAGCCACTGCCAGTCTGTGTAGACGATTCTGAGCTTATTATTTATTATTATTTATTGATTTCATTTATAAACCGCCCCATCCAAAGGCTGTGGGCGGTGTACAATACATCTAAAAAGACACAAAAATGTGCACAGTCTAAGACTCAGTGCTAAAAATAGTATTAAAGAAACAATTAAAAAACAATTAAAATACTTTGGGGGAAACCAAACCATTAAAAAACCTTGAAAGGCCAGGATCCGTGTGGTCTGGCTCAGTAGAAAGCAGCTTCCGATGTTCCTGTGAAAAACAAAGAAAAATGCCAGCAACAGCCGCTGGAGGGATGCTGTCCTGGGTGTGGATAAGGCTAGCTGCTCTGCCCTGGCTGAAAACAGAGAGAGCTGCCCCCTTTCAGAGGAGCCTCTCTGCTCAGCTAGCCGGGGAAAGCCCTGCAGGGTCGTCCAGCCTCTGGCTTCCCAGTCTGTAGCTAAAGGAGCCGTGGGATTCGCTTGATTCTTTGGGCAACTGGAGGTTTGACAGAGTGCCGTGAACTTGAGGGCGACGTGCGGGGATTTGAACTCAGGCCTCCCCGGCTGAAAGGTCTCTCTCTCTCTCTCTCTCTCTCTCTCTCTCTCTCTCACTCACACATTCCGAGGCTGGTCTCCAGATCTGGAAAGGCATTGTCAGAGCTGTAGGTTTCCCCCTCCTGTTCTGGCCGCGCCGGGTGAAGGAACGCTACCAAGCCACGTTCTGCTTGCTGTGGGCTCTGAGTCACCTTCTTGCCAGCCGTGGCGAAGCCCAGCTGCTTCTTTTTAAATATAGATTGCTTATGCAATGCAAGGAGTTCCTGATGTCACGGAAATCTGGACTGGCTCGGGAGCAGGTGAAGCAATGTGGGGATTTTTTTCCCCCCCGGCAGTGGGCCAAGCGGTATTGCTTCAGAAATATATACAATACAACTCTCCAACTGCTCCCTCTTGTCCAAGCGAACCCGTCGCGTGTGAAACGGCATCCAGGCCCCACTCTGGGTTTTTGTTTTCTTCTGCCAAGGTCGGCAGCATCTGCCCTGATGGACAGTCGAAGCTGCCGACTGAGTCAGGCCCTCGGTCCATCAAGCTCAGCAGTGTCTGCACTGACTGGCAGCAGCTCTCTAAGGTTCCAGGCAAGAGTCTCTCCCAGCCCTACCTGGAGATGCTGCCAGGGAGGGGACCGGGGACCTTCTGCATGCAAGCAGGCAGGGGCTCGTCCACTGAGCTGTGGGCCCTCTAACAAATTAACATAGGCCTTCTTTTGAGTCAGTTCATAGGAACATAGGGAGCTGCCATATACTGAGTCAGACCATCGGTCTTTCTAGCTCAGTATGGTCTTCACAGACTGGCAGCGGCTTCTCCAAGGTTGCAGGCAGGAATCTCTCTCTCTCAGCCCTATCTTGGAGATGCTGCCAGGGAGGGACCTTGGGACCTTCTGCTTTTCCCAGAGAGTGGCTCCATCCCCTAATAAGGGGAATATCTAACAGTGCTGACACTTCTAGTCTCCCTTTCATATGCAACCAAGGTGGGCCCTGCATAGCTAAGGGTAGACCAGTCATGCTTGCTACCACAAGTCCAGCTCTCCTTGCTTCATTATTGTCTGCACTGGTTGGCAGCAGTCCTCATTGCCTGCACTGGCTGGCAGCAGCTCTCCATGGTCCCAGCCAGAGCTCTTTCTCAGCCAACCTGGAGATACGACCAGGGATTGGACCGGAGACCTTCTGCGTGCAGAGCAGACGCTCTTCCAGCCTTGCTCGTAAGAGCTGCTGCCGGTCAGAGCACAGCATACCAGAAAAGACAGCCCAGTGGTCTGAATTGGGATAGGACAGTGTCCATACATTCAAGTATGGGAGTAGGGCTGTGTGACTTTGGCCTTCCGATTCCTGGACTAAAACGCCCATCATCCCTGGCTGTTGGCCGCTGTGGCTGTTGTACTCCAACCGCAGGAGGGCCAAAGTTCTGCAGCCTTGGACTTGCTTTTTGGCTTGCTTTGCAGGGTGGACGGGAGAGTTAACTCTCCTCTATGGTGCCCAGAGCTTATTGGATTCTGGGCAGCAGACGAATGCAATCACCTTTCGTTCAAGGCTTTAGTTGAGTTCCGTTTGAGGTTGTTTTCCGGAGCGGAAGCAAGCGGCCCGTTTCCAGCCGCTTGCAAACGGCCACTTCTATGGCGGCAGTGCAGTCTGCCGTATCGGCCTTCTCTTTCTTTCAGCCGAGTGCATTTCAGCCTGTGGTCCGGCGTCCCAGCACCTGCCCTGAAACCACCTTTCTCGGGGGGTTTCCCGCTGCTGGCGCGTTGTTTTCCCTCCCCAAACGGCGGCAGAATCCCGGCGGGTAAATTCCAGTAACCTCCCCGCACGTCGGCCTCTTCTCTTCTCCCCCCGGGACGGATTGGCCGCTCGCTTGGCCTTCTGCGACAACCCGGGCGCTGGAGGAGCTCCTAGCAACGGCCAGCTCTCCTTTCGCTCCCCCTGCGTAACCTTTCTGTGCCCTGGCAGGCTTCTGCCTGCTCCGACGGGCCCCGAGCCGTCTCTCCACCCCACCCCCCTGCTCCCCACCCCTCCCTGCAAGCTGGGAATTGCGCCCTGCCCTGGGCGAGGCCTGTTGGCAGAGGGTGGCAGTCTTCTCTCTGGGGGTCCCCGCCCATCCCGGCTTGGCTGGTTCCCTTCTCTCGCAGGCCTGCCTGGAATGCAGCTGCGGGGGGGAGACCATTAAGACGGAGGCTCAGCCGGAGAAAGGCCATCTATTTCGCCCCCCCTCCCTTCGGGAACACCTCCCGCCGAAATTCCTCTCCCGCCTGGGCTGGGGAAGAGCCCGCGGCACAATAGCCACCCTGTCCTGTTCTGTGCATCTCCTTTTTTTGCAGCGTTGGGGAGTTGACTCCTTAGTCCTGCGGTTTGCCTTCGCTCGCGTCCTTGCAATCGAGACTAGTTTTATGACTCTTGTCAAAACACCTCCTTGCTGCCCTCCTGTTCCAAGTGGGTTCATTTATTCTTGCCGTGATATTCCACTCTTCTACAGGTGCGTAGGAAGCGGCTAAGTCAAACCCTTGGTCCGCCTTGCTCAGTCTTGACTCGGACTGGCAGCAGCTCTCCAGCGTTGGAGGACTCTGACCGGCAGCAGCTATCGAGGCTTGCGGGCAGGGGTCTTTCCCAGCCCTGTTGGACTTTCTGCTCCTGATTAATGTAGCAAGCTGCCTTGTGCAAAGTCAGACCGCTAGTCCTAGCCTAGAATTGTCTGCTCTGACTGGCAGCGGCTCTCCAGAGCTGTAGGCAGGGGTCTTTCCCAGCCCTACCTGGAGTGGCTGCCAGGGATTGAACCTGGGACCTTCTGCATGCAAAGCAGACGCTCACCCACTGAGCTACAGCTCGATCTTCTTCCACGGAGTTCAGAGCAGCGTACATCACAGGCTTTTATCCTCACAACAACCCTGTGAAGTAGTCTAGGCTCAGAGAGAAGGGGCTGGCCCAGAGGCATCCAGGGTGCTTCAAGGCTAAACAAGGAGCTGAGTCCAGAGAGAGAGAGAAGGCGGTATTGTTTTGACTGTAGGTCATGACCAAGAGGAAATGCAGGACAGTAAACATCCGTTAGGATGACTTTAAAATGAATATTTACTATGCAAACAGAGCCAATTCCGCATACAAGAGATGCAAGCTTTGGGCGGCACGGAAATGTTTTAAACAAACAAATAAAACCCTTTGCCGGATTGTGACTCAGCAAGTCTCGCGTGGGGAGTAGCCCAAGGATTTGGGCCCGCCAGTCCTAGACAGAGACCCTGCTGCCTCTAGCGAGCAAAGAGAGGGCGTGTCGAAGGCAGGCAGAGATCTCGGGGGCTGCCGGTCTTTGCCACTTGCGAGCGGCTGTGGCAGTCGCAGGCAGAAGATTGCTGTAGACGCCTTGGTGACTTGCCGACGAAGGAATTTGCTTCTGTGTGGATGGGCGCGCTCGATTCAAAGTGGGGCGTCTCGTGGGCAGAGTTGGGTCTTCTCAGGGCTCTACGCCGGGCAGGTTTCCAGAGGCTGAACTTGGTGCCCAGCCAAGTCTGCCTGGTCCTGGGCAGGCTGGGGCCATAACAGCAGGATAGAGCCTCTGGGTTCAGGGGCAGTCTACCCCCGAAGGCCAGTTGCCCGGAGGAAGGCTGCTCAGGAATGGGCCCGTGGACCCTTGCGCCCTGGAAACCAAGCTCAGCTAAAGGTTTCCTTGGGTGCGCAAAACTGGGGTGTCCGGTGGCGATGTCCTCGGGCTTCAACAGAGGGGGTGTGTGTGTTTGCAAATCAGCAGTTTGCCGTGTCAGTCCCTGGAGTGCTCCAGCCGCTGCAGGGCTACCGGGGCTGGATCCAGCCCAGCGTCTCCGGACGTGCTGTGAGCTGTTCCTCCGCCACCGACTGCGCAGCCAAGCAACGGCGGCGCTAGCTTTGGAGCAGAGCCAGGGTCGGCTGCCCAAACCGAGCCGTTTCCAAGAGAAACGCTGCGCCGGGTGTCCCTCCCCTCGCCCGCCCACCCCACACACAGCCTACGCACGGGAGGAAGTGGTGGGTCTGGGGGCCGCGAGGCAGACTTGCATGTCGTCGTCCCCCCCCCCCCCCGGCTGCCTGAGCGCAGTGGCACCATCTGGCCCCATGTGGAGGCGGTCTGGTGGCAGAACCCGGCGCGTGGTTGTGGCCGCATCCGGCATCCCTCTTTGCTCTGAAGCCTCCCTCGCGTTTGCCCCCTCCCCAGTCGTCCCGTTCCTCCCTCCTCTTTCCTGCTCAGGGCCCTGCAGGTTGCCCTTTCGGAACGGAGAGCCTGTTCTCTGCCCGCCTCTGGGCCTCCCCCCCCCCCCACCGCGGCCATTTATGGGGCTGGGGAAACGACACTGGAAAGCTCAGCCTTGGCCTTCTGCTCCCGGCCCCTCCCTCGCTGGATCGGGCCGTCCCGGGCTTCACCCCCAGCGCCCTCCCAGCTGCAAGCAGAGGGCGATCGGGAAAGGAAGAAAGGGTGCCGACATCTCCACCCCGCTGCAGTTTCCAGCCATGCCGTGAGTCACGCCGAGGGAATCTTGGGTGGCCGTGAAGGCAGGCAAGCAGGCAGGCGGTTGCACAGGGCTCTGGGATTCATCCTCGGTCATATTCTCCTTGGTCACTTTCTACTCCCACCCCCCAAAATGTGGCAATCTCCTTTTTGAGACCCGGCTTCCGGCAGGTTGTGCCTCTTCGCGATGGCTCCTTGGCCCATTTGACCCTGACTTCCCGAGCCTCGTCGGACTCCCGCCTCGGGTTTCTAGCAGCCGGGCTGCTCTCCTGTTGCAAACACACCCTCCTTGGCTCTGCTGTGCCTCTAAATGGGGCCATCGCTCAGTGGGATCTCCGCATCTGTGTGCCATGCAGAGGCTCCCCGGTTCACTCCCTGGCGGCATCTCCAGGGGCAGGGCTGGGAAAGACTCCTGCCTGGAACTTGAGAGAGTTGCTGCCAGTCAGAGCTGGCAGGACTGAGCTAGCTGGATCAAAGGCTGACTCAGTAGAAGGCAGCTTGATAATGCCTGGGATGGGGCCGTAGTTCAGTGGCAGAGCATCTGCTTTGCATGCAGAAGGTTCCAGGTTCAATCCCGGCAGCATCTTCCAGCAGGGTTGGGAGAGATGCCTACCTGTAGCCGTGGAGAGCTGCTGCCAGTCAGTGCGGACGATAGATGGAGCAATGGCCTTCTTCAGTAAAAGGCAGCCTCTGGCGTTTCTGAATGTCTGGCTGCCACGTAGAAACCTTTCCAGATCTTTCCATGCATCAGCTGTTGAGTCATGTGTTTTTGCACAATTTGCCGTATAGATTAGATGTTTTCTCTCCATCAGATTGTGGGCTCCTTGGGACAGAGGCCTTGCCATCAGTTGCAAAAGATCATAAGCATCCCCCATGTTGCTTTCTAGATGGTGGCCCCTTTGGGGCAGGGAGCCATCTTCAGCCCTCCTGTGGCTGGCAATCTAGGAATTGCCCCTGCTAACTGGGCCAAGAGGCACCTTTTCAAGTGGCGATTCTCTCATATTTAGCAGGGGGAGAGCAACTGGCCCTATCCAGCCCCAGCACAGCATCCCTCTAGTGGCTGTTGCTGGTGTCCACCTTAGGTTTCTTTTTTAGACGCTGTGCCCTTTTAGGGCAGGGAATAGATGTCAGGCCTTGGTGTGCTACACACAGGTTGGGAATTCCCTCTGCTCACTGGGACACATGTACACATTTGAAAATGATAATTGTCTTATTATTTTGTTTTAAAAGCAGTGTTTAAAAGCAATTTTATAATAGTGTGACTGAAAGCAACTGTCATTTAGTTGTGAAAACTAGTAATCTTGCATGGGCTAAGGAATAGTCTTCACACTTGAAAAGGCCAAATTATTAAAGCAAGAAATGTTGGAACTGGAGGAAAAATTGGCAGCAAGGCCCATGTTGGTTTCTGTGTTACTCTCCTCTTCTCTCTCCTCTCCTCTCCTCTCCTCTCTTCTTCCTCCTGGTTGCATAAGTTAACTTTCGCTGCCTGTACTTCTCTCCCAGGGATCCCAGAGGACTCCAAGGTCGAAGCGCTTGCGTTTATCGATGCCGTCCGCATGTACCGCCAGTCTAAGGAGCAATATGGCACCTGGGACATGCTCTGTGGGAACGAGGCACAGGTGGGTCCAGGTGCTGGGAGTGGATTGGGTCCGTGCAGGGGCAAAGAGGTTGCTGCCCAGGCAAAAGAAATCTTAGCTGAAGGCATTAGTTAAGTGGCCTCCTCCTCAAAGGGAGGAGAGCTAGTCTTGTGGCAGCAAGCATGAACTTGTCGCTTTTGCTAAGCAGGGTCCACCCTAGTTTTCATTTAAATGGGAGACTGCACGTGAGCACTGTGAGATCTTCCCCTGAGAGGATGGAGCTGCTCTCGCCAGAGCACCTGCCCGCTTGCATGCAGAAAGTGCCAAGCTCCCCCCGGCAGCATCTCCAAGAGAGGGCTGAGACAGATTCCTGCCTGCAACCTTGGAGCAGCCACTGCCAGCCTGTGAAGACAACACTGAGCTAGATAGACCAATGGTCTGACTCAGCATATGGCAGCTTCCTATGCTCCTGTGGGTGGCCACTGCTGGAAAAAGATGCAAAGCTAGGCAGACCGCTGTTCCACCAGGCCATCCTCCCTGGCAAGAGGCAGGTTTTGGGTGGCCAACTTGGATCCGCGTTCTATGATGTGGCCTCCCTGGGGGGAAGCTGGTTTGCGAAGACATCATGCCTGGAGAAAGGGGACATGTGGGGGGGGGGAGAAGAGGACCCGATGGGGCGGAAGATGGGGCTGCAAGACGGCATCGTCCCTGAAGGGTTCGTGTGTCTCTTGGTCTCCCCAGGTCTTGAGCAACTTGGTGATGGAGGACCTTCTGCCTGAACTGAAGAACGTGATTGGGCCTCGGCTGAAGGGCAAAGCCCAGGAGAGACACCGAGTTTGGATTCAGGTGGGTTTGGGACCAGTTTGGAACCAGCCTCTGCTTGGCACGCAGAAGGTCCCCGGTTCAATCCCTGGCCGCATCTCCAGATAAGGCTGAGAGAGACGCCTGCCTGGAACCTTGGAGAGCCGCTGCCAGTCTGGGCAGACAATGCTGGGATAGGCGAACCAATGGTCTGACTCAAAATAACGCGGCTTCATATTCTTTGAGAAGGTTGTCGCTCCGTGGGAGAGCATCCGCTTGGCACGCAGAAGGCTCCTGGTTCAATCCCTGACCGTATCTCCAAGTAGAACTGGGAAGGACTGAAACTCTAGAGAGCTACTGCCAGTCAGTGTCAGGCAGTACTGAGCGAGATGGACCAAGGGTCTGACTCTGCCAGCAGCGTCCCGTTTTCAGATATTTAGGGGGCAGGACCATAGCTCAGTAGGAGAGCTTCTGCTTGGCACGCAGAAGGTCCCCGGTTCAATCCCTGGCCGCATCTCCAGGTAGGGCTGGGAGAGACCCCTGTCTGAAACCTTGGAGAGCTGCTGCTGGTCAGAGTAGACCCTACTGAGCTGGATGGACCAAGGGTCTGACTGAGTAGGCAGCTTCCTGTGCTTATGGGGAAGGGCCATAGCTCAGCAGAAGAGCGCCCGCTTTGCACGCAGAAGGTCCAAGGTCCAATCCCAGGAATCTCTCCCTGGAGCTCCAGAATCGATTAGGTCGTGCAAAGGACGCCCACATGGGTGTGCGTAAACGAGCCCAGTTATTCCCCTCTGTGTTTACCAGGACACCGGCTAGATGGCTCTTGGCTGTTCCCCGCCTTCCTCTTGAGCGTGGATTGCCGCACTGCCGAGTGCCAGTCTGGGCTGGATTGCAGTCTCTCCGCCCCATTTCACCCCCAGGGTTTGGAACAAGCTGCCTCGTTTTTCTTTGGAAAGGGCCCCATCCTTGCCGCGTCAACGTCTTGTTTATTTCGCCCCCCCCCACACACCCCAATCTCTGTCATCCGCATGCTGGGTTTCCATCGTGCCTGTGTGTGTAGGCTGAGGCCACGGAGCTTGAGGGTCTCTTTCTCTCCCAGCTAGGTTTAGCGGGTTATATTTTTAGCCCTCCGTCGGATAATTCTGGCTCAGAACATCAGACGGGGAGGTGGGAAAGCTTTTTTCTTTTTCACTTGGAAAACCAGTAGCAAGATTTCCATGAGAGGGGTTTAAAAATACCTTGGCAGAATGCTCCCCTTTCCGCAAATAATCGCTCCAGGCTCCAAAGGTTACTGTTTTGGAGTTGGCTGAGGGAGAGAGAGAGGCCGTAGCTCAGTGGCAGATCCTCTGCTTTGCATGCAGGGGGTCCCAGCTTCACTCCCTGGCAGCATCTCCAGGTGGGGCTGGGAAAGACTCCCTGTCTGTCGTCTTGGATTGCTGCTGCCAGTCAGTGTAGGCAATGCTAAGCTTGATGGACCAAGAATCTTTACTCGGTGAAAGGTAGCTTATGTGAAGAAAGGCCCTTAGCTCAGTGGCAGAGCACCTGCGGAAGCTCCCGGGATTGAATCCCTGGCAGCATCTCCAGGTAGAGCTGGGAAAGACCCTTGCCTTAAACCCTGGAGAGCTGCTGCCAGTCTGTGTCTGACCCTAGAAAGTTGCTGCTAGTCAGAGTAGCTGATACCGAGTGAGATAAAGCAATAATCTGACTCGGTATTGGGCAACTTTCTATGAGCCCGATGCTCCATAATTTGTGTCTTGGTGGAAATACCCAGGTCTTGGACTCTTCGTGTCTCTACCATCCCTCCCAAATTTCAGATTATTTGCCTTTTTCTTTATACACCCTGAGGGCATGCTGTGATTTTGCAAGAAAGATGCACATTTTGCACAATATCTTGGGTGGAGATATGCAGTTTCTCGGATTTCCACTTTTGGAACAAAATCAAGTTTTTGCTGGGTGGATGTGCCTGTAGGGACGTGGACATCCTCTTTAAAACGTCTGAGAACTCTCGCAGTGGTGTCTGAGGCTTCACCACCTGTATCACAGCCTGCTGTGCCCTACGACTAGGCATAATTTAACACTGGGGATATCTGCATCCATGGTATGCAGAAATGCATCCAGGTTTAGGAATTTGGCTTTCTGGACTCCATAATTTGTGTTGCCTGTGTACATCCGGCTAGCTTCTCTTGTAGGCAAAGATTTGGGCTGAAATACTCTCCCCTCCACCCCAATTTACAGTCCATGTATTTTTATTTTTGTTGTTGTTGGGGCAGGGAGGAGATGATTTTCTCGGATTTTTCAGGGGTGGGAGGTGACACTTTCTGGGGCTGTGAAGTGTGTGGGTTTCCCACAGTGCCCAAGAATGCAGAGGTTTTCCCCAGGCTTTGATGGGAAACACTGATCAGCAGCCAAAAGAAAAGACGAAAAATTAGCCACCCTAGTTTTCATTCCCCCCACTCTCAAATTTCAAGAGGAAAGGTTGAACACTCGCACGTCTGTCTGTGTCTCTGTACACACCTTAAAACAGGGCTGTACAATCTGGGCCCTCCCTCTGCTGTTGGGACTACAACTCCCATCATCCCCTGCCACTGTGCCTGGCCATTGGGGTTGATGGGACTTATAGTCCAACAGCTGCTGGAGGGCCCAAGCTGTGTAGCCCCACCTTAAAACAACCCGCTTCTAATATGCTGCTCTCATGAGCTGCAAATTTGGTTTTCGCCATCACGCTAATGCTGAAAAATTAGGTTGTAGAATCCTGCGGAAATGACAACCTTGTCTTTCTCTTTGGGGACAGTGCATGGAGCCCCCCGATCGCTGCCCCACTCTGGATCTTGCTGCCTTTTTTAGGTCTCGGATGCTGTGTATAGGATGGTCTACGACCAGACGAAAGCCCACTATGACGCCGCCGTGGCCAAGTGCGAGGAGCAGTCTCCCGGGATGCAGAGCACCATCCGTACAGATATGGACCAAATAATCCAGTCCAAGGAGCACCTGGCCAGCAAAATCAGAGGTAGGGGGAGAGAGCTTGTGGGGCTGCTTAGGGATTAGTTCCCCCCACCCTTGCTTCTAGAATTCTGCCCGAAAAGCAACTTTATCCCACCGTTTCCATGAAGGGTTGGGAAGGCGGTGAGTTGAGACCCAGTGAAGGAAACCCACCAACTTGGGCTTTGTCTTCCTCGTCCAGGCTCGGTCTTCTCCAAAGCGGAGATCTGCGTCCGGAACCACGTCCAGCCGTACATCGCTTCTATCCTGGAAGCGCTGATGATTCCCACCAGCCAGGGCTTTGCCGAAGTGCGTGAGGTCTTCTTCAAGGAAGTCACTGATATGAACATGAACATCGTCAACGAAGGCGGCGTGGAGAAGTTGGGCGAGGTGAGCTGAAAGCTGCTCGCCTGCTCGGAGGAGATGGAGGCGGGCATTCCGGCTGCTGTGGGGAGAGGGGATGGCCAATACTTGTCGGAAGTGTAGCTGGTCTGTCTGTGGGTGCCGTCGTCTTATTCCTTCTTTCTTTGCTGGCATCTGCTTATTTAGGTAGGGGCCCCTTGGAACTCCCTGCCACCTGATCTTTGGGTGGCACCTTCCCTGGCAATTTGAAGGCATTTCTACTTCAGGAGGCCTTTCCTGATACTGCTACTACTACTTTTATACCACATTTCAACAAATGGTTCTCCAAGAGCGTTCCCAGACGGCGATTTTACTTTGCTTAACCATGGAAGGGCAAGTGTGGGTTCAAACATTGTCCAGCTTTTAGTCAAAGACTTGCGTCTTGGGCGGTATACAAATATGATAGATAAATAAATAAAATGCCTGTGAGCTGTCGGGGAGCACTCCACACAATTTGGGTTTTTCCTTGCGCATTGGAACGTAGCCCAATTTATGTCCCGGGGTTTAAAAAGAAAAACCACTTTTTGCTTCGGCTTTTTAGGCGAATTTGACGTATACCTAACTGGTAGTACTTCACGCCTCTTAATCGTGGCAGTGAAGCTTGTGGTCTGGGAAAGTCCCAAGTGGCTTACAGAGAAAGTAAATAATAAGACAATGGCTCCCTGTCCCCAAAGGGATCACAATTGAAAAAGAAAACAAAAAGGTAGACACCAGCACTGGAGAGATGCTGTGCTGGGGATGGATAGGGCCAGTTGCTCACCCCCTGCTAAGTACAAAGAGAATTGCCACTTCAGAAGGTGTTGCTTTGCACAGCTGAGTTTTTGCTATTGCTAGCGTCTTTTGTCGTTTCTCCCCTCTTTGTTTTAAGCTGTTTTATGCTGTCTTCATCACTTTGTTTTTATTGTGTATTTAAAAAATCCTTTACGTTTTTGTAAGCTGCCTTGACTCTGAGGAGAAAGGCGGAGTACAGATTTGTAGACTTAGTAAGTCTTGGCTTTCTTGAAACCCCTCAGTACATGGAGAAGCTTTCCCGGCTGGCTTTCCACCCAGTCAAGATGCAGTGCTGCTATGAGAAGATGGACCAGTTGAAGCTGGAAGGGCTGCAGCAGAGGTTTGACGTGTCCAGCGCCTCCGTATTCAAGCAGCGCGCCCAGATCCTGATGAGGCAGGTAGGGAACTCCATGATCTAGTTTTGCTGGATCGGCCCAGATAACAATCTAGTTTGGGATTCTTTTTCTGGGAAGCGAGATGTGAAAATAATGTGTCTAAACCCCTATTGAAGTAAGCCTAGCCGGAATCCATTGCCACATCATGTGGCAGTGAGTTCCACCAGCTAATCATGGAGAAATCCTTTCTCTTGTCCATCATGAATGCATCACCAGTTGGCCACACTGGATGACCGCCGGGTTCTACCATTCCGAGAGCAGGATGGTGACCAAATTTACTTACTTTGAGGCCTGGTGATATTCCCTGGTGCAAAATGTCACTGGGGTTGAAAATATTTTCCTAGATGTTGCAAATGAAGAAGGCTGTTGCAGGGAATGTGCCACCAGCGCCCTCTAGTGGGTGGGAGAACCTCAGCTGCTTTGTGAGTTTTGTGGAGTCAGTGAGTCTTTTTACATGTAAAAATAAAATAAAATAAAGTGGGACCTGTGTTGTAGGCTGTTGGTGAAAAGGGAGAAGCTACTTAATTCTTTTCCTCCCTCTGGCCCAACCATGGTTCTGTGTTTTCCATCTGAGTCTTCGGAAACCCCAGATAAAGAACACAAGTTGAGATACGTGTGAATCTTGAGACACTCAAGATTCCTCCTCCTCCACTTTCATTGCTGGTTTCCTCCAGACCTTCTTGCGGGAAATCCATTCTGGATGTCTCAGCAAACACGTTTATTATTTAATACATGTCGAATCAGTTCTGGAGTCGGCTGTTTCTGTCCTCCTTGAGGCACCCTTTTCAGCACTGCTGGTGTTTATTTTTCCATCTTGACCTTCCAGCAAATGGACGACGCCGTCTACACCTTTGAGACGCTCCTCCATCAAGAGGTGGGGAAGAAGTTGAACAAAGAGGAACTCTGCAAGGCGATCCAGCGCATCCTGGAGCGCGTACTCAAGGTACGGCCTTCAGGACGGGCAGTGCGGTGCATCGGTCTAGGGCTGGGGAGACATGGGTCTGAATCCCCCATTAAGACATGAGACGCACTAGGTAACTTGGGGCCAGTCAGTGTTTTTTAGCTTGCCCTAGTGGCACCTACGCGGGGTTAAGATTATTGTCTGGTTTACAGAAGAGGCAGGTGCCCTTAAACGGTTAAGAAGCAGACGAGACATTGAGCGTCCTGCCCCCTTGGCAGCTGGCATTCAAGGGTAGACTGCATCTGCATGTGGATGTTCCATAGAGCCTGCACAACTAATAGCTGTTGACTGACAGATTGTTTTTCCTCTTCACGCTCCCAGAAATACGACTATGATAGCAGCACCGTGCGGAAGAAGTTTTTCCGCGAGGCCTTGCTGCAGATTACCATCCCGTTCTTGATGAAGAAACTGGCACCCACTTGCAAAGGGGTAAGTGAATGAGTCCTCGGTCGGAAGGTGAAGGGGTGTGCGGGGAGGGCGATGAGGCTGCCCCCGCCTTCTGGGAACATTTTATTTATTCATTTATTGTTAAATCTATATACTGCCTTTCATTAAAAACATTCCCAAGGTGGTTAACAAAACATTTAAATCAATTCAAGACTATAAAAGTTACATGATAAAAAATAAATAAATTGGAATGTAAAAACACAAATGGAATTTGAAAGTTTGTTTTAAAAGACATACGCAATATCAGACAGAGTGGCAGCAACAAAAACACTCATCTAAAAGCCTGGGTGAAAAAGCCAAGATTTCACTTGCTTTCTAAAAATGGCAATGGAGCCTGAGGAGCAGGTGCCCAACGGGAGAGCATTCCAAAATCTGGGGGCCATGACTGAGAAGGCCCTGCCCTGCATGCATGACACATGGATCTGAGCCCCCTCCGATGACCTTGTCAAGTGGGCAGAAATGCTTGGGAGCAGGTGGGAGCAGCCTTGGGACAGACTTGTAGGCCTTTCTCCTCTTGGTGGGACTGGATTTGAATTTACAGTTGTGTTCTCCATTCATTCCTTGAAATGGGGACCTCTTGAACCCCTGTACGAATTTGGAAGGCATGGACGGGGTGCCAGGAAGTGTAGCCCTTCCCAGCGCTTTCCCCCACGGGTCTCGGAGAGAGGCCCTTCTGCAGATGTTGGCCTACATCTCCCATCATCCCTGGTGACTGGCCACTGTGATGGGGGATGATGGAATGGTAGTCCAACAACTGGACAGGTTGCTTGTGACTGATTGCACCTCGATCTGTTGGGTTCTGAACACACCTGGTATGTCAGGTTAGGAAAGTATAACTATGGTTTAGGTCAGGGGTTATCCAACTTGGATCCCTAGGTGGTATCGCACTGCACCTCTGGAGGCTGGGGCCATGGGAGATATAGTCCAGTAACACCTGCTGACCAAGTTTGACAATCCCTGGTTTAGGTTTTTGCCTCAACCTGCTTGTTTTGCCTCACCCTCTTAATTCTCAACGCTGCCCATGCTTTCTTCCTTTGCAGGAGCTATCGAGATTCCAAGAGCTGATATTTGAGGATTTTGCTCACTTCATCCTGGTGGAGAACACATACGAAGAGGTGGTGCTGCAGTCCGTCATGAAGGACATCATGATGGGTAAGGAAAGGGAAGGTGCTTTTATCCTTCAAGGAACAGTGACCTACCGGATGCCAATTTAATCCACATTCAGCTTACATTTCTACGGGGAGATTTTAGCGGGTGTCCACATGAGGTTGGCGCATCCTGTGTTACTTGAGCGCCATCTGCTGGCAGTCCCTGAAAATCCATGTCTTCTCAAGTTAGCATTAAAGTGATATTGAAAAGACACAGGTTTTTCACAGATTGTCTGCGGGTGGCCAGCAGATGGCAGTAAAGAATTACGAGAGGTGTCAAAATGTTAACTAGGTGCCCCGTAAAATGTTGGAATCTGAGCTGAAGGTGAACTAAATCATCATCTGGAAGGACTAGCACCACAATGGAGCGGCAGACAGAGATGCATCTGGTCCTGCTTGGGGTTATCTTCTTAACCTGCTTCAGGACTCAGATGCAGCTGAGATTGTGGTGTCCTTTCTGGGAAGCCTTGCTGCTGAGGCTTGCTGCATAATTTATTAATATATTTGGCACCCGATTTAAAGACCTCTTAAGCCTGCCCTACACTTAAGCAGAGTGAGGGGGCGGGATCCAGAGTTATTACCCTGAGCCATAGCGCTGCAGGCGAGGCATCAATTTTAATGTTAACCTATGTGGAAGTACTACCTGCAAGCAGAAAAGTAGCCTAGCAGGGGCCAGGCCGGACCCTCATCCTTAATGTGCTGCCAGTTAAAAAAAAAGTTCAGGGTTAACAGTGGCAACAATGAATATTGCAGGGAGAGGCAAACAAAATGTGGAATTGCATTTGGGGAGAAGAGCAAACTTTGTCCAAGTAGTAGTAGTGGTAGTGGTGGTGGTGGTTTGTTTTGGTAGTACTTTTTGAGTCTGCAAAGTGGATCATATATATGGATAGATAGATTTAGATGGATGGATGTGTGTGTGTAATGTATTTTTAAAAATCTATCTGTATATCCAGATCTATCTGTCTTGTTATACTAACACTGACTCGTTATGAAGGGCTGTTATCCCTCTTTTGGGGCTGGGAAACAGACACGAAGTTTAAGTAGCTTGCCAAAGGCCGCAGTGAATTTGTGGCAGAGGTTAGATCCAAACCCTGGGCTTGGCAGTTTGATCTCCAGCTGCTACTTTCGACCAGCTCTTGTTACCTTGCACACTGACGTTGTGGAAGAAAATTAACCGTGTCCTCCACATGTGTGCTCCCACCCTAACCCTAAATGGAGCCTTATTGATTTGGGTGAAGTTAACATTCAAGGGATTCCCACCTTAACGGGTTGTCTCTTTTTTCCAAACGTTTCCAGCGGTGAAGGAGGCAGCAGTGCAGCGGAAGCACAACCTTTACCGTGACAGCATCGTGATGCATAACAGTGACCCTAATCTTCACTTGCTGGGCGAGCGGACCCCCATCGACTGGGGGGAGGAATACGGCAGCGGGCAGGAGGACGCAGACCTGTCGGATGAAAAGCAGCGGCGAGCCAGGCAAGTGATGTCGGTCATCCACGTCGATGAAGGGACCCTACCATGCGACCTCACTTCGCTGGAGGCCTCCCCGGAAGCGACGGAGCAGGAGGAGTCGCCGGACCGCTTCTCTTCGCCGCCTACTCGGGGCTCCCCCGACAGCGTGAAGGAGATCCGCGGGATGCTGGTGAAGGAATTCCAAGCAGAGGCTCCGGTGGCGGTTGACACCAAAGTGGAGGAGCAGCTCAGCAATGGCGCCGTTGTCCAGGAAAGCAAAGCCATTGTGGAGCGGGAGGAGGAGGAGGAGAAGGCGGGCCAGGAAGCCGTGCAGGGGGTGGCTGAGCATGCCGCAGAATCCTCCACCGGGCGCCCGGAAGCGGGACGGGAAGCCGCAGCTGCTGCGCCCACTTCTCCCGCCGAGGCGGTTTCCCCGGCAGCTGACTGCGCCCCAGCGGAGCACCCTGAGCCCAGCGATCAAGAGACAGGGGAGGAGGCGGCGGCAGCCCAGGTGAGCGAGGTGGGAGCCAAGCCGTCCCTGGAGGACAGCCAGCGGGCGACAGACGACAGCGAGGGGATACAGACTCAGTTCTAGGCCGCTCCCCTTGCGGGCGGATTTCTCCGGGCCGCATCCCCGCCCAAGGCAGACTGGAGTGGGCAACCCTGTGGGGCAGGGGAGGGGGACGGCGGAGCGCCCGGCCTGGGCCAGCTTTGTCCGTTGCTTGTGCGCGCTCGATCCCGCTGGAAGGGGTGCTGCTTTTTTTGGAATGGCATGGAGGAGCCCCCCGAGACAATGTTGGCTGCTCGAATGTGCTCTCACTGCCTCCCGGGACCCGGCTGTGGCTGCCCCTCCTGGGCCTCCCTCGCCCCAAATGGGCCGCCCCCCCACTCCCCTTCTTTGCACCTTGCTCTCTCCAAGTTGGATCGTTGGGCCATTGGGTTTGTTTCCCCGTCTACTGAGGAAGACACTTTATCTGGGGTGCTGAGGACACGTGGCGCGCCTCGGCTGGATCCCCCTCTGCACAGCGGACGCTCTCCCCCCCCCCCCCCCCGCCCCCTTATTTTGACCTGTCCAACTTCTGACCTGCCTCCTGGTTGTGTGTCTAATTCACTCTCTCCCTGTAGCCACGATAGAGGCTGCTTCCCCCTGTGGGCTTCTCTTCCGCTTCCGGTTCCTGCGGTTTTGACCAGTGTGAGCCGGGAAATGTCATCTGGGTGCCCGACTCTTCCCTCCCTGCGCCGGTGAAGTGGTTGCCTGCTTGCCGGGTCTCCGTGGGCTTTTCTTAGTAGCCCGGTGGCAACACCAGCTGTTCTTTACGGCGTAGGTGATAGAGAGCTCCAGCTGAAGGACCCAGCAGGTAGGCTGAGACCCCAGGTGCAAATGGAGCCTCTTTCTGAGACCCCAGGTGCAAATGGAGGCCAGAAATTGGATGCCGTGTCGGATGGTACGGTGAAGTGGGTTTGGAGCTGAATGTGGCTGAAGGTTGTGGAAAGCGGGGCAAACGGAAATCTCTCTGGCCAAGGGTTTTATCTGGCAAAAGGGCTCTTTGGGCTTATTTGCAGGCGACGGGTTTTCCAGAGATGCACAGGATAGGGTAGAGAGGCAGAGGGTGTGTGTTTGTGTGAAGGGGTGTGTGTGTGTCTCCCCCATTGTGCTCTTGGCTGGAAACAGCAGCTCTCTTGCATTTAGGAATGTGTGCGTCACCCTGCCTGGGGAGATACTTGGGTTTGTGGCCAAAAGGAGTTACCCGTGAAGGAGCCCCCCGAGTGACCTTGCCAACTTGAGTGTTTACACCAGATGTGGTTGTCCTGTGTGTGCCAGGAGTGGTGGCACCTTATTTGGGATGAAAGGTGTACCCCTCTCTGATCTGGGGGATCCAGGCAGGTGACTATTGGCGGCTCCAGTCATGTTCAACAAGGAGGAGTTCAGTTCAGAGACATGTTGCTGGCACCCTCCGATAGGATTTCATTTCTCCCCAACTTAGGTTGGCCTCTTCACTTGGTTCTTGTGTGGTTAGGGAAGGATAAGTGGTTTATTCGTGGGCGGGAGGTGAAGTGTCCCTTCTCTGCCCACACTGAGAAATAATTTATAGGCAAGGCAAAGGGTGAGGGGACACCCACCCCTTCCTTTTGACTCTGAACAAGCATCCCTTTCTCCTGCGCTGTGGGGTGGCCGACGCAAACCTCAACTTGCCTCGATTCTGCGAAACGAGTTAGTAGCAGTATTGGATTCGGACGCATTATTTTAATCCATTTTTTTTCCACCCAAGTGGGAGGGGAGAATACTGGTTTCTGCCCTTATCCTCCCTATATTTGAAGGCTAAAGCCCTGTTCTGTGAGAGAACTGATTAACCTTTTGAGCTTCTCTTTGGGTTGGAGGTGAACACAGTCAAGCTTCTGAGGTGGCAATCCCATGTGAAAATGAAACGAGCCAGAGATTTGTAGCTGTGCGACTACATTTAGCAAGGGCTATTTCCCCCACTATGTGAAGCTAATTCATTTAATACTGGGAGGGGGAAATCACATCCCAAGAGGGACACCCTTGTGCTCTGTTCCAGCTCAGCGGTTGATCAGTTTTGGTTGCTGCCTTGCTCTTTGCCCCACGGAGGGCAGAAATCTTGATTTTTACCTGCAAGGTGCACAAGTAGGAAAGCTGGTCTGTAGATTATCTCTGTCTTGGGTGGAAAGTAACCTTTTGTGTGTGTGACGGCTCTAAATGGACCCACGAGGTACAGTTGAATGGAGTAACTACTAAAAAGATGAGTTCTCTGCTTATTTCTTTCCTTAGATCAGGCGTGCGCCACCCGAGCCTCTCCAGCAGCTCAACTACAACTCCCATCATCCCCGTGCTGCCGTGGCCAATGCTGCAAGGGGTGACGGGTGTTGTAGTCAAAGCCCTGCTGGAGAGCCCCCAGGTTGAACACAGAGGTGTGTGTAAGACGAGCTGTCCTTTTTGCCTTGATCCAGCTTTTCCCGCGGCCCCCCACCAAATGTCTGCTTTGGGTATGAGAGAGGGGTGTCGCTCTGTTTTCTTCCTGAATTGACGTGGCCTTAAGTCCTGGTTTTAAAAAGCAAAACGCTGGCAGTCTGTGGACATCTGGTTTCCGTCAATGTTTTGGGCAGCAGGAGGGGCAGAGGCCCCAAAGGAGGAACGGAGCACCTCTTTTGAAATTAGCACCTGCTTAGGAGTAACACGGAACCTTCTGAAGGCACACAGGGACTACCCACCACCCACACCTTGCCCGTCTCCCAACCTCCAGCACCGTCCTGCTGTGATCACATTCCAGTGCCTGTGCGCTTTTTCCAGTGTGCCTGTCGTACTTTTATCTTAAAAACGATTCGGGAAAGAAGAGCCGCGTGGTGGTTCTTCTTCTTTGCCATTCATCAAGTGCCTTAATCCTGAGAATCCAAAGTCTATGTCTCTTGCAAATCTTATACCAAATGTTTTAAGAAAAATGTGCTTATATATTAATAATAAAATTCAGCTTTATTTAATGTCGGCCATGCCTGTCTCTTCCTTTTGGACAGCGTGCACTTGGAGAAGAGCAGAACAAAAGCAGGGTTGAAGAGTCGAACTTGGTTTCTAGGGGTGGGGCAGGTGTGTGTGTGGCGGGGTGGGGGTGAGAATTACAACTAAGATTCCCCTGTGAGGGAGATGGGCAATCTGTCATGTGCGGGCGTGCCCACACGTTGTTTGATGGACACTTTTGGATCCCGCTCGGGTTGAATCCAGAAGGCCCCACTCTGAATGCATGTGTGCATGCACACTGCCTTGATACTGCCACCCAGAACAATACTCCGTCCACACCCAAATGAAAGAAATCAGAGCAAAAACTGGTCTTCTCTCGCCCTGCCCCGCTGCTAACAGAGCTAAGGTGGCAGTTTGCATCTCACGTTAAGTTAGAACAGAGGTGCCCAACCTTGGGACCCCAGATGCTCTTGGACTCCAACTCCCATTGTCCCCAGCCTTGTGAGCAATACCCACAATCTATGATAGATTGTGGATATTGTCCAATCTAGAAGTCCAATATCTGGGATCCCCTGAGTTAGAAGAGTCTGGCTGGATCAGATCGGAGCTCTCGTTCGGCTGGCTGCTTCCCACACTCGCTAATCAGTTGCAGGAGCAGGAAGGCAATAGTTCTGTTCCTGCCCAATATCTGCCACTGAACATGGAAGTTCTACTTAGAACAGCCACTGACTTACCTGTCTGCCCTTGAATTTGTCTACTTCTCTAAGGGCTATCCAAGCCGGTGGCCTTTGCCACGACTTGTGGCAGCAAATTCTGTAAATTAGGTACTGTGCAAAGCAGTCCTTTTCCTGGAAGTCGACCCAGGACAATATTTTCTTGGTTCTCTTACTGTCTGTAGGTTGCAGGAGAATGCATTAAATGTCAGAGGTCTTGGGCTCTCTAGCTAAAAATATCTCACGGATTGGGAAAGTCTTCTGAGACGTAGAGAGCCGTTGCCAGTCAGAGTAGACAGTCTTAGGCTCAGGGGGACCAGTGGTCAGACTGTGTATGCAGCAACTCCCTTGACTATACAGATTTCCTAGGCACAGCCGTCAGGACTCGTGTTCAGAAGCCACCTGACATAATAGCCCTCGTGCAAAACATAAGCAGCGAAAGTGCCATTTTAAAAAGGTTAGAAGTTTGTAAGTACCCTGCATGTGGAGGCCGGAGGGAAAAGTGGGGCGGAGGAAGAACTCTCGCACTACAGTGGGGTGACCTCCATCCCCCCCCCCCAGCTACCCAATGTCTCAGGTCAGTTTCCAAAGCAGCATCGGCTCGTCTGCACCGTACAGCCTTCTGCACCCTCCGAGGACCGGAGTGGACCCCGGCGCTGCTATCTTGTGTTGAGCAGAGGATAGAAGAGGAAGTAGCCGATGGCCGAGCCCGCGACCACGCCCAGGAAAATCCACGTGTTGTAGGTCATCACGGCCAGCATCACCAGGTAGCCCAGGACCACTTGGACGATGTGAATCAACGTCTGAACCGAGTGCCACAGGAACCACCTTCCCAAAGAAGAAGAATTCGGGGTAAGTCTTAGACATCTGCAGCCACATCACGGTACGGAAGAAGCTGCCTTCTGCTGAGTCCGACCCTGGCCCATCCTGCTCACTAATGCCTACTCTGACTGGCAGCATCTCTGCAGGGTCTCGGGCTCGGGGGCCTTTCCCTATTAACCTGGAGACGCTGCCAGGGATGGAACCTGAGACCTTCTATGTGCAAAGCAGGTGTTCTACCACTGAGCGATAGGCCCTTGTGCAGTAGAGAACAGGGAGCAAAACGGGGCTAAACGGTCTGGCGGTGTGTGAGAGAGCTTCACATTTGTGGGTCTGCATGCACACAATTCTGCTTCTATCTTTGCATTCAGGGGAATACGGAACGAGCACCCCTCCACACACACTGTTCTTACTTCTTTGGGGGGTGGACAAACCGATCCAGGCCGTTGCTGACGGAGGCCCTCTCCGGCTCGTCCAAGGCCTCCTGGCTGATGCTGGGCGCCACCGTGGGCATCGTGCGCTGGACCAGCTTGGCTTTGCCCACCTTGATGGCTTCGTACAGCACTGCCAGCAGCAGGATCACAATCACTGAAAGAACCATGCCTGCAGAGCAAGAAGACCCGCGGTTACAATCCTGGAGGGTGCTGGCTCTATCCCCTATGCATGCGTGGGCTGTGCTATTGGTTGCACAACTGAGGATCTTGGAAATGGCAGCATCTGGATTTGGTTTTTGAAGCAGGCTTCTCGTCCTCATGGCTGTCATGCTAAGATTCTTAAAAACCGGCCTGCTGAACTCCGGCCCAAAGGGGGCTGAGCACAAATTTACGGTGGTGGGTGGGTGGGGGAGAGCAGAGCAGAATGTTGGCATTCAGTAGTTCTCTGCCCCACACCCCATACAATTACCACAAGAGTAGAAATTATCCCACCAGCCCTCAAAACCTTTTTCTCCCAGTTAGTTTTGAATCACTGATAGTTAGCACCTTGCCTAACTTTGTGGTTTTTTTTAATTGATCTGACATATTTGTATACTACTTAAGCTTTTGTTTCGTTATTCTGCTTCATATGTATTCGTCCACCAACCTTTTTTTAGGAATGTCTACCACCTTAAGTGGCACAGCAAGGAAATGTTTGACTAGCAAGCCAGAGGTTACCGGTTCGAATCCCCGCTGGGATGTCTCCGAGACTATGGGAAACACCGATATCGGGCAGCAGTGATCTAGGAAGATGCTGAAAGGCATCATCTCCTACTGCGCAGGAGATGTCAACGGTAAACCCCTCCTGTATTCTGCCAAAGACAACCACAGGGCTCTGTAGGCGCCAGGAGTCAGCACTGCCTCGACGGCACACTTTACCTTTACCTTCCTCTTATATTTTTAACCATAGTCAGCCAACTTTTTTGTAAGTTGGCTTTGAGGAAAGCAACAGCAGGGGTTCCCCACCACTCCCCATCTTTACCTGCAACAATGTCCTCCCAAAATTAATTCCACTTTGGGGGATCGGGCGGGAGCTGCCTCTGCAGGCGCTGGCCCTGAATATGGTGTGGCTGTGCCCACAAAAGAAGATTGGCTGAGTTTTGGAATATGCAGAGATGGCAAAACTTACAGTACTGATAAGAGATCAAAATTTGGAAGGTTTTAAAGAAGATTGGAAATCATTCTTACTGTACCTAAAGAACTATTTTCCTAATATTGATTTTTCAACAGGGTTTGCAATTTAGTAATATTAGCAGGTTGCGTAGACTAAAATCGGGTTTGGTAAGATATAGGTTATATGTTTTGAATTATTATAGCAAGCGTTAATTGTATAGTTAGTGATTCGCGCTGATTGGTGAGCTGGAAGTCAATTTTTGTATGTAATGAGATGTTTAAGATATTGTTAAAACCAATAAAAATTTAAAGCAAAAAAAAAAAAAAGAATATGGTGTGGCTGTGTGCTGAGCTAAGCACATCGCTCAGCTAACAGTGGCCTCGAGGTTTTGTTTGCTGTGGAGCAAAGTATGCAGCGAAGAGGTTGACCGGTTTCACGCAGACTAGGCTGCTTGCTACACTAATACTGTTGCTTTGCTCCTTTTGACTCCTGAACTGCAGCCTGCTCAGTTTTTAGGGAAAGCCCCTGGGTGGTGAAGGGTCAAATCCCTGAGGACTGAATCCTGGACCTGTTCCCGAGACCTGCTTATCTCTGTTCCGTGCAGTGGCCTGTTAGGCAGTGTGCATCCTTATCAACCTCTCAAAAGCACCCCCACCCCCAGCCGATCCACCTTGCAGCAATCTTTGGTTTAATGTGCACTTTGAAGGATGCTGGACTTCTTGTTTGGGCGGGTGGGTGCAGTGTTCTCTCTAACCGAGATCCCCAGATGTTGTTGACTACAACTCCCAGCACCCCTGGATGCAATGGCCTTTGGCTGGGGATTCTGGGAGTTGTAGTCAGCAACGTCTGGGAACCCTTTTTAGAGGGAACACTGGGTGGGTGGAGAAGCTGCTTCTGGGGGGCCCACCCATGGCATGCCGATGATATGCTTGCACAAGACACGTGTGTGTGTGCGCAGCAGCTACTGGCCAGCACCTGTGGTGAGGCTTACTTCTCTTAGCACTGGCATTGGAAGCAAAGGACATGGCTGCATTAAACTGAGGCGGCCGGAAAACTCCTGGCACGTAAAAGCTGCTTTCTTTGAACTCTCCAAATTGGTATATCAGGGGCCCAAACTCTGGGAGTGGGTGGAAAACCAGGAAAGGAGCAGATGCTCCAGCACGCCTGCTCAACTTAGGCCTGCCCAGCTGTTCTTAGACTACAGCTCCCATAAGCCCCAGCGGCCTGGGATTATGGGAGTTGTAGGCCAACAACTGCAGGAGGGCTGAAGCTAAAGCGTGCTGGCATCAAGAAACACCTGGACGTCTCTACAGCAAGAACGAACTTGTTCCACCTGCTTCCCAGCTCAGCTAACACCTCACACAATCCTTTCTGCATTCCCTCCCTCTCATAAACAGCAACATGGAGACTTACACATGCGGCTCTATTCACCATCTCTTCCACCACCAAGTCTCAGGTCTCACTTCAAATGTCCCTCTCTTCTCCCAGGCTTGTCTCCTCTCACTGGGGACAGGTTAATTGCTGCCTGCCAATCACTGACTCAGCTGCTCACTGGCTGATTCTGAACATTCCCATTCAGGCTGACCAGGTTCCCCCGCCTTTCCTGCCCACCTGATCGGGGTGTGGCCAGAGATGTTTTGCTGTGTTGTGTTCAACACACAGACGACATGTGCATGGCCCCCACGTGCAGTTAGGAACTTGGGAAGCTGCCATATACGGAGTCAGACCCTTGGTCTATCTTGCTCAGTATTGTCTACACAGACCGGCAGCAGCTTCTCCAAGGTTGCACAGAAATCTCTCTCAGCCCTATCTTGGAGATGATGCCAGGGAGGGAGCTTAGAACCTTCTGCTCTTCCCAGAGCAGCTCCCTCTCCTAAGGGGAATATCTCACAGTGCTCACACATCAAGTTCCCCATTCAAATGCAACCAGGGTGGACCCTGCTTAGCTAAGAGGACAAGTCATGCTTGCTGCCACAAGACCAGCTCTCCTCTCATAATTTACCTAATTGCATGCTATTGTGAAGATGTGCACGTCAAAATAGTAACCCCCCAACCAAAGTAGTAACCCTGCTACCAGGACCCTGCACTCGAAGGAGATTGTGCCCAGGTTAACCATTAGTGAGTGCTTCTACAGGCATCCACACAACACCAGACACCTGCATGCAGGTAATACATAACAGCTGATGAGTCCTTGAGGCAGCTGGCAATCTAACAAAGCTTGCCACGCTTCCCGCTCTGAAAAGGCACATGCCAATACTGCAATCCTAGGCCGGTTTGCTCAGAAGCAAGCCCCAACATGGCTTGTTTGCAGGTAGCTAAGCGTCATTTTGCAAATGCAGAACTGGAGGCAAAACAAGGAATCACGGCCAAGAGGTTTCCTCTTCAGGGCGGGAGAGAAATAGTGTAAGGAAGCCGGTTGAGTGTTTAACTATAATAGAAAGCATGCATATTTTACTGTGACTACAGCCCTGCCAATCAATCAATCAATCAGATGAGGGGAAGGCAAGGCTAACAAGACAAACAGGCTGTTGCCCAAAGCCCGGACTTCTAAGGAGAAGCCCATTCCCACCTATTAGACACCCAAGAGAAGAAGAGACCCCCCTCCCTAACCTCTCAGCCACACCCAGAAAAGTTTAGGGGCAGGCTATAAATGTAGCCAAGCCCCTCAACTCTGATTGGCCAGGGAAACTATATAAGGGCGTGGGAGAGCTGTCAGGACAGAGGTCTGGCTCTTAGAAAGTTGCCTGGCCCATATCAACTTGGGCTTGATGGAGAAGTACAAACCCCAGCTCTGCATTTGGGAACCAGCGACTGACTGGAAAAGGTAAGCAGCCAAGAAGACCTGTAGGGCAGGGTTAAAAGCACCTATTTTGCATGCAAAAAGTTCTGGGTTGAATCCCTGGCTAGGAAAGTCCTCTCTCTGCCTGAAACCTGTAGCATGCAAAGTAAACAACCCTGAGGCTGCTAAACCGCTCAAGAGTCTGGCATAATAAAAGGCAGCTTTTTAAAGCTTGCCTCTGCAGAGGGAGCACAGTTCAGTGGCTGAGCTTCTGCTCTGCATGATGCAAAAGGTCTTGGAGATGCTGGAGCTTTGACAGCATCTTTAAGTAGGGCGGGGAAACACTCCTGTTTGTTTGAAACCTTGGAGAGCTGAGCTGGGTGGACCAAGAGGGCTCAATATGGGCCAGATTACTCTAAGGCTTTACTCCCTCTAGTAAACTTCCCAAGTACGCTTAGTACAAAGGACACGCCTCTCTCTCTCCTTAGCATCTTGTCTCCCGTGGCAGCTGTTGGGACCCCGCCTTAGACCTGACTAGGTCACATCTATAAGGAGGACTCTGTTTAAAAACCTGATTAAAATAGTTAGACTGTCCTCGCAGCTGGAGGCAGGGCACTGGGTTGGAGTGATCCTTGGTTCTATACCCAGTTTTGCTCTCTGTCTTTTCTTCCTCGGCCTCTGGCACTATGGTGAAGTCAAGTGTGCTAAAACAGGGGTTATCTCTCGGCACTCTGCTAAACAAAGGGGCCTTTTATTATCCACTTCCTCTCTGCTCCTGGAGCTGAGGTTTCACATCCTATCCTTTCTGCACAATGCTCTCTCTCTCTAGGCACAAGGCCTTAAAAATAAGATTTGTTCTCTTACCTCCCGGGCTGTGGACATTCCAGAAGTCAAAGAGGAGCACCACTTTGTCGGAGAAAATGAAGTACATCTGTGAAGGAGAGGGAGAAAGATCACAATGAGAGCTGGATACTGACCAGGTTTTCGTAGTAGCATACACACTTTGTTTATTTATATAAGGTGTTTTTACAGTAGCCACAAAGGTTAAGCCTGTTTGCAAAACTTAACAAAAGGTTAAGTTTGTTTGTAAAGTGCAGTATACTCTTAAAGACAAAAACCAGCCAACAGTAAAAGACAGAAAAAATAATAAACACCATAGTAACACAATTCACTTAAGTGCAAGAAAGAAGAAGCATTCAATTTTCAAAGGCCAAATGAAGTTAAAAAGGTTTTCTCTGGTTTTTTGGGGGGGAAACTAGCTGGGAGGAGGCTGCACAGGTTTTCTGGAGAGAGAATTTTCTTGGGTGGGGCCTCTGTAAAGAAGACCCTGCTCAGGGTAGAAGCTGACCTAGCCCTTACTTCTGAAATGCAGGAATGAGGCCTCATCCAAAAACCTTTCACAGTATAAGACCAGAGCACAGACTGCAGGAGCTTTTGGCCAGCTAACTCATAAGCTGCCAGATACTGAGTCAGACCATTGGTCCATCTAGCTCAGTATTGTCTGCACAGACTGGCAGCAGCTTCTCCAAGGTTGCAGGCAGCAGTCTCTCTCAGCCCTATCTTGGAGATGCTGCCAGGGAGGGAACTGGGGACCTTCTGCTCTTCCCAGAGCGGCCCCACTCCCTAAGGAGAAGATCTTCCTGCACTCACATGTAGTCACCCCAAGCATATGCAAACCAAACTTAGCAAAGGCGACAACTCATGCTTGCTACCACAAGACTCACTCTCCACCCATCAGACCTCCCTCCCCTCTGTGTTGCAGCTCTACACAATTCCCACTTCCCTCAGTGTGCCAGAAGCTGTAGCCAGTGAAGAAGCACTGATGGGGCTATTCAGAAACTGCAGCCTCAAAAGGTGGGTGGGTGGGGGGGAATGTTAAGCCACTTGGAAAATCCCAAAGCCTAAACGCTGGAATGAGTTGGTGCTGCTTTCCAAACTTGCACAACCCCAAACCCTCTAGCCATTTTCACCTTGACTCTCAAAACTACCACTGCAAGGATGAGGACTAGCCACTTGCGCTGTGTTTCATAAAAGCCTGGATTAGAGCAGGGGTGGGCCGGCTGAAGGCTTCAAAGAGCTATCCCCTACCCTTTTGTTTGCCAGAGCCTCGAGAGTTACCACCGCAAAATGGTAGCCTGTGAAAGGGCGGAGGCAGTCACAAAAGGGCAGCAGGCCCCAAACGGCGGCGGCTGTTGCTGTCGGATAGATGGGGAGCAAGATGGCGGGAACATGCCAAGAAAGAGACTTAACAATGGGGTGCCCATGTCCCCACGCGGCCGGCCACATGGGCAGCGTGGGAAGGGCGGAGCAGACCCAGAGGCCTGGAGAGAGCTGCTTCCAACCCCCATTATCCCTGACGATTGGCCACTGTGGCTGGGGATTATGGGAGTTGTAGTCCAAAAACAGCTGGGCGGGGTGGGGTGGGGCTAAATTGAGCAGCCCTGGTCTACGCTGACTGGCAGCCGCTCACCCGGGGTTTCAGGCAAGGGGTGGTTCTTAGCCCTATCTGGAGATGCCAAGGGCTGAGAAAGATCCTTGCCCGAAGCTCTAGAGAGCTGCTGCCAGTCAGAGTAGACAGCGCTGAGCTGGCCCACTTTACACAGCCTGTACACACCGTCTCCTGCTCCAGCGGCAGCCTCCTTTGAAAAGACCCCATTCGATACATGTCAGTAAGCATCGTCCCCGAATCCTTCCGGTACTGGGCAGGGGGTCGGACTATAAAAACCCCAAGCTCCCTTCCAATGTGCACCACGGCAGCGGACTCCCCCTCCCCCTCCCCAGCACTGCCTAACAGCCTCTCGACACACTGCGTGGCCGGCAAGTTGCCGTGTGGTCTATATGCGGGTCACAAGCCCATCTCTCTCTGCCCCTAAGGATGGACTCGCCCACTACGAGGAGGCCCCCCACCCCCGGAGGAGTATCCCCTGGGTGAGAGGATGCGGGCTCAAAATCCAAGGAAGGGGTCCCTTCTAAGAGAGCGCCCCCCTCTCCTTCCTCAGGCTGATGCCCTCCTTCCCCGAGACCTTCCTTCTCCATGAGAGCAGGGAAGCTGTCTGCCTGGGAGTGCGATCCCCGAGAGAAGCACCCCCGTGCATCCGAGCTTCTCCAGGTCCGCCGACTTGGCTTCGAGGGAACCCGCTTGTTCCCTGAGAGCCAGGAGCCCTTTGAACCGAGAGCACACCCATCACTTCTGCCCCTCTGGCAGATGGTCATTCCGGCAACAACCCTGGGAGGAAGTTAAAGCGGAGAGAGGGCGAGGCCACCCCATGCGTTTCGTGGCCGAGTGGGGTCCTGAAATCTGGCTTCCCCAGTCCGACTCTAATCACTATCCCACACTGTCCCTCAGAGCTTGGATTCTGCAGTTATCTCCCATTTAGTCTTTTGGGCTGCCCGCGTTAGTGCATTAGTGAGCCAAGGTCCCAAAGCAAGGGGAACGGGCAGAACACACCCTTGGCACGAATAAAATCCTGGGTTCAAAATCCTGGCATCTCCACCCTGCTAAATACATCTCAGGGAGCAGGGCTGAGGTCTCGGAGACCTTCCAGGTGCCTATCAGAGTTGGCAGGCCAGATGGAGCAGTGGTCCGCCTCGACACAAGGCAGCTATTTCCCAGGTGCAGCTGCTGCTGCAGCCTATGATTATCTGACACTTTATTCCACCCATTAATTATCGCCTCTGTGTGGTTTCTCCGGGGGGGGGGGGGGGGCACAGCTGGCATCTCTGCAAATCCCCGGGCCACTTACCAAGGTACATATTCCAATTAAAGGTAACGTGTGCAGTCAACTCCTGGCTGTGGTTGTCTTTGGTAGAATACAGGAGGGGTTGACCACTGCCACCTAATGGTGCAGCAGGGGAATGACCAGACTAGCAAGCCAGAGGTTGCCGGTTCGAATCCCCACTGGTATGTCTCCCAGACTATGGGAAGCACCGATATCGGGCAGAAGCGCTATAGGAAGGTGCTGAAAGGCATCATCTCCTACTGCGCGGGAGGAGGCAATGGTCAACCCCTCCTGTATTCCACCAAAGACAACCCCAGGGCCAGGAGTAGACACTGACTCGACAGCACACTTTGCCTTTACCTTACCATTGCCATCTCCCGTGCAGTCTGAGATGATGCCTTTCAGCATCTTCCTATCTCGCTGCTGCCCAAAAGTCTGGGAAACATAGCAGCGGGGATTCGAACTGGCAACCTCTTGCTTGCTAGGCAAGTTGCTTCCCCGCTGCGCCATTAGATGGCGCTAAAATATTCCAGTAAAGGTAAAGTGTGCCGTCGAGTTGGGGTCGACTCCTGGCGACCACACAGCAGTGGTTGATTTGTAGCAAGCAAAGAGATCCAACAGCACCTGGAGACCCAAGGGCCGACATCCCTGCCACACTAGAAGCAAATCACAGGACTGAGTTGAGGTACCTGCAAGCACCAACCCGCCCCAATCACAAACTAAACGCTTTCCCCGTTCTCCCAGCTTCTGCTAGAGCCCACCGATCTGCTTGAGGCTCCACACCCAGGTACCAGAAGCTTAACCTCAAAGGCTTTTAGCCCCAAAGACTTGGGCAAAGGCTCTTAGAACAATTAAATACAGCCTCCCTCTTCAGGGGCAGTCTACCTCTGAACAACAACAGGCACTGCCATGTAACCGGAGACTGGGCGGAGCAGTAGTCCAACTCTGCCCAAGACAAACCTATTTCGCAGGTGTCGCTGTAGCCTATGATTATCTGACACTTTATTCCATCTATTCACTATTGCCTCCGTGTTCGAGAACCTGGGGCCTCACCTCTCCAGCAGGGCACGGCTGGTATCTCTGCAAATCTCCGGCCCGCATACAAAGGCAGATCTTCCAGTAGCTCCAGTTTCTTTGTGCTAAATTCCACACTCTTGCTGGATTTCCCAATAGAAATTCCACACGTGGCACTGAACCTCTAAAGGCCGACTTGGGCGGGGACAGGCAAGGAACCGCCATGTTACTGGGAAATTCCAACAACACCACCACCCTTTCTGTTTAACATGTGTCCAGGGCTTCCCATGTTCATTTGGGCTCCGAAATTCTGGCTGTTAAGAGCCGACCCCTCAACCGATGCATTATTTAGGCAATATGGATATGGTATCTTATGCCGTGCTTAGCTACAGCTGCATCACTGCCTTGGAGTTAGCTAGCTATCTGTGGCAGAACAGTGGACCCGAATACCAGATTTGTCTGTGGACAACAAATCCTTCTGGACTACAACCATGAACATTTTGATTAACTTTCTGCCAGTCACAACTTATATTTCGAAGGAGACTGGTTCTTTCCATCACTGGAAATTGCCCATCACACACATTAGATGCTGCCAATCAGAGTCTAACCACTAGCTGCTCTGCCTAAGTATGGTTCACTTTGACAGGCAGCATCTTACTGGGAAATCAAGGAAGACATTCAGGAAGTACTCACTCCACAGTGAGTAAGGAGGCATGCTACTTACTATTATAAGCAGCAATGAGCATGCTTCACTTGTGGCCATCCTTCACTGAGCAAGGGATCAACTAGATAACCTTTAAGGTCCCTCCCAAGTCTGTCGTTCTGTGTGGATGGACTTGATTGCCAGTTGGATCCTATGCGTCAGTTGCATGGACTCTGTGTGTCCATTCCAGTTGTTAAATCAATGCTCTGGATACTGTTGAGGGCCCAGCTGAGCCGATAGGGTCTTTTTCTTTGTCTTGATTCTCAGAGCATCTATCTTATAATAACAGATGAATAAATAATAGATCTATTGGGGTCTACTTCTGAATGATCTGAGAACTGTAGTACATCTGCTGGTAACCTCTAGGCTGGACTACTGCAATATGCTCTATGTGGGGCTGCCTTTGTACGTAGTCCGGAAACTGCAGTTGGTCCAGAATGCGGCAGCCATGTTGGTCTCTGGGTCATCTCGGAGAGACCATATCACTCCCGTATTGGAGTTACACTGGTTGCCGATACGTTTCCAGGCAAAATACCAGGTGCTGGTTATCACCTGTCAAGCCCTCACAGCTTAGGCCCTGGGTTTTTAAGAGGATGCCTTCTTCGCCATGAGCCCCACTGCCTGCTAAGATCATCTGGAGAGGTTCCCCTGTTGCCAACTTGCCTGGCGGCTACTCGGGAACGGGGTCTTCTCCCTTGCTGCCCCTGGGCTTTGGAATGCGCTCCCTGTTGAAATAAGAGCCTCCCCATCTCTGGGGAACCTTTAAAAAAGCACTGAAGACACATTTATTCACCCAAGCTATTAATTAGAGTTATTCTTTTAATACGTTTAAAGTTATTCTTTTAATACTTTTAACTGGTTTTAATGTTTAAATGATTTTCATTGTAAACTGCCCAGAGACACAAGTTTTGGGCGGTACAGAAATATGTTATTTATTTATTATAAATAAATAAATAAAACTAGTTTGCTGGCTTAAGACAGTGAAAAGACAAATCTGGAATCGAGGTCCTCCATTCTGCCCAGTGGCAGAATGGAGGACCTCGATTCCAGAATGGAGGACCTCGATTCCACAAAAGGTGGTGGGGAAGCTGGAACCAACCATAGCATACGAGACCATCTCTATATTGCCTAAATAATGTGCCTGTTAAGGCTGCGGACCTTAACAGTAGCACCGCCGTCCCGGCATTTTGGAGCCTGAGTGAACAAGCAAAGCCCTCCTGAGACAGACCCTTTGTGTATCGAGCGCAGTATCGTCTACTCTGACTGGCAGCGACGCTCCAAGGCTGCAGGCAGGAGTTTCTCCCAGCCCTACCGGGAGATGCTATCAGGGAGTGAACCTGGGACCTTCCAAGCAGGGGGCCCTAGCACTCAGCTGCAGGCTAGGGATGTGCAAACTGGTTCGACATTGAACTGGTTCAGTTTGATGGTTCGGGGTCGAACCGAACCACAGGCTAGGGAAGTGCAAACAGGTGCGACGGTTCGGGGTCGAACCGAACCACCCCCTGTTCGGTGCAAGCCCAGACTGACACCCCCCATTTAATTTTCTTTTTTAAACTAATGCAGGCCATGCAGAGGCCCATTGCACAAGTGCGGCGGCCTCCAAAATGGCGGCCAGGCTGGGAAGAAAGGCCCAAACGGGCCAGTTTTGGACAGATAGGAGGCTGGCGGAGGAAGGGGGAACCCCCACGGACCCTCTGTTGCCTCTGAGAAACCCCCCACCAGGGTCAATTTTTTTTAAAATCAAAAAACATTTTTTTACCCCACTGGACCCAACCGGGGGTGGGTGGGTGAGGGAGTGCTGGACCGCACTGGCCCGGTCCAGTTCGGACTCGAACCAATCAGGACCAGCCGGTTCTGTGCACACCCCTACTGCAGGCCCTTCTCCTCATATGAAGCTGTCTTATACAGAGTCAGGCCCTTGGTCCATCTAGCTCAGGACTGTCTGCATGGACTGGCAGCAGCTCTCCAAGGTTGCAGGCAGGGGTCTTTCCCATCTTTACCTGGAGATGCTGCCAGGGATTGAACCCGGGACCTTCTGCGTGCAAAGCCGATACTCTGCCACGGAGCTACGGCCCCATCCTACAGCGTGATTCAGTTCCGCTTGCTTGCTTTTGTTGGTGAGTCTCGAGAAGACTGTGTGGGAGCAGGGGAGGCGCTTCATAAGGCTGGACTTGTCTAGGTGTGGTGGCCAATTCCTGGCTTGCCTGGGAAGGATGAGCAGCCCAAAGACTCTTAATTGCAAGATGGACGTGTGCCATTTCAGATCAAGTTGGGTAAACTCTCCCAGCGAGTCACATGAACAGGAAATGGGGAACCAGAAGTTCTCCTGTGTTACGGGAACTCTTTCGAAATGGGGAAGGTGAAATGGTGCACTCGAGGTGAAGAGATTTTCTCAACTCTTCGTGATAAAGCAACTACGGGCAGCCCGGCCAGACCCAAACCAAGCTCCTCTCATGCTGTATCCCGTCTTATTATGATCACAAGGGGAATAGACACGTTCACAGGGAGGGCGATCAGTCACTATTAGCTGTGACAGCTGAATGGAACCTCCATCTTCAGAAGCAGGCTACCTCAGAGGACTGACGGAGCAGAGGGGAGGGAGGGAGCTGGTCTTGTGGTAGCAAGCAGGAATTGTCCCCTTTGCTAAGCAGGGTACGCCCTGGTGTGCATTGGAGTGGGAGAATATTCTAAGACATTCCCCTGAGGGGATGGGGCCGCTCTAGGAAGAGCAGAAGGTTCCGAGTTCCCTCCCTGGCATCATCTCCAAGATAGGGCTGAGGGAGACTCCAGCCTGCCACCTTGGAGAAGCCGCTGCCAGTCTGTGAAGACAATACTGAGCTAGATAGACCAATGGTCTGACTCAGTATATGGCAGGGTCCTATGTTCCTATCCCAAGCAGTAAATCCTCTACTCTGACTGGCAACCATTCTCCAGAGTTTCAGGCTGAAAGGTCTTTCCCTGACCTACCTGCAGCCCAGGACTGAAACTGGGCCCTTCACCATACAGAGCAGGCGCTCTAACGTTGGACTGGGCTATATTTATCTACCGGTCGTACTTATATACCGCCTGATATGTATATCTCTCGGCGGTGTACCCAATTTCAAACGACACATATAAAACAGCGTCAAAACAATTAAAGCCATTTCACGGGATAAAAAGTTACAACCGTTGCATAGGATAAAAACCATTCAACAGTTTAAAATTAATTTCAGTCAAAAGCCTGAGAAAACAGGTGCCTCTTGAGGGTCTTCCTAAAAGCGGCCAGAGATGGAGATGCTCTTATTTGGACAGGGAGCATATTCCAAAGGAGCCACCTAATGGCACAGTGGGGAAATGGCTTGACAACCAAGCCAGAGGTTGCTGGTTGGAATCCCCACTGGTATGGGAAACTGGTATGGTATATCGGGCAGCAGCAATACAGGAAGATAATGAAAGGCATCATCTCATGCTGCAAGGGAGATGGCCATGGTCAACCCCTCCTGTATTCTACCAAAGACAACCACAGGGCTCTGTGGGCGCCAGGAGTCGACATCGACTCAATGGCACACTTTACGTTATATTCCAAAGCTCCGGGGCAGCCACAGAGAAGGCCCTGTCCTGAGTTGCCACCAAATGAGCCATTGGCAACCATAACTGGACCTCGCCAGATGATCTTAAAAGACATGAGGGTTTATTACAAAGAAGGCACTCTCTTAAGTACCCTGGAACCAAGCCATTGAGGGCTTTATAGGTAATAACCAGCATTTCGTATTCTGCCTGGAAACATATTGGCAGCCAGGGCAGTTCTTTTCCAATCAGTGTTATAGGGTCCCTTCGGGTTGTCCCAGAGACCAATCTGGCTGCCGCATTCTGTACCCGCTGTAGTTTCTGGACTACATACAAAGGCAGCCCCACATACAGTGCATTACAGTAGTCAAGCCTGGAGGTTTCCAGCATATGCACCACTGTTTCGAGGTCCATATAGGCCTTTCTTCACGTATGATTCTGCTTTTCGCTGAGTCAGACCCTTGATCCATCTAGTTCAGTATTGTCTGCACTGACTGGCAGCATTTCTCCAAGGTTTTGAGGCAGGAGTTTCTCCCAGCCCTACCTGGAGATGCTGCCAGGGATTGAACCTTGGACCTTCCACATGCAAAGTACTGAGCTACGGTCCTTTGAATTACCCAACAAAGGTCAGGGACCACACTAATAGCTGTGACGAAATAAATAAGTGAGGCATGGCCAATTTAAATGCCATTCATTTCAATGGGACTAAGTCATACTCGAAAGCAGCCCCATGAAAGCTTTTCTGAGCTGGGGCCGAGGTCCCTGGCAAGCAAACAAGCAAGCAAAACAGAACTGAATTGCCAGAGGAGTGTCTGTCTGAACTTCATGGAGAAAACTGCGGGATCCTGTGCACCCAGCTGGGCAGGGAGGTGTCTAGAAATTCAAGCAGGTCTCTCTCCCGGAGGAAACTGGTCCAGGCTGAGGATGTCAGCATCCTCCCACCTCACCAGCCTTCCTGAAACCAAAACCAGTTTCGCAAGCAGCTAAGAGAGCTCTGTTTAATATCTCGAGCAGGAGATCAGTAAACAAGCCATTTGGGTTAATTAAAATGGCTTTTTAAAAAGCCACTGGAGAGGGTAACTTTCTTTGCAGGAGGGGGCAGTAGGTCCTGGGAAAACTGGTTGTTATTATTTATTATTATTATTATTATTTATTTCATTTATAAACTGCCCCATCCAGAGGCTCTGGGCCATATACAACTTTTTTAAAAGGACATAAAACTCACAATTCAAACACAATGCTAAAAACAATATACAAACAATTCAAAAACAATTAAAACCATGTAATGTTTGTCTTCTCAAGTTCAATATCCAGTGTTATCCCCACCCGGACGTTATGTTGTACCTGCGCTCAGACACCTGTAAGCAGGTCCATACGTTATATGATGAATACAAGAGATATTTGCATACTGCTTTTCAACAAAAGTTCCCAGAACAGTTTACATAGATATAAAGAAATACGTAAAATGGCTCCCTGTCCCCAAAGGGCCCACAGTCTAAAAAAGAAATATATGACAGACCCCAGCAACAGCCACTGGAGGGATGCTGTGCTGGGGATGGAGAGGGCCAGTTGCTCTCCCCCTGCTCAGTAAAGAGGATCACTGCTTTAAAAAGGTGCCTCTTTGCTCTGCTTACGTGAATGAACTGCTTCTGCGTTCATTCTAAAAGTAAATCTGGGGACGGGTCCTTTGAAGGCATGGTGCAGAGAGGAAAGCTGAATTCAGACATTATTTATGTATTTTTACATTCCTATCTTGCTCTTCCTCCAAGGATCCCGGAGTGGTGTGTGTGGTTATGTTTATCCTCACAACAACCCTGTGAGGGAGGTTAGGCTGAGACAGAAGTGACTGGCCCAGAATCGCCCAGTGACTTTCATGGCTGAGTGGGGATTTGAACTCAGGTCTCCCCAGTTGAGTCCAACACTCTAACTAGTGCTGGCTCTCTTATGTTGTATGAGTGTACAGATTCCGCACACTGGTACCAGTTTTTGTGTGGACAGTACGTGCATTCGTATTAAAAGAGGGTAGAGGCCCCTCCAATGAATGCGACAGAGAGGAGTGTACGTTGTGTTGTGTTCAGCATTACATGTGAATAACTACCCATGTGTCGATCTGTACCTGGGGACCCTGGACACTCGTCATGAGTGTTGAATATAATGTGTGAAGTGGGCTGAAGTGCACTGCTGTAACTGTGCTCCACCGAACGTGGGAATAACTGTACCTCCACAGTACAGACTGTGCAAGTGCGGAACATTACTGAGCAGGCGGAGAGCAACTGGTCCTATCCATCCCCAGCACAACATCCCTCCAGGGGCTGTTGCTGGTGTCGGTCTTGTGTTTCTTTTTTTAAGCTTGAGACAGGTGCTCCTTGGGGACAGGGAGCCATTTTATTTATTCATTTACTTATTATGTCTGAATAAGGCTCTCTTGTCCTGCTCTAACGTATGTTCATTTGGAAGGAATGCAGCCATTTCCTGCTCTGAGCAGAGGGTTGGATTAGAAGACCTTGGAGGTCCCTTACAACTCTAGGATCTAAGGAATATCCCTCTTATTTCGGGAAGGCAATGAACGTAAATCGCGGTCTAAATCATGGCCCTGTAAGAGAGAATAACCCCTTTCACTGTCTTATCTCTCCATGGATATTTGCCACATGGAAATATCCCAACACACGAAATGGAGAGCGAGAGAGAGCCCCAAGCCAGACGCAATAATCACTAGGCAAGGTTGATCGCATTATAGAAAACAACTTCCTCCTCATCAGCTCAAACACAACAGGAGCTCTGTTGGATGAGATCAAATCCATTTAACCCTGTGTTCTGTCTCCAAAAACAGCCAGCGTGATACCTCCAAATTGTCAATCAGCCCAGTTCAGAAGGAAACTTTTCCCCTGGCTGCTTAACCTGCAGTAACTGGTATTTAGAGGTAGATTGCCTCTGGAGCTGGAGGGTCTATCATGGCCAAGAACAACAAAAAACAGAGCTGTGTCGCCTCAGTCCCTCTGCAAATGCGACATCCGCTTTCTCCCATTGGACAAACCAAAGCCTCCAGGAAACCCACAGGTGGGCATACAACCCTTTCCAACTGTCCACCCACCAGCAACTGGCATCCAGAGGCACACTGCCTCTGAATATGGAAGTTCCACAAAGCCACCATCAGCAATAGCCATCAAGGGACCTCTGCACCATGCCTCTGCCTAATCCAGAGATTCTCAATCTTGGGTCCCCGGATGTGGTTAGACTACAACCCCCATCACCCCCACCACAAAAGACCATTGTGACTGGGGGTAATGGGATTTGTAGTCCAACCACATCCGAGGACCCGAGTTTGACAACCCGTTTAAAGCCATCTTTTTTTTTTTTTTAAAGGTGTGAATCTACTCTGTTCACACTTAGGGATGCTTTTATGTTCTTGGGACACTCCTCTTTCTGCACCATGGATTCCTGCTGCCAGCGATTCCAACCCATCTCCAAACGCTTTTCCTCCATGGACTCTGCATTGACCTGTCCTGCACCTGCTTCTGGGAGCCAGACACTTATCTGTCTAGATATTATGCACTTATATAGGAAGGTGAAAGGGAAGCTGGGCCCTGGGATTTTGGTGCCTGTGCGCCAACATGGTGTGGCGCATGAACCATCTCAAGGCACACGGATGATGCACCAGAGTCGAGCCGCAGCTTCTACAGCGCTGGGGGAGAGCGGAACGCCAGAGAGCTCTAGGGCACTTTTTGAATGGTAGGCAATCAGGTATAATGGTTGGAGCAGTAAACAAGGAACAGGCAGTCTCCAGGTCTCCTTTGTGCCTTTAAACCGGCAGGGTGATCTTGTGCCCAGGGTGGCTCTAGCATGTGTGGGGGGAAGAGAGTGTACCCCCAGTCAAGTCGTTTGCCCCCCAATCTGCCTCCCCCCACAATTTCTGTTTCAGAAATCTAATACGTGGGACACAGCTCACTCCCATAAATGCCCTTTACCCTTTCTTTGCCCCCTGCCTCATTTCTCCCCAGGGGTCAGTCCCTGTCCCAGTCTCAGCCTAACCTACCTCGCAGGGTGGCCGTGAGTTTAGAAGGAAGCCTGCCATCTATCTCCCTCTGGGAGGAAAGAGAGGAAGCCACTGATTTGCCCAGCCCGGGGGCCAGAAGTTGGACACCGTGCCTGAGAAACGGCGGGGGCGGGGGGCACAATCAACAAGCCTCCAGGTCAAAAGCGAGTTTGGAAACAGATCGGAAGCAGACATTTCATCTGCCCAGGTTACCGTATGTCTTTGCATTTCCCCTCCACCGCAGCCAGAAATCCCCCGTGCAGCCGCCGCAGCGGGGTTGAATCATTAAGCGTTCTTGTTTCCAATTTGCTGGGAAATGAAACGAGACTCAGCCCGCTCATGGAAGGGACTCACTTGCATCATGATGGCGTGGTTTTCTTCTCCTCCTTCTCCTTCTTCCCCCCTTTCTCTCTCTCTCTCCTTTGCTTCTCCCTTTTCCTCGCAAGGAAAGCGACGGTTCAGCTGCGCTCTGGGCAACTTTCCTCGCCCCAGCAGCGACCAAGTCCCGCCTCGGGGAAGCAGAAAGATACAGTATACTTTGCGAAGCGTCACGCGGCGCCGCGCGCGGCATCCTGGGAACTGTAGTCTCTGGACTCCTGCAACCGAGGGGAGATGGGAGGTCGCTAGAAAAGGAGGCTTTCCAGAGTCCTCCTTCCAGACCGAAGCCATCATTCTGGGCACGCGCACAGACCCCTTTGCCGGCCCTGCAAGGCACGCTGCTTGGGCTGCTGTAGAGGAAAGGGGCCGTGCGGCTGGCAATGGCTCCTGTCCTGCTCGGAAGACTCGTGCAAGCCAGCCCAGATTCTTGAATGGCTTGATATGGTGAAAAAGACTGATCCTAGTAGGCAAAAGGATCTTGCAAACTGGATCAGCTATTTTGGATTATCTTCTGCACCGCCTAGGGATGCACAGACCGGGCGATAAATAAATAAATATATATATTTTTTAAAAAAAATCCTTACAGACTTACCTTTTCACCCAAGCTTTTTAATTTAATTAAAAAGCTTAAAGAAAAAGCTTTTAAATTGTTTAAAATTGTTGTTAAAATAAATACATTTATTTTATTTTCTTATTTTTGTGTTGTGTTGTTGTGAGCCGCCCGGAGACGGAGATTTGGGGCGGCGGCGTACAAATGTGACAGACAGATAGATCTGTCTGTCTATAAATAAACAATTAAGCAAATGCAAGCCTAAGCAAGAGAGGCTAGTTTCTTCGGCCCTAACTTGCAAGTCCCCAGTTTTGCCCTGTTTTTGGATCCCCCTCCCCCACCGGCGAAAGAGGGTATCGGGCAGGCCCTGGGATGGCTGCAAACTACATTTCCCAGAGTGCTTTGCTCGGCAAGCCCGGATGCCTGGCACCTCTGGAACAGCTGGTGGAAATGAAGCCAATTCTGCTTCTCCAGCTGCAAAGCAGTTCCCCCCGCCCCCCTCGCAGCTGCCCCTGTTTCTAGGTGAGGACAACAAATGCAGAAAGCGGGAGTTACGAGTCAGTGCTTCAGCTCAGAATGTCCCGTTCAATTTGTCACATTGACCAGAGTAGGAGGTCCTGGTCAGTTTAAAAATGTCTATATTTGTATCTGTAAAAGTCTGTACAGTATTGTATGCTTCTTCCTAGCATGGTTACTCAAGATGGTTTATAACAGAAGTATCTTAAAAGTTGCCTTTGGGACAGCAAGTCACTATATTTTGCAGTTCACCTTTTTAACTATCATGGATAGTGCATGCCACTAGATCTCAAGGAGGTGACTTGCTCTGGGGCGCTTGCTCAAGGCTATATATAAGCAGTGGGTGTTAGAAACTGGAAAACCTCATTTTCCCAAATAAGGAGCCCTTAACGTCTCCTGGTACTGGAAGGCAAGTTGGTCATAACTGGCTTGGCTGTCTACAGTGAGACTACTTAGGAGTAACAGTCTGGGTGTTGGCCATTGATCCAGATCGCGACTGCACAATTTTGATTCTCCAGCTGTTGCTGGACTGCAACTCCCATCACTGGTTACTGGGGATGATGGGAGTTGTAGTCCTGCAAGGGCAGATGTTGTGCAGTCTTGTTCTGGATCAACTGTCTGGAAGTGATCAATGGTGTCTGTTTTGGAAATCCGGCTTGCTCAGTTCTGCTCTCCTACAGGGTGCAAGAAACCAGCTCTGGGCTGGGGGTTTCTGTATGTTGGTTCCTGTTTCCCAGGGCTGTAACTGGTGGTTCAAGTGGGGAGATACAGGCAGATGCTGGGAAGGAGACTTGATGTGCATATGTGTCTTTTATAGCTGCTTCCCTCGTAAACACAAAGTAGTCTTATGTCGATTTAACAAAAAGCTTACACTCGGCAACAACGCCATGTTCTCCTTTGTCCTTTCTGATTCCACCTGCTGCCACCATTCTCTACACAGGATTCCCCCCTGGGACTAACTTCTCAACAACAAAACATAATAGATTACTAGACAAATATTGCATTGGATCAATTGATTAAGTGGCGTCAAGTCAGTGTCGACTCTTAGCAACCACATAGAGAGATTCTCTCCAGGATGAAGACTGTCTTCAACTTGGCCTTGAAGGTCTCTCAGTGGTGCATTCATGGCTGTTGTCATCAAGTCCATCCACCTTGCTGCTGGTCGTCCTCTTCTTCATTTTCCTTCAACATTTCCCAGTATTATGGACTTCTCAAGGGAGCTGCATTTTCACATAATGTGTCCGAAGTATGAGAGTTTAAGCCTGGCCATTTGTGCTTTGAGTGAAAATTCTGGATTGATTTCTTCTATGCTCCATTGTTCTCCTGGCTGTCCATGGTCTCCTCAAAAGTCTTCTCCGGCACCAAAGTTCAAAAGCATCAACACTTTTTCTATCCTGCTTCTGTAATCTAATGTACGTGTTAGACTGCTTACAACAATATGCCATAACTGGGCGGGAGCACAGAGGATTCACAAGACCTAGTATTGGATGCAGAAACTGGCAACCGGAGAGGGAGGAAAGCAAGGATTCAAATTTGGACCCCATGAAGTGATTTGGAATAAGGTGACCAAATGCCACCGAGGTGAAGGCTCCTCTGCTTCTAATGAGTGAGGAGGAGAAGGAATCCAGCAGGAGAACTTGTCACACCACAGCATCGCAAGGGTAAGAGAAGCGGTACTTCTCAAAACTCTCTCTTCTGCACAGCTATGGAAGTGCCAGTGCTGGATTTGGGACGCTCAAGGTCAGAATTCCCATTCAGCTGTGAAATGCACTGGGTGCCTTCTAGCCAGTCAGTTGCACCTGCCTACCTCGAAGGGTGGTTGTGAAAAGGGGAAACAAGAGGATAGCTGTGTATATGGTGCCCTGTGCTGCTTGAGGAATGCTGGAATGCAAATAAAATAAATACTTGATCCCTTAGGCTCAGAGCAGCTTACAAATAGTCAAAATTAAATATTAATTACATAATTATAAGAAGTAAATAATTAGTATATAATAATGAAATATTAATAAATAGTGATGGGTAAAACTTAGACACAAATGTTAGCAAAACCTTAAAAATTGTAATTAAATGTTGCATTAGATTGCTTACTTAACTCTTTCTGCATTCTGCCTTCCTCTGAGGAGTTCAGGGCAGTGTACAGAGGGCTATCATACCCGCCTTTTTATCTTCACAACAACCCTGTGAGGTAGGTTAGTGGCCTGAGAGAAGGTGACTGGCCCAAGATCACCCAGCGTGCTTCATGGCTGAGTGCGGATTTGAACCTGGGGCCTTGCCAGTTCACTGGCTCCGCTACCTGGCATAGCATGGCATATGATGAATGGACCTACCCAGATGCTTTCCCCAGCTGGGCTGAAGTTCCGGGAAGACCCTGTGAGTGACCTCTTCTTGCAGGGGACTGTACCACTTTGGTGCATCAAATTTTAACCGATGGTACCTCTCCTCTCCCCTTCACGAGTCGAGGATACGGGATGCCGAATCTCTCTGGGCAGGTAACGCCCCACTGGAAGTCGGTCTGATCCAGCGTCGCCAGGGACTGAGATCTCAACACGCTGTCCCTTTGCTGACATCCCCTCACTCTCTCGGCCCTCCTGCATCTTGACTGATTTCTCTTCAAAAGGAGACGGAGGCTGCAGCCCCCACGCAGCTGCAGGGAGCTCTGTCTTTGCAAGCCACCTGGTGCCACATCCGTGAGCAAGAAGCCAGGAGTGGGTTTGTCTTTGGCGTCCAGAAGCTGCTTGTCTTTGAGACTGCATCCATGCTGCTTGAAAGCCAAGCAGTACAGAAGTAAATTCCTTGGTTAACAATGTATGTTTCATCCAACCACCTGCAAAAAGCACTTATTTGTCCATCGGTCAAATGCACTGAGCTTGGCGTCTCCTCTGAACTAGATCAATCGGTTCGTGCACCTTCTGGAAGTGGCAGAGATGGATGAATGTCCCTAATGTGTAGGAGAATAAATGGTGGGATTTTGCGAGCGGTTCCTCCATTGATTGTGGTTTAAAATGCTTCCAATTACAGGCCTGCACAGTCACTGCTATTAATGAATTAAAGCAGCAGATTCTGTAAATGTGGGTTCTGGCTGATGGGAGGTAGAGTCCAGACACCAGTTTGAGAATATGTGAGTTAAGACGCTATCACAGGTATTTTGTTATATAAATGTGAGCCAGATCAACACTGGATCCATAAAGACATTCATGACTGAGAAATAGCCCTTTAATTCGTCCCAAGAAGTTGCATGTGGCTCTTCTCTCTTCTTGTAATAACCTTGACAAGTTCTTGTCTCCTAACAGGCCTGAAAAATTACAAATTGTATGCATTTGATGTAGGATTTTCCATCTCGGTTCACACTTTCCTCCTCGCCTCAAGAGGACTGGAGGAGCTTTCCTATGAGGAAAGGTAAAAAGTATTTGGGACGTTTAAGTGCTTAGAAGAATGACACCTTGGACGGCTATGGTAAGGGCTTGTAAAAATGTGCGCGGTGTGGAGAGAGTTGCTTGCTTGCTTCCCTTCCCCACCATACTAGATTTTGTAGTAACGCAGTGGAATTGGGGCAGTACCAGTGGTCCCTAAAATTCTCTGTGCGGAATGAGCTTTGTTTTGGGCAGCAATATCAAGGCATTGTGTGCGCACGTGCATTCAGAGTGGGGCCTTCCAGATTCAACCTGAGCAGGATCTAAAATTAACTAAGTGGATATCAGAAAACATGTGTGTGCGCACACCTTAGAGGGAACAGTGGGCAGTACACAAAGAGAGGATTTCTTAACACAGAATGAGTGGATGGAACTCATTGCCACTGCAGGTTTTATGGCTTTAGAAGGGGGTAAGGCAAACCCGTCGAGGAGGGGTCTATAGTGAGAAAACCAGCTTCTGGCAGGGCTTTAAAAAACTAAACAAACAGAAAACTGAGAACTGCCCAAAGATGTTTGAGTAGAACTTGTGTGTGCCAGTACAACACATGTGCATTTTCCTTGTCTGTGCATTCACACTTGATTTTAGAATTGCATTCCAGGATATCTAGAAGCCCGCAGAGAGTGGAAGGATGTTCTAGGAACTGGGCAGCGCAATTTTGGAGTTTTAATAGCATATTTGCCGGAGATTCAGTGGTAAACTGAGGAGTAGCAGCGGGGTATGTGGGAGGAGAAATAGAGAAGCTACATCAGGGGCCGGGTTCTAGAGAAGTTTGGATTACTCGTGTGTCCTTGACTCACTGTGATCAGTCACTTTCTGCATCATCTAACATAAGACAACTTGTGCAATGACTTTAATCTTTAAATTGCACAAGTGATCTTCTAGAACTGCACTTAAAAAAAAATAGAGCTGCTTGTTTGGGTGTGTGTGTGAGTTTGGCCTGCTGCAAGGGCTTTATAATTATAATGGATTAATGAGGCTAGTGTTTTTTCTTTGATTCTGTGAGCTTTTCCCCAACTCTTTCTTCTGTTGGTGGAGACTGGTCTGGTCACCTTGCAGCTGTGTTGGTCTTTTGCCCTTGGAAAAAGCCCCCAAGTTGGCCTGAAGAATTCTGTGCCAGGTAGCCATGAAGAAGAAAGATAGGGTGATGTGAAGGAAAAGCCCACCAAGAGGAATCTCTGGGTGGTGGCAGTATGTCTTGCGGAGGTCAAACTTTTATTTTTTATTTTAAGAAATTCTGTGTCGGTGCTGTGGAAAAATGGTATTTGGCTATAGGTTCTGTCTCCAAAATATTATACCTATTGCAAATATCTATATCCTGCTTCTCCAGCAACTCTAGAGGCAACTCGCAATGAGATTCCATAGATGTAAAATGGGAAGGATTGCTGGTCTTGTGGTGGTGAGTGTGGATTGTCCCCTTTGCTAAGCAAGGCCCACCTTGGTTTGCATTTGGATGGGAGATGACATGTGAGTGCTGTTTGCTGTAAGGTGTGTGTGCGTGTGTGTGCGTGCGTACCAGCCAATCCTGTTTGCCCTTCGGCCCATTACAAGTTACTCTGTTTTTGTCTCCTCTGTATTAATCTAATCTTCAACAGCCTCTTCTCCACCAATGTAAAAACCACAAAGTTGTCATCTGGCTAAAGCGAAGATTGGAATGCATATACTGGGCAGTTGTTCTGCAAGGCCTTTTACCAGCTAACATAGGACTGGTTTTCTCAGCCGTCTCTGGTACATACTTTAGCATCTTGCAAAATGGCGATTTTGTTCCTTGTCGGCCTCCTTGAGCTGAGCTGCAATGAAAGGCGAGATGGAACACCGCACATAGCTGGGTAAAAAGGGATTTAGATATACAAATAATGAGTTGTGCCCTTGATTTTTAACCTAAGTGGAAATGTGGAGCAGCACAGGCCTGGTGCGTGGAATCTCTTGGATACGACAGAAATTGCCATTGCCTTATCTCAGCAATGACCAGACAAGTTAGTACAGCGGGTAAAATTACAAGGGGGACATTGATCCATGTCTTCAGTGATCAGACAGGGTAAACTGGCACAGGGGATTACAAGGCCGGATGTTGGACTACAATTCCCATCATCCCCGGTCACAGTGGCCATGCTAGCCTGCCCTTCTACTCAAGATGTCCCCAGAGGGAGGGAGACAGTCACACCCACCCACATGTCTCTTTTGTAGGCAATCCCACATGTTAAACCAAAATCACTTCCACCCCCTAGTGGCTTGGAACACACACTACAAGCATGCACAGAGGGGGAAAAGGCCTATTAGTGAGGGCAGTGGTCCATATCAGTTGATCTTGAGCATGCACATACCCCAGATTAGGTAACTGAAAATGTTAAAGAATGCAGTTGAACAAGCAAGGACTGGAATGGGAGCAGGAACTGCTGAAGGGTCGCCAATGAGAGGGGAGGAGAGCTGGTCTTGTGACAGTGAGCTTGACTTATCCCCTTTACTAAGTAGGGTCTGCCTTGGTTTGCATTTGGATGGGTGACTACATGTGAGCGCTGTCTGCTGTCAGATATTCCCCTTAGGGGATGGGGTCATAGCTCAATGGTAGAACATCTGTCTGCACGCAGAAGGTCCCAGGTTCACTCCCTGGCAGCATCTCCGGGTAGGGCCGGGAGAGCCTCCTGCCTGAAACCTTGGAAGAGCTGCTGCCAGTCAGTGTAGATAATACTGAGCTAGATGGACCAATAAGGCAGCTTCCTATGTTAATAGATAAGATAAAAACTAAATGGGTAGCCAATCAGTATAAAACATACAGCTAAAAACTAAAATCCCTGATAAAAGCAGGCTTAAAACCCGAAGATCACAGGTACAGACAGAAGATTAAAATGCAGTATTAAAGAAGGTCTCTAAATCTCAAACCACAAATTAAAATCAAGCAAAGCCTGTAACCAGATTCTATTTTCATGGTGTTTTAAAATCTCCTGTATTGAAAATAAGTCTGGGTACAGATTCTTAAAAGATTGACTCCTTTCTAGAGATAGAGATTAGGTTAGTTAGATACTGAGTTGGACCATTGGTCCATGAAGCTCAGTGCTGTCTACACTGACCGGCAGCAGCCCTCCAAGGTGGCAGGCAGGAGGTTCTCCCTACTCCACGTGGAGATGCCGCCAGGGATTGAACCTGTGGCTTTCTGCATGCCAAGCAGATGCTCCACCGCTGAGCTACAGCCTCATTCTGTAAGAGAACATCTTACAGCAGACAGTGATAACATGTAGTTGTCCCATCTCAATGCAGACACTGTTTAGCAAAGGGGACAAATCATGCTTGCTGCCAAAAGACCGGCTACCCTTCAGCAGTTCCTGCTCCCATTCCCATCCTTGCTTGTTCAGCTGTATTCTTTAACATTGTTCAGTTACCTAATCTGGGGTATGTGCGTACTCGAGATCAACTGATATGGACCGCTTCCCTCACTAATAGGCCTTTCTCCCTGTGCATGGATGTGTTGTGGCTCTTCCAGGCCACTAGGGGGTGGTAGTGATTTTGTTTTAACATGTAGGATTGCCTGTGAAAGAAACATCCGTGTGTGTGTGTGTGTGAGTGAGAGAGAGAGAGAGAGAGAGAGAGAGAGAGAGAATGAATTTTGAGTAGGAGGGCAGGCTACAGGTCTGTAATTTTCTCAAACATCTCCACAATTCCCCCCCCCCGCAATTTAAAATCAAAGGCACAACTCATTTATATACCTTGCTATGTGGAATTATATTTCACCTTTCCTTGCAGCTTGGCCCCAGGTGGCTAAAGAGAAGTAACAAAAAATTCTGTTTGGTAAAACAGTATTTAATTCTAGGACATATACTAGGGACAGCAGAGAATACCAGTCCAAAGTTAGCTGACGAAGGCCTTTCATAATAAGGGGGGGGGGAGTTCAGTGTCTCTGCTTTAAACAGATGGCAATAACATGAGTTTTAAAACGGGTGGAGAAGAGGCCGTTGAAGACTAGATCAATGCGGCATAGACAAAATAGAATGGGACAGAAGACAAGCAGGAGTGGCTGGTGTATGCTCAGGAGGGTTACAAGCAAATCCATATTCACTTCGTCTGTGTGATATTGAATGTGATATTCATTGTAGTTTTGCTGAAACAGTCTCCACCACCCCCTTGGTTCACCCTTCTTTGAATTCCCTTTTCTTTCCTACTGTCTTGCTGCTTCTGTGTGTTCGACTTCAAGTACCTGGGGTAGGGAACCCACCTTAAGATTTGTGAGATGGCACTGTATCAATAAGGATGATAAAATATTACATGAAAAGTAGACCCTGCTTAAAGTCTAGTTTCAAAATATTGCACTTATATCTCTAAAAGCCTCTTCCAGGATCTGCTCTTCACTGCACAACAACAACATTCAAGGAAAAGTAGCCCAGGGCAATGCTGGATTGGGAGGGAAAATTTGGGATTCTTCCGCTTGTTACCGTGAGCTGCCCCAAGCAGAATTGCAGTGGAGGAGGAGATATACAATCTACCAGAATCTTGTTGCAGAAGAATCACTGTATGCAACGAAACATAGACCCTGGCTACAGGTCTGAAAACATGGAGTAGTTATTAACAATATTCTTACACTCTACCAGACTACCTTTTATTTATTGGAGAATAATAAAGTAGACCGTGCAGACAGGTCTGGTTTTCAAACGTCAATAGTAAAAACTGTGTGCCAGGGTCTACTTCTAATTGCACACATGATTGTTTGCTTATATGAACATCTAACACTCACCCCCCCCCTCTTTCCGCCTCAGCCCCTCCCTCAAGAGGGGGTCTTCTTCTCCCCCCGCCCGCGTACCAGCCGCGTCCTGGAGCCGCCTCGCTCACCCGCCTTCCTAGAAGCATTTTTTTTAAAAAAAATTAATTTGATTCCTGGATCTCTCTGGCAGCAGCGCCTCTTCCCATGATGCGGCCGATGGGCAGAGCCACAGGCCAGGCGGGGATGCTGGGCAGGCGGCCCTCCGATTGGCCGGCGGGGGCGTGACGTCGGCGCGGCCCCACCGGCCCTCCCGCATCAGCACCAGCTCCGGCCTGGCCAGGCGGCAGCATCATAATCCGGCCACGCCTTGCCTGGACCGCCTCCCCGCACAGCCGCCCGCCCTTTGCAGTCAGCTGAGAGCCCAGCCTCGCAGCAGCAGCAGCAGCCCGAAGCAAGGAGCGGGCGGGGTGGACAAGAGAGGCATCAGACCGAGGGGGCTCTCTTCTCCCCACTCCAGAGGGGGGCAGCCGGCCAGCGCAGCAGCAGCAGCAGCAGCAGCAGCAGCATGGCACCAGCCGGGCTCAAAGCGGTCGTCGGAGAAAGTAAGCTTTCTGGAGCCTGTCTCTTCCCTGGGCTTCACGAGGGTGGGCGATCGAGGGTCTCCCTTCCCATCCCGGGCTCCCCGCCACCCCAGCCGGGATTGCGATCCTGGATGCGGAGAAGGGAAATGCAGAAAATGGGGGGCGGGGGAGCCATCCCAGGGCTGGGCTACTCGGGAGTAAGAACGCCTGTATTCAAGGGATCTTGCTCCCGGGAATGGTGCATGGGATGGTAAGATGTGCGAAAAAGGGGGTGGGGTGGCAGAGCAGCTGCTGAGATTGACTGTTGTGCGATATATAGGGTTGGGTTGCTATAATCTTTATAGGGTCAAAGAACTGGGGGGGGGGGGGCAGGGGGGAGGTGTCCAGGCAGGCAGGCAGAGTGAAGGGGGAAATGGCAGCTAACGGTGCCTTGAATCCATCTTGGCTGAACGGAGTGTCCCTTTAGGTGATGGGGGTTGTTTTCTAGAGCAAGAGAAAACCCCTGCAGCATTTAGTGTTTGCTTATGGAGGAGGTGGGGGGGAGCAGACAGGAGCCTCTGTTTGGCTGCCTCCCCCCCCGCCCCCCGCCCCCCGCCCTTCTGCATTGTGTGTGTTGGGGGAGAATGGTGGGGAGTTGGTAATGGCACCCCAGCCCCCACTTAAACCATTGCGTACGGAGTTAAATGTATACACGCACATCCTGTAATTGTTGCCCATGGTGATCAATGGGTCAGGCAGGGGGCTTGCTCTGTAAACGTTACCTTAGAAAATCAATGGAGGGAGAACGGGGGTGGGAGGGGGACATTTCTCTGTCTTAGATAATCTGTGTTGTGGCCTAACAGCAATAACATCTCTGGGTGGATCTATGTGTGTGCCATTCTTTATTCTTAAGCACAGACCAAGAAATCCCTTTGCCTTGGAGAACTGTTTTGGTGTCATTCGCCAAGAAAAAAGAGAGAGAGAGAGAGAAATGAAATCTCCTCCTTGCTTTCCCTCCCCACCACACAGAGGGGAAGATCCAGAGCAAATCCTGCAGTGTCAGGGCAAAGCATTCTGGTTGTTGTTTTGCTGCTGCTGCTAACCCCCCCTCCCCGCCGCCTTTTAATAATATTGCAGGTCCATCTGCCTCTCCACCCCCGCCGTGCTTCCATAAAGCAAGTGTAACCCTACTAAGGAGAGGGAAAGGTCTCTGCTGAAATCGACAAGTCATTAAAAGTATGACAGCGTGTAATTGAAACCTCCCCCCCCCGCCAGGATTGCAAGCATTTTTTTAAAAATACAAAATGGGAATTGGTTACTTCATGCAATTTGCTCTGATCTGAGGAGAGGAGAAAGGTGGTGGGGGGGGCAGTGTTTGCACACGGACCTGACAAGCTATTTTTGGTCCTGTTGGCTCTCGGAAATGTGCATTTTAAAGTATATTCGGAGAATGGTGTGTAGGGGAGGCAGATGGTAGCTCTTTATTCATTGCTGCAAGATGGCTGTATTCCTTAGGATTTGGGTGTGTGTGTGAGAGAGAGAGGAAAAATAAGGGCTTCAGCGAGATGCTAAAGCCATTATCCAGGTCAGGTGACATGCCGCCAAAATAGTGTGTCTGCATTTACACAACAGACTCGAATCCTTCTCGGTAGCACGTATAAATAGTGTGGAGAATCCAGGCTAACCCAGGGTCTTATTACGAACGGTCGGTTGCTATGGCTTCTTTATGTCCCGTTGCTGTCTGAAATAATTACGGCTAAGCCATACTTAGAAAGGTAGTGTGGTGCAGAAAACACAAGGTTGCATTTTTGTAAAATAAAAATGGATATTTCTTTCCCATAGAAATAGGAGGAGTAAAAAAATATAGGTGAAAATGGCTTGAAATGGCAAATTATAATAGGAGTGTCCAGGAAGATGGCACTGAACCAGTGCTGCAGATGACTTGTGTGTGTGTGTGTGAGAGAGAGATCCTCTTAGATTTATGGCCTGCTTTGTTCCATGCAATCACCTGCCCAGAGAATTAATCGGCAGCTCTTCAGCACTCTTGGTCCAGCTGCTACGTGCGTGCTGGATTTCGAAGCGTGGAGACCAGTTGCTCAGGTGTGCAAAAGGACAGTCTGTCCTGCAAATCCTTTTTTCTTTCTGCAAAGCTGAATGGGATTTGTCTCTGCCCCTTGCACTCCTGGCTTCATGCTGCAAAATGTATATTTGGAGAGGAAACGTTGAAATCTGCTCTTCGTCTCTTGCCCCGAAATCTTCCTCTGTACGACCTTGCAGTTCAACAAAAATAGAACCCACCTCCCCAGCCCAGCATCCCTCCTGTGGCTGTTGCTGGTGTCTACCGTTCTGTTTTTTTAGCCTGTCAGCCCTTTGGGGACAGCAAGCCATCTTATTCATTTTCTTTCAATGTAAACTGCTCTGGAAACTCTCAGTGAAAAGCAGCATATAAGTAGTAGAACAGGGTTCCTTTCGAGACGAGCCAGTGATTGTGGCCATGGGAGAAGCAGTCTGACCAAGATGAGATTGCATTTTGGGACACACAGCCTTGCATCCTTGCTGTAAGCTTCCTTCTAGCTGCTTGATAGCTTGATGAAATGTCATTTGCAATAGTGAATGCCATAATGGTTGTCGGATGAAGGATTTGGTGGTGGTAGCAAATGCGCTGGTGATCGGGCAGGATTCTAGTCTGAAAACTTGGCTTGTGATGTTGAGTGGGCAAGTGGAAGAGGTAGATGTCTGGGGTTCATCTGCCCAGTACCCAAATGAACTGAGCTGTTCATGGAGACTGTCCTCCTGAGTCCCTCTTCTGAATGCCAGAAGCTAGGCATTAGAATCTGTGAGCAGGGCCTCCTCGGTTATGGCACCTTGACTCAATTTTTATCCTGCCTTTTCTCCCAAAGTTCCGCATGGCTTATGTGGATAGCCCCACATTAATTCTCGCCACAACCCTGCAAGGTGGCTCAGTGTGGCTGCCTCAAGACCGCCCTGCAAGCATCCTAGCCAAGTGGAGACTTGAACCCTAGTCTGACCCTTGGACAACTACACCACATGGGCTTTCAATGACAGAACACCCTTCCCAGAAATCGTAACCCAGTGCCCTCTCGGCTGAAACACTTTTATTTTCCTAAGCTTTTGGCTCGCGGTCCTAGGATATCCTGTTGTCTTGCTGTTCCTGATTTTTGCTGAGGGGGGTGGGGGGTTAGGTGTGACTTTTGTTGCTGGCTGACTGACTCAAATTTATCTTAAAAACCATTCCTACTGTTGGATTTTGAGCCTGCTTTGGAGAACTTGGTGGAAAGGTGGGGTAGGAACGTGAAGTTTAAATCGAGTACTCACTAATGGTTTGTGGCACAGACCTCGCCCATACGGCAAGAAGACGAGGGTCCTGATGGTCCGACCGAAAGGCCGCTGTCCTGTCTGGTGAAGCTCCAAATGGGTGACTTCAGGCAGGGCGAGAAGAAAAGGTCTCTCCTGCGGTGTTGCTCTCTGGGAACGATACCTGTTGAAATAATATCAAATTACTCTATATCGAATCGGACCCGTGTTGGCAATAGAGTATTGTGAGGATCCCTTGAGTCTCTAGCCACAGCCCTCTTTTTAAACAAAACGTTCTTGCCTGAGGTTTTATAAAGGCTTTGAGAACTGAGGGATGCACTCTCTCAGCACCATTTTCTCCTCGGCAAAAGCGGCAAGTAAGTGCTGTGTACCAGACAGTTGGTGGTTCAAGCCCAGTATTGTCTATTTTGACCAGCAGTGGTTTCCCAAGGTCTTTTGGCGTGCATCTTTGCCTATTATCTATCCCAGGGATTCTCGACATTGGGTCCCCCAGATGTTATTGGACTTCAGCTCCCATAATCCCCAACCAAAGGCCACTGGGGCTGGGGATCATGGGAGCTGAAGTCCAATAAAATCTGGGGACCCAACGTTGAGAATCCCTGATCTATCGGACTTGTTTCGACTCTTTATGGAGATGGAAGGCCTATTTAGTCTAGCATCCTGTTGCTCACGATTACACGTGAACAGAGGAATAGATGAAGGGTGAGGATGTAGGGACAGCTCTAGAAGGAGGGCATGGGTGGGCTTGCCCCCCCCAACCCACTTCCATTTCCGAATATGGGGGACATAGCTTGCCCACTCATAAATGTACTTTGCCCTACTGTGCACACACACCCTTTTTCTTTTTCTGGTGCCGCACTGGAGAGATGAGGAGCAACATGGGTCAAATCTGGGTCAATGCAACTTTGTGTACATGGACCTTGTTTCGTTTGGGGAATGGGAGAATGGGAAGGGACCTTTTTTGAGGTCTTCCATTCCAACCCCATGTTCAGTGCAGGAATCGGCTGCAGCATCCTGACAGACAGGTGCCCAGCCTGTTTGGAAGTCCCTAAGAGAAGCCATGGGGCATCTGTGTATACTTGGGGAGGGGTCCTCTGTCAACGGATACAAGGGGACTATGGCTATTAACCAAATAACAGAGAGGTGATTATGCAGCTGCATAATGTGAATTGCAGAAAGGCCCAGGAATGAGAAGGAGAATACTTGAATGCAAATCAAATTAGAAACCAGGAAAGGTCACTTGGTCAGGCAAAACTGTAACTGACGGATGCCAGTCTAGATAAAGTGGGCTTTAAACCCTCTTAGTGTCTCCAGAACTCATGAAAGCAACTTTCTTCTCTTTTTGCTTGGGGATCCACAAATTTAGGCTGGGCTCACTAGCTAGCCATCATTGGTGGTTGCCACTAGTCACCTCCCCCCAGATTAAGAACAGCACTGCTGGATCAGCTCCAAGGCCTATTCAGTCCAGCATCCTGTTCTTCATAGTGGCCCGCCAGGGACTTTTTACCCACAGCAAGCTCTACCATGAGTTTACTGGGAGGCTTTACTGAGAACTCAAAAAACCAATGCAAATAGTGGATTTTTTTTAAAACCCCGTATATAAATCAGGCTACACTCTAACATGCAGTAAATAACCCAAATTGTGTGTGAACTGCTCCCCGATAACTCGCAGGGACTTTGGGGTAAATCTGGCCGATATGTGGAAAACCCACCCACCCCGCATTCTGGAGGAGATGCAAGTTAAAGGGCTTTAAAAGCCCTGTGGGAAAACCTCCGAGGTGCCTCCTGAGAAACTCACAGGTAAGAGATGAGGGCTTTTCTGGCATACAGGCAGAGGGCTTGGGAGGGAAGCGGGTAGGTGGAGAGGGTAAGCAACAGAAGGAGCTTCCTCCTGGTGCTCAGACAGGATGCCAGCCATTGCTTTCCTGCTTGGATATGGCCGTGGATAGGAGACGTCTGGGGAGATGGCGCTTGGTGTCCGGCTCGCCAGAGGGCCAGGTTTGGAGATGCCTGGTCTTGCTTTCCAAATGCCTTAGAAACTTGTCAACCTCTCCTGCAGGCTGTCTGTAAGGCGGTGACAATGCCGCATAATGTGGCAGCCACCTAACTGTCCGTGAATTATGTGCTGCACGAAGGAATGGGCTCTGGCCAATGGATACAGAAGATGCTATGGAGGCTCTGCCTCTTTCTTGGCTGGCAGGAGGGATGCAGGCCAGTTACCGTGGTGTGGCGTTCTCTTGCAAAGGAACCCTCTCTGGGGCTGAGGCTTCAGACCAGACTCCCTCCCCGCTCCTGTGATCCGTTTTGGGATCTCTCTTGGCAACGGGTCGCATAATAATGCATCTCTCGGAGTTGGCTAGAACAGTTCAGGGAGTTCAGGGGAAGAGCGTCTGCTTTGTATGCAGAAGGTCTTGGGTTCAGTCCCTGCTTGGGAGCCTCTCCAGGTAGGGCTAGGAAAGTCCCTTGCCTGGAGAGCTGCAGCTGGTCAGTGCAGACAATGCTAGGCAAGATGGGTCAATGAACGCAGCTTCCTACGATGTGTGTTAGGGGCTTGTGCTTTGTATGCTTGGTCTACCTTTCTGCAGCCAGGCCTGGGCCTGCAGGCCTACTCCTGTCAAGAGAGCCTGCACAGCATAGTGGTTAGAGTGTTGACCTAGGACCGGGAAGACTCGAGTCCGAATCCCCATTCAACTATGAAACGCACTGGGTGACTCTGGGCCAGTCAGTATCTTTCAGCCTAACCTGCCTCACAGGGTGGTTGTGAGGATAAAGATAACCATGAGCTCCTCGGAGGAAGAGCGGGATATAAATGTTTAAATAAATAATCTCCAAAAGGTCATATTTTATTATGGGGGTTGAATCAGTTGGCTTACTTTAGGCTACCTGAGCAGCCTTCTCGGCTAGCTTTCTTCCTTGCACAAGAGCTGTCTACGTGTGGGGTCTGTGTCTGGAGGAGCGTTCAGTCCTGTGAATCCCCAACTGTAGTCCAAAGTGTGGTATAGCACCGACACTGAATGACATGCTCCTGTAAGGACTATACCACTGAGCAATATTAACGTGAGCAGAGTTCGGCTGTAGACTTGGATCTCTTCCAGGGCAGGCTTGTGGGTTGGCAAGGAGACTGACTTAACACCTTCCAGCAGTCTGGTAACCACTGCCTGTTGTGAAATCCACATTGTGGGGAAGGGCCCTGTGGTTTCACCAGGGCTGTAAGGGCACCTCTTGACCTCTCTGTGTTGAGTTTTCTCCCAGGCCTCTTTGCTTCCTCAGCAGTGACTTCCTGATAGGTTGGATTCTCCAGGTGCAGATTTCCTGCCCTGCAGGGCTGACCTGTTCTGTGGGACCCTTGGTCCATTGAGCTCAGTACTCTCGACACTGACTGGCAGCAACTCTCCTAGGTTTCAGGTGGGAGTCACTCCCAGCCCTACCTGGAGATGCTGCCAGGGATGGAGCCGGTGGCCTTCTGCATGCAATGTAGATGCTCTGCCGCTGGGCTATGGTCCCATCTGTGCTCTTCCCTTCCTTCCATTCACCTAGTTGTCGGGAGGTGTATCTTTCTCAAAGTTGGCTTGTACTGTCAAAGGACAAGCTATTTCTAAGAGAAATGATGTCCTACCTGCATCTCTTTGGAGTGATACTTTTAGTAGTGTGTTTGGAGGTCTCGTCTACCTTGACCTTGACATTAATTTGATAAGGGGGAAGGTGGGAGCATTAATAACTCATCGGCTTATTTGGAAATGGAAGCCATCTCTCATTATTGCTAGTCACCCTCTCGAAACACCGGTCTGGTCTTGTTTGGCATTTATTTACTACACTTATATCTCGCTCTTCCTCCAAGGAGCCTAGGGTGGTGTACATGGTTATGTATGTCCTCACAACAACCCTGTGAGGTAGTGTGGGCCAGCCCCCTTTATCTCTCGGCCTGTAGTCACCCAGCAAATAACATGGCTGAATGGAGATTTGCAGTTGGGTCTTCCCAGGCATATATTTATCCCAATGTCTCCATTTTATCTACAAAATTATACCAAGCAAGATACTGAGTGGGGTGTGAAGAACATAGGAAGCTGCCATATACTGAGTCAGACCATTGGTCCGTCTCGCTCAGTATTGTCTGCCCAGACTGGCAGTGGCTTCTCCCAGGTTGCAGGCAGGAGTCTCTCTCTCAGCCAGATCTTGGAGATGCTGCCAGGGAGGGAACTTGGAACCGTCTGCATGCCGATGCTCTTCTCAGGGCGGCTCCATCTCCTCAGGGGAAGATCTTACAATGCTCACACATGTAGTTTCCCATTCCAGGGCAAACCAGGGCAGACCCTGCTTGGCAAAGGGGGCAATTCATGCTTGGTGCTACAAGACCAGCTCTGCTTCCGTCAAGTGCAGAACTACAAATGCATTAACAAAACACTGCTTCAACCCCACATCCCTGTAGATATTCAGGGCTACAGGCATAGTTCTGCTACAACATTCCACTGGGACTTGTGAAGAAAGGAAAGCATCGAGACGTTTTCAAGAATCACAATTGACAGTTTCTCAAATGTTGATCGGTGGGGGGTGGGGGCAGGAATCCACATGCATTCACGGCTTATATTTATTGTTAGGATATTTGTCGGACTACCCTGTGCATGAAAACTTGCTTCTATTTTAATGTAATAAGCCTGGTTTTAATAACTGTGCGGTGAATCCAGCCTTTACCTGTAGGTGGCTTATCAGGTCTTTTCTCTCCCCTCCCCCCCACCCACTCCGTTCTTTAGCTTTCTCCTAATCTTGCTGCTATCATTTTGCACGTTTCTTTCCACTGCAGTGCAACTCTTGAGACTGTGTTTTCAGCGGGTGATCTCGGGGATACAGGCGGGCACTCCTTCAGAACGGAAGGGTTGAAGTCCTGAGAATAAGACAGCGTTTCCTAAAACCTCCCTGTTGCTTTTTGGCATTCCTGAGCTGTGCACGGAGAGCCGTTTCGCCGATGCTGCAGTGCAGTGCTAAGAACCGAGGGCGCTGAAAGGGTGGCTCGCTGTGTTGCAGAGGAACGGAATCTCTTCCTCACGTTTGCCCCCTTCCTCCCAATTTTGTAATACCCCCCCCTTTTTTTTTTGGAAGTGCCTGACTTGAGTCTCTTCACACTGGCTCTGTTTTTTATGGGGACGAGCAATTGCCAGGAGTCCAAAAGAGAGACTCGATGCAGGGGTTGGAAGGATGCTGCAGGAATTCCCAGATATGGACGGAGAGGCGTCCAGATGAAAAGTGAAGGGGGTCGCACCGAACAGTATCTCAGATGCATTTTGGAGCTCCCACTCCTTCTGCAAGAGCTTTGAAATCTTCTTTCTCTCCCCCCCCCATTGCACTTGCTGATCCACCCACAACTTTGACGCACAATCTGCACACATGACTTATGCATAACGAGACGTTTGCATGCATGCACACGGACCTTTTGTTTGCCGTATGACCTGGGGATAGCTGTCGGCAAAAATGGCTTTCAAGAGGGGACTGCATTCATCCCGCTCCTCGCATGTGTCCATTAGCGGTAGCCATGGTAACTAAATGGAACCTCCATATCCAGAAGCAGTCTACCACTGGACACCAATTGTGGGAGGGGCCAGCCACTCCTCATGCCCTTTCTGTGGGCTTCCTGGTGGCTGGCCACAGTGGGATACTGGGATTGGTGTGATTCTATAGGGTGTGTGTGTGTGTGTGTGTGTGTCTGTCTGTCTGTCTGTCTGTCTGCATAAAGAACACACAGTAGAATGGGTGCACATAAATAAATGAATGAGAGTATGGCATAGCGGTTAGTGTTGGACAAGGGCCAGAGTTCGAAACCCCTTTCAGCCATGAACCATAGGCTGATGCCAGGCCAGTCACTTCTCCCTCGGCCTAACCTACCTCACAGGGTGGTTGTGAGGATAACCATTTACATCGCTCTGGGCTCCTTGCGGTGGGGGGACTGGGATATAAATGCAAACCTATCTAAAGCTTCAGTTGCTATGAAACTTTTTAAACGGTTCTCATCCAAAACCTGGAAGTTCTGCAGGGGTTTTCTGCATGTGTCCTGATGTGGGGGTAGAAGATGAAGAAATGCAAATGTAAGCTCAGACCCTCCCTGCTACCATTCCCAGTTTTAGGAGCATAAATCGGTCTGTGCTGTGGTGGAAATGAGATGGCTGTCTTTCGGGGTGGGGTGGGGGTGGAAATCCTCCTACTCTTGTGTGTTTACTGCAAAGAGACAGAAAGGGAAGTGGGAAGGATCTTGCACTAAGCTTGCCAAAGTCCGGATGTTGTACCTCCTGGAACAATAACCGATTCTCGCTTTCGTTTTGAGTCCTACTCCAGTCTTTGGTCTGGTGGAATGATCAAACTGGAGTGGGCAACTGGCAGAGGAGGAGCCCATAAGCTTCCTATTTGCAAGCAGGTTTTTGTTCTAAGACGAAAGCACATCCAAGCACTGCATTTTTTCAGACCACCTTGCAGTCTAAAGTAGTATGGACCCCCTCTTCCCCTCCGGACCTTATGCTGCTGCTTCTGTTGACGTAAAGGAGAGGAAGTTAGCACAAGCTTGTGGCTGGCTGGAGATGAGTCCGGGGTGGGAGAACTAAACGGGACGGGCCTAACACTTCCCTTGCCAGACCCGGATGAAGCAAGCAGGATGCTTGTGATAACGGACACGCCACCGCCTCACCTCTGCCCCACCCGCACGGAGGAGAATTTCCCTTTTGCGTCTCCGAATGTCTTGGTTGGAAGTGCCAGGTTAAGCATTTCTTGCCAGAATTGCTGAGGCTGCAGTCCTCGGGTTGTCAGCCCTGCAGGACTGGCCTAGATTCTACAGTATCCCTCTCCAGAGGGCAGACCCTTGGAAAAAGCAAGCCTAGAGTTCTGAATGGCTTGATACTGTGAAAAATATTGCAGGGGGGATAGCTCCAGGAATTGCTTTAGCCAGAGTAGATGGGCCTGTGCAGCCCTAAAGTTTCTCACTGGGACTCGAGTTCAAATCTCCACTTGGCCATGAACATCACTGGATTCCTCTCTTCTTTTGGCCTGGCCTCCCTTACAGGGTGGTTGTGATGACAAAGCAGGGGAGCTGTGTACGTTGCCCTAAATTCCTTGGAATAGGGGAAAGATGAAAAATGTTTACTCCTACAAACCTTGGTGATAGAACTGCCATGTCCCCCCGCCGCCGAAAATACAGGTGGGCCATCAGTTGTCATGAACTGGAGAGGAGGGCTGGTCTTGTACTTGAAAGCATGAATTGTCCCTCTTACTAAGCAAGGTCTGCCTTGGTTTACATTTGAATGGGAGACGACATGTGAGCGCTGTAAAAATTTTCTCTTGGAGAATGGCACTGTAGCTCAGTGGTGGAGCATTTGCATGCAGAAGGCTCCAAGTTCCCTCCCTGGCAGCATCTCCAGGTAGGGCTGGGAGAGTCTCCTAGTCTGAAACCTTGGAGAGCCGCTGCCAGTCAGAGTAGACTATCCAGAGCTAGATGGACCAAGGGTCTGACTCTGCATAAGGCAACTTCCTAGGCTCCGAACTTTTCCTCCGGAATCATTCCAAATGGTTCTGCCAAAGCAAATGTTGCTTGGAGAGTCGCCCTTCATGGGGCACCCGCTGAGGAGGACTGTGCGCGGAGGGAGAAGGTGGAGTGAGTCAGGCAGGCGGAGTGAGGTGGTGTGGTGGTAGTGGTAGTGCCTCTGTTGATGTCACCCATCCAGAAATGGGAGGCGAAATGCGATTTGCCGGGGATTAGATGGCGTCTCCTCAAGCTGCTTGGGCCTGGTTTCTAAATGAGTCTCGGAAGCCTGTGTGTGTGTGTGTGTGTGTGTGTGTGTGTGTGTGTGTGTGATTAGAGGCTGCTTGCTGAGCAGGAGAGAGTTGATGCTTGGGCAGAGGTTGGGTGATGGGGTTGTATTGACACTGAGTGTGGACATGGTCTTTTGGGTTTTCCCTCCCCAAACCCCATTTGTCTATTTTGGTCTCTTTCTTGCTTCCTTCTCCTGTGCTTAAAACACTGCTGGCCCCCTTCCACTTTTGCTTGCTTATTTATTTATTTTATCATATTTGTACACTGCCCCAAACTTTAGTCTCTGGGCAGTTAACAATAGCATAAAACAAGTTAAAAACGTATATACAAAAACCTAAAACAATATTAACAATTTAAAAATAAACCAGAGATTAAAACCTAAATTTAAGAGGGGAAAAAAAGCTGAGAAAGCTTGGGTGCAGAGGTGCGTTTTCAAGTGCTTTCTAAAAATTGTCAGAGATGGGGACGATCGTATCTCAGTAGGAAGCGCATTCCAAAGTCTCGGGGCAGCAACCGAGAAGGCCCGTCCCTGTGTGGCCACCAGCCGAGCTGGGCTGTTGGTCCCTCTAGGTTTGTATTGTCTGCATGGACTGGCAGGGATTTTTCAGGGTCTTGTGGGGGGCGGGGGGGGGTGCTCTTCCAGGCTGACCTGAGATGCCAGGGGTTGAACTTGGGACCATTTGCATGTAAAGCAGGTGCTTCCCCACTAAGCTAGGGCCCTCCCCAAAGAGATCAAGCTGCCTTCCGCCTGAGTCAGACCCTTGATCCATCCAGCTTAGTACTGTTTCCACTGACCGGCAGTGGCTCTGAGGGGTTTGTCTACTGAAGATGAGGAGGATTGAACCGGGGACCTCTCAGCATGCACCGCAGGTGCTTGGCCACTGAGCGATGCCCATTCCCGAGCATATGAAGCTGCTGTCTACTGAGTCAGACCATGGATCCTTCTAGCTCAGTATTGTCTACTCTGATTGGTAGCATCTCTCCAGCATTTCAGTTGTGAGTCTCCTGACCTGCTTGGAGATGAGTACTGAACCTGGGACATTCTAAACTCCTACCCACAATCTACGCACATTTCACCTCCTCCACTGTATTGTCCATACTGACGACAAAGAGGCACCTTTTAAAAGTGGCGATTATCTTTATTTAGCACAGGGAGAGCAACTGGCCCTATCCATCCCCAGCACAGCATCCCTCCCAGTGGCTGTTGCTGGGGTCTAGCTTATGTTTCTCTTTTAGATTGTGAGCCCTTTGGGGACAGGGAGCCATCTTATTTCTGTCTGTCTATGTAAACTGCTTTGGGAACTTAGGTTGAAAAGTGGTGTATAAATATCTGTCGTCGTGACCTGCCACAGTTCTTCAGGGTTTTAAACCAAGGTCTTGCCTAGTTCTGGCCCTTTGGAAAGAGTCCTTTTTAGTGGGTCCCCTCTCTTTTTTATATTTGCAGTGGCTTTCTCCACATCTGCCTTCTGCTTCTGAGAAGCGAAATCGGCGATCTTGTTGGGTTCGAGTTTGCAATTCATGATTTGGGGCTCCCGAGGCCTTGGAGCAAATATATTAGAGTCTTTACATTTTATTCTCCAACTTGACATTTACTTTTGCGAAGAGTGCTTTCGGCACAGCAGTGGGCAGCGGGGGGAGGGGGGACACTGCTGAATGTTCGTCGTTCTGTTTCTATTTATCAGCTGCTTCTTGGCTTTGACTGGTATTTACAACAACATGGCCCCCCCAGTTTGCGAGGGTGCCTTGCTACAGGCTTGGTGTGACGTGGTTGACGAAATCACGAGGCTTGCCGCCGCCAGATTAGCAAGGTGGGCAAAGTCGATAAAAGGAAAATGGCGCAGAGAAGAAGAGTGTTGAACCAATGTGACCAGTGTCCTCTCTAACAGGGAGTCCCAGATGTGGACTACAACTCCCAGAACCCCCAAGCCAAAGCCCTTGCAGCTGGGGATTATGGGAGCTGTAGTCAACAACAGCTGGGAATCCCGGTTAGAAGGAGCACTGATTGTGACACATTCGCAACAAATGCCACAAGTGAGAAGTGCTTTTTGGTGCTCACCGAAATGAATTGGGACGTGAGGTCAGGAGTCGGCACAGCCCCTAAGCTTAATTAAAACAGAATCCATGTGAAGGGACGGGTATTGTGGAGAATTTCAGGAGTTGGAGACAAGGAATGCCATGGGGGACGTTTTGATATATGACATGAGTCATTTTCTTTCTCTCTCTTTTGTGTCTTGCAGAAATTATGGCTGATGTGATCAAGAAGGTGAAGAAGAAGGGAGAATGGAAGGTGAGAATATCTGAATGGGCCATGGGTTAGTGGGAGCTATTGGAAGTTTGCAGGGCAAGACTGTGGCAAACCATGGCTAACCGACCACTTTCTGTTTTGCTCCACATCAGCAGAGTAGGATGAGGGCAATGTGACATCTTTGCTATCCTTAAGGTATACTAATTCTGCACAACTGTCAAGAGAAAAAGGAGCAAATTGTAGAACGTGATGTCCGTCCTTTGCGGGTGGGTGGAAGCGAAACCTCCAAGTTTCTAGTGCTTGAGGAACTAGTGAAAAATTCCGAAGGGATATGTTGGACCAGATCAACAAGGACTTGCCATTTTCCCAAAGATGCTTGCACCATTTTCCCCCCTAAAGCCGCTTGGACCTCTCTGCGTCTCCAAAAGAGATCTCCCAGTGGTGAGGCAGCTGTTGATACAACATGTCGAGAGTACTGCTACATGGGCAATACTCTTGGTCCCCTTGAGGGATTGCAGTGGAATGCAGATCGGGACAAAGGCTATACCATGGGTACCGCCCACCCATACTGCAAGCTAAATGGAGGCGGGGGCAATTTTTGTGTGACTCCCCACTCTGCTTTCCTAGGTCCTGGTGGTGGATCAACTGAGCATGCGTATGCTCTCTTCCTGCTGCAAGATGACTGACATAATGACCGAGGGGATAACAAGTAAGTGCGGCCTTGAGAGAGTCCCCGTTGCATCCATGCTCCAGTTGTACCCACTGTAAAATTTTGTGCTGCGTTTCCACTTTAAACGTTCGTACTCCCCTTACCGCCGCCTTCTCTCACTTATGCATGAGGGGAGATAGAGCTTCCAGTCATAGTTCTGAGCAAACCACAGTTTCCTGTTGCATCTGAATGTGTGGCAACTGTGGCTTGTTCAAACCACTGTTGCTTTGCCCCTCTTCCGGGATATCGAACTGTGGTTGGTGAATGGAGGTGGTTTGATTGTAGGACTTGAGACAGGGACAGCGCTCACCACCTGTGATCTGGCCTGGTCTCCTGTACTCAGAGGGGGCTGCATAGGTGCCTGATAGCTCCTTCCCACCCAGGCTGGTAGAATTGTAGGGCCAGGATCCCTGGAAGAGCAGCAAATGCTAATGATAAGCTTACAGTTTGCAATGTTCTTGACCTCTGCTAGTGTGTTTTTCCTCTCCTGCAACTTCTGTCTCTCTCATCTTGCCCAGTTGTGGAAGACATCAACAAGCGTCGAGAGCCTCTGCCCAGCCTGGAAGCGGTGTATCTAATCACTCCATCAGAGAAGGTAGGTCTCGTGTCTGGTGGAAGTGCTGGATACGGATGACTGGCATGGAGACGGTTTGCTGGGTGGCATTCGGAGGTCCAGACTGGGTGTCGGTTCAAGGGGTTCGCTTGAGGGGAGGGTGGTTCTCAAAGTTGGGTCTGCAGATATTGTTGGATGACAACTTGCACTAGTGCTTGGGAATTGTAGTCCATAAGGCCATCGTGGCTGGGAGTGATGGTCCAGCAGTATTTGAACACGCGTGTCTTCCGACTTTCTGGATGGTAATTTGGGGATGACAAGATGCCACCTTGTCCAATTTTTCTTGCCACAGCCACAACTTCTTGGCTACCCGAGAAAACCAATTTAAGTGAGCCAAACCACAGGTATATGGTGGGGGAGAAGAAAGTGAAAACAAAGCAGCTTCATGAATCTTCTTTTTTTTCCACCTGGGGGGAAAATCTTCCCGACAACCTATCCAATTTGTTGTTGGTTCAGAACCTTGAACCCAAGCAAAACTGTCCATTCAGCAGCCGGAAAAGAATGTCCAGGGCTCCCTAACTTCTACTTAACCTTTTGTATGATGTATCTAGATCTTGTAATGGTTGAAATAATACACTGTACTTGTTCCTAATAGTCTGTCCACTCGCTTATCGGTGACTTCAAGGAACCGCCTAATGCCAAGTACCGGGCTGCTCATGTGTTTTTCACGGACTGTGAGTATTTTAGGAGTTGGGGGTTGGCTCTTTTTCTCCTGTGATGAGTTCAGATATGCAAGATGGTATTGCAGCTTCCAGCATGATTTACGACTCGGAACTCCCTGCATGTAACAAACTAGCACACTGGAGGGGGAAGCTTTAACATGAGAGTTTCCAGAATTTCAGGCTTTACTCCCTGCAGGGAGAGTGCTAGAGTGAGATTTCCTCCTGTCTCAGAATAGCCTTCATCAGTCCTGCCTGCATCGAGTCAGTGACACCTCCTCTTTGCCCTCATTGGCCATTCTACCTGCTCATCAGTGAGCTCTTCAATGGGGGTAGAGAGTGGATTCCCAGAAGTTCCCAGCATCCCCAGCTGCATTCGCCTTTTGGCTGGGGATGACGGGAGTTGTAGTCAACATCTGGGAATCCCTGTTGGAGCGAACATTACTGTCAGGGGTGTAGCTAGGGGAGAGGGGGTCCAGGTTTACCCCTCTCCCCGGCGGCCCCTCGGAGTGAGGGAAATATTGAAGAAAATAGAGAGGGGTGGAGCTGAGGGGCCCCCTGGGTTCTTTGAACCCATCCACTCAATTATAACTACACCCCTGACTACTGTTCATTACAGTAACCTTGCAACTGCACGGAAACATTGCTACCAGAGCGTTCACCTTTGCCTCCAGCGGTATCCGTTTTGGGTAGCAAGCATATGAGCAAAAGACTGTGTTGTTGCGTAAACCGCCCAGAGACGCAAGTTTTTTAGGGCGGTATAAAAATAAGCTAAATAAATGGGCTTCAAAAAACATAATAAAGCACCAGCATACATGTTAATGTGCTCCATAAATAATATTCAGGTGCTTTGTAAACAATGCTCAACACGATTCTCCCATCTTCCTCCTCCTCTTCCTCATCCCCTCCATTTGGAATGGTACAGTCCAATTCTGCCAGCTCATCCTGAGTCATGGATCGGTCAACTCCTTTTTTTTTTTTTTTGGAATTGTTCTTCCCAAGATAATGCCTTCCTCTGCTACCACAGCACAGGGCCAGTGTTTTGCCCACTCAGAGCCCAATGACTCATACCGGCTGTTGTCTCTGGAACTTTCTCTGTTCATCAGAAGCCACTGCCAGGTGGTGTTATCTCCATAAATTGCATATTATATACTGACATCCTGAACAAGGGAACCTCTCCAAATTATACACTCTGTCACTATTGGGAGGGGTGGAGCAGGTTTCTAAGCTGCCTTCTTCCAGGCATCTGGAAAGCTTTCATTGCTGTTGCCTCTATTTCTTCTTCTTCTTCTTCTTCTTGTTCTCCAGCTTGCCCCGATGCCCTGTTCAACGAGCTGGTGAAATCCCGTGCGGCTAAAGTCATCAAGACCCTCACGGAAATCAACATTGCTTTTCTGCCCTATGAATCACAGGTGAGTCCTGGGATAGGGGAGAGGAGGAGAGCTGGTCTTGTGGTAGCAAGCATGACTTGTCCCCTTAGCTAAGCAGGGTCTGCCCTGGTTGCATATGAAAGGGAGACTAGAAGCATGAGCACTGTAAGATTTTCCCCTCAGGAGATGGAGCCACTCTGGGAAGAGCAGAAGGTTCCAAGTTCCCTCTCTGGCAGCATCTCCAAGATAGGGCTGAGAGAGATTCCTGCCTGCAACTTTGGAGAAGCCACTGCCAGTCTGGGTAGACAACCTTGAGCTAGAGGGACGAATAGTCTGACTCGGTACATGGCAGCTTCCGATGTTTGAAACCAGACAGGAGAGCAGGAGACCCCCGTTGCTCCATCCTTGCATGCAAAAGGAGGAGGAGGAGGTCCTGGTTTCAATCCTTGGCAGCCTCTCCATAAGCCACTGGGAAGGATACAACTCTGAATCCCTGGAGAGCTGCTGCTTGTCAGTATAGACCAGGGCTGCTCAACTTCGACCCTCCTGCAGATGTTGGCCTACAACCCATAAGCCCTGGCTTTTGGCCACTGTGGATGGGGATCATGGGAATTGTAGTCCAAAACCAGCTTGGGGAGGGGGCTAAGTTGAGCAGGCCTGGTGTAGACAGTAGTGAGCCTGATGGTCCAAGGATCAGACTCGGTATGAGGCAGTTTCATCGGTTAGTGATGGGGCTGCAGCTCAAAGGAAGAGCATCTGCTTTGCATGCAGAAGGTCCCTGCTAACTGAGCCCAGAGGCCCCTTTTAGAAGTGGCGAATCTCTTTGAGCAGAGTGAGAGCAACTGTCCCTACCCAATCCCAGCACAGCATTCTTCCCTGTTGCCTATCTTGAGGTTTCCCCCTCTCTCTTTAGATTGAGAGCCCTTTGGGGACAGCAAAGCATAACTTATCGCTTTCTGTGTAAACCACTTTAAGAACTACTTCTGTTGAAATGTGGTACATAAGTAATAATAGATCTTGGGTTCCATCCCTGTTAGGTTGGGCTGGGAGAGACTCCTGCTTGATAGCTGCTGCCAGTCAGTGTAGACGACCCTGGACTCCTAGCCTGACATGGTAGAAGGCAGCTTCATTAATGCATCCAGAGCATCCCTGGCCCTGGAAGAGGGCCTTAGTGGTCTAACGCCACAGAAGGCCTCTTCATTGATTCCTATCGGTTGCTGTTCTCCTGGTCTAAAGGACCGCGACCTTTTTAAAGGTGTGTCTTTCTGCGGGCTCCAAGACATGGCAAGGAATAGATGCTAGGGGACTCTGAATCGAGCATGCCTAGGTACCAGACCTGACTGCCTATCCCCTTTCAAGTTCTCTGCAGGAAAAGCAGAGGATGAAAGGGGTCACGTCGCAGCTTCTAGTGAGAGATGAAATCAATAACCTTTCTCTTCTCTGGGAAGGAAGGAAGTGGCTTTCCTTTCTGCCCTCGCAGGCTTGTCTGTCTTGATTATTTCTCCATGCTTATCCTCTGCGCTTTGCTGCTTGCTTACACACACACACACACACACACACACACACACACACACACACACACACAGCCCTTGCCTATCTGCCATTGGCTGCTTCCTTTGCCCATCCCGGTGGCATCCAATGGGGAAGCCTCCCAGCCATCTGCTGCTCAACCAGGTCCTCCTTTATTTGGAGGGGGGGGGTGCGGGGACATTACTGGGAACAGATGGTAAGCAGTATTTATCTGGCTCTAAAGACCAGGGTTGCCTTTCTCCCAGCAAAGGAAAATGGTCCTTTGCAAACCATTGGTGCCTAGCCAGGATGCTCTTTCTTCCCGATTTGAGAGACGGAGTTGCAGAAATCAGCCGAAGTTTTTCCACACCCTTATACCTGCTGCTTCTATGACTAGTACCTTCTTTTGCCATCAAGTTGATTATTGTTGTTGTTGTTGTTGTTTGGTTTCTGGAGTACCATTGTCCACGAGCTCTTGCAGAAGAACACTGGCAAAAATCACGTCTCTGCCCCCCCGCAGGGACCTTATGGCCTATATTAATGCAAAGCGGAGTGTGGGGACAGGTGGGAAGAGCTGGGAAAGGCAAGACAAACAAGCAAACAAGGGAGTAATGCAAGAGAAAGTGGGTGCATGTGCTTGGATTAAGATGCTAAAGAAGAGCTGCCCAGTTCTGCCAGGAGGTTCATGCAATCCAGAGTGCCACTTCCTGCAGGGGGTGGTCAGATGCGTCCTGGAGACTCCCCAAGAAGGGTGTGAAGGCCTCTCCTTTTCCTTAGTGCTTACACACACACACAGACAGAGTAGTGTACTCCTGAATCCGCAGGCTCTGTGTTCTTTCAGAGGCTAATACCTATCGATGGGTTTTTTGTCCTACTGTACACAACATAATTGGTCCACTCTGTCCGAGTTTCACCAGCACAGAGTTCCACCAGCTAACTGAGCAAGTCCTCTTTTTCCTTTTCTTCTTTCTTTTGGTCCCAGATCACCTCTGTTTTGATTTGGGTGGTCATGCGTTCTAGTCTAATGTGCATGTCATCAGTAGGTAGATTGCTGCAGGCTGCAATTTGAGGGACGTCCTACTCTGAAGTGGAGACAGAAGATATTGACTGTTTTTGTGCCAAGTAGCAAATATTGCACCTTTCTTGCACCATCGTGACACAGCTGTGCACAAGACAGAAAAGGACCAGGCAGTGTCTGTTGTCTGACAGGCTGGGACCAAGTAGTGATCCCCAAAGGCTACTTGGTGTTGGTCAGACTTCATGTGGAAAGTGCATCGGGTTCTAGGCATCGCATTTTAAGGAGATGGACAAACTGGAGTGTGTTCAGAGGGCGGCAACAAAGATGGCAAGGCGTCTCCGAAGAAGAACGGTAGAAGGACCTGGGTCTGTGGAGCCTGGACAGGAAAATATGAGCACCACCTTCAACTATCTAGAGGGCTGTCGAGAAGAAGGAAGACCAGACTTTGATCTCTGTAACTCAAAATGGCAGGACTAGAGCCAATGAGCTGATATTACTTGGAAGAATTTCCTGACTCTAAGAAGCAGAATCGCGTTAGACACTTGGCACAATGGTCAGAGCTGTTAGACAGTGGAACAACCTGCCTCATGAAGCGGTGGTGGGTTTTCCTTTTGCTGGAGGCTTCCAAGCCTGGAGGCTTCCAGAGCCTGGATGGTCCTCTGTCAAGGAGGCTCTAGCCATTTTCTGCACTAGTCAGACTAGAATACGAATACGATGAATATTTGTAGACGGACTAGAAGAACTCTGAGGTCTAAAATACTGCTCTTTTTGCAGATTTCGGGGCAATATTGTCAGCTCCCTTTTTAATCTCCAGCATCGGGCACACTGTGTGTCTGTGGTATGATTCCTCCAGGCATCTTATCTCCCATCAGAAGACAAGTAAGGAGAGGTAACCAAGAGGAACTGATAATCTTTATTTAACCATTTGTAAATCTTGCTTGGTTTGCCTTAATGCATTCAGAGCGCAAAGCTCTTCTTCAGAAGCCAACTGTAAAAGCAATTCTATAATGTTTCAGGGGAAAACGTAGCTAAACTTTAAAGCTTTGCATATCTAATACAACTGTAGGCATTAATACAATTACACAGAATAACTAGTATTGTAATATAGATGATTAGGTCAATAATAAATCAAACAAAGCTAATGCCAAGGTTTGATTACAAAAGTAATCAAACCCACAAATAACTACTATTAATCTCAGTTTAAAACCATTATAAAATGTAGTCAGTTTAAAACAACTGTAAGATAGTTTCTTTTCAAAGGTTTAGTATAAAACTTAAGCGCATAATCCAATATGAAAAATACACTTATAGTTGAGTTCTTGGATCAAGTGGGTAACAAATGCCTCAATTTCCTATTAAAAAGAGTGAGGATAAAAAAATAGGAAAAAGCAGAACTAGGGTTTCCTAATATCAAAAAGTTTTCCATATGGCTTAGTGTGCTCACTGAATCAGTTTGCAGAGCAGGAATTGCTTTTACAGTTGGTTTCTGAAGAAGAGTTTCATGCTCTAAAAACACATGGGTAAGACAAGCAAGATCTACAAATGGTTAAAGATGATCAGTTCCTCCTGCTTACCCTCTCCTCAGTTGTCCGGAAGGTGCCCCCAATATGCACCTAGGGCTCAAACTAAAGCACTGCAGTGTAGTAGCAACTGACCACTCTGACCCACTGGCCATGCCTAGCTTACCTAGCCCCGGTCATGTGGGGTTTTTGGAACATTTGGAATTGGAAATGCCTGGAAACTTTGCCTCTTTAGTCTCATGCTTTTCTCTCGGGGAAAGAAGAAAAAATACTATGCAAGTGTCCAACAGTGATCCGATTGGTCAGGGTACTGCTCCATACTGTGCATAGTCAAGCTGTGGAACTGGCTGCCACAAGATATGGTGATGGCTACTAAACGAGACGGCTTCAACAGCGGATTAGACAAGTTCATTCAAGGCAAGGCTGTCTGTGGCTGTAAGTCTTGGTGGCTTTATGATATCTCCAGGTACAGGAGGGGGAGAGAGAGAGAGAGAGAGCGCATGCTTTCACCTCCCTGCGTGTAGGCTTCCCAGCGGCCTCTGGTGGGCCACTGTGGCAGACAGGAGGCTGGGTGAGAGAGATGCTTCTAGGGATACCCTTAATTTGGTCCTCTTTGGTGCAAACCAACAGAGCTCTACTCCCACAAAGAGCTACCACCAGTGGCCAGTCTAGCTTACCATTCTGTCTTCTAATGGATGCCTTGAGAGGTTGCACAAAGGACACCATGGTGCACCTAATGCTGAGGACTGAGAGAGCCAACGTTTTCCCAACCATGCTCCTTGAGAAACCGACCACAGCACCTTCTGGTTTCCCTTGGCTTTCCCCCCTGTTGCTTATGGGTGCTACACCAATTCCTTTCCAACTCCTTTCCGTGCCTTTCACACATACGGATCTAAACCTAACTCTTCTCCTCTGCTCTCTCGACCTCGCCTTGCTCTCTAGGTCTACTCTCTGGACTCTGGCGACTCCTTCCAGAGCTTCTACAGCCCGCACAAGGCCCAGATGAAGAACCCGATCCTGGAGCGTCTGGCGGAGCAGATTGCCACCCTCTGTGCCACTCTGAAGGAGTACCCGGCCGTCCGATACCGAGGGTGAGACTTGGGTTTGCACTGGGGATGTTTCTTGGGCATGCATCCCTGAACACACCTTCCACGTAGTATAGCAACTTCCTATTGTGCAATATCCACCATAAAACATTGAACACTTAAAAGCATTACACATGCCCTCAACGGCTTAAAAGTAAAGTGTGCCATTGACTCCTGGCAACCTCAGAGCCCTGTGGTTTTCTTGGAAGAATACAGGAGGGGTTTCCCATTGCCATCTCCCGCACAGTAGGAGATGATGCCTTTCAGTATCTTCCTATATCACTGCTGCCCAATATAGGTATTTCCCATAGTCTGGGAAACATACCAGCGGGGATTCGAACCAGCAACCTCTGGCTTGCTCGTCAAGTCATTTCTCCGCTGCGCCATTGGGTGGCTTCTGAACGGCTTGCAACCAACCTTATGTTGTTCTTTAGCAAGAACAACTCATCTTGGGGAGAATATCCTATCTTTGAAACTAGACAGTGGGTGGATATACTTGGCATGGTGGCTTTTGCACATCTCCCATTCCATTCAAATATAAAATGGATTAGATCTTCAGTAGCAGCGGGGAAATGCTTGACTAACAAGCAGGAGGTTGCTGGTTCGAATTCCCTCTGGTATGTTTCCCAGATTATGGGAAACACCTCTATCGGGCAGCAGCAATCTAGGAAGATGCTGAAAGGCATCATCTCACACTGCACGGGAGGAGGCAATGGGAAACCCCTCCTGTATTTGAGCAAAGACAACCATAGGGCTCTGTGGTTGCCAGGAGTTGAAATCGACTTGACGGCACACTTTACCTTTATGGTATTGCAAAAACATATGGAATTGGCTCTTCTCATAAGCATCTAAGCATCCTAATTACTACCTTGGTGGATCTATAAAGGAAAGATGCATCAATTGTACTTGCTGTCATAGTGGCTAGATGGAGCCTCCATGTACAGGGGCTGTTCACCTCCAAATAGCACTTGCTGAACAAGCGGCTGGGGAAAGCTATCACTTTCTTTCCCGATTTGTGAGCTGCTTGCTTTCGCCTCGTGGGTTACGGTCAGCTCCATCAAAGCAGCCTCCATGTTCATTCAACCAGGTAGCCTAACAATTCTGTGCGTATTCCTCCAGCTATGGCCTTCAACATGAACAAGGACCTTCATATGTGGGAATAGTTAACTTTCCCCCTCTTAAATAAGTTCTGTGTTTATACCTTTTGTGGCAGAGATTACAAAGATAACGCCATGCTGGCGCAGTTGATCCAGGACAAACTCGACGCTTACAAGGCTGATGACCCAACCATGGGGGAGGTGAGTGAGGGTCTCTGCTGTGCTTCATATGGTAGCCGGGATGGAGAGCTGGTCTTGCAGTGACAAGCATGGTTCTTGTTGCTAAGCAGGGTTTGCCTTGGTTTGCATTTGGATGGATGACTACATATGAGTGCTTTCTGCTGTAAGAGGCTCCTCTGAGTGGGATGGGGCTGTTGCTCAGTGGCAGAGTATCTCCTCAGCATGCAGAAGGCTCCAGGTTCAATCCCTGGCAGCATCCCCAGACAGGGTGGGGAAGACTCATGCCTGAAGCCTTGGAGAGCTGCTGCCAGTCTGTGCAGACAATCCTGAGCTAGATGGAGCAATGGCCTTACACAGCATAAGGCAGCTTCCTAAGTTCCTAGGAGTTGGGAAGCCCCCAGAGTCCCCATTCTACTGGAAACCCCTACACCAAGCTGGGGGGGGGGGGGTTCTCCACTGAGGAGACAACTCTGCCCTCCTATTTGAAGAGTGCCTTGAGGACCTGACAGTTGAGGCAGCGACTTAGTCAGGAGCTGGGCTGAAGGCCGCAGTCATTGGGAGCACAGGCCTGGTGGGCCGGGGCTGGGAGAGCAACGAACACACTGAAGGTCATGCCAGAGTAGATGGCCAAGTGTCGGAGGGTAACGCAGAAACCAAGAGTCAGACAGGAGTTGGGAGCACCCTGGGTCAAGCAAAGCAGTCTGCCGAGAGCCAGAGAGTTGAGCCAGTAGCTGATATGGGACGTGTCAAAGGTCATGCCAAGAAGGTCATTCCAGTAGCCATGGTTAGAGAGATGTCTGCACTGAGCAAGGAGGGAGAAGCAGCAGGAGCAAACACACCAGCTCAAGGGCATCCGATACTGAGGCCAGGCCTGCTTCAGCCAGGAAGTCTCTGGCACTTCCTGCTATAGGGGAATGCCAGTGAGTGATCCCCTAGGGTGGGGCTTGCCCAGAGACTTGCAGGAGTTGGCGGTGATGTAGCGGGCTGCCACAAGGGGCAGCAACATTCAGGGCTTCGGGGCAGCCAGAGCGTGACTGGCACAGTTGGTGTTGGCACTTGTGAAATCGGGCAAGGTCCTTTTGGGCGACGAAAGCTTCCCCCAAATAGGGTGGCCCACCCGACCTAACCAGTTGACATCAGAGGTTTGCTGGAGCGACATCTTCCTTTCTCTGGTGTTACTTTCTGGCTTGGTTTCTTCTGCACGGAGCTCTCCAAGGTGCTGAGTCTTTGCCTGTCGCTTACACACACTCTCTCCTCGAGCCAGCAAAGGTCTAAATCCTTCCTGGGACAATAATGTAAGACCCTTCCTGCTGCTGCAACCTGAGATAGGCCAACTACCCCACTTAGAACACGACACAGCCATGGGTACACAGGACGAGAAAATGTCTGCGTGACTGAGAGTTGCATGTCAACCGGTCTTTAAAAAGCCTCACAGTTGATGGGAAAGGAAGTCTCTTGGGAGGAAAGAGGACAGTCTGGGTTTCTCCCCCCTGCTCCAGGGTCCGGACAAAGCACGCTCTCAGCTCGTCATCCTGGACCGCGGCTTTGATCCCAGCTCTCCGGTGCTGCATGAGCTGACGTTCCAAGCCATGAGCTACGATCTGCTACCCATTGAGAATGACGTCTACAAGTAAGTCGTTTCACACTGGGGCGCCTAGCTGGCAGATCAGAATGTGCCAGCTGCCCTATGTGTCTGTCTTTTTTTCTTCCTTTCTTCTTCCCCACCACCCCGGAGATTCCCTGCAAAACAGTCCTGGTTTCCAGGAATATGGTGCAAAGGTGTACTTCTAGGATCCTGTTTAAGAATCAAAGAACCTGGGTCCCCTTACTGAAACAGATGGTGTGTTCAAAGCAAATGCTATTTCCCATGTTGCACAGTTAATGTACAGAACTCTCTGCTACAGAAAGCTAAGAGAGCAAAGAGGTATCTTTTTTTTTTTTTAAAGTGGCAATTCTCCTTGTATAGCAGGGAGAGAACTGGCCCTATCCATCCCCAGCACAGCATCCCTCCAGTGGCCGTTATTGGTGTCTAGCTTGTATTTCTTTTTTAGGTTGTGAGCCCTTTGGGAACAGGGAACAATTTTTAGTTTCTTTATATCTATGTAAACCACTTTGGGAACTCTTGTTGAAAAATGGTATATAAATATTTGCCATATTCGTAAGCTAGGATGACCACTGGTTGAGATGTCTTAAAAGGGGATTGGACAAACTTGAGGAGGAGAGGCTTACCACCTGTCATGATGGCTATGTGGAGCCTCCATGTCCAAAGGTATTCTCTCCCTGAATACTGGCTGCCCGGAGTAAACACCAGTGGAAGACGGTTGCTGTTCTGGTGGGCTTCATGGAAGCATCAGTATGGACATGGTTGAAAGCGGTTTACTAGAGGGAACTCTGCTTTGACCTGGTGTGTAGGACAGGTTCTTTGCGCCTTCTAAAAATGTATATGACACTTCCAAGTACTGCTCTTTTCATCCAGTGTGGCCACATTGTGCAGTCTTTCCCAATGGGATGGGATCCCAAGGAAAGGTGACGTGCGCCTCTCCTCTGAAATGGTCTCTTCTTCCTCTACTCCCCACTCCTTCTAGGTACGACACAAGTGGTATCGGGGACAGCCGTATCAAGGAGGTTCTCCTGGACGAAGACGATGACCTCTGGGTAACCCTGCGCCACAAGCACATCGCTGAGGTCTCCCAGTAAGAGCTCTTCCTCTGCCTCCCTGGATGACTGCCCAGCTGCAGCTGCCGGATTCAGAGGCACACCCTTGGTCTACTTAGCCTCTGTATTGTCTGCACTGACTGGCAGCTAGAATTTGAGAGAGGGGTGCTACTGGCCCCAAATTTACTTATTTATTATATTGGTAAAGGTAAAGTGTGCTGTCGAGTCGGTGTCGACTCCTGGTGCCCACAGAGCCCTGTGGTTGTCTTTGGTAGAATACAGGAGGGGTTGACCATTGCCGTCTCCCGTGCAGTATGAGATGATGCCTTTCAGCATCGTCCTATATCGCTACTGCCCAATACTGGTGTTCCTCATAGTCTGGGAAACAGACCAGCGGGGAATCAAACCAGCAACCTTCTGCTTGTTAGTCAAGCAATTCCCCACTGCACTACTGAAGGTGACATAGCAGTAGACCTCCCCAAACTTCTGTACCTGGGCAGAACGATGAGGTGGGGGGAAAGCATTGATAGCTCATTGGTCAAGCACCTGCTTTGCATGCAGAAGGTCCCAGGTTCAAGCCCTGAGTGCATCTCCAGGTAGGGCTGAAAGAGACTCCTGCTTGAAACCTTGGAAAGCCTCTACCAGTCAGTGCAGACAGTACTGAGCTAATTGGACCAAGGGTCTGACTCGACAGAAGGCAGATTCACATGTAGCAGAACGAGGCGCGTAGCTAGGGGGAAGGAGGCCCGTGTTCCCCCCTCTCCCTGGCTGCCCCTCAGATAATGAAGAAAATAGGGAGAGATGGAGCTGGGGGCCCCGGTTCTTTGAGCCCATCAGCTCAATTATAGCTACACCCCTGAGCGGAACCTAGGTAGAGTGTCTGGTTCAATTCTGGGGGGTTCCCCAGTATTGTATTTTTGCACATTAAAACCTGTGGAGTATCCCATTTTTATTTTGCAAATGGCAGTGGGTAGGGGTTTTGAAAGTTGCAGGCTTTCTATTTATTTAGTGCATTTGCAAAGACGCCGCTTGCTGCTGTACATCAACACAGACCCTGCTTGCTGATGCCTTGCTTCTGCCGTGAGGTATACCCCCACCGACTACTGGGGCGGCATTCTTCCCTGCATCCCAGTAGAGCAGGCCTGATCAACTCTCTCCCCCCACTGCTGTTTTTGGACTACAATTCTCATAATCCTCAGCTACAGTGGCCAATAGCCAGGGATTATGGGAGTAGTAGGCCAACATCTGCGGGAGGGCCGAAGTTGAGCAGGCCTGGTGTAACGTTGCCGGTTCCCTCTGCAGCTGAAGTTGGTGCAGGGGGGACCAGCTGGGTGTGAGCTTTCCAACTGACTTATAACACGGACGCAAATGGACGCTCTTCCCATGGGCGGGGTCTACGTGCAGAAATATGGTAGTCTGTTAGCCGGATCCACTGCAAGGGCAGGTAGTAAAAAATGCAGGGCAGATCATCGTAGGTCATTGCAGAAAGTAGAAGTGGTATTTTGGCAGTTTATATTTTACGTTGGTTGCATTGAACATCTTCATTGAGAAGGGATAAAAGTCCCCTAAAGATGGCGAAGACCAGGATGTTGCTGAGGAATCCTGTTTCTGTTCTAGGGAAGTCACCCGGTCTCTGAAGGACTTCTCTTCCAGCAAAAGGATGAACACGGGCGAAAAGGTGAGCAAATGATTTGAGGGGGCAGGCAGAGGGCTGGACCAGCTGGGAGGTGGGGGGGAGGGAGGGGGAGAGAGAGGAGCAGCTGTTTAACCCTTTCCTCCCCTGTCACTTTGCCAACTCCAAACTGCTCCCTCCCACTAAGGCATGGGTTCCCAACTAGGGTTGTGGTTCAGAAACATCTGGTGGGTCCCTGGTTGGGGACCAGTGCCCTAAGAGTTTAAAATGTATAGTTCTGTATCTTTTAGCTCCGGGGAAGCACAGTGAGCTGGTAAACCCTCTTCAGTCCACCTTTTCGCGGCCCCCTCTTTATATCTGGCGACCACTCACCTTTTTCTTTTTCACCCCATCTGGCCAGAGAGGCACCTTTTTGTGGGGAGTGGGGCATGAGAGTCTATGGTGTCCCCCCATTTTTTCTTTCTTCCAGACAACCATGAGGGACCTCTCCCAGATGCTGAAGAAGATGCCCCAGTATCAGAAAGAACTCAGCAAGGTCAGTTGACAAGACCAGGTCATGGTTGACCCTCCTCAAAACTAAAGCTTGCCCAGAACCGTGTCTGTTTTTTTCCTTTTTGACATGGATGGGGAGATGTGTAAAACAGAAGTGACTCTTTTTTGTGTCTCTAGTACTCCACACACCTTCACCTGGCCGAAGACTGCATGAAACACTACCAAGGCACCGTGGACAAGCTCTGCCGAGTTGAACAGGTCAGTTGGCTTCTGCGGAAACTGCTGGAGGGGGTGTGTGTGACGGTGGGGTCGGGATGCTTCTGGAAGGACGTTCCAGCATGTACCGCCTTTGTGCCTGCTGGCTCTTTTTTGGCAGCACATGCAACCTCTTCTTTCCCCCAGAGGATCCTACAATTTCTCGCAATTAGGCAGAGTCCAGGAACCAGCAGCTGGCTGTGTTGCTGAAGGCTGCATTTCCCCACCAAGCTCCAGCAGGACGTTCCTGCCGAGTCGTGTGTATGCGGTGTTGAAATGCTGTCCAAAACCTTTGCCAGGATTGCGCCATGCATGTTTTCCTCTAAAGGGGAGAGCTCTTGCTTGTGCTGAGCTCTTGGGTAGTAAATGTCCTCACTGGAGCAATATCGTATAGAACCAGTCTGAGAACAGAAGACACATCTTTTTCCAAAATGGTGGTCATAGCTTCAGCCCTGCAGCTGTGGTTGAACCACAACTCCCATCATGGTCAGCCACCGGGTCCAGTAGTGGGGGATGATGGGAGTTGTAGTCCAACCACAGCAAGAGGGCCAAAGCTGTACATCCCTGCTATAGAGATTTCTACAGAGGTTTATTAATAATGAACCCTGTTCATGATGAAAAAACATTTTGAGGAGGAAGATGGGAGGCAGGGTGGGAGTTGTCCACGTCCCCTCGTTCTTCACATGCTGTTGGCCACCTGTTCTTGGCGCCATCTTCCTAATCTTATTAGATTAGGGTTCATTATTAATAATCTGTTTTGTAGCCACAAACAAACAAGGGTCATTTTCCTAAGGTCATTCCAGCCATTCGGGGGTCACGTAGGCAGCATAGTCATGTCATTCAGCTGTTCATATTTGGCTGTGTGGTGACATTGGAAAGCCAAATGAGAGTGAAAGCAATGCTTCTTGCCTTCACTCTGAATGGGCCAGCCTTCTTCATTCCATTTCACAGCTTGCCCAGCCTGAGAAATCACTGAAACGTAGTGTCGGTCTCCACTCTTGCGAGGGGGTGGAAGGTGGTATGTGGTTTGTTTTCCCCAAATGCAGTTTCTGTTCCTTCTCAGCCTTTCTTTCTCTTGCTGTAGTCTGATTTGACTAATATAAAACATGGACAATGGGCCTTAAAAGAAAAGAAAATTGTGGATTGAGAGGATTGTACACACACAGTCCCTGAAATTAGGTTCATCTTCTCAGAGTGTTCCTTGATGAGTCCAGGGTGGTAAGCATTAATGAATGTTCTGTTCCCTGCAGGATCTGGCTATGGGGACCGACGCAGAGGGAGAGAAAATCAAGGACCCGATGCGTGCCATTGTCCCAATCCTCCTTGATGCAAATGTCACCACCTACGACAAGATTCGCATCATCCTGCTCTATATCTTCCTCAAGAACGGTAGGAATAGTGGCTACTTGGGTAGTAGATGTGAAAAAAGAGCCACAAAATGGCTGCATTTCAAAATGGTGGCTGGAAATAACGTCATTTCTGGTCACTTGGGAACCACAGATGGGGGAAATCGCCTATATTTATGCCATGGATAAAGAAACTGGGTCTCTAAGACCCACCCACGGATACATAAAACTGCAATTCATGGATAACGAGGGTCTTCTGTAATCGTTCTGGGCTAGTCGGACCTTCCTTAAGAACAGCTCTGCTGGATCAGGCCCAAGGCCTATCTAGTCTAGCATCCTGTTTCACACAGTGGCCCACCAGATGCCTTTGGGAAGCCCTTAGAATACGTTGACCAGTTCTGGGTCCTGTATTTTAAAGAGGGTGTTGAAAAACTTAGATGGGTTCAGAGGAGGTCAACCAGTGATGTAGTTGCAAATTCAGAAGTTCAGGCGCTCTCCATGACAGACCCCCAAGGCCATGCCTGCCCCAACATCCAGAGAAGCCGAGAAATACCAGTACCCTGTCCCTGTGCACCCACCCCACTCCACTATACCCCTGAGGACAACCAAGATGGTTAGGGGTCTGGAAACAAAGTCCCATAAGCAATGGTTGAAAGAGATGGGTATACTTAGCTTGAGTAAACTAAGGGGAGATAGGACAGTCAAATATCTGAAGAGATGTCAAAGAGTGGACTCGTTTCCTGTTGCTCCAGAGGGCAGAACCATGGGAAGCAGATTTAGGCTAAACATTAAGAAGGATGTCCTAACAGTTAGAGCTGTGGAACAGCCTACCTCATGCAGTCTGCGGTTGCTGGAGTTGGTCAAACTGGCTGGACAGCCTTCTGTTGGGGATGCTCGAGCAGATTGCTTCACTGAGCAGGGATTGGAATGGAAGATCTCTAAGATGCCTTCCGGCTCTGAAATGTGCCAGATTGATAATGGCAGTAGAGCAAAAATTGACTCTGTGTGTGTGTGTTCGTGTTCTCAGGTATCACTGAGGAAAACCTGAACAAGCTGATTCAGCATGCCCAGATCCCACCTGAGGACAGTGAGATCATCACCAATATGGCGCACCTTGGAATACCCATCGTCACGGACGTAAGCTTCCCTACCTGCTTTCTGGAGTTCTAGTCTGGGCTGTGGGATATGGCTCTCAGTGGTTGAGAGAACCTCCATTTGCTCCAGACTGCTGATCCATTATGGACCCCAGATAGCTGTGGAGAGGCCGTAGCTCAGGGGCAGAGCACCTGCTTTGCAAGTAGAAGTCTTGTTTGGCTTATGGCCGTAAATGTAATGATTCTGAGTAGAAGTCCCCCAGGTTCAAATCCCAGTGTCTCCAGGTGTGGCTGGGAAAGACCCCATCTCTGAAACCCTGGAGAGCCACTGCCAGTCTGTGTAGTCCGGAGCTGCTCAGCTTCAGCCCTCCTGCAGACGATGGCCTACAACTCCCATCATCCCTGGCGATTGGCCACTGTGGCTGGGGAAGATGGGAGTTGCAGTCCAAAAACTGCTGGGGGCGGGGCAAGGTTGAGCAGACAATACTGAGCTAGTTGGACCAATGGCCTGTAGTACTGATCTGATGATGTGCTTCATGGAAATCTGCCTGAACCCGCTCCAAATGTCTGAACCGGTTTCTAAACCCCACTTTCAAAGGGTCGGGAATGGAGCAGAATAGGAGAACTACGGTGTGGTGTTGACTAACCCGTGCGTTGTGTGGGTTCATCTCTCTCCTAAGAGGAGAAGCTAGAGGCTTTCTCTCACCAGCCCGGCCTCAGGGGAAAGTGTTCAAACCTCCTCCTGAATTTGTTTTTGTCTCTGGTGCGCAGTCGACTTTGCGCCGCAGAAGCAAGCCCGAACGGAAGGAGCGCATCAGCGAACAGACTTACCAGCTCTCCCGATGGACTCCGGTGGTGAAGGACATCATGGAGGTGAGGTGGAGCACGGGGCATCGTTCTTGACCTGGGGTGTCCTTGGATCAGAAGGAAGGTGGTGTTTAGTTGGGTATTCTGTAGCCAACCAGGTGGCGCCTATGAAGCTCGTAAGGAGGATGTGACAAAGACGGCCACTCCGTATTGGTCCCCAGACATCCGATAGGCTGAGCCGACGTTCTCCCTCCCTACCACACTCATTCCATCATTCTGTTCTCTGGGAGTGAAATTGGCAATATGGCATTTTGACGCTTTTCGGGGGGATTAAATGGGAGTCTTACCAGCAACTACCATCCTCCTCTCCCACTTTCCCTTGGAGCCATGCAATGATATCTGGTGGCTGCTGGTTTTTTTTACCAATTCCTCTCTGAATAATGCCGCTTGAGGGTAATTTGTGAGCAGAAAAAGATGGCAGCTGCCCCACTCTGAAAGGAACTTGACCCAGGAAGATGTGGAACCACAGGGAACTGGTGGTAATGGTGAGTCGAGGGAGACCCCCCCTTTCACCCGATGGCCCCCAGCCCCCTAATCTGAGCTAAAAAATTTCCATATGGAACTTATGAGTCAGCCCTAGTATTCGGAAATCCCTGTTGGGGAATCTGTTCTGTATTCCCTGCATGCTGTGTTTAGGCTGGCAGTAACTGGGTGCAGGGCTCTTTTGGTGGTGGCATCCCATTTGTAGACTCACCTCTCTGGCAACAAACTCTTCTGGGGGTGGTTATATTGGACATCAGGGTAAGGACACTCTCTTATTTCCCCAGACTTCTGATGTATTGCCTTTAACATTTTTGGGGTCTTGAGCTTCCTGTGTTGGTTACTTTTCTGCCACTTTTACATAAAGCCACTGTCTGTGTTTTAAACTGGTAGATTTTAAATGCACCTCTCCTATTTTTGGAAGCACGTTCTGGCCTCTTCTCCGGTGAGCCGTTCACAGCAAGGTGACCAGATGATGGGGTGCATTCCGAATGTCCCCAAAGTGCCCCTCTCTCGCTCTTCTCTTTCCAGGATGCTATTGAGGATAAACTGGACACGAAACACTACCCTTACATCTCCACCCGATCCTCAGCCTCTTTCAGCACTACAGCGGTCAGGTAGGAAGGAGCTTGAACCGGAAGGCCTCCTGGACTGAGCTGGGGAACCCCTGCAGTCTGAATTCGTTGGGTAGTTTGAGATGGCTCTCTTGGCTTCTCCGTCTGCCTCGGTGACGGGGGGCGGGGGGATATCTTCCTTGCCTCCTAGGCTTGTCATCGTCAGGATTTCTGCAAGATAATATAGATGGAGCTTTGAATACTCTCTAAAACGCTATATAGAAATACCAAGGGCGCTGATTATTCTAACCATCAATGAAGATGTATAATGTATTAGTTCACATGAAAGCAACCCCAGGCATTGAATGTGTGTTAAATATTTTCTTACCCAAGGGGATTTTTCAGACCCTCACACTTGTGAGTTTTGAACAGGCCTTGATGCCCAGTTTCTTTCGGCATCAAAAAGAAATGGGCTTTTAATTGCACCATTTACTTGGGAAAATCTTTTAGGTTGTGTGTTGCTATTTTACTGGGCTGCTGGTTCTTTCATTGCTCTCCTTTTTCTTTTTTCTTTTAATGAGGAAACACACCCCCTGTCTTCAGCTGCATATCTTACTGTCTACTGCTTTGTATAAAGGTGTCTTTAGAAAAGCGCTATAGAAGTGCATCAAGTAACATGTCCCTTTCTCGCTTGCTTCTCCCCAGTGCCCGCTACGGCCACTGGCACAAGAACAAGGCTCCTGGGGAGTACAGGAGCGGCCCCCGCCTCATCATTTTCATCCTGGGGGGCGTGGGCCTGAGTGAGATGCGCTGTGCTTACGAGGTGACGCAAGCCAGTGGGAAGTGGGAGGTGCTAATAGGTGAGTTCTTGGCGGCCGCTGCGGGCAGAGTCGTGCTTTGCTGCATCTTGCATTTCTCTGTGTGTGTGTGTGTGTGTGTGTGTGTGTGTGTGTGTGTGTGTCCTTCCCCAAACCTGATCCTCCCTCTGGCAAAATACAGTGGCCCAATCCTCATGCAGGAGGCTATAGCGTATCCCTACATTCTGGGCAAAGAGGCACATGAGGGACGTAGGGAGCGACCTTATACAGAGTCAGACCATGGGTTCATCTAGCTGAATATTGTCTGCACTGACTGGCAGCAGCTCTCCAAGGCTGCAGGCAGGGGTCTCTCCCAGCCCTACCTGGAGAGGCCACCAGGGAATTAATCTGGGATCTTCTGCATGCAAAGCAGATGCTCTTCCTCTGAACAATGGCCCCATCCCCTAAGGGGAGCGTCGTATAGCAGATACCGCTCATGTGTAGTCACCCGTACAAATGCAAACCAGGGCAGACCCTGCTTAGCAAAGGGGACAATTCATGCTTGCTGCCATAAGACCAGCTCTCCATTCTAAATGGTGGCTCCCTTGTATGTAGCAGGGAGGAAGCTGTTGTCCTGGTCTATCCCGGCACAGCATCCCTCCCAGTGCCTTTTGCTGGCATCTCCTCTTGGACTGGGAGCCCCATGGGGCAGGGAGCCATCTTCTCATTCCTTGTTGCTAGGGATACCGCTTTGGGAACTGGGAGAGCAGGGTGAACAGACGCTCAATGAATAATACACGAGCAGCCCCCTCGGGCAAAGGTCGGCCTCATTAAGTAGCTTCTGCTCCCCTGTTCAAAATGGAGGCTGTCTTATCTTTTAACAGGAGGAGAGCAGCTGTCCCTACTCAGCCCGGCATAGATTTTCTCCAGTGGTTCTTGCCAGGTGTCTCTCTTGGACTGTCCACCCCTTCTGAGATGGGGCACCATATTCAAGCTTATTGGTGGCACACGGGTTGGGAAATTATCCTCCAGCACCTTTATCAAGGTGTGATTCTCGCTCTCCCCCTACTAAATATGGGAGCCCCTAGGCCTAGTTAGCAGGGGTGACTCCCAAACTGGGTGCCACGAGAGGGCCTGAAAATGGTTCCCTGCCCCCAAGGGCCTCCAAGTCTTTAAAAAAAAAAAAGCAAAACAACCACCACTACAAGGGAGACATCAGCAAAAGGCGCCGTGTTGGGCTATTTAAGGACAGTGGTTCACCTCTGGTTAAATGCAGGAGAGCCGCCATGTTGAAAAGGCGCCTCTTTCAAAATGGCGGCTCTCCTGTTTTTAACCAGAGGTGAGCGGAAGCCACTTGGTGAGGCTGACCTTTTCCTGAGGGGCCAGCTCAGGAAATATTATCTATTGAGCATCTTTGCTACTCTGCTTTTGAAGAGAAGACGTTCCCAAAGCGGTTACCCTAGCAAAAGATTATGATGGTTTCTTGCCCTGAGGGGCTCCCAGCCCACGAAAAGATGCCAGCAGGAGCCACTAGGAGGGATGCTGTGCTGGGATGGATAGGGTCAGTGGCTCTCCTCTTGTTCAAGAGGAGAGAGCTGCCATTTTAAGAAAGGGCCTCTTGGCCCAGTGAGCAGGGGGAGATTCCCAAACTCTATGCCACAAGAGGATCTGAAGATGGTTCCCTGCCCCAAAGACGACACTCTCTAAATAGATACACAAGGGAGATGCCAGCAACAGCCACTGGAGAGGAGGGCAGAAAAGCGCCACCCTTTTAATGGGGTGCCTCATGGTCTAGTGAGCAAGAGCCCCTTAATGCGGCCGACCTTTTCCTGAGGGGGCCGCTCATTTATTATTGATGGAACACCTCCCCACTCTGCTGTTCAGCCCCCCAAGTTTCCAAAGCTGTTTCCACCAACAACGAGGAGATGGGCCCCTGCCCCCAAGGGGCTCCAAACCCGAGAAGACAGACCAGGAGCAGCCACTGGGAGCGGTCATCGGCTAGGCTACCTAGCGGCGAGAGCCACCATTTTCAGAAGGGGCCCCTCAAGAAGGCCAACTTTTGCCCGAGGGAGCTGCTGATGTTTTGCTTAATGACATGGGCCACTTGTTGCTCTCTCAGCCTCAACCCACAGGGCCGTTAGGAGGAAAATTATGTTCGCTGCTTTGGGCTCTTTGGAAGAAGAGTGGAATATAAATGAAGTATTTGAACAGAACTGGACTTTCTCCTTTGTGCCTGGACTCCCATGGCTGATGGGAATTGGTACCATGCAGCAGGAAGAGATAGCCACCTTGCCTAACAAGCAGAAGGTTGCTGGTTCAAATCCCTGCTGGTACTATATTGGGCAGCAGTGCTATAGGAAGATGCTGAAAGGCATCATCATCTCATACTGTGCGGGAGGAACCAATGGCCAACCCCTCCTGTATTCTACCAAAGACAACCACAGGAGGCTCTATAGTCTCCAGGAGTCGAAATCGACTTGATGGCACACTTTGCTTTACCTTAATAGGAAGAGAAGGGAGAAGTGTTGTGGTGGTCTGAATTCTGAGGCCTTCGCCTCCCTTCCACCGAGAGCTGGATCCCTTAACACCCAGCTTATTTCGGTGGCCACCCTGATATCTAGCTAGTCCCTCATCTGCTCGCTGGGTTTCCCCCGCCTTCACGAGAGTGCTCCCTGGACCCTCTTTCCCCTTTCCCCTTGCATCTCTGGCCAGCCATTTCACTTCTCTGTGTGTGTTTGTCGGGAACCTTTGTTTAAATGTAGCTTCTACTGTTTTTACAATGTGCACAACTTCTTCGCTCTATGGTTGCAATCACTTCTTCACATGTGTGTTATGTGTTGCCCAAAGTCCAGGCATCACTTTCACATCCGTTCTGGGTGGCAGCATTTTGACTTGGGGGGCCTTCACCTTCACCGAGCCTAGGGCCACTCATGATGGTTATGGGGCTGTGCTAGCCTGTCTGTCTTGGCTAGATTAAACGGAGACAGAGTTAATAACTGGGGCAAAATTTCTAGGGGGGAAACTGCAGTATAGGAAATTCTAGATTTTGGGTTCCACTGGCAGTGGAGAGTAAAGGGTCACACTGCTGTCCTGGCCGGGAGCCCCGATAGCAGAGGAACTCGCCCGGGAATCGGGGAAGGGACTACGAGGTTTGGACTGTTCAGGATCGCAGACTGAACTCTGAAAGAAAAACCCACAGGAGGTGGAGTCGTAGAGGCCCGGTGACAAGCGCCCAAACCCAGACTCGTGTCTCGTGTTCACACTGCATGCCGTGTCGATGCTTTCCCGAAAGTCAGTCTGTTCATCTCTCTTCGTGTGTGTGTGTGTGTGTGTGTGTGCCTCATCTTCGTTTGCTTGTCTAGACATCCTCACTTGCTACATGTCGATTCCTGAGGGGTGGGCCACACAAGGCTCTCTGGCTGTTGTGGGACTACCACTTTTATCACCCCCCGCTGCAATGGAAGGTGGGAGTTGTAGTCCCACGGTAGCCGGAGAGCCTTGGGTGGGCTGCCCCCCCGTAATATGAAATATGCAAGGCCGCGACTCTTCTTTCGGCATGTTCCTTTTTGGATTGATTTTTTCCTCTTTTTCCCGTGCAAGGAGTCAGCCCACGCTCTGTTCTCTCACAGGTTCTACTCACATTCTTACTCCCACCAAATTTCTCATGGATCTGAGGCACCCCGACTTCCGGGATTCCACTAGGGTATCTTTTGAGGAACAGGCTCCAACAATGGAGTGAGAGCCAAAGCAAGCCAAAAAAAAGTAAAAGCAACTTGCTATTAAAAAAAACAAAAGAAACTCTTTCCCCCTTCGGAAGGGCTTCTTTGATCACCCTATTATTTTCTCTCTCTTGTTCGTTCTTGCTTTTCCCTCCTGCCCTTCTTTTGCACCCTTCTGTCTCTCTCTCTGTCTCTCTCTCTCCTTCTCTCTCTTCCATGTTTTGGTTCTTGGATGAGGAAATGCTTGCGGTTATTTTATTTTAATTTTATTTTATTTACAACTACGATACTGAAAATGTGTCCAATGCTGCTTCCATCAAATCCTATATCATAAATCTCTCTTAGCCGGAACTTGCGGAATCCACATGCTGTTGGGTTGAGACTGAACAGGAATGTCCGTTTGGCCTACCAAACGCGACTTCAGTTGTGGGAAACGTTCTTACTTTTGATATTGCGCGTTTCAGCCTCTACACATTGTAACTTGTTGGGGTCGCATACAAAGTCCTGCGCGACACAATGAGATTTAAGTTATTCCCGACTAACGTGTTGATTGAGGTCAGCTGTGCCGCACCGTGAGAGAGGAGAGGAGACACCTTTTGGAAAAGGGCGCTCTGGCCCACTTCATCTGCTCGGGAGGACTAAGTAGTTGGTTTCTGTTTGAGACTAAATGTGTTTGGTGAATGAGGTCCCCTCAGTCTCTGTGATCGCCAGTGAGCCAAAGTACAGTGAGGGAAATAAGTACTTGATCCCCTGCTGATTTTGTCCATTTGCCCTCTGACACAGAAATGACCAGGCTATAATTGGAATGGTAGGTTTATTCTAGCTGTGAGCGACAGAATAACAACAAACAAGCCCTCAAAAGCCCAGTGCCCAAAAGTCAGCGATGGATTTGCATTGTAGTGAGGGAAATAAGTATTCGATCCCTTCACAAAAGATGTCTTAGTATTTGGTGGCAAAACCCTTGTTGGCAATCACAGAGGTCAGACGTTTCTTGTAGTTGGCCACCAGGTTTGCACACAACCCAGGAGGGATGTTGTCCCACTCCTCTTTGCAGATCCTCTCCAAGTCAGAAAGGTTTCGAGGCTGATGTTTGGCAACCCGAACCTTCAGCTCCCTCCACAGATTTTCTATGGGATTAAGGGCTGGAGACTGGCTGGGCCACTCCAGGACCTTCATGTGCTTCTTCTTGAGCCACTCCTTTGTTGCCTTGGCTGTGTGTTTTGGGTCATTGTCATGCCGGAATACCCATCCACGACCCATTCTCAATGCCCTGGCTGAGGAAAGGAGGTGCTCACCCAAGATCTGACGGTACATGGTCCTGTCCATCGTCCCTTCGATGCGGTGAAGGTGTCCTGTCCCGTTAGCAGAAAAACATCCCCAAAGCATAATGTGTCCACCTCCATGTTTGACGGTGGGGATGGTGTTCTTGGGCTCATAGGCAGCATTCCTCTTCCTTCACACACGGCGAGTTGAGTTGATGCCAAAGAGCTCGATTTTGGTCTCATCTGACCACAACACTTTCGCCCAGTTCTCCTCTGGATCATTCAGATGTGTACTGGCAAACTGCAGACGGGCCTGTACATGTGCTGCCTTGAGCAGGGGGACCTTGCGGGCACTGCAAGATTTCAGTCCTTCACGGTGTAGTGTGTTACCAATTGTTTTCTTGGTGACTATGGTTCCAGCTGCCCTGAGATCATTGACAAGTTCCCCCCGTGTAGTTCTGGGCTGCTTTGTCACCGTTCTCATGATCATTGCAACTCCACAAGGTGAGATCTTGCATGGAGCCCCAGACCGAGGGAGATTGACAGTTATTTTGTGTTTCTTCCATTTGCGAGTTATCGTGCCAACTGTAGTCACCTTCTCACCAAGCTGCTTGGCGATAGTCTTGTAGCCCAGTCCAGCCTTGTGCAGGTCTACAACCTTGTCCCTGACATCCTTCGACAGCTCTTTGGTCTTGGGCATGGTGGTGAGTTTGGAAGCTGAGTGATTGCTTGCTTCTATGGACAGGTGTCTTTTATACAGGTACTGTAACAAGCTGGGATTAGGCGCACTCCCTTACAGAGGGTGTTCCTCATCTCAGCTTGTTACCTGCATATAGTGAAAAGACACCTGGGAGCCTGAAATCTTGCTGGTTGATAGGGGATCGAATACTTATTTCCCTCACTACAATGCAAATCCATCGCTGACTTTTGGGCACTGGGCTTTTGAGGGTTTGTTTGTTGTTATTCTGTCTCTCACAGCTACAATAAACCTACCATTCCAATTATAGCCTGGTCATTTCTATGACAGAGGGCAAACGGACAAAATCAGCAGGGGATCAAATACTTATTTCCCTCAGTGTAGTTGCAGCAGAGACTGGGTGAGATGCTTAAGAGTGGGAAAATGAGTGGTGAAGCGCAACTTGGTGTGTAAAGTAACGACGAGGCGGGGTTGACAGCAGGTGGATTGAGGCCATGGCTGGTTGCGGCCCCTCAGCTTCGGAACGCCCTCCCTGAAGAGCTTTGGCAGGCTCCCTCCCTCAGTGTGTTTAAAAAACTAAAAATACATCTTTTTAAAGAGGCTTTTTGATGCTCCTATCTTCGGTTATATTGGGGAGGTTCTTTAGTTTTTCGTTGTTATAATTTTTAAAATAACTTCTAATTTGAAACTAATTTTGATTGTGGTTTTAGCCTGACGTTTAACTTTTTAAACTTAATTTGGTTAATTTTATTAGTTTTGTTTTACTTTTGTATCTTTTTGTTTTGTGCCGCCCCGAGCAGAAGTGTACTGGAGGGGTGGGGTATAAATTATTTTAAATAAGTGAATGAATAATAAACGGTTGGGTCAAAGGAATAAGGGTATTTGGGCCTGGTGGAACAGCTCTGCATCACTGCTCTCTTGGTGAACCTGAAGTTGCTGCTGCATCTGATGGTGGTCCTTTAATTCCAATGTCCTGTTGCTTAAACACCACACATTTTGATCAGATCAAACACCAGAGGGATCAATTTTGGAGCATGACCGCATGCTTGAATGTCCGTGATGATGCAGTATAAGTTGATGTGTCACATTTCTTTGGCATCTGCATCGTGGTGCATAGGAGGCCACGTAGAGTAGGAGATGTGCGCAAACATGGTTGGATGTTCGCTGTTCCTTTCTTTGGCTGGTGTGTTGTTTCTGTTGGCTCTGAACAGTCCCCGTGCCTGTCCAGTTGTAGTCTGCTCACAGAGTTCCCGCAGTGGTGTGTTTTTGGTGTGCCACACCTCCAGAGAGGTGTGGCAGAAACAGCTGGAGAAGAAGAAATGGGCCATGTGTGTGTGTGAAGCAGTCTAAATTTGCAGCTTGTATTGGCAGATAAAGAGTTTGGCGTGTTAAATCGGAGGTGGCTGAGTGGAGTCCTTCAGTACTAGAATAACGGGAATCAACAAGAAAGTGTGGGGAAGCAGAAATATGTTCTCCCTTCTCCCAATGCAGTCTGGAAGACTGAAAGTTTAGATGTGGGCAAACATGGCAGTGTCCAAAAGTGACATGGCCATCGGTGGTTTTGGATTAGCGTTTGGGGTTGAGGCTGGGTGTTGCTGGACTCTCTGAAGCCTGTGCGGATCTCTTAACTGGCACAGGGCACATGGGGGGTACCCTTATGGCTGCCAGTAGGTGCCCTTGGAAAGAATCCTCTTGCACTCTCCCTCTCTCTCCCCATCCCACCCCACTGGGTTTTTCCTCCTGTCTTGGATGCTGCTGGTTTTTGTCGAGCTGTGTAGAAGTTGGGCTTCTGGCACTGTTCCTCTCGCTCTGTCCCTCCTCTCCTCCACATCTCAGAGACGCACATTTTCAAGTACAGACAACACTCTTTAATTTGGCTCTTCCCTCCTCCATGCGGGAGGGGAAGGGGGTGGCCTCTTCTTTCTTCTCAAAAGTCCACTCCTCGCCGCTGCATGGGTGGGGGCCTCATGATCCGCATGGCCACTTCTGCACACGTGACGTGGGTGCCCGGGAGCCCAGCACCCAAGTCGCACCCCCACCTCATGCCGTCACTGCACTTAGTTCCCAGAGAGGCCTCCATTTATTTATTTTTCCAATTTCAAACTTCATTTTCCAGTTTTCTGCACTTAGATGAACTCTAGTTCCATGAGGCTTACATTTATTTGTTTTTTTGGCAAGCATCTCTCCCCATTAAAACGTGGCGCGGTACACTGTCCCGTGAAAGGTAAGGTGGTGAGCATCGGAGGGAGCCGTGCCCCCTGCTGTCCGTGTGGATGGTGGCAGCATCTCACATGTTCCTGGAAGGGAGCTGTGCTGGGAATCGCCTGTTCGGGGGGGGGGGGGCTCACAGATCCTCCCGTATCACAGGGGTGTTAAATGAACCGTGGGGGTACCCGTGGCGTGGATGGCGTGACGGATCTTTAATACTGAGACGCCACCGTGTCGAGTGGCCAGCTGGTCCTCCAGGTGCACGATCCACTTCCTTGGACAATGGGTGGAGCTACTCCCTCCCTTCTAAATCCACCCTGGGTCACTGCCATCCTGACCTTTTAAGCTCGGCGGCCCTATCCCCGCTCCCCACACCCCCACTTTTTTGGATGCTCCTTTGGGAAGTCTAATTTCTTTCTTGCCTTCCTCCCCTCCCTCCCCTTTGCAGGCTCCACTCACATCCTGACCCCACAGAAACTTCTTGACACACTGAAGAAACTGAATAAACCGGACGAAGAAAGCAGCAGTTAAAAAGGAAGAAAAAAGAAAGCTGGAGAGAGAGAGAGAGAAATCCCTCCTCTTCCTTCCCGCTAAAACAAAAGCAAGCAGCAACATTTCACTTCTGACATTTCCTGCCTTTGCAGTTCTGGTGCCCATTCCAACTTGATTTTGTCGATCGCTGCTCCATCCACTTTTATTCTGTTGAAATCCAATTCTCTTTCCTACCCCTCTCTTCCTATCTGTTCCGCCTTCCATCTTGAAGCAAAGGTAAATAAGGCAGGAAAAGGAGAAAAAAAATATGCATTGTGTCTAAAGGGGAAAAAAATATATATATATATATTCTATAAAATAGATATTATCTCCGTAATGTATCTGACAAAACAAACCGCCAAACTGAATTCCATTTCTGAGACCCCCATCCATCTCATCCTTGGCGACCTGAGATTGACGATGATGATTATTTTTGAAATAGTGTTTTTTTTTCAATTTTTCTCTGCCTGGATGACGAATGCTCGTGACTTATTTATGGCTATGTGATCTCGTACCTAACCTCAGATGCAAACTGTGAATGTTCTCTCTCCTGTGTGTTGGAATTTGCTTGCATTTTTTCAGAAACAGACTGTAACGATTGCCCGACCGCCCCCTTCCCTACCTCTTGCTGCTGTTGCCGGGATTGCCATCTCGGTTTTGTGTTTTCTTGAGTTAGTCGATGTGTCAACGGTTGGCTTGGGGGTGCGTGTGTTGTTTTTGGTCATCTCTTTTGATTTTTTGGCATTTGGAAGAATATGTCATAGAGTGGCATCTGGTTCCAGCATGTCTGGCTGAGTCTTTCCTAGGTCTCGGTTGTACAATTATGTTCATGGCTTCAGTTATGGGAGAAAAATAAGTGTGGATGATCTGTTTCCTCTTAACTTTAGCCAAATCACAGTCCCTGTCGTAGCCTTGTGAAAAACAAAGGGACGGATTGTCCCCTCCCAGTGTGAACCCGGATCATTTCTTTGGGCCCTTCCTCCCCACCCCCTTCCGTGACTGCAGCTGGTCTTTAATTGGTCCAAGGTATGTGAAGTTTCCTAGATTCTCAAAGGGGCATTTTGGTTATGGATTGCATTTCTCAGCTTAAGTTGTATCCCGCCTTTCATCCAAGGAGCTCAGGGGTGTGTGGGCATGTCCGTGCAGATAGTTTCTCTCTCGTATCTTGACAACTACCCTGTGAGGTAGGCATGTCTGAAAGATTGAGACTAGCCCAAGTTCACGTGATACAGTTATTTTCAATGGGCTTTAAGTGTGCTAGACTCTTGCTTGGATTGTGGCCACATGCTGGCTCTAGTTCCATGAGGCTTACATTTTTTTGTAAGCCTCTCTCCCCATTGAAACGTGGCGTGGTGCGCTGTAGGAACAAGGAAGGAACCAAACTTCACCCCATTGAAATGAAGGTAGAAAAGCAGATTTGGGGGTGGTGGAGGGAGGGAATAAGAGAATGGTACCCAATGCTTAAGTCAAGCCCAGCCCAGCCAAAGTTAAATGCTTCCAAGTATTGTGAATTTTTGGGGGAGTGGTGGGGGGGAGGTAAGGCTTCTCTTAAACACCATGGGATTTCAGGACTTAAGCATGTCCTCAGCTCTTCCAGTGAAACGCTCTGGCTATAAAGCTTTCAGAGTTAAATTCTGGCTTAATGGTTTCGGTGACCACCATGACCACCAAATGGTATTAGCCGTCTTGGTTTTAGCCTTGTGGCCTACTTGGCTTCTGACCCCTGTGTCTTGAGTTGTTTCTGCCATTGTCCGATACTGCTGCGTTGCTGGCTGTGTAGCAGGCACTGGGATCCCTGCCCCTCTCCTTGCTTGAAATCTTTTGGGTGTCCTTCCCACCCTCCGCCAGTGACCCGTGTGTAATATGAATTGAATAATTGTGTCTCTTGATGTCATTCCAGCTTGGAGTAAAGTAATGTTACCGAGTCCTCCTTTGCATTTCTTTATATTTTGAATTATCATCCCCACAATGGTTTTATTAGCTTACTGTGATTTTATCGTTCTTAGCTGTCACTTGCTCAACTTGGGGTGGTTTCCCCCCACCAAAAAACACCTGGGGAGAAGAAGACTAAATCCTTTCCCTCCTCACTCCTGTTCTTCTTGTGGTCATTTGGTCTCTACTCCCTTGCCCACGTTAAGTTTATATTATTCTTTCCTTAGGGCAAATCTGGATATCTCCTGTGTCGATTTGCACTGCTAACTTTGGTTATCTCTTCCCTCGTTATCATACATATCCCTATCGCTACCCCCCCCCTTATTATTAAAAACTTAATTTAGTGTGGTCTCCTTGTTTAGATTTGGGTTTGTTTTTGTTCTCCTGGGTTATTTATATAAAAAAGATACTGTAATAAAAAGGCAAGGAAGTGATGCGTTGAAAAACAACCTTCTACTCTGTCGTCATTGATTTTGTTTTAACCTTGAAGCCTAAATGTGTGGAAATGTTGAAGCACAAAACTGTGTCGTCGCCATCTCTGTATAGCTGTTCTTCTGTACTTTCAAAGCACTTGGCATCAATAAAGGTTTGCTGTCCCATCTGTGTGGTGGCAAGGATTGGCTTTTGGGGAATTGCCTGGGGTGAGAGGGATAAGGGCGGGGGCGGAAGGCAGGATTGGGATGCGTGGGACACAGCAGCGTCCACAGTGCATTGGGAGAGGGTTCCTGCACTTATAGGAGAAAATGCTGGCAGCCGACCCCAGAGCAAATGGTGAAAGCTCCTCCTTGGAAACAACTCGGCTCTTGCTGCACTGGCATGCAGCTGCTGGAGAGCAGAGAAGGGATGGATGTTTGATTTTTGAAAGCCACACGGCCTGCGTTCAGTGAATAGGGCGGTCTTTATTAGGAAAAACTCTTACAAATGCTGATGTAGGATCCCTGCCCTTTGACTCCCCCAATAACCTGCATCTTCATACCCCAGATAAATTCATATTTTCTCTCTCTCTCTCACTCACTCACTCTCTCTCAGTTTCAGTGAGGGGCTGCTTCTCAAGCTTTCTTGGTCTGCAGTGGTTTAGGCAAGGAGGTGGAGAGTAGAAATGAAATAATGCAATGCTCTCCACGGTAAGGCCTGGAAGCTGGGGTGGCCCCCATCAACCCAACGTTGCTGAATCCTTGGCATGCCCCCCCCCCCGGAACCACACACAGTTGATGGTTCTCAGCATGCAGTCAGTGCTGAGCTTTGTCTCGCACCAGCAGGGAGGGGGAGCCTGTGCACCACCTCAGCGGGTGTGCACAGAGAGTAGGAAGTGTACCCCTTCCCTATGTCTTTCTCCTGGAGCTCTCACGGGGCCTTGACCCCTCTGAGAAAAGTGCAGGAGGTCAGCACAGTGGGAAAATGGCTCTCACGAGTGAGGTTTCATTGCCAAAGTGGCTCCCTCTTGAGAAACAGGGAAGATGGTGGAACTAATGGCTGTGGAAGCCAAAGAGAAGCCACCCCAACTATTTAGCAGTATAGGTTCCAAGGGGGACAACATGTGCATTGTGTAGACGTCCTACAAGAGAGTTCAGAGTTGTGTCCTGGAGTTAAATAACCGTATCCAAGGCAGCAAGATGATGTTTTCAGACTGAGTGTATCAAATCTCTTAGGTAATGGAACCATGGACTTGTCTTACTTAAAAATCCAAAAATGCCAACATGTCTGTATGAGCTCTCCCTCTAAACACACATCTTGTTGCTTGCTCTTCCTAACTGGCAGAATAGCAGAAGCCCTCAATCTCTCGCTCATTGGAAAACATCACACTGTGCTCTGCAAAACAAACTCTACTGCAATATAGGGATTTCAACGGTGCCACTCGAACAACAAAGTGGGGAGAAAGTCCCACAACCATGTTGACTCCGAGGATCCTAAACAAGTCTTAGTTGGAGGGGAAGGAAGAGTGGGTGAAGCAGACAGAGGAATGGGCAGGGAAAGAGACCAGGTCATGCTTTGGGTACAAGACTTCAACAGGGAGGACATATTTTATTACAGCACAAGCCCCATTCTGCCAAATACTACAGGATAGGATCTGTTGAAGAGGATGGATGAGATGATTTCATGACACTGGAGGGAGTGTGGTGGATATAAGTAACTTGTGTCATGTGCCCCAACTCAAAAATAAATCAATTGCTGTAGATGTTTTGTCATTACATTTCATCGCTATCATTGATTCATCCATAGCACATACATAGAGACTGTATCATATTCAATATAATTTACATTTAGTAAAGGCTAGTGGTTTTTCTTCTTTTTGGTTACATTAAAAGGATCTGTTCTTTTGTGTCATGTTCTATGTTTGAGATCTTTTACATAGTTAATTTGTTGTATTCCAAATCTGCCGGAATACACCTGGTGTGGCCTGGTGTATTCTGGGGTAGGCTGGAGTATGCTGGTGTATTTCTGGTGTAGCCTGGTGTATGCTGGAGTATTCTGGTGTAGCCTGGTGTATATTTTTATATATATATATATGTGTGTGTGTGTATATATATATATATGTGTGTGTGTGTGTGTGTATATATATATATATTAAAAAACACGATATATCACTATATATTGTGAAGTGTGTGTGTGTGTGTATTCAGTGAAATGTATTTCTAGGCAGCATACCTAAATCCTTGGGGGCCTAGGGTGTGCAGAAGCCCTGGACTTTGAGAAGGGGCCCCATTTTAAAATCAGGTCTCTGGGCCCACTCCAACCTTGCTACACCCCTGCATTCACCCGTCCACCCATTCACCCGTCCACCCATTCACCCGTCCACCCATTCACCCGTCCACCCATTCACCCATCGAGCCTTCGAACCATTGTACCTGGAGCACACACCAGCCCCCTGCTAACGGAGCAAAGAGACACCTCTTTAAAAGTGGTGATGATTCTCTTGATTGAAAGTGGGGAGCAACTGGCCCTATCCAGCCTGGCAGTGTAGTGAAGCCTGGTATATTCCAAATCTGCCGGAATACACCTAGTGTAGCCTGCTATATCCTGGTGTCTTTTAATTCTTTTCAGCTACATTAGACTACAGTAAAATACATCACAGGTACTCTCTCTCTTTCAAAGTGTCAGTATAAACAGGAGTTGCTGTCTAGTAAACAAGGAGATCTAGCCATCTACATTGGATGTATTCCGCGTTATTCTGTTGTATTCCTAATACACAGAAATCTAGACACCTCGTAATGCCTGCTGTGTTGTATTCTACTCTAGAATATACCCTTTGCATTCATCTGTACTGGTGGATACAGACAACTCTAAAACACACTTAAGCAGATATTATGCAACTCCGCCTACCTCAGTTTTTAAACTAACCGCCAGATTCACATGAGCTCCCTGAGCCTAGAGGGCACTAGAAGGCCATCTTTCTCCAACTGCTGTGTCGCCTTCAGCAACTCAGCCGGACATAGTGCCCCGCTCCCATGCTCCCAGATGAGGGCACTGCTTGGAACCCTGCTGTGCGAGGGGAACTTACGTTTAGGGCGGTGGCCGTAGTCCAGCGGCAGAGCTGATACTCTGTGTGTTCCAAGTCTCGGCTCTGTTCTCCGGTTAGAGGATCAGGATGCAAATGCACAGTGAGACCCTGCAGAGGTGCCATCGGTCTGAGATGATGCTAACATAGGCGGTGCGCAATGGTCTATCTCTGTATAAGGCAGATGAATATATATCTAAACTCAGTCTAGAGGTCCAACATAAATATCTATCTATCACCCATGCTTCAATCTGTATTAGCCTAAACCGTGAACCAATCTAGACATATTACGCCTTTTGGCTTACACCTTTTGGCCCTGTCGGTTTGCAGGAGGGACCTGAGCTCGGATGACATCTGTGGCCTAGACTCATGCTTAAGAATACTGGATGAGGCACAGTTGTACTCTGCTCCCATTCAACAGCCACATTACCTCTCTCCAGCTCTTGGCTGAAACATAGACTCTGGCTAACTCCAAGTAGGTAACACAGCAGAGGAAATGGGAATTATGGCTTTATTTTTTTTAAAAAAACAAATAACCAAAACCAGATTTCAACAAGGTCTGAGCTGGAAAGCAGCATTCTCTTGTGTGTTGCTGAATGGCCAAGTCCCAGTCTCCAGCTTCCGTGGCATTATGATGCACCGAAGGCATTCGTGACATCCACGGGCAAGTGGATGGTGTCTTTGGAGTCCGCTTAATGTTGGGTTGGGTGACTTGAGCGCGACATGCAAATTGGTTTGAGCAGAGAAAACCCACAAGCATGATCACCGAGACAGAAACGGGGGAGAAAACACACACTGATTTCCGCCAAATGAAGTGCTACAGGCCTTTGGGGTCAATGACAAAGAGGGGAGTCAAAATCCCATCACTTTTCCAGCTGCTGTTGAACTACAGACCAAAATCACCCCAAAACACAATTTAAGGTTGTGGCAAGGTTGCCTGCTCAGGCACCAGACCACACCACCAACAACCACACCCAGAAATAACCTTAGAAGGAAGAGACATCTCTAGCTACCATCCAACACCATTCCACTCTTTCTTAAAAAAAAAGTTTGTTCATTGGTTCTCTCACACACATCCCCACCAACACACACATACACAGCTAGTTCAGCCAACAGACATGCAGGTACGAGGACCCCAGCCAGGATAGGAGAGCTAAGTGTGCTCCCAATTGGCACTCGTATAAACTCAAAGATCAAGGTAAGAAGAGGGGAGAGTGGTCAGATGGGAGGCTGGAGAAGGGCAGGATGATTTTTCCTCCACCCTTGATAAAATGCTGGGGCGAGGATCCACTAGGTCACACCTGCCCACCCAGCTCCTGCCTCCCACACAATCACTCTCCCCTCCTCTTCCTCCTACCTTGAACTTGGAGTTTACACGACTGCCGCTCGGGAATGTGCCCAGCTCTCCTACTCCAGCTGGCTGCCCCTCCCACCTGGATTTTGATTGTGTGAACTAGGAAACAGATGACCACAAGTCGGTGTTTTTGCAATAGCCAACGCATAGCTCTTATGGCCAACTCTTAGCAGCTTCCTGGCACGGACTGGTCACGAGGCATGGAGAAGCTAAGCCGTGCCTTTGAAAGTACTCACAATAGTGACTTCTCATGAGCAGAGAAAAGGCAGGCCTCGCTGTATGAGGATCAGCTGTTGGCCAATGCTCGTTTCCAAGATGGCTGCCCGCCGCGATGCTAAAGTGCTTAACGTTTCACTACAGGAAGCGGTTACCATTCGTACGAGCCTTAAGACAGACCTTTGTGTTCATTGGATTCCTTAAAATATAAATAAACTGGCCAAAGCATAGGAGAACAGGCACGGGCCCAGTTGGTTTCTTCAGTGCAGCTGGAGGCACTTGGGGTCCTGAGTGAACGTTTACAACCTTTTCCCGACAAGCTGACAAAGGGGTTGAAGAATTAAGGCAAAAAACCGCTGAGGCAATGTGGAGGAAGGAAAGAACAGAGCTCAGAGAGGAAGGGATAGACTCAACCTTCCCCAAAGGGTCTCTCGTGGAAGCAGAAGGGCTACTGGGGCGAATGGCAGGTCCCTGAGCAAAGTTAAGACACAGACCCCTGCCCCAGAGTCAATTTGTTAAAAAGGCAACCGGGCTGGCTCCCCCCGCCCTGCCCTTCTATCTCCCCCGCTCCATGAAAGTGCCACGGCATTGTCTCTAGGAAGAGGCACAGCTTGAGGGCAGGAGAGAAGAGGAACTCTGGGAGACCTTTTTCAGTCTTCTGAACTCCCAATCAAGAGCATTTTGAGGATGGGCAGGTGGACACAGGTCCCTTGTGGCTCTCACTCGGGAGGTGTAGGGAACTCCCAGGTTCCTTCTCACACAACAGTGCGACCCCCAGACACTGAAGAGAGATCCCCTCATCAAGGGAAAGGGGCGACAGTGTTAGTCTTTGGCACAGAACCACCAGCAACTGTCCATGAAGAAGCCTGCTCTTTCTCCATACTCCGGACAACCTGGTCTCCTTTTCCTTACAGTGCCAGCTGAACCCCAGGGGCGAGGTCACAGCTTGGGGGTAGAACAGCTGCTTTTCATGCAGAAAGTCCCGGGTTGGATCCCTGGCGGCATCTCCAGGTAGAGCTGGGGATTGGCAGGGCCCTCGCCTGAGACCCTGGAGCGTGGCTGCCAGTCAGAGCAGAGCCCTGAACCATCGGTAGGAAGTACCTATATGAGGAAAGGCCCCCTCGGGTCTCTCTTGCTAGAAGAGGCAGGAGCCCCGCAGACTCTTCGCTTTGCTCAGCTCGGAAGCCAGAGACCGGCTCATCTTCCTGGTGGTGAGTTTCATGCCTTGGGCGGCTTCCACGGCACGGCTCAGAGACCAGTTCAGGTCCAGCAGGCCCCTGCAGTTGAGCGTCAAGGAGCAAGAGCCATGTCCTCGGGTCTGACGCCACGAAGCCCAGGTCTTCAGCTCTGGGGCTTGCTGCCTGCCCGAGTCATACACAGGAAGCCCAGCAGGGGTGGAGGTTGAGGTAGGTGCTGATGGAGAACAGTAGCTGAGGAGGGGAGAAGGAAAGGCCAATGAGTGTCAGTGGTCGCCCTTGCTTCGTTCACGAGACCACAGAGGTCACAGCTATGTGGCGTGACAATTACTTCAGGGAAGGGGAGATTTATTTCTCCATTTCCTTTTTCACTTTTACAAGAAGTTAACTTAGAAAGATAGATAAGCTTTTATTTCAGTCATTGGCCAGTAAACGTAGAAAGAAAATCAGAAATCTACCTCAAGGTAGCCTTTTAAAGTGCAAAGTCTTGACAAATTCTCATCAACTTTGTCAGGTTGGCTTCCCTCCCTTCTTGCCCTCTCAAATCTCCTAAGAAAATGTTGGGGCTATACCACTTTTCCCCATGGGACAGTCCAGCCCAAACCCAGACACAAAAAGGGACTAAATCTTATCTTTTCAAGTAATAAAACAATTTTCTTCAGTGAGTACCACCTGCATGTCAGTCCCCTGCAGTGCAACCCTGTGCAATGTTACAAGGCAGTTGGGGTGCAGTTAAAAAGCTCAATTTCTTCCCTCCAGCTGCTTTTGGACTACACCTCCCATCATCCCCAGGGATGGAGGGCACGGTAGTCCAACACCTGCAGGCGGGCCGCAGTTGTGCAGCCCGGCACTAAAGGGTCTGCAAAGCTCCTGGGGAAAGGCGACTTCTCCCACCATTCTCCCCAACTGAAGGTGGCTGAGCTGTTCTTACATTACAGGTGGCGGAGGATAAGGGGCCAAGGGAATCGCTGGGACGTAGCCGACAGATGGCACCGCCCAACACCACAGGCCCGGCCGCTGAGGTGGCTGCTGCTGCTTCCTGGGTTCCGGTGGTGCTTCAGAGTCTGGCGGCAAGGCGTTCTCTGTCCTGGGGCCTGCCTCTGGGGAGAAACGGGATTGACATGTGCGGTTGGCTTAGATGTCCATCCTGGCCAAGGCCTTCAAAACAGTCACACAGTGCTTAGAACAGATAAAAGTTGCACAACAGAAACAATCCAGCCTCCCATCATGGCACTCCAGGCAGCAGCCATGGGATTCCTGGGCAGCCACCTAGCCAGACACTGACCAACAAACCGAGGCCTAAAAGGCACAGGCATCCTAATCCGTGCGGTGGAAGCCATCTGAGAAAGAATCGCTGCCTTCCGATGTATCTCTTTGCAGGGCAGAGCAGGTGTGTTCAAAGTGCTGCCACCACAAGTCAGGTATTATGCCTGCCTGACCCCACCCCGAAGATATTATGCCTGCCTGCAGCCCAAGCGTTTCTTACCATGCACAACTTGGCCCTTGGCGTGTCGGCTGCCCTTGCACAGGAAGCAGGGCTCTGTCTTCCGCTGAGTGCTATGCTGAGGGGGTCTGGATGAGCCCCTTGCGGAGGCAAAACCTAGAAGAGAAGGACAAGCAAGTCAGCACACTAAGCCACAACGCCCCCCTTTCCAATTCTGAAGCAGAAGTTCAGAGAAACAGCTTTGGTGGGGATGAAGCACTCGGTCTAAATGTATGTATTGAAGCAGCTAGGATACTGGGCTGTGACTCTGTCCAGAAGTCCCCAGTTCAGATCTCTCCTGTGGAACTCACTGCCACAAGATATTGTGATGGCCACTAACTTCGATTTGTCCTCTCTGCATTTCTCTAATCCCCTTTTCAAATTCAAAGCAACTCTTTATTGGCAGTCAACAACCAGCTTCATATGGTGAATAATCACTATAGGGATTATTCAGCAACAGTAGTAACAACAGAGAGCCAGCATAGCATAGTGGTTAGAGTGCTGGACTAGGACCGGGAAGACCTGAGTTCAAATCCCCATTCAACCATGAAACTCACTGGGTGACTCTGGGCCAGCCATGTCTCTCTGTCTAACCTACCTCACAGGGTTGTTGTGAGGATAAACATAACCATGTACACAGCTCTGAGCTCCAAAGAGGAAAAAGCGGGATATAAATGTAAAAATAAAATAAATTAATTAATTTAATTAAACAGCCGCAGCAAAGCAAGAATTTGTGCATACAACGGATATGACACAACTCTAACTCACAGACTAACAATCGAGTTAGCCGGAGTGTAATTGACTCCAGTTATTAACACGCAGTTTGCACAAAACTTAGCAACAAGACTTGAAATATCAGAATGCTGATAGAAAAGGAGGAGCATAATTAAAAGGGGGTTAAAATGATTCTTATCTGCCACTGGGTACAAGTCACGATGGCCTCTGAATGTGAGTGGCAGAGAAGCCACAGCAGGAGAGAGGGCATGCCTTCATCCCCTGGTTGTGGGCTTCCCGGAGGCATCTAGTGGTGCTGGACTAGAGAGCCTTGGGCCTGATCCAGCAGGGCTCTTCCTAGGTTGTTTGCAGGGCTAGACCAATAGAGATTAGACAGTCATCTTTCAAGGATGCAGCAGTATTTTCCTGCACCGCGCACAGGGCTGGATAAGAAGACCACCAAGGTATCTCCCAACTGCATGACTCTCTTAAGGTGATGAGAAGCCCAAGGTTAATGGGAGGAAAGGACCTAAGTATCAAGTACTACTACTATGGACACACACACACACCCTGCTTTTCAACCAAAGTTCTCAAAGCAGTTTTACATAGAAAAATCCACAGATAAGGTGGCTCCCGGTCCCCAAAGGACTCACAATCTTAAAAAGAAACATAAGGCAACAATAAGGCAAGATATCAGCCACAGTCACTGGAGGGCTGCTGTGCTGGGGTTGGAGAGGGCCAGTTGCTCACCCCCTGCTCAATACAAGAGAATCACCACTTGAAAAGGGGTCTCTTTGCTCAGTTAGCTGCAGAAGAACATGAAATAATTTCTGGGGTGTGAGTTCACTTCTTTTTTAAAAAATACCTGTGCCAGTTTTATAGTACCTCAAGAATATTCCATCCATTGGTGCAGTGCACTATCCCAATGGGGCGAAACATTTCCGTTGACCCCACCACAGGCACCCTGCTGTAACTTCAATATGGAATGGGAGGCTTCAAGAGGGTCCCAAACAGTGTTCCCTCTCCCAGGGATTCCCAGATGTTGACTACAACTCCCAGAATCCCCAGCCAAAGGCCATTGCAGCTGAGGATTCTGGGAGTTGTAGTCAACAACATCTGGGAATCCCTGTGAGAGGGAACACTGCTTGTTACCGAGGAAAAGTGGCGGTGGCTCCCACTGAAGCCGTTTAGTTTCCTTGGTAAGAAGCTGGTCTTGGGGGTTAGGGAAGCTAGAAGATGCATCGAGAGCTCCACTACAACCTTGATTAATGTTTAACAACATTTAAGGGCCCCAGTGGCTTTACACCTCTCCCGTGGTGGCAGCAGTTGCTAAGCACCGGCATTACAGAATCAGAGCTCGCAGGGGGGAAATAAGACACGGAGCTGGTTCAGACACATTTGAGTTCTGGCGACTAAATCTAACACAGGTTTGTGTCCACAGTCCAGTTAGGCAAGCCACGGGTTCAGAGGGCTCTGGAGCTAGCCGTGTTCCTCTGATTCGCACGTAAGGTATTCCCATGTTCCAGTGCTGTCCAAGTTGACGGCTGACCGTCAGATTTTTTTTTTTCCACTCAAGAGAACACGGAGCAGGATGCGTGCTCTTCTGAGAAGGAGCATCCTTACTTTGGGAGTGGAAACAACACACCTGCTGCAAGTTTGGGCTCCAAGTCTTTTCTCTCCCCCCGCCCCACTTTAAAAAAAAAAAAAAAAAGAAAAGGCAGCAGATAGCCAAGGGAGAGCTCTCAATCTGCCCCAGAACCACAGCAGGGACAAATGATTAATTCCCTCCTCCCTCCCCACTGCAGTCCTGACCTAGATTCTGATCAAGAACTGCTACCCCGATATCAGCCCGTTAACTGAGCAAAGAGGCACCTTTTAAAAGTGGCAATTCTCTTTACTGCACAGGGAGGGAGCAACTGGCCCTCTCCGTCCCCAGCACAGCATCCCTCCAGTGGCTGTTGCTGGTATCTCTCTTATGTTTCTTTCTTAGTCTGTGAGCCCTTTGGGGACAGCGAGCTGCCATTTTTTAAAGTGTATTGATATCTATATAAAAATGCTTTGGGAACTGCTGCAGAAAAACAGCATACAAATATTTGTTATATTCATATGTAATGTGTGCTGTCGAGTCGGTGTCGACTCGTGGTGCCCACAGAGCCCTGGGGTTGTCTTTGGTAGAATACAGGAGGGGTTGACCATTGCCTCCTCCTGCACAGTATGAGGTGATGCCTTTCAGCACCTTCCTAGATCGCTGCCAATAGTTTGGGAAACATACCAGCAGGGATTCGAACCGGCAACCTCTTGCCGCCTAGGCAAGTTACTTCCCCACTGTGCCATTAGGTGGCTGCTGTTTATTCTTCAAACACAAAACCATGCCAGTCTTAAGCATTCCGTTGTGAGCAAGAACTGCCTCCAGATGTTCATACAGGGACCTTATAAACCCCACCCCACGACTGTCTGAAGATCAGGAAATACCGAGCCAACTCATCTGTAGAAGATTTATGGAAGCCACACCACCCCTCTGTATTTGTGAAGGAGTCACTTGGGCATTACGAAAGGGACACACTTGGCACAAGCCAGCACCCAAGAATGGTGCGTTTGTACCTTCTGTCTCTCTGGCGCCTCGCGGAGATGCGGATTCTTCTGAAGGCCACAACCTAACTTCTTGGCAATAGGGGCAGGAGGCAGACGCTTCGCGGGCCTTCGGTTCTTGGGCTCTGGGAGTAGAAAGGGGGTACCGCGTCCCTGCAAAATCAAACACAATGCTGAGCTAGATGGACCACTGGTCTGATTCAGACCCTGCTTACACACAACGTCTAATCAACTTCTGGAATTCTCTGCCACAAGATGTGAGAACCAACAGCCTGGATGGCTTTAAGGCATGTTTAGATAAATTCTTGGAGGACAGGTCTATCGATGCCTACTAGTCCAAGGGCTGTGAGCTACCTCCAGCCGAAGAGGGAAGATGCCTCTAAATACCAGTCACAGGGGAGCAGCAGCAGGAGAGAAGGCATGCCCTCATCTCTTGTCTGTGGGCTTCTCGGAGGCATCTGGTGGGCCACTGTGGGGGATGCTGGAATAGACGGGCCTGGGGCCTGATCCGGAAGGGCTCTTCTTATGTAGGGTTATATGGACAAGCCTATACAGACCCAAGTCCAATTCATGGGGAGGGGAAAGAAATCCCACTAATCACCCCCCTGTCCCATACAATCAGCTGTTTGCACAGACATCCTGGGGCACACCTGGGAGAGAAAAGGGGTTTCTAATGCTCCACTTCTAGGTGTGTACATTGGTTTCCAGAACCAATGGAATCTGATACCAGTGGAGCCTATTTGTATCCGGTTCCACTGGTTCCAAAATGAATTAGTTCCATCCGAACACATTCCATCCTCAGATTGATCATCCCCCATTCATTTTTGTTCTCTTTATATGAAGAAACAAACAGAAACCAGAGTATATTTCTTACTTCAAACAGGTGGCAAAGGAAATGCAGACTCAGGTGAGGATTCCTTACCTGTGTAAGGGCCTTGGACGATGGGCTGATCTGGGGGTTTCGTCTGGGAAGTGGAGGCTACCGGGCGCTTTCCTCCCCAGGGCTTGGGCAGAGAACAGTCCGACTCCGAAGGGGCTGTAAGCAAGAGAGGGAGGGAGATACCACAGATTATCAGATTCTGGGTGTGTATAGTCATGTGTCACCAGAGTGGCTGAGGTGCCACAGAAGTAAATGTATTCATATGGCAAACCTATTTTGTCCAAGATCAAGGTTATGAGCAACCAAATTGCTCCTATCTTGCAGGGAAAGCCAGCTCTGCATAGCACAGATTGGCTGCTGCCTGTGCCGTCCCCAACTCCAACCCTCACAAACCAGTCCTGGTGTGGCTGTGTAGTTCATTTAAAATTGATTATCCCCTAAAAACAGGAAGTGTGTACAGAGAATAAATAAATTCTGTGCGTGACAGTCCGTCTGATGACTGAGAGGAGAAGCAAGATGGAAAACTGAGAGCATCATTCAAATTGCTTTATAAGTATGTCTGTAAAATGTGCTGTGAAGGCGTGTGTGTGTGTGTGGGGGGGAGCACACTTCCTTTGCAGAAGGAAAACCTCCCAGAGTGCATCCTGCTTCAAGGCATGTTCATGTGCACTCTCGGTATAAGACAACTCCTTGTATCATTAGACAAGATTAAGCGCAAGGAAAACCGGTGCAGCCAGCTTGCAGCAGAACCCAGCTGTGCATAGCACTGATTGGCTGGTGCTTCCGACGTCTCCAACCAAAACTAGCCCTATAAATGCGACTGAATCATCTGCTGTTCAGATTTTGCAAAGTGGGAGGTTTGCCCAGAAAGACTCAAGCCATTTCTGCCCCATTCCTCATGCTCTTCCAAGCGACAGCTGATCGAGGCTACAAAAGGCAGATGCTACTTACTGATCTCCAGCTGGGTCCCATCTTGCGAGAGCGATGCTTTCCTCCTCCACCTCTCCGGCTCAATGGTCACAGCTGGATCCTCAGGGCCGAGTCGGCTTTCCCCTAAAGTTTTGCTAAAGGATGAGATGGGGAGACAGAGACCCAGAAAATGGAGAATCATTTTGACACATATTCACCACTCCCTACGCTGCCGGAAGCAAGCCCAAAGGTGAGACTCTCCCTTCCTTGCCGATTCTTGCTGGAACCTTCAAACTTTGCGACAGTTAGGGTTAGAACAGCCCTCTCGTCCATTTTTTGTCTCCAGAGAATTACCAGAGAACTGAGATTCCCTAATTTGGTCTTTCTGGCTACAGATCTGCTACTCAGAGCACAAAGGCTCACATAACTGCACAGTCTTCCTCCGTTTACCCTACCTGCAACCTCCCTCCCCTTCCTCTGCTGTCAGTTTTCTAGATTGCAAGTCCTTTGGGGCAGGCATCTTTCCTCTATAAAGTGTCTGAAATAAGTATTTCATGTAGTTATAATTGGTACATATGCACACATCTTTACAGCTAGATATAAAACTATGGCTGGGATAAAATGGTTCCGTGCTTCACCAACCAATTTGCAAATGGAAACAAATGGGGGGAGGAATGGAGTTCAGCATAAGCCAGATGTGCATAGCACTGATTGACTAGTGCCCGTGGTGTCTCAAACCCAAATCCCATCTCCGCAAACCAGTCCAAGAGGATTGATTTTGCAGTTCTTTTAAAAATGATTTTTCTTAAATTAAGGAAAACAAACAAAAAAAGGGAAGAAGGAACATTTGAATGCTGTCTGTTTGGGCAGGGGCCCTACATGAGTTCACACAGGTGCTGGATTTAGAAATGTGCTTTGCGAGGATTGGCTTCCATCATTTCACACAAGCAGCAGATAGGACCATAGAAAGCTTCTTCATGCTGTGTGGGATTCCATCACCTACCTCTTTGGATTGGCACTCTTTCGGAAGCGGGCGCTGTCCTGGAACGGCAGACGGGCCCTAGAGGTACGTGGGGATGACGACAGCCTTGGGGGGCTGTGAGGTCGGTAGAGGGTCTCCGCCAGACTTTGCCGTAGCTGGGAGACTTCATTTTGTAGAGCTGCAATAGCCTGGCTGGGATGGGGAAAACACACACACACTATAAAGCAGGGCCGGTTACTCAATTGGCTATCTGTATACATAGTGAAGCGAGAGCTGTGTGTGTATATTATGTGACTAGGCAACTACAATTCCTTTCCAAGTAAACAGAAAACACACTACACAGCCTGAGGCTAGGTGGATGGTTACGAGGGACGCGGCCTTCTCTGTTTCGGCCCCCAGGGGTGGAAAGAAACTAACAAACCATTCAATCACAATTGGAACTAGAAACTGCAAGAAGCAGCAGAGGATTCTATACTTTTGATGTACTCTGGTGGAATCACTGTAGCCTGGGGGTTCTTACACTGGGGTGCCCAGATGCTGTTGGACTACAACTCCCATCAGACCCTGCCAAAGACCATGGTGGTACAGGTTGATGGGGGTTCTAGTCCCACAACCACCCAGATTTGCGAACCCCTGCTCCTGCAATTGCAATGAATAACATCTGCCACAAAAAGCCCAGCCCAGCCATGAACTAGGAAGGGGCGGACTGATCAGATCCGTCAGCTGAGGACTCCTGGCTGACTCACCTTTTTCGGCCCCTTGATTTACGGTTCTTAGAGCCCTAATGCAAAACACAGCCAGCTGCAGACGGAAGAGGCCTTCACCGCTGGAGGGAGATGCAGGCATTAACTCTAACACTGCCAGAAGCTTCCTAAAACCAGCGGCCAAACATGGGCCTGAGTTTGCGGGATGTCTCCTGAAGAGTTAAATACTCCCCTCCCAGAGTCCCCTCTCGCCCTAAAGGAGTTGGGGTAGTTTCCATTTCAGAAAGGTTGTTCCGAGTAGCACGGGTGCCATAAGGAATCAAGAGAGGAGGGTTGGCTTTCCGGCAGCGTCAAATCCGATCTGCCTTTATGGCTCTGCTGCGGAATCGGGCTGACATTGTTTGAAAGATTTCTGCAGGCGACAGGATCTTTTCCCTGCAAGCGTCCGAATGGATGGAGGTGTTCGCCGAGTGGAAAGCCCCACTAAGTCCGGTTGGGTCTGCAGATGCTGTTGGCCAGCAATGCTCGTCTCATCTACCACCTCGCCCCCGTTCCAGGCAGACGAAGATAAAAAGAGGGCCGCGTACCAATCCCCGTTCAGCCATGAAACCCAGCGGGCGACTCTGGGCCTGTCACGTCCCTCAGCCTCAACAACTTCACAGGGTTGTTACGGGGACAGACATCACCGCACACACTGCTCTGGGCTCCTCGGAGGAAGAGCGGGGTGCAGGTGTACAACAAGCTCTTCTGCAGAGGGAGCAGCAAACGAGGCTGCTAAGGGGACAGCGTGGGCATCCTGAGAGGTCTGGGTCTTTGGTCCAAATCACACAAACGGCATTACATAGGAAGATGACGGATATTTATATACCGCTTCTCAAGGAGAGTTCCCAAAGTGGTCTACATAGATATAAAGAAATTAAATTAAATCAGCAACAGCAGCCACTGGAGGGATGCTGTGCTGGGGGTGGATGGGGCCAGTTGCTCTCCCCCTGCTGGTCTTGGGGGAGAAAGCATGACTTGTCCCCTTAGCTAAGTAGGGTCTGCCCTGGTTGCATATGAATGGGAGACTAGAAGTGTTTGCACTGCAAGACATTCCCCTCAGAGGATGGAGCCGCTCTGGGAAGAGCAAAAGGTTCCCAGTTCCCTTCCTGGCAGCATCTCCAAGAGAGGGCTGAGAGAGACACTTGCCTGCAACCTTGGAGAAGCTGCTGCCAGTCGGTGTAGACAATACTGAGCTAGATGGACCTATGGTCTGACTCAGTAGATGGCAGCTTCCTGTGTTCCTGCTATATAAGGAGAGTCACCACTTTTAGTTCAGTTACCACTTTCTTCAGTTAGCAGAGGAAAGGGATTTTAAAGTGCTTTTTATTAAAGTGCTTGAGTGCTTTTAATTCAGAGCTGGAATTGTGCTCAACACAATGGTAAATGGACCTTCAGTTTCCAAGTGTATAAACAGATACACGGCCCCATGAATAAATCCATTATATACAGATGATTAAACCACTACATTTTCCAGCCTTCTGCATTGTCTTGATTAATTTCTATTCCTGGGACAGAAACCTCGCTCCAGAGGCAGGGAATCTTCCTCGCCCAATGAAGGCCACAGACATAGGTAGCTTGGCTAATAGGATGAACGAGAGCCCCAAATTCCTCCCAAAGTACACTCAGCTAGCATGGACGACTTCTGGAAGACTGACCCAGCTGCAGAGCTAAAAATGATATGTCAGCTGCCTCTGATCAGTCAACCAGTACAAACTGTGCCCATGTTTGCCACTTGTTCCACCACCACTGCCGCCCCTCGTTGGTTATAGCCAATCATCTCCTTGAAGGGCACACTTACTCTCGTTCCAAGCGCGAATCGAGGAAACTGTAGCAGAGTGCCTGAGCTGCAGAAAGTGATGGGGCAGAGGAACTGGGCGGAGAACATCTCGCTTCATTGGGAGGGGATTTGAAAGTGCCAAGTCCACCATGCATGTCAGAGTCGGAGCGAGCTGCGAGGGACAAGAACACCCAGTGATTTTTTGACCTTTGGAGAGAGTTCTCCTGTGACCAACCCAAAGGACCACTTCACACATGCACACCAGGTCAAGCCCAGTCCATTTACTGTAATCTAGCCATGATACAAAGTCCACCATAAAGCAAGAAAAGCCTGGCACACTGAGGAGAGCTGGCCTTGAGGTAGCGAGCATGAATTGCCCCCTTTGCTAAGCAGGGACCATTTGCATTTGAATGACTACATGTGTGAGCCCTGGAAGATCTTCCCCTGGGGGATGGAGCTGCTCTGGGAAGAGCATCTCGGTTCCAAGTTCCCTCCCTGGCAGCATCTCCAAGAGAGGGCTGAGAGAGACTCCTGCCTACAACCTGGGAGAAGCCGCTGCCAGTCTGTGTAGACAACTGTGAGCTAGATGGGCCAAGGGTCTGACTCAGTATATGGCAGCTTCCTATGTTCCTGCACAGTCAGAAGCATTGCAAACTATTACAAAACTCATGATGCCTTAATGGTCCATAGTGATCCACAGGATTCGCTTTGGCTTTGGAACATGCAAAGCACTCTGGCCTGGTTCAGATGCAACGCCACAATTAAGCGTTAGGAGCACAAGCCTCTGAGCGGCATGCTCCATCTTGCTCTTTGTGCAAAAGGGGAGGAGACCAAGTTTCCTTTTTAGGAGCATTAGCGGTTTTTGTGGTCCAATACATATCGCAGCTTCCCCTCTCTTCTAGACTCCGGAGACAGTGGTTTGTGCAACCCACAGCTCCACAAACTTGGACAAAATCAGAAACCATGGCTTACAACAAACGGGGGCCAAAGCTGTGAGCTCAATCTCACAAGAGTAGAGAAACTAAGAGGTCACACCAACGGCTTCGAGGTCACATCTCGAGGTTTGGAGATGGGTTGGGAGGGAGGGAGGTAGCGTCGCAGCAGCATTCAGGGACATAGTCCCAGGTTCGAGGGGCAGCAACGGAGAAGGAGAAGAGCAGTTTAAATGAGGAGGTCCGTGGCACTCTAAAAGGGAATTCGATCTATAGGAGGCTGCAAGGGAGGGAGACAGGATGGAGGCGTTTGAGCGAGCAGAAGATCTTTGAGGCTCCGGGGGAGAGTTCCAGGCATAAGGGGCAGCGAGGAAGAAGGGACAGAGCCATTTGATGGAACAGAAGATCAATCGAGCTCTGCCAGGGGGAGGTGATTCTAGGCATAAGGAGCAGCAAGGGAGAAAGGGGGAGTCTTCTGAGGGAGCAGGAGATCTATAGGGCTCTAGGAGTGAGTTCCAGGCACAAGGGGAAATGGAGCAGATGATCAGGAGGGAATTCTAGGCACAAGGGGCTGCCAGGGGGCAAAGGGGGCATTCACTGGAGGGAACCTCTGGAGGGCTGAGGGTGCTGGAACTGGAGGAATGAAAGTCACCGACAGGGACAGGCAACCTTTTGAACCTTCTAAGGAGCTCAAAGCAAAACGTAGCTTCTACTCACTGCTCTCTGTGTCCGGCTCCACCTCGCTGGCAATGCTCTCTGTCCACCTGGGAGGGGAGGCTGCCTGGAGTGGGCCTCTGTCACCGGGCGGGCCGTGCCTCTCCACGGTGCCCTCAGCTGGGCCATTCCTGGACAACGTGTCCGTCGCTAGGGGTTCCACCTCAACAGGTTCTTTCCTCCGAGATGCTGGTTGGAGGACGGCGGTGGGAGCAGCATCGGCTGTCAGAGCATATTTCCCCTGCATGCCACGGGACCTGGGCACAGGGCAGAACAGAGGCATCACCCAACAGGACCTCAACCTTCTGCTCAGAGGTGTGTCGTCTCCTAACGCTCCTTCGCTATTGGGCAATCTAGTCCCGTGTCAGAAAGGCGGGGCCCGAGCCCAGGAACCTTAATATACAGAAGGTTCCATGGTCCAATCCCTGGCAGTGTCAGCTGGTAGGGCTGGGAAAGATCCCTGAAGTGGCTGCAGCCAGTCAGTGTGGACAACACTAAGCTAGGTGGACCAAGACTCTGAGGGAGTAGAAGGCAGGGTCCTGCATTCCTATATGTTTAGAAGAAGCCAAGAACGTCCACACTCAGGTTCATCTAAACCAGAACTTTATCTCCTACAGGTTCACAAGCAGATTAAGATAATATAGCAGCTATCTGCTTTTGAAGGCCTACAGACACCTCTGTGGCATACTTCTCGTGAACATGGAGGTATCTGCCTCGATAGCCAGACAGTTTTTAGCTATCAAGGCTAAAACCCAGCGGTAGATCTAACATCATTAATATGTCTAGTTTTCCTTCCTCCCTGCCACGCCTTAAAAGTCACCTCAGAGCCAAAACCCATGTGGTCCAGCCAGTTCTCCTAATGTTAAAAGTCTGTGTCCATTTCTCTTGTTTCTGCTCCAATTCACACACAATTCTTTCCTCTCTCCAAACCAGTATAGGGTCAACTCAGCCTTTGGTTTAATCTGTTCTGACTTCAGATCTCTACCACTTACTTCCATGTTTATCAGCAAGAAACACACTTCTGTGGGTTGATGGAGAGGAGAGGAGAGGAGAGGAGAGGAGAGGAGAGGAGAGGAGATCCGTACCTAAAGTGAGATGAACGGAAAGGAAGAAAAGAAGGCAGGCAGGCAGGCAAAGAAAGAAGAGAGGGGTGGGGGGAGAGAAAAGGCAGGGGGGAAAGTAAAAAAAGAAAGAGAAAGAAAAATCCGCACCTAATGTGAGATGAATGGTACTTTGGCACCTGAGCCAAGGGAGAGACCCGGCTGGCTTCTGACCCCACGAACCCGCTGTCTGTCTCTGGGGACACAATGCGAAGCTCCTGCAACAGAGGGAAAAGGCTGACCTGAGCAGGGGCCGTGAAGATCCAGTGTGGTATAGCAGTTAGAACAGGGGCAGGCAACCTTGCTTCTCTAGATTTTGCTTGACTACAATTCCAAACATCACTGACTATTGGCCATCGTGGCTGTGGTTAATGGGAGTTGCAGTTCCGCCACAGCTGAAGAGCCAAGGTGGCCTACCCCTGGGTTAGAGTATTAGACTACGACCGGGGAGATTCGAGTTCAAACCCTCATTCATCCCCGAAGCTCTCTGTATGGCGATGCTCCTGATAATGCTGCTGGGAATGTGATAAGGTCTACCAAGCCCCTTCCCCCAAACCTTGCTTTCCAGCAGCACTGAACAGAGAAGGCTGTGCCAAGAGGAAGAATGCTCCCTTGGGCCTCCATCAGGGCTCACAACAGCAACCTTTTAGAGTCAGACGGGACGTTCGAGGTCTTCAACCCCCTGCCCAGGGCTGGAATCTGCTACAGCCCACTGGGACCGCAGAATCCATCAGTCCCAAGACTGCAGGACCCGTCAGCCCTGGGGATTTGCATTGACCTGCTCTGGGCCCTCCATTCCCAAACACACGCCACACTTTGCACACCCGGCAACCTCTGCCGGCCATTCCGGACCAACACTTACTTCGGGCAGTGCTGGGCTCGTCTTCCGGAAGGACTTCTGGCCGGCCCGTTCCGAGGCGATGCTGCCCGCGATGCTGGCCATGCTGCTCTGTGGGGAGAGCGGCTCCTGCTGCCTCCTGGAGGTTGGCTTGGGAACTGCAGTCGAGGCCCTCTTATTCTCAGCGGAGCCCCGAGGAACCGACTCCTCCACCTCCACGGAGGGCAGGCCGCTGAGCCGGGAGGCCGGCGGCCGGCGCTTTCTGGGTGGCAGGTCAGGAGGCTGCCTCTCTCGGGGCTGCCTTTTAGAGGCAAAGGAGAAAAATGTCAGGGCCTCGACAGGCAGAGTCGCCAACCCTGGCGCAACAACCCTTGAACCAGTTAGGAAGCTGGCCCTAGAGCGTGCCACTTTCAGTGGGAGAAGTGTTCTTATTAGACCTCGCAGGCAACAGCCAAGAGCTCTAATGGCGAGGGGCCTATCCCCGCAAGGACTTCCAAGAAGCCCCAGAAGGCACTTGCTTTCCGATCCAACGTGTCAGACCGCGGCCCACGGAAGTCCTCCCACAGCGCTCCCGACCGCTGGCATCTGAGCCGGTTTTGTTGTGCCGAAGCCATGCCGCAAGGGGGTCTTTGCAAGGGCAGAGAAGTAAAGCCAGGTATTACATAAGCAAAAAGGAGCAACACAAAAGCAGCGGCTGTGCCAATCATCACGTGGAAAACGGCCAACGATACGAGAACGAAGAAAGAGCCTGCTTTTGATTCTTGCCACTCTCTCCTCCCTCGACTGCTCCTCAAGATGTCATGCTTTGCTTCCCTCCCAGCCAAATCCTTTCTCCGTTCGTGTTTTCTGCTCCCAGAGTCCCACCCTTTAAATCTGGCCTGCCAGCTCGGACTACTAAGTAAGGAACAGCCAAAAGCTCCTTTGTCCGACTCTGGGAAAAAGAGAGAGAGAATGTAAAGGCGTCTTTGTCTGGTGGTCTGACTCGATGGAGCAAATGCAGATAAAAACAAACCCTGTTTCTAATTTTGGTCACATCCCGGAACACCCACAGCCTCTATCTGCTAATAAAGGCATTCCATCAGTATCTGGGGCCAGTGTGGTGCAGCGGTTAGAGTTAGAGACCTGGGTTCAAACCCCCACTCATCCATGAAGCTCATTAGATGCCCTCAGACTTATCGCTCTCACAGCCTAGTCTGCCTTACAGAGCTGTTGTGAAGATAAAATGGAGGGGTAGGAACTTGCACACCACTCTGAACTCCTTCGAGAAAAGGTAGTGTTTAAAATGAAAGAAGTAGACTATATGTGCTCGTATGACAAATTTCACTACCTAAAATATGGTATCTGCGTGCTGATTCACATTTCACTTCCTAATGCTGAGATGTGGACATGCACACACCCCAACTTTGAGGAGAAGGACCCAATTCACCAACACCTTTAGTACTTCTGTGCATATGTAGCACATCCAAGGAAACTGGGGACCACAAGAAACCTAGATCCTATGACCCCCAGGCTCCTTTGATGTTTCCCATGCCTCCCTGCGAGATAGGTTGGGCTGATGGCGAGTGCCTGGCCCAAAATCACTTAGTAAGCTTCCTGCACTTGGGTCTCTCCAGTCCAAGTTCCACACTCTAACCACTACACCACACTGACTCACAAATACTGGCACCACACCTGCATTGGCAGCAGGCCAAATGGGCATTCCGGACTGTGGACGCATGGTTCCTTCTCCTGCGTGACTTACTGCGAGGATGAGATGCGAGCGGTGCCGTTCATGTTAGCTGCCATTCTGCGGGAGCTGTCCTTTGTCCCAGCATCCCCTGCAGTTGGACCGTCCACGTCCTCCGGGGACAAGTGCCGTTTGTCCGGCTGCAGCTGTTCCAAGCTCATCGCTTCTGGAAGAGACTTGAAGCTGCTATAGCTGGTGGCAAGAGACAATGGGTTAAGTGAATCAGCCTGAAGCCAGGGACCCGCAAAGGCAAGGTCACGCAGGAGGCTTCCTGTGCTCCAAATAAGGTACAGCCGTGAAAAGAAACAGCTGACCTTACATTTTAACAGTAACTGCCGCCCATCATTCTGGAGTTAAAGATGCCCTGCAGCATAGCAAGACAATGCGTAAAATGATCGATCCGGCTCGCTCACCCTGGCTAGCTCTTCCGGGAATTTGCATTTTGGTTTCTAGAGGTCACTGTTTGTTTTTGTTTTTAAATTGTGTGGATATTTGTCATTTTTAATTAGTATTTTACTATACAGGACGATTTTGCTAATTGTGGGTTCAGCACTCGCGGTTTCACATATCCACGGTCAGGTAATAGACCTCAGTATACGTGGGTGGTGGTGGGGAGGATGCTGTAAATATCCACGTATTCACGGGTGGCTGGAAATGTCCTTGGAGATAATTTCCGGCCACTATTTTGAGTTTGGCAGAGACCGGGAGCCATTTTATGACTTTTTCCCAGCCTTTAAAAAAGAGAGAGAGAGAAAAAAACTTTCAGCCATGTTTTTCCGCTTGGGGGGCATTGCTGGAATGTGGGGGACTGCAGAGCACAGTAGGGCATTTTATTAGGTGGTCTTTGCCCGTTTCCCTGCCCTTTGGAACCTAGACCCGGATTCCCATTGCCCCAATGCCTCGGTATTCAAGGTTCCAGCATCCACGGTGCTAGCCGAGAACAGAACCCCCACAAATGCTGAGATTCTGCACTGGTACATCACGGAAGAGACCCACTTGGGTTGGGCTCGTGTTCGCTTATTCACAGAGTGCATGCAAAAATCCATCCACTTACTGGTCTAGCAGGTGATCAAAATCCTCCTCCACTTGGAGCTGCTTGTGCCGCAGAGGGTCAGGGATGCCCTCCCCGTCTGCCTCACTCTCGCTGCTGACCGAGCTCACTTCGGCATCCACACAGACTTGGTAGCGGCTGTCTTTGGGGATGGGAGCCTTCAGAGCAGAAAGGAAGGGCATGAGCAAGGACGGTACCGAAAACAACAACAACAAATATTTATATACCGCTTTTCAACAAAAGTTTACAAAAGTTTACATACTAATGTGAAATAATAAATAAGATGGATCCCTGGCCCCAAAGGGGTCACAATCTAAAAAGAAACGTAAGACAGACACCAGCAACAGTCACTGGATGTACTGTGCTGGGGTTAGCACGAATAACTAATAATAGCACTAAGAACTAGCACTAATAGCACTAATCAACAGCACAGTTAACAGATGGCTGTGAGTGGTTTACAAATCACAAGTTTTGTCTACTGGCATAAAACTCCGTATTGGTCAAAAGCTTGCACGTATTTTAACATCAAATTTAGTGATGAAATTATTATTTTGCGCCCTGTGTTAAATACAAAAGAGGGCTCCTGCTAGGGCAGCACTATTACGGAGATACATGTGATAATATCAGATGTGTCTCCCTGCTATGTAATAATTTTCTTTTATTTGGGGATGCTTCTTCTGTTTCTGTTGCAATTCCATAAGGAAGTCTGAAACACAAAAACCAGACAGGCACAGAAACAAAGATTCAATGAAGATTCACTCCGTAAAAAAAAAGAGAGAGAGAAAGGTTCTTCACACTTAAGGAAGAGGGGATTGGAAACTGAGCTGTCCAGATGTGGCCCAGGGCCTCCAGTTCCTGATCACTGTGTCTTGGTGGAGGGGAAACCTTCTAAATCCTTCATGCTTGAAATACTCATAAACACACACTGGACACATGGACACACATAAACACACACCAATCCCCCACCCAGGAAAACCCAGAGCAAGCAACAGCGTTATGTCCAACCTCAGGGTACGGAGTGCGAAGGGCTGGGGTCGGGGCTTGTATGGATGGAGTCGGGGACCTCATCTGGGCTGCCGAAGCCTGCGATGGCAGACAACCAGGGGATCTGGCTTCCTCAGAGTTGCTCTGGGCAACCAGCTGGTTCTGCAAAGCTGGATCAAGCCGCTCCTTCAGCTCCTCCAAGCGCATCTCCAGGCGGAAGATCTCCCCTTCCACCACCCTGGAAGACAGCAAACAGTCAGCAGATGGGAAGGGGGTGCTAGAAAGCCAACATCTCATGGAAGAAACACTAAACTAGCATCACCTCTGGAAGATCTCTGCATAGCGGGGAACTGTACACTCCCTCTCTTCTCCCTCTCACATAACACTAGAACCAAGGGTCATCCTCCCATGAAATTGATTGCTGGGAAATCTAGGACCAACAAACGGAAGTACTTTTCCACACAATGCACAATCAACTTGTGGAATTCTCTGCCACAAGATGTGGTGACAGCCAACAACCTGGATGGCTTGAAGAGGGGCTAGGATAACTTCATGGAGGAGAGGTCTATCAATGGCTACTAGTCGGAGGGCTTTAGGCCACCTCCCGCCTCAGAGGCAGGATGCCTCTCAATACCAGTTGCAGGGGAGTAATAGCAGGAGAGAGGGCATGCCCTCAACACCTGCTGTAGGCTTCCAGCAGCATCTGGTGGGCCACTGTGTGCATATGAATGGGAGACTTGATGTGTAAGAACTGCAAGATATTCCCCTCAGGAGATGAAGCCGCTCTGGGAAAAGCAGAAGGTTTCAAGTTCCCTCCCTGGCTTCTCTAAGATAGGGCTGAGAGAGATTCCTGCCTGCAACCTTGGAGAAGCCGCTGCCAGTCTGGGTAGACAATAGTGAGCTAGATAGACCAATGGTCTGACTCAGTATATGGCAGCTTCCTGTGTTCCTGTGACTAGATGGGCCTCCTTGGGCCTGATCCAGCAGGGCTGTTCTTATGTTCAGCATGTCAATGTTTGGGGCAATGCTTAAGTTATTAGTTTATGGGTATACCACAGCGGAGGAAAGGACTCAAGCAGGAGAGGTTAAAGATTAACAAAATTATGAACATTGCCCAGAAAGTGTCTGCTAACTGGGCAAACACGCTTTAAAATAGTAGCTCTCACACTGAAGAGGAGGAGGAGGAGGAGATTGCCCCTATTCAGTCCAGCACAGTGTCTCTCCAAGGGCTGTTGCTGGTGCCTATGGTGTGTTCCTTTTTAGATTGTGATCCCTTTGGGGCAGGGAACCATCTCGAGGCCCTCTTGTGGCATGCAGCTTGGGCACCATCTCTGCTCACTGGGCTAAGAGGTAGCATTGGCTCTCTCCTGTTCAGCAGGGGACAGCAACGGTCCCTGTGCAGCCCAGAATAGCATCCCTCACTGGGACTCTTGCCGGCATCTCCCTTGTGTGGCTTTTTAGATTGTGAGCTCCTTTGGAAAAGGGAACCTCCTCCTCCTTACACTTTTTCTCCTACGGAAACTGCTCTGAGAGCTTGAAAAGCAGTATATTAAATCATCACAAGAGTGCCATCTTTGCTTGTTTATGTGCCATGCCTTCTTCCTTCTATGGATCATTATGTCACTTGGGGAATTATCCCGAGGGCAATATACATACCGATCTGGGTCAAAATCTCCAAGCACCTCAGCAGATTCCAGGTGGTTCTGCACCTGCCGGGATTGTTCTCGGGCCTGCAGGTAAGCCCTCTCCAGGGCGGCCTGAGCTTCCTTCAGCCTTGCAAATCCCTAGAGCAGCAGCAAGATTAGAGAAGGCAACCATCAGCTCCTGCCTCCAAACTTGAGTTGGGAATTTGCACTCCAGGGATGCTAAACTAAGGGGTGGGACACAGGGACATAGGAAGCCGCCTTCCTGCAAGTCGGGCCTTTGGTCCATCTGGCTCAGCGTGGCCCACACGGACTGGCAGCAGTTCTCCAGGGTTTCAGAGAAGGGTCTTTCCCGGCACTTCCTGGAGATGCTGCCAAGGACGGAACCCAAGACCTTCTGTGTGGGGGACACGTGTTTTAACACTGAGGTTTCTCCCATCCCTTGAATGCTCAATCTGCAGGAATTAGCAGATGGCAATGCTGAGCTCCAGTCCCTAAAAGAGCTTCTCCCACTGATATCTGCAGCAGGGTTCAGAGGTGCCCTTTTCCTCAACGTCTCACTTCTTCCTCTACAATAACCATACGGGCCCAACTATACAGGTTTCGTGTAAGAATTACCCCAGGGCAATGCAAATGAAGCTGTCTTTACATTCTAAAGGACTGTGCACTAATCGTAAAAACCGCCACTCCAAAATACTTCCCACAAATCATAGGAGCCTCAGAGAAACCGCTACATTCCTTCAATGCAGAGAGAAAAGTCTCTGGGTACCTTTAGCTGGTCCTGTGGTGTCAGCCTCCCCGTCCAAATTAACTCCTCCAAGGATTCCACCTAAATAAAGAGCATGCAGCATATTGATCAAAGTTTCAATTTTGGGAGTTGGCAGAAATACAATTCCTGGATAGGCCTCTTGGCCACTTTGTTCCAATTTCATAGAGCATGGTCTTGAAATTTTTTATTTGTGTGTCCCTCCCCACTTTAAAACACCTCCTTGTGCAAGCACAAAAGAGTCTTCCCCCCCAAAGCATCTAGGTAGAACACACACAATACAGATGTCTTGGTGTAATACCATGACACTCTTTTTAAAAAGATTTGGTTTTTTTAAAAAGCCTGCATGTACCCGCACGGGTATTTGGGACAAGTTACATCCATTCACCACCAAGTCGTAAGCTTATGAATTCCCCCCATCCCCACTGGGTACCATATCCCTGCAACCTACTTGCCTGTGTCTGAAATTTCCTCACTTGGGCAGCTAATACACGTGTCAAATGATCTCCCGAGAAAGGCTGGGCAATGGAGTTGGGTCCATCTGCTCTGGAAACCCCAGTGGCCACAGAATTAGGAAGGGAAGAAGATGTCATCTGCTCTCCTGACAATCCTGCAAAACAAACAGATGAAAATTTCATCTTTGTACTGGCATTGCCAAAAAAAAGCATGAGCTTCTCCAACTCAACTCAAGAAAAATAAAAGAGCTTTCCTCCAAACAGGACCACAGTGCCAATTCTAAATCACTGGCCTTCAGAATAGCACCGGCATATTCAAGGTGTGGAAGGTGGCAAACCAAGTTTCATGAGAATGCTTCGGTTCTCTGACATGATGCAAAGCCATGGTTAGCTAAACAAACCACGGTTTTACTCCAAGTCTGAACCCTGACCAAGCCAAGAGAAAATATCTCTTTAAGAAGTGGCAGACAGAAATGAGTGAATTTTTCCTGACCATTATTGGTGAAATGTATGAGATTCAGATTCAACTTAGATCTAAACAAGTTCAACCGTGTTTTGACAGTTGTGTTGCTTTGTGACTGCCACATGACCTAGTGATATATATTTTTCTGACTTGCATGTCATGGGCAAATCACAAAGTTTTGTTTAAGAGAGTACATTGCTGAATTACAATTCCCATCATCCTCAGCTACAATTTTTTTGTGTGGCTGGGGAAGATCTATTGCGTAGTTTGACTGAACATTGACCATATGCTTGAGACATGCTACGTATAGGTATGTTTTATATGATGATGATTATTATTATCTATATACTGCTTTGCAGCAACAAGTTCAAAAAGTTCTTGAAGGGATTTAGAGAGCAAAAGGTATGAGAAAATGGTTCCCCGTCTCCCTCCCCACCAAAAAATCAATAATTCAATCAATCAGCTCAATCTCTCCATCAGACACATGCACACACCAGAATAAATAAAGAAGAAATTTTTAGAAGAGCCAGTGTGGCATAGTGCTTAGAGTGTTGGACCAGGACCGGGGAGACCTGAGTTCAAATCCCCACTCAGCCATGAAACTCGCTGGGCGATTCTGGGCCAGTCAAGTCTCTCTCAGCCTAACCTCCCTCACAAGGTTGTTGTGAGGATAAACATAACAATGTACACTGCGCTGGGCTCCTTGGAGGAAGAGCGGGATACAAGTGTAAAAATAAAACAAATAAAATACATAGCCACTGCAATGCTAGACTGAAATGGGGGAGCTGCAATCCCCTGCTAAATGTAGACGGGAGCCTGAATTTCAAAATCTAGGCTTTTTGCACACAGCAAACATACATATGCTGTATGTGTGTATGCCACATGTGTGATCCATCCCACAGAGCACTGTCTACAGGCATCCTGGAAGGCTCTGGACCTACCCTCGTTCCATGCAGCAACCGGGGCGGGACCGGAGCTCCCCGTCACTTCCGCTGCTCGGACCTGGGGGATGCTGAAGGTCAAGACCTTGGAGCCTCGAGGCAACGCCCCCCTCTGCATCTCACGGCTGGGCTTCGGAGGGTCGGCATACAGGCGCACCTGAGAGACCAAAGGAACGCGAGGAGTTGCTCGGTCTGAACATGACTTTCCAACATGGGGGACGGCAGACAGGTCAAGCTGTTCACTGCAGCAAGCTCCGGACATGACGTTATTATTATTGCGACTTAGATGTCTATCCTGGCTTTCCAATGCTCAAGGCACACTCTTTCTCTCTCTCTCTCTCTACCGAGTCAGAACCTTGGTCCAGCGAGCTCAGGATTGTAGACAATCAGTGCAGACCCGTGATTCCCAAGGTGGGTTCCTCCACATGCTGCTGAACAACAACTCCCATCATTCCCAGCTACAATTCATTGTGGCTGGGCGTGATGGGAGTTGTAGTTCAGCCATATCTGGAGAGGAACCCAGCTTGGGAGCCACGGGTGTAGGCAATCCCGAGCTCGACGGACCAGGAGTCTGTTCCTAGCCTGCCCCAGAATCCTCGGCAACACAAAGGTTGCCGCAGATAATGCAGAAAGGAGGTTCTCCGCTGGCAGCTTCCAGGCCAAAGAAGCCAGGCCTCTGGGAAACTATGGCTCCCTCCCTCTGTGCTGCACCGTTTTCCAAGCAACAGCGACCCCCAACCGTAGAAAACTAGGCTGCCAAGGAGGACACACGCATTCCATCCATCAACAGCTTCAGGAGCCGCCCTCCTGGCCAACCTAGTTGCCTCCCTCCTTTTGTTTGCTCTTGCTCATTCTTCTGGGCTGGCCAGAGCTCAGCACGGGATTTCGATAATCCTCCCACCATCTGTGCACTCGGCCGCCCTCCCTCCGCGACCCACAGGCCAGAGTTCATTTGGAGCTCAGTCTGTCCCACTCTATTTCAGCCCCCAGAGCCCAGAGTCACCCATTGAAATGGATCGCCGGGAGCCCGAGGACAGAGAAACGAAAGGACTCTTGCAGGGTGATTAACCTACGGAATCTGTTGCTATTTGATGCGACGGCCACAGACTTCAATGGTTTGAAAAGGGGATTTGCCCGATTCATGGAGGAAGAGGAGGAGTCTGTCTGTGGCTGTTTGACATGACAGTAGTATGGCGCCTCCATGGTCCAGGGCAGTGTACCTTGTTACCAAGACATTAACAACTCCAAGTACCACATGCCAAAGGATGCAGGAGGGCTGCTGCTTTCATACCCTCCCCATCCCACTTCTGTGGACAAAATGCCCAGCTAGGCGGACCCTGGGCCTAACCCAGCAGCTCAGAGGCTCTTCTCATTTTCTGAGAGACTCTTTCACTTCTCGCGGCTTCCTCGCTTCCCCTTTCTGGGCTGCTGCACTGTGGTTTCAAGGGTGCAACCCAGGAGTAGAAAGAACCTGTTGCAACGCCGAGCTGCACGTCTTCCGGCCGTGCTCACGCTTCCTGTTAGAGCAAAGAAACTGAAGCTCCTTGACTCTGACGGGGCAGCAGTAACTAGTGGGAGTGCCTGAGGCTTAAAAAAAAACCCAACCCCAAAACCTCTTAGCGGCTTCTCTCTTTTGAACAGAGCTCAAACATCTCCAGAGCGGCCATCTCAGCCCCTTCTTTCCCACTTCTGTGATGGGATGTGGTGCCAAACGGCGATTTCTCGGCATAGACAAGATACCGCCTTCGTGCTCAGGGTGGGGGGTGACCCGATATCCTTGCCAACGGGGCCAAGAAGCACCTTGACAGTGGTGACTTGCTTCTGTTTAGCAAGGGGGGAGCAACTGGCCCTACTCAGCCCAACATTGTGGCTGTCGCTGGCCTTTCTTCTTGGGTTCGGGGGCCCCTTTTGCGAGGCAAACCACTCCAGGAACCTTTGGGGCTGGAAAGCGGGGGGCTCCATCAATAATAAATGAGCCGCCCCCTCAGGCAAAGGCTGGCCTCGTCAAGGGACCCATTAACGGGGCCAAGAGGCACCTTTATAAATGGCGGCTCTCTTCTGTTGAGCAAAGAGAGGCCATAGCGCTCCCTAGTGGCTGTTGGTTATCCCTCCCTTGTGTTCCTTGTTAGGCTGCCACCCCTTTCGGGTGGGAAGCTATCTTGAAGCCCTCTTGTGTGGCACACAGGTTGGGAATCTCTCCTCCTAACTGGGCCAAGGGGCCCCTTTTACAAATTATTATTTACAAAGGAGGCAGCTTTGAACGTGATGGATCCCCTATATTTAGCACTGGGAGAGCAACTGGCCCTGTCCAACTCCAGCACAGCATCCCTCCAGTGGCCACTGCTGGTGTCTTTTCGTGGGCCCCTATGGGGACTGGGAGCCATCCATCCACCTTATTTACTTATTTATTATTCCTCTATGTAAACAACTTTGGAAAGTTTTGCTGAAAAGCAGTATATAAATATTTGTAGAAGGAGGAGGAGGACAACGAGGACTGGGACCCCCTTTGGAGCAAGGGACCATCTTCTCATTCTATTTCTCTCATCTCAAACCCTGCTCATGACTCCACCACTAACAGAGATCCAGTTGGCGGGGACTAGAGACAGGACCTTTTCGGTTGTGGCCCCTCGGCTTTGGAACGCCCTCCCTGAAGAGCTTCGCCATGCTCCCTCCTTCAGTGTTTTTAAGAAACATCTTAAAACACACCTTTTTAAGGAGGCTTTTTAATGCACCATTATTATTTTTTGTTATATCTGGTAGGTTTTTTCGCTTTTTATAATTTTCAGTTTTAATTTGAACCTAAGGATTGTGGTTTTTAATCTGACAACTTTCTTCTTCTTTTTTTCTTTTCTTTTTAAATTTAGTTAATTTTATTACTCTGATTGTACCTTGTGTCTGTCTTATTGTTGTGAGCCGTCCCAAGCAGAAGTCCACTGGAGGGACAGGGTATAAATATTTTAAATAATAATTATTATTATTATTATATTGCTGTGTAAACGGTTCTGGCCACTTTTATGTTACCATTAAAAAAAAATCAGACTATAAATATTCTAAATAAATACAGCCCACCTGGATCAGGCCATTTTGGGCTCTAGGTAAGGACCTGCCTGCTTAAATGCTCCTCCATGCAAAACCAATTCCCTGCACATGAAGAAAGGAAGTACTCCACAAAACGGCGATTCCTACCTTGGCCCCCAGCCGTAGCCGGTCAATGGTGTTCTCCGCTTCGGCATACTTGGTCAACAGTTTGTGGTAATCCTCCTAAACAAACAAACAAACAAACAAACAATCAGAGGTGGGATGTATTTGGTGCATGCTGAGTGAAGGGATGAAAAATATTAAAAGGCTAAACATTAAGTATCGGTTTATACTCCTAAGTATCAAGTATAAGTATTGGATGGGGGACTACGTGTGAGCACTGTAGGAGAGGATGGGGCTGTAGCTCTGTGGAAGAGCATCTGCTTTGCATGCAGAAGGTCCCAGGTTCAATCCCAGGCAGCATCTTGAGGAGAAGACTAAGGAGAGAGATGATAGCCGTCTTGAAATATCCTATATGATTATGGCCAAATCCTTTTTGTCAGGCATATTCTGATGCAATTAGCAGGAACTAAGGGGTCCAGTGGTACAGCATTTGCAGAAGGTCCCCGGTTCCATCCCTGGCAGCATCTCCAAGTAGGGCTGGGAGAGACCCCTGCCTGAAACCTTGGAGAGCTGCTGCCAGTCACTGTAGAACAGGGCTGCAGCTCCCAGGCAGGAGTATCTCCCAGCCCTACCTGGAGATGCTGCTGCTGCCAGGGAGGGAACCAGGGACTTCCTGCATGAGTGCAAGCAGGTGCTCTCCCACTGAGCTACAGCCCAATCCCCTAAGGGGAGTATCTCCTTGAGTGCTCACACGTAGTCCTCCATCCAAATGCAAACCAGGACTGATTCCACTTAGCAAAGGGGACCAGTCATGTTTGCTACCCCAAGGCCATCATCAGACGGCAGGACTGTCATGACACAGACTGAAGAGCATTACCTGAAGCTGATGCACCAACTCCGTGGCTTGCCTTGGAGATTTCAGCTCCTCGGGAATCACCGACACGGTGGGGGTCGGGCATTTCTGGGGGGAGCCCTCCCCGCTGCTCAGCAGAACCTCGCGGACAATCTCGGCAGGGGATTTGAAGACCACTGGCCTCACGGACTCTTTGGCCTTGGCGGGGAGGGTCTTTCCCCTGGGCGGGTGGTAGCTCGGGGGGTCCCTGGGGAATCGGACACGGGGCTCCACTCTGGACAGATCCGGAAGCGGGTAGTTGAGCTGCCCTCGGCCGTACCGTGAGGTGTCACTCGGGACTGGGGCCAGTCGGCCAGCTTGGCTAGGCTCAGTCGAGCTCGGCCGATCTGCCTTTCTCCCCACGGCACGCCCCCGAGGGCTGAGAGACCGGGACTGCCTGCTAAATTTTGACGGCAGCCCCCGGGGCACATCCGCTTTCAGCTTCCGCGCTCTTTCTGGTGGCCGGTTGCCAACTCGCACAGGGGCGTGAGGCATCTCCGTCACCTCCGCTGCGCCCCAAGGTCTCTCTTTAGGCTTCGTTCTGGTTAAAGGGCTGGGCGTCATGGCAACAGCTCCCAAAGGTTCACCCAGGTACTCCGTGCAGGACGATTCTGGGAAGGTCTCGGCATCAATGCCCGGGGAGTCCTGAAGGTCTTCTAAAGACAGACGGTCCAAGAGGTTCTGACTCCAGCGTGTGGAGCCTACTGGGGAACTCAGCGTGTGACTCTCTGGACTTCTCCCAGACGGGGAGGAGAACTCCATTTCCTCAGGATACTCCATGCTGCTGCCAAGCAAACTCCGTGTCTCAAAGACATCTATTTTCAAGCGGGTGTGCTCTGCGGGAAGCCTGGAGGGAGAAGGACTAGAGTGGGAGTGCTCCGAGAAGTCCTCCTCCCCCTCTGAGGTAAAGTTGCAGGATTTGCCATGTTTATAACAAGCCAGAGGGTCCCCTTGAGCTTCGGGGCTGGCACTATATTCCGAACCGTACTGACCCTCATAAGAAAGCTCGGGGTAGGCTTCTCCCTCACTGCCCGCCCCCGAAATGTCTCCTGGTTTCTCCAGTTCTTCTGAGCTCCCTTGGTCCTGGCCATCTTCTTTCATGCCCATCTGTTGCTCTCTTTGTCGATGCCAGTAAGAAACTGGTCTTACGTCCTCTGAGCTCCCACAATCCTCTCGGTTTTCACCATCTTCTGAGGAGAGAGGAAAGAGGCCTTTTATTAGTATTTAAACGAGTATCATCTCATTAGCATCCTATAGCTCAAGAAGCTGGCAGGCATTAGAACAGGGCATTTCCTTAAAAGCCGCCACAAAAATGAGACCAAAACTCTGAATAATCTCATTTAAGATTGAATCTAGGTTCCAGGGCAAACAGTGGCTCATTGTATTTGGATGCAACAGCAACCTATGGTTCGCTGCAACTTAGAAGTCAACATTTCTAATCGCCTCTCCTCATCCGCAAGGGAAGGGAAGGGAAGGGAAGGGAGCTCTTGAATTCTACTTCCGATTAAAGTGAAATTCAAACCAAGATTGTTCATCATGTCCAAACTGTCTGATCTTGGTTTATTTTAACCCTTGAAATAAACCAAATTCTGAATCCTGCTTCAAACCTAGGGCTCAGATTGCTATTTATTTCAAGGAAGTTGGTGAGAATAAACCCAGATTGGTCAGTTCAGACATCATGACCAATCTTGGCTTGTTTCTAACCACAGTTGGAAGTAGAATTCTTCCGACTCGTGCACAGTCTGGGGACTGGGTGGGGTGGGGGAACACAACCGCCCAGAGATGCAGGTTTTGGGCAGTATAAAAATATGTTAAATAAAAACATACAAAAACACACACTCCCAAGACTTGGGGAGAGCACCCGGGGTCAAGATTTAACCACAATTCCACATGACATCTGAACTGACCCAGAGATTCTCAGAAAGTGGATTTCTATGCCTGCTAGCACATTCTGTAATTCTTCTCCTGCCGAACCATGGTACATGCACACACACAGAGCTTACCTTTGAAGATGCTATATGAAGTTCCCATTCACGCATGCCTCCGTTCATCCATTCCATTTTTGCACTCCTCCCATTCGCTTCACTGGAACTCACAACAGAAAGGTTCCTGGGAAAATCTGTCCAGATTTCCTGCCTTACTCACCAGGTTGGGGGCTCCCAGGGCTGGCTTCTCCTACACATTCCAGATCTTGGAGTTCACCCAGGTCTAAGCTCTGTTCACCTTCTGCCAAAAGATGCTGGTAATCCTTAAGCTCCTCAAGGAGGCTGATGTCCTCCAGGATATCCTGGGAGGATGAGAGATCCCACGGATCCACGCTCCCCACAAGTCCATGTTCTCCCACGTCAAGGATTCCATTCGTACCTGCGCACCCCTCCAGCTCATCATCTTCTTCTTCTTCTGCTGCAGCTGCCTCCGCCTCCTTTTGGGTCCGGCGCCGCCATCCAAACCCATCACCCGGCTTCCTAGCCATGCCCCCCGTCGCCGGCGTGCAGCCTGATGCAGTGAGGCGTGGCGGAATAAACTTCTCGGGCAAAAAAGCAAAGAGGCTCACTTGTGCCACTTCATCATTCGGCCTCTCCAAAGGGCTGGGGGGCTTGTGTGTAGGGGGGGGTGCGCCTTGGGAAAGTAGGTCACATTGCAGCTTTATTCCATACTTTCACACGCCCTGCCCGAGGGTGAGAAGGCAAAGGAGAGAGAGAGAGAGAGAGAGAGAGAGAGAGAGAGATTGATTTAATAGAAGTGGGGAAGGTTGCAGTGGAGTACTCTTCCAGGGCAGAAGCCACCTCTCCCGTTTAGCCATCTCCAGGGGTTAGATTTCTTAAAGAGACAGATGCAGGACCTTAAGCTGACCCTGCTAACTGAGCCAAGAGGCCCCCTGTTAAGTGGCAGTTCCCTCAGATTTAGCAGTGGGAGAACAACAGTCCCAGCTCAGCCTGATTCACAGACTGGCAGCGGCCTTTCCAAGGTTGCAGGCAGGAGTCTTTCTCAGCCCTATCTTGGAGATGCGGCCAGGGAGGGAACTTGCAGCCTAGATGCTCTCCCCAGAGCGGCTCCATCCTGAGGGGAAGATCTTACAGTGCTCATGCACCAGGTCTCCCATTCATGTGCAACCAGGGCAGACCCTGCTTAGCTAAGGGGACAAGTCATGCTTGTTCCCACAAGACCAGCTCTCCTCTCCTCTTTGTACTCAGCTGCCTTTGTTGGCCCGGATTTCCTGCGTGCAAAAGTAGCCCTCTCTTTCCCGGTCGCCCAAGGAGGCTTTTAAGAAAGTGATGGCCTGTGTGTTCATTCCGCCTCCATGACCCTGCAGGCCTTTTCTCTCCCTTCTGTGGCTAACCTTTTGTCTCTCATCCCTGCCCCAAACCACCCGTGCTGGCAACCAAGCATGCTTGCTTCCCTTCGGGTTTCCAAAGGCCGCTGGGCTTCAGCCAGCACCATCACTTCTTCTCTTAGAAAAGCGAGGAAAGGAGATTTTGTAAAAACTCCTTTGCACTTGCAGGTCCTCTCCAAAGCCTTAAAAAACCACCCAGTAAAATCCTGCATCCAAGTACTCCAGGAAAGAAAGAAAAAAAAACATGACCACACTTGCAGTGAAGTTAACGGAGAACATTTGTAAACTTATTCTTATTTTGCCTGACTCAACCCTCTGCTTTGTCTGAACAGTAATGTGTGAACGCTAATCGCGATCTTATAACTCCTCGTCTGTACCCTTTAAAGCCTGCACGCACAGCCGTAAGGACTAGAGCAGAGTTTTTCTATATGAAAGCTGTAATTCTCAGATAGCCGGGCTCTGCACATTGCAACATTTTGTTCGCTTCCATAGAATCATGGCAGATACACAGCCCTATCCTTAAGTGGATGTTTGCACTGGACAGGGGAAAATGTCGACAAGTTGCAGTGATGGGGCAAACTAGACGGGTTGGATTTCTACCTGTCATGCAGAGCTGTATGCACCAGAGCTGGGGAGGTGGGGATGGGACCCTAGCTCAGTGGAAGGGCATCTGCCTGCTGTGCATGCCGAAGGTCCCAGGTTCAAGCCTTGGCAGCATCTCCAGGTAGGGATGGGAAAGACTCCTGCCTGAAACTGGAGAGCTGCTGCCAGCCAGTGCAGACAGCGCTAGATGGGCCAATGGTCTGACACTAAGAGGCAGCTTCCTAAGTACCCTTATAAAGTAACAAACACCTCCTAGGGTGTACTGAAACAGGAGAGTTTCCAAACCCAAAACTTGTTCTGGGACAACTTTCTTGTGCTTCCAGGCAAAAGGTGATCCCTCCACTTTTTGACAGTTCCCAGCTCTCCAACTCAGACAGATAGATTCAAGATAATGTGTGATGGTGGGCCTGCCGGAGAGATTTCGGACCCTAAGGGTTAGAAAGGAGCCCCTTCCCCACTCCTAGCTCTAACCCCTGCCTCAAGCCCACTTCCTCCCATCTGGCAAGCAGATGAAGACATCCCCCAGACAGAACGCTCTTCAGAAGTCTTCTGGTATCATTTGAAAGAAAATACCCCACCCCCTGCTCCGTTGGTGCACTGGAGAACCTCACCCTCCCAAATCCTGCTGGCGCTTCTTCCCTAAACAGTCTTGCATTGAATCCTTACGCTTAATGGAGGGGCATCTGCTTTGCATGCAGAAGGTCCCAGGTTCCATCCATGGCAGCATCTCCAGGTAGGGCCGGGAGAGACCCCTGCCTGAATCCCTGGAGAGCCGCTACCAGTCAGTGTAGACCATCCTGAGCCAGATGGATCAAGGGTCTGACTCGGTAAAAGGCAGCTTCCTATATTCCTAAGGATTTCCCTTCAGGATAGTCACTCAGCTCTTTCAAGACACACACCCCGCCCCCAAAAGGAGAGCCAAAACATCAGGATGATGTCCAGAAATTAGAACTGACCATCACACACAAGACACACTTCAAAAAACGACCTTCTTTGGAAGCAAGAGAGTCTTTCAGAGCAATGCTGTCCAAGTTCATGGAGGAGCACATGGCCCCATGTCCATAGGGGCTTACTATCAGGAAAGTGGGCTCAGGATGGCTGCCTCCATCTCGCTCAGCAACAGCCGAAAATATTCATTCAAAGGACAGCTGTTGCAATCGGAATAAGTGATCAAGACTCCCTTGCCACTTAAGAAGTGTGCTGTGAGCAAAAGGCATTGCAATAAATTTCTGAAATTTAATCTCCAATTTGTGAGGGGTTTTTTTTGGGGGGGGGTAGTAACTGCCCCTCCATTTCTTCCACACAGATGCTCCCCAAACACACCTGGGCATAGAATTCCCCACTCACCAATATTACAGATTGACGTCCCCCAACATCAGCTTACACAAGACCTCATCTTCCAGGAATCACCTCTCCTGGACACAACTGCTTTCCTACAATAAAACTGGAGGTAATGAGGAAGTCATCATTGCTGACAAGATCCCAGCAGAGAACACCTCCCTTGGGCAGATGAGGCAGGATCAACAGAGGCCAGTCAGAGAAAAAACACACCAGGCAGGATGCGTCCATCTCCCCCCATCTTACTCCCTTCCCGTCCATTTCAGAAAGCTACCTGAGGCCGGCCTGATCCGGCGCCGCAATCCCCCTCCATGTCCCCAGCAGCATCCAGCGTGGTCCTCCTGTCACCATGGCAACTTCAAGCTACAACCAAATGCAACACAGCCACTCTGAAGAGAAGCTGCACCTTCTCCAGCTGCAAAGAGGTGCCCAGTGGGCATTTTAAGAAGGGAGCGGCCAATCCGGGAGGAGGAAACCAAAAGGCAGACGAAACCTGGGTTGCAAGCGGCCATCGGTTTTCCTTGCCATGAAGAGTAGAGCTGATGACTTAACTGCAAGTTAAAATCCCAGCCAACTAGGGGATAGGGCTGGCAGGAAGCACAGCTTCCTAGATACTTATAGCTGCTTTATACTGAGTCAGACCCTTGTGACATCTAGCTCAGGATTGTCTACACTGACTGGCAGCAGCTCTCCAAAGTTACAGGCAGGAGTCTTTCCCAGGCCTACCTGGAGATGCTGCCAGGGAGTGAGCCCAGAACTTTCTGCATTCAAAGCGGGTGCTCAATCACTGAGCTACAACCCCACCCCCTAAGACGGGAATGTCTCACAGCACTCAGACGTAGTCCCCCATCCAAGTGCAAACCAAGGTGGATCCTGCTTAGCAAAGGGGACCATTCATGCTCCCTACCACAAGACCAGCTCTCGTCTCCAACTTCAGATATTTAATACACCCACCAGACACACATAGAGAAATGCTACGGATTTTCTGTGCTGTGTTTTCAGCATCTCCTGCTCCCAGTTCCTAAAGACGAAGGATGTACAACACAGAATGTCACAAAACACATCGATGGGCCCGAAGAAATCCACCTAAACAAACGCTCTGCCCCGGCCGTCACCTCCCCCTAAAAAGTTTGCAAACTCTTTCAAGACGATTGCACCACTTCCTCTCTTCGGGCCTGCCTCCTGCTTCCTTTTTGGTCCTCTGGGCTGGCTCCGAAAGAGTCAGAAGCCAAACCGCAAAGCATTTCACACACCGCTCTCCAGCAAGGGCCCCTGACATCCAAATGCCCTCCCCCCTCCAGCCTCAAACATGCCCACACACAAACAGAATTTGAGCAAGGGGGATGGCGGACCCCTAAACTCGCCGGCTTGCGGGCTGTCGACGCTTTCCTAACCTCCGAAAGCTGCGCTCGGATCTCTTTACTTTGGGACATCTGCCTCCAACCAAGCATCTCTCCGGATCCTTGGGGGTTTCCAAGCTACGCTGGCAGAAGCCAAAGAGACGGCAGGCCTGCCCCTCGCGCCCCCCCCTTTCCACGCCCCCGGCGCGTCCCTCAAGAACAGGAAGCGCCGACAACACTGTGTAGAAAACAAGAGATCAACAGGTTTTCCTGCGTGCGAGCAGGGTTTCTGCACATGTGCGTGCCTGCTCCAAACTGTTAACCCCAGCACGGCTTTGTGAAGCACCACTTGGGAGTAACCATCACAACCACATATCTAAACGAAGACATGTTTCCAATGGGCTGCAGTCTCCGGCGAGCAGTCTGCTCTCGACGGGGACGCGGATGCTCAGAGAACAGCTCCTCGGTCAACATGTCACTGCCCTGGTTGTCTCTGAGGAGGACGACGAGGGCCCTTGACCCTAGTGTGGTGCAGTGCTTAGAGCGTTGGACGCGGATTGGGGAGACCCGAGTTCAACTGGGTGACTCCAGGCCAGTCGCTTCTCTTTCAGCCTGGCCTGCCTCACAGGGTTGTTGTGGAGAGAAACATAGCCATGTACACTGCTCTGGGCTCTTGGGAAGAAGAGCAGGTGGTAGTAACGAAATGTAGTAAAATATACAGCCTTTGTGCCAAGTCAAAATCCGGCACCAAGGCAGGGCTGCCAACTGACCAGAAAAAGCAAGCCCTCCCGCCCCTGTGCCTTTAGCAGAGGTTTGCTCCGGTGAAGCTTTTCCTCGGATAGTGGGTGCAGTTCTGTTAAAGAGAGGGGTGGGTGGGTTCAAAAGTTGAGAGATGGGAGACCATAAATCCTCAACAGCTCATCTAGAATCACTGGAAGCTGCCTCCTACTGAGTCAGACCCTCGGTCCGTCCAAGTCAGCATTGCCTGCAGTGGCTGGCAGCAGCAGCTTGAGAGATCTTTCCCCGCCAAATCTGGGCATCTAATCTGGGGCCTTCTGCATGGCAAGCAGGTGCTTTACCCTTCAGCTAGTTTGGCCCTGGGGCTATCACCACATATTGTGGCAACACATTCAAGAAATTAAGGACACATTGGGTGAAGGAGTCCATCCTTTTGTTCCTCCTGGCCAAGCCGTTTCTTCGGGTGACTCGAAAATCCTAGCATTGTAAGAGAGAGATGGGGAAAGTGGGGGAGAATCCTTCCCTCTGTCCACTTTCTCTAGGGTGCCTCTCCAAGATGCAATCTCTTCTATGCCGGTTCCGATGCCTCTGTGGGACAACCACCACCCCGCTCCCCGCCAGAGTAGCAGCTGACCTCCCTCTCTGTTTACAACTGATCTGACTCCACAGCGGTCCAAAAGACAACATGTGATGGGACTAATCTTAGCAGTCATCAGACAGCCTTGAAAAGCACAAGCACCCCCCAGCAGAGAGGAAGAGCTGCATTCAGGATCGGCCTCCTGGGGCACTGGGCTGTCCGAGCACGAGGCAGCTGTTCCCCCACACAGGCTTTACAGAAAACTAAGCCGTGCGAGCAGCACAATCCTGCTCTGGAAAACCGGAAAGTCAGTCTCGCTCCTTGCAAGGCGGCTCGCTCCCAACAAAAGGGCGCTCAGCGGATTGGATCCTTAAGAAGCCATGGGTGGCTGCAGAGCACACTACACAAGCCGCTGCCTTCAAGCTCAGTATGGTCACTACACTGACTGGCAGCAACTCTCCAGGGCTGGGGAAAGGTTTGCCCCTCATCCGACCTGGAGATGCTGCAAGGGATTGAACCTGTTGTAAACCGCCCTGAGCCATTTTGGAAGGGCGGTATATAAATCAAATCAATCCAGACTGAACCTCTGCTAAAAGCACTGGAGCCGTCTACTCTGCCACTGAGCTATGGCCCTTCCGCAAAGAATCAATTTCACATTCAAGGATATGGCCACCTTATAAAGCCACCTTATCACTGAGTCAGACTGTAGCCCAGTAGTATAGCTCATCTCCTTTGCATGCAGAAGGTCCCAGGTTCCATCCTTGGCAGCATCTCCAGGTAGGGCTGGGAGAGACCCCCGCCAGAAACCGTGGAGAGCTACTGCCAGTCAGTGTAAACAACACTGAGCTAGATGGACCAAGGGGCTGACTCAGTAGAAGGCAGCTTCTTAAGTTCCTAAGCCCAGGTTTAAACACTGGCTTACTGATCTCGCTATCTCTGCCTAACCCATGAAATGGATTGCCAGGAAATTTAGGACCAACCAACGGAAGTACTTTTTCACACAGTGCACAACCAACTTGTGGAATTCTCTGCTGCAAGATGCGATGACAGCCAACAACCTGGATGGCTTTACGAGGGGTTTGGATCACTTCAGGGAGGAGAGGTCTATCACTGGCTGCTAGTCAGAGGGCTACAGGCCACCTGCAGCCTCAGAGGCAAGATGCCTCCAAATACCAGTTGCAGGGAAACAACAGCAGGAGAGAGGGCATGCTCTTAGCTCTTGCCTGTGGGCTTCTTAGAGGCATCTGGTGGGCCACTGTGTGAAACAGGATGCTGGACTAGAAGAGCCTTGGGCCTGATCCAGCAGGGCTATTCTTATTTTGGAGATGGGACTGCAGCTTGGTAGTAGAGCATCTGCTTTGAATGCAGATCTCCAGGTAAGGCTGGGAAAGACCCCTGTCTGAAACCTCGGAGCACTGCTGCCGGTCAGTGTAGACAATACTGAGCTAGACAGACCAAGGGTCTGACTCCCTAATGTTGCTAAGGAAAAGAGAGGTTGGTGGGGAAGACCATCTTCCCCAGGTCCTCCGAATGCAGCACACTCTCCAAATTTAAACACAGAGGAGCACTGGGAGGCAAACGGCCTGGACTGAAAACAAAAAACTAGGTACATTTCTCCAGTGTTACACAATTCATTTATGTAACTTGTGATTGATCCCTCGCTAATGTATCTGGCCCCCGCAGGGTGGGTTACGCGATCGGCTGGGTGTTACAGATGCATTAGCCCTCATTAGGCATTAATGGCCTTTTGCATACCCTCCTTATTAAATCCACAAACGTATCACCGGCCCTTTCTCTGGGGTTTCCTTATTGCTTGCCTTATCTATGGTAAGCGGCAGAGGTTACAAGCAATCACCTTAGCTATACTCTTCCCACTCTCTGGCCATTGAGGACAGTTGTATTTGGAGCTGGGGGTATATTGTGATTCTGCAGCAGTGCCAGAAAGTCCAGGATGCAATTTGGTCACACTTTATTCTACATCCTACCCTTCTTAAAAGCCAAAAAGAAGCCACCCAAGAGATACCTTGGAAGCTGCCTTCTACTGAGTCCGACCCTTGGTCCATCTAGCTCAGTATTGTCTACCCAGACTGGCAGTGGCTTCTCCAAGGTTACAGCCAGGAGTGTCTCCCAGCTCTATCTTGGTGATGCCAGGGAGGGAACTTGGGACCTAGATGCTCTTCCCAGAGTGGCTCCATCCCCTGAGGGGAATCTTTTACAGTGCTCACATATAGTCTCCCATTCAAATGCAAAATAACATGGATCCTGCTTAGCAAGAGGAGACAATTCATGCTTGCTACCACAAGATCAGCTCGCCTCCCTTGTTTCGTGCCCGTGATTTGTTGTGCATGCAAACTGAAAGGCACCCAACTCATCGTTTGCTATTAGCAGAGGCCCACAAATGTTGGCGTCGTGTTCCAGCCAGCCATTATAAACAACCCCGAAACTCTTCTGAGACTTCTAGTATGCACAAAGGACTCCAGGAAGAGGCCAGGAACTGGCCAGATCCAAACCTGCTTCGCTTCAGCAAAGTGGGGGCATTGGTTGCGGCCCGCCTCCAAGCTCAATTTCACCCACCATCTCATAGCAAGCAGTGGATGGACACCTTCCCCAACAGACTGGGGAGAACTTCCTGAACTGGAGAAGGCTCGTGGTTCTCTTTTGCTTTTCATCACACTCTGAAAGGCCCCAGTCACCAACATGGTGAAACCCAGTTCTTCACGAGCTGAAATGGTAGTGGAAATATTCGCGACAGGTAAAAAGGAAGCACTTCTTTACATAACGTGTAGCTAAATGAGGAGGAGGAGGAGAGCTGGCCTTGCGGTACTAAGCATGACTTGTCCCCTTAGCTAAGCAGGGTCTGCCTTGGTTGCATTTGAATGGGAGACTAGAAGTGTGAGCACTGGAAAAGATTCCCCTCAGGGGATGGAGCCACTCTGGGAAGAGCAGAAGGTTCTAAGCTCCCTACCTGGCAGCATCTCCAAGATAGGGCCAGGAGAGACTCCTGCCTGCAACCTTGGAGAAGCCGCTGCCAGTCTGTGAACACAATACTGAGCTAGATAGACCAATGGTCTGACTCAGTATATGGCAGCTTCCTATGTTCCCAACCATGGAATTCGCTGCTGTTGGATGTGGCAATGCCCACCAATCAGATTAGACTAAACAAATTCATGGAATACAAATACCAATATGACAAATATTTATATACCGTTTTTCAAAAGACGTTCCCAGAGGTTTACACAGATATAAACAGTCAATCAAACAAATAAAATGGCTATCAGTGGCTACCAGCCCAGATAGCTTTTTCCGTCAGGATCCGAGGGGGATGCCCCAGAACACCCAGAGCTGGGGAACACCAACGGGAGGAGACGGCTGCCTGCTTCCCCCCACTTGCAGGCTTCCCAGATGCCCCTCGACAGCCGCTGTGTGGGGGCAGGATGCTGGAGCAGAGGAGCCATTGGCCTGATCCAGCTGGGCTTTTCTTCTGTTGCTTATGCCGCTCTTCCATGCCAAACTGCATGATTCCCCCATCCCTTCTGGACAATATTGCTTGCTACTGTCCTACAATCCTGAGACCAACGGGAGAAGGCCTGCAGGGGTGCCAGAGCAGAAAAGAGAATGCTGTCCTTGCAGATGTCAGAGGAAAACGGAAAGGATGAAGAGCCCCTCTTGGCAGTGGAAGAGTCATCGGCGGCTGCACACGAGGCCGATCGTGTCCTCTTGGCAGGGCCAACATCCAGGGCCATTCAACAAGCTGGCCAGGGCGTAATTAATGGTAGCATGAGCAGAGAATCTGCCAGCCTTCTGCACCCATTGAAATGCCAGCCTCGAACTGTGGTGTGACACAGCCGTACATGGGGGCAGGGAGGGAGGGGGAGAGAGACTGACTGTTGGATCCTGTACGGACCTACACAGACAATACGCCGCATTGCCATTCTGCACCCCATGAGGGTCACCCATCTGCTTTGGGAACAAATGGAACCAGATTGTAATTGGGATTGTTCTGCTTAGATTAATTATATGCTGCTTTTCAAACAAACAAACAAAGTTCACGAAGTGGTTTACGGAGCTGAAGGAAAGAATAAATTAAATCCCAAACGGCTTGATTGAGTTTTACTGCCTGGCCATTCTGCACTGTAGCCAGTCCCTAATTCACGAGATTCAACAGTTCTCTGCCCCAAAAGAGACCCACAATCAAAGAGCCGCTGGAGAGATTCTATGCTGAGCTGAACAGGGCCAGTTACTCTCTCTGTACTAAATGGAAGGTGCCTCTTGGCCCAGTTAGCAGGGATAATTCCCAATGAAATAGTTCAGTCCCGTCCATCAGAAAACCATATCCTGGTATTCAAATCTGACAAGGTAATGAAATATTTCAGTTCTGTCATTTAAAAACCTTACCCCATCACAAAAACCTATCCCGGCATGGAAACCTACCAGGGTAAAGGAATTTTTTGTTCCAACCCATCAGAAAACCTTACCCCAGTATGGAAACCTGAGAGGGCAGTGGAAAATGCCAGTCCAGTTCATCAGAAAACATTACCAGGTAAATAAATTTTACGGGGTAAGGAAATATATCATGATATGGCCCCCACGTATCAGGATCTGAGCCTCAGAAACTGACAAAGCAGTGAAAGCCAGGAACAAAGAAACAAGGTAGCCCCAGCATGAGCTCACCTGTAAAGTGGACGGAGGATGGTGAAAGAGAGCCTAGCAATGCAGTCTGCAGGAAAAAAGCAAGTTTTTTAAAAAAATAAAAGAAGCAGAACTGCTCATGATTGCAACAGAGAAAGTAGGTAGGAAAGAGGAAGGAAGCCAAGACTATAACACCGCGGGGGTGTGTGTGTGTGTGTTAAAACCAAACATTGCAATGGTCAACTATCAGAACAACATCAGAACAGGAATCTCTACAGTAGAGGATCCAGTAGTATCTGAACCCAACTTTGCACCACATCATTGCAATCATCTTCACAACCAATGGCTCTAATACTTTTATCCACACGTTGCAGTCTGGGACAGGGGGAAACGGGAGCTTAGAAGAGGCCATCTAAAGCGTTTGTGGCTGAACCAAGTTCTGAAGCAATCTCACAATTTTCACTCCTCATCGGATGCCATACGTGGCTTTTAGGCTGCAATCCTTAAGGCTTACTTTTGAGTAAACATATGTTCCTTTTAGAGACATCTAAACAGGTAGCCATCGCCGCAGCCGGTGGCAGAGAATTCCACAGATTAATTTAGCACTGTGTGAAAAAGTCCTTCCTTTTGTCGGTCCTACATTTCCTGGCAATCAGTTTCATGGGATGACCTTGGGTTTTAGTATAAATTAGCGCTTGAATGACCCCCTGGGAATCTCTCCCACCCTCAGTTCAGACCTAAGGCTGGCCATCAGGGCTTGGTGCCCGGGAAGAGTTCCTACCTGAGAAGGGGCCACCAGCATCAACCGCTTAGTAACACAGTGGGGAGGAATAGGGAAAGGGGGTTCTTTTTTTTTCCCTCCATCCAGGGTGGGAAAAGACACTCCCCTCCTCACCTCCTAAGCCGTGATCCATAGCAACTTGGCCATGGGAAATCCATGGGGCATCCCTCAGTAGCAAGGCTTCTGCTTGCACTCCCTGGCAGCAGTTTCAAGTAGGACTGGGAAGAAGTCTGAAGCCTTGAAGGGCTGCTGCCAGTCAGTGCAGACAATGCTGAGCTGGATGGACCAAGGGTCGGATTCGGTAGAAGGCAGCTCCCTAGGTTCCAAAGAGGACCCAGCATCTTAGAAAGCAACCACCACTCATCCCTGCTCAAGTGTTTTGACCCAGGAATCTTCCCCGGCATCTCCCCCCCACACCCCCTACATGATTTGAATAAAGGGCCTTTGCAAGGAAGCTCAATGAGCTCCCTTCCCCCACCTGCCTGCAGCTCAGGGAAGTCAGCTTTGCCCTGTTAATCCGATCATCCGCCTTCACCGGCCACAGACCTGTCTCCCACACCCACAGACGGACACACTCCAGCTCTGCCCCCAAGTCTGTGCAAGAGGCACCCAACGGGGGGGGGGAGGTGTCTCGCAGGAGGCTCTGGGGATGCTCAGCATCAGCTCCGCCCCCCCCTTCCTGTGCCCCTCGGCTCCAGATGTTTTCATTTCTCAGCTGCAAGGAGGAAAGGGGGGGGAGGAGGTGCGTGCAAGGAGGCAGGCAGTCCCAAGGGATCTGATCAAGGATGGGGCCGCCTCCCCGGTTTGGCGGCAAAACCGGAGACAAATACCTTGGTTCTCAGGAACAGAAAGTGGGTCGGACAAGTGCTGGGCATGCCTGCAAAAACCTAGCCCAAATAGCTCAGATATGCATTTCCGTCAGGATCAGAAACTGCTTATCCCTGAGCATCGAGGGAAGCGGCAGTTTCCCTCTCCCCCCGCCCACCCCCCCAGCTTGCGGGCTTCCCCGATGCACCTGGCTGGCCACTGGAAATGACTGGCGCAGAGTTACCCAGTGAGTTTCATGGCTGAGCAGGGATTTGAACTCGGGACTCCCCAGCCCTAGTCCAACACTACACCACACGGGCCCAAATGATTGAATGCCATCACCCACTCTTCCCCCACAAGCAGTCTGAAGCCGAAATCGGGCCGTCAAGCTACAGTTCCACCCATCGGCATGTCTGGCTTTCAGTCACCTAGAAAGTCCCTGACACGCTTTGAGCGCTTGTTAAAATGCCCCGTCAGCATGCATCAGAGGAGCTGTCTCCTCCCGCTCTCCACGGCCACGATTCTCATCTTCCAAAGCGGCAAGCCACCCAACCACATCCACCCCAATTAGCCTCCTATCGCTTAACCTCGCATCAGCATTTCCATCCCAAAGCTACACTTTGGGTGTGCATTAGGGGGAAGAGGAAGGCTACAGGATTCCTTCTGCCCACCAAATCATAACTTCATGTCCTGGGAAGCAAGTCCTGCTGGTGACCGGGGCTTACGCCCAAGTAAACCCGCATTGCATCAAGGCAATTGGCTGCCACCTCTTGCCAAGGGATGCTGTTCAAACCCAGACACAAATGATCTCTGCACGATTACAACAAACAAGAAAAAAAAGCTCATGGTGGAGAAATTGCATCATAAATTCTGTAATAACCAAAACTATAATCCATCCATTCATGTTGATTTAAACCAGCGACGCTCCATCCAAAGAAAACCCCACTTTCTCTGCAGGAGGAATATTTCATGGGATAAAGCATTACCAGCCCTAAGGGCTGGCGGGCTAGAGAGGCAGCTTATGCTTTCGACAGAAGAACCATTATTTTTAACAGAAAATATTGTTGCTGGAAGCAGACACAAAGCAGACACCTGGACAGCTGGCTTTTAAAAGGAGACGAGACGAGATTCATGGAGGGTCGAGTTGGCAAATCGCCTGTGACCACAGAAGTGACGTTCAGGAATCGAGATTCTGGAGCTGGACGGCTCTTTTTGGTTTTGTCTGTTTCAGAAGATGATAAACTCTCTCGGCTGTTTTATTTTAGGAACATGGGAAACTGCCGTACACGGAGTCAGACCTTTGGTCCATCTCGCTCAGGACTGTCTACACCAGGAATTCTCAACGCTGGGTCCCCAGATGTTATTGGACTTCAACTCCCATAATCCCCGACCAAAGGCCACTGGGGCTGGGGATTATGGGAGCTGAAGTCCAAAAACATCTGGGGGCCCAACGCTGAGAATCCCTGGTCTATACAGACAGGCAGCGGCTTCTCCAAGGTTGCAGGCAGAAGTCTCTCTCAGCCCTGTCTTGGAGATGCTGCCAGGGAGGGAACTTGGAACCTTCTGCAGGCAAGTGCTCTTCCCAGAGTAGCCCCATTCCCCAAGGGGAATATCTTACAGCGCTCACACATGTATTTTTATTGTTAAAATTTATGTATTTGTTGTTAAATTTCTATACTGCCTTTCATTAAAACAATCTCAAGGCGGTTCACACAAAAGTTAAAGCAAGACAACAAAAATCACAGAATTAATATCAGCTAGATATTTGCAAAAATACAAATCTGATTAGTCTCCCATTCAAATGCAAACCAAGGAAGACCCTGCTTAGCAGAGGAGCTAATACATGCTTACTATCACAAGACCAGCTCTCTTCGCTTAGACTGCGGGAGAGGCTTCACATCATGGAGCATTCTACCATCCAGGAAAAAAAAAAATCCCCACACACAGAAACCTAGCAACTCAGCGAGAGTTGCTAGGCCATGTGCCAATGGAGGAAGGCACGATCTGAGGGAATGCTGTCTCCAGGCCCTCAGACATTTCACATGCCTGCAACACTTCTAATTTCATAACCACACATCGCTCCATCACCTGCTCCCTGCTTGTCCTCATTTGGGCTGAAATCGTTCATAGCCAGCATAGTGGTTAGAGTGTTGGACTAGGACTGGAAAGACCCGAGTTCAAATCCCCATTCAACCATGAAACGCACTGGGTGACTCTGGGCCAGTCATGTATCTCTCAGCTTGACCTACCTCACAAGGTTGTTGTGAGGATAAAGATAACCAGGTACACCGCTCTGAGGTCCTCGGAGGAAGAGCGGGATATAAATGTAAAAAATAAATTAATAAATATCCCATTGATTTTTTTAAAAAAAGACAAGATAAGATTGGGGCAGGGAAGGGTGTTCATTTGGCTAAAAATTTCTGAGAAAAACATAATGGTCCTTTAATTACCAACAGCTAGAACTGGTGTCACACAGCAGCATCTTTAGACAGCTGAAAAGGATTTAATGCTTGGGTATCAAGATAGTAAAAATATTGACTCTTTTGAACTTTGGTGCTGGAAGAGACTTTTGAGGATCCCATGGACAGCCCAGAGAACAAACCAATGGATCATAGAACAAATCAATCCAGAACTTTCACTCAAGGCACAAATGACCAGGCTCAAAGTATCATACTTCGGACACATTATACGAAAACCCAGCTCACTTGAGAAGTCCATAATACTGGGGAAAGTGGAAGGAAAGAGAAGAGGATGACCAGCAAGCAAGGTGGGTGGACTCGATTATGACAGCCATGAATACACCACTGAGAGACCTTAAAGGCCAAGCTAAAGACAGATCATCCTGGAGAGAATCGATCTATGTGGTCACTAAGAGTCGACACCGACTTGATGGCACTTAATCAATCAACATCCCACTTCCGGCACCTGCCCTGGGGATTCCACCTCTGACACTGTCCTGGACCACCCCCTAAAGAAGATCAGGTGCAAGTAGTACGGTGTGGTTTTATTTTCCATCAAGTCACTTCAGCAGCAGCAGGCTACGACTTCTCACTTGCCACGCTGTGATAGCAATGTGTGAGTGGGAGGGAGAGGAAGGGTGTCATTCTGGCTCCGATGCTTGAGAGGGCCACTGGGCAGATACCAAACATTAAGTGTCAATGCAGCCAGTTTCCAAAGCTACTGTACCACTTGAAAGACTCGACAAGGAAACAACGTTAAAAGGAAAAAGCCACCGCACACCAAATATAGAGCTGAAATATCAAGCCGCCCACTTCGCCAAATTTCCAGCAGTTCAGATCTCACACCAGAGCTGTAAAGACCAACTCGCAGCCACACTTCCTGCTGTTCCCAGAAATGCTAAAAATGATCGAAATGTGCATGCTAAGTTTCCATTTGAATGTAAAACAAGAACTCTGCAAACTAATGAAACCCAAAGAGCAGGAAGCTGAGGGCTGTGAAGGAGTATTTGGTACTGCGAGGCTGACCTCTGCACGCTTACCTGGGAGCAGGTCTTGCTGGGTTCAGGGGGGCTGACTTCTGAGTAGGCATGCAGAGGTTTGCACTGCACACGGTCAAACGTGTGTGCGCTCATGTCACTGACGTGTTGCTCTTATCTCGTCCATCCTTCTCCCAAAACACGGCCTTAAATAAAATTTAAAAATACAGAGTTACTAGCTTGGCATATAAACCAACAAGCATCCCAGCACAACCTCTTAGACTCACAAAATGCCTTGCTTAATAACCAGAAATGTCACAAGGCACCTCATCGCTCAATTATATGTGCCTCTACTTCCGACTTAAATGGACACCACCCATCCCCCTGCTGGACTCAAGAAGATAAACTCTACTCTTCCCAGCAGCCTTGGAACTAAAGAGGAGAGCCGAGGCTGAAGGACAGATTGCAGGAACAATCCCTCACCTACCTTGGAGAGCAGATTCTCCCTTGACCTCAACCAGAGGCACAATAGGAGGTCAGGGACTAGACCTCGCCCCTCGGGGAAGGGCCCAATATGAAGGCCCCTTCTCTATCTATCTATTGTTGGAAAAGAACTAAGTCCCTACCCCAAGGCACTGACAACCAAGGATGTGAACCAACCCAAAAGGGGGAAAAAGAAAAGAAAACTGGTCTGACCATTGTGGGTGTGCAGGAAGGTTGCTTTCAGACCACAAAAATTAAGCAACAAGTGGCTTTTGTTTTCCTTTTGTTTTAACTGCATAAACAAATGTCTCTTCTCCACCTCATTTCTGCCATCTGTTTTCTGGGCCACAAAACTGCCCCTGGGCTCCATCCCCTGACCCAGAGGGCTCCACCCCCAGAGCACCTTTCAGTTTTTTGCCCCCAAGGACTAGCTATTCGGATGATCAAATTTCATCAGTAGGGGGAACACTACCCAATCTGGCTTCTACTGATGCTCAGCCAAGAGGGCACCACCTGAAAATCGGACCATTTTGCAGAGAGGGCTATCCAGTTATTGTTTGCTTCGTGTTCCGTGGAATGCTACAGACAGATCTAATTGGCCATCTTTCAAATCTTCAGGGGGAAAGCAGCGATTATTGCTTTCTCTTAGGGGTGTAACCCAGAATCTGTTCCACACCTGAATCTTTTTGACTAACCATATTAAACGCACACAATTACCCCCTCCACTTCTTCTTATAAACTGCAGATTTAGACTTCATCATCACACTCAGAAACATCCTTTTCTTCATCACTTTATTGTGTTACGTCCAGCCTGAGGAAGAGTTCTGACAAACCCACAAGCTTGCTCACAACGCAGTCTGGTTAAAAGTATTACCCAATAGTGATTTTGGATATTTTGTTCCCCTGCATCTGTAGTTCTGCTGTGCAGAACATTTTGACATAATACAGTAATTTAAAAAATGTTCAGCTCCTGTGCAAGTTTTGTATTTGCAAAATATGTATATAATGTACACAGTGCATATTGGGTGGTGGGAAAATTTTGCTCTGTGTATGTATGTGTATTACTGTTAAACATGTATCAGCCAATAATTGTTTTGCATTGCCTATACAGAGCTCAGATGCACCAAGCCAGAGGTTCTCTTGTTTTATAACCAACTGTTCATGTGAACATCATGTTGCTTTGGCAGACTGTATATATTATTTTATAATTTCTTTACTGTTCCTCACCACGGCTCTAGAGAGAGGGTTTCACGTGGCCTCTGCCCTGAATCGCATCTCAGAAGCAGATCTTGCACACATTGGTGTACCATCTGGACACCTCAGGGATAGACCGCAGGGTTGGCCATTTATCTGAACAAAGACACAGACACACACCCCACCCCGGGCAGTGAGAATCTAGTTCAAAGATCACACTCTCACACAGCAGCGCTCATTTAAGCCTCAGGTCAGATACAAAATGTGATCCCGGCCAAGCAGCCAGCAACAAAATTCTGGTTTTGTTGCAAAGGCCTTCTAGCTTCTATAAAGCCTGAAAATATAACTGCAGGGGTATGATTTTGAGGGTTTAAAAGAAAGGAAAGTGGAGGGAACAATTTTTCCCACCTGCAAGTCAAATTTTCTGCCCTGAGAGATTGTCAGGGCGGCTGTGATATCAGTTTGTTTGAAATCTTTCAGTGGCCGAGGAGGAAGGGTCCTGTCATAGAACATTGATAATTCAGTACACAGACTAGGGGAAAGTCAGTGTGGAGGAGGAGGAAAGTCTCATTTAGCTAGGGACGGGATGGGCTGTGTGCGTCGAAGTAGCTGGGTGACAGCGCAATAGCCCTCAACAAAGTCGACTCCCCAGAAACTGGCATGCCGAGGTACACTGCCTCTGAACATGGATGCTTCATTTAACTACCCTGTTCCCCACAGCAGCCAACCAGATGCTTCGGGGAAGCCCACAAGCACAGCTTGAACGCAAAGAGCGCTTTTCCTCATCTCCAGCATCTGGACCTTTGAGAAAGAACCTCCATGCGCAGAGCTAATCTATTAAAGAAGCCTGGCTAACTTGCAGACTTCTCCCGTGTGAAACCTTTCTGAGCCCTTTTAACAATGTAAGAAGAGGCTGGCTGGATTAGATCTTGTCTAGTCTCGGAATGTAGCCCTGTCCAGTCAGGCATGCAGATTTGGTCTGATCTAGATCCTTGAAGACAGATCATCCTGGGGAGAATCTCTCTATGGGGTTGCTAAGAGTTGACACCGACTTGACAGCACTTAATCAATCAATCAATCAAGTCCAGGATCAGACTGAAAGTCCACATAAAGTCTAGCATCCTGTTTTCCCCAGCAGTCAAATACCTCCAGGATGCCCATGAGTGGGGCAGGAAGATGCAGTAGCCTTGCCCCTGCCGTGTGTCCCCCAGCAACGGGTCTTCACATGTAGACTGCCCCTGAACACGAGGTTCTACTTAGCTACCCTTCTAGCCCATGGCAGACCACTGTGGATCTGAAGCGGTATTATCTATAGACACACACACACAAACACACCCCTATCCCTTCCTTGGCAGCCACTAACCTTCCTTAGTAACCAAATGCTTTCCTCCTTCCTGCAACTTTTCCCGGGGATTAAGAAGGAAGCTCTTAAGGTTTGCAAGGAGCCCTGGAGTGTTCCCTTCGGTTGCTTAGCAAGCCTGAAAGTAACACAACTGCTCAGCGGGCGATGCCTCTTCCTTCCCCCAAGATGTAACCACAGCAACCCAGGTTCGAGCCCAGCCTCGGGAAATATACACAGACGGGCAAGCGCTCTCCAGAAAGCGAAAATCCCACGCGCAGCCAGTCTGTGTGTGGAGCCCAGAGGGACTTACTTCCGAGTAAGCGCGCCTGGGCGAGCGCCACGGCGAGATTTTCCTAAGAGCAAAACAGGGCTGGTGGGAATCTCTCTCTCTCTGGCTGTAAATAAATGCGATGAAATCATACATTTGCGGGGAAATTTTAAGCAAGCGAACATTAGGAGAAGGCAAAGCGCTGGGAGGGGCCACGAGTCCTTCCCACGGTTTTCTCCTACTCCGCACGTGGCAATTAAGTTTTGGGAAAATCTCATTTCTGCGGGGAGGAGAAAGAAGTGATTCCCCTAGAGAGAGAGAGAGAGAGGGAAAAAGTCCCCGGGGAGCCTCTAAATCTGCTGGGGGAGCCTTCCTGGGCGGCCACCCTCCTCCGCCTCTGAGTCAGCGCTCCATCCCTTCCCGCGCCCTGGGCAAATCAAGACTTTTTTTTTTGCAAAAGCCCAGCACTGAGAGTAGAGAAATCAAGGGCAGAGGAAAGGCAAAGAGTCTAGACGGAGCCATGCACAGAACCGGCTGCTCACCTGGGACGGAAATTAAGTAGCTTTTTTCTCCCCCTCTTGCTGCCCCCAATAAAGTTTCTTCTGCTTTTCGCGCAGCTGCAGCTTGGAAGTCGGGGGGAGGAGAGAGACCCTCCTCCCTCCTTAGTCAATTTCCTGGAGAGTTGCAAACAATACTCTCTCCAACGGAGATACGCAGATGGCCGGGGATTGGAGGAGGATCTTTGGGTCATCTGCATAATACAAAGCGATCCTCCAATGACCGCCCGCGGAGGAGGGGCCCCATAGCTGGCATTAGAATACAGCTGGGCAGTTCGGCATTAACAAAACTGCAGCTGGCTCTCCAGCTTTGGGAGGGAGGGAGGGAGGGAGGGGGCAAGGAGGGTGGGCGGGGCTATATTTGCATGCCGGGGGCCGCTGGGACCAGCCGCCGCGTGGGTTTGCATTGCACGTGGGAGATACATCTCGTGGCATTCGAGCAGTGGTTCCTAACCTGAGTTCCTCCAGATGTTGATGAACTGCAACTCCCAGCATCCCCAGCCACAATCAGTTGTAGCTGGGGATGCTGGGAATTGTAGTTCATCAACATCTGGCAGAACCCAGGTTGGGAACCTCCTGGGACTGACTCTCAAGAGAGGGCATAGGATTGCAGGCTTCCTGGTTATGCAGATTTTGTGGGCCGTGGGGTGGGGGGGCAGGATCCACAGGCTCAGACAGTTAGTCATGGCTAAGCACAGTGGAAACAGGAAGCATACGGAGTCCCCAAGCGAGATGGACCTATAGGGGACTGAGGGTTTCCCAAGCTGCGGTACTCCAGATGTTGATGAATTACAACACCCATCATCCTCAACAATTATGGTTGAGGATTATGGGTGTTGCAGTTCAGCAACATCTGGAGTACCGAAGCTTGGGAAACCCTGGTCTACTCTACACAGACTGGCAGCGCCTCTCCAGAGTTTCAGGTGGGAGTCTTTCCCAGCCCTACCTGCAGATGCTGCCAGAGACCGAACCTGGGACCTTCTGCATGAAAAGCCTACCACTCAGCTATGGCCCCATCCCCTAATGCCTAAGGGGGATGGTGCTCACAGGTAGTCACCCCTCCAAATACAAACCAAGGCAGACCCTGCTTAGCAAAGGGGGCAATTCATACCTGTGTCCGCAAGACCAGAAATCATTGACTCATCTGACTGAAGCCCCTTCAATTTCAGTGGGACATTGTCAGAACTAATTTGGTCTGGATTCCTGCCCCAAAGTAGCACATTTTCAAGAGCTCTCAAGTCATAGGACTACAACTCCCATAATCCCCAGCCACAATGGCCAAAGGGGATGGTGGGAGTTCTACAGCAACAACACCAGGGACTCCCAGGTCTGAGCAAATTGGCCCTTGATCCGATCCAACTTTCACATTCACAAATAGGCTAAAAATAAATAAATGTTGTCCAGCATCTTCTTTCCAGCATGAGCCAACCCAGATGCTTCCAGGATGCCCACAAGATCTAGATCAGATCAGAAGGACCTTCAGCCTAATCCCAGCCTGCTCAACTTTGCCCCGTCCAGCTGTTTTTGGACTACAACTCCCATAAACCCCAGGCACAGTGGCCAAAAGCCAGGGATGATGGGAGTTGTAGGCTAACATCTGCAAGAGGGCCAAATTTGAGAAGTCCAATCCGACAGAGCTCTCCTGACGTTAGTAAGATTCCATTCAAAAAATAACAGTTTATAGAGAGGTTTGGTTATCTACAGCAACCAACCCACCCGCCCGCCCACATCCTGGAGGGTGTATATTGTGATAAATTATTATTTTCTTGGTGACAGCCTAGTTAAGGCTTTGAATGGAGGAATGTATGTTCAAAAGCTTTAACTGGGCTTCAACTGACAAAAACCAATACGTCACCACAATGCACACCGCCTAGAAATGAGTTTGCTTAATAGCCGACTTACTAATTTTTCAAAGTTGTTTCCCCCTTCAAGTTTCAATAACATTTTAATAAATGATGCTGGCTTTGCAAAACTCCTCTCTACCATAGCTTTATTTCTGTCATGGAGCATTATGTTTCCGAGTTATATTTAGGCCAATTTATCCAATCTGTGTTCCGGGGCCTCCGGGGGCCTGCTTTCCAGCTGCTTTTATAAAATGCCCATTTTCATGCATTTTAAAGCCGGCTAAAAATAAAGACCCACATGCTCCCATGAACATGAATCTTCCATGTCAGTAATTGCACGGCTGCCTAGAGTTTGGAGGGCGAAAAGTGGAAAGGGGGTCCATCCTTCTGATCTGTAGAACAACGCCCCCCACAACCACAGCCATGACAGAACAGTCCCAAAATCTCCCCTCTGACCCATTTGCATTGAGGCCTGCTCTACGCATGGAGCAGCAGAATAGGCAGACTGCAAGTACAGAATCCATTTTTAATGCCCTCTTATGTGTACACATAAACACCACATAGAAAGCTAGCACTTCAGGGAGAAAAGTTGTGACCTAACCTCCTCCTTGGTGTGCTAGATTTCAACATACGTGAAGTTCCGTTTAAAAAGACAATAACCAGGGAAAATTTTAAAATGTGAACATTTTAAAACGTGATCACCAGCAGTGGCACAGTCATGAAGAAATGAAGCCCCCCCCCGCCCGAGCCAGACCCTTGTCTGTTTAGCTCAGTACTGTCTACACTGACTGGCAGCAGCTCTCCTGGGTTTCAGGTAGGAGTTTCCCCCCAGAGATTAAAGTAAAGCAAAGCAGGGGCGTAACTATCATAGGGCAAGGGGAGACAGTTGTCTGGGGGGCCCCTGCCTTGCCCCCCCCGAGGCAAGTCACATGACTGACTCCCCCAGCCACACACCCGCCCGGGCTTCCTTCAGTTGTATTCATCCTCCAAAATTGATGTGAGTGTTAAGACCTGGAGCTACCAGAACAGCATGTCTTTCTCTAGTACCATTAAATGACTTGCATAATCCACAATTTACAAAACCTTTTAAAAGATAATTTAGGATGATGTTCTATTGTGGCACATAGGCTATATATATAAATTTTACTCTGCTTTTTGTTACCACTATTCAGTCTCATTTAAGACTTCTTTACTTCATGAGCTGAGATTCAGTGAGGGGAGGGGGCCATTTTAAAATCTTGTCTCTGGGCCCACTCCAACCTTGCTACGCCCCTGAAGTAAAGTGTGCCGTCGAGTCAGTGTCGACTCCTGGCGACCATAGAGCCCCGTGGCCATCTCCTGCGTGGTATGAGATGATGCCTTTCAGCAACGTCCTATATTGCTGCTGCCCGATAGAGGTGTTTCTGGGAAACACACCAGCGGGGATTTGAATCAGCAACCTCTGGCTCTCTAGTCAAGTCATTTCCATTTCAAGTCAGAGAGAGAAGCATCGACAAACTGTTGAAAACAGAGCAGGAAACAAAAATTGTCTTCCTCGTGTAGTGTGACCTTAAATTGCATTCTCCCCCCCCACACACACACACACACAAAGCACTGCAAACTTGCCAGGACTGGTATTCACACACACACACACACACAACTTTGAGGTTCTCTGTAAATGCATCAGCTTCACAACATGCGCACACTGGCATATTCCAGCCAGCAGAGGGTGCATCAATACCACATATTAACCTACTGGAGCCTCCCTGTGAGCACTGCGTTTCACACAGGATGCTTCCTGTGCTGACTGACCCCCTGGAAATAGGACTCCCTTTTGAGTAAGCATGCATAGGATTGGCTGCACCAGGGGCGTAGCTATTATTGAGCGGAGGGGTTCCAAGAACCCAGCCCCCCAGCTCCTGAGCACCCCCCAGCTTCACTCCTCCCTATTTTCTTCATTATCTCCCTCATTCCAAGGGGCTGCCAGAGAGAGGGGTGAACACGGGCCCTTTCTCCCCTAACTATGCATGCCATCTCTCTGGCCGTTGCTCCCCTGCAACTGGTACTCAGAGGCATCCTGCCTTTGAGGCTGCAGGTGGCCTCTAGCCCTCCAACTAGCAGCCACAAACTGATTCCACAAGTTGATTATGCGTTGTGTGGAAAAGTACTTCCGTTTGTTGGTCCTAGATTTCCTGGCAATCAGTTGCATGGGACGACCCCTGGTTCTAGTGTTATGTGAGAGGGAGAAGAATTTCTCTCTCTCCACTTTCTCCACGCCATGCATGATTTTATAGACCTCTATCATGTCTCCCCGCAGTCGTCTTTTTTCTAAGCTAAAAAGCCCCAGGTGTTGTAGCCTTGCCTCATCAGAAAGGTGCTCTAGACCCCTGATCATCTTGGTTGCCCTCTTCTGCACCTTTTCCAGTTCTATAATGTCCTTTTTTAGATGTGGTGGCCAGAATTGTACGCCGTACTCCAGGTGTGGCCGCACCATAGTTTTGTATAAAGGCAATATGATATTAGCAGTTTTCTTTTCAATCCCCTTCTAATGATCCCTAGCTTGGAATTGGCCTTTTTCACAGTTGCCACACATTGAGTCGACATGAGAAATGGCCTGAAATTCAGCAGCTTGACCAGGAAAAGGACAGGGAAAGGAAAGCCAGGTGGGATGCAGGATTTTACTAACCCTCAAGGTCTCTTCACACATAATATGTGTAAAAAAACCTATGCTTTTTAAAAGCGTACACCTAAGTGTGAGTGTGACAAAGAGGTGTTGAAGAATGCACCCAAGACCTGGCACAAGGGAGCTTGTTGAGTGTAGCCTTGGTGGCAAATCTGAATTTGTTGGGCCCTGTTCAGACTTTATGTTGTGTGTGTGTGTTCAGATTTGTACACACGTACGTGTATTTGTGGGAATGACTGTACTTGCGTTCATTTAAAAAGGCCTCCTGAAATACATGGTGCTGATCGGAAGTGTATTGCTGTCCCTGTGTTCAACGCAATGTGAACAACTGCCTAGGCATATATGTGTATATAGACTGCACTGTGTTGAACATAACATGTGACTACAGCTTTGGTCTGCAATGTGTGAAACGGCCTTCGTGTAACCAGCGTTGGACACATGGAGCGAAAGAAACCCCAGGGTCCCTCGGACTGTGCCGAAGCTCCTTTTGTCCGCATGCTCCATCTGGTGTTCGAATCAGCTGCCCCGCAATCCATCCCCTCCAAAAAAGACGCCACTTGGCTCTTTCTAACATGTTTGGTTTATTGAAAAATTAAAAGCACAAGCTCTTTTGTATATAAAGACAATGACATTGCCGGCCATTTACAAGGCATCCTCCGTTGCTGGCTGAATGGATAGGAAGGCAGAGTATTAAGAACCTCATGCCAGGGTCACAGAGATTTGGGCCCAGAGCGGGGCACTGCATGAGCATTACAGGTGGTGCCCCCTGGAGGTGACTCCCTCCTCTAGCGGTCCTCAGGAACCAGGGGGCGGGGCAATGCATGGCTCCTCCCCTAGTCTACTCACTGGTTCTCTGCCACAGCCACAAGGTGCTTCCATAAAAGTGCAGGGGGCAGGGCGCAGAGCTATTGGGGACAGGTGAGGCTGTCAGACTGGTGACTGGCCAAGTCACTCAGACACAGAGACAAAGGGTCAGAAATGGGACACCTAAACCATGGTTTACCAACCAGGCGAGGATGATGGATGCACACCCTTGTTTCTCCTCCACATTCTTTTGCTCCTTCTTCCCCCAGATGCTCCTCTCTGGCTTCTCAGGTCTTGGAGTGAGGTCAGCGGTGGGATACGTTCACAGGGAAGCTGCCCAGAGCCCACCAACCCAAAGTCTATTTGGCCAGAGTTCTGGGCCTGCTGCGTGCTGCGCGTACTTGTCAGGCTCCGTGCAGGAGGCTACTGGGGTGTCGTGACTGTGCACGGGTGTGTGTCAGCCCTCTCCAAAGCCTGAGCTTTCCTTCCCTCTCTCGTTTGGCTTCGGGGCCTTCTGCAGCCCCACCCCTAAAGTGCGATGTTAAACTCGGTGACTAGGAAATCGACGTAGTCTTTGTCCTTTGTCTTAAAGGCCTCGGCGATGAGGCGGGCCGCCTCGCGGTGTTCCTTCCCTCGCAAGGCCACGCCGTTCACCTCCAGGATCACATGACCCACCTTCAGCTTCCCGCAGTTGTGGGCAGAGCCTCCTCGCTGCAGTCCATGAGAGAGAGAGAGAGAGAGAGAGAGAGAGAGAGAGAGAGAGAGCCTATTTAGCATTACACAAGTGTTGCTGTCCTTCTTAGTCTGACCGGGTTTATTGCGACGGTTTCGCCTGACAGACTGGTAGCTGGTCAGGGGCCTGACCAAAAAAGAGAGTTTTATTTATTATAGTCCCACTTTTCAGCCCTAGACTGGCTCGCAGAATCCGCACAGTTCTAATTGGAATACTTGGAGGCGTTTAGGGTAGTCCCTCCTGGTCACTAGGAACTATCATAGTCCAGACTCTTCCCTCCGAAAGAGGGGGCAGGAATTGCTGCCGATGGGTCGTCAGGGGCCAGCTGATGCCACAGGTGCCAGCCCGCACAAGCCCCTCTCAGTTGCTTTCTGCATATTTCTTGGCATCATTGTGCATGCACTTGCCTAATGTGTTGCCTTTCCGCTAAACGCAGGGAAAGGCAAAGAGCTGAGCCGAGTTCTCTTAGGTCCTATCCCTGGATTCCTGGAAATTCAGCTTGCCTTAGAGCTCCCTCTTGCTAGCGGAGAAAGAAGCCGGGCGATGGATCCCTAGGCTTGATGGCTTGGCACCTAATGGGTTAAATGAGGAATTGCTTTTGGTGTAGCTGAATGTGTTTCCCTCTTTATCTCCGGTGTGTCCATTGACAGTCATGAAGCCTTTATATAGCCCCCCTCTTCAATCAGACCAGCAATTGTGAATGAGAGAGTTGTTTTGATTTCTCCAGGAGCAGGGTGTGGGTCACTTCAGTGTTTGTAAATGCTGCAGTGGGTTTGCATTCTATTTAAGCAGCTTTGTAGATCTTTATACCTGATATACTTTTTGTTGGCTATAGGCATTCTTCTACAATCGTTTGTTAATGTATTTATTTACTTACAGCTATTATGTTTCAGACTGTTTTTCACAGTTGCTAATTGTTCCATTTTGTTTTGTATCTATGTCTCGTAGTTCTGTTTTTTCAAACAGTGTTCATTTTTGCGTTAAGCACTTGCATTTCCATGTCCTCTTTCCCCACTGACTTCTCTCTGACTTCTTCCCCTGACAAAGATCTGCTGCTCAAAACACGTTGCGATCTCTGAAGAATACACTTGTGTTTGCACCATTCGATTTGTTTCCACATTACTCTGTTTATCCTGGCTGACATTTTCTAGCAGCTTTCTGTAGCCTTATGAGCTAGAGGAGTCATACACCTCCGTGGCTGGAGATGCTATCCCTTGATGGCCTGGGATCACTCTCCCCTGCTCTTGGAATGGGGTGCTGAGCAGGGGAACACTTTCTCACACCTTTGAATTGGTATGTGAGAGAGAATCGGGCAGATGCCAAGTTGAGCTGGACCCAAAAAGAGCTTAGGAGGGCTTACGGGGATCCAAGTGGCTACTCTCTTTGGGAATCTGACACAAGCTGGACAGTCATATGTTGAGGCTGCTCCAGTTCTGGATTCCTTGCCTTAAGCAGGAAGCTGGACTATATGGCCTCCAGGGTATCCTCTAGCTCATGGGTTCCCAGCCTCTTTTAGCAAGTGTGCCACTTCTGTCGCAAACCTTCAGCTCAGGCACTCCGTGCAGATTCGTGTGGGAATTGTGATTCCCACAATTTGTGTCTGGGAATCATGTAAGATTCTCCAGCTTCCATCCAGCTTATAAGCAGCCTTCCTGAAATTCATGCAAAGCTCACTTGTCCTATTGCAGTGGGAGTATTCCTGAGTAACTAAATCTGGATGTAAGCCAGTGACTGGAACAGCCCACCTTACAATTGTAAGTGTGACTGTGCATAAACACATATGCCTTAAAAACACAAGTGTGACCCCCTAGCAAGACCGGCTACTACAGTAATGGGCTCGCATCTGCACCAAAGTTCTCGTAACCTGTCTTATGACAGGTATTAAATTAATGGGGCAGCCAAGTTTACTTATCCAACCCAGTGCTAATTTCCTGAAGCCTGTTGGCAAGCGTGCTGAGCTTCAGGACATGGCCAGCCCATCGGGACCAGAGGGGGAGGAGGGTCTTCACCCTCCTCCCTCCTTCTCCTTCTGCAGTGGACTTAGCTGGGGATGCGTCTTCTCCAAGCTGGCAATCTGCAGATGAGGAACAAACAGCATGGCTGCCATGTGGGGAGGCAGGACGGTCCCCTTGAGAGTCCTTCATGTGCCTCTAGGATTACTAGGCCCCGCTCAACCCACTGGGAACTCTTGCTCTAGCTCTGGTTATCATCTTTGCTTTCCAGCCACAGGAGTGTTTATTTGCTTCCAATACACTCTGCTCACTTATTTGGAGCCCCCTAATGGTGCAGCGGGGAAGTAACTTGCCTAGGGAGCAAGTGGTTGCTGGTTCGAATCCCCGCTGGTATGTTTCCCAAACTATGGGAAACGCCAAATCGGGCAGCAGCGATCTAGGAAGATGCTGAAAGGCATCATCTCCTACTGCGTGGGAGGAGGCAATGGTCAACCCCTCCTGTATTGTCTACCAAAGAAAACCACAGGGCTCTGTGGTCGCCAGGAGTTGACACAGACTTGATGGCACAACTTCACTTATTTGGAACTAAAGTATTACAGAGAGATGGGGAGTCTCCTGGGCTGTCTCAGCACAATCCTATGCATACTGTATTTCCTCGAGAGCAAGTCTTGCGGATCTTTGAGTCTATCTATCTATCTATCTATCTATCTATCTATCTATCTATCTATCTATCTATCTATCTATCATATTTTTATACCACCTGATATGTACATCTCTAGGCCTGCCTAGGGTTGTACTGCATTTGTAGGGCTACCCCTGGAACTCCCTGATGCTTGAGGGAGTACGTAATGCTACACTGAGCTGCCCTGTCCAGACCCAAAAGGCCTACCAGATGGGCAACACTGGTTTCCTGGTGTCCTGAGCATCTTTTGGGCCTCAGAACAGCAGGCAGCCACACGGCAGCACCTCTAGAACACCGGGCTGATGGGTCCCCGCCCACACATCCCATTTTACAAAGATTGTTTCTGATAGCTAGGACTAACTATGGCAACTGCATGATGACTTCAGCAAACAGTTCCTTCTCTCACACCTCTGCAATTAAAAAAAAAAACCCTGAATGAACCCGAAAAAGTTGAGTGTATGCAAATTAGGTTTCCGATCTTGATCTACAAGTGACATTTTACGGCTATGGAAATCATAAATTAGAAGATTATGATCTCTAATCTTAGCTGGCATTCTTCCCTGAAGGTTCAAGGTGAATAATTCTTAGCCTGAAGGCCTGGCAGTTCAAAATAATATCTACAGAAGTTGTGAGTCATCTTTCCTCCCTTTCCTTCCCTGAACCCCAGATTGGCTTTAAATGAGGCTATTAACTAATTAAAGTCTTCAGTCAATTACATTGCAATCCTAAACACTTCCGGTGCAACTTATGCGTGTTTACCCGGGCATACACCCCATAAAATTCAGTGGGGTGTGTGCCCAGATATTCAGCCTCACTGGGTAGCCATCCATGCTGACCACAGCCACTTCTGAATCAATGAGCATAAGATGGCTCTGTTGGTTGGTTGATCAAGTCAACCAGCATTCATTTATTTATGCTAAATAAACTCTTCAAACAAAACAGCATGTATGTTTTCTTCTGTGGCTCATTGAGGAAGGGGAGGTTGGAACTGGAGAATAGGCGTGGGGGGGGGATTAATCCCCCTCCCTCTTTTCCACAGCTCTGATCCAGATTGTCCTCCCCCAGAGTATGATTGTGGAAAGGAAAAAAGATCGAGCTTCAAACACCAAATTCCCACATCACAGTACTGAGTGAGATGGACCAATGGATGGATGGGAGCAAGCCCCATGGAGCACAGGGTTGCTTCCTTCTGAGTAAGCATGCATTGGGTTGGGTTGCCAGCACAGAAGCCTTAAACTACGAGATGTTTTGTCATCCCTTGTAAATTCTCAGGTTTCTTGGGTCCTTTGATACATTTATATGCCACCGACTACAGAAGGCCGTTTAAAAAAACATAAAAACAATCCAATTTAAAAAACATACACAAATAAAAATCCCCTTAAAACAAATCAGTAAACTTCAACCAAAAGCCTGGCTGGAGAGAGGTGTCTTCAGTTGTTCCCTAAAAGCCATCCGGGATGGAGCAGCTCGAACCTCAGTGGGGAGTGTGTGCCACAGCCCTGGGGCAACTACACAGAAGGGTTGTGTTTGAGCAGCCTCCAGGCAAACTAGCGGCACCCTCAGTCAAACATCTCCGGACTATCTTAGGAGGTGGCGGGGTTCATGATGAAGAAGGCGTCCTCTTAGATACCCTCAGCCTAAGCCACTAAGGGCTGTATAGGTCAGGTCCCCAGACGTTTTTGGACTTCAGCTCCCATAATCTCCAACCAAAGGCCACTGGGGCTGGGAATTATGGGAGTTGAAGTCCAATAACATCTGGGGACCCAACGTTGAGAATCCCTGGCCTAGGTAGTAACCTCTTGGTTGTGTCTGCCTTCTGGCTTCCTCCATCTGCTGGAAAGGAGAGACCCATGCTTCGGAGACCCGATCGCCACCTCCCTTACCTGAATGGTGACGATTCGCGGCAAAGGCTGCCTTGTGTTGGCTCCCCCCTCGATGGCGATGCCCAGGGTTGGAGCGCTCTTTGTCACGCGGATCAGATGGGACATGGGTTCCAGGAGGCCCGGCTGTAGGAGGGCAGAAGAGAAAAGGACGGCTAGTGTGGTGGGAAGGAATTGTTTAGTGTGCAGACTGGAGGGACCTGGACTCCAGTCCCTATTTGGCCAGCCTGTTGCAGCCTACTGGGTCACTTTACATAGGAACATAGGAAGCTGCCATATACTGAGTCACACCATTGGTCTATCTAGCTCAGTATTGTCTTCACAGACTGGCAGCGGCTTCTCCAAGGTTGCAGGCAGGAATCTCTCTCAGCCCTGTCTTGGAGATGCTGCCAGGGAGGGAACTGGGAACCTAGATGTCCTTCCCAGAGCAGCTCCGTCCCCTGAGTGGAATCTCTTCCAGTGCTCACACTTCTAGTCTCCCATTCAAATGCAAACCAGGGCAGACCCTGCTTAGCTAAGGGGACAGTTCATGCTTAGCTAAGGGGACAGTTCATGCAGAGCACCTGGTGGCACAGTGGTAAAACTGCCACCCTGTAACCAGAAGGTTACAAGTTCGATCCTGACCAGGGGCTCAAGGTTGACTCAGCCTTCCATCCTTCCAAGGTCGGTAAAATGAGTACCCAGAATGTTGGGGGCAATATGCTAAAATCATTGTAAACCACTTAGAGAGCTCCGGCTATAGAGCGGTATATAAATGTAAGTGCTATTGCTATTGCTATTGTGACCACAAGACCAGCTCTGTCTCTCTCTCTCTCTCTCACTCACTCTGCCTGAGTGATTGTGTGTATTTCCTTGAAAGAAAGCCCCCCTATTTTCAACAGGACTTAAAAGAAGCTCCAGTTCTCTGAACATATATAAGAGGAACTCCACAGGTTCATGAAGAGGGCAAACAAAGAACCGTGGGAAAGTGCATGGAGCTCCCTATTTTTTTTATACCTTCCAAGCTGTGCTCCTCCAGATGTGGCTGAACTACAACTCCCATCACGCCCAGCTACAGTTTATTTTGGCTGGGGATGATGGGAGCTGTAGTCCAGCAACATCTGGAGAACCACCGCTTGGAGGCCCTTGATTTATATTTCGCTTTCCTTCCACGGCGTCGCTCAAGGCGCATGGGCCACACCTCAGCCTGTTTCGGCTGGGCACAGGGGTTGCATCATGATGTCCGTACATATTATTCTGGCTACCTGTCTCAATGCATACCGACATAGGTCTGGATGTTGAACACATGCACACTGAAGCACTATTGACCAGCATTGAGGACGGCCCCGTGGGCAATGCCTGCCTTGCTCTGAGGGAACTGCTTTCAAGCTGGCTCCGGGGGGTGCCCTCCTCACGTGCTGAGCTTCTGCCCGGGCCTGCATCCCTAAGAGGCCTTACCGGCTTGGGGCCAGCCTCTACCAGCCCATCAGCCCTCGGGGCTTCCTGGGGGCTTCGGCTCTTGATGGGGGCTGGCGGCCGACTCCTGTCTTTGGTGCTGGGCTCCGTGTCCCCGATGTCCACGCCGCTGTCCTCGCTGAGGGTCTGCCCACTGTCGGAAAGCTGGGAGAGGGTGGAGGCTGGGGCGGACGACAATGGCAAAATGGCTGTTAGAGGAGCAGCACAGGAGAGAAAGAAGGTAGGCGGGTGAGATGCGGCGTGCGGAACAAACACAAATCCCTGCATCATTCTACGAAACATAGCACAGGGCAGGGCTGGAAAGCCCTAGAGCAGGGGTCCCCAACCTTTGGTATTCCAGATGTTGATGGACTACAACTCCCCATCATCCCCAGCTACAATTACTGTGGCTGGGGGAGATGGGAGTTGCAGTTCAGCAACGTCTTGGAGTACCAAAGGTTGCGGACTTCCAATGTAGAGAGACTTGTGTTCTATTCAAGAACAATTTCACAGGGATCAGGGCAGGGTGTGTGTGGCTGTGGGTGGTGGGAGTTGTAGTCCAACAACAGCTGGAGAACCAAGGTTGCCCACCCCTGGATCAGAGGAAGGAGACGAAAGCACCAACCACAACAGGTTTTGGGTGGGTCGACCGGCGGAAGCTGTCTAATGATTTCTTAACAAAGAATGTCGAGCCTGCAGGCTGAGAATTATTCCTCTCTCCTTCAGGGAGTGCAGCTGACTAATCTGTAACATTAAAGATAATTGCTGTGAACTTATACACAGCTATCAAACATAATTTGCAGATTGACGCTGGAAGGATGGTTGGCATCAGCTCAATTTCCCCTGTTTTATTTGCTTTCTTTATTAGGAGGCAAGGTGGAACCAAGGCAACTTGGGTGGAACCAAGACCACTCTCCATCCTAGCTGAGGTCAGAGCAGAAGCTCGGGACAAGGACAGAAAGCAGGGTGCGTTGCTCTCTCATTCATCTTTAAGCCCAACAGGAGAGACACCACCAGCTCAGGTATTTGATCTCACCAATAAAACAAGTTCCCTAGTTGTCATAACGTCCCTTAGCATGATTAACTGATAGCTAGACAAACAGTATTAAGCCTCCTTTGTCCTGGCTCTTTTGTTACCCCTCCTCCTGCCCTGATATCAGTTTTTTTTAAAATAAACTGTTCTAAGTCCTAAAGCCACTCACACCCACCTATACTGGATATCTCATATCTAACTTTCTGCCTCTTGACCATACACAGTCTCTAGCTATGCTTAGCTCTCAACCAGGTATAGCCGTGGGTTGCTCTTACAAAAACATTCTCCGCATGTAGAAAACAAGCAGCAAGAACCTCCCTTCCAACCTCACCAACATCTAGACCTTGTTTTGTCCCTTTGAGGAGCCAGGTCCTTGATAACCCTGTGGGAATGCTATTTATAGAAGATGAGAATACTACATTGAATTGAGATATGGTGGGAGAAGGCTTACGGACTCCCACTGAGAAGGATCTACTATTCAGCACAAAATTAGAAAGAGTACGCTATTGACATTTTCTGAAGAACAACTGAACTGAACACTGGAAAAAGTTTCACCGGTTGTGTTTACATAGTTCACTATATCATACTGTTCTATTGTTCTTATGTGTATATTTCTGTTGATGTTTGGTTGTGATATCTTATTGATGTACTCTATATCAAGTATCCATATCACTATATACATTTGATTGTTTCACTTTTAATACAATTTATATTCCTACATCTAGTTGGTTCATTGTCTTTTGGTTACATTAGTGGATCTGTTTTGTTTTGTGTATAATAGTTCAGATCTTTTACATGGTTGATTTGGAACCCCATTTATGGAACAGCCTCCCCAGTGAGGCTAGCTTGGCATCGTCACTTTATTCTTTTAGACACCAGGTATTTCTGCTCACCTAGCCCTTTTAAAACAGGTTTTTTAAATAAGTTTTTAAAAAAAGTTTTTTAAATGTATGCCTATTCTATTTTGTATTTCTTCTTTGCATATTATTGTGATTTGTGTGTTTGGTTTTTGTTTTTGGTCTCTGTGTTTTAGCTTTATTGTTGTTCTATTGCAAGCCGCCCACAGACCAATTTGATAAGGGGCAGTTAATAAATAAAGTTGTTATTATTAGTTTATTTTATTTATTATAATACTACGATTACGAATATTTATATACCGCTCATCAACCAAAGTTCACAAAGCGGTTTACACAGAAAAATAAATAATACATAAATAAGATGGTCTCTTGTCTCCAAAGGGGCTCACAATCACAATCAAAAAAGAAACAGGGCAGATACCAGTAACAGCCAATGGAGAGATGGTTGGATAGGGCCAGTTGCTCTCCCCCTACTAAATATAAGAGAATCGCCACTTGAGAAGGTGTCTCTTTGCTCAGTTAGCAGGGCACTCCGTCTAAGTAGCTCTAGGTGGTTTACAATAAATAAAGAATTAACAAATATTACAATAAATCGTTCCCACTGAGGTGGGTGACTTCTGGGCTGCACCACTACAGACATGGCTTCTTCTTCTTCATGGCTCAACCACGGAGCTACAGGCCCAATCACTGTTGCTGTGCGAGGGGCAATATACGGTAAACCTCAAGGTGTCTCTGTTCTTGCCTGCATTTCTTACCCCAATGGAAAGGGTAACTTTCACATAAAATGAACAGTGCTTGTAATATGTCCACACCGCCACAAGGGGAAAGCAAAGTCTCAGCTACCAATCTGCTTGCAGAATCCAACACTCACAAGAAAACATAGGGAGAGGATTCTTGGGCTCTTTAGAGAGACTGGACTCTGGCGTCCTTTGGTAGGTGACAGAGAAATGGCTCTCTCCTTGTACTGGTATTCATTACTCGTGTCAGTGGCTTCCCTGCCTGTCAATGTGTGGAACTCATTGCCACAAAATGTGTTGGTAATGGCTGCTGGTTGAGATAAAGTAGAACTGTGGGTGGAGGAGGAAAGGTCTCTCAATGGCTGTATGGCCAATGGCTGTATGCCTCCATGGCCAAAGGCAGTATGCCTCTGGATTTCAGGTGACTGGGGACAAAGAACAGGGGGGAGGTTTTGTCTTTCTGACACTGCAGACTCTAGTAAGGCTACTGGGACAGCCAATTTAAGGGCCAAATGATAAGTGGCAATAAACAGCCATCAAATTGCACCCTTGTTTCTTTCCCTCTAAATAGTCATGTGGGGTGGGGAGCCAGATTGAGACTGTGGGCTTGGTGGAGGGTGTCTTTAACCCTTATCCCTTTATCCAGATTGGGGCTCCGCATAGCTAATAGTTGCTCCAAGAGAGAAGCTCCCATGAATACCAAAGAGGCAGCTCTAAATCTTTTGTTTGCTTTAAACCACAGTTATATTGTTTTGGTGGTTTTTTCACAGATGGGTTTTGATGGTTTTTCACTGGAGGGGGGGCAGAGGAGGAGTTTATGAATCTAGGGGGTTAATCCTGCAGATCAATGTGAAACAAGTGTTGGTAATTTTGTTTGTTTATTTGTTTGTTTGTTTGTTTAAGAAAAAACATCAGAGGATGAAGCCAGTTTAGAGTGAGGGCAATACTTCTTTCCCTCCCTCTGGAGCCTTGGGAGTTTAAAATGAAAAGATGACTCCACCAGTTGCACTGAAGCTTGTGTCTTCAAATAAGAGCAAAGGCAATGCTTCCAATTCTCCATATACTGGAGTCTTAGGAGTTGAAAAGAGAAGGCGGCGGGAGGGGGGGGATGAACGACATTGCATTGGGTCTTATAGCTTTTGTGAAGAATTCTCCACAAATCTAGTGTTTGTTTTAATGGAACACACTGTGCTTCGGTGCATTTTGTATAACTACTCTTTTCTCCATTCCAAATGCAAACTGCTCCTGATATGCCCTGAGTTGATACAGCAAGCTCTACAGAAAAAGATCTAACCTCTAGCTTGGGGCAAGGACCTCACTTCGTTCACATCTGGCTCACTGTTGGGACGATGAACTTCCACCATGATGAAGTGCTGGGTGGGACTAGCCTCTGGACCACCCTTCTCACTGGGAGGGGGAGGAGCTGGGTGGGGTGGGGGAGGGGGAGGAGAAGGCGAAGGTGCACTGGGGTTTGGGAGGAAGCCTGTGGGTGGAGCCTCAGGAGAGAGATTCTTCAACCGGGTTGGCGACTGGACCCTTGGGAAGGGCCCAATGGGATGTTGGTTGACCAATGACAAATGAGCGTCCATGGTTCTTCGGGAGGCGTGAGTGGTGGAGACAGAAGCATAGATAGTGCTCGAGACGGAGTCCTCTGTGGAGGAAGTAGCCGTGGAGGAAGCGATGCTGCTCGTGTCCTTCTCTGAGAGGCTAGGAGGTGGCGTAGGGTTCCGGGGTGCCACAAAGAACAGGCCCGACTGGGAGGATTCCGAGGAAGGCCGTGTCACGGTGTCTTTTGCTGCATTCTTGTTCAGGGGAGCGGATGGGTCCGCTGGTTGAGAAGAAGAAGTGGGAGGTGGAGGCTTGAAGGGTGGAGGGTCCTCAGGGAAAGAGGAGATGTCATCCTGATAAAACCACAGAGGGGGGGAAATCTTTAGACGACATTATAGAACTGGAAATGGTGCAGAAGAGGGCAACCAAGATGATCAGGGGTCTAGAGCACCTTCCTTACAAAGCAAGAAAAAAAGAAGACTAAGTGGAGACATGATAGATGTCTACAAAATTATGCATGGTTTGGAGAGAGTGGATACAGACAAAAATTTCTCCTTCTCTCAAAACGCTAGAAGCAGGGGCCATCCCATAAAACTGATGGCCAGGAAATTTAGGACCAAAAAAAGGAAGGACATTTCCACAAGGCACAAATCAGTCTATAGAATTCTCTACCACAGGATATGGCAACAGTCACCAGCTAGATGGCTTTAAGAGTGGCTAAGACAAATTCATGGTGGTCGGGTCTATCAATGACTTCTAGTCTAATGGTTATAGGCCACCTCCAGTCTCAGAGATAAGATGCCTCTGAATACCACTTGCGGGGGAAGAAACAGCAGGAGAGATGGCATACCTTCATCTCTTGCCTGTGGGCTTCCCAGAGGCACCTGGTGAGCCACTGTGTGGAAAAGGATGCTGGACTAGATAGTCCTTGGGCCTGATCCAGCAGGCCTGTTCTTATGATATCTTCTGGTAGTTTTTAATGCCTGGATGGTACAGTCATAAGAGGCTCTTCTTAATATTTAATTTTTTAATTTATTTTTTTAAAAAATTAATTTAAAAAAGCATATTATTTTCTAATATTCCGCATATCTAACACATGCTTGCTGTGGAATTTATGGCACCCATTAACACTCAAGCATGATCAGTGTGTTTCATCATTCCTATGACCTGCAAACCGCATAATGAGATTTCTAACTGACAGAATCAAGCTGTTCACATATCAACACAAGTGATTTTGAGCAAGAATATTGTAGGATAAATCCCAGATGGCTACTGACACCATGAGCTTGGCAGTGTCCGTGTGCGTGAAAATGAGATGCCAATTATGTTAATTTCCATGTGCCTGAAGAGACAGATTTGCTGCAACGTTCCAGATGACGAAATACGTCTTGCACAGCACCCTGAAGAAGTGTCCCAACCCTGATACAATGGGAGGGAGAGAGAGAAAGAGAGGACAGACAGACAGACAGACACAGACAGACATCTTACCAGGGAGATGTCAGGCAGGGCATTGACACTGCTTTGGCATCCGTTCCCGCCCCCTTCCAAGTCTGATGACGTATTCTAGAAACAGAAAATGGGGGTGGAATTATCCTCCACTTTTAGAGTCAGAGCAAAGCATTCTGTTCTCCACAGGGGCCAATCATATTCCTCCCCCACTGCCCAGGTTCTAGCCCAGTCCACTCCCTCTGCAGTGTTAGATTGCTGCTTGTGGGGACTGAAAAGCAATAGGGGAGCCTTTTCTAGTGTTTGATTTCTGGCTGGCTAGGGGTTTGTTTTTGACAGGGAAGTTTTGGTTTCAGTTGTGCCTAGAGAGACAGTGAGTGGGGATAAACTGCAGGCGAGTCACAGAGCTTGTGGGAGGGGACACTATCCTGAGGTAGCTCAGTTTGGAAGCAGCTCTTGAGAAGACAAGACTCAGACCAGGGGAGCTCTGCTACCCGGCGCTTTGTGAACAGGAGTTAGCTAACAAGTATCAAGGGTGTTTTGTGTGAAGTTTATCGGGGAAGTGTGCGGGGAGGCACACAAGCAGTCCCCCTTTATCAGAGAGGAGACTTCCAGCAGAAGGGGAAGGCGAGTACTACCCCACTTTTGTAATTTCCTCGGAGGACAGGGTTTGAAACCTTTAATTAGCTGACAACTGCAGCTAAGATCTAGCTTTCGAGTAAACAAGCTCTATATATTCTAAGTAGCCAATAAGACCAGTTATGAAGGTAGAATGCCAGCAGGGAAGGGGGCGCTTCGCAATGTATTGCACAGAGTGTTGCATGTATGATTGTCTGCCTGAGGGGCAGAAGAGGTGGGTGTGCACTCCATGCAAAGAGCTCCTGGCTCTCAGGGAACAAGTGGGTTCCCAGTTGGCTGACCTGGAGAAGCTCAGACAGGCAGAGAGGTATGTGGGCGAGACCCTCAGGGATGTGATAGAGGCACCCCACTCTCAGGCTGACAGCTTCCCTGCTATCATGGATAATGAAGGTCTTAGGGAAGGAGGACATCAGTCTGAGGAAGAAGAGAGGAATGCTCCCTTAGAAGGGACCCCTTTCTTGAGTTAGGAGCTCATATCCTCTTGCACAGAGGATACTCCTCCAGGGGATGGGTGCCTCTTAGTAGTGGGTGATTTGATCCTTAGGGGCATAGAAATTTCTGAAAGAACTCAAATGTGAAATTGCGGATCTCCTAGCAAAACTATGTAACTTGTCCCCATAATCAGGCTCTGTACCAGAGGACTGGAAATTACCTAATGAAACTCCAGTTTTCAAAAAGGGATCCAGAGGGCGGGGGGCGGGGGATCAGGAAGCCGCTACGTTTAACTTCTGTGTTCTGTGCTGGGTAAATTGATGGAAAGCATACTTAAAGACAAAATTGTTAAGCATATAGAAGAACAGGCCTTGCTGAAGTAGAACCAGCATGGCTTCTTCAAGGGCAAGTCTTGCCTCACTAACCTTGTGGAGTTCTTTGAGAGTGTCAACAGGCATGTGGATAAAGGTGATCCAGTTGACATAGTCTACTTGGACTTCCAAAAAGCTTTTTGACAAAGTTCCCCAACAAAAGCTCTTGAGTAAACTTAGCAGTCATGGGATAAGGGGACAGGTTCATGTGTGGACTGGTAACTGGTTGAAGGACAGGAAACAGAGGAGAGGAATAAATGGACAATTTTCACAATGGAGGGAAGTAAGAAGTGGGGTCCCCCAGGGATTTCTACTGGGACCAGTGCTCTTTAACTTGTTCATAAATGACCAAGATGTTGGGGTTACGAGCAAAGTGGCCAGATTTGCAGATGGCACTAAACTGCTTAGGGTAGTGAATCCAAGTAGATTGTGAGGAGCTCCAAAAGGATCTCTCCGAACTGGCTGACGGGGAGACGAAATGGCAAATGCGGTTCAGTGTAAGTGAGTGTAAAGTGATGCACAATGGGATGAAAACCCCCAACACATATACACTGATAGAGTCTGAGCTGTCAGTGACTGATCAGGAGAGGGATCTTGGGGTCATGGTGGACAGCTCGTTGAAAGTGTTGACTCAGTGTGTGGCAGCTGTGAAAAAGGCAAATTCCATGCTAGGGATCATTAGGAAGGGGATTGAAGATAAAAATGCTAATATCATAATGCCCTTAAATAAATCTATGGTGTGGCCACATTTGGAGTACTGTGTACAGTTCTGGTCACTGAAGGACATTGTAGAACTGGAAAAGGTGCAGAAGAGGACAACCAAGATGACCAGGGGCCTGGAGCACTTTCCTTATGAGGCAACACTACAGCATCTGGGGGTTTTTAGTTTGGAAAAGAGGCAGCTATGAGAAGACATTATAGAGGTGTATCAAATTATGCATGGAGTGGAGAGAGTGGAGGGAGAAACTTCTCTCCCTCTTTTGCAACACTAGAACCAGGGGTCATCCCATGAAATTGAAGGCCGGGAAATTTAGGACCAACCAAAAGGAAGTACTTTTTGACACAGCACATAATTAATCTATGGAATCATCTGCCACAGGATGTGGTGATGGCTACTAGGAACATAGGAACATAGGAAACTGCCATATACTGAGTCAGACCATTGGTCTATCTAGCTCAGTATTGTCTTCACAGACTGGCAGTGGCTTCTCCAAGGTTGCAGGCAGGAATTTTTCTCAGCCCTATCTTGGAGAAGCCAGGGAGGGAACTTGAAACCTTCTGCTCTTCCCAGAGCGGCTCCATCCCCTGAGAGGAATATCTTACAGTGCTCACACTTCTAGTCTCCCATTCATATGCAACCAGGGCAGACCCTGCTTAGCTATGGGGACAAGTCATGCTTGCTACCACAAGACCAGCTCTCCTCTCCTCCATGTACTAGTTTGGATGGCTTTAAAAGAGGCTTAGACAAAGCCATGGAGGACAGGGCTCTCAGGGGCTACTAGTCTGGTGGCTATAGGCACATCCAGCCTAAGAGGCAAGATGCCTCTAAATACCAGCTGCAGGGGAGCAACTGCAAGAGAGAGGGCATGCCCTCACCTCTTGCCTGTGGGTTTCTTAGAGGCACCTGGTCAAGACAGGATTAGATTAATTATGGAGGAGATAACAAGAATGGATTAGATTATAACACAAGAAAGGCTAATTTGCAGAGGACAGAACTATCGATGGCTATTAGCCATAGGTTAGTTAAGTGGAACATCCATGTACAGAAGCATGATATCTTGAATGCCTGATGCTGAGTAGAAAGGAAGGCCATTCCCTTTAGGTTCTACTTGTGAACTTCCCGAGGTACCTAGCTGGCTGCTGTTTGGAACAGTTGCAGCATGGTCTAATCCTGTAAAGTCATTTTGGCATTGTTACTGTCCATATGCAGTGCATTCCTCTTTCTCCACTGCCCACATTATTATCTCAGCCAGTCTCAGATGCACATGGGTGCCAGACGTTTCTCCCCCTGCCGCTTAAACTTATGAGCACAGCCCAAATGCCATTAGCAAATGACAAAATACAGCTGAGAATGAATCAAGGGAATCACCGACAAAAATTAGCAAAAGTTAAATTAAACAGCCAGCTAGTCTCTCCTGCAGGAGAGGACTTGGTGAGGCTGTCAGTCGGGAAGTTGCCAGCAACTGGAGCCGGGGAGAGAGAACGGGGAGGAGAAGGGACTCATCATCGGCAGAGCAGACAGACGGCACCTACCGCTGATATAATTAACACTGGGGAATTCACTAAAATGTCGTTCTTATGCATGGGGCTGACTGGGCAGACTTTAACTCTGCATTCAAATGGACCTATTAAGGATCAAACAGACGTGGAGAGAATTCTGAGCTGGGCGGGGGCCGGCACCCAACGGCCCAAAGGTCCAATCTGGCCATCTTTTGGCCCACCCGTCCATTTGTGCAGGGAGCCATTCACCTCCACCCAACCTTGGGAAAGACTGGAACTTGCCAGATTACGGCACCATTCACTTGTTTCCTGCAGGGCCCCCCTTTCCACTTGAAGACAGGCAATGTCAAGGCAGGGTTGTCCATGTAGGCAGGTGCAAGCAGGAGCTTAGGGCGGACAGGTTGAGAGGCACCCTCTGTGTCGGAAGCAGCAACTCCACCTACACCCGATGTGGCTTTCAGCATCGCCAGTCCAACAAGATGCCCCCTTCTGGAATGAGCTGCTGCTCAGGAGGGGCGTGAAATGCCAGTGCCCTCCCTGCCCTTCTGACATCTCCAGCTGCCGCCCCTCCCCGGCTCAGAATTCAGCCAATGGGCTCCGTAAACAAAGAAGATCCCCCAAGAAATGGCATTTCTGCCCATGGCCAAGCTGCTTTGCCATTCTCAAGGCACAGGGGTTGCCCGTGTGATGCTGACACGCCCAGCTTCTAGCCAATTTCCTGTTCCCAGGCAGGGTGGAGTGGAGAAGCCAGGGTCTTGGTGATTCCCCTGCAGCAGAGTTTGGACGGTAGTGATGGATCCAAACGGTCCTGACTAGCGACTATGGGTCTGGCCCTTGAAGAGGCGGGACCAGACCCAGACCCACGCTTGGGCCCTGGCACTGGGCTAGAGCTCCAGAGACGGAGCCTCTCAAGGCAGTACCCATAGAGCCTGAACCCCCTGAAGCAAGACCCTCGGGCCGCCCAAGGGCCAGGCTCCTCCCCACCATCACCCTCCCTGATATCTGCATGTCAGCACCAGTGACAGGAAAGGCAGGATCCACTGGGGAGAGGGAGGAGGAGGAAGGCCAGACTCCAGGCCAGACTGCCTGCCACTCTCCAGGCAGGGAGGTGTGTGGAACCCATCAGGAGCACTTAGGAAGCTGCCTTAGACCAAGTCAGACTACTGTTCTGCCTAGCTCAGTATTATCTACACTGACTGGCAGGAGCTCTCCAAGGTTCCAGGTAAGGGTCTGACTCAGCCCTACTTGGAGATGCTGCCAAGGACTGAGCCTGGGGCCATCTGCATACAAAACAGGTGCTTTGCCACTGAGCCACATCCCAAGGGGAATATCTTACAGCAGCCTCCTACCTTGGTTTTCACTTGCACACAATCGTTTTCACTTGCACACAATCGCAAAACGGGAGCACACCCAGCTCCCGGAGCTGGGTAGGATGCTTGTCCTACCTGGTTTACCACCATGAGAAGTGCCTTATCATCGGTGTGCCTTCTAGGAGGTGGTCCTTGGGACGAGGAGAGGGGAGTGACAAGCACGTCCCTATTTTCATATGTCAGATGCTGGAAGGGAGGAGGCAACCTCCGGTGAAGTGACCCTCGGATACTAGCTTTTTAGAAGAAAAGGTTGCCACGGGTGCAAAGTCAATGCTTGATTATTTATTTATTTATTGGCAGTAGCTTCCTAGGAGAGCCTCCATGTGCATTAAACTCACTTGTGTGGCTAAACACAGAACCACCCGTCTCCTCATAAATCTCGTAATCACATGGCGGGCTAAAAGAGAGAGAAAAAAGAATTCTCGTCCTGTCCCCATTGAGGCTGGCTCCTTTTAAAGCAAATTAGGAACCAGCACAACTCTGTGATCAGGCCAAGCTGCTCCAATTACCACAGTGCACAATTAACCTCCAGCTTACGAGACCTGCCGGCGATCCGGGCAGTCATTAGGCAGGGAAATGCTAAGCAGGCCAGCTGGTGTGCATTTGGGCAGGCACGGAGAGGAGCCAGCAAGGGGTTGTTTGGGAGTTGGACAGACACACCTGACAGCCCCCATCGGCTGTGTAAGCCATGCACAAGAAGCAAAAGGCCCAGTGGGGGAGACAGAGCAGACGGAGGAAATGCTTCAGACCATTCCTACCTGCTCTTTGCAGGTACAGGATTGAGCACGAGAACAGAAGGCCGACACTTGCATTTTCACAGGGTCATTCCCATGGCATGACAGACAGAAATCCAACTCGTGGAGATTTTTGCTAGAACATAAACTGCTCCATTGGATCAGAGCAATGGTCCATCTGGTCAACTTCCAGTTTCCAGAATGGTCTACCCCTCTTGTTTGTCCTTGGCAGCAGGCATTCAGAGATAGACTTCATTTGTACATGGAGGCTCCATTTTATTTATTTGTTTGTTTACATTTGTATCCCACTCTTCCTCCAAGGAGCCCAGAGTGGTGTACATGGTTATGTTTATCTTCCCAACAACCCTGTTAGGTTGGTTAGGCCTAGAGAGAAGAGACTGGCCCAGAGTCATCCGGATTTGAACTCAGGTCTCCACTATCCTAGTCCAACACTCTAACCACTACACCACGCTGGCTCTCAGCTCTCAAAACCATCCTCCATGAATGAACATCCCTGTGGTCAACTTCTGCTTAATTTGTTTCTAAAGCCATTTCAGTCAGTGGTCATCAGCACACCTTGTGGCAACAAATTCCAAAGATAACCCTGGCCTCTCTAGGTAGAAAAGCTACGTGTTTTTAAACCCTGGTGTGCTGTTGCCAGTCAGTGCCGAGGATAGTGAGCCAGATAGACCAGTAGTCTGACTCAGTAGAAGGCATCTTCATAGGTTCCATATGACTAGATCATTTTCAGACACACTGAGAATTCTGATTTGCATGCATCTCTAGGACAGGATCCTTCTTGGCCTCCAGTCCCATCAACTTTGCTAGTGAGCTAGTCACTAGCCCATTCCTTAGGTCACAGTGCAAGTTTCTTTTGCCAGACATCAGTGGGAACGGAAGAAGAATGGGAGGGGAGCAAAATCGATAAGCATCTATCCCATGACTCCTGCATCATGTAGTTAAGCTTCAGGTCTGATTCGGCTAAACTTGCTACCCCTTGTCACCAGGAAACAAATCATCACACTCCCCATTAAGAGTTCCTTACCTCCATGAGGTCTATTAGCCACAAGAGTCGCTCCTGGAAGGATGGGTTGTGAAAACATTTTTTAAAAAAAATAAAAGAGGGGAAGGGGAAATAGGTTAAAAGTTCAGTAACAAGTAAAAAAAATTTCAGGTATAATGACAGAACACTTCCCTCACTCAAACTTTGCAAGAAAAACAACAAATAAGGTGTATTTAGCATAATATCTTTTTGGTGTAGCAGATGGGAATCCATAACTATTTCTGCAATTGGCCTCTAAGAAATGCTCGGGATGTGCTGAAAATTCTTCTTATCAGAAGATTAAGTTCTTTCCAGATGCTGGAGTTCCAAATTACGTGGACTCATTTCTGAAAAGGAACCAATGCATCAGAACTCTCAATTTTCTTTCTGGATATGGTACAGAGCATTAAATCCTTTCTGGATTTAGTACAGAGCACCAGGTGTGTGGAGTATGTCATACTTTTCAGTTCCTTCTACTATTTGTCTTTCCCCCTTGACCACATTGCCACTATGCACCTTAACACAACTCCACAAAAAGAAAGCTTGATGTGTGATTGTATGTACAGTTGTTCTCTCGTCTTATTGTAGGCTGTTTCATCAATATGCTGGAGCGCCCGTAAAGTTGTGCTGTCAAGTCGGTGTAGACTCCTGGCGACAGCAGCGCCCTGTGGTTGTCTTTGGTAGAATACAGGAGGGGTTGACCATTGCCATCTCCCGTGCAGTCTGAGATGATGCCTTTCAGCATCTTCTTATGTTGCTGCTGCACGATAGAGGTGTTTCCCATAGCCTGGGAAACACACCTGTGCACATCAGTAAAACTCTGCACAAAAAGCATCTTGGTGCAGTTAGACAGAAAGGATTGCTGTCTTGCAGCCTCTTATCCACATGGATGTTCTTGTTGGTAATGCAGAAGGGAAACACATGCAGAAAAGTGGCAGGAACTGACACCCAAGGCAAGCTGTGCTTGAAATATTAGCTTCCTTTGTAAAACTCCTTGGCAAAATTGCAGACTGCAAGAACTTCAGCACAAAGAAGTCAACTTCACACACAATGGGGTTTCCATCCTAGGCCCTATACAAAGCATTGGTGCTGCTCTTTAAAGCGGCATATAACTTAGACCCAGGGTACCTAAAGGGCCCCCGTCTCCCCAGCAGCCGGCTCATATGTTTAGGTCTTCTTCAGAGCTTGAGGGCACAAATCACACTACCCTACTACAGAGGATTTGGGGGGCACCAGGGGTGTGGAGGCCCTAGACTTTGGCCCCAGAGCCTCAGCCCTCTATTTGAGACAAGATGAGGAACACACAGACAGAGGGCATTTTCGGAGGTGCTACCCACCAGTCACAGAACACTCTTCCTTGAAAGGCTCTCCTGGGACCAGCTTTGTCAACTTTTTAGTGCCAGATGGAAACCTTCCAGTTCACCAGGCCTTTTGCCTGTGATCTGAGCCCTCAGCAAATCTTCTGACTTCATCTGCTGCTTTCATTTGTTTCTGTTTTGCTTTTAATTATTTCCATTTAAATTATTGTCAATATGATACGAATTGTATCGTATCGTATCGTAAATTATTGTCTTGTATCAATTGTATTTACACTTCTGTATGTATGAGCTGCCAGTCCAAAGAAATGCCACAGCTTCCATCTTTCCCCAAACATCTTTGACCCCATGGCAATATCTGCCTTCCAGCAGCCACCACCAGTAGCTCCATTATTATGACAGGGCTTTCGGATTCTGAACCTGCTAATGCATTTATGATGAAAGGTGTTTTATTGCTGGCAAATTAATTCCGGGGCCGCAAGCCTGCACACTTAGAGATGATTATGATAATTTAATTAGACGCAGTGCGTGATGAGGTCTCTGATGTTAGAACAATGGCAGTGGCATTTCTGGAGGGGGCAGCGGGATTTGCGGAGGCTGGCTGGGAATGCGGATGGTCACATTTTCCCACATCGCCCCCCCCCCACAGAAAGGCGATGGGTGTGCAAACAATTCAAGGAGGTGGAAGACGTGGAGAAAATTATTTACAAGCCTTGCTGAAGAGAGCAGGCTTATGCCTACACAAGCCAACTGTTGCCTTAATTATAGTTACTTGGCTAGGGGAGGACCTGATTGAGGTTTATAGTTATGCATGGTGTGGAGAAAGTGGACAGACGTCTCTTCTCCATCACATAAAACTCAAACTTGGGAGTCGTCCAATGAGTTTGGCAGGAGATGTGCAGGGCAAGAAAGGCAAAAGAAGTTCCTCTTGCACACCACACTGTTGTCTTGTGGAACTCACCGCCACAAGATGTGCTGAAAGCTTTGAAAGGGGACTAGACATCTTTGTGGAGGAGGAGAGGTCTCTCAGTGTATTAGCCAAGCCAGATAATTATAAAATCTTAGTTAAAAGGTCTTGAAGGTCTTCAAGTTCTGCTTTTTTCTTTCTTTCCAAAATTAAATCAAGTTCAGTGGTGATTTTCCTCTGAATACCAGTGGCTGGAATAAAAACTAGGGAAAGGCTGTTGCTATCATGCCCTGCTTGTGGGTTTCCTGGGGACACCTGGTTGGTCACCATGGGAAATACGATGCTTAATGGGTCCCATTACCAGATTCCATTCCATTGCATTATCAACAAAAAAGACATTCAGCATTAACAACTTATCAGGGGGATTATTCATCCTCAACTGAAGGCCTGCCTGAACAGGATGGTTTCATCATTCTTCTGAAGATGAGAAGAGAATGGGTCATATGGGCTTTCCAGGAGAGAGAATTATAGAATCTGGGTGCTACAACCCGAAAGGCCCTGTTTCACATGTTTGCCTCCCCACCTCAAGTGATGGTGGGATGTGGAAGAAAGCCTCCCATGATCATCTGACTGTATGGGCAGAATCATGTGGGAGCAGGTGTACCCACTGCTTATTTTTAAATGTTCAGTGGAGGCCTGGGTTCCCAGGTTTCTGTCATTGTTTGATCTCTGCCATAAGCACAGGTTCCTCCCCTCCCCTCACACGACCTTGATGCCTTTCATTGAGCTCCTCAGGGTCCTTAAAATGGGGTCAGAAGAGATGATAGTGCCATGGCCGAAAACCTCCCAAGGCAAAACACTAGACCTCTATCAAGAAAGCCAGGCATACCTACCCGAGCTGAACTGACGGTGGTGGAAGTGAAATGGCTCCCAGCCGAAGAGACGGTGTCGCTGTACGACATGATTGAGTAGGAGTCCGTGCCGGTTCCCGTTCCCGAGGGCTGCCGGGCCTTCATGAATTCGATCTCCCTCTTCAGGACCAGGTTGTCGAAGCGGTCGAGGTCCTGAGGAGATATCACTCCTCTCACTTCGGACAAGAGTGAGAACTGTGGAAGAAGGGAATGTTGGAGGACTGAAATGAGACTCGCGAAGAGGATTTTTTGCCTGGACAACTGTGAAGAGATCTTGGCCTCCGGTATCTGTTGAAGTTGCTCCCAACTTTCCCTTTCAGGGTTGTATGGTGAGCAATGCAGGGAGCTGCTCCCAACGTTGCTCCCAACTTTCCCTTTCAGGGTTGTATGGTGAGCAATGCAGGGAGCTGCTCCATGAAGAATTAATTAAAAGAAAATAGATGGCTGCTGACAGATGGAAATCGAATAAGTGGTTTGACAGAACATGATGTACAACACTATCAGAGGATCTCGGCATCAAACTGGATGTGACATCGGAATGTGGGAAGCTGCCTTCTACCGAGCCAGACCTTTGGTCCATCTAGCTCGGTATTGTTTGCACCAACTGGCAGTGGCTCTCCGTGTTTCCAGGGAAGAGTCTTTCCCAGTCCTACCTGGAGATGCTGCCAGGGATGGAACCCAAGACCTTCTGCATGCAAAGCTCTTCCACTGAGCTATGGCCCCATCCCGCAAAGGGAATATTTCACAGGAGACAGTGCATCACCCATTCAAATGCAAATATCTCAGCGTAACTAGTGGAGGATAGATTTTTATTTTAAAAGAACAGAGAGTGAGATCCAGATGGGGACTGTGGCTCTTGATCTCATGCTGCTTCCCCATCAAAATCCCACCTCAAACTGCTATAGGCCCCCAAATGCCAAGGGGGCATTTCTGCAATGGCACTTTTAGAGGCCCACAGAAGCTAGGAGTGGGATTTTCTATAGGAAAATGGAGCAGAGGGGTGTGTGCCCCAGGATTGTGACCCAGACCAGGCTCCCTCCTGGCTGTTTTGTTGATAAGTAGAAGATAAAACCCAGAACTAAAGAATGGAATGTTTAACACCACATCTTCTTTAGACCTTTTGGTTTTCTAAGACTAGACAAATTCATGGAGGAGAAGATATTTACGAGCAGCCATGGTGGCTAAATGGAGCCTCCCTATCTAGAGGCACTATACCAGTTGCAAGGGGACAAAAATCAGTGAAGGGCTGTTCCCTTGATACCCTGCTTGTGGGCTTCCCAGGAGCATCTGAGTGGCCACTGTAGGAAAACAGACGGGCCTCTGGTACACTCCAGCAGGAGATCTCATGCATGAATTTGTTTAATCCCCTTATGGAGCCATCTGGAACCAACCCCCTTATGGTCACCTCCACAACATGTGGCAGTGAGTCCCATAGGTTATATTTGCATTCCCCCCCTTTTCATCCTTGCATGCTTCCCATGCTTTTGAGGGCAAGACACAGCAGCAAGGCAGGAAAGCTGGAGGTCTCTGAGCCTTAAACACAGATTGGTTAATGCCGTTCCTCTCTGCCCCAAGTTCTCTTCCCTTTACCTTGGCATGGGTGTTGAGCAGCTCAAAGAGAGCCATAACCAGAGCGTCAACTGGGATGTTGTTCTCCTTGTACTCATCCAGGTAGTAGCCCATCGTGGCTCTCTCGGGCTCATTCAGGAGATGGCGAGCTTGCTCCTCCAGCATGACGCGGCTTTGGTTCACCAGGCTGCTCAGGGTTACCTGGGATCCTGCCAGACCCCTGTAGAAAGACGGCTGTGGGGGAAGAGCATAAAACAAGACAGAGACTCTCTTGACCACTGATTAGTCAACTGACTAATAGCCCTAAGTGATTAGTGAATGAAATAGTTTAGTTCATTTAATTTAATTTATTTATTTGTGCAATTTATATACCGCCCTTCCTAAAGTGGCTCAGGGTGGCTTACATTAAAATCACACACATAATAAAACAGTTTTAAATCAGAAAACCTTTAAACCAGATTAAAAATAAAACTAGATATCATTAAAAGCCAGGCTAAGAAGATGGGTCTTCAATGCCTCCCTGAAGGCCTCTAAGGAAGATAATCCTCTCATATCCACGGGGAGTACATTCCACAACCCAGGGCCGACAACTGAGAAGGCACTATCCCAGGTCACCTCCAGATGAACCAGTGGCACCCCAAAACGGGCCCCTCCTGATGATCTTAATGAGTGTTGGGGATCTCGTAGAGAAATGCGCTCTCTCGGGTAATCCGGACCTAAGCCGTTCAGGGCTTTACAAGGTAATATCCAGCACCCTGTACCTTTCCCGGAAACATATCGGCAGCCAGTGCTACTGTTTAAGAACAGGCATAATGTGGTCTCTCTGAGATACCCCAGAGACCAATCTGGCAGCAGCATTTTGAACCAACTGAAGTTTCCAAACGACATACAAAGGCAGCCCTAAACGGAGCCCATTGCAGTAGTCCAACCTGGCATACCAGCTGGCATACCACCACTGTTTTCAAGTCATTATCCTCAAGGAACCGGTGGAGTTGTTGAATCTATTGTTCCTGGCCACAGCCTCAAGCTGAGGCACCAAGGTGGGACCCGGGTCCAAGCCAATCATGAAGACAATAGACTTTCTCCGCGATTACTCCCCAGCAGTTGGAATTCAGGTATATTGGCCCTGAAAATGTAAGTTCCACACGCCCATCCTGACAAATAGCCACTGACAGACCTCTCCTCCTCCAGGGATTGTTCTAATTCCCTGTCAAAGCCATTTCCCCACTTTTGCTTCCCACAACTAGTAGTGGGGACGCTCAGTGATAATTAGGGATGCTTCTGAAAGGAGATGCAACTTTGCGCCTATTTAACCATTGAATAATTTCCCCTGACAAAGATATTTGGGACGTGTTGGGAATTATTCATCAAACTATAAATGCATCTAATTGGATTTGCCTATGGCATTCTTGCTGCTCTTGGTAAGTCGGTTTCCTTTTGTTCCCCGAACACAGAGCAACAACAGCTGCTGGTGTTCCCAAAGAGAGCACAGGATCCGCTCTTTCAAGGGAGCCCTGGCTGAAAAGAACAAAGAAGCTGTGGTCAAACTGGACGACCCCACAAATGGATGCTAAAGGGACATGCTTCCAAACAGAAGCACCTTTTTTCCTCACCCAAAAGAGCTGGGGGATGCCCGATCCTGATTGGGACCAGGGTCCATGGGGAGGGGGATTAACTCTTTCTCCTTCTTAAGTGGCGCAGTGGGGAATTGCTTGACTAACAAGCAGAAGGTTGCCGGTTCAAATCCCTGCTGGTACTATATCGGGCAGCAGCGATATAGGAAGATGCTGAAAGGCATCATCTCATGCTGCGTGGGAGGAAGCAATGGTAAACTCCTCCTGTATTCTACCAAAGGAAACCGCAGGGCTCTGTGGATGCCAGTAATTGTAACAGACTTGACGGCACACTTTACCTTTACCCTTCTAACTGAGTGGTAGAATATCTGCTTTGCATGCGGAAGGTCCCAGGTTCAATCCCTGGCAGCATCTCCAGGTAGGGCTGGGAGAGACTCCTGCCTGCAACCTTGGAGAGCCACTGCCAGTCAGTGTAGGCAATACTGAACTAGATGGACCAAGGGCCTGACTCAGTAGAAGGCTGCTTCCTATTTTAGGAGGGATTGTAACCAAGTGGTGGAATATCTACTTTGCATGCCGACAGTCTCTGGCAGCATCTCCATGTAGGACTGGGAAGGACTCCTACCTGAAACATGGGAGAGCCACTGCCAGTCAGTGTAGACAATCCTGAGCTAGTTGGACCCACGGTCTGACTCATTATAAGGCAACATCCTATGTCCCTATGTAATTTTATTCAGGGGATGAGTTTACCTGTTTCAGTCATTAATAAATCAAGAGGGATGTTCTCATGACCATTAACCTTCTGTGGTCATGCTGGCAATTTCCTACTTTGTGTAATTTAGAACCGGACCTTGCTGATCACCAAATTCCCCTTTTCAAGCATAGCCCCTCGGACCAGGACAAATCGGTCCATAACGGACCGGGACCAGTTTGGTTCAAACTCGGACCAGCCGTCTTTTTCTTCTTCTTTTTTTGGAAGGGTGATGGTACAGTGGTTAGAGTGCTAGACTAGGACAGGAGAGGAGAGACCAGAGTTCAAATCCCTTCATCTATGAAACTCACTGGATGACTCTGGCCAGTCACTTATCTTTTAGCCTAACCTACCTCACAGGGAGGTTGTGAAGATAAACATCACTATGTGCACTGCTCTGGGCTCCTTGGAGGCAGAGCAGGATATAAATGTAAAAATGAATGAAAAAATGAAATAAACCACACACAGAAAGCTGTTAAGTGGAACAATGCTAGCACCTCCTTTCCGTCTCTAGGTGTGTAGAGTTGGCCACAAATCTCTATGACCTCTCATCTCCTGAGATGGTACCAAAGGCCAGAATTTGTGGACCTCATGGAGAAGCCCATGAGCAGAGCAGAAAGGGAATAACATTCCTATGACATGTTTCCAAAAGCAACTGCAATTCCAAGTCCGTTCTCTGCATGTGTGAATCTGCTCCAGGAAAGCCACAGCCAGTTGCAGTTTGTCCCCCGGAAGGTCAAATTCAGAGTGGTTTGAAAGCCCAAATCGCCAAAGCGACTCGAAACCTGACAGTGTTTTGTGCACAGCCCGATGTCCATTTTTCTGCCTTCCATGTGCAGAGGACACAAACTGGCTGTAATGAGATTTCCGCCCCGGAGGAAGCAACGGAGGTGGTGAGCCGTAAAGACTGTGAAACACGACATGCCAGAGAAAGACCCTCATAAATCTCTTATCAGCGAGAACCACCTGCAGAACCCGAGCAGCCGATTTCCATTTAAAAGGACAAGCTCTCCCAAAGCAGAGCTGGGTGGCATTGATATGTCCGGCAAATCGGAATTGCACACAGTGTTCGGGCTTGATGGAGCTCCCGAGGCTTGGATCAGCCTGGGACGCTGCGGATCCAAAAGCATCTGACAGAGTGTGGCCAAGGGAACAGATTCATGAATGGCAGCTCAGCTGTTCTGCGCTATCCGCCCTGTGATACTGACAGAAAAACACCAACATGCTTTGCTGATAAGTGCAGACAGTTCGGTGTTCAAAGGGCCAGTTTATATGATTAACAGGACCAATATGATGCATCCTTTCCTGGGCCGTACCACTTTGGGCAGTGGCTAATTGAGCAAAGAGGCATCTTTTGGTGGTGGTGATTCTCTTTATATTTAATCAAATTAATAATAATAATAACAACAACAACAACAATAACAACAACAACAACCAATGGCGAGGCACATGGACAGGTTAGCATTAGAAGAGGCATTTTCCAAGGGGACTCACTATCCCCTCTCTTGTTTGTAATCGCCATGACCCCACTTTCACAAATACTAAACAAAACAGGCCTCGGATACCAAACATCTAAAACATCAAGAAAAATCAACCATCTGCTGTACATGGACGATCTGAAGTTGTATGGAAAGTCCCAGTCAGAAATCGAATCACTGCTAAACACTGTCCGTATATTCAGTAGCGATATAGCAATGGAGTTTGGACTAGACAAGTGTGCTGCATGAATAATGAACAGAGGGAAAATAACAAAAACAGAAGGAATAGAACTGCCCAATGGAAGCAACATCAAGAACCTGGAAGAGAAAGAACCTTACAAATACTTGGGCATTCTCCAGGCTGATAACATCGCACACACTGAAGTTAAAATAAAAATTGGAAGTGAATACATCAGGAGAGTCAGAAATATCCTAAAGTCCAAACTCAATGGCGGGAACATCATACAAGCCATAAACACCTGGGCTATACCTGTTATCAGATACACTGCAGGAATAATAGACTGGACCCAGGCAGAGCTAGAGACGCTGGATCGTAAGACCAGGAAAATCATGACCATCAATCATGCTCTGCACCCCCGCAGTGATGTCGATAGGCTATACCTCCCTCGCAGCTCAGGTGGAAGAGGAATGCTGCAAGTCCATCAAACAGTAGAGGAGGAGAAAAGAGGCCTTGAACAATATATAAGAGACAGTGAAGAAGATGCACTTCAAATGGTCAAGAACGTGAAACTATTCAACACCAATGAAACAAAAGAGGCCTACAAGAAAGAACAAGTCAAGAACCGAGCAGAATAATGGAGAAATAAGCCCCTGCATGGTCAATATTTGCACAATATAAGTGGAAAATCAGACATCACCAAGACCTGGCAATGGCTTAAGAATGGCAACTTGAAGAAAGAAACAGAGGGTTTAATACTGGCTGCACAAGAACAGGCACTAAGAACAAATGCAATAAGAGCAAAAGTCGAGAAATCCACCACAAACAGCAAGTGCCGCCTTTGTAAAGAAGCAGATGAAACAGTGGACCACCTGATCAGCTGTTGTAGGAAGATCACACAGACTGACTACAAATAAAGGCATGACAAGGTAGCAGGGATGATACACTGGAACATCTGCAAAAAATACAAGCTACCCGTAGCCAAGAATTGGTGGGACCATAAAATTGAAAAAGTTGAAGAAAATGAAGATGTAAAAATATTATGGGACTTCCGACTACAAACAGACAAACATCTGCCACACAATACACCAGATATAACTGTAGTCGAGAAGAAAGAAAAACAAGTCAAAATAATCGACATAGCAATACCAGGGGATAGCAGAATAGAAGAAAAAGAAATTGAAAAAAATCACAAAATACAAAGATCTACAAATTGAAATTGAAAGGCTGTGGCAGAAAAAGACCAAAATCATCCCAGTGGTAATTGGCATGCCCTGGGTGCAGTTCCAAAAGACCTTGAAGAGCACCTCAACACCATAGGGGCCACAGAAATCACCATCAGCCAATTACAAAAAGCAGCTTTACTGGGAACAGCCTATATTCTGCGACGATATCTATAACAATTGACAATAAAATCCAGCCATCCCAGGTCCTTGGGAAGGACTCAATGTCTGGATAAAACAAACCAGTCAATAACACCTGTCTGACTGTGTAAACAAGATAATATTGCTAATATTTAGCAAGGGGAGAGCAACGGGCCCTATCCAAACACAGCAAAGCATCCCTCCCAGCGGCTGTTGCCTACTTAATCTTTCTTTTTAGATTGTGAGCCCTTTGGGGACAGTTTCTCAAAATAAACTGCTTTGATAACTTTGGTTGAAAAGTAGTATATGAATATCCAGAGGAGGAGGAGGACTGCATGTCTGAATGCTACCCCATGAAAAAGCTCTGCCTATATATCAGGGAGAGAAGACCATGGACAGCCAGGAAAACAAACCAATGGATCCTAGAACAAATCAATCCAGAATTTTCACTTGAGGCACAAATGACCAGGCCCAAACGATCCTACTTTGGACACATGCAAAGACACAGCTCCCTTGAGAAGTCCATAATGCTGGGGGAAATTAAGGAAAGAGAAGAAGAGGACGACCAACAGCAAGGTGGTGGACTCGATGATGACAGCCAGGAATGCACCACTGAGAGACCTTGAAGGTCAAGTTGAAGACCGATCATCCTGGAGAGAATCTATCTATGTGGTCTCTAAGAGTCGACACCGACTTGACAGCACTTAATCAACCAATCATATATCAGGGGAAGGCTAGGCTGTAAATCCCTGGATTCTTCATGAACCCGCTGCCTATTAATATCATTGGGGGAGGTCCAGTTGCAGTTCCCACCAGCTCTTTGGGTGGCGACCCCAAACCAGGTATTCTCTGGGGTTGCCCCAGGGCTCTGGAACACATTCCTATATGAAATCAGAACCTCCTCATCTCTGGTTTTTTAAAGCAATGCTTGAAAACACACTTATTTTATCAGGCTTTAGATTATAATGTTTTAGAATTTTATTGATGGTTATTTTAATGTGTTTTATATGATTTAAGGTTTTAATTGTTGGGTTTTAATTTGTAAACTGCCCAGGGATTTTATGTGGGGTGGTATATAAATGTGATAAATAATAAATAAAATAAAATAATAATTTGGGTGGAATCAAAATCTGACACCCCAAGTTTTTCTGACTCTGGTGAGATAGCAGTCTTCCCCAGTCGGTTATCTGGTATCTTTCTAAAGGGGATGAGAAACCTTTCATTTCCCAGTAGACCTTGGAATAAAGACAGACCAAAACCCTCTAAAGTATTTCTTTGCCCTGTTCCCATGCTTGTTCCTTACCTTTGCTATCACTTCTGCAGCATGATCTCCAGAGAACCTAGAGAGAGGAGGACCATTGTTAGCACCAAGGTGAGGATGATGAGGCATCAGAGGAGATGGAGATCTTGCCTACTGCATCTCAAAAGAAGAGATGAGTCCCTGAGCCAGGCCTCCAAAATTTGGCCATGGGTACTATCTCAAGGGATGAATGCTCAGAGTGATTTTTGACAATGTCTCCGCACTCCCGACCCAGCTGAGATGGAAAATAGGTGACAGCCTTGTGGCACTTACAGCTTTCTCTGTGTTAGCTTGATCCCTGAAGTCATTTTTGAACAGGGCAAAGAGCCAGCATAGTGTAGTGACTCTGGACTAGTCATGTATCTCTCAGCCTAACCTACCTCACAGGGTTGTTGTGAAGACAAAAATAACCATGTATCTGAGCTCCTAGGGGGGAAAGCGGGATATAAGTGTAAAAAAAATTTAAGTGTAACAATAGACAAAAAAAATAAGTTTAACAATAGACAAATGGTTGTACTCTCTCCATGGAGTAATGGTTTTAGAAGACATTCCTGCCAATTTTCATTTTCATGCCTCTGGCAACATCAACAAATGTTTATAGTAGTTGGTGTGCTTAAAAAAAACCTTTTTTTTAAAAAAAACCAGCTTTTAAAACCCCATTGCAAATTTGGCCACTACAGGCCCAATGGTCAGGACAATGAAAGCACGAGAACACACTGAAAGCTGAAAGCCTAGCAATGCTCTTGCCTGTTTTCCATCTCGAGGGGCATACAGGCCTTGTCAAAAATCACAAGCATCCGTCCCCCACAGGTGGTACCCACCTCCCCAGCTGGCTCATGGACTGTAAGACACTGGCACAATAGGTGGCCAGATTTCAGGATCTGGATTTTAAATCTGGCCAGTGTTTGCAACTGAACTTTGATGCTGAAGGTTTGCTTTGGAAAATAAAAGAAATGGAAATCCAAACTGAAGAGGCCAAGACCCCTGATCATGTCATGGTACATGTGTTCATTTAAAAAGGGAATCTGAGTTCAGGCACTTTCAAATGCAGGATACAGATCTGAAGTGCACTACTGTGCATGCGTTGAACATACTGTGTTAATAACTGCATGTGCATACAGATCTATTCTGTACACTGTACTACTGTGCATGCATTGCACAACTGGCATGCTAGAACATACTGTTTTAATAACTGCATGTGCATACAGATCTGTACACTGTACTACTGTGCATGTGTTGCAATACTGTGCATGCATGGGGACATACTGTGTTAATAACTGCATGTGCATACAGATCTGTACACTGTACTACTGTGCATGTATTGCAATACTGTGCATGCGTTGGGACATACTGCATTAATAACTGCACATGCATACAGATTTGTACGCTGTACATGGATTATACATGCATTGAACATAACACGTGACTAGGACTTCTCTTCAGTCCAATACAGTGGTCATCCACACATGAGCAGTCATTCACACAGCATATGCATGTGTACAGACACTTGAATGCACGCAAAGTCTGAATAAGTGCTACAGGCTTGGTGGCCACTCAGAGGAAGCAATTCCTACTAGCCTATATATGAAGTTAGACAGACCCTGCTGGGTTGACAACGGTCTCCTCAATCTGGGAGCTCGCTATCCACTTGGTCTCGTCCACCGTGGTCCGAGCGTGAGGCAGCCTCCCGATGTCTTTGACGGTCATGATGAGATGGCGGGAGGACTTGAGGAGTTTCACCGCTTCATCGTGCGGGATGCTGAGGAAACTTCTGCCATTCACCTCCAGAATCTGGTCCCCAACCTGCGGACAGTGGAAAAGAAAGAGATGGCATTGGAGAGTGGAGGTCCCAATGGACTTTAAGAATACAACTGACCACAAGGCCATAAACTCATCCTTACCCTGTGCATCCATCAAACGGATGGAGGGGGAATCAGCCCTGCCAATCACTGGCTTGGCTCCCCACAGCCAGTATACACACGGAGGACATTGTTTCTTCTTTCTCATACAAGCCAGTCCTTGCCTTCTATCAGTATAAACATGGGGTTACCATAAACTCTTTCATGGCCATAACAGGTTACATAGGAAGCTGCCTTCAACTGAATCAGACCCTTGGCCCATCTAGCTCAGTATTGTCTACTCTGATAGGTAGCAGGAAAGTCTTTCCCAGCCCTAACTGGAGATGCTACCAGGGATTGAACCCGAGACCTTCTGCATGCAAAGCAGATGCTCTACCATTGAGCTACAGCCCTTCCCCAAGCACTAGAATACCTAGTATAGTAGCACCATGTTCAGTATATTTCGGAAGTCAGCTCCTGGGAAGCAAGAGCAGGAGAGGGGGCATGCTTTCATCTCCTGCTTGTGGGCTTTCCAGAGGCATCTGGTGGGCCACTGTGGGAAACAGTGTACGAGATGGGACTGTAGCTAGTGGCAGAGCATCAGCTTTGCAGGCGGAAGGTCTCAGGTTCAATTGCTAGCCAGGGACTACAGGTAGGGTGCCTGGGCCTTACTATGAAGAACACTGAACGAAAGGAATGGAATGCTGTAGCAAAGTGCTTGTGCACTAGTTCTGGAGTTGATTTTAGAAATTCTCCCAGTTAAGCCAGAAATCAGGAGGAACAGTGCGGACACAGGGCAGAGCAAACCAAACCAGAGGAATGATCTCTCTATGGAACAGGAGATACTGGCTAATGCTTAAAATGTCAGAGAATTGGAGAGCACGATTCCACGGTCTGGAACTGTAGAATCGGAGAGCACAATTCTAGAGTCTAGAATTTTTGAATCGGAGAACATGATTCTATGGGCCAGAATTTTGGAATCAGGGAGCACGATTCTACTCCTCATCTAGGATGGAATCAAAGTCTTTCAAACCATTGTGAGTTGGAACAGCCACGTTTGACAGGTGTGGAGGATTAAGGTTATAGTTCTGCAGACCAAGAACTGTCCACTTTCTTTTTGCACACAAGTGCAAGTACAATTCATGGTTCTCCAGCAGCAAAAGCTGTTTGTTTTTCCTCCAGTCCTCGTCTGGGCCTTGCCATCACCTCTCAATTCAATTTGACCCATGGCTTAAACTACACATTAGGTGGAGCTCTATTATCGTTTTCTTCATTTTTCTTTCCCTAAACCCAAAGCAGCCTGGGGTGCCAGCTGCAATTGGATGGAATTAGAACAAGTGGAGAGAGACTGCTTGAAATGTTGCTCTCCTGTCAATTTTTTAGTGAAGAATCATTCTCCCCGAGCCAATTTTTCCCCCGTGGGAGGAAAGATATGGGAAGTCAAAGGTTTCTCCACACCATAAAATTGTCCTGTGCTTGTGGTACACACAGAAAGAATGTCAGTCTTTGAAAGCCTGGATTTGGGCAAAAACATATGGAACAACAAAACTGTCCATATTCGGTTGATTCTCATTCATTCAGATCAGTTGTTTGGCTTTTCTCCCACCCTTGGTAGAGAATTTAGACTGAGGGGAGGAGAAAAGAGTAGACATCTTCCTGCCAGTTCTTTGCCAGCGTCACCATGCCTCCTTCCCTGCTAGCATCACAGCGAGTCCTAATACCCGTTGCTATTTTTTCACTTTCCATCCCCAGGCAATACAATGAGCCAGAAGACCTTTCGCTTTGTCAGAGGTTCCCTCTGTGCGAGCGGAGGAATGACAGGCGAAACCTTTCCGCCTTCGATGCTCTTTTCCCCAGTCAATCAGGCCATAAATCATTTGCCAAGCTTAGGACAACACAGTCTGTCATTGTAGGATTTTGTGGTGTCATTTTGGAGGCCAAGTTAGGGGCTGGCAAAGGAAGAAACTGGACCCCTTTGAGCTCCCCCCCCACCCCCGCTTAGGAACGTAGGAAGCTGCCTTATACCAAGTCAGACCCTTGGTTCATCTCGCTCAGTATCGTCTACACAGACTGGCAGCAGCTCCTCTATGGTTGCAGGCAGGAATCTTTCTCAGCCATATCTTGGAGATTATGCCAGGGAGGGAACTTGGGACCATCTGCAGGCAAGCAGGCAAGTGGTCCCAATCCTAAGGGGGATATCTTGCCATGCTCACATCTATCCTCCCATTTAAATGCAAACCAGGGTGGACCTTGCTTAGCAAAGCAGATCATTCATGCTCGCTAGACCAAGCTCTCCTCTTTCCAGCTATCTGGCAGGTGTCAATGGCCTTCCAGACCTGCACACTTTTTGCCTCCCTACAGATGTGGGAACAATACCTATACAGCATATACAGGTAGTTTTAAATGCTCCACCCTTCCCTAAGTGGTAGGAAGTTCTAGGCAGCCATGGACAGGATCAGTCTCCCAATGAGACATATGGCACTTCTGCAATCTGTTTATTTGCAAATATACCCACTGATTGGTGGGCAGCAGGCAAACATCCAGGCAGACCAGTGTGAGAGGACATGGTGTAATGTTGGACTTGGAGTGCAGAGATCTGAATTCCAATTCTGATTCCACCATGAAGCTCATTGGTGACCTTGGACCAGTCACCAACTAACCCTACCCTAACCCAACCTGTTGTGAGGATAAAATCAGGGAGGGATCATGGAGAGCACCTTGAGCTCTTTGTAGGAAGGGTGGGATAAACATGAAATAAAGACATTTAAGCATCACCGGTTCCACCACACAGCCAATCCAGATAAATAGATGAATGGACAGATGGATGATGGATGAGAGCTACGTAGAGGGATGACAGAGAAGAAGATGACAGATGCAAATGGATGCATAAAAAGGTGTGTGTGTGTGTGTGTGTGTGTGTGTGTGTGAGAGAGAGAGAGAGAGAGAGAGAGAGAGAGAGAGAGAGAGAGAGAGAGAGAGAGAGAGAGAGAGAGATCTGTGTACGGTCTGGAACTCACTAATCAGGAAACCCAGGAAAATAAACCAATTTGGAAAAGCACATCTCCTTCTCACTTCCTCAATGTCTGGCAATGCATGGACCATGTTTCCAATGTCGTCAATGGCTTCTTGGTGCATGGGAACTAATTGCAATACTAATCATTCCTTTAACTCCACTCCTCTCTGACTTTCCTTTCCTTTCTCTCCCCCCCCCCCCCCCGGGCTCCATTGTATTCAGATCATTCCTACCCTCATCTCTTTTTTCGCTTGGCTTCTTATAAACAACACACCAGCTCTGAAACTCTCTGCTTTAACCACAGGCTTTGGTTCAGTCGGCTTTAAAAAATGAGAGAGAGAGGGGTGGGGGGGAGAGAACACTCCACAGTCTCTTTTATTTAGTGCTTTGATTTTGAGCTGAACAAACAGTTACTTTATATAACTCAGTTTGTAAGGATTAGATGCTTTGAGGGAGATTTTTTTTTTAATGTCCACAAGTAAAAAAGAAATGCCTCCCAGCTCCCATCTTCCTGGTTTCACCTTGGTCGTCTCACGTTTCCTTCACACAAGGTCAAGGAGGTCACTGACTCACTGAATGATTCCTCCTCATTTTGAGCCATATTAGCCTGCCCAGTTAGCCAAGTTACCCAGTTAGCCTGCCCAGTTAGCCAAGACTATTCTGCCGACATGGTGTGACCCCGGTCTCTCCTCACATCAGCCAGAATAGTGTAGCAGTTAGAGCACAGCTGCAAGACTTGGGGTCTCCTCCAGCTGTTTTTGGACTACAGCTCCCATCACCCCCAGTCACAGTGCTCAATAGCCAGGGATGATGGGAGTTGCAGTCCAACATCTGCCAGAAAACCAAAGTTGTACAGCCCTCCTGCAAGATGTAACGCTTGTGTCAGAGTGTGAGATTAGGGCTGGGGAAACCCAGGTTCAAATCCCCATGAAGGGTGACCTTAGAATACCACTGCCCTCTCAGTTGAAGCACACCTTGCAGGGTTGTTGTGAGGCTAAACAGAAAGGGGTGGAATCATGCAAGCTGCAATCGCAAATCATGGTTCTCAGGTAATGGAAATCAAGACAGGGGAGCTAGGCCCAACAGAGCACTCTTGATACGATGGCACGCATGGTTGTACCTAGTGCTTACTTGTGCGCTGCTTTGCATAAGCAGGAGCGCATTTCAGCATCAGCAAAACCCTGCACAAAATTCAAGTTGCGGCAATTGTATACCGAGACTGCTCTTTTGCAGCGTATTGTTAGTTTAGAACAGGGCAAGAGAGATGCATAGTAGAGACTGTTTCGAACAGAAAACCTTGGCAAACTGTGCATGCAATTCTGGAAAGAAGTTGAGCAATTCCCCTAGCTGAATTGGAATTCACGAGGTGTTGAATGTATGGCAGAACAAAACAGAGAGATGCAACAGGAAAAATCTGATTAGCCTTAGAGGAGCCACCTAATGGTGCAGGCAGCGGGGTAATGACTAGACTAGCAAGCCACAGAGGTTGCCGGTTCAAATCCCCGCTGGTATGTTCCCCAGACTATGGGAAACACCTCTATCGGGCAGCAATGATGTAGGAAGATGCTGAAAGGCATCATCTCGTACTGTGCAGGAGAGATGGCAATGGTCAACCCCTTCTGTATTCTACCAAAGACAGCCAAATGCCTCTGTGGTCGCCACGAGTCGACAGCACACTTTCTCTTTAGACCACTGTGGTTTTAAAAGGTAGGCAGCTGTGCAAGTGTCTTTGGAGGAACATATGCTCAGTTTGCAGGGGGAGGTCTCCTGAAGGAAACATTTCACTGGATGATATGCAGGAGGCAAAAATGATTGTTTCGCCTTTATGCAAAGTGATGGTGCACCCTCACCTTGAACGAGATGCTCCTCACCTTCGTCTCTCAAAGAGAATAAAATAGAAAGAACAGAGATGAGAAGAAGGGCAGCGAAAATCATTAGCAGCCCGCAGAGGCGACAGAGAGTGTTTGGATGGGCAGGCAGATGGAGGAAGCAAAAGAGATGAATGAGGAAAAGTGACAGATTCATTATGCCATGGAATGAATTCGGAATAGAGATGGGGAACGCAGGGCCTTCTTGATAAAGGCGTTAAGTCAATGCGAGCAAACAGCAGAACATTTAAGAGCAAGAACAAGGAATGTGTCTGGTTCTTTGGTCAATGTAGCACACGATGAGGTGGTGGAATTCAGCATGGTGAGGAACGGTGGCAGCCCTGTGCCGCCATATGTGGATCTGGGCCAAAGGAGTATAGGCTTTGCATAAGTGTCACTGCTAGGCAATGTTCATCCAGGAATGCAAGGGTGCTGGAAATATGAGTCCCAACAGAATGGGAGAGGGACTCTGGTGGCAGGCTACTGCATGTGCTCAGTCGGTCCCTATTTAGCCAAGGACAGTCCTAATTAGGAAGCTGCCATATACTGAGTCAGACCCTTGGTCCATCCAGCTCAATATTGTCTTCACCGACTGGCAGTGGCTTCTCCAAGGCTGCAGGGAGGACTCTCTCTCAGCCCTATCTTGGAGATGTTGCCAGGGAGGGAGTTTGGAACCTTCTGCTCTTCCCAAGGCGGCTCCATCCCCTGAGGGGAATCTCTTCCAGTGCTCACACTTCTAGTCTCCCATTCATATGCAACCACACTGGTGTGGACTTTGCATGTGGAAGGTCCTAAGGTCAATCCCTGGCAGCATCTCCAGGTAGGACAGGGAAAGACTCCTATCTGAAACCTTGGATTGCTGCTGCCAGTACACACACACACACACACACACACACACACACACACACACACACACACACCTTTTAATGAGAAAAGGCACTCCTTCAGAATGGCTGAAGTTCCAGAAATAATCCAGAATGGGTCTGATATTCATGACTTAAGCCCCCTCGCTAGGCTCCAGCCGACACCAGCCGTGTTTACATTGTCCGATGATGAAACAGATGTTGTTGTCGACATACCACCACCCTTGCAGGGGACTAAATAAGTAGGTGAGCTGGTCTTGTGATAGCAAGCATGACTTGTCCCCTTAGCTAAGCAGAGTCTGCCCTGGTTGCATATGAATGAGAGAATTGATGTGTGTGAGCACTGTGAGATATTCCCCTTAAGGGGTGGATCCACTCTGGGAAGAGCATCTAGGTCCCAAGGATCCCTGGCAGCATCTCCAAGATAGGGCTAAGAGAGAGACTCCTGCCTGCAACATTGGAGAAGCCACTGCCAGTCTGTGAAGACAATACTGAGCTAGATGGACCAAAGGTCTGACTCAGTATATGGCAACTTCCTATGTTCCTATGTTCTCATAATCCAAAAGTACAGGTGAAACTCGGAAAATTAGAATATCGTGCAAAAGTCCATTAATTTCAGTAATGCAAATTAAAAGGTGAAACTGATATATGAGACAGACGCATTACATGCAAAGCGAGATAAGTCAAGCCTTCATTTGTTATAATTGTGATGATCATGGCGTACAGCTCGTGAAAACCCCAAATCCACAATCCCAGAAAATTAGAATATTACATGGAACCAATAAGACAAAGATTGAAGAATAGAACAATATCGGACCTCTGAAAAGTATACAGTGTACTGTGCTTGATTGGCCAGCAAATTCGCCTGACCTGACCCCATAGAGAATCTATGGGGCATTGCCAAGAGAAGGATGAGAGACATGAGACCAAACAATGCAGAATTGCTGAAGGCCGCTAATGAAGCATCCTGGTCTTCCATAATAACTCATCAGTGCCACAGGCTGATAGCATCCATGCCACGCCGCATTGAGGCAGTAATTGCTGCAAAAGGGGCCCAAACCAAGTACTGAATACATATGCATGCTTATACTTGAAACAAATTAAGGCTTGACTTATCTCGCTTTGCATGTAATGCGTCTGTCTCATATATCAGTTTCACCTTTTAACTTGCATTACTGAAATTAATGGACTTTTGCACGATATTCTAATTTTCCGAGTTTCACCTGTACTTTTGGATTATGAGAACATAGGAACATAGGAAGTTGCCATATACTGAGTTAATGGACTTTTGCATGATATTCTAATTTTCCGAGTTTCACCTGTAGCTTATAAAGAGAGCAGGGAGTAGGGAAGGGTGTTTCCTCCTGATCCAGCATCTATTTTCGGTATTTCTTGATCAGCATCTCCCTGACCTCCATCCTCCTTCAACCGCCTGAAAGGAAATTGCTTATTTTCTTCCTGGTTCTCCTAGAGCTGTGGCTATGTAAAATGCCAATACATCCGACGCAGACAAGAGAACATCAAGCGCAAGGAAGAGATACAAAATCATAACCTCAGGCGTGTTAAGAACACCAACCTGCGACAAACAAGCCATTTCACATTTTCCGCTGACCGTAATATGTATCATTATCGTTCCATCTGTCCTTTCATCACCATTTCCAGAAAGGAGGGGATAATAATGAGAGAAGATCTGCCGAGTCTAATCCCTGTGATTTTTTTGTTTTCCACCCACTGCCTCGGGGGAGTTTAGGATGTGTTGGTGTCGTTTGCTATGCAAACGATGCAGGACAAAGTTGTTTTGCACACTGGGACTTCTCCGTACAGATATATGATGCCTTTCACGTCATCTTATTGTCCGACTAAAATAAGTAAAGACGTAAAGTCGGTTTTGACTCCTGGCACCCACAGAGCCCTGTGGTTTTCTTCGGTAGAGTACAGGTGAGGGTTTGCCATTGCCTCCTCCTGCTCAGTATGAGATGATGCCTTTCAGCATCTTTCTGTATCGCTGCTGCCCGATATAGTAGCAGTGGGGATTTGAACCGGCAACCTTCTGCTTGTTAGTCAAGCATTTCCCCGCTGCGCCACTTAAGTAGTTTTCAGACTTTCTGCACTGAGAGAACTGCCATCAAGCCAGATATCTAGGGAAATAACCCACCCATCCTTAACTTCCTGACTCAGAGAATGCAGAAGGTCCCAGGTTCAATCCCTGGCAGCATCTCCAAGTAGGGCTGGAAAAGACCCTGCCTGAAACCTTGAAGAGCATACTGAACTAGATGGACCAATGGCACAACTCAGTAGAAGGCAGCTTCCTATGTCAAGGAGGACCCATAGCTCCATGGCAGAGCAGGTCTTCTAGGTGCCATGGACCAGACCTGGGACCCTCTGCAGACAAAGCACATATTCTCCATGTTATGGACCCTCCACATATGAATGCAGAAGGTTCCAGGTCTACTCCCTGGCAACATCTGGGCGCTTTCCAGGCTAGCTGCTCATCAGCAGCAAAATGCCTCCGTTCAGGCAAGCTGCATTCAAAATGTAAACAGCATGGGGGAGCAGTCTCGCAGCAACTCACAACCTGAAAAAACAGCAACTTTTTCATGCTGGATATATGATATCCTTGCTCTATATTGCTCTATATTGCAAAACAAGGCACTGGAAAAGTGAACAGTACCCGGCTGTCCGCCTAGGGACTGCGGTATCACGATGCAGGAAGTGTGGAAGCACACTTCCGAGATACAACCTGACCCCGTTGCAGGGTCTAGTCTGGAAAGCGCCCTGCAGGCAGAGCTGCGGAAGACTCCTGCCTATAACCTTGGAGAGCTGCTAACAGTCAGGGAAGACAAGAAGACTGAGTTTGATAGACCAGGGGTCCGATTCGATTGAAAACAACTTCAGACAAGAAGAAGAAAGGAGACTATCCTTTGAATGCTTTTGCATTCTTTTACTAGTCAGCGTGTAGACCAGGTTCCCAACTTGTGGCCCTCCCGATGTTGATGAACTCCAACTCCCATCCTCCCCACCCACAATAACCTGAAGCTGGGGACGAGGGGAGTTGTAATTCAGCCACATCTGCAGTACCACAGGTTGGGAACGCCTGCTGAAGACCATCCTGAGCTTCAGCTGAGTGAGACTGTCCCCTACCTCGGGTCCCTCCTAGTTTTAAATCACCCCCTAATTTAAAGCTATGAGACAATATGGATGAAAACGGAGATGCTTCACCCAGCCTTGTGTTCCCAAGGGATGGACGGCACTCGCAATGGACAGCACTCGCAACCCCAACCACTTTCGGACGCCCTCCCTGCTGCCCACGCTTGCAGGCAGAGGAGCCCACTTTGGGGCACAGGGAAGTCTAGCAGCAGCAGTGACGCAGAAGTGCCCTCCTCTGTCGGCATGAAAGTGGATCCCTGGCCCTGCCTGGGCTGCTGGAGATCATTAGAAACCACGGCAGCCGCACACAGCTGGGCTGGACGGTGCATTATTCATCAGCACGAGGTGTTTTCATGACACTGCGCGCTGGCTGCTGTCAGGCCAGAGCGTGAGGAGGCAACTTGGGGCACTCCTCGCTCCGGAGGGCCCACACCTAATAAGGCAGCCAAGCAACTCCATTCCTAGACTCCATGTCACAAAGGACAACGGTGAAGAAGTTCTAGGATGGTTCATTAACACGGCATACAGTAGCGCCGGCTTTCCTTTCCTTTCCTTTCCTTTCCTTTCCTTTCTTTAAACTCAAGACATGAAAATGTCACCCTCTGCCCAGGAAAACAAATTAAAGATTCATAATTGCAATAACAGTCTGAAATGGAATTCAATTGCTTTTGTTGCCGGCGGTTTAGTGCTGCTGTCGAGAAGAGAGCCGGCCGGCCCCGCCTCGTTTTAGGGGCTTTCTGAAATTGATTCTGGATGCTTTTTAAAGAGGCCCTGGAGAGAACTGCCAATTCTGCATCTAACTCAAGGCTCCTTCCGTTTGCCACGTGCTCCATGAGTAGTCCGCCATAATGGGCTGTCATAGAGGGATGGGGGGGGGGCGTAATGTGTGGAGTCTTCCCTTGGGACTTCCTTATCATTAACAAGCTAGAAATGAAGCCATCACAGGCAACAAGGAATAGTGGGGAATTTTGCCTTTTTGCCAGTTTCCATCTACTCTCTTGCCAGCTTTGCACACAAATAATAGTTTGCATTTGGATGGGTGACTACATGTGAGTGCTATAAGCTATTCCCCTTGGTGGATGGAGCTGTAGCTCCGTGGAAGAGCATCTGCTTGCAAGCAGAAGGTCCCAGGTTCACTCCCTGGCAGCCTCTCCAGGTAGGCCTGGGAGAGACTCCTGCCTGAAACCTTGGAGAGCTGCTGCCAGTCAATGATGACAATCCTGAGCGAGATGGACCAAGGGTCTGATTCCGTAGAAGGCAGCTTCCTATGTTCCCATGTTGGCATGCAACCACCAGCCTGGCTTGCACCACACTTCTTGCATCTGGCCCTTTTCACCTCACTGCCCTGCCCCAAATGGACTACCTCCATTGTAGATGGTCTCAGAGCTTGGCCAACCCCAGACAGACCAATGTAACCACTATCCTGACACACTCTTACTCAGTACTTCCCAATCTATCTACTCTCACCTTCAAGCCGGTACTTTCTGCTTCTGATCCTTTGTCCACGCCTGTGATGTAAATTCCAAGAGCATATTCGGCTCCTCCTCGGATCATGAGCCCCAGAGACCGCCCTTCGTTCAGCACCAAGTTCACCTGTGCCCAAGAAAAGTGGTTAATGTTGGAACTCAATGTATTCTAATTCCCCTTTGCAAGGGAGGAAACAGAGGCACTTTTCCGTTGATGACTTCACAGAGAGCCAACCAAGTCAGTGGCAGAATGTCAAAGAAAACCTCAGTGAATCAGCACTGCCCGAATTTACTCCACTGTAGGATCTGGCCCCAATTCTCCTGTAACTGAATAAGAATTCCATGCTTTGAAACTGGCCTCAAGCTGACCCTATCTTCCCTTCATTCTGGTGCTGGCCTGCCGCCAGGAATTGAAGACAGAAGCTGCAGGTGACACAGGCGACCCCCAATGACCTCTACAAAGGAATCAGTAGAGGATGACAGCATTCAAGGACCCTGAAGCTGCACACCAAGGTGGGGAAGACGGCAGGCATTCAATGTGCTGGGCGTCTCAGCCTCCCAGGCCACTGCTTTGGGGAAATGGTTACTGATCTAGAGAAGTCTGAGCCAAAAGTTCACATAAGAGAACTTTCAGCTTGAACTTCAGGGCCTCCAGCGGGCAAAAGGTTTCCCAAAACTAGCTCACCCTCTTTCTTTTTTTACCACTAATTGTACAAAAGCCCTGGTGGTAGCTGACTTCCCAGGTCTCCTGGTGATGGGCAACCGTCTTCCACCCACCTCCCAGCATTCCCCTTGGCAAGTACAGGATGCACCCCCCTCACTCTGCTCAACGAGAAGAATCCTACGTGATGTCCTGAAGCTACCAGAGTGAGGGCGATGCTCCGGGCCCCATTTTAGGAAGAATGCAGGGAGCCAACATGGTGGCCACCAATTGTGGGGAGAGAAGGGCGTCCCATAGCTAAGTGGGGTGCTGGTTTTGTGGTTCCCTGAATGTCTCCAGAATGCCTCCCAGACTCTGCACTTTATGAACAGGCTAGTGGAATTTATTTTGGTGGGGGGGGGAGGTATGTTGTGCCAGGTCTGGGCCAAATAGCCCCTCCATTTTGCCACCCCATCCATGGCTGGTGAGATTGGGGGCCATTTCAGCAATTTGGGGTGGGTGCTTATTGGGGCAGCCACTGGTCCTCCAGCAGACCCCTATTTCCCCCTGTGAACAATACTACATCACTACTTAGCATTGTTCTGAAGGGAACTGAGTTTTTTAAATTTTTTATTTTTAAAAGCAGCCATCCTTTTGAAGAATAATTTCCCTCCGGACGATGCTACATAGCAAGGCAGTGCATATGACTGTCAATTGGGGAGGACAAGAATCCTAGCCAGCTTCGGGAGCTGTGCCTGCTTCTGATGTTTGATTGTATGCTAGCAAAAACCTAGGGAAGAGAAGCGAGGAGAGATCATCTGCGAGATGGGAGCTGGGCAGGGCAACTAATAGTGTGGACTGCCTTAATGGCATAGTGTCGTTCCAGGGCATTCTGGGGGGAAATATTAGCTACCAAGATGGCCATCGCTGTCATGGCAATGGACAACAAAAAATTCAAAAGGGGAAAGAGGCACACCTGTACTGCCATCCTTTCATCCCTGAAATCCTCTGTCCCAAAAATTAACTGGGGAAATTTCCAGCTAGTTCCATCTTTTGGGGGCATGGGGTGGGGGAGGGGAGCAAAGGGGAGAGAATATATTCTCCCTGCAGTCTCCAAACTTGATCAGCTTCTATCATGTGCACCTCTTCTCCAAGCCCAAACACAGAAAGCTTACTGATCACTAGAGAGTAATTAAAGCAGCAAAAAGCCCTCTATTTACAGATCGAAGCTGGATCACTGAAATCCCGAGTGCTCCATCAGACATGCAGGAGTGCCTGTCCTGGCTGGGGTGGTGAATGCTTTAATTGCAGTTTTTCAGCCAACTCGGAGTCTCCCGGAGTCTCTCAAGATAAAACCAGCTCCGTTTTCTATTAAAATTCAGGCTAAGTACTGCTTTGGTAGACACTGAGGCATAAAACCTCCCCGCCCCCCCCCCCCGCCCCCTTTAAATACTACAGCATATGACTTATTGACAAACTGTGGCTCTAGACTGCACGCTGAGGCACTTGGAGAAATCAGATAACAAAAAGAATGAATTTATCTCTCTTTAGACTGGGGAACAATTATCTGGGCAAAATAGATGGAAGAATTATGAAAGCTTTCCAGAAGACTCGCAATCACGGAGACAGACATCCTTTATTGCAAAGCAGAGTAGGGAAGTACATTAATCCCATATTAATTGGGGTGGGTTTGTTTTTTAAAGCTGCCACTAGATAATACGACAGAGCTGAAGATACCGATACATTTAATAAGGGGTATGGTGCTGATTTGGGGAGGGATTTTCATACGATTCCTGACATGATTAACTGCAAAATAATAACTTTCAGCGACAGAGTTTTATGTGACATTGACTTAAAGGGGAGTTGTAGGAACTATTTTGGAGAGATGGGGGGAATCATGTGCTTAGGGCCAAGGCTGATCATTACCATGATTATGTTATTCTCCATCTTTCCTCCAAGGAGCTCTGTGTAGCATACATGGACCTCCCCCATTGACACCCCTGTGAGGGAGGTTAAGCGGGAAGAGAAAAAGCAGCTGGCCCAAGTAACCCAGGAGCTCCATGACTAGTGGCCCAGAGGATGGAGGGCAGGAGCCAACCGAATAGATCCTCCCCGCCCCTCCCCTTCTCAGGGCAGCCCTTTCGTGAGACCAGGCGAGTCAGACACCAGAGGCGCCAGCAGGGTGGCCAGATGCCCCGGCTCTTTGGGACCCTGGCAAGCTCTGCAAAGAGGGCCTCACTCTTCTCCTATTCCCTGCAAAACCTGCAAGGAACACAAGGAGAGGAGAGGAGGCTGCCAGCAGGCTTCCCTCCCGTGCCACTTTCAAAGCTTGCAAAGCTCAGATCTGAAAGGGAGGCTGCCCCCCCCGACCCGGTGGTGTGGGGCAAGGCAGCATTTGGCACCCCACCTAAGGCACCGCAATACCTCGGGCCACCCCCACGGCTCCCAAAGGCATATGCAGGGGCGTAACTACCATTAGGCAAGGGGAGGCAGTCGTCTTTTAAAATCTTGTCTCTGGGCCCCCTCCAACCTTGCTACGCCCCTGGGCATATGCTTTCTCTCCAGCAGCTCTGGCACCCATCTAGGAACATAGGGAGCTGCCTCATACCGAGTCAGACCCTTGGTCCAGCTCAGGATTGTTTACCCTGACTGGCAGCAGCTTCTCCAAGGTTGCAGGCAGGAGTCTCTCTCAGCCCTATCTGGAGATGCTGCCAGGGAGGGAACTGGGAACCTTCTTCTGCTCTTCCCAGAGCGGCTCCATCCCCCAAGGATGGAAACCCAAATTCCTCACACATCTCCCATTCAAATGCAAACCAGGGTGGACCCTGCTCAGAAAAGGGGACCCTTCATGCTTGCCTCCACAGGCCCAGCTCCCCTCCCTTGGGGCTTTCCCAGACAGCAGGCTTCACCGTGGGCTTTCTGCAAGGCTTTAATGAGAGTTCCATGTTGCCCCGCAAAACTGACACAAAAAGTTGTGTTGGTTTTTTGTTTTTTTTACCCTGGATAGATATCGGGCTACACTCTAATGCACAACGAAAAACCCAAATTGTGCGTGATGTGCTCCCCGATAGCTCACAGGGACTTTGAGGTAAATTGGGCCGATATGTGAACACACCCCTCTATTCCAGAGGTGATGGGAACTAAAAGCCGGGTGTGAAAAACGTCTTGGCGAGACTGAAGATTCGCCCTTGCAGAGAAGTCACTGCATTAGATTGAGTTCCTCAGAGTGTGACTATGCAGCCAGGTCTGCAACTACAGGAAGAACAGTGTTTGTTCCTTATTCATTTTAAAATGCATATCCTGCCTTTTCCGTGGAATTAACATTTTAAACGACTTTCATATAATTCATATTTCTTACAATTAGATGTTCCTCTTTCAAAGGAACTTCAAAGGAGTGTCAGTGCATATATCTCTTCCCTTACCTCTTTTATTCACAGTGACCCTGCAAAGGACGTTAGGCCGGAAAGGGGCCCTTGGCTCAATGGTGGAGCCTCTGTTTTGCATGCAGGAGGTCCCAGGTTCAATCCCTGGCAGCATCTCCAGGTAGGGCTTGAAACTCTGGAGAGCCGCTGACAGTCAGTGCAGACAATACTGAGCTAGATGGACCATAGGAACACAGGAACACAGGAAGCTGCCATATACCGAGTCAGGCCATTGGTCTATCTAGCTCAGTATTGTCTACACAGACTGGCAGCAGCTTCTCCAAGGTTGCAGGCAGGAGTCTCTCTCAGCCCTATCTTGGAGATGCCAAGGAAGGAACCTGGAGCCTAGATGCTCTTCCCAGAGCAGCTCCATCCCCTAAGGGGAATCTCTGACAGTGCTCACACTTCTAGTCTCCCTTTCATATGCAACCAGGGCAGATCCTGCTTAGCTTAAGGGCACAAGTCATGCTTGCTACCACAAGACCAGCTCTCTTCCCGAGGGTCAACTTGTTATAAAGCTGCTGCCTATGTTTGTAGGATAGAGAATTACTGATCCAATGAACTTAACGGGTGAGCGGGAATTGGAACTTGGGTCTCTCCATCCTGGCCGGACACTACTCTTATCTAGTCTGCCCATGACAGTTATTAACAAAGCATCATCTATGGGCATGTAGCTGTACCAAGAACAAGGAGACAGGTTCCTGCTCCCAAAGGGCTCACAATTTGCAGCAGACAGAAAGGAGACAGCAGAGAAAGGGGACAGAAGCAGAGATAAGGCTGAAGTGCAGAATAAAATGCAATGACTTCATTTTACTATGCATAGGCTTTGATACAGAGGAGTATAAAGATTAGGGAGCTGGGCCAAAGTCTTCATGGGGAAATTCATAAAAGATTCAGATTCACCATCTGAACTTAGATGGGCAGTGACCAGGAAGCAGGGCCTTCTTGGTCATGGCCTCCGTGTTAAAATTTCTGCTCTAGGTGAGGTTGTTTTTCAGCACAGAACAGAAGCTGGAGTTAGCACTGGTTTCACCCACTCTGCTGAATTTGTACTGCTCACCCACTTCACTCACTCTATTCTTTGGTTCTGCATCGGTTTAATTATACATTTCATATTTGATTTTTTTAAAAAATATGAGATTGTTTTCATATTTCAGAGTTCCGCACTGCAAAACATGAATATTCACTGGCTGCCTTTGACCTGATTGTGATGCAGCTTTGCTGGTCCCTTTGAGAATTTGTGGGGTGAGAATCCAACCCATAGAAATCCAGGTGAAGATCCAGGTGAAGATGCTTCTGCCCTGAATCTCCTTCAGAAGAGAGTGTGTTCCTTCACACACCAGCCAAACTTACCTCAAAGTCCCTTCGAGATTTTTGGACCCACTCCACACACAAACGGGGCTTTGTGATGCAAATTTTAGCTTATCTCAACATATGTCTGGGTTTTTAAAATGTAGGTTTTGAGCTACTTTTCCTGAAAACGCAGGAGCAAATGGGAGAAGCACTGACGTAGAATCACTAGCATGATCAGAGGCATGGTCTCTTCAGAAATGCAGATCTATCTCTGCAGGAGCTCTCTCCCTCCCCCCCCCCTTCATTAGTTGAAGGAAAACACGGAGTGTGCTGTGTGGACTTCTTTCAAAAGAAAACCGAGAGCAGAGGGGAGGGGGTGCTTCCCTCAGTGCCACGGGCGTATTTCAAAGTGGCATTGCTCAACATTTACCCCGAGGCCTGAAGCCAAGTGCGAATAACTCCCAGCTGGTAGTCCTGGTGCATGATTGGGGGGGGGGGCAGTAGGAGGCCATCTCTGCTAATGTAAACCTTTTTTTATCTTGACTCTAGCTGATGGATCTTGGGGCGAGTCCACTGAAAATAATTGAGTAGACCCCACAAGCTTAGAATCTGCCCATCCCTGCTTTAAGGCACATGGCCCTTTTCAGGAAGGGGAGCTGGTCTAAGGAGGAGAGCTGGTCTTGCAGTAGCAAGCATAAATTGTCCCCTTTGCTGAGCAGAGCCTGCACTGGTTTGTAACTGGGTGGGTGACTACATGTGAGTGCTGTAGGATATTCCCTTTAGGGGATGGGGCCAGAGCTCAGTGGAAGAGAAGGTCCCAGGTTCGCTCCCTGGCAGGACTGCGAGAGACTCCTGCCTGTCTTGGAGAGTTACTGCCAGTCTGTGTAGATAGATGACACCGAACTAGAGGGACCAATGGTTTGACTCAGTAGAAAGCATCTGTCTATGCTCCATTTTTTGTACAATTCATGTGGCTGAACCAGAGTCCCTGGGCCAGAGTGGCATACCAACCCAATTCAAGAAATATACAGCTCTACTTCCAGCTGCTGTGCTTTTTGCATTCTCCTCCTTTCCTTGCCTCTCTGCTTGAATCCAGAGACCTCTACTTTCTCTGCCAGAAGCTCATTTGAAAGCTTTTGTTTGTTCCAACACATTTCACGCTGATTAGAAAACAGGAGGAAAGGAAGAGGAAAAAAAGAAGGGGGAAAGGGGGAAAAAGAAATATTGATGGATTTGGAAGCTGATTAGACATCAAAATTGTTCTCCAGGGTTGAGTTACCCTGGGCTTAGCACAGCCAGGAACACATCGTCCTAATATAACATATGTGAGCAAGAAAAAGGATAATGAAAATTGGGGGAAAGAGTCGTCAGAAGACTGATTGGTTGAATGAGGAGAGAGATGTTGAGAAAGTACCACATTTTCTCTGAAACTCTTGGAAGAATTCTGATAAGGGCTAAAACTGGGGTGCGTCTTTACCCACTGAAGGGCATTGCGGTGTGTGGTGGGGGAGGGCAGTGAAACTCTTGCCTTTTTGCAAACGTGTCCCAGTTCTCTTGCGGAGTCATATTCACATTTGATCACCGCCGCAAAAACCTTTGGTTTTTAGCTCCACAAAGGAGAGCCACCTCTATGTAAACAACTTGCTTGAGCATCCTTGACTGCAGAATGGTTGCTGCCTCCAAGAGCTGTGCCGAATGCTGATGAAATAGAATGTGTGGTGTTGCTGTTGTTGTTGTTTCAAAGGCATTGACTCGACACTTGTAAATCCGGCTTGGGTTCCTCATGCCTGCCTTGCTGCCACTAGAAATCCTGCTCCTCTGCTCTGAAGGTCACAAAAGCCTGCGAAAAGAACCCCAAAACCTCTTCATTCTGGCACATGTGTTGCTTGCTTCATTTTCAAACATGTACCCCTGGCTGTCACTGCAATTGTCACCCGATTTCCAAATCCAAGGTAGGAAGGAGGAACATGCGCACATATAGGAAGATGCTGAAAGGCATCATCATCTCATACTGCGCAGGAGGAGGCAATGGCAAACCCTTCCTTTATTCTACCAAAAGAAAACCACAAGGCTCTGTGGTTGCCAAGAGTCTTGGGTCTCTGTGGCCTGGAGTCTTGGGTCTCTTGGGTCTCTGTAGTTGCCAGAAGTCTTTGGTCGGAGAGAAGAGCTGGCCTTGTGGTAGCAAGCATGACTTGTCCCCTTAGCTAAGCAGAGTCTGCTCTGGTTGCACATGGATGGGAGACGATGTGTGATCACTGGAAGATATTCCCCTCAGGGGATGGAGCCGCTCTGGGAAGAGCATCTAGGTTCCAAGTTCCCTCCCTGGCAGCATCTCCAAGATAGGGCTGGGAGAGTTTCTTGCCTGCAGCCTTGGAGAAGCCGCTGCCATTCTGTGTAGACAATCCTGAGCTAGATGGACCAGTGGTCTGACTCAGTATATGGTAGCTTCCTGTGTTCCTATGTCTTCGGACACTGGCTCGACAGCACACTTCAGCTTTACCATTGTGAGGGGGACAATGTGCTCTCCAAGGTTTCAAGCAGGAGTCTCTCCCAGACCGACCTGGAGATGCTGCCAGGGACTGAACCTGGGACCTTCTGCCGGCAAAACAGATGCAGTGGTGACAGCCAACAGCCTGGATGGCTTGAAGAGGGCTTTGGATAACTTCATGAAGGAGAGATCTATCAATGGCTACTAGTCAGAGGGCTATAGGTCACCTCCAGCCTCAGAGGCAGGATGCCTCTGAGTACCAGTTGCAGGGGAGTAACAGCAGGACAGAGGGCATGTCCTCAACTCCTGCCTGTAGGCTTCCAGGCCACTGGTGGGCCACTGTGTGAAACAGGATGCTGGCCTAGATGGGCCTCCTTGGGCCTGATCCAGCAGGGCTGTTCTTATGTTCCTATGTTATGTTGTTCTCTACCACTGAGCTATGAGGGCATAACTGAAGGCAGGGAATTGGCATAGTGCCAGAGTTAGAGCTTCCTAGGCTATGCCATGGCCCTGATTCAGATCAGTCTGCCTCCTGTGGCTGGCTGGCACTCACACCCACACCCTGTATGTATGTCTTAGGGAATTGTAAGTATGGAACTGTTCACAGTTAATGTGGCCCTTTACAACGCGGGTTCTGGGAAAGAGATGCAGCAGGGCTCCCATTTTCTGTCCTCTCTTGTAATCCAAGGGGCTCCAGTGACATGCGTACCAAGCTTTGGCTGTCTCTCTCTTGTGTAAGCGCATTCACTGTTTTGACACTTGTTAATGGGCTTATACTGACACCAGAGATAGAAAGGCGAAACTGGTTACACATTTTGACACTAAGATGAGCGACCGAGGCCCAAGCGACTCTACGTATAATTATTTGCATGCTTATAGCTTTGATTTAAAACAGAAATCTCATAACACAACACACTCTGCATGCGCGCAGAACCTGCTCCTTCATTTCCGCCTTCCTGCACACGGGCATTCCACGTTTGGGGCACTTATCGGCTAGAAGGGATATACATTTTTTTCGCAATGCGGACCGAAAGGGCTGCCACACGCTGTATACATATTATCCACAATTGGCTTGATGTGTGTCGTGATCCCCATCCCAAAGCAGAGGCATCTCTCTAAACACTGTAATGCAGGTCTGAATAATCATTGGTGCTACCAGCCACTGGGGACTCCAACCGTAACCCCTGCATTTCGGACAGTGACTTTGCTCCACCAGAAGGAGCTGGGACTAGTTCATGCTGGGAATGGCACCTTCTTGCCACCATTGTTGTGTGGCTTCAACTCCCAGTCTTACCAGCAAGGCCGGGAACCAGTCCCAAGAGTCAGGGCTGTGGCAAGATTGCTGAAGTTGTCCAGTCAAAAAGTCACCATAACTTATCGCTTAGCAGAATAACTAGGCAGCAAGTGGAAGATCGCTTTGCTTCCCCAGTGGGCCTGCCCCTTCCTTAGTGGGGCCCAGATCTGGAGCACACTTTGGCTTGTAGTTCCCAATTCTCAGCAGGGGTGAGAGAATATACTTCCACTTGTCCCTTGGGACCAGAAAGCTATCTTCTAGTGTGGTTGTGGTGTCAAGGAAGGTGTTGGTCAGAGGCTCTCAAGATCTTCCCCTGCACTGCAAGATGAGTCTTCAGCCTGCCTATATACCCAACCTGGGACTCAAATACCAGGGAGTTTTGCACTGTGCAACAGTTTGTGCATCCGATTGCTACATTTTCTCTACAGGTCTGATGATAATATCCTCAATGCTGCTCTCGGAACACTTATCTGCCATAGTGTATCGGAGTCTTTAAAGAGCATGATTATGGCTATCTGCCATGTTCTTCCTGGATTGTCCAAGGCATGGAGGCCATAGATGGCTCTAATCTTTGAAGACGGAGACAAAAAGAGAAAGCGGGGGAAAGGAGGAGGACGGCTAAAGGAACACATCCTGTCTGCAGCTTCAAAGGCTTCTCACTCATGCTTTATCGCATTGACATGAAGGCGACACAAAGCAAAAGAAGAGCAAACCGACTGAAGTCGTCCTTTCTTTGCAGTCATGGCTGGTTGCCTTTTTTCTTCCCTTCTTCGCTTTAATTTCAACAGCCGTCAAAGACAGCCAGAACGTAGGGGCCAGCTCAGCCATGCAAAATCCGCTCTGTACCGTCTGTCTCAGGGAAATGCATTCTGGGGATGCATGTGTGCGAGAAACGTGATACATGGCTGAGGTTGTCTACAGATACAGCAGAGGGACCAGGAAAGAGTTGGGCTGGGTGGTGGAGGAAATCTGCTACTGTGACCAGCTGAATGCATGGGCATTGTGGGTGCGGCTTGCAGGTGCGCTGACTTTGGGGGTGGGGCCAGAAGGCAGAGTGCCCCTCCCCCGCCATGGAAACACATGAGGGGGATGAGCGGACCCCGCTTATGTGAACACTCATCTGGAGCTAGTTGTGGTGGACAGTGCAGAAATTACTTCGCATGTCTGAACACGCTTTCAGGGAACCCGTTCAGTCATCCGGACTATACTCCACATGATATATGGGGAGCATCAAATCTGAGTGTTCCTTCACATCCAGCAAACCTTGTGGAAAGACATTGCCAGGGAGAAGATTTACATCCTATCCTCCCCCCCTGCCCACCCCCCGAGCGCTCATTTCCTATACTTGGAGATTTTCTTTTAAAAATCAGTCAGTCCTGGAAGGCCTACACCACAGAAAAGTCACGTTTCTGAATGTGCCATACAGCTCGGAGAGTGCCCTGCCCTGTTTTGCAGGATGAGTCAGCCAAACATCTCTGTTCTGGGGTTGTTGCTTGCCCACCTCTGTCCCCACCCAGAGCTGCCCTTGAGGTGGATCTGGGAAGTGTGATTGCTTCTTCAGCCATCAAAACATGGGATGCCACGAAAGGAAACGGGAATGACATTTATCAAACCTTAGCTCAGAATTTACCAAGCCACTCAAAGCAAACAAATCAATGAGGACTTGCTCGTGACAACAATGCTGCCGGGGACAGGTGGGAGGAGAAACTACCTTCAGTTGTCTGAGAGGTGAAAGAGGATGATGAAATGTTTGTCCAAGTGGCATTCAGTTCATCCTCGCCACAGAGTCTGTGTAAGGTAAAGGAAAGTGTGCTGTCAAGTCGATTTCCACTCCTGGCTCCCACAGAGCCCTGCGGTTGTTTTTGGTAGAATACAGGAGGGGTTGACCATTGCTTTCTCCCGTGCAGTATGAGATGATGATGCCTTTCAGCATCTTCCTCTATCGCTGCTGCCCAATATAGGTGTTTCCCATAGTCTGGGAAACATAGTCTGGGAAACATACCAGTGGGGATTCGAACCGGCAACCTTCTGCTTGTTAGTCAAGCATTTTCTGGGTGCCAAATCCCAAGATGTCTCTGAATAACCAGTTGCAGGGGAGCAACAGCAGGAGAGAGGGCATGCCCTCACCTCTTGCCTGTGGGCTTCTCAGAGGCATCTGGTGGGCCACTGTGGGAAACAGGATGCTGGACTAGATGGGTCTTGAGCCTGATCCTTTAATTTTTTATTTTTAAAAAAATCTCAGATGCTGTTCTTGTTTGTACATCGCCCTGAGTCTGTGGACTGAGTGGCATATTAAATACCTTAATAAATAAATAAATAAATAAATAAATAAACAAACAAAATGTTCAAAGGAACATCAAGCTGACCCCGAGAGAATTTCTTTTAAAAAAACAAACAAACAGAAAACCTGTCCCTTACTAGGAAAACAGGCCCTTTTGTGGATCACATGCTAGGAATAAGCATCCTCATTTGCGACTAGAAGAGCTCAGTTTCTGTTTAACTCTAGAACTGAGCTGTTGCTTTTGGATTCCAAGGTAGGGCACAGTTTAAAAAGGGAAAGAAAGGCACTGCAGAAGGATACTTCCTAAATACATCTCAGCCTGCCGCTGGATTTCTCTTGAAGAGCCGAGTGCTCTAATGTCTTTCATGGATTCTGTGTTTCGTTGTTCTAAGGCTACCCAGCCTTAGCAAAAGGAGAACTGCAGCTGTTGATATGGAGGTGCTTGGTCAAGGATGCTGCTCGCATCCCAGACAAACCACGTGCATTGTAACTCAGGAGTTTTTGAATTATGTTAGCAACATAATTTTTTCTGCAGCTACAGAAACACCAAGGCTACTGATGGGCAAACACCCCTTGGCTCAATTCAAAATTGGCTCGGCAAACGGAGGTATTTGAAATAGCTCTTTTTTTCTGAGCCAAATTCCGCATTCATTAAGGATCTGAAGACCACATCTGGATCCCAGGTCCAATTTGGTTTTAATTCTGTGCTTGGCTGACGTTTTTAATTATTTATTGTTTTAACTGGGCTTTAGCTGGCTTTTTCTGATTTGCTGTTCACCATCCTGTTTCGTTTAAACAGTTTACATAGGAACAGCGAAAGTTGCCTTATACTGAATCAGGCCATTGGTCAAGCTCGCTCAGTATTGTCCACATTGGCCGCATTCGCGGTTCCACTCCCCCACCCCACCCCGCTCTCCTGTCTATATTCGGATTTCATGGAGAGCACTCTCTCTGCAGCCAGCGAGACTGCAGAGAGGAGGGGGGACAGGCTGTGCAGGCTTCCTTTGGGCATGAAGGACGGCCTGTACAGCCAATCATGGCCAGAGGGAGGGAGGAGCTTCTGCTGTCCTCTCTCAGGGAACACAGCCTGCGGTTCTGAATTCGGACGACATGCAGGCTACGTGGAACCTGGGGACGGGGCGATGAAACTCACCACAATCCAAGGGTTCAGATTGAAGTTTCAAAACACATTTGGACGTCACAGTAAGACGACTTCTGCCCCCTTAAACTCCAGCTCCGCGTTATGTGCGAAGGCAGCCAATGACTGGCAGTGGTTCTCCAAGATTACAGACAAGGCTCTCCCAGCCCTACCTGGAGATGCTACCAGGGAGGGAATCTGGGACCTTCTGCATGCAAAGCAGATGCTCTTCTACTGAGCTATGGCCCCATTCCCTAGGGGAATATCTTACAGCACTCATATTTAGTCTCCTATCCAAATTCAAACAGAGGCAGACCCTTCTTCATGCTTGCTGCCACAAGACCAGATCTCCACCCTTCTCCGCAGTTTGAAAATGAGGAGAAAAATAAACTAAGTGATGCTTCCTGTGATGACCACATTAGGAGTGAATTAGGGTCAATATCAGCCGGGTTTCCCTTTGGGAAGGAGCTCCATAGCTTGTGGGCTGGGGGAAGCAGCCGTGGGAAAGTTTTGCCCAAGCAAGGAGCCTTTTTCATTGCCCAAGCAAGGAGAAAAGGTACCTAACCCAACCTCCAACAGAAGGTTCTGCCACAGCACCACTTCTGCCATAGGGCTCACCTTTTTTTCATCCCCTTCTTGCAGAAGCTGAAGGTGGCTCCTTTTCTCGCCGTCCTTGCGTAGGGAGCTGCTCTGATGCTGGGGCAGGCCGGTCGGTGGAGAGACGCTCCGGCCCTGGGGATCCACCCAGGTGTAGATATGGTTAGTAACGTAGCCGCCAGGGATACGCCCCACTGAGTGGACGGAAAGGTTCAGCTTCTTGGAGCCCTTCAGTGCCTGGAATAGATTACAAGAGGTCACTGGCTTATTCAAGACATCACAACAACCATGGCTTCTGCTAACCATAGTTCAGAACTCAAACATGGTTTGAGCATCCAATAAACAAACCATGGTTCAGAATGGCATTGTTTACCATCTGCTCAGCAAGCAGCTTCAAACGCCCATTCCTGCCTTGTTAGCAGCCTGTTGAGGCAGGATGACAGCCCTCGTGGTCTGTGAATTCAGATGTAACAGCAAACCCTTAGAGCAAACGAGGGAGCTCTTCAGTGAGAAGAGCTCTGTGGAGGTCTGTGGGAAGAGCGGGTTTGACTCACCTCCACGCAGACAAGCAGCTCTTCATCCTGGAGCAGGCAGATAACTCACCAAGACGAGCAGTGGCTCCCACTGCAGCTTCCAGGGTCGAGGTGCCAGGACGCACCGCCGTACGTCCCCCCCCCCCCCGGAGCTCAAATAATGCACCATGCAAATGCACGGTGCATTACTGGGATTCCCACAACCCGCAAGTGTGCCAGCTGCGGCTTGTGTCTCATTTAAGAAGGAGGCTACTTAGGCGGGTTTGCAACAGTGTAGCTGCTGGGATCGGGCCCGAACCTGGTGGTTCACATGAGTGTGCAAAACCATGCTGGCCTAGAGATGTACATATCAAGTGGTATAGAAATATGATAGACAGATAGAGAGAAATATGGGCTGCTGGGCAGGTACTGGATACAGCAGATGAGAATCAGAAGGCCAGAGGCAAGATATGTCATTAAAGACAGACTGGTGCTCAGTAGACAAAGCAAGCAAGGCAAGGCGAATCTCTGTTGCCACCCAGTCAGACAGATGGCTCAGACAGAGGCCTGAAACCCAGAGCAATGTTTATACAGAGCCAGCCAGGTCTTAACTGAATGTTTTTAATGGTTTTTAAATAGTTTTAAACATTTTTTTTTAAAAATTAGGAACATAGGAAACTGCCATCTACTGAGTCAGACCCTTGGTCTATCTAGCTCAGTATTGTCTACACAGACTGGCAGCGGCTTCTCCAAGGTTGCAGGCAGGAATCTCTTTCAGCCCCATCTTGGAGATGCTGCCAGGGAGAGAACTTGGAACCTTCTGCTCTTCCCAGAGCAGCCCCATCCCCTCAAGGGAATATTGTACAGTGCTCACACATGTAGTCGCCCATTCAAATGCAAACCAGGGCAGATCCTGCCTAGCAAAGGGGACAATTCAAGTTTACTACCACAAGACCTACCACAAGTCATTGCTTTATATGACTGTTGGTTAGCTTTCTGTCTTCTTGTGCACCGCCCAGAGCCTTTGGATAGGGCATTATAAAAAATGTAATAAATAAATAAATAAATAATATATTGGTTCCTCGGGTCACTTGGGCTGAAGAAATGCAGTACTGCTTCTGCCATTATAAGGGTGACGCTGTAGTGCAGCAGAGATCAGACTGGGAACTGCGTGAGGCTGGGGGGCCCCTTGGTGGCACAGACAGCAAGGTCCTGAACTCTGCTTCCAGACCTCTTGGTTTGAGACCCTTGGTACCTTGCATGTGTGCATAGTCTTGATTGTAGGCAACAAGGGTGTGTATGTGTGCGTGGGGGGAGGATGCAGCTCTCAGATTGCTACATCATTAGAGGAAGTGCTATTATCCAAACTGCCAGTTCTGTGGGATGTTTGCCTGAATGAATGTGGTATTCCATTCAACAGAACACTTAACCAGGAGCCAAAACGCACAGCCATCATTTCCAAATCAATAGGCCTTATTTGTCAAAGAATGAAGCATTTAAGGATGTAATTTAGTATTTCTAGGAAAGGGGCTGGAGACAGCCATGCATTTCCGAGATTGTATCATTCTGGGGGATGCTTTTTAATGGGGCTGTTTGGGGTGGCATCTTTCCTCAAGGCATCGTCACTATTTTTAGGAAGGACTAGGAATGATATGGACAAGGATATTAGTTCATATTATGGAAAGAAGAGAGAAAAGAGAAAAAGAAGGAAAAGAATTCTTTACCAAACCTTTGAATTTGAGATGTAGAAAAGCCAAATGGCACCACAGGCAGAAGCTGCCCATTGCCAACAGCAGCAGTTAGTTAGATATTTATTTTATTTTATTTCTAATTTATATACCACTTTTCAACAGCAGCACCAAGGTTCTCAAAGCAGTTTAGGGAGTAAAAGGAATGAGAAGATAGTTCCCTGTCCACAAGGGGCTCACAAAAGAAAGAAGGCACAAGCAGCAGCCACCGGAAAGATGCTGTGCTGGGGTTGGATAGGGCCAGGTGCTCTCCCCTGCTAAATATAGGAGAATCAGCCCCTGAAAAGGTGGCTCTTGGCCCAGTTTAGAAGGAGTTAAGTTTCCACAGAGTAGGAAAAGGGATCCATCTTTAAGGGGCTGAAGAGGGGAGAAAGAAAAAGGCTGATGGTTTGTGTCTCGAGTGGATGGATTGCAAGTCACAACAAGATTCTGTGTTGAAGGTGGCAAGTGAAAGAAAGAGGACATATAGGAGGGTCAGCTCCTGGAAAGAGGCCTCTGTTGTGCCTCCTTCCCATTCGATACCACCCTCCTCCTCACTACTCACTGTACGGGTGGAAAAGGCAGTTGGTGGCAGCTCGGCTTCCGATATGAGTGGCCATTGATCTACGTGTGCAGGCAGGGGAGTGAGCAAGCAACCAGTGGAAGCAAGGAATGGCGGCTCCCTGCTTTCAGCCTCTGTGCGGCAAGGAACAGGGAAGAGGGAAGGAGAAGCTGCCACAGGTGGTGGCACAGAACTAAGGAGCAGGGGCACCAAAGGGCAGGTAATAAGTGTTGGCAGGTGAAGATGAAAGATACTGGCAGCTCCAAGGGATGCACAGCAGGAAAAAAAGATGGTCAGGAGTCAGGACCTTGGATAGCTCTGAGCAAGAGAGCTGGGTACAACAGGAAAGATGGGTGTTGCTCCAGCAGATGCTTTAATGCCAGTTTATGTGGCTGCTGCTGAAGAAGAGTGGATTGCTCCTGCCCCCTTCCCTGGAGAAGGCCCTGTAGCTTAAAGGGTCTTTCCTGATTTGTCAGTGTTGGCCATGCTGGGCTGACAGGTCTTTAATGGACTCAGAAGGTGTGTGTGTGTGTGTGTGTGTGTGTGTGTGTGTGCGCGCGCGCGCACCTTTAAAAAGAAAAGCAAATAAGAACAAGAGATCAAAAATAGTAAGGAAAAACTCTGAAAGTTACAGAGTGGTATGGGGAAGATAAACACAATGTGGAGACTGCCATTTTCAGCAGCAGCTCAACATTTCAGAAAAATGTGTTGCTTTGTTTTACTACAGCCAATGGTGGAAGAAGGACCTGATCGAAGCTGGTTTCCATTGCCGGCTGATGCTCTCCCTTGCCGATCTACATTTACTGCCCACTTCCGACCCTGTTGATTATACTTTGCCATTGGCACCTGGGGAACTGCTCAGTGTGACAGCAAGGCCAGAAACTCACTTTACTTGTCAGGACAGAGTGGGGGAAAGAAAAAGCCTGACAATGCTGAAGGTCATTTTCTTACCCAGTGAACAATATTCAGCAAAGCCTTAGAGAACAATTGCTGAAGGAGAAGGTCAAAGGAATGGCTTCAACTTATCCTATAGCCTCGAGTTGTATCTGACTCCAAAATCCACCACTGCGGGCAAATGTAGCTACTGTGGGTTTTTTTAGCCCCTCCTTACGAAAGGCTAGACTGACTCTCTCTCTCCCCTCCACAAAAGGATGCTGAATGTATCTAATGGAGCAATTTCATGCTAACTAGCAAGGCAATGAAGTGTACCTTTTAAGTCTTATATACAGACATGGAAGGTCTAGCAACATAAAGCTGTCACTCAAAGTCTAAGTTGATTAATCATCAGAGTTTTTGCTGATTGCTTCATCAAAATTAATTTGTTTCTGTGCTGAACAATAGTCCTGAAACAAAAAAAAGCACACTACCTTTGTTTTTAGATGAGATAAAAGGACATGAGATATCAAGTTTTAAAAAGATGGATATCCTGTCAAGTGATCCTCAAGGTGGCTCACAATCGATTGCAACAATAATTTATAAACACACACAACCCAGCATTCTCAGGCTTCTTGTCAATGGCAAAGGCCAGAAATTGCATCTTTCAGGAATCCAGCCTGGTGTCAGGGCATGGGGTTGGGCTCTTCTGGACCAACTGCTCTCCACTTCTGAGGGTTAGATTCTTCACGACTGCTTAGCATGGGCGGCGGCAGCCATGAAGCTGATGTTCTTCTGCATCTTCTCCAGCTGCTGCTGCTGCTGCTCTGAGCAGATGATGTCAATGGCTTCCATTCCTTAGAACCTTCAGAGACCGCGGCTGTTGGAGGCCTGGAGGGGTACAGTGATCTATAAAGTCCTCTGTGATGCATAAAGTCCTCTTGCCAGAGGTTCTGCCTCACCAGCGGTCACTGGCAACAAGCCCACTCCGCAGAAAATAGGCTACCAGTCTTGTTTACAGCAGGCCAGTATATTTTGTCTCCAAGGGGTCCTGCCGGTATACAAGCACTCCCACACTCCCCCCATGGTAAGAGCAGCCATTTGGATAGTAGATTTTATCAGCCGGACATGCGGTAACACGTCGCAAAAGCCAAAGACCGGGATGCAGTGTGATTTCATAAGACTATCGATCTCTCCTAAATGCAATCTTTTAATTATCTGTCGAGTCGACTATGATTTAAGTAAATTGCCTTGTTAAGAGAAAAAAAGGAACGCGTTGGAAGCAGGGAATAAGAGCGGGTGTGCTTTTAAAATAGCATTTCCCCTCTGGACTCTCTTCGTTGAGTCATAAATAGCAACAGACTGACAGCAAATAGCTTGGGGCTCTATTAAATGGATTTGCAATACAGGATTTTATTTGCTGGGATCAATGGCAGTGACATATGCTATCTTTCATGCAAATCCATTTATGTCAATAATCGCTCCTGCCAGCCAGGGTCAGGCAATATTGGAATGATCTGACCCAGAGTTGAAACCAGTTATTCCAACATCCACGGCAGGCTCCTAACTGCATGCAGCCTGCTTCCCTGAGCCCAGCATGGCATGATGGTCAAAACATCATTGGGAGGTTATGTGGAACTGGTGACAAAGGTTAAAGTCGAAAATGGCATAGCCTCCAACTGGGATATGACCCTGGGAAAATCACTGCCTTTATTTTTGCATCTTGGGGGTGCCTTGTTCAGATTTTGTTTTTCCCTGGCAAGCTGCTAGACTTGCCAGTCTTCAGGGTGTTCTTGTCCAGGGTTCTGCTCCCCCCTCGGAAATTGGGCCTCCAGGTGGTGGGGAGGCAGATTCGTCCTGGCTCCGGTGCATCTGCATATCAAGGGGCAGGGGTGTATTGGACGGGGGACGCACAGGGATGGAGGGCCGGTACCTCTCTGCTTCTCTGGCTTTTGGGGTGGGCCTGGCCATGGGGGCTGTCATGGAGAGCGCCTTCTGCACTTCTGAGCTGGCAACGACATCACTGTCAAGGGGTGCACCCCCCACAAAAGACAGTGGGCATGGGGCGGGGCAGCGATTCTGGGTAAGAGAATTGGTTGCTACCGCCAGCTATATTCCTGTTTTAACGTGTACAATGTTGGACGGTACAACCTTGGCTCATCTGCTTTGGTAATCTAGAATCATGTGCTCTGCGTGGACCTGATGACCTGCTTTCTATTTGCGGCCTGCTTGCAGACAGAGCTGTACACCACGCCTCCAGGTTGCTGGGCCACCCCCGCAACACATTCACAAGCATGCTCCTATTTTCATCGGTGAAGTGTTGGAAGGCACGCAGTAGTTACCCAGGGAGCGGTCACACAGCTGCCAGGGCTCCTGAAAAGCTTGCAGAGTCGAAGAAGAGGAACCAAGGAAGATGCCAAATACCAAAGTCAGTCCCTTGGTCCACCGAGCTCAGTAATGTCTACACTGACTGGCAGCGGCTCTACGGGGTTTCAGGCAGGAGTCTCTCCCTGCCCTACCTGGAGATGCCGCCAGGGATGGAACCATGGACCTCCTCTTCCACTGAGCTCTGGCCCCATCCCCTAAGGGGAATATCTTGTGGCACTCACATGTAGCCACCGATCCAAAAGCAAACCAAGCCAGACCCTGCTTAGCAAAGGGGACAATTCACATTTGCTACCACAAGACCAGCTCTCCCACACACATAAGAACAGCCCTGCTGGATCAGGCCCAAGGCCTATCTAGTCCTGTTTCCCACAGTGGCCCACCAGATGCCTCTGGGAAGCTGACAGGCAAGAGGTGAGGGCATGGCCTCTCACCTGCTGTTGCTCTCCTGCAACTGCTATTCATAGGCATCGTGCCTCTAAGGCTGGAGGTGGCCTATAGCCACCAGACTAGCCCTCAGCCCTGCAACCTTGGAGAAGCCGCTGCCAGTCTGTGTAGATAATACTGAGCTAGATGGACCAATGGTCTGACTCAGTATATATGGCAGCTTCCTATGTTGACTAGAGCCATTGATAGAATTGTTCTTATATTCTAAGAGGAGCAGGGTTTATTATAAGCTTTCCCCCGCCCCATGGCACAAGCAGCCCGTGCAAGCCCCTCCCCTCCCCAATCTGTGAGCTACTCAGAAAGTGAGTTCTAATTGAAAAAGGGAAGGGAAAACCTGTTCTTTGCGGAGGCAAACAGAGGTGTATCTAGGGAAAATAGCGCCTAGGGCAAGCACTGAAATTGCGCCCCCTGTCCAAGCATCTGACACCCATCTTTCAGATAACTTTACCATAATATCAGCTGAAAAATACAAGTCAAGCTCGTTAATCTTTTAATATTTCAAAAACTATTTAGCAGTGGACGTAGCCAGACCTAAAAATGCTGGAAAACTACAAATTTCAGTATGCTGGGGCTAATGAAATACCCAAATACTATGTGGAGGTGTACTTGGAAAACTAAACAGAAGTGCCTGTCTAATTCTCTACTATGCATTGTAGCATCACTATTACGTAAGTTTTAAAAATAAATGGAGAATTTGACTTTTCCAAGATACTTTGAAAATAATTAAAGGATATTCAGAGTAAACTGTGTCACTGCTTGGAATATATTCTAGTATTTCATAAAGACAGTTAAAATGAGAGAAAGAGAGCAAGAAACTCCCAGTGGGCCTTAATACTAAGGATTTCACACTGATTCAAAGACAAACTCACCATTAATAGCCATATTATTAAGACATCACATTTAACTCACTTATCACAAGAAGCAAAGTAAGAGCAAATGAATACAATCCTAGCTCATATGCTTCAGTTCAGTATTCATAAGCCCTGATTCTCTGTACATAGTTCCAAACTAAATATGTGTACAGTGACTTATATTATACATTTTTTTAACCTGTAACCCCTTCAGGAGGTTTTCTAAAGGCTGTGGAGGGGTCTGCAAAGGTTCCCCCTTCCCGCGCTGGCCTCTAGGGCCTCACAGGGACCATTTGAGCATGTGTCATGGCCAATTTTTAAAATATTTTTTTTTAAAAAAAATAATGGCTGCTCAAAACAAAATGGTCACTGCGCATGCTCAAATGGCCTCTGTGAGGCGTGGCCTGGCCTAGGGCCTCACAGAGTCCATTTGAGCATGTGCCATTTTGGTTTTGGTGGCCATTTTTTAGATTTTTTAAATTTTAGAAAATGGCGCCCCCCTTCAAGTGGCGCCTGGGGCACGTGCCCTGCCTGCCCTACCCTAGATATGCCCCTGTAAAGAAGAGCAGGGAAACAAGAGAAGGAAGGGAAAAGAAGGTGTCTTGCAAAGAAGGGAGGAGATTATCTTCCTTCCCTAACTATAGTTGAGGAGTGAGGCCTTTCCCCTCACCCATTTCTACAACTCTGTTCCTTATTAAACCACCATATCCCCAACTGCACACCAACCTAGTTCCTACTGCACTCACTCCCAATCACTGCCCAAAATTGCTCAGCTGCACATTAGAATAAACCCTGAAGAGGGTGGCGGCTTTGGGCCGGACATATTTGCACTAGTAGCACCCCCTTCCCCTCTGTCTTGAAACCCCCTGCAACAGCCAGAACCCAACCCACCCGGCCCCTCTGTTCCCAGCATCATGGCACCCCGCTAAGCCTCCAGGGGTTCCAAAAGTTTCCACCTCCTTTGCCAACGGAGCTCAGACTCTTCTCCGATCACTCGGTTTTCTCTCTCCTTCTCCCTAGAAGGACTGCAGAGGCCATAAATCAATGGCCATTAATCACTCGTTTTCTAGCAGCCAGACGAACTCCCCAGCACTCGGAGGGAGCCGTCCCACTTGCTTGTTAGCGCTCTTAACAAGATGAGCAGTCGAGCCCAATTCATTTGGTCGGTGGCAAACACGGCGGCAGTTCGCAGCAGACAGCGAGGAGTCTTAACTACCGCCCTGGCACTGCACTCCCCCACAAAACTTCCATTGATCTAACCACAATGGCTTCTGGAGCACCACCCATTCGAAGAATAGCCCTCACAAAAGCATCCACTGCACAATAGCTAATGATTCCTCCCCCCTACTACGGCATTTCCCAACAACAAAGGCTGGAATGAATTACTGAAAGCTTCTCACATTGTGCAGCCAACAGCTCCATTCAAAATAAATCACTGCATGTGCGGCGAGAGAGTAAAGGCGCACCATCCATTAGGGGGCTTTAGATGTTCCATTAAACATGTGTCAGGCATCAGGAGGGGGTCAGGCTCCCTGCTCTGGGGCTCTGGGACCAGGAAGGCTGGTTCTCTGCTCATGTGGAACAGAGGTAGCCAGCAACCAGCTTCTCCTCTCATGGGAAGCTACCTGAGCTGGAATCCAACCAGTGGTCCCTCCAGTTTGGTTCTGTCTGCACTGACTGGCAGTGATTCTCCAGGGTTCCATGAGGATGCTTTCTGTCTGGAGGTGCCAGGGGTTGGACCTGGGACCATCTGCATGCCAAGGAGGTGCTCTTCCACGCAGTTATGGCTGTTACCCTCTCAGTATTGTCTGCTAGGACTGGAAGTGGCGCTCTGGGATTTCAGGCAGGGGTCTCTCCCAGCTCTACCTGGAGATGCTGCCATCTGGGACCTTCTGCATGCCAAGCAGATGCTCTGCCACTGAGCAACAGTCCCTTCCCAAGCAGATGGAGCTGTCTTCTACTGAGTCAGACCGCTGGTGCAGCTAGTTTGGTATTATCTTCGGGACCTCAGGCAGAGAATAGTCTCTCAGCCCTGCTTCTTGAGAATCTTTTAAAAGAGACTCAACCTGGGCTGTTCTGCATGCAGAGCAGATCATGCTCTGCCACTGGGCTACACCCCCACCCCAGGGACGAAAGGCCTTGGAGGCCACCGAGCATCATTCGGCCCACCCTTGAATGCCCTAGAACCGTATTATGTCATGCTACAGTGTCATACTGGGGGGAAAGAATAGCAGCCACTAACTGCAATCACCAAGAGTCACTACTGCTAAAGAAGTGGTGGTGGCCCAAAATAAAGACAAAGATAGTTGCCACGGCCACCATCCAACTAGAAGCCCTCTTGGACCTTTTGTCAAACTTTGTCCCTGAAAAGCGAAAGTGGAAAGGCTGAAAAGGCTTCCTATAGATATCTGTGGTTTAACATCTTTACCAGCCTTTTAGAAGAGCCTTTAAGACACATTTTTCTAGTCTGGCTTTTAGTAATGACTGAATGTTCTAAATTGATGTTTTAATAGCTGTTTTGTTTTGTTTTGATTGTATTTGCTTGTGTGAACTGCCTAGAGCCTTTGGAGTCAGGTGGTATATTTAGTAAATTTTTCTTATATACTGCCTCCTCCAAAGACTCTAGGCGGTGGACAACAATGCCAATACCAATACCAATTAAAAATAAAAATAAATTAAATTAAAGGGCAAACGCTTGGCTAAACAGGTAGGTCTTAAGAAGGGCCTTAAAAGCAGCTAGGGAGAGGGCTGAATGAATCTGGGGGTATTGCTCTCTGGGGGTATCTCTATCTGGGGGTGTATATTTAAATAAAATAAAAATTTTAAATTTTAAAAAATGGTCTTGATTTCTTGCCATCTGCAAATAGGGCAGTGAAAAGGGGACAGGCCTTTGGGCACTTCTGAATGGCATGCACCAAAAAACACCACAAACAATGCACCTAGTGTACAGAGAACCAGAGTTAAAGACAGACGTCCTCTACTCTTGTTACACAGAAGAGGGAATTTAAAACGAGGAATTTAAAGCTCTCCCACCCTGCAAGTCGAGTTGTATGTCTTGGAATTCTTTTATGCCACATGAGTGCTAAGGATGCAGGCGTCCAGTTCTCCTTTGCATCTGTTAACTATGTAAGGCAGCTCAAACTGTAAATTGGAGGATCAGCCCCACCTGAGGATTCTTCTCTTTATCTGGGAAAGCATTTCTACATCTAACTGACCAGCCGCTTCTGCATGGCCTTGAAATATTTTTGGTATTCAGCAGAGGCAGGTGAGTAGTAATAGGTGGTTGTACAACCCCAGTGCCCAACCCTCTGGGCCCAATTAAATGGAGAAAGACATTATGAACAGATCCCCCAGGAGCAATGGCAGCACCGGCAAGCCAATTCTGGCTTGGCTTGTGGAAGCGAGAGGAAGGAGAGACACAAGGTAGTCTTGGAAAGGAAGTTCATTGGCCAGAGCAACAAGGAATGATGACAACGACAAATATTTAGATAATGTTTTTCAACAAAAGTTCCCAAAGTTCCCAAATAGAGAAATAAAAAATAAAGATGGATCCCTGTCCCCCAAAGGCTCACAATCTGAAAATAAACCTAAGAGAGACACCAGTAACAGCCACTGGAGGGATGCTGTGCGGTGGTTGGATAGGGCCAGTTACTCTCCCTCTGCTCAATAAACAAGGAAGACAATAAGAATGGTAGAGAATCCAAGAGGAAGAGGAAAACAGACTGCCTTCTACTGAGTCAGACCACTGGTCCACCTAGCCTAAGATTCATGGGTGGCCTCGGAAATTTTTGTCCTTCTCAACCCTTTTGCATCTATGGACCACCACCTCATTTAATTATTTTTGTAAGCAGAAGCGTACTTACCCCTGGACTTATGGGCCAGGATAGTTAATTCTGGGCCAGTACTCAGGATAGTTAATTCTGCTCTTGTCAACAATGGAACTAAAATTAAAAGAGAACCCTTTGTCTAGTGCCCCACTGAATTCTGTGACAACTGCCCCCTCTTGCCTCTCCCCACCAATGCCCATGCTATGATCATTTTCTCTGACTGGCAGCAGCTCCCCAGAATCTCAGGCTGAGCTCTCTCTCATCACCTCTTTTCCTGAAGAACCCAGAGAGTCAAACAGACCTTCTGCATGCAAGTTTGTATTCAGCTCCATCTCCCAAATGACTGAGGAACCTGCCTTATATAGAGCCAGATGATTGGTCTGTCTAGCTCAGCATGGTCTACTACACTGACTGGCAGCCGCTCTCCAGAATTCAGGTGGCGGTGGTCTCACCCAGCCCTACCAGAGATGTCAGGGATTGGACGTGTGAATGTCTGCATGTGAAACTTTCAATGGTAGAGTAATAGCTTTACTACTAAAGGTAAAAGTGAAGTTGTGCCGTCGACTCGTGGCGACCACAGAGCCATGTGTGGTTTTCTTTGGTAGCATACAGGAAGGGTTGACCATTGCCATCTCCTGTGCAGTATGAGATGATGATGCCTTTCAGCATCTTCCTATGTTGCTGCTGCCCTATATTGCTGCATAGTCTGGGAAACGTACTAGTGGGGATTCAAACAAGCAACCTCTTGCTCCCTAGGCAAGTTACTTCCCTACTGCACCTACTACGAATATTTATATTCCGCTTTTCAACAAAAGTTCTCAAAGCGGTTTACATAAAGAAATAAATAGCAAGCAAGCAAGCGAGGACCATCCTCTGTTGTTCCTGTGGGGCGTTTTTTTTGCAGGCAGCAGTTATCCCCCAGAGCCTACCCATTTCAACATGCAACACAGCATACTACAAGACACTGCATGTCAAGCATTTTGAACACTTGGGAGTGCAAAGTCAAGGCTAAAGTATTATCATCATTCACTTCCTCCTAATATGGAGATGCAGCAGAATCATCCATCCCCGGAATCTTTGGATGCATTCTGGAGGCTTCTGGCCTTGCCTCCTTTTAGATGGCTTCTGTCGGGGACAGCTAATTCTCTTGCATGTCTGCATCATTCAAACATGCCTGATAGTAGTGGTGGAGCTAATGTGGGGTAGCCCCTCCAGCGGGTGCGATTGGACTATGACTCCCATAATTCCCAACTACAGTAGCCAAGAGTCAAGGATGATGGGAGCTGTAGTTCAACATCTGCAGGAGGACCAAAGTTGTGCAGCCCCTGCTCAGCCATGAACCTCACTAGGTGAGCCTGGGCCAGCCGCTCTTTCTCTTTCTCTTCCTAATCCACCTCACAGGGTTGTTGGGAGGACATAAAAGAAGAACCCCATAAACTGGATTTTTCCAGAAGCAGTTCTCTCTCTCTTATATATCTACCTATATCAATATATCCACAGTGATTCAGCTTGAGATCTAATTTTCCTAATCCATTGTTCGGTTTCCCTTTTGCACCTCCTGCAGTACTAAAAGAGGAAATGAGTCTTTGTTATTCTTTCGGAACAAAATGTGCCTCTCTTTGTACTTTATTATTTTCCCCTTCTACGTTTGCTTTTTGGTATTTTAAAAATGGGGGTGAGGGGTGGGGAAAATAATTTTTTTTCTTTCGAAGCTCTCTTGTTGAAGTTCTCAACAAGAGAACTTGAATGTTCATATGTCGGAGAGAGACTTTCCACGAAATCTACAGCTCAGTGCTGAAGAGCACCAGGTATGTTGTCAACACAAACAGCATCACAAGAAGAACACTATAATTTCCCCAAGTGTTTGGGGGAGCAAGGAAGGAGATCATGAGACTCCTTCAATCTATGTGAGGAAAATGAATACATATTCAGCCGTGAATTACTGCTGTGTGATGGAACTCACACAACCTGGAATAATGATTTCCCCAAAACTATTTAAGTGGAGGTGGTGTGTGGGGGAACAATGCATCATTTCATCTGATTATGCATGTGGTTAAGTTTCTGCCGAGAACACTTTTGTTGTTTCATTGGTTATGTTGATGGAGAAGCTTTTGGTTTTATATGCAATCTGTCACAACCAATGAGAAGAAAACACAGGAAGGGAAAGAGGAAACAAGGAAAAGGGAATTGGTAAGGGGTGAGACTTCAGTGGTAGGAGGGAGGTTGTCAAAACAGACTGATGAGGGGCCAGTCTGGTGAGAGCTGCCCAGCAAGTGGGAGCTCTAGGATCCAAGGGCCAAGAGCTTCACAACAGTCAGCCGGAGGCACAAGCAGGCTTCTGTGAGGAGGCGAGCTTAAAGGCCCGAACTCCGAGGCTTGCAGCCTCAATCGTTGCAAACACAGGCTACAAAGGGGTCCCAACACGCTCTTTCCAGACTGGTCCCATCCCTTAAGGGAAATACCTTACAGTGCTCACACATGTAGTCTCCCATTCAAACATAATGACACATTGCGACTGATCTTCGCCAAAAGGGCGAGATTCATTCAAATGCAAGCCAGGGTGGACCCTGCTTCATGCTTGCTACCACAAGACCTGCTCTCCTCTAGCTGCCTGGCCTCAGCTGACATTAATGCCAAGAGGGTGGTTGTTCTTTTGGTAACGATAGGCTAGAAAAGCAGAATTATACTGCAACTGTGTTAGCAACAAATCCGATAAAACAGTGGTCTTGTTCAGGGTTTCCTCTAACAGGGATTCCCAGATGTTGTTCACTACAGCTCCCAGAATCCCCAGCTGCCATGGCTTTTGCTTGGGGATTCTGGGAGTTGTAGTCAACAACATCTGGGAATCCCTGTTGGAGGGAACACTGGTCTTCTTCCCTATTGTTCACTCCTAAACAGTGTTGGAGGAGTGCCCGGCCAGGGTAGGAGAGCCAGGCACTCTCTCCTTCCCTTGTTTTCAAAGAGTAAGGTAGGAGGAGGAAAGAATGATTGTGTGGAGGCCGGAAGCTGGGTAGGACTGGTGCTGCCCCCTGTCCACATTCTGTCCCTAGCATTTTATTGAGGGGGGATGAAAGACCATCCTACCACACGATTGTCCTTCCACACGATCACTCTCCCCTCCTCCTACCTTGATGTTTGGATTCACATGACCAGTTGGATTCACATGACCAGTTGGATTCACATGACCAGTTGGGAGCACACATGGCTCTTCTACCCGGCTGGTGCTCCTCTGACCTTGTTTAGGGTCATGGGAACAAACCTAACCTCTGCAGTGTATGAAATGTTGGCCTATGCATGGTTTGGTCCCTTAGTGTCCATGCTTGCAGATTTACTTTCATGTGTGAACAAAAACATTCCAACAAGGCATTCCTCAAAACGCAAAAAGAGGGACAAAAAGGGCAGTGATTTTACCAGCGACAGGTATCAGAAAATAGTGGACCAGTGTTCCTTGTGCCAAGGATTCCCAGACGTTTTTGACTACAACCTCCATCATCTCCAGCCAAAGGCCATCGTAGCTGGGGATAATGGGAGTTGTAGTCAACAACGAGGTTGTCCACACCACTGGGCGGGGCAGAAGGTTTGTTAAACTCCCCTTCCCTCCGGACGACTGCTGTTCTGTTGCTGGGAGCATGAGCTCTGGAGGCTGGAATGACATGTCCCAGCCTTCAGCTATCCCATAATGCACAACACGACATGCACAATGCACTGAGGGATTCCCCCAGGAGATGGTTGCTCCAGGGGTGTAGCTAGGGGAGAGGGGGCCCGTGTTCATCTGTCTCTCTGGCAGCCCCCCAGAGTGAGGGAGATAATGAAGAAAATAGGGAGGGATGAAGCTGGAGGGCCCTTAGGAGCTGGGGGCCCGTGTTCTTTGAACCCTTTCACTCAATTATAGCTACGCCCCTGCTAGGCGCCTGTCTCTGTGTCCGCTGGGGCTGAACGTAGCCTCAGCAAACACACAATCCCGGAGCCCGGGTTAAGGGCTTCCTCGAGCCCTTAACCCTAGCTAAGAGCCAGGTTTTAGAGTGGGGCAAGGCAGTGCTGCCCTGCCGGGATTGGGCCCAATCCCGGAGGTTCTCACGCACAGCCTAACCCAGGCTGAGCTTCCCTAGCCTCGGTTAGGGTGTGCATGAGTATAGCCTCAACATCTAAGACTCTCTACCACAGGCAACACTGATAGGGACTGTCCCTGGCAAAGAGAGACAGTTGGAGGGTATGACAGTACAAAATGGAATGGGGCAGACTTGATTAGAGTCCATATGGAAGCTTTCAAACCAACAATGCCAGTTTTTCGCTCCAGGACACCATCTTTGTCAGCTGCCCTGATCAATTAATCAAGCACTAGGGGAAAGCAAGCGAATGAGACTCATTTCCTTTTAACACACCTGGCAGGCGGCATTGTTCTAGACCAATTAGATCTGCACGTCTCCTTGGTTGTGTCTCTGTGGCTCCTTCGCGGCATCTCTCCCAGGTGCCCGAGTGGAGGCACTTGAAGCTCTTTCTAACTCGCAGATGACGGCTGCTGGTTTTTTTAAAAGGTCACTCCATCCAGCAGCCAAGCACAGGGAACATTAAAATAATTACTAGGAGATTTGATTCTGAAGAAGGAAAAAAACAATTTAAAAAAGATGCCTACTTGGCATAATCGGTGTGTGAGATGAATGCTATGAAAGTGCATCTCGGAACGAATATACCTCCAGAGGAAAACAAACGCGAAAGAACACATTTCACCCTCCAGCAACCTAAGTCTGGCAAGCCACATGATACAGCCGAACCTTCTTAGACAGAGCTGCAAAACGGGGGATAAACCTCTTAGCTTAGTCTTTCAAGGCTTTCCTTTCCTGTGTTTGTTTGGCTCCAATTTGTTCCACCACAACCTCTCTCCTGACTCCTCTTTCAGGAGTGGGAATCAGCTGCTTCCTATAAAATGGCCACACCTGGTCACAATTCAGCCAGTTGTGTGGCCTCAGCATGGAGCTCGGCCGACAGAAGCAGAATTTAGACTTTCCGTTTTCCAACTTTGAGCTGGAAACGGCCTTGGACATCTCTTCCAACTTACTAGCGAGACCATTGTTTGACTGACGATTGATCAACCCTGTCAAGTTTAGAGACCCTATGCAAACAGAACATTCATTTATTTGTATTCATAAAAATATTATAGCCAGAGAGAGCCAGGGAACATGACTAAGGAATACCCATAAGAACAATCAAAACAAACACTGAGGTCATTCCCACAATCAAAAACTGTGTTCTACCTGGGTTTGGTAGCTGCATGTGCTCCCAATTTTCACTTCTGTGAAAGCAAGGTAGGGGGAAAACCTGGGTAGAACCAATTGTGTGGAAGCAAGGTAGGAGGAAAAGCTACCCAGGTTTTCCTCCTACCTTGCTTCCACACAATTGAAGACTGGGAGCACGTAAGAACAGCTGGATCTGGCTCAAGGTCTATCTAGTCCAGCTTTCTTTTTCACACAGTGGCCCACCAGATGCCTCTGAGAAGCCGAGAGGCTAGAGGTGAGGGCACACCCTCTCTCCTGCTGTTGCTCCCCAGCAACTGGTTATTCAGAGGCATTTTGCTTCTAAATTGAATCCCAGTTTGAAGAATATCCCAACATTACTCTAAACTAGAAATTCATTCTGACAGCAGGGTGGATAAATCCCTTGAGGTCTCTGTTCTGGGAGTCTTTTAAAATCTTCACAGGCTGCTTAGCTTTCCATCAGCCAAGGCAGATGTTTTGCTACCCAGAATAGCATTTCTACAGGTTTGCAAAATGGCATCAATAATGAGGCCAAAAGGAACAGCCTGTGGAAAAACATTCAGGAGCTTGGAGGCCCTTGTTGAAAAGGCCCTGCACCTTGCAAATATGGCATCCTCTCAAAATGGCAGGGTTTCCCCAGATGTTCTCAAATGCAAATGGAAGGGAGGTGAACTCTGATGGATGACAACTCTCATCAAAAATATTAGCAGGCATCTCTCCCATAAAGGCCAAATACCAAGAACAAAATCAGGTTTAAGCTGATTTTAAAATGTTAATGTTAACATATAGAGGTGGGCCAGTTAAGAGTGGAATCAAAAGCTAAAGCAGAAGTCCTGAAAATTCCTCAGTCACCTAAAAAACATTGCCACAAAGTAGTAAATCGTGTGTGTGACCCATCGCTTCTTGTCCTCTGGCGCCCATTTAGGGGCTGTCTTATCTCGGCTCTCAAATTCCACTCTAAAAAGGTAACTTGTCTTTATACAAGCTTTCCAGTGAAATATGACAGCATTGTTTTCATCACTGGAGAGAAAGAGCAGGCAGGCGCAGCCAAGAAAGCGAGGAAAAATACCCACAGATATTTCAGCTTGTCTCAATTTGTAGGTGGAAGAATGTGAACACGAGCCAAAACAACAAGCTCTAAAAATGAAACACAAGTAGCAAAATATCTGCCTTGGCTGATGGAAAGCTAAGCAGCCTGTGAAGATTTTAAAAGACTCCCGGAACAGAGACCTCCAGGGATTTATCCACCCACCTGTCAGAATGAATGGCTGGTACAGCCTAGACTTTTTCATCACCTGTGCTATGAGATGCACTCGTTATATCAGATTGGAGCACTGGTCTGTTACACCAGTGTACTGAATGTGTCACTGGAAGTTACCTGATGTTCTGGAAGAATGGAAGAAGTGTGCTGTAATGCACCGAGCCTGTGAGCTGCGCCACTTAGGAGAGTTATCTGGGGACTCTGTGCTTATCGCTTTTATCCATCAGGAAAGAAGGACTTCCATTGCCGCCAATTTAACTATTCGGCAGTTTTGTGTCTCCAGAAATGCCCTGCCACTGCTGGCATTCACAGCTCTTCCTTAGAAGTATTCACAGCCCATCCTGGACAAAGATGCTCCTTCCATATAGCATTAATTATTTTAAATAATTAATTTTAAATTGTCTGTCTTGTACAATAAAATTGTTATAATCTTTTTATTCTGTTTTATACTGTATTTTAATTTATATATACCACCTAGGGATGCAAATATCAGGAGGTATATAAATATGAGAGAGAGAGAGAGAGAGAGAGAGAGAGAGAGAGAGTTAGTTCTTGCGTGGTCGCTCTCTCCTTGGTTTTAGGCAGCCTCCAAACCACAAATGGGTGGGAGGAGTTTCTCCCTGGAGACTGGAATTCCAAATTGCTTGGTTTTGTTTCCAGAGTTTAAGTGAAGCACTGGGAATCCTTCGTGGCTCCATAGTTTTATTCCCAAATTTTGTACAGAGCACTGCACATGCAAAGTTTGCTGCAGCTTTTGCTACCTTTGTGTGTTCAGGGGGGAAGTGTAGCTCTGACATAGAGCACATCTTGTGCACACAGAAGGTCCCAGGTTCAATCCCTGACATCTCTAGGTAGAACTGGGAAATATTTATCTGAAGCTCCGGAGAGGCAATACTGAACTAAGTGCAAAGAAGAAATCCATTCCTTCTTGCCTAAAATGGCAATTCACCAGCAACAATAGACCTCCTAGAACATAGGGCACGCTCACAACTCTCTTCTGAAACAGCAGCACCTTACCCCTTTTGGATTTGAGACTTGGGGGGCCTTCCAGCCGAGTCCCTTGCTCACAGTAGGGAACCATTACAGCATCCCTGAATGACGGCCATCCAGCCCCTGTCTGAACACCTCGAGCAAAGAGCCCACCACTGCATGAGACAGCTCATTCCACTGTCAAACAGCTCTTATCATTCAGCACTCAAGACACACCAAAGGAAACAGGAGGAGTTTCAGTCAGCATTATATACATACTATTTACCCAGATCCACCCTCTCACATAACACTAGAACCAAGGGTCATCCCATGAAATTGATTGCCAGGAAATCTAGGACCAGCAAACAGAAGTATTTTTTCCACACAACGCATAATCAACTTGTGGAATTCTCCGCCACGAGATGTGGTGACAGCCAACAACTTGGATGGCTTTAAGAGGGGTTTGGATAACTTCATGGAGGAGAGGTCTATCGTCAGCTACTAGTCGGAGGGCTGTAGGCTACCTCCAGCCTCAAAGGCAGGATGCCTCTGAATACCAGTTGCAGGGGAGTAACAGCAGGGGGGAGGGCATGACCTCCACTCCTGCATGTAGGCTTCCAGGGGCATCTGGTGGGCCACTGTGTGAAACAGGATGCTGGACTAGATGGGCCTTGGGCCTGATCCAGCAGGGCTGTTCTTATGTTCTTATGACTCTGAATTTAAGATGACCCACTTAACATAAAAAGGTTATACCTGCATTTACCCAAAAGGAAGAGGCCTTTGAATTTAAGACAAGCTCCCAATTCCTGACATTAAAGAGCTTGGAAAAAGCTTAGCCTTATATTTAGGTAAATACCGTATTTGCTTGAACCACTGGCCATTGCAGATAGGACAGGTTGCCTTCTAATCTCAGTGCAGTGTACAGAGACAACTGCTGAAGTTATCGCAAACACACCCACCAGACCCACAAATCCAGGGACATATCTCTGCAACAGCCCCAATGCCAATCCCTTCCCCCTATCTACCCAGAAACTCTTATTGCAAGACCAAATAGCAGCCATAGCACTAGGGGCTGGCTCACCTATTCCTCTTCCAACATGATAGATGCCCTCGCCTGTCAACAATGTTCCTCTTCAGTTTGTCCTAGTAAATAGTTCAGTCTCTAGGCAAGGGAATAGATGGATGCACAGAGAACATCAAAAATAGCAACTCTTAGAAACCAGTAATGGAGTGTTGCAGTGTCCCTGGACGTGCTGCAGATTTGCAAAGTCTCCATACTTCAGTAAAAGAAAAAGGGGGGGGGGGTGGGGAAACCCAAAGGAAGGCTTCCGTGTAATGCTGCATACCTGGAATTCATGAGCAAATTGAAAGCATTGAATTGCTTCTCAATCATGATTAGGGGTGGCTTTTACAGCACAGAAAGAAATGCTCTCTAGTTACACTCTGTATTTCTTGCTAATTTATCATTGCTAGTTTCTTGGGGGAGTTGATCATTCTGACATTCATATTCCATACATATAGATTCAGCAGAGGAATGAGATGCAGCTATGGAGGGAAGCATGTAGCTCGGTGGTAGAGCACCCTAGCTTGCACATGGAGAAGATCCTAGGTTCAATCTCTAGCATTTTCCAGGTACGCATTGCCCCACCCCCCAGAACTCCGATAATGCTCCGTGGGAGTGAGCGTTGCTCTATGAGGATCTCCCCTACACTTCCACGAAGCCACCCAGCAGCCCCACAGTCTGGCAGACAAACAGTAAAAGAGGGTTAGGAGAACATTTGCTCTCCTAACTCCATTAATGCCACTAGCTTGGATGGCTTTAAAAGGTGCTTAGACAAATTCATGGAGGAGAGGTCTATCAATGGCTACTAGTCTGGTGGCTACAGGCCACCTGCAGCCTCAGAGGCAAGATGCCTCTCAATACCAGTTGCAGGGTTGCAACAGCAGGAGAGAGGGCATGCACATACCTCTTGCCTGTGGGCTTCCCGGAGGCATCTGGTGGGCCACTGTGGGAAACAGGAGGCTGGACTAGATAGGCCTTGAGTCTTATCCAGTAGGGCTGTTCTTATGAGGGTGGCTTTGGAGACAGGTTTGCTGCCAAGGCACTACCAGGATTGGGCAAAATCTCAGCGGTACACACGTGCAGGCAAAACTTGGCTGGGCTTCCTTTAGCCCGGTTTTGCCTGCGCATGTGAATAGCTTCTATTTGCTGCCATTGATTCCCCCTTTCCCCACTACTGTTGGTTTGGTGACATTTCCCTCATATTACTCCTGGGTCTTCTTCCTGGGAATAGTCACAGGGGTGATCCCAGCCAATCAGGGATCATACAGTGAACACAATGTTATTATGATTTGATTGTATGTTTATTGTGGTCACAGACCAGATTAACAAGCAATAACAATTAATAGCATTGATAAGAAAATTCAAAAATTTCAAAAGTTTACAAAATCACAAACTATTCAAATTACCAATACAGTCTTTACGGAGCTTCAGTGCCACAAAACAGAACTTTGCCACATTATCTGAAATTACAGGTTTAAAATTGGCCAGCATAATTTCCAAATAAAATTGGTCTGTGTGACCAGGATAAATGGCTAAAATAGGAGCAATAAATTAATAATATTATAATTAATTGGTTTATTAAAACTACAATGGTTTCATGAAGACATCACTGAGTGATAATGAAGCCAATTAAGAGTAAGGCCAATGATTCCTGGATCAGCACTGCCCTTGCTCTGAATGTACAAGTACTTTCACCTGCTTTCAGAACAACCCCTGGAAAACTGCTCACAAGGGGAAGATGATTTTCAATGCTGCCAAGATGGTTTGAGGAAAGTACCCCCTCATCCCCATTTCATCTGAGCCCTAGTTCTAAACATTGCCTCTCATATTTCATACAGCCATCAACACTAAAACCAAAGCAGTGGGGGGAGGACACATCAAGATATATTTAATATTGATCTGGGGATGTTTCTGCATCTAAGCCATGCAGTGCAAACTTAGCAGTAGATGGAATGCCATTCTCATTTAATGTGGTGTAACTTTATAGATTGCTAGCAAAGTTCCTTCAGATTTTAGAAAAGGATTGCTGAATAGAATCTGGCATGCTTATTCCAGAGGGGCGTCATGCCGCACAAACATTGAGGATGGAGTTGATTGCCTCTTCTTGGGAGGAAAATGGGTGAGGAATGCAAGAGCAGGCAACGGAACTTGCAAAAAAGGAAACTGACACTTTTGAACTGAGTGAAAGAGTGAGGCTGTGTGAATTCAACATCAAGCACAGAATTAAGCATCCTGAGAACTGGCAACTTCTTTCTTTAAAAAAAAAAAAAATCTATTATGGCTGCAAAGAGAGGACTGAATGTATACGGGCAACAGTCAAAGCAAAGGAGCATCCAAGAAAAATTGCCAGGACTGAACAGCAAAGATTGAGGTACTCTTTATGGCATCTGGTGGACACGGATTGGCACCCAGGGGTCAGCTGCCTGAGTGCTCAGGAATTGGTATTGCAATGTAGGCAGTGCTCCCAAAGCACAGAGCTCTATCTGCCAGGCTTGCAGTAGCAGCAGAGTACCAGTTCTTACTTCCCTCTATGCAAGAGCTCTGTGATAGCGGAGCTACTGAAACAAACCAAGGTTAACCTATGCTTGCAGGTGCAGCTAGTACACTAAACCATGGTTAGGACAGATAAACCAACTTCAAGCCTTCGGTTCAAATGAGGATTTGACTGTCCAGAATAAGCCACGGTTTGTTGGCTGGCATGGGTTCAGACATACAAAGTAACCACAGTCAAGACAAATAAGCCATGCTTCTGCACAATGTATGAATCTGCCAAGGTTGTCTGATCCAACAGCTGGGACTATGCAGACTATGATCCAACAGCTGGGACTATGTTGATTGATTGATTAAGTGCCGTCAAGTCGGTGTTGACTCTTAGCGACCACATAGATAGATTCTCTCCAGGATGATCGGTCTTCAATTTGGCCTTTAAGGTCTCTCAATAGTGCATTCATTGCTGTCGTCATCGAGTCCATCCACCTTGCTGCTGGTCACCCTCTTCTTCTCTTTCCTTCAACTTTCCCCAGCATTATGGACTTCTCGAGGGAGCTGGGTCTTCGTATCATGTGTCCAAACTATGATAGTATGAGCCTGGTCATTTGTGCCTCGAGTGAAAGTTCTGGATTGATTTGTTTTATGATCCATTGGTTTGTTTTCCTGGATGTCCATGGTCTCAAAAGTCTTCTCCAGCACCAAAGTTAAAAAGCATCAATACTTTTTCTATCTTGCTTCTTCAAAATCCAGCTTTCACATCTATAGAATGTCATGGGGAAAACCATTGTCCAAACGATTCAAATCTTTGTAGGTGTAGACATGTCACAGCATCTAAATATCCTTTCCAAGGCCTTCACTGAGACCCTACCAAGTGCTAGTCTGTGGCATATTTCTTGACTGCTGGATTCTTGACTGTTGATGGTTGATTCTAAAAGGCTAGTTGCTGTACCCATTGTCATGAATTTAGGAAACCTGTGTGTGAGTGTGCTCGATTCAGTCCCTTCTGCACTCCATTCCCAGTGAAACAGCTGATTAGGGGGATTTAAGCTAAAAACCTGGGAGAATCAAAAGGCCTCTGCCTAAAGGTCAACAGCATACATCAGTGTTCTTCACTGTAAGGCCTGGGGACCAGTGGCGGTTCCCGTCAACCCTAAGTGCAGGTCCCCGGTTGTCTGTTGGACCTCTGTGAAACTTCAGCCAAAGCTGAATACTCTGCACAAGCCCCCTGGCACCATGCAGAAATTACCACTCCTACCGTGCTGTACTGCACTTTGTCCAGCACCACAGAGCTGGAAACAGAGTCATCTTGAGCCGCTGCACTATCTTGGAAGGTGTGCACCAAGTGCTGGGAAGTGTAGCCCTTCCCAGCGCTTTCCCAATAGATCTCTTAAGAGAGGGCTCTGTCTCTTTTAAAGCCCCCTCACAGCTTTGAGGAAAGTGTGATATGGTTCAGAGCCCAGCACAGTGGGAAATGGCTGTCTGATTCGAGGTGTTTTGCCAAAGGTGTTTCTGCAAATTCACGTCTGTCCCGCTGAGCTGTCTAGGGTTGTGAGGGGGTTAGTAGGCACCCCCTCCCCCTTGGAACTTGGAACCATCGGTCACTCAATGTGACATTTTAAATGACTTTTTTGCGGACAAAATCTCTCATATTCGGGCCAAGCTAGATTCCACAGTTACTGCAGAGTCTACTGTGGAGGTGTCCAGCAATTCCTCTTATAGGATTAGATTGGATCCATTTTCAGCTTGTGACTCCTGAGGAAGTAGAAAAACTGCTTCGGACTGTGCGTCCTACAACCTGTTCTCTTGACCCTTGCCCAACTTGGCTTATCTTATTTGATAATCATATGATCAGAGAGAGTCTGGTAAATATTATAAATGCTTCTCTGAGGGAGGGCAGGATGCTTCTTTGTCTTAAGGAGGCTATTATTAGATGACTTTTGAAGAAAGCTACACTGGATCCCTCAGAGTTAGCTAATTACAGTCCTGTTTCTAAACTTCCATGGTTTGGCAAGATGGTGGAGTGGGTGGTGGCATCTCAACTCCAGGCAGTTTTGGATTATGCAGATTATCTAGACCCATTTCAAACTGGCTTTCGTGTGGGCTATGGGGTTGAGACTGTTTTGGTCGGCCTGATGGATGATCTCCAACTGGCTATCGACAAAGGGAGTGCAACTCTGCTGATCCTTTTGGATCTCTCTGCAGCTTTTGATACCATTGACCATGGTATCCTTCTGGACCTCTTGATGGAGTTGAGATTGGGTGGCACTGTTTTACAGTGGTTCCGCTCCTACCTCTCTGGCAGATTCCAGATGGTGTTGCTTGTTGATTGTTGTCCTGTAAAGCAAGAGTTGGAGTTCCACAAGGCTCCATACTATCTCAAATACTTTTTAACATCTACACGAAATGGCTGGGAGAGATCATCAGGAGGTTTGGTGCTGGGTGTTAGCGATATGCTGATGACACCCAGATCTACTTCTCCATGCTGACCTCATCAGCAAATGGCATATCTTCCCTAAATGCCTGTCTGGAGGCAGTAATGGGCTGGATGAGGGATAACAAACTGAAGTTGAATCAAAATAAGATGGAAGTATTGACTGGGCGGTGGGGGAGGGTCCAGGACCCAAGAGATGGTTTAGATCGGCCTGTTCAGGATGGGGTTACACGCCTCCTGAAAATCAGGTATGTAGACTGGGAGTGCTCCTGCACCCAAAACTCTCCCTAGTTTCTCAGGTTGAGGTAGTGGCCAGGAGCGCTTTTTATCAGCTTCAGCTGATACATCAGCTACGTCCATTTCTAGAGGCAAATGACCTTAAAACAGTTGGTAACCTCCAGGCTTGTATGGTAACCTCCAGGCTTGACTACTGTAATGTGCTCTACGTGGGGCTGCCTTTGTACATAGTCTGTAAACTACTGGTACAGAATGCGGCAGCCAGATTGGTCTCTGGGACAACATGAAGGGACCACATAACACCAGTTTTGAAAGAACTGCACTGGCTACCAATATGTTTCCAGGTGAAATACAAAGTGCTGGTTCTTATCTATAAAGTTCTTAACAGCTTAGGTCCAGGTTATTTAAGTGAGCGCCTCCTTTGTCATAAATCCTGCTGCCTGTTACGATCTTCTGGAGAGGTCCGGTTATGAAAGCCACCGGCTCATTTGGTGGTGACCCAGGACCAGGCTTTCTCTGTGACTGCCCCAGGGCTTTGGAATATGCTCCCTGCTGAAATAAGAGCATCTTGTTCTCTGTTTGTTTTCAGGAAGAACCTCAAGGCTCTCCTGTTTTTGCTGGCTTTTCATTAGATTTAATTTTTAATAATTTTTAAAACTTGCTATTTTATTCTATTGTTTTTATTGTTATGTACTTTAATCTGTTACTTTTAAATATTTTAAATTTTGTACATCACCTAGAGATGTACATATCAGGCAGTACAGAAACAGGACAAATAAATAAATAATAAAATAAAGAGGCCCCTGCTTGAAAAATAGTGAAGATCATTGGCATAAGTCATTGGCAAACTCCCCTGGGGGAAAAAACGCCACATATGAGAAGCCACAACTGAAAAGGTCCTGTCACTACCTGTCCCACCTCCAAAGACAGGGGCACCAGAACAGGACAGTAAAATATTCTCTCGATGCACAGGTCGACACATATGTTCCTTCAGCCCCATAGCAGCCAATATTCTGCCTTGAATAGATAGTGGTGCACAGTGCGAGGTGATGCATCTCAGTGAGCTGAAGGTAAGGATCCAGCTGAGCATCGGCTTTAAAAATCAGACCCCTCCATACCATTCCACTCCTCGGTATGAAATTCAAGCTTTGCCTTTCTTTTTCTTCCCCAGTCGCTGGGATCAAAGAATAAAAGAGCAATCATCAGACTCTGTTTTGCAGGAAGCCTTCAAAAATAAGCCATCAGGGTTCCCTACAGAGGTGGGGTGGGCTCACATTCAGAGGAGCAAGTTCCTTTCAGGACCATTAGAGACTATCATGTAAATTTTCTTTGATTCAGCTGAATGAAGAGGCTCCAAAAGACACCACCTCAGCCCTGTTCATAAGATGAAACAGTCAGAAAAGTTCTGGCAGGGGAGACAGAGATGTTCAACACACCTCCGTTCTTTCCTGAATCACTGCCAGTTCTCCCAAAGCAGATCAATGGACAAAGAATTAAACAAAACAAAAAACAAAAAACCCACCACAGAACAGATTTGATTTTACAGGAAGGATATTTCACATATGCTCAGCGCTGTTCCAACCAAGCCCTCCAAGAATTTTACATAAATGCTCATTAGCGACACCTAACACTGCACATGGCGAGCAAGCAAATATAATTATCTCCATTTTAGCATCAAGCAAACTGAGGTGCAGAGATGCTTAAATGAATTACTCCAAACAAGCCTGAGAAACTGTCATCCTGTTTTTCCTCCAGCACTGCTTCGTGATGAGCTGGTAGCAAGCATTACTTGTCCCCTTAACTGAGCAGGGTCCTCCCTGGTTGCATATGAATGGGAGACTAGAAGTGTGAGCACTGTAAGATCTTCCCCTCAGGGGATGGAGCTGCTCTGGGAAGAGCAGAAGGTTCCAAGTTCCCTCCCTGGCTTCTCCACGATAGGACAAGATTTTTTTTTTTTAAATAGGACAAGATTTTTTTTATTACCAAACTACCAAAGCATACAGTACGTTGTAGTACTAAGATAGGGCTGAGAGAGATTCCTGCCTGCAACCTTGGAGAAGCCACTGCCAGTCTGTGAAGACAATATTGAGCTAGATAGACCAATGGTCTGACTCAGCATATGGCAGCTTCCTATGTTCCTGTGTCTTCTTTCCCTCTTGCAAGTGCAAAGGAACATCCCAATATCAGGAAACCGACGTGATTATTTGTCCACAATTTACCCAAACAGTCAAACATAAATTATTTTCATCAACATTCACCCCTCCTCTAACAGTGAATATCCCTTTCCATGCCTGCAATGAATGCTCCTATATTATTTGCAGGTTTCAGCAAACGAGGAAGTATTACGGCCAAAAGTCTATCTAGCTTAATCACTCTGCTTTCCACAGCAGCCAACCAGATACCTGTGGGAAGCCCACAAGCAGGGTACAAAGGCAGCAGCTCCCCAGTAACTGTTATCCAGAAGTAGACTGCATCCAAATATGGAGGTTCCATTTAGTTCTAATGACTACTCATGGATTGACCTACACACCCTGCATTTCTCTAATCTCCTTATAACGCCATCTGCATCCATGGCCATCACCACAAATTGTGGCAGCAATGAAGAAGTCTGTTCTTTGTCTATCCTGAATCTACACCTCATCCATTTCATTCTGCTTTTTCCATACCACACATAACTTGACAAACTTCTGTCAGGTCCTTCTCTTGTTCATCTTTCCTCCCTAAACCTCCAAATCCCCCACAACTTTAGCCTTTCCTTCTCCGAGGGAAGGTACTATGGTATCAAATAGCAAGACACTATTGACTTGCTATTTGTAAAATAATAATTAAAAAGGCAAGTCAGAAGTTGCACACTACGATTCTTTAGGTGTACATCCAAGATGCTGTAATTGGAAAATGCAAAATCAAACACCAAACAGGGACAAATTTGTCTTGGCGACACATCTATCATACACATGAAGGAAGCCAAGACTGGCTGGGACTTCAATTCACTGGCAAATCCAGATTTTCCACTCGGTAATGTGTAAAAAGAACCTGAAGAACAGACTTTCAATGAGAGGATGCTTCCTTGTCATGTTTTACCGACATTCCAGAAACAGCCCACGGCTGCAGAACAAACAGATGTACACACATGCAAGTCAGGGGCCCGATCCACCAGGAAACCCTTCTGTGCAATCCCCCTGGGGCATAGACAGGTACTGTCATCATGCCTTTTCATTTCTGTGGAAGTTTGCAGATGAGCATCTACAAATCCACTTGCCAGCTCACTAGTGGCTGGTGTCTGCAGCCCTCTGGCAAGCAGGACACACAGCACCACATAGATCTCCTCCCCAGAGGTGTTATTTTCGCTGCCATTTCTGAGAAGGTAAAGAATAGCAGGAATCCTTTTTGAGCAGGGCTCCCCCTGTACCTCCTCATCTCCATCTTCCATGCAAATGACAGAAGACCTGTTTCTCTCCTAAGCCCTCTGCCTGTGTCCCAGAAAGAGATCAGATGGAAGAGAGGGGATTGGTGATGGCCAGAAATAAGGGCTGGCCAGTGAGCTGAACCTAAATTTGTGGGTCCCTGCTTGCTCATGAGACATTCCTAATCTGGTGAAGCTGGCCTCTAATAATAATACGTTTTATTTGTTAGCCACCCTATAACAAATTGTTCTCTGGGCAGCTCACAACATTGATACCTGGGGCAACTAAGTAGGAATTCTCGTCTTCCCAAATCTACATTCTAGGACATTTTCTATTCTGCTCAGCAGAGGAATGTTTTTCTTAAGTACTGTAAACTCTTTGGGTCCTGTACTTTTATAGTTTGTAAGCACTGTGTGGATTGCTGGCACTATAAACATATAATGGAAGAAACCTTGCGAGTCTATACAAACATTTTGGAACAGCTAAATGCTTCCTAGATTGCACTCTTTCTTATATAAGGGAATTAAACACAAAATAAACATGTCTTGACAGACCGCAGTTTGAAGAAAGTACATTGTCCCGTGACGAAAACGACTTCTCCTTCTCAGACTTGCCCAAACTGACATCCTTAGTTCTACGATTAGAAAATTACTAATCATAATTTTCTAGGATATTTCCAGGAGTGGGAAATCATGGGGCTGGGTGAGGAGGTCAGATGATTGCTTAGGTCTTCCTCTAAGCAATGGAATCATTTCCTTTGAAGAGCGGCCAAAATTTGAGCCCAAGCATCTTTTAATAGTGTTGTCCATTTTTTAAAGGCCTTGTCTACACAGTCCATAACCCAGTTTCTTTTTGCGTAATAGACCAGCAATTCCTTCACTGCCTTATACCCAGAAAGATAGATGCAGAACCAGATCTCTCTCACACAGGTGCTTAGTTTTGCCCATTTCACCAAACATGAATAAAACTGACCATGTTCTGTCTGAACCTTTTGTGTAACAGAGATATTTTTAGCTGCCTAAATAATCTTCTTTGGAACTAACATTCACACCCTTTGCTGTTCTCATCTGTTCCTCCCTCCGATCTTTTCAACTGGGAAGTAAGCTGCTTTTTACATTTCTTCCTCACACCTGGATCCCACCAGTAGCTCAGGGCGACATACCTGGGGGTCACCCTTCACCCCATTTTATCCTCCCAAGAACAATAAACCTCAAGCAAGTATGTGTGTGACCAGCGCATGGTCAACAATGAACTTCAGGGAACTGGAGATTCAAACCCAGGTCTCCTTGCTCCAAGATGTACTGGGACCACAACAACACCCTGCCTTTCTTATGAAGAATACAGCCTGCTGCTGGGAACACGCCTTGCATTTCAAAATGCTGGGTCTATGGCCCCAAATGCCTCCACTTCACTGTGATGATCCCGTGTCCCCACTTTCCCTTAGAGAGCTCAGAGACGGCACGGCCAAAGCCAGACTTCCCCAGTTCAGACCTCACCTCTACCACTAAGTGGCCTGCGGAAGCCACTCCCCCGGCACCTCTGCAACAGGGGGGCAATCATTCTCACCTCACAGGGGTGTGGCAAAGCTGGCAGGTAAGATGACGCTTGTGAAGCGCTCTGAACCCCTGCTGCAAGTGCGATACAAAAGCAAAGCGGCATGGTCCTTGTTACCTTGACAGCTTCTGCGTGGGTCACCTTGTCCAAGGGCTTGTCGTTGACTTTTAGGATCTGGTCGCCCACCCGGAGGCCTTCCTTCTCCGCCAGGGAGCCCGGTTCCACCAGCGAGACGTAGATCCCGACTCCGTGCTCGGACCCGCCTCGGATGCTGAAGCCTAAGCCCTCCTGGGCCTTGTTCCTCTTGAGGGTCACTTGCCTGACCTCCCCGCGCAGCTCCTCCAAGCCGGAGGCGCCCAGCGGCGCTGTCCCCTCGAGGGTGGTGCTGAAACCCGGCTGCGACCTGAGAGAGGCTAGCGGCGGCGGCCAGAAACGGGCAGCCGGCGGCGGAGCGGGAGGCGGGGGCGCGGCGGCAGCGGCGGCCGGCGCCAGAGATCTTGGAGAGCCCGCGGCCGCCGCGTCGTCGGGGGGGCCCCCGGGGCTGGCGCCGTTGGCGGCGGGCAAGAAGTCCGCCTTGAGGTAGAGCCCCTCGGAGGTGTACTGGTCGAAGAGCAGCTGGTCGGAGCGCGGGATGACCAGGCGCAGCATGGGCAGCAGCTGCCTCTTCTCGGCGCCGTCGAGGAGCACCTTGAGGGTCTGCACCAGGTCGAAGACGTTGCGCCGGCAGTGGTAGGCGTTCAGGCAGTGGATGAACTGCTCGCGCTCCGCTTCGCTCAGCAGCAGGTTGAGCGCACCGTGCAGCTTCCTCACGTTGGCCGACAGCAGCCGGATCCCCGCCGCCCCGCCGCCGGCCCCGGGCTGCCCCCCGAGCGCCGCCGAAGAGGGCGAGGAAGAGGCCGTGGAGGAAGCGCACGAGTCCACGGACATGCGATCCAGATCCGCGCTCATCGCCCCCTCCCCGAAGGAAAGAGCTGGGCCAGCCGCCGGAGGCAGGAGAGCGGAGCTGGGGCGGGTGGGGGGAGGGGGTGCGGCTCAGGCGGCCAGCGCCGGGCAGGCCATCGGGTCGGACTGGGGCGCAAGCCGGGGAGACACCGCAGCACGTCAGGGCATCGGACAGATCTGTCGGCGCTTAGACGGTCCTGCTTCAGTTGGGGGGCGCCGCTCTTCTCGCACTCGCCGGCCCCAGGAGCAATCCGGTGGTGGGCAGAGGAGCCATGCGGGGAGGGGGCGGCGGCGGCGGCGGGAAGGACGCCTCCAAGCCGTCCAGGCACCGGGAGTTGGCAGGTCGCTTGCTCCTGCTCGGGCGGAGGAGAGGAGAAGTCCCAGCAACTTCCCGCTGGCGACGACTGCAGCGCAGCCTGGGGGCGGGCGTCTTCTTCGGTGCGCCCCCTCCCCAGGAGGAGGAGGAGGAGACAAGGAGAGCTGTAGGTAACTGGGTCCGGGGGGCGGTGGGGGAGGGTGTCCCAGCTGTGGGTCCCCCTGCACCCAGATCGACGCCGCCCGTCCTCCCTTCCTTCCTTGCCTCTGGCGAAGGAGTCCCGGACTGAGCCTCCCCCTCGGCGGCGCTTCCTCCGGGTGCGATTTGCTGCGAAGCCCCAGCTCGCCGCCAGGCACCCCGGGCTGGCCGCGTTCCTCCTCCTCCCGCGCTCGCTCCTAATGCCCTCAGTCTAAGGGGATCGCATTGCACGCTCCCCCCGCTCGGAGAGATCCCGGCTGGGCTGCCCGAAGTCCCTCCTTGCAGATCTGGCCGCGCAGCTCCGAGCAGAAAGCCGGCCGGGGCGCGGCGGAGAGTTTGCAAAACTGTTGAGCTGCTGCCCCAGCCGCGGCTGCTTCTGGGCTCGCTTCGCCTGCCTGCCAGGGCCCAGTCTCTTCTTGGCAGCAACTGCTCAGGAAGTGACGCGCCTCCCCCGTTGCCAGGAGACCGCCTGATACAGTCCGGCTGGCTCAGCCCCGGGGGTGAAGGTGCGCAGGCAGCCCGCAGGGCTTGGGTTGCAAGGAGGAGAGCCGGACGGCTAGGGTGGTAGCTCCTGATAGGAGGGCTGCCGCAGTTCCTCCGCCGACCGTCCCAAGGGGCGCGGCAGGTAGAAATCCGAGAGGTGGAGGCTCCCTGCCACTTGCAAAAAAGCTGCGCCGGTTGAATTCCTGCATGCTCGGGAGTCAGCAGGCCAAGTGGCTGGGATGGCAGCTCCTCGCAGGTTGTAAGAAGTGCCACCAGATAAAGTCCAGCAGCAGGTGTGTATCTCCAACCAAAATCCAACCTAAAGGCTGCGTCTACTGGATTCCTGCTTATAAGGCAGAGATCCAGGCAGTTAAGATGGCACCCCAGGCTTTAAAAGGCACGCAGCAGACAGATATTCAAGGGATGAAGACCATTTTACCCCTTTTGGGTGGGGAGAGTTGCATGCATTAAATTCCTGCCTGTTCAGCAGCTTGGGTTGGTTGCAAAGGGATCCAGGTAGCTAGGAAATGCACCTAGTCCCTTAGATCCTTTCGCTTGCTTTGCAGGGTGCAGCAAACGCTGACGCCCGGCCCCAACCCTGACTGACAGTGCAGGGTTCAGCCCGTTCTTCCTGTGGACATGCAAGGTGCTGCAGTTCAAAGCTGCTGTCCCTTCTGAAAGCACTTTGGCCAAATCCATTATTCTGGCCAGGTTTGAAAAGTGGGAATTTTGAAAAGCCAAGAGGCTTGTGAACATGTGCAGAATGCATTTCTCTCCCCAAAACATCTCAACACACCCCACAAATCTGGAATTACTTTGGGCTAAATGGCATGTGGCATTAAAACATGTTACCTAGTTGGGGGCTTTCCCTCTCTCTTAAAATAGTAGTCACTGAGGGAATCTGGATCAGAATCTGGATCAAGGTAGGGTTAGTGACCTGCCCAAGATCACATGGAGAGGGGAGCTGGTCTTGTGGTAGCAAGCATGAATTGTCCCCTTTGCTAAACAGGGTCTGCACTGGTTTGCATTTGAATGGGAAGCTTCATGTGTGAGCACCGAAAGATATTCCCTTAGGGCATGGGGCCGAAACTCAGCGTAAAAACAACTGCATGCTTGCATGCAAAAGGTTCCAAGTTCCCTCCCTGGCAGCATCTCCAAGACAGGGCTGGGAGAGACTCTTGCCTGCAACCTTGGAGAAGCCGCTGCCAGTCTGAAGAGACAATACTGAGCTGGATAGACCAATGGTCTGACTCAGTAGAAGGCAGCTTCCTATGTAGGGCCAAGAGAGACCAGTAAGCTTCATGGCTAAGCAGGGCTTTGAATCCAGGTTTCCCCATTCCAAGATCTGACTTGGACTTATGATAGTCCACTGCCTGTCATTAGAAGTGAGGGACCCCTACACATCACCCTACTGGATCAGACCAAAGGCCTGTCTAGTCCAGGGCCCAGGGTTGGCAAACATGGCCCTCCAGCTGTTTCTGAACTACAACCTCCATCACTCCCAGCCACAGTGGGCTCGGGATGATGGGTGTTGCAGTTCAGCAACAGCTGGAGGGCCTGGTTTGCCCACCCCTGGTCTAGTTCAACATCCTGCCTCAAACAGTGGCCAACTGAATGCCTTTGGGAAACCCACAAGGAGGGCATGAAGGAGCCCAGGCCCAGTGTTTACTCCCCATCTATCCCCCCAGCAACTAGTATTCTGAGATACATTGCCCCTGGCAATGGAGGCTCCAAGGAAGTGCCTTCAAAGAAGGCCTGGTCACCAGCATTTTTCACAGCAGATCTCTGTCAGTGCCCTAATGTGTGAAGACTGATGGTTGGATTCTCAGTGGTGAAATCACTCTGTATATGCTACTCAGGGCACCAAGGCTGAACCCAGGCAACTGTACAACAGGTTCAGTGGCTAAACCCTGTTGCCCCTGGACCTGAAATGAAGCCCTGGGCTGAATACAAGTTAGACCTCCCTTCGCTGTGCAGAATCGCTGTTTCAAATGTACGCACCGCACTTCTGAGAAATTGCTGTCATTAAAAGTGGGGATTAATTGTATGCAAAGAAGCTAATCTTCTTGAAGTGAGTTTTATGTTCCTTTGCTGTGTTGCCTAATTATAACAAAAAGGTTTCATATTTACCAAGCACTTTCCGCCTCTAAAGTGCTTTAGAAAGCGCCAGCCAATTAGCTCCGAGCGTGCCGTGCACAGGAGTGCGTGGGCCACAGGAGTAAGTGTGTGAGAAGTGTCCATAAAAACAGGCCAGAGTTTTAATTTCAATCCTGCTTGGGTGAGAAAGGTTAAGTGCCTTTGTGGGAGGCACCATGTGGCGTCAGCCGCAGGGGCGTGAGGAAAGCTCCCAAATGTGCCCAGATTGCCCTTATGCCTCACTCTTCGCTGCTGGTACTAATTTCCAAAGGGCTTTTATGGCCGCTCATGTCTTTGACCTTTGCCAAGATAAAACTCTTCAGGGAAGGTCATTACTAGACCCATTGCATATTTGGGCCAAAGAAAGTTGACTTGCAGAGTCGCCAGGGGGTGGCTGAATACCTGTGTGTACCTGAGGCAGGGTACCAAATGCCTCCTCCTCCATATGCACACCTTCCTCTCCTCCCTCTTTAAAAGCAGGGAGTCGATGGGCATCTTGTCTGCTTGATGGTGCCCCAACAATCTGCTGCTGGAGGCGACCGCCTCATGGAAGGGCTGCCCTTGGAATCGTCACCTCAGAGCAACACAGTTTGGCTCAGAACGTGTACGAGGTAGAGACGAGGGGAAGGGCTAAGAGCTAAGGCTTTTCTCTGCCCTCCCTTCTTTCTCTCACAGCAGTACCAGGAGCTGCTTTGGAGCTGGAGCAGCACAGTAGCCAAAAGACTGAGCTAGGAGTCCAAAGGTTCCTGGTTTGAGCCCTGTCAACCCTGTTGCCAGATCCCCTTCAACTCTTAAAATTCTAGGATTCTACAAGTATCTCCTAACTGTAAGAACTGCTTGACAGACAGCCCGGCTTGCACAGTGGAATTTAGGAATATAGGAAGCTGCTGCCTTGTAGTCAGACCATTGGTCCCTCTACCAAGTTTAAGACTATCTACGCTGACTGGCAGCATCTCTCCAAGGTTTCAGGCAGATGTCTCTCCCAGCTCTACCTGGAGATGCTGCCTTCTGTGTGCAAAGTAGATGCTCTGCCACTGAGCTCCAGCCCAATTTGAGTGGTTTTCAAACAGAGGCTGGATAGCCATCTGCCGGGGATTAGCAGATTCTTAAATTGTGCAGAAGGCCTCCGAGGTCTCTTCCACCTCTAAAATTCTATTAATCTAACCTCTGCCATGAATTCACTAGTTGGCTTAGGCATGCCATTTTCTCAGCACCATCTGCAATATCATCAACTCCTTTGTCTCAGCGAGTTTACCTCCAAGCAAGCCAGAATTCAATTTCTCACATATTTGGGCACAAGAGAGCAAGAAGTTTTGCATCTCACACGGGGGCCCTTGACTATTACACATAGGCAAAGATTCACTCTGGTGACTGGTGGATCTGCTGCTGGTGGTGACATGGCCCCTGGCAGTGATTGGTTCCCCCTGCATACCTGTCACAGAGGGCTCAAGCAATCAGAAGGGCCTCTGGCTGCTGCTGGTTGAAATGCTCCAATCCGAAGGGCCCAATGGTTCCCATTGGCTCTGCTGTACTGCCCACCATCTGGGCTGCTCTGAGCTTAGGCTGCGGCAGAGTTGGTCAGTTGGCAACCCGGGTATGCAACAGCTCAGGACCAGTTGCTAGATGGACTGTAGTTTAGTGCTGGATCAAGCCATCTGCCTGTGGCTGACCCTGCTAACACAAAAAAGAATCTTGGGTTATGATAATCAGTGCCCTCCACTTTTTGTCTCGTTCTGTGTTTCAACTTTATTCTGTCCCTTTCCCAGATCGCACTGAGTAACCCAGTCTGTTTTATTCCTTACCTCTCAGTAGCACCCACATGACAATTAGCAATCTGTGTGTGGCTGTGTTGTTTTTAAACAACACACGGCTGTTTATCAACAGCAGCTTTGATAAACAGAGTGACTTGCAGCGTCAGCTGTTATGGCTCTTTCATCTCATCTCTGAACGGAATGAATTATTTTGCTGCCACAGAGACATCTGATAAATTAAATGTAATCCTTTCCCACTACTTTGGATTTAAACCACTTCAGCTAAAAAGAGGGAGGGGATTAAGGGCGGTGTAGGGGCTGGACTCTATAATGCAAATGTTCCTTGGTAACATGAAGAGAGAAAAAATTGTATGAATGGAGATGAAAACAACTGATATATTTGAAGTTTACATAGCGGCGGTGGTTGGGGGGGGGCACTGTTCAAAGTGTTGAGGAAGTAGGCACTGAAACTCTACCAGTAGCTTTGTGCCTGCATCTTTTGACTTAGTTGATGAACCTAAAATATCAGGGAAGATGCTAGACTAGAAGCAGAAAGCTAGCTTGTTGGGGAAGCTGCTAACCTGGAACGTTTTCCTAACATGCTGGCTTTCCAAGGATGGGGAGGTTTTTTGTTTGTTTGTTCTAATGGGGGAGGCATCACCACCTGCATGCTGAGATTTTACATCCCAGATATTAAGGAGACTGTATCCTAAAATAGGCTCTTCTTTGTATATACAGGAATACAGAATACAGGAACACAGAAAGCTGCCCTATATCAAGTCAGTCCATTGGTCCATCTAGCTCAGTATTGTCTACTCTGACTGGCAGCGGGTCCTCCAAGGTTCCAGGCAGGAGTCCTTCCCAGCCCTCCCTGGAGATACTGCCAGAAATTTAACCTAGGACCTTCTGCATGCAATGCAGATGCTCTTCCCCTGAGCTATGGCTCCATCTCCTAAGGGCAGAGAGTGCCACATGTAGTCACCCATCCAAATGCAAACCAGGGCAGGTCCTATTTAGCAAAGGGAACAATTCATGCTTACTACTGCACCAGCTCTTTTCCCCAAGCCCTGAAATCTGGCAATGCCTTAAGGGAAGTGTAAAATGTCTGAATTTGGCAGTTTGGCTGGAAAGCACTGACACTACAGGCATCTGATGGTGGGGTATGTCCCTACTGATGTCAATGTAAAATGAAACTGAATGAAATAGATTTCATTCAAATTGTTTTCCTCCACTCCCACCCCCGGCAAACAAAACAAATAAAACCAAAAGGGACACATGTGTTTTCATTCCCATTCGTTCTGAAAACAGATGGACATGTCTGGCATTGGCTCCTATTGATGAAACATCAACCATTGGGTGGCTTTAAAAGGGGCTTAGACAAATTTATGGAGGACAGGGCTATCGATGGCTACTAGTCAATGGGCTACCTCCAGCCTCAGAGGCAAGAGGCCTCTCAATACTAGTTGCAGGGGAGCAACACAGCAGGAGAGAGGGCAGGCCCTCAGCTCTTGCCTGTGGGCTCCCCAGAGGCATCTGGTGGGCCACTGCGGGAAACAGAGTGCTGGACTAGATGGACCTTGGGCCTGATCCAGCAGGGCTGTGCTTATGTTCTTATGTAACCAGCCATTCCAGGCTATCATCTAATAACCTGCCTATCAAAGGGATAGTTCAGTTTGCTACTTCTTTATCACTGAGGCTGTCATTCAGGGAAGTCTGGAATTATTGCCTTTCTCTGTGTTGCCTTGCATTCTCTGCTGCACCGGAGCAGATGGGACCAAACAAGATAGTGCAAGAAGAACTCAAAAGAGCGATTTATCACTACTAAGCAGCAAGAAGAAAAGCTAGGACAGAGTCTTGCTAGAGAAGTGTTTATCATCGAACCCTGCAAGCTGGAGGCTCGTCTCTCTTTAATAAGATCGCAGCCCATTCATTGGCAACACATGCTGTGCAAATCAGAGCATGTAGAACTTTTTATTAAAGAGGAGTTTGGCTTTATGGGATTCAAACACACATTTTCTTTTAAAGGAAAGAGATCAACTGCAACAACTAAGGCCTGTTTCAAAAACATACCCTCCAACATTTTGCAGATGAAAATAGGAACACACTTGTTCATAACACCCCAGTTATCATACTAAGGATCGTTGTCTGATGATACATTACCGAGAGCCCCACTCGGTCTGACGTCTTTCTGTCTTTCTTTCCTCTGCTGAAGCCTGTCATTTCCGGAGTTCAAAGCAAAAGAAGTGGTTTGTTCCTAGGTTTAGATATGCTTAATAAAAACCAAACCAAACCAAACCATAGTTGACTTTCATTAAGTACATTAAAGCCAGGGGTGTTGCCCTACTTTTGATAATGAAACTCAATCATACCACCCCCAAGAACAATTATGCATGTTTTTAAAAGTCTCTAATATTATAATATAAGACAAATGAAGGTGGAAGCAGCAGAGATCTAGGTGAGGCTAGAGGTTCTCTTCAAGTTCCGTGCAGGTGCCTCCATTGCTGAACTTTCTTTCTGGAGAGAGGTGGCTGATGAGATTCTGGGCTCTGGTCAATTCATTGGGGGCCATTTTCCATGGGTCACCCCTTAATGATGCTCCTTATTAGAGCTCTGCTGGATCAGACCAAAGGCTGAACTGGTTCAGCATCTTATTTCTCACATGCCTCTAGGAAGCCCACAACCAGGGCATGAAGGGGCAACAGACCTCTTCCGCTGCTGCCTGCCCCCACCAGGAACAAGTAGAGGCATACATCTCCTCCACACAGTGACCTGTCTTATGGACAATTGTTGCTGTTCTACCTTCAGAACCATTGAAGTGGCACTTTATATGCATGGGACTACATTGTGTAAAATAATGGGTCCCTGTCTCAAGAAATTAGCATTCTATAGTTTGCCAACAACAACAGAGGAAGGAGAAGGAAATGGAAGGAGAGGTAAACAGGGGACGGACATGTTGTTATTTTCATTACATGGACTTGCACTAGGCAGCACCTGCAGGTTGGGCAAAGTATAGTAGTTGTCTTATGTCCAGGATTGTACTTCTTTGCACAATGTGTAGTTAAACTATGGAATTCATTGCCGCTGGATGTGATGCTGGCCACTGATCTAGATGGGTTTTACAAGGGGATTCATGGAGGATATGGCTCTCAATGGCTTTTAGCCTGGATAGCTGTAGATTTCCACCAGGATCAGAGGGGGCACGCCCCTAAACACCAGGTGCTAGAGAACATCAATGAGGGGACAGTATCCCTCTTTCCCCCACTTATGGGCTTCCCAGATGCACCTGGTTGGTCACTGCGTGAAGCAGGATGCTGGACTGGATGGGCCTTTGGCCTGCTCTTATATTCTTATATTCTAATATCATTGTCAAGTTATAGGAAGGTAGAGGGACTAGAAAATTGTGCCACAGGCTTCATGGAAAAGGTGGGTTTTGACAAAGGTTTTGAAGAGAGTAAAGTTACTATATGTAGGCACTCAAGACAAGTGAATTCTTCTTCTTCTTCTTCTTCTTCTTCTTCTTCTTCTTCTTCTTCTTCTTCTTCTTCTTCTTCTTTTTCTTCTTCTTCCTCCTCCTCCTCCTCCTCCTCCTCCTCCTCCTCCTCCTCCTCCTCCTCCTCCTCCTCCTCCTCCTAGCATCTCCCATGTGCCTTGATGGTGGGAAGCCTGTACAATGTATGGTTGGTATTGTGGTGATGAGGACTCCATTTCATGAGTACAAATAGATCCATTCGAAATGGCCATTAAAAGTGGAGGAGATGAAATTAAAAAGAATTCAGTTGCTTTTCTTGCCATCTGTTGGTGAGATTCCATCTCACACACACACCCCGATGAGAGACTTGGGCCGTTCAAAGCAGGCAGCAGCACAGAAATGTCACATCAGCAAATGCCTGCTTGTGCCATCTGGATCTTTTGCAAGTGAATCTATTATTTGGCCTGGGGACAAGGACATAATGTCACGGGAAGGAGGGGTCTCAAGAGATTGGGAGGCGTCCCATGCATTCCCCAGAGTATTGGAGCACATTTATTTAGCATATTGATGTCCCTCTTTCTATCAGATGATATTTGGGGCAGCTGACACAGAAGATTAAAAATAAATAAATATGGAAATAAACTTAACTGGAGGGTGGGGACAGACGGACAGAACTGCTGCTGGACACCAGCAGTGTAACAAGTGTGTGACTGATGATTATCCACAGTTAAATCTTGACTAAAGCTTGTATGAAGTTTTATTTGACTAAGTTGGAATCTTGGTCATCTAGCTCAGTATTGTCTGCTCTGACTGGCCGCAGTTCTTAAGGATTCCAGAAAGAAGTGGGATGCTTCCAGGGACGGAGCCTGAGACCTTCTGAATGCATAGCTACTACTGAGTAGCTCCTCTACATTTAATGGTCCCCAGTTCACGTCAATAAAACAGTTCTGGCATCTAGTCCATGCTAAGCTGATGTATCTGGGCACAGATACATCTGGGAGAACAATCAGGGAGCACAATCACAATTATACAATCAGGGAGCCACAACAGAGAAGGACCTGTTGTTGGTTACCACCACCTAACTTCTGAAGGCGGAGGAACCTGAAGTAGGACTTCTGATGATAATTGCAGCAAATGGGCAGGTTCAGGAAGAAACAGTGGTGGTGAAGCAGTCCAGAAACTGTCCGTTGTTTTAATTTTCTCAGGGCACTGGTGGGCCCATAGCTGAGGGGGGGAGGGACCCCAAATTATTATCTGCCCCTCCGGTATTACATTTTTCTGGGGGGGGGGCTGCTATATTTTAATGTGATGGAGAGCAATAAGGTGGCAAAATCTGCCCCCTTACTTTTTTGGCACCCCTGTTTTTGTTTTTTGTTTCCCCTGCTAAATGTTTAGCCTGGCTGCGGGCCTGAACCAGAGGTAGCATTGCTCCAGAGTGAGGCTGCATAGAGGGGATTAACATGTGCCCTCCAGCTTCTCACTGCTGGGGGAAGATTAGGGGGCCTGGCCAGAAGGCTAAGCATCAGTGGTGGGTCTGCTCTTGAGTGCCCTGAATGGACAATCCATTGGGGCTTGAAGGAAGAGTGAATGGACCAGTTCTCAGAATCCTTATCTGGGCAGAAGGAACAGCAAGCCTTGCCTGCTCCCAGTCGGCCATCGTAAGAATCCTACAAGCAAGGTAGGAGGAGGGGAAAATTCTTGCCTGCAAGCTGGGGAATGGAGGCGGGGAGTAGTGGTGAACCCAGAACTTGTACCCAGCGGCAGTGTGAGGGTGCAGGCAAAGCACTCCCCATGCTTCCCACCATTCTGCCCAGCTCGCAGATAAGCATTTTTTTTTTCCTGCCTTCCACCTTGATTGTAAATTTCTCATGATTGCCAATCAGGAATGCTTTATGGCTCCTGCACCCAGCCTGGCCGCTCCACCTACCCTGAAGAGGATCATGAGAATAGCCTCAGTGTGTGTGTGTGAGAGAGAGAGAGAAAGAGAGAGAGAGAGAGAGAGAGATTGAGAGAGAACAGTTTGGGCCCTCAGATGGACAGAAAGAGCTATGAGAATTGAGGCTTCTCTACTCTCCGGGGATGTGGCACAGAGTAGCAGCACATCCTGTTTGCCTCTGGTTATCTTCCACTTATAGATCTGCAAAAACCAAACCAAACAAAAACCACCTACCACCAACCTCCAGTGCTCAATCCCCTCCAAAGGAAATCAAACTCAAGCAGCCCAGTCCCAGAAACTTCCCTCTGCTTCTTGCTAGTGTGGGGGTGGCGATGGTGGGGGTGCATCACATTGTTTGCCCTGTGCTCCAACAAAATTGTAGCTGGTGGACAGCCCCCAAAAGCCAGCAGTTTGGGCTTTTTAAAACTTTGCTGTCCTGCTTTGGCCTTGTCAAGAGCTCTGGTAAAGAGTCTTCCTCTGCCAGGAATTCTTCTCCATTAGGCCGCAAGGTTGTTGAGCTGTCCAGATTATGTTCCCAACTGGCCCTTTAGCAAATGAAGCTGGCTGCCTGGCCAATTGCATGCAGCAGCTGGACAAAGATGCACGGAAAGAGAGCGATCCTGCACTTAGACGTTTGATGCTCTTGGATTAATTATTGGCTACATGTTCATTCTTTGTCTACCCAGTTCTTCCCCCCTTCCCCTTCCCCAACTGTATTTAACAGATTACCCCTTTATGAATTCAGCCTATGTCTCCCGTCTGTCTCCCGTCTGCTAATTGATTGTGAAGAGGCTATTAATAGCTTTGGAAGCCTTACAAAATCCAGGCCAGTCATCGATAGCGCCTCTTGGACTGGCTACTCTTTTTTAATGAAAGTTCATTTGATTAAATGTGCAATTTTTTCTATACTTGTGATAAGTGGAGACTCTTTCTTTTTTAAAGATGGGTGATATATATCATTAGGCAGGGCTGACTCCAAATTTGAGGTGACCCTTGCTAAACTGCCCTCTTTGAGCCCCCTCCCCCTCACTGGAAGAGGAGTCCCCCAAAGAGTCACTTTATCTTCACCCCCATAACCCCCCAAAGGTTATGGCAGGGCTGTCCTTAGAGCATGGTGGCCGCCCCAGGCCCTGCTCTTTTAACCTCCATTAGAATTAACTGGAAGGGGGCCCCACAGTGGCTGATTTGTTCCGGGCCCCACACCCCACCAGGGCTCTCTAAGGACAGCCCTGGGCTATGGGCACAGAGGTGCTCTAGTTCTAGGGCCTTCTGAGGACTCCAGCTCTCAGCAGATGTCCAAAGATGCCAACCTTTGGCATTGTAGTGTATAAAAGAATCTATTTTTTTTTGGTTGGTGCAGCTCTCTGTAGGTGGTGTTTTATTTTGTACTAGGTATAGGTAGTTAACATTTTAAAGAGATTTGTGTTTTCAATATTCAAATTTAATATTTGCATCGTTTTAACTGCTTGAGTTAAAACAAACTGCTTTTGAGTTAACAAAAGCATTTGCATTGTTTTTAGGAGTGTAGCAATAGTAGTAGTGTAAACCGCCTTGGGATTGTTTTTAATGAAAGGTGGTATGGAAATTTAACAATAAATATAAATACATAAAAACCCCATCCTATCCCAAACCCTCTATTCAGTCTCTTGTTCCTTCAGAGTAAACTATCCCAGCACACTTAGGAACATAGGAAGCTGCCTTGTACCAATCCAGACCAGGACACAGGAACATAGGAAATTGCTATATACTGAATCAGACCATTGGTCTATCTAGCTCAGTTTTGTCTGCACAGACTGGCAGCGGCTTCTCCAAGGTTACAGGCAGGAATCTCTCTCAGTCCTATCTTGGAGATGCTGCCAGGGAGGGAACTTGAAACTTTTTGCTCTTCCCAGAGCAGCTCCATCCCCCAAGGGGACTATTTTACAGTGCTCACACTTCTAGTCTCCTATACATATGCAACCAGGGTAGACCCTGCTTAGTTAAGGGGACAAGTCATACTTGCTACCAGAAGACCATTGATCCCTCTAGCTCAAAGTTGTCTACGCTGACTGGCAGCAGCTCTCCAAGGTTTCAGGCAGGAGTCTCTCCCAGCCCTATCTGCAGAAGCTGCTAGGGGTTGAACCTGGGACCTTCTGCATGCAAAGCAGAGATTCTACCACTGAACTATGACCCAATCTGCTAGAGACATTGGCCTGGTGTTGATATGGTATATAAGGCATATTGTCATAGAACATCGGGAGTTTCCTTATACTGAGTCAGACCCTTAGCCCATCTTAGTCCAGCTCATCTACACTGCTGGCAGTGGCTCTCCGAGGTTTCTCAGCAGTCTTTCCTAGCCCTAACCTGGAGATTCTGCCAGGGATTGAACCTGGGACCTTTAGTGTGCAGAGCAGATGCTCTACCACCAACCTACAGCCCCATGCATTCAGCATAAGGAAACAGAAAATTTCCGAGAAGGCAGAATGGACTTTACCACTTCAGATGGGGGTGTGCCCAATCCTTTTGAATGTTGCGCTACATTAAGCCAAGAAAAAAACTCTCCCTGCAAGGAGAAAATAGAACAAGGTTCTAGTCCAGCCTGCTCATTGCTACACTAGTTCTCTACTTGCAGGAAGTTGTGTGTGTATGTGTACATAATAGATCAACGTAGATATAACCGGAACATAGACATCTGCTTATAAATAGATAGATACAACATAGAAATATATTTGACAAAAGCTGGTTGTGTATATCTCCCTGCCTTGATTCAATTGTATGTGTGTGTCTCTGTGTGTGTGTGTGTTTCCTCACAATTACCCTCCCCAAAGAAGTCACTTCAAATGTCTCTAGGGACTTCATTATGCTCCTGATTAAATGGCAGTGACAACAGAAAAACCTCTGTTTCCAAATGGCAGCTTTGCCCAGGAGAGGAAAACATTCCACTGAGCTGTGGAGAACAGCAAAAGCGCCAGGGAGAAAGAAGCAGCCTCCCATTCTGGTTAGCCTTCTTAACAACAGCATTAAGAGGCTGGCTAGTTTCAGAGCCGTCCCTTGGCCAAATCCTGGCTTAGCAGATTGGCTTACCATCTGCCCTTTATAGCTGGCGCCTGGGATGTGTTGCCTTCAAGGCTGAATTGATGATGTGGGCTTTCTTTTTGCGGGGTGGAATACCCATTCAGAACACAGTTCCTTTCTCTCAAAATATTCCAGGCTTTTGCTGCTCCAAGCAGTGGGATGTGAAGGGCAGCCTTCACGGGAAGCCTCTCAAAAAGCATGGGAGAGTTGAAGACATGATGTCTGGGGGCCTGGCTTGCTGCTTCCAGAGAGATGAGGCTGACCACAGTTGGTCACAGGATGATGGGCTAGATGGACCCTTTGTCTGATCCAACAGTTGTTGTTTTTTAAACTATGTCCTTAAAAAATATTCAAACTTCTATTGCATCTTTCCAAAATATCCAGGTAAGTATCCAACAGGTTCTATGTTGTACATTCAGTGGCATGCCCTTCTTTTAGGTTAGGTTTATGGACTGTCTAGACCATAAGGAGCACAGCATATTTCTACATTTTCAGGCTGGGGACTAACTTGTAATTCCAGCCTGCCATATGGGACCCAGTTTTAATTTTCCAGCACACGTGTGTTTTCTCCTCCTCCACCACCACCTCCTCCTCCTCCTCCTCCTCCTCCTCCTCCTCCTCCTCCTCCTCCTCCTCCTCCTCCTCCTCCTCCTCTCTTTCTCAGAACATATCTACCCTTCATCAGAAATACTTGTGTCAACAGTCATTCCTTCTCCCTGGGGAACACTTGGGGTTGTAGTTTGGTGCAGGCAGGGAGGAGGTCTTTTGTAGGGGAAACCATGGCAATTCAACTAGTGCAGTAGCAGTATACATTTGCAATGCCAATGTGTACTCATTTTCTCTTTCTCCTTCTCTCGCTTTTATATTCCATTGCCACTATGGTAAGCCACCTGAGGCCAGGCCACAATCCTGACCTGCTAATGGGAGACCAACAACCTAGCACATTCTGCCTAGGTCTGCTTCCTCGGTGGTCACAGAGCAGAAGTTTGGGAGTTTGCATTCATGTGCGCCAGTGGAAATACTTTGCCCTCTGTGTTGCTAATGCAGAACTGAAAGATAAGGACTCAGAGGCAGCAGAATCCATCCTAAATGCTTCATGTGTGCCTGTTTATCAAGGACAGTCTTGTTGTACTGTTCCTCTTTTGTCCTTGATTTCCTTTGGGGGCTGCTTTGTGAACATGTCATTAATATGACTTGCTTGAGCTGCTGGCACTCTGCAAGGTTTAGTTGCTAGAAGCCGAATCTCTGGTTGGTGGGGCGGGGTGGGTGCATTTACATCCATTTCAATGCACGGCCACCAAAGCTAAGGTGCCATACAGTACATAGCCTGCAATTTTGCACACTGCAGCTGCTACAGAGGTATGTTTTGAAGTGTGGATAACTTATTGTACAGCTATTAGGTTTTTCTAGCACCTCTTTAACCAGGAGAGCAAACACCCCCTTGGCTTTTACATTCGTGGAGGGCAGGCTGGAGCAGAACAAACCAATATGGCACACAGGTAGGTGGAGTAGAGCTTCCAGCAATGTGTAATAGTTGGGAGTGAGGGGTCAGGCAGTGGTCATAGAAACAAAGGAAGCTGCCATCTACTGAGTCAGACCCTTGGTCCATCTAGCTCAGGATTGTCTACACAGACTGGCAAAGGCTTCTCCAACGTTGCAGGCAGGAGTCTCTCTCAGCCCTATCTTGGAGATGCTGCCAGGGAGGGGACTTGGAACCTCCTGAATGCAAGTAGGCAAGTGCTCTTCCCAGAGCGGCCCCATCCCCTAAGGGGGACATCTTACAGTGCTCACACATGTAGTCTCCCATACAATTACAAACCAGGGTGGACCCAGCTTAGCAAAGGGGACAACTCATGCTTGCTGCCACAAGATCAGCTCTCTTTCTCAGTGGGAGAATTTGGATGTTACTGTCCTGTTCCCAGCTAGGACCCCATAGAAGTTGCTGGCAAGATTTAGCAAGGAGGCCAGCTAGGTGCAGGAGATCAGGACCTGGGTCAGCTCCCAGTAAAGCAAGCGCCAGCACCCCGGTTAGCTCCCACTGGGGCATGGGAACAGTAGCTGGCTGCATGGTAACTCAGAGCACCTATTCAGGGCACTGCCCCAGCCAGCAACTGTCTCTGTGTGTGTCACACATACACACACACCAGCAATTGAATAGTCCTTTAATAGTCAGGGCTGACCTTAGTGGGCTACCTAGGCATTCATCCAGGGGATGCCCTCCTGAAGAGGATGCTGAGCTGAGCCTAGTGGCTCACTGTCGGGCGAGTGTACAAGCTGCAACGAGCTAGGGAGAAAGAAGGCAGAAGAAAATGGAAGAAGGCCTGGGAGACTTCACTGGGATCCCAGAACTGGAGCAAGAGGCCATTGGCAGCACAGCAGCAAATTACGGAGAGGCAGCTCTGGGCTTTTTTTACAGGCACTGCTAGGAAAATCTGGGGATAGTCTAGAATGTTGCACTACTAGGTGATGCCATCCTGCATGCGGCCATGCAGCTTGGCAATGCTGGAAAGAGGAAAGGGGCATAAAAGGCATTCCTTGGCCACAGCTGGAAGTTAGGGTGTACCTTCTAGCTCTGCCACCCCCTGAGGAATACAGATCCTCATTAGAAGCCACACCCTCCTCCTCAGGCACTAATGGGGAAACTCCTGCTGCTCCTGGCTGTCAGGTGATATCAGCGGGGTGTCATCTCTCCAGGTGGAGGATTCCAAGGAAGAGGGCAGGGCTACCTGCACAGGTTGAGAAGAGGCTCCTAGAGCTTCCCTTTCAGGAGAGTCTCCAGCAAGGTAGGTATTTGGGGGGCCTTCTCCAGGCAAGTTTCCTGTCCCCAGTTCCACCCCACTCCAAGTTCCCAGGTCTGAGTCCCCGGCAGTCACAAGCATGTCCCTATTTGCATCTGTGAAATTGTCCGTGCTGAAAGCATTTTTGTGCTCCTAAGGAGTGGGGGAAACAGCAGGGTAGGGTTGCCTGACCAGCTCTTTCCCTCAGCAAGAGAAAACATTCTGCCATGAAGCCATTTTTCATTTATTTCCCTCTCAGTCTTTGGGCAAGAGACGGGATGAGGAGTCAGGGGGAGAAGAGAAGTCATATTATTTATGCTAATATAGTGTGCCTGATGGGCATGACAATTAACACTTCTGCTTTGCATATCATGCAAATTAAATTTGCCTGGGTTTCAGAAGGGAAAGAGATTGGAATTTTTGCTCAGGCTGTAATGAATAAGCAATAAGTAAAAGAACTTTTTTTTTTTTTGCAGAGAGGAGAGGGTTTTTACCTATTCCTTAACTGTTCCTCTGGTTTGCTCTGCTCTAAACCTCTCCTGAATTTTGCTTTGAAGAAGAGATTTTCCCATATTATTTTGAGAATTGGACCCTGTTGAGTTGGCTGCAGCTTACAGCTCCTTCAGGTAAATTACATCACATTCCCTACCCTGTCTACATTATCAGTTTGCACATCTGGGTGTTTTGGGGTTTTTTTAAAGCAGTCTGGGTGCAACTTTATGATTGCACCAAGATTTTTTCCTAGTTGTTGCTGGGTTTGACTGATGTGCAACATGTGCTCCTGTGAATGGATCACACACGGCACACAAGACGAACCTCGAGGCAATTGAATGTGCAATCACATCTAGGCCGCTTTTTTGTGGTGTTGTGCACAGTGATAATGCAGACACCAATGGAAGGGAGGAACTAGAAGGTGTGGCAAAATGCGCAGCCTCAGCTAACACCCATGCCTGGATCTGGCTGGGCAAGGCAGCCAGGGCGCTTTCCAGATTAGACCCTGCAATGGGGTCAGAACAGAAGTGTGCTTCCAGTGCATCATGACACCACAGTCCCTACATGGACCGCTGGTTGCCATTCATATTTCCAATGTCTTGTCTCGAATTTAATCACTGCGAAATAGTGCTATGACATCGTATATCCAGGGTAAAGAAGTGGCTGTTTGGGGGGGGGTGGGGTTGTTAGTTTTTGTGAGACAGCTCCCCCTGCTGTTTATGTTTTGAATGCGATCTGCCTGAATGGACGCATGCTGTTAAGCGGCTAATCTGGTAAGTACCCAGGTGGGAGCCAAGAAGAGTCCAAAGAAGGAAATGTTGAACCGGCAAGGCCAGTCTTTGAGTGGAGGAATTATATAGCAGCCAGGAGCCGCCCCACTGCTTCTTGGAGCTCAGGACAGTCCTAGTCTGAGGCAGGTGCCTGAGCTGGCCTCCCCCTCCTCCCAAGTAAGCCCATTGAAAGAGAGACCTAGAGCAGCCACACCAGCACTTTGCCTCTGGCGCTGAAGTTCAGCCCTGGTTCAGCATCATCCTCACTTTCGAGGCCCCAGGGGTGATGGATGCGGTTCCAGGGATGGGACAGACAGAAGTCCTGCCTGGTGGACATGAAGTTCATGTCCATGTGGACATGGTGATGGGCTCTGGTCGCTCAAGGTTTTTTGGCTCAAATGGGCTTTCAGTGGGTCCGGGGTCTTGGCTGGGGTCAAGACTGGTCCTCTGAAAAGGTCTCCTTGTGATCTGAATCCAAATGGGTCATAACAGCCAGTGGGAAGCCACAGGCTTCCACAGGCTTTTTGGGGAAGCCACTTGGACATCCCAAAAAAGGTCAGGCCTATAAGGGTATAGAGATTGCGATGGCGGAGGAGAGAGTAGTGATGCATCAGGACCTCTTTGCAGGCACTGGACAGCAGCTGCATCCAACATAGCGACCGGATTTCTCAAAGCACACTTACGTCCCCTTTGTAACACACAAGCCTGGTTTACATGATCCAGTTCAGGGCAGGAGAGGCCTCACAAACAGGAACACTTGCAGCTCTCAAACTAGAGTAGGAGGCCTCTTCTACCCTACATCAGGACCCGCAAGCGCTCCCGTTTGCTGATCATACGTGAGTTAAAAACAAGGTCCGAGGTGCTATCGGTGTTCATGTGCCAAGCAGCAGCTGGGTTGGAGGGCTCCCTCCTATCCAGCATGCACCCTCCCATCCTGCGTGCACCCAGGACTTTAACAAGGTAGGAGGGGAAGCCTCTGGTGGCAGCTGCTGAGCACACAATCACTGGTGGCACCTCCAACCTTTTTTTTTTTAAACTCACAGATGAATGGCAAATGCGAGTGTTCACAGCTCCCAAAGTAGAGCTGGTCTGGTGGTAGCAAGCAAGTATTGTCCCCCCTGCTAAGCAGCGTCCACTCTGGTTTGCATTTGAAGGGGTGACTACATGTGTGAGCACTGTCAGATATTCCCCTTAGGAGATGGAACAGCTCTGGGAAGAGCACCTGCCTGCTTGCATGCAGAAAGTTCAAATTTCCCTCCCTGGCAGCACCTCCAAGACTCTCTTGCCTGAGAAGCTGCTGCCAGTCTGTGTAGACCATACTGAGCTAGGTGGACCAATGGTCTGACTGCTTAGAAAGCAGCTTCCTATGTTCCTAGGGTAGGAGGCATCTCCTACCCTATTTATAAGCATGTTCATCCAGAGGGAAGGCAAGAGGGAGAAGCTCACACACACACACACACACACACACACACACACACACACACACACACCCGATTGAGCCAGTTCCCATTGAATTCAATGGGGCATGCTCCCAGGGAGTGAGGTATTGGATTGCCGGATTTGTACCCCGACGGCACACTTTACCTTTACCACCCCGGGAAAAAGCCCTGATGTTCAAAATCATGAGAACAGCCCTATAGTTTGGCAGTTGCAGCCTCCCATTGGCTTGTATGTTTGCACTTTGCAGCAAACAAATGTGCCAAAACTGATGGGTGTGTGTGTGTGTGCATTACTGCATCTGTCAGAGTTGGGATCCGAAGACAGACTCTGCAGAAATGGAGGTTAGGGCAATTATCTCCCCCTGTTATGCCCTCTGTTTATGAGCTTCTTCTACATAATCTGCAGACAATCAGCCTCATGTAGGCCAGTGAAAGGATCTGAAGGCCTCTGCGTTCTGGTTATGCACTTCCTCCTGATGTAGCTTTAGTGCCTGCATATTCCTCTGTGTAAAATGACTGTTTAACTAGCTCATCCTGGCCCCACCGTCCCTATCCTTTGTATCTCCAGGCAAAAACTCCCTCTTCCTCACCTTTTTAATGAAGACCTTTCTGCAATGAACATATGCAGCTGGCTAGCGGCTAGATCCATAAAAGCCCCTATTAGAGTAATAAACTCACTCAAGGAAAAAAGAGAGACATCTGCCTGCTGGCCTGGTTTTAGTGCAGTTGTGAGACCACAAAACAGACGGAGGGCAAGGGACTGGCAAACAGAAAGGAGGTTGAGGCAGTATCTGGATCATGGGGGGAAAGGGGTTTTTTGGTGCTGCCACATGAGGGTAATAACAATAATTAGCTTTTCTAGAGCTCTTGTAGTATGTTCAAGGTACTTCATTCATATACTCTTAGCAGTCCTTACAGAAACCCTCTAAGGTAGCCCAACATTCATCTAAAAGCCTGGGTAAGAAGCCAAGATTTCACTTGCTTTCTAAAAACTATGATGGAGACTGAGGAGTGGATGCCCACTGGGAGAGCATTCCAACATCTGGGGGCCATAACTGAGAAGGCCATGTCCTGTGTGCCCGACAGCTGAGCCTCCCTCGTTGTTGGCACGCAGAGCACAGCCCACGTCAATGACCTCGCCAAGCAGGCAGAAACCCTTGGGAGCAGGCAGTCCCTCAGGTATCCAGGGCCCAAGCCGATAAGATAAGAGAATATAAATATAAATACAAATATAAATATAGAGCCTGTTTAGCCAGGCTTTTAGTTTATAGTTTTAAAGCTTCAGGATTTTAGAGTTTTTATTTGTATTTAAAATTGTTTTAATTGTATTCTTGTTTTAATGTTTGTTTGTTTTGTTTAGATGGTGAACCACCCAGGGCCTTTTTTTGTATTTAGAACTGTACTAAATATATAAGGAAAATAAATAATGTAATAAATATAAAATTATATTAAATCTCAGAGAGAGATATCTATCTCCTCTATACATTCATAACCTTGAAAAACCTCCACACAATGCAGATGCTGTCTTCTGCACACTATGCCAAGTTACCACCTGGGAAACTGAGCCGTAGCTCAGTCGTGCAGACCCCTCTTTGCATGCAGAAGGTCCCAGGTTCACTCCCTGGCAGCATCTCCAGATAGGACCGAAACCCTGGAGAGCCACTGCCAGTCAGAATAGACAGCTAGATGGACTAAGGGCTTGATGTCCTAGCAAGCAGCTCTGTATGTTTGTTTATGAGAAGGTCTCCCTGGCTCTGTTGCAGAGCACCCTCTTTGCACAGAGAAGGTCCCAGGCTCAGACCCTGGCATCTTCAGCTTGGCTGGGAAAGGCCAGTGCCTGAGATCCTGGAGAGTGCTACCTGGCAGTGCAGGCACTACAGAACTAGATGGGCCAAGGGTCTGACTCAACAGAACACAGCGTCACAGCTTCATATCATTTTCAGTATTTGTCATAGATGGCCAGAGCTCCACCCCTCTACACAACAATTCAGGAGTAAGTCCTCTTGAGCACAGCCGGGCTTCATTGGGGTGTCATTCAAAGGCGCAGAGGACGAGACTCCAGAATACTGCCAGATTGGTTAATGAAGTGCTAATCTCTGTTGCCTTGTCAGATCTGAAGCAATAAGCAGCTGCTGCCATTGATTAAACCAAGAAGTAAAGCCCAGGCATTTAATCAATCACACCTTTGCTCCCCCCTCACTTCTTGCTGAAATTAATTGGGCACCAGCAAACCTCCAGGGCTGTTTATCTTCTGAGCAGCAAAAAGGTTAGAATACCCCCAGTTCATAGGCGCTGCTTAAGGCCAAAGACACCCCACGCCCCGCGCCTTCCTAACGCTCCCTGGAGTCGAACTTAATCATTGCTCCACAAACATTCTGTCAATCACGTTGCCAGCACTCCTGCATGCAGATGAGTTTGAACAGAGCAGTGCTGGAAGGGCTTACCTTGTTTCGGTTTGATTTTCATCTGCGTCAGGAAGCACCTCCCGGTGTTGATGATTTTTGATGCTAGAAGACATGTTCAGGTTCTCGAGAGCCTCTTCTTGGTGCCAGGTTCCTTCTTCTTTGCCCTCACTGGCCTTGACCACACTTAGTGTGGCTAGCCTCTCAGGTCTGAAGGCTGACACTTGCTGAGGTCTAACCCTGCAGCCTCAGTCTTGGAGAAGTTCATTTCCACAGAAGCTTGCCAAAGTGCAATCGGAGATCAAGACCTGACAAAAATGTGGGAGTGAGGGAAGGTGAAAGAGAAAATGAATGCCAACATGTTTTCCAAGTATATGCACTTGAGAGATCGCTGGAAGAGGTACGTTAGCATGCACAAAGTTGTCAGTCAGAGACAGAAACCAAACTCCTACAGCTTGGAAAATGACCCTCAGTTATGAATCAGGCCCAAACTCTCCAGAATTTTACATAGGAAACTGCCTTATACTGAGTCAGACCCTTGGTCCATCCAGCTCATTATTGTCTACACTGATCAGCAGCAGCTCTCCTGGCAGGAGTCTCTCCCAGCCCTACCTGGAGATGTTGCCAGCCAACTTGGGGCCTTCTGTATGCAAAGCACAAGCTTTACTACTGAGCTATGGTGGCATCCCCAAGCCAGGGCTTGAACCTAGAACCTTCTTGAGGGGACAACGGGCAAGTCTGGAACATAGGAAGCTGCCTTATACTGAGTCAGACCTTTGGTCCAGGATTGTTTACACTTGGCTGGCAATGGCTGTCAAAGGTTCCAAGCAGGAGTCTCTCCCTAGCCCTACCTGGAGATGCTGCCAGGACAGCGGACCTAGGACTCTCTCCATGCAGAGCAGATGCTCTCATCCCTGAATGTTGTGCTCGGCTTGCAATCGCTTGCCATCTTCATGAGGACCAGAGGCTGAAGGGCAGATGAGGAGGTTTCCAGTGAATGTTGGAGAAGAGCCTAGCTGTTCCTGCCAAAGGCCGGAGGTGGAATGAGGTCTTCAAGCCCTCCCTGTTCAGACAGCCCCTCTCAGACTTGGCCTCTGTGCCTGGAGAACAAAGAGATGTAGAGGAGCAGCCCTCTGGCCTGGAGTCAAGCACTCCTCTTCTGTCCCATCCAGTCCCCCCTGGGCTCTTGCCAGCATTGGTGTGCCAGCTTGGCCGGCAGGGGAGGGGCATGAGATACTTGGCATGCCAGAGGCCAGGCCATTAGGGAGGAGAGCTGGCCTTGCAGTAGTGAGCATGGACAGTCCCCTTTACTAAGCAGCATCCACTCAGGTATGCATTTGGATGGGTGACTACATGTGAGACCTGCCTGCTGCAAGACATTCCCCTTAGGGTATGGAGGTGTAGCTCAGTAGTAGAGCATCTGCTTTGCATGCTGAAGCTCCCAGTTTCTACTCCCTGGCAGCAGCTCCAGGTAGGGCTGGGAGAGACTCCTGCCTGAAACCTTGGAGAGCTACTGTCAGTCAGGGTAGACAATATTGAGCTAGATGGACCCATTATATAAGGCAGCGTTCTGTGACCTGAGCTGACTCAGGCTCAGGTTCTGTAAGTGCTGGTCACTACTTCTGGGCTTTTTCAGGTGGCAGGCTCAGGTTCCAGTCTGGTAGTGGGATTTGGGGCTGGCTCCTCCGAACCGACAGCCCCCCCCCCACTCCTCAGGGTTGGACTCTGCACTACTCCTTAGGGCTGGGATAATGACAGCTAACCTTGGCAGAGACTTGTCCTGGACCTGGAAGCGTGTGTACCTAGGCCAGGTCTGGAGTAACCTGCTTGAGCGGTGGAACCATCCTGGAGAGGAGAAGAATATGGATCCTTTATCTTACAGTTACAGAGGCTCAACACAAGGGGGCATCGATGGACAGATGAGAAGGCTCAGTCCAGACCTCCCAGCTCCTGACAACGGTGTTGGAGGATCACAACTGCCCTTTATTTCCCCCGAGTGCTGCCACAATCAGAGATATGCTCCCCACATGCCACTTTACCAACCAGCAAACTATCTGGAAAGAAATGAATCCCACAGGGTGGAAATGTAGCTAATAATAGTGGAACTGGTCATGCTAGAGAAGAGAAAGAAAAACTGAGCAAGCTGAGCATCCAAGCTGCTGCTACCTCTAGAAGCATCAAAGGTGGCTGGAAGGTGGTGGTGTTCCAGAACTGGAGGTACCAGGAAAAATTGTCCAGCAGGTAGACTGGCCATTCCTTTAGAGGTAAAATAAATGAAGTCTCTGATCTCCAGGGCTCACCCTTGCTAATGCTTCCAGACGCGTCTCTAATTCCTTCCATTTTCATTCATTAACCAAAGCATCAGAGACATGACAGGCGCGCCATGTTATCGTTTAAATCCTGTTGCATCTCCCCAGTGACTCCAATTACATTTTCAAATATTTATTCATCATTCTGCCTGGCAGGGCTTCTCAGGCTCGGTGCTGGAGAGCATGCACTCAGAAGGGTGTGCAGAATTGTTGGAGGGGAGAAGGCAGGAGCACATACCGGAACACCAACTCTTCCCTCTCTCCAATCCCTCCCGCCCTGCCATGGAGCTTGAAAAGCAGATCCAAATCCCATTCAGCCATGAAACTCACTGGGTGACTCTGGACCAGTCACTTCTCTCTCAGCCTAATCCACCTCACAGGATTGTTGCGAGGATCAGTATAGTCATGCATAATGTTTTGGGTTCCTTGGAGGAAGACGGAAGAGAAATGCAATAAATAAATAAATAAATAAATAAATAAATAAATAAATAAATAAATAAATATCTGCCCGAGACTTTTGATTGCCATTCGAGTCCCTGGTCTCTAGCTGCCTTTCTCTGTGTAAACCGCCCTGAGACATTTTTTGGAAGGGCAGTATCGAAACTGAATGAATGAATGAATGAATGAACTGTTTGGTGGTACCAAAAACAGGGTTGTTTTGATGATGAAGTCACCATATTTGTGGGATCATCTTCTCGTGAAACTACAGCAGATCCCCCCCTTCTTTTTGCGGTTTTTCAGCGGTGCGCAAAAACTTAATTTCTCTTCATCAGGCCTTTCACCTTATTGTCTGATCATGTGAAGCCATAGATGGTTTCTGCACTCTCACTTCCAGATCGGTTTTGTTTTGCATGTTATTGGACTTTGTATCTGCTTGCTTGTATTATAATTTCTTGGCTATTGGATTTTGCATCTGTTTGCTTGTTTATTAACTTTTGGCTGGGCTTGTTTTTTTACAGGGAAAGGTGGGGTATCATTTTAATAAATAAACATCCCTCCCCCAATCTCGCTGCTGTCTGCATGTGAGAAATCACACTCACACATGCATCACTTAAGTGATATTTGTATGTATGTGAAAGCATAAATGGAAACGCTTGCATGCACACACTTCTTGGAGGAGCTGTCCAGTCCCTGCTGTTTCTGTGACAGTAAGGGGGGGGGGGAAATCCTTTAAAAGTCACCACGAGGCACAGAGGATAAATATTTATGGCTACTCTCATGGAGCTCTGACTATCTTGACATTCCCCAAGTGTGTCACAAGTTCTGATGCTTTTGCTTGCTGCTTTGGTCCTATGCCTTTATACTTTTCATAGACATCACGAGGGGTTTGAAAGGGTCCAAAATGGGCTTGGAACTGTATTTGTTTTGTTAAAAGTTATTTTCCAAGTCGGGGGAAATTTTTTTAAAAAAGCCCAGTCCTGAACCTGGCTGGAGGGAGCTCACCGACACCCATCATGAGGCCCTGGTAGTCCCCAACACGACTGCTGGCCCTTGAAAAATTGCATGCAACAAGGACCATGCCAACCACCCTCCCTGCAGGATTATGGTGTGGTGTTTCCAAGGGGACAATGAAGGCAAAAGGGCAGAGGAGTGCTGAATTCATAAATAGGCTGACCGAACCACGGCCTCAGGCTTGGAGTTACATCATTTGTGTGAGTTCCTTCCAGAAGCTGGAAACGTCCAAAGTATCTTCTTGTGTGGGTTAACCCACGGTTATCCCCAAAGCTACTGTGTGGTGGGGGGGGGGGTGTCTCTTCAAAAACCCACCGTAAAATCCACTCTTGGACTGGGAATGGAGTTTCCAAGCCACAGCAATTATTAGGGCATTTCACATGACCATAAACTGTCTAGGAGACTAGTCCTACCCAGGAGCTGGGGGCACTTCTATCTGCTGATCCTGTCAGTTATAAAAAACATCAGAGATCCCAGCTGGGTAGAATCATTTTTCTGCCTACCTTGTTCTAAAGCTGGGGATGGAATCTGGGAAAGGCAGACTTGTCCTACCCAGCTGCGGCTTGACAGACGGTGATGCTCCCCACCTCCTTCCTTGTTTTTATCCACCACATGATTGCAAAACAGGAGGGCACCCAGCTCCCAAAACTGGGTAGGACCCACCTCCTACCCAGTTTATGAATGTGTGAACTGCCCAATTATTTATTTTTAAGCACCACCAGTAAGTGTCAGGGGTAGAAAGATTTCACATGGGTTGGATCTACTTTACTCTTTGCTAGGACCCTGACACTCCATCCACTGCATCCAGGTGCAAGACAGTGATTGGGGTGGTGGGGGAGGCGGAGTCAGATTAAATATAATTAAAAATTGACAAGCCCATCTAAAATGTCCAGTTACATTTTTGGCATTCAGGTGCTGTTTACTGTAGACCTCCCTTGGAGGGTTTCACTTTGTAGATGTTGGCCTCTTTCTCCCCACTTCCTGCAGCAGCTGAGCCAAAGGATTAATTGGAGTTTTCATTTCTCCAGCCCTCCCTCTGGTGTCCGCAAACTGTAAATGCCACATTTTAATTAGATTTTTATCTCAGGGTCTCCCGCGGCTTTGTTTTAATTACTTTTCCTATAGAGGTTGTTGGTTTTTGAGATCTTGCACCCCGACAGACTTGGAGTCCCATTAGTATTGCACACAACCATACAGTCCCGGTCTTTAGAGAGGGACTCCCACGCCCCAGCAAAAAACATCTGTAATCTATATATAGAAACACAGAAATTAGAACTCCTCTTATTTCTTCCAAGTGAACTTTGTAGCTCCCCTATCAGATCTTGATTGGACTCAGCACAGCATAGCACAGCAAAGAAAAAGAAAAAGAAACCCTTTCAAGAAGGTATTGCTCTGGGCAGAAATACACCTCAGAAAATATTAAGTTTCAAAGGCTTCTCCCTCAAGAGAGGTTGATCTGCTAGACCCACATTGCCTCCAGCCATTTCCCGCTTCCACACATAAATTGGTCTGTACTTCCAAACTCAAGTGAATGTTCAGGGGTGTGTTTTTGGTTTTTTTTAAGAGTTAGACTGGAGGATAAGAGTAACTTGCAACTAATCTGTGATGCTTATTGAACGTAGATGGGGAACAGCAGGTGAGAAATGATGGGGAGCTTATCTTCTAGACCAGCTCTGATAAGTTCCTGGCCAGTTCTTGAACGATGTGGGGGACAGATAGGGAGGGCTGTAATGAAATCCACAAGCCCCTGCCCTCCCCACAACTCCTCTCACTGCAGGCCAGGGGGCAGCAATCAAGGGCATGGGTGCCAAACGTGGCACGTGGAATGATTCTTGAGTGGCACTCACACACTGCTGAGAAGACCGGGAGCTACAGTACCCACTGCCTGCCTCAGGTTAGCATGCCATGGCTTGCTGTAGCAGGCAGCGGACATCCAGGGGCGGCTGTGGCAGCCTCTCTGGCTCTCTTGCATGAGTGTGTTCATTTTTCCAAAGTGCACATGTTCAAGAGAGACAGCCAGATAGCTGGCACAGCCAGAGAGAGCTCTGCTGCTGATTCTGGATGTCCGCGGCCAGAGGCAGGCAGCGGGCATCGTAGGAAGAGAGGTGGCAGTCAGCACGGAGCTTCCGGCCTGGTGGAACAACCTTACTGTCCACCAGTGGCTGAGGGTGTGGCCCATAGCATGGAGAGTGGGGCAGCGATATGGCCTGACAGGTGCAAGGGGTGGGTGGGGCAGAGCTAGTGAGGAGGGGGTGCCAACTTCACCTCTCCTCAAGCTGCCCCAGGTTGCTGGCCCCTGGTGTAGGTCAGCAGGGTTGCCAACTCTGACTGAAGCTACATACTGGGCTTGTTCACACGGCCAAACTGCGGTGGGGGTGGGGGGAATGCAGCTGGAGGCAAGGCAGGATCCTAGCTTCCTGCTCCCAGACAACCAGAGCCTGTTCATGGATCTGCCACCCATGTGGCCACATAAACAGTACATGTGATCTCCATAGCTGAGATCAGTTGCAGGGGGGTGGGGGGGACCAAGCTGGGTTCTCCACTATCCTACAATGCACTGCATTGTGGAGAGGCAGCCTTCAGTTACAGCAAGTTTCCCTGGCTTCACAAGCCTCAATGTTTTATGGTAAACATGACCACCGCGCACCCGGGAACAGTCTAAAAGCGGCGGGGGGTGAGGGGAGCAGCACAGGCAAACCAAACAAGAAGTAGGATGAGCTCAGTTTTCTTCCTTCCTCAATTTCAGCTTGGGAAGTGGATCTGAACTACCCAGGCTCAGAGCTGCTGGGACTCCTGATGCTCCAGACCGCCAGAGATTGCTGGTTTAACCCTCTCCTACCCAGGAACCTCTGGTCGTGAGAACAACCTTACTGTCCAGTGTTTCACCAGTAAAAACAGACATGTGCCAGTGAATCTGCAGAGGGCATGGCCAAGTGACCTGGGAGGCATGGCATGTAATTCTGAATACAAGCATGCTACAGATGTCAAGGAAGTCATGCAGAGCATGTTCTTCCACGTGACCGAAGCAAAGGAACTACCATACCTTCCAATATTTCACAGACGAAAATCCTAGGGGTAAGCTTGCAACCCCAGTTCTCATTACTGCTCAATTAAGCACGTGGGCTGTAATGACACTCTTGATGGAACGTGCCATTTTGCCCTAAGGCAGTTTGGAAACAGGGAGCATATTAGGGATGGAGTTGAAGGCCCAGTGGTGGTGAGGATCGTCCTCCCATCTCAGCCACATAAAGCTAGTGAAAGACAACTTCTGGAGCATGCAGGACTATTGCCAGACTGGCATCAGTCCAGATGTGCAAGGCCTGATTGCAACCCGTTTTCACAGCAAGCAGCAGGGGGAGGTGGATTTGAGAGACAGGCACTGCCAGAATGTGAACAGAGCCCTTTTTTCAAAGTATTTCCACGGCCTCCGAAGCAGGACATTAAGACAGGCGCAGGCTGTGTTCTCTGCCAGCCGCTCCATTAGCCCCAGGCTTGGCGAGCTGAAAGATCAGCTCTGCTGGAGACTTTGTTGCAAGACATCATTAGCTGAGGAAGTTTTCTTATTTGCTCACTGGAAACAAAAGGAAGAAAATAAGACAATTTGCTTCCGATGGGAAGGAAAGGCAGCGATACAAGTAAATGAGCAAAGCGCCAGTAGAATCCCAGCTGGTTTGGTGGAACTTGTTTACATACGCAGTGACATCTTCCCCAGGCACATCGGAGGCACAGGATGAGAGAAATGATGCCAGAAGACTCCAGGATGTTGAATGCTCAGGATCTCTGCCCTGCCAGCAGCTCTTGATGGGGACATGTAGTTGATTAGATGCCAGCTCTTGCTTCTGTTTTCTTGTCTCTTTCAACATGCCACTGGCCCTCAGTGCTGCTAGGCTGTTGTCAACTCCCCTCTTTGGTGACATATCACCACACTGTCAGCCACTGGAAGCACACTAGGTTGAAGGATAAAAGTAATGCCTTATAATGTACTTTGTGTAGGGGTGCCCTTGATAACAGCTGAGAAACTTCGATTGATTGATTAAATGCCATCAAGTCGGTGTCGACTCTTAGCAACTACATAGGCAGATAAAAGTATGTGCTGCATCATGTGACTAAACGAGGCCAGTTTGTTGCAGGGATAAGAAGCTTTAGCTGATGCCAAATAGGATAATCCACCTTCACACAGAGTCACAAAGGTCCCAAGTTCAATCCCTGGCATCTCTAGCTAGAGCTGGGAGAGACTCCTGCCTGAAACCTTGGAAAGCCACTGCCAGTCAGTGTAGACAATACTGGGCTAGATAGACCAATTATATAAGGCGGCTTCCTATGTCCCAGCATCTCCCTTTTGCCTTTCTTAGAGCCACAAAGGAATGCAAAGAGGTGTTCTTGGTGGCTGTTCCTCAGCTTTGGAATTCTTTTCCCTGGAAACTAGTCAAAGTCAGAGCATGCACATCTTCTGGAAGTAGTGTGTTTTTATTCTCTGGTGTCCAGGGATAGGGAGGGACAGGGCAGAAGAATTAGACAAGACTGCAGAGTGATTAAAGTGTCAAGAGATCTGGTTCTAATCTGCACTCAGCCACAAAGCTCACTGGGTGAACTTGGACATTTGTATGAAGACCGGGGCGTAGCTATAATTGACCGAAAGGGTTCAAAGAACACGGGCCCCCAGCTCCTGAGGGCCCTCCAGCTCCATCCCTCCCTATTTTCTCCATTGTCTCCCTCAATCTGAGGGGCCGCCAGAGGGATGAACACGGGCCCCCTCTCCCCTAGCTACGCTCCTGACGTTATGGTGCCTCAAGTGGGCTGCTTTTCCGACACTGGGCCACAAGTTTGTTTGGCGATTCACCCTGTCTGGGCAACTTGTTCCAGTCTTCAGTTTCCACTCAGTTGGGAAGCATTTCCTGATTTCCAATCTATCCAATCTGCTTTGCTTCAACCTCAACCCATCAGCTTCAACCCATGTAGTTCTAGCCATGGTTAATTCTCTGTATTAGGTCAAAATTGAACACAGCCTGTTTCAGAGCCAGTGAAATTGATCCCTGCTAGCTTTAATCCTGATGTCATTGGCCCTTTGTAGAAACATTTCCAGAAGGTATCAGCTAATTCGCATTTGATTGCTGGCAAGCAGAGCCTCCGATACAGAAAAACAGAATTTATTTTCCCAAGGAGAGAAGCCAAAAGATGGAAAGGAAACCATTTACTCCATTTGCCACTGCTGTCAACACTGATTTTCGAGGGAGGGACATGAAACCAAGATGAGGCTGAGCCATCCATTTCTTGTGAGAGGCAAACCACTGCTTAACAATTCACATGGAGACCTGCTGTCCTAAAGCTGAATATGTTTATATTATGTTACAATAAGATGAAATGTTTAAGCATCACTAACGGACATGCCATGCAATCTTGAAGATGTCATGTTGTCATTTTGGTGATTTCTGGTCATGACTTCTTCTTCTTCTTCTTCCTATTATTATTATTATTATTATTATTATTATTATTATTATTATTATTATTATTATTATTATTATGCTATTTACACACAGTCTACCAGATGTTATTGACTGGATTCGGTACTTTAATTATCGGGCCCTTTCAAACAATAGAGCAGTAAAACAACCAGAGACAATACTATCTACAGCGAAAAACACAAAACATTTAAAAACATTTTCAAAAGCCATTTTAAAAGCCTGGATGAACAAAAAGGTCTTCACCTGGCACCTAAGAGAGCAGGATGATTGTGCCAGGTGAGCCTCACTAGCGAGGCTATTTCATAAACGTGATGCCAAAACCAAAAAGGCCCTGTCTCTAGTCGCCACCTGCCTTGCCTTAGTTGATGAGGGCACCTGAAGGAGGTCTTAAGGTCTGTGTAAGGACCCTGTGTAGGGTGTGTGTAAGGCGCTCTTTCGGGTAGCTGAAAATTCATTCATTGTTGTTCTTGTTGTTAATACCTTAAGAACTATTTAAAAACAATATTTAATATATAGAAAAAAAAATTTATATACCTTTTTTAAAGAAGAAAAAGGGTTCTCAAAGCTACATAGCAAAGGTTACAGGATAAGGGCTCACAATCAAAGAGAAACTATCAAGAACTCCTGGGAAGGATGCTTGCTTGCGATCAACAGGCACCCGTAAAAGTTCCTCTTTGCCTAGCAGGAGTAGGACTTGTCATTCGTGGAGAAATGGAAGATGGACGTCTTGCTCTCAGTCTGTGTTTGTACTGTACTATTTCAGTCCCCAGCCAGTAGGCTCACAAGATGGAATAGGGGGGAAAAACAACAACACTCTACACAATGGAAAATTAGCACATCAAGGAAAAAGCTGGCTTATAAACACTTCTGCATGACATCTGGTTTTCTATGTGGAGAGAATTGTTATAAGAACATGAAGCCCTCACCTGCAGCTTAAACTGCTATCGTGCATGTGGCAGATGCTGGGTGGCTCACCTGAATGTGGGGAAGGAAAGGAAGGGTCACTCAGGAGAGCATGCATTGCTCCAGGCAACTGTTGCCATGGGATTGTGGAAGAAGGGTGGCAGCTTCAACAGTGGAGGTAGGAAACTGGGGAAAGCAGAAGCAGAAAACAAAGAGTGCTTCTGGCACCTGACAGCATGTACTGACTGAGACAAGAGCCAGCTCTGAGTGCATGAGCAGAGGGTCTAAGAGAAAGCAGTGAGCGACAGACGGAGCGGCTGTGAGGAGCTGGAGGTCCACAAACCTGCCCTACAGAATGATTGTGTAGTTGTCATGACTCCAGATGTTAAACCACCATCTGCCAACTGGGGGGCGAGGCAGACAGTTCAGCGGGTGAGACAGGGTGAGAAGAGCCTATAACCCAGTCTCCTCCCAGAGGAGGAGAGCTGCTTTCATGGTAGTGAGCATGAATTGTCCTCTTTGCTATGCGCAGGGTCCGCCTTGGTTTGCATTTGGACGAGTGACTACATGTGAGTGCTGTAAGATACTCCCATTAAGGGATGGGGATGTAGCTCAGTGGAAGAGCAACTGCATGCTTGCAGGCAGGAGGTCCCAGGTTCAATTCTTGGCAGCATCTCCAGATAGGGCTGGGAGAGACTCCTGCCTGGAACCCTGGAGAGCCACTGTCAGCCATTACTGAGCTAGATGGACCAAAGGTCTGGCCCTGTATTACTGTAAGGCAGTTTCCTATGTTCCTGTGACCCAGCGGGGCAACCCTGCACCTTAGAGACTCTCCATACCACAAACGGAGGAATCAAGGGCCACCCACCCCACAATACCAAAGAACAAAGCCCCGCCTTCCTCCTCTGACTCAGAGCTGCTCAAGGACCCGACAGCTCAAGCAGAGGCTCTCCAGAACTACCAGAGCCAGTGGTGAGAAAACAGATCTAGAGATGGGAAGAAGGCCCAGAAAAATGGATGGAAATCAGAGTGGTGGTGATTGTGGTGGCTTACCTTCTATATTTGGATAAACGTTATTTCCCATTTTCCCAGTGCAAAATAAAACAATGGCTCTCTGTTCCAAAGAGGTTCACAGTCTAAAAACAACAACAACAAAAAATAGACAGATGAGACTTCATCAGCGGCATTCACCAGAAAAGATACTGTTCTGGGAGGCTTGCTTGACCTTCTCTATTAATGATCATGTGAACAAGCCTAGTATTTTAAAATAATGCAGCTATCACCTTTGCACTCCTACAAAACTCCTTGAGCTAAGATTTGGAGGCAGTAATGTTACTGATGGTGTCATTGCCTTTTCTCTGGCTGATCAAACAAGCAACCCTCTTGCTACTTTAGATTCCACTGAGAGATTAAAACATTCAGTGGAACTTTTCTGAGTCTCTGTGAAGGGAAAGCTATTACAATCCATGTGCTGCCCAGCCTTTGTTGGCTGATTTTATCCTCTGCTGGTTCTTGTCAAATAGAGTTCCTGCTGTGCTTTCAGCAATCTGTCACAGGCTTATATGCTGCATGATGTGTTTGTTTTATTTATTGCATGTGTGCTTTTAATTTGTTAGCCACCTCACGACGGTTTTATTGGAAAAGGCAGGTTAAAAATACCAAGAGATGAATAAATGAATGGCTAACTTTCATGCGTGCTTCAGAAGCCAGTGCAGGACAAACTATTTGAGGAAGAGACTGGTCTTAATTGTCCTTTTTGCTGAGCAGGGTCTGCCCTGGTTTGTATTTGAATGGGTGGCTACATGTGAGCACCTTCGGCTATAAGATATTCTCCTTATTTGGATGGATGGGGCCAAAGCTTAGTGGTAAAATACCTGCTTTGCAGGGGCGTAACAAGGTTGTAGTGGACCCAGAGCCCAGATAGAACATCATCCTAAATGATATTTTAAAAGGTTTGTAAACTGTGGATTATGCAAGTCATTTAATGGTACTAGAGAAAGACATGCTGTTCTGGTAGCTCCAGGTCTTAACACTCACATCAATTTTGGAGGATGAATACAACTGAAGGAAGCCCGGGTGGGTGTGCGGCTGGGGGAGTCAGTCATGTGACTTGCCTTTGGGGGGGGGCCAAGGCAGTGGGCCCCCAGACAACTGTCTCTCCTTGCCCTATTATAGTTACGCCCCTGCTGCTTTGTACGCAGAAGGTCCCAGGTTGAATCCCTGGCAACATCTCCAGGTAGGGCTGGGAAAGACTCCTGATTGACATCTCAGAGAGCTGCTGCCTGCCCACTCACTGTAGACAATACTGGGCTAGATGGGCCAGTGGTCTGGCTCAGTAGATGGCAGCTTCCTATGTTCCCTTTCTGTGGCAGAGCACTTGCCTTGCATGAAGGAGGTTCCAGGTTCACTTCACTCCCAGAGGCAGATTAAGCTTTTTGCTGCCCATAGGCAAAAAGGCTTTTGCCGCCCTCTTACCTTAAACAAAAAATGATTTGCCTTCTTTTTTTTTTAAGGTAAAAGGGGGGACTTTCTCCTTGCCCACTCCACCCTTGCTGCAGCCTTCACTACCCACAGAGAGGGGTGACAAAATTTGAGGGGGCAACATTTGCTGCTCCGCCATAGGCAAATACCTACTCTGCCTCTCCGTTTATCCATCACTGTTCACTCTCCAGCAGCATCTCCTGGAAGGGCTGGAAAGACTCCTGCCTGCAACCTTGGAGAAGCCACGGCCAGTCTGTGTAGACAATAATGAGCTTCAGGCCTGCTCAACATAAGCCCCCGCAGCTGTTTTTGGACTACAACTCCCATAATCCCCAGCCACAGTAGCCAACAGCCAGGGATTATGGGAATTGCAAGCCAACATCTGCAGGAGGGCCGAAGTTGAACAGGCCTGAGCTAGATGGACCAGTGGTCTGACTCAGTATAAGGCAGCTCCCTATGTTCCTATTTCAGAATAAAGAAAACAATCTAGAAGAGAGCTTTCAGCAATGAAAAATTGTGGTGGTGGTGATGAGCTCTTGGGTAGTGATCCCTGGCGGTTAAGATATGGGTAGTGTAAAAATACAGGTGTGTCCCTTTTTCAGTGGGATGGTGTGTGGTTCTCCTTGGCCTACCTGAGCAAAGGCAAGGAGGTCAGGAATGCACTTTACTCAGGCTTCCACCTCATGCTGAAATCGCAGTCCTTCAGCCGGAAGGCAATTTCTCTGCTGTTTCAGTGCAAGCACACGGCCCGTGCGCATAATTTACCTAGGGAAAAAGACGTGCAGGCTTTACAAACAGCCATCGGCACATGCTCTTTTGCTCATTCCTTCCCAAACCCCCAGACAAGAGGTCGTGGTGGAAAATGCAAGGACAGAAGCGGACTGCAAATATCTCTTCCTCCCTGCTGCTACATTTGGGGGCAGAGAGGACACTCACTGGTGTGTAAGGCAATCACTCATTTCTCCCATACGGAGTCAGCAGGTGAAGGACACTTGGAGATGCATGACTAAGTAGTGATTACCCGTTTTTCCCAATCAAGCCCAACCGAAAGCCAAATTACATATGAGGCGGGAGTCCCATGACTGGAACTTTCTATTTTCAAAAAGAAGCTGCCTGGGAGAAGAAGGGATTTGGATCAGGGAGGTCTTGTGGTAGCAAGCATAAATTGTCCCCTTTGCTAAGCAGGGTCTGTCCTGGTTTGCATTTGGATGGGTGACTAGAGGTGAGCACTGTAAGCTATTCCCCTTAGGGATGGGGCCATAGCTCAGCGGTAGAGCATCTGCTTGCATGCCGGAGGTCCCAGGTTCACTCTCTGGCAGCATCTCCAGGCAGGGTTGAGAAAGACTGAAACCGTGGGGAGCTGCTGCCAATCAGTGCAGATGATACTGAGACAGATGAACTAATGTATCAGTATAGTTCCCTCCCTGGCAGTATCTCCAAGATAGGGCTGAGAGAGATTCCTGCCTGAAACCTTGGAGAAGCTGCTGCCAGTCTGTGTAGACAGTACTGAGCTAGATAGACTAATGGTCTGACTCAGTATATGGCAGCTTCCTATGTTCCTAAAGTAGTATAAGGCAGTATTCCTGTGTTCCAGAGAGAGGGTTAACATTCCCCCTCCCGCAGTGCCACGGCTTGGATCCAAATTCCCTTCCTCCTGCAGTTGCTTTTAAACCTTAAAAAGGACATCAGAAGATCCGATCACAGATATCCCATCTTCAAGTCTAGTTTGTCCCTCAGCCTGCCTATGCGGATTCCAAGCAGAGCTGTTAGGGGAGTGGAAAAAGCAGTGAGACAAAACCATAGAAATGGGAGAACTGCACCCCTTTAAACTACATTGGGGGTGAGGGTCAGCCAATATATCTGTGATCACTGCTGCTTGTAGGAGCTTGTGAAATGGGACAGCTCTGATACAGCTAATTTTAATGCTACAAGACTGTGTTAGGAAATTGATTCTGCACTCAATTCTGTTCATGGCTCCATGAGGTGTCGCATTAACAAGGTTTAAAATGGTCTTGAAAGGTTTGAAAAGGGCTTTCTTTTTAAGTGTCAATATCCACAGAAGTGTTTAGGGCTCCTTCTTTACAAGGTGTCTGGACTGCCTCCAGTGAATTCAGTGGTTGCAGGCATTGCACCACAGGAAGATTTGTGGTGTGTTTTACTAGATGCCAGGGTCCTTGCAACCCACCTGTGACTAAGGGTCCCCACATATGGAGATTTTTCTTCATATTGTCTATATGGACCCACAGTTCCGCCCTGCTCCCCACTCTCCCGTCTGAATTCGGATGTTCAGGAGAGCTCCCTTTCTGCTGTCTCGCTGACTTCAGAGAGGAGGTCCAAATCACTGTCCAGGAAGGGAAGCCAAGGGTCCATTTTCTGTTGTGACTACAGTTGCCCGCATTTGGACATACAGATTTTGAAAATGGAGGTCCCTTCGTCTTCAGTTTCATGTTATGTGCGAACGAATGCAGCCCTTCTCTCTACACACACAGCCCTGTCAACTGGAGATGGGACCATATCTCAGTGATAGAGATTGAGCTAGAATGACCAATGGTCTGACTCAGTAGAAGGCAGCCTCCTATGTACCTGTGTAACTGACAATAACACTTCCTGCACCTGAGCAGGTGGGCTCTAGTCCACAAAATTGTATGCTGTGCAAAACGTGGTAGCCTTTACAGTGCCACGAGACTCTACTCTGTTTTTGCTGCTTGCACGAGAGTAGAGGAGTGCCCATGGAAGTTAAGAGTGTTTCTTGCCCTCCATCTCCAATGTATGAGGATTCAGAAATGAAAATAGAGTGGTTTTAAGATGGTGGTTCCAAATGGGTAGCCTGGCAACATCGATGGGGAGGAGAGCTGGTTTTGTGGCAATGGGTATGAATGGTACCATTTGCAAAACTGAGTCCGCCTGGGTTTGCATTTGGATGGGTGACTACATGTGAGGGTTGTAAGATATTCCCTTTAGGGGATGAGGCAGTTGTTTAGTGGAAGAGTATCTGCTTGCATGCGGAAGGCCCCAGGTTCAATCCCTGGCAGCATCTCCAGGTAGGGCTGGGAAAGACTCCTGCCTGAAACCTTGGAGAGGCGCTGCCAGTCAGTGTAGACAACAATGAGCTAGATGAACCAATAGTCTGAGCTAAATGGACCAATGGTCTCAATAAGGCAGCCTCCTATGTTCTTCCAAATACTTCATTCCCCTTCTCTCTCATCCTACAGGTGAAACTCGGAAAATTAGAATATCGTGCAAAAGTCCATTAATTTCAGTAATGCAAATTAAAAGGTGAAACTGATATATGAGACAGACGCATTACATGCAAAGCGAGATAAGTCAAGCCTTAATTTGTTATAATTGTGATGATCATGGCGTACAGCTCATGAAAACCCCAAATCCACAATCCCAGAAAATTAGAATATTACATGGAACCAATAAGACAAGGATTGTAGAATAGAACAATATCGGACCTCTGAAAAGTATACAATGTACTGTGCTTGATTGGCCAGCAAACCCGCCTGACCTGACCCCATAGAGAATCTATGGGGCGTTGCCAAGAGAAGGATGAGAGACATGAGACCAAACAATGCAGAATTGCTGAAGGCCACTAATGAAGCATCCTGGTCTTCCATAACACCTCAGCAGTGCCACAGGCTGATAGCATCCATGCCACAATGCATTGAGGCAGTAATTGCTGCAAAAGGGGCCCAAACCAAGTACTGAATACATATGCATGCTTATACTTTTCAGAGGGCCGATATTGTTCTATTCTTCAATCCTTGTCTTCTTGGTTCCATGTAATATTCTAATTTTCTGAGACTGTGGATTTGGGGTTTTCATGAGCTGTACGCCATGATCATCACAATTATAACAAATTAAGGCTTGACTTATCTCGCTTTGCATGTAATGCGTCTGTCTCATATATCAGTTTCACCTTTTAATTTGCATTACTGAAATTAATGGACTTTTGAACGATATTCTAATTTTCCAAGTTTCACCTATAGGCAGACTGACTCCTGCCCTACCCGTTTAGAGGAACACACTCCCTGCCCCCACGCTCCTGCCGTCTCCCATGGAGCAGTGGGTCAAAACCAATCTGCTCTCACACTTCTGTTGACATAACAACTCTGTTGAAATAAAAGCCTCCCCTTCTCTAAAAATATTTTTAAAAGTCTCTCAAGAATTACTTTTTCACCAAGGCTTTTAAACTGGACTGTGGTTTTAATTTGTTTTAAGGTTTTTATTGTCAACCTGTTTTATGTTATAAACCACCCAGAGATGGAGGTTTGGAGCGGTCTACAAATTTGAAAAACCAACAAATAACCTAACCCATCCCTCTTTGCACTGGTATCACCCAAGACTTGCTTATTAAATTTCTCACACAACCAATTATCTGGCACACACAGACATGCACACACGTTGCCCTCATTTGTCTCTGGTCTAAAATGTTGGCACAGTTGAGTGATAGCTATGCCTCGGATTATTGTGCTGTGTACCTGTGATGGATGGACGGACAGACGGATGATGAATGAGCATCGAAATGGCAGGGATCTTATGTGGGGCAGAACCTCTCTTTGCCTATCCCCACAGCTCGAAGGAGAAATGTGGCTGTACTTGTCAAGCGGATGCTGGTTTCCTCCAGCATAACACTGCTTTCGGCTTGAGGTGGTTAGACTTCCACACGCAGTGTGCAAACTTTCTCCAAGGCCTCTGAAAACCCTTGAACCACCTGTGGCTGTGTGGGAAGATGATTTATTGTTCTTGATGACTGGTATGTTGCCATGGTTATTTCAGGTTAATCTGAGCTATTAATTCCAGAAAATCTACAGAAATGCAATTTCATTACATGGAGCTCCAGCATGCCTCCCCACTCCAGCCTTCCCCTCCTCCCAAACTCAATTAGTTGTTTGGTTGCTGCTTCTCAGCATTAGCAGCTCTTTAATATTTCAGTCTGGATGGCCTTGGGGCCTGCTCCACAATTGCCAGACAATGAAAAACAAGTTTTGACAGCCAAAGGTTCGCTGCTAGGGGAACTCTCAACACTGATGGATGAGGTGGAGAGAACAGAGATTGATTTTTTTTCCCCCTCCCAGCATTTCCAATGTACTTGCACAAGTAACAGTGCGCAGCGAGAGGGAGGAGGGAGGTATTGCAGCACAGGATAAATATGGACAATGGAAAGGCGGAATAAAGCAGCTTATTTTGCAGATTGCTGAGCATCAAATGTAAATTGGAATTCGCCACTCAACCATAGTATTACCTGCTCTGGGGAGGTATTTAACTAATGTTCGGGGTGGAAATGAGATGATTGGAAGACGTCAGGTGTGCACTTGCCCACAAAGACAGTTCATTCGTTTATTATTTTATTTTGAATTCCCCACTTTTTGGTAACCTGCAAAATAAGCAAAAGAGGTGTGTATAAAACGGATGCTTAAATCATTCATAAAAGCATAGATAAAACCAGCAGTAAACTAAATTCATAAAATAACATCACAGTACCGGATTAAACGCTTCTTGGGACAGAAAGGTGTTTCCATCTAAAGGTAGCTAGAGAAGGTGCCAACTGGAGGTGCCGCCATTGAAAAGGCCCTGTTTCCACCATCTGCCTACTAAATTGGTCTTGCTGGAGCGAGCATGGATGGTCCTTTGCTAAGAAAGGTCCACCCTGGTTGGCTTTTGGGTGGGTGACTACCTGTAAGCTCAGTGGTAGAGCATCTGGTTGCATGCAGAAAGTCCCAGGTTCAATCCCTGGCAGCATCTCCAGGTAGGGCTGGGAGAGAAACCTTGCAGAGCTGCTGCTAGTCAGCTGCCCATACTTTTGCTTTCTCAACGAAGGAGATTGATGATATTTTGGGCAATTGCCCCTTAGAGGGTCTGGAGGATGAGGCTGCCACCTCATCTCCCGATTGGTCCTCATATGTCAATGCCAGTCAGTGTAGGCAATCCTGAGCTAGATGGACCGATTGCCTGACTCAGCAAGGCAGCTAAGTCCGTATGCATTTTGATCAAACAGCAAGATTGGAAGCCAAGCGACCACCAGGGGCGTCATTAGGGGGTGGCCCATGTGGCTCAGAGAGAGCCTCAGATCTCATCAGCTAGCTCCCGCCTCCATGATCTCATCCAGAAAGGAAGTGCAACAGTGGAGACACCTGCACAGAGTGTGGGAGAGAGCTCCCGGCCTCACCCAGCTCTCTGCTGCTTCCACCTTCATAGGTGCTGTGTTACATTACTAGAGACTTTATCAAACATACCCAATTATTCTGAGGAGGGGGGATGATTGTGTTTAATTATCAAAAGGGGGGCTGTGGTCTTGGGACCCAGATCTTTTAAGTATCCGGCAACACCCTTGAAAGCACCCATTTGATGTATGCTTCCTTGGGACTGTCCTCCCTCCCTCTGTAGGGCCATCAAAGACCAAGCTGGCTGGCTCTGACATGTGCCTTCAGAACAATATGAGCACTAGAAAACCAGGAGGATATGATTCTGTGTCTAATGTTAGTTGTGCAAAGCCCTTTTTAGAGTTAATTTTAACTATCTATTTATAATTGTGGAAATGGTGATGATGGTGATGGAAATGTTTGTTCCAGATGGCAAGTTAAGTATCTGACTTGATTCTAGACCCCCTAGAGCCTTTGGAGTCAGGCAGTATATAAAATAAATAAATAAATAAATTCACGTCTGACTTGTTCATAGGCAGGCAGTGGAGGTATTGCTCACAAATCCCTCAAGACTTGTTCTTCAGAGCCTCTTTTGCATATCAAATGGGAGTGCACCATGATGTGTGAATGGGTCACACAGCCTCCTTCCATGATTGCAGTGTCTGGGGAGGCATTTCTGCCTCCCCAGAGGGAAGCACATGTGCTCCTCGTGTGGCTATAGCTCCACGGTATTCCCCCCCCCCTCCACACACACACACGATACCAGAAGCATGTCAAGGGGAAGAAAGATGGGCAGGGTATCAGGTCATGAAGTATTCTACAGAATTGAGTGTGCTGGAGCTGAAGTCGAAGTTATCATACATACAAGCCAGAATTCTGGTTAGCAAAACAGGGCACGTTGGCTTCCTGGGTAAACAGGGTCATTTGTAACAAGCTGTTAGCACACCTTGCAGCTGTGACGGCAGCCTAGCATTAAACACCAGGGGGTTGAGGACCATGTGCTGAAGTGCCTCATATAGGCAAGATTCCGGCTATAGATGATTTTGCTCTTTTTTCTTAATTCAGCAGAAGTATGACCTTCAGTCCACAGGTCTTATATTTAAAGCATTCTGTGAAGGCTTTGAAGCTTTCTTTTCTTTCTAGCTGGCCACCTGTGTTCTCATTAGTGCCTGGCAGGAAAACATTCAACAGGAAAAGCTTTCCCCATTATCTAGGAATCCCAGGCAGATTTTTTTAAAAACAAAAGTGTTCAGTCTTTCAGACACTATAGCAGAGGAGATTTATTTTAAGCTGTTGATAACATTTTATAAGGCAATTTTCTGTTAAGTACATCTCTAACTCAAAGGGGGACAAATGCTTTGCTTTTAAATGGGTTCAGGCCAGGCTGTTGTAGAGGAAAAGACTGCAAAATACAGCAGGCTGCATATTGCATTCAGCATATTGGCAATGTGTGATATATAGCGTGTGGGAGGATCCAAGCTGTAATTCTTGGTGTGAGAATAGGACTATTAATTTAAATATATAAAGAAGTGTGCAACTGCCATCTGAGAAGCAATGCCTTAGGATGAAACTAAATGTGTGTGTTGGATGTGTGTGTTGGGGGTGTGTGTGCGGGCGGGTGGAGAATGGGGATCTGTGACTGGATCTCCCATCTATTTAATTGTTGTGAAAAGTAGTAGCAGGAGGGCCGGGTTTGGATAGGATCCACAGTCATGCAGGTGGTTATGTTAATCCTTCCCCCACCCCCACATTATATTCCCAATGAAAATTGCTCCCTCCCACCACCATGCACAACATGCTATTTGCACTGTACAGAAAAATTACATGTACTCCAAACTTTTCCCTAAGGGGCAATCGGCAATTTGTGTTTATGTGTGCATGTACATGTATGTAAAGTTACTCAGAGAAAGAATTCATTCCACCCCCAGAACTATGGTTGTTATCCAAATCACCCCCCTGCCACACAACTCCCCTCCTCAGCTCTTTGCAAAAATTTACAGATGAGAAATTTTATCATAGATCTTCATTGCCTTATCTGTTTTGGCCCTTAGTCATTTAAGCAGATGTGTGTTTACCTAATTCATAAATTAATCAAAAAAACTATATATGCAGAAATACATATACCAAGACATAATAATTAAGAAAGAAATGGCATAATTGTTAAATATCAACTAAAAAAGATGAAAATTTGGGAAATGCCTGATATAAGGGCTATGACAATGGGTTAGAAAGGTCAAGAGGAATATAAAGGCATACAAACAAGAATTATGTCCGTATATGAATGGGAATACAATGGGCCTTTGTTTTACCCAGAGCTTAAATCAAATCACCATTCAGCCATGACACTCGCTGGGTAACTCTGGGCCAGGCCTTTCTCTCTCAGCCTAACCTACCTCACAGGATTGTTGTGAGGATAAACATAACCATCTTCCTCTGGGCTTCTCAGAGGAAGAGCAGGACAGAAATGTAGTAAGTACATACATACATACGGACATACTTACATACAATCTACCTTGTCTTTATGCAGTTAATTCCTTAGTTTATTTCAGTTGGTTGCATATTTTGATATTGTGGAGCAACTTTTAAAGTTTTCCTCAGGATCAAGATAATTATCGCTGTGCTGTGAAGCAAGAGAGCATGACAAGGTAGCTTACAAAAATTGTTCTGGCAAAAGCCATTTTCAATCAAATTGCCCAAAATACGCAATTCTCTCACTGCCATAATTAAAAACTATCCTTTTAAGGATGCTGATTTAAAGGGCTGAGGTGACGTCTTTAGAGAAGCAGAAGCCAATGGTTGCATGTTCTCTATAGGGCTCTGTGATGTACAAATTAAATATTAAACCATAAGCTAAAGAAATGGTTTTAACAAGAAATTACTCTTCTACCTTTGCACAAACCTAAATGCACAAACTTTAAACTTCAAGCGTGCACAAACAACAAAAAAGGTTCTTAAAACCTTATAACAATCGATAAAAGGTTATATCCAAACAGTTAGATAACAGAGATTTTAAGTTAACTGGTGCCTATAATTTAAGCCTTCTGGAAGTGTAAAAAAGTGGTAGTTAATTTTTTTTTCCTGCTCAGTGAATATAGCCCAATGGCACAGATATTTAAAGCTGATATTTGAGCAACAATCAGTAAAATAATTCTTTTACTGGATTTAGACTTCTCCATTATTTTTATGGACCTATACTAAAAATGTATCAGTGATTTATTGAGCAATGATTGCCAATACAACTCGAGGTGCTAGGATTCTGTATGCCAAATGCTAGAGATTAGAAAGCATACCTAGCATTATTAAATGGGATAATAAATTACATTAACTTTCCACCATTGCCAAATTGATACATGATATATAGACAAGAGAAGGAAGACAATAATGTCTTTAACAACTGGCTACCCGTTATTAAGTAATAGAAGAGCAAGATTTATCCATCTGGAAGTAATGATCATATTTTTTATGCTGATATATTTTAGCTGTTATCCTTGCAGGGGTTTTGTGTGTGTAAAATTAAAACAAAATTTGGGGGGGAAATGCAGGCCATTTTATTAAAATGTCAATTGACACTGTGAAAGAAATGAGGTGTACAACATTTGGAGATTTACTGGTAGAAAAGGTGGCTATGGAAATCAAAGATTCAATAGAAAACTTCCAAGAAAGATGAAGCACCAATAGAGTTTTATTTTGATGGAAAACTTATGAGGCAAAGACTTTGTCTACTGAAGATGAACTTAGTTAGTACGGCATTTTTCATAGAGAGTGCTAGATAACATTGCTGGTGAATGGCATCGTTATTTTTACTTGACTGCCTAAGATTTATTTGCCTAAGGCAGGGGTTCTTCTTCAGAAATGTATTCACATTTCCTGTATGTACCTGAGTGTGCATTAAAATATATATATTAGGAGCACTTTGTGGACCATACTTTGACATTTAGGGGTGGGAGGGAATTCTGTATACTGCTCAAAGCCATATCAAATAAATAAATGACTCTGTGGAAGAGGAACAACACTGTGTGAAGAGCTTCAAAGTTTCAAGCATTTGCTAAACTTTGTTTGGCTGGAGGAGTGAGGGGAATTTACAAACATTGTTGTTGTTGCTGTTGTTGTTCTTAAGATATATAAATATTTTTATATAAATGTTGCCACTTTTCGGCCAAAGGAAAGTTCACGAGACGTCAATTACATTGCCTCATAGGTTTTCCATCAAAAGAAAACTCAGTGGGTGCTTCGTCTTCCTTGGGAAGTTTTCCATTGAAAAAATTGGTCTTCCATTTGGTCTTCGTTTGAGCTTCGGTTCTGTTCTTTGAGATAATTATGTATATACTTGGAGCTGGCAGTGAAATAAAACTCGTGTTGATTGATTCAGAATAATTTACTTATTGTATTTATTTACTGCCCCTGATTCAGAATAATCTGTATCAGAATCTGTCATTGTTTTAAATTTTTTTAATGTTTGTTTTATGCTATCTTATTGTAAACTACCCAGAGGCACATGTTTAGGGCAGTATATACAGATGCTAAATAAAAACAAATCTAAAAAGCTGTCCTCTTCTGCATGCTTGGCACAACATTATATTTCATAGCCTTGAAAGTAATTCACCTGAGCTGCTTTCTGCCGTTGAAACTGATAATGCGTATATTTATTTCATTGCCTAGTTTTCTCAGGCTTTTGATTAATTTTCATTGATTTTATATCATTGCTTGAATCATTCTATCCTGTTTTTATAGTGTATTTTAACTTATGGACCCCGCCTAGGGATGCACATCATGTCAGGTGGTAGAGAAATGAGATACATAAATAAATAAAAATATTCTGCAGGAGAGCAAAGCGGGGTATTCTGTTTCTAACAGACTCATTCAGATGTCTTTGAGAAATGAGAAAAGCGTCTAGACTTTCAGAGAAGGAGAAAAGGGCCTAGATTTTGAGGATACCAATGGAGCAAATGTGTATTTTAAAACACTCCTAAAATACATAAGCTTTCCATTATCTTGCAATTACTTCAGACTGAGGCACTGCCATGATGGCTTATATTGGACCCTTGAGGCAGTTTCCCGCCTTTTTCGCCCTGAGGAGATTTCAACCAAGGAACAAGCAGGTGGCGGGGGCGGCTCAACGTTCGAAGAGAGCGCGCGAGGGAGGCTGGAGTCTGCGCACTACAGGCCGCCAACATTGGACAGCAGAAGAGGAACCGTCACCGACGAGGCAGACACTCGAGTCTGCGCAGTGCGCAGTGCGCGCAGTGCTGTGCGAGAGAACGGGCGTGGAGGGGAGAAGGCGCGCGCGCGCTTACAGGATTGGCGCCTGCGCACTTGGGCAGGCGAAGACATTGGATGAAGAGGAGGGGCTGCGCTGTGCGCCCTCACTCAGATCCGCGATTGGAGTAGAAGCAAGCGTGGAGCAGGTCACGTGATCACGCGGATGAGGGATGGGGCGGAGACACCCTAAAGATAAGGAAGTAAAAAAGAATCTGAGATACTTCAGGTCGAGCCTAAAACTTACATCTCCTTAGATACTACTACCTAATATTATTGTTTATGTAATACTAAAACACAGTTTTAGACATTTTGCGCTGTTTAAATTTAAAAGAAAAACAACCAAAACGTCTTGCAGACGTCAAAAATGTTCTCGGGCTTTCCTGCCGCTGAACATCGCACTGCAGAGCCGAGGGGGCCGAGGCCTAGAGCGGCCCAACCACCCCGCCCCATGGCGATGCTTCCGGTTTCTTACCGGAAGCTTAGCCCACGTCAATCCCCGTTCTAAGGCAGCCTTCCACGTGACCCGTCACCTGATCCCCTGCCAGGAGCTTCTCTCATTGCTGGCCTGGGGAGCGACGGAAGCGGAGTCTACCAGACCAGAGCTGAGGAGGGGCCGGCAGGAGCTGCAGGGGGGCGCCGCGGCCGACACCGTCATGGCCAGCCAGTCGCAGGGCATCCAGCAGCTGCTGCAGGCCGAGAAGCGAGCCGCCGAGAAGGTCGCCGAGGCCCGCAAGAGTGAGTGCAGTGTCATCGGGGCGGAGGGAGGCAGGCAGGCAGGGAGAAATAAACAAGAGAGGCTGCCTTTGATAGGAGAGCTCGTCTTGGGGTGGCAAAGCATGAATGGCCTCCTTTGCTAAGCAGGGTCTGCCCTGGTTTGCATTTGAAGGGGAGGCCACACGTGTAAAATATTCCCCTTCGGGTTTGGGGCCGCTCTGGGAAGAGTACCTCGACGCCTACATGCAGAAGGACCCAGGTTCCCACCGTGGCAGCATCTCCAAGATAGGGCTGGGAGAGATTCCTGCCTGCAACCTTGGAGAAACCGCTGCCAGTCTGTGAAGACAATCCTGAGCTAGATGGACCGATGGTCTGACTCGGTAGAAGGCAGTTTCCTTTGGCCCTATGGATGGGAGGCTACATGTAAGGTCCTTAGGGGATGGGGCTGCTTTGGGAGGAGGTCGAAGGTCCCAAGATGCCTTCCTGACAGCATCTCTGGGGTAGGGCTGGGAGAGATTCCTGCCTGCAGCCTTGAAGATGCTGCTGCCAGTGTGGGTTGACAATACTGAGCTAGATGAAGCAATGTTCTGACTATATAAGGTATAAGGCAGCTTCCTAGGTTCCTGTGGTGGTGGTGGTGGTTATTATTGTTGTTGTTGTTGTTGTTGTTGTTGTTATTATTATTATTATTATTATTATTATTATTATTATTATTATTATTATGGCTGGCAAGGGTGGTGTAGTCAGCATTAGCATCCACAAGCTACATCTGTCTATTTAAAGAGGCAGTTTTCAAGGACAATATAGCTATCTATTTTGATCTCTCTAGTATCTGTTTAGGTTTTTAATTCTTTTAGCTTTTAAAGATAATTCATCTATTGCTTGAGACAATACATACATGTATTTAGAGAGACAATTGTAAAATCTGCAAGCAGAACTCCATACAAATATTTTTGAAACTGAAGGTTGGGAAATTTAGGACTGACAAGAGGAAGTACTTTTTTCACACAGTGCATAATTAGTTGATGGAGTTCCTTTCCATGGGATGTGGCAATGGCCACTAGCTTAGATGGCTTTAAAACAAATTCATGGAGGACAGGTCTATCAATGACTACTAGTCTGGTGGCTATTGGTCACCTCAGGCCTCAGAGGCAAAATGCCTCTCAATACCAGTTGCAGGGGAGCAAGAGCAGGAGAGAGGACACGCCCTCACCTCTTGTCTGTGGGCTCCCCAGAGGCATCTGGTGGGCCACTGTGTGAAACAGGATGCTGGACTAGATGGGCCTTGTTCTAATTCTTCTCATCTGTGTGCAGAATGAGTTTTTTTCTGGGTGGCAGTGTCAAGGCAGTGTGTGCGCACATGCATTCAGGGTGGGGTCTTCCTGATTCAGCCTGAGCAGGATCTATAATTTACTGAGCAGACATCAAAAAACTTTTGAGTGAGGGAACACTGGCCTTGGGCCTGATCCAGCAGGGCTGTACTTAGTTTCTTATGTTCCTGTTTTTTGGATCCCAGGAGGATGCTGCTGTTCAAAAGGAATTGTATAAATGTATTGGCTTACAAACAGAATTATAATGGGCAAGACACTTTTTTCCTGTCTTTTTCAGTTGCTCTGAGCCATTTTGGAAGGGCGGTATATAAATCAAATAAATAATAATGATATATATCACGTTGTTTGATATAGCAATTGAAGAAGGTAGAAGCTGAAACATCTTGCACATTATATTTCTGTTAATCAACAATAAATTAATACATCTAACTCCTTATGTTTCTATCTTGCTTCTCCAGCACATTACTGGAGAAGTTCCTTGGTGTGCCTTGGCATGGAAGCACAAGAATAAAACCACAAAACAAACCTAAAAAGCAAGCAGGCAGTAAGTGAAAATGGTGGGCAGGATTAACGAACCCAGTTAAACCTGACTCAGATCCTTGGCCTATCTAGCGCAGCCTTACCTGAGAGCACCTCTCCAGGGTTTCAGAGGGATAGTTTACAGCCTTCTTGGTGGATTGAACCTTGAGCCGTTTGCATGCAAAGCTCCTGCTCTTCCATTCGGTTGAACTTGGTGCTTGATCATGACTGACTAGTCTGGATCACTGTTCCCTCTAACAGGGATTCCCAGATGTTGTTCACTACAACTCCCAGCATCCCTAGCTGCAGTGGCCTTTGGCTGGGGATTATGGGAGTTGTAGTCAACAACATCTTGGAGTCCCCAATAGAGGGAACACTGGTCAGTATTATTGGCGGTATTTAATAGGATTAGTAATTCATAATGCTGCTGCTGGTGGTGCATCCAGACCAAGTTAGTCATGACTGTTGCTTAGTTGTGACTTAACTAATCTGGATGTGGCCCAGTGCTGCTGGCATTCATGATGATGATAGTGGTGGTTGTAGAAAAGATGTGTGTGAAAGTCTGGGCTGTGAGGTCCCTGGTTTAGATCTTAACCTCTCCCAAGAACTTTTCTTTGGAGCTTGCAGATGGATCTCTCCGCCCTCCTCTCTGTCTCCCTTAGCTGTCCATCTGCAACGTAGGGGGTAATACATTGATCCTGTAAAGTAGGTCACCAATTGCAGATTCCTGAGAGAGAGAGTGGGAAGCTGTTCCTTCCCCCAACCCAGAAAGTGCTCTGTAAATGCACAGTAGTACGTGCATCTGTAGAAGTATTAAATTTAGTTCTACTGGGGCGTGTGTGTGATGTGAAATGTTGTGCTTCAGTCTGGTTCTCTGAAGGTTTACTCAAAAGTAAGGCCTAAGTGTTTAATGGGACTTTCAGGGAAGTATGTGCATAGGTTAGAGTGCCCAAACCTGTGTGTGTTGCCTTGGAGAATAAGGTGTTCTGTCTTCAATGTGACTGGATTTCTAGAAGTCCGTAGGAATGCAGCAAAATGGGAGTGTGTGGCGCTTTAAAGATACATTCATTTATTTTTTACTGTAATGGGAAATTGTGTAAGTGTGATGCTTTCGTCCAGATGTTTCCCTTCAAAAGTCACTAAGAAGGAACAGTAACTGTTCCAAAGTTGAACAACACACAAGTCGATTGTGGCTGAAACAGTCCCCAGCTCTGTAGACTAAAACGAGTCCAGTAGGAAGTTAACATTAAAAGATCTCCCCAAAAGAGGAAGGTCTTGACTTTGTTCCTGAAGTCTCAGTCATGAGCATTACTGTGGTGGTGTTGGGAGGGGGTCGGGGGAGGAGAGTCGATAAAGCCAGGGCAACGACCGAAAAAAGCAGACCTGCTCATGTGGGTGACAGAGATGCCCCATCATCTCTGCTCGGAACAATCAGAAGCTGCCTTATAGCAAGTCAGATGGTTAGTCCATCTAGCACAGCATTGTCTACACCAGACCTGCAGAACATAAGGCCCGGGGGCTGGATTAGGCCCACAAGGACTATTTTACTGGCCCCCAGGTATCCTGCAGCAACACAGCAGCTGGAAACTGCCTTACAGTGTCATCCTATGCAAGTTTTCTCAGAAAGATGTTCCATGGTGTACCCAGTGAGTCTTACTCCCATGTAAGCACGCCGAGGATTGCAGCCTGAAAACAACGAACATTTAGGGAGAGGAGAGGACTTGGCATTTGTTTGGAGCTGGCAGGCCTTTCAGGAGCCCCACTGATTGAGCAGGGACAGGACCTATTTTTTGGCCACTATCCTTGTTTAGAACTGTGAGTCCATTGATAGGGGGAATAGATCCACAAATAACTAATAGTATTGTTAATTTTAATGTAATCATGTGCTAGAAATTGACCTCGGCCCCTACACGCCAAGCTGTGGATGGTTCCGGCTCACTCGGGCACTTGAGTTGTGTAGCCCTGGTCTACACTGCCTGGCAAATTGCCTAATGCCTGACGATTGGTGGCCACGGCTGAAGATGATAGTAGCTGTAGTAAAAAAAAATAGATGGGGCGGGGGGGTGAAATTATGCAGCCCTTTGGTAAAGGCTAGGTGATGAGGATTTGTTGCAGGGGCAGAGGTGGCTTTTCGGGGAGGAAATGTATATATGTACACACCTATAGATAAAATAAGTTTTGAATCTGATTTATTTAAAATATTTTTGCATTGGCTGAGATCAAAAAGCTGGGTATATGGCCCCCAAGGAGTTGGGGCTAGTTTGATTTTTAGCGCTCTCTTTCTGCCCATCAGTTGACAGTGGGCCACCCCTCCCTGCAGTGGGCCGTTGCCAGCTGCACTTGAAAAGCTTCTTAAGGGTTTGGGTGTCAGTTTGCTGTGTGTGGTGTGCTGAAGTAGTGGTGCAGTTCTTTGGCTCTTGGCCGTGGTTTGTGGAGAGGCTCCAAGAGCCTTTTCGACTGATGGAAATTACTACATGGCTTGGGATCGGTCTTCCCTGTAACAGGGATTCCTGGATGCTGACTACAACTCCCATCATCCCCCTCTGCAATGGCCTTTGCGAATCGCTGTTACAGGGAGCACTGCTTGGGATAGCTCATGCCCAATAGCCAAACTTGGATGTGATTTTAAATCTCTCTGTAGGCTTTTCTCTGCTTCCCTTTAATCCAAAAAAGGCTGTTTGCGGTGAAAAGAGCTAGATCTGCTCCACAGGTGTGAGTTTTATTTTTCTCTCCTGCAGCTACAGCAGCTTGCAGGCACTTAGCTTCTGAGAGAAATTTTTAAGCCGGAAAGTGGCACCCGGAAAGGGTGAGCACCCTGCCCACACACCGTGGTCTCCATCTAGATTGGTGATCTCTGGGGCTGCTTCTGGGTTAAAAAGCGGGGGCGGGGGGGAGGAATCTTCAACAGATGAGTTTAAAGTTGCACTTAGCTTGGCCCAAAGTGTCACTTAAAAGCTTTACGCATTCAACCAAGTGCTTGGATTTTCACCCACAGTAATTTCCAGTGCAGGTGAAAAGCTGACTCTTAAAACCGTAGACGGCCCCTGCGGCTGCTTCTGTCTGTCCTCAGCAGCGAGTCCCTGACCTCATCCAGACTGCCGCAGCTGTGGCTGAAATCTGTGGACACTTCTGTGCACTGTTGAATTTATCGTTTAATCCTGGGTAAGCTGCTTAACTGCTGTGAAATCTCAATGCTGCTGCCTCTCTCTCTCTCGCAACAAGGGAAGAACCGGCGACTGAAGCAAGCAAAGGAGGAAGCCCAGGCTGAAATTGAACAGTATCGCTTCCAGAGGGAGAAGGACTTCAAAGAGAAGGAAGCCGCGGTTGGTGAAATCTTGTCTCTCCCCTTCTCCCCTTCTGAATGGGATGCTTGTTCTGGAGGACGCAAGTGATACTCGGAAGCCGGGGAGCTGGAGGGTGGTCCTGTACACATATTACTGGAATACAGGCAGACCTCTATATCCACCGATTCATTATCTGCGGATTCACGTATCGGCAGTCGGGTAAAAGACACCCGACCTTGGCGGGGGGAAGTGGGGTGGCTGGGAACATGCCGGCCTTGGATATCCGGAGGCCGCGGGTGGCTGTAAATGACCGCGGAGGACATTTCCAGCTGCCATTTTGTGTTTCGGAGACTCAAATTGGCTCCGTACTTCTAAAATATGAAGAAAATTGGTGATTTTTGATTGATTGGCGGGGGAGCATGATTCGGGAGGAAGCAGATAAGATGGTAGGCAGCTTCCTCCCCGCGTCCCCTCCCAAAACCTACTGTTTTTTAAACCATTTCCTTCCAACCGGTAACCTAACCTAAATATTCCCCATTGGCCTAATGCCTCGATATCCGTGTTTCCGTATCCGCGGTTGTACCATGGAACAGAACCCCCGTGAATATCAAAGTCCTCCTTTAGCTGCAACTCCTTGGGTCCATAAGCACAGACCCGCCTTTGATGGAGCACAGCAGTGTTCTCCATTGTAAGGCCTGGGGGGCGAGTGGCGGCCCCCATGAATCCTAAGTGCCACTCAATGTCTCATTCATTGTTGGCCCTGTGTGAAGCTTCAGCCAAAGCTGAATACTCTGCGCCGTCCTCTTGGCGCCAGGTGGTGGTGATCTGTCTTACTGTACATTTTGCCCAAAACATGGGGGCTCCTTTTAAGGGCCATGGTGCCCTTGCACGATCTTGGAGGGCGTGTACAGAATGCAGGGAAGCCTAGCCCTTCCCTGCGCTTTCCTCCTAGAGCTCTTAAGAGGGCTCTGTCTCTCTTAAAGGGTCCTCCCCGCACTGAGAAAAGCGCAGTTCTGTGTGGAGGTCAGCACAGTGGGAAATGTTTCTCAGGCTGAAGTGTGTGTGGTGGTGCTTTGTGCCAAAGTGGCCCCCACTTGAAAAAATAATGATCACTGCAGTAAAACTACCGGTTTCCCAAATTGGCCGATTAGATGGCAGAAATAACAACACGCCTAAAACATCATGGAAAAGTGCTTGGCCGGGGAGGTCGCGGGGAGCAAAACCCATTCAGACAGCACTCCGCACGTCGTCAGACCTAATGCGTAGAAAGGCCAGGTGAATTGGCCGTTGCTGGAGAAGATTCTGGAAGGGGAGGAGCCAGATGGGATCTGGTCCCAGAGGAGCCCGTGGGATAATAATTTTAATACTGGGTTTTAAATCTTTTTACTTTAAAAAATGATTTTAATTGTTAAATTGATTTGATGTTTTAAATGATTTTAACGGTCAACCGCCCAGAGATGCAAGTTCTAGGCAGCATAGCAATATTTTAAATAAATAAATGAAATAAGCATCAACTAGGGAGAATGAGCATGCCCTATCCAGCTCTTGTCCCCAACTTCTGAACAGCATAGGAGGGGGACCCAGCTGACAGTTGGGAGACGAGCACGCTCCCGTTCTCCTCTTTGGCTTTTTACTTGCACCTGGCTGAAAATCAGCAGCGCACCCAGCTCCTGAAATTGGTACAGGCCGTTAGGCACAGGATTTCAGCCTTGGGCTTCACCAGACAGTGGCTGTGCTGAGGGCAGGAGTCTCCATGAAAGGAGCACAGAGAAGGCCTCTCAGCCTAAAGCGACTTCTTGGAGGGCTTGCTGAGTACCTTCTCTTGTTCTCGTCTACTCTAGGCTCTTGGTTCCCACGGCAGTTCCACCACGGAGGTGGAAAAAGAAACCCAGGAGAAGATGGTCATCCTGCAGAACCACTTCCAGACCAACCGGGAGGAGGTCATCAACCGCCTGCTCAACTTTGTCTGCGAGATAAAACCAGAAATCAATTTGAATTACCGCATCAATGGATAGGGGAGTGGTCCAGCTTCCAGGAAGTATTCAGCGGTACCACCATCACTGTGTCAGGCAGGACTTCAGCTGTACTCCTCCTTTTTGTAAAAGATCTCCTTTCCAAGAATTGTCAATCACCCCTTTGGCTGAATCCTCTTCTTACCTCTTTTTGTAGCGTTTCTGGAGCTCATCCAAAGAGAGATGCTAGTTCTGTGTCTCCAAAAGTGCTTTATGTTACAATAATGGAAGTGGAAAGTTAACTTCTGGAAAGTATTAGAATTGGCATCTTGTATTTGAGAGGCAGGAACGATGCATCGTTAAGTTGTAAAACAGGTGAACCAGATAACTTTGGCAAGCAGCAGTCCCCACCGAGGTGTGGCGTTTGTTCATCAAGTTGTGAATTTACCATACAGGCTAGTCCAGTGGTTTGTGAAAGTGTTTGAAGTAGGATCTATTCTAATAATTATACTCTGTATATTCTCCTGTTTAACTTGAACTGGAAGTCTGCCCTTAGGGGCCCTTGAAGAAAAGTAAAGCTCTAATTTAACCTGGAGTTGGATTGAAATGATTTCTGTTCTCCTTTCAGCCGTCTCTCGCTTCCTCATTCCAGTTGAACCACAAGACAATGACGAATAAGTCACAGGACTCGGGTGCTCAGTTTAAGGCAACCAGTTCATATAGTATCCTGTTCCATCATAACCAACCTTATAAAAACATGGCCAAAATAAAACTCACAAACTTCCCAAGACCAGGATCAAAGTGTATACAAATACTGTTTATACATAAACATTTATTCAGAGAAAAACAACATATGCACGTTGATTCACATCAATCGAATTATAAATAAAACATTCCCCCCCCCAAAAAAAGCCACAGATTGTCAGAAACGATGTTCAAATAATCTATTCCATAACAAAGTTTGAAATTGCCAGGAATGGTGAAGACTTGATCATTTTGTATTGAAACTTAATTCTGCTGTATAATTCATTTAGATCCATTGTTTTTAGTTTTGACTTGGACTTGTTTGAACTTGTGCTTGTCTTTTTATGTTTTGTGGCTGAAATAAATATGACTTGACCGTCTGTACATATGATACAAGCTTCAAGTTTCATTTGTGATTTCAGCATTTGTGGTTCTCTACAATATTTGAATTTTTCTGACAATCTCTGGCTTTTGGTGAGGCTTTAGACTACATTGGTATTCTTATGGCATTGGTGGGTGGGTTCATGTGCATGTATGCACACACATATAGTATTTGCTTGCATATATTTCTGGTCCTGGTCTTAGAAGGGTTGTGTATACCTGTTTTGGGGTTGGGATGCTGAGCTTGGAATGGGCTAGATGTTTTGGGTCACCCATATACCTGACATACTCTATTTAAGGGGGGGGGGGAGCTGTGACATCTGAAAACCATTTTACATAGGAAGCTGCCATATGCTGAGTCAGACCACAGGTCTGTCTAGTTCAGTATTGTCTTCACAGACTGGCAGCAGCTTCTCCAAAGTTGCAGGCAGGAATCTCTCTCAGCCCTGTCTTGGAGATGCTGCCAGGGAGGGAACTTGGAACCTTCTGCTCTTCCCAGAGCAGCTCCATCCCCTGAGGGGAATAGCTCTCCTCTCCTTTCCAAGGCTGCCAAAATCCCACCAATGGCAACAGCCCATTGTCCACCCTTTCCCAAATTCTCCATAATTAGTAGTGGAGTGGGGGAAGAAAGCAGGTCTTGTGGGAGCAAGCACGAATAGTCCCCTATGCTAAGCAAGCTCCACCCTCATTCCCGTCTTGATGGGCTACTACATGTGAGCACTGTAAGGTATTCCCCTTGGGGGATGGGGCCCTCGCTTAGTGAGAGGAGAGCTGGTCTTGTGGTCGCAAGCATGACTTGTCCCCTTAGCTAAGCAGGGTCTGCCCTGGTTGCATATGAAAGGGAGACTTGATGTGTGAGCAGTGCAAGAGATTCCCCTCCGGGGATGGAGCGGCTCTGGGACGAGCAAAAGGTTTCAAATTCCCTCCCTGGCAGCATCTCCAAGATAGGGCTGAGAGAGACTCCTGCCTGCAACCTTGGAGAAGCCACTGCCAGTCTGTGAAGAAAATTATTGAGCTAGATAGACCAATGGTCTGACTCAGTATATGGCAGCTTCCTATGTTCCTATGAAAGACTCCTGCCTGAAACCTTGGAGAGCCACTGCCAGTCAGTGTAGACAAAGCTCAGCTATTTTTTTTATTTAGATGGCTAGATGGACCTATGTTCTGACTTGGTATAAGGTGGCTTCCTCGGTTACTATGGCACCTTCATGCTGACTTGGCAAAACGTGCTCCTGCTTACCAGCCTTGTGCAAAACAAAAGCGTCGACCTCTCAGCTGGGCAGAAGTTCATTCTCCACTCGCAAGCACCTGCAGATGACCGCCGAGGGCCGAGTCTGGTTTCAGTCTGCGAGAAGAATTTGCCGAAGTAGCGACGCTGTGTGCTGCTGCTGCTGCTGCTCAGTGGCAGTGCAGGCCAAAGGTCCCGAGCGATCTCAGCAAGACCAGCTGAAAGTATCACCTGGCGGGGAAGAGACCTGCCTGAGGCCACGGACAGCTGCTGCCAGTCAAGGGCAGACCGTTTGGATCTAGACCCATGTTGGGCTTGGGTATAAGGCACCTTTGTGGGTATCTGCCTGCACCAAGCCAGCTGAAAGCGGTGGGTGCTCTCTTCTCGAACAAACCGCCGCCTCGGAGTGATTTATGTTGCACAGAGCAGCCTTGTGTGGGAGCGTGCTCCGTCCGTGCTCCCACCAAGCAAAAAAGGATCATCTGGGGGGAAGGCAAGGTTTGCGAAGCCGTGCTCCGGGTCGGTGGTGTGACTGGCTCATGGTCTCTCCTGTCCTAGTCCAAGATGGTATCTTGTGCCAGCCGTGCAGACATGCCTTAAAGCCTGGGGATTTGTCCTCTGCAAAACCCAAAAGGCATTGGCTCCCTGCTTCTGTGGTGCTGGCTAAGAAAACTGGCCAGAATGGTGCACAGTATTCAGAACGGGCGATGCCATATGCAGTCCTAGATAGCGGTATTAGTTAGTCCATTTCTATACCACCCTTCCAAAAATGGCTCAGGGCGGTTCCTTCCCTAGTCATGCCCAGCATTGCAATTCCTTGACACGCTGCATTGGGCTTCTTGTTACCTTTTGGGGCTGGTTGGGGTGCGCTGTAGATTTTGCCTTTGAAGTTGGGATGTTTTTGTAGATCCAGTGGCTGCCTCCTGCATGGCCTCTCTTTGGAAGGAAGCGGGGGGGGGGGGAATGTGGCCAGGCATTCCTTTTCCTGCAGTGAGACGCAGGGGGGTGGTCTAAGAATATGATTCTCATTGTGGGTGCTGAAGTGCCTGGGTTCAATTCCTGCACAAGCTTTTGCGTGCAGGGAGAAGAGGGCTGTATTTCACCAGTAAAACCCTTGAGGGAGGAGAGCTGGTCTTGTGGTCAAGTGTGCTGTCAAGTCGATTTTGACTCCTGGCGCCCACAGAGCCCTGTGGTTTTCTTTGGTAGAATACAGGAGGGGCTGACCATTGCCTCCTCCCACACATTATGAGATGATCCCTTTCAGCTTCTTCCTCTGTCACTGCTGCCCGCTATAGTACCAGCGGGGATTCAAACCGGCAGCCTTCTGCTTGTTAGTCAAGCATTTCCCCGCTGTGCCATGCAAGCATGAATTGTCCCCTTTGCTAAGCAGGGTCTGCCCTGGTTTGCATTTGAAGGGAAGATGACACGTGTGAGCACTGTAAGATATTCCCCTGAGGGGATGGAGCCGCTCTGGGAAGAGCATCTAGGCTCCAAGCTTTCTCCTGGCATCTCCAAGATAGGGTTGAGAGAGACTCCTGCCTGCCTGCCTGCAACCTTGGAGAAGCCGCTGCCAGTCTGGGTAGACAATACTGAGTTAGATGGACCGAGGGTCTGACTCTGTAGAAGGCAGCTGCCTATGTTCCGCTTGCTTTGCAAGCAGAAAGGTTCCAAGTTCTCTCCAGTGTCTTCAGGTAGGACCATTGGTCCATCTAGCTCCGTATGGTCTGCACAGCCTGGCAGCAGCTTCTCCAAGCTTGCAGGCAGGAAGGAGTGAGTAGGGAAATTCAGAAGAGGGCATGGTCCAAGGAATCTCTCTCAGCGCTATCTTGGAGATGCTGCCAGGGAGGGGACTTGAAACCTCGATGCTCTTCCCAGAGCGGCTCCATCCCTCTAAGGGGGATATCTTACAGTGCTAACATGTAGAATCTGTGCCCACTGGCAGGGGCTAGTGGAACCACTGACTACTGGAGTAGTAGTAGTCGCAGTCCTCAAGGCAGGAAAAAAAGCCCAACTTCGCTATTTTGGTTTGTTTTAATGCTGGTTGTTTTTCTGTTTTTCTTTAAATTTTAAGTTTTAAATCTTTTTACTAAAACAAATTTACAATGCTAAGCAACATTGCTCCAAAGACAAACAGCAAAACCTAATACAACAAACCCCAATTCACCAATCCGTCCAAACTTTAATAATATCTAAGGTGGAGAAACAACCATAATTTCCCCTATTAGTGTAAAGGATAAAATCTGACCAAATTACATAAAAAGCATTATTTGTAATCTGGTTTGAACAGGACCAAATAATATGGGTTAGTGGTGTGTGTGTGTGTTTTTTAGATTAAGAAATGCCATAGGTTCTTGTACCAGATGTCCATCAACATGGTTTGATCTTAAGTGGCGACACAGTGGTGAAATGCTTGACTAACAAGCAGAAGGTTGCCGATTCAAATCCCCGCTGGTACAGTGATATAAGAAGATGCTGAAAGGCATCATCTCATACTATGCTGGAGGAGGCAATGGTAAACCCCTCCTGTATTCTACCAAAGGATACCACAGGGCTCTGTGGGCGCCAGGAGTCGAAATCGACTTGATATGGCACTACCTTGCCATATACACAATTAATTTTTTTGACATCACATCTATATTGACCCCAGAAAAATACATTACCTAATGCAAGCTGGGGGCATAATCCTGTTTTCTGGTTTGTAATCCTGCTCATCTCCGTGAATACCTCTGTCCAAAAGGATGAGATCCTAGAATAGGTCCACCAAAGATGAAAATAGGTATTCTTCATCCTGCAACCCCTCCAGCAAAGTGGAGAGCAGTCTTTTCGGATATGTGCTATTTTTACTGGGGTCAGGTACCATCAATGGAAAACTTTGAGAAAATTCTTGATTTGGGCTGAAGAAGAAGTAACTTGCTTCCATTTACATAAATTCTTCCACTCTTCTTTGATTTCCTGTTGGAAGTTCATTTTCCCAAAACACTTTAAGGCTGGGTAGTAAATTAAATGTGTGGTTTATAATCAAATCAGAAAACCACATCCTTGAGGGCGTCCGGGGTTCAGTTCTGAAGAGCCTTGTTAACCAGATGAATAAACTAAGTCATAATGTATAAATAGATAAACACAGACTTTGACTTCCTCTTCTGGAAAGTGAACTCTTTTCTTAGGAATTTGTTTACGATTAACAGGTGGTGAGGAATGAGGATTGCATCAATATCGCCTCTTTTGGACTAGCTGTAATTATTGGCCTGTGAGACGGGTTTCCTGACTGGCTGCAGGCTCATTTGGAGCAAAATTCAGAGATGCTTCTCATTGAAACCATTATCCTGTTCTTGGGCCATACCACTTCAGACCTTAGATGGAAATTAATATGATTGGATATACTCCTCTATCCAAAAAATAAAATAAACATTTCCAGAATGTAGAAAACTCAAGTGTCAGGGAGAAGAATCTTATTCTTATTTCACTAAATATATATCCCCACTCTTCCCCCAAGGAACCCAGAGCAGGGTACATGGTTATGTTTATCATCACAACAACCCTGTGAGGTAGGTAAGGCGGAGAGAGAAGTGGCAGACCCAGAGTTCACCCAGCAAGTTTCATGGTTGAATGGGGATTTGAACTCCGGTCTCCCCAGTTCTAGACCAGCACTCTAACCATTACACCACACTGGCTGTCTGCTTTCAGCCAAGCATCCTCCCTGACATGCTAGATTTCTATGTGCAAGGATTAAGGGAGTGGAGGAAAGGAGAGGAGCCTTTTTGATCATGTAAGCCATGCTTGCCTGTCCTCTAAACTGGTGCAGCCTGGACATGACTGGACGACTTTTGCAGCTAAATTTTGAACAGGGCTCAGAATACCCTCTTTGTAGCTCTTGTGCATCTAACACCCCTCTTCTGTCTAGCACTCAGGGTAACCTCCTCGAGTCTCGTCCCCTCTCCCGCACAAGGCTGAAGGCGCATCTCCGCCTGCTGCTGCTCACTTTCCCTGCAACAGCCCGTCCGACGTCGGCTTCTGGTTGCTGTGATCATAAAACCACCCACAGCCGTTTCCTTTAAAACAAGAACGATTTAATAGTGTGTGGATTAACGGTCTGGCCCCGTGGAATCCAGCTCAGGGGAAGAGCACCGGCTTTGCATTTGCAAGCCCCCATCCCTGGCAGCTCCACCTAGGGCTGGGAAAGGCCCCTGCCTAAAACGCTGCTCGTCAGAGTAGACAGTACTGAGCCAGATGGAGCAAGGGTCTGACTCGGTAGAAGGCAGCTTCCTATTCTCCATGTCCCATTGCTTTCAGTGGTGCCGTTGGTGAGAATGTGAGACAGGGCCTTTTTTGCAATGGCACCTAAGCGTAGGATTGCCATGATGTTCTGGCTTTCCAAATCCGGGTGCCTAATTGGCATGTGATATAAATCGGCTTGAAAATAATTTTTGAGCAGAAGAGTGACTGCCCGTTTTGCTCCATAATTCCGCTTCTACAAGGGCTAGAAGCTTAGCTTTAAAAAAGAAAGAAAGAAAGCTGAAATCTGGATGAATCTGGGTGGGCTAAGCAATCTGGGTGAGATGCTTAAAATCTGGGTGAAACCCAGAATTCCGGGCGGCATGCCAACTCTACCTAAGCAATAGAATATACTTTCCTGGGACACCTGTCTGGCCCCCACTTTGCTTTCGGTCTGATGTTCTGTTAAAACTCTGTCTGTTTGGGCCTTTGGGTTGGGAGCAGATTCCCAGATGTTGTTGACTACAAATCCCATCACCCCCAGCCACAGTCCATTGCAGCTGGGGATGATGAGAATTGTAATATACAACATCTGAGAATCCCTATATCACAGGGAATATTGTTTGGATGTTGTGGTTATTCCCTCTCCTGGTGTGTTGCCGTGATACAATGTTGTGGCTATTCTTGTGTTTTTGCTTTGTGTGTGTGTGTGTGTGTGTGTGTGTGTGTGTGGGTATTTTGGATGACGTTTTACTAGGTATATTGATTGTTTTGTTTTGTTTTTTACTGATGTGATTTTTGCTCATGTCGCATGCCCCCTTGGAAGGCCACTGGGTGGACTTGTGGCCTTGAAATACGAGCACGACACATACAGATACGACAAAAACAAATACGAATACGACCAGTATTTATAAATATAAAGACGACCTTGGAAGCACTTGGCAGGCTGTTCAGAATTGACTTTTATTATTATTACTTGTTTACACAGTCAGACAGGTGTTATTGACTGGTTTGTTTTATCCAGACATCGAGTCCTTCCCAAGGACCGGATGCCAGAATTTTATTGTCAATTGTTATAGATATCGTCGCAGAATGTTTCCAGTAAAGCTGCTTTTTGTAATTGGCTGATGGTGATTTCTGTGGCCTCTGTGGTGTTGAGGTGCTCTTCAAGGTCTTTTGGAACTGCACCCAGGGCGCCAATTACCACTGGGATGATTTTGGTCTTTTTCTATTTTGGTCTTTTTCTGGTCTTTATTATATTATTATTTTTATTCATTCATTCATTCATTCATTCCATTTCTATACTGCCCTTCCAAAAATGACTCAGGGTGGTTTACACAGAGAAATAACAAATACTCTTATTATAAGAGTTCCACTGGAGCAAGGGAGTCTTTTGGGACCAACCCAAGGAAACAAACAGAAATAGAACAAGCAGCGTACAATTTTAGTTTTGACAGAGAAAAGGGTCCGTAGGGACATGGGCCATAGCCCAGTGGTAGAGCCTTTGCTTTGCATGCAGAAGCTCCCGGGTTCCCTCCCTGGCAGCTTCTCCAGGTAGGGCTGAGAGAGACCCCTACCTGAAACTTTGGAGAAGCCGCTGCCAGTCAGTGTAGACAGTCCTGAGCTAGATGGACCGATGGTCTCTGACTCAGTATAAAGCAACTTCCTATGTTCTTATGACCTGTTCTGCCTTGACTATGTTTGCTATGTTCCTTATGGGAAACACAGTTCAAGAACATTTCAAGGTTTCTAGAATATGGCATTACCTTCCTTTATAAATATCTACCTATCTTCGCTTCTATCTTGTTGTAATCAAGCACAGCCCCTTTCAGTGGTCTGCACTTCTATAATTAATTGCATCTGTTTTATTCATCTGCTTACATGAATGTCCCAGTGCTAATTTATTGCATCAAGGTTATGGTCCATCCTGGCTACTAGTAAAAAAGAAAGTTTGATGTAATTCTACCAAAGTCAATTAAGCGTCATTGATTAAGCAGTGATTTAAGGGGAGAAAAGACTAATAAAACTATTTTGTTTCCAAAAGAGCCTTCCCTGAACACATTTTGGGGAAAGGAAACGGAATTACATAAATCACCTGCTTTGGGTTTCTGCCGTCATGGGTGCTTGGACTGGCATAAAAATAAAATAAATGGATTTTTAAATTGCATTCTGCTGTCTCAGCTTACTGAGAGTGAGTGGAATTGATTCAAAGGACCTATTGGATCTATACCACAGCTATTATCTAGGTTTGCAAAGCTGATTCCTTTTGGTGTTTTTTTTTAAAGAAGTGTTTTTGTTTTGCATTGCCATAATAAAAAAAAGAAATCTCAGTGCCTTTTCTCATTAATTAAGCGAATTTTGGCAGTGAACAGCAAAAGAGCAGCAAAGAAAATCCAAGAACAGCACATTTTTAGTGCATGTGAGAGCTGATTAGAACACCTCATTTTCCTGTATATCCTGTGCTTCTTTTTGGTCCCTAATAACACCCATGAGTTATGAGGGGCCAGCTGTGCTTTCTCTGAGAACATCCTTAAATGAATAATTATATCATAACTGGAATGCGCTTTTCTTGCAAACTGAGTAGAAACTTAATATTAATCCAGTGACTGTTGGATGTGGGGAATGTCCTCTCCCAAAAATGTAAGTTTAGAAAATTTTCCAGAAAGGAAAAGCTATCTGCCCAAAAGCCCTCGGCTGTGTGAGGAAAAAGAAATATGTGAGGAGAAATAAGAATATGCACCAAAAGGGTATGAAGTCTTGTGGGTCTCCTTCATGGCTTTTAAAGGCAGGTAAAAACCCAGCAAAATAGAGGTTAAATATAGGCGAGACCTATACATACTCAAAAGCAAAAGGACTCAGAATTTAAGATGAGCCCTTGATTTCCAACATTAAAAAACTTGGCGGGGACTAGTCTTGATCCAGGTAAACTACAACACTAATAATTTATATACCGCTTTTCAACATAGGTTTCCAAAGCAGTCTACAGAGAGAGAGAGAGCAATTAAATTAAATTAAATTAAATTAAATTAAATTAAATTAAATAAGATGGCTCCCTGTCCCCAAAGGGCTCACAATCTAAAAAGAAACCTAAGATAGACACCAGCAACAGCCACTGGTGGATTACTGTGCTGGGAGTACTTGCATTCATTTTAAAGGTGAACCTGGGAACAGGCCTCTGAAATGTATGATACAGGTGAGTGGGGAGACCTGAGTTCAAATCCCCATTCAGCCGTGAAACTCATTGGGCACCTCTGTGCCAGTTAGGGTTGCCAACTGTCCCTCATTAGGCAGGATGTCCCTCATTTCAGGGATGAAATGTTGGCCCCTATAGGGACAGCATTTGTCCTTCATTTATCCAATAGCATATAATTCAATTCTCTCTCTCTCTCTCTCTCTCTCTCTCTCTCTCTCTGATACCCAGGCTCTTGATTACCACTACATACACCTCCCAGCCCAGCCAGCCCCCACGAACTTGTGCCCCTCATTCTGGCAATGAAATGGCGGCAACCCTAGCACCGGTCACTTACCTCTCAGAACTAATCCACCTCACAGGGTTGTTGTCAGGATAAACATAACCATGTACACTGCTCTAGGCTTCCTGGAGAAAGAATGGGATATGCATGTAAAAATAAACAATAATAACTGGGCCTGTGTGCAGATCTGTACCTGTGTATACTGCACACAGGTTGTACAATTGTTGGATGTAACGTGTGGATAGGACCTTTTCCCCTTCCAAATTGCTGTTTTGTTACAAATAATTTGCCAAGCACCTTATACGCACTGCACACTTTTTAGCCAGAGGGTTGTGTGCATGTGTGTGTGTTTTTTTTTGGCTTTCCCTGAGTAGAGATGGGTATCTCATTCCAACCTGCAGAGAGATTCCCATTTATCACCTAACCATCAGCTCTCATTGAGAAAGCATTGCCCAAACACCCTAGGCAATTATCTAGCAACCTGACTCCACAAGCATAGTCGGCTGTATATAACACCACCCACTTGTGAAAACCAGGCTATTAGATGGAGATATTCTGCTTATCTCATGGGTTAGGCCCAGCCCTTTAAATTGTCATTTCTGCTCAGCTACAATAAAGATTGCAAAATCTTTCAGTCGTAAAGTAAAGTGTGCCGTTGAATCGGTGTCGATTCCTGGTGAACACAGAGCCTTTTGGTTGTCTTTGGTACCCAACTTAAATATATCTTTTGGTAAGATTACATCTGTTGTACTTCCTTGCTCTTCTTTTAATTACAGTTTTTTGGGGGAAATTTATACGCATATTTTAATATAAATTACATCATTAGAACAGCTTGTGCTATACTATCAGTGGTCTATGGCAATATTATTGGTGCCATCTTTCTTATGAAGCGTCCCACTGATTAGTTGTATGAGAAGAAGAAAAATTCTTCAAGCTCAACTAGGGCCAAATGGATTTGAAGAGCATGCCTTTGCAGCCCCTAAGCTTGCTAGCTTAGGTTCGGTACCAAGGAGGGTGAGGTTTTAAACTGGGGGATCTGTTTTATGAGTGGCAACTTAGAGTCACCGAACTTTAAATCGCAAGCCTTTGAGTTCTAAAGTATGCTTCATCAAGTTAGATAGCAGCAAGCAAAAAAGACTGAAGGGCTGAGGGAAAGAGGAAAGTTGTGCCCAACTGTCTGCAGATTGTCAGATCTGAATATTTATATTTCTAGAAGTTGGGAGTGTATTAAGTACCTTTTCACCCTGCACAAAATTAATCCATGGAACTCCCTGCCACAAGATGTGGTGGTGGCCACTAGCTTGGTTGGCTTTAAAGGGAGCTTAGACAAATTCATAGAGCACAGGTCTGTCGATGGCAATTGAGGGCTATAGGCCACCTTCAGGCTCGGAAGCCGGATACTTCTTCTGAATCCCAGTTGAAGGGGAACAACAGCAGGAGAAAGGGCGTGCCCTCATCTCTTTTGCCGGTGGGCTTCTCAGAGGCACCCGGTGGGCCACTGTGGGAAACAGGTTGCTGGACTAGATAAGCCTTGGGCCTGATCCAGTAGGGCTGTTCATAGGTTTTTATAGCCCTTTTTTGCTTCCTTTGTCTCAGGAGCTCTTGGTGTCTTGAAATAATCTCACACGCTTCAGAGGCTGGTCAAGGAGCTTAAAATCCCACCTTCAGATTCTGCAAACTGCAGATAATTGAGGCACCTCCAGTATACCCCATTTCTTCCTTTTGGAGTTCTCCAGAGAACCCTCTTCTAAGCTAGACATTCAGTGAAAGAGGGATTGAGAACAGGGGAAAACACAACTCAGAGACTTCAGTCTTTCTCTCTTTCCCCACTTTCCTTGTTCTGCAGCCTGAAGAAGAGTTCTGTCATGACTTGTTGGCATTTAAGTTTGTCCAAATACAGGTAATACCCAATTGCAACTTTTGATTCCCCCCACCCCAGCAGTAACAAGCTGCTTCCAGTTTGTGTATATAAAAGTGACAGCTTTGATATAAACCTCCAAGAGTGAGCAAGTCAGAAGCTGGTAAAAAGTTTTATGAACTTTTAAGAGTTATCTCTCTGTGTAAACTGCCCTGAGCCATTTTTGGAAGGGCGGTAGAGAACTTGAATGAATACAAATAAATACAAATACAAGACTGGCCAAGTCAGGATTTAGCAAACCTAAGTACAAGCGTGAATGCATGCAGGGGTGTTGATAAGTATTGACAAGATCCAGGCCCTGGGCCCACAGCCTCCCTTTCAATAATTAAACTCAATCATGTCCCCCCAGAATAAAATCTGTAAAATGTTGGATTTTTTTTTTTTTTTTAAGTCTGGTGCAGCACCTATGGAAGTAGAAGCAGCAGAGAGCTTCGTGAGGCAAGGAGATCTTTCCTTGGCTCTCTGCAGGTGTCACCGTTTATGCATTTCCTCTTCGGAAGAGCTGCTGGGATTTGGGACTCTGAATAATTCACCGGCGGCCTGTGCCCCATGAACCACCCTTGAATTGTGAAGCTTCCGCATGAAGAGCTGGTCTTGTGGTCGTGAGCATGTTGTCCCCTCTGATAAGCAAGGTCTGCCTTGTCTTGCAATTGGATGGGTGGCCACATGTGAGCACCATAAGGTGTCTTCCTTAGGGGAGGGGCCCCCAGCTCAGTGGTGGAGGAGCATCTGCTTTGCAGGCAGGAGGTCTCAGGTTCAATCCCGGGCAGCATCTCCAGGAAAAACTTCCGGGAAGTTTTCCACACCCGGCTTTCACATCTCCTCCGGGATGGAGATTCGCATCTCCTCCGGAATCTCCTTTTCATCACGTGTTAGAGTGGAGACCGATTTATATCTGGGGTATAGAAAATCCTCTTTTTGTGTTGGGTTTGGTTTGGGGTGGGGTGGGGGGCAACTTCAAACTCGCAGGAAACCTGCAGTAAAGCCTGCTGCCCAGGGAAGCTCTAGGTAGGTCTGGGAAGGACTCCTGCCTACACCCTTGGAGAGCTCCTGCCAGTCAGTGTAGAAAGCAATGTGCTAGATGGACCCGGAGTCCTACACTCCCATAGGAACCTGCCATATACTGAGTCAGACCATTGGTCTATCTAGTTCAGTATTGTCTTCACAGACTGGCAGCGGCTTCTCCCAGGTTGCAGGCAGGAGTCTCTTTCAGCCCTAGCTTGGAGATGCTGCCAGGGAGGGAACTTGGGACCTAGATGCTCTTCCCAGAGCAGCTCCATCCCCTGAATGGAATCTCTTCCAGTGCTCACACTTCTAGTCTCCCATTCAAATGCAACCAGGGTGGACCCTGCTTAGCTAGGGGGACAAGTCATGCTTGCTACCACAAGACCAGCTCTCTTCTCCCTCCCCTCATCTGGGTGAGATGCTGGAGAAGCCAAGTTCCTCCTGTGATGCGCTGGTGCGGAGTTGACCCAGCCAGAGGATTTGCAGAGCACATGACTGCATTTCTTTGCCACAGCGGAGCTTGCTCGCTCTGGTGAAGTGCCAGAGGAGAGTGAAGTTCTTAAACTGGGGGGGGGGTCTGCTTTGCCAGAACAACCCACATTCCTCTGTTTTCGGAGAAGACAAAAGGAAACAGAAACCTGACATTCTGCAGAAGTTGGAGCCCTCTGCATTGACCTCTCCTGTTTTCCTGAGTGGAAAAAGCTTCCAGAAATCTGTAAGGCAACAGTAATACGCAGGCACCAGCTTGTGGTCAACCCTCCCCGCCTGCATTCCTGGCTGTGAAGGTTGGTTGGTTTTTCATTGTGGTTCTGTAAGGAAACCAAGCTATGCCTGAGAGAAAAGGATCATGAGAGAGAGAGAGAGAGAGAGAGGCGAGAGGATGTTCCTTCTCCAAGGCAGAGGGCATTCTTCATATTGCGGGTGGGTGGGGGGTGGATTTTTGGAACATTTCTTCCCATGAGCTCATGTCATCTGCAGCTGAGTAAACCGCAGGAAGGGGTGGATGGTGACAGGAAGGGAGAGGATGCTTCTCCAGAAGCGGGCTGAAGGTGAGAAATGGGGGAAAGAGCTCTTTATGTAGCATTGTAGAATCACAAACAATTTGGAGGTCCAAGGGACCTTGGAGATCATCTAGTCCAACCCCCCTGCTCAGCATCTGCTGCAGCAGGGGAAAGGCCATAGCTCAGTGAGGCAGAGCACCTGCTTGGTATGCAGAAGGTCCCATGCTCAATCCCTGACATCTCCTGATAGAAAGAGAGCCATGCTTGGAACCCAGGAGAACTGCTGCCAGCCAGTGCCGGCAGTGTTAGCTCCCTCTGTTGTTCTTCTGGGTTCAGCACTTTCCCCGGGTTTTCTAGAAATTAAATCTGCAAGTAAGGGAGTCGATGCATTGTGCAGGCATCTAAAACCCACAAGCGAGGCATGAAGGGTATTGCCCTCCCCTCCTCTCCTCCTGCCCCTGAGCAAGTGGCATTCACAGATATACTGCCCCTGAACGTGGAGGTTACACATAGCCTTTATTTCGGCATATACATAAATGAGAACATAACAGCCCTGCTGGATCAGGCCCAAATAGGCCTTGGGTCTATTTGTAGGCACAAATAAATACAAATAAATAAGGATTTATTTCAGGGCATAAGGGGTGTGGTACTAATAATAATATTGTGTATAGTCCTTTTGCCCGGTAATCTATAGCAGGGATTCTCATCGCTGGGTCTCTAGATGTTATTGGACTTCAACTCCCATAATCCCCAACCAAAGGCCACTGGGGCTGGGGATGATGATGATGATGATGATTACATTTATATCCCGCTCTTCCTCCAAGGAGCCCAGAGTGGTTTACTACATACTTGAGTTTCTGTTTCACAACAACCCTGTGAAGCAGGCAAGGCTGAGAGAGAAGTGACTGGCCCAGAGTCACCAGCAAGTATCATGGCTGAAAGGGGATTTGAACTCGGGTCTCCCCGGTCCTAGTCCAGCACTCTAACCACTACACCACGCTGGCTCGTGCTGGGATTATGGGAGTTGAAGTCCAATAACATCTGGAGACCCAGCGTTGAGAATCCCTGATCTATAGCTTGGCTCACTGACGGCCTCTCTGGATTGATGACATCGCTGCTGCTGCGCCTACAACATTCATGATTTCCTGCAATCAGCTGGCAACATGTTTGTTTCCTGATCGGTTGGGCGCCTCCCCTTACCCAGTCACGGGACTCTTGCTGCTCTCTGTGAAACGTTGGAGGGTGTCCAAGCACTTGTTCTAGTGGTCTTGTGGTTCTGCCATCGAGGAAGAGCAGGCGGGGAAGGCAGACGGAAGACCTGGGGCTGCAGAGGCTGCAGGAAGAGCTGGGCGACTTCTGAGACATCTCCGCGAGAAGAGGAAACTGGGCACAGGGTACAGCAAGTTGGTGCCGGGAGAGGGAAAGTGGTTGGGGGCAAAGGGGGCAATGTGGCTGCTCGGGTTTGTCATAAGAAGTGGGCTGAGATCCCGTGTAACAACATCCGAGCTGAATCTCATTGACTGAATAGGAAACGGGATTGGTCCCCAAAGCTATACTGAGCCTCACCTTCGAATCGCTTGGAAGAATCTTGGTAGTGTGGCATGGAAACCAGTTAAAGTACGATCAAGAACAGAGAGGCGAGATGAAATTGTGGTATGTTGTGAAACTAGAATGCGGAAGGCACAACAAGTATGGATCTCGGACAACAGCAGGTGGCATGTATTTTATTTATATATGGAGGGCTGTGGAAATCCACTAGACTACTAGTCTGTGACAAGTGGAAAATGATGCCTGGCGAGTGAAAAAAGTCCTGCTGAGCAATGTACCAACATAGCTTGACGAGTAAAATATTTTATCGGGCTGATAAACTGAGCCAACCTTTCTTCACCCCTCCAAATGATCTTGAGCTGAACCCTCCGACCTCAAGTTGAACGCAAATGGCCAGGGCGCATGTGTGGTGGCCTCGGCCGCCACCGGAGAAAGGGCTGGGACGGCCCCAATCCGGCCTAAAATGGCCCTTGGAAGAGCGGGGGTGGCTGGCGGTGGGAGGGGGAAATGGCAGAGACCCTCCACCCCCACGCCACGGCCACGGCAGCAATTTGTTTGTTTAACTTTAGAACCCCCAAACCGGCTCAAATTTGAGCTGAGCAGTGGGTCTGTGTGGAGGGCACAAAACCAAACATGCCCAGTTCGGTTCGAGTCTGATTTGGACTCGATCTGAAACGGGCAAACTAGTTTTGTGCACACCCCTATTTGTCAATGGCTTTCTTCATGCTATGTTTGTATGTAAGCTTGTTTAATCTGGTTTTTGTGTGTTTGATTTAAAAAAAAATCCCTACAAGTACAGAAAAGGAGGTCAGCTGCCTGATCCTCCAGTGAGAATATGAGACAGAGGATCCCCTGCTGAAGTCTGACAAGGCACAGGGAAGGATGGGGCAAACTTAACATATGTGATGTGGAAGGATGCAAGGGAGAGGGAGAAACACATTCTGGCAGTGCTTTGACTTCTAACGTTCTTACAACCAGGGAGGAGAAATGGCATATCTGTAAGAGATCTCGCAAAGGGATGCCTCCAGTCCCGCGTAATGGGAGTGAGGTGGTGGGACCAGGGGCCTCTTTAAGGAGCTGGGGAAGGCAGAAAAGAAGAAGGCTCCAATTCTGGCATGGAGCAGGTGAGGGAGAGACAGAGTGCTTAACCCTTTGACTCTGTTGGAGATGCTGCCAGGGATTGAACCTGGGACCTTCTGCATGCAAGGCAGGTGCTCTACCCTGAGTGTTGACCCTTCTGGGGCATATTACACTGCTCTGTGCTGACTTAGACCCTTGGTCCTCCGAGCTTTGGGTTGTCTGCAGAGACTGGCAGCGGCTTTCCTAAGTTTCAGGCTCAGACAGGGCTCTTTTCTGGCCCTGCCTCGTCTCCAGGTATGACTGAACTCGGGCCCTTTTGCAAGCAGAATAGAGTCTCACTGAGCTACAGCCCTTGGCTAATATAAAAATGCTCTTCCATCTTTTTTGCCCCTGACTCAGAAGTCTTTTCCAGCCCTACTCTCCCCTTTTAACCGGAAGTACCGGGGATTGAACCTGGGACCTTCTGCATGCAAGGCAGGTGCTCTAGCCTTGAGCTATGGCTCATCTGAGCCAGCCCTTCCAACTAGGAACATAGGAAGTGGCTATATACTGAGTCAGAGCCTTGTTCCATCTAGCTCAGTATTGTCTACACAGCCTGGCAGCGGCTTCTCCAAGGTTGCAGGCAGGAATCTCTCTCAGCCCTCTTTTGGAGATGCTACCAGGGAGGGGACTTGGAGCCTTCTGCATACAAGCATGCAGGTGCCCTACCATGGAGATACAGCCCCATTCTCTAAGGGGAATATCTTAGAGTGCTCACATGCAATCTCCCATTCCAGTGCCAACCAGGGCAGACCCTGCTTAGCAAAGGGGGCAAGTCATGCTTGCTAACCCAAGACCAGCTCTCCTCCCTAAACTGCAGGAGATAAGGGTACGAGGAGCATCTTAGAGGTTAGTCCACACAGTACTCACCCCCGGCCCCGGGCTTCCAGCGGTTGCTGCTGACGCCCTGCCTGGCCATGCCTTCCCATGCAGATGTTCACCCCACCAACAGCGAACCAGGCAGCTCAGATGACCTTCTGCAGCACTTCGGACTCTGAGCTTCCTCTGTGTCATGCGTTGGCATTTTGCAATCTCGGTGATTTGTGTCGCAATTGTTTTCCAATTGGACCCGCTCGTGCCAGCAGTGGAGGAGAAGCTGGTATAACCGTTTCTCCTTCCTCCAGACTGAGTTGCATGATTCACCCTGGGTATCACTGTCTATTACTTCGACTGATGGAACATGGGGCTTGCACAAGAGCGATGAGTCCGAGGAACGGCCAGAAAACCAAACTCCCGAAAATTAAATTTCCTGGAAGGTTTGAAGGCAGAAAACAGAAAATTAAACTCCCGAAAATTAAGTTAGAAGTATTATGTATAGTTATAGGCATATTTATTTAACTAACTCACTCACTCACTCACTCACTCACTAACTCATATTCCTCCCAAAACTCACATGTCTGGTTAGTTTACAATAAAACACAAATTAAAACAAAATTAAAACATTAAAACAATTACATTTTAATTCCCTCTCTCCTAACACTAGAACCAGGGGTCATCCCATGAAACGGACTAACAAGAATTTTAGGACCAACCAAAGGGAGTACTTTTTCAACACAACGTATTATCAGTCTATGGAATTCTCTACCACAAGATGTGGTGACAGCCAACAGCCTAGATGGTTTAAGAGGGGTTTAGATAAAGTCATGGAGGAGAGGTCTAACAATGGCTACTAGTCTGAGGGCTAGAGGCCACCTCCAGCCTCAAAGGCACGATGCTTCTGAGTACCAGTTGCAGGGGAGCAACAGCAGGAGAGAGGGCATGCCTTCATCTCTTGCCTGTGGGCTTCCAGCGGCATCTGGTGGGCCACTGTGAGCAACAGGATGCTGGACTGGACAGGCCTTGTAAAAAATAAAAGCAAAGCAATGTAAATTCATTGTATATGTGTATATTCATATTTAGTGGAGTAGCACTACAAAACGTGTTCATTTGGCGAGGAAATAGAAACACTGATGCAAATTAAGCTAAGACATTTTCACCAAGAGGCCATTCACACAATCAAAAACTCCCAGGTTTAGGAGCTGAGCGTGCTCCCAGTTTTCGGTTGTGTGGAAACAAGGCCAAGAGGAAAAAATGCGTAGAAGTGATTATGTGGAAGCAAGGTAGGAGGAAAACGTGGGTAGCTTTTTATTCTTCAATTTGGATTCTTTATTTGAATTTGGATTCTTCAATTTGGATTCTTTATTCTTCAAATTGGACTGTTTCCCCAGGCTCCATAGAATTTAAATTTAGATGCCGCTTGTCCTTAGTGTGCATGTGTCTAAATGCGCACACATGAACATTAAGGTGTCGTACCCAGCCTGCCATTTAAAAACAAAAAATGCTGGTGAGAATCATTTTGGCCTGCAGATAAATCAGCCTAGCCTACTTCACAGGGTTGTTGTGAAAGAGAAACGTAAGTATGTAGTACACTGCTCTGGGCTCCTTGGAGGAAGAGTGGGATATAAATGTAATAATAATGATAAAAAATTTAATATTGGCTACACAAGAACAGGCACTAAGAACAAATGCAATAAGAGCAAAAGTCAAAAAATCCACAACAAACAGCAAGTGCCGCCTTTGTAAAGAAGCAGATGAAACAGTGGACCACCTAATCAGCTGTTGTCAAAAGATCGCACAGACTGACTACAAACAAAGGCATGACAAGGTAGCAGGGATGATATACTGGAACGTCTGCAAAAAATACAAGCTACCTGTAGCCAAACATTGGTGGGACCATAAAATTGAAAAAGTGGAAGAAAATGAAGATGCAAAAATATTATGGGACTTCCGACTACAAACAGACAAACATCTGCCACACAATACACCAGATATAATTGTAGTCGAGAAGAAAGAAAAACAAGTTAAAATAATCGATATAGCAATACCAGGTGACAGCAGAATAGAAGAAAAAGAAATAGAAAAAAATCACAAAATACAAAGATCTACAAACTGAAATTGAAAGGCTGTGGCAGAAGAAGACCCAAATAATCCCAGTGGTCATTGGCGCCCTGGGTGCAGTTCCAAAAGACCTTGAAGAGCACCTCAACACCACAGGGGCCACAGAAATCACCACCAGCCAATTACAAAAAGCAGCTTTACTGGGAACAGCCTATATTCTGTGACAATATCTATAACAACGACGATATTGACAATAAAATTCTGGCATCCCAGGTCCTTGGGAAGGACTCGATGTCTGGATAAAACAAACCAGTCAGTAACACCTGTCTGACTGTGTGTGTAAGTAAGTAAGTAAATAAATAAAAATAATAAATAAATAAATCATAGGATTGTTACAATGGTTATCTGGGTTATTTTAAGGTAACAGAGAGAAGCCTTCCTGGCTTTTTAAAACAGAGCGTGGACAATACCTGGCTGGCATCTCTAGTTAAAAAAATCTCTAAAAACAAACCTGGGAAAGATATCAAAATATGTGATATGTTCAGCCATCTGTAAGAGGTGAGGTGACAGAGGGCAAGGATCCCTCTATGTCACTATTTCCCTTGGTGAAATATAACAGTCAGAATGAAACCAATCGCCATCTGACAGCAGAGAAGGGGGGAAACCACATCTTAGCCAGCCCGACTTCCAAATGCACAGTAGAAAATGAAAATCTTTTACCTGTTCCTGAATAAACACTGAGCTTCCCCAAGGTTAATGAGCTCGAGGTTGCGTACATCTGTGGCTGCCAGCCAGATCTGGCCCCACCCAGGGCTGCTGTGAACGCCAAGTTGCTTCAGAGAATGATTCAATGAACCCTGGGAAAAGAGAAAGAAAGGAGTGAGACACGTTGGCAGGACTTTCAGGCCGGGCTTTTGACAAGGCCATAAGATCTGGCCCTTCTACCTTGGAAAAAGGGGGCATAGCTCAGCGGTGGAACACCTGCTTGGCATGCAGAAGGTATCAGGCTTCGTCCCTGGCAGCATCTCCAGGTAGGTCTGGGAAAGACCCCCTGTCTAAAGGTCAGGAGAGCTGCTGCTAGCCAGAGTAGACAATATGGAGCTGTATAGACGGGGAGTCTGTCTCAGTAGGCAGCGGTTTTGATCTTGGATCAAGATCGTCTCTCTTTCAGCTTTCTACCGCCTCGACATGGTGTGGAGGAAGTGGCGAAATAATTGGCTTTATATTTTTCAGCAAAAGAAGCCAAGACAAGAGCAAGTACGAGATGTGAATACGGAGAGCTAGATTTTCTCCTTTGCAACCCGGGAGTTACAGATTGAAGATTTGTTTCATTATGGCCTGCTGGAAACGCCAGGCTGGTGATGTTGGGAATGATGAGCTCCCAATTTCTGTCTCGTACTGCTGGAACCAAGAAAAAGAATGCTCCGTTCACTGGAAGCACGGTAAAGTAAATCCTTTGCATGGCTGGCTACCAGGAAAAAAACACCCAGAAATTACATTGACTCTAGTAGCATTGAGCTAAATTTAGAGCCATTTCCTCCATCGTGCTGAATCGTCTGTGTTGATCTGTAGGTTTCTTTTTTGAACAGGTTGCTATGTCTCCTCTGGTTGCATTGTGAAGGTGTTGTGTGACAAGTTTGAATCTGTTTCCTCTGACTGAGATGACAATGGCTGAGATTGAGGAATCCCCCCCCCCCACTGAACCTTAAGTTGCCTGCCTTGTAAGGCTGAGAGTTTAATTATGGAATTGTCACAAGTGCAGTTTGCCACAACTTCATTGGTTTAATTCATTTGCATCCCTCCCCTTCCCCAGCCCTGTATTACTGATGTGTACATCAACAGGATAGTGTGAATAACAATCTTGCTGCCAATGTACATACAGTTCCGTCAAGATTCATTTTGTGTAGTGTTTTACCAGTGCCCATGTGCATTCTCATGCCCTAGTGAAGACCCCAAATATGTGCATGGGATCTGCACATGCCGCTGCCTTGAGAATCTTCTTTTGGGCAGTGTTGCTGATGTGCACATGCACTCTTGCCCATTGACTGGGCAAAATGCCACACCAAAATAATCTGGAGAGAAGTGTATGTGCAATCATGTCCAGACTGCTTTTTTGCAGTGTGTCTTTTCAGTGTGCATGTTCGCACTGGTGGGGTGTGTGGGAGGAAAGACGTGCGTGGAGGGAAGGAACAGAAATCTCTGTAGGTAACTGATTGAAAATAGGGGATTGAAAATAAAACTGCTAATATTATAATGCCCTTATACAAAAATATGGTGTGGCCACACCTGGAGTGCTGCGTACAATTCTGGCCACCACAACTAAAAAAGGACATTATAGAACTGGAAAAGGTGCAGAAGAGGGCAACCAAGATGATCAGGGGCCTAGAGCACCTTTCTTAGGAGGCAAGGCTACAACACCTGGGGCTTTTTAATTTAGAAAAAAGATGACTGCGGGGAGACATGATAGAGGTCTATAAAATCATGCATGGTGTGTAGAAAGTGGATAGAGAGAAATTCTTCTCCCTCTCACATAACACTCGAACCAGGGGTCATCCCATGAAATTGATTGCTGGGAAATTTAGGACCAACAAACAGAAGTACTTTTTCACACACTGCATAATCAACTTGTGGAATTCTCTGCCACAAGATGTGGTGACAGCCAACAACCTGGATGGCTTTAAGAGGGGTTTGGATAACTTCATGTAGGAGAGGTCTATCGACGGCTACTAGTCGGAGGGCTATAGGCCACCTCCAGCCTCAAAAGCAGGATGCCTCTGAGTCCCAGTTGCAGGGGAGTAACAGCAGGAGAGAGGGCATGCCTTCATCTCTCGCCTATAGGCTTCCAGTGGCATCTGGTGGGCCACTGTGCGAAACAGGATGCTGGACTAGATGGGCCTTGGGCCTGATCCAGCAGGGCTGTTCTTATGTTCTAACTGTGCATGCATGGTGTACCAAAAGCAGAGCATTCCTAAAGTTTCCATTTTGGAAACTGGAGTAGGTAGTTCAGAACTTCAAAATCAGGCGAGACACCCAGGCAAAGGGAATTTCCGATGCTCATCCTTCCTTCCTGTCTTCCAGAGCTTCTCAACGGACAGGTGCTTGCAGTTCTCACAGCTTGTGAATCCGGTAGATCTTCTTCCCACATAGATACGAATTTCTGTGCTGAGAGCCTGAAGACCTGGGGGATCCAGGTAAGATTGCACACCTTGTTGAAACCTGTAGAGCAGAAGCAGTGCTACTTAGCAAAGCAGCCTGATGCAACAATCCGTGCTTTCTGCTCCTGTATTATATGTACGCAGTACAAATGGGGAGCAACCTGCTTTTAATTAACGAGTTAATCATTCTGTGTGATCTTTTTTGCAAGCCTTTACTGCCCCTCCTGCGAAACTAGAAGGCTCACAGGCATAACTCATCAAATCTACACACATAATATATGGACTATAATTAATGGTTTCTTTTCTGTCTCACATATATAGCTGCCCTACAGATGCTACAATCTCTATGCTTTTAAGTCAGTGCGTCCATTCCATAGGGACATAGAGCTGCCTTATACCAGGTGCAAAAGAACACTAGAACCAGGGCTTCATCACATGAAACTGAAGATCGGGACATTTAGGACCGAGAAGAGAAAGTACTTTCCCACACAGCACATAATTAATCTATGATGTTCTCTGCCACGGGATGTGGTGATGGCCACCAGCTTGGATGGCTTTAAAAGGGCCTTTGACAAATTCACAGAGGACAGATCTCTCAGTGGCTATAGGCCACCTCTAGCCTCAGAGGCAAGATGCCTCTAAAAACCAGTTGCAGGGGAGCAGCAGTCGAAGAGAGGGTGTGTGCTCACCTCTTGCCTGTGGGCTCTCCAGAGGCATCTAGTGGGCCACTGTGTGAAACAGGATGCTGGACTAGATGGGCCTTCTTGGGCGTGATCCAGTGGGCTCTTGTTACATTCTTATGTAGACCATTGGCACTTCTAGCTCAGTATTGTCTACGCTGACTGGCAGATCCTGCTTAGCAAGGGGGACAATTCATGCTCACTACCACAAGACCATAATTATAATTAATTATGGAATTAATTTTAATTCCATAATTATAATGAAAATATGATAAACTAGTAGGTGAGGTCCATTGTTGACTGAGCACAGTCATTTTTGCAGAGATTACACTAACAGAGAAATTAAATAAATGTAATAGGAATGTGTATTAATGTGATTGCAATGGAAGTAAAAAACAGTTTGGCATTTTTAGGATTTCAACTTCAAACATTATTCATTTAGTTAAATAATTACCATATAGGTATCTTTGCATCATAGTACATTTGAAACTCAGAAAAGACTTCTGCTTCTCTTGAGCATAATGTTGTTTTTGAATTACCTATCTGATTATTGAGTGTTATGAATGTGTTCAGAACAATCACAGTGAAAATCTGCCAGTTATATTCAGAATTTCTTCTTTTAAAAATACATTTTCCCAAACATTTTCCCCAGCATATTCTGCTGTAAAAAGTAGTGCATTTTAGTTAATTTCAGTAGCAAGATTGCTCATACAAAATTTGATAGATATTTTTAGATCATCGGGAAGTATGATATTCAGAATTTCTTCTAAAAAGATATTTTTAAAAAAACCAAACTGTTCAGCAAGCATATTCCAGTGTAAAAACTAGTGCATTCAGCTAATTTAAGTGGCAGGATTGTTCATGTGGAATTTGGTGTCTGTAGATCATCGGAAACTATGACTATTTTGTACAAGCAAATTATTCAAAATATTTTGGTCGACAGAAGTAGCACAATTTAGAACAGATTCTCTAAGGGGCAAATTCTCCATTAGAAGAATTCTCCATGAGATCTGCTGTGAGTTCCTCATTATTATTATTTTTGATTCTGTTTTCAAAAAAAAAGATAAAATATTTGTGAAACAGAAGACATACATTAGTGTGTGTGCGCGCACGTGTGTGCGTGTAACTCACTGGGATGCATTCATCCCAGTGAGTTGAAGTACATGCAACTCCTTGCTCTGGTTTGTGGCCGTTGCATTTGGCCATACAGCTACTGATCACATTGTCACCCAAACAGATGACGGCCGACGAGTGGAGAAATTTGATCCAGCATGCAGTGCTAGAGCCAGAAGTGAGAAAGTACATGTTCTACAACTCAAGAGCATTTGGGATAACCGTTGCTGTGGTAAGGAACATGTGTCAGTGAGGACTGGCAGGGTGTATCTTTGCCGAGCTCAGAACTGGCAGCACACCACTCCGCTGTCCCTTACATCAATAATTTCAGGAAAGGATGTGGATCATTGACAGTAGTAGGACCTCGTGATTTAGGCTCTAGATGCTGCTGTTAGCATGCCGAACAATGTTCAGGATCACTGTGAACCATGAGAATATCACTCCCATAGTTGCTAATATGAGAGCCCTTGGCAGCATCTAGTGATGCAGGGAACCATAGGAATTACATTTCCCATGGTTCCCCATGGCCCTCGATCTAGGCTGTAATGCTGCTTTGCCCATGCGCAGCCATGTTCAGGATCACCACAGACCATGGGTATATAACTCCCATGGTTCCTCCTGGCATGAGAAGAACTCTTGGCAACATCTAGCAAAGCCGGGACATGGCCTAATTCTTGAGCCCCCGTTGGGCATCCGGCTGTGCTGGGGCATGAACTAGTCATATTTGTAACAGTAAAGGGGAAGTTGTGCCATCAGGTTGGTGTCAACTCGTGGCGGCCACTGGGCCCTGTGGTTGTCTTCGGTAGAATGTTAATGCTCTTTGTCCTTTCTATTTTGTATTGTTTTTATACTTGTGTTTTAATTTTTTTTTAATCAGATCTGTCTTCTATTTTTAGCTTACCATTTTAACTGTGCCATTTTCATAATCTTGTTTTTAAATTTTGCTGTAAACCGCCTTGGCATTGTTTTAATGAAAGGTGGCATGTCAATTCAACGATAAATAAAATAAATAAATAAAACGTCACGGCATCGCGGCCCTCCTCGCCTAGCACAACAGCATTGGTGCTAGTGCCCATTTCGTCTGGATGCTGTCTTGTGTCTGGGGCGTTGGGGACCTCCAGACAAGCACCTTGTCACATCTCACACTCTGGCCCCATCACCCGTTCCTGTGCTTTGCATTGTAATAAGGTCAGAGCCCTTTGGCACGGGTACAAAGCGTGCTGAAGTGAGCCAGCGTGGTGTAGTGGTTAGAGTGCTGGACTAGGACCGGGGAGACCCGAGTTCAAATCCCCATTCAGCCATGAGACTTGCTGGGTGACTCTGGGCCAGTCACTTCGCTCTCAGCCTAGCCTACTTCACAGGGTTGTTGTGAGGAGAAACTTAAGTATGTAGCACACCGCTCTGGGCTCCTTGGAGGAAGAGCGGGATATAAATGTAATAAATAAATAAATAAATAAATAAATAAATTTCTGCGTTCAAAACCAGTGACACACAGCTTTGGCAGGAGAATCCTGCCCAGACAAGTGTTCCCTGTTCAAGTTTTATCCTTGCTTATTTCTCTAAGCATTTTTGCCATCTCTCTCTCTCTCTCCCTCCCTCCCACCCCCCCACCCCCCCGGCGGTCATCCTCCTTCCAGGTTTTCTACGTGACTCTCTGGGTCAACCTTTATTCCATCTTGCAGCTGTATCCCTTCGCACAATATTGGGAGCTCGCTCTCTTGGTCACCGCTGTGGCTTTAGTGACTGCCTTGGTCGTCAGACTCATTGTCCATCGACAGCAACATAAGGTAAGAAGAGACCGAACATGTGCATGCATTGAAAATATGAAAAGGAAGGAGCTGAAACTGGTGCTCATAGTTACCTCCCAGCTCATCTGCCTGTCCCGGGTGTTACTGTCCAGTCCTGTGATGGAGCTGAGTAGAATCATAAACTCTGGTTCAGCAGCATCCGTTGCTATCTATCTATTTATTTATTTATTTATTTATTTATTTATTTATTCATTCATTCATTCATTCATTCATTCATTCATTCACACTCACACACACACACACACACACAGTCAGACAGGTGTTATTGACTGGTTTGTTTTATCCAGACATCGAGTCCTCCCTCCTCCTCCTCCTCCTCCTCCTCCTCCTCCTCATTATTGTTGTTGTTGTTGTTATTTGATTTGATTTCTATACTGCCCTTCCAAAAATGACTCAGGGCAGTTTACAGTGGCCAAGGGTGGGGAACCTTGGCCCTCCAGCTGTATCTGAACTACAACCCCCAAACGAGTTCAAAGACACGGAAAGAATGATTTTAGCGCAACCCATTAACAATTCTTGTAACCGCCCTCAGAGGCTATTATTGTTCTATTGTTACAAGAATTGTTTATGGGTTGTGCTAAAATCATTCTTTCCGTGTCTTTGAACCCGTTTGCCATCCGTCTGTCTCATCCTCCATCACAGTGACCACTCCTCACCCAATATGTTTTTTTAAGCAGTTCCTGGGAAAGGGCAACAGAAGGAGAGTGCCCAAAGCACGAGACGTCTGCTTTCCATTTCATTCTGCAGTGGCCAGATCTCCCTCGGAAGACAGTGTGTTCACTGGGCTCCACGTTTTAAGGAGGACCAACATCCTCTGCTAACTTGGCAAAGAGGCACCTTTTAACGTGGTGATTCTCTTTACTGAGCAGGGGGAGAGTAATTGGCCCGATCCACCCCCAGCACAGTACCTCCAGTAACTATTGCTGGTGTCTATCTTATGTTTCTTTTTAGATGGTGAGACCTTTGGGGACAGGGAGCCATCTTATTTATTTATTATTTCTCTGTGTAAACCAGAGGTGGGGAACCTTGGTCCTCCAGCTGTTGTTGAACTACAACTCCCACCATCCCCAGCCACAATTATTGGCTGTTGTTGTTGTTGTTGTTGTTGTTGTTGTTGCTGCTGCTGGGGATGGTGGGAGTTGTAGTTCAAAAACAGCTGGAGGGCCAAGGTTCCCCAGTCTACCCATCAGTTTACCCATCGCTTGCTCCCTTAGTGACCAGGCAACAGCGTCTCTTGCCAAGAAAAAGCTGACCTTTCCATCCTCTGAGGTGCCTCCAGTAGCTCAGTGATAAGGCATTTGCGTGGTGTGAAGAAGGGCCCCAGGTATATAAATACTCGATACCTTGGCCCCTTCATTGGGGCGGAAACTCTGAAGAGCGGCTGCCAGCCAGTGCTGACCGTTCTGAGCTGGATGGACTGATGGGTAGACTCAGAAGGCAGCTTTATATGTTCATAGAATCTTCAGGCGCTGCTCTGTCTCTCGGAGGCTGAGCACCTCTTTTGCATGTAGAAGGTCCCGCGGTTCATTCCCTGGCAGCATCTCCAGGTCGGGCTGGGAGAGGCTCCTGCCTGAATCCTTGGAGAGCCACTGCCAGTCAGTGTAGACAAGACTGAGCTAGATGGACCAAGGGTCTGACTCGGTATAAAGCAACCCCCTATGCAAGCGAGCTTCTTGTTACTGTAAAACCGGCCTTCCATTCCCTCCGCGGATGATCCAGAAGCTGACGACCCCTTTCTTTCTCCTTATTTAACAGATCAACATGAATACTGACATCAGGTTGGCAGCTGCCAATGAAGTCTTCATGAAAAACCAGCTCCTGGTGGGCGTGACAGATATACTGGACAAGCACTGTAGCATCCCACAGGTATCCTTCCTGCGAGAAGCAACTTCCACTTCTATCTGCTCGTGTGTTTTTATTTTATTTTATTTTTTATTTATACTATTTTATTTTTATTTAATTAAATTATTCACAAATGGATTATTATTATTTAATTAATTAATATACCACCTGACTCCAAAGGCTCTCTCTAACAGGGGAAACGAGCTTGGGCATGCAAAACCTGTGCAATTCCCTCCAGAAGGAAATTGCCGGTTCGACACTTCCAGGTGTCTAAAAAGACATGGTAACAGTACCGGTAATGGTACCAGGTGACGAGCCTCACTGGAGAGGCGATTCCATCGGCGCGATGCCACCACCGAAAAGGCCCTGCCCCTAGTTGCCAACCTGCCTGGCCTCGTTTGGCAGTTAGAGCAGGGCCTCCAAAGAAGACCTTGAGATCCATGTAGGGAAGACATGTGGGATGAGGCCCTTTTTAAGGTAACTTGGTACCTAGCCATTTAGGGCTCTGCTATAAAGGTTGAAAACAGAAGTTTGAATTGGACCTGGAAACGAGCTGTTTAAAGAGCATGTTGGTGCACAAGGCGGGTGGCTATCTAACATTCTGTCATTCCCTCCCCACCACAAGGGGACGCTGTCCCTACTTTTAAAACAACTGAATAGGGCTTTTTGACATGCCGGAAGGCATGAAATCTATAGAGCCCTCCCTGGCTTGTTTTAAGCCATATGAAAATGTAATTGCCTCAATTTCTCCCCCCATAGCTATGGTTTGTTCATTTCAACGTGGAACCGTGCCTCCAGTCCTTGGCAAACTCCATTACAGAAATGAAGAGGAAACAAGAGGTGAATTCTTCTTGCAGGCTTTTGGGGGTGCCGCTGGTGTCCTGAGGTGCAGAAAAGATGTGGTAGGCACAGCACAAAAATGTTGCTCTTCCCAATGGGCAAGCTACCCCCGGCTCCGCTCACAATCCATCTCAGCTTTGAAGAGCATCCCTTGCAAGCAGTGTGCCCTGTAACAGGGATTTCCAGGTGCTGTTGAATACAACTCCCATCACCCCCTGCCAAAGGCTGTTGCAGCTGGGGATGGTGGGAGTTGTAGTCAGCAGCATCTGGGAACCCCTCTTTCACTGCTTGCCAGGTGCCGAAAACCCTCAAGGGGTTTTCTGCATTCTGGGAGGAATGCTCCCAAACCTCGAGATAATATTTTAGGGACATAGGAGGCTGCCTGCTCAGCCAGAGCCTTGCTCCATCTGGCTCAACCTTGTCTACACTGACTGGCAGCAAGTCTCCAAAGTTCTAGAGAGGGGGGCTGAAATTGTTCCAAATTCCAAACTGAATTTTAGGATTCTTCCAAGAGGAAACTGAAATTGGAAGTGGAATTTAAGGGTTCTTCTCAAGGCCAAACTGAAAACTGAAAAGCATCTCAGGTTTCCTCCCTTCAGGAAAAAAATTGAAAGTGGGTTCTCCACTGCATTCCCAGTGCTCACTGGGAAATACCAAGACTTCATTCATTCGTTCATTCATTCAATATGCCACCTGACTCCAAAGGTCCTGGGCGGTTCTAGACTAGGACCTTGAACCTTCGGTTCTATCTCAGAGCTATTTCTTAATTTATGATTCTCCTCCTTCTCTATGTCTGTGTCAGTAGCCACGATTGCGTGAAGGGGCGATGAGTTCTGCCAGTTCACGGTCCTGTTTTGGGAAGAAGTCCTTTGATTCCTCTCTTTCAAATCTGTGCTGCGTGTGTGTGCATGGAGCTCTGTCTACACACCCACAGAAACACACTTAAAAGACTTGCAAAACGAGTACACCCCTGGCCGTGGTCTGCAGGTGGTTTTTTTGACTGGTCCCTTTCCCTCCCTCTGCTCAGGCAGCTTTAAGGCACAACTTGGACAATATCTGCATTGTGATCGAGACACCGGTCCTTCCGAGCCTGGAGGGGGAAGTGGAAGGCTCCTTGGAGGACTCACCACTGCTACCCAACGAAAATCACAGTGGCAAGAGCAGAAGAGGTGGCTTGACATGCCGTGAGCTCCTCCAGCTCATCCCCAACGGAGCCCCGGAGGTAGGAATTTCGTGGTGGGCGGCTGCGCTGAAGCCACATGATGGGTATTGCCCCTTTCTGCTATGACTCAGCGGGAAAAGACGCCCTGGGGAGGCCAGGGCTGCCAAGTTCTGTTTAAAGAGGGAAAGAACTTGCTCTGTTAAGCCGCCAGGAAATGGAGCTGCTGCAGACGTCCGTGTCCATGGCCCTATGCCAGGAAAGCTCAACATTTCACCCTGGTCTGTTTGACAGGCCGACCCACCAGTGTCCTCTCGAATTGTTTTCATCTCTGTGCAGAATGAGTTTTCTTCTGGGCCGCAGGATCCAGGCAGCGTGGGCACACCTGCATACCTGATTCAACCTGAGCGGGGTAGAAAATTGAGCGGACATCAGAAAATGTGTGAGCCCGCGCACATGTGCACGCTTTAGAGGGAAGACGTCAACCCACTAGACGTGTGTCTCTGCAGCACCCCAGGCTGGGGTGGTGAATCAGACCCTTGTTCCATCTGCTTCAGTCCTGTCTACACTGACTGGCAGCAGCCCTCCAGTGTTTGGGATGGGGGTCTTCCCCAGCCTGGCTGGAGATGGCAGGGGCTGAGCATGGGACAGGCTGCATGTCTGTCTCACTACTGAGTAGTTACTCGGTAGTTACTCAATAGTTACTCGCTAGTGAGTAGTTACTCACTAGTTACTCGCTACTGTGTAGTTACTGAGTAGGTGCTCGCCACTGAGTTAGGGGTGCTCCTGATGAGCAGACACCGCTGTCGTAGCGAGTCAGAGCTCTGGTGCATCTAGTACAGTATTGTCCACATCAGGGCCGCACAACTTGGAGTCCAGCTCCTTCAGATGTGGGACTCCAGCTCCCATCATCCCTGACTATTGGCCACCGTGGCTTGGGATGAAAGGAGTTGTGGCCCAACAACAGCTACAGGGCCAAAGTGGTGTAGCCCTGATCAACACTGACTGGCAGCAGCTCTCCAGGTTTTCGGGCAAGAATCTTCCCCAGGCCTACCTGGAGATGCTGCCAGGGGCTGAACCTGGGACATTTTCTCCAGGGTTTCAGGCAGGGGTCTTTCCTAGTCTTTCCAGGAGATGTTGGGGATTAAACCTGGGATCATTTGCATGCATAGCAGGGGGTCTGCTGCTGAGGCCTGATGCTTCCCACTCCAAAGATCACCTCCTGAGGTCAATTGTTCCACTCCTGTGTGCTGTGTTGAATCAGACTAGAGGCCCTGTGGAAGTCTCACCCTTGAATCCATCACATTTTGCTGAAAGCAGCCACGGAAAGGAGTGCCATTAAGCTTCAAGGTTATGGGGCTGGGGGAGAGGGGGGTCTGATCCCCCCCACACACACCCCATGGCTCTGGTCTCCACCAGGGTCACCATTAGCCACTCCAGGGGGAGGAGAATGGATTCAGCTCACTCCCTCTGCCTGGGTCCAAATCTCCTTCTCCTTGGCGGCTGCTGTTTGGGAGGTGAAGTGGGAGGAGATGCAGCCCGTCTGCTGATATCTGGCTTGGCCACGAGAGACGCGGAGTTTTGCTGCTGAGCAAGCCAGGCGGTAGGAAGAGAGTGCGACCTAGACTTGAGAAAAGTCAGAGATCACCACTGCTCAGCACGGTGTGGGGAGGGCTTTCCTCAGCTTCCTGCGTGACTGGCAGGACACAATCCTCTGGTGAGGGGAAGCCGCGGAGGTGTTGGGGGGATTCTAGAGCTGAGCCACAGCGGCCCACCTCTTCTGGAGTCTCCCATTGGGCCCCAAATGAAAAAGGCTTCCCCGAATGATTCCACCCCACCCCCCTCCAGCCCCCATCCTGTTTCTGATGGCACTGTGCCTTCCCACCTGCCAGAGATAAACATGGGAGCACTCTTGGGAACATAGGAAGTTGCCTTGTGCCGAGTCAGACCCTTGGCCCGTCTAGCTCAGTATGGTCTTCACAGACTGGCAGCGGCTCTCCAGAATTTCAGGCAGGGGTCTCCCCCAGCTCTCCTTGGAGATGTTGCCAGGGATTGAAGCTGGGACCTTTTACATGCAAAGCTCATGCTCCTACTACTGAGCTCTATCCAGTGTTCTCTCTAATTTATTTATTTTTCCATCTGTGTGCGGAATGAGTTTTGTTCTGGGCGGCAGTATCAAGGCAGTGTGCGCGCACCTGCCTTCAGAGTGAGGCCTTCCTGACTGAACCTGAGCGGGATTTAAAATTTACAGAGCGGACATTAAAAAAACTTGTGAGCGTGCACACGCCTTAGACGGAACACTGGCGAGATCCCTATAGGGCCGTGGTTCCCAAACTGTGAGCCTCCAGATGTTGCTGAACTACAACTCCCATTAGCCCCAGCTACAAAGAATATTCTCTCTCTCCACATGTGTGTACACACACACACACACACACACACACACACACACGGCTGCTTTTGTACGTAGTCTGGAAACTGCAGTTGGTCCAGAATGCGGCAGCCATGTTGGTCTCTGGGTCATCTCGGAGAGACCATATCACTCCCGTATTGGAGTTACACTGGCTGCCGATACGTTTCCGGGCAAAATACCAGGTGCTGGTTATCACCTGTCAAGCCCTCACAGCTTAGGCCCTGGGTTTTTAAGAGGATGTCTTCTTCGCCATGAGCCCCACTGCCTGCTAAGATCATCTGGAGAGGTTCCCCTGTTGCCAACTTGTCTGGCGGCTACTCGGGAACGGGGTCTTCTCCCTTGCTGCCCCTGTGCTTTGGAATGCGCTCCCTGTTGAAATAAGAGCCTCCCCATCTCTGGGGAACCTTTAAAAAAGCACTGAAGACACATTTATTCACCCAGGCTTTTAATTAGATCTATGGTTTTAAAATTTTAATCTTGGTTTTAAATGATTTTAATGGTTTTGTTTTTGTTTTGTTGTAAACCGCCCTGAACCATTATTTGTAAATATACAAATAAAATAAATAATAATAATATATTAATATCTCTCTCACACACACACAGACACACACCCTCACTCATTGTCCACTCATAACACAGAAAACCACAATGTAGAAACAGCGTAAAAATCAGCTGTGCAAAATTCTTCTGTGTCGTCACGTAACTATCACAGTCGATTCCCCAAGAAAGGCAAAACGAGGGCCGAATCAAGCTGGTGGTCTTAACGGGGGCAGTCCCGCAGTCCTGGCAGAGTAGCACCTTTATAAGGACTAACTCAAAGGCCACACAGCCATGAGCAAAGCTCTCCTCCTCCTCCTGCAGTCACAAGCAACTAGGAACCCATCCCGCTGCCCTCGGTTGAGTCAGGACCTTGGCCCGCCTGGCTCAGGATTGCCTGCACCGGCCGGCGGCAGCAGCAGCTCTTCAGGGTTTCAGACAGGGGGTCCCGCCCAGCCTGACCTAGAGATGCTTCCAGGGTCTGAACCTGGGACCTTCTGCGTGCCCAGCAGATGCTCTGCTTTCATCCCTTGCTCTCTTCCCAAGAACTCGTAAAGGTGCAGAGCCCTGTGTTCCTTTTGCATAGGGTGATTCCGCTTACTTACCTGTCTCGAGGTTTTGAAGTATGGCCAATAAGCAATGGTGATTGGATTATTCCAGGTGGTGGCGCAGCAGCTGTTGACCGTCTTCAGTGGCTATTACGTCAGGCTTTTGGTCAGCCACCGACTCCCAGAAGTCCCAGCAGGACGCCATGTCACCCTTGGCCACACACCCTGCCTGTGCCAGTTCACGGAGACCACGCTTCTGGGGACGGAAGCCTCTTGAGTCAAGAGGAGGGAGAACTGGCTTTCAGACATGGCAACCGGAATCCGTTATTCCTCGGCAGAGCATCCACCGACCCAGGGAAAGATGGAGCCAGCCATCGGGGAGGAAAGGCCACCTGGCCACATTTGGCCTCCGTATGCTGGAGATCAAAAGCAGAAATTTTCTGGGGACCTCTCTCTCTCTTTCTCGGGAGTGAGCAATTACTAGGACAATCGGACCAGCAGACTAGCTAGCTAGATGGAACCTTCATGTTCCAAGGCAGTTTATCTCTCTGTTTACCAAATCTCTGTCTACCAATTACTACACCGGCGAGACCGACAGTCTATTCAGCTAAAGGGAACCTGCATGTTCAAAGACAGTGTATCTCTGTATTTACCAAATCTCTGTGTATCAATTTAGTAGAACAAAAAGACCAGCAGACTAAGCAGCTAGATGGAAGCCGCATGTTCCAAGGCAGTGTACCTCTGTGTACCCAATCTCTGTCCACCAATTACTGGAACAACGAGACCCACAGACTATGCAGCTTGATGGAGCTTCCATGTACAGAGGCAGACTATCCCAGCATACCAAACGCTGGGGACAAGCCACCAGGCAGAGCTGTTGTCTGCACTCTGTTTGTAGGCAGATGCATCGGGGGCTACATTGGACTATGCAGGACTGGCCACAGCAGCTCTCCAAAGTCCAGGGTCGAGGACTTCCCCACCCTGATTCCCGAAGTCCGCCAGGGATTGAATCCGTGACTATCAACATGCAAATCCTGGGCCCTGCCACTGAGCTTTCACTGTTCCCATCTGGTTGAATTTCTTTTTGGAATGAAGGAAACGGCATTGGTGCGGGGGGGGGGGGGAGCGAGTGGCCACATTTCCACCAGCCACAAGCTCTGAAGAGGTTCCGTGCACCATGGGCCACCTAGAACATCCAGCTCTCCGGGAACCCTCGGCAGTCTGCCCTCAATGGGCCCTCCCTCCCTTGCGTCCCAAGGAATCTGAGATGGCTGTGAGGAGCTTCTCGTGGAGCAGGCGGCCAAGCGGGCTTTGCTCTCTACAGAGACGAAGCCCTCTCACTCCATCTCTGCTTAAGCTGGGACTTCCCCGAGAGCTCTCTCTTCGTAGGCCCGAGAGCAAGACCCCTACCTTGGACTGGCATTGACCAAACCTCGTTTGGTTCCTCCCTTCTCAGAACTGTGTCTGCTGTAGCCACACACACACACACACACACACACACACACCCCGACCGGTCAATATACTGTAACTTGAAATTCTGGGTGATGTTCATAGTAATTCCCCATTTTTGTACTTTCATATCATTTGATTGCAAATTGGCAGGCAGGACATGTGGACTTGTTTAGGTCTTTGGAGAGCACGTAGCACATTTTAGGCACTTAAAACAACAACGCTAAGTCTACTTTTTTTAAAAAAATTGCCACCCCAAACTGCTTACGATCTTCTTACGTCCCGGTGATTTCAAAGGGGCTTAACCATGACGGATTGGGCCTGGATGTGGCCCAACAGCTGTTGGAAATGATGATAGTACAAACTTGTCTCAGTGCTGTTGGCAAACACCTTGTAGATTGTTCCACAAAGGCGGGGCGCAGAATAACCAAAGCCACGATTCTATATATATAGATATATTATTTTTTAATGGACGGATGCTGTTTGCTCCTATCCAGCCATTCCAGATTTCAAGCTCTCCCTCTGTGTTTCACAAGCGGGGGAATTCAGACATTTTCATCTCCTTTCAAGGGGGAGTTTGTGAACCTGTCTTCATGATGCCCTGTGATGAGGCGAGAGGAGGTTTCTCTTGCAGATTTAGTAGCTTAATCATTTCTCGAGCGGGTGCCTTGGAGGGTCCCAGTCCAGAGAGGAACCCTAAAAGGAAGAGCGGGGCCCTCATGTTCCAGGGCCCCGACTTGGGGCCGTACATCAGGGACGTGGAGGCTGTTGGGAACCCTGTCATCTGCCTCCTCTTACGGTAAAAGCTAGGAACAATAAAAGTGGGAGTAGCATCAGCTGTAAAAGACACTTTTTTTGAGATTGGAGAAAAAGAGAGAGAGAAAAGGTCTTTTCAAATATACACCAAATATACATCGGATATGGCCCAGGTGTACACATTTCTCAGTGACATTTTGTTGCTTGAAGCAGAGGGTCAGACACTGGACCCTCCATTCCCTCTCTCTTTTGGAGGGAGGAAAATCACCCCTGCCCCCTTTAGAATCTATGGGGGTGAGATCATAGTTCAGTGGTAGAGCCCCTGATTTGCACAGGGAAGGTCTGAGGTTCAGTCCCTGGCAGCATCTCCAGGTAGGGCTGAGAGAGACTCCTGCCTGCAACCATGGCAAAGCTGCTGCCAGTCAGTGTAGACAATGTTGAGCTAGATGGACCAAGGGTCTGACTCCGCATAAGGCAGCTTCCAATGTTCCTCTCCCTCTCCCTTCCTCTTCTGTCAGGAAGGGAAAAGGAAAATCCACATGGCGCCCTTTGGCATCCTGTTTTCTGCCGGCCATTCGTGGTGGGGTGATGGTGCTGTCCCACAGATTTTAAAATCTATCCCCCAGATTTTTACTGCCTTATCTTCATTCAGGCCATTGATCCATCTAGCGCAGTACTGTCTACCCCGACTGGCAGCAGCCCTACAGATAAGGCTTTCCTAGGAGATGCCGAGGATTGAACCTGGGATGTCTTTTGTGCCAAGCAGGTGCTCTACAGCAGAGCTGCAGCCCTGCCTCATAAACATAGGAAGCGGCCTTCAACTGAGTCAGACCCCTGGTCGCACTAGCTTAGTAATGCTCTACACTGACTGGCAGCAGTTCTCCAAGGTTTCAGCCAAGGGTCATTTCCTCGTCCTGTGGGGAGAAGCCAGGGGTTGTACATAGAACCTTCTGCATGCAGAGTGCACTTCTTTATTATTATTATTATTATTATTATTATTATTATTATTATTATTATTAATGTTTCTATCCTGCTCTTCCTCCAAGGGGGCCCAGAGGTGGTTATGTTTACCCTCACAACAACCCTCTGAGGTAGGTTAGGCGGAGAGAGACATGACTGGCTCAGAGTCACCCCGTGGGTTTCATGGCTGTATGGGGATTAGAACTCAGGTCTCCCCGGCCCTAGTCCGACACTCTAACCACTGCACCACACTGGCTCCACTTTACCCCTGAGTTACAATCCATCCCTATAATTTATGTACATTTCACCTGATACCAAGTCCAACTTGGGCTGGTTTCATCTAACTTGGTGTCCTCTCCACTGACTGCCTGCAACTCTCCAGGGTTTCAGACTTAGGGGTCTTTCCCCACCCTGCCTGGAGATGCAGCCAGAGAGTAACCCTAATGGCTCTGTCACTCGGCTACGTTTCCACTATCAGAAGGGGCAGATTCGGATCCTCTATCATCCAGCCTGTTTCTAATAAATGCATACACTTATTTATCTATCAATGGAAGCAGCAAAATTCATCCCCTTGAGAAGCAATTACTGAAGTGGCGAAACCCACACTCTCCTCTCTTTTTAGAAAGGAGAGCTGGTCTTGTGGTAGCAAGCATGACATGTCCCCCTTAGCTAAGTAGAGTCTGCCCCGGTTGCATATGAATGGGAGACTAGAAGTTGTGAGCACTGGAAGAGATTCCCCTCAGGGGATGGAGCCGCTCTGGGAAGAGCATCAGAAGGTTCCAAGTTCCCTCCCTGGCAGCATCTCCAAGATCGGGCTGAGAGAGATTCCTGCCTGCAACCTTGGAGAAGCCGCTGCCAGTCTGGGTAGACAATCCTGAGCTAGATGGACCAATGTTCTGACTCAGGACATGGCAGCTTCCGATGTTCCTATGATCCATCTAGACTTCCTTGTGCTATCGTTGCCTGGCTGACGGGCAGCGTTTTTCAGTGGTGTGAAATTTAAGCCCTAGGAGGTGATGCTATCCCGGGCTCTCACAGAGCAGGCAACACAGCCAGCAATAATGTCTCAAAGTTGTGTGAAACTCAGAAGGGCTTGGCTGGGTTACTGCTGCTGTTGCTCCTCCTTAGGTACTGCTTTTCAAGTTCTCAGAGCCGTTTACATAGGGAAATAAGGCCAATAAATAAGATGGTTCCCTGTCCCCAAAGGGCTCGCCATCTCAAAAAGGAACACCAGCAACAGCCACTGGAAGGATGCTGTGTGCTGTGCCTAGAAAGGGCCAGGATTGGATCATAAGTCTATCTAGTCCAGCATCTTTGAGACTCCTGCCTGCAACCTTGGAGAGCTGTTGCCAGTCAGTGCAGACGATAACTGAGCTAGGTGGACCTATCGTCTGAAGGTCATTATATCTGACTCCCCACATAACCTATTTTTCAGCATAGCAACTGATACTCGAATGGTGCTGCCTCACAGCATGGATTTTCCATTGAGCGTTCACAGCTAATAGACAATGACAGACCTTTCTTATAGCTCCAGGCCTTACGGCCATGATCACAACTTGTGGTATTAAATGCATCATATGTGAAGTCTTTCCTTTTCTTGGCCCTGAACATATGGAACTCACGGCCACCAGATGTAGTGATGGCTGCTGACTTAGATGCCTTCAAAAGAGAATTTGACAAATCTGTGGTGGACAGATTCACACAGCCAACAAGACTCTGTGCTGAATTTCCACCCACCACACTTCTGATGTAGGTTGGACACAAACCAGGGCCTCCACCAATTACTTTAGAAAGCGGGCAGCATCAGATGGATTAGACACATTTGTGGAAGAGCAGAGGTCCATCCGCGATTACTAGCCAGGATGTCGACATAGAGCCTCCATGTTCTGAGGCAGTCTACCCTGAAATAAAGTCCAGGTCCCTTACCTGGGGTTGTTACTGGGTGTCGGGTTGCAGGCTCCTCCTCCTCTTGGCTTTTGCAACAGCACAAGCACCCCATCTTTCTTGCCACATAGCTGCAGGCTGGAGAGATCAGAAAGAAAGAAAAGCCTTTTGAAAGTATCATGAAAGTTAAGTCTTATTGAAAGTTAAGTATTATGGGCAGCAGCCCTGGAAATGACTACATTTCCCAAGTTAGCCAGTGCCTTCACCAGGAAACAGAGTGAGGGGAATTGTACCAGAAGTCATATTAAAAAATAAAGGGGCAGAAGATTCTGCTCCCGTGCCATGGGCATGCAAATAAAGAAGAGCCCTGTGCTATTTCTTGCCAGTTATGTAAATAAAGGGATCAGGGAAAATGGCAAGGGAGGTTAAGAAGCTGAATCATAGCAGGATGGAATTGGCCAAATGAAACTTGGACCAGGCAACTGTTTGATTGGAATCAACTTGCTTCTGTTGGGCGCACTTCTCATTATACAGTGTTGAGTTTTGGTGACTGGGCTCCTTGTAATTTGTCAATTTGGTATGCAAAACAAAGTCACAGGTGTGCTGAGGAATGCTTGGAATAAAATAAAAGTCTGCTCACAGCGTTTGGGAAATTGCATCTCTTGTGCAATCTGATCTCTAGGATCATACATTTATTCATTATTCTACTGATTAGTTTCCACAGGTTGGATGTCTTGAGTATTGGGGTTGGAAAAACCATATCAATATGGTCTGGCCCTTTCTAGTTCATGTTGATAACAGCTTTGTGGTTCTTTATGGCTGGAAATCTCTCTCCCGCCTTTGGATGGCTGCACCAATCATAGATGGACAGAAAGGCAGAGTCAGAGCTTGGTTTTGAATTTGAGTAGAAGATTGGACAGTAAGCTAAAACTGGGTGGGTGCTACTGTTGCTCTTTAAGAACACGATACAGAATTTTGCCTGCCTCCAGTAGGCTCAGGAGAGACAGCCCGCGCACACAGAACAGATGGATGTGTCACGCACAGCTTAAAAGCACATACAAGAAGTTTATCCAATGGATGTGGTGTAAATGTACTGGAGTTGATTTTTAAGCTTTTTGATACTCGTACCCTTCGTGCTTATAAAGTAAAGGTAAAATGTGCCGTCGAGTCGGTGTTGACTCCTGGCGACCACAGAGCCCTGTGGCTTTCTTGGTAGAATGCAGGAGGGGTTGACCATGGCCATCTCCCACGCAGTATGAGATGATGCCTTTCAGCATCTTCCTCGATCGCTGCTGCCCGATAGAGGTGTTTCCCATAGTCTGGGAGACATACCAGCGGGGATTCGAACCAGCAACCTCTTGCTCGCTAGGCAAGTCATTTCCCCGCTGCACAAATAGGTCTTCTTCAACCTGTTTGCCCAGGTTATGTCCAGGCTTTTAACCCTGCATAGGAAGATTTGAACCTTTTTGCCCTTTAAGAGCTCCGTGACAGGCAAGGATTCAACAGGTGCACCTTCCTCTCTCTCTCTCTCTCTCTCTCTCTCTCGCCCTGGGGAAAACAATGGCACCTTCCCCTTACAGGCATCAAATGGCCATGGAGGAGTTAATAGGTGGGGAGAAAGTATGGAGGCAAAATCTCTTTTCTTTTATCCACATCTTACTGGAAAATCATATTTTTCGCCCCCAGCCAGTTCTGCTTTTGCCCAAGCGGTCCATCTCTTACCCCTGATAAGAACTCAAACCATGTTTTCTGCAACTCCCAGGTGGGCTGTCGTCTCTCCACCCCTCTCTCCCCTTTCTCTCTCTCTCTCTCAGTCAGCTGGTCTGTGGCTAGCAATAGCCAAGCTCATGGCCTTTTTGTGCTGACACATTGCATCACTGCCTCCTGGGTGTGACCCAGTCACAGGAGTCATGTGCCCGGCCAGTGTGACTCACAGGCCTATTGTTCACTTCACTTGAGGGAAAGGAAGAGACAAAGTCAGGCTTCGGCTTTTGTGCGCGTTTTTTGAACACTCTCATGATGGTGAGGTTGGAGCTGAAGGAAGCACCCAGTGACTCCCTTGGAGTGGGAGTTCCCAGGTAGGGTTGCCAACTGTCCCTCATTAGGCAGGATGTCCCTCGTTTCAGGGATGAAACGTTGGTCCCTATAGGGACAACATTTGTCCCTCATTTATTCAATAGCATATAATTCAATTGCATATGCGTCAATGATACTCAGGCTCTTGACTACCACTGCACACACCTCCCGGGGGCCCCAGCCAGCCCCCCAAAACTTGTGTCACTCGTTAGAACATTAGAATTCTCTTTATTGAGCAGGAAGAGAGCAACAGCTGTCCTTCCAGTGGCTGTGGCTGGTGTCTATCTTGTGTTTCTTTTTAAAGATGGTGAGCGCTTTGGGCACAGGGAGCCTATCTATCTATCTACCGTGTTTCCCCGAAAATAAGACAGTGGTACTGCTAGGTCTTACTTTCAGGGTAGGTCTTACTTTCGGGGAAACAGGGTACAGTGGTCCCTCGACTTACGAAGATAATCCGTTCCGAACGCACGTTCGTAAGTCGAAATTTTCGTAAGTCGAAAAGCACATCCACGGAGGTCTGGAAACATTCGTAAGTCGAGGAAACCGCATCTAAAAATTCGTAGGTCGAGGAAGCCGCATCTAAACCGGCAACGACTTCCGGTATTTTTTGTCGTTCGTAAGTCGAAATCTTCGGATGTCGAGTACTTCGTAAGTCGAGGGACCACTCTATCTATCTATCTATCTATCTATCTATCTATCTATCTATCTATCTATCTATCTATCTATCAACAGTATCTATCTATCTAAGCCCATATCTAAGATCTTCCTTCCTTCCTTCCTTCCTTCCTTCCTAACATAAGAACAGTCCTGCTGGATCAGGCCCAAGAAGGCCCATCTAGTCCAGCATCCTGTTTCACACAGTAGCCCACCAGATGCCGCTGCAAGCCACAGGCAGGAGTTGGGGGCATACCCTCTCTCCTGCTGTTGCTCCCCTGCAACTGGTATTCAGAGGCACCCTGCATCCCCTCCAGCTAGTAGCTGATGATAGACCTCTCCTCCATGAAGTTATCCAAACCCCTCTTCAAGCCTCTTCAGCGTCATGGAGGAGAGGTTTATCGTCGGCTATTAGTCGGAGGGCTATAGGCCACCTGCAGCCTCAGAAGCAGGATGCCTCTGAGTACCAGTTGCACGGGAGTGGGTGTTGTTGTTGTTGTTGTTGTTGTTTTGATTTCTACACTGCCCTTCTGGAAATGGCTCAGGGCTCCATTACACAGAGAAATAATAAATAAATAAGATGGTCCTCTGTCCCCTGAAGGGCTCACAGTCTAAAAAGAAACATAAGACAGACACCAGCAACAGTCACTTGGAGGTCCTGTGCTGGGGGAGGTCAGGGCCAGTTACTCCCGCTCTTCTGTGAAACTGACAAGGCTTTCCCTAAAGGAGCTGTTGAACGACATCTTCATTTAATCAAGCTTCCATTACGTGGTCACATGGTTTGGCATGCAAGAGAACCGGGAAATGGACTTCTGCTACTCTTACAGTAAATCAAAGGACGCTGGTCATCTGTCACAGGACAGGAAGAAGTGGGTAATGTCTGGATCGAGTGACCTCTCGTCACGAGATCGCGGAGGCATTGTTTGGAGATCTGGACTGCATTCTGAAATCTGAATAGAGTGTTTGCCAGATGTGATGACCTATCAATCAGGTGAACATTCTTGCTGAATGGGTTTCTATCTCAGGAAAGGAAAGGAAAGGTCATGCTGCTGAGTTGTCAACTCCTGGCAACCACAGGGCCATGTGGTGTTCTTGGTAGAACACAGGAGGGGTTTACCGTTGCCTCCTCCCACGCAGGATGAGATGACGATGCCTTTCAGCACCTTCCTATATTGCTGCTGCCCAACATAGGGGTTCCCCATAGTCTGGGAAACATACCAGCAGGGATTTGAACCAGCAACCTCTGGCTTGCTATTCAGATCATTTCCTGCTGCGCCATAGGGATTGAATCCAGATGTTCTGCATGCCAAGCTCATGGTCTATTCCTGAATGGTACATAGGAACCAAGGAAGCTGCCATCTACTGAGTCAGACCCTTGGTCCATCTAGCTCAGGATTGTCTACACAGACTGGCAGAGGCTTCTCCAGGGTTGCAGGCAGGAATCTCTCTCCGCCCTATCTTGGAGATTTGATTGGATGAACCAACAGCTTCCTGCTCTCTAGGCGGGTTGCTTCCCTGCTGTGCCACTAGGTGGCATGATCTCTGTAGCCACTTGCTATGGCTTGAGAAGGTTTAATCTTTGGAGAAGTTCTGGATAGAGTTGTAGGATAGAGTTGTGTATATTTTGCATATACATTGCATATCCGGTGTAAGAAAGTTGCTCTTTTTCCAGATTGTTAGTTTCCATGAGACTGCTCCTCCTGCTGTTTATGTTTCCAATGTGACTTGCCTGAACGGAGGCATTTTGCTGCCGTTGAGCAGCTAGTTTGGAAAGCGCCCTGCTTTGCACGCAGAAGGTTTCAAATTCCATCTTTGGCATCTCCAGGCAAGACTGGGAAAGACTTTGCCTGAAACCCTGCTGCCGGTCCATGGAGGCAATTCTGAGTTCGATGAACCAATGGTTGACTTCACATAAGATGATTCCAGGAAGCTCTTCGGATGCTTTTCGGATGGAGTTTACAGATGTTTGGGCCAGGACCACTAAAAGGATTTCCTAGGCCCAATTCAAGAGTGGCGGTCAGCAGCCAAGCTTTCCCCCATGGGTCTGACAGGCTTCACTTCTGGTGCCCCCCTCTGATCTCTTGGAGGAGGGAGAAAAACAAAGATGCTGTGAAAGGAGCTGTCATGAATGCACAGCAATGCACGAGTCGGAGGGCCCACAGAGGTGCCAAATACCGAGTCAGACCATTGGTCCTTTTGGCTCAGCATGGTCTACACTGACCGGCAGCAGCTCTCCAAGGTTTCAGGCTCTCTCAGCCCTACCTGGAGATGCTGCCAGGGACGGAACCTGGGACCTTCTGCATGCAAAGGGGGTGCGACAGCCACCTCCTCTTCTGCGTAGGGAAAAATGACCAGCTGCTCCTTCTCCAGTATGTTCTGCAACCTTTGCGCCTGGCAAACTGGCCACATGGCCCCCAACTTTGCTGCTGTGGAGGGCAGCATTTTGGTTCAGCTCTAGCAGATGTGCTAATGCTCAGCTCTGTGCCATACAAAGCTTATTTCTGCTGAAGAAGCACAGGAGCAGTCCAGTTGGGTTTATTTTTCCGATCAGTTGGCGGCCCTCTCTTCCAGGTCAGTAACCATCAGCCAGCCAGCCAGTGGACACTTAGTCCTATCTGCATTGTGGCCTGGAGAAAACGGCCTTCCGTGTCCCAAGCCAACGAATGGAGTCTGTGGCTTCTTTCTTTTCGAGAGAAACCAGAAGATGCCAAGAAGCAGCAACGGTGTATACAGGCTGACAAAAAGAACCAGTCATTTCAGAATTCACAGATTTGCTGCATGGTGTCTCATGTGGTTATGCTGACAGTCACGGTGTCCTGAAATGCTGGAGGGAAAGAAACACTCGCGAGGCGTTCACCCGTCCGCCTAACCTCAGCCACCGAGCTGCACTGCTGACTTGAGTTTCCATTGCGCCAGCTCTGTGGCATGGCGGGATGCTGACGGCGCCGATTTCTCCGTGCTGCTCACCGCATCGGAACTGGCGGGCGGCGGTGGGAACAGTGAGCCCTTTCGACGGGAAGGCTGCAGGCATGGCTGGCCCCACCGCTCTGAATAATCGTTTTGTCATCTGCTTATTCACTGCTTTAAAAGAAGGATGGTTGGCCGCAGAAGAAATCTGCCTCTTGCCTTCTCAGGGTTTCCAAGCATTTCTTGAAAAAGGAAGGTGTTTCTGAAAGCTTGGCTAGTCATGACTGAATGCCCCTGTCTTGTTCCCGTGTCTGCAAGTGCTGGAAAATTCGGAGCCATCTTTGAGGTTCATTTAGCATTGGGTTTTTTTTAAAAAAAGGAAAGCTATGCACTCTAGCTCTATGGGGAGCTGGCAATTGGGGTCCTCAGTCCAGAGCTGGCCCTCCAAGCGATCGATGACTGGAGCACCTTGACCGGAAGCACCAATTCAAGCCCCGTAGGGTTTACTTTTTTAGGAAATGGGTGTCAATTCTCCTTATTCTAGAGAAGGAGAAAAATCTGGATGTGGGACCTGCAGAAGATGGCACGGGAAGCAGAGCCAGAAGACCATAGGCTGGTTCTGATGGTCATGGCGGTAGCAGGAGGTGCCCTCCTACTCCACCTGCATGTTTGTCAGTGAGTGTGAAACAAAGTTGGAGGAAGCAGGGCAGTACCCAGCTGGGTGGGAGGGTTTTCCCCCCCTTCTTCATTCTGAGTGTGCTGGGATCAGAATCTGGCCCTCAACCTTACCCATGGCGGCTTAGCACACAAGCAAGATCCCCGACTCCAACCTCGTTCCACACTCCCCGACGACCACAAATTGGGAGCGCACACTGCTCCCGCACTTGGGGAAGAGGCATATCCAACCCTAGAAATGATGGTCGCCTGACCTCTTGTGGGACGGAGAGACTTACTCGAGAGTGGGCTGGCCTTAAGACACCCAGGATGCAAAACGTTTAGGGCTTGGATGGTAGGAACGAGCACCTCGAGTGGCACGAGGAAGTGAATTGGAGGCCAACGCAGACCTTTTAGAACCGGAGTGATACCGGTGGCCTCTGGAAAAGTCTAGCCACTCCATTTGCCTGCAGGCCCTGTTAGTTCAGGGCTGCTCAACTTTGGCCCTCCTGCAGATGTTGGCCTACAACTCCCATAATCCCTGACTATTGGCCATCGTGGCTGAGGATTATGGGAGCTGTAGTCCAAAAACAGCTGGGGGGGGCAAAGTTGAGCAGGCCTGTGTTAGTTGTTTCAGACACTGAATATATATGGGTGTGGACAAGACCAGTCTTGCTTCATGAAGCCCAGACAACCGGATGTTCTCTGTCCGGAGAGTGAAGCATTGCCACATCAACTTGGCTTTCTCACATCCCTTTCTCAGCCAAAAGTTATTTGGATCTGTGGCCAAATCTTCTGGTTGGAAATCTCTCTGGAATGAGAAGCAGATTTTGTGCCCAAGAAGACAAGAACTTGTTTCCCAAAGACCCTCTCCAGATGTGCACTGGATATTTACGGGGAAGGTGGGCGAGGCTTGCTGGTTGTGATCCCACGACATCGGCTGGCGTGCAGTCCTTTGCCATTTTGTGTCTGTTTTCCTTGATCTAGGAAACATGGCCACTTATGAGGCTAGGGGTATATATCTATGAGATGACAGGACTTTGCTCTTTCTCCATTTTTGCTCCCTGCTGAGAAATTTTGGAAAGGATTCTCTTAGAGCTGCTTCAGCTCACCTATATTTGAGATCTCTTCCGAACAGGAGCTGTCCCAGGCATTTTGGGTGGCTGCAAGAGAGAGGGGAGCCACTTTAAGTGGCACAGCAGGGAAACGCTTGACTAACAAGCAGAAGGTTGCCGGTTCGAATCCCTGCTGGTACTATATTGGGCAGCAGCGATCTAGGAAGATGCTGAAAGGCATCATCTCATACTGCACAGGAGGAGCCAATGGGAAACCCCTCCTGTATTCGACCAAAAGACAACCACAGGGCTCTGTGGGCGCCAGGAGTCAAAATCGACTTGACGGCACACTTTACTTTCTACAAGAGAGAGGGCTTTATTGGTGGTAGTACCCCATCTTGACTTGCCACCTGGTGTTGTCATTTTCTTAAATACTCTCCAATCTACACATGTTGCTGGGAATGTTGTGAAACTTTGGACCAAGAACACCCGAAATCACTCAACGTTGAGCAGCATCTGCTCTGCAGCGTGACTTTTTGTGTGTGCTCACCGCTTTGTTTGTTGTGCTAGTGCAGTTTTAGTCTGGAGGGCAGCCGTGTGTCCTAGGATTTTTATTGCTAAATATTTTCTGTGCACCACCTTGAAATATTGTCACGAAAGGTAGCACATGACCAATAAACAGGAAGGAAGGAAGGAAGGATAAGAAGGATGGCAGAGAGCAGGGGGGGTGGAGGAGAAGGGGAAAGGGAAAGGAGGAAGAGAGAGAGAGAGGAAGGAAGGGAGAGAGAAAGAGGGGAGAAAGAGAGAGGGGGTGGGAAGCAGAAGGGAAAAGGGAAAGGGAGGAGAAAGGGAGAGAAAAGAAAGAAGAGAGAGAAGAAGGAAGAGAGAGAAGAAGGAAGGGGGAGAGAGGAAGGAAGGAAGGGAGAGAGAGGAAGGAAGGGAGAGAGGGGAAAGGAAGAGAGAGAGAGGAAGGGAGAAAGGGGAAGGGGAAGGGGAAAGGGAAAGGGAGAGAAAAGAAGGAAGAGAGAGAAGAAGGAAGGGAGAGAGAGGAAGGAAGGAAGGGAGAGAGGGGGAAGGGGAAAGGGGGAAGGGGGAGAAAGGGAGAGAAAAGAAAGAAGAGAGAGAGAGGAAGGAAGGGAGAGAGGGGAAAGGAAGAGAGAGAGAGGAAGGGAGAAAGGGGAAGGGGAAAGGGAAAGGGAAAGGGAGAGAAAAGAAGGAAGAGAGAGAAGAAGGAAGGGAGAGAGGGGGAAGGAAGAGACAGAGAGAGGAAGGAAGGGAGAAAGAGAAAGAGAGAGGGGGAAGGGGAAGGCGAAAGGGGGAGAAAGGAAGGAAGAGAGAGAGAGGAAGGAAGGGAGGGAGAGAAAAAAGGAGGGAAAGAAAGCAAGGAAGGAAGGGAGAAAGAGGGGGGAGGGAGGGATGGCAGGCACATAAGTTTGGCTCTTCAGACCTGGCACTGCTGAGAGACTTTCCTTGCCTGACCATGTCCTGCCATTCGTGTCCAAAGGGTCCCTCCACACCACTGGGGACCCACCCCCTTACCTGCCTCCGCTCTCTCCAGTCGGAGGTGTTCACATTCTGGGCTACACGAGCATCTCCCGGTTGCTAGGCAGCCGCAGGACAGGGTTCCACGGAATGCGGGGTTCCATGGGGATGTGTCAGCTGACGCTGCTTCCTCCCAATGGAGTAAGAGGTGTGCTTGGTGGCAAATGCTTCTGGCTGAGAACGGATCACCACCGACACCCATCAGGCCAATTTTTGATTGCTAAAATCTGATAGCTGTCACAAATATGGGAGGACAAGTACCATGGTGCCCACGGTGCAGCTGGCAAGGTGCAACATAAAAAGAAGAGATAAAAAGTCCCATTCACACAGGTTGTGACGTTCACAGCATTTACAACTTGTGTACTGTATAGGCTCGCACAGATCTGTACACACATACAGTTATCCGTGCATTATGTCAGAGCACACTTTCGATGCAGCAATGTAGTGTTGTTCTGTTGGGGAATTTACTGGCGAGTTTCTCTCTCCACATCCCACATTTCACCCCCACCCAAAATGTACCCCCCCCAGTATCGCTGCCTGTGAATAGGGAGGCAAATTTAAGCTAAAAATGTGTGTGGGTTTATCTATTTTAACTTTCCTGTCTTTTATGGCTACTAGTCTGGTGGCTGTGGGCCACCTCAAGCCTCAGAGGCATGATCCCTCTAACTACCAGTTGCAGGGGAGCAACAGCAGGAGAGAGGGCATGCACATACCTCTTGCCTGTGGGCTCCCCAGAGGCATCTGGTGGGCCACTGTGTGAAACAGGATGCTGGACTAGATGGGCCGCCTTGGGCCTGATCCAGCAGGGCTGCTCTTCTGTTCTTACATTGTCCCTATGTCTTATCAACTTTTTATGCAGTCTTGCTCTCCTGTGATCCAGATTAGCTGCATAGAAAGTTGCTAGGACACATCCCAGCTTCCTATTGATAGGGCAAAGTTGCCACTGGCTGTCGCCTGACGCGACATCCAAAGCAGAGTTGGAGGAGACGGCCAGATCATTCTGAGGGAAGCCGGACGGAAGACTCCTGCCTGCAACCTTGGAGAAGCCACTGCTAGTCTGTGCAGATGATACTCAGCCAGAAGGACCAAAGGTCTGACTCAGTCTATGGCAGCTTCCTATGTTCCTATGAGGCTTTTACTAAAGCAGGTGGAAATACTCCGGCAGCTTTCCAGGTCTGACACACAAAATAAATCAATATAAAATGGCACCTGTCATGAAGGCCATCACTAGATGGCACTGTTACACCCACAGTCTTTCAGACATGGCCTGTGTGATGTGTCATGCAGATGTACTAGGAAGGCAACAGTGCCCCTTCAGCTTTCCCAAAGCATCACTAGCGTGTTTTGAACGGAACGCCTGCAACTTTGAGCTGGTTATCTGGTTAGCTAAGCCGATTAAAACATATTTGAATGGACTAAAAAGTGCCCTCCGTTAACTAGTCAGCAGATTTTTTAATAAAGTTAAATTCACTTGAATACAAGTCTTCCTAAAAATTGAAGGTGTCAAGTGAAATCTTAAGAGGTATTCCATCTTCTTCCTCCTGCAGGAAGGAATGCCTCTTCTGTATGATGCGTGCTGCTGCACATGTGTGCATCATTGTAGCGGGCATGGTCTTTGACATGGCATCCCCTTTCTTTCTTGGAATGGTCATAGAAGAGGCCTCCCCTTTCTTTCTTGGAATGGTCATAGAAGAGGCATCCCCTTTCTTTCTTGGAATGGTCATAGAAGAGGCATCCCCTTTCTTTCTTGGAATGGTCATAGAAGAGGCACCCCCTTTCTTGCTCTCCAGGTAGGGCTGGGATAGGCCCTTCATCTGAAACCCTGAAACTGAAGCTGCTGCCAGTCAGTGTAGTCAATATGAAGCTAGATGGACCAATGGCCTGACTCGGTATAAAGGAACTTCCTATGTTTCTAGAGTTTGCAACAGAGGCTTAAGGTGCCTCCAAAGTTCTTTGGCACCTGTTCTGGTTTCCCTGGCATCATTTGGATGGCCCCACCTCACAGCCTGCTTTCCCAGTATTTTTGCAAGATACATTTTTGTTTCCAGGATGGTATGCCAGACATCTCACCCCCTACCTACCTTTGTCCTTGGGTGGGGGGGGTGGGGCTAGAATGTTCCAGGGTTCTCTCTGCACTTGCTAGATAAATACGAGCTTTTGTGTCTCCTTTGGTACAAGGCACAACCCAGGAGGGACACAGAAGTATCAGTAAATTGATTACATACCATCGATTTCCCAGTACTTGAAAGAAACCTTTTGTGCCAGTATCAGCGTTTGGGCTTCAATCTGTCTCTTCTGACCTCTTCACAGCAAATAGATTAAAATATGTGAGGTGCTGTGATTGTGGGCTGGTCAGATTGAGGTTGTGCTCCATTGCCTCACACACAGATGCCTTTAGGCTAAAGCCTGAAGTTTATATAATAAGATGTATAGACTGTGAACCCTTTGGGGGGGACAGGGAACCATCTTATTCTATGTAAATAACTTGGAAAGCTTTCGTCAATGATGATGGTGGTGATGATGATGATGCATGAGATACATAAATGCCCCATGCTAGCAAGAATGGCATTATCACACTGCAAAGGAATCCTGAGGGTGATTTGCAGGTGCTATAATAACTTGACTAGAAGCCAGAGGTTGCAGGTTCGAATCCCCGCTGGTATGTTCCCCAGACTATGGGAAACACCTATATCAGGCAGCAGCGATATAGGAAGATGCTGAAAGGCATCATCTCATACTGCGTGGGAGGGGGCAATGGTCAACCCCTCCTGTATTCTACCAAAGGATACCACAGGGCTCTGTGGGCGCCAGGAGTCGACACCGACTCGACAACACAACTTTACCTTTACCTATAGGGAGCTGGACCAGAGGAAGCTTTGTAGTATCATGGGGTTCTGAGAGAAATGGGAGTGGTGATATACAAGTGTATGTAGCCCCGCCTTTGAGGGATGTTCATTTCACTGGGAGTGGGCACATGTGCCCACCCTCCCACCCTGCCTTGATCCATAGGAACATAGGAACCATCTACTGAGGCAGGCCACTGGTCCATCTAGCTCAGTATTGTCTTCACAGGCTGGCAGCGGCTTCTCCAAGGTTGCAGGAAGAATCTCTCTCTCTCTCAGCCCTATCTTGGAGATACTGCCAGGGAGGGAACTTGGAACCTTCTGCTCTTCCCAGAGTGTCCCCATCCCCAAAGGGGAATATCTTCCAGTGCTCACACTTCTAGTCTCCCATTCAAATGCAAACCAGGATGGACCCTGCTTAGCTAAGGGGACAATTCACGCTTGCGACCACACAAGACCAGCCCTCCTCCTGCCTGCAACCTTGGAGAAGCCTCTGCCAGCCTGGGTGGACAATACTGAGCTAGATGGGCCAAGGGTCTGACTCGGTAGACGGCAGCTTCCTCTGTTCCTATGACTGCTTCACTAGATTTTATGTATCTAATCTCCAGCGTCCTTTGGCACATCCCTTGCCTGTTGAAGGTCATTTGTGGTATGGAAACAATTAATAAAGTTGGGACAAGGCTGTTGCCTGCACCCCCATTTTAACCCATAATTGCACCCGGCTCGTCATTTCTCCATGCAATAGTTTTCAGGCATAACAAGGATTATGTGTTTTTTGTTTTTTAAACCCTCTTGGAAAGGTTTAGTGGAGTGTTTGTTTGTTTAATCTCTTAGTGGTTTGTGTCACTCTTTTATAGAATAATTCTGATCACATTTCATATTTATTGCTTGGATGGGCATGTGTGGGGGCAGGCCTTTGTGAAAAATCGTGGCTCATCCGTAGGAATGTGTGGGATCCCTTTTCAGGTCTTGAGTTGCTGCAAAGAGTCACGTAGCTGAAGCCTCTCACCTCCAAAGCTGATCCAAAAAAATCTCTTAGAAGAGAGAGGAGGAAGACTGAGGAGGAGGAGGAGGAAGACTGGGGTGGGGGAGGAGGAGGAGAGAGTATGTGGGAGCCACCCGCAGCAGTGACCTCAGCAGGAGAAGGGGGAGGAGTAGGGAACCAGTCCTGCCCCTACAAATATCTGGGGAGCCCTGGAAGTGCCAACACCAGAAGGGATGGCAGGGGAGAGAAAGAGAGAGCAGCAGCATGCACTTGAGGCAGGCTTGGGACTAGAAGTGGTGGAGTTGCACATTCAACACAGCAAAACCCCGTGTCCTTTTACTCCACTTCTAGCATGGGTTTGGGGACCATTCATCCCAGGAAAGCACAGATTTCCGTGAGCGTCATGTTTTCAGGCAGCAATATCCTCCATGGGAATCAGCATTGAACGTGCTTCAAATTGGTGTCCAGAAGTACTCATTTTGCAATTTACACCGGCTGTGGTGTCTTCGGGGGTGGGTGGGGGTGGAAATGGCAGCAGGCAGGAGGCAGAGATATTTCTCAGAGGCCGTATTTGCACGTAATGCAGAGCGGTGGGTCCAATGGCCCCACGGTTCTGCTCCCCACCCCACCTGCTGCTCTCCTGTCCGAATTTGGACATAGTGGATCTCAGCGAGCCTGCAGTCAGCAAGACTGCAGAGAGGAGGGGGATCTGACTGTGTGGGCTTCCTTCTTTCATGAAGGACAGCCCGCACAGCCAATCACAGCCAAAGAGAGGAAGGAGCCTCCTCCCTCAACTCAGGTTTCTGGGGACGCAGCCTGTAGTTCCGTATTCAGACGTAATGCAAGCTGTGTCCAACCTCGGGTTGTGGTGGCGAAACCCGCTACATGCTGAGGGTTGAAATGGGAGTTCAGAGAGTGGAACCTCGGGCTGCTCTCCGTGCAAAAATGGAGTGCGGAAGGGGTGTCCTGCATTCGGATGTGAAAGTTTGGCAACCTCTGCCCCCTCCAACATACTCCAGTTTCACATTACGTGCGAATGTAGCCATAATCTCTCAGAGCTGCTTGAAACATGGCCCAGTCTGCCACCCATGTTTGCAGCCTGAGGTTACGGTGGAGAAAACGGGAGATGGTGAGGAGGGATGTAGGCTCACTGAGGGGCAGTATTCCCTGTAGCAGAGAATCTCAGGCGTGGTTGACTACAAATTCCATGATCTCCAGATGCAACAAGCTTTGGCTGGTGATGCTAGGAGTTGTAGTCCACGACATCTGGGATTCCCTCTTACAAGGAACACCACTGAGGAAGGGTGGGTTAGAGGAGGGATTAGGCCCTGCCACCGTCACATCACCAGAGCCACAGTGAGGTTCGACACAGGAAGAGCGGGAAATACAATACAATACAATACAATACAATACAATACAATACAATACAATACAGGATTCCTAGATGTTGTTGACTACAATTCCCAGAATCTTTGGCCAGAGGCCATTGCAGCTGAGGATTCTGGGAGCTGCATTATTTTATTTTATTTTATTTTATTTTATTTTATTTTATTTTATTTATTTATTTATTTATTTATTTATTTATTTATTTATTTATTTATTTATTCAATTTCTATACTGCCCTTCCAAAATTGGCTCAGGGCAGTTTACAGATAAAGACAGTTAAAATCAATCAACAATTAAAAGAAAGATTTTAAAACACCATAAAACAGCAGTTAAACAATAGTTTAAAAACCCTGAAAAACCAGGTCCATTAAAACCCTCTACAACAATTTTAAAACCCTGGAAGGCCACGCCGAACAGACGGGTCTTAAGGGCTGTAGTCAACCACATCTGGCAATTCCTGTTACAGGCAACCCTGGTTCTACACCCTGCACACTGGACCCAGAGACATCTTTTCAAGCGGGGGTCTTTCATCTGTTTAGCAGGGGGATAGCAACTGCCCCTAGGCAGCCCAGTATAGTCTTCCCATTGGCTGTTATAGTTGTACCAGTTTTCTTGGACTGGGAGCCCCTTTGGGGCAGGGGACCATCTCATGGCTGTTGCCATGGGAACGTCTCTGCTTGGAATGAGGAGTGGGCAGGTGCGCCATGAATAATAGATGAGCGGCCCCCTCAGGCAAAGGTCGGCCTCTTGGAGGGGCCCCTGGACCAGGCCAAGAGGCATTGATTCAAAATGGCGGCTCTTTTCTATTTAGCAGGCAGTGGGGGGGGGGGGACAACTGTCTCTCTTCAGCCCTGCACAGAGTCTCTCCGGTGGGTGTTGCTGGGGTCGCTTTGTTTGGGAGCCTCTTTGGGGCAGGGAGTCATCTCCTCACAGCTGTTGCCATGGGAACGTCTCTGCGTGGAATGCAGAGTGGGAAGGTGTGCCATGAATAATAGATGAGCGGCCCCCTCAGGCAAAGGTCGGCTTTGTTAAGGGGCCTTTTCCCTGGGCCAAGAGGCAAGTTCTTAAAAATGGCAGCCCTCACACATTTAGCTGGCGGGGAGAGCAACTGTCCCTACATGGAGAGGAGAGCTGGTCTTGTGGTAGCAAGCATGACTTGTCCCCATAGCTAAGCAGAGTCCACCCTGGTTTGCATTTGAATGGGAGACTACATGTGTGAGCACTGTAAGATATTCCTCTCAGGGGATGGAGCCGCTCTGGGAAGAGCAGAAGAAGGTTCCCAGTTCCCTCCCTGGCAGCATCTCCAAGATAGGGCTGAGAGAGATTCCTGCCTGCAACCTTGGAAAAGCTGCTGCCGGTCCGTGAAGACAATACTGAGCTAGATAGACCAATGGTCTCACTCAGTATATGGCAGTTTCCTGTGTTCCTGTACATAACCCGGCAGAGCCTCCCTCCCAGTGGCTATTGCTGGTCTTTCTTCTTGGGTTGGGAGCCCCTTTGGGGCAGGGGAACCACACTGCTGTTGCCATGGAAACGACATTGGGAACTTTGGGGGCTGCAAAGCCGAGTGGGCAGGTGCTCCGTCAATGATGAATGAGTGCCCCCTTCAGGCCAAGGTTGGCCTCGTCCAGTGGCCTCTGCTGACTGGGCCGAGAGGCACCAATTCAAAATGGCGGCCTTTTTAGCGTGTGAGCCCCTCTGGGATAAGGGGCCATCTTCAGGCAGGCCCTCCTGTGGCACATAGTTTTGGAATCACCCCTGCCAACTGGGCAAAGAGGGACCTTTCAGTGGCTCCCATATTTACCCAGGGGTGAGCAACTGTCCTCCTTCAGCAAGGCGTGCTTCCCAGTGGCTGTTTCTGGCGTCTGCTTTGGTTTCTTTTTAGATTGTCACCCCTTTGGGGCAGGGAACCATTTCCAGACCCGCTTGTGGAATGCCATTGGGAATAACTCCTGCCAGCTGGGCACAGAACGACCAAAGCGGTGGTTCTCTTGTATGTAGCAGGAGGAGAGCAACTGTCCCTACCCAACCCCAGCACAGCATCCCTCCCAGTTGCTGGGGCTTCCTCTGTGTTTCTTTTTTAGATTTTGAGCTCCTTTGTGGCAAGGAACCCTTTCCTCATTAGCTATGTAAACTGCTTTGGGGACGCTTGTTTTTGAACAATGGTATAGACATATTTTCAGTCACAATGGCTGGATTCAAAATAAATGGTTTTCCCCCTGGATTTTTGTTGGGTCATTGAGTTTTCTCAGGCCGATGCTGAACCCTACTTGGCATGGGAAGGCCTGTCTTCCCGTCACTGCCACAGATGGACAAGTGGAACATTTTCTTGTACAGAGACATAATTAAGAGAATTCTGCTCGTTGATAACAGGCTGTCCAGCCGCAGTTGATAGGAAGGGCAGACAGTCGGTTAGTATGGCCAATTACAGGATGCTAGTATTAACAGGAAGGATATAATCAGGCAGGCTCCCCTTCAGGAACTGGGGGCTAAGTTAGATCCAGAAGGCTTGTAAAATGACTTTTTAATGAGGAAGGCATTGTGACTTACTAAGAAGTCCATTTCTGATGTCCTGACACTGTGAATCGTGTGTGTGTGACTTTGCCTTCTAAACTGTGCAAGTAGCAGATACGTGACAGAGTAGCTTATTCTAGTTCCTTTCTCCCTTCTCCCCCCAGACCCCCAAATCCCTCCCTCCCTCCTTTTCTCTCTCACATTTATACATCACCCCAATTAAACTATCTGGGCAGTTTACAAATTAAAACATAACAACCAAATCCTCAGTCCATATAAAACAAATTAAAATGACCCTCAGTAAAACTTTAAAATGTTATAAACTAACAGCCTGATCACACTGGTACATTTTCAAGAGTTGCTTAAAAACAGCCAGAGATGGGGAGATTCTGATCTCAGTTGCAGAGTTGCCAGAACCTAAGGGGTACACTCGTGGGTCAAATGGGCCGTAAGCCAGAATTTAGCTTTTTAAAAGCCAAATCTGGCCACCTAGGTTGGGAGCATGTTCCAGAGCCGTGGGGCAACCCTAGAGAAGGCCTGGGTTTGGGTCACCACCAAATGAGCAGGTAGTAACCCACAGCTGGCCTCCTCTTCCTTCCTTCCTTCCCAGCAACCCACTGTCGTCTAAACCCCATCCCCTTTTCCTTCTCCCCTCCACGATTAACCAGACTCCTCTCCCCCCTTTCCTTCTCCATCTCCACAATCTTTCAAAAGCCTTCTCCTTTTTCTTCTCCCACTGATGATCACCCAGACGCCTTCCTCTTTTCTTTTCTCCACTCCACAATCATCCAAACGCCTTCCCTTTCCCCTTTCCCCACCCATTAACCTAGCTGTTACCTTTCCTGGTCACCAAGAGGCCCCTGAGATCCTTGCAGGGGTTTTTTGGGTGGTAGAAACTTTTGTAGACTACAGCTTACTTCATCAGATGCAAGGAAGTCAAGGAACGGGGCAGGTCGTCCTTGAGCTGAGCCCGAAACGAGAGGGCTGCAAGGCCTTTTCCACGAAGGAATTCTCCCCCTCCCCAACTGTGGATGACACCACCACCACCACTATTACTTCAAATATTTGTATGCTGCTCTTCAACCAAAGTTCTCAAAGTGGTTTACATAAGAAAATACATAAATAAGATGGTTGCCTGACCCCAAAGGGCTCACAATCTAAAAAACAACAGCATAAGAGACACCAGCAACATCCTCTGGAGGGATGCTGTGCTGGGGTTGGATAGGGCCAGTTGCTCTCCCCCTGCTAAATAGAAGAGAACCGCCACTTTAAAAGGTGGCTCTTTGCTCAGTTAGAAGGGGTAACCATGCATCTGATAAAGCAGACTGCAGTACATGCACAGAAGAACATAAGAACAGCCCTGCTGGATCAGGCCCAAGGCGGATCTAGTCCAGCATCCTGTTTCACACAATGGCCCACCAGATGCCTCTGGGGAGCCCACAGGCAAGAGGGGAGGGCATGCCCCCCTCTCCTGCTGCTGTTGCTCCCCTGCAACTGGTATTGAGTGGCATCGTGCCTCTGAGGCTGGAGGTGGCCCACAGCCACCAGACTAGTAGCCATTGATAATAAGAACACAGAGCTGGTCTTGGGGTAAGAACTTTGCTAAGCAGGGTCTGTCCTGGTTTGGACTTGGGTGGGGTACTACATGTGAGTCCTGAAAGGTGATGGGGCTGCAGCTCAGAGGAAGAACATCTGCTTTGCATGCAGAAGGTCCCAGGTTCAATCCCTGGCAGCATCTCCAGGAAGGCCTGGGCAAGACTCCTGCCTGCAACCTTGGAGTGCTGCTGCCAGTCAGTGTAGGCAGCCCTGTGCTCGATGGACCAATGGTCTGGCTTGGTATAAGGCAGCTTCCTATCTTTTTCTCTAAAATAAAAATATTTTACCAGTAGTCAAAAGTGTTCCGAATCCTCGCCTGTTGTGCAAGGAATGTTAGACTCTGGGGACTGAGCACTCATGTGTTGGGATTTAAATGCACCTGCACTACAGACAGGATGTGACCGAGTCAGATGTTTAACTCTGTAGCACCTAAAAGCTTTTGAGATTGTCCTTAGAACCAAGGATGGATTAAACCCTGAAGAATGACTGCTCAAGCAATCTGCACTAACACAATTTGAGTCGGGTGCTACCAAAGGTCAAGTGTTAAGAAAAGAAGCTGTTGTTCCCCTTTCCCTCTTCCTTTCAGTTTCATTTCCTTTTGAAATAGATTTGTATTTTTTCTTCTTTTCCAATTTCATCATCGTCATCTTTTACTACGGTCACTGACCAGAGATAATGTAACCGAACAAATTGATAACGAATTCCGTGCATATCAAATAATGTTCTAACATAGTTAAAACATGGGAGGAGAGCAGGTCTTGTGGCAGCAAGCATGACTTAGGGCTGAGAGAGAATTGGGACTAAAGTAAAGTTGTGCCATCGAGTCGATGTTGACTCCTGGCGGCCACAGAGCTCTGTGGTTGTCTTTGGTAGAATACAGGAAGGGTTTACCATTGCCATCTCCTGTGCAGTATGAGATGATGCCTTTCAGCATCTTCCTATATCGCCGCTGCCCAATATAGGTGTTTCCCATAGTCTGGGAAACATACCAGTGGGGATTCGAACCAGCAACCTCTTGCTCCCTAGGCGAGTTACTTCCCTGCTGTGCCATTCAGTGGCTACAACTCCCACATAGTCTCTTTGGACTACAGCTCCCATAATCCCCAGCCACAGTGGCCAATAGCCAGGGAGTATGGGGGTTGTAGGCCAACATCTGCAGGAGCCCCAAAGTTGAGCAGACCTGGTGTAAACAATACTGAGCTAGATTGACCAATGGTCTGACTCTGTAGAAGGCAGCTTCCTCTGTTCCTATAATTGGAAATTTAGCCAATAAAATGGCACTGCATATATTACAGTTTGAAGATAATTTACATTTTACAAATTACCTGTGTCTACAAGCCTTTCTACAAATTCCAGAGATTTCAGATGGGGCTTAGAGGAAATCAGAAGGGTATCCTAGGTCTGACTTTCATATGGAAATGCCATTGAGCAAGAGGTTTCCTTTCGAAGCTGTAGACATAAATTGCATCTTTGATTTGCTCTGCTTCTGTAGGCGAGGCCTGGCCGTGAATTGCTGGAGGTATTTGTCAGCTTCCCTTCAAAACATGCTGCATCAAAGACTTCCAAAGCTTGGAGCGGTCCATCATCTGAAGCTCGTTTCCCCCTCTGTGTCTGTGAAGAAGTCTACTCTTTCTTCCTCTGGTAGGTTCTTCCTTGATCTTGACGAAGCTGACCTTTGCAGGCTTGGCAAGGAACCCCTTTTCTTACACTCTGTGCAAAACGGACTGCCTTTGTATTGAGTCCAGAAACTGTAGTTGGTCCAGAATGCAGCAGCCAGGTTGGTCTCTGGGTCATCTAGGAGAGACCATATCATTCCTGTGCTGAAAGAACAACACTGGCTGCCGATACGTTTCCAGGCAAAATACCAGGTGCTGGTTATCACCTATAAAGCCCTAACAGCTTAGGCCCTGGGTTTTTAAGAGAACATCTTCTTCACCACGAGCCCCACCGCCCGTTAAGATTGTTTGGAGAGGTTCATCTGCAGTTGCTGCCAACTTGTCTGGTGGCTACTTGGGAACGGGCCTTCTCTGTTGCTGCCCCTGGACTTTGGAATGTGCTCCCTGTTGCCCTGAGTGAATATGAAAGGGAGACTAGAAGTGTGAGCACTGCAAAATATTCCCCTCAGGGGATGGAGCCGCTACTCTGGGAAGAGCAGAAGGTTTCAAGTTCCCTCCCTGGCTTCTCCAAGATAGGCCTGAGAGAGAGTCCTGCCTGCAGTCTTGGAGAAGCCACTGCCAGTCTGTGAAGACAATACTCAGCTACATAGACCAGTTGTCTGACTCAGTATATGGCTGCTTCCTATGTACAAGGGGGAATGGTGTGTGTGTGTGTGTGTGTGTGTGTGTGTGTGTGTGTGTGTGAAGAACCACAATACAAGCCTCTTGTTTCAGAATAGATACATAAATTATTGTATTTAATTTATTTAAAATAATAATCTCTATGATAGTTTCCATGAACAGAAAGTAGCTTGACACAAATGAGCAAAATCACCTGAATCAGAAGCCGCCGCCCTGTCAGAGTACAAGAAGCAACTCTTAAGAACTATGTATAAAAATAATTGGTCACAGCAACATCAAAAAGATCTAAACAGATCCTTCCCGTAAACCCGTTGCTTACTGACAGAAGCATCATAATCATCCCCAGTTCTAAATAACATTCCAACATACCAGATTTTATACCCAGGGTGACGCAACAGTGAGATAACGGGCCACAGTCCAGCACTGGAAACACATACTGCAGCTGTAGGAAGATGACATTGTCTAATTTCACAACAAAACCAACCAAGCAACCTAACCCAACCACAGACCCAACAACAAGCATCCTCTTGGCTTTTATGCCCTCCAGGAAAGCAATTGCAGAACAGATAAATGCAGAAGATAAAGCAGTATCATCTGCAAGTAATGGGGAGGCCTTAGGCAGTGGTCCTTGGTATGAGCATTCACAACAATACACCGGCGGTTCTTGTGCTTCTTAGCTTAACCCGGGTGGGTTCCTTTGGCTGGTTTATTGAATTCAATCCGCAGTTCCCACTAGCCCTTTGGCAAAGAACATGGTTAAACAACTGGTGACTTCCACCGGACATTTGTGCACAGGAGGATCAGAATTCAGGAGAGGGTGCTCAAGGGAGCCAACGGGGGTTCCATCTGAAGTTGGACGCTGGTGAGATCTGACAAGCAGCGCTGAGTTCAAGGATGCAAGAGCTGTCTTTCCTTGGTCCTTCTCCAGTCGTAACCTGCTAGCACCATCTGCTGAGCTGGGAGCACATCTACAGGAAACACAGAAGCCACAATGAAATGTCCTTCTCTGTGTCCACCCCAATTTGGATGGAAATAAGGATGAATAGATGTCCCCTATCCTGTTCCTCTGCAGTTCGATGCAATTGCTCTGACCTGCGTCCCACTCCTCCTAAATTGCTAAACCTAATTCTGGAATCGGAGCACATGTGGGTTTGCTTCCACGGTCACTTCTTGCAGTTCGTTTATATCCCCATGTTCCCCCCTCTGTACCATCAATGGGCAGAAGATAGATCTTCCTAGAGATCTGCAGCAGATCATCAACAGCGCAAGAACTCCCTAGAGATCTGTAGAAGATCTACAATAGCTGAAGATCTGCCTAGAGAACTGTATCAGATTGACAATAGCTCAAGATCTCCCTAGAGAGTTTGGTTACTAGTCTGGTGGTTGTGGGCCACTTCCAGCCTCACAGGAATGATGTTTCTAAATACCAGTTGCAAGGGAGTAACAGCAGGAGAGAGGGCATGCCTTCATTTCCTTGCTGCGTGGCTTCCCAAGGCATAGAGGCATAAGAAGCTGCCATTTACTGAGTCAGACCGTTGCTCTAGCTAGCTCAGTATTGTCTTCACAGACTGGCAGCGGCTTCACCAAGGTTGCAGGCAGGAATCTCTCTCAGCCCGATCTTGGAGATGCTGCCAGGGAGGGAAGTTGGAACCTTCTGCTCTTCCCAGAGTGGCTCCATCCCTTAAGGGGGAAGATCTTCCAGTGCTCAAACTTCTAGTCTCCCATTCATATGCAACCAGGGCAGACCCTGCTTAGCTAAGGGGACAGGTCATGCTTGCTGCCACAAGACCAGCTCTCCTCTGGCGGCATCTGGAGGGCCACTGTGGGGGAAAGAGTGCTGGATTTGATGGGCCTCAGGAGTGATCCAGCAAGGCTCTTGTTACGTTCTGTTTTTAAACTGTGCCTGCACAGCTTGCCTGCACTCCCTACAGAATCAAAAAATTAAACCACAATAAACTCTGAACAGAATTCTGGAGGACTGCGAATCATAGCAACATAGGAAGTGGCCATATACCGAGTCAGACAGTTGGTCCATCTAGCTCAGTCTTGTCTACCCAGACTGGCAGCAGCTTCTCCAAGGTTTCAGGCAGGAGTCTTTCCCAGCCCTACTTGGAGATGCTGCCAGGGAAAGAACCTGGGACCTTCTGTATCCCAAGCAGAAGCTCTCCCATTGAACTACAGCTCCATCCACCAGTATTACTTTGCATGATCATAATTCTGAAAGCATCTCCAGCTGGGAAAATGTGCACAGCAGTTTGCGTGTGCACATGTGTGTGCGTGCGCATACATGGAGATGGGAAACCCATGCCCTTACCGGCAGCTAGATGAAGAAAGCACCAAAGAAACTTTCTTTAGGATACACGAATTCGGTGTGACTGACATTCACCATGAGTTCATCGCCTTCCCTTAGTAGAACAATGGACCCCAGATAGATTGACTCCTTCGAATACTCCGCCATGGTAATGGAATTACTGGCACTCATGAGTTCCATCACATAGTTCCCTGTGCGCTTGGAGAGAACCCCTTTTATGGCAGTCACGTTGTGTTTGGTGCAATTCACATTCTGTTGTTGGCGTCTGAAAGTGATCTGAGAGTAGATAAAGTACTCGCCATCCTTCGGGACCACCAGAAAGCCATTCTTGTAAAGCATCTGGTTGCCGTCTTCCAGCCTTCTCAAATCTCGCCACTTGAGGATGGGTAACTGGTTCCCCACACAGGGTCCTACTTCTGGTGAATCAGCTGTGAAAAAAGACCAAGCCAATCAGTCTGGGGTGCATGCCCTCACCTATGGGTACGACGCAAGTGAGCTTTCAGACTGATGACCCACATTCAGACCCACACGACCTTCAGGACGGCCTCTTCCTGCACCTACTTTCCTGCGGACTATCAACAGCAGAGATCCTGCTGTGTGTCCCTCTCCGCCTAAGATTAAGTGGATGTGTACAAAAGACAGGGCCATTGGGTCATGGAACCATGGTTGCAGAAAGCCCTCCCTAGGGAAGCCTGCTTGGCCCTTTCGCTGATCAGTTTTCATAGCATGGTGAAGGCCTGGCTTTGGGGTGGTAAGTAAATAAATGATGCAAACTCCAAAGGAATCAATAGGAAAAGAGAGAGATTTCGGGCGGAGATTTCGTCTCCGCCCAGAGACGAAAGTTTGGGCGGTATATAAATTTGATAGATAGATGGATAGAGGAATAGATGAATAGATAAGTGGTCCCCTGCTTTAACCAAGTCAGGGGACCACTTATTTATTTATCTATTTATCTATTTGGCGGGAGATCTGGCGGGAGATCCATCACTCATCTGAAGAGGCCATTTGTGTGGGAGGAGAGGTAAGCACCTAGTAATTTACAGTTAAAGGTTCCTCACGCCGCCCCACCCGCCCACGGCACCCACACTGGCTGCCAAAAGGTTCAGTCGGTACGACGGAATCCTATTCAAAGGTGAAAGCGGTAAAAACAATAACGTAAGAACATAGACCTGCGACTGAACTGCCCAATGTGCTGGCTGCGGAGTGTGTTCTTCAATGAACTCTGCCCTGTTTTATGGCTTTGCCAACTGCTTCCCCATGCTTTCCATGAAAAGGCAGTGTACCGTGGCGAAAACAAACAGCGAGGTGTTCACTTCTTTGCCTTTCTTTGAAAAGGGACGGGAAGCAGCCGCCCGCAAACCCCGTTCCTGCTGGCGCTCTGCAGAGGGGGAACAACCGGTCACGGCGATACTATGAGAAGTGCGGAGGAGGTCGCAGCCACTGGATGTGGGAAATTACCTGTCAGGTAGGCCTTTGGCCTGGATCCTGGAAGCGGGGTTGTAACTGCAGAGAGAGGAAGGAAAGGACATGAGGATGAGTTATTGCACCTCACTGGATTTTGCTCAGTTTGGGACACCTTGGAGGCCCTGCATCCCAACGGACTCTGTTTATCAACGACAGCCCTGGCTTTCTGGTCCTGGCTCCTAGGTAAGTCACCTGATTTTGTGTCCCTTTCCCCTCCCTTTTTGCCGTTTTTGGAATGCCTGCTTAAAACGGTGTGAAGGAATTTTCAGTCTTTAGGTTTCGGACACTAAACCCCCAATCTACAGAAGTTAAATGCATCTATACAAGTTGGGGATGGAACCCTTGCTCAGTGGGAGAGCATCTGCTTGGCACACAGGAGGTCCCAGGTTCACGCCCTGGCAGCATCTCCTGGTAGGGCTGGGAAGGGCCCCGGCCTGGAAACCTGGAAAACTGCTGCTGCTGCCAGTCAGTGTTGACAATACTGAGCTTGATGGACTCAAGATCTGGTATCAGGCGACTTGATAAGAATCTTCTTATTTATTTATTTACTTTATTTGTGTGTGTGTGTGTGTAAACAACTTTGAGAACTTCTGTTGAAAAGTGGTATCTAAATAGTAGTAGTAGCAGTAGTGCCACCTAATGGCTGCTTAGAGAGCAGGAGGCTGTGGGTTTGAATCCCCGCTGGGGTTTCTCCCAGACTATGGGAAACTCCTATATCGAGCAGCAGCGATCTAGGAAGATGCTGAAAGGCATCATCTCCTACTGCGCGGGAGATGGCCATGGTCAACCCCTCCTGTATTCTACCAAAGACAGCCACAGGGCTCTGTGGGCGCCAGGAGTCGACACCGACTTGACGGCACCACCTTTCCTTCCCAGTCGTAGTACTGGCCAGTTCTGCATTGCACCTCCAACTCCATCTTCCCTCCTCTGGAGGAAAGAACCTGGGCTCTGGAGTCTTGCAGCTGTCAAGGAAACGGCACATCCACCCAGGGGCTGTTGCTCTAGATGGGCATCTGTGCCACCCACCAGCCCTTGAGTCCATCTGCAGCAACTTCTGGCCCTTCCACTCAGAAGGTGAGGACTTGGACCTGTCCTGTGTTATCAACTGCCAAGGACCAAAAGACACCTCCCCTTCCAGCAGTGGCCAGTTCTCCATGCTCTTGTCTTCAGCTGTGCACAGAGGATTATTTTTCAGGAGAGAGGTGCGTGGAGGAGAGCTGGGAGCAAGTATGCAGTGTCCCTTTTGCTAAGCAGGGTCCACCCTGGTTTTCATTTGAATGGGAGACTACATGTGTGAGCACTGGAAGATATTCCCCCTTAAGGGATGGAGCCACTCTGGGAAGAGCATCTAGGTTCCAACTTCCCTCCCTGACGGCATCTCCAAGATAGGGCTGAGGGAGATTCCTGCCTGCAAACTTGGAGAAGCCGCTGCCAGTCTGTGAAGACAATACTGAGCTAGCTGGACCAAGGGTCTGGCTCAGTATATGACAGCTTCCTCTGTTCCTGTGGCTTCATTCCAGCAGCACTGTTGTACCAGCCTTACCCTGCATTCTTTGGTGCTCCCTGGTCAAATGATACAGAGTCCCTGCTGATAACTGGCTCCCCTTGTGTGAGCATCATATTTGAAATGCTCAAAATATATCGCTGATATTATAGAGCTCATAAATGTGCAGAAAGGGGCAAGCAGGATTGCCAGGGGGTGGAGCTCCTTCCCTGTAGAAAAAGACTTCAATGATGGGACTTTTGCGTTTAGAAAACAGAAAACCAAGGGACCCTCTCTCCAGCCCTGGAGAACTTGGGGTCATCCAATGAAAACCGAGTGGTGGGAGATGTGGTAGAGACAAAAGGAAGAGCTTTTCCACCCAGCGCACCATGGAAATTCTGTGGAACTCACTGCTACAAGGTGTGGTGACGGCCACTGGTCTAGATGACTTTAAAGGAGGGGAAATGAATTTTGATGGAGATGAGAGGTTTACTGATGGGTGTTCGCCACAATAGCTACATGGGACCTTCATGTTCCAAGGAAGGGCTGTTCTATCTATCTATCTATCTATCTATCTATCTATCTACGCTGCTTGTGGGCTTCCTGAAGGCACCTGATTGGCTGCTGTGGGAAAATGGAATGTTGGACTAGATTAGACTATTGGTCCCATCCTTTGGTTATAAGAACATCAGAACAGCCCTGCTGGATCAGGCCCAAGGCCTCTCTAGTCCAGCATCCTGTTTCACACAGTGGCCCACCAGATGCCTAGGTTTGTGCATGCCCTCTCTCCTGCCGTGGATCCCATTGCAACAGCAATCCAGCGGCATCCTGCCTCTGCGCCTGGAGGCAACCTAGAGCCACCAGACTAGTAGCCACTGATAGACCCGCCCTCCATGAGGACAAGACAATCGTGTCCTTTTAGGCAGCTCCCAGGTTTAAACACACAGTTGTACTGAGTTTGCTCTTTCGTCATCAAGAAAGAATGTCTTTCGGAGCACACCAGAGTAAACAGCAAAGCGGGGGGGGGGGGACAAATCTCACCAGGCATAGAAGTAGGCATAGCTGTTTGCTTCTGGAACTGGGCCGATCTTCCAGGTTCTGCCTGCAGAGGGGAGCGGAAGAAACTAATCCAGTGCCGAGACAGACAAAGGCCAAATAAGCAACACCCAGCCCCTCTTGACTTGTGAAGTAAATATTTGTAATGACCAAAAAGAAAAGAAGAAGAAGAAGAAGAAGAAGAAAAAGCAGATGTTCTGTATTTGCATGTTGGTTCCTTTCCAGAGATGTGCTTTTAGAAGCGAAGCGAAGACAGAAAGGCCAGCCTGGACATGTGTAATCTGTGGAGAGAATCTCATGACTCTTTTTAATTAAAACCAAAACTGATGGTGGGTTTCTTTTTTTGGAGGCAGTAGGGGTGCAGTAGAGATTCCAACCCCCCCACAAAAAACCCCATTTTCCTGGATGTTGGACAGCGAGGAATAGGAGGAGAGCTCATCTTGTGGGAGCTAAGCAGGGTCTGCCCTGGTTTGAATATAAATGGGAGACTTGATGTATGAGCACTGCAAGAAATTCCCCTCAGGGGATGGGGCCACTCTGGGAAGAGCAGAAGGTTTCAGGTTCACTCCCTGGCTTCTCCAAGGTAGGGCTGAGAGAGATTCCTGCCTGCAACCTTGGAGTAGCCACTGCCAGTGACCAATGGTCTGACTCAGTATATGGCAGCTCCCTATGAACTGACTCAATAGAAGGCATTTGTTAATTTTTCACAAGGTCCATAGCTCAGTGGTAGAGCACCTGGCTTGCATGCAGAAAGTTCCAAGTTCCCTCTCTGGCAGCATCTCCAAGACATGGCTGAGAGAGACTCCTGCCGGCAACCTTGGAGAAGCTGCTGCCAGTCTGGGTAGACAATACTGAGCTAGATGGACCAATGGTCTGACTCAGCGTAAGGCAGCTCCCCACGTTCCTATGTGTTAGGAACCCTCCACCCCCACCCAAGAAAATCAGCCTTTACCAGTTCAGACCATTGGGTCAACTGGTCTAGTATGGTCTGCTCTCATCAGTAGTTGCTCAGACTCAGAAAGTAGACATTCTCTGCATCTCTTCTCTCCCCACTCCACCCCACCTTTTAATTTTGCAGTACATCAAAGTATGAAATAAATGTAAAACACATTAAAATGTATATACAGCTGACCCCTTCTACATGTACAGTGAGACACCTAAAGCTTGACCTGTATATGCAATGTGTCGCTACATTTTTAAAATCATTAACAATTCTGTGGCGTGTGTGCATCTGCCATGTTTTTATATCCCACCTTTAACAATATAATTTCCTGAAGGTGACTGTACTGCCCCAGTTTCCACACAGAGAACCATGAAGATGCAAGGTCTTACAGGGCAGGGTAAGGCCAGGCTAGGCTAAACTAAGCTTCAGGACCCTGGAGAGCTCCAAGGAAGCAATTTTTTCTGATGGAGTCCCCCATCCTACACGTCCCTTCTGCAGGGCGGTGATCCTTAAAGGAGCAGCTTCTGGGCATTGATCCAAACACTAGGCCAGTTCACCATGGTGGGAGGAGAGCTGGTCTTGTGGTTGCAAGCATGAACGGTCCCCTTTGCTAAGCAGGGTCTACCCTGGTGCGCATTTGAGTGGGAGAATACATGTGAACACTGTAAGAGATTCCTCTCAGGGGATGGGGCTGCTCTGGGAAGAGCATCTGGGTTCTAAGTTCCCTCCCTGGAATCTCTAGGATAGGGCTGAGAGAGATCCCTGCCTGCAACCTTGGAAAAGCCGCTTGGAAAAGCAACCTTGGAAAAGCCGCTGCCCGTCTGTGTAGACTGGGGTGTGTGTGTGTGTGTGTGTGTGTGTGTGTGTGTGTATACACACACAATACAATTCAATTTAAACCAAATGTGCTTTGATCCTGTTTGCTGTGCCTACCCCACTACTGTTATGCTTTCTCCATAGAGTGGAGTGATAGCCCCTGCATATGTTGGCATTGTTTAGGGTTAGGGTGTACGGCTTGGGCTCACAGCTGATAGCGGCTGCCAGTCTCTACTGATGGAAGCTATCAGTTAATAAGCAGTCAACTGCCTGGAGTGCACAGCTGAGCCATCCTCCTTGGCAAAAGGCCTAGCTGGCAGGCTTCTGAGCAGTGATGCCTGCCAGCTGGGAATTTGCATCCCAGTGACTGGGAGCCAAGGGGAGTGTTGATGCAATGCAAGGCAAACTTCACTCCCAGTGACCTCTGTGACGTGTTAATTGCTTAATGGAGGTTTATGCAATACTGTGAGATAGCTGTGCTGAAAAACAGCAGAAACATTGTGAGCTGTAGGGTCGGACTAGAAAGCTTGCTTGCAGCCAAGGAACGGGATAGCTCTTTCAGATCAATAGGTGAAATCCAACAGCCCATCCTGGGCATGAGGCCATAGAGCTAGTCTGGTCTAGTGGTTAGAGTCTTGGTCTGAGGAGGCCCAAGTTTGATTCCCCCCCCCCCGCCTTCAGCCCTGAAGGCTCACTGGGTGGCCTGGAGCTGGTCCTTACTCACAGCCTAACCTACTTTACAGGGCTGTTGTGAGAATAAAAGTGGGAGAGGGAGGGAACCATATGTGTCAACTTGAGCTCCTATAAACAAATGTATAATTAAAAGCAAGTATAAGAGACATCCTTTGACTTCCCACAGATATCTGGGCAAGGCAAAAGGGGAAATCCTATGGAAAGGAGTGGCCAGGCTCCCCATGTTCCTGCTCTTCTAGCCCTTCCAAAAGAACAATTTTTCCTGGGGTACAAGAGCTCTCTCAGGGTCACAGAATAATCATTCTCTGGCTCCTTGGGTCTCTAGCCCAGAATCCTCAGTCTGCTTTCTCCATTGTGCCCTTCCCATGTCTCATTCCTCCTTTCTTTAAAGCTACCCAAGATCTGGGCTCTCTGCCAGCCTTTCCTCCCTTTCTGGGAATGCCAGTCATGTCTCTCACCTGCCCCACACAGCTGCTACTTGTGTGAGGTTTTAAGCCCATCCAAACGGACATCTATCGTTTCTCACAGAAACAGGATCTTGAACATTCTTTTGGCTGCTCTCTTCCCTGAGCACTGGAATGTTGATGGGCATTCCATAACACCATCACTCGCTTACCAAGCCCATGTCAGAGATTTCAACCAACACAAGTGCTTTGCAAGAAATGTGTCCGCTCAGTGACAGACAGCATGACCTCACCAACAAGCTTCCAAATTATGCAACTCAGCTCACACCCAGGAGTCCGGATTTCAAAAGGATAGAAAGAAAGAAAACAGTCGGCATGCCTAAAGTTCCAGGTTTGATGCCTGGCATCTCCAGTTAAAAAGAACTCCGATAGCAGGGCTGAGAAAGACCCCTACTGGAGACCTTGATAGCCATAGCCTGGTACAGATATCAATACAACAAATATTTATATAGCATTCTGCAGTCTACTCTGGAGTTTTGGCGAGGAGTGGAATGGGAACACTCTGCATAAAGTTAGCCAGCAGGGTTGAGCCGCTGTATGTCTGAACAACCTCTACCATAAGAAGAGGAACGCCTGACTAACCCCTCATGGCAAACACTGTAACCTTCCCTTCTGGGTTACAGCTGGGATAGTTTAAGGAGCAGGAGTCTTCTTCTGCCCAGACCTTCAGCCACCCGTGCTTCATTTTTGAATCTCTCCTCCATGCTTTATAGCGATTCAGCAGCACGATTCAGGTCTTGCAGCGGACGCAGCGGTCCAATTCTCGGCTCCCGAATCCTGAGGGAGAGTGACATTTGGAATTCCCCTTTATTGCTGGCACCAATTAGGAGCGGAGGTTACAAATGCAGCCCTTTTGCGCTCCCGAAGGGTCATTGGGAGGTAGCAGGGTAGGTGGGTGTTCCACTAAGGGACTAGAGCTGGTCTAGTGGTAACAAGCAGGCCTTGCCCCCCTGGCTAAGCAGGGTGGTTTGCATTTGAATGGGAGGCTACATGTGTGAGCCCTGTAAGGAATTCCCCTTAGGGGGTGGGGCCGCTCTGGGAAGAGCACCTGCCTGCTTGCATGCAGAAGGGTCCAAGTTCCCTCCCTGGCAGCATCTCCAGGCTAGGGCTGGGAAAGACTCCTGCCTGCAGCCTAGGAGAAGCCGCTGCCAGCCTGGGTCGACGATGCTGAGCTAGATGGACCAAGGGGTCTGACTCAGAGGGCAGCTTCCTAAATTCCTCTCTTCTCCTCCTCCCCCTGCAACCAGCCGTCTATCTCCAGGGTGGGCCAGGAGCCAGCCAGCAGCTGGAGCGCGGCATGCTGCATCCCAGAGGAAGGAGACTTCTGTCCTGTCCCCTGGCTAGGCAGATGTGACTGCACCCCTGCAGAGCCCTCCCTCTCAGTGGCGATGATGCGGTGCCGAGCAAAGAAGCGCTGGCCCTGAATCCGAGCAACTGGTGCTCAAACGCTTGCCGAGGCGTGCAGCGGATCGGGTCGCCCCGCGAGCCATCCACTCCCTGCCAGCGGCTTCATTCATTCCGAAAATATCTACATCCCGCGCGCCGCTCGGGGCAGCTCGCAAGCACCGATTCCCAACAACAAACAACATGTAAACGGGCAACAACGGAGCAGCAGGGAAACTGGGCTAAACTAAAAGCGGCTCCAAACTGGGGGACCCCGGCTAAAACCACACCCGCCGCCTAACGCACCGCGCAGGCAGTCGCAGCGCCCTGAGGTTGCGGGAAGGGAAAGAGAGACTCCAACTCCAGGAAGTTTTTCACACCGTGCTTTTTGAAGCCCTTGAACTCGCATCTCCTCCGGAATGGAAGAGTTGCGTTCACATGTCGGCTGGATTTACCCCGAAGTCCCTGCCAGGTTTGGGGAGCAGTTCACACGCAATCCGGTTTTTTTCACTGCCCCGTAGAGTGTAGCCCGATTTATATCCAGGGTTTGGTTGGGGTTTTTTTAATTTTAAATCCACTATTTGCGGCGGTGTTTTGGGGGGACAACTTCGGGTTCGCAATAAAGCCTCCCCAGGAACTCGCGGGGCAACCTGCAGTGCGTAAAAGTCCCAGGGGAGGAATAGGATTCCCTCCCTGCCCAGCAGGCGCACGCCAAAAGGAGGTGGAAGCAAAGGAAAAGCAGGACAGCGCTCTCTCCTAAATGCAACGCAGAGATGGGTTGCAGAAGAAGAAGAAGAAGAAGAAGAAATGGATTTAAAAGAAATGCGAAAGTTTCAGTATCTATCGATCTATCGCCCTCTCCATCTCTCCACCTGTCTCTCCAGCCGGGCCGAAGGACAAGCGCGACAGCCTCCCGACGGCGCCTCCTCCCGGCCGCGCTCTCCTGCGCGCACCGGCAGGCTTGGCGCGGAGTGCCCCGCCCCCCCGCCGCCCGGTGCCCTCGAGGCTCGGTCTGGCGCCCCGCTTACCTCCTGCTGGTCGGCCGGCGGCGCTGCTTGGCGGAAGGCTCTGTCCAGGAGGAACGCCACCGGGAGCGCCAAGAGCAGCACGGCGAGCAGGCAGCAGGCCACGAGGCAGCGCAGCCCGCTCAGCTCGCCGCCCCCGCCGCCGCGCCGCCTGCAGCTCCTCCCGATGCTGCTGCTGCTGCTGTGCTGCCAGGCAGCGAATTCCTGCAGGGGCGCCTCCAGGGCGGCGGCAGCAGCAGAGCGCGGCATCTCCCCAAAGCGCCGTCGTCGCGTCTGGGTCGGCTCCTGCCTGGCTGGGCCTTTTAAGCGGGCCGACCCCCAGGCTCCGGGCGGGGGGGGGGAGGGCGAGCCGTCCCACTGAGCCGCGGCGCGCAAACACACCCTTTCCTCCAGGAGGCGGCGGCGGCGGCGGCGGCAGGAGCAGTGCACCACCTACGCCTGGCCGGGCAAGGGAAAGCTCCGCCGACTTTCGCTGCGCGCCGGCAGGCTGGAGCGGCTCCTCTTCGAAGGAGGAAGTCGGGAAAGTCCCACGGGCGGGAGGAGGAGGAGGAGGAGAAGCTCCTGCCCGGCGCTGGCAGGGAATGCGGGATGAAAGCAGCGCAGGCAGGCAGGCAGCGGGGATGCTGGAGCCGCCGGCAGCAAGGGCGCAGGAGGAGAGGACTCGGGGCCACCCAGGCTCCGCAGCTGGAGCGCGCGTCTCTTTCCTGAGCACCAGAGGAGGCTGCCTTCTTGCACCAAGTCCGGCCCATGGTGGAGGTCCGACAAGCTCAGGGTTGTCTCTACACGGACTGGCAGCGGCTTTCTCAGACTGCTACTACGGCTACTTATACGCTGCTTTCCAACAAGCGTTGCCAAAGCGGTTGACACAGACAAGTGAAGAGTGAGTGCATCCGATGGTTTCCTGTCCCCAAGCGCTCACATTTTTTTTTTTTAAAAAGAAAGGGAAGGTAGACACCAGCAGCAGCCCCTGGAGAGATGCTGTGCTGGGCTGGAGAGGGCCAGTCGCACCCCCCCCCCCGGCTAAACAGAAAAGAATTGCCCCTTGAAAAGGTGCCTCTTTGCTCCGTCAGGCAAAGTGTGCCGTCGAGTCGGTGTTGACTCCTGGCGCCCACAGAGCCTCGTGGTTGTCTTTGGTAGAATACAGAAGCAGTTTCCCATGGCCATCTCCCGCACAGTGTGAGACAGTGATGCCTTTCAGCATCTTCCTCTATCGCCCCTGCCCCATATAGGTGTTCGGGGATTTGAACCAGCAACCTCTGGCTTGCCAGTCAAGTCATTTCCATGCTGCGCCAGGAGCAAACTCCTTTCCAAGTGGGACTCTCTCCCAGCCTTACCTGGAGATGCTGCCAGGGAGTGAACCTGGGACCTTCTGCAGGCAAAGCAGATGCTCCACCACTGAGCTAAGGATTAGCAATCTGGTGTAATGGATTTTAAATAAAAATGTACAAGTACTCAGATGTGTCAGGTGGATGGATCTTTGTATAATCCGATAACTTGTTTGTGTGTGGGGGGGGGGGGGGGAGTGGCCGTGCCGTACGAAAGGATGGCCAGTTATAGGCGTCAAACTGAATATGTTCCATTGAATAATCATGTCTCATCTCCTAGAAAACCATTCCCATAGTTCAGTGGCAGAGCACCTGATTTGTGTACAAAAGGCCCCGTGTCCAATCCCTGGCAGCATCTCCAGGTAGGGCTGGGAAAAACCTTTGCCTGAATCCTTGGCGAAGCTGCTGCCAGTCTGGGTAGACAGTCCTGAACTAGATGGACCGAGGGTGTGACTTGATTTATCACAGCTTCCTATAATCCTATGTTCTTGACCAATGTTCCCAGTCAAGGTCGTGGAACACCATCAGACAGACAGACAGACAGACAGTCTCTCTCTCTCTCTCTCTCTCTCTCTGGAGTGTTGGACAGGTCTGTTGTGTTTCAAAGTACAGAAATCCTGGCTCATATGAGTTCAAATGGTTTTGCCAGTACGTATACATTTCCTGATCAATTATATGTTCAATTGCATACATATAAACATACTGATTATTTGTTTTAATTATATCCCACTTGCGGTAAAAAGAACAAAGTGGCTTACATAGTCGAAGTCCACAAAAACAAGTGAGGTGGGGGGACGGGACAGGACCTTCAGGGAAAACAAGAATGTCATCCTCGAAAAGCAGTGAGAAAAGCAAAACGCAACACCTCAGAATCAAAGAGGAAACCCTGATATATCAAAGCCAAGAGTTTTCCATCTTTAAACACACACGTCTGCTACAGAAGGCCTCGTTTTGTGATGGGTCATCTAGTTGTATTTGTTGCCATTTATATTTGCCGCACAACTCAGAAATACTTTCTACCACATGCATTATCTAGATGGGCAGGTAGTTGGTAACAAGGTGGAAAGGGAGTATGTGCAAATGCTAGCCACGTGTTTTAAAAAACTGCCTCCCAATATTTCTCAAAAGGCAGAAATAGGGACTGTGATTTGGTAGGGACTGTCCCAGGGAAAAAGGGCAGATGGCATGGGCGCCCAAGGAAGAGATCCAGCAAGAGAGAAGCAGAAGCTCTGTTCCATTCAGCCAAAACAGCTGGGCTGCAGTAACCATTTCTGTTTCTATAAATGCCCTCCCAGTTAGATTCCCAAGAAGAAATGCAAAAAAAGGGAAAGCGCCAGACCCAGATTGGAATTTTTGCCCCCAACGGAAGGTCAAAGAAGGAACAATCAGGCAGAATCTTGTAGACAGAGTGGCGCTCAGTGTTCATCCAAGGATAAGCTGAAATGTTAAAGAGATTTTCAGTGGTCCTCCCAGGGTTTCTCCATATCACATTGTCACATCAAAGCTTTCTCCCCATATTGCACTGTCCCACCAAAGAATATTTTCCTATTTTTTAAACAATTATTCATTCATTTCATTCATTCATTCATTTGGTTTATATACCGCCCTTCCAAATGGCTCAGGGTGGTTTACAACAGGATAAAGGATAAAAATAATTAAAACCAGTTAACAATTAAAATCAAAACTATAAAAACAGAATCACAGAATAAAACCAATTAAACATTCAAATAGCTAAAAAAAACAAAAAAACTGGAAAACCAGGACAACCATTTAAAACAATTTAAAACAGTTTACAGTAATTTAAAAACCCTGGAAGGCCAAGCCAAACAGATAGGTTTTAAGGTCTCTCCTGAAAGACAGTAATGAACTCAAATTACGGATTTCTTCCGGGAGTGCATTCCACAGCCCAGGAGCAGCTACAGACAAGACCCGCCTCTGAGACGAACCTCCTCAGTTGACCTTAATGTGCAGTGGGAATCATGCAGATTATTCCAACATCCCACACATTCACTCCCCCCCTCCCATATCACATGATGTCAGTGAAAAATATTTCCCTATATCGCACCATCCTACCAAGTATTTTCTGCAGAACAGGCTTTTTACTTATGGCAATACTGCTTTCCATAGAAAGAATTAGTGCTTGTTACTAGCACATGTGGTTAAAAACCAAACAAACTACTACCAGGGGTTAGTGTCACACCTAAATGACCACTTCCCCAAATTCCACCCGCATTGACTCATCCCTCTCTTCCCACTAAGGGTTCTCCAACATCAATTTTGTCAAGATCATTTCCTCTGGTTAAGGAATCCTGAAAAGTTCCTCTTTAGTTAAGTGTGATAGAAAGCATAGCAGGGTGGAACATTGGGAGCTGCCTTCTACTGAGTCAGACTCTTGGTCCATCTAGCTCAGTTTTGTCTACACTGATTGGCAGCGGCTTTTCCAAGGATTCGGACTTCCCCCGCCCTGCCTGGAGATGTTGCCAGGGATAGAACCTGGGACCTTCTGCATGCAAAGCAGATGTTCTACCACTGAGCTGTGGCCCAATTTCCAAAGGTGGCATACATGGGTCTCCCATCCAAAAATTGGCCACACCAAGACTTGCTTAGCTTCAGCAAGGTGGCTGTATTGTGTGCCCTTAGACTGTGCTGCGGGACCCTCTTAAAAGAGACAAGTCATGCCTTAAGAATGTAAGAAGTGCTCTGCCGGATCAGAGAGCACGGGCACATCTGTTCCGATGCCCTGTTTGCTGATGTGCCCAGGAAGCTCACAAATCGGATGTGGAGGCAATAGTAGTCCTCCTCAGCCACTTACCACATCCTTGAATGCCTTACTCAGAGGAGTAATAAATCCGTTACTCAGCTTCTGAACATGGAGGTTCCTCTTTCCCATCATGGCAAATAGCAGCTGATAGACCTCTTTGGCTTCTGGAGAATAGAGGGTAAGATACATGGGAGGTGTTCATTGTAGCTCAACATTTCTGAACCTACTCAAGTTGTGCTTGTTTTGATGTGTACAAAGCATAGACCTCTGGCTTTGGGAAGCTTCTTTTGAGGGGATTTGGGAAGCTTCTTTTGCTTATGAAGACAGCCCTGGTTTACTAATCATTCTTTTGATGACAACTCCCTCCCAGGAGGGAGGAGAGCTTGTCTTGTGGTAGCGAGCATGAATTGTCCCCTTAGCTAAGCAGGGTCCACCCTGGTTACAATTGAATGGGAGACTCCATGTGTGAGCACTGGAAGATCTTCCCTTTAGTGGATGGGGCTGCTCTGGGAAGAGGAGAAGGTTCCCTCCTTGGCAGCATCTCCAAGACAGGGCTGAGAGAGACTCCTGCCTGCCACCTTGGAGAGGCCACTGCCAGTCTGGGTAGACAATACTGAGCTAGACGGACAAACTGTCTGACTTGGTATATGGCCGCCTCCTTTGTTCCTAAAGCGGCAACCTAATTGGTTAGCCCCCATTTCTGAAGTGTAGACCATCCGTCATCCACCCCCTTCACTTTGGCCCTGCTCCTAGACTGATGCCGTGCCACGAACTGCCGTCAAATACTTCCCATGGCAAGACTGCAGGTGTGCTACTCAGAGGTTCCTTCCTGCCCGAGCAGAATATCTGTTACAGGGAGAAGCTGTGCCTGGATGGGATGCCACCTGCTTTGCATACTGGATGTCCCAGCATCAATCCTTGGCATCTCCAGTTAGCCAATCATAGAGAGAGAGCAGGTATTGGGAAAGACCCTTGCTTGAGCATTCGGAAAAAACCCCGTCATTGAACAGTAAACAGGTCTGGGCTAGAGGAACTCACAGCCTGATTTGGCATAAGGCAGCGGTGTATAAATAATGTCAAAGAAAGCTGGAAGGCCAATGCATGTCCTTGTGTTGCTGACAGGGATTTGTGCCTCTTTAGATTGCTGCTTGGCTCCGTCCAAAACCACTGACCCCACTTCTGTCTCGATGGCTCACTACGGGGGTCCTTCCCAACCTTGGGTCCATAGATGTTGTTCAGCAACAAACACCATCATTCCCAGCTACAACATCTGGAGACCCAAGGTTGAGAAGGACCCCTATATGCACGATGACTACTGCTACTATTACTGCATGCATATTTATATACCGCTCAACACAATTCTCAAAGCGGTTTACATAGAAAAATAAGTCATGCATCAATAAGATGGTCCCCTGTCCCCAAAGGGCTCGCCCTCTGAAAAGAAACACAAGGTTTCTTCCCTGCAGTGCGGGAACCCTGCCAAGCACCCACCCTGATGTTCTCTCCTCTGTGCTCCGCAGCATACACTGTGCACCAACACCCCAACGCGCTGGGTAGGTCCCAGCCTCCTGCCCACTTAATGACCGCCCACTTAACGCCGAAGCGGTTGGCGAACTAGTCCGTGGGCCGTGGGCCAGCAGCACTGACTGATCTGCCTCCTCCTCCAGTCCGCCCGCTCGAATCAAACGCCCGCCATGCCCCATGTGTGGGCCAGCCCTGAGTTCCAGTTCCCAGGCCATCTACACAGTATGAGTCGCTGCCCAATCCTAACCAGCAAGGTGGCAGTCGGGCGGCCGCCTTTGATCAAGGGCTACGTGAGTCCCAACCACATCCTCCAATCTGGCGTGAGGCTGTGAGCAGCATCCTTGGATCAGGGCCTACGTGAGTCCCAACTCACACGCCTTTGAGTCAGTGGAAGGAGCTGTTTCCCAGAAAGCTCTCGTCATGCTTGCCTCAAGACCTGAGCATTTTCCTGCCGCTCATCCCCTTTCCTTTATGTCAGAGGGCCTCCGTTGGCATTGCTGCCTGAAAACCAAAGGTCAAAAAGTAATATTAAAGAGCGATCGGGGCGGGTGGGCGGTGGTGGTGGGGACAGCAACAGGAAACATTAGCTGGACAATCTCAGCACCAGTGGGGGTGGGGGGGGGGAGAGAGAGAGAGAGAGAGAGAGAGAGAGAGTCAGAGTCAGTCTGTTCGTTCTGTTTATTTATGGGGCCGGTGGCCAGAAAAATATATACATACAGCTCAAACAGTAACAATAAACTAATCCATGTATTTGTGAACCTTATAAATTCTAACCAGTCGGATACACTCTTACTTCGAATTCTAACGGCAACAAGACAAGCAATGTTGACAATTCATCTGGGCAGCCAGGGTAATTTGCTAGGAGGGGCACTATTAATTCATAATAAATGTCCCTGTAGAAACTGCAGTATAATAAACACATAATAACACATGGAGGACTCTCTCTCTCTCTCTCTGATGTGCACAGTTGGGATGTTAAATTCCATTCAAGTAATATCTGGAGAGCTGGTCTGGTGGTAGCAAGCCTGGATTGTCCCCTTTGCTAAGCAGGGTCTGCCCTGGTCTGCATTTGAATGGGAGACTCCATGTGAGCACTGTAAGATATCCCCCCCAGAGGATGGGGCCAGGGGTGTAGCTATAACTGAGCCGATGGGTTCAAAGAATCCAGGCCCCCAAGCTCCTGAGGGGCCCCAGCTCCACCCCTCCCTATCTTCTTCATTATCTCCTTCACTCCAAGGGGCTGCTGGAGGCCCCCCCTCTCCCCTAGTTATACCCCAAGGGCACCTGCCTGCTTGCATGCAGAAGACTCCAAGTTCCCTCTCTGTTCCTTCTGTGAGCAAGCATGCAGGCACTCTTCCCAGAGCGGCTCCATCCCCTGAGAGGGAATATCTTGCAGTGCTCACACCTAGTCTCCCATTCAAATGCAAAACCAGGGTGGACTCTGCTTAGCAAAGAGGACAATTCATGCTTGCTACCACAAGGCCAGCTCTCCTCCATCGATCTGCCAATTGTACTTGAAAGGTTTGAGTTTAGAACACGGTAACTATTTTTAAGTCAATGAATTTAGGTAAAGCTTGAGAAGTGAGAGGTATAGATAACCAATTTTGTTTATAAATAGTCTCTGTTTGTGATCTTCTTGAAAGACAGCGTTCAATTTGTATGCTTTGTGAAGAATGATATAAGAAGGTATACTCTATTTTTTATTATGTCAGGTAGCATGATGTGTTGTTGTTTGGTTTCTCGGGGAGTAGCGCCTCTCTTCTTTGAGGTGAAGAGCTGGACTTGAGGTAGCGAGCATGAATTATCCCTTTGGCTAAGCAGAGTGTGCCTTGGTTAGCATTTGGATGGGAGACTACATGTGAGTACTGTCTGCTGTGAGATATCCCCCTGAGGGGATGGGGCTGTAGCTCAGTGGAAGAGCATCTGGTTCACTCCATGGCAGCATCTCCAGACAGGCCTGGGAAAGACTCCTGCCTGAAACCTTGGAGAACAGCTGCCACTGTAGACAATCCTGAGCTAGGCGGAGCAAGGGTCTGACTCAGTAGAAGGCAGCGTCCTATGTTCATTGCTGGCCACATCCCTCTATTACTCATCCTTGGGGAGCCTCAGCCCCATCCCTCCCATCTCTTCTTCTCTTTGTTTTCCTTCAAACCCAAGAAAACCCAAGAATTTTTAGTCCTTGAGTCTTTAGCTTACAGGGATTTTTTTTAAAAGTACCTTTTCTGTAACCATACAAACATATGTGCTGCTTCCATACCTAGAGAGTTTCCAAAATGTGTAGAAGCAGTTCTCTTATTTTGTGGTGGCCCTGTTTTCCTTTCAATTTGAGAGACATTTAGGCCGCATCTGTATGTAACCCAGAACTGGCGTTGGATGGGCCAAATGTTCCTAAAGTGTTACGTGTGAATGCATGCAAATGCGGGTTGGAGTGGTGACGCACCCGAGGTTTCAGATTTCTGACTCCATTCTGAACCCTGGGGTTGTAATGTGTTCTGTTGCTGCAACCCGAGGTCTGACGCAGCCTGCGTTGTGTCCGAATCCGGAATCAAAGTTGAGGGAAGAAGCTCGTCCCCTGGATCCAGCCGCGACTGGCTGTACAGGCTGTCCTTCAAGCCAGAAGGAAGCCAGCTCAGCGAGTTCCCCCTTCTCTCTGCAGTCTCACTGAATGCAGAGATCGCTTTCTGTTACGTCTGAATTTGGAAGGGAGGGTGGGGGGAGTGGAACCGCGGTTCCACGTTATGTACCAATGTGGCCTTAACGACTTTAGTTCATACATAGGAAGCTGCCTTGAGTGACTGCCAGGTTTCAAGACAGTGAGGTCTTTCCCCACCCTACCTGGAGATGCTGCCAGGGATGGAACCTGGGCCCTTCTGCGTGCAGATCAGGTGCTCTACCACTGAGCTACGGCCCTATTGGGGAGGGTCAAAACCCAAGATCTAAGACTAGTCAGTCCAAGACAGCCCTAGCTCAACTGTGGTGGCCTCCTAATCTTTGGTGGTTCTTTGTTGAGGTTAAGACAGGGAAATTCCAACACACGCACACACTGACCTCTACGTTCCTCAATGCTCTGTGGGACTTTTTTGGTCTGGTCCCCTCCTTATGCAAATCTCACCCACTAACCTCAGGTTCCAGTATCTTGATTCCAGTCCTGTCATTCACCCCTTACTTCAGCCACCTGCCCATGGGCTTTCTAAGAATGAAGGAGACTGCTTAGTTCTTGTACAGGTATTTATTCACATGGAGTGTGTGTGTGTGTGTGTGTGTGTGTGTGTGTGTGTGTGTGTGTGTGTAGAAAGATCACAGGCTGCACCCTGACCTACACACTGTCCTGAGAAGCCCTGAAAGGAATCCTTGTATATAAAGTTCTCTTTTTGGGGATGTGGGGGGTAATTTTTAATGTTGCAAAATATGCAAAACACATAGAAAACCACCCCACCAAACTTCGAGGGACACCAGAAGGAATAAGAATAGGAGTGGAAAGATAGACCAGTTTTGTTCCTCAAATATAAGAAGAGTAATTGGATCACATTCTCAGATAATTCTGAGATGCATTCAAGAGGGAGAACTTAATAATGCATTAGGAATATGAGTATTGCTGGTAATTAATGCCAGAGGCAGGCATTATTATCAGCAACTGGACCATCAGCCTTGCAAGCGGAAGGTCCTCGTTGCAAGCAGAAGGTCCTCGTTTTAATCCTCGGCATCTCCAGGCTGGGCCGGGGGAGACCCCTATGTCTGAAGCACTGCAGCAATGGTGGCCAATATGGGTGGGTTGCGGGAGACACCTTTAACTGTAAATTACTAGGTGCTTTTGCTGGCCACGCAAAGGGCCTCTGACAGCTGAGTGGTGGAGCTGAGGAGGAGAGGTTGGCACCTAGTAATTCACAGTTAAAAGTGCCTCCGGCCACTGCTGCCCACTGGCAGTGCCCTCACCGGTTGCCACTGCGCGGAGATGCTACCAGTCAGTGAAGACTGAGCTAGAAGAAGCAGGTGGTTTTGTTGGAGATGGTGTTCCAGTGACATCGACCTTTCGCACTAACTATCCCAGTGACCACTTGGGGCACTGGGCATAGAGGTGGTTAGGGAGGGTCTCCTTGCCTGTCCCTGCTTGCCTCTACTCTATGACCCCTGCCTTGGCGCAGTGGGGAAATGCTTGACTAACAAGCAGAAGGTTGCCGGTTCGAATCCCTGCTGGTGTGTTTCCCAGACTATGGAAAACACCTCCATCAGGCAGCAGCGATCTAGGAAGATGCTGAAAGGCATCATCTCACACTGCACGGGAGGAGGCAATGGGAAACCCCTCCTGTATTCGACCAAAAGACAACCACAGGGCTCTGTGGGTGCCTGGAGTCGAAATCGACTCGACGGCACACTTTACTTTCTACAAGAGAGAGGGCCTTATTGGTGGTAGCACCCCATCTTGTCCTACCTGGTGTCATCACTTTCTTATATACTGTAGTATAATTCGCACTGGAGTCTGTCTTTTTCTGTTCCACTTTGGCCTTTGGCCGAAAGCAATAAAGATTTGACTGATGGACTGGAGAAGTAATTTGCTTATTTTGCTTTTCTGATTGAATTTGTATACAGGGACCTATGGAGAACCTGGAACACGGAAACTCCTTGGCTGAGGGAAACCACCCCCTGCTGGACTCTTGTTCAATCCATGCCGCTCCAGAAGGCGCTGCGGGCCTAATAAATCAGAGAGCATCTGATGCTGGCAGTGTATGGATTTTACCGTATTAATAGGAAAGGGCTGGGGCTCAGTGTGAAAGCATCTGCTTTGCCTATAGAAAGCCTTCTGTTCATGTATTTCCATGTAGGACTGGGAATCACCAGCCTGAAGTCCTGGAGAACTGCTACCAGTCAGTGTAGACAACTTGTGTGCCAGGAGTCGAAATCGACTTGATGGCACACTTTACCTTACCTTTACCTTGACTCCTCAGGTACTTCCTGAGTTGAGTCAGTCCCCGTCCATCTCCCCCTGCCCCCCAATTCATTATGTAGCTATTAGACAGGATCAGGTCTTTCCTCTCCAAATGCATTTCACCAATAAACTAGTTAAGTAATTTAGACTCGACAGTGGTTTTATTGGTGTTTCTTAAATAGTTGCCACAGCTAGACGCCACACTCTGGAACTGGAGAGGATGCTTTCGAAAGGACCCGGCTGGGATACGTTGTACTTTCTTCAAAGGGAAAAGCAAATAACCATACATACAGAGGCGCTCTGACCCCTGGACTTTGGGGCCAAAGCCCAGGGTCTCCATATCCCCTGGGGGCCCCTAAATCCTTTTTAGTCCTTCCTGAGTGATGTGGTTTGTGCCCTAAAGAACATACTTATTTAAAAAAATGATGCTTAACTTGCGGGGGGGGGGGCGTCCACTGGCCTTTAGGTCCATGGTCCGAAATTACCTAGGTCCACCTCTGATTCCATACAACAGATTGGACTCAGTAGAAGGCAACTTCCTGTGTTCCACACAATTATGTCAGCAATTTCTAGGTGAGAGAAAGAAAAAAAAAGGGAAAAAAAGGTGGGGGTTCTTTTTATTCAAAACAAAACAAAAAGATGATTCCCTGTCCCCAAAGGGCATACAGTCTAAACAATATAGCACAGCCCACCTTCTGCTGCCTAGGCAGTTGTTAGCAGAGCCTGTTATAATTATGACGCATCAGAATGGAAAGAAACTCCCTGAAATATTTAATTTATTTTGGGAAGTCGCTGGGCTTCTCTTGAATTCTTGAATGCTCTCTCCGTGGGAGGATCCCAGGTCTCTGCTTTGCATGTCTCGTCGCCTGAAATTTCTGTGCCAGCAACTTTAGAAACCCCTTGAAAATTTCAGCGTGTCTAAAGGGAGCTGCTTTTGCTTTCTTTCAACATGTCCACGTGTCTCTCTTGGGGGATCCCTGAACATCGCTTTGAATGGCACTTTTTTGAAAACATCGCTTTGTCAACTAAGTCTGGAACTGAGCCAGGAAAAGGGTCATGTGATCCTTAGGAGAAAAGATGCCTGTGATCCTTAGGAGTTGGAGCTGGAGCTGAAGCAATACTGAGCTAGATCGACCAGGGTTCTGACTCAGCAAAAGGCAGCTCCCTGTGTCCATCAGGCACGTTTATCGCTCGGTGGCAGAGCGTCTGCTTTGCATGCAGAAGGTCCCAAGTTCAATCCCTGGCAGCATCTCCAGGTAGGGCTGGGAGAGACGCCTGCCTGAAAACCTGGAGGAGCTGCTGCCAGTCTGTGAAGATAGTCCTGAACTAGAGGGGCCAATGACTTGACTCCGCAGGAGGCAGCTTCCTCCTACGTCCCCATCTCAGGAACCCTGGAGAGTTGCTACCCGTCATGAGCTAGATGGACCAATGGCAGCTTCCTGTATAGCCAGGCAGCATGGTGGGGAGATGATCGAGAGGCACTCCTTCTGCTCAGCTTGAGAGCATTACAAGCATTGGTATGAGGCCATAGCTCAGCGGCAGCGCAGAAGCGCCTGGATTTGCTTCTTGGCAGCATCTTCAAGTAGGGCTGAGAAAGGCCTGAAACCCTGGAGATCCACTGCCAGAGCTTGTTGAGGGAGACAGACCTGTGGTTTGACTGGGTATAAGCCAGCATCATATGTCTGTCTGTACCAGAAGCTAGGGGAACACTACCTAGGGGAACTGCGAAGCCAATGATCCGCCACGGAGCTATACATGTGCCTCCTGGGTTACGGCCACATCCCTTGCCGCCTCTGCTAACTAGGCAACGAGGCACCTTTTTAATGTGGTGATTCTCTTTATTTAGCAGGGGGAGAGCAACTGACTCTATCCACCCCAGCACAGCATCCCTCCGGTGGCTGTTGTCTTATGAGTCTTCTTTAGATTGTGAGCCTTTGGGGACAGGGATCCATCTTATCTATCTGTCTTTCTATCTATCTATCTCACTAAGACAGTCCATGCGTGGATGAAGGGGAATGCGTCGCGGAAATCTCACGAGAGCCGCGGAACTCTCGCGCCACGCCCAGCAGCAGGGTCGTAGCTATAATTGACCGAAAGGGTTCAAAGAACACGGGCCCCCAGCTCCTGAGGGCCCTCCAGATCCCTCCCTCCCTATTTTCTTCATTGTCTCCCTCACTCTGGGGGGCCGCCCGAGAGAGGGATGAACATGGGGCCCCTCTCGCCTCGCTACGCCCCTGCCCGGCGGGGAAGGAAAGCGCTCCTGGCGGGCGGGGAGGGAAAGGTGAGAGTAGGGGAAGGAAACCATGGCGACAAACTAGCGTTGCAGATGCCATGTGCCGGGTCTGCTAGTTTATTTATTATTTCTCTAGGTAAGCCTCTTTGGGCACTTTTATTAAAAGGCAGTCTATAAATATTGGTTTGTGGTGGTGGTGGTGGTGGTAAACACGACAGAGTTCCCATTTTGGAATCAAGAATGAAGCAGCAAAGCAAGGGTACATAGGAAGCTGCTTTCTATTGAGTCAGCCCACTGGCCCATCTCGTTTAGCATTGTCTACACTGACTGGCAGCGGCTCTCCAGGGATTCAGGCAGGAGTCTCTCCCAGCCCTACCTGAAGATGCTGTGAGGGATCGAACTTGGAACCCTATGCTTGCAAGCTGATACTCTTCCAATGAGCTATAGCCCCATGTCTAGGATGGCTCTATCTCCGATTCTCCCTTTTTGAATGGGGTGATTTTTTAATATAGAGGCTGAGATGCTGAGGAAAATTACTCCACGTAGTCCCACTGAAATTCCTTTTCATTTCAGTGGGACTATTTGAGAGGTGGAAATTGAAGGAGTATTTTGCAAGAGTCTGCAATAATTTTGGAAGGAAGCATCAAATTCTGAGATCAGACAATGGAGGGGAATATACAGGAAATGAGATAATTGAATATCTGAAAGGGAAGGCATTGGAAATCACATGACAATGCCGTATGCTCCAGAATGAGGCAATGTTGTTGCAAGAAGAAAGAATAATCGGTCCTTAATAGAAACGACCAGAGGCGTGCTGTTCGATGCAGGGCTACACAGCAGGTTTTGGGGAGAGGCAATCATGACTGTTACTTATTTACAAAACGGACTGCCTTCTAAAGTTATAAAGACAATACCATTTGAATTGTGGTGTGGCAAGAGGCCTAATGTGCAGCATATTAGAGTTTTTGGCTCAAAAGCATATGCCTGTGTGCCAAAGTCTAAAAGAACCAAATTCAACTACAGGTGTGATATTAGTTGGCTATGTTCCCAGACACAAAGGGTATAGAATACTTAATCTTGCCGCAGAACCCATAAAAATGCATCATGTGGTGCTGTATTTTGAGGGAAAAGAAAAGCCAAATGCTGATGAAGTATCAGATATTCAGATGCAAAAGAAGCCTCAACAACAACAACCAAAAAAAATAAAAAATCAGAAAAAGAAGTTGATGTAATTTTTGTGCCAACTATTCAGAGAAAAATGAACACATTAAGGCTGAATCAGAGCTAAGATGCTCAACAAGAATCAAGAAAGGTGTTCCTGCAAAAGGACTCTCATATATTATGAGAGAAGGAAATGTGCAAAAGCCTAGAATATGGGAGGATAAAATGCCAACTGATCAACCTTGCTATTGGCGAAAAGCTGCAGAAGAAGACATACAATCTCAACATAAAACAGAATACTTGGATACTTACAGAGCTGCCTATGAGAAGAAGAACCGTAGGGTGCAAATGGGTTTTCAAAGTGAAGCACAATGCAGAAGGAAATGTCCAACACTATAAAGCAAGGCTTGTAGCTAAAGGATATTCTCAGAAATATGGTGAGGATGAGGGATGTGCATGGAACTGGGCGGGGGTGGCTCGAGGGGGTGGGGGGTGTCACTTTAAGGGTGGGGGAGGGTGCACTTACCCCTCCGCCCACGTTCCCTCCACTGACACTCGGCCTACCATCCTGCTGCCCCTTCCCCCTCTTTAGCTGGAAGTGGCCAGAAGTACTGGGCACGTATGTGCACGTTGTGTGTGCCCGTCTGACGTGCATGCATGTGACGTGTGTCCGTGCGCCCGGTATTTCCAGCTACTTCTGGAAGGCTTTTACGAACACCAGGCACCAGTGGGGGGAAAACGAGGGGAGGGGTAAGTGCACCGTCCCCCACCCTTAAAGTGACCCCCCCCCGGCTTAGAACTTTGAACACACACACCCTGGTAAAAGGGCCTCCAAACAGGTTCACGCACATCCCTAGTGAGGATTATGATGGAACGTTTGCCCCAGTTGTAAAACACTCTTCTATAAGAATGCTCCTTTGAACTGCAGCAGTGAGGAAAATATACTTAGGCCATTTCGAAGTCAAAGCTGTGTTTTTACATGGTGACATTAAGGAGGACATGTACATGGAACAACCACCAGGGCTTGAGGAACCTGTGTAATCTCCAAAAGAGCATTTATGGGCTAAAGCAAGCAGCAAGAGCCTGGCATTCAAAGTGAAACCAGTTGCTAGTTAAACAACAAGGCTTAATTCGAGGAAAAGCCGACTCTTGCCTTTATTCAAGGTTTAGAAACAACTAGCTGACCTGGCACAGAGCATCTGCACCCCTAGTTCTCCCTCCCCCCACCGCATCCCTTCAGCCCCGGTTTGGAACGGCTGGCCTGGCTGTTGCTTCCTCTAACCGCCTGGCAGCCGGTCGTCCAACCTGGCTGCCACCCCCTCTCGCTACCTGGCAGCTGGCCTGCCTGACCACTCCTTTCTCTCGCTGGCCACTCACCTTCCTCTCCCCCTCCCCTCACTCATGAAATCTCACAAGAGCTGCCACGCATGGGATTAGCAACGGGTACGCCATAGAGCAGGGGCAGAGCCACCACTGGGCCAACGGGTTCAAAGAACCTGGGCCGTGTCCAATCAAGGGCCACACCTCGCGGCCCCGACACGCCCCCCGCGTCTGACGTCAGACGCGGGGGTGCAGGTTTAGCTCCCAAGTGGGGGCGATGCGGCCCCTTTGGGAGTTAAACTCCAACTTCCGAACGGAGACTCAAGGCTCATCTGATGTCAGACGTCTGATGTCAGACGTGGGGGGCGGGGTGAGCAGGGCCTCCGCCGTGGCCGCACACACCACTGCCTTAGAGAAACAGAGAGAGAGAGAGAGACAGATGGACTTATATACAAACATATGCTGATGATTTGATGGCTTCAGGAGTCTTTCCCAACACAACTTATGCAAGACCAGCTCTGCTCCCTGGTTCTGGAGAGGCTCCCTCCAGGTTCAGAGGCAGGATGCCTCTGAAGACCAGTTGCAGGGAAGCAAGAGCAGGAGAGAGGGCATGCCTTCTTCTTCTGCTTGCCGGCTTCCCCGAGGCATCTAGCAGGCCACTGTGTGAAGCAGGAAGCTGGACTAGATAGGCCTCCTTGGGCCTGATCCAGCAGGATGCTTCTTATGCCTGTACACTTTTATGAGTGTATGCTGCTCTTGGCCAGGATGTTGCCCCAACCTGCCGGTTTCTGGTTCTGGAGCCTTCTCCCTGACTTTTGCCTGACTCCTCTAACCAAGGTTTGAAGCTGAGCAGAGAATATCAGGCGAAGGTCAGGTGTCAGGCTCAGGAGCTGGATGTGGGCAGGTTTGGATGACCCACCTACCAGGAGCCAGATGCTTCCTCCAACTTGCTGGCAGATTCTGCACAGTTGCCCAGAGAAAAGCTTCTCTTTCAATCAGTCACTTTATTTCGGTCTTCGACCAGCATAAGATGAAACATAACAACAGTAGTGTTAAAAACAACCTATGCCTGTGGAGACAGTAACTGTGAAGTTGAAGCTAAAACCTTATTGTTGTCGAACTAAAATCTATGGAGTGTTATGAAATTGTTTAAAATATGATAAAGCAAACACAGAGAGGCTAAGGAGTTAGCGACTGTGAGCATAAAACTAAAGTCATGAGAAGCTATAAAATATTTAAGATTAGAATTAAAATTGGATTAAAACATGTTCAGATGAAAACTGTATAACTGGGGAGCAGGGGTGATAGTACAGGTATGAGCTGTGTCAGGCCTGATTAATTCCTGCTGGCAGTCAGATCCTGGCGAATTTTGTACACTGCCATGCAGAACTTGACAATATTGGCTGCATTTACACATAACGGGGAACCAGTGTCGCAGGGCCCTGCGGTTTACTCACCGTTACGTCCAAATGTGTACAACTCCGGTCCCATCCGTTGGTTGTGGTCCGGAGACCCTGATCTGAACCCTTAGTTTGTAAGTGAGTTTCTCTGCTCCAAACTGAGGGTCCACAGAGCCTCTGTTCCATCTGAATGCAGCACTGGAAGGTGCATTAGGCTGGACTGGAGTTGAGAGAGGAAGCTCCTCCCTCTCTCTCCCTCTGTGATTGGCTGTGCGGGCTGTCCTTCAAGCAAGAAGGAAGCCCGCACAGCCAGTTCGCCCTCCTCTCTGCAGTTTCTCTGACTGCAGGGAGGACGTTCTCCCTGTTGTCCAAATGCGGACAAGACAGTGGGGTGGGAGTGGATCCGTGGGTCGATTGGACCCACGGTTCCTCATGATATGCGAATGTGGCCAATATGTGTTATGAAAGGGTTGCTGTCATAGAGTAGTAGGGAGACGTAGAACTGTAGAACTTGTAAGTAGTGGGAGTATGAGGGCATTGCGGATGTCTCTATAGAAAGGGCAGAGTAGCAGGATGTGCTTGGTGCTTTCAACTGGTCCAGCATCGCAGGGACACAGACGTTCCAGGAAGGGGATCTTCTTGTATCTTCCATCTAACACAGCCGATGGGAGGGCGCTGCAACGAGCGAAGGTGAAGACTCTTCTGTGGTTAGGGGCCTCTCGCTATGTTAGATATGCTGCAGGTGCAACTTTATACCTAATATTTTCAACGACAGGGAGGTTTGGGACCCTGCCTAGGGCAGTCTGGGACCCTGCGCCAATCATGCACTGTTTGAGAAGTGTCCTAGCCTGCTCTTAACCCAGAGAAAGTAGCTGGGGGTAAGAGAGCCCAAGGGATGTTAGTTTCGCCAGCAGGGTTCAGTTCCAGGTGGATTGGTATCCATCCTCCAGGGTTAAGGCGGCTTGGCCCAAAGCTTCTGGTGGCGATAAGCAGTGGCAATCGCTCTGAAGCTCAGGGGGGTCTTGGTGTGTGTGGCGGGGAGGGGGGCTCTGCTTCCCACCTTTGATCCAAAGATAAAACACTTGCAAATTGTTCCCTGAAGTAGCAAAGCAACCTGAGGGGCGGGATTTTGAGCAGGGTGGGTGGGTGAACGGAAGCGGCCCCAGAAGAGAAAGGTTTTGAACGGCTCCGCGGGATCTGTTTCAGCAAAAAAAAAAAAAAGCTTGTGAGTCAGCGTCCGATGCTGCCAACGCCAAGTTTTCCTGCCTTCTGTGCGATCTCTTGGGTTTGCTTCTCCAAAACAGCTCATTTCTCTTCCGGAGCTCATGTGATGTTTTCCTTTCAGTGAAATGGTTGAGACTCTCACTTACGTCAGCAGGCAGACTGTTTGTTCGAACTTGGGTCAAATCAATCCGACTCCGGCCTCGCCGCCACTCAGCAAACGGCCTCCAGCGGCACCCCGGCCTCATGCAGATGGTTACAGAGACGAGCCACTTTCCTCCTCGAGGGCGTTTGCTGCCAGGCAGAGAGGCTTCTCCAAGGGGTGCATGTATGATGAAAAATGCCACTCTGGCAGCGGCTGGTTCTTAAAACTGAGGAGGGCTGGAGATGGAAAGCTGGTCTTGTGGGAGCAAGCATGAATGGTCCCCTTTGCTAAGCAAGGTCTGCCCTGGTTTGCATTTGAATGGGAGACTACATGTGAGCACTGGAAGATCTTCCCCTTAGGGGATGGGGCCGTAGCTTAGGGGAAGAGCAGCTGCCTCCTTGCATGCAAAAGCTTCCAAGTTCCCTCCCTGGCAGCATCTCCAAGATAGGGCTGAGAGAGACTCCTGCGTGCAACCTTGGAGAAGCCGCTGCCAGTCTGTGCAGACAATACTGAGCTAGCTGGACCAAGGGTCTGACTCAGTATACGGCAGCTTCCTATGTCCCTAGGTCTGGATTCTTTGTTAAAATGCCCCCGAGGAGCCATCAACCATAATTGGTCGAAAAGTGATATATAAATATTCACCGCCCCCGTAAGCAGCTGCTTTGCACGCAGAAGGTCCCAGGTTCAATCCCTGGCAGGATCTCCAAGTAGGGTTGGGAAAGACTCCCGTCCGAAACTGGGCCACTGCCCGTCAGTGCGGACAAGATGGAGCTAGATGGAGCAATAGTCTAAGGCAGCTTCCTAGGTTCCTATGTAAACATCGGGATTTAGTGCTGGAAGGGATCATGGCGCTTTCCAGACTAGACGCTCATTAGAAGCAAAATGCCTCCATTTGGACAAGTCGCATTCGGGACGTAAACAGCAGGCGGGGCAGGGAGCAGTCTCGCAGCTACTAACATCCCGGAAAAAACAGCAACTTTTTCACACCGGACGTACAACGTCCGAACTCTACATCGCAGCGATTAAATTTGAGACAAGGCCTTGGCAACGTGAACGGCCCCCTGCTGTCCACGTAGGGACTGCGGTGTCACGACGCAGGAAGTGTGGAAGCACCCTTCCGAGATACGTCCTGACCCCATTGTAGGGTCTAATCTGGAAAGCGCCCCGGCGGGCTTCCTAGTCCAGCGCCCTACTCACTGCAAGCAACTCCCCTTCAGCTTCTGTTCTCCAGGTGACGCATCCCCGGCTCCATCAGCTGTTCCTCATAGGACTTGGGTTCCAGACCCCTCTCGCCATCTTGGCCGCCAACACCGGAACCATTCAAGTTTTTAGATCCTTCTTCAACAAGTAGCTCACTGACAAGCCAGTGCCATTAAACCCTTGATAAAGTCTTTTATCTTGGAGGGCAGAGCTCACGAATCGCTCCCACGCTGTCTAAAGTCCATGAAAATATTGAATGCTTTACAATGCAAACTTCCTTCAGCAGTGGGAACTTGTCCAAGTTCAGGTCTCTCTCTGGTCTCCTTTTCATATTGGAGCATCACTGAATTCTATTCCTGGAAAGGACTTTGGGAGTCTTCCACCCCAGCTGCTACTCAGGGCCAGGAACTTCTGCGGCATCTAAGAACAGCCCTGCTGGATCAGGCCCAAGAATGCCCATCTAGCCCAGCATCCTGTTTCACACAGTGACCCATCAGATGCCTCTAAGAAGCCCACAGGCAGGAGCTAAGAGCATGCCCTCTCTCTTGCTGTTGCTCCCCTGCAACTGGTATTCGGGGGGGATCTTGCCTCTGAGGCTGGAGATGGCTCACAGCCACCAGACTAATAGCCTGGGGGCTAAAAACCTGACCTCCATGAATTTATCTAAACCCCTCTTAAAGCCATCCAGGTTGGTGACCATCACCACATCTTGTGGCAGAGAATTCCATAGGCTAATTATGCATTGTGTGGAAAAAGCACTTTCTTTGTCAGTCCAAAACTTCTTGGCAATCAGTTTCATTAGAAACCCTGGAAAACCACTAGAACCAGGGGTTATGCGAGAGTGGGGAAAATGTCTCTCTGTGTCACTTGGTATAAGGCAGTTTCCTATGTTTCTGTGATTTTACAGCCCATGGACTTCTGGTTATCTTCTGTGGCAAACAAGATACTAGACTAGCCAGACCTTTGGTCTGACCCAGCACAGCTCTTGTTATCGCCTCTTCTTATGCAAAAACATCTCAACCCAGCATCCAGGAGCCATCACTGGTTCTCTGAAACAGGACAGAAAGGCTGCAGACGGGTTGCGTGTTTTTCTTGTAAGGATGTGCTCAAAGTCAGCGGCTGCCCGTTAGTACATTTCTGTGGTTATGCAACATCGCTTAAAATAGCAGCACAGCAACACTCCAGGACATGATGAAAATACACACCAGGGCTGGGAGGAGGAAGTATTTCCCTCTTATTTCACATTACATCACTGCCCTGTCAGCTGACACCGGAGAATCCTTTCTTTGGCACCTCCCTGCAAGCTGAGGCAAGAAAGTTGCCTAGGGACATGACATGGCCTTCTCTCTTCCCACACTGTGAATGATTTCCACCCTGAGCGGCTCTATATCTGAGTTTCATTCGCAAATTGTAAACCGCCCTGAGCCATTTCGGAAGGGCGGTATATAAATCAAATCAATCAATCAATCAATCAATCAATCTGAAAGATCATCCTTGGCCGGCCAGCTCAGTTTGCATGTCAGTAGAAGGTTGACAGTTCTTCAAGTCTACTCTATGCCCCAACGACTGGTGCAGAAGAAGAGGAAGTCGATGAGTTTTGTGCTCAAGTTCAGTCTGAAATGGACAGAACATGCAAGCAAGGTGTGATGCTGGTGGTTGGAGGCTGGCATGCCAAAGCTGGAAATGGTGAAGAGGGAAACACCGTCAGACTGTATGGCCTAGGACACAGAAACGAAGCAGGAGAATGACTTATTCGTTTCTGCCAAGCCAATGACCTCTTCATTGCGAACACATTCTTCAAACCACCAAAGCGGCGCCTATACACATGGACATCATCAGACGGAGTACACAGAAATCAAATTATTACATTATTGGTGCAAGGAGGTGGAAGAGCTCAGTTATAACAGCAGAGATGTGGTCGGGGGCCGATAGTGGAACCGATCACGAACTGCTCATCTGCAGGTTCCAAGTCAAGCTAAAGTGGAAAAACAAAGCTATCCAGCTTCCACGATCTGATCTTGAGAATGTACCCATCGTTTCCAAGGAGAACATCAGGAACTGCTTTGAAGTCCTGAACCTCATGGAAAGGGAACCAGAGGAAGGGCTCATGTTAAAACTGCCCGAAGCCCTGTTTCTGTCACCATGCAGCAGTGGGTAGCCATGGGACAACTTGACTCCTCTTGGTTGACAAAACACGACCCAAAAAAGCCACATGGGTGCCAATGCGATGGAGAAACCCAGCAACCTCTTTAAAAACCAGGACCGATTGACTTTGTTTTGCACAACCAAAAGCCTCTTTTGCAAAAAGCAGCTGCTCTCTCTGATCTGTGTACGTGCATATCGTCCCATCTCTCCTCCATGTGCATTAGAGGTGGTCATGCCTCCCAATTCATCCCATTGTTCTCCAATGCATTCAGTTTCATTTAATATTTTGGGAGGCTTAGGATGAGACACCTTCTTCCAAATGCCTAGTACAATGTCAGGATGGGGCTATCTGTTTATCTATCTATCTATCTATCTATCTATCTATCTATCTATCTATCTATCTATCACATTTCACATTTGGGTGGTTCACAATCTAAAAACCTTTAAAACATTAATACAATTAAATCAATTAAACAATACAAATAAGACCTCTAAAACTCAAAGCTTTAAAACTATAAACAGAGGTGCACCTAGGTAATTTTGGAGCCTAGACCTAAAGGCCTTTCAGGGGCCGCCTACTGCTTCTGCCGCTGCCAATAGATAAGTTGCAATGTATTATTTTTTACACCAGAACATGCTCAGAGAAAGCTGGAAAGTCTTTTCTTTTTTGAAGATGTTCTGAATAAGATACTTCCCACTGACTTGCAGAGCGATAGCACATTTTGCATGGGCAATCCTGCCACTTAAATTAGTGGACACTCAGCATTTGGAGGCCCCCTAGGTCAGCATTTGGAGCCCTCACCCCAGGCCTTCTGGGGACTGGACCTCCGCCCGGAAGTCCAGTCCAAAGAGCGCCACTGACTATAAACAAAAAGCCTGGCTAAAGAAGTAGGTTTTCAGGTCCTCTTTAAAAACATTCAGCGAAGGGGAAACTCCAATTGCATTTGGAAGCGCGTTCCAGAGTTCTGGGGCAACTCTAGAAAATGGCCGGTTTCGAATTGCCACCAACCAAGCTGGTGGCGACCACAACCAGACCTCCTCAGATGATCTTAATAGGTGGCAGGGTTCATGAAGAAGAAGGTGTTCATTCATCTGCAACCAGATGCCAGGAACATAGGGAGCTGCCATTTACTGAGTCAGACCCTTGGTCCATCTAGCTCAGCATTGTCTACCCAGGTCGGCAGCAGCTTCTCCGAGGTTGCAAGCAGGAGTCTCTCTCAGCCCTATCTGAAGATGCTGCCAGGGACTGAACCTTGGGCCTTATGGGTTCAAGGCAGATGCTCCACCACTGATGCTTTCCCCATTCCCTACTGGGGATATCTTATAGCAGACAGTGCTCATCCATGGAGTCTCCCATCCAAATGCAAACCCAAGTGGACCATGCTTAGCAAAGGGGACCATTCATGCTCGCTACCACCAGACCAGCTCTCCTCCCTGACGGCACGCCCTGTCTCAGCTTACAACACTCCTGGCACAACACTCACCAGTCTCTGTCATGGATGCGTATTGAAATGGCCCTTTGCCATAACGCTTACAGAAGCTACAGACCCCACCAGGCAGCTCGTGCCCCAAATTGCCCTCCTGAATCTTATGACAGAAGGGACTTCTTGCGCCATCCCTCTTCAGGACAGCAACGTGAAAGTACTGAGTAAATATTCTAAACAATATTTAACATATGAGTATTGTGCACAATGTGAACCCTGTCCACATGTTGCATTAGGAATACAGAGATATAGGAAGCTGCCTTACACCGAGTCAGACTGCTGGTCCTTCTAGCTCAGGATGGGCTACACCAGTGTTTCTCAACCTTTTTGGAGTCAAGGACCGCTTCATTCTTCATGCACAGTTTCCCGGACCAGCAGAACTTGCATCTCTGGGCAGTTTACAATTAAAATAATATAAGCATTAAAATCATTAAATTTGGAATCTTTTGCAAACATGGAATATTAGGGGTTTTCAACCTTGGGTCCCCAGATGTTGGTGGACTTCAACTCCCATAACCCCCAACCACAATGGCATTTGGCCATTATGGCTGGGGATTGTGGGAGTTGAAGTCCACCAACATCTGGGGACCCAAGTCTGAGAACCCCTGAATCTAAAAGCCTGGGTGAACAAATATGTCTCCAGTATGTCTTCAGTATGTGCGGGGTGGGGGTGCTTGTGATTACAATGGACAAGGGATGTTGGGCCATTAGAAAAATTCAAAAGCTACATGGGGCCAATGAAAACAACACACAAGCAAGCTTTTGAATTCCCCAGAACTCTTCATCAGGCTGGATGTCAAGCAAAGCAAAAAGGAGGAGAGGAGAGGAGAGCTGGGCAAGTTGTCAGTAGAGCCCAAAGTCTACAGTTTAACCCTGTCTTGATGGAGGTGGAGTTGTGTAGTTGCAGGGCCGGATCCAGACCACGTTAGTCAGGACCGACCACTGAAATTAATTTAGTCATCTCTCATTTGTGTCAATGCTGCTTGGTCATGATCACCTGGCTTGATCTGGATCCTGCTCTTAGCTGTGCACTTTGTGAGGCAGACCTAATGAAATCCATGCAGCCCCTCCAAAACTCCTTAAAAACAGTTATGTGGCAGGTGCTGGGAATGGGTGGTGGCTTGTTGTTTTTTAATGGTGAAAGAAAATGTGAAGAAGAGCAGTGGGGACCTGATGTTAAAGGGAAGGGGGCAATTCTGAGATAGTGTGGGGCGTGGTAGCGGTGGATGCCTCGTCTTCCTCGCTGGGGAGATGAGGCACTGTCCAGGTTGGGCGAGGCAATGGTGCACCGGACTGCGCTGGGAAGTTCGCCTGGGTCCGAGAGCTGCCACCGCTGTGCTTGCGCACTCAAGTGTAGCAGGTGTTCCCCCATCCTCTCTCACAGCGCGCGCTTCTGTGCCCCCTCCCAATTCCCCTGCGTATGCCAATTACACCAGCCTGCCTTTGGGGCCACGCAGCTCACATGGTCCCACATGCTGCCCACGCGTTGCTGCGAGGCGAGCCAAGGCAGCCCTCCTCCCTCCCTCCACCGCTTAGCCCTCACCGCGGCATGATCCCAGCCAGACGTTGTCCTCCACACCTGGTGAGGTCATAAAGGGGACCTCCGTCTTCCACTGGCGGTGCAGACCAGGGGGTTATAGGGGGCCGAGGGACCACAACGCCCCACCAATGCAAAAGGGAAACAGCATTCCCTCTCAAGGTGCCTTGGCCGCAACAGGCAGCTGGTTTCAAATTAGTTGGGATTGGACATGAACTGCGCTGGGCATCAAATCCTTAGGACAGGGGTGTAACAAGGTTGGAGTGGGCCTAGAGATGAGATTTTAAAATGGGGCCCCCACTCAAAGTCCAGAGCCTCCACACACCCCAGGCCCCACCTTTCAATCAAGAGAATCATCATCACTTTTAAAGAGGTGTCTCTTTGCTCAGTTAGCAGGGGGCTGGTGTGTGCTCCAGGTTTAATGGTTCAAAGGTTCAATGGTTCGAAGTTTCGATGGTTCGAAGGTTCAGAGGTTCGAAGGTTCAGAGGTTCAATGGTTCAAAGGTTCGAAGGTACAAAGGATCGAAGGTACAAAGGTACAAAGAATCAAAGGTACAAAGGTACAAAGAATCGAAGGTACAAAGGTACAAAGGATCGAAGGTACAAAGGATTGAAGGTACAAAGGTACAAAGGATTGAAGGTACAAAGGTACAAAGGTAGGAAGGTACAAAGGATCGAAGGTACAAAGGATCGAAGGAACAAAGGTACAAAGGATCGAAGGTACAAAGGTAGGAAGGATCGAAGGTACAAAGGTAGGAAGGTACAAAGGATCAAAGGTACAAAGGTAGGAAGGTACAAAGGATCAAAGGTACAAAGGTACAAAGGTAGGAAGGATCGAAGGTACAAAGGTACAAAGGTAGGAAGGATCGAAGGTACAAAGGTAGGAAGGATCGAAGGTACAAAGGTACAAAGGCAGGAAGGATCGAAGGTACAAAGGTACAAAGGATTGAAGGTACAAAGGTAGGAAGGATCGAAGGTACAAAGGTACAAAGGTAGGAAGGTACAAAGGATCGAAGGTACAAAGGTACAAAGGAACAAAGGTATAAAGGATCAAAGGATCGAAGGTAGGAAGGTACAAAGGTAGGAATGATCAAAGGTACAAAGGTAGGAAGGTACAAAGGATCAAAGGTACAAAGGAACAAAGGTACAAAGGATCGAAGATAGGAAGGTACAAAGGTAGGAAGGATCGAAGGTACAAAGGTACAAAGGTAGGAAGGATCGAAGGTACAAAGGTAGGAAGGATCGAAGGTACAAAGGTAGGAAGGATCGAAGGTACAAAGGTACAAAGGATTGAAGGTACAAAGGTAGGAAGGATCGAAGGTACAAAGGTACAAAGGTACAAAGGTAGGAAGGTACAAAGGATCGAAGGTACAAAGGTACAAAGGAACAAAGGTATAAAGGATCAAAGGATCGAAGGTAGGAAGGTACAAAGGTACAAAGGTAGGAAGGATCAAAGGTACAAAGGTACAAAGGATCAACGGTGCAAAGGTACAAAGGTAGGAAGGTACAAAGGTAGGAAGATACAAAGGACTGAAGGTACAAAGGTACAAAGGACCAAAGGTACAAAGGTACAAAGGATCGAAGGTAGGAAGGTAGGAAGGTACAAAGGATCGAAGGTACAAAGGAACACAGGTACAAAGGATTGAAGGAACAAAGGATCGAAGGATCGAAGGTAAAAAGGATCGAAGGTAGGAAGGATTGAAGGTACAAAGGTACAAAGGATCGAAGGTACAAAGGTACAAAGGATCGAAGGTAGGAAGGATCGAAGGTACAAAGGTACAAAGGTTCAGTGGTTCAGTAGTTCAGTGGTTCAATGGTTTAAAGGTTTAAAGGTTCAATGGTTTAAAGGCTCAATGGTATAAAGGCTCAATGGTTTAAAGGTTCAATGCAGGGGTGTAGCAAGGTTGCAGTGGGCCCAGAGACCAGATTTTAAAACGGGGCCCCTTCTCAAAGTCCAGGGCCTAATAGTAGTTACGCCCCTGCCTTAGGATCACTTCATTCCAGTGCCATTCATCCAGTTACCCTTTTGCGTGAATGCACAAAATGGTATCTTGCCTCTCCCCCGCACCATGCTGCCTCCCTCAGCCCTCCTTGGTACCCATGCTTGCTCCCCCTCCCCCAAGGAATGTCCACCTGCACTCCCTTTCTGCACCTCCATGATTCTCCTCTTCCTCTTCTGTGCCATGTGCAAAACTGAGGAAGTGAGTGCCTTGACTGCAGTTGTTGGTGGGGGGTTGACTCCCAGCCAGGGACCGGCACTCAGCCCTTTGCGGACCGGTAGCGGTCCAGGGACTGGTGGTTGATAAACTGTGGTCTACACTGACTGGCAGCAGCTTCTCCAAGACTTTGGGCAGGATTCTCTCTCCCAGCCCTACCTGGAGATGCTGCCCGGGATTGAACCTGGGACCTCCTCCATGCAAAGCAGATGCTCTTCCACTCAACTACGGCCCCATCCCCTCAGGGGAATATCTTACAGTGCTCAGAGGTAGCCTCTCATTGAAATGCAAACCAACACAGACCTGGCTTAGCAAAGGGCACAATTGAGGCTTGCTGCCACAAGATCAGCTCTCCTCCCCAACATATATATGCACAGCAATACATCTGAGCACTGTTCAACCAGTGGGTTGAAATGGCAAGGAAGCAGATGTAAGTTGGACATTAGGGGGGATTTCCCACCTGCAAGAGCTGTCGGACAGTGGAACTGTCTGCCTCATGCTGTGGTGGGCTCTTCTTCGCTGGAGGATTCTAAACAGAAGCTGGCCAGCCATCTGACAGGGATGTTGTGGCAGATTCCTGTACTGAGCAGCAGGTTGGATTAGAAGATCTCCAGGCCCCCTGAAGGGGACCCCGCAAAAATGCAAAGAATTAAAGACAGAGTTGGGTTTGTGATTCTTTGCATTTTTGAGGAGTGCAGACCCCCAGCTAACTTCTAAAACACATGCAGTGCGGATAGCCCTGTTCTTTCCATTTTAAATATAAATTCCTGCATAACATCTGCATTGGGTGAGTGGGTGAAGTACTTGGCCATGAAAAGAAGCAAAATACAGCTGCCCATAAACTGGAGTCCATCTACATATTCAGAAAAGTCTGCTACAACCCTGCTTGGACTATACCAAGTTAGGATATGGATTGCGGGATTTGGATTGCATGTTTGGAAGCTTTTCATGTTCACTGTGCCTTGCCCATTTGAGGAGGGTTCTAATCTAGTTTCCCCCCCACTGTTCTTGTTTTCTCTATGTGGGCATTTGTTTTTGGCCTGCTTTCTGAAGGGAAGAAAGCTTACGAGATCACCTTAACCCCTGCTATCTGAGCAAGAGGAACCTTTTAAAGTGGCGGTTCTCTTTATTGAGCAGGGGGAGAGCAACAGCATCTTTCCAGTGGCTGTGGCTGGGGTCTTTCTTGTGTTTCTTTTTTAAAAAATTGTGAGCGCTTTGGGGACACTGTTTGGGGACAAACAGTGCTCCCTGTAGCAGAGATTTCCAGATGTTGTTGACTACAACTCTCACCATCCCCATCTGTAATGGACTTTGGCTGGGAACGGACTCATTTTTAAAAAATTCTTCTGAGTAGAGATCAGCGTGTGGTTTATCACTGCTAAGGAGACGCGGTTTGTTGTGGAAATGGGCTGGCATTGCGTGTGTCCATTTAACAGCACCCTTCTTGTCCAGATCCGCTTCCTGTTTGCTGGGTTTTCTAAAAGATAAAACACTTTAAATGGCCATAAAAACAGGGAAAGACTATCCTGATCTCACGCCTGCCTTGGGATGAATCAGAGGTGAGAGTAACTGTTTCAGAGGAAAATGCAAGCCGTGTGGATCCATTCGGACCGGAGCAAAGTCCATTAGCTCTGTGAACAGAGGGCTGGAATCAGGGGCGTAGCAACTATTGAGCAACGGGGACAATTGTTCCCAGGCCCCAAGGGTCTCGGGGGGGCTGGGAGAGACTCCTGCCTGAAACCTTGGAGAGTTGCTGCCAGTCTGTGCAGGCAATACTGAGCTGGGTAGACCAAGGGTCTGACTCGGTTTAAGGCAGCTTCCTATGTTGGGCGACTCCCAAACTGTGCCCCACTAGAGGGCCCGAAGATGGTTCGCTGCTGCCCCAAGAGAGTCGCAAGAAACAGGAGGGAGAGCCCAGCTACAGCCCTGAGAGAGAGGCTAGGCTCCCCCGCTGCTAAAGAGGAGAGAGCCAGCATTCCTAGACAATGCCTCTTGGCCCACATCCCAGAGACCCCTGAGTGAGACCACTCCTTTTTCAGCCCACTCAGCTTTTGAAGAGGAAGGGTTCCCAGAGCAGAGTCCATGGCAGAAGCAATGGGAAGGGGCTCGTCATCCAAAAAAGGAAACAGAAAAGGAAACAGAAAGCAGGCAGCAGCAGCTGCAGCCACTGACTCTACGCTGGGGTGCATAAGGACAGTTACTCTCCCCCTCCACCTAAGAACCTCCCCTTTGAAAGGCACCTCTTGGACCAGTGAGCAAGGGTGATTCCCAGACTGTGTGCCACAAGAAGGCCCAAAGGGCACGCGGTCTAAAGGGCAACACAAGGCAGACCCCAGCAACAGCCACTGGAGGGGATGCTGGGCTGGGGCTGGATAGGGCCAGCTGCTCTCCCCCTGCTCAGTATAAAGAGAAACAGTGAGCCGGGATGATCCCCAACCTCCTGTGTGCCACAAGAGGGCCTGAGGTTAGTTCCCTGCCCCAAAGGGCTCACAATCTGAAAAGAAGCACCAAGTCGAAGGGACCAGCAACATGGAGGGATGCTGTGTGTTGGAGCTCACTAGGAACAGGAGAGGGGAACTGGTCTGGTGGTAGCAAGCATGACTTGTCCCCTTAGCTAAGCAGGGTCCACCCTGGTTGCATATGAATGGGAGACTAGAAGTGTGAGCACTGGAAGATATTCCCCTTCTTAGGGGATGGAGCTGCTCTGGGAAGAGCATTTCGGTTCCCAGTTCCCTGGCAGCATCTCCAAGATAGGGCTGAGAAAGATTCCTGCCTGCAACCTTGGAGAAGCTGCTGCCAGCCTGTGAAGACAATACTGAGCTAAACAGACCAGTGGTCTGACTCAGTATATGACAGCTTCTTATGTTCCTATGTTCCTATGACAGTTGCACCTCTCCTGCTAAATAAAAGATCACCGCCACTTTAAAAGGTGCCTGGTTGCTCCATTAGCAAGGGATTAAGGTTAGCAATGTCGCTTAGCCTTCTCCCTGTGTGTGTTTGGAATATGAATGGCAGATGCTATTAAGGATCCTTCTTAAGGCCCCCCCGCCCCAGCACATTCCTTAAAATGTAGATAATGGAGTGATGGCTGTCAGTTTTGTACTACAGCTCAGAAGCCAAGAGAGAGAGAGAGAAGTCCTTTCTCATTTGCAACACATTCCAAACAGCCCTGGGACTTGTCCTTCACCACAACCCTTAAGCAGTCCTCTTCATTCGGAGAAGAGGGGGTCTTACCAGGACATGAGTTTCCCTGTTTTCCAGCCAAGAAAAACCAGAGGCAAATTTGCGATTGAGAAACGCAATCCAGAAACCCCAGGGGAAGGGAAACTTTTGCCAGGCTCTGCGAAAAAGAAATCGAAACCAAACGTGAGCCATATCTCAGTGGCGTGACTTCATCGCCAGTTCTGGAATGCGGGAGGGTGCTGCTGGAAGAGGGTCACTTTCCTCTGAACTGTGCCAGGCATTTCCCCCGAAACCTGAAACTCACCCAGCTGCATTGCATCGTCTCCCAGCTTGGCTGAATCTCAGAGATCCCATTTCTCAATGTACACATTACCAACCCTGCAGAGGCCCTACTCCCTACTGCAAGCCATGGGAGTGAAAAGGCTACAGATACAATTTCAGTTTATCTGGTCTGAGTGGCACAGAGGGGAAATGCTTGACTAACAAGCAGAAGGTTGCCGGTTCGAATCCCCGCTGCTACTATATTGGGCAGCAGCGATACAGGAAGGTGCTAAAAGGAATCATCTCATACTGTGCGGGACGAGGCAATGGTCAACCCCTCCTGTATTCTACCAAGGACAACCACAGGGCTCTTTAGTTGTGAAATGCAGGTGCAATGTCTGTACCTGTTTTCTCTCTTCCTCCCTGGTGCATCTCTGTCCCCACCTCGTCCCTGTGTTTGGAGATCCCTTGTTAAAATGGATATAATGCCCTAAACGGGTTAGGCTCAGGGGATTTAAGATAACGCCTTCTCCGTATGAGCCCCATCGCAGCTGCCACCAGCTCGTCTACTACTACTTACTACTAATACTACTACTATGAATATTTATACTGTCTACCGCTTTTCAGCAAAGGTTCCCAAAGTGGTTTACATAGAGAAATAAAAATACATAAAGAAGGATCCCTGTCCCAAAAGGGCTCACAATCTTAAAAACCGCATAAGATAGACACCAGCAACAGCCACTGGAGGGATGCTGTGCTGGGGGTGGATAGGGCCAGTTGCTCTCCCCCTGCTAAATACAAGATAATCACCACTCTAAAAAGGTGCCTCTTTGCTCGGTTAGCAGGTTTCATCTGATGGCAACTTAAGAATGAGCCTTCTCCATTGCTGCCCCTAGGCTTCTGAATGTGCTACCTGCTGAAATAAGAGCCTCCCCATCTCTGATAGCTCTTAAAAGGGCTGTTAAGATGCATTCATTCATCCAGGCTTTTAATTAGACTTAGAGAATGTGTTATTGTTTTCATGTTTGTTTTCATCTGTGCCGTTTCATTGCAAACTGCCCAGAGATGTGCGTTTGGGGTGGTATATAAACATGCTAATAAATAAATACATAAATAAAATTTCATGTGTTGCTCATAGCCTCATTCCTCAGGATCCCCCCCCCCCACCACCACACCCCCTTAAAAGTGTATAAGATGATGCACAGTGTGAATCAAGTGGACAGAGAGAAATTGGTCTCCCTTGCTCATAATCCAAGAACCCAGGGTCATCCATCGAAGTTAAATGCTGGGAAATTAAAGAGAGACAAAAGGAAGTGCCTCTTTCTACAAGGTGAGGTTAAACTATGGAATGCTATTCCACCGGATGTGGTGGCGGACACTAATCCAGATGGCTTTAAAAGGGGATTAGGCAAACCCATGGAACATATAGGGCTGTAGCCGCTCCTGTAACGGCTGCCCTCAATTGTCATCAAAAGTCTCCTTCCATACTAGTTACTTCCCTCAAGACAAGAGCAGCGGGATGCTGTGTTGTTACTCCAAGAGAGGAAGTCGACATACTTTAAATATAAAGAGGATTCATTGTTTCACAGAAACAAACAAAACAAGAATGGGTCCTTTGCACCTAGGCCCCAGGGCAACACCAGTGTATGGGTGAAATAAGGAACTGCAACTAGCCAGAGATCTGAAGCAGGCGTAGATATAAACACAACTAGAGTGCGGGCAACTCCAGCCCCCTCAAGCAGCAGCTCCCTCGTCCGGGCGTGCGATCCCAGCTACTGGGACCCAGTCGTCTGCCGGGGAGGTGAGCTTCTGTAAACTTCCTCGCCACGCGCCCTCCCTCCTGGGTCCCTGATCTTGAGAAAGGGCCCTGTTTCTCTTTCCATGCCACAACCCTTCAGCTATTTGAAGGCAGCCATCTTATCTCCCCTTAGCCTCTTCTTCTCCAAGCTAAAACATGCCCAGTTCCTTTAACCATTTTACCCAGGACATGGTTTCCAGATCCTCCGCCACCTCTGAGTCCCTTCTGGTTTATCAATGCCCTTCTTAAAATGTGGGGCCCATGGGTATTCCAATGCAGAAGAGAGTAGAACAATCACTTCTCGTGATCTGGACGTGATGCCTCAGTCAATGAAGGCCAAGTTTCCATTTGCCTTTTTTGCAGCTGCATCACACAGCTGGCTCACGTTAATTTATTTAATGTAGTTATTTGTTTAGTTGTTGATTGATTGATTTCATATCTTTGTATATCACCCAAACGTATGTCTCTGAGTGGCTGACAATGAATACACAACAAATACAACATAATTGAAACACTAAAACAGTTCAAAATAAATTCACACCAGAAATCTAGTAAAAAGCTTGGGGGAACATATTTGTTTTAAGTGCCTTCTTAAAAACGGTCAGAGACCTTTCCCAGAATTATGGACTTCTCAAGGGTTTTCACATAATGTGTCCAAAGTATGATATTTTGAGCCAGGTCATTTGTGCCTCGAGTGAAAATTCTGGATTGATTTGTTCTATGATCCATGTGTTTGTTTTCCTGGCTGTCCAGGGTCTCCTCAAAAGTCTTCTCCAGCACCCAAGTTCTCCAGCACCACGATGAGGCAGCATAGCAGGACTGGGGGGGGGGGGCGCGTGGTGGTGGTGGGAAGTTTACATCCTTACATTCTTGTAAAAAGTAAAGAATAATTTACTAATTTATTAGTAAATTAGCTAATTTAAGTGGCAGGATTGTCCATGCAAAATATGGTATCTCTTGCAAAATATGGTATCTCTATGCAAAATATGGTATTAAGTGGCAGCTAATTTAAGTGGCAGGATTGTCCATGCAAAATATGGTATCTCTCTGCAAGTCAGTGGGGAGCATCTTATTCAGAATCTCTTCTTAAAACAAACAAACAAACAAACAAACAAAGAAACAAATTGTGTGTGTGTGTAGAGAGAGAGAGAGAAGAGAAGAGAAGAGAAGAAAAGAAAAGAAAGGAAAAGAAAAGAAAAGAAAAGAATTCCCAGCTTTTTCTGAGCATGTTCTCGTGCCAAAGATAGTGCATTGCATCTTATTGTTGGAAATTCTCTGTGGTGAGAGAATCCCTTTCTCATTATAGCAGAGTGCACAGAGGCACAACACAGCGGATTAGTTAAGCATGCGTGTGTGCTGAGAGTAAAGTAACTTGGAGCCAATTGCTAGTTTCAAATCAATATAAAAGGCATTTATTAAGGAACTCCATTCTAGATAGGAGAGTGAGGATTTAGGATCTCTAATCTATCTATCTAGCTGGATGCAGATGGATTCTGCATCCTCCCTGCACATATGGTGCAGGGAGAGGAACTTGCCATGTTGCAAGGTAGGTGGGCAGGTAGGAAGAGAGAGAAGGAGGTAGGAAGTTGAATCCCCTAAGATTAGCAATCTACATTTCAAAGGGATAGCATCAGAGCAGTGGAGAAGGGATGACAAATGTCTTGACCCTCTAGCCCTCTGACTTACTAGTCTGTCCTCCACTGTCTGAGGCAAAGAGACAGCGCAAAGTCCTTTAACTTCCAACACTTATGTGGTGGGAGTGAGGCCTCCAAAAGTGTGTGTGTGGGATCTCCAAGAGGCCGTAGGTCTAGGCTCCAAAATTACCTAGGTGGATCACTGTTCATATACTGTTGCTGCTGAGGTATAGCTTGGTAATAGCGTGCAGGACAGACAGTTACAATTCCATTGATGCTGGGCCCATGGAAAGTTGTGCAAGCCGTACCGAGAGCTGTCAGAGCCTGCTGTCACGATTCAAAGGATAAGGAGTTGCTGAGTTGGCCTACGTTGCTGCAAGAGGCAGGCAGCTTCCCCTTGGGGCGTGGCAGCAAACCACATCCTTTGTTTGCATCATCCTCATCACTGTCAAAGGATTTGGGCTGGAGGGAAACGGCAGCCAAGTACATCTTAAATTAACCACCTGAAGAGAAACTCATGTCATCACTGAAACTGTGGAGGAACTTCACAGGAAGTGAACTCCAGAGGAAGTTCAGGGCACAGGACAAAGGGAAGCTGAGAACATGGGTACGAAGCGGAGAAACGAGCTGTTGGTGCCTGCACAACTGAAGGTCATGGACAGGTCGTTTGAATTTCTCCTTGCAGTTCTGCTGCTCTTGTTCCTGAAGGGGAACCAACCCAGGAGGAGTTCTCCACGGTTCTAATTTTTAGATGTTGATTTGATCTGAGGGCAGCCTCAGTGCTTTGAAGGAGCTCAGTTTATTATGGTCATTGACCAATCATTACAGTTTGCATAATAAGTTTTACAAATTTTTGGAGTTAATAATACAAGCTTTAGGCAATTTGCAAGCAATAAAACGAAACTTGGCCACATTAATAGAAATCACAGGTTTAAAATTTGACAGCAGAGATATTCCAACTAAAAGAGATCAGAGTGGCCAGGATATTTCTTTATAAGGGGTAAAATAAGGTTAGAATGACTATCCCTGTATAATTGGCAGTAAAGGATTACATGAGCAGTTGTCTCTATGTCCCCTGAGCCGCAGGGGCAGCAGCGCATTGAATAAGGTATTCTATTGTATTTTCCCTCCAAGACCGCAGTAGGGAGAACATTTAATCTGGCAGAGGTCAGGGAGCAAACTACGGATTTCTGCTGGGAGTGCAATTCACAGCCCAGGAGCAGTTATGGAGAAGGCCCGGTTCCAGGTTGCCACCAGTTGTATCGGTGGTAACTGGTGATGGACCTCCTCAGATGACCTTAACATGTGGTGGGGATCATACATTGCTTCCTCCCTGCTGGTTCCCTGCTCCCTGTACTTACCAGGTGTGGGGAGAAGGCAAACTAGCTTAATTTTTGTTCCCAGTGGCTAGGGAACAGCGACAGTTGTGCATTTGGACTGTTGAAAAAAATATTTAAAACAGCTTTTGTTCTCCATGCAGAGTGTTTGGAGTTTTTTTCCTTCTCCTCCTTGCAGGATATCTACAGGGAATTATAGTCTTTCAGGGACTGCAGCAATGGCCACAGTCCCTGAAAAGACTACAGTCCCTCACATAGTGTGCAGGGAGAAGAAGAAAAATAGTGTGAGTCTTTTAAGAAGATGTGCTAGCTGAACAAAGATGTTCCCCTGCTAAATGAACAGAGAGGCACTTTTAGTGGCCATTCTCTTAACATGTAGCAGGGGGAGAGCAACTGGCCCTGTCTAGCTGTGGAGTATCCCTCTAGTGGCCATAGCTGGAGTCTACCTTATTTTTCTTTTTTAAAAAGGATTTTGAGTCCTTTGGGGACTGGGAATCATTTTATGTATTTTTTGTTTCATTTTCTGGGCTTTGAGAACTTTGGTTGAAACGTGGTGTGTAAATATTTGGAGTAGTAGCAGTAAAAAGCAAAACCTCACCACAGCCACTGCTCCCTTGCTGCCAAGAAAGAAAAGAAAGCAAGGCCAGCCTCTCTCCTGCCTCCACCTGGTAAGTAAAGGGGCTGGGGGTGGTCCGATGACTGAAGTGAGGCCAAATCAAATAAGCCCCAATTTGACTGCAGTTCAGTTTGATCAAATCTGGTTGACTTGGGCTGATTTGATTCCGCCTCAGTCCACACATGGAGCCATTCACACCCCTGGGAATCATCACTCTGTCCACATGCTCCAGTAAGGTGTATTCATCCTTCCATAGGAAGCTGCCTTATGCTGAGTCAAATCATTGGTCCATCTAGCTCACTGTTGTCTACCCAGACTGGCAACGACGTCTCCAGAGTTAAAGGCAGCAGGACTCTCTCTCAGCCCTATCTTGGAGCTGCCAGGGAGGAAACTTTTGAACCTTCTGCTTGTAAGTGTGCAGGTGCTCTTCCCAGAGCGGCCCCATCCCCTAAGGGGAATATCTTACAGTGCTCACACATGTAATCTCCCATTCAAATGCAGACCAGGGCAGGCCCTGCTTAGCAAAGGAGACAAGTTATGCTTGCTACCCCAAGTCCAGCTCTCCTCCCCAGTGGCAACAAGCAGATGCCCTTAAAGCATTTAGATTCAAATTCTAATGCTTTCCAAAGCATCAGAGCAAGGGCGATTTTTCCAAGCTCTGTGAACCAAGATGGTTTGAATGGCCAGGGAATGAAGCTGAGACGATCTACATGTGAAGCAAATGGTCTGTGTCACTTCTCTGTGGCCCATCTCCAAAAGTCAGGCTTCTTTGAAGAATATATGCTCTATTATATAGATGATAGAGAACGCTCTGTTCCAAGCAGCTTGAAACACTCAAGATTAAATGCAGTAACTTCAATCCAAGGACAGGAGAAAATGAAGGAGGGGAAAATGAGTGGCTCTCCAAATTCACCTTTTACTGGCCAATACATTTCATTGCCTCTCTCATTTCCTCCTTAACATTAATGGATGGATATAATTGTTCAGTATACACATAGCCTCTTTAATCTTACCTTTTACAGCATTTTCTTCAACAGCCATAATAAACAGTTTGGGATGTTGAACAATCACATCCATCCATTAATGTTAAGGAGGAAATGAGCAAGGCAATGAAATGTATTGGCCAGTAAAAGGTGAATTTGGAGAACCACTCATTTCTCCCTCCTTTCTTTTCTTCTGTCCTCCTTGGATTGGTTACTTCAGATGTAGTTGCTGCATTTTATTTTGAGTGTTTCCAGCTGCTTGGAATAGAGCATTGATAAGGGTGTTTGGACACTGAAGCACATTTGCTTGATTTTGGAAGATCTGTTGTTTATTTTATTTTACTTTTTTAAAAAAACTTATGTATATTTAGCTATTTCTACACACACACACACACACACACACACATTTGCAGGAGGGTGCCAGGAAGTTTTCCACACCCGGCTTTTAGTCCAGATCTCCTCCGGAATGGAGGGTATGTGTTCACATATTGGCCAAATTTACCCCGAGGTCCCTGCGAGCTATAGGGGAGCACTTCACACACAATTTGGGTTTTTTATTGCCTGTTAGAATGTAGCCTGATTTATATCTGGAGTGTAAAAAAATCCACTTTCTAAGGCCTTTGCAGGGTGGTGGAGGACTTTGAACTCTCAGTAAAGCTTCTCAGAAAACCTGCAGTAAAGCCAGCTGTCTTGCAAAGCTCCAGCTGTTTGCATCTGGACACAGTTGTGCGTAGATGTTTATTTCCTTAGTTTGTGGTCCTCATGGTTCTCCCTTTACCTGAGGTCTGATGGCTTTCAACAGGGATTCTCGTGGCCCAATCCTTAAAGCAAATCTGCGGTCGAATCAAAATGGCAAAATAGCGTCCTCTGTTATGACTTTGTGGTTGCAATTCAGCTTGGGACTTGTGCCCTTGGTGGCAGGGGGTGGAAGTTGCTGCCAGCCAGCCCGACATTCCAGTGACTAGAAAGAGCAGAGTGCAATACAGGCAGTGCCAAATGGCAAAGAGGTTATGACCTTTCCTGGACTGGAGCCACGCCATCCGATGCATGAAGCGTGATCCTCAATAAATATATCAATATGTCTGTATTGACACAAATGGCTATTGAGGAGGGGTGGGTGGGTGGCGGCTGCTAACTGAGCAAAGGAACACCCTTTCAAGGGGTGATTCGCATACATTTAGCAGGGGGAGAGCAACTGGCCCTATCCACCCCCAGCACAGCATCCCTCCAGTGACTGTTGCTGGTGTCTATCTGATGTTTCTTTTGGATTGTGAGCTCTTTTGGGACAGGGAGCCTTCTCTCTCTCTCTCTCTCTCCCTTCCTTTCTCTCTCTCTCTCTCTCTCCCTTCCTTTCTCTCTCTTTCTTTCTTTCTTTCTTTCTTTCTTTCTTTCTTTCTTTCTTTCTTTCTTTCTTTCTGTCTTTCTTTCTTTCTTTCTACCGCTTTGGGAACTTTTGTTGAAAAGTGGTACAGTGAGGGAAATAAGTATTTGATCCCCTGCTGATTTTGTCCGTCTGCCCTCTGACACAGAAATGACCAGGCTATAATTGGAATGGTAGGTTTATTGTAGCTGTGAGAGACAGAATAACAACAAACAAGCCCTCAAAAGCCCAGTGCCCAAAAGTCAGCGATGGATTTGCATTGTAGTGAGGGAAATAAGTATTCGATCCCTTCACAAAAGATGTCTTAGTACTTGGTGGCAAAACCCTTGTTGGCAATCACAGAGGTCAGACGTTTCTTGTAGTTGGCCACCAGGTTTGCACACAACCCAGGAGGGATGTTGTCCCACTCCTCTTTGCAGGTCCTCTCCAAGTCAGAAAGGTTTCGAGGCTGATGTTTGGCAACCCGAACCTTCAGCTCCCTCCACAGATTTTCTATGGGATTAAGGTCTGGAGACTGGCTGGGCCACTCCAGGACCTTCATGTGCTTCTTCTTGAGCCACTCCTTTGTTGCCTTGGCTGTGTGTTTTGGGTCATTGTCATGCTGGAATACCCATCCACGACCCATTCTCAATGCCCTGGCTGAGGGAAGGAGGTGCTCACCCAAGATCTGACGGTACATGGTCCCGTCCATCGTCCCTTCGATGCAGTGAAGGTGTCCTGTCCCCTTAGCAGAAAAACACCCCCAAAGCATAATGTGTCCACCTCCATGTTTGACGGTGGGGATGGTGTTCTTGGGCTCATAGGCAGCATTCCTCATCCTCCACACACGGTGAGTTGAGTTGATGCCAAAGAGCTCGATTTTGGTCTCATCTGACCACAACACTTTCGCCCAGTTCTCCTCTGGATCATTCAGATGTGCATTGGCAAACTGCAGACGGGCCTGTACATGTGCTGCCTTGAGCAGGGGGACCTTGCGGGCACTGCAAGATTTCAGTCCTTCACGGCGTAGTGTGTTACCAATTGTTTTCTTGGTGACTATGGTTCCAGCTGCCCTGAGATCATTGACAAGTCCCCCCCGTGTAGTTCTGGGCTGCTTTGTCACCGTTCTCATGATCATTGCAACTCCACGAGGTGAGATCTTGCATGGAGCCCCAGACCGAGGGAGATTGACAGTTATTTTGTGTTTCTTCCATTTGTGAGTTATCGTGCCAACTGTAGTCACCTTCTCACCAAGCTGCCTGGCGATAGTCTTGTAGCCCAGTCCAGCCTTGTGCAGGTCTACAACCTTGTCCCTGACATCCTTCGACAGCAATTTGGTCTTGGGCATGGTGGTGAGTTTGGAAGCTGAGTGATTGCTTGCTTCTATGGACAGGTGTCTTTTATACAGGTACTGTAACAAGCTGGGATTAGGAGAACTCCCTTACAGAGGGTGTTCCTCATCTCAGCTTGTTACCTGCATATAGTGAAAAGACACCTGGGAGCCTGAAATCTTGCTGGTTGATAGGGGATCAAATACTTATTTCCCTCACTACAATGCAAATCCATCGCTGACTTTTGGGCACTGGGCTTTTGAGGGTTTGTTTGTTGTTATTCTGTCTCTCACAGCTACAATAAACCTACCATTCCAATTATAGCCTGGTCATTTCTGTGTCAGAGGGCAAACGGACAAAATCAGCAGGGGATCAAATACTTATTTCCCTCACTGTATATAAATATTAGTAGTAGTCGTTGTCGTTGTTGTCATCGTCATAGTAGTAGTACCACCTAGTGGGGTCAAAGGCAAGAGTCCCGTCTGTGACCTTACTATGTAAAACTCAGAAGTATATTTCATTTATTTCTAATTAAATGTATAGGCTGCATTTTGGCCTGCATACCCAAAGTGTAACACTTAGTTTAACAATGTGAACGTTAGAAATACCGTACAGAAACACCTCGTGCAAACAAAAGCTAGGAGCAACCATGTATACAAGGCACACATGGTTTATTTCTTTATTTTTACAGCTCTATCTCCCTCTTTCCTCCAAAGAGCCTAGAGCAGGATACGGTCATTTTCCATGCTCAGCATGATCATCTCCCATTCTTCGGAGCTCCACTACAGGAGAGGAACTGTGAAGCTTCAGAATGTGGCTATTCTGAGTCATTTGTCGAAGGGAGAGCCCCGTATTTCAGAAAATAAAAACCACAGGACACACCATTGACCATAAAGTGGTAAATCAGTTATGAACTTACCATATGTTGACATTGCCTGGAATCTAAGTAATCTTTCTCTGGTTAGCAAAAGTATTCCCTTGATAATGAAATCAAGCTCTGATTAACAACCCAAGCAGGCCAGTTTAATTAAACACGGAAGCCTAGGGTTCATTTCAGAGGAGTGAAACCCAAATTTCCTCCCTGAGGATGGAATCCAAATACGGCCTGAATTCCTGGAGAGCCACTGCCAGCCAGTGTAGACAGTGCTGCTCCAGACAGCTCAACGTCTCAGTAGGCAGCAGCTTCCTATGTTCCAGGGGAAGCATCTGGACCTAACCGGGCTGGAAGCGTACCTTGGCTTGCGGGTCCTGGCTGGTGTGTTCATGCCAGCCCTGAAGCACTGGAGGGGCTGTGATTTGGGGCTTTCCTACTTCGGTGGCATGAGGAAGCTGAGCTGTTCTGAAGAATTTTAAGGACCAAGCTACATGACAGCAGAGAAGAGCGATTGCCAAGGTAGCAATAGTCATTTCTGGAAGGGCGATATAGAAATCAAACAAACGGACGAACAAACGCCTGACCCTTGTTTGTGTAGCAGCTGCAGCACAGCTACATTCCTCGGTCTGACCAGCAGTCGATGCTGTCCTTTCTGGCAACCCATGCCAAGCCAAGCAAACCAAAGAAGAACAGTTCGAAGTACAGGATGCAAAAAAACACATCCTTCCCACTGTCAGGAGACATTTACCTAGGGAAGCAAGCTGTGGGACCTCCCACAGACAAATTGTGTGGCAGTGTCTACAGCCATGGAACAACGCCTGAGGCCGCTTCGGGCAAATCGCTCTCTGCATGCTTTCCAAAATCTTGTTGGAGCATGAGAGCATCCCTCTCACGCAAAAGCACATCAGCACATCCGCCAGAGACATCCCCAGCTTTGGAATGAGGTGGGTGGGGAAACCCTCCTACCAAGCCGGGACTCGGCAGACAAGCAAGCTCCCTGACTCCAACCTTGCTTTTATCTAGAACATGATCAGATACCAAGAGCCCACACAGCTAGGACTGGAAGCTTCTCCTACCCTTATAATAATCCTGAGAACAGCCCTACTGATTCCAGTTAACACGAACACACATTTCAGTAAGATCTAGTGGTCATCCCATAACAGTATATTCAAACCACCATCGATTCATTAGGAAGCCATGTCCACACTGTGGAGAGAGGCACGCTGTGCCTGTGCCAATTTCTGCTCTGCTTGCAGAAGTGCCTTGTGTTGCCTGAAAAAAATGTCCCTGAGGGTCATGTAAGCCTCGGGGACAAATTTTCGGGTGACGCAGGCCGCCTCCATAGACAGTGCAAATGGCCAGCCTTTAATCTCCCCTGCTGTACATCCGGCACTGCACAGCTGATAGAGATTTCTACAGTGCAGAGGTGTCCTCCTGACACATCCACGGGATCCATTGCTCTGGATGGACCGGGCGCTCCAAAAGGAACTTCTACACTTCCATTCTTCAGCACTAACCCTTTGTGAAATGTCAGAGACAAATGAGGTTACTGAGATTGATACTGCAAGGTTGAACGAGTGAGGGGTGACCGCTGGACCTAGATCATTGTCTTTGGCAAGGGAAGTTGCATCACTTGTATCAAGAGTGCGTGCTTTTTATCAATGAACACGGCGTACAGAATTCAAGATGAAGCCCTTTCCCCCCCGTGCATACCTGAAAAGCGGGTGGGGATTGTGGCCTCCCAATATCTGCAGCTCGGCCCCGGCTTCCCGGCTTCCTGGCTTCCCTGAACCACTTTCATCACCCCCATTGGGTCACTGCTCTTGTTGATCTTTGAGACTCTGCCAGTCACGTAAGGCGGAGGAAAGCTTTTCGCACCTGCAGCCGGAAACTTGTGCTTATAACGAAAGTGACAGCACAAGTGTGGAATGCAGGGGGCGTTGTTGGCAGGCAGAGAAAGTCCTCTGGTGAACCCAACCATGAAAGTAAATAAGCTTCCCAGGGGCCAGCTCCACCTGAGAAAGATGTGCGGCGATCACACCTTTTCCCCTTGCTCTAAGGAACAGCTTCTCCTTTCCTCCTCTTTCCCCTGCAATAGCCCTGCCAAGAGCAATTTAGCTCTCGGCCACGCAGCCCTTTATCTCACCAAGAGGGTGTTGGTTTGCTAAGATCCGTTGGCCGGATGCAGTTGTTCAGACATAAGCTCTTAAGGGTGGCATTTTATTCATTTATTATTGCAACTTGTGCAGTGCCCATCCTTCAAGGAGTTCAGGGCCACACGCATCATTGACGACACCCCCCCCCCCACGGTTATCTTTACTGTTGCTGCTAGCTCTGCTGTGTAAACCACCTAGACATTTGTATATCAGAGGGTGTACGAGTTTAAAATAAGCAAATGTGAATGATGATGATGGCTATTGAGCCAGCGTGGTGTCGTGGTTAGAGTGCTGGACTAGGACCGGGGAGACCCAAGTTCAAATCCCCATTCAGCCATGAAACTAGCTGGGTGACTCTGGGCCTGTCACTTCTCTCTCGGCCTAGCCTACTTCGCAGGGTTGTTGTGAAAGAGAAACTCAAGTATGTAGTACACTGCTCTGGGCTCCTTGGAGGAAGAGTGGGATATAAATGTAAAATAATAATAATAATAATAATAATAATAATAATAATAAATGATGATGATGATGATAATAATAATACATCAGGAGAGTTAGAAAAATCCTAAAGTCTAAACTCAATGGCGGGAACACCATACAAGCCATAAACACCTGGGCTATACCTCTTATCAGATACACTGCAGGAATAATAGACTGGACCAAGGCAGAGCTAGAGACGCTACATCGTAAGACCAGGAAAATCATGACTATCAATCATGCTCTGCACCCCCGCAGTGATGTAGATAGGCTATACCTCCCTCGCAGCTCAGGTGGAAGAGGAATGCTACAAGTCCATCAAACAGTAGAGGAGGAGAAAAGAGGCCTTGAAGAATATATAAAGGACAGTGAAGAAGATGCACTTCAAATGGTCAAGAACGCGAAACTATTCAACACCGATGAAACAAAGCAGGCCTACAAGAAAGAACAAGTCAAGAACGGAGCAGAAAAATGGAAAAATAAGCCACTGCATGGTCAATATTTGCACAATATAAGTGGAAAATCAGACATCACCAAGACCTGGCAATGGCTTAAGAATGGCAACTTGAAGAAAGAAACAGAGGGTTTAATACTGGCTGCACAAGAACAGGCACTAAGAACAAATGCAATAAGAGCAAAAGTCAAAAAATCTACAACAAACAGCCTTTGTAAAGAAGCAGATGAAACCGTGGACCACCTAATCAGCTGTTGTCAAAAGATTGCACAGACTGACTACAAAGAAAGGCATGACAAAGTAGCAGGAATGATACACTGGAACGTCTGCAAAAAATACAAGCTACCTGTAGCCAAACATTGGTGGGACCATAAAATTGAAAAAGTTGAAGAAAATGAAGATGTAAAAATATTATGGGACTTCCGACTACAAACAAACAAACATCTGCCACACAATACACCAGATATAACTGTAGTCGAGAAGAAAGAAAAACAAGTTAAAATAATTGACATAGCAATACCAGGGGATAGCAGAATGGAAGAAAAAGAAATAGAAAAAAATCACAAAATACAAAGATCTACAAACTGAAATTGAAAGGCTGTGGCAGAAAAAGACCAAAATAATCCCAGTGGTAATTGGTGCCCTGGGTGCAGTCCCAAAAGACCTTGAAGAGCACCTCAACACCATAGGGGCCACAGAAATCACCATCAGCCAATTACAAAAAGCAGCTTTACTGGGAACAGCCTATATTCTGTGACGATATCTAAACAATTGACAATAAAATTCTGCATCCCAGGTCCTTGGGAAGGACTCGATGTCTGGATAAAAAAAACCAGTCAATAACACCTGTCTGACTGTGTAAACAAGAAATAATATTATAATATTTAGATGCCACTTTGCAACACGAAAAACTGTAGAATATGCTCCCTACTGAAATACCATCCTCCTCATCTGACAGTTTCTATAAAGCACTTGAAAACCCACCTCTTCAGCCAAGCTTTTTCAGCTTTTTAAATTAAGTTTTAATCTGTTTTTACTGTTTTTAATTTTTAGATTGCCTAAATTGTTTTAAGATTTTTGTGTAACTTGTTTTATGTTGTTGTTAACCGCCCCGAGATGAAAGTTTGGGGCAGTGTACAAATTTGACAGATAAATAAATTATAGTTCCCAAAGGGGTTTGCACTGAAAATAAAGAATAATGCAATCCCTGGTGGGGAGTGAGTTTCTGAGCACGGCATCAGATGTTTTAGGAGCTTGGCCATGCCCCCTAGGATAGATGTTTGCACGGACATGTGTATGTGTGTCTTTAAATATGTGTATGTATATATTTTTAAAAAATTGGGAGGGGAAATGAATCCAGAACTGAGCTGGTCTTGTGTTAGCAAGCATGACTTGTTCCCTTTGCTAAGCAGTGTCTGCCCTGGTTTGCATTTGAATTGGAGACCTGTGTGAGCACTGTAAGATATTCCGCTTAGGGGATGGGACCGCTCTGGGAAGAAAACCTTCATGCTTGCATGTGGTAGGATCCAAGTTACAACCGCCTTGGGATTTTTTTTAATGAAAGGCGGTATATAAATTTAACAATAAATAAACAAAAATTAAAAAATAAATAAAAGTTCCCTCCCTGGCAGCATCTCCAAGACAGGGAGAAGATTCAGTCTTTAAATTTTGGCTAATGCACAGTATTCTTGGAGAAGATTTAAAGACCAAATATGGCATCTATAAAATAAGAACACTCTTGTTTCTGTTTGCTTTCAACATTTTAACAAGGTGAAACTGCACATAGATGATGAGAAATCTAAATCTTGCTTGTAAAACAGTTTTGCTTGATCTGTTTTCTGCTCTTTGGAACCTGCTCTGTTTGTACGCAAAGCGTTTTTGCTTAGTATTGGACATTTGTTTGGCAGAGTTTTATAGTCGCCTTTGTTGCCAGAGTTTGCACCATAAATCACACAGCTGTGATGACTTGACTTTAGTGTCTGGCTTTTTCGGTTATGGATTCAGTGTCTTAAAAGCACTGGAAAATATGTTGCTTTTTCTTGTATGTCTGTTTTGTAAAATATATATATTAAGGACTGGATATGTTTTTAAGAAGCACTCAAAGGAACACAGGAAGCTACATCACTGACCCCATCCCCTAAAGATGACAATATGCCCGCTGTGTTTTCACCATAAGTGCTGTTGTGCAGCTGAAACTTAGACCATTAACTATCTAATTGACTAAATCTACCAAATTCGAATGAAATAAAAATGCTCTTAGGGTGAGACCCAAGCTAGACACAACATGGGACATCCTGTGACTACAACTCTAGATACCTTTTCATTCTTAAAAAAAAACCACAGCTTTTTAGAAGAGAAACTTGGATCAGAATAGGGAGGTCTGTATTTACCCAAATAGAAGACCACTCCAAATTAAAGAGGACCTCCTTAAAAAATAAAGGCTAAATACGAGTTATACCTTAATCGATCTTAAAGGAAGAAGACTCTGAATTTAAGACAACAATTTCTAACTTCAAAGAATTTGGGAATAAACCTTGTCTTGGATTCAGGTAAATATGATAAATGCTAGGAGTTCCAAATATGGAACTTTGCTGCACGATATCTATCTATCTATCTATCTATCTATCTATCTATCTATCTATCTATCTTTCTATCTATCTATCCATACCACTTCATGCTTTTGCTGAAGAGTATTATATACAGATTTGTAATGGTAGTAATATTAGCTGAACTGTAATGTGTCAGGAAATGGCGTATCCTCCAACATTTCACAGATGAGATTATAGACACTCCTTGTTTGAATAATTCCTGGCAAATGCTTCTCACACTGCTGAAGGCTCTTCTTTGTTTACAGTATGCTGTGCTCATTGACTCTGCAAAAACCTGCCTTGGCTTGGCATACAAGAAGTACTTCTCACTCCTTGCATCACAATTTACTTTAAGTAAAATGCCAAAAAGAAAGAGTTGGAGGGAGGGAGAGAGAGAGAGAGAACAAAAGAGAGAGAGAGAGAGAGAATGGACGAACAAAAGAACGAAAGAGAGAGAGAGAATGAGAGAGAGAGAGAAAGAGAGAAAGAAAGAAAGAAAACGAGAGAGAGAGAGAGAGAGAACAAATGAAAGAATGAGAGAGAGAGAGAGAGAGAGAAAGACAAAGCAAGCATATTTTGGTTACACACTTCTTGGGAATTATATCACTGAAACCTGAGGGATTTATTTCTGAGGTCGCATGTGTAGTAGGATCATGTTATTCACCGGGATGAACCAAAAAAGGAGTCTTCCTCATAGCTCATGAAATGGATATTCCTATCCCATCTGCTGAAACCTGAGCTGATGTTTCTGCCAAGATGAGGAGTTCTCTCTTCCCTCTCACCTTTCTCGTGAGAAGTGTGAGGGAGGTGGGCAAAGAGAAAGGGATTTCTGCAGAAATCTCCCGCTTTGGTGACTATAATATTGACTTCCTTCTCTTATCAGCCTTGTTTTATCTTTTGGCATAAGTGCAGCATCTCAGGAATCCCCATCTGTTTATTTTAGCTCTCTGTTAGGTTGAAGAGGGGAACAGAAAAAGGATGTAATCAGAACACCCTGGGTTAATTCAGCCTGCAGGCCAATACTGCCCATGCACAAGGATTCTGGCTGATTTACATCTCATCCCCGGGGATGTGACAAGACATTTTTCCATGGGGGCACAAAGACGACTGGGGAACATCCCTACTGGATCAGGGCTAGTCTAGTCCAGCGTCCGGTTTCACACAGTGGCCCACCAGATGCTGCTGGAAGCCCACAGGCAGGAGCTGCAGGCATGCCCTCTCTCCTGCTGATGCTCCCCTGCCACTGGCACTCAGAGGAAGCCTGGTTTCCTTCTTACCAAATTGTTTTGCTCCATTTTTCATTCCTGGGAAGTACTCCCACCAGCCTGCAAAACAAAACTCAGCATCCCACTCGTATCATCAAACTGAACAGAACTACATTGTCTGATGATCTTCTTTCAATTCTCACATCGGTCTGTCTGTCCGTTCAATAAAGGTGGGTAAATACAAATACGACGATATACCTTCTTTCAACAAAAGTTCCCAAAGTGGTTTACATAGACATAAACAAACAAACAGACAGACAGACAGACAGAGAAACAAACAAACATGTCTCCTTGTCCCCAAAGGACTCACAATCTAAAAAAGAAATATAAGAGAGACACCAGCAACAGCCACCGGAGGGATTCTGTGCCGGGGTTGGAGAGGGCCAGTTGCTCTCCCCAGCTAAATAAAGAGAATCACCACTTTTAAAAGGTGCCTCTTTGCCAAGTTAGCAGGGGACAGATACGTAAGGAAAGGGATAGGTAGGTAGGTAGATAAATAGATATGATGATGATAGATAGATAGATAGATAGATAGATAGATAGATAGATAGATAGATAGGCATGTGAAGGAGAGAAGGAAGGAGATATTGATTGATTGATTGATTGATTGGAAAGCGTTTTCTAGGGAAGCTTACCCAACAAAAATGAAAACATCATTAAATGGAAAAAACAGCAGCAGCAGCAACAACAACAATAACGAAGAATCAGAACTGTCAGTGCTGCCTCATGCACGCAAGGACTCTTTGACTGAGGAACCACAGATTTTGCAATGATTAGTTTCTATCCAGCAGACATTTCCTGAAAAACCTCATGCCTGGAATCTTAGGATAAATTTAGCAGCTGAGGATATGTGGAGCATTTTAACCAACCCTTTCTTTTGCTTTTTTAAAAAACGAAACGAAGTGTACCCAAAGAGGCTGCAATCTGTGATGGAAATCCGGTGCTGCTTAGCCTGCCAGAGTTAACTATGATGGATTCCTAAGCCGTTTCTGTGCAATATTTTTGGAATATATTATACATCTTTGGAGGAGAAGGTGGGGAGCAGTTGTCCTTTCTAAAGCAAACAAGTATCTTTTTCCCCTTGACAAGAACAGGCAGCACGCAGTATGCATTGGGAGCAGGCCTGTGTGCCTCCATTTCTGGATGAATGAAACGGAGATGAATGGGTCCCTTTCATCTTCTTGTCCATTCATTCAAAACAAACATGCCATAAAATGCCCTGCATGAAAGATTGTAAGGGGGGGGGGGCGGTTTCCATTGTCAGATTTCCTCCTCCATTGCTGTTTGTTTTCGTTTTTTTCTTTTTTCGATAAAAGAAACGGGTCAGTCCTAGCAAAGAGCGTTTGATCAGCTGTGGAGGTACCTGCTTGTGGCAGCCATTTTTTACTCACATGCCTCGTGATTTTATTCTATTTATTTATTTATGTATTTATTACATTTATATCCCGCTTTTGCTCAGAGGAGCTCAGAGTGGTGTACATGCTTATTTTTATCCTCACAACAACCCTGTGAGGTAGGTTAGGCTGAGAGATACATGACTGGCCCAGAGTCGCCCAGTGAGTTTCATGGTTGAATGGGGATTCGAATTCGGGTCTTTCCCAGTCCTAGTCCAACACTCTAACCACTACGCTATGCTGGCTCTCGACACTGTGTTGACAGTGTGTTGGTGGTAGCTCAAAGCAGCCTGAAAGCGGGGGTTGGGAGTTGGTCCTTTCTTTGGAGATGGCATGAGGAATCCAAAATTTGTTTCTAGGCCTGGCTCTAAAGAACCGTGCTGTCGTCTCTCGTTAATCAAACTTAACAATTTGTAATAATTGGGAATAATACTATAATTTGTATACCAGCATGCTGGCAGTATACCCAATTCCTGTATACTGAGAGCCAGGGTGGTGTTGTGGTTAGAATGTTGGACTAGGATGGGGGAGACCTGAGTTCAAATCCTTGTTCAGCCATGAAACTCACTGGGTGACTCTGGGCCTGTTATTTATCTTTCGGCCGAATCTACCTCACAGGGCTGTTGTGAAGATAAACATAACTGGGTACACTGCTCTGGACTCCTTGGAGGAAAAGTGGGACATAAATGCCAACAAATAAATAAATAAGTGAGAACGGCATTTAAAAAGTTCATCTGGGTTCGAGAATTAAGGAAAGAAAAATAAAAGAACTGAAATGGGGACAAACTTTAGTATTCCTATCTTTTTCCTTCCACAAAAGATAATAATCAGGGGGAGTTTGGACATTTTGCTTGAAGTGACTCATGAAGCCCAGTTCTATGCTAGTTTACATAGCAGTCTGTAAAAATACAGATAAACCCATTTGGATTCAACAGTAGATTTTTTTGATTTTTTAAAAGTTTGCCACAAAGAAGACAGATGCATGGTTGAAACATGTTCACCCAAGGTTACATGATTGATTGGATTTAATCTTCCATATGAGAACTACTTTGGGAACTACATGGTGATATTTTTCCACACTCCTCCCACAATGATACTTCAGATTCCGGGAAACTGGGAATAAATAATAAAACCATTCGTCTTTAAAGCTGTTCATCGCTGCTGCTTTCTGTTATCGACCTATGCTGCTGGCCTTTAGTAATAAACTGCACCCAGCAGCAATTTTCAGTTGGGTGCCTCCTAAGCGAGCAACAGTTACGGATATAAACGACTAACCTTCCCAAATCCAAGGATGCATGAGAAGTGGAACAAGGTCAGCCCCAAATACTAGCACAGAGGCAATTGTGGGGCCTCGGACGGAAAGCATGATCTAAAGGAAGCACGGCCATTATGTCAGTTTAGCAAGGACTGTCCCTCTGTTTTGGTAGCTGCCTCTGGTCAAACATTGTTCCTGTGAGTTACTTTGGAAATACTCCACACTTCAGGGGGCTCAGAATGCTTGCCTAGCATGGGAGGTGAACATTCATTCATTCATTCATTCATTTGATTTCTATGAATGAATGATTTTTTCCCTTCCAAAAATGGCTCAGGGCGGTTTACACAGAGAAATAACAAATGAATAATATGGATCCCTGTCCCCAAAGGGCTCACTGTCTAAAAAGAAACATCAGACAGACACCGGCAACAGTCACTGGAGGGATGCTGTGCAGGGGGTGGATCGGGCCAGTTACTCTCCCTTTGCTACAGTAAATCAAGAGAATCACCACCTTAACAGGTGCCTCATTGCCCAGTTAGCAGGGGTCCAAACACCCAGTTCTTCTCCATTTCTGAACCACAGCAATCCATTAATCTGAACCACAGGAGAATCCCACCCGCCTTCACCTTCCTCTCACCAAGTGAGTGGGGTTTGAGCATTTCGTGACCAATGGCAGTAGCAGGTCAAATTTAAAATGACTTCTAAATAAGCCACGGTGCTTCCTGTTTTTAGCGGGGTGGGCAGGAAAAACTCCATGTATTAATGAGTCACTCTGATTCAAGGTAGTACAGGGGAAGCTCGCCCATCACGAGTTCCTGTTTTGCATTTTGGGTGATGCGGGGGGTGCCTTTGGGGCCAGGGTGAGGGGTGGGACCTGTGCTTGTGAACATGCATGATTCCTTACAGTTTTCAGGTGTGAGTTCCCTTCCAGCTCTCTGGCATTCCAGCTATTTCTGTTCCCCAATTGGCTTTGTTAGGGTTGGTGCCAACATGTCAAAAGAAGTGAACTTTGGATTCAAATGTCAGGCTTCTTCCGATGGTGAAACATTGGAGCATTTTTGAAGGAAACCAACGGCACTTCTAGAAGACCAGTGAACATTCCTTAGGCCTTCCTGCATGCTTCCCTCATTTCCCTCTTCAGGTCAGCCTGACTCATTCTATTATTATTTTTACGTTGAAGGAAACGTGTTGTGGCCAGTACTGCTCTCTTCTCTTGAATCAGACTTGCTTTCTGCTGGGTTTTCTATAAGCCTTGAAGTTTACTTGACCTCTAAGAAGTCACGCAAATGCCCTCTGCGCGTGTGCGGAGGTCACTAAAATGGCCTCCACGTGAGCACAGAGGCCCAAACTGGGTCAGAGAAGGCCCGAACTGGACTGTCACCAGCCCACTCTGCTCTGGGAGAGGCCACCACAGGTGGGGGGAACCTTCCCCTGCCCACCCCCAGCTGTTGCTTCCCTACTGGGCACTCTACCCTTAGGAAAGCCCCTCTGCCCTATTACTGGTCAAGAATGCCACAAACAAACCTTGAAAGGAAAACCCAGAACTGCGCAATTATATGTGAGCCTAAATCGTGTGCATAATGTGTACAGCTGCAACACACACTTGCCTGTGCACACAGCCTAGAGCCACATCTCACGGCATCTGGAAGCCTACAGGGCGTGGGGGGGAAACCCCAGAACAGGGAATTTGACAGCACGCTTGCAGAAGAGTGAAGACTCTGTGGGGAGTAACAGTGGAGTCTGCTGGATGCGCCTTTGGCAAGGGGAGAAGAAATGGATCGGCTACCGGGTTCTAGAGGAGCCTGGACAATTTGTTCCACTGCTCTGCGCGGTGAAACGAAGCACTCGAAAGCAACCACTTCATAAATAATGTAACAAAATGCAACCTTCGCATGACCTGAATTTTCAAATGGCACAGAATTGCCTCTCTCTCTCTTTTGGAATTGCGGGTTTTGTGTCTGGATGCACATTTTTAAAAAAACGTCCACAAGATCCATCTCACTTTTTGACTAGAAGGCAAATGCAAGAAAAGCAAGCCACTTTCACTGGCCGAAAGGAATGACACTAATCCTTAGCACTGATTCAGCGCACTTTCGAGAGTTCAAAGGCTTTTACGAGAAGGTTTTTCAAAGGCTTTTTAAGGTGAATTCTCTGGTTGTAATCTTCCAGAACCCTGTTACGGAAAGTACGGATTGACACTCCCACATTGCAGCAGAGGCCAAGAGAAGCTGGCTTGCCAAAGGGCTTCCTCATGCATTTGACTTCAGGAACTGAGCAAGTCCTGATTCAGGATCTAGTTAACCTCCCTAGAGAACAGGAGGCTGTTGGTTCGAATCCCCACTGGTATGTTTCCCAGAATATGGGGAACTCCTCTATCGGGCAGCAGTGATATAGGAAGGTGCTGAAAGGCATCATCTCATACTGTGCAGGAGGAGGTAATGGTACACCCCTCCTGTATTCTACCAGGAAAACCACAGGGCTCTGCGGTTGCCAGGAGTCGACACTGATTCGATGGCACAACCTAGGTCCGGTCAATCTGGTGTGACTCGGGCCAGGCCTTCTCTGTGGCTGCCCTGGGGCTTTAGAGTGTACCTGCTGTCAAAAATAAGAGCTTCTCCATCTCTGCTGGCTTTTTAAAAGACCCTCAAGACACTCCTGTTTTCTCAGGCTTTCACTTACAACGAATATTTAACGCTCTAATTCTCATACCCTCTGAAATGGTTTTATCGGTTTCGCTCTGCGAATTGTTTTTCATTGTTTTTATTCTGTGGAACTGTTCTAATTGTTTATTTTATTTTTATATTGCAACACGGGTTATGTACACCACAGAGAGATTGAGAGATCAGGTGGCATATAAATATGATAAATAAATAAATAAAAATGAAGAATGCAGACCACACTGCTACCCTAGGCCAGCATTCAGGGGCTTTCAGAACTGAGCTCTCCCACCGGCTGCAATAAGATCCATTAGCAGCCCCCACACAGACTTTGTGGCTTACTTGACCGGCTGAGTAACACAAACAGCACATATCCTCAGAATTCTGCTTTCACGCTCTCGGTGAAATTCCAGCGCAAACAGAAAGTACGTTCTACTGGCCAAAACTACGCAGTCCTGCAATGGGAGGAAGACAGATGTGTTGCTGAAATGAAATGAAGCAGGGAAGGTGGATTCTCCAGGGAAATCCTGGTGGTGATGCCTTGGAAGATTTGAATGTTTCTATACTCCCCATGGAGATTCCTTCCAGTGAGCATAGACAGAGTCCTTCCATTTACTTAGGTCTCATTCTCAAGAAGGGTGCCAAACGGCATCTAGACAGCTCTGTTTATTGCCTTCGTGGACTCTCACGTAGACTCACACAAAGACTGCCTTTGTAGACTCACACGGTGGAATGTCCCACGGCTAGGTGAGTCAACCCATGGGTGCGTGACTCTTTTGTTTAATGGTGGGATGTGTGCACACCAACTGCTAGCCCATCCATCTTGCTTTATGTCAAGTCCTTGAAGCCCTTGCGGATGCATCATTGCTCCTGGTCACACTGAATCATATTGTTTGGTCAGGACACCCTCCACATCATTTTTTCTTCAGAATTCCCACTCATCCTTGGCGTTGAATTTGGGTCCTGTCTCATAGGAGCCTGGGAGGCTGCCTTATACTGAGTCAGACCCCTGGTCTACTGAGCTCAATACTGTCTACCCTGACAGGCAGCAGCTGTACAGGGTTTCAGGTGTGGGTCCTCCCCAGCCCAGCCTGGAGGTGCCAGGGATTGATCTGCGACCTTCCGCTTGCAAAGCAGAGTCTCTTTCATGGAGCTAAATCCCTGGAAGTCCGTGATAGTACAGTCTGGACACGATCTCAGGGCATGAAGGTCACCTTAATGATCACCACCCCAGGTGAGTCACCCAAACAGTAAAGATAATACCAGAACAAAGTACCATGATATCAATATGCAGGGATCCAGACTACATGTGCCTTCCAAACACAGACATAGTACACACACACACACATCCCCCGCCGCCAAGTGTTTTACAAAAATAGAGATGCAATTACCCTATTACACCAAATTACAGAGTTCAGAATCAGGATGATAAAGAGGGGGGGGGGGGAATAACAACCCCCAAACCACAAACAAACAAAAACCCAGGATAAAAAGCATCAAGATATACAAATAGTGCTTTTGACAAGTTATTTGGTTATTGCCTCAAGATTGCCTCAAGTCTTAAGAGTTAAAATGTGTCTCCAGGTCAAATTTCAGAAGTGAAACTTGTAAAAGTTTTGAAATGTGGGAAGTTAAATTTAAATTACAAGCCACAGACAAACCCTTGTGCACGCACGGAGCAATCTCTCTCTCTCTCTCTCTCTCTCTCTCTCTCTCTCTCTCTCTCTCTCTCTCCACTCAATTTCCGACAGTATAAAATCAATGGGCATGATTAAAAGTGAGCACACTAAAGCCCTACATTTCAAGGGAGGAGAGCTAGTCTTTGGGAGAAGAGCTGGCCTTCTGGTTGCAAGCATGCATTCTCCCTTTGCTAAGCAGGGTCTGCCCTGGTTTGCATATGAATGGGAGACTACATGTGAGCACTCTAAGATATTCCCCTTACTGCTGCGTGCTGCTTGCATGCAGAAGGTTCCAGGTTCCCTCCCTGGCAGCATCTCCAAGATAGGGCTGAGAGAGACTCCTGCCTGCAACCTTGGAGAAGCCACTGCCAGTCTATGAAGACAATACTGAGCTACACAGACCAATGGTCTGACTCTGTAGAAGGCAGCTTCATAGGAACATAGAAAGCTGCCATATACTGAGTCAGAACATTGGTCTATCTAGCTCAGTATTGTCTTCACAGACTGGCAGCGGCTTCTCCAAGGTTGCAGGCAGGAGTCTCTCTCAGCCCTATCTTGGAGATGCTGCCAGGGAGGGAACTTGAAACTTTCTGCTCTTCCCAGAGTGGCTCCATCCTCTGAGGGGGTGGATCCACTTTCCACTTTCCCCATCCTGCAGACCAGAACTACCTTTGGCTTGGGTTTCTACAGCCACTGCTGATGCATTAAAAAACAATGGCAGCTCTTCTGCACAACAGCAGTCAAGCATCCTATGGCCCCTTGGAGTACGGGTGGACTTGAGAAGCCTAAAAGATGGGGCCTTGTAACATCTGAATTAAAGACATTTTCCGATCACCGACACTGTCCTCTGCAGGGGGTCAGCATTCTTCACCAATGTATTTGATGACCCCTAAGACATTGTTTCTGGCAAGGCGGTCAACCTCCAAATATTTGAACGGCTCAATTTCCACAGTTATCTGGTCCTCCTTCCTCAGGTCCATCAGGAGGACTTGAAAGAGGCTGTGGAACTTCCCTTTCGAAGCTGCCGCTTCAGGGCTGCACAGGGTGTGGAGCGTCTCCTTCACAGGAGACCCATTGACACGGAGCTCTAGCTTTTGGGGTGTGTGGTTGGTGTCACATTTGGCCACGAAGAAGTGCAAGTGGCAGTAGATGAAATACAGTCCGGGCTTCTGGACGATCAAGTTTCCTTTCTCATACCGCATGTTGTAGAGCATGTTGCTTTTGATCCAGCTCAGCTGTGATTGGTTGACCGGAGGTGACACTGGAAAGGGAGAGAGACAGCCCATTCAGTAAACTTACCAGCCTAAAAGCAAACACTGGGAAGACTGTCCAGTGTGAGATGGTTTCCCCAGAGCAGGGATTCCCAACCTTTTAAACAAGCATATCCCTTCTGTCTCAAACCTTCAGCTCAGGGACCCCATCAAGATTCGTGTGGGTGTGTATACACACACAGAGGCCATATTCACATGTAATGCGGAACCTCAGGTTCAATGGACCGATGTTTCAGCTCCCCACCCACTTCCGCTCTGCTGTCCGAATTCGGATGTAACGGAGAGCACTCTCTTTGCAGTCAGCAAGACTGCAGGGAGGGGAATTGGTTGTTCATGTTTCCTTCTTGCATGAAGGACAGCCTGCACAGCCAATCATGACTGGAGAGAGGGAGGTGCTTCCTCCCTCAACTCCAGTCGAAGAGAACACAGCCAGCCGTTCTGAATTCGGACACAACTCAGAATGTGTTGAACCTTGGGTTGGGGCGATGAAACTCACTACAACCCAAGGGTCCAAACTGGAGTTCCAGAGAGGAAACCTCAGGTCGCTCACGTCGTGGAACCAGAGCTGCATGCATTTAGACCAAATGGTAAGACAACCTCTGGCCCCTTTAACCCCAGTTCCACATTATGTGCGAATGCGGCCACTTAAATGTTACGGTTATGGGACGGATTTCTCCAGTCACTGGCTTACCTCCAGACTAAGTTCCTCATGAGTACTCCTACTGAAATAAATAATTTCAGTAAGACTGCTTATGAGTAACTTCATCTGGATGTAAGCAGGTGACTAGAGTAGCCTGTCTCATAACTGTAGCATTTAAATGTCCATGTTTATGTACACACACATACATAAGAGAGTAATCAGTGCTAATTTTCTGAAACCTGTCAGTCAGGTTGAGGGGAGGGGCACACAGAGCTGCTGCATGTAGGCAACCAATCAGGAGCAGACGAAGAGGGTTTTGGCCCTCCTCCTTGCCCTTCTGCAGGGCATACATTGCTGAGGATGTGTCGGCTTCAAGCCACTGATCTCAGATGGGGAACAAATAGTGTGGCTGCAGCGTGGTTACTCTAGGACAGCACTCCTTGGCAGCCCTCCAAGTACTCCTCAAGGTACTGGTACCTCCTTTTAGTTGCCCCTGTCCTAGAGGGTCGAGTGACATATTTCCACTCTAACAGAGCACTTCTGGAATACAGGAGAGCTCTGGAAAATCTCTGTGCTCTTCTGGAAAACTGCAAATGCACCCGTGCTTTGGCTTGCCTTCGTACCCCAATAAACCTCACAATGGAGTTAACCGAGGGCCACACTTTACTAACTATTAATCAGGCTCTATGAATAGTTAATAAGGCTTTATTAACTATTAATAAGGCACACTTTATTAACTATTATGGCTATTAATTAATAGCTAATTAACAAATATTGCAACCGTGCAGAAACGCACAAGCTGTTGATCTAGAGTGCGGCTGGTCCCTCCCACCATGGGAACAACCACATAGAGAGGCGCCTTTTGGGGGTACCAACCACTGTTCCCTGTAAAAAGGAATCCCAGATGTTGTTGTCTATTATTATTATTATTATTTTTACATTTATATCCCGCTCTTCCTCCAAGGAGCCCAGAGCAGTGTACTACATACTTGAGTTTCTCTTTCACAACCACCCTGTGAAGTAGGTTAGGCTGAGAGAGAAGTGACTGGCCCAGAGTCACCCAGCTAGTTTCATGGCTGAATGGGGATTTGAACTCGGGTCTCCCCGGTCCAAGTCCAGTACTCTAACTACAACTTGTTACAACTACAGCTGCAGTGGCCTTTGGCTGAGGGTACTGGGAGTTGTAGTCAACAACATCTGGGATTCCTTGTTACAGGAAACACTGGTACCAACCAAGCTTAGGGTTTGCCAGCAGTCAGCCAACTGCCTTAGCCTCCTCTTCACCCCACAAATTCCACTGTTGAAGGGGGAGTGGTCTGAGCCCTCACCACCAACCACCTCCAAGCCCCGAAGCTCTGAGTGGGTGAGCTAAATAACCTCCCCAAGTGGCTCCATTCCCAGACCGTCCCTGCAAGCCCCCAAACCCAGAGGTTTGAAGGGTTTCCATGGAAACCCTTCAAACATTAAATGTGGAAACACTGGAGATAGGAAATCAATAATTACATGCAACCATTAGGTAACATCTGCAACAATGATTTCCTAACTACAGCCGCTGCTTATAGTGCATATACAAAGAGGGTAGTACAGTAATCCAATTGTTTGTCTAATGGAAACTGTGTGATTTTTGACGTGTGAGCCGGGAACAGGGGCACATCACGGGGGCCTATTGAGGAGAAACGGAACCTTGCTCTGAACCCCAGGGGGCTCGTTTGATGACATTCGGGAAAAATCACATTTTCTGCCGAAAAAGCTGCCCAGAAGATGTCGACAGATCTTGATGCTCAAAACATTGCAATGCATAAACAGGAGTTTGACGCAGGAATAATCAAGGCTTGCTTGCCAATCTGTTTCAGAACCCGAGTGAAAATGTGCAACTAATCAGTTCTTATCCTAGCAGATGCAGATCCTACAGACGTAATTCTAAAGACACTGTGAATGGACACGGAAAGCCACAGTCACGTCAGTAAATATGAAGGAGTGATTCACAAAACCACTTCAAGTGCGGTCACTGGTCTCAGAGCGTAGGTACCTCATCTATCAATATCATTTCAGAGAATCTGCTTTAAAAGGCTGTAGAAAATTGGAACTTCAACGGCGAGCATGAAGAATTGGTAGTACAGATCTTCCTAAAAGTGAGAGTCACGTTTTGCAGTTCATTAATTCTAACCATGCAGTGCATTCAGTCTCATAGCAAGGGGGCATCTTTGAAAGTGGCGATTCTCTTGTTTAGCCAGGGTGGTGGTGGGGGGAGAGCAACTGTCCATATCCATCCCCAACACAGCATCCCTCCAGCGGCTGACACTGCTATCTCCCTTGTGTTTCCTTTTAGACTGCAAGCCCTCTGGGGACAGGGAACCATCTTTATTTATTTATTTATTTATTTATTTACATTTATTTATTTATTTCCCTAGATAAACTGCTTGGAGAACATGGTTGAAAAACGGTATACAAATATTTGTAGATGTATGGGGCCATAGCTCAGTGGCAAAGCATCTGCTTTGCATCAGGATGTCCCAGGTTTACTCCTTGGCAGCATCTCCAGGGCTGAGAAATAAGTGTCTGCAACCTTGGAGAGCTGCTGCCAGTCAGCGTTGTCATTCCTGAGCTAGATGGACCAAGGGTCTGACTCAGTATAAGGTAACTTCCTATGTGCCTAGTAGTAGTAAGAGTCTGTATTAAATTAGCATGTATCAGGCAGAATATATAGAGACGGTTGATTGCGTGTGTGTGTGTGTGCGCGTGCACACACACACACACAATCAACCATCTCTATATATTCTGCCTGATACATGGAAGAAGGTTACAGGGAGAAAGCTAGACTCTCTCCCTCAGCTTGGTTGGGACCATCTGTCACTAGGCTCCCCCACCTGAAAGAACAAACTAGTTTCCTCTGCTGGGCTGCTGCCTGACAAACTGCTAGGGTTAGGAACCAGAAATCATGGCTCTGTGGGTAGCTACATCCAGGGGTGGTACTTTCTTGAGGCTAGGTGAGGCAGTGGTCTCAGGCGGCAGAGCACTGGAGTTCCAGCCGGGCAGCAAGGTGTCCCGCAATGCTGCCATTGGGAGCAGCTCTTTGGGATGGATCTGGGCCTCGCAAGCTTTGCAAGGAACACAAGGAGGGGAGGAGAGGAGAGAGAAGGAGCCACCTTTGTATGTAGTCTGGAAACTGCAGTTGGTCCAGAATGCGGCAGCCAGGTTGGTTTCTGGGTCATCTCAGAGAGACCATATCATGCCTATCTTAAAAGATAGACACTCATTGCCAATAAGTTTCTGGGCAAAATGCAAGGTCTTGGTTATAACCTCTAAAAAAGCCCTAAAAGGCTTGGGCCCCGGGTATTTAAGAGGATGTCTTCTTTGCTATGTACCCCACTGCCCACTGAGAACATCAGGAGAGGTTCATTTGCAGTTGCCACCGGCTTGTCTGGTGGCTACTCAGGGATGGTCCTTCTCCACTGCTGCCACGAAGCTTTGGAACACACTCCCTGCTGAAATAAGCACCTCCCCATCTCTGAAAACTTTTTAAAAGTCTTCAAAGACACGTCTGTTCACCCGGGCTTTTCATTAGATACTGTTTTAATTGTGCGATTTCTAATCGTTTTAGCGTTTTAAATTTTAAATGGTTGTATTGTTTTAACCTTTTTATTTGTTGTTTTCTTTTCATTTCATTTCATTCGTAAACTGCCCAGAGACTTGCGTTTTGGGTGGTATACAAATAAGTTACATCAATATCTAATAAATACGGGTTCTTCCCAGCCTCCTGCCCAGTGTCCAAAGGTTGCCGGGATCACATTGGAAAGGGCTGGGTGCCTCACCAGGGCATGCAATAAGGCAACACTGAGCGCCTTCCCTCAAGGGCCAGCATCCTTTGGGCAGCCCCTGGGGCCCCCATGTGGTGAGCCTCCCCTTGACAGTAAATGGTGCCTAGGTTTGACCCACCTTCGAGATAGGCAGCTGCTTTTTCACAGGCGGGGTCCGGCAGATGGCTCTGTGCCCACTCTGGAAGTTCCCATGCAACAGAAAAACACAGCAGAAATCAGTCGCGTGCCAATTGTCATCATTACTGCTACTGCCACAATGCCATCGGTCTTACTATGACTGCTGAACAGAAACCAAAACATACCAGGATCGGTCGATGAACTAAGCCCAGAGTTCCTGACCTGTGGCCCTCCAGATGTTGACGTACTACAGCTCCCATTATGAAGGATGAAGGGAATTGTAATTGACCAACTTCTGGCATATCTCAGGCTAGGAACCCCTGTATTAAGCCACAAAAGATCCACCCAAAAAACACGTAATGTTTTACATTGCGTTCATACATGCAATGCCTCATATGAAAATGGACACAGATAATATCATTGATTGATTGATTGATTGATTGATATGCCACCCTTCCAAAAATGGCTCGGGTTGGTTTTACATCAATGTAATTGATGGTGATTTCTGTGGCCCCTATGGTGTGGAGGTGCTCTTCAAGGAGTTTTGGAATTGCACCTAGGGTGGAAATTACTACTGGGAGGATTATGATGATGATGATGATTAATGTTTTGATGAATGCGATTCCCTCACTGACTTTTAAGATATGTAGCCGCTGCTTCAGATGTCATGCTCTGCGGGTTCTTCACGCCCTCCTCTGAAAGAGCTCATGAAAGAGAAAGAGAGAAAGAGAGAGAAAATCAAATTAAGTTTATTATTATGGTCTAGGAGCAGAAAACAAACAGAAAGAGACACCGAAGCAAGGAGGGGCGGGGTGTGTGTGTGTGTGTGTGTGTGTGTGCAGAGTTACAGAAAAACCAGTCCAGCTTACAGCTCACACCACATCCATTTACAATATTACGGATACACTAAATCAATACTCAGAGACCAACACTTCCCCAGAGAATCAAATTGCAGATTTAACCATCTGACCCCTAATGGAGCAGACCCTGGAGCAAAGTTTTACAACATTTATTGTCCATGCTGGAGTCTGAAAGAAGACGAAAGGTATAAACCTGACCTGCCTGGAAATTTCTTTAAAGTTGGGGTTATAAAAAGAAACCGAATGTCTTTGTCAAACTGGCAATATAATATCACATGGTTTTGCTCCAGCACTTTCAACCATTTCCAGGTCGATACTGACATTTCATCGGGGCCAGGGGGAGGGCACCCCCATAAAGTAACAAAAAAGATTTGGGATCTGGGTGGGCAGTTTCCCATAGGTGACCGGACATCATTTCTTCCTCCCTCTCTCTCCCTCTCCCTCTCTCTTTCCCAGAATGCTAGCTGGTCTTGTGGTTGCAAGTATGACTTGTCTGCTTAGCAGGGTCCACCCGGGTTGCATATGAAAGGGAGACTAGAAGTGTGAGCTCTGTAAGATATTCCCATTACGGAATGGAGCTGCTCTGGGAAGAGCATCTCGGTTCCAAGTTCCCTCCCTGGCAGCATCTCCAAGATAGGGCTGAGAGAGACTCCTGCCTGCAACCTTGGAGAAGCCGCTGCCAGTCTGGGTAGACAATCCTGAGCTAGATGGACCAATGGTCTGACTCAGTATATGGCAGCTTCCTATGTGATGATGTACAATCTATCTTAACTGTCATAAACCTAGAAAGAGGAATCTTTTACATACATGTGAAAGAATTGCCATAAAACTCTGCACCTGCAATATAGCAGGATGCCTACGTGCTTTTGCACCGTCACGGTCCTGATCCTGGCAACCCACTTCCTCTGTAGCTGCTTCAAAACTGAAGTTCCCATTGGCTTCACTTTGGAGAGGAATAGCTGTGAGGCACCTTATGGGGTTGGGACCATGGCAGAAGCAAAGACTTAAAGCCCCTTTTCTACTGCACCACAGGCCTCATCCATGGGGAACCCAGTCCAACTGCTATTTAGCCGAGAAAAAAGAAGACAGCTCGTGCTGCTAACTTCATGAGTCACTTCGTCTTGATGCAGAAGTTATATGAAGAGATCAGATGGGACGCCTAACTCTAAAATGCAAGGGAATAGAACCCCCTACTGGCCATAAGTAGAACTACATCTGGGTTGGCAAATATTTGCTACTTGAGTTCCAATAAGTCGATGATGGTGCTTTTAAATAACTGCCAGGCCTTCCGTCAGTACATTGCTTGATGCATACGCTTGTTTCTATGCCTTGTGAAACTTCAAAAAGTGCTTTCCAAACAAGAGAGAGGATCTTTAAAAAACAAACAAACAACCGGCAATGAATGAATTAATGTGTTAAAAGAAATGGTTGAATCTTTGGAGAAGGTATGGCTCTTGACCCAAACAGTGAAGGCCAGCAAGGTTTGCTTCCAAATCCTTCTTTGACTCCAAAGTTGGGAAGGTCCTAGGGTCCCTCTCCAGGGATCAAGTGTCTCGGATTTCAGGGCTAGGAAAGCCATCTGCCTCAGCCTAGAGAGAGCAACTTCCAGCTGGCATCAGCAGTCCTGGAATATATGTACCAATGGGCCAACCCTTGGATTGGAACCAAAGATCCTTGAAGTCAAACCTGAAAGAATCCCAGGGATCCTCCAAGGAGAAAGATCAGAGGATTTCCCCAGATGATTTCTCCATACCCCTGAGTACAAAGTGCCTTCTATAGGGTCTTCACGAGTCCTGAAGATGACCCATGATGTTTTCCTTGAGGAGGAGCTGCCGCTCAGTGGAATTGTGTCCCCAGATTGTAGGTGGACATGCTACAAGGATGTGGTCAGATCTATTGCCTATTCCCAAAAGAAGTGATCGTTGTTGTTGTTATAAGCATCAGCTGCAAGGCAATTATTTTGCCGTTTTGTGCTGTCATGTGGGAGAAACCACTACAGGAAGCATCAAGATCATTACTGCAATCTCTGGAGTGATTGTCCAGATGGAGAAGCTGGTCTCCTCCTCTCTTTACAGACTTCCCAAAAAGACTGCAAGAGTCATCTATTCTGGGTGGCTATTGAAGAGGGTGGGGCTGTCTAGACATTATTTCTTTACCAATGAATTTCTTTTGCATGAGGTCTGCAGTCAAGGTTTACTTTTCAGTTGGATGATTTTGTGTGAATATCGAAGTGTGCTTCCCTGTTGCATCATTGTGTTCTAATCTTTGTCCCTTGGAGCCCAGGACAGTCTGGAGATGCATCTTTTCAAGCAAATCAAATGACTATCAAGGCAGCTCTGAGATAACAAAACTTGAGATTATAGATGGGCACGAAACAAATTTTTTTATTCGTTTTGAATTTGAATTGAATTTGGGAAATTCATGTCAAATTTGAATCAGATTCATATTCAGTCTGAAAATTCAATTTTAATTTGAATCAAATTTCAATTAAATTCGACCTTGTTTTGGTGCCTTTTTTAAAACCAATCTGAGGGCCTGGATGGTTTAAAAAAGGTGCCAAACAGCTCTCAAATCGAATTTGAATCACATTTTGAAAATCCGCTTTGAATTTGAATCGAATTGCCCTTTTAATTAATTAATTAATTAATTAATTAGATTTCTATATCACCCTTCCAAAAATGGCTCAGGGTGGTTTACACAGAGAAACAACAAATAAATAAGATGGATGGAAGATTTTAAGAGGTGATTCTATTCAAATCTGAATCACTTGAATCACCTGTGATTCGAGTCAAGTTGATTTGAATTTGAATCTATTTGCACACCCCTACTTGAGTTGCCGTGCAGCTTAGAGGGAAACATAGATGGTCAACACCTGAAGCAAGCGAGGGACAAAGTATGTTAAGGTAAAGTGTGCCATCAAGTTGATTTCGACTCCTGGCGCCCACAGAGCCCTGTGGTTGTCTTTTGGTAGAATACAGGAGGGGTTGACCATTGCCCCCTCCCACACAGTATGAGATGATGCCTTTCAGCATCTTCCTAGATCGCTGCTGCCCGATATAGTACCAGTGGGGATTTGAACTGGCAACCTTCTGCTTGTTAGTCAAGCATTTCCCCACTGCGCCACTTAAGGTGACTCTCCCCCCCTCCCAAAGAAGGAAAACATGGAGGCATGCCATGTGAACTTGCATCAAAACAAAACCTGAGAGCAGAGGGAGGGGCTGCTTCCCTCAATGCCACGAGTGCGATTTGAAGTAGTTTCGCTCAACATTTACCCTGTAGCATGAAGCCATGTGTGAATAACTCCCTGGAGACCCAGCCTTGAGAACTCTAGTACAGGCAGATCACCATTACCTTCTGCCGGCCCCTGATTTAAACCACACATGCTAACCCCTGCTAACTTGGCAGAGGGCACCTTTTAATCACATGGTGATTCTCTTTATTGAGCAGGAGGAGAGCAACTGGCCCTATCCATCCCCCAGCACAGTACCTCCAGTGACTGTTGCTGGTTTCTGTCTTATGTTTCTTTTTGAGATGGTGGGCCATCTTATTTATTTATTATTTCTCTGTGTGAACCACCCTGAGCCATTTTTTGGAAGGGCAGTATAGAAATCGAACAAATAAAATATTAATTACTTAATCAATTAATTAATAAGAACAGAATGATACAAGTCAGTTGTATTATTCGCAAGATCTTACCCTGCTTCTCTGCACCTGGGGGTCCATCGTACTGTGCAGCAGATCCCTTCAAGAGAAGAGAAAGCAGAGGGAAGAGCGTTACATGTATGGTGACTGGAACATCTTTTTCTTCATTGCATCCATTTTATTTTTTAACACCATCAATTTTTTAAAAAAAATAAGTCTTAGGAAGGAAGATGGAGAGACACAGAGAAAGAGAAGGAGAGGTGCATGGAAGGGGGAAGGAAGAAAAGAACGAAATGATAGATGGACAGACACAGGGAAGGGAAGAGAAAGAGAGACGGAGAGATTGGGTTGGTTCACACAATCATTCTAACCAACATCTAATGTGGGTTAATGACATTAGCGTGATTGTGTGAACACATGCCAAGGTGGTTTACTATCTATCAATCATCTATCTATCTATCTATCATCTATCTATCATTAAAATTTTATGCCACCTTTCATTAAAACAATCCCAAAGCGGTACAAAACATTTAACAATCCCAAAGCTGTTTACAAAACATTTAACCCAATATAAGACTATAAAAATTACACAACCAAATTTTTAAAATAGAATATAAAAATACAAATCTAATTAAACTTTAAAAAACAAAACCATACACAATATAACTATAAAATACAGAGCATCAGTACGAACAATACTCATATAAAAGCCTGGGTAAAAAGCCGAGATGTAAATTGCTTTCTAAAAACTGTGATGGAGACTGAGGAGTGGATGCCCACCAGGAGAGCATTCCAAAGTCTAGGGGCAGCAACAGAGAAGGCCCTGTCCTGCGTGCACGACAGCCAAGCCTCCCTCATTGTCGGCACCCGGAGCAGAGCCCTCTCAGATGACCTTGTCAAGCGGGCAGAAACCCTTGGGAGCAAACAGTCCCTCAGGTATCCAGGGCCCAAACCGTCAAGGGCTTCAAAGGTCAAGATGAATCCGAGAATGGTTTATGGCCCAAGATGAATCCGAGATTCCCACCATGGCACAGCTTCACACAATCACGCTATTGTCGGTAACCCGTATTCAATCTAGAGCTGAAGGGTTGTGTGGACCAGGCCAGAAGGAGAGAGAGATGCAAGAAAAGAGATTGGGGAGGAAATGATAGATGGCTGCATGTGTGCTATATTATTGAGTGAGTGAGTGAGTGATTGATTGATTGATTGGAATGTAATAATAGATAGGAAGACAGACCAGGAAGGTAACAGACAGACTTGCATAAAGAAAGAGTAGGCTCGTTCTCAGGACCCAAAATAAGATTGGAGGCGCCACCAGCCAGGAGAGCCCCTGTGCATTCCCGACCGGCAGCCGTATGCCTTGCTTTTTGAGTTGAGACACGGTGAGTGAAAGGCCTTCTTCATGGGCTGCAGAACTGTTATGCCGGCTTCCTGCCCAGGGCCTGGATTTCAATTCTTCCTCTCATATTAATCTCGGTTTTGCAGAACACAGCCCTGATCTAAAGGCCAGAGCACCTCCAGCGTTTCCTCTTGGGGGGGTGTGTGTGTGGCGGGGGGGGGGGGACAGTCCCATTTGACCCGGCCCTATGACAGCTGGGTACAAAGAGGCCAGAGGCGATCAAACTCATCTGTGTTCCCCGTTGAGGTCGATGGGGTAGCCGTCTGCCAAAAGGACGACTCTGCGATGCATGCATTGTGGGCATGGTGGAGAAGTGGCGATCCCCTCCCTCAGGCAGACAGGAAGCCCCTTTTATCTATCTATCTATCTATCTATCTATCTATCTATCTATCTATCTATCTATCTATCTATCTATCTATCTATCTATCGATTTATCACATTTCTAAACCCCCTGATATACAATCTCCAGGCGGTGTCCAGGTTAAAACGTAATATCAAAACAATATAAAACAGTGAACATTCATAAAACAGACCAAAAAAATCTCAATGCCTAAAAACACGTAAAAATTTCAATTTCCACGAAAAGCCTGGGGAAACAGGCACGTCTTCAGGGTCCTCCTAAAAGCAAACGGAGAAGGAGATGCTCTTATTTCCTTTTGCTGAAACGTGGTGTCCAAATAACGAGGATGACATTAATCATCATGCGTGTGGATAATCATTAGAAGGAGGTTTTCAGCCCGAGCCTGTCTGGGATGTTGCAGCAGTCTCCTGCACTGAGCACGGGGCTGGTCTAGATGACTTCCTGGGTGCCCTCCAGCTCAAACCCCTCTGATTCTGTCATCCCCTGTGCCTCGCACTGGCATTGTCTTGAAACACTGGGAGCAAGCCCAGCTTCTTCCCAAGCAAGTGCTCGATTTCGCCTGACCATGATGGCAATGATGCAAGAATTGCAAGCTGGGGGATAGTGCAGCTGAGGAATTCCCCCCATGGAGGTTTAAATGTAACAGCAGCAGCACTTTCCTTCCTTCGTTCCTTCCTTCCATCATTCCTTCCTTCGTTCCTGCCTCTAGCCCAGCTAATTCTGTCTCCTCGGCTTCCCTTCAGAGCAGAAGCCCTGTCTGTTGCACATCCAGGAAACAGCTGCTGACCCAAGGAATCCATAGGGTTTGCACAGTGTGATTCATGGTGTGAAAACCAGCATTCTCTGAGAATGCGGGGGGGGGGGGAGGATGGAGGATATGTACCAGCCGGGTCTTCCAGTGAAACCCGGCCCCACCCCCGTGAAATGCTGGAGGATATTCTTTCACATCATGTTAACTAGCATGCAAGCAGATGCTCTACCACTGAGATACGGCCCCAAAATAGTTAAGCAGAGAGAGCAAGATAGCAACATAGGGAAGCTGCCATATACTGAGTCAGACCATTGGTCTATCTAGCTCAGTATTGTCTGCACAGGCTGGCAGCGGCTTCTCCAAGGTGGCAGGCAGGAGTCTCTCTCAGCCCTGTCTCGGAGATGCTACCAGGGAGGGAACTTGGGACCTCCTGCATGCAAGCAGGCAGGTGCTCTTCTCAGAGCGGCCCCACCCCCTAAAGGGAATATCCTTCAGTGCTCACAGGTAGTCTCTCATTCAGATCCAAGCCAGGGGCAGAGCCTGCTTAGCAAAGGGGACAGTCCATACTGTTGCCACAAGACCAGCTCTCCTCCCTAAGGATCAGCCAGCAGGTGTTTAAACCTGTGCACTGGGAAATAGGATGCTTCTGTCTACCAAGCCAGACCCTTGGTCCGTCTAGCTCAGTGCTGTCTACACTGACTGGCAGCGGCTCTCCGAGGTTTCAGGCAGGAGTCTCTCCCAGCCCAACCTGGAGATGCTGCCAGGGATTGAATCTAGGGCCTTCTGCAAGCAAAACAAGTGCACTGCTTCTGAGTTATGCCCCCTTCCCATTGGTGCCTCCGAGAAGCTGTCTCTGGTTGCAATTTCAAATGGAACATTTATCATCGCTCAAAAATTCGAGCACTGATCTCAGACCTTTGTCTTTGTGCAGCATGTCACACAAGGAAGGAAACACTGAGTTTGCCATTGCAAGCCATGAAACTGGATGAGGAGAGAGGTTCCCTGTTCTTGATTGCAAGGAGGCAATTCTAGGGACAGAGGGGGACCAGCCCGGACCAGCCCATCTCAGTCGGGACAGTCTAAAGGACGATAGGACAGCCTCTTGAAATGTCATCTGAAACAGCGCAGGAAGGCTGGATGAGGGCTGACAGCTTGCTGGGTTCTTGGAGTGGTTTCCCAAGAAAAAATTGCAGACATCAAGGCCTCCCATCCACCTCCGGGGATGGCTCCTAAGGCAAAAGGATAACAGGCTATTTGTGTGTTTGATTCCAGCATTACAGCATTATTGCCCGGAGCAATAACGTTGGTGTTTGTTTCCCCGAAACGTGGTTACTTATGACCCCTTTATTGCCCCCACGGGCAAGAAGGGCTTGCTTGGCGGTGCTGTGCTTGGAAATGGGAGAATCTGGAAGAAGACAGCCTCCACAACCCCACGGAGACCGGGTGGGAACTCCACGTCGGCTGGGATGGATTTCATTGCAAACCGAAAGCACCACCGTTTCGAGAGCTCCCGACATTGAATGGAGCTCAAGGCGATGATGATAAAGAGCTTAAGACGCCCCTCGACAAGGGAAATAGTTTGTTCTCCTCCCAGGGAGAACGTTGTGAGACAGGAGAGGGGAATTTTACAAGGCAATCGTCCATATCTGCTCAGGAGTAAGCCTCGCTAATTTCACTGGGGCTTTCCCCCAGGATCGTGTGCAGCGGATTGCAGCCTTAGGATACAATTCTGGACATTCTTTGCACAACAGGGCTGTTCTCACGATCAGCATTAGGGCAGGAGAAGCCCCCTGCCCTAATTTTGGAGGCATACACACTTCTGATTGGCCATCGTGAGAATCCTACAAGCAAGGTCAGAGGAGGGGAAAAGGCTCGCCTGTGAGTTGGGGACGGAGGCGGAAGGCGTGTGTAGTGATGAGCGAACCGGCTCGACCTAGAGCCTAGTTCAACATTGAACTGGCCCGATTCGAGGGCTTGACTTCAAGCCGAACCGGGCCTGGTTCGGTTCAGTTTGGCTCAAAGTGAAGCCAGGACCCCCAGGCTAGAATCCCCACAGTGGCCAATCAGGAGCACACAGGGGTCTCAGATTAAACTCTTTCAGCTTGAAGTCGAGCCCTCGAACCGGGCCAGTTCAATGTTGAACTAGGCTCTAGGTTGAGCCGGATCGCACATCACTACCTTTGCCTCCCACCTCCATCCCCAGAGGCTTCTCCTACCCTCAGGCCGATCGTGAGAACAATCCTCATATATATTATGGCATTTTTATTGGTGATGATGGGGTTACATGTTGATCTTGCATGAAAGGGCCAGGAACCACAGCCAGGAACCCTCTTTGGTGCAGATTCCCCTTGTACAGATGCTGCCGCTGTAAGGATAGGAAGAGCCGAGCTATAGGTCACATTTGTCATGTTGATAGTTGCCGCTGATGTCAATTCACTGGTGAATTCTATTTATGGGTGGCGTCACCTCTGAGAGCAGAAGAAGGAGAGGCCGGCGGGACTCAGAACCCAGAGCTGCCTTTGTCACTGGGAGTCCAGTGGCAGCTTCCATCACCCAGAAGTTGATGGAAGTTCCTGATTGCTTATTGGGCTTGTGAGAAGCTTCAGCGGAAGCGGAATAGTCTAGGAACGTAGGAAGCTGCCATATACTGAGTCAGACCTTTGGTCCATCTGGCTCAGTATTGTCTTCACAGACTGGCAGCGGCTTCTCCAAGGTGGCAGGCAGGAATCACTCTCAGCCCTATCTTGGAGATGCTGCCAGGGAGGGAACTTGGAACCGAGATGCTCTTCCCAGAGCGGCTCCATCCCCCGGCGGGGAAGATCTTCCAGTGCTCACACTTCTTGTCTCCCTTTCATATGTAACCAGGGCAGACCCTGCTTAGCAAAGGGGACGAGTCATGCTCGCTGCCACAAGACCAGCTCTCTTCCGCATAGCCCCTCAGCACCAGGCGAGCTGGTCTTGTGGTAGCAAGCATGACTTGCCCCCTTTGCTGAGCAAGGTCTGTCCTGGTTTGCATCTGAATGGGAGACTAGAAGTGTCAGCACTGGAAGATCTTCCCCTTAGGGGATGGGGCCAGAGCTCAGAGGAAGAGCATCTGCTTTACACGCTGAAGGTGCCAGGTTTACTCCTTGGCAGTACACAAGCAACTCAATCCTTCCACTGCTCTAGGGGTGCCCAGTTCATCCACTCTGCAATAAAACTTTTTTTCCCCGGCTAAAGTGCAAGCACAGCTCTGACCTGGCATGTACTCTAACATCTTTAAGGTGGAATCTGTGCAATCTAAGTTTCTGAGGAACGTTTCTCAGGTACCCCGGTGTGTGCCCAGGTGCTGTCCTTCGTCTGGAAGCAGGACAGCTTAAAGTAGAGGCCAGAGCATGGATTCCTATCTTTGAATTCTGGCTGAAGCTGGTTTCCCACCCTGCCGGTCTAGCTCCACCTGTGCTAATGGATACCTACCACTTGGGGGGGGGGACTTAATCCGAAGCAGGCTTAATGAATCGGAATCTGTTTCCGATTCGGTTGAGGACTGAGTTCTGAGAGACAGAAAGACAGTGTATGCATTGCCACAGGCGCTTCTAGCTGGAGGCAAATCCCCATAAGCTGCGACCCCCACAAAGGGGTCCCCTTGGGCCTCCCACTGCAGTCTCCGCACGCCTGTTCCGAGGCTCTTCAGGAGAACGGAAACAGGTGGAATGAGAGTAACAAAGAGGATTACAAACAATTCTGGTGACTGTGTGTTGAGTCGGCACTTTCCCTCCCCGCTGAGTCATCACAACCATTTGCGTACATCTGAGGGGGAAAATGCCTTCCATTTCAGAGAGTGTCATTTCCAGCTGGGCTTGAAACCTCCTTCCCGTTGTGTCTAGAAATCGGGCACCAGTAACATCCTCACCATGATAATGACCACTGAAGCTAAGCAAGTTTCTGACTCGGTGGGAGACCTCAGGAGGGTCTCTGGAGACCACCATATTTGGTACATAAGAAACTGCTTTACCCAGAGATGGTCCATGTGGTTCAGTATTGAACCACACTGTCTGGCAGCATCACTCCAAGCTTGCAGGCAGAGGAGTCTCTCCCAGCCCTACCTGGAGATGCTGCCAGGGAGTGAACATGGGACCTTCTGCATGAAAAGCAGATGCTCTGCCACTGATCCACACCCAACTCCTTTGAGAAAGAACAGGATATCCTTCTTACAGGGAGTCTCGTTTACATCGGGGGTACATAAGCTTCAAGGAGAGCAACCTGGGAGGCAGTAGGTGAGATGCATTCTCTTTTGGTCTACGATCTGTCCAAGTCAAGACTGGTGTGAACAAAATTTCACAAACATCCAAAATTAGATGCCCTTGCAGAATTCACACCTGACTTGCATTAAAACGACTGAGCACTCCTTGAATTTCAGTGCATATTATTAAGTAGTCACTGACACAATCTGAAATGTTTATGTTCTGCTACTATTCTAAAATCCTGAGAACCAAGAATGGACGTTACATGGTACTACTGGGGAGGGCAGAATTCAGGTTGGGGGAGAGAGAGAGAGAGAAACTTTTGGGTTTGTCTTATTTTTGCCCCACCTTGAGCTGAATCCAAGAAGAGCTAGTCTCGTGGTAGCGATGAGCAGGAATTCTCCCCTTTGCTAAGCAAGCTATACCTTGATTTGCATTGGGTTGGGCCACTACATCTGAGCACTGTCGGCTGTAAGGTATTCCCTTTAGGGGATGGAGCTGTACCTTGGCTCAGTGGCAGAGCATCGGCTTGGCACGCAGAAGGTCCCCGGTTCCCTCCCTGGCAGCATCTCCAAGTAGGGCTGGGAAGGACCCCTGCCGGAAACCGTGGAGAGCTGCTGCCAGTCAGTGTGGACAGCAAGATGGACCAAGGGTCTGACTCGGAATGAGGCTGCTTGGTATGTTCCTGTCCAGGAGGGCTCCTCTGAGTGCTCTTACGTTTATATGAGCGTGGTGGGTGTGTATGAGAAAAGGGCTTCAGCAAAGGCAGATTCTGGGGACTGTTTCTGATGTGACAGAGCTCTCTGCTTTGGGGAGGCATCAGGGCAGAACGCGGGTAACCATCTTGCATGACTGCCGCACGCACGCCAGTATTTTCCGGAATCTGCACACCCTGGAAAGCCCTGGAGGTGGTACCTAGCGGCATGCACACACAGGCGCCATGAACACCAAGACTCCTTCCAGCTGGCTTTGCTAGTTCCTACAACCAAGTATGAGGGTTGTCACCCAATTAGCATAATCAGTCAATTAGTTAATTACATTGGAATACATTTGCATCAGCGTGCTTGCCATCTACAGAGTTCTTACAGTACTTGTGTGTGTCTAGATCTATAGAGATACTATTGCTATATATCAGAGGCCTTGGCAGCTGCCAGATATTTAGCTACTTGTGTAGGTGGATCTGTATTTATATCTATATATCTATACTACAGATCTATACCTATATGTAATACAGATTTATAATATAAATCAGAAACTTTTCAGACGATAAGCCTTTTAAGAAATCAATTGTTTGAACCGAGTCATTGGTGAAATGTTGCAACTGATAGAGAGAGCAGTCTTACTGACATTTAAAGCACAGCCTCCCTTGCCAAAGCTCACAGCAACGTGCGTGGCCCCCATTTTATGCTCACAACAATCCTGCAAGGTAGGTTAGGCTGAGAGATAGTGGCTATCACCTGCTGAGCTCTATAGCAGAGTAAGGCTGTATTATTCATATTAATTCACACTGATATTTACTCACATGTTTACTCACACACCGGGATCTCTATCCTATCTTTTGTAACAACAACAACAATAAACAACAAACAAACAAACTCCATTTGTTAGCCACCCCATAACAAATTATTATCTGTTTTTTTTTTAATTTCACAACACAATAGTTTGCCTTTAGTGGAGGCATTCAAGGCAAATCATAGTGATTTCAACCTAATAAGTTTGCCTCAGCAGAACAGCTTGAACCTGGGTTCGCCTGATCCTATCTAGCACTGTAACCACTATGTGACACTGTCACTCACTGACGGAGGCAAAGGAAAGGATCCCTTTCCAGGGAGTTTGCCACCATATTTTTAATCGTGCGTTCTGTATAGGCATTTTGTTAACTTTCGGACCGCTTTGAGTCAGGACTTGAACCCAGATCTCATTGCCAACCATCCCCCTTCAGCCATGGTTATCTGCAGCCGATTTGGCTTCCATGAGCCAGCTCAAGGCAAGCCTTGGACGTCAGTATCTGTCTCTTCCACCCAGGCAATCAAGACCCGCCGACAGCTGGAGCAAAGGAGAATCCCGGGATAGGAGGAGGAAGACACTCACCGTCCTCTGAAGTACCAAGACCAGGATGGTTCCCAGAGCCGCGATGAGGCAGACGGTAAGAGAAATGATCACAAAATAGAAATAGGTCTGGATGGGGCCATGGAACTGTCGGGGGACACTTTCTTCAGTCATGTTGGTGGCTGCTTGGTTCCTCCCGTCCACTTGCCAGAGACACTTCTGCTCTGGCTGTGAGCTCATCCTTTTATAAAGTCCTCAGAGTTTCGCCCCATATCTTCCTCTGATCACCTTTGATCTCAGGCCTCGGCTCCTGAGAAGATTCCCCCGCATCCTGGTCCATGTGACCTGGAAAATATCGCTTCATTGCCTGCCGTTCGAAGACAAAGGAGAAGCGATCTGGAGGCATAAAGAGTTGAGTTGCTCAACCCTGATGAGAAGGAGTTTCCGTGCTGTTGGAGGAAGCTTCTGTGAGGATGCCGTTTTTTTGTGTGTGAGCACATCAGCGGAGGCCAGGGTACATACAACAGGTGGCAAAACCCAGCTTCTTTCTCCCTACTCAGCAAGTTTCTCTGCTCGGTGCTTACACTTGGAAAGAATAAACCCTTCTTCTGGGCGACTTCCCCGTTCATCAAGCATGACCTGGTTTTCTTTCTTGATGCACAGATAACAGGAGTGCTGTGATGGGGTCAAATTGGCCGAGTTCCTCTTGGCTTCTCCAGAGATCTGGAAGCCTAGAAGCGGCGGATTTTATTTATTGTTTGTTTGTTTATTGTTAAATTTATATACCGCCTTTCATTAAAAACAATCCACTCTTATTTTTAGAGAGTTCTATAGGTCTTTCTCAGGCTGGGACTAAAAGGTGGAGAACCCGTCGAGGTTTTGCCCCGCTTCATCCCACGGTGTCTAGGAAACTTTCCAGGGTGTCTAGGATCCCTGCAGATTTCCTGAATGATTTCTGCACAGACTGTGGTGTTCCTCTCACCAAAATCTGTGCACTCAAGAGGAGGTCCTGGGAAGTTTCGCACCAATTTTGCATAGAAACAGCCGCCTAGTTTGAAGAGACCCTCTTTGCAGTCGCCCTGAGTTTTCACCATCCTGGATAATTTGGGTATCATTTGCAAATCTGGCCCCTCTAAGACTTGCTGCTGCTGCTGCTTATATACCTCTTTTCAACGAAAGGTTCTCCAAGTGGTTTACACAGAAAAACCAACCAATCAACAAACAAACAAACAAGATGGTCTCCTGTCCCCAAAGGGCTCACAGTCTAAAAAGATACATAAGGCTGACACCAGCAACAGCCACTGGAGGGATGCTGTGCTAGGGCTGGATAGGGCCAGTTGCTCTCCCCCTGCTAAATACAAGAGAATCACCACTTTTAAAAGTGCCTCTTTCCTCAATTGGGAGGTCCAGAACTTTTATGAGCAATAAACAAATGCCTGTGAGGCATGTGGAAGGAGGTATGTTTAGCTGAAGGCCACCTCCAGCCGCAGAGGCAAGATGCTTCTGAATACCAGCTGCAGGGGAGCAACAGCAGGAGAGAGGGCCTGTAGGCCTGTGGGCTTCCCAGAGGCATCTAGTGGGCCACTGGGGGAAACAGGATGCTGGCCTAGATGGGCTTCCTTGGGCCTGATCCGGCACCGTGTGCAGGGCTGTTCTTGTATTCTTATGAGAAGACAAGAGAGAAGGGGCTGGAGGCAGGCGTAGTAGCAGATCCCTGCACTGAGCAAAAAGTTGGGCTGGAAGACACCCCCCCCCAAAGACCCTTCCCCACCCCGAACACTCTATGCTTCTAAGTTTAAAGGCCCCACTGTTGCTGGCACAGGTCTTCAGGGCACCCAGTTTCTTACTTCAGCCCATGACGAGAATTTCCCCCTGACTCATAGGATTATAGGAAACTGCCTTCTGCTGAGTCAGACTGCTGCTTCAGCATCATCAGCAGCAGCAGCTCTCCTGGGTTTTAAATGGGTCTTTCCCAGCCCTACCTGGAGATGCTGCAGGCAATAGGAACTGGGGCCTTCTGGACCCAAAGCGCGTGCTCTGCTCTCAAGCTATGGATGCTCCTGCGGGGATGAACATATGAAGCTGCCTCCAACTGAGTCAGGCCCTGGGTCCATCTAGCTCAGGATTGTCTGCACTGACTGGCAGCAGCTCTCCAAGGCTCCAGGCAAGAGTTTCCCCCAGCCCTACTAGGAGACGAAGCCAGGGGCAGGAGCTGGGGCTGTTTGCTCTCCCACTCCGCTCTGGCCTCATCTGCTTCCTCTGGTTTTGCTTGTCGGAAATCCCCTTTCCTGTTTTGCTTCTCCCAGCTCCAGCTTGCCCCCTCACCTCTTGCCCCGCAGGGACCGGAGAGTGCCGAACATCTTGCTTGAACGCGGAGGGCTGCAACATCAAGCAGGGGCGAAACCAAACCACTTCCCCCCCAACACCCACCCACCCCTCTCTGTGCTGAGTCAAAGAAGGCCTTTCACTGTACAGATGAAACTCACAGTGGGTTTGGGTGCCTCTGAATCAATTTCACCCCCTACAATGAAGAAACCCTTTCTGTACTTGCTGCAGAGGAAATGTGTGTGCAAATTTCACCAGGGCTCGGCACTAGGGTTGCCATGTCCCCTGGAATTTAAGGTAGCCCCCAGATTTCAGCTCCTCCACCTGGCCACTAAATTCCACCCGGATTTACACAGATTTCAAATGTGCTGCCCAGATTTTACTCTGGATCCGATCACACAGGAGGGCAGAGAAGGAGGGGAAAGGATAGAAATCGGCCCAATAAATAAATAAATAAATAAATAATGCAAATTAGACACAGCATAATTTGCATAATATGCAAATCAGGCCACCCAGATTTGGGAATTGGGAATCCGATGCGTCTGGTGGCGACTCAGAGGAGGGCCTCCTCTGTAGCTGCTCCTGGGCTGTGGAATGCACTCCCAGCAGAAATCCGTAATCTGAATTAATTATTGGCCTTCAAGAGAGCCCTCAAAACCTATCTGCCTGGCTTGGCCTTCCAGGCCTAACAATTTTTAAACTGTTGTAAATGTTTGTAGTTTGTTGTAACCTGGTTTTCCAGGGTTTTAGAACTGTTTTGAATGTTTTAGCTTTTAATTGTTTTATGGTGTATCATTTCTGTTTCCAACTGTTAATTGATTTTAATTGTTTTAATGCAGAGCCATTTTTGGAAGGGTGGTATAGAAATAGAATAACCAAACAAACAAGCAAACACATAATAAATTTCGTGGTTAAAAGAAAGGAAGGAAACCCTCTCTGTGCTGTCCTACAGGCCGCTCTCCGCTGTGAAAACAGGTGGGGGTCCTGAATGAAATCTGCGCTCTTCATTTCATCTGGGACCTCTCTGCCTTGGTTTCAGAATGAACAAAACAGGAACTGAGTTGGGTTTCTTCTGCGCTCCCTACTGGTTCTGAAGTGAATGGACACTCTTTGTATTTAGAAGCCATCCGAGAAAATCCTCCAGTGGCCCTGCCTGGGAAGAACCCCGAAATTCCTCTATGAATTCCACTTTGGAGACCTGAAACTCTAGCCGAAGTGAAAGTAAAGGCAGGAATGAGATGGGAGAACGGAAAGCTGCCGCAAAGAAGCAGCGGAGCATCTTTGCGTCCCCTACAGGATTTGGACACTTAAAAAAAAAGAGCCCAGAAGACTGAATAATCTCTAATCTATTAGTTCCAGATTGGGAGCAGGTGAGTGGAGATTTTCAGAATCTGGATGAAGCACGTTTCAGAAGCAACTGTAGCCATAGAGAATTTCGAAGACATGTTTGGGAGTTATATGTTCAAACTTTATTTCTTGGTATGAAGCGCTGCCCCTGTGGACCTGTTCACACACGGCTAGAGGGCTCTCTCCTTGACCTTCCATATCGTGCTGTGGCTTCAACCCAGCCCTACAGGAAGGTGATAGAGCTTTTCATGCAGAAGGTCCCAGGCTCAATACTTGGCAGCATCTCCAGGTAGGGCTGGGAGAGACTCCTCTGCCTGGAAGCTTGGAGTGATGCTGCCAGTCTGTGCAGACAATCCTGAGCTCGATGGACCAATGGTCTGACTCAGTAGAAGGCAGCTTCCTATGTCCCTATGTAAAAGGTCCAGGGAACTTTGGAATGGGGGTCATACCTCAGTGGGAGAGCATCTGCTTTTCATGCGGAAGGTCCCAGGTTCACTCCCTGGCAGCCTCTCCAGGTAGGGCTGGGAGAGACTCCTGCCTGAAACCTCAGAGAGCTGCTGCCAGTCTGTGCAGACAATCCTGAGCTAGATGGACCAATAGTCTGGCTCCGTAGAAGGCAGCATCCTATGATCCCTGTGATGGTGAAAAATATGGGGAATGGGGCTGTAGGTCAGTTATAGAGCATCTGCTTTGCATGCAGAAGGTCCCCGGTTCAAGCCCTGGCAGCTTCTCCAGGTAGGGCTGCGAGAGACTCCTGCTTGGAACCCTAGAGAGCTGCTGCCAGTCAGTGTAGATCCTGAGCCAGACGGACCAGTCGAAGGAAGCTTTATCTGCTTAGGAAAAGGTGTCGCTTAGTTGAAGAGCATCTGCTTTGCATGCAGAAGGTCCCCGGCTCAATGCCTGGGAAAGACTCCTGCCTGCGACCTTGGAGAAGCCGCTGCCGGTCTGTGTCGGCAATCCTGAGCTAGATGGAGCAAGGGTCTGACTCAGCAAAAGGCAGCTCCCTCGGTTCCCATGATCTGCTCTGCCCTACCTACTGGATTCTACAGGGGACGGGGAGCCACCTTTCTCCCAAATGAAATGCAGAAGAGAATGTCATGGATTCTCTCCAGGAATGTTCTCCTTCTGTTCTGGAGCCATCTGCCTCCAGAATCCTGCTGGGGCTCTGCTTCCCAGATGGGGGTCACTGCAGAGAATAGGAGGACCAGGAAGACCCATGCTCAGCAGAAAGGCCCTCCGCCGGTCCATGCAGGGGGCACGGCCCAGCCCAGCCTGCCACCACACCCCTTGCGGGTGGCTTCCGGAGCGGAAACGCTTGTTTCCATGGGAGGCGGGGAGGGGAGAGGCGAGAGAAAGCCACAGAGCTGCTTCATACCAGAGAGATGCCCAGCGGGACAGAAACCGAAGGAACAAGTGGAACTTGTGACTAAAAGTCTGCATCATATCTGAAATCTCGGGTGTCATGTTGGTGAGGCAGGGACGGAAGAGGGTATTGCCTGGTAGCAGGAAGGTGAAATGTGAGGACGGAAGGCACTTACCAGAATGATTTCTCTTTGTTATTCTGTTTGGTATGGTACTTTCTCTTGCTTACACACACACACACACACACACACACACTTTTGCCTTTTTAAAAAAAGCATACTTTCTGCACGGAAAGTACCTTTATGAGATCTCCTGGAACATAGGAAGCTGCCATATACTGAGTCAGACTCTTGGTCTATCTAGCTCAGTATTGTCTTCACAGGCTGGCAGCGGCTTCTCCAAGGTTGCAGGCAGGAGTCTCTTTCAGCCCTAGCTTGGAGATGCTGCCAGGGAGGGGACTGGGAACCAAGATGCTCTTCCCAGAGCAGCTTCATCCGCTAAGGGGAATCTCTTCCAGTGCTCACCCTTCTAGTCTCCCATTCATCTGCAACCAGGGTGGACCCTGCTTAGTTCAGGGGACAAGTCATGCTGGCAACCACAAGGTAGCAGGTGGCCTGACTGTGCATGTGGGCAGTGCATCCAACCCTAGTGACTTCACAATGCTGGCACCGATTGGGAGCATTGCTGGTCTGGTGGAAGCAAGCCTGAATTGTCCCCTTGCTAAGCAGGCTCTGTCCTGGTTTGCATTTGAATGGGAGACTACGTGTGTGAGCACTGTAAGATCTTCCCTTCAGGGGAGGGGGCCGCTCTGGGAAGAACACCTGCCTGCTTGCGTGTAGACGGTTCCAAGCCCCCTCTCTGGCATCTCCCAGATAGAGCTGAGGGGGACTCCTTTCTGCAAGCTTGGAGTCTGTGCACACAATTCTGAGCTAGATGGACCAAAGACCTGACTCGGTATATGGCAGCTTCGCATGAGATCACCTGGATGTCCGTGTGTGCCTCTGACCCTAAGGACTTTGTAATGCTGGCACCGAGCTGCACCAAATTTGGTACACAGGGACGCCTGACTGGCATGTTGTGGTGACGTCACGCACCTCAGTCCAAGCTGGCAGCCCTGTTTGAAACCATGGAGAAGCTACTGCCAGTCAGTGTAGGCGATACTGAGCTAGATGGGCCAATGATCTGACTCAAGATAAGACAGCTTCCTAGTACGCTCATGCTTCAGTGCTGGGCGTACTTACTAGGAAGTGCTGTTTCCTCCTCAAGGATGAGGCTGTTTCATCTTTTCTTTTCTTGCAGCTGTTTAAAGCAAACTCCTTTTAAAGGTGACAATTGGGCTCGTATTTTGTGTCGCCCCAGGTGTGATTTTGTTTCTTAACTCCATTTACTGTTTTGTGAGCAGTTGTGGGGGAAATGTGCAAATACAATAAAATAAAAAAGATTTAAGCAAAGCAAGAATAAGACAAGCAGCAGATTCCTAAGGCAACTCCAGGGATGAGAACAGATCATTTCAAACCCAGGGAGAAATCCAGGTGGGGAGAATTTCTTCGGTGCGAAAGAAATATAACAATGAGACAGTTTTACCTGCCTGGAAAGCTCAAAAGGCAGAGCTCGTTACCTTTACTAAAAACAAATAAAACAACAGAGTACTCGGGGAACTTGAAGACGGTGAGCAAACCCAAAGAGATGGAGGCGGTGGAGGTGTGCACTGTGAAAGAAAGCGAAAACCTCACGGGGTTTTCAGTTTCAGGCTTCCGTTTGGAAATGTTGGTAAACCAGCCTCAGCGTTTTGGAAGCGAGAGATAAAGATCTGTCTGCCCCGATGATGCTCTTGAGCCTTGCCCATTTGTGACTACAAACAGGAGCGACTCAGTTTCCGATGTGTCATTTCCCCAGGAGCATTAGGCTCATGCCTGCGTGTGTGGGTTTGCATGTGTGCGCGCCAGCGGGCACATATGTGCACAAGCATGATCTGATGGGGCGGAGATGGGGTGGAACATAGGAACATAGGAAGCTGCCATATACTGAGTCAGACCATTGGTCTATCTAGCTCAGTATCGTCTTCACAGACTGGCAGCGGCTTCTCCAAGGTTGCAGGAAGGAAACTCTCTCAGCCCTCTCTTGGAGATGCTGCCAGGGAGGGAACTTGGAACCTTCTGCTCTTCCCAGAGCAGCTCCATCCCCTAAGGGGAAGATCTCATAGTGCTCACATGGAGTCTCCCATTCAAATGCAACCAGGGCAGACCCTGCTTAGCTAAGGGGACAAGTCATGCTTGCTACCACAAGACCAGCTCTCCTCCCCTGGCTACCCTGTTGCAGGAACCTCGAGAGCCTCTGCACCATGGACCCCAGGATAGGGCCCAAGGACCTACGAACAGCCCTGCTGGATCAGGCCCAAGAAGGCCCATCTAGTCCAGCATCCTGTTTCCCGCAGTGGCCCACCAGATGCCTCCGGGAAGCCCACAGGCAAGAGGTGAGGGCATGCCCCGTCACCTGCTGTGGCTCCCCGGCAAGTGATATTCCATTGGTAGAGCATCAGCTTTTCAGAGAGCTCCAGGTTCAGTTGCTGCTGCCAGTCAGAGCTGTTGCCAGTCAGTGTAGACAACACTGACTCTGGAGAGTTGTTGCCAGTCAGAGTGGGCAGTACTGAGCTTGAGGGATCCATGGTCTGGCTTGCTATAAGGCGGTACAAGCATTGTTTATGGGGATGGGTCTATAGCCCTGCGGGAGAATGCCTCCTTTGCATGCAGAAGGTCCTCCGTTCAGGGGCGTATCTAGGGTGGGGCAGGCAGGGCACGTGCCCCGGGCGCCACTTGAAGGGGGGCGCCGTTCTTAAAAATAAATAAAAAAATTAAAAAATGGCTGCTGAAAACAAAATGGCCACCATGCATGCTCAAATGGGCTCTGTGAGGCCCTAGGTCATGCCAGGCCTTGCAGAGGCCGTTTGAGCATGCTCAGTGGCCATTTTGTTTTCAGTGGGCATTTAAATTAAAAAAGAAAAGAAAAACGGCCACCGCACATACTCAAATGGTCCCTGCGAGGCCCTCGAGGCCAGCAGGGGGAGGGGGGGACCTTTGCAGACCCCCTACACATGGCCTTTAGGAAGACCCCCTGAAGGGGCTGCAGGTAATTTCTTTAAAATATATATAATATGTCACTGTACACTTATTTAGTTGGGCACTAAGTACAGAGAATCGGGGATTGTGAATACTGAGCTGAAGCTTATGAGCTAGGATTGTATTCATTTGCTCTTACTTTGCTTCTTGTGTTAAGTGAGTTAAGAGTGATATCTTAATAATATGGCTATTAATGGTGAGTTTGTTTTTGAATCAGTGTGAAATCCTTAGTATTAAGGCCCACTGGGAGTTTCTTGCTCTCTTTCTCTCATTTTAACTGTCTTTATGAAATACTAGAATATATTCCAAGCAGCGACACAGTTTACTTTAATTATTTTCAGAGTATCTGGGAAAAGTCAAATTCTCCATTTATTTTTAAAACTTATGTAATAGTGATACTACAATGCCTAGCAGAGAATTAGACAGGCACTTCTCTTTAGTTTTCCAAGTACAGCTCCACATAGTATTTGGGTATTTCATGAGCCCCAGCATACTGAAATTTGTCATTTTCTAGCATTTTTTGGTCTGGCTGCATCTACTGCTAAATAGTTTTTGAACTGTTAAAAGATTAACAAGCTTGACTTGTATTTTCGAGCTGATATTATGGTAAAGTTATCTGAAAGATGGGTGTCAGATGCTTGGACAGGGGGTGCAATTTCAGTGCTTGCCCTAGGCGCTATTTTCCCTAGATACACCTCTGCCTCCGTTCAGTCCCTGGCAGCATCTCCTGCCGAAAAGAACTTGGGCAGGTCTGCTTTGCATGCAGCGGATCCCAGATCCCCGATCCCAGGCAGGCAGCATCTCCAGGCAGGGGTGGGAGACAGTGTGGACAATGCTAGGCTACATGGACCAAAGGACTGACTCAGCAGGAAACAGATTTATCAGGAGCATCTATAGCAGAACGGCCGAGTGCGTGCTCTAAATGCGGACTGCCCAAGGTTCTGTTTCAGGTCAGGCTGGGAAAGATGCCCATCAGAAACCCCGAGGAACTGCTGCTAGACCCAGAGCAGGTTTCTGTGGGCTATGGCTTCCTCCCACTGTGTTGTGTATTGTGACACGCTAGACCCCGATTCCACCCTTAGAGGAGGCTATATTAGACCCATTTGGAGCAGGGCCTCCTCTGTAGTGGCTCCAATGTTGTGAAACTCTTTATCAAGAGCGATCTGCTTCAGGGCTCATTCCCCCAGGGGCATCTGGTTGGCACTGTGGGAAACAGGATGTGGGGCAAGATGGCCTCTTGGCCTGATCTGGCAGGGCTCTTCTTAGCTGCAACTACATTGAACATCCATGTGCAGAGGCAGTATATCACGGAATACTATTTGTTGGGGAGCAATCGTTGGAGAGGGCTACTGCCTTCATCCCCTGCTTGTGGGCTCTCAAGAGACATCTGTGGGAAGCAGCATGTTGGACTAGGTGGAACTTGGGTCTGGACCAACAGGGCTCTTATGTTCTTGTTAGCCATGATTGTTAGGAACAAAACCTCTATGTTCAGAGGCAGTGTAGCTCTGACTCCTGGTTGCTGGGGACCAGGGGCTGGTGTGGGAAACAGATGCTGGCCTCGATGAACCTTTGGTCTGATCCGAAAGATTTCACTTGAACTTTAACCAGCAGATTCGGTGTTTTCTTTTGCATTTCCTAGAATCTCGAGGAAAGCTCGTTTCTACAACTACAAGCTCTCCCCCACCCCGGGCATTCCCCTTTGAACATACGCAAGGTACGATGAACTTGTGGGCGTTAGGGGAAAAGGAAACAATTTTAGGAAAAGGCTTGTTGTGCTGGAGAGAGAGAGAGAGAGAGACTTCAAGCATCTTCTTCTTCCTCCTCCTCCTCCTCCTCCCTCCTCCTCTCCCCTTTCTTCTTCTTCTTCTTCTTCTTCTTCTTCTTCTTCTTCTTCTTCTTCTTCTTCTTCTTCCTCCTCCTCCTCCTCCTCGTCTTCCTCCTCCTTCTTCCTCCTCTTCCTTCTTCTTCCTCCTCCTCCTCCTCCTCTTTCTTCCTCCTCCTCCTCCTCTTTCTTCTTCTTCTTCTTCTTCCTCCTCCTCCTTCTTCTTCCTCTTCTTCTTCTTCTTCTTCTTCCTCCTCCTCCTCCTCTTCTTCTTCCTCCTCCTCCTCCTCTTCCTCCTCCTTCTTCTTCCTCTTCTTCTTCTTCCTCCTCCTCCTCCTCTTCCTCCTTCTTCTTCCCCTTCTTCTTCTTCTTCCTCCTCCTCTTCTTCTTCCTCCTCCTCCTCCTTCCTCCTCCTCCTCCCTCCTCCTCCTCTTCCTCCTCCTCCTCCCTTCTTCCTCTTCCTCCTCCTCCTTCCTTCTTCCTCTTCCTCCTCTTTCTTCTTCTTCTTCCTCCTCCTCCTTCTTCTTCCTCCTCCTCCTGTTTCTCCTCCTCCTCCTCCTCCTCCTCCTTCTTCTTCCTCCTCCTCCTCCTCCCCCCCTCCTCCTCTTCTTCTTCCTCCTCCTCTTTCCTCCTCCTCCTCCTCCCTCCTCCTCCTCCTCCTCTTTCTTCCTCCTCCTCCTTCCTCTTCCTCCTCCTCCTCCTCCTCCTTCTTCCTCCTCTTTCTTCTTCCTCCTCCTCCTCCTTCCTCCTCCTCCCCCTCCCCCTCCCCCTCCTCCTCCTTCCTCCTCCTCCTCCTTCTTCCTCCTCCCCCTCCTTCTTCCTCCTCCTCCCCCTCCCCCTCCCCCTCCTCCTCCTCCTCCTCCTCCTCCTCTTCTTCTTGTGTCACAATGCTTCTGTTTACTGAGGCATGGAAGGCGCAGGGCTGACGAATTTCAGAAGTGTTTTGACTCGCCAGGCAGCTGGCTGCAAAGCAACACAAGAGCATGCAAGGAAATCTGGTGATTTCCTGTGGCAGCTGCTCTCGCAGAGATCTCCTCTGGTTGCTATACTGTGCACGCCAGAGATAGCAAGGCATAGGGGGCAGTGAAAGCGGTCATATGGCAAGGGATCGAAAAAAGGAGCCAGAACCTACAGGGGCCACATCGGGCTGGTTATAGGAACATAGGCAGCTGCCGAATCCCGAGTCAGACCCTTGGTCCATCTAGCTCACAATTGTCTGCCCAGACTGGCAGCGGCTTCTCCAAGCTTGAAGGCAGGAGTCTCTCTCTCTCGGCCCTCTCTTGGAGATGCTGCCAAGGACTGAACCTGGGACCTTCGGCATGCCAGGCAGATCCTCTCCCACTGAGCTACGACCCAGCCACATTGGCTCATCCTGGCATTATAAAATGTGCAAACCAGCCCTCAGCAGTGGCACTCTGCATGTGCTCAGAGGCATTCTCAGTTCCTAACGAAGGCATGAGAGAGATACCTCAGTGCTAGGAAGCCACGACGTCCTTTCTGGGCAATCAGTCCGTTGCCTGGCAACCGGACTATTTCTGACACAACGATTTGACTACCTAATTCCTGCCCTGTGTTGTGTGGAGTGAGTTCCGGTCTCTTGCAGAAGCGGGTTGCTGCGGTTTTTTCTGCCTGCACTCTAGGCTGAGCGCCTGGGGGCGAGGGAGAGAACCCTTTACCCCCCAAACACAGGAAGCTGCCTCCTACTGAGTCAGTCTCTTGGTCCATCTAACTCAATATTGTCCACACTGACTGGCAGCAACCCCTCCAAGATTTCAGGCTGGAGTTTTTCCCAGGCCCACCTGAAGATGCTGCCAGGGAGTGAACCTGCGACCATCGGCATGTAAACCAGACGGTCTGCCCCTGAGCTCCCCTTTCACCTCCTGGAAGTGAGAGAGGCTTAAACTAGGCATGCTGACCGTCTGTAACGTTGCCTCTGTTTAAATGAGAAGCAGACGGTCCTTGGTGAGGACAATTCCTGGAGATGTCCCATTTCACAATGGCTCAGGTTTCCTGGAAAACACAGAGCAGTCTCTCTCTTGCTTTTGAAGTAAATCAGATCCACCCCAGTTAACACTATCCTAGAGTTGAAGGGAGGCGATCTGGTCTTGTGGGAGCAAGCGTGACTTGTCCCCTTTGCTAAGCAGGGTCTGCCCTGGTTTGCATTTGAATGGGAGACTACCCCTGCTAACTGGGCAAAGAGGCACCTTTTACCGTGGTGATTCTCTTTACTGAGCAGGGGGAGAGTAACTGGCCCTATCCACCCCCAGCACAGTATCCCTCCAGTGTCTGTTGCTGGTGTCTATCTTATGTTTCGTTTTAGAATGTGAGCCCTTTGGGGACAGGGAGCCATCTTATTTGTTATTTCTCTTTGTAAACTGCCCTGAGCCATTTTTGGAAGGGCGGTATAGAAATCGAATTATTATTATTATTATTATTATTATTATTATTATTATTATTATTATTATTATTAGCACTGGAAGAGATTCCTCTTAGAGGATGGAGCCACTCTGAGAAGAGCATCTAGGTTCCAAGTTCCTTTCCTAGCATCTCCAAGATTGGGCTGAGAGAGACTCCTGCCTGCCACCTTGGAGAAGTCGCTGCCAGTCTGTGAAGACAATACTGAGCTAGATGGACCAAGGGTCTGACTCAGTATATGGCAGCTTCCTATGTTCCTATGAGTTTCCTTTCCCAAGCCTAGCTCGTGCCTAGCAGATCCTTTATGTGCAGAATGGTCCGTAACTGGGTGTAGCCACAAGGCAGCAGCTGGAGGCAAGAGCCTGGAGAAAGAGCTGTTGATCCAGCAAACGCCTGCTGCAAACAGAACGGCTGTGCGGGGGCCAGGAGGGAGGGAGTTCACCCGTGCAGACATGGTACATGTTTGTTGTGTGAATGACTGTACGTGCATATATTTTATCTGGGTATAGGCTTCCTGAAATGTATATAGAAATATAGGAAGAGATCTAGGAAGCTGCCTTATACTGAATCAGACCCTGCGCCCGTCTAGCTCAGTATCACCTGCACTGACTGGCAGCAGCTCTCCAAGGTTTTGACGCAGGAGTCTTTCCCAGCCGCCCTGCAGATACTGCCAGGGATTGAACCTGGGGCCGGCTGCATGCAAAGCAGATGTGCTCCCTCCCACTCAGCTATGCTCCGTCCCCCAGAAATGTACGAAGCTGCTTTATACTGAGTCAGGACATTGTTCTCTCCAGCTCAGGATTGTCCACACTGACAGGTCACACAGATTGTCCACACTGACAGGCAGCAGCTTCTCCAAAGTTTCAGGCAGGAATCTTTCCTGTCCCTACTGGGAGTCGTAGCCATGGATTCAACCTGGGGCCCTGAGCTATGCCAGAGAGGAAGTTTCCTACTCTACTTGGATGGGACATAAAAAGAATGGTATCTGCATGCAGATCTGTACACAGATCCTGCATATTGTACGCAGATGATGCATGCATTTTAGAGAACATGTGAATAGGGCTAAAGAGTCTGTTCATTTTGCGGCGTGTACATTGAAGAAATCCCCCGTGCATTGCACATTGATATTATATGGGCCTCCTTGCTTGGGTAATTTCTGCCACAGGCAGAAGGGTAGCAATAAATCCTCAATCCCTGGGGCTGAGCAGAAAGCAGAATCTTTTCTATCACCTAATAAAACTACCATCAGTTTGTACTTCAGTTTATAACCTGTCATTTTTAGAAACTGTTCCTGAGAAATTCCTGAGAAATACGACTGAAAATGTTTCAGAGGTTGGAGTCATGCTATCGTCGCTTCTTTCCCGCTATCCGCGCCCATCTAAACAGTACATGCCTGTCTAGGAGACAAGTGACTCAAAGGTCTGTCCACACAATTAAAAGAATGGTCTGGTCAACTTCAAATCCTAGATGTCCGAGGCACACAAGCTCCCCGTTTGTCGGTTGTACAAACCCCGAAATTTTGTGCGAACCTGGCATCGTGAATCATAGATGAGAACGTAAGATCAGCCCTGCCGTATCTGGGCCAAGCAGTGGTCCGTCTAATTTTGTTCATCTCTGTGCGGAATCAGTTTTGTTCTGGGCGGCAGGATCAAGGCAGAGTGTGCGCACCTGCATTTCGAGTGGGGCCTTCCGGATTCAACCTGAGCGAGACCTAAAATGGACTGAGCAGACATCAAAAACCTTGTGAGTGCATGCACGTGTGCACACCTTAGAGGGAACCGTAGGCCCAAGGCCTATCTAGTCCAGCCTCCTGTTTCCCACAGTGGCCCACCAGATGCCTCCGAGAAGCCTACATATGGTCTGACTCCGTATATGGCAGCTTCCTATGTTCCTGTGTTCCTATAATTTCCGGGTTCATGTGGCTAGAAACTGGGAGCATGCACTCCAAGCAAATCAAGGTTTTGACATGTAACCGACATTGCTTTTTATTATGTCAATCGGTCCAAAAAATTAACTGAAATTATTTTTGGCATATTTTGGTTCAGCACTGAGAGTTCGGGGGGCAGGGGCACAATGAACAATGATTGTTTTTTTAAAAAAAAAATTCAAAAAAATCATATTTTACTGTAATTATTTGAAATATCAAAAACACCCCAATCAAAGATGAGATCATTTTTAGAGCCCCTGGTGGCGCAGTGGTAAGAGCCCCTGGTGGCGCAGGTAAAGAGCCCCTGGTGGCGCAGTGGTAAAACTGCCGCCCTGTAACCAGAAGGTTACAAGTTCGATCCTGACCAGGGGCTCAAGGTTGACTCAGCCTTCCATCCTTCCGAGGTCGGTAAAATGAGTACCCAGAATGTTGGGGGGCAATATGCTAAAATCATTGTAAACCGCTTAGAGAGCTCCGGCTATAGAGCGGTATATAAATGTAAGTGCTATTGCTATTGCTATTTAGAACAGTCTCTAGGGGTGTTCAGAATGTCGCACTTTCCCGTTCCAGTATTGAACACACAATATCTGTCTAGACACAAATGTTTCTCCTGTGTCCTCATCCCTGGAATGATTATATGAGTTTAATCAGAAATATCGTGCTCCAAATAGTCTCCCGGGCTTCCCTCCGCCACACACCATGTTATCGTAATACAGAGTCTTGATGCTGTTGACAAATGTGATCATGTCTACATCTGCTTGTAATTATTCTTCTGCTGTATCTCCAAAAAGAAGAGCCTTTGAATCATTAGCGCTAAATGGTTTGGGCCCTGGATACTTGAGGGAACACCTGCTCCTAAGGGTTGCTGCCCGCTTGACGAGGTCATCTATCTATCTATCTATCTAGACCTCTTTGGCAACTTTTGTTGAAAAGTGGTATAGAAAAATCTGTCATGTCCCCATTCATATAATATGCAAAGCCTCAGTCCAGACGGAACATGCTCCAGCAGGGCCCTTGACCTCACAGGCATCAGGAGATGAGAAAACGCACACTTGCGAACAAGCCCTTATTCGAGTCACTACAGCAAGCCAGTTGCTACATAGGAACATAGGAAGCTGCCGTATACTGAGTCAGACCATTGGTCTAGCTAGCTCAGTATTGTCTTCACAGACTGGCAGCGGCTTCTCCAAGGCTGCAGGCAGGAGATTATCTCAGCTCTGTCTTGGAGATGCTGCCAGGGAGGGAACTGGGAACTTTCTGCTCTTCCCAGAGTGGCTCCATCCCCTAAGGGGAAGATCTTACAGTGCTCACCCATGTAGTCTCCCATTCAAATGCAACCAGGGCGGACCCTGCTTAGCTAAGGGGACAAGTCATACTTGCTACCACAAGACCAGCTCTCCTCTCTTGCTAGGCCAGACCTCCATGTAGCTGCCTGTGGGAGGTGTTGGAGAAAAATAACTCCCTTGCGGTTCTTTGGTAACCTCTAGGGAGTTATTTTTCGCCAGCATAGGTCATTGAGGTTTTGGTCCATGCCCGCCTCGAGGCAGGCGTGGACCAGAACCTCAAGGAATGTGTGGTGCTTTGGAACGGATCCCTAAGAGCTGCTGCTTCCCCACAGCGCGTTCAGATAAAACCTTAGTTAAGTGGTACAGACATTTTGTGTACCATTTTCTCTTAACCAAAGCTCAATCAGCGGAGCTCTTGAATCACAAAGATGGAGCCACTCTGCCATCTGCTGGTGGAAAAGAGGAAAGCGTTCTCTGGAAAGACTGTTCTAACTTAGAAGGGAATGAGCTGATTGAAACTCTCTCTCTCTCTGATCTGAGGTGGAACTTATTATCACACTTCCTCCACCTCCTACCTTGCTTTCCCCTTCACACACACACACACAAGCACAAAATGGGAGCTCACAAAGCCCAGCTACCAAACTGCCCCAAGCATAACTCTTCTTCCTGAACTAATAATTCTTTGACACGTCTGGGCTTGTCCCTGAATTTCGCACACAGTGCTTAAATGCCTTTGGGACCACATCCGCATTTGGGACCATGCCTGACTGCTAAGCGGCAGTCAGATGAGCAGCAGGACACACAAGGCGCAAGGCAATGGCTTAAATCAAATGTCTTTTATTGGTTTCTATTCCAAGGATATCGTACAGAAGGACCCAAGCAGAGGGTTTGTTCGTATAAAAAGATTTTGTTTTACAAAGTGAATCTTGAACAGCTGTTACAGTTGACCCCCAGTTCCCCCTTTTTGTGCTTTGCCCAATTTCCCCCAGTCCCTGAAAGCAAGAAGTGCTTTTGGGGAGTTTTGTGCATCCTGCAAAACAGACCATAATCTCACCTCCAAATGCTCCAACTGCCCTTGTTAACCATGGTCCCCATCCTGAATAAATCACAGTTCCTATTTTAGGGTGTGAATCCTTATCCACGGTTGGAGTAAATTTGTACCCCAGTGGCATATCTCTTGCACAACCTTGCATGTCAGTGATACTGCAACTTTGCCCTTTTCTAAGACATTGTCAACAGCAACTTTGCTAAACAATATATCCAGGATGTATCATTTCTTTCCATGAAAAAAGAAAATACTCCCTGGTAGAAAAAGTTAACAACAGAAAGGGCTCATTTGTATGCCAAAATGTAAGTAACTGAGACAAAAAATGACCCCACTGGATTTTTATTGCAAACAGAAATGACCCTGAAAGATATCCACTGCTTAAAGTATCCTCATGATCACCGGCCACAACAAGGTTTTGTGGATCTGTGTAATTAGCTATGTAACCATTGGAGGGGTGTGTGCGTGTGTTTATATCTGCATCTGCACTCTAGCACCACATGCATCTTAATGCTTGTGCATGAACACTAAGGTAGCATGGAGTCCATGGCCTCTGTTTCACACACTGCATCGGTATATTTGGAACTGTTGGTTACAGATGGTTAAAGATACAGATCCTCCTGTATCTTTAACCCGAGAAGAAATGCTTTTTAAAACTGGTGAAGGGCAGGCTTTATGCAGAGGAAATTAAGACAAACCTTCAGCCACGTCACCAGGGTGGAATGAGGAGAAGGATATCACAAGAGCATCCCCATTATAATATGTGATGTTAGAGGGCACACACCCTCTAGTTGAGAAGGCCTTTGATGCCACTTTGAAGGCCTGTCCAGGTTTTAATGCCATTGAGGGTTGTGTGGGAAGGTGCATTTCCAATGCGCCTTGACGGGGCGTCCCCTGTGAACAGGTGCGATGCCCTTGAATCACACTCCTGGCCCACCATCCACCCCTGCAGAGCAGTCTTCTTCCTGAGAGGGCCAGGCAGAGGCGTTTCTTTTTCTCTGTTAGCTGGGAGGATTCTGGGGAGACCGTTGCCAAAGGAGAACAAAGACGTCTCCTTGGAGTGAAGGAGGAAAGTCTCTGGTGGCCAACAGAGGACATTCCCAAGGCTGGCGTGAAAGACCCTCAGAAACGGTCCATGGGATGGACCATCAATCATCTTCTGGGTAGCTGCAGGTGGGGTGAGGGGAAAGACACTTTTGGGGAAGCACTGATAGGCTATCCATCCCAGCCAACCTACCATGACACTTGTGACCCAGTACCAAAGCCAGAACAGGGTTTGCTCAGGAAAGGCTGTATTCCGGGATGCTCTCCAACGATGCCCTTCCCCACTTTCTCTCCATGGCCTCAGACAGGGGTCTTTCCTCCTCACCTGCAACCTGCTCCTTGAAAACGGAAGACACTGTGGATGGAATCTGGGACTTCCTTCAGCATGCAAAGGAGGTGTTGTGCTACCCCTCAGTATAAACCTGGCTGTGCACAAGACAATTCAACACATAAGCAAAACTGGAGATGTCCATAAAAGTAAAATTGTGCTTTTATTTATTTTTTAAAAAATTTACAATCAGACACTGTCCTGCTGTGTTTTTGGGAAGCATGGATATCTTAAAAACAAAAACAGACGACAAAAAAAAAAAAAAGAGAGAACACCTTAGCTTATTATTATCATCCTTATTATTTTAACTTTTTCATTATATTAATAATATTAATTTTAGGCTGAAGTGTTTAGACTGGACTGCTTGCTTCCACACCTTCAGGGCTTCCACATGACCAGCTGAAGCTGCATGGTGGCTAATAATCACGAGATCAGCGTATATTGTGTGTGTGTGTGAAGGAATACGGCTGGTTTGTAAAGAAACTACCAGATCCTGCTCTGTTTTTCTGGCAGCTCTTCAGAGCCATCTCGGTTTCCAAATCAGTTATGTCAACAAGAGCCCACTGAGGAAAAAGGCTGTATAAAACACTATCCCCCCTTCCCTTCCCCGGAGATTGTCGTCTTTGGTGCAAAGAAAGCCAGCTATGGACAAGGGCAAAAATGCTCTAATGAGCATGCTATGTTTGAATAAGCCTTTCCCACCCCCACCCCACCCCAATAAAATCCTCAAAGGAGCCAAGGTTAGGCCAAGCAACACCCATGCTTTGGTAAGATTTCCATCTTCACTGATAATTTCCCTTCCCCAATTTTCTGGAAAAAAATTCAGCTGCCCTGTCCATTTTCCTTCTTTCTCTTTCTCTCTCTTTCCCTCTTTTCTCCACCGACAGGGCTTTCCCCCGCTTATGCTCTCTTCCGTCGGCCTTCTAGATTCCTAAAGCTGTACGGTCTCAGTTTCATCTCTGCAAACTGGATGGAGTACTCGTGACCCTTCCAATGGAACCAATTCACACCCTGAAAGAGACAAGCAGGAGAGGAAATATGGTGAATAGGGGTGACCCATCCCAGATGTTTCTTTGAGAGGGAGTAGCTAAGAGGCCAGATCTGAATCCAGGAGCTCATGCGTTTGCATGGTGGGTGAACGTTCTTCATTCTTGGTGGTTGATTTCCCTTGAGATTTCTAACCACCCTGCCAAGACGTGGCTATCTACATGGTACACAAGATTACCCAGTTGGAAGGCCTTCAAAAGAAATGAGTAAACTTTGTTTTTATGGAATTTTATTGTTTCCATCCTGTTGTTAATAGGAATGTGCGAATTGTTTTGAGGTCAAATCGATCCAACTCAAATCTAGTCGATTTGAGTGATTCAGCCTCAAAATGAATCTGCCCCATCACCCCAGGCCAAATTCAAACTCGAATTTAACCTCCCCAGAATCTATTCGAGATCTGACTTTCAAGTTTCCCTTATTCATTCACCCTGATTACCAGCTTCATTTTTTAAAAAAGAAAGAAAAAAAACTAAGATTTTAGGGGGGAAAACACCCTTGTAGAAGTGGAGTTGTGGTGCAAAATGTGCGGTCACTATTTTTGAAGTGTTTAGACTCTTTGGTGTGTAATGAATCCGCATAGGGATTAATTGTGAGGAAACTTCAGTACACACCAAAGTGTCTAAACTCTTCAAAAATAGTGACTGCACATTTTGCTCCATAACTCCACTTCTACAAGGGCTAGCCTTTTTAAAAAATGAAAGCTGGGAATCTGGGTTAGGGCTGCTTCAAATCCCCATTATTCCCTAAAGCGGAAATATACAAAATCACTAAAAACTTAAAAAAAAAAAAATCATTAAAAAACCAACCAGTACCCCACCACCTTGAAATTTGAGTGGTAGGTGGCACCCATTGCGGAACTACCCACCACCCCATGTTGGTGCCCCCTGGACCTTTACAAGTGGGTCAAATCAATTTGAATCCAAATCAAATGGAATCTAACTCAAATGGAATCGGAGCAGATTCAACTTCGCAGATTCGAGTTCGAATCGAATCTGATTCGATTCAACCTTGAATCAAATTGCAAAATCCGATTTGTGCACATCCCTAGTTGTTAAGCACCTGGGGTCTGAGGAGGAAGGGCGGTATATAAATATAAGAATAATAAACAACCTTGGCTTCGTAAGCCATGGTGTGTACTCCATTCTCCCCACTGTTGCTTTGAAATGGGATGCTCACCTGGCTGTGGCTGTTGTCTCCGTATCTGCCCATCAGGTTGACACGGTGACAGTTTTTGTACCAGAAGGCCCCTTTGTACGACAAGGCGCAATTCGTGATGGCGGAGTCGCTGTCCTTGTCAAACGTGGAAAACGGACGTCCGCTGTGGTAGGTCATGGAATCGCCTGCACGGCAGGATGGGTAAGCAAACAAACAGATAGTCAGTTTCCAGGTGGCTGAGGTTCTGCTCATGAAGAAACAGCAGAAACTCTGACATCCAACCCCGAGACTCGTCTGACGTAGTGATGGGTAAGATTCCTAGGTTTGCTCTCTAATTGGGAACCTGCCTTATACCAAACACTGGTCCATCGAGCTCAGTATTGTCTGCACTGACTGGCAGCGGTTCTCCAAGGTTTTAGGCAGAAGTCCGTGGGGAAATGCTTGACTAACAAGCAGAAGGTTGCCAGTTCGAATCCCAGCTGGTACTATATTGGGCAGCAGTGCTATAGGAAGGTGCTGAAAGGCATCCTCTCATACTGCGTGGGAGGAGGCAATGGTCAACCCCTCTTGTATGCTCCCAAAGATAACCACACATGGCTCTGTGGGCATCAGGAGTCGAAATCGACTTGACGGCACACTTTACCTTTACCTGTCCCAGCCCTACCTGGTGGTTGAACTTGGGACCTGCCAGGGATTGAACCTGCATGCAAACCAGACATGATGGCTCCATCCCCATGTTTACTTGGGAGGAAGACCCACTTGGCTCGGTGGGGCTACTCCATCTAAAAGCACCTGGGGCCTCGAAGCAGATGGACCACTGAACTATGGCTCTATCTCCAAGGATGGCTTACGTGAATCTCCCATCTTGGTACTGACCACACCAAGACCTGCTTAGTGTCAGCAACAAGGTGTCTGTATCTTGTGCCCCTTAGAGACCATGTTCTGCCTTATGTTTCTTTTTAGATTGCGAGCCCTCTGGGGACAGGGAACCCTCTTATTTCTTTTTGGGGGGGATGTAAAATGCTTTGAGGACTCAATGTTGAAATAATAATGGGTCTCTGATTCTGCCACATTCTTGGGCTAACATCAGAATGACTTTGCAGCCTCTGTCCCTGTGACCTTTGACATCTGCTGGGCCATGGTTCAGTCCAGCCGAGATTCCGACAGAGGCCAAAGCAAAGACGGCCTCCTCGGGATTAGGTCTGTTTTATTGGCTGCCCAGCAAGAAAAAAGAGACCGACATTTCTCAGGCAACATTTCTCGGGCTTCACTGCCTGCAGTTAGTTACGACGGAGGGCCGCCAAGCACATTCCTGGCTCCGGAGGCCGTGACGCTCGCCACTGTAAACAATCTCCATGGCAGGTAGTTGGCGCCTGCAGTGAGATGTGGCTCAGCTCCACGGGTTCATCAACATTGCAGCAGAAGCCGGATAGGAAAAGGGTCCCTTTGCAAGGCACGGAGCAGTTCTAAAAGGGAAACCTCATGCCGAAGCAATGAGCTGCAGAAGGGCCCATGATCCCCGAAAGCAGAGAGAGCCCAACCCAGAGATTAGGCATTTACTTTTTTTGGTACCGAAACAGACCGATAGGGACTGGTGGTTCAAAGAGGAGCTGTTTGGGGTGGGGAGTTGAGGCTCTCGTTCAGTGGCTGCTTTGCAGGCAGAAAGTCTCAAGATCAGTCCCTGACAGCATCTCCAAGTAGGCCTGGGAAAGACTCCTGGTGACCACAGAGCCCTGTGGTTTTTCTTTGGTAGAATACAGGTTGACCATGGCCATCTCCCGTGCAGTAGGAGACGATGCCTTTCAGCATCTTCCTAAATCGCTGCTGCCCGATAGAGGTGTTTCCCATCGTCTGGGAAACAGGATTCGAACTGGCAACCTCTTGTTCACTAGGCTTGTTCACTAGGCTGTTCACTTCCCCACTGTGCCATTAGGTGGCTTTGTTGGAAAGCAGTATATAAATATTCATCGTATTCATATCGTTATTGCTGAGCTTAACAGAAGTATTCTTGGGGACCAGGCTTCTTAGCAAAACAGCAAGAGAAGGGATAGCTGCAGATCCTTCCCCGCTGGGCTGCCCAACACACCTGCAGTGCCGCTGTATCCATCCACTTTCAGCCGGTAGCGGGTCTTGGCATCTCCCACGCTGAACTTGTCGTAGAGGGCATAGGCTGTCTCATCGTGGTCCCGTAAGTCCACACGCAGCTCGTACTGGCCCTGGGAAGTGATCTTGTGGAGCGAATCCAGACCTGTAAGCAATGGAGGGACGCTTTCCCCATTATCTCCCAGTTATCAGACCCAGTCACACTGTTCATGCTGCTAGTCCTGCTGGAGGTAGAATCAATTGACAACCCTCTGTGCTGAAGAGGTTCTGTCCCTTTGCTTTCTAGCAATTAAACTATGAAGTCATCCACACAATCAAAAACTGTGTCCTATCCAGGTTTGGGAGCTGTGTCCCAATTTTCGGTTGTGTGGATGCAAGGTAAGAGGAAAAGCTACCCAGGTTCTACCTAGGCTCTGTCACTTCTACCCAGGTTTTCCTCCTACCTTGCTTCCACAAAACGGAAAATTGGGAGCTCACACAGCTCCCAAACCCGGGTAAAACACAGTTTTTGATTGTGTGAATAACCCCCTATAACTACCACCATCATCTCCCCTGATTAGCCCCCTTTCTCTAGCTTCCTGTGCCTGAATCCACACAGAACCTTCCTCAGGATTTCTCCCACACACAGTAGAGAAAGCTTCATTTCCAACCGGAATGGAATTTTTAAGCTTGCCTACAAACCATCTCTCTGTTTTAGGAACTCTCCCCTCAAAGCTGTGCAGGCTAGTTGCGCTTGCTTGGCACAGAGGGAGGAGATGCTCTGCCCATGCTCAGAGGCACCCTTTACATGATGATTCCACACAACGTAGAGCTCAGCTGCTCTGGGGTGGGGTGGGGGGAATTAGGTTCCAGAGGAGTTATAGCACTATCGAGAGGGGTCCAACTGGGGGCTTGCCAGGAGTGGAGGTATTATCTTTTCAGTGGCATATAAAGAGAAGTACATTATTTCTCTGTGTAAACTGCTCTGAGCCATTTTTGGAAGGGCAGCACAGAAATCAAATCATGAATGGATGAATGGATGAATGAATGAATGAATGAATGAATGAATGAATGAACCCTGCAGCCACCTACCAAGCCAGAATTCACCCGTGGGATTTCCAAATCCAGCTTCATACGTCCTCCAGTTTCTGTAGAACTCCTCCTCTCCATTCTGCCTTCTTAAAAACACCTGAAACAGGAACAGAGGAAGCTGCCTTCTACTGAGTCAGACCATTGGTACACCTAGCTCAGCATTGTCTACACTGACCGGCAGCAGCTCTCCAAGGTTCCAGGCAGGAGCCTCTCCCAGCCCTACCTGGAGATGCTGCCAGGGATTGTGTACAACACAGATGCTCTTCCACTGAACGAAGACCCCATTCCCTAAAGCAGGCCTACTCAATCTTGCCCCTCCCCGCCCCCAGCTGTTTTTGGACTACAGCTCCCATAATCCCCAGGCACAGTGGCCAATAACCAGGGGTTATGGGAGATCAGTTCTCCTGATATCCCAACCAACATGGTTTGAGAGGGTTGCGGGCAGTGGAGAGTGCAAATCAGCTGTCCTGACTGATTCATGCTCAGGAGCACCTACTCATATGACTACTACTACTACTACTACTACCAAGGTTACCAAGGCTCAAAGCATTTTGCATAGGAACACAAATAAATAACAAATTGGATGGCTCCCTGTTCCTGATGGGCTCACATTCTAAAAAGAGACACCAGGCTGACAACAGCAACATCCACAGCAAGGATGCTGTGCTGGGGGTGGACAGGGCCAGTTGCTCCCCCAGTGCAAAAGAGAAGAGACTCCTGCTTTGGAAAGTGCCTCTTGGCTCTGCTAGCACTGGCGGAAGCTGGGGGAATGGGCCTCTCACTCATTTCAAGGAAGAGGGCCAACAGAATGGCCTTCCCATTCATTTCCGGGGAGGGAGGCGAGGCAGTGGGCGTGTCCTCCTTGCTGAAGCGGCCTCTCTCATTAGATACTCACAATCCACCCGCCTCCGTCGGAGCTCATGTCACAGTAGACCTTGATGGGCTGGGACTGGTTGCCGTTGAGATAAATGGTGTAGAGGCCTGACGCCGTTTCTCCATTCAGCAGGGCCTGGGAGCAGTCTCTGGGGTACGGATACAGGAGTCCGGCTGTGCAGAGAGTCAGCAGAGAATCAGTGATGGAGAAACCCACGGCTACCTAGAAACCTCATCGCTCCCATTTTGTTACATCCCGTGTTGCCTTTGGCTCATACAGCCATATTAGCAGATCAGATCCCTGCATGCCCAGTGTGGCGAGCGAACAGGGGACGATTCGGGCGATACTGAGCAGGCATGCCCACTCCCCTTCCCGGAGTCCCTACCCACTTGGAGAGGGAATCCAGGAATGCGAGGGAGTGGGGCATACTCATGGCTGGGTGGGGGCATGGGTGGAGGGGGCGCGTAGGGTGGGTGGGTGGAGCCAACTCAGATGTATCGTTTGAATCGTACCGTGTTCTCTACCCAGAGAGCTCATAGATCGGGGTTCCAAACCTGTGCTACTCCAGCAGTTGTTGAATCACCCAGACAGGCTGCCAGGGATTGGACCTGCGTGCATGAAAACAGGCCCTCTGCTGTTGTACTACAAGCCTGGCTTCACATATGAAGCCTACACTGACCGGCAGCAGCACTGCAGAGTTTCAGGGAGGGAGGGAGGGAGGAGTCTTTCCCATCCTCCCCTCCGGAGATGCTGCCAGGGATCTTCTGCGTGCCAAGCAGGCGCTCTGTTACTCAGCTCCTGGCCCTTCTCAAGTGTGTGGATGTCAGAAGCTGCCTTCTACTGAGTCAAGCCCTTGGTCTGTCTAGCTCTGTGTTTCCTGCACTGACAGGCAGCGCCTCTCCAGGATTTCCGAAGGGGGTCTTTCCCAAAGTGGAGACACCGCCAGGGATTGAACCTTGGGCCTTCTGCATGCAAACCGGGGTCTCCAGCACTCTTCTCCAAAGGCAGGGCATTCAGAATTGTTGACTGTATTCCAAGTACTGCCTGAGCCATTTTTGGGGAGGTTGGTATATCTATCTATCTATCTGTCTATCTATCTATCTATCTACATATACATATACATACAGAGAGAGAGAGAGAGATTTATTTAAGGGCATTATGGTCTTGGCCATTGCTGTTTGCATTTGAATCGCCATCTACAACACTCTGACCCAGAGGTGCACCTAAGTAATTTTGGAGCCTGGACCTAAAGGCCTTTTGGGGGCGGCCCCCTCCTCTGCCGCAAGATAAGCATCATCTCCCTACCCACGCACACACACACATGCACCCGCACACACCGCACACACCCCATGTCACACACAATATTTTAAATACCACAATATGCTCAGGGAAAGGAATATGCTCATCCTACTGATCCACCTTAAGTGGCGAAGTGTGGAAATGCTTGACTAACAAGCAGAAGGTTGTCGGTTTGAATCTCTGCTGCTACTATATTGGGCAGCAGCGATAGAGGAAGATGCTGAAAGGCATCATCTCATACTGCACGGGAGGAGGCCCAAAGAAAACCACAGGGCCCTGTGGGTGCCAGAAGTCGAAATCGACTTGACAGCACACTTTATTTACTTTACTGATCTTTAGATACCACCTTTTGCATTGACAATCCTGCCACCAATTAGCTGAATGCACTACTTTCTGCACCAGAATATGCCACACAGGAGAAGGAAAGGGTATCATCAAAGGGAGATGAAAGAGAACAAGGAGAGGAGAGACAGACTAAAGAGGATTAGGGGGGGCCCAGGGGGTGTGGAGGCCCTGGACCTACGCCTGGAAGTCCAGGGGGGAGCGTGCCTCTGCTCTGACCTTGTGCCTATCTCTTACTTGTGGTGAAAATGGTTTGGATGATCCGGCTTTTCAAGTCCCGATTCAGCGCCTGCAACTTCACCGTGTACTGTGTCGAGGGGCTCAGCTCCGACAAACTGTAGGAAGTCGACTGCGGTCCCAAGATGACTTCCTGCGGGGGGGAATCAATAATGGAGGACCACTTTTGGTTGGAGGACCACATCGAATGGAAAGCTCTTACATTTTTTACACACTGGAATGCCCCCGGATGAATCATTCATGCTACTTTAAGCAAACAGCTTCAATGATTGATGAGGACAATTGCTGTGGCTGCTCGGTTCTCCCCACACGGCTGCCCGTTTGGGGTATCGGCGCGGCTGTCTGGAATGAAAGTTTCATGGGATCAAGTGGGGTAGCGTAAAAGCAAGATCGGGGCGGACGTTATCGTGGCTGAAACATGCACTCAGTGCAGTGGCATGTCTGAAGCCCATCAAAAATTAAGCAACAGTCGTTTTCCCTCTTGGAGCATCCCCCTAACATAGCTAGGCTGGATAGAGGAAGGCTGTTTCTGACGGCAAATCTTATCGCCTCTCTGGAAGTCCGTCTGGAACACAAGCAGACAAGGACTGGACAGCACTCCCCCCCCACCCCATATCTGCACACTGCAGAAGTAGAGACAGTTCTGCAATTTCCAGGGGTAGGAAGGGATGGTCTTGGGTGGGGAAACATGTTGGCGTTTCTCCTGGATGAAGCAACCCTTTTAAAAAGGAGCGAGTCAAAGGGTGATTTAGGGGGGAGAGTTTGCCTGTCCTTACCCTCCAGGTTTTGAGTTGCAAGCTCTCCATAGAGAGCCTGCAGCTCAGCCATGGCTATGCTTGTGCCGAATCCCAAAACACACACAGTCCCAACCATTTCCTCCTCCTATTGTTACCCCCAAGAGATTACGCTTTATAGCTGTCTGTGGGTAAAGAGCTGGATACTGGCCGTACAAGACATAGGAAGCTGCCGTATACTGAGTCAGACCCTTGGTCTGTCTTACTCAGTATTGTCTACCCAGACTGGCAGTGGCTTCTCCAAGGTTGCGGGCAGGAGTCTCACTCAGCCCTACCTTGGAGATGCTGCCAGGGAGGGAACTTGGGACCGAGATGCTCTTCCCAGAACACCCGCATCCCCGAAGCAGAATATTTCACAGTGCTCACACATGGTCTCCCATTCAAATGCAACCAGGACAGACCCTGCTTAGCCAAGGGGACCATTTGTGCTTGCTGCCACTAGCTCTCCTAGTCCACCTTGACGCTCACCTTGACCTTGCCATCCACAGATTCGTAGATCAGCAGGTAACCGGTGACAGAGGCACGGGGGGCCCTCCATGTCAAGAGTGCCGTTTCAAATTGAATGTCGCTGGCGGTCAGGTCCCTTGGAGCATCGAGGCCTAGGAGGAAGACAGAATGAAATGGATAGGTGGGATATGGAGCCACATCAGGACATGAAGCTTAGATCGAGTCAGACCACTGGCCCATCTGGCTTATACGCTCTGCTCTCATTGCTTGGAGGAGTCCGGAGTCTCCGACTTGCTACCTTTCAGCTGGAGGTATTAGAGATCCCACCTGAGGCTTTATACCCCCAAGCCATGTCTGCGGCCACTTGGATACAGTGCCTCCCTGTAAAGTAGGCCAAATTCACTTCTATTTCTCTGCCTTTTCTGTTCTGGTGATCATCCAGGGATCATGCCCTCCAGGCACCCCACACACAACCAAGCAGCATTTTCCCAAACAGAAGACTGACCAGGGTGTGGTCGGGTTGGGAAAGGGTTTGTTGTGTAAACAAGGGCTGCTGCATGTGAAAAAAGGGAATCAAGGGGAAAGGTTCATGTAGGCCCAAGCAGAGAGGAAGGGGATGGGGGCCAGGAAGCCGGGGTGTGGTACATACGGATAGGGACATAGGAAGCTGCCATATACTGAGTCAGGTCTATCTCACTCAGTATTGTCTACACAGACTGGCAGCAGCTTCTCCCAGGTTGCAGGCAGGAGTCTTTCTCAGCCCGATCTTGGAGATGCTGCCAGGGAGGGAACTTGGAACCTTCTGCTCTTCCCAGAGTGGCTCCATCCCCTAAGAAGGGAAATCTCTTCCAGTGCTCACACATCAAGTCTCCCATTCAAATGCAACCAGGGCAGACCCTGCTTAGCTAAGGGGACAAGTCATGCCTGCTACCACAAGACCAGGGAAGCTTCTCCCCTGGGGACTCAGTCTTGCCAAGGCGTATTCCTCCTAAGAAACCTCATTTTGCTGAGGAGACCTTTTCTAGCCTCACGACATCACTTGATCAGAAACCTGAGATTGGACAAAACCTGAGGATACCTGTAGTGAATTTAGTGGTGATAGCCGTGCTTCTCTGTGGTCCCTTAACAGCATAGATCTTGAGTGTATATTCAGTCGCAGGACGGAGGCCGAAGAGGTCGTATTCCACAGTGTTGCCCGAGACGCTCTGCGTTACCTCTGAATCTGGGCAACAAAGAAAATCGCAATTAGTGCTTCTCATGAGCAACTCGGCATTCTTAGGGGCATTTCTTATGTGGGCTATGGAGACACTCCGTTTGGGAAGCATCCCTTGTTTCTATCCATGGCTGTGCCAATGCATCTAGAGAAGGCTCTGTTTTGATGCCGAAGGCAGCCAGAATTCCATCTCTTCCAGATCCATCTCAACATACCGCCCTCAGCAAGGTAGGAAATCACGTAGTCGTCCACTGCAGCAATTGCTGGCTGCCAGATCGCCAGTGCCTCCGAATCCGTGATGTTCACGGCCACCAGACCTGACGGGCTGTCCAAAGCTGCGTGGGTGAGGAGAGAGGGAATATCATTGTGAGGCTGGCTACTTGGGAGATCTTTGGAGCTCTATGCACATTTTTAATTAACCAATACCGGGCTCTACATTATGAACATGATGAATATTTATATACCGCTTTTCAACAAAAGTTCCCAAAGTGGTTGACATAGGTATAAATAACGATGGATCCCTGTCCCCCAAAGGCCTCAGCATCTAAAAAAGAAACATAAGGCAGACACCAGCAACAGCCCCTGGAGGGATGCTGTGCTGGGGTTGGATAGGGCCAGTTGCTCACCCCCTGCTCAATAAAGATCAGTATTAACACATTTATGGGTGAATGTGGGTATTTTGTGGAATGGACATATGATGGGGAAAGATGGATGGATTCCCATTGAGAAGTATTCATCATCCAATATGAAAATTGAAAGACAATGCTGCTGATATTTATCAAAGAATAACTGAACATTTTTGGACACTTGAAAAAGCATCTCAAAACAGCGTACATTACCAGAAAGCTGTTGTGTTCCCCATAGTTCTCGATATTATACTGTCCTATTGTTCCTACATATATATTGCTGTAGATGTTTGGTTAGGACATTATATTCATATCTTGTATTTATTCAGATCACTATATACATTTGATTGTTTTACTTTCAATATAATTTATATTCACATATTTAGTGGGTTTTGTTGTTTTGGGTTGTATTGTTAGGATCTCTCCTTTTGTTTTATATACTATTATTTCAGATCTTTTATGTTGTTGATTTGTTGTTAAATAAAGAGAATAACCACTTTTAAAAGGCGCCTCTTTGCTCAGTGAGCAGCAGGAAATACAAGGAAAGTCGTCAGCTTTTTCATTTCTGCCATCTAAGGATGTGGCAAGCTGATACAGTCCAATTGCTCTCAGTTATTCTGAGTCAACGTTTCTGCTGTTGAGTGTCCTGCAATTTTTTTTTATGTCGTCGTTTTAGCTACCTGTTTTTTAAAGTCAAATATCTTTGTTATGGCTGTGGCTAATCAAATAAATTGATTGACTGATTGATTGATCAATCAATCAATCTTTATTCTGGTCATAGACTAGCATAACTGATTGATTGAAATTCGTAGTGACGATCACAAAACGGAAGCATGCACAGCCTAGGAGTCTTCAACTATCCTAAAAATAATCGTGAGAATGAACCGAGTATTTTCAAAGAGAGGCTTACTTTGATGTAGATTCTTATTGTCTGCCACAAACGGTATGATTATTGTTTATCTGGTCGATGACCATAATAAAGGATAAATCTATCTATCTATCTATCTATCCATCCATCCATCCATCTTAGTATTTTGGCTCAGTCCTAAAAGAAATAGGCCTGCACTTTCTTTCTTGGCTGAACAGATTATGTTGTGGTAATATAAAAGATAAAGCATAGTCGACCCTCCCTCTGAAATCAAGGGCAAATTATTATCTCCATGGGAATGGGCAGACATTATAGATGAGGAGTTTTGAAAAGGCCGAGAGACAGCAAAACTGGTTCTATGCCAGTGTGATGAGAGGCCATTGGCTGAGAGACTGGGTGTCATCCGTCTTTCCGCACTGACCTCTTTCTTTCCCTCTCCATTCCCATTCCTGTCAACTTCTTGGAGAAAACTCAGAACTGGTGCTGGGAAAAAGGACTGAACAGAAGGCACTAAAGCATCAGGGATGACCTTCCATCAATCTCTGGAAAGGCCTCTTTTGTGGGCTGTCAAGTGGGTGGCCGCTGGCCATGCTCTTATGTTGGGACAGCTCCCTCTAGAGGTCACTCTATAGCTTCTGTGAGATCTCCCCACCCACCATGTTAGGAACATAGGAAGCTGCCATATAATGAATCAGACCCTTGGTCTATCTAGCTCAGTATTGTCTACCCAGATGGGCAGTGGATTCTCCAAGGTTGCAGGCAGGCGTCTCTCCCGGCCCTATCTTGTAGATGCTGCCAGGGAGGGTGTGTGGAGCCTAGATGCTCTTCCCAGAGCAGCTCCATCCCCTGAGGGGAAGATCTTACAGAGCTCACACATCATGTCTCCTATTCACATGCAACCAGGGTGGACCCTGCTGAGCTAAGGGGACAAGTCATGCTGGCTACCACAAGACAGCTGTTATGTAGCATCTAAGAGTGAAACGGCGAGGAAGCAAAATGGCCCATCCCACCCACCACCAGTTGGAAAGTGGTTCCGTTGGGGGATGTCGATGTTCCCTGAACAGCTGCCTTTAAAGGACCCAAGTCAGCCAGCCAAGTTGAGCACTGATGGAACTTTCCCATGGTTTAGCTTCTCTCTGAAAACCCACCCAGCCGGGAAGAAAATCTGCCCCTTGGACTTACCTGTGGTCAGAGAGCCAGAAACGGGCTCGCTTTCTTCGAAGCCCTTGACAGAGATGATGCTGACGATATACTCTACGCCAGGGATCAGCTTTACCAGTTTGGCCCTTCTCTTGCTTCCATCCACGGTCGTAGTACTGGGGGTACCTGGAATGAGCCAGATGTGCTAGGGTCAGGAACCAGAAGCCACGTAAAAAACGAGAAGCATGCTAATAACCTTTCCGACTTGTTTTGGGACATTACCCGCTCCCGCCTTCTCTCTCACCTCCTGTAACTGGGACGTAGGAAATCCGGAAGCTATCCACACGTGTCCGTGGGGCTGTCCAGCTGACCAGGGCTGAGTTTTCGGTGATATCGGAGAAAGTGATTTCCTTGGGAGATCCCATCACTAGCCAAGGAGGAACACAAGGAGAAGGAGAGAGAAGGAGTTAACACGTGGTTTCATAAGCCACGTGGCTTGGAAAGAAACACTGGGTCTCTGAATTCCAGTCCAGGAGCCAACACTAAAATAAATATTTTGGTCCAGTGTTTGACGGGAATGGAAAGTTCCATCTCACAAAGGCTTTTGTTGCCGATTCAGAACTGTCCCCCTTATGGTCAAGCTTTTGATTTTCGACAGTACTCTGGCAGTCTACCTTATCCCACACACCACACACCAACATCTTAATTCTCAAATGCTAAGCCTTCCTCAGCTAGCAGACAAAACAAGGCAAAGCAAATGCAGACACAGCAAACCCCAAAGTACACCCTTCATTATTCTTGACACTAGATGGCGCCACCCCGATGCAGAGCTCCCTTTATGCTCTGATGCTTACATGGAGCTCTTGCATCGGGAGGGTGGAACCTGCATTTCTGCAGAGGATACCATTCTTCACATACACGCATAAGTGAAACAGCGCCCACCCTTGACAGGAAAGGGGAGGCCACTGGGGGAACTCCATGCGTGCACTGGAGCTCTGGGACAAAAAATCATCTCATACTGCGCGGGAGGAGGCAATGGTCAACCCCTCCTGTATTTTACCAAAGAAAACCACAGGGCTCTGTGGGCGCCAGGAGTCGACACCGACTTGACCTTGACCTTGACCATAGCCAATAACTTCAAATTCCCCCCACTCAGTGATAGTCTCTCACTCGCCAGTCACTGTCTCTCGGCCCAGCCTACCTACCACACATGGCTGTGAATACAAAACAGAGGCAGAGAGCCAGGTCGTGTGGTAGCGGGCATGAATTGTTCCCTTTGCTAAGCAGGGTACACCTTGATTTGCATTTGGATGGGTGACTGAACACGAGCGCTGTCAGAGATTCCCCTTGGGGGGCGGGAGCCTAGTTCAGTGGGATGGGGTGATGGCCACTAGCTTGGATGGCTTTAAAAGGGGCTTAGACACAGTTATGGAGGACAGGGCTATCAACGGCTACTAGCCTGGTGGCCACAGGCCACCTCCAGTCTCAGAGGCATGATGCCTCCCAATCCCAGTTGCAGGGGAGCAACAGCAGGAGAGAGGGCATGCACATCCCTCTTGCCTGTGGGCTTCTCCGAGGCATCTGGTGGGCCATTGTGTGAAACAGGATGCTGTACAAGATGGACCGCCTTGGGCCTGATCCAGCAGACCTGCTCTTATGAGCGCAGTGCCAGAAGCTCTGCTTTGCGTGCAGAAGGTCCCAGGTTCAATGCTCAGGATCTCGGAGTCTTCTGGTAGGACTGGGAAAAATCCTCATCTGAAACTGGAGAGCTGCTGCCAGTCAGTGTAGACAGTCCTGAGCTAGATGGACCAAGGGTCTGACTCGGTATCTTAATATGTCCTTTGGGGAAGTGTTAAAGCTCAGTGGTAGAGCATCTGCGTTGCATGCTGACGGTCCCCGGTTCAAGTCATCTCCAGGATAGGGCTGGGAGAGACTCCTGCCTGCAACCTTGGAGAAGCCGCTGCCAGTCCGTGTAGACAATACTGAGCTAGATAGACCAACGGTCTGACTCGGTAGGAGGCAGCTTCCTATGTTCCTATGATGGAAGAACTATGTACCCTCGAATTCTTTTGAGGAAGGGTGAACTATAAATGCAATTAATCATGATCATGTATTCAAATGCAGGGGGAAGGGGGATAATCCCCATGTCATAAGCAAAATCCCACTGATGAAAGTCAGGATCCGGTCCCATACGCTAAAAGCAACTGATGTCCGCCTGCTAATTCTGTATATGTGCTGCACGCACGTTATTGTTTAAATGTCTCTACGCACAATGCAGAGAACGATAAACAAACAGGCCTAACCAAGCTGTTCATTTTACTCGTTCTTAAGTGAAATTTTCGCCATGGTCCCAACTTATTTTGGCATATTGAATTATTGGGGAATGCAGAAGCACGCTCCAGCGTCCAGAGAAAACTGGCACTCCAAAGTTTATATTTAGCCTTTCCATCCTAAGTGGGATTTCTTTTGTCAGTTGCAAGGAACACAATTTGGGTTTAAAAAAAAATGTTAAAAAATAAATAAACAGACCACACAAGAGATGTCCATTAGCAAATGAGGGACAAATACCAGAAGCAGACCACATTAAAAGCATCTGTGGAGAGGTGCCAGTTACAGCTCAGCCAAAGGAAAAAATGAGGTAAACTTAAGTTTGCTTCTAAACTACCAAATGTGTATCTTTCTAATTTGTAAAATCCAAATTGGTATGCTTCTAATCTGTAATTTGCTCCACATTTCCAGTTATGAGGGATGTTGCATTTGGGGTTTGGGGCTTCTCCTTCTCCTGGTTTATTTATTTTAGATTTATATTCTGCCTTTCATAAAATTATGCCAAGGCATTTGCTAACAATAATGATTACCGAGGTTAACAATAATGCTATTAGAAATACAAGAAGCTGCCTTCTACTGAGTCCGACCCTTGGTCCATCTAGCTCAGTGTTGTCTACACTGATTGGCAGCAGCCTTGTTGCTCCTTTATCTTATCTGCAACTATTAGACATCCCCAGATCTAGGTTGGCTTTCACACAGGCCAGATGTAGATGCCTTCCCTCTGCTGTCCTTGAAGGTCGCTACAGTGGGACTCCTTATGCGGAGCGTCTGTGCCCCTGTGGTGATGGGGAAGTTGAAACAATCGAACATGTTTTGCTTTATTGCTCCTTTTATAGGGACTTGCGTTTGGAACTCATATCTCCACTGTTGGCTCGTTTCCCACCTAGCCAACAAGTGGCTTTCCTGCTTGAGGACAGCATACCTGCCATTACTGGGAAAGTGGCGGGCTTTTGTGCAGCAGCTCGAAGAGTGCGCCAGTTTTTAATTAACAGTCCTAGTGCTACTCTATAACCTTTCAGTTATAATATTGTTGATGGGTTAGACTGTTGACTTGTTTTTTGTTTTAATTATTTATATTTTGATTGTATTCCCCCCGCCCCCCTTGTTGTGCTGGTCATAGACCGTAATAAACTTTGAATGAAAAGCATTGGCAGCAGCTCTCCAAGGATTCAGGCTGGAGTCTCTCCCAGCCCTACTTGGAGATGCTGCCAGGGATTGAACCTGGGACCTTCTGCACACAGATGCTCTTCCACTGAGCTATGGCCCCATCCTCCAAGGGGAATATCTTACAGCACTCACATGAAGTCTCCCATCCAAATGCAAGCCAAGGCAGACACTGCTTAGCAAAGGGGGCAATTCATGTTCACTACCCCAAGACCAGCCCCCCCCCCCCGCAGATATTACCTCAACATTTATCAGCAAGAGCTAAAGACTAAGGTTACAAGATCCAGCCCATTTCCACATAAACATCGTTTGGATTGGGGCACATTCTTCTGTTGATATGTCAAGCAACGGCACATTTCCAAGGGTAAAGCTTGAAAACATGGTGGAGGTTTTTAAAATTTCCACTCTGATACTCGCCTGGTGGGTGGGGCTGGGGTGTTGAGGGTTGGCAGGCAAGTGTAATGATCAAGGTCATATTAAAGGATTTTGGAACCCAATGTTCTAGATAGCCTATCCTTGTTCCAGATACCCAATGATATCCATCTTGTGCTAGATATCCAATGTTCTAGATATCCTATCCTAGTTTTTTTTAATGGCTTTTAGCTGTACTGGCTAAATAAATGATACCTCCATCTTCAGAAGCTTCATGCCTCAGAATACCAGCATTGAAGAAGAAAGGCGGGCTGGTGCTTCATACCTTATTGGTGGGCTTCCCATCTGATAGGCCTGGTCACTGGGGGCACTGGGATACTGCACTAGGTTGACTCGTGGTGTGATCCCACAGGGCTCTCCTTAACGTTCTTATAAAGGATTAGTTCAACCAACTGTGTCTCTCCACAGCTTTCAGCCATGGGAGACCAGAGTGGAACCTCCATCTTCCAAAGCAGCACAACCCTAAGAGCTGCAACCTGACTCTCCACCTTAGATGCCAGAGAGGGTGGAAGAGGGGGAGGCATCTGCATGGATTCATAAGCCAAAACACGATGGCATTTTCTCCTTTCTGCATCTCCTTCTTTTTGTAGCCCCATTCAGACATTATGTGCATGTGCATTCAGGCATCTGCGCATGTGCACATGCGTTCCTGCAAATGGCTCGACATTCATTCATTTAAAAAGTGAACCTGGCTACATTCCCTCTCAAATGCATGTACAGATAGGAAGTATACTTCTGTAGGTGCATTCAGCACAATGTATGAATAACTTCACATGTATACAAATCTGTATGTGTGTACACTGTAAACAGATTGTATGTGCATTGGACATAATGTGTGAATAGGGTCACTTCCTTCCTCCCTCCCTTCCCATCCATCTCATTTTCCTTCCTTCCTTCCTTCCTTCCTTCCTTCCTTCCTTCCTTCCTTCCTTCCCCATCCATCTCCTTTTCCTCCATTCTTTTCTATCCTCTTTAGTGCTTCCACAGTGGTGGTGGTAACCTTCGCAGTGGCTTTTATGAGAAAAGATGCAACCAAATCCCTCCATGGCTTTGCAAAAACCACACACATCTTTACCATCAAAGGAGAGGAGAGCTATAAAAAGTCGTAAGGGGCCAGAAGGCACTAAATCAAAAGCTAATTACATTTCTCTCTGGCATTGTGAAAGCCACCAACTCCCTGGGACGATATGAGCTGCCTATCTCTGAGCTTTTCGCTAGGGAGTTTTAATAGGCTTTTTTCCTATTCTCAACTTATTTCAGTGAGTAGCGCTGGGACTCCTAAATCTTCCGAAAAAGGGCTAAGAAGCCAACATTGACGGCAGTGGTAGTGAAGAAGGTGCATTTACAGTATAATGATCAGCAGTGGCTTCCCATAAATTCCGTATGAGTCGATGGAAGAGGGGAAAGGCTGTTTTAACAAGGAAGGTTAATCTCAAACAGCTGTCCTTGTGGTGTGACTCGGTCCACATAGGGTTAGCAGATATTCACCCAGTGTCTGGGTCTGCAACTTTGGGTGAAAGATAGATGGGGGAAATTTCGATGTTTGTCCTTGTGATGTGACACTACTTTTGGACTATACATGGAACATGTAAACTGCCTACAGACTTCAGTAGTGGGTGGTGTACAAATTCATAGGAACATAGGTCTTGTGGTAGCAAGTATGACTTGTCCCCTTAGCTAAGCAGGGTCCACCCTGATTGCATATGAATGGGAGACTTGATGTCTGAGCACTGGAAGATGTTCCCCTCAGGGGATGGAGCCGCTCTGGGAAGAGCAGAAAGTTCCAAGTTCCCTCCCTGGCAGCATCTCCAAGACAGGGCTGAGAGAGAGAGATTCCTGCCTGCAACCTTGGAGAAGCTGCTGCCAGTCTGTGAAGACAAGCTTGAGCTAGATAGACCAATGGTCTGACTTGGTATATGGCAGCTTCCTATGTTCCTATGTTATTTAGCTCAGTATTGTCTTCACAGACTGGCAGTGGCTTCTCCAAAGTTGCAGGCAGGAGTCTCTCTCAGCCCTGTCTTGGAGATGCTGCCAGGGAGGGAACTTGAAACTTTCTGCACTTCCCCGGGTGGCTCTGTCCCCTGAGGGGAATATCTTACCGTGCTCACACTTCTAGTCTCCCATTCATATGTAACCAGGGTGGACCCTGCTTAGCTAAGGGGACAATGCATGTACATGCTTGTGTGCAAGTGAAAAGATGCATTTGTTTTCTCGCCCCCGGAGATCCAGTGAAGGACGCCTGAAGCGTGGCAACAAGAACAACAACAACTACTACTACTACCTACTACTACTATTTATATGCCACTTTCCCAGCAAAAGTTCTCAAAGTGATTTACATAAGAAAATACGGAAATAAATAAGATGGTTCCCTGTCCCACTAAAGTCCTCAAAGTCTATAAAGAAACATAATTATAGACCCCCAGCAACAACCCCTGGAGGGATGCTGTGCGGGGGCAGGATAGGGCCAGTTGCTCTCCTCCTACTAAACAGAAGAGAATCCCCACTTGAGAAAGTGCCTCTTGGCCCAGTAAGCAGAGATGGTTGCCAATCTGTGTGCCACAAGTGAGCCGGAAGATGGCTCTCTGTTTCAAAGAGGTCACAGTCTGAAAACAAACAAAAGGTAGACCTCAGCAACAGCCACAGGGAGGGATGCTGTGCTGGGGATGGATAGGGCCAGTTGTTCTCCCCCGCGGAACAGAGAATCCCCACTGCAGAGTTAAACTCCTGCTGACTGAGCAAAGAGGCACTTTTTAGAGTCCCACGCGGATGACATTCAACAAAGCTGTCCTCCAAAGGCACAAAATCAGCCAGTGGCTTATCAGCAACAGGGAAAGGAAATAGGAACTGTGCCTAACCAACAGGGACAGCTGGATTGTTCTTCATCAGTGGAGCATGCCCGGGAGAAGTTGCTGGTGGACAGAACTCTAAATTATTAAATGAAGATAGCTGTGAAAGGTAAATACACACATTGCGCGTGCACACACACACACACACACACACACACACACACACACCATGCTTTTCTCGTTCTCATTGTGTTTGAAACAATACCTGTTCTAGCAACTGCGTTTACCGGCTGGGAACGCCGTCCACTGGTAATTCCAGAGAGGTCAATATAATATTCAGTACCCTCCTTCAGCCCTGTTATATCGTGGGTGCGTTCATGCCCTGGGATAATGAGCTCCAGGGGGTCTGCCAGCCTGTTGGTATCCCTGATTTTAAGAACAAAACTGTCAAAGGCTCCGTCGTCTGCCGTCCAAGACAGACGGAAGCCCTCCGGGGTCGCGTCTGAAACCAAAAGGTTGTCTACTTCGGGTTCTGCTTCTGAAATGGGAAGAAGACAACAAAAACAAGAGGGGGTGAAACAAAACAAAGAGGCTTTAATTTCCCTTTTGGAAAGAAGAAGAAGAAGCCCAACATGGAGGGGAATCAGCCACCAATCGGGAGGGGAAAGGATGCTGTGAGCGGTCCGGCCAGAGGTTGGAAGAAGTGGAAATGAACCGGCCTGCTATCCAAAAGGAGGGAAAAGGCATTCAGAGTTTAAGAGCAAGACACATTCCGGAACAAAGACATGAGTGTGGTCACTCCTCCCGGACCCTCCAACAGTGCTGGTGTATCACCCCTCCACACACCCGCTTCCTCGGCCATGCAAGGATGAAAGCATGCTGCTAGTAAGCGTGATGTTCCTTCATTCTCTGTCTTCCATCGGAGTCATCTTTTGCCAAACCTTTTTTTTTTTGGAAAAGCAGAAGCAAAGCAAATTGTACAGCAGCACCTGCATATTGCTGGCCTCTCCTTCCTTTCCCAAGCTCACGGCAAAGCAGCAGCTGCCCCCCCCATCTCTCTCATATCCTCCCCCCCTCCATGTCCTTCTGGTGTGATTAATGCTGTGGATATTCACCACCTGATATGATGGAGCCGACTTGTTGCTGCACCAATTTGCAAGAAAACACTTGCTGTGTTTTGCTGTGTTAACCCACCAGCCAATGGGGATCCAAGATGACCTTCAGGACTCTTTTATTGGATCAAGGAGTGGTTTTTTGAGATGCTAAGAGTGTTTCTTAATGTGGGAGAATTCTGTGTGACCCAGAAGCTAGAGTGTTTCATGCGGAAGAGTGTAACTCAGAAGCTAGCTACCCTATCAATAGAGCTGATAAAAGTGCCATCTCCAACTGTTCATATATATATATAATATCTGACCTGTTGAGGGTACATCCCCTGTGCTACAATCTGCAGAATAAAAACCCACAAAACAAAATTATATTTGCTTTTCAAAACAAGGTTATACTTGAGTTTTGTCTTTTAGTGACTAAAGAGCAGAGACAAGCACGTCTATCCTCATGCGTGAGAAAGTTCCAAGTGGAGGCATCACAGCAGCAAAATGTCACAGGTGAGAGTGGTTTTCAAGGAGCGTGGAATTATCTGATCTCCCGTAAAGTCACATGTGGCCATGCACGCTATATCAAATGATGGTATAAGATGTCTGCACAAACGGTGGATTCGGCATATCTGCCATGGCTCAATCCACCCTCGGATGCAACTCCAATCCAAATAAGTTTCCAACTGGAACTTCTATCAACAGGGAGAGGATAGGTCTATCCACAGCTGTTGACTATGATGGTCCACGTTCAGAAGCAATGTACCTCCGAGTGGAATTCTGGGTTCACACAATAGGGTTTGACCATCCTCAAACTGGTCTGGTGGTAGCAAGCATGAACTGTCCCCTTTGCTGAGCAGGGCCTGCCCTGGTTTGCATTTGAATGGGAGACTACATGTGTGAGTACTGTAAGAAATTACCCACAGGGGATGGGGCTGCTCTGGGAAGAGCAGAAAGTTCCAAGTTCCCTCCCTGGCAGCATCTCCAAGATAGGGCTGAGAGAGACTCCTGCCTGCAACCTTGGAGAAGCCGCTGCCAGTCTGTGAAGACAATACTGAGCTAAATAGACCAATGGTCTGACTCAATGTAAGGCAGCTTCCTCTGTTCGTACGTTCCTCTCCTCCTCCTATCCAGCTAAGGAGGTGCCCAGGGCAATCTGTCTGGCTGCTGTTGGATAGACTAATCACAAGACTAGATGGAGTTTCTTATATTTCTACAGGTGGAAAGAAGGACCTTAATAATTGCAAATAGTTTCACTGGTGGGCCACTGTGTGGAACAGGAGGCTGGACTAGATGGGCCTTGGGCCTGATCCAGCGGGGCTGTTCTTATGTTCTTAATTCTCCATCAATATTTAGACAGGAAGGTTTCCTTAAACTATTAGGATGCCCTGCACCATCAACGTTCTTCCATCTTTCTCAGCAGGGTTTGCGCATTATTACCAGGAGTCGTGCACACAGAGAGAACAGAAAAACCCTACCGTTGAATATGAGCAGACATCTAATGGTACAGTTATGGACTACAGTTCCAGTGAGATATACTAGAAATTGAACAGTAGAATAAGCTGCTCTCTAGTGTAAAAGTGGAGGTAAAAATATAACAAAGGAGTGAAAGTTAATGCAAAAAAGGACATTGTGGAGCCCACTCCTGGGAGGGGATGACAAAGACATCAGGATAAACCAGCTACAGGATTTTCTGCCGCTTCTCTCATTCTGGTCCTCTGAGAGACAGAAAAGAAACACCCAGAACAGAAGAGGATGGATTCAGTTAGTGGATGCGTCAGTAGGGAAGCCATGGTTGAGGTGAGGGAAACCATGGTTTAGGTGAGGGAAACCATGGTTGTTTGGCACATGGATGGATGGCAAGAAAGGTCATCCAGAGGAGAAGAGAGCAGGAGGAAGAAGCTACCCTGGTTGAGTCCAAGTACCTGTTAGCGCAACAACGCTTAAGGGTCGTGTTTGCCGGCCGTGGGCAAAGCCGTAAAGCACAACCTCATGGCCGATTCCGGTAATGAGGCCTCTAAGAGTCAGCTGGTGCTGGGATCCTGGAAGAAGGAACTCTTGGGGGTCCAGCAGTTTGCCAGAATCCACCACGATGACTAGAAAGCTGTCAAAGGCATTCTCAGATGCCGTCCAGGACACTGTGAACCCATATGGATTAATGTCTGAGACAGTGAGGTTTTCCAGGGCGGGCAGCGCCTCTAAAAGTTGCGAGAGGTGCGAAAAATAGAAGGAGAGACTCCAAGTTAGGCTCGGCAGTTTGCTCAACTTTTGGTGCCCATCACAGGTTTGCAGATAAACCCACCCCAGCTATGGCACTGTGGTGTTAACTAGCGCCACCCAAGAGCTTTTCAGAATCATAGATAAGATTCTGCACTGATACATCTCTATGTGCCGGCTGACCTGCCAGGTTCAAATTTGGGGGGACCGGGAGGGTGAAAGAGGAAGCTTAGCCTTTTTGTATTTTTTGGATGTGGGGGCAATTTGAGGGGAGGAGTTTACCGATCTCTGGTTGGCAGCTGCCATCCCAGAATAGAACGCTATATTATGATACAGCATAGGTCCAGAGGCATTCTGGGTAATTTTTTTTAAAGGTGGCCCCCAACACCACTAGCAGGAGTGTCACCCCCATCCCCGAAAATTGACCACTGAAAACTGCCATAGTAGCTCACCCCCCTGCAGTTTCTTGACTTGGGAATTGAGCTGTGAAAAAGGGGTCCCATTTTGGTTCACCTTTGATTCATACAGACAGGTATATCACTTTATATCTTCCTGGCTCAAGGTATTTTCGAATGTCTCACTTTGCTCACAACTGCATTGTGTGATGCGGTCTACGACAGCTGCATAAACAGCAATGCAAGATGCACAAGAATCATTTTATACAGCTTCCAGCAGCCCCTTACAATTGCAGTGCATCATAGACAATGTAGTCTACAGGAGTGGCAGAAATATGCCTCAAGATGCACTGTAACAGTCAGAGAGGAGTGAGCTTATCTTAAAACCTATACTAGACAGGGGCTTTTCTGTGGTAGCACCGCAAGCCCTCTCCAAACACCTACTTTGGACTGCTTAAAACATCGGTCGAAAACGAGTTCAATTTGCTCCAGCCGTTTGCTCGTTTGAATTATACGTTATAATTTGCTCGTTATAATTTAACACACACACAATGCGTTAAATCGATTAAAAAAAATAAATAGTTATGCAGGACAGCTGGATTTCTTCTGCTCCATGACATGTGCCGTTTTTCGATCCTGTTATTTGTCTTTCAGTTTGGTTTTATTTGGAATTTTGCACTTCTTAAATTCCTGAACTTCAATTTCATGGATGAAATGTTTTAAACAAAGCAAACAAACATCGGAGGTTTGTTTATGCAGCGCCTTTTGACTACAGCACATGTGCTGTGCAGCCCTTAGGAGGGAACTGATGCATTCAGAGCTTGTTTATAATTGAGGCTGCAATCCTATACACAATTTACTCAGGAGTAAGCTCCACTGAACTCTGAGAAAAACAGGTCTGGGTTGCCAGGATATTCCAGAAACCACTGCTAGCTTTGTTTGCCGATGTTTCCGACTAAATTTTGTTGAAGCAGAATTCATTCGGAAACCCCACCAGGAATGTCTCATACGAAATGCAGTGGCCACGAAGGCATTTCCACGGGAGCTTGCTTAAGATAAATCCCCTCTGGCGTGGGCTGCCTTCAGCATGATCACACAGGTCCTGCAAAATTCATGGGGTTGCCATCTCTCACAGGCGGGAGAGTGAGCGGCATGAGAATGTATGTAAATTATAAATTGCCCATTGCTGAAAGGTGCCGATGTTATCTGGGAGTCTGGGATGAAAAACACAATGGGGAACTCTAGATGGGAAACACATCTGTGTGTTCTCTGAGATGGGCGATATCTCCCAAGCTTGCCTCGAAGTGGGTCAAAATTGACCCAAGTTCTTCTAAAAAGAGAGAGAATTCTCTTTCTCATCCCTGTCAGCCCTGGGTGTTCCTCCAAAGAAGCCTCTGCTAAATCACTCCTCAAGCATTCTCCTCACTCATTCTCTTTATTTACCTGTTAAGCTGTGATGAGAGCAGGAACATTAGGGAGAAGAGATACGTGATCCCCATGAGTTCTCTCCCATGATCCGCTTGAGTTCTGCACCCAGCAAGTTGCTATAGGTCCATCACCACTAGTTGACAGGTGAGTAAAGGAGAGGAGGAGGAGGGGAGAGTATTTTGGAGAATGAGGAGCAAGGAGATGGTGAGAAGGGTTTTGGGGGATGGCGAGGACTCATGGAGATGTAGAGAGGAAAGCTCAGAATTCATCCCCAGCTCAGGTTTTGATTCAGCTGAATTTGGGTGGGAGGAGAGCTCAGAATTCATCTCCAGTTCAGGTTTTGAGTCAAACTGAATTTGGGTGATTTAATAGCTCACTTCCAACTGGTGGTGGTCTTTTATGCTTGCCTAACGTTCTTCTCACCTAACATCCTTGGAGAAGTTCAAAAGCATCTCTAGCTCAGGTTTTGATCCCAATGGAATCCGGGTGTTTTATAAGCTCACTTCCGGCGTGTGGCACTCTTTTATGCACACCCAAAAGCGCCTCTCTGCTTGGAGAGGTTCAGAAGCATCTCCAGTTTTTCTGCAGATGCTTCAGAAAGCCTCTGGTGGATGTGGAGAGCCAATTAGATGGAGGAAGTGGGCTCTATCAGCTCTATCAGCTCTTCCAAACTGGGGGAATCCACCACAGAAAAACAAAAACAACCCCATGACATCTGGATGTGGGTACCTGTCATCACCAAAGAGATGAGGGTCTCAGTGGGGCTCCCTCCAGTGTTTGTGCCCTGAACATTTAGGTCATAATCAGTATAGTCTACCAGGCCTGAGATGAGGGTGTCGTGAGCCTCTCCTGAGACTGCAAGCTTCTGAGGCTCAGGGGCTGGATACGAATCTCTAACATTGACAGCCAGCTTTGTGAAAGGCACGTCTCTCGCAGTCCAGGAGAGGTTGTAGGTAGCGTTTGTGAGTGTGAGTCTGCCCAGCTGTGGCCCAGCCCCTGAAGGGAAGAGGACAAAAAGCAGAGAGAAAAGCATTACTGGTGAAGAGGTGTGCAGCAGAGAAGGCGGAGTATGTCTCAAACACGAGGCTGGAGGGAAGAAATCCATACAGGGTGTTTGTTGACCAGTTGTTGGCCTGTTACAACCCGTCATGCAATGGCTGTTATTGAAACTGACATGTCCTGAACTGGTTCTCCTTGGAATCTCTGCAGTCCACACCGACAGTGTTTTTTTGGCAATCCATGCACTGTGTTCTGGCAGTATGTGGGTGCTATGCATGGGTTCACATACTGATTAAGGCCATGCCCGTGGGATAAAACTCATAATAATGTTTTGCTTATAGAACGGGTGATTTTCACTCATCCTTCCCTCTGCTGCCCTTGATCGATGCCTTGAATTGAACTCGGGCCACTTCACACAGCCACCTGGAGGGGGCGCCCTTGCTTCCTTTGGACAGAGGTCCCATTCTCATGTTAAAAGAAAGCTCCTCTGTAACAGCTGAACTCTGACAGCTGTTCTACATGGCCAAGCTGTACCCATGCAGGAAGCGCGGCTGTGTGAAGTAGCCCCAGGTGACCCCAATTAAGGACCCATGCCGAACCTGCCTGCATGCTGCCAGATACTGGCCAGCAGCGTTCCCATGGCTTTATGACACCGGACGCTCATGTAACAAGTCCAAGGAGAGCTCGAGAGCCTCTGAAGATGATCAAATTCATAGCAGAGAGGGGACAGAAGGGGTGTCACCGAACGTCCATGCAAGATGAAAATGCGGCCCCTTGCCCTGTGTCATTTTGACATTTTCAAAGCATGCTTTTGCATTCAGATCAAGTGCAGCCCTTTGGCTCTCAAAGGCTTCATGCAATGCAAGCTGAGAGCATCTCACTAGGCAAGATTTAGCAGGATCTAAAAATCCTGGAGACCTCCGTGGCAGTATCCCACAGAAGGTGGGCCAGAGTCTCATCCACCAAGACATCAAGGGCAAAGGTGGAATTGAGAGCCCTCCGGATTCAGCCTCGAGAGAGACAGAGACAGAGTGGAGTTTCCCTTGCCAGCTACTGTAATGACAGATGCAGAGAAGGCTCTTGGCCCCAGTCGATGAAGCTGAGGGTAACCATCCATGCAACTTCTCCCCACATGGCCAAGGCACCACCATATCAAAAGGCAAGGAGATGATGTTCTTATGGACAGATGTTTGGCCCTTGTCAGAGGCAAGCAAAGTTGCATGCGAGAACCACTTCCTGGGGTGTCCCGAACGGAGAAGGAGCTAGACCTCAGGATGAGAATGGCCAAGAAGAAGAAGAAAAGGCAGAAGAGATGGATGGCTGATACTGCAGACCAGATGCAGAGAAGTTTCAGAAAAACATCAACTGGAACAAGGACACATACATATATGCACATACTGTAGATGTATGTCTCCGAACACATCTCTATATATACACACAGAAAGAAAGAATGTGGCACAGATGACTGTATGTGTATATATACAAGAACCAGTCAGGGTTCAGTTCCTTAGATTTCCTTAATAATGGGGAAGTAACATTGGCATTTGCTGCCTTTATTTTAAGACCACCCCTGGGGGCTTTGTTCCGAGGCTCTTTGCGGCCAGGGTTACAATGGGAGGCAACCCAGGACAGGGGCTTGGTGCTGGTGGCACCGAAGGTAGGGAACTCCCTCCTGGGAGAGTTTCGCTCCCCAGCCCTGCTGATCTCCAGACACCGAGCAAAGGTGCTCCCCCCGCCTGCCCAGAGTTTGCCATTTTCTTGTGGCCCCCCATTTTTTTCTCATCCTGAATCTAATCAGTGAATACTTTCCTGTTTTGCTCTGATGTGTGTTGTGTGTGTGTCTGTGTGTGTGTGTGATTTTGGTTTGGCTTAGAGATGTGAAGGCCTGGGAAAAACCCATAAAAAAGCTTTTAAAAGACAAAACATTTCCCCCCGTCCCCGGAAAAATTCATCCCACCCCCATCCCACCCACCCACCGGTCTTCAAATCTCTACTTTAGCTTATTTACTTTTGGTAGTATGGATTTTTAAACAGAAACATTGTTAGCTTATAGAATCTTTTAGACCACACGAATATTAAAATAAATAAATCGCACAATAATTCCCAGACACTTTCCCCGAATGCATTTTGCTATGACCACAGAGAAGAGGTTACAAGTGGTGGAAGAGAACTGGGCAAGCCTGTTCCAGTCCTCCGTGATGCCTTGAAGCACCAGATATGGAACACATAAGGAAATAGCTACATTTTATTCATGATACAGGTGATGCCCAGTAAGGCAGTGACAAAATGTCCATAACTGGTGAAAGTAAGGATGCATTTGGTCCCTCAGGAGGGGTGGAGCTCCCTCTGCATTCTATTATCTCAGGGAAAACCTGGACAGGGGCATCACTGCAACTGAACAAGCAGAATACAAACGTGTTCTTTGATTCCCCCCTCATCCCTCTCTAAAAAAGATTGGGGGTGGGGGGTGGGCAGGGACCCAGATTGACTTTTTGTCCCAGGGCCCACTTTGCTAAGTCCCTCCACCTGGGTCAACTGCCCCCGCTTACTGAGATCTATAACCTGGTCCTGCTAAAGATTTCATCTTAGTTAGAGGCTGAATTAGCCTTCAAAAGAAGCAGGGCCTTATTTGTCACAGCCCCAGAACTTTGGAATATCCTTCCAGGGAAGTTCAGATGGCTCCATCTTTACTTTCTTTCCAAAGGCAGGTAGAAACTCCACTTTTCTATTCTGCCTTTGGTAGCTGATTTTTGGTTTTGCTTTCAGCATCAAATCTCGCAAATCACTGTCCTAATCGTAAATTGAAAAGGAGTATGTGCATAGTTTAAATAAATAAATAGAGCAAATTATGTGGGTCATCCGCTGCAGGCTGCTGAAGTGGTGCAACCCAACAGAAACCTGGGCCTTAGACACAACTCCCGTGCCCACCTGGCTAAGGGAAGAAGAATATTCCAATGCAGTCATAAACATTTGTCTATTCCCATTTTCAGCAGTGCAGTGGTACACCTCTAGAGTAGCTATCTGCTGCTGTTCATCACAAGGCAAGGAAGAGCATGAGAGTAGAAAAGGAGGCTAGGAAAAGTCCTGAAAAGGGGGAAAAACAAACAACCAATGTGTTAGTGTACACGGTAGGGTTGTATACCTGTAGTCGCTGCAGCGCTCAACGCCTGCGTACGGAAACCACGGGTGACTCCGTAGAGGTAGATAATGAAATCAGTTTGGGGAGACAGCCCTGAGATATGAGCCGTCCTTAAATGGCCTGAGACGTTGTACGCCTTGGGTTCCAGCAACCTGTTAGAATCAACAATTTCAATGGTAAACCTCTCGAAGGCCCCGTCTGTGGTCGTCCAGGAAAGGTTGAAGCTTTCGGGGGTAATGCCGGAAACGGTTAGATCGCCGACTTTGGGCTTCGCTGCTGAAGAGGGGAAACAACAGGTCGTTTTTAGTGAATATTCAGATGGCGGAGCTTCTGTTTGCCGTCGGTTTGCTGAGCAAAGAGGCCGGGCGCGGAAGCAAAGTGGGGAAAGGCAGAAATACCACAGAGAGCAGCTGTGTGGCAGGGAAATATGCTATCCGTAGCTGCCATGCACGAAAGCCAAAAGCAAAGATCTTGCAGGGAAACCCCAGTAACCCAGGTACAATGGTTCAAACCTAGCTTGCTCCCAATCCCGGGCTGGTCTGTCCACTAAGCAGGCTCAGCAGTTGCCTCGGGCACCAGTTCTTAGGGGGCGCCACATGCTGCTCCCTCCCTCTCCAAGCCATCACAGACATGTCTGGTTTGCTGCTGGGAGTGTCCATTTATTCTCCTCCCTGGAGAGAAAGTCAGGGGCAGGGGCGGGGGCGGGAGGGGAGAGCGAGTGAGCAAAGCCAACCTCTGCCCTCTCTCCTGTCCCAAACACTCTCCCATTTCACCAAATAAGCAGCCAGTTAAAGCCTTGCTGAGGGTGCCAAAAATCCAATGGCCATCCTGGTCTCATTGTAGTAACCTTCATGTAGAGTAACGTTCAAAAATGTGACCTCCAACTTCCTACTGAAGCGGTACAGCCCTCTCAGTCAGTTCAGGGCTCTACCATCTCATTCTATTGCATACCCAGATGATCAGGATTGTGCTTGCAGATAGAATAGATTTGGGGAGATGGAGGGAGAAAGAGGGAGGGAGATTCCAATTGGATGGTCATCCCAGCTGGAGTGGAGTTTGCCATCACAAGTTGAACATATAACATGCAAAAGCAGAGATTTGTTGCAAAGCAGCGGTTTTGCCGGTCCTGTCAGAGAGGAGACTTTTGTTTTATCCAAGGGGAAATGACATCTCATGTAAGCTCCTTCGATGGGAATGGAAAACACCAGGCTATCACAAACTTTCCAGGGGAATCAGCCCGCTGACGTGCAAGGCAGTGTTTAAATTTCCATATGCATACTTTGCAGTTGGCATGATGCTCTATCTACAAGATAGGACTTGCCATGCATTATAGATTCAGCAGGAATGTTTCAAAATGAACAACACAGGGAGCGGGAGGAAACCCAAAATAGTCAGATGTCATAACAAAAAGCAAAGAATGGGGCATTTAAAGACTCCAAAATTGGGACGGAATGTGGACTGAAGCTCCTTGAGACTTAGTCTTAAAATCTGCTTTCAGTGCCAGAACCCAGCTCTCGATCACACAGAGTGGGGAAAAGAGATTACCTCTGAGCATATGCAGAGTACCTTTGACCCAACTCAGCTAACCCTGGTTGACTTAGAATTAGAGCTCTCAGATACTGCTTCCAGTCAGAAGCAAGCCTCAGTCTCTCTCATGTTACAAACTATGCAAGGCCAAGAATGTACTTCGAATCAGAAAAATAAGTTCCCAACTGTCTAGCCTTGATCCCCCTTGTTTCAAAGGGGGGGGGAAGCAGAGAAGCAAATAACATGGAGATTTGTGGCTCTGAGAGGACCTCTTCTGAAACCTGCTCCAAGGTTTAAGAGGGGTGACTGTGAGATGAAATATTCGAGCCATACGAAATTTGCTGACCACTAGGGGAAAAGATGGAGCAGGTCTGAGGTGGAGCGCTTTCTCTTTTTCTGTAAAGGAAGGAAAGAAGCAGGCAAGGAAAGGCCTGAACTGGGCAAATAAGCGCGGAAAGGTACCTGTGGTGGATTCAACAGAGAGGGGTTTTGTCTTGAAGCCCTGAGTTACCCCAAAGAGGGTGATAATATAAAATGTGCTTGGCTGGAGGCCAGTGAGATCCACCAATCGCAAGCTGCCTGGAACGGTGAGATTCCTCGCATCTGCTGGATTATTCGGCTCCCGCACCTGCACGACAAAGTTCTCATAGGCCCCGTCCGCGGCCGACCAGGTGAGCTGGAATCCATCCCAGTGAACGTCTGACACTGACAAATTCCCCAGCTCAGGTTCCTCCTCTGGATAAGGACAGAGAGCCAATCCGTTAATCAGGCCACACACCAAAGTAAGCCAGGAGGCTTTGGGCTTTCATGCTCAGGCGTCCCCCTTGCGACTGGTGTTTATGAGCACCTCTCTCTTCCACTTGCACGCACCCTGGTGGAACCCGGTGATTCGATTACCAAAGGAGAACTAAGCCACACAGCCAAGGCCGTCGACGACAGCCATGCCAACCCTAACCAGATTATTTCACTGCCGGACCTAAGAACCTACCCGGGAGACAAATTCCCACCAACATGGTTCTACTAGCATTAGTTGTGCTTCATGGGTTAGATTTTTACAGCTGCTTGATGGGGACCCTTAACAATTCAATATTTGCTCTTCCAAAGCTATTATAAAGGTAAAGTTGTGCTGTCGAGTCGGTGTCGACTCCTGGCGCCCACAGAGCCCTGTGGTTGTCTTTGGTAGAATACAGGAGGGTTGACCATTGCCTCCTCCTGCGCATTATGAGATGATGCCTTTCAGCACTTTCCTATATCGCTGGTGCTGCCCAATATAGGTATTTCTCGTAGTCCGGGAAACCAACCAGCGGGGATTTGAACTGGCAACCTCTGGCGTGCGAGTCAAGTCATTTCCCCACCGCGCCAGCTATTATAGCAGTGCAGCAATGAGCCAAGTTCAAAGTGCAAATACCTGGGTGTTTTTCACACAGGGCCTTTTGCTCGTATCTCCTCTGGAATGGAGGGTGTGCAGCCACATATCGGCCGGAGCTCTTGGGGAGCATTTAACAAGATTCACGTTTTTTCATTGGACATTAGAGTGCAGCCCAATTTATATCCAGGGTTCAAAAAATCCACTTTTTGTATCAGGTTTTTTTTTTGGGGGGGGCAATTTTGAATTCACAGTAAAGCCTTGCAGTAAACTTGTAGTAAAGTCTGCTGTGTGAAAAACGCCCTGGAAGGGTGAACCTTTGAAGTGAAAACCATCTCCTTGACAGGGGGTTTCTTGGAGGAGAACTCACAATCTCCGATCACAGTGGTTCCCCAAAGTCAGGGAAAGGAGCTAACTAAAGGGACAGGGCAGGACACATGGAAATGAAACAGGTTTGCTCAGGATGGAATTAGATGTTTCTCAAACACCAAATTCCTAGTTGTGTGAGCATTTAAAAAGTGCTGGGAGTGAATTTGCAGAGGAAAGGGTGCGTCTGAACATATGAAGATTTATCCTTTGATCAGCATGGTCTTTGGGTACCCCACACTGGTTTTCATGGTACTAACAAGCCCTGTTCAGATATTATGTTCAGCATTGGTACAGCAAATGCCCACAGATATAGTTATTCACACATTATGCTGAACGCAGGTACAGCAGTATACTTCCTACCAGTACTAGGCATTTGAGTGGCTTGGGCTCAGATTCCCTTTTGAAATGAATGCAGGTACAGTCATTCCCACAAAGACATGTACGAGTGTAAATCTGTACACATGTACAGCATAATGTCAGACTAGCCCGGAAGATGTCTATCAAAGAAATGCATGGAGAAGCTATCTCTGTGCAGAATTGGTTGAGAACTACCTAAACTATTCTCAGGAAGCAACCAACAAAGTCACCCTTAATTCCAGGGGGGAACAACGAACAATGTGGTTGTTGGAATCAGGAATTGCACGTGGTATAGCCTTCTTGAGATTGTACCACTTTAGACTGTGCATGGAGGATGGCATGGTTGAGTCCTCCAATGCAATGCAAACTCTGTCCACAGAATATTAGAACCATAGAAGGATTATCCTTGACATGATACTTTTCTACTTGCAGGATGTTTTGTACCTGGGAGGGGATATTTAAACCTGCAGTGTCCCATGGCAACTCTGAAGTGGTAAGGCTGTACCACCTGATATTAACCTATGGAATTCTCTGCAACTGAATGTGGTGATGGCCACCAGCTGGATGGCTTTAAAAGGGGCTTAGACAAATTCATGGAGGATAGGTCTATCAATGGCTACTAGGCTGGTGGCTATAGGCCACCTCCAGCCTCAGAGGCGAGATGCCTCTCAATACCAGTTGTAGGGGAGCAACAGCAGGAGAGAGGGCATGCCTTCATCTCTTGCCTGTGGGCTTCCCAGAGGCACCTGGTGGGCCACTGTGGGAAACAGGATGCTGGACTAGATGGGCCTTGGGCCTGATCCAGCAGGGCTTTTTAAATTGTCTTATAAACTTATAGTTGGTTTCTCATATACTGGGCTGATCGGTGGAATAAAGGAACTCTACCTGCACTCCCCTACGACCTGAAGATGTCCCTCCTTCCAGGTATGGATGTGGATATCTGGATGTGGATCTCTCTCTCTCTCTCTCTCTCTCTCTCTCTCTCTCTCTCTCTCTCTCTCTCTCTCTCTCTCTCTCTCTCTCTCACACACACACACACACACACACACACACACACACACACACACACCCTCTCTGGCTTCCCTTGCACATTCTCGGATGTTGCTCCTTGGGAAGATGTATTTTGGACTTCAGTTTCTTTTCAGTGCCAACTCTACTTCTGGACAACCTTACATGCATTCTGTCTCCACAGATTTCATGCAGATGCTACGAATGGCCGATGGTAAGATACCTGCTATTTTCATGCCTTTCGTAAATAGCAGTCACATCGTCTCTGCATGCACACTAGCAAAGTGAGCTCTGATGCAATGGTTTCTCGAACACGTATGCATCATGACTCTGAAAAGTCATCTGAGATGGGTCATCTCTCATGCAAAGCCTAGGAACAGCCTAAAACTCAGGTTGAAGGGAACTTAAGAACATGCTACATGAAGGAAGCAGACACAAAAGGTCAAAAATGATGGGGAGGTTTCCCTGATATGACCACTTACTCCTCACTGATGATCTTTCATCAAAGAATTATGAAGGGAAAGATGGTTTGGGGTAACTTCGGCCCCCCAAGTTCCATGCTCAGGTTCTCCGTGGAGAACTTTTAAACGAGTCATAATGGCCAAGGTGGCAAGCCACATGAAAGGAAGCGTCATGGGAATACGCTCCTTTCTGCTTCAATGAAACGATCGTCCATGCAAAATTCACAGGAGAGAAGCAGCCCAACGCCACACTTGCCTTAACTGCTTTAAACATCCTTTAAACGCCCTCTTTGTGCTTTAAACATCCTCCTTGTGGAGTGGCTTGCATTCAAGCTCACAAATTTGCATGACTTCTAATCATGTCGACATCATGGCAAGAGATGGCACACGCAATGGTGGCATCTCGCACACGCCGTGCCTGATGCCGAATGCCGATGCTTGGTCAGGCCCTTGGCTAATCTCTGAGCCATCCAAACATCCTCTGTGTAGAGTGACATGCATTCAAGCTCATAAGCATGCAGTTTCATCATCAGCAGGCATCAATGGGATACCGGGATAAGGCGAATAAAACACCATTTGCCATCAGGGGCTGGGTTTGTGGGCAAACCCCTTCCGGAGGACCAGTTTTTCCAGAGACTGGGCCATTGCCCATGCCCCAAAAGCGGGACAGTGCTGGAAACGTGGGTCCAGTTGTGTGATGGGAGTGTGTATAATGATTATTTAGCTGGTTGACGGCCGTAATAAAGGAATCTGAATCTAAGTTTGTACAGATGGGACCTTCCTCCATTCCCTTTCCTATTTTGCCGCCTTTCCCATCACCCCAGCCTGCTAAGTGGGGTGAAACAGAAAGGGGTCCATCAGTGGCTACTAGTCCTGATGGCTACAGGCTGCGCTCAGACTCAGAGGCAGGATACCTCTGGATACCAGCTGCCAGGCAGCAACAGCAGGAGAGAAGGCATGCCTTCATGTCTTTCTTGGAACTTTTCAGAGGGATCTGGTGTGGGCTACTGAGGGAAACAGGGTGCTGGACTCGATAGGCCTTGGGCCTGATCAACTAGGGCTGTTCTTATGATAATTGCCCCTCTTCTTTGGAACATTCTCCCCCCACCCCAGATTCATTCAGTCTCCTCCCTAGCTTTTAAGGCCCTTCTTAATACCTACCTGTTCCGCCAGTTGTTCGCCCTTTAATTTATTATTACTATTATTATTTAATTGTTATTGGTATTGTTGTTGTCTACTGCCTAGTCTTCGGAGGAGGCGGTGTATAAGAAAATTTTAATAGATAGATAGATAGATAGATAGATAGATAGATAGATAGATAGATAGATAGATAGACAGACTTGGATTGGCTCAGAAATAAACCACCGCATTTCCTCAATTGACAAGTTGTGGGGTTGGGAGGGAGATGGTCCATCACAACCCAAAGCATGGTTTGTTGTCGTGATATTTGTGAAGCACAGGGGATGTGGATTTCATTCCAGCCTGGAGTGGACTGATAAGCACATATAAGTTACTCTGAGTTTTCTAAAGGCTCAGCCGGACCGGAATGTAATAAATACGAGAAACACAGAGGCCTAGGTAGAGAGACAGTAGCCAGACATGGTTGGTGGATTAATAAAGAACATATACAGGCTAGAGCTAAAAGCTTCTTGGATGAACATCAGAGGCGCCGCTATAAACATTCCTTCCCAAAGAGAAATTCCTCTATTTATTGCCTCCTAGTTGAGGTAAAACCCCAAGCTTTGCTGTCTCTATATAGGGTGCATATTGTTGATATGAGAGGCCTCGGATATTGTAGGGATTTCCACCGCTATGCCTCACTGCTGGTGATTTTTTTTTTAAACTCTGGAGGGGAATCGTGCCAGGAAGTTATATTTTCCTGGCAGCTGTGGGTGAAATTGGTTTCTGTTCCTATATCATCACATACATTTCCTAAAGAGGTAGAGACAGACCCTCTTCAAAGACACTCAGTGTGGTGGTGGTGTTTGGCTTCTATGGGGCAGATGTCCATCCTGCCTCTGTTTGGAAACCTCCTGGAAAGAAGAGGCCATTGCTGCATGAGGCAAGCTGTTCCACTGTCTAACAGCTCTGACAGTTAGGAAATGGCTTCTAAGGTCTAGCCTGAATCTGCTTCCTGTTATCGGTCCTTTTCTCAAATTTTAAATGGAGATGTCATGAATGTCACTCTAGTACGGGGAACCATGATTCAAAGTTTTCACTGTCTCAAATGGAATGATACTCTCTTGGACCCTAATCCAGGGGAAGTTCACCATCTTTTAAGCCCCATCTGAGACAAGTTCTTCATGACCATTAATTTAAATAGGACTTAAGCTGAATGGATCTTCTCTGGATCCGGGCCACAAAATCTAAACTGCTCATGGAAGCGGCTTAATTTTTCCAAGAGAGAAGCATGTTTTTCTTGGGAGGGCCGCATCCAATGAGCCTCCTTCTCCACCGCGGGGGCTCTTTTAGGGAATGTCTCTTATGAATCCAAGAAGGCAGTTCAGATGACCCAATCTGAGTGACTCATGGTCTCTTCGCTGCCTGGAGCTCAGGGCATGGATGTTGATGTCCCTCAAGGTCAGAGAGGGTGAGCTGACACATCTTGTACGATTTGGCTCAAGTTGGAAGGTTCTCACCCAAGCTGGAGGCAATCAGGAAGATGGGGACAGGTCAGCTCTGTGAGTTACATCCATTACTTCTGGGCCCTCGGTTGAACGGCCTTGATGTTTACATTTTGGGACAAGAACAGCTTGGTCAAAACAGGGATAGCTGGAATGCTTAACCAGACATTTTTGCAATGCAAGGTCTTCTGTGTTGACCAAACAGTCCTTAAATATCAACAACAACCCTGAGCCATCAGACACTGAGAAATGGACACCATGACAGAAAGGAAAATCTTGGGCAGTTGGGGGCTCTGGTGCCATCAATGTTTAGTTTCTGAAACCCACCAGGTAGGGTTGTTTCAGGTGGATTTTGTTCAGCATCCTTGATGTGTTATTCTAGGAGAACTGGGGCATTCTTCACAGAGGGGAGGCTGGGAATTCAAAGGGCATTTCAGGGCTTCTCCCAAGCTGAAAAGTGGGAGGATTTTCTCAGATGGGTTTTCTACAATACCAGGTGAAAGTTATATGCACTCTCCATGCCAGACTTCCACATCATTTTGGGGTGGTTGTAATAGTTCCTATGTTCTCTCCCCCACCCCCTGCCCGATTTATGGTCCTTGCAGATGCACCCAAGTCTGCCCTTTAATAATAATAACCATCCTCATAATAATCATTTTAAATTAATTGTTATTGGCACTATTGTTGTTCACAGCCTAGTCTTTGGAGGAGGCAGTATATAAGAAAATTTAGATAGATAGATAGATAGATAGATAGACAGATAGACAGATAGATAGATAGATAGATAGATAGATAGATAGATAGATAGATAGATAGAACCTCACACATAGTGGCTTGTGATATCTAGAACCTCTCCTTGCCCTCCTTGGGGTTTCTCCATGCCCGGTCGTAGGGAGGTTGCACGGCACGTGCTAATTGGGGGAAATCTGTCTCTGTCTGCTGTGGGTTTCAGGAAACAGATGCCACGAGAGGGCTGCAAAACTCCATCTGGCACCCATCAACCCCACCCATCAAAGCACCCCATCTTTCATTGCCAGAATATAAAACATAAAAGGAATCGGGGGTGTGTGGCTGCAACATCCTGACACTAAGCTGCATATTAATATAAGACTTGTAAATGTGTGCATAAGGGACCTTTGATTTTGTTACTCTTCATGGGCCACCAGAGCTGGAGGTACTGGGGCGGGAAAGCAGATTTTTTAAGATTGCATTCCCCCAACACACTGCCTTGGCTAGCTGTAACCATCAGTAAACCGTGAGGTTCTTCATGGGATGGTTTTTATCCACCAACAAACCAGCAGTTAATGACTGCACTATGCTGTTAATGCTTCCTCATGCAAAGACAGAAGACCATTTATGAAGTGATAATAAGGGGATGGGGCCGTAGCTCATAGGCAGAGCATCTGCTTTGCATGCAGAAGGTCCCGGTTCCCTCCCTGGCAGCATCTCCAGGTAGGGCTGGGAGAGGCTCCTGCCTGGAACCTTGGAGAGCCGCTGCCAGTCAGTGTAGGCAATACTGAACTAGATGGGCCAATTAGAAGGCAGCTTCCTATGTTCCTATGCACCAGTGTGCAGGGAACTGCACATGGTAAGCCACAGGGCTGTCCGGATCATTCTGTCAAGGAGAATTTTCCCAGTCGTGAATTTCCGATGAGATGTAGAAGTTAAGGGTGGCCAACTGTCCAGAAAACCAAACACTAAGCCTGCTCCCATGCCTTCGACAGCAGCAGTTTGATGGCCGGAAAAGAGCAGCTAAAATGTTCACCGCATAGAGATAAGAAGGCTGGATATGTGCTCGGCTGCAGATCCAGAAGTGGATTGGGCTGAATTTGCAAGCAGAGGGAGTTCAAAACAAGAAGCTCCCACATTTGGAAAAAGGCCCTTCACATTTCAGGTCCTTCTAATTCGGTCTGTTTTGAAATGCCAGTCAGAGACAGAGAGAACTACAGCTCCCATGCTCCCTTGCAGGAGACAGCATTCTTGAGCATTCTCAGGAGCATCAGTTCCAGTTAAGGAGGAGCTCTTTCCTGTGTTTAACAACCTACTTGTTAGTCACCTCTCTCCCCTCTCATTGGAGATGCTGCCAGGCTTTGAACCTGGGGCTGTTGCTCTGCTTGGCCCCATCTCCTAAGAGGAAAAATCTTCCAGCAGACAGCACTCCCTTGCAGTCACCCATCCAAATGCAAAACAGGGCAGGACTTGCTTAGCAAAGGGAACGATTCATACTCACTAGCCAAAACCAACTCTCCTCCCAAGTTGAAAATATCCTCTTAGGAGGCAAGGAGTGAGGCTGTAATGCAGACTGAAGAGCACAAAAGTTCACCATGAACGCCTGCACCGTGAATATTTCTCCCCATGCGGTCCTTATGATTGCTTGGGTGCTAGAGGGGAAGACGAAACTAATGATGAGGTGGAAATAAATTTCAGTGTTGCTGGGAAGCGATTCTCAGGCAAATTCACCCGCCAATGGGAAGTATTGGCTACTTTGATTTTTCTCCGCCAATTATCCTAATTACAACTGAGCCCAAATGGCTCTCTTTGTTTCACCACCCATTAGCAGATGCAAAATGGCGAGGCAGTGGATTTGGGCAGTTGTTTATGGGTGGGGGCAAAATACACCCAAATGTAGAGGGATGCTCATGAATCCTTAGTAAATCTAGCAAATACATAAATTCACAATGGAAGTCTGGCATCTTATTGTGCATGGTCCACCAGCTATTCAGACAGCTTGTGGCCACTTCGCCTATATACGGGCAACCTGTTAGCCTGTGGCTTATTCATCACATTGGCCCATGTTCCGTTTGGAACCCCAAGCACCATCTTTGAGGAGATACGCAGCAGGCTTTTCATTCTCAACTGGCTTTCGTTACCCAGAAGCACTCTCTCTTCTGAGCATGACCCTCATTTGCACGACAAAGGTCAGTGTAGAAAATCTCCTGGGAACTCCAGAGGAATTAAAATGAAGCTGGCTACAAACCAATAGATCATGGAGCAAACCATGGGGCATGGTTTGGGGACCAGCGGACCATGGTTCAAACCATGGGACATGGTTTGGGGACCAGCGGACCATGGTTCAAGCCATGGGACTTAGTTTGGGGACCAGCGGACCATGGTTCAAACCATGGGACTTAGTTTGGGGACCAATGGATCATGGTTCAAACCAAAGAGTTTCACATACCCGTTGAACCGGTCACTGTTGAGGGCTTGCTTTTGTGTCTGCCTTTCTCTGCCACGAGGCTGATGGTATACTCTACTCCAGCATCCAGGGCTCGTATGATATGAGACGTGCTATCTGCAGGAATCTCTATTTCATTCTTCTTCCCCAATGGGGTCACGTAAGACAGGCGATAACGATCGAATTTGGCCCAGGGCCTCTTCCAATGCAAGGTGAGAGTGGTCTCAGTAGGGTCACTGACCCTCAGGTCCTTGGGGCTATCCATTTCTGTGTTGAAAAAGAAAACTTAGTTCCCCAACTGTCAAATGATACTCTCTCTCCAAGAAGAATCCTCCCATTTGACACCCCTTGGGTTCCCATTTAAAATGTGTCACTTGGAATGGGTTCCTTGATGTAAGAGATGGGGGCAGGCAGCTGGAGACCTGCGGTTCAGCTGTGGCCCACTGACAACCACCAGTTGGCCACCAGTTAAACCAATGAAAAAAGGAGCCTTTGAGCTTCAGCCAACCACATCTTCACAGCTGGGCTTCGTGGGAAGGAAAACTGCCAGAAACGCATGTTCTACCTACCCACACCCTCCACGCTCCCCTTTCCATTCCAGCAGGGGCAAAAGGCCAAGCAGAAAGATGCTGACATACAGAAAAAGCCATTCTGTGCACTTCGGAATGGCACGAGTTATCTATCTGCTCTGGGGACTCGTACACGGACACAGGAAGCTGCCATCTGCTGAGTCAGACCCTTGGTCCATCTAGTAGGGATGTGCACCAAACCAGCTGGCCTGGTTTGGTTCGAGTCCGAACCGGACTTGGACCGGGCCAGTTCAGTCCAGCACCCCTGTTCAGTCTGGTCCGGGGGGGGGGGTTCATGGACCAAAATGGCTAAAAAGTAATAATAAAAAGTAATAATAATAATGGCTAAAAAGTAATAATAAAGTGAACACCCCAAAGAGCCGGGGTTGGTTCAGTCCAGGGTCGAGCCGAACTGGGGGGTGGATCGGCTTGACCCTGAACTGTCGAACCGAACTGGCTCGAAGTCGAACTGGTTTGATTCTGAACCTGTTCGCACACCCCTAACCCAGGACTATCTACCCTGACTGGCAGCAGCTCTCCAGGGTTTCAGGGGGCGAGGATCTTCCCCAGCCCTACCTGGAGATGCTGCCAGGGATTGAGCTGGGACCTTCTGCATGCAAAGCCATGACTCATAGCCATTGATAGGCTTGCCCTCCATGAATTTGCATAAGCCATCTAAGACGTCCTACCGGTTCCAGCATTAATGGTAGCGGGGGCGCTCTCTTTATCCTGCTTCACGGCCGTCACGCCAATGCCATATTCTGTGCCGGGTCTCAGTCCTAAATGAAAACAAAATGGCATTTATGTGACCATTGTGTCTGCCCTCTGTCTTCTCTTCTCCAGGCGAAACTCAAACCAGCAACCTCAACCGCTCCTCACGGACTTCCAAGACCCCTCGCCATTTTTGTCGCTCAGATCTACATCCCTGCAATGCCTGCTCAAGGCTCACGTCCCCCTTCACCGGCTTTCTGCGTCCTACCTGTGAGTGTGGCTTTGGTCGTGGCTTGGTTGCTTCTGGGCACTGTGATTTCGGCATGGTCGCCGCCAGAAATGGGGGCATACTTGATCCTGTAGGAGTCAGGAGTTGCTTGACTGTTCTTCCATTCCAGGGTGATGGTGCTGTCTGTCTGAGAGAGGCGTTTCAGATTTCTTGGAGCATCCAGTTCTGGGGTGGGAGGAAATGAGGGTTATCACTCTTCCTGTTAATTCTGTGGGAGAACCTCAGAGCAGAGAATTCGGCTAGGGAACTCTCGGGTCCCCAGATGTTGTTGGACTACAACTCCCATCATTCCCAGCCACAGTGGATGAAGGGAGCTGTAGTCCAACAACATTTGGGAGGGAACCCACATTTGAGGACCCCACAGGCCGGCTGAATTTTAGGGCCAATCCCTCATTCATGAAGGACAAACTCACTCAACTTGATTTCAGAACCAGGTCTGAGTTGAAAATTCAGAGGTGAGAACTCGTAGTTCAATATTTGGGGAGGTGGGGGCTGAAAGAGATGCTGAAACTAGCACCCTGATTTACTTTATTACACCGTTGCCTGTTTCACAGTGTTACTCCTTTTAGGGGCCATGGACTATTGACTGCTATTTCCCCCTCTCAAAGCCCCTATCCCTACCCGACATTCTGCAGGGGGTGATTCTGGCATTTGTGGGACTATTGGCAGCCCCAATGACAGGGGGAGAAGAACCCCCATCTTCCCATTGAGTTATACACACACACACACACACACACACACACAATTTTGTGCTCTGCTTTCCCCAAATCAATGAAACACCCCTCCTCATTTTTCACCACCAATGAATGGGGTACAGAAAATGGTGGGACATTTTGTTTCTGCTGTATTTGGAACTGGCTCAGTAAATCATGGACTTTTTCAGTAAAGTAGAAAGCCTCCTCTTCACCTCAACATACCATATTTATCCAAATCCAAGACTTGGTATTTCCTGAGTTCTTGGCCGTTAGAGTTGGGTGGGTTGTCTGAAATTCAGAATCCTTTTCCTTTCAGGTAAATACAGATATAACCTGTGCTGAACCTCTATTTTTTAAGGGGGTCTTCTTAAACTTGGAGAAATATATGGCTGGATCAGACCTGTTAATATACGTATGGATCAGACCTGAAAGATACCATATTCAAGTAAATATGATATCACTGTATTTACCTGAATCCAAGACTAGTTTTCCCCAAGCTCTTTGATATTAGAAATCAGGGGGTCATCTTAATTTCAGAGCCTTTTTGGTAAGTATATGTATAACTTGTATTCAACTTCTGTTTTTAAGGGGTAAATATGGTTTTGTATTGGGGTAAATATGGTATTTTGATGTGATCTTTGATCATTGGTTTTCAGGTGGTATTCTGGGGAAGTTCCTCCTTGGAAGCAGATCCTAAGTCCCTCAATGGGAACATGAGTGATGGAGGAAAGGTTTCCTTGAAAGACAGTTTGTCCAGCACTTTTAATCTTTCCCTTCCATGTATTCAGTTCATGTGGAGCAATAGAGATGCCCAACAGATCTGACCTATCAACTGAGCCCCGAGAACATGTCCCAGAATCCTTTCTGCAGCATGCTAGGGTTCCACAACAGAAGACTAGATGGAGAAGGGATTTCCTAGGATTGTGAGAAAACTCTTCACTGTTTCTTCCTCTTTGGGAGAAACTCTTCACAAAACGTTTCCTCTTTGGGAGGAATCCAGAAATGCCTCTTCAAATTCCTGTCTTTCCTTTGAAGGAAGCCTGGATTTTCTCTTTGTATTTCAGCTTCTCCTTGAAGAAAACCTGGCATTCACTTGCAAATTTCACTTGGGATAATTTTGGGTTCGAACCCTACCTGAAAGTGGAAAGTTCACATATTAAACCCAAGCTGGAGTAAACTATGAATGACAACCACTCACTTACCTGTGACAAAGGTCTCGGTCACAGGGTCGCTTTCCATATCCCCACGTCGGGATATTAGGGTCACCTCATACTCCGTGTGTGGCTTCAGGTCTCCGATGGAATATTGGCTTTCGTCCTCCGAGAGATCAACTGAGGTTCGGGCCCCGGGGACATCCTTAGGCCCGTAAGTCAGCTCAACGCCGTCAATTTCAGCCAAAGGTTTAAACCATGTGATCAGTGCCGTGGTATCTGTAACGTCTTGTGCCTCAATCTGGCTGGGAGCATCAAGTCCTGCGGCAGAAGAAAGGGACAAGTCAGAAGAATTAAACTAGGGCTTGGAGGAACGTTTGAGAGTTTGGCCCAAGTTTGTGGCAGGGGGCTGGGGAGGGCTGAAACTTTACATCTGCATGTTCTTTCATGGCACTGGGGGATTCTGGGTTAAAAACTGTGTCCATCAGCAACCTCTAGTAATAGACAAATTACTTGTTGCTGCAGAACAGGTAACGTGGCAGTAGAAACCAATGAGCCAGTAAGGAAGCCACTGCAACAGACTTTTCTCCCCACCTCCTACAGGACCAGGAGAGCTAGTATTTTGGTAGCGAGCACGAATTATCCCCTTTGCTGAGCAGGGTCTGCCCTGGTTTGCATTTGGATGGGAGACTTCATGTCAGTGCTGTACGATATTCCCCTTAGGGGATGGGGCTGTAGCTCAGTGGAAGAACATCTGCCTTGCATGCAGAAGGTCCCAGATTCCCTCCCTGGTAGCATCTCCAGGTAGGGCTGGGAAAGAGTCCTGCCTGAAACCTTGGAGAACTGCTGCCAGTCAGTGTAGACAGCCCTGAGCAAAATGGACCAATGGTCTGAATCGGTATAAGGCAGCTTCCCATGTTCCTAAATTTCAAGCCCAAAGTGAGAACTTTCAGCTTTGTCTGAACAACTATTTCTTTTGGCAGGGTGGTGGTGGTGGTGGTGGGGAATCAAGTTCTAACCCATCTCCGGTTCTTCAGTGTTCATCCTTTCCCTCGGTTTGGTTTTTTTTGGAGCTTGGGTACAGAATACGCCCCTATGCTTTTGACCATGACCCCATTCACATTGGAGCTCAAAACAGAACCCCCGTCTCTGGGAGCCAGTAGCAGCTATTGGTTGTGACAGTTGCTAGAGACACCACAGAAAGCCCCCTTCCAGCTGCATCTGGCTTTTGCTTAGAGCACCAAAGAGGAGAAAGGATATCATGACCTTCTGCTGCAACCGTCTTGATCCTCTCCCATGCTGTTAGGAGCAGCCAGATGTCGAAGTGTTAGTGAGTGGACAGTTTCATGTGGAGGGCTGCATAGAGGTTTCTCTGCATGTTGCCTGTAGCAGCTGTCAGACCTGATTGCTGCTACCATCACCCAGAGGCGTCTCAAAATGCGGAGGCTTTATTTTAACAGGAACAACGGGGCTATTCTTTTTGCACACTCCTACTTGGCTGCAGAAGAGGGCAATCAAGATGGTTAGGGGGCTGAAGCACCATTCCTTTGGGGCAAGGCTACAACATTTGAGGCTTCTTAGGGCAGGGGGGGGAAGGCAACTAAGGGGAGGTTTTTAAAATTATGCAGGGCACAGCAAGAGAGAGAAGAACTCCCTCTCTCACAACACCTGAACCACGACAGGCTCATCCCATGAAATTGATTGCCAGGAAATTTAGGATCGACAAAAGGAAATACTTTTTCACACCGCACATAATTAACCTGTGGTATTCTCCACCACGGGATGTGGTGATGGCGACCCACTTGGGTGGCTTTAAGTAGGGCTTGAAACCGACTGGTGGGAAATTAAGGAACGAAAGAAGGGACGTCTTTTTTCACGCAGTGTGTGATTAGCCTATATTTCTGCCACGGGATGTGGTGATGGCCACCAGCTTGGATGGCTTTAAAAGGGGCTAAATTTAAAATTCATGGAGGACAGGTCAATCAATGGCTACAAGTCTTGTACAAGTCTTATCTCTGAATCCCCTTTTTAAGGGAGCAACAGGCACGCCCTCACCTCTTGCCTGTGGGCTTCTCAGAGGCACCTGGTGGGCCACTGTGGGGAAAAGGATGCTAGACTAGATGGCCTCCTTGGGCTTGGCCCAGCAGGGCTGTTCTTACGTAGGCATAGCCAGCGGTCACTGTCAACTTGTCGACTTACTTGTAGTCACCACCCTGGAGAGTCCAGGCCCCCTGGTTTGATTCTTCACCACATAGAGTGACACGTTGTATTGCTGTCCCGGTGCCAGCCCTGGCTGCTGGTAGGACGTCTGTGGCCTCTTCAAGCTGCTCCTGATACCACCATTGTCTTCCTCTTTCTGCAACGAAGAGGTTAGACCGTTGGGACGCGAATGTTGGAAGAAGCAGGGCATCCTTCAAAGAACTGATTGGGCAGCCAGATCACCCAGAAGGAGACAATCCATTAAGGAACCAGCTCCTAAGCCCAACTTCCTTACCAAGCTGTTAAAGACGATCTCCCACCCGCTGAATGGGATGTCCAGGGGGTCCCATTCGACTTCCACCGACGTCTCCTTAACAGATTTGAACTTCAAGCCATCTGGGGCAGGCAAATCTGGGAAGCACAAGCAGAAATGATGAGAGCCAACATAGCATAGTGGTTAGAGGGTTGGACTAGGACTGGGAAGACCCGAGTTCAAATCCCCATTCAACCATGAAACTCACTGGGTGACTCTGGGCCAGCCATGTCTCTCTCAGTCTAACCTACCTCACAGGGTTGTTGTGAGGATAAACATAACCATGTATACTGCTCTGAGCTCCTCGGAGGAAAAGCAGGATATAAATGTAAAGAAGAAGAAGAAGAAGAAGGCTGGCCAGCTTCAGCTTGCAGTTCTCCAGTGACCCCTAGTGAGAGAAAGCCAATCCAGGGCAGGTTCCTGAGCGAGAAGGCAGCCCTTGAGGTAATTTGCACCCAAGCCATTTGGGCCTTAAGGGTTAAAACCAGATTAAAGCCAGCAGCTTGAACTGAGCTCAGAAAACAGGAGCCAGTGGCATTGCTTCCTGAGACTGTTATGTTGCATGCATCCAGTCCCAGTTAGCAACCTGCTGTCGTAATTTGTACTGCTAACTGTAATCTCCTGAATCATCTTCAAGGGCAACCCCATGCCCATAAAAGACTGGATGCTCCCTGGGTATTTGTACGGGTGTCATTTCCTCCTGGGATGCATGGGAACTGCAATTTCCTATGCATCCTAGCCCAAGGAATCACAGGGCAGAGGGATACAATGCCCTCGGTCTGGAAACAATGCTCCTGAGGATGCTTACGATTGGCTAAGTCAACAATGAGGCCCACAAACCCACTTCCTTTTCTCTCCTCACTGCAAAGGAGAGTTTACTTGGAAGGGGGTAGATGAACAGGAAGGGTCCCCCAGTAGCAAACTCAGCATGAGCCAGGCCTGAATCCCAGAGTGGGTTAGGGCTAGGCTCATAGCGAGGGCCAGATTTCCAAATCTTGGGAGTCAGAGTCCGAACTGATTCCAAATTCATAGCCATCACTAGATAGATCTAGAACAGGGGTTCTCAAAGTTGGGTCTCCAGATGTTATTGGTTCTCAACGTTGGGTCTCCAGACGTTCTTGGACTTCAACTCCCATAATCCCCTGCCCCAGTGACATTTGGTTGGAAATTATGGGAGTTGAAGTCTAATAACATCTGGGGACCCAACGTTGAGAATCCCTGATCTAGAACACAATTGCTGGAAACCCAGATGTGAAAAGGGGCGCGTTCATGTTCTCCTGCCCAGGTGTACAAAAAAATGTAACAGGTTTGAAGGCAAGCAAATAAGTCGAGAGGCTCTTAGTTGGCTTTAATAGACTCACAAGTGGCTACCCGGGCGCTGATGGGGATGCTCTTCTTGTTCTTTAGGATGGCAAATACACGGATGAAATACTCCACACCAGGCTCCAACCCCTTGATGGTGGCCGAGGTGTGATTCCCAGGAACTTGGATTTCTAGCTCTAGACCACCGATGCCAGTGGGAATGTAGGTGATGAGGTATTCGGTGACGATATTATCATTCTTCCATTCCAAGTTCACAGTTTTATCTGTCACATCTGTAACGGTCAGGTCTTTTGGAGGAGACACTGCCAAGAAGTTAACAAGAAGTTAACAAGAAGTCAGGAAACACACATAAAGGATGGTCTGTGTGTGGCTGGGGAGTGTGCAAATATGAATATGTAGATTATGACACAAGTTACATAGGTCACCAGGAAGAAAGGTTTTTAATCTCACTCACACCCTGGTTTTCGATTTGCAACAAATTTGTACATGGGAACGGAGCCCAAAGCTGGATGCTTCTGCTTACAGGAGAACCCTGTTATTCACGGGGGTTCCATTCTCGGGGGGGGGGGCTGTGGATAGTGAATTCACAAATAATTACAAATAAATAATGCCCCTAATAACGGGGCATTAGGGCAATGGGAATCAGGGGGTTTGGTTCCTGGATGCCGGAAATCACCCCCAAATCGGCCCAAAATGCCAGGTTTGGTGAGTTGTGTATGCAAACCAGTCTCACCAAAGGTTCCTTGGAACTTACCATCTGAACAGTCAATGCCTACATAGCCTTCTTCGCAGACGCATCGCCCGTCTACGCAGAGGCCCAGATCATTGCAGTTATTGGGGCAAGAGTGTTCGCTGCAATCGACCCCTCGGTACCCCTCGTCGCACACGCACTGCCCGTTCACGCAGCGCCCTCGGCCGCTGCAGTTGTTCACGCAGGCCAGTTCGTGGCAGTCCTCGCCTACGAAGCCTTGGTCGCACACGCACACCCCGTCGAGGCAGCGCCCGCGGTCGTTACAATCGTTGGGGCACCTCCGCTCTGCACAGTCCTCCCCTGTGTACCCCTCGTCGCACATGCACTGCCCGTTGACGCAGCGGCCGCGGTGGTTGCAGTCATTGGGGCACCTCAGTTCGCGGCAGTCGACCCCGGTGAAGGCCGCGTCGCACACACACTGGCCGTCGACACAGCGGCCCCGGTTGTGGCAGTCGCTGGGGCACCGCTGCTCACCACAGTCCTCGCCCACAAAGCCCTCGTCGCAGACACACTGCCCGTTGATGCACCGCCCGCGGCCGTGACAGTCGTTCGGGCACTTCAAGGCGCCACAGTCCTCCCCCGTGTAGCCCTCGTCACACTCGCACCAGCCGTTGGTGCACCGCCCCCGGTTGCTGCAGTCGCTGGGGCACCTTAATTCACTGCAGTCCTCCCCCATGAACCGTTCGTCACAGATGCACTGTCCGTTGACACAGCGGCCCCGGCTGTTGCAGTCGTTGGGGCACTTCACTTCCCCGCAGTCGAAGCCCAAGAAACCCTCGTGGCAGACACACTGCCCGTCGATGCAGCGCCCACGCCGGTTGCAGTCACTGGGGCACCTCCGCTCCCCGCAGTCGTCTCCCATGAACCCTTCGTAGCAGACGCACAGGCCGTTTTCACAGCGCCCCTGGTTGTGGCAGTTGTCCGGGCAGGCGACTTCCCCACAGTCCTCCCCGGTGAACCCCGGGTCACAATAGCAGGTCCCGTTGACACAGCGGCCGCGGTCGTAACAGTCGTTGGGGCAAATGAGTTCGCCGCAGTCTTCGCCGGTGTACCCTTCGTCGCACACGCACTCCTCTTCCACACAGCGGCCTCGGTTGTTGCAGTTGTTTGGGCACAGCGGCTCGCTGCAATCCGCCCCGGTGAAGCCGGCCTCGCAGATGCATTGCTGGTGCACACATGTCCCGTGCTCGCCGCAGGGCACTAGGCACACCTCCTGGCTGCAGTCCTCCCCGGCGAAGCCGTCAAAGCAGACACACTGCCCGTCGATGCATTTGCCTTGGTCGTTGCAGTCCCCAGGACAGGTCTGCTGCTCACAGGCTTCCCCGGTGTAGCCTTCATCACAAACACACTTGCCGTCGACACAGCGGCCCCGGTGGTTACAATTCTGAGGGCATTCTGGCTCGGAGCAATTGGGCCCTTTCCAGCCGGGTTCGCAGATGCACCCACAGTGGTCGTTGCTGTAATTGCCATGCCCGCTGCAATACGGCTTGGCCTCAAGAATGCCTACAGAAGCAAAACAAGGCGGCATGTTATCCTTAAAAATGTCGGAGGAGGCAGATCTAGGGATGACTCTCTTTAGACACTTCTACATTGCTGCCTTATCCCAAGTCAGACCCTTTGGGCTTCCAGCTCAGTGCTGTCTACACCAGGGATTCTCAACGCTGGGTCCCCAGATGTGATTGGACTTCAACTCCTATAAATCCCCAACCACAGGGGCTGGGGATTATGGGAATTGAAGTCCAATAACATCTGGAGACCCAACATTGAGAATCCCTGATCTACACCGAATGGCATTCATTCTCTTGGGTTTCAGGAAGGGGCCTTTCCCAGCCTTACCTGGAGATGCGGCCAGGGATGGAACCTGGAGTCTTCTGCATGCAAAGCAGATGCTCTGCCACTGAGCTACAGCCCCATCCATAATGCTCAGGCTGAAATATTGGAAGCGGGGATTGGGGCATCTCTCTTTTTGCTGTTGCAAAAAAAGATGTGGCTCTTTGAATCCCTACTAAGAATGGTGCTATGTTGTCATTCAGTCTCATACCGAGTGGGCCTCTGGGGGGGTGGAAATGATAGTCAGAGCAACTCAGGAGGAGAGCCTTACTTGTGCTAGCCCGAATTGTCCCCTTTCCTAAGCAGGGTCCACCCTGGTTTGCATTTGAATGACTACAGCTGTGAGCACTGAAAGACATTCCCCTTAGGGGATGGGGCCGCTCTGGAAAGTGCATCTATAAGCTTCCATGCAGATGGTTCCAAGTTCCCTCCCTGGCAGCATCTCCATGATAAGGCCGAGAGAGACTCCTGCCTGCAGCCGTGAAGAAGCCGCTGTCAGTCTGGGTAGACAATGCTGAGCTAGATGGACCAAGGGCCTGACTTGGTATATGACAACTTTCTAGGTTTCTGTGTTCCTAGCATAATGGGGTGGAGGAGGGAAGGGAGGCCCAACATGTGATACACCAGCAACACCCACCGGAGATATGCTATGGTGGACAGAACAGGGACAGTGGTTCTCTCCCTGATAAATATAAGAGCGCCAGCCCGTGAAAAGGTGTTGCTGCTATGCCCAGCTAGCCGGATGAATAGCTTGGGCCTGCAAAGGCTTAATTGGTTTCATCAGACTAAGAGAACTGATCCAAGTAGATAGAATTGAGTCTGCCCCATTTATGACCATCAGCCTATCGTAAGGCTGATGGTCAGATCCTTCTCACCATTTTGGGGACTGGAAAAATATCAGTCACTTGCTAAGACAATTTCATTTGAGTGAATGCTAAGAGGATTGTACTATTGATCTTAAAGTGTTGCAAGCATTTTGCATCCTGAATTTGCTGTCAGGCTCTTTGAGAAAATGTTTGGGAATGGGAGGAGGGGGTATGTATTATTAAAGAGAATGCATAAAATAAATACATCCTGTACCCATTATCCACCCTGGCCGACCTCTTTTATTTCCCCACACCCCACCCCTATCTTCTTGACGATGGAGACCTCAAGGCAGAGATTCTGGCTGCAGCATCTATGACCAGAATTGCAGGTGCATTTTAAAAACACTTTAATCGCCTCTTGGCAGTCCTCCACCGGCAACTGGAAAGTGGGAGGGAAATGTTGGGAAACCTGATTGCAGATCTCCTACCATGTGGAGAGGGGATCTGGTCTGGTGGGAGCAAGCATGACTTGTCCCCTTAGCTAAGCAAGGTCTGCCCTAGTTGCATATGAATGGGAGACTTGATGCTTGAGCACTGCAAGATATGGGGATGGAGCAACTCTGGGAAGAGCATCTAGGTCCCAAGTTCCCTCCCTGGCAGCATCTCCAAGACAGGGCTGAGAGAGACTCCTGCCTGCAACCTTGGAGAAGCTGCTGCCAGCCTATGTAGACAATCCTGAGCTAGATGGACCAATGGTCTGACATCTATGGCAGCTTCCTGTGTCCCTATGTGTCTAGTCTGGTCCTAAGCCTCCCATGTGAAAATGCTCTTGGTCTCTCTATTCCTTACTGCTTGCTTATTTACTGCGTCTGTATCCCTCTCTTCTTCCAAAGAGCCCAGAGCGATGCCCATGGCTATGTTCATCCTCACAACCACAACCCAGTGGAGGCAGCTTAGGCGGAGAGAGAAGAGATTGGCCCAGAACGCCCAGTGGGTGCCATGGCTGAACGGGGACTTGAAATCGGGTCTCCCGCATCCTAGCCCAACACTCTCAGCCCCACACCACCCTGGCGCTCTGCCTTACCCACAGCTGTTTGCCCGGTTGGGCAGCAGCCCACACCACCGGCACACTGGTCTCGTAGAGAGGATACCAGCCCCTCCAATTCCTCAAGCCTGCTTAAGAGATCCTTGATATCGGGGGCTGCCGCGCAACCGCAGGCTCGCCGCGGGATGTTGATTCTGTGCGTGAAGACGATCTGGTTCTCCTCGTTCGGCGTGTGCTCCTGAGAATCTCTGCCCGGCTCGACAGATGTAAGGTCTGTGTCTCTACTGGCGGGGTCCAAGTCCACGGAGCAGAGGTTGCCCATGGGGACCTTGATATTGTAGACGTGGTTAAAGACCACGGGCTGATTGTCCTCCGGCAAAGTGACGTTTATCCCCGTCTCCCTCTTCTGCCGAATTATCCTCTTGATGAGTCCACCACTGACGTACTGATGGAGCAAAGAGAGGACCGCCACGGCCCAAACCCACGTGGGGAGACCCATGCTGAGGTTCAGTTCCTCCGGGACGTCCTTGCGGCTTCAATGTGGATGCACGCTCACAGCCCGCCGGACGTGGACAGATTGGGGGCTCTTCACTTCTCCCTCCTCCTGATCAGCTTGGTTGTTCCTGAAACAGTTAAAATTACAGGGAGTGAGTTACGTCTCTGTGAAACTGATACGCCAAGGGGTGTGTGTGTGTGTGAACTCCAGGGAGAGAGGTCATGCGGTGACATCAGGACGCGATCAGATTACAGTTCTAGAAAAAGAAGGGGGCTTTCAAGGTTCTGATGAGACACAAAGATTAAAGGCAGTATCTCCGGCTGGAGGAGGAGAGCTGGTTTGGGGGTCTCAGGCATTTGCTAAGCGGGATCCACCCTGGCTTGCATTTGAATGGGAAACTACACGTGTGAGCACCGTACGATCTTCCCTTTAGGGCAGGCCTGCTCAATTTCGGCCCTCCTGAAGATACGACTCCCGTAGTCCCTGGCTATTGGCCATTGTGGCTGGGGATTATGGGAATTGTAGTCCAAAAACAGCTGCCGGGGGGGGCAAAGTTGAGCAAACCAGGACAGATCCTGCTTAACAAAGGGGACAATTCAAACTCGCTACTGCAGGACCAATCTCACTTAGCGAGGTCCCGATCTGAAGCCACGGCATCCCCCGTTTGGGCTCTGGGCTCCCTAAAAATCTCCCTAGAAGCAGCCCTAGAACAGCCAGAGTGCTAATTCCATGCCTTCCTTCTTGGCCCCTCTCCATGGATCCATTTAATGCTGCCAATGATTTCGGCATGGTGTGAGAACTTGGGGAAACCGGTGAGGTCAGCTCTCTTGTGCAACGTTCTAATGAGATACAAGGGACCTCATTAGGATGGATTAACAGAAGTGAGCTTTAACAGCCGGGATGGTTTTCCACGAGCTTGAAATGGTGCGCCTTGCTCAAAGAGAGTCTGCTGGCTGCCAACAGACCCTGGGCCTTGAGCCATCTTTTGGGTGCTTAGGGGGAGAAAAGAACATCTTGAAAAGGTCTGGGAGTCGGAGAAGATTCTGGCTTTTGACACACCAGGAGTGAGAAGTGTTTGGATGCACTCCTATACATTACCACCAGGCTTTCTAGATAGTGCAGACTAGTGGTTAGGGTGTCCAAATAGTATGGAATCACAGGTTCAAATCATTATTCAGCCAGGAAGCTAACTGGATGGCTGTGGGCCATGTAATTAAGATGAAAATATATGTTTCCTTACATGGACATTTGATCTCCTCTCTCTCTCTCTCTCTCTCTCTCAGCTGAACCTACCTCACAGCATGGCTAGCCTGACCACTAGGCAGACCTAGGCACTCGCCTAGGCACCAGGATTTTTTTGGGGGGGAGCATAAGGAGTGCAAGAATATTGCACTGCCAATTACTCTCCCTCTTGTAAAATGTCATCCTGCACATTCTGCACGCCGCCGCCCCCAATGCAGTTGTCTTTGCTGATTGCACTTCACCCCCCAATAAAACACAGGTCTCAGCAGGTGCACTCCCTCTCTGGAAGATGAACTGCCTGCTGCAGCGTTCATTACCAAATAGAAATGGTCTCAGACGGGATCTCCAGATTTGCAACAGCATCGCTGAAGGGCTGGAGTTTTGCCCCCAGAATAGACTCCGGAACTCTCTCCCACTGTATCCTCAAACCAGCGTGGACTAGTCATTCGCTGGTCATCTGGGCAGGCTGGTCATTCAGGCTGGCGGATGAGCAGCCTGTGGGGCTCAGGTTAGAGGGGGGACACTACAATTCTTGGCCTGGGGTCAAAGTTTACCTCGAGCACCCAAAGCCCCAGGGTCGGCCCTGCCTCACAGGGTTGTTGTGAGGATAAGCTGAGGGAAGGAAGAGCCATATACTCCCTTGGAGGAAGGGTGGGAAAGCTGTGTGTGGCCAGACTCTTTGCCGGGGTGGTCCGAGGATGAATGCAAATGAATTTTTTGGTTCACAAGACAGAATGAAGGGCAGGCAGGGATAGGATTTCAAAGGCATTCACAGCATGAAGCCAACACAAAGAGGGACAGAGGTTCAGCCCAGTGTCTCTGAACAAAGGGGAAAGGGACTTGATTTGGACTGGGAAACACACGAGGAAGGATCCTAGCCCCACCTCATTCTGGGACACCGTCTAGACATTCTGGAGATGCAGGCACCCTTGACTGGCTTTTAAAGATCCCCAGACGAGAATACTTAGCAGCAATGGAGTGTTTTGGTAGGGGGCTGCCCAAGGCATGGCAGAGCCAGGACAAAATGCTGCCTTGCAAGTCAACTCCGGGAGGTTTTGGAAGGGCAGGGAGGAGGGAAGGTTGCTAGCAGACACACTTCTTCACTGCTCCTCGTGCAAGACGTTTGCAAGACGTGTGAGGCGAGGGGGCACGCGCAAAGGTTGCAGGGGCCAGTCTGGCCTCAAGGAGCCGCCCCGAGCCGTAGTGTACTGGTGGGGCGGGGTATAAATATTGGAGTTGCCCCAGCTAAAGGCCATTGCAGCTGGGGATGCTGGGAGTTGTAGTGAACAACATCTGGAAATCCCCGTTAGAGGGAACACTGGTGCACACCATTTCTCTGGAATGACCACTAACCCGTTGGGTGGCTACACAGAGACGGGCCTTCCCGGTCGCTGCACCGAGATTGTGGCATGAGCTCCCTGCTGAGATACGATCCTCCCCATCTCTGGCAATTTTCAAAAAAACACACTTAAAAACCCATCTTTTTGCCCAAGCTTTCTCAGCTTCCTAATTTTTTAGGTTTTAATTGCTGGTTTATTTTAAAATTGTTTTTAGTTTTTGTATACGTTTTAACTTGTTTTATGCTATTGTTAACCGCCCAGAGATGAAAGTTTGGGGCGGTGTACAGATTTGATAAATAAATAAATGAAATAATCCCTGGTTATTGGCCACTGTGGCTGGGGATTATGGGAGTTGCAGTTTTATTTATTCAAAATATTTCTATACCACCCAAAACCCGTGTCTCTGGGCAGTTTACAATTAGTTCAAGTAAACCCCTCCTGTATTCTTCCAAAGACAACCACAGGGCTCTGTGGTCGCCACAGGTCGACACCGACTTGACAACACAACTTTACCTTAAGTTCAAAATCAGCTGGAGGGCCTAAGTTGAGCAGGTCTGCCATAGACCTTCTGCAGGCAAAGCACGACTCAACCACAGTGCAGTGACATCGATACTTTTCTCCAAAGTGAAAAAGTGTTGGACGAGGACCAGGGAGACCTGAGTTCAAATCCTCAGTTCAGCCATGGAACTCACTGGGTGACTCTGGGTCAGTCACTTCTCTCTCAGCCTAACCTACCTCACAGGGTGGTTGTGAGGAGAAACATAGCCATGGACGCCACTCTGGGCCCTTTGGAGGCAGAGCAGGTTTTGAATGTAGAAAATAAAGCATTTTGGAGTTTTTTGCTTTTCACAAGGAGAAACGGAAATTGTTCTGAACCTTTGGAAGATTTCCACAGGCCTACAGAGTAATGGCAACTCCACATCATTCTGCTGAGCATCTTTCATAGGTTGGCATGACTCTGTCTGGCAGAAGATCAACATCCTATCTTGCTAGATGGTTTATTTGATGCATTCTCCCCACTCCTGAACAGCTAGAGAGTTGTAGCCAGGAGGAGAGTTGGAATTAGCATATCTGCCATCTCCTGCCCATGGGGTATCTCCAACTGAGATGCGTCATTAATTTGGCACTAAATTAAGGAGTTAGCAGGAGTTACATGAGATTAAACACTGAGACAGAAGCACGGGGTGACTAATTCTGAATTATAGATGCCAGCCGCTGATTCGTACAGGGCTAAAGCGATTGTCTGGTTTCAAGAGTGAGTTATTAGGCGTGCGTTGATTCTTGTGTTTAGAAACACGGCTTTTCCAAAATCTGGCTGGCTAAATATAACCATTACATAATGTACTGCTCTGTGCTACTTACTCAAACATTTGACTCAAAGCAACTGTGTTTATAAAGCGTTCCAAGTTTATCTGACATAACCCAGAGCCGTCAAGAAATTCATGGTCACAGCGGACGACCTTCAGCTGTGAAAGGCCCCACTTAGCTCTATGGGGCAGCAGCCAAGAAAGTCCTCCATCAAACATACAGGGAACTATAGGGCCAAGAGCCCGGTCCATCACCCCTCAGATTCTAGCATGGAGCCCACTTTATGGAGCACATCTTGGTGAACCCCCAAAGCTGCTGGTTGAGGAACATGTGGAAATCTCCCAAATGCTTTCACTGGTCTTGAAACTCACGCTTTCCCTTGAAATTACAAATATCAGAAGCTGCGTCTGACCACTAGTCCAACTAGATCAGTATTGTCTCCTGGCCACCTGCTTGTTGGCTTTAAAAGGGGCTCAGACAAATTCATCTATCAGTAGCTAGTCTAGCAATAGCTACTAGTCCCACCTCCAGGCTCAGAAGCAGAATGCATCTGCATCCCAGTTGCAGGGGAGCAACAGCAAGAGAGAGGGCATGCCCTCAGCTCTTGCCTGTGGGTTTCCCAGAGGCATCTGGTGGGCTACTGTGGGCAACAGGGTGCTGGACTAGATAGGCCTTGGATCTGATTAGGGATGTGCACGAATCAATTTTTGCAATTTGATTTGTGGTCAAATCGAATCAGTCAGATTCGATACGAACCCGAATCTGCAAACTCGAATCTGATCAGAATTGATTAGAGTTGGATTAGACTTGATTCAGATTTGACTTGACTTGACCCACTTTTAAAGGTCCTGAAGATACCAAAGTGGGGTGGGGGTGGGTAGGACCCCATGGGTGATACTTACCACCCAAATTTCAAGGCACACGGTTGATTTTTTAATGAACTCCGTTTCAAGGTCGAATCACTCAAATCGACCAGATTCAAGTCAAATCAATTTGACCTTGAAATGATTCAGACAACCCTAGACCTGATGCAGCAAGGCTCTTCTTAGGTTCTTATGCAACTGTCCCAGATCTCAGCCACGGATGCTAACTAGCTTGGCTACTGGGGTCCTTTTAACTGGATATGGCAGTGTTTGAAATCTTCGGCATACAAAGCAGATGTGGTACCACTGAGCGAGCTGTCTATTTTTACATGTATACATCCATATCCCACAGTTCCTCTGAGGCATACATGGTTATGTACACGGTTACATACAGAGTGGTATACATGGTTATGTTTATTTTCACAACAACCCTGCAAGGTAGAGAAAGCTGTAAGTGCGACTATGCAGTCACCTATTTTCCCTCTCTAGGGGAGTAGATTGCCAAAAAATCACGATGAGCACCCCTGGGATACTAGTACCGACACCCAAAATTTGTGGGCCGTGGATTAAGTTTGCAATTTGACCTCCCTCTACATTTCAGAATTCTCCAGCATCAAAAGCAACGGGCAAGCCTCGTTGGGGGGAAACCAAGCTGGCGCTACTAATCAGATCACCCAATGCTGGAAAGTCCAGCCAAGGATAGAAAGCCAAGGATAAAATGCAAATGTGAATATAATAAATCCGGGGCTGGTCTGTGTCTGCCATCTATGTTATGGAAACTGGCATAGGAGAAAACGGGAACACAAAAGCAGGCGGTCCACAGGATGCTTGTGGGGTTTGCATCCAAGAGCTCAGCACGGTGCACAGCAACCGGCAGACAAGAGTTTTGTGTCTGATTTCCAAGAGGAAATCAAATCAGATGGTGGCAGCAAGCCGCGTGATAATGTCCATCACCCACTGGAGACCACTTCTCTCCACTGCGACACAATTGCTACTCTTCGCAGCTGTTTCCAGGGCCTGGACCAACAGAGCTTGGGGCGGATCCAGTGGAGACAAAAAGCCATAGATGAGAAACAGCAGGCCGGCACAGCGCGATGAGCAGCAACAATCAGACCGACGGCGGAAAAAGCAGGCTCTGTTCTAAAAATGGAAAGGGAGCTGCGGAAATAGGCCACATGAAATGACTCCCTGGAAAGCAAAAAAACTGCTTGTGGAAACTCACTCTCTCTCTCTCTCCTCCCTCCCTCATTAGAGATGGCTGGGCTCTTTCGGAATCAGCTCTTCAGCCGACACTCTGAAACGGTCTAGCTTAAACCTTCCATTTGAAACTCCCACCGGCACACCCCCCGATACGAAGTACACATCATTACTCCTGCCTTGTGCTCTCTCTCAGTGGTGAGGTCATATCTTGAATGGGTCGGCTATCTCCCGGAAGGATCAGGACATCTAAGGGAGAAAAGCACAAGGCAGACGCTACTGCTTAGCTATGCATTTATTTTTTTGAGTTCACCGACATCGCACAGATTCACTCAGAACACCCCAATTCTAATGTCCCCTTAGCTAAGCAGGGTCCACCCTGGTTGCATATGAATGGGAGACTACATGTGTGAGCCCTGTGAGATCTTCCTCTTAGGGGATGAAGCCGCTCTGGGAAGAGCAGAAGAAGGTTCCAAGTTCCCTCCCTGGCAGCATCTCCAAGATAGGGCTGAGAAAGATTCCTGCCTGCAACCTTGGAGAAGCCACTGCCAGTCTGTGAAGACAATACTGAGCTAGATAGACCAATGGTCTGACTCAGTATATGGCAGCTTCCTATGTTCCTGTTTTGCATGCAGAAGGTCCCAGGTTCAATCCCTGGCAGCATATCCTGGTAGGGCTGGGAGAGACTCCTGCCTGAAGCCTTGGAGAGCTGCTGCCAGTCTGTGTAAACAGCACTGAGCTAGACTAACCAAGGGGCTGACTCAGCTGCTGCCAATCAGAGTAGGCAACATGGGGTTAGATGGATCAATGGCCTGACTCAGTAAGTATAAGGCAGCTTCCTATGTTCCTATGCACCACACTTGGGAGTTCAGAGATCCACCAAAGGGGGGAAGTTCACCACTTCCTTTGGAAGAGTTGGGCCAGCCCTTCCATAAGGCAAGGCAGGACGGCTGCTGGAAGCACGGGTGCAGGGAGTATTTGGCACTCAAGTGGCTGGCCATGCAAAGGGAATCTATTGCACTCAAAGCCCATTAAGTAGTGAACGTACACATAGGAAGTTGCCTTGGACTGAGTCGAACTGTCCATCTTCCCCAGCATGGACGGCTGGGAGTTCTCCAGGGATCTGAGCAGAGGGTCATTCCCAGCGGAAGTTGCCAGGGACGGAATCTGGGAATTCCTACAGGCTTTGGGTTCCAATGGTGCCCTCTCGGTCACTAAACACGATTCAGACATGACGTTGGACATTCAGGCCATGCTTTGGACAGCGCACACAGGTACAAATCTGTACACCGGTGCTGTTATTCACACATTACGCTGAACACAGGCACAGCAGTACCGTGTATCCCAGGGGCCTGTAGGCGGGTTCACTTTTAAGATGGATGCAGGGACAATCATTCACACAAACACCCGTGCAAGTATACAGACATCTGTACACTTGGCAGGGGCGTAGTGGAGAGGGGGCCTGTGTTCACCCTTCTCCCCGGCCACCCCTCAGAGTGAGGGGGATAATAAAGAAAATAGGGAGGGATGGAATTGGGGGCCCCATTAGGAGCTGGGGGGGGTGGGGCCTGAGTTCTTTGGACACGTTGGCTCAATTATAGCAACATCTCTGACACTTGGACAACATAATGTCTGAACAGGGCATTACTCACACCAGGTTTAGGCACATAGGAAGTTGCTTTTCACTTAGTTGGTTCACTGCTCCGTTTAGCTTATTATTGCCCACACTGACTGGCAGCAGCTCTCCAAGGTTTCAGGGAGGAGTCTCTCCCAGCCCTACCTGGAGATGCTGCCAGGGATTGAACCTCAGATCTCCTGCATGCAAAGCAGATGCTTTTCTGCTGAAAAACAGTCCTTTCCCCAAAATATACCCTACAACATTTCTCAGAGACTGTGGAACTGCCTGATACTGAGTCAGTCCCTTGGTCCATCTAGCTCAGCACTGACTGGCAGCAGCCCTTCAAAGTTCCAGGCAGGAGTCTCTCCCAGCCCTTCTTGGAGATGCTGCCAGGGAGGGAACGGGGGCCTTCTGCATGCAAAGCCGATGCTCTACCGCCGAGCAATAGATGTCCCTATGCAGCTGCCTTAGACTGAGTCAGACTATTGGTCCATCAAGGTCAACACCGTCTGCACCCACCGGCAGCAGCTCTCCAGAGTTTCAGGCAGGGGTCCTTGCCAGTCCTACGGGGAGATGCTGCCAGGGATGAAACCTGGGGCCTTCTTCATACCACTGAGCTATGGTCCCATTCCTAAATCCCTCCCCTTTGAGCACCATCTCCATCCTGCATAACAGAAGGACACAGCACAGAGCAATGCGTGAAGCATCTGCTTCCCACGAGAGAGAGAGAGAAAGACTCTCTTGTTTCAAGACCAGCTTTCTTATCTCACCCCAGTTCGGTGAGAAGCTCTCCATCCTCCCTCTTAGGAGAGACATATGCCCAGCTGGCAAAAAGCTACGGCTTTCTAAACTTGTCTTTGGAAAGTTCCTTTGCCAAGTTACACATGGTCAGGAGCTCATTTTTTTTCAATGACTTCACTTCGAATTATGCCAAGTCCTTTATAGGCGCGCTCCGTACTTACAGGACTGGTAATTCTTCTCTCCCCCCACCCTTGAATAAATTGCAGCAGCTAATATGGATTAAAAACATAAGGCTGCTGTTTCATTTCCAGGATCTTGAAGGTTTCTTCCAAAAACACTCCGCCATACAGCCTTAATAGCCCTTTCTGGAAAAGTGAGCCGTTTCACCATGCAATAAAAGGATTAATAGTTCATTCCCTCGCTTTCCCCATGTACTATGGTGCTCATTTGTGTTATGGAGAGTGAGATCTTTAGCCGGCAAGACAACGGAATGGATTTTCACGTCTCCCTGCAGAAGGGTTATAAGACGATATTTGGCCATGGTTGTAGAGAACGAGGTGGGTTCTCTAACGGGCATGTTCCAACAGGAAGCTAACTAAATGGATCAAAGCAAGTGGAGTGGTGATCTGAACCGCAATGGATTGCCCTACTCAGCAAAGCCATCTCTGCTCATTCTGTAGTTTCCAGGGTCTGATCCAAAGGGGTTCCAGAAGATCTGATCGGGAACAGCAGGTCAGCTCGATAAGACAAAGCTTCACAGAGACACAGAGAAGGAAACCTTGTATGTTCTAACTCGGAAAGACCCAGTGGTGGGACTCAGAAACTCAGAAAGACCTCAGTGGGAGAGCATCAGCTGGGCATGCAGGTGGTCCCAGGTTTAAACCCCAACAGGTAGGGATGGGAAAGACTCCTGCCTGGAACCTTGGAGAGCTGCTCAGAGTAGAGACTGTGCTTATGTTCTTCCCATGAGGATGGGAGAATCACGACAGCTAGCTACTGCGAAGAGTGCCACTCAAATGCTGCTGCCCACTGCCCTTAAGGTGGTGGGGGAAAATAAGTTTAAAAGGACACAACTGGGTACCACCTTCAGTCCAAAGCTGTTATGACATCTCAGAATCGATCTGCCCCCTCCTAAATCACCGGCGGTCCTCTCCTGCTCCAAATTTTGACCACCACCAGCCTAAATTTGAGACCAAATGTTCTGCCATGAGGATTTCCCACGCAACGCTACTCCAAGCTCATTCCACTCAGGAAACCTGCTACTCTCCTTAACGGACATGAACTTCAGCAAGGAGCCACAGAGGTGGAGTTTTCCTTCCCTTCACTCAAAAGCCCAACTAACAGACTTGTGCATTGGAGCAGAAGCCCTGCCTTTCGGAGCGCCGCTGTGAGGGCTGGTCCTCCGTACGACATTTCGAGTTATCATTTGCAGGGAGTTCCAAAGGCTGGCTTCCTTCTTGCTACAGCTGCCATGTTTAATGCACTTTCCAGAATCGCGTTCTTCCGGCCCTTCCTTGAATACCTGGATGCAGGGGTGACCGTAGAACAACCAGTATGCAAAGGGAGATGCAAAGGACATTATGAGGTGAAATATTTAAAAAGGTAATTAATGCTGTTAGTTAACCCCTGCTAACTGAGCAAAGAGGCACCTTTTCAAAGTGGCAATTCTCTTTATTGAGCAGGGGGAGAGCAACTGGCCCTATCCATCCCCAGCACAGCATCCCTCCAGTGGCTGTTGCTGGTGTCAATCTTATGTTTCTTTTTTAGATGGAGAGCCCTTCAGGGATAGGGAGCCATTTTATTTATTTATTTATATCCAAGGAAACTGTGTCGGGATTTGTTGAAAAGCAGTATATAAATATTTGTCGTATTGGACATTTTCAAACTTATTCAGAAAACGGGCCATATTCTTCTTAGAAAACACTCTTTGGGGATCAGCCCAACCCTTCTGGTCTGCTTCCCAGGATAGTTTCCTCTTCCTGTCCCAAGTCCATGTGGCAGAAAAGCCGTCTTCTCTCTAACAGGGACTCCCCGGCGTTGGTGACTACAACTCCCAGAATCCCCAGCTGCAACAGCTTTTGCTGTGGGGTTATGGGAGTTGTAGTCAACAACATCAGGGAATCCCTGTGAGAGGGAACACTGGTGGGGAGAGAGGTCCATTGCAGGCCAGCTGAAATCTGGGTTGGGAGAGATGATATCCGCACACAGTCCCGGTCCTGGCCAGGAAGGAAGTGAAGGGGGTTGGCCCGGCTCCTGGGAGGCTGGAGGAGTCTCCCACCTTCCTTGGCTGATCTGGCTTCTGCTGCTTGTTCTGGGGAAGAGGAGCAACTTCTTTAAACAACAGAAGCCTTTTGAAATAATTAATGCAAGCAATAGGACCATAATATACCGTGACTGTATTGTCTGACACTTTGCCGTCAGTTTGCCGTCTGGTGGATGGGGGAGTGAAAAGGGGAGCGGGAAATATTTTGGGGGGAGTGCCTGCCCCCACTTGGAGTCATCCCAGGCTGCATTAGCAATGTGAGCAGCTCAAAGCTTCATTCGGCGTGCAACCCTTAGAGGGTGCTGAAGGGAGGGTGCAGACAGGCTTCCTCGTGTGATAATTTGACTTCTTAAAAAAGCCAGCTGGCGTCCTTCCATCCCAGTTCAGATCCGCTCTGTCCTTGGTACTGGCACATTTAAATTTTCAGGAACAAGGGAAAAAAAAAACATTGTCTCCATCACTCACGAGACCACAGAAGTGGTTCCTAGAAGGCTCCATTAAACGTCTCTCTTGCCCGCCCACGCGGGCTGGATGGCTGCTTGGCCTAGTTCTGTCAGATACGGTGAAATCAAGGATTTGTTGTCTCTGGAAAAGAGTCTAGCCCTTTCTGCAGCTCCATTTTTATTTGGGGGGAAGAAACGGAAAGGCACACCGGCCCACATATGACCAAGTGGAGTCAGGACGAACTCAGCACTGGGATAAAGCAATTCTCGGATGTAAGACGGAGTGCATTTCTTGCTTTCTTGCGGAACACTGTCCCATCCATTCCAAAGGATGAAAAGAGATGGAGCTGAAGGCTCGCCCGGCCACGCAAATGGCCAGTGTGCATGCACGGTGCAAGTGCAGAAAGGGCCCCCAAAGGCCCCGAAATTGGCTAAAACTGCCCCTTCAAGACCAGGGGAGGCCAGCAGGGGGAGGGGGGACTGTTGGAGACTGCCCCCACGGCCACGCCAGCAACCCCTGAGGTTGCCAGAGGTGGTAAGTTCTTTAAAAAAAATTATCATATAGAACCCCAAACTGGCCCCAAGCCTCTCCTCAAAAGTTGATCGTCTCTTTCTCCGGAGTGCCTCCCTGAATTCTTTCCAACTTGTCAAATCGCAGCCCAGAGCAGAAGATGCCACTCGAAGCAAAGCCTTAGAAGTGTTGCGTAAGAGTAGGAACATTTTACTTCTCCTGTCCTGTGCTTCTGTACAGAGGTGGCGTCCTTTGCTGAGCCATGCTCAGGCTGTTGACCATGTATAGTAGTCCTGATTACAGGTTTATTCTAGACAGGACACATTTTGGGCAGTGCAATAAGTTACTGGAGGGACCACGTTTTTCTGCAGTCGGGACTATGACGTTTGGGGCGGAGACCTGCTCTTGCATTGGCAAGCATGCATTGGCAAGCCTGTGTTTGCTAAGCAGGGTCTGCCTTGGTTTGCATTTGAATGGGAGACTACAGGTGATCACTGGGAGACATCCCGCTTTGGGGATGGGGCCGCTCTGGGGAAAGCACCTTGTGGATCCGAGGAGAGCTGATCTTGTGCTTTGCAAGCATGCATGGTTGGCTTTGCTAAGCAGGGACTGCCCTGGTTTGCATTTGAATGGGAGTGCATGTAAACAGCCCTTGGATGAGGCCGGGGAGGCAGCCCCCTCAGGCAGTAAGATGGGAGACGACAAGATGTCTTTTAAAAATGAAAAGGGAGGGGGGAGGGTGTGCACAAGGGGCGTGTGGCATTTCATGCCCTGCCTCGAGCCCACAGTGGTCTCTTGAGCCACCTCGGTTCAGGATCGCATCTTTTCTGACCCCTCGGTGTGCACCCGGAGGAGAGGACTGTGTGAAGGAGGAGGGCCGCTTGTTCACACCGAGTGATCCCAGTTGGAAACTTCTGAAAGCTCCCTGACATTTTCTGACGCTACCCGCAGCGTTGTCATGGGGAAAATAAAAGAGCGGGAGATCAAATGTCCACATAAGGAACGTATATTTTCATCTTAATTAGATGTGCGCAATTCATTTCCCCTAGCCATTATGGCTTAGGAGGCGTCAGGCCGCTTCAGTTCCTAATACAACAGTCCTGAAGATTGCCTCTTCTGTATTCTCCCCACACATTCTGCAAGGCAGACAGCACCCCCCCCCGCCCTGCCAGCCCCGGCTTGCCAGTCAGGGCAACTCCTCACCCCACGGCTTATTTACATCACACTTGGTGCGGGGCAGGGGGTGGATTTCAGGATTTCCTGGACGTGTGCCCAGATTTTAACTTTTCCCACATGTGGAATGCATTTGCTACCGAGTACGGACATTCACAGGAAGGGAGAGCAAACAGACGGGGGCGTCATTGACTCCAGGACCGAAGGTCTCTCTCTGTCCACAGCTCTCAGGTGGAAACCCAAACAGAACCAGAGATGGAAAAGACCTTGGAGAAGAGGCGACTCAGGGGAGGCACGTTCGAGGTGTATAAAATGATGCAGGGAGTGGAGAGGAATTTCCCTCCCTCTCTCACAACACGAGAACCATGGGGCGCCCCATGAAACTGAAGGTCGGGAAATTTAGGGCTGACAAGAGGAAGTACTTTTTCCACACAGCGCATAATTAATCTATGGAATCCCTTGCCATGGGAAGCGGTGACGGCCACCAGCTTGGGTGGCTTTAAAGGGGGCTTAGACAGATTCATGGTGGACACAGGTCTATCAATGGCTACTGGTCTAGTGGCTGTGGGCCACCTCCAGCCTCAGAGGCAGGATGCCTCTCAATCCCAGCTGCAGGGGAGCCACAGCAGGAGAGAGGGCATGCACATACCTCCTGCCTGTGGGCTCCCCAGAGGCATCTGGTGGGCCACTGTGGGAAACAGGATGCTGGACTAGATGGGCCGGATCCAGCACACACAGCTGTTCTGATGTTCTTATGATGAGGCAGCTAAGGTGATCAGCTTGCCCTGTTTGAGTCTCTCTCTAGGCACATAGTGCCATTCAGTGCAGCCCTGGCAGAGATTTGAAATGGCATATACTAAATAAGCTACAGTTTAGGACAGGGGTGGGCAAACTACTCTGTTATGGTCTTGCAGTAGCAAGCATGACTTGTCTCCTTTGATAAGCAGGGTCCACCCTAGTTTGCATATGAATGGGAGACGACATGTGTGAGCACTGCAAGATATTCCCCTTAGGGTTGGGGCTGCTCTGGGAAGAGCATCTACATGCCTGCATGCAGAAGGTCGCATGTTCCCTCGCTGGAAGCATCTCCAAGACAGGGCTGACAGAGATTCCTGCCTGCAGCCTTGGAGAAGCCGCTGCCAGGCTGTGTAGACAATACTGAGCTAGATGGACCAAGGGTCTGACTCGGTATATGGCAGCTTCCTATGTTCCTACACCACTGTCTTTAGATTATTCTTGCTGGCCATCTTGGGAGGGCTTGGTCCAATAACACAGTATCTACGTCTATGAAGGACAATAATTTTACAGTGCTTCGCAAAACAGCTCCACACCGGGGCATGAATAAAGCAGCAAAGTAACAAAATAATCAAAGACTCACCACATGACATAAAAGATCGGCAATGATAAAATAGCCAGGAGTAGTAAAAACCTCTCTCCTTCTCTCTTTGGACCATAGAATGCCAGCTGCTTGCATTCATATCTGTCTATTCAAACCGAAGAATTTGCTTCTGTATTAGAATTTCAATTATGTTCCATTTGCATAATTAATGCAGCAGGGATTAAATTATCACTATCGCCACATTATCCCCCATGCCAAGAAGAAAAGTAGGGGCCAGCCCATAATTCCCTTGCACTGCCAAGGACAACGGGATAAAGAATGTCTTTGGAAAAGACACTCTAGCCAATTCTTTATGCCCAGGAGGACTGAAGCAGAGTTAGCAACCTCTCTGGAATCACCAGCGCATTCTTATTGAAGCACCTGAGCAGGGAATTGTTCCTGGATCTTCCAGTAGCAATTTAACAGGAAACTACTGAGGGTCAGACTGGCAGTATCCTCTGAATGTATAGATTGGTCCACAGAGTTGAACATCTAGTTAACCCTCCACAAAATGGGAGAACCCACCATCCCTGCACAGTAAACTCAGCCAGGTCACGTGGACTACATCAAATGCAGGAATAGTAGGGAAAGCACAGGACAAATCAGACTAGCCAGTGTTCTGAGGGACATCTTTTCCCAGCACCAAATATGGTAATCCATTTGATCTTGAGTGTAAGGAGGAGCAAAATCCACCAAGTCATCTGATTCCATGTAGTTCCATTCCAACCAAACCCCCAGAGCAAAAGCCCCACCCTTGATCAGAAATGTGTTGCCCAAAGAAGCCCGTATAATAAGCATACCCCCTATCTACTACTGCTATAATCCAGACTGTGTTTTCTTTTATTTTGCAGAACCTCTACATCAATTCACTGAAGCATCCACAGTCAAGTCAGACCACACGCAGAGCAGACAATCCTAGTTTCCAACTTTTAGAAATAGTCCAGAAATCAAACCTTTGCTCAACACCGTCACTTTGTACATCCAGTAGAAGCCGCTGGTAATGCTTTCCCAAGACTGGACCGCTTTGGGCTGTAGACAGAAGAAGGTTCCCATATTTGAAGTCTGTCCCACAAAGAACTGCCCAACCGGCCCCCGCACAAAGAAACCGAACATGCCACGGAGAGGGGGTTGGCTCAGCCTTTTTCTTCACATGCAAATGTTCTGTGCTAAGAAGATTTTCTTAGGTGAGGAAGCAAACATGTAGCCTCTCCCTCATCTGCATCCCCAAATGGTACCAGTTTAGGGAAAGATTCACCACTCGATACTGCATGCATGAACTGCATGCATGAACACCTCATGACCTCCCATCCCAGACAAGGGGTCCCTCAAAGCAAGCACCTCCAACTCCCTCCTGCCCCCAGAATAACTTGATGTGTTGGTGTCAGCAGTGTGATCCCCAAGAGAAAGTACTCTGAATTCTCTGCCAATCCCATTTCAATTTGTGTTGTCCGATCAGCAGGAATTAAACAACCACTGCTCCTCTATACATTATTCCCCCATGCCAAGAAGAAAGGTAAGGGTTAGCCCATAATCCCTTGCACTATTGGGGACAATGGCATAGAAAATGCCTTTGGGAAAGACACTCTAGCCAATTCTTTATGCCCTGGAGGACTAAAGGAGTTAGCAGCTTCCCCAGAACCATCAGTACTGCCTAGTTTCAACACACTTGAGCAGAGAGACAGATCATTTCCCTTCTAAGATTACACTCCTGGTAACTTAGATAACCCATCATTGAGCGACGGCTATTCTCTACAGGCATCTCAGATCAATTTTCTCAGCTGGAGGATCAAAACTTCATTTAAAAAAACCAAAAACTTCTATGGACTCCCCTGTGTGCTGAATCCTGGCTGAGTTTTCAGCTAGCAAAAAAATGAAAACCCTGACCTGCTTAAAACCCTGCTCCTTTTCAGCACTTCCAACTGATCCAAGCAGCTGCCATAAATAAATTACAACTTGCCTCAAACAAAAGCCACTGGAAGAATTAAGATCACTATATGCTGCTTTGTTCCTCTCAAGGCAGTGTCATGAAGACTCCGCGGAGAAATTGGAGCTGAAAATAGAGTTACGAGGCTGCCTATTTAGTGATGTAAGATGGACTACTGTCTGGGTTTGATTCAGGCAGCTTCCACATTTGGGAGAGGGAGGTGAAAGGGGGAGATGGAGGAGAAGGAGTGAAAAGCTGACAATATGCAGGTTGCACCGCAATCTATGGGGCACAATCCAGCCAACATGAAGCAAATTTGAATCCGCGTGCTTAAGCATGATACACTGACTGTACAGCGCCTATGTAGATGCATTCACAAGCCAGTTCAATGGGACTCACTCCCAAGTAAGCATTGCAAGACGATGCACATCTGTATGGAGTAACCCCACTGAGGCAAGTGGGACTTAATTCCAAGTAAGCATGGGGATGGGGCCATAGTTCAGTGGCAGAGCATCAATTTTCTGTATTGAGCAGGGGAGAGCAACTGGCCTTATCTATCCCCAGCACAGCATCCCTCCAGTGGTTGTGGCTGGTGTCTATCCTGGTTTCTTCTTTTTTTTAGATTTTGAGCCCTTTGGGGACAGGGAGCCATTCATTCATTCATTCATTTATTCATTCTCTCTCTCTCTCTCTCTGTAAACCACTTTGGGAACTTTTGTTGAAAAGTAGTATATACGTGTTCTTTGTATTTGGTGTATGCACTGCAGAAGATCTCCCAGGTTCATTAATGGCAGCACCTCCAACTAGGGCTGGGGAAGACCCTTGCCTGAAGCCTTGGAGAGCTGCTGCCAGTCAGTGCAGACAATACTGAACTTGATGGACTAAGGGTCTGACTCAGTAGAAGGCAGCTGCCTATGTAATTCCTATATTTAAAAAACCACCACCACCCATGCACAGGATTGGCCTATAAAACACTACTCTGGAGAAAAGGGGAATGTGCAGCGGAATCCTATGCTCGTCTTACTCAAAAAGCGAGAGACGTAAGTTTTGGGTGGTATAAAAATATTTAAATAAATAAATTAAATACTGTTAAATAAATACACAAACAAATAAAGGAAGCCCAACAATGCCCAATGAGGCTCACTCCGGATTCAGTGTGTTTAGGATTGCAATAGCTTAGATTAAAGTTAGAGTAGAGATTTCTCTCTCCCAGCACATTTATCAGAAACTCTTGTACAGCTTCCCTTGACTCTCTAGTCGTGCACACTTTGCATTTTACTTTAGACAGAATCCAGCCATCTCCAGTCAGAATCAGGCCCATGTTTTCTAGTTGCACAGGACAGCTCTGACCTAAGGCAATGAGCCATACAGTGCAAATTGGTGTGAATTTTCACAGAAGTAAGCCCCACCACCACCGTGTCCAAAAGGATATATTCCCTGGAAGGTTTCCTGAAGCACATTTCCTCAAAGTGAGCCTTCATGGAATTCAAAATTAGTGCACAGGATCCGGCCACTAGCCTCAGGGCTGCTGTGTGTGGTGCAGAGCGTGACAAGTTCTTTTTTTGGCGGGGGAAAGAAACCGAGAAAATGTTCCATTAATAAATTCCACAGCTCCCAGTTTAGAAGCCGGGTCCAGCAGCTGTTCAACGAAGCCAAGTGCTACAGACCCGGTTTCTTTTTCAGTCAGCCCCCCGACTCCCAGACTGCACAGATGTACTATTCAGATAGCCCATGTGTTAAAAAAAAAAAAAGTTGCAGAGGAACTGAATAATAATAAAGCATGAGGAAGGAGAGTGTGGGGAGCGGGAGTGGGGGAGAGCTGGTTTCTGTAGCTATAGAAAGAGAAGCAGTTTTATCTTCTGCCAGAGATTCCCCTCTGGTTTCAATATTAGAAATGAAAAGATACATCCAGAACCACTACTTTTAATCTCTCCGTCCGGAAGGCAGGCACAAGTTACTGTACTTGAGAGAGAACTGGGATCTGCTCCGTCCACAAGACGGTTTGCAATTTAAAAGGTGAACTTTTCAACAGTTTCAGTCCACCGCCATAATTACACAAAATCTCAGAAATAGATCTGAGCTGGAGGACCTGAATGGATTCCCCCCCCCCCACACACACACTCATAGCCTCTTCCACTGTGTGTTAGCTTTGCCACCTTAATTTCTACATCCCTCTGTCCTTGGTGAGGATGGCTCTCGGCAACCATCCATTCATTGGCTCATCATTCATGCATCTATAGCAGCACCATGGAAACAGATCTGATTCCATCGGACATCACAGCACAGACACAGACTTAAAACATGCCCATATCCTTGAGACATCTCTAAGTGAAAACTCCCGGCAGCTCCAAAGAAACTTTTACAGTGAGGACCCATTGCTGAAATCATCACCCCCTTCTCGTTCCTTGCTCCCTCAAAATGTGTGCTGGAGAGACTTACCTCCCTGGATATGAACCACAGCCCACTTCTGTTCAAGTCTCCATAGGATGAAGAGGGCACTCAAAAGCCAGATGCCTGCATGGTTTTCTTTCTGTCCTGGGAAAAGCTCAGCAAAGTTGCCCGGGTCTCTGTGATGTAGGTGTGACTCAGTGGGGGAGAAAGGGGGGGGGGAGATGGAGACAGAGAGAGAGAGAGAGAGAGAGAGGTTTGACTGTAAGGCAAACTGTGGTGAGGCTTGCAGCTTCTCCTGGTTTATATAGCAGAGCCTGATCCACTGTAATGGGATGCCTGGGAGGCAAACTCACTCTGAGTTTGCAGTTGGCAAATTAAAGGCACAGCTTTCCTGGATCCTGAGCTGGTTTCAGAGAGAGAGAGAGAGAGAGAGAGAGAGAGAGAGAGAGGCACACCACACACTCTCTCTCTCTCACACACACACACCCCCGGAGGCTGAGACACAAAGGACATTTGCATGTAATTTGTGACTATAACCTCCCCCTTTTCCTCCTCTGCACTAAGTATGCTCAAGGCCGTGCACACACATTGCCAGGGTAATTTCGCTGAGAATGCCGTTGTGTGTTGTTAAGAGAGTGTTCTGTTTTGTATATATGTTCTGTTTTTGCTTACCCTTCTTTTCCCTGTAAGGGACACCACATGAAGGCTACCAGGATGCGACCATGCAGTGTCGGTAGTTGGCGCATCTCAGGAAGCGGGTGTCAACTCAATGCTGGCATCCACTTTCACGTGAGCGGGTTTGGTGTCCTCAGTCCTTGCAAAAAAAGTGTGAACATCACCTCCTCCCCAAGTTTTTAATCTCCCATCCCTTTTCAAATCTCATCAACTTCTGCTCTGCTTTCACCCCAGATAGACGTGTGCACAGAAGCCCTATTCAAACATTGACTGTCCCTGCATTCATTTTACCATATTTACCCAAAGAAGTTGACTCTGAATTTAAGATGACCCCATTAAAAATAATGGTTAAATATAGGTTATACTATTTACCCCAAAAGAAGAGGATCCTGAATGTAAGATGGCCTCCCAGTTTCTAACATCAAAGAACTTGAGGGGAAACTAGTCTTGGATTCAGGTAAATACAGTTAAAGTGAACGTGGGTACACAGACTCCCTGACATACTGGATACAGATAGAAAGTGTACTGCTTCACCTATGTAGGGATGTGTGAACTGGCTGTAATTGAGCCAGTTTGCACCCAAACCGGTTCAGTTCGAAGGCTCAACTTTGAACCGAATCGGGTCCGGTTCGGACTCAGGTTGAACTAAACCGGTTCGGGCCAGTTCGAAGCCCTACCGGCAAAGGGAAATCCAGTGAGGATTCCCCTTTATCGGTAAAAGGGACAGCGGGAGTGGGGGGCTTCTCTAACTGGATTGGGAAGTAATCACAAGTCCAGCTGGTCGGCTGCAGCAGCCATAGGGGGAGGCAGCATCTGGGTCAGCAGTGGCAGACTGGTTCGGGCCTAGTTCAGGCCTTCCCAGGCCTGTTACGGGCCTCTGCCCGTGCGTGGAGGCCATTTTTTTTTGCCTCTGCACATGGGCCATTTGCATAGTGAACTGGGAAAACTGGTCTTGTGTACATCCCTATATCTATGTTCAATGTGAAATGGGAGTAACTGTACCTGTGTATAGATCTGTATCTGGATACACTGTACACTCATACAAGAGTTGAACATAATGTCTGAATAAGGCTAGAGAGTGGGAACCTTTGAGACAGACCAATGGTCTGAATCAGAAAAGGGCAGCTTCCTATGTTTCTACAAGCACTTCAAAATTGGACCTGAGAGCTTGATGATGTTTAGTGTTCTTGGCCACCCTCCCATCCCTTTAGGAAGCTAGGCTGCCATTTTCTGGACCAACGGAAGCCTCTGGAAGACTTAAGCAGGACAGTCTCACTAAGGAGCTTTTGATATGTTGATATGTCTCCTAAAAAAAGGAGAGCCGGTCTTGTGGCAGCAAGCATGACTTGTCCCCTTAGCTAAGCAGGGTCTGTCCTGGTTGCATATGAAAGGGAGACTAGAAGTGTAAGCACTGTAAGATATTCCCCGTAGGGGATGGAGCCACTCTGGGAAGAGCGGAAGGTTCCAAGTTCCGTCCCTGACAGCATCTCCCAAGACAGGGCTGAGAGAGATTCTTTCCTGCAACCTTGGAGAAAGCTGCTGCCAGTCTGTGAAGACAATACTGAGCTAGATAGACCAATGGTCTGACTCAGTATATGGCAGCTTCCTATGTTCCTATGATATGTCTTTGATATGTCTTTTGCCTGAAACCTTGGAGACTCAATGTTAGCAGAGGTGCTCTTCAGGGCCGAAGTCCAGGGCCTCCAGAGCCCATGGGGCCCCCAAAACCTCCTTAGTTTGTCCTGGGTGGTATGGTCACCCGGCAGAGCATGATGATGCTTAATTTCCAGGAGGGGGGGCGGGCCTCCAAAGGCCTTTAGGTCCAGTCGCCTAAATTACCTAGGTGCACCTCTTAGATAATACTGAGCTTAGATGGACCCGTGGACTGACTCAGTATATGGCAGCTTCCTATGTTCCTTGCTATAGTAATGTATACCCTCCAACCTTTCACCAATAAAAACAGACATGCCTGTGGAGGCATACAATTCACTTGCAAATCCTGTTTGATAGTGTTATACACCGTTCCGATGGGTCGCTTTCCTGTGGATCTCTCTGGTTGTTTATGATAAACTGCAAGGCAATCTTTTAAATGTGCAATAAATGGTTCATGGATGGATGGGTGGTTGGATAATTGAGTCTGAGAGTTTACAAGGGCATGGTTACAAACAAACATAGGGAGCTGCCTTATACGGAGTCCAAAGTTGCAGGCAGGAGCGCCCCTTCTCGTAATCAGGTTAGTAAACCTGTATGCCATTTATGCAATGCTCCTGCATAGGAATAGGGAGGGAAGACGCGACCAAGAGGTTCACGCAGATGAGACAGTAAATCTCTTCTGGAAAAGTCTGTATGCTTATGTGCAAAAAGACAAGCGTATCTCTTCTAAACAGCAATGGGACAAATTGTGGAAATGGACGTCGGACGTAACCCCCCCCCCCAATTACCTGATGTGCCTTGTAATCCGCCCCCCACTCCGAGTTACAGTACTGCCTGCATATACTTTATAAACCTGTGGGTTACCAAATCCTTGTTTGTAAATCTTTGTAGATATATGATGTACAAACAATCACTTTGTATATAATTGGGCTTTGGCAACGTACTGTATGCTTTGGAAGTTTGTTGGTTCAATTAAAAAAAACCTTGTCCTATTATTGGAGATGCTGCCAAGGAGGAAACTTTGAACCTTCTATGCTCTTCCCAGAGTGGCCCCATCCCCTAAGGGGAATATCTTACAGTGCTCACACTTCCAGGGTCCCATACAAATGCAAATGTTGTTGGGCCGATTCCTTTCATCAGCCATTGTGGCTGGGGATTATGGGAGTTGTGGTCCAGCAACTTCAGTGATTTATTTAAGGTTTTTGATGGTAGTGAGATATCAATTAGCTTCATGATGATGAAGCCAAATCAGAGTGAGGGAACTGCCTCTTGCCATGTCTCTTCAAAGTTCTGGATTATTTATTTTTTTTAAAAAATTATGCCACCCATCAGCAGTCCTAATCCTGATTGCTGCTACCAGTCAATTTGTCCCATATTTTACCCTGTTCAACCCCACAATTGCCAAATCACTTCCAACGTCACAGCCTGCAGGATGAAATATTTGGAGAGTGGGTGAGATTTTGACTCACACCATTCTTTAAAATTGTTTTTAGATCGGAGCTTTATCTTACAACACTCCCTAGACCAACCGTATGCTGACTCAGCTACTCTGCAACACCCAAGAGGTCGCAGTAATTTAAAAACAAGCTTTGAGTTAGCCATAAATCACAGTTTAATCGTAAATCGCTGAGCGGCAGCAGTTTTTAACTGCTCCACGCAGCATTCAGCGATGCCTGCCTGGAAAGAAGGGAGCAGCTATTGATGGATGGACGATTGATCATTTTATTTGCAGTGCTCGCTCCCAGTCTGAGCACATCTGCTGGAGCCATTACCCAATCATGGGAGTCGTTTGCTTAGGGGTAGGGGTGGGAAGCCACTGCTTTCTGTGGGATCTTACAGGAGCCGGGTCCTAAGGCAGGATGTGTGAAACAAGCCGAAATTGGGTGTGGGGGGGGACCTCAAACAGTGAAACAAGTACCAGGGCTGGTTCTCAGGACGGACAGTGGTTAGGAGGAGCCTCCTGTCAGGCTCCAAGCCCCCTGGGCACTCCTGAGGAGAAGCCATGTCTTTTTTTGAGAAATGGCAAAAATCAAGATGGGACAGAGGGGGAAATGATCATGTGCTAGCTACAATCTGGGTAGGGTGATGCATAATGTGCGCTGGGTAGGACGGTGCATTGCTCCGTGTGCCGACGTTGAGAGAGGCTAGATGGTCCTGCACACGGGACGGGGCCTTCTCTGTGTTTGCTCCCCAGACTCTGGAATGCTCTCCCAGTGAACGTTTGCTCTTTGACAACAGTGGCTGCTTTTACACAACAACTAAGGGCCTTTTTATTTGCTCAGGCATTTACCTCCTAGAGGCTGCCAGGTTTCTCAGCTTTCTTGCTTCTGTTTTCATTTTCATTGTTTCTTGGCGTTGTATGGTTTTAATGTCGAATTGATTTTAAGGTTTCACATGTAACTTTTACGGAACTTTATCGTATCTCGACTTTTGTAAACCACTTTGAGATTCATTATGAAAGGTGGTATGAAAACTGAGCAATAAACGCATAGATAAATAAATTTTTTAAAATGTGTTTTCCCTTCACCCTCAAGAAGTGTTTGGTATATGATGTGGGTTGGCCACCACTGTTCTCTCGAGATTGTGGCTAGCACCTGATCACTTCCCAGCCATTTCTTGGGCCTGGGACCTGGCTGGAAGCTCCTCCTACTCAGCTGTTGGTTGTGAGAACCAGCCTAAACTAGCAGTGATAACTCAGTGACAGAGGGAAATCCCAGCACCAAAAGCAGATTTTAGAAGGAACTTCTCCCATGCACTGACATTAATATGAATGGTGCAAGGTTCATTGGGCTGGCTCATCTGACATGTGAAACCCTGGTTAAACCCTGGCTGTGGACAAGATCTCTGATCCTCAGAAGCACGTCCTTCTCCCTCCCATGCCCATATGAACATCTACTTCGAATTTAGGTTAAAATCAACCAAGGTTGGTTTTGATGTTGCAACTGACTCATCTTGGATTATTCTAGCACACTTGCTTGAAATAAAATGTTATGTTATTCGCTTCAAACTTTGGTTTCAGACAAGACTACTTTGGGAGCTGAGCCGAGCCAGACTTTTCAGGACCTGGGAGAACTCCTACAGAAAGTAGATGTTGCTTCAATAATAGTCAGAGACTAACTGAGCTCTTAAGCAGCAGTGCTGGCCTACTGAGGGCTTAAGCGGTGAGGAATCACAGTTTCTAAAATCACAGTTTTCTTAGAAAGCAAGTGAAAGCTTGGCTTTTTGCCCAGGCTTTTATATGAATGTCATTTTTGTTGCTGCAGCTCTGTATTTTATGGTCCTATTGTGTGTGTTTTTAAAAAAACTTTTAATTAGATTTGTATATTTATAATCCAGTCTAATATTGTTTTTGTTTAACTGTTTTATACTTTTAGATTGTTTTACATTTTTTTGTAAACCACCTTGAGATTGTTTTAATGAAAGACATTATAAAAATGTAATGGTAGATAGATAGATAGATAGATAGATAGATAGATAGATAGATAGATAGATAGATCTAAGCCACAGCTCTCAAAGGATGGCTGGTGATAATATAAAGGGTAGATTCCACCTGCTTTGGAATTGTGTAATCTGGCACACCACAATGTGTGTGCCCATCTTGTCTCCTCAGCCAATAGCTTAGCAGGTGTCCTGACAGAATAGTTGCAGTTTCATGCTCTTTATAGGGACGTGCAGCAACCCCTTAAGAAATTTCACTTCTCTCGTATATATTGATTTGGCATCTCTTTGGGAGGGATCTTGAAGGAAGAGAGCTGGTCTGGTGGTAGCAAGCATGACTTGTCCCCTTAGCTAAGCAGGGTCTACCCTGGTTGCATATGAATGGGAGACTAGAAGTGTGAGCACTGGAAGATCTTCCCCTCAAGGGATGGAGCTGCTCTAGGAAAAGCATCTAGGCTCCAAGTTCCTTCCCTGGAATCTCCAATATAGGACTGAGAGAGGTTCCTGCCTGCAGCGTTGTAGAAGCCACTGCCAGTCTGTGAAGACAACACTGAGCTAGACAGACCAATGGTCTGACTCAGTATATGGAAGCTTCCTATGTTGACATTCACTATGAAGGCTAAAGCCCCATCCCCAAAATGGCTAAGCAGAGGGAGTGAGATCAGTGAACAGGTGTTTGAATCCGGCCTTAGGAACATGGGAAACTGCCATATACTGAGTCAGGCCATTGGTTCATCTTGCTCAATATTGTCTACACTGACTGGCAGCAGCTCTCCGAGGTTGCAGGCAGGAGTCTCTCCCAGCCCTACCTGGAGATGCTGCCAGGGATTGAACCTGGGCCTCCTACCTGCAAAACAGGTGCTTTACCAATGAGCTCTGACCCCATCCTCAAGAGAGGATATGATCTTTTCGGCCCTGGTCTTTGTCTGGGCCGTGCGTGGTCCCCCAGTTCCTAACATAGTGGGAGGCCCAAACTGATGAGGTCACTCCTGTAAGGCAGACAAAGAGAGCAGAGGGAGGCATAACTCCTCGTGTTTCACTCGGCATTTCCAGCAAGGCTGCGTATACCTCGGCTCATATCCTGCTTCGTCTCCTTCGGGGACCAAAGGGAAACCTCCAAGCAGATGGGATTCAACTTACTTGCATTCTCTGCGGCTAACTTGCGTTTTTTATTAAAGACAGCAGCTCCGAGCTCAGATTCCTTCCAGTAGGTTTCAGCTCTGTTGTTGCTTTGCTGGGGCATCCTTGGGGATTCCAGTTCAGCACTCATCCTTGATCACAGAGGGGGAGTGGGAGAAGGCTTGGCACCTTGCATTGACAACTGAGCTGTCATCATGTTCGCCGCACACGAATGCAGACAATTAAGACCTTGCTCTCAGCCCGCAACTCTCTGCCATCTTGTTTCTGTGGGTGGGGAAGGGGCCAGCGAGCTTCCCACTGCTGGAAGTGTGGTGTGAGGACTTTAAAAACCCAGATAAGGAAGCAGAAGAAACTTTCTGCCAATTTGTACCCTTGGCCACTCTGTCTGTCGGTTTGCCTGACTATCTATTATAGAATATATGCACATGCTGCCATTTCATTCCTAACGAATGGCTCACAAAATTAAAGAAAAACAGAAACAGAACAAAAGAAAGCAGAAGAGGAACCAGCAGTTATTACAGTGATGATCAATCAAGCGTTAATGGGAAAGCAAGGCCATAGCTCAGTAGTAGATATATGCTTTTGCATGCAGGAAGGTACTATGTTCCATCCCTGGCAGCATCTCCAGGTAGGGCTGGGAAAGACTCCTCCTTGAATCATTGCTGCCAGACGGTGTTGGCAATGCTGAGCTGTACGGACCAAAGGTCCGACTCTACAAAGGCAGCTTCCTGTATTCATCAGGTATATACATAGCTCAGCCCCTGATTTCCGTGATCTAGGTGCTATGCTCAGTCCCTTGCAGCCTCTCCAGGTGGTCTGGGAAAGACCCAGCTGAAACCCTGAAAAGCCACTGCCAGTCAGTGTAGTAAGTACGGAGCTAGATGGCAAGGGTCCGACTCAGTAGAAGGCAGCTTACTATGTTCAGTGAAAACAGCAGGAGTAAAAGTTCAAAAACTATGCTTGTTACAAGTCTGCCAGAACAACAATACTTTCACCACGTAGTGGAGAGTCAGCAGGGAGATAAAAATAGGTTTTTGAACAACATCTATTCCTAGAGTGACCACAGAAAATGCCCCCCTCCTAAGACCCAGATAAATGTCCCTTTGGTACCAGTGGTAGGCAGAGGAAAAGCTTAGCTTGCCCTGCAGAGGTGCAGCGTCCCATTTAAGCGGCCTCCCATTCATTGTAACAGGAGGAGAGGAATCTACTCTAGGTCCATGTTGCATCATTTCTGGCTGCTCCACTGTGCATATTCCCTGCTGTCTCAGCACCCCGCCCACAGCAACCTCCGCTCTGAATCCATGGCTCCTTCCTGCCCACATCGTCCACGAGAAAATTGTACCACATCCCAAACTTCTCTGCAGCTCAAAAGGCTTAATAGACACACTTAGCCACACACAAACTATCCCATCCATGATGGATATTCCAGGAAGCAATGGCTTTAAATTACAGGGGAAACAGAAACAGATTAAATATTAGGAAGAACTTCCCAACTCAAGTTTTGCATTGCCTACGGAGGCGATGGAGTCTCCTTCCATTGTGGTCTGCGAGGAAACATTGGGCGTGCATCTATGGCAGATCCTGGAGGTATAGAATATCCAGTGCTAGGGTTAGAAACCACGTTGGCTTCTCTCCAACTCTGATTCAAGATATGGATCTGTTTTGAAACGGAACACATTTCTGGTCCTCCCTGAGACCACAGAGAATGGATAGATGAAAACAAAGCTTTTTTTTCAATGACCTTCTTTAATGCACAATTTAAAGTGAAAAGCTTAAAAGTTTTAAAACATTCAAAAGTTTAAAAGCTTAAAAAACTAATCCACAGATGTAGCAAAATAGCAAACATTTCGATGTAAGACATCATCCTCAGTGCTATACAAAGGTGTCTGAGTCTTGTTCTTAAATACAAGTTGTATTTAAGTACAAGACATCCTGTTTCAGATTCTCCTTTGGAGAAATTTTGGTTCAAACCCTCAGCACTGCATCATACCTCATACTGGATCACACAGTACTCTCTTCACGATCCAACCAGGGTTTATGCGTCTCTAAAAAGAGACACATCCCTTCTTTGTTAGCCTCTGCTCTCCAAAAGCTCCAAGAGGTTCTATGAGATCCACTTATTTCCATCCTTGGAGGAGAAAACATTATTATTCTGGTCATACATTTGTTCACCTCGCACTTCCTGATACAGTAGGCCTCGATACACTTCTGACGTCAGTCAGAGCCAACCACATATGAAGGCCCTTTTCCTCCACATGGATTGGATTTTGTTGACACAGTTGGCTTTCGTAGGGTGGGCAGGAGGGATAAGATGGTAACCATTTCCTCTCTTCTAGGCTCTTGTGCCAACCTTTCAGCCCAACAGGGTAAGAGGATCCGATTTCGTTTGCAGAAGCAAAAATGCAAGCACTCTTCTGGCAATGCCAGTGGGATCTCTCTGTGTTTGGCTTGTCCAAACTAGGAAGGAGGAAAAGAGAGACATTCCATATTTTTTCGGAATGCCCAAAGATGCCACACTTTCAGCAGTTTTTCAGGGACTGCTGTGAAAAGGGGCCAAAGAGTGTACCAGTTCAAGAAGCATTGTCCTCTCCTCCAGATAGGATTCATTTCCCTAGAATCACTAGAACCAGAGGTCATCCCATGACACTGATGGGTGGAAAATTTAGGACCAACAAAGGAAGTTCTGTTTCACACAGCGCTGAATCCATTGAACTGTGGAATTCTCTGCCATGGGATGTAGTGATGGCCACTAGCTTGGATGGCTTTAAAAGGGGCTCGGACAAATTCAGGGTCTACCAGTGGCTGCTAGTCTGGTGGTTCTAGGCCACCTCCAGCCTCAGAGGCAAGATGTCTCTGAATCCCAGTTGCAGGGGAGCAACAGCAGGAGAGAGGGCCTGCCTTCAGCTCTTGCCTGTGGGCTCCACGGAGGCATCTAGTGGGCCACTGGGTGAAACAGGATGCTGGACTAGATGGGCCTTGGGCCTGATCCAGCAGGGCTGTTTTTATGTTCTCATGGTCTGGAATCAATGGGCCAGGAATCATGCTAGGAAGAAGAAAAGTCCTACCAGCAAGAAAATTATGCCAGTGCAGCAGAAGAAGGAACAGAATGGGTATGATTCATTGGCCTTGTGGCCTTTGTTGGGAGAATGTCTACATTGGGAGGATGCAAATATGTCTTGTGAGCAAATTTGGTTCCAGATTGTGTAGCATGGAGTCATGTGGGGTGGTAAACAACCTAGGCATGTGCAAAAGTGGCGGCAGGAATTCCATTTTGTAATTCCTTAGTACTGAGCAGCAGATCCACCCTCACCCCCCCTCACCCCCCGCTCCCCAAATGTGCTGCCACTTTGAATTTCAATAGGCCCCAGAACTGCATTAACTGATGATGATGATGATGATGATGATGATGATGATGATGATGATGATGATGATTTTACATTTATATCCTGCTCTTCCTCCAAAGAGCCCAGAGCGGTGTACTTAAATTTCTCCTCACAACACCCCTGTGAAGTAGGTTAGGCTGAGAGAGAAGTGACTGGCCCAGAGTCACCCAGCTAGTCTCATGGCTGAATGGGGATTTGAATTCGGGTCTCCCCGGTCCTAGTCCAGCACTCTAACCACTACACCACGCTGGCTCCACATTATCCATTCCGCAGATGAAGGCAAGGTCCCAGATACCTTTCACCCATTTTTTGCAACTGTGCTACATCAGGGGTTTGACTAAACAGCTCCTCTTGCAGGACGTATTTCAGTTCTGAGAATGACAATGGAACACAGGAACTTAGGAAGCTGCCTTATACTGAGTCAGGCCCTTGGTCCATCAAGCGCAGGATGGCCCACACTGACTGGCAGCGGCTTCTCCAAGCTTTCCATTAGAGAGTCTCTCCCAGCCCTACCTGGAGTGAACTTGGGACCTGGCCTGGCACACAGAGGCAGCTTCTCCAAGGTTGCAGGCAGGAGTCTCTCTCAGCCCTCTCTTGGAGATGCTGCCAGGGAGGGAACTTGGAACCTAGATGCTCTTCCCAGAGCAGCTCAACTCCATCCCCGGAGGGGAAGATCTTACAGTGCTCCCTCGTCAAGTCTCCCATTCCTATGCAATCAAGTTGGACCCTGCTTAGCTAAGGGGACAAGTCATGCTTGCTACCACCAGACCAGCTCTCCTCTCTCTACATATTTCCATCAGGATCAGAGGGGGCATGCCACTGAACCCGGGGTGCTGGGTGGGCGTAGTAGCCCGATGCCCTCTTTCCCCTCTTAGCAGGGTTCCCAAGTGTGCCTGGTTGGCCTCTGCATGAGGCAGGAGGCTGGACTGGGTGGGGCTTTGGCCTGTTCCAGCAGGGCTTTTCTTATGTTCTTGTTAAAGCACGGCCGATTTGCAAATAATCACCAGAATGTGCGAATGAGGATCCGGAAGCGACAGGACGCGGCACCCTGCAATCTGACTTCCAGCTCAAAAACAATGACACACAATAATTCCAGTTCTGGGTTTGGAGGGTGGGCGTGGTAGCTTTGCCATTCATTCCCCTGGATGCTTTCCCTGTCATCGATCGCCTTCCGAATGAGTTGCTAATTCACTGCTTATGGGGTGTGTGCAGGGGGCGGGGGGATGATCGTGCACCATTAATTAGAAACAGCTGTAGGAAGCCCTGCCAGACAGAAGCCATTCTGTATCTTGCACAACCCAAGAGATCCACAGTGTCTGAACAAGTCCCGGAGAGGAAGTGATGAATTCTTCACACCTGTTTTCTCCAAGATTAATACAAATACTGAAGCAACTATGCAGTGCGAGTCCCAAAAAAAGCAACATTCCAGTAACTTCCTGCTTTTACTGACGGGAGTTTCCCGTAAGATGGGCCTCGGGCTATAGAACAGAGTGGGGTGGGGGGAAAGCGCTCCAAGGTCTCCGTGTCCTCGCTCGTATTTCTTTCAGAGCACAAGAACAGATGCACAAAGGCTGCTTGAGGCTGGTTCAAGTTCGGTTTCCTCCCTGGGAATCACGGTAGTGTGGAAGGACTCTAGATTAGCATTGTGATTGCCCCGCCTTAGCAAGGGAAACTGATGCCGTGTGGCCAAACACACCTGGCATCCATTGCCACATTCCAAGGGAAGTTACTTTCTCTGATGAGTTCCACTTCTGGAACAATGCAGGAAAGAAAACACACAGGTTGCACCACCACTGTATTATCTATCTATCTATCTATCTATCTATCTATCTATCTATCTATCTATCTATCTATCTATCTACCTATCTATCTATCTATCTCAGTCTTCACGGTAAAAACGATATCTTGAACTATACATATGCTCTCCCAATGAATGTCCGCTCTTTGACATCTGTGGCTGCTTTTAAAGAACAACTGAAGACCTATGTATTTGTTCAGGCTTTTACGCTTTAGGGCCTGCTCTCCTGCTTCTTTTTGTCTTTTTTATGGTTGTGCGTGTGGGGGGGTGTGTGATGAAACTGATTTTAAGGTTTTAAATGTGATTTTTAAGGAGTTTTGTTTTGTTGTACTTCAACTCTTGTAAACCACCTTGAGATGCCTTACATAGGAACATAGGAAGCTCACTGCCATACTGAGTCAGACCCTTGGTCCATCTAGCTCAGCATTGCCTACCCAGACCGGCAGCGGCTTCTCCAAGGTGGCAGGCTGGAGTCTCTCTCAGACCTATCTTGGAGATACCGCCTGGGAGGGAACTTGGAACCTAGATGCTCTTCCCAGAGCAGCTCCATCCCCTGGGGGGAATATCTTCCAGTGCTCACACATCTAGTCTCCAATTCATATGCAACCAGGGCAGCCCAGGGGTGTGGCTAGGGGAGAGGGGGCCTGTGTTCATCCCTCTCTCTGGCAGCCCCTCAGAGTGAGGGAGATAATGAAGAAAATAAGGAGGGATGGACCTGGAGAGCCCTTAGGAACTGGGGGCCTGTGTTCTTTGAACCCTTTTGCTCAGTTATAGCTACGTCCCTGGGGCAGACCTCGCTATTAGGCTTATATTCAAAGCTACTAAAATACGGTGTCCTTTTGTGTGTTGTGTTTTCTAAAACCCTTCCTTTAGCCAGTTGCTACCAGCCATCAAATGCCATTAATCAAGCAATCTGCACAAACGTCTTGAGAGAAGGTCGTTTCTTAATATTCCTGTTTGACACAGTGGCCCGTCAGATTCTTCCACGAAGCCCACAGGCAAGAGGTGTATGAATGCCCTCTCTAGTGCTGATGTTGCTCCCCTGCAACTGGTACTCAGAGGCATCCTGCCTTTGAGGCTGGAGGTGGCCTATAGCCCTCTCCTCCATGATTGCCCTCTCCTCCATGAAGTTATCCAAACCCCTCTTCAAACCATCCAGGTTGTTGGCTGTCACCACAGCATATGGCAGAGAATTCCACAAGTTGGTTATGAGTTGTGTGTCAAAGGACTTCCTTCTGTTGGTTCTAAATTTCTTGGCAATCAATTTCATGGGATGAAATTGATTGCCAATTTCTCCCATGCAGAAACCCATGCTTCCAGTAATATTTAGCCCCACGATGTTTCTGAAGAGCACATTGCAAGATCTTCCATGTAAATAAGGGCATGCCTATGAGAGGAGGATCCAAGTTGCCAAAACTCTCTGAAAGAGCGAGTAATGATGACTGAGGAAAGGCACCCTTACAGTACTCTCAAATGCTTTTAATTAAACGTCAGCCTGGTCTGTGTTCATGCCATCGGTCCAGCATATGCCGCATACCGTCTTTGCCATGATGGCAGTTGAATCATTGTAAAACCTTGCTCCTCCATTCTAGGAAACGAAAGCCACATTGCCATCACCTTTTGCATACTCTACTGTACGAGTCAGAGTCGATTTCCACCCAGCTCCTTCCAGGAGATCATGCTTCAGGGACGCAGACTGGAGAGAAGCCATTGACTTCCATCAGAACTGCGGTGACTCAGCTGATCTGCCCAGAAGCACCGAGGTTTCCTAAGCCCTATTTAGAGTTTACATGAGATGGAAGCGATCTCATGGCTTAAGAATCTGAAGTCATTCCTGGCTACTTTTTCACCCTGGAGAGATGCTGTCGGCAGAAAAAATCCGGCGGTGAGAAGGCTTGCAGATGAATGCCACCAGTTGGGCTTCTTCCTTATCCACCTTCGCCAGCATCTTCGAGCATAATTGACGTCGAGGCTTTTCTTAGAATTTCACATTTGCTCAGGGCAGCAGCAGATGTGTGGGATGGGAGAGGGAGGCTTGCTCTTTCTCCATCATTGTTTCACAGGGTCAGGTTGGAAAGCAATCAGGGGGCTGATGTCAAGCAGGGGATCCTGGAGGCGTTTGTCAAGGGGCCGTGACAGCCGCCTGTGTGATTCTGAAGCAGAGCGGCTACCGCAAAGAGTGCTTGTCTAACATGATAGGCATGTGGCGTTTGTGCATTTTGGGAGCAGAGGGAGAGGGAACAACACAGTTGAATGTTTAGTCTGGGTAGCAGAAGATACTACTCCTGGGAAGCTGCCTTCTACTGGAAATATAGGGATGTAGGAAGCCTCCTTATACCAAGTCGGTCCAGCTAGGTCAGTCTTGTCTGCACTGACTGGCAGCAGCTCTCCAAGGATTCAGGCAGGAGTCTCTCCCAGCCCTACTTGGAGATGCTGCCAGGGACTGAACCCGGGACCCTCTGCATGCAAAGCAGATGCTCTGACTCTGTGCTATTGATGCTCCTGAGGAGCATCTGCAGCTGCCTTCTGAGTCAGGTCCTTGGTCTATCTAATTCAGTGTTGTCTACACTGACTGGCAGTGGCTTCCCAAGGTTCCAGGCAGGAGTCTTTCCCAGCCCTACCTGGAGATGCTGCCAGGGAGTGAACCCGGGACCTCCTGCATGCAGGCAGATGCTCTTCCACTGAGTTATGGCCCCAACCCCTAAGGGGAATATTTCACAGCGCTCACATGTAGCCTCCCATCCAAATGAAAACCAAAGCAGACCCTGCTTAGCAAAGTGGCCACGTTTATCTAACAAGTCAGTTAAAAATAAGATGGTTTCAAAGACCTAGAAAGACCCTCTGAAATGACCAGGGAAGCAGCCAAGCGTATTTCTGGGGCAGGGTGGGGGTCCCATCCAAATGCAAACCAAAGCAGACCCTGCTTAGCAAAGGGGATGATTTATGCTTGCTACCATAAGATCAGCTCTCCTAACTGGGGAGGACTGATGGATGAGGGAGGACCAAAACCTCTCCTACCCAGCTGCTGCTTCCCAGCTGATCACTTCCTCCCCCTCTGACTTTAGTTTCAAGTCACTGAGGCCTGGCAAATGGAAGTGCACTAAAGCTTCTGGTTTAGGGTAGGGGTGGGTGCCTTCTACGTCCCTATTCCTGGTCGTGTGAACCGCCCTACTTCCAAGCTCAGCCCAGGTGCTGCATTTCGCCAGGGGCTCGGTTCACAGCAAGCAAGAGCACCCTGAGATCTTTGCTGGCTGAGATTTCCAAGCGAAAGATCGTCCGTGAACACTGCTTCTAGGGACTTCTGCAGGGGAGAGCTGATTTCTCATTTATTATCCCAGGCACATGCCGATAACAAGGCACTGAACTGCATCTGTTCCCTCAAGACCTGGGCAACATGTGAATTGTCCATATGAGGGTAGTGTGCACGTTCTGACCTATTGTGCAGTGCCCGGTCCATCACCAACCCTGTTTGGCAGCCCACACACACACACACACACACACACCCAGATCTCTGCCCGCAGTTAGGCACCTACCAAGCCCGCCGTTCTGTATGCCGTGGGGGTCCTAACTCACTGGACGGCCTGGGCAGCCTGGTGCTTCCAGCTCAGGCCATTTCCCAACACAGCCTTTCAGAGCGTCTGCAAAGAAACACAGGGGACGTTAAACAGATCTGTTCCCTCCTTGTCAGGATGTATAAACAGGACCAAATGCCAAAGCCGTATGGAGAGCATCAAAGTCAGGTAACACTTAGTTAAGCACAACACAATGGAGGACGGAGGGGGGAAGGAGCACAACAGAGGCCTACGCTCACAGAGCTGCAGCAACACATCCCACAGTTTTCACGTCACGTTTTGCTGGCCACGCTCATAAACCCGGCACCCAAGGCCTCGTCCTTCCAAGCGCCGTCTACCGCGGGCCCTGCTCAAACATTTGTTTGCCTTCAGAGACCCTGCGTTCCCATTTCTTCTATTCCCACCCCGCTCTTTTTCCTGGAAGCCACATGAAGGATGCTGGCCAGATGCGGCAAGGGCAAAAACTCCACGTAACTGCCTGAGTCTGTAACGTCGGAGGAAATATGGCCATCTGTTTATTGGAACGGGAGAGCCACGCTTGTATTCACAGCCCACCAAAAGCTCCATCTATGGAGCTGCGTAAACAACTAGCCACTGCCGGAGACCACCTGTGTGTGTGTGTGTGTGTGTGTGTGTGTGTGTGTGTGCACCCAGCTCCAAACTGGGACTCCGTCAGCATTTGGGGGGGAGATAGGGGGCAGAAAGGCCCAGACCCATACCTCTCGGGGTTAGGGACACAGGGACATAGGAAGCTGCCATATACTGAGTCAGACCATTGGTCTATCTAGCTCAGCATTGTCTTCACAGACTGGCAGGGGTTCTGTAGCCAATGCCAATAATTTGAAGGCCACCGGGTTCAGGCGCGTCCGATTCTGATTCTGCTTTTGTGACACCAACTATCTCTTCCACCTTTTCTCCTAAAACTAAACCATCCATTACCTTCTGCACGCCCTCATCTACACGGCCTAAATTGTAGGCGGCCTGATTCTGGCTCCGGGTTTCGTACGGAGCAGAGCTGCTCCCTCACTGCCATCGGTTGAAAGTCATCCCTCGCCATGGGGGCCTGCTAAAACGCTGACCAAGGTGTTGGAGCTGGTTCGGACCTGCAGAGACCCACCTGGACAACAGGAGAAGTTGATCCTCTGTGAGATTGCAACTTCTTGTGAGGCGGTGACATTAACAGGCGTACTCCTCACGAGAGCTGGCCGCAAGAAGAGCACACAGTTCGCAACATGCAGGGAGCCTTGAGTCTGGCAGGTTGGAGCAGGTCCCTGGGAAGTCAAGGGTTCCCGGGTCCTGGACTGACTCCGCCCACCCTGGCTGGCTATTGGCTGTCCTCCACAGGAAGTGCAATAAAGGCTTCCCTGCTCAGAGTGATGGTTTGCCCAGGTAAGGACAGCTCCAACTCCTGTCTTGATTCACTGTCCCTGGCCCCTGGCTTGGTGCCTGCTTTTTCGATTCCACTTGAGAGATGCTCATGAGTCAACACCTTAGAGGAAACATTCCCTGCTAACTGGGCAAAGAGGCACCTTTTACCGTGGTGATTCTCTTTATTGAGCAGGGGGAGAGTAACTGGCCCTATCCACTCCCAGCACTGTACCTCCAGTGACTGTTGCTGGTGTCTGTCTTGTGTGTTTTTTTAGAATGTGAGCCCTTTGGGGACAGGGATCCACCTTATTTGTTATTTCTCTTTGTAAACCGCCCTGAGCCATTTTTGGAAGGGCGGTATAGAAATCGAATTATTATTATTATTATTATTATTATTATTATTATTCCCTTTCAGGAGGAATCCTCACCTCCTTTCCCCCAAGTCGTTTCGGCCAGCCAGCCAGATCCCAGATGGAGTCGAACCCATGCTGCTCAGGGAGGGAATAATGTGGTATAGCCCTCCCAGAACTCTAGCACAGAGTAGGGAGAACTCTGCCTACGATGCAGGCAGAACCCCTATGTTCCAATCCGCCTCCATCTGTGTGGATACTTACGGCACTGATCTAGGGAAAAGACACTGCGGGAAATATAGGGGAAAGACACAGAGGCTGCCATCCTAAACTTACAAGGGAGGAAGTTGCATTGGACACAGTCGAGCATGCTTCTGAACGAACCATAAATGGAGCAGCACTGGAATGAATGGAAGGCAGTGACACATTGCCCGTGCACCAAACTCTGTATAAAGTTCAGAACTAAAGGATGAAGAATTCTGAAGGTGGCCTTTCCACTTTGGCAACATAAAAAGCAGGTAATTCAGAACTTCAAAAACTGTTAGGAATTTTTTTGGATGAGATTTCAAAACATCCTGAAGCAGGAACAGGTGGAATTCAGAAAGCCAGTTTTCTGGAACCTGGGAAAAGGGCGATCAGTGATGGCGGAAAATATCCCTTTAGACAGGCCTCAAACCTGATAAGATTGTTCTGTATTTGTTTAGGGGATGGGGACACAGCTCAGTGGTAGAGCACCTGATCTGCATGCAGAAAGTCCAAAGTTCAGTCCCTGGAAACTGCCATTTACTGAGTCAGACCATTGGTCTAGCTAGTTCAGTATTGTCCACACAGACTGGCAGCAGCTTCTCCAAGGTTGCAGGCAGGAGTCTCTCTCAGCCCTGTCTTGGAGATGCTGCCAGGGAGGGAACCGGGAACCTTCTGCTCTTCCCAGAGCGGCTTCATCCCCTGAGGGGAATATCTTCCAGTGCTCACACATCAAGTCTCCCATTCATATGCAACCAGGGCAGACCCTGCTTAGCTAAGGGGACAAGTCATGCTTGCAACCACAAGACCAGCTCTCCTCTCTCCAGGTAGGACTAGGAAAGGCTCCTGCCTGAAATCTTGGAGAGCTGTTTCCATTCGGTGTAGACAATGCTGAGCTAGATGGACCAAGGGTCTGACTCTGTATGCAGCAGCTTTTTAGGGTCTGCAGCTCAGTGGCAGAACATCTGCTTTGCATGTAGGAGGTCCAGGGTTCAGTCCCTGGCAGCATCTCCAGGGAGGGCTGGGAAACACCATTCGAAAGGAAGAATATTCTTTTCCAAGTCTATGACCTGAAATCCTGGAGATCTGCTGCTAGCCAGGGTAGACAATAGTGAGCGAGATGGACCAATGATCTGACTTGTTATAAGGCAGCTCCCTCTGTTCCTAGATTGAGATCTAAACAAATGCATGGAATTCATTTCTGATGATGCACACCAAGATGTGTTGCCTCATTCCAAACTCGCAAAGTAATGATGACAGCCATAATCCCTCAGCACGAAGAAAATATTTGTCAGACCAGCCATAGCCCAAGTGAGGCCCGTTACTGAAAGCCATGGAGGCATGAGATTGCTGGAAAGTTAATTCCTTTGGGTTTGGATCCCCGGGGGGAATGCACTGCATTTCCCAATGGAAACGACCAGAAAGCCACATCTTAAGGAGAAGGAATGGGCAGAGACTTCAAAGATAGTGTTCAGATCAAAGAGGGGGATTATGTTTTATAACGGGAGAAATATTGCAAACAGTTGTGAGCCATGTACAAAGTCTGCATATAAAAAACGGCAATCGACGGGGGCCTCTGCTGGGAAGGGGTTTGATCTGGAACCTGTCGGGACCTGCAAGCAATGACTTGCAGGCCGGAGCAAAAGTATCCACTTGCTGGGCAAAGGGAGAGCATAGCATCTGCTTTGCATGCAGGTAGGGCCTGAACCTTGGAGAAGCCGTGAGGGATGGTGCTCAAAACCAGATTTCCCGGTCCGGTTCGAGTCCGAACAGGGCTCGAACCAAACCGGGCATGTTCAGTTTTGGCACCCTGAACGAGGGGCCTGGCTCAGCTTGAATTCAAACTGGTTTGGGCCAGGTTTCAGGGTGCCAGGGACGTTTTGTTTCCCCCCCTTCAAAAAAACATGGTGGACTCTCCGTCTCTGAGGGTCTTGGGGGGTGCTGCTGGCGGCTGTGGATGGCGGGTCTCTGGCAGTTCCCCCTCCCCCTGCCAGCTTCCCCCCCCCCCGGACCACTGTGGGCTGTTTTGGGGGCATTCTGGCCCTTTCTGAGGTGGCGGTGGCCATTTTGGAGGCCGCCGTGCATGCGACCTGGTCATTCGCATGGCCGGACCCTGCAAGTGGCGAGGGCACATGCACGGCAGCCTCTCAATGGCTGCTGCCATCTCAGAAAGGACTGGAATTGCCCCCAAACGGGCCAAAATGGCCTGGGGGAGCCTGGGGAAGGGGGGGCAGGGGGAGTCTGGCAGGGGAGGGAGAACCACCAGAGACACACACCTCCCGCAGCCTTCGCAGCACCCCCTGGTATGTTAAAATGTGTTTTTTTAAGTGTAGAAACAGCCCCAAGCTGGCCCAGGGGGTTCCGACCTTGAGCCGAACTGGGCCTGCTCCAGCTGGAGGGCAAGCCCTCGAGCCGGGCCAGTTTGATGTTGAACTGGCTTGAGGTAGAGTCGGTAAGGTCGTGCGAGGCTGCTGTTCTGGTTCCCAAACCATAAGCCCGTGAATTTACATTTAAAAGTTGCCCTGCAAGAAAGCTTCTTTCTCCAGTAGCCAAACCTCTGACTATATGATTCCAGGGCTCCAGAATGTTCAGCATGTCGCGTTCCCGCCAGCTCCCCAAGACAAATGCCTTAAGGATGTCAGGCAGAAGATAATAAAATCGTGTCACACATAACCGCATGCCCTTTTTTCGTCTAAGGATGGGAAGGGCAGTAAATGTTCATCGTGGCTGCGGCTGATTCATTCAAGACTTACACTCGAGCTCCGATCCGTCAAGCCCTCGCTTGCGGTGGTGTGCGCAGACGGTCTCGTGGTGCAGGAAACATCACCGGTCTTGAGGACTCCTTTGGTTACCCGCAAACTGCTTCATGGAGGAATCTGCATGCACGCTTTGCTTTCGGTCAGATGTTAGTGGCGTCTCTAAAACTGTGCATGCTTCTGGCATAAAAAATCTTGCAAGCCAGGTCTCTGGAGAGGAGAGAGACACACATTTTGGAGGGGCGCACGAAACTCTCATCCAACATAATGGCTAGCAGGCTGTGGGAACATGCCAGCACATATCCAGTCAAAGCAAGACACAAGGAAGGTTGCGGGTGGGTGGGAGTGAAGATCGAAGAGAATTGCAGCGTTTCCCCAAGGGAATGTTCTCAATTTGGACCATTTCTCCACAACCCTAGACAGAGAGAAAAGAAGAAAGAGGGCCCAGTTAAGCCCCATGCTGATCCCCTCCAGTACATGCAGCATCAGCAAGGAAACCATGGATCATTCAGGCCTTTATATTCAGCAAATGTCCGCCACGTTGCCAATAATGTTCCACACAGTGGCTGTTGATGCTCTCACACACTCCTGGTTATTGCTTTCTCCTCTTTCAATAAGTCAGATAGGTAATCCCAGCCAATCAGGGATCACATGGTGAATGGGATGACAACATAATGTTCAAATAATGGGACATTATTGTGTTTGGGTAATGCATTTGGGCAATCCCAGCCAATCAGGGATCACACAGTGAATGGGATGGCATAGTAATGTTTCACATCTAATCGTATTTGGGTATGTTATGATGTCACTGCCACCTTAAGTGACGCAGCGAGGAAATGCTTGACTAACAAGCAGAAGGTTGCCAGTTCGAATCCTTGCTGGTACTATATTGGGCAGCAGAGATATAGAAAGATGCTGAAAGGCATCATCTCATACTGCACGGGAGGAGGCAATGGTAAACCCCTCCTGTATTTTACCAAAGAAAACCATAGGGCTCTGTGGGCTCCAGGAGTCAAAATCGACTTGATGACACACTTTACCTTTACCTTTTACCTTTACCTTTACCTTACCACTTTTCCTTTTATGATGTCACTGAAGGCAAGTGAGGGCTCTGTAGAGTGAATGGATTTGAGGACAGCATAGACAAATAAGCAAATATTTCTTACTGCCAGTGCCACCAAAACCAGGGGATCATGGGAACATAGGAAGCTGCCTTCTACCGAGTCAGACCATTGCTCCATCCGGCTCAAGGTTGTCTACTCAGACTGGCAGTGTCTTCTCCAAGGTTGCAGGCAGGAGTGTCTCTCAACCCTTTCCGGAGATGCCAGGGAGGGGACTTGGAACCTTCTGCATGCAAGTATGAGGATCCATCTCCTAAGCGGAATATCTTACATGCAGTCTCCCATTCAAATGACAACCAGGGTGGACTCTGCTTAGCAAAAGGGACCATTCATGCTTGCTACCACAAGACCAACTCTCCACCCTTGGACCAGATCTCCTTCCCTCCCCCGCCACCAACTAGCTTCAGTACACCATGTCATTGCTGAATCGGGATGTTGGTCATATGTGGTGGTCATGCGGGAAGGCAAAGGCCTTCGGGGATATGATATATAATGAGCTGAAGAAGCTTTTTTAAATGACATTTCCTAGGAGGCCAGAATCCTTCCTGCTGGGAATAATTCAAGGAGAGTTCTCCAGAAGAAACTTCACATTTTTAGTGTATGCAAGCACGGCGGCTAGAATAGTATATGCGCAGAAATGGAAAGACAATAAAATGTCCTCAAAGAAGACTGGTTGATAAAAATTTTGGAATACGCAGAGATGGCAAAACGTACAGCACTTATAAGGGATGAAAACTTGGAATGTTTCAAAGAAGACTGGGAACCATTCTTACTTTACTTAAAGAACTATTTTTCTAACATGGACCTTTCAGCAGGGTTTGAAATCTAATAATTACAGCGGTTGGGTCGGGTAAAGTCGAGTTTACAATGTGGAGTATATATGTTTTGAATTACTATAGCAATGGTTTATATGTATAGCTAATGCGAACCACGCAGACTGGTAAGCGGGAAGTCAATATCTACTTAATTAAGTGTAATTGGATTGTTAAGATATTGTAAAAACCAATAAAATTTTAAAATGTGAATCAGGATGTTGGTTGATCATCTTGATCAACACTTTAAGCAACTTAAGGATGTCATAGAGATGGGGAAGGAGGAAGAAAATAGCAAGAAGATGACAGATGAACACACTGTGGAGCCCAAGTCATTGTGCAAACACAAGTGAAGCAAGATCTGGCCCCTAGCAAGCATACTTTGCTGCGTCCCAGTTAATAAATTACATCCTTTTATAGGAACATGTTGGCCTAGCAGTAGTGAGAAGAGTGGATTAACGGCATTCATACCTCAGCCACTGCTGTTTATCTCGCCACAGTTATCGGGCCATGTCCGTGAACTCCGATATTTGGTCTGTTCATTGAACGGGGGAGAGGAGAGCTGGTGTTGTGGTAGCAAGCAAGCATGAACTGTCCCATTTGCTAAGCAGGGTCTGCCCTGGTTTGCATTTGAATGGGAGACTGCATGTGTGAGCCCTGGAAGAGATTCCCCTCTGGGGATGGAGCCGTTCTGGGAAGAGAAGAAGGTTCCGCGTTCCCACCCTGGCAGAAGCTCCAAGATAGGGCTGGGAGAGACACCTTCCTGCAACCTTGGAGAAGCTGCTGCCAGTCTGTGTGGACAATGCTGAGCTAGGTGCACCAATGTTCTGACTCGGTATATGCCCACTTCCTATGTTATTTATTTATTTATTTATTTATTTGATTTATATTATTTATTTGATTTGATTTATATGTTCTTATGTTCCTACAGTTACCGCATCTCAAAGAGGATATTAGGGAGGGCTTGCTTTGTATGCAGGCGTCCCAGATTCAATCCCCAAGGCTGGGAAATACCCATCTGGAATCCTGAAGTGTGTCTGTCAGTCATCGGAACATAGGAAGCTGCCTTCTAGCAAAACTGGTCCGTCTTGTGCAATATTGTCTACACCAGGGGTGGGGAACCTTGGCTCTCCAGCTGTTGTTGAATTACAACTCCCATCATCCCCAGCTTGTGGCTGGGGATGGTGGGAGCTGTAGTTCAAAAACAGCTGCAGGGCCAAGGTTCCCCACCCCTGGTCTACCCGGACTGGCAGCGGCTTCTCCAAGGTTGCAGGCAGGAGTCTCTCTCAGCCCTACCTGGAAATGCTGCCAGGGATTGAACCGGGGACTTTCCTCTTGGAAAGCAGATGCTCTTAAAGCAGACAGTTCTCACGTGTCCAAATTCAAACCAGGGAAGACCCTGCTTAGCAGAGGGGACAACCCGTGCTTGTTAGCACAAAACCAGCTCTCCTCCCCAGCGCCAGCCAGGCTAGAGAATACAGAGCTGGATTGGTCAGCTGTGAGACACTTTTATAGGCCCCTCTTCCCTAAAGTATCTATCACCACTCCATTGCTCCCCACCCACCAACATTTTCTTTGTGTTGAGCTCAAATTTCCATTGGAAAATAAACTCCTTTTTTGGAGTTAGCTCATAAAGCCCTCCAACCTCTCTCCCGGGCTGCCTCCCTAGGTCTACTTGGGAGGAAGCTGGGGTGGGAAGCCGTCAGGATTAGCTCCAAGCAAAACCCTCCAGGCAGGACACAGAACTGGCTGCGGTCCTCGCACAAGAATGCTTAGCCTGTGCCCAGAAGCATGCTTCCTCTCTGGGTGGGTGGAATCAGGAGAACACCCAAAACTGGATTCTGGGATTGCACGGAGCCGTGAAGGACCTGAAGGTGAGGTGGCACGACTGCCAATAGTTTTCTGGGTGACATGCAAAGTGCTGGTAATTACCTTTAAAGCCCTAAACGGCTTAGGACTGGGTTACCTGGAAGAGCACCTTCTTCTGCATGATCCCCACCTCAACTTGAGGTCATCAAGAGAGGTCCGTCTCTGGATGCCGCCGGCTTGTCTGGTGGTGGTGACTCTGGAAGAGGCCTTCTCTGTAGTTGACTCTGGAATTTGACTCTGGAGTTGACTATGGAAGAGGCCTTCTGTAAGAAGAAGGCCCGGAAGAGGCTTGGAAGAGGCCTTCTGTAGTTGACTCTGGAAGAGGCCTTCTCTGTAGTTGCTCCTGGGCTGTGGAATGTGCTCCCTAGAGATATCCATGGTTTAATATCTTTAAAGTAAACTGTGCTGTTGAGTCACTGTCAACTCCTGGCGCCCACAGAGCCCTGTGCTTTTCTTTGATAGAATATAGGAGGGGTTTACCATTGCCCCCTCCCACGCAGTATGAGATGATGCCTTTCAGCATCTTCCTATATCACTGCTGCCTGATAGAGGTGTTTCCCATAGTCTGGGAAACATACCAGCGGGGATTCAAACCAGCAACCTCTGGCTTGCTAATCAAGACATTTGCCTGCGGTGCCATTAGACGGCTGTTACCTGCCTTTTAAAAGCCAGGTTTTTAGTAACCTTTGAATGTTTGATTTTTTTTTTAACCGCTCGTTTTGTTTTTGTTGTGCTTCTTTTTGTGAACTGCTTGGAGCCTTTGGAGTCAGGCGGTATATAAATTAAACAAACACATAGAAAAATAAAATACCTGGCAGTCTAGCTTCCTCCCCCCACCCGCCCCTGAGCAACAGCTACTGGAGAGATGTTGCGCTAGGGTTGAATAGGGACAGTTGCTTAAGAAAAAGAGAATTTCCACTTTGAACGGTGCCTATTTTTGCCCAGTTAGCTGGTATACAAAGGCTCAAATGATTGCTTTGTTCCAAAGTATTGACTCCCAACAAATGTCTCTTTTCAGGTGTGGGGCAGTGGGGAGGTAATACCCTCTTTTAACTCAGTCTGTGTGGCCTGAAATAGGCCTTATTGGCCTACATAACACTCCCCCCTGACCCCGCCATATAATAATTTTTGTTTGCTTTTGAAGGGGGAAAAAACCCCACCTTGCCTTTCCACAACATCTTATTTAATTACAACATTTCATGTTTGCACAAGGCCTGTCCCTGAGCCCAAGAGGCAAAATTGTCCCCGAGGAGAGATAAAACTTCGGGCCATGTTGTTGTAGAGTTCACAAGTTGTGTGGGGCCCCAACCGCTCCCGCCTCTGTGCATTTCCTGCCAAAATACATTTATGGCGTGTATTACAGGTTTGTGCCTTTTGCGTCTTTACTTGAGTGAGGTAGGAAAGGAGGACAGCATGAGCTCCAGAGAGTTTGGACACACAGGAGAAGGGCTGTTCCTTGTTGGGAAAACCCAGTGTGACTATTTTGCAGAAGGATGATTGTACTGAATGTTTTTCACTCGCATCTCCTCCGGAATGGAAGGGGTACATTCACATATTGGGCAGATTTACCCCAATGTCCCTGAGAGTTATTGGGGAGCAGTTCACACACAATTCGAGTTTTTCACTGTGTGTTGGAGTATAGCCCGATTTATATCCGAGGTTAAAAAAAATCCAGACCGCTGCTGGTCTGTGTAGACCGTACTGGGCTAGATGTTCCTATGTCTAAATCCTGCAAAGCCGTACATTTGATGGGATAGGGATTGTACAACTCCACCATGATAGTCCCTCCAGACCCACAATAAAAGCTCACTTGGTTTGATCAGGGATGATGTCCTTAACGCCCATAATCCTGGTAGGCAGCCAGCATTGGTATATATCAACTATCCATATTTATAGCATTGAAAGACTGAGCTAAGCATTCTGTCTTCTGATGGTGGCCAACCAGCCAGATGCTCTTGGGAAATTCAGAAGAAGGCACACAGTTGTAGTCATTCCTGGTGTTTATTCCCAGCACCATCCAGTAGCTGGAAGCAGTCCCTCTTTTTACATGGTGGTTACTTTTGGCTTTTTGGAGACAGAAGCTCTTGCATGAGTAATACATGAAACTAAAACAGGATTTCGCTTTTTGCTTATCGAGCGATTTGCGAAGAAGGAGAAGGAGAAGGAGGAGAGGAGGAGGAGGGTTTTGTTTGAAAAGGACAGGGACGTGCCTTGGCAGCCTTACCTTATTAAATCTGCCTCCTATCTCATTAATAGTTAATATTTTTATTTTGTTTGCCTTAAAAGCTTTCAGTCATCATCCTCGGACATTCGGATGACCCTAGAAAGCTCCATTATCGAATTGTTCCACAGAATTATAACATTTCAAAATGAGAGAGCCAGTTTGCAATCTCTCTCTCTCTCACTCAGTCTCTCTCTCTCTCTCTCTCTCTCTCTTGCCCTCATTTGTCTGCCCAGACTGGCAGCATCTTCTCCAAGGTTACAGGCTCTCTCTCTGCCCTATCTTGGAGATGCTGCCAGGAAGGGAATCTGGGACCTTCTGCATGCAAGCAGAAGTCTAGTCTTTGCTCAGTCTCTCTCCGATGAAGCCATTTCCAACAAAAAGGAAATGTTTGTGGCTGCACAGCTCTGCACTGAAGGAGAACTTGAATCCTTCAGAGGTGTCTCAGCATGGATTTAGAGTGCGCCATGATGGTTTCTGTCAGACAGGATTCCAGAGAGGGCTGCCTACAAGCTTCCATCCCAAAGGAAGGAACTCACAGACGGGACATAAAGACTTTCCATGACTGCATTGCCCGAGGAACATGGCTGTGGTTTTGTGGGTGCATTCCTGAAGTCTGACCTCACTGATTCTTCCTCTCCCATGAAGGCAGGAGAAGAGAGGTCTGGACAGGAATATCCTCTTTGCCAGAAACACAGAATGCTCCTCAGGGTTCCCCTCCCACCCCCCTGTGCAGAGCATGAGGTGTTTTAGGAAAAGGCTAGCCCAGGGACCCACAAAGGAACAGTGGAGGGCACCCCAGGATCGAGGGCTAGAGTTGGCCTGGATAGTCCAGGATGCCCCTTGTCCAGGATGTAGGGAGAGTATTGCCCTGGATACAAAATCTCTAGGAATTAGAGCAGAAGGTTTGCTTTAAAGAGGTTTATCCCGGTGGATAGACAGAACTGACAGCCAGAAGAGCTGTGGCACTTCTAGCACCAAATTTGTTTTTTTTTTTTTAAGTTAATTTCTGGGCTCCCCCCGGGGTGAAATGGAGACATCTCATAGGAACATGGGATGCTACCTTCTACCGAGTCAAACCATTGGTCCATCGAGCTCACTACCCAGACTGTAAGCGGCTTCTTCAAGGTTGCAAGCAGGAGGCTCTCTCAGCCCTGACTTGGAGATGCTGCCAGGGAGGGAACCTGGAACCCTCTGCATGCTTCTCAGAGCAGCCTCATCCCCTGAGGGGAATATCTTCCAGGGTCCACACATGTAGACTCCCATTCATGTGCAAGCCAGGGTGGGCCCTGCTTAGCAAAGGGGACAATTCACGCTTGTCACCACAAGACCCGCTCTCCTCCCTGGGAATGGGGTGGGGTGGGGAAGTCATCTCAAGGGAAGCCGTCAAACGGGTTTCTAGAAAAGAAAGGCAACTTCTCGGAGTTTCTGCATGCCCCTGTTTGTCCCGTTCGTCCCTTCACCATCATCAAAGGTGGGCCATCTGCTGTGAAAGGCAGTCAGTACAGGAATGCCAAAATCATGAAATCAGAACCTTCATCTGTCTTCAACTTTGCACCCGGTGAGTCAGCAAACTGGGATAAAACCAAAGTCTCTTGTGTGGGTTAGGTCATGGCTGAGCTTCCTTCCTTGGTTCTGCAGGGCTCCTAGCCAGACCCTGTAGGAAGCCAGTTGCTGCCCGCCCCCCGGCTCCTGAAAAAGAACCCCCACCACTTCCTTTGGGTGCCTCTGGCCCATCTTCTTGATCTGGTGACGTAAGGCTTCCTGCCTGCACATGGACTCATAAGCCGGTGTTTGTTTAACGTCGGGGTCTCCTGGGACCTCCCACCACCGAAATTATTGAGTTGCTTAGAACTGAGGTCTGTCAGGGACGCTGACTACAGCCACAGCTGGAGGTGGATTCACGACTACAGACTAGGAGCCTGCAGGATGATAATAGTGATAATAATGTTGTCCTGTCTCCAGTTGTAGACTGCCAGTGCCTTTGTAATATTCTTAGAAGCAAGCAGCAGGGTTCAGAGGAGGATCCGGCACCCGGATCCTGCACCCTCAGTTGTGACAGCTGCCTTGGACGCTTCATTCCAGACTTTCTTTAAAATCTAGGAACATAGGAGGCTGCCGTATGCTGAGTCAGACCCTTGGTCCATTTAGCTGAGTATGGTCTACCCAGACCAGCAGCGGCTTCTCCAAGGTTGCAGGCAGGAGTCTCTCTCTCAGCCCTCTCTGGAGATGCTGCCCGGGAGGGAACCTGGAAGCTTCTGCACGCCAGTGTGCAGGTGCGCTTCCCAGAGTGACCCCCATCCCCTCAGGGGAATATTTCATAGCACTCGCATGGAGTCTCCCATTCAAATGCAAATGAAGGCGGACCCTGCTTAGCAAAGAGGACAATTCATGCTTGCTACCACAAGACCAGCTCTCTGGCCATCTCTGCACGGTGCCAGGGCGGCTGTGCAGAGTATTCAGCTTCGGCTGAAGCTTCATGCAAGCCCAATAAACAATTAGTCACGGGGGGCCATACTTAGTTTGATGGGGGGTCACCACTGGTCCCTGAATCTTACAACGAAGAACAGTGCTGGGCTTGTTATTACCCTGGTAACCAAGGAGACCATCATATTCAATTTGCAGGCTCTGAGCCAACAGTTATGTCAGCTGTTGCCATAGAGTTGATAAGTCTGCTTTTTATCTCACTGTCTGGAAATGCACAGTCAGACACACCTGGATGGGCCATGTTGGCTCTTCCAAAAAAAAAAATCCGTTCTTTGTCCTAAAACCAGAGCCTCAGACTGAATCTGGGGAGGGGGTGGCGGGTTGAGGCGGTGTGTGTGAGAATTGTCAGACAAATTGGTCACCGACTGGAGCTGGAAACGGTCTAGAAGAGGAGGCTGGGGGGGTTTGCATGGTGGAGGCCTCCTAATGAGGCCAAGACGTCGTAATATAAAACCCCTTGGAAGAACAATGGAAAAGGTGCTGCGAGTTTTGAAAGGCCATTGGAGGGAGCGGAATGCCATTGCAGGATTGGGGCCTAGGCCATTCCACACCATCAGCAAGTTCATCTCCCGCTTTTCCAAAATCCCCCCACCCCCACCCCCTGTATAACAGGCCACGGAGAGGGCAAGGGGATTTTGACGAGGTGGCGTGATGGACTTATGACCCATCGACCGTGCATGTGGACCAGCAAGGGAAATAACGCGGCTTTCGGGTGGGCAGCAGTTTAATGTTCTCCAGGCAGACGTTTTGCGGAAGACGTTTAACAATTAATTAGCATGTTCAGCCTTCATTCATCTGGATGTGCAAAGGAAATCGGTCGGGGGTGAGATCATCTAATGGAGGCCTTGCCAAAGCAGAGAAAAAAACAAAACAAAATGACCACTGACTGTTTCCTGTTTACAGATGTGATTTCAGGAGAATGGAGAGCCTTTTTATTGATCTATAAATCCCCTTTATCTTTTTTTGCTACAGGAAAAACACTGCAAAAACTGAAGTAAGCCGAGCAAGCAGAGCCTCCCAGACAAAAGTGGAGATGTGCTCCAGCCGGACCATGTTTACTCAGAAGTAAGTCCATTTGATTTGGGTGGGATTTACTTCCAAGCAGCAGTCCAGTTGGCCCTGGTGTTTTATTCTGGTCTGCTTTGTGGCCAAGGGGATAGAGTGCACTTTTCTGCCGCTGCTTTGGTGGCCATTTCATTCTTTGGTCGTTCCTCATTAGGTGATCCCAGCCAATCAGGGTTCACATATCGGACAAGATGACATCACAGTGCTATGTAGCCAATCCTATCCTGTGTAGGTAAGTCAGGCTTACCTACGTGCTTATATCACTAGGATCAATTGATCTGAGTGGGAGCAATGCTTGTAAAAAAGTAAATCCATTATTATGGTATCTGACCCGATGTAATATAACATAGTACTAATATAATGAGGGTAATATGTAGGATGCCCACATTGAGGTCATGCACACAATCAAAAGCTGTGTTCTACCCAGCTGTGGGAGTTGTGTGTACTCCCAATTTCTGGGAGTGCTTCCACACAACCGAAAACTGGGAGCACACCCAGCTCCCAAACCCCAGGGCGGTGCTTTTTGATTGTGTGATTGACCTCTATATAGGATATCCTACCCAATCAGGAATCACTCTAAGAACAGTTTCTCAGCCATTTTGATCCTCAAAAATTGCCCAGGGGCGTGCTTTTTAATCAGATACACATTTTCATGAAAGTAAACATTCATATTGACTCAGCACTAATCACAGTGGAAACCTCATCCTTCAAAGTTATATTGAATAATATAAAGGAATATTGAATAAGAGCCGGCATGACCCAGTTAGGACTAAATCCCACAGTAGAGCTTGAAACTGGCAATTTGAGGGGTCCCGTGCAGAAAATCAAGCTGCCACCCACTTCTGGCCATAGAAATGAACTAGACGAGCCTTGCTTCAATGGGCCAGGGCGTCTCAGGTGGTATTCCATGTGAACCCTATAACAGCTTCAAGGCCGGGCTAGTTCATTAGCTGAGCACCTAGGCGATCTGTTGTTCCTGGCTGCAAACCACCCGAGTCTTTATCCAGCTCTGTCTTTGCCTCACCCTCCATATCGGTCTCCTGGTATCAAGCATGAATTGTCCCCTTTGCTAAGCAGGGTCTGCCCTGGTTTGCATTTGATTGGGAGACTACATGCGTGAGCACTGTAAGATCTTTCCCTTAGGGGATGGGGCCACTCTGGGAAGAGCACCTGCGTGCTTGCATGCAGAAGGTTCCAAGTTCCCTCCTTGGCAGCATCTCCAAGACAGGGCTGGAAGAGACTCCAGCTGCAACCTTGGAGCTGCTGCTGCTGCTGCTGCTGGTCTGTGTAGACAATACTGAGCTAGATGGACCAATGTTCTGACCCAGTAGAAGGCAGCATCCTATGTTCCTATGAGATATCTCCATTTCATCCTGGGGGTGGGTGGGGACGGGACCCAGACATTCACTCTTAAAAAAAAAACAAATTTGGTGGTGCCTCCTTTGTTCATACTCCCTTCTGCCCTCACACTCCTCTCCTGTATTTTTGTGGAGTGCCCAGATTAACTGAGAGTTACAAGGAAAGTTGCATCGCCTTCATAACCTGGAGGCCCATCAGAATGGCTAGAACACCATTCCAAGACTGTCCGTTACCCGCCATGTTGTTTGGATGCAGAATAAATTTGGAGTGAATCATGCAAGTCAACGCTCGGTTCCACTCTGCTGGACAGGGAAGATTTTCTGTACTTTCCAAAATGCTAGGATGACGGTTCAGATAAACTTAAGAAGAAGAAGAATTAAGGAGGATCTGCAAAGTCAGGATTGCTGCCAAATTGACAGACAAGGGTGTTGCACAAAGAGGCTGCTACTAAGTGGAAAAAAGAAAGAAAGGGCCCAACTTATCTTCATTTCCTGCAAAGGAAGTTGGCATTGTCCATCCTCCTCCTCATTAAACAGATGAAACTCCCAAATGTTGAGAGAGGCACATCTGAGAAAGACATCTGGGCAAAGGGCAAAGGACAAAATGGCCCCGGCAGTCCATAAATCAAAGACGTGTACTCAACTGGAAGGAACTTGGAAGTCATGACTAAGAAGAGTTTTTTTGCTCCTGTCTCGCCAGGAGACAAAAACCCCATTTTCTGAGCAGTTTTATTTGGAAGGGACAGAAATCAGAGACACTTCTTCTAGGAGGAATCAAAACTGTCTCCGACAACATGGCCATAATTCACAAGGGAAGCCTACCGAGAACTCAAACGCTGTCTGGTTTTGGTTCCTTATACACACTCACACCATTGCTGGGGAGATCTGAAAAGGATACACTGGGTATTGCTTCCCATACTCTATGCTCCTGATGGCTCGGGTGTGTTGACAGCCAATATGAAGTGTGGTTAAGAGTTGGCCTGTGCACACACAAGTTTAGCACTGGCAATGGTCCAAGCTCTGGCCGCCTTCCAACTCTGGTCATTTCGTTCTGCCTCAAAAAACGTTTTGTTTCCTGCATGATAGTTAGCACAGGATGAGAAGACAGTTCCCTGCCCACAAGGTGCTTGTCATCGAAGAAGAGACACGAGGGAGACAACAGAGGAGCATCGGAAGCCAGACTCTTGGTCCATCTGCAGACTCTTGGTCTACACTGACTGGCAGCGGCCTCTCCAAGGTTTCATGCAGGAGTCTTTCCCAACCCAGCCTGGAGATGCTGCCAGGGATGGAAACTGGGACCTTCTGTATGCAAAGCAGGCGCTCTGCCGCTGAGCGATAGGTTCTTTATGTATGATGATGCCATTTACTGGTCCATTGGTCTATCTAGCTCAGTATTGAGTCCACGAACTGGCAGCAGCTTCTCCAAGGTTTCAGGCAAGGCCTATCTGGAGATGCTGCCAGGAATGGAACTAGGACCTTCTGCATGCAAAAGCAGATTATTATTATTTATTCGATTTTTATACTGCCCTCCACAAATGGCTCAGGGCGGTTTACACAGAGAAATAATAAATAAGTAAGATGGAGCCCTGTCCTCAGAGGGCTCACAAGCTAAAAGGAAGCATAAGATCGACACCAGCAACAGTCACTGGAGGTACTGTGACGGTTAGAGTGTTGGACTAGGGCCGGAAAGGCCCAAGTTCGAATCCCCATTCAACCATGAAACTCACTGGGTGACTCTTGGCCAGCCATGTCTCTCTCAGCCTAACCTACCTCACAGAGTTATTGTGAGGATAAGCATAGCCATGTACTCCGAGCTCCTCGGAGGGCGGGATATAAACGCAAAAATGAAAAAAAAAACAAAAAACAAATAGCAATCATAATATTTATCATCAATCAACATTATCATTTGTTAATAATAATATTATTATTCCTTGTTTACACAGTCAGACAGGTGTTATTGACTGGTTTGTTTTATCCAGACATCGATTCCTTCCCAAGGACCTGGGATGGCTGAATTTTATTGTCAATTGTTATAGATATCGTCGCAGAATATAGGCTGTTCCCAGTAAAGTTGCTTTTTGTAACTGGCTGATGGTGATTTCTGTGGCCCCTGTCGTATTGAGGACGGTGCTCTTCAAGGTGTTTTGGAATTGCACCTAGGGCGAAAATTACTACTGGGAACAGTGTGTATTTGAAAATCCCAGAGGATTTTTGCCTCCTCCTCCTCATTATTATTATTATCATTGGAGCCAGTGTGGTGTAGTGGTTAGAGTGCTGGACTAGGACCGGGGAGACCTGGGTTCAAATCCCCATTCAGCCATGAGACTTGCTGGGTGACTCTGGGCCAGTCACTTCTCTCTCAGCCTAGCCTACTTCGCAGGGTTGTTGTGAGGAGAAACTTAAGTATGTACTACACCGCTCTGGGCTCCTTGGAGGAAAAGCGGGATATATATTGTATTGAAATAAAGATATAATTATAATTATTATTAGAAACAACTCTGAGGCGGCATTTAAACTTTTAGGAGGCCCATACAAGGGGAAATTATGCCAGGTACAATTTCTGCCAGGTGCAGTTTCTCCCATTAGTAGAACCGTATGTCGGGAAAAGCCCCACCTGGGGGAAACGTCTGCTTCTCTCCACAGCTTTTTCAAGCACAGGCTTGTGGAGCCACTGAAGGCAGAGGAAAGGCAGACACTTTAACTGCCTTTTCAGCTTTCTTTCTGTCTCTCTTTCTTTCCCCCCACATAAAGTAAATCCTAGCCTTTTTTAATGGAGGAGTTATAAGGAACCACAAGCATGTAGGCTATATTTCACCCAACTGCTCACAAGTTAACGAGACTGAAGACCCTGAGCTACCTGGCAGGAGCACAGGAGAGCAGCTTTATAGCCCTTTAAAACAATTAAATGGCTTTAGACCGGTTCGTAGAGAGTTCCCGGTTGTCCAGGGTTGGCCCGGAGTCTCCAGAAATTGGCTTCAGTCTCCAGGTGACTCTCAAAAGCAATACTGGAGATTTGGATGGCTTGATATTGTGAAATATTGCAGAGAAAAATCTTCAGGAATAGTTGCATTCAGAGTTGGCAACTCTGCAGGAGCATCGCCAGGGCATTCTTCACACAGCAGGCCTTACCGCCAGTTCAAAAAACCCCCCAAAAAACCCCCAAGCATAAAAAGTGGATTCATTTACCCTGGAAATAAATCAGGCTACACTCTAACACGCAGTAAAAAAAAACAAACCCAAATTGTGTGTGAAGTGCTCCCCAATAGCTTGCAGGGCTTCGGGGTGAATCTGCCCGATATGTGAACACACATGCCCTCCATTCCGGAGCGAGCAAAAGAGCTTTAAAAGCCCCGTGTGAAAAATGCCCAGGAAGAGTTTGTGTGTGTGTGTGTGTGTGTAGTGTGTTTTGTTTGTTTGTTAGTTAGTTAGTTTATATGATGATGATGATGATGATGATGATGATGATGATGATGAATGCCCAGAGTACCTCATATCAAATAACCTTCCTTGCATGGGGTTATTCTCTTCTGTACCATTCTAGTTTTAGCATATATATTGTCAAAGCAATTCATAGAGGAATAAAAAATAAACGAAAATGGCTCCCTGTCCCCAAAGGGCTCACAATCTAAAAAAAGAAACACAAGACAGACACCAGCAACAGCCACTGGAGGGATGCTGTGCTGGGGCTGGATGAGGCCAATTGCTCAGTAAAGAGAATCGCCACGTTAAAAAGGTGCCTCTTTGCTCAGTTGGCAGGGGATACTGGATCCCAGGTTCTCCAAGTTCACACTGGGTGGCCCTCATCCAGCAGACCCACTCACAACAGCGGAGGTCTTCCCCCCTCTCTGGCCCGTCCAATCCAGCCCACGTCTCAGCCCCTCTTTTAGAAACATCTGCGGTCAAGAAGGCAAGAAAGCCATTGTGCTCGTCTGCCAATGGGGCTCTGTGGGAGGTTGAGATTATGTGACTCACAAGAAAACAAGGAGATCTGTTCTGTTCCCAGTGGGCTTTCCCGGCCAGTCGAAGGCTGCTGTCCACACCACATTGCAAAAGAAGTGTCCAGGGACTCCTGGAGGCGGTGCTGTGGGTTTTCCGGCTGCTCTTATGCAACAGTGTTGCTGTGGCTTATGGGTCTGCTGGGGGCACGTTCTGTGGGATGAGGCCACATCTTCAGAAACAGCAGCTGGAGTGGCGGAATATGTTAACACCACCAGTCCAAGGCCGATATCACAGAGGAGTTGGAGAGGGCTCAGTCCCTTTTGTGATGTTCTGTTTTTAGAAGGCGAGGGCTAAAATTGCAGGCGGGGGAGTCAAGTCTGGGGCTTGCGGATTTCATTAAGCACTCCTCCCCCCCCCACTGGCCCATAATTTGAACCTTAGTTGTACCACTCCAGTCTGGAGGTAAGGCTCCGATGATACCCCTATGATAGAATGCTCCCCTGTGACTCAACTCTGCAGTCCTGCTCATGGGGAAGGATCCCAGACTAAATTAGTCCTGGCTAAGCACCACTGAAATAGAGACAACATAGCCATGGTTAACTCAAGTCCCATTTATTTCAGTGGGATTGATGGCTTATTTAGCTTGGATCCTGCCCACAGAAAGTCAGCTTGCTAGGGAGAAAGAAGGACTGGAATTCTCTCCCCCCACCGCCACCATGTTTGTTTTCCATGTGCAAGGAAGGTTCTATGGAAAAGGACTCACTCAAGAGCCTCATTCGCAGTGTGAAGATGTACAGTCTAGACCCAAGTTTCCCAGTTCTTAGCTGTTCTTACCCACCGAGGTCATTCGCACAATCAAAAACTGTGCTCTACCCAGGTTTGGGAGCTGTGTGTGCTCCGAGTTTTTGGTTGGGAAGCCAGGTAAGTGTGAACCTGGGTAGAAGTGAGAGTGCGGAAGCAAGGTAGGAGGAAAAGCTACCCAGGTTTCCTTCCTACCTTGCTTCCACACAACCAAAAATTGGGAGTACGCGCAACTCCCAAACCTGGGTAGAACACAGTTTTTGATTGTGTGAATGACCTCAGTGTGGAAAAGGTGCAGCTCCCAAGCCTTGCTACGCTCCTGTTGTCCAGCCTCTGCTTAGAAACCTCCAGAAAAGAAGAGCCCACCACTGCATGAGGCAGAGTGCTCCACTGCCTAACAGGAAGGGGAAACCCGGCTGTCCAGCCTAAATCTGCTTCCTTGTGATTTCAACCCCTTTGTTCTGGACCTGCCCTCAGGAGCAACAGAGAACAGGTCCACTCCGCCTTCTAGAAGACATAGGAACATAGGAAGCTGCCTTCTACCAAGTCAGACCCTGGGTCCATCTAGCTCAGTACTGTCTACCCAGGCTGGCAGCAGCTTCTCCAAGGCTGCAGGCAGGAGGAGTCTCTCCCAGCCCTATCTTGGAGATGCTGCCAGGGTGGGAACTTGGGAACTTCTGCAGGTAAGCATGCAAGTGCTTTTCCCAGAGTGGCCCCACCCCCAGGGAAATACTTTACAGTGCTCACACATATAGTCTCCCATTCAAATGCAAACCAAGGCAGATCCTGCTTAGCAAAGGGGACAATGCATGCTTGCTACCACAGGACTAGCTCTCCTCCCTGACAGTCATACACATAGGTGAAACTAGTGTGAATTCAGTTTGTCCCTGGGTCCGCCTTAAGCCAATCAAACAGACACAGTGGGAATCAATTAGAGGCTTGGTTTAATGCTCTGCAGAAGCAAGTAGACAATGGGGCTCACGCTCCACATTGAATACAAATTGGTTATAGGTGCATCTTACATTTATACAGACAATCTGAATGATGCTGACATAGTATACGTGGCAGTAAAATGGTGGACTAAGTATCTAGTACGCATGCGAATGATTCATTGTTCATCTGGTGATCACTCCTTATTTGGTTACATCTTGTTTTATTAACTTGTCAGCAAAGAACAATGAGAATCTTGTGAGAACCAAGTTTCATAGATACATTTTAGTGGAGAGAGATAATGACATTGGCCGTATGTCTCTGAGTTTGGCTGGAGTTACTTTAAGTTAGAATTAGGTTTTCTAAGCAAACTTGGAGATGCTTTGGTATTCTAAGTAAACTGGAGTTACTTTGGTTTTCTAAAACACATCACTAGGATGGGGCAGCCAGGGCACATGCCCTAGGTGCCACTGGTGGGGGGCGCCAGTGCTATGCTGCCCCCCACCCCAATTCACAGTTTAAAAAAAAAAATTCACCTGTAGCCCCTTCAGGGGGCTTCCTAAAATGCCGGCCTCTTAGATCACTGCTGCAGCCCATCCCAGGCTGATTTTCAGGCTTGTTTGGGCCTACAAAGATCAGTGTCGTGACCCTTTTGGAGATTGCTGCACATGCTCAAAAGGCCTCTGCGAGGCCTGGCAAGGCATAGGACCTCACAGGGACCATTTGAGCATGTGCAGTGGCCATTAAAAAAAAAAAATTAAAAAGGCCGCTGAAAACAAAGATGGCCACTGCACATGCTCAAATGGCTTCTGAGAGACCCAAGTCTAGATTTTCCCCTGATTTAGGGAGTCAGAAGAATGCAAAGTTGTTGGCAAGGGAACTGAGCATTTAAAAAACAGATATAAATGGCACAAAAGTAAGTGGACAAAACATCCCTTAAAAAGGCAATGTTGGTTTAATACCTTGTAAGCTGGCAAAACTGAAGGCTGGGGGGCAGGGCGGGGGGAGAGGCAAGGAATAAAATGGAAATATTCACTCATATGCTGTTTAATTCTCTATACAGAACTTTATCTTTATCTGCATATTTGTCAAGCCATCTGATTATAAGGTTTGTGAGATTTCAAACTTGGAAAGTGCCTGCCTTTAACTTGCGTGGTGCTTTAAAAAAAATGTAAGCATTCACACCCAGAAATGTTGCATTTGCAATGTATTGCCATCCTGTGCAGTCTTACCATACTGAGAAATGGCTTGTCTTTTGAAATAAGTGGTTAACATGCTGCAAATTATTTCCTTCAATTTAGCTAAGTTGTACTCTGGTTTTTATTGCCTGTGTATCCCAAGTAGATTTGCTCAGGTTTCCTTGCCTCTAAAAAAGTTGTATTTCAGAATGTCTTTTTAAAAAAATCAATGCAACTCCCTTTTTACTTTGAACATAATGGTTTTTAAAAGACACATTGAATAGTCATGCTGTGATTCTGATTGACTAGTGCATTTGATAAACTAGACATAAAGTTTACTGTCCAGTCTGCCTGTTGCCTGCCTCTGTATTGAACAAGGGAGGTGTAACTTATTTGTGTGCCTACTTGGTTCCATATTTGTGTGCCTACTTGGTTCATCTATGGCAGAGCTCACTTTTGAAAGGGTTGTAATGCTATGAAGGTGGCTGGTGTCCCAGGAACTTGAGGGGATGGGGCAGGGGCAACTTTTTACCAAACCTTTGCAGTGTGGCAGAGATAGAAAATTGGTGATAGTAGTGCAGGGTAGATTATTGTTATAAATTCTCTCTCTCTCTCTCTCTCTCTCTCTCTCTCTCTCACACACACACACACACACACACACACACACACACACACACACACACACACCCCATTTTTCTGATTCGAATATCACACTGTTTTGCTGTTCTGTGGCTAGTTGCAACTTCCACCTTCTTCCTGATCAGGCTGCTGGATCCAAGCCTATTGTAAGCTGCTGGATAATTTCAGATTGTTTGGGGCCCCTAGGATTTCCCATTGCAACCATCTCCCTTTAAGGCAAAAAAGGCTGTTTGGACAGAAAAAAACCCATCCCTGAATTTCTTGGAGGCAGCAACCTGTAGTGAGGTGTGCTGAGGTGGCAGAGCATTTGCTAAAGAGAGCTTTCACTGCTTAGCTCTATGGAGACATGCCCAGCACATGGATGTGTTGCATTTCCTTGGGAAGGCGACTGGCACGTATGTGCCACATGTGTGGTTGTATATGTGTGTGTTGCTTACAACCTGTTTCTCCTGAAAGTGTCTGAACTTGTATTTTTGAGCTGATATTATGATAAAGTTATCTGAAAGATGGGTGTCAGATGTTTGGACAGGGGTGCAATTTCAGTGGTTGCCCTAGGTGCTATTTCCCCTAGATACACCCCTGGTCCTACAGTTATTTCATAGGAACATAGGAAGCTGCCATATACTGAGTCAGACCATTGGTCTATCTAGCTCAGTATCATCTTCACGGGCTGGCAGCGGCTTCTCCCAGGTTGCAGGCAGGAGTCTCTCTCTCAGCCCTATCTTGGAGATGCTGCCAGGGAGGGGACTTGGAACCTTCTGCTCTTCCCAGAGCGGCTCCATCCCCTGAAGGTGAATATCTTCCAGTGTTCACACTTCTAGTCTCCCTTTCATATGCCTCCAGGGCAGACCCTGCTTAGCTAAAGGGACAAGTCATGCTTGCAACCACAAGACCAGTTCTCCTAAAGACCAGCTCTCTCAAAGTATCTTCTAAACAGGGAAAATTATGACACGGGCCATTCTATGCCTAGAAATCCGAGGGAGGAAAGCTGGTCTTTGTGGTAGCAAGCATGAATTGTCCCCTTTGCTAAGCAGGATATACCTTGGTTTGCATTTGAATGGGTGCCTACCTGTGTGAGCACTGTAAGAAATTTCCTTTAGGGAATGAGGCCATAGTGCTGTGGAATTGCATCTAGGTCCTAAGTTTACTCCCTTGCAGCATCTCCAGGTAGGGCTGGGAAAGTCTCCAGCTGTAACCTGCTGCCAGTCAGTGTGGACAATACCAGGATAGATAGACCGGGGCTCTAACTCCGTGAGGCACCTTGGGAAGGGTTGTAACTCAGTGTCAGAGTATCTGTTTAGCATGCAGAACCTCCCAGGTTCGATCCCTGGCCACATCGCCAGGTAGGGTTGGGAAAGAACCTTGGAGAGCTGCTGCCAGTCAGTGTAGACAATCCTGAGCTCAGTGGACCAATGGTCCGACTCGGTAGGAGGCAGCTTTCGATGTTCCAAACCAGGTCGACCTTTGCTGGCTTTGCGTTTTCCTCGCTCACCACAGGTTAACCAGAAGCAAGCTGGGAAAACCTGCCGCTGTTTTCATTCATGGATATAAACAGCTCCTCGTGGAAGAATGAGGTCACTGCAGGAAACTGCCTCTCCATGGATGGGTGCTTGTATATGAGGTGTTGGCCCTCAGATAGTTTTTGCAGCAGTTGCCGATGTCCCCGCAGCCCACCCTGTCTCAAGCTCCATGGTATTTTTCTTTGCAGGTCAGAGAGTCAACTCATTCACCGTTATGACATCTCCAGTCCGTTCACGGCTCAGCTTCTACATTTCAACGCTCTTCTTAATATCGGTGGAAACGTGTTCCGGGATCGAATATCCAAGGAGGCCCACCAAGGTAAGAGGTCTCTTCGTTCCCTTTGACACTCTGCATTTTCTGCTCGGCAGGAACACACAGGCGAGAGCAAGGGCACTTGAATCCGTGAGGTCATCCGCTTGTCAGAAGGGGTTTCGGGCATGGGAGAGAACCAATAAAGGCCTCCTTCATCTCTTATGAGATCCAGACACAAACCCAGAAACGGCAGCAACCAAAAAAAGAGAGAGAGAAAGAAAAAAGTGTGAAATGCTCTCTTTGTCCTTCGGGTTAAAGATGCTTGAATCAACCCAGGTAGAGAACCCAATTAAAGCAGGAATGCAGCCTACGAGCATGATGGGAAGGTTAGGTGCGTCTTGCAGTCAGTTCAGCTATTTCAGTTCATCCTCATTCTTGTTTCAACATATGAGAGAGAGGGGAGGGGAGGAGAGGGGGAGAAAATGAGAGAGAGAGAGAAATCCAATTCAGAGAGAAGGAAGGGCAGATGGGGAGAGAGGGAGAGAAAATGGGAGGGAGGGAGAAAAATCCAATTCAGAGAGGGGAGAGAGGGAGAGGGAGGTGGGGTAGAGAGAGAATACAGTTCTGATGTTAGCATGTATAGCAGTTTATAGCACCTCCTGTCAACTGTGTAAAAAGAGGAACCTTGCAAAGTGGTGGTGATTCTCTGTATATGTAGCAGGGCAAGAGCAACTGGCCCTGTCCATCCCCAGCACAGCATCCCTCAAGTGGTTGTTGTTGCTGGTGTGTACTTTATGTTTCTTTTTACATTGTGGGCCATGTAGAGACAAGGGACCATCTCCTCCCCCCCCCATGCATCCCGATTTCTATAAAAGCATAGGAGGCTGCCGTCCTCTATACAAATAAAGGGAGGAGAGCTGGCCTTGTGGTAGTAAGCATGATTGGTCCCCTTTGCTAAACAAAGGTCCATCCTGGTTTGCATTTGAATGGGAGATTACATGTGTGTGAACACTGTAAGAGATCCCCCTTAGGGGATGGGACCGCTCTGGGAAGAGCACCTGCATGCTTGCATGCAGAAGGTTCCAAGTTACTTCCCTGGCATCTTCAAGATAGGGCTGAGAGAGACTCCCACCTGCAACCTTGGAGAAGCCGCTACCAGCCTGTGTAGACAGTCCTGAGCTAGATGGACCAAGGGTCTGACTCAGGAGAAGGCAGCTTCCTATGTCCACTGAGTCAGCCATTGGTCCATTTAACTCAGTACTGTCAGCTCTGCCTGGCAGCATCTTTTTCACACAGTGCAAAATTAATCTATGGAACTTCCTGCCACGGGATGTGGTGATGGCCACCAACTTGGATGGCTTTAAAAGGGGCTCAGACAAATTCATGGAGGACAGGTCTATTAATGGCTACTAGTCTGGTGGCTACAGACCACCTGCAGCCTCAGAAGCACGATGCCTCTCAATACCAGTTGCATGGGAGCAACAGCAGGAGGGAGGGCATGTACATACCTCTTGCCTGTGGGCTTCCCAGAGGCATCCAGTGGGCCACTGTGTGAAACAGGATGCTGGACTAGATGGGCCTTGGGCCTAATCCAGCAAGGCTGTTCTTATATTCATCATGTGCTGGGAGCACCCAGGATCTCCAAAGTTCTCTCCTCAGCCTTTTCTTCAGCTTGTGCATTTCACAGCCTTGCGGTCTCCACTTCAAAAAAGGTCACTCGGCTGATTAGCAAAACCCAAGTGATATTCATGGGTTGCCAAGAACTTACCGAAGTGAAGGCCAAGGAGCCAGGGACAGGGATGCCTCATCCTGCTTGGCGAGGGCTTTCTGGGGGTGGAGAACGGCTCTGAGTGAAGAATGTGCAGATTCTGCAGCCAGCCCATCGTTTTGCTGCAAGCAGCTTTGGGGTCCTAGATTCTTCAAGAAGGGCACAAGCTTGGAAACTGTTCCTCCACACATTCCACATCTGAAAAGCATTTTTGACTCCGATTTTGCTATTTCGACATCTTTTATCCGAAGACAAAAAGCAAGGGCTTTGGCATTCGGGCAGGAAATGAAACCAAACCACGTAATTATCCCCCTCTGCTGCCTTGTGGCTTCTGTAGTTAAACCAGCATTTAAGGAGGGAGAGAGAGAGAGAGAGAGAGAGAGAGAGAGAGTCCTGCTTGAGTTCATCAAACAGCATGGAGGTCCCTTGTTAAGAGAAGATTCCTTGGTCGTTTCAAGGACAGGAAAGGAAGGAATGACTGTTTGGTAGACAGCAAAAAGGGACACTCTGATTCGTCAAGGAAAACCCAGTTTCAACAAAAAACCGAGCCTTGTGAGCTTTGAAAGTGAGTGGGGAGCAGGGAAGAGGGAAAGTTGCTAGCAGCCCTCTCTCCTCTCCTCAAGTCGCTTGCAAGCTTTGCAGTGAATGTGAGGAGACACACCCCTTGCAAAGCTTGTGGGGGTCACATTGCTCCCCAAGAGATGGCGGTGGGAGGGGGGAGCATCTTGCTTGCATCACAATAGTCTGCCTCGTGACACCTCGTGAAAGGGCCTAGGGATGTGCAAACCAGCTCAGCCTCGAGCCGGTTCGACACCGAAATGGTCCGGCTCGAGGGCTTGCGATCCAGGCACGTAGATGGCCAGTGCACAGGTGTGGCGGCCTCCAAAATGACCACCACCAATGCAGAAAGGTCCAGAACGGACTGAAAACAGCCCAGAACGAGCCAAAAATGGCCCGAGCTGGGCCATTTGAGACCAGGGGGAGGCTAGCGGAGGAAGGGAGAACCAGCAGAGACACCCACATGGCCACAGCAGCACCCCCTGGAGGAGGTGGGTGTTTTAAAAAGATTTCTCCTACTTTAGAACCCCCAAATTGGGCCTGAGCTGGCCAGGGGGGTTCAGCTCGACCTCGAGCAGAACCGGGCCTGGTCCAGCTTGAGGGTGAGCCCTCGGGCCAGACCAATTTGATGGCGAACAGGCTCGAGGTTGGACTCGGAAAAAACCTGGCAAACCGGTTTTGTGCACACCCTAAAAGGGGCGCTCCTGAGGAAAACTCTGGTTGTTGCTTACAGGCCTCAGAATGGAATTGGGCAGCACATGATGTGGGAAACAGAGGCGACACACACTTGTATCCTGTGCTTGCTTATAACATCTGAAACCTGTGCATTGCCTATAACATTTGCACACACACACAATGATGAGCTATTTAAACTCATATGTAAAATCATTCCAGCTCTTGTGCAGAGGGTGTAGCAGGATACAATCTAATTCGAGGTTTTAAGTTCAGCTCCTAACCTTGGCCAAAGCTAGGAGTTAGGAACATAGGAAGCTGCCATATCCTGAGTCAGGCCATTGGTCCCTCTAGCTCAGGATTGACTTCATAGACTGGCAGCGGCTTCTCCAAGGTTGCAGGCAGGAGTCTCTCTCAGCCCTATCTAGAGATGCCAGGGAGGGAACTTGGAACCTTCTGCATGCAAACAAGCAGGTGCTCTTCCCAGAGTGGCTCCATCCCCTAAGGGGAATGTCTTATAGTGCTCACCCATGTAGTCTCCCATTCAAATGCAAGCCAGGGCAGGCCCTGCTTAGCAAAGGGGACAAGTCACCCTTGCTACCACAAGACCAGCTCTCCTCCTCCACCCTCTCCTTAGGGTACAGGATGAGAAAAACCGAGACACTGCCATTGCAGGGTCTGATCTCATGAGCTGGGAAGATTTCCAGACAGTTTGTGACTTGACAAGCTATAATCCGAGTTAGTTGTTCCTAATGCTGTTATTTGAATTCGAGTTCTACAGGAACATTACAACCAATATTGAGTTACAGCTCTGTGCCTAAAACTACACTCTCTAATTCTTTGACAATCGCTTTATTTAAAAAATAGTAGCATGTCTAATTTGAGTAAAGAATTGGAGTCGACGTTTCAGTATGCTTGGAACCGGGGCCAAGACACACTGTTTTAATAATCTCCTCTATAATTAGATCATTCCTCAAAGGTTACAGGCACGTTTCCATGATGGTTGCAGGCTGGTCAGATGTGAATAATAAAGTCTGATTGAGTTTGAATCGCATTCCTCTGGTTGATTGCACCATGTCATCTGCTTGGCAAACACGCTTCTGATGAAACTGTCTCTAGTCCATGAAAGCTGATGGCAGGATCTGCCCATTAGTCCTGGAAGTGCCACAGGAGGGTTAGCTTTTGTTGCACCAGATGAAAGCGGATAACCCTCTGGAATTTGTGAGGGAGACAGGGAGAGTAGACTGGGTGGGGATTTCCCAATGATTTCCAGGCATCAGGCAGCATCCAAAGCTAGTTATGGTAAATAGGATGCTGCCTTATACTGAGGGACCCTTGGTCCATCTAGTTCAGTCTTGCCAACCCTGACTAAAGAGTTAAGAGTTTCAGGCAGGAGGCTCTCCCAGCCCTACCTGGAGATGCTGCCAGGGACTGAACCTGGGACGTTTTCCATGCCAAGCAGATGCTCTACCGCTGAGCAAGGATTCCTCATCGTAAGCTACCTTCTGTGGAGTTGGACCACTGATCACCTAGTTCAGGACTGCCTGCACTGACTGGCAGCAGCACCTATATAGGTTGTTAGACAGGCATCTCTCCCAACCCTACCTGGAGATGCTGCCAGGGACTGAACCTGGAACCTTCTGCATGCAAAGCAGGTGCTCATCCAGTGAGCTCAGTACTGGGCAGTTTTATGGGCTAAACAGGCCAATGGTCTGATTCAGTATAAGGCAGCTTCCTATGTGCCCAGCTCAGAGGTAAAGCATCTGCTTTGCATGCAGAAGGTCCCCGGTTCAATCCCTGGCAGCATCTCCTGGTAGGGCTGGGAGAGATGCCTGTCTAACACACTATATAGGTGCTGCTGCCAGTCAGTGCAGGCAGTCCTGAACTAGGTGATCAGTGGTCCAACTCCACAGAAGGTAGCTTACGATGAGGAATCCTTGCTCAGCGGTAGAGCATCTGCTTGGCATGGAAAACATCCCAGGTTCAGTCCCTGGCAGCATCTCCAGGTAGGGCTGGGAAAGACCCCCGCCTGAAACCTTGGAGAGCTGTTTCCAAAATACTGAGCTGTAAGGACCAAGGGTCTGACTCTAAGGGAAAGCAACTTCCTCTATTCCCAAGGAGCACTGATGGCTCTCTGGCAGCAGCTCCAGGACAGGCCGGGAAGGACCCCTGCCTGAAACCGTGGAGAGCTGCTGCCTGTTAGTGTAGACCATACTGAAAGGAAGAGAGCTAGTCTTGTGGTAGCAAGCGTGACTTGTTCCCAAGCAGGGTCTGCCCTGGTTGCATCTGAATGGGAGACTTGATGTGTGAGCACTGTAAGATATTCCCCTCAGGGGATGGAGCCGCTCTGGGAAGAGCATCTGGGTTCCAAGTTCCCTCCCTGGCAGCATCTCCAAGGCTGAGAGAAATTCCTGCCTGCAACCTTGGAGAAGCCGCTGCCAGTCTGGGTAGACAATTCTGAGCTAGCTGGATCGATGACTCAGTATGCAGCCAGGGCAGACTCTGCTTAGCTAAGGGGACAGGTCAGGCTTGCTACCACAAGACCAGCTCTCCCCTTCTGGCATCCCCAGTTCAAATGATCCCAAGCAGCAGGGCCGGGAGAGATCTGTGCATAAGAACCCAGAGTGTTACTGCCAAAGTCAGCAATACTGGGCAAGATGGGGCAACGGTCTGACTCAGTATAAAGTATATGGGGCAATGGTCTGACTGACTCAGTATAAAGCAGAAGGAAGCCCGGTATGTTCAGTGACAATGGAAAAATTAATCCTCAAAAACTATAAAACTGCTCAGTCAGTTCAGGCATTGGGTTTGAGGTTTACCATGCAGGGACAAAACAATCCGCAAAAGCAGAAGAAATCAGGGTGGCTTTGATGCAATGGGAACAGGGAACAAAAGTGCAGGAGCAGGTCAAGAAGAAATGTGCATTTGTCTAAGTGAACAACAACCTCTAAGAGACTTTCTTTTACATCCCAGATCCCCAAAAGCTTCAAAAGAACAGGACCAAACCCACTCCTGCCCATCTTGCTGGTTCCTCATAAAGGTGCATATTTGCAATGCATAGGAACAGAGGAAGCTGCCTCCTATTGAGTCAGGCCTTTGGTCCATCTAGCTCAGTACTGTCTACACAGACTGGCAGCAACGCTCCAGGGCAGAGATACTGGTAGCACTCCCGAGACTTCACCAACGTGAAAATAAATAAATAAATACACAGTTGTGTTTATTTCTATGCTGCCTTTTCTCAAAACGTTGCTGTAACTCGAGACTTGGAAAGTATCAAATTACAGCAACAAATTGATAAAAAAGTTCCCTTTTATTACAAAACAACAAATTAAGTTGATCAACAAGTTCAAGTGAAAGTCCTTTCAGCAGCAAGAAATTGACTTAGAAACTGACAAACTGGTTCCCGATGAAGCTGCCTGCTACTGAGTCAGACCATCGCTCCATCTAGCTCAGGATTGTCTACCAGGAGAGGGATCTTGGGGTGGTGGTGGACAGCTCATTGAAAGTGTTGACGGCAGCTGTGAAAAAGGCCAGTTCCATGCTAGGGATCATTAGGAAGGGGATTGAAAATAAAACGGCGAACATTATAATGCCCTTATACAAAACTATGGTGCAACCACACTTGGAGTACTGCGTACAATTCTGGTCACCACATCTTAAAAAGGACATTGTTGAACTGGAGAAGGTGCAGAAGAGGGCAACCAAGATGATCAGGGGCCTAGAGCACCTTTCTGATGTGGCAAGGCTACAACACCTGGGGCTTTTTAGTTTAGAAAAAAGATGACTGCAGGGAGACATGATAGAGGTTTATAAAATCATGCATGGGGTGGAGAAAGTGGATAGAGAGAAATTCTTCTCCCTCTCACATAACACTAGAACCAGGGGTCGTCCCATGAAATTGATTGCCAGGAAATCTAGGACCAACAAACGGAAGTACTTTTTCACATAATGCATCATCAACTTGTGGAATTCTCTGCCACAAGTTGTGGTGGCAGCCAACAACCTGGATGGCTTTAAGAGGGGCTTGGATAACTTCATGGAGGACGGGTCTATCAAGGGCTACTAGTCGGAGGGCTACAGGCCACCTCCAGCCTCAAGGGCAGGATGCCTCTGAGTCCCAGTTGCAGGGGAGCAACAGCAGGAGAGAGGGCAGGCCCTCAACTCCTGCCTGTAGGCTTCGAGCAGCATCTGGTGGGCCACTGGGTGAAACAGGATACTGGGCTAGATGGGCCTCCTTGGGCCTGATCCAGCAGGGCTGTTCTTATGTTCTTATGTTCTTTGGGGACAGGGAATAATCTCCGCTTGCTTGGAGGCTGTGTGTGTGCTGGCTCGGAACACAGGCTGTTGGGCGGAGTGCCATCGCAGCAGGAATCTGCACGGAGCAGCGGAGAGCAGGTAAGGACCTGCTGTACTCCTGTTTAAAGGTGTTGCTTTCCATTCCCCCACCACAGGCAGTGCCTCAGAGTGCTGAACCAGTTTGGTGCCGAACCTCGGATCGTGCACATGCCTGTCATCGTCTTTTATTTTGCTGTGTAAGGCACTTTGAGAACTTTGGTGGAAAGTGATTTATAAACATAATAATAATAATAATAAACAATAAACCTCCTGCAGCAAAAATGCACTCCCCCCCTTTTAACCACCCCACCCCAATATATGGTGTCATTGCTGCTTTATACTCTGTACATCCTACTCCAAAGATTTATGTTTTCCTTTAAATGTTTTTTTTTAAAAAAAATGTGTACCCATTTTCATCTGATGGAGTGCAGAGGCGATGAGAAAGGACCGTGCGTGCTCCAAAGGCACTTGGGGCAAAAAGAAACACATTATAGAATGGCAGGGTTTTTAGAAAGGGGAGTTATATCCCAAGGAGAAAAGGGATGAATGAGTCCGGAAATGCACGCAAATCTGCACTTTTGAGGGAGAGGGCAACTGGAGAAAATTGCTCACAAATACAAAAGGGAGAAACAAAGAACCCCCAGCACCAAATAAAGCATCCATTAGAACCATTGTAGCTCCCCAGGAGCAGAAGAAGCGACTCCTATTTTTCAACAGGCCCCTTTCGAGACACTGCCGAGGCAGACGAGGCTGTGCATTGGGGTTGAATGGTCCATTCTTCCCTAGCTTGGCAGGCTGAAAGCCGAGGGCGGTCTGGGGAGATGGGGAGGTGGCCGAGGCCTCCGGGGTGGAAGAGAATAACAAGCACACGGAGCAGAGGATTTTCCTCCAGCTTGGAGGAGTGAAAGGCATTCTTGGAAAGCAGACGTAGGCCCGTTTCTAGAGGGTCGGGGGGAAATGAAATGTTGGGAGAGGGAGAGTGCGGGAGTGGGGGCAGATAACTGTTAGGAAGATCATTGTTCATCCCACTGCAAACCTGTTCTTAATTAGCAAAGGCCGTTTATGGTCGGGTTTTTTTGTGGTGAAGCATCTGCCTCAGCAAAGGAATGAGCTTGCCCAGAGGGGAGCTACAAATGTGCAGAGGGCGCCTAAGGGATCCCTCCTTAGGCATCACTAAGGTGGGCATGCTTCATTTGGGGGGCTATAGCTCAGTGGTAGAGCATCTGCTTCGCGTGCAAAAGGAACCAGTGTCTGGAGATGGGGGATGTGTGGCGGGGAGAGACACAGAAATGTACCCTGTTGTTGGGGAGAGCCTGATTAGCCCATCGTGCACCCCATCTGTTTTCCCGACCTGGAGGGAACAATACCCTTGATGGGGGCATGTAGGGGCTCAACTGGCCCAAACAGAGAGGGATACCTGTCAGTGTGGCCAGGACTGGGGCCTCGGATGATCCTCAGGGACTCTCGAGAGATTTCGGGATCTCACGGGAGTTGCCGTGATTGCCAAGAGCTATATAGAGACTGGCCAATGACGAGGGGCCAGTTACCGAGGAGAGCTCAGGCTGGCAGGAGATCTGTGAGTCAGTTAAAGAGGGAGGCTCTGTGAATGAACTTCGCCTCCATATAGGTGGCACTCTTTACAACCTCTGAGGCTGAACCGGCCACAGACAAACAGAGGGCAGGAAACAGGATACGAGACTTGACACTCAGGTTTAATCCCTGGCACGGTCCTCAGGTAGGGCTAGGAGAAACTCCTGCCTGAATCTTTGAAAAGCCACTTCCAGTTAGTTCAGATAATACTGAGCTAGTGGACCTGTGGCCTGACTTCATATAAGGCAGAAGCACCTATAGCTCAGGGGTAGAGTGTCTGCTTTGCATGCAGAACGTCCCGGGTTCAATTCCTGCTGGCACCTCCAGGTGTCTGACTCAGCATAAGGAAACTTCCTATGTTCCCTTCTGACTTTAGCACAGAAATAGAACCGAAAACGACCAAATCTCTGTGTCTCTCCATCTGGAATGTGTGTGTGTTTGTTTAACATATTTTAATAACACCCCAAACTGGGTGGTTTACAACCAAATAATGTGCTCTGTAACTGGAGTGGGTTGCTTCCTTTGTTGGCCCTTTTATTTATTTATTTGATTTATATGCCGCCCTTCCAAAAATGGCTCCAGGGCTTTGAAAAATAATAACAAACTCTAACAGGAATTTCCAGGGATCGAACCTGGTTGCTTCTGCATGCAGCACAATTATTTGCTTTAGCACTGAGCTACTATAGCCCTGACCCATAACCAAAACATTCCCCCATCGGGTATATGACAGTGAGAGAATCTTATCTGAGGAACAGCTGGGGGCTGTTGTCTGTCTGGACAAGAAGCTAGATGGTAGAAGAGGAAGAAGGGTTGCAAACGCTTCACAGGAGACGATGACATTTTTTACAGTGAGTCCCGGTGGTCCGAACATGATGTGGCAACCGGGAAGATGACATTTATAGAAGGGGAAGCTCAGAAGCTATTTTCCTCTCTCTCTCTCTCTCTCTCTCTGCTTCTTCTCCCCATCCCACTAATTAAAACCAGGGTTGCATAAGCAGGTTTTATTAAAGCAACATGGCACACTACCTCCAGTGGACTGACATTTGGAAAGTGGGGCAATGTTTTTTGGGGAAAGATGCCAAGCCAAACCGAAGTGGCTATCACGTTCCACATCCACCCAAGTAGGTTTCTTTCTTTCTTTCTTTCTTTCTTTCTTTCTTTCTTTCTTTCTTTCTTTCTTTCTTTCTTTCTTTCTTTCTTTCTGGTGCTGTCCATCTAGGTGGAGAAATGGCTCTGGCAAAGCTTTATTACAGCTGCTGCTTCTAGCAGGCCTTGCATGCACCAAGGTTGCTATCTTAACTTACTTGTAAGTCCCACTGGGCATATTGATTTTTGTGTGGTGTTGTAGTGAGATTCCTGCCTGCAACCTTGGAGAAGCCACTGCCAGTCTGTGAAGACAATACTGAGCTAGATGGACCAAGGGTCTGACTCAGTAGATGGCAGCTTCCTATGTGCCAATGCTCCTAAGATTATGGACAAATGCATCAGTGAGGGGGGAGAGCAATTCCATTGAGCCTCCTCCGTTTTCACTGGACCATTTTATCACATGTTCAATTTTAACAGCTGATTATTTGCTTTGATTCTTATGTTTTACTGCTGAATCCTGTTGCTTCTGACACCTTGATGTGTCTACTTTTGCAAGCCGCCTTCTGAGGCCTTTGTGCCTAAAAGGCAGGATGGATCTGGGAAGGAAGGCAGGAAGGAAAGAAGGAGAGAGAAAAGGGAGAGAGAGAGACCTCCACTTGGAAATGTGAGAATTCTTTTACTCAATTAAAAAATCAGCCTAATCCAAAGAACCTCTCTCCATTGCAAAATCTCAGTGGAGTGCAGACTAAAAATAATTTCAGTAGCAAAGCCTTGTCTTATTTTTTACAAATAGGAAGAGTGAGGAAAGTCCACACTGAGTGTCCTTTGTTCCTTGTGCTCCTGAGGGACTCTGTTGGATTTCTAAAACCCTCCTTGGAGATGTTCTGTACTCATCATGTTGTTCCATGACATTCCCACTTAGCCAGAGGATGTTTAGTGGTTATATCAAAGTTAATTAGAGCAAATATATCACAGGTTTCTATCCCCGCCTAGTTCTGATTTTGTGAGCTGCTGAATATTGCATATCCATGGGCTGGTCGGAGTCTGTTTTTGTTTAAAGGCTGCACTGCTGGCTGGCATTTCAGTCTGGGCAGAGGCACTCTTACCCCTGGACTTTGGGGCTGAAGTCCAGGGGCTCCACAGCCCCCGCCCCCCCCAAATCCTCTTTAGTCTGTCCCGGGTGGTGTGGTTGCCCAGCTAAGCATGATGATACTTAATTTGCTGGGGAGAGGGAGCCTTCAAAGGCCTTTAGGTCCAGGCTCCAAAATTACCTAGGTCCACCTCTGAGTCTGGGCACCAGCCACTGAATTTTGGAAGACAGACATAGGAACATAGGAAGCTGCCATATACCGAGTCAGATCATTGGGCTATCTAGCTTAGTATTGTCTACCCAGATTGGCAGCAGCTTCTCCAAGGTTGCAGGCAGGAGTCTCTCTCAGCCCTGTCTTGGAGATGCTGCCAGGGAGGGAACCGGGAACCTTCTGCTCTTCCTAGAGCGGCTTCATCCCCCGAGGGGAATATCTTCCAGTGCTCACACTTCTAGTCTCCCATTCATATGCAACCAGGGAGGACCCTGCTTAGCTAAGGGGACAAGTCAGGCTTGCTACCACAAGACCAGCTCTCAGATGTTGTCAGTGGTAGAGAACACCTGCTTTGTATGCAGAAGATACCAGGTTCAATCTCTGGCAGCATCTCCAGGAAGTTAAACCATCCCTTCCAGTAAGAGGCGAAACAGCATCCTGTCTGCTCTCCCAAATACCACTGGTGTGGGGCTAGGTGCTTGTTGTTGCAAGGGAGGAGTAGAGATTTTATTGCTTCTTTCCCGATTGGCTAGTGTGGGAGGTGGGAAGGATTCGCCTCCTCCACACTGCTTGAGGGATTGGATGTGAATTGTGTGTATGTGTGGTTTTCCACCTCTCCTTTTCTTTTTGCTGTGAGTGTTGGGGATTTGCATTCTTTAGTTTGCCAGAACAAGCAAACACAGTGTGGGTACCAGATGGTTTTCAAGTGCAGACCACATGGCTGAGCTTCATGGTGAGGCTGATGGAGCTGTTCTGTGTCTCTTCTAGTTCTGCTCTCATGGAGGTATTGAAGGGAAGAGATCCCAATGATCCCAATTATAATGTAGGAACATAGGAAACTGCCATATACTGAGTCAGACCATTGGTCCATCTAGCTCAGTATTGTCTACACAGACTGGCAGCGGCTCCCCCAAAGTTGCAGGCAGGAGTCTCCCTTACCCCTATCTTGGAGATGCTGCCAGGGAGGGAACTGGGAACCTTCCATATACAAGCATGCAAGTTCTCTTCCCAGAGCGGCCCCATCTCCTAAGAGGAATATGTTACAGTGCTCACATATGCAGTCTCCCATTCAAATGCAAGCCATGGTGGGCCCTGCATAGCAAAGGGGACCATTCATGCTTGCCACCACAAGACCAGCTCTCCTCCGTGTGTGTGTGTGTGTGTGTGTGCACGCGTGCAAGCATGTGTGAGGAGAAACAAGCCCACTAAGAATATCTTGAGACAGACATTTAAGGTCCCAGTACTTGTAAAGGTTTATTAAGGACGGTACATACTTGGGTACAGTAATGCTCAGGATCATCCAATGCAGATTAGAGTCCTCCATGGAAGGGGAAATGCCCGATGTTCAAGCTGGTTTCAGAAAAGTCCAAGGAACAAGAGACATCATTGCTGATACATGCTGGGTAATTGAGAAGGACAAAGAATACAAAAAAGAAGTCAATATGTGCTTTATTGACTGCAGAAAAGCCTTCCATTGCATCAACCATGTCAAGTTGTGGAATATCCTTAGGAAAATAGGTGCAGCAGTCAAGAAATATGCCGCAGACTAACACTTGGTAGGGTTGCAGTGAAGGCTTTGGAAAGGACATTTAGATGCTGTGATGTGTCTACACCTACAAAGATTAGAATTGTCTGGACAATGTTTTTCCCCGTGACGGAAACATTTTCTCTATGGATGCAAAAGCTGGACCTTGAAGAAGCAAGTTAGAAAGAGTATTGATGCTTTTGAACTTTGGTGCTGGAGAAGACTTTTGAGGATACCATGGACAGCCAGGAGGAAAACAAATCAAACCAGAATTTTCCATCGAGGCCCAAATGACCAGGCTCAAACTATCATACTTTGGACACATTATGCGAAGAACCAGCTCCCTTGAGAAGTCTATAATGCTGGGGAAAGTGGAAGGAAAGAGAAGAAGAGGACGGCCAGCAGTTTTCTATGTTCCTATTTCAAGGTCCTGTGCCAAGGAGAAACTGAAAATAAAAAAGAATGTCAGGTGTTTTCCCAGAAACACACATCATCAGATGATTTTCTCAGGTTGTTTATCTACAAACATTTTCTCAGGTTGTTTATCTACAAAAATGGGTCCAATGCAACCTACAGGGGAAGATTGGGGCGACATGGGGCGGGCTGCCTGGAAATTAGACTTGTAAAAGAATATTCTCCGACACATTTAATAGAATGGGTAGAATAATTCTCTGAAGTATTCTTTCCCATGCTAAATAATGCAGGAGAACATTCTTTTACAAGTCTACCGGAAATCAGAGCCTCAGCCCTGGTGGCCCACTCCATCTCGGATGCCTTAAGATTGGTTGTGGATATACAGTGGCAAGAGAAAGCATGCTGTACCTTTTCTAGAACATTATTTTCCTTTCCCCCACATGCCTAGAGGCAAGGTCAGGCTAGGTGGGCCCATTCCTACCCTCATTCCCAAGTGCCCACAAAACCCAGGACAGAGTGATCTGGTGCAAACAATACAAGAAAAGCCTCCCGAGGAAGTCTGTTCTGCTTTTTAGATGCCGGCTTGCCATTTCCAGTGGTCCGTGAGATTATGAGGCTCTTGCAGGGTGCCCGGAGAAAAAGCTTAGCTCATCTTTCACTGGCAGGCAGCAGATTGGCCTCTGAGTTTTCTTCTCCCCACAAACATCCCCGTTCCCAAGGGGGAGAGAGTTAAATCCCTTGTCTGAAGTAATAAGTGTCTGTTCTTCCCAGTCAGCGTTTCTGCAGAATGAGAAGGAGCCGAGAGCCTGCAAGGCAGGAGGAGGAGGGGGAGACAGCAGGACAATGAGCCATTGAGTTGAACGGGGTGTGTGGGGTGGGGGGGAGTTCATTGCCACAGGGGCAGCATCTACAGGTCAATTCTGCAGCTTAGGAAAGGTAATTAGACAGGGGCCTTGCTATAATCTGTTTCTGTCACGTCCAGGCTGAAATGGGAAACAGACCTAGGAAAAGAAAAACACTTGCTAGAGCAATTTATGGTATTACTCCGACCCCCACTGCCTCACCAACACACACACATACACACACACACACCCTTGGTTCCTTTGCACCAAGTTCAGTCATACGGCAATACGGCATGAGTCTCCCTCCATGTTCAACAGAACTCTGATAATCCTATAGGCTGGGGAAAGCTTCCGAAAGCTGTGGCATTTTCTTGGTTGTAATGGGTAGTTCCTAGAGCCAAGCCAGACGTTACATAAGAACAGCCCTGCTGGATCCGGCCCAAGAAGGCCCATTGAGTCCAGCATCCTGTTTCACACAGTGGCCCACCAGATGCTGCTGGAGAGCCCACAGGCAAGAGGTGAGTGCATGATCTCTCTCCTGCTGTTGTTCCCCTCCAACTGGAATTGAGAGGCATCGTGCCTCTGAGGCTGGAGGTGGCTTATAGCCACCAGACTAGTAGCCATTGATAGACCTGTCCTCCATGGCTTTATCTAAGCCTCTTTTAAAGTCATCCATCTAAGCTAGTGGCCATCACCACATCCCGTGACAGAGAATTCCATAGATTAATTATGCACTGTGTGAAAAAGTACTTCCTTTGGTTGGTCCTAAATTTCCTGGCCTTCAGTTTCATGGGATCTAGTGTTGTGAGAGAAGGAGAAAACCTTCTCTCTTTCCACTCTCTCTACTCCCTGCATAATGTTATACACCTCTGTCATGTCTCCCCGTAGTCACCTCTTTTTCAAACTATAACGTCCCAGATGCTGTAGCCTAGCCTCATAAGGAAGGCGCTCCAGGCCCCTGACCATCTTGGTTGCCCTCTTCTGCACCTTTCCCAGTTCTAAGATGTTCTTCTTAAGACCCAGTGACCAGAACTGTACATGTGGCCACACTGTAGGTTTTTATAAGGGCATTATGATATTAGCATTTCCCCCCAACCCCCTTCCTAATGATCCCGGGCATGGAATGTTTTCTGATTAAAACCTTTGGCTGAAGTTTGTGGGGTGAAATTGGTCCAAACTGCCCCACATCTTGCTTTAGTTGCTGCTACTGACTGTTTCATGGTGGCGGTTGTCCTTCTGGAAGATAGCAATCACTGGAGCTATTTGACATAACCATTTAGGGTGGGTGGGGGCAGGGGGCCAGGCTGCGAAACCATATAGCTCGGTACTGTCTACACTGACTGGCAGCATCACTCCAAGGTTCCAGGCAGGAGTCTCTCCCAGCCCTACCTGGAGATGCTGCCAGGGATTAAAGCTGGGACCTTCTGCATTCAAAGCAGATGCTCTTCCACTGAGCTATGGCCCCACTCTGAATTGTCTTTAGTCTCTGTGATGTGACTAACTCTTATTCTCTACCTAGGAGTGTCATGAAGTCAAGTCAGAGTGAGGCATGCAGACTCTCCACCCCCAGTCTGGAGGACCTTTAGATTTGTAAACATTGCCGTCTCTCTGACTTGGCTTCAAACTTCATTGGGTAGGGCAGCTTTTCCTCCTACCCCAGTAAAATGCTGGGGATGGAATCCGGCTAGGGCATGCTCGTTCTACCCAGGTGCCGCCTCGCGCATGAACATTCTCCCAACTTCCTACCTTAATGTTTGCATGCACGTGGCTGAAAATGGGGAGCACACCCAGCCTTCCTACTCAGGCTGGGTGGTTTGGTCATGTGTACAAGCTTGATAAATGATCAGGAATAGCTCTTCTTCATATATGTGACTGCATTTGTGTGGTCTCGCCTCTGCGTCTGAGTGCCGGCAGAGAAGGAAATCTGGTTCCTTTAGGAAGGGGCCCCTAAATCTGGTTTAGAAAGGGCCTGCTTAACCCAGCCATATCTAATGTGGACCAGCTGCCTTGCAGAACCCTCATTCCAGGCTTTCCGGCCGTCGTTTGGCAAAAGGGGGATGGAAATACAGTTTGTGTCTCTGGCTCAAGGAGGTTTCCAGTTTCTTACTCTTCTGTCCGCGGATAACTTCAGGCTGTTCAGCAGCGCAGCCAGTGGCGTGGCAGGTCGCCAGGTAAGGAGTTTGAATCTGGCTGGCCGGCTGCCTGGGAAGCCATCAGTGTTGTGCTTGGCTGGAACGTGAAGCAGAGGCGCCATGTCGCATGGCTTTGCCAGGAGGTTTGAAAAGAGGGGATAGAAGCTAGTTCTGAAACCAGTGAAGCAAGGACAAATGTGATGTGTGCCCTTAGGAACACTAATCAGCAGAGCTGAGCTGAAATGCGGGGGCATATTTGGAGGAGGGGAAGACCCCTTGCAACACCCCCCTCCCACACCTTTAAACAATAACCTATAGGACTTGTGAAGCCCAGTGAAAATAATCTCCCCTGCAGAGCGAGGATAGGAAGCACTGCCCTTACTCTGATTTGGCTTTGTGATGCCATAAGAACATAAAAACATAAGAATAGCCCTGCTAGCTCACCACACAGCTTGCTCTGATTGGCTATGTGGCATTGCTGATTGCTGATTGGCTATGTGGCGTAGCAACATATTAATGTTGGATACAGGATCCCTGATTGGCTGGATGAGCATAAAGAACCACCCTCTTAAGATAACTTGGACCAGTGCAACTGCCTGTAAGGGCAGTGAACAGAAGCTAACCTGGGGACAAAATGGAATGAAAAAGGCAAGAGGGTTTGGCGGGGAAGATGTCTTTTGGCACCCAACTTTTCACACTGAAAACATTTCCTGGGAAAATGACTGTTTGATTGTGACTAGAACCTTTTAGGACTACTGTGAAAATCCCAATTACAAATCTCGTACCAAATTTTGCAGCAGCGAATTATCTCAGAGCATCCTTTCATTTTTGCCACCTTGAGGAGGCTGTTGGTAGTTACTTCAGACTACAAATCTTTAAGGAACCTAACATTGTGAATAGTCTAAGCTAGTGCTGCAATCAGTTGTACCTATAGTGAAATCAGGAGCAGATTTTGTATTTGTTCTCAAATCTGAAGATGGATTTCGAGGTATAAGTGTCCTGGACATGCAAAACCATCATTTGGGATTCCAGTAATAGCCAGGGAAATGCATGGGGAGGTTTTCCCCGTTGCTACTGCTCTTATAGGCATCTGAACCCTCCAAGAATTTACATTAAATTCCTTCTCAGCTGTATCAGCTGAAGCTTTATTGAAAATGTCTGACACTTATCCCGCCCCTAACGACGTTCAGAATATTAATCAAGAGAGGCTTTCTGTTTTTGTTCTGTTTCAATAGAATTGTCAGCTAACCCAAAGGACAGCATGCGACAAGTACCAGTTTCCAATTTAAAATTGTGCATGAAAGTTTTTATATAGCCAACTTCCTACGTGCTCCCCAGTAAAAACTCCAAGGGTATTAAGAGAAAGTTGTGTTTGTTCATCTGAGAAACCTTGAGCTGCCGAGCTCCATCTGTGATGACAAAGGGCCATTTATTATCCCACAGAGCCAGAACAAGAGGAGCTGAGCGCCGCATTACAGAACAATCGTAGTTTCGAATGCAGTTGAGCAAGCTTTCCTAGGTGCTATCAATTAATATATTCCACTTGTGCTCAGAATTTGGAATGGGCTGTGTCGATTTTGTCTAAGAAGGGTGTTTTTAATCCAATCAGATGTACAGTACAATATGTATTCAGCATGGCTCAGTTCACACCTCTTGGCTCAGTTCGCAACCGGGCTTGACTACTGAGCTATTCCCATCCTCTCAAAACAATCAGGAAACAGCCTCGTATTTTCCACACCTAGTCCCTGATATTTCACCCCTCCAACATCCCAAAGAAAGCATCAGAGGACAACAGGGTCCCAAAATCTCCCCATGAGTTCCTGAACCCGGCAGGAACCTTTCAGACTGCATGAACCTTTCTGGGTGATTTCTATTCTCTTTCCCTCCATGACACCTTGGGGTGGAAAGGGGGTCCCCCCCAGCCCGAATCTTTCTTCCCCATTTCCTCCCACTGCTGGTCCCTGACTCCCTCCCACCCCAGTGCACCCCACCAAAGAGAAGGGGGTTCAGAGGCACCAAAATCCTCCTCCTCCTGGACCATGTTCAGCCAAGTTTCTCTTGACCAGCCCAGAATATCCCTTTGGCCATTCTTCTTTCCTCCTCTGTACTATTCTGCTGTCCCCTTTAAAAACATATACCCTGTATACCCCCTACAGTCTTACAAGGGAGTCTGATCCTTCCTCAAGACTGACCCCAAATCTTGTGGAATGACACATTGAGGCTCTGCGTACGGGCAGTGTGAAGAGCCTAAAGGGGGTTTGTGCAGACAAGCGCTCAGTCTTCCCTGGCCGGCCGCCTAGACACTTACTGGCTCCGTCATAGAGCCGGTGTGAGCGGCAGGGTTTGGGGGCCTCCCGAAGTCCCTGAAAGCCCTGCACAGTACATTCTGCCTTCTGGGGAGCCTCCCAACACCAGGAGGCTTGTTGTAGCCTCCCCTTGTGGGGGGGACTACTCATGAATCGGTGTGGCACGAAGCCGCACCGCATGACACAGGACCCTTTAACCCCTCGTCTCGGGCACCCTCACGCCCGAAACCCGGGTTAAGAGGCGGGCTACCCAGGTGGGTTTGCTGCCAAGCCGCCCCCGGGAGCCAGGCGGCTCCTGTGGGTTCTCACGCACGGCTGAAATCAGGCTGGCCTCCCCGAGCCCGGTTTTAGCCACGCGTGAGAACAGCCTCCCTGGAGAGCTGGCCTTGCATTCCTGTGCTCCTGTCTCAGGGTCACCACCCGCTGGATCGGCCACTGCTGTTCAGTGGGCCTAAGAGCTGCTGCGCCCAACCCTCTCCATCCTGGCTGGCTGGCTGCAACTCCGGGAAAGGACTTCTGCAGGGACCTGAGTGGGCAAATTGGCTGCAACTGGGGTGATAGGGTGGCTCAGAGCCCCAGGCGTAGTTCTTCAGGGAGGGTTGGCGCTCAGTAGTAGAGCTTCTGTTTTGCGTGCAAAAGGCCCCCGGTTCGAGCCCTGGCAGAATCTCCTGCGGGGCTGGGCAAGACTCCTGCCTGAACCTTGCATTGCCCCCAGACACCCCCCACCCAATGAAGACAGGACACACGTGTATGGGATAAATAGGGCCACACTTTATTAACTATCTATAAAGGATATGCAACAAGCTTAGCAAACATGAACTGGAGTGTGGGCTACTCCAACACCTCTCGGGGCATTCAGCCTCCTAGCGAGAACTGTCTGCCCCAACACTTGTGGGGAGAATCAACCGGGCCTGGAAGATGCCAGCAGCGGCCGCTGCCTAGCTTCTTCCATCCATACAGTTTACAGTGCCAAGGAGGCAACCGCCCAGGTCATGCCCCCTTCGAGCCCCGCCGCTCTGAGTGGGTGATCCAAGCAGCCACCTAAAAATGGTCAATTCCCAGCCTGCCGAGACCCCAGAACTCTGAGGGGCGGCTCCATGGAGCCACCTTTCACCTAACAACATAGGAACATAGGAAGTTGCCATATGCTGAGTCAGACCATTGGTCCATCTAGCTCAGTATTGTCTTCACTGACTGGCAGTGCCTTCTCCAAGGTTGCAGGCAGGACTCTCTCTCAGCCTTATCTTGGAGATGCTGCCAAGGAGGGAACTTGGAGCCTAGATGCTCTTCCCAGAGCGGCTCCATTATCCCCTGAGGGGAATATCTTGCAGTGCTCACACTTCCAGTCTCCCATTCATATGCAGCCAGGGCAGACCCTGCTTAGCTAAGGGGACAAGTCATGCTTGCTTCCACAAGAGGGTGGATGGGAGCCCTGCAGCCTGGTTTAAAGTGTGTGTGTGGGTGGGGGGGGGTGTACCGTGTATATGAATGTCGCTCACTCTCCCCCTGCCCCATGGCCAGCACAACCATGAGGCCTCACCCCCTCACAGGAGGAAGGTGGATGAACATGTGCATCCTGTCTTCTGGAGGTCCCCTGGCAAACCTCTCCCCACCCGACAGCCTGTAGGTGCCATGCAGAACGATAGAGCCACAGCCGATCAGGGTAGACAGCACTGAGCTAGACGGTGACTCATTAGAAGGCAGATTCCTATGTTCCTCTCCAAGGGCCTCTCCAAGGTTTAAGAGAGGAGTCATTCCCAGGCTGACCTGGAGATGCTGCCAGGGACTGAACCTGGGACCTTCTGCAGGCAAAGCACATCCTCTGCCACTGAGCTGAAGACTTATCCCATGCGGAATGATGGCTATGACGATAATGGAGACTCCTACCTGAGCTGCTGCCGGTCACAGTAGACAATTCTAGATGGACTGAGGGTCTGACTCAGTATAAGACAGTTCCCTCTGTTCTTTTTTCTTTTTCTTTTTCTAGATCAGTGGAAAATGGGGTGTTGGTGCTGATGGGCACTTTGCACATGCACCAATCATGTGCCAAAGCCTCAAGGGTGCGTGTGTGTGTGTTGTTGGAATGCATGAAAATCTTTGAGCCCTTTTTGGGTTGAGCAGGAAGGATAAGAATTTGAGCATTCGGTTTGGAAAACACCAAAGCTATTTCCTGATTTCATGTTGATGAGATGAACAGCTCAGTCAGGGAAGTGTGCCCAACTGATAGTGAGCTGGATAAAGTCCTGGAGTGCTTATTATGACGGTTGCTATTGTTTTGGTTTAAAATACACCACAGTCTGCAGACAAGTTCAGGGGGCCTGGATCCTGGCCCCAGTGAAAGCTGGTCAAGGCCCACACAGAACTAAATGGCATGAAATTACCAACGTTAGGGAGCCACAAAAAGCTGATTGGAAAAAAGGTCCTTCATCATCAACCTGGAATTTCCCATGCTGAAAGATTCCCAGGGGATAAGAAACTAAGCTATGAATGGTTTAAAAAAACCCAGTTCCAGGCTTTGGCACTGCTCTGAACTAGGCTTGTGCCCGAAACGTTTCGGCAGCCATTGAAAAGGCCGCCGAAACGTTTCGGGTGTCGGGGCAGATTCGGTGATTCGGCGCCGGCGGGGGTAGGGCTTTAAGGGCGGGGGAGAGTGTACTCACCCCCCCGCCGCGTTTCCCCCGCCGGCGCTCTCCGAATTTGAAGCCCCTCGGGGCGGCAGCGTTCCTCCTTGCCGCCCCGTTTGCCCCCTCGGCCGGAAGTGGCCGGAAGTTCCGAGCGCGCGTGCGCGCGCACGACGGACACACGCGCGCTTGGAACTTCCGGCCACTTCCGGCCGAGGGGGCAAACGGGGCGGCAAGGAGGAACGCTGCCGCCCCGAGGGGCTTCAAATTCGGAGAGCGCCGGCGGGGGAAACGCGGCGGGGGGGTGAGTACACTCTTCCCCGCCCTTAAAGCCCTACCCCCGCCGGCGCCGATAAATATCGTGCACATCCCTACTCTGAACTCACTAGATGACTTTAGAATTGTGTCAGGATGAGTTTGGGTCCAGTTTCAGCACAGAGAGATAAGGATCAAGGGACCAGAGGTGAAAGAGAGTCAAAAATGAGCTGGTGGTTGGGTACCAGATTAGAGGGACAAGAACCCTCTAATGCTGAGCTACATGGACTAATACTGAGCTAGATGGACCAATGGTCTGACTTAGTATAAGGCAGCTTCCTAGCTTCCTAACCAGTGGGTCAAAGGCGAGAGATGTGGTCAAAGACAGGCTGGTGGTCAGGTACCTGATTAAATTGTAAACCGCCCTGAGCCATTTTTGGAAGGGCGGTATATAAATCAAATAAATAAATAAATAAAATAATAAAACAAGACAGTGTTGCTACTCAGCTTGTTCAACAACTATTATATATAGCCAACCAGGCCCCCGTCCATTCCTCAAATCAGCCGGGATCAAGAGGTGTAGTACCAACTCTGACCATAATAAGGGCGGCACTGCAGTGCAGCAAAGATACGGCCAATCACTCCCCCTGCCTAGGAACTTGCAGCACAGTGAATAAAGTGCCTGAGCTCAGCTGACAGAGTCCCCAGTTCAAGACTTCCAGTGCTGTACAGCTAAGCAAGCTACTCTCTCTCTCTGCTGCCTCTCAGTCTGAAATAAGGGGGCAATAATAAGAAACCTACCTTATAGGGGTGTTGTAACGATTGCAAGATAATATATGGGAAAGAAGTTTGATCTCCCCAAACCATGATGTAAATGCATTGTGATTCAATAGCATATGAACTGTAGTAGTGGCTGAGAAGGTGAGTCATGAATTGTAGTCACTAAGAATTTGAGTTGTGGTCCATGTACTCCCTGATTCAAATCTCATGTCTGCCGTGAGCTTGCAAGGTAGTCTTGGGCAATCCCTTCTCTCTCAGCCTCAGCTCTCCATCTGCACAGGGGAGGTAAAAAAAACCCTGGCCTACCTTGCAGGGATGTACTAAGGATTGCAACAGAATGAGCACTATAATGCGAAAATAAGCACTATAGTGTGGAGCACTGTAATGGTGCAGCAGGGAAATGACTTGACTAGCATGTCAGAGGTTGCCAGTTGGAATCCCCACTGGTATGTTTCCCAGACTATGGGGAGCACCTATATCAGGCAGCAGAGATACAGGAAGATGCTGAAAGGCATCATCATCTCATACTGCGCGGGAGGAGGCAATGGTAAACCCCTCCTGTGTTCTACCAAAGACAACCACAGGCCTCTGTGGTAGCCAGGAGTTGACACCAACTCGACGGCACTCTTCCCCTTTATGAATAATTGCAAATACTATAAAACATAGGTACATAGGAAGTTGCCTTCTGCTGAGCAGGCTACTGTTCCATCTAGCTCAGTATTGCCTACACTGACTGGCAGCAGCTCTCCAAAGTTTCAGGCAGGAGTCCCGCCCAGCCCTACCTGGAGATGCTGCTGGGGACTGAACCTGGGACCTTCTGCATGCAAAGTACCTTGGAACATAGGAAGCTGCTATATACTGAGTCAGGCCATTGGTCCATCTAGCTCAGTATGGTCTACACAGACTGGCAGCGGCTTCTCCAAGGTTGCAGTCAGGTGTTTCTCTCAGCCCTCTCTTGGAGATGCTGCCAGGGAGGGGACTTGGAACCTTCTGCTCTTCCCAGATTGGCTCCATCCCCTAAGGGGAATACCATTCAGTGCTCACACTTCTGGTCTCCCATTTATATGCAACCAGGGTGGACCCTACTTAGCTAAGGGGAGTAGTCCTGCTTGCTACCACAAGACCAAATAGATGCTCTGCCACTGAGCTATGGACCCATCCCATGGCAGTGATGGTTATGACAATGAAGATGGAGATGGTGAGACCTAGGCTCACCTCCTCAAGCACTACTGCCATGACACTTATCTTATTTCCTTCAAATCCTTCCTAAAAAGCCAGCCCATCTCCTACCCTAGTCCCTTTATTCTGTTGTAACTAAGCCTAAGGATGTGCCAGTGGAATATATAACATACTCCCTGCTAACTGGGCAAAGAGGCACCTTTTTAACGTGGTGATTCTCTTTATTGAGCAGGGGGAGAGTAACTGGCCCTATCCACCCCCCAGCACAGTACTTCCAGTGACTGTGGCTGGTGTCTGTCTTATGTTTCTTTTTGAGATGGTGAGCCCTTTGGGGACAGAGGACCATCTTATTTATTTATTATTTCTCCGTGTAAACCGCCCTGAGCCATTTTTTGGAAGGGCGGTATAGAAATCGAATAAATAAATAAAAATAAATTATCATCCCCCAGTGTATCCCCGTTTCCATTGCAATCCCCTCTCTGCTATCTTCCTTGGGTCCATTTTGGATGGTAAGGCCCTTGTGGCAGAGACCAGAGTTTCTCATTCCATATAAAACACCGTATACAAAGATGGTGCGATATACATTGTTGATGCTGCTGCTATGGTTAGTTTTTATTGAAGCAGATACGGAGCGTTAACTGTAGGGGCGGGTGCACCAATCCAGAACGGAGAGTAAACAGGCCTTTTCCTCCTTCAGAGAAGCTGCAATCTGATACTCGGGTTCCTGAGCAAGAACGATTATTTTTCCTGAAAAGGGATCAAAGACACACTCTCTGTGTTGTAATTCCTTTTCACTTATGAAAGAAAGAAAGGAATGAAGAATACGTTTGCATCAACATTTCAAAGCATTCCCCGGGAATGATTCCATTTCGCAGTCAGAGTGCTAAGTAAAGAGATTTGGCAATGTCTTCTCTTTGATACCGACTTGGCCAATGAAGGAGAAACTTAATCAGGAATCAAGATGTGGAGCAGATTTTTCTGGCTAGCTGGAAGCTTCTAGGTGATGGCGTGTTCATGGGGCAGAAAGCTCTGCCCAAGAAGAGAGAAAGGAAAGCCCACAAGCCGGGCTTTATGAGCTGGGGCAAGGGGGTGGGGTGGGGGGTCAGCATAGCTGCCTTTCCTTCCCAGAGCCCCACTTGTTCTTCTCTCTCTCCCACCCCACCTGTGCAGCACAGTTCATACCTGATGAACGGCCAGCCTGCAGCCAGTGTGGCTCTCAGGTTGAGCGCGCGTGAGAGAAGCAAACAAAGCTCTGGGAAGGAGAGGCAGCTGTGGCTCTTTTCCTGAACAGTTGGAATGCTTGTGCTCATGCCCTGACGTCACACTAATTCCACTATGTGTGCATGAGCGACCTCCCCACAACCACAAGTGCAATACAATAGAGATAGTTCCCTATCTATCCACACCATGCAGATAGTTTCAAATGCTGAGTCCACCGCTTGCCATCGGGGAAATACTGGTGCTTTCCCTCACACTTGGTATCCCACCAAATTTAACAGGGTTGCTGTTCAGCTTGATGGTGCTGAAACCTTGGGTCATTGGAGTTGTGCACTAAGAAGCAAAGAAAGACCCGTGAGGAGTCTGCTAAAAAAAAAACCCCACATGGCAAGCAGCTTGCTTTGAAAACCAGACCGGGCCTTCCATTTGTTGTCTTAGTCTAAACCTCCATGCAAATTAATGCCATTTGGATTTGCTTGTTTTTGCACTGTGCATTCAATGTATGCCTGCCCCGGGTAAGAAACCCCAACTCCTGACCACTAGATTCATCCAAACTTGCAGCCTTGCACAATTTCTTTGCATGCTTCCAAAAAGCCTTCCAAATAACAAGAGCTTCCTTTAAAAAAAAAAGCAAGCAATGACAACTGAGGTTCTCTCAACGTTTGATTCCGCACCTATTTCCCTATTCAAGGTTTGCATAGAGTCATCACAACCACTTAAACCAGATTCAGTCTCAAATGCAACAAATAGCTTAATTGTGGTGTAATGGATAGAAGGTTGGCCTTGGACCACATCTGAATCTCTGCTTGCTTATGAAGCTCTTTGGTACAACCTTGGGGAACTCATTATCTTGTAACCTAATTTGTCACTAAAATGCTACTCCGAGCCCTGAGTGCAGTTTCAAGGCAAACTGCACTTGAAACTGCTTGGGCTAAATATCCAAGGAATTTTGAGGGAAGCAAGAACGGTATATAGGAGATTGTCACTGTCTTGGCAGACATCAGTGAGAGAAGAGGGGTTCTGTGTATTACAAAGTTGCCAATCAATTTCTTCTAAAGTGACATGTTAAGAGAGATTTGGAAGAAGGATGCTTCAAAAATTCTTATCATTCACATTTCCTATCTTAATTTTAACTTAAAATTCAATCCTAAACTTAACTATTTTTATAGTTTTTAATAGAGCTTAGTTTACAGCAATACTCTGACTTTTATGATATTATTCAAACTGTCTTCATGGACGTAGACTGTTCTTGATAATATAGTTTAGCTTCTGTGTTTTACCTTATCACGTTTTAAAATTTTAACCAATTTCATAGCATTTCATAGTTCATTTTATAGTGATTCACAGCCCTCATAGGCACTGACTGTTTTTAAACTGTAATTTTATAGTTTTAATTTTTCGCTTCTGGTGACAATTTTTATGTTTGCCTTATGCTGATCAAAAGTCACCTTAAGTGGTGGAGCGGGGAAATAGAAGGTTGCTGGTTAGAATCCCCACTGGTATGTTCCCCAGACAATGGGAAACACCGATATCGGGCAGCAGCGATGTAGGAAGATGCTGAAAGTCATCATCTCCTACTGCGCAGGAGGAGGCAATGGTCAACCCCTCTTGTATTCTACCAAAGACAACCACAGGGCTCTGTGGGTGCCAGGAGTTCAATCAACTTTACTATGCTAGTCAAAGACCATAATTAGGATATTGATTGACATTTCTCCCTGAGATTTTGGATATCTGAATTACCTGGTCTTGTTTCTGAAGTGGGACAAAAGAATCAGGAATAGGCCTTTGTTCGGTAAAAATAATGCTGGATTTTGTGTAGAGTACTGTACATGTGAAGTTTCTTGCAGTTTTCAATGAGCTCAGTGTCAAAATTTTCAATTGGTTGTGGTGGGGGGGAGAGGGGGAGACACCAAGCATAACTTATCTGCAGAATGTCTCTTGTTTGTAGTCCATCTGGGCCTAGGGTGGTTCATGCCCCCGAGGGGATCACTGAAGTACTATCACGCATGCACACAGGCTTCTGTTGCAAAACTGAAATTGCCACCAGCTCCAAATTCTCTTTGAGCAGATTGTAGAGCCTCAACAACTCACCCAGGCTTCTGCTGTGAAACTGAAACGGTTCCCCCAATCCCCCTGGAGGATATCATACCACCCCAACTATTCACACAGGGTTCTGCTGAAGCACTGAAACTGTTCCCCCCAGTTCTCTTGGAAGAGCTCATAGCCCCAACCACTCACACAGGTTCTGCTGCAAAACTGAAATACACCCCACCCCCCAGTTTTCTCACATTGCTGCTCTCATTCTGAAGGTTTCTGGGCTTGCTTCTTAAAAAAAGTAGTACACAACACCAGGCTAGTAAAGGCAGGCAAACTCTGGGAAAGACGTGTCTCTCTTACTCCACTTCTAGCATTCTGCACCCATTATTTCGTTCACCATTCTGCTTTGGAGGTTGGTGTTCATATTTGCTTATTGTGACCACCCAAGGAGCCACATAAATTAACCAGTTGCATGTACGGATAGCAGCTGCAAGAGAAGGCGTCTTCCTCCCCTTCTTGCTATTAGAGTTTTTGTTTGTCTCCTTAGCCATGACATCATTAAATGGTCCCATGGATTTAACAAAGCGAGGCCTAATTTTCGCTCTCTCTTTTAAAAGTTCCCTCTCTTTTTGGCACATCTTCAAAAGGACCGTTGGTGCAACAAGCATTTCTCCAAAGAAAGCAGTTTCTTGAGAGGCTTATGCAATGGAAATGAAACTTGTCTGGAGCGTAATAATAGACAACCCATTCTTCCTCAACGAAAGGAGCTTATTCGCTAAATACAGACACTTCCTGTAAGCCTCTGAGCTCTGAGGATTTGAGTCTGAGGAACTGCAGAGCTGGCATCAGAGCTATCTTCCCGTCTTCCAATCTTGACGTCCCTTTTAAAAATGATCCCCTGTACCATATTACTTTGAGTATAAGCCTGTTCCAACCCCGAAGCAGCTTTTCACCTACTCAGATTTTCCCCAAACTAGCGACTAAACCTCTTGCTACCAAACTTCTCCATTTCTGATAGGGTTGCCAAACGCGATGCATCCATGAATCCCACATTTTTTTTTGTAGAGAGAGAGAAATTTACTTCCCTCTTATTTGTTGTTGGTTACATTGCAGTAACCCTAAAAATAGATTTCACAAGCTTCAGTAAAAAGAGGGTCCTAATCCTCATCATTGCAGAGGAAACAGAGTTGGCTCTATTAAATGTATTTTCGGGAGCTAATTTGGCATTATTGTCTAAGGATCTTATGGTTTTCATGTTAACTGCAGCTAGATTATCCATTGCACAATACTGGAAGCATAAAACCATGTCTCTGACATCTTGGTATCAGTCTATGTGGCATATTGCCATCTCTGAAAAATTGACCCATATTATTCGTCTTTGAGCGGGTCAAGCTAATTCTAATGATTTTTTCATGATAACATCAGATTTTATTCTGATGTTAAAATCAAAAGATGATTTTAGTCACTCTCCTCCATCTAATTATTTACGTACCTGGAAGGATGGGTTAATGGGTGTCATTATGTATCAGTTTTACTATTCATGTTTATGTATTGTCTTATTAATATATTTTTTTTAAAAAAAAAATCATTGCAGAGGAAAATATAAATATGCAATAGGGCTGCTTTTGTGGTCATCCATAGGGTAGGACTAGAGTGCCACCCAAGTTCAGGAGTTGTACATGCTCAAATTTGGGGATTGTCAGTGAGTTAAAAGCAAGGTAGGAGGGGGAGGAAGTGACCGTGTGTGAGACTTGCAATGTATAGGGAGGCAGCCGTCCTACCCAGCAGCTGTGGGAGCACACACAGCTTGATTGTATGAATGGCCTCTTTGTCTTTAGTAAAATTTCCTCTGCTTTGATCAAACGTTTGGGTTTCTGTTTGTGTCCCCTACCCCACTCTTAGTTGCTTCGCCACTCTGCATAGTAGACAGAGGTCTGAAGGGCTGTTCGGTGGAGACAGCCAGTAAAAAACAGAAATCCACTTGGTGGCAGTGGCAAAGTTTGTTCGATCATGGGGCTAGCTGAGACTGGGCCATGGCAGGCCCGTTTCATGCTTTCAGACCAGACACATAACTTATGTCCCAGAATCACTAATTCCCCTTATATTAGTGGTTATTATGACCTCACCTATGTTTTCTGGGACCCCACACATACACCAAAGGGCTTAAAAGAAACACACACACACACACACACACACACACACACACACGATGATCAAGACTGAAGTAAGACCACCAGGGAGGAAGAAAAACTATGCAGGAAGCTGCTTTAGATTATATTAGCATTATAATCTTTCAGGTGCTGCATTCTTCCACTTTGGCAAGACAATCTCCCATAATAGTAAAGGTTTCTCAAGAGAAAGCAGCTGCCAAATCTGTGTGTGGTGGATGGTCTACGGTCATGCTGCATTTCTCTGTTCTTTATTTTTATTAAAACAGTATTATTATTATGTGAGGCATACTGTATGTAGAATTGATCTCATATGTCATAGCAGGTATGCTCATAATTCACAGATAAAGTTATACTTGTTTCCCAAACATCCATAAAGGGTTGCTAATTTCTTAAGAAAACATTGCAAGCATGGTCTTCTATCTTTAGTTGTACATAATGAATTGATTTCGGTAACGCAGCATAGCCATGTACTTTGTTTTCAGTCATGCTGGATTTAAAATAATCAGGGTAATCCAGAAATTACAAATCCACATAACTTTATTATGTCTTCTCAGTAGCAATAGCAGTAGCAGCAAGCAAAAGCTATCTTAGTATTGCTAACCGCAGCATTCTTGGTTGGCTCTGATTTTCCTTTTCCTCTCTTCTGGATCAATCTCTTTCATATGGCAAAGATCCCTCCCCATCATTACTTCTTACAAGTAGGAAAGAGAGTCATGCCCACTTCCTAATTTGCATGTGATGGTTAACTCCCCTTGACCTGATTTGGAATTGCCTCTGATTGGCTATATAGGATTGTGATGTTCACTGTGCTGACGGTGTGATTCCTGATTGGCTAGGATCCCATTTTCAAAAAAGAAGAAGACAACAAACAGGGTTTGAGGATAGGATGTAAGAGCCAGCAGTCTCTGGCTCCCAAGCAGTATGGCCAGTTAAAATTAGGGATGTTTGTATCGATTCATGGCCAAATCGGTTTGACTCATATCTGGGTGATTCGCACCCATGTGGCCCTACCACCCAACCCCATTTGGTGCCCCCAAGCCCTTAAAAAATTTGACTGAATCAATTCAAATTTGAATAGAATGGAATCAAATTCTAATCTAATCAACCCAGATTCGAAGGCAGATTCGACCCCGAATCAAATCCCAAAAATTGATTCATGCACATCCCTACCTAGGATGCAGTCCCCAGCACTGAAGAAGTCACTCTACCCTGGTTTATTCTGTTTCTTGTGGTTCTTTTACAGCCAAGCACTCTAGTCATTGGGTGCATCAAGTGAGGAGGAATCACACCTCAGCGGTAGAGCCCCTGCTTTGTAGAATGTCCTGACGGGGTTGCAGATGCAGAAGACTTCTCTCTGAAGCCCTAGAAAGCCACTGTCAGTCAGTGTAGACAATACTGAGCTAAATGGGCCAATGACCTGCTTCAATATAAAGCAGCTTTCTGTGGAGTCACCTGAGTGACCTTTTCATGCCAGTGAAAAGCAGATAATAAACCAAGTTGGCAAACATTCAATGAAAGAATGCACATGGAGGGAGATATGCAGCCTTTTACTGATTGCAGGCAACATTTGTTGAAAGGTCATTATTCCTCTAAGGTGGGTGACGTGGCATTACCATCGTATCCACACAATCCACATTTTGCATCAAAATCTAATGGAGTTCCTGCAGGTTGAGGCATGCTGATTCTAGGTCTGCCTTCCATAATTCATAGACTGGTCTTACTTGTGCCAAAGCACATCTGGACCAGATGTACACCTGGCAAAACCAGGCACTGTTCCAGGAAAGTTTGCAAAAGCCAGCATCCTTCAAGCAGACGAGCAACAGCATCCAAGTTAGGAAGAAAGATCTGGTAGGAGCCAGTGTGGTATAGTGGTTCAAGTGCAGGATTTAGTTCAGGAGGCCCTGGGTTCAAATCCCAATTGTACCACTTGGGTGCAATTGGTCTGGGCAGGAGAGCTGGCCTTGTGGTAGCAAGCATGAATCGTCCCCTTTTTCTGCCTTGATTTATTTATTATTTGTTTGTTCGATTTCTATACTGCCTTTACAGAATAGCTCAGGGTGGTTTTCATTTGAATGGGTGACTACAGGTGAGCCCTGTAAGATATCCCTTAGGGCAGTGGTTCCCAAACTGGGAGCCTCCAGATCAGGGAGCCTCAACGTTGGGCCCCCAGATGTTCTTGGACTTCAACTCCCATAATCGCCAGGCCCAGTGGCCTTTGGCTGAGGGTTATGGGAGTTGAAGTCCAAGAACATCAGGGGACCCAACGTTGAGGATCCCTGCTCCAGAGGCTCCTGGACTACAACTCCCATCAGCCCCAGCAACAGTTTATTGTGGTTGGGGATGATGGGAGATGTAGTTCAGCTACATCTGGAGTACCCAGAGTATCTGGAGTTGGGAAACACTGCCTTAGGGGATGGAGCCATGATTCATCAGAAGAGCATCTGCCTTGCATGCAGAAGGTTCCAGGTTCACTCCTTAGCAGCATCTCCAGGTAGGGCTGGGAGAGACTCCTGCCTGAAACCTTGGAGAGCTGCTGCCAGTCAGTGCAGACCAATGTTTTTCAGTGTAAGGCCCGTGGGCCAGTGACACCCCCTGCATGGCCCCCTGACTAACTGTTATTGAGCCTTTGCCGAGCATTGGAGAGGGTCATTCCCACCACGCACTACTGAACTTTGCCAAGTGCCAGGCTGCTCCTTTAAGAGAGAGGGAGCCCTCTTCAGCTCCTGAACCATCTCAGAAGGCGTGCACAGAGTGCTGGGAATTGGTCTCCTTCCCAGCACTTTCCTCCTAGGACTCTTGAAAAAAGGGCTCCATCTCTCTTAAAGGGCCCTCCCAGCCCTGATAAAAGCGCAGTACAGTGCAGAGGTCAACACACTTGGTAAGTGGCTCTCACTTTGAAGGCTGTTGTTGTCTTTAGACCAAAGTGGCCCCTGCATGAAAAAGCGCGAAGATCACTAATGCAGAGGTACTGAGCTAGATGGACCAAGGGGCGGGCTCAGTCTAAGGCAGCTTCCGAAGTTCCTACTAATCACCGAGGCAGGCAGAACAGGCATAACCAAGCCAAGCCCGGTTTTGCCTGCATGTGAGAGCTGCAGGGATTGTGCCCGATCCCAGCAGCGCCTTGGCAAGTAAACCCACCTCCGGAGCCACCCTCTTAAAGGGGTTAAGAGATCAAGAGCTCTCTTAACCCCGTTTTCGTGATCATCTGCCAGCCCTGGCCGCTTGCAGGGCCCCCAGCCAGCTTTGGGGAGGGGGGTCCCCATAATGAATCACACACTCATGCAGTGCATTATGGGAGCTCATGGTGGCGTGGGGCAATGCGTCCCAGCACCCCAACCCTCCGTCCTATTGGCAGCAGCCGGTAATTGTCTGGGCAGGCGATAAGCAGGAATGGGTCATCTGCAGGGAGGTAAGCTTTTTAAGGATTCCTCCCCGCTGACCCTGATTTCTCACCAATCGTCTCACGGAGCCCATTCCCACGATCACTGGAAAGCGGGCTAAGGGAGCCGAGCCTGCTTTCTGGTGATTGTTGGGACCACCAGGCTCATGGGTGAGCCTGGTGGTTCCAAGGCAGGTAGCCCACTCAATTTCCCCTCCCCTTAAATGAGGTTGACGGAGCAAGCACTCTGTTGACCTTCTTTGTTTGATCGTGTGCTGCCGCGGCACGCAGCAACATACGAGTAGACCCCTGACCAGGGGGCTACAAGCAGCCTCCCAGCTTTGGGGGTCCCCCCAGAATGCCCCTGGAGGCTGTGCATCCCCGGATCCCCGCAACCCCCACCAGCTCCGTGAGAGAGCTGGTAGTCTTGTGGGCGGCCGCCCGGGACTAGGGGTTTGATTGTCCACTCTGCATGCCAAAGGAGAGAGGTTTGATCTAAGCCTGCTCTCCCCACTAAACTCCATCTGGCGCTTCACTGTGAAGCATCTCATTCTCTCTCAGTGTAACCTTCCTAGATAAAAATGAGGGACTTTGTTCCTTTGTTCCTTGAGGAGAGAATAAAATAGAATAAAATAAAATAAGGAGGGAGCTAGAAAGGAGAGTGTTGTTTTCTGCACTGGTAGACCAGATTACCAGCAGCACAAAAGGTGAAAAGTCCTTTATCAGGGTCACACAGCTTTTCCTGGCTTGTCCTTTACTCATGCTAGCCAGCGAAACTGAAAGCTGTAGATAAATAGGCTTTGCATGTGGTTTTAAACATGCACATCAGTGTTAGAAGAAAGGACTGCATCATTTCCAAAAATCTCTCTCTTAAAATCATAATGTCAAGGAAGATGTGTGAGATGGCATCGGTATGATGGTACTAATAAAAAGCATGGGTAAGCAGGGGAGCAATTTGTGCCACTAGCATACATGCATTATTTGCTTGATACAAAAATATATTTCCTACCTACTTACTCTACACTTTCCTACACTTTACAACAGAATGAAAACTCCTTGAGGCACTTCACAACAGAATTAAAAATGCAATGTAAACATAATCCAGTTAAAAGAAGTTTAAAACATAGCAACCAAGCAAAGAAGATTAGTGATAAGCACAACCCACCCACCTCCCTTCATCGGCTCCAGAAATAATTTGAAGAATCCAGATTATTCTGTTGATTATACTTCAGATGCTGGCAAATAATCCAGCCTCCAAAGTGGGCTTGGAGTGGGTCCACTCCATTTCTCCAAACACAGGGTGTCCTGATGAACTTGGCAGCTTACGCTTGGCAGGAAGGACTGAGAAAGATATTTCAGAGTCTGTTAACAAAACCATGGAGCCTTCCATTCAGATCCGATCATTATCAGCAGTGACCAGAAGGGGAGGGGAAGGGAAATAAAATTTTCATTGAACAGAAATGGGAAGCCGGGATTCTGTGGCCATCATGCTTTTCTGTAGCATGCCAATAGATTTCTGAGGCTCCAGTTTCACATTCTACTTCTTGGGAGGGGCGGGGTGGCACCTCAGTGCCCCTTGATGGTTTTTCCACAGCTGAAAGGCTTGTAGAGTTAAATAATTCACGTCTTCCTTGTTTTGCGGTCTCTCCGACTCTAAACTTGAGCAGCTACATTGTCAGAGGCTTTTTGGCACTAAGCAAGAGGAGAATTCTCCTTAGAGTGGGGTGATAGAAGTAGAGTGGGGTGATAAAGCAGCCCTACCAGGATATTGTGTGTCTGCTGCGATTCCGGGAGATGGTCATCATCTTGTTCCTAGAAGCTCTGCTGCTTCACGGGTAATGCGCTGAAGCAAAAGGGACTTTCATGCACGCATTAGGCTGTGGTGTTCGTGGTACTGTCTTTGACTCGGCCCCCCCCCTCCAAGTTCTTTGATGTTAGAAACTCTCTCTCTCTCTCTCTCTCTCCCTCCCCCCTCCCCCCCCCCCGCCGGTAGCTCTTACACGTGGACTTTGAACAATATTAAACCTCTCTTTTTTAGAAGTGTCATCTTTGGGGTCGAAGTGCAGGGCCTCTGCACACCCTGGGGTCCCCAAATCCCTTTTAGTCTGCCCTGGGTGGTGTGGTTGCTGCTAGCCTGCACTGCGCTGGGTGGCCAGGTGTGATTATGACCTGTGCCGGGTGCTTTAGAGATGGGCGTGGCGTGGGGGGAGTGGGATAGGAATATGTTAAGTTGCGTGTTGGAATGTTTCTGCTACATGCATACTTGCATCAATAGACCTGTTTTATATTTTTACGTTCTTGTGAATTCAGTTGCTGTTTGTGCCCTCGAGAACCCACGTGTTAAAAATACGGTGTTTGTCATGATGTACATAGTGGGGTCCAGGCTCCAAAAATTTAGGTCCAGGCTCCAAAATTACCTGAGAGAGAGAGAGAGAGAGAGAGAGAGAGAGAGAGAGAGTGTGTGTGTGTGTGTGAAATTCAGAGTGCTGTTCCTTTTGGGAAATACAGGTATATTCCCCTGTATTTCCCTGCTAACTGAGCAAAGGGGCACCTTTTTAAAGTGGTGATTTTCTTTATTGAGCAGGGGAAGAGCAACTGGTGGCCATCTCCAACCCCAGCACAGCATCCCTCTAGTAGCTGAAGCTGGTGTTTCTTTTTAGGTTGTGAGCCCTTTGGGGACAGGGATCCCCCTTTTTTATTTATTCATTTTTATTTCACTATGTAAACTGCTTCAGGAACTTTTGCTGAAAAGCAGTATATAAATATCCGTGGTTGTCGTCGTCATAGGAAGTATAGCCAATATTTAACCTCTGTTTTTTAAGGGGGTCATCTTAAATCCAGCATTTTCTATTCAGGTAAATATTGTACTGTTACTTAGGGCTAGGCTGAAACTTAGCTTATGAACAGTGGTTTCCATACAATTTCTCTGCTCCCCCCCCCCCCGCCTCGCCCCATTTCTCTGTTGTTTCATTCATGGCTCTGCAGTTCAATGCCAGGCTTAAACTCAAGGGAGTTGAAGGAGTTTCATTAGTTCTCTGGCTCTCTGGCATGTGGAATTCTCTGCCACAAGATGTGGCGGCAGCTAACAACCTGGATGGCTTTAAGAGGGGTTTGAATAACTTCATGGAGGAGAGGTCTATCATCGGCTACTAGTTGGAGGGCTATAGGCCACCTCTAGCCTCAAAGGCAGGATGCCTCTGAGTACCAGGTGCAGGGGAGTAATAGCAGGAAAGAGGGCTTGCCCTCAACTCCTGCCTGTAGGCTTCCAGCAGCATCTGGTGGGCCATTGTGTGAAACAGGATGCTGGCCCAGATGAGCCTTGGGCCTGATCCAGCAGGGCTATTCTTATGCTCTTACGCCATTATGCCATAGCTACAGTAAGTAGAAGAGCATTTGCTTTAATGCAGAAGGTCCCAAGTTCAATCCCTGGCAGCATCTCTAGGTAGGTCTGGGAGAGATCCCTGCTTGCAACCTTGGAGAGCTGCTGCCAGTAAGTGTAGAGAAGAAATCTGTGTGGACATAGCTAGACGGTCTAACTTGGTATAAGGCAGTTTCCTATATTCCTATGTCACCTCCCATGCAGCATCTATAATTTCATCAAATCCTTCAATATGAGATGCTGCTTAGAGTGAAACTTCAGCATGTTTCTACAGCATAAAGACTATCCAATCCATGATTATGGTGCCACCTATACCTAAATGCACAAGCAATGAGAAATTGTCTGTGCAACCTTAAGGCTACAGACCCAGGACATGACATTACTCCGGACATATGCGGTACGTGAACACATCCACTTTACTTTAACTGAAGTAAGAACATTGAAAGAATTGAAGTGCAAACAGAACCAGTCAACATTCAATAGATTAATCCAAATCTCCATGGAATTCTGCAGGCTGGGCCTCGAAAAATGGAAATGGAAAAGGAACTGCTTTCTTTCATATCATTATTGTGTTTGCTCTCACTCTTTTAATTGACAGATCATTATAGATTTTATCCGTCAGTGCTCGCAACTCCAGAAACAGATGATCTTGTAGACAACCCTGAACCCAGTGAGCAAAAGAATATGTATTCCAGAAAAGATAGCAGAGCCGAGACGTCACCATATAAGCTAGCTGGGACATTGCCAGATCCCTTAGTTCATCGTTCAGCCCCTAATCAGAACCATTTGGGAAGGACCTGGCTGCGCAGTTCTGACTCATATCTTTGGCATGTGCAAAAATAAATCCCACCGCCCCGCAAAAGGAGCAAGCAATTAATTCCACAAAGCAAGCTTTTGGCAGAGAGAATAGACTTCTCCCAGTGAATCAAAGGGATTTTAGTAGGATCCCATAGGGTCCGTGCATACAAAGCCCTCACACGCCATCTCTGAAACAAGAGACATTACACACACTCCACAGGAAAGCCGCAAGCCTCAAGATTCCTATATCTCTTCAGCTAATTATCTAGCTTTGACAAAGCCATGACATGGTTTTTTTCACTTGTGGAGCCAAGTTCCACAGAAGCCTGATCGAAGGCCTGCTTCTGAGGTTCTCTTTGGCTGTCTCCTTTAAAAAAAAAAAAAAAAACTATCTCTATCTACATGAAAATTGTTGGTGGAAACCTCCTACTCATTCATGGTGTGACGTCATAGAATGTTCACAAACATACGCTCTTACAACCAGATGTTATAGAAGGCTACAAACAAAATGAATCTATCTGTTGCTCTTGATGGAGATTTCTCTGCTTATTTGTGAGCATGGGGCCTCTAGGTCAGTGATCTTCACTATTTTTCAAATGGGGGCCATTTGGGGGGAAGGAGGGGGAAGCTTCAACGTGAGAGCCATTTCCCACAGTGCAATTCTGTTGGTGCTGGAAGGGACCTTTAAAAGAGCCGTAGCCCTCTCTTAAGAGCTCTGTGTTACACTTCCCAGTACCCTGGGCATGCCTTCCGAGATGGGGCAGAGACTCAAGAGGGCTCTGTTGCCCTTCAGGGAACCCCCTGGCACTGGGCAAAGTGTGGCAGCATAGTGCAATGGGATTGGCCAATCTCTGCGTGGGGCCAGGGGGACTGAACAGAGTATTCAGTTTAGTCAGGGAGTTGTATTGAGACTTGCTGGGTCCTGCCCCAGGCCCCTACAATGAAGGGGCTCTAGGTCCTGAGGCAATATACCACTGAATACCAGTTGCTGGGGGCAGGAAGAAGAGCTGGGGAGGACCTTTAGCTTATGCCCTGTGTGTACACCTTCCAGAGGCATACGTAGAAAACAAGTCCCTGGACCTGACGGCTGTTCTTCAGTCCTGGGAAGATATTTAAGACAGTGTATGGCAGACAAACCACAGCACATAGAAAAATCCACGCCAGTATGATTCACCCTACATGTCTTTTTAATAGGGAGTCTTTCATCTGTTAATCTGCTAATTAACATGCACAAATGAATAGCCCTCGGGCTCATCAGGGAGCGCCTTCTGGGCACACTGGCACACAGAATGCCCAATTACGGCTGGCAAGAAGCATTTTAAGGAAGCCAGATGCCCTCTTCATTTCCCGATAGCCACCATCCCTTTCCAGAGTGTCACAGTCTGATGGAACATAATGGACCCCACTGAATGCATAATGGATGTGTTGAAACCGACACGTCACACTCCCAGAGAGAGCAACATGGATGTGTCAGGAGACTGCTCCGTTGGCCGTAAGCCACCTGGCTCTGGGCCGAAGACGGGCAGCTGTGCAGGGTTGGTTTGATTCCTTCTGGTGACTTTCAAGAGGAGGACAATGGACCATTACGGTGGCTACTGAGGCAAGAGGTAGAATCCATGGATATCCCAGGGTTTGAACTCTGGGGGGTCTCAGATGCTGATTGGGGAATCCATGAAAAGGAAATAGGCAATGGTGAACATATTACTTGAAAGATAGCTAGCCTGTTGGCTTTAAAAGGGACTTCGATAAATTAATGGAGGACCAGTCTAGGCTACAGGCTACCACCAGCCTCGGAGGCAAGATGCCTCTCAATACCAGTTGCAGGGGAGCAGAAGCAGGAGAGAGGGCACGCCTTCACCTCTTGCCTGTGGGCTCCCCAGAGTCACTGGGAAAGAGAAACATAAGATAGACACCAGCAACAGCCACTGGAGGGATGCTGTGCTGGGGATGGAGAGGGTCAGTTGTTCTCCACCTGCTCAATAAAGCATCACCACTTTAAAAAGGCGTCTCTTTGCTCAGTGAGCAGGCGAGAGATGCTGCCAGGGATTGAACCTGGGGCCTACTGCGTGTGAAGCAGATGCTCCACCACTGACCTTCTGTTGCATTCCTTCAAAATCCTCAGATGTTTCCCTTAACATCTGCCAATGTTCAGCCTATTGTATTTCTGGGGTTCTTCTATTGGTTCTGAATCTTGCCACAAGATGAAACAGGCCAGGCTGTATGCAACAGAATACATGAAAGCAAATCTGACACCAGGATTGGTAATATGCAGAAAATTTTGGGAGAACATTTCAATCAGCCATTACTTCTCCCAGAAATGAAAGGAGCAAATGATACAACATCGAAGCCAAACTGGTAGCCACAAGATAACACAGTTATTAGCTAGAGCAATTCGGGTCCTTTTTGCTCCTTGGCATACGCTTTTAAACCATAATCTCCTGTCTTTTCATGTTTTCCATGGAACAGGATATATATGTCCCACTGCCCAGATTTTCTTGGGTACAAAATGAAAGCCAACAGCACCATCCCAATGCATTTCCCTCTGAAGTCGGAGACACCCACTAAGAGAGAGAGAAATCTGAAGGATTACCCCAGAGTCTAAATGTAATGAATATGCAACTTTTATATGTGGTTTCTGATTTGGGAAAGGAGTGTATATGGATGAGTGTGAAAGTTCCCTGCTAGGCTAATTTTAACTGGCAGTTTTGCTATCTTGAGTCAAAGAACTCAGAAGGAAGTAGCAGGACATAGTATCTGTGAAGTATTGGTCATGAATTTATCGGTGAATAGGATCTTGCAATTCCTCCTGAGCCTTGTGCTAGTGAGTATGTATTGTTCCCTTTGCTAAGCAAGGTTTGCCCTGCTTTGCATTTGGATAGATGACTATGTGTGAACACTGTCTGCTGTGAGATATTCTCCTGAGCATGGGGATGTAACTCAGTAGAAGTAGAGGATCTGCCTTGCATGCAGAAGGTCCCAGCTTTAATCCCTGGCAGCATTTCCAGGTAGGGCTGGGAAAGACTCCTGCCTGGAACCTTGGAGAGCCGCTGCCAGTCAGTGTAGACAACAGTGAGTTGGATGGACCAATGGTCTGACTCAGTATAACTTCTATGTTCCTATGTAACTCAGACCCAAATAGAGCTGTATGAAACCTGCCCATCAAACCTGGCCCATGCTTTTGAAATCATTTTATGGATTCCTCCAAATTCCTGCAGATGCTTTGCCCAGCTCTCTGAAGTTGTCAGAATATGTTTTAGGTAATATTCAGTGACAGAATGTGCAGCGTTATGGGTCTTAACATTCTTTTGACTTCCTTTGACATCCTTACAGATGAACACAACTTTTCATATTCACTTGAACACAACTTTTCACATTCACTGTCATCTCCGATAAATTAGGCTATCTGCCTGAAATTTGGCAGAACTGATCCTTTAGAGAGGTTGTAGAATGCCTGAGAATTCCATCTGGTAGAATGGGAAACAATAAATTAGACTTAAGATAATATTGATTGATTGATTGATTGCATTTCTATTCCACCCTATCCAAAGACTCTGTGCGCCCTATGCAAAGGCTCCATATACCGCCCTATCCAAAGACTCAGAGGCTCTATCAGTTGGCTTTCCCACTGAAAGCAATGAGAAATGTGTAGTATGTGTGTCTTTTTAAATTGCTTTTAACATGGGCGACCCTTTGTCCAAAGCTTCTGCAACTTGGCAGGTCCGATGCCTTGGAGGCATGGTAGAATGCCTGAAAACCCTCATTAATTCTCTATGGTAGCCAAAGTTACAGGCTTCAGAATACTGGCTTTGTCCCAATGGGGAAAAAATTAAAACAAAGTAATTGAATAACAAAACAAACTGAATTATAACTAATAAATAACAAAACGAATCGGTTATGAAACAGAACAAAAAATGTATTTCTTCCACTCCCCTGCAGAGCAGTGTGGCCAAAGACGCTCAGAGAAATTAGAGTCGGAGGAAGCAAGAGACAAAAGGAGCTGGCTGTAGATGAGTCTGTGATGCTCCTTCTATAATGGCTCTCTGGTGCACCAGTAAATTGCTCCAATCAGTTAAAATCTAACTGGAAACATATGAGATGTGCAGAATTAGCCATCTGGAAAACAGAACAATGTTCAATCATATAGGAAAATGTCTTTTCTTTGGTTATTTTGTTCCATTGCCTCAGAAGGTGCAAGAACAATGGAAAATGAAGGGGGAATCTTAATTTTTCTTTTAAAAGTCTTGTATTTAAAAGCAAGCCTTTGAATTGCCAACATGATTCAGCTTGAATGTAAGGCAACTGAACTTTTCTGCTGCCAGCTAGGAAGAAATTTAGATGACAGCTCTTCAGGAGTCCCAGGTGTTTTCCCACACGAAACCCGGGTGTTGGACTTCTCCAGCCTCCTTCTTAGGGCATAAAAAACAACCACCACCACGAATTACAGTACATTTGTTTAATACATGGTATTTTCCTAGCATCAGCTTTCATTGATAACATCTTGGGAAGCAGTCGGCACTTTAACAGACTGAAATTTCAGTGGCAGCTGTAGCAGAAACTGAATGAAAAAGAAACAGGGCTTGCCAGAAAAAGAAGTTGTCGCAGGGAAATCAGTGATAGAATTTCAATTATTGCTTGTTTCTTAGAGGTGGGGTGCTTATATACAGTAGGACTCTGGGCCAATCAGGACACCCGGTTTTGGAAGCCAATCAGATCCTGGAGAATATGTGAAGGTTCTACTGGTCTCCAGCTTCTATGGAAGTGGAAAGGTTTTTGATTTTAGCCTTGCCTTGACAGTTCTGGGCTTTCAGAGGATATGGCCTGAAAATTGCTATGAACATAGGACGCTGCCTTTTACCAAGTCAAACCATTGGTCCATCTAGCTTAGAATTGTCTACATGGACTGGCAGAAATTCTCCAAGGTTCTAGGCAGGAGTCTTTCCCAACCCTACCTGGAGATGCTGCCAGGGATTGAACATGGGAGCTTCTGCATGAAAAGCATAACACTGAGTTATGGTCTAACCTCCTTCCCAAGATGGGCCTTTTTCTCTCCTTCCAGGCCCTGGCCTGATATGAATGGAAACCGGGAGAGGGCCTGAACAAGAAACTTGTTTTAATTTGGAACACTTTTCTCTCATGCAGACAAATGCCTGTTTTCTTCCTTCCCAGTAAGAGGAAATCATGGAAATGACTGGTGAAGTAGTTTCCCAGAGGGGGAAGGGGGGGAAAGACCCTGTGTGGAAGAAGAGGCATTTATCTTCACAAGTAGGTCTCTAGGAGAAGTGAAAGACAGGACATGATTTACGGATGGCCCCAAAGAACCTGGTGCCAAAATCCTTAGGCAGCAGGCACAGTGTGGCAGAATGTTGTGGTTTCTCAAGGCCAGCCATGAAACCTGAACTATGCAGTCTCTTTGTTCTATAAAACCAAATGTACACCTGGATTCTGCCTGTATTAGAGGTAAAGTGTGCTGTTGAGTCGGTGTCGACTCCTGGTGACCACAGAGCCCTGTGGTTGTCTTTGGTAGAATACAGGACAAGTTTACCATTGCCTCCTCACACGCAGTATGAGACTAGCCTTTCAGCATCTTCCTATATCGCTGCTGCCCGATATAGGTGTTTCCCATAGTCTGGGAAACACACCAGTGGGGATTCGAACCGGCAACCTCTGCCTTGCTAATCAAGTCATTTCCCCACTGTGCCATCAGGTGGCTTGCCTGCTTAGTCATTTCCCCAGCTGCTTTAAAAGTGGAATGCACTCCCTGTCAAAGTTAGAGCTGTGTCTTCTCTGATGGCCTTCAAAAGACCACTGAAGACACACCTGTTTACTCAGACTTTTCGTTGATCTTTAAAATCTGATTTTAATTATTTGTTATAACGGTTGAATTTAATGTTTTTGTATATTTTAATCAATTGTAAACTGCCTTTGACTTAGTTGTAGGCGGAATATAAATGTGCTAAATAAACAATCGATAATGTGCATATTTTGAAATAAATACATAGATTTCTTGTTGTGCTTGGGTAAGCTTGTCCACCGTCGAGAGGGTCACTTTGTTGGTAGGTCAACAAAAATAAAAACAAGCAAATCCCCAGTCTGCCCTATAAGGACATCATCAGCACATTTGCTTTTTTTTTTCCCAGGGGGAATGTTTGTGATTTCCCCCGAAACTGCTACTGGAAAGCAGCCTTCACATCCACTTGGTCCAGGTCAGGGAGCCATACGGTGCCAGGAACGGCCTCTGCCCAACCTGCAAAGCTGCTAAAGACATAAACAAAGGGCCATTAGGAAAAAAGAAATTGTGTTGCAGCCGCACAAGAGAGAAAAAGAGGTCAAGTGAGAGGTGGATGTTTGGCAGGTCCAGAGAACAGAGCAGGCCACGCAGGTCAGCCCTGTGCCAGCTTTCTCAGCTGGGGAGAGGTGGTGGCTGCAGAGAGACTGAAATGCATACCTCAGTGTAAAATGGGAGCTGTGGATCACGCGGCCATCTTTGGTGGCCTGCTCCATCAAGGGCTGGGTCCGTGCTGGGGAATGGATGAGTAGGCATGAATGATAACACTGCAAGTAGAAGGCTGCATCCATGTGCAGATCTGTATTTTTTGTGCATAATGATACCTTCGTTCTATCAGCTGTCTCACACATTCATTTATCCTCTCTCTCTCTCTCTCTCTCATACACACACACACACACACAGACACTGCCTACACGCAAAACTCATGCTAAAGCATTCATAGCATGCTCTGAATGCTGGAAATCCCCGTTTCAAGCACACAGCCCAAGGAATCCCACGATTCCTGGTAGCCGGGTTAAGGCTGCAGGAGCCCTGCTCTTTTAACTCCCATTAGAATTAACTGGAAGGGGGCCCCACACTGGCTGATTTACCCCAGGCCCCACCCCCCTACCCCAGTATCTCCAGTTAAAAGTAAACAGCCCAGGGCTAGATGTACCCAAGGTCTGAGTCAGAATAAGTCAACTTGATATGTAATCAGACACCAACATTGGTCATCTCATTCCTCACAGCATTCACATACTGAATCCAGTGGTTCCTCCCATATCTGCTGAACACCATTGCAGTCACAGCCGGCAGGCCATTTGCTTCTAATGCGGGTACATCCAGAGTTCTGTGAAAACTCCTCCAAAGGTAGAATGTTCACAAATGTTCCATAACATGTCAGCAGCTGAGTCCACTGAAGGCAAGTTCTGGCAGGCAATAGCTATGGGGGTTTCCAAGACGACGGTGAGGTCTTTCACACGATCACAAACTGAGGTCATTTACACAGTCACAAACTGTGTTCTCTCCAGGTTTGGGAGCTGTGTGTGCTCCCAATTTTCAGTTGTGTTGAAGGAAGGTAAGAGGAAAATCGGGGTAGAAGTGATTGTGTGGAAGCAAGGTAGCTTTTTCCTCCTTCCTTGCTTCCACACATCTGAAAATTGGAAGCACACACAGCTCCCAAACATGAGTAGAACACAGTTTGTGATGGTGTTAGTTATAAGTTATAAGTTTATTCGGTCATTGACCAGCAAATATTTACAATAAACCAGTATGTATTTTACAAATAATATAACAAAACTTGGCCATAACAGAAATAATATCAGTGTCCTCATTAATTAAAAGATAATTTAAATAAAATTCATCAGACCGGCCAGGCTAATTGTCTAACATAGGAGATAAAAGTCTTAAACGGGGTTCCCTATAAAAATCACAATAAAGAATAACGTGTGAGGTGGATTCTATAACCCCTTTGCCACATGGGCAAAGACATAAAAACAGCGGAACTCCCTTGAACCTGCCATCCAATACTGCTGTAGGAAGAACATTTAAACGTGCTAAAGTGAGGGCTCGTCTAAATTTAGGGACAAGCACCACATCAAAATATTTAGCTGGTTTAAGATTAATCGCTTGACTCAATGAGGCCTTTCTCACGACCAGCCTAACCCTGCCTGGGTTGCTCCAAGCAGGGTTAGGCTGCTCGCAGATCCCTCTGCTCCCCTCGGGGTTAGGCTGCGCGTGAGAACAGCCTCCATGAAGACCACGGCTCTGGGACCATCGCAAGTGCCCTAAAATCGTATCCAAACCAAACTTGGGATTTGCAGACTCTGTTGGGTATGTAGGCTTCCTCCTCTGGCATCACGGCACACTCCCATGCTCCGCCGTGCTTGAGCCCTGCTTTTCCAGCTGCGGTCTGGCCAGCTTTGAGCAGGGCGTAGCTTCAAGATGGTGCATGGGTTTCCCTCTGCGGTGCTTGTGGTGCAAAGCCTCAGCAAAGCACAGGAAAACAGAAAGTCTGTGTCTCTGGTTTCTCCAACCACTCACCCAATAAACAGCTTCTAAAGGTTTGGCTGCCCTGAGCAAGCTTTCCTTCTGCCAGCCTGGCTTCGTTTCCCATCCCATCTCCTCCCAGCTCCTGGGGTGAAGCTCCAGTCTTGAGCGATTGATGCTTTCTCCATCTCTGTGCCGCAGGGCAAGTTGGCACACGATCACAGGCGAGGCTGTTTTCCCTGTTACATGGATGCAGAAGTCCACAAGCCCTGATCCCTCAGTGCATTCGATGTTCTGTGGAAAGTCCCTGACTGTGGTGTTCTAGAGTGACCCTCTCACTTCACAGGCATATTAGAAGCTAAAAGGGTGTCCCCGCACCCCAGGATCACTTAAGCATGATCAGGGAGGCAACTCTGGTCAATCCAAGTGCAGTTTTGCAGAGGATTTATTTATTTATTTGTATCTATGTGGACCGCTTTGGGGACTTTTTTTGAAAAGCGGTATATGTGTTTGTTGTATGGTTGTGTATTGTATATCAATATAATGCCAATCACAGTTAAGACAGCGGCCCGAATCACACAGTTGTTCAAATCTAGTGATCCGACACTAAGTTGGTTTATGGCCTCTCTCACAACACTAGAACCAGGGGTCACCCCATGAAACTGAAGGTTGGGAAATTTAGGACCAACAAGTGGAATAACTTTTTCCACACAGCGCATAATTAATCTATGGAATCGCTTGCCCTGGGATGTGGTGATGGCCACCAGCTTGTATGGCTTTAAAGGGGGCTTAGACAGATTCATGGTGGACACAGGTCTATCAATGGCTACTGGTCTAGTAGCGGTGGGCCACCTCCAGCCTCAGAGGCACGATGCCTCTCAATCCCAGTTACAGGGGAGCAACAGCAGGAGAGGGGGCAGGCCTCACCTCTTGCCTGTGGGGTCCGCAGAGGCATCTGTTGGGCCACTGTGTGAAACAGGATGCTGGACTAGATGGGCTTCCTTGAGCCGGATCCAGCAGGACTGTTCTTATGTTCCTATGAGATAAACCCGAGACCCCCCTCCACCTTGGCATGGATTCATGCAATCACCCTAATGTTGGCAACCCACACCAACCTGGATTTGAATGACTGTGTGGACCAGGCCAGTATATTCCAAAGTCCACATATGATTATGACAAATGTCTATGTACTGCTTTTCAACAAAAGTCCCCAACACAGTTTACATAGATATCAAATGAATGAACAAATAAATGAATGAACAAACAAACGAACAAACAAACAAATAAAATGGTGCTCACAATCTTAAAAAGAAACACTAAACACCAGCAACAGCCACTGGTGGGATGCTGTGCTGGGGATGGATCGATATTGACAAGCAATATCTTTGAAATTGATAGAAAGTCATCCCACTATGTGGGTAGATTGGAATATTTTGATCCCCCACTTTGAGCATTCCTCAAATGATATATGATATATAAATCTTCTCCTTCTCCTTCTCCTTCTCCTCCTTCTCATATACTGCTTTTCAGCAGAAGTTCCCAAAGAAATTGACAAAGAAAAAAATAAAATAAAAAAGAGATGGTTCCCCGTCCCCAAAAGGTTCACAATCCAAACAGAAACACAAGGTAGACCCCAGCAACAGCCACTGGAGGGGTGCTGTGCTGGGGTTGGATAGGGCCAGTTGCTCTCCTCCTGATAAACAGAAGAGAATCACCACGTTACAAGATGCCTCTTTGCTCAGTTAATAACTTATAATGGAAATAGATGTAATAAATATTCATTGCCGTGCTCATGCAGTATGACCCCTTCAGCTTCAAAACCCCAGTTACAGGCAGTGATGCCTTCAGGGTAGCGCTTTGGGGTTGATCTGGCCTTTGCAAAGCCTGCAAGGAGTAGGAGAGGAGAGGAGGAGGTGGGCCACTGTCTCTCCTCCACCACGCCCCCACCCACCCCACTTTGAAAGCTTGCAAGGGTTGGTTTTGAAAGGGGGTGCCCCCCACCAGGGACACGATTCAAGGCAGCAATGGGCACTTCGCCTCAGGCCCCTCAGACCTTAGGATGTCCTGGGCTCTGATTCTCAGGCGAAACTTTGTGGAGTGGAAGGATTTGTTGGAGGAGGCCAAAACGGAGTTTTGATGACTAACATTTCTCAATGCGAGTGTGTGTTTGGATTGAGAGGCTTGCACACACACACACACACACACACACACACACACACGGACACCACCACATTAATTTATCCCAGTTTTCCCATTACCCACAGGCCTTAATTCCTTCAAGTCGTTAGATTATATATTATTTTCAAAAATAATTTCAGTGCGTTCTCCCACCCACCACCCCCACATGGCTGCCCAGAGCTAAGTAGACATCTGCCACTAATATTCAGTTCCATGCTGCTCCTTCAAATGTTCTGCAGTTCATATTTTTCAGCACCACTTATTGGTAGTGATCCTCCAAAAGACCAGCAGCATTTTTTTCTGAGTTAATTGCCACTGCCTTTTTCCAAGCAGTTGATTTAATTTAAAGACTTGCAAGCAACAGACTAGCTGTGGGTCAGGTCAGTAAGATCAGGTCAGGTCAGGGAGGAGAGGTTCTTGTGGGAGCAAGCATGAATTGTATCCTTTGCTAAACAGGACCCACCCTGGTTTGCATTTGAATGGGAGACTACATGTGAGCACTGTAGATTTTCCCCTTAGGGGAAGGGATTGCTCTGGGAAGAGCACCTGCATGCTTGCCTGCAGAAAGCTCCAAGTTCCTTCCCTGGCATCTCCAGATATGGCTGAGAGAGACTCCTGCCTGCAACCTTGGAAAAGCTGCTACCTGTTTGTGTAGACAATACTGGTTTAGATGGACCAATGCTCTCGCATTGAAGAGCAGAAGGTCCCCTGCTTAGCTCAGGGGACAAATCATGATTGCTACCACAAGCCACTAGCTCTCCTCTCATTTGTGACATTGTATTGAATTCGTGCCAGAATTCTCTGTTTGTTCTGACTGGAGTTGCTTAAACTGAATTTAAGCTTAACTTAAGCTTCAGCTTTGGAGCCAGTGTGGTGTAGTGGAGAACTCGGGGAGACCCGAGTTCAAATCGCCATTCAGCCATGAGACTTGCTGGGTGACTCTGGGCCAGTCACTTCTCTCTCAGCCTAACCTACTTCACAGGGTTGCTGTGAAAGAGAAACTCAAGTATGTAGTACACCGCTCTGGGCTCCTTGGAGGAAGAACGGGATATAAATGTAAAAATAATAATAATAATAACTGCATTTTGGGGACAGTTTGGGAAGGTTCAGCAGCAGTAACTCCTGGACGGTTTTAAAATTACATATAAGAAAGGAAAAACTGTAGCCAGCTAATCCATGCTTAATATTCCGTTTCCAGCAAAGAACTTTGCCGAGACTCACTCGCTTTCTCTTGTGCATACATGGAGGCCTTAATTTGCAGCCATCCCTATCAAGTGGCAGGAGAAGAGGGGGCACAGAAATTCCAGTTGACAAAAGGACCATTAAAGTCTGTTTCATACAAAAATATCTTTGAATAAGTAACGCCGTGACTCCTCCCTGGAAAGTTGTGAGTGATTTACTGTCAGTGCTGCTGGGCGAACCCCTTTTCCAACATGTGCTCTGTTTATCCTGGCAGCGGAAACGGGCGATTGATTCCACACGCTCACCGCTTGGGTTCTCCTTCAAAGTAACCCTTGACAATCCACCCTGTCACTAGAGTTCCTGCATTTTTCTCCCAATGGGGCAAACAGCAGATTTGGGGTCATGATTTAGATCAGGGAAACAGAAGGGGGGAAGGGGTGAAACCCCTCTTATCCCTGGTATTGCTGATCTCATCCAATTTGGAGGCCCCAAATTTTATTCTGGTTATAAAAGGCCTAGACACCTTAAGTGGTGCAGTTGGGGAATGCCTGAGTAAGAAGCAGAAGGTTGCCGGTTTGAATCCCTGCTGGTACTATATTGGGCAGCAGCGATATAGGAAGATGCTGAAAGGCATCACCTCATACCGCGTGGGAGGAGGCAATGGTCAACCCCTCCTGTATTCTACCAAAGGAAACCGCAGGGCTCTGTGAGCGCCAGGAGTCGAAATCGACTTGACGGCACACTTTACCTTTATAGAAGTCCTGCACAATATAAGGCCTAGCGGGGCAAATCCAGCCCGCAGGGACTTTTTTTGATGGCCCCAAGGGTGACCCAAAATGGTGAGGTGCAAAATGCCACCTTGCCCCATGGACCTGGTGCGGGGCCAGCCCCCTTTCAAAATCGACCTTAGCAAGCGTTGAAAGTGCTTGGGGGACAGGGAAGAGGAAACGTTGCCAGGAGCTTCCTCTTACCTCCTCGTGCTGCGGGAAACTACTAATGGCTTTCATTAGTATTTTTAATAGTTAATTTTAATGTGACCGTTAGTGTGCTGAAAATTTACCATGGTTGGTTTCGGCCCACCCGGGTATCTGACTTGTGCACCGCTGGGTTATACGTTTTAAAAGAAGCTTTTAGGAAGCTGCCTTATACTGAGCCAGACCATTGGCCCATCTAGCTCAGTATGGCCCTTTGGGCTTTCCCAGCCCTGCAGATGCTGGGACCTCCTGCATGAAATGCAGGCGCTCTCTCCCACTGTGCGATAGGCCCTCCGTCACATATAAAGCTGCCTTACACCAAGTCAGACCACTGGTCCATCTTCGTTCAGTACACTGACTGGCAGTGGCTCTCCAGTAGCCTTGCCATGCCCCCCGGGATGTAGGGTAGCACCCCAGATTTCGGCTCCTCCCCCCGGCTGCTCAATTCCACCCGGATTTACACGGATTTAAAATGCACTGCCCAGATTGCCCAGATTTTACTCTAGATCCGATCACATGGGAGGGCAGAGAAGGAAGGGGAAAGTATACAAACCTGACCAATAAATAAAGAAATAAAACGCAAATCAGTTGCCGCGCGATTTGCATAGTATGTAAATTAGGCCACCCGGATTTGGTAAGCTTGAATATGGCAGCCCTACTCTCCAGAGATTCAGGCAGACGTCTTTCCCAGCCAGATACTGCCAGGGATTGAACCTGGGACCTTCTGCATGCAAAGCAAAAGCTGCACCGCTGAACTACGGTCCTGCCCTTCCAGCCCTGCTCTAACTTCTGTGCGACACAGATTATGATACATATGGAAACCCCGCCGTGTCTCACATGAGGGGGTGGTGGTGGCAGGACCAGGGCGTGTGTGAGTTAGGAAGAGGGATAGGATCTCTCATGAATACGACTATTCATTAAATCCCATGGTAGGCATACTTGTCCATTAAAAAGCAGCTCGGCACTCGGATGCTAACCGCAGCCCCAGTCCTCTGCCAAAGGCGCTGCTAAGAAGTGAGGGGAAAGAGGAATTTCTGTTGGGTGTGTCGCTGACCGGACACAGGCTAGAATATTATCAGAAGGAGAACTGGGCAGTAAGGCTGCCCGTCTTTCCTTAAGGCTGAAAGGAGCCTACGAGACCGGATCCAAAGTTCTGAATCTGAGGGCGGGGGGCGGGGGGGGGATAAAACCCCACACTCGGATATTAGGACCTTTCTGCTTCTTCACTCCTGCTGATGCAGGAGTGAAAAGCACTCAGGGAAAAGCACTAAGTCAAAAGCACTGAGGGAATCGGTGGAGGAGAGCTCATCACTCAATCTAAGTCATCGTTCCTGTTTTAATAAAGGTCTCTCCTTTCCCAGGACTCTTGTGGACAGGGGAATTTATGCATTGAAGTAAGAAGCAAAATAATGGGGCTCAGCTGGCCAAATATGCATCCCGGCTGGTCTCTGGTGCAGGGGTGTTGGAGCTAGGAGCTGGACTTAGGAAAAGGTATTGCTTTCTTGATCAGGCAGGAGCAAACTGGTCTCGTAGGATCCTGTATTCACGCCAGGACTGGCTAGGAGCGGCAGCAACCCTCCCGGATGGGTCTGGAGTCTCCTGCTTTCCTCAGCTGTTTTCTCCTCTAACCTAACTGGCAGCAGCGATCCAAGCCTCATAAAAGTTTAGAGCCGCAGGGGACCTTGAAGATCTTCTAGTCCACCCCTTTGACCCATGCCGGAAACTGCTACAGCACCCCTTGCAGCCCGCCCCGGCACAAGGCAGACTGTTCCACTGTCAAAGGGCTCTTAGGAAATCCCTCTTGATGTCTAACCTGGATTCTGCTGCCTTGTAATTTCAAACCACTGGTTCTGCCCCTGCCCCTGCAGGGAATAAGCCTGCTCCATCTTCTTTGATATTTGAAGGCAGCTCTCATGTCTCCCTTTACATAAGTACATAAGAGCAGCCCTGCTGGATCAGGCCCAAGAAGGCCCATCTAGTCCAGCATCCTGTTTCGCACAGTGGCCCATCAGATGCTGCTGGAAGCCACAGGCAGGAGTTGAGGGCATGCCCTCTCTCCTGCCGTTACTCCCCTGCAACTGGTACTCAGAGGCATCCTGCCTTTGAGGCTGGAGGTGGCCTATAGCCTTCTAACTAGTGGCCAATGATAGACCTCTCCTCCATGAAGTTATCCAAACCCCTCTTCAAGCCATCCAGGTTGTGGCCTGGCACCATATCTTATGGCAGAGAATTCCACAAGCCGATTATGTGTTGTGTGAAAAAGTACTTCCATTTGTTGGTCCTAGATTTCCTGGCAATCAATTTCATGGGACGACCCCTGGTTCTAGTGTTATGTGAGAGGGAGAAGAATTTCTCTCTATCCACTTTCTCCACGCCGTGCATGATTTTATAGACCTCTATCATGTCTCCCTGCAGTCGTTTTTTTCCCCCCTAAACTAAATAGCCCCAGGTGTTGTAGCCTTGCCTCATAAGGAAGGCGCTCCAGGCCCCTGATCATCTTGGTTGCCCTCTTCTGCACCTTTTCCAGTTCTACAACGTCCTTTTTTAGATGGTCTTCTTCTTTGGTCTTCTTCTCTTCCCCAAGCTAAACATACCCAGCGCCTTCTGCCTTTCTTCATAGGACTTGGTTTCCAGACTCCTCCTCATCTTGCTTGCCTGCCTCTGAAGCGGTTTATCAGTGTTCTTCTTAGAATGCAGAGTCCACAGCTGAGCACCGTGTTCCAAACAGGACTTGGCCAGCGCAGAACGGAGTGGCTTGCTGCATCTCAAGCCGGAGGGTCTTTCCAGGCCAGTGACATGTCCTGAGATCCTTTTATCCCTGGAGATCAGCAGCAGGGACTGAACCAGAAGCCCTCTGCATGCAAAGCCTGCATTCTCTACCACTGCGCTCCGGCACAAACAGCTGCAAACGTCACCCAGCTTGGTGTCGGAGCGGAGCCAAAAGCCGTCCCCAGGCCTGGGCGATGCTCCTGAATGCAGAATTCGCTCAGAGATGCCCTGACATCTGGGGAGGCCCACATGAAACAAGGACGTATCCAATGTGTGAAAAGTGCCCTCCAGAAATTGAGACTGGAGGGCAAGAGGAAGGGAAGAGGGGGCACTTCCTTGTGACCAGTGAGCAGACGGCAGCCTGGCCACTTTCCCTTGCTGACATTCAGCCTTCCAGTGTAATCGAAAGGACGTAGCGCTCTTGCTCAGTTGCCCAGATGCTACCCGCCACCCCACCCCACGCCCGAGCTCTTTCCTCCATGTCAGAGCCGCAGGGCAATCAGCTCTAATTAGCACAGCCCACATTTCCACAAAGCCTTTAATTGGAATGGTTCATGACCTGGAACACCCGGCCCACTCTAGCCAAACGCTAATTCCACTTCAGGAGGGACTTTCTCTCCCTCCGCCCCCCCTCTCCGTCCCCCGCCCCGCTTTTAAACAAATGTCTACATTCTGTAGAGTTTGAAACGACCTGCCCAAATTCAGTTTGGCCCTGAATAAAGGAAGGAGCAGAAAGGAAGGAAGCGGCCATAGACCCAGAAATACCCTTCGTCTCAAGCTCAGTGTCGTCGACATGGACTAGCAGCAGCTGTTCAAGGTCTCAGGCAGGAGTCTTTCCTAGCCCTACCCAGAACTGGGAGGAGAGCTAGTCATGCGGTTGCGAGCATGACTGGTCCCCTTAGCTAAGCAGGGTCTACCCTGGTTGCTTATGAATGGGAGACTACATGTGGGAGCACTGCGAGAGATTCCCCTCAGGGGATGAGGGAGCTGCTCTGGGAAGAGCATCTGAGGTTCCAAGTTCCAACCCTGGCAGCGTCTCCAAGATAGGGCTGAGAGAGACTCCAGCCTGCCTGCAACCTTGGAGAAGCCGCTGCCGGTCTGTGTAGACAATACTGAGCTAGATGGACCAAGGGATTGACTCGGCAAATAGCAGCTTCCTATGTTCCTGTGCTGCCAGGGATAGAATCTGAGACCTTCAGCTTCCAAGCAGATGCTCTACCACTAAGCTACTATGTGCCCATCCCCTCGATAATAGTACTGACTTCCTCCCTTAGGTAGATAGGAAGCTGCTTTATACCTTTATGCATCTATTATTATTATTTTTACATTTATATCCCGCTCTTCCTCCAAGGAGCCCAGAGCGGTGTACTACATACTTGAGTTTCTCTTTCTCTTTCACAACAACCCTGTGAAGTAGGTTAGGCGGAGAGAGAAGTGACTGGCCCAGAGTCACCCAGCTAGTTTCATGGCTGAATGGGGATTTGAACTCGGGTCTCCCCGGTCCTAGTCGAGCACTCAAACCACTACACCACACTGACTCTCTAGCTCATTATTGCCTGCTCTGACTGGCAGTGGCTCCTCCAAGGTTCCAGGAAGGAGTCTTTCCCATCCCTACCTGGAGATGCTGCCAGGGGTTGCACCTGGGAGACCTTTTGCATGCCAAGCAGATGATCCACCATTGAGCCATGGCCACATCGCCAAGGTATTCCCTGACCATGAAATGAACTCAGGCTGTGACAGGGAGAGCCCTGAATGCTAACCACCAGACCAAAGGTTCTCATGGGAGAGATTCCAGCCCAGCCCTAAGCACAACGCTGGGTGTTCTGGGAGGGAATCTCAGGCATTTTCTTTTCTTTTCTTTTCTTTTCTTTTCTTTTCTTTTCTTTTCAGAATCAATAGTTTCAGATTGTATGATTGGGGAATTCCTGGCTTCCAAATTTGAGACCCATTTTTGGACATAGAACAGGCATCGTCCTGGTTTTAGCCCTTATGTCCTACAGTACTTCAGTGTCACAGATATAGATATATAGATATATATTTTTCCCCCCGCCGTTCACATCCATCAGAGCAGGAAAGAATTCCCTAGACCGGATGCATTCAAGCCAGCCGAAGAGACATAAAACCCCACTTTGTTAGGTTTCGTGTTTATCAGTTTCCCTGGTAATAAGAGCGCCACATTACGGGGGAGAGCATCAGATGGAAAAGATTTATTAAGCTGGGGAAGGAAACTCAGAGCAGCTGGATTAGCTAGAGCGCGTATTTCAGCATCCGTCCTCCTCGACATTTGGCCGTGGCTTACGCAGGTGGCTTCCCAGATGGGGAACAGGGTGACAGTCTGTCTTCCCTAGATGCAAATCTCCTTCCGAAGGTCACCAATGCTGCCTGTCTGTTCACTCAGAGAGGAGCAGGTGGCCCAGCGGACTCCCAACACCTCACAGGTGCCTGTCCGTTCCTGTGATATCCCATACCTGTGATATCCCTTTATGGCTCATACCTGCCTGTTTGGTTGCACCCGTCCTTCTGGATCAGACCAAGATCCTGCAGGTCATAGGAACCTAGGAAGCTGCCATATACTGAGTCAGACCTTGGTCCATCTAGCTCAGTATTGTCTTCACAGACTGGCAGCGGCTTCTCCAAGGTTGCAGGCAGGAATCTCTCTCAGCCCTATCTTGGAGATGCTGCCAGGGAGGGAACTTGGAACCTAGATGCGATTCCCAGAGCGACTCCATCCCATGAGGGGAATATCTTCCAGTGCTCACACTTCGAGTCTCCCATTCATATGCAACCAGGGCGGACCCTGCTTAGCTGTCCATCCCGTCCTCCAAGGGTGGTCCAAGTCCTTTTTCTTCCTACGGCAAATATGGTGTTTGTCCCCCCAACATCTGCAGGTGGCTGCTTGGCATTTTCATGCCTTGCAGCAACCATGGCATGGGGGCGCTCTCTGACTAGACCACCAAACCAGGCAGAGGAGGCAGGGGTGTTCCTAGCTGGCGTTAGGTGGAAGAGGTCATGCATCCCAGTGAGTCAAGAAGGGAGAAATAAACAGCATGCCCCAGTGAGATGAGGAAGGGCAATGTCAGTTAGGCCTGTGGGGTGGCACCCATGGTGGTGAAGGGCAGTTGCTTACCACCCCTGCATTGCTCCCCATGTTGAAGACGCGGCTGTAGCTCAGTGGAACTGCATCTGCTTTGCATGCAGAAGGTCCCGGGTTCAATCCCTGGCAGCATCTCCAGGTCAAGCTGGGAAAGATCCCTGCCTGAAACCTCAGAGAGTCGCTGCCAGTCAGAGTAGGCAGTACTAAGCTAGATCGCCCAATGGCCCCAGGAGTGCAGCTGCAATTGAACCAGGGCAGGGGACAGATGGCATAGGGAAGGGGGCTCACCAGCTAGGTGACAGCTGGAGAAGGAGAAGGAGAAAAAGGAGGAGGAGGAGGAGGAGAAAAGGAGGAGGAGGAGGAGAAAGAGGAGGAGGAGAAGGAGTAGGAGAAAAGGAGGAGGAGAAGGAGAAAGAGGAGGAGGAGGAGGAGGAGAAAAAGGAGGAGGAGAAGGAGGAGGAGAAAAGGAGGAGGAGAAGGAGAAAGAGGAGGAGGAGGAGAAGGAGAAGGAGGAGGAGAAAGGAGGAGGAGGAGAAGGAGGAGGAGGAGGAGAAAAGAAGGAGGAGAAGGAGAAAGAGGAGGAGGAGGAAAAGGAGGAGGAGAAGAAGGAGAAGGAGGAGGAGGAGGAGGAGAAGAAGAAGGAGAAGGAAGAGAAGAAAGAGGAGGAGGAGGTGGTGGTGGAGGAGGAGAACTTCTTCTTCTTCTTCACTTTTTGTCCAAGAGCCCACCCCAAACTCACTACACCCCTGAATAATCTGACTCAGCATAAGACAGCTTTGTGGGTTTGCACCTGAGGGGAAACTGCCTCACCCTTGCCTTATGGAAAAACTGCCCCGAATGCAAAAATGCATTGAGGGAAAGACAAGGGTTTTCTTTCCAGAACAGCCATGCCCCACGGATGCTTATCCCTGGAGGGAAGGAGTGCTATAGACAATGGCCTCAAGTAACTCAGCAAAGCCGCAGCTGCCTACAACACATGTACATTGGATCTATACTCAGCAGCACCAGATCTTTGCCAGATGTTTTGTCTTGCTGGCGCAAGCTCAGGCTCTCATCCTCTGTGCCAAAACTGACGTTCAGGCTGGCGGCTTTCCCATGTCTGTGTTCAAACCCTCAGAGCTAGGCTGCTGTATGGCAGTCACCATTTGCACATGATTTGTCCAGAAAGGAGGGGTGGGGTGGGGCGGCCTGGGTTTATGGACACCCCATGTAGGTCTTCTACCTGGGCAGTTTAAGAGCAAGGAGTGGGCTGGTATGGGGAATCAAGAGTGTCCAGATATCCAGGAATAAGGTAGACGGAAAACCAAGATGGTAGATACTTTGTAGACCCCTGAGGAGTCATCAGACCTTGTGTTTCCATGAGTCAACGTGAGTGTTTATAGGGGTTCCCTTAGTGAGGCTCTGACATTTCGGTTCATTTAATTTTCTCAGATTCAGCGGTGACTTTTTCTTCCTCACTCTTCTTTTCCTCAGAGATGTGGCCGGCTTAGACATGATTTGTTAAAAATACTCTGCCCACATTGGAAAACTGGGGAGGAATGTGGGTGGTGTGCCAGAGAATCTGCTAGAAGGAGAGAAGGAGAATAAAGAGGGGGTGAGGATGGGGTGGGGGAGAAGGGGTCCTCCCAGCCCATCAGAAAAAGCAAGCTGAGCATGCACAGTTGTGTCCACAGGAGCACAGGAAGCGGCTTCCTACCGAGTCAGAGCATTGGTCCCGCTAACTCTGCTCTCACTGGCAGGGGCTCTCCAGGGTTTCAGGACAGAGTCTTCCCTGGGCCTACCTGGAGATGCTGCCAGGGATTCAACCAGGGACCTTAGAACCTAAGAACAGCCCTGCTGGATCAGGCCCAAGGCCCATCTAGTCCAGCATCCTGTTTCACACAGTGGCCCACCAGATTAGGAACATAGGAACATAGGAAACTGCCATATACTGAGTCAGACCATTGGTCTATCTAGCTCAGTATTGTCTTCACAGACTGGCAGCAGCTTCTCCAAGGTTGCAGGCAGGAATCTCTCTCAGCCCTATCTTGGAGATACTGCCAGGGAGGGAACTTGGAACCTTCTGCTCTTCCCAGAGTGGCTCCATCCCCTGAAGGGAATATCTTACAGTGCTCACACATCAAGTCTCCCATTCATATGCAACCAGGGCAGACCCTGCTTAGCTATGGGGACAAGTCATGCTTGCTACCACAAGACCAGCTCTCCTCTCCTCTCCTTTCTTTCTTTCTTTTTTTTTTTTTGAGCTGCCCCGACAGGGAATCGAACTCCCGACCTTCAGCTTCCCAAGCAGACGCTTACCGCACTGATGCTTGACTGCTGCTGAGCTACAGCCCCACTCTCCCCACTTTCTTTGAACTTTAATTCCACCAGGGATTTTAGGGTACCATGCACACCCTCCATTTGACCATCACAACAACCTTCTGAAGGAGATTAGGCTGAGAGAAAAGGACTGGCCCAGGACACGCACTGAGTTTCATGGCTGAGTAACATTTGGAGCCGGGTCTCCATCTCCTCAAACCTAGTCCAGCTCTCCAGTCAGTATACCACACTCTCTAATGCACCAATGATGATAAAATAATGCATGCTATATACCAAAATTTGGAGAGTGGGCTTTTCAGTTCTTTGGATCGATCCAATGTACATTTTCATCACGTTTATCTGTGTGTGTGTTGTTGTTGTTGTTTGTTGTTGAAATCTTTCCTGAAAAACTTCCACACATTTATCTTTGTTGACTTGCTGTTCACTACAGTTCTGAGAAGCTGTCCGGGTATAAAAAGATTTAGGTCTTGTAGTGGGGTTGTTTCTTCCTCATGGCATGATCCTAGCCCATCAGGCAACATCACCGTGCCCAGTTGACAATTGGTCAATCAGTTGTCAGTTGATAACCCAGTAGCCAATTCAGAGTGAAGTCATTGCTTTAGTGCCCTCACTCAGTATGGATGGGGGAAGGAACACATGCCGAGTGGAGGAGCAAGAGGTGGCTGTTAGTGTGGTTTCCACCACTACCTCAAAAGTAAGTTGTCTGAAACGTTTACCCTGTTTGAATCAACCTCTCTGTGAACACTGAAAGCAGGGAGCCTTTTCATTGCCGACAAACAGGACCCCAAAGTCAGGGGGTGGGGGGGTCTCATTTCACTCATCCCTAAAAATGCCATTCCAGTGACCCAAATTCTGATACAGCCTCCCACCCCAAGCTCTAACGTCAAGTAACAAGGCCACTGTCGACGTAGTTTGGAGAATAACTGGTCCGGCAGCCATCTGGCTGGCTTTCCAGGATGCACAGCTGCTACCTGTTACAGAGCGTCTACTGAAGCCAAGTCATAATTGGGAACATCAGACACCCAAGAATTTATTTCCAAAAGCCTGCTCAAGTTGCAGTCCCTAGGAACATAGGAAGCTGCCATATACTTACTGAGTCAAACCATTGGTCTATCTAGCTCAGTATTGTCTACACAGACTGGCAGCAGCTTTTCCAAGATTACAGGCAGGAATCTCTCTCTGCCGTATCTTGGAGATGCCAGGCAGGGAAATTGAAACCTCCTGCTCTTCCCAGAGTGGCTCCATCCCCTGAGGGGAATATCTTACAGTGCTGACATGTGATCTCCCATTCAAGTGCAACCAAGGCGGACCCTGCTTAGCTAGGGGGACAAGTCATGCTTGCTACCACAAGACCAGCTCTCCTCTCCTAGGAAGGACTGTGTTCTGCCAAGTGTCACCAGCCAGTCATCCAGCAGCTAGAGGATGGTCTAAGGATAGATCCTCAACAGTGCTACCACTATTCATTTCCCTAACCAGTGGTAGCAAGTTCCTTATTGTACAGGTATCAAACCCCTCCACTTCCCTGTCAAGACCAGAACAAAAGACCTTGGAGAGACCAGTGGAGAAGACCTTGGAGGAGGAGTCACACTCCACCTCCATGATCAAAGGGACTCAGAGCTCACACTAGAAGTAGGAGCAGTAGTCCTAGGACAAAACAGTGGTTAGTTTCATCAAAAATGTCACACCCATGAAATGCACATGCCATTTTGATGATCGCTTGGGGGAGTAAGTGCCTTCCCTTACTCTTAATGTAAGCCCATTAAGAGTAAAGGAAGGAAGCACTACCCTCACTATAGATTGGCTTTGTGACATCGTCATGCTGTCAAGCCCAATTGGCTCTGTGGCATCATGACATCATAGCATGGACTACGTGATTCCTGATTGTTGCTAGATCATATGGCAAAAGGAGAGTCCTAGAGGCATAGCAAGGTAGGAGTAGATTCCTGTCCCCCCACCCAACTTACCTTCTTTTCCTCTTTGCTGTAGTGCAAGGACATGGTGAAAACTGAAACATTCTCAGCACACTTTTTCTATCATTCACACACTGCCCACTCACATAGAATAGAATAGAATAGAATAGAATAGAATAGAATAGAATGTCATTACAGTATTGACCAGCATGTGCACACACAATTTCACAAATACGCTTGCAGAAGTGCATTCCCCTAGCTCAGAATTTTTTAAACACATATAACTATAATTACCTATATGTATACACTGTTACACTGGGCCAGCAGTTTGCAAGCATTCCCCCGTACCACAAAATGACCATGCATTCTCCCTTCATGCGTTGCTAGTTGATGTCCAGAAGACTTTACGTGTTTAGCAAAAAATATATTGATATCTCCAGAACTTCAGTTTGTGTTCACGTTTTTTTTATTTCTTAAGCAAGTTTCATGGGAAGCCAACACAGACTGAAATGCAGTGAACTGAAGCAATATAGCGCCTTGGTTTCTTTATCACTCTGATAAGTATCTGGAATTCCTGCCTGTTAAAGCACCCAAGCAAACTGCCCAAGTTTGTCAGAAGGCATAATATCCCATGCTTTTCCAATGGGAGAGAAATTAAGGAAATTAAGTTTTTTTTCCAGGGACAGAGTTGATTTTTCTGATAGTGTTGGCAAGGTCTAGAACCTGCTTGCAAAACGGCATGTTTCTACCTTTCGTGGTTTGGTCTGGGAGTTTCATGTCAGTCAGTGAGCGAGGCCCAAGCAGCAGTATATTCTAGACCTATATATCTCCTGGAGAGGGCTTACTTTTTTGGGGGGGGGGAACATATGGAATTCTCTGCCACAGTGGATCAGGCCCAAGGCCTATCTAGTCCAGCAACCTGTTTCACACAGTGGCCCACCAGCTGTTTCTTAGAAGCCCACAAATGAAGGCATGCCCTCTTTTCTGCCTTGCAACTAGTTTTGAGAGGCATCGTGCCTCTGAGGCTGGAGGTGGCCTTTAGCCTCCAGACTAGTAGCCATTAATAGACCTGTCCTTCATGGATTTGTCTAGGCCCCCTGTGAAGCCGTCCAAGCTAGTGGCCATTGCCGCATCCCATGGCAGATAATTCCGTCGGTTAATTCTGCGTTGTGTGATTTGTTCTGAGCCATTAAGCACCAGGCTGGTTATCGAAGGGAATTTTATTTCATTGCATTTCTTTTTTGACTGCAATGGTGTCTACGCAGGCATTGAGAAGGCATTGATCAGGCCAAGAAAAAAAGCACATCAACAATGTAATGGATAATATGCTCATTGTTTTCCAATTTATCCTCGTTGTAAGGACAATTCCTCTGGCACGAGGATTAAAGGCAGAACAGCCCCACTGAGTGCATTAAGCACATGTGCTCCGGTTGAAGCCTTCCCAGTCGGAGCTGGCTGCTGCTGTATTTAAAACTGTGCCTCTTATAAAACAAAACTTTCCATCCTGGGTTTTCATATCTGAAGCTGGACTGTTTGGATAAGGCATTAAGGGCTTCTTGTATTTGAGCCGATGTTTACTTTCAGCAGGGACTGGCCTCCATATTTCAGTAGTTCTTCCTCCTCCTCTTCCTCCTCCTCCTGGCAGCAACTCATCAAGCCAATGTTCTTGTTTATACTGGAGCCGCCCTCCAGGCTTAATCAATTAGTAATAACTTCTTTTTACAACTGCTGGTGCCAGAAGAGGATCCTTTCAGCCCTATATAGTTGAACAAGGCTCCGCAGAGTCTTTCAAACGATTCTTCACATTTGATGCCAAGGTAGAATAGCACACCTGTTCTCATTCAGGCACATCTTCCCAGTGCAAACACCACAGCAATATTTTAAAAGTAACAGAATACTGCTTGTGCTCGCAATCTATTTGGGAGCATCTTCTGTCCATCTCTGACTGAGACCACTGGACATTCTAGAAGCTCGAGTGATTTCTTTCTCCAGTGTTGGCCAAGCAAGAAGGCATTGCCCATGGAACCCTCCTTGGGTCTTCAAAATAACAGATGTTGTTGGTCTTGCTGTATTTTGGGGTCTGCTGAGATCTTATGAGAGCAAGGAGGAACAACTTCCCATAACTGGTAGTATATTGAGATTTTCCTTATTGGTCGTTTATTAAGAAATGCTGAAAAGACGTTTCCCATGGGTCCCACCCTGGGTCTTCAGAATAATGGATGTTGTTGTCCTTTGAGTTGTCTTGTGATGCTTTTGAGATTGCTGAGGTCTTATACAAACAAGAAGGAATTGTTGGTAGTTAAATCAACAATTGTTGGTAGTTAAACCAACAATAGGTAAACTATTGGTAGTTTATTGAGATTTTCCTTCTCTGCAGTTTTTCTTTTTTTTATATGCCAAAAAGTCATTTCCCATGGACCCCACCTTGGGTCTTCAAAATATGTTCACATGTGCTATCACAACCCCCTGCTAACAGAGCAAAGAAGCACCTTTTTAAAGTGGCGGTTCTCTTTACTGAGCAGGGCGAGAGGAACTGATCCTCTCCATCCCCAGCACAACATCCCTACAGTGGCTGTTGCTTGTGTCTACCTTATGTTTCATTTTTAAATTGTGAGCCCTTTGGGGACAGAGGGTCATTTTATTTATTCATTTATATCTAAGTAAAACACTTTGGGAAATTTTGTTGAAAAGCAGTAGATGAATATCCGTCATATTCGTATCAATATGTTTTCTATTACCTTTCTGGCTCAGATCTCACTAAGGGATGCTTCTGAAATTCTCTCCATCCAAATCTTTATCCAGATTCTGGAATTCTGGATTAATTCTGTTCCTACCTTACTGAGCCGTTGTACATGTTACTGAAATAAAGTGAAGCACACTGTACTCTTGAAACAGCTTCCATCCAAACTAAGAATGCTTAAGATTAATAACCAACTTCAAGTTAGCTTGCAATACCACTACCAGCTGCTCCAAAACTGAAAAAGGAGGAGGGTGTAGAAAGACCTCCGGATGCCCTGTTCTGTTATACCTATCCCTCCTCTCCCATTAGCAGGAAGAATTGGATGAATTATTCCCGTCAGCAAAGGAACTGCAGCTTCCTCAGTGGCTTGCTTTGGGGTCTAAACATCAGGACATTTAAAACTATCACGCTGCAAATTCCTGCAGGTAATGGTTCCACCAGACCCCAGTTCATAAAAGCTGGCCTGCCTGTTGTTAATGGAAACACCAGCCGCCTAGTGCCTATTATTCAGTACATATATCAAAAGTATCATTTCATTTGTCTTATAAGCACAAAAACATTCTGTTCTTCCACTCACATTTTCACCGGTGCCAGTTCTCTATGGCTCTTATTGGGGCCATAAATTAAGCATTGGTCAATGTTAACCACTGAAGATTCACACTCCCGGTATGCAAATCCAGTGGAGGAAATGGCAAAATGGCAGCATGAGGGGTTTGTTTTGATTGGTTGCAATGAAGGAAAGCCGCAGGATGGGTTGTTGAGCATATCATATTCAGCCTACCAGCTCAGACGCTTGGCCTACCTCACTCAGCATTGCCAGCGCTAACAAACTTCAGCTTACCAGGGTTAAAGGAAGGGCTCTTTCCCAGACCTACCTGGAGATACCAGAGATTGAATCTGGGTTCTTCTGCACATGAGTCTAAGGCGCCAAATGAATACATGAAGCTAAGACCCCAAATGCTTCCTTGCTCCACAACTCAGGTGGAGCCAGCCCCTTTTCCAAACCAGTCCTTGCAAGCTTTGAAAGCGATGTGGGAGGCGGGGAAGAGGGAAGGTTTTCCAGCAGCCTCCTCTTCTTCCTTGTGCTTCTTGCAAGCTTTGCAAGGTGTGTGTGGAGGGAGGTGCTCCTCCCACAGCTTGCAAGGGCCAGATCAGTCCTGAAGATCTGCTCCAGTAGCAGCTGTTGGGGTGGTGGGGTGCATCTTGCTACCCCAATAATCTGCCACCTGAGGCGACTGTGTTCCCTCGCTTCACTAAAGGGCCACTGCTGCTGTGATGGGATGAACCCATCCAAAGCATGGGTTCTACCACTGAGCCATATTTTTAACACACATGTGAGCAGCAAACAGGAGTGCGCACAGCTCCCTAACTAGGGTAGGATGCATCTCCCACCCTAATTAGGATCATGTGAACCACCCTTCTGATCATCCCTATTCATACCATAGCTTCTATGTTTTTATGCCTTCCTTTCTATGAAGCTCTCTTCCATGTATAATGAGTGAATCCTCCATGTATAATGGCTTTCTTCCATGTGTAATGAAATTTGAATCAATTAGACTCAAATCTGGGTGATTCGACTGTTTCGAATTCAAATCGAATAACCCCTTAAAAGGGCAATTAGATTCAAATTCAAATTGAATTTTTGAAATTTGATTCAAATTCGATTTGAAGGCCATTTGGCAACTTTTCAATCCACTCAGGCCCCCTGATTGGTTAAAAGAGGTGCCAAAAACAGGCACTGAAATCAGTTCTTATTTGATTCAAATTCAAAATGAATTTTTGGGATTCGATTCTAATTCAATTCGAAATCAAAATGAAAAATTCAATTCCTGCACATCCCCACACTGGTCTCACCCTCTGAGCTATAAACAGGCATTCTATGGCTCAAGTTATCTGCAGGACCCTGGTGATTTGATGGGGTGTGAAGGATTCGGGGAAGGAAAGCATCATATAGATATCTCGCCACACCGTCGTCCACATTGATTTTCCTGCTCACAACAGTATCCCACCTCATTTTAGGCACATGAAGGTCTGACCTCCAGATCAACTCCACCACCCACCCCCACCCCGGCCTGCATGCTGTGGGGTCTAGTGTGGATTTGGTTGCACAGAGAAGATATTCCTCATGCACAAAGACTCTTCCTTGAATTCAACCCCATTACCAGAACTGTGTATATGCTTTAAAAGAGATGCATTTCTTTAATCGTTTCTGAAATGTGGTGTTGAAGTTATTAATGGTTCTGAGCCTGGTTACAGAGAGAACAATTTGCCAATGAATCATAAGAATAGTTGATCTGATGTTTCATAATTAATCAGAAACTTTACCCCAAACTCCAGTATTTTATTTTATTTTTTTAATGAAGAAAGAAGGGGAAATCTTTTCTTCGGCTTGTGAGAAGAAAAAACAAAACGGGGAACTATTCTGGACTCCTGAGGAGGCTTCTCAACACAAAACAGCAGTGGGCATTGATTAGAAAATAAATCTTGACAAGATGGATAGGTGTAGAAACAGACTTTCGACAATCAACGGTGGGATACCAAAACAGCAGGACACAACTCAGCACATGCTTCCTGGTTGCCTGTCATGGCAGGAATCCAAAGCAAGCTTCATTTTCAATGGCTCCGCTGTGAATGTCCTGCTCGGCCTTATTGCATTTGAAAGGTGAGACTGCGAAGTGGTTGCTATTAACACATTTGCAGCTCCACTGGTAAATGGCAAATGCTCCCCTACTGGGTCAGGTGGCCCTAACCTCTTCCCCTCCTCCTCCTCCTCCCTCCTCCTCCTCCTCCTCTTCTGGCAGCCTCCCAAAAAGCTTGCTTTGCTGAACTTCAGTCAAGACCAGGGTGTGTGCGACTTGGTAAAGTGTGCGAGATATAAGCCCTTCTCCTCCTCACAAAAGCCCTGCACCTTTGCTCCATGGACGGGGGAAAGACATATAATTGCACTGCAGTGTTTTGGGGTCTGCTGAGGTCTTATAAGAAGGCATAAGTTTCTCTAGTATTACCTTCATTTAATGTGTAATTTTATGCTGGTCTCTGACCGTAATAAAGGTTACTTCTACTAGGGATAAGTCTCCTAAGTCCCTTGAGATCAGGGGAGGAGAGATGGTCTTGCGGTAGCGAGCATGAATTTCCCCCTTTGCTAAGCAGGGTCTTCCCTGGTTTACATTTGGATGGGAAGCTACAAGGCTGTTCGCAGGAAGAATGGCCAAGCCCTGGCTTTTCCTGAGCAGCCACCGGAAAGCCACCTCCAGAGAGCCAAATGGCTCTCAGGACAGCCACTCATGTGTGCAGCTGAGCCATGTGGCCAGGAGGTGGTGGGAAGGGTATGGAGATCCGTGGATGGGGGAGGGGTATGCTTTTGTACAGTCTCCCCCTCCACCACCCGTCCACCCACCCTGCCTCTGTTCAGGTGAATACTGTTTACAAGTGAGTGCTGAAAGATATTCCCCTTAGGGGATGGGGCCATAATTCAGTGGTAGAGCATCGGCCTGCAAGCAGAAGGTCCCAGGTTCACTCCCTGGCATCTCCGAGTACGGCTTGGAGAGACTCCTGTCTGTAACCTTGGAGAAGCCGCTGCTGGTGTAGACAGTAATGAGCTAGATGGACCGATGGTCTGACTTGTTATAAGGCAGCTTCCTAAGTTCCTGTGTTTCTACTCTCTCTGTCAGTAGTTTGTTGAGAAATGCCGAAAGGTTATTTGCCATAGATCCTACCTTGAACCTTCAAAATAACTAGCTGGCCTGGGCACACAGCATCTGCACCTCTAGTTCTCCCCCCTCCTTCCCCCCTCCCTCTTGGCTCTCCCCCTTTTCTCAGCCCCCCCAGCCGCTGCTGCTTTCTCTTTCAACACTGCCATTTTCTCCCCCGCCACCGCCGTTGTCTCCCCCCCAGCTGCCACTACCGTTTTCTCTGTCCGCCACCGCTTTCCTCTCCCCCGCCCAGCAGCTCGCTTGCGAACTCTCGCGAGAGCTGCCACACATTGGATTAGCAACAGATACGCCTTAGAGAATTATATAGATAGATAGAAATTGTTGCCATTAGAGTTGTCTTACAATGATTTTGGGTCTGTTGAGAATATGAAACAAGATAGAAATAAGAAGGGATAACTTTCCCTATCACAAGTTCGTTGGAATTTTCCCTAGTGGCTGCTTATTGAGAAATGGCAAAAGGGCATTTCCCATGGATTCCATCTTGGTCTTCTTCCTCCACTTTCTCCCATTGAGGCAGAGATGGGCAGGAATTTGAATTCTCTCTCCCTAGTCATAGTACAGCACTCTTAACCATGATACCAAGGTCAGTAGGAAAACTCGGGTGAGTTGCCCTCTAGATCTCCTTCAACTGTTTAAATCCATGAACGTGTGTCAACTGATACTTGGCCCGAGATCCATCTAGTCTGATGGCTTTCTAGGCCAATGGAAAATAATGTGAAGGATTGGCCAGCACAGGGTTTGCGTGGGCTTCTAGAGGTCACACATAATTACAGGTCTTTCCCCCACCTCTGCTGCACTGTTTCAGAAAATGTGTTCCTGCAGACTGGGCAAAATATGGCATACCCAAAGAGAAAGCACAAGCTTTCTCAGGGGAGTTATAGGATTAGTGTTGGCTGCCCCCTTGGAAAACTCTGATCCACATGGAAACACAAACACAGCAACATGACAAATCAGAGAAAAATATCTATATGGACATGAAGTTTTCCCTTTCTTTCTTTCTTTCTTTCTTTCTTTCTTTCTTTCTTTCTTTCTTTCTTTCTTTCTTTCTTTCCATTCCTTCCATTCTTTTCCTTCCTTCCTTCCTGATGAATCAATCTTTAAAATTGCTCTATAATTAGCAATTCTGTTTTTAATCAGACATAATTTCAGAGTCAGAGATAGAAAAGGCAGCGAGTGAGAGCTAAAGAGCCTAGTGGTTGGAGGTTGAGGGGGGAGGAGGCTGCTGGGGTGGAGGTGGGCCTGAGGGCCCGAGAATGGCACCTGACGGGTCAGAAGAGGAGACTAATTGTGTATTTATTTTATTTATTAAATTAAAAGATTTAATATACCACCCAATCCACAGACTCAGGGTGGTGTAGAAAGCAAGAACAGCATCCGAGATTTTTTCCCCCCTTCCATAACCTTAAATTAAAGGACAAATGCCTGGCGGGAAAGAAATGTCTTCAATAAGGTTTTAAAGGCTGAAAAGGAGGAGGCAGACCAAATCTGGGGGGGGGGTGGGATTTCCAGAGTAGGGGGGCAGCAACAGAGAAAGCCCTTCCATGGATCCTACTACTATGGACCTCTCTAAGACCAGGGACCGAAAGAAGGACAACCTGAGAAGATCTCACAGGGCAGAACAGCACTGGCCCATCAGCCATAATTATAGCTAATGCTTAGACAGAGGAACCATTTAGCTGGTTGTCACTGTGGTTTTACTGTTTGCTTTTCTTTAATTTTGAGTAAGGATTTCATGATTCCTGCTCCCATTTGTCATGGACCACCCTGGGGTCTCAGGAGGAAGGGATATATATATATATATATATATATATATATATATATATATATATATATACACACACACACACATGTTTAAAAAATGAATGAATGAATGCAGGAAGGGGCAGAATGAACAACCACGGAGAGCAACTCTAGCTCAGTGACATGTCGTAGGAACTCAGTTGTGTAAAAGAAGGAGTTCTAGCAGTTCCAGGGCCCCTGGGAAACGGCAACCCCTTGCTCCCGAAAGAACACCGGGGGAAAGGGGAAGAGCAACTATCCAGTGGTCCCAATCATAGGCTGGAGGAGGAGCCGCTATAAGGAGCCTGTTTCTCTTCTCCCTGCCACAAAGAACTCTGCTAAGGGGCTGTTGGGTCATGTATGACCCAATAGCAAACTGTTCTGTACCTCTGGGCAAAGGGTGAAAGGGCCAGGAATGGGAAGACCCAAGGAGGAGACCTATGATTGACTGGGAGGGGTAAATAAGGGGAGGAGAGCTGGTCTTGTGGCCGTGTGAGCATGCATTATCTCCTTTGCTAAGCAGGGTCCACCCTGGTTTGCATTTGAATGGGAGACTACATGCTTGAACACTGTAAGATATTCCCCTCGGGGGTGGGGCCGCTCTGGAAAGAGCACCTGCCTACTTGCATGCAGAAGGTTCCAGGTTCACTCCCTGGCATCTCTAGCAGTGTTCCTTCTAAGTCGTGTGCATATGCACATAAGTTTTTTGATGTCTGCTCAGTTAATTTTAGATCCCACTCGGGTTGAATCAAGAAGGCCCCATTCTGAATGCACATGCGCACAGACACTGCCTTGATACTGCTGCCCAGAACAAAATTCATTCGGTGCACAAATGGAAAAAAAACCATAATAGAAGGAACACTGATCTCCAGGTAGGGCTGGGAAAGAAGACCCCTGAGCCTGAAACTCTGGAGCGCTCTTGCCAATCACCACAGACAATACTGAGCCAAATGGACCAGTGATCTGACTTGGTATAAGGCAGCTTCATATGTGAAGAAGGATCCATAGCTCCATGACAGAGAACCTGCTTTGCATGCAGAAGGTCCCAGTTTTAGTCCCTGGCAGCATCTCCAGGTAGGGCTGGGAAAGAAGCCAGTCTGAGATCTGGGTTCAAGCCTGGTTGGATGCTCCTCTGACCCCGATGTTGATCATGAGAACAAAGCTATTTATTTAACCTGCGTGGGGAGGAGCCAAGATGGCGATGAGCTATGGTTTTTCACGAGCTCCATACACTTTTGTTGGGTTTCTCTGGTAATGAATGAATGAATGAACACCTCTTGTTAGTTTTATTAGTTTTTTGTTTTAGTTTTTGCTGATACTCTAAAGACCTGGGGGACTGTTGACTTTAAGCCAGATGGCGAACAAGAAAAGGCAGAGATTTAACCGGCATTCAGAGGAGAGCTTCTGTCTACGGTTGAGCATGAAATGGTTCTTGCTATCATTGGGTCTCAATAGTTACTCCGTACTTTGTTTTAGTTAAACTTGTTGGAAGACCCTTTGTGGCCAGTGCTGGCTGTTATACTTCCCTGCCCAGATTCGTTTCTCCAGGGAGTCCAATCTTCTCATGCAATGGAGAAACAGAAAGTTGCCCTAAAAGACTCCCTCCTGCAGGGTTGAACGTGACAATGTGCTGCTACTGAGAGTTGACCTGGGGGATTTGGAACAAAAGTGTGTCCTGTGTCAAAGCAAGCACTGCCTCAAAGCAAGCAACTTGAATTTTTATTTTTATTTTTATTTTTATTTTTAACATTTATATTCTACTCTTCCTCCAAGGAGCCCAGAGTGGCCTCTCTCTTCCCCCCAGGGATAGAGAGTAGTGATCCCAGTCCCTGAGTAGGACCTAGGAGGCAATTGGATACATTGATGGAGAAGAGATCGATCAATAAATTGTGTCTGTAGTTCAGGTTTATTTGTCCACCCCTGCCTTAGGGGCTGTAGCTCAATGGTGGAGCATCTGCTATGCATGCAGAACCCCACTCAAGGGCGTAACTATAATAGGGCAAGGGGAGACAATTGTCTGGGGGCCCACTGCCTTGAGGGGCCCCCCAGAGGCAAGTCACATGACTGACTCTCCCAGCCACGCACCCGCCCGAGTTTCCTTCAGTTGTAGTCATCCTTCGAAATTGATGTGAGTGTTAAGTCTTGGAGCGACCAGAACAGCATGTCTTCCTCTAGTACCATTAAATGATTTGCATCACCCACAATTTACAAAACCTTTTAAAAAATAATTTAGGATGATGATCTATTGTGGCACAGAGGTATATATATATAAATTTATAATATAAATTTTACTATGCTTTTTGTTACCACTATTCAACCTCATTTAAGATTTCGTTACTTCATGAGCTGAGCTTCAGTGAGGGGGGGCCCATTTTAAAATCTTGTCTCTGGGCCCACTCCAACCTTGCTACGCCCCTGACCCCACTCTTACGCAAACGGCTTGTGAACAGATGCAACTGTCAGGCTTGCTCCTGGCCTTCCAAACTGACACCCTGGAAGCGCTAAGGCGGAGTTCTTCACTGTAAGGCCCAGGAGCGGCTCTTGTCCACCCTAAGCGTGGCTCCCGGACTCATTGCATATTGGGCCTGGGTGAAGCTTCGGCCAAACCTGCACAGCCCCCTGGCACCATGCAGAAGCAACCGTTTCCATTTGGGCTTGATCCAGTGCCTGGGGAGGGGCTCCTTTAAGGGAAACGGGGCCCTCCCGAGCCCCTGCACCATCTTGGAAGGCGTGCATGGAGTGCTGGGAAGTGGAGCCTTTCCCATGGCTCTCCTCTTAGAGCTCTTGGGAGAAGGCTCCACTATCTCTCTTTCTTAAAGGCCCTTCCCAGCACTGAGAAAAGCCCAGCAATATGCAGCAGTGAGCACAGTGGGAAAGGTCTCTGACACGGAAGGTTTTTAACCCAAGTGGCCTCCAGTTGAAAATTAGTGAAGACCCTTGATAGTAGTCTATCATGGCTACTAGTCCTGGTGGCTGTGGGCCCCCTCCAGCCTCAGAGGCACGATGCCTCTCAATCCCAGTGGCAGGGGAGCAGCAGCAGGAGCGAGGAGGGCCTGCCCTCCCCTCTTGCCTGTGGGCTTCTCAGAGGCACCTGGTGGGCCACTGTGGGAAACAGGTTGCTGGACTAGATAGGCCTTGGGCCCGATCCAGCAGGGCTGCTCTTATGTCCTTATGGCCACAAACAGGCAACTTCTGCTCCCACCTACTGTCTAATGTAATGTGGAAAGAATGAAATGCAAGAATCCCGGCCAGGGAGGAAAAAGCAGAATTCAGAGAGCGGGGGGAGAGAAAGAAGGGGAGGAGGAAGCAGAGGAGGAGGATTAAAGAAAAATAAGCTCTGAGTTTCTATAGGAAAGGCACTGAAATTTCCCTGATGCTGCCTTGGAGGATAAAGTTACATAGGAAGACCTGCACATGCAGTAGCAAACATTAGAGGATCATATTAAGGCAAGGGGAGCCACTATTAGCTCATCTTGTCTGTCTTTGGAAAGTGGGCCTGCCAGCTTTTGAAAAGGAAGCGCTCCGTTAGGAAGCAAAGCTGTGGAACATTTGCGTATATCACTCTGCATCTTAAGCACAAGTACATTTCCTGTAATTTATGCTCCAATGTAGCAAAATGTCTGGTGTGTTTGCGTGTGAAGGGATGTGTCTGGAAAGAGGTACAGTGCTGCATCTCTTTGGGCTAAAGAGATAGACTGCCCTACCCTGCGGGATCTCTGCCACTCGATTAGATTAATTAGATTAGCCCTTCCTACACACACAGAGACACGGAACCACGGATTATTCCTAATGCATGGGTTCACTTCAAAGACCAGACTAGGTAATCCAGAACTCCAAAATCCCACAAGAAGTTCAGGGGAAGAACATTTTGGAAGATAGTTTTCCTCCCCACTGAGGTGATCACATTTAGCCCTATCGTTAGCAAGAGCTGATCTAAAGGATTAATGTCACTTTTTCAAGAAACACTCTGATGTTTGGGGTGTCTTTTTCAGGATCAAAAGGGACGCCCTTAAATTCTGACATGTTGTTGCCCCCTTAATGATGATAAATGACCTCCTTCTTCAGAAAGCATTCAAAGGTCGACCAAACTTCTTGGAAAAGTTGAGGACTGTCAAAATAATGACAGAAAATCCTATGTTGACATATCACATTAATGGAAAAACTTGTAAGCGGTTACCAGTATGTTCGTTTTTTCTTAAGAAAGCAGACTTGATGACGCATTGATTGCTACATATGGATGGGGGGGAAAGAGTCCTTTCCCATCTCTTTTTCTTCATTGTTAATTTTTGCAAAACCCCAAGAATGTGTGTGATCCAACAAAACGATCCAATATTGGGGGGAGCCTTGGCTGTTCTGCTGTTGCTGGACTGTCAAGGTTTCCTCCCCCTGCAATACAGGGGAAGGCACCATCTTTTCTCCTTATTTCAGTATCATATCAATGGTATTCCTGCCAGTATGAGATGAACAACCTCAGAATGGTGGTACATCTGCTGGTAACCTCGAGGCTGGACTACTGCAATGCACTCTATGTGGGGCTGTCTTTGTATGTAGTCTGGAAACTGCAGTTGGTCCAGAATGCGGCAGCCAGGTTGGTCTCTGGGTCATCTTGGAGAGACCATTTCACTCCTGTATTGAAAGAACTACACAGGCTGCTGATACGTTTCTGGGCAAAATACACTTTTAACCACTTTGGTTAACAAACAAACAAACTCCTGTGTAAGAGACCTTCCCTGCTGTGCTCACCACTCAACAGTGCTGTGCTTTTCTCAGAGCTGGGAGGGGCCTTTAAGAGAGAGACGGAGTGGAGCCCTCTCTCAAGAGTAGGGTTCCAAAGATGCCAAAATCCAGGTGGCCTGATTTGCACATTATGCAAATTATGTGGCAACTAGTTTGCACTTGATTGATTGATTTGAAAGGTTTGTATATTTTCTCCTCCTTCTCTGCCCTCCCATGTGATTGGATACAGAGTAAAATCCGGGCAGCGCATTTGGAATTCTGTATAAATCCGGGTGGAATTTAGCAGCCAGGTGGAGGAGCCAAAATCCAGTGGCGAACCTAAATTCCGGGGGACATGGCCCCCCTACTCAAGAGCTCTAGAAGGAGAGTTCGCAGCACTCCATGCACTCCTTCCAAGATGGTGCAGGGGCTCAGGAGGGCCCCGTTTCCCTTAAAGGAGCCCCTCCCCAGGCACTGGATCAAGCCCAAATGGGAACAGTTGCTTCTGCATGGTGCTGGGGGGCTGTGCAGGTTTGGCCGAAGCTTCACCCAGGCCCAATAAGCAATGAGTCTGGGAGCCACGCTTAGGGTGGACAAGAGCCGCTCCTGGCTCCTGGGCCATACAGTGAAGAACTCCGCCTTAGCACTTCCAGGGTGTCAGTTTGGAAGGCCAGGAGCAAGCCTGACAGTTGCATCTGTTCACAAGCCGTTTGCATAAGAGTGGGGTAAGAGGCGCTGCCAACGGATTTGGCAACCGGCAATCAAAAAGAGAAGAGAAAAGATGGCCGGGGTTTTCCCCCTGCTTCCCCCAAAACCGAGAAAGGAATGAAGAATGGAAAATCGGAGCTCCGTCGAGTGGAAAACATTAGGAAGGGAAGCCAGAGTTTATTACAAACAGCCTATGCGGCTGCACATCTTTTCAGTGAGGCATTCTCAGGCTGGGGAAGCATCTCGGTGAGTTTATGCTCTCATCATCCAATTTTAAAATTTCCTGCTTGGGCATTCCATGGAACAGGGGAGCCAATCTCATTTCAGGAAGACCGGCCAAATGCTCTGGGCGCAGGGTAGCTTAAGGATCCTAATCTCCTGTATCGGCCTTAGGGATGCTTTTGCAATTGTTGTCCAAATTTTATTTATTCATTGCATTTAGATCCTGCTCTTCCTCTAAAGAGCTCCGGGCATTGCACGTGGTTCTCTTTACCTTCAAAACAACCTCACAAAACAAGCTCACTCCCTGTGTGGTGCCACCTAGTGGCACCGTGGGGAAGTAACTCCCCTCGGGAGCAGGAGGTTGCTGGTTCGAATCCCTGCTGGTATGTTTCCCAGACTAGGGGAAACACCTACCTGTATATCGGGAAGCAGCGATGTAGGAAAGTGTTGAAAGGCATCATCTCACACTGTGAGGGAGATTGCAACGGTAAACTCCTCCTGTGCTCTGCCAAAGAAAACCACACATGGCTCTGCGGTCACCAGGAGTCGACACTGACTCAGCATGACTCTGTGGTCGCCATGAGTCAACACCAACTCAACGGCACTACTTTACCTTACCTGTGTGGTAGGTTAGGCGGAGAGATGGTGGTTGGCCCAGGGAGCTTCATGGCTGAAGGGGGATTTGAACTCGGATCTCATCAGTCTTAGTCGTGTACTCTAACCTCTGCACTACACTGGCTCTGAAATTCTGTTGTATCTTATTTTCGTCCCAAAGTTTTGGAGAAGGCTGCACATGCAGAATTGGCTGCGGCTTGTAATTTATCTGTGTCTTTCCCTCTCTACCTTACTGATTGTTTCTTGAGAGCATTTTATCAGTCTTGATGCATCTGTTCACATGAATGAATCCGGATGCTTTCTGAGCAGAGTTTTGTCAGGATACTTCAGCATAGGAAGCTGCCTCTCTTAGAGTGCTCACACAGGTACCCCTGCTAACTGAGCACAGAGACGCCTTTTAAAGTGCCGATTCTCTTATATTTAGGAGATACTCTCTCCTTTTTAGCAGGGGGAGAGCAACTGGTCCTCTCCATCCCCAGCACAGCATCCCTCCAGTGGCTGTTGCTGGTATTTGCCTTATGTTTCTTTTTAGATGGTGAGCCCTTTGGGGACAGGGGCCATCTCAGTGATGCATTATTTATTTTTCTATGTAAACCGCTTTAAGAATTTTGGTTGAAGAGCGGTATATAAATATTTGTAAATATCTTAGAGTGCTCACACCTGTAGTCTCCCATTCAAATGCAACCAGGGTGGACCCTGCTTAGCAAAGAGGACAAGTCATGCTTGCTGCCACAAGACCATCTTAACAATATGGTGGGCCACATGAGCAAAACACTGCTGAACAAGTACATTCAAGTATGTTGATGTAATTGTATGTGTGATTACATCAGGGTGGCCTTTGTAAACAATTTTAGACCAGATGGAGCAAGGGTCTGATTCAAAATTGAACAGCTTCATACATTCACAAAGGAGAATTTTAAGGAGACAAATTCAGGTCAGGTCTAGCTGAAAGGGAGGAGATCTAGCCTTGTGGTCCTAGACATGAATGGTCCACTTTGCTAAACAGGATCCACCCTGTATTGGAATGGGGGACTACATGTGAGAGCACTGTAAGGTGTTCCCCTTAAGGGATGGGGCCGCTCTGGGAAGAGCACCTGCATGCTGGATAGGAGAGCTGGTCTAAAGGAGAGGAGAGCTGGTCTTGTGGTCACAAGCATGACTTGTCCCCTTAGCTAAGCAGGGTCCGCCCTACTTGCATATGAATGGGAGACTAGAAGTGTGAGCACTTTAAGATATTCCCCTCCGGGGATGGAGCCGCTCTGGAAAGAGCAGAAGGTTCCAAGTTCCCTCCCTGGTAGCATCTCCAAGATAGGGCTGAGAGAGACTCCCACCTGCAACCTTGGAGAAGCCGCTGCCAGTCTGGGTAGACAATACTGGGCTAGATGGACCAAGGGTTTGACTCAGTATTTGGCAGCTTCCTGTGTTCCGATGTTCCCATGAATCCATGTCAGGTAACAGAACTCAGGAGAGATGCTAAATAACAGAATTTTCCACAGTAGAGGAGGCTTAACAAAGCCCCTGAGGCCATTGGAAAAGATTTCACTCCTCCATTGTGCAGAACTTTTGAGATGTCAGCAAGAATCCTGACGTTGCCAGATGTGGAGTAAAATCTCACCGCTGAAGTTTCTGCCTTAAGCTTCCCCCTAGTTAATGTTGCCATAAACACTCGGGCAGACTTCTTTTATATATCTCCCTCCTTTGCATTTACTGTGATTCATTCTTATTACTTTGGAGATGTTCCATATGCGGTATCATCGCCAAATACAGGGGATATTCAGCTTTTTGTAAAGCACCGCTGTCTTACAGAGCTCAGTCCTCCAGAGTGCAAGGCTTCATCGTGGAATTATTGCAATAATTCTTATACTTTGCTAGGTACAGATGCACATCCTAATAGCAAGGATTAAAGTGGCTTGGTAGAACAGCCAGTACTATTGCTACTACAACCCCAGTTACTCATTGCCTCCCAGTATGGATGTGCCATTTTCACTGCCCCAGAAGTCACACGGATAGGCAAGCCCATCTGCCTCGATTCAGAATGGGCCTGTTCTTTCTAAGTCGCTTTCTCTGACTTCTCAGGGAATAAAGTTGTGCTGTTGAGTCGGTGTCGACTTGTGGAGACCATAGAGCCCTATGGCTGTATTTGGTAGAATACAGGAGGGGTTGACCATTGCCTCCTCCTGCTCAGTATGAGATGATGCCTTTCAGCATCTTCCTATATCGCTGCTGCCTGATAGAGGTTTTGCCCATAGCCTGGGAAACATACCAGCGGGGATACGAACCGGCAACCTCTGGCTTGCTAATCAAGCGATTTCCCCACTGTGCCATTAGGTGGACTAGCTGAGCTTTTTCTGAGAGTTATATCTTAGAAAGACCTGGTCTGTTCTACAGGTGAAACTCGGAAAATTAGACTATCGTGCAAAAGTCCATTAATTTCAGTAATGCAAATTAAAAGGTGAAACTGATATATGAGACAGATGCATTACATGCAAAGCGAGATAAGTCAAGCCTTAATTTGTTATAATTGTGATGATCATGGCGTACAGCTCATGAAAACCCCAAATCCACAATCTCAGAAAATTAGAATATTACATGGAACCAAGAAGACAAGGATTGAAGAATAGAACAATATCGGACCTCTGAAAAGTATAAGCATGCATATGTATTCAGTACTTGGTCTGGGCCCCTTTTGCAGCAATTACTGCCTCAATGCGGCGTGGCATGGATGCTATCAGCCTGTGGCACTGATGAGGTATTATGGAAGACCAGGATGCTTCATTAGCGGCCTTCAGCAATTCTGCATTGTTTGGTCTCATGTCTCTCATCCTTCTCTTGGCAATGCCCCATAGATTCTCTATGGGGTCAGGTCAGGCGAGTTTGCTGGCCAAACAAGCACAGTACACTGTATACTTTTCAGAGGTCCGATATTGTTCTATTCTTCAATCCTTGTCTTCTTGGTTCCATGTAATATTCCAATTTTCTGAGATGGTGGATTTGGGGTTTTCATGAGCTGTACGCCATGATCATCACAATTATAACAAATTAAGGCTTGACTTATCTCGCTTTGCATGTAATGTGTCTGTCTCATATATCAGTTTCACCTTTTAATTTGCATTACTGAAATTAATGGACTTTTGCACGATATTCTAATTTTCCGAGTTTCACCTGTAAATACTCTCCTGACAGATCAGCCTTCTCTACATCCGTTCTCTATCCTCTTCCATTGCAATATCCCCCTCCCTCCTTTCTTTCCTAGAAGTAAAGCTCCTGGGATCTCAAGCGCAGTGGACCTCCATTGCTGGGTCCCCCACGGACCCTCTGAAGGTGTAACGGAAGGAGAGGCAACACCCTACAACTACTCAGGGTCTGATGGGAGGAGAGCTGGTCTTGTGGTAGCAAGCATGACTTGTCCCCTTAGCTATGCAGGGTCTGCCCTGGTTGCAGATGAATGGGAGACCACATGTGAGCATTGCTGTAAGATATTCCCCTCAGGGGATGGAGCTGCTCTGGGAAGAGCAGATTATTCCAAGTTCCCTCCCTGGCAGCATCTCCAAGATTGGGCTGAGAGAGACTCCTGCCTGCAACCTTGGAGAAGCTGCTGCCAGTCTGTGAAGATGATACTGAGCTAGATGGACCAAGGGTCTGACTCAGTATATGGCAGCTTCCTATGTTCCTATGATGGTTCTGGGAGTGGGGGTTGTCAGGGGCTTGCTTGAGGTGTGATCCTCCTCCAAGTGGGTCTCCTCTCGGACAAAATCTGGGTAGAACTTAGGAAGCTGCCATATGCTGAATCAGACCATCTAGGTCCATCTAGCTTAGTATTGCCTACCGAGACTGGCAGCGGCTTCTCCAAGGTTGCAGGCAGGTTTCTCTCTCTCTCAGCCCGATCTTGGAGATGCTGCCAGGGAGGGGACTTGGAGATTTCTGCATGCAAGCAGATGGTCCATCACTGACCATGCTCACATGTAGACGGCCATCCAAATGAGAACCAGGGCAGACCCTGTTTAGCAAAGGGGACAATTCATGCTTGCTACAGCAAGACCAGCTCTCCTCCCATTAACAAGGGGTACCCTCAGAATGGAGCCTGGGGCTGATAGGAAGAGAAGGGGAGCTAAGATTGACTCTAGAGGATTGACTCTTACTTTCTGACCTCACTGGAGAGGGAAGACCACTTTCCTCACCCCAAATGGGTCTGACTCAGGAGAAGGCAGCTTCCTAGGTCCCACCATCCCAGGGCCTTGGACTGCAAGGAGGTGGACTGGGATGGGAAGAGATGGACAGAACTTCAGCTAGTGATTGACAGCCGGGGGAAACACAAAGATTGCTCCGGGCTTGCAAAGAGGGTGGTTCTTGTCTTTGCCTGGGGAGGAAAGAGGGCTTTCCTGGCTGACCCTCTCATGTGTCCTCCACGTTGCTGACTTCCCTGGGATGCCCACCCACCGCCAAGCAGCAGATCACGGTCCACACACAAGCCTTTCGCAATGAACGGTGGATAGCCCTCTTGCACTGAGAAAAGAGCCACTCAAATGCAGAGCTGGATATTCACAGGCACGCCACAGCCTTCTCTGCTCCTGACAAAACGGGAAATCTCAAAGAGTTCTTCTCAGCCCGAGACAAGCCTGTGATTAATATCCCCTGCGATGGCTTTAGCAGAAGGAGAAACTGGCCCAGATGTTCAACACCTTCGCTTATCTCCCCCTTTTCTGGGGCACTGGCTTTGCGAGGGGTGTGTTGCTTTAGCCGAAGAACAAAACCCTCCAGATGGGGTCTCTTTCCTCCAGCAGATCTGTGTGGTGCAGGGCAGTGGCGGTCAGATCTCATCAGCCCACCACCTGTGGAAGAGGGTCTGATGCTTCCCATTCCTTGAAAGGGAAGATTATCACTTCCAGGGCCATGCATATCAGGTGCAGGAGAATGGAGACGGTGACAGCCAGAAGGCAATCAGGGAGGAGAATTTTGACTGTCAAGGTGTAGCCTGTTCTTTACACTTCATCCCACATGTAAATGACGGCAAATAGATTCTGGATCACTATGGGGAGGATGGCTTAACGTGCCTTCCAGGTTGGCAGCCACTCGCTATAAGATGTTTCCTTTTGAGCAAAGGGTTCCCTTGATCTTTCTTCCATGTTCTTTTCATCTTGAATTACCGTTTCCCCCCATAATTTCCCCATCCACTTTTGGCCCACAGACCTGACTAACAACATCTATCCTTGGTACTGAAAATGACCTTCTTACTCCTTTTCCACCCTGCACTGCTAAAGAGGACACATTCCTTCAGGACACATTCCGATGCCATTTTCAAAGCAACCCGCTGATATTTTCCAGACCATGGATTTTTTAAAACTTTTATTTCACTAGCATATGTCCTTGGCACCAGAGTTTGGCACCAAGACTGGGGCTTGGTGTGTGTGGGAAATTCCAGGATTAGATTTTTATGCATTTCCTCCTGAAGTACAATCCACCCCCCTTTTTTTTCTTTTTTTGGGTGGGGGGTTCCACATCACAAAGATAATATTTTGCCCTAAGCCTAAGGGGGGAAAGTCACTTTACATTCAGGATCCAATGTTCTTTGAGCTCTCCAAAGAGATTAATAACATAAGAAGAGCCTTGTTGGATCTGGCCCAAGGCTTTTCTAGTATCCTGTTTTCCACAGTGGACCACCAAATGCCTCTGGGAAATCCACAACCAGGAGATCAAAGTGTGCTTCCTCTTCTGCCACTGGCCTTCAAGGAATACTGCCATTAAGACTAAGAGGCTTTGAGAGACATCCTTCATGAATGTGTCTAATCCAAACACGGGAACACAGGGAGCTGCCTTCTACTGTGTCAGACCCATTCGGGGGCTGAGTAGGGCAGTTGTATCTCTCTTGTAAAGAGAGTGGCCACTTTAAAAGGTGCCTCTTGGCCCCGTGAGCAGGGGTGGTTCCCACTGTCTGTGCCACACAAGAGGGTCAGAAGATGCTTCCCTAAAGGACTCACCCTCTAAAAGGAAACCCAAGGGAGACGCCAGCAACAGCCCCTGGAGAGATGTGATGTTCTCCCGCTGCTACACAGAAGAGAGGGAAGGTGTCTCTTGGCCTAGTGGGTAGAGCGATTCCCAGTCCGTCTGCCAAGAGGGACTAAAGATGGATCCCTGCCCCAAAGGGGTCACAATCTAGAAAGAAGCATAGGGGAGCCCACAGCATAACCACCACCACCCAACAATTCAAGGCACAATCGATAACTCTGCAATTCTTCATGCCGAAAAGTCCTGGGAAAGTGGCTTCTGCCACATCACAAAATGTCAGATCTGGCCTGGCTCGGTCCAAGAGATTTTGCTATGCCAAGCCGCTGGCGACCCGCGTGTTCTGCAAGAGCTCTGCGGCTGCATTTCACCCCAGACAAGTCTCGGCGGCTTTCCACTCCATATGTCAGTTGACACAGGGGTTGCTTGCTGTAAAAAGAAAAAGAAAAAGAAAGAAAGAAAGAAAGAAAGAAGCCAGAGAGACCCCGTCCCCCCTTGCCTTGCGGCCCAGCCAAAGTATGAGAAAGTAAGCAAATCACCAATGTTTATTGTTTAAGAGAAGAGGGAACTGTGGCTTCCTTATGAAGTAGTGGAAATCCTGACATCATGTTTAAAATGAAAAGAAAAAAAGAAAAAAATCTGCCAGCCCCCAGCCCCAACTTTCCCTGTTGTAATTACACTCAGACTTCCAAAGTTAAAGAGTAAAGTAACCTCCCGAGAGAGAGAGAGAGAGAAGGAGCATTCTCCACAGACTACTGTTTGTCTAGGCCGGTGATGACTCAACTGTAGGCTCTCTTTCCAGTCCATTAACAAATTGCTAAAACCAGGAGTTCAGGAGCCTTCGATGCAGGAGGATTTACTGGGGTGGGAAACCTGAGTCAACTGGTGCTCCGGGAGAACGAGCGGGAAGTTATTTATGGAAAGTCCAAGGAATGACTCCTTGTTTCTATAGTATAGATTTCCTTATGGCAAAATTGTTTTGTTTTTTTTAACGCATCTCAAAATGACTCACTCTTTGGATTTGAACTATATGTGCATATTATTACCAGCTACGTAGTACAGAAAGTTTCCTTTTGTTAGGAGCTGCCGGGGCTTAAAAGAACAGGAAGCCATAATCTGGAACATGACACTGCCTTATACCAAGTCAGACCCTTGGTCCATCTAGTTCAGTATTGTCTACACTGACTGGCAGCAGCTCTCTAAGGTTCCAGGCTGGAGTCTCTCCCAGCCCTACCTGGAGATGCTGCCAGTGAGAGAACTTGGAACCCTCTGCATACAAGCATGCAGATGTTCTCCCACTGAGGAATGGCCCCATCCTCTAAGGGGAATATCTTATAGCACTCACATGCAGCCACCAAATACTAACCAATTTGATCAGAGGTGCTCTGACCCCTGGACACCACCAGGGCCCCCCCAAATCCTCTTTAGTCTGTCCTGGGTGGTGTGGTCCCCCGGCCAAGCATGATGATGCTTAACTTGCAGGGTAGGGTAGAGCTTCCAAAGGCCTTTAGGTCTAGGCTCCTAAAATACCTAGGAGCACCTCTGGATTTGATGCTGCTTAGCAAAGGGGAGAATTCATGCTTGCTACTGCAAGACCAGCTTTCCTCCCCGAGTGTGAGGTCATTCACACAATCAAACACTTGTGTTCTACCTGGGTTTGGGAGCTGTGTGTGTTCCCAATTTTTGGTTGTGTGTAAGCAAGGTAAGTGGAAACCTGGGTAGAAGTGATTGTGTGGAAACAAGGTAGGAGGAAAACCTGGGTAGCTTTTCCTCTTACCTGGCTTCCACACAATCACTTCTACCTAGGTTTTCCTCTTACCTTGCTTCCATATGGCAGTCATGTTTACTACCACAAGACCAGCTCTCCTCTCAGGTGTTCAGAACAGAGGGAAACTGACAAAGTGATCCTTGGAGGCTGGGAATTCTGGGGTGTCAAACATATACAAGACTGACTCTCTCTCTCTCTCTCTCTCTCTCTCTCTCTCTCTTTCTCTCTCTCTCTCTCTCTCACTCACACACACACACACACACACACACACACACACACACACACCAATATGTAAAACCAGCCTCTGGCTGTCCTGCAGAGAGGTTCGTGCAGAAGAAATGAACAAAGGAAAGGGAAAGCGAGGGGGAAACCCAGGATATTGGCACATTTGCCTTTCTTCTCCTCCTTTTCTTTGAAATGAAAAAGTTTATTGTCTGTTTTGAATTGATATACAAAGTACAAAACCAAATGGCACTCAGATGTGGCTCGAAAAATCCTAATATCAGGATTTCAAAAGTTAAGCTCTCCCTTAAGATTTAAGTGGATTCAAGTCTGGCATAACAACTTCATGGCTTCCTGCAGTTCCCGACTCTCAAATGTCAGCCTTAACTTTATTTACATGCCTGGGCTCAGCCTTCCCCTGACCACTGCTAGAGCAGCCTTCAAAATCCTTCCCTCCACTGATCAGAAAAAAGCTCCAAGTTGTATAAAAATCAGAGGGACACGGAGTCCAGGAACAAAACTGAATTATGACTGCTTGCTGAGTCCATGAGATGTTCTTTTATGTTTAAGACAAAACAATGCAATATTTATTTGTGCAAAATTATCTCTCCGCTGCTCTCCAGAGCCAAAGTTAGCAGAGAACACAGCAGTGGGTCTGTAATGCATTAAACAGTGACTTAAGCCAGGGTTTCCCCTTGCAAAATATATTTTTCCCCCTTGCGGCTGCGTGCAGGGTTTTATTTTTCACCTTACGAAGTGTGGACTCTCACACTGCCACAACTAGTACTATCTTATTTATTTGTTTCTTTGTTTATAAACCACCCTTCTTCTTAAAAATCCCAGGGCGGTTAACAAAAAGATAAACACCATTCAATAAAAACAGGACAAACGCAGCTAAAAAATTTAAAAGAGCTTGGGACAGCCCTTTGGCCAAAAGCCTGAATCAAAAGGGCAGGGTCTATTTAAGAAGGACTCTGTTATGTTTCTCCATTAGGAAGGACTCTGTTGTGTTTGTTGTAAGCCACACCAGAGACACAGGTTTGGGGCGGTATATACATACAGAGGCACTCTGAAGAAAAAGGGAGAAGGAGGGAGGGAGAGAGAAGGAAGGAAAGAAAGAGAGAGAGAGAGAGAGAGAGAGAGAGAGAGAGAGAGAGAGAGAGAGAGAGAGAGAGAGGACATTCACACAATCAAAAACTGTGTTCTGTGTGTGTTGTGTGTGGCTGTGCTCCAGGTAGGGCTGGGAAAGACCCCTGCCTGCAACCTTGGAGAAGCTGCTGCCAGTCTGTGTAGACAATCTTGAGCTAGACGGACCAATGGCCTGACTTGGTACAAGGCAGCTTCCTACGTTCCACCAAAGAAGCAATACTAGTATTGGTGTGGGATCCCCTTTTGCTGCATTGCTGGGAACTTTTTCCCCTTAGATCTGCTGCAATATATACAATTATTAAAAAGCCACCTTGCGTTTCAGTGATCCTAGAAAGCTGGGGTGTACATGGCATAGAGAAATGAAAGCAAAATAACAAATGAGGACGGAACAAGGCCAGGACGGAAGGTAAAAGTTTGGATTTTTCTTGGGCACATTTTCCTCCCACGTTTTCCTTTGAAATGTGAGCAATGCTTCTTGCAGGGGGGAAACCAGTATATAATGTGAACTTGCAGGCACCCGGTGTTGTCCCTGATCTCACTTGCCCTCTATTAATAGTACATCCCGAACTGAAAATGAAAAACTGGATGTACAGCTCAAGCCACACTTGCAAGTCGACTGGCATGCTTGGCCTCAGGGTGTTGAGCAACCCAACAGAGCTATGTCCCTGGCACAAATCCGTGGGTTTCCATATACGGACTTTATTATTGGCTTTTAAAAATTAAACTTTAGGTATTGCAGTGCCCCTTGGGAGGACTCCAGAGCCCAAGAGCCACCACCATGTATATCCTTGAAGGACTTACTCTGCATCTCATTAGAGAAACAACAGAGGGAGGGAGGATAAAACCTTCTCTAGTCCACGTCCAGCCACTCTTCTGCTGATGCAGTGGTGTATGCTGTGGCAATGGGGAGGGAATGGAGGGGAAAACAGTCCCCAGAGGCACTCTTAGCCCTGGGGTTCGGGGCCGAAGTCCAGGGCCTCCGCCCCAAATCCTCCAAATCCTCTTTAGCCTGTCCTGGGTGGTGTGGTTTGTGCCCACAAGAACCTACCTGTTTAAAAATGATGCTTAACTTGCAGGGGGGAGAATTGTCCTCCAAAGGCCTTTAGGTCCAGGCTCCCAAATTATTATTATTTCTTGTTTACACAGTCAGACAGGTGTTATTGACTGGTTTGTTTTCTCCAGACATCGAGTCCTTCCCAAGGACCTGGGATGCCAGAATTTTATTGTCAATTGTTATAGATATCGTCGCAGAATATAGGCTGTTCCCAGTAAAGCTGCTTTTTGTAACTGGCTGATGGTGATTTCTGTGGCCCCTATGGTGTTGAGGTGCTCTTCAAGGTCTTTTGGAACTGCACCCAGGGCGCCAATTACCACTGGGATTATTTTGGTCTCTTTCTGCCACAGCCTTTCAATTTCAATTGGTAGAATTTTGTATTTTGTGATTTTTTCTATTTCTTTTTCTTCTATTCTGCTATCCCCTGGTATTGCTATGTCGATTATTTTGACTTGTTTTTCTTTCTTCTCGACTACAGTGATATCTGGTGTATTGTGTGGCAGATGTTTGTCTGTTTGTAGTCGGAAGTCCCATAATATTTTTACATCTTCATTTTCTTCAACTTTTTCAATTTTATGGTCCCACCAATTTTTGGCTACAGGTAGCTTGTATTTTTTGCAGATGTTCCAGTGTATCATCCCTGCTACCTTGTCATGCCTTTGTTTGTGGTCAGTCTGTGCGATCTTTTTACAACAGCTGATTAGGTGGTCCATGGTTTCATCTGCTTCTTTACAAAGGCGGCACTTGCTGTTTGTGGTGGATTTTTCCACTTTGGCTCTTATTGCATTTGTTCTTAGTGCCTGTTCTTGTGCAGCCAGTATTAAACCCTCTGTTTCTTTCTTCACATTGCCATTCTTAAGCCATTGCCAGGTCTTGGTGATGTCTGATTTTCCACTTATATTGTGCAAATATTGACCGTGCAGTGGTTTATTTTTCCATTTTTCTGCTCAGTTCTTGACTTGTTCTTTCTTGTAGACATGCTTTATTTCATTGGTGTTGAATAGTTTTGCGTTATTGACCATTTGAAGTGCATCTTCTTCACTGTCCTTGATATATTCTTCAAGGCCTCTTTTCTCCTCCTCTACTGTTTGATGGACTTGCAGCATTCCTCTTCCACCTGAGCTGCGAGGGAGATATAGCCTATCGACATCACTGCGGGGGTGCAGAGCATGATTGATGGTCATGATTTTCCTGGTCTTACGATCTAGCGCCTCTAGCTCTGCCTGGGTCCAGTCTATTATTCCTGAAGTGTATCTGATAACAGGTATAGCCCAGTTGTTTATGGCTTGTATGGTGTTCCCGCCATTGAGTTTGGACTTATTATTATTATTATTATTTCTTGTTTACACAGTCAGAGAGGTGTTATTGACTGGTTTGTTTTATCCAGACATCGAGTCCTTCCCAAGGACCTGGGATGCCAGAATTGTATTGTCGATTTTGTTGCTGTTGTTATAGATATCATCGCAGTATATAGGCTGTTCCCAGTAAAGCTGCTTTTTGTAATTGGCTGATGGTGATTTCTGTGGCCCCTGTGGTGTTGAGGTGCTCTTCAAGGTCTTTTGGAACTGCACCCAGGGCGCCAATGACCACTGGGATTATTTGGGTCTTTTTCTGCCACAGCCTTTCAATTTCAATTTGTAGATCTTTGTATTTGGTGATTTTTTCTATTTCTTTTTCTTCTATTCTGCTATCCCCTGGTATTGCTATGTCGATTATTTTGACTTGTTTTTCTTTCTTCTCGACTACAGTGATATCTGGTGTACTGTGTGGCAGATGTGTGTCTATTTGTAGTCGGAAGTCCCATAATATTTTTACATCTTCATTTTCTTCAACTTTTTCAATTTTATGGTCCCACCAATTTTTGGCTACAGATAGCTTGTATTTTTTGCAGATGTTCCAGTATATCATCCCTGCTACTTTGTCATGCCTTTCTTTGTAGTCAGTCTGTGCGATCTTTTTACAACAGCTGATTAAGTGGTCCACGGTTTCATCTGCTTCTTTACAAAGGCGACACTTGCTGTTTGTTGTTGACTTTTCTACTTTTGCTCTTATTGCATTTGTTCTTAGTGCCTGTTCTTGTGCAGCTAGTATTAAACCCTCTGTTTCTTTCTTCACGTTGCCATTCTTAAGCCATTGCCAGGTCTTGGTGATGTCTGATTTTCCACTTATATTGTGCAAATATTGACCATGCAGGGGCTTCTTTTCCCATTTTTCTGCTCGGTTCTTGACTTGTTATTTCTTGTAGGCCTGCTTTGTTTCATTGGTGTTGAATAGTTTCTCGTTATTGACTGTTTGACGTGCATCTTCTTCACTGTCCTTGATATATTCTTCAAGGCCTCTTTTCTCCTCCTCTACTGTTTGATGGACTTGCAGCATTCCTCTTCCACCTGAGCTGCGAGGGAGGTATAGCCTATCGACATCACTGCGGGGGTGCAGAGCATGATTGATGGTCATGATTTTCCTGGTCTTACGATCTAGCATCTCTAGCTCTGCCTGGGTCCAGTCTATTATTCCTGTTATTGTTGTTGTTGTTGTTATTAATTTGATTTTATACCACCCTTCCAAAAATGGCTCAGGGCGGTTTACACAGAGAAATAACAAACGAATAAATAAACAAACAAATAAATAAATAACCAAACAAATAAATAAATGACCTAGGTACACCTCTTCCCTTATTCCCCAAATTAACCACTCTTGCTGTGGGTTTCCCCACGGCCCTGCTGCTGCTGCTGAGACAGGTAAAGATTCGATGGAGTGCTCCCAGGGAGAGGGGTGGAGAACTGCAGGGAAAGCCCCATCCACAGGTATGGCAGTGAGTGCAGCTGAATCACCCGCTGTGTTCCGCCTGCTTATATTCTTATTGAGCCTCTCTTTCTGGGTGGCCAACTGTGTGTTTTGCAGGGGCCTCAGAAAGGAGCTCTCCCTGGGTAGCACTTCCCCATCTCCTGGCTATGCACTCCGGGCTCATGGGGCGGGTGGAGCGGGGCTCACCCGAGCTCCCCTGGTGGTTCTCCCAGCGCCAGCCTGACAAAGGTCACGGCCGCTTCCCCTCCCCTGGGGGGAAGCGGAGCAAGACTGCTGCAGAGACCAGGGTCTGAAAACTGGGCTGGGCCACCCAAGATGGGTCCAGAGGGGCTGGGGAAGACAGAGACCCCTCTCAGTAATCTTCCTGCATTCCAGATAAGACCACAGCTCCACAGTCGGAATAAACAGGGCGCTGGGACAGAAGCGGCATCTTGGCAGGCAGGCTGCCCCCCACCAGGCATGCCTGCGAGAATTCCCAAGATCAGAGGTCTCATGATGGGATGAGGAACTCTGGCTCAATGGAAACGCCTCCCACAGGGAGATGATGAGAGGGTTCCCAGGCCTCACTTAAACCTAAAGAGGCTGGTGGTGAAGGGAGGGAGGTGCTGGGAGGGCATGGACCTCTGGAGAGGTGTGGACCCCAAGACCCCTTTAACCAGGGGTGACGGAGGGTTGGGACAAAAGGTGAAGCCCTGCCCCATCCACCTTCTCAGATTCTTCATTGGAGAAGCAAGCTGCCGTTCTGCTGGTGGGCTCCCTCTCCCTCAGGGCCCTGGGGACATTTCTCCCCCGCCCCCTGCCCACTATTCAGTTAGAGCTAAGCCCCTGCCTGGCTGGTGTTACTGACGGGAATCGAGCAAACGAGGGGCAGAAACCTCTCCACCCCCTGTAATTTACGTTGCAGCCACTAGATGGAGACATAGGAACATAGGATGCAGCCTTATACCCAAGTCAGAACTTGGGTCCATCTAGCTCAATGTTGTCTGCACTGACAGGCAATGGCTCTCCAAGGTTCAGGCAGGAGGCTTTCCCAGCCCTAGCTTAGCAAGCCAGAGGTTCCCGGTTCGAATCCTCGCTGGTATGTTTCCCAGACTATGGGAAGCACCTATATCGGGCAGCAACGATATAGGAAGATGCAGAAAGGCATCATCAATGCACGGGAGGAGGCAATAATGGTCAACCCTTCCTGTATCCTACCAAAGACAACCACAGGGCTCTGTGATCGCCAGGAGTCGACACCGACTCGATGGCACAACTTTACCTTTTACTTATTAATAGTGTAAGGTCTCGCTTCCATGCTTTCTTCCTGTGAAATTATACTGTATTGACTAACAGAGACTTCTAAAAAACTATCCAGCAACTTCTCCTGCCTGGTGGTGGGTGGAGTCCACCTAATTAATCCAACCAAATATTTGTCCAACTCGCTCTTAAACACTTCAAAATGTTTCATAACACCCATTCCAATGTTTGACCACCATGAGCATTTCCAGACAGCAGGCTTTATTGCAGGTTTACTGACTATGAGGCTTTTCTGCAAGTTCAAATCCCCCCCTCCCCCAAATGATGCCAAAATGGGTTTCTTAACCCCAGACATAATGCTCAATGAAAAACCCAAATTGTGTGTGGAATGCTCCCCGATAGCTTGCAGGGACTTCAGGGTGAATTTAGCTGATATGTGAATGCAACACCCTTTATTCCAGAGGCGAAGTGAGCTAAAAGCCCCATCTGGAAATGCTCCATTAGACACAGATTGGTCACTGGCACAAATTGTCTTGAACGCAAGTTTGGAAAGTTTTTGAGGAGCCACACACCAAAGAACATACTTGAGCATATATTACAAAGAATCAAGGGAAGGATCCCAGCGGTATTGGATGGCAGGAAAACTCTCAGTCAATGGGAGGAGAAGAGAAGCGAATATCCAAAGAGGAAAATGCAGCATGTCGAAATGACACATCTTTGTTCCTTCTTGTGGGTGATGGTGGTGGCCAGATTGGGTGTGAATTAGTATAAACATTCACTACAAGGCCTTTCCAAGGAAAGTATTAGCCTTCAAGAGCTGGCAAGCTTAAGAAGGCTGTAAAATATCCGGCTATGTTTTTGAAATGTGTGTTCTAATTGGGAGATGTATTGTTTTATTGAACCTGAGGGATACGTTATAACCCCTCCTGCCATTCCAGAGTTCAGATGCTCATACTAACTACTGCATGAGCTTTAAAATGTGTTGAACTGGGGATGGGGTACCTCCTCCATAAATCATGCCTTGGAATGGTGGGTCCAATTTGCGCTTGTTATGCAAAATGTTACAAAGGCTCAACTGCAGCACACGATGAACAAATGGGCGCATTAAATTTCCATTGCAGAAGTCAGGAAATAGATCTCGAAAGCATTACAAAAAATGTGGATGCTTCCGTCTTCCTTTAAAAGAAGTTCAACCCTTTCAAAATCCCTCAGTCCATTTCTTAGCTGCAATCTCTTGAACATTGCGAGTGTTAGCTAAGAGGAAGGATTTATTATTATTATTATTATTATTATTATTATTATTATTATTATTATTTTCTTGTTTACACAGTCAGACAGGTGTTATTGACTGGTTTGTTTTATCCAGACATCGAGTCCTTCCCAAGGACCTGGGATGGCTGAATTTTATGATCAGTTTTGTTATTATTATAGATATCGTCGCAGAATATAGGCTGTTCCCAGTAAAGTTGCTTTTTGTAATTGGCTGATGGTGATTTCTGTGGCCCCTCTGGTGTTGAGGTGCTCTTCAAGGTCTTTTGGAACTGCACCCAGGGCGCCAATTACCACTGGGATTATTCTGGTCTTTTTCTGCCACAGCCTTTCAATTTCAATTTGTAGATCTTTGTATTTTGTTATTTGATGACAATGATGATACCCTGCTGTTTGGTCAAGATGGGCTCCCAAAGTTACTTACAGTTAACACCCGACACAGAAGTACTATATAATTATGAATATGTTTCTGTGTGTAAGGGGCAAGTGGCAGAGGAGAGCTGGTCTTTGCTAAGCAGAGTCTGCCTTGGTTTGCATTTGGATGTGAGCGCTACATGTGAGCACTGTCAGATAGTCCCCTTAGGGCAGGGCTGCTCAGCTTCGCCCCTCCGGCAGATGTTGGCCTACAACTCCCATAATCCCTGGCTATTGGCCACTGTGGCTGGGGATTATGGGAGTTGTAGTCCTCATGGCGCAGCAGGGAAATGCTTGACTAAGAAGCAGGAGGTTGCCAGTTCGAATCCCCGCTGGTACTACATCGGGCAGCAGCGATATAGGAAGATGCTGAAAGGCATCATCTCATACTGAGCGGGATCAGGTAATGGTAAACCCCTCCTGTATTCTACCAAAGAAAACCACAGGGCTCTGTGGGCACCAGGAGTCGAAATCGACTTGATGGCACACTTTACCTTTTGTCCAAAAACAGCTGGCGGGGGGGGGGGCAAAGTCGAGCAGGCATGCCTTAGGGGATGTGGCTGTAGCTCAGTGGAAGAGCATTTGCTTCACATGCAGAAGGTCCCAGGTTCCATTCCTGGCAGCATCTCCAGGCAGGCCTGGGAGAGTCGCCTGCCTGAAACTTTGGCGATGCTGCTGCCAGTCAGTGTAGACCGGTGGCTCCCAACCTGGGGGGCAGGGGGGGAGGGTCCCAGATGTTGCTGAACTGTCCCATAAAGCCCAGCCATAATGAATTGCAGCTGGGGTTGATGGGAGTCATAGTTCAGCAACATCTGGAGGGTCCCCAGCTTGGGAACCAGACTATAGACCAGGGGTTCTCAACCTTGGGTCTCCAGATGTTGTTGGACTTCAACTCCCATAATCCCCAACCAAAGGCCACTGGGGCTGAGGATAATGGGAGCTGAAGTCCAATAACATCTGGGGACCCGACATTGAGAATTCCTGCTGTAGACAATACTGAGCGAGATAGGCCAAGGGTCTGACTCCATATAGAAGATGGGGAGGTTCCATCTTCCCTAGAGAAGATGGGGAAGTTGTCCCCTCTGGGAATATCAGGCATCCTTGCTTGGGGGGCATGGACAGCCTCTCCCCAAATGCTCTGGTCTAGGGCTGAATCTCATTTCCCTTTGCATGCATCAAAGTTTTAGGAGCTGCCGTTCACATGCCCCTGAGCGCACTGACACATCCTACCCTTTGTCTTCTGATGCACCAGCATTCATACACTGAGATACATGCAGCCAGGATGATGTCATAGATCTCCCCCCCACCCCCTGCTCAAACCCCCCTCCCCTCCCCACACCCACACACTGTACTTTTCCATTTTCTTACCGCTTTTCCTTTGCCAAAATGTCTTTAAATTGCTGGAAGAGATCCTGAATGAGCAATGGCTTGTTTAAAAGAGTTTGTGTCAAGGGGTCGCCCCTGCAGCTGGGGGGCAGGGGGGTGACAGTGACTCAAGGGGAAAGCAAAGGGGATTATTCCTGGGGGTGGGGGGCGGTAACTCAATGCCTTTTCTCTATTCAGGAGTGTGAATTCCTCCATTGACTTGCAGATCTTGTTGAGGCTGCAGTTTTTCCTCCCTTTCCCTCTAGTCAATTTTACAGTAAGAGCTTTTTTGGGGGGGTGGGGAGTAAAGTAAGTTGTGGGGCAGTGGGGGGAACTTTTTGTCTACATGCATTGGCCATTTTCCCCCCTTCACAATTCATTCCTTCATCCCTGATACTGAGCTGTAATCTCTCTTTCGGCAAAGTAAAGTTCTCTTAATCCTTTCTGGCCTAGAGGTTTACAGTAATTATCTCATCCGGAGGGGCTGCTCCTTCAGAAGTAGAATTTAATTAGGTTTGCTAAGGTTTTTTTCTTTTCCTTTCTTTCTTTTTGGTTCTGGCCCTTCTGCTGTGCTTTTAACAGCACCCTGGTGCACAAGGTAAAGCTTTTCTCGCTGCTCCATTCGTAGCCTCCATTCTCTCTCCTCACCAGAGATTTTTCATCTCTATTCCTGGGGAAATGGCTCAGATTTTGGAAGGTTGAGGGAGGAAAGAAAGAAAGAAAGAAACTGAAACATAGGTCCATGGGAAGCTGCCACCGACCGAGTCAGGCCCTTGGTCCATCTAGCTCAGGATTGTCTGCACTGACTGGCAGCAGCTCTCCAAGGTTTCGGGCCGGAGTCCTAGCCAGCCCTACCTGGAGATGCTGCCAGGGACAGAATCCTGGCTTCTGACTATGCCCTGAGGAAAATGAGGGAAGAGGTGTGTGAGTTCTGGACATGTTCTGTGCTCTTCTGAAATGGTAGGAAACTGCCTTAGACTGAGTTGAGCCATTGGCCCATCTAGTTCAGGATTGTCTACATCAGGGATGCCCGTCATCATCCTGGCGTATTGGCTTTTGTGACTGGGGATGGTGGGAGTTGTAGGACCAATGTTGCGTGCAGCCTTGGTTGATACTGACTGGCAGCGGCTTTGCCATGGTTGCAGGCAGGAGTCTCTCCCAGCCCTACCTGGAGGTGCTGCCAGGGATGGGACCGGGGACCTTCTGCCTGCATTGCAGATGCTCCACCACTGAGCTACAGCTTCATCCTCTAAAAGAGAAATATAGCAAGCTGCCACCTACTGAGTCAGGCTCTTGGTCCATCTAGCTCAGGATTGTCAACACAGACTGGCAGCGGCTTCTCCCAGGTTCCAGGCAGGAGTCTCTCCCAGGGAGGGGACCGGGGACCTTCTGCATGCAAAGCAGAGGCTCTGTCAGTTGATCTAGTATGGCCCCATCTCCCGCTTCACTTAGGGCTGCCCACCCTCCAGACTTTGCCTGGAGTCTCCAGGTATCCACATCAATTTCCAGGTGACTCCAGAAAACAAGCCTGGAAGATTTTTTGTTAAAAAAAAAATTATTTGTTTATTTATTTAACATATTTCTATACCGCCCCGAACGCAAGGTTTTCAGAGGAAACCAGAGGCTGCCCTTTTTATCCAGTCCTTTGGCCAGTGACGAGCCCTCCAGTTCCCTTATTATGGCTGTAGCATCATCTCTTTTATTTTGAAGGTGTTTTTAATGAAATCTTATGATCCTTGGGTTCTAATTTGTGGTTCACTGCCTTGGGGTCTCAGGATCAAGGGAGGTCTCGGCGCAGAAATAATAAATAGCTATAAACCATAATATAATATTTTTATTATCCTTCTATTATCATCATTATTGTACCATCATTATTTATTATTATTAATAATAATGATGAAGAAGAAGAGGAAGAGGAAGAAGAAGGCCTCCTTATTCACCCGGGATTATGAAAAGCCTTTCTAAAATATTTTTAAAACATATTTTTGCATTTTTGCAGTTGCATGTTTCCGTTTCAATGTGCTTTAAATTGTAGGATAGAAGATAATTTTACTATGGGTTTCTACATGAGGCCAACAGACCAACGGAATACATTGTAAGAAACCAATCAATCATCATTATTATTATTATCCAAGACCAGCTTAACTCGTAAGAAACTGATCAGCATTAAAAACATGGCTCAAAGCAAAACACAATTCAACAACAACAACATCAGACCCTTTTAATGGTATGTTTTATTGTTTTATCTTGTGAGCCACACAGAGAAGAATTGCTCTATATAAACTATGTTTGTTAATACTGCTGCTACTACTACTACTACTACTACTACTACTACTACTAATAATAATAATAATAAAAAAGTTAAAGTTAGCCTGAGGAAGTTCCTAAACTTTGAAAAGGCCTGTGCAAGGGAAAATTCTGCCAGGTGCAGCTTTTCTCGTCAGTAGAACCCTATGATGGGAAAAGCCCCACCTGGAGGAAATTCCCTGCTTCTCCACAACTCTTGCAAGCACAGAGCAGGAGTGACTTGAGGTACAGATTATATAGATAATTCTCTGCATTTCTAGGATATGTTCTTCCTCTCTCACATGATATGTATTTCTAAACGTCTTTTTAACTGAGGAGAAATAAGGAAAAGCTTGCAGGCTGCCTTCTACCCAATGGCTCTCTCAGAAATTACGCTTACAGTATTGTGGCCAGTAGGCCTGAGAATCACTACAGAAAGCAGGTTTTTTTTAAAAAAAGAACATTTAATACAAATAAATCATGTTAGATCGAGAGTCGTCGGTCCTCCGGGCTTGGCCTGGAGGATCCACGAGTAGGCATTAATCTTCTCTAGCTTTGTCTTGAAAACAGTTTTGGAGATTTGAACAACTTGGTGTTGTGAAAAATAACTGGAAAAGAAAACCGGGGGGTAAAACTAATAAATGTCCAGGAATGGCTTCAGTCTAGGGTTGCCTACCTGCCAACATGTCTCTATTTTCCCATTCATGTGAATGGGGAAATCGGGACATGTTGGCAGCAAGTATGAGGAGGTTGCTAACCCTCCGGGCTTGCCCTGGAATCTCCGGAAACTGGCATCTACGTATGTTCAGGTGACTCTGGAAAGCAGCATGGAGATTGGAAAGGCTTGATCTTGTGAAAAATATTGGGGGGCTGGGCGGGGGGAGGGAAAATCTCCAGCAATAGCTTAAGTCAGCTGGGCGCTTTTCAGGTCGCCCACTCAACAGCGGTAAAATGCTTCGGTTTGGGCAGATTGCATTCCAAACACAAATAAAGGCTGTTGCGCAAAGCTACCAGCAAAACCTCTAGAGAAGAAAGAGAACCCGGCTGGCAGCTCTATTATCAAAGTCCTTACAGTTAGGGAATTAATCCCAATGTCCTCATTTCCTAATATTAATAGGAATTAATATTCCCATTGTACAGGAAGTGGTCTAGGAAAAGCCAGCCCCCATAACTAATATTCCATCATATATCAGAGAAAAGGACACTTTTAAATTGAAATTTCTGCTGACATTTTTCTTTCTTTCTTTTAAAACCATTTTTATATTATTAAAAATGTTTTTCAGGGATGAGGGGGAAATGAGGTTAGTGACCTAATGGGCAGAAGAGCTCACCTTGTGGTAAAAGTAAAGTGTGCCGTTGAGTCGGTGTCGACTCCTGGCGCCCACAGAGCCTGTGGTTGTCTTTGGTAGAATACAGGAGGGGTTGACCATTGCCTCCTCCCGCACAGTATACTCTGCATACAGGGCTCTGTGGTCACCAGGGGTCGACACCGACTCGACAGCACACTTTACCTTTACCACAAGGCCAGCAGCAATGGACTGACTCGGTAGAAGCCAGCTTCCTCTGTTCCTGACACAGTACCAGTTACTAGCCAATCAGTGCTGCACACAGACCACTTCTGCAGGAACAGGAAGAACGGGTTTCCCAAGAACTCAGCCTGATGGAGAGGACTCTGCCTCTGGCCAAAATTCAGTGATTGCACTGCCACAGTGGCTTGCCATTAAAATTATGAACATCTGGTTGCCCTCTGATGTTCTTCCCTCTTCAGCTCCTGTCCTTTCCCAGAATTAAGCCTGTGGTGCACGAATGCCGCTCCCCAAATGCTGCATGCAGTTCTCATTAAGCTGTGCCTTCTCTACTGGCCTCACTGTCTTTGTGGCTTTCTTTGCAGATGATCCTGGTGAGGCCAGTTCTCCTTCCTTGGCACGTTGTATCTGGATCACGGTAATGACTGGGAAACTTCCAGTTTGGGAGCAAAGTGTGTGGTTCCTCGTTGCCTGCTTCGTCCCCGCTTGAGTATTCCCTTCATTATTCCTTTGCTCCTGCAGTCACGAATCCTATTTTTCTTTTCATGCAAGACTTGATGAGGGACTGAAGGGCTAAGCTGGAACATTAGGGAGAGTTGCCTTATACTGAGTCAGACCACCGGTTCATTGAGCTCAGTATTGTCAACACTGACTGGCAGCAGCTCTCCAAGGTTTCAGGCAGGAGTCTCTCTCTCAGCAATACTTGGGGATGCTGCCAGGGCTTGAACTTGGGACCTTCTGCATGCAAAGCAGATGCTCTACCACTGAGGTATCCCCTATCCATAAATGTGGGGGGACTATACATCAGTGGGCAAGAGCCCACATAGGAATCTGCCTTACACTGAGTCAGACCCTTGGTCCATCTAGATCATTGTTATCTACAATGCCTGGCCGTGGCTCACCAGTTTGAAACGCACATGCACAATCGTGTGAACAGCCCCTTGGGCTCCTAGTTTCGATCAAAACTGTCTCTGCCCGTCCCCATGCGACAAACATTTTAGCTCTTTGAAGTGGTTTGCCGTTCTTTAGATTTAGGCACAGCAGCTGCAGCAACCAAGGGGTATAACTGGGATGCTCAGAGCATGACCACATGTGGGGCAGGGGAAAGCAGAAGCAGCCAGAACAGAACTCATAAATGCACATCGAGAAGCCAAATCTTCCCCTCTTGGCCAAGCTTTTCCTGTCTGTTTATTGTCCCAGCTGGAATACTCTCGTTAATCTGGCTAAATGCACTGGCATTCTAATAAAGTAATTTTATTAGCTCCAAGGGAGAAAGTCTCTGGAGGAGCATCTCTCATGAGTCAGGTCACTCCAAACTAGCAGAGGGAGCCGAGGGAAATCTCTTGAGGCATCTTGCTTATTGTATATAGATGGCTTTCTTTCCTCAGGACATGCCTAGGAACATTGGAAGCTGTCATATACTGAGTCAGACCATTGGTCTATCTAGCTCATTATTGCCTATACTGAGTGGCAGCAGCTCTTCAAGGTTGCAGGCAGGGGTCTCTCTCAGCCCTACCTGGAGATCCTGCCTGGGATTGAACCTGGGACCTTCTGCATGCAAAGCAGATGCTCTTCCACTGAGTTATGGCCCCATCCCCTGAGGGGAATATCTTACAGCAGACAGTGCTTACATATAGTCACCCATCCATATGCAAATGAAAACAAATCCTGCATTACCACAACACTCTCTACCCCCCATACATAGCATGTTTAATCCTGTGTGTATATGTGTTTGTATGTGTGTCGTGTGTTGTCTGTTTGTGTGCATGTGCAAGCACTGGGTTGCAGCAATCATAGTTCAGTGATACAGAAAACTCACAGTTTCACCCTCTGGTATTTCTGCTTGAAACAAGTAGTTCTAAGCAAAGCTAACAGAGTCTACTTCCTACTTCTTTTAACATGCTCACTCTACCACAAGGCCAGAGGGGAGCTGGCCTTGTGGAAGCAAGCATGACTAGTCCCCTTAGCTAAGCAGGGTCTGCCCTGGTTGCATATGGATGGGAGACTCCATGCATGAGCAGTGTAAGATCTTCCCCGTAGGGGATGGAGCCACCGCTCTGGGAAGAGCAGAAGGTTCCAAGTTCCCTCCTTGGCAGCATCTCCAAGATAGGGCTGAGAGAGATTCCTGCCTGCAACCTTGGAGAAGCCGCTGCCAGTCTGTGTAGACAATACTGAGCTAGATAGACCAAGGCAGTAGAAGGCAGCTTCCTATATTCCTTATCTAGGATCCACTCCCATGTGCTGTGAATTTAGTTTGTATCCAGCCACCAACACAAGAGTTGCAAAGGCGTGTTGTCTATACTTGGGTCGTCATCTTGAACCTGGTCATCGTCACCCAACAAGAAGGTGGGTGACAAAAAGGTTCCCCTGCCGTCGGGGTTCCCTAGCAGTGTTCTCTCTAGTTTTTTTTCCACCTGTGAGTGGTATGAATTTTGTTCTGGGTGGCACAGTATCAAGGCAGTGTGTGTATTCACATGCACTCAGAGTGGTGCCTTCCTGATTCAGCCCGAGTGGCGGGGCTGTCCTTGGGGCATGGTAAGCAGGAAGACCGCCCCGGGCCCCCGCTCTTTTAACCCCCATTATTTATTTATTTAACATATTTTTATACTGCCCAAAATGCAAGTTCTCTGGGCGGTTTACAAGCGAATAAAAACAACCAATAAAAAAGATTAAAACACTTCAACAATTAAAATTTAAAAGTTGAAACTAGTGAAAAAAGTTGAAAAACAATTAAAACAGTATCTAATTAAAAGCCTGGGTGAACAAATGTGTCTTGACTGCCCTTTTAAAAGTTGTAAGAGATGGGGAGGCTCTTATTTCAGCAGGAAGTGTGTTCCAATTTGCCTTGGGCAGCAATGGAGAAGGCCCCTCCCTGAGTAGCCACCAGACGAGCCGGTGGCAACTGCAGACGAACCTCTCCAGATGATCTCAATGGGCGGTGGGGTTCATAGCAAAGAAGGCGTTCTCTTAAATACCCAGGCATTAGAATTAACTGGAAGGGGGCCCCGCACTGGATGATTTGCCCTGGGTTCTCTAAGGACAGCCATTCTGAGCAGGATCTAAAATTATTTGAGCGGACATTTAAAAAAACATGTGAGCGCATGAACATGTGCACGCCTTAGAGGGAACACTGTCCCCTAGGACTGTAGGGAACCCTGATGTGCTGTGAATTTCCATGTGTTGTGAATTTGGTTCGTATTGGACTGTAAACACAAATGTTCTTAAAGGAGGCCACATGGTCACACACACAGACAGAGACATGGTGATCTCATTAGTCATCTCCCCACTGGAAAGTAGGCTAAAGGGGGGGGGGACAAGGATGAAGGAACAGCTGATGGGAAAGACCACTGCCTAGGACCCTGGAAGAAAGTTCTTGTAGGCAATAATGATAACGAATGTGTTCTAACGATGGATGCAATGAAATACCAGGAGACGGCTGAACATTTTGGCAGGAGCATATTCTCAAATTCCGTCCTCACAACCTATAAGGCTGTTCACAGGATCGTTAATGGGGTACATCCTACCCAGCTTGGGGTGTTGTGTGTGCTCCTGGGTTTTGGTTGGGTGCTAGCAAATACTAGGTCGGAGGAGGGGAGAGTGAATTGTCTGTGAGGCTGGAGCTGGTTGGATTGCACTGTCCGACCCTGCACTTGCATCCAGCACTGTAACGAGGTCAGAGGAAAAGCTGTCCTATCCAGCAACTCTCTCACACACAATCACTCCCACCCACCCACTCCTACCTAGTTGTTTGCTCACACGCAATCGAAAATCGGGAGAACACACAGCTCCCAAAGCTGGCTAGGGTGCCTGTCCTACCCTGTTAATGATTGTGTGAACAGCCTTATTGTGAATATTCCTAGGCTGCAGGCAGAAGGAGTTTGTCCCACTACATCTGTCTCTGGTCAAGCAGGTTTTGCTTCAAGAATTGGAGCTGAAAGCAAGGCACGGGAGATCTCCAAAGAAGTCTCCTTTTCAGGCAAGCGATGAAAGGAGGAAGCATTGTTGCAGTATAAATACATGTGTATATTTTAATGAATCCCCAAAATGAGTCAGTTTTGTCCCCTTGATCTCCTGGTTCCCATTAGTCATTCTATTTCAGTAAGCATTATGGCATTCTCCACATATAGCGGAGCTGGCAGTGAAGTGAGGGGTTCTGGGAAGCAGCACATGAGACAGGAATTCCTTGGAGTCTGTTAGTGGAGACATATCAGCTACATGTGTGGCTTGCTACTCTCTGGACTTGTAGAGGAAAGCAGGAAATCAAACATGGTGCACTTCAATTACGGACATATTGGCAGCATTTTGCAGCTGCAATGTTTAATCAACCAATCAGTTAGGATAAATTAATCAGTTTTTCAGAATGACACATTAAACACTGTTTGGTCAGCTGATAGGTGCTTTGGGCAGCAATTTATAAAACTCTCTTCCAAGATGCATGCATGCATCTAAAAATAAAATGTTTTTGCCCAGATGCAGATTTCATCAACTGGTGAATTGACATGCTCATGAATCGAACTGGGAGAGGAAGTTGGTGGAGTCTGCGTCTCTGAAACGGAACCACCCAGTAGGGATATGCAAACAGTTTGAGGGGGGTTCGGTTCTACGTTGGACCGGTTCGGTTCAGTGGTTCCATGGTAGAACCGACGCCCCCCCCCACCCCGGTTCAGTCCGACCTCGGACCAAACCAACACACACACCCCGACAGTTTGGGGGTTTGCAATTTTTTTTAAAAAAAAAATAGAGGTTTTTTTAACCTTTAGTCCCTTTGGGGGGCTTCCTCTGGGCCGTGGGGGGTCTGCAAAGGTTTCCTCTCCCCCTGCCGGCCTCCCTCATCAGCACTGCGGCCTATTCTGGCCCTTTTGGGGGGGCTTTTTTCGCAGCCCTTTTTTAGAATGGGCCGTGGTGGTGATGAGGGAGGCCGGTGGGGAGAGGGGGAACCATTGCAGACACACACACACACACACCCCGCAGCCTAAAGGAAGCCCCCCAAAGGGACTAAAGGTAAAAAACCCTTTAAATTAAAAAAAAATCGCAAACCCCACCACCACCCCTGAACTGAACCAGAATGCACATGCGCAGGGCATTCTGGAACTTCCAAGGGCCAGGGGGCCCCCAATTCCCGCCACCACAACTGGCTCCGTGACGGAGCCGGTAATCATGTGGGCATCCGATCCGGCCACCCAGGGGCAGCTGGGCGATCGTCTGCAGGGAGGACTAAGTTAACCTGCTCTCCCCGCAGACCCGCCCGAAGCTCTTCTCACTGATTGTGAGAAGAGCTTCTGTGTGTCACGCCTGCACCTTTTCACCAATTGACCTACAGCCCAAATCTATGGCCTGGTTCATGCACTTGTTTTAAAGTGGGTTACCGACTTTAGTGTGATTGTGTGAACCAGTGCCAAGGCAGGAATCTCAGATTCCTCTCGGGCCTTAAGCCACCTTGGCGTGAGTTCACACAATCACACTAATGATGGTAACCCACATGAATCAAACCTAGGTTAATCAAACCAAGGTGTGATTAATAAAATCTAGATTTGATGGAGAAGCTCTTATTTTGACCGGGTGTGCATTCCAAAGCCCTGGGACAGCCACAGAGAACGCCCAGCCCCGAGTGTCCCCCTGCCCCACAGATGAGCCAGTGGCAACCGTATGGACCTCCCCAGATGCTCTTAATATACAGAAGGGTTCACAACAAAGATTATTTGAATCTAGGATTAATACTGGTAACCCACATTAAACCTAGATTCAAACGAGTGTGTAAACCAGACCTATCAGTCTCGAGACCTTTGCGGTATCAATCAGAACAGCTCAGTTGACTATAATACCTTTTGACCAAGCAAGATGTGCCTGTAATGGGTGAGCTGGAGAAGCCTTTGAGGTACTCATCTGTCAGAACAGCAAGTTGGAATGCATCTGAAACCCTTCTTTAAAAATACTAACCTCTGAATCACTCAGTCTCAGAAGGAAACTTGGAAAGATCTCGAGGAGTCAGATCCTACCCTAGAGACAAGCAACAGTGTCACAAAAATAGATTCCCTCGAGAACCAGCAAGAAATGAAGCAGTCATGGAAATGAAGACGAATGGGACATGAGTAAGTCAATTGAATATTTCTGGGTCTGGCAAAGAACAAGAGAGGCTGGAAAGGTCGAGGAAATGACACGGTGGGCACTTTCTGGCATGCGTCATGGTGGGCATATGCCAGTTTTATGCCTCAGTTGTTCCTTATTCATGTCTACCTGGCTGGGCAGCCAGCCAACTGAGTGGTCAACTATTATCAATTGGACACCCAAAGGTGCTTTATACAGAGTCGAGCCACTGGACCAAGATATGGTTAGGCATTTTCCATGCCCCCAAGGGATAAGAAGTTCCAAGTACAACACTACAGGGCTACCCTTGGAGGAGAAAGTATTTTTAGCCTGCTTTTCAAAGGGAAGGAAGCTTATGAAACTGCCATGTCTCTCTGTGTCCCTGTGTCCCCCTGCTAATAACTTGCATTTACAGTCTGATACAAACCAAATTCACAGTACATGGGTGCTAGGGGACTCCGAGGGGGGCATTTATTGCCAATCCCCCATCTTCTTTCAAGATGGCAGTTGCTCAAAGTATACATGTCAGAATCCACCCAAGTTTGGGGCCCGAGGCTAGCAACTCCCAGGCAGAAGAGGCTAGCATTTCCTCCGATGATGAAGGCCCAGCTGAGGAATCTCTGATATTCAACCACAGCCCCCAGAACAAAGAGTTTCTACAAAGCTTCTGGTCTTGAAATCCTGAGGGAACTCACCCTGCTTGTTGACCCTGTATTCCCCGGGGATCCTACACCCTCACTAGAAACCCCCGACTTAACAGTGCCCTCTACCAGAGTCCCAGGACTAACCCTCGAAGACAAGGCATCTATCATAGCAACCCTGGGGGCAACAGTTGACCTTCTAGAGCAATGGCCCCTGACCTTCTGGACATCCCGAGGGCTCCCTTCCAAGACCCCAGGCATGAAGATGCCGCCGAGCCAGAGAAGGGATTCAAAACAGGCACAGGAATGTGCACCTGGCTTTCAAGGACTTACCTTTGGATGGGACTCCTCAGGAGAAGGTGTAACCAGCAGCAGGAGGACTCCTCATGAGCAAGACATTCCTGATCCAGGCAGGAAAGGGCGTGGTCCTTACCAAACACACACAAGCTGATTCCTGAAGGATGGGTTTGGCTGGCAGTAACAGATCAGGCTTTGTCTTTGCCACAGTTTCTCCTGAGTCTCTTTGTTTTGAGTACCTTGCTCTGATCTCCTTAGTGCAACTGCTTCTGTGAGCCTGTCCCCCTGGGAGTTTTCTGCAGCTCCAGCATACTACTTGCATCAGCTGTCCCCTGCCGGATGCCCTCTGGGTGAGTGCCTGCATCGATTCCTACTGCCCAACAATTGCAACTCTCTCTGGGACCAGGCAGATTTCCATCCTGAAAGAGATTTGTTGCCCTGAGCCTTCTGGTCCAGTCTCAAGCCCTGCTGAAGGCCCAATTCTGACTCTGCTGTATCTCCCAGACTGCCTGAGATGACAGCCACTGTACAATTGGTTTGCAAGGATCCCTAGGGAGGTATCCCTTCAGGTGCACAGCAATAGGCAACGACCTGCATTTGTACCTCTTGTGCTGATGGTCAGATGCAAACCAGATTTGCAGCACATAGGATAGGGCTGTAGCTCAGTAGCAGAACATCGGCTTTGCATGTAGGAGGTCCCAGGCAAGGATGTGCACGAACCGGTTTGGCGGTCCTTTTACAGACCACCGATCCAGTTTGGAGGTCCGGCATTTGGGCTAGTTTGGAGGAAGGGGGTTACCTGTAAGGAGCTGGGAGGGGTGCCCACCCCCCATCCCTGCCACTCCCCCCCCCACCGGTGCTGTCTCCAAAAACGCTATCGCAGGGCTGCTGCGTACCTCCTTGCAGCCCTGGTCAGCGTCATTCCGGAAGTGGCCAGTGCATGTGCATATTTGTTTATTTTGATCTTGTGTCTGGCTGTAAACCACCCAGAGCTGTGAGTTTTGGGCAGTGTGTAAATATGCTAAATAAATAAATAAATGCTGTAGCAATTTCCTACACCGAGCAGTGTGTAGGATTAGAAAGGCCTCCAATGTCCCTTCAGCTCCAACCTCCAGTGAACATAAGAGCAGCCCTGGTGGATCAGGCCCAAGGCCCATCCAGTCCAGCTTCCTGCTTCACACCACCAGATGCCTCTGGGAAGACCACACAGGCAAGAGGTGAAGGCATGCCCACTCCCCTGCTGTTACTCCCCTGCAACTGGTATGAAGAGGCATCCTGCCTCTGAGGCTGCAGGTGGCCCACAGCCCTCCGACTAGTAGCCCTTGATAGACCTCTCCTCCATGAAGTTATCCAAACCCCTCTTCAAGCCATCCAGGTTGTTGGCTGTCACCACATCATGTGGCAGAGAATTCCACAAGTTGATCATGCATTGCGTGAAAAAGTACCTGCATTTGTTGGTCTAAATTTCTTGGCAATCAGTTTCATGGGATGGCTCCTGGTTCTAGTGTTATGTGAGGGGAGGGGAGGAATTTGTCCCAATCCACTTTCTCCACACCATGCATGATTTTATAGACCTCTATCATGTCTCTCCGCAGTCGTCTTTTTTTCTTAAGTAAAAAGCCCCAGGTGTTGTGGCCTTGCCTCATCAGAAAGGTGCTTCTGCTTTCCACAGCAGTGAGTTAATGATATATAAGGAGGGGGGGAAATTCCTCCTTTTCCACTGTCCTAAGTCATTTGCTCCCAGCCACCTAATGGCGCAGCGGGTAAATGACTTGCCAAGTGAGCCAGAGGTTGCCGGTTCGAATCCCCTCTGGTACTGTATTGGGCAGCAGAGATACAGGAAGATGCTGAAAGGCATCATCTCATACTGTGTGGGAGGAGGCAATGGTAAACCCCTCGTGTATTCTACCAAAGACACCCACAGGGCTCTGTGGGCGCCAGGAGTTGACACTGACTCAACAGCACACTTTACCTTTAAGTTATCTACTAGTCCATTTCAGTGGGTGCCTATGACCTGTCATATTATGAGAGGTGAAGACACACTTGCTGCTAACATAGGAAGCTGTCAGACCTTTGGTCCATCTAGCTCAGGACTGTCCACACTGACTGGCAGCGGCTTCTCCAAGGCTGCAGGCAGGAATCTCTCTCAGCCCTATCTTGGAGATGCCACCAGGGAGGGAACCTGGAACCTGTAGATGCTCTTCCCAGAGCAGCTCCATCCCCTGAAGGGGAATCTCTTACAGTGCCCACGCATGTAGTTTCCCATCCTAATGCAAACCAGGGTACATAGGATGGAACATAGGAAACTGCCATATACTGAGTCAGACCACTAGCTCAGTATTGTCTACATAGACTGGCAGTGGCTTCTCCAAGGTTGCAGGTAGGAATCTCTCTCAGCCCTATCTTGGAGATGCTGCCAGGGAGGGAACTTGGAACCTTCTGCATGCAAAGCAGATGCTCAGCTACTGAGCTGTGACCCACACAGGTCCACTTGCTCCACCCCATGAATAATTTTGTAACCCTCTATCATGCTCTTAACCCCCCCCCCCAATGCAAAAGCTCCACGTGCTTTAGCCTTGCCTCCTAGGAAAGGCGCTCCAAGCTCCTGATCATTTTCACTGTGATTTTCTTCACCTTTTCCACGGGGTGGCCGATCAACTGTTCACCTACCAATCTGCACCAGAAAGGACCCAAAGAAGGAAAACCTGGCCGTGCAGCCTCCTTAAAAATGGTCCTGGAATGCAGGAAGTGGGAGTTGGCCCCTCAGCTCTATAAGTCACATTGTGCTTCCATATGACCGAGGAAGTCCAAATGTTCTGAAAAACTCATTAGCAAAGTCTCTCTGTTTGGAAAAGCTTCAGTCATTGCAAAATAAACACAGGCTGGAAGAAATCTCTCTCCTGGGTCTCCCCCTTTTCTTCGCTGCTTAACTCATGTGTGGTAAAGACACTATTCACGCTTGCATTTTAAGGGAAGGCACGTATCCTTGGGTGGGAGCTGGGACAGTGTTGTGGCTGAGAGTCAAACGAGACATCACGCCAGTCCTCAGTGAGGTGTCCAACTTGGGTCTGGACTCCACCACTATGGACACATGATGCAATGCTCCTCTCTGTGTAATAAATAGCTTGCCTTGCATGTAGAATACTAGTATGTCAGCAAGACGTCTTGGAGGACTTAATGCTCACACCTGTATGTAGGTGCTTAGCCTGTCTAGGAGAAGGCTGCTCTTGTTATTATTAATTAATTAATTAATTAATTAAATTAATTAATTAAATTCTACTTACACACAGTCTACCAGATGTTATTGACCGGATTTGGTACTTTAATTATCGGGCCCTTTCCAAGGGTCTAGGAGAACTAAAGCGGAATTAAAGATATCATCATAGCTGTCTTGAGTAGAGTGGCCTTCTGGAGTTGATGTGTTGTAATGTTATTGATGCCCAAGGTGTCAAGATGGTGTTCAAGTTCTTTTGGTGCTGCACCAAGGGCACCCACAACTATGGGCACCACTATTGTTTTCTTTTTCCAGAGCCACTCAGTTTCAATCTGAAGGTCCTTGTATTTAGTTATTTTCACCAATTGTTTTTTGTAGACTCGCCTATCCCCTGGGATTGCAATATCAGTTATCAGAACCCGATTCTTCTCGATGACTGTAAGATCAGGCATATTGTGCACTAAATGCCTATCAGTTTGTATTCGAAAATCCCAAAGGATTTTTGCCTCTTCATTTTCTGTGACCTCCTCAATCGGATGATTCCACCAATTCTTGCTTGCTGGCAATTCTTGCAAAAGTCCCAGTGGATCATTGCGGCGACTTTGTTGGGTCTTTCCTTATAATCAGTCTGCGCAATTTTCTTACAACAAGGTGCTCAACCATCTTCTCATCCTCTTCCTTGCATAACCAACACTTACTGTCTTTCTGGGTCTTATCAATTTTTGCTTGTATAACATTTGTTTGTAGTGATTGTTGTTATATTTATTATATTATGTGCGTAGTAAACGTTTTAGCTTGCCTTTCTTCCAAAGAGGGCAAGGTGGCATATGTAGTTCTCTCCCCTGCCTGTCAATATCCTTACAACAACCCTGTGGAGTAGGCTAGACTGAAATAAGTATCACTTAGTGATGAAACTGCTGGAGACAGATGCGTGGCACATAGGAAGTTGCCTTATAATGAGTCAGACCCTTGGTCTGTCTAACTCCTCTCCAAGGTTTCAGGCAGAGGAGTCTCTCCCAGCCCTACCTGGAGATGCTGCCAGGGAGTGAACCTGGGACCTTCTGCGTGCAAAGCAGATGCTCTGCCACTGTAAGGAGGCAGACAGACTTTAAGATCTTAAACTAAAACGCAAGCCAGAAAATAACTTTCTAGGTCACAGTGCTCACCTTATTTTTGAGGCAATCATAACAAGCTGCCAAAGGTCATATTTCTGAGCCAAGCAACACAGCTCTTCTTTTTCGTTGCTAAGTAAGGTAGGGAAGTCTCACAAGGGAAGTCTAGTGTTTTAGCTCGGGCCTTGGAGGAAAGGTTTGCACAAATCTTCCACAGTCCTGAGACTTCTCTGGATTCTCTATTAGGCTGGAAGTGCCAATGATTTAATTCTTAATTTTACCTTACAGCTGTTGATCTCTGCTGCAACACCTTTTGGCCAGTGACTTCAGTGAATAAACCTAGCTGACATCCTCTCGCCCAAAAATGTGCAAATAGGGTATGACCATAGGAAGGTGCCGTATACTGAGTCAGAACGTTGGCACATCTACTGGTGGAGAGGAGAGCTGGTCTTGTGGTAGCAAGCATGAGTTGTCCCCTTAGCTAAGCAGGGTCTGCCCTAGTTGCATTTGAATGGGAGACTTGATATGTGATCACTTGGACATATTCCCTTTAGGGGATGGAACCGCTCTGGGAAGAGCATCAGAAGGTTCCAAGTTCCCTCCCTGGCAGCATCTCTGAGACAGGGCTGAGAAAGATTCCTGCCTGCCACCTGGGAGAAGTCGCTGCCAGTCAGGGTAGACAATAGTGAGCTAGATGGACCAAGGGTCTGACTCGGTATATGGGAGCTTCCTATGTACTCAGTATTATCCACACTGACTGGCAGTGATTCTCCAAGGTTTCAGGTGGGAGTCCTTCCCAGTCCTACCTGGAGATGCTGCTTTTCACCATCTTGGGAAGTCGCCTTATTACTGAGTCAGACCCTCGGTCCATCTAGTTCAGCATTGTCTACACAGACTGGCAGCAGCTCTCCAAGGTTTCTGGCAGGATCCTCTCCCTGAAGGTCTCAGGACTGAACCTGGGACCCTGTGCACGCAAGCATGCAGATGCTCTACCACTGTGATGTGGCCCCATACCCTGTATTTATCACCATCATGGGAAGTTGACTTATACTGAGTCAGATCCTTGGTTCATCTAGCTCAGGATTGTCTACACCAGGCCTGCTCAACATTGCCCCCCCCCCCAATAGCTGTTTTTGGACCAAAGTCCCCATAATCCCCAAACACAGGAATAGCCAGGAATTATGGGAGTTGTGGGTCAACATCTTCAGGAGGGCCCAAGTTGAGCAGCCCTCGACTACCCTGACTGGCAGCAGCTTTCCAAGGTTGCAGGCAGGAGTCTCTCTCAGCCCTACCTGCAGATGCTGCCAGGGATTGAAACCTGAGACCTCTTCCCTGCAAACCAGATGCTCTACCACTAGAACCCTAACTGAGCTACACTCCCATCCCCTAAGGGGGATATCTTACAGGAGACTGCTCACACGGAGTCATAGGGACATAGGAAACTGCCATATACTGAGGCAGACCATAGGTCCATCTAAGAACATAAGAACAGCCCTGCTGGATCATGCCCAAGAAGGCCCATCTAGTCCAGCATCCTGTTTCGCACAGTGGCCCACCAGATGCCGCCGGAAGCCACAGACAGGAGTTGAGGGTGTGCCCTTTCTCCTGCCATTACTCCCCTGCAACTGGTACTCAGAGGCACCCTGCCCTTGAGGCTGGAAGTGGCCCAAAGCCCTCCGACTAGTAGCCATTGATAGACCTCTCCTCCATGAAGTCATCCAAACCCCTCTTCAAGCCATCCAGGTTGTTGGCTGTCACCACATCCTGTGGCAGAGAGTTCCACAAGTGGATCACACTCAGTATTGTCTTCACAGACTGGCAGTGGCTTCTCCAAGGTTGCAGGCAGGAGTCTCTCTCAGCCCTATCTGTAGATGCTGCCAGGGATTGAAACCTGAGACCTTCTCCATGCAAAGCAGATGCTCTACCACTGAGCTTCCGGTGATGCTTCATGGTAACCCTGCTTCTCAGTAACATCTACTTAGAGATAACAAGAAGCAGTGGACAAAATGTTAAAAGTCAGCTAGGGAGACCGAGTCTCCTACACACAGGCACAGCTCCTACTGTCTGACCTTGGGCCAAAAAAAACCCCCCAATTCTCAGCTTAATCTACTTCACAGGCTTGTTTTCAGATTAAAATGGGTCAACCAACACGTTTCCCCAAAACTCCTTGAAAGGAGGCTAGAATAAAAATCTAATGAATACAATTCTCTTTGCTGGCCTACTGAGATAAGCAGCTTCCTGCCCCGTTGGCTGTTCAGTGGGGATTTCTGAAAGTGGGGACAGGGCAGCTTGTAAATCCACCAGCAGCGGCATTCAGTGACCAAACCACAGCCTTTGCTTCTGGGAAACCTGCCCCTTGCCCAGTCATTGCCTGGATTTATTGACGGGAAACAAGGGCCATTGAGAACAGTCTGTGTAGCAGAATATTGTAAATCTCCAAGCCCCTTGGAAAAACAGCCCTTCGCTGGAGATGCAAAGCCATTTTAAAGCCACGCTTAACTCTTCCTTATGCTCCGGAGCCACCGCAGAAGGTAACTCCAAACCAGCATCCATATGTTTTGCCCTTTCTCACGAGCCGAGAAAAGGCTCCGACGGGGCGAGGAGAGGAAGCAGATCGCCCACCCGGGTGGTCACTGGTTGCTGCCGAGGGTCAGGGTGCCGGGACACGTTATGCCGCCCCCTGGAACTCCAATAATGCACAGTACAATTGCACGGTACATAATGGGGATCTCCCCTCCCCAAGAGCGCTGCGGTCTGTCAGCCGTGGCTGACAGGCAATCCAAAAAACGAGGCTAGGAGAACACTCACACGTGCATGTGAATAGCCTCCTATATACCCAGTTTTGCACGTGCATGTGAATAGCCTCATTATTGGTGATTGCAGGGAGGAGGGAGGAAAAGGGACGGAACTGTGGTTTGTTTCTTGCTTCTGCTGCTGCTGCTGCTGCTGCTGCCTTCCTCCCTGTCTTCACCTCTCCCTCTCTAAGGAGCCCTCTCTTTTTTGTCCCCAGTAGCTGATGATGGGGGCGCTACATACAATGAGCGGAGTCCAAGACAAACTGTTAAGTGTTCTGCTTCTTCGTGGTGCCTCTCAGAAAGTGCTGACACATACGCTGGACATGAGATCAGAACGGAAGCCTCTGCCAGAACAAGGCTTCTGGCCAGCCATTGATTCTCCTTTTTATAGCAAAATCTAAACCCTGGGTTGGTATCCAGGCACAGACAACTTTCGGCTCACCCTTTCCTCACTTCTTCTCTAGATCCCTCGCAGCCAGGTCCAGCCTCCATCTCTCTCTTCCACAGGCCCCCATTTTCTTTTGCTTGGCTGTCTTTGGGGAGCCTCCCCCCCCACATTGATATTTCTCCCCTCCCTCATTTTTCTTGCCTTGCCCTGATTCCATTCACCTCCTCCTCCTCCTCCTCCTCCTCAGCTACCAGGATATCTGCCCAGCATAGCAAAAGAAAAGAGCAGAAAACCTCGGAGGGAAGCAGCAAAAAGTGTCTGCCTGTCTGGCGACGCATTCATTAGGGAGGTCAGATGAAGTCTGCTGTGGAGGATCAATATTGTTAGCTTCACTGGCCAGGGTTCCCTTTGCTAGACAGTTTGTTGGTTGATCGCCCAGGCTGGTAGGTTCATCAGTGGGTTAGCGGGTGGCTCCTTGGTCACTGCAAATCTCGCTTGAGCATTTGTAGGAGACAGCATCCCATGAAAGAGACAACCATTAGAGCTAGGAGAATTGGATTCCCTACCAGCAGAGGGGAAGAGGAAGCAAGTGCATGCATTTTTTTTAAAAAAAGAAACCAGAATTGCATATTTTGCAAGGGACAGAAGTCCGATTCAGACATTGGCCTGGTGAACCAGCCTGGTCCACTACGCACAATGGTTCAAATCTAGGTTCCATCTAGGTCACCCACATTAGCATGATGGTGTGAACCTATTCCAAAGCAGGAATCTCGGGCAGAGCCTGCTGTCTGCCCTGTTTATGCTCTCATTGCAGATTTGTAATAAATGAAGGCGAAAATGGATGGATGAAGGGGGAAATGAAGGGGAAAATGAGTATCCAGTGTTCTGTTATCCAAAGGAAATCAAACTCAAAGTGCACTAGCCCGAGACATGGGCAACCAAAAAGGGAAGGCAGCCCCATCCCACCAAGGGATTGAGCCAGTCCCACTGAACTGAGTATAGGGTTGCAGCCTTTGTCCCTTAGCCCCCACCCTAGATAAAGTCCTGCTGGCACCGATGGCCCCTGAACTTCTCACTGCTTGGCACTGTGTACATAATATATCTCTTCCCCTCCTCCTCCCTCCCCGCAAATTAAGGCAGAAGGAAAGGATGCCTGGGTCAGAATATACTCCAAGGACACCAGCAACAGCCACTGTGCTGGGACATTTCCACACATCAGGCTTTACCACACGTTTACTGAGAGGCCTTACTGCAAACTCAAAGTTGTTCCAAAAGCCCAACACACAGAGTGGAGGTTTTTTTAATCCCAGAAATGAATCGGGCTACACGCTAACGTGCAGTAAAAAACACCCAAATTGTGTGTGAACTGCTCCCCAATAACTCGCAGGGACTTTGGGGTAAATCTGCCTGATATGTGAATGTACCCCTTCTATTCCGGAGGAGGAGCAAGTTAAAAGGCTTTAAAAGCCCCGTGTAAAAAACTTCCAGGAGGCTTTACACGCAGGGCTTCTGCCCTGAATCTCCTTCAGAAGAGAGTGTGTGCCTTCACACACCAGCCAAACTTACCTCGAAGTCCCTTCGAGATTTTTGGACCCACTCCACACACAAACTGGGCTTTGTGATGCGGATTCTGGCTTATCTCAACTTATGTCTGGGTTTTTAAAATGCTGGTTTTAAGCTACTTTTTCTGAAAATGCAGGAGCAAATGGGAGAGGCACTGATGTTGAAACATTAGCATGATCAGAGGCATGGTCTCTTCAGAAATGCAGATCTATCTCTGCAGGGGACTCTTTCTCTCCCCCTCCCGTTGGCTAAAAGGAAAACACGGAGCATGCCGTGTGGACTTGCAAACCGAGAGCAGAGGGGAGGGCTGCTTCTCTCAATGCCACGAGTGTACTTCGAAGTGGCTTCGTTCAGCATTTACCTCGAAGCCTGAAGCCAAGTGCAAATAACTCCCAGGGTATGGATAAGTCCAGTTGCTTTCCCCCGGCTAATAAAGAGGATCACAACTTTTAAAAGATGGCTCTTTGCTAAGTTAGCAGGGGACCATCATGACAACCAGTCTTTAGGGAACTCTGCTGCAAAATCTAACCAGCCAAAAAAGGCTATGGAACTGAAAGGTTCATGAGCATAAATGGTAGCATGGAGCATACTCTTATGAACTACTAACAGATCGACAATGACAGAAATATGTGACCTTCGGAACCTTGCCTTTTGAAGTGATTCACTCCTGGCTTTGTCACTTGGGAAAGATGAAGGCGTTCAGCGGAGTTTTGTTTTTTTTGTTGAGATTTCTTTTGTGGGCGGCGGGGGTGGGGTGGGGGGACATCTGGCATTCTCTGAAAGTGTCTTCAGGGGCAGTGTGACCCAGTCCTAGCAAATTCACGGATGTTGGAGTCATCGTATAAAAAGGAGGGCGTTCAAGGCAAACGTCCCAAAGGAGAATGATTTTGAATATAGACATACTTTCCGACTAAGGACCTAGCCTGTTACTTTGAATCAGTTGCCAAGATATTGATTCAGGTTCTTTCCGTACCCTTTCTCAACAACATTACATGCTCCAAATGTCCCCATTTTCTCTTGGGAAAGACCCTCCCCCCCCTTTATTGGGTCCCTGTCCATGGTCCCTTCTTCGGTTTGTCTGCCTTCAGAGGTCCTGATTCATAGGACCTTAGGAAGCTGCCATATACTGAGTAAGACCATTGGTCCATCTAGCTCAGTATTGTCTACACAGACTGGCAGCAGCTTCTCTAGGGTTGCAGGCAGGAATCTCTCTCATCCCTATCTTGGAGATGCCGCCAGGGAGAGAACTTGGGACCTAGATGCTCTTCCCAGAGTGGCTCCATCCCCTAAGGGGAGTTTCTTACAGTGCTTACAGCTTGAATCCCCAGTCGAGGAGAGCTGGTCTTGTGGTAGCAAGCATGACTTGTCCCCTTAACTAAGCAGGGTCCACCCTGGTTTAAGATCTTCCCCTCAGAGGATGGGGCCGCTCTGGGAAGAGCATCTAGGTTCCAAATTCCCTCCCTGGCAGCATCTCCAAGATAGGGCTGAGAAAGACTCCTGCCTGCTACCTGGGAGACGCTGCTGCCAGTCTATGAAGACAATACTGAGCTAGTATATGGCAGCTTCCTATATTCCTATGTTCCAGTCAACTACGGAACTCCGTGAGTGACTCTGGGCCAGCCATGTATCTCTCAGCCCAACCTACCCCACAGGGTTGTTGTGAGGATAAAAACAACCATGTACACTGCTCTGAACTTCTTGGAGGAAGACCGGGATATAACGTGTGTGTGTGTGTGTGTGTGTGTGTGTGTGTGTGTGTGTGTGCGTGCGTGAAGCGGGTAGCTTCCTATATTGCAGAGGGTCTCAGCTTTGATCCCTGGCATCTCCAAAACCCTGGAGCGCTGCTGCCAGTCAGAGTAGACAAAACTGAACTGGGCGGACCAATGCTCAGACTCCGTAGAAGGCAGCTTCCTATATGCCCTGCTGCAACACATTCATCCGCACCTCCGAGGCTCCTTGCTCTTGCTGTGCTCCACTCAGCCCCATCCTTCCTTCCATGTGGCTGGCGACGTACAAGCCAGGGCCATGGGCAGAGGGATCCTATTTCCAGCTCAAATGGGGCTCTTAGGTTTCCCCCTCTGCTCAGCTAGCCAACGAGCGCAGAAACCTGCACACCATCTGCCAGAGATACGGATCCCTCTCTTCATAGCCAGCAGATCAAATGACCGTGGCCGCACATAGCTTCCTTATCTCATTAGCGGCTGTCGGCACTGACAAGGGGTTGTCTCCCACTCTGGCCAGCAGCTGTAAGGCGCTAATTTGTGCCACGCAGTTCCTTCTGGCTGCCCATGAGCTGACGATGAGGAACTTTGCCTCCCAGATGGTCCTTGCCTTTCTCGGCATAAAGAAGCCACTAAGGATCATATCTGCAAGACAGATCTGCAAACTGGGGTTTCAACGGCACCTGGCAGCCCTTCCAGATGGAAGAGAAGGATGCTGAATGGGCACATGTAAATATGGCTGTGCCAATCTTCACACTGTTTCCAATTGTGCAATGGCAGAGCAGGGGGAGGACGGAGTAGATAATAGCCCATGCCAAATGCCCAAATCCTCCGGGTAAGCCAAAGAGAGAAAGCGGGTGACTCACAACACAACAAACAGAGGAGCAGAGAATAAAATAAGTGGGAATGGTCTTGCATGATCATGCACAACTCTAACTCTGTGGCTCAGTGGTAGCGCATCTGTTTTACATGCAGAAGGTCCTTGGCCCACAATCACTGGCATCTCCCGTTAAAAGCATGGCTAGGAAAGGAAGGTGTGCTGCTCTCCCTCCTCCCTGGATCTGGAGCTGGGAGCAAGATGTGGGTTGGCCGCCACCGCCACCCTACCTGGGCCGTGGCTTGGAGGAAGAGTGTGAGAGAGATGTAAAAATAAATACAGAACACAGCCTTTTAACTACTGTGTTACTACTATGTAGTGACGTAGTAGTGACGTAGTAGTGACGTGATGTAGTAGTGAGATACTATGGTAGTTGCAACTATGTACTACTATATCTGGCACAGTTGCACCCACGTTCCATATGCAACTCAAGGGTCAGTGTTCCTAAGCCTGTTGTGAACAACAGATGCTGGAGGCCCATAGGCTATCTAGGTTTCAAGTCCCATTGCATATGGGTTTTGGGGCACACATCTGCCATTCTCATTGTATTTGCTTTCTTCAAAAAACAAACAAACAAAATGCCGGGCAACTGAAGACCTGCTTCTCGTTGCCCCATCACCAACACTTCTTAATTCCTTGGACTCCAGTCTGTCGCTAGCTAAGACAGAAAATCAAGAATGGAACTTGCTTTGGGAATGTTATGGAAACTGCACCATCTCGTGGCAGACACATGTTATGTTGCTCCCTTGATTCTTGCTTGTTTCAATAGCTCACTTATTTTTGTTTGTTTTTGTTTCTAGATTCCTTGTTTTATCCACCCACTTTCCAATCCAAGGACAATCAGACTACAGAGAGTGGTAAGTTTAACTGTTCCGTTTGAAACTTTTCCGGAGGGTTGACACAATGCATAACATGTCGAGCCTTTTAGCAGAGAAGAGAGAGAGTGGAAAGAGAGGGATTTTTCTCCCTCTCTCACAACACCGGAACCAAGGGCCACCCCATGCAACTGAAGGTCGGGAAATCTGGGACCGACAATTGTTCACACAGTGCATAATTAACTTGTGGAATTCTCTGCCACAGGATGTGGTGATGGTGGCCACCAGCTTGGATCACTTTAAAGGGGGCTTAGACAAATTCATGGAGGACAAGGTCTTTCAATGGCTACTAGTCTGGGTGCTATCAGCCACCTCCAGCCTCAGAGGCATGATGCTGCTAAATACCAGTTGCAAGGGAGCAACAGCAGGAGAGAGGGCATGCCCTCACCTCTTGCCTATGGGGGCCCCCCAGGGGCATCGGGTGGGCCACTGTGTGAAACAGGATGCCGGACTAGATAGGCCTTGAGCCTGATCCAACAGGGCTGTTCTTATGTTCTCTACAAAAAAATTCCGTAAAAATATCCATCTGTTCCTATTTATCTGGGACTGTGTCTTTCTTCTCGTCCTGGTGCATTGGTGTGCTGGTTTTGTCCTTACCTTTAACTTAAGAGTTGCATAGAATCATGGAACGTTGTAGGTCAGAGGGACCACGGCAGTCTTCTAGCTTAACTCTTTGCTCAGTGCATGAAAGGATGCCGTAGGAAACTCCTGAAGTGAGCAGGGAGTTGGGCAAGAGAACTTCCAAGGTCCCCTCAGATTATATGTTTGTCCAGCCTTGGTTTAATTGCCTTTAGAGAAAGAGAGTCTACTGCTGCACAAGGCAGGCTGTGCCAATGCTGAACAGCTGTTACAGGTTAGGGATGGGCACAAAACCACAGCGGGGAGGCTCAAAGGTGGCGGGGGTGCTCCTTTAAGAGTGGGGGAGGTTGCATTTACCCCTCCTGCAGCTTTCCCCCCCTGCCAGCGTCTGTTTCCTTGCAAGCTCATCGGGGCGGCAGCATACCTCCCTGCTGCCCCGTTGTCCCCGTTGTCCGGATATGACCAGAAGTCTCCGACACACCTGCGCACACTGGCATGTTGACCAGGGATGTGCAAATTGATTCAAATTGCTTAGACTCAAATCTGGGTGATTTGAATCAAATCACTCCTTAAAAGGGCAATTCAATTCAGATTTGAATTGAATTTTTGAAATTGGATTCAGATTCAATTTGAGAACTACTTGGCACCTTTTAGAAACCATTTTAACCCTGATTGGTTAAAAAAGGCAACAAAACAGGGTCCCATTGATTCAAATTCAATTCACAGTTGATCCAAATTTTTGGACCAGATTCTAATCTGATTCAAATTTGAAATGAATTTTTGGAATTCAATTCAAATTTGAAACTAATCAAAGAATTCATTTTGTACACATCTCTAAACTTGACTCTAGTGCACATGTGTGTAAATCGATAGCACATGAGCACTAAGGCACCATGCAGCACACTGCTTGACATATCCACTCTGCAGCTACAGAGGTATATTCTGTTGACAGCTGATTGTAGAACAAGAATGTTTTTCAGAGATCCCTTTAGCCCAAAGTACAAATGCCCCCTTGACTTTTAAATCGGAGGAGGATAGGCTTTTGCAGGATGCGTGATTGCCTCGTAAGCAGGTGGAGGAAAGTCTTCATCAGTGTGTTCTGGTGGGGACGGCAGGTCTTGGCCATGATCCATGGTCTGAGCATAGGAATGTGCATTCTAATGAATCCCTGTTTTCATTTGTGAAATATTGGAAGCCGAGGAGTAGCTAGGTGCTCAAAAGATTTGGGGGCCCAGGTCCACAGCCCCCTGTTGAGAATCACACCTCCCCCAAGAAGAATTGTGTATATTTGCTTTGTAAAGTTGCTCATATTATAAGATGGCATCGGTGAAGGTGGGAGCAGCAGAGAGCGAGGTGAGACAGGGCACTCTTTCCCCTGCTCTGTGCAGGTGTTTCCATGGCTGTGCTTCCTTTCTGGAAGAGGTCATGGGAAGGGAGGTGGCTAGCGAGATTTGGGACTCTGAGCAATTCATTTGGGGATCTGTGCCCCATGGACCACCCCCTAAGGGGTGAAGCTCTGGGTCTATTTTGCTTCTCTTACAAGTGGGGTGGGGGTGGGGGTTTGAAGGGTGCACACACACACACACACACACACACACACACACACACACACCACCATAGTGTGTATACCTATGTGTTTGTAACTGAAGCCACAGCTTATATAGACAAAAATCTGGAATCATCCCAGATCGGTCCATCTGGAATAGTAGAGTTTGGACTTCTGAAGGCTGCTCCTACAATGACAAACCGTCAAGGCAAGATTTAAGTGCTTGCAAGCTTGGCTATTAACAAATGCATTGTCAGGCGGTGGGGGGGGGGGTATGGTTATGGGTCCCTGAGGTCTCTATTAAACTGCCTCCCCCCCCCACCCAGCGCCCTTTAACTTCTTCCTCTAAACTGCATGAGAGCCCATATCAATATTTACCTGCATTGGGGGAGTTGTTTTCTCTCCAGTGACTCAAACGTCCTCGCTGTGAATGGAGTTCGTTTTTCGCCATGAATGAGGGGAACAGCAACTGAGATTGTATCAGGACTGGCAGTCATAGTGAGTCTCGGCCCAGCGGCTTTTGGGGAGATTGATAACATAGGAACATAGGAAGCTGCCATATACTGAGTCAGACCGTTGGTCTATCTAGCCCAGGATTGTCCTCACAGACTGGCAGCGGCTTCTCCAAGGTTGCAGGCAGGAATCTCTCTCAGCCCTATCTTGGAGATGCTGCCAAGGAGGGAACTTGGAACCTCCTAGATGCTCTTCCCAGAGAGACTCCACCCCCTGAGGGGAATCTCTTCCAGTGCTCACATTTCTAGTCTTCCATTCATATGCAAGCAGGGTGAACCCTGCTTAGCTAAGGGGACAAGTCATGCTGGCTACCACAAGACCAGCTCTCCTCTCCTCATAGGTTGGGTATGTCTGAGAAATTCTGATCTTGGTCTTTGGGGGCAGCTCAGAGATTCTCAATAGTCCCAACCAGTGATGGACTGCTGCTGGGATGCAGCCCTGTCCCAGCACGTTTTTCTCTCCTGGGTCTCTCCAGAGACACACAGTCCTTTCCTCCCTACACGGAAATAAGATGCTTCTTTTTCTCTTCAGTTTGTTACAGAATTGAATTTGGACTGCCATCGGTTTTTATTAATGTCCTTCCTCTCTTCTGCTGCAAGGAACATCCTGCACCCTTTGTGGTTGACAATCCTGACTGCTCTTCTGGGGGTTCACAAGGGGGTTCAAGCTCTGTAGGTTTAAGAAACTATACTTGACTTCTTGTGGCAGAACCCCACCCACCCCGAAATTACGGCATCTATCCTAAGTGGAGGGTGTGGCCATTGGGGTGGATGTGAGTAGTAATCCAGCTCCTGGATTTCGGCGCTGAAGCCCGCTCTCCCCGCAGAACACATGTCATGTGAAGTGCCTCAACGTGGAATTATCTGCCACAAGGTATCATAATGGCCACTCACCTGGGTGGTTCTAAGAGGGGCTTAGACAAGTTCAGTGAGGACAGGTCCATCAGTGGCTTCCATGGCCTAATTCCACCTCCTCTTAAATAAAGAATAAATTTAAATAAAGTCCAGCCTCAGAGGCAAGATGCCTCTCAATACCAGTTGCAGGAGAGCAATAGCAAGAGAGAGGGCATGCCTGGCTGTGGGCTTCTCAGAGGCATCTGGTGGGCCACTGTGTGAAACAGGGTGCTGGAATAAATAGGCCTTGGGCCTGACCCAGCAGGGCTGTTCTTACGACTTTCCAAAATACATGGAATTTGCTTTGGAAGCAACACCGGATAATTTGGGGATCAAAAATTCAGGAACCAATTGAGATGATGATTTTGGGAGCACCCCAACTTCCCAGAGCTTGGTTTTCCTTGTTGAACCTGTAATATATTGGCTAGCTGGCACCGAAGACCTTGCGTGGAACAGGTCAAATTCTCATTTATGCAAACTCAAATACTTTGCATTTGCAGAAGCTCTTCAAGCTCCAGTGGAAGCTACAGGCGATGGGAAATATGTTCAGCATATCATAAGAATATATATATTTATCAGTGGGAGAAGAGTCTATTTGGCCTGTTCTCTCTCTTTCTCATTAGGTTTCCCTTCTAAGTGCATCATTTAGTGGCGCGGTCTTGAGAGCTGCATTGATTTCCTGCAGAACAATTTCCATCTGGGGTGAGAGAGAGCGCGAGCGCTCGTATGTGCACAGCCATGTATGAGAGGGGGCCTCATTACTGTGCGGTGATTAGGTAATTTGGTCTAGAAAGGACACTGGCATCTTTTGGGTTGGGGAATATATGAGTTTCAATTTCGTCTAATGAAAAGCAGGTTGCTTATTTTTGCACCACCGGCAGCACGTTGGCTCTTCTCCTCATTACCTCGTTCTCTCCGCAATACAGACTTCTGGAAATGAGCAAAGGAGTTGAATTGGTGGGGGAAAATGCACCGCTGAACTTCTCCCCCACCCCCACCCCCTTACTTCTTGTTTGCTAAACTCAGGCTGGTTAATGCATCCTGCAGAACTGGGAGGAGAATGAGTTTCTGGAAAGACTTCCATGCAGACTGCAGGCAGGAGATGCCCTTGTTGAATGCTGGCCCATACAATAAACTCCCTGCATACAGAAAATAAGCACCGCAGATTGAAGGGTTAGGCTGCAGCCTTTCTCCCCTGACGTGCTAGATTTCTGCATGCAGAATGTTTGTGCATGGAGGAGCATTCAGTGTAGCAAAACAAACTGAACACACTGGGTGGTGAGCTGGTCTTGTGGTAGAAAGTGTGGATTGCCATCTTTGCTAAGCAGGGCCTGCCCTGGTTTGCAGTCAGATGGGAGAGTATATGTGTGACACTGGGTGGGGTACTCGGGGAAAGAGCATCTGCACACTTGCATGCAGAAGGTCTCAAGTTCCTTCTTTGGCAGCATCCCCAAGATCCTGAGCTAGATGGACCAAGGGTCTGACTCAGTAGAAGGCAGCTTCCTATGCTCCTCTGTATTTTCCTTTCAGACTCTAGACAAAATAACACTTTTGACAGCTTCTCTATGTAATGACAAAACCTCCACACCAGTAGAAAGTTAGCACCTACAGCAGGAAGCAGGCTGGGTAACTCTCTCTCTCTCTCTCTCTCTCTGATCTTCTGGTACTTAAACACTTTAAAGAAAATCTGCTATGGGTTTTTAAACATAAGGAGCATTCATGAAATTAATCCCATACCTGCAGTTTGAAGGTAAACCATGGTAAAACAGTGGGGAGGGGAGCTCTTGGCTTCATGCCATCTCTGTAGGCTCCCCAGAAGAATCTGGGGTTGAGTAGGATGCTGGGCTACTTGGATTCTTGATCTAAGATGCTGGGGCCTTTGATCCAGCAGGGGTCTTCCGATGTGCTGGTAGCTAAATAGAACCGCCACAATCAGCTGCAGTATGTCACTGTATGCTAGCTGCTGAGGAGCAAATGCAAAATAGGGCTGTGGTTGACTTCATGTCCTTACTGGTGAGAATTCCAGAAACCTCTGGCAGGCCGCTGGGATGAAATGGGTCCAACAGGGCTTCTCTATAGTCCTAAGATGACCTTCAATCAGATGCACCAATGCAAACCTCCACCAGATGGCGCCAGCCCATTAAACATGGCTCTGCACATCTTCTTGACTTGGAATTTTATACCCTTTTAGAGCTGATATTTCAAAGGTCATAAAGCAACAACATCACAAAACATCATCAACAACAAATCATCTCATGTGCCTGGAGATTCATACAGTTTTAGAGCTGGAAAGTCTGAAAAGTGCAAAATATGTTTATGTTTTTATTTAACATATTTCCATACCGCCTAAAACTTGCATCTCTGGGTGGTCTACAATTAAAAGATGACTGTGATTTTCACTTGGAGGGCCATACTTCAGTGGCAGAATTTGTGCTTTGTATGCAGAAGGTCCCAGATTTCATCCTTGGCATTTTCTGCCGAGTGATCTCCCATAATATGTTGGGGAAAGAGCCACAGCCTAGAGAGACCAGTGCACGCGTTGAGTTCAACGGACCAATGGCCTGGCTCAGTAGGAGGCAGCTTTATCATGGGACAAGTGCAGGTCTTGTGGTAAAAGGTAAAGGGTGCCGTCGAGTCGGTGTCGACTCCCAGCGACCACAGAGCCCTGTGGTTGTCTTTGGTAAAATACAGGAGGGGTTGACCATTGCCTCCTCCTGCGCAGTATGAGATGATGCCTTTCAGCATCTTCCTAGATCGCTGCTGCCCACTATAGTACCAGCAGGGTAGCAAGCATGAATTGTCCCCTTTGCTAAGCAGGGTCCACTCTGGTTTGCATTTGAATGGGAGACTACATGGGTCAGCACGTGTTCCCCTTAGGGGGTGGGGCTATATTCTCCTTAGGGGATGGGGCCATGTAAGGAGAATATTCCCCTGAGTGGATGGGTCCATAGCTCAGGGGAAGAGCATCTGCATATATGCATGCATATGGTCCCAGGTTCAATCCCTGGCAGCATCTCCAGATAGGGCTGAGAGAGACTCCTGCCTGCAACCTGGGAGAAGCCGCTGCCAGTCAGTGTAGACAAGACTGAGCTGGATGGACCGAGGGTCTGACTCAGTATAAGGCATCTTCCTGTGTTCCATATGAAAGACTCATAGCTGAGTGACAAAACTGTGTGACAAAGGTTTAAATTCGTGCGTGCACACACACACTCGTTAAAAATCTCTAGGGAGTATCTGAGTGGAGGGTTTGTGACAGAAGGAGGACACTTGTTCAACAGGCTGAGAACTTGTGGCATAGACCATACTAAGTTAGGCAGACAAATGGTCTGGCTGAGTATAAAGCAGCTTCCTATTTTGGGAAGATCCATCACATGGTAGTGAATTCAGCAGGCCCCGGGTTCAGTCACCGACATCTGCAGGTAGGGCTGCTCTATGGAGGATGAGAGGACAGATCCCCATCTCAAAGGAGTTTATCATCTGGAAAGAGATAGGAGGGAGGGAGACCATGAAGAAAGAGTCAACAGGAGGAAGGCATGGGCGTAGCGATCGTTGGGCAAGCAGGGACCAATGTCCTTGGGCCAAGAGGGTCAGGGCCCCCCCAAAGGGCCCCCAAGCAGACCACCCCACTGCCCCTGCCCCATCATGATGCCACCCTTGCCCCGCCTCCCCTGCCCTTGCCCCGCCCCCACTTCTTATCTTTGTCCACGTGCGGCGGCAAGCGCTGTGGCCGGGCCAGGTCTCTCTGACCAGCCTGCATGCCTCTCTCTCTCTCTCTCTCTCTCCAGCTGAACTACGCACCTGCTCAGTTTGACAATGAAGTCGCATGCCCGTGATGGCGTTAGTTGGGTACAATGGTAACACAATCAGTGTTGCATAGTTGCTCCAATAGACAACTGCATTCTCTCCTTACAGCGGGGCAAGGGCGGTGGAAAGGGGGAGACGTTTGTTGCCCCACTCCTTGCATCTGGCGTGGCTTGGGGCGCATGCAATAGGGGGCGGACCCTACAAAGATTTTGTCCCTGGGCCCCTGTGGGTCTCGCTACGCCCCTGGAGGAAGGGTAAATGGAGGAAGAATTTGCATTTACTTCAGTTACACACACTTAGGCTTAGTTAGGATAGGATATTTTACTGACTTACTTATTTAGCAAATTTATTGACCACCTGACTTCCAGGATTCCACTCTGGAATCCTGGAGAGTGGCTGCCAGTCTGTGTAGGTGATATTGGACAAGCTGGACCAAGGGTCTGACTCAGTAAAAAGAAGCTTCAATGCACCCTCAGGTTTTGGGAGGAGGAGGAGGGAGGAGGGAGAAGGAGAAGAAAGCCGTCACTAGCGTCTGTTCTCCAAATGACATGGGTGGACTCTTTGTGGAACTTGTCAATACACTTGTCTGCTGGATTGCATCTGGCGATTCCTCCTTGCCGCAGCAGACAAGGCATCATCATCAGGAGGGAAGAGGTGCCTGCTCCTTCTGAAGTCCCTTGAAAGCTCCGATCACGCGCTGCGCTTCCAAAGCATGGCAGGCACATAACTGGAGGCAAACGAAACCATTTACTTGACTAATGAATCCCTCTGGGCAGCTGTTCTCCCCCCCTTTTTTTTAAAAGGGGGAACAAAATCCCTCACTCGTCAACTTAATTTAATAAGCAGAAGGGCTGGCTAGCTACAGGGATGAATGAAATGCAGGCTGAGCCTGATGGGGCTGTTGCAAATCATCGCAGGGCAGGATAACGCAAGTGCTTCCAGAAGGGCGGCGATTTGCAGTACGGATGGTTTGCCATCTCGGAGGAGCAGACCACATAGGAAGTCAGCTTAATACTAAGTGAGATCATTGATCCACCTAGGTCAGTATTCTCTAGGTTATTCGGACCAAAAAAATGCGGAAGGCATCTAGCTATTTAGTTATCTAGCGATCATATTTTAATACCCCCTGATATGTATATCTCTGGACATCTCCAGGAGGGGCTGGGGAAAGCTCCCTCTTCAGCCCTGGAGAGTTGCTGCCAGTCAGTGCAGGCAACCCGAAAGAGCTGCTGCCAGTCAGAGTAGACAGTACCGAGCTAGATGGCCTAAGGGGTCCTGCCACCATAGAAGGCAGCTTCATGTGTGGGGAAGGGCCTATAGCAAAGTGGAACAGCACCTGTTTTGCAAACAGAAGGTCCTAGACCTTTTCTTCCGGAGGGCCCGGAGAGTACATTGGGAGTACCAACAGGTTGGGAAACCCTGGTGTAAGCAATACTTACCTAGAAGGACCAGGGGCCCGACTCCATATAAGGCAGTTTCCTGTGGATTTAGGGCTTTTATTTATTTATTTAACATATTTTTATACCTCCCAAAACTTATGTTTTACAAGAGGTTTACAAGAGGATAAAAACAACATTAAAACATTAGTTAAAAACAAAAACAAGAAATTTAAAATATAACGATTTAAAACCACAATTCAAGATTTTAAAAACAATATTAAAACCAAAACAGTATCAGTTAAAAGCCTGGGTGGACAGGTGCATCTTTAAAGACTTTTTGAAAATTGTCAGAGATGGGGAGGCTCTTATTTCACTAGGGAGTGCATTCCAAAGCCTCAGAGCAGCAACCGTCCTTCTCTTACCTTTACATCAGATCTGCTACCACTAATACCTCAGTGATAGCAGCTCTACAAATAATCTTTTGCAACCACACACACACACACACACACCCCGCTGCCTTTCACTTGTTTCCTCACTTCTTGCAACTTGCTTTTCTTCTGCACATCCTATAAGCAAACACTTTAACACAATTCCCGGGAACGCTCTGCAGACGCAGCGTGCAACAGATCTCCATTAACTCCCCATGACATTCCAAATTGTTGGAGAGAAAGGCGCTCTAAATCCAGAGAGACAACCAGAAATACTTCCCCACCCTCCTGCTTCCCTGTGCCCCCTCCTCACGCTGCGCACGCCTCACCCCCCTGGAGCTTACATTCAATTACCAAAGATGAATGGAGCCAGCATTCCGCTCGGGAGACTTTTCTGTCATCTCTGCCTTTGGCAGGTCGCTCCCACCAGATGGCGCTGAAGTTTATGGAATGAAAACTCCCACAATTGCCCCTGTCCCCCCAAGAAGACAGTTTCAGTCACAGTTCTAGATCTTCCTTCTTAATATTGTATTTACCTGATCCCAAGACTAGACCCCCCCCCATCCCCAAGTTCTCTGAGGTTAGAAATGGGGTGGTGGTGTCATCTTAAATTCCGAGGGCTGTTCCTTTGGGGTAATTGCAGGTATAGCCTGTATGAAACCTCTGTGTTTTTTTTAAGGGGGTCGACTTCTATTCGGGTAAATAGCAGCCAGGGGGTGCATGTGCGATGGGGAAGGGGGTGCTTAACCTTTGCCCCCCCCCATCTAAATCACACACACCAATCTTGCTATTTATTTTATTTTATTTATTCAGTTTTTATACCGCCCTTCCAAAAAGGCTCAGGATTAAGATTCAGACACACCCCCCCCGTGTCTTTAGCTATGTTTAGGAACATAGGAAGTTAGAACATAAGAAGAACCCTACTGGATCAGGCCCAAGGAAGCCCATCCGGTCCAGCATCCTGTTTCCCACAGTGGCCCACCAGATGCTGCTGGAAGCCACAGGCAGGAGTTGAGGGCATGCCTTCTCTCCTACTGCTGTTGCTCCCCCACAACTGGCATTCACAGGAATCCCGCCTCTGAGGCTGGGGGTGGCCTACAGCCCTCCGACCAGTAGCCATTGATAGAGCTCTCCTCCATGAAGTTATCCAAACCCCTCTTCAAGCCATCTAGGTCTCTACCATCTAGATAGAGAAAGCAGGCTCAGAGGGGGGGATGCCCTTGCCCACTATCTCTACCCCTAATGTCCCTAGTGGTCAATAGGGTTGTTGGTGCTAAGCATCGATGCTATCAGGAGCTGCATCTCCCCAACACGGGTTACTTGGGACTTCTGAAAACCAATGTACACACCTAGAAGTGGAGCATTAGAAATCCCTTTTCTCTCCCAGGTGTGCCCCAGGATGTCTGTGCAAACAGCTGATTGTATGGGACAGGGGGGCGGTTAGTGGGATTTCTTTCCCCTCCCCATGAACTGGACTTGGGGCTGAATAGGCTTGTCCAAATGACCCTACATAAGAACAGCCCTGCTGGATCATGCCCAAGAAGGCCCATCTAGTCCAGCATCCTGTTTCGCACAGTGGCCCACCAGATGCCGCTGGAAGCCACAGGCAGGAGTTGAAAGGGGCCTGCCCTCTCTCCTGCTGTTACTCCCCTGCAACTGGTACTCAGAGGCATCCTTTGGTGAGGCACAACTCTGGTGGGGCACCTTCCCTTTCTAGGTGAGACTGTTTCAGCTTCTTGAGTGTGGCGTACCTTTCCTTCCTCAGTGGTGGAAGTTCCTACGGAGGGTCCGGGGCTGTCTGGACCCCCTCCCTCCGCTTATGGGGTGGGAACTCAGAGCTACTATTGCCAGACCCTATGGGCTTTAGAACAAACGAAGCCCATCAAAAAGCCTTTTTGAGGTCGCTGGAAAGGGTGACTATATTTCACGCGGGGGAAGTTGCGTTAATCACGGAAATCTTAATGAAGTCATTTTCTGTTGGAGCAGATCTTTGTGAAGGAAGGAGCAGGTTTTTTCCATTACACATGCAGCCCCTTCTGCAGAAAGGACCATGTTCATGAAGGAAGGGGGTGGTGGTCTTTCCCTCTTATTATATTCCTTAAGGATTTTTTGTTTGTTTTAATATATATTTTTTAAAAGCCAGACTGGCATTAGCTCCCTGTTTCCAGTTCTCAGTTGGTGCACCTCCTCCCTGCTCACGAGAAGTTCCCTTTCCAAAGCATTGTTAATTAAGTTTTTATTAGGAGGAGGGGAGCCGGGGGAATCATAGAACTTCTTGTGCCTTTTCCCTCTGCTACCCGAACAAAGAGGCACTTTTAAAAGTGGCGATTCTCTTCTGTTTGGAAGGGGGAGAGCAACTGGCCCTATCCATCCCCCCACAGCATCCCTCCAGTGGCTGTTGCTGGGGTCTATCTTATTTTTCTTGTTTGTTTGTTTGTTTGTTTGTTTAACACATTTCTATACCGCCCAAAACTTACGACTCTGGATGGTTTACAACAAAAACAGAAAAGTCAAAACATTAGTTAAAGCAGATAAATGACAACAAATAAATTAAAACATTGGTTAAAATAAATGACAGCAAAAAGTTAAAAGATTACAACAATTTAAAACCTTAAAACAATATTCTAAAACAAAGTTAAAACTATTAAAACGGTATTTAATTAAAAGCCTGGGTGAACAAATGTGTTTTTAAAGACTTGTAAAAAATTGTCAGAGATGGGGAGGCTCTTATTTCAGCTGGGAGCATGTTCCAAAGCCTCAGGGCAGCAACGGAGAAGGCCTGTCCCTGAGTAGCCCCCAGACGGGTCGGTGGCAACTGCAGACGGACCTCTCCCCATGATCTCAATGGGCGGTGGGGTGCAGTGGGTCACCTTACAGCTCTTGATCTCTGCTGCAACACCTTTGGGGCAGTGACTTCAGTGAACAAACTTAGCTGACTTCCTTTCCCCTAAAAATGTGCAAATATGGTATGACCATAGGAAGCTGCTTTATACTGAGTCAAAACATTGGCACATCTACTGGTGGAGAGGAGAGCTGGTCTGGTGGTAGCAAGCATGAGTTGTCCCCTTAGCTAAGCAGGGTCCGCCCTAGTTGCATTTGAATGGGAGCCTTGATGTCTGAGCACTGCAAGATATTCCCTTTAGGGGATGGAACCACTCTGGGAAGAGCAGAAGGTTCCAAGTTCCCTCCCTGGCGGCATCTCCAAGACAGGGCTGAGAGAGATTCCTGCCTGCAACCCCGGAGAAGCCGCTGCCAGTCTGGGTAGACAATACTGAGCTAGACGGACCAGGGACAGACTCGGTATAAGCCAGGCAGCATCCTATGTTCCTATGATGACTCTTCTATCTTATTCATAATCGTGAACCTTCTGTAAACTAAAGTAATACCAGTTTCTGCACACAAGAGGGCACAATACGTTAACAAGTAAACCCCGACCTCCTCCTCCTGATGATTCTGGAGGAGTATCAGCAGGGAGGCATCATCCTTCATAGTGACCTGTCTCCCATGTCCAACTTGCCATGGATTTATGGAGCACTGGGTATTGTGTGCTTCCTTCATTATTCCCAGTGCTGTTCTCACTCGGAGAGTGTTTCCATAATTATGGTAATTATTTTTTTGTTTTTTGTTTAAAAAAAAAAATAATAATCAAACTCTCTGTGAGTAATGAGAGTGCCAGAAAAAGCTCGACAAACCATAATTTTATTTTGCTGGGCTATAAATCAAAAGCGGGCTTGATTTTGCAGCTGAGTGGATGCTTTGTTTAGCCTGATTACGCCAGCGCCCCAGAGGCTGCGTGCACCAAGGGCTCTCCCCAAAGGACGGATCCAGCACCATAAATAGAACGCCGGTCTTCATCTTAGACAGAGCTCGGCTGCAGGGCCATGCTGAGATGATCTTTGTCTTCTGGCAGAGCGTTTGTGCGGAGATTATCTATTGGTAACAGGACCCAATAGGACTCTGGCCTGGAGGAGACCCCCGTGGGGGAAAAGGAGCCGGAAGACACCTTAGCCGAGACCTCCAGTCCCCAGAAAAAGCCCCAAAGAGCCAAGACCCAGAGAGCAACCAGAGGCTAGTTCACAGGCTCAGGAATAAGGGAGAAACAGAGGAAGCTGCCTTCCAGCGAGTTGGACCCTTGGTCCATCTCGCTCAGTATTGCCTACACACGCGGGCAGTGGCTTCTCCTCTAAGGCTGCAGGCAGGAGTCCCTCTCAGCCCTGTCTTGGAGATGCTGCCAAGGAGGGGACTTGGAACCTTCTGCATGCAAGCGTGCAGGTGCTCTTCCCAGAGCGTCCCCATCCCCTCAGGGGAAAATCTGCCAGTGCTCACCCATTTAGTCTCCCATTCCAGTGCAAGCCAGGGCAGACCCTGCTTAGCCAAGGGGGCCAGCCATGCTTGCTGCCACCAGACCAGCTCTCCTCCCAAGTTTGGAAGCTGTTGTGGGCACTCCCGTTTTGTGATGGTGTGCAAGTGGAAAACAAGATGTGGGGCAGTGATTGGTCTGCTAAGCGGCCGCTGCGTAGGGGAGCTTATTCTCCTGCCTCATTAAAGAGCTGAGAAGGTCACCCCCTTGGAGCAGCCTTGAGCTCTGGGGAACTGGTGCCCCCCAACAAGTCTCCTGTCCTATCCCTGGACACACACACACCCGTCCCATTCCCCTGGAGCCCAGGAGTGGAAGTAGCACCATGCCAGGGCTGAGCTCCAACACCAGAAGCAAAACGCTTGCTTGTCTGCTTGGCATCTGGGAAGAGGCAGGGTGTGTGTGTGTGTGTGTTTGTGTGTGCCTGTGTGTGTGTATCAGCTCAGGCACCTGCTCTGAACTGGGGCGAGCCTGGAAGAGCTGGGCTCTTGGGCCCCTTACAAAGTCCTCCATTAGCAGCCTGTCCTGGCTGGGTCAATCGCTCCTTCCTTGAGCTCTTCCCTCCCATTTTGCTGACTTGCTGGATCCAGATGTGGACAACTGACCATCCTACCTAATGGCGCAGCAGGGGAAGCAACTTGCCTAGGGAGCAAGAGGCTGCCGGTCGGAATCCCCGCTGGTATGTTCCCCAGACAATGGGAAACACCTATATGGGGCAGCAGCGATCTAGGAAGGTGCTGAAAGGCATCGTCTCATGCTGTGCGGGAGGAGGCCATGGGAAACCCCTCCTGTACTGTCTACCAAAGAAAAACCACAGGGCTCTGTGGGCGCCAGGAGTCGACACCGACTCGACGGCACTACCCTCCGCTGCCTTGTTCCTACGTTGCCACCAGGTTCCTTCCACCCTGTGGGTGACCTTAGGCAAGTTATTTTTTTCCTCCCCATTATTATACATTATTATACATCATACCATCGATTGGGTGATTGCTTGAGTGGTGTCAAGTCGGTGTCAGCTCTTCGCGACCACATAGAGAGATTCTCTCCAGGATGGTCCGTCTTCCACTTAGCCTTTCAGGTCTCTCAGTGACATCATACCATACACTGCGTCATATTGCTCTACTAGTCAAGACTGTTGCAAAGATTACTCTACAGCTCTGTGGAGCTCTCTTTTGGCATGTCAGGCCTTTGGTCTAACTAGCGCCATCGTCTGAGTAGCAGCTACAGATCTTATAAGGCTAACCCTAACCATCGAGTCGGTGGCGACTGGTGGCGACCACAGAGCCATGTCAAATCAGTGGCGACTCCAGGAGACCACAGAGCTCTGTGGTTGTCTTTGGTAGAATACAGGAGGGGGTTGACCATTGCCTCCTCCAGCGCAGTATGAGATGATGCCTTTCAGCATCTTTCCTCTATCGCTGCTGCCCGAAAGAGGTGTTTCCTATAGTCTTCCCACTATTTCCCTGGTATTCCCACTGCCCTGTAGGGGAATATCTTACAGCCAGAAGTGTTTGCATGCCAGCCTCAACGGAGGGAGCCTTCCAAATGCTTGCTACTGCAAGACCAGCTCTCCACGGTCCCAAACAGTGCTTTATCTCCACGGGCTGCCAGAACCCTTTAAACTGGAGACCCGGAGCTTGAAGCCGGGATCTTCTTCTTCATGCCCAGCATGTCCTCTGCCACAGGGATAGGGGACTTCTCCCATTTAGGTAGCAGCTGTAAAGCAAGTCGGGCTTTGAGTTCATTGACCCAGACTAAAAGCAGCCTCTCATAGCCACAGGCAAAGTGCTTTCCTGATGCTGCGCTAGCTACGGTTTTTATAACTGGGGATGCCAGGATTGAACCTGGGACCTTCTGCATGCATGGCACACGCTTGGCCTCTGCACTGTGGTCCATCTTATCCAGCAGTCTCTTCTGTGGCTGACAGTGGCGGTCTCAGCTTTGCCAGCTTTATTGCTTTCAGCTGGAGATACCAGGGACTGAACCGGAGACCTTCTGTAGGCACAGCACACGCTCTTACCCTGATGCTCTCTCTCTCTCTCTCTCTCTCTATCTATCTATCTATCTATCCTGACATATTTTTATACCGCCCAAAATGCAAGTTCTCTGGGCGGTTTACAAGACAGTCTTGCTTGCAGCAGCCCCCGGGTCTCTCAAGAAGAGCTATTTCAGAGTCCTCCCTGCTACCCAATTCCAGAAGAGGGTCGTCTCTCTCAGCAAGGGCAACATTGCAGGGGGGTTCCTCTTGCTGCCATGGTGCTGCTGAGATGCAGCACAAGGCCAGACCCCGTCAGACTCGCAAGCAAGCAATGCGGACCCTTCCGGCCTCTCGGGATTTACAAGGGCTCCATTCCGTGAAAATAGTTGGATGTGCTGACGAAAACAATCAATCAGGAAAGGAAGGTAGGAAGCTGCCGTGGAGTGAGTCGGGACATTTGCCTACCTGCTCAGGATTGTCTGCTCTAGTCATGGGCAAACACACACACACACACACACACACCCGCCCTTTCCAGGGTCGAAATTGCGTGCCAGGAAAAACCAACTATTCCTCCCAGTTCCATAAACAGGAACATAGCAAGCTGCCACCTACTGAGTCAGGCCCTTGGTCCATCTAGCTCAGTATTGTCCACACTGACTGGCAGCAGCTCTCCAAGGATTCAAGCAGGAGTCTCTCCCAGCCCTACCTGAAGATGCTGCCAGAGACTGAACCTTGGACCTTGTGCATGCCAAACAGATGCTCTGCCAATGAGCTGGGGCCCCAACCCCTTAGGGGAATATCTTACATCCTTCGGACACAGTCACCCATCAAAATGCTAACCAAGGTGAACCCTGCTTAGCAAAAGGGTCAGTTCGTGCTCAGTACCATTAGACCAGCTCTCTACTCCAATGGGGAGCCAAGAAATCGTTGCACCCCCCACCCAAAAATGGGGAAGCAGTGAGATTGTTTATCCCAATCCCTCTCCCCAAATTTGGCTGAAAGTTCTCCGTTATGGATTTTCAGCACAACCCTTGAAGGATCTAGGAGCTCGCCGGGGACCCTCTGTTTTCTTTACACTGCTGGTTGAAAGGGAAGAGTTGGACTAGCATCAAGTGGTGATCGAGACACAGAACTCGTGGTGATCTGATGCTACCGAAAACAGAACTGCAATCTCCAGCCTTGCCTTCTGAAGTGGTACGGCCCCAGCAGACTGCCACACGTTCCCCCCCCCCGCCACCGCTCAGATCCACCATTATGCTTGTTGACAAATGCAAGTAAGCAGCTGCTGCTGTTTCTTCAGGACAGGTAGCAAGCCAACCTGGTTAATGGGGACGGTTCCTAACTGTAGGCGGCGGATTCCTCTTCCACATGTGCCAATGGAGATACATTAATGGGGTATATTAAGGAATTATCATAATGCCATGGTTGTAACGCTCCAGTGCAGGCTGCAGGCGGCGTTCAATTACTAGTTGCGTTCTCTGCAATCCGCTCCTAATTTGGAGTGTATGTGGGTATAAATTGAAGCCGCAGCAAGCTTCTGCTTTTTACTTGAGAGTCATTAGAGAAACACTCCAGCATATTTGGATGGGAAGATATCTGGGCCCCCTTCGATGATCAGAACAGATGGTAACAGCTCACCAGGGGCACATTTGTTGGAATGGAAATTCCTCTTTAGACCTCCCGGAGGAATAAGCTTTAGACACACATTTCATAAACAGACTATTTTAGTACATCTGGCAAGCTAGCATCACTTTGGATGTCACTTTTTCTCTGAAGGGGACAGATTGCACGGTTGAGCCGCCCTCTGCAGCGGTTCTAATGAGAAGTGACAATCGGCTGAAAAGAAGCAGCCAGAAATCACCGTCGGTGGAGGGATTGTACCCGAGCAGTATGCTTTCCATTAGCCCGGCAAATACTTCCAACCAGGCATCAGTCAAGGGAGTCGTAATGTCACCTGGAACATAGTTACAACATTAGCCCCAGTGACAATTAGCCTCAGGGGATGGGGCTGCTCTGGGAAGAGCATCTGGCTTCCAGGTTCCCTCCCTGGCAGCATCTCCAGGATAGGGCTGAGAGAGCTTCCTGCCTGCAACCTTGAAGAAGCCGCTGCCAGTCTGTGAAGACAATACTGAGCTATATAGACCAATGGTCTGACTCAGTATATGGCAGCTTCCTATGTTCCTATGACAGGAACGCTGGTCCTGAGGAGGAGGGTTGGCTGTGCAGTAGCAAGCATGAACTGTTCGCTTTGCTAAGCAGGGCCCACCCTGGTTTGCATGTGGATGGGTGACTACATCTGAGCGCATAAGCAGAGGCGCTCTTACCCCTGGACTTTGGGGCCGAAGTCTATGGCCTCCACAACACCTGGGACCCCCCAAATCCTCTTTAGTCTGTCCCGAGTCATCTGGTCAAGCATGATGATGCTTAATTTGCAGGGGAGGGGGGCCTCCAAAGGCCTTCAGGTCCAGGCTCCAAAATTACCTAGGCGTACCTCTGGCCCTAAGCTGTTTCCCTTCGTGGGTGGCACAGTAGCTCAGTGGCATAGCATCTGCTTGGCAGACAGAAGGTCCCGGGTTTGATCCCTGGAGATCGGGCAGGGAGAGGCCCATCGGAAACTCTAAGGAGCCACTCCAAATCAGCATCGACGATACTGAGCTAGAAGGACTAATGGCCAGACTTGGTATAAGGCAGCTTCCACAGTTTATGAGGAGGGGCCACAACGCCGTGGGTGAGAATCTGCTTTGCCTGCAGGACGTCCCAGGTTTACTCCCTGGCAGCATCTCCAGTAGGGCTGGGGAAGGCCCCCCTCTGAAACCCTGGAGATCCGCGGCCCGTCAGTGTAGACAGTTCTGAGCTAAATGCACCCAGGGTCTCCCTCACTCAAAGGCAGCTTCCTATGTTCCTGGGAGAACCACAGATATTTGTCACGAGACATTTCATGGGATGTCCTTGCGGATTTTGGGGGAGCCGTTACCCTGGCAGACCACTTGGAACACAGGATCAGATAGCTGTACAGTTGTTCTGGTTTTATCACTGGGTCTAAATCCACCTCAACACACGCATATGCGAATTGGTAGCTGCCACCACTACTGGCAGTTGTTGCCAGGGGGAAGGAGCCATCATTATTATTACCACTATTCAGCCTCATTTACGGTTTCTTTACTTGACGAGCTGAGCTTCAGTGGGGGGGGGGGGGCATTTTAAAATCTTGTCTCTGGGCCCACTCCAACCTTGCTATGCCCCTGCTGCAGATGTTGGCCTACAACTCCCATAATCCCGACTATTGGCCACTGTGGCTGGGGATTATGGGAGTTGACGTCCAGAAACAGCTGGTGGGGGGGTGCTCAGTTGAGCAGGCCTGGTCTAGATATACAGTAGTTCCCAAGCAACATCCACCAGATGTTGCTGAACTACAACTCCGATCATCCCCAGCGACAATTCATTGTGGCTGAGAGTTGTAGTTCAGCAACATCTGGAGCAACCCTGGTTGGGAAATCCTCGTCTAGATACACAGTGGTTCAGTGCAGAGTCTTGACTCTCTCCCTCGTTGGTCTTGCTATGCCATAAGCCTTTGTTTCTGCCACAGTCACAAAGAGAATTACTCTGCAGAGCGTTCCCATTTTGCCATCCCTGTTGATAAGGAGCACAAGACAAAATGCCCAGCTGTGTCAGACCAAATGAATGTGATGAAGCAGTGTGCATGGTAAAAGCATTTGGGGAGGAGTGTTGGTCTTACAGTAAAGGTAAAGTTGTGCCCTCGAATCGGTGTCGACTCCTGGCGAACACAGAGCCCTGTGTTTGTCTTTGGTAGAATACAGAAGGGGTTGACCATGGCCTCCTCCCTTGCAGTATGAGATGATGCTGCCTTTCAGCATCTTCCTCCGATAGAGGTGCTTCCCATAGTCTGAGAAACATACCAGCAGGGATTCAAACCGGCAACCTCATGCTTGCTAGGCAAGTCATTTCCCGCTGTTGCCATTACAGTAGTGTGAGTGTGAATGGTCCCCTTTGCTAAGCAGGGTCTGCCCTGGTTTGCATTTGGATGCTTGACTATATGTGAGCGCTGTCTGCTGTAAGACATTCCCCTTAGGGGATGGGGCCGTAGCTCAGTGGTAGAGCATCTGCTTGCATTCAAAAGGTCCCATGTTCTATCCCTCGCTGGCAGCATCTTCTGGTAGGGCTGGGTGGGTCTCCTGCCTGAGACCTTGGAGAGCCGCTGCCAGTCTGTGTTGACAACACTGAGCTAGATGGACCAAGGGTCTGACTCCATATAAGGCAGCTTCCTATGTCAGTTCTTTACTTATTCTATTTACTCCCCACTTTTCTTCAATGAGAGAGCTCAAAATGCTGTTCATAAGAAGTCTTAGGGAGTCTGTCATCCAGATACAGTCCAGATCCAGAACAAACCTCCCACTGGAGTTGGGATCTATCCCTCCTGCTGTATCTTTTGGGGTCGTTTTTTCCTACCTCCTCAGTGTAACAATGGGGTCCTTCCCTTGCACCATGAAATGAACTCATTTGAACCCGAGTCAGAGGAGAGGCGATATCAGTACATTTCGGAGTCAGGTTGATGGCTCCAGTCTGTTCTTATTTTTCTCCAGATTTGTTCAGTCAGCCAAGGGTTGTATTATGTCTCCCTTATATATATAAACAGTGTACACAGAGGCTTATATTAGGGGTGAAACTGAGGGAATTGTGTTCTTGTTCATAAAGCAATTAATTTAATATATTTTGGAGGATCACAAGAGGAAAAAGAAGACCCTTCCTGGACAATATTTACTATTGGAACGCAGATGGAAATTCTATGAAATGTTGGCTTCCCCCAACAAAGTTGTCTTCTCCTCCCCACTCCGCTTTTCTTAAAAAGCTGAGAAATGGCTTATCTTAGCATTTGTAAGTTTATTTTTGGATGTAATTACCAGGCCTGTCATGTTGCCTTTCTGGGAAGGTTGCACCCATGGTCCTTAGAAAGCTGAAGCGACAACTGCGGCTTGGCTCTTCTGGGATACCCCACTGTTTAAATTAGAAGAAGTCACCGAGGTTCTTTCCTCAGCCCAGCTGTGTTTATGGATTAAAGACTGACGGACTCAAATATTTACTGCATTCCGAAAATCCGGAGAACAGGCAGTGCCCTGGGTTTCCCATATGTTCTGTCAAGTGGCTGTAAGAGGCTTCCCTTGAGACAGTGTCCAAAGAAAACCTGGGTGCTTTTTGTGGTGTTCAGTGCACCACATTTGCATGTGTGCTTACTGTCCTGTGCATGCTTTGGCATAAGTCCAGAGTCCTCTTCTGAATGTTCATGAATGCAAATAAGTGGAGACTAGCCTCCCACCCTGTACACGTTCCATCACCCATCCAACCAGTGCCTATGCGCCAACGTGCGTAGACCACTTTCCACATGATATGGAACTCTGCGTGACATGGAACTCCGCATGATATGGAGTTCATGATATGGAACTCCACACAATGTGGAACTCTGTCCGCATGGTATGGAACTCCACATGATATGGAACTCTGCATATACAGCACACTGCAAATGTGCAGCGGAGCATTTGTGGGATGGGAAGCAGAGACTGCCTCCACAATAAGAAGACACTTGCTGGATCAGGCCCAAGGCCAATCCAGTCCAGCATCCTGTGGCCTACCAGATGCCGTGGGAAGCCTCACACCTGGGAGATGAAGGCATGTGTCCCCTCTCCTGTCATTGTTTCCGTGAAAGTGGTGTTCAGAGGCAGCCTGCTTCTGAGCATGGAGGTAGCCTACAGCCATCAAGACAAGTAGCCATTGATAGACATATCCTCCATTTAAAGTCATCCAAGCTGCTGGCCATCACCCATTGAGTTAAGGGTGATCATATGATTATTACGAAAAGAATTTTTGGACTGCTTTTCAACAGCCACAACAGTTTGAATAGCAAAAAGAAAAAAGAAAAAGAGAAAACGATTCCCTATCTTAAATAAGTTCACAGTCTAGGAAGAAACACACCAGCAACAATCACTGTGAGGGACGCTATGCTTGACTGAGTAGGAACAGTTGCTCTGATGGGAGAATCATCACTTGGATAGCCTCTTTGCCCAGTTTGCAGGAAAGGACGGTTAGCAATTTGATGTTTTGTCAGCACTGTTGACAAGATTGAACTTGGGCCCTTTTGCATGCAAAACATGTCCTCTCCCACTAAACTATGCCCTCCCAACCTGAGTTGGGGTCAGCTCCATGGTAAGCAGGAGCTAAGCAGGGTTCACCCTGGTTTGCATTTGGGTGGGTGATTACATGAGTGTAGCTTGGTGACAGAGCATCTGCTTTGCATGCAGAGGCTCCCAGGTTCAATCCCTGGCAGCATCGCTCGGTAGGGCTGGGAGAGACTCCCGCCATCTTAGAGAGCTGCTGCCAGTCAGAGTAGGCAATAGTGAGCTAGATGTTTAGTAGCTCAGTACTGAGCTAGGTACTATGTTTCATTTTCAAGGAAGGGCAACAGAGACGGTGAAGGGTCTGGAAACCAAGTCCTATGAGAAATGGTTGAAGGAGATAGGAATTTTAACTTTAAGAGAAGACTAAGGAGAGATATGATAGCCGTCTTCAAAAATCTTATATGTTTATGGCCAAATCCTGTTTGTCAGGGGTATTCTGATGCAATTAGCAGGAACTAAGGGGGCCCAGTGGTAGAGCATTTGCAGAAGGTCCCCGGTTCCATCCCTGGCAGCATCTCCAGGTAGGGCTGGGAAAGACGCCTGCCTGAAACCTTGGAGAGGCCGCTGCCAGCCAGGGTGAACAATAGTGAGCTAGATGGACCCATGGTCAGCCATGTTACAAGGCTTCCTGTGTTCCTATGTTCCTTGCTCTAGTAACACAAATCAACAAAATTTCAATTTGTCATTCCCAACAAGCAAAAACAGGGATAAGAGGTAGCAGAAAGGCTTGTTCCTAGATAAGGCATATGGTTAAAGTAAAGTGTGGCACCCACAGAGCCCTGTGGTTGTCTTTGGTAGAAAACAGGAGGGGTTTCCCATTGCCTGCTCCCGCGCAGTATGACATGATGCCTTTCAGCATCTTCCTTGATCGCTGCTGCCCAATATCAGTGTTTCCCATAGTCTGGGAAATATACCAGTGGGGATTCGAACCGGCAACCTCTAGCTGCCTAAGCAAGTTAATGGCTGCGCCATTAGGTGGCTACAAGGCATGTGGCAGGGAGGGATTATTTACCCAGGGATTCGAGGCTGGAACTTTCTGCATAGGAAACAGGTGCTCCTTTACTGTCCTACGGCTTCCCAATGATGCAAAACTCCACTGGAAGTTTTCCCAATAACTCTGGGCCCATTGTGGCTCTAAAGGCCGTGCACCCAGCCACAAGTGTTCTCGCTGTCCAGAACAAGAGACAATGTCACAGAGTCCCGCCAGGTGACTCAACAGACAGGAGGCTCAGTGAGGAGAGGCTATGTGGAGCCATTTTCATGGGAAATCAGTTGTGGGCAAGCATGAGCTTTGGGGGAAACACACTGTTCCTGAACTGTTCTCCGAGGATTTTACACACAAAGCCCTCTCAGGTTCATGGTGTGTCTGATTCTTCTATTTTTAATTTATTTTATGGGCCAAATTTTATTGCTCTTAATTTTTTACAAATGCACACAATATAAACAATGACAAAAAACCCCAAAGAAAAAAAACCCATTTCACCCGCAGCTCTCCCCAAGCACTAATGAAATGGAATGAGGAACAAAGGGAGGGAAAGAAATCAAGGAAAGGGAAACCAGTATAAACAGGAGGAGAAAGAAGAGCCAAGATGAAGAGCTTAAGGAAGGACACAAGGTTCCATACAAATCCACAACCTTCTCCCCCATCATAGGAACATAGGAAGCTGCCATATAAGGAGCTGCCATATATTTGATCGTGAGAAGAACCTAATCAGGTTTGCAGGGAGAGCGGGCTAAGTCCTCACGTGACAGAGCAGGCGGGGGCTTGGGAGTTCAGGGGCCATGTGGCCCCCGGGAGTTCCAGCATGCGAGCGCGCAGGGCATGCTGGAGAGACCCCCAAGCTTTTTAGACTCCTGGTTGGGGGTCTACTCATGAGTTGCCGCAGCACCACATGCTTTTAAAAACTGGGTTTGCGGAGTGAGTGGTTTAAGGGTCAGGGTTTAAGGGCAGGGGGAATTCAGCGGGTTACCCACTTGTAAACCACCGGGCTCACCTGTGAGCCTGGTGGTTTACACGGCCAGCCTCAGTAAGATCTTCCCCTCAGGGGATGGAGCCGCTCTGGGAAGAGCATCTAGGTTCCACATTCCCTCCCTGGCAGCATCTCCAAGACAGGGCTGAGAGAGACTCCTGCCTGCAACCTTGGAGAAGCCGCTGCCAGTCTGTGTAGACAATACTGAGCTAGACAGACCGATGGTCTGATTCAGTGAGGCTATTCTCACGACCAGCGAATATTGGGCGAGGAGATGCTGCCAGGGAGGGAACTTGGAGTCTTCTGCTCTTCTCAGAGTGGCTCCATCCCCTACGGGGAATATCTTAAAGTGCTCACACATCAAGTCTCCCATTCAAATGCAATCAGGGCAGAACCTGCTTAGCTAAAGGGACAAGTGATGCTTGCTACCACCAGACCAGCTCAGGGGGACCAAGGTTCTGACTCAGTGAAAGGCAGCTTCCTATGTTCTCATTGATGCCTTACTTCTACATCTTCTACATTGAACAGGGATTGGGTCTTTCTAATATTATGATTCTGTGATCCTCTTAAATCCTGGATGCTCGGGTTTTACAGCTGCAATAGATATAAGGTTGATATACAATACGTAAAGTTCATCCTTCTATCACACACACGTCTTAGCAATAGCTTTTGAAAGGGACTCGATGTGCTGCATTCCGACTTGGCTTCCTGATTTGATCTCTATCAGATTTCAGGGACAATCCGAGGTTCAGCTCGGTCTGTCCAGCCACACTTAATGATGTGTGCGCAGAATTTCTGACTGCCCAGCTGCATTTAATGATCTGTGTGCAGAAGATCTGACTCAAGCATATTGAGGTGGTGGTGGTGGGGTGGGGAGAACTTGCATTACACTATGTACACAGTAGCCAAAAGCAATTGGGCCAATTTTTAATCAATTTTTTCCCAGAACATTAACTCTCCTCTTGGATGCAAAAACCTGTGCAAAGCAAAATCCACACAAGAACGAAACCAGCTCTGAGATACAAGCCATTGGAAAGGAAAGCTGGGGGTTTGACGCTTAGCTCTAGCACAAGTGCTGCTAAGATTGCAAGTTCACACAAGAGGTGGGTGGAGGTGAGAGAAAGTCCTTAGAGGCAGGGAATGAATACGGGCACACAGTACAGCCACTTTGCTGAAGCGAAGCAGGTCTTTGGCCTGGATGGGAGGCCCATGCATGCTACCTTTGGGGATGGAGTTAAAGGTCCGGGACAGAGTATCTGCTTTGTATGCAGGATGCCCTAGGCATCCTGGCATCTCTAGGTAGAACTGGGGTGGGGGGACACCTCCCTGAAACCTTGGCAAGCTGCTGCCCCTGAGCTAGATGGACCAAGAATCTGACTCGGTAGAACACAACTTTTCTTATCAACCTGGATGGCTTGAAGAGGGGTTTGGATGGCTTCATGGAGGAGAGGTCTATCAGCAGCTACTAGTCGGAGGGCTGTGGGCCACCTCCAGCCTCTGAGTACCAGTTGCAGGGGATTAACAGCGGGAGGGAGGGCATGCCCTCAACTCCTGCCTGTAGGCTTTCAGCGGCATCTGGTGGGCCACTGTGGGGAACAGAAGGCTGGACCAGATGGGCTTCCTTGGGCCTGATCTAGTAGGGCTGTTCTTACGTTCTAACTTCCTATGTTCCTAAACATAGCTAAAGAGACACACACACAGGTTTGTTTGAGTCTTAATCCAGAGAAAGTGGGGGGGGGAGTGTTGGAAAGCTTATCTGAGATTGCAAGCTTTCTGTCTTGCCCTCCCACACATTAGGGAGGAGCTCAAAACAGTATAAATGGTTCCCCTGTTGTAGGAACATAGGAAGCTGCCATATTCTGAGTCAGACCTTTGGTCCATCTGGCTCAGTATTGTCTACCCAGACTGGCAACGCCTTCTCCAAGGTTGCCGGCAGGAGTCTCCCTATCTTGGAGATGCTGCCAGGGAGGGAACCTGGAACCTTCTGCATGGAAGCAGGCAGGTGCTCTCCCCAGAGCAGCCCCATCCCCCTAAGGAGAATATCTCACAGGGCTCACCCATGTAGTCTCCCATTCAAATGCAAACCAGAGGGGGCCCTGCTTAGCAAAGGGGGCAACTCACACTTGCCACCACAAGACCAGCTCCCATAGACCAGCTCTCAACAACCACGAGGTAGTTGAGGCTGAAATAAGAGCGCCCAGGCAATTCAGTCTTATTATTACTACTGGCCCAAAGTCACACAATGAGCGTCATGGCCGAGTGGGGATTTGGAGCTGGGTTCCCCTCCTCCCCATCTGGCTCTGGACAGGGGAGCGCACCTTCTAAAGGGTCAGGGTTGTTGTCGCTGGAAGGGGCTCCTCATCCCAACATTCTCCGGTGATGCCTGTGGCCTGGGACGCTTTTGCACAGCATGTGGGTTAGCGCTCCTGCTTCAGCCTGATGCAAATCTACAAGTCTGACCAGCTGCCTTGGTCACCTCTTGGGAGGAGAGCTGGTCTGGTGCTCTCAAGCTTGAATTGCCCCCTTTGCTAAGCAGGGTCTGCCCCGCTTTGCATTTGGATGGGAGGCCACATGTGTGAGCACTAGAAGATATTCCTCTTAGGTTCACTCCCTGGCAGCATCTCTTGGTAGGGCTGGGAAGGACCCCAGCCTGGAACCTTGGAGAGTCGCTGCCAGTCAGTGTAGGCAAAACCCAGCTAGGTGGACCAAGGGCCTGACTCAGTAGATGGCAGCTTTCTGTGGCTTTTCAGTTTCTGCGGCGTTTCAGTACCAATCCTTCCTACGACTAAATCCCAAGCAGGGCCTCCTCAGAAGATTTTAAGTCTCAAGATGTACCATTAACCTCTCCTTATCACAGCCCATCGCTGGGTTCAGTGTGCAAAGCAGCGTAAAGCGCACCATCTGCATTTCTTACCAATGGGGCTCCCCCCCACCGAACACAGTACAAAATGTTCCTCAGATGAAAAACTCGAGTTGGGTTTCTTGTTGTTTCCCCCCCCCCCCCTCCTTCCAAAAAGGAAACCTAAAATAAAGCAAAAAGCGATCTGTGTAATCCCATGGCTCTGATCTTCACCTCTTGTACCGTGACTTCCTGTGATATCGTGCTCTGCTTCTCCGTGGAAATTTACAGTGTCACGGAAAAAATCTTAGCCGAGGACGCCAGGGGTGACACATGACTGGGGCAGGGAGGTGCCTCTGCATCTCTTCAAAAGACACATCTCGCACCAGTGGTCCAGGGACACGCTTTTTAGAGGCCCGTCTTGATGTGGGATTAACTCCTGATATTATTACATGAGTTCACAGGAGTGTGCTGTTCCTCGGGAGAGATGTATCATATCCCAAAAGGAGTCGCATCAGCTGCAGCCACCGCTGTCTGCAATCTTGCCAGAAAGACAGAGGAAGCTCTCTAGATTATGGTCTTTTTGGATCCATGAGCCTTTCCTCCTCTTTTTTCTTTCTTTCCCTTTTTCGTTTTTGCTGATTAGCCCAGCCCTTGGCTGTGGGGACTGATTATTTTCAGGGCCTGTTGCCATAGCTTTTATTTATTTATATTTGCATTTGTCTTCTCCTTCCTGCAAGGAGAACAGGAGGAGAGTGTAACCCCTGCTCACTGAGCAAAGAGACCCCTTTTCAAGTGGCGATTCTCTTCTGTTTAGCAGGGGGAGAGCAACTGGCCATATCCAGCCCCAGCACAGCATCCCTCCAGTGGCTGTTGCTGCTGGTATCTGCCTTGCGTTTCTTTTTAGATTGTGAGCCCTTTGGGAATGGGAATGTCTTATTTATGTGTTATTTATTTGTCTGTGAAAACCGCTTTGAGAACTTTGGTTGAAGGGCAGTATATAAATATCCGTAGTAATCGTAGTAGTAGTAGTAGTAGTAGTAGTAGTAGTAAAAGGTAAAGTGTGCCGTTGAGTCGATTTCAACTCCTGGCGCCCACACAGCCCTGTGGTTGTCTTTGGTAGAATACAGGAAGGGTGTACCATTGCCTCCTCCTGTGCAGTATGAGATGATGCCTTTCAGCACTTTCCTATAGTGCTGCTGCCCGATATAGGTGTTTCCCATAGTCTGAGAAACATACCAGCGGGGATTCGAACCAGCAACCTCTGGCTTGCTAATCAAGTCATTTCCCCGCTGCGCCAGTAGCAGCAGTAATATATGGCCTTCCTTTTTTTTTTATCCTTACAACAAGCCAGGTAAGATTAAGGTAGATTAAGACATAAAGGTAGTGCCAGAACGGAGGGGGCATGCTGAAGTTCCCAGATTCAGTCCCTGGCAGCATCTCTAAGTAGAGTTGGGAAATAACCCTGTCCTGAAACCCCAAAGAGAGCTACTCAGAGTCAGTATAGACAATTTTGAGTGAGATGGACCAAGGGTCTGACTTTAAGGCAGTTTCATCTGTTCTCATCATATATATTCACACACACACACACACACACACACACACACACACACACACCTGCTGGACCAGGCCCAGGGCCTATCTAGTCCAGCACCCTGTTTTATATAGTGGCCCACCCGATGCCTCTGGGAAGCCCACACGCAAGAGATGAAGGCATGCCCTCTCTCCTGCTGCTACTTCCCTGTATCTGGTGTTTAGGAGCATTTTGCCTCTGAGGCTGGAGGTGACCTATAGCCCTCAGGCTAGTAGCCATTGATAGGTACATCTGCAGCATACATCCACTGGGCATTGGGTACATCTGCAGCATACATCCATATTGCACAGGCTTGATGACTCACATTGTCTGCAACCACAGCCTTTAAAAGTCCTTACATCATGTGTGTGTGTGTGTGTCTGTGTGTGTGTGTGTGTATACACACACACACACACACACACACACACATATACACACACACACACACACACACACACACATATATATATATATAACTGTCTAGCCTCGAGCTTTGACTGCTGTGAGATCCATAGACCATACCTGTCTCACTCTACCTTTGGGCAATTCTAGCTCAGCTTTAGGGAAGGGGAAAGCCCCATTCCTGTTGAGGGTCCTAGAGGTGAGGACTCCTACTGAGCCATCTCAGGAGAAATGGGAATCTTTCCCAGTGGTCTCAGCTCATCTTTCTCCTCCACAGCAATCTCTGGTTTGGATGCCTCACCCTTCCCTCCTTCTCTGATGGCCACTGATCTTGCTCCCCATGTCCACGTAAGCTCCTGGTCCTATTATGCAGATAATCCTCTTGTGCAATATTGGACAAAGACAGATGTAATATGGGTGAAGACAAATGTAATATTGGTGAAGACAAATGCAATATGGGTGAAGATAGATGTAATATGACAGATGTAAAGTATCATCACTGCTTTCAAAACAAACAGTTTTTCCTGCCTTGTGCTGAATTCTGGGGAGGGTGAGGGAAGAGTGATTCAGGTTAAACTTGAGAAAATTCCTGCTGTGGTGAGCACCTATTGGTTCACATCTGTGCCAGCACAAGTACACCTCGGTTCCCAATCCCTGGAGCAAGTTGCAACTCTTTTAATAATCTTTGTGACTGTTTTGTGATATACATCCGTTAAATGCATCTCTGCATGACACACCTCTGTGACTCTTGTAAAGTAGACACCCCACCTGATGGACAAGGGGAAGGAGAAGTATGAAAGCTGATGCAGCATTTGACTTGCATGCATGTATCAATGACTGCTCTAAAATTTTGCTTCTGGGTGCAGCTAAGTTGGGGAGTAAGCTGGCAATTCAACCAAGAAGTGGGACATGTTCAGGTGAATGAATGTGTTGTAGCCAAGTGATACAAGTTTTGCCTGACTGTTTGAAGCAGGGAATATATTGAATTGGCATTAACAAGGGTCTTTCAAATAAAGTATGTGGAGAACCTCTTTGAGATAACCCTCCAGTGTTTCTCCTGGGAGGAATCCTGCAATTCTCTTTCAGATTTCAGTTTGGACAAATCTCAGTTCTGATTCTTGATGATGAAAAAGTCAACTGCAGATCCCATGTGTTATGAACATAGGAAGCTGTCTCATACTGAGTCAGACTCTTGGTCCATCTAGGTCAGTATTGTTTACACTGATTGGCAGCTGCTCTTCAAGGTGTCAGGCAGGAGTCTTCCCAGCCGTACATTTAGATCTGCCAAGGATTGGATGTGGGACCTTATGCATGCAACACAGATGTTCTACCACTGAGCTACAAGCCCCATCCCCTGAGTGGAATATCTTATATCACTCCCATGTCGTCTCCCACCAAATGCAAACCAAAGCAGACACTGCTTAGGAAAGAGAACAATTCATGCTCACTACCACAAGACCAGCTCTCCTCCCCAAATGAGGCACTGCACACAGAAGCATAGGAAGTTTCCCTATGCACACAGTGCACACAGAAAAGCATAGGAATGACCAGACCGTTGCTCCATCTAGTTCAGTGCTGTCTGCACTGACTGGCAGCAGCTCTCCAAGGTTTCAGGCAGGAGTTTCTCCCAGTCCTACCTGGAGATGCTGCCAGAGAGTGAACCTGGGCCCTTCTGCATGTCACTCAGATTCTCTACAAGTATGCAAAAGGTCCCAGTTCACTCCCTAGTAGTAAGTTCAGGTGGTAAGTGATGAGAAAACCTCTACCTGAGACTCCAGAGCGGTGTTGCCAGTCAGAGCTGGCAATACTGTGTTAAATGGACCTATAAGATGACCTTTATAAGGTTAGTTCAAAGGTCTTATATAAGACTATATAAGTCTTATAGGACTTATGGATCCTATACGTTGACCATACAGGTCAGCTTCGTATGTACTCATCCACCTTTCCATTGAATTGGGTTGCTGGGAACTATCAGTACAAGTAGGAATGAGATTATTCATTGTTACTTTTCTGACAATGAGGTAATGCAGCTAAAGTGAGTGCAACTCTTGTTTGATGAATGCATCCCTCCCCCACTTGCGCACGCGCAGGCACGCACACACACACACATTTAATTCATTTTCCTGATTCACTGCATCACAAGGAATGAGATTCATCGTATTAAAATTAAAATTTGAATCTGTGTCAAGGCAATTTAATCTTGCTCAAGGATGGCAGGCCAGAACGTAGCTGGATCTTGCTGGAACTTCCTTCCCTGGCAGTTTGGGAAGCATCTTCTCCCTCCTCTTCCCGGCACCACACCAACACTAACCAAATTAATTTTCTCTAATTACAAGAAACTCTAAATTCCTACTTTTAAAATAGGTTAGAGAGTCACAGATCATCGGTAATAGATAGCACAATGCCATTGTGAGGGGAGGTGGGATTGTTGCAGGGAAATTTGGGGGTGCAGCACACACACACACACACACACACACACACACACACACACTCCCTCAGTAGAACCTGAATTGCCCAGGATGAAGGATGTAGGAACATAGCCCTTTGGGAACAGGGGACCATTTTATTCATGTATTATTTTTCTGTGTAAATCCCTTTGTGAACTTTGGTAGAAGAGTGATATCTAAATATCCATAGTAATATATGAGCATTTGTAGTAGTAGTCCACCACTCTAAACACTATACCACAATCTGTGATGCTCAGCAATATTAAAATGTCTATATTAGGGATGTGCACAAATCTAGTTTTTTATTTGAATTTGAATCAAATTCGAATTGAATTTTGAAAATTCATTTTGAATTAAGATCAAATGTGAATCAATTCAAGCCTGTTTGGGTGCCTTTTTTAACTAATCAGGGGGATTGAATGGTTTTTTAAAGGTACCAAATGGTCCTTGAATTGAATTTGAATCAAATTTCAAAAATTCGAATTGGATTTGAATCTAATTGCCCTTTTAAGGGGTGATTCGATTCAAAGCCGAATCACCCAGATTGAGTTGAATCGATTTGTTTTTGACTTAATTTGCACATCCCAAGTATATATTCAAGAACGGCTTATTTTGGGCATGGGGCTGGTTCTCCACCAATCTGATACTTTGATATGGCCACTAAAACCAAACTGGCCAAGCACTAGAAGCAAAATTGTAGTGACAGCTATCAAGGTATGGGATACATACAAAGGACGATTGGTTCTCACTTCTTCACCAGTATCTCTGATTCTATTTCATGAAGACTTGTTTGAACCAGTACTTTTTTCTATATGGGATGTACATGACTCTAAAAGTTTCTGAGGGGGAGGAGACACACCATTGCCTATAATGAAATAAAGGGCACACAAGCGTAGATTTTTTGGGATCTCCCCCACCCCCACCTCCGGCCCAAGATCTACAAATCAGGAATCCAATAACATTACATCAAGGAGAAAATGAGGCGAGTGGAAGGTTGAGCAAGTTCGAACATCTCATCATAAATTGTATAAGGACTTTTGTCAAAACATGCTAAGCTCTTGTTATAAACAGTCCCTATAGCTCTTGGGTAGGAAAGGGAGGAGGAGGAGGATGTAGGAATCCAACTTCTACACCCCCAATTGAAATCCTTATTGGGTACTGGCCACTGATTTTCTGTTAATTCAACTCCATGGAATAAATTTCTTTAAAATGTTGTTGGAGTGGCATTATTACATGCTTGACAAGACAAAAAGAATATGCTGCTCTTTATTCAAACATGCTTGGAAATGAAACAAGGAGCTTATTTGTTACACTTTTGACGGTGACATGCTCATTTACAACAACATTGGAGGAACTTATATTGTACTATATTTGTTGTTATGTTTAAGTGGTGGAAAATGCCATCCAATGACTAACTGCTTTCACAAAAGGACTTGGTTTCTTGATTTCTTTCTTTTTAGTGTGGTGGATGGGGCCGTAGCTCAGTGGAAGAGCATCTGCTTTGAATGCAGTAGGTGTAGATCCAAGGTTACCTGGCAGCAGGGGCATAGCTAGGGGAGAGAGGGCCCGTGCTCATCCCTCTCTCTGGCGGCCCCCCAGAGTGAGGGAGATAATGGAGAAAATAGGGAGGGGTGGAGCAGGAGGGCCCTCAGGAGCTGGGGGGCCATGTTCTTTGAACCCTTTTGTTCAATTATAGCTACGCCCATGCCTGGCAGCATCTCCAGGCAGGCCTGGGAAAGACCCCTGCCGGAAACCTTTGGGAGCTGCTGCCAATCATTGTAGACAATCCTAAGCTAGAGGGACCGAGGGTCTGACTCAGTATAAGGCAGTGCTGTGTGCTTGGGACGGGGCAGAAGAGCATCTGCTCTGCATGCAGAAGACCCCAGGTTCCATCCCTGGCAGCATCTTTGGGAGGTAGCTCTGGGAGAGACTCTTGCCTGAAGCTTTGGAGAAGCCGCTGCCAGTCTGTGAAGACAATACTGAGCTAGCTGGCCCAAGGGCCTGAAAAATGATTTGCACCTCCCTAGTCTATATTCAAGAAAGGCTAATTTCGGGGTGGGGGGCAGTTCTCCAGCAATCGGAAACTTGGACATGGCCACTAAAACCAAACGGACCGAGCATGGAGAGCAAAATTGTAGTGCCAGTTATCACTACAAGTATTGGGCTGTAGTTCGGTGGCAAAGCTTTGCATGCAGAAGGTCCCAGGTTAAGTTGCCGGCACCATCTCTCGGTGGGGCCTGAAACCTTGGAGAAACACTGCCAGACAGGGCAGACAACCCTCAGCTATATGGGTCTGACTCGGTATAAGGCAGCTTCCTGCGTTCTTATGTTCTACTCAACTTCTCACTTTGGACCCAGGCTTTGCATCCCAGTTTCAGTTCAGGGGCTCGCCTAAAGATGTCTGCTATTAATGCCGGGCCTGCTATTAAAAAGACCTTCCCTCAGTTGCTGTATTTCTCATGGCTGCCAGTGTCATCTTGAAATAACAGTTCCTCCAAGCCGTTATGGTTCTAGTGATTCTTTTCGAAAAGTCATTAGATCTGGCTGGCAGCGCAACGTTGCGCAATATAAATATGCGCCACACCACCAAGTCACCAAGAGGGGCACATTCTCAAGTAATTATGCAAATAAATCCGCAGGGCGCTCTCAAGTATGGGCCGCCACGTACATTTGTATTAATCAGAGCTGACGTTCCTGACAAGGGAATCTATTTCCCTGCCTTCCCGCCGAGATGCAGATTTAATGGCAGAGCCAGCACCATGGCCCACTGAAAGAGGTAAAGGCTGCTGTCTTATCTCAACAAGTCCTTCAGGTGTCTCGGGGAAGCTGGGATCGCTGGAGCTTGGAATAAATAACATTTTCTTCACTTTGGAGTTCACGGGTTCGACCCTCCCCGGTGCATGCAGCGAACGCTGATCGCCCCTTGGAATTGAACGGCTTTTTGGTAACCTCTCTCCCGCACCGTATACGATGTTCAGCATCTGCTGAATGCAAAGATGTTTGCATATCCTCGAATGAACTTTTCTGACACTTCAGTCACAGCGGCTGAATGTGGGCCAGATAATACAGCCCTGGATTTTGTATTCAAGGTCTCGAGTTGGCTCATTTGTCTCTGGGTTGAAGCCCCTACTTTATCAAGAAGGAAATGACAAAAGGCAGTTGGTTTCTGGTGTTTCTCTGATATATTTTCCCTTTAAAAAAAAAAAAAGGAGAAGAAGAAGTATATGCATTTAGAGAAGAGGAGAAGACTTTCATTTTTAAAGAGCTGAAATATATATAATTATTTTCACGAGAGCAGTGCTACAATCCATCTGGGCTGAGAGTTCAATGTCACGCTAGAGTGCGACCGTGAGACATGGTTTGGGAAGCAATTTGGGGGGAAGTGGGGGGACGTTAAGTGCCAGAGACACAAAGGCTCAGTTCAGATGATATCTAAAAAGGGGGCTCCCTAACTTAGCTTCCCATACGTTGGGTCCTCAAAGGCCATTGTGGCTGGGGATAATGGGAAATTAAGAACAGTACCTTTTTCACACAGTGCCTAATTAATTAGGATTCTCTGGGACAGGATTCTCTGGGACAGGATGTGGTGATGGCCACCAGCTAGGATGTTTTTAAGTGGGGCCTAGACTTAAAAACTCATAGAGGGCAAATTAATCGACTCAAATTCATGGAGGTCTATCAATGGCTAGTTGTCTCGATGGCTATCGGTTGCCTCCAGAATCAGAGACAGGATGCCTCCGAACACCCGTTGTAGGGGAGCAACAGCAAAAGAAAGGGCATGCCCTCAGCTCTTGCCTGTGGGCTTCTCAGAGGTATTTGGTGGGCCACTGTGTGAAACAGGATGCTGATCCATCTTATTTATTATTATTTCTCTCTGTAAACTGCTTTGGAAATGTTCGTTGAAAAGAGGTATATAAATATTTGTTGTTGCTGCTGTTGGACTAAATAGGCCTTGGGCAGGCCCAGCAGGGCTGATCTTATCAGTTGCCAACTCAGTTTAATTGAGAAGGGGGGGAACCTAATGCTGAATACCCCCAGATGGACTTTCAGACAAAGCTGAGTCATTCCATGCCCAAAAGGGGAATCCGTTTCCTCAGACTGGGAGACTGGGAGTGGGAGATCTCCTCATTGAAATGGTGGTATATAAATGTATTAAATAAATGAATTAATCAGGAACATAGGAAACTGCCATATGCCTTGGTCCATCTAGCTCAGTGCTGTCTACACTGACGGGCAGCAGCTCTCCAAAGTTTCAGGCAAGGGTCTCTCCCAGCCCTACCTGGAGATGCTGCCAGGGAGTGAACCTCGGACCTTCTGCATGCAAAGGAGATGGTTTTCCACTTACGCCCCTCCCCCCGCCAATTAATATGGTGTAAGCTGTATTTACCAGGAACTGATCCCTCAAATGGCTACAAGCATTCAGTTTAAACTCTATGCCCTGATGTGCCCCATTTTGGAGTTGTAGGTTGTTAAGTCTCGGTACCACAACTTGGGACTTTTTGATCTCTTAGTCATTTGTTGCCACAAGGTGGCATTGTAGATTTAAGTGAAAACAGTGGAAGGAGGAGAGCAGAGGAAGAATGGGGAAGGGAAGGAGAAATTGTGCTTCCTTTTGGAATGTTTCAAGAAATAAAAGAGATAAGGGTCAGTCAAGGGCCAGTTCAGACAATCAGGTTTTATATAGTTGAATCATCACACATTCGTTATTGGGTTAGGGGGACGGGGACAGTAAGCCAGCCATGTGAATATTCTGACACATGTCCAGATAATGACTCACCACATGCCAGAAAACCCTGATCCTGTACCCCACAATTGAGGTACGTGTTATGTAGAACTGAGCTGAAAGAATTTGTGGGGTTGGTTTTTTTTTTGTTTTGTTTTTTACAAAAAGAATGTTTAGCTGTTTGGAAGTGGGAGAGAGGAGTCTGGCAGGAGGGGGGGGAAATTACAGAATTGCCCATCTTTCACCTTTTTGCCACCACATTGTTTATAATCCTATCTGTTGTCGCAAGCTTCTGGTTGCTTCTGGGCACCATTTTTTTTTAACCCACAAGAGTGAGAGTAAGATGCATTACCTTCACTCTGATGTGGCTTCATGATGATGTCTGAAGCCAAATCGGGGTGATGGCTATGCTTCCTGCCCTCACTCTAGTGGGAATTTTTTAAAAAAGAAAAGAACTCTGCCGCACCTGGAAGTGCAGTTGCCACCGTCGATAATTTCACTCCATGGTTTGCCATGATTGTGCTCCCCCACAAAATGCTAAGTTGAGCTCCTAACTTTGCAACCTGCAAACAAGGCAAAATGTGGAGAGCTGCTGCCAGTCAGTGTAGGCGGTACTGAGCTAGATGGGCCAAAGGTCTGACTTGATATAAGGCAGCTTTCTGAGTCCCTATGTACCTCACAGGTTTTCTGTGAGGATCAAGTGAATAAGGTGAAACCCATGAATTCCACCCTATGCTCCCTGGAGAAAGAGTGGCGTATTTATTTACTTATATTAAAATTGATATCGGCATTTCCTAGATAAAAGCAATAAGCCCTTCTGAAAATCACTGGAGGAAAGGAAATTCTCCTTTCTTCTCATCCAGCTGTGAATTGCTTCTGAAATTCCAGTGATATTCCACCTGGTTCTTCCAGAAAATATTAAAAGTGGTATTGGGTTGATTCTCTTCATCTGCTTGGCAGGGAAAATATACTTTGTACTGAATTTTGAGCACTTGAATATCTTGTAGAGGTGAAAGGTCGTGTGAGATCTGAATATTTGCATGTATGCTTTTCTGGAATGTAGCAAGACTTATCTTTTGAAACAAACATACATTATTTGAAAAATCCCTTGAGAAGGGTCTGCCAGCAGACAACTATGGAAGAAACGGGTCTATTTTAGGGATGGAGAATTGGTACTGCTCAGGATGGGAGCCATGGCAATTATTAAACTCCACAGGTCATAGCCTCAGTCCAGCAGGTATGGCAGGCCCAGATAAAAGGAAAGATCAGGGTCTCTTAGGCATGGAATCCCTCCATGAGAGTGAGAGATGTCTCTGGACTTCGTATTTTCTTGGCTTGCAAAACTTGGTGACTCACAAGAACCTGGGTGATTCATAACGTCCACCTCAAATATGAGCTGCATTTTATGCCCCCAGCCCCCAGTTTCTCTCTGGCTCCAAGCCAGAGAAGAACTCAATGCATGACCTCCCTCCTACCACCCACCTGGAGAGAAATTCAGCTGGGCTGATAGCCAACTTCTCTGAGTCTCAACACCCAGAGCAGCCCCTTATTGAGGACTGAAAGCAGAGAAGGGCTCCTTCCTTCCTTCCTTCTTTACTGTAGAAACTGCAGCAGCAGGTACAAGGTAAAGAGGCAGGTGAGGAGAGGGCTCTTTGAAGCTGTTAGGAGTGACTGAGAAGGAAAATCACCGATTGGCTCAGTCTCCAGAATGACAGGGTCTGATCTGACTCAAATTTGCTTGGAATAAGCCAAGTTCTTTTCCAGTTCAGGAGGAGGAATAGCCTGGCTTATTGCAAGCTGATCTGAGGAGAACCGGCACAAGCGTGTCTGTGTCACACATTCACTGCTGAGAGTGGAGGTGTCCCTGCTGGTCCGTGGCCAGACCAATTCCTCCCTTTGCTCCCCTGCAGACTTTTAAACTAGGCTGGGAACGTGTCCCAGGATTGCACTCCCTGGATCCGACACCTCCACATCACCCCCAGTCATGCTGTGCTTACGTCAGGTGTGATCACAGCAGAAATGTGTCCTGAGTTGTGTAGTACTTTTGCCAAAGAAATAAGAAGCTGGTTCTCTTTACTGAAAGCTGGGTGGGAAGAGGGCCCAGTGTAGAGATGTGAAGGCCTTGGGGAAAAACCAGAACATTTTGGTTAGAAGCAAGCTTCCCCCCCCTCCACCCCCCCCCCCCCCCGCGAACTGTTTTGCTTTGTTCAAAAATTTGGGAGGATTTTTTTTGGGGGGAGGGGTCATAAAATATTTTCTTTTGGATATCTATCTATCTATCTATCTATCTATCTATCTATCTATCTATCTACCAACTAGATAGATAGATAGATAGATAGATAGATAGATAGATAGATAGATAGATAGACAGATCTTTTATTATGGTCATCAACCAGACAGACAAGCATAATACAGTTTGCAGCAGACAATAAGAACCTATATCAAAGTAAGCATCTCTTTGCATATTTTGCAAACTATTAAACAAAATTTGGCCACATTTAGAGAAATGTAATCATCATGATCAGAGAGGAGGTGCTGCAGAGAAAACATATTAGTATAGCTGGGATAATTTACTTTAAAAGGCTAGATAAAACTATTACGGATATCCTTATAAAATGAGCAATAAAGCAAAATATGCCCAGTTGTTTCCATGGCACCTGTACCACAAGGGCATAGCCAAGCAGTATAAGGTATTTTCTTCAATTTCACTTCTAGTACCACGGTAGGGAATGCGTTAAAGTGCGCAAGGGTTTTTCTTTTGGAATTATGAATAAAATATTTAAGAAAAGGTGTTCAGATATATTCATGTAAGGAAAGGTATCTTCTACAGCATGTGAAAGAAACTGGTCAATGTTTTGAAATGTACCAGATCAAGGAATAAAGGAACATGTGAAAAGGTAGAGAGGCTTGTCTCAATCTGGGCAATTCAGTTTTCACAAGTCATTAAGATGATAAAAACGAAGGGTCAGGAGAAGCAGAAACTGCTGGTGGTGATACAGTACTCCTAAACTTAACCTACCAAACATGATCAATGTTATGAGCAAAGCAAGTTATACATAATCAATGCTCCTAAAGAAACAATGTGACTTTAGACCCATAAAGATTGTTAGGGGGAAATAAGTGTGGAATATATCTCAATTTCCCCCCAAATTTCCATTAAAAAAAAAACAACACCGAAAAAATGGTTGGTTGGTTTTTTTAATGGCTTCAAAATTTCCAGAAATTTTACATCTCTAGTCCAGTCAGGCTCTAAGCCCTGTGTGTACTCCCAAGGAACAGCCACGTTTGAGCAAAAACTGAAGTAAGAGGAAGGCAAGTGACTGTGTGCTGGCCGCGATCTGATTAGGGCGGTGAGGGAGCGTGGTGTAGTGGTTAGACTCAGGGGAGTATCTAGGGGTAGGGCAGGCAGGGCACGTGCCCCGGGCGCCACTTGAAGGGGGGCGCCATTTTTCTAAAATTAAAAAAAAATTAAAATGGCTGCTGAAAACAAAATGGCCACTGTGCATGATCAAATGGCCTCTGTGAGGCCCTAGGCCATGCCAGGCCTCGCAGAGGCCATTTGAGCATGCGCAGTCACCATTTTGTTTTCAGTGGCCATTTTAAAAAATATTTTTTTAAAAATGGCCACCGCACATGCTGAAATGGTCCCTGTGAGGCCCTAGAGGCCAGAGAGGGGAGGGGAAACCTTTGCAGACCCCCCCCCCACAGCCTTTAGGAAGCCCCCCGAAGGGGCTACAGGTAATTTTTTTTAATTACTTTTTTTAAAAAAATATTTATTTTTATTTTTTATTTTTTTAAAATAATATAATATAAGTCACTGTACACATATTCAGTTTGGCACTATGTACAGAGAATCAGATGGGTGTCAGATGTTTGGACAGGGGCGCAATTTCAGTGCTTGCCCTAGGCACTATTTTCCCTAGATATGCCTCTGGTTAGACTGCTGGACTAGGACTGGGGAGACCCGGGTTCAGATCCCCATTCAGCCATAATACTAGCTGGGTGACTTTAGGCCAGTCACTTCTCTCTCAGCCTAACCTACTTCACAGGGTTGTTGTGAAAGAGAAACTCAAGTATGTGGGCTCCTTGGAGGGAGAGCAGGATATAAATGTAAAAATAAAACAACAACAACAACAACAACAATAATAATAATATAGCAGAATAGAAGAAAAAGAAATAGAAAAAATCACAAAATACAAAGATCTACAAATTGAAATTGAAAGGCTGTGGCAGAAAAAAACCAAAATAATCCCAGTGGTAATTGGCGCCCTGGGTGCAGTTACAAAAGACCTTGAAGAGCACCTCAACCCCATAGGGGCCACAGAAATCACCATCAGCCAATTACAAAAAGCAGCTTTACTGGGAACAGCCTATATTTTGTGACGATATCTATAATAACCAACAGTATTGATGATAAAATTCAGCCATCCCAGGTCCTTGGGAAGGACTCAATGTCTGAATAAAACAAACCAGTCAATAACACCTGTCTGACTGTGTAAACAAGAAATATTATTATCATTATTATTATTATTATTATTATTATTATTATTATTATTATTATTATTATTATTATTCCTGGGTATACACAAGATGGGTGGGTTGCTGCTGTCCAACCCGGATTGAAGCTAGTGCACAATTGCTCCCCACCATCCTTCCTCGGTTTTTGGGGACACACGAGTGTTTCCCAGGATCACACATGCGACCTGGCTGGCTGGCTGCTACTCCAACTCAGCTGTCAGTCGTGAGAACGGACTCAAGGATTCTAGAACCAAGGCTGTTTGCTTTATGGAGGGTGGCAAACAGCAGGAGGCTATAGAAGTCTCCAAGTGATCAGTTAAGAAGAGGAGAGCTGGTCTTGTGCTAGCAAGCACGAATTGTTCCCTTTGCTAAGCCAGGACCCCTTTGGTTTGCATTTGGATGGGAGCCTACACGTGAGGGCTGTGCGATATTCCCCTTAGTGGGGTGGGACCCTAACACAGCAGAAGAGCATCTGCATCCTTGCATCCAGAAGGCCCCAGGTTCAGTCCTTGGCAGCATCTCCAGGTAGGGATGGACCCCTGGAGAGTTCTTGATTGGACCCTTGGAGAGCTGCTGCCAGTCATTGTAGGCAGGGCTGAGCTAGATGGAGCAATGTTCTGACTTGGTATCAGGCAGCTTCCTATGTTCCTAAGAGGGAGTATAATGGAAAAATACTGTCAAGGTTTCTCCCTGTTGGCTCCTGATGGTTTCCCCCCAGAAATAACCACTTAGAGCCCTGGCAGGATTGCAGATGAAGTAGATGAACTCTCCCCACATTCTGTTCTGCCTTCTGGAGAAAAATGCTATATGTAGACTTTAAAGAATTAGGATACACCAGGGAACATGGCCATCTTCGGTTTCCCCCACCCCCACCCCCCACCCCACACCTCATGGAGGGTAACTTCTGCACAGGGACAGACCCCCTTGGTTGGTTGGTTGGTTGGTTGGTTGGTTGGTTGGTTGGTTGGTTAAGTGCCGTCAAGTCGGTCTTGACTCTTAGCATAGATAGATTCTCTCCAGGATGAGCTGTCTTCAACTTGGCCTTTCAGGTCTCTCAGTGGTGCATTCATCACTGTTGAAACCATCCATCTTGCTGCTGGGCGTCCTCTTCTCTTTCCTTCAACTTTCCCCAGCCTTATGGACTTCTCAAGGTTGCTGCATCTTCGCATAATGTGTCCGAAGTATTACAGTTTGAGCCTGGCCATTTGTGCCTGGAGTGAAAATTCTGGATTGATTTGTTGTATGATCCATTTGTTTGTTTTCCTGGCTGTCCATGATATCCTCCACAATCTTCTCCAGCACCAAAGTTCAAAAGGGCCAATGCTTTTTCTATCTTGCTTCTTCATGGTCCAGCTTTCACATCCATAGAGTGTCACAGGAAAAACCACTGTCCGAACGAGTCTAATCTTTGTAGGTATAGTTCAGACACCCCTAGCTCCTACAAAACAGACATGCTACCTTCTACAATCCCCAGGTCTTCTTCCTAGCTGGGCTCAAGCTTTCCACCATGCAAACTTAGGGAGGAGAGCTGGTTCTGAGGGGACACTCACAGTAGACAAACTTCGTTGGCTTCCCTTGAGAATTGTCAGAGGGGTCTCCTCCCCAGGAGCCCTGAGATTTCCTTCAGATTTCACACTTCTTCAAAATTTCAGTCCCAGTCCTAGGCACAGGTCAGTAGAAAGTATGGTATGGTGCTCACAGAAGCATCCACCGAAATTAGAACTACATCTTCTTTGTGACGGTGACCAGGAGCAAATGTCTTCCCTTGTATCTTGGGAGCACGGACACCCTCCCTCAGTTCCCACTTCCAGCTGTGAAAGTCAAACTTTTCCCTTCTGCTAGCCCTTTCCAGGATGTCTGCAATACTGAGAATGGATGGCGGGGGGTTGCTTTTAATTGAAAAAAGGCGCCAGGCTCCAGGGACACAGGAAAGTCACTGGGAGCATGTGAACAGCAATTTATATTGTCAGTTCAAGTTACAGTCACCCTGACATGCGAAATCTGCAGATGTCAGTTTCTAGATGTGTGACTTTGACACGCCTCATCGAAGTGGGCGAACTTCACCTCTTTTCCAGAGCTTTGGGTTGGGGTCTTCCCAAATGGGACATGTGATGTGGTGGGTTAAATATAGATCCAGGCAGCCCTGCCCTACTGTGCATGCATGTATTCATGCATCCCAAGGTGGTGCCAGATTTTGGGAGGAGAGCTTGTCCTGTGTGAGCATGAATTGCCCCCTTTGCTACACAGGGTCCACCTTGGTTTGCATTAGGATGGAGACTACATGTGAGCGCACTGTAAGATATTTCCCTTGGGGGATGGAGTCATAGCTCACAGACTGTGGCATACATACATGCCTGCAGAAGGTCCCATGCTCAACCCCTGCAGCATCCCCAGGCAGAGAAAGGGGGAGAGACTCCCACCTGAAACCTTAGAGAGCTGCCAGTAGATAGTACTGAACCAAATGGACCAATGGTCTGACTCACTATAAAGCAGCACCTATGTTCCTCAGTCCACACATGCCCTGCGGCACGTCAGAAACAGCTCCGCTCTTCATCAGCACGTGCCCTGAGATACTTCTTGCGCTTCTGATATGGAGCCTTATAGAGAGAAATTTTGCATTTTTCATTTCGATATCACTGCATAAGGGAAGCACAAGTTCTGCTTCCCATTCCTGAGCGGCACAAAATTCGAGGAAAGTTAGGAAAGCGCTCCTGTCTTGAGAAGCGGCCATAGCTCAGTGGTAACACTCAGGGTTGCATGGAGAAGGTGCCAGGTCCAAGCTTTATGGACTAAAAGTTTGTTGCCGGATAAGGCATGTAGTGGGGTGTGTGTGTGTTGTACCAGAAATTATTTTTTAAAAGGTTTTGTAAATTGTGGACGATGCAAGTCATTTAGTGGTACTAGAGAAAGACATGCTGTTCTGGTAGCTCCAGGTCTTAACACTCACATCAGTTTCGGAGGATGAATACAACTGAAGGAAGCCCGGGCGGGTGCGTGGCTGGGGGAGTCAGTCATGTGGCTTGGTTCCGGGGGGGGCAAGGCAGTGGGCCCCCAGACAACTGTCCCCCCTTGCCCTCTTAGAGTTACGCCCCTGGCTCCAAGTCAGTCATGAAGCTGACGTCTGACCAGTCATCTCAATCTAACCTACCACAGAAGGTTGTTGAGAAGGAAAACAGGATAACCATCTGAGCTCCTTGCAGGGAGAAAGACGTAGACCACAAACGGAAAACCCCTTTCAACAGCGGGTCTTCCAGTACTGGTGGCAGCTATCTACACTTCTCCTTTCAAATGAAATGAGCTGCCCAACCAAGGTCACGTCAATTCCAGGAAGCTCTCTTTCCTCCTGCCTTCCCAGGCAAGTGATAGGTTAGCACTTTTTATCTGCAGGTAAATCCTTTCCAGGAGTATTTTGCTGAGTGTAAATGGATCCCACCGACCCCCCCTGCTAATGGTGCATCTCCTCACCTTGAACTGTACCGCTATCCACTTTCATATTCTTTTAAAAATAGGAAACGGTGAGGCTCAGGTGCTTGCCACAAACATGCCCTTGCTGAGCAAACAAGGCTCTGAAATGCCATCCCTAGAATCCCTAGAATCCTCCTCTCCCAGGCTCCTGGAACGATAGCAATGCTAGATGGAAATTCTAAAAAGTTAAGGGAGTAAGATTCCCCCTTTACACCAGTTGATGCAAAATGCCTTCACCATTATATATGAGAGCCAGCATGGTGTAGTGGTTAGAGTGCTGGACTAGGACCGGGGAGACCCAAGTTCAAATCCCCATTCAGCCATGATACTAGCTGGGTGACTCTGGGCCAGTCACTTCTCTCTCAGCCTAACCTACTTCACAGGGTTGTTGTGAGGAGAAACCTAAGTATGTAGTACACTGCTCTGGGCTCCTTGGAGGAAGAGCGGGATATAAAATGTAATTAATAATTAATAATAATAGTTAATAAATCCCTGTTGCGTTGAGGGCATAGCCCTAGGGGTAGGGAATCATTTTGTCATGGTGGCTGTCCAGTTATTCCATACCTCTTCATGTCTGAGGACTTCATTTAGTTATTAATTTGGGGAAAATCACATTAGTCTTATTTTATTATGTCATTGCGTTTATTATGTCATTGCTAATGCTCATCGAACCTGGAGAGGAGAGCTGGTCTTGTGGCAGCAAGCATGACTTGTCCCCTTAGCTAAGCAGGGTCCACCCTGGTTGCATATGAAAGGGAAACTTGATGTGTGAGCATTGTAAGATATTCCCCCCTTTAGGGGATGGAGCCACTCTGGGAAGGGCAGAAGGTTTCACGTTCCCTCCTTGGCAGCACCTCCAAGATAGGGCTGAGACAGACTCCTGCCTGCAACCTTAGGAACATAGGAAGCTGCCATATACTGAGTCAGACCATTGGTCTATCTAGCTCAGGATTGTCTTCACAGACTGGCAGCGGCTTCTCCAAGGTTGCAGGCAGGAGTCTCTCTCTTAGCCCTATCTTGGAGAAGCCAGGGAGGGAACTTGGAACCTTCTGCTCTTCCTTGGAGAAGCCACTGCCAGTCTGTGAAGACAACACTGAGCTAGATAGAGCAACGGTCTGACTCAGTACATGGCAGCTTCCTATGTTCCTATGAACCTCAAGATCATTTACAACAGAGCAAATATAAACCATTAAAAACAATTAAACACGCCAAGCCTGCCCCAAAAGGATGCATTTCCTTGCCCTTCTTATGGGCCACCAAGGAGCCTGAACCTCCCTCATATCTCAGCATGCAGCTCATGCCAAAGTTCGGGGCACCTAACAAGAAGGCCCAACCCTGGCCCCCATGGGAATGGGGCCATGGCTCAGAGGCAGAGCATCTGCTTTGCATGCAGAAGGTCTTGGGCGGAATCCTGGCAGCATCTTCAGGTAGGGCTGGGAAAGAGGCCTGCCTGAAGCCTTGGAGAGCTGCTGCCAGTCTATGTAGATAATACTGAGCTAGATGGACCAAGGGTCTGACTCGGTAGGAAGCTGCTTCCTTCCTATGTTCCTGTGAGTTGCCATGATTGTCCCCAGATGACCTCAATGAGTGCCTGGAGATCATACAGAAGAAGGGCATTCTCTTAGGTAACCCAGACTCAAGCGATTTAGGGCTTTAAAGGTAATCACCAGCCCAGAAATTTATCGGCAGCCATATTACAAGCGTAATATGTTCATTCTGAGTTACCCTGAAGACCAACCTGTCTTGTTATTCATAAATGTGCCTGGCTTCCATTTTTGTAACCATTTCTTTTTTGGCCACCTCCATCACAGTCCTTCAGGAATAGACACGCGACTCTCTTGACAACCCCTGTGGGACAAAATCCAGCCTCTTATGGGTGACCTTAATGGGTCTCCTTGGGGAGGGGGCATTTTCCTCCCCAGCAGCCATTCTCCAGAGTGGGGTTTTGGCCCCAGCTTCTCCTTTCCAGCAAGGAGGAATCACCCTCTTTAAATTTTGCCCAAATTGAATGGGCTCCAGATAAATAATGAATGGGTTACGAATGAGTAATGCATTCATTATTCATTCAGAGCTCTGGTCATTCATTTTGGAGTCAATGAAAAATGAAGCAAACAGACCCCGTCTGGATTATTTTTTATTTGTTCTGCAATGAATGCACACCAAATAGCAGACTTGGGGAGGAAGAAAACCAGACATCCTACATAGTGTCCAGATTGTCAAAGATTCTCAAATTATGGGATGGCCTCGCTAGTAGAACACAGGGCAGTTTAGAGAGGGCATTGCCTTCCAGGGAAAGAGCAGTTAAGTTAAAATGACACTAGACTTCTTATCAGCCATAAAATGGGTTGACAATTTAACCTGTCTTTAGGTTCAAGGCAGAACAACAACAACAACAAAAGGATGCTTCTATGAAGCTGCTACCTGTTGAGTCAGACCATTGGTCCAACGACCTCAGTATTGCCTACACAGACCAGCAGCAGGTCTCTACCCCTATCTTGCGATAGGGGGGGCTCTTCCTGGAGATGCTGGGGATTGAACTTGGGACCTTTTGCTTGCAAGGCGGATGCTCTACCCATGGGCTACATGACCTTGTCCTAATGGACAATTAATGCATAGTTAAACAGTGCAAGATTAATCTCTGGAATTGACTGCCACAGGATGTGGGGATGTCCATTTTCTTGGATAACTTTAAGAGGAGCATAGACACATTCATGGAGAATAGGTCTACCTTAAAAAAATGGATTACAGCTTTTTAAGAACAAAAACAGAAAGAGATAGTAAACAATGATTCACAAATTATTGCCTCATTTTACAAATCTATGTAAATGTTTACAGTAAATTAAACATGTGTGTCGAATCAGAAGATGAATGTGGTTTACTTTCTGATTATTTAGTAAATGCAGACCCATTTAGGATAAATGGACTGCATTTCCTTCCCTTACGTTTATGTAATTGGTTGGTTGGGACAGAGGATAGATCTATCAGCAATTGCTCCTAGTCATAAGAGCTTAAAGGAATCGCTATGCTCAGAGGAAGTATACATTTGAATACCTCTTGTAGGATAGCTAAAGGATAATAAGTAGAAACCTTCCTCAATCATGGGAACCCAGGAAGCTGCCTTATTCTGAGTCAGACCATTATCTATCTAACTCAGTATTGTCTACACTGACTGGCAGCAGCTCTCCAAGGTTTCAGGCAGGGGTCTCTCCCAGCCCTACGTGGAGATGCTGCCAGGGATTGAAGCGGGGGCTTTCTGCATGCAAAGCCGGCGCTCTACCACTGAGCTACAGGATCCCCCGATCCCCCAAGGGGAGTATCTTACAGTGCCCACATGTAGTCTCCCCAAACCAGAGCAGACTCTACTTAGCAAAAGGGACGATTCATGCTCTCTACCACAAGACCAGCTCTCCTCACACTCAAGATAAGCGTCTTCATTTGGGTCATTGGACTGGCTCCATCAGGCACCTGAATGACCCCGTGTCCAGCATGCCCAGTCCTGTATATTCAGAGGCGTTCTTCCCCTTGGACTTGCGGGCCAAGGTCCTTACCCCCTGAGGACTGCCCAAATACTCTTTAGTCTGTCCCGGGGTGCGTAGACTGATGCAGCATGGCTGTTCTTATGTTAAACCTCTCTTTCTTCCGATCACTTATGCATGGAGTGGAGAGAGTGGACAGAGAGAAACTTCTCTCCCTCTCCCGCAACACTAGCACTAGGGGCCAACCCATGAAACTGAAGGCCGGGAATTTTAGGATCAACCAAAGGAGGTACTTTCCCCACACACACAGTGCGCAATTAATCTATGGACTTCTCTGCCACGGGAGGTGGTGATGGCCAGTAGCTTGGATGGCTTTAAAAGGGGCTTGGACCGATTCATGGAGGTCAGGTCTAGCAATGGCTACTAGTCTGGTGGCTACAGGCCACCTCCAGCCTCAGAGGCATGATGCCTCCACATACCAGTTGCAGGGGAGCAACAGCAGGAGAGAGAGCATGCCTTCAGTTCTTGCCCTGGGGCTACTAAGAGGTATCTGGTGGGCCACTGTGGGGAAACAGGAGGCTGCACTAAATGGGCCTTCTTGGGCCTGATCCAGCAGGGCTGTCCTTATGTTCCTGCTCTCACATCATGCACAGTGGATTGGGGCACAGAACCGTAATATAGCTCAACGGGTGCAGAATTAACACCCATGCACCTTCCCCTTTTCCTGATCCAAAGAGCCCAAGAAGAAGAAGAAGAAGAAGAAGCCGCAGTATCTTGGGTAATAGATCCTGATGTCTCCCAGTTTGCAGGCCCAGTGACTATTATCCTGGTCCTGGCAGGCGGAGGCCATTTCCCAGCACAGATTTAACAGCCAGCTCCTTTTCAGTGAGAGCTCATATTTCTCGAGACTTCATTACATTTACAAAATACTTTAAAGTCTTCATTTGCTGGTTCGTGATGCGTCAGTGTCATGAGGAATTACAAAAGGGAGAGACAACGCCGTCATAAAACACCAAGGGTCTGAAAGCATTTTCAGAATCCTTGGAGTTGCACACTCACTCTGGAACATAGGAAGCTGCCTTGTGCTGGGTCGGACCATGGATCCATCTAGCTCAGCATTGTCTACACCAGGGCAGTTCCACTTAGGACCTCCTAAATGATCTTGAGGTTCATAATACAGTGGTCCCTCGACTTACGTTGTTAATCTGTTCCGAATGGACGTTCGTAAGTCGAAATTTTCGTAGGTCGAAAAGCGCACCCACGGAGGTCTGGAAACACTCGTAAGTCGAGGAAACCGCATCTAAAAATTTGTAAGTCGAGGAAGCCAAATCTAAACCGCCAACTACTTCCGGTCTTTTTTGGCGTTCGTAAGTCGAAAACGTTGGTTGTCGAGTAGTTCGTAGGTCGAGGGACTACTGTATACTATGACTGTATTGTCTGAAATATTGCTGAAAAGCTCCAGTCTGATGGATGGAGGAGTGGGAGGTATTTGCGGGGTTGCTGCTGCTGCTATCCTTTTTTACTCCTGGAGTAATCCCTGGTGGGCTTGTGGTACCCTGAATTTCACCCTTCCTGAATTCCTTTAACTAGGAAAAGTTCTGAACTCAGTTCCAGAACTGGAACGTGCACAATCTGACTCCGTTTTCAACTCATTCCATTCATATTTCTTAAAAAAGAAATATGCCATGTTTAATGATAACTTAATATGTGACGGAAAAGAATTATAACAAAGAGTGGGGGGAAACGTGAGGCTGAATATTATCTTGGAACTTATTGTTCCAGGACATTATACAAAGAGCCCATTTCTCCAACGGAATCATCAGTCTGTTTCCTAAAATAGTTTCTGGAAAAATAAGTGAATTTGGTTAATAAGGCTATGTCTGAGATCTTTTAAAAGCCATTTGACAAAAAGACGGTGCTCTGGCTTTTGTCCAATTTAGAGAGATAACAAATCTTTGCCACCATTAATAGATTTAGTACCCAAGTCCAAGTCTGCAAAATCCAAGTCTAGATTTAGTACCCAAGTCCAAGTCTCTCATCCTTAAGGTAACACAATAACATTGTATTTATTTTGCTGCTGCTACTATTTAAGGTGTTTTATATATAACATTTTAGGTTAAAAACCCCACTGAGTGATTAATTTAAAAAGCAGCTAAGAATAACCATAAAAACACACACAGAGAAGCAGGATACAATTCAAAATAATTTTTAAAACCTGGGTAAATAAAGTGATCTTTTGTGGTGCTGAATGGGTATTAAACACAAATATCATTCTCATGATAATGAATAGGTTAGGAGAGCCTGTAGAATCCAAGGGAAAGAATTGTGTTATGCAAGGACAAGGCAATGGAGTGGAATCAGGAATATTAATAGTTTAATGAAATAGATATTATGTACTGAGAGGCAAGTGCAGACTGCTTCTCTGTGCTCTTGCTACTGGTTGTTTGTTCGCCCCGTCTCTCCTCCCAGGTTGGAATATAAGTATCTAAAGCCCCATTCAAACGCGGGCCTGGATCAAGGAATGGGTTAACCAAAAACACCACAGAGCTGTCCTTCCCTAGTTCAGGAATTCTGTGTGCTCCGGTGCTAAGTAGCAGCGGGGTTGAAGGGCTATTCCTCCTAGGGTCAGAAGGAGTTCTGGGTCAGAAGGAGTTCTTTGACCCAGATGCTGCGTCACTCAGGATCATTGCTGGTGCCTCCAACTTCAACTCGCACACAAGCAGAAAATGGGAGTGTGCAAGTCAGATCATGGGTCCATCTAGCTCAGTATTGTCTACATTGACTGGCAGTGGCTTCTCCAAGGTTGCAGGCAGGAGTCTCTCCCAGCCCTACCTGGAGATGCGGCCAAGAATTTAACCTGGGACCTTCTGCATGAAAGCAGATGCTCTACCACTGAGCTACGGCTACATCTTACAACAGACAATGCACAAATGCGGTCTCCCATCCAAATGCAAACCAGAGCAGACCTTGCTTAGCAAAGGGAACAATTCATGCTCAGTACCACAAGACCAGCTCTCCTATTATAATGTGCACATATGCACACAATAATTGTGATTTTTTTTTGTTTGACTTCACAATTTCTTGCCAGTTCCCCACCCCAACCCCAGGCACACAAACACTCTTGTGCACTGATAAAAACTCACATCACAAGAATCTTATTTGAACAGTATAGACAATTGTATCAACATTTCTTTTGTTGCCACGTGTTATCAACGGAAGGATCAATGGTGTGGCAGAAGAGGGAAACATCAACGCACAGAAGGTTGTAGCTGAACAGGCATGCTCAGCATTTTGTAAAAAAACCTTGAAATTTCTAAGGCAGTGATTCCACTTGGGTAACAAAATCAGGTGCTTTAGTCATCCAAAATGCAGAAAAAAATCTAGATGGGAGCTGCACAACTGTTATCTAGCGCATGCACAGTATGCATTCCTTTGACTAGTCTCTCCATCTGCCTCTATACCAACTCCACTGCTGTTGGGGTCTTGTGGTAGCAAGTATGACTTGTCCCTTAGCTAAGCAGGTTCTGCCCTGGTTGCATTTGAATGGGAGACTAAATGTGAGCTCACTGTAAGATAACAGGATCGCTTTGGGAAGAGCCTCTACATGCTTGCATGCAGAAGGTTCCAATTTCCCTCCCTGGCATCTCTAGATAGTGCTAAGAGACACTCCAGCCTGCAGCCTTGGAGAAGATGCTGCCAGTCTGGGTAGACAATACTGAGCTAGATGGACCGATGGTCTGACTCATTATATGGCAGATTCCTATGTTCTTATGAATGGGAGACTACATATGAGGACTGTAAGATATCAGGGTCACTTTGGGAAGAGCCTCTGCATGTTTGCATGCAGAAGGTTCCAATTTCCCTCCCTGGCATCTCCAAGATAGGGCTGACTCCTGCCTGCAACCTTGGAGAAGACGCTGCCAGTCTGGGTAGACAGTACTGAGCTAGATGGACCAAGGGTATGACTCGGTGTGAGGCAGCTCCCTATGTTCCCAGGTTGATCCTTTCAGAAACATCTCTATTTTAAACTCTGTGGTTTGCTCAAATCTTGAAATCTCCAGTCCTGGTTTGGAAATAGATCACCTCTTGCACCTCTTTGGGGACCTATCGCAACGTGTTAGGAACAGAGAGTATTGTAGAAAATCCATCCTTTGGATCTCTGGTCTCAGGAGATTATTACACATTTAATGGATGGCACTTAAGTGCTTAATCGTTGGACACGGTGCCCTTCACAAGCACAGGAACAGACTGTTCTTTTTGACAGACAAAAATCTCCTTTCTTTCTCCCCTTCTCCACACTGTTTTATAGTTGCGTCCGTCATAGACACAAATAAATCTTATGGAGATTTAACTAAAGGTTTATTCAGAAAGAACTTCATTCCATCCTTCTCCTTTCCCTCCCCTTTCCTGCCTGACTCCACCCCTCTACACTACAGGACCCCCACTGGGACACTTACTAGATAGAATACAACACGCACCCTCCATTAACTTCCAAGGTTCCAGGGAAGGTCACTCCATTACATCACCAACTGCACCTCAGTAGACAAGATATGATCCTCAAACTTCAGGCAAGGACCCCCAGCCAATAAGCATCCTTTGCGGGGGAAAGAAAAAAAGAACCTGAGCGGGAAAGCGGGCAGAAGAGAATTCTTACATGCCCACTCTCCCTTTCTAGTTTATTTGACTGCTCCTTCGGCTCATTCATTTGTTTACAGTATGGAATGGTTAGTCGTCCTGGTTTGCTAATTGTTTGGCTGCTTTCATGGTTGTTGAATCATACTTTGCTTGTGTGTACTGCTTTGGAGGGTTCAGATCGCTCCTTATGTGTTGGCGTCTTGTCCTCACAAGGGCCCTGCAAGTTATTGATTTATTTAAAATATTTACAGTGAAGGTATGCCTTTGTTATTCTCCCCCTACGGAAGTTGAAGAGCTGAGGCTAAGAGGGAGGGACGGCCCCAGGCCACCTAGTGTTTCCTAGCAAGAACTCGGAGAGGATTTCTCGAAATGATGGACCTGGCTCAGTTTGCCAGGTGTGGGGAAACACTTCCCCAGTAGTGCTCTTCCTGTAGGAACAAGGGCAGATGTGAAGAAAACATGGTCTTAATTAGGTAATTAAGAAGAATAGCATTGTGGCAGTGTTCCTACAGCAGGAACCAAAGACAGTAGCTGTAGCAGCCGAGACTGTCCTTAGGGCATGGCAAGGAGGGACCACCCTCCATACTCCTGAACAGGTGATGGCATATTCGGAAATGTCTGGCATATGTGATACTCCACCCTCTATCAAATATAGTCATGTTACAACCCATTTCTATGCATGTGTGTATTTCGTTTCACTCGTGGTCCTTGTCTGAATGCTCTGGCCCTGGGATCCCTTGGTTCTTTATGGCTGAAGGTTAAAGGTGAAGAGCTCGTCTTGCAATAGCAAGCATGAATTGTCCCATTTGCTAAGCAGAGTTCGTCTTGGTCTGCATTTGGGTGGCAGACTATACGTGAGCACTGTCTTCTGTGAGATATGCCCCTTTGGGGATGGGGCAGTAGCTCAGTGGCAGAGCATCTGCTTTGCATGCAGAAGGCCCCAGGTTCAATCCCTGGCAGCATCTCCAGGTAGGGCTGGGAGAGACTCCTTCCTGCAATCTTGGAGAAGCCGTCGCCAGCCAGTATAGACCATCCTGAGCTAGATGGACCAAGGTTCTGGCTCGGTGTGTAAGGCTGCTTCCGATGTTCCTTAGATATTATGCAGCTCAAGTCTGGTAAGACGATTCCTACAGCCCCCTCTGGTGGGTGGGGAACTGCTGTGGCACCCTTTTTCCTATGGGGGAGGAGGCAGAAAGAGCTGGATCCAACTTGCTTGTGGTGGCTCCTCTTGGCCTGTTGCCAGTAGCCATTTCATCGTGTTTATCTTTACAAGAATCCTCCGTTACCGGGGTGGGAATAGCCAAGTCCGTTTACTGCAGCACTTTGGCACAAGCTGGGCGGAAATCGTTTTAGCAATGTTTTGCCCTGGACAAAGTGCATTTACACTGAAGCTTCTGTCCTCACTTCCAAGCAGTCAGTGACAGACATTTTTCATTTACAGGCAAACAGGCTGATGAATTCCTATCTGTAACTGTTCCTTCCTGGGTGCGTCTACTTCGGGTACATACATCTTCCTTTTGTTTTATGATAATGGGATGAGGACTGAGAAGGGCCATCTCCACTTAATACCCATGGCAGGCTTCCTGTGATTTCATGGAAACTCTAAAGGGCTGGTGTTCAAGAGTCTCATTGAGAATGAAGGGGCCCAGAGGGCAGAGAGCTGGTCTTGGGGTGATGAGCATGAATTGCCCCTTTTGCTAAGCAGGGTCCATCCTAGCTTGCATGTGGATGGGTGTCTACAGATGAGCACCATCTGCTTATAAGATGTGGGGATGGAGCCTTCGTAGCTCTGGTAGAGCATCTGCTTGCATGGGGTAGGTCCCAGGTTCAATCCCTGGCAGCATCTGAAGTTAGGGCTGAGAGAGACTTCTGCCTGAAATAGTGAGCAAAGTGGGCCAGTATCTAGCCAGATTTGATATAAGGTAGCTTCCTGTGTTACTATCCCCAGTCTGACTCCAGCGATAGGATTCCGTAGTCCCTGGCGGTGAGGACAAAGTCGAACAAGATTGTCTGAAGAGTCTTTAAGCACCACTGAGCTTTGTGACTGAATGAGAAGTTGAACCCGGCTCTCTCTGGCCCTGGTGCGGCCCTCCAAAACAATGGCATCTTCTCTCATAGCCTGACATTCTAAATATCTGGATGTTCTAACCCCTTGTGCACAGCAACTGTAATTAGTCTACCAATGTTTTGCTTAGAAAGCCAGCTTAGCCAAACATAGAAACAAATAAATAAGTCATTAAGTTAAGTTCCCGGCCTGTTCACCAACCAGCTCGAGTGGGAAAGGTTGAGATATTTGATCTCATCTTGTTCCAGCTCCAAGAGGGAGCTTTTGTCTAAATTTGGCAGCAGTCCTGAAGCCACTTAATGCGGATGGCTTAATTGTGGCGTCAACAGGACAACTCGTGAGTAAGTGGTTTGAGGGCTGCGAGCTCGGGCCTTCCTCCATGCCAGCATTAAGTCATCTCTGTGCTACTGGAGTCATTAGAGCTTCTAAAAAAAGATAATAATAGAATTAAAGGACTTGGAAACTCAAGGTTAGTACATTTCCTGTCATTCCTTCCTCCCTTCCCATCCAGCAAAAGGGTCTCTCTACATCCTCCTTTTCTTCACTTCAGAAGCTTGCTCATTTGAAAACCGCAGGTCGCTCCTCATCCATCTTGACTTGGAAGTCAACAGAATTGCTTCTCTAAAGGTACTTCATGGAGAAACTGCTTAATCAACCTCTGCCTGGAGCTTGCCCCATTAAGTCCCTGGAGATGGATTGCTTTCACAAACTGGGACAAGCCAAAGCTTTGAGAGATTTAACAAATCTGTAGCCCCAGACACTAGACTGGCTACTGGGAAGTTTGGACCCCTAGGAAAGCAGGCCAAGGATTCGGGCGTCAAGGATTCGGGCATCAAGGATTCAGGCATGAAACCTGACTCTTTTATCCTAAATACCGAGTTCTATTGTCGGCAGCTCTGCCATCCCTGCTAATATTCTCAATATTAACACACTGTGTTTGAAGTTGACTTGTAAAGCCTTGGGACATCTAGCTCAGTATGGCTTTTAGACAGGAGTCTTTCCCAGCCCTACCTGGAGATGCTGCCAGGGAGTGAACCTGAGACCTTCTGCATGCACAGCAGATGTTCTACCACTGAATTATGGCCCTGTGGTGTTTTTGGTTAATCCATTCCTTGATCCAGGCCAGCTTTCGAATGGGGCTTTAGTTAATTTTACTCCAGCCCAGGAGTAGAGGCAGGGTTAACAAGCAGCCAGCAGCAAGAGCACTGAAGGCAGACTGCACTTGCCTGTCTGTAAATAGTATCTATTCCATTAAACTGTTAATATTCCTGATTCGATTCCACTGCCTTGTCCTTGGCGTGCCACAGCTCTTTCCTTTGTATTCTACAGGCCCCCTTCCCCATCTTCCGTCCACTATAAAAGTTAAGGTGGGCTACTTCTAGGCCGTCTCCCGTCTAGGTGTTGGCCAGATCCAGACCGGCTTATTTTCAGCAAGGGCACTACACCAAATGCCTTCAGGCCATATTCTGAGATCAGCCTGTAATCCTGCATGTTTCAAGATACGAGCAAGGTGGCTCGGAGAGGGCTGGATTTCCCATCCACCTCTGGTGCAGGATCTACGGTGCATTAGTAAAAAGGCGAGGGGGGGCCATGCCGTTTGAGCTGGGGACGTTGCCTGGGCTGGATCACTCTGCAGATAGCAAATTAAACCTCTTTACTTATTTAGCAGCACTCTGTCTTCCTTAAGCCTTCATTTCCTCTGATATCATCACTCCAGCCTACACGGGGAAGCTCATTCTTGCCTTTCCTAAGGACACCACTGTTCCTGCGGCTTTTAACCGCTCTGGGCATGTTCAGGCATGTCTGTGGATATTTTTAGAGGCCAGAGAAGGAGGGTGGGAGGGACAGACACCATATCCCAGTCGAGGCCCCCAAATCTCCTGTGTGCGAGGAAGTTTGACATCAATTTATTCTTTCAAAAGATCAGTTTATATACAAGAGACTTTGATTACGGTTTTGCTCAGCAAAACTCCAGCTGCTGGTAGGGGGAAAAAAGGTTCAAAAATCAGAAGATGAACAAATAAGGTTTCCTACCATGTCAACCCTCCCCAACACACACACACACACACACACACACACACACACACACACACACACACACAGCTAGTTTTAAAGTCTTTCCCCCTCCTCTCGTAAGGGGATTAACAAAGCCAGAGATCTTTCAAGACCTCACCCTGGAGTTTCTCGGACATAGGACTAGCAAACCTGAAGACAGAAACAACACATTTTTTTGGTTGACGTTCAGCTGCTGCCCGTGTGTGAAACACAGCTGACCCCATCACTCTGGGATGCCTTTGATGTGCTCACTTGTTTGGGTGCTTTTCCAACCACCTTTCTTCACCATCTCACCTCCTGTTTCAAAAGGAGATCGCCAGATCCCAGGATCGCCGCAGGCTGAGCCTAGAGCTGCTTCAAAATGCAGGAATCTTTACCATTGGGCAGATTTCAAGGACTCAGGGGCGCACTGCTGTTCACTGGTCCCACCTCACAGGAACATAGGAAGCAGCCTCAGGCTACCTTATACCCAGTCAGACCCTGGTCCATCGAGCTCAGTATTGTCTGCATGGACTGGCAGCAGCTCTCCAAGGTTTCATAGGAAGCTGCCATATACAGAGTCAGACCATAGGTCCATCTAGGTGAGTATTGTCTTCACAGACTGGCAGCGGCTTCTCCCAGGTTGCAGGCAGGAATCTCTCTCGGCCCTACCTTGGAGATGCTGCCAGGGAGGGAACTTGGGACCTAGATGCTCTTCCCAGAACGGCTCCATCCCCTGAGGGGAAGATCTGACAGTGCTCACACTTCTAGACTCCCTTTCATATGCAACCAGGGCGGACCCTGCTTAGCTAAGGGGACAAGTCATGCTTGCTACCACCACCAGACCAGCTCTCCTCTCGCATTCAAGCAGGCGTATTCCACAGCTCTCTGGAGAGGCCATCAGGGTCTGGACCTGGACCTTCAGCATGCAAGCAGGTGCTCTACCACTGAGATATGGTCTCGGCCCTGCTGTGCCCTTCGCTTTCATGCGGCGACAGTGGTGGCAGAGTGATTTTGTGGAAGGCAGGTTGCCAAAGGGCCTCTGGAACCCATCATAAGGGACGTGACCACAGCAGCAGCCACCAGAAAGACACCCTGATAGGTTGAAAAGGGACAGTTGCTCTTTCTGTTGGAAATTCTCTGTGGTGAGAGAATCCCTTTCTCATTATAGCATTGTGCACAGAGGCACAACACAGCGGTAGTTTAGTTAGGCATGTGTGTTTGCTGAGAGTAAAGTAACTTGGAGCCAATTCATAGTTGCAAATCAATATAAAAGGCATTTATTAAGGAACTCCATTCTAGATAGGAAAGTGAGGATTTAGGATCTCTAATCTAACTATCTAGCTGGATGCAGATGGATTCTGCATCCTCTCTGCACATATGGTGCAGGGAGAGGAACTTGCCATGTTGCAAGGTAGGCGGCCAGGTAGGAGAAGAGGGAGAGAGAGGAAGGAAGTCCCTGAGATTAGCAATCTACACATCAAAGGGATAGCATCAGAGCAGTGGAGAAGGGATGACAAATGTCTTGACCCTCTAGCCCTCTGACTTACTAGTCTGTCCTCCACTGTCTGAGGCAAAGAGACAGCGCAAAGTCCTTTAACTTCCAAAACTTTCCCTGCTGAATAGAAGAGAGACACTGAGGCTGTTCTCACGAGCAACTAAGCCTGGGCGTGGCTGCCCATGAGAACCACCGGGATCCACACAGATCCTGGCAGTGCCTCAGGGCCAAACCCTGCGCCAAAGCCCGGCTCTTAGCTGAGGTTAAGGGTACAAACATGCCCGTAACCCGGCTGCTGGGATCGTGTGTCAGCCCGAGCTGCTTGCAGCTCGCACTGACACAGAGGCAGGTTCCTAGAGCGCCCGTCCCCTGGTGGAATTTCCCAGTGCACTGTGCTCAGCCTGCGGTGCACTGTGGGATACCCAGAGGCTGGGGCAACGGGTCCCAGCCTCCGAGCTATGCACTGTGCTGCACGGAGATTTGGGGATTGTGTGGGGGCACGGAGCTCTCTCCCACCAAGCAAACAATTATCATCTGGGGTGGTGGTGGGGAGGTAAGGGCCACACGCCCTCCTGGTAGGTCATGCAAGTGGCCCCATTGCCTCTTTGCCCAGTGAGTTGGGGTGACTCCCTGACTGAGTGCCACAAGAGGATCGGAAGATGGTTCCCTGTTCCAAAAGGAGTCACAGTCTTAAAAGAAGCACAAGGGAGACTCCAGGTTGCTGTGCTGGATCTGGATAGGGGCAGTTGCTCTCCTCCTCCTAAATAGAAGAGAGACACCACTTTGAAAGGTACCTCTTGGCCCAGTTAGTACAGGGGGTGGTTTCCCAGACCGTGTGCCTCAAGAGGGCCTGAAGATGGTCTCCTGTCCCAATGGGGCTCTCAGTCTTCAACCAACCAAACAGGACACTAACAAGAGTAAGTGGAGGGGATCCTGCAGTGGGGTAAATAAGGACCGTTGCTGTGCCCTTCCTAAATATAAGAGAGTCATCACTTGGAAAGGTGTTCCTTTGCTCAGTTAGGAAGGGTCCTGTAAGCCCCTCGACTGGTAGACCGATGTGATGAAGCAGACACAGTTGACCACCTCAGTAGGGGACTAGGCCTAGGTGGTCTCCTTTCTGCCTAGATCCCAGGAACTTGCCACAGGTGCTTAACCCTTGGTGATGAGTCTGTGGCTCCCAGTGATTCAACAGAGGGGTACGTGCATAACCGTGAGATGCCAATGCATTGCATCTGTAGATCATAGCTGCTGCTCATGCAGCAGCACTGACTGCCCCCGTTATACAGAGGCAACATACCCCTGCTAACTTGGCAAAGAGGCACCTTTTAACGTGGTGATTCTCTTTACTGAGCAGGGGGAGAGTAACTGGCCCTATCCACCCCCCAGCACAGTACTTCCAGTGACTGTGGCTGGTGTCTGTCTTATGTTTCTTTTTGAGATGGTGAGCCCTTTGGGGACAGAGGACCATCTTATTTATTTATTATTTCTCTGTGTGAACCGCCCTGAGCCATTTTTTGGAAGGGCGGTATAGAAATCGAATAAATAAATAAATAAATATAAAATAAACATCTGGCAACCTGCGCTCTACCATTGGCCCCGCTGCGAGAAAAATGTACTCTTTGCGTGTGGGATCTTTGCACGTACAACTCATATGTTGAGCAAATGAGGAGAAGAACATTGCTGTTCATGGTGTTAGGTCTGCATGTACACACACGCACACTCAGGCACAGATGTTGGATCTGTTTCGTAGGGCTTCATCTCTAGAGGCTGACATAATCTGAGTCCTCTGAGCAAGGCCAGGCTTCCTTGTAGCTCTGCGAAACCAGCTCAGCGTTCCCTGCGCCTTCGTTCTGAAGAGCGATTGACTGCAAGGCAAAGGCACACAAGAACCTGAGAGCCAGCAAGGCAGGTAGCATCATCACTAAGGTTAAGATGAAAGTGCTCAAGGGAACCAGTGGTCCGGCCCAGTATAAGGCAGATTTGTCGTTGTTTATGTAGTATCATGGTTTGCTTTGGCGACGTTCCCACCTACCTCGTTCTGAAGCTGGGGATGAATTTTGGGTAGGGAATGCTTTTACCCCTGCTAACTGGGCAAAGAGGCACCTTTTTAACATGGTGATTCTCTTTATTGAGCAGTGGGAGGGTAACTGGCCCTATCCAAGCACAGTACATCCAGTGACTGTTGTTGGTGTCTACCTTATGTTTCTTTTTGAGAGTGTGAGCCCTTTGGGGACAGGGATCCATCTTATTTATTTATTATTTATCTATGTAAACTGCTTTGGAACCTTTTGTTGAACCTTTTGTTGTTATAAATAGTTTATTTATTTATTTATTTATTACACCTCGATACCCCCCCAATCTCTGGGCGGTTCACAATGATAAAACAGTTAAAAACACACATAAAAACAATTAAAAACTAACAATTTAAAAGTCAATCACAGAATTAAAAACCTATTAAAAAACTGAAAAAGCCTGAGTAAAAAGATGGGTTTTTAAGTATTTTTTAAAAATTGTCAGAGATAGGGAGGATCGAATCTCAATAGGGAGCACATTCCATAGTCCCAGGGCAGCAACCGAGAAGGCCCGTCTCCGTGTGGCCACCAGACGAACTGGCGGCAACCGGAGATGGACGACCGCAATGGACGGTGGAGCTCATAATGAAGAAGACATTCTCTTAAATACCTAGGGCCTAAGTCGTTTAGGGCTTTATAAGTTATAACTAGCACTTTGTATTTTGCCCGGAAACCAATAGGCAGCCAGTGTAACTCCATCAGCAGAGGTGTAACGTGGTCTCTCCGAGATGACCCAGAGACCAACCTGGCTGCCGCATTCTGAACCAACTGAAGTTTCCAGACTACGTACAAAGGCAACCCCACGTGGACCGCATTACAAAAGTCCTGAAAGTTGTTGTTGTTGTTGTTGTCCTCCTACCCAGCTGGGGCTTGACAGATGATCAAGCTCCCCACCTTGTTTTTATCTAACACACAAGTGTGCCCAGCGCCCAAAAGTGGGTGGAACTTGTCTCGTATTCAGTATATGGTGGTGTGAACATAACATAAGACAAAACCATAACCATAACATAAACATAACATACAAAACCTCCCTTTTAAAAAAAACACTCTTAAGACCGATCTCTCTTTTTTAAGGCTTTCTGCTGTTTTGTTTGTAATTATTTAATTTTTAACTAAGTTGTAATTCTGACTTTTATTTTTGCTGTGTTTTAATTGCGGGTGCACTGCCTGGAGATTCCTATGTCAGGCAGCTTATAAATATGATAGGTAGGTAGGTAGGTAAGTAGGAAGGTAGGTAGGTAGGTAGATAGAAGCAACGTATGGCATAAGATAAAAATCCTGAATACACACACACACACACACACACACACACACACACACACACACACACACGACACCTATGCCCAGTTTTATCCATGCTTCTAAATCAGTTACTACAGGCAATTCGGGCAGACTTAGCTGGAAGGCCCCTTATGGCCCAGATTATAAATGAAGCATCCCACACCTAGTAAAGATAAGATGGAATTTTTCTTTACCAAGCTTAAAAAAACAAAAAAAACAGGAGTTTTTTACTCTTGAGAGTGCTAAAAGAATTCAAAGTATTCTTATTATTCTCCAGATAAAGTAGGAAAGGCTGCCATCTCGGCAGGGGACGTTGTCATTGGCTGTCACCATGTTTTAAGATAAAAGGATGTTTTGTCCATTGTCACCACACTCCATAAGTTATTAAACCACTTTGTGATGGACAAATGACCAGACATCTTCCATTTAGGACTGGTAACAAATTTAGCAGCTATAACACGAAGACTTTTTCGTCTTCTTTTTTGTCGTCTTCTCCTTTGTCATTGTCATCTTCTTCTTTGTTTTAATTTTTTTTATTTATCATTGTAAACTACTTTGTGGCTTTGACCAATAAGTGGCATAAAGACTTTAAAAATGAGAGCCAATATAAAACAAATTTTTCAGCTTTATTCTTCCATTGTGTACCCAGCCATGATGAAGAGCACCTCCTCATCTGAATAGTCCCCCCAGTATTTAAAAGACAAATAGAGCCAACTTCTCACTTGTTCTGTTTCTCATTCTGAAGAACTGATGTTTTTACTAAGGACAGCTTGCAAAAATTCCTAGATGGAAATTCCACTTCCATATAGGATTAACTTAAAATCCATATGCCGATGATCAAGTGTGATAATTCCCAGAAAGGTGGGTTTTGTTGTTGTTGGCTATGTGTACACACAAAGAAAAGAACCATGCACACAATCATCGAATGGGAAGCCTGCACATAAGGTTCACGTTGATTCAATCCCATGTAGGTGCTACTGGTTAGTAACTAAATGATTGTATTTGGCCATAATAAGGCACCACAGCTCAATAGCACAAGGTCCTTGGTACAGTCTCTAGCAACCCTATAAAGAGATTGGAGAGCAGGTGATGCAAAACACCCATGCCTGGAAAGCCACTGTAAGTTAGAATACACAATAGTCAGCTGGTTGTTCCAATGGCCTGACTCGTTATCATGGCAGGAGGGCAGAAAACCTGTTTTGCATGCCGAAGCTCCACAGGTCAGTCTCTGGTATCTCCATATCAAGTTTGGAAAGAACCCTGCCTGGAGCCTGGTAATACCTGTAGATAGTACCTGATCCAGCTCCCACCTCCCACATGATCACTATTTCCTCCTCCTACCTTGAGCTTTGAGTTTGCATGACTGCCAATTGGGAGTAGATCCGGCTCTTCTACTCTGACTGAGCACTTCTCAGGGCTCAGGGGAGCCATGTTCGCCCCTCTCCGGCGGCCCCTCAGAGTGAGTGAGATAATGAAGAATATAGGGAATGGTGGAGCTGGGAGGCCCTCAGGAGCTGGGGGGTGCCGGGTTCTTTCAACCCGTCTGCTCAGTTATAGCTACACCCTTGTCTCCAACCCTCTTTAGGGTCGTATGAACTAGCCCAGGGCTGCAGAAATCCACTAGTCTACTAGTCTGTGGCGAGTGAAAAATTATGCCTGACGAGTGAAAGAAGTCCTGACGAGCAACATAGCTTGACAAGTAAAATATTTTGTCTGGCTGATAGACTGAGCCAACATTTCTTCACCCTGAACAAGCCTGTTATGCAGAGATTGCAAACATTGTGCATAGACAGTACAGACGAAGCAGTATACTTTGCATGCAAAAGGCCCCACATTCAATCCTTGGAATCTCCAGATTAGATAAAGCCGGGAGAGACCCCTGTCTGAAACCCCAGATAACTGCTGCCAGTGAGAGTAGGCAGTAGTGAGCTAGATGGGCCAAGCGTCTGACTCATCGTGAGGCAGCTGTTGTAGTATATATGTCCTGTCACAGCTGGATGTCTCACAGCCTTAAAATATCAGTCCAAGGACACTATATGCAGGCACTCCCTGAGTTACAAACACCCTTGCTTTCAAACAAAGCTCCATAATGTGGTGTTTTGGGTTCATCCGTTCCTTGATCCAGGCCAGCTTTTGAATGGGGCTTTAGTTACTGTTATTCCAGTCCTGGAGTTGAGGCGGGGCTAACAACCAGCCAGCAGCAAGAGCACTGAAGGCAGACTGCACTTGCCTCTCTGTACATAGTCTCATTAAACTATTAATATTCCTGATTCCACTCCACTGCCTTGTCCTTGAATACCACAACTCTTTCCCTTGGAGTCTACACGTAACATATTACATTAAGAAAGTACCCAACTTGTAAATGCCAACCTGAACATTCAAACAAGTCGTCGCTCTTGGGAACTATATATATCCAAGTTAGGAACATCCAATTTACCGATGAATGTTTGGAACACAACCCATTCATAAGTTGGGGACTTCCTGAATATAGATTTGTTCAGACCAGAGGTCTTGACAATAGGATCTCAAAATCTTCATAGTCCGTGGTTATAAAACAATCCACCACACAGAGAGAACAAAATTGGGGATGTGTGTTCTGTTGGCAAGGTACGTAAAAGCTAGGTTTTTCAGTTATGAAACGGAATCTTTTGCATTGTCCTCTGTCAAGAATCTGTTGTAGATATTTTATTTCCTGATTGACAGAGCAATTCAAAAAATAACGGGGTGAATCTTTTACTCCTCTTTATCCAATACTCTATTACCAAACATTAAAATGAAAGGAGTATTTCAATCAGGACACTCTTAAGACCACAGAGAACAGTTGCTGGAACTGTAAAATCTTTGTTTTTTTAAAGTAAGAACACCACTTTTCAACAACAACAAAATCACAAAACCTTTTGCACAACCAAAAGCAGTTTTCTTTATTTAGGAAGGTTTCATTGCGTTTTTCACTCAGTGTCTCTCCTGTTTGGGACATTGATTGGAACAACAGATGATGTTATTTAACAAATGAACAAGGGAATAATCAGGAGTGGGAAAGGGTATAACTAAAAGTTGCGTTGGCGTACATGCATAAAGCAATCCAACTGGAAATATATATGTTCTGATCAATAAACTCTACTCTTATTCATTTAGCATGGGTTATTTATCACCATATTTTAACAACAACAGCAGCAACAACAACAAATGTTTCCAAGTCATTTCAGACAATAAATAAATTAGTGCGGTGGCTATAGTTTTGGATTTAGACCAGGGAAACCTACTTCAAACCCTGACTAGGTGTCTGAGTGCCAGTCACAGTTTCTCAGCCTTAAGCTGCCTCACAGGATTGTTGTGAAAGAAGCGGTGGAGGAGGGGGGCATGTGTACTGTCTGCAGTATGTTCCCTGTAAGAAATTACCTTTTAGACCTGGTGGTGTCACCCACAGTGATTCTGCAGAGACACATTATGGGAGGAGAGCTGGTCTTGTGGTAGCAAGCAAGAATTGTCTCCTTTGCTAAGCAGGGTCTGCCCTGGTTTGCATTTGAAGGGGAGACATGTGAGCACTGTAAGATATTCCCTTTAGGGGATGGGGCTGCTCTGGGAAGAGCATCTGCCTGCTTGTATGGAGAAAGTCCCAAGTTCCCTCCCTGGCAGCATCTCCAAGACAGGGCTGAGCAGAGGCGTAACTAGGGAAAACGGCGCCCGGGGCAAGCATTGAAATGGCGCCCCCCCGCGCCCCCCGCACCCCCCCAACATACTACATTATACTTAGGTTTTTCCTCACAAGCGCCCGCCGCCGCCAAGCCAGGCCACTGACTGGCCGCCAGGCGCCAGCAAAGCAATGGGGGGACGTGGGCGGCGTGGAAGGGACCGCTCGTGGGGGAGGGGGCGCCGATGCGCTCCCTTGACTGCTGCAGCGCTGCTGCACTGAGCAGGAAACATTTGTATTAAAAAAAAATTAAAACAAATTTAAAACAAATTTTTGTCATGGCGGCGCCCCCCATGTGACCAGAAAAGATGGTGCCCGGGGCACGTGCCCCCCCTGCCCCCCCCATAGTTACGCCTCTGGGGCTGAGAGAGACTCCTGCCTGCAACCTTAGAGAAGCTGCTGCCAGTTTGGGTAGACCGTGCTCAGCTGGACGGACTAATGGTCTGACTCGGTAGAAGGCAGCTTCCTATGTTCCACATTTGTCATTTTGCTGAGAGAGTCTCTCAGTGTAGTCATTTCTCTTTAGCCTGTGCAATATTCAGCTTTGAAGGGTCCAAGCTGAATTATGTGGACATTACCCCTGGTCCTGCATAGAGGTGGCCAATTCCTCTGCACGCCTTCATGCAGAGCGGTTATGTGCACAGCACCAGGAAGGGCCCTTAAAGGGAAGTAGAGCCATGCGTAGCCCCAGTAAATATCTTGGGAGGCATGCTGGGAGTGCCACGAAATGCATTGCCAGGAAATTCAGGGCCGACAAAAGGAAGTGGGTTTTTCACATAGTGCATAATTAATGTGTGGAATTATCTGCCACGGGAGGTGGTGATGGCAGGCTATAAAGCTTGGATGGCTTTATAAGGGGCTTAGACAGATTGGTGGAGGACAGGTCTGTCGCTGACTACTAGTCCTGATTAGACTTGGAAGAGAATATTCTCCTGCATTATTTAGAATAGGAGAGAATATTTCAGAGAATTATTCGACCCATTGGTTTGCATTTGGATGGCAGACTGCAATTGAGCACTGTCTTCGGTTCTGTAAGGTATGCCCCTTAGGGGATGGGGCTGTTAACTCCATGGCAGAATGCCTGCTTTGTGTGCAGGAAGTCCCAGGATGGGACAGTTCTACCCATTTTATTCAATGCATCGGACAATATTATTTTACAAGGCTAGTCCTGATGGAAGGGTGGTTAATAGATACATATATCTATCTGAAAGGCCACACTTGGGATTTTTTCTTCTTCTTCTAAAAAATAGCAAACAAACAAACAAACAAACAAGGCTGTAGCTATTTCCAATGATGCCCCTGTAGGGTCGCCAATCCTGGCTGAAGCTATTCCTGAAGATTCTCTACCACGTACCACCCCAATATTCCCCCCACCCTCAATATCAAGCTCTTTAAATCTCCAGGCTGGCTCTCAGTAGGATCAGATGGATGATGTTCCTAGAGACCCCTGGCCAGCCCTGCCAGCAATATGCCTACACTCAAATTCAAATCCTACAGGAAAGGGCTTCTATTAGGGTCAGGAGTGGGTAGAGTGAGGGATTTGTTTATTTTTTTACAATCCTACGCAGCTCTGTTGCTGGCTCTCTCCTGCACATCAGCCCTGTCTGGGCTAAACTGTTGTGATCCAAAGACAGCTGCATGGTCCTTATCCCAAATTCCAGCCCAAAACCTTGGACCAAAACTGAGGGATATACAGAAGGTCCTTTTGTTTGTTGTTCGTGACCTACACAGCTGCCTTTGGGCTACCAAACTCTACCCTAACCAGAGACAGAAACAACACAGAATGATGAACGGGGGATGCACTGCCTTGAGATCATGTCCCCCCACTCTTCGGGTCCGGCTTCAGGAACAGAAGAGGTTAAGAGGTGACCTTGTCCATGTGGATCTTTTCTCCTAGCTTCCCCCACCCCCCGCCGCCCTTTTGATTTTTTGATTTTTCCCGTTGGAGATCAGAATAAATTGGGGAGGAGAGTGGTGGGATTATTGGTCTCTCTGTTTTGCTGATCTGTGAACTTCTTTCTTCCGGACAACATGTTCGGAGTTGAGGAGGTGGGCAGGCTGGGACGGGGGTGGTGGTGGGGGAACTGTAGAAATGTGGGCCTCCAGCGTGGAGTGCCGAGGACTCAGCAAAGGCCAAGAATGCTTGCAGCATATGGGGAGAAAAGAGGGCCAGCAACGTGCAAGCTTGGACAGATGTGCTGAGGAAAGAGGGTGGGGTCAACAGAGTTCCCCTTTCGATCAGCATGGAGGGCAGCCAGTCCAGCAGAATAGACCCTTTTCTGGACCTCAACAGTTAGGGAGAACCCCTGAGGCTCTCTTGGCCATAAAGTAACAGAGAGAGAGAGAGAGGGAGAGAGCGCACAGAATACTTCAGCAGCAATCAGAACCCAGGAGACGCAGAGCTTTTCTCTTAATTCAGAGCATATTTCAGGCTCTGACACACGAACAAAAAAAATAAAAAACCTGGTGGGGGGAAGGAGGAATGGGGGAGAATCTAACGAAACGTTTGTAAAGGGAGAGCATAAGCATGCAGCAGATTGCTCTGGTGAAGTGTGTCAGGAACAGGAGAGCGTCAGAGAAAGGCCTCGACCCCCCTCGAACCTTGTAAGGATCCTCAAGTCAGCCTCGGGTGAAAAATAAAGGGGAAACTAGAACTGAGATTTTTTTAATTAAAAAAAAACCCTCCCATTTCTTCATCTCAGGATTTCAGCCGTTTTGGGCGGTGGGCGAGATGGGGGTGAAACTGGAGCCCTCTAGGGGCAGCGCTGAGTTCTGAAGCCCCCTCCCAGAATGATTCCCCACCAGGGCTGCACAACTTTGGCCCTTCTGCAGAGCTTGGGTTCCACCTCCCATCATCGCTGGCAACTAGCCACTGTGGCTAGGGATGATGGAAGCCATAGGCCAGCAACATCTGGTCGGCCAAAGTTGTGCATGCTATCATGTAGGGATAATGTGGATGCTTTGAAACTGGTGGCAGTGTGTGAGGGGGCGGGATCGTGAGGGAGGATGTTTGGGTGAAACTTTCACTCCTGAGCATGCCCAACCAACCTTCAAACACGAGCCTTAGGGAAACTGAGGACTCTTCGAAGAGGATCAAACATGGATGCTTAAAGTTAAATTCAGTAGTATTCAAGTGTCTCTGGTAGTGCTGGTGGCTATAACAGTAACAGTATGTCATGAACGTAGGTGCTGCTTTATACAAGAACATACAAAAGTCACAAAAACGATGTCCCTGTTCTTACACAGGAACATAGGAAGCTGCCATATACTGAGTCAGACCATTGGTCTATCTAGCTCTTCACTTGTCTTCACAGTAAGAATACTTGTCTTCACAGTATTGTCTTCACAGACTGGCAGCGGCTTCTCCAAGGTTGCAGGCAGGCCTCTCTCTCAGCCCTGTCTTGGAGATGCTGCCAGGGAGGGAACTTTGAGCCTAGATGCTCTTCCCAGAGCGGCTCCATCCCCGAGGGGAATCTCTTCCAGTGCTCACACTTCTAGTCTCCCATTCAGATGCAACCAGGGTGGACCCTGCTTAGCAAAGGGGACAAGTCATGCCTGCTACCACAAGACTGGACACAGGGAAAAATCTCCCCCCCCCATATCTATCCCACCTTTATGAACACAGGGAGCTGCCTTATTCAGACCATTGGTCCATCTAACTCAGTATTGCCGATACTGACTGGCAGCAGCAATCTAAGGTTTTAGGCAGGGAGATTGCCTAAAACCAGCCCGACCTGGAGATGCTGCCAGGGAGTGAACCTGGGACTTTCTGCTAGGGGTGTGCATGGAACCATGGCAGGGAGGCTAGAAGGTGGCGGGGGTCTATCTTTAAGAGCCGGGGAGGGTGCACTTACCCCTCCCTCCACTTTCCCCCCACTGGCGTCCATGGAGGCAGCAGCCTCCAAATGGGCCACCACACAAGGCAGGCCTGCAATGGGCTGAAGACTGCCCAAACCGGGAACTGCGGAGACCCTGTCTTGGAGAAGCTCCTGGAGGGGGTGAGTTAAAAAAAAAAAAGTAAAGATTTTTTTTTTAAAAAATCAATCTTCACACACACACACACACACACCCCCCGAATATTCAGGGGGGTGGGGTGGTTTGGTCCGATACCAAACTGAACCAGGGGGGTTGAGTTCGATATCAGACTGTCGGACGATTCGAACCTATTTGACATCAAACCGGTTTGCACATCCCTGGTGGAGAACAGTGTTCACTTCAGTTAGAGAAGTTTTTCTTTGCAATGCTATGCAAAGAACATGCCTGTATAAGGAAAAAGGGGATAAAATTAAATGATCTTTTCAAGGTCCCCCCCACCCTCCATTTTTCCCCACAAGATAATGCTTATATCCTCATACCTCTGAGCATCCTCAGCTGCAGTAGCCTTTGCTTGGGGATCATGGGAGTTGTAGTATCGGGGAATGCCGGTTAGAGGGAACATTGCTCCTGAAGTTGAGCAGAAATGTTCCCTCTAACAGGCATTCCCAGATACTACAACTCCCATGATCCCCAAGCAAAGGCTATTGCAGCTGAGGATGCTGGGAGTTGTAGTCAATGAAATCTGGGAATACCTGTTAGAGGGAACACTGGTCAGGAAGAAAAGATAGCACCGTCCATGAGCGCTGATCTTCATATAATTATGTTATCAAGTTGGGGTCTGTGACGAAGGGTAGTTTCACAGCAATCCTCCTCTGTTTTCACACATGAAAACAGTTCCCCATGTCTGCTAACAATCTTGTGCAGCCTTTCCAGAACCTTTAACGCCGACACCTCTTTAACCGCGAAACTATTCAAATGTCTGTCTCCTTTGGAGACAACCCATTCATGTTGACATCAAAGCAACATCACATGATTTTGGCAGCCTTCATTGTTTATGGGGGATTTGGGGGTTTTCTCCACCCCACACTTGCCAGCACAGACACCTTGCCTGTACCTTTATAGCTCTCTGCAGCCTCATATTTCGTCCCTCGTTTCTCTCGTTAGATCCCTGCCTGTGACCTCCAATCCTTCCCTCACAGCAAACGAAAAGCTTTCCTGCTGCTGCCTTCAGCAACCCCATCCCTTTCCCATGTAGCTCCCACTGCATAAAACTCTGCTCCTAAACATGTATATGATTTCTGCTTCTTCCTTCCGTTCCTTCCTCAAAACCTGCCTTTTCCATGAGGCCTTGGTTTCACTCCTTAACCATAACATCCAGCTGTGATCCATTCTTCTCCAGCTCTAACAAGGATAGTTCTAACTCCCCAGTTTCTGCCCCAGGAAACCACCGTCCTCAGACATGCGAATTGCTAAAGGATTCATCATTTCTCTTACCCAGGCTCTCTAGGCATTAAATCTTTGACTAAGGAATGGATATTTCTTGTCTCCCATGCTTGCTTGCTTGCATGCTTGCTTATTTATTTATTTATTTATTTATTTATTTATTTATTTATTTATTTAAATTATTTAAATTATCAGATAAATAAATGCTGCCATTCTTCATAGATGAACTCATGGCAGCTCCCAACCAAATTCATTTAAGAAAAAAACACACCCAATAAAATGCAACCTCTAAAATCACAGAAAAGCAGGATAAAGCAATTATTAAAGCAGGGCAGACCCAGAGAAATGTACAGAGTTAGGGGAAGGACTGCCAGAATGAAAAAACCTTCCATTTGCATGTAAAATTAAACAGGAAGGGGACAAGCCTAAGATCAAGGGGCAGGGAGTTGCAAAGATCCAGGGCCACAACTGAGAAGGCTCGCCCACGTACTGAAGGCTCGCCCCAGTTGCTATGTCATACATTTGTTTTCTACTACATTTGACCGTTGGTCCGTCTACCTCAGTATAGTCTCCGTAGCTCTTTACATAGCTTCTCCAGGGTTTCTGACGGGGGGTCTTGCCAAGCCTTACTTAGCGATATCAGGAATTGAACCTGTGATCTACTACATGCAGAACAAGTAGTGTTACATGTGCTACAGGAAGATCCATCTTATTTATTTATTATTTCTCTGTTTAAACTGCCCTGAGCCATTTTTGGAAGGGCGGTATAGAAACTGAATTACTACTACTACTACTACTACTACTACTACTAATAATAATAATAATAAATTCAGCCCTATCTCCATTCTTCTGTCCTCCTTCAGGCATTGCCACAATCTCTTCCCAGACAAGGGCCAGGGATTCCCCCAGACCCTGGACAGGTCTTAGGGCAGCAGGTCAGGACCATGGCCAGAGCTGATCAGTAGAATGCAGAAGCTGGATAGTATGGCAACAGAAGGGAACGTTGCTCCAGCAGCATCTCTTAGCAGACCGCTGGGTTTTGTAGCCTGCTGCACAGGCAAGGTGATGGGGAGGAGAGCCAATCTTGTGGTAGGGAGCATGGGTTGTCTCATTTACAGGGTCCCCATAGGAACTGGGGGTCAACGTAGGAAGTTTCATTCTACAGACTCAGTCGTGGGTCCATCTAGCTCAGGAAGGTATACACTGACTGGGAACAGCTCTCCAAGGTTTCAGGCAGGGGTCTCTCCCAGTCCTACCTGGAGATGCTGCCAGGGAGTGAATCTGGGACCTTCTGCATGCAAAGCAGATGCTCGTCCATTGAGCTATGGCCCCATCCCATAAGGGGAATATCTTACAGCACTCCCATGTAGTCTCCCATGCAAATGCAAACCAGGTTGTACTCTGCTTAGCAAAGGGACAATTCATGCTCGCTACTGTAAGACTGGCTCTTCACCCCATAGACCAATCCATAGTCTGGGGTTTCAAATGACTTGATTATCAAGCCAGAGGTTGCCAGTTCGAATCCCCACTGGTAAGTTTCCCAGACTATGGGAAACGCCTCTATCAGGCAGCAACAATCTAGGAAGGTGCTGAAAGGGATCATCTCATACTGTGAGGAAGGAAGCAATGGTCAACCCCTCCTGTATTCTGCCAAAGACAACCACAGGGCTCTGTGGGTGCCAGGAGTCGACACTGACTCGACGGCACCCTTTACCTTTACCTTTACCTTTACCTTTACCTTTACCACAAGACCAGCTCTTCTCCCTAAACCTTTAATGTCACAAGTATATTCTGTGTGGAGGATCCATACTTATGCTCATTATAAACAGAAGTTTCCAGTTCTATTTATTTTATACTACAACAACAAAAAAGGAATTTAAAAAATAGAAATTTAATCCTGTCCCCCAAAACCACAAACAGCCTTTCCCGTTCTCCCTAGCATTAAGGGATATTTCTGAGTCTATGCTTTCCATTCTCTCTTCCCCCACTCTTTCGACACCACAAGCTGGAAATTGGTCTTGGCCTCATGCCAAGGCTCATCTAGCCAAGCATTTAAAATTATTGTTGCCCATTCCCTGTGGGCCAATAGGAAGCTCAGCTGTGATTCCGGCAAACAGCTAGATGATGATGATGATGATTATGATGATAGGAGGGGTAGTAGTAGTAGTAACAACAACAAAAAACAAACAAACAAGAAATAAAAGAGTCCATTTGCCAGCCCTTCTCTTTCTCAGTTTTCATGGCATTGTAAAGATTAGGAAGAGGCAAGCTAGACTTTGGTGAGATTCCAAAAGATGCTGACCCAAGTAATAATGAGCGTGACAGGGGAAGCCAGGAGTCTCACCCAGCAAGTCCGCTCAGGAGCTAGCACCCGCAAAGGCTACCATTACCAAATAAAGTCATTTGGGGGACTTGGGAGGGCCGCTGGTCTTGCAGTAGTGAGTAGGTCTGCCCTGGTTTGCATGTGGGTGGTGGTACATGTGAGCACTGTAAGATATTCTGCTTAGGAGATGGGGTCATGGCTCAGTGGCAGAACGTCTGCTTTGCATGCAGAAGGTTGCAGGTTCTTCAGTCTCTGGCAGCATCTCCAGGTAAGGCTGGGAGAGAGTCCTGCCTGAAACCTTGGAGAACCGCTGCCAGTCTGGGTGGAGAATCCTGATCCAGCTGGATGTATTTAAGGACATATTTAAGTACATACTTTTCGGTGCATTTATGCGTCAGCTTACAGGGTAACAAATATATGAATATCTAGTTCTTAGCCAAAATAGACCCTCATTTTCTCCATCATAGTCTCATGCAGAAAATGAGGCGGGGGTCGGAGGCAATTTCAGCGAGATCTCAGGAAGGCCTGAGAAACTCTGAGATCTCTCTGAGCCTACTGGCAGCTGCCAATATCATGTCTAATGCTTCCACCATCACCTGCGTAAACCATAAATTAAAAAAGAAAGACATATTCAAGGATGTTCAAGGTGGCAAGAAATTGGGGGTTTTCTAGGCTAAGACCCTACTCAATGCATCCCTGCCCAGCCTCTGTTTGAAAAGTACCTCTGGCTACAGAGGTCCTCACCCTGCAGAGAGTGGAAAACAGACTGTTCCACAGCTGAACAGCTCCTAAAGTGTGCCGTCAAATGGATTTCGACTCCCGGTGCCCACAGAGCCCTGTGGTTGTCTTAATGTCTTTGGTAGAATACAAGAGGGGTTTACCATTGCCACCTTCCATGCAGTCTGAGATGATGCCTTTCAGAATCTTCCTATTTTGCTGCTGCCCGATATAGTACCAGTGGGGATTCGAACTGGCAACCTTCTGCTTGTTAGTCGAGCATTTCCCCACTGCACCACTTAAGGTGCATGAACAGCTCCTACAGTTAGGAAATTCATCTGCAAGTACAGCCTGAATCTGCTTCCTTGTAAATTCAGCCCATTGTTAACCAGGTATATCAGACAACAAGTCCACTCCATCTTCTATAACAATGTAAGAACAGCCCTGCTGGATCAAGCCCAAGGAAGCCCATCTAGTCCAGCATCCTGTTTCCTACAGTGGCCCACCAGATGCCGCTGGGAAGCCCACAGGCAAGAGATGAAGGCATGCCCTCTCTCCTGCTGTTGCTCCCCTGCAACTGGTATTTGGAGGCATCTTGCCTCTGAGGCTGGCGGTTCCTGTGACAACCCTTCAGATACATGAATACTCAGCTATCGCATCTTCTTTGATCCTTCTTTTCTGAACCCAGCTCCTTCAACATAGCTTTCCAGACTCCTCACCATCTTTGTTATCCTCCTCTGAACTCATTCCAGTTTATCAATGCCCTTCTTTAAAACGCGGTGCCCAAAACGGGACACCAGTATTCAAAGTGAAGTCCAGCCAATGCAGAATGGAGTGCAGTGCATGTTTCCTCATGATCTGGACGCTTTGCCTCTGTTAATGAATGAGATTGCATTCGCTTTTTTAGCAGCTGCATCACACTGCTGGCTGACATTCAAGCTGAGGTCCACTAGGCATCTAGATCCTCTCACATGTCCTGCAGCCAAGCCAAATCTGCTCCGTCCTATATTTATGCATTTGATTCTTCTTACCTGAATGCAGGACTTTGCACTTATCTCTACTGTGTTTCACCTTGTTGGTTTAAGCCGATATTCAAGCTCGTCAAGATCAACTTGATCCCAAGACAAAGTTCATAAGTCATGAGTCATTCAATGCTGCTGTTGACCCGGCCTGAACAGGAAACCTTCATAGTCCTTCCTTCCTGGTCAGGAGGAACCAGTGGCTAGCCTGGGCAGATGAAGTCATTTCTGGAGACCAGGAACTGAATTTTGCTTAGGAAACACCCCAGCCTGTAGCCTTGGTGTTTCACCATGTGGGGCAATAGTCCACAGACCCATGGTTTTCCAGCCGCTGTCCATGGTTGATGTTTCCTGCAGAGACTTCATATCCAGATCCACTTTTCCAAAGCAATGTTATTACGGCATGCACAGCCCCCAATGTTTTCCAACAGCAAGCCCAATGCCGTCTGTTTACTGTTTAAAAATCAATACAAATTAGTGGGGATGGTGATTCATTTGTATCGGATATTCTTTGGACAGTGCATTGTGTTCCTAAATCTTGAACTAATTTGATATGATTCCTCTTGGTATAAAATATTAACCCCACAACATGACATCCTCTTACAATGCAGTAGTTCATCTGATGAAGTATGCCTTGTGTTTATCCATGGCCATTCTTGTTCAGTTAAATTCAGGAGTGATAATTACCCATGTGTGGGTCTTCTTTCCTCTGCTGGATTAAGAGGTCTCCATTCCACTCACCCTCACGGGGTCGCAGGAACCTGTCTCAGAATCTTTAAAGCTTCAAGCACCAAAACCTCTCTCAGTTTAGGATTAACCTTTGGGATGCTTCTATTTCCATGTCGACACCTATGTCATTGCCCCATTTAAAGGAAGATCCTCAACTGGTTGGAAAACCCGGTGGAAAAACAGACATTTCCCTTGTCCTATGGAAAGTAAAATGGCCATGGACAGGTGATATTTTTGTTTGCTCGTGAATCATATCTCGTAGGAGGTGTTCCTTTTCCTCCTGCCACATTTCCAACCTTCTCTAACTTCTCCAGCATTCCCAGGAGCCCAAAGACCCTGTTGGAAGTCAAATATACCATAAGTGCTTCATTGTGCTATGTTAAGAGGAAAGCAAAATAGTTATGCCCAGGAGCAAGCGAAGCTGATATTCCTCTGCCCTTTTCCATCCTGCCTTGTGTTTTGATAGCATATTCGATCTCATAATTTCCCCCACTTCCTTCTGATGAACTTACTGTTTATGAAAGTCAGTTCTTGCAAAGCATCGCATGCAGCAAGCCAATTCATAGGGACGGGAGACCAGAAATGGAATTTGAAAATATACCCCATCACATAAAGAGAGGGAGCACCTACGTGGAAAGAAAAAAGAGATGGAGAGCTCATCATTCGCATCCATCATACACATCCATCATGAGCCAACGAGGCGAAAGGTAGCAGTCGGCAGTTGCATGGAAATCCAGTGGATCCCTACACGGGTGGAGTTTAGAGAAGCATCTTCCTGGGGTGGGGTGGATCTCTTTCATTCAAGATCCAAAGAGCTTAATGGCGGCTTGGCTTGAAGATTCCAGTTTGCTTCTTTCTCCATTTGGCTAGCAACGTAAATATGGGATTTAATGGTCAGCCCCTGGATGAGATACAGCCCTATAAATTCGGTCTCCTGCCTGCAAAGGAGGTGCTTTTCCATAAAGCTATTCTGAGAAGACAGAGATCCAGTAAACTGAGCTCAGCTGTATTACTGGAGGAGATATATCTACAAATTTATTACTGGAAATAGCATTAGGCTGAGAGACCTGACGAAGCCGCCTGCCACCCAAACTCATCAGTGATTGAAGAAGTGGATTCAGACCCACGTAAATCCAGCTTCAGTCTCAGCAGAACTAGATGAGGCTGGAGGGTTGATCACAGATTTCCCAAAGTCTTTTTCAAAGCCTAATTGCAACTCAGTGTGTGTGTGTATGTGTGTGTGGGGGGGAGGGGGTTAATTGGATTGGGGACATAAGAAGCCGCCTTATACTCACTGAGGTCATCTGGGGACCATCGTGGCAAAGCACAGGAACATAAGAAGGAAGCTGATGTCTACCGAGTCAGACCCTTGGTCCATCTAGTTCAGTGTTTCCTACACTGACTGGCAGCAGCTCTCCAAGGATTCAGGCTGGAGTCTCATTTGAACCTGAGAACAGCCCTGCTGGATCAGGCCCAAGGTCTATCTAGTCCAGCATCCTGTTTCCCACAGTGGCCCACCAGATGCCTCTGGGAAGCCCACAAGCAGGAGGGGAGGGCATGCCCTCTCTCCGGCTGCTGCTCCCCTGCAACTAGGATTGAGAGGCATCCTGCTTCTGAGGCTGGAGGTGGCCTATAGCCACCAGACTAGTAGCCATTGATAGACCTGGAACCTGGAGCCTTCTGCATGCAGAGGTGATACTCTGCCACTGAGCTATGGACCCATTCCCTGAGGGGAAATATCTTGTAGCAGGCAGGGCTCACATGTACTAGTCACCCATCCAAATGCAAACCAGAGCTGACCTTGTTTAGAAAAGGGGACAATTCATGCTGGCTACTTTATGACCATCCTTCACCCGTGTGGCATCTCCATGATTAAAATGCCCCCCGCTGAAGCTGCTAATATACTCACTGGGGGAAAGAGACAGGTACAATATGGATACTTGTCCTTTCTATCCACCAGTGGGGTTATAACCTCTACCTGGCTGAGCTTGGGACTCCACTGAGGCAGGAATCTGGCAGGGACACAGCAAGCTTCAAGGAAAGCTCTGCAGAAAAGGGCCCCAAGACTTTGCATAGGACCAGGCAAGAGGGCCGGCTGCAGCAGCATGTGAAGGATGTTGCTCCAGCACAGGGCTGCTCAGCTTTGCCCCTCCTGCAGATGTTGGCCTACTACTGCCATAATCCCTGGCTATTGGCCAGTGTGGATGGGGATTATTTATTTATTTATTTATTTATTTATTTATTTATTTATTTATTTATCTATTTATTTATTTATTTATTGTTAAATTTATATACCAGCTTTCATTAAAAACAATACCAAGGCACTTTTTTTAAAACAAAAGTTTTAAAAAACTGCAATCCCAATGGCCATCGCCTTGCCTCGCTTCCATCAGGATTCCTGGTATTGGATTCTATGCTCACTACTGCCTCCAGTGGAGACCAGGCTCAAACTGTCATAATTTGGACACAGGATGCGAAGACCCAGCTCCCTTGAGAAGTCCATAATGCTGGGGAAAGTTGAAGGCAAGATAAGAAGAGGACGACCAGCTGCAAGGTGGATGGACTCAATTACAACAGCAATGAATGCACTACTGAGAGACCTTCAAGGCCAAGCTGAAGACAGATTATCCTGGAGAGAATCTCTCTATGTGGTCGCTAAGAGTCGACACTGACTTGATGGCACTTAATCAATCAATCAATCAATCAATCAATCATTGGTCCTAACACCTGTCTAATGTCTGATCCTCTGGCTCCTGGCCACTACTCGCCTCTGACCCTTGGAGTGCTCCTGATTTCTGACTTCCATCTGACCCTCCTGGGTCTTGCCTGCCTATCTGGCTTCACCCCAATGAGCTCCTAATTCTCCCAATCCTGTACTCCCTAGGACTAGTGTTCCCTCTAAGGCAGGCCTGCTCGACTTAGGCCCTCCCGCTATTTTTGGACTACCATAATCCCCAGGCGCAGTGGCCAATAGCCAGGGATTGTGGGAGTTGTAGGCCAACATCTGCAGGAGGGCCAGAGTTGAGCAGCCTTGCTCTAAGGCGTGCGCATGTGTGCGCACTCACACATTTTTGGATGTCTGCTCAGTTAATTTTAGATCCTGCTCAGGTCGAATCAGGAAGGCCCCACTCTGAGTCCATGTGTGCACACACCGCTGTGATACTGCTGCCCAGAAACAAACTCATTCCGCACACAGATGGGTGGGGGGGAAGAATACAAAGAGAACACTGCTAGTGACTGCTGCCTACAGCTCAGCTACCTAAAAACCTCACAGGTCCTTGGCTACAGAAGAGCACATGGAGATGGCAAATGGTATACCTGGCCTACGGGCTGACCTTTGTCATTCCGGACCCAAAGCTGGAACTTGGAACACCCATGACCATGGGCCACTGTGGGGCGGGTAGGAGCCCAGGAGCTGAACCTACACAGAGAGGGAATGTGTCACGGTGGTATGAGCCGGGTTTGAGGACAATGGCTCTGACTCACTGGCTAGAAACATTGGGCTGTACGTATTTAAAGTGAGGCCCCATTGGAGAAATAATGATCTGGAGAGGGCAGGGGAGATTCTGAGAGTGGCTGGGTTGGTAATGGAAGAAAAAACCTCAGTGAACACAGCTCTGGTCCTTCTCCGGATGATGTCATCGTTTGTCAAACTAATAACATTTAACAATGTGGCAAAGAGGGAGACAGGGAGAGTGCATCAGACCACGGAGGAAAATATATCTACTTCCATCGAACAACTCAGTTCAAAAGTACAGTGGATACTCAGGGAAAGAAATTCCGATCCTTAGGAACATAAGAACATAGGAAACTGCCATATACTGAGTCAGACCATTGGTCTATCTAGCTCAGCATTGTGTTCACAGACTGGCAGTGGCTTCTCCAAGGTTGCAGGCAGGAATCTCTCTCAGCCCTGTCTTGGAGATGCTGCCAGGGAGGGAACTTGGAACCTTCTGCTCTTCCCAGAGCAGCTTCATCCCCTGAGGGGAATATCTTGTAGTGCTCACACATCAAGTCTCCCATTCATATGCAACCAGGGCAGACCCTGCTTAGCTAAAGGGACAAGTCATGCTTGCGACCACAAGACCAGCTCTCCTCTCCATCAATCCTTGATTGAGATGAGCTATAGCTCCTATGTCCTTGGAGATGGGGCCATAGCTCAGTAGAAGAGTGTCTGCCTTGCATGCAGAAGGTCCCAGGTTCAATCCCTGGCAGCATCTCCAGGTAGGGCTGGGAGAGACTCCGGCCTGAAACCTCAGAGCATTGCTGCCAGTCAGAGTAGACAATGCTGAGCTAGATGGACCAAGGGTCTGACTTTGCATACAGCAGATTTGTATTTTCATCTATATATGTTCTGGCTGCATAACAACCCTGGGAGACAAGTAAGGCTGAGAGATGGTGACTGGTCACCCAAGGTCACCCAATGATCATGGGATATAGTGGTGAAATTGTCAGATGAGGAATGGGGGACTTAGGTTCAAACCCCTCCTCACCCATGAAGCTCAAGAGATGAGCTGGGTATATTTTTAGAATTTCAATACAGTATATCTCGTCCGAATCTACCACACAGTGTAGCACTGGTGGAAAACCTATTCAGCCTTCAGAGCCCCTTGGTTAAAGTATTGGACTAACACTAGTAGGAACAGAGACACCCATGTTCAAATCCCTATTCATCCATGGAAGTCACTGGGTGACTCTGATCACCTCTCTCTCTCTCTCTCTCTCTCAGCCTAACCTACCTCAGTGGGTGGTTGTTGTGAGGATAAAAATAACCATGTACACCACTCTGGACTCCTTAGAGGAAGAGAAGGACACACACATGCACGCACCATGTATAATAATCTATCAATTTATATTATTTTATATTACAAATCCAAACTTTATACTATAAGTTGGTAAAGGTAGAGTTGTGCCATTGAGTCAGTGTCGACTCCTAGAGACCATAGAGCCTCCTGTGGCTGTCTTTGGTAGAATACAGGAGGGGTTTCCCATTGGCTCCTCCCATGCAGTATGAGACGGTGTCTTTCAGCATCTTCCTAGATCGCTGCTGCCCAATATAGGTGTTTCCTATAGTCTGGCAATCATGCCAGCAGGGATTCAAACCAGCAACCTCTTGCTCCCTAAGCAAGTTACCTCCCCGCTGAACATGAAAATTGATATTCATATAGTGTATTATAGTAAATTGTCAGTAGTGTTTCCTGTGTCTCTTAGCAATTGAATGCAAGATGGAGGAGGAGGAGGAGGAGACGGAGACGGCGGTAATGGGTTATAGTGGCCTGACCATTGCTGAACTTTGCAATTATCTGGTTTCAAACATTTATTTATTTGTTTGTTTGTTTGTTTATATTTAATATATGTTTATACCGCCCAGAACTTATGTCTCCGGGCGGTTTACAAGAAGATAAAAACAAAGGTAAAACATTAGTTAAAAACAAAAACAAGAATTGTAAAACACAACAATTTATTTATTTTTTTAAAAAATCAAGAATATTCCAAAAACAATATTAAAACAATCAAAACAATATCAGTTAAAAGCCTGGGTGAACAGATGTGTCTTTAAAGACTTTTTAAAAATCATCAGAGATGGAGAGGCTCTTATTTCACTAGGGAGCGCATTCCATACCCTTGGGGTAGCAATGGAGAAAGCCCGTCCCTGAGTAGCCGTCAGATGAGCTGGTGGCAAATGCAGATGGACCTCTCCTGATGATCTCAATGGGCGGTGGGGTTCATGATTAAGAAGACATTCTCTTAAAAACCCAGGGCCCAAGCTGTTTAGGGCTTTATAGGTTATGACCAGCACCTTGTATTTTGCCCGGAAACATATTTGCAGCCAATGTAACTCCTTCAATACGGGAGTAATATGGTCTCTCCTAGATGATCCAGAGACTGCATTCACAAACATGAATGTGCCAGTTCCTAATTTTCAGCTGTGTTGGTCTTCTGGTAGCAAGCATGAATTGTAACCTTTGCTAAGCAGTGTCCACCCTAGTTAGTTGGTTATTAGTGACTGCATCTGAGCATTGTAAGATATTCCCCTTAGGGGATGGGGATGTAACTCAGTGGAAGAGCATCTGTGTCCTTGCATGCAGAAGGATCACTCCCTGGCAGCATCTCCAGGTAGGGCTGAGAGACAGTCCTGCCTGTATACTTGAAGAACCTCTGCCAATCAGTGTAGACAATCCTCAGCAAGATGGTTCAATGGTCTGACTTGGTATAAGACAGTTTCCTATGTTCCTATAGTCCTAAGAAGTTTCTCTCTTCCTCTGCCCTTTTGAATTTGCTGCTGGGTTACATTTCCCATTTGTGCTCCATATTATTTTATTTTATTTTATTTTATTTTATTTTATTTTATTTTATTTTAACATGAATATTCCACTCTTCCACCAAGGAGCAGTGTAGATGGTTATGTTTATCCTCACAACAACCCTTTGCAGTAGAAACATAGGAAACTGCCATATACTGAGTCAGACCCTTGGTCCGTCCAGCTCAGCATTGTCTTCACAGACTGGCAGCAGCTTCTCCAAGGTTGCAGGCAGGGATCTCTCTCAGTCCTATCTTGGAGATGCTGCCAGGGAGGGAACTTGGAACCTTCTGTTCTTCCCAGAGTGGCTCCATCCCCTACGGGGAATATCTTACAGTGCTCACATTTCTAGTCTCCCATTCATATGCAATCAAGGCGTATCCTGCTTAGCTAAGGGGACATGTCAAGCTTGCAAGACCAGCTCTCTTCCAACCTTTTGCATGCAAACATGCAGATGCTCTTCCCAGAGTGGCCCCATCCCCTGAGAGGAATATCTGATAGTGCTGACCCAGAGTCACCTGAGGAGTTTCATGGCTGAACCATGATTTGAACTCAGGCCTTCCCGGTCCTAGTCCAGGACTTTAGCCAGTATACCACACTGGTTCCCAGAGACGTGACATGTCCATCCCTTGCATTTATCTTGCATGTCTGGGCCTTCTGACATCACTTTGGAAGAACCTAATGCTGTGCTTGGTTCCCCGTGACGCATACAGCCCCCTTTCAATGGTGCACTATACCCCCATATTGCCAGTGGTGCCTGGTTAGCTTTCATGGATTACATAGGAAGCTGCCTTATACTGAATCAGACCCTTGGTCCATCTAGCTCAGGACTGTCTACAGTAACTGGCAGCGACTTTGCAAGTTTTCAGGCAGGAGGCTTTTCCAACCGTACCTGGAGATGCTGCCAGGGTTTGAACCTGGGACCTTCTGCATGCTTTCATGGGTAACATAGGAAGCTGCCTCCTACTGAGCCAGACCCTTGGTCCACCTAACTCGGTGTTGTCTACACTGACTGGCAGCGGCTTCTCCAAGGTTTCAGGCAGGAACAGAGAGGGGTAGCTACTGACTTGGTGTAATTTTATTTTATTGTTTATGTAAGCCGCCTTGGGGATTCTTCTGAGCTGCAAAGCAGGACAGAAACCACATAAATAAACGAAACATCAGAATGGTTGGGCCCTTGCCTTTCGTGGGCCGGCTTGAGGCGCCTTGGGAGAGATGAGCCAAGGAGGGTTTCGCAACTTGACCCTTCCTGGTGCTTTGCCAGGCTGTAACTAGTGGTTGCTACACAAGCCGGAACACAGCCACGAACGCTGACAAAGCTTCTTCGAGGGCTGGCCGGGAAAGGCGTTCTATCTCCCACCTCCACCCACACTCCAGATCACCGGGAGAAAAGCACAGTTGGAAATATCCTGCCTTACGTTTGCTCCTATGGTTCCCCCACCGCACCCCGCCTGTCCGCCCATTAATCTAGCATCACTATCTCTTCTTCCAGGTCTTAACATATATTCCACACCAGATTATCCAAGAGCCTGGAGGGACAGGGCAGGGTGACAGGACAGATCCAGCAAGGAGGCAGGTGAGAAGGACACAGGGACATAGCAATAGCAATAGCACTTACATTTATATACCGCTCTATAGCTGGAAGCTCTCTAAGTGGTTTACAATGATTTAGCATATTGCCCCCCAACATTCTGGGTACTCATTTTACCAACCTCGGAAGGATGGAAGGCTGAGTCAACCTTGAGTCCCTGGTCAGGGTCGAACTTGTAACCTTCCGGTAACAGGGCGGCAGTTTTATCACTGCGCCACCAGGGGCTCTCAGGAAGCTGTCTTATACTGAGTCAGACCATTCATCCATCGAGCTCAGGATTGCTGCACAGACTGGCAGCGGCTTCTCCAAGGTTGCCGGCAGGAGTCTCTCTCAGCCCTATCTTGGAGATGCTGCCAGGGAGGGAACTTAGAACCTTCCTCATGCAAGTAGGCAGGTGCTCTTCCCAGAGAGGCCCCATCCCTGAAGGGGGATATCTTCTGGTGCTCACACATGTAGTCTCCCATTCAAACACAAAGCAGGGCAGACCCTGCTTAGCAAAGGGGGCCATTCATGCTTGCTGCCACAAGACCAGCTCTCCTCTTGGACAAGTGACAAGTACCACATTGTAGATATCAGGCAGGGCCTGGAGGGCCACAAAGAGGTCCAGAAGGCCACAGGTGTTCCAGCAGCCTAAGCACTTAAGTTCCAGAAGAATCCTGATGATTTCCAAAGCTTTGACCTTTAGCTCCGGGCTGGAGTCTTTCAAAGATGCACAGGCCAAGCTGAGACCCTCAATCCATACATTCCTTCATTATGGTCACAGACCAGCACAGTTTACAAACAGAAGCCCAACAGAAAAACCTAGATAACTGATAGGGTTATGATACGGTAGTTAAGCCCATAGTTAAGCATAAAGATCAGTTAACAAAGATTCTTTATGAACTCCTGGTGGATTTTACTGGCTATTAAACAGAACTTAGCCACATTATGAGATCTTGGGTCATTCTGGTTAGTTACAAGATAAGCAAGATAAAAAGAATCTGTACAACCTGGATGGCAGCTAATAAAATTGACAATAAAGGAGCACATGAGCCTTTGTTTCAATGTCTCCCAATTTGCAGAGATGAGTACGTTCTTTGTAGAGGGGTTTCTCAGGCCAAGTGGAGACCCTTGTTTTACAAAGCGACTAAGTGGCTTATTGGGGAGAACTGGTCTTGTGGTGATGAGCATGAATTGTCCCCTTAGCTAAGCAGGGTCTTGGCTAAGCATTTGGAGGGGTGACTACATGTCAGCACTATAAGATATCCCCCTCAGAGGATGGGGGCCGTATTCAGTGGAAGAGCACCTGCACGCTTGCACGCCGAAGGTTCCAGGTTCACTCCCTGGCAGCATCTCCAGGAAGGGCTGGGAAAGACCCCTGTCTGGAACCTTGGAGACGTTGCTGCCGGTCTGGCAGAGGCGTAACTAGGGAAAACGGCGCCCGGGGCAAGCACTGAAATGGCGCCCCCCCCACCGTGCCCCCCCCGCCGCCCCCCCAACATACTACATTATACTTAGGTTTTTCCTCACAAGCGCCCACCACCGCCGCCAAGCCAGGCCACTGACTGGCTGCCAGGCGCCAGCAAAGCAATGGGGGGGCACAGGCGGCACGGAAGGGACCGCTTGTGGGGAAGGGGGCACCGACGCGCTCCCTTGACTGCTGCAGCGCTGCTGCACTGAGCAGGAAAAATTTGTATTAACAAAAAATTAAAAAAAATTTAAAAAAAAATTGGTCATGGCAGCGCCCCCCATGTGACCAGAAAAGATGGCGCCCGGGGCACATGCCCCCCCTGCCCCCCCTATAGTTACGCCTCTGTGGTCTGGGTAGGCAGAACTAGATGGACCAATGGTCTGACTCAGTAGAAGGCAGCTTCCCATGTTCCTAAATAAATAATGCTTAGCTCCAGCCTAGGCTTAGGCCTCATTCCCCTTAAGATGGCCAATCGACATCAGGGCTGTTTCACTTCAGAATGCAGGTGGGGACTCATCACTGAACGTTTCCCCATACACTTTAAAAGAACTACATGGGCTGTCAATAAGTTTCCAGTCTAAATGCAAAGTGCTGGTCAATACCTAAAGGTAAAGTGTGCGGTCGAGTTGGTGTCGACCACAGAGCCCTGTGGTTGTCTTTGGTAGAATAGAGGAGGGGTTGATCATTGCCTCCTCCCGCGCAGTATGAGATGATGCCTTTCAGCACCTTCCTAGATCACTGCTGCCTGATATAGGCGTTTCCCATAGTCTGGGAAACATACCAGTGGGGATTCGAACCGACAACCTCTGGCTTGCTAATCAAGTCATTTCCCCACTGTGCCATAAAGCCCTAAATGGCTTGGGTCCGAGGTATTTAAGAGAACACCTTCTTCATCATCAACCCAACCACCTATTAAATTCACCTGAGAATGTCTGTTTGTGGTTGCCACCAGCTCAGTTGGTGGCCACTCAAAACGGAGCCTTTTCTAGAGTTGCCCCTGGACTCTGGAACGCGCTTCCTAATGAAATTAGAGTTTCCCCTTCTCTGGATACGTTTAAGATGGACCTGAAAAACATACCAGTTTAGCTCGGCTTCTAGTTTATAGTTTTAAAGCTTCGGGTTTTAGAGTTTTTTATTTGTCTTTTTACATTGTTTTAATTGTGTCAATGTTTTAATGGTTTTTAGATTGTGAACCGCCCAGGGACTTCTTTTTGTACGGGGCAGTATAGAAAGGTAAGAAATAAAATAAATAATAAAACTAAAATACATGGAGAGACAGCTGCAAAGCTAGAGTGTCAGAGGAAGTTTTCTTCCCTGGACATGCCAGGGTTCTATTTTTGTGTGCATGGAAGAGCATTCGATCAGGCGGACCCCTATCTGCAGGCAGGCTGGAGTGGGTCTCCAAGCTTTCCAACTTTCTCCATCTGGAGAGAAGTGGAGAGAGAGAGAGAGAGAGTATTCTATGCCTCACTGGGGTATTATGAGGACACCATTAGAGTTTGGGAGGCCCTCCTTTGACAAGGAGGGGAACACAGAAAGGCAGGGGTTACATGAGTCCTTGACACTGATGGACTGACCTTCAGACTGTGGGAGATTTGGCTGGGCCCGCCATGTCACATCGGTTCCTCTCTCGAGTTGGCCGGGATCAGTGGGTCTTCTGCCCGCCCCCTCCAAAGCCTCCGGAGGTGCTGAGAACACTGTTTCGGCATCCCTCCCAGCCCCTGTCGGCTCCGGGTGCCAAAGCACCGTGCTGAGTCGCAGAGATAGATGGCCACAGTTCTGGAGCACATTGGAAGCGCCTCGCTTTGATGTATGGCTGGCCGTGCTTGTAGGAAGTGCCGAAAGCATCCATTTATCAGGCCTTTCGCAGTGTGCGCGGCTGGAGTGGAGCAAACAGATTTATTTGAAGGAGGCCCACTAACCCTCTTTAAGCCGTTTGGAGGGAAAGGGCTCCTTCCCTCCAGTTCGGTGAGCGGCTCCATCGACACACATGTGGGATTCTTCCCAGACGCTCCCTTGGCAGATCCGTCGGAAGCAGATGCATCTGCTGTTATTGATTGCTCCAAGGCATCTCTGGAACTGCTGACTCCCGGGCCGTAATGACCGCGGAAGGTGAGCCACAGCGGAGGGTGGCTCCTCCGACATCTTGGGCTCACATGGAAACGGCCGCAGAACTCACCGGAGAAGGGCTGATTCCAACATGCGGGTTCGCTGCTGGCTTGCACATCGCGCCTGCGTGGCATAGCGGCTAGAGCGCTGGACTAGGACCGGGAAGACCCGGGTTCGAATCCCCCATTTGGCCACGAAGCCCCCTGGGTGACTCTGGGCCTGCCACCCGTCTCTCAGCCTAACCTGCCTCGCAGGGTTGTTGTGAGGAGGAACATAGCCACGTGCACCACTCTGGGCTCCTTGGAGGAAAAGAGATAAGGCAGGGATTCTCAGCACCGGGTCTCCAGATGTTGTTGGACTTCAACTCCCGTAATCCCCAGCCCCAGTGGCCTTTGTTGAGGTTTATGGGAGTTGAAGTCCAAGAACATCTGGGGGCCCAGCGTTGAGAATCCCCTGATATAAGGGACGTTAGAAATAAAATAATTAGAAATAAATAAATAAATAAATAAATAAATAAATAAATAAATAAATGTAAAATAAAATAAAATAAAAATTTGCATGTTAAAAATAAAATAAATAAATGTAAAATAAAATAAAATAAAAATTTGCATGTTAAAAATAAAATAAATAAATGTAAAATAAAATAAAATAAAAATTTGCATGTTAAAAATAAAATAAATAAATAAAAATAAAAATAAAATAAAATCACTCCGTGCCTTGTGGCCAAAAGTGCAGGGACATCTGAAGCGGCCTTATACCAAGAAAGACCACTGCTCCATCTACAGCAGCTCAGTATTCTGCCTACAGCAGGGTGTTGCCACCTGTGGTTCTCCAGTACCCTGAACTACATCTCCCATCATCCTCAGCCACAATTTATTGTGGCTGGGTTTGATAGGAGTTGTCGTTGAGCAACATCTGAAGGACCACGGGTTGCTCTGCACTGACTGGCAGCGGCTTCTCCAAGGTTTTGGGAAGGAGTCTCTCTCAGCCCTACCTGGAGATGCTGCCAGGGAGGGGACCTGGGACCTTCGGCCTGCAAGCCACTGTGCTCTGGCCCCATCCCCTAAGGCAGGGCTAGGCAACGTGGAGCTCTCCAGATGGGGATGAACTACAACTCCCGTCATCCCCTGCCACATGGCTGGGGGTGATGGGAGTTGCAGTTCAGCCACATCGGAAGCCACATTGCCTGCCTCTGCCCTAATGGAGTAGGGCAAGTGACATCTTACTGCTGGCAGCGCTCACACATGTAGTCTCCCCTCCAAATGGAAACCAATTCATGCCTACTGCTGAACTGAAATCGTTTTCAACTAGAGGTGCTTGAAGGGCTCCCAGGGGGGTACTGAGAACCCTCCTGCTGCCTCCACATGCTGCATCCAGGCTGTCCGTTTGCCACTTGAAGACCGCTAGCTTGTAGCCGATACAGCCTCAGCCGTGCGTGCGCTACAGAAGGCGGGTGGAGATCGTGCTCCTCTGCTCCTGATTGGCTGTCTGTCTGCTGAAGCTCAGTGTACCCCTCCCCTCAGCCTGACTGACAGGCTTCAGAAAATTAGGACTCATGTGCATGGTTCCCTATAACAGAGATTCCCAGATGTTGTTGACTACAACTCCCATAATCCCCAAGCAAAAGCCATTGCAGCTGGGGATTCTGAGAGTTGTAGTCAACAGCAGCTGGAAATCCCTCTTAGAGGGAACACTGCTCATGTGTTATCCCATTGACATTCCGGGCAGCAACAGCAGGAGAGAGGTCTTGCCTTCATTCCTTTGCTGTGGGCTTCCCAGAGGCATCTGGTGGAGCACTGTGGGAAACGGGATGCTGGACTAGATGGGCCTCAGGCCTCGGATGATGTTATGTTCTAAATTAACAGGACAAATAAACTTGTCCCATTAATTTCAGTAGAAGTACTTACTCTGGGTGTAAGCCAGTGACTGGAATAGCCTGTCTCATAACTGTAACATTTAAGTGTGTGTGTGTGTGTGTGTGTACACACAAACACACTCAACATCTCTCTGGGGTACCTGAGCTGGAGGGACACATTAAAGATGGTTGGCAGATGGAATGGAATGGAACCATGGAAAATGGTGGTTGGCCAGGCCTGCTCAACTTCGGCCCTCCTGCAGATGTTGGCCTACAGCTCCCATAATCCCTGGCTATTGGCCACTGTGGATGGGGATTATGGGAGTTGTAGTCCAAAAACAGCTGGGGTGGGGGGCAAAGTTGAGCACGCCAGTTCTAGGTCTGTAGATGGGACCATAGAATAGATATCTCGGGCGAGGTAGACCTTGGTTGGGTCATATCACAGAACCCAGTCTTGTAGACCAGATTGCCACTGCTCGTTCTTTAACTGCGGCCGTCCGCTGTGTGGACTGTCGGGGACAAACAGAAGATCAGCCTGGGGTGTCCACCTTCTGACTGCCAAATATATTTCAGGTAGGATTAATGTAGCTAGGCAGAACTGGACGAAAGGAAAAGTCCCCATTAGTCAGAACTTGGCAGTATTGTGTGCGGTATACTTTGTTAATGAATACACTCGCTTTGGGTCGGAGACTACGGGAAGATTGCACTAGTATAATTTTGCTTTACGAGGTTTGGATTCCTTTTGTCAGCTCCTGGGAGTGCGTTCATTCAAATAGGCATGCCGCGTTACCGTGCTTTAATCAATGCAGTGGGCATCTGTCCCTAAGGTTAGAGTCAGATGACGAGGGCTAAGGACTTGCCGTGCTAAGTATGGACTCCTCCGCTGAGCGATGGAGGCTCTTGGTCAGGGGTGTAGTGGAGGGAGACATGCAGGGAGGATGGAGTGCCTGTACTTCACGGCTTCTCTTGCTTTTCGGGTGGGCACGGCCACCCTGGGGGCTGCAAGGGAGAATGCCTCCTGCACTAAGTTGCAACGGCGTCACTGGTCTTGGCGAATATAGGAGGAGGCCTTATAACAAGTCAGATCCATCCACCACAGGATTGTCCAGTGTCCATACTGGCCAGCAGCTGCTCTCCTGGGCTGCTGAGAGGCTGGAGGAGTTTCCTGCCTCCCCAACGACACTTTCTCCTGCTTGTTCTGGAGTAGAGGAATGAGTGGATGAGGCTTCTTTAAACAACAGAGACCATTTGATATAACTAATTCATCCTATGGGACCATAGTGTGTGCTCTCTCTCTCTCTCTCTCTCATATTGCTGTACAGCCTGATATGTTCATCTCTAGGTGGTATAAAGGTAAAGTGTGCTGACAATTCGATTTTGACTCCTGGCACCCACAGAGCCCTGTGCTTTTCTTTTGGAAGAATACAGGAGGGGTTGACCATTGCCTCCTCCCATGCAGTAGGAGATGATGCCTTTCAGCATCTTCCTAGATCGCTGCTGCCCGATAGAGGTGTTTCCCATAGTCTGGGGAACGTACCAGCGGGGATTCAAAGTGGCAACCTTCTGCTTGTTAGTCAAGCATTTCCCCGTTGCGCCACTTAAGGTGGGGCTAGGCGGAGTACAAAATTTAAAATATTTAAAAGTTACAAATTAGAATACATAATAAAAACAATAGAATAAAATATATATTAAAGGAAGTTTTTACATTATTACAATTAATTCTAATTAAAAGCCTGTGAAAACAGGAGTCTTGAGGTTCTTCCTGAAAACAAAGAGAGAAGGAGATGCTCTTATTTCAGTAGGGAGCCTATTCCAAAGCGATGACTCTGCTGTCTGACACTTGGCTGGAAACGTCCAGTCTGGTGGGTGGGAGAGCAAAACATATTTTGCGGGGAGCACCCTCTACCCCTTAATACCCCTCAGAGTCCTCCAGAGGTCTTACTGTCTATGTGAATTCCAGGTTTGTTGGTTTGCATTCATGGCAACATCTCTCCCACACGGTCTCCAAGGATTCGCGGGAACGGTTGAATCTCCTTTTCGTAATTGTCTTTAGGCTTTTTGGCCTCAGATGTTCTTAAACTTAAATGCAGACAAAACTGAGCCCTTATTGACTGGTCTACCCCAGCGCAGAGGTCTCGGGTGCTTCTTTTCTTCCCCCCTTCAGTAGGATTTCTTTTTATCCTTCAAATAATGTTTGTGACCTCAAAGTCACGGTAGCTTCTGAGTGTGCTTTGAACCTCGTATTGATCATGCAATTAGAGCAACTTGCAGCTGCTTCAATGGTCTCGCCAGAATGAGGGTTCAGCTTCAGATTTCTTGAAACCTCCTCTGTTTCTTTTCTATAATGTTTGTTATTTGTTTTTCATTGAAGTATACATGCAAAAGGGAAGAAAACAAGCCACACATTGATTACTGATGCAGTTTCAGGTAGGGGTGAGAGAGTGCCTCTTTCCCATTCTTTTATTGCTCTTCTAGTCCATCCCAGTGGCTGACCTGCTTCTTCCAGACTCCAGTTAGTTTGAAGGTATCAAATCAATTCCAGATTTGGAATACGTACATTTGTTGTTTGCTTCTTTGTTTATATATAGCAACCATCTGTGGACCTGGTGCTTTGCAAAGCATGAGAGGACAAGACAGGCCTCTGTCCTGGGGGGCAATCTAGAAATTGACACAAGGGAGATAATCGAGGAAGGTGGTGGAGGCATCATTCTTAGGTGGTGAAATGTGCGGGGTGCAATTGTACGGCAGGGAGAAAGCACAATGGGAGTGAAACCTAGGAACAGAGGAAGCTGCCATATGCCGAGTCAGACCATTGATCCATCTAGCTCAGTATTGTCTTCACAGACTGGCAGCAGCTTCTCCAAGGTTGCAGGCAGGAATCTCTCTCAGCCCTATCTTGGAGATGCTGCCAGGGAGGGAACTCGGAACCTTCTACTCTTCCCAGAGCGGCTCCAACCCCTGAGGGGGATATCATAGAGTGTTCACACATGTAGTCTCCTATTCAAATGCAAACCATGGTGGACCCTGCTAAGCAAAGGGGACAATTGATGCTTTCTGCCACAAGACCAGCTCTGCCGGTTCTCCTCTGAGTAGCTGCCAGCAGCCATTTCTCCCATAAGCCCCTTTGAAAGGATGGAACAAAGAAGCTGCCTTCTACTGAGCCAGCGTGGTATAGAGCCAGCATGCTGTAGTGGTTAGAGTGCCGGACTAGGACCGGGGAGACCCGAGTTCAAATCCCCATTCAGCCATGAAACTAGCTGGGTGACTCTGGGCCAGTCACTTCTCTCTCAGCCTAACCTACTTCACAGGGTTGTTGTGAAAGAGAAACTCAAGTATGTAGTACACCACTCTGAGCTCCTTGGAGGAGGAGCGGGATATAAATGTAATAATGACGACGATGATGATGATGATAGCAATAGCAATAGCACTTACATTTATATACCGCTCTACAGCCGGAGCTCTCTAAGCGGTTTACAATGATTTTAGCATATTGCCCCCAACATTCTGGGTACTCATTTTACCGACCTCGGAAGGATGGAAGGCTGAGTCAACCTTGAGCCCCTGGTCAGGATCGAACTTGTAACCTTCTGGTTACAGGGCGGCAGTTTTATCACTGCGCCACCAGGGGCTCAGTGATGATGATAACTGTGTAAAATAATAATAATACTGAGTCAGAGCTCTGCTCCATCTCGTTCAGTGTTGTCTGCACTGCCTGGCAGCAGCTCTCCAAGGTTTCAGGCAGGAGTCTTTCCCAACTGCTTCCTGAAGATGCTGCCAGGAAGTGAACCTGCGGCCTTCTGCATGCCAAGCAGATGCTCCACCATAGCACCAGTGGTACAATATGCAGCCAGACATGCATGCAGGAGCCCCATTCAGATGAATACAGGCTGAGAAAGGAGCTTTCTCATTGGGGTGGAGTGCATGAAGACGGTCCTGAGCTGAATCTTGTGCTGGTCTCATTCGTGGTAGCTGGTCTGGTGGTAAGCAAGCATGACTTGTCCCCATAGCCCCTGGTGGCGCAGTGGTAAAACTGCCGCCCTGTAACCAGAAGGTTACAAGTTCGATCCTGACCAGGGGCTCAAGGTTGACTCAGCCTTCCATCCTTCCGAGGTCGGTAAAATGAGTACCCAGAATGTTGGGGGCAATATGCTAAATCATTGTAAACCGCTTAGAGAGCTTCCAGCTATAGAGCGGTATATAAATGTAAGTGCTATTGCTATTGCTATTGCTATAGCTAAGCAGGGTCCGCCCCAGTTGCATTTGAATGGAAGACTAGAAGTGTGAGCACTGGAAGATCTTCCCCTCAGGGGATGGAGCCGCTCTGGGAAGAGCATCTAAGTTGCAAGTTCTCTCCCAGACATCTCCAAGACAGGGCTGAGAGAGACTCCTGCCTGCAACCTTGGAGAAGCCGCTGCCAGTCGGTGAAGACAACACCGAGCTAGATAGACCAACGGTCTGACTCAGTATATGGCAGCTTCTAATGTTCCTATATAATCCCCAGCATCTCCCAAGAGGGCTGAGAAAGACATTTCTCTGGAACCTGGGAGAGCTGCTTCCCAGTCAGGGCAGAATTACAGACCTTAATGGGGGAGTGCTCGGAAGATGGGGCCATTTTTGTTGGGAGAGAGATCCTAGGTTCGACCCCTTGCGTCTCCAGAGAGGGCTGGGGAAGATCCTTGCTGTGTCCCTAACCTTGGAGAGCTGCTGCCGGTCAGTGCAGGTGCAGACAACGCTGACGGAGAGGGACCCATGACCTGATCCAGGATAAGGCAGGTCCCTACATTCACACAGCAATGAGGCAGGAAAATGCATGCCCCATGCCACTGAAGCAGGCACGACTTCCCCAGTATTGATTTTAGTGATGTGGTTTTAATGTCAACAACCACCCTGAGCCTTTTGGAAGGGCGGTATAAAGATTTGATAATAAATAAATAAATGAAAATGAAAATGACAATTATTTCGGCTCATCTTCTCGGTTGCACCGAGCCACAGCCGGCCTCATCCAGGCCCTTCCCGTTCTCCTCTGTGTGACCGTCGATTCTCTTCCCCTGCATATTTTGGTTTCTAAGAAACGCCTTTTATCCATTGCCAGCCTGTTTCAAGCCTAGTGAAGGTCAGCAGAAAGGGATCTCGAGATATATTCTTTCCACGGCTGGGGCTTTCAGGAGCGCTTTCCTGGATTCCCCAGAAGCTAAAAAGTAGCATTTACACAGTAAGCCTTGTAGATCAAGGACTTCGGAGCCTTTCAACATCCTAAAGCCTGCACAGCCTTTCAACTCTTATTCCCAGCCCATTGGCAGAGAGAAGAGAAAGAAAGGAAAATGAATAGAACACAAAGCCTTCTGCCTGGAGGCCTGGTGGAGTAGGTCTGGAATCAGAATTGTTTCAATCTATGTAAATATCAGGAAATTAAATTCCATATGTTCCATGCTAGATGCTCCCAGCTGCTGCAACTGGAATGGCAAGTCGACAGTTTTCAACCGGTTGGCCACATTCTCCCTTCCTTCCCCCCTCTCTGAAATAAAGTGCCGTTCCTAGAAAGGGCGGGAGAGGGATAAATTGTCGCTGCAAGGGCAGAAGAGCAATGCATCGGAGTGACTCAGCGCCAGGGAGCTGACAAGCGGGATCACCGGACGGACAGGGAGATCCGCACGAGGGTGGGAGCTGGAAGACCCCAACGAGGGTCTCCATGTTCTTGGCCGAGGTGCTTCTCCAAAATATGTTGTTTATTCTGAAGCGTATCGGAATTACACCCATATGGGGAAAGGGGCTTGGAGGGCGATTTGCAGCTCTTTGTAAATCAAACTTCTGTGCATCGTCAAGTGGCAGAGGGGATGGAAATGAACGATTCCATCCCTCCAACAATTGGCAACCGTCTCCAGTATGCTGGCCGGCGAACCGCTGATCTCGCCAGTGGTGCATCTCCATCCTTGATCTTCAGGGGCGAATCTGAGACAGTTGAATTAGAGTGTTGAGTTTGGCCAAGGAAGACCCAGCTTCCAAACACGTGTCGCTCTCTGGGTGGCTATCCACAAGCTGCTGGGCCTTCCATCGAATCTAATTTGCTGGGACTTCTGTGAAGATGAGTGGCGTACACATCTTGAACAGTGTTGGGTGAACTCTACTTGGTTCACCTTGGTTTCCATTTGCAGGTTGCCATCTTTCCTTGTGAGCAGTTGTGAGAGGGACATGGAGTTGTGGAGTGGCTTCCAGACTAATTCGTCACAGGAACATAGGAAGCTGCCTTATACTCAGTATTGTCTACAACACAGACTGGCAGCAGCTCTCCGAGGTTTCAGGCAAGAGCCTCTCCCAGCCCTACCTGGAGATGCTATCAGGGAGTGAACTTGGGACCTTCTGCATACAAAGCAGGGGGCCCTACCACTCAGCTCTAGGCCCTTCTTCTCATATGAAGCTGCCTACAGAGTCAGACCCTAGGTCCATCTCGCTCAGGATTGTGCACTGACTGGCAGCAACAGTTCTCCAAGGTTTCAGGTAGGAGTCTCTTCCAGCCTTACCTGGAGGAGCTGTCAGGGAATGAACCTGAACCTGTCAGCGTGCAAAGCAGATGCTCTGTGCTGAGCTATGGCCCCACCCCCCAAAAGCTTACATAGGAAACTGCCTTATACTGAGTCAGATCATTGGAACATTTGGCTCAGCGTTGTCTACCCTGGCTGGCAGCAGCTGTCCCCGGTTGCAGACAAGAATCTTTCCCAGCCCTACCTGGAGGGATTGAAGCTGGGGTCTTCTGCAGGCAAAGCAGATGCTCTGTTGTTGAGTTACAACCCCATCCTCATCATGGCTAAGCACCACTGGAATCAGTAAGAGAAGCTGGCCATAATGCATTTCAGTCCCATTAATTTTATTTATTTGTATGTTTGTTTGTTTGTTTGTTTGTATTTATATGTATATTCCTTTGTCCTAAGACCCCAGGGCAGTTAACAACAAGATTTTTTTTTTTAAAGCAACTCGATGAAAACATAAACACAGAACAAATGCAGCTTAAATATTTTTTTCTAAGATCCTGGGACAGCTTATTGACCCAAAGCTTGAATGAAAAGGCATTCTTCACTTTCTTCCTAATGGCTAAGAGAGAGGGAGCCTTGCAGGTGTCAGCCGAGAGTGAGTTCCACAGCCTGGGGGGCCATCACTGAAGAGGCCCTGACCCATGTGCTTGGCAAAGAGGCCTCAGCAGTTGTCAGCCCGTGGAGGAGAGCCCTCTCCGCTGATTTAGGGAGGTGGGTAGATTCCACTGGGAGCAGACGGTCCCTGAGGTCCTAGGGACTTGCACCTACTCTGTTCTCTGAGCTTTGTTCCATCTAGCCCATTCTTGTTGAGCAGTGGGGTTTCAGGACTGCACCGCCCCTCCCAGAAGGGCCCCCCCTGTGTTCACCACTGGGAGCTTAGCACCAGAGCTGACCCTGTGGTAGCAAGCATGCCTTGTCCCCCTTTCTAAGCAGGGTCTGCCCTGGTTTGCATTTGAATGGGGGGCTACATTTGAGCCCTGGAAGATACTCCCCTCAGGGGATGGAGCCGCTCTGGGAAGAGCCTCTGCATGCTTGCACACATAGTTTGCCACCTTGGAGAAGCTGCTGCCAGTCTGTGTAGACCATACTAAGCTAGGTGGGCCAGTGGACTGACTCAGTATATGGCAGCTTCCAATGTCCCCTCTTTCCCTACCTTGCCCTTTGCGGAGAAGGATACAACGCTCTTTGACAAGAACTTATTTTTGCACCGCTGGGGCTCTTGCCTCCTTACCAGCTCTAACCACCGGAGCATGCTCGCTCTCACTCTATTTCCTGCCAGAGCAGCCACACACGTCCAAACACAGAGATGGCACGGCGCCATCCGGAGCCTGGCCCACACCGGTGTCTGCCGTGAGAAAGCACTGGACTGTCCTCCAGCCCGGGATGCCTGCTCCCCGCCAGCCCCGATTCAACTCTGCGACAAGTGTAATGGCCTCTGTTTAAACATGTGGCCTTGTGGCTTCTGCTGACATCATTTCAGACATTCAGTCAACAAGTGGGAACGTCCAGCCCTTTTTGTGGGGAAGGGGCAGGGGAAGTTACTCAGCATTGCCTGTCTCCGAAGGTGAGAGTCACTGGAAAAAAACGGCCACTTTATTGTTCTAACCTTTCCTTTAAATATAGCGTCGATAGCCCTGTTTTAAATCCCTTGGCGGGGTGGGAACAGGCTTTCTGCTGTCCAGGCCCCTTTTGGACACACTTAGGCATTATTTTATGGAGCTGACAGCGGCGGAGGGAGGGAAACCCAAGAACCATGTGTGCGAAACGAAAATATATTTATCCGTGCCTCTCAAGAGAATCATTACCTATTACAGACCTGCCAAAGCATGCTTAAAAAAAATATAAAAAGGTTATTCCTTCTCAAGCCTTCCCAAGGGGGTTCAGTTTTCAGGTTTAAGCAGCATACCCTTTAGGAACGGTTACAAACTGTTCTCCGAGTGGCCGGTCGGAGAAAGTCTTCTTAATACACCCTGAAAGGATTATTTGTAGGCTCTGCCAGTCGAGGAATATTATTAGAGGCAATGTTTTGAAACAGCAGGCCTAGGAGGGGGTGGGGAAGAGAGAGAGAGAAAGAAAAAGAAAATTGCAAATATCAAAGGGAGCAAGGTGTTTTCTTCAGTATTTACAAAGCACCTTACTGCAGGCTTGTTAGTTTCACCAGCCCTTTACAGATCTGCTCCTCCGTTCCCAACTGGCAAATCTGTCAGCATGCAACCTCCTCTGGGCTCTCATTATATGTCAGAGGAATTCCTTGCAATCTACATTCTTGTGCTCTCCTTCATTTCCTTCTAACATGTTTCTAATACTGGGACTTTGACTGGAGGTTCAAAGAAAGAGGTCTACAGAAAAGCCCTTTTGCTAAACCCCAAACATACCAGGGCATTTGGTGGTGGATGGGAAATGGGAGTTTATTAATTGGCTGATTTAGAGACAGGTAAGGTCCACCTTTTGACATGAAAAAGCACCTCTAAGGGACACACAAACCAAATTCACAAAGAACAGAGGGCCTAAATATAGCATCACGGAAACTGTAAAAAGGAAGAAAAAGACAGGCAGACAGAGCAGTTCACATATCTATCTTCCTTGTTAAGTTTTAGGGTTCCCATTAAGACCTTTTTGTTTGTCTGAGCTTCTGAGGAGGAAAGCTCACGCAGAGTGCGTTCAGAGCTAATTCAGAGTGAGGGCAATGCCTATCCAGGAAGCAGTGCTCTCACTCTGAATTAAATTTGCTTCCTTTCAGCGATCTCTTAATGTACCAAATCTGATGGGAAGTTGTGACGATGGCCCTTTTCAGATATTGTATGTGTGAAGGAAGATGGTACACAGCTGTGGGTGTTGGGGGTGGAGTGGGTAAATTCAGCCTGTGTGTGTAGGCTCATTTCAGATGTTGAAATGATGCCAAGCTCTGCAGCCACCCACAGCCTGAGCCCCACAGACACCACTTGCCATTGTGCCCTGATGGAGGCAGCAGAACATCAAAGGCCCCAGGTAGTAGTCATGTGCCACAAACAGCACTGAAAGCCAAGTTTTGTGATGCAGCCTTCCCCCCCCCTTTTATTACTGGCCAGACACCTGCAGTCTCAGAAGGCAAGATTAACCTGATCCCCCTGCCTCTTTAGCTCTCTCTTTGAAGTCTAGCATCTCTGTGTGTTTGCTCACAGCTGGGCTTCTCTCTTTCTTCAGGTGGAGGAGCTCACCAGCTGCAGCAGACTCCTCCTGAGTCCCTAGGATCCTGTTCCAGGATGAGCTGGGCCACTGCCAAGGCAGAGATCCCGGTGGAACACAGACCACGGAGGGCTCCAAAGGGAAATGGCACCAAGGCTTCGGATAACTCCAAGCAGGCGATCGGGAGAGCTGGGAACAACAGGTATAAGATGGACATTGCTCCAGCAGATAAATGTATCGTGGGTTAACAAAGCAGAAAGATAATGGGCAAGACCTTTCGACACCCGCCTCCTTTTGTTGCTCTGATGTTGAAGGCAAGGGTACTGCAGCTACAGTACCAGTTCTAGACACAGCGTTCCACAGTCTAGGATCGGCTGCTTTTGAGCTGTCAAGTGCTGTCCTCGCGGTTGAGGCCTCTTGGGGCAAGTGTCCCGAGTGCATGAATCCAAACATTTTCTCTTGCTTCCGGTTTCTCTGCATCGGATGGCATCTCTACTGCAGTAATTGACAAGTTGCATCGCTTTATATATACAAATATATATATAGCTACTGCCAGATTGGCCCTGACCCTTTCCTGGGGAATGCAGTGGTGGTGGTGGTGGTGGTGGTGGTGTGTGTGTGTGTGTTAAATGAGCTTTGCCCAATTTTCTAAATGCTGGCTGGCTCTGGTGGTACTGAGGGACCTCTGCCTGGACTGGCAAGTTCCCAAAGAGCTCCTCTGAGTCAGAGGATGAAGACAGGGCCATGTTCTTGGGTCATAGTGGGAGTACGGATTCTGATTCTCCTGCTCTGGAGGAGTCCCAGCAGCTCAGGAACACCTGCAGTCTGGATCACAGGTTTAGTTTTAGGCTTCTTGTTAAGATATTTTTGTTTATCTGAGCTTCTGAGTGGGGGGCTAATTCAGAGTGAGGGCAATGCCTATCCATGGAGCACTGCTCTCACTCTGAACTGTCCACCTCATCCCCCCAAGTGGAAGGTGGATGGGGGGTTTCTTCCCAACTGGCCACCTTATCCCTCAAATGAAAGGGAGCCCAATCTGGGGTAATGACCTCCTGTACCTTCAGGGTAAACGTCCAGTAGTCTTGGCTTTGCTGGGAGGTCTTGCCCTAAGGGCTCCAACTCTATGCTAGAGCATCTGCTTTGCATGCAGAAGGTCCGAGGTTCAATCCCTGGCAGCGTCTCCAGGTAAGGCTGGGAAAGACTCCTGCCTGCAACCTTGGAGAAGCCGCTGCCAGTCCGTGTAGACAATCCTGAGCTAGATGGACCTAGGGTCTGACTCAGCCTAAGGCAGCTTCCTTTGAGAATGGGGCTGTAGCTCAGTGGTAGAGCATCTGCTTGCATGCAGAAGGTCCCAAGTTCATTCGCCAACAGCATGTCCACATAGGGCTGGGAGGGACTCCTTTTTGAAACCATGGAAAGCCACTGCCAGTCAGAGTAGATCATACTGAGCCGAATGGGGCAATGGTCTGATTCGGCACAAGGCAGGTGACCCTGTGCTGCTGTTCTCATAATTATAGCCACTTACCTGCTTTTGTCTGCTCTGACTTTACTTCTGATCAGTTTTTCTGGATCCAGTATTTGGGGGGGGCTCTCTATCTGCTTTCTCTATGTGCCCCCCCAAAGTTGTCCTTGTGTTGGTGTCCCCCAAACACTTTAGTCTCTCCTCTAGGGAAAGTCCTCCAGCATTTCACCCCCAGTGTACGGAAACGTACAACTTTGCTTGTTTTAGCAACAATTATCTTTTCACAAATCCCTTTGCCCACATGTTGGCTATAAACAAGGGGTATCCCTCACATGATGTCAGACAGGCAACCCCCGTCATGATGTAACCATTTTTAATCAACATGTGGCAATGTTTCCCTTGGTCTCGTTTTTTCTTCTTCTACCAGCAGTATTTTTAAAAGCAATTAAAAAGCCTGAGGCTTTTTTACAGAGAGAGAGAGAGAGAGAGAGAGAGAGAGAGAGAGAGAGAGAGAGAGAGAGAGAGAGAGAGAGAAATGGGTTCCAACCTCTGGGACAGAAAAAGCAAATATATTTTTAACGAGCAAGTTATTCAACCATTGCTAAATATTTCCAAGAAACAAAACAACTGAGGTGCTTGTATCCAGGAAGACTTGCATATCTCAAAAAGTATAAGCACCATGGAAAAATAATCCAGACGGATTATAAGTGCAATGTTAGCTGAAATTAAAAGCAGGCTCACATATTTAATTTTTTTTAAAAAAATCATTTGAGAGACTTTAATTCATTAGTTCAGGTTCCCCCTTCCCAAGCGCCGGTCTCTGGCACTTTTAATAAAATGGACCCATTAGTCTTGAACACCTTTGGAATTAACATGCCTTGAGGTGACTTTCTACACACACACAGACACAGACACACACACACACACACCCCTCCAGCCCCTACCTGTTCTAAACAGAGCCACCATTTTTGCAGAAGCTGGGTCCTGAGTCACATGGCCAAGGTCTCCCTTGCTCGTTCTGAGTGTGCGCTTGGAATTCAGATGCCTACAATTAAGCAAGCAATAAAAACGGCGAGATAAACTGTGGCAAAGGACAAGAGAAAAGTAAGAGCACGGGGGTGTAACAACAATGCAGCCGGATGTTCTCACCTGAGAAGTTTCGGTCTGAATTCACTGGTGGCTTTGCGGGCAGCCAAATTGGCTAAAGCTTTTAGTGGGCTTGATGGTGGGTGGCAGCAGCAGCCGTAGTGGGTCTTACAGGCTTCAGCCAACTGGCAAAAGCCTCCCCGATCCAGTAAAGCACCAGGATCAACCCTGCACGGGAAACTCAGTAGACAGGAGTCAGACCCTCGGTCCATCCAGCTGAGGGCTGAGAGAGATTCCTGCCTGCAACCTTGGAGAAGAGGCTGCCAGTCTATGAAGACAATACTGGGCTAGATAGACCAATGGTCTGACGCAGTATATGGCAGCTTCCTATGTTCCTATGTTCCTATGGTTCCAGTGACTTCCCCTCATAAGACCATTTGAGAAACCCTGTTTTTGCTGTCTGTAGAGGGGATGCAGAGAGTGGAATGCCCAATTAATACAGGAACATAGGAGCAGGCAGGTGTCGCTCTCAGCCCTATCATGGAGATGCTGCCGGGGAGGGAACTTGGGACCTTCTGCATGCAAACATGCAGGTGCTCTTCCCAGAGCGGCCCCATCCCCTAAGGGGAATACCTTCCAGGGCTCACGCATGTAGTCTCCCATTCAAGTGCAAACCAGGGTGGACCCTGCTTAGCAAAGGGGACAATTCATGCTCGCTGCCCCAAGACCAGGTCTCCTCCCAGGGCTTACTTTTGAGTAAGCATGCACAGAGAGTGGAAGTGTAAACACATTAGACAACTTGTTTGTGCCCAAGAGAAACTGAAAATGGAAGAGAATTTCTGGGCTTCACTCAAGGAGAAACGTTAGAGCATTTTCTCAGATAGTTGCTCCACATTCCTACCGGGAAATTAAGACGGGAAAAATGGAGGCTTTTGAATTATTTATTCATTCATTCATTCATTCATTCAGTTTTTATACCCACCCACCCCTTCCAAATAGCTCAGGGCAGCATTGCTTCCCCCCTGGAAAAAAGACTCCAAAATCCAGAGAAAAAGCCAGACGAGGAGGATTTTGTAAGCACTGCGTTGGGACCGGGGCAGTTCACCCCATCAAGAATGGGCAGGAGAAGCCTCTTCCCCTAGTCCAGAAGCGGTGTGTGCTCTTGATGATTGATTTGTCAGTTAAAAACAAGATTGGAGGCACCATCTGTGATCATGTCCTAAGCAGCAGCTGGGTTAGCTTTCCCTCCTGCCGTATTTGGGATTGTGTGAACAAGCCAAATATTTAGCTCCGTGACATGAGAACATTCGCCTAGTGGTTTCTACAAATCAAATGGCACAGGAGCAGCCCTGGTCTGTTTTTTTCACATCAGTTGGCAGTCCTCATGCAAATGCGTGTGTCACCAGGGAGGGGCTTCAAACTCCCTAGACCAGGGCTGCCCAACTTCGGCCCTCCTGCAGCTGTTGGCCTACCACTCCCATAATCCCCACTGTGGCTGGGGATCCTGGGAGTGGCATCCCCCAAACAGCTGGGGTGTCCGAAGTTGAGCAGGCCTGCACTAGGCAGCCCTTCCTTGCCTTGATATTGATCTGGGGACACCAAGCGGGTGAGACCTGGCTGGCCGTGGCCTTGTTAAACCTGCATGCTCAGAGTCATTTAAAATGCCCTCTCTCATCTAAGCCGATTAAAACCACATTGAACAAAGTGTAAAGAAGGAAATGCCTTGATCTGGAGTGGCAAAGGTCAGAAACAACATGAATTATTGGGTAACTTATTTTGTATCCTGATACCCTCTTCTGCTCAACTCCAGATGCGAGGTGAGCTAAGAGCCCGGCATTAGGGAGTGTGTGAAGTCTGAGTCTGAGGAGCTCCTGGGAATTCCACCTGATGGATCGTGCCTTGTTGTAACAAATGCATATTTCGTATTCCGGGGCTGCAGTCAAACGAGAAGCATCGGGAATGTGCCCCCAGTGCCGGAGGCCGGTGGAGTCTGATTAATGCGAACAGAATTAGGACTGTCTAGAAACGCCAAGAGCTGATAACCTTCCAGAAGGATGTAAATGCCAGGAAGCAAAAGGAAACCCTTGAGGTGGGTCATCGTAGAAAGAGAAGGAACAACCTTTAGGCTAAGCATCAGGGCAAGAAGAAGGTCTACTACTGAACACTCCCGGTAGACCTCATGCTGTTACAATGATCTCATTGTAACGAGAGCTACGACAATAATCCAGTGCTATAAATATCCTCAGGAATGTGGGTGTCCCCCCAGTGATTACGGACCAACTGGGAGCCAGTGATTCAAGCACAGCAATTGCAGTTCTCTGTAAAGATCATCTAGTGAGGGGAGCTCAGGATGGGAACGATTCTGGTGTGCTCTCCAAGTAATCTCCCCGCACCAATTGTACGGAGAGAAAGAAGGCTAATTAGCCTGGCCAACTCAGTTGCAAATGTGAACCACATTTCCATAAATCTCACATTGGCAGCAAGGAAAGTGAATGACATGTTTCTCTGGAACTCCCATCATGTTTTCCCCAGGACCTAAGCTCGGTAATTGCACAGGAGGGCAATCTTTTCCTTGTCTGTTCTTGATGTTTTAAAATCTCAGCACATAATGGATGGGAAGTGTTTTGAAGACTCCTGTTAGCATTACCATAGACCACCTGGGAATGAGTGTTTCAAAGGCCATTGGAGATGGCCATCGGATTGATCTTCTGATGGATAAGCTTCTTCTTCACACAATGAAGAAGAAAGGGAGGAGAGCAGGTCTTGTGGTAGCAAGCATGACTTGTCCCCTTAGCTAAGCAGGGTCCGCCCTGGTTGCATATGAATGGGAGACTAGAAGTGTGAGCACTGGAAGAGATTCCCCCTCAGGGGATGGAGCCGCTCTGCAAAGAGCATCTAGGTTCCAAGTTCCCTCCCTGGCAACAGCTTCAAGATAGGCTGAGAGAGACTCCTGCCTGCAACCTTGGAGAAGCTGCTGCCAGTCTGTGTAGACAATACTGAGCGAGATGGACCATGGGTCTGACTCAGTATAGGGCTATAGAGACAGCCATGACTTTGTCACGTCCCTTCAGGGTAGCACCAGTCTGGAGGAGTCACCTCAGATTAATGGCTAGAGTCCTGGGCCCAAATCCTCTCTCTGGTTTTTGTTACTCCACAAAGACCCCAAGATCACCTCAACCCAAGTCACAGAGCTGTTGCCAGGTCAAGATCTCTTCGGCTTCTGGCCCTTCACCATCGGCACTCTGGATCTTAAATATCTCCTGACAGGTGGTGCAGTTCTCACCAGAGCTCGGAAGACCCATCTAGCCCGGAAGTATTGTGAGACCTCAGCGAGATTTCGTGGGTCCTCTCCAAAGTCTCACAAGAGGACGCTATCTAGCTGTGTTTTGCCTGAGGGTTCCCTGCAGGGCCAGGCATCATCAGGTTGGGCCAGGTGGTGCATGGGATCGTGGCTCATTGGTGCGACTGTTGGTCTCCTCCATGGGAGAGGAGCCGCCCGATCCTCGTGACCTCAAGTCTGACGCCGTTCGGTTCCCCCACACACATCTTTACTTCGACTCTTCCACCAATAGATGGAAATGAATGAGCCAATGGGAAACTTCCCTTAGTATATATCAACGATGGGAAACAAGCACTCGAAGTATGGAGAAAGTGCCTATCCTTCACCTAACCACAAGCATCCAGCATAAGCTCTGATGACATCATTATATTTGTTCCCCCCAATACATTGTAAACATAGCTGATTTTTAATATGCTTATTTTGTGCTGTGAACCTTTCACAGAACTGGCTGATCGTATGTCATCTTTGCCATACCTGCTTAGTCTCAAGATTTTGAAAACTACTCTGAGATTGGGGGGGAAGAAGGAAGGATTCTTGTTGGGGGTCCCCCTCCAAAAAAAATATATTGAGCTAACGGTAAATTGGCTGTCATTCATAAATCGATCACCTTTTCCAAATGCTGCACCAACAGCTGATTACGGTTGCTCAATAACGCATTGATTCTTGAGTATTTCATAACCTGTAATTTGGAACACATGCCATCGAGATCAAGACCAGTTCCAGATTTTAGAGGGCAAATTGCTCTGAATGGGCCCCCTTCCACATAAGAAGCTGCCTTATCCCATAGGAAGCTGCCATATACTGAGTCAGACGTTTGGTCTATCTAGCTCAGCATTGCCCTCACAGCCTGGCAGCGGCTTCTCCAAGATTGCAGGCAGGAATCTCTCTCAGCCCTGCCTTGGAGATGCCAAGGAGAGAACTTGGAACCTTCTGCATGCAGGTGCTCTTCCCAGAATGACCCCATCCCCTAAGGGAAATAACTTACAATTCTCACACATGTAGTCTCCCATTCTGATGCAAACCAGGGTGAACCCTGCTTAGCAAAGTGGACAGTTCATTCTTGTTACTACAAGACCAGCTCTCCTCCTCTGTGGTGGTGGCCTTCTTGGGAGAGAATCTCTGCCCCGCCCCATAAAAGCTATGTGCACAAAGCTCCCCTCAAGATTGAGGGGGCCTTTCTGAGGAAGAGAAGGTTGCCCTCTTTCCCACACTTGCAGCCTTCTGTGATGTCCCTGGTTGGCCACTGCATGAAGGAGGATGCTGGACTAGATGGGCTTGATCCAGCAGGGCTTTTTCTTATGATCTGACTCTGCCAATCCCCAGTTCTGACCCTGATCAAGACGGTTTCCCCCGCTTCTCAGTTCGAATTATTTATTGCTTAGAACCCAACCCATCACGATAGAAAATGAAAAATTAAAACGAAAGGATCACAATACAAAATGGAGTTAGAAGATTTGCCTAGTCTGAAACAAGAGAATCACAATATGAAATGAGAAATCAAGAGCCTCCTAATATAAAAGCTAAAAAAAGAATTGGTGAAATTCTCAAGATGTTTTTATTAATTCGGATCCACTTTGAGTGCGCGGGGAGGGAGCCCTGGGCGGCCGGATTGGCTGCCCACACGATTGCCGGCTCTCGCGACCCACGCGCCGTGGCTACTCCCACTCTAGAACCACCGGGTTTGCAGCCGAGCCCAGTGGTTCTTACGGTCTGCAAAAATCGGCAGCAGTGGCAGGCCGAGCAGCCACTGGGCCTCCAGTCTGGGCCAGAGGTCCTTGCACACTGCAAGGTTCCCCTTTCTGCGCAGGTGCGCTGGAGCGTCTCGCCGTTTGCAAGGACCACTGGACCACAGGGTGGGGAGAGGTCTGCTCCATTCACACACACCCCACTCCACCCCCCGGACACGCACATTGGCGGCTAAATTAAGGTAACTTTTGGTGGTTCGGCATGGCATGGCAGCCGTGGGGCGAGCACGGAGTGGTGGCAGGAGGTACCCCGGAGGCCCCCCTGGTCCATTGGAACAACACCCCCCCCCCCGGATCTTGGAGGCCACCGGCTGGGTCTCCAAAGTCTGGGGGTTAGAGCTCCTCTGGTGGGAGCCGGGAGCCGGGTAGGACGGCTTTTCATGCACCCTTGATAATATGCTGGGGACAGAATATGGATGGGCCCTGCCCATCTTACCCCACTTCCAGTCCCCACACAATCGTTTCCCCCTCCTCCTCCCTTTGCAAAGGCACAGCCGCTGACCAGGAGCTTGCTCTCTCGGCACTCCTCCGACCCTGTTTAGGATCGTGTGAACAGCCCTGTCCTCTCTCCACCCCCTCCCTCTCTCTCACACCGTTGTTTTTCCTTCCCTGGTACAAAATGCCCTCTTTGGCCCCCGTGAGACTCAGCCGGACAGAGAAAACAAGTGAATCGATAGAGCCCTCGACCACGTTGTTTTTGCTTGTGGCCACAGCGCAGGGGTGGTTTCCCTGCTGCAGTCGCTGCTGATCTCCTGTTTTGAATTTTTCAAGAAGCTGACGTCTAGTGACACTTCAGACAGATTATTACTCACGGCAACCTTGCTCACCTATTTCTGGGCCCCGGTTATCCGCCTCGGTGAGTCATCCGGCTCAGAGTTGCCGTGAAAAGTGGGCGAATGAAAAGATCCCTTGAACCTTGAGCAGCATCTGACCTTTTACTTTGAAAAGAGAGAGAGAGAGAGAGTGTTTTGCTCATCAAACAGTGATAAAAAGGCGAAGGCCTAAGTGGGCAAGCAGAAACGCCAAGTGGTTTCGTTGACTCTTCTGGGTGCTAAAACCACCAGGTGGTATTTGACTTCGGTTTAATGCAGAGTTCCAGTTTCCACGCCGCGCCCCCCACCCCCTCACTAGACATTTCAGGATCTGCGTACACAGGCCCAGAATGGAGTTAATTCTTCTCTCCCTCCCCTCACAGGCTTTTTTCAGGGCAGGGTGGCCACGCCAGGGTTTGGGGAAGAGGTCGAAATGGGGCAGCTTTGGGAGGGGGGGCCCAGTAGGCACAATAAATGCATCGTGGGGATTAAGCTGTCCTGATAGTAATGGGCATAATTTGTCCTCTTTGCTAAGCAGGGTCTGCCTTGGAACGGGTGGCTACATCGGAGCACTGTCTGCTGTAAGATCAGTGGCAGAGCAGCTGCTTTGCATGCAGAAGGTCCCTGGTTCGATCCCTGGCAGCATCTCCAGATAGGGCTGGGAGAGACTCCTGCCTGCAACCTTGGAGAGGCGCTGCCAGTTTAGCGCAGGCAAACTGAGCTAAACAGAACAATGGTCTGGCTCAGAATAAGGCAGCTTTTTCCTATGTTGCAATGAAAAGCTTGCGAGTGAAATTGGACCACAGAAGATACCAGAGCATAGGCACATAGACAGTGGCCTTCTACCTAGTCAGACCATTGCCCCTAATGTTTCACTATTGCCGTGACACTGTTTGGGAAAGGGTTCGGTTAAATAAAGCAGGACTTTCCTGGGGGAGGGCAATATTAGATAAACAGGTTGTGAACAGGAAACTGACGTGCTAGGTTAAAAGGGGGGGGCCCTGGAGGGCTAGACAGGGCGCTCCAGGACGCAAGCACTCCGGCTGAGAAGCCTGATCTCACGCCGCTTGGCTCTTTATTGATCGCAAAAAAAGCTGTCCTTTTCAGAGCCGGCTCCAGCAATGCAGGTGGCGAGGGAAGTAGCATAAAACAGAACTTGTCAAAACGCAGGAATCCAGGCCTCCGTCGCGCGAGCAAATCCCAGCAAGAGAGTTCAGAAAAAGCAAAACAAAAACAAGACACCGAAACCAGACTCCCACTTCTGGGATCAGGATCAAAAACAGCCCAAAGCCTGAAAGATTCGCAACAGCTCAGCTCAAATTAGTTGAATATGTTGCATGTTTCTCGAGGCAAACCCGGTTTACTTTGGAATTAAAAAAAACACACACTTAGCGCTATGCTGGATGTCCAAGATCTCAAATAGCTTGCAGGAGAGTTCAAGGAGGCTGCCTCTTAAACCCAGATGGGTATTGGGAGGCGCCATTGAGGTCTGCAGGTTCCTTGCCAAAGGATTCCTGGTTCTGGGAGGTGGTCAGAATCACTCCCCTCTTCTCCTACCTTGGACTTTACAAACACATGGCCACCATTCAGGAATGCACACCGCTCTCCTTCCCTTCCGCCCAACCCAGTTTAGGGTCATGAGAACAACCTTCTCAAGTCCATTATATATTTGGCAATTCTGTGGGGCAAGACCAGGGCACTGGCGATTGCGGGGACAGGGTCGTTTGCTTTGACCTAAGATCTTTAGCAACAGTACCGGAGTTTCCTCTAGGCTTACAAGAGGCTTTACGCACAGTGCTTCTACCCCGAATCTCCTTCAGGAGAGAGTGTGTGCATTCACACACAAGCCAAACCTACCCTGAAGTCCCTTCGAGATCCTTGGACCCACTCCACACACAAATCGGGCTTTGTCTTGCAAATTCTTGAGGTATTTCTGGGTTTTTAAAATGCTGGTTTTAAGCAAATAGAAAGGCACTGATATAGAATCATTAGCATGATAAGAAGGATACTCTCTTTACAAATGCAGATGTAGCTCTTCAGTACTCTCTCCCTCTCCTTGCCCCCCACCATTAGCTACAAGGGAAACACGAAGGAAAACATGTGAACTTGCATCAAAACAAAACCCAAGAGCAGAGGGGAGGGGCCACTTCCCACATTGCCACGAGTGTGATTCGAAGGGGCTTCACTCAACATTTGCCCTGCAGCATGAAGCCAGGTGCGAATAACCCCCAAGTGACACTTCTATCCATAGATGGCGCTGGAGAAGGCAACCACGCCCCCAGAGAAGTAGCTGCCACCACACCTGCCAGACCCCTGCAGTAATTTGAAGGAAAGGCACTTTTTAACATTCGAGTGCCGAGGGGTGTGCACAGAACTGGTTTCTCCAGTTTGGCTCGAATCTGAACCCGATTCGAACCGACCCGACCCGGTTCCATGTCCGCCCAAACGGGGTTTGACCACTGAACCAAGCCAAACTGGTTCAGGGGAGATACTTGTAAAGGGGAATCCGGTGAGGATTCCCTTTCCCAAGTACAGGGGTTGTGGGCCATTTCAGGGGCCAGGTGGGGGTGGTGAGTGAGTAGGTAAGCTGCTGACCTGTCTGGCGTGGCTGCCGGTGCTGCCGCTCACCCTCCTGACGGCCCCAAGCAGCGTGGCCTTTTACTAAGCCACCACCGAGGCAGTGACTCTGTAAGAAGGGAAGAGCACACTGCTTGGGAGGGGGAACAGCGGTGAGCAACAGCGCCAGCCGCTGTGCCAGCCAGGTGAGCCGCTTACTGACTCACTCATTGTCCCCACATGCCGAACCGGTTCCCCTGAACCGGGCCCGGTTCGGATCGATCATGTACCAAACCGCTGGGGCTTCGCAGATGATCAAGCTCCCCACCTCCAGCCTTGTTTTTGTCTAACACATGATCACACAACGGGAGCACGCCCAGCTCCTGAAACTGGGTAGGATTTGTCTCCTACCCTCGCACCATTCCCTGTGAATTCCCTAGCTATGTGCACTGTGTCTGGAGTGTGCATTCCAGGCTATTTCACAACTGTTGTGTTTGCACAGCCTGAGGCATGTCCCATTTCCCCTGAAGGGAGCTTTTGCGCAAGAGCGCAATTCCACAAATCCTCATTTTAAAAATAAAAATAAAAAACCACAACCTGCAGCTATGCAATCTTCTTGCAGTAGCACAACTCTCTGTTATGCATGTTCTTCTTTGGTTAAGATGTCAGGCATTGTTATTTTGCTTTTAGAAATTAAGCTGTGGGGCAAAGTTTACTACCTCCCAAGAAAAGGACTTTATTTATTTATTTTTATTTTTACATTTCTAGACCGCCTTTCGTTAAAAACACAACCCCAAGGCGGTTTACAAAAATTAAAACATACAATAAAAAAGCAATTAAAAACATCAAGCTAAAAACATATAAAAACTATGACTTTGCCCCTTCTGTGTCCCCCAAATACATTTTTGTCTGGTGCTGCCACTGGGCTCTTCCACAGAGCTGCTGTACCTGAACTGCTGGTACACAGAGGGATATGAATGGCCATCTCTCAAGGCAACAGGTGAGGGGATGGGGGTTACACTTCAGTGGCAGAGCATCTGCTTTGCATGCAGAAGGTCCCAGGTTCAGACCCTGGCAGCATCTCCAGGTGGGGAATACTGGGAAAGACTCCTGCCAGAAACCTTGGAGAGCTGATGCCAGACAATGCAGACAATATTACATAGGAACATAGGAAGGAAGCTGCCAGATACTGAGTCAGATCATTGGTCTATCTAGTTCAGTATTGTCTTTACAGACTGGCAGCAGCTTCTCCAAGATTGCAGGCGATATCTTACAGTGCTCACATGTGGTCTCCCATTCAAATACAAGCAGGGCAGAGCCTGCTTAGCTAAAGGGACAAATCATGCTTGCTACCACAAGACCAGCTCTCCTCTCCTGATTGAGTTAGATATTGAGCTTGATAGACCAATAGTGTGATTCGGTATAAGGCAGCTTCCTGTTTTCATGTCTCCCTATATCATAATAACATCAGTGGCATGAATCAACCTCTGTGGCGGTGGGAATGAGGATCCTTTATCCTCCTTCAATCTTCTGACAGATGTTTTGACTCCACATGGCAGGTTTCTATACCTTCAGAATTTGCATGGAAGTGGAAACCCTACCAAGCACAATTATTATTATTTTACACAGTCAGACAGGTGTTATTGACTGGTTTGTTTTATCCAGACATCGAGTCCTTCCCAAGGACCTGGGATGCCAGAATCTAATTGTCAATTGTTTAGATATCGTCGCAGAATATAGGCTGTTCCCAGTAAAGCTGCTTTTTGTAATTGGCTGATGGTGAATTCTGTGGCCCCTATGGTGTTGAGGTGCTCTTCAAGGTCTTTTGGAACTGCACCCAGGGCGCCAATGACCACTGGGATTATTTGGGTCTTTTTCTGCCACAGCCTTTCAATTTCAATTTGTAGATCTTTGTATTTGGTGATTTTTTCTATTTCTTTTTCTTCTATTCTGCTATCCCCTGGTATTGCTATGTCGATTATTTTAACTTGTTTTTCTTTCTTCTCAACTACAGTGATATCTGGTGTATTGTGTGGCAGATGTTTGTCTGTAGTCGGAAGTCCCATAATATTTTTACATCTTCATTTTCAACAACTTTTTCAATTTTATGCTCCCACCAATGTTTGGCTACAGGTAGCTTGTATTTTTTGCAGATGTTCCAGTGTATCATCCCTGCTACTTTGTCATGCCTTTGTTTGTAGTCAGTCTGTGTGATCTTTTTACAACAGCTGATTAGGTGGTCCATGGTTTCATCTGCTTCTTTACAAAGGCAGCACTTGCTGTTTGTGGTTGATTTTTCGACTTTGGCTCTTATTGCATTTGTTCTTAGTGCCTGTTCTTGTGCAGCCAGTATTAAACCCTCTGTTTCTTTCTTCAAGTTGCCATTCTTAAGCCATTGCCAGGTCTTGGTGATGTCTGATTTTCACTTATATTGTGCAAATATTGACCATGCAGGGGCTTATTTCTCCATTTTTCTGCTCGGTTCTTGACTTGTTCTTTCTTGTAGGCCTGCTTTGTTTCATTGGTGATGAATAGTTTCTCGTTCTTGACCATTTGAAGTGCATCTTCTTCACTGTCCTTGATATATTCTTCAAGGCCTCTTTTCTCCTCCTCTACTGTTTGATGGACTTGCAGCATTCCTCTTCCACCTGAGCTGCGAGGGAGGTAGAGCCTATCGACATCACTGCGGGGGTGCAGAGCATGATTGATGGTCATGATTTTCCTGGTCTTAAGATCCAGCGTCTCTAGCTCTGCCTGTGTCCAGTCTATTATTCCTGCAGTGTATCTGATAACAGGGATAGCCCAGGTGTTTATGGCTTGTATGGTGTTCGCGCCATTGAGTTTGGACTTGAGGATTTTTCTGACTCTCCTGATCTCCACTTCCAATTTTTCTTTTAACTTCAGTGTGTGCGATGTTATCAGCCTGGAGAATGCCCAAGTATTTGTAATGTTCTTTCTCTTCCAGGTTCTTGATCTTGCTTCCATTGGGCAGTTCTATTCCTTCTGTTTCTGTTGTTGTTGTTGTTGTTATTTATTACAACTTATTATTTATTAAAATTGTCCCTGGCCCTGTAGGAATTGTAGGATTTTCTCTTCTATGCAAATCCTGAAGGTACAGAAACCTTTGTTGGGGCTGAATCTGATGGCCATATCTCTGTATTCTTCTAGAATCATGGAGAGAAAGGAGTGAAGCTAAACTGGCTGAAATTAAATTGATAAGAGGCAGCAGGTTTACACATTCTTCTGATTGTTCCCTGGTTCTCTGATCGTGGAAGATATGCTTCCTGCTCATATGACTAATAGTGATGAGTGATTCTGGCTCTAATTCAAACTGAGCTCAGCAAATCAAGACACTAAAAACAAAAATAAAAAATTGCTTGTTTTTTCATAACCAGTTGAAATTATCAGCGGCATGATAGAATCGGAAGACCCGCTGCCAAACCCCCGAGATGCCCAATTTCTAGGGCCCCTGACTTCCAATGTGTGGTCTCAGGAGCCCTGGAGAACTACGTTTCCCAGACTCCGTCTGGTACCTGGGATGGAGGTACACCATTGTGGTTTGAGATCCAAACTGGACAAGGGCTGTTAAAAAAAAATAATGCACTCACTTCGTAGTGCCACCAAACACCACAGGATCATATCCTGAAGAAGAGAATTATGAACTTTGGCAGCATCGCTACTATTTCTGTGTCCTAAAATGTAAAAATAATTTTTGCTAGGGGCCATCATAATGTTGTGGGTTAGCGAGTTTTGTACGTCATTATGTGTTCTCCCACCAACTGCTCTGGAATCCCAACTTTTGACCAAAGACATTAAGCCAAGAAAATATAACTTTGAATCAAAGGGAATGTCAAGGTGTTGGTGGAGAGGCGGCGGCATTCTGTCTCCAGGAGCTGGGCACTTATTTCCTTGTGAAATACAATCACCCTTAATTAATATTATGATGATCCTGTCTGGCATTTTAGCGAGCTGCTCCACAGGCTGTGTGCTTCTACCTGGGCCACATGCCCACTTGACACTCTGATAAATAGCCTTTAAGGACTTGTGGAAAAGCATCCGGAACACTCTGGCGTTTCAGCTAACTCACCGTTTCTGACTTCCACCCTAGGGGAAATTGCTTGCCTGGCACTTTTGCTGAATTTCTGTCTCTTTGGCGAGCTTTGGAACTCTGAGAAGCTGGAACGCTTTAGCTTTCTTGCGTGCAGTGCGGAGCTTTCATCATGTAGTGCAGAGTTTGTGGAACTCATGGACACAAGACATATTCAGTTGCTGAATCCTGAACACAGGTATTACAATCTTGTGAATAAAAAAATGGTGGGATGATGATGAGGAGGAGGAGGAGGAGGAGGGGGATTCATAAGATAATATAAGACTTGAGTTCCCCACGTATGCAGAAACCGCTGCCTAACTTTCAGGCAAATCTATTTTACTTTCCAAACCAATTGAAGCAGTCAGAGAGCAGCTGGAGAGCCGGTCTTGTGGTAGTGAACATGAAGTGCCCCTTTGCTAAGCAGGGTTTGCCTCGGTTTGCATTTGGATGGGTGACTATGTATGAGTGCTGCAGGATGGAGCCATAGCTCAGTGGAGGAGCATCTGCTTTGCATGCAGAAAATCCCAGGTTCGATCCCTGGCAGCACCACCAGGTAGGGCTGGGAGAGACTCCTGCCTGAAACTCTGGAGAGCTGCTGCCAGTCTGTGAAGACAATCCTGAGCTAGATGGACCAAGGGTCTGACTCGGCCTAAGGCAGTTTCCTATGTTCCAGTTTGATCAGGAACATGGCATGGGTGGAGAGGGGCTTTAATCTTTTGCACTCTCAATGCTTCCCCAAGAAAAATCTGCCCTGAATCAGCAATTTACCCCTTAAGGTATCATTTGCTGCAAGGGAAAATAGCCACTATGGGGATGATTTTGAGTGGGGCAGGGGGAGCAGGTGGGCAGATGGTTTAAGCCTCACCCTCTCTACCCATGCCATGCTCCCTGCTGAACTGCTGCTAAGGGCATAGTGGTGGGCCCGTTCAAACTCTAGCAACCCTACTCAGAAACACCCTTTGTTTGTTTGTTTGTTTGTTTGTTTGTTTGTTTGTTTGTTTAAAGGACCTGAATCTGATTCACAGCAAGTCCTAGGTAAAATTAATCACAAAACAAAGTACCCAATGCACCTATGCATAATCCAAAAACATGGGTAACAAGACAAAGATAAAACCACAGACACTACGGGGGAGATCAACCAAAACAATCTGGACCCTTCCCTGGTATTTCCTCCTAGGAAACGGTATTCAGAGGTAGACTTCCTCTAAGAATGGAGGTTCCATTTAGCTAACAATGGTGAAGAAGATACCTGCTGTCTAGACCCAGGATTCTCAATGTTGGGTCCCCAGATGTTATTGGATTTCAACTCCCATAATCCCCAACCAAAGGCCACTGGGGCTGGGGATTATGGGAGCTGAAGTCCAATAACATCTGGGGACCCAATGTTGAGAACCCCTGGTCTAGACTGTCTAGTCCACCATCCTGCCCTCCCCTTCTATTGACCCCCAGTAACTACTATCTAGAGGCATACTGCTCTGAACATGGACGCTCCACATCGCCATCGTGACTTGTACTCAGTGTCCAATCTCTTCTCTTCCTCCATGAATTGGTCTAATCCCCTCTTAAAGCCATCTAAGCTAATGGACATCACCACATCCCGTGGCAATGAGTTCCACCATTTCCATTTGGGCTGCTACTTTTAGGCAGGGTGCCTCCATCTTTAAATGTGTGGTCTCCATCGCTGGACTAGATAGCCCTTGGGCCTGATCCAGCGGGGCTGCTCTGATGTTCTTAGGAACGTTCTCCCTGGGCGTTAAAGCATGGCGTAGGTGGGTCTGAAATGTGTGGGGCCGCTGAATAGGCATCTGCCTCTTTGAACTCAAACCCAGTCCTGGTTAGAGATGCAAAGGAGATGTTGGAGTCGGTGGATTTCTTTTAATGATCCCTCCGGAGCTGTTGAGAGACATCCTGGGAAAATGGATTTAGAGACTTCTAGGAAAGCGGAGGCCGACCTCGTGCCGACCTTTCCGTATCAACAAGGAGTCGGAGACTCTTAAATCCCGGCTGCTAGTTGCTGCCGCTGCACAGGTGTGTTCAATCTGTGAGCTGCGTGGATGTGTTTCATCAGAGGAAGCTCTCTGGTTTTTGTTTTTTAAACCTTACTCTCTCAGCCAGTGGTTACAAAACGCCACTCAGACCCCTGTTCCTTGGTCTGGCGATCAGGGTGCCCAAGGTCATGGCTGGCTGTCGGCAGCATTTCGTGGCGCTTCGTGATTATCTGGTGATCGTGCTCTCCTTTGCTGTCGGACTGTTGGTTCCACATGTTTCTCCTGCCGTCTGGCCGCAAGTAGGGGCTTTCCAGAAACTATTCACTGGAGCTGTTCTCACAGCTCTAATCAGGGTAGGAAAGCCGGGCATGTTCCTGATTGGTGGTTGTGTGTTTGCAAAGATCAAGGTAAGAGGAGAGGAAAGTGACCGTGTGGGAGGCGAGAGCTGGAAGGATGGGCGTGGCCAACCCACATCCTGCCCCCAGCCAGAGGCGGAGCCACCGTTGAGTGAACGGATTCAAAGAACCCAGGCCGCCGAAATAAATGCATGGAACGAGAACTCTCCCCCTGAAATTAGAAGGGGAAGGCTCACTCAGGGCTCTCCGGAACCTGAGCCATGCCCCCCGTGCATGTGACGTCATGCACACGAGATGTCACTGGCAGGGCCACTGAGCGGGGTGGAACACAGGCTGCCGTTCAGCTGACTCCACCCCTGTCCCCAGCATTTTACTGAGGGTGGGTGAAAAGCCTCCCTACCCAGCTCCCGTCTCCCACACGATTGCTTTCCCCTCCTCCTCCCCGCTTGATATTTGCAAAAACACAACCGCCAATCAGGAGCACTCTTGGCTGTCCTACGCTGTCTGGGCCCTCCTCCAACTCTAACTCTGATCATGAGAACAAACCCACTATGTAAGCCTCATGTAGCAAGAACTCTGCTCCATCACGGGAAAGGGCTCCTGTATTTCGCATTCGGTTTCCCACAGTAGCCAACACAGTGCTTCAAGGAAGCCCAGCTGCCAGCTTGATCTTTGTGGATGGGGCCGTAGCTCAGTGGTAGAGCACCTGCTCTATCTGTCTATCTATCTATCTATCTATCTATCTATCTATCTATCTATCTATCTATCTATCTTTATTTAAAATATTTATACCCCGCCCCTCTACTACTGCTCGGGGCGGCTCACAACAATAAGATAGACACAGATACAATAAAACTAATAAAATTAACTATTTTTTTAAAAAGTCACATTAAAAACCATAGTTCTTAGGTTCAAATTAGAACTGAAAATCATGAAAAGCTAAAGAAGCTACCAGATAGAACAAAACTTTACATGCAGAAAGTAGGGGTGTGCACAAACGGTTCGGCACAGAACCGGTTCACCTCGAACCGGGCCAGTTCAATGCAATTGCGCATGCATGGATGCCAGAAAGACAGAGGCGTATCTAGGGAAAATAGCGCCTAGGGCAAGCACTGAAATGGTGCCCCCTATCCGAACATCTGACACCCACCTTTCAGATAACTTTACCATAATATCAGCTCAAAAATACAAGTCAAGCTCCTTAATTTTTTAATATTTCAAAAACTATTTAGCAGTGGACGTAGCCAGACCAAAAAATGCTGGAAAACTACAAATTTCAGTATGCTGGGGATCATGAAATACCCAAATACTATGTGGAGGTGTACTTGGAAAACTAAACAGAAGTTCCTGCCTAATTCTCTACTATGCATTGTAGCATCACTATTACATAGGTTTTTAAAATAAATGGAGAATTTGACTTTTCCCAGATACTCTGAAAATAATTAAAGGATATGCAGAGTAAACTGTGTCATTGCTTGGAATATATTCTAGTATTTCAGAAAGACAGTTAAAATTAGAGAAAGAGAGCAAGAAACTCCCAGTGGGTCTTAATACTAAGGATTTCACACTGATTCAAAGACAAACTCACCATTAATAGTCATATTATTAAGACATCACATTTAACTCACTTAGAGAAGCAAAGTAGAGCAAATGAATACAATCCTAGCTCATAAGCATCAGCTCAGTATTCACAAACCCTGATTCTCTGTACTTCGTGCCAAACTAAATATGTGTACAGTGACTTATATTATATTAATTTAAAATTTTTAAAATCTATACCCCCTTCAGAGGGCTTCCTAAAGGCTGGGGGGGGGGTGTCTGCAAAAGTTCCCCCTCCCCCACTGGCCTCTAGAGCCTCGCAGGGACCATTTGAGCATGTGCAGTGGCCATTTTTAAAAATAATTTTCTTAAATGGCCACTGAAAACAAAATGGCCACTGTGCATGCTCAAATGGCCTCTGTGAGGCCTGGCATGGCCTAGGGCCTCACAGAGGCCATTTGAGCATGCGTGGTGGCCATTTTGTTCTGGTGGCCATTTTTTGTTTTTGTTTTTTTAATTTTTAAAAATGGCGCCCCCTTCAAGTGGCGCCCGGGGCACGTGCCCTGCCTGCCCCACCCCTAGATACGCCCCTGCAGAAAGAGGCAGGGGCACATGCGCTTTCATTATGGGCTTTGTCGGCGGTGGGGAGGAGAGCGACAGGAGGCAGCAAGCTTGACAGTAAGAGGGCCTTTTATCTATCTCTCTTGCTGCCCTCCCTCCACCATCACCCCTTCATAGAGCCAGAGCCCCCACCCCTATACTTGCAAAAGGGAATTCTCACCCGATTTCCCTTTACAAGTATTGCTGCCCAAACCAGTCGGATTGAACAGACCGTACCAGCCGGCCAGGTTGATCGAACCAGTTCGGTGCAATGCAGTTCGGGCCAAATTGGTTCAGATTCGAACCAAACATGTTTATGGGTTCACGCACACCCCTAGCATTAAGTCCCAGGCATGGTTGAGAAAGACCTCTCCTTAAAACTCTTGAGTAGCAGGATCAGTGTGGAGACTGTCAAACTAGACAGGCCAATGTTTTTACTCAGCACGAGGCAGCTTCCTGTGCGAAGAAGACCCATAGTGCAGTGTGACACTCTTGCGGTGTCACATGGAGCGAGGCTGGAATTGAATGGTAGACCTGTCGAAATCTGTAGACTGTACTGAGCTAGACAGAGCAATGCTCCACCTCAGTAACAGGCAGGTCCCTCTGTTCCTAAGGAGCATGGGGAGCTCAGTGGAGATCACAGAGCATCCCAGATTAAATCCCAGGTATCTTCAGGTAGAGCCGGGGAAGACCCTGGCCTGAAATCCTGGACGAGCTGCTTCCAGTCAGTGCAGACAATACCGAACTAGTTGGACCAAGGCTGAAGGCCATTTCTTTTGCTGCCTTCCTAGTACCCACACAACGCCTTCAAAATACTCTCAACTTCGGCCCTCGGTGTTTAAGAGAATGTCTTCTTTGCTATGAACCACATCACCCATTGAGATCATCAGGGGAGGTTCATCTGCAGTTGCCACTGGCTTGACTGGTGGCTACAGGGACAGGCCTTCTCTGTTGCTGCCCCGGGACTCTGGAATGTGCTCCCTGCTGAAATAAGTGCCTCCAAATCTCTTTTTAAAAAGTCTCTTAAAGACTTGTGTTTTCACCCAAAAATTTTAACTGGATTGTGGTTTTAAATTGTTGTTAGGTTTTTCATTTTTAATCTGTATCATGTAAACCACGAAGAGAGACAGAGGTTTGGGGCGGTCTACAAATCACACACACACACAGACCACGTGGTAGTCGGAGGAGTCAATTGATTCTGTCAGAAGGCTAGGCCTGTGCCTTTAAATGTTGTCCTTCCCTTGTGATTTGTAAAGTTTAATTTCCGTAATGGGCTGTGGTGGCAGAGATCCGTTCCCTGGATCTCACTGGTCCCCCCCACCCCACAATAGGAATTGCTGAATGGAAGGTTGAGTCATATACTGTAGTCAAACATCAATATTCTGATTGAAAGAAACGGAGGATGCGACTTGGAAAGGGGAGGGGGGAGGTAGGGGCCGCTTGATATAAATTACCTCCTCTCCCCTTCCTAATCCCTTTTAAAAGCCCTCTGCAGCACCTGAACATTTGGAGCGCGCGCACAGAAGGGAAAGACAAGCGGACTTCCTGTGGGAGACGAAGTTTATAACTTATGCATTGCTTGGAAATGCCATAAGTAATTAATCTGTGTTACAGAAACAGCAGAGCGGCATAAATATTTTAACGTGGGATGAATATTTTAGTGGGGAGCCTTGATTTGAGAGCGAAAACGACAAGCCTGACACGGAACCGTGATGGCGCGCCTGTTAAGAACCGTTAATGATTTATTGGCTCTGTCAGTAGGAATAACTTCCACCCTCTCTTCCGTTACATAATGCCTTTGAAATATTGGTAAAGCGATTAGCGGGGACAAAAGTGTGTGTGTGTGGGGGGGGTTGGGGACACGACGGCGACTTCAGGAGGTCCTTTTGGGAGAGACTGACGCACAAGAGAGAGACGGCGTGTGTGTGTCTCTGCCCCCTCATTACGGGCCCTGACGCGGACCCCGGAGCTGCCCCCCGTGGGCACGCCGGGCCGTGGAATTGCTGGAAGCTCTACCACATGTCTCCCTGTGTTTCCTGCGGTGGGCTTTTCTTGGCAGGCCCGGGCTTGGAATGGCTGTGAGACTTCCTCCGAGCCAAAGCCCAAATAGTGCCTGAAACCTGAGTAGCTGACAATTCCTCACAGCCAGTCCTCTTGCGTCGTGCTGCAGTCATGGCTGGATGAGAGGCGATGGGGCCCGCCCGGCTGAAAGCGGCTCGCTCGGAGGGACGCAGGCTCCGAGTGTCCGTCTGGTCTGGCACATGCCCACGGCCCCGATCTTGCGGTCCCCAATATATCACCATGGATTCCAGGGCCAGGCCAGACTTTACCTGGCCACTTTCACAGAAGGGCTGTCATTGGAGCCTCTTGAGCACGGACAGTGCTTCTTTGCTGGAATCTGTCCCTGGGAAATCATGGTCCCAATTTTATCCCTGTTGTTGCCTTTCGGGGATGCCGGGTTAAGTTTTTCTTTCTTTCCCCGCACGGCTTGCTAGAGTTGTCATTCCTCAAGGTTCAGCTGTGTCCCCAGAGGCTGTAGAAATGAAATCTCTGGTGGATGCATCATGCCTCTGCAGAGGCGGCCCTTCCATGAGGCGAGGCGAGGCGAGGCAGTGGCCCCTGGCAGCAGATTATTGGAACACCAGCAGGGTGGCAAGAAGCCCTCTTCTGCGCTCCCCCATTTAAAAAAAACACCAGGGAAAGTGAAAGGAGAGTGCAGGCAATTTGGCACCTTTCCACAGGGACTCAGAGGTCTTAAGCCAATGTAACCGCGACCCATAAAAGTTGGTTCAGGGTGGTAAGTGCAGTCAAGGAATGGTATTCCCTGCTGTGGGTAGAACAAGAGACCTGAGGGAGAGAACGCAAGGGGGTCTGCTTTATGGAGAGACCGAGATTGAACAAACCTTAGTCCCTTGATGAGGGCACTGTAACACCTGAAACTCCTGCGTTCGACTCTGCAGGGTTAATCCACACTCCTCTGTTCTTCCAGACCAGTGGTTCCCAACCTGGGTTCCTCCAGATGTTGCTGAACTATGCCTCCCAGCACCCCCAGACACAATAAATTGTAGCTGGGGATGATGGGAGTTGTAGGCTCGCCCGCCACCAAGGCTGACCCTTTTCATCAGCATGGTGAATGGGGCACCTAAAATCTGCCCGAAGGGGCAGGGTGCATATAATTTCCCCAAAGTGGAAATTCTCCCCAAATGTCAGGGCTTTCAGGGTTCCTCCAAAGGAAGTTAAGAGCTGTTCTCAGGATGATTACTAGGGTAGGAGGCACCTCCTAGCCTAGTTGGGCAGCCGTGCAGACTCCTGACTTCTACAATCCCAATAATTTTGGCAGCTGTGCAAACTCCCCAATTCTACAATCCTGAGAATTTTGGCAGCTGTGCAGACTCCCCAATTCTACAATCCCGAGAATTTTGGCAGCTGTGCAGACTCCCAACTTCTACAATCCCAAGAATTTTGGCAGCTGTGCAGACTCCCGACTTCTACAACTCCCAATAATTCTACCATCAAGGTAGAAGGAGGGGAAAATGCTTGCTGTGTAGGGAGGTGGGTGGCAGCAGTGAGCCGAGAACTTGTACCCAGCTCCAGAGTAAGGGTGGAGGGAATGCACTCCCTGCGTTCCTCTCCTCCTACCTTCCTTGCTTGTAGAATTCTCATGATGGCCAGTCAGGAGTCTGCACAGCTTCTGAACCAGGGTTGGGGGCTTCTACCTTAATACCCATGAGAACTACCCTACTCTCTCCAGAATTTCAGGCTATCTCTGGAGGAGAAAATTCAGCATTTCTCCAAATGTTTCTCTACATCCCCACAAAAACCCCATTCTGAATTCATTGAAAATTAGAACCTTAAAAAAAAAAAAAAAGGAGGTCAATCTTAGGAAAAAGAAAAAAAGAAAACTTCTGAAACTAAATCAGAGGATCCTGGAATGTTTTGGTAACACGGTCTGTAACCCATTACATGTGAACAGGAACAGTCATCATCGGAGAACAATAGAACAGACCCTGGCACACAGTCGGGTGCGGCAATCCTGCCATGCCGCCCGGTGGGTCCTCGGCCCTTGTGATTCCAGCCATGTGTTCTGCTTCATGCCAGCCTTCTGCAAAACATGAAACGGGGAGGAAACAAAAGCCAGATTTTGCAAGCAGGCCCAACACAAACAAATAAGGGGTGTGTGCTGCCCTGCCCAGTGCCCTTCTGAAGACGTCAGCACAGCCAGGAAGAGCCAAGCCAAAGCTCAGGGTACAATTCAAAGCCAGCCTTCCTTGAGCCAAAGAGGGCTTTGTGTTTCAATCTCCCCTTTTTTCCCTCTTCGGGAGGGAGTTCAGCACTGCTGGGGAAGGTGTGTGAGAGGCTTGAGCTCTCATTGGAACAATATTCTGGCTTGTCCTCCCAGATTTCGTCAACAGGCAGAGTAGATGCATGTATGGGTTGCTGGCGCGTGCGGTTCGCCGGTGGAGCTCTCAGGGCGGCCCTTTCATGAGGCAAGGTGAGGCTGTTGCCTCAGCAGGTAGCAAGATCCTGTCCTGACCCGTGTGAAATTTGCAAGGAGCCCCTCTCCTCACGCTCCTTGCAAAGCCTGACAGAAACACGAGGAGAGAAGTGGGGAGAAGAGGAGGCTGCCGGCATCCTTTCCTCCTCCTCAGCCCCTGTACCACCTTCAGAGCTTTTTGAGAGGGGACTGGCCCCACTAGGGGCATGGAGCAAGGCAGCATTTAGTGCCTGGTCTCAGGCATCACACTTTTTAAAGCCTCCCCTAGGAGAGACGGGATGGAGTCTTTCAGGATTTTTTGGAGAGGGATACCCAGCAAGGCAGCCCCTTAACTTTGACCAGCCCTCTGAGCTACTGTTTTTAGAAGTCGGGGGGTGGGGGGCATTATAGGGTGGAAGCTGGGGGATAGTTTGTGGGTTTTGACAGAGGTGCCCTGACTGGGCCCTGTGGGGTCAGGCCTATGAGTGGAAGCACCAGAGTCCAGTATAGAGTCTGGGTCAAGCCAAATTCCAGGTCAAGGGTAGCAAGCACAGGTAGGCGGTGGTCAGGGTCAGGCAGATGGCCAGGTTCCAAAATGTGGAAAGGCATGACCCAGGAGTCTGTAGGTCTATTCTGGTGACAAGCTCCTCAGACTGAGGGACGAAGCCTGAAGCAGCTATTATAGAACACCCAGGTCCCTAACCATTCCCCAATCTGGCTTGGTTTTGACAAAGTGTATTACCCTCTCTGACCACCATCTGGGCGGCGCTGCAGTGCAGCAAAGAGAATGAATTATTCCCTCTGCCTGAGAGTTTCCCGGGAGTAAGCTACCTTGACTCTACTTCCAGAGTTGCTGGCTCAAGCCCCCTGGTGCTTTACACAACCTAACCCTCCCTCTTCCTAATTTGAGCAACTTTATAGCTGGTGTAGTCACTAGATTATTGGACAGACTGGGGAAAACCTGGGTTCCAATTCTTCATGAGCCACAAAGCTTACTTTGGGCCAGCCACTATCTCCCAGGCTGATCTGCCTAACAGGAGTGTTGTGAAGATGAAAGAGGGGATGTCCCATGAACAGTACCCCAAGCTTCTCTCAAGGAGAGGAGAGGATGCTCAGAAGTACTTCCAGGCAATTAAAAATACAGGTTTTGAAGCTGCTGCTGCTGCTGCTGCTGCTGCTACTACACTTGATCTTAGCTACTACTACAGAGTTAAGCTCAGAGTCCAAGCCAAATGGCCTGGCTGCTTTCCTTCTTGTTGCAGGGTTCTCTCCTTGCTGAAAAGACATCCCATGGCCTTCCTCCCCCCAGATCCTCTTTGAGGCATCTCCGCTCCACCGAGGCACTTGGGTGGAATGAGTGGAATGTTTTGATTTAATTCAATCCTGCCGTGGCTTTCCTTTCACTGATCAATCAACCTGCCTTTTCTTGGCAGGGGACTCTGGGGGAGAGATCAAGGGAGGGTTGCGTGTTCATGCAGAATGGGGGTGGGGTGGGGAGGCAGAAAGTCTTGGGGGCTGACCAGATCATAAGTGCTCTGGTGGGCTGGATGGAGAGTCGGGCATTGGCAGGACCGAGCCCAGAGAGGCAGGTAAAAACATAAGGACATCAAAAGAGACGAAGAGCCTCGCTGGATCAGGCCTGAAGTCTATCCAGTCCAGTCTCCTGTTTCCCACAGTGGCCCACCAGGTGCCTCTGGGGAGCCCACAAGCAGGAGCCATTTGTCATTTTCATGAGCCATTTTCAGGGTTGCAGATGGGTCTTTCCACCCCTACCTGGTGGTGCAAGGTAGGGCTTACACCACCCCTACCTGGTGGCTTGCACCACCCCTACCTTTCCACCCCTACCTGGTGGTGCAAGGAACCTGCCTGGGACCTTCTGCGTGCAGAGCAGATGCCCAGAGCCACTGAGGCTGGAGTTGTCCCTGCTGCGGCCATGCTCTCTCTAGCCTTCACACGTTTGCTCTGCTTCTTAATGCTGGTGGTGGTTGGGGAGCCATCCTGAGGCAGACTTATTGTCTTCAGCTGGTTCCCCCTAGAAGCTAGATGGCTTCTCGATCATGACACCTCCCTGCTTTCCCTTCTCCAGCCTGGCTCAACAGCCACCTTCCAGAGTGAAGGTCAACACGGCCATGCATCCTGGCTGTTCCCATCACTCTGTACAGACAGCATCCCATTATCTCTGCCCGCCTCCTTCCAGAGCATCTTGGCAAGGACGTCTCCTCGTCCTCTCTCTGTTCTGCAAGGTGATTCATTGCAGGAGGGAAGAGCCTGGTTGACGTATCCGGAGCCTCGAGTCCTCAGGACCACGTATCAGGTACACAAATGTGGCAGCACTGTTTCCGCCTGTGTTCTGTGTGCATTCATTATTATAAGGGTTAGCACCCGATACAGGAGATCTCTGTTGATTTAAACATCTGACTTTGGGTCAACTGATTGATCAGTGCCTGTGGGATAGGGTTTGGTTTGGCTTGCAGTGTTAAGTCTCCCCCCCACACCCCGCCCTGTCCTGCCCCACACCATCCCGTCTTATTGTTTTATATTGCTTGGTTTATGGTGTGTTTAAATGCTTTGCTTTGAGGTCAAGTGCGAAACGGCTGTTTATAAATAAATGGAAATAAGCACAAATAGGCTGATTAAAGCTGTAATTCTCCACACCATTCCCTGGGAGTTTTCATTTGTTCCCTGAGAGTCCCATTCAGTGCATAATTTTGGCAATTTGCATGTCAGAAAAGCAGTTGACAGGTGAGTGATCATCTGCAGGGAGAGCCGGCCAAACCCAATCTCCCTGCAAACCACCTCTTGGCGCTTTGCGCTGCTCATGTGAAGCTCCTCCTTGTGTGGGAGCAAGGTAGCAGGAAAACCTGGGTAGCATCTCCTCCTCCCTTGCTTCCACATGATCATTTCTACCAAGGTTTTCCTTCTACCTTGCTTCCACAAAACCAAAAATTGCAAGCACGTACAGCTCCCAAACCTGGGCAGAACACAGTTTTTGATTGTGTGAATGAATATCTATCTATCTATCTATCTATCTATCTATCTATCTATCTATCTATCTATCTATCTATCATATTTATATACTGCCCTATATAAAATCTCAGGGTGGTTTGCAATCAAACCAAACAGCAACTGAAACCTAAAAATCATATAAAACACATTAAAATCACCATAAATAAAACTTTAAAACGTCATAAACTAAAAGCCTGATAAAATGGGTGTTTTTTCAAAAGTCTTCAAGCAGGGGGAAAGCGTACCTCATTTTTTTGGTACTTCATTCTATTGTACATAGAATGTACCCCGTTCTATGTCATACATGTAGCAGAGACATTCCTACCTGCGTGGGAGAGAAACAAGGAATACTTCTATGGTGGCACTTGCCAGCCAGAATATTTGGAAATAATTTGTACAAAAATAAATTCTAACAGCCACTGCCTGTTTAATCCAGGTCTGTTTTTAGTTGATTAAAATGTTCATGTTATTTACCTGTCATTGTGTTTTTGATGAAAATACCCAATAAACACATTTATTATTATTATTTAAGTATTTTAATTGATTGATCTAACCAATTAACTGCCCAAACATCACAGTCTTAATTCGTACATTTCTATCCTGCCTTTTTTTCTGGCTTCCCAGATGATCATTATTGTTCATTATGTACCACTTATCTGCCACTCTTAAGTTGCAAAAGTTTTCTAATTGCCATGGTCCCTGCAGGAAGGTCCCTTGCTGCTCTTCCCATTGCACTGAGGGGAAACTGAGGCAGAAAGATGGCGACTTGCCCAACAATTCATACCAGGAACCTGTGGTCAAGGTAGGACTTCCTAAGTCTGCTTCTCCCAGTTATATATTTCTTAGTTTTATCCTGGGGAAAGAAGGGTCGTGATATCTTGTAGTTCTGAGACTGTTTATTCTGTAAACATGAAATTTCGGAACAAACCAGGGGTGCAGATCACCCCTAACCATTTCGGAAGCCTTCCATTTCACTGAACCTCCCCAGCCAAGCCTGATATCTTCCCCAAAAATGGTCTTTTCTTCCTCCCAAACAAATTTAAGTGAGGAGTCACTCCTCAAGCTTTCTCCCTGTCTTCACCCCTGGGCCAAATGACATGCGACATTCAGCCTGGCTGGCATGAATAAAAGGGAGCTCACAGAAGTTCTTCTTTGATTTCCCACCCACCTACCCCTAGTCTTGGACCTGTGTACCTCTATGGAAGTCTCTTCCCAAATGTACCTCTGTTCTGTGTCCCATCCTCAGAGGGCTTGAGAACTGTAGGCAAAGCTGTCTGAAGGGGGTTTAGAGGGGCGGCCACGGTCACCCAGGCCCCTGCTCTAACCATGGCTATAGCAATAGCACTTACATTTATATACCGCTCTATAGCTGGAGCTCTCTAAGCGGTTTACAATGATTTAGCATATTGCCCCCAACATTCTGGGTACTCATTTTACCAACCTCGGAAGGATGGGAGGCTGAGTCAACCTTGAGCCCCTGGTCAGGATCGAACTTGTAACCTTCTGGTTACAGGGCGGCAGTTTTACCACTGCGCCACCAGGGGCTATGCACTTCAGGAGAGCAAAGGAGAATCTTTGTATTCTGGCAGAGGCAGAACAATATCGATTTATTATGGCGAGTCCTGCACAAGCTAGAGACAACCCTGGTGGACTGGCTAAGCATTATCAAGAGTGGCTGGCAGAAGCTTTAAAAAAAACCCAAAAACCAACAACCTCACAACACATTTAGTGATTATTCACAGCCCTCCTCCCACCCACCCACCCTGCAAACTATCCTCACCCTGGGTCCTGTAAAAGCTAGAGACGGCTCTGGTTGTCTGGGAAGAGAGCTGCTCTTCTGGCAGCAAGCATGACTTTGCTAAGCAGGGTATGCCTTGGTTTGCTTTTGAATGGGAGTCTAGCATTGGAAGATACTCCCCTTAGGGGATGGGGCTGCTCTGGGAAGAGCATCTGCATTCTTGCCTACAGAAGGTTCCAAACCAAGCTCCCTCCCTGGCAGCATCTCCAGGATAGGGCTGGGAGAGAGACTCCTGCCTACAACCTTGGAGAAAGCTATTCCGATGCCTTTTCTGTGATGGTGGTGCTTCTGCTGTAGAATGCTGTGCCTTCCCTGCTGGCTTCCTGGCCCTCGGCTCGGGCCACAACCATGGAAGGGTTTCGGCTCCAGATTGTGATGGGGGAGCTGCAGATTGCTACTTGGGTTGCTGCTTTGGATTTCTTGTGTTTTTGTTTTGGCTGTGCCCAGCGGTTAGCTGAGTTTGGTTATGCTTTGCTTTCAGACACGCAACACAACTGTTTTCACTCTTGTCATTAATTATATGCTGCCCGAAGAAGTTCTTCCTTTTTGTCTCTCCTTAGGCTCATGCCAATCAACTCTGTTGCACAATCTCGTTCTAGCATTATTGTTTAGAATAGTTGCATATTGCCTTTTAAATGAGAAATTCTCAAAGTGCTTTACATAGCAAAAGGGGTTCGAAGAAAGAATGGGAAGATGATTCTTGGCTGTCTCAAAGTCTAAACAGAAGGAGAGCTAGTCTGGTGGTAGCAAGCATGAATTCTTTGCTAAGCAGGGTCCACCCTGGTTACATTTGAATGGGAGACTACATATGTGAGCACTGTAAGATATTCCCCATAGGAGATGGGGCTGCTCTAGGAAGAGCACTTGCCTGCTTGCATGCAGAAGGTTCCAAGTTCCCTCCCTGGCGGCATCTCCAAGAGAGGGCTGAGAGAGACTCCTGCCTGCAACTTTGGAGAAGCCGCTGCCAGTCTGTGCAGACAATACTGAGCTAGATGGACCAATGGTCTGACTCAGTATATGGCAGCTGCCTATATGTTTAAATGCCTAGAAGTGCAAGGGAAACCCCAGCAGCAGCTATGCTGGGCTGAAGAGAGGAGAACTATATCTTTAAAAGTTGCTTCAGCAGGGATATTATGCTGCACGAAATGTATCTACACCATTTCAGTCATAAATGCCCACTGTATGTGTATTGGTTCTGATGCTGTGGAATGAAGAGTTCATATAGTCAGTGCAATTACAATAATAATAAATTCAGCCATCCCTGGTAAATTCAGCCATCCCAGGTCCCTGGGAAGGACTCGATGTCTGGATAAAACAAACCAGTGAATAACACCTGTCTGACTGTGTAAATAAATAAATACATAAATAAATATTCATATTATTATTATTATTATTGCTTGTTTACACAGTCAGACAGGTGTTATTGACTGGTTTGTTTTATTCAGACATCGAGTCCTTCCCAAGGACCTGGGATGCCAGAATTTTATTGTCAGTTGTTATAGATATCGTCGCAGAATATAGGCTGTTCCCAGTAAAGCTGCTTTTTGTAACTGGCTGGTGGTGATTTCTGTGGCCCCTATGGTGTTGAGGTGCTCTTCAAGGTCTTTTGGGACTGCACCCAGGGCGCCAATGACCACTGGGATTATTTGGGTCTTTTTCTGCCACAGCCTTTCAATTTCAATTTGTAGATCTTTGTATTTGGTGATTTTTCTATTTCTTTTTCTTCTATTCTGCTATCCCCTGGTATTGCTATGTCGATTATTTCGACTTGTTTTTCTTTCTTCTCAACTACAGTGATATCTGGTGTATTGTGTGGCAGATGTTTGTCTGTTTGTAGTCGGAAGTCCCATAATATTTTTACATCTTCATTTTCAACAACTTTTTCAATTTTATGCTCCCACCAATGTTTGGCTACACTTAGCTTGTATTTTTTGCAGATGTTCCAGTGTATCATCCCTGCTACTTTGTCATGCCTTTGTTTGTAGTCAGTCTGTGTGATCTTTTTACAACAGCTGATTAGGTGGTCCATGGTTTCATCTGCTTCTTTACAAAGGCGGCACTTGCTGTTTGTGGTTGATTTTTCGACTTTGGCTCTTATTGCATTTGTTCTTAGTGCCTGTTCTTGTGCAGCCAGTATTAAACCCTCTGTTTCTTTCTTCAAGTTACCATTCTTAAGCCATTGCCAGGTCTTGGTGATGTCTGAGTTTCCACTTACATTGTGCAAATATCGACCATGCAGGGGCTTCTTTTCCCATTTTTCTGCTCGGTTCTTGACTTGTTCTTTCTTGTAGGCCTGCTTTGTTTCATTGGTGTTGAATAGTTTCGCGTTCTTGACCATTTGAAGTGCATCTTCTTCACTGTCCTTGATATATTCTTCAAGGCCTCTTTTCTCCTCCTCTACTGTTTGATGGACTTGCAGCATTCCTCTTCCACCTGAGCTGCGAGGGAGGTAGAGCCTATCTACATCACTGCGGGGGTGCAGAGCATGATTGATGGTCATGATTTTCCTGGTCTTACGATCTAGCGTCTCTAGCTCTGCCTGGGTCCAGTCTATTATCCCTGCAGTGTATCTGATAACAGGTATAGCCCAGGTGTTTTTATGGCTTGTATGGTGTTCCCGCCATTGAGTTTGGACTTGAGGATTTTTCTAACTTTCCTGATATATTCACTTCCAATTTTTCTTTTAACTTCAGTGTGTGCGATGTTATCATCCTGGAGAATGCCCATGTATTTGTAAGGTTCTTTCTCTTCCAGGTTCTTGATCTTGCTTCCATTGGGCAGTTCTTTTCCTTCTGTTTTTGTTATTTTTCCTCTTTTCATTATTAATGCAGCACACTTGTCTAGTCCAAACTCCATTGCTATATCGCTACTGAATATACGGACAGTGTTTAGCAGTGATTCGATTTCTGACTGGGACTTTCCATACAACTTCAGATCGTCCATGTACAGCAGATGGTTTATTTTACTTGACGTTTTAGATGTTTGGTATCCGAGGCCTGTTTTGTTGAGTATTTGTGAAAGTGGGGTCATGGCGATTACAAACAACAGAGGGGATAGTGAGTCCCCTTGGAAAATGCCTCTTCTAATGCTAACCTGTCCAAGTGCCTCGCCATTGATTGTTAACTGTGTACTCCACATGCTCATTGCTTTTTAAATAAATATCTGAATGTTTTTGCTGACACCAGTTGTTTCTAAACATTTTAGTATCCACGTGTGAGGCAATGAATCAAAGGCTTTCTTGTAGTCAATCCATGCAACACTTAGATTGTTTTTTCTTCTCTTGCAGTTTTCTAAAATCATTTTGTCAGTCAGCAGCTGGTCTTTTGTGCCTCTGGTGTTCGGGCAATTTCCTTTCTGTTCAACTGGAAGCTGTTTGTTAGTTAATAAGTGTTGCATCACTTCATCTGCTATTATTCTAGTTAATAATTTGAACATGGTTGGCAGACAGGTTATCGGTCTATAATTACTTGGAACTGCACCTTTTGCTGGGTCTTTCATGATGAGATGAGTTTTCCCAGTTGTTAGCCATTGTTCAATATCACCACCTTTCATAATGTGATTGAACTGTTTTGATAGTTGTTTATGAAGGCTTGTTAGGTGTTTAAGCCAAAAGCCATGCAGTTCATCGTCGTCTGGCGCAGTCCAATTTTTAATTTTCTTTGCTCTTTCACTTATTAATTCTGGTGTTATTATTAGATCTTGCATTTGTTGGTTACATTTTTTGACCTCTTTCATCCAGCCTGCTTTTTTATTATAATCTATTGTATTGTCCCATAATTCCCACCAGAATTGCACTGTTTCTTCTTTATTTGGTGTTTCTAGGTTTCTTGCAGTTTCTTCTTCTATGCTTTGGTAGAAACGTCTCTGATTCGACTGGAATTGGAGATTCTGCCTGTGTTGTGTAGTTCTGGCTTCATATCTGCTAATCTTCTTTGACACTGCTGTTATTTGCTGCTTTATTATTTCCAGGACTTCTCTAATTTTCCTTGAATCTAGGTGGTATTTTTGGATCAGATAATGTTTGGTGTTTTCATTCTTCAGCTTCTTGTCTTTCAAATCTTTCAATTTACTAGCATCTGATCTAAGCCTGGAGATTTTATTTTCTAATCTAATCTTCCATTTAGGTGATGTACTGCTTTCTTTTTTGACAGGTCCACTGATCTTATATCCGAGCTCTTGTGTTGTTATTGTTGCTGCACTGTACATTAGTTGGTTTGTTTCTTGCAAATTATTGGTTGTTATTTCTGCAAGTGCAGCATTGACATCTTTTAATGCCTGAGCAAGTTGGTTTTTAGAGCTGGAAGTCGAACCCTGGTGGTTGTTTGGTTCATGTGCTCAGTTATTTTTTGCTTTAGTTCTTGTTGCTTTTCTGTTAAACGGCATTTGGGGTTTTGAGGTGAAGACAAAGGGGAGGTTGCCTGGTTTTGATTTTGAAACAGTTCAGCAACAGTGGCATCCTCGATTTCCAACACCTCCTCCACCTGCGCCTGAGCAACTTCTTCAAATGGTGATAATTCTTCTTCCATATCTTGAGCCTGTGTTGCTCTTTGCAGTTCTTCCAGCTCAACTCCTGTTAATACTTTATTTCTTATTATGAATCTTCTCTGGTCTGCTAGCCTTTGTTCTGTTATTTCTGTGTCTGGATGCTTCTCTTTCCAAATTTGGTACATTCTTTTTAAATAACCTCTTCTAGTTGGACTAGACTTGTAATAGCAGATCATTATTTCCTTGTTGGCATTTTTCGTATATTTTTTTCGGTTAAGTGACGTTTCTTCCAGTAACTTTGCTGTCTCCAGCCCTGGTTGCTCAACTGAAGATCCTGAGTCCTGTTGCCCACTTGCCACCAGATGTCCAGGGACTATAGCATCTGGCGCGGTCCTTTTGACCCAGGTGACGACCGATCTGGTATAGATTTATTAAAGTTATGTCTCACCATATTGTTGATGGGAGAGGCACTCTTTGTCTGGCTCCTCTGGTGAGACCTGTCCAGTATGGTTGGACCTCTGGCATAGCTCTCACCTTCCTCAGAGCACACAAGCCCCACAACCACACCAAGGTTGTGCCTCACTGCGGGTTGTTGTTGTTGTTATTATTATTATTATTATTAATTCAGTTTCTATACCACCCTTCTAAAAATGGCTCAGGGTGGTTTCATCAACAATAACAATGTTTTGTCAACAATAACAAAAAATTTTCTAAAGCAATTTGCACAGCAGAAGAAATAAGGAGGTGGTTCCCTGCCCCCAAAGGGCTCACAATCTAAAAGGAAACACACAAAGTAGAAACCAGCAGCAGCTTCTGGCGGGGCTCTGTGCTGGGGGTGAGTTGGGCCAGTTGCTCTCCTCCTGCTCAGTGTAAGAGAGCCATCACGATAAAAGAATCCTGTTTGCCCAGTTAGCAGGGGTTGTAGAAGGGAGAGATCATTCTCTCTCTCTCTCTCTGCTTTCCTTACCACCATGCACACTTTTTATAAACCTCCATCATGTCTCCCACCTTACCATATTTCTAAATTAAAAAGCCTCATAGCCTGATAAGCTTTTAGCCTTTCTTCATAGGAAAACATGCTTTTTAGAATGATCTAAGTTTGGACAGCTGATGGACAGATGGTCCCGTTTTTGATCCTGGGAGAGGGGTGGACTAGTGGGCAGTAGATCCTGCAGATCTGTAGGTCAAGGTTCCCAACCTTGGGTACCTCCGATGTTACCGGACTACAACTCCCATCATCCACAGTCACAATTGTGGCTGTGGATGATGGGAGCCGTAGTCCAACCTCTTGGTTAGGACCCCCTGCTCTAGCTGGATTGCAGTAGATTAGCCAGGGTTTCTGGCTCCCAATTGGCTAACCGCTGCAAGGAGATAAAGGGCTGCATCCCTAAACTCACTTGCTTGATTGGCTCGTGGTCAGATTGTGAATCACTGAGCCTCAGCGTTCCCTAGCTGGAAAATGAGCCTTAATGCTCTTAAGAGTGCTGACAAGCCTTCTTGTCCTTTACAACTAACTGCAAGCACGAGAAACCATTCTCTGTCGTGGTTGGCCCTGTAAGAACAGCAGATGATCTCCCGGCTGCCGGGTACCTTGCCTGTAGAACGCAAGTATTAATTGAGCACCTGCTGATTGAACGGAGGTGCCTTTGAAAGTGGTGACCCTCTTCTGTTTAGCAAGGGGAGAGCAACTAGCCCTATCCAGCCCAGCCCAGCAGCATCATCCCTCCAGTGGCTGTTGCTGGTGTCCGCCGTATGTTTTATTTTACATCGGGGTAAGCAGCGTGTGGCTCTCCAGATGTTGCTGAACTACCATCACCCCCCAGCCACAATTTATTACACCTGGGGACCCAACAACATCTGGGCACCCAAGTTTGGGGATCCCTGGAGGGTTGTGAGCCCTTTGGGGGCAGGGCGCCATCTTTCTTTCTTTCTTGTTTGTTTCTTATGTAAATCACTTTGACCGGTCGCTTTGTAGTTGCATAGGCAGGTTGTCAGTGCCACAGGGGGTGCGCAAGGGATTTGGCTCCTCCCCTGATCTACCATCTTGTATCCGGCTCCACCTCTGGCCCAAGTTGGTGGATCTTGGGATTCTAGCAAAAAGCCTGTCTACCCTTGGACTAGGTGGCCTTCCAGTCATAGGAACCTAGGAAGCTGTCTTATGCTGAGTCAGACCATTGATCCATCTAGCTCGGTATTGCCTGCTCTGACGGGCAGCTGCTTCTCAGGCAGGAGAAGAAGGTTTCAGCCAGGAGTCTCTCCCAGCCCTACCTGGAGATGCTGCCAGGGATTGAACCTGGGACCTTCTGCGTGCAAAGCAGATGCTCTACCACTGAGGTATGACTCCATCCCCGTCCATTTCTCTTTATCCCCTTCTATTTCTCTCCCCCTGCCCTCTCTCTCTCTCTCTCCCACCCTGTATTTCCCAAGCCGTTCTTTCCCTCTAATGATCAGATAAACAGATCTGCAGGCAGCCTGCCCTTTTCGCTGGTCTTTCCTGCAGAGTTTTATATGACGTCTTAACACAGAGACAGCTTGGAACTTCTCCTATCCTGGGAGACTAGACATTAAGTCAATGTATTTAGTCTATGTTGTTTAATCTCCCTTTTAAAGTCATGTGTGCTTCATTCTTGATATAATGGCCCGTTGGATATTCTTTCGTTTGATATAAATAGGGGCCATGCTCAATAGCATGGCAAAACATCTTTGCTAATTCCTTTGGAACAGCCGGTCTAAAAGACAGTGCCCAAACTTTGGGTTTCCCCCAAATGAGAGGGACACGACTCACAGAATCCAAACTGCAAGGCAATTGCGCAGGCAACATCTGTCCAAACCAAGCTGGGTACGATTATAAAAAGCATAAAGGGATGATGAGCTTTTAATTGGGGCCTCCCTTTGCTAGCCCAGAGAGGTCAAGATGGAAGGAAAATCCCCCCACCCCACCACACCCTGCTTCTGGTATTTATTTATTTTTTCTCCGGAAGATCAGAAAGTGTGATTGCTAGAGAACCAGCTCTGGAAGCCGTCTTGAGATGCTAGGGGAAATTTTGATCTGTCAGGTTTTGCTCGCCATTTATTCGCCGCCGGCTCACTGATTTGGTGCGTGCACACGCGCGCACACACACACACACACACCCCAATTCTGCGACCACACTGCAGAATTCAGAATCCTGGTCGTCTTTGTTCACAATGCTTAAAGCAAGTTTCCAGGCCTTAAACCAGCCCGTAGCCAAAAAAATGTTGTGTGGAGTGGAGCTAAGGGGTGCCCTGAGGGGAGGAGAATTAATGCAGAACAGACAGTCGTGAAAACAGGGATTCTAATGTTGCCTCGCTGCATGAAATGTTGATACCATAACATGTGTGTGTGTGTGTGTGTGTGTGTGTGTGTGAGAGAGAGAGAGAGAGAGAGAGAGAGAGAGAGAGAGAGAGAGAGAGAGAGAGAGAGAGAGTAGTGCTTCATGAAGATCTGTGGCAGATCTGCCACAGTGACATATGCTTCCATTACATCAGTCCTTGTAGGGCACTCTGTGTGGGGCAATCATATTCAGAAACTTCCACTTATGCAGAATTCTGCAGCCAGTTGGTTAACCAGAGCTCGTTTTGTGGAGCGTGCAACTCCGTTCTTCCAACAGCTTTGCCAGGTGCCATTTGAGGTGCTGGTTGTCATCTTTAAAGCCCTAAGTGTCTCTGGATCAAGACCGTCTCTGCCCATACAGTTGTGATGTCCCCCAGGAGCCTAGCCACTACGGAGTGGGGAGATAAGTGCTGGGGGTCCAGGGGCTGCCCCCTGCACTGGGCAATCAGCCACAACTCACCGAAGGTGCTCTCTGATCCCAAAAAGCAACCGAACTGGTGACATCATCAGCATGCTGCTCTCCTGGTAACGGCAAGTGATGAAGATCAGTGGGGACGTGAAGGCAGGTGTGGACTCCACCTTCAAATCTTGTCTCAGGGGGTCCCCTCCAACTTTGCTATGCCCCTGGCCATTTGTCCTCTATAATCCACCATGGAGGCTTTTTTAGAAGGCTTCATCACTGGCTAAAGTTAGGGCCTTATCAGCAGTGGCCCCCAGTCTGTGGAACTCCCTGCCCCAGGGAGGTGGGTCTTGCTCCCCCCCCCCTTTTTTTTTTAAGCTTTTCTGTCATTCTGTGGACGGCTTGGCTGATTTGTTTAGGCAGGCATATAACTTGCCTAGTTTTTCGCAGGTGGTTCTGTTTTTGGTTTGTCGTCCTTGTTTTGCTGCTGGGCTTTGTTGGCTATGATGGTCCTTGGGGTTTATGGTTTGGTGGTGTGCTTTTTTTATTTTTTATTTTTTATTTTTTTAATTATCTTGGCTGCTTGAGCTTGTTTCTCTATTGCTCTCAGATGTCGCCTTGGTTTTCCTGTGCTGCTTTATGGTGTGTTGAACGGTAGAGTACTTTAAATGGAGGTTTCTAACCTAGACACCTCAAGGCGTCTTCTAACCTAGAAGACACCTTGAGCATCTCTTGGAATTGGATAGATGGGATATAGATGTATACTGGGGCAGGGGGGAATTCCCGTATCTTTGCATGCATGGGCCAGAATGCATATCATACTCAGGGTGACTCTACCGTCAAGCATGGTGAAGCAGGCCCCTTCAGGTGGCAGAGTGGCAACTGGTTCTCATGGTAGCCTAGTCAGTGCTCCATGGAGAGCTGGTCTTGTGGTAGCAAGCGCGGCTTGTCCCATTTGCTAAGCAGGGTCTGCCCTGGTTTGCATTTGGATGGGAGACTACGTGCGTCAGCACTGCACAATATTCCCCTCTTGGGAAGAGCACCTGCGTTGCATGTAGAAGGGTCCGGGTCCCCTCCAGCATCTCTAAGACAGCGCTGAGAGAGACTTCTGCCTGCAACCTTTGGAGAAGCTGCTGCCAGTTAGGGATGGGCATGGAACTGCTGGCACGTCGAACTGGTTTGGCGCTCCAGAAAAGGAGCACCGAACCGGTTCTGTGCACATTCCTACTGCCAGCCTGCGCAGACAATAATGAGCTAAATGGACCAATGGTCTGATTCGGTATAAGGCGCCTTTCTGTGTTCCTATGGTGGCCTCACAAATCCTTTTCCTCTTCCTTTCCTATAAGGAAAAAAAAGAAAGGAAAAATCAGGGTACAGTTATAAAGTAAGTGTGTGTGTGTGTGTGTGTGAGAGAGAGAGAGAGAGAGAGAGAGAGATATTGAGATTACATAGAAACAGACAAAGCTGCCTTATACTGAATCAGACCGTTGGTCCCTCTAGCTCAGGATTGTCTACCCAGACTGGCAGCAGCTCTCCAAGGTTTCAGGCAGGCGTCTTTCCCAGCCCTACCTGGAGATGCTGCCAGGGATTGTACCGGGGACCTTCTGCTTGCAAGCAGTTGCCCTCCCACTGAGCTGTAGCCCACCTCACTGGGCATTGAATTTTAGCCAGTACTGATTATTATTTACAACTTGTTTTTTTGTATTAACACAGACATGGCAAGTCAATCATATTTTCCACATAATTGGTCAGTAGATCTGAAACCCTGCCCAGTTTTTGTCCATATAATAAATGCCACCAACTTTATACCAAATCAGCTGGGCCGGGTGCAGAGCATCTGCGTCTCTAGTTCACCCCACCCCCACCCCGGCCGCTGTCATCATTGTTTTCTTGCCCACCCACTGCTGCCTCCCCCCCCCCCGCCAGCCAACTGACCAGCTGGCTCACTGCTGCTGTCTGCTGCCACCATTTTCTTCCCTCCTGCCCATCCCCGTCACTATCTAGCAGCTGCTCATGAACTCTCGCGAGAGCTGCCACCCATGGGATTAGCAACGGGTACGCCTAAGATATATATAGATATAGGTATAGGTGTAGATATAGATATATAGAGAGATGTCCATTCTTTCAACACATATGGTCTCACATTGTCTTGGATTCTGATTCAAGGCAGAATCTGTTTCCTATATATATACACCTCCTGGAGAAGGCTTGATTTTTGTTTGTTTGTTTGTTTGTTTGAAGCCAAGGTGAGTCCTCTGATCAGGAGCCAAAAGCCTGCCATTGTGTTAGGGAGCTTGAGCTGTTGTCCAGCCAAGGATCCCCACTTCCTCAAGCACCTAGGGACATAACCGCCCCCACCATTCAATTATAGGTATGCCCCTGCTTAGCTCATTTAATTAATCCAGCAGCCCTCGTGACTACTTTAATTTTGTCAGATGTGCTTCAAAAAGGAAGGCAATAATACAAACCACTACAGATTGGGCAGTGATCTCCATTCTTATTTTAAGGATGTTGTGGTCCTTATTGGCCAATAGGACCATAGCTCAGTGCCTGCAGAAGGTCCCTGGTTCAATCCTTGGCAGCATCTCCGGGTAGGCTTGGGAAAGACTCCTGCTGCCTGCAGTGTTGGAGAGCTGCTGCCAATCAGTGTAGACAGCACTGAACTGGACGGACCAAGTGTCTGACTCAGTAGAAGGTGGCTTCCTCTGCTCCTATGATCTTTCCTCTAAAGATGTCCGTTGCTCCAAGGTTCTGAATGTGGCATAACTTCGGCCCTCAAACTGTTATTGGACTACAACTCCCATCATCCCTGGATTTTGGCCACTGTGGCTGGGGGTGATGGAGGGCCAAAGTTGTGTAGACACTGCCAAGCTAGATGGACCAAGGGTCTGACTCAGTATAAGGCAGCCTCCTATGTTCCTAAGTAAAAAGAACAAATCTGAACCGTGTGTCATGGCTGACTGTTCATGATGGTGGACAAATCTGCCCGGTTTTGAGATGAAGAAGTCACCGTGACTCGCGACGGGAAGGAAAGCACGGTTCTTCCCGGGGCAGCCTCTGTTAGGTGACTCTCACCTAGTAATAAAAGAAACAAACCCCAGAAATATAATCACAGAAGCAGTTTATGTTTCTGCTTAGGCTAGCATAATTGTACGGTATTTTGAACACTGCTGCAATAGGCAATAAGGGACCCTTAACAATAGAAGGTTTATATGCCCTGTTATGCAGGTTAATAAAACAGGGCATAAGCTTTGGATTCTCTAAGGCTGTGTAATCCACAACCTGATTTATTCCCAGGGTTCGTCCGTTTAGCTGGTGGTGGGATTACCCCCTCGGGTGGCTTCCGCGTTGGATGGATCTTTACTGGCAGTTCTCTCCCTGTCCCGAAGGGGAGTAAAAATGAGACGAAAACATATGGAATTGAGAACCGGGGCAGCTGTGTGAGGGGGTAATACCCCAACGGGGGTGTTCTAGGCGCCTCCCTGAATTTTCAGCCCCTGTTTAAGAGAAAAGTCTCTGCCCCTTTGATTGAAGGGCCCGCCACCCAGCAGCCGCCAGTAGCTAGGCTGGCGGTGAAAGTGGCAGGCTGTCGTTCAAGGTATCCCCTCCATCATCCTCCCCTGCAGAAGCTCCTGCAGATGGTACCAGCCATTCGAACCGGATTCCAGAACTGAGCCAGGGAGGTGCCTTCTTTACCACGATTCCCACGTCCCCACACCTTGCCCTAACAAACCTTAAGGATGCGTAACAGAAATAAGCATATATTCTCCCTTGCCGCCCACCTGCCTGCTGCCTCCATTTAAAAACATAGGAAGCTGCCGTATGCAGAGTCCTGTAGTCCATCTAGCTCAGGATGGTCTACACTGACTGGCAGCAGCTCTCCAAGGTTTCAGACAGGAGTCTTTCCTAGCCTACTTGGAGATGCTGCCAGGGATTGAACCGGGGGCCTTCTGCATGCCAAGTGGGTGCTCTATCACTGAGCTACGGCCTTATCCCTCTAAGGACATAGGAAGCCGCTTGCCTTATACTGAGCCGGTATACCCTTGGTCCATCTAGCTCAGGGTGGTCTACACTGACTGGCAGCAGCTCTCCAAGATTCTGGACAGAGAGCTCTCCCCAGCCCTCCCTGGAGATGCCAGGCAGTGAACGTGGGACCGTCTGCTTGCAAAACAGGGACTCTGGCCCCATCCCTTAAGGGAAGTATCCTGCAGTCACCCATCCAAATGCAAACCAAGGCCAGACCTGCTGAGCAAAGAGGACCACTTCTCTCCCTCGCCAGTGTCTGGCGTGTAAGCCCCCTGGGACAGAGACTCGCCCCCAGACCTCGGAGGAGGAAGCTCTGCACGTGGTGGTCTGTCACCATGGACCCAGGAGGAAAGGATGGTCTCCGAGGAGAGCTCTCTGAGCACTTTGAGCTGGGATCCCAAGGCCAGCGTGAGGCTGGTTCCAAGGCCCAGATGCTGATGTGACATGTCCTGTTTTTCCTAGAAGCGAAAACAAAGCCAAGCAGTCCCTTTCCAGGCTCTGAAACTTGAGCTCTTGCTGCCTCTAGCCTGCCTGCCACATCTCTGCCCAAAGGTGTGGGGTAGCTGTTCCCCCCCCCGCCTCCCCCCCCACTCGATCCTTAATAGAGGCAATCATTGGCTATGTGTGTGCATTACTGATGTGGGAGGATGTCGGGGTCCCTTTCCCCACACTTTTCTCAATGGAATCGTTTCTGGTTGCTTTTCAACGTGTCTGTGCGTTCTCCCCCCACCCTTTACTTGGGGGGGGAAATCCTCTTTGCTGCCATCAGGGGGAGCTTTTGAGATCTCTCAAGAAATGAAAAAAAAAATTAAATATATACATATATATACACCAAGAAACGTCCCAGCTCAGAAACAGCAGTCCACAAACGACCAAGCCCTTGGAGGCTTACCTGTGGCCACCGATCAGTGGAAGGAAGACAGAGGAGAGCTTAGGAACCTAGCAGGCTGCAAAGATTCTGTTAGATTTCTTTCTTTTAAAAAAAAATCAACATTAAACATCAATGTTCAGCTCAGCAGTCTTGAATTAAATTTCAAATTGAATCAAGAGCTTTCTCTCTCTCTCTCTCCTCCCCCCCCCCTTCCTGGAGAAGCCTTCCAAAGGCAACCCTTTATTTTTTTTTTTTCCCCTCTTTGCTCTTCTCATTCCAGCTTCTGGAAGGAAAAAAAGCATTCTCCTCCTCCAGTCCAGCTGATGGGATGGGAGCCTTTTTGGGTTAGCTCTGCTGCACCCAACTGTACTGAGAAGGGGGACCGGCAAAGGGGTAGCCCTGGCCAGTTGCATAACTTTGCAGGAAATAATAAGAGGGAAAGAGAGAGGATCTAACACGGAAAGAGGGACAGAAAGGAAGAAGAAAAAGCGGTCGGGGGGAGGGAGAGGAAGAAAGCATCTTAACAAAAAAAATAATAACCTGAGAATCAAGTTTCGAGACTCTTTATGCGCGATGGGGAAAAGAATACCGATGAGGCTCACCAGCAAAGCGCAAAGGGGAACCTAAGAAAAACTCTCTCTCTCTCTCTCGTCCCTGCCCAAGGGGAGAAGAAATAGAATGTCTGTTCTGGACAGGTCTCCTTGCAAGCGGGGCCCGGTTGGGACCAGACCGCGCTGCCTCCACCTCCAGGGCTCCTTTCTGGAAGGCAGCAGGAGGAAGGCGATCGCCCTGGGCGGGGTGGGAGAGCCCCCCGCGTGGTGCTTCAACCTGCGCATATTTTCCCGGCTCCCTCCCGCGAAGCGGCTGCTGGATGGGTGGGTCGCGGTGCTGGCCGCTGGGGAGGGAGGGGAGAGGGGAGCCCCCTGGCTGAAGCGGAGCCCCCAAGCCTCGCCTGGCGTTTTCTTGTTTACTCATCCTCTGGAAGGGCTCCCCCCGCAAGCGAGGGGGGGAGGGAGGCGGGGTTGTGGCTTAGGCTATAAAGGAGGCAATTTTTGAAAGGGGGAAAGAAATGGATTAGAGCATCTTTGAGGAAGGGGGAGGGAGAGCAGAGCCGTGCGCCGGGATCTTCGCGGAGCTGCTCCTTTTGAAGGAGGAATCGAAGGAAGGAGAGCGGGAAGAGAGGGGAGAAGGGAGGGAGGGAGGGAAGGGGTGGAGGAATAGAAGCAAAAGAGAGAAAGGGAGGGAGGGAGGGGGAGCCCGAAGCCAGGAGGAGTTTAATTTTATTTTGTTTCAAAAGGGGGGAAGGGGGGGAGAAATCCTCAAAGCAAGAGAGGGGGGCGGAGGAGGAGGGGAGGAGGAGGAGGAGGTTGGGGGGTGGGGGGGAAGGCCACCGAGGAGGGTTATAAAAAGCGCAAGTGCCCACGAAGAGGGAAGGAGAGGAGCAGGGGAGGCCGAGCGAGGAGGAGCCCAAAGCTGGCAGCCCGGGAGGACCCGCAGGGGAGCCGGGCTGGGGGGGACCGCCTGGACATGCAGCTCTGGGGGTTGCTCCTCTACGCGGCGGCGGCGGCGGCAGCGGCGGCGGCCCTGGCCCTGGCCGGCAGCCCCGAGTGCGGGCTGGAAGAGCGCTCGCGGCGGGCGCGGAGGGAGACCCGGCAGCAGCAGCAGCAGCAACAGCAGCAGCCGCCCGCCCGGCAGCCCCTCCTCCACTACCCCGCGCCGGGCACCTGCGCCACCCGGCTGGCGCGGGGCAGGCGCTCCTCGGCCGGGGCGGGCGGGCCGGAGGCGGCGCGCGTCTCCCGCAGGAGGCGAGCGCGGGAGGCGGCGGCGGCGGAGGGTGGAGGCGGCGGCGGCGGCGGCGGCGGGGAGCCGAGCCGGGCGCTCTACTTCGGCGGCCAAGGGGGTCAGCTGCGGCTGAAGGCGGAGCTAGAGTTACCCCGGGATGCCTTGACGGTGCAAGCGTGGCTGCGGGCCGAGGGCGGGCAGAAGGCGCCGGCTGTCATCGCGGGTAAGCACTGCAGCGGCGGAGCACTCGCGGGCGGCCCAGGGGCCCCTCTTGGGCGCAGGGCTCGCGCGGCCTGGAGCGCGCCAGGGCGCAGCGGGAGGCAGAGTTGGCGCGGGGCGGGCGGGGGGGGGCAGGCAAGCGTCCCTCCCAGAAAAGTGACTCGCCCCCCGCCCTTCGGTTTCAGAAATCTAATAGCGGGAAGGGATACAGCTCGCCCATCCCTAGATGCGCGTGGCCCCTGCCGTACACCCACCCCCGCGCTGGGGGCTGATGGCGCTGGGGCCAAGCAAAAGCAAACACCGCCACGTGCTGGGGTTGTGGGGGGGGGAGGGGGGACTCACAACACACCCGCCCCCTCCCCTTTTATGAATGAGAGGAAAGGAGGGAGAGGAAAACCTCGCCAGATCCAGGCGCGCACTCTTTGGGGAGCGCGTTTCCTCCAGCGGGCATGGGGCGCGTGGAACTTCGGGAGGAGGAGAGGCAGATACTCCCTGTGGGGCATGTTGGGTCCGATCCAGCCCAACCTCCGCTCTGTTAAAGCGGGGGTGGCGGGTGGGGGCACGGGGGAGCTCTCCCGTTCCGAGGAGTTCAGCACGTGGTTCGGAGGAAAGCTCCGAGCACACTTACTCAGAGGGAAGCCTAACTAGGTGGTTTCGGAGCCAACTCGGGTAGGATCGGGCGGTAGAGCGCGCTGCTGCGCTCTCCACACATTTCCCTGGGAGTAAAAGTACATCTAACTGAACGGAGTGGCATTTATTTCCGAGGAAGCCTGCGTAGGATCGGGCCGCAGTGTAAGGGCTGCCTCCTGAGCGCATGGCAGGGAGGCTCATTGAGTTGCATGGGTTGACTTGTGAGTAAGCCCAAGATGGCTTGGCCACTGAAACCCGCGCGGCTTAAAAATACGGATCGTGCCTCCTAGATGTGAGCGGCGCTAACTTTTGCCAGAGAGCTGCTGATGCTCTCTGGAGCGCGTATCAGCGCAAGCCGAGGCTAGGCGTGCTGCTTACGCAGGTGCAAAGCCCGCTCTGTTCAAGGGGACTTCTTTCCAGGAGGTAAGTGGAGGTCAGGTCAGGGCTGCCCCCTTGGACTCTGCCCAGCCCTGCCCGCCGCCCTTTTGAAATCATCGGGCTGGCATGGCTAAGAAGTCTCTGGGGGGAAGGATTCCTGCTGCTTTGCCTGGATCCCTGGAGTTGACGCCTCTGGGACCCCTGTGGGGCGGCCCTTGTTAGAAGGCTCTTCTTGGCTCCCTTGCGCTTTTCGAGGTGTCTGCGTGAACTTTCCCTTTTGAGATCACAGACGAAGGAGCGCGTGTGGGTGTCGTGAGCGCGCCATGCAGCCGCTTCTCAACTCGACGCCGTGCCGGCCGTTCATCTCACTCCGTGCGTGGTGCGGGGTTCTCCCAGCTCTTAGCCACACACACCGCTGGGATATATATATAAAAAGTGATGTTTCTTTCAAGGGGGTGGGGGTGGGAGAGAGCCGACATATTTTTCGACGTGTTTGAAATTCCGTGCGATAGTGCGAACGGCAGCAGCAGGTTGCGAGATCCGACTGTGCGTGGTTTGCCTTTCCGACCGGGCTGCTGCTGCCGCCGCCGGTGAGCTGGATAAAACCACGAGGTCTTGTGGCGTGTGGCTTGTGTTTAATTTGAAGGGCGGGGGGGGGGGGGGGCAGAAGAAGCCGGTTGGCAGCTCTGGATGGTTGGCTGGTCTCGCAGAGAGGAAGGGGAGGGCGAGCAGAGAGAGCATCCGTGAGAGGGGGTGGTGGTCCCCTCTGGAGGATCTTTTCCCAAGAAGTGGAGGGGAAGTCGGGAAGTACAAGTTCTCCTGTTTCTGGCTTGGTCGGTATCTGTGGGAGGAGGCCGAGGGGGTGCTGGCACAGAAGGGGCTGGGGGGGCGGTTTGACTTGGTCCTGCTTGTGAGATTTCTGACCGGAACATCATGGCGTGTTTCACAGGCTGGGGCTGTAGCTCAGCAGCAGAGCCCAACCTGTAGGGCCGGGGAGAACTCCTGTTCTGCTCGGGAGCCCCTGTCAGCAGCCAGGGTGGGCAATACTGAGCGCCCCATGGACCCAAGGTCTGACTCAGAATCAGGAGACACTTTCCGGCTCCCCTGTGTTCCATCCTCAACATGAAAAAAGGCTGCCTTAAAAAAAAAAAAAGCGATGCATTTCTACAGAAAGATAGATAGTGATCAAGAGAAGCACTCGGAGCATGTGGAAAGTGCCTTTCAGAGGTCCGACAGTGGGGGGAGGAGGGAGCTACTTGTTTGGGAGATGTTCCCCACAACACCCACACTGCCAGCGGACAGGAGGAAGCCTTGAGACATCTTGGGTAGCACAGAGAGTTGTAGATCCATTGGTCCCTGATTTGAGTGGAGCTTTATCCCATAAACTCACTCACTCGCTGCCTAGCAAGCTGCAGTGCCCCCATCTTCCCTACGAGAAGAGTAATGCTGGCCTACCTTGCAGGGATGCTGTACAAACTGCCACAAGGGACTGTATGGTCTGAATATGTGCAAGAGCTATATCAATGCTAGGTATTGTGTATTGCTGAATAACAAGAACAATATCTGTAGCATTATTATTATTATTATTATTAGTAGTAGTAGTAGTAATGATTATGATTTCCTTCCCACTAGAGGCCTGAAAGCACAGTAGTAAGGGCCTCCTTTCCCCGCCACAGATACTTTCCTGCTTTCTTTATTTTGCCACCAATCTGTTTCTGGGATGGCTTTCCATCTCGTCTCCAGCATTGTTGCCTGCTTTCAGTTATTCGTCATAAATGCCCTACACCAGGGGTTCCCAACCAGGGTTCCTCCAGAGGTTGGTAGACTACAACTCCCATAATTCCCGGCTACAATTTATTGTGGCGGGGGCAGGGGGGCGGTGATGGGAGTTGTAGGAGGATCCACAGCCCTACATGGATGCTAACCCATAGGAGAGACTTCTCCAAACAAAAAGAAATGAAAGCTGCCGCAAACTATCTTCTTCCTCCTGCCCCACACACTCTTCCATGTTCCATCTGCGGGGAGGGCTGTCAAGTTATAGTTGGCGGGTACTCTGTAGGGCACCCTAGCTGTGCTCCATTCAGGTGCCAAACAGATTAACAGCCGTCTTGGGAAGAAAAAGAGAAATTGTTCCTGAGGACTAGGACCAATGGATTGAAATGGCAAAGGAAGCAGATTCAGGCGAGGCATTATGGGGGATTTCCTAAATGTAAGGACTGTTGGACAGTGGAACTGTCTGCCTCATGCAGTGGGGAGGAGTTGTCCTTCACTGGAGATTTCCAAACAGAGGCTGGATGGCAGTCTGCCAGGAATCTGTCATGGATTCCTACGCTGAGGCGTGGGTTGGACTAGAAGACCGCCCCCCTCCCGTGGTCCCTTATTCTATGGTCATCCCAAATAGGGAAGCAAATAGAGGTCTGTGATCTCTCCACACACCCATCCTCCCCAGAGAGGAGGACAGCCCAGCCGGAGCCAGAAAAAGCGACTGTTATGGTGGAAGCCGCGCTTCAGAGGCAGGAGAGACAAGGAGATTCCAGGCAGGGATTCCAGACTGGGGGGCAGGGCGGACTTGGAGCCATGCCCCAAATGGTGCCACTGTTGGATGGCCATCTTCCAGGGGTGCTGGTGGCGTGGATTCCTGCACTGAGCCAGCAGGGTGGACTAGAAGACCTCCAGGACCCCTTATTCTAGGCATCACCACTCTGAAATGTTCCACACTGGCTCTCCGGGTGCCGAATTTAGAAATTGCCCTTCAAGCAGCTAAATTTTGTGCGGCGGCTGTTTAACATCAGACCGAGAGCTGATTAAAGCTGTGAATTGTATTGCTTTTTAGAGAACTGTGTTTGAGGGTAATAGTATTCGAACTGGGCTGTATTGGGTTTGTCGGGGTATTGACGCCAGAGGTGGTGGTTATTCTGGATTTAAAACATTACTCCCTGTGTGTGTGTGTCTGTGTGCCTGTCATCTGTCCAGTGACCGCAGGATTAAAGGTTCCGATGTGACTCATCCCAAACAGGGGAGAGAGACAGAAATGTGTGATCTCTTCTCCCCCGGCCACCATACAGTGGTTTCCAACCTGGGTCCCTCCAGATTCCCGGCTGGTTCAACATCATCTGGGGGAAGGCAGGTTGGGAACCACACAGGGGTTTTTTTAGCCCTCATTGTGACTTGTGACTCCCAGGGCTGGACATAAAGCTACCTTTTAACCCCAGGGAGGGTGAAAGGCAAAGTGTGACTCCTGCAAGCCTTTACTTTGTCCTCATTCGTCAACTGAACACCCAGGGTGACGTCCAAGTCAGTTTCCGAAAAAGGTCTGGTTTGCTCAGCCAAGAGCCACAAGGCCCCCTGAAGGAGTTGGGGAAGGAGTTGGCTGGAGTTGGGGAACTGGCTTTGAGGTGTCCAGGAATGCCCCCTGTCTAGCAGCAAAAGTTGGGAGCATCCAGATCGCTCTCCCTCCTGCTCTTTTCCTACCTTGCCTTCCGACTGGTGGGAGGAGAACTCGTCTTGTGGTAGCAAGCATGAACCGTCCCCTTTCTGAAGCAGGGTCCACCTTGGTTTGCATTTGGATGGGAGACCACATGTGAGCATCCCTGAGGGGATGGGGAGAGCACCTGCCTGCTTGCCTGCAGAAGGTCCCAAGTTCCCTCCCTGGCAGCATCTCCGAGATAGGGCTCCTGCTTGCAACCTTGGAGAAGCTGCTGCCAGTCTGTGTAGACAATACTGAGCCAGATGGACCAAGGGCCTGACCCGTCCTGTGTTCCAACCCATTCTCGGAGTGGGGGAAGAACCCCCACGTTGACCGCCAGCCAGATCTGGCTGTGTGTCTAAACACCTGGATGCCAGCCATGAAGCGACTCTCTTGGAGTAGCCTTCACAAGCGGCAGGCTGGCATCAAGCACAGAGAGAGGCTGCCCTTGGTCCCTGAGAGGGACTGCCCGGAGCTCTAGCTGCTGGAGCGTTGAAAGCACAGCATTTGTCCTATGCTGGGAGGGCAACCAAGCCTTGATACTGGACGGTGACTGGCTTGCATTGCGTCGCGTCTTCCACCCGTTCACAATGAGCTCGGGAGAACTTGCTCTCTTTGGTTCGGCCTTTGCCCTGTTGACCATTAGTCGGTGATGTAACTGCAAGCAGCCTGCTGCAGTTCTGCCCTGTGCTTTTTGTGCCCAGGTGGCTGGCATGGGAAGAGTGGGCCAAAGGGGCGGCCCTTTCATGAGGCAAGGAGAGGCAGTCACCTCAGGGGGCAGATTATTGGTGACGGCAGCTTGGTAGCAAGATGCCTCTTGGGGCAGCTCTTCTGGAACAAGCTGACCTTTGCAGACCTACAAGAAGTGCGACTCCTCACTGACTCAGTTTAGATCTCCTTTATTTATATCTTATTTACTTACTTTATTTCTCTTTCTCCAAGGAGCCCAAAGCAGGGTACAGCCTCCTCACCCAGAGCAGAGGAGAGCTGGTCTTGTGGTAGCAAGCATGAATTGTCCCCTTCACTAAGCAGGCTCTGTCTTGGTTTGCATTTGGATGGGAGACTACATGCGTGAGCACTGTTTTCTGTCAGGTATTCCCTTTCTGGGATGGGGCCCTAGATCAGTGGAAGAGCATCTGCATGCTTGTGTGCTGAAGCTCGCAGGTGCACCTCCTAGCATCTCCAGGTAGGGCTGGGAGACAGTGTTCTCTCTAATTTTTTTTCATCTATGTGCAGAATGAGTTTTGCTCTGGGCAGCAGTATCAAAGCAGTGCGTGTTCACATGCATTCAGAGTGTGGCCTTCCTGAATCAACCTGAGCAGGATCTAAAATTAACTGAGCAGACATCAAAAAACTTGTGTGTGCGTGCACATCCGCACGCCTTAGAAGGAACACTGCTGGGAGAGACTCCTGCCTGCAACTGTGGAGAGCTGCTGCCAGTCAGTGTAGACAGTTCTGAACTAGATGCACCAAGGGTCTGACTCGGTATAAGGCAACGTCCTAGGTACATGTTTATGTTTCTCCTCACAACAACCCTGCGAGGTAGGTTAGGCTGAGTGATAAGTGACTTGCCCAGAGTCACCCAGTGAGTTTCATGGCTGAATGGGAAGACCCGTCCAAGGCAGGCAGAAATAAACAGACCTTTACTTGCTCCTGAAATGCCAATAATCAAGGTGCAAAGGGAATCTCAGGGGGAAGCGGATTGCAGGGCATGGTGCCAGAACAGAGGAGGCCCCGTTCCTAGCCACCACCTTCCTTGCCTCAGAAGGAGTGGAACCAAGGGAAAGACCTCTGAATCAGGTCTAATTGGACAAGCGGTCCCCTAAATGCTTTCTCTATCGATGTTGTTTGACTTTGGATCCTTTGAATGGATTCCCCACCTGAGCTCGGCAGCTCAGGGCAGCTGGTCCTACCGAAGTCCCCCAAGGACTTTGAAACTCCTTGAGTTTCCTCGGGCATGCTTTCTTGCCCAGCCTTGGCTGGTCCTCTGTCTCTTCAGTTGCCGCTGCTCAGGAGTCCAGAAAGTAACTCCAAGGCCGAACGTGGGTGTCGCTTTTGGAGTTAATTCACAAGAAGCTGGCGGTAGAATCCAGATGTCAGAGACTCTCATTATTATTATTATTCGATTTCTAGCCGTGTGTCCCTTTCGCAAAGAAGCAATGCTCAGCAAAACCCCGTCCCCCTCTGTCCCCCATCTCTAGGAGCCTTTCCTCTTTGGCTCTGGCGTGGAGGAAGTGTCCTTACATCACCGCCCGCCTGCTGCAGTGCTCTGTGCGTGTGTGTGTTTTCTAAACAGCTAATTTTACAACACTATTAAAAGGGCTCGCCTCTCCCAGGGTCATCCCCCGTCTCTGAGGGTAGGCGGCCCTCGGTGCCGGGAGCTGCCAATTCTCACACTGCTCCCGAGCGAGGCTATTTCTGAGCCTGTTTGACTCTGGTGGTACCAGCGGTGGCGGCGTCTAGCAAAGCAAAACAGCCTTCCCCTCTTGAACTGCGCCATGATGACTGTAGCTTCTGCGCTGCCCAGCCACACACGTCGCCCAGCCGTGAAGCGTGGTGACACCAACGCGGCCCACCGCTTGCCGCTCCTGCTGCTGTGCAAATCCGTGCAAATCCTGCTGGGAGAAAACCCAGTCTTGTTTCGACTCCAGCTCCAAAGTGGTGAACCTTGGGCAGACCCTTTACCTGCATTCACTCTGTTTTTCAGGCTGTAAATGCCACTTCTGACACGGCAGTGTTGGTTTGGTGGGTGCTGCACACACACAGACACACACACCCCTGCTCCCCACAGAAACTTGTTGTGATCCAGCTTCCCGTGTTTCGTTTGCAAAGGAGAGGGCATTCCTTCAGCTTGTTTGGGTTTCCATCCAAAATGAGTTAGCCTAGGCTTTCTTGGAAATGCAGGGCTTTTATGGGCCGACTTGGGAGGAGGGGAGGCCAGCTCAAACACCGCTTTGGATCAGGGCCAGCGTGAGCTCCAGGAACGGGCAGGCCTCCTAGCTTCTCCCTAACCCTGCCACGTGCAGCCAGCCTTTGCTGCTCCAGCAGCTCCTTCTGTAAGCTCCTGCCTCGGGTTGCTGCCTTGCTTGACCTGGGTGTGGACACAGAGAGCCCAGTCGCTACAACCGCTGTCCCCATTTCACGGGTGGGGGAACTGAGGGCAGGAGTGAGTTGTCTTCAGCACTCTGCAGGTCAATGGGGAAACATTGCAGGCAAGCAATTTGGAACATAGGAAGCTGCCGTGTACTGAGTCAGACCACTGGTCTATCTAGCTTCACATTGCCCACACACACTGACTGGCAGCGGCGTTTCTGATGTTGCAGGCAGGAATCTCTCTCAGCCCTCTCTTGGCGAAGCCAGGGAGGGAACTGGGAACCTTCTGCTCTTCCCAGAGCGGCTCCATCCCCGAGGGGAATCTCTCTTCCAGTGCTCACACTGCTAGTCTCCCATTCACATGCCAACCAGGGTGGACCCTGCTTAGCAAAGGGGACAATTCATGCTTGCTTTCACCAGATCAGCTCTCTGTTTCCTTTAGCTCCAGCTCTCTGAAATCCCCAGCCCACAGCGCCTGCCTCTTCCAGAATAAACCCCCCTGCCCCCCGCCGCCAAACCTGGTGTTAAAAATGAGGATATTTATTCAAAACACTTTGCTCAGCGGTATGATGTAAGCGTGTAACTTTTTCTGAGCCCCCTTATCACTCTATTCTTGGTTTCTCCCCTTACTATCTGCCTGTCCCCGATTCCCCCCTGTGCTTTCCTCCTCTTCCATAGGCAGAATTTCCATCTGTTTGCTGTAGCCTGACAAGCAAACACGGGGGCCCTGATAACCGTAATCTCAGTGGGTTTCTTTTACCAGGAGAGGAAAAAGTGCAGCACCACACAGCACACTTTCAAGGACTGGTCTTCTTTGTCTCTCTGAGAAAGGATCTGATATCTGATGCATGGGACAGCCCCGCCGTCTTGTATTTCGTTCACCGTGTCCTCCTCCTCCTTGAAGTCTCTCTAGAGGAGAAGAAGAGCCCACACTACTGCTAACTTGGGCGAAGAGCCACTTTTTAAAAGTAGTGATCCTCTTTATTGAGCAGGGGGAGAGCAACTGGCCCTATCCATCCCCAGCACAGCATCCCTCCAGTGGCTGTGGCTGGTGTCTGTCTTGCGTTTCTTTTTTTAGATTGCGATCCCTAGGGGGACAGGGATCCATCTCTATTTATTTTTATTTCTCTATGTAAAGTGCTTTGGGATCTTCTGTTGAAAAGCGATATATAAATATTCATCATCTTCATCGCCACTGCATGAGGCGGTCTGTTCCACTGCCAAACAGCTTGGACAGTTAGGAAATGCTTCCTAAATTACTCTCACTGATCAAAGAGGCACCTTTTAAAAGTGGCGGTTCTCTTATATTTAGCAGGAGGAGAGCAACTGTCCTTATCCAACCCCAGCGCAGCATTCCTCCAGTGGCTGTTGCTGGAGTCTGCCTTTCCTTTTCTTTCTTTCTTTCTCTCTCTCTCTCTCTCTTTCTTTCTTTCTTTTTTAAGATTGTGAGCCCTTTAGGGATAGGAAACCTATTTTATTTATTTATTTACTTACTTACTTACTTACTTACTTACTTACTTACTATGTAAACCGCTTCAAGAACATAGGAACATAGGAAACTGCCATCTACTGAGTCAGACCCTTGGTCTCTCTAGCTCAGTATTGTCTTCCCAGACTGGCAGCGGCTTCTCCCAGGTTGCAGGCAGGAGTCTCCCTCAGCCCTATCCTGGAGATGCTGCCAGGGAGGGAACTTGGAACTTTCTGCTCTTCCCAGAGCGGCTCCATCCCCTGAGGGGGAATCTCTTGCAGTGCTCACACTGCTAGTCTCCCATTCAGATGCAACCAGGGCAGACCCTGCTTAGCTATGGGGACAAGTCAATCTTGCTACCACAAGACCAGTTGTTGAAAATCAATATATAAATATCTGTGGTAGTTGTGGTAATGTCTAGCCTGAATCTACTTCCTTGTCATTTCAACTACTGCTATACTACCACAAATATTTATATACCACTTTTCAACAAAAGCTCACTGAGCGGTTTACATAGATATGAATGAATGAATGAAATGAAATGGCTCCCTGTCCCCAAAGAGCTCACAACCTAAAGAAAGAAAGAAACATAAGACAGACACCAGCACTGGAGGGGTGCTGTGCTGGGGATGGATAGGGCCAGTTGCTCTTCCTCTGCTAAATAAAAAAAATCGCCACCTCAAAAGGGTGCCTCTTTGCCCATTTCAACCCATGCATTCCATGAATACGATGGATATTTGTATACCGCTTTTCAGCAAAAGGTCCCAAAGTGGTTTACACAGATATACATACATAAAATGAAATAAATAAAATTCCAGTCTTGCCCTCAGGAGCAACAGAGAAAAGGTCTGCTTCCCCTTCCATTGGGCAGCCCTTCCGATTTTTAAAGACAGTTATTCTATCTCCCCTTTGTCTTCTCTTCTCCAGACTAAATATACCCAGCTCCTTCAATCATTAGGGCTTGGTTTCCAGGCCCCTGACCATCCTGGGCAGTGGTAAATTTTAACAGGTTCAGAGCAGTGTTCCCTCTAACAGGGATCCCCAGATGTTGACGACAACTCCCATAATCCCCAGCCAAAGGCCATTGCAGCTGGGGATGCTGGGAGTTGTAGTCAACAACATCTGGGAATCCCTGTTAGAGGGAACACTGCTCTGAACCTGATCACTGCCCTTCCTAAAATGCAGTGCCCAGAACTGGGCGCAGTATTCCAAGGGGGTGTTTGGAATAGTTTCACAATGACAGAGTGTACTTCTTGTCATATGGACACTTTGTTTCTGTTAATGCCTCCTAGGATTGCATTAGCCTTTTTAGCAGCTGCATCACGCTTCGGGCTCCTGGTCAACCTTTTGTCCATTAACATAACTAAGTCCTTTTCACGCATATGCTTCTCTGCCAGGCCAGGTCTGACCCACCATATGCTTGTACATCTGATTTTTTTTTACCCAAATGCAGAACTCTGCATTTGTTGCTGCTGAACCTCATCACCTTATTGGCTTGGGCTCAACATTTGAGCTTGTCCAGATAGTTCTGGATATCGTAGGATCTCATGATCTTGCTTCTGTCTTCCAAGGTGTTAACTACCCCTCTCCCCTGCTGTGTTGTGTCATCTGCAAATTGGATAAGCATCCCCTGAACTTCCTCCTCCAATTTGTTTATGAAAATGTTGAGCAGCATCTCCCTTTGCTAAAAGGTTTGTCTGCCTTATACTGAGTCAGACCCTTGGTTCGTCTAGCTCTGTATTGTCTACACTGACTGGCAGCGGCTCTCCAAGGTTCCAGGCAGAGGAGTCTCTCCCAGCCCTACCTGGAGATGCTGCCAGGGATTGAACCTGGGACCTTCTGTGTGCAATGCAGGCGCCCCGACCATGGAGCTACAGCCCCATCTCTGAATGTGAGCCAGCTCGGGGTGACGAGTTCATTGCTGCACGTAGCAACTTTTTCTTGCTGTCCTGAAGCTCCTGGTGCAATTTGCACGGTGGCATGCAATGTCGTGCTTTCCACTCCTGAAGAATTGGGGGGGGGGTGGGGGCAGTTTGCCCTGGTGGGGTCAAATCCAGGCAGCAGGGAATGAAGGAGCTAACCCCCCCCCCACCGGCAGCATTCCTTGTCCTTGAAAGGTGAAAGCCCAGCAGAAGAGGGGCCTTGAAATGTGGAGTTTTGGCAGTGTGTACGATATCCTCCGATGTACGCCGAGGGCCGAGTTCTGCTCTCAATTACACTGGATTTATAAGGGGGGGGGGACGGGACTCTGTGGAACAAAGGTTAGTGATGTTTCCTCCCGATGTGCGGGCGGGTGTAACTGAGAACTGAAATAGGCTCTAGATTTATGGGGTCGCCAGGGGAAATCAGCACTGCGCGCGGAGGAGCGCCCTTGTCGGTCAGGCCGAGACCGCTGCTTGCGGTGGAGGATGATTTAATTTGGGCGTGTTGTGCTTTCGGAGATTGGGAGCGAGAGGAAGCCCTTCTCCGAGATGAGGCCCTTCTGCTTTTCTGCCCGCACCTATCATATTCCCACTAGCCTTGTTAAAACAAAACACACACACACACACACACCCCAAGCCATGTACAGTTTCTACAGTAAGTCTTTTGTGTCTCTGGCAAGAGAAGCACATGCTTTGCTGGACTCTCTCCGGGTCCCAAACTTCTCCTCTCTTTCTTCTCCAAACTGCAACCTCCAGGAATAACACCCCTTCTCCTGTTTACAAACACAGACCCTCGGGGGGAGTCCAGAAGGGAAGAAGAGGAGGTTAGTGGGATGGAAGTCCGCCTCAGGCTGCTCTGGGCTGGGGCTTGGCTTCCCCGCCAGCGGAGTCACTGGACGCTTCCAGCGATGCATCTGCTTCTAGGAATCTTTTTGACAGGCAACATGGCTGTCTGTCTAAATGTCTGTCTTGGGCCATTTCTCCTTCTGTCGTGTGCAAAAAGAGCCTTCATCACATGCATGAAATGAAGCAAAACCATCACACACACACCCCCTATGCTTTGTGGGCCCAGTTTCCTGGGATAGCTGGTTTCCTGGCTGTTTTTCTCAGTAAATCACTGTGCCTAGCTTGATGCTGTTTTTAATGTTGTTTGCCTTTCGGAAATGCTTTGCTGAAGCTTTATTGTGAGCAGGGCAAGCAGGCCACAGAACACCCAACTGGTGAGGCGTGTGTTCGACTGGCAGCCCTGCAGTTTGGAGTTGGGGCCGGAGCTCAGTGGAAGAGCATCTGCTTTGCATGGAGAAAGCCCCCGGCTCAACCCCTGGCAGCATCTCTGGGTAGGGTTGGGAAGGGCTCCTGCCTGAAACTTTGGAGAGCTGCTGCCAGTCAGTGTAGACAATACTGAGCTAGATGGGACAATGGTCTGACTCAGTAGACGGCAGCTTTGTATGTTCCCTATCCCATAGCTCAGTGGTAGAGCATCTGTTTCACATGCAGAAGGGCTCAGGTTCAATCCTGACAGCATCTCCATTTAGGGCTGGGAGAGACTCCTGGCTGAAACCTTGGAGAGCTGCTGCCAGTCAGAGTACTGAACTAAGTGGACCAAGGGTCTGACTCAGTAGACAGCCACTTCCTATGTCCAACTTTTAAGCACTTTATGTATGTGGCAGTTGCAGTGTCTTTCACAACTTTAATGCACAATCAGCATGCTGTGCTGATCCCTCTTCTTACAAGATAAGAAATTTTGCATGCATGGATTCATCTGTCTGTGTTTATTCATACCATATATCTCAGCCAGTTTCCTCTACTCTTATAGAACCCTCTTTTTTAATTATTATTTTAATCAAGGACTGAAATGTCCAGCATCCTCCTCCCCAAGTTTGTCAGTCTGGGGGCGGGGTTCCCAGTGGTTCCCAGGCCAACTGCTCTGAAATCTACCCCTGAGTACTAATTTATGCAATTGTCCCCCTTCAGGATTCAAGGGTGTCCTCTAGGTTTTGAGGACCTGTTGATCTCTCTGGTCCTAGCAGGAATGGATGATGGCTCGATTTCAATTTTATTCGGTCTATAACCAGTAGACCAACGGTAAATTCACTGCATAAACACCACCTGTTATAACATCATAATGGAATGGATGACTGTTTTGCACTCTGCTCAGCAAAATATTCCTCACCTGGAATATTGTTCCCAGTTCTGAGCCCCTATATTTTGAGGAGGCCATCAATAAACAGCAGTGAGTTCAGAGGCAGACAACTGAGATGTCTGGGGCGGAGTGATCTGCAAACCAAGTTAGGAACCTAGGAAGCTGCCATATACCGAGTCAGACCCTTGGTCCTTCTAGCTCAGTATTGTCTACATTGACTGGCAGCGGCTTTTCCAAGGTTGCAGGCAGGAGTCTCTCTCAGCCCTCTCTTTCTTGGAGATGCTGCCAGGGAGGAAACGGAACCTGGATGCTCTTCCCAGAGCGGCCCCATCCCCTGAAGGGAATCTCTTAGAGTGCTCACCTGCAGTCTCCCATCCAAATGCAACCAGGGTGGACCCTGCTTAGCAAAAGGGACAATTCATGCTGCTCTACTCAGTGTCAGCGGGCTGTCATATAAGAGCGGGCTTGTTCTCTGTTGTTCTGAGAACAGAATTAGAACCGTTCAAACAAGGAAGCAGATTCAGGCAAAGGCTTTAGCTGCAGATAAATTCCATGGAAATTAGGAAGGTTTTCTGATGTCAGCTTGCTGGAGATTTCACTGCCTTAGTGGAGATCAGAGATAACGGGGAACTGATCGTATTGACAAGGCAGCTTTCTGTAAAGGTGTGAGAGAGGCGGCAGAGAGATGCTTTTTTCATGGCCAACTGGGAGAGGAATTCACTCAGCCGTAATTGCAGATGCTAACTACAGCTCAGTGGAAGAGCAGCTGCTTGCTTGCATGCAGAAGGTTCCAAGTTCCCTGCCTGGCATCTCCGACGTTGGGCTGAGAGAGACTCCTGCCTGCGACCTTGGAGAAACTGTGATGGAGACAGAGGAGCGGATGCCAGCTGGGAGAGCATTCCAAAGGCTGCTGACATGAAGCGTGTGGCTTAAGTCTTGTCTACACATGAGCACAGTGTGTAATCCACTCTTTGATCCAGGTCAGCTTTTGAATGGGGCTTTGGTTACTTGTTTTCCAGTGGAGCTAACAAACAGCCAGCAGCAAGAGCACTGAAGGTAGACTGCACTCGACTCTCTTTACTTAATATTTCATTAAACTATTAACATTCCTGATTCCACCCCACCGCCTTGTCCTTGAATACCACAACTCTTTCGCTTGGATTCTACACAGAGCAAGGTGGGAATTTGGTGCCAGAGGCCCAGGCCGGTAGAGTACCCCTTCAGTCAGACTGCAGGTGCTAGATGGCATTTTTGTTCCTTCTATGGAAGAAGTCACCCCGCAAGCAGAAAGCTAGCAGTGCAGGGAGTGACCAGGGATAGAACTTCTCTTCTCGATGATAAAGTCAGAGGGAGGCGGTAGACAGAAGGCTGCTTGTCTGTGTAGAGATAAAGGGAGGCTCATTAACAGAGTTAATCAAGCTAGAACAATGGGAATGCTAATTGCCCAAGTACAAATGCAAATGGGAGATTATGAGTTCACCAGAACAGGAGTGCCACCCATGTCCTCTTTCCAAAAGCCTCAAAATGCAAAAGTTTATTAATGAATTGCAATTCATTAGCAATCTTGATTGTGCATTTCAAGGCTTGTAGAAAGAGATGGCTATCAAGACCCACCCAGAGTGACCAAGGAGAAGGAGCACACCCCAACAGAGATGAGGCACTGAGCAACCAGGGCTTGTCCTCTTACAGTAGGTGCCTCAAGAGGAGCCCTAAAGTCCTGGTGCCACCACCCCGCCCCCGGTCCAGTCCTGCTCCTACAATTCCCCCCATCACCCCGAGAGCAGAGGCAACGCTACCCAAGGGACGGGCTCCTGCTCTGTCTGTCTGTATTTATTACATTTTCTATCCCGCTCTTCCTCCAAGGAGCCCAGAGCAGTGTACTACATACTTCAGTTTCTCCTCTCCTCACAACAACCCTGTGAAGTAGGTTAGGCTGAGAGAGAAGTGACTGGCCCAGAGTCACCCAGCTAGTTTCATGGCTGAATGGGAATTTGAGCTCAGGTCTCCCCGGTCCTAGTCCAGCACTCTAACCACTACACCACTCTGGCTGTAATGCTCACTTACTGTCTCACTCCCAGTGGGTCTACTCAGGAGGAAGGGGAGCCAAGCTCAGCTGCCAGCACAGGCAGAGGGGAGGGCTCCCCGCTCCTATATAACCCCGAGTTCAGAGCTAGCCTTTTCTGGCTCTGCAGCTCTTTAACCGAGCCAGATGTGGGTGTGGGCAGAAGGCAACAGTGGTCTCCCACCTCTTGGTGCAGACTGTTCTAAGAACACATGAACAGCCCTGCTGGATCAGGCCCAAGGCCTAGCAAGTCCAGCATCCCGTTTCACACAGTGGCCCACCAGGTGCCGCTGGAAGCCACAGGCAAGAGCTCAGGGCATGCCCCCTCTCCGGCTATTGCTCCCCTGCAACTGGTATTGAGAGGCATCGTGCCTCTGAGGCTGGAGGTGGCCTGTAGCCCTCGGACTAGAAGCCATTGATAGACTACGTAAATGTAGCCTCTCCCGACATAGGGATTTGCCTTATACCGAGTCAGACCACTGGTCCACCTAGCTCAGTGTTGTCTACACTGACTGGCAGCAGCTCTCCAAGGTTCCAGGCAGGAGTCTCTCCCAGCCCTACCTGGTGATGCCGCCAGGGATGGCACCTGGGACCTTCTGCATGCATGGCAGGCAGGGGCTCTTCCACTGAGCTACAGCTCCTCGTGCTGTGGGTAACTAATACTTGCTTTCATTAATATTTTTAATAATTTTTAATGTCATCGTTAATGTGCCGAAAATTCACCCCGGCCCCTGCCTACCAAGTCATGGTTGTTTCCGGCCCACCAGGGTATTTGACTTGTGCACAAATGGTCTACATACGAAGCATCCACTCAGCCGCTGAGCTATGGTCTGCCCCCACCCTCTTTTTGGAGCATAGCAACCCCAAGGTGGGCGGGGGGGGAGTCAATTTTGTTTAATAGGCAAGTTATCTCCCCCCTCCATTCAATGCTGTGGCAAGCAGTTCTAGTTGATGCCGAGGAGGAGGAGGAGGAGGAGGAACGTGATGCAGTAATCGCCGGGTCTCTTGTCTGATCACATCCTTATCTCAGCCTCTTATCCTCACTCCCAGCTGGCTTCTTGTCTCTTGTGTAAGTGCCTGTTTTTCCCCCAGCAGGTATTTGTTTGCTTTGTCAGGCAGCAGAACTGTCACTTGAAGAGAGCAGCCGTCTTGTAGCCTGCAGAACAAGTCTCCGTGTCGGCCTCTCCAGAACTGAAATGCATGCTGCTTTCGCTTCCCCGACTCACTGCTGCGCAATATCATAGCCATGCCCTCCGCTGTGTCACGGATAAAGTCACAGCAACCTTGTACCACCCCTGCACACACACACACACACACACACACACACACACACACACACACACTATAATAGAGCAAGGGGAAACAGTTGTCTGGGGGCCCACTGCCTTGCCCCCCCCCGAGGCAAGTCACATGACTGACTCCCCCAGCCACACACCCGCCCGGGCTTCCTTCAGTTGTATTCATCCTCCAGAATTGATGTGAGTGTTAAGACCTGGAGCTACCAGAACAGCATGTCTTTCTCTAGTGTCATGAAATGACTTGCATCATCCACAATTCACAAAACCTAATAAATAAAATAATTAAAAATAATTTAGGAGGATGATCTCTTGAGGCACATAGGTTCTATCTATCTATCTATCTTACTATGCTTATTCAGACTCATTTAAGATTTCTTTACAGTGCGGGGGGCCTTATTTTATTTTAAAAGCCTACTCCAACCTTGCTATGCCGCTGCACACCCAAGTTACATAAGGAAGCTGCAGGATACCGAGTCAGACCATTGGTCCATCTAGCTCAGGACTGTCTATACAGCAGCTTCTCCAAAGTGGCAGGCAGGCGTCTCTCTCAGCTCTATCTTGGAGATGCCACAAAGGGAATGTGGAACCTCCTGCATATAAACACTCTCCCCAGTTATCTCTATCTATTGCTCCAGTCCACTATCCACATATGTTGCAGTGAGGGCTTTGTCCCCCTCTATAGTAGCTTGTCCTCCATGGATAGGCGTACCAGACCTTCTTTAAAAAATGCATCAGATTGGGAAACATAAATCCGTATCTTCTCTTATATAGGGCCACCTAGGTCACCTGGTCCTTCCTGGGCTGTCCAATTGTGGTTTTCCTTCCTGCCACAGACAGTAGCGGGTGCTATGGAGCAGCAAGGCTGAGCTCAGCCAGGCCTTCTTCCTCTAAACCAGGGATTCTCAAACTTGGGTCCTCAGGTGTTATTGGACTTCAACTCCCATAATCCCCAACCAAAGGCCACTGAGGCTGGGGATTATGGGAGTTGAAGTCCAATAACACCTGAGGACCCAAGTTTGAGAATCCCTGCTCTAAACTGTCTTGGTGGCAGGGGCATCATTAGAGAGGAGAGCTGGTCTTGTGGTCGCAAGCATGACTTGTCCCCTTAGCTAAGCAGGGTCTGCTCTGGTTGCATATGAATGGGAAGACTAGAAGTGTGGGCCCTGTAAGATCTGCCCCTTAGCAGGGATCCTCAACGTTGGGCCCCCAGAGGTTCTTGGACTTCAACTCCCGTAATCCCCAGGCCCAGTGGCCTTTGGCTGGGGATTATGGGAGTTGAAGTCCAAGAACCTCTGGAGGCCCAATGTTGAGGATCCCTGCTTTAGGGGATGGAGCCGCTCAATAAAATGGCTCCCTGTCCCCCAAAGTCTCCCAGTCTAAAAAAGGATCACAAGATAGACGCCAGCAACAGCCACTGAGAGGGATGCTGTGCAGTTAGCAGGGATGTTGGCTTGATATGTGGACTTGGATTTGGGAGCATTTCAATCCGGGTGTGTTGGATTTGGGGATCCCTGCAGTGGCTTTTTGCAGGAAATGCCCCCGTAAGAAATGATTCCCCAGTTTCATCTCAGGTTTGCAGCCTCAGAAAGCGCCAAGCAGTGTGAATAAGCTGCGAGTTTCCTGTGGCTTGGTGCTGCCAGGAAGCAAGGGAGTGTCTCTCAGTTGCCCATGTGAAAGCTAGAGGGACTATGCGGCAAATGACCGGCTAAAAAATAAATAAGCAAACAACTAGCCTAGCAGGTGTTGGATTGGGAGGCAGGCACAGAACCAGAAGTGGTTTTTAAGTTCACGTCTGCATTGGTAGGCAGGCTGCCGTCTTGGTTTTCTGTCCTAGTCGCTTCTGTGAAGGAATCTAAGGGGCTTTGTGGAGCAGCACCTGAAGATTTGCTGGGAGGGGGAAAAACAGCATTGACAGTTATACTTCCCAAATCAGATACATGCAACCCAAAACAAAGCAAATAAAACAAATACGAAGATAACAAATATTTATGTCCTGCTCTTCTACAAAAGGTCCCAAAGCGGTTTGCATAGATATACAAAAACAAAATGTCTCTCTGTCCCCAAAGGGCTCACAATAGAAAAGAAAAGAAAAGAAAGAAACACAAGAAGGACCCCCAGCAACAGCCACTGGAGGGATGCTGTGCTGGGGATGAAGAGGGCCAGTTGCTCTCCCCCTGATAAATACAAGAGAATCTCCACTTTGGAAAGATGCCTCTTGGCTCAGTTAGCAGGGAGTTTGAGCCCCACAGCACCTTATGGGGCTGGGGCAGACAACCTTGGCTCCCTAGCTGTGGCAGAACAACCAAACCCATCATCCTCAGCTGCAATTCATCGTGGCTGTGTGGAGGAGCTGGACCCCTGCTATAGGGTTAAACCAAAAGAGGGGAAAAAGTGAGGGGGAAGGAAAGCATAATAGTCCTTTAGTCTTCCATTGCCAGGACCTAGCTAGACTCCAGCTCAGAGGAAAACCCTTTCAGAGGAGATCCCGTCAGCCAAGATCCCTCAGTCCTGAGGAACGTTCCCTACAACCTGACAGGCCCTGAGCTGCCTGCACTTGCTGCAACCGCTGCACTCACCCCCTTGAAGGAGCTCTGTGGACCCAGGTGACCCCTCACGGGGGCTGCCATGTCCCCCGGAATTTAGGGTAGCCCCCAGATTTTGGCTCCTCCACCCGGCTGCTAAATTCCACCCGGATTTACCCGGATTTCAAATGCAGTGCCCGGATGGCCCGGAATTTACTCTGGATCTGATCACTTGGGAGGGCAGAGAAGGAGGGGAAAGTATACAAATCTGTCAAATAGATAAATACATAAAATGCAAATTAGTTACTGCATAATTGATGCAGATCAGGTCACCCAGATTCGTCCTTGGAATCGCCTCCATCGCCCCCGGAAGCAGAGGTGATGCCACGCCAGGCAGGCTGAGCTCCAGGAAGGGGGGGGACTATACTGGTGGCTATATTAACTCCTTTATTTGCAGCCCGCCTCTGCAAGGTCAGTTGTAGCTTCTTTGAGCTCTCGGCTGGCTAAGGTCGGACACACTCAGCCCGTTTTGAGTAGTGTGGAAATCCATTCCGGGGGCTGCTGCTGCTCCTTCTGTCCTGGCAAACGGCGCACCCCTTGGTGCTTTTTGCACTCATGCATGTTTAGGGAAAACAGCTTCCCCCCAAGGGTTGCAAACTCCCCAGGACCGCTCTGGAGTCTCCACGAATTGACCTCCGTCTCCAAGTGACTATTGCATGGAGAATGGATCTGTCAGTGGCTACTAGTCAGGAGAGCCAGTGGCGGAAGAAGGGGGCACGCCTCTGTCTCCGCTCTCCGCGTCTGCTTGGCCATGGTGGGGAACTGTTTTTATGCTTGCATTTTAAATTTCCCATCCGATTTTTTCTATGTGTTTAGCTGAATATTTTAATTGTCTTTTAAAAAACTGTCTTGTTCTTCAATTCTGCTGTGAACCGCCTTGGGGTTGCTTTAATGAAAGGCGGTGTAGAAATGTAACCATCAAATAAATAAAAAGACTAAATTAACAAACAGGCTGCTGGACCCGACAGGCCTTGGGCCTCACCTGGTTATGAAGCACCGCACCTCTGCCGAGGGGGATGGCTTGATGGGGTGGGTGGGGGGAACGGTGGGGGGGGGGGCTGTCTCCAGGATCAGCCGTCAGAGTTGGCAACCCTTGGCATTTTTTTGTTTTTGTTTTTATTTGCAATTACACTCCCGTACTGCCTCAAAACAACTGTCTCCAGTGTACAGAGATTTGAGCACCCACACCCAGGCCTCAGGGGGCCCTTACACTGTCAAAAGGCCTGTGCAAGGGGAAACTCTGCCAGGTGTGGCTTTTCCCGTCAGTAGAACCCTATGATGGGAAAAGCCCCACCTGGAGGCAATTCCCTGCTTCTCCACAACTCTTTCAAGCATGGAGCAGGAGTTCCTTGAGGTACAGAGAGTGCAGACATTTTCCCTACATGGTCAGCTCTCTCTCTCTCTCTCTCTCTTTCTTTCTTTCCCCCTTCAGAAATCAAATTTCTGAATGCCTCTTGGTGGAGATGCAAGGAGGTACCTTCAGGCCGCCTTCTGCGCAAGGGCTCCCTCAGACAGGAAGCTTGCAGGCTTCTGGCCACAGCAGGAACATGGGCACTTAAACAGCCATTCCAAATAAATCCCAGAGGGATGGCATGAGAGCTTATAGCCGGGTGGCCAACTTGCCCGGCTGGGCTTGGGGTTGTCAGGAATCCCCCAGGTGGCTCTTGAAAGCAAGGCTGGAGAGTAGAGGGGCTGGATAGGAGGAAAAAGGGTGGTGGTGATGGGAAAAGAAGTGGTCAGAGTGCTGGACTAGGACCGGGAGACACGAGTTCGAATCCCCATTCAGCCAAGATACTTGCTGGGTGACTCTGGGCCAGTCACTTCGCTCTCAGCCTAACCTCCTTCACAGGGTTGTTGTGAGGAGAAACTTAAGTGTATAGTACTTAAGGGGGCTCTGGGGGCTCCTTGGAGGAAGAGTGGGATATAAAATGTTTTAAACAAACAAAAACTTTGCATGGAGAGATTGTACGACTAGGGGTGCAGATAGAGGGAAGGTTTGACAAGCAATTCATTTAATTTTAGAGGGGAGAGTAAAGACGCTTTTGAGGGGAGATATGGGTGGTTGGGTCCAGTGGGGGAGAAGTAGAATGAGGATGGGGGGACTCCTGAAATGAGTGACTCCAGAGGGGGAGAAGCACAACCCCAGAATTTGGCGTGCCCCTCAGTGCCCCCCTGAAATGTGGCTTGCCCCCTCTGTCCCCTTATTTCTGTTTCAGGAGTCTAATGTTGTTGTTGTTGTTGTTGTTGTTGTTGTTGTTTACACAGTCAGACAGGTGTTATTGACTGGTTTGTCTTATCCAGACATCGAGTCCTTCCCAAGGACCTGGGATGGCTGAATTTTATTGTCAATATCGTTGTTGTTATCGATCAGTGATTCTCAAACTTGGGTCCTCAGGTGTTATTGGACTTCAACTCCCATAATCCCCAACCAAAGGCCACTGAGGCTGGGGATTATGGGAGTTGAAGTCCAATAACACCTGAGGACCCAAGTTTGAGAATCCCTGTTATAGATATTGTCACAGAATATAGGCTGTTCCCAGTAAAGCTGCTTTTTGTAATTGGCTGATGGTGATTTCTGTGGCCCCTATGGTGTTGAGGTGCTCTTCAAGGTCTTTTGGAACTGCACCCAGGGCGCCAATTACCACGGGGATTATTTGGGTCTTCTTCTGCCACAGCCTTTCCATTTCAATTTGTAGATCTTTGTATTTTGTTGTTTTTTCTGTTTCTTTTTCTTCTATTCTGCTATCCCCTGGTATTGCTATGTCGATTATTTTAACTTGTTTTTCTTTCTTCTTGACTACAGTTATATTGTAGTTGTATTGTGTGGCAGATGTTTGTCTGTTTGTAGTCGAAAGTCCCATAATATTTTTGCATCTTCATTTTCTTCAACCTTTTCATTTATTTATTGATTTGATTTGATTTGATTTCTATACCGCCCTTCCAAAAACGGCTCAGGGCGGTTTACACAGAGAAATCACAAACAAATAAGATGGATCCCTGTCCCCAAAGGGCTCACAATCTAAAAAGAAACATAAGATAGACACCAGAGGTGCTGTGCTGGGGGTGGATAGGGCCAGTTACTCTCCCCCTGCTAAATAAAGTGGATCACCATGTTAAAAGTTGCCTTTTGTGGGGAAACAGTGGACACCCAGTTAAAATTTCTTTTAAAATGCCTTAGGAACATAGGAAGGAACATAGGAAGCTGCCATATACTGAGTCAGACCCTTGGTCCATCTAGCTCAGTATTGTCTTCACAGACTGGCAGTGGCTTCTCCAAGGTTGCAGGCAGGAGTCTCTCTCAGCCCTATCTTGGAGATGCTGCCAGGGAGGGAACTTGGGAGCCTAGATGCTCTTCCCAGAGTGGCTTCATCCCCTGAGGGGAATATCTTGCAGTTCTCATACATCAAGTCTCCCATTCAGATGCAACCAGGGCAGACCCTGCTTAGCTATGGGGACAAGTCATGACGGAATGTGTGTTAGCACTTCAACTGCTGATATGGTTAAACTCTCGTCGCTTACAAGGTTTAGGGAGACCTGGAGCTCTGTGCTTCTTGGTTGGTGGGAAAAGCTTCCGCAGAAGCGGAGTGATAGGCTGCACTACTAAAATGTTGATCAACTGTTAAATGTGTGTGTCCTATGCACATGGTGCATGGATGGTGTGTGTAGGAATAATTTTATATGGGCATTGCATGTGTGAACATTTCCTGTGTTTGTGGATTGGAAGGTGCATTTACATGAGCAGACGGGAAGGGGAAGGAGGTTCTAGAGCAGCTTCTCCAGAGCTGGTCTGTGGTAGCTAGCATAAATTGTCCCTTTTGCTAAGAAGGCAGTTAGCAAAGTTTGTATTTGCATGGGAGACTTCATGTGAACACTTGTAAGATATTCCCCTTAGGGGATGGAGCTGCTCCGGGAAGAGCATCTGCTGCTTGCATGCAGAAGGATCCAAGTTCTGGATCCTCCTTGAGCCATTTTGGAAGGGTGGTATATAAATCAAATAAATAAATAATAAATAAAATAAATAAGTTCCCTCCCTGGCAGCATCTCAAGATAGGACTGAGAGAGAGACTCCTGCCTGCAACCTTGGAGAAGCCGCTGCCAGTCTGGGTAGACAATAATGAGCTAGATGGACCAAGGGTCTGACTCAGTTTAAGGCAGCTCTGTATGTCCCTATATTCATAGTGTCTAATCTGGCCTTCGCTGCTTTGACTGCTTGAACCAGAGATTTCTGCACCAATGCAGAAGGGGCCTGGGTGCCGATGGATTCTCCCTGGCTAAACGCTCAAGCAGGCAGCCGGGATCTAGAGCATCTCCTCAAGGATGTATCAAGGATCCTAGAACGGTAGAATTTGGCCCTCTTCCCTGCCCAGCCCTGCCCTTGTGTGCACAAACAATTGGGCTGGAGTGTCTTTTCCAAAAACAGCATTTTCTCACGCGGCATTAGTCAGTGTAGGGAAATACGAGATCGCTACTAGATTGCTGCTCGGCATACGGGCCAAGCAAAGCGGAACAATAGTTTAGTACTGACTGAGGCGCCCGTGCAGAGGCAGTGCTGCAGTGCTTTGCAAGGTATTGCTGCACACGGATGTAGCTACGGTTGAACAGGGTGGGGGGTGCATATCCTGGAAGGAGGGGGGCGGGAGGGAGGCTGGCCCACTGGCTGGTTGGCAGCTTGATCTTTGCTTTCCCCACACATGCCCCTCTGAAGAAGAAAGCCGGGGGAGCAAGGGGCTCTCTTCACTTTTTGTCCCAGGGCCCACTCCGACTTTGCTGCAGGGAAAGCCCATTCACTAGGCAGAGCTGCCCTTCCTCTCTTGAGAATGAATTGCTTGCCTCTGTGTTCATTTCCAAAAATAAGTGGTCTTAGGCAGGATTTCCAAATTCACAGCAACATCTTTTCATCTCTGAAGTGTCTGAAGTGAGTGCTGCCCCCATAATAGACTTTGGAACTCTCTCCCACTGTATCATCAGTTATATAATTAAATGTATGTAATTAAAACAGGCTGAAATTAGAATTAGTTTTAAAAAATTAACAAAATTTAAAACATAATGATGATAAAAATTTAAAACAGTATCATCAAACCAGTGCGGGCTAGTCATTCACTTGTCATCTACGTGGGCAGGCCATTCGACCCAGCAACTGTGCAGCCTTCACGGCTCGAGTTAAAAGCTTTACAATTCTCAGTTGTAAAGTAAAGTGTGCTGTCAAGTCGATTTCGACTCCTGGCACCCAAGAGCCCTGTGGTTTGCTTTGGTAGAATACAGGAGGGGCTGACCGTTGCCTCCTCCCGAGCAGTATATGATGCCTTTCAGCATCTTCCTAGATCGCTGCTGCCCGATATACTACCAGAGGGGATTCGAACCGGCAACCTTCTGCTTGTTAGTCAAGCATTTCCCCGCTGCGGCGCTTAAGGTTGTGGGGACACCAAAGTCAAGCATTTCCCCGCTGCGCCACTTATGATTATGGGGACACCAAATTCAAATTTTGCCTAGGGTACTCCAAATCCCGGGCTGGGTTTTTTAATGCATGATGTGGAAAGTGCTCCCCATAGATATAAGAGGATTGTCTTCTTTGGAGGCCTCCACGGCGCTTTCCAGGTTGCACGCTACAACGGGTAAAATGCTTCGGCTTGGCAGGACCATATCGAAAACGATCCCCAGAATCTCAAACTCCTACAACGGGAAAATGAAGCTACTTTTTTGTGACGCACATGCAATGTTGTAGCACTGTGTTGTAGCACTATAACATAGTACTATGTTATATTATGTCCTGAGCCACTTTTGGGAGGAAGGGCTGCATATCAATCAATCAATCAATCAATCAATCAATCAATCAATCAAATAAATAAATAGTGGACAGAGAGTAGATTTTTAGTAAAATCTGGGGTTATCTGTAGAAGCTAAATGCTGGGAGATTTAGGACAGGCAAAAGGAAGTACATCTTTTTGCAAGGTGTACTTAAATGATGGAATCTGCTCCCGCTGGATGTGGTGGTTTGCACCAATCTAGTCCGTTTTAAAAGGGGACCAGACAGATTCATGGAAGATAGCATAGATCAGGATCAGAGCTAGCATGCCCATGAATACCAGGTGCTAAGAAGCAGCAAGGCAGGGATGCGGTTTCCCTCTTTCCCCCGTTTGTGGGCCTACGAAGTGTGCCTGGCTGGCTACTGCGTGAGGCAGGATCCTGTACTGGATGAACCTTCTTGGAACATAGGAAGCTGCCATATACTGAGTCAGACCATTGGCCCATCTAGCTCAGGATGGTCTTCCCAGACCGGCAAAGGCTTCTCCAAGGTTGTAGGCAGGAGTCTCTCTCAGCTGTCTCTGGAGATGCTGCCAGGGAGGGAACGGACTCTTCTGCTCTTCCCGGAGCGGCCCCATCCCATAAGGGGGAGATCTTACACTGCTCATGCATGGAGTCTCCCATTCATCTGCAACCAGGGCAGACCCTGCTTAGCAAAGGGAACAATTCATGCTGGCTACCACAAGACCAGCCCTCCTCAGCAGACCAGCCTATGTGTTTCTTATGTGTTCGAGTTCTTAATGACTTATTGCATTGGGGAAAAGGTAGGTTAGCCCACGCTTTCTGCTGGTGGAAAGAGAAATTATCTTGGCTTACGGTCCAGTACAGCCACCATGTCATTCATGGAGGCCTTGAAGACCTCTTAAGAATAGGGCTGCCATATCCAAGCTTCCCAAATCCAGGTGGCTCGATTTGCATATTATGCAAATTGTGCAGTAGCTAATTTGCATTTTTTAATTTATGTATTTATGTATTTATTTATTTGACAGATTTGTATACTTTCCCCTTCCTTCTCTGCCCTCCCATGTGATCAGATCCGGAGTGAAATCCGGGCAATCAGCGCATTTGAAATCTGTGTAAATGTGGGTGGAATTTAGCAGTCGGGGGTGGGGGGGTAGGAGCCGAAATCCATGGGCTACTCTACATTCCCGGGGGGATGTGGCAACCCTACTTAAGAATGGTGTGGATTGAGCCTTTGCCTGAGTACATCGGCACGTGAATTATTTAAGGGTCGCGTGGAAGAAGGTGATGGGGGAGGAGAGAGACAAAGCTATTCCCTATATATATATATATTTTTTTTTTTTAAAGCAGCAACATGCCCTTATGGGTTCAAAGTCGTCCGAGGAAGGCTCCAACCCGCAGAACTTGAGAAACTGCTCAGGTGGATCTCCTCCGACTTTATCCAACTGCATGGAACATGGGAATACTTAACCCAAATCTGTCTCTTTTAATTACTGTCCTCTGGACAGATAAAAGCTTCCTATAGGTTCCTGTAGAATATTTGCTCTTTCATGCGTTCTGCCGCGACTTTGATACTAAGCGATTAAAGCATGCAAGGGGAAAAAAATGCAGACCCAATCTTTAACTCCCTGTTCATGGGCCCCTCACTGCAGCTTTGATTGTTGACCTAAATTCCCCTTTCATAACTAAGCCCTGTCACCTTTGGTTGTGTTCCTCCAGCAAGGCAGGGAGTGACAACTTCCAGAAGTTATGGGGACTGTTAATTTCCCCCAGCCTTTTTCTTCCTGGGAATGTGACAGGTTCTCCCCCCTCCCCCGCCCCCGGCACCTCAACTTGTTTAAAACAAAATTCTCTCCTCTCCGGAACGCCGTTCATGCCTACCTCCCCACCCCCACCCCGCTTTTATCCCAGTCTCTTAGGAAAAGCCTCCATGCTTTAAAAGTGGTGCCCCTCTCATTGGAACATAGGAAGCTGCCTTATACCGAGTCGGACCCTTGGTCCATCTAGCTCAGTATGGTCTTCACAGACTGGCAGCGGCTTCTCCCAGGTTGCAGGCAGGAGTTTCTCTCAGCCCTATGTGGAGATGAACTTGGAACCTTCTGCATGCAAGCAGGCAGGTGCTCTTCCCAGAATGGCCCCGTCCCCTAAGGGGAATATCTTCGACATATGTAGTCTCTCATTCAAATGCAAACCAGAATGGACCCTGCTTAGCGAAGGATACAGTAAACCCCGCTTGTATTCTACCAAAGACAACCACAGGGCTCTGTGGTTGCCAGGAGTCGACACCGACTCGACGGCACAACCCAACAACCCACAGCTAGAACTTGGCTCAATCAATTAAAGTGAATGACAGGGGAATCACAAGAGGCCCAAGAAACACCTACTCGGTTGACGGAAATTCACAGCCACCGATTGTGGCATTGGCTGCAGCTTAGAGAGTTCCAAGGCGGGGATTTGTGGAGGAGCCATCTCCCGGTGATATTAGTCATGATGGCTGAGCAGAACCACTACTGTAAGAGATAGCAATGCAATGCAGTTGCAGCTGCTGGGAAGGGACTACAGCATTCCTAACCTGCTTATTGGCATCTGGTTAACCATTTCCGGGAAACGGGACACTGGATTAGCTAGCCCTTTGCTTTGATCCAGCCGGGTTCTCCTTGCATGACAAGGAAACACATTTAGGCTAAGCATTAAGGAGAATTTCCTGACTGCAGGAGCTGTTGGAACTGCTTCTGCCCAACTGGCAGTGCCCCTGTTGGGAAGTGGAACTGCCTGCCTCATGCATTGGTGGGTTCTCCTTCAAGCAGAGACTGGACGGACATCATCATCAACAACAACTTTATTTGTTGGCCGGCCACCCCATAACAATTTGTTCTCTGGGCGGCTTAAAATACAACATTATTTGTTTATTTATTTTTAGTTTATGAATCAAATTTGTACATCGCCCCCAAACCTTTGTCTCTGGGCAGTTAACAATAGCATAAAATAAGTTAAAATATATACAAAGACTTAAAACAATTTAACAATTTAAAAATCACCTACAAATTAAAACCCTTTTAAAAAATGAGATAAAAATACACAACATATTATATCATAACAGACCAAAGAAAGGTGGCAGGGGCGGGTGGGTAGAGAAAATACAAAACAAAACAATTTAAAAGACTTTTGTAAAAAAAAACAAAAAACAAAAACACCAAACCCAGTTAAAATCAGATTAAATTTTAAACTCAGAGGTGCTACAGCAACTTTATTTATATATCAAATAAATAAAAAACAGTAAAATAAACTTCCTGCCCTGAGCCAAGGGGGTAAACATGAAGACCTCTGAGGTCCCTTCCAACTCTTAACTTTCGGTGTTCCTATGTTCTTTGTCTCCCTGTCATCCAGTACCAAGAACTTCCTTGTGGATGTTGGCAGAGAGACCCAGAGGGGACTGGGCTGTAGCTCAGTGGCAGAGCATCTTCTTTGCATGCAGAAGGTCCCAGGTTCAGTCCCTGGCAGGCAGGGACAGGGAGCACCTCTACCTGAAACCTTGGAGAGCCATCACCAGACAAAACTGAGCTCGATGGACCAGGGTAGGGGTGTGCACAAAACCACCTGGCCCAGTCCGGTTCGAGTTTGAACCGCACTGGGCCAGTTAGGTTTTTGCCCCCTTCGGAACCCCCTCCCCCGGTCTGGTTTGGTTTGGGGGGTGATTTCATCATGACCTGGCCACAACAGGGTCCCACTGCACAGGTGCGGCGGGGAAGAGGCCCAGAAAGGGCCGAAGACACCTGAACCATGCAATTTTTTTTTTTTTAAAAGAAGGCTGGCAGGGAGAGGGTGGACCTTCGAGCGCCCCCCCCCCCATCACCTTGGAGAAGCCTTGGGGTAAGTTAAAATGAAAAAGAAAGAAAGAAATGTTCGACGAACCCCTGAACTGGGGTGGTGGTGTTCGGTCCGGGGTCAAGCCGAACCAGGGGTTCGGCTCGACTCGGAACCTTCGAACCGAACCAGTTCAGATTCGAACCTGTTTGCACACCCCTAGACCAGGGCTCTGACTTAGTGGAAGTTCCCTTGCCTATGACAATCTGTTAGGCTGCAGTCCAATTCATGGCCCTACTTTTTCTTTTTGCATGGTGGAGATTCTTTGAGTGACTTTGTCCCCACTGTGCCACAGCTTTGCGATTGTGGTTGCATATGGCCAGGCTGCAGTTTCTCAGGTGGCAGAGCTGGGAAAGAGCTCCGTGTGACACCTTGGAGAACCAGTGGTCAGAGGAGATGACCTTTGTTGAGAGGACAGACGCTTTCAGTGTAAGGTCGCTTCATATATGTCTTCTGCTGTCACTACTAGCCTGGCCTTCCTTGTTTATTTCTTGCCGCCCATTTGGTGTTCAAAGGCCTTGTGGTAGTGGGCGAGCGTGAATTGTCCCCTAAGTGGGGTCTGCCTTGGTTTGCATTTGGATGGGAGACTACATGTGAGCGCTGTAAGATATTTCCCTTAGGGGATGGGGACGTAGCTCCATGAAGAGCATCTGCTTTGTATGCAGAAGGCCCCAGGTTCCAAACAGAGTGCTGGGAGAGACTCCGGCCTGGAACCTTGGAGAAGCTGCTGCCAGTCCGTGTAGACAATACTGAGCCAGATGGACCAAGGGACTGACTCAGTATAAGGCAGCTTCCTATGTTCCAAGCAATGCTGCAAGCTCTAGGGTCCCCTCCTCCCCCACGCCTAGATCACAGGCCAGTCTCAGCTACTGGAAACTGCCAGTAAGAAAGTACAAAATCCCTTTAGAATGGAACTTAAGGAGCTCCCAGCTGTGAAGGTGAATAGACTGATAATTATTTTTTTGCTAGGCATAAAAGCAATCGGGAAGGCCTGACGCCACAGCCTCCTCCTTTGCAGGCTTGAATCTTGATTGCTTTCATGTTCCTGGTAAACATTTTGCCTTAGCCTGGGCCCAAGTACCACCACAAACCAATTTGTTTCTCTCTCCACCCACCTTGCGCCCCCCTCCAAATGATCAGAAGTAGCTGCGTCAGCTGGGATCTGGTCTCGGGAAGGTTTTTGAACTGTGTGCACCAACCCCAGATGAATAAACACACCCTACCTGCCTCACTCCGGCATCTCTGTTCCAAAGGTAACAGGAAAGGGGGGGAAAGAACGCGCCCCCAGCAAAATAAGAGCGCTGAGAGGAAGGAGGAGAAGCAGAGGCATGCTTACATTTGGAAAGTGGTTTTTCCCCCTCTTCCCAGCTTTGGTTTCTGGCTTGGGGAAACGGGAGGGGAGGAATGAAATTGGCGCTCTGATAACCTTTGCTCTGCCGCGATGTTCTCCGAGCCCACTCTGTTAAGAATCCATTGCTGATAGATGAGGATGCCATGGTTTTTGTAGAGGCAGAAGGTGCTGTCTTTGTCATTTTAAGGGAATGGTCGAGTGCAGAGGTGAGAGTTAGGTAGGGTGTGCGCGAGGGAGAAAAATTCAGTGGTTTGACAGATCAATGATGTATGATGTGTGTGTGTGTGTGTGTGTGTGAGAGAGAGAGAGAGAGAGAGAGAGAGAGAGAGAGTTTGTGTGTGTGTGTGTGTGTGTGTGTGTGTGTTTGTGTGTGTGTGTTTGTGTGTGTTGAGCTCTGGGCTAGTTTACCGGCAGTTCCTTTGAGTCAACAACTCCGCTTTCACTCTGATTCCTTTGCATACTTAAAAAGGCCTGCAGGCCCATTCCATTAAGGGTTGTTTTTTTAAAAAATCACTATTTATTTTTAAAAGTTAATGCTTTGCTTTTTTCTCCATCTCTCGCATCGGCATTACAAAGCTGCTTGCAATAATAAACCAAGCCAAACAAATATATGGAATTCAAAATGTGTTTGCCGTTGACTTTAGTGGGAGGCACTTGAGGTTAGTTGCCTCAAGGTTATGACAAATCCATAGGACTCTGAAAGTGGGCTGAAAAGTCTTTCGGTGAATATGGGACCAGTTTTGACATTCTGGGATGTGGCGTTCTGATGGCTTCACCATGCACACATTTTAAATACTGATGAAATGTATTAACACTTAATACATTTAATATATTCTGTTTAATACAGGTGAAATGGACACTTGGCCTCATGACCACAGAGGCTGGCCTCTGAAGGTTCGTTGAAGGGGCCAGCAGCATGATTAAATTTCTATCCCACTGGAAACGTTGGAGTTTTGGATGTATAGTAGAACTGCTGTATGGGAAAGAGGACAGATCCCCTGTACCTTTCAGAGATGTACAGAAGGATGGATTTCCAAGGTGCAGCCTGTCCACGGGGGCGAGGGGAAGCCAAGCTGCACCTGCTGAAATTCCCTCTTCTGTCCATCTGTTAAAGGTACAGGAGACCTATCCTCTTTTTCATATGGCAGCCCTAACATGGGAAATCGTTTCGGTGTTTGTCCTCACTCTGATGTGGCTTCATGACAATGCCACATGAAGCCACTACAGAGTGAGGGCAACATTTCCTATCCTCCCTCTGGAGCCTTGTGGGTTAAAAGCAAGTGTCATCCACCAGCAGACTAGACTCCGGTGTGTGGGATGGCTGTCCCTTGACCACAAAATGAACAGCAGAAAATATAAGTGGGGGTGGTTTTGTGAAATCCTCCTCTTACTCTGAGCTCTCACATTTGAGCAGAAAGATGTGTGAGAAGGCATGTCCACTTAGCTTTGTCAGGACACATCTAATATATGAGTTTATTACTCAGATTTAATGTCTGAGCGCTTCCCCCCAGGAACTTGGGAATTATAATTTAGAGAGGGTGCTTAAAATCAGCAGATGACTCTGTTTCATGGGGATTTGGTCCAAGCAAGTGACTTCAAGCTTGCAGTTTGTATAGGTTAATGAGATGAGAACACGTGAAACAGCTTTTCACCAGTAAGAAGCTACAAAGGATTCTTGGCTCCTGGTCAAAGAATGGGAATCCCATTCACGTCAGAGGCACCTCACAGCTCTTGACCTTTTGAGTCAATGTTGGAGTCATCTCTCCCATTTAAGGCCACATGTTCAGCAGATTCCTTTTGTCTTTACCAAGCAGCTGAATGTGAAAATTATCATCAGAACATAAGAGCAGCCCTGCTGGATCAGGCCCAAAGCCCATCTAGTCCAGCATCCTGTTTAACACAGTGGCCCACCAGATGCCTCTTGAGAAGCCCACAGGTAAGAGGTGAGGGCATGCCCTCTCTCCTGCTGTTGCTCCCCTGCATCTCATATTTAGAGGCATCTTGCCTCTGAGACTGGAGGTGGGTTTTAGCGCTCAGACTAGTAGCCATTGATAGAACTGTTTTCCATTAATTTATCTAAACCCCTCTTAAAGCCACTTAGGCTGTTGGCTGTCACCACATGGCAAAGAATTCCATAGGTTAATTCTATGTTGTGTGAAAAAGTCCTTTCTTTTGTCGGTCCTAAATTTCTTGGCCATCAGTTTCATGGGATGACCCCTGGTTCTGGTGTTGTGCAGGAGGGGGGAGGATTTCTCTCTATCAACTTTCTCCACACCACACATGATTTTACAGACCTCTATCATGCCTCCCCTCAGTCGTCTTTTTTCTAAACTAAAAAGCCCCAGGTGTTGTTGCCTTGCCTTGTAAGGAAGGTGACCCAGGCCGCTGATCATCTTTGTAAATTATTGTATGATAATATTATGTTTGTCTTATTGCCCATATTTACTTTTGCTTTCTTTTCTGGGGGGGCCCTTAGGGTTGTATGACAAATGTTCTTATATCACCCGTGACCGAGGATGGGTCCTGGGGATTAACACCGTCAGCGACCAAGGGAACCGAGACCCTCGCTTTTTCTTTTCCCTGAAGACCGATCGTGCCCGGAAAGTAACTACGATCACAGACCATCGTAGCTACGCCCCAAATCAATGGGTCCACCTCGCTGTCACTTATGATGGGCGCTTGATGAAACTCTACGTCAATGGCGCCCAGGTGGCCACCAGTGGGGAACAGGTAGGAAGCATCTTCAGCCCTTTGACCTTGAAGTGCAAAGTACTCATGCTTGGAGGGAATGTCCTGAAACAGAACTACCGAGGCCACATAGAACATTTCAGTCTTTGGCGAACCGCCCGGTCTCAGAAGGAGATCTTGTCGGACATGGCCCAGGTGACTCACGCTGCCGATGCTCCTCTACCTCAGCTTGTTTTCCAGGAGAATTTACTGAATGTGAAAAGTACCTGGTCGCTCATGAAGGACAGCCCTAGTCCCCAGGTTGAGTTCACTACCCACTCTGGCTATCTCCTGGACACCAGCCTAGATCCCCCCTTGTGTGGGCAGACGGTCTGTGACAACGTGGAGGTCATTGGCAGCTACAACCGGCTCCTGAGTTTCCGCCGCAGGAAGACCGTGCGCTACCGGGTGGTGAACATCTACGACGACCACCGCCGGAACCCGACCGTCAGCCGCCAGCAGATCGAATTCCAGCACCAGCACCTGAACGACGCTTTTAGCCCCTACAACATCACCTGGGAGTTGGAGGTGTTGGAGGTGACTAATTCCTCCCTCCGACACCGCCTCATCCTGGCCAACTGCGAGATCAGCAAGATCGGAGACGAACGCTGCGACCTGGAGTGCAATCATACCCTGACCGGGTATGACGGAGGGGACTGCTGGCATATGCGTGCGTCCTCGACCAGCAAGAAGAAACAGAACGGCGTGTGCGACATGGACTGTAACTACGAGAGGTTCAGCTTTGACGGTGGGGATTGCTGCAACCCGGAGATAACGGATGTCACCAAGACGTGCTTTGAACCGGACTCTCCTCACAGGTAGGCACACTTTTAAGCAAATGGGGCTTCTGTATACATACAGGACTCCCCTAATCTGTCTGTGTTTTCGTCCTCCCTCCCTTTCATATTGTTGAATTTTTATACGGCCTTTCATTAAAACAATCCCAAGGCGGTTGATTGAATCAACATTTAATCTGGAATTGACTGTTGCTTTTGAAGTTGGTGCATACTTAATCCAGAATGCCTTTGGGCTGGGGCAGCCTTGCTCCATGAACCTGGTGGGGGCCAACCCCCTTTCAGAACTGCAAAGTTTGAAAGTGGCACAGGAGGCGAGGAAGAGGGGAGGTTGCCTACAGCCTCCTCTCCTCTCCTCTCCTCTCGCTTCTTGCAAGCTTTATCAAGGGTGTGAGGAGAGGCTTTCCTTGCAAAGCTTGCAAGGGTCAGATAGGTCCTGAAGAACAGCTGCTCCAATGGCAGTGGGGGGGGGGCATCTTGCCGCCCTGCTGGTCCCCAGTAATCTGTTGCCTGAGGCAACTGCCTCGCCTCGCTGCATGACAGGGCCGCCCCAGCCTTTGGGATGGATTTAATCACCATGGCCGGCTTCTTAACAATCATGGTCGGTCTACTGTGGTCTTCATTCAGGCTTCTAGATTTGCTTGGAATGAACTGGTCTGAGGAGCTGGTCTGATGATTGTGTTGGGTACAAATAGTGATTTTAATAACTTTCTCAAAACGTTTCTGAAGTTTTGGAAGTTGGCACCCAGATTTTTGGTCTTGTATGCTTGGGACAAGCTAACCAATCATGCTTGTTCACTGTGGATGGGATGCCTGTTGGGTCAATATGCTTTTCCTATTAAAAATTTTGTGAATCAGTCCAGCTGAAATGAAGTGGTCCGAAATCAGTTGAATTGTGGGCTGACTGTCATCTGACATTGGCAGATCTCAATAGACCAATACAGGTACTGCTCTTGTGGTAGTGAGCATGAATTGTCCCCTTTGCTAAGCAGATTCCACCATGGTTTGCATTTTAATGGAAGATGACATATGAGCGCTGTAAGTTATTCCCCTTAGGGGAAGGGGCCGTTGCTTAGTGGAAGAGCATCTGCTTTGCATGCAGGAGGTCCCACATTATCTCCCTGGAATCTCTAGGAAGGACTGGGAGAGACTCCTGCCTGTATCCTGGAAGAACTGTTGCCGGTCAGTGTTGACACTACTGGGCTAGATGGTCCAAGGGTTTGACTCTTTATAAGACAGCTTCTTGTGTTGCTGTTGTGATACATATGTGATAGGTAGTTGAAGGGGATTGGGCCCCTAGTTGTTTGGGTGTAGGGTGGGGATGGCCAGATCCCAGGGACCCCGAGATCCACCAGCAAGAGCCAGGTGTGAAATGATGGTGCATGGAGCTTGTTTGATTTTCTGAAAATCATTCAGTGACCTACGCGATCCGCCTTCTGCGCTTGCCTGCCTGGTGTAAGGCACTGTCTTGCAGATGGATGAAAGACACAGATATATTCCGAGGCTGTTATTTATAATAGCAAATTGTGAGGGTTGCTTCAACAATAACAAAAACATGGCTATATCATTTGCTCTCTGGATTTAGCTCTTCTGACTTGCAGGGTTCAGGGGGAAAAAAACCTTGCTTCCAAGATTAATCCCAAAATTAATTAGATGCCAGCTTTGTACCTTTTCCTCTCACCCCTTCAGCCTTGGTTAGAAGTGTTATATGAATACAATCTCCTTTATGTGTGGAATGGAATCACTCCCCGGGGTGAGGGGCTGTGGATTTTTTTACGAGTGTTTTTATGCCAACAATAAACTAAATCAGAATGTTAAAGCGTAGGCTACAAAAACTGACAAGATTCCCTGCTTAGGAATGATTGTTGCGAGGCTGCATTAAAACTTGGCATACGGAGAGCGAGAGGATTGTACAGATAGATGCTTTCTTAAGACACTGTTGGTGTATCTTTGCAATAAGTGTCAGCTGGGAGTATGGACGCATTTATTAACCGAGGTGAGTTTTAGTGCACGGGCCATGTTTTCTCATTTATAGAATTCTTCTCTATTATTTGTCATAAAAGTTTCCATTGGGACACTGCTAAGAAAACAAACAAACAAAAATCTCAGTGTATATATTTTTCTTCTTGGATCTGACTATAATGTCCCCTTTGCAGCTGTCAAGAATTCTCTCCAAGAAGTTGTTGTATTCTGCCTAGTAATCTTTTGTGTTTTGTTGTTTGGACATTTGTCCCAGTGGGGATCCTGTAGAGAAAGAGTATGGGGGGCGGGGTGTGGAGTCAGAAAGAAAAAGGAAGGAAAGGAGGAGGATGAAAAAATGGAATTGCTTCTGAATAAAACCTTAGTTAAACCTGCATAATATTTCTGTGTCTTTATGAGGGAAGCAGTTATAAAATATTTGGTGATGAGATTTTGAACCCACTAGGTGTGTGAGCCTGCAAAGATTGTGAAAGTTCCTGCATCTCCCTTTCATTGCGTTCCTGGGCCTACACTCCTGAACTGCTGCATTCTACTGTTGCTGCTGCTGATTGTTTCTCCAGCTTCCTCACCTGCAGAAGGGTTGCCAGGTCCAGATGGTGGGAAAAGTCAATATCCATCCCCAAAAACTTTCACCAAGTGAAAATAGGGATGATTCTCTCTCTCTCTCTCTCTCTCTCTCTCTCTCTCTCACACACACACACACACACACACACACACTCACTCACTCACTCACTCTCCACTTTGCATAAAATTTGCTTGCTTATTGGTATTATATATGCATATTTTGATTTTTAAAACGGGATAATTTGAGAATAAATACAGCTCACCACTGTGAAGCTGATGACCAGGTGAGCTGTCTGTCTACTCACTCTGCTGTCTAGGAGCAGAATTCTCAAGGCCCCTGCTTCTTAACGGTACATTCCTCTCCGGGTTAGTTTTTACCACACACACAGCCCCTGCCCTGCTCCCCGATGGGCCCCCAGCCAGGCCACCAGCTTCACCTCTTGGCTTGAGGCAGGGCAAGCCAGCTAGCCACCAAGCCAGCCTCCTGGCATGCTGGAACAGCCGTGTGTGCACAATCTCCTAGTCACTTGCTGTTCCCTACAACTACAAAGATTTATAGACTGCTTTTCAACAGAAAGTTTCACAGTAGTTTTCAAAGAGAAATAAATGATAAGATGCCCCCCTGTCCCTAAAGGGCTCAGTGCTGTGCAGGGGTTGGATAGGGCCAGTTGCTCTCCCCATGATAAATAGAAGAGATTCACCGCTTTAAAAGGTGCCTTTTTACTCAGCAGAGGTAGCTGCTAATTGAGTGAAGTTAGTTAGCTAAATGATAAGTTCTCACTGCCACCACCACATGAAGGAGGCATGCTGCAGCAGTCGGGCCCACCTATCCATGCTCCTGCATCGCGCATTCCCTAAGGGGAATATGTGGTCACATGTAGTCTCCCATGCAAATGCAAACCAGGACGGACCCTCCTTAGCAAAGGGGACAGTTCATGCTTTCCACCACAAGACCAGCTCTCCTCCCATCTGCTGTAAAATATTTCCCTTTAGTCCTGGGGCTGTAGCTCAGTGATAGAGCATCTATTTGCAAGACGAAGCTCCCAAGATCACTCCCTGGCAGCATCTCTAGGTGAATTCCTGTCTTGGAGAGCTGCTGCCTGCAAGTGTAGACAAGACTGAACTAGAGTCTAGATGGACCAAGAGCCTGACAGGGATTCCCAGATGTTGTTGACTACCACTCCCAGAATCCCCAGCTGCAATGGTGGCTTTTGCTTGGGGCTTATGAGAGTTGTAGCAAACAAACCTGGGAATCCCTGTTAGAGGAAACACTGCTTCCTGGGTCCCTGTTGATTCTGACGTTTAGATGCAGCTCAGTTGGCAATTTTTAAACGTCATTGCTTTGTTCAGTCAGACCCAGGAAAGGGATGCCACATGCCATGACCTCAGTTCTTGGCGTTCCTTTAACCATCTAGAGCTGTTAGCCGGGGCAGGCCTGCGGCTTTCATCTACTGAGCAAAACTGTGTGTGTGATTTTAATAGCCACAGAAGGCAGCTATTAATAGAAGAAGTTTACCAAAATATCCAGCAGCCGGACACACAGAAAGGGAAAACCTGTGGGAAGAAGGCCAGGAAACAGGCCATGTTGTAATCCGTCCAAAAGATGTAGTAAAATTAACTGCACGGAAGAAAGGGCGGGGTCCCGTTTTTTTGGACAACGATGTGATTTCTCCCCTCCGCCCCCGGCTGGCCTGTTAATGGCATGGTGTCAACTCACAGTGTCAGCTTTTTTTTTTTTAGGAGGAAACGGTACACAAAGGAACTTGACAGAAATAGAAACATGGTCCATTTCAAGGGCTTGTTAGGGTGTGGGGTGGTTGTCTCAAATATGTTTTGTGGATCTTCCATTGTAAATGTTTGCTGGTCAGTGACCGAATAAACTTCTCTCTGTCTCTTCCTTAGCTCAGAGGATGAGAGCTGGTCTTGTGGCAGCAAGCATGAATTGTCCCCTTTGCTCAGCAGGGTCCTCTCTGATTTGCATTTGAATGGGAGGCTGTGTGTGAGCACTGTAAGATATTCCCCCTATGGGATGGGGCCGCTTTGGGAAGAGCACCTGCATGTTTGCATGCAGAAGGTTCCAAATTCCCTCTCTGGCATTTCCAGATAGGTCTGGGGGAGACTGCTTTCTGCAGCCTTGGAGAAGCCGCTGCCAGTCTGTGTACTGAATTAGATGGACCAAGGGCCTGACTTGGTAGAATGCATTCCTATGTTCCCGTAATTTAAGTTTAGATGTTGTATGCACCAAAGCAGAGATCAGCTTCTGATCTCTTTGTCATTGGGATGAGTATACTGCTTCCAGTCTGTATAATTGAGGCTTAATTTCTGACATCACAGGTACTCAGTTTTTGGTGAATGCTCTGGCATCCAGCACAGACTGAACTCCGGCCCCGCTGAATTCTGGCTCACAACCCGTTCAGACAGTTTAAACTCATTTAAGTACAATTTATGGCGAATAATGTCAAACCTTTTTGTGTATAGCTCTATAAAATGGATACAACAGCTGTTTACACACACATGCTTCTTTAAGAAATATATATACGCAACAGGATAAAAACCAGGAAACTAAAACATGTATCATGCAACAGAAGATTAATTACTGAGCTGCTTCTTTTGAACCCATTACCTATGTTCCTGTCCGGGAGTTCACTGAGCTCTTGTCAAAACAAGGAGGACAGAGCCCATGTAAAGGGCTTTGAACCTTTCAGTGTGCAACATAGAATATGTTGAATTAATAATAGTGATTTAAAGATTAATATAAGAGTGATTATTCACAACAATAGGCTTTAACATTTAGGTATTGATCATATTTATATACCACCTGATAGGTGCATCCCTAGACGATGTGTGCTGTTTAAAAGTACAATCACCATAAAAACAGAATAAAAACAATTAAAACAGCTTTACAGAATAAACAGTTTAAAATTATTTTTTAACTAAAAGGCTGAGAAAACAGGTGCACCTTGAGTGTCTTTTTAAAGTCAGCCTAAGTGGTGCAGCAGGGAAATGCTTGCCTAACAAGCAGAAGGTTGCCAGTTCAAATCCCTGCTGGTACTATATCGGGCAGCAGCGATCTAGGAAGATGCTGAAAGGCATCATCTCCTACTGCACGGGAGGAGCCAATGGTAAACCCCAAAAGACAACCACAGGGCTCTGTGGGCACCAGGAGTAGAAATCAACTTGACAGCACACTTTAGAGATGGAGAAGCTCTTTTTTGACAGGCAGCACATTCTAGGGCAGCCATGGCAAAGATCCGGTCCCGAGTCGCCACGAAACGAGCCGGTGGCAACTGTAACTGGACCTCACCCCAGATAACATGAATAGGAAGCAGGGTACAGGACAAAGCAGACGCTCTCTTAAATACCCTGGACCCATGCCATTAAGGGCTTTATAGGTAATAACCAGGACTTTGTTTTTTGCCCGGAAACCTATAGAGTACATATTAAGTATTAACTGACTTGGGATGGTTTTAATGAAAGGCGGTATATAAATTTAACAATAATAAATAAATACTAAATAAATAAATAAATAAATAAAAGTCCTCTGCACTTTGCAGAAAACAGGAATGACACGGTCTCTGCCCTAAGGGGTTCCCAGTCTAGGTTTTGCCCAATTCGCAGCTCCCTCATTTTTGGCCCCAGCCTTCTCAGAGGCTGTTTTTTAAAAAACAAACAAACAAACAAACAAACAAACAAACAAACAAACAAACAAACCAATAATGGTGGTGAGTTCTGCAATGGGTTTAGGAGAGGTGAATCATGAGGGGTGTATACTGGGGAGAATAGTGAATGGGTATTTGTGGGGGGGGGGCGGCGTTTCCTCAAAGAAAGTCTGTTTGAAGTCCAGCCAACTTGCCACCGGAAAATATCCTGACACCATTCTTGTGGTCTTTTTTTGTTTTTGTTTTTTTAAAAAAATCTTGCGTGTGACTTTTCTTCTTGCTGCAAGCCTGAGTACGCAGAGTCTGGCAAAACATCAGGGTACTCAGGGAATCTGACGGAGATGAGGGTGGAAACAGGGACAAGACCGCGGAATCTGCCTTAAGCCGAGGTCTTTGAGGCGATCTGGGGTGGGGGTGGGGGGCTTGTTGCCAGTATGTATTTGAGGAGGGGCCAGTCCTTCCCTCCCCACTGCTGCCCCCGTTCTGCTTTGCAGTGGCTGGCCGCTGCTCTCAGCTGGAGGAGATACGACTTTGGACAGAGAAGGCAAAGGGGGCATTTAACCCAGAAGTGGGCAGCATAGGAAGTGACCTTTGTGTGCAGGTCCCCTGCTTGGTTCTGCATCGTTCAGTGCCTTGTTGTGGTCAAATGTGTGGACTTCTGCCACTGGGAAGAAGACTGGCAATGGGGCCAAGAGGAACCTTTTTTAACATTGTGATTCTCTTGTATTTATTTATTTATTTATTTATTTATTTATTTAGTTAGTTAGTTAGTTAGTTAGTTAGTTTATATCCCACTCTTCCTCTAGGGAGCCCAGAGTAGTTGTACCATCAAGCAGGGGGAGAGCAGCTGGCCCTGTCCACCCCCAGCACAGCATCCCTGCAGTGACTGTTGCTGGTGTCTGCCTTATGTTTCCTTTTAGACGGTGAGCCCTTTGGGGACAGGGAACCTCCTTCCCTCCCTCCCTTCCTTCCTTCCCTTCTCTATGTAAACTGCTTTGGAAACTTGTGTTGAAAAGTGGTATATAAATATTTGTTGATATTTAAGTGCAGGGACTTAGGAGGCTGCCTTGTGCAGAGTCAGACCATTGCTCCATCTTACTCAGCATTGTCTACACCAGGCCTGCACAACATAAGGCCCGGGGGCCGGATCCGGCCCACAGGGAGCAACACAGGAGCTGGAAACTGCCTGATCGCGCCATCCTGTGCATGTTTTCTCATAATTATGCTCCATGGTGTTCCCAGCGAGGCTAACGCCCAGGTATGCACGCCTGGGATTGCAGCCTGAAAGCAACGACTGTTTAGGGAGAGGAGAGGACTTGACATTTGTTTGGGGCTGGCGTGCACTCCAGGGGCCCCACTGTTTGAGCAGGGACAGGAACTATTTTCTGGCTACTATCTTTGGTTGAAACTATGGGCCCATGGACAGGGGGGACAGACCCACAAGTAGCTAATAATATTTTTAATGTAATGTGCTAAAAATTGACCTTGGTCCCTACACACCAAGTTGTGGATGGTTCCGGCCCCACTAGGGCATTTGAGTTGTGCAGCCCTGGTCTACACTGACTGGCAGCAGCTCTCCAAGATTCCAGGCAGGAATCTTTCCCAGCCCTACCTGGAGATGCTGCCAGGGAGTGAACCTGGGACCTTCAGTATGCGGGCACTCTCTCTCTCTCCCCCTCCCTCCCTCCCTCCCCTTAAATGCTCCTCTCCTCTGCCATTTGGAAACGAGGCGGCAGCTCAGTGGTAGAGCGTCTGCTTTGCATGCAGAGTGTCTCAGGTTCGATCCCCAGTTCCGGGTAGACTGAGGAAAAGAACCCTTGAGAGCTGCTGCCAGTCAGTGCAGACAGAGCTGAGCTAGATGGACCAAGGGACTGACACGGTATAAGGCAGCTTCAGGTGCTCAGACCAAATGAGACAAAAGGCTGCTCTAAAGACTGATAAGCTAGAAGGTTCATGCTTTTTTAGTTTGGAAAAAGGACAAGTAAAGATGGGCGGAGGGCATGAAAAGGGCTTATAAAACAATGCATGGGTAGAGAAAGTGTGTAGAAGGTCCCCCCGCCCTCCTTTTCTAGTATCTTTCCAGATTATTAGAGCTGGGAGTCATCCAGGAAAACCGATTGGCAGTAGGTTCAGAGCACAGCATATTGTGTTGACTTGTGGAACTCCTGGCAACAAGATATGGTGCTGCAGCGTAGATTGCCGCAAAAGGATATTAGACACATTCATGGAAGATACAGACGTCAATAGCTCTTAACCATAAGAGCTGAAGGGAGCCTCCATGTTCAGTGACAGTCTGGCATTTTCTGGGATCAAGTAAGGAGGGAGGACTGTTATGTTCATGCCTGTCTTGTGAGTTCTGCAGACACATTTGTCTGGTGATTGTGGGAAGCAGGACACTGATCTACATGTGTCTTTGCTCTGATCCAGTCGGACATTCACGCTATAAAAGGTGCTCAGTACCCCAGCTATGAGTTGCCCTTTGGTAATGTCTCCCCCTCATTCCTCACCCCACTTTCTCACCTTGGACCCATAATTAAGCAGTAATACGAACAAGAATCCAGATTTAGATTTTGCATCACCGCAGGTTTTCCTCTATGGTCCATGCCCGGAGAAGGGAATGTATGTGTCTGAAAGCTAGGAAGAGCAAGATTGCGGGCAGGTGTAGGGAAAAATTCAGTTTGGTTATCCTGTAACATGCCCTGATATCAGCAGAAAACCAGCAGCTCTGGGGTGTGTGTGTGTGTGTTTAACTTAAAAAACAAAAACAAAACCAGCCCAGCGGGTTGCGTCATGGAGTGTATGCTTCCCGTGTCCCCTTTCCATTTATCTTTTCCCAGTGTTTGCTTCTGTTCTTCAAACACTGAGAGGCAAGAAGTGTCTGGGCCATGGAGCATGCTTGGCTCCCGATAAGCAAGCCGGAGTTCCCAAACAAATGTTGAAGCGTGAAACTTCAGTTGGACGGCAAGGCTAGGCATGTGCAGGAACCTGTTTGGAGGTTCGAACACGGGGTGGGTGTGTGTGTGGGGGGGGTCAAAGCTGGGTGTGTGTGTCACTTTAAGGGCGGGGGAGGGTGCACTGACCCCTCCTCCTGCTTTCCCCCCACCTGTGCTCGGTGTCCGTAGAAGCCTTTGGGGCGGCAGTGCACCTCCCTGCCGCCCCTTCCTCCCCTTCGGCTGGACCCTTAAAGTGACACCCCCTCACCCCCTTGAGCTACCCCTGCCCGGTTCCGTCCACATCCCTAGGCAGGGCCCGCACATACAGATGGCTCTGTTCCCTAGGGATGGTCTCTCTTTTACTGGTCCCCATCCCTGGGAATGTATAAGGTGTGCAGAAACCCACGGAGAAATTTCACTTGGCGTACAGAAAGTTGTAGGGCTTCCGCTTGAAGCATCTCGGGCATTTCACTCTGCAGCCAGGAACCCTGGCATTCACCTCAGGTCTCAGGTATGGAAGTTCAGTGCCGGGCTCAGTGAGTCACTGGCCCTGTTTTATGCTTGAGGGGTGCCTTATTCGCCTGGTTGTTCATGTGTGAGTTGCGAGATGTGGCGGCATTCTTCAGGTGTTCGTCCCAGGTCTGCAAAGGTCTGCTCTCTTGAGTTGTGCAAGCTGGATCCATCTTATTATCTCTGTAATGTGAATCTATGTAAATAAACGTGTCGGCATTAAGATGCCATGTGGTGGCATCAGCCTACACCCTGATGTCCTTATGAGGCTTATTTCACAGGATCCTAGAGCTGGAAGGGATCTTGGAAGCCCCCTAGTCTTGAGTTGGAGAACTTGTCTTGCGATAGCGAGCGTGAATTGTCTCATTTGCTAAGCCCAGTCCTCCTTGGCTTGCATTTGGGTGGGTGACTACATGTGAGCACTGTAAGATATCCCCCTGAGGGAATATTCATCCATCAGGGGATATTCCTGGGCATAGCTCAGTGATAGAGCATCTATTTGCAGGTGGAGTGTCTCAGGTTCAATCCCTGGCAGCATCTCCAGGTAGGGCCACGAAAGACTCCTGCCTGGCTGCATGTCGTAAGACAGTAAGACTCACAGTAAGGCAGAGGACCCCGCTTGGCAAAGGGGACGATTTATGCTTGCTACCACAAGACCAGCTCTCCTCCCTAAGAGGAGGAGGGGGGGAAAGAGAAAATACTCTAGGAGCACCAGGAAAAGAATCTGTTGGTGTCAAAGGACCAGAATATCACTGTTGTAAATAACTGCAATAAATAAAATAGGCAGTTTGTAGATGCCAGTGCAAACAGCAAGATGGGAGATGTTTTGCTGGCTGTAATAGACCTGCTTGATAGAGGGCACAGCTATCGGATCGTGCAATTCCAGTTTCACCCTCTGCTCTGCGGAATGAGTCTGTCTCCCAGGTCTGCCTGGACGGAGTGCATGTGGTCCAGCACTTGTGATGTCAAAGTCCCTCTCAGCTGCCTGCATAATGCCCTTCTCGAGCGGCCTGTAGCAGGGAAGACCTTTCGCTGACGTAGTAACAGCTTCACGGGGCTTTCAGTACAAGGCAATCTCAGGGCGAGATATTCCCATTTTAAGGAGGCGTTGTGAGTTTTGGCTCGCTCCCTGTGCGTGCAGGCATGCAGCGAGGTTTTGTTTTCCAGTGATGCTTCTTCTCCCGCTAGTTCTTTTTAGACTAAAGTACCAACCGGAGCTGCTAGGATTTTGGGTTTTGTTTGTTTGTTTTTTTAATTATAGAGCTTACTGGCCCTTGAAAAGAGATGCACAAAGGAAATGTTCTAATGACATCTAGGAAGGCTTTGACCCTCTTCCAAGACTGCACTCATGGCTTTGAAATGCGGCTTTGGCAGTAATGGAGTCTGGCTTCCTTGGTTGCCTTTGGCATGGGCCCATGCGACTGACATTGCGTCCTCTATCATGGGACCCAAATAAACCAGAGAAGATGGAGCATGGATAGGAACAGAGGGAGCTGCCTTATACCGTAGTCAGAACATTGGTCCTTCTAGCTCAGGGCTGTCTACATCAGGGCAGAACAACTTCGGCCCTCCGGCAGAGGTGGCACTAGAACATACATAGGAAGCTGCCTCCTACTGAGTCGGACCATTCATCCATCTAGCTCAGTATTGTCTACACAGACTGGCAGCGGCCTCTCCGTGGTCTTTCTCAGCCCTATCTTGGATATGCCTGGGAGGGAACTTGGTACGTCCTGCATTCAAGCATGCCGATGCTCTTCCCAGAGCAGCCCCATCCCCTGAGGGGAATAGCTTGCAGTGCTCACACATGCAGTCTTCCATTCAAATGCAAACCAGAGTGGACCCTGCTTAGCCAAGGGGGACAATTCATGCTTGCTACCACAAGACCAGCTCTCCGCCCACACTACAATGCCCATCATCCCTGACCACTGGCTACTGTGGTCGGGGATTATGGGAGCTGTAGTACAAAAACAGCTGAAGGGTGGAGGTTCTGGAATCCAAGGTTCCAGGCAGGAGTCTTTTGCAGCCCGACCTGGAGATGCTGCCAGGGAGTGAACCCGGGAGCTTCTGCATGCAAAGCAGATGCTCTGGAACCGAGCTATGGCCCATTCCTTGAGGGGAATATCTTATAGCAGATGGTGCTCACATGTAGTCACCCATCCAAATGAAAATCAGGGCAGACCCTGCTTAGCAACTGGGGACAAGTCATGATTGCTGCCACAGGGGATGGAGCCGTAGTTCAGCGGTAGAGCATCTGCTTTGCATGCGGAATGTCCCAGGTCTAATCCTTGGCAGCATCTCCAGATAGGTCTGGGAGAGACTCCTGCCTGAAACCTTGGAGGAGTTGCTGCCAGTCAGTGCAGACAATACTGAGCTAGATGCACTTGTGCTCTGACTCAGGACCAAGCAGCTTCCTGTGCAGACTGGCCATAATGCCCACCTTGAGCATAGCTGTTGAGGCCCATACCCGATCTCCCCACCTCCATCCCATTCTGCTTATCCCTCATTTTTATCATTCAAGCATGGTGACATGCTACCTTTCTGTCCCAACTTATGCTCTTGATCTGGAGACAAGTTACAAATTCCAGTGTCGGTCTGTACCATGCTCAACAACTCAGAACAGGTGTATGTTTGTAGAACTGCCGTGTTGTTGTTTTTTGAAGGGGGTGGTCAGCCACCTAATGGCACAGTGGGGAAATGACTATTAAGAAAGTACTCTGGCAAGCCAGAGGCTGCCAGTTCGAATCGCCACTGGGATATTTCTCAGACTATCGAGCAGCAGCAATATAGGAAGATACTGAAAGGCATCATACTGAGTGGGAGGAGGCAATGGTCAACCCCTCCTGTATTCTACCAAAGACAACCACAGGGCTCTGTGGGCGCCAGGAGTTGACATTGACTTGACGACACACTTTACCTTACCATGCAAACTTCTAGCCCCAGATGTGAACTAAAGGTTCATTTATTTCTTGAGCTGGAGTTGTAAGTGTTTGGCTCTTTTGGAGGGGAGTAAGAGGAAGAACTTTGCTACGGTGTTTGTGTGTTTTGATCAACAGCAGAAGGGCAGCAATGTAAATTCTGAATGCAAAACAAAAAATATTTATGTTTATTTAAGGATATTTTTAGACTGGCATTTTATAGCAGCTTAGTTCAAAAACAAAATGAAATCCCAACAATAAAACAAACTGTGCACATTCAAAACTAAAGAATAACCCCAAACGTTGTGTGCATGCCTTTGGAAGGCCACCAGGAAGATAGGAACATAGGAAGCTGCCATATACTGAGTCAGACCATTGGTTCATCTAGCTCAGTATTGTGTACACTGACTGGTAGCAGCTCTCCAAGGCAGGAATCTTCCCCAGCTCACCTGGAGGCTTTATACACGGGGCTTTGACCCTGAATCTACTTCAGAGGAGATTGTGTGCATTCACACACACATTCACCCGCCAAACTTACCCTGAAGTCCCTTCGAGATCCTTGGACCCACTCTACTCACAAATCAAGCTTTGTGAAGCAAATTCTAGCTTATCTTGACATATTTTCAGATTTTCAAAATGCTGGTTTTAAGCTACATTTCCTGAAAACACTGGAGCAAATAGGGAGAGGCGCTCTTTAGAATTGCAGATATCGCTTTTTAGGAAGCTCCGCCCCCCCCCCCATTGGCTAGAAGGAAAACATGGAGCATGCCATGTGAACTTGTTTAAAAACAAAATCCGAGAGCAGAGGGGAGGAGCTGCTTCCCTCAATGCCGCGAGTGTAGTTCGAAGTCAGTCAGTCAGTCAGTCCTTTATTACGGTCATGGACCTGTTGGCTTTGCTCAACATTTACCCCGCAGCATGAATCCATGTGTGAATAACTCCCTGGAGATTCTGCCAGGGATGAAACCTCAGCTCTTATGCATGCAAAACAAATGCTCTTCCACTAAGCTAGGACCCCATCCCTTAAGGGGCATATATTATAGCAGACAGTGCTTACATGTAGTCCCCATCCAAATGCAAACCAGGGTGGATCCTGCTTAACAAAGGGGACAGTTCGTGCCTGCTACTGCAAGACCAGCTCTCCTCCCAAAGGGAGGAGGCAGCAAGAACCTGGTCTTCAGCACAGGGGCTGCTATAGAAAAGGCTTCCTAGTAGAAGCTAATCTAATGGCCTTATTTTAAGGTGTGGGGGAAAGAGCTGAGGAACAACAGTCCGCTGGCAACTGACTTCCCAATTAAAAGAGTTGACAAGTATGGCCTCAGACAGTTCAAAGTGGAACTTAGGGAAACTCGTCTATGCTTTGAACACCCCCTACGTTCACACCAAGAATCACTGCCTGAGATTCCCCACGAACACGTTGAATCCCTGCCAGCTGGGCAGTGAGGTACCTTTTAGATGAGACAGATTCGTGGAGGAAAGTTCTGTCAATGGCAGCGGCTTCTCCAAGGTTGCAGGCAGGTTTCTCTCTCTCTCAGCCCTATCTTGGAGATGCTGCCAGGGAGGGGACTTGGGAATTTTCTGCATGCAAGCAGACAGGTGCTTTTCCCAGAGTGGCCCATCAAAAGGGGGAAAAAAAGAAGAAGTAATTATTCTTGGGGGCCACAACTGAGTTGGTGTATCCAAAGCGGGGCCGTGGGTCTGGGGCCTGAATCTTGTAAATAAAGGTCTCTGTTGACGGGATAAGGACTTGAGAAATGTGTTCCAGGCCATAGCTCACTGTCCTCCAGCGCATTTCTGTGACCACTGATCTCAGGAGAAACATTGCATGGAATGGAAATTATGCTGCCCCTCAGGAGCTTGCTTTGCTCCATGATTCAGCCGAGGGAGAGCTGGGGACGCCCAGCCTGGAGCTATTTCAGAGACAGTGACTTCAGCACAAGGCAGTCTGTTTTCCACTGGGGTGTCCTCCGGGGATGACGGGAAACCTTCGTTCCCTCTTGGGAATGGAATTCTCGCAAAGAATTTGAGGAACCCAGCTCGCTGGAACAGAAGAGCAAATAGTTCGTGAGAGCTGCACGTGTAACGGTCGGAAACACTCTCACAGCTTGCGGAAAGTGGGGGACGGAGCCAAATGTTTCCCTGGCCTCGGAGTGCTCTTGGCCAAGGACAAGTTGCCCCCTTCCTGTGTTTCCAGTAGCCCCCACCTCCAACAACTCCCCCAAGGCCTCAACGGGGAGCTGAGCAATGTGGATGTTGCCTGTTATCTGCAGCTTTGTGCTGATAGCGTGGGGAGTGGGGAGCCATAGGGACATAGGAAGCTGCCATATTCCGAGTCCGACCCTTGGTCCATCTAGCTCAGCTTTGTCTACACAGACTGGCAGTGGCTTCTCCAAGGCATGGAGCAGTTTGGAGTTCCCTTTACGGATCTCCGATCTGGTTCGAAAGTCCAGCGGTTCAGCCAGTTTAAAGGTGGGGATGGGGATAGTTTTAAGGACCCGGGAGGGTGCTCTTACACACACACACACACACACATTTCCCCCCACCGGCGCTGTGCTGAACGGTCCTGTGGAGTGGCAGCGTACCTCCTTGCTGCGACGGTGCATGGCGGACTGGGCGTATCTGGAAAGGCACACGTTGCGCTTGCATGCGCACACATCACACACACAGACTCGCACCAGACGCTTCTGGGTATTTCCGGAACTGTTCTAAAGCACAATGCCAGTGGGGAGAACGTGGCTGTGTGTGTGTGGGTGGGTGTGGGGGGAGCACCCTCCTCGGTCCTTGAAGCTATCCCCCCCCACACACCTTCGAACCGGCTATTGCCAGTGCACATGCCTAGTGTTGGCTCCCCAGAGGCATCTGGTGGGCCACGGTGTGAAACACGATGCTGGACTGGATGGGCCTCCTTGGGCCTGATCCAGCAGGGCTGCTCTTATGTTCTCTTGTGCCTCAGACTGGTGGGGAGGGATTGGCCAGCACCTAGGTTGTCCTCCACCATGACTGTGCTGCTCCAAGCAACCACCATGGCTGTCACTAAAGCTGCTGCCTCCTCAGCATAGGAACATCGGAACATCAGAAACTGCCATGTACTGAGTCAGACCATTGGTCTATCTAGCTCAGTATTGTCTTCACAGACCGGCAGCGGCTTCTCCAAGGTTGTAGGCAGGAAAATCTCTCAGCCCTATCTTGGAGATGCCACCGGGGAGGGGACTTGGAACCCTCTGCTCTTCCCAGAGCGGCTCCATCCCTTAAGGGGAATATCTGGCTTCTCTAAATCAGGGCGGGGCGAACGCCATCACCCCCAGCCACAATAGAGTGTGGGAGTTGTCATTCAACAACTTCTTGAAATCCAGGTTGGTTCAGCCCGGCCCTGAATAATTTGTTTGTTTGCTGACTTATGCTTTTATCCCACCCTTTCTCTCTTCCCTGCCCACCACATCACTTCCAAACCTTGCAAGGTTCCCTGCTGGGTGCATGGAGTGAGGCAGCATCTGAACATAAGAACGTAAGAACAGCCCTGCTGGATCAGGCCCAAGGAGGCCCATCTAGTCCAGCATCCTGTTTCGCACAGTGGCCCACCAGATGCCACTGGAAGCCTACAGGCGAGAGATGAAGGCATGCCCTCTCTCCTGCTGTTACTCCCCTGCAACTGGTACTCAGAGGCATCCTGCCTCTGAGGCTGGAGGTGGCCTATAGCCCTCAGACTAGTAGCCGTTGGTAGACCATGAAGTTATCCAAACCCATCTTAAAGCCATCCAGGTTGTTGGCTGTCACCACATCTTGTGGCAGAGAATTCCACAAGTTGATTATGCATTGCGTGAAAAAGTACTGTTGGTCCTAAACATCTTGGCAGCCACCTAATGGCACAGCGGGGAAATGGCTTGACTAGCAAGCCAGAGGTTGCCGGTTTGAATCCCCACTGGTACCTCTATCAGGCAGCAGCAATATAGGAAGATGCTGGAAGGTATCATCTCCTACTGCGCGGGAGGAGGCAATGGTCAACCCCTCCTGCGTTCTACCAAAGACAACCTCAGGGCTCTCTGGGCGCCAGGAGTCGACACCGACTCGAGGGCACGACTTTACTTTAAACGTCTTGGCAATCGGTTTCATGGGATGACCCTTGGTCCTAGTGTGATGTGAGCAAGGGTGTGTGAATTTCCCTCTGTCCGCTTTATCCACACCATGCATGGTTTTATTTGATGCCTCTCCTCAAGCCCTGCAGTATGTTGGGCTGCCCTTGCTTCTGGGAGATGCGTGCTTCTGAGCTTGAGCGCCGAGTATCTGATACTCTCGGTATTTTCCCATGAGGTGCTTGTCTGCGCTGCTAATGAGGCATCACGAGAAGAATGGCAGGTTTGTGTCCTTGTGCCAGCAGGAGTTTCAGCGTCAACTTTCGCCTTCACTTCCAACCCCCGGCCTCCGTTTCCTTCCCTCCGGCTTTGTCTTCTGCTTAAGCACAGCCGCAGAACTCCATGCAAGGGGGTGAGGATAAAAATGCCCATATTTTAATGCCCTTGCACAAATCTGCGATGCGGAAAATGCTAGCTCTGAATTGGAAGGGTTATACTATATCGGGGGTCTGAACCGTTGCTGAACTACAACTCCCATCACCCCCAGCTGCAATTTTATTAGCCAAGGGGACAATTCATGCTCACCGCCACAAGAGCAGCTTTCATCCCCTATAATAAGTATACAGGAAGCTGCCGTATATGGAGTCAGGCCCTATGTCTGTCTGGCTCAGGATTATCTACACTGACTGGCAGCGGCTTTGCAGGGCTTCAGGTAGGAGTCTTTCCCAGCCCTACCTGGGAGTTATTCACACATAGCTTCATGCTTCGGGGTAAATGTTGAGCAAAGCCACTTCGAAGTACACTCGCAGCATTGAGGGAAGCAGGCCCTCCCCTCTTGATAGCCCCCTCCTCCATGAAGTTATCCAAAGCCTTCTTCAAGCCATCCAGGTTGTTGGCTGTCACCACATCTTGTGGCAGAGAATTCCACAAGCAGATTGTGCTTTCTGTGAAAAGGTACTTCCGTTTGTTGGTCCTAGATTTCCTGGCATTGGAATTCCAAGATTTCCAATGCTAGATTTCCATGCGTTGGGTCTCCGGGCTTTTGGGCAGGGGCGTTTCCTTTTAACTGAGACGCCAGAGAGTGAATCTGGGAGCTTCTGCATGCAGAGCTGGTCCTCTGCCTCTGAGCTCTGATTCTATTATCCATTGATTGCCACGTGCCCTGGAGGACCTACTGACTATTAAGTCTCTTATCTCTTTTTCAATAACAACAAGTCTGTATCTGAGATCGCAGTGCAGTTCCTCCTGATGCCTATGAGGACATGAGCCAAAATTAGAAATGAACAAATGTAATCATTCTGGGTCTTCTTAGTGTAGGGGAGGAGAGGAGAGCCGATCTTATGGTAGTTGTGCTGTCGAGTCAGTGCTGACTCCTGGCGCCCACAGAGCTCTGTGGTTTTCTTTGGAAGAATACAGGAGGGCTTTACCATTGCGTCCTTCCACGCACTATGAGATGATGCCTTTCAGCAACTTCCTATATCGCTGCTGCCCGATATAGTACCAGCGGGGATTCGAACCAGCAACCTCTTGTTCCCTAGGCAAGTTATTTCCCCGCTGCGCCATTAGGTGGCAGTGAGTGTGAATTGTTGCCTTTGCTAAGCAGGGTCAGCCTTGGCTTGCATTTGGATGGGAGAATACCTGTGAGCATTGTCAGCTGTAGGATATCCCCCTGAAGGGATGCAGCTCAGTGACGGAGCATCTGCTTTGCATGCAGAACATAATACAGCCTCTTAGGTTCAAGCCATAGCTGAGTTGTGGGTTATCTCCAGGTAGCGCTGGGAAAGACTCCTTCCTGTAAATTAAGGGAGCTGCTGCCGGTCAGTGTAGACAATACTGAGCTAGATGGACCAATGCTCTGACTCTGTATGAGGCAGCTGCCTGTGTTCCTAGTATATGCCCAGTTGTTCTGTCCCATGCTTACTTAGTGATGTCCAATCCCTTATTGCATGAGAGTTTTTCTCATGTCTTTCAATATTGCATTATTCTGTTTGTTGAAGTCTGTTGCTTGGGTTAGCAAGTGGGTTTGCTCAAGCAACCCTACTCCAAATATATCCAGGTGTTAACTTCGTTTTAGGAGCTTTGGGAACGTTGTTGAGAAGAGGTATATAAATATCCAGTGTTGTTGTTGTTGTTGTTACCTCTTGAGTAGTGTAGTGCTATAGAGACGGGCAGGGACACCAAGCCCTTTGCTTTCTAAAAGGAAATGATATGTTGCTCTTGCTATTCCAGCAGTTTGTGACAGAACTGAATTTTGGACTGCAGTTGATTTTATTACCCTTCTTCCTGTCTTCTGTTACAAGGAGCGTCCCCCCTTTGTGGTTGAACACCAGACTGCTCTTCTGGGTGAATAAACACAAGAGGTTCAAGCTCTGTAGGATTTGGAAAGTATTTGTGACATCTTGTAGCAGGACCCCACAAAAAGCTGCACCTATCTAAGCTGGGGGCGTGGCCACCGGGGTGGGCGTGGTCATCAAGGTGGGCATGGCTTTGAGGGCCACCATAGAGAGCACCCACGTTTCTGAATTTGCAACTAGGCCGTTGTCTTACGCTAACACGAGCCTCTCCTCTCTACCTTCTTTCCATTGCAGAGCATACTTAGACGTCAAGGAGCTCAAGAACCAGCTCAAGCTGGATGGCTCCACACACCTCAACATCTTCTTCGCGAACTCCTCTGAAGAAGAGCTGGCAGGTGTGGCAACCTGGCCATGGGACAAGGAAGCTCTGCTGCACTTGGGTGAGTCTTGAAGGTGGACCCCCCCACACACACACACACCCCACCAATGGGTGTGTTGGAAGAACCACAGGCAGCCGGCCTCTGCTAATAACTCTTTATTGCAGGGATTCTCAAACTGTGGCTCAGGACCCCTTGGGAATGTCACAAGCAACGTCAAAGGGGGTCAGGAGGAGTTGTTGGAAAGCGGGGACCCTACCCAATGTCTCTGAGGCACAGGGCTGGTCCAGAGCAATGAGCCCCTTTCCAAAGGAAGAATTTTCTTCTGGCCTGCTGTCCAAAGAAGGGCTGGTGTTGAGCTTGCCCTTGGCTCGGTTTGTTTATTTATTACATTTTTGTACCACAAAAGCGTATATACTTTTTGTGGTGATTTAAAAAAAATAAAATTAAAAAACAGAACCACAGTTAAAAACGGAGTAATTAGAAGAGTTAATCTGAAAACGGCAGTAACAATAAGAGCAGCCGGCCTAGGTCCATAGCTTGATTAAATAAATGGGTCTTAAGGGCTCATTTAAAGGCTACCATAGATGAGGAAGCTCTTACAGCAACAGGGAGTTTATCCTAAAGTAGCTATAGAAAAGGCCCGCCCTGAGTCACCACCAGAGAAGCTGGTGGCAGATACAGGCAAACTAGGGATGTGCGAACCGGTTCAACCTCAAACCGGTCCGGCAATGCGGCCTGGCCATTATCGAGTCTGGTTTGGACTCCTCTCTCACCCTGTCCATCCGCCGTTGCCCATAACTGCCCCTGTACCTTGGAGGAATCAGAAAAAGCTCCCTCCCAGCACCCTGTACAGTTGCTTGTTCCTCCCTGGGGTGTTCTGTCCGATAGTCCAAGAACTCATGGCTTTAGGAGGTCACTGTATCAAAAAGGTTTCAGAACCCCTGCTCTTGCTATTTTACGTATTTATTTTAAAAGGTGTATATCCTGCCTCTCCCCTGCAATACTGCTTGGGGTGGCTCACCAACCATGAAATAACCCCTGCTAACTTGGCAGAGAGACATGTTTTAATGTGGTGTTTATTTTTATTGAGCAGGGGGAGAGTAACTGGCCTTATCCACCCCCAGCACAGCACCTCCAGTGACTGTTGCTGGTGTCTGTCTTATGTTTCTTTTTAGATTGCGAGCCCTTTGGGGACAGGGAGCCATCTTATTTGTTTGTGATTTCTCTGTGTAAACCGCCCTGAGCCATTTTTGGAAGGGCGGTATAGAAATTAAACAAACAAGCAAACAAACAAATAAATAGTTAGACTATATGAAATGAAAATGTAGAAAACTAGACCCAGATTTACACATTAAAAACCCACTAGAACAGGCTAGGATAAAATATGTTAACACCTCTTTAAAAAGCTGAGTGTTGGGGGGAAAAAACACTGAAGGCGAGAAGCATGGCAAAGTTCATCCAGGAGGGCATTTCAGAGTTGAGGGACCACAACCAATAAGGCCCTGCCCCGTCTACTGAATCCCAAAGGCAGGGCTGTCAGTGGGGCTTGAGATTAGGAGCGGAGAGCCCTGGCAGATTCATATTTCTTGCTCATGATTACTGACGACTCAATGGAAAAGCCCAGTACATAAAGTTTAGATTAGGGTTGTGGGGGGGGGGGGCGGGGAGAAAAACATATGCAGACTGTGTGTCTTTTCTGGGTGTTCTAGGCCTTGAACTGTTCTGGCCGCAGAGGAGATCATACAGGCCTAACGACTCACACAGGCTTGTGCTGCAAAACTGATTCTGTTCATGAGGGGAGCTGGTCTTATGGGAGCAAGCATGAATTGTCCCCTTTGCTAAGCAGGGCCCACCTTGGTTTGCATTTGGATGGGTGACTACAGGTGAGCGCTGTTAGCTATTCCCCTTAGGGGATGGGGCTGCAGCTCCATGGTAAAGCTCCTGATGTGCATGGAGAAGGTCCCAGGTTCAATCCCTGGCAGCATCTGGGAGAGACGCCTGCCTGAATCCTTGGAGAGCTGCTGCCATTCAGTATCTATCAGGCAGCTCCCTCTATTCCCACCCCAGTTCTCTCGTTCTGCGGCCTCCTGCGCTTGCGGCGTTCGCACACGTCACCCGCTCCCTTCCGTTCATCCTTGCAGCGGAGGAGGAAAAGCCAAACGGCATTAACCTTGGTTCTAATTTCTTATCATTCCAGTAATAGTCTCAAATTGTCCAGGGAATGTTTAAAAAGGAAACCAAACCAAACAAACATATATCCACCACTCCCAGCTTCCTGGCTTGCGACCAGGAAAATATTAGATTATTATAAACCCAAAGCATATTATGGTATTTCTCAAGTGATGTCAGGCTGAAAATATTTCACCTTTGCAGCGAAGCTACGTCGTCGGGCATCTTCACCATGTGTGCAAAAGGGCTGAGAGGGGGAGATTTTTTTCAGATGAGGGAGAAATGCTGCCCGGTGTCCGATTAAGCTCCGCCTGTTGTTCAGGATGCATGCGATTAATTACCTTGTCCAAACTGGGTGTTGAGGGAAAGCTCCCATACGGCAGGCTGTGCAGCCGTGGACAGAGCGGGTTAGGAGCAGAAGTTGGAACTGGCCGTGAGGGGGAGGCTGGGTCTGCAAGCACCTGTGCACTCCCTTCAGTTAGACCCGGGAATGGTCTGGAAGATGCACTGAGAGATGTTGCTGCTGTGCTGTTCTCCTGGCAACCTTCCATGGGATGCGTGTTTCTCAGCTCCTCCCACTCGCCAGAGGGCTGATTTATTTATATTTTTTTAAGATGCAGAGATGCCTATGGATGCTATGCATGCTGTATGTGGGGCGTGTGTGTGTGTGTGTGTCTGCTTGAATGCCAGGAGAGGAGGGGAGCTGGTCTTGGAGAGGAGAGCTGGTCTTGTGGCCGTAAGCCTCACTTGTCCCCCTAGCTAAGCAGGGTCTGCCCTGGTTGCATTTGAATGGGAGACTTGATGTGTGAGCACTGGAAGATATTCCTCTTCGGGGAAGGAGCCGCGCTGGGAAGAGCAGAAGGTTTCAGGTTCCGTCCCTGGTGGCATCTCCAAGAGAGGGCTGAGAGAGACTCCTGCCTGCAACCTTGGAGAAGCCGCTGCCAGTCTGTGAAGGCAATACTGAGCTAGATAGACCAATGGTCTGACTCAGTATATGGCAGCTTCCTATGTTCCTGTTCCTATGTAATGTGTATTTTGAATTAATTATCATTAATTGTTGGATTCTTCTCATTAGCTATGTTTTCTGGAAACTTCTAACTTTTTTGTTTGTTTATTTGTTTAATGGATCTATATACCGCCCCAACTCGTGTCTCCAGGCAGTTTAAATGTGTACTTTCCAGCCTATTATTGCATTGGCTGTAGGGTAGGATATTCATGCAGATACCTGAAAAATAGAAAATTAAATGCATTTATCTTTAAAAAATTGATTTGAATGTGCATACATTTTGGGGGGTTGTTGGAAACAACCTGCAGGTTTTTATGGAAATGGACAGAGCAAAAATCCATCAAATTTCAGACAGAACAGAAATGGAGAGATGGGCCCAGCCCAGCCGCCTTGTTGAAGCTAAGTAGTTCTGGGGCTGGCCAGTGCTCGGATGGGGGAAACCACTTGGAAGCCCTGAGCCCACTACCTTGTGCTCCATGATGGATCAAACAAAGGAACATAGGAAGCTGCCTTATACTGAGTCTGACCCTTGGTCCATCTAGCTCAGTATTGTCTTCACAGACTGGCAGCGGCTTCTCCAAGGTTGCAGGCAGGAATCTCTCTCAGCCTTATCTTGGAGATGCCAGAGCGGAAACTCGCATGCAAGCATGCAAGTGCTCTTCCCAGAGTGGCTCCATCCCCTAAGGGGCATATCTTACAGTGCATCACACATGGAGTCTCCCATTCAAATGCAAAGAGTCACTCCTTTGGTCCATCTAGCTCAGTATTGTTGTCACTGGCTGGTAGCAGCTAGGTACATAGATAGCTGCCTTAGACAGAGTCAGACCACTGATCTGTCTGGGTCAGTATTAGCTACTCTGTATGGAAGCGACTCTCCAAGGTTTCAGGCAGGATTCTCTCCCAGCCCTACTTGGAGATGCTGCCAGGGATTGAACCTGGGATCCCCTGCATGCAAATCAGGAGCTTTACCACTGATCTACGGCCCCATCCCAATCTCACCACACGATGGGGACGCATCTTTCCTCTAGGGCTCATACCTAGAAATGCATGCACATGACCATTAAGGCGCACAGTCTCTCATTTCGCCGCAGAGGTATATTTTGAGTGGTTGATCAAATATTTTAGGAGAACTGTGTGTGCATGTCTCCTGTACATCTTTAACCAGAAAGGCGAGCTCCCTCCTGGCTTTTAGATTAGTGGAAATGAGACGGTTGCAGAGTGAATGGACAGAGCATCCAGCCCGAGGAATGGAGCCTTTGTGGTGGGAGGAATCTTTGCTATGAGAAGTGGGGATAGACGAGCATGCCCTTAGTTTCATGTGTGAAAGGTTGGAGCAGATAATTTTAATTCAGATAAGCAGATATTTCGGCTAATTGGTCTTGTACTCTTCTGCAGCACCTCTGCTGGAACTGTAGGAAGTCTTTGTTGGGTCAGTGCTTCGGTTGGCTGTCCCGTCACGTAACCAGTGTTTAACTGTCAAAGGCTGTAATCCTAGCCACACGTACGGGGAGTAAGTCCAATCAGTAGGACTTCCTTCTGTGTAAATAGGCATAGAAAGGAGCTGCCCCACTAGCTTCTGTTGCCCCTTGAATTCAGTCTGTTGTCAGGCTTCGTTGTTCAAAGCGATTTTTTTATTTTTTTTTTAATGAAGTTAAAAAAAAATCCAAATGGACAGTTTGAAGTTGATTCTTTAAAAAACAAAAAATAAAAAGGAGGGGGAAATTAATTTCCTGTTTAACAGCCCTCACTGCCCCTTTCTTCCCTCTGCAAAAAAAAGGTCGCTGTTTAATCTTCCTATACTTTTTTCTTTCTTTCCATAAATCCAATATGTATTTAATAACAAAATAAAATGAAATATGCTCTGTTGTCCAGATCTCAGCTTTGGAATATAGATCATCTGGGTGGGGGAGCTATCTTTTCAGTGGAGAAACTGCGATTGGTTTTAACTTTTGACAGCTGTGAAAAATATACAAATCCTCCCCCCCCCCCAAAAAAAAAGTCTAGAAGGGAAAAATATCAACCTGCCCAGCTGCTTTGGCCCAGATAACGTCATACCAGCTTGTATTGCCATTTTTATCTCTGCATTTAGGGAGGATTTAGCCAATATCTCTAGGTTTAGGGGAAAAATAAATTCAGAACACTCAAAACCCACCAAGGAAGAGGTGTATGCTTTGGAATGGGTTTCTTGCAACATAACCAGAATGGATCCTCTCTGGGTGATATAAACTTAGCCAGTGTTGCTGTGACTTGACCTTTTCCCCTTTTGCTGTGTGTTTTTGCCACTTTTTGCTTTGCTGTGTTCTGACGACGAATGCAGATAAAACCTATCTAGGTCCAGTGTGATCTGGTTGGAATGAGAATGATGGTTTGGCATCACCTCACCCCTGTCAAGGATGATGTCCCAATAGGTGCAGAGGGGAACATGAACGGTCCCCTTTGCTAAGCAGGGTTCACCTTGGTTTGCATTTGGATGGCTGTCGCCATCCATAGGAAAATGGGCTGCGCTTAGTGGTAGAGCTTTTGCTTGTGTGCAGAAAGTCCCAGGTTCACCCCGCCAGCAGCATCTCCAGGTAGGGCTGGGAAAGACGCCTGCCTGCAACCTTAGAGCGCAACTGCCAGTCAGTGCAGACAATACTGAACTAGATGGGCCAATTAGAAGGCAACTTCCTACATCCCTGTGCTGATTCCTGGAGCCTTCACTAGCTTTTCCTTTTTGTTATTGCCTCTTTGGTTGCTGTCTCTGAGTGAGTGAGCAGTAACAGGGAGAATGTTGGAGCTCTGGTGGTTCTGAACCAGCTGAGAACACGATCCCCAGCATTCTGTCTCCTACACAGGAAGCCCGTGAGCACGACCTGAAGGGAACTGGTATTCAGCGGCGTATGTCTTTTGAGCCTGGATTTTCCATATAGCAAGAGTAGAATAGAGCTTGTGCAAAACTTTAGTGACTGATTCAATTTGATCAGATTTGACCACCAAAGCTTCAGTTTGTATCCGAAGTGGTTGCAGCCCTGGAAAAGACTACAGTTCCCAGACAATCCGGCACCTTTCCCAGGGCTGCAGGAAGTTTTACACACGGGGCTTCGAAAGCCCTTTAACACGCATCTCCTCTGGAATGGAGGGGCTGCATTTTACATATTGGGCCAGATTTACCCCGAAGACCCTCCGAGTTATCAGGGAGCAGTTCACGCACAATTTGGGCTTTTCACTGTGCGTTAAGAGTGGTAGCCTGATTTATATCTGGGGTAAAAAAATCCACTTTTTGTGGTGTTGTTTTGGGGACAACTTCGAGTTCGCAGTAAAGCCTGCTGGGTGTAAAAGTCCCCGGCAAAACAATTTCCAGGTTCTGTTTTAGAAGTGAACCCACCGCAGGTACTCTTCCCTCTCCACACTCCAAGAAAAACACAAACAGAATCAACCTGTCTTCTGCCCATGCTGTTGCATACCTACAGGATTCAGGTGGGGGGAGTGATAGGGCATGATAGAGGGTAAAGCTTTGGTGCAGAATGGAAGCAACTGCTTTAATTCAGGTCAAAGTGAAGTGTGAACATCCCCCAGAGCCTCAAATGGAAATGGAGGCCTCTCACTGGGTAGTGGCAGGAACACTGGAAATCCTGTTTTCCTGCTCTCTGGCACCTTTTTCCTTCCCCAAACGGACCTTTCATGACACTATTGCATCCTTTCCCAGTGCATTCTGGGAAGGAAAATGGCCCTGGCCCAGAGGCCACATGATGCTTTTAATGCTGCAGCTGATGCCCACAGAGGTAGCAGCTGTGGGGAAAGTGACCAGATTTCTAACCCCTCCTCCCAAAAAGCAGCACTCCCAGATGGAAGCGCAGAGTTTACAGGTACAATTTTTCGTCGGTGTTTTCCATTTCTCCACCCTTTGCCAGCAATTCCAAATATTTGAAGAACCCAGCTTTTGAAGACAGGGTTGATTTTGGCAAGAGAGTGAGGTAGAGGCAACTCAGTGGATGCACATAATTCATCCCCTTATGCACCTCCTCTCTGGCTCTCCCTGGTTGTGTTTCTGCACATAACAATAGCTCTCTTTGGGCATTTCACTGGTATCTGTGCACAATGCACATGTCTTGCTGTGAAGGACTGTACGGGACTCCTTGAGCGCAGGATACAGATAGTAAGTGTGTGCTGCCATGTGTGCAATTCACATAATGTGCAAACACTATAATTGAACCAGTGAGGAGTGGGCAACACATGTCCCTGGACCTTTGAGGGAGGGGTGCCCACTGGCTGGGTTCCAGCTAGCCCTCCATTCTTTCCAGTTGATGCTGTATGAATATACGACTATAGTTGGTATATATGTTAAGAACTGTTTTTTAGCCCGGGGAATGCGTGTGTGCAAGTATGCATGTGTGAAAGTGTCTGCTGTCATGGGGAGTGCCTAGGAGTGAGAGAAAAGGTGTGTCGATAATGTTCACACAATTTCCTGACAGTTCTTCTGCAGCAAGACGAAGAAGGCGGGGGACTTCTCCAAACGTGCTGTGTGACTTTGCGTGAATAACTGTGTGTGTATACGGATTTGTACGTGTGTACAGCAGGGATGTGCATGTTTGCAAATGTTGGGATCGGGTCCAGCCCAATCAGACCCGAACCCACAAATATTGGTTCAGGGTCCTTTGGACTGCTTCAGAATGTCAGGGTTGAGTTTTTTCCCCAATTAATTTTTGGAAGTAACCAGGAAATACTCACTGTGAAGAAAAATAATGTAACACCAAAGAACTGCAGGGAAAGTGATGTAACATTAGAGAATTGCAAGAGAAACCTGGGAAAATTGGCCGTTTTTAAATTGCAAGTTAATAAACATGCTTTAAAACATATGTACCGTGTTTCCCCTAAAATAAGACAGTGTCTTATATTAATTTTAGGCCCAAAAAATGCACTAGGGCTTATTTTCGGGTAGGTCTTATTTTTATTGAAGTTCAAAAAAGTTCTAGTTTGAATAGCTGGCTGCTACCCTTCTGCTCAGTGTCCTTTCAGTCCATCAACTGTTACTCAGACATGACACCACAGTTTGCTGTGTTCTTGACCTTAATCAAAAGTTATTTGTGTTTCCCCGAAAATAAGACAGTGTCTTATATTAATTTTAGGCCCAAAAATGCACTAGGTCTTATTTTCGGGGGAGGGCTTATAATTAGCGGTACATCAGAAATTACTGCTAGGTCTTACTTTCGGGGTAGGTCTTACTTTCAGGGAAACACGGTATGTATGTATGTATGTATGTATGTATGTATGTATGTATGTATGTATATGCGCTTAGGCAGGCAAGTAAGCAAGTGGGCAGACAGATACCCAAAGATTGTTGTTGTTTTTTTACCCAGCCATGATTTGTGAAAAAAATTGCAGACTTGTATCGCCATTTGGAGCTCCGAAGTGCTCTGGAATTTACTGAACCATGTTGGAGAACTCTGAACCAAAATAGGCTTTCCATGATCGAGTTTCTCCAGCATCATCCACTGTGGTGCATTTTCGATCTCCCCGATCCAAACTTGCATAGCCCTGTGCACACAGATCGTACGGATGTGGAACATAACAGATAAATAGGCTGATATCTCTTCCCACACAGGAGGAATTGTGCTGAATCCATCCTTCTATGGAATTGCGGGTCACACCCACACCATGATCCACGAAATTGGGCACAGCCTGGGGCTCTACCACGTCTTCCGAGGAGTCTCCGAGATCCTCTCCTGCAGCGACCCCTGCATGGAAACAGAGCCCTCCTTCGAGACTGGGGACCTCTGTCACGACACCAACCCAGCCCCGAAACACAAGCTCTGCGATGACCCGGCACCTGGCAACGATATGTGTGGATTCCGCAGCTTCCAGGACACTCCGTTCAACAACTTCATGAGCTACACAGGTACTCTGCCCTTTCCTGCTTCAGCTGGGAATAATTTGCGAGTCAAGCCGGAGGGAACCGGAGACGGAACATACCGTGGGAGGGAGGCATGGAGCAAGTGGACACATGTCCATTTTCTCTGGTTTTTCTTTGAAAGGATGATAACAGGTTTTAGGGCCACACAGGTTTTCTGTCCAGGCTTCGCTTTAAGGGCAGAGGTAAAACTTGGTGACACTGCATATTCAGTTTCATGCCAGTCCATCTCATGACATTGGAATGGCCCCATTATTTCACCACTGGTGACTGGAGTAGTGAAACTGAGAGGTCACATTAGGGTGCCCCTAAATGTCAATTTTGGGAAGCATCTGGATTTCCCCTCAAACCTAAGGAAAGTCCTGAAGCTTCCCTGGGCAGGCTATTCACTCTTTATTTGTATTTATTTATTACATTTTATATCCCGCTCTTCCTCCAAGGAGCCCAGAGCGGTGCACTGCATACTTCAGTTTCTTCTCACAACAACCCTGTGAAGTAGGTTAGGCTGAGAGAGAAGTGACTGGCCCAGAGTCACCCAGCTAGTTTCATGGCTGAATGGGGATTTGAGCTCGGGTCTCCCCGGTCCTAGTCCAGCATTCTAACCACTATACCATGCTGGCTCTTTAGTGCCAGGAGAACTTATTATTATTAATTATTATTATTATTATTTATTTATTACATTTATAAACCGCCCCATCCAGAGGCTCTGAGCGGTGTACAATAACTTTTCAAAAGACATAAAACCCACTTATACTGTGACCTGCACAACTTACCTGAAGGAACAACCACACTTACATGTTCCTACCCATGCCCTGAGGTGATCTTTGGAAGCCGTCCTGTGGGTGCCTCCACCTTCAGAGATGAGGTGGGTGGCGGTGGGGTGCCGTGGGTCTCGGCCGTGGTACTTTGCTGGAGGTATTCTAGGTGGTATAGAAACAAATAAATTCTCTCCCTTGAGAGGCTTACCTAATGTCTGTATTCAAGTCAAGTTCTTTATTACGGTCTATGTCCAGTAACCAAAAATGAATGTCTATATTCTTATTCCTCAGGCTCCAGGCAAGGGCCTTTTAATCCACCCAGGCCTTTTAGAAACACTTGTTTTTAGTGCTGTTTTAACCACTATTTTAATGCTTTTATGGTTCTGCAATGTTGTTTTGTTTGTTGTTTTAATCATATTCTATTATGCGTCTGTCTGCCTTTGTCTGACTGTCACATTTATATCCTGCTCTTTCTCCAAGGGGCCCAGAGCAGTATAGATGGTTATGTTTATCCTCACAACAGTCCTGTGAGGTAGGTTAGGCTGAGAGAGAAGTGACTGACCCAGGCTGTGAGGGAATTTGAACTTGGGTCTCCCCGGTCCTAGTCCAACACTCAAAACACTGCACCAAACATTGTGACAGAGAAACAATTCATGATAAAATCCTTCTATCTTTCAGCATAGTAAAACATTTTCCCATCTTGACATTATGTGGCATATAAATACCCACCACTTTCCTATCCAGAACCCTCCCCCTTTAAAGAAACAAACTCAACACAAAGCAAAAGATGAAGAATCATAGGATCACCCAGCCCCACAGAATCACCAGTCACAGAATCACCCAACCCAACAATTCCACAAAAGTGTTTGTCCCAATGCATACGGTTGTAAGAAAGGTTTCCAAATTACCTGAGCTATCTTGAAGTTGAACGAAAGAGAAGAAGAGGATGACCAGCAGCAAGGTGGAGGGACTCAATTACAACAGCAATGAATGTACCACTGAGAGACATTAAAGGCCAAGTTGAAGACAGATCATCCTGGAGAAAATCTATCTATGTGGTCGCTAAAAGTCAACACCGATTTGACGGCACTCAATCAATCAATCAATCAATCACCTTCTTAACATAAGTTTTCGCTTTCCCCTCGAATATAAATATTCATTAAATACTCTAAAACTGAATTCACACAGTCATATCTCATGTTTCGTTCCAGATGATGACTGCACCAACTCCTTCACGCCCAACCAAGTGGCCAGGATGCATTGCTATTTGGATCTGGTGTACCAAAGCTGGCAGCCTGTCAAGAAACCCGCCCCCATAGCCATCACGCCGCAGATCGTGGAGCGGGCGGGGACCTCCGTCACCCTGGAATGGTTTCCCCCTATTGATCAGCACTTCTTTGAAAGGTGAATGGGGGTGACAGTGTGGTCCGTGGCCTCGGAGGCTGAGCTGGGGGTGGGTGGGCAGGATGTAAGTCATTAGACCTACCGGTTGAGATTTGCAGTGGGATGGGGTGATATTCATCAGCCAAGACAGATAGATATCTTTATTTCGGTCATTGACCTGCAGTATCCTCAGCCAACACATTAAGTCCTATGGTGATCAAGGGTGTCTCTGCAGGATTTGAACAGTGAGCAGTAGAATCATAGAAGGTAAGGTTATCCTGTCTAGCTTCCTGCCCCAAAGCAGATTTATTTGTTGGTTTGTTGGTTGGTTTGTACACTGCCCCATATAAAATCCCTGGGCGTGGTTTAGAAACAATTAAAACGTTAAATCATATAAAACAAATTTTAAAAACCCGATCACTAACACTTTAAAACAAGATCATTAAAAGCCCGATAAAATAGGTGCGTTTTCAGGAGTCGCTTAAAAACAGCCCGAGATAGGGAGGTTTCGATTTCATTTGGGGGTGTATTCCGGAACTCTGGGGCAACCCTGGAGAACGCCTGGTTTTGGGTCATCACCACCAAATGTGCCAGTGCTGACCACAGCCAGACCTCCCTTGATGGTCTTAATAGATCTTGAACCTGGCTATGCTTGGCCCTAGCCCACTACACCATAGTACTGGGTCTCTGTATTGCCTATCCTAATAGACACAACCACCCAACAAAATCTCAGAGAAATGTCTGAGACCACTTGCGTAAGCAAGAAGCCCAGGGTCTGAAGTGGCCTTTTGTCTGCCCCAATCCGCTCCCTCCCCATCACCCTCTCTTTCTGCCTTTTCTTGAGGGGAAAGGGTAAATCAATTTCTCGCAATATGCATTTAATTTATATTTCATAAAGCAGTTATTGTATGTTGAATAAATTCCATCTGCCTGTTAAAAACCTATTGATGCAAGGTTAATTGTTATGTAACAAAATACATCTCTCTGACATACTTCTTTGACCTCAATCAGCGTGTTTTTAATAACCCATGGGCTAGTTGGCACTTAAGTGACTCACAATGGCTGGCTTGTTCGATCTAGGATTTCATAACAGAGTTATCATACCTTATGTAAACACAAGATTTCTTTTACAAACTCTTCCATTGGGGTTTCCATAGTGTGGAGGCGGCATAACTGGAGGATATCTAAGGAGACATTGTCCAGTGCTTATGTCATGGCTTTCTCAGTTTCTCGGACCTAGGATAAATAAATCCCATGGCATTTTCCCCCCTTTAAAAGGCAGAAGAGGGGAATCATTTGAACCTTTATTTTGAATTAAAAATGGAACTATTTTCAGTTACTGCATGTTTATCATCAATCTAACCCCACTTATGAGCGTGGAGTGGATTATGGTGTGGTGTAACTGAGACCTAAACTAGACATCACAGGGATATATGGCTGCTATTGAGCTGAGTCTGTGACCTACCAGTAATGTGTAATAAAGGGTGATACATGACATGATTAGCGATGGTGAGTTCCCCCTAGCTCAAATCAGATTGGCTCAGAATAGGCCAAATTGTTTCCCAGAAATTTAGCCTCACAACCCTGACCCTCCCACAAATGACCCTCCGAACCGCCTTTCCCACCTGAAATACATGGTTGTTGGTCATGGACCAGCAGTGCTTGAAGCAAGCTTTTTAGCTGGACTGTGGTTTTAAATGATTTTAAGGTCTTCATTTTTAACTTGTCTCTTTTGACCAGAGGCAGAAGTTTGGGACAGTCCACAAATCTGAAGAAAAAATACATACATAAATAAAATAAATATTTAAAAACTCCATATCAGTTACATAAATACCTGTGTAGCTCAGGGGAATTAGAAACTATGGGGCATATTTTGCTCAAATGTGTGTTTTATTGCAATTTATGCAGTAAATTAACAGTCCATTTAAAATCTCATATGCTGGTTAGGTCAGAGGAATTTCATATTTCGTATCTTCTCTCCGACAAAAATGTATGGGCAACTTTGTGTATTGCTAAATTTTGTGCCATGGGACACAAGGTGCATCAATAATTGTAAAGACTTCCCCTGTTATAGCAGATGATGATAGTTAAGTAAATGAAGCGTTTATGTTATATAGGTTTCTTTTGTTCCAGAATGATGTATTAGATTGACAGTTTCAGTTTGATGGTGGATGAATGGTGAGGGGTTTAATTCTGATATACTGGCCAATAACCGTATTAAAGATCGGATTCTGACAATACTGAGCTAGATGGACCAAGGGTCTGACTTGGTATAAGGCAGATTCCTATGTCCCTGAGGGCAAAATCTGCTCCCTACCTTAAGACAGTTGTTTTTTCAGGGGATGGCTTGGCCCTCACCAACAGGAATCCCACTGGGGCAGGGGGTATGTGCAGTGCATTTCTCTGCACAAGAACATGCAGAGATGCGCTGAACCTCCCCTCCTTTGGGACCTCTAGTATCCAAGGCTACCTCCTTCCACACAAGCCTTTCACAATGATGGGCATTGCACGCCTTTCAATTAAATGAGAGATCAGAGTGGAAGCAGAGGGCAAAACGAAAAGGCCTGTTCATTTCCTGGCTGCATCTGAGCGCCGTTTTAATCTTGTTATCCCCAGCCATTGATTTGCAAGGGTACTCCTTGATATGCACCAGCTTGATGCAGGCGGGTATTGTTAATGGAGTGACGGCAGAGCCCCGTTTGGACAAGACAGCCCCGAGTCCATCTTCCCAACCGGCTCTTCATTGCAGAGACGGCAGTCATTTCCGCTGTTCCGTTGATCGCTATCACTCTAATTCTCCCACAACAGCAGTGATTTGTGCCGTACAGATCTTCTTGATTTACATAATTGTAGGGGTCGTGATATGCTCATTGGCCCAGTGGGCTTTAATTTCCCTTGAAAATTTACACATTTCTCGGGAGTGTGGGAGGGGTCCTGGGGCTCCCTGTAAGCAAGAGGTGAGGTTTCCGTTCCCTCTGAAGTTGGGCTTAGAGAGGGTTAGGGTTAGAGGATCAGATTGCTCTCATCCCAGTCTAGGAGCACGCCACTCCTTTGAGGTAGGCTGCCACCAGTTGAAGACTCCCATTTCTCACAAGCATACTTGCCAAAGGCTTGATTTTAAGCATGATGGAACAAAAGGCGTGCTTTATAGTTCTTTATGAGTCTGCCCAAGTGACTATAATTTAATGGGGTGGAGAGCTACTCTTGTGGAGTGAGCATGGCTTGTCCCCTTTCCTAAGCAGGGTTCACTTTGGTTTGCATTTGGATGCGTGTGAGCACTGTCAGAGATTCCCCTTAGAGGATGGAGCTGTATCTCAGTGGAAGAGCATCTGACTGAAGGCAGAAGGTCCCAGTTTCAATCGACATCTCCTCTCCAGGTAGGGAGAGATTCCTGCCTGAAACCCTGGAGAACCACTGCCAGTCAGTGTAGGAAATACTGAGCTAGATGGACCAGGCGTCTGACTTATGACTGACATAAGGCAGCGTCCTATGTACATTACTTGTCTGATATTGTGGTCAGATAGACTTCAAATAACTAACAGTGTTTTTAAAAAAAACAACTCTGTGGGATGCTGCAGAACCCAAAGTTGTAGCCCATTTGGGACAGAAAACCATCATCAGATCCTTTTGTGGCACACAGTTTGAGAATCACCCTGCTAACTGAGCAAAGAGGCACCTTTTAAAGTAGTGATTCTCTTATATTTAACAGAGTTAGAGTAACAATTCAGTCCTTATACATCTCCAGTACAGCATCTGTTGCTGGTGTCTATTTTCTGTTTCTTTTTAGATAGTGAGCCCTTTGGGGACAGGAACCATCGTATTTATGGATCATTCTGTGTCAATTGCATTGAGAAATTTTGTTTAAGAGTGTGTGTATTTGTAGCTACAGTGCTATTTCTCATTTTTCATTTATAGTGAAACAAATTAGTAGTTTCAACCATACAGTACTATATCGCAGTTCATCAATCTCCTCCAATAAAAACACAGTTATTATCAGAGGACCTGCAAAATACCTGTATAAATTATAAGTACAAACAACAGTGTTTACATAATAAATATTTTTAATGGTTCTAGCCTAGTTTAACTGGATTTAGCATTATCAATAAAACTTCCAATGGGAATCCATCTTTCCAAGAAGTAACATTTGTAATTCATGTATTCCACGACATGTGCAATATAAAGAAACACCAGTAAAGGAAAGTTTTCCACCTTTTCTTTTTTCATTTATTTGTTTGTTTGTTTGTTTGTTTGTTTAGTACATTTATATACTGCCCCATACAAAAATGTCCCTGGGCGGTTAACAATATAAAACTATTAAAACAATAACATGATTAAAACAATATAAAATAAAATAAAAACTCTAAAACGGAAGCTTTAAAACTATAAACTAAAAGCTTTAGGTCCTTCTTTAAAACATTCAAAGAAGGGGAAACTCTAATTTCATTAGGAAGTCCCGAGGCAACTCTAGAAAAGGCCAGGGTTCGAGTCGCCACCAACCGAGCCGGTGGCAACCACAACCAGACCTCCCCAGATGATCGTAACAGGCAGTGGGGTTGATGAAGAAGGCTGTGTGACCCCCCAGCGATGGCCCCAAATTTGTAGGAAGGCAAAGGTTAAAAAGTTGGGTGATGATTCCCCAAGAATCAGAGTGAACACCTGATTCTCTACTCAACCTCTGCCATGGGGAGAGTGCGTTTCACCAAAAGACAATGTCTTTGTTTGCCATGTATGTGACCCATTGCTTTCAAGTTATACTTTGAAACCTGCAGTCATGGGTTTTGTGGTCTGTTTGCTAGAAGGTTGCAGAAGGCCAAAGAATACATTGGGTCTCCCCTGCCACACCATGCCATGAGTAAATGGGGGTGGTAAAAGGTAAAGTGTGCCATAGAGTCGGTGTCAACTCCTAGCGACCACAGATCCCTGCGGTTGTCTTTGGTAGGATACAGGAGGGGTTGACCATTGGCTCCTCCCATGCATTCTGAGATGATGCCTTTCAGCATCTTCCCATATCGCTGCTGCTCGATATAAGTGTTTCCCACAGTCTGGAATACATACCAGTGGGAATTCAGACCGGCAACCTTTGGCTTGCTAGTCAAGTCATTTCCCTGCTGCACCATTAGGTGGCAAATGGGGTGGGGTTTAAATTCAACCTGACATCTTATCCCATTTTATTTGGCGGAGTAAGCAACTCGCTCAACTGTTACTAAGTTGTTGCATGTTCTCTTTTTATTATTATTTCCTGGCCTCCTAGAGAAGTGGGATCAGCATGTGATCTGTGTGTGGAAGGCCGAATCCTCGTGCAGTATGCCTTCAGTGCCTCTTCGCCAATGCCGTGCGACCCTTCTGGCCATTGGAGCCCACGAGAAGCAGAAGGTGGGTCTAACTTACTTTGGGGATGGGAAGAGGAATGGGAAGGGAAGGAGGCTGAAAAGTGGAGAGTTGGGTAAGAAGCAATAAAGGCCATGTTGCCGAAACTCATCACTAAGTTGTTTAAAATGCGAATTTGCCCAAATTTCAAAGTTCGGAAGCACTCCAGACAAGAAGGTATTTGTTGAACTCTCAATTTTGCAATAATGAACAATAACTAATAAGCATTTTGACAATACCTCAATCTTAACTGTGCATGACATCTTCTGTGCTTGGCTACAATGGTAAGGGAAGGGAAGAAAGAGAGAGAGAGAGAATGAGAGAGAAGAGAAAGGGAGGAAGTTTATTTACATTTCCCCCCTTGAATTGCTCACTCAGTTTCACATGAGAGATCTATGTGATCCTTTTCTTATTTCAGAACTTGCATTAAAAAAGATGAGGGAATTTTTTTTAGTCTGCAAGATAAGTTAATGTTGTTGTTGTTTTTAAAATAATAAAACCCGAAACCAACATAACAGATCATCCATCTCAAATTGGACGATATTCCAGTAAAAGATTATGCCTGCCTCCTAAATAAAAATGTTTGGCCCCTAAGCAGTTCCACTGCTGAACTGAGGTGAGTCTCTGTGGAGAGGGAACTCTCACAGTTGTGGTGCAGATAAGGCCACATTCTTCACCCCAGCTAGCAGATAGGATATGATGCCTGGGGCGGGCAGAAACTGGAGCAGGATATCTCTCATAGATTGCAAAGGGTGAGGTTGAGAGATCCATATGGAAGTCCTCTGGATGAGGGATTTTTCATTGACTGAATAGTGTTCTGAAACACAGAGTTCGCCACTTGCCCCATCTGCTGCAGAGGTTAGTTATGGATCTGTTTTAGAGCCTGGTTACACAACACAGGAAGCTGCCGTATACTGAGTCAGACCACTGGTCCATCTAGCTCAGTATTGTCTTCACAGACTGGCAGCGGCTTCTCCAAGGTTACAGACAGGAGTCTCTCTCAGCCCTATCTTGGAGATGCTGCCAGGGAGGGAGTTTGAAAACTTCTGCTCTTCTCAGAGTGGCTCCATCCCCTGAGGGGAATCTCTTACAGTGCTCACACTTCTAGTCATATGCAACCAGGGCAGACCCTGCTTAGCTAAGGGGACAAGTCATGCTTGCTACCACAAGACCAGCTCTCCTCTCCCAGAGGTAGCTTGGCTTTAAGGAACAGAAAGGTCTGGCAAGAACTGAGCAGCAATTGAAGTCAAGCTGCAGCCGGAAAGGGAACGAAGCATATCCTTGTATTCACCCCCTCCCCGGTGCAAAACCCAGCTTTGTTTGGCTCAGAGATGCCTCCAGCTTTTGTGAAACCCTAAGAGCCAAGCGAGTGTTGCCAGGAAGAAAGCTGATCTGTCTGATCAATGCAATTTGCATTGGGAATGAAAAGGAGGATTGGACAGGAGAGGCAGAAGCTGCATGCAGATCAAGGGGAATCGATAGGGCTTGCTTTGCTAATCAGAAGTGGGTGGGTGACAGACAGCTCCTGTTTACTGCTTTGAGTTTTAAATGCCCTGGTCGAAGGCTTAGTTTTGTATGGGGTACTTATTACTAGAGAGCATTCAGGCTTCCAGCTATATCCTTCCTGAGTAAAGCTGAGCTGAAAGATCTCTGTTGAGAATATTTGGATCAAACATGGAGGGGGGCAAAGCTGGGGGCAAAACAGACTTACTCTTTCATGATCTCCCCCTTTCCCATGGCAATTGCCAGTTTTGCCCCCGTTGGTCCCTGGTTCTCCAGCTGAAAGGATAAGGTAAAAGATGGTGGGAAGGACCTCAGCTGAACAACCACTTCCAAGTGAAATAGACAGTACTGGGCTAGAGGCTGGGCTCCATAGGGAAGCTAATATGTTCCCATGTCCAACAGAAGCTGTTTGTATGTCCAGTATAAGCAATTGAGCAGCGAGACCCTAGCTGGGAGAACACATTCCCCAAGTCCAGTTATGACTGCTTATAATTTGAGCCAAGCCAGGAGCCTGTCTGGATGTGGCTTCTGAGCAACTCCAAGGGTAATGGAATCAGGCATGTTGCCACTTTTTCAATGACTGCAGCCATCAGCAAATTTTCAAGTTGATATTATCTGCACCCCCTGGCAAGAGAACATCTCCTACTATATTGCCCAAACAAAACCCTTAAATATGATAGTGCCTGAAATGTGCAAAATACATCAGTAACGGAATCAGAAACAACGCCCAAAAATTCTGGTTCCGACATATTTTGCACATTTCAGACACTATCTATAGTATATAAGGTTTTTGTAAAAAAAAAATATGGCCGTAGAGTAGGACATGTTCTCTTGAGAGCGGGTGTGCGTAATATCACTTTGAAAATTTGCTTATGGCTACAGTCACTGAAAAAGTGTTAACATGCCTGATTCCGTTGCCCTTGAAATTGCCTTTCTGCAATGTGCAGTTTTGTAAGCCTTCACTACCTGCTGGTGTCATTTCTAATTGTACCTTGAAAGCTCTGTTCTGGGGCGCAGTTCTAGCTGGAACAGACAGAGCATCCCTTACCCATTGCCTTGTGCTGAAATAGCAAATGGGTATGAATGACAAGCAGAGCAATTATTTGGGTGGGAGTCTGCAGATGTTTGAAAGCGACTGGAAGGTTAACAATCCTGGGAGTCCAAGACCGGAAGCTGAGCATTAGGGACCACTGTTCGTTGAGCATTTCATGTTAGTTTAATGCCTTGCTGTAGGAAAGATTTGCAAAGGTCCTTTGTGCCGAGATTTTTTAAAAAAAAGGTTTAAAATGTTTTCTTGTAGGATATGCAGTTTCACCAACACAGGGCCAAGAAAGCCCTTTGGGTCTCCATTTCCCCATGTTTTGTTCCTTCCTTCCCTCCCCCCACCCACTTCTCCCCACCGCCCCTTCCCCAATTTGGGATTCTTGGCCGTGAGCCAAGGTTTCATGCAGATCTGTGTGCTCTCAGGCTCAAAATCCAAAAATTTGGATATGGGCGTTGCTTCCAGTAAACTCATTGGCTGGAATATTTGGAGAAGTAAATGCTGAGAGAGAAAATACATGCAAGGGAAGACAGTCCACTGGGAAAGGCACAAACCACCAGCAACTGGATCCCAGTACTTTTCCGATTCTGCAGAGCCTCCAGCTTTTCACAGATGAACACAGGCATGCTTCTAACACCCCTGTTCTCCCATTCAGGACAACTGCCTGAACTTTCTCCTCTGTTCAAGATAAGTCCTGAGCCAAAAGTTCTCATAAAATCATTTTCAGCTGAAGTGGGGGTGGGTGGGGGCTTCACTGGAAAATGTTCAAAAATACCCCTTTGCACATTTCTTCTTGACGGCTGCTTGCATTTCATGGTGGCTGCTCATGGCGACGTGCGCGCACTGCACACGTAGTACGCACTGCACGTTCCCAGACGAAGACGTCCGTGTGGTGCATTTGCTGCTTGCGTTGATCAGACGTTGGCGAGAACCAGCGGGACTCCCAAGAATGTGGTTAAGTGTGAGGGAAACAGCCTGGCATCTGCCAAGTGAGAATGTTAAGGAAGGCGAAGGAAGCAGTACTAGGGAGGTATCCGGCATCGTGCCTTGTAGGCTCACTCTGTGGCTCATGGCAGCTTCAGGGAGGGTGAGGTTTAAGCCAAGGAACTGGTGCAGGGGAGAGAGATCAACCCCTCTCCCCTCCCCATACCATGGCCCCAATCCAAATCAGAGGCCCCATGAAGCTGTTTTGTTTTAACGGGTAAAACTTTGAAAAGGGCGGTGTATATCATAGCTCCCTGAGTGCTCTACGATTCAGACAAACAAAACCAAATGTGAGAAGCCTCCTAGGTGTCCCCTCAGGCAGCAAATTACTGAGGACTAGCAGAGGGAGAGATCCCCCTCACTGCAGCCTGCAGCAGAGTAGCTCTCTGACACCCATTTGCAAGAGGCACTTCTCCATGCAAAGCTTTCGAGAAGTACGAGGAGAGAAGAGGACCTGCGGGCGACCTCCCGGACATCCCCTGCCCCATTACTTTCAAAGCTTTCAAAGATCAGCTTTGAAAGGGGGATGGCCCCCACGAAGGCCCCGGCATTTGGTGCCTTGCCCGGGGGCTGCAATAATGTGGGCTACCCTGAGTGTGCTCTCTGTGGGTGGGTATCAAACCTTGCAAAAAGCATCTGACTCTCCTTAGAAAAAGGCATTGGGAATTCAGGTCATTGGACACCAACATCATGTCTGGGTTGGCCTCCAAAGGCATAGAAAGAATTCCCAGTGAGCTGCTCCAGCTGTGTCTGGGGACTGGGAGATGGGGATGGGGTTCAGGTGCTGTGGCAGGGTATCTACTTTTCCTGCTGAAGGCCCAGGTTCGATCCCTGGTTTCAGAGGCAGAGATCCCTGCCTTTCTACCCTTGTAGGCAATACTGAGTTAGCTGATCAGTGGTTGGAGTCGGCTGAAGGCAGCGTTAGATGTGAGGAAGGGCTCATCATCGCTCCGTGGCAGAGTGGCTCCTTGGCACGCAGATGGTCCCAGGTTCAATCTCAAGCTGGGAAAGAGAAACCTCGTCTGAAATCCTGGAGCGCCACTGGCAGTTTAGTGGTTCATAAATCAGTGTAAATCAGGCCTGCACAACATGAGGCCCGGGGAACGGATCCAGTCCGCGGGGACTTGTTTGCGGGGCCTTTTTTTTTTTTTTTTTTGCAGGTAGGAATATCCTGTGGCAACAGCCGGAGCCGTGAAGAGCTCTTGGCCTTTCCCACTGATGGGTGGCAACAGCCTGTGGTTAGAGTGCTGGACTAGGACCGGGGAGACCTGAGTTCAAATCCCCATTCAGCCACGAGACTGGCTGGGTGACTCTGGGCCAGTCACTTCGCTCTCAGCCTAACCTCCTTCACAGGGTTGTTGTGAGGAGAAACTTAAGTATGTAGTACGCTGCTCTGGGCTCCTGGGAGGAAGAGTGGGATATAAAATGTAAAAATGATTTAAAAAATAATCATGCAATAATAATAATCTCCCCCGAGACCGGAGCCTGCTGACACCCTCCCTCTCCACACCTTGCCTTTCCCCCAGGCTCCAACCTTCTGCCCCTTCACTTCTGAACAATTTAATAATTTAATTTAAATAATGTTAATGTAGTAATAATGTGCATTTGTTTGTTTGTGTAAACAAACAAATAGATCATAGAAAAAAATCAATCCAGAATTTTCACTTGAGGCACAAATGACCAAAGTATCCTACTTCGGACACATCATGTGAAAACCCAGCTCCCTTGAGAAGTCCATAATGCTGGGAAAAGTGGAAGGAAAGAGGACGACCAGCAGCAAGGTGGACAGACTCGATGGCGACAGCCATGAATGCACCACTGAGGGACCTTCAAGGCCAAGTGGAAGACACAGATCCTCCTGGAGAGAATCTCTCTATGTGGTTGCTAAGAATCGACACTGACTTGACGGCACTTCATCATCATCATCATCAGTCAATTAATGTGCATAAATTGACCTCGGCCCCACGCAGCAAATCATGGCTGTTCCCAGCCTACCGGGGCATTTGAGTTGTGCACCCCTGGGATAATACTGGTCCTGGTGGACCAGTGGTCTGATGCTGCATAAGGCAGATTTCTGTATTCACGAAGCAGTGGTGTTCCTAGGAACATATCCAGGAACACAGAAATAGAGGAAGCTGCCTCATACCATTGGTCTGTCTCGCTCAGTATTGACTGAGTAGTGGCTTCTCTAAAGTTTCAGAGATCTTTCTCAGCCCTAACTGGAGCTGCAGCCTGACATTGGACCTGGGATCTAATCATCATCATCATCATCCATCATCATCATCACCAGTCAATAACACCTGTCTGACTGTGTAAACAAAAATAAATAATAATAAAAGATCTACAAATTGAAATTGAAAGGCTGTGACAGAAGAAGACTAAAATAATCCCAGTAGTAATTGGCGCCCTGAAGGTTCCAAAAGACCTTGAAGTGCACCTCAACACCATCGGGGCCACAGAAATCACCATCAGCCAATTTCAAAAAGCAACTTTACTGGGAACAGCCTATATTTTGTGATGATATCTATAATCATAACAACAATATTGATAATAAAATTCAGCCACCTCAGGTCCTTGGGAAGGACTCGATGTCTGGATAAAACAAACCAGACAATAACAACTGTCTGACCGTGTAAACAAGAAATAATAAGAAGAGGAAGAGGGAGAAAAGGTGCAGAAGAGGGCAACCAAGGTGATCAGGGGCCCAGAGCACCTTTCTTATGATGCAAGGCTACAACACCCGGCTATTTAGTTCAGAAAAAAGATGACTGCGGAGAAACATGATAGAGGTCTATAAAATCATGCATGGTGTGGAGAAAGTAGATAGGGAGAAATTCTTCTCTCTCACACATAACACTAGAACCAGGGGTCATCCCATGAAACTGATTGCCAGGAAATCTAGGGCCAACAAATGGAGGTACTTTTTCACACAACGCATAATCCACTTGTGGAATTCTCTTCTACAAGATGTGGTGACAGCCAACAATCTGGATGGCTTTAAGAGGGGTTTGGATAACTTCATGGAGGAGAGGTCTGTCGTTGGCTACTAGTCAGAGGGCTGTAAGCCACCTCCAACCTCAAAGGCAGAATGCCTCTGAGTACCAGCTGCAGGGGAGTAACAGCAGGAGAGTGGGAAAGCCCTAAACTCCTGCCTGTAGGCTTCCAGCGGCATCTGGTGGGCCACTGTGTGAAACAGGATGCTGGACTAGATGGGCCTTGGGCCTGATCCAGCAGGGCTGTTCTTATGTTCTTAATTAATAATAATTAATAAACTTTATTTGTTAGTTGCCCCATAACACATTGTTCTCTGGGCAGCTCACAACAGAGGATTAAAACATACAGTAAAAACACACAATAAAAACACATATTAAATCATAACAGACAAAAAAAGTGGGGAAAAACCAAACCAAACAAAATACAATACAAAGCAGCTGAAAAGCTCATTTTAAAATTAGTTAAAAATTAGATCAAATCTGAAAACCAGAAGTTAAAAGGTCTGGGTGAACCAAAAGAGGTCTTTATCTGGCATCTAAAAGAACAAAGTGACGAAGCCAGGTGAACCTTACTGGGGAGGCTGTTCCGTAAATGGGGTGCAGAGTCTACAATTTGATTTATGCTGACTTGGGCTTTTGCTGCCTTGCATGAGCTCTGCTGACGTTTTCTTATGTAGCTGACAATTTTACAATTATACGCAGTTTAAAGAGAGTCAATGTTGCACCCTAATCTCTCTATTACCTTTTCTCCACGGTTCCACTCGCCCTGTGCAAAACGAAGGAACGTTTTCGGTTTCCTTGTTTCCTCCTTCTGTTACATTTGGACACATCTCCCTTCTCTGTTTGTTTCAATTTGGGGTTGCTTCTGTCAGTTTGTATGCTGATGCAGTCTGCTATCTTCTGGAGCCCTTTCTCCGCACACTGTTCTCTGGGCTTTTTTGTGTGTATAGGGAAATAAAATACGACTTAGGCAGGATGTCCTGTGAGGAGACCTGGTCCCATGATAGGAAGCATGAATTTTCCGCTTTGCTAAGCAGGGTCTGCCCTGGTTCCCACTTGGATGGGTGATTACATGTGAGCACGTGAAGTTTTTCCCTTTAGGGGATGAGGCCATATCTCAGTGGGAGAACACCTACATTTTCCTGGATGGGCTTCCCCCGCTCTAGAAGTCGCACCCTGCTGGAACTGCATCAGTGATGAGTGCTTTGCCATGTCCGTTTAAAGGAGATAAACAGGGTGAAGCCATTGCTCAGTAGCAGAGCATGTGCTTGGCATGCATAGGAACATAGGAACACCCTTGGTCTGTCTAGCTTAGTATTGCCTACACTGACTGGCAGTGGCTTCTCCAAGATTTCAGGCAGGAGTCTTTCCCAGCCCTACCTGGAGATGCCAGTGACTGGACTTGAAATCTTCTCCATGCAAAACAAATGCTCTTCCACTGAGCTACAACCCCATCCCTATATAACTATGTGTTGCCAGTTATTGTTATGTAATCGTGGTTATGCGCTGTCGGCATGGGCAGAAATAGAGTCTCTCAGAAACCCCAGGATTCCATTTTGCAACATCTCAACCTTGATTTTTATTTGCCCTTTTCTTTCCTCATCCAAGGTCACCCCGATGTGGAGCAGCCGTGCAAAGCCAGTGTTAGAACTTGGAGTCCCAATGCTGCCGTCATGAGGCAGACAGTCCCACCGGTCTGTCCTGAACCTCAGGGCTGCTACTTAGAGCTCATGTTTCAGTACCCTGTGATCCCGGAGTCCCTGACCATCTGGGTGACCTTCGTGTCGCCTGACTGGGATTCCCCTGAAGCGGTGAATGACATTAAGCTCTTGATGGTCAGTGGGGGAAACATCTCCCTTGGGCCACAGAACTTCTTCTGCGACATTCCCATGACCATCAGGCTGGACCCTAAGAAGGTGACCGAGGAGGTCTACGGCATTCAGATCTACACCTTAGATGAACACCTGGAGATTGATGCCACCATGATCACATCCATCCCACAGAGTGCCTTGTGTGCCAAATGCCGGCCCATCTTGTACAAGGTGGTCCGGGATCCTCCCCTCCGGAAAGGCTCTCCGGTCATCATCTCGGACCTCAGCCGGAAATTTGTAGACACGTAAGTACCATAAGCCAGATGAGTGTGGGAAAGTCCAGCTCAGATGCAGTGCAGAAGCTCAGTTGCATTAGAGCATTCTCTGTTTGTTTTTCCATCTGAATGTGCCTCCATAATTCAACCACGGTTCAGTTTGGCCAAGTCAACCGAGTCTTGGAAACAAGGTGTACAGTGGGTAGTTTGTTTTAAGTGTGGCTGAATTTGCCATTGTGTTGCTTCGGAATCGACTCCCAGGCTTTATTCTCGGCTTGCTGCACAGAGCAGGAGAAACAGCCATGGACTGGGCGAATGGTGGAAGTGGGAGGCAAGGAAACAACTCAGCAGGAAAACAAATGGTGCTGCTCTCCGTCATCTGGGGAGGGAATTCTCCGCTTGGTTTTGGAAGCTTGTTTAGAAGCTTCCATGGTGCTGCTTTGCATCGGACAGGACCCTGTGTTTATCTGTTGTGTGGCCTTTGATTGAAAGTGCTTTTGAAAAATAATAATAATAATTATTATTATTATTCTCCTTCCCCTCCTCCTTCCCCCTCCTCCCAATCTTATACTGTTCTAAGTGGGAGAGGAACATAGGAACATAGGAAGCTGCCATCTACTGAGTCAGACCATAGGTCCATCTAGCTCAGTATTGTCTACACAGACTGGCAGTGGCTTCTCCAAGGTTGCAGGCAGGAGTCTCTCTCAGCCCTATCTTGGAGATGTTGCCAGGAAGGGAACTTGGACCCTTCTCCTCTTCCCGGAGCGGCTCCATCCCCTGAGGGGAATATCTTACAGTGCTCACACATCAAGTCTCCCATTCATATGCAACCAGGGCAGACTCTGCTTAGCTAAGGGGACAAGTCATGCTTGCTACCACAAGACCAGATCTCTTCCCTTGCATAGATTCCCATACAATCTATGGCCAGCCAGGGCCTCTGCTGACCAGGGATCTAGAAACATAGGATGCTGCCTTTTACCGAGTCAGACACTTGGTCCATCCAGCTCAGCACGGCCTATACTGACTGGCAGTGGCTTCTCCAAGGTTTCAAATGGGGGTCTTTCCCAGTCCTACCTGGAGATACTGTCAAAAATTGATCCTGGGACCTTCTGTGTTCAAAGCAGATGCTATCCAAATGAGCCATGGTGCCTTCCCAAAATAGATAGATAGATATTTTCCAGAGTACTTCGAACTATGCCTTCTACAGGGTACATAGGAAGCTGCCTTATACCGAGTCAAGCCCTTGGTCCATCTAGCTCATGACTGCCTTCACTTGGAGAGTCGGCGACTCACCAAAGTTTCGGGCAGGAGTCTTCCCCGGACCTACCCAGAGATGTGGCCAGGAGTTAACTTGTGCGCTTTCTTCATGCAAAGCAGATGCTCTGCCTCTGAGCTGCTGCCTCATCTGGAGGATAGTCAGAGTTCTGGGAGCTGCACAGTTCTGAGAGAAGCAGTCAGGTGAAGGGGTCAGGACCTTGGATAGCTCCGACAAGAGAGGTGGCTGCAGCACTAGATCAGATGTTGCTCCAGCAAATATTTGGAGCTGACCGAAGGTTTTTATAGCTGTTGCCTAGGTAGAGTGGTTTGGTCCGCTCACCTTTCGATGGGAAAGCGTTTGTGGATTTTCAGGGGACTTGCCCAATTTTGTAGATGCTGAATTTGGTGACTGGCAGGTCTTCAAGGGATTCCTTGGATTCAGAGGATAGAAGTAGGCCTGTGTGCTCAGGTCATAGTAGAGAGTCCCAGAAGCATGGGGTCACTTGGGCTATGAGTTATAGGGTCTTCACCCTATGCCCTCCTCCTCCAGTTGTGAGCAAAGAGGTGAATCTACACAGGGTTAGGGAACCAACCTGAGCCAGGGAGGAGAGCTGGCCTTGTACTAGCAAGTATGAATTGTCCCCTTTGCTAAGCAGGGTCTGCCTTGGTTTGCATTTGAATGGGAGACTACATGCGTGAGCACTGTAGGGGATGGGATGGGGCTGCTCTGGGAAGACCCTCTGCATGCATGCTTGCATGTGGAAGGTTCCAAGTTCCCTCACGGGTAGCATCTCCGAGATAGAGTTGAGAGAGACTCCTGACTGCAGCCTTGGAGAAGCCGCTGCCAGTCTGTGTAGATATAGGACATAGGAAGCTGCCATATACTGAGTCAGAGAATCCATCTAGCTCAGTACTGTCTACACAGACTGGCAGCAGCTTCTCCAAGGTTGCAGACAGGAATCTCCCCCAGCTGTATCTTGGAGATGCCAAGGAGGGAACTTGAAACCTAGATGCTCTTCCCAAAGCGGCTCCATCCCCTGAAGGGAATATCTTGTAGTGTGGTCTCCCGTTACTTACACATGTAGTCTCCCATTCATATGCAGCCAGCGTGGACCCTGCTTAGCAAAGGGGACAAGTCATGTTTGCTGTCACAAGACCAGCTCTCCTCCCTGACAGTACTGAGCTAGATGGACCAATTGTCTGACTCGGTAGAAGGCAGCTTCCTATGTTCCGGTGTTCCTATAACTTAGCACCAAATCAGAGATGATATGGGACAGATCTCCCTCCATTTTCATTTTAACCTAAAGCTGCCACTTGCTCTCAACTGGAGGAGTGGAGTTGGAAAGCGGGGTGAAGTCACTAAGGCTGAATACACACACACACACGCACACGCACGCACGCACGCACGCACGCACACACACACACCAAGAATTCCCTGCTCATGTCATGAAGTGGGAAAGTCATTTTGAGGATTTTTGGTGTGAGAGTTGAAGGGACGTAGCTGCAGCCGTGTTCCTCCTTATGACCACTACAACCCTTTGACATTTTTTTGCACCCAAGTCCCTTCGTTGCAATGCTGTGTCAGCATGTAATGCTGTGGTGAGGAGAACGTAGCTGCAACCAAGAACTCGCCACTCTGCATTGAGGTCATGCTCATACATGGTGTGATGGGGCCTGTTTTAGTTTATAGGCTGTATCTGTTGGAGGTGAAAACCCACTGCAAAACAGACGCCAGAAGCAATACTCAGCTGGGGGGACATTTCTGTATAGGTCTTGTCCACTCAATATCTGCATTTTGAACCACAGCCTCTTTTGTGAGAGCTGGTTGCTGAGCTGGTCATTTCTAGCCTCTCCCCCCCCCCCACCGCCCCCTGCACTGTTTCCACTGTGGATGGGTGCAAATAGCATCTCCAAAGGGGCTAACTGGCTCCGGGGAACAGCCTGGAGGAGAATCAAGCCCCGCTCCTTCCCTCGGCTTCAGTCAAGTTTGGAGGGCCCCACCAGCATGCCTCTGTTTTTGCAGTAAAAATGGAAATACCAAGGGGGAGTTCCCACGTCTCATCTGATTCGACACATAGCTGTCTTTCCCCACTGCCAAGATGCAGGCCTGGAAAATGTGAAGTGATAATGAGAGGAGGGAGCTTTTGTGCTTGTGTCGGGTCTCTTCTTGATGGCTGAATAGCTCAGCTGTCAGTCTGGCCATGGGCAGGGGCCCCTAGATGCTTCAGGACTCGAACGCAGAACCCAGAGACTCAAGCAGACCGCCAAGAACCAGGGGACAGGAGGTGAGGTGTGCCCTCTCATCTTCAGGGGCAGAAACCGACGAGGATCACACAGCAAGTTCTCGGTCAAAGTAGGATGAAGTAAAGAGGCAAGCTGAGTAGACAGATGGGAAACAAACCGTGTCCCCTGTAACAGGGGTTCCCAGATGTTGTTGACGACAACTCCCATAATCCCCAAGCAGTGACTTATTGCAGCTTGTTGACTGTAGTCAACAACATCTGGGAATCCCTCTTACAGGGATCACTGGTCTACACCGACTGGCAGCAGCTCTCCAAGGTTCTAGGCAAGAGTTTTTCCCAGCGCTACGTGGGGATGCTGCCAAGGCTTGAACCTGGAACCTTTTACATGAAAAACAGACACTCTACCACTGACCTGCAGCCCCATCCCCAGTAGACTAGATAGGAAGCTGCCTTATGCAGAGTCAGATGGTTGGTCCATCTAGCTCAGTATTGTCTACACTGACTGGCAGCATCTCTCCAGAGAGTTTCAGGCAAGCCTTTCCTAGGGGATGGCAGGGATTGAACTTGGGACCTTCTGCCCGCAAAGCAGATGCTCCACCACTGGGCTATGACCCCATCCCCATCCTAACCCAAGTAGAACATGGCGCCCCCCAGCTGATACCCCTTTAGGATTATAGGATTAAATGTCCTAAGCCCTGGGTATTTAAGAGAACTTTGAGAGGTCCGTCTCCAGTTGCCGCCAGCTTGGCTGGTGGCCACATGGGGCCAGGCCTTCTTGGTTGCTGCCCCGAGACTGTGGGATGCGCTCCCTACTGAAAAATGGTTTTCCCCATCTCTGGCCGTTTTGAAAAAGTGCTCGAGAACCCACCTCTCCAGCCAAGCTTTTTCAGCTTTTTAAATTTTTAAGTTTGAACCTGTCTTTAATTTTTAGATTGCCATAATTGTTTTTAAGACTGTTGTGTACGTTTTAAGTTGTGGTTAACTGCCCAGAGATGAGAGTTTGGGGTGGATGGATGGATGGATGGATGGATGGATGGATGGATAGATAGATAGATAGATAGATAGATAGATAGGGGGTATATCCATGGTAGAGAGCATCCTAGCTTTGTGCCCCCTGGACCCATTCATTCTAGCCTCTTGCTACCACTTTGGACTCTGTCGGGATGTTCCTTCGCTTGCAGAGTTTGGCAGGTGGCAAAACACCTGCTGGAGGTCTGTCTGCCCTTCAGCCAGCGGCTGTTCCCTGGGCAGGTTGCAGCCACGAGCCAGCCGTGCTGGCTTGGCACGGCGCACCCATGCAGAGGCCGCCCTGCCTGCAGTCGAGACGCCCTTCCTCTGCCTTGCAGTTGGCTTTGGGTCAGGCACCTGTGCACCTAGCATGGCCCCCGCAGTGTTCGAGCCTAAACTCCAGCCACTGCTGGACGCGGTCCACTGCTGAGAGGCACAGCCCCAGCTGCCCGTGTTAGGACATTCCTTCCCACTCATCCGTCTCCCGAATCTGTCTGCCCGTCTCCTTGTCTTCTGAAGCCCAGCCAGCCAGAGGAACGCTGGGGATCCAAGCACCCAGACGTGGCTTCCAGATCCACCTGTCCAAAGGATAAGGAACAACATGCGGCCCCACCCTGAGCAAAATGCAGGGCCTCGGGTAGAGCACGTTCCTGTCATTTCGGCTTGGGGAAGCATCCTGTTCATGGCGGATGCATGGCTTCTGTCCCCCTACCAGCCCTAAGATTGGAGCCGATACCCTCAGACTGGATTGTAGTTCTGGGAATGGGCTGCCGCTCAGGAGATTGCTTTTGTGTGCAGAATATCTCAGGCTGCCATTCCTGGCGGCAGCTCCCGACAGGGTTGGGAAAGACCCTTGCCTCAAACCCTGGAGAGCAGCTGCCAGTCAGGGCTGACAATCCTGAGCTAGGTGGGCCAAGGGTCCGACTCAGTAAGCAGCAGCTTCAGATAGTCATATATTTATGTTGCCATGACTCAGTGGTAGAGAATCTGCTCTGCGTGCAGGAAGTCCAAGGTTCAGTCCATGACGGCGTCTCCTCCAGGCAGTACTGGGGAAGAACCTTGACTTGAAGCCCTGGCGTGCCCCTGCTGGTCAGTGCAGTCAGTATTGAGCTAGGTGCAGCCAATGGGAATGGTTGCCTGCTTGCCCTCTCTCGTGAGCGTGCCTTAGAAGGCTTGGGCATTCTAAGGACGCTTGGACAGAACTGTGCAAATCTAGGGTTCCAGGCAGGAGTCTCCCCAGCCCTACCTGGAGATGCTGCCAGGGATGGAACCTGGGACCTTCTGCATGCAAGCAGATGCATTGCTACTGAGCTACAGCCCCAGCCCCATGCTGCTGATCAATACATCCCAGTGGTCCCAAATTCTAGTGTCAGGGGAGAGGTCGAACAACTTATCTGCCTCCCATTTTCTCAAGCACAAGCCAGAATTGCTATTTCTCTATGTAAACGGCTTTGGAAACTTTTGTTGGAAAGTGATATATAAATATTTGTTGTTGTTAGAGGCTGCTAATGCTTGCATCTGAGGGAGCTGCACAGGGGTGACCCCAGGTATTGCAGTGCCTGAGGTGGGGCTCCCAATGCTGGCTTGCCCCATAATTCTGGTAGGGGCGGCCACCCCGTTCAAAACTAACCGGTGCAAGTCTGCATGTCTGCATGTTTGCATGTTGCACAGAGGTTGGGTGAAAGGGAAGGTCTCCAGTGGCAGCCTTCTCCTCCTTCTCCTCCTCCTCTCTCCTTGTGCTTCTTGCAAGCTTTGGAAGGAGTGCGAGGAGAGACATTCCCTGCAAAACTTGCCATGGTCAGAATAGTATGGGAGGAGAGCTGGTCTTGTGGTGGTGACCATGAACAGTCCCCTTTGCTAAGCAGGGTCTATTTAGCAAAATAGTTTGCATTTGAATGGGAGACTCCATGTGTGAGCACTGCAAGAGATTCCCCTGCGGGAATGGGGCCACTCTGGGAAGAGCAGAAAGTTCCAAGTTCCCTCCCTGGCAGCATCCCCAAGAGAGGGCTGAGAGAGATGCTCCTGCCTGCAACCTTGGAGAAGCCGCTGCCAATCTGGGTAGACAATCTTGAGCTAGGTGGACCAAGGGTCTGACTCAGTATATGGCAGCTTCCTAGGTTCCTATGAGTCCCAAAGAGTTGGAGACACCCTAACATTCTGCCACCTATGACAATGGTCTCACCTTGCCTCATGAAAAGGCCGCCCCTGGAGTGGCAAGCAGAGTTGGTTGACTGTCTTAAAAAGGAGAAAGCTCTTGGGAAAGGTGTAGGAAGGTCATGATCTGAAGCTGAAATCATACCCATGCGTATGTAGAGATTGAGAGCAAATACTTGAAGTAGAACTCTTTATAGATGTGCTGAATTAAGCTGTCCTTTTTTTTGTAAATAATTATTTCCCTGCATCATTCGATCTCGTACACTGGGTTCTACTGGCATATTTGAGCAACACCAGAAATCTCCTGGGAATAACAAACAGTTTTTTTTTCTTAGCTTGATTGAGGGAAGTCATCTCAGGCAGACGTTGCTCAACAACTTTAAAAATAACTTCCTCTCTTATACTTGGAAACAAACTCTCAAAAAAAGGGGGGGAACCCACTGTAGGGATTAATAACAAATGTATTGCCTCTATTTTTAGCAGTATTATCAGTGGGCCCAACTTTGTTTTTCAGCGTTGAGTTTTCAGTCTGATCAATATTTGGAGGATTTAGGGTTTTAAAATTGTTTCCCCACTTTGTTTGGATCCTGGGATAAAATGGGCTTTTAAAATCTGCTGTTTGGTCTGGAGCAGAGTGTAAGAAGGTGGTCCATTGAATAAATAAGTGGCTTATTTAATGAGTCAACTTGCAAAGCTAATTAACAGTACTGCGCTAGACGGGCCAAGGGTCAGACTCTGCAGAAGGCAGATTCATCTATATGTTGCCACGACTCAGTGGTAGAACATCTGCTTTGCATGCCAAACCCGGCTTACTGTGGGTTTTTTAAAGGGTGGGGAGGAGGCCCGTGGCAATAGATTCTGTTCAATTATTAAGGAATTGGACCATAGCTCAGTGGCAGAGCTCCTGCTTGCTATGCAGAAGGTCTCGGGTTCAGTAACCTGCATTTCCAGGTAGACCTGGCGAAAGGAAAGGAAAGGTTGTGCCGTTGAGTCGGTGTCAGCTCCTGGCACCCACAGAGCCCCGTGGTAGTCTGTGGTAGAATGCAGGAGGGGTTGACCATTGCCTCCTCCCGCAGAGTATGAGATGATGCCTTTCAGCATCTTCCTGTATCGCTGCTGCCTGAGAGAGGAGTTTCCCATATTCTGGGAAACACACCAATGGGGATTTGAAACCACAGCCCCCTGCTCTCTAGGCTGGTTGCTTATTATTAGATGGCTCAGACCTGGCGAAGACCTCCCAAAAGGCAGCCCAGGACAGCCACTGCCAGTAAGAGGAGGGGGGTGGGAACAACCATCACCAAAGCTCAGTAGTAGAGCATCTGCTTTGCATGCAGAAGGTCCAAGGTTCAGTCCAGGTAGGGCTGGGAAATACCCACGGTTTTATTTCTACCCTGCCCCTCGAGAGTTTTACTGGCCAGGGTGGGTCACAAAGACCAATAGACAAAAACAGAGGTGGTCTTACCAGGGCCGGGCTGGGGGCACTGAGAGGGCAGTGGAATGTATGTGGGGAGGGCACCGGGTTTTAAGCAGAATGGGTGCTTAAGGGTGGGAGGATTTACTGCTGCCGAGTGCGGCGGGGCTCAGGAGCACCCTGTGGGTGGGGCGCACCGGGAATATGCCCTGTTGCCCTGTGGGCCAGTCTGTGCCTGGGTCTTACCCCTGGACTTCCGGGCCAAAGTCCAGGGCCTCCACAGCCCCTGGGATCCCCTAAATCCTCTTTAGTCTGTCCTGGATGGTGTGGTCGCCGGGCTGAGCATGATGATGCTTAATTTGCTCGGTACATGTATGTGTGTCTCTCCAAAGCCCTTTAGGTCCAGGCTCCAAAATTACCGAGGTGCACCTCTGGACAAAACCATAGAAAACCAATGCAATTTATTTTAGACCTGGAGAAAGCCAAATTTGCAGATTAAAAACCCATTTAAAAGTCTGCTTAATATATGTCTCTTTCGTCTTTTATGAAGTTGCGCCTCGTACTACCTTGTATTTACATTTCACAATAGTAGTACTCAGTTTTGTTTTGTACTTACATGGCATTTTTTTGGTCTGGGCACTACCCTCTTTTGCATTCTTTGTATGGATTGCAAGAAAGTCCCAGGTCCGGCTCCTGGCATCTCTAGGTGTTGCTGGAAAGTGTGCTGGAGAACTACTGCCAGTCAGAGTAGACAATACTGAGCTAGAAGGACCAAAGGTCTGACTCAGTAAAAGGCAGCTCTCTACATACCTATCCTGCCCTTGCTATTCCTCCAGTTCCCTCGTCCCCATGGGTCCGTGCAGGAGAAGGTTCCCCCGTGCCTATGGTTCTATCTGAAGGACATCCAGTGAGCCCCTTTCTTTTGGCACTCTTTGGGTGCTCTTGCTGCTGAAATCAAATTTATGTCGACAGGAGAGGCGGGAGGTTCCTTGTGCAGCTCCCGCACCTGCCCTTTCTCCAGCCTTGTCCAAACAGCGAAAGATCTGACAGCAGCTGAAATAACAGGAGAGCGCAAGGGCGCCTGTGGTTTGACGTCTCTCTTTGGCTGATGAAATCCTGCCCGCCCACCCCTGGACCCGCCACCCCCACCTAGCAGGTTTCAGCTAGATAGGGGATTTTTCGCCCTCCTCTTCAAGGAAGGCTGCTTGCTCTGGTAGTAAAGGGGGAGGGAGGCAGAAGGGAAGAGATGTCACCCCGGATGGGTTTGCAGAGGGAATGGCTGGGCAGCGATCCAGAGAGGGAGGGGTGGGGAAATGAAGCCGTCCTTAATCTGCATGGCCTCAAATGAACTGCTCCATGGGAGCCATAAGAACGTAGGGACATAGGGAGCTTCCTTCTACTGCCCATCTTTCTCAGTACTGTCTGGCAGCGGCTTCTCAAAAGTTGCAGGCAAGAGTCTCTCTCAGCCTTATCTTGGAGATGCTGCCAGGGAGGGGACTTGGGACCTCAGATGCTCTTCCCAGAGCGGCCCCATCCCCTGAGGGGAATATCTTGCAGTGCTCATTCTCCCCTTCAAATGCAAACCAGGGTGGACCCTGCTTAGCAAAGGGGGCAATCATGCTTGCTACCACAAGACCCGCTCTCTTCCAAGGGTTTGGATAGACTTCAAAGGACTTGTGGGATTGTGAAGCACTACCTCTAGAACATAGGAAACTGCCTTGGTTAACCATTGGACCATTGGTTAACCTAACTCAGTCTTGTCTACACTGACTGGCAGCAGCTCTCCAAGGTTTCAGGAAGGAGTCTTTCCCAGTCCTCCCTGGAGATGCTGCCAGGGATTGAACCCGGGACCTTCTGCATGCAAAGCAGCTGCTCTTCCGCTGAGCTCCAGCCCCATCTCTCCAAAACTAGGAACATAGGAAGCTGCCATCTACTTAGTTCACGCATGATGGTCATGTGCATGCTGGCGTCACACGAGGACGCTTGGGGAGAGCACCACCAGCACATGAAGATAACTGGGAGGAGTGCCAACGATCCCGGAAGTGGTGGTAAGCGGCGGAGGAGCAGGTATGCACCTGCTCTCCTCCGTTTTAAAGTGGCAAGGGATGTGTTCCGAATTGCATCGCCAAATACGATTCATGCACGTGCCTAGTCAGTGTAGAGAATATGTAGGTTTTTCCTTTTGAATGGTCCTGTGAATGAAGCTGTATCATTGTGTAGCATTTTCCCAGGAGCGTTCTGAGGATGTGATTTAATTTCAGTCAGTACTAATTCGGCTACAGTCCATTATGGGGACAGCCTCTTGGAATAGATGTGTGGATCAGTGGTGTGGCAGCTTAATAAAAGCTGAGTAATGGTAGAGAAGCTGCTTTGATGATATAATGCCATTCTCAAAGGACTTTCTGGTCCCAGCTTTTGATGTATGTGGTATCTGCTTTTCCCTGGTCCATCTCAGGCACGCCTCAGACAGATAAGACTTTATAATTTGCTACACCAGTTGGAATGATCAGTTTCTTCTTCTTCTTCTTCTTCTTCTTCTTCTTCTTCTTCTTCTTCTTCTTCTTCTCAAAGCAAGTTGCTTCACTGTCCTGCACGAGGCCAAGATACAATGATAGTTGTCAATTGCTCATTGTAGGAAGGAAGTGAGAGGAGGGCTGGTCTTGTGAGCATGGATGGTTAACTTTTCCTAAGCAGTTTGCATTTCAGTGTTTGCTTTTCAATGAGTTACTGCATATGAGCACTGTCAGATATCCCCCTTAGGGGATGGGGCTGCAGCTCAGTGGCAGAGCATCTGCTCTGCATGCAGAAGGTCCCAGATTCCCTCCCTGGCAGCATCACCAGGTAGGGCTGGGGAAGACTCCTGCCTGAAACCTTGGAGAGCTGCTGCCAATCAGTGTATACAGTACTGAGCTAGATGGACTGAGGTTCTGACTCAAGATGGCAGCTTGCTAGGCTCCCAAGTACCTTATTTGCTTCTTGAGTCTGTCTTTCCTCGGCTGCTTCACTTTGGGGAGGGGGCTGCAGCTTGTTGGGAGAACTACTGATTGGCATGCAGGAGGTCCCTGGCAGCATCTCCAGGTAGGGTTGGGAAAGACTCCTGCCTGAAACCTTGGAGAAGTTGCTGCCAGTCAGTGTAGACAGTCCTGAGCTAGATGGGCTTATGCAGGGGTTCTCCAGATGATGCAATAAACTGTAGCAGGGGATGATGGGAGTTGTGATTCAGCAACATCTAGAGTACCACAGGTTGGGCTTGACTGACTCTAAGTCCGCTTCCTATATTCCTAGTCGGGGGGGGGGGGGTGGGGAGGAAATGGTGGCCATCAGCCACTGGCAAGACCACTATTGCTGCCGTCACAAACTGGCCGCAGCACCAAAAGGGGAATGGCAAGATCCAGAGGTTCTCAAATGTGGGTGTTCAGGTTATATGGGATGGGAATAGGAGCCTCCCCAACTCTGGCAACTTTTAAAGAGGCACTGAAGACATATCTATTCACCCAGGCTTTTAATTCGATGATGATTTTAAATTTCTAATGTTGGTTTTAATGTTAATGGTTTTAATGCTTAAATGTGTTTAATTGTTTAATAGATTTAGTTTTGAATTTAGTTGTCAGTGGGTTTTAATTCTTTTTATTTTGATGTAAACTGCCCTGAGCCATTTTTGGAAGGGCAGTATATCAATCCATCAAACAATCAATCCATCAAACAAACAAACAAATGTAACTCCTATCATCCAAGGCCGTTGAGGCTGACTATGATGGGAGCTGTAGACTTACAACATCCCAAGAACGCCTGGACTAGAGAACATTGAAAGGTGGCTTTATGCCCCTGAAGCCCTTTCCCACGATTCTCAACCGTAACAGAAGCAAAGTGAGCCTGTTAGAGCTGTACGGACATCCTCCCACTGGAAACGTGTGTTAGCCACTGTGGCACTTGGGTGACAGCAAGGCCCTGTCAAGATTCCCTGGAGCTTGGGCCTGCTGCCTGTCCCACAGATTGCCTGGGAAGCAAACGTTAATCTGCTGGTTTAGTGGGTTCATTGCCCTGGTTAGCCGATTAAAGCTTCCAAGGCCAGCTAAGGTGGAGGCAACACGCTAGCAGACCGATGTAGCCTTCCTTTTAGGAGCAGGGGCAGTCCACAGTGGCCTAAAGCACAACCCATGGTTTGACCCTGAGTGTTTCGTTTTTAAGCAAAAAGGGCCACCAGGGCTTCTGTGGGAACTTCCCTTCCATGCAAGCCACAGCTCTGTGTGTTTGTGTGTCTGTGTCTAGGTGGCCAGATTTGACTTTTAAAAAGCCAAATTCTGGCTTACAGCCCATTTGCCCCACGAGTATACCCCTTAGGTTCTGGCCACCCTGGACTCTGTGTGTGTGTGTGTGGTGGTGGTTTCAATAGGACAGTGGCATGAGGATCAATCAATCAATCTTTATTACGGTCATGGACCAGCACAAAGTAAGAAGGGTGATTACAGAAAGCCAAAGTATCAATAGGTATTTGCACCCTAGTAAAGGTAAAATGTGCCGTCAAGTCAATTTCGAATCCCTGCTGGTATGTTTCTCAGACTGTGGGAAACACCTATAATCGGGCAGCAGTGATATAGGAAGATGCTGAAAGGCATCATCCCATACTGCACGGGAGGAGGCAATGGGAAACCCCTCCTGTATTCTACCAAAGACAACCCCAGGGCTCTGTGGCTGCCAAGAGGCGACACCAACTCTACGGCACACTTTACTTACCACATCACCGTCTTGACTCCTCTCTCCTCCTCCAAATCCCATCAGATAGCAGCTTCAGATGGTGGCGCAAGTTTAAATAGTGCCTGCCTTAGTGCAGGGGTCTTGATCCTAATTGGGATCTCATGAGGCTGCTGTCTGACTTGGGTGAAACAAAAAAGAAAAAACCCCACACAGGGTCAAAAAGAGGCATTTCGTGTATAGATGAAGGGGATTTTCACCTCCTCTTGGGGACGTGTTCCTTGGCTGAGCGTGTGTGAACGGAATAACGTAAGGCCCATTAATTGTCCCAGAAAGGTTAAGGTGGCTAGGTCATGTGGAATGATCCGATGATGGAAGCCTATTGAAGAAGTTATGTGAAGAATTCCCGCTGGAAGGAGACCAGGAAGCCGGAAAAGGGCAAAGACCAACCGAGGGTGCAGAGAAGGATTTGGAAGGGCCGCGAATGATGAAGTGGGGAGGGGGTTGTATGGGCAGCAACCGCAGAGGATGGGCTTTAAAGGCATGCATTTATTCTGCAATATCCATGTGCCACCTTTCGCTGTCCGTGGTTCTCAAAACCATTTACAAATGTAATATCAGATATATAGGCAGATGGACTTACCTTGCAAAGACAGATCTGGGATGCTTGATGCTCTCATTGGTGTCAAGTGAATATTAGACCCCTGTGGTTCACTGTATTACGTGTCTCCTGGAACGTAGGAAGCTGCCTTATACTGAGTCAGACCCTTGGTCCGTCTAGCTCGGTATTGTCTGCACAGACTGGCAGCGGCGTCTCCAAGGTTGCAGGCAGGAGTCTCTTTCAGCCCTTATCTGGAGATGGCACCAGGGAGGGAACTTGAGACTTGCTGCATGCAAGGATGTAGATGCTCTTCCCAGAGCGGCCCCATCCATCTTATGGTTCTCACACATGTGGTCTCACATTCAAATGCAAAACCAGGGTGGACCCTGCTTAGCAAAGGGGGAAATTCATGCTTGCTACCACAAGACCAGCTCTCCTCCTCTTCAGGGAGGAGGTGATGATGGCAAAGTGAACGGGGGATCCCCCGATGATTCCCGCCCCCCTGCTACTGCCACTCTGCCCAACTGCAATGGCCTTTGGCTGGGGATTATGGGAGTGGTTGTCAACAACATCTGGGTATCCCTGTTACAGGGAACCCTGGTGCTGTGCCGGGGGAGATGTTCTTATTTATGTCACTCCTGAGGGCAGGACTAGGACCAAGGGGAAGCAGATTCAGGCTCCTCCATTATCAGCGGTGAGAGCATTTAGACTGTGGAACAGCCTGCCTCATGCAGTGCTGGGCTCTTCTCCTTTAGATATTCTCCAGCAGAGGCTGGATGGCTATCTGTCAGCGATGCTGTAGCAGCTTCCTGCACTGCGCAGCGGACTGGACTAAAGGTCCCTTCCAACCTTATCATGCGCAGTGGGCTGGACATGATAAAGGACCCTTCCAACCTTATCATGCTGTGATTTTGGTGTTCTTCCCTCGGATGTTCTTGCTGGCCTTGGCATGCCATTTTGGCATTTGTGGCCATCGTTACACCTCTGGGTCAATCCTGGGTTACCTCCTGTGGTCTCCGCTACATCTTGTGATGTTGATATCCCACCTTCCTTCCATCGTGGTACTCCAGGTGACCTGAAAAGCAGCTGTGTTCTGCCATTGAGGGGCAGTCCTTTCCTCCCAGCAAAAAAGTACCCTGTTTACTCAAATAGAAGGAAGCCCTGAATTTAAGACAACCCCCTGCCTTTAAAAATATGGGTTAAATATATGTTATACTACTTATCCAAAAGGAAAAAGCCACCGCTCCGTCCCCCAATTTGTAGCATCAAATAACTTGCAGGGGGGGAGGGCTATTCTTAGATTCAGGCAAATACAGATTGCAAAGCATATCCCGTACGGCTCTCTCTTTTGTTTTTGAATCATTTCTTTTTGCACAATGCCATTATTAAAGAGCTGTTAGTTTCAGCGGTAATACAAACATTTCACCTGCTAGAAATGGAACTCTTTATTATACGGGTTACTGTGAGACACACACTTCATCCCAGTTTCCTTTTGTCTGGGAGAGGATTTCCATTTTATTATTCTCTTCTGCCTTTTGCATTATTCCTCCTCCTGCAGAAATAGATGAGACGGAGATATTCCGGCTTCTCAGGGAAAAATGTAAACACCCACTGACTGGGAAATGGTCATTTCGAGTTTGCTGCAGACATTTCATTTATGTATGTAGCCCTTGTTCCTTCCGATGCCATGCTAATGGGGCACTCCAAGCCCCCTTTGAAGTGGATCTGGCACCAGAAGGTGCTTCCATTGGACAGCTACTCAGGATCCTCAGAGAGGGAGTCCCCTGCCAACTCTCGAGGCGTCATCTGTGCTCCTGGCCTTGGTGAAGGGGCGACTGGGCAATTCTCTTGGCCGAGAGACTTGATCTGTCATTGCTGCATCTCTCCCAATCCATCCACCAAGGCAAGGCTCACCATGGACCTTGCAGGGGAGCGCCCAGGTTAGAGAGTCTTGTGGAGGACAGTTGGCTGCCTGCCCTCCGAAAACTGGAGCCAGCCAGCAAAAACATTGACCAATTTAACCCCTCTTTTGCCCCCCCCCTTCAACATTTGAGGTGAAGCTCCTTGTGGGAGAACTTGTGGCTACATCCCTTGTCCGTCCCTCCCTCCATTCCTTTCCTTACACATCTGTCTGTCTATTCTTTCGTTCCTTTCTTCTTTCCCATGTCTGTCTGACTCCTTCCTGGCATATCTGACTGTTTATCAGTCATTTCTTCCATGGAGAACATAGGAAACACAAGATAAGCCTTGTTGGATCAGGCCCAAGAAGGCCCATCTAGTCCAGCATCCTGCTTCACACAGTGGCCCACCAGATGCCACTGGAAGCCTACAGGCCGGAGCTGAGGGCATGCCTCTCTCCTACTGCCCTGCAACTGATATTTAGCCTCTGAGGCTAACCACCTAATGGCGCAGCAGGGAAATGACTTGAGGTTGTCATTTGTCAGAGGTTGCCAGTTCGGATCCCCGCTGGTATGTTTCCCAGACTATGGGATACACCTCTATTGGGCAGCAGCAATACAGGAAGATGCTGAAAGGCATCATCTCAAAATGCACGGGAGGAGGCAATGGTCAACCCCTCCTGTATTCTACCAAAGACAACCACAGGGCTCTGTGGTTGCCAGGAGTCGACACAGACTAGACGGCACACTTTACTTTTGCCTCTGAGGCTGGAGGTGGGTTATAGTGCTCAGACTAGTAGCCATTGATGGACCTGTCCTCCCAGAATTTGTCTAAACCCTCTTAAAGCCACCCAAGCTGTTGGCTTTCAGATTTCTTTCCTCTGTCTGTCTGTCAGTCACTTCCTTGCCTGTCTCTTATCATTTCCTTTCTTCTTGTCCTAGTTATCTGTTGATTGATGAATAATTTAACCCTTCATGAATGCAATTACATGGGGTTCAGTCCAGGAAAGCTGGACTGAAACAAATCTTTTGACTTTTTTAAGCTGCCAGAAGACTCTTTGAGCATGTCCGTTTCTGTAGAACTGATATATGAATACATGTAAATATGGCAGTCAGGTCTGCCTACTCCATGAATCCACCCAACTGAGTGCCACCCAATAGTCATGCATGGCTCCTCCCTATTCCCTAGAGGGGAGCACTCAATCTACTTCCTAGTTCTACTCTTTGCCTGAAGGTTGAATTGGATGTCTGGCAAAGTCTCCACCTAACTTTTGTATAAAGGCTTGAAATCTGATTAAAAATAAATAAATGACAGTGAGTCAAGAAATCGAATTCCGCAATCAGTGCCATGTGCTCGCAGAATTTCTGCATACACCCAGCTCCGGCAACAATGTTGGGAGGTGCACCACACAAACCTTTCTCTTTCTCCTTTTTGCTCTTTGGCACCGACTGTCCTGCTCAGCTCATATCTCCTTTATTTTATTGCAGTGAGGTGAGAGCGGGCAGCTTATACACTTACTGGGTTTCTGTCATTTCCGGGACGGAAGAAAGTGAAGCTTCCCCTCCGCTGGTCTATGTCCACGGAAGCGGCTACTGTGGCGATGGAATTATCCAAAGGTAAGTAGTGGAATGGCTCCATGCAGCCTGATCTTAGGTCTGGTCGCTTTGGGATCCCGTTGGAAATAAATAACTTGGGTCCCTGCAATACTGTAATTCACATGTGCTTACTCCCTGTTCTGATGGTGTAATTAGCTTACAGGTACATCCCCTCATTCTCATGGCAATAAGGACTTGCAAAACAAAAACAAAAACAAAACCCCCAAAGCCACTTCTTGAGTTGCATTTTTAAGCTTAGTCCTGATCTGTTGCAGGAGTGGTTCTTTCATGAGGTGAGGTGATCACCCCAGGTGATTATTGGGTGGCGGGTTCCCTCTGCTGCTGCATCACAGCAGTTCTTCAGGATGAAACTGACCCCTGCACACTTTGCAGTGAGCACAAGGAGAAGGCTGCCTTCATCTTACACTCCTTACAAAGGGTGCCAGGACCACAGGATTGTGCCCATACATACACGGCCCTGTGCTTTGTCTCTGTTGATCGGATATGAGCTTCTTCCTGCAAATAGCAGCTCTGTTGGGACCCGATCTGGATCAAGTCCATGCTGGGGGCAAAGGGTGGAAGGAAGCCCTCCACCCCCTTCTGTGGTCTTGATCCTGATAGAGTTCCCCCATAGCTCCCATTTGGGGCGGGGGGAGAAACCAACAAGCCCACTTCAAGGGGGTAGTGTTTAATTGAAGCTTGTGGAAGTCCTGTTTTCTTACCACCTCCTTAAAAATAAATTTCTTGGTGTGAATCATTGTAAGAAAGAAAGAAAACATAGGAGAGAGAAATGTTTTCAGTATCTTCAGTTTAATCCTACGAAGGAGGCAAGGACAGGAGAGAGAAATGATTTCAGTATCTTCAATTAGTGTGTGTGTGTGTGTGTGTGTGTGTGAGAGAGAGAGAGAGAGAGAGGAGAAGAAGAAGAAGAGGTGTTCAGAGTATCTCCAGTTAATTGCTGAAAGAGAGAGAGAGAGAGAGAGAGAGAGAGAGAGAGAGAAAGCTAACATACGAGAGAGAAATGTTTTAATTATCTTAATTGCTGAAAGAAGGAAGGGAGGGAGGAGAGAGAGAGAAGGAAAGAAAGAAAGAGAGAGAGAGAAAGCAAGAAAGCAAAAGTAAGTAAGCAAGCAAGCAAGAAAATGAACACAGGAGAGAGAAATGTTTTCAGTGTTTCCCCTGCTGTCATTAAGCGAGAAGTCCCTGGAGATCTCGTGGCCAGGTTTGTTTTCCAGCTTGCTCACGAGAGGTCAGGTTTCCAGGGCAACCTCTCAGCTAGTTTTGCGCTGCAAGCCTGAAGGAGTCTGGGACTGAGGAACGGGAGCAAATGCTCTGACTGTGTAAATAGAGACCGCCTAGAGATGCATATATCAGGCGGTATAGAAATATGATAGATACACAGAAAGAATATAGACGTTTACAACCGTATCCTCCCTGCTTCAATCGAGCACGGTTTTTGAGCTTTCCTCCTCCCTTCTCTGTAATGAACAGAATTTATTTCATTTTAACCTGTTCTATGGAACATACTCCCTGTCGGAAGAAGAGCATTGACCTCTCTGGTGGACTTTAGGAAGGCTTTAAAGATATACCAATTCAACCAGGGATTTGGTTGGCTTTAATTATTTCAGTTGTTTTAATTGCTTTTAGCTGTTTAACTTGGTTCTGCTGCTCATTGCTTTAACCATTATCTATTTAATCATTATAAACTGCCATGAGAGGTTATGAGCAATGATACAGAAACATAAAGCTCTCTCTCTCGCGCGCGCTCTCTCTCTCTACACACACACACACACACGAATAGATTGCTGGTCAATGACTGAAATAAAGCTATCTAGAATAGAATAGAAGTTTCTTATGATCTATTATTGACCAGCAAAATACAAGATGCCAATAAACCAACAGAATAAATGCAAGGAAAACTTTAATAAAACTGGTAAGAAACATAGATAAGCATAACAAACATGGTTCAAGGTAAAACCGTTTTTAAAAGCCTTCAAAGCATTAATAAGTGGCCTAAATAAGCATACAAGACATTAAATGTGGCTCAGGGAAAACAGTTAGGAGTCTTTTGGAGAATACAAATAGCAGCAGAAACATATTTTGCAACTACTTCAGTTATTAACCAATCGTGATCTGATAGGTAGACAGATAGAGTGTTTATATATTCTTATTCACTAGATTTATAAGCCTCCTTCCTTTCAAAAGTTGAACTCAGAGTGGTGTTCAATAAAAACAAACCCTAGTGAAAAACTACAGTTTGCAATAACATACCATAATTGAACCAAACAATACCCACAACAATGCACAACCAACCAGAACAGAAGAAAAACACACAGCAGACCAAAATTAAGACCTCAGATATATCAAATAGAAACCGCTAAAAGGAACAGCAGAGTATGAACTTGTTTGCAAAAGGACAATGAAATCGGGACCTGGAGAGCATACTGCTCTTCCCTTTAGTGAGATTTTTAATCTGTTGTTTCCCCTTCTCTATAATGAACAGGATTTATTTTATTTATTTTCAATTCAATGAACTTAATAACATAAAATACATGTATTTCACATTTATTTAACTAAGCTATTATAACAACTAATAGTGCTCTGTGTTGGCTTTGCCACATTTCTTAAATCACTGGAACCTCTTTCTTCATCCAAAATGAGTGATTGCAGTTCTTGCTGCTGCTACTAAATGTAATTAACTCAAATTCCCATTGTGTACCAAATCCATCCAAACATCCCATGATATATTTAGACCCATTTCTTTTCACTTCTTCCCAGCATTCTAGTTATTTTTACCAGCTTGTAAGAAGAAGAAAATGGGGAGAAAGAAATAGCAATGTCCCCATGTTGGTATTTTGTTTTTCTGGACCTTCATATCATTTTTTTTTTTTAAAAATCTGGCTGTCATTTGCTCTGCTCTGCTCTGCTATATTCTCTGCTCTCCTCTCCTCTCCTTCTCCTCTCCTCTCTTTATTTAACCAATTTACATGCCACATAAAACTTATTTCCCTGGGTGGTTTACCATAAAAACAGTACAAATTAAAACAGAGTTCAAACAATTTATAATTTAACACAATGTTAAAACTGTTAAAAATGATTAAAAAACCCTTTATTTAGCGCATTTATATACCACCCAAAACTTGTGTCTCTCTTTTGCAGAGACCTTGGGGAAGAGTGTGATGATATGAACAAGATCAACGGAGATGGCTGTACCCTCTTCTGCAGGCAGGAGCTGTCCTTCAATTGTGTTGGTAAGTTACTTTGGGGTGGCATGGCAAAGTAGCTTTAATCCCTTGCTTGCTCCATGAGAAACAATTTATATCTATAATTTATATGGGAATTGGTTATCTCAGGGACATATTTTCAGGAGGCACAGTGGGCTTCAGAGGAAATAGGCTAAAATTGTGCCTCCTTTGTAGCATCTGTGCTGCATTAGTCTGAATAGCGGCTGCTGTGTGGTTTTGTCAAGCACTTGGGCTCTCTGATGAAGACAGGAGAAGTACTGCGGTCAGGCGTTCAGCCTCAAGAGGTGCCTCTGCTCCACAGGCTTATGTCTGGTGAGCACACTGAACAGGGTCTTTCCGTGGTAGCCCCCAGCCTTTGGAACTCACTTCCCCAGGAGGTTCATGCTGCCCCTTTTCTCATTGCTTTTAGGTGTCTGCTTAGAGCCTCTTTGTTTCAGAACTGCTGTCGAAGTTGGGAAGCGTTCTGGTTGTCTTCTGTTGGGCCTTTACGGTGCATTTTTTACACCTCTGATTACTGCGATTTACATTTTATTTTTTGGTGGTGATGTTAGCTGCTTTGACTTTGAGGCCATTGAGATTGACTTTAAGATTCAATGCTCAAACGGGTAGTACAATCAAACGGGTGCCAGTAGTACAGGCCAGGGGCGTAACTTTAATAGGGCAAGGGGAGACCGTTGTCTGGGGGTCCACTGCCTTGGGGGGGCACTCCAGAAGCAAGTCACATGACTGACTCCCCCAGCCGCGCACCCGCCCAGGGCTTCCTTCAGTTGTATTCATCCTCCGAAATTGATGTGAGTGTTAAGACCTGGAGCTACCAGAACAGCATGTCTTTCTCTAGTACCATTCAATGACTTGCATCGTCTACAATTTGCAACCCCTTTTAAAAAATAATTTAGGATGATGTTCTCCATTTAAGATTTCTTTGCTTCATGAACAGAGTTTCAGTGAGTGGGGGCATTTTAAAATCTTGTCTCTGGGCCCACTCCAACCTTGCTACACCCCTGGTACAGGCACTGGGGAAACCGTGCTGCCCTCAAGTATTGCAGTTACGAACTTTCACTGTGCTTATTTTGCATGCATTTGAACTTTGCATAACAGTCTCACAGGCTGTGCCTTTTGGCATTTCTATGCCCTTTGAGCGCCACTGTTTTCCTCTATATCCCTGCGTCTGTGTCTGTCTATGTACCTGCTGCCAATCATTTGCTGAGTGGGGTTCTCATTCCAGGCTGAGCAAAGGACAGAGGGGGATCTGCTGGTAGATGCCTGGGTGGCTTGCGCATGGCTTGGACCAAGGGTCTGACTCACTATAATAAGGCAGCTTCCTATGTTCCTGTGATGTCTTAGCCACATCCCATCCGATTAGATGCTACTCACATTTAGCCCTCCCAATCCCTGCCTGTGGTTCACACAGGCGGGGGGGGGGGCTGATTATTTCTGTGCTTTGCCGCCTTTTGGTTGACCGGCCTGTAATCTGGAGCCCGATAGATGGGGAGGGGCCACTGGGGAAGGCTGTGATGTGCAAAGCCTGCTTGCAAACAGAGGCGAGAGGGCAAAGAAGGATCCCATGGGAGCCAGAGGGAACTGCCATCCCCTTTGAGATGCTAATAAGCCCCCTTGAAAGGAATCAAAGGCACTTTAGCCTCCCTTTTCAGAGGTGATAATTGCTTAACCAGATCTCTTTGGTGAGCTTTGCTGGACCTTGATTAGCAAGGCTTGACAGCACAATGGCCAGGAGATGTCGAAGCCCTCAAGGGGCCCAGGGGCCTTTCAGGTCCTTTAGCCCCCCCATTACGCACTTGTGCATCCCATTTGTAAGAGTATCTCTGGCGGAAAGGAGCGGTCTATCAACGGTGACTAGTCGGAGGGCTATGGGCCACCTCCAGCCTCAGAGGCCGGATGCCTCTGAATACCAGTTGCAGGGGAGTAACAGCATGCCCTCAACTCCTGCCTGTCGGCTTCCAGCAGCATCTGGTGGGCCACCGTGTGAAACAGGATGCTGAACTAGAAGGGCCTCCTCGGGCCTGATCCAGTAGGGCTGTTCTTACATTCTTAAGTCACAAATTATGTTCTTACTAGTATTTTTCAGCCCGTTGAAATAACGGGCGCTAGTTGCCTTCTCCGCCCTCCCCCGCCGCCTCCTCCCGGCCGGACCTTCCGCCTTCCGCGGTGGTTGGGGGGGGAGCCTCCGTGGTGGTGCCGCCCGCCACCGCCGCCTTTGGCCTTCTGGGCGGGTGGTGAGTTCCGCCGCCAAGAATGCCGCCTGCTGACCTGCCGGACCCGCCGCCGCCGCCTCTGTCCTTTTCGGTGGGCGGGCCAGACCCGCTGCCGCCACCTCTCCTCTCCCCGCGGCCGGGCTGGACCCGCCGCCGTCTCTGCCCTCCCCGTGGCTGCCTCTGGGCTCCCCTCGGCCGGGCCAACCAACCGGCCAACATGGCCGCCTGGTGCCTGCGGCCGAGGGAGACATGGGCACAGACACCGGAGGACACGGGCGCACACCCCAGGCACTTTATTATAGAGGATGTCAAGAGATCTGTGCTGGTAGCACAGCCATGGATCGTCCCACAGCATGGGCGCCATATTGATGCATCTCGACCACCATAGGCAGTCTCCAGGATTGGTACTCCCAATGCATTTTGGTAGGAGATTTGAACTGTTCGCTCCCCCCCCCCCACACACACACCTCCCCCCCCAGTGCACTGGAGTTTTATGGGGCTGGTTTATAAAGGAATGGCATGTCTCCTTGATAAATAAACACGCTTGTTTATTTCTTTGCATTTATATCCTGCTGTTCCTCCAAGGATCACAGAGTGGTGTCCATGCTTACGTTGATCCTCACAACAACCCTGTGAGGCAGGCTAGGTATGGAGAGAAGTGACTAGCTCAGAGACACCCAGTGAGTTTCATGGGTGAATGGGGATTTACACTTGGGTCTCCCCGGTCCTAATCCGACACTCTAACCACTATACTACACTGACTTTCTAAGCTGGGGACACGGATCCTAGCAGTTGTCCCAATGAGGCATTGGCTGTGAAAATTCAGCAGCCTTTGATGCTCTTTCTTTCTCATGTTAATTTCAGTATGGGGGCATTCCCAGCACAAATGCAGACTCTGATGTGGTATTCAGTGGCACACGTGGGGGTTTCCCTTAATCATGGCTTATAGACTTCTCTTCTATGAAACTGTCTGATCCTCTTTTAAAGGGTGATCACATATCAGAGATGTACATATCAAGCAGTATAAAAATATGATAAATAAATCAATCAGTAGGTGTGAGCATTATCTGCTGTCAGATATCCCTCCCCCCAGGGGATGGGTCCATAGCTCAGTGGAAGAGCATTTGCATTCCTGCAGAAGGTTCCAGGGTCAATCCCTGGCAGCATCTCCAAGATAGGGCTGGGAGAGACTCCTGCCTGCAACCTTGGAGAAGCCGCTGCCAGTCTGTGAAGGCAATACTGAGCTAGATGGGCCAATGGTCTGACTCAGTAGGAGGCAGCTTTCTATGTTCCTAATCGATTCCAGGACTGAATTCCCTCAAGGTCTCCTGCTAGAGTATCCACCTGCTGGGAGGATATGATGAAAAGTGGAAACACTTTGTGGCTGGAAAGTGACCCGCAACACCTCCCTCCCACCTACCCTGCATGGTGTTTGGTCCTCTTCCTTTGCTTTGTGTGCCCCCTCTCCCCCTTTTGAACTTTGCACAATTGCTGTGCAGGGCAGACGAGTGTGATTGTTGTGACCTGTGCTGGGTGCTTTAGAGACAGAGGGTTGCTGTTGTCCCGTCCAGTGGTCACAACCATCCTTTCCAAACTTCCGTCTCTGGTCGGTGAACAATAACATAAAAACCTGACTCCCCGGCCTTCCTTCCCTCTCTCCTCCCCACCCTTTCTAACCAGATAAGGTCTGGATCAGTGCCCTTAAGACCAGGGAAGGCAAGGGAGAAGAAACCCTGAAGTCTTCCGTCAGGCCTCCTCCAAAGACAAAGTTGAGAAAAGCAAGCAGAGAAGATTAATAGGGTTTTGTTCCTCTGTGATGCTCTCACTAAATTGCGAGGGCCGTGGTGGGGTAAATAAATCAATTCACTCTGGCATCTGGAAGGGCTCGCTTCACAGCCTGACGTAGCCCCTTTGCCTGAGATGCCCCCGTGCCATACGGCCACCGCTTCCCCCGTCGTTATGATCTAAGAGCAGCATGTTTGTTCGCATGATGGGAGAGAATGAGGAGTCTGTGTTGGTTTTATTTCTGGCTTCCCCTCTCCGCCCCCCCCCCCGGTGCAAATGTCTTGCTTTTTCTTGCCTTTTTCTTCTTCTTCTTCTTCTTTTAAACCCTGTTTGGAACTCACTCCAGCCCTGAACACTTTCAGAGCAAGAGAGAGTAATCCGTGCTGTTGGCTCGCAAGATTAAGGCTAGTGAGCAGAGCTAGGGTGAGATTGTAGTCAAGAGCTTGACACAGGGAGACCTGGGTTCAAATCCTGGCTGGGTGCCATTGGGCCAGTGACATCAGCCTGGCATAGATCTTACAAAACAGAGTCCTGTTGGTTGGCGTATCCCCTTGGACTCTGGCTGCCTCCTGTTGCTGGCGTGTGAGGGGAAGGGATGGGATCACCGAACACTTGCTTTGTATGCAGGAAAGTCCTGGGTTCAGTCCCTGGCAGCATCTCCAGGTAGGGCTGGGAAAGACTCTTGCCTGAAGCCTTGGAGAGCTGCTGCCAGTCAGTGTAGACCGTGTCGAGCTAGATGGACCAAGGGCCTGACTCTGTAGCAGCAGCTCCCTATGTTCCTGTGAGCAGACTGGAAGCGGCTGTTCCTAAGAAACCTCGTTTCCCCATTTCGTCCAGATAGAAACCGCAGTTAACAAACCAGGATATCAAACATAGCTCCAATCCTGGTGGGATATTCTAGTGGGTTAGTGCCCTATGGTTTGATCAAACCATGATTGCGAGTTCACACATCACAGGAGGACCATGGTTAGGTCAAACCGGACCGCTTCAGACTTTGGTTTCCGACCATAGTCTGACTGCCTGGAATAAACCACGGTTTGTGGACTGACGGGGTTCAGCGATACAAACGGGCTGACGTGAAACTCAATGAAGCATGGTTCTGTGTGGTGTATGAAACTACCGGATGTGAAATTGTGTTTTTCTACAAACGGCTAATGGAAGATTTAAACGACTTCCCTTCATTCATGGAAAGAGAGGGGACGTAGAAAGCTGCCGTATTCCGAGTCAGACCTTTGGTCCATCTAGCTCAGGATTGCCTATACAGAGTGGCAGCTGCTGTCCAAGGAGCCTCTCCCAGCATTACCTGGAGATGCCACCAGAGAGGGAACCTGGGACCTTCTGCATTCCAAGGGGATGCTCCGTCCCTGAACTATAGACCCTCCTTCGTGTTTGATGCTCTACCAAGTCAGACCTTTGGTCCGTCTAGTTTAGTATTGTCTACACTGACTGGCAGGAGCATTCCTGGACTTCTGGCGCAGGGCCCTTAGCAACATAGGAAGCTGCCAAATACTGAGTCAGACCCTTGGTCCAGCTAGCACAGTATTGTCTACCCAGACGGGCAGCGGCTTCTCCAAGATTGCAGGCAGGGGTCTCTCTCAGCCCTGTCTTGGAGATGCTGCCAGGGAGGGGACTGGTGACCTGGATGCTCTTTCCAGAGCAGCTCCATCCCCTGGGGGGGGGGAATCTCTTCCAGTGCTCACACTTCTCGTCTCTCATTCAAATGCAAACCAGGGAGGACTCTGCTTAGCTAAGGGGACAAGTCATGCTTGCGACCACTAGCCCAGCCCAGCCTGGAGATGCTTGCAGGGATTGAACCCGGGACCTTCTGCGTGCAAAACGGATACTCTGCCACCGAACTACAGCCCTGTCCAGACAAAGGCATGCACTGGAAGCTCACGCCATGGCCTTTTATGAATGCATGGGCCCATTTTATACACGGGTAGGGGGGACTCGCTCTTCTACGCAACTGTCTTCCCCTTTCGGCACTCCTCCTACTCTCAGTAGGGAGAAATATCTCAAGGATGAATTGTGACTTTTTCCACAGCTTGCCAATATCTTGCAGACGCCTCCTCTCAAAGGCCCGCCTCTCTCTCTCCTTTTGGTGAGGCCTCCTTGCCTCCAGAAGACCCCCTTGGGTGGCTCTGACCCACCCCTCGCCTCCCCTTTAATAAAGCAAGGCTCCTGCTCCCCCAACCCTCCCCACTGCCCTTATTGTTTTGGTAGACCGGTGCATTCAGGGAAGCGATTAATATTCATGAGCTTTTGTGAGAAGCCCTTTTGGGGGAGGCTGGGAGGGACACACACACACACACACACACACACACACACACACACACACACACTTTCCTACGTCCTTCCTTTTCCTTTGGCTTTCCCCTCCTGCTCTCTCGCCTTTGTCAGAGAGGGGTAATGTGCTTAAAATAAATTGATGGATGGCCATCCATATTCATGCTGAGCAGCGTCCTTACTTTGCCTCCCTGCTCCTTCTCACACCCCTGCACAGAACAGGCACTGCATGTCAATGCGTTCCATAGCTCTGCCCATCAGTGACAGGCCCTTTTTTCCTGGTGGATTAACAAGCCCCGTTGGTCTGAATGGCTCCTGCTCCTCCGGCCCACTGAGATGGGGTGGGGTGTATGTGTGTTGGTGGGGTGGGAGGGTGGTTGTTTCCCCTTTTCTAAGCAGTGCAGGTTTCAAAGTGTTGTTCGCCCAACTTTGACCATTGTTCCAGCCACTTGTTGGGTGGACCAACCTCCTGGGAATATCGTAAGTCAACCACCAGGCTACCGAAGAGGCAGACCCCGGCTCCTTGGTTCTGGGTACCTTTTCCCTTCTCCTCCTCCTCCTCCTCATTATTATTATTTATTATTTATTTGATTTCTATACCGCCCTTCCAAAAATGGCTCAGGGTGGTTTACACAGAGAAATAATAAATAAATAAGATAGATGGCTCCCTGTCCCCAAAGGGCTCACATTCTAAAAAAACACACAAGATAGACACCAGCAACAGTCACTGGAGGGATGCTGTGCTGGGGGTGGATAGGGCCAGTTACTCTCCCCCTGCTAAATAAAGAGAATCACCACGTTAAAAGGTGCCTCTTTGCCCAGTTAGCAGGAGTTGAAGGCATGTAGGGGTAGAAACATGCAAACGCAGATGGAAGGAAGAAGGACACTAGACCACATATACCCAGATGTTGTGTGTGTGTGTGTGTGTGTGTGAGATTGTAAATAGTTATTTTAATTAATTAATTAATTAATTAATTAATTAATTAATTAAACAATTATTTATTATTTATTTGCTGCTTTCCAACAAAAAGCTCTCATAGTGGCTTACAGGACGCCCTTGTTTTTTGTGTGTGGGGATTATGTGGTCCAGCGTGGGCGGGGTCTGTGTGTTTCGTTCGGGGCACACCCTGTGAGCGTAACATCACGCGCAATGGATGCCATCAAAGGGGCCGACGGGCGGGGCTGGACCTAGGCCGCTGCTCGGCTGGCTCCGCCCCTGATGTGATGATAAACGGGGTCCCTGTGAGCAGACTACGAATCGGGGAAACCACAATACGAGAAGCTGCGAAAAACAAGGGTCTCCTGTACATCGGAAAATTAATGAAATAGTTTCCTGTCCCCAAAGAACTCACAGTCTAAAAAGAAATGTAAGGACAACATCAGCAATGGCTACTGGAAGGGTGCTGTGCTGGGGCTGGATAAGATGGGGACAGTATCTCTCCCTCTCCCCTCTCTCTCCCTCTGTTTAATATAAAAGAGTCACTGCTTTAAAATGCATCTCCTTGCTTACTTAGCAGGTAATGGAGCAGTACCTATGGCCATAAACTGGGTATCACAAAGTAGCCTACCCAGTGTTGGGAGTTGTACACTCATATTTATTTATTAATTGCTCTGCTTGCTTTACATTTATATCCCACACTTCCTCCAAGGAGCCCAGAGCAGTGTGCATGGTTATAGTTATCCTCACAACAACCCTGTGAGGTAGGTTTAGGTTAGACTGAGAGATACGTGACTGGCCCACAGTCACCCAGTGAGTTTCATGGCTGAATGGGGATTTGAACTCGGGTCTCCGTGGTCCTAATCCAACACTCTAACCACTACACTACACAGTCTCGGTATGAGCTAATATCTAGGGTGGTGTGAGTTAAAATCTAGGGTGGAGGAAGGGGAAGTGATCATGTTGGAGGTGTGCACATAGCCACAAACCACAATAATAGGCTGCGTAAAAGTGCTGGGGAGGAAGGTGCCATCAGAACCTAATAATCACCCCCCTATCCTCCTGCTTCGATTTCAGTTCACACACAATTTTAAAAAAGTCGGGAGTGTGCATGCACAGCTTCCAGAACTGGGTAGGAAGCTTCCCCTGCCCAGTTGATGATTGTGTGAACCAACCTAATTTGATTTTGCTTTAATATTGGATTTATTTATCTTTTTAAAAAATCCTCTACTCTAATATGTTTACCAGCCTGCATGAAAATAAGTTTATTTTCGGGCCAGTGTAAACAAAGATAATGGTCTGATATCATCCTGGAACCTGTTGTTCCAAAATAGAATAAAAGTTGGTCGTGTCTGTATGTACCTATTAATCTAATAAATGGTTTCTCTCTGATCCACATATTGTATGTCAGTTGTGGTGGGGATGATAGATCTCCTTTTTTATAAAACCAATCAGGCAGTGGTCTATCAGTAAGTGTTCTTTCAGTCTGTAGCATTTCCCTGCTATCTGAGCAAAGAGGCACCTTTTTAAAGTGATGATTCTCTTTATTGAGCAGGGGGAGAGCAACTGACCCTATCCAACCGCAGCACAGCATCCCTCCAGTGACTGTTGCTGGGGGTCTAACTTATGTTTCTTTTTTAGATTGTGAGCCCTTTGGGGACAGGGGGCCATTTTATTTATTTATTTATCGATCTATCTATTTATTTATTTATATCTGTGTAAACTACTTTGGAAACTTTCGTTGAAAAGCGGTATATAAATATTTGTAGTCGTCGTTGTAGTAGCATTTGGTATTTTAGCTGCTGCCAGAAGGTGAATGACAATTCCCAACACTGAGTTGTCTCTCTAGGGATGTCAAAAACAATCTGAGAAAATCCTCCCATGTTTCAGGAACCCTGAAATTCTTGTTTGGGTTTTAGTTTCTCTTTTCTTCCAAGTCAATAGGGGCAGTTTGAGCACAGAAACCTGGCAGTGTTTATCAGAAAGTGTCAGCTCTTAAGGAACTTTGAGGGCTTGTTCTCCAAAAGGCCTCTTGATACGTTTAGTGTTTAATCTGTGGGTTGAAACTACAAGGAAGCAAATTCAGTCTAGACATTAGGAAGAATTTGCTACCTGTAAGAGCTGTTGGGTGTTAGAACAGTTAGCGTCAGGATCTCCTTTGCTGGAAACCATCTGTCCAACAGTTTCAAATGGAGGTTGGACCGCCGTCTGCCAGGGATGTTGTAGGAGATCCCTTCACTGAGTTGCAGGTCGGACCAGAAGACTTCTAAAGTCCCCTTGTTGTATTCTGTCTAGTAATCTTTTATGGTTTTTTGGTTGTGAAGTTTGTCCCAGTGGGGATCCTGTAGAGAGAGAGAGAGAGAGAGAGAGAGAGAGAGTGTGTGTGTCTGTGTCTGTGTCTGTGTGTGTGTGTATAGTCAGATCAGAAAGGCGGGGGGGGGGATGGAGCAAATGGAGTTGTTTCTGATTAAACTATTCGTTAAATCTACACAAGATTTCTTTGTGTCTATGAGGGAGGTAAAGGTAAAGTGTGATGTCGAGTCGGCATCGACTCCTGGCGACCACAGAGCCCTGTGGTTGTCTTTGGAAGAATACAGTACAGTAGCTAAAAAAAAAAACCCCTTCCAACTCTAGACCTATGATTCTGTGATCTTGAGAGCTGGTACAGCGTAGAGTGAGCTGAAAATCAGGACTTCTGTGGTTTGCATCTCGGCTCTTCTGCAAGCTCACCAGGTAGCCTCAGGAACTTATTAGGTAGCCTCAGACAGGCCCCACCCGCTCTGCTTCAGCCCCTCCCACCACCTGCAATATGGGCGGTCAATACTTACTTTCCAGGTTTGTTGTAAGGATTACATCAGGACAATGATGTAATCATTGACAAACGATGTAATCAAGACAAACCATTCAAACAGCACAATACAAATGCTGAATATTGTTGGTATTCAGTATTACCTTGGGAAACAGTTCCTGTGTACTGCTGCTATTAATAGTTATATACTGCTTTTCAACAAAATTGCCCAAAGCGGTTTTAGGGATGTGCACGAAATTTGCACGAATCGATTAGAATTTGAATCGATTTCTTTTTTCTTTCTCAGAGTGGAGATTTGTTCAAATCTATTCAAATCTGCCCAAATTCGAATCAGTTTGAACAAATCTCCTATCTGTTCAATGGTTCCAAATGGAACAGCTTTCTAATTCTACTCAAATTCATATCGATTCATGCAAATTTCATGCACATCCCTAAGTGGTTTACATAGAAACATAAATAATTAATAAGATAGTTCCCTATCCCCAAAGGGCTCATGACCTAAAAGGAAACACAAGGTCGACATCAGCCATAGCCACTGGAGGGATGTTGGGCTTGGATAGGGCCAGTTGCTTTCCCCCTGCTAAATGTAAGGGAATTGCCATGTTAAAAGGTCCCTCCTTGCTCAATTAGCAGGGGTACAAGAAAACACATGTTTTCTGTGTGCGTAATACACAATAATACAGGAGAGCTGGTATTGTGGTAGCAAGCATGATTAGGTAAGCCAGGTCTACCTTGGTTTGCAGCTGGATTGGAGATTACATGGGATTGCTGGAAGAGATAGCCGTTGCTCAGTAGAAAAGCGTTTGCATGTTTCCATGCAGAAGGTCCCAGATTCATTCCCTGGCAGCATCTCCAGGTAGGGCTGGGAGAGACGCCTGCCTAAAACCCTGGAGAGCCGCTGCCAGTCAGTGTAGACAATGCTGAGCTAGATGGACCAAGGGTCAGACTCAGTATAATGCAGCTTTCTATGTCACTCGTGGAGGGGGAACCCTCCATAATATTGCAGGTTTCACTAATCATGGTGTTGTGCAAGCAACATGTATACTTCACAAGTATTTGTGTACATTTGGCAGATGAGAATGGACTCCTGGGTTTAAAAAATGGGATGTTCAAAGTACTCCTAACAGGACAGAAACTTCTTCGCAGCGAAGCTAAGAGAGCTGTCTTTAGCCAGTGATCTTTTTGATGCTTCCATGCAGGAAAACAGCAGGGGAACTTGAATATACTTTCAGAGTTGGCAGAGGGACGATGAGGCGAAGACCAACTTGGTTCAAGAATCTGCTACTCAGAAACAATGTGTGTGCATTTTTCGTTGGTTCTTTTATTATTATTATTATTATTTTAAAAGTTGGACATGTATGGCGCAGACCTTGTTGAAGTTGGAACCATTCCAAAGAAAATAGGCATACTTAAAAATACCCTTCTCCCCTCCGCTCTCCAATTTTGCATGGCTTCTTTCTTTCTTGCTTTTTTTTTTTAAAGCAGCTATTGTACAAGAGGAGATAATTCTTGTGCCAACAGCTCCATCCCAAACTGAAAACAGGAAGCAGCGCTCTGTGTGTGCCTGTCCCTGCTCTGCTGCCTTGGCCATGCTGCTTGCGCAATGAAAGCCCCACTGGAGATTTCGGCCCTCAAATTAGCTGGATGCTTGGAGTTTTATTCGCGATGTGGAAAGCTACCCGCCAGAGATGGCGTGTTTATGTTTTCTTCCATCTGCTTCTCTGTGTCACTGTGACTTTGCACCAACTAAGCCATAGTCCCTGGTCTCTGCTCCACAAAAGTCAAGAGGGCAGGAGCACCGGCTTAGGAAAAGGACCCCAAAGAAGTTAAATACACAAAGAGAAGCAAAGTGAAAGGCCAGCTTTTCACTCAATGCAGAGCCCCTGAAGATGCTGTTAAGTTCATGTAGGGGCAGTGTGCTAGGGGACAGATAGAAGTCATGTTCACCTATGCTCTCCAGATATCCCCATGTCTATCACAGGCACACAGGAAGTTGCCTTCTACTAAGTCAGAGCCTTGGTCCGCTTAACTCAGTATTGTCCGAACTGACTGGCAGCCCTGAGGAGGAAAGTTAAAAGAAAAAAGAATAGAAATTTTTTTTTAAAGCTCAACGAACCCCCAAACTGGGGGTATGTGTGTTTGGTCTGGGGTTGAGCTGAACTGGGGGTGGTTCGGATTCGAACTTGTTTGCACACCCCTACTTGAAACATTTCAGGACCCTCCTACACTGGAGTTGGAGGGCAAGCAAAACGTACCCTTCACTTCCATGGGTACCCCTCCACTTTCACACAAGCCACAGAGACAGAGTAGAGTCCTGTGGCACCGTAAAGGCTACTGCGTTCTGCACAGCACAAGCCTTTGTGGATTAGAGCTCGCCTGGGCAAATGGTGCCATTCCTTCACCCGTGCTAGAATCAAACTGGGTATCAAGTTAGAACAGACAGCACAAATGAAATGGGGTTTAAACTCTGACAGATTGGCTATAGCACATGCTCTTCTGGATTAGAGCTGTGTGGTGTAAGCTTTGGTGGCCTATCATGCATCCAGTTTATTGGTCTGTAATCTACAGAAAGCATCTCCAAGTTATAAGGCTGAGAGAGATTCCTGCCTGCAATCTTGGAGAAGCTGCTGCCAGCCTGGGTAGGCAATACTGAGCTAGACAGACCAATAGTCTGACTCAGCATACGGCAGCTTCCTATGTCACCTGCAAAGGACCCAAGTGCCTAAAAGGAGCTGAGCTTTCATCTGTCAGCTCATCTCTGGTAAAGCTTTCAAGATAAACTTAATGGGGGACCACTGGGACCTTCAGGAAAAACAGAACTGCTTTGTAACTCATACAGTCCAAGCTGAGCAGGGAAACGCCACTGGAAGATGAGTAGAAGAGGAAGTAGCTGCAGGAAAGCAGGCAAAATGATCGTGGGATTGGAAGCAACTTCCCTGCAGGGAAAGGCTAAAGCACAAAAGCCAGTGTGGCATAGTCGTTCAACAGGGATTTGAACTCTGGTCTCCCCCGGTCCTAGTCTAACACTCCCCGTTCAGCCATGAAACTCACTGGGTGACGCTGGGCCAGTCACTTCTCTCTCGGCCTAATCTACCTCACAGGGTTGTTGTGAGGAGAAGCATGGCCGTCTATACTGCTCTGGGCTCCTTGGAGGAAGAGTGGGATATAAAGACAGAGCAAGCACTGCACGGTCAGCCGTTCTCCGGGGCTTCAGAGAGGGGCGAGATCCTGCCAGGGATTGAACTTGGGGCCTTCTGCAGGCAGAGTCCTTCACTCGTCAGCTATGGCCCCCGCCCAGCCCAGCCCCCGTCCTTAAAAGGGCAGCCTGACATGTTTCATCATCGTGACCTGCCAGCATTACGAGCGTATCTTCCCTTAAAGAGCGAAATAAAAAAATACGGCGGCAAATACAGTCGTGAAAGCACTCTCCCCGCACCCCCCACCCCCCGTTTCTCACAGCCCACGAAGCCCCTGGAACACCTAATCTTTTCCTGGCTCCCGTAGTCAGTGTTGCTGGGCCGACCGTGCCAAGGAGGTTATGGAGGGAAGGGCGTGCCGATTCGGTGGAGCGGAGCTGGAACCGGAGCCCGGGCATGCTCGCCGGCTGCCGAGCTGTCCGGCGAGACGTTCCTTAATCAAGTGGAGAGTCTCCGTTTCTAATTCAGACATCTTTGTCTCTCTGCTCCGCTCCTCCCTTGGGCTTTTCAGCCTCCAAGCAGACAGATTTATTGGGGTCTTAAATGTAATCGGGAACAAATTAGCTGCCATTAAGGACGGCGTCCTGGCCCGACTGGAGCTATTTGAATGCGGCGTCCTCTTGGTACGAGTCGGAATTAACTGGTATTGTTGCAGATCTGCCTCCCCTTTCATCCCCAACATACAGTCCTATCCAACGCCCGTTACTTATATCAACAGCTTAGAGGGGGCAATCTCTTGGAGATGGCACAGGAGAGCACTGGTTGCATCAATGCTGGGTTTATTTCAATGCCTTCCAGGGCAAGTAGAATGTCTGGGCCCAGATGGGTGAGGATGTAAGAGAAGCCCCCCCAGGATGAAGAGGAGAGCTGGTCTTGTGGTGGAAGCATGAATTGCCCCCTTTGCTAAGCAGGGTCTACCGTGGTTGCATTTGAAAGGGAGACTACATGTGTGAACACTAAGAGATTACCCTTAGGGGATTGCAGAGGGTTCCAAGTTCCCTCCCTGGAAGCATCTCCAAGACAGGGCTGAGAGAGATTCCTGCCTGCAACCTTGGAGAAGCCGCTGCCAGTCTGGGTAGACAATCCTGAGCGAGATGGACCCATGGTCGGTACAAGGCAGTTTCATATGTTCCTACCAAAGAGCATTGCTACAAGTAAACCTGCCCAGCCATTTCCTCCTCCACCCCTGAAGATCCCCAAATAGATCCCCCAACTTCTCCAACCGCAAATGAGGCAACGGCATGTGGAGAACGTTTTGGTTCAGTGTCCGTATTTGGTGGAATGAAGCCGCAGCCGACTGGCCTCCAAAATGAAATGTCGTGACCAAGTTTGGAATTTCCCCCAGGTGGAACCCATGGCAAGTGAGGGGGTTGGAGGTGCATGTGTGTCAAATCCCACTTCTGCCACAGCATGGCTGGGTTTCTTTTCACAAGTTCTCATCCGCCAATGTCAGTTTCTTGCTTGCAAAACAAACAAACAAACAAACAATAATAACAGATTGCAGGACAATTTGCTTGCTTCAATGTGCTAGATTTCTTGCTAATGAAAACCAACCGTCCTCCTTGGAAGTTCAAACTATCTTTCACGGGTCTGTGAAAACAATCCTGGGACAGAAAATCCACTGGGCACCTACCCCTTCATGTCCCCCAAATATTTTATTTTTTTAAAGGACTAGCAGTACTTCCATTCTAATGCTCCAGAGGGAGGCAGTCTAATTTCCCCTGCCTAATTTCTTCCCCATGTCTCTTCCGACCACGCAGCACTACTATTAAGGCCTTGGACCTGTCCACTGTGGGGGCGGGTGGGGAAAAAGGGGACAAGTCATTAAGTAATTGAATTGTAATGATCTGATTTATTCTGGCTCTCGCAGTGTTATTTCACCTTGCAAATGAAGAAGGAAATGTAAACAAGATATTCTACTCTTTGGAAGAGACTCAAGATAGAGCAGCCACTGAGTTTTCTGTCAGTCACTGACAGCTCGACTTGTTAGGGGTCACCTCCCTCGTTAAAAAAAAAAAAATCCATTCTGGCCTCTCTGTTTCCTACGGGGTGTGTGTGTGTGTGTGTGTGTTGCTCATGATGGGGTATTACTGTTGTATTGCTTTAGAGCTTAGTTCGTGGAGGGAATCAGACAAGGGAAAGGATATAGGAATGTGGAGAAACTCCTGGATAAATTTTACTTGTTTTACAAAAGTTCATTTGGCATCCCTTGAAAACACTTAGACGTTTTGTTATGGGAGGAACCTTGAAATCCACATCAAGCTTAACTGTGTGTGAACTTGCAGTTACTATCAGTCGTGTTACGCAGAAGTCTCCTGAGAATTTTTCCTGGTCTCGTAGAATAGGAACATAGGAAGCTGCCATATACTGAGTCAGACCATTGGTCTATCTAGCTCAGTATTGTCTCCACAGACTGGCAGCGGCTTCTCCCAGGTTGCAGGCAGGAATCTCTCTCAGCCCAGTCTTGGAGCTGCTGACAGAGAGGGAATGTGGAACCTAGAAGCTCTTCCCAGAGCGGCTCCATCCCCTGAGAGGAATATCTTGCCGTGCTCACACTTCTAGTCTCCCATTCATTTGTAACCAGGGCAGACCCTGCTTAGCTAAGGGGACAAGTCATGCTTGCTGCCACAAGACCAGCTCTCCTCTCCTAGTGCCTGGGGCCTCATACATGGGGAATCATATAGTCATCCATCAGACTCAAACCAAGCAAACCCTTTGCTTAGCACAGGGGACAATTTGTGCTCACTACTGCAAGATCAGCTCTCCTCCATGCAGACTGTGCTTATCATCAACTGCCCAGAGATGTGAGCTTTAGGTGATATATAGATATACTAAATAAATACATTTTGCTCAACTGCACAAATATCGTTGCTTTAGTAGAACCTCCTCTTTAGTCCTTATTAGAAGCATGCACTTTTTTGCATCCTGGACACTAAAATCCAGGCATGGCATCCTGGAAGTGGCAGACAGGAGGTGAAGAAACGGGTCTGGGGCCCGATCCGGGGAGGAACTTATCCGGCTCGAGCTCAACTGCCATCTTTCCGTGCTGTTGTCCAGAGGCTCATAGTAGTATCATTTGGGCTGACGTCCTGCACATGGGAGGAAACCTGCTGCTGCAGATTGTTCCTGTGGAGATTAGCTCTGCGTCCCTCTGACTTCTGATCCTTCTGGATCAGCTTAGTGTCTCATTGACGGCACGAAGGATGTTTTGCTCATTTGCAGGGGACCCCTTCTTCCCTTTGCTTCTGCCCATGCCATGTGCACTGTGTGGGTAAACAGAGGCCTCCTCTGGTCCCTGGAGCTGCTAGTCTGGCAGCTTTTGCTCTTGCTAAACTTGGTGTTTCGCAAGTGTCATTGAAAACAAAACAGAGGACAACACCGAGGGCCCAGAGTCTTTCTTTTGTTGGCAGGAGGCCACAGAAACTGGTCGGACGCTGCCAGCAGTTAATTTGCTTTGTTGTGGTTTTTTTTAAATTCTCGCGCAGAGATTTTGTTTGTTTTTGTTTAGTTAGTAAATTTAGGGTATGTATATGGATTGTTCTTGGTCTCTCTGGAACTTCGTATCTGTTCTTTTTGAGAATCTGAATAAACATACTGATTTGTCTAATAATAGTTGATGTGAAGGGAGAAACCACTGGGTACGAACGATCCTGTACATTCTTGAGCAACAAAACATAGACATCTTCTCCTTTAGCATGCAGGGTTAGTAGGAGTGTCAGCTTGGCAGGCAGGTGGTCTGAGGTTCAATCTCTGGCATCTCCAGCTGAAGGATCTGTTGAGCGGTGTGTAGGAGAAACTTTGAAGTCCTCACACAGCAGAGTATGCTCTGGTGGTATAGATGCTTAGCCAAAGAGATTATCTGGAGACAGTAGGTTGAGTTCAAAAAAACAGAGATTTATTAAGAAAATAAACATCACATACTGAGAGAGCCATTGAACAACATATTCAAGCAAGCACTAGGCTTCAACAACAGCTGAACAGTTCTAACTGACTCTAAGTGACCAAGAGAGACCTATTAACATCTCATCATGCCTCTAGTGGCCAGAAGAGGTTACTGCAGTGCTAAGAACAATACTTTAGAATTCTCACTTCTAACAGAATTCCAGGCTGTAAGGCTGAAGGAGACCTTTGCCAAGAGCCTGGAAGGTCATAGATATATAGGAAGTTTCCTTATACTAAGTCAGACCATTGGTCCATCTAGCTCAGTATTGTCTGTGCTTACTGGCTGAGGCTCTCCAAGGTTTTGGGCAGGAATCTTTCCTAGACCTACCTGGAGATGTCACTTGTCCTTAAAAAAAAAAATATATATATATATATATATATATATATATATATATATATATATATATATATATATACATGCATCGCTCGCCCTTTGTAAACTTGCAGATGTTTCACCTTGTAAGGAACCGGTGTTTGCTTAAGATTTTACTTTTCCAAAGTGTTGGTGCCCATTGTTGGGGCTTTGGGGTTTCTCTTAGCTGAGCTGCATAAAGCTAAAGATGGCTTGTTGAGTTGTTCGAACATCACCACCAAGCACACCATGGCTTGTGAGTAGCCAGCAAAGCAGGTCCAGAAAGCCATGGTTTGAAGCTCACTTGAAACCCACAACTTTGGACAAACTATGGTTTGGCATTTCATCTGAACCAGCAAGCGTTGGTTTGGGATATTGCTTTGGAGACCACAGTTGGAGATCATGGAGTCCAAACCATGGTTAGCACTAACCATGGTTTGGTGTTACTTCTGAACCAATCCATAATCTCTCAAAGGCATTGAAAGGGAGTAAGATAAGTTAACTTAACTCTTAACTACTTGCAAATCTCTTTATTTCGGTCGGCGACCAGCATGAGATTAAAACAAAGGTTTTAACTACTTAACTACTGCTGCCCAACTGTGGACCTTGTAAGAAGCAGAGAGCATGTCTAACAATCAGCTGTGAGTGCGAATGTACTTGGAATTGCTTCTGAAATTTGCACTTCCAGAATGGACTCGGAGATATGTGTTAGCAATTAACCATCTCTCTCTGTGCCCTCTGCCAATCCAGTCGTTGACAAAAGGGAGGGAGGTTATGAAAACCAGCCTTGGTAGGAACAGAGAACATTTTATACTACATGAGTAAATCTATGCAAATGTTTCTGATTTCCATAATTTATCCTTGGGTCAAGAGCTTGGGCTTTCTGAGGTCATCATTCCCATTTGTTCATGAGTTCAGAGCGTGCATCGCCATTGTGTTTTCTTATTGCACAGTGGTGCTCACTTCGAGGCTGATATCTGTTTTTCTGCCTCCATTCAGATGAACCAAGCCGGTGCTACTTCCACGACGGTGATGGTGTGTGTGAAGAGTTTGAGCAAATGACCAGCATAATCGACTGTGGGGTCTACACCCCCAAAGGCTTCCTGGACCAATGGGCTTCCAACGTGTCTGTCTCGCATCATGACGAGCGATGCCCAGGATTGGTGGTGATAGGCCAGCCAGCAGCAAATCAGGTAAGGAACGCGGAAGGCCCTTGAGTGTATGGAAGAGTGAAGCCACATGCCTCTTGGGGGGGTCTGGCCTTGTTCTTGTCTTCTGCAGGAGGGGCAGAGAGCTCATGCTTGGCATCCAGAGGTCCCCAATTAAATCTCTGCCCTTTCCTTGTAAAATCTCAGGTGGCAATCCTGGAAAATACTTTTGCCCGAAACAATGGAAAGCTGTTGACAGTCCTAAGCTAGGTAGACCATTGATCTGACTCAGTCCAAGCAGGTTCCTTGTCTAGTCATTGATTATGTTTATATCCTGCGTTTCTGCCATCATGGACCACAAAATGGCCAGCGTGGTGTGAGAGCCAGTGTGGTGTAGTGGTTAGAGCGCTGGACTAGGACCGGGGAGACCCGAGTTCAAATCCCCATTCAGCCATGAGACTTGCTGGGTGGCTCTGGGCCAGTCACTTCTCTCTCCGCCTAACCTACTTCACATGGTTGTTGTGAAAGAAACTCAAGTATGTAGTACACCACTCTGGGCTCATTGGAGGAAGAGTGGGATATAAATGTACTTTTAATAATAAAACAATAAGTTTAATAATATTAAATAACTAATCATCATCATCATCATCATCATCATCATCAACATCTGCAGGAAGGCCGCAGTTTGACACCCCTGGGCTAGCCTGAACCCGCTTCCTTGTGATTTCAACCCACTGGTTCTAGCCAGTGGGTTAAAAATGGCCTCAAAAATGGCCATGGCCACCGCCACCAGGGAAAGGGCCGGAATGGCTTGGAAATGGGCCAAAACGGCCCTTGCAGGGCCTGGGGGAGGCTGACAGGGGGAGAGGGAGACTAAAGAGACCCCCCCGTGGCTTCACCAGTGCCCCCCAAGGCCGCCAGACCCACCACAGTGAGTCAATTTTTTAAAAAGAACCCCCAAACTGGCTCGAATTTGGGCAGGGTGGGTTTGGGTTTGGTGCCAGAAAACCAAACATGCCCGGTTCAGTTAGAGACTGGTTTGGACTTCAACCGAACCGGGTAAAGCACTTCTGTGCACACTCCTACCCTCTTCCACCTTCTTTAGGCCTGTGCAAAGCCTCGGCTGAAGCTGAATACTTTGCAAAGTCCCCCCTGGAACCATGTGGAGGTGTCTGTTCCCACCATGCAGTGCTGTGCTTTGCACGGGGGGGGGGCTCTTTTAAGGTAACAGGAACCCCCTTGAGCCCCTGCATGCACGGAAGGCATGCACAGGGTGCTGGGAAGTGTAGACCTTCCTAGCACTTCCCCACATTGCTCTTACGAGAGGGCTCCATCCTTCTTAAAGGGCTCTCCAGGCACTGAGAAAAGCACAGTACTGTGGAGAGTCAGCGCCATGGGAAATGGCTTCCGCACTGAACGTTCTGTGCCAGAGAGGCCCCCTCTTGAAGAACAGTGAAGATCACTGCACTAAGGAATCAACTTCATGGGACACGGTGGGGCTTCCTTCTAACTTGGCAAAGAGGCACCTTTTAAGGTGGCGATTCTCTTGATTTAGCAGGGGGAGAGTAACTGGCCCTCTCTGCCCCCAGCACAGCATCTCTCCAGTGACTGTTGCTGGTGTCTATCTTGTATTTCTTTTAGATTGTGAGCCCCTTGGGGACAGGGAGCCATCTTATTCATTTATTATTTCTCTGTGTAAACTGCCCTGAGCCATTTTTGGAAGGGTGGTGTAGAAATTGAATTAATAACAACAGCAACAACAACAACAACACAAAGATCTACAAATTGAAATTGAAGGGCTGTGGCAGAAAAAGACCAAAATCATCCCAGTGGTCATTGGCACCCTGGGTGCAGTTCCAAAAGACCTTGAAGAGCACCTCAACACTAGAGGGGCCACCGAAATCCCCACCAGCCTATTACAAAAAGCAGCTTTACTGGGAACAGCCTATATTCTGCGACGATATCTATAACCATTGACAATAAAATTCAGCCATCCCAGGTCCTTGGGAAGGACTCGATGACTGGATAAAACAAACCAGTCAATAACACCTGTCGGACTGTGTAAACAAGCAATAATAATAAGTGGTAGTAGTAGTAGTAACCATGCAGGGGATTGCACTGTGAGCTGCTTGGGATTCCAGCCTCTGCTTCCTTTCCTCCCCTGCGAATGGGAATAAAAGGGCCAAGCAAAGATAAAGAGATCATGGCATACTGAAAATGTCACATAAATGGGGAGGAGGCGGGCTGTAACAACACTAGTAAATTCAGCTTGCGTCCTGCAAGCAGCGATACGTTTTCTTGGCTGCTACTGGAACTCCCCCCCACCCCTGCTCCCCTGTTTTCCCCGTATCCTCCTGACTCAAGTGAGTGCCGGCCTCGTGGAACTCCCCGGAGCCAATATTCCGTCCTGTGTGTGTGTCTTGGCCTCTCTGGCGCTTGAGGCATTGGCTCTAAAAAGACCAGTTATGAGGTACTAAACTCATAAACTCTTATGAGGTAAACTGCTAGGAGCTTTCAGCTGTCTAGCTAATGAGAAAGAGCCCGGCCCGGTTTTGGGCTGTGCTCGGAGTCCATCGAGACCACGGCCCTGCCCCCCGAAAGAGCTCCCCGCACCCTGGGCCAAGGCAGGCCCCTCTCTCTGGAAGGAGCCCTTTCCCACTGCTGAGTGCTCCATGCCCGCTTGGACGTGGGGTAGAGTGTGTCATACCGTCCCCCTTAATTGGGGCAGCCCCTCTCTTCTGGCCCCTCTCCCTGGAAATTTGCTGGCCTCTTTTCTGACCTCTTTTTGGCTTTGAGGGATGCCTTGTTAAAATGCTGTTAGTGTGAATTCTCTACAGCTGCCGTTTTCCTTTTGTTTGATTGAACCCTTCATATACCGCCTTAGAACTGTGAGGATTTTCAAGATGGGTTTGTAGAACGAGAGATGAACACAAAACGGTCTCAAAATCATGACGTCATAAATCAATGGCAGTGCGGAGAAAGGTGCGCGGGGGATGTAAACAGAGTAAGCGGATAAAAGGCAGGCATTTATGATTGCTTTAATGTGCCCCTTCTGCAAGGAGCTCAGGGTAACAAAGGTCATTCTTTCTTTCTGTTTTATGCTTGATGCCTCCCGGTGAGGTTGGTTAGTGAGCGTGAACTGTCCCCTTGGCTAAGCAAGGTAACCTTGGTTTTCATTTGGATGGGTGATTTCATGTGAGCCCTGTCTGCAGCAAGATGTGGGAATGGGGCTGCAGCTCAGTAGAAAAGCATCTCCTTTGCATGCAGAAGGTCCCAGGTTCCATCCCTGGCAGCATCTCCAGGTAGGGCTGGGAGAGACTCCTGCCTGGAACCTGGGAGAAGCCGCTGCCAGTCAGTGTAGACAGTCCTGAGCTAGATGGAACAAGGGTGGTATGCAGTACAAGGCAGCTTCCTTCCAGATGGAGATGGCGCTATAGCTATATAGTAGCTATACAGGCCAACATCTGTAGGAGGGCCGAAGTTGAGCAGCCCGCTGCTCTTGTGGTAGCAAGCATGACTTGTCCCCCTAGCTAAGCAGGGTCCACCCTGGTTGCATTTGAATGGGGGACCACATGTGAGCACTGTAAGATATTCCCCTCAGGGGACGGAGCTGCTCCGGGAAGGACATCTAGGTTCCAAGTTCCCTCCCTGACAGCATCTCCAAGTTAGGGCTGAGAGAGATTCCTGCCTGGAACCTTGGAGAAGCCGCTGCCAATCTGTGAAGACAATACTGAGCTAGATAGACCAATGGCCTGTCTCAGTAGACGGCAGCTTCCTATGTTCCTATGCTCGAGATGATACCGCAACCTTTCTCCCAGGGCAAATAGCAGCCCCAGAGGACAATTTTGAATGGGGCCATGGGAGGCAAAGGGTTAAAGCTCCGCACCATGATCCTGATCCATATGCTCCCTCCTTGCATGCTGTTTACATGCGGGGGGGTGGGGCAGAATCAAAACCTTAGTTTCCTTAGGCACACCAGGAAACTCTATTCTGACCCTCCCACTTCAACCCCAGCCCGTGAGCATGCTGTAAATAAGCAAGGAATTTACAAGTGGCTATTATTATAAAAATCGAAACTAGGGAGAAGGCGGGAGGATGCAGGGAGATCCAGGCGCAAGAGAGGTTTTGTTGGGACCAGAGGAAAGGCCCTTGGCATCTTCTGCAGGGGAAGTTGTAGAAATAGGTCCATGCAGCGTGCCAAAGCACATCCACTTCTCAGCAAGGCCTTTCCAAAGGGAGCCTTCTCATGACTTCTCAGTCGTGGCCGGCATGTTTCCTTGCTTCCTCTTCCCCCAGTTGGGAAGCATGGTATTCCTTGGCAGTGCCCGCCCTGTGGGGAAATCTCCTCCAGAGGCATGTTGAACGAGTTGGGATGGAACGGTGCCCTAAGGACTGGTTGATTATCCGTTCATTTATTTAATATATTTGTACCCCACTTTTCATCAGTGGTAGGGCTGGGTAGGGCTGGGAAAGTCTGATATCCAGTCTGATACCACGTGTAGACAGCAGGACTGAGCTCGGAGGACTAGGGTCTGGCTTCATTTGCTCATACATTTGGGAAAGGTGGTACCTCGGTGTCAGAGCTTTCTGCCAGAAGGTCCCAGGTTCATTTCCTGGCAGTATCTCCAGGTAGGGCTGGGAAGGACTCCTGCCTGGAACCCTGGAGAGATGCTGCCAGTCTGTGCAGACTATAGTGAGTTGGATGGACCAAGGGTCTGACTCAACAGAAGGCAGCTTGCTTGCTTGCTTGCTTGCTTGCTTGCTTGCTTGCTTGCTTGGCAGCTTGCCTACAGCAAGTAATCAACTGATGTGTCCAGGGCAGATTTTGTGTGAAGTGACAACCACAAACAGTATTTATAGTCTGCTTTTCAACAAAAGTATTCAAAGTGGTTTACATAGAGAAATAATAAATAAAGATGGCTCCCTGTCCCCAAAGGGCTCACAGTCTAAAAAGGAAACATAAGGTGGACACCAGCCACAGCCACTGGAGGGATGCTGTGCTGGGGATGGATACGGCCAGTTGCTCTCCCACTGCTCAGTCAAGAGAATCACCATGTTAAAAAGGTGCCTCGTTGCCCAGTTAGCAGCCAGAGTGAAACACAGTAAGATGCTCCAAGTAATTTGATTGAATGCTCCAGGGAATATTTCCCCTTTTTGCTTGGTTCTCTCTCTCTCTCTCTCTCTCTCTCTCTCTCTCTCTCTCTCTCTCTCTCTCCATGTACAAGTCATCTAAGGGGAAAAGAGAAAAAAGTTTCAAGGGCCCCAGCACACCGTGTTCCTTTTTTTGCATGTGTGAGCCATACGGGGGGGGGGGGAGAGAAGCATCAGAAAGCAGATGCAGAGAGCAGAGCTCCTGTCCGGGTTTGCGACCCAGTTTGTTTTGACCTTTTTCTCAGCAAGATGGAGGTCACCCTTTTAAAAGGTGTTGCAAAATCACAGAGATCTGACTGTGCTCTTTTGATGCCCAGGAACGAGCCAGGTAGGGATGGGCTGTGCTTGTGGGTTGCATCCATCTGTCTCCCATTGGGCTGCCCTTATAGGAACCCCAGAATCCAGGCTGTATGATGATTTTCTAGTGGCAAGGATTTTTCTTTTTCTTTTTTTGCACTCAAAAAACTAGTGACTGTACGATGAGAGTGAATCTTCCCAATCTTCATCTAGCACTCCAACCACTACACCAAATTGATTCTTTCAGTACAGCCCAGACTCAACTGGAGCATGTCGGGATTGGCATGTGGATATGAGGATGGAGCCTTCACTCAGTGGTAGGTAGAACACTTGAGCTGCAAACAGAAGTTCCTAGTTTCAAGCTCCGGCATGTCCAGGAAGGGCTGGAAATACCCTCCGGAAACCTTGGGGAGCTGCTGCTAGTCAGGGCTGACAATACTGAGTAAGTAGATAATGCTGCCAGTCAGGGTTGACAATGAGTCAGGCAAGGGCATGACTCAGTAGGAAGAAGCATCTTAGGTTCAACAGCTCACTGAAAATTAGGTCCAGTGATGGGGAAGGGTCTTTCACTCAGTGGAATGTAACCTCCTTTACATGCAGAAGGTCCTATTTTCAATCTCTGAAATCCCCAGGTAGGGCTGGAAAGACGCTTCTGGAAACCTTGGAGAGCTCCTACCAGCCAAATGCTACGCCCAAGATTCTCCTGGGAAGCCCACCACACAGACTGTGTGGGGACTGCATTCTCAATTCCAAGGGGTCCTGGGAAAGTTTTAGTTACTTTCCTTACAGACACAGACAAGCCACTTTTCTGTTTAACATCCAAAGCGGTGCGCCAAGAATTAAATTAAGGACCTAAATGGCCCCATCCCCTGAGGGGATTAGCTTGCAGTGCTCATGCATGTGGTCTCCCATTCAAATGCAAACCAGGGCAGACCTGCTTAGCAAAGGGGACAATTCATGCTTGCTGCCACAAGGCCAGCTCTCTTCCCATTCGGCCAAGGGATTAGTGGCCTGGGCTTTGATGCCAATTTCAGGGACACCCCAGGAATTCAACCCAGGTTAAGACAACCCTAGTTTTCTGGATGCACTGTCAGAGTTTGTGCTGGGAGCCCTCCTCTCTGCAGTGGGGCTCTGGGGTTCTCCCCACCCCTGTGCCTCGCCCACTCACTGCTAACTAGCACTGCCAACTGCAACTGAAGCTACTCGGAAGATATCGCCCCTCTCCCCGAACGTTTTCTTCCAATTCCGCCACCCACCCCCACCACATTATCAAGAAGACACTGAAATCTCCAGGCCGGCTTGAAAGAGCCAATCTCTGGGGTCTCCAGGCACCATTCCTGGAGAGGTTGCAAACCTGCTGCAAACTGGCCCATGAGCTTCTAGCTTTGATGCACCATCTCCCCAGCCTCTGCCCCACAACCCCACCGTCTGAATCAACCAGTGCCACACGGTCCTCCAGGGATGGTTTATTTACACTGCATCCAAGAGTGCCTCAGAGTGGAGAGGAGGGGTCCAGTCTGCTTTCCGTCCTCCTCCCTCCCTCCCCTCCATGCCGGCGTCCCTCTAATCCCCCCCCCGGGCCCCCACGCTCAGGACTGGGTGCCTCCTTCTCTCACCACCGCAGGGAACGTGCTATGCCTTGTGTTCCTAGCTGTGGGGACAGGAAAGGAATGGCTGGCAACCCGCCCCACCCAAGGTACAGACAGTCTCAAGTTGCAGCACCCTTGAGGCGTGACGACACAGAAGGGGCTTATTCGTGATGAGGCCAGGACAGGTAGCCGGGTCACGTCACCGTCACTGATGGCAAATCGGAAGGGTTGCCAGTGCACCAAGGTGGCTGGGTTCAGGAGAGGCAGCAGGATTGAGTGATGCTGACAGCAAGTGGCACAAGGGTTCTGCTCAAATTACCGCAATAAGGGAGCTGCTGTCCCTTAAGAGCGAAACGCAACCCCCATCACTGGGCCTAGTTCTCAGTAAACATACGATGCTGCCTTCTACTGAGTCAGACCTTTGGTCCACATAGGTCAGTACTGTCAGCCCTGACTGGCAGCATTGTCTACTCTCAGTGTTGTCAGCCCTGACGGGCAGCATCTCTCCAAGGTTTCCCGAGGGTCTTTCCAGCCCTTCCTGGACATGCTTGAGCTTGAAACCAGGACCTTCTGTTAGCAAAGCAAGTACTCTACCACGGAGTGAAAGCCCTATCCTCATATCCACACGCCAGTCCCAACATGCTCGAGTTGTATCTGGGCTGTACCACTTCAGACCGATCTTCCATGATGGAAGAATCAATGTGGTGTAGTGGTTGGAGGCTTAGATGAAAACTGGGGAGGTTCATTCTCAATTTGGATTCGCTCTGGTGAATGATGTGATCAGACCCAAAATCTATGTCCTCTCATCGGGGCTGTGTGTATTCAGCACGCTGCGCTTTTGTCACCCAAGCACGGAACTAGTTTTTGGGTGAACATCTGGCAGAGATCTGCAAGCACTGAGCAGAATACACCCAGGATAGTCAAGGACTGGAAGCCAGGACTGGAAGCTTGCTTTCCTCTCCGTCTACTTGCTGCTGCATAGACACAGAGGAAGCAACCTCCTACTTAATCAGACCTTCTCATCTGTTGGGTTCACACTGACGGGTAGCATTATCTACTCAGTGCTGTCTGCGTTGACGGGCGGCAGCTCTCCCAAGATCTTTTCCAGTCTTAGCTGGAGGTGCTGCCAGGGATTGAACCTGGGGCCTTCTGCGTGCAAAGCCGGTGCCTTACCCCTGACACGGGACCCCTCCCCGCAAACCATGGCAGTGCTGACCTTGAGTGTTGGACCGTCCTCCTCAGATGACCTGGTTTTCTTGTCTCCTGCCCTTCTGAGCAAAATGATTTTCCAAGAATGCAGGCAGAAGGTCCAAGCTAAATCCCCAGCCTCTCCAGGGAGGGCTGGTTAAGACTCTCACCCGGAAGCCTCGGAGAGCTCCTTCCAGTCATTGTGGACAATGCTGCCGGTCAGTGTAGGCAACACAGACGAGAAGGGTCTGACTGTTCCTGCACCGAAGGGGTTGCGTTATTTCCCGCCCCGCTCACCTCCTGCTGACTTATCAGCCGACAGCACACACGCCTCGCTCTCCTCCACGCAAAGTGGGATTCCACAAACCCGCTCTCTGCCCTCCGCGTGCCACCGGTCAATCAAGCTGGGATAAAAATACCCGTCTAGGTTCTACTTGATTGGGAGAAAACCACAATAATGAGAGGGAAGTAGACAACGGCAAGGGGAGCGCAGGCACGGCGTTTCGGGAGCAGGGCCAGCCGAGGCCTCCTCTGTATAATTTGGTTTCATGTTCTGTACAAGAAAACATGTCAAATATGAGGACAGCTCTCCAAGATTGTAATGTTCTCGTGAAACCACAAACACACAGACATTCAGGGCGCTATTTTCTGGCGGAATGGAATGCCATCCCCAGAGCCACTCGCTTATTTTCTCTGAGCCTCAAAGTAAACCTTCTCATGCCAGCAGCAGAGGATTCTTCTCGGTCGTCTTCCTTCTCCCCCCCGCCCCGCTTTCCTTCCTTCCTTCCTTCCTTCCTTTCTCTCTCTCTCTTTCTTTCTCTCTTCCTTCCTTTCTTTCTTTCTTTCAAAAAGAGCCGGCTCTTTGTTTCGTTCTTCATACCACCGGAGGAACATTTTCATACTTGCTGCTAAAGACTGCCGCAGTCTTCCTCTCCCCCTCGTGTCTTGTCACAGTCAATAAGTTCAGGATGTCTCTTTGCTGAAAGCGCCGCACTCCAAGGAAGAACTTTAGGAGAGACCTGAGGTTTCTCAGACTGAAGTTCTATCTGGGTCACGGGCTCCCAACGTTAGGTCCCCATATGTTGCCGGGCCACAACTCTTAGGGACATCGGAAGCTGCTTTATATTGAGTCAGACTATTGGTCCATTTTAGCTCAGGATTGTCTACGCTGACTGGCAGCAGCTCTCCAAGGTTTCAGTCGAGGTGTCTGTCCCAGCCCTACCTGGGGATGCTGCCAGGGATTGAACCGGGGACCTTCTGCATGCAAAGCAGACGCTCTACCACTGAGCTACGGCCCCATCTCCTAAGGGGAATATTTTACGTGTAGCCACCCATCCAAATGCAAACCAAAGTGGACCCTGCTTAGCAAATGGGACAATTCATGCTTGCCCGCACAAGAACAGCTCTCCTCCCATCACCTGCAGCTATAAAGGCCTTTCTCCGGGTCCATCTAGTCCAGGGTTTCCCAACCATTGTGCCTTGAATGGTGGGAGTCGTTCAAAAATATCTGGGGTCTCAAGATTGGAACCCCTGGTCGACGTCTTTTTCCCCAGCTTCCAACCATGGAGAGCCAGATGTTTCCATGAAGACAGCCCACAAGGCATAAAGGCAGTTGCCTCCCCCTGTTATTTAGCTGGTACACTACCTTTGAACATGGAGGCTTCATTAGGTCTTGGCTTCTCTTCCACATGCTCAGTGTGTGAGAATGAGCACATGCATATTTGACCCTTGTGCTTCCCGGCTGCTGAGGGCAGCTGTGGGGAACTGGCTGGGTGGCTCGGGGGAGTGGCGGATGCTTCTTTGGTGGGGGCCATGGTTATATCAGGCCTCTAGCTAATCTAGTAGCCTAGCCTAACCCTACCTCAGCAAATGTGGGTAATAGCTGTTGAAAGACCTCTCCTCCTACGGATGTCTATAGTCCACTTTTAAGGCTCTTGGAGTTAGTAATAGTATCCATTGCCACATCTTGTGGCAGGGAATTCCACAGGATTTTTTTCTGTGTTCTGTAGAGAAGCGCTTGATTGTGTGTGTCTTGAGTCATCCACCAATCCAATACGTCCAAGTTGTTGTTGTTATAGGCACTTGCCTGTGTCTCTCTTGATTTAACTACTGAGTTGGTATTTTTGATCTCTCTCCTGGCTGGTTTTTGGCCAGCAGTCCGGGTGGCATATTTCCTGCCACCCCCACCCCGCTCCACTCTCCACCTCTGCTCCACTCCAGAAGTAGATGCAGGTGGCTAGGCTGGTTTCTGTTACAGAGAGAGCTTCTCTTCTTGTTTTTCACTCAGGACATTAATGATTGCCTCACTCTCCTCATTAAAGGCAGATGCCAGCGTAACATGGAGCCCTCCTTGTGGAAAGGCGTGCCACGGGGATGCCAGATCCACTTGGATTTTGCAGGAGGATGGGCTGCCACTCACCATTTCCCCTGCAAAATTCATGTGGCTTGACCGCAGGAAGCGTTTCCAAAGAATTTTGCTGAAAGCAACTGTGGAGGAATGTTAAAGGGATACGGGGAAAATTTCCAACACATGGGCAAAATCGGCACACACATCTCTTTTAAGGTGCCATCCATTCCTTCTTAGAAAATAAAGAACTGCCCTGGATGCCCACCCATTTCCGGGTTTAATTCAAGGTGCTGATGTTGACCTTTAAAGCCCTAAAAGTCTTGGGTGAATGGGCAAGCTTCTACGACATGCTTGCATGCAGAAGGTTCCCGGTACAATCCCTGGCAGCATCTCCAGGTAGGGCTGGGAAAGATGCCTGCCTGGAACCTTGGAGAGCTGCTGCCAGTCAGTGTAGACAGTCCTGAGCTAGATGGGTCAAGACTGACTCCGTAGAAGGCAGCTTCCTATCTTCCGATAGTTGAAGGTAGGAACCTCTGCGAACCTGACAAATGCTTCTGCAGATGTCCAACACCAACACCAATTTATGATTTCTTCCCAGCAGTGACCCACTCTTTCCTCTCCCTTAGAGGCCTTTGCAGGCATGCTAAGGCTGTGCTTTTTATTCAAACTGATGGCCAGTAAGGAGGTTTTGAAGGAGTAAGGAGGTTTTGAAGGAGTGTTCGCCGGTGCTGTAGAAGTTGTTTTATTCTGCTGTTATGTTTGTTTTTACTTGGTATGTTATTGCACAAGCATTTTAAATTGTTTTTAGTCTCTCTGTTGTGCTTCTCTGGAACTTGTTGGAAGCTACTGTGGGGCTAATTGACACAAGGCGGCCCCAAAGATGTAATTAAGAAAAGACGGAGAAGGAAATCCAAGGGCGGTTTGAAGGGGCAAGCTTAGGTGGAAAAGCCTGCTGCAGTTGTAATTTGGACAAAGGACATGAGCTCACAGTAGAAAAGATTAAGCTTCCTGATGCTGAGTCTGACCTTTGGTCTGTCTGGCCCAGAATTTTCTACTCTGGCTGGCAGTGGCTCTATAGGGTCTCAGCCACAGTACGACGTAAGATATTTTCAACTGGAGATGCTAGAGATTAAACTTTGGGCCTGGGGAGGAGAGCTGGCCTTGTGCTAGCAAGCATGAATTGTCCACTCTGCTAAGCAGAGTCTGCCCTGGTCTGCATTTGGAAGGGCAACCACATGTGAGTGCTGTGAAATATTCCCCTTAGGGGATGGGGTCTTAACTCAGTGGAGGAGCATCTGCTTTGCATGCAGAAGGTTCCAGCTTCACTCCTTGGCAGCATCTCCAGATAGGACTGGGAGTGACTCCGACCTGAAACCTTGGGAGAGCTGCTGCCAGTCAGTGTAGACAATGCTGAGCAAGAGGAACCAATGGTGTGAAGGTCCCAGATTCAATCCCTGGCTGCGTCTCCAGGTAGAGTTGGAGAGGCACCTACCTGGAGTCTTGGAGAGCCAGTCAGTGTGGACAATAGTGAGCTAGATGGACCAAGGGTCTGATGGGGTCTAAGGCAGCTTCCTATGCTCCTCTGCGCTTCAAGGCGAAAAGGAGGCCCCCAACCTGTCTCACAGCCCTTCCCCAGAGAAGCAGTGACTCCCCTTCTCACTGTCCTGGGGTCATCTGGGAGGGCCTTGGCTTTAACTAATCGAGTTCTGGAACCCATCATACCAACCCGTGCTGTGCTGTGGTTGGATTGACGTGGCCAGTTTCCCAAGACACCTGCAGGAAAACGGGACTTGGATGCAGATGTGGCCGGCTTGTGTGCCAAAAGGGAGCAGTTCATTCATGTGGCTGCTGGTTTGTTACTCAGCACTCTTAGAATGACAGCTGCGAAAGCATGGCCCGTGTGTGTGTGTGTGAGTGATCTTTCTCATTTTCACGCCACTCCAAGGTCTAGAGGGTTAAGTGGAAGGAAAGAACACACACACACACACACAACACACCGTGGGGAACGTGAATTCCGGGTTTCCCCATTTCAAAATGTGGCTTGATAATTAGGTGGGAGAGGGCATTCAAGGCAGAAACGAGGCCTCACTACCCTAGACTAGCTAATTAGCTCTCTCCCCTTCCCTTCCCTTCCCTTCCCTTCCCTTCCCTTCCCTTCCATGAAACCAGGGTGATTTTGCGGGGTGGGGTACTCTTCTGAAACTGTTATGTTGTGCCTCCACCTTGAAATTACCCCCTTCCTGGCGATTGTTTGGAGAAACTAGTTGGGGGGTAAAGGTAAAGTGTGCCGTCGAGTCGGTGCTGACTCCTGGTGCCCACAGAGCCCTGTGGTTGTCTTTGGTAGAATACAGGAGGGGATGACCATTGCTTCCTCCCGTGCAGTATGAGATGATGCCTTTCAGCATCTTCCTATATCGCTGCTGCCCAATGTCGGTGTTTCCCATCGTCTGGGAGATATACCAGCGGGGATTTGAACTGGCAGCTTCTGGCTTGCTAGTCAAGCAATTTCCCCGCGGCGCCATTGGAGCCTGGACCTAAAGGCCTTTGGAGACCCCACCCCCTGCTGCAAGTTAAGCATCATTTTTTAACACATAGGTCCTTTAGGGCACAAACCACACCACCCTGGACAGACTAAAGAGGATTTGGGGGGACCCCGGGGTGTGTGGAAGCGTAAGAGCACCTCTGGCTTGTAGTAGCAATACCCTTTTCGTTTTTGAGCATGCACTCTTTTGTAGAAGGGAGCAGGAGGAAGAGGCAAGTGGAATTTCCCACCGATCATCTTCAGGGGGCAACCACCACCTTCCCCCCCCCCCCGAGACAGGAGAATGGAAAGCTCCTGTTCTAGTGGATGCAGCATACTTACTGAGGAATGAAGCATCGTGGTGGTTGGTATCTCAGCAGGGAGAGGAACTCACAGCTTCCCAAGTATGAGAAAGTTCTGTCCTTTCAAAGTGCAGCTGTTTTTAAAGTGGAAAACAGTTCTCTTGACCTTTCCTGAACGAGAGTGTGCGGTTGGACCTGGCATTTGCCCTCGTATGGCTCTCTGCAGCAGCCATGGGTGACGCTGGGCCAGAAATGGCCAGGAAGGGCTGTTGGGGGGAATATCTCCATTCGGAACGGGAAGGTCCAGGAGGGTTGTCAAGAGGTGGTGGGAAGTGGATTTCAGGGCTTCCAAACTGGCAACCGCCAGGGGTGTAAGGAATCAAAGCAAACCCTGGCCATGTTATCATGCTGGAGGAGGACCAGGAGGTGGAGAGACGAGGCTCTTTCTCCGTTCTAGCCTTGCGATTTCAGGCTCAGCCAACGGAAGGCGTTTTGTTATAGAACTGGCTCGGAGGAGGAGAATTGAATCTGGTATCAATAAATGAGATTCTGGGCCTTTCCAGACACTGCTGGTTTCCTGGACATGCCAAGCAGCTATCATTAATCCACACAGACAAAGTCACGCCAGCATGCCCTCTCTCATTTGGTGATCGCTGTTTCTCTGGTGCCAAGTAGCATTGCTGGGAAACAGTCATTCTTGCCCCAGAAATACAACAATAGCATGCACCCCCCCCCCCCCCCGCAGGGATGGCAGCTGTGTTTGTGCCATGAGCACCTATTGGCTAGCATTCGGGCAGCAGCATCGCCACTTATCTGTTCTATTTTGGACGCCCCAGCAATTTTTAATTGCTTTTGGGTTTTGACCATTTTTCTTCAGAGGCTGTGAGTAAAAACTCTCCGGTGCTTGAGTGTACAACTCTCAGTATTAAAAAGTCCAGGAGTTCCTATGGTCTAGCCCTACCATCCCTCTATTTTTATAGGGATGTTTATCTTCCTGTTGATTACAGGTATGGATGCCATTTATTCCTCTCGACTTGTAGGTGAGCTCTGCTTGGAACACCCAGACTCCTTCCTTGTCTTTCTAGACCCTAGTTTAGCTGTAGCCCTTCAATTCAGGCCTGCTTCCCCCAAACCTCAGTCTCTTCTCTCTCTGTCACTGATGGGGTGCTTGCTAGAGCGGGCACCCAAATTTGGAAAACTGGAACAAATTTCAGCTTATTCCAAGGAGAAACATCTGAGAATTTCCCACAGAAGCCAAATGCGTTTCTAGAAAACAAGTTAAATCCCTCAGAGGGTTTCCTTCACATCCCTATTTTATGAGAAACAGTCCATATTCTCTGCTCCCTAAGAAACCCCTGACTCTGCATTTGCTTATAACTTTTTTATTGCTAATATCCACTTACTACAATAAGCATAAATATACCTATAACACATATTACATCAAATCATACCAATCTTTGAGTTTACTCAATATTATTATATTTTATATATGTTTCTACCTTGTTCCTTATTTTTATAAAAAGTTAATCCATATCTGTAAGAGAAATACACACTACAAAAACCTCTGCATTTATTACACCAATCCATTATCTTGAATTATTTTTCTCTCCAAACCTTTGACCCTGAATTGAAGGGTAGCCTGACCCTTCAATTATGGAGTATATAGGGTAATCTAGCGCCATTTTTCATCCCTCTGATATTTCTCTGATATATCAGTGTGGTTTTCCCTTGACCGTAAGTTAGAGGCAATCCCCTGTATTTCCTCAAATATTCTGTCTTTATGGCTTCTTTTGCCACTTTCTGTTCCGTTGCATAAAATATTATTACAGTTGTTAGCACATGAAGCATTGATTCCTTCATTTCTCTGCCTAAGTTTGGATCAATCTTGAAAAAAACCCAGTGATCAATCTTGGATCAACCTTGAAGACCACCCAATCTTGAAACACCCAGAGACGCAAGGTTTTGGGCGGTATAAAAATATGTTAAATAAATAAATGAAAAACCTTGCGGATAGAGAAAATTTATGGATGGACAGCCAGTACTGCGGTAGTGAGCACGAATTGTTCCCTTTGCTAGGCAGGATTTGCATTTGGATGAGAGACTGACTGTATGTGAGTGCTGTAAGAGATTCCCCTTATGGGACGGAGCTGTACTTGAGCTGAAGAGCTTGCATGCTGAAGGCCCCAAGTTCCATCCCTGGCAGCATCTCCAAGTAGGGCTGGGAAAGACTCCTGCCTGGAACCTTGGAGAGCTGCTGCCTGTCAGTGTCGGCAGCACTGAGCTAGATGGGTCTGACTCGGTAGAAGGAAGCTCGCTAGGTTCTTGTTTTCTTTTCTTTGAGAGGGACCATCCTGCCATGCCTTAACAGAGCAGACGGTTGCGTCTGCTGGGCGTCCCCCGCCCCCGGTTTGCCAAGGGGGCCGTGCACAGTGAACGGGCATTGGTCAGCCTGTGGATGTACATGGAAACTCGATCCCGCTCGCTCTTCCAAGTGGAAGGCAGCCACTGTTTACACTTCATTCACAAGAACGGTCCCCACTAGGGCAATTCCGTGCAGGAAGAAGGAACAGATGACACAACTCCTCCTCCAGCACAACAGCTTCGCCTTCCAAAGTACCCAGTTTAAATAAACAGCGGCCCTTGTGGTGTGCCGTTCAAAGAGATGCCAGTGGGTTGTGAAATGTCCGTGTTGGGTCAGATGCCCGCTTGCCTTGGGCAAGACCGTGCTCTCTGTTCCCGTCTGTGTCCCTTGTCAAATCTTCTGGTTTCCAAAGTCTCCTGTGGGCCTTCTTCATGGTGGCAAGCCGTCAGAGCTCTGCTGGATCAGAGCAGGGGCATTCTACAAATCCTGGTTCCTACAGTACATAGGAAGCTGCCTTACACCGAGTCAGACCACTGGTCCATCTTGCTCAGCATTGTCTACTCTGACTGGCAGCAGCTCTCCATGGGTTCAGAGGGAGGTCTTTTGAAGCTCTACCTGCAGATTGCTCACAGGAACACAGGAAGCTGCCATATACTGAGTCAGACCTTTGGTCTATCTGGTTCAGTATTGTCTTCACAGACTGGCAGTGGCTTCTCCCAGGTTGCAGGCAGGAATCTCTCTCAGCCCTCTCTTGGAGATGCTGCCAGGGAGGGGACTTGGGACTTAGATGCTCTTCCCAGAGCGGCGCAGCCTTTATCACAGGTAATATCTACCCATTAAAAAACAGAACATGGGTATTCAGAAGCAGCACACATTTTGCAGCACAGATGCATGCAGGTCCAACTCAGAACCCCTCCCTGCCTTCCTGAAAGATCTGCACACATTTTGCAGTGCCTTTTTTGAGATCTCTGTTTTTCCATGGACAGCCGAAGCAGCATTGCAGGTCACTTGGTCTTCATGAGGGATCGGGGCCCGAGTGATATGCATGCAGCTAATTTGGGTCCCCCCCACCCCCCTGACACATTCCTGGGGCCTTTGAGGGTGCAGAAGCAAAGCCCGACGTGGCAGTTCGCGGGCTTTCCTGCTGCTTGGCAAGCACTTCCCTTGAGCGAGTCAAAAGGAAACCTTGCGGTCTCCCCTGGGGATGGGAGCATAAATTGTGCCTCTGTCTCCTTATGTTCACACTGACTCCCTGGCTCTGCCCCCCCCCCCACCGCCGCCGCCTAGCACACCCCCTGTGTGGGTGGAAGGAAGACAAACTGAATTAGAACCCACTGGAAGGCAGAGACAATGTGAGAGAAACTAACTGAAACCAGCTTTCAGTCGACATGAGATGCCAGTAACTGGATACAAAGACTTCCCGTTGTTGTTCTGTAGGAGCAGAGGGCAAAGTTAGGAACATGGGAAGCTGCCGTATACTGAGTCAGACCCTGGGTCCAGCTAGCTCAGGTCTGCCCACTCCGATGGGCAGCAGCTCTCCAAGGTTTCGGGCAAGGGTCTTTCCCTGACTTACCTGGAGATGCTGCCAGGGATTGAACCTGGGACCTTCTGCAGGCAAAGCAGATGCTCTGCCACTGAGCTAAGGACTCGTCCTGTAGTTTATCAACTTCATACTGGCAGCAGGGCTATAGAGGTCTTCAGAGACCCCCAAAACCTGGGCAGAGAAGCACCCTTTAAAATGGTTATTCAATTACATTTAGCATGGGTCGTTCCTATCCAACCCCAGCACAGCGTCCCTCCAGTGGTTATCCACCTTGTGTTTCTTTTTAGACTGTGAGCCCTTTGGGGACAGGCAATCAGCTTCTTTGGTTATTTATTTTCCCTTTGTCCACTTTACTGTAGTGGCAAAGAACAATCAGTCCTTACATATATGCTGGTAAAAAGCCGGGACTTCGAAATAGTGTTCTTTATACAAAATCACCTAAATGTGGTGCGGGAGTTCCAAATTAGGGATGTGCAGAATGGTTCGATCGCGAACCGGTCCGCCACGAACCGGGTTGGTTTGAGCGGTTCGATGGTGATCCAGAACACCCTTCAGGAAAGGGGGCCAGTCTGAGATCAACCTGAATTGAACCGAGTTAGAGCGAACCAGTTCGAGCAGCTATGGCGGGCGGTCCCGGGTGCCATTTTGGAGGGCTGTTGTCTTGTTTTTCTCTTGCTGATATGTTTTCTGCCACTGCCTTCCAATTGGCTTGCAGTCTTCTTGGTTGGCTTGTTATTCAAAATCAAGTGTTGTCAGGGCAATTCTGCCCCCATTGGCTGGGTGGGAGGGATGGGGGGGAGCAGAAAGGAGGGAGTTTCAAACTGTATTTAAAGCCCAGGCGGATACTGCTTTCCTTGGGTTGTGGTTTGGAAATGTGCCGTGAATAATGAGTTCCCCTTCATTCCCTATGGGTGAAGTACTTCAAACTGGTTCGAGTTAGTTCATCAACTGCTCCAGCCAGTCAGTTGGACAAACCTGCGCTCTGGTTCGAATTCAGTTTGAATTCAGACCGAACTGCGGAAAACAGCCTGTGCACACCCCTATTCCAAATATTTATTTGTATTATGGAGCTTTTCATCTTCGAAATATCCTATGGCAGTTGGCTGGCGTAGAAATTAAACCTTGGGTTAAGATGGAAATTCCTGAGTGTTACCTTCATAGAGTTAAAAGTTTGCCTTTATTGCCAGAATCTATTAAACCCTCTCTTAAGTGTTATGTTTAAAATATGGGCAAAATGGTTATAAGATTTTAGCCCCTCCATTTCCCTCTCTTATTCCAATTTCTAGCCATCCTAAACATGGTGTTTTAAAAATATTTTCTCAAGTGTTAGAAATTTTAGATTTGGAAGTATTTAGGACTTCTATCATCTAGGCAAGCCTATTGTCTTAACATCTATAATATTAAATATTCCACACTGATCTTGGTTGAATTGCTTACATTGTAAGGTCTTTTATTTCTAATTCAGAATGAATAGCTCAAGCTAACAGACAATTGACAAAATTTGAAATGCTTGTATCAGAGTTCCCAGACTCTTCTCTAGCTAGGTCTGGTACCTAAATTGTATGGTTTGATTTTAAATCAAATATTTAACCCTTTAACCAGTCTTAGAATATGCTGGGGAAAGGCTCCTAACAGGAAATTAGGGATCAAGAGTGGAACAGAAGTTGGAAATGGAAGCCTGACGTTTTCTCCTCGACACAAATCAGGGGAAAAGTTCTTAAAGTGTTCCCATAGATGTTATCTGACCTCATCTAAATTAGCATATATTCAAAGAGATAGTTCCTCTCTCTGTTGGAACGGCTGTGGAATAACGGGGACATATTTTCATTTATGGTAGTCCTGTGCTGGAGTTTCTTTTTTCTGGTTAGAAGTATTTACAGAAATGAATCAGATCACATACCAGAAGATTAGTTTTTGTCCACAGCCGGCATTATTACATATATTCCTTGGGGTAAATGCGGATTTAGAAAAGAATGGAAAAATCAAAATATGACTTGAGACAATTGGTGTAAGAATTTATGTTACATTGTGATTTCAGAAAGGTTGACTCCCATCATTTGGTCCTGTTTGAGCCAGGTTATAAACAATGCCTTTTTATGTTATATGGTCAGATTTTATTTTATATACTAATTGGGAAAATTATGGGGGTCTTCCCTCATATATGTGTGTGTGTGTGTATGAGCTGGGGATATAAAAACAGGTTGTGTTTTTTCTTGTTTTCTTTGTACATCAAGAATTAATAAAGAAAAAAAACATTGATTTTTCTATGTAAACTGTTTGAGAACCTCTGTTAAGAAGTGGTGTATAAATATAAATATTCATAGTAGCAGAGAGATACCCTTTGACCTTGAAAGCAGGGATGTGCAGAAACTTCAGTTGTCTTAGAGAAAGTCGTCTGGCTTCCCTTGTAAATCCTTAGATGTTTCACCTGGGGTTCCCTTCTAATTTCATGAAATTTCAATGTCAACTCTGGCTATGTTCAGAATTGCAGTCTTAAGCGTTAGTGGTTCAGGCTAGTTTGCCATTCAGACTGGATGCGACCTTCCAGATTGAAAAAGTGGAGTGTAGAAAGAGCCCTAGGAACGAGATTCCTAGTGCAGCTTTAAGATCTCTGGTTCTGGTTGCAGGCAGAAGGTAGAAAGTGCTGAGACTCACAAAAAGAAGTTGAAACATCTGGCGGGCCATGGTGGGAAACAGGATGCTGGACTAGATAGGCCTTGGGCCTGATCCAGCAGGGCTGTTCTTAGATTCTAATGTAGGTATTTTAAATGATCAGAGCTTTCCTGAACCTCAACAATGTTTTGTTTTGGGGTTGGCTCGAGTTTTTAGTAGAGGTTTGGGTCAGCGTTTAATATTGGTTCTCGCTCATCCATTCCACGACACGTGAACCATGCCAAGCCCTCCCGTCCCTCTCGTTCTTCTTGGGGGTCGGGTGAGTTTTTGCAGAGAGAGAGGGAGAGAGAGAAAGTAAGGGGGCACACCATGAGGCCCACAGGAAACAAAGTGAGCAATTGTGCCAGAGCATTCTATGGCCGTATACATTGCAGATATGGACAGCCTCACTCCCTTAACCTGGTTCGGTCTTAAAAACGAAAACCATTCTCCCTGGTGAGCGGCAACTCGCTCAAAAGGCAAGAAAAGGAGAGTTTGCAAAACGATACATGTCGAATCGCTGGAATGGATTTCAAATGCCAAAGATAGTTTATGTAAAGACTTACACTGTTGTAAAATGTAACACTATCCCCTGGCATGCTTCAACGGAGTTTGGTCCCAGTTAGGACTCTCCCCTCTCGCCCCACCTTTCTTTTTAAACTGAAAAACTTCCAGCCCATTAAAGTTGATTTATGTTTTGCCCATAGATTCCTTCGAGCTCTGCCTGGGGGGATTCAATTGAGAGAAATCATTACCTCACTGTTGGCCATCCCAGCCACCCTGAAATATTCCAAGCACTCCTAGCAGAACTCTGACTTCTGCTGGTGAATATGGAATGATTCTTCCTGACTGGAGTGCAGTGGAATTCCTCCCCATCCTTGAAAATGTCCTGTTGCTGCCTCTCTCTTAGCCGTTTCTGTTTTCATGGAAATGTAGACACCACGCAAGGCAGATTAGAAGCAACACAGCCAGCCTGAGGAGTTGCTGCAGCTCAGAGGTAGAATACATGTTTGCCTACAGACGGTCCTCACTTCAGTCCCTGGCAGCATCTCCAGACAGGCCTGGGAAAGACCCCTTTCTGAGACCCTACAGAACCGCTGCCAGTCAGTGTTAGACCAGGGGTTCTCAACCTGTGGTATTCCAGATGTTGCAATTGATTGTGTCTGGGGCAGTTGGGAGCTGTAGTTCAGCAACCTCTGGAGTGCCACAGGTTGGGAACCCCCTGGCTTAGACAATACTCCACTAGATAGTCTCAGTCGAAGGCAGCTTCCTGTGTGAGGAAAGGCCAGCCCAGACTGGATGGGCATTGGCCTGATCCAGCAGGGCTCTTCTTATCTTCCTTGGAAGGAAGAGCAGGATAAAAGTGTAAGAAAGAAATAAAACCTTTAGGGGGAAAGAGTAGAGCTGGGTGCAACATTATTCTTGGGTAGGTCTGGGGTGTGGGCCAGGAATGGCACCCAGTAGCTAAGGAGAAGTACCAGTGAGTTCCACATCCCCAAACCTGCCTGCAGCCAAAATGGCCCCCTGACCTTCATGACCTGTTAATGGGGCTACTGGTTTTTGGCTGGAGGCATTTTAGTCCTGGTTGGGGAGACAGGGATAGCAACTCAGAATATATTGTTTTTATTGTTCTTCTTGTCAGTCATTTTGATGTGTGCTCAGACAGGGTTTCCCAAGCCTCTCAGTATCAGTAGGCATTCAAGAATGTCCTGGATATCTGGCAAGTCTGGAGAAGGATGGAAAGATATTTTTCATTGTATTTCAAAGAAATAACACAACACCCATTTTCTACAACTTTTACACATATTTGGGGTGACTGTCTATGCCGAAGTTGAGGGTGGGTGGCAACATGAATGAAGGTCAATATGTGTGTGTGTGTTCATTATCTTGGGCTTTCATTCATGCTTTACTTCCTTTCGTCTTTTCGTGACTATCTCTTGTGGACTCCACTCATTTTATTGATCCTGTTGATCCATCTTGGAGTGATTAATGAGTCATTGCCCCCGGAACAGCCTTTCTGTGAACTGCCCCATCTTGCGACCATAGTTTTGTGTTGTGTCTGTATTGGGTCATTGTCAATTTTCTGAGCACTAAACTTGGTTAGGACAAAAAAAAAACAACAACCCCAAACCCAATGATGATTTAATCATCAACATGTCTGAGACTTCGCTAGTTTCGTTATCTAATTAGCACAACTGTTGCGGAACAATGAAATTAAAACAACTTGTAATGGATTATTCTTGTCTCAAACAATGCCGGGTAATTGACCAGAAGTGTGAATAACTTGCTGAACAGATTTTCTCTTTGGGTTTTTTTACCCTGTAACATCGGCCTGCAGTTCGATGTTATTATGAAATTATGGTAGGAATCAAGCAAAGTAACGACGACTATTTAAAACACACACACTCTGTTCTTTTTCCCCCTTTTCCTTTTTAAAAGAAGCTGTGCTAAGTAGCGAGCAGGCTAGTTTAATGGAATACTTGGTGCTATTTACCTGCCCGGCTGATAGTTGCTCTTTGTCTTCCTCAGATGTGCCGGACCAAGGTGTACGACTTGAGCGATGGGATGTCTCAATATGCCTGGTACCCTTGCACGGCCAACAACACATCCACCCATTTCTGGCTCAAGGTAAAAGCTTGCACGTTATTTCTTGTATGTGGGCTCATTGAGCCACTAATAAATGTATGTATGTATTGAAATTTTCTTATATACCACCTCCTCCAAAGACTCTAGGCAGTAAACAACAATACCAATAACAATTAGTTAAATTATTATTATTATTACTTGTTTACACAGTCACACAGGTGTTATTGAATGCTTTGTTTTATACAGACATCGAGTCCTTCCCAAGGACCTGGGATGGCTGGATTTTATTATCAATGTTGTTGCTGTTATTATACATATCGTCGCAGAATATAGGCTGTTCCCAGTAATGTTGCTTTTTGTAATTGGCTGATGGGGATTTCTGTGGCCCCTATGGTGCTGAGGTGCTCTCCAAGGTGTTTTGGAACTGCACCCAGGGCGCCAATTACCACTGGGATTACTTTGGTCTTTTTCTGCCACAGCCTTTCAATTTCAATTTGTAGATCTTTGTATTTTGTGAATATTTATTTATTTATTTATTTATTTACACAGTCAGACAGGTGTTATTGACTGGTTTGTTTTATCCAGACATCGAGTCCTTCCCAAGGACCTGGGATAGCTGAATTTTATTATCAATGTTGTTATTATTATTATAGATATCATTGCAAAATATAAGCTGTTCCCAGTAGCCACAAGACCAGGTCTCCTCCCTTGGGAAAGAGAGGAAAAACTTGGGAAACTATGCATGAGGATAAGTGTGCCCCAAGTCTTAGCAGTAATTGTTTTGAATTAAAGGAAAAGCATGATCTGCTCTGGTCCTTCCTCTGATCCCCTGGACTCCCCCTCCCTTCTCCCCTTAGGCACACTTCTCACAGCCCATGGTAGCTGCCGCTGTGATCATTCACTTGGTTACGGATGGATCTGATGAGCTTGAACAGAAGCAGGAGACCATCTCTGTGCAGCTGCTTGACACGAAAGACCAGAGCCATGACCTCGGTAAGAACCTCCTACCTGATCTTTTGCACATAGACACACACCAGGGCTCTTGGAGCGATGAAAACCTCCTTCGGGTTCATATCTTGCCGGGGTGGGGGCGGCACCTGTACAACCCATTCACACAACTGTATGTAGCTGGGTTCATCCTGACCCGGGTGTGAATGGGCGTGTGTTTGCACACATGCCCGTTCACCCGACCATGCATTCCCAGATCAGAGGCTGTTCCCAGCTCCATATGGTCATGTGAATGGGGCGATAGAATCCTCCATAAAATTATTGCACGATATACCACCAAACGTTAGCAGAAAGGAGCAGAGTTGTGTTGTGCATCGGCTGGCCCACCTGTTGTTAAAAAGCCAGTTTACAAATCCTAAAAACAGACAGTACTGTCCACGTACTGTACTATTCTAGGAGTGCTTGTTGTCCTGCCCAGTTGTTCCAAACACACGTAGGGAAATGTCTGTGCAGTCCATGGCTTGATAACTGTGGCCATTAAGTGACTTGCATGCGTGAACTAACATGTTGAGCTGTGGCTGCCATAGTGCTCCATCACACTTTTCATTTTCGGCTGGCCGACAGCCCCTCGTTGTGAAACCTTGTTGATGGACTGCATGGGAGGTGTTTGCGGTTGGCACATGTGAAGTTGGCACTTCTTCGCGAGTCAGTCCGTTGGCAAATCTCCATATATGACACAAGTGGGCACCCAACCAACATGAGAAAGTGTGTTAGGGAGAAACTATGAAAACTTTTCTGTGTTAGAAGGAAATTGCATTGTCCTCTATGTGAATGTAATCTAGGAGGAGATGTCTGGTCAAAATGCATCTGAAACAGGAGGAATTCAGGACATTGCTCTACGGTCAAAACCTATTTGAGGACTTTCCAATACTGAGGACAGTAATAGGAGTGTTTGGTATTTACAAGTCTGTGAAAGTCCTAACCTAATAGTCTTTGGACTGCGAAGTTATTAGGTTATTTACTGGTATTTTATGTATTAAAAACCTTATATGGAAATGTTTAAGTATTTACGTGGATGAGAGCCTTGTGAATTAGGATGTTAATGTATACATATTCAATTACATGTTTATATATTCACACGGGATACTCGTTGAGAAATATATTTGTGCAGGCTTATCCCTGATCTTTTACAGCTCTCCAGTTTTACTTGCAAGTAGATCCAGGCTTGTTTGTAGGTAGGACAGCTTGCTGCTGGAGGCCACCTACTCCTGAGTAATCTGCCATGTCCTGCCCTACATTGCAAGCAGTCCCCTTGTGGTGTGTGGTGTGTGTGGGAGGTTCTGAATATCCCTAACACCGCCCCCTGCGCCCCCCCCCCCCGTTTTGCAAAGCAATTGAGGCTTTTTCAAATGAAAAAAAAAGTGCTGATCAAAGGGAAGCAGAGTGGCTGTGTAAAGCGCTGACCTTTTCCTCCCTCTGTCCTCCTCTCTCCTTTGACAGGTGTCCACGGACTGAGCTGCAGGAACAATCCCTTGATTATTCCGGTCATTCACGACCTCAGCCAGCATTTCTACCACACCCAGGCGATCCTCGTCTCCTTCGGCTCCCAGTACGTGGCCATCTCCGGGGTGGCCTTGCGCTCCTTCCTCAACTTTGACCCCATCACCGTCAGCAGCTGCCAGAGCGGACAGACCTACAGTCCAGCCGAGCAGAGGTGAGCCGCCGTCTCCCCACATGCCCCTCCCCGCTCCCACCCCCCTGGCTTGTTACCACCCATAGACTTCCAGCTTCAGTAGGCCTGATCAAGGGGATAATAAGAGGCAAGAGGAGGGAGGGGGGGTGACCTTTGGCACTGCCGGGTTTGGCACTGCAGAAGCTGCAGAGTTCCCATTGAATAGGACCTGGACGGGGCATTTAACCCACATGGGAAAATGTCAGTAGATTATTTCCACCTCTTTTGTCTTCTCTCGGCTTTGACGGCTGGGGTTGAATCCGCATCACACAGCTAACAGAATGAGACTAGAAACCTGGAATGTAGGTTCTCAGTGCATAAGGGGGAAAGGGGATCTTGGTCGTTTTCGCTGTACAGTTATCTGGACAACGTGCTTTATGGTTCTGATTTATTTCCACCACAGTCCTGAGAGAGAGAGAGAGAGAGCAGTGCAGCAGAGAAACAGCTAGAGCTAGCAATGACCTGGGTTTTGCTTTCCCATTCATCCATAAAGCCCACTGGGTGGCCGTGGGCCTAACTGAGGGTTTACATAGATGACACCCAGAGCTCCTTGGAGGGACACAAGGGGGGAAAGAAAGAAATCAGGCTGTGAATGATTGGCATTATAGCAGTTTTAGGAGAGAGCCAGGAGTTGGATCTATTTCTCTCATGATAACTTTTAGTGCACTCTCTCTTACCCCTCTTCCTCCATGAAACATGCAGATTGTGGAAGGATTTCTCCAAAGTGGAAATTCTCCCCAAATGTCAAGGATGTAGGGATCGGGTGGCAGAGCATCTGCTTTGCGTGCGGGAGGTCCCAGGTTCCATCCTTGGCAACATCTCCAGGTTGGGCTGAGAGAGAGACTCCTGCCTGGAACCTTGGAAGAGCTGCTGCCAGTTTAGCGCAGGCAAACTGAGATAAATGGACCAAGGGTCTGGCAGCTTCCTATGTTCATTGGGAGTTCAGGGCTCCTATATGGAGAAAATGAAATTAATTTTGATCTGTAGAGTTCCAAATTCCAGAGTTTCCTCCCAGGGAATGTAAAAACATGTCATTGTTCTGTTTTGTTTTTTGGGGGAAAAAATTCCAAATTCTAAACTTCATGCACAATTTGACACACATTTCAGTTCCTGCAGTTCACATACATTTTTGTCCCTCACTATGTTTCCAATGTGGACATCAGCCCTGGTTATATATTGAAAAAAGATGTCTTGCAGCAATGACATCATTAGAACACAAGAACAGCCTGCTGGATCAGGCCCCAGACCCACCTAGTCCAGCATTTTGTTTCCCACAGTGGCCCATCAGATGCCTTTGGGAAGCCTACAGGCAAGAGATGAGAGCATGTCCTCTATCCTGCTGTTGCTCCCCTACAACTGGCATTTGGAGGCCTCCTGCCTCTGAGCCTGGTGGTAGCTAATAGCCATCCGGACTAGGAGCCATTGATAGCTCTGTCCTCCATTCATTTGTCTGAGCTCCTTTTAAAGCCATCCAGACTACAACATGTGGCAGGGAATTCCACAGGTTAATTTAGAAAGCGGGCTTCCTATTCTCAGTCCTAAACTTCCTGGCAATCAGTTTCATGAGATGACCCCTGGTTCTATTGCTGTGAGAGAGGAAGAAAAAAACTTCTCTCTCCACATCATTCATAATTTTGTAGGCCTCAAGCATGTCTCCTGCATGGCAGCGTCTTGGAGATTGCAGGCAGGAATTTCTCTCTGCCCTATCTTGGAGATGCTGCCAGGGAGGGAACTTGGAACTTCTGCTCTTCCCAGAAGGCTCCATTATCCCCTGAGGGGAATCTATTCCAGTGCTCACATTTCTAGTCTCCCATTCATATGCAACCAGGGCAGCCCCTGCTTAGCTAAGGGGACAAGTCATGCTGGCTACCACAAGACCAGCTCTCCTCTCCTAGTTTTAAGGGAACAGAGTTCAGCAGAAGCAAAATGAAACCGCTAGAACAAGGGAGCAGAATGGAGTGAATTTGCTCATCCTCACCTTGAATGTTGAATTTCCTGCATCCTTGTGGCAGTCACACCCCTCAGCAAAAATGGCTTCAGCATCTTTTTATAAAGAGCACAACTTTCTTCTCTCCCCTGCTAATTAAAATCCCCAATTCCTATCTAAACATACCCCATGGGCACTGATTTATGATGCTGTCCAAGGCCATGGCAGAAGTTACTGTTCTGGCTTGACACGCTCAAAAGGGGAAAGGAGGCAGCAAACGGAGGGCTGCCTCTCTCTCCCCGATGATGATTCCTGTCCCCGCTCCAATGTTTTCAGACGCCACCCTTCATTCCAGTGGGTCTCCCTCTGTCTCCGGCTAACTCCTGCCGTGGGTCGTCTTGGCCAGACATCCGCAAACTGGACCTCTCATTTGAAACTTGATCTCACTGTTCTTGGGCCTCTGAAGTTGCCCATCGTGTTTCAATGGAGTGATCAGATGCTGTGTATCTAGGTCAGAGCACACGCTCTCCATTGATTTCTCTCCCCCACCCCCTTCTCCATGCTTGCATTTATCTTTGTCTTCTCTGTCTAAAAGGAGAGGTCTAGCAGTTTGGGGAAAGGAGGAAGAAATAATCAGGCCAGAATCCTTTGCAAAGTTTTCTCTGTTTATTTCTTTTCTTCCATCCCCCAATTGCAGAGAGTTGTTGCCCGTAGTTCTTGTATTTCAGTGGGTCGGGGAGCAGAGAGACTGAAAATGGCGGGTCACTCCGGCATCTTAGAAGGCTCCCAAATTCACCCAAATTCTTTCTGGGTTTTTGAGTTGCAAACTTGACTTCTTTCCAGAATGGAACGGAGACATTATCATTCATATTCCCGATTATGCCCCCGCTTTGATGGTGTTATTTATTATCATTTACTTTGCAAAGAGTGTGAGGATGGGTCTCTGCCCCAAGGTGCTCACGATCAGAAAATAGCCACCAGAGAGACAGGAAAGGAAGGGGAGGCCGGGATAAACTGGTGAAGAATATGCCGTGATTCCACGTGCCCGTACCTAGATTAGAAGGAGGGAACCACCTTTTATTGGCGGGGGGGCGGGGGGCTGGGTCTAGGCAGTTCTGCCCAACACTTTGCAGCAAAGCCAAGTTTTGAGGAGGTCAGTCGGAGGGGTGGCATCATGGAGGCATTCCCGGGCTTGCTTCATTTTAAAATTTCTGAATTTTGTAGAGTGCAGATCATGCAGTTTGTGTTCAGCTCTCCATGTCTCCCCCAACTGCCTTGGTCTGAGGTGTGTGTGTGAGAGAGAGAGAGAGAGGGGTGGGTGGGTGGTATATTTTCATTTGCAAAACATTGGGTGTGTGTGTGTGTGTAAACACAGGTTTTTGGAGTTAATGCAATGAGTAGATGTTATCACCTACCCTGACTCTTAGGCACAGAGCAGGCTATAAATCTCTAAAAATGCACCTGTCCCGGGGCCAGAACTTTGCAGTTCCTGCCAAGGCGTTTTGAGTGGTTTCCCAGCTGGGCTGTCTCGGATGGGAAACGTTGAGAAGAAGCCTGTCTCTCGCTCAGTCTGGTCCCACCTCTGTTTTTTTGCTCTGGTCATCCTCCGTATCTTCTTAGCCTGCAGATCGCATCTGACTAGCTGGTCTGGGCTTTGCTTTCTCTTTAAAGGCCTCCTTGGATTCAGTCATAAGTTTGTGAATGAGGGTTGGGCGCAGGGGTACCATCTTGGATGTTGGTGTGCGAGGGGGACGCTTTCAGTGGGGGAGGCAAGGTCCGAAGGTTGATTTAGTGCTGGGGGTGATGGGAGTTGTAGTCCAACAGCTGCCGGAGGGAGCGATTTGTGCAGCCCGGTCCTAGACCAAAGAAATGAATGAATGAATGAATGAGAAAAATATAAACACCCACATTCAGTACTCACTTTTCCTTATACGGTATATAGAAGTCAGGAGAGATTGTAAACCACCCAGAGACTTAAGTTTTGGGCGGCATAGAAATATGTTGGTTAAATAAATAAATAATTTTCTATTGAGAAATTGGCACAGAGAGGAGAATTAAAGGTCCCATTCGGCTGTAGCATGGCCCTGATCTTCCTTCCACACACCCTCTGTGCTTTAAAAAAAAAAAAGAAGAAGAAGAAGTAGTAAGCATTTAAAGAGAGAGGAGAACGAAGTTTTCTATCATGAAGTTTTCCCTTCCTGTGAAGCGGGGCGGGGGGAAGGTGATCTTTCTGTGTGTGTGTGTGTGTGTGTGTGTGTGTGTGTGTGTGTGTGTGTGTGTTCTAGTTTTCTATGGTTCCCCCGTACAGTTAGCACATCTTTTTCTTGCCATAGGATTACATCACTGCTCTGTGTACTTTATGGTTTGAAGAAAGTACATTTTCTTTTTCCGGTTCCACTGAACCATGTTTTATTGCCTTCCCTTGCACTGGAACAGCTTCTGCAGGGTGGCCTAATTTTCTGCCCTCTCTAAGTCACATCTGTGACTTGGCTTCTAATTCACAGTTTCATGCAGTGGTGGCACATCTAAGTCACATCAGCTGAGACGTACCTGGATAACAAGCACACCCAACAAAGAGATGTTCCTCTTGCACTTGATGTGGGATCTCATTCTAATCTCCCAGCGCCATCTAAACCTAATCTTCTCAGATTAATTCACCAACCTCAAAACTGAAGTTTCAATGCCGTTTGAAAATCCTGTGCTCTTTGCTTCGCCTGCCACAGAAGTACATCCTCTGGCATACCTGAAGCAGTACAAACCATTCCCAATAGCTAGACTTGCCCACTTTTGCCATCTCTTGAGAAATCCCATTCATCAGAGATTTATCTCTTCAGTGGGTCCCCAAAGGGGCCTCTTGGCAAATCAGCTTCTCTGCTTCCTTGCTCACTAATGGTCTTTCTTCTCTTTTGACCAACACTCTCAGAGAGGGAAGGCAGAAGAAAGGAAGCCGCCAATGTAATCAATCTTATATGTATCTGCCTCACTTCTGCCTCACTCTCCTTAAAATCCTGGTAGCCCCAAAGACTGTCAGTTCTGCAGTTTCAGAACTGGGATGTCCGAGGCCCCCAAAGCTCATGTTGGGACTCAAAATGACAGCGACATTTGTTGGTTGATGTGAAACATGCGCAGCACACTTTGCTCTTTCAGCGCTTCCTTTTGTACGCCGCTCAGGAGGTGTTTAAAGAGCAAAGAGGGCTGTGCATGTTTCACGTAAATAAACAGCGATGGCCACAAATCATGATCAATAATGATGCTCTTCTAAAGCGTCAGAGTGCAAGCAAAATGCAGTTTAAATGATGCAATTAAAATTCAAAGTTCAAGACAGCATGCATAGCCTAGCAACACAGGAAGCTGTCTTATACCAAGTCAGATCCTTGGTCCATCTAGCTCTGTATTGTCTACACACTGGTTTTGTGTACTCTTTGTATACATTGACTGGCAGCGGCTTCTCCAAGGTTTCAGGCAGGAATCTCTCCCAGCCCTGCCTGGAGAATCTTCCAGGGAGTGAACCTGGGACCTAGATGCTCTTCCCTACGGCCCCATCCCCTAAGGCAGAAGTTCTGAAACTTGGGTCCCAGATGTTCTTGGACTAAAGCTCACCAGGATTTCAGGCAGGGGTCTTTCCCAGAAATGCCAGGGACTGAACCTAGAACCTTCAGCATGCAAAGAAATGAAAGTTTGGGGCAGTATACAAATTAGATGAATGGATGGATGGATGGATGGATAGAGCTCTACTAATGGGTGAAGTAAATGAAGTGGGTGCTCTACCAGTGAATTCCAGCCCTTTGTCATGAATGAATATTTGAAGCTGCCTTTTACTGAATCAGACCCTTGAATCATCCAACTCAGTGCCAGAGGTGCACCTAGGTAATTTTGGCACCTGGACCTAGAGGCCTTTGGAGGCCCTCCCCCCTGCAAATTAAGCATCATCATGCTTGGCCAGGTGACCACACCATCCGGGACAGACTAGAGAGGATTTGGGGGGGCCCTGGGACTGTGGACACCCTGGACTTCGGCCCAGACGTCCAGGGGTAAGAGCGCCTCTGGTGCTGACTTAGCCGCAACTCTTGGGGGTTTCAGAGAGGGATCTTTGGTTTTATATAGGGCAGAATATAAATGCGACAAAATAGAATAAATATGTCTGATACACACACACACACACACACTGCCCAAGTAGTGCATAGAGGAACATGCATGACCTTTAGTGCAGATGCCGTCTTTCCGCCTAAGGGCAGTTCTGAGGGCCAGTGAGAACCAAACCGGCAAATCCCTTGGCAGGCTGACACTTCTGTGGAATAACAATGCGGCTTCTTCTCTGCTGACGTCAGCATTCATTAGGGCATCTTCCTGCCTTGCTGCCGTCTCATGGTGTATCGACCCCGCTCCTGTGCCTGGGTTGCCCCCCCTTTTCACTCTTCAAAACGGAAGGAGGCCGGGGCGATTTGACTCGCAGCCATAATTCAACGGAGAGGCTCTGAATTGTTCCCCAGCGAAGCCTGGGGAAGATTCCGTGACAGATGATGCATGAGTGAACTGCTGCTTCTCCTGAGGATGGAGTTTGAAAAACCGCTCACTTTTTGCTGTCACCTGAGTTTCATGCAGTGGTGACAGAGGCAGTCGTGGCAGTTGTTGGGGGGGGCGTCCCCCCCCCCCGGCAGAATGCCCCACAGGATTCTGTGGGCAAAGCATCTGCTCTAGTATTAAGATAATAGACATTAGGCCCTGCTTAGCTGAACAAAGAGGCACCTTTCAAAGTGGTGATTCTCTTCTGTTTCGCAGGGGGAGAGCAGCTGACCCTATCCAACCCTCGCACAGTGTTCCTCTAGTGGTTGTAGATGGGGTCTGCCTTGTGTTCCTTCTTGGGTAAGAACAGCCCTGCTGGATCAGGCCCGAGGCGGCCCATCTGGTCCAGCATCCTGTTTCCCACAGTGGCCCACCAGATGCCTCTGGGGAGCCCATAAGCAGGAATTGAAGGCACGGCCTCTCTCCTTCCGTGAGTCCGCTGTGGGACAGGGAAATAGCCGCCTTATTTGTGTAGTATAGGAGAACTCCCTAATTCGCGGGGGTTCTGTTCCGAGGGGGGAATAGTGAATCCGTGGGAAATTTGTAATTTGAGATCATTGCTGTCCTTCAGGAGAGCCCTTAAAAACCTACCTATTTGGTCTGGCCTTCCAGGGTTTTGAATGATTAACTCTTTTAAATTATTTTGAATTGCTGCCCTGATTTTCAGGGCTTTTAGCTGTTTTATTGGTTTTATTGTGTTTTAATAGTTTGATTTTAATTGTTAATTTGTTTTAATTGTTTTTATCATGCTGTGAACCGCCCTGAGCCATTTTGGAAGGGCGGCATACAAACCAAATAAATGAATGAGCATTAGGACCATGGGAATCCGGCGGGGGGGGGGGGTAGGTTCTTTGACTGACCCCAATCACCCCCCAAACCAGTAAATGGGCCAAATAAAGTGCCCTACCGTGCTCCAGAGTGGCCCATGAGTGAAAACGGCACTGGAAGTTGGACTAAAATCGTGCCCCCCCCCCGGTTTTTTTTAAGTAAATGAGCCATAAAATGGCTCCCAAACACAAACCAGCCGCTGGAAATGACCGAGGTGCCCAAAAGACGATGAATCCACCCTTCCAGTGCCAAAACGAGCTTATGAAATGGTTTCCCCTTCCCTCCACAGCTGCATCCACTACTCCTGCAAAGCCACTGACTGCCAAGAACTGGAGATTGAGAATGCCATTCTCGCCTTCACCAGTGGGGGGCACTTCAATGGTGCTGAGTGCAACGTTACTTGCAAGATAGGCCACGTCCTCCAGATACGCCGAGATGATGACCTTGCGAAGAACCAGGTGTGTGTTTTTGCCGGTTACCAGTTGCCGTGCACCAGGCACTGCATGTCACACGAGGGAATGGCGGGGTTTTGGTGTTGGTTTGGGAATGGGCCCCTGAAGTCCTGTCTTATGAACATGAGCATAGCATCCTCCACCTCTGGAAACTAGAGTATCAGGTCTATGAAGAGGTCACTCACTACCAGTTCCCCAGATGTGCCAAACAGCAAGCCAGCAAGTCAGTCGGTATTGGGAAGGGCCTTTGCTGAAAAGTCCTTGACTTCTTACACTTCTAAGTCAAAATGATGCGAGGAGCGTGACACAGGGAAAGGCTGGTTAAGAGGAGGCGAGCTGGTCTTGCGGTCATGAGCCTGGTTGGTCCCCTTTGCAGGGTCTGCCTTGGTTTGCATTTGGAGGGGAGGGTTCATGTCAGCCCTGGAAGATATTAGGAGATGGAGCTGTAGCTCAGAGGAAGAGCATCTGCATACTTGCATGCCGCAGGTCCCAGGTTGCTACCCCTGGCAGCATCTCCAGGTAGGGCTAAGATTCCTGCCTGAAACCTGGAGAGCTGCTGCCAGTCAGTGTAGACAGCCCTGAGCTAGAGGGACCAAGGAGCTGGCTGAGAATAAGGCAGATTCCTAGGTTCCCTGAGTTCTAGGGTTCTTCTGAAGGGGAAGCGCAGAAGAGTCAGCAAGCTGTGTTTGCTTGGGGTGTGCTGGAGGGGGTTCCAGCGGGGGAATGCTGTTCCAAGAGGGTCTCCCTGTGGTCTGAGTCCCGAGGCGTCTGTTTCAGACTCTCGCCTTCACAGCAAAGCCTCCATCTAGGGCAATCACACCATTTAGACCCTTGGTTGCGACAGATCTTACCCCAGCATGGCCCCAGCGCTGAATGGTTTCCTCCGGTCTCTTCCAGGACAGAACTGGCAGCTGTTCTCTCCTTCCCCAAGCCTGGCCCATCCTTGTTTATTCCTTTCTGTTCACTGGACTCTGCTGACTCTTTTGGGCAGGAGGCAAGCCCGGGGTTTAGCGAAAGCGTCATGCCATTTCACAACGTTTGTGTGAGCGAGGGCCTCTGAGTGTGCCTGTATGTGTGTGGAGAACATTAATCAAAGGCCCGGGGTTGTGTGTGTGTGTGTGTGTGTGTGTGTGTGTGTGTACAACTGGAAGTTTGTCTGCATTTTGTAAAATGCTGAAGCCTGTTGCAATGTGGCCGCGGGGAGATATTCAGGAGGTGGGGGGGGGATGTGTCAGCCCTTTCAACTCAATTACCGAGCAAACAGGCGAATCCATGAGATGGGCTTCCTCCTCCCCCCCCCTTTCCTTCATGCTCCTTGGCACCGGGACCAGAACTACTCTGCAGCTGAGCATTTCTGCAGAACAGTGTGTGTGGGGCGGGTGGTAGTGGGGAACACACATTCTCCAAGGAGCCTGACACTGAACAATGAAATAACTTGGAATGGCCCTTAGAAAGCCGACAAGTGCAAGAATCTGCCAACCAAATAAAGAGGCACGGCATGTTTCGGCCATGGCGTATCATTTCGGCAGCAAGGAGCCCCCTTGCAGAGGGAGAGGATTGGAACCAGTGATCGGGCCTGGTTTTGATCAGGGAACTCTGCATGCAAGGCCAACAGGTACTTAGTTTATTCCCCTCTTGGTCTACTGAGCTCGGGAGACCGCTCAGTGAAGCTGCTTGATAGTAGCTCTGTTCACACCTTACGTTCAGTGTGTGTACATACTGTGTACTTTGTACACACGGCTGTGGAGTGTTGGCCTACAACTCCCCTAATCTCTGGCTATTGGCCACTTTGGCTGGGGATTAAGGTGGCTTTTTAAGGCGCGTCTATCTTGCATCTCGCAGTGGGGGAGCAACTGTCCAGCCCTGCGTAGAGTCTCTCCAGTGGCTGTTGCCTGTGCTTCATTTTTGGACTGTAATCTCTTTGCGTCAGGGAAGCATCTTCAGGCCCTCTTGTGACTTGCCGTCTGGGAATCACCCCTGTTCATCTAGGCCAGGAGCCACCTCTGAAAGTGGGGGCTCTCTTCAGTTTAGCAGGGGGAGATCAAATGTCAACACCAAAATCGAAAATGCGGGCTTGGGGTCCAAAAACCAGACAGATAGAGGAGGGAAGAAAACCCAAAGGTGCTGAGCAAATGGATATCGTCTTTATGTTGGGTCTGATGCGTTTTGAGCGTTGCTCTTCTTCAGAGGCAAGTATGCAGCATCTTTGTTCACTTGTTAGAGGTATACAATAGCGAAATCTCTACAGTATACTATGCTCGAAATGCATCAGAAATCCTAAAATAAATACAATATATCAATTTGCTCAGCACCTTTGGGTTTTCTTTCCTCCTTTTCCTGTCCAGAGATCAATGGTCCCCATTCAGCCCAGCATAGCTTCTCTTCGGTGGTTGTTGCTGTGTGTTTTAAATTGTGAGTTCTTTTGGAAAAGGAACCATCTTGCTCATACCTTTTCCTACAGACAACATATTGAGAAACTATATGTTGAAAAGTGGTCTATGACGACAACAATGTACAACCATACATTGGCCCAAGCTACATCGGTGTAGCTTGGGCTTCTCTTCTCTACTTGTTTCTGTTTGTTTTTATTTGCCGCTGCAGTTATTTGAGAGCGGGGTTGGATATTTTAGCTGTGCTTTTATTTATATTTTTAAATTTAATATTGTGATTGAGAGCCACCTTGGGTCTCTCCATCAGGAGAAAAAAAGGTGGAATGGGTGTTTTTATGTAAGTTAATAAAGTAGCAATGTATCCGAGGGAGATTTGGGACCCATTATGAGCCTCACTGAGCCCCACTTAAGGTGAAAGCAGATGTACAGTTCAGGGGAAATGGCTGGACACACTTCTGTCCTGTTGAAACATTTATTTTCAGGGTCCTCTTCAAGCCACTCCCACTACATTTAGAAAGTCTGCTGGTTCTCACCATGTTGTGACATTGAGCTGAAATGCTCTTCCCATTTCCAGCATCCCATTCACAGGGGCCCCAAATGGGGCACATTCCAGCCATTTTGGGGAGGCGTTGAATTAGGCCAGGGGCAGACACCCTTGGCCCTCCGGCAGTTGTTGAACTACGACTCCCATCACCCTCAGCCACAGTTTATTGTGCCTGGGAGTGATGGGAGAGGTAGTTTCAGCAGCAGCTGGAGAGGGCCAAAGTTGCCTGTCCCTGCTTTAGGCAAATGCGACAATGCTGCATAAGCCTCAGGTGACAGTACCAGCCTCTGGGGAGACCACTGATGGTGCCCCTCGTGAAATTCGGGCGGGCGGAGAGTGAAGGAACCATCAGAACTGCAAGGAATTTATTACCAATCTAGTTTTCTTTCCCTCCAGACTAGAAAAGCATGACAGCAATGCAGTATCAAAGAACTGTATCCTCCAAATGAAAACAGCATATATACCCTCATTCTCTCTCTCTCTCTCTCTCTCTCTCTCTCTCTCTCTCTCTCTCTCTCTCTCTCTCTCTCTATATATATATATATATATAGCTGCTTGCATACATGCAGCACAGACCCTCCCCACAAAAGCTGAGCAAAACGTTCTCTGCTGCATGCATGAGCAAAAAAGCAAAAGCAAGATACGCCTCTACAAAATGGGTGACTTTGAAATGCAGCCCACATTGGGCTTCCTAGCCAATGCCTTCCGCCCATATAACCGTCCTCTATTGGAGCTAATATTCCCTCCCTCCCTCTCTTTCTGTCCTTTGCTCCCTCCCCATAAAAGACTGTTGCTTGCTCAGTTGGAAGCATGGTGTCCACTTGCTCCTTCTCTGCCGCCACCGCCAGCCACCATGGTTGGGAGGTGCTCTTTAAAACCCGACAGCCCCCGAATGCTCTTTAAAGGTCCCATCCATCATGCCAGGAAGCGCGGAGGCCTGTGCCTCATGGGGGTTCAATTAAAGGCCCTGTGGTGGGCATTCAGAGGAAGGTGCCTTCCGTCGCAAGAGCCCAGCAAGCAGCCTTTCGGGAAAGGGAGCTCGGGAGACAGAATTTCGAGCTGAGCTGGACGGGACAGAGTTTTGTCCGAAGTGGGCTTTCTGTGCAGGGAAGGAGCAGAAGGTTGACCCGTTCCTGCTGCTCTTGGGGTGGTTTGCGGTGGATTGATGTAGGTTCCTGGTTCCCTATAGTTTAACGATAGCACGCGGAATTGCAAGTTTTTTAAAAAAACTATCTCTGCCATAGCAAGCCTCAGTGTTCTCCACCTAGAAAATAGGAGGGTGAAAGGCTTGTTTTCGAGCAGGTCTTGATGTCTCTCTGCTGGCTGGTTCCAGAGATTTAAGATCTGTAGTAACTCAGATGTCATTTCTAACCTCTACCTGCAGGCTCCGGGGGTGCAAGAGGGAGCCGCCTGTACCCTGCTGAGCCACCATTTTGCATCTGGCTGCGTGGTCTAGACCCTGTTGGGTACCTCTTTTGAGTGGTGCTTGAGAGCACCTTTCTGATGAGGCAAGGCCACACACAACCCCTGGGGCTTTTTAGTTTAGAAAAAAAAAGATGACTGCGGAGAGACCTGATAGAGGTCTATAAAATCATGCATGGTGTGGAGAAAGTGGATTGGGAGAAATTCCTCCCCTCCCCTCATAGAACCAGGGGTGACTAGAACCAGGAGCCATCCCATGAAACTGATTGCCAAGAAATTTAGGACCAGCAAAAGAGGAAGTACTTCTTTACACAACGCGTAATCCACTTGTGGAATTCTCTGCCATAAGATGTGGTGACAGCCAACAACCTGGATGGCTTGAAGAGGGGTTTGGATAACTTCATGGAAGAGAGGTCTATCAAGGGCTACTAGTCGGAGGGCTGTGGGCCACCTCCAGCCTCAAGGGCAGGGTGCCTCTGAGTACCAGTTGCGGGGGAGTAACAGCAGGAGGGAGGGCATGCAAATACCTCTTGCCTGTGGGCTCCCCAGAGGCATCTGTAGGCTCCCCAGAGGCCATTGTGCGAAACAGGATGCTGGACTAGATGGGCTTCCTTGGGCCTGATCCAGCAGGGCTGTTCTTATGGTGGCCTCTGGGGCCAAAGTGCATGCATTTTTGTAAATGTCTCCATGTCCCACAGAGGAAGCTGCCTTATAAAAAGTCAGACCTTTGGCCCATCTCGCCTTTGTCTGCACTGACTGGCAAGGTATTATTATTTTACATTTTATATCCCGCTTTTCCTCCAAGGCGCCCAGAGCGGTGTACTACATACTTAAGTTTCTCCTCACAACAACCCTGTGGAGTAGATTAGGCTGAGGGAGAAGTGACTGGCCCAGAGTCGCCCAGCAAGTCTCATGGCTAAATGGGGATTGGAACTCAGGTCTCCTGGTCCTAGTCCAGCACTCTAACCACTACACCACACCCCCAGGTTTTTACATTGTGATCTTTAGGGAAGGTGATTGGAGACGACAGATTTCTCCGATCCCACCGGCCTTTCCTGGGATCTGTTTGCAGGTGACATTCCCTGTTCTACATCAGTGTAGTGCCTTGGCAAGGGGCGTGGAGAGAAGCTGCCCGTCTCCCCCAGCCTGGATGCGTACCAGGGGACTGCTTTTCCCATCCAAGAGCAGCCATATATCAAAGGGAGACAGGTCCCGGGACCTGCTGAAACCATTAGGGAAACTTGGCAGATGGGGAGTCCAGTTCCCTTTGATGTGTGCAGGAAACACCCCCCCGCCTCCTTTTTTTAGCTCACATCCACGCCTGGCACAACAAGACTCCCGCCTTTGCCAGCCCTGAATCAGATATCCCTGGGGGTGGGTGGGGGGCACAGCCGGTCCATTGGCCTTGTGGCAGGTATCACCTCTTGTCCACTCCATGAGTGCTCCATCTGATTTGGACCGTCCAAATCCCTTTCCTCTCAAATTGCTCTCCAGAACAGATGATTCCCCCATCATCCAGCCCGGATTTTCAGCCGCTAGATGCGTGGTTCTGCCATTCAGCCCTCTCTCTCCTCCTCAGCCCTCACCAGCGGCGGTTTGGATATGTGTGGCACTGCACAGCAAGACTTAGGGGGCTCTCTCTCCTAGAGAGTCAGGCCGTTGCTGCATCTCGCTCAGTATTTCCTGCACTGACTGGCAGCGGCTTCTCCAAGGTTCCAGGCAGGGGTCTCTCCCAGCCCAGTCTTGGAGATGCTGCCAGGGAGGGAACCTGGGACCTTCTGCCTGCAAGCCGGCAGGTGCTCTTCCACAAAGCTACAGCCCCACCCCCTGATGTGACTATCTTACAGTGCTCACACATGGAGTCCCCCATCCAAATGCAAACTAAGGTGGACCCTGCTTAGCAAAGGGGGCCATTCGTGCCTGCGACCACCAGGCCAGCTCTCCTCCCCAAGCTGGGTCATAAGGCCTGGCTTCCAGTCTTGAAGCAGCGCTGGCAGGTGGTAGTGAAACTACAAGCAGAAAGAAACTCCTTGTTGAAGTACGTTTGATGGAGCAGAACTGTAATTGCAATTATTGTAGGGAAAAAGGTTCCAACGATGTAGTCAAACTGCTTTTGTTGAGAGTTATCTCATGCTGTTTTAAATGCCAACAATAATAATTACTTGCATCTTTATGGGGTGGGGAGGGGATGGACACCCTGCTGTTATTTAAATATTTCATTTATTCATTGATATAGTGAAGATTCCATGCAGCTACAAAGGGAAATACCCACTCTGAGTTATTCAGATGAATTCAATTACCAGCAGAGGGTGTGACCACCTTCCAGTTGGTTGCTAGGTCAGTTTCTAGCATTTCCAGAGGGGGCTGGATGTTCTTGGAGTATTATAACAGTTCAGCCTGACCCAGGGAAAGAACATTTGCCTTCAAAAAGATAGGAAGACCTGCATGGTGTTGGCTGTTTCCAGGTCTGCTTCACATTTAAAGGACTCACGGTTCCAGAAAAGGAGGTTGTTATTTGAGTAAAATAAATTCCTATAGTCCCATCACTCAAGTAAACCTTGAAACTCTATTTAACCTTTTCCTCCAAACTGTTTCAGTTTTCAACCGGGGGAGCGTAGGAACATAGGAGGCTGCCTTCTACTGAGTCAGACCCTTGGTCCATCTAGCTCAGTGTTGTCTACACGGACTGGCAGCAGCTTTTCCAGGTTTCAGGCAGGAGTCTCTCCGCCCTATCTGGAGATGCTGCGAGGGAGGGAATGTGGAGCCCCGGGGCTCTTCCCAGAGGGGCCTCATCCCCTAAGGGGAATATCTTACAGCACTCTCACATGTCGTCCCCCATTCCAATACAAACCATGGTGGAGCCTGCTTAGCAAAGGGGGCAATGCATATTTGCTACCACAAGGCCAGCTCAACTCCCAGCATTCCTGGCTGCAACTGCCTTTGACTGGAGATTGTGAAAATGGTAATTCACCACATCTGGGGATGCCTGTTACAGAGAACTCTGGAAGGGGCCAGCGATGGGAGTCAAAGAAACAAGCAGGTGAGATGACTTAAGAGTGGCCACATAAGGAGTCCCATTATATTTACTAAAATTAAGTTGTAGTTAAAATTTAGTGAGGTGTTAGTAGCTGTTGTTAAACTGTATTAGAAGTAGTTGATACTTATTGGTGATCAGGCGGCTTTTTAAAAATTTGAGGAGTAGGGTTCTATCTCAGTGGAAGAACATCTGCGTAGCATGCAGGTTTTAGATGGTGAACCGCCCAGGGACTGGAGTCTGGGGGCGGCATAAAAATGTGTCCGATAAATTAAAAATAAATGGAGACATTCAGAACGTCCCAGGTTCAGTCCCCAGCGGCATCTCCAGGTAGGGCAGGGAAAGACACGTGCCTGAGACCTTGGAGATGCAGCAGCCAGCCTGTGTAGGCAATATGGAGAGAGATGGACCAGAGTTCTGACTCGGGAGAAGGCAGCTTCCTAATTCAGAGAGGGGCATCTGCTCCTCACCTCCTGCGGCCGGCTTCATTTCCAGAGAAGAGCTGGGCACCTGAGTGGCGGTCGGGTCCACATATGCAGGAGGGGCAGCCTTCTTGCATGCTCTCCTGTTGGGTTGGGTTGGGTTGAATCTCCCTGCAGTTAGAAAAGTAGTTCAGCAAAGAGCGCTTGACTTGTTTTTTTTTTAACCTGGGGATTTGGACATGGCGGCCCAGTTTTAAGCAAACGTGCCCTACTTCTTCTGTGTGGAGTTTGGCTTTTTCCGTGAAGCTGCCCCTTCTGCTTTCAGCTGGAGTCCAGCATCACCGTGACCTGTGTGGACGGGAAGTGGAACAAGCAGGTGGCTTGCGAGCCCATCGACTGTGGCGTCCCCGACCAGTACCATGTCTACCCGGCCACTTTCAACTGCAGCGAGGGCACCACCTTTGGCAAGAGATGCTCCTTCTCCTGCAAGCCCCCAGCCCTGCTGAAAGGTAAGTCGGAGGCACCGGACAGCTCAGTTTTGCAAACCGGGCCGTATCAATGCCAGTGTGATCAGGGCAGAAAGGCCGACGTGAGGTGCGTTGTGGGTGTCTTTTCTTATTGCCCCCCCCCCCGCCAGGCCCTGGCAACTCTGCTCCTGCCCTCCAGCCTTCCTGGTGGAGCTCTGCCCCTCCCAGGTGCCACTTATTCTGCAGCCCCACCCATGCCACTTGATGTGCCCAAGGACCAATCCCATTCCACCAGGCCCTGTAATATCCCAGCCTCAAAGCTTGCTTCTCGGTCTGTGGAACTCCTTCCACTGGAGAGGTACTTTTCGGGTTAAAGGCCTCCTCCTCATGCCACCAGTCCTGCCGTCCAGTTTGACCTCTTTCTTCCCTGGAGTGCCCTGATGCTCTGCCGCTGATTTTGGTCTGGCTTAGGACTTTGTTACCCTGCTGTTGCCCTGGACCAAATGACTCTCTCCCATCCCTGCTGGGCTAACAGCCAGCTCTCTCCCTATCCCGAAGCCCCTGTTGGATCTGGACAATAGCCATGATGGTGAAATATGCTGGGAGGATATGGACTCTTCTTTCGGAGAAGAGGCCTCTGGACTTTGCTGGCTAGCTGAGAGCCGTTCTGAGCATCTCGAGTCCTGGGCAGTGGATACTGCTGTAGCCGAGGCTCGTGCACAGAGAGGGGGGGGAGGGAGGGGCGAGGAGCGAGATCTTGTGTCCTAAAGTAGCCCATGGCTCCTGCTGCTCACAGCTCCAGCATTACAGCATCTCTCGGGCGCTGGCTGTCAAAACCGAAATGGCAAAAAAGACGGTTTGGAGGCCGAATCACAAACGATGACTCATCAGCCTCGGCCAGAGCCCTCCTTGAGATGGGAGTCGGGATGACTCACGCCTAATTCAAATCATTGATGTCACACAAGCCACTGTTTTTTAATGTCACAGTTCATCACCCTGCCGTAGCAAGTATGAGATCACCGTGCTGGACCGTGGACACACTCTGTGAGTCAGAGAGGGAGAAAGAAAGCAGTTGGCCCGGGAACTGAGCATTTTTAACTGCCCAAAAATACCTTGACAACTCACTGCAGTCAAGAGGAAGGAGATGTAAAGGCTCCTTTTTATTTCCTGGGCACAGCAAGTTCTCTGAGCATCAATGCTTCCTTCTTTTTCTCCATTCTCATCATCTGTGTTTCATGCCTTAGAGACAGAGTGCTTTCTAGATGAAGGCATCTCAGGAAGAAGCAGGTAAAATGATACATTGGATGAAGGTAGGCTGCTGCCTTACACACAAGCAAGAAACGGTCCAGCTCTTAGAGGGCCGTTACATTTTCTTTCCTCCTCTTGCAAAGTACGGATGATTAGAAAATCCACTGACTTTCTCCCCAGATCTGGAGAGTCAGGAAACACCACCTTCTGTGGGGAGAGGCTCTGTGGAGTTATCTATTCCTCTGGATTTCTTTATTCAGTCTGTGCAGGATGCTGTGTGGCATGGATTTTAGCTCAAATTATATTTCTTGCAGATTTCCAATATACTGGAGTGCATATGGATGGTGCTTTTAAAAAAGAGGTGATTTTGATGAACGAATGGATGCTCTTCAAGAATCTGTACTGAGCAGGGGACGGGGTTGGTTTAGACCAGGGATTCTCAACGTTGGGTCCCCAGATGTTATTGGACTTCAGCTCCTATAATTCCCAACCAAAGGCTACTAGAGTTGGGGATTATGGGAGTTGAAGTCCAGTAACATCTGGGGACCCAACATTGAGAATCCCTGGTCTAGAAGATCTCCATGGTCTTCCAGAGTTCCAACTCTGACATTTTGTGGTTCTGTGATGATGCTATGACTGAAAAATCCCTGCTGGCCTCAGCCAGGTGTTTCATGTAACACTGTGTTTGACTTCTGGGTGGACAGGAGTTCAGAAGCATCTCTAGCCAACAGGGCCTTAATAGTCACAGCTGCTTGTTATGACTGATGTTGTCATCTGTCTCCCCCAGGAAATAACAGCAGCCTGACATGCATGGAGGATGGGCTGTGGTCCTTCCCTGAAGCCCTCTGCGAGCTGATGTGCCGGGCTCCCCCTCTGGTCCCCAACGCAGACCTCCAGACCGCTCGCTGCCGTGAAGAGAAGCACAAGGTTGGGTCCTTCTGCAAGTATAAATGCAGACCAGGATACCACGTCCCAGGCTCTTCTAGGAAGGCAAGGAAGTAAGTGGTCTTGCGAGCGTTCATAAGAAGCTGCCTGACCCAGAGCCAGACTCTTGGTCCATCTCGTTCAGCATGGTCTACATCAGGGCTGCTCAACTTCGGCCCTCCTGCAGATGTTGGCCTACAACTCCCATAACCCCCAGCAGCCAATAGCCAGGGATGATGGGTGTTGTAGTCCAAAACAGCTGCGGGGTCTAGGTTGAGCAGGCCTGGTCTACACTGACCGGCAGCAGCTCTCCAAGGTTTCAGGCAGGAGTCTTGCCCAACCCTATCTGGAGATGCTGCCAGGGAGTGAACCTGGGGTTTTCTGCATGCAGAGAAGATGCCCTGTCACTGAGCTACGGCCTCATCCTAACCCTGCTTCCCAGTTAATCAAGGGCATCTTCTTAGGCCCACTAGTCCATCTTGCTCAATATTGTCTGTTCTGTGTGGCAGCAGCTCCTTCAAGGTCACAGGGAGTCTCTTCCAGCGCCTCCAGGCAGGGCTGGGAAGGGATCCCTCTCTGAAATCTATTTAGGAGTCTCTCCCAGCCCTACCTGGAGCAGCTGCCATGGATTGGACCTGGGACCTTCTGCGTGCAAGCCTGTGGCCCCTCGTAGGAGCAGGCCTGGATTTGCCACCTTTGGATGTGAGACCGAGCGGCAAGTTCTCACCAAAGGATCCTTGGCTTGAAATTCAGGCCCTCTTGAAACCAACCCCCAGCTCTATGTGGTTCTCCATGGCCCTTTCTGCAGTGATGCTCTCAGCATTTTCCATGTTCTACCCAGCAGCACTAGGGCATCTGCTTGGCATGCAGAAGGTCCCATGTTCACTCCCTGGCAGCAACTCCAGGTAGGGCTGGGAGAGACACCTGCCTAAAACCTTGGAATGCCACATCCAGTCATCAAGGCTGCTCAGCTTCGGCCTATATGTTGGCCTATAACTCCCATAATCCCTGGCTGTTGGCCACTGTGGCTGGGGATTGTGGGAGTTGTAGTCCAACAACAGTGCCGGTGGGAGGAGCTAAATTGAGCAGGCCTGGTGTAGATTGTGCTGAGCTAGGTGGCCCAGTGGTCTGACTCAGTATAAGACAGGGACATTTATAGCTCAGTGGCAGAGCATCTGCTTTGAATGGACCAAGGGTCTGATTCAGCACAAGGCAGCTACAGTACCTGTGTTACTTCTACACCAACATGCTGAGAAAGGGAGAGCGAGGGAGCTGGATCAAGGCCTCTGATACTGAGGGGGGAATTATGCCAAAGGCAGAAAGTGGAACCCAAAGTCTTGCAAGCCGAGCAGTCTGATGAAAGATCCCTCACCTTGCAGACGTCCCTCCCAGGTATCTGTCTCCAGTGGTTGCAAGCAAGGCATCCCCGTCATCTCCACACCTTGCCAAATTGTTTCCAGACGAGCCCAGTGCTGGGGCCCGTCAGGCCAAGTCCTGTGGAGTGAAGGTGATGACGGAGTGTTTGTTCCAGACATTTCTGCCCACCTGATTGACACACATCTGCATATTCTTTTCACCCAGCCCAATTTGCCCCAGCAGCCCTTAGCTGAGCTCATCCAGAAGGAATGGCCTGGATCCCTGTAGCCAGGGAGCATGTCCAGGCAACCAAATGTTGTCTGGGTGGGAGACCCCACCCTTCCTGTCAGCGGCACCCACGTCCATGACACATGGGCCTGGTATTCCTGTCTCCGGAACAGGTTTATGGCAAAGCCAGCTTAGAATGCGTGGACTGGCTTATCAATCCATCTGTTTACTTCCACCCTGCCTTTCGGCTGAAGTGCTTCTAGAATTAATCCTAGAGTGTTAGGATTCGAAGGGAACTTGGAGGTCTTCGAGACCAACCCCCTTCTCAGTGCAGGAAATGGCATCCCTGCTTAGTGGCAGAGCATCTACTTGTATGCAGGCGGTCCCCAGGTACAATCCCCGGCGGCATCTCCGGGTGGGGCTGGAAAAGACTCCTGGCTGACACTGTGGAGAAGCTGCTCCCGGTCCGTGCAGTCAGTCCTGAGCTAGATGGACTAAGGACCTGACACAGTATTAAGCAACTTCCTGTTATAAATGGCTGCCCAGCCTCTTTTTGAAAAACTCTAAGGAAGGAGAGCCCGCCGCCACTGTTTGAAGCTGGCCGTCAAACAGAAATATCGAATAGTTAGGGAATGCCTCCTATACCTGGCCTGAACCTGCCTCCTGGTCAGTGTCCACGATCCTGAAGTAGAATCACAGCCTCCTCCTTCCCCTCCTCCCCAGACAGAGAAGAGTGCAGTGCACCAAAAGATTGCTTCCAGGCACTCCCTTTGTCTCAGTGGGGCTTGCATGAGAATGGCATTTTAATGGGTCACGTCTCAGGGCAATTGGGTACCTGTTCCTTTATTGAAGATGTCGGCACTAGCGCCTTTCTGAATCTCTAAGGCTTGCATTCACAAGCCGGCAGCAGGAGGAGCACAGACCTCCTTTGGAAAAATACCCCCTTTGATATGCGACCTGGGGAGTCCCCTTTGAACTTCGGTGGGAAAAACCTGCTGGTCTCCTCAGTTTTATGGCTCTGTGTAAAGCCACATCAAAATAGCCACTGGTCACGGGGCTGGGCAGGCTCCAGGGGAGTTTTTTCGGATGGAGTTGGGTGGTGGTGTGGGGGGGGGGGCTTCAGCCAGTCTCAGACTGCCTGTGCTGCCTTCGCAAACAGTCCTCGTCCTCACTCGGAGACCGCATGGCATGAATCCACAGCCCCGTCTGTCTTGTAAGTGTCAGAGGCACACGTCTCTGCCCAGCTCTGGAGAATGGCGTCTCGGAAAGGTCCTGGTTTCAAGCCACTTGTTAAACAAACTACCCCGTTTCCCCCCTTCTCTGTGCATGGAAGGAGGGCCTTCAAGATCCAGTGTGTTCAAGATGGAACGTGGCTAGAAGGAGCGTGTATCCCAGTCACCTGCGAACCTCCGCCCTCCAAATTCCACGGACTTTACCAGTGCACCAACGGCTTCCAGTTCAACAGTGAGTGCAGGATCGAGTGCGAGGAGGATGAAGCCCAATCCGTGAGTCCCTTCCCGCTGCATCTCAACAGTGCAGAGCTCTTCCCCTGGCCACATGCCCCTTGCCCTGTTGAACTGCTGGTTTCCCTTCCACTGGCTCTACGTCTCGAGCCAAGCGTGAGAAGCATTGCTGGCATTGGACCGCCTTGTTCTCTGGTCTTTTGGGGTCACCTTAGGATGGGCTCTCCCTTTCAGCACCGATGGCCCTAGAAGGGACTCAAGATTTGGTTTTATTTTGGAGGTGGTGATAGTGGGAGCAGTGGATGAAGCTGTCCCATTGATAACTGGGGCAGGGGGGGATGCCAGAGACAGTGGGAAGGAGATGAGACAGTAGCCCGGTGGAAGAGCATCTGCTTGGCATGCAGAAGGTCCCAGGTTCCATCCCTGGCAGCATCTCCTGGTAGGGCTGGGGGAGACTCCTGCCTCAAAACCTTGGAGAGCTGCTGCCAGTCAGTGCAGGTGATATTGAGCTAGATGGACCAATGGCCAGATAAGGCAGTATGTGAATACACTCTGGGAATAGGGCTGTCGCTCCGTGGTAAGAGCTCCTGCTTTGCTTGCAGAAAGCCCCAGCTGCAGTCTCTGGCTGCATCTCCAGGAAGGGCTGGGAAATCTGACCCCCTGAAGTTCCACCAATTTCAATGGGGCCAAGTCATAACCAACTTAGTCCTTTCCCTGTCCACATCTTGTGCAATTTTATAAGCCTCCATGGTGGCTCCTCTCCAGTTTCCTTTAAGCAAATCTAAACAAACAAATGCTCCAGTCTCTCCTCGTAAGGAAGGGACTCCAGGTCCAGCTTCACCTTAGTTCGTGTTTTCGGCAGTACACAGTACATGCTTTCTCTGCGTACATGTGCATGAATTGGATGTGGTGTAGGGTTAGGGTTAGGCACTGGAAGATCTTCCCCTGAGGGGATGGGGCCGCACTGGGAAGAGCCTTTGCCTGCTTGCATGGAGAAGGTTCCAAGTTCCCTCCCTGGCAGCATCTCCAAGGTAGGGCTGAGAGAGACCCAAGGCCTGCCACCTTGGAGAAGCCGCTGCCAGTCTGGGTAGACACTACTGAGCTAGATCGAGCAAGGGTCTGACTCAGGAGAAGGCAGCTTCCTATGTTTTTATTTCGAGTCAGATCATTGGTCCATCTAACTCAGTATTGTCTACACCAGGCCTGCTCAACTTTGGCCCTCCTGCAGATGTTGGCCTACAATTACCATAATTCCTGGCTATTGGCTGCTGTGCCTGAGAATTATGGGAGTTGTAGTCCAAAAACAGCTGGGGGGCCTAAGTTGAGCAGGCCTGGTCTACACAGACTGGCAATGGCTCTCCAAGCTTTCAGGTGGAACATGCTGCCAGGGATTGAACCTGGGACCTTCTGCATGCAAAGCAGATGCTCTAGGACTGGGCTATGGGTGCCTGTCCCCAAATGGAATGGCACATTCAGTCTAAAGACTCTTACTTCCATAGGGACTTAGGAAGTTGCCTTCTATCAAGTCAGATTAATCCATCTAGCTCAATGTTGTCTACACTGACTGGCAGCGGCTCTCCAAGGTTCCAGGCAGGGGTCTTTCCCAGCCCTACCTGGAGATGCTGCCAGGGACTGAACGGGGGACCTTCTGCATGCACAGCAGGGGTTCTGCCACTAAGCGATGATCCTAGGCCTCTAAAACTTTACAGCCCATCCTGCAGATGCCAGCAATCCCAGGACCTTATGCTTGCAAAGTGTCTCGCCAGGTGTGTTTTGGCTAAGATGGCAGCCACCATGCCTGGGGCCTTTTTAGCAACTTAATGGCCACCAAGAAGGCGTGAATTCAGTGGGGATACTCCCACTGATGTCACCGGCATTGTAGCCCAGAGGCTGTTTATACGCTGATGTCATAATGGAAACCTCCTCTGCTCCTTTGGGGAGCTGGGAATCGCCCCCGAGGAGAAAGCCCATAAACAGAGAAGTGTAGTGCGGGGGGGAAACCATTAAACCACCCCTCACACACTGTTGAGTCTTTTACAGCCATTATGCTCCTTATTCCTCATGTGTGGGGCAGAGGGGCCAAAACAGCCTCCGTCTTGGGTGTAAGGCGGTTGCCCAAAGTTCTGGACAGCCTTTGCGTAAACAGAGGTTAGTTCATATGGAGGTGTGAAAGTGTGACCAGATTTGGCCAGGAGCTGGGACATGATTTTTGATGCCTTTATAAAAAAAGAAAGAGCGGGCGGGGTGTGTGTGTGTGTGACTGTTTTTATAGAGGACAGCTTGGCTGTGAGCCCCCCCGCCACAGGCGTTTATATCATGCAGTAGTTAACTTTATATTCTATGTACCTTGGCGTTCTGCTCAGCACTGGAGTTGTGCCGGAGACCGATTTTTCCCTTAGCTTGTGAAGAGGATTAAACCATTAAGGGCCTCAACCGTCTTAATTCTGGCAGCAAGGGCTGCCTTAACAACTCCTCGGGTTTTGCCGGGTCTTGCGAGGGTACATACCCTCCAAAGATGCTCGTGGCTTCAGTGAGCAGACCACTGGTTTGGGTGAGAATTGACCTCTGTGTTTGGGATGGGTTCCTGCTCCTTAACAATGTTGCTCCTTAATGAATACATTAGTATTGGAGCTGGGAGAACGGGGTGCAGGAATGGGTTTATTGTTGTCGAATAATCTTATTTGTTGTTCTGTGTCAACCGCTAGGAGCATTTTTGCTGAAAAGTGGCATATAAGTTTCCGTAGTAGCAGTAGTAGCATTAAAAATATTTCTGTGCCATTTTTCTAACCAAAGATGTCTTCAAAGCAAGTTTAGAGAACAAAAGGTATGAGAAAATATGTCTCTGCCCCTCTCAAGGGCTCTCCCCTCTCAAGACCCCCCAAATAAAGCAAAACCAAAGCAAAGGAGACCCTAGGAACAGCTACCGCCAGTTGCTCTTGCCCTGCTTAAATATTAGGGGAAAGTACCCCCTTAAGTGACACAGCAGGGAAATGCTTGACTAACAAGCAGAAGGTTGCTGCTTCGAATCCCCACTGGTATGTTTCCCAGACTATGGGGAACACCTATATCGGCATGGGCAGCAGTGCTATAGGAAGGTGCTGAAAGGCATCATCTCCTACTGCGCGGGAGGAGGCAATGGGAAACCCCCCCTGTATTCTACCCAAGACAACCACAGGGCTCTGTGGGCGCCAGGAATTGAAATTGACTCGACGGCACATTTGTACTCCGTAAGCTGCAACTGTCCCTTTCAACCAAGGATGGTCTCTATTATTTGGGGTATGTGTCCCAGGTAAAACATTGCCCCTAATTTGTTCCTGGTTTGCTTTTGGGAGAGATTTTGAGGAGGGGGTCTTTTAAAAAATTGCATGAGTGGGCTTGCCTATTGCCCCGTTATTGGTTTAGCTTCATCTCCTCATTCTCCCAAGGAGTTTAGAGTGGCAGACACGTTCTCCTTCCCTGTTCTCCTCATGAGAACCCCGAGAGGCAGGTTAGGCTGAGAGGTGGTAGCTGATCCCAGGTCACCCATTGAGGATCTCTCAATGTCTGCCTTAGCCTATGGCCATCTCCACCAGTGAAGACGCCCCTTTGGATATTGCACCTCCATTCAAGACACGGCTAGCAGAAGAGGCAAGAGAGCCTTCTCTCCTGTGGAAGGAGAGCTGAATTTCCCCCTTTGTTAAGCAGGGTCCACCCTGGTTTGCATTTGGATGGGAGACTTCATGTGAGCAATGTCTGCTGTAAGATATTCCCCTTGGGGGATGGGGCTGTAGGTCAGGGTTAGAGCATCTGCTTGCACGCAGAAGGTCCCAGGTTCACTCCTGGCATCTCCAGGTAAGGATGAGAGAGAGACTCCTTGAAGAACCCGCACTGAGCTAGAGGGACCAGTGCCTTTGTATAAGGCAGCTTCCTCCTCATTGCAGTGCTTACTCTGTGGAACTCCCTGCCCAATGAAATCCATATGGCCCCATCCCCAGCTGCAAGCACCCATTGGCTTCAAGCACGTTCCTTCTTCAGAAGCACATGCTCTTAACAGGATGCATTTTGCAACCTATTTTGGCTTTCATGTCCCACATTAAGAGGCATGGTTCTGAGTGGCACAGGACAGTGTGAGGCATAGATTCAGTTTATGATTTGCCCTTGGCTTAGAGATGCAACATGCTCCCCATTGGGAGCAAATTTCTAAGCAGACCAGCTCCGCTACCATAAACAGGAGATATTATCTGACAATGGCTTAAAGTTATGCCATGTTCCTCCATTGGGAGGCACGTGTGTTTTGATCTGCAATCTAGAGTTGAGACGAAAAGGCTAGTCCTGCAGTCTTTTCACTGTTGTGCATTAGAACGGAGGAATATTCGGATTCTCCCATTTCATTCTTGTTCATATCCCCTCCCACCACCACCACCACCAGTGAGTTTACTCTGCTCAGCGGATTCCAAATTCTGGATCAAACAGGAGAATTTCTAGAAGTAATGATGGAACAGAAGCATGCCCTTTCAGCCTCTCCATTCAGCTCTGTCTTCCCCACTCTGCGTTACCAATGGAAACATACCCACGTCTTCAGATGGGGTGGGTGCTGGACCTAATTAGGTCTAGCATAGCAAACCTAATTAGATCAGGTGATGCTAGCTGCAACACAGAGCTCATCTTCCAGCAATAGTGTGCTGGGTTGGAGGAATAATGGCTGAGGGGCCGATATTCTCAGTTTGAGAGTATGGAATATCTGAAGTTATTTGGCGCTCTCTCTCTAACACTGATCAGAAAGCATTTGTAGGGCTGGACCAAAATGCCTCGGGGTGTGAAGTAAGTGTGGGGCATTTTAGCAGTTTCCAGGATAGGGATGTGATTTTTCATGCCATACTTACCAGAGGTTCATCCTGCTCCATTTGGCTGGTGAACCCCATAAACCCCCCCATGAGATGCTGCCATCTTTTGTAGTAGCTGCCATCTCCCCCAGAATGACCCAGCATATCATGGGCATTGGTGTGGAGCTGTTGGTGGAAACAGCGTTTCCCAATAAAAGAACGTGGGGGTACAATCCCCTCATCCTAAAATCTCTTCCAAAAATAAAATGGGGACTTGTTGAATGACATTTTGGTAAGAGGGACATATATTGAAACACAGCTCAAGGGGCCAAGGACACACTAACTCGGTGTGTGACGGCTTCATCTCTGCACAGCCATATGGTCAGTGGAGGATCTGTTACTCCACCTTCCTTGAGGGGCAGTCAGCTCACACTGAGCTGGATCGAGGCCTTCGTAGGTCAGCCTGGCTGGCCATACGTGGCTTGGTGTCATACAAGAAGCAGTTATAGCTCAGGGGGTCCCAGGGACAATCCTTGGCGGGATCTTCAGGCAGAGCGAGGAAATACTCCTGGGAAGCTGCTTTCATCAGTGTGGGCCATCCTGAGCGAGCTGGACCAAAGGTCTGTCTCCGGTTGAGATACTACGTGCATCGGTGCTTAGGTTTTGGGGGCGAGCCATAACTCAGGCAGAAGAGCAGGCACTTCTGTGCTGAAGGTCACGGGTGCATCCCAGCATCTGCAGAAGGTCCCCGGGTCCATTCCAGACATCTCCTGACAGAGCAGGGGCGGGGTGGGGGTGGGGATCTGCTTTCTCAAACTCTGGAGAGTGGCTGCAGTCAGCGTTGCAGTGGCCTGATTTGAGAGACGGCAGCTTCCCAAGTGCACATGCAGGCAGGCGCTCCCCTTCCCCTCCTTGGGATGCTGCTCTTTCCCCCTCCACACTCAACGCTCTTCCGGCTTCCTCTCTCCAGGGCCACGGGAACGTCATCCACTGCCGGAAGGACGGCACCTGGAGCGGCTCGTTCCACCTCTGCCGCGGCATGCAAGGCCACTGCCTCCTGCCCAGACAGCTCAACGGCGGCCTGAAGCTACAGTGTCCGGACGGATACGGCATAGGTATGGCGGGTTGCGTGGGGGAGCCGAAGGCCACTTTTGTCGTGACGGGGGCGAGAGGAGAGGAGTCCTTGAACCCGTCTCCTCTCCTGGCTCGAGTTTTAAAACAAAGCAGCTCATTAATCCCTTTCGAAATGGCAAGTCAGGCTTTTAGACACCAGACCTCTGGGATATGTATGATCCTCTCTTGCACTCCAGTGACACTGACATTTCTCGTTGTCCTTGATGGTGTCTGTTGGCAGACAACAGCAACAGAGTGTGTGTGTGTGTGTGTGTGTGTGTGTGTGTGTGTGTGTGTGTGTGTGTGTGTGTGAGAGAGAGAGAGAGAGAGAGAGAGAGAGAGAGAGAGAGAGAGAGAATGGAAATGTTGCATATCCTCCTAGAGCTGCCCAGCTCAAAACAACATTGATTACTTGACTAGAATGTAGCCAGCGGACTTTCTTTTCATGGTGATCTACCAGACGCTTCAGGGACCCCTCCACCCACAAGAAGGGTCTGAAGGCCATAGTTCTAAAGAACACAGGGAGCGGCTTTATTCTGAGCCAGGACTTTATTCTGAGCCATGGTTCTCTCTAGCTCAGTATTGTCTACCCAGGCTGGCAGCAGCTTCTCCAAGGCTGCTGGCAGGGGTCTCTCCCAGCCCTACCTGGAGATGCTGCCAGGGAGGGAACTTGGGGCCTTCTGCATACCAAGCAGATGCTCGGCCGCTGAACTACGGCCCCATCCCACAAGCCAGGGCTTGAATCTGGAACGTAGGGAGCTGCCTTCTTCTGAGCCTTGGTCCCTCAAGTGCAGGATTGTGTATGCTGGCTGGCACTGGCAGTGGCGCTCCCAGGTTTCAGGCAGGGGCCTTTTTCAGCCCTTTCTGGAGATGCGGAGAAGGTGCTCTTCCACTGAGCTATATGGCCCCATTCCCTAAGGGGAATATCTTACGACAACTACTATGACATAAATATTGGCCCTCTGCTTTTCAGCAGGAAAGGTTCTCAGAGTGGTTTGCATAGCAAAAGAAAACAGGAGACAGTTCCCCGCCCCCAGGCCTCAAAACTGTGAACACACAGACAGCAGCCACCGCCACTGGGAGGGATGCTGAGCTGGTGTCTGGAGAGGGACAGCTGCTCTCTCTTTGCGAAGTGTGGGAGCCGCCACTTTCACAGGTGCTGCTGGGCCCACTGAGCAGGGGGGCAGCATCTCTCGGAGCTGCTGCAACCGGATTGGGCGACGAGGCCCCTTGCCGCTCTAAAACCCCATGGCCGTGCTGTTCTGGCTGGGATTCTTTGGGGTCATGGGAACATAGGAAGCTGCCTTCTACTGAGTCAGACCCTTGGTCCATCTGGCTCAGTACCATCTACACAGGCGGGCAGCGGCTTCTTCAGGGTAGCAGGTGGGAGTCTCTCTCAGACCGATCTTGGAGATGCCGCCAGGGAGGGAACTTGGAACCTTCTGCATGCAAGTATGGAGATGATGATGATGATGATTTTTACATCTATATCCCGCTCTTCCTCCAAGGAGCCCAGAGCGGTGTACTACATACTTAGGTTTCTCCTCACAACAACCCTGTGAAGGAGGTTAGGCTGAGAGCGAAGTGACTGGCCCAGAGTCACCCAGCTAGTTTCATGGCTGAATGGGGATTTGAACTCGGGTCTTCCCAGTCCTAGTCCAGCACTCTTTCCCACGACACCATGCTGGCTCTTCTCCCCTGAGGGGAATATCTTCCCGTGCTCGCACATGTCTCCCGTGCAAATGGAAACCAGGGCAGACCCTGCTGAGCAAAGGGGGCAGTTCAGGCTTGCGACCGCAAGTCCCGCTCTCCTGCCTCTGGACACAGCAGCCCTGGATTCTTGTCCAGTTGTCTAGAGATGCCCAGGATTGCAGCTGGGCCCTTTTGTGTGCCACACAGGTGCTTGGTTGCTGCCCTGACCCACACTGTAGGGCTGGGCCCCTTGGTCCCAGGTCAGGAGGGCGATGCCTTGTCGGTGGGCTCCCCTCCTCGGCTCTCCTTTTGAACTCCCTCCCGGGGATGCCCCCCCCCATACCTCATTATAGGCGAGCAGCAGTGAGACACCAGGCTCTGCTTCCCTCCTGTCCCAGCGGGGAGGGGGAGATGACCTGGATGAGCTCACCACTCTGTAAGGCTGCCAATTATGGATCGTATATCAAAACAAGCCCGGCTCGCTCTTCTCCTGAAGTGTAAATTGCAGTGCTGGAGAGCAGAGAGACAGCACTGCCATCCCGTTTGCCTGGAGATGTCCCCCCCCACACACACACACACCCCAGATGAGGTGACCTTTACAAACCTACCAAGGGTTGCTGCAGGGGGGATGCCCCCACCACCCCCGCTTTTTGGCTTTTTCAGAGGAACAAATGCCAGTTCCCAATGTGGGGTTTTGTGGGGTTTTTTTGAGGAATGGCCATGGAAATAACCTGTCACCATCCTCCTGCCCCACAAGATGAAGTGGTTCTCTGCGATGTCACCTTTTCCTTAAACAAAGCCTTTGCAAACTTTTGTCTCATTTTTTCCTCTCGTGACAGTCCTAGGAGGTGAACTAAAGGAGTTCTTAAAATATCTCTTTGCAGCTCTGAAGGGGGCTAGGAGGGGGAGGGGGAAAGGTTTTCCAAGACTCCACCCCCCCATTTTATTCCACTCTCACTGCTCTCTGTTCATGGGGTCTTAGTAGAAGCAGTGATGGTACTTCCTACGGGTTACATAGGAAGATGCCATATAAGGAGTCAGACCTTTGGTCCATCTAGCTCAGTGTTGTCTTCACAGACTGGCAGCGGCTTCTCCAAGGTTGCAGGCAGGAATCTCTCTTTCTCAGCCCTATCTTGGAGATGCTGCCAGGGAGGGAACATTCAACCTCTATGCCCTCCCCAGAGCGGCTCCATCCCCAAGGAGGATATCTTTCAATGCTCACATGTGGTCTCCCATTCAAATGGAACCAGGGTGGACTTTGCTTAGCTAACGGGACAAGACATGCTTGTGACCACAAGACCAGCTCTCCTTCAGAAAAGCAGCAGAACATCCTTGCCAGCCTTGGCTCCCTCCTGAAATAGGAGCCTCCCATCTCTGACCACCTTTAAAGAGGCAGTTAAGACACATTTGTTCGCCCAGGCTTTTAATTAGATTTACGTTTTATCATAATTTGACATTGTGTTGAATTTTTAATTATTTTCATGTTTTAACATTTTAAAATTTGGGGAAATTTGCATGTCCCCCCTCATAAACCTCCCAGAGATGCAAGTTTGGGTCCATTTGACTCTACTACACATGAATAACGGAAAGACTGCCGCATGCAGTGAGCCTAACAATCCACTGGTGTTACTGCCAGGATGAGTGGCCAGCTAGAAGTAGAAGCTCTCCCCCTCCAAGTTCTTGTTTCCAACACAGATTGGAGTTCAGGGCTCCTTAATGGCCCGTAGGCTGGGAACAGGGGTTCAAAAACTCAGTGTAGATGATCAGTGAGGCCTTGCATGATTGGATGGTCATTGCGGATGGGACTTTAGCTCAGTGGCCATCTGTTCCGCGTGTAGATGGTCTCCGGTTAAGGCTGGGAAAGACCCCTCTCTGAAATGCTGGAGATGCTGCCAGTCAACGAAGACAATACTGAGCTAGATGGACCTGCGATGTAACTCAGTACAAGGCCGCTCCCTCCATGCTCAAGCAGTACATATGGAACTTTTTTCAGCCAATATGGAAGTCCGCTGAATTGCTCATTCGTATAAGGGGCTCCTAAGTGGTGTACAGGGTTTTTGTTTATTTCCTGGGGAGCAGTGATCTTGCTGAAACTCAAAATTACGCAATTCAGAAGACAATACAGGTTCATAATGGTCAGATATATTGTGTTGAGTGTGCTTGGAAAATCTCATATGACTGAATCCAGGCCCTTAGGAACATCTTTAGATTCTGGAATCTGCTTTATAAAGAAGAAAACCATAGGCATCTCCTAATCTTTCATCCCTGGAGGAATGGACGGCTGGACACTTCTTGGCAGCCCATTAGTTGGGCTGGGAAGTATCAGAGGAATTTTCAAGTAACCCATTGCCAACTTTTATAATGGGTGTGTAGATGGTTCCCACCAGGATTTGGACAGGATAGTACCTTTGGGAAGACAATTACATCAGCTTTCTACAAATCTCTTGGGTAGGGGAAACCAACTTTCTGATGTTAAATGAATCATCACTAAGCACCTTTGATAAGACAAGTTAGCAGCCGTGGGTAATTTGTTGTTTTTGAACTATGACTGCAAGTCAGTAGTGATGAATTTAAGTCTCACTCATTTCAACGAGACTTAGTCATGACTCACTTGGTCTAGCTCAGGGCTGCTCAACCTCAGCCCTCCTGTAGAAGTTGGCCTGCAGCTCCCATAATCCCTGGCTATTGGCCACTGTGACTGGGGATCATGGCTCAAAAACAGCTGGTGGGAGGCAAGGTTGAACAGGCCTGGCCTAGATCCTACCCACATAACATTTTTTGATTCTCGGGCAGTCGCTCAGTGGCAGAGCATCTGCTTTGCATGCAGAAGGTCCGAGGTTCAATCCCTGGCAGCATCTCAAGATAGGGCTGGGAGAGCCTCCTGCCTGAAGCCTTGGAGAGCCACTGCCAGTCTGTGTAGACAATCCTGAGCTAGAGGGACCAAAAGTCTGACTCAGGATATGGCAGCTTCCTACTTCATCATAGTTGGGCAGGAAGATGTGTACAATGGATGAATAATATGCTTTACCCCCCCCTCCCCGCCCCCATTTGTTGCTCATGCTTGTCTTCATGAAGGAGCCGAGTGTGCTATCTTGTGCCCGGTACTTCAGAGTGAATCCATCCTGTTGCGTGCCAATGAGACGGTGCAAGACATCCAGCACTGGATGAATCCTCCAAGAGTGAAGGTGAGTAGTCAGTTGTGAGCAAGTGTCCAGACTATTTGATTTAGGCTTGGGCTCACTTTGTTCCCTGCTCCAAGGCCCACTGGCCAACAGTGGGGTGGGCCAGTTGGTCCTCCTGTCCTGCTCCTTGGCTTCCCCAAGGCACCTGGTTGGCCCGGTGGGGAAAAGGATGCTCGCCTAGATAGGCCTTGCAGAAAGCAGGGTTCTCCTTACGTTGGCTCCGCCACAGTATTCCCAATCCTCGAAAATTTGTGCATTCTCTTCTACTCTCCCTTCTCTGAGCCTCTGGACTCACCTGTTGCATCCTGAGTGAACGCTGGCTTGCGCCAAACACAGCTTCCCTTTAGTTGGGGATTGGCCCCCAACATGCATCACTTGACCTAAACAAAGCCATGTTTCCAAGCTGTGGCGTCTTCTGAACGAATGGTTTCCCAAAGGCTCACTTTGTTTTGAGCGTCGAAAGAATCCCAGAATGTGCATCTCCATCATGACCAGTAGGGCAATGTCTTGGAGAGGGATGAGGGGGTGGCGGGTGGGGGGGTCGGCAGCCTGCAACAATAATGTGGTCACCCCCTACCAGGCCTCTCCGCCACTCCTAGCCCGTCTCCGCTCACTTCTCAGCCGGGCAAAGTTGCACAGCACAGCACGTTTAAGAAACCTCTCTTATCTCTGTATTAGAGGCTGTTTCTCACCGTCTCTTTTCTGAACTGGAGGCTTTCAAGTGTTCTCTGTAATTCACTGTGAAATAAAGACCCCAGCTTGAAAGAGGGAGGCTCTCCCACCCGCACCAAACCCCCCACCCGGTCCTTTTTTTTTTTTTTTTTGGTCTTGGAGGCAGCCGTAAGGAGTTTTATACCTGCATATCCCTGGAGGGCTCATTAGGTAGCCTGGGGGAAAATAATGGGTAGTAAAAGCAAGCGGCAGTCAGGACTGGGGGAGGGGAGGGTGATGTGTTCCAGGAATCCTGAGTAAAACATGGGGAGCTCTCACCCTGACTCGGGCAGCTTGTAGAAGTCTGCATTCCAGTGAATGGCCTCTAGATTCCATGATTTGCTTCATCGTGGCACAGCTGAACTGTGAACACAAACTACCCTCCCCAAAATACATTGCTTAGCATTTGTATTTTTTCCAGTGCTGTTTGGGCCTCTTGATACAACCTTTTCTCTTGTCCTCACTTGTCTTGGACCTCATTTTCCCCTGATGGCCATTCGTTCTCATTGGCTGTGGCAACGCACGTGATTGTTTACTCACAAGAGTAAACCGCTTACCATCGCATTACAGAGAGTGTTGTGGTGTCATGGATGCATCAATGGAGGTGGCAGAGGCCAGGGGCATTAAACAACAGTGAGAGCAAATGAGGACAGTGAGGGCAGAGGAGGAGGGAAATGGCCCAGAGATGAACAGCACTGCCACGCTGAATATGTTTGCATTCTGCACTGGAAATTGTCAGAAATGGAAGGGTGCTTTCTGCACTCTCAGAAATTGGCGTGAAATGCAGAAAGCCCTGTTCAGCTGGAGACAAATGTGATTTAAATCTGGGCTGTGTGTGTACCTAATTGGGGATGAGAGTGCGGATGTCCAAAACCGTATTTAATCTTGGAGTGGGAGCTGACAATTCAAGTCATCGTCTTGAGAAGCTTCATATAAACACACCTGCCTCTCACTTGTAATACTCTGCTGGTTAGGGTGGGCGTGGGTGGGAGTGCCTGTCCTAAAGAAACATTGCCAACCTTTCTGCAGACACCTTGACATAATCCTGTAATGAAGAGGATCTCAAGGACTTGAGCCACGATAAACCAGTCCGTCTCGAATCTGCTGTTGCTCCTTTGGCCTATCCCACGTGGACTTCCTTGGCTGCAGAGCAAAGGTTTTGTTGTTGATGGCTTGAGTCCAGATGTCTCAGGAACGGCCCAGCTGAATTTGTCCCCCTGACGAGATCTCCCAGTTGGGCTGTGCTTCACGTGCTGACACTCGGGAGGGCTTGTTGCGCTTACATGTGGGGCAGGCCTTCTTGGTGACAGATTGTGGAACTCTCTCCCATTCTAGCTCTTGGGTGAAGATGGCTATATTTGTCTGTGCATTTGGCCTTTTAAATGGTATGTGATGACTGGCTGCCTTGGGTTGTTTACACATTTGCTGCTTAAAAAAAAGAAAAGAACAGAACTGTATGTTTTTAAAGCTGTGATCTTTTTGGACTGTGGTACACTCCCCTGGGGGGGGTCCGAGGATGAAAGGTGGTATAGAAATGAAACAATGGAGGTGGTGCCTCTGTTGTGGAGGATGAGAGCTAGTCTTGCAGTAGAGGGCATGAATGGTCCCCTTTGCTAAGCAGGGTTGGTTTGGTTTGCATTTGGATGGGCAACTACATGTGAGCACTATCTGCTGTAAGATATTTCCCTTAAGCGATCCTTAGCTCAGTGATACAGCATCTGCTCTGCGTGCAGAAGGTCCCAGGTTCAGTCCCTGGCAGCATCTCTAGGAAGGGCTGGAAGAATCTCCCACTTGAAACTTTGGAGAGCTGTTGCCAGTCAGTGTAGACAATACTGAGCTTGATGGACCAATGGCCCGACTCAATATAAATCAGATTTATCTGTTCTATGGTTCTTTCTTCACCTCCAAGAAAGAGAGAGAGAGACAGACAGACAGACGGGTTCAGGGCAAACAAAAGTAAGCACTTCCTCATCCAATTAATTTGTGGACTTAACTGACTAAAGATGTTGTGTGGCCACTGGCTTGGACTAATTAATGGACTGGACTAATCAGAGAGGCGACAGCCATGATGGCTGAAATGGAACCTTCATATTCAGAGGCAATTTAACTCTGAATATCAGTTGTGAGAAGAGGGAAACAACTGAGGGGCTGTTGCTTCATAGCCTACCTGTGCACATCCTGGATGGTTTGGGCTAGTCATGTTTGGAAACAGGATTCTGGTTCAAATGGACACTGGTCTGGCCCAGTAGAACTCTTTTCATGTGCTTATGACATCATGGCTCTGTTGTTTTGAACTATCTGGACTCCTTGATGACTAGGCCATCCTTGTTTCACATGGCACAGGTCAGGGAATTTGAATGCAGAGAATGTAATGCTAATTTGGACAGAAGAAGGAAAGAATCAACTACTCCTTCTCTGCCTCCCACAAACCCTTCAGCTTCAGTCATTCTTACAGTTTTTTGTTTTTTGTTTTTTTAAAAGCTGCCATAAGATTCAAGGAAAAACTGTGGTTTATCTACTTGTCTACAGCACAAATCAAGATTTACAAATCTCTGTGTGCAGATTACACGACAGAGACCAATTAGGCAGGTGGTCCATGCCTCAAGTACACTAAAAGGGTGAGAAATGTAGTCTTTGAGACTGTTGGTAACTCCAAGTGTCCTGGAGGAGCCATGGGGATGCAGCCATGGGGAAGGAGCCAATGGGATCCAGAGGAGAGCTGGTCTTGTGGGAGCAAGCATGACTTGTCCCCTTAGCTAAGCAGGGTCTGCCCTGGTTGCATAGGGATGGGAGACTAGACATGTGAGCACTAAGAGATTCCCGTCAGGGGATGGAGCTGCTTTGGGAAGAGCAGAAGGTTCCAAGTTCCCTCCCTGGCAGCATCTCCAAGGCAGGGCTGAGAGAGATTCCTGCCTGCAACCTTGGAGAAGCTGCTGCCAGGCTGTGAAGACAATACTGAGCTAGGCAGACCAATGGTCTGACTCAGTATATGGCAGCTTCCTACGTTCATATGAGTTGGGAGTAGTAAACAGCAGAGCAGAATGAGAATGATCTCCTTTTTGAATACCTTTAAAAGTGGCAGTCACTGGAGATGCAGATTACTAGGCCCAATTTGCTCCAGGGCTGCCGCCTTCTCCCCATACCAACTTTTTTGGGGTGGTCTGCATGCCGAGGGTTAAAAAGACACGAATTCTTTTATTTTCTCCCTCTTAGTCTCCCTCTAGGTTAGCCTGTCTTGTTTATTTCCAAGTATATATTTTGAAAAAGCTTTGCTATTCTGTTTCCCACCATCCTGACCTGCAGCAAATAAAAGCAAACTGAAGTTGCCTTCCTGCTAGGGTCAGTGCGGGCCTTGCCGTTTCCAGAGGGCTGTCAGAAACGCACGGGGAACACATCTGACAGTGTTGGGGGGGGGGCCCTGCCTCTGGCGGCCTCCCTTGCTTTGGGGACGGGCAGCCTGGGCCTCCCCGCTGCCCCCGTCCAGTTTTTACCCACTTCCATTTCACACAGACCAGCCCTGTTGTGAGACAGGTGGAACAACCGGGCCCTGAGTAAGAGTGGAAAATCCGAGCACATCGGAAAGATAAACAGCCCTCTGCAAGATAGTATAAAAGTCCTTTTTCTCGCACATGCCAGGTAAGCCTCAGATGACAGAAACTGTAAAAACATGCAGAGGTTCCCCTGCAGATGGATTGAATTAGCCCTCGCATTAGCAGGGGAGACGGGCAGTCGCTCCGTGCAGTGTGCGCACATGTGTGCTACACCCGCCTGCCTCTTTCGAGAAGGAAAACAAGACACGCGTCGGAGCACAGAAGGCCGCTGTTGTGCCTCAGCGAGATGGCTTAATGAAATGGCTCCCTGCCTCTGTGTGGAAGGAGGCATGGCCGCTTCTGGAAGTACAAGCCAGGGTTTGGATGAGAGAGGAGGAAAGCGATCTGTTGACGTGAGGGAACAGTAGTCAGTGGAAGGCGCTCAGCTTGACACCAGGGAGAACTCCCACCGGTCATTGTTGTGCGAGATCTACCCATGGCTTGTTTGTAATTTTCTGGAGGGACAGAATGTGCGTTCCACAAGTTGAAATTTCCAGGCTCCGCCTCAGTGCATGGCAAATGGGGGAAGAGAACTGGTTTTGTGGTGGCGGACGTGAATGGTCCCCTTTGCTTAGCAAGATCTGTCTTGGTTTGTATTTGGATGGGGGACTACATACAAAGTGCTATAGGATATCCCCTTTGGTGGACGGGGCCCGAGCTCAGTGGAAGAGCATCTAAGGCTCCAAGTAAGGCTGGGAATTGACTCCTGCCAATGTAGACGACACTGGCATTGATGGACCCTTGAAGCATTGGGAAGCCACCTCCATACTGGGTGCCATGCCAAACTGGTCCGATCAGGTGGGCATTTGCACCAGCAAACCCTCAACAGGGGCTGTTAACGTCTGGTCACGTATTTATTCATTTGCATTCTTCTTCTTTACTTTTGAACTTGCACAGCAATCCACATCCATTGCTTTTGGCCACCGGGACTTACAGCAGTCCAGTGCAGAAATAGAAATGCTCTCTCATTTGTGGTGCACACAGAAGGCTCTAGGCAAGCATGTGGAAAGATGTGGCAGCCCTGCTCTTTGTCAAACCCGATGCACAAGCTTGCGACCTTCACAGAGCCTTTAGCTGGGCTCAGTAAACAGTTTCCCCAGCGGGAATGGCAAAAGAAGAAATCCTCTCATTAGCTTTCATGTCTTTCTCCGTAACATCCCATAGAATTCTGCAGGAACTCCTCCAGTAATGAACCCCCCCCCCTTAATAGAAATCAGAAAAACTGTTGTTTATAATTCTAGGTGGAAAATATCCTATAAGCGAACAAGTGGTTTAATTTACTCTCTCAGTCTGTGTGACTTTGTGTGAGTGTGTGCGCACATGTGTATGTATCGCATAGGCAGAGATTTGTGATAGGTAGAGAGAACAAACAGATGTCTTGGCCAGGTCCCTGGTTGTTATGGGTAAGACGGCCCAGCCATATGGGAGCTGTGTCCTTGAAGCAATGAGGAAACCCCCTGAAGGCCATCACCCAACTTCTCTCTACCCGCCCGCCCCAATTTTCCACAGCAGAAGCTGCCCTCCCTGTCACGAGTGAAATATTAAACACGACGCTTGGAGGGAACCTTAAATATTATTTTAATCATCTCATGCTTTTTGTTATTGCAAGTCTTGGGTCCAGCACTTCTTGTAAATCCTTGGAGGGAAGCCAGCTCCTGATGTATTAGGAACAAAACTTGATTTCTAGGGTGCAGGACAAGGAGTTGTGTGTGTGTGTGTGCACACGCATGCGTGCTGGTGTGAGGACACATTCAGCCCAATGAACTAGTTTTGTTAGCTGATGTCTTCCGTCTTTCCTTCCAGAACGTTGTCTGCACGGCCGAACTGAAGTGGTACCCGAATCCTGCACTGATTCACTGCATCAAAGGCTGTGAGGTGAGCTGTTCACAAGCTAACTTGATCCCTTGCATTGGGGAGGGGGCTCTTTGGACTGAGCGCTTGTCATATGGGAGTGCTGCAGATGGGAGAGGTGGTGGGTCTGCTAACATCCCCTCTCCTAGACAGGCACATAAGCCTTGTCCTGAATATTGTTGAATACCCTCAGGAGAAGAAAGGTGATGGCAAGGAGAAACATGGTAGAGGTGTATAAAATCACTAGCAGCGTACATCAGGTGGATAGAGAGAAGTTTGTCTCCCTCTCTCATAATAGTTGAATTTGGGGTCCTCTGTTGAAGCAAAGTGCTCGGAGATTCGGGACGGACAAAAGCAAGTACTTCCTGACACGTGTAAAATATGGGATTTTTTGCCACTGGATGTGCTGATGGCCACCAATCGAAGATGGTCTTAAAAGGGGATTCAACAAATTAATGGAAGGTAGTGCTATCAATGGCTACTAGCCTTGGTAGCTGCTTACTGCCATCAGGGGGGCATGCCCCTGAACACCAAGTGTTAGGGGGACACCAATGGGAGGGAGTGACTGCCCCCTTTCCCCCCGCTTGCAGACTTCCCAGAAGCTGGATGCTGGACTAGATGGGCCTTTGGCCTACCACCTTAGGAATTGCGCATGTATATCCAAACGAATAGGTGCCCCCCCCAACTGGCACAAATATTGTCCTTCTGCCCCTTCCCTTCACCCAAATTTACCTGGTGCTGGTGAATCAACAGCAGTGGCCATGGGAAAGTCTCACTGGAGGCCTCTGTCTACGGCCTCCCTCCCACCCTGGTGTCTAGAGCACTGTCATAGTAGTGTCCCGTGCACAAGGGAGCCAGGGGAAACCATCGTTCTCCAGGGTCCCTGACTCTATTGCCTTTGCTATCAAGCTGTCAGATGCCCAGGAATCTCTTTGCCCAAGAGCTCTTTCTGTGCCCAGGCTCAGCTGGGCTCAGGCCTAATGGGAGTCATCGGCCCTATGACGTTTGGTCAGTTGCTGTCTGGGGTCCTCAGAAAGGCCCTCTTGATTTCCTTGCATCCCAGATCCGATAGAGTCAAGACATTTTAGAGCTAGTTTTCTAATCCACCCCCATGCCCAGGACAGGAAACTGCTACAGCATTCCTAACAGATGGCTCTCCAGCCTCCGTCTGGACACCTCCAGCAAAGGAGAGCTCACACGAGGATGTTTCATTGTCCTGCAGCACTGTTAAGAAATTCTTCCTAATGGCTAGTCTAAATCTGCTTCCTTGTCATTTCAACCCACTGGCTCTAGTCCTGCCATCAAAGATTAGTCGGCGTTTCAAATTCTCCTGATTATCTAGCATGTGTCGTTTGAGCATCATCCAGTCTAGGTTTCTGATGTCCTCCTTCCCGATCCAGCTCCTGGTCCCGCCATCCAGAATATCTCTACGGCCAGTGCTTTTGAAAGGCAAGCAAACAGATCACCTGCATGACTGGGGTGCAGCCTTGGTGACGTTCCCAAGGATCAGGAGGCTGACATTGCCTAGATTGATGCTGATGCATCTTTCCTGTTAGGATTTTGCTTTTTGCATTTCCCAGGAAGGGACTCCTGAGTTGGCAGGTTCTTCTGAGAGCATAACGGCAGAATTTGATCTCTCCCTTGTGTCAGCACCCTGTTGTCTTTCAGGGCAGGTAGCATCACTGCGAGTGACTCCTGGTCATAGAGACCCAGGAAGACCGACATTAGCCACAGAGCATTCCCCAGGCAGGGCTCTTTCCCCGCATGGATGGTTCAAAATTCAGCATCTCGTGGCCTATCAGCTTTCATTCCGAAGGCTGCGAACAGACATGGAGACAAGGAGAGGACAGTCTGAAGTGTGCCATGCATTTTTGTTTAGAAGAAAAAGGACAATCAGGGGAGACGTTAAGAGATTTATGAGCTTGTGTACAGGGTGGAGGATGTGAACAACTTCTCAGTTTCCTGTAACACTAGACAGGAGTAGAGGACCTTGGCTTTCCAGCTGTTGCTGAACTACAACTCCCATCAGTCCTAGCCACAATGTATAGCTCCTGATGTGGGCAGAGCCAGGCTTGACTGGAAGAGGTGTTAATCAGCGGAACAGTCTCCCTCATGCAGTGGTTGGGGGGGGGCTCTCCTTCGCTGGAGGTTTCCAAACAGAGGCAGGAGGGCCATCTCTCAGGGATGCTGTAATGGCAGATTCCTGTACGGAGCCGGAGGCTGGGTGAGAAAACCTCCCAAGTCCTCTCCAGCTCTAAAATTCTACCGTAGTGTGAATGTAGGTAGTTTCCCCACCCTTTGGTCTGAATGGATCTGATCTCGCCTGGGCACATCCGATTCATTGACCTGGAGATGTTCCCAGTGGGTGGTGTCCAGTAGTTTACAAAAGAAACCCTTGCATGTTTCAATGGACACATGGCTCAGCTCTTTGGTTCTCGCCCTTTCTTATCCCACAGCTTCCAGACTGCACTTGCCTCGTGCATTCCACACTGTTCCCAATTTCAAAAAGCTCACCCAGAAGAATGGGTTTCACTGGAGGCTTCCGTGCACATGGCACACTGGCCATGCCAAAGGGGGTGGGCGGGACAAGAACGAAGGTTCCTGAAGACTGGGATTAGAAGTGGCCTCATGGCTCCATTAATAGCACTGTTGACACTTGGCACTTAACTCATCTCCTTGAGATGACCTCACTCACACATGACGTTTGTGTGTGTGTGTGTGTGCGTGCAATGCACACAGGGGGTGTCTCTTTTGGCCTAAGCCATTGTCTCATCGCCTGCATTGTACTGTTGCAAGGTTTAATCAAGAGGTGTTTTCAGCAGGGCTGCTACGTTTGCTCCCCTAATTGGTGTGAGGTTTTGTGAGAATGTTAGGATGGGGAGGTACCCTGGAGGCCATCTAGTCCAGCCCCTTGCTCAGTGCAGGAAACTGCTGCAGCATCTCTGGCAGACGGCTGTCAGGCCTCTACCTGCAAAGCTCCAGAAAAGGAGAACCCACCACTACACGAGGCAACAGTCTCACTCTCCAACAGCTTCTGCAGGAAGCCCATGCTTCCTCACCTTTAGGCTGCTGCTTTGTCATTTCAACCCCTCCATGCTAGTCCTGCTCTTTAGAGCAACGGGGAACGAGGCGACTCCCTCTTCTGTGTCGCCAAGCTTTAGAGAGGGGAAGACTGCCATCACATCTCCCCGTTGGCACCTTCTCCAGGCTAAACCACCCAGCGCCCCATGGGCCAGTTTCCAGGCCCCTGGCCATCTTTGTGGCCCTCCTATGGGTCAGCTCCAGTTTAGCCATGGCCTCCTTAAAATGCAGGGCCCAGAACTGGGCAAAGCATTCCCGGTGAGCTCTGACCAGGGCAGATCAGAGTGGGCTGATTCCCGGTGAGCGTGACACACCTTCTGTTAATGCGGTCTGAGGCTGCCGTTGCATTTTTAGCAGGTGCACAGCACACTCGTGGCTTATGTGCGACGTGTCCACGAAGACGCTTAGGGCCCTTGTGCTCCCTAGCCACGGCTGTCCTTCTGCATCTGTTTTTTTCTTTCTTACTGGAATGCAGGTAAGAGACATTTTACATTGGTCTCCATTGAACTTCTTCTCATTGGCGTTGGGCCAGTGTTCAAGCCTGTCCAGATAAGACCGAATCATGATTCCCTCTTCTGAGTTGTCAGCTGTCTCTCCCCCCCCACTCCCTCCTCTGTGTCATTTTTGAAAATGTCGGAAGCATTGCGGGGGCTGGTCAGTGGGCCTTAAGAATAGGGGGTGTTCTGAGAGCACAAGCCTGTTCCTATTTTCACCACAGCAGTCTTAGGAGATATAACCCACTGTTCTCCCTCCTCCCCCTGAACAAGCCAGCAGCGAACCTCTCTGGTTATGGCGCACTAGCAGAGACCATCTCCCAATTTGCAGGGGAGCGTTTCTACTCAGATAAAGCAGTAACAGCAATTTTACTTTCAAAGAAAGCCAAAAAAGCGTAGAGGGCCTAGAGTGTTTCGCTGGGTCCCCCTGAAAGATTTACGAGCTCTTTCGAAAGGAAAGCAAGCCAAGAGCCTCATTCTTCAGATGGCCTAATGGCTTTATTTGTATTCTTATTGTTTTAAATCGAGCCATGCAGTTGGGATACAAGCTGGGAATGGAACCGCAGGGACTTTTCGCTCCCGGATCCCTTCTCAGTGTCTTCTGGGAAAGGCCCACGTGTCTCCATTTAGGAAGCGATAGCAAACGAGGAGGCAGGAGAAGGCCCCAGTGGCCACACAATGGAAATGGCAGAATATCATCAGCAGAGTCCCCTGCCGAGCCTTTTAACCAGAGACCGAGAACTTGTCTGCAGTGTGTGTAACTGACAATGGGAGATTAGCTGGCTCCAGATTTTGCTCTGTGGCTGCTTCATGAGGACCAGTGGCTCAGTTTCCTTTGAAGAAAGGAGAACCACCTAGAGATAGCACTTACATTTACATTTGGTGGAATGTAATGGGTGGAATGGTCTGAGTTCTGCTCTGAGTTCTGGCCGAGAGTGGAATGATACCTTTTGTTAGGCAAACTACTTTATGTTATGAGATGTCCCATGCTGAATAAGATAAAGGAGAGCCCTGCTGGATCAAAAGGTCCAGCATCTTGCAGTCACCGGCCAGATGCTTTCTAGGATTTCAGGATGGAAGGTAATCGCCCTCCTCTGCTATCATTCCCCTAACCCCCTATACATCTTCTACACGCAGGTGTCATATAGCTGTCATGATTAATAGCCAGCGATCTCCTTTTCCACAAATTTGTCTATTCCTCTTTTAAAGCCATCTAAGCCAGTGTCCATCACAACATCCTGTGGCAGTGAGTTCCATGTGCAAAGAAGTCATTGTCCTTCTGTCTGTCCTAAATCCATTGCCAATGTGTTGTAATGGGTGAACCTGAAACTTACAGTACTGATAAGGGATGAAAACTTGGAATGTTTTAAAGAAGATTGGAAACCATTTTTACTATACTTAAAGAACTATTTTTCTAATATGGACCTTTCAGCAGGGTTTGAAATTTAGTAATAATAGCAGGTTGGGTAGAGTAAAATCGAGTTTGCAATGTGTAGGATATATGTTTTGAATTACTATAGCAATGGTTGACCTGTATAGTTAATGAATCGCGCAGATTGGTGAGTGGGAAGTCAATATTTACTTAATTAGATGTAATGGGATTGTTAAGATATTGTAAAAACCAATAAAAATTGGAACCTGAATTGGGGGCAGGGTGAGGTGGGGGAGAGAACATCTCTTGGACCCTTTTTTCCTTGGGTTTGCAGGGTCGTGCATGCAATGAGGGGCTTTGTTAATGTTGGAGGAGATGTAGAAACCTGAGAGCAGGGAGGAGAGCTGGTCTTGTGGTAGCAAGCATGACTTGTCCCCTTAGCTAAGCAGGATCTGCCCTGGTTGCATATGAATGGGAGACTTGATGTGTGAGCACTATAAGATATTCCCCTTTGGGGATGGAGCTGCTCTGAGAAGAGCATCTAGGCTCCAAGTTCCCTCCTTGGCAGCATCTCCAAGATAGGGTTGAGAGAGACTCCTGCCTGCAACCTTGGAGAAGCCGCTGCTGGTCTGTGAAGACAATACTGAGCTAGATGGACCAAGGGTCTGACTCCGTATATGGCAGCTTCCTATGTTCCTTCTGGTTGATATCTGGTGTCTGTTGGTGTCTGCTTTCCAGCTACTTTCCAAGCCACAGGACAGGGAAAGAAAATGTATGTTAGGGGTCTAAAAACTTTCCTCTCACCCCCTTTGTCCTCATGGTTTCTTCCAGCCTTTCAAGGGAGACAACTACTGTGACTCTAGCAACAACCGGGCATTTTGCAACTACGATGGAGGTGACTGCTGTGTATCCACAGTCAAGACTAAAAAGGTAGGCTGGTGTCCCTCCAGTTCTAGTGCAACCCACCTGGCTGGGGACTCCTTGCCACTTGATTTCCATGTCCGTTGTGGCTTGGTGAGGAGATCTCTACAGGAATGGGTGTTATGGGTTTGTAAAATGAGCATTTTGTATCTCACAATTTGAATCTTGGTTGCTAAGAATCTACCAGGTGGCCTTAGCCAACCCTCTCTTTTGGTCTCAACACACACACACACACACACACACACACACACACACACACACACACAGAGTAATATGGGCATCATATTTTAACCTAGCTTAACAGTTGTGTAAGAATTGCAAGAAAATGGATTGTGAAGTTGGAGTGTGCAGAAACCGCTTTAAAACTTTCACTCAACTTGTTGAACTTATAGCTAGAAACCTCTGGCTTATAACTAGAAAATGGCTCATTGGCTTGATTTTCAAACCTGGCAGTCTAGGAGAGGTGGGTTTTGAGGATAAGCCATGCCAACTTTGAAGTAGAAAGGATAATAAATGGAGCACTTATAGGGGCTTACAGCTTGCTGAGTGTCTTGAGCTGTTTGGCAAGTTGCTATCGCTTGATTTTGCTTGGGTTGGGTTTCATTTGGTGCTTTCATTTGCACTGTTGTTGTTGATCCAAGACCAAAAAAACAAACAAAAAAGCCTGCTTCCCAAACAAGAGGAACTTCTAGTATGTGGTTTGCCCTCGTAGTAGTTAACATGGAAAGTCCTCGACACAACAGCTTAAACACACAGGTTTGGGTGGTGGTTGTTAAAAGGATCTTTTCTCTGCTGCGGCTGACCTAGTGCTAGCCACCTGCCTCTGCCTCTCAGGGTTCCTTATCTGGAACAGGAAGATCTCAACATTAATTGGCAGCTTGACTTTGACCAGGTCTTTGTGCAGGTCTGGCAGCCAGTCTGAGAGGTTTGCCTTAGAATCCCTGAGCTGTTGTAACTCAGAGTTGTGTATTGGTATACAGTATGCACATCATCCCGGTGAGTTCATGGACATTCATGGGGTGCTGGAGATAACAGTCTCCTGCCCCTGAGCCCCATTTCCAAGCTGGTTCCCCTCCCAGTTTCATTTTGCACCTGACCCCAGTTGGTAAACCATGGGTTCAAATAACCCTTCTTAAAGGTTAATCTTTGCTCTTTAAACACTCCTTCCCAGTTGAAACAGAGCCGTCAAAGATTAGCATTAATGGCATTTTAACAGATGCTGAAATGGGACACTTTTAGCTGAATTCTGCTTGCCTCCAAGACGCTCAGCATTCAACACAAGAGAGTCATACTGTTTAATGTTTTCAGAATATATTGCTCGGTAGCTTCAAGGCAGTTTCAGGTACCTGTTGGAGTTCTGATGCTGGAGTGAGGGGCCCAGTGCTGTTCGATCTTTTCCTGTCTGAGACCCTTGACTGGAAAACAGATTCTTGTAATAGTTTCTCAAATATGCTCCCCCTTGGAGAGGTTTTATGACTGGAATGTTAAAAATATTCCAAGCCGGGGTGGGGGGAGGGGAGGAGACACAATGAACAGAGAGCACGTAGTAGTGGGAAGGGGGTGTCCTCTCCATAAACAATACCATCTCTTTCCAGTGCAGTTTTGCCAGCGACTTGGAAACTAAGCTTGGGTTTGAAAACCAGACTGTGGAAAGGGGAGACGGAGGGAATCGAGCTGATGCAAATTCCAGCGGAAGGCTTCGGGTTTTGTTTGGGTTTTCGGCATGGCAGCATGGAGTGGCTTCCCCGCACCGGGTGTTCCACTCTGTCTTTGGGCTGGCGCAGTGGGTGCCAGGACAAGTGCCTTTTCGACCTTTGCTTTTACAAGCACTGCATCTCGAGTTGTAATTTTTCACCCCTGCCATTGTTGCAATGCAGTCACATCTGGAAAGAGGCCGGGCAGCCGCAGCTGTTCTAACTGCTGATATTACTGTATAAGGAGGAAAGGGAGGGCAGGCCGACCAAGACGCCTTGCAGGCGAACAGAAGCGTTGCTTCCGAGTCTCTGTCCTGCAAAGACTTGGATCGGAGTCCTGGATTCAGGTTGGGACACTGCCCTGGAAGCAAGGTATCACGTATACCTCAAAATGTAAACTTCTTAGGGAGTTGTGATGGTGTGAAATAATCCTAAACTACTTTAAGAATCTGTAGAATGCCCTTACGAGGTCAAGGCTAGACACCTATCGGTTTACCATGCTTGTCCACATTTCCTCTTCCTGCAATCTTTTTCTTAGGCTCAGTAGTCCCAGCAGCTGTTGTACTTAAAGCTTTTGGGTCATCCTCCTGCCCAAGAGCTTTTTTTCCAAGCATACTGCTTGCTAATCAGCTCCTCAAATAAGGCCTTGACACTTTTTAATCTTGGGTTCACTGTTTTCCTTTCAGTATAGTTGCTGTGTTGGTTTCTCCTGCAATGTGTGATTTTGTTTTAGGAGTTTTGATTGCTAGGTCATCTGGGCATCCCAGGGAAGGGGTTTTCTCAGAAATGAGTACATTGTGGCCACAGTCCTGGAGCATTCAAAGTTTCTCAGCTTGCCCTTGCAAAGCTTTCCCCATTTGAGTTGGGGAAGGTTGCTTGGAGCATGGTGGCCAACATGAGACTCTCCAGCTGGATTACAACTCTCAGCGGCAATTTACTGTACAGTTGTAGTTGAAAAACAGCAGAGGAGTCTCGGGTTAGTGCTTTTTTGGTCCTTGCAATTAATATATCATTGTATCTTAAATGCACACTAGCCAACCCACACAGAGCATCAGTGCGCTCTTTGGGGCTGGCTGTTTTCCCCTCCCTCCTGCCCCACTCTCTCTTGCCCGACCTCCTCCCCCCCCGCCCCCCTGAGCATTTTTACCTCACAGGCCGCCACCGTTACTCTCCCAGGCGCTAAACAGGGAATTCCCACTACCCATTTCCCTCCCACCTGGCCTCCAACGACCAAGTGCTAACCCCTGCTAACTTGGCAAGGAGGCACCTTTTAACGTGGTGATTCTCTTTATTTAGCAGGGGGAGAGCAACTGGCCCTATCCACCCCCAGCACAGCATCCCTCCAGTGACTGTTGCTGGTGTCTATCTTGCGTTTCTTTTTAGACTATGAGCCTTTGGGGACAGGGATCCATCTTATCTATTTATTATTTCTCTGTGTAAACCACCTTGAGCCATTTTTGGAAGGGGCGGTGTAGAAATCAAATAAATAAATAAATAAAATTATTAGTTTGAAGGTTCAATAGTGTTCGAAAGGTTCAAAAGTTCTATAGTTTGAATTTTCATAGTTCGAAGGTTCGAACCTTTGACCCACCCACCCTTTGACCCATCCACCCTTTGACCCATCCACCCTTTGACCCATTGAACCTTCAAAGGTTCAATGGTTCAATAATTCGGAAGTTCAATAGTTCAAAAGTTCAATATTTTGAAAGATCAAAGGTTCAATACTCCGGAAGTCCAATAGTTTGATAGGTGACCGGGCACTGCCTCGGCGACTGGGCACCACTGCCTCCTGGCCTCTCCTCAGCCAATCAGCTGGGCTCCAGGACGCACAGTCTACAGCACACCCAGGAGATTTCTATATATAGATACTTTGAATGAGTGGAGCATCACTTTTTAAGAAGTTTCTGTAATCATCCTTTGTCCTTTCATATTGTTATTTCTTTTTGGAAACACATTAATAAAAAATTGCATTACATATATTTCATTTATTGAACTTTCCTATGTAATCTATGCAAAATGAAGCCTCTGCTTCTACATGTGGCAGGTACTTCATTCTGCTGGATTTAGTGTGGATGGTTAGTAAGCATTTTGGTGAACATACTTGCACTGGGATATAGGAAGAATCTGGGATGGTTTTGTGTGTGGCCACGTCTTTCAGTTGGTGCATGTTTCAGAAAATGGTTAGCATGTTTCAAGAGCAGCAAGATGGGTTCTTTGAACTGAAGCTATGTTGCTCAAGTGTGTCCATCTCCCACGCAGCAGGAATTCCACTGAATTCTGGTATATTTGAAATACACCAGGATACACTGTGGAACCCTCGCTTAAGCAGGATTCGGACTCATGTTCTGTGGAGGAGACACCACCTTGAAGGTAAGGGTTGTCCTCACTGTCTACCATAGGAGTCATCTGTCTTGAAGAGCTGTTCCAGAGAGAGAACATCCAGGAGGATGCACTTCCCCCATGTGGGGAAATGCATCTTGTGAAAATTGATGCATTTCCCCATGGCTCCCAGGCATACTGTACCTGCGTGCGGGAAGTGCATCTTCCTGGGTTTCCCTATCTGGAACAGCCCTTCAAAGCAGACAATATCCACAGTGGGCAATGACAACAACCCTTACCTTCCCGATGGTGTCTCATCGGTGGAAGACAGCTCCAAGGCGAGGGATGTGATTGTACCACGTGTAGCCCAGTGTATTTCAAACCTCCCAGAATACAGTTGGTGTAGCTTTGTGAAATCTAGCACAGTGTGGTATATTCTCTAGTTGTTTGAGCAAATAAGTCTGCATTATCTTACCTCATGGGTGTTTCTGCCACCAGCACCTCCAGCCAGTTTTAAAATTCGGGAGACAAAAAAAAAAAGTCCAAACATACTTCCTTCTCGGTCTCAAAGCCATGTTTTGCCTAGCCTGGCTCCTCAACTTCAAACAGCTGAGGAGAGGCAAGGCAGATCTATGGTCTGACTCAGCAAAGCTCTGTTCCAACATTAATCACATTTCCCCCATTAAGCTCTTTCCAAAAAACCCTCCTGGTATACTTTTGGCTAAGTGGTTGTGTGAAGAAGAACAAAATGGAATTCTGTTGCTCACCTGAGCTCACTCGCTCACTCTTGTCAAGAGGCTCTACCACCAGAGAACTATCTCCCCTTACAATCTGCCTGTGAATCACAGAATAGTGAGCTCATTTTAAGAGCAAAAAGGCGGATCTCTGTTGACGCCAGAGGTGTTTTGCTTCCGCCTGAGCCTGGCCCACTCAATTGCACCAAGTTGCCCCTGTGCTAGCGGGGAGGAGAACCTCTTGCCTCCTGTCCTTTTAGCAAGCCAGTTATGAAAAATCCACAGGGCATCAAAGCATTCTGGAAAAGAATACCAATTTTTTTAATTTATTTATTTTTACATTTCTATACCGCCTTTCGTTAAAAGAAAACCCCAAGGCGGTTTACAAAAATTAAAACATACAATAAAAAGCAATAAAAACATCAAGCTAAAAACATATAAAACAGGGGTAAAAACAATACAACAGAAAACAGAATATAAAAACAATACAAGATAAATACAATACAACAATTGGTATTACACCAATGGTGTAATACCAATGGCAAAACCCCCACAAAAAGGCCATTTCAGTTGTCAGCCTTTTGGCTGTGCCTTGCCCCAGGTGCTTGCCTTGGAAAGGAAAGTGAACAACAGCACACATTCTGGGGCACCTCATTATGTTTTTCAGAAAAGTGTGCAAAAGCGATTTGTTTCTGTTGCAAGAATTCTGTTGCCAACTCCACACCAGTGTTTGAACTACCTTTTTTGCAAGTGCAACTTCAGAGCCATTTGCAGCACAGCCAATAGCTGGAGTGGCGAGGGAGGCAGAAAGATCTGACGCATCACCAACCCTGAAATGTGTTTCAAATGTCAATTTGCTGGCGTAAACCCTCATTCCTAGACACTTTGAATCTTGACTCTCGGAGCTTCTCTCGCTGTAACTTTTTCCTCTGTGGGAGGACTTCTGGAATGCTTTCTGTAGGGGAATAAGCATGGGAGACAGGACACTGGAATGGAAACTCTGCATAGATTTCAAAGGGAAAAGTTCTGAGCAGGAGTTGCCTAAGGCTAGTATCCTGCTCAATTCATGAAAGAAATCAAAAACTATCCCTCCTGTGGAGGAATATGGGAGCTGGCCCTCACAGACATTGTAGCTCCAATCTAAGAATATGTTCTTTGTCTGATCAGTATTAGAAGAGTGATTTCCCTCACGGCACCATCTGAAATAATCTGATGGATTTTCAGATCTGAAAGCAGAGCTGTCCAGCGCTGGCAAACAGGTCTGAGAATTCTCTGTTTTCAGATCCTGACAGTCCCCGGAAGAGGCAGCCTGCTGACTGGGAAATCAAAGATGGCTGAATGTAAAGGAGGCAAGCAAGCAAGCAAGCACACACACACACGCGCGCGCGCACACACACACACACACGGAAGAGGCTGCAGAGCAATGGGAACATGTGGGTCTGTTTGTGGGGTGCACATTCCCAGAAGCACCCATGATGAATATGCAGACACAGAGAGGAGGGGCCGACTCCATGGCCTGGAGTTTGTTTTCTTTTAATTGCCATCTAAGGAGGAAGCCACTGTGTCAACAGGGAATGAATGCACACTATGCTTGTGGAAAACATTTGAACAGGTTGTGGCATCGTTCAGAAAGGGAGAGGGAATTAGGTCATTAGCTCTGGCTGCACAGATGGGAAAGACTCTTGGGAATTTACTCCAGGCACCAAAGCACCCGCCCCCCTTCCCCATCTTGTTCCTACTCTTTCCTTTATGTACATGCCTGATGCAATCTACTGAAATCAACTTCCTTTCAGTAAAAGGACTGCTGTGGCTGTCACTTCAGCTCCTGCTTTTGCTGGTTTCTACTGAAAAAGCTCGCTAAGTTAAACCTTGCCAGAAGCTAGCTGCTTGAAGTCAAGGTGTTCCAAAGTGAAGCCCCAACCCTACCCTCCAACATTTCACAAAAGGAAACAGTCCGGGTCGTTCAAGCTTATACACGCACACACACACACACCCCTACCTCCCTGCTTTGTGTAAAACGTAGGGTGTGCCGATCCCTCGAGAGTCATACAATTTCACACTGAATGGGGAACAAGTGGCTCTGCTCTAAAGCACCTAAGCATATCTTGACTTTTGCCAGCTGGGGGTGATGGGGACAATAACAGGAAAAGAAATTAAATACAATAGAAGAAGTTGTAACCATCACCACTGTAGTGAACAAAAATTAAGGTTGGTTATCTAGGCTTCAAAACTCTTCTGTTGAGTTCAGAATCTATTTGCTTCCACCACTGGCTGGAACAATTAAAAATTGTTACAATTACAAGAGCATAAAGTAAAACCAAAAACCACAGCAGGGCATAAGACATTGTAAAATAAAACATAACAAATCCAGCTTTCAAATCGTGGAGCAGATGGCCAGCCTTGCCAGGGTGACCTTTATGTTGCTATTTGCTAAGCTAGAATTCTAATTTCTGCTGATATGACCAACTGATGCAAAACAGTGGGGAAAGAAACCTTTTCTGCACATGTTCGGTGCCAGAAGAGATGCAAGTATTTTCCTTATTCCATTCCTTGATTCTTCTTCCCAAATCCCACTTCTCCCAAATTCTAGTTTAACCGGGATAGTTTTAAAAAAATAATTCCAGAATTGGAGCATATTAAGTTTGCCAAAGTGTTCAATCCTCTCAGATGACTTGTTTCTTTCTCCAGTCCTCACCAAGTTACTGATGTAACCATGAGCGCAGATTAAAAAGCTGCAAAAAAGCACTCATCATGTAAGGTTGTGAATCAGATGCCAAAAAATGCTGCCGAAAAAGCAAAGGCAATATTAGGCATTGACAGAATCACAGTGTCCAGGTGATGAGAAATAATAGTTTCACTCAAATCTGCACTGGGCAGATTTACTCTTTGCTGCTCCCAAATGCAGGACTGGAACCAGCAGGTTGAAATGACAAGGAAGCAGATTCAGGCAAGACATCAAGAATAACTGCTTAACAGTAAGAGCGTTTAGACAGTGTCTCATGCAGGGACGAGCTCTCCTCCTCTAGTTTCCAAACAGAGGCTGGATGGCCATCTGTCAGGGATGCTGAAGTGTAGCAAACCCCTGCAAGCCAGGCATTGGATGAGAAGGCCTCTAAGAGTCCACCTCTAATATCCCATCGTTCTAATTCAATTCTAAGTCACATCAAGGTGTGTTGGCGATATTGTGTGGAGGGCAGATGACAACCCTCTTTGCTCAATTCTGAAATTAATAGTAGAGACTCTCCTAATGAAAAAAAAATATTAGGAAAACAAGTGCAGGAGAAAGCAAACCAGAGGAAAAAATGAAGGCAGCATTTCAGGGAAATCTCATGCTTAGTTCTATCCTATCCTTAGTTGTGTTGTGAGCTGCCCAGAGAACAATTTGTTATGGGGTTGCCAACAAATAAAGTTTGTTTATTAATTATTATTATTTAATAATAATATTGAAAATATGCAGAATTAATCTTACGTACCTTTGACTCTGTGTCTGTGAAAGAACTGTATAAGAAGATGGTCTTACAACAGCACTGCATTCAAAAGTGTATTTTTATGCTGTGCCAGTGCTTCTCTTGCTGCTTTGCATCTTGACCTGGATCCAAAGAAAATTAGTCATGCTCACATCCCATTGCAAGCAATCAAGGAGGCTTGACTTCATTACTGTCCTCCTGAAACCTCTGAACATCTCAGACAGATGGCCTCTCATTGACCATCTTGAAAACTCACCTGGTGATTCCATACTGGAAAACACCATGACAGCAGAGCATGATTCATAGTGGTCTACACAATGCAGGCCCTTTGGTGCCCAGTGGCCACCCATATCCAATAGAGCACCTGCTTGGCGTTCAAAGGGTCCAAGGGTCAATCCCTGGCATCTTCAGACAAGGCTGGGAAAACCCTTGTTTGAAACCCCAGAGAGCAGCTGCTGGACAGAGTAGACATGGTGATGCCGATGGTGATACTAGCTGGACCAATGGTCTGACTCAGTATAAGGCAGACACCAATGTGCCTTTGCACCTGTTCCAGGTGCACCCTAGTGCCCCTTTAATGCCCCATTCTCTGCTAGTCTGGAATCTTCCACAAGGCTTTGGGGAACCCAAGGATCAGTATCTGATGCCTGTTGTTTTGTGGGCTCTCTTTGCATAGGTCACTCCCTTCCCCATGTCCTGTGATCTGCAAGGAGACTGTGCTTGTCGTGATCCCAACGCTCAAGAAAACAGCCGACGGGAGCTCCGTGGCTTCAGCTTTGGATAAATGCACAGTGATGAGGAAAGAAAAGGAACCACCACCAAAGGCAGGCGAGGAGAGAGACATCGCCACACCCCTCCCCGCTTTCGGTATCGTTTTTAAACATTTCAGCTGCTCAAAGTCAACGGTGTTTCTGCACCAAGGACCTTTAGAATCCAACCAGTCTGCCTTTAATTTCTTTGCCCGAGGAGAACTGAAATACTGGGAGTGGGAGGTGGGACGGGAGAAGGGGTTATTGTATTAAATGTATCTTCATAGCAAAAAGAAGCAGACCAAGAAACAGCAAACAGTCCAAAAGCAGTCAAAGAGGACTTCTAAGTGTCAGGAGAAACTGAAGCATGTGTTACGCAGTTGTGCATCCACCTAATTCAAACCACATGTGGTTTTGTTTTGGATTCATGTCTTTGGGTTATGTTTTGCTTTTTTTGTATCCAGATTAAGGCAAGAAACAAGCCATATATAAATATATACCTAATATTTATAGAGAGAACAGGGGAGGGAGGGTGGGAGGGGAGAGAGAGAAAGAAAGAAGAGCATGCCACAGATGAAGAAGGAACTCAACATCTTTGCTCTTGGGGCCTCGAAACTGTTTTCAGAAAAGACTAGCCTCTGTTGGTGCTGAATGCCAACAGCCCCGAAGCTTGCCGGGAGAAGTGGTTTCCCCACAGATGGGATTTCCAATGAGCAACTTTGGCTTGGGGTGGGGGAGCAACTTTTCCCGTCAGGTTAGCTCAGAAGAAGAGGCTTCCCAAGATAAGCCTGCCTCTGTTGCTGAGGGCCAAAGGGGCTGAAGCTGCTACGTTGGGGCCAAGAACCAGAGGTGCGCTGCACCATCACAGGGAACAGAGAAGAAGGTCAACCAAACCTCCATTCTGCTGCTGCTACTCCTGCTGCTGCTGCTATGTCTCATACAACTGATTTCTTTACCGTGTCAGGACAGGGTGACAACAACCTCCAAGCAACCAAACAGCCTGCCTTAAATCGCTTTACCTTTTGCCTGCATTCCAAACCTCCTCTGGTTTCCTCCTGGGCACTGGGGGCAAAGGAAACAGGTCACCAACCAGCCCATGAACAAAGCCAATGATGCACCAGCTGCACACACAAACAAACAAACACACGTGCAACTTCTCTCATCAGTCATCAGACTTGTCTAGCGGATCTCCTTCCCTCCCTACCATTTTTTGTACACTGCACTGAGAGGATCTCTCTTTCCTCAAATGGAAAGTCATCTGATGTGGATGGTGGGGGGGGAGAGGCAAGAAGGAGAGCAAGAATGAGCCTTTCCCAGAACACAAAAGCAAATTGCTGCAGACCCTCGAGCTGCGCGGGGAAAAACCATATCAGTATTATTGCATGGGCAGAGAAGGGGACTTGCGTTGTTATTGCCCTGGCCCTCCGAGCCTCTTCCGTGTTGCCACCGTTGGGAACAGCCCTTGTTGGTAGAGTTGGCTCCTTTCCCCTCTCACTCGACCCCCACCCCCACCCCACCTACTTTGAGATCATCTCATTCTTGTGGCTCGAATGAGAGAAGTGGCTTCCCTTGAAATTGGTCATCTCGAGAAGAAACCCCTCCCAAATCACTAAAAAAACCAACACACTCAAACAATACTACACATCCTAGTTAGAATAGGACCTCCTTAACCTGCACGCAGAAGCCCGGGTTTCTTAATCACAAGGGGAACCTGTAATGATGGTCTCGATTTTAGATGGTTGATGGCTTATTTTAGAAGCTCTAACCACAACATCACATTGGCTATCCAGCGACAGAGAGAGATATCTTGGTGCTAGGCTATTAGAGAAGACCTTATTTTATGGAAGCCCTAAGCATCAACTCAAGTTCATTGAGAAGCCTCCTGTGGGTCTCTCACCACCCTTCCTGCCACTACCCTCAGCTCTAAAGGCAATGGGGCCCTTAAAAAGCAAGAGGGAGCTTTTTTCAACAGCTTAACCACTTTCCCCTTCCTCCTCTTACCCAACAGACTCAGGTTGGTGGCCTGGTTTTGGCTTTCCCCTGTTGACGCAGCTGCTGAGAGGAGTCGTCCCAGTCTCGGAGGGTCATTTGGAAGCAGGTCTCAGCTACCTCCATTCTGGTGTCATTTGGTTGTAACTGTCGGTTTGTTCTAGGTTTTACCTGTGTTTTGTTTTTGTCTTTCAGTTTGTGTGCGTGTGTGTGTACGGCGGTGGGTGGGTGGGTGTGGGGGATTTTCTTTCAAATTCAGAAATGTGTTGTGCTGCAATGGATGCAAGTGGTGCATTGGGGGGAAAACCAGGGTAGACAAAGAAAGAACAGAGTCTTTGCACAGTGCTGGGTGGTACCGAGAACTGCACAAGAAGAGTGTAATCTATTTTGGAGGGTGGGTAATGCAACATTAATTTCTGCCAGTCAAAGAAGAGAATTAATTATATGTGTTGATTTCCCTAGAAATAATGTGAGGAAAACAAGGCACCGTTTCCTCCTGGAAAGTTCTCCTCCATGAACTCCACTGAAATGAATTTCCAGGTGGAGAACCTCCTGGTGGGTCTTGTCCATTGTCCGATTCCTTTTCCTTGGTGCTTCACCATAGCCAATAGGTGTCCGCCTTCCCCTTCATATTCTGGATGTATTCTTTGTGTGTGGTGACTTCCCCCTACCCCAAAGATATTTGCTAAGAGCAATGGAAGTTTTTCATTTGTGTTTGGGTATTCCCCCCACTCATCATCAGTGCACAGAACTCTTTTACTAGTATTTCACAGCTCTCCTAACTGCACAGTCAAAACCGAGAGCAAAAAGAAAAAAAGCATATTAAGGTGGGGGAGAAACCCCCATGCTGCTAAACTTATCAGACAGGTGATTCCGAGTCTCTGGGGAGCAACAAGGTTGTTTCCAAACTCCCCTCCTTTACTGTATTGTAATAGAGATGATGGGCAGGCAAGAAGAAAGGCTGGGCCTGTTGGAAACCGGAGGGCGTTGAGCTCTCTGGTGTGCCACTGTGTCCCTTCTGTGTACAGTGCTCCATGGCCTTCCCATCTGGAACTTGGCTGCCATCAAAACAGGGTTGTGCATAATGCCTTAATACTTACAAGAAAGCCCAGGCCTGATTCCCACAGCAGAGGAAGAGCCATGCTGTTTTTCCTGCATGTGCTCAAGTGGCTCCCCCCATGTGCCCACCAGGGAGCACCCACGCCTGCTGCTACATGGGAGCTCTTCCCTTGATCCCAAAGCACCGCCTCTTCCCCAAGCAGCTCACCTCCCGATCGCAGGGGAAGCTGCATCGATCTAGACAGTATTCATTGCCACACTTGTTGCCTAGCTGTCTTGTTTTCAGGACACAGTGGAAAGAAAGGCACCCTGAAAGAAGCTCAAAGCCTGTTTCGAAGCCGATCCTTGACACGCTCCCACCGGTGCAGAACTGTACCCTGCCACAAACCAGCAGCACATTTATCACCCAATTCACACAACCGGGGAAGAAACCCAAACCACCACACAGCAGAGGCACTGGTTAGACTAGGGAAGCGGCCGGCCAATTGCTCAGCCCCAAGTCTGAGTGATTTTTCCCGCTCAACTGTCCAGGCGGACGTATCTCAGGCTGAAACAAGATGGCAGGCTACAAGGCAGAGCAACGCCTATGATAGATGCCAAATTTGCTGCCCAGCAGTGTCAAGGTCATAAACACCAATGCTAAGGGTACGATCCAAAGTGCTTTTCCTTAGAAGCAAGTTTCGTTTGCACCAGAGGAACTCAACTCCACAGGTATGTGTGCCAAGGAAGAGAGGCCTCCTGTAGCTTTTCTGATTGTAATGAAAAGGGAATTGTTGCAGATGTCGTTTCACACCTAGTCATGTGGACATGCGCACCTGCTTGCAATTTCTCTCTTCTATGTAAGAGCAGGAGCTCTCTTCTCCTTTGCAACTGATCTCTGGGTGTCTGTTCTGGGATTGAGCGGAAGGCCCCGCTGTGTTGCCAGATGCAATTATTGTAAGAGTGGTAGCCAGAAGGAAATAAAGACTTCAGAGTATTAGCAGAATTCGAACCTTGCCCACACTCAAATTAACAGTTCCCTCACTATGGAAATTCGTCTACCGTTCCAAGAAAAGGAAAGGTGCATATGTAGCTACCGCCTGATCGCAAGCGCTTCACTTGGTTGTGCATGTGGATGGAGAGCTGGGATGCAGCTGCAGACGTTGGCTCAGACCCTCAGACTCCTTTGGGCCGATCTCTTAAGGCTTCCTGACCCTTGCAGCAGGGAAGCACCATGAAACTTTAGCATTCGTTTCCACATGCGTTCTGGCCCCCATGGGAGGTTCCCTCCTGAGGAATTGTGGCCATGGGCAAGGGTTAAAGCATCCCCCGCTTGGACATTTCAGTGGCAAAAAGCAAGCAGGTATGGCCAAACCTGCTTAACACAGCATGTGGTTTGATCCCTTCTTACCCAACAGAGCTCCTACCATAACATAATTTTTTTAGAACTAGAAGGGGTCTCTGAGACCTAGTCTAACCCCCTCTTTGCAATCCACAGGGATAGCTACCACAGGTGCATGATGCATTTTTCAAAAAGAAAGATATATTGCATCTAGCACTCACCTTTTGTCGGATTGGGGTCATGGCCCTTGAGGACCCATTTTCACCAGCAATTCAGAGGATAAGGAGCTGGAACATGATAGTGGAGCTTTCAGAATGTGGGAAGCCTGGGCACAACAGTCTCTGACTGCCATTATGGGGTTGCCTCTTGCTTCCTTTGAAATACACCCAAGTAGAAGGGGACCGTCCCCATGTTTCCACCCATTTGCCGCTGACTTCAAGGGAAGCATGATGGCCGTCTTATGTATTTTGAGATATAGATCTATGTAATATTACACGTATAATATTATATAATATATATATATATATATGTGTAATATTTGCAAACAAAACTGTGATCTAGTGAAAAAAGCAAACATGATGTATTCCTATTACCGACTGCTCCTCCATATTTATATATTACAATGTATCATTTTATTATGGTTATATAATTATGATGGTTATTCTTTATTGCCATTTTATTATGGAATCTGTTCTGATAGCCTGCTCTAGAGCAGAGTCAACTAATACTCCAAAAAGTACTAAGGAACTATTTTCACATAAAGAGTTCTACTGGTCTACTGTATAAGAAAAAAAAGAAATAATAATAGTAATAATAATAATAATACTGAAATTTTTTTACGAATGAGACAAAACAAAAACACAGTTTAAAACCTTATTTCTGTACCTCACGCCTGTAAGTTTGCTGCTCCTGTTTTTTCTTTTGTTTTCATTTCGTTGCTGCATTCATTTGTTTTTAACGAATCTAATTTAAATCTTCAAGCAATATATAAAGATGTAAATAGTAAAAAAGCTTATTTATTAAGATTGTCATCTTTTTAAAAATTTTATATTTACACAATTGCTCACCTAATTTATTATTATTATTATTTTTAGTGACGTACTTTTCTCTACAGTTGTCTGTGTCTGGATATTTTTTTAAATGCAATTTCTGTTCAAGTCATTTTACAGGGTTCATTTCAACAGGTCTGGTGTGTGTTTGTTTTTCCAAAGATTTCCCACCTCCATTTTTTTCTGGGAACTGATCACATTTCACTTATCAAAAAAGGGAAAAAAAAATGTCCAAAACATCAGAACTATTTTCACATTGTCTGTTCCTATATGTTAAAGTTCTATATTATATACATATATAGTACACCTTGTATGCGTCAATATTGACCAGTGTGGTTTTGTATATACTTCATAATCATGATTCACACACATAGATGGTCTTTACCCTGGGGAAAAAACAAATCTAAGGTAACAGTCTACACTTGTATTAAAGAGTTCTGAACTGGTGATGATATTGGTTTTCTCATTATTCCAACTGTGCTGTCTAACTTGGTTTCTTTCATTTACCACGCAGAGGGTTGAGGGAAATGCACAACCATCATGGCATAATTTGCAAACAGAAAAGTTAACTTCCTTTAGAAGTTGATATACTACACCCCTATAGAGTACTCTGTTGACGAAGACACTTTTGCCAGCATTTCCAGCCATCACTTGCTAACAGCCACGTGCAAGAAATAATGAACACACAAGGTTCTTAAGACTTTAAAAGCTCCCAAACACAAAGAACGAGCTACAGCCCAGAGAAAAGAGAACAAGAAACAGTGACCAATTTCGCCATAGCTTTGGCATTGTGCATGCCAACGTATCTGAAAGCAGTTCCTGATTACACCTTAAAGGCTTTTGAAGGAAATGCCACTGACACATGCCTATGCCAGAAACGGGCTTGCAGATCAGATCCTAATGGACACCTCTGCACAGAAACATTCTATAAAAACATAGGCAGTAGCCCCCTAGAAGTGCATTGGAATCAAATCTGGCCCTCCTCCCAACTGAGTTTGACATCCCTGCTTTAAGGCAACGAGTCCTGGATGTGCAAAATGGGCCATTTTGGCCAGCTCAATTGCCTCAAGCATTCTAGGTCTCCACAATAGTTCTTTGGGCTTTTGTGCTCACTTGTTTACCCAGAGAGAAATGCTCATCTCTTTCACCTCCCCGAGAATGAGGCTCTCCAATCAATTCAAATTGTTTTCATGTGTGCAGAAACTGGACGCTGCTCCATTACATGCCCAAGGGGATGTGCAGGTCCAAAAAGAAGAAAAGGGGTGGGGGGTGTGTGTGTGTGGAACCAACCTCAACACTCTGATTTCTTGCTAATGCATGAAATGTACTGATGTTTAAAAAGAGATTGAGAAAAGGGGAGAAAATGTGGTGGTGGTGGTGGTGGGAACGATAAAAAGCATGTTTATGGAGGAAAGCGTCGAAGGTACACCGACTGCCCCAAGATGGCCCAACCAGGCTGCTTTTGCTTTTCCTACATTTCTTTCCTTTGCACTTTTCATTCAGCTGAAGCCTGGGTTCCTTAAAAGTGAACTGCAACCACCTCTTTCCCCTGTCGCCCGCCCAAACGTTAACTCACTAGCTTTGCTTCAAGTGGGCATGCTTCAAAGTTACGCACACCCAATTTGCAGGCAGCTCAGAGATATTTGCCTTCGTCTAATTTCTCTTCATATCTACTGAGCATACAGCTATACCTGCACCAAGACTGTGCGAGTTTGTTAATATGTCCACAAAGAACAATATCAATACACAGATAACCCACACTAGCAACAAAGCTCATTCCACTGAAACCAACTGTGAAGTACCCATGAATGTTAATGGGTGAATCCGGCCTGTGCCAACACACCCAGTGGCCTCAGTTCCAATGTATAGGATGCAGAAGCAAGGCTCCCACATCACTGCTGTGGTGCTTACTCCACTGAGATCCATGTCAGAATCCTGACTGTCTCCCCAAAGGGTCAGGATTTCAGCTCATAATACCACACAGTCTTAATCCTACAAATCCCAGCCACTTTTTTCCATCACATACAATCATTCCAGTTCGTAGAGGCTGCTATAAATGAGGTTTGCAGCCACACACACACACACGTCTGGAGAGGAAAAGGGAGTCCCTTTTCCCATCAACCCCCCTCCCCTAATAATTTCAAGGCTCAGCTTTTCCATTCTGCCACACAGAAACCGCAGCTGCTGCCTTTGCAGCCTCCGCCGTGCAAGGCACTCAGGAGGGGCTGCAGCTCAATGGTACGGCAGACGTTTGGCATGTGGAGGTCCCAGGTTCAATCCCTGGCATTTCAAGGCAGAGCTGGGGAAGACTCCTGCCCGAAACTCTCGGGAGCTACTCCTAGTCAGTGTAGACCACACAGAGCTAGGGGGACCAGGGCTCTGACGCGGGAGAAGGCAGCCACCCTCCTGAATCAGCAGGGATACCTATCGCCAAGTCCAGCACCTCCGTCTAGCCCTTGGAAGACATGGGCAGAGCTCTTGGCTGGACTCTGTGCCGAGAGTGCACACAAACAGGGACAGGCTGGCCATTCCAAACCACCCTCTGCAAGTGCCGTGTGCGAAGTGACGGGCAGCACATTCCACGGCATCCAGAACGGGGGGCTGTGTCTTACCTGAACATGCACATGTCATGGCATCCCAGAAGGCGAAACCTTGAGGGATGGCAGATGCCAGTAGCAACCTTTCAAGAAGGCATTCCCAAAAGGGTTTGTAAATAAACAAATCAATTAAATTTAGCCAGAATAAAGATTATCCCTGAGAAATAGGGTCAGCTAAAGCTTATCGAGCAAATGCCGCCAAGGAATGATGCCTTTTGTTAGCAGGCTACATGTTACCAGTTAGAATGCACGAAACATGTCTGAAATTATAGCAGTCTCCATTTTATTTTATTTTGACTCTGCTTTCGAGGATAGCAGTCATGTTGCAACTGTGGGTGATTTCTAACTGCTTCACAACATGTCTCGTTTTATTCTCACGGGAACTCTAAGAGAACTAGCAGCTTGCTCCATACCAAGCATGAACCTGAATCTCACATCCCAGTATTCAGTTGTCCATATCCCCATCTCTTTCTCCACAATCATTCCTTCCAGACATGTGCCCTGTCTGTCATCTCTTTCCCCCCTCCTTCTGACCACCTTCTCCTTTTCTAGCCAACTGTAACTTTCTCCTGCATCCTGAACACCGCTGAAGACCTAAACACACTTTGGTGGCACTGGTATTTCTCTCACCTCCCTTAAATCAGCTTGCAAAACAGTTGTAAAAGTTGGTGCCAAGTAACAGAAAGCAACTGGGATACAATATTTGAGTTCAGTTTTTGCATCTTTGCATGCCTGAAAGTAGCATGACCTTAAAGAGTAGTATGAACATCCAATATATGTGACAAAGCATTTAACGTAAGTAAGTGCAGACATAGGTTTGCCCTGCATCAGCCACTCTCACTTTTAGTGCCGGAAGGGGAACACCATGGAGAGAACCAGTTTTGCTTTGGAGAGGAAAGCAGTAGCAATTCAAAGAGAAGGGCCATTCAGAAGGAGGAAGAGGATACTCGCCTTGCAAGTTGAAGGTCCCACGTTGAATCCCTGGCACATCCTGGTAGAGCTGGGGAAAAGATACCTGTCTGAAACCCTGGAAAACTGCGGCCAACTCCTGGAGACGATACTGAGCTAGATGCACTAGTGGTCTGACTCAGGACAAGGCCAATGGAAAATGTTGACACGGCGCTTCCTTAAGAAGGCCGAAAGTCTGGCATATGCCACTTCTGAAGACTGCAATGCACAAAGCAGAAAGGGCCGCTTTGTCCAAGCCCCACCCAGTGTACTCCAATCCAGTCCCCAAAGAAAGAGGCAGGGACCAAAGACGACGGAAAGTATCTGAAGGGTATGACCTGGGTAACCAGGCTGGGAAAGCCGAGCCAGAAGGGACTGTCGCACTGGCAACAACTGGGTGCAACTGCGGTGCTTGAACATGGCACAGGAGGGCCTCTGTCCTCTTCCTGGTTCTCCTTGGTCTTGTCCCTGCCCCCCGCCGCCAGCGGAGTGCTCCTGTCTCCTCTTCAAGAGGAGAGCCCTCTTAAACCAGCCTGTGGGCTATCAGCTAAGTGCCCAGAGATTGCTGCCACATCCCAACGTGGGCTTAACAGTGGCACTGCTCCTGGAAATCAGTTAGTGGCAATGGTGGCTTCCAGCAGGGGTTGGGGCCAGGAGCCCTGGGATATGGTCCTCTCCAGCTGTAGTGTTGGCCAGGGCAGCATCCCCTGGATGTGAGGGGCAAGGCTGAATAGAGAGGAATCGCCAGCCACAGTCCCAGTAAGGGGGGGTGGGGGGCTGACACCCTGTTAATTCCGAGGCTAAAATGGCTTGTTAAAAACCTGATTCACAGGGATGGGAAATTACACTAGAGATTTCCATGTTACTCTTGGAGATGCCCCAAGACGGACAGATAAGCAAAGGTTTTCAACAAGGCTTCCCTGCAGAGTATCTTGGGGCTCTGTTCACATAAGGTGAGCTGTTTCTCTTCCTCATATAGGCCTCCCCCACGCCCTTTGTGCACCAGATGGTTTAAAGCGATGTGCCCTTCAAGGGGAATTGGTGACCGAAAGAAAATAAAAGCAACCTGGGAAGCTTTGGCCGGGGGTGGGGGGTGGGGGAAGAGAGAAGCCCACAGAGCCGCTTGAGCTGACAGCTCTCATTTCCAAGTTGGGGGCTAAGTGTCAACTCCCTGCCATGCCAGGACTCATCTCAATGGCCTTCCTAGCATACCTTAGGCCCTTCCCCATTTACCAAGGGCTATCAACTCGTCCCCCTCTGGCGCATCCGCTAGCCCATTCCCGTAACCTTTCACCCTGGGAGGGTCTGTTCCCATTGGTCTAAAGGAGGAAAACAAAGGCAAGAAAGCAAGGCGGAGAGAGGGACACAATCACCCCCATGGCCTGGGATCCTTTTGTATCAGGAGGTCTTTTTCAGGGCAAGATGCTTTGAAGAACACCCAGGAGGAGAAATAAAATGGCTAACCCCCACCCCACATGCAACTGGGCTAAGCTTTCCACTGAACAGAATGCCCACAGACAGACCTATCAAGCAGCCCCACATATCCATGCATGATTTTTCCGAGCTCATGCTAATACGATTAAATATATTCCTCACAAGTACAGCCGAGACATCTTGGTGCTTGTGTGCCAAACCAGTCGAGACACCTACTGCATGCTGGTTTCTAAGTGTTTCAAGGCCAAAAAGAGGGACTGAAATGACTTACCCCTTCCACCTTGCTCCTCTTCACCTCTGTGTTGCATTGTGGTGGCAGGCAGGGTGCAGAGCATCATGTGGAATGAGAAGCAGCTGACAGCAACCAAGGGGAACAGGGCTGGCACCACCTGGCGTAGGGTTCACAATCCCAGTCTCCCACTCCAGTCACCAACATGGCCTCAATTGCAACACCTGTGTGCTCAGGCCAATCAAAATCCCTCCCCCTGCAATTACATGCTGCTTTCAGTCTCACTGGAGGAAGAAGACAGACAATTCCTTCATCATGTCTGGCATGGCCCTCAGCAAATTGCTTAGCCATGTGGGTTTTCCCAAAGCATGACCATGTGTGGCTCCCATGACCATTTGGGAGCCTTTCCTCCCAAAATGAGGACATGTGGATAATAATGATCAGAGATTTCACGTGCTTCACCTGAAAACCAACAGCACAGGACAGGAACATTCACCTACATGTAATTTGTTTCCATTCTGCATCATGAGGATAGAATAGTCCTTTCTAGCCCTTTCCCCTTTAAAAAGAGAGGGGGGGGGAGGGCTAGGGAAAAACAAAAGAGAAAACCTCTGCCCATGTAAAGAGTGCCAGGGTGAATGCTTACCAACATCTGAGCCAGCTGCAGATTAAATCCAGTGCTCTTACAGCACTCCCAGTGGCTGATCTCTCAGCTCACAAGCCACACCACCGGCTGAGAATCACAGGGCAGGTGGAGGAGGCAGGGAGAGCTGCCATCCTGTCCGTCAAGTATGAAATGTGGGGCTGGAGGGTAACTGTCCACAGAGGAGGGCAGCCTGCCAGGGAACAGACACCTGTGTATATATTAACAGAGGGCTCAACAACCTGCCAAGTCCCAGGAGCCGGAAAATGCAAGAGGCTGGCTTCAAAGCCCCAGCACCACATGGCAAAAAAAGTTTCCAAGGAGCAACCACAGAACCTTCCTTTCAGTCGGGAGCTCTTTCATGTGCCCTGGGCATTTGGTTTGGCTCACAAGCCCAGCATCAAGGGCTTGCCTCAGCCTGGGGCCTCCAGCAGGCTTTGATCTGGAAGGCTAGACCCATCACACTGAAGCAATGGTATGGATGGTCGGTGGGCCAAGGCCTGGGAATCGGGGTGCGGGTGGGGAGATGGTGTCCACCATCAGCCAGTAGGACAGTCATCCTCAAGGGCAAAATTAGGGGCCAACCCTGGAGAGTTGCTGGCAATATTGGGCAAGGGTCTGATGCAGTACAAGCCAGTTTTGGTCACTCTCTCTCAGCTTAGCCTACCACAGGGTTGCTGTGAGGGGAAGGGCCTAGGATAAACCTAAGAAGAGGAGGAAAACTAAAACCAAGCCATTTACTACAAGCAATAGGGAACCTTATTCTTCATGCTCTACAGTACTGCCTTCCCCAACCACCTCCATCCACATCCTTCTAAGAGAGACTGACATCTGCTCACCTGCTGCAGATGCACCTTAATGTTTCTTTGGGGGGGCAGGAAATCAGGGTGGATCTTAATCTGTGCACCGGCGATATTAACAGACAAGGCAGGTACCAAGATGCCACCAGTCCTGTTTCTCATCTCACATTGGCAGGCCATGTCTGTAAGTGGAAGAGAAGAGGCAGGCTTATTCAGCATGGCTTAAGAGCTGCCAAGGGGGATTGCTCAATGCTGTGGCTGCCCTCTCTTAGGGCATCACATGACAAAGACAAAGACAAAGAATGAAAGAAGATCAGCAGCCCAGTGCCAGGGTGCCAGCCAGGGCATCAAATAAAAACTCATCTGCACTTCAAGGTTAAACAAGAGTAGATCTTCTATATTGCTTTAACCTTTTCTCCATGACGAATGCATGGCACGGGATACCATGGGGGCTGTATAGGAGAGGGAGAGCTTGTTTTTAAAAGGAAATGAGTGGTGGTGATGACAGAGAGAGAGAGAGAGAGGGAGGGAGAATATAGCCCAGAAGTGATAAAAGATGCTCAAAGGATTGAGTGATGCTGCATTATATCCTTCTATACTTCCTTCTCTAAAGTCAACCTGGTTGCCCTTCTTCCTTTCCCACTTCCGTGAGAGCAGAGTCCCAGTGCTGCTAATCCCCATCAGCTCAGAGCTGGTTACCCTTCTTTCCCTCCCCATGCCAAAACCAGACACAAATTGCTTTTCCGAAAGCTGCCATTGTTATTCTCTTGAGCTCCCGCCCCCCAAAAAAACACCTCTTGAGATCCCTAGATAGCAATAGCAATAGCAATAGCACTTACATTTATATACCGCTCTATAGCTGGAGCTCTCTAAGCAGTTTACAATGATTTAGCATATTGCCCCCCATCATTCTGGGTACTCATTTTACCGACCTCGGAAGGATGGAAGGCTGAGTCAACCTTGAGCCCCTGGTCAGGGTCGAACTTGTAACCTTCTGGTTACAGGGCGGCAGTTTTACCACTGCGCCACCAGGGGATGAAGCACTTCCTTAGGCAGCTCTCATAAAAGCCACTCCGCTCCACCTGGACAGAAATACAGACATTTGGGAACCTCTGAACAGGTGCCCCGTCAACTGAAGAAAGGCCAGGCAAGCAGGGAAGGTGGAAGTAAATATTAACGTTTTAATGCACAGCACAACCTGCCAGGACCCTGCTAAAGATGGCTGCGCAAAACCAGCAGTTCTGGAAACATGTAGTGTTGTGTTGGTGTGGAAATTCAAAGGCTTCCTAGCAAAGTCCTTGCCCCTGCCCGGTGTTAATGGCTTGATCTGTACTTCCCGGATGGTCCCTCCAATTCGGTGTAGGATCTGCTGGCTTCTTGCTAACCACACTCAACTTCTCTGGGATGCCAGCCCTCCCGGGCAAGGGTGCTACCCGGGCTGGGAGCTCCAGCCCAGATGCAGCCGGGGCCATCAAACCCCACCACTGGTGTGCCCCCTCCCCTCCCCCACAGTCCGAGTCCTCTCTGTCTCTTCCTCTTGGCTTCTGAGCACGTTGTCTACGGATTTAGTAAGAAAATGATTAAAAAGGAGAGGCTCTTATTTTGTTTAACGAGTAGAATGATTACTTCCTTAAAAAAAACACCCAATAATTAAAAAAGGGAAATAAGCCAACAAAAAGCCACCCCCAAATTGCTGATCTCTCCATTCACTGCTGTCCGGGTTTTTGAAGTCTTGTGTGGCTCTCATCACTTCCGCTTCCTCGGATCTTAGGATGCCGCCAGTCCTCGACTGCCTAGAGTCCCCGTGCCTCTCTGTCCTTGCCTGTCCACTGGCCGGAATTGCCTCTCATCGCCCCTTGGACTCGCCGTACGTGTTGCGCAGCATGGAGACCATTTTCTCCTCACATGTGACTTTGGTGTCTTTTAAGATGCTGTACCAGACCATGCCGGGTGGCCTGATCTCCTCACTGCGGCAGAACAGGTAGGGCATGGTGTCGGTGCGGCTCTGGATGTAGGCGCTGCCGAGCAAGGTGGAACAGTGTCTGCTGACCTTCTCCAGCCGCCTCAGGATGAGGTGAGCTTTTCTGCAAGGAAAAAGCACAGGCTGAGACTGGGCAGAAGGCAACTGCCAATCCGGAGACAAGTAGTCAGGGCAACTCTTAGAAAAGAAAAGAAAAGAATAATCCAACGTTGTTGGTCAATATAGTCTCCGCATGATCTTCCTGAATTTGGATCCAAAATACACAGACTAACTATCTGTTCCAGATCTTTCAGGTTTTGGGAATGCTTTGTGACAAAATGCCATTCCTAACTGGATTATCCTGTTCATAGTTTGCAAGTTCTGTGGAGGATTCCGGAGATTTTGCAGAGTAAGGCCCTGCTTACTGGTGGCAGTGCTCATGATTCTGCTCCCTGCTGCTGGGTGCCTCTTCCCGCCGCCCGCACCTCATTATTTTTACTCACAAGACTTCTACCCAAGAAGTGTAGGCAAGGAACCATTACTCTCACTCTGATTTGACTTCATTATTTAGCCCTCACTGGTTACATGGCATCATGAATCTAAACAGAATAAAAGTAGGAAACACTGTCCTCACTCCAGTTAAGTGTCAGCAGTCATCATGTATACAGATCTTGTGAGTCATGTGATGCTGTCATAAAGCTAATTCAGAGTGAAGGGAGAACACATTGTTTCTTGCATGAACTCTGATAACTTGTAGCTGAACGTAAACATAAAAAATTGGCATGCAGTTGCACTGGGGAGTGTACTCACTACCACAACTAGAACCACAAAATACAAGCTGTTGGCCATGCAGTATACCTCTGAGTATCCAATATGAACAAATAATGAGGTGGGCTCTTGCCTTCAGGTCCTTCTTGTGGGCTTTTGGAAAATATCTAGCTGGTCACTATGGAAAGCAGGAGGCTGGACCTTTAACCTGACCCAGCAAAGCTGCTCTTACATTCTTTTTGCTCATATATCTCCCAAATGTCACTTCTGCAGGAACTGCACACCTCTCTTCTCTATGCTCGTGGCATTCTGTATTGTGAATTGCACAGACCGGCATACTGGCTGTCCCATACAAGCATGCAGTGGCATTTTGCACACTTCCAAACGTATATAGTTCCTTGAGCCAAACTGCCATGAAGATGACACTGCCTTCATGGTGATGGGGGGAGGGGGAAGAGTAACCACCGGCATGGCAGAAGAGAAAAGAAAAAGGCCAGCGGGCTGGGGAAAGCACTTTAGAGGCAGCACTAAATCAAACAGAAGTGGGGATGGAAGTTAACTACGGTGGTTTGAGAGCGCCAAGACCACTGATTGCTCCCCTCCCTTGCTGGTGCCACAGAACAGCTCCGGGTTTCGGCTTGGGGCTTCTGGGCCATTCCTGGAGGAATGTAAATTCCAGCTAATGACATGTCGGGAGCAGAGCCGCCAGTCAGCCAAGTCCAAAACCGGGGATTATTTGATTAGGGGAGCTTTGTGGGGGTTTTCAAGCCCAGAACTGCCAGTGAGACCTTTGGGGAAGACGGCAGGGCGATTTCTTTATGCGGCCATGCGTGTACCAGAGGATCCCCGGCGGACTGCAATTCCAAGAAGGAATTCTTCACACGTCGTAAAAAGGGAAACAAGGTGGGGAAGCGGCCCTAGAGCAGAGGGCAGATGACCATCTTTCGCTTTGTAAGGCACTGTGCATTTTGGGAGGAGTGTGCATCTTAAAGCCAAGCTCACAGCAGCCAGGACCTGGCCCCTTACTTACTGCTTCCTCTGCCAACTTAGTGGACTAAGTGTTGCAGTGCAAGGGTGCCACGTAGGCTGCACAGCCCAGTCCCTGCTCACTTGGCCCTATAACAGCTGGACTTCCCAACTGGATCCTCAGGATCCAAACTGAATCCTTGTCGCATGAACAGCAGCAAGAGATTCATCTTTCCAGGGGGGCGGGCATAGCTCAGTGGTAAAACATCTGCTCTGCATGCTGAAAGTCCCAGGTTGAAATTCGGACATCTCCAAGCAAGACTGGGAAAGAGTCCTGTCTTACTGGCAGGCGGTACAGGCAATACTGAGTGAGATGGACCAAGGGCTGGGCTCATTCAAAGGCAGTTTCACATGTGAAGAAAGGCCCCCAGTTTCGTGGAAGAGCACCTATTGGCATATCCAGGTAGGGTTGGGAAGGACACCTGTCTGAAACCCTGAGTCGTTGCCACTCAGCCTATACAGTACTAAGCTAGGACTAAGGGTGTGACAGTGTACAAGGCAGCTTCAAATACTTGGGACAGGACTGTAACTTGCTGATGCCTGTTTTCGCTGCAGAAGGTCCCAAGTTCAATCATTGGCATCTCTAGTTAGGCTGTGAAAGGTCCATCAGACACCAAAGAGCTGCTGCTAGTCAGCATAGACAGTACTGAGCAAGGGTCTAGCTTCGTATAAGACAGCTTCATATACCTTGACCTGCCCTTGCTCTCTTCCTGGAACTTGACATTCTGCCCAGCTATGACTATCACCTTGTATCATACCCTGAGCTGTTTTCTCCATCCTTGTGTTGGTTTTGTCTTCACACCTGATGGTTAATACTACCCCTCTTCTCGGTATCACAAAAACATCCCTTTGTCCTCATCCACATGTTGAGTTTGGGAGACCTCCTCTGCTCCTTGCTGACAGTCATATCCATGCAATTCTAAACCTGTGAAGATGACCGCTTCCCAACCTAAACACTTTGGATTGGTCCATCTCTCCAGCTATACAATGGTGCTTTGGTCCATGAGAACACTAAAGGGCGTGGCTCGTGGAAAATAGCCACTAATTGAATTGGCCAGGATGGGCCAGGGAAGCAGCAGCAGCTACAAGCAAAAGTAAAATCTAGAGGGGAGGACAGATTGGAGAGGAGGAGGAAATGGGGCCTTCAGAGGCCTCTCTTATGACAAATTCCCTTTCAGCCCAAAACAGATTATTGGGAATATCTGGGCGAAGCCGCTGGTGTGACTCAACTTGTATGAAAAGGTTAATGAAGTAATGTCTAAAGGTTAGACTTATCTTTGGCTGACATCTTCCCTTGAGGAAGGAGGAGATGGAGAAGAGGAAAGGAAGAAAGCGGAAGTAGGGAAGGGGAGCGAGATGCCTCCTGGAACAGGCAAGGTTATAAATTATACAAGCGGCCAGTTGAATGTCATAAATCAGACGCTGGGTCCGCTCCAAGGACTCCCAGTGGAAGCTGGGGGCCGCTTCTTCAAAACCTGGAGATGAAATTTGCCCAAAGACTGACCTGACCTAACTCCCCCTACCACCACCTCCGGAAAATAAAAACAAATTTTAAAAAGTCAGCAATTAATTAAGTCATTAAAGGGCAGGGTCAGGGACGGCAGAGGAAGGGAGTCTCATGGCAGGCCTTCAACTGTCAATTTGCAAACGCTTCCTCCCGCTGTGGGCCATCTCCACCCTACCATGCTCATGCTTACGGCTGCTGTTTTCAGGAAGGATGCAATTATAAAGGGGGCAAAAACTGACTATGAAGGGTGCCGTCACGGTGCCTTCTTTTGGCCAAGCACATGGCCAAAACTTGGGTGGTTGGGGAGTCTACAGAGGAGAATCAAATTCAAAAGCAATAGCTGGAATATGTAGCAGTGTATGTGAGTAGTGGACTAAGACTGGGGAGTTCCGAGTTCAAATCCCCACTCAGCCATGTCACTCAGTGGGTGACCTTGGGCTAATCGCCATGCTTTGGCTTAACATATCACACAAGGCTATATTACAAGGACAAAATGGGGGTGGGGGAAGTTATGTAACCTACCCTGGTTTCTTTGGAAGAAGGGTGGGATTAAAATATGTCCAGTAAAGTAAGTTCAAGATGTCTAACTGGATTCAGCATCTACATCACAAACATACACGTGTGTGTCTGAGATCACTTTAACAAATTTTGGACAGATGTGCTTTTACTCTCATTCAGAACACTATCTCCACTGGTGAAAAGACTAGATATGACGACGACAATGGCAATAACATGAACATTCAGGGCCTATAATATTCCCTGAGGACACCAGACCCCCTCCTCACTCCCCACAGGCTTAGTATGGATCACTAAGCAGTGCTACAGAGATAAAAATTGGTGGCTATTCACAATCCCCATTCATGAAGAAGATATATCATGGAGCATGAGGTTAGAAGAACTGCCACTCACCTGATCCTGGCAACTAAAAAAAAAAAAGCCAAACCCACCATCCCACAAGTAACACAAGTCACAACGTGGCCTGTGTGTCAGATCATTGGCAAAATACAGCTCAACATACCAAGCTGAAGCCCCTTCCACAATACCCTTGTGGAGGGAGAATTCAGCTCAAGTCTGTTCGAGTGCACTGAGAATGGTTCTGAGGATCAGCTGAAAAATCCTCTGTTTGGAATAGATGGGAGAAGCATTTGTCTTGTGGTTAACATGCCCTGCAAAGCTTCATCTGTCATTTGCAATGTTCTCCAAAGGTCAAGCTTGAAACCTTCAATAGCCAAGCATCGGTGGTAATATGGGGGTTTAAGGTGACCAAGGCTGTGTCTAGAAAACCCAGACTTCCTCACAGCGCTAAGCAATACCTAATAGCAACAGCAATCAAAGATTTTCTAAAAAGGGGTGTGGTCTTCTATTGGAAGCTTGTTTCCCCCTTGTATGTAGGCACAGGAGCGATACATATGGGCGAGACAGACTCTCAATGCACAACCTTTATTCCAATAAATGCCTGGGTATATACCCACAAGCATATAGTTTGGGCTGAAGAGGAGGTTACTCCAAACAGGACCTTCAGGGGCAATTTTCAACAGGGAAATGGTGTGGCAGCAAAAGGTTAAATCTACCCTCTACCTATGCTGAGGCACTGGCTGGGATTCCATCCCCTGCTGCCCATGCCATTTTAAAGGAAAAACCGCTCTCCTGAAACAATGACACTTCTAGTTAGATCCAGAGCCCATCTCTTGAGCACAAGGACTGATCAGAAGTGACATCCAGATGTTACATTTTAGTGGGTTTTGCGGATGTGAAAATCATCCACCCTCATGCCCATCACTGGGTGTTCTTGCTGTGATGTTTCACTCAATGCAACAGAGGCTACAATTAAACAAAACTTTCCCCAGTGAACCCCATTTGGAGCAGAATACATTGCTCACCCTTGGATTAGTGCAGGAATCTTTGCTCAATTAGTCTGGAAAATATTACCGCTCCCCTCATTTGGGGAGAAATAATTTGTTTGCCGGGTGGGGTGGGAAGGGGGGGCAGCACCAGCACAAAACCAAAGCTTGTGCAGAGAAGGAACGGCTGGCTTCCGAGAATTGTAAGGAAGGCTGCGTAGGAGCTCTCCTGAACGTCAGTGTACAGCTTCTGCTCAGAAGAAGCGACAGGCACTGTGTCTTCTTGCAAACAGCTGTGCAAGAGAATCTGCGGCTCTTCCCCTGAAACTGGCCCCCCGAGGCCTTTGGTGGGATATATTTATTGCACAGATGCAATGAGCTCCCTTCTTGTTCCCACCGGTTTATGACCCAACGTTTATGGAGGACGGGTGGTTCCTCTGATAAAACATTTCAAGGCACAAAAATAAATGACCCCCGGAGAACACCAATAGCTTGTCAATTACATCTCCTTGAGAAGCATCCCATCAAAAAGCCCCTTTTGCTCACCTCCCTTTGCAACTGGGAGCAGCCAGGGAAGGCAAAGGGGTAATCTTCAGGGGCAGGGGCTGGTTTGGGGAACCTCTTACTATGCATATGGTTCTCCGACAGAGTAAGCCACCAGCTCTACAGGTTGGAACATCTCCCTAGACCAGGGCTGCACAACGTCAGCCCTCCTGCAGATGTTGGTCTACAACTCCCACAACCCCCAACTACTGGGCACTGTGGCTAGGGATTATGGGAGTTGTAGACCAAAAACAGCTGGACAGCTAACGTTGTGCAGCCCTGCTCTAGACAGTGAATGGTTCTTTGGCACTAGTGTGATGCCATCCATCCAGCAAAACCATTGGCTCTCCACAACAGGGAGGACTATAGGAAGACTAATGGTTAGGCTATGACTCTCTCGGGGAATCAACAGCCTTTTCTGTTTCTGACCTCCCAGCTTAGCCCAACTCCCTTCACATCCAATTCGAGAGTCAGTGCCACGGGGAAGCGCTGGATGTGATGTGCGTCTAGAAAGGGTTGGGGCACCTTAAATCCACCTCCAGATGGGGAAAAAGCAGCCGCAGAAAACCCCAGAGACACCATTGGGCAAAGAGCCCAGCACCTAACAAATATTCCCACATGGACCAAAGCAACAGCTAGAGCCTTTGTGTTCTCTTCTGAGGGAAGAACTGTGGCTCTGGGAACTTACACGGAGGGAAGAGCCTGAAAATGCAGGATTTACGTTGAGCGCCAACAAGAAAGGAAACGAGCAGGCGAGGGCAAAAGAAACAATAGCGACACGGGAGGTTAACGAGCCATCAAAGAAATGACAACCAGGGTCACTGCGGTAGGAGGCTCCCTTGAATTTATGCCCAGAAGAGTTGTAAATACTCATAAAGGACTGTTAATATGAGAAGGGAAGGAAGGATCCTAATTGCATCCAACAAGATGGGTGAGGGAAGATCTTAAACCTCCACCACATAGACAGAGAGGGAGGGAGACAGGGTGGGAGTTATATGAGCCATCTCCCATTTCCTCGTCAATCTCTCGTGGCTATTCGTTGAGGAGGAAAGTATTCTACTCAGAGACATTCAAAAGAACAATGACTTTTGCGGGGGCATGGGGGGGGGAGCTAGGCCACTGTGGGGAACTGGTTTGGGTACCTTAAGGACTGCTTTCTCCCACACAAACCTGTCCAAGTACTAAAAATTGTCCTCAGAGGCCCTCCTATGGATTTCCCCAGCTACAGAGGCAAGGCAGGTGGGAGCCAGGGAGAGGGCCTTGCTTTCTTAGCTTTGCCACCACGCCTGCCCTCCCCATCCAAGCTCTGAAATGCTTTTCTCCAGGGACACTCACCTGGCAGGACTCCTGATGTATCCAGGTGAAAATTTAATTATTTGCTGAAGCTTTGGAGAGTTTTTTTGTCTGTTTGTTTTTAAAAGATCCTTTTATCCCTGAGACAATCTGGTTGCCCTAACTGCTGAATTTATTAAGTTTCTCTGTTGATGTTTAAACATACTTTAATGTTTCTAAGTTTGCGGTAAGGCAGTCGGGGAGTCCTTGGGGACCTGAGAGCATGGCATTAAATAGTTTACTTAAATACAGGCATAGTTTCCCTTCAAAGACGAACCTTATGAAGAGCTACTTGGCTGTAGCCAAAATGCCACCGGAAATGTCGTTTGTGTTCATGGGATTTTATACTCCTAATGGGTGGGTGGGGATAAAATTGTAAAATACACCCCCATGATATTTCCAGGGGAGGAGGAACCATCAGAGCCGCTGATGCCGGGAAGATGCAGATGCTTATAGTCGAGTAATTGATGTCAGCAATTTTAGTTCTGCTGAAATAATGGATGCATTCAACTGGGGGAGCGGGAGTAGGGTGGAGTCAGGCACCATTTGAGATTTGACTAAATTGGCTAGACTAAGCAAGCTTGCTTCCAAGTCAAGATCTCCCATCACCCCACTATGAGCGGCAGCTTGAAGTCCAACCCTTATGAAGGAGAGCAGTTGGGTCCAAAGTACCAGCCTCAGACCCCCATCCTGCTCCCTGACACCATGTCCGAGTTTAGGCTTGTGAGCCAGGAAACCCCAGAGCCTGAGATCTCTGAAGAACCAAACCTTCCATGCTTAGAACCAGGCACTCCCTAGTGTCCATGTCCATGTGTATTGGGATAGAGGAAATTGGGCAGTGTAGGGTCTTAACATCACTCAAGCAGGTTTCAGAGAAGAGAAGAGAAGAGAAGAGAAGAGAAGAGAAGAGAAGAGAAGAGAAGAGAAGAGAAGAGGCAACAGGGCTTTAAACAAAAGACTCGCCAAGTGTAAATACCTGGGGCCAAGCTCATCCTCACTGCGCCAGACAAAGTCTCCAAACTTCTCATAGTGGGAGTTGTAATGATGCTGGATGCGGAAGAGCATGGAAGCAGAGACCTCCATCAGGGTGTTGTATGCCGTCTGCTGCTCCTTCCCGCTGGTGTAGCCATTGTACAAGTTGTAGATCTTATCTGCTATTTCTGGAAAGCAAACAGAGGAGACAAATAGGACCATTGTCCAAGTGTGTGGGGGAACAGAACCAATGACCTGGAGGAATCAGCAGCAGCAGGATAGACAGATGGACAGCCAAGGGGTGGGACTGCAAGTAGTTCATGCCCCCAGATCTTGAAGGATGGAGAGAAACCTAAGGAAGAAGGCAAGTATCCTGAGCCCAGGCTGTTTAGAGATTTAAAATGGAAACAGGCTCTTCGACTCTTACCTTCTGCCTTGCTGTCATCCACCAGCGGGCAGGCTGTTCTCAGGGTGACCGTGCTCAGCTCTGAGTGCCTTCCTCGGGTGTCCACAGCGTAGAGGGTGAATCTGGAAGAGACAATATCCATGAAACCCAAACATGCAAACTTGAGAGACATCTACTGGACTGGTCCCAAGCATGATACCGTCCAGTTCAGGGCATGAAAAACCTGTGCAAGAGATTGTCTAGCTAGACAAGGCTCAATGATCAAGAGTCCAAAGTGCAAAACACCTAAGGAGATATTCACGGCATTGAGGGGCTGCAGCTTAGTAGCAGAGCATGTACTTGGCATGCAGAAGGTCCCAAATTCAATCCTCAGTTCACAAGGAACTCAGGCAGCAGGCCTGGAAAAGATGACCAGGGACAGCTATTTCTAGGCAGAGCAGACAATACTGGGTGAAGCAGCCCAATGTTCTGACTCTGAGCAAGATACATTCAGCTGTTATGGTGTCCAGCAACCATTCTCACACATATGATCATACCATGCTTGTAATCAGGAAGACAATTGATACAGCTCACCAATGGCAATTCCAGACTCAAGTTCAGTGTTTGTTTTGTTTTGGTTTCTCGTCCTGCTCCAAGTGCTTGCATAGAGCTGTGTGGCAAAATGGTACAAAGACTGAGCTCTGAGCTACAAAATCCCCACACCAAACCTAACCCCACCCACTCATTTGCTAGGGGGCTCAAGGCAAACCACCCTTTCCCCCCAGGCATCCTATGTAACCAACCCGTGGAAAAACTCAAATCTGACCTACCCCGCAGGGTGAGAACAGACATATCCTGCTAGCCAAGAAGTTGAATGCTGTAGGTGATCATTCAATTCCCATCTTTTCGTACTAATAAGGGATCTTAGATCCTTAGATTACAAACAAGTCTCACAACACAAGTCCAATAAAACCAAAATGCAAATGAAGATTAGAAGAGTAGCAAAAGCAGCAACAAATTCGCCAATAACAAATCATCAGAGAAGCAGCCTACTGAACGACATGTCTAAACCACGTGGCTTTTCTCAGATACACACAGCGAGGTAGTCAGCTGGATCTGATGGAGCAGGGATTTACATAACTGTAAATTATGTAATTGACTGAAAAGGTGCCCCCGACCCCCACACCAAGGACTGAGGTTTAATATAAGTTCAAAGAGTGTAGCTTGGCCAATGCGATCTCTAGGTTGTTGGAGTCTAAAACCAACACTCAGCCCACCAGTCCTGACTGTGGAGGAGGTGCTGGTGGAAGAGGAGGGAACAATGGGAGACTTGCTTAGGCATGCCGTATCATCTTTCAGCTGGACTTTTCAAGAAAAGAGTGGACGTGCAGAAGTTAATCAGAAGTGAAGAGCAGCTGTTTTGGGATGATAATGTAGGAGTTCCCTTTCTGGAGGTCTTCTACAACAGCCACTGCTTTAACGTTAGCTACAGATAAGCCAAAAAGCTATCTCTGATCAGTAAGCTCATGATAATGCCCAGGGCCCTTTGATATTCTGTAGCTGACTAGGTCCCACCACTACAAGGAGTTTCTTCCTTTACTAAGCACAACTTGGCTCTTGCAACATTTCCGTTTTCTGAAAGAAAACCAGGAGGGTGGCACCAAACTCGGACACAGAGACCATCACTGACTAATTGAACAGATCACGCTGCCTTATATCGAGTCAGAACCTTGGTCCATCTAGTTCAGTAACATCTACACTCTCCAAAGTTTCAGGCAGGGATCTTTCCCAGCCCTGCTTTGAGTTGCTGAGCCTGGGCCCTTTTGCATGCAGCCTACCTCTGAGCTATGGATGATACCCCTGGAGAATACAGATAGCTGCCTTACTCTGAGTCACAGAAGGGATCCATCTAGTTCAGCACGGTCTACACTGACTGAGAGCAGCTCCCTAGAGTTTTAGGCAGGGGACTTTCCCAGCCCAACCTGGAGATGCTACATGTGTGAGCACCATAAGATATTCCCCTCAGGGGATGGGGCTGCCCTGCGAAGAGCACCTGCCTGCTTGTATGGAGAACGTTCCAAGTTCCCTCTTTGGCATAGGGCTGATAAAGACTCCTGCCTGTAACCTTGGAGAGTCTGGGTGGACAGTCCTGAGCTAGACAGACCAGTGATAAGGCAGCTTCCTATGTTTCTATGTTCCTATGAACCTGGGGCCTTCTGCATGCAAATTGTGTGCTCTGCCACTGAGCTACAATCGCTCCCCAGTTGCTGCCCAAACAAGCCATCTTGTTTGGGCAGCAACTGGGGAGCGATCTTATCCAAATTCCGTGTCACTGCAACAATGTAGGAAAGCACCCAGACCTCTGTAACACGCATACAATCCTGTGTCACCGAGAGTGGATGGAATGTAGCTACCACCGTGGCCATAGCACCGCAGGGCATATTGAGGAGGAGTCGACTCTTTCAAAGCCCAAGATCTCCTTATCAGCTGGGGGAGGGAATTTGGAAAATCCCAGGCTAAGCTTTCATCTAGCTCTCCAAAAGCACTTTCCATCTTTATCCTTTCTGAGCCAGGCGGTGCAAAGCAAAGAACTCTGGGCTGGCTTTGACAAAGTGCAGGAGCATGCCTGGATCCGGCCACCGTTGCCTCAGAGGGCTGAGCCACCCAGCAACAGGGCGGCCGCTGATGGAAGGCAGACTGGACTGCCTAAATGTGGCACAAAAGCTCTTGAGCATGAGTGGAAATAGTTCTTTTTAAAGTAACTGTTGAAGCTTAAGTGGGATTTGGAGGGTTACTTAACAGCAGACCAATCCCCCAAGTGTCATAAATAACACTCCATTTGAAACACCTGAACACCCAGAAACAGCAAAGCTTGTGTGATTCGCTTTGGATTACACATGGTGAGTATTGTCTCCACTTTCTTCTGGAAGCATGCAGTCGAGATGTTTGTGAAGCACCAGGAATTTATTTGTGTATCTATACTTATTCCTATATCACTTTTCACACCAAAGGTTATCCAACACACCTGGGGCGGGGGAATCCAACAACTGTAACCCTCCCTCCATATCAAAATTTATCAACCACTATAAAAAAGCAAAACAGTTTGCATTGAAATAAACAAACATGAACTACAGACTAGCAGTCCACCGCCCCACAAAAAGGAGCAACCATAACCGACAAATCCAGAACCAAAAACCTGAAAATACCCATTCAAGTACCAGAATCCACCAGAGGCACAATACCTCCAGACTGATGTGTAGGAGCCAACGGAGCTTCGATGGAGAGCATGCTGCTCACAGAGGAGTCAAGAGAGCTGGTGTCTGGTTCTGTCATGACCCCAGATCTTGGACCCACCCACCGCCACCATCGGGGAATCACCGTTCCAGTGGTGCATCAGGTAGAAAGACCCCCTACAACCCAGGCTCGAAGTGACTTTGTGTTACCACCACCTAAACTCTCAGACACTGCTCTGCCTTCATTCTCTGAACTGGAGTTCTTTGAGACTCTCCGGGCTTGTAGAACCCTTGAGGAATGGTGGCGTCCATTCACTCTGGAAACTGGGAGTCTGCACCAAGAAGCTGCTGGAGAAGCATCCCTTGGATGTTGCCATACCCAGCTCTCATACTCCTGTCCAGAGCTAGCCGAGGTTCTGACAGCTTTGCCCTCAGAGCTTCCCAAAGTCTGTGTTGCTGCTGGACCCCTGCCCTGGCAGAGAGGCCTAACACAGGAGAGGTCTAAGCAGAAGGCAGGGTTGATTCATCATCAGATGCCTCATTTACCTGCAACAAACCTGCACTTGGGAGAAGAGGACCTATCGTTCTATGGCAGAGCCCCTGTCTTGCATGAGTGAGGTTCAAGGTTCAGGCCCTGGCATCTCCAGTTAAAAGAAAGGCAGTGGCAGGCCTAGGGAAGCTCTCTACATCAAATACGTTGGAGAGCTGCTACCAGTCACAGCAGACAATACCAAGCCAAAGAGTGAAACAAGATGGGAGATTGGTAAAAACACACACACCAGCACACACTAGGATCTTCTCCTCCCACATGCTGTGAATTTGGTTATCAGTCAACTGTGAGCTGCTTATACTTTTAATGGCCATCATCTTGAACCAAGGTGGTGGATCGGGATAAGAGAACTGCATCGGGGCCCCCTAGGACAAGCTCCCATGTGCTGTAAACTTGGTTTGTATTTGACTGTACGTTCAAAAGTAAAGGTCAGGTAAAAATAACTTGTTGGAAATAGGAAGCTTGCATGATGGGGGACTGGGTTCTATTCCACCTCTTTGACACTTGTTCTGGTTTTCTAGCAAAAAGCCTTCCAAGGACGGGGGGCGAGGAGGCGAGCATTCCAAACAGTCATAGGAACAAGTTTAGAGAGGAGAGCTGGTCTTGTGGTAGCAAGCATGACTTGTCCCCTTAGCTAAGCAGGGTTAGCCCTGGTTGCATATGAATGGGAGACTAGAAGTGTGAGCACTGTAAGAGATTCCCCTCAGGGGGTGGAGTCTCTCTGGGAAGAGCATCTCGGTTCCAAGTTCCCTCCCTAGCAGCATCTCCAAGATAGGACAAGATTTTTTTTATTGAACCAACAAACTACCAAAGCATACAGTACGTTGCCAAAGCACAATTATATACAAAATGGTTGTTTGTACATGATATATCTACAAAGATTAACACACAAGAATTAGGAAACACACAAGTTATGAAGTATATGCAGGTAGTACTGTAACTTGGGGGTGGGGGATTACAAGGCACATCAGGTAATCGGGGGGGGGGGTTGGTTTACGTCCGACGTCCATTTCCACAATTTGTCCCATTGCTGTTTAGAAGAGATACTAGGGCTGAGAGAGATTCCTGCCTGCAACCTTGGAAAAGCCGCTGCCAGTCTGTGAAGACAATACTGAGTTAGATGGACCTATGGTCTGACTCAGTACATGGCAGCTTCCCTATGTTCCTAACACAGGAAGTTCCCTTCTGCTGATGCAGATCATTAGTCAATCCGGCTCAGTATTGTCTACACAGACTGGCCGGCAGGAATCTCTCTCAGCCCTATCTTGGAGATGCTGCCAGGGAGGGAACTGGGAACCTTCTGCAGGCAAGCAGGCAGGTGCTCTCCCCAGAGCGGCCCCATCCCCTAAGGGGAATATCTTACAGAGTTCACATATGTAGTCTCCCATGCAAATGCCAAGCAGGACAGGCCCTGCTCAGCCAAGGGTACAATGCATGCTTGCTACCATAAGGCCAGCTCTCCCCCCCAGTCTGACGTGGTCCAGTCTATCCCCTCTCCTCCAAGCCTGGCCCACCCACAATGTGAAACAAGGTGGCAGATGGGACTGTACCACTTCAAACTTCCGACAGGCCATATTCATTTTGAGTGAAAATAAAGCAACATCCCCCTGCTAGCAGAGCAAGGAAAAGGCTAAGCCAGAATCTTTCTCCCTCGCATGCCAGATTTCAATGGGGCTTGGAGGGGATTTTTCACACGCACAACATGGCATTCCCCACCTGCAGCCTGACATGGGTCAACACAATCGACCGCCTCATTCTGCGGCCTACAGAGACCAGGTCTGTTTGCTCCTTTGCATCTGCCCACTGGCGGGTCCAGATCATGCTGCCTCTTCTGTATGGTCTTGGCTGTGTGAGATGCTAACAGACAGGCATCTACCTACTGCATGTCTGTGGACAGATCTGGGGGGAAAGCTGGGATAGCAACATCGAAGGGGCTGGGGGTGGGGGGAATGCCTCTCTTTGCTTGTCGATTTATTTCCTAGCAGAGGCTGTGCATCTTGGCAGGAACAGCCAGATCCACGCCCCACCACAATGCATCCCTTTTCTCTGGGAACTGCCTGGTCTTCTGGTACCTTATTTCACTGTTGGAACAAGGCAGAAAGTCTTGCTTTCCATTTCAAAGCTGCCAGTGGTGGACGACTCTGTCTCCCCTCCCGTGACATCCTGTCCCCTCTCAGGGACTGTGCAGCTGGACAGGCCCAGAAATGAGGAGCAGTGTGTTCCCAGCAGCATAAGCGCTGCTAATGCGGGGATGCCACAGCTGAAGGGATCGGACCGTCCCCGAGTTTATTGTGTCCAGAACAAAGTGAAAGGCACAACTCGGAAACAACAATAAAAAAAGCTATCGGGTGTGTGTTCCGCCACCGCACCCTCCTTGCAAGATCTCTCCACTTGCTTCTGCCCTACTAGCTGCCTGGGTTTTTGGTTTGTTGGGGGGGTGGGTTGCAGAGATGATTTCCACCATCTGACTCTTACCTTCAGGTCGCCAAAATGAAAGCAGACCAAAGATTGCACTGCATCAAAAGATTCCTCCCTCACTTCACAGCCTGTAATGTGCTGGGGCCTCCAGTACATACCAGCACAGGGTACCTGAAATGGGCCTCCAGCCCCTCAAGTCACGAGCCACCAGCACTGTTCCCACTGTCAGCCTGACTCCAATCGGCCTGTGTTTCAAAAGTGCCACCTCGGCGGCCGGACGAGTCTGCTTCAGCGGACCCCCAAGAGCTAATCCTTGTCCACCAGGCCATAAAAAGCTCTAGCTTCCAAGGGCGCTTCTCAGGATGAGCAATTTTACTCGGGTGTGAGGGCACAGCCATGCTCCCTTCCCCTGATGGCACCATGAGCCCAATCACAGCTTCCCTTTGGATGATCAGCAAAAACCTGACTTATCTGCAGAGCTTTGGGGGTAGACGTTCAAGTAATGCTACATCTGCGCTGCGTGTTTTCTTCACTGGGCAGTTTTTATTTCCCAATGGTTTTGTAACTGTTCTGTGGTATTTTAAGCCAACCTGGGGGACCTCGCAGAGGGAAACGTGGGGTAGATTTTAAGAAATAAAATGGATCACAACTGATTATGGTCATGGTTTATAGGCAGAGGTATAGATAAAGGGAAAGCTTGAGGAACAACTAAATGGTGGGGGTGGAAAGAGTGTGTGTCCTGGGGTTATTAAGTATGGTGGGGGGGACAAGTTCAACCTGATGAGTGGGGAACACTGCTCAGATGCTTAGGGAGTGATCTGCTTTTAGGGGCACCTGGGCCCGTGGAAAACTCCACTAGCGAATCTTGCACCTAAGAAGAGGTATGCAGTAGTGACCTCCGGATACAGCAGTCACAATCCCTTGCCTCCCGGAACCCTTCAGAGTGTATCATGACAAGGACACACGGTTGCATGCAAGATGACTATGACCGCAAACAGCCTCTCTGCAGAATGTCACTTCCCTGCCCGAGCTAAGAGCCAGCTCACGGTAGCCTCCTTCGATCTCTGTGCAAAGATGCCGAAGCAGAAGCCACTGCAATTTCTACACAATTATATTTATAAATACATAAATCCATCCATCCATTCAAAGCCACAAGAATGCATTTCCTCTGTTCTGATGGCAACGCTATGATTCAGCATAATTACGGGACAGTCAATCAGTTTACTCTTCTTGTGCAGATAAAAAGCAAAGAGCAATTCGGCAGGATTCAGCCGCACCGCCCCACAATCTGAGCTCCCTCGTGACCAGATCCACTACGTGACACCCATCCTGTTGCAGAGCCTTGTCTTTGGGGAGCTTGGCTAAGTTGTGAGGGAGTACAGGGGAACACTGTGGAGACACCGCCACCCCCCACCAGTCAAAGCTCAATGGCTATTTTTGCAACCGCAAAAAGAGAACCAGAGAAAGGGTGGGGGAATCAGAGAAAGAGCCTGAAGCTCGGTCTACAGAGAGTGGCCAAACTTTCCAAAGTTTGGTCTGAATGCTCCTCTTGGAAGGGTTTTGGGAAAGGCAAAATGGCAGCCATCCAACAACTGGAGCTGCAAGGACCTCAGATCAATGTAGCCCTTCCCCCCCCAACTGCTGAAAGAGTGCCTTGTGCTTTCTGTTCCCTTGCCCTCCAACTGGCAGCTGTAGGCAACCACGGATGGTGAAATGAGTATTTATCAAATTTCTTGGGCCCCTTGCAGAATTCACTTGGGGAAAACTGACAGGCAGACAGAACCACATTTGCGGGCAGGGGACCCAGATAACCGTGTGCAAATTTCAAAGTCCATAGGGTTTGCAGCTGGCAATGAATATCAGCACATCAAGGCACATGCTCAACACCACAGGCTGCCATCTTATGGTGAGGGGAATTGCCCCAACCAAATATCCCCGGCTGTTACTCCAGAAGCAGCTAAAACAGGCAAACAGCCCCATCCTCTAGGATTCACATCACCTCAAGTCAATAATATCAGAGAAGCATTTGGCAAACACTGTTACAGTTAGCCCTCAGGCCAAAGGCGCCCTTGAAGAAAGATGCAATGTTGACACTGAATCCATTAGTCAAAGGTTACAGCCTATCTGCTTTTCACAACCCAAGTGCCGGAAGCGCCTGCAGACACATCTGAAAGCTGTTTAAAAGTGTAAGACCCCTTTAGCGAGTGGGTCTCCAGGGAAGGGCATCGATTTGACAGCTGGAAGTGGAGTAAGGAGAACAGGTTGTTTAGAATGAGTACATGAGAAAGAAAATCAATACCACCCTCATGAAGCAGTCATGGAGAGGAGGTGATGGGGGAGGCCCTACAGCTGAGCTATAATGGATGTACTCCCTCTGAATGACCATTACCTCCCAGATACACCCTTTATATACACCGAGACCCTATACAGTAGGTACCTGGCAGATCGCAGAGCTAAATCTGATTGGTTTTGTGAAGTCATCAGTAAGCCTATTTAGAGTGAAGACCATGCTTCAAGTCCTGTATCCATGCTGTCATGTATCCCAAACTGACTGTTGTAGCCCATGTGCCATCATCACACGGTTTCTGTGATCATGCGTTGGCTGGGATCACCTCAGTGAGAAATTCATTGAGAAGGAAAATGGCCATACATCTCATATTTTAACTGCTCTTAAAAAAATAAAAATAAAACAGGGAAAAAGACAAAATAAAATGGTGGGTGTGCTTTGGGTGCTGCCACAAGATTGTTGGGATGGCAGTCAGGGGTGCGAACCAGCAGTTATACACTTCTGGCTGTAAAAACAGGTTGCTCACCTGTAACTTTTGACCTGGTAGTGATCCGTTGCAGTCATAACAGTGGGGTTCTGTGCTGGAGGGAGGAGCACGTCATCATAAAGGGCAGCTCTTAGCCATAGCGTTCTATTCTTTCTCGTTTGATGAAAGTTAAACAAATCTTACCCAGGTGGAGATGTTGTGTTCTTCCCCCAAACAAATCAAACACAAATCATGCTCGTCCACTGATGGAAGTTTAGCGCTGCAGCAAACACAGCGTTTAAAAGTATTTTCCTTATTCATAATGGGATTGAGAAGTAAGGGGGAAAATATTCAAGTACAAATGAAAGTCCAAGTCCAATCCAAGGTCGTAACCCAATTAACTGTATATCCGTTTGGACAAAGTTAAAAGGATTTAGAGTAAAAATTGTCTGGTCCCGTCTGAGTCATTTACACGTAATAAACTAAACCATTTTCCGTCTTTTTTTACACAGAAATTGTTCTGGTCAGAGGAGCTCACTATCCGAGGTGTTGACACTGTGGCGGTCAGAAAGGAACTGAGGCGAAAACACTAGCCCGCCCAAACTGAGGAAATGCACCACGTGCAAGGGCTGTGGCTAAGCGCTTCGAGGAGCTAGTCAATTCTGCCCGGATGGTCCTGCGCAAGCACAGGACCTCACTCTTATGAGTGCAACGGATCACGATCCAGATCATCTAATTTGGTTCTGTGACGCAGAAAGAACAGTTAACTATACCAAATCAACCACAGGGGTCTGTGGTTGCCAGGAGTCAACATCGACTCGACGGCACACTTTACCTTTACGAATGAAATGGAACAACTCTCTTTTTGAGGGGAGGCAAAAGTAGAGATTGAAACTACCACAAGCGGAAGGTTCTCTTTATTTAATTCTCTTTAGTAGATTTTTATACCGTCTCACCCAGATGCCTCTGCTAACTGAGCAAAGAGGCACCTTTTTAAAGTGGTGGTTATTTTTATTGAGCAGGGGAGAGCAACTGGACCTATCCAACCCCAGCACAGCATCCCTCCCCCAGTGGCTGCTGCTGGTGTATCTCTTTAGATTGAGAACCCTTTGGGGGCAGGCAGTCACCTTTATTTATTTACTCTTACTTCTCTATGTAAACTGCTTTGGGAACTTTTGTTGAAAAGTTGGTATATAATTATCTATAGTAATAGTAGTAGCCAAAGAAGAAGCAGTAGCAGTAGTATAGTAGATAGCTCTAGGCCGTTCACAAATATAAAAAGAGATTTAAAAACCAAATAAATAACTCATTAAGACAAAATTAAAAACCAGTTTAAAATCATTTCAGTATTCACTAAAGGCCAGGCTATAAAGATATGTTTCTTGGGTTCTTTTGAAGGCTGCTAAAACTCTAATATCCATAGTTAGGGAGTGCATTCCAGAGCCCAGGAGCAGCTACAGAGAAGGCCCGATCCCAAGTCACCTCCAGGCAAGCTGGCGGCAGCTAGAGATGGACAGCAACGGTCAAAAGACAGACAAAAGAATAGCAGGTGGTGTGCTACAACACATGTTGGGGGTGTGGCAAATGGCAAAACAGTTTTCATGAGGGAAAGCTCCAAAATGAGTCATTGTACATGCACAAAACCCAATAGTGGGAATGTGCTGAGACCAAAAAGAAGTGGTTTCAGTACACCTAAACATTAAGTCCCATTTCACAGCTGGAGAATACTGAGGCACAGAGATATGGAACCTGCCCATGGATCAATCAAGTCAGCGTTGATAAGACTGCTGTCTTTTTGTCGATGCTATCATTAAACAACACGAAGGCAGAAACCCTCAACTATTTCAAATAACTCAGAGATCTACCTTATGCCAGCACCTGAAAATCTGAATAAATTACTGCTTATAAAAACAAACATGCTATTTAAATTCTTTCCTGGAACTTTTGCAGAAATAGACTGGATGTGCCTTGGTCTGGATTGTGTAACGGCCCACTCACAGCTGCAGAGGTTCTCTCAGGATTGTACCGCGAGGGTTAACAGCACAAGATAGCAAAGCACTTGACTACATGGACAAGCAAGTCTAGGATCTTTCAGCCACAGACTGCTTGCTGACTTTCTTGGGTCGCTCACAAATCACTGCAATTTTAAGTGGAATTCAAGCTCCACACACCAGAGACCATAAGCCTACTATATAATTTCTAGAACATGAACGAGGGATGAGTCAAGACATCCTGTTTTTATTTAGAGGTTGGTGTCTCTATGTCAACTCACTTCAACCACTGCTGCACTCCTTGAACACCCAAATGAGTCAGAGGAAGATCTCTCAGGACTCAGCACATAAAGCCTGAAGACACTGCACTGCTTTTTTTAAGGGTAGGAGGTTGCATTCGATGGGTGGTTTTCAGAGGAACCGGTGGTCTTTCTGAAAGTTATCAGAGGTTGCACAATGACAAGAGCAGTAATGGTGGACCAGCTGTTCTGACAGACAGTTTGCTCACTAGAGATGCGTGAACCTGCTCCAGACCCTCTTGGGAAATGAACATTTGACCCCAAATTGGAAATAACTCGGTTCCTCATCTGAGCCAATCCAAGACTTTTAAAGGCAGCCTCCTAAGTGAGCAAGGGAGAACCATCTCCTTTGCTTACTCAAGGGGCTTGAGGTTGTCTCTGCTCCTTCCGAGTTCCATTCAAAAGCCCCTATGTGGCCCCAATTGAATGTAATGGAGCCATAAAGCGCCACTAAATTAAATAAGGAGGGAGAGCACCAGGAACTTCTCTCTGTTTTCATGTTAATCCAGTGTGGGGGGAAATCTGGTGGCTCTGAAGCTTGCCTCTTTTCTGGAATGGACTTTCAAGAGCCCTTGACATTACTTTCAGTGCCTGGCTCAGGAGAAGTTTGCTAGTATCCTTATTGCTCACCACTCCTGATCTCTCCCTGCAGCTACAATGCAATGTCTGGGGATATTACAGAGCACACTCAGACACTGGCAACGGTCAATCATTTTAAGAGGGTCTGGAAAAGGCATCACTTCCTACGGCGTGCGTGCACACGCACACACCTTGAATTTAGCCCACAGTCGTCTCTGGTCCAAGAGGTTTGGCAGAGTTGTGAAACAACATCAGCACCTTTGCAATCTCTAGGTGAGGGACCAACGCAGGATGGACAAGGACACTGGAGACAGCAGTTCTCTTCATCTACCTACAGAGCTCTATCCCATCGCCTGCAACCTCCAGTTTGCGTTCATACTGGGCTATGATGATGCTCAGTGGGTCCCATGTGCTCCGAGCATGTCTTTTAAAACACAGTCAAGGCACACCTGTCGTGGGCGGGGAGGGGGGATATGACACCCCAAAGACATGGCATGTGCCAGAACATCCAGCTGCCATCACTGCCAGTCACCTGAGGCCCAGCTCTTCCACTTGACTCCTCCATCTCTGTCCTTGGGCACGAAAAAGACCTGCAGTCCTGGGGGAAAGGAATGAGCAACCAGGCAGCACAGGAGCCAAGTACCATAACCAGCAGCCACCACACCTGACTCCTCTCCCTCTGCTGTCCTGGGAAGAGAGGATGTGCTACCTCCGAGCACCGCTGTGTGCCAAAGGAAGTGGATGCAGCCGCAACGCTCCAGTCCTGGTGAGTTTAGGTAAGCCACCTGCGAGATGGTTGTAGATCAAATCCAACTGACAAATGTTACCGAATTTGTTGGTGTGTGCAAAAGGCTTCCATGGCAGGTGCTATGGGGCAGCTGGGCAATAACACACCCCTTGAAGGCTGAATGGCTGAAAACCACAAAGCCAGGCCTGAGCTCCATGTACTGCAGAATAAGGGGGTAAAATGGACCATTCAATTCCAATCTGCAGGCAGAGGATAACATTATCTATACAGGAATTCTGCATTATTATTTTTTTAAAGGGTTCCTGCAAGTAGAAAAGAACTATTCCTCCTGATGCGGCTTGCAGAGAATATATCATGAGGCTTGCACTGAAGTACTGACACACCGCTGCCCCCACCCCCACAGTCCAAAGTGGTACTGTCCATTAAACATCTCATTCTCCTGCGTGCACAGACCAGGCCCTAGACGATCTATTACATCTTTCCTGATTTTACGATCCCATTAAATCCTTTCAGCCTCACGCTTCCATGTTTACAAAGAAACTATGTCATGACCTGCTCCGAGTTTTAAGGATAGCGTACAACAGAGATTGGAATAAACAAATATAAATGGTGGGAGTGGGAGAATAGAATGGAGATAGCAGGGAGAAGAGTACAGATCTTAGGGCAGGAAGAAGCTCTTCAAAGAGATATGGGGGGTGGGATCAGGACAAACCACCACTGTGGCCAAGGAGGCCATTACGTACATCTAAAGAGGAGTCTACTAACCTTGGACAAAGACCATGCTTGTCTTTGACTGCAACTCGACTTCCCTGGGTCTCTTGCATTAGGGCAGAAATGAATTACACAACTAATACTTGGCAAGGAATTCACATGAATGCTAAAAGCTCCAAGAGGAAGAGGCTGGGGTGGAGTGGGGAGAGGAAAAAACAAACAAGCTTCAGCACTGCATTAAGGCCAAAAGGGAAAAAAAGAAAAAAAATGTCCAAAGCATGTCAGAATATGTTTGAAGTCCAGAGGAAATTTGGAAAAGGGTATTTTCTGCTTGAGGCTCTAAAGGATTTACACGTTCCCCGTGAGCGTAGAAAGATGAACCTGCGTTTGAAGGAGAACAGATGTGTCCTTTTCCTTTGACGTCATGGAAAGATAAGGGGACAAGATACATCACAGAGGGGGCTACCTCCAAACTAGCATTCCGAGGCACTTGACCCCCACCAGGCAGGCTCAAACAGATGTGCTCCCATCACTTCAAGAAGTCGGCAAGGTGACATGAGGGACACTTGGTCCACTCTTGACCAAAGGCTGGAGTACAACAAATGAGATATCTGTGGGAGACAGTGCCTTGAAGGAAATCCAATTAGTGTGGGAGAGTCAGTGGGATGCATAGCAGTGCCAAAGTGTGTGTTAGACGATCTTGGTTCAAGCCTTGCTTCCACCATGAGCTCATTGGGCAGTCAAGCCACTATCTTTCTGTCTTGGCCATGGATAACAATGCTGACCTACTTTAAAAGGTAAAGTGTGCCATCACGTTGATTTTGCCTCTTGGCGGCCACAGAGCCCTGTCGTTGTCTTTGGTAGAATACAGGAGGGGTTGACCATTGCCTCCTCCCGTGCAGTAGGAGATGATGCCTTTCAGCATTTTCCTATATCCCTGCTAACTGATATAGTACCAGCGGGGATTCAAACTGGCAACCTTCTGCATGTTAATCAAGCATTTCCCCGCTGCTCCACTTAAGGTGACCTTAAGCCTACTGTGCAGACTTGTTAAATAAGAATTACCAAGATAGCCTATGCCACATAGAGTTGAACTGAAACCTCTTGTAATTTTTGCCACTATTTTTTTTGTGGGCAGCAAAATGGCAGGGAGTTTGACACTTCTGTAGGTCAAAGATTCTGCAAGTTCATCTGAATGCTGAGAGTGGGGCTTTCCCTGCAAGAAGCAACAGCAGCACTTAAAAGTGTCCAGAATCTGGTTTCAACACTCAGATGTGGCAAGAAGTGGGGTTATGAGGTGCTTCTTGCTTCAGAGTGCGGCAGGTATGTCTGTTTAATGAAAGCAGTGAAGTGGTGTGGCTTCCAGCAGGATTTGCACACTAGCAACCTTTTGGTTCTGTGGCTGAAGCAAGCCAAGCCACTGGGTGGCCCCAGCCCCAGCCTGTCAGTTGTGACTCTGCACAACGGCTTCAACCCTTTCCACAACTGCTGATTGGTCCTCTGTGCAGGACCGGCAGCTGAAAAGGAGCAACTTGCTCACCCCCATCACTGTGGTCTTTTGATGTCATGGGTTGCACAACCAAGCAGAAGATCCGTGGCTGCAAAGGCCTCGTCTGAGGAATGCTTGCCCTCAGCCTGCCAACCTGGGAGGGATCCTATTTATGCAAACGATTTAAACGGTTATTATTGTGCAGTCTTAGAAGCCAGACAGACAGAGGGGAGAAAAAGAAAAGAAGAGAACCCACACGGGGATCTAACCCTAGCAGAAATATGTGCCGCCTCTGACCAAGGAATCCTCTCCTTGCGGCCGCACCGCAAAATGCAAGAGCTTAGGCTGATTGCAAAAGCCAAGAGCAAGCGACATGGTCTGCTGCAGCGAGGAATGCAAGAGCTTGGACGCTTCTGCAAGAGCACCCAGCAACCCCAAACCACTGCTGGCTGTTCACTGAACCGACTCCTCCAGCTGGGTCGTGCCAGGCTGAGCACGCCAGGGCATGCTTTTGGGGTCAAGCCCAGCTGTCCACCCAGACAAATATCCTGCTGCTGATGGGAGCTCAGATGTTGCGGAAGGCGCGTGCAGCCCCACTTGGCCAGTCATGGAATACTCTGGGCCTTAATTGACATTTGCTTCCAGTTCCTGGAGGACTATGGCTCGGGGGACCTCCTTGGCAGAAGGAACTCACCCGGATGGCCCCGACTGATGCCCATTGACAATGCAAATTGCATCCTTCCTGTGGGACTGGAGGAAGGCTCCAGAGCAGAGTGCACTTTGATGATCGGCTTGAGCTGAATATCACTTACAGTGGAAGCACTGGCAACTGGGTACAGCTGAATTGCACGGTAGGGCATGCCGGCTCATTCACAAGCTGTCAAGTGTAGGGGAAGTGAAGGTGCCAAACTTGGCTGCCGTATAACTGGCAGTGGCGCAAGAGGAGGAGGAAAGCGAAGGCATCAACAAAGGCAAGCCATATCCAGCTAGACCAGACCCCCCTGCTCTGCTCAGACCAGCAAACAAGGTGGCCTGGGAGACTTTTATAGTGGGGTCAGGGAGCATCACCTGATTCACTATTGTTGCAAAGAGGAGCCTTTGATTGGTCCCTCTGATCTACAGCTGCTTCCATTGGTCAGAGCAGGGCAGTGTCAAACAAGCTCAATCCCTGAAACCATCAAGAGCACTGGTTCCAGATGTGGTGTGGTTCAAATGCAGCCAGCAGGGAACACAACAGACCAAAAAGTAGCAAGAGCTTTTTTTATTCTAGACGGTCTAAACCTCAGTAACTATTCCTCATATGCTTTGCTCTCAACCTCAGAAGCCATGGGGGTGACTCCTCTTCATTCCTCAGGACACAGTGCAAGGCAGGCTCCGGGGTCCAGGGACACACGTTTTTGGATATCTGCTGAGTTAATTTTAGATCCCGCTCAGACTGAATCAGAAAGGCCCCATTCTGAATGCACATGCGCACACACTGCTTTGATACTGCGGCCCAGAACAAAACGCATTCTGCACACAAATGAAAACTAAATAGAGGGAACCCTGCCAGGGACCTCTGGACAGTGCCTCACTGCCTCCTCACGGATTAACAGAATCAGAGTTTCCTTACTGCACAACTTCCCAACTGGAGGCCCGGTGAACATGCTCTTTCCTGATACTTTTAAGTTGCCAGCCGATGAACTTGCAAGAGAGCACCAATGCACTCAAGAGAGAGGAACCTAGGAAGCTGCCTTATTATATCAAGTCACACCACTGGTCCATCTAACACAATATTGTCAACCATGACTGGCAGCAGCTCTCCAAGGTTTTAGGCAAGAGTCTTTCCTAGTCCTACCTGCTGCCAGGGACTGAACCTGGGACCTTCTGTGTGCAAAGCAGCTGCTCTGCTCTGGCCCCATCACCTCAGGGGAATATAGTAGAGCAGTCAGCACTCACGGGTAGTCACTCATCCAAATGCAAACCAAGGTGAACCCTGCTCAGCGAAGGAGACAACTCATGTTTGCTACCGCAAGTCTGGTTCTCCACTTCATGGTGGACTTGGTCCACTCTATTTGCCAAGAGCGATAGCTTTAGCTTCCTGTCTCCTCGCTCAGTTGTGGTGCTCACTGGGTGGTCTTGGGGGATTGAGTCAAACCCTACTGCATGGAATTGTTGGTGGTTGTAAGGAGGTGGGAATGCTAAAATCACTTTGTACAAGCAGCCTGCAAAACGATTACTAATCATCTGCTTCAAGGCTCCGGCTCACAGTTCTCCACTCTAAGCTGCATTCAATACCCACTAAACTCAAAGGAAGGATTTGCATTGCATTTGGGAACTGATCCTCCAGCGACTGTGTGTGTGCGCGCGCATGCATGCATGCGCATTTCATTGCTCGGCCACTTTTCCCAGGCAAGGGTAAAGAACAAGCCAAAAGGAACGAGAAAAGAGCAGACGCAAGAGAAACGGACAGCCATCAGCTGTCTTGGACGGCTCTGCTCATCCGTTACCTCGTCCCGACTTTGGCACCCCCTCCGCACCTCCAGCCGTCTGCCGAGGCTGCCTGTATGACAGCGCCTCCCCAGAGATAACCGCACTAGAAACATTTTGTCTCGAAACCTTGAGTTGTACGAATGCCTCGCACAGCTGGGACAGGTCCATGGTTGCTATCGGAGCCTGATGAATGGCAGCAGCTGGGCTCGGAAGGGGGCAGGGAGGGAGACGCGCAGTTTTGCGTAAATGAAAGATTAGGAGGAAAATGGGCTCTTTTGAAAACTAAAAAATTAAGGGGAAAAGAAAACCGTAGCAGCACCCTTCTGGAGATAAGGGACAAGAGGGACCTTGAGTGCTTTTTGTTAATGGTCCACATACACACACCCCCACCGTGCGCAACTTGCTGCAAGAAACCAAAACTAAAAATAGGAGACTATGTTGCAGGTGTCGGCGAGCAGGCACTTAATTAGGGCTATTGATTCCTGGGTCAGCTGACCGCACGCTGTGACCTTGCTCGGGAAGAGCGGGCTCGGCCCACCTTGAAGCCTTGCAAGGCAGACACGCACCTGCCTGGGGAAACGAAGCCGTTAATCCAGGTTGGAGCATTTCAAGGAAAGAGCTCATTAACGTCCAGTATCAACCTGGCATTATTTGGGGGTTTGGTTTTCTTCATCGCAAAGGAGGGGAGGGGAAAGCAACAGGAGAACAAGAAAGCCCAGGTGGATGTTGGATGTTTGCATTCTGGCAAAAAAAAGGGGGGGGTGAGGGAGGGGAGGCTGTTTTTCACATCTTCTGCAGAAAAAGGAAATCAAACAATACACACACTCCAGAAGAACCAGCAACGTGGGTGGGTGGGAGCTTTGCGTAAAGGAAGTACCAGGTTCAAAGTCTGGCATCTTAGGCAGCGAGGCTGGGAAAGGCCTCTACCTCAGTGCTTGAATTATGGCAGGAAAGCTTTAAACAAAACCTTTCCCCTAGATTCTGTCCAGATATAGCCAGTTTGTGTCCCCGCGTAGACTTCTAAAGACAGTAGCTAATGGGCCACCAAAGCAGATGGCAGACCAGGCGTTCTCTGCCCCCAGTGAAATGTGAGCATTGATTCACCAGATACCACGCAGCGGCTAACAGCCAGAGTAGACAATTCTGGGCTCAACAGATTCTTGTCCAGAAGTAGGCGCCACGCTTTGCATGCAGAAGGCTTTAGGTGTAGAGCCTGGCATCTCCAGCTTCAAAAATCCCAGGCAGCAGCAGGGCTGGGAAAGACCCTCTTCTTGAAACCTTGGAGTGCTGCTAACAGTCCGAGAAGACAGTCCATGGCCAAGTGGAACTGATGCTTTACATGCAGGAGGTTTTAAGCTCCATGCCTGGCAGCGCCAGTTCAAAAGGTCACAAGAAGAGCTCTCTTCCCGCAGCCAGTCAGAGTAGAGAGTATTGGGCACGCAGTACAATGTGCCCGGATTCATTATATGTACATAAAGGAAGGGCAGAAAGGTATCCTGGCCTTATAGCTTGTTCTCACAGTTTCTAGGACACTGCCCTCTTGTGGGTTTGCACTGACGCAGTCACAATCATGAGTGTAAGAAACTGTTGCTTCTCTGTTTGCATTCTGACCAGAGCAGCTGGGAAGGGTGAATTCTCACCATTGGGTTTTCACCGCCGCTGCCTCTGGAGGAACAAAAGGCTGGAAACCAAACAAGAAGACACCCAACGCCTCCTCCAGTCACTCCACCGCTGTCAGCCGAAGCGCTGTGAGAACGGCATCTGCACTGTCAAGCTTTGGCAAAAGCTGACGTGCAAGAAACACTTTCGGGGATAGGAGGAGGAAAGTAATACTGCCAGCCACTTTTGTTCCCTTCACTCGGGGGCTCAGGGGTCTCTCTCCCAGCCACCCTCCTTGGAGAGAGATAAGATTAGGAAAGATTTCTGTAATTACTTTAGTTGACTGCACATGGAGGAGCATGAGACAAAGCACAACAGAGATAAGACCAAGAGGATTAATGCACTTCTGATAGGCAAACTGTGGGTTATCGAAGTAGCAAGAGACCTGGCAGATAATGGCTATTTTTATTCCCTTCTCTGCTGTCCTTTCCAAAGGAAAACCATCTGCCAAAGTTCTGCTCTTACGGCAGAAGCACCTTCTAAAGTGCTTGGCCAATTTGTCCTTCCCGCCTCAGGCACCAGAACCACCTTCATCTCTCATTCTCCTGTGTGTGCTTCACACATACCAATGCACAACACACGCACACTGCATGCAAAGGCCAGGAGCTTTGTTCACAAAAATGCAAAGAATGTTATTTGATTCCTGACATCCTGGGGAAAAGCCAGGGGAGGTGGAGGAAGAGACTTCAGAGCTGTTTCCATCTCCAGTGTGTGACTTGGAGACTGGACTAGAGGAGGGGAGGCAGGCAGTTAGGTAGCACCGTTGCTTCATATTGCAAAGGGCCAACTAAGCTGGCCAACGGCGGGAGCCAAGGTCTCCACGGCCATCGAAAAGCACCAGCCTCCCTTTCCTCATCAAAGATGGAAGCAGCTCAGCCAGCCAGGCATCCAAGATCCTGTCTCAAGAAGGTACTGAGGGGAAATGGTATGCTCACACCTTTCCTCAGCAATGTCCCCTAAATGTGCTAACAAAATGGGGCAGGTCAGCCCCACACGGAGGTGGGCCAATCTGGCGCAGCTCAGGGAAATCAGGTGCAGCACGAGGGCAGAGTGCTGAAATTCTCCACGATAACTTCAGTATTATTTCCAGGAACATGGGGCTAATGCTTGGCATGCGCACCAGAAACAAGGAAGGCCAGGATGCTAAAGATTGAATCTAATCTTCAGCTAATGTAGCCTTGCAGCAGAAGCAGTGGCAAATGGCGCGTTTCCTCCTTTTTGCTGCGGTGATGCCAATACTGAAGACCAGATGGCAGGAAGGGGTCCGGTGGCTTATGGCACCCCTTTCCAAAAATCTCCCGCTCAGTACTTAGATGGTCTCAAGTGCTATGAAATAAACTTGCTGGCCTGGCAATCCAGGAAAGAGGAAACCTCTGGAGGTGGGTGATTTAGAAAACTGGCATCCTGAAGATCATGGAAAGAGCTAGGAAAGCTGATGGCACTGAGGGAGACGATGGTCCTCAAAGTGGGTTGGACTGTGGCTGTTCTGAGCCTTCTGTGGCAGAGTGAACAGGTATCAGGTAACTAAGAATGCACCCCCTCCATACGGCACACTCCCTTCCTGATGCTTCAGAGGCAGATCAGCTGCTGCAAGTTGACAAGTCAGACCTTGGTCCATCTTCCCCAGTCTACTCTGACAGCAGTTTTTCAGGTTTCCAGATGAAGGATCTTCCCTAACCCTACATAGAGATGCTGCCAGGGTCTGAACCTGGAACATATTTATGCAAAACAGATGCTCTGCCACTGACCCATGGCCCTTCTTCACATATGAAGCTGTCATATGAAGACTTTGTCTTTAGAGTCAAAACTTTGCTCCATAAGCTCTGCTGTGTCTTCTCCGACTGGAAGAGCCCCAGACAAAAGACCTTTCTCCACACCTATGACTAAAAAATAGTTTTAATTGGACATGGGAGTGAACCTGTGACCATCTGCATGCAAAGCTTGTGCCCTGCCACTGAACTACAGCCCCTTCCCTTCAGCTCTACTGTCACAGTGCTACGCAGGAAGTTGCCTTATAACCAAGTCAGAGCACTGGTTCACCTAGCTGAGTAGACTTTGACTGGCAAGGGTTCTCCAGGATTTCAGTCAGGAGTCTTTCCCAGCCCTGTCTGGAAATAAAGATGCCAGGGAATGAATCTGGGACCTTCTGCATGCAAAGCAGATGCTCCTTCACTGAACTGAAGACCATCTCCATTCTATGGCTCTGGAGATGAACACAGGGAGTCAGACCACTCATCTATCTAGTCCAGGACTGTCTGCTCTGACTGGCACAAGCTCTCCTGGGCCTCCAAAAGAGAGAGAGAGGGGAGGGGGGCCCACATAGCAGCCAGGAGATCCACCCTTTCCTGGACCTCAGCTGGCTTCCCCCCACCCTCAAGCAGACCCACTGGGAGAGAGGCCCTGAGTAGCCAAGGAAACACTCCACCTCTATAGCTGGAGTTTAGCCTGGGCATGGCATTCTCTCTGTTCCTGGGGTCTCAGGGGCAATTGAGTGGGTTCCTGGGGTAGGACAGGAGCCCCACTCCTGTACTGAATCCCCAGGGCTCCTTTGAGGGACCAAATGAAGAAGAGGCAATAAGCTCTGGCTGCTCAGGGGCTTCCAGATCTAGGGGCCTTTCACCGGGAGCAGCAGTCTCTGTTGGGGTTTGCTCCTCCTCTTCCAATGGAGTCTTCTTCTGTGTTGGTGTTTAGGTGGGTCTTGACAGCTGCAGGTACATCCTGGATACTGTCAGCTGATTACAGAGGCCAATTCAATCCCACCACTCAAAAAATCTCCAAGCTGGCTCCCCAGTCTTAGCAAACAATCATTGGCCGAAGCTGCTGAACTGACTCGCCCTCAATGTCCCTGCTCCAGAACCTGACCACTGGCCTCTGCATCTTTGGACCCTGGTCTACCTGTAGGAGAACCAGACCTCCAGCTGGCCCTGAGCACACAGCTCGTCTCGGATCTTGGGTCCTCCACCTGGGTAGCGAAGGATTAGCATCTGTTGTTGATGATAATGATGCGTTAGCTGCTTGATGTAGGAAACTCCATAGCAGTGGCCACATGCAGCCACATGTAATTGCTATGTGGACTGTGGAGAGAGAGAAATGCCGGCTGGAATTTACTATCTTAAGTGGAAGTTAAATGGAGCAGACTACCGGGGGAAAAGAAAAAAAAGCACACGCTGGTAGGAAAGAGGGAATCTTTCATATCTGTAGCCGCAGGCTTGGAATTTGAGGCTGTGGGTTGGAAACTGGAGGGCTGAGCTCCAAATTAATCTCGGCTCCTCTCCCAAATAAAGGCAGAGATCCTCCCCTTCCACAGTCTGATGTGCCTACACCCAATCCAAGTGGACGTCAGAAGAAATGCCCTCACATGACATAACCTAGGTGAAAGTGTCTGTTAAGGGGTTTGGAATGCCTTTCTATTCTTCTATGGCATTTCCAATGCCGGGATTGCTTTTTAGTTACTTCCCTCTGTGCAAAGATAGGCCAACATTATTCCCATTTTACAGACAGTGAACTGGGACTGCAGGAAGCCATCACTGCTCAGTGGCAATTCGTAAGTCCTTTGGTCTGCAAGGGCTTAAGCCAGTGCTGCTCAAATTCGGCCCTCCTGCAGATACTGGCCTACAATTCCCATAATCCCTGGCTACTGGCCACTGTGCCTGGGGATTATGGGAGTTGTAGTTCAAAAATAGCTGGGTTGCCCAAGTAGAGCAGGCCTGCCTTAAGCCCAGGATCCCAAGTACACACAGAGAATATGTAAGGCAGAATACACACAAGAGAACACAAGCAATCCAATCTGTCCATCGTTCCAAGGTGCCCAATTTTTTTTCTCCTCCGCAATACAACTCTTTTTGGCTAAAGCACCAACACAGCTCCTATATGGAGCTCAACTTGGCATGTACTCTAACGTCTTTAAGGTGGAATCTGTGCAATCTAAGTTTCTGAGGAACATTTCTCAGGTACCCCGGTGTGTGTCCAGTGCTGTCCTTCATCTGGAAGCAGGACTGCTTAAAGTAGAGGCCAGAGCATGGATTCCTATCTTTGAATTCTGGCTGAAGCTGGTTTCCCACCCTGCCGGTCTAGCTCCACTTGCACTAAAGCAGGGCTGCTCAATTTGTAGTCCAAGATGTTGGGAGTTGTAGTCCAAAAACAGCTGGGCGGGGGCAAAGTTGAGCAGACCTGTACTAAAGGATATCTGTCACACCAGGTCCACCTGATAGGTTTGGCTCCACTTGTGCTAATGGATACCTACCACTCCAGGTGGCAAGGAGAGATGGAGGAAAGGCTGCATCATTAGGGTTTCTCCCCTTCTGCATTGATAACTCTGGGGTATGAAAATGCCAGGGCCAACCTCAGGCAAAGGATATATGATCTGGAGTGTCAAATTATTCCTATTGGTGTCCATTTGGGTAACCAAGCTCCGAGCTTCAACCCTGCTAGATTAGGGGTGTGCAATTCGGATTTTTGGTGATTCAGTTCGGGACCCGAACCAAATCACCCCTGTTCTGTTTTGTGCCCGAATATGGGCCACCCGAATCACCCTTGATTCAGTTCGGATTCAGATTTAATCCAAATCCGAATCAATTCGGGGGGGAAAGGGGCCCAGGGGCAATATATTGGGGTGGGGTGGTAGTGCCCAATGGGTGGAAGCTACCACCCCAATTTCAGGGGGATTGGGAAAAGGGCTGATTTTTGGGGAATTTTTGAAGTTTTAGTGACTTTGGGGCAGTTTGGGGGCATAGCATGGGATCTGGGCAAAAAGAGTAGGGTGGGGTGGTAGTGCCTAATGGGTGCAGGCTACCACCCCAATTTCAGGGGGATTGAGCAAAGGGCTGATTTTGGGGGAATTTCTGAAGTTTTCATGTCTTTGGGGCAGATTGGGGCAGAAAGTGGGGCCTGGGGCAGAATAGTGGGGTGGGGTGGTAGTGCCTAATGGGTGGAGGCTACCACCCCAATCTCAGGGGGATTGGACAAAGGGCTGATTTTTTGGGGAATTTTTGAAGTTTTTGTGTCTTTGGGGCAGTTTGGGGGCAGAAAGTGGATCTGCCCCAAAAGAGTGGGGTGGGGTGGTAGTGCCTATTGGGTGGAGGCTACCACCCCAATTTCAGGGGGATTGGGCAGAGGGCTGATTTTTTGGGGAATTTTTGAAGTTTTGGTGTCTTTGGGGCAGATTGGGGGCAGAAAGTGGATCTGCCCCAAAACAGTGGGGTGGGCTGGTAGATAGTGCCTAATGGGTGGAGGCTACCACCCATCCCCAATTTCACCTGTCCCCTCAGAAGTTTTTCTGAAGGGATGTTATTCCCTTATTTTCTGTGGTGTGAATTCTCATTCTATGATAATAGCAAATGAGTTTTTTTCAATTAAACAACTTTCATGACCCCACTTTCAATTTTTCACACTCTCATTTACTAAGAATATGATGAATGGATCAATCTAGCACACTGCACCTTATGAAGAAAAACCTCAGAAATCCACCAAAATTCAGCACTCTGCCCAATCACTCTGAAATTGGGGATGGGTGGTAGCCTCCACCCATTAGGCACTATCTACCAGCCCACCCCACTCTTTTGGGGCAGATCCACTTTCTGCCCCCAATCTGCCCCAAAGACACCAAAACTTCAAAAATTCCCAAAAATTCAGCCCTCTGCCCAATCCCCCTGAAATTGGGGTGGTAGCCTCCACCCATTAGGCACTACCACCCCCCCACTCTTTTGGGGCAGATCCACTTTCTGCCCCCAAACTGCCCCAAAGTCACTAAAACTTCAAAAATTCCCCAAAAATCAGCCCTTTGTCCAATCCCCCTGAGATTGGGGTGGTAGCCTCCACCCATTGGGCACTACCACCCCACCCCACTCTTATGCCCCGGGCCCCACTTTCTGTCCCAATCTGCCCCAAAGACACAAAAACTTCAGAAATTCCCCAAAAATCAGCCCTTTGCCCAATCCCCCTGAAATTGGGGTGGTAGCCTGCACCCATTAGGCACTACCACCCCACCCCACTCTTTTTGCCCAGATCCCATGCTATGCCCCCGAACTGCCCCAAAGTCACTAAAACTTCAAAAATTCCCAAAAAAATCAGTCATGAGCCGAATCACCCGAATTTTTCAGCCCCAAAATTTGGGTGATTTGGCCCGGCCCCGAAAAATATCAGGGGGCATCAGAGGTGATTCGGTTTGGCCCCGAATCACCCGGAATTGCTCGTTTCAGGCATAGATCGATCTGTGCCCGAAATTTTTTGCACATCCCTATGCTAGATATCTAAATTTGATAACGGTAACAAAATACTGCAGAGCTCTGACAAAGACACAATGCACTGCCTTGCAACCAGCAGTCCTGGAAGGGAGATACTGAAGAATCCCCTACAAAGAATGTACTTGTCTCTGCAAATTGGGAGATACTGAAACAACAGCTCATGTGCTCCTTTACTGTCAATTTTACTGAGATATACAGCGAAAACATATAACCCCTTTTATTAGCTGCCATCCAGGTTGTACAGTTTCTTTTTATCTTGATTATCTTGTAACTGACCAGAATGACCTGAGATCTTATAATGTGGCTAAGTTCTGTTTAATGGCCAGTAAAATCCGCCAGGAGTTCATTAAGAATCATGGTTAATTGAGCTTTATGCTTAACTGCTGTATCTACATAACCTGTAGTTTGTGTAGGTGTTTTTGTTTTGTTTTGTTTTTGGTTGAGCTTCTGTTTGTAAATTGTGCTGGTCTGTGATCATAATAAAGGAATTGATTGACAGGGTCCCTGAGCAAAGTATGCCTCTTTAGGGGTATGTCTGTCCACACAAATACTGCCCACAGGATCAGCGGGGTTTGTACATACCAACACCTTAGCTATATGTCACATAATCTTAAACTAAATATAAATATAATGCTTACGAGCACTACAGAGGCATTCTTAGTGCTGGTCTCTTGACAGGCAGAAAACCACAACATGAAAGAGTTCATAATTTTTGCCAAACAGGTTTTTTTTTAGGGGGGTGGGGTGTTATTTTTGTTTATTTATTTAAAATGGCAGGAGTCTAAAAAGCAGATAAATCAATTGGCCTCTGTTTGTTTGTTTTCAGAAACCTCAAGGCCAGCTTTGATCTAAGGAAGGAAATGTGCTTTGGGGAGTGGGGGGGGGGGTGCTGGAGAGGGAAAGTCAGTCCGGACTAATTGCTTGAGGTTAAGGCGAAGTGGGGAAGATGCAAATGGAGAGGACATTAGATAATATTTATGGAATCTACAGTGAGAGAGACGGGATGTTTCCAAGGCCCTGTTCTGCCTTTAGATCATATTCTCCAAACTGGGTGTGCGTGTGTGGGCTGGGGTGAAGGGGACGGTGAGGGGAGGTATAAAATCAAAGCAACACAACAAATGTGTATTTTTGGCAGGCAGCTGCCAAACACAGCTTCTTCCCTAAGAGACAGCTGACAACTGGAACAACTCCCAAACCAGAGCTTTCCAAGAAAGGTAGGTTTTCCGCTCTCCCTCCTCCCAAACAAACAAACAAAAAAGAAATGAGAAAATCATTTCAGGAGGGGAATGGGGCAAGAAGAAAGGAGCAAAATGCCAAACACATAACACACAACTCTGAGCCTCTGTTTCCCTGAAGTTCATGTAGATTGGGAAGAACACACTTCTGGTCTTACTTTCCAAAGGTCCTGGCAAAAGCCGTTTTGCAAAGTTGGCGGCGTCTGCTGGGAAATGGGGTGTGTGTGTCCTTATTCTGCTTCCTTTTTGAGGTAACATGTACGTAAATCTACTGGTTAGTTAAATCTTTGTTCTGTGCAACATCCTTGAGCCTCCGGATCATGCCCCCAGAAAAACAGAAAACATTCTATTTCTGACTATGTTTAAAACAAAAAACCAGGGTTAGTTTTAATGTCCAAACTGATCTACCTTTGTTTATTCTCACCAACCTTCTTGAATAAGCTTTGAGGTGGGTTTCAGATCTCAGCGCATTTCAAAGAAGTTGGTTAGAATAAGCCAAGATCAGCTGGTTTGGACATCACGACCAATCTTGGTTAGTTTTTAACCAAAGAAGTAGAATTCCTGAGTCAGATTTAAATGACTCAAAACAGATTTAACTCAAGATTTAACTGTGGTTCTGCAGGACATCTGACCCAGAGCAATGTTTAGGGACACTGTCACAGGTTGCCTCTAATGAAATTATTTTTCATACCTCAGCTATGTATTGCTACACTAAATCAGAGGTATAATCAACCCCTTTCATATAGAATTATATTCCTTCAATAATCCTTATGTTTGAGAAGCACAGCAAACTAGATAGCTCAACTGGATTAAATAAGTGCATATGAAAACCATCCTGTAGAACACAACCCTGATGTTTCAGGTGATAAGGCTACAAGTGAAAAGACCGCCATTGTCTAGGCCAGAGTTGAATAATAAAACTTAAGGAAAGAAGGGGTGGTTTTATTCTTAATATCCATGACAACACAACTATCAGTACTGCCATCCATGGCAAAATCCAGCAGACCTATCAGCCTCCTGAGAAGTGAAGTGGTCTTCTAAAAGTCATGAGACTTCAGCTGATCATGGAAGAGCTTCTCATTCCAAGGGCAATGCACCTTTTCAATCACTGAAGTTCTTGCTTCCTCTTCATCAGTCCTGGCTATGCTGCATCACCACTACTCACTACTGCCTGCTGATATCCTGCACGCCCTAGGAATCACTCTCCTTAGCTATCACAGCATTGCTCTGCTTTACAGATAGAATAGAGGCCATTCAAAATATGAGCATCGAGTGTGAGTGTACGCAATCATTGGACACTTCCAATCAGCCAGCGGTGGGAACAAACTGGAGGCTGACTTTCGATTTTCTCCACCATGACCTGTTTGTGAGCTTTACAGAAACTCTATTCTCCTAACCTAGGTAAAACTAAATGTGATATGCTGTGCAAGTTAATTAATTATTAATTATATTGTGGCTGGGGATTATGAGAGTTGTAGTACAAAAACAACTGGGGGGGGTACTAACTAATATTTTAATGCATGAGTTTTGTGGGATGTAATAATAAAGATACAGAGTGGCTGTATTTAAGAAGATACATTCAGGGGACAACTGGAACATGAAATAGCAGAACAAGAACTTGTAGCATAATTTGTCTATTAATCAAATAACATCAAAATCTAGAGATTACATATTTTATGCACATTACCAAGATACTTAGTCAGTAACTTTTCTCCTTTGCCACCTGGTATGTATAAAACCACTGACATACGGTAAATGTCCCTTTAAATGTGTGTGGAATGTTTGTCACTAGCTGCCCATGTCACTAGTGCTTTCACCCTGCATCTGAGGAAGTGGATTATAACCCATAAAAGCTCATTCATTAAAATATTAGCTAGTCGGAAAAGGTGCAGCCTTATTCTTTTTAAAAAAAAACATATTCAGGGTGAGTGAATACATGTTTGGGGAGGAGAAGCAAGGTTTGGGTGGCTTGCCCTGCCCTCTCATCTGCACACATACATTTGGATGCATGCATGGAGTCCATGCATATGCAACCACACACACACACAGAGGACTCTCTTCACACTCTTAGGGACCCAGGAAATGCAGTGCAAGCAGCAGCGAAGGTCCAAACAACCCACTCAAACAAGAGAGAGAATGCATCTCATTTCCCCCCTTTCACAGTTGTGGAAAACCCTTAAGGTCAGTCATTTACCAGGACCCACAGGACGAGATGCAAGCTGTATGCGTCAAGGGCCAATGGTATGGTGCAGTGCTTCCTTCTGATGTGTTTGAAAGAAGAATGGAAACAATGCACTCCTCTCTGGCAAGGCTGACCATCAGAGAGCCAGCAACCAAGAGCGCCTGAGCAATTTGCTAGAAGCCAACTCCTGGCACGCATGCAACCTTTTCTCCATTTACACTGGGCACCTGTTCAGAATAGCCTGATTCCCTGTGATAGTAATATATACACTTTTAAAAAGGAAACATTAAAAATTATTAAACAGCAAGCACGCTTTAGAGCCGCTGAGCCTTGTAAAGTCAAGTGTAAAAAAGTCATTTCCTTTTTTAAAAGATCCTGTTAACCTGCATAATTAAGGGGTGGTGGTGGGTGATGGGAGATGAGCGAACGGTTGGAGAGGCAAAGGGAAAATGTTACTTGGTTCTCAACGATGGCCGACTTGCCAGTTCACAGGTTTAACGGCTTTGTGGTTCCAGAAATAAAATAAAATTGCTCATTGCAAAACATGAATTATAATTATCAGAGGATGCTCCAACGCCCTCCTCCTGCTCTGCTCTTTTCCAGACATCTTTTCTATTCTAATGTTTTTCAGGTGGTCACCCACTGCACTGCCCCACCAGCCTCCTAAAACAGCACCAGCTATGTATGTCTCTTTCTCACATACACTGCCTCCACAAGCAAACTTAAGTGTGGCCCAGCCAAACCAAGTGTTTGTCCCCCTGGGCAGGGTTCATGCTCCTTGCAAATATCCAGCACCAAGCCCTCCATGCTTCCTGCTCAAGTAAGGACAGGAAGCACGGCTTCTTGCTGTGGTCCTTATTCTGATGTCTTTTGAGAAGTTCTGAGGAAATGGCATCAGTGGTAGAACACTGCTATCAAGATCGCACTACGGCAACCGAGCAAAAGACCAGGATGGTGGTGGGGGAAATGGTGTGAAAAACATCTCCCCTCCAAAAGTGCCAGGCTCACGCTGCACACGTTATTTAAAAAAAACCTTTCCCAAACGTTCAGCTTGGCTCGACTTCAAAATCTTCCAACAGTGGTGCTGTTGGGATGCTCCAGGGAGACCACAATGGCACTGCTGGGATGGGATGCTTTAACAACCCCATATGCAGAAAGGAACATATCCAAGGGCATTTCCCTCCAAAGAGTGCGCACAGGCAGGGCATTGCATTGTTCTTCGAAATGCAAGCAGGCAGAAGTACAGTCAGAACTGGCCCTTGGTCACACATCAAACATATTTTGCTTTGCCCAGAACCTTAGCAAATAATGCAACGGTTGCTCATCTTTAGCCTCTCAGTGCTGCTACCAGACAAACATTGAATTGCTATGAACAAGACAAGTGTTTGGGATACCGACAGATGTTTGCTCCCCTTCCCTCCCACTGCACCCTGTCCCTCTCCTTCCTTACTTGTACAGTCCATCAGGTTCCAGACATTTGAAAATGACCGAGTAGAGGCTGGTGTCTGGGGCATCCCCGTGGCTCCTGCCAGCAGCCACACAGGCTGTTCCCAGGCCAGAGAGTAAGTCGTCAGCAAAGCTCAAGGATTCTCCTGCAGAGCAAAGGAGAGAAGCAACAGAAACATTAATTTCTTATTTCAGCTTGTTCAGAAATGGCACAGATCACACACACGGCGCAGAGAAGCATGCCTGGCTTCTCACTTGACACTAGAACCAATGCAACTGACAGGAAGTAGATTTGAGACAGAAAGAAGAAAAGAAAATTTCTCCCTACATGTAATTCCTGCATGGGATGGAATGCCACAAGGTGTGATGATGGCCAATGGCTCAGGAGGCTTCAGAAGGAGATTAGACAAACCTGTAGGTGAAGAAAGGTCTATCGAAGGCTATCAGCCATGTTGGTGAAACGATACCTCCATATTCAGAGTCAGTGAGCCTCGGAGTAACAGACACTGAATGGGGGCTACTGTCTTTGTGCCCTGCTAGTGGACCTCCCAGAGATATCTCATTGGCTACTTTGGAAAAAAGGATGCTGGACTAGGTAGACATTTGGTCTGTTGCAGCATCATTTGTCTTATGTTCTCACGAAAGAGAAGGACAAACTCATGGACTATCCACAGTCCGTAACGATAGTACATAATATGCAAGGGAAGGCTGGACCTTTCTGCCTTGCTTGGGGGCATCATGGAGACATCCAGTTGGATCTTTGCTGTGATCTAGCTGGGCTCTTTTTACATGCCTGTCTGTTATCACCTTTGATTTTCACCCTCCTCTTCAGGGAGCCCGGGGTGGCTTCAATTATTTCCTTGATATTTTTTTTCACAAATAGATACAAGAGTGCAAGTGAGTGGATATGAAATCCTCCCACATCCATGAGACAACAGTCCATTTGGATGCACCACAATTGCAAGCTGCTTCAGGAGCCAACCTTGGCTGAAAAGCGAGGTATAAATATAACCCACTCTTTCAACATTTCCGAGCTTCAAAAGCAGTGGGGTGTTTTTAGAAGAGCTGTTGGAAGTGGAGCAGAGGCGGCAGCTTGTGTGCCAAACCTCCAAGCTGCTTTGGAAGAATTCAGAAACAACTCTCCTGCACATAGGGGACAGCGCACATCTGGATCCCAGCCAGTGTCCTTTGGGCTTCACATAAAAATTGGCCAGTTTAAGTTTATTTTATTTTAGTTAGATTTATATGTCGCCCTACTCCCATAGGACTCAGGGCGGCTTACAAGCAAACGTACACAACAACACAATTTCATAAAAATATAGCTTACATAGCTTCATAAACCATAACCCCATACAATACTCATTCCACATGACATAATAACCATGGATTACAAGATCACTCTGCGACCAGCTATCTCAGCGACCGAACACACGGCGGAACATTTCAGTCTTACATGCCTTATGATAGACCAACAGATCATGCAGAGCTCTGATATTATCCGGGAGACCGTTCCATAGAGTTGGGGCCACCACTGAGAAGGCTCTGGCTCTCGTTGATTGCAATTTAATATCCCTGCAAGATATTATTATTAGATATGCTAAGAGGCATCTACTGAAGGCCTGCTCAACTTCAGCCCTCCTGTAGATGTTGGCCCACAACTCCCATAATCCCTGGCTATTGGCCACTGTGGCTGGGGATTGTGGGAGCTGTAGTCCAACAACAGCTGGAGGGGCCAAGGTTGAGAGGGCCTGATCTACTGTGTGTCAGGCCTTGGCTCTCTCACCCATCCACCTTTCTTCACTTTTCTTTAGTCCTTGGTGTACCAAATGTGCAAACTAACCCACTAATGTCATCAACCAACAATCCAGAAACCCACAAGTTGATTATCCAAGTGGCAGTGGCAGCAAGCCCTCCAAAAATAGCATCCTTTCCTAAAGTGAGCTTTTGCTGGTCACCGATCAAACTAAAGATTGATCGATTGATTGGTGCAAGTGGGTAACAAATATCTCCCCGCTGGCAAAGAAAAAAGAGAAACCGGGGAAAAATTCATTCTTGCCCTACAGCAACCAATAGAATACCTCTTGCAGTCCTCAAATGGAAAGCCTGTCCGAGTTGTTTCCATTGCACTCCTGCTTACTGTAGCACAGTTCGTAAAGGTAGGACTGGGCCAGCATTTGAGAGATGCCAGAGGTTGGGGGGAGAGGGGGGATTGGGAGGTTTGTCTGTCTGGAGCCACAGTTTGTGCTTGGTGTGTGAGCAATGCAAGCAGGAGGAAGAGGGCTGTTAGAGAGAAGAGCAACAAGGCAATGGTCGGCTTCATGCCTGCATATGTAGGGTTCTAGGTTCAACTAAACAGGTCCTCCAGTAGAAGGCTGGACAAGATATATGACTAAGAGCTTACAAAGCCACAGTTAGGCCAATGAAGCAGGCCTGTCTATTCTTGGCTCCAGAAAAAGGAAATTGCATACGATCACAGGCATCCATAGCTTATGGATGAAACAGGAGATGGAATCTCAGGAGATGGCACCTACTAGCCACTTGTGCCACCTTTAGAGCTTGCTTCATCTAAGAAATCTTGGCCTACATACAGGATGGGATTCCCAGCGCCATACAGTATCCGTTTTTACCAGGACAGCCCTGTTCCTTTGACTCTTGGTAAATCATTGTCCCTGTTCTTACCATTTGGGAACACTTTGTTAAAATGTTGTTAGTGAGAGCTGCTAGTGTCATCATTCTTGGAAGTTCAGTCTCTAGCAGTGGAATTCTACGGAGATTGATTTGGAAGCAAGACTACATCCAAATCAGCTTTGCTCCCCGCATGGATGTTTACTAGAAGTGGGGAGTTTAATGGAAGTCAGGCGTTTCAGACACAGAGCTCCTGCATTATGTGGAGTACTGTGACCCTCGGCAGTCTTGGTTGATGTTCTATAGCATGGGAACCAAATAATCAAAAAGCTTATGGTGGGCAGATCTGAGGAGAGCCTTTCTCCACTATACATGCATGTGCACACACGCAGAGAGAGGCACTTCCCCTCTCCAATCTTCACTCTCTGCTGGGAAACAGGGAGGACAAAAAGGGTGCAAAGAACACACACACACCATGTGCGACAGGGGTGTGCAGACTTTCAAGGGCCAGGTGTTTCCTGAACAAAGGAAAAATCAGGCAGAAGCAAAATGGAAATTATCCTTACTCTGAATTCATCTTTCTTTCCACCACATCTCTCCACTGGAACCTTTATAGAGGTTATAACCGGGCGTGGGGGTGGGGGGCATAAACCCTAACAGTGCCCCCTTTCCTCCCGGGGTCTTCCATTTATGCCCGCTTGGGCCTCTGACAATTCTATCCTGTTTCCCTTTCCTTGAAAATGGATAGGGAATTGGGAGCCGCTGTGCAGGAATGTGCCTGTTCTCCATTATGGCTCCATTGGGGCTGAAACACGATCGGGCCTACGCCAGACCTTCCGAAATATTTATTTATCCATACAGGCTTTTTCTTCTTGTTTTCATTACGTTCAGCAGGAGAAAGGGGGGGGAGGAGAAGCTAATCTTTCTTCTGCTCTGAGTTTTGAAACCAAGCAAACGAAATAAAACAGTGTTTGGAAAATAAGGGAAAAAATTAATTTCTCCTCTCCCTCCTTCTCTGTTTGCGAGTCCCAGACTGAGTTGAGGTCACAGCAAGAGATGCCCGCAACAGTAAATTAAAAACAGGTTCACACAGAGAGAGAAGGAAAATAATCATCAGAAGAAAGTGGCTGTATCTGGCCTGAGTGACACACAGGAGCGGGAGTCTTCCTCCTTCCATGTTTTCTTTCTAGGAAAGTGAGTTGTTTAACTGCTGTGGATAATTGGTTTTTTTGGTGACCCAAGCAGCTTCCTGTGCCTCTCTCATGCCACTTATACTTTTCCACTGCACCAGGCAGGGATTCTCAACCATGGGTCCAGTCTTCTCTCTTATTCCCCCCCCCCCATCTCTGTGCAGAATGAGTTTTGTTCTGGGCGGCAGCATCAAGGCAATGTTTGCACATGTGCATTCAGAGTGGGGCCTTCTGGATTCAGCTTGAGCAGGATCCAAAATTAACTGAGCAGATGTTTAGAAACTTGGGTGCGCACATACACACACACCTTAGAGGGAACAATGATTGGGTCCCCAGATGTTGGAATATCATTCCCAGCCACAAAATTGGCTATTAAGGCTGGGGATGATGGGAGTTGTAGGCCAAGAACATGTGGGAGACTTGCAATTGATGATCCTTGGTTGACACAACAGTACCGTATCCTGGGCCCAATCACAACACTGGCCTGAATATTTTCTTTAATAATGAATTCAAACTGGGACCCCGAAAAAATGGGACCCCCTACACTCATTCACAGGCAGCAGGCTGGAGATGGGGAGATAAAGCTGCCATCAGAAAGCCCCAGGTTCACTCCCCGGCAGCATCTCCGGGTAGAGTTGGAAAGACTCCTACCTGAAACCTTGGAAAAGTCACTGCCGGTTACTGTCGGCAACCCTGCGCGACATGGACTAATGGTCTGATATCAGTATAAGGCAGCTTCCTATGCAAGTCTGGCATTCTGGTACAGGCAGAGAGACAGACCAAACTCTCCAGCTATACCTTACTGGAGAAAAAGGACTGTCAGTCAAGGGAAAGTCTGCAAGGGAAAGATCTGAGGCGAGGAGGGGAGAAAGACTGGGATGATGTAGAGAGATAGGTATTCTCTCATTGAACAAACTTTTGCAGGTGAACCTACAAAGCAGCCTAAATGCTACTCTATAGGCACACGAGCTACATCTCATGTTACATACCAAACTGGATGAGGACCTCTCATGGAAATGGCACATGATTTGGAATATATCCAGGCATTACAAACTGGACAGGCTTGTATTTGCAACCATGAACTCTGGTGACATCTCTACTCTTAAGCAAAATCCACTAAGCACTTGAATCCCACTGGGGCTCCTCTGGTTTCTAGGGTCACACTCTGTTTTGTTTCTAAAGCAAATACCACCAACAGAGTTTTGGATTTCCCTTTGCCACCCTAAGGACTAGAAACAGGAAATTATCTGGATTCTGCTCAGTTGTCTAGATTCTCTGCCATGCACATTTCTAGAGCCCCTCTTATGAGAGACAACATGAACGAACGAATGAATACAAGGATCATGAGAGAGGCCACAGCACAACAACATAGGGCTCTGCCATATGTCATCTTTAGGGATGGGGCCATAGCTCACCAGCAGAGCATATGGTTTGCATGTGGAAGGTTCTGGGTCCAATCCCTGGCATCTCCAAGTAGGGCTGGGAAAGAACCTTGTCTGAAATCCTGGAGAGCTGCTGCCTGTCTGTCTTGACAATATCAGGTTAGATGGACCAAGGGTCTGATTAAGGCAACCTCATATAGTATGTTTATGATGGGGCCATAGCTCACTGGAAGACTACCTGCTTTGCATGCAGAGTCCTAGGTTCAATTCCCAGCATCTCCAGGTAGGGCTGGGAAAGACCCCTGCCTGAGACCACCAAGAGTCGCTGCTATTCAGCACAGACAGTGCTGAGCTAGATGGTCTGACTCCGTAGAAGGCAGCTCCGTCTGTACCTATGCACCCTGCTGCCAAAGCTACGGGGCAAACTGTGCGGCAGGAAAGTCCGTTTCAGAGCGCGGCTATCCATCGGGAGCTGCCAGGACTGGAAATGGGAATGCTACAGATCTACGATAAGCTTTCAGGACTACAAGCTGAAACATGTCTATGGACAGCGAAGGGTTCCTCTAGTACTGGAATGGTTTCACCCACTCAGGCTGGCCCTTGGCTCTCCTCAACAGGAAAGGCTATAGGAAGACCACCTGTTCAGGTTAGACCATCATCATAATTACTGGGGAGGGATATTGCCTTCGAGCCGTGCTCCAGGGCTTCCCAAAAGCACCGGATGGACCACTGTAGGAAACAGGATGCGGGACCTGATCCGACTTTTGGTCCGCCCCAGCTGCACACTTCTTATGTTGTTACCATATCCACACAGATCTCCTTCTTGCAAACTGATACTCCAGGTTAACGGCCAGCCCCTTTCCATCCACAACCACACAGCTTTACTTAGGAAGGGGGGGAAAAAGGCGGGGGGGATACCAAGTTCATTGTGTGCCAGCCAGGAGCTGCCATCGCCACCTTGTCTCCTGTTGCTTCTGCGGGCTACCCCCCACCCCCGTTCTGCACTGCTTTATTCACCTTGTCTCTTCCATTGCCTCTGAACGAAAAAGATTCTGTTTTCTCCATAAAACAGGCCTTCAAAGAGATGAGAAAAGCAGGGGCCTGTCTAGCAATGCTGTGAGCTCTAGGGATGCCTTCCCGAATGCCACAGGCACAGGGAAATTTCTTCTTTCTATGCCTCATGTGTGGGGGGCCAAAGCGAAAGGGAAGCGGGTCTGAGCTTTTGCCTGGTTTTTGTTTATTCTTTTCTTTGCTCCATCTATTAAATGCCAGCTCCCCAACTTCTCCCCCCCCATCACAGAGGCACAGCACCCCATTACAAAAAGACAAGAGAAATACTGAAACGGGTAGGGGGAAAATATATATATTAAAAGCATGAAAAAAAACAAGTCCTCTCAAATGCACAATGAAAAAAAGCCGTAAAACGCTTTTCAGCTTGGAAAATTTGCCGGGTCAGTTTTTCCTACTGTTTAATCCCTGCCTTGAGTTACACAGAAAATGAGTAAACACATTTTATAAGGTTCTAATTCATACCTAAGCCATATAGTTTATAGCTTTAGATAGTAAATACATACACACACACACACACACACACGGGTGGCTATGCCTCTCCTCGCACACAGCAGTAGCTCTGATCACTCCGACATGTGCTTAAAAGCAAAGCAAGCGAGGCTCAGATGCCTGGGTGAGGTGTGATCTTCACCAGGCTGGGGTATAGTTTCCCTTTCGAATTGCTACAGCTGCCTTTCTAACAAACAATTAGTCTGCCTTGCTAACCAAGTACAAGGAGCAAATGGACCAATGCCCCAGCTGTCCGGTGGGCCACCTGGCCCCTTCTGAGGGTCAACCCACTCTGCCAACATCAACTTTACAGAGGAATCGGACCACTAGTCTCTCTAGCTCCGCGTTGACTGCACCGACTGGCAGTGGCTCTCCTGGGTTTCAGGTTCAAGGGTCGTTCCAGTCCAATCTGGAAGCGCTGCCAAGGCCTGGACCTGGGATCTGTTGCATGCAAAGTAGATACTCAGGTATGAGCATGCAAGTCTGCAAGGTCAACATGGAAAGGCACAAACATGTTGCAAACCAGTGTGTTTCAAACCACTGAGGATGGCTGAACAGGTTGATGAGCCTGACTTGTGGAGGAACTTGAGACAGGGCATCCTCCAAAGACTGCAGAGATATGAAGTTTTGAATGCTAACAAAGAATGGGGGGCTCTCAGAACCTGGGGCTTCAACTAACAACTTAGCTGCACTTAGTAACGCAAGGAGAACTTGTTGGATCACAACAGACTATTCAATCCAGGTTTTGCTTCTCACAGTACCTAACCAGATACCTCTGGGAAGACTACAAGTAGGACCTGGTGGTAATTCTTCTCCATCTTTTGGGGCGCCTGGTAAATGGGGGTATGCTGCCCCTGAACTTGGAAGCTCCACTGAATTATCATGGCCAATGGCAGATCTCTCCTCCTCCACCACGTATCTGTCTGATCCCCTTTTAAAATGATCTAAGCTAGTGGCCATCACCTTGTAACTGTAAGTTCTATATATGAACAAAACATGCTACTGTGCTTATTTAAGATCCTTTATTTCAAATGCACCCTGTCAGTTTTTTCAGAGCTCTTCCAAGCTCTTGAGGGCGTTTGACTGGGACATTTCTCAGTGCTATAATGTCCTGCCCTTCCCCCTCTCCAGAATATCAGACTCTTGTTCTTTTGACTCCCAAACACAGGCAGGTTAAGACAGCATGCGGAACCACAATTTATATGAAGCACAATTTATTTAACAAATCTGGATTGCAATCACAGACGACCACCACATCTTGGTTTGTTTCCCCATATGATCCTGCCCCTTCTTCTGGCCACTCATGATCTATGCTTGCCTCTCTATGTGAGAGTCCTGTGAGGGTGGAGCTACTGAAACAAACCAAGATGAAACAGCAATTGCAGGTTCAAACATCATGCAAGTTTAAGGTGAGGAAAAACCAACCACCTGCAAACCTTGGGTTGCGAGCACAGTTAGATGAAATAAGCCATGGTTCCATGTGATGTCTGAGCCCCCATCGTTCTTACGAGACATCTGCTTTGTGATTCAACTTCTACAGCTACAGAGCATGTATCTTTTCCTATTGCTTAGAGTCATCTTGATGGAAAACTGCAAAATGCCAGTGAGCATTCCTCTAGACTTGGCCTCAAACTGGTTCGGAATCTGCAAGAGTGGGACAAGTCTGGTTTGGGACTCACATTGAAATGGTGGTAACTTGAGTTAGGAAAGGTATAATGCGGTGGAAACTGGCTGAGAGAACAGCTGGTAACAGAAAAGAAAAACAACATGGCAAACATTCTTTGCATACTTCTCACATACTCTCTGGTATGGTTACAAAATCTCTCCTCTGCACTCAGCATGACAATGCTTATTAAGGCAATTCGAATGGCATGGAGTCAGAGGATTCTGATGCCGGGACCACAGCACAATACCACTGGCTTTGCTGCTATGGAATGTAAGATATACTTGTGGTTGCTGGGCAGGCCCTGGGAGAAAAGCATGGCTGGATGAAGCAACACCCACCAATGGTCTCGGTCTGAAGTCAGACAGACCAAGGCTGCATACATTTTCTCCGCAGAAACTGCCCTGACGAGAGGGATGCTAAGAACATTAAGACTCACTGTGAGGTCATACATAAGATTCATCTAGACTTTCATCTGGTTTCTCAAAGCGGACAACCAGATGCCTCCAAGAAGCTCACAAGCCAGAGATCAAGATGATAAGCTCTCCTTGTGGCTGCTCCACAGCCCCAGGTATTCAGTGCTGCACTGCCCCCTGCACTGATAGATATGGCTAACAGGTACCCAAAGATGTTTCCTCCTCCATGAACTTAGTCAATCCCCCTTAAAAGCCCTCTGAGCTAGTGATCATCACCACATCTATGAGAACAACAGAAATACGCTGCTGGATCAAATTGGAGGACCATGTTGTTTTGCATGTGGCCAATCAGGTGCCTCTAAGAAGTCCAGAAACAGGGTTTGAAGGAAATATATTTCTCCCCCAATAGTCACTAATAGTCACTCTCCCGCTAATAGTCACTGGCAGACCTGCCCTGCTCCATGAAATGGCCTGACTCCCTTTTAAATTCAGGCCCACCCCCTCCTGAACACACACTGAACAGTCTTCAAATACCCCAATTTCAGACTGAAAATAGCTGCCCCCGCCCTCCTGTTATGAGTTGCCAAATGTTTTATGCTGGTTGGTAGATGCCCTATTCATTTACTCAGCAATATCCTGTCCGCCACTTTCTTTTTTTAAAAGACAGATGTTTTCTTTTGATTGAAAATATATTTGACAAAACAGAATGGCCTAACAAGACTGTATATTGTCACATTTCAGAATAATCCTCTGCAGCTGGAATGTGGCAACTGTCAGGCCTGGCACTGTATAGAGCCTTAAGTATCCACGAGCACACGTTTATACAGAGACAAGATCCACCTACCCTCCGTGAAGAAATAAAACATCTCGAAGCCCCAGGAAGGGAGCTGAACGCTGAATGCCGGGCTGCTTGGGGCCTCCTTCCCAATGGACCCACTTGGAAGTCCAGTCCAGGCACCGCTTTAAATCAGGGCCAACTGGAATTTTAGGAAAGGACGGGGCTCTTGGCCCCTTCAATCACAGCTGGTCTTTGTTGGTTCAACAGCGTTTTCTTGGAGCTCTTATCTCCAGCTGCTGCCCTCCTAGACCTGCGTACAGACAACTGGGCATATGTTAGGATTTGTTGGAGAAGCCTTTCCTTGCATCTCATCAATATCAGAGGCACATGTGCTGAGATGCAAGGAGAGGCGGACTTTCTCCGATGTTGCATCCAGACTCTGGAGCTCCCTTCTTGGCGGACCCTCCTCACTTCCTACTGTTTTAGTTATCATTTTGATTGGCTGCTCTTTTGGTTGCTGTGTGTGTTTTATTAATTGCTGTTCTTCTGAGTGTCGGTCCGGCTTCCAATGACCCTATTATTGTGCTTTGTGAGCCACTTTGTATGTTATTTTAATAATGGAGGATATAAATATCCATAATCAATCAATCAACTAAGGCAAAGATCAGGACACTGATTTTACCAGGGGCAGGAGAAAAAACAAAAGGACTGTGCCCCTGGTAGATAAGGAGAATATTTCCCCCACTTCCAAAGAGAGAGAATATCATATTTCAGCAGGTCGCGGTCCAGTGTCCAGAGTGTCCTTGTTTTCAGGATCAACCTCTTTGAAATTGGAAAGCAACTTTTTAAAAAGCAACGACTTTAATCATTCACATCCAAAGGCTGTCCAGACTGGCGGACAGCAAAGCAATGGATGCTGGAGCAGGGTGGAGTTGAAGGACTGCGAAGGAGCAGTTATTTATAGGTGATGAGTGCACAGAAATAAAATCTTTATCTGGCTACTGGAAGGCCTCTTAATCCAAACCACTGGAGGAAAAGGCATATGTTTAACCCAACTTGGAACACAAGCAAGGGGAAGAGGCAGCAGAGGACCACGTCCGTGTGGCAGGGGGTGCATTCTAACTAGGAGGAGGAAGCTGAAACCAACGTATCGAAAGGACAATGCTCACAGTGCCAACAGCCTTGCATGTGTGTATAACAACAATATTTATATACGGCTTTTCAACAAACGTTTCCAAAGCAGTTTGCATAGAGAAACAACAAATAAAATCAATAAATAAGATGGCTCCCTGTACCCAAAGGGCTCATAGCCAAAAAGGAAACATAAGATAGACACCAGCAACAGTCACTGGAAGTACTGTGCTGGGGGTGGATAGGGCCAGTTACTTTCCCCCTGCTCAATAAAGAGAATGACTATGTTTAAAAGGTGCCTCTTTGCCCAGTTGAGCAGGAAGGTATAAGGCCTTCCAGAGCAAGGCAATGGTTCTCCCGCAGCATTTCACTATGGGAAACCAGTGTGTAGTGCTGCAGATGAACATCTGCTTTGCATGCAGAAGGCCCAGGTCCAATCTCTACAGGTAAGGCCCAGGTCCAATCCAGGTCCTACAGGTAAGCTCCCTTCCTGAGAGTCTGGAGAGCTTGTGCTACTCAGAGTAGACAATACTGAGCTAGATGGACCAAGGGTCTGTTTCCTTATGCAAGCGCATAGCCCATTGGTGTGAAGAACAGAGATCACGCAGAACCACCTGCATAACCTGTGTGGTCGTTGTGCCCAGAGCCAATGAGCATGTGGAGGTTGGGGGTGGGTGGGTCCTTCTACTACAATCCTTTGCTCCCTGATCCCACCTGTGCAGCATCTCAGCTGAATCACTTGAACGGCATGATCCAACTGCCTCTCATGCAGGAAGGGCAAACCAAAGTGTGGTTTGTGGCAAATGCCATTTGGGATCTTTTCTGTTGCCATCCCTCCCTGCCATCCCCCCTGTCTCACTTTTCAAGGCACTATCCTAGGAAAGGAGGATCACAGATATTGCTGCCAAGGAATAACAGAAGTCGGTCTTCTCTCCCCCCACCCCCGCCCTCCTTGTTTGGCTTGCGTAGCAAAAAAAGGAGAGGGAAAGCACCGGCTCTCTTGGCGGGGAAAGTTAACTACGGGGCAAGTGTTTTGGCAAGACAGCCAGTGATGAGAAGAAGGGAAGGTGGAGTGGGGAGGGGCAGGTTGAGGAAGAAAGGGTTGGCGCCGTGTCTGTTGTGGGGTGGGGGTTCAGACGGATGGCTCGGTCTTTTATACATTTTGGACCGGGGAGAGGCACACAGATGGTTTGTGGTTTAAAATGATTCCAATAAATCAAGGCCATAAGAGTACTCAAAATGCCCCCATCTCTCGCTCTCTCCCCTAACTTTGCATCACTGCGGAACAACAACAATGGAATGCATGACCAGAGGTGGAGTGGTGGGGTCTCAGCCCGAACGGGATGGGGGAAGGCGAACCGGGCCAATGAGCCAAAGGGACAGGCTTTGGGGGCCCACAAGAGCAGGTGTCAGCAGAAAGGGCCGAGCCTTAGTGTCAGGTGCATGTGCCAGGGTGATGCAAACGCATGTGAGCTAAAGTGGTGCCATGAAAACAGTTCGCCTCAGTCCGTTCTCTCCCCCAACCCACCCCGGTACATGCAGTAGAATGTGCCTCTTGACACTTGAAACTATTAAGAAGCGTTTAGGGACAAAGAAAGCCGCCTAACACTGAGTAAGGCCATGGATCCACTTAGCTGAGGACTGTCTACACCAATTGGCAGCAGCCTTCCAGGGTTTCAGGCAGGGATCCCACAGCCCTACCTGGAGATGCCACCAGAGATTGTACCTGGGACCTTCTGGGGGGAAACCAGGGCTCCTCCCCTAATATCAATGAGAAGATCAATATCCACAGGCAAGTTTCTACCCCCAAAACTGTTTGATGATAATTCTTTGCAACATGCAGCCATGGAAGGAGCGTTGGCATGTTCTAGGGTACACAGTCAGTTCACGGGTGGGGCGAGGCTAGATTGTGAGAGTGAAGGGACAAAAGGCCCGTCTCACTTTCCACCTTCATGTGTTCCGTCAACACATGGAGGGCAGCGGGACTGTGCTGCATGGCCCCGCCCCCCAACCAACATGCAGCCATGGCCCCGGCCATCCGCATACTGGGAGCAACGAAAGAGGGGCTTGTGCTCTAGGGATTCTCCACGTTGGGTCCTCAGATGTTCTTGGACTTCAACTCCCATAATCCCCAACCAAAGGCCACTGGGCTGGGGGTTATGGGAGCTGAAGTCCAATAACACCTGGGGACCCAACGTGGAGAATCCCTGCTCTAGAAGACAGACCCAAGACAGGCAATGGGGAACAAGAGGCATGGGTGAACAGGACAAGCATTTTTATGAAATGCAAGGCTCCTAATATTAATACAATGATAAAACTTTGAACATTTTAGGCCACCTCTCCATCATGTTCAGACTGTTCTACATGGATTACCGCCATTCCATTCCCAGTTCCTGGCTGGCAACATTCTAGAGGAAAACCTTTCCTGAACCACTCCAGCCCCACCTTACAAGCATCTTGACTGCCTCAGGCTTAACACTCCCTTCTTTTCTAGCATGTACATGCCCATGCCAAATATGTCCAGCTACAGTCACTTGTACATCCTCTGGAGAGAGACAGCACTACTTCTAGATAGGACTTAGTCCTTGATAGTACACAGTCAATACTAGTCCCACTGCTTTCCCTGGGATTGGAGCAGTGAGTGGAAGGACCCTCCAGTCTCTGCCACCAGCCACATTAAACAAGGCTGCTGGGGAGCTGCACCAATTCCACCCAAACAAGAAGACCTGCAAGGGAGAAATTCATCTGTCCCCAAGTGGACAAGGCTGCTTACAACTTGCCACTTTGTTCTGGTGTGGATCTGTAAGCCTGTAGGCAGGCCTGGCGTCTCACTTTCATTCATGGACAATGCCTGCCACCAATATTGTATTGTGTTTTTGACTGACGTGAGTTGCTTTGGGAGTCAATTTTTGACTGGAAAATGGACAAAAATGCCATCGAGTCAATCAAACGGAAGTCATGATCACTTTAGGATTAGAAGGTTGTGCCATGGTACATTGTTTCTTTCTGCATCAGATGCCTGGCACAAACAGGAACATAGGAACACACATAGGAAGCTGCCTTTTACCAAGCCAAGCCATTGGTCCCTCTTGCTCAGTACCGCCTACTCTGACTGGCAGCGGCTCTCCAAAGTTACAGACAGAAGTCTTTCCCAGCCCAACCTGGAGATGCTGCCAGGGAGAAAACCTGGGACCTTCTGCATGCAAGCAACTTAATGCTCTTCTACTGAACCATAGCCCCTTCCCTTAAGGGGAATCTCTTACAGCATTCACATGTGGTCTCCCATCCAAATGCTAACTAGAGTAGACTCTAATGAGCAAAGGGGATAGTTCATGTTTGCTGCCACAAGACCAGCTCTCCTCCATATGTGGAGGAAAGTGAAATCAAGGGAGGGATATTATCGACCATGAAAAGTGGATGACGAGGATGGAATAAACCTATTCTTCATAGGGGAAAAGCAAGTCCCTCTGTGTGCTGTCAATGCCTTCACCACTTTCTTTGAGCGAGTCAGGAGGGGAGGGAGCCGTGATGGGTCCCTCAATAAAATAAAACCTTCCACACCAGGCAGCCACAGATGGAAGTCATTACAGTTTGGGAGTGGCAGGTATCTCCCTCTTGCACACAGAGCTCATCTGGATGGAAGGAGACAAGAGGGATAGATTTAAGAGATCAAAGACAACCTATCAGACGAATCAGTCTAGGAATTTCTAGAGTAGCCATGACCATGGTATTTCGGCACGGAGACAAGTACGGGTAATTTTTGTGGTATGCCCTGATCCTTGTCATGCCTTCAAAGGGCAATGTGGTAAATCCTCGGTGCATCCTGCTTGAGGCCGAGTATCTGCACAATCACCTGGTCATTTCCCCAGTAGCTCACATGCTTTTTACCCTAAATCACCTGCTACCCGGCGGCGTGCCAAACTAACAAAAAGAAATATAGGCAAGCAATTCAAAGCCGCAAGCTGTGCTCCATGCCTTGCCTTTGTATGTAATGCAATAGCATGTAAAAAGCTAAATAAACCATTTTCCAAATGTCTGGAAAACGTTCTGGACAACAAAAGGCAGCAGAGAATAACCAATGGTCATGCCAATTATAACGCATAGGACAAGGCGCTCTAAAGCTACTTGGCCTCACAAGAGGCTACTCAAACAATCGCCGTGAGAATGATCATGAAGTTGCACTTAAGTCTTTTCCAATTCAAACATAACTCTCATCCAACCCCAGATGCTGATGGGGTGAATAGGCTTGAATCTTGGAACTAGGGCGACCTGGAATGTGGATTTTGGGACAAACAGAACAGCACCTCAAGTCTTGCTGGGTCAACTAGGTAGACGAACAGCCTCTAAAACAAACACTCAGGGCAGGATGGCAGGTCAAATTCATCCGTCAGACAAAACCACATGAGGAGAAGCAGACCTGAAGCCAGGAGAAAAGTAGAAAGCCCGCTGCCTTATATACTAGTTTGCTGTCTCCCAGAATGCTTCAGGTTGCTGATCATTTAAGGAAGACTTTGGACACATTTCACTCATCAGTTGCATGCTGGTGGATAAGGACTTGAGGAATGGAGCAATCTGCAGGGAAATCCAGCTGTCCAGAGCAGTGGAGGTACAGGTCAAGACCAAGAGAAATCAGAACAAAATGGGTCCCTGTGTGATGCTCTTAATGCCTGCAGAACCTCATTTATACAAGGGATGTGGGCTGAATCTATGTGAGAAGCAGCACCCGAATGGCAGCCTTTCTAAAGAGAGATGTCACCCTTTTGCTACCGCTGGGGTCTCGCTAATGGTCACAGTCTTGGCCTCATGAAATGTGCACATCTAGGATAAAGCCACACCCCTTTAAAGCTTGAACTCAACTGTCAGGCCCTGGAGGTGGGCTGCAACAGATAGTTTCTCTCCATTGCTAAGGCAATATGAGAACATATAGTCTGGCTTACAGTTGTCTGTTCACAGACTCCCCCGCCCCGTTGCAATCCATGATATAAAGCATAGGACAGCCATCATGCCCTTGATCTCTCACACACTCTCAGCAGACTGAAAACTGGTTGGCACTGCAGGCAATCCAAAAGCTGGTGTGGCCCTCTTCATTTCCTCCTGAGCTTTGCCACCATGCTCTCGCCCTCCACTAAAACAGCAGGGCGCTGGGTATATTTAAGCAAAACAGATGTTGCCCTAGGTGAAGTGGAGCAGGAAATATAGAACAGCTGTCCATCTCGGGCCTCCCAAATACAGTCCACATTCTTCCACCCCTAACTGGAGCAGACAGGGACAAGGAAACTGGTCTGGAGAAAAGGCCAATGGGCCAAAGATTGCTTTCACCAGAGGGAAAGAGCATGCTAACCTTTCAGAAGCTGCACGAGCATATCAGAGAACCTGTTAGGGACTTGTTGAGTTTGTCAACTGAAGCTTCTTACAACCTCGTCTGAACCCAAGATCTGAGTGGTGCATGCAAGCACTTCCTTCTCTAAGGTGCATGATGCAGAGGATTACAAGAGGCTGGGCAGAACCAAAGCAGAACCAGAATATTTCAAACCAGACTATGCTATAACAGACATCAGTAGCCCAACAATGCAACATGTCACATTAAAGTGCCTACAGAGCTAAAGCTCAAGGTGATCCAAATGAGTAATGATATCCTTCAGAGAAAGAATAATAAACCAGAGTCAAGCCAAACGAGGGCAGAGAAGATCCCTTCTCACAAAATATGGTGATTAGAGGGTCCTAAGCAACGCCTGTAAACTCTGGTCATTCCGTTCCAAAGGGGATATTGGAAGAGCTAGAAAAGGTGCAGAAAAGGGCATGCAAAATATTCAAGAACTGGAGCATTTTCCTAATGGAGTAAAGTGGAGAGAGTGGAAAGAGAGATTTCCCCCCCCCCTCCTTTCCCCCAAAGAACAGAATATGGACTCACCCAATTACATTAATTGGTAGAAAATTCATGGCAGGCAAAACCAATTACTTCTTCACACAACACATTTAATTTATGAAATTTGCTGCCAGAAAATGTGGCAAGAGCCACTAGCTAAAGATCTGCATGAAACAGATTTTGCGTTCTGTTTCAAGCTCAAAACAAAATGGCCGAAACGTTCCACTGAAACAGTGGTCGAGCCAGCTGTTTCAACAGAACAAACATGAAACATTCCCAGTCTTTCAGCAGTAAGGAACAATGGGGAACACGAAACACCCCATGGTCCTAAGTCTAATGGGCATAACCACACTGGCTCTCTAGAAGTAGGTTTTGTTTCTTCTGCTTCTGAATTGTTTTTATTAAAATTACGTATAATTTTAGATATATTGTGTATAGAATTATTTTATGGGCCAACTTGTTATAACAGGTGGTATAGATATTGTGTGTGGGGGGGGCTAGTTCTCCAAATGCTTTCATAACGCAAGTGAAGTCTTTCACAATCTATATGAATTTATACAGTTTTAAGATTTTAAAATTTAGCCATTTCTTCAAAGACACAAGTTTATTTGCTTTCTGCAGAGCAATTTCAGACCAGGCTTATTTTCTGTATAGGAACATAGGAAGCTGTCAGACCATTGGTCCATCTAGCCCAGAATAGTCTACACAGACTGGCAGTGGCTTCTCCAAGGTTGCAGGCAGGAGTCTCTCTCAGCCCTGTCTTGAAGATGCTGCCAGGGAGGGAACTTGAAACCTTCTGCTCTTCCCAGAGCAGCTCCATCCCTGAAGGGAATATCTTCCAGGGCTCACACTCCTAGTCTCCCATTCAAATGCAAAGCAGGGCAGACCCTGCTTAGCTCAGGGGACATGTCATGCTTGCTACCACAAGGCCAACTCTCCTATTTCACTCTGCATAATACTTGGATTTCCTCAGACATTTCCACTTCTCCTTCCACTGGTCATGAAAGAAAGGGAAACAAGCAGAACGCAGAGTGCAAGGGAAAGGGTCTGATGGGAGGAGAAGGAACTCTCCCACTTAGCATGCATGAAGTGTGGCCATCGCTGATGCTGACGATAATTACAGGCACCTGTATCAGCAACCACAAGGCATCCTGAGCCGACTTCCACATAGCGGCCTCTGCCAAGCCATCCCAACTCCTGCGGCCCTTTTCTCTTGCAGCACATGCATCGATGGCAACCACCTCTCCTCTCCTCTCCTGCACCCCTCTCTTGCTCCTCACACTGTGTTCTCTCTCCTTTTTCTACCACAGCTGGTTAAAATTATGTTGGAATTTTGTTTTTCTGTCAAGTGAATTTGGATGTGGTAAATCCTTTCCTGCCATCACCACAGCCTTCCAATGAACATTCAGGCTGTGTGCAATATACATGATTTAAGGAAGGTGCTCTGGCTGGAGTTGTTTCCGAGTCAGAGGCTGAGCTGCCAAGAGGGTCTCTTTGGCTCACAGACAAATGGGGCCAGCCGAGCGAGCTCGGGTTGACCCCTGGCGGGAGGGCAGGGGGAGCCCCCAAGGCCATGGCAGCGTCTGCCAGTGACTCCCTTTGCAAAGATGAAAGGGAAGAAACAACACCTCTGTGCAGGCACAATTCCCACTCTTGGCATTGAGAGACTTTGAAAGCAACAGAAAAACCCTCCTTCAGAACCAGGCCAACGGGAAACCACAGCACAGAGGGTGAAGGACAAGCCCTTGCCTCCTGCCAGAAGGAAGAAGCTCAAACACTCAGCTGAAATGTCCCCCTCAAAAAACTTTGTCATCCTATTGATAGGAGGGCAAAGTTATGGGAGAGTTCTATAATTTGGGGAGCGAAAATAGGAAAGAAGTGTGGGACAAATTTACCAGTGGTGGCAAAGTGCTCCTTGGTGTTCATGGGCATTATCCCTCGGCCACCCCAACAAGGCTGCAGAGTGAGGGCAGCAAGTCTTACCACACTTGGATTGATTCATGATAATGCCATGCAATGATGTGGCCTCATGAAGACAAATCGGAGTGAGGGCAATACTTTTTGCCTCCACTTTAGAGCCGCGTGGGGGAAATGGTGCCTGCCAGTAACCAGCAGCACAATAACTGTCCTCACTGAGCATTATAGTGCTCAATCTGTCTGAGTTGACTTGAGCTGAACCAAAAACGATTTGTCACAAATCAGAAGGTGGAGGCAAAAATGTATGTTGTGTGTGTGGGGGGGGGGTTCAAGAAACCTATTTCCCCCACCTCTTAAGCAAAAAGGTTTTGGCCCGGCTCAAGTCAACCCAGACACAAACTGAGCACTGTAATCTTGAGGACCAACTTTGTTTTAACAGAGTAATCATTCTGTGGTGGTTTTGCAGGTGCATTGTTATAATACAAGACTACCTAAGAGAGCCCTTGAAGACTATCCAGAAGTTGCATTTTCACCTAGTGACCAAGGACTCCAAGGCAGGACTTTGGGAGCAGGTATACCAGTTCCGGTCCAATTGTGCTGGCTGCCAATTTTGCTTCTGAGGATCATTATCAAGGTGCTGCTTATGAATGTAATACTTATTTCCACATGAATTCCACTGCTACCACACTTGCATGCACGCACACAGGCCAAGATTTGAATTATATGCATCCCAAATGTACGGGAAAGTGTCTTCTCATACAGAGTGTATGGCATTCCCCATTGTAGTGCTATCCTTACTGGCTTACAGGCAGGGTTCTTACCCCCAGAACCCTGCCTGATAGTTTCATGGTAGATATTAAGCTAAGATCCTTTCAGTTTCTTGATTCACAAGATCTTTGAAATCTTTAGGCTTTTAGGATGCCTCCATTTTTGCTGCTAGCAAATTTTGGCAGTTTTTGCATTGGTTTTAAAACAAAACAAAACACACCTCCTCCTGCCCTTTTTACTGAACTTCTGTTTGCCTCTTTTGTAAACTGATTTGAAAAGAACACTAGTGAAGAGAGACTTTAAAACAAACCAATCAGTGCAAACAACTATCCTTCATTCCTTTGGAAGCATATCGTCTGCCAGCCTTTCCTGATTTGAATTACATCTCTGAAGAGGTTTTCGCTGCTGGGATTTTAAAAAAATGCCTTGATGTTGCTTCCCCCACTCTCCCAACCACCGCTGTGTTGTCTTCCTTTCCTTTCTTTATTTGACTGTGTTTTAATCTTAATTTTGTACCTGGAATCTTTTTTTGATGTGGCCCACAGAATTGCAAAGTAAATGCAAACGCAAACAGAACTTTACTATTCCAGTGTACTCCACAAACATGATCTGGCGGTAATCCTCAAAACCACCTTGCAAGGTAGGCCAACAAGGGGACCCTCATTACTTGTGGAGGTTCTGTTCTCGCTTATAGGCGCAAATATGGAAACTGCAGATAATGAAACCTTACCCCTTCGGGAATCTAGGGATTAGGCTCCTACAAAAACGGGCCAAAAAAGCAAGAGGGGCAGAAATAAGAGGAGAAAACCACAGTACCTTATTCTCCAGGTCTCCAGCAATCCCCTGCCCAACATGGTTGCATCTGGCAAATATTCACCTTAAAAAAAAGAAGAAAAAAAAAAAGAGCCACAACATGGCTCTCTGCTGTAGAATGGCGGCTGGAAATGACATTGCAAGTCATTTTCGGGTCATTTCTGGCTACTCAAATGTGTGGTTAAGTTAATTTCACCTATTTTCTATCTGGGGATAAAGAAACTGGGTCTCTAAGACCCAATTACAGATACATGACACTGTGATTTGCAGGTAATGAGGGCCACCTGTATTAGTATCCCCATATTGCAGATGGAGGGCTGAGAGGAAATGGGGGGCAGGCTTACCTAAGGCCACTTTTTGAGTTCCTAGTGCACACAGGATCTATGATTGATTGAATTTCAATACTGTCCCAAACTTGTGTGTCTGGACAGTTTACAATAAACCCAACATAATACAGTATAATAAATCAACAATGAAACATGAAGATAATTTTAAAATCACATCAAAATTTAATTAAAAGCGTGGGTGAATAGGCATGTTTTAAGCAACTTCTTAAAATCTGCAGGAGATGGGGAAACTCTTACTTCAACAGGGAGTTAGTTGAACTGGGGAGATCCCTTAGTTACTACACTACACTCATCACCTTCATAGCCCTTCAGACACCTCCCCTGCTCAGGTGATATATGTGGGACAGGCTCAATACAGTCTATGGATTTTCTGAAACTTAGAAGGAGCTGTCTTTCCTTCTAAGCCACTATAACCCTTTAAAGGCAATGAAGATGCTTTAGGTCTGGAGCCGAAGCTTAGATAGTCACCATTAAGTGGAAAAAAAAGGGGGGGGTGCCCATGTGTCTGTGTGCGCCCATGCATGCAGCTGCTGTCATGCTGCAAAGCATGATGATACATTGCAACTGGTGATCAACTCCAGTCACTTTGCATGTAGCTGGTCTCGCCGCCATGCTCCGGTCCACCACTCAGCTCTTTTGGACCGAGCTTCAGTTCCCAGCACAGTTAATATGCGTCCTTGAGTGATCCTCCCTGAACCCCCCCCTCGAGCCCCCACCTCCCGAAAACAGCCAAAGAAAACCAACGTGCTATATTTGTTTTCTCGAGAACCGGCCAGGAACGATTCCCGTAAGGCTCGGCCTGGCTTAAAGAAGCTGTGTCTGTGCGTGATTCGGAGCCTGCCTTTGGCAGAGAGGCTGGCTCCAGTGGTGACACAGGGGTGTCGGGCTTGAAGTCCTTCAAAGCGGGGCGCCACAAGGCAGGTAGGGCAAAGAAGGGGGCTTGGGCAGCCCACAGACAATTGCTGCAGCTGCTGTGGATGTGGCTCGCGTTTGTTGTGCTGGATTCAGGAGCAAAACACATTCGAGTGCAGCTGTGTGTACCAAAGCCATGACGTATGGGAGGAGGAGCAGCAGCTTTGGAAGGAAGAATCAGTGCTAGACAAGTGCCTAACCCTTACTATGCCAGCCCATCGTATCCAGAAACTCTCGTCTCCCTGGCCTTCATCATCAGATGTAATCATCATCCTCTTCTTAGAGGCTGAAGAGTTTTAGCAGCATTTAAAAGAATGCTAAAAATAATATCTTTTTAGCCTATAATTTAGCAAGTATATGAATTTAAACTCATTTTAATGTTGGTTTAATGAGTTTGTTGTCGTCGTCGTTGTTTTGATCTGTTTTTAAATTTGTGAACTGCCTAGAGCCATCTGGGTGAGGTGGTATACAAATCAAGCAAACAAACCAACAAAGCCCTTCCAAGTATTCAAAGGACTGCATATTAATGATTTGGTAATCCTTGAAGCAACCCAGCAAGGTTGTTATTCTTCACAATTGTAGCTGGGGCTGAGAGGCAAAGAGCCTTGGCGAAAGAGCATCTGCTCTGCTTGCAGAAGGTCCCAAGGTTCAATCCTTGGCATCTCTTGGTAGGGCTTGGAAATATTCATCCAAAACTCTGGTTTTGCTGCCAGTGAGTGTAGACTGAGCTAGATGGACCAGTGGTCTGACTCAGTATAAGGCAATTTCCTGTGTAACCAATATGTATGTAAGGGGCTTGCCTAAGATGACCCAGGGATCTTGATGGCAGAGGCAAGAGTCAAACTGGGGACATGTTGATTTAGACCAGGTCTGCTCCACTTCAGCCCTCCTGCATATGTTGGCCTACAAGTCCCATAATCCATAGCTATTGGTCATTGTGGCTGGGGATTATGTGAGTTGTAGACCAAAAACCGCTGGGAGGCCAAAGCTGAGCAGGCCTGATTTAGTCTCTTGGCCACTATGCTACACCAGCTCTCTGTAGCCTAAGTCTGCAGTGAACTTCTTTGTGACCTGATGGTCTACTACTGAAGACAGAATGCTAAACAAGAATAGAATAGATTGACCCATGGCAGTTCTCAAAATTCTGAACCTAACCACCACACACATGCCAAAATTCTTTTGAACGTTTTTCTCATTGCTCTTATGAGTTTCCAACAAGACACATACCAGAAGACCCTCCAGTGCTTTGGTTATATGTCTGGATTTGTCTAGGCAGAAGCTTCTCCATGACAGTACTGTATTCTGATTTGGGCCATCTCACGTTGAAAAATTCAGAACCAACAGTATGTAGTACAGATCAAAACTCTTCTGAAATTCTACACTACCCAAAGCATCCAAAATCTATGCAAGAGTTCACAGAGTCTTAAGAATCAACACTTGTGTTTAAACAAAACAAAACCCCACTTCTGCATCTCTAGTCAGGACAACTTGATACAAGATCCTTCTAGGACAACTTGCCAGCAAATTCTGGTCTGAACAGGCTCAATTCTATGTCTGTGACAACATAAAAAGAAGAAAGGACAGTTCCAGTATGTCCAGGTTTGTAAGGAAGGCTTGCTGGAGAAACTGCTGCCTGTTCCAGCCCTCTAATGGGGTTTTAGTTTCTACTAAAAAGCTCAGTGTCTTTCAGAGATGAATGACAGCACTCCCAGAGTAAAGCTATGTAAGAACGAGGCTCAGTTTGCAACACAGGAGGTCTGGATTGAGATCCGATCCTGGTTCTACCAAGATTTTGGACTGGGTTGCTGGTGGTAGAGCTCTGGGCTTTGTTTCAGGTTCATCCAGCATCTGAATTCCATGCAGTAGGGCCCACCCAAGTCCAAACACACAGGATGCAGCGTGGTATGTTCTGAATTTGGCCAGTGTGAGATGTTTGGTGATCAAGTTCTCTATACTTCTGCCCATGGATTTCACAGCATGCCATGGCCTTCCTGGTTGCTGGCTTAGCAAAGGCTGACAATGTCCCCATCCAAAAAGTTACCTCCCAGGGATGATAGGAAGAATGATCTTTCAGGGGCAGGGGAAAAAGAGCAGAGAAAGAGAGATGCAGACGCCAGATTGTTTCATTTGCTAACTGGGGAATGTATGCAATTTTTCATTTCCTCACCATTAAAATGTTTCTGGGATTTCCAGTGAATGAAGACTGCAAACCTAAGGGAGGTCTTATCTTCCTACCAGCTTGCAAAACAAGGTAGCGGTGGATGTAAGAAGCAACACAGACTGCCAGGCTGGTGCAGAAAAATCACAAAAGGTTGCCACCACCCTGCCATCTTAGGTCTTATCTGCACATACACCAGGTTAATATCTTCTGAATCTCTCATTTCCCACAAGGTGGCTGTTGACACTAGCAGAGGTGCTGAAAGGCAGGTTGTGCTTTTGGTAGAACAAAACTACTGGCACAGCTGGGTGGGTTGGCAGCTGCCAAGTGAAAGCAGAAACTGGGATCACAAGGAACTTGGGAAATCACAAGGCAGGGGGTCACAAACCAGGAATTAGCCTGTAACACACCCTCAACGGGAAGTCTTTCTAAGACCTTCCCGGACAGAAGGAGCCAATCAACACCATAGGTGGGCAGATACACTCTAGAGCCCAGGACCCTTTACCACATACGGGACATTCCAAGCTGGATCCTCAGAGGGGGCAACTGTGCACAGACCAACAGCACTAACAGCTGCTTTAACGTTAACCTGCACAGAAACGTCTCCTACCTAAGTGTGTAATGGCAACAAACACTTCCTGGGTGGGCTTTCCCCCCTTGAGAAGTAGCACCACGCAGCAATGATGAGAGCCTTACAGTGTCTGTTTAAAGAAGAAAAGCAGAAGTTGGGGCCGTAGTTCAGTGGTAGAGCCTCTGCCTTGCACGGAGAAGGTCCAAAATGCCTCCCTGGCAGCATCTTCAGGTAAGGCTGGGAGAGACTCCTGCCCACAACCTTAGAGAGGCGCTGCCAGTCAGTAGACAATACTGAGCTAGACCAAGAGTCTGACTCAGCAGTTCATATATGAGGAAGGACTCATAGCTCCATGATAGAGCATCTGCTTGGCATGCATAAAATCCATGATTCAGTCTCTGGCACCTCCAAGTAGGACTGGAGGGGGGAAAAACAAACTCCTGCCTGAAACACTGGAGAGCTGCTGCCAGTCAGTGTGGATGATACTGACCTAGAGGGACCAAGGGACTGACTTGGTACAAGGCAGCTTCCTATGTTTCTAAGAAGAAAAAGAACAAGAGACAACAACGTCTCTTACTAACTCACTGACATGTCAACAGCACCACTAGTAGATCTACATCTAATCTGGATGTGGGCCATAAACTGGAGATCTGGGACTGAGGCAATGGGATTGCACAGATCCCATAAGCACAACCTTCTCTTAAAGCACAATACTAAGCACCAAACTGGCATCCGGGTGCAATGCTAAATCATACCAGCTCCCAACCACCTTAGCTTTGTCCGTGGCTGCAGATGCAGCCTGTGCCGACGAGAATGTTGAAAGGGCAAAGGGAGGGAGAAGGGGTCGTGTGTGCTTCAAAAGAACCCACATTCAGAGACTGCTAAACGGAGCCACCCAGCCCAGTCCATCCTGGAACGAGGGGGGGTCAGTGTGTGAGACGCTGTGCTTCAAGAACAGCCCCCCCACCCCCCCTCCAAGGCTCTGACTCAGATGCAGCCTCCCTTCTCTCCTGCCTGCCTGCCCCCCATGGTGACTCATGGTGCCTCCCCTGCTTCTGGCAGGTAGTAATCCCGCTTCTGGTTTCAGCCACCAGCAAATTACAGTGCACACATACACACACCCCGCCCCCATCGGCTCGCTCTGCCTCGCCAGCAGGTATGAAGCCAGCACTCTGCCCTGTTCCAAACTCACTTGCTCCAAGAAGGAGCAGGCGAGGCTGAAGCAGCCCTCATGCCTCGAAGAAAGCGGCTGGCATGGCTGCATTGTTCAGCCTTTGGGGCCAAGACACAATTCAGCCTGAAGAAATTAGAAAGGGGAAAAGAAAAGAAAAAAGCACACCAACGGGAAGACGAGGCCGGCACAAATTCAGAGACACCCAGACTGGGCCTCCTTCACTTCTCAGCCAAGGAGAAATGGCACGGCTCAGTTGCTGAGGGTCAGCGTCTCCTTCCATGGGAGATGGAAGAAAAAGCAAAGCAAATGGGAAAGCGGGGGAGCAGCAAAAATGGGGGAAGGGGGAAGTCGCAAGGAGGGAGGGGATAGGCAGCCCACATAGAAATGAAGTGAGCTCTCCCTGCTCTGTGCGTCTGCTTAAACCACATTTCAAACAAGCTAACAAGCATATACCAGGGTCAAAAGATTAAGCTTTAGAATCTCGTTAATCATCGATATTATCTTGGTGCCTTTTCACGAGCCCACCAGCAATGTGAAAAACCCTCCGCTTCCCTTCAGAAGCTTCCCACACTTGTCACCATGATTTCAGAGGCCTGACCTCACGCAACCTGCATCCCCCTCCACCTCTTTTTTGCAGGGAACTGCCTGGTGGTCTCTTGACATTAATCCAAAAGGCGTACCAGGCTCAATGTTCCCTTTGCAGCCGAAATCCAGGGCACTTAAGAACCAGAGGACTGGAAACCAGTCCAGGAGGACACTAGAGTGAATGACTGTGTTCAAATCTAAACCAGACAGTCAATATAATAACAATAAAGGAGGAGGAGGAGGAGCAGCAGCAGCAGCAAGAGACAGCAACACAGGGTTGGGAAATTCAAAGATCGTAATCACTCACACACACACCTTTTTAAAGAGCAGCTAAGCCAACCTCTTGATAAAGAGAAAAATCTATTTAATTTAAGAGTTAAAAGCACTACAAGCCTGAGGAAGAACAGAAGAGTTCAAGAGCTTGCAATGCCTTCAACAAACAGCAGGTCCCTAGTTCATCAAAGGTCCATTAATCCAGCATCCTGTTTCCAACCCCAAATGTATCATTCATGAATGTTTCTATGCCCCTTCTGAGACCACTTGATCAAGTGCCCACTGTCATATCTTGCAACAAGCTCTAGAAATTAATCATGCTTGTGTGAACAAGTCCTTTCTCTTGTCCACCCTGGATCTACATTTCACTGGGTTCTAGTATTATGGGAGAGGATGCTGAGAAAAGCTACATAACATTTGCTGAGTATTTTGAAGGTCAGACATCTTGGTAAGTGTGATGAGATGGGTTATTTACGAATGTCAACCATAGTAAATCAGGAACAACAGACCAGACGTGGGAATATCCTTAGGGAAGAGGAAGAGGAAGGATTGCTTCAGTTGCCTGCAGAGACTTGACCTGATGTTTTATCCAGTCCTAAATATGTCACTCAACTACCTATGTCTGATATCACATTCAATCCAAACACTAAACAACGTTTTGGTTACCTCGTTGGCCCAAACAGCCAGGTTTGATAGAAGGCACTTCAGGATAATTGTCTGAAATGTGGCTCACATATGGATAAACCCACTATTTAGTCCAATTTCCTGCTTGGTTCAGGACATGGAAAGAGCATCCCTAACAGATGGCCATTAAGCTTTGCTTGAAAACCTGTAGCAAAGAAGGGCCCGACACTGCTCAAGGCAGACTGTTCCACTGTCTTCCTAATGTCTAGTTCTGCTTGCTTGTAATTTCAACCCATTGGTTCTAGACTTGCCTTCAGGAGCAGCAAAGAACCAGGCCACACCTTCTACAAGATAGCCTTTCAGATATCTGAAGACAGCTGTCTTAGCTCCCCTTAGTCTTTTCTTCTCCAGGCTAAACATGCCCAGCTCCTTCAACTGTTCCTCACAGGATTTGGTTTCCAGAGGCCTCACCATCTTGGTTGCCCTCCTATGAACCCATTCCAGTTTATCAAACTCCTCCTGAAAATGCAGTGGCTACAACTGGACACAGTATCCCAAGTGAGGTCTGATGAGCACATGATCACATAGTTCACAGAAACAAGGAAAGCTGTCAAATACAGAGTCAGACCATTGGTCTATCTCACTTAGTATTGTCTACCCAGACTGGCAGTGGCTTCTCTAAGGTTGCAGGCAGGAATCTCTCTTAGCCCTAACTTGGAGATGCTGCCTGGGAGGGAACTTGGAACCTTCTGCTCTTCCCCTGAGCTATGGCCCCATCCCTGAAGGAGACTATCTTACAGTGCTCACATGTGGTCTCCCATTCAAATGCAACCAGGGCAGACCCTGCTTAGCTAAGGGGACAAGTCATGCTTGCTACCACAAGACCAGCTCTCCTCTCTAAGGAGACCAAGAGTTAACCAACTTAACAAAGAGTTAGTTAGTTAACCAAAGGTAAGCTCTGAGCTCCTCACTTTGGAGCACCAGTCTCTTTTGGTTCTATGTCCAAAATGTTTTGGTTCTATGTCCAAAATGTTTTGGTTCTATGTTTTGGTTCTATGCACCTAAACAGGTTTTTGGGCTCTTTCCTGATATCCACAAAAAGACACTGAGTGGTTAGCAGATATTAAATCACTCAAAGATTAGCAGAAATCAAACAGCTACATCTTTCTGTAAGTACAACAGGTAACCCGACTTAGGACCAGGTTACCTAGGAGAGTGCCTTCTTCAGTATGGATCCCCACCACACTTTAAGGTCATCAGGAGAGATCTGTCTGCAGCTGCCGCCAGCTCACCTGACGGCAACTTGGGATCAGGTCTTCTCTGTAGCTGCTCCTGGGCTCTGGAATGCACTTCCTATGGGTTTTAGAGGCTCAAGAGTTTCAGCAGCCTTTAAAAGAGCCCTGAAAACACATATTTTTAGCCTGGCATTTAGTGAGTGCTGGAATAAAGGGCTTTAAGGGGGAAAAGGAAAGCAAAAAAAGAAAAAGAAAGCAAAAAGAAGGGGGGAAGGAAATAAAAGAAAGTTTATCTGTGAGAATTCCAACAGATTGTTAAGAAACAAAACATCCTTTGGAGGAGACACAGAGTGTGCCTTGAAACTGACAGTGTCATCTCTATAATGTGCTGAATACTGTCAAACCAGTAGCTAGATATAAGAACAAGACAAAAGTATGACATGCTTCCTTTAAGGTAACTCAGGGTGCAACTGGTCATGACACAACGTGAGAGACATCTATGATCAGATCTGCTTTTTGTTTGTTTGTTAAGTTTAATAGCAGGGGTGAGGACACAACCCCACTCAGGACAATAGTGCTGGGGGAAAGACAAGTTAAATGCGCCATTTCCTCCACAACACCTCCTGTTGCGGAGTAAGCTGCTTTGGGTTTTTAAAAGAGAACATTGAGATATCAAAATTTTGAAACCAAATTGACAAATTAAGTATTGAGAATGATTTCTAAACACACACAGTGCCACCTGGGACAACCTCAATGCCTGGTTCTGTTTAGGGACAGGCTGTGTAGGGACGGCTCATACGAGGCTCTACACTGTCTGCAGACACTCCCTCTTGTGGCATCAAAGAAGGGAATTGTGAATGAAAGCAAAACTAGCCTCCAGCTCATGCTTTGACCCCTTGAATGGTGATTCCACTCTTGTCATTCAGCTGCATACACAGCAAAGCAGTGACACATGCTGAAATTCCACACGGATTAAACAAATCCAGCTTGAACAGTCACACACACACACACTCTCTCTCTCTCTCTCTCTCTCACACACACACACACACACACACACACACACACACACATCACTTGAAAGGACAGTGGAGGGAAAGAGGAGGATTTTGATGGCCAAGGATGCAACAGGGTAGGTGGAAGATGTGTGTGGGTGAGCAGCCTCCACCTTAATGGAGTCTTCCATATGGAGAGTTCTCCTGCTTCTGTGAGAACTTCAGACTCAACAATGCTTGCGTGACCATGCAGAAAGTTCTCCCTGAGTACTCACACAAAGCATGTTCTGCACGGCTGCGGCTACCTGGGCAGAAAGGCCTCAGGACACCAGAGGCAGAAGTGACCAAGATGAGAGCATGGTTCCCCTACCCCAGCCCAGTTTTTTTCTTCTGCATCTGTTGAGAAACAGTTAATAGGTCGCAAGGTTTCCATCCATCCTGGGCTGAACGCTTCTCTCCCCTTCAACGTGCCCCCTCGCCTTTCCTTCGGCAGCAAGCGGGAAGCTGTGACTGCTCTACACCGCTGACACCTCGGCTGCTCTGGAAACCCGTGAACTGTTTGAGAAAGGTCAACTGGCAGCCTGCACCTTTCATTTTGTTTTCGCTCCTTCCCCTCTCAGGACAGTGCAGCAGCCCCCTCTATTGGCCAAGCGTGAGAGCTGGCCAGGCCCAGTCTTGCTGGTCAAGTCTTCTACAAAAAAACCAAACCAAACTGGGGACCACCAGGAGGGGCTGCGAGAAAGATACAAAATCCAACTATCCGACTCATACCAAAAGTGACATTCCATGGCTATGCAGCAGAGAAACACGTAGCCCTGATGAACCAGGCCAGCCCAAGGCCAAATGGTGCCCCAGGCAAGGAGGCTTTGGCACCCCACTCCACTTCAACTTCTGAATGCCATTTGCTAGAAGCTAGGTTTGGAGTCCTTTTAGCACTTTGACACATACTCTGCAGATGTGAGGCATCTCTGATACATCCAATGAGAAATTTGCACACATGCTTCCGTCAACCTGGATTTCTCGATGCCACTTACAAGAAACAACAAGAAATCTGAATGTATTTCTTCTAATCTTATATTAAGATGTGTTAAATTAAGAACAAATTTAAGCGCCTGGCAGCCACACAATTGCCTGGGTCACCTTGCCCCCATATCCAGCTCTGCTGAGGACTTATTTTCTTGCTAGCCTCAACTACAGAAACCCGATTGGCTATCCCCTCAACCTCCACCAATTCATAGAACTTCCTGCTCTTCTGTTCAGATCAGCCTTACAACAAGCATTTCTGCCAGTTGCTTTTTGGACTACACCTTCCCTTTGCTCTCCGCCTGTCTATCGTCCAACATGCCTGCTCTTCTATTTCCCAGCGGCCTGTCCTCATCACTCCCCTTTTGGGAGCACTTTTGCCAAGAAGCTTGAGTATTGGCAACCATGGCAAGACAGGAGCCGGTGATTAATTCCCTGAGGCTCAGAAATAGACAGCATAGTCCACAAGGTGCAGAGCCCAGACAACATTCAAATTTGAACAGGGAACCCTTTTGAGAGGTAGAGCAGAAGCCAAAAAAAAGTGTCCAGACCTTGAAATCATGCTCTCCAGTCCCAGTTTCTCCCTAATGCAAATAATCCCCCTAGCCTCCTTATCTGGCATTTTCAAAGTTTTAGGAGCAAGCTAAATGGTAAACCTATTGTGTACTTGGGGTGTACAGTCTACACGGCTCCTAGCTGGAACACAGTCTTGAGGACATTGGAGCCTAACTGCTGGGATCCCTGGTGCAAAAGGTCACCACCCCTTCTGACTTTCTACACTCAAGCACTGTGAGGAGGACACGCTCCAAAGAAGGTTCTGCTCCTGTGAGTCATTCTCTCTCTCTCTCTCTCTCTCTCTCTCTCTCTCTCACACACACACACACACACACACACACGTGTTTCTGGCAAATGCCTGAAGCCATCTCAACTCTTTCTTATTTGCCTGCATTCATGCTCTCCGCCCCAGCGATGCTTTTTTATTCACGCAAGACACTCCAGCACATGCTTTGGCGGCTTCTGCATCATATTCGTATTTAGCATATCAACCACCACAGGATCCTGCTCTGTTTTATCCACTTCAGAGAAGGACTCCTCAGATCTTGGGGCTCCTGACATGGGGAGGGAGAGAATCTTTTCCATTCCATTGGAAAAACCTGGTAAACCCCAAGTGTCCACAAATAACCATCTTCTAAAACCCAGCTCCCTTGAGAATAATGTTGGGAAAAGTTGCAGCAAAGAGAAGAAGAGGACGACCAGCAGCAAGGTGGATGGGCTCGATTACGGCAGCAATGCATGCACCATGGAGAGACCTTCAAGGCCAAGTTGAAGACAGATCATCCTGGAGATTATCTATGTGGTCGCTAAGAGTCGACATTGACTTGACCGCACTTAATCAATCAATAGGACTATTCTAATGTCTGCCACAATTGTGTACCAAACGGCTGTGGCTTTTGTGAAATGGCAAATGTGTTCTCTGCCTTGAACATGCCAAGAGAATGGTAGAACAAAGTTATAAAAACAATCTAAAGTCAATCTGAGCAGATGGAGAAGTAATGATTGGAATGGGGAAAGAAATATTGTGCAGATAAAAGCAGGGGAGGGGAGAGAAAGAATAAGATGCTCTGAAACTCTGGGAAGGTACAACTCTTCATTAGGTGTGTTCTTTCTCTCCATCTCTCTCTACACACACTTGCAGTATTGCTTTGTTTCTGTGGATGCCTCGTGACACAACTGCTGAATTGAGATAGGCCACAGACATCAGGCATATCAGAAGAAAAAGAAGAAGGGTAACATGAAGGGCTTCTTCTGTTTCTTCAGATATGCCTGATGTCTGTCTCAGTTCACCCATGTGTCACAAGGTATCCAAAGAAACAAAGTGATGCGCTCTCTCTCGCTCTCTCTCTCACACACACACACACACACACCCCTCCTACAATCTACAGTCCTCTGAAAGTTTAGAAATTAACATCTACTCATTTGGGGGTGGGGGTGAAGAAGAGTTCTGTGAAGCTCACAAGTTTGCCAAAGCCATCTTTCACCAACAGAAATTGGCCTGGGTACAACCCAACAAATGTTCAGCACACTTGTTCCATGGAGACCAAAGAGAGTTGACTGCAGATTTCGGAGCTCCTGCTCTTTTCTCTTTGTCTCTTCCATTCCATGGGACAAATTTGGTAATCATCAATTGCCTGTCTCTAATTTGGACACATGGCATGATGAATGCTAATGAAAATTAAGATGAAGGTGGCAACGGATGTAAAGCTGATTAACATTCTGGCTGGAACCAGTCGGCTTTCTCCCGGGTCCTGTTGTCCGAGACACAACATTATTCATTTTCCTTTGGAGGAGTTTCAGCATGAATCAAAAGTATCCCAAGCTCTTTCAAAAGAGAGCAGGAAATTGTGCTAGGGTAGCATCATGGGTCCAAACCCAAAATACATCACTCACTGCCGGCAGCCTAACAGACCAAGCAAAAAAGTGACGGCAGAATAAATTAATCCTAATAAATGTAGGATTCCGATCATGCATGCATAAGTAATGGCAGAGTCGAGTTATGGGCGATTGATGAAGTCACCGCTTCAAAAGTGCCTTGATCAAATTCGTCATTTGTAAAACAGGCGGCAAAAGGGGGGGGGACCCCAGCACCCTCGCTGCCTTTGTTAAGGGACATGAATACACGCCGCGCATCAGAGTGATTGATGGGCTTACAGTGCGGCAAAAATTAGAACGGGAGGTAATTAGGCTTGCTCCGTGGATGATAACGAAGAGATGAAAGGCAGAAAGTAGATGAGTTGGGAGGGTGCTTTGAGTGTCTAAGCGAGGCTGTCGTAGCTCCCTCCCTCCCTCCTCCTTTCAGACTGTGGTGTTGGGCTTTCACAGCTCTCCCATTCTTACTCTGGACACAGCTGGAAAGAGCAACAGAGCAGCCTCCGAGAGGCATGCCTGGGCTTGTTCAACACGAACCCTCCTCTGTCAGGAAGCCTGGCTGACCAGTGTGGGTGTGAAGCCAGACTGGCTGAGAGACTGCTGACTGCTTGGAGAAGGGGGACTTGGATGAGCGGTTGACGGCATGAGCACAGGGGCTGGGAAGGGGCTCTGGGCACTGCAAAGCTGTTTATATCCCGCCTTCCCAGCCATCAGAACCCAACATAGGCAGTTGCCTTCTACCGAGTCCCACTGGCCCCTCTACCGAGTCCCACTGGCCCCTCTAGCTTCTGTCTACACTGACTGGCAGTAGCTCTCTGGGCTTTCGGGCAGGATCTTTCTCAGCCCTCTCTGGAGATACCAGGGATTTAACCGGGGACCTTCTGCATGCAAATCCCAATTGCTGGGGGAGGAAGGAAACAGCACGGACTGGTTGTTGCCTTTGCCCTGTTTGCGGCTTCCAAGCCAAATCTGGCTGGCCACTGTATGAAACAGGAAGCAGGACTTGATGGGCCTTCAGAAGGCTTCTTTTACAGTCTTATGGCTACCACTGGATGCTTTTCTCATCCCTATCGCCATACTTCCCCTCATTCTCTCTAGACTGAGAATAAGTCTCTTCCTCCCCAACCTCCACCCCAGTCAATTTGGCTGTTGGAACACCTTTTCTCTAGATCCATTTCTCCAGGACAAACTTTTCCAGAACCACCCCAAGTTCCCCACCCCTCCTGTTGCAAGGGCCCTACTCGAAATAGCTATCTGGAGTAATGCCCAGAACCTGTAGCACCCAGCTGAACCGACTAGTTCGAGAAAACAAGAGTAGTCCCCATGGAAAGAATGACTCAATGGACTGTTTAGACGTAGTTTCAACCCTGGCCAAGAATCTCCTCCCTCCTCCTCCTCCCTTCTTTGAACAGAAATATCTAGGAAACTGGGTTGGTGGAAACTACTACAATTATCCCAATTGGGGGAAAGCAACACTCCCAAAATGAAATGAGATGGCCGGAATACACTAACTTGCTAGGGATTATCCCGCAATGCATCTTCCAAAAATATGACCTTCTACTCAACAGCTAACTCATTTTAAGACCAAGCTATAAGCCTTGAGAAATAAAGCTTCCTGAGCATCTCTATGACTGATGTGACATGAGTACCAGAAGCCAGCCTGGGTGAATAAAACTTCTTTCGTGAAATAAACAACAACACAGGCTACTTTCTGCTCCCTTTCTTTCTGTCCCTCACAGACATCAGGAAAAAGCTAGAGACAGTTAAGCACGCCAAAGGCAGACTGCAAGCAGTAAGACCCTTAAAGTCAGAGTTCATTCTAAAGGGATTTAGGTTACAATCCTGTGCTCATTTATCTGGGAGGAAGTCTCACTGAAAACATGTAGAGGACTGATCTGCAGAATACGCAACTTTCGCTAGACGGAGAAGTACAAAATTATTATGTGTGGTGTGGAAAAAGGAATGGTGAAGGGTTTCCCCCTCCTGCCCCCATAATACCAGTACTTGGAGTTACCTCCATGACATTGAGAGGCAGTTGATTTGAATAAAAGGAAGTACAGAGAGGGAAATAAGTATTTGATCCCCTGCTGATTTTGTCCGTTTGCCCTCTGACACAGAAATGACCAGGCTATAATTGGAATGGTAGGTTTATTGTAGCTGTGAGAGACAGAATAACAACAAACAAACCCTCAAAAGCCCAGTGCCCAAAAGTCAGCGATGGATTTGCATTGTAGTGAGGGAAATAAGTATTCGATCCCCTATCAACCAGCAAGATTTCAGGCTCCCAGGTGTCTTTTCACTATATGCAGGTAACAAGCTGAGATGAGGAACACCCTCTGTAAGGGAGTGCTCCTAATTCCAGCTTGTTACAGTACCTGTATAAAAGACACCTGTCCATAGAAGCAAGCAATCACTCAGCTTCCAAACTCACCACCATGCCCAAGACCAAAGAGCTGTCGAAGGATGTCAGGGACAAGGTTGTAGACCTGCACAAGGCTGGACTGGGCTACAAGACTATCACCAAGCAGCTTGGTGAGAAGGTGACTACAGTTGGCATGATAACTCGCAAATGGAAGAAACACAAAATAACTGTCAATCTCCCTCGGTCTGGGGCTCCATGCAAGATCTCACCTCGTGGAGTTGCAATGATCATGAGAACGGTGACAAAGCAGCCCAGAACTACACGGGGGGAACTTGTCAATGATCTCAGGGCAGCTGGAACCATAGTCACCAAGAAAACAATTGGTAACACACTACGCCGTGAAGGACTGAAATCTTGCAGTGCCCGCAAGGTCCCCCTGCTCAAGGCAGCACATGTACAGGCCCGTCTGCAGTTTGCCAATGCACATCTGAATGATCCAGAGGAGAACTGGGCGAAAGTGTTGTGGTCAGATGAGACCAAAATCGAGCTCTTTGGCATCAACTCAACTCGCCGTGTGTGGAGGAGGAGGAATGCTGCCTATGAGCCCAAGAACACCATCCCCACCGTCAAACATGGAGGTGGACACATTATGCTTTGGGGGTGTTTTTCTGCCAAGGGGACAGGACACCTTCACCGCATCGAAGGGACGATGGACGGGACCATGTACCGTCAGATCTTGGGTGAGCACCTCCTTCCCTCAGCCAGGGCATTGAGAATGGGTCGTGGATGGGTATTCCAGCATGAAATGACCCAAAACACACAGCCAAGGCAACAAAGGAGTGGCTCAAGAAGAAGCACATGAAGGTCCTGGAGTGGCCCAGCCAGTCTCCAGACCTTAATCCCATAGAAAATCTGTGGAGGAAGCTGAAGGTTCGGGTTGCCAAACATCAGCCTCGAAACCTTTCTGACTTGGAGAGGATCTGCAAAGAGGAGTGGGACAACATCCCTCCTGGGTTGTGTGCAAACCTGGTGGCCAACTACAAGAAACGTCTGACCTCTGTGATTGCCAACAAGGGTTTTGCCACCAAGTACTAAGACATCTTTTGTGAAGGGATTGAATACTTATTTCCCTCACTACAATGCAAATCCATCGCTGACTTTTGGGCACTGGGCTTTTGAGGGTTTGTTTGTTGTTATTCTGTCTCTCACAGCTACAATAAACCTACCATTTCAATTATAGCCTGGTCATTTCTGTGTCAGAGGGCAAACGGACAAAATCAGCAGGGGATCAAATACTTATTTCCCTCACTGTATATCCCTGACATACAGCACAATGAAATTATGGAATTCATTATCATTATCATAACATAGAATGACTAGCTCAGAGGTTCTCATGGGAACATAGGAAGCTGCCATATACGGAGTCAGACCATTGGTCTATCTGGCTCAGTATTGTCCACCCAGACTGGCAGCGGCTTCTCCAAGGTTGCAGGCAGGAGTCTCTCTCAGCCCTATCTTGGAGATGCCACCAGGGAGGGAACTTGAAACCTTCTGCATGCAAGCATGCAGATGCTCTTCCCAGAGCGGCCACATCCCCTAAGGGGAATATCTTATAGTGCTCACACATGTAGTATCCCCTTCAAATGCAAACCAGGGCAGACCCTGCTTTGCAAAACAGACAAGTCATGCTTACTACCACAAGACCAGCTCTCCTGGGGTCCCCGGATTTTGTTGCACTACAACTCCCATCCAACATCTGGGCCCTCAAGTATGAGAAGCTTTGGCTAAGGTGGCCTTTAAAAAGGGGGAGGGGGTTAGAAACAAAAGTGATATAGTGTTGACAAGTGATATACCTTTGAATAGGAGTTAATAAGGGGCAAGTGGTGGTGGAGGAGATGAAGTAAGATGCAGGAGATCCTGATTTTGGATTGCTGTACACATCATCTACTTTTGTCCTTGATTTGGCAATGCTATGTTATCATAGCGCTTGGTCACTTCCGCCAAAGACTTCTGTGACATCGGATTCCTGATCTGTAATTGTGGGCATGATGTGGATGGGGATATGTCATTGTGACATACAGAGTCCCGGTTTATGGCAAATGGTCACAAATATAGAGCAGCAACCGTTCGGACCAGCTCTCAGAACACTTCTTCTGTCCACCTCCAATTAATTATTATTATTATTATTTCTTGTTTACACAGTCAGACAGGTGTTATTGACTGGTTTGTTTTATCCAGACATCGAGTCCTTCCCAAGGACCTGGGATGCCAGAATTTTATTGTCAATTGTTATAGATATCGTCGCAGAATATAGGCTGTTCCCAGTAAAGCTGCTTTTTGTAATTGGCTAATGGTGATTTCTGTGGCCTCTATGGTGTTGAGGTGCTCTTCAAGGTCTTTTGGAACTGCACCCAGGGCGCCAATGACCACTGGGATGATTTTGGTCTTTTTTTTGCCACAGCCTTTCAATTTCAATTTGTAGATCTTTGTATTTGGTGATTTTTTCTATTTCTTTTTCTTCTATTCTTCTATCCCCTGGTATTGCTATGTCGATTATTTTGACTTGTTTTTCTTTCTTCTCGACTACAGTTATATCTGGTGTATTGTGTGGCAGATGTTTGTCTGTTTGTAGTCGGAAGTCCCATAATATTTTTACACCTTCATTTTCTTCAACTTCTTCAATTTTGTGGCCCCATCAATGTTTGGCTACAGGTAGCTTGTATTTTTTTGCAGATGTTCCAGTGTATCATTCCTACTACTTTGTCATGCCTTTGTTTGTAGTCAGTCCGTGCGACCTTTTTACAACAGCTGATTAGGTGGTCCACGGTTTCATCTGCTTCTTTACAAAGGCAGCACTTGCTGTTTGTGGTGGATTTTTCGACTTTTGCTCTTATTGCATTTGTTCTTAGTGCCTGTTCTTGTACAGCCAGTATTAAACCCTCTGTTTCTTTCTTCAAGTTGCCATTCTTAAGCCATTGCCAGGTCTTGCTGATGTCTGATTTTCCACTTATATTGTGCAAATATTGACCATGCAGGGGCTTATTTCTCCATTTTTCTGCTTGGTTCTTGACTTGTTCTTTCTTGTAGGCCTGCTTTGTTTCATTGGTGTTGAATAGTTTCGCATTATTGACCATTTGAAGTGCATCTTCTTCACTGTCCTTGATATATTCTTCAAGGCCTCTTTTCTCCTCCTCTACTGTTTGATGGACTTGCAGCATTCCTCTTCCACCTGAGCTGAGAGGGAGGTATAGCCTATCTACATCACTGCAGGGGTGCAGAGCATGATTGATGGTCATGATTTTCCTGGTCTTACAATCTAGCATCTCTAGCTCTGCCTGGGTCCAGTCTATTATTCCTGCAGTGTATCTGATAACAGGTATAGCCCAGGTGTTTATGGCTTGTATGGTGTTCCCGCCATTGAGTTTGGACTTGAGGATTTTTCTAACTCTCCTGATGTATTCACTTCCCATTTTTCTTTTAACTTCAGTGTGTGCGATGTTATCAGCCTGGAGAATGCCTAAGTATCTGTAAGGTTCTTTCTCTTCCAGGTTCTTGATCTTGCTTCCATTGGGCAGTTCTATTCCTTCTGTTTTTCTTATTTTTCCTCTGTTCATTATTAATGCAGCACACTTGTCTAGTCCAAACTCCATTGCTATATCGCTACTGAATATATGGACAGTGTTTAGCAGTGATTCGATTTCTGACTGGGACTTTCCATACAACTTCAGATCGTCCATGTACAGCAGATGGTTGATTTTACTTGATGTTTTAGATGTTTGGTATCCGAGGCCTGTTTTGTTGAGTATTTGTGAAAGTGGGGTCATGGCGATTACAAACAACAAAGGGGATAGTGAGTCCCCTTGGAAAATGCCTCTTCTAATGCTAACCTGTCCAAGTGTCTCGCCATTGATTGTTAACTGTGTACTCCACATGCTCATTGCTTTTTTTATAAATATCTGAATGTTTTTGCTGACACCAGTTGTTTCTAAACATTTTAGTATCCATGTGTGAGGCAATGAATCGAAGGCTTTCTTGTAGTTAATCCATGCAACACTTAGATTGGTTTTTCTTCTCTTGCATTTTTCTAAAATCATTTTGTCAATCAGGTCTTTTGTGCCTCTGGTGTTCAGGCAATTTCCTTTCTGTTCAACTGGAAGCTGTTTGTTAGTTAATAAGTGTTGTATCATTTCATCTGCTATTATTCCAGTTAATAATTTGAACATGGTTGGCAGAGAGGTTATCGGTCTATAATTACTTAGAACTGCACCTTTTGCTGGGTCTTTCATGATGAGATGAGTTTTCCCAGTTGTTAGCCATTGTTCAATATCACCTCCTTGCAAAATGTGATTCAACTGTTTTGATAGTTGTTTATGAAGGCTTGTTAGGTGTTTAAGCCAAAAGCCATGCAGTTCATCGTCGCCTGGAGCAGTCCAATTTTTAATTTTCTTTGCTCTTTCACTTATTAATTCTGGTGTTATTATTATTTATTTGATTTATATACCGCCCTTCCAAAATGGCTCAGGGCGGTTATTAGATCTTGCATTTGTTGGTTACATTTTTTGACCTCTTTCATCCAGCCTGCTTTTTTATTATAATCTATTGGATTGTCCCATAATTTCCCCCAGAATTGCACTGTTTCTTCTTTATTTGGTGTTTCTATGTTTCTTGCAGTTTCTCCTTCTATGCTTTGGTAGAAACGTCTCTGATTCGACTGGAATTGGAGATTCTGCCTGTGTTGTGTAGTTCTGGCTTCATATCTGCTAATCTTCTTTGACACTGCTGTTATTTGCTGCTTTATTATTTCCAGGACTTCTCTAATTTTCCTTGAATCTAGGTGGTATTTTTGGATCAGATACTGTTTGGTGTTTTCATTCTTCAGCTTCTTGTCTTTCATATCTTTCAATTTACTAGCATCTGATCTAAGCCTGGAGATTTTATTTTCTAATCTAATCTTCCATTTAGGTGATGTACTACTTTATTTTTTGACAGGTCCATTGCTCTTATATCCAAGCTCTTGTGTTGTTATTGTTGCTGCACTGTACATTAGTTGGTTTGTTTCTTGCAAATTATTGGTTGTTATCTCTGCAAGTGCAGCATTGACATCTTTTAATACCTGAGCAAGTTGTTTTTTTGGCAACTGTTTTTAGAGCTGGAAGTCGAACCCTGGTGGTTGTTTGGTTCATGTGCTCAGTTATTTGTTGCTTTAGTTCTTGTTGCTTTTCTGTTAAACGGCATTTGGGTTTTTGAGGTGAAGGCAAAGGGGAGGTTGCCTGGTTTTGATTTTGAAACAGTTCAGCAACAGTGGCATCCTCGATTTCCAACACCTCCTCCACCTGCGCCTGAGCAACTGCTTCAGTTGGTGGTAATTCTTCTTCCATATCTTGAGCCTGTGTTGCTCTTTGCAGTTCTTCCAGCTCTACTCCTGTGAATACTTTATTTCTGATTATGAATCTCCTCTGGTCTGCTAGCCTTTGTTCTGTGATTTCTGTGTCTGTATGCTTCTCTTTCCAAATTTGGTACATTCTTTTTAAATAACCTCTTCTAGTTGGACTAGACTTATAATAGCAGATCATTATTTCCTTGTTGGCATTTTTCGTATATTTTTTTCGGTTAAGCGACGTTTCTTCCAGTAACTTTGCTGTCTTCAGCCCTGGTTGCTCAACTGAAGATTGAAGTCCTGACAGACTGAAGTCCTGTTGCCCACTTGCCACCAGATGTCCAGGGACTATAGCATCTGGCGCGGTCCTTTTGACCCGGGTTACGACCGATCCGGTATAGATTTATTAAAGTTATGTCTCACCATATTGTTGATGGGAGAGGCACTCTTTGTCTGGCTCCTCTGGTGAGACCTGTCCAGTATGGTTGGACCTCTGGCATAGCTCTCACCTTCCTCAGAGCACACAAGCCCCACAACCACACCAAGGTTGTGCCTCACTGGGGGTTGTTGTTGTCATTATTATTATTATTATTATTATTATTATTATTATTATTATTAATTTGATTTCTATACCACCTTTCCAAAAATGGCTCAGAGCCGTTTACACAGAGAAATAATAAATAAATAAGATGGAACCCTGTCCCCAAAGGGTTCACATTCTAAAAAGAAACATAAGATAGACACCAGCAACAATCACTGGCAGTACTGTGCTGGGGGTGGATAATTACTACCATGGTTATTTATATACCGCTCTTCAACCAAAGATCTCAAAGTGGTTTACATAGAAAAATAAATACATAAATAAGATGAACGCCTGCCCCCAAAGGGCCCACAATCTAAAAAGAAACAGAGGGCTGACACCAGCCACAGCCGCTGGAGGGATGCTGTGCTGGGGTTGGATAGAGCCAGTTGCTATCCCCCTGCTAAACAGAAGAGAATCACCACTTTAACAGGTGTCTCTTTGCTCAGTTAGCAGGGAGCTAACTGAGACCATTAAAGACTCTGCATCTTTAGAAAGAGAAGGTTTTAAGCTTCAGAAGCATCTCCAGTGTGGCCCCACTGGGAGGGCTGAATGCCATCTGGTTCAGCTCCCTGCCTGCAAATCAATCCACCCCGTTGCTATTCGCTGCACTGACATTTCGACAGGGCAAAGTCCTCCCGCCCGCCATGAAAGATGAGATCATGCTTCATGTACAAAGGGAGAGGGGGAAGGGAGGGGAATCAGCTGGCAGAAGCACCTCTGGTGGATGTTTATTCAGCTCAAGGACAAACTATCTTACTTAAGGGAACCGGTTTGGTTTTTTTAATTAGCTCATGGAATAGCAGCACCCAGGTTGATGAGCTGTCCCAAGGCAGGGCCAAGGGCCAGAGGTCAACTCTCATCCAGCCCAGCATTTCAACTTGGCTCACGGAGAGGTGACCATTCCTAGCGCTAGGCATGCCCAGAGGGGGGGGGTGGCTGTGGCAGCACTTTCCTGCTTACGATCCCTCTAAAACTACAGCTTGGGGATGTTAGGTCCCCAGCCACACCTCCCTCTGGCTAGCCCTGATAAGTAGTCAGCCCAACTTTATGGACGAACCCGAGCCTGCTGCCTCAGAACACTTCATGGCAGCCCAGCATTCCTACAGTTCTATAGACCCACAGCTTCTTGGGTTTTTAGCTTGCCCTAAATCGATAACACACTTACTACGTCTATAGTTGCCCTTGTATGATTTTATGTGTCTCCACAATTTGCATATAACTTCTTAACGCACCATCTCTACTATGCCCTTTTTGCATGTAACTTTATTGCTTTCTTGCTTCTCTCTTGTATGCCTTTTTACATGATATTTTAATGATGCCGTTACCCATTGTTTAACTGTTAACTGCAATTCTTAGCTCTAGGCCATTAAGGGTCATCTTGTTTGCAGTCTTAGACAGCCAGAGTTATATTTTAAATTTTACTTCTACTTTCTGATTCTTATAACCTTTTTATCTTATAGTCTTTTTATCACAGCCTTTCATTATATGCTTGTAATGTGCACTCTTAGGCTCTTAATATCTAATTTCAATATGTAATATGCAATCACCCTTTATGCTGGCCTATGACCGTAATAAAGACTGATTTGTTTTGATAAACAGTCTGTCCCTTTGCCACAAGAAGGCCCATTCTGGGTTTTTCTTCCTTTCCCCATTAGCACACAACACTTCAGGAGTTGCCCTCTGCAGGGAACTTGCAGGAAAGAGCATTACAAAGAACACAGGGTTAATATGGAAAACAGCAAGCCCATATCAAACTTTTGCCCACTCCCACTGCAAGAGAACCATAGAAAAGCAATCTGGAGTTGAGGGAAAGCGGGGCACTCCAAGAAGGCCTAAGTGACTGGAGAAACAAGCAAGCAAACCAACAAGGAGGAGGGATCCCTGGGAAAAGGAAGAGGGAAAGCCTGAAGACTGACAAAGAGTGAAAATCCAACAGAGAAAGATCTCCACTGCATTGCTGCTGTGCAACAGCACTGCAGAAACTACAGTGTCACGAGACTGGCCACATACCAACATTTTTATTTCTGAAGTTATCATGCTTATGAATATTAATATGCACAATTCACTTAGGCAACTATGTGCGTTCTGCTTCACAAACCACAGCATCCTTTTTGGTCCAAAGTCACAGATAGGAAGGAAACTGCTTCTATTTTCGTGCATCTATTTCTTTAGCTTTAGGATATAACTTGGATATTATAGTTTAGAGAACAGAAGGATTAGGCTAGATCAAAAAAATGACCTTGAAGACTTACAGTGGTCAGATTCAATCCAAGATGAGCATTTGGGCCCAAGAGTTATTCTCCAGCACACATTATAATCTGAGATGGAGAAGAACCTGTGTGTGTGTGTGTGTGTGTGTGTGTGTGTGTGTGTGTGTGTGTGTGGTAAAGGGTGCTCAGACCCTGTCACACTCTCAATAATATCATCAAGAATAGAGTCCTATTCACATGTGACATTTAATGCTCATATGGTCTGTGTATAGTGTACACAGCTATTCACATGTGATGTTCAACACATGTATAGCACTACATTTCCTGTCTGCACCCTGGATTTCAGGGGGCCTGTATCCTGGCTCATTTCCAGCCTGTTTTTAAATGAAAAACAGGTTGCTTACCTGTAGAAGATGATCTGGTAGTTATAGGTTGACATTCATACATACAGTTATTCACACAAAAACATGTACCTGTATACAGGCATCCATACATTACAACATAGTGTATTCACACAATGGGGCAAAATTGGGCTAGCGGAGGCTAGCCCGATTTCACCCCATCGTGTGAACCACCGGGCTCGGCTGCTAGCCTGGTGGTTCCTAGGTGGGTAACCTGCCTAAGTACCCCTCCCCTAAAACCAGGTTTGAGGAGCGAGCGCTCCGCAAACCTGGTTTTACAGATCGTGAGTAGGCCCCTGGAGGGAAGGCAAAAAGCCGCCTCCCAGCTCTGAGGGTCTCTCCCCTTCTGGGGGTCACGCAGCCCATGAGCTCCCCAGCCACTGCCGGCTCCGTAACAGAACTGGCAACCTTGTGGGCAGCCGATCTGGCCGCCCAGGGCTCCCTCCCTTCTCGTGTGCGGGGAGAGCGGGCTTAGCCCGCCTCTCCTTGTGCACCCTCCAAAACTGGGTCCTCACTGATCATGAGACCTGGCTCAGTGTCTGAACAGAGCTTATGACAGCGTCCAGACTGGGCTTGGAATAAATAAAGCCATATGCTTTTTGGAAGACAACTTACGTTTTCCGGGACTGTCTCCAAAAGAAGTGGGTGTGTTTGTATTTCACATTCCAATTATCAAGACCTGGGGTGGGGGATCCTAGATACCTGGTCTCCTAAAAATAGTAAGCTAAAATGTCGTGACTGATCCAAAAATATATCAACTAGTTGATTAGAAATAGTATGTAAAGAGCTGAATACAGCGTTATGTGTACAGACATATGCACACACAACCAGACCGATATGAAAATCATTGCATATAGCTAGCTAAATCATAATGCTGATATTACCAAGGCCCGATCTTTATTAACATGATTGATTACGTGTGTGCATCACGGACTTCCTCCTCACATGGCACACCTCTGCTTCACTCTTCAACGGGCCAATCCCCTCAGCCAGAGATGTATGTTCTCTGCTTTAGACAATCTGCTCACTCATACAAGTGCTGTACGCCACCTAGAGACTTTGGTAGAGGCTGGTGTACAAATATGCTAGCTAAATAAATAAACAAACAGGTGGCAGGAGTGCTAATTCTCATTGCTACTGAACCAGGTCCTTCCAGATGGGACCATTTCCTCCAATATTCAATATACTGCTCAGGGACCTGAGGATATCCAAGACACCCTGATAAACCCTTCCTTCTACAATAGAAATACTGGGTTCATCTTCTCCCTATAGCCTTAAACAAGCCCAGGATTTCTGAAAGAGTGACACGCAATGGCATCCCCTAGCACAGGGGTGTCAAACTGCGGCCCTCCAGCTGTTGTTGGCCTACAACTACAATCATCCCTGGCTACTGGCCACAGTGGCTGGGGTTGATGGGAATTGTAGGCCAGAAACAGCTGGAGGGCCACAGTTTGACACCCCTGCCCTAGGAGAAAAGACTTATCACAAATACCACCACCCCCCCCCCCCGCACGCACATATACAGCTCTCCGTAGCCAAAGGGACAAGATAAACATATGTCTCTTCCAGAAGCAGGGGTGCTCTTCCCCCATCCCCTACCCCCAGCCATGTCTTTCCTGGCTCAAGTCCAGCATGGATTTCGAATGTCCATCACCCCAACAGTTTCCCCCCAATCAACGCACTGAACATCCTGTTAAATATTTATTAGCGCTTTTTTAAAAAATAACCCTATTAGACTATATACATGAATGTCATTAAATACTGAATATCCCCTTGTCAGATTCTGACAGGGACCAAAAGGAATAAAAATGCCACCACCACTCCTGTTAATGAAGGAGAGTTCCAACTTCCAAGTTACACAGAACGGAGCATTGGTTACTCACCATGAAGGCTTCTTCTGGTTGCTGCTGTCAAGTCATCTCATTGGGTTATCCTCGTCACGTGCTCCTGGGCAGGACTATTCAAATTCTAAATAGAAGCCTATAAAGCTTGACGTGGATAACCCCTCCCCAGTTCTTATAGGACAAGTGAGAAGTTGAGGAACAGTACAATCGTTAAATACTTATAAACCACATAACATAACAACAGTTACTTCACAAAAACTGTCATGGAACTAGCGCTCTGTTAACCTCCTGGATTCTGGTAGCGCCATTTAAGTTACCCCCCACTATATTCGAACAACTTTCCCAGGAGTAGAGGGTAAAAGGAACGTACAAGAAGCTAAGCCTCATACGGGTGGGCTGAGATGACTTGACAGCAGCAACCAGAAGAAGCCTTCAGGGTGAGTAACCAATGCTCCGTTCTCGGTTGCTGCTATCAAGTCATCTCATTGGGACATACCCAAGCAGTACGTCACCGAGGGAGGGAACCCACTTACACTCTACTCCTGGGGGAGTACGCCCTGAAGGACCCGTCTGCCAAAGGCCGCCTGTGCGGACGCGTACAAATCTAGTTTGTAATGTTTAATAAAGGTAGTGGTTTTTTTCCAGGTTGCTGCCCTACAAATCTCTTGTATTGGGGCGTTAGTAATAAAGGCCGCAGATGTAGCCATGGATCTTGTAGAATGAGCCAGGATGCGTTCCGGAGGGATTACCTTCTGAGTCTCGTAGGCTAGGGCTATACATGCTCTAACCCACCTTGCAATAGTCCTAGCCGAAACTGCTTCTCCCATCGAAGATGGTAGGTAGGAAACGAAGAGTGAATCAGACTTTCTGAAATCTGCTGAACGTGCAAGGTAATGCTTCAGGCATCGTCTCACGTCTAGCTTATGCCACTTTCTCTCCTGAGGGTGAGATGGATGGGGGCAAAAAGATGGTAGAAAGATGTCTTGCACGGTGTGGAAATCTGATAGCACCTTAGGCCTGACAAATGGGTCCGGAATAAGTCTGACCGCATCCTCTGTGAAGATACAGAACGATTTATGTATCGAGAGGGCCTTCAATTCCGAGACTCTCCTCGCTGATGTTACTGCAATCAGAAAGGCGAGTTTCATCAAGAGCAGCCTGAGGGAGATCGATTTAATTGGTTCGAGGGTGCTTGTTGTAAGGCCTTTAGCACGAGGTTGAGGTTCCAAGTGGGAAACCTGTGAGCTACAGGCGGGGAGAGAAGGGTGGCCCCTCTCAAAAATCTTTTCAGTAGTGGGTTGGCTATCGATGTCCTTGATGACTCTCCTGATAATAGTGGAATAATCGAGGCCGCTTGCCTACGCAAGGTGTTAGGTCGAAGGCCCCTATCCAGCCCATCCTGCAGGAACTGTAATAGGTGGGTGATGTCAGCCTTACCCTTCGGGATCTGATGTTGATGTGACCAGCGTAGAAAGGTCCTCCAAGTATAATGGTAGACTCTATTAGTTGAAGACCGCCTAGATGCCAAGATGGTTGCTGTCACCTTCGGGGTCAGGCCCTGAGCGCTCAGGAGTCTCCGCTCAGTCTCCACGCGGCAAGCTGAAACCATGCGGGATTCGGGTGGAGAACCGGGCCCTGCAGGAGGAGGTCTGGAGTGACTGGTAAGTGCCAAGGTCTGTCCACGCTGAGGGAGACCAGATCCGCGAACCAAGGCCTTCTGGGCCAAAATGGAGCTATCAGAATAACTTCTGCCCTTTGCTCCTTTATTCTTCTTAGTACTCGAGTCAGAAGTGGGATTGGAGGAAACGCATATAGTACTTCTTTCGGCCACTGGCACGACAGGGCGTCCGTTTCCACTGCCGTGTGGCACCGGAATCTGGTCACATATCTTTTGAGCTTTGTATTTAATGGGGTGGCGAACATGTCCACGCTCGGCCTCTCCCACTTGCGTGCCAATAGATCGAAAACCTTCGGGTTGAGAGCCCATTCCCCCGGGAGGAGATCTTGTCTGCTCAACCAGTCTGCTACCGAGTTGAGGTCTCCTTGCACATGGTGTGCTGTGAGGGAGTTCAGGTGGCGTTCCGCCCAGCTCAACAGGAGAATTGACTCGCGATATAGGGAGTGTGATATCGTCCCCCCCTGACGATTGACATGCGCTTTTGTGGTCGTGTTGTCTGTCTTGATGAGGACGTCTAATTGAGAGACTTGAGGACCCAGTTGTAGGAGCGCCAGTCGAATTGCCCTCAATTCTAACCAATGTATGGAGTGACGTTTCTCCTCTTTGGTCCACCTGCCTTGAGCTGTCCACTGGAGACAGTGGGCTCCCCAGCCCCTGAGACTGGCATCCGTGGTCACGATAATTTTCGGGGCTTCCAGGAAGCTCTTCCCCTTGCGTAGGTGTTGCGTGGATTGCCACCACCGGAGGGACCTCTTCACTGTGCAAGATAATTGGACCCTGATGTTCTTTTTCCGGGATATGAAGTTCTGGTACCTCAGAAGGAACCATTGGAGTTCTCTCAGGTGAAAACGAGCCCATGGAACCGACTCTAGGGTTGCCACCATTAGTCTCAATAGGCGTGCCAGCGCAAGAAGAGGGAACTTCTCTAGTTGAAGGGCGGATTTCACTTCCAATTGTAGGGTCCGGATCCATTCCTCTGGGAGGAAGAGGCAACCCTGAATGGTGTCTATCATGACTCCCAGATGCTGTAGCCTGTGAGATGGAGATAGGACACTCTTCTGGAAGTTGACTACGAAGCCGTGGCTTTCCAAGGTGGAAATAGTAGTGCGCAAGTCCGTCATCGCCTTCTCCTGGACCCTTGATTTCACTAAAAGATCGTCCAGGTATGCGAAAACGTGAATTCCCAGCATCCGCAGGTGTGCCAGGAGGGGAGCTAGGACTTTCGTGAAAACCCTGGGTGCTGTTGAGAGTCCAAACGGAAGAGCCTTGTATTGCCAGTCGATTCCCGCATATTTGAAGCACAGAAACCGCCTGCTGTCCGGGTGGATTGGGACGTGTAAGTATGTTTCCTTGAGGTCTATGGAAGCCAGCAGATCGCCCTATTGTAGGGATTCTGTAATGGATCTGAGAGACTCCATGCGGAATTTTCTGGGTTTGATGTGTTTGTTCAGATACTTGAGATCCAGTACTGCCCTCTTGGAACCGTCCTTTTTGGGGACGGTAAAAAGAATAGAGTAGACTCCCTCTCCCTCCCGGCCCTCCGGAACTCTTTCTATCGCGCCGATGTCCCACAGGTGCTAAATGGCCGCTGTCACGTCCGCGTGTTTGATAGAAGAGGCGGAGCGGGGGGTTGGCAGGAAGCGGGGACGGGGGAGGCAGTCCAACTCTATTCTGTAACCTGATCTTACTAAGTTCAGGACCCAGGCATCCGAAACGTTTAGCTCCCATTCATTGTGGAATAGGGTCAGGCGCCCCGCCAGGTTGAGGGCCCCCGAGTCAATATTGCTGCTTGCCTTGTTGCTTCCCTTGGAGGAAGGCTTGACGGTTGGTGGCATTTCTAGCATTGAAGCGTTGTCTCTGCCACGTGCCTCTGGGGCCTCTGAATTCCCTGTCTCGCCCCCTGAAGGATGTTCTATAGAGACGAAAGGAGCTAAAAGGTTTTCGGAAGGGGGGCCTCTCTCCTCTCTTGAATGCCGTGAGCATGGTCTTCCTATTGTCCTTTGGCTGAACCAGAACCTTCTCAAGAGCCGAGTCTCCAAAGAGCTTCGAGCTGTCGTAGGGCACAGCCGTCAGATTGTTCTTGGAGGTGGGGTCAGCTTGCCAGCCCTTTAACCAGAGGTGTCTACGGCCTACCACCGCCGCTGCCAAAGCTCTGGAGGCGAAGTGTATAGAATCTAATGTTGTATCTGCTACATATGCTAGTGCTCTTTGAAGCTTCAGCAGTTGCTGTCTGAGGCGGGTAGACTCAGGAGGCAGTTCATCAAGTAGGTCATTGATCCACAGGAGGCTCGCTCGTGCCACCATGGAAGCCCCTGCAGCTGCCCTTGTTGCGAGGGAAGAGTTATCATGGATTCTTCTGAAGGCGAATTCCGCCCGCTTCTCAGAGGGGTCTTTAAGGGAGGTCTCGCCATCTCTGGGAATCAAAGAGCCAGTCACCAGTTGCGAAATGGGCGCATCTGCATTTGGCATCCTTAATAAATCTGAGGGTTCCTGTTGGAAATTATATAGCCTTGTTGTGGCTATCAAGGTTTTCTTGCGTACTGCAGGGAGAGCCCATTCTGCCTTTATAGTCTCCGCAAAACACTCAGGCAATGGCAACAGGACGTCCCGGGGCTTGGACTTGGGGAACACCAGGTCTCCTTTTGGATTTTGGCTCTGTTCCATGGCTACTGCAGACTGCAAGCCGAGAGTGTTAATTACTTTAGTGAATAAGGGGTTAAAGTCCTCAAAGGAGAACAGCCTTTGGGATTCCTGGTTTCGCTCAAATTCCTCTGCTCCCGACCATTCCCCTTCCTCTTTATCGGGACAGGGTTCCAGGTCTGGGTCTTGCACGACACCCCCAAAGCCCGTAGTCTGTGGGACAGTGTCTTCTCCCGGTAAGGGAGCCTGTTGAGGGACCGTAGTGGGCCTTATGGGTCTTATCTCTCTCTGGTCAGGTTCCCCAGATTCCTCTCCTGAGAGGTCAGAAGAGTGTAGAGAGATGGTCTTTTTACTAGATTTTTTAGACCTTTTGCTATGTTTTCTTTTATATTTCGCCTTCCTAGGAGGGTGCGGAGATGAACTAGAATCAGAAGAGACCTCTGAAGAGGAGGGGGAGGAGCACCTCCACCTCCTGGTCTTTTTGGACTTTTTTGTTGGTTTTAAATGCAATACTGTGTCCACAATCGCCTCCTTAAGCCATTTTTGCCATTCGGGAGGCACAGTTTTAGGGACCTGGGCTTTTGTCCGTTCAGGGGACCTTGAAATTGGGGACTCAGGGAGCCTAGACAGAGCCGCATCCCCTCCCCCACGCCCCTCGCTCACCAATACTACCGCCGAAGATGAAGTCGTCTCTAGTGTTTTGGCGGGCTTTTGCACCGAGATCGGAGCCCGGTCACCATTTTGGGACCCCTCCGCTTCCGAGAACCGCTCCGCCATCTCGCCCCTTTCAGCCACGTCTCTGGACTCCGGCGATACCGGAGCGACTGAGAATACCGAGCGGGGAACTCCCACCGTCAAACTAGCCGCTATGCATTCGAACTGCTCTCTCTGTGCCCTCTGTGCCTCTGACAAGGTGGCTGCCTTGCTGCGCGTCAAGCGCCCCGGTGGGGCCGCTGAGGGCACGTTCGTTACTGAGGCTCGGTTTTCACCACCGAGGTGGGAGCAGACCGCAGCCCTCTCACTCTGTCCGTTCGGCCGGGAGAGTACCCACTGAGAGGGGAACAGGGAGGATCGGAGAGCACACAGCCTGATTCTCAGGCACGGCAGTGGCTATGGGCGCGGAGGAAGACTGAGTGCACGGGAAGCAAAAATTGTAACGTCCCTTAGGCACTCTAACCCACACAATTCTCTGTCCTCGTTTCTCCATACACCGAGGGAGGGAAGGGAGGGAGAGGTGGGTGGGAAGGAGGGGAACCGAGAGGGAAATAAATATATATATTTTAACAACACACGTAAAGACGACAATTAATACAGAATGAGAGCTAGGAGAAGAAAAGAGAGGGATGTAATTAGTTCTTACAACAGGAGTTCCTACCCAGGAGCCACGCAGGACTATAAGAACTGGGGAGGGGTTATCCACGTCAGGCTTTATAGGCTTCTATTTAGAATTTGAATAGTCCTGCCCAGGAGCACGTGACGAGGACAACCCAATGAGATTACTTGATAGCAACAACCGAGAACTCTTTAGTTGCTTTCAGAAATAGGGTGGGCTACCTCTTCTTCAGTATACCTGTTCTGTGCCTCTGGTAGACTGGACACTACTGGCTAATCTAAGGGGAGTGGATGCCCTTGATACAGAGTCACTTCTGGTTGGGTTACAGCCTGTGGCTCCTTTGAGTTCTGCCATTTATCATGCAGCAGTAGACTGCAATCACCAACGCATTCTATTAACGAATGACAATTGACCAATAAGCTGTATTTTGCTTGTGTTTTTTGAGTGTTCCCACTCTCTAGGCTTAATACAAGAAAATTGGTGGAGGAGACTATATCAATCAAGGAACCAGAAAAGAAATTATGCTCCTTCTTGAGCCGTATCTTTCCCCCCTTTCCCTGCGCACGAAAAGACCAATCCACCGTAGCTCCAGCTTTCCCCCACCTTTTGAATTCTACTCCCTTCAATATCTTCCAAACTCCCTAACACGCCAGGACGCACTTTTAGCAATTGAACACAGAAGACTCACATATGCAGCCTGCTGTTCTTTGCCTGAGAAGCGATGAGCCTGGACACTGACCCAACACTGACATCAGAAGTAGATCAGAATGTGACAGCAGTTTGGGCTAGTTCCCACTGAGGTGAGGAGCCTGTGCCTGGGCTGTGCCACTTGAGATTACCAATGGAGGCTCCCATAATGGAACATTATATTATAATAATAATAAAGGAAATTATAGAATAAATTTCCTGCAAACTAGCATTTGAGCGGGAAGGCTAGAATAGAAACCTCTCCTCTAGTTTCCTATACCCCAGGAAACTGTTGTTTTGTATGGAGAAGCATGTCATCATATGAACCTCACTTTTCCAGTGTGACCCTGGTACAGCCTTGGCACAGCTTACCACCTCAATGTGGACTAAGAAAGATTGCCTCTGTCCATTCCGGAACTCAATGCCTTGCTTCAGGTGTCTTGTCCTTCCCCAGCCAGAGGTTGCTCCACGGTTGGGACACCACTGTCTTAGCGGCATATTTTTATCCCATTATACACACAATAAATTCCATCCCTTTGTCTTGGTGTCATTAATGCCTGTGCAATATAGCATGAGGGACTTCTTGCTCTTCCCCTCCTCTTTGGAGATCCTCACCCTTCCACCAGAGCAGCTCTGAAGTGACAGAACAGAGCACATTCTCCAAGCCTACTATTAGTTCCAGATGCTGGGAGGCCACTTCAGTTTGTACCTCACCCTGTAAGACACACAGTCACACACCTTTCCAACACAGAGCTTGTTTCTACCATGACACCATCAGCTGGCTGGTTCAGCAGCATTGCATGCAACTTGCTCGTGCGTGCAAGGACCACCACTCCGCTGACCAGCTCAACAGAGTATCTTTATACAAGACTTGGTTCCATTCAGTGGTATTCAACAGATTTGGGTACAGCCGAGTGAATATGAGTGGGTTTGAACCCCGACAGTCTTTTCCTAATCCTCCATGCTCAGCTGCCTCGGGGACACGGATAAAATGTCCCGTCGTGGTCATGTAACTGCTGCTGCATGGTGGTGCTGGTGAGCAGTGGTTAAACTGGCTCACCTGCAACTTCCCCCAAGCAGCTACATCTACAGGGCATGCATTTGAGGTGTGCACAACTGGACAGGACAGGGCTGCACAACTTCAGCACTCTGGGTTCGTTGGGCCACAACTCCCACCATCCCCAGCCTCAGTGGCCAATAGCAAGGGCTTAAGGGAGTTGTAGTCCAACATCTGCAGGAGGGCCAAAGTTGTGCAGCCCTGGGCTAGGATCTAGAACTGTCCCTCAAAGGCTAGAATTGTCCCTCAAAGGGTGACAGTTCACCTGCCTTTATTTAATTTCATTTGTTTTTTCGCTTTAGAGGGTACCGAGATGTTGCTCTGCTCAGGACAAGCGTGGGTCTGCAAAGAGACCACAGAGGAGAACGATGCTGTCTTTCCTCCAAGAAAAGACAACTTCTCCTTCCTTGGAGACGCTGCCTCCAGAGGGGCACTCTGCATCGGCTAGCTCACGCAGAACAAGCACCACCCAACTATGTGCCACCTGTCACATGCGCTCATTCATTCAAGAACTGATCCCGCTAGTCTTGACTTTTTGATGAAGCAACTGAGGAAAGAGTTCTGAACGTGCGTTTCTGGAGACGATGCCACACAATGCATGTTCTGCACTCTCCCTAGCCCTGCTCCTGCATTGACAGAAGGTCCCACTGAAGACGACGCTTCTGTGACAGCAGAAAGAGCAGCGTGTTGGTTGACAGTATTCTGGGAAGAAGCTGACATACGTGGGTGTTCGCAAGCTATGAGGCAGCATTGGTAAGGAACACACACCTTGGGACGTGCGGCCCTCTACGTTCCTGTGAGGGAACCTGTTCTAGGACTGTAGGCATGCCCCAAGAAACACAATTTGTCCACTAGCACCTTGGAAAAATCCCCTCCGGAGCCAGGCCTGTTCGCCTAAACAAGACAGAGACTGGACTAGCAGCACGTACAGTACTGGATTCCCACAGCTGGCAGGACAAGAGCGGCGTACGCAGCAGGAGTCCCACAGATGCCAAAGCAGTGAGGGTGACAGGCAGACGGCTAGGAGAACTGCCATATTGGGTCAGAACAATGGTCCTTCTAGCCTGGCTGCCGTGAGTGGATGGTTCAGAAGGAAAAGAAGCCCAGGAAAAGAAGGGCCGTTAAGGGACAACTCATCTTTCACCACTTGTTCCAAACTACCAACAGCTCAAAAAAAGAAAGCTCCTAGGACACCCTGACCAGGTCCTTGTGTGCTTTGCCATCTTCGGTATGAGACAGGCGTAGCTGGTTAAAAAGGAGGGAGGGGGGTGCTGGAAATCTCCTGGAAACCCTGCCTGCCCCAAGCAGAGCACTCATTGGGCAGAAGCACTGATTACTTGAAATACTCCATACATGCCCAGAGGCACTCTGCTTTCTTTCCAGCTCATAAAGGATATGGGAGACCCAGAGTCTGTCATAACCAGATGTAGATTAATTAGCATGAAGAGGTGATGTAGCTTCAGTGGAGGCCTAACCCGTCATTTTGGAGACCCTTTCCTTCTAGCAAGGGTGGGATATATAATCAGGGCCTCCAACATGAATGGGAAACTGTCTGGCACGCTTATGCAGACCTCTCTGACAACTTGTATGAAGGGTTAATAATAACAACAGAGTTATTACGTTAACAGCAAATAAATGAGGATGGAGGGATCAATGGAACACAATTAAAAAACAGTACAGCTAACATTATAACCTTATTTCAAAGAAGGACGTTTGTGATACCAAGTATTGGTCCCTTGTATTGTCCCATCACAAAGCTGACTCAGTCTCCCATTCTCACTATCACTGTTGTGTGGCTCAGATTCTTATCTTACTGGTGAGGCTAGGGAGCTGTCCAGCAGGTTGAGAAGCAAAGTTTCCCAACAAACTGGGAAGCTGTCCAGACACCTGAAACCAAGAGCTGATCCAGAGGAGATGTTGCATCGACATCTGCTAGCCCTGCTAGTCCACCCCCTCCCCAAGCACCAGCAGAGCCTCAATCCAGAGCATACAGTCATTCTGGCCTCCTCCTCTTGAGCAGGGCTCAAAGATGAGAGACCTGTGCTGCCAGTCAAGCATGCACTTCCTAGTCTGGGTGTCTCCAAGGACTTCTTGCTGCCTCTCTGCTGCTGAGGTCCTGAAGATGATTGTGGAGGTTCTACAGATGGGAAGCAGGGCAAGACCAGTCAGGGTACCGTATGCCTAGAGAATCTGGGGCCTCCCTGAGTGGGACACCATCCTGAATGGTCGTCACAGGAGGATTCTCAGTGGCCACCCATTCCCCATGATCCTTGTAGGTGCTGGAATTGAGGTCCTCCTCCACAACCACGTTCTCTCATCCAGTTCTGATCGGATTCTCATAGGAAGATGGGGACGCATGCCAATGGGTAACCTCGGGTCAGCACTGTCTCTAAGTCTAAGCTACTTCACAGGGCTGTTGATAGGAATAAAACTGTAACTAAACAAGTATGAGCCAGTGAGAGAGACCCTGAAAAAAAAATTGGCTGGTGAAGGGTCTAAAATATGAGCTGGTAAACCAAGTCCAAGAAAAAGGCAAGAGCTTTGCATGGTCTGAGCTGATAAAGCAATAAACTGAAGTAATTCCTTCGCAATAAGAATATCCCATCTTTTAGAAACAAATACCGGCAAATAGAGAAGCTGCCAGGTGGGAATGCTACCTTCAGTAGGAAGTGAAAATTTTCTCCATCACTACAAATCCTTCCCAACTAGTCTTGCATAGTTGCATAGCCAACTGAGAGAAAGCAAACTCAAGCTGCTACAGAGCTGCTAAAGAGAACGGGACATTCCTTTGCTTTGCTGGTCGAATGACCATAACAATAAAGATTTGATTTTGCTTCTACTTCTTGCCTCTGTCTCTTTCCTCCCCACTTACCTGTGTAGAGATCAGTGTCTGTGTACTCATCAACCTTCTTGTGATGGAGAATGTAGTCAGAGACTTTGGTTCCAATGGCAGGCTGAATGTCCAACCACTCTAAGGACACAACAGTGCTGGATGGTTCCACATTGGGGGAGACCCGCAAACTGGTCAGAGAAAGAAAAGGTCAAAAAGCCTGATGTTGACAGAACTCTCCTCTTCACTGAGTGTGTCTAAATGAGCAAAGAGGCACCTTTTAAAAGTGGTGATTCTCTTTACTTAGCAGGGGGAGAGCAACTGGCCCTATCCATCCCCAGCACCTTTGGGGACAGGGAGCAAATTCATTCATCCATTTATTTCTTTCTAAACCACTTTGGGAACTTTTGTTGAAAAGCAGTACATACATATCCATCATATTCATATTTGTAACCCCTTTTCTACTTTAGTGGCCAGTGAAATTCAGAAATCATGATGCTGTATGAAAAAAAAACACATCTCTTTTGTCTATCTTGGATTTAACTTTCCACTAATAAAAGTCATTGGCTGACCAGGGATTCTGGTCTTTCAAGAGAATGGGGGAAAAACACCTCTCTATCCCCTTCCTAGAAGGTAAGCGCCTTGGGGCAGGGGCTTGTTCTGTGTACAGCATCAAATCTATGGATGGAATACTAACAGCAGCAGTCTGCATTCTTCTGCACAAGCACTACTCCATTTCATTCCTGTCTGCACAATCCTAATAGCTATAATCAACCTGTACTTTTGTGACCATGAGGGTTGTTGTGCTGGCCCTTGGTCCATCACTTACATAGGCTGCAGGAGAGGGCTGCAATTTGGAAGTCCGTTCTCATCGAAGGCGTTGAGGTCACATCGGCACCAGTCCTCAATCACATCTCCTTTTCCTGAGCACCAGTACGAGCTCATGAGGGCCCCCTTGAACGCCTGGAAAGTAGCAAACAACAAAAGAATGTCAGCAACAGTTGGGAGATCAACAAGAGGCGGCTGCGGCTATTCTGAGGCATCTGTTCAATTTAGCCAAGGAAGACTGCTGATGAGAAGTAAAGGGGACAGGTGAATTCCAACACGAGCATTCCAAGGAACATGTCTAAATGCCTGATCTGCCAGTTCAGCAGAACGAGGTGGCAACTGTTGTTCTTGAGGCTGCCATTTTTTAACTTTCCCACACATTACAAACAAAACACTCCGTGGAAGTTTGCATATCAGAGGAAAACGTTTCTCAGAACTCTACCACCTCAGTCTGTTGCATGTGCAGGGATTTAGACCAGGGAGATTTTGGCTCACATCACCATGCATCAATGAAGATCACTGATTGAGCTTGGGTAGTCACTACCCACTCAGCCTAACCAACAACAGGGTTGTTGTGAGGGCAGAATTCGATTCATCCCATGCACCCTCAAGCTCTTTGGAGAAAGACTGGGACAACAAGGGTGATACACGAGTAGTCCCAGGACATGGCCTGAAGGCACACAATGAAGCACTATTGCTCAGGAGGTCTGGGTCTGCTCAGTGACTGAACTGGAGACCTGCCGAAGAAAACCCCATGTGCAGCAAATGAACCAGACATGCCTAGCTGTGTAGTTAGCACTGAAGCTTAACTGCTAACCTCCTTGGCTGATCAAATAGCTGATTTCTTGCCTTGGTGCTAGCTCAAGCAAGTTTCCTAACATATATGATGAGCTCTGACATTCTATCCACGGATTTTACAAAAGCAGAAAGAAAAAGCCCAGAATCTATTAGCTGGCAAGATTTTTACAATAAATGTGACATTGCTCAGAAAATACCCAAGACTGACAGATGCTGGAAATTGGATTGAGCTTCTCTGGGTTTTTGTTTGTTTGGGGTGTGTGTGTGTGTGTGTGTGTGTGTGTGTGTGTGTGTGTAGGGGCGAAAGTGATATTTTATTGCATCTGTTTTGATTTTAAAGCATGCATTGCCCTGGGAACGTGTGTGTGTGTGTGTGTGTGTGTGTGTATCTGTGTAAACCAGTTTGGAAACTTTAGTTGAAAAGCGGTATATAAATATCTGTTCCATTGTATTGTATTGCATTGTAACCATATGCTGAAAGAGGAGGAGGCTCATACACTCCCTATGTAAGTAGTTTGCCGAAAGGAAATGTGGCAGAACCAACAGAAAATGTGGGGTTAGAGCTGGCATGGGAAAAACCAAAAGGTCTTTAAAGGGCTCTGTGTTGCACAGTAGCAGGCCTGCTCCTAATTTTTGTTCCTGGAGGCAGATGGCTCAAGATTTCTGGGGTGGCTCAAAAGGCCCTACAGCAACTTCTGGTGTTTCCTATCAGCAGTTCCACTCAGCTCAGCTCAAGGTAGGCGTGTCACATGGATGCAGTGGGGATACCACGGAAGATGCCTCACTGATGCCAGGAGGCGAGGGTGGGGAGAAAAAGCAAAAAGCAGGAGGAAACCTTCCAACCGATGTCCAAGAAAAACATATTAAGCTGTCTCAAGCCATGTGATAAAAAAAATCTGTCAGGTATTTTATTTTTCTTTCTTTCTAAGACAAGTTGCGTTCTGCCTTTCCATGTATACAAGTGCTCAAGGCAGAGAATGGAATTAAGCAAAAATAAAAGCCTGTATGAAAACCACCAAACTCCACATCACACACACACACACACTTAGAGAGCATAGATGGCAGAAAAGGAATAAGGAGGTGTCAGAACAACAAGAAGCAGGGCACCAGATGGATTTCCTGGGGCAGGAGTTCCACAATCTAGGTGCAGCTACAGACAAGAATTTCTCTTAACTTCCCACCAAATGCACACAACAGAGCTTACCCAGTTAATTGTAAGAGTCAGGTAGAGTAATATGCGAGGGGATGGTCCTTTAGGGATTCTGGTCCTAGGAATTTCAAACTTTAAAAGGTAAGAACTTGGGCAAGTTAAGGATCATCCAGGGTCATCTGGCAAGGCCTTTTTGCAAATTCCATCACCTTCTAAGATTTGTTTGAAGGGGATACAGGAGAGAGCCTTTTCTGTGAAGGCACCCAGAATATGGAATGGCCAGAGAAGTTAGTTTCGCCTCCTCTTTCCCACTGCCCCGTCACCTGTTAAAGACTGTAGGGAACTGGAATAGTCTGCAATAAATCCAAGCAGTCAGAACCAGTGACTCAGCCCTATTCTGGACCATAACCATGGATCACTCCAGCAACAGCCTGATGCATTTGGACAGCAGCATTCCACCAGAGGTCTGGGAAAGAAACTTTAGCGAACTGTACAGGGCTGATTTGATTTAAATCAAAATAATTAAAATCAAATCAAAAAGGAACTTCATTAAAATTTTAATGACTTAAATAACAAATTAATAGTGAGGAATATTTAATCATCATTTTCTATAAAAGTACATTCTTGTTATCTAATATAACCTTAATACATATTTAGAGATAGAGATGTAGGTTTCATTTTTAGAAGGTCGGTAGGTAGGTGCACACTTCTCATGATGCTGTTTTATTCAGGCAACAAGGCTTTGCATTTCTTTATTGCACTGTTTGCATTTCGCACACATGCCTTTCTTTCCCACAGGTACAGGAACATGATTAACATATTCCCAAATGGAATCTCTTTTACGGCCTACTGCCATAATAAGCGTTTGAATTCTATAATGGAGGATACACTCGGAAAAACGTTTCCTCAGGACTGCTTGAATATGTTCTGTTTACATTTGCTTTCACTTTCATTCCCTTCCCTTATCCATTGCATTTCTATCCAGCCTCCTCCTCCTTGCTCAAATCTACTCCATCCCAACAAATCCTATTCATTCATTGACCTTCTTTGACTTTGCACTTTGGCCTGTGCAGGGGGCGGGGAGAGGAAGCTTTAAATTTTAAAAATCTGATTTTTTTTTTAATAATCAATTTTAAACAACCAGTGATGCCTGCAGAAGTCAAGGATCTGATCTCTCTTAAGACACCTTTTCAAATAGGCACCTTTTAAAAGTGGCCATTCTCTTTATTTAGCAGTGGGAGAGCAACTGGCCCTATCCATTCCCACCACAGCATCCCTCTAGCAGCCGTCGCTGGTATCTATCTTATATTTCTAGCCATTTTATTTAATTTATTTCTATGTAAACAGCTTTGGAAACTTTTGTTGTCGTAAGACCACTAAGGATTTGCTGGCACAGCTTAAAAATGCACGTCCAAAACTGAGACTCCAGTCCAGGAGCGGAACCAAGCGAACTGGGGATCTAATGCAGACAGTAGTGAAAACACTTCCTATATAAAGCTATAAAAGGAATGAGTATAAATGGAAGCCAAGGCGGCACTCCCCTTTGTCTGGGATTTTGTCAGTTTCCCCAAACACACAGCAGCCTGTAACAAGGCATCCTGAGTCACCCACATCTGCTGCTGGCTGGAACAAGGAAACCTTCTAGCGGAGCAGCAGGCTGGATTCAGGGAGGGACGATCCACTATTGCCCAGTGCCTAGTACTCTGGCACCTAACTGAGAAATGCTACATCCACAACACAGTCTCCTTTATGTTGCCTTCACAGCACCCCAAGTCTGCATTTGACTCAATCCCAGGAGCCAAATTGTGGGATAAACTGGAAGCCTCTTCAGTCTATCAGCACCTGCTATCTCTCTCATTGATACCCCTGGGAGTCAGAAGCAAACCCCAAGGTCGTCTGTCAAGAGCCATCCCTACTTGTAAGGGCATGAAGCAAGGTTGACTATTTGCCCCGCTTCTATTCAATTTCTACATAAATGGCATGGAGGTCCACTTAAACCCCCTGGACTCCCCTTAACGTGCAGGATGGATACCAATCCACCTGGAAGTGAACCCTAGTGGCAAAACTAACATCCGTTGTGCTCTCTCTCTCACACACACACACCCCGCTTTCCTTGCGTTATGAGCAGGCTAAGACACTTCTGAAACAGTGCATAATGGACGTAGAGTGCCAAACTGCCCTAGGCACAGCTAAAGCCCCTAACCACAGAAGAGATTTCACCTTAGCTCACTGCAGCACCTTCCCATTGGCTGTGTTAGATGGTAAAGACAAGAATATTCCCTTTCCGGAACATCTGTGCCCCTGTGACGCTGGACAAGTTGAAAGCACTGAGCACGTCCTCGTACACTGCCAATTTCATAGAGACATCCCCAGTACCCCTAGTCTCCCTCTACTTATAAGCTTGGCAAGCCACACAAGCCAGTTCTACTTTCGCCTACTACTCTCTGACTGCAACCCTTTTATAACACATCACGTTGACAAGTTCTGTGCAGCAGTGTACAAAATTTGCCAGGATCTGGCCGCAAGCAAGAATTAATCAGGCCCGATGCAGCTCTGCCCCTGCTATCAAGTTATTCAGTTTTCATTTGATCATATTTTAATCTAATTATAATTCTAATCTTCATTATTTTATAGCTTCTCATAGATTCCAGCTCTATGCTCACAGTCTCTAACTTCTTAACAACAACACACCACAGATTGTAATCAGACAACAATAAGGTTTTCACTTTGACTTCACAGTTACTGTCTCCACAGGGATAGACTGTTTTCAATGCCACTATTTTCATGTGTTATCTTATGCTCATCATTGATTGGTCTGCAATAAAGACATAAAATTTCTCCCCTGACATTGGTAACTAGAATGTGAGGAAGAACTCACAACCCTTAACGGTTTGGGCCCTGGAAACCTGAGGGACCATGTGTTTCCAAAGGTTGCTGCCAGCTTGACATGGGGCTCTGCTCCGAGTGCCGACAATGAAGGAGGCATGGCTGTCATACACGTGGGACAGGGCCTTCTCAGTTGTTGCCCCCAGACTCTGGAATGCTCTCCCAGTGGCCATCTACTCCTCAGCCTCAATCACAATTTTAGAAAGTGTGTGAAATCTTGGCTTTTTACCCAGGCATTTATATGACTGTTCGTATTGCTGCTGCTCTGTATCTTTTATGGTTCCACTGTGCTTGTTTTTTAATCTTTTAATCAGATTTGTATTTTTATATTCTAGCTGATATTTTAATTCTGTAATTTTTGTAGTCTTGTTTTAACTTTTGTGTGAACCGCCTTTGAAATTGTTTTAATTAAAGGTAGTATAGAATTTTTATTTATTTATTTAAAATATTTCTGTACCACCCAAAACTTGTGTCTCTGGGCGGTTTAAAATTAAAATTATTTAAACTGTCAGATAACTGACTTGAACACTGTGCTGTTGCCACATTTTATTTATTTATTAAAACATTTTAATACCGTCCCAAACCTATGTCTCTGGGCGGTTTACAACAGAATAAAAAAGTAAAACATTCGTTAAGACAAAAAGGGGGGGGGGGACAACACGCACATTACAACAATATTTATACATGGGATATTTCCTTGCAACTAGTGCCCCATTGAAACTTAATGGAATTTTCTTGCACATAAAGAGGTTTAGGATTAGCTGGTGCACCTTAAAAATGCACATCCAAAAGTGAGAATCCAGTCCAGGAGCGGAACCAAGCGAATTGGGGATCTAATGCAGACAGTAGTAAAAACACTTCCTATAAAAAGCTATAAACGGAATGAGTATAAATAGAAGCCGAGGCGGCACTCCCCTTTGTTTGGGATTTTGTCAGTTTCCCCAAACACACAGCTGCCTGTACCAAGGCATCCTGAGTCACCCACATCTGCTGCCGTTTCTGCCTTCCAGACACTTATGAAATATTCCCATTGGTGCAAAAGACGCAGAGCAAGAGAAGGACCAGAAGTTAAAGCGATAATCGGATTCCATTTGTGAGTTTGTGATCATAACGAAAAGGTCAGAAGTGGGATGGGTATGGAGGCAATTAGGAAATTAAATAATGATGGATATTAGACAGCTGGCCGGGGAAGTAAATTGGCACTAAAAATCCAGCCCAAACGGCCTTGGGTATCTTAATCCAATTGACTTGCTATCCTAACTCAGTGCATCCCTCTCCCTCTCCCCCGTCTCAAACTCAAGGTCTAAGAACTTTGACCAAAGGTACATCAAGTCCAGCGGCAAACCACAGTGAGAAACTCAGCAGCAGGGCATGGAAGCAACTGCCCTGGCCTACTATTGTCCACCCAGCAATTGGTATTCAAAGAGATGCTAACTCCGTTCATCGATGTTCCACACAGTCACCAAGGTGCTTCTTAATTGCTCCCCTGCAGGACGCAAAGGGTATTTCCCTAGAAATATGTTTGGCAGGATGCAAAAGGAACCAGCTTGTGAAGAGAGAATGAGAAAAAGTGCTATGTTATGCCGGGGTGGGAGGAGTTAAGATGGCAACTAGGTAGCAGCTTTTGATGCTGGCTCAGAAAGATCTTGGGAAAAAGCAACCATGGCATGAAGTCAAGCCTGGCCTTTGCACCTCTTCTCCCATTCAAAGCCACACATGCAGCCCTGCCCCAAACACCTAACCGCTTGGAAGACTCCCCGCCACCGTTTACAGCTCCCTGATGGCTTCCTGCGAGAGGCCAGATTCCTGCCATATCTCCAGCCAAAGTGAGAAACTCAATTACAGAGACGGGGCAAGCAGGGCCATGTGCTGGAGGTGTCAGGGAATAGGCAAATGTGAGGAAAGGACAACACCTGCCCAGCTGGAGCAAACAGGAAACAGCCTCCAGGGGTTTGGGGGAGTGTAATGATTAGGTTTGTTCTTGGTGGGTGGTGGTGGGGTTAAGAGGAAGAAAGCACGAATAAAAGACGTGTTCTAAAGGTCTGCTACTCTTGAAAAGTCTGAAACAGCATCCTTGGGTTCAGGGACAAACACCCAGGGCATTCCCGGAGACCATTTAATACAGCTACTGGCAGATTTGTCCACATTTTCCGTCTGCCAAACACTCACACATCCCCACCTTGGGGTTGGTGGTCTAGAGTGTGATGGACCAAGGGATTCCAGATGGCAGCAGGGATCTCACTGGCCACACTCCTGCCCTGGAGACTAATCCAATCACAAGTTAATTCCTTTTGTTTCTTACAGTAAGTCCAGTAAGGCTGCGTATGCCTCTGCTTTAAATTAGATCCGGCAGGTACAGAGCCACAATCTGCCTTCTCTCAACCTTTAAGCAAACAAGGTTATCCTTGCAGCGCATCCTTCAATTCCTCTCATTAGGAAGAGTTCACCTAAGCACAGTAACAGGGTTACGTCGAGAAGGAGAGGGCCCTCTGGCCTAGCCTCCAGCCTCGATTCAATTTGCTGACATTTCTTGATGGAGGAGCAACTGACTGTCGTCAGACCTGGCCGGGAGAGGACTGTGGGGTGGGAAGGAAGAGGAGGAGTGCTGGTTGAACTAATGGATAGGGTTCAACAGGGTTGGGGTTTGTTTGCTTTTAATCAGAATTGCTAGCCAATGCTAGTAGTAGGGAATGCGAAGCAAGGCGAGTGGAGCCCAACAGGGAGTAGAGAGATGAGGCACCTTAGCATAAATGTCAGCAAAGATCAAAGCAAGGCCCCATAGTCTTCATCAGGCCAGTGTTATTCTTAGAATCGATTCCCAGAACCGTCAAGGATTCCATATTCCCTTTGAGCCCCACCAAGTGACCTTCCGGCCTTCGCTGTGGCCTTCAGGACAACATTATTCATCTCCCTAGAGAGTAAGGAGGAGATTGGTTCTTCCATCCCCTTGGCATACATGGTCACCTACAACAACAGGGTCAAGCTAGAGGAGGGTTGTGTCTCAACCCAACGCAAATTCAGGAATGCAACACTAGGTCATGAAAAGGCCAGTTACAGAAGTGTTATTTTCAAGCTTTCAGATGTAATTACGGACAGTTTCCACCTAGAGAACTATGCTCAAGCTTAGATATTGCTAACATGAAAGGCTTTGACAAACCCAAATGGATTCAAAGAAGTGTCGTTTGACAAAAGGTGCAAGAGGAAAACTGCATGCTAGAAGGCTCGAGGTAGCAATTATGTTTAGTAGTGAGGGGAGAGCATGGAGATAACTGAACGTATGAGGCTGCCCACACTGAGTCAGACCAATGGCTCATCTAGCCCTGGACTCTCTCTGACCAACGAGAGCTCTCAGGTGTCTCAGCCAAAGATCTCCGGTGATAAGGAACAATGGGGAACTCAAAACACTCCATGGGTAGCTCCTAGGGACTCCAAAGTCGGTTTTGTGGTAGAGTGATTTTGAACAAATGTTTAACCTTTGACAATAAACCCCACAGAATCCTATCTAACTTTGATGTCTCTAGGAGCTACCCATGGGGAACAATGGAGTGTTTCTACTTTCCCCATTGTTCTCTATGGATGGAACAAGCTGCACTCACAGAGTGCATGTACAAATGTTTTGCATTGCAATTTGCAATGCATTTTGCAACCCTGCCTTCAGAAACACAAAGTAAAAGGGAATCTGTCCCTCCCAACACAAAACACACATAGCAAACAGTCCAAAAATGGCCCCAAAAGAATCACCGGCCCAAAATCCACTGCCAGCCACAGTGCCTGCACTGCAGTAACATCACAGGCTAAAGTTGCTCTCTCACACACAATTATGACTCTTTATGTTACTTCCTAGCATTGGAACAGCTGCTACAGCAGCACCCCTACTTAGCAGCAAGCATAGGCATAAGCTCAAGTAGAGCAACTTCAGCCACATTTTGACTGTGAGAGTACACCTTGCAATGCAGATTGCAGAGCAGACGTACAAGTGAGTTTCAAGGCCAGACATAGAGCTCAGCATAGCAATCACCAAGAAATATTACAGAGAGGGGAGGGGAGGGGAGGGGAGTGCTGCCATTGTCCATTTCTCACCACAACACAATTTCACAACAAACCAAACAACATCTCAAGGAAGGCAAACTCTCAACTTCTGTCTTGTCAATCTGAGATCCAGCAAAACCAGATAGTGATAGCAGCAATAGCCCAGCAAATTATACTTGGTGCTTAGAAAACCACAAAACCAGACCTTCCTTGATTCCTTCCTCCTCTCCTCCTCATGTATTCTCTTCAAGAGAGGCACACTATAAGGGTCCTCTCTGCCTCCCAGTCCCTTTGAATACATTTTGAATTTGAAATTCCCTCCTTTTGTGCTCCCCCTCCCTCCCCCAGCCAATGGGGCACAGTTGCCCATGACAACACTTGATTTGTATAACAAGCCAACCAAGAAGCACAGACGCAAGCCAATCGGAAGGCAGCATCAGAAAACCAATCAGCAAGGGGAAAACAGACCTCCAAAATGATGCTCACGACGTTTCTATTGAAATGGGGGTTATTCTGCTCTGAGCTCGATATAAGCCCTTTATTTAAACTGTTTCAAGCTCAAAACGGCCCATTTCTATGTGAAACTTTGTGCACTTCCCTACTGGAGATGCCAGAGGTCAAAGTTTTACCTGGGCATGCAAAGCATGTGCTCTACTACCGGTGTTCTCTCTAACAGGGATTCCCAGATGTTGTTGACTACAACTCCCATAATCCCCAGCCAAAGGCCATGGCAGCTGGGGATGCTGGGAGTTGTAGTCAACAACATCTGGCAATCTCTGTTAGAGCGAACACCGTCTACTACTAAGATAAACCGTTGAACTAAGGATTCTTCCCATATACAAATCCGTCTTATACTAATCCAGAATGCTGGTCTATTCAGTAGCGACTGCATCAGCAGGCAATGACTCTCTGGTGTCTTTGGGGCAGGTTGTTCCCAGTCCTGCTACTTGCAAACCTTTGAACTGTAGTTAACAGAGACTGAAGCTGGGGGCTTCTCTATGTAAAGCATGAGTTATACCACTGAGCTATGATCCATCTGGTCCAATACTGGCTACTCTGACTGCTAAATCCTGTCTCCCTGGCAAAATGCCTTTCCCAGCTTTGTTAACCGAGATTATTTCACTGGAGATGCCAAGGGCTGAACTTGAATCCAGAACCAACTGCTTGCAAAGCATATACTCTGCAACTGAGGTATGGCCCTCCTATCATGAAGCTGCCTCATACCAAATCAGTGATTCACACAGGTCAGTACTGTCAACTCTATCAGCAGTTGTTAAAGGTCGTGTGTATGTGTGTCTATTTCCAGATCATTTAGCTGGAAGTGCTAAGAGATAGAACCTAGAACCTTCTACCTACATAGCTATGATTCCTGCCGAAAGGTATGTTGAATATGTGCGCAGAATGTGAATGATTTAGACACAAGTTAAGACACTGCTCTTCCGCCTAAGTCTGCATGGGGTTTGTGCTTTCTTTAAATACCCTAAAATGCTGTAGAACATTAAAGTTCCTGTGCCACCACAAGATCATACCAGGAAAGAGCATTTGTGCTAAATCCCAGATGGACGCGTTTAATTCCCAAATAGGAAAAGAGTAGCAAACTTCTGAACACCATGCAGCCATGGAAAAACACCATCCTCCAAGATGAAGAACATCTCTAGCATTTCTGGAGCATTTTACATCCTGAAAATAGTTCAATAAACGTAAAGTAAAGTTGTGCCATCGAGTTGGTGTTGACTTCTGGTGACCACAGAGCCATGTGGTTTTCTTTGGTAGAATACAGGAGGGGTTTACCACTGTCATCTCCCACGCAGTATGAGATGATGCCTTTCAGCATCTTCCTATATCGCTGCTGCCTGATATAGGTGTTTCAAACCAGCAACCTCTTGCTAAAGTAAGTTACTTTACTTACCTTTAAAAAACCTGGCAGCAAAATATACTGATCCCCTCCCTTTGCATTTATTTCCACCACCACCACCCACCCTTTTAAAGTAACGTGTCCTGCATTTGGAGTATTTTGAGTATGTTTGGGAAAGGTAGAGGAAAGGAGGATTTAGACTTTCAGGAACAGAGCAGCAGATCGTTCTGGGGTAGGTGGAGTCCATTATGTGCTTCCCTCTCAAAGGTCCTTGTTCTCTGACATGGGCAGACCACACACACACACACACACACACACACACACACACACACACACACACACACACACCCTGACTGCAGCTCTTTGCCTTCCACGACTTCTCTTTTAATAGAAGTGTATTGGATCTGAGTTCTGCTCTTCGGTGACTCAGTTGCTCTACTTAATTTATGACCTCCAGTGCCAGAGGGAGATTTGCAAGACTCAAAAGTGGCTAGAAAGGGCTGTTTTCTAGATGAAGAGTCATACCATTAGATATATGGTATTATGAATCACCAGAACAACATCTAATTTGCTCTTAAAGGTGTAACATGACCGACCACCCCACACCCATGTGTACACACATAGGGTGGATTGATGGGTCTCCCTCCCCTGCACACAGCATATTCCGTTCATTAGTTTTGGCAAGAGCAAGACAAAAAAGGCCATATATCCACATCCACGCTTTATGTTAAGTATATTTATAAAAGAAGATATTAAAGGGAAATAAATGACTTCTCTAACTCATCTGTTGCAAACACAACCACACCAATGGGCTGTCAGGCCAAGGAAAAGGCTAACACTACTCAAGGGAGAAACAAAACGTGCACCTGCTTTACTCATGGTCTGGTTTGAATGAGAGGGGTGTGGGTGTGTATAAGTGTAAGGAAAACTGCAATCCTACACTAAAGGATCTTAACATTCAGTAATGTCAATGGATCTGCATGTTAAGACAAAACCACATCAACTATCATAGGATCTGTTGTTTTCTACAAGAAGTTGCCACTACGTATGCCGAAGGACTCACACAATTCCCATTTTTATCTTCCAATCTGCAATAATTTAAGTCACAGCTCAATTTTAAGCTCTAAGATGTGTCGGCACTATCAGTGATCCCTCGCCCTGCTTACTTCAGGCAAATCTAATAGGGGGTGGAAAACTAGGAAAGTGATAATCCTATCATGTTAGCGATCACTTCAACTGATTGCATGGCTTTACCACAAAGGAATGACTCAAGAGGGCATCCTTTTACCAACCACACAGCATCCTTAGCAAGTGTTGTTGGGCACCACAGGAGGAATTAGTAGTAGATGCTGAGAGAGCATACTGAATTCCTTAACAGGATGGGTGATAAAAAGTGCTAGAGCTAAAAAGTGCGCCAGCTCCAATTTAGTATGACCACAACACTGTAAGTACCAAGTCAGGCACTTGTGAATGACTTCCAGGTGTAATGTTTTTGGCCACCCTTGTAGGGGAGCGTAAATGGTCTTGAGGTGAATGGAAAAAGGAATCCTACCACAGTCAAAACATGGAGGAAGGACAAATTAACTTACTTCCTGGGCCAGAGGACACTTTCTAGGAGCATGGAAGTTTTTCACATCTGCAAACCTGACTTCCAGGTCTGCAGCAAACAAGGATGAAGTTTCTCTACAGTTGCTGGCAAGTGACCTCATCTTTCTAGCATTCACACCCTCCACTCCTCCGGCTGCCTGCCCCCGGAGAGCCATAGCTCCTGAAGCTCATCCCATGGAGGGACTTCGTCCGCTTTTGTGGAAAAAGTCAGAGGGGTGGAACGGACCCAACATGGGCAAGTCTGTGCAGGGTTCTACTATTGATAGGGGCCAGGGGAACAGAAGACAGAAGTGGGAAACATTGGCAAATGTTTGTGTTGTGTTGACACCACTGCCAAGCAAAGTGCTCTCACCTCAAAAACACAACACACTCCATTGTAGCGCAACAGGGAATAGGCTTGCAATGTTCATACTAGTCTGAATGAAGGGTCTCCCTCATCCCAGGAGTTGATCCTGGCATCTTCTGTATGAAAAACACGTGCTCCGCCCCTGTAGAATGACTCTGGGTGCATGCCGGCAGATGAAAAAAGAAACACATTTAAATCTGCAAGGATCCTGACATTCAGGTTCACTTTGACCAAGAGTCATGGCATAAGGGAGGGACCACATCTAAATGGTACAGCACCTGCTTTGCAGGCAGAAAACCCCAGGATCAATCCCCCCACATCTCCAGGTAGGGCAAGGGAACGCTGAGCTAGAGGCCTGACTCAGTGGAAGGCAGCTCCTTATGCGCATGTCTTTTGGGCCCCAGTCATGCATCCTCAGTAAGACAACTGAGGGCTGAAAGTAGAAGACTTGCCAGAGGATGCTCTGCATTGGCCAGGCCAGGCTGCTCATTTATTAGCTCAAGATTCATTATAAGAGGTCCGTTTCCTGCCAAAAAGCACTTGGAGCAACCAGATGGACCCCAGGCCTGCTTCTGGCAAGAACCCACTGCTTGCAAATTCCCCGTCTGTTCTTATGAGGCTCTGGCTTCTGTTGCAGGAAGCTAACTCTGCGGCTCGAGTCTGTGCGGCATCTCTGACTCCAAGGACGGCCTACTGCATGATCACAACATGCCAAAACAAGGCCAACATCTGCAAAGCAAAACGCAGCCTGGTTCCTTCAGGGGTGCTAGATCCTGTTGTGGCCTCCTCAGAAGACAACATGCCTCGTGCCTCAGCCCTCCTCTTAACAGACATGAAGGGGAAAATGTCTGAGTCCATGCCTCACGCTGGTACTCTGGAGATCTGACTCACGGTTTTTTCCACAATAGTGACCATGAGTGCCTACTGGAGGCTCCTGGATGCCTGCTATGAATTATGGTTGACTCTGTAGTCATGGGGACCTCTCTCAGCCAGCAGAGGATAGATCACTACCTAGGGTGGAAGGGATTAGATGCTGCATGAAGGGGGTGGGGTGGGGAGGGGAGTGGGAGGAGATGGCAAAACAGAACACTTAATGAAGGGAAGAGAGAAGAGAGAAGAATGAACTGTGGAAAAATGAAAACAAACAATGGAATAACAACAATAAATAAGAATAGGCCTGCTGTTCTAGAGAAACACCAATTGGATGCTTGCTACTTTTTCACAAGAGTTGAATTATTACAGAAATGCAACACAAGACATATTTAAGACTCGTTCAGATGACATGCCCACAAAGGAGGCATGAACATTAGGTGACAGTCGATTGTACAATATAGTGACACCTAGGCCTTCAGTCATTATCCAGTGAGTCATAAACACAGCCCTGCTGGATCAGGCCCAAGGCTTATCTAGTCCAGCACCCTGTTTCCCACCAGATGCCTCTGGGAAGCCCACAGGCAAGAGTTGAGGGCATGCCCTCCCCCCTGCTGCTACTCCCTTGCAACTGGTATTGAGAGGCATCTTGCCTCTGAGGCTGGAGCTGGCCTAGAGCCCTCATACTAGTCAAGAGCCACAATCGGATCATACCCTGAGCTAGGCTGGGTTGTACCTTACTTCCTGGGTGGGGCATCACCAGTGCAGCTCTCAGGCAGAGGGATATTGGCCTGGTCTTTGCTGCGCTGCAGCAACATCTAGATAACAATTAGAGAGTGTCCTGGAGCCCAGCTGGAGCGGGACATCTGGGGAGCCAATAGACACGTGACTGGCTTTATGGCATGGCTTCAGACTCCTAGGCTTCTGCTCCACTTCTGTACAGATGCCTTTTGAAAGCTGACCATCTGCATGACTTTAAACTACATACCTGCCTCTGGACTTCTGCCTCACCTAACCACACACCCATCCCCTGACCTTCGTTTGCTGCTTTAGAACTTGACTTTGTCCTGACCTGTCTTCTCGACACTTTTCCATCTGCCCACTTGCAGAACTGGCTCTGAAAGACCATGATATTCACTACCTGAGTTCCATGTTGCAAGCTGGAGCTAAAGGCAGATCCTGAGCCTGAGAAGACTGATTACTCCTGACTTTCACACTGCGCCATATACTAACTTATGCTGCAAGCAGCATTCTCTAGCAGTTCTCCCCACCAGCCCCATTCAATTCAGGAACAGGCACCTCTTCTATCAACGACTAAGTTCCACTATAGTTCTGAAAACCTCAAAAAGATGGCAGCCAGCCACCACTTGTTAAAAATAAAACGACAAAACAAAGCACAGAGGTTAATGTCTCCATTCAGAAACAAAGCTAGGTCCACAGTTCTTTTTTTGGAACAATTGTACCCTCCCCTATGAACCTTAAAACATTGTCAACCTATCGTTGATGTAACTTCTGCAAAGACACTTCCATGAGCAGAAGCTCAGGACTATATTCTGGCCTACGCCAACAAACCATTTCCACACATGCATTTATGAGAAGTGACTCCAAAGTCATGAATACCAAGTGTTGTGTTTTAACCAGCTCATATGAAGAGACGGAAAGCAGGGTTGGCAAAGGGGAAATGGGTTGGAGGGTAACTCCAGACAACATCTGGTGAGTAAGCAGAAGCTCTAATAAAAACAAACACATACACACAAAATACACACACAGAGAGCCAGCATGGAGTAGTGGCTTGAGTGCTGGACTAGGACCAGGGAGACCCGAGTTCAAATCCCCATTCAGCCATGAGACTCGCTGGGTAAGTCTGGGCCAGTCACTTCTCTCTCCACCTAACCTACTTCACAGGGTTGTTGTGAAAGAGAAACTGAAGTATGTAGTACACCGCTCTGGGCTCATTGGAGGAAGAGTGAGATATAAAAATGTAAAATAAATAAATAAAATTAGGGAGTCCATCGATACATTTCCTATTGGCAACTTTCCTTCAAACGAAGCAGAGCCAAGAGCTCCTCTTCCTCCTCAGTCTTCTCTGGTGAAGGATAAGGTGACATGTTTGAAACCAGTCCTGCAACAGAGGCTGATGAAAGCCTTGTGGGGATGTGAGGCAAATGCTCTGTTCCCCTTAGCAGGGGCGGAGGCGTGCAAAATCCATGCTCGCATGGAAGGAGGCCGCCCAGGGTGTGTCTGTCTGTCTGTGTGTGCGTGTCCAGCAGGTGCAGGGAGGAGGCCAAGTGCGCATTAATCAAAATCTCCACAGCAGGAAGATTTTATTATTATTATTTTTTATTTGGTTCGGAGCTTCAGCAAAACACAATAATTAAGGGATGGGTTCCAGCTGCAGAAGAAGGGACAAGCCCCTTCTCATTTGAGAGGGGGAAGGTGAGGGATGCTAAGTGCGCACACACATTTCACGTCCCGCACACGCAGGCCCTGCAGATGACAGGCAGGGCCATGGGGCTCAGGGATGAGCTGGAGTTGACGGAGGGAGAAAGGTTGCCAGCGCGACACTTTCTGGGAAAGAGCAGCAATGGCTACACCGCAGACAGAAAGTGACGGGAATTGCAGGAGGCTCCTGGAGGAAGAGAGAGGGGAGGCTTTGCTGGCCGATGAGGAAGACCGTACTGCTGGGTTTTAGGGCCAGTTCTAACACAGCTGCTTCTCCCCTAAGATTCTGTGCCCAGAGACTCCTGTGGAAGTTTACATGTGGAAAACCTGATGCAGGGACAGAACACTGAAGTGGATTTTCCAGGTAAGATCCAGAAGGAGCCATGCTAGGAGCCCCACAATTTCCTGCTTGTGGATCTTTTCCATAGGCCAAAAAGAAAAAAATCCACATGGGATTTTCCATCCCCACATAAGGTTTTCCGCATGCTTTTCTCCACAGGAATAGTTCCAAAAGTAAAGGAAAACATGATGTCAGAAGAGGTCCGTTGACTGCACCGATCACTGTCCTTAATGTTTACCCATTGTCTGCTGGCAAAAGCCAGTCCTCTTCCCACAAATAGGGCACCTCTGGCCCAGGATGCAGTTCTGTCTTCTCTTGCCCCTCCCACCCTAGCCACAGAAACTTGCCCGAGATTTAGAGCAACCCTGCCCTGCTGCCCCAGACTGACATGTCTCCCTCCCGAGTGCAAGCCCTCTTTCTGCCAAAGTGTTTTGTCTCCATTCCCCACCTCCGGCAGTCCCTGCGGCTGGGGTGTGCTCAGGGCGAGGCCAAGACGCTCCTGAAAGCACCGATCAGTCAGTTTCTGGTTGGTTTATTCTAAGAGTTGGCTTCCAGCACAGAGCAGGGAACAGCTCGCTTCTGCTGGGCTGCCAGGGAGCCTGCAGCATCACCCTCTGTGTACCCCTCCCAGCTAATGCTGATGATTAATTCCAGGGGGCGAGAGATGGGGATTGGGGAAATGAGTGTCCCAGCACAGTTTTCTGGAGCTGGAGGAGGAAAAGGAATAGAGAGGGAAGTCCAGTTTAGATACAACAAGCAAGCAACCATGCTGGTTTCTAACACACACAGGCATGGGTCTCTGATTCACATGCTTTCCCCTCCTCCTCCCATCCTTTGCACGCCAAGAAGCTGCATTTTGCATTTAGTAACAAACCACAGTTTACTGTTCTGTCCAAACATGGGAAACCGTGGTTTGTTCAGTCTGCGTTTAGTTAGCAAACCAGGGTAAGATTCAATCTGCAAAGAGAAGTTTCCAGTCTCTCCCGAAAACAAGGGAGGGAAGTGTTTGGGTGCAAGGCTCCTCATGGCATGCTCTCATCAACACAAATTCTGGTCTTAATGACATTTGAACCAAGTCAGAGAGATGCTGAAGGACAGAACCCCCAAGTTCCACCAAAACTGTTATTTGAATGCTTTTTCTGCAGCAACCTGCTTTGCTCCAGTCCGCCCACAAGAAGAGCAGGCTTAGCTGGGCCAACTCTCCCACCCTAAAAAAACAAAGAAAAACCACCCCCACAAAAACACCTTGCCTGTCATCTGTCACAGCAGTTAGTTCAGAGTGGCCATAAAAGGGTAGCAGGATTGAATTAAAGATCCTGTAAATGCGCATCAAGTGCTGTGCCACTGAGCTATGGCCCTATTTTCAAATACTGGTGGCAGACAATATAGAAACATATGAAGCTGCCTGATATCAAGTCAGATAATTAAATCCATCTAGGTCTACACTGGCTGGCAGCAGCTCTGGACGATTCCAGACAGGGGATCTTTGCCAGCCCTACCTGGAGATGCTGCCAGGGACTGCACCTGAGATGTTGTGTGTGAACTACAGGAGGGCTGATCAACTTCAGCCCTCCATCTGTCTCTAGGCTACAGGTCCAATCACCCCCAGGCACAGTGGCCAGTAGTCAGAGATTATGGGAGTTGTAGGCCAACATCTACAGGAGGGCCAAAGCTGAGCAGCCCTGAACTACAGCAATGGCAAAATAACCGAGAACCGGCTAGCACACACAGAGTAAGAAAGAACATCTTGAACCAGCCGTCTGTTTGCTCAGAAATGTCTCAAAGAGGATCACGGTGTTCATGGTGCCATCATGCAGAAATACAGTGAGCAAGGAAATAATCACATAGGAGGAGGAGGAGATGGGGGGAACAAGCTGAGATGGAATGAGGTGCACCATCAGAGGGGAGCCAAAAAAAAAAAAAAAGCCTCATAGAATCACTAAGGAGCCAGGGAAAGGAGCTCCACCCACGGGAGGGAGAGTGGTTCAGCTCAGAATGCATGGTGGCCGTACCTCCACTCTCTGGGAAGCTTTCCAGACTTGCAGCTCACCCTGTCCCACCCACAGCTGCTGCAAGTTGCTTTGTTCCAGGCGCCTTAATCAAGTGCAGGCTGCAACAGTAATAAGTGACTTTAAACAGGTCTGTCATTTTTGGATGGGGGAAAAGGAGCCTGGCTTGCAAGAGGGGAGAGGAGATGCCGAAGACGGGAAATAAATCTACATATAATTAACATTTAAGCTCTTGCAGTGTTTTGCAGCAAGGTGGAAGGATGGCCAAGCAGCTAACCTCAAGAGGGGTCACCGAGAAACCTGGTCGGCACCTGTTAGGGTAACACTGACCTCCAGTGGCCAGAAAGACAAATCCCCAAAGGTATTCTCTTTCCACAGCAATTTGATAACACAGGATTGGAGGGGCATGTTGCGAGAGAGCAATTAAAAGGTTCAGAAAGTTACTGAGCAGGATTTGGGTGCAACAGATCCTACTAACACTCACAAAGCTTTGGTGTGTCTTTGGAAACCCCACAACTAAAGGAATCCAGCTTCCATACTTGAGCAGTCTAATGATAAAGTCTCTAGGGCGCTACGGATGGCATGGAGCACAAGATAAGGTTGGCATGCTGGTCAATCGAGTGGCCAAATATTATCAGCTGACCACCTATTCTTTGCAAAATATGCTATCAAGTCTCAGAGTAGATCAGCAAGCGTTCTGAGTCCCAAAAGTTTCATAGTAGCAAGCAAAAATAATGAGCAGCTACTACTAATGATTTGTGGGAGGAGCCCCTGGTGGCGCAGTGGTAAAACTGCCGCCCTGTAACCAGAAGGTTGCAAGTTCGATCCTGACCAGGGGCTCAAGGTTGACTCAGCCTTCCATCCTTCTGAGGTCGGTAAAATGAGTACCCAGAATGTTGGGGGGGCAATATGCTAAATCATTGTAATGATTTAGAGAGCTTCTAGCTATAGAGAGCTTCTAGCTATAGAGCGGTATATAAATGTAAGTGCTATTGCTAAGTGCTACTACTACTACTACTACTACTACTACCAACACCACCTCCTGTCTGGCCTTAGGCTAACCACATATCTATCAGTCTGTTTCTCTGACCTGTAAAACATGGGTATTTATTTGCTGTCTTTGGCCAGGCCTCTATTCAGCTCTTCTAGCCCGTTTGAGAATTCTGTGTAAGAATTCCTGATCTTTAATAACTCACAACATCAGTTCATACCAGTATAAGCAGGTTATCCCAGGGCATGGCTCAGGAATCTGCCTGTCCCCCCCCCCCTCCCGATTTTGCATCTGGCTCCCACTCCAAGCTGAGCAAAGAGCAAGATTCTACGTCTGGCAGTTTGGATGGCTGCAAAAGCCTCTGTGGCTGGGCGAAGGAAAGGTGACTCAGGCTCCGTCTACTGCAGGGTCCTTCCTCTCCTTGGAACACTACACACAGACACCTCTGTGTGTCGGGCTTTCCCAGGAGGGCCCACATCACAGCTTGAGTACCACTGCTCTAATGACATCAAAAAGGTAGGGAAAATGAAGAGAGCCCAAGTGCAAAATGTAGAAGGTTGGACCAAAGAGACCTAAAATACAGATGTAGGTTGTATAATGCAGGAGTAATTTAGATTTTCTGGGCATGTTTAATTGGTACATGATGTCCTTGGCTTCTCCTTTGTCTCTGATACAATTATTTTTTATGATGGTGGTGATGGGGAATTGTTCTACTACATTATGTACTTAGTTGTCTAGCATGTAATAACTTCTTTAAGCATTAAAAACCATTCAAACTGAAACAGAATGACACAGGATGTGGCGGGAAGATGGCACTGCTAGGAAACTATCCCAGCGCTAGTTGCCCTCGGCACAGTGACAGACCTTTCACCTTCTCCCCACTTTGATCACAACTCACCTCCCGGGTTTCGTTGTCCTGGATCAGCGTGTACAGAGGAACCACACGGTTGATTTCCAGGAGGACCGGGGTAGGGCTGAGCTGCTCTTTGCCTGGGCGCCGACACAGGTGGCAAGTGGAAGGGCAGCGTCCCTTTTCTTCACAGCGGATCTCCACGCCCGAGATCAGCTGATCATCAGACAACATCTGGGCAGTCAGCAGACCCGAGAGGTAGGTGATGAAGGGCATGGACTTCAGCTCCTTCTTGTTGCCAAGTTCAGTTGTCTCTGGAAGACAGAGAACAAAAGCAAATGAGACTTCAATCCCTCAGCGTGCCTTACAAGCTAAACATCAATTCCACCATGCTGCAAGGTGTGCCCCTCAAACACCATGTTCCGTTGCACACCCTGCACAGACAAAAAGAAGCGGAGGGTGCTCTAGGCCAGTTCTGTGGAGGCAAAACAGAGTCAGCTTTAGAAATCCTAAAATTCCAGTAGTCCCTGTTCAAACACGGCAATGCAAGCTGAGCCTTACTACATGAAATGCCAGGATATTTTCTTCTTCTTTTGAATCCATGTAACAAGTCGCTAAAATCTGAGTGGGGTCTGGGTAGGTATTTAGCAGAAGGGTCTCCTACTACTACTACAGTAAAGTATGCCGTCATGTCAGTGTCGACTCCTGGCGCTCACAGAGCCCTGTGGTTGTCTTTGGTAGAATACAGGAAGGGTTGACCATTGCCTCCTCCCACTCAGTATGAGATGATGCCTTTTAGCATCTCCCTATATCTCTGCTGCCCGATAGAGGTGTTTCCCGTAGTCTGGGGAACACCAACAGGGATTCGAACTGGCAGTCTCTGGCTTGGTAGTCAAGCCATTTCCCTGCTGCACCACTTAAGGTGGCTACTACTACTACAATATTTATTTATATACTGCTCATCAACCAAACTTCTCAAAGTGGTTTACATAGACAAACAAATAATACACAAGAAGATGGTCCCTGTCCACAAAGGGTTCACAATCTAAAAAGAAACATAAGGCAGATACCAGCAACAGCCACTGGAGGGATGTTGTGCTGGGGTTGGATAGGGCCAGTTGCTCTCCCCCTGCTAAATATAAGAGAATCACCACTTTGAAAGATGCCTCTTTGCTTAGTTAGCAGGGGTGACCCCTTTGAGCCTTCCCTTATGCCAGACGTAGCATCACAACTTAAGAGCTTGAATTACAGTATACTTTATTAACAAATTTGTATTGGGCTGCATTGATAGTCCACCTTTCCATCATGAAACTCAAGGTGTTCCCAGACAGTCTCCTGTCCGTCCATTGACTAGACTCAGACCTGCTTAGCTGCAGCAAGGTTGCTGCACTGTATGCCTTCAGACCACAGCCCTGAGAATCCAGCTACCTATCTAAATGTGTGTGTGTACATGCATGCACATTCACCCATACCACTCTTCCATTTTAAGGAAAATAGCCAAAGCATCTTATAATATATTTTACTTATAAGAACAATAATAAACAATTGCAGCGGATAATTAAGGATTCACAGTTGTGTAAACCAATAAGCAGCCTGTACTCTGCAGATTATTTCACACAGCAGTACTGTGAGCACGACAGTGGTCAAAGCAAAGCTGCACAACTTTGGCCCTCCAGAGATTGTCTGACAATCGCTCCCATCATCCCCAGCCATAGTGGCCAACAGTCAGGGATTATGGGAGCTGTCACACTAGAACTTGAAAGACCCAGGGTCAAATCCCCACTCAAGCATGAAGCCCACTGGGAGACCTTGATCAGCCTAACCTAACTTACAGGTCTGTGGAGAGGATAACATGGGGAGGGGGCCAGGTATATCACTTTGAATTCCTTGGAAGCAGAGTACAATGCAAATGTAAAAAAGAATACATATTATTCCCACAGTTTGTGTGAATGCCGGCTAAGGCTTTATGCCCACTAGTTGCCATCGAGAGTCATGACTAGACCGTGGGAGCTGCTGGTGCAGCTGGATCTAGCCACAAGCAGAGGGTAAACTTCTACAGTAGAGCCAGATTGTATAAACTCAGCTTGGGGCGAGTAGAACAAACTCAACAAACCAACACGGATCAACAAATCAAACACAAGAAGTAACAACAGGGTTAGTGGTATTCTGTTGGTTCTTCAAAAAAAAAAAAAAAAGGTGTTACTTTTGGATTGTTATTTTTGTGAATTCACAGAACACCATGATCCAGTGTAGATGCTACAAGAAATTATTATTTGTAGTCACGTGCAGGACTCATAATAAGCCTCAGGCTCACGTGCTCCCTCCCTCTCCTTTGTCCCCCACCCCACCCCCGCATCTGTGCACAGGGCAAGGAAAGGTGAAGCTTCCCTTGGAACGAAGCACTATTTGAAGTTTCATCTGAAAGTGCTCAGTTGTGTTTTGTGAACAATATTCTGGCTTGTGAACAAATCATGGCCTGCACAAACCACAGTTTTGCCACTTTCAAACAAAACTGCACCAATCAGTCCTCTCGTTTTCCAAAACAGAAAAGGCCTTTCATAGGGAAAGGGTGTGTTACACATTTGTACCAGTCAAATTTCATAGAGAAATGATGCTTGGGCACTGCCTGCAGCTAAACATTTGAAGACGTGTTTGGGGAAACAAGCCATGTCCTCCGCTCCAGCAACAAGCAAAATGGGAGATGGTTATCATTGGCAAGCATCCCATGGAAGGCATTTCGGAAGTTGCCTCAAGGCTCTTATGTGTACAGCGAGGTGTAGCAATCCATGAATCAGATTGCCAATTAGGGGGAAAGAAACATACACTCACAAACAAATGCAACATTAATTCATCTCTAAAGCCTTTGGAGTAGGCGATGGAGCTTGCTCCCTACCACTCTGCCTGATGGTCCAAAAAAGCCATCACAGGTCGGATCAAAGGCCTGGCCTTGTAGATTCCTTTGAGCCAGCCTTTTGGTGGGATTAAAGCCGGGTTAGCTACTAAGATAAACAAAGTAGGCCTGGGAAAGAGGAGACATCTCAGAGTCCACTGAGAGAAAGCAAGAGATACAGACTCAAAGGAAAAAGAACAGAATTTGAATTGAGTTACCAAAAGGGATTATGCTCTTGAGAAGTCGCTCTGGGCAATTTGGTACTAAATTCAAGCACCTTAGGGAGGCGGAGCAGCTAAAGATATAACACCCCCTGTACTACTCAATTCCTTAGCCTCTGGCAGAATAAAACAGGTTTAACAACAAAACACAACTACCCTCCCTTGCTACTGTGTGGATCTGGTGCTTTGAAAAAATGTTTTAAACAGCCTCCCTGCCACCCATCTTCTCATGTCTAAACATTCCAGACAGGGATTCTACAAAGTGAAGTGAAAAGTATAAGATTGGGGGGATATTAGAGAAAAGACTGGGAAGGACAAGTCACAAGGACGGGAACTGTCTGAGCCAGGTCGCTGGTAATGAGATAGAGAGCTCTCTCTTTGCTCCTTTCATTGGTGGATTGATGGACAGGCACCACCTTGGCTGAGAGGGCCAAAAGTAACTGGTTAAGATCTAGCTTTCCAGAGATACTCAGCAGCCACAATTTCAAGGCAGGATGGATGAATAAAAGAGAAAGGTACAGTTGGTGATGGGGAGGCTAACCTGTGTGCATTTTTTATTTATTTCTCTTCCGGAAAATGTGGACAATCACAAGCCAGTGGAGGCTATCAGATGTATTAACTGTTTGCGATTTCTAGCAGCTTCTCCATCTCCTACTATCCATATATCATCTTTCAACTGAAGTTTCCAAAGTTGTTTACATAAAAAAGTAACTCAAAAAATAAAAGGGTTCCCTGTTCCCAAAGGGCTCACAATCTAAAAAGAAACGTCTGGTAGACACCAGCAACAGCCACTGGAAGGGTGCTGTGCTGGGGCTGGAGAGGGTCTCATTCTCAAGGGCTTGGGGCCGGTTATGAGATTTACTCATTTGTTAAATTCGTACACTGCATTGTCTCCCAAGGCCACAAAGCAAAACTGAAGACCTAAGCAACGGTACCATCAGGTAATGCATGGCACTTCCTAGGACTTGCAACAGCCTCCTGAGTGAGTGAGACCAAAGCCCAGAATCAAGGGTAAAGCCTGGAATGCTGAATACCTGAATGTGGCTTAGCCAAACAGCAGTGTCAACACTGTACCTCACTGTGAAGCCATTTGAGTCAAATTATCGTTAGGAATACAACAACATGACGAGGGAAGTATCATAGCTCAGGGAAAGAGCATCCGCTCTGCATGCAGGAGGCCCCAGACTCAATCCCTGGCAGCATCTTCAAATAGGGCCATGAACGAATCCTGGCTACAAAACCTGGAGAGCCGGTGCTAGTCAGAGTAGACCGGGGCTGCACAACTCCACCTCTCCACCTGTTGTTGGACTATCACTCCCGTCACCCCAGCCACAGTGGCCAATAACCAGGAACGATGGAGTTGTCCAACAATAGCTGGAGGGCCACAGTTGTGCAGCCTGTAGACAACACTGCGCTAGATGACTCAGTAGACGGCAGCTCCCTGCATAATCTGTGATGTAAGCCCAACGCCTCCAAGGCAAGACTATAGAAACGTGGGACTGGTTTAGGGGTGCACCTGCGATCAAATAAGGACACACACGCTAACATGGAAAGATACAAACCGAAAGGGCATCCTTGTGCATACACACTGCAGAAAACAGCATATGCAGCATGTCTATGAAGCAGGGGTGTAGCTATAATTGAGCAGATGGATTCAAAGAACCCGGGCTCCACAATTCCTGAGGACCACCCAGCTCCGCCTCTCCCTAGTTTCTTCATTATCTCCCTCACTCTGAGGGGCCGCTGGGGAGAGGGGTAAACACGGTCCCCCCTCTCTTCTAGCTACGCCCCTGATGTGAAGTGTGCATATCTTCATCTTGGAACTTATTTCACCTGGGGGGCATGGTGTGTGCTAAAATTTGTGTTCTGTGAGTTTCTGCTGCCCTCCAGTGGAACAACACAGAGACAGCTCCTGTTGAGGAGGCAGCAGGAGGAAGAACAAAGCACATTTCCTCTGCAGCCCCAGGACAGCACCAGCAAAGATCCTCTGCTGCAGAGGACAGATTCGAAAACTGAGCCCAAGCCCTCCCTCTCTGTCATTGCACGAAATAATAGGATAACGGGGCAGGTCGGGGAGGCTTTGGCATGACCTCAGTTCTGTACTAAACAAGTCTCACGGCAGGATAAAATTATCACCCTCTGCTATTGTGGGTGCACCCTCCGCACAAATTAAGCATGTATGTTGATGGCCGTAATTTGAGAAGGGAGCCCACTGTGGCACTGTGCTCATTGTGTATTGTTTAAACATACCATTGTATCTTTTCCCAGAGCTCAGGGGAAAACAGTTCTGCATGTTTACAGCAGAAGCCTGCATGTGCAGCACTGATTGGCAGGGGATCAACACAGCACTAATCACTCTCCTCTCCAAAGCAGTTTCCCATCTTTCTTTAGGAGGAAACAAGCATACACTTATTTGAATAATAAATTCAACTTAGGTTAATAAATGCATATGTGATGCTTTAAAAGTAATCTGCTTTAAAAAAAACTCACACCCGCCCTGACTAAAACAAAAGAGGAGGGGCAAGTCACACTACTGAATCAGAATTCATTTGGTTGGGCAATGGGAGAAACTTCCCGGACTTGAGCTTCAACAGAAAGAAAAACGCAACCATCTGATCACAATTTTTGAGAAGCTTTATCCATATCGAAACACAACTAAGAGTGCTTCTAGACACAGGGGAGGTTAAGCATCCTGTGAACTGTTTCTACACAGCAAAGAAAGACCCACAGGGAGCAACGCAGATGCCATGTTGATTCCTGCTAAATCCAAAGGCAGCCCAAGGCAAACAGGATCAATGCCAGCAGAGAAAGCCAATAGAATGACCACAGAACAATTGCCTTGTGTGTTACTTTAGAGTACCGTCCCTATGAGGAAAGCTTATATACCTTGGGGGTTTTTAGTGACAGCTGGGAGAAGGGATGAAAGAAGTTTAAGAAATTATACATGAAATTTTCCCTCTCTCTTAGAACACGTTTTCTTTCCCTTATAATCTCAGAATCGTGCCTTCCAATGAATACAATGGGCAGTGATCTCAGGAGAGGCAAAAATAAAGTACTTCCTCACCCAGCACACTATTCATCTATGGAACTCACTGCCACAAAACGTGTTGAAGGTCAGTCACTTAGATGGCTTAAAGGGGGATTTAAATACATTCACGAAGGAGGAGGTGAGAACCACAAATGAATATTAGCTATGGTGGATGGAATCGCCAGTCTCAGAGGCAGTGTACCTCTGAGAGCCAAATGCTGTGAACCAACTGAGGGAGAGAGCAATTGGCTGTCATGGCCTGCTCGGGGTCTTCCGACTGGCCACTTGGGGAAGCAGGATATCCAGCAGCCCGGTTATTATATTTTGTATGTTGCATTGTGGGGCCTGGACTTTTCTCTGTATGTTTGTTTTTCAGGTGGGCAATGTAACTCTGTGTGTGTGTGTGTGTGTGTGTGTGTGTGTGTGTGTGTGTGTGTGTGTGCGCGTGTGTGAGCATGCACGCAAGAGACAGTGACTGGTTGCCTACATGTTTGCTTACTGTGATGGTATCTTTATTTGTGTGTGTGTCCATTGTTGATGTTATTGTTATCGCTGCTTTCATGAATTGTTGGATGAACTCACTTATGATTCATTATAGTATAGTAAGATTGCTACACTGTTGCAACCGAGGACTGCAATGTTTATTGATGCCTGTTTCAAATGCCTCACAGTTGCTGTTGGTCGGCTGCGAGTGGCTCAGAAAGCAATGGTTTGTGGAAAATGACCCAGGAGCTAAAACGTGATGCTATTTATTCTGAGCTGGAGACTCCTCAGCACTTGCCCAACCAGAGAGGCAGCGGCTCTGTGGACACAACCTCTGGTCTCCCTTAACACACTTTAATTCCACTTTAAGCACACACAATCCACGCATTTAGCAAAAAGATTCCTACGCCACCTTTCAACTTAAAAAGCCTTCAAGGCAGTGTACCGAAGCATTCACAATGTGAGAAGAACGTGCAAAAGCATGCACATACATGGATAAGACCCCAAATGAGCGACAACTGAAAGCCAAATAAAAGGGAATGTTAAAAAAGCCAACAATATGGAAGGAATCCTGCCTAATCTACAAGGTAGATTCTTTGGAGATTCCTAACTCCTGAAAGAACGGACACCCAGGAACCAGTCACTGAAAATGATATGAGATGATGAGCAGGTTCAGATGGGAAGGCTGCCCTCTGGGTAACAGTGAGGTGATCAAAGCCCTCCTGGCCTCACCATTCATTTTCTGTGACTGTGGAGCTGCAATGTGTTTTCTCTGCAGAGCTCAGAGCTCTTACAACTTAGGGTGAGGCACACAGACTCCAGAGCTCCCAGGGAGGCCCGAGAACCAGACTGAATGTAGACCAGGGCCTTGGCGTTATGTTGGCATCAAAGCTGCAAATGCTAAATTTAGCTGGGGGTGGGAGGAAGGCAGAAGGAACCCTCTCCGGGTCCTAACAAGAGCCTGGCAGCACAGTCAGGCCAGACCAGACCAGACCAGGGAAGGCTTTTAACTGGCACCAATAAAGTCCTGTGTGAGGAGATGGTGAGGTCACTTTTACAAGGTGCTAGTTCTGTTGGAGACCTGCAAGACGCCCACAGTGGCCTTACCGTCTGCCTTCTGGTTTGTAAGCCCGACATGGGCTTATTAAGAGCTGGATCAAGCCTGAAGACACACTCAGGTCTGTCTTCCCCGTGCTCAAATGGTAGTTTCAAGACACTGGACGTTGCTTGTATCTCGATAAGACAGTCAACGCTTGGCTTGAGGGACCTGTGCCAGTGTGAGTGTGTGTTTCTCTTCTCAAAACTGCAGTTCAAGGAGCCCCCCCGCCCAAACCCTCATGTGTGCCTCCCAGCCAATGTGAGACCAAGCAGTCTATTTGCTGGAGGATGCCTCTGGTTTCCCCAGCTACCTTGCCAACACTGTGCCTGCCTGAATCACTGCCAGACCATCAAAGCGACTGAACAGGATGGGTCAAGCTGACCCAGCACCTCTCTTGCCAGACCTTGCATCCCACTATACAACGGAGACCTCCACTGCTCCAAGCAAGAGGTAAAGTAGCATCACCAGTATTCTTTGGGTACAGCAAACTGTCACGGCTGTTATCCGAATGCAAAACCAGTGTTGTTTTCTCTTCCAAGACCCATTCGCTCACAGATACCCAGGGAAGGAGAACTACACTGACAGTCGCCCCAAAGCAGCACAAAGCACCAGCTCTTTCACTTTAATACTGGGTCAAACAACTGAGGGTGGGTCTTGCAGCAGAGCACTTCCTGTTGGTGTGTAGAATTCCCATACAGATGTGCTACAGACCCTAACCATCATTACAATGTGTGTGTGTGTGTGTGTGTGTGTGTGTGTGTGTGTGTGTGTGGCGGGGGGCAGATCGGGGGAACCCAGTCTGGACTGTCAGTCCATTTCCATGGAGGACAGAGAGTCTATAATGTAGGTCATGTTTGAGGGTGTTTATGTAAACTTATTTCCCCATGTCTATATTGGGTGTGTAATACTTTCAACAGTGAGCTTCTGTCACAGGCCCTCTTCTAGAGCATGCCAGTGCCCACAGCCCTTGTACAGAAAACTCTAGGCATTGTCACGAGAGAGAGAGATGCCTTCTTACATACATTCTCTCTCAAAAACAACCATTACCAGGTTCCTTCATTCTTGCCAGCATTTCCTACCAACAGGAGCCAACAAACTGCGGCAGCAGGAAGGAGGGAGAAGCACCATAACCACCAGCAACTTCAATCCTCCCAGGAACACTAGGAGCCAGTGCTGCTGATAGGATTTACAGGCCCCCAAATGAGTTAAGTTTCTGTTCTCCACAGGACATAAGAGGAACTGACCCTAGATCCAAGAGACAGGGAAGAGCATCCAAAAGGCATTTGTCACTTGTGTATACGCACACACACACACCCTACTGCCATGTCCGGCTATACAAAGCAGGCAGCCAGAAACGTCCACCAACTGATTCTGCCATTTGTCAAAAAACAGAAGGGGTTTTGGGAGAGGGAAGGGGTCCTGCATTCCAAGTCTGTAGCAAGCTTGGATAGATAATTCTTGAGAGTACAGATGTTGACAGTTGCACATACATATTTGCACACAACTCTGATATATTATGACAAAGGGTGCAAGAAGTGAAGTAGAATTCCGGAGCAAACAGGTTCTAGGGCTGTGAAACTGGGTAAGCTTGTGCAAAAAGAATAAGCCAAACACGGAAGTGGAAGAATGGTGGCCCCTGCAGACCATGGGGCATCGTATGTTAAGTCCTGGGAACTTATCAGAAGCAATTTGTGGGAAAGTTGCTAAACAGGATATCTCCTGATATCTGAAATTCTGGGGTTGATCAGATGGTGTAGCCTGACCTCTCCCAATCCCAGAATCACTGCTTGAACTCTGACGGATCCTGCCGGAAGGTCTGTTTCCCAAGAGCGAGATAGAAAAACCATCAGAACTACGATATTAACAGTCACTTGTGATGTGACAGCCTCCATCTTTGCAAGGGATCAAACACAGACCTTCTTCTCCAGAAACACTCAGATTACTGTTTTCAGACCTGGGTATTTTCTCAAGTGAGCCTACCTTATGAAATTGGTGTAAGAAGTGGGGAACATGTGCTAAGCTCCTTGTTAGAAAAATGTAATGAAATGAATCATTTGTTGCAGTTTACTAGAGTATTTAGTGTCTTAATTTTTTATACATGGAAAAAGTGCATGTGATTGTTATACTTTTTGCAATTATTATTATATTTGTAGAGTGGTTCTTCTTGATTGGAGGCAGATGTGGAAAAGCAAGGGAAAGATCCAGCTGCTAAATAGAAACAAGCTGATGAACCAGTGACAAATCTGGTACATGCTGAAAGATGCAGTGAACACACTTGAATAGTAGGTGTTAAATATTTACAGATGGAAACCCTGAGGCCTCACAAAGTGGAAAGAGCACTATTCTTCCGTGTGTGTGTGTGTGTGTGTGTGTGTGTGTAAGAGAGAGAGAGAGACCCTTTCTCCCCAAAGGCTGTATATCCCTGTATCTTCACCACTCACCAAATGAAAAATTCCGTGAGAAATGGTGACTTGCCTATTCTAGAGACGGGATAGGAAATGCTTCTTGGAAATGCATACTAAAAAGAACTAAGGTGAACAGCCACCAGACAACCTATCATCTGTGTATGGTGCTTCTGAGGGCATTGGGAATGCTGATTGTGTTCATATGATATGGACATTTAGAAGGAAGGTCTCAAGGTACTCTGATGTTAATTCGGTGTCACTTCCAGCCCTCCAGTATGGAAATCTAATCTATTGATAGAAAGCCTATAATGCAATCTCCTAGGGCTCTCCCACCTCCACATTCGCTCAAAGGTAGGGGTGTGTGCGTGCGCGCGCGCGGGGGGTGGGGGGCACTAGCCCGTGGAGATTTGTACGCTGATAAATAAATAAATAAATAAATAAATACCGAATTTATTTGTTAGCCGCCCCATAACAAATTGTTCTCTGGGCGGCTCACAACAGAGGATTAAACATACGGTAACATCCCAAAACAGAACATTTGTGTTTTTTCTAAACAAACCAACCAATAAAACCTAAAAGTTTCTCTCTGCAAAAGAAAAGCGCGGAGCCGGGGTTTGAGCACAATCACACCGCAAAATAAAGCCATGGGAAAGCTCCAGCCTATCCAGCCACGCAAACAAAGCGTCAAAACCCTGCAAGGTTGTTTTCCCTTCCCTTTCTTTCCTTACGGGTACCATTTCTTAAATTAAAAAAAGGACCGCACCGGCAACACTGTCTCCTGCTTTAAGGGATTCGAACTACTGGGGCTGGAGTGAAAAAGCCCAGCTCGCTTGCCGAACTACAACTCCCATGAACCTCGGCAACGCAGCCGAGCGCAGAGGGGCGGGGCTAGAAGGAGAGCGGTGACGACGGCCTCGCGCAGACGCAAAGCGCAGCGCTGGCGGGGGAGGACACAAAGGCTCGCTGCGGCTGCAGGAGGAACGGAAGCGACAGCAGGTAGGGAGGGGCTCTGCCTTGGCCGGCCGGGGGTGGGGCGGCGGGCACGGACGGGGACACCCTCCCGCAATGCCGCTCCATGCATCCTTCCCCCCCCCACCCCGAGCTGCCGAGCGGGAGGGCTGCATGGGCTTTCAGGGGCCGCCGGGCACGTATGAAGGCAGCGCAGAGGCATCCAAAGCAGCTCGCTTGCTGCCCCTCCCGGGTGCACAAAGAGAGGCGGCAGCCGGGGTGGGCCGGGTCAGCAGAACCGAGCAGGGCGAGGCTTGGCGGCCTCTGCGAGGACTCGGCACCCTCCGCCTCTGGGCATCGCCTCCAGGGCCCACAGCGCCCCAGGGCTGCTCCCCCGCCCGGCCCCACCCCGGCAAAGCCCCTGGCGCACCTTCCTGGGAACACGCCCCCCCGGCAGGCTTGCACCTGCCTGCTCCTCGCAGCTGCATTGGGCTCTGTGCATGGCCTGCCGATTGTGCGGCAGAATCGCACCCACCAGGCTTGCCTTCACCAGACTTCCCAAACGGGCTAGCTGCGTGGGACACATGGGTGCTCCTCCTAATCCAAGCGGCACCCCCGCCACACACACACACCCGCAGCCCCAGGGGATAATTCAGGATCACCCCAACATCTCAAGCGCAGAGGAATACGTCTGGGCCCCAGAGGGGAGGATCCTGGGAGAACTATGCACAACTCTCGAGTCACCCTCCAGCTTCATAGAGAAGTCTGCCCAAAGCGGAGCCCTACTTCGACACAGACACTTAAGAGAGAACACACCAGCACCCACATCAGCCTTCCTCTCCGAGCCTGATATTCTCAATCTTGGCCAACCTTTGGAACCAGCGGTCTCATGGTTAAAGCTCTGAGCTCGGACTGGGGAGACCCAGGCTCAGAGCTCTGCTTGGCCACAAAAGCTCCCTGGGTGAGCCGGGAACAGTCATGAGCTCTCAGCCTAACTCACCGGGCATGATTTTGATTTTGTAAGGATAAGAGCGGGGAGAGACACATGGACAGCGCAAGTACTTTGGAAGAAGGGTGAGAGACCTATATGTACATGGGTGAGGGCTCACCACCACCATCTCCAGCCCAGCAAAACAGTTCTGGGGCCCGGAATACACACGCCGCCCCTTCTAATGCTCTAACAGAACCATACTGCCTTGGACTGACCCACAGAACCATCCAGAGCAGGTGTCCACTCATGCGGCCCAACCTTTTTAAGGAGCCTCCCCTCCCTATAGCCCCTCTGTCCCACAGAGCCATGTAAAGTATTGTTTACTGGCTCTGCTTTTGTGCCTACCTTGCAGAAAGCAAGCCGCGGAAGGTTTGCCTGGACAGAAGATGGAAATGAAGAGAAACAATATGCCGGCCTCTCAGCCTGCTGTTAAAAGGAACAAGAGCAGCAATACATAGAAAGAGTTTGCAACCCTAGAGAGCACTTTAAAACAGACCTTAGAGAGCAACCCTTATTGGTGCACATGATTGCTATGAAGAGCAATGCTTTCTTTAGATGCCATAGCTCAAAAGGTGTCCATGGTCTCCATCAAATGCTCACCTTGTCCCCTTTCCCTATCTGCATGTGTGCCAATTTCTATCCTGTCAACATAGCTCCCCGGCCGGCGGCTCCTTGAGGCCATTTACATTGATGTCCACTATTTCTCTCTCTGTTCTCCTCCTGAAACACACCCATTCACAGAGCAACTTTCCCCATCATCACAGGCGTGCTGGCATTTCAAAACTATTGCTTGTAGCACAAGACCTGTTTCTATCTCCCCTCCAGCCACACACCCCACGTTAGTTCCCCCTGGGAACTAAAACTTAGTCGCGTGGTTGGAAATGGATACCCTTCGTGAAATCGAGGTAGCCTTGCAACTGTGGCAGGATAGGAGCTTGGCAAATTTTGGCCCTTTCTTTCTTTCTGAATCAGATGTATGCCTGTCCACTTTGAATTAAGCCCCACTGATGTCAAGGGCTCCTATTATTGTCCAGCCACGGTGCACGGCACTGAAGTCCAAGTCCCTCCAGAGCAGGGGCAGGCGACTCTGGCTCTCCAGCTGCTGCTAAACTAAAACTCCCATCATCCCCAGCCACAATTGTGAAAGTTGCAGTTCAGCAACAGCTGGGAGCTACCCCTGCCCTAGGGAGGTGCCAAGGTTACTCTCAGAAGAACACGCTACACTATAGAAAGCTTTAGATCAGCAGCACCCTTGCCCCAGGGCCATTTTGGAATATGCTGTTCCATTTGTGTTTTACCTGCAGGTTAGAACAGGACAGAGACAAATGACAGGGTTGGGGAAGTGCGAGATGGCCCTTGCTCTGGATTCCATTCTCCTGGCAATTTCAAAAGAAGCCTCCTATGGAGGTGACAGAACTGAGCGGGACATTATCTGAAGCAAGCCCTGCAGCTGCAGGATTTTCTACAGCTAAACTAGCTGCCAGTTCATCCCTGTGTGCCTGTCTGATTAAAACCATCATGCTGACACTGAGATGTTCCAAATCTCTTATTTTTCCAACTTTGCTTATTCCATCTTTTTGAAAAAACCTTGGTGGTGCTGCATACTCCAGTGTGCACTTTAGTGTTCTATGTTGACCCAGAAAAGCCAGCATGTTCTTTTCAGTTTTGTACATGGGCTAGAATCCCTCCCTTCACCTATCAGTGTGCATTGAAAGGACTGAAAGAAACATACTCTTAATAGCCTTATGAGTCACCTTGATGGTTAGAGGGTGTAAAGTGAAATACCAACTCCTTTTAAAGCCATCCAAAACTAGTGGTAGTCTTGTGGCAGTGAGTTCCATAATTAAAAGTACAACAGTAATATAGGTGTAAAAGAGACTAATAGGGCTAGCACTCTGAAATATAAGACACTGTTGTGAGCACAGCAGGATGGCTAGAGGATGTTAAGTGGCTTTTAGTGACAGCTGGCAGAAGAGATGAAAGAGGTTTAGAAAATTATACATGAAATTTTCCCTCTCTCTTAAAACATGTTATCTTTCCCTTATATTCTCAGAATTCTGCCTTCCAATAAATACAACGGGTAGTAGCCTCAGGAAAGGCAAAAATAAAGTACTTCCTCACCCAGCACACTGTTCATCTATGGAACTCACTGCCACAAAACGTGATGAAGGTCAGTAGCTTAGATAGTTTACATAGGAAGCTGCCTTCTACTGAGTCAGACCATGGGTCCATCTAGCTCAGCATTGTCTCATCAGACTGGCAGTGGCTTCTTCAATGTTGCAGGCTGGAGATGCCAGGGAGAGAACTTGGAGCTTTCTGCTCTTCCCAGAGCGGCTCCATCCCCTTAAGGGGAATATCTTACAGTGCTCACACATCAAGTCTCCCATTCAAATGCAACCAGGGTAGACCCTGCTTTGTGAAGGGAACAAGTCATGCCTGCTACCACAAGACCAACTTTCCTCTCCATGTGCTACAGAAGGTACACTTATTACACTTCAGCTTTGGAAACAAGGGCACAGTGACATCATAACACGTAACTGAAGAGCTTGTAGCAGGAAGTCACAAACAAGATATGCCAGGAGTGATGAAGAAAACCTTGCCAGGGACATTGTAAATTATACTAATATACTAGCTGGTGCCCTAAAACACTTTACTAGTTTTTTCTGCAACAGACAACATAGCCATGACTCTGGAAATGATTGCTGTTATATGCACGTCTCCAAGGATGCACAGATCTCTAAGGTAACAAGAAAAGGGCATGCAGTCAAAGGCGAAAGTGAAAGTAAACATTGGAAATCCAAGCCATGCTAGGTAGTGGGCCAAACTGCTGCAAGTTACCAGCTTGTCTCTAAATAAAACTATTTAGAGACAAGCTGGTAACTGCTGCTTTCTTTCTTAGTGGAATCTGAAAAATCCTCCCCGATGCATTAGGAAGGAATTCTGAAGGATGCCTAGATTTCTAGGTGTGGGATTGCCAGGTTTTGATCCCCAATTTATAATTGATAAGAATGCTTTGAAGCAATTCTCATCTACCTCCCACACTTCCCTCTGCACACCACAGGTATTTGGAGGGGCTTTTGTTGCATTAAGACACTGCTCCATCGTCTTGTTAGCAGATAGCTTTTCTGTGTTTACGTACGGCTCCCACTGTATCAGGACTTAATACCATTTGCCTTATTCCCTTGTTCACGGCATCTTGTTGCCTAATCATTTCATCGCTTGCTTGATCACAGTTGCACCTTGGCTAAGCAGTCTTCTAGCAACTGCACTGCGCACAGGTGCGAAAGGCCCTGAGTGAGAGAAATCATCGGAGAGAGCATTTGTCTAGCATCGGCTATCCCTTCCCCAAACCTATTGGTAGGCCTGCTAACACTCTGAATTAAAATCCTGAATTCTTTTTAATCTGAGATATCCACACTTTTGCCTGTGCCTTAACCCTGATAAAACAGACACCACATTCTGACTTACAAAAGGAAACTGACAGGTCAGAGCGCACCAAATGGTGACAATTACACACCAACAAGAGTCATCTAAATGAGGGAGGGCAACAGCTCAAGCCAGTGTGCAGGGAAAGGCAATGCAATGCTGATCTGCTTGAAGACCCACCTCCTCGTGCCTTTTGGTTCTATACTGCCCCTGACGAAGAATTCTGGACATCTTAGCATACAGTGATCTTATTGCTAGTTCGGGAAAGAAATATACCTCCAGCACTGATTACCAACCAGATTTCTTGCAGTATCTAAATGACGGTGGGGGAACACACACACGAACACAGGCACTTGGCTCACTCGCTGGACTAATATTTTCTCTTTCTGCTTCTGTGTTCCCAGTGAGCAGCTGCTGCATGTGATATACAACAGGGCCTCTTGGGATACCTCTGCGGATCATCCACCCCAAGTGAGGTAAAGTCTGAGTTGGCCATAACTCTGATTTCCAGTAATGCCAGGTGACAACACAGTATTTACAGTGTGCATTTAGCACCAATAAAAAGAGACAGAGCTTAGTTTTGCCAACTACAAATCTGCCTTGCTGCTAAACCCACCGGCCGTTTATTGGCAACAACTAGCTCTCTGCTGAATTTAGCAAGGGGCTATTAATTTTGCTCACAATTTTCCCTCCCTTCTGTGAATTCCCTTGCTGTTTTCACTCTCGGGAGCAAAGATTCTGTGGGCATTTGCTAAGCAGAAGGTGCGTAAACTAGCCTTACACATTCAAAGCCCTCTTGTGTACATCATAAACATCTGTCTTTTGAGATTTCAGAGCCTAGAGCTTAGAAGACACAAGTGAATTTCCACTTGTTTTAGAGACTGATTTTCACAGTTCTACTGACCAGGCTTCACACACAAATGCTCACACATCCCAATAGTCTCTGCATGCCTCCGTTACAAGAACAGACCTCTTTCAAGGCTCTGGGAAGTAGATGTCCAGCAGTTTGGCCATCTGCATCTAGGACATCAAATCATCAGGTTCTTCTTGGTAGTGCACACAGAAAGCTGCCTTATACCAAACTAGAGCATAAATCCATCAGCGTTGTGTACAGTGAACAGCAGCAGCTCTCCAGGGTTTCAGGCAGGAGTTTCTCCCAGCCCTACCTGGAGATGCCGCCAGGGATGCCGTCACGAGCCTTCCAGCTGCCAAGTTCAGGAGGAGGACAAGAGAACAAAATATATCTCAACCATCTTTCTGTGTGCGTCTCGCATGTCTCCATGTCTTCTGCCTGAGGAGCCCACGGAGGAGTGGGAGTGCAAAGGAATCCTCCTCCTCCTCCTCTTCTTCCCTCCTCTCTCCATTTTAATGGGCAAGCAATGCAACCCAGCAGAGCTACAGCGGCCATCTCCATTGCACAATGGCTTAATGATACCGCTTGTTTTGTATTCTTCTTCAATGGTTGTCTGCTCTAAAGAGAGCACAGCTGGAATCCTAACGATGTAGAACACAGTATAAAATAACATAATGTAGAAGGGGTGGTGGGGAAGTGGGGAAAGGAATCTGGATGGCAATGTGGCCTCATTAGATTGGCCGTTTATGAGCAAGATAACGGCTGTTAGAAGACCATTACATGAAAATTGAAATTTCCAGCATTTTACCAAAAAGTAAGAGTGAGTGTGTGGGGGCTTTGACATGAGACATGGAAGAGCTCACATGTTGCTCTTTCTGATACTTTATGGGTTGTTCAGCCCAGTAGGCACGAAGGCCTATGAAGCTGCCTTATAATGAATTCCCCGCTCAATCCATCCAACCCGTTATTGTCTACTGACAGCTAATATTTTGCAGTAATGTGATGTGCACAACACTTTAAAATGATGCACTCTATTGTATAATTAATTAGCCTGGTTTGAAATGTGTAAGAGCTAAACATTTCCTTCTCTTTCCCACACAGAATCAGAAAGGGTTGGGATAAATGTGATTAGCCTTCTCTCCTCTGCAAGGCCATGGCTGCCGCTGCTCCTCACCTCAATTCGGATGCGTTGCGAGAAGTCCTGGAGTGCCCCATTTGCATGGAGTGCTTTACTGAGGAGCACCTGAGGCCAAAGCTCCTGCACTGTGGCCACACCATCTGCAAGCAGTGCTTAGAGAAGCTCCTGGCCAACAGTATCAACGGCATCCGCTGCCCGTTCTGCAGCAAGATCACAAGGATCACGAGCCTGGCTCAACTGACCGACAACCTTACCGTGCTGAAGATCATAGACACGGCAGGGCTCCATGAAACGGTGGGCCTCCTCATGTGCAAGGCCTGTGGACGGCGGCTCCCCAAGCACTTCTGTAAGAGCTGTGGCTCGGTCCTGTGTGAGCCGTGCAAGGAGGCTGAGCACCTTCAGCAGGGCCATTGTGTGGTCGCCATCAAAGAGGCGGCCGACGAACGGAGGCGAGAGTTTGGGACCCGGCTTGGGCGGCTGCGAGAGCTCATGGGGGACCTGCAGAAGAGGAAGACAGCCCTAGAAGGGATCTCAAAAGACCTGCAGGTGAGGTACAAAGCTGTCTTGCAGGAGTACAGCAAAGAGGACCGCAAGATCCAGGAGGAGCTGGCGAGGTCCCGCAAGTTCTTCACCAGCTCCCTCTCCGAGGTGGAGAAAGTGAACAACCAGATCATGGAGGAGCAGGCTTACCTGCTGAACATTGCAGAGGTGCAGATCGTGTCACGGTGTGACTACTTCCTTGCCAAAATTAAACAGGGGGACATTGCCCTCCTCGAGGAAGAAGGAGACGAGGAGGAGCCCGAACTAATGAACAGCCTCCCGAAAGAGCTGACCCTGCAAGAGGTGGAGCTCCTCAAAGTGGGACATGTTGGGCCACTGCAAATCGGACAGGTAGTCAAGAAACCTCGGAGCATCAACATGGAGGAATCGCTGATGGAGGCTGTGGCATCAACCTCAGTGTCTTTCAGAGAGACCGATGTGGCTCAGGAAGAAGCCACCGTATTGCCCAACTGCTCTTCTGCCAAACCAAGGGCGCCAGAAGCAGCCGCCAGTATCCAGCAGTGCCACTTCCTCAAAAAGATGGGCTCCAAGGGCAGCACACCAGGGACTTTCAATCTGCCCGTCAGCCTACATGTCACTCCTCAGGGGGAAGTGCTTGTAGCAGATCGCGGCAACTTCCGAATTCAAGTCTTTACCCGCAAGGGCTTCCTGAAGGAGATCCGCCGGAGCCCCAGTGGAATTGACAGCTTTGTGCTCAGCTTCCTCGGGGCAGATCTGCCAAACCTGACTCCCCTCTCAGTCACCATGAACTGCCATGGTCTGATTGGCGTGACTGACAGTTATGACAATTCTGTGAAGGTGTACACAATGGACGGACACTGTGTGGCGTGCCACAGGAGTCAGCTCAGCAAGCCCTGGGGCATCACCGCTCTGCCATCAGGACAGTTTGTTGTGACTGATGTGGAAGGTGGAAAACTTTGGTGTTTCACCGTAGACCGTGGCATTGGGGTGGTGAAGTACAGCTGCTTGTGCAGTGCAGTGCGGCCCAAGTTTGTCACGTGTGATGCTGAAGGGACTATCTACTTCACCCAGGGGCTGGGTCTGAACCTTGAAAACCGCCAGCATGAGCATCATTTGGAGGGCGGGTTTTCTATAGGTTCTGTCGGCCCAGATGGGCAGCTGGGTCGGCAAATCAGCCACTTTTTCTCAGAGAACGAAGACTTCAGATGCATTGCTGGGATGTGCGTGGACGCCCGGGGAGACCTGATCGTTGCAGACAGCAGCCGGAAAGAAATCCTCCATTTCCCCAAGGGCGGTGGCTACAACATCTTAATCCGAGAGGGACTCACATGCCCTGTTGGCATAGCCATCACTCCGAAGGGACAGCTGTTGGTCTTGGACTGTTGGGATCATTGCATTAAGATCTACAGTTACCACTTGAGGAGGTACTCCACTCCTTAGGAGGAAGCTGTGCTCCCTGCCTCTAGATTCCTCCACAGTCCTCAACGGGCTGGCTGACATCAGTGCCATAGTTTTCAAGCAGGCTATGCCACAGGCCTGGCTCAGTTAGTGCAGTAGCAGCCATAGTCTTGTATGTGCCCTTAGAAGATAATTAGGCCTTGGGTGCGATTTTGTGTTAACAGTGAAGGATTACCCCAAGCACTTTTCACCGATCGCCACCCGGTCCTTGCCTCACTGCATGTGTGTGGTGCTCAAGATCTGGTTCCTTCATTAGAATCCCCCTTAATAGGTTTTCCCCAGCAATAGTTGGTAGCTCTTGTCCACAGTGGGATCCCTTTGACTTCCTGAATACCTTGGTATAGCCAACTCATCACATAATGAATTCACCAGCACCCACAACAGCATAAAAGCAAACACAAATGTACAGCTCACCACCACCCCTGCCCAGGATCTTGCATCTAGTTATGGTGCCAAAAGACCCCCAGTTTATGACAGTTGTGTATGACTTTGCACTCTTTGAAGGGGAAATAGGTCTGGGGTGATTGCAGAAGATCAGCTTAAGGCAGAGAATGGTCTCCTGGGAATTCACATTATTCTTATTTTTTGAACTAGCAGAGGGTTGTGGGGGGTGGGGATCCTACGCAGGACGAAATTGATTGGGGTTTGTTCTTAATGACTCTGTGTTGTATCTTGCTTTCAAAATGTTTTGGAAGGTTATGTTTCTTGTTGACACTTTGCCAGGGAAGGTGAAATTGGAGTAAACAAGATCAAATGTGACAAATGATATGTTTAACTGTGCACCTTCAATATCCAGCATTCCACATCATTGCACTGCCTGATGGGTTTCCACTAGTCTGCACCTTACGCAAAAGCTACTTGTCCATAAGATGTGAAAAGGGGCTTCTTATTTTATTACGCGGAAGTCCCCCCTCCTTATTCCGAGCTTTACGTCTCAATTCGTTTCACAGCAAAATGCTATGTTGCCAGCGATGCCACTAGGCCTTATTTAAGGCAACAGACGGGTTTGCTCATCAGCCGATAGGCTTATGTCTTGGGTCAGATGAAGCATGAAACTGTAGCTGGGTGAATTAGCCCACCCAAGGCATTGCCCATATGGGAAGAAGAGCACATCCTCCAATGTGCCTGAATGGCTTAAAGAGAAGAAAAACCAGCTTCTTATGGGTAAGTCGGACACAGTTGGCCACAGTTAATCCACCAGAATTAACAGCATTACTGTCAGTGCAAGTGCTGGGAAGCAAAGAACAATTAAGAGCTGGTTTGGTGGTGTCTGTATTTGCTGGGTGTCCTATGTGTGTGTGAAACTTCAGATAGCTTCAAACCACAATCACATGGGACTAGAAACATCTTGTCCCTTGAATTCTTGATATGGGCATTTGGACTGTGCCAATCACAGTGGAGCACTGATTCTGTTCTAAGGCTTTAGGCATGTAATTAGAACGGCAAATATCAACCGGAATCACTTGATTCCCATCATGCCCCAGAGAGCCAGGTACAAGTCCTCATCCTGCTCATTTACTATGGTGTAAGGAGGAGGATAGAGACAGCTGGGCTGCTACAACGTCAAGCTTCTTTCTGTTCTTGCTTAAAGTCTGTTCAGGGAGCACGATTACAATCCCATGGGGGATATGAACACTGCAGGGGTTAAAGTGAGGGGTCAAGCCACCGGAAAGCACACATTTGCATGGCTGCAGTGACTTGATGCTTGTATCCACTTGCGCTCGCTCTGTCAAGTGGAAAATCATAGGCTTTACTTTGTGCAAGGAAGCCCAGCCAGCAGCTCTCGACTTCTCCCCTAAAAAAACACCGAGTGTGCAACTGGAATAAGCTCTACAGACCAGACAAACATGCATCCCTCCTTTCCACTTATATAGCTGTATCATTGTGTGTTTTCTGAAGAGGAGGGAGGAAGATAAGCTGTATATGGTTAGGAAGACCTAAGTAGGAGCTGATCATTTTGCTGAGTGAAGAAATTCTCTTCCTACACTATTGGTATTTCCTACCCAAGTAGTCTGTGTACTTTAAAGCCACACAGCTGCTATGTGTCCAGGGTTGGGCATCATGAGGGCCAGAAGCTTGCTTCAACCTGAACACAAGTTACGTTTCGCATGTTGGATTCCATGTCAGATACTCTAATAACCTACAGCACAGTCACGAGCCTCCAGATATTCAGAGCCACTGTTTCTCAATAGGGTAGCTTGTGCTTATGATAATCACCCAGATACAGGGACAGGGACTCACAATCCTAAATGTGGATGATGTGAACTGGCCTCCTTTGTGTATGGTTTTGAATGGAGTGGGTGGGTCTTTACACCAATCCAAGCAACAAAGGGCCACTTCCGCATGTAGACACGATTCGGATTGAAGATAATTACATGGGCTGGGAGTGCTTTGTCTAATTGCCATGCTGCTTTCACCCTGGTCCTTTGATAAACATAACGTTTATGGCCCTTCCTATCATTTTTGCATTTTGAAATGCCTGCCTTTATGAGCTGGCTGTTGTGGGCAGCTTCCACCAAGCCGACGAGTGAAACCAATATTGTGTTTTGTAAATAAGCACTTGCCTTGTGCACTGTTCCAGAGAGCATCTTTTGTAGAACATATACCACTACAGAGAGCATTTTGGAAAGCAATAGATTCATTTAAGTGGACTTAAAGCCCCGCCGTTCTGCTGACGGAGCACTTGACTGCCTGGCTTTAGCCAAATGGCCACATCACAGTTTAAGCTAAGCCTCCACCATCTGCTCCGCACTCTGATTGCAAATGGAGGGGTGGGGTGGGGGGCAGCACACTCTATTTTATGAGGCACTTGTGGCTCGCCACTGATTTTTTGGGTTTGTTTTTGCAAGGGGGGGGGGCACATTTCATATCTGCTCTGCTGTCCTGTTTTTGGTATACATGGGGGAGACGACAGAGAACTGCTACCCCAGGAGTGAAAGACGTGCCTCTCCAAACAAACTAGAACTTGTGGCAAGGTCTTTCCCCTGGTCTGGGCTATATTTTAACGAAATCTGTCCCCAACCAAACCACCAGCTCCTGTTTCTGTAACTGTCAAACAAAGTGCCAGGAGAGGGGAGTATTGAGAAACTGTGTTAATGAACAGTCTATTAACTGCTTTGTAACCTTCACTAGGAACGCATTATAATTATGACTTGTTTCTGTGTGTGTGCCCGTGTTGGATTTTTAGGCTGCGTAATAGAGAAAATAGAATTAAAAGTGCACTGGGGGGGGGGGAGGCTCGTTGTGTTATTAAAAACACTTCATCTCCTCTCCCCCTCTGGTGGCAGGTCTATTTTCAAGGCCTGGAAACCAAATTGTACTTTGAAGGTAGTGAGAGAAAGAAAAGTGTTATCTGTCATGCCATTAGGAGATGGAGGAGAGGCCCAATGTACGTTGATGCACAGAAGGTGGTGAAGCTATACAGTGGCAGAGGACTGGCTCTGCATAGAGAAGGTCAAGGTACCAGGTTCAAATCTCAGCATCTGCAGCTGAAAGGGGGGGGGGGGAAGAGGTGCAGGGAAGAAGGCTCCCTGAGACTAGGGCTCAGTTCTAACTGAAGTGGTCAACTTCTGTCTGGGCTATATACAGGTGAAACTCGGAAAATTAGAATATTGTGCAAAAGTCTATTAATTTCAGTAATGCAACTTTTGGGAGATGTGTAATTCTCACTGAGATAACAAACTGATCCCTAGCCTGTATAGTTTCCGATTGTGTGTGGGTGGTGTTGGTAGAGGTACCACTTGTATGTTTTTTCTCACAAACACACTCTTGCATAGAGTATAAGCATGCATATGTATTCAGTACTTGGTTTGGGCCCCTTTTGCAGCAATTACTGCCTCAATGTGGCGTGGCATGGATGCTATCAGCCTGTGGCACTGATGAGGTATTATGGAAGACCAGGATGCTTCATTAGTGGCCTTCAGCAATTCTGCATTGTTTGGTCTCATGTCTCTCATCCTTCTCTTGGCAATGCCCCATAGATTCTCTATGGGGTCAGGTCAGGCGAGTTTGCTGGCCAATCAAGCACAGTACACTGTATACTTTTCAGAGGTCCGATACTGTTCTATTCTTCAATCCTTGTCTTCTTGGTTCCATGTAATATTCTAATTTTCTGAGATTGTGGATTTGGGGTTTTCATGAGCTGTACGCCATGATCATCACAATTATAACAAATTAAGGCTGGACTTATCTCGCTTTGCATGTAATGTGTCTGTCTCATATATCAGTTTCACCTTTTAATTTGCATTACTGAAATTAATGGACTTTTGCACGATATTCTAATTTTCCGAGTTTCACCTGTAATTTCCAACAACACTAGAAAATGAGATAACAACAACTCTTTTTTGAAAATAGAGTCTGGAAATCTCCATGACAAGCTTTCTCTATGCAAGAGTGTGTTTGTGAGAAAAAACATACAAGTGGTACCTCTACCAACACCACCCACCCACAATCGGAAACTATACAGGCTAGGGATCAGTTTGTTATCTCAGTGAGAATTACACATCTCCCAAAAGTAATATTTGAACACCTGGTTCTTGGAAGTTAAAACAAAACAAAAACAGAGCAATACCCATAAGGCCATATGCAGATATGGTTAGCTGCATCATTTATCTTTGTACAGAATCAGAATGCTTGGATTAGCAGAGTCCACATAGCCGCTAGCTGTAAATGGTAAGGAGGCATGATACAAGTTGCACATTGACTCCTAGTGAAACAGTAAGTCCTTCCCTTTGTGGGCAAGACAATGGAACAAAAATCCACTGAATAGTCCTTCACAAAATGAGCAGCAACCACAACAGCGCTGCACAGAACTGCACCATACACGCACTGCATGAGACGGCTACTGAGCAGACTAGCAACTGCACACACAATTTGATCTGGTTCCCAGTTTCACGCCATCACCTTCTTGTGCCTTTAAAGAGAACACAAGGTTCTCTGGGAAGGAAGCAGGGAAGGTTAATAGCACTGAAGAGATATACGCCCCTTTCCCAAGATTTCCTACTCTGCAACAGCAAGCTGTCACTTATAATTGCTTAAGAATAAAACTGACAAGTACAGTGAGTTCATTTCCCAAAACAATTCACAGAGAAGCATTGTGGAAGAGAAGTCTGCTCAGGAGTGGGCCATTCACACGCCATCCCCTCGCCCCTCCTTCTGTGGATGCGAGGAGAATACTGGCAGTTTCCATTTGTAGTTGAAGCAAACTGCAGTTCCTGTTTTGTCTAAACACAGGCGACTGTGGTTTGTTCAACACATTTGCAGTTAATAAGCCAGTATATCAAACCACTCTGATAACCAGCGATGGGTTTTAGAAACTGTTTCCCAAATTTGAATTGAAATGGGAAACAGCATTTTTTTTCTCAATCTGCAAACAGGTTTTGAATCCTTCCCCAGCACATGAAGAAGTGAGCAAAGGGGAGGAGGGAGTGCCTGAGCCTCGTTGTAACAAGTGTAATAACACTACGCCGTGGTTCAGCATTATGTTCAAGATGGGTCCATGAGGAGGCTTAATATTTCCCTGCTGTCATTCAGTAAAGAAGAAAGTAGCTTGAGTAAAGAAGATAGCTTGAGTGCTATGCACACTTGACATTTTGTTCATTGATTCACCTAGTTCAGAAAGATTTGGTTTTCACCACCCTGAATACTCTGGTGCCACTCACAAACATGGCCACCTCACTGTTCACTCCAGCCTTCAGAAAATCCATGAGAAATTTAAAAGCACCTACCCCAATACAGACTCTTGGGGGACAAGTGTTGGGTAAACACAAAGAGGGCCTCCAAAGCGGAGCATGTGATGGGTTCATAAGCCTACACATAGACCTCTTTGTACTAGCACTGTGGGGCACCAGACTAGGGTTTTATACTATCTGAGTGGAGCTGTAGATGTGCTCTCTCAATGAACCACATAGAAATCCAACACAGACTGGGATGAAGCACAACAAAATTTAGGGAGTGGGCGCACAGGTGGATGAGCAACACAGCAACAAGAAGCCAGTACTGTTTTCAGGAGGCAGCAGGCCAACTGGCTACGGCAAATTGCTGAACTTTCAGAAATATACCCTAATGGTATGACTTCAAAGTTCCAGAGTTTATTGCCCGGTTTAATGATGTGTCTGGTTATTTATGGCATTGCACAATGAGTCTGCTGCTGAATTAATATACTTCCTTAAAGACCATCATTGTCACAAGCAATAAAAACGGAACCATTCCCAGACAGCTCAATTATGTCACATTTATAGAAACCTTCCCAAATCACCCGCGGCAATTTGAAGGGGCTGGCAAGCAGATGACAAGGATCGCAGCGCGTCAGGCTCAGAGTCGGGATGGTGGCACAGGCCCCGCAGGCAAAAGGCACACAAATGGAGGGCACTGGGCAAGGAGGGAAAGACACAAGTGTCTGGGAGAAATAGCCGTGGCCCCAGGCAGTTGAGCTGGAAAGGGGGCCTCTGACCATATGTCAGCAGGTAGGTTGGCCTTGTGCTGCGGATCACCCCAGGACTTGAAAGAGAGAGTACAGTATGCAAAGCGATGGGCAGAGTGATGGCAGACAAGGTGAGGAGGTTTTTGCTCCGCTTGCAGGAGTGCCTTACCTTTCTGATACTGGAACCAGAGTTGCTGCTGGACCTTCTTGCTGGGGAAGCGGATGGTGCAGCTGAACTCTGAGCCATACAGGGCCTCCGCAATGTAGTGGGAGCCATATTGCTGGATGAAGTAGAGCAGCTCTTCGCGGCTGCTGTCCTTGCTCAGGATCTTCAGGACATTTGCAAACCCTGGAAGGCCAAATAGGGGCACTAGTTACAACAAAACAGGGATCATGCAGTCTGGAATGTGGCTTTCAGATGTTCATGAAATGCCGCCCCCCCCCCCCCCCCGCAGCTCCAGCTCAAAAATGCTGAGTGTCCTCTGCTGTAACTTCTGGAGGTATGTGGCTTCCACTTCCATAAGGGCTTCTCAGGTCAAGTAATACTGTCACTCCTAAATGGAGAACTAGCTTTAGCAAACCTGGGCCGTCTGCTATGGACTTGCTGAGTACGCTTAGGTACTCTCCCCTCAGCCTCAGATTCAAAAGACAGAAATATGAATTGACCTCCCTTGTGGGAATATTGAGAAAGTGGATGCATAAAGTACTGTTCAGCACATCAGGAAGAGAATAGAGGTACCTCCCTCTCTTGTAGTCAAGATGAGGCTTCAAAAGAGATGCTCTTGCTGACCAAACTCAGGTACTCTGTACAGCTATCTGCCTGTCTGCCATGACTGAGGATCCCACTCCCTGCAGGAACCTCCCTCTTCTTCCTAGGTGGTGCTGTTTTGCTTACAAAATGATACAATCTGCTCAAAAAGCATCCTGATCATCCACTTTGCTAGTTGAGGGAAGATCAATGACAGTGATCACAATGACTGTATAAGCAATGCCCTCCATGTTTCTGTCCTTTTGGTTGCTAACCTCTGCAACTGCTTGAAGGCTAAGTGATGGCATATCACCACTTCTACCTCTGAATTTCTGACTCCATTAACAGCTCTTACGGCCATTTCCCTTACTGATGTGTATAGAAAACCCACCAACATGGCCAGAAAGTTGGCATATCTGAAACCTCTAAACATTTAGGCAAATATTTTAATTACTACATTTGAAGTCTCCCTCCAAAAAGTTCAGGGATGTTTCCAAACTTCCATTTTATCCTCATGACCGCCCTGTGAGGTCGGTGAGGCTGAGAGGGGCTGGCCTAAGGTCTCCAGTGAGCTTCATGGCTCAGGATTTTCCTCCTCAGAGGAAGCCTGGCACTAAAGCTCTGTTGGCTGTGTTTTGCAAGTCTCTTGGAAGATGGTTGGCTGAGGTGACAGACACACATTTTACCCACCAGAAATGACAAAACAGCGCTTTTCCCCAGCCTTCAAGCCTCAGCAAAGTGTGGGGATGAAACCTTTCGGTCCTCATCAGAGAACCTCAGGACTCTCTACGTAGTTGCAACGTTGTCACTCTCACCTGCTGAGAGGGCAATAGCACTCAGCTTGACTTTGTACAGGTTGCTTCGGACCCTCCAGTGTTGCACCATAGGATACCCCATGGCTTCGTCATATTGGATATCGCCTGAGGAGAGATAGAGAGAGAGCATAGGCAGGAGATGGCCTGAAGAAGGCCTGTTCCGTTTCACTCCAACTGTTTCCCTCATCACATGTTTTCGGGAGTACAAAGGCTGCAACAACAGAGATCGTAACCCCCAACAAGCTCACCGCTGCATTTCTTAGTGATACTGACAGTGTGAAGAAGTGGCGGCTGCCACTGCCAGGGGCAAGCCAGTGATGGAGCCATGTCTGTCGGCAACAACAGACTTGGCGTGCCTTTTGAGGAGTGAGATTCAAATTGGCAGAAAACTGGGGAACTCTGCTGTCACAACTTACTTTCCACACCAAGGCCATGATATTCGCAGCATGGGAGAAGGGCTCCTCATTCAGTGCCCTATGTACTATCCCATCTTGTTAGCAGGTGTGTGGGTGAAAGCAAATAAGGATGGATATGACAGAGGCATCTCCAGAGAAAAGGAAAGCAACAAGGAGGGATTTGAAAACGCAGAGACTAACTGGTTGATTGCAACACGAGCTTCTATGGGCTACAGTCCACTTCGGAAGTTGCACCATAAATATGATAGGTATATACAAACAAGGGGTCGAGGCAGAAAGGCAGCTGACAATGAAAAACTTATTTCTCGGGGGGGGGGATTGTTCCTCCAACCCGATTCTTCAACTCTCTGACCTTTGCTCACTTTGCACTCCATTTCTATTTAACATAAAGCCAGCAGGTACTCTCATCTGACTCACTCCTGCACGAACTAGTTCACCGCTATGCTGTTCCCATGTCACCGTTTCCTACAGAACCGACCAGCCCTGATGTTTTCCCCGCTGTTCTCATCACCAACACGGAACGTAAGGCAACTGGCCCATCACAGAGCCCATGCCAAAGGCCCATCATACCATACAGGGGTGGCCAACTCTCAGCCCAATGCCTGCATTAATGGTCCCTGCCCTGGGTTTTCCCAGCTCCACATACTTCTTCTTCCCACACCAGATGGGCGTATAAGGTGTGCGGCTGCTCATTGCCTGGGCTGCCAACTCTTGGCTTACTGATAGGATGTGCACCTGCCAGGTAAGAAGCCATGAAACACTTCACCCAGTGCTAGTAAATTCCGGCGCTGGGGCAACATTCGCAGAGGCAACCTGCTCCTAAGTGAATGGCCAGCCCTCTGACCCATTATTTTGCATCTGGCTTTCTGGTGAACCTTAGAGGTCTAGTAAGAACTAGACTGTAAAAGCCTAGAGTCTGACCATCAGTGTTCCACTAGGTAAACAGAAACACAGCGCTTCACATTCACAACTGAGCATCGGGAGCAACGGCACCCTGACTTTGCACACGCCCCACCACCAAAACATTAGGTCACACTAGAGATCAAGGAAGTGGCATGCAACTCTCTTGCTTATTTCCTTATGGGCACTCACTGTCAACTTCTTGAACTTGGAGTGGGAAGCACCTAGGCAAGTTGCTGAGGACAGAAACTAAGGAAAACATGGCTGCAAGGGATCTGTCCCCACAGCAGCTTGGTCAAACCAGTCCGTCATCTAGACTCAATAATTTAACCATCTCCATTCTAGAAAAGTGGATCCTATGGCAGCTTTCCCAGGCACTTCCCATCTGCTGCATGGGGGCCCAGCCCACAACTCCTGTCATGTCCATCTTTGCTAGGGATGTGCCCAAAGCGTAGTTCGAGCACTGTTAGGGAAGTTTGAAAGGGAACTTTAAGAAAATGGAGGGCAAGTCCTTACTTACTCTCCATTGCCCCATTCAGCTTCCTGTTGGGGCAGCGCACATCCCAATAACCCCCCACACTGCGCATTCATGGGCACCATTTGCATGGTCAGCAACACCACGCAAATGGCACCCGCGCATGTGAGTGCTGATGCTGCACGGGGGGGGGGGGTGTGTTCATTTATTGGGATGCATACCATCCCAGCAGGAAGCTGAATGGGGTGGCGGGGGACAAGTAAGGACCTGCTCTCCTTTTTCTTCTTCCTTCAGATTTCCCTAAAAGTGCTCCAACCGCACTTTGGGCACACCCCTAATCTATGCCACCCAGGCAAAGAACAGGACACAAGATCACCCAAGGAAAGCAGCAGCAATGACAAAACACTTACCAGTGAGCAACTGAAGGTTGGGCAGAGGCTCCGAGAGCACACCCCGACACTGCTCCTCCACGGGTAATGGGATCACCATCAATGCATCAGCCAGCTGAGGAAAGTCCTTGATGAAGTTATTCTCTCTGCAAAAAGAAACCAGGTTTGGGTTGCCAGTCCAATCAGAACACCAGTCTGCTCAGCTTCTCAGCTAGAGGACATCTGCACTATCATTTCAGAAGACTCAGATTGGACTGGCTAACAGAGGGCAGTAAGGCAAGAGTGCATGCATGCGAGAGATCATGTGTGCATATTTGAGTGCACAAGTACAAGCAAAAAAGAGAGAAAAATGTAATGGTGTGTTTTTGTTTAAAAACCCTCTTTAGTAAATATTAAAGGAAATCAACCCCAGTGTGTCATTTGCTGGAGCACATGGAGATACACAAAACATATTGTTTACACCAGAACCATTTGCTACATTATGTGTTCCAAAACATTGCAGGACAGCTGATAGCTGTTTTGTCAAGCTGGCAGTGGAGAGGAGCTCTGCAATATGCTGACACTTATACTATAACCTCATCTAAGCAACAGCAGCATTGCAAGCTGGGGTTGCCAAAGAATGCCAAAGTTCTTGTGTCATCACCTAATCTGGATTCCCTTCTCCATCGGAGCGCTGCAATACAATGCTCGAAATGCCTGGACTACAAGTTGACAAGCCTAGTATTAATCATTGCTAATTCAAATATTGATATATGAATCTCCAAGAAATTCAAAGCAGTTCCCGAGCAAAAGTACAATTTCACACCAATAATATAATATCAACAAGAGGAACATCATGCAATGTTGTTAATCTGAGCCCCTGACATAAGGGGTGTGTGTGGAGTGAGTTTTGTTCTGGGTAGCAGTATCCAGGCAGTGTGTGGGCATGTGCATTCAGAGTGGGGCCTTCCTGATTCAACCTGAGCGGGACCTAAAATTAACTGAGCAGACATTAAAACGCCTAAGAGGGAATACAGGGTGCCTAATATTCCTGCCGAGAAACAATTGAAGAGGTAGGAAGGAGGTTCCACAGAAATTGGGCAAATACTGCAAAAGCCCAATTTCTGGCTCTCACCAAATGGCTGCCAAGATGGCATGGGCACACTAAGGTCTGCCAAGTAGATTTCACCTGGAAAGTGGGCACCTATGTTGAGTGACTGCCTTTAGTAATGGTGGATCGCTATAATTTTCTACATCACGTTTTCCTGCAGTCCACACCTCCCGAACTTTGAAGGGGACATCCAGAAACAAGGTGCCACCCACATCCCTTGAAGGCATGTGCCAATTTGTTTCTGGAGTGCAACAATTTGACTTGTTCTTACTGTCTGCTCTCTGCAACAAGGTAAAGGTAGTTCACAGGTTGCCCAGGGAGTGCCTTGAGGTAGCAACTTCAGTGGGTGAGCTCTTGAAAGTGGGTTTCCTGTGCCTTTTCTTCTACACACAGACAGCAAAGGAGGCAACTTGGCAAAGCTGTTGCCTGGAACAATGGCTGCTGCCAGCCTCCCCCTGGAAGGCTCTGGGAGAGAGACAGACAGGGCAACGTCTCTGAGATGTGTCACTGCCATTCAGCTTCAACACCAAATTTCCCCTCCAAGGAACAGGAGCCATTAATTAGCTTCCCCAGGGGCTGCTCCATTGTGATATTTTAAAAAGCTTTTCGGGAGTGGAGCTGGTGTGCAAGGAAAAAGGGACCCTGTCAGGCTGGTGGCTGGAAACACAGGCAAGTACCAACCCTGGATTCCTTAAGATTATTTTCACATATTAGGCTTACATTGGTCTGCAACCCAAAAATAAAACCTGCATTAGCTACCATGTGCACGTGCAGCAAAGAACATAGGAGAGCCCTGTTGTATCAGACTAAGGGTCCACCTTGTCTAACATCTCATTTCCAACCATGGCCACAGTTGTTGTTGTTGTTGTTGTTTTTACATGTATATCCCGCTCTTCCTCCAAGGAGCCCAGAATGGTGTACTACACACTTGAGTTTCTCCTCACAACAACCCTGTGAAGTAGGTTAGGCTGAGAGAGAAGTGACTGGCCCAGAGTCACCCAACTAGTCTCATGGCTGAATGGGGACTTGAACTCGGGTTTCCTTGGTCCTAGTCCAGCACTCTAATCACTACACCACACTGGCTTATTAGATGCTTCTAATAAGTCCACAGCAGGGCTTGAAGGCAATAGCAATTGTTTGCCCACCCCCAAGTAATATTCAGTAGTATACTGCCTCTGGACATGCAAGTTCCACATACCCACCATGACTAATATCTACAGATAGACCTCTTTTCCTCCCTGAATCTGTCAAACCTCCTTTCAGTGTTCTACAAGCCAGCAGCCATAATCACATTTGGTGGCAGGCAGTACCACAGATTGTCATACATTTTGTGAAGAAGTCCTTGCCCTTGCCCGTCATCAATACCCTTCCTAGCACTTTAACTGGGTGGTCCAGAGTTCTAGTGGTATCCAAAAAAGAAAAAAAAGAAGAAGCTCTCCTCTCTCTCCACACCAGGCATCATTTTATAACCCTCTAAAATGTCCCTCATGTCCTTAGTAATAGTACTTTCTAAATGAAAAAAAATCATTCCTTCCATGTTTTTTTTCTGGCCCCATTTGAGAGAGAGGGAGAGGGAGAACACACCATGAGCTTGAGAAAGAATTATTTCAGTCTCATATGCCTTTATCTGTGTGTTGCCGCAGTAAGATGTTGATGGACTACCTTGGGGGGAGAGGCTATATTTTATTGTATGTAAAATGTTTGGTTTCAAAAGTTTTGTCTGCATGTGTAGTGCTGTCTAGAGGTCACTTTTTAAGAGAGATTGGCTACTGGTCCTTGTCACTTTCTTATTATGACTGTTGTTACTGTGTGATGTTTTCATTAGATTTTATTGCGCTGCAACTTAGTGTTTTGTGGCTTTCAAAATTGCTGTACGTCACTTCAGTTCTGCTCTCTGCATGCATGCAGACCCAATATCCTACTGAAGATGGTGAGAGGGATAAACAGAGATGGGGGCAACTGTTGCCTTCCTGCCCTCCTTGTGTGCTTCTTGGAAGCATCTGTGAAAAAGAGGATGCTGGACTAGACTGACCTCTAGTCTGATTCAGCAGTGCTCTTCCTAGGTTCCTACCAAGGTTTTCACAAATCCATAGGTTGTCCACAGCCCTTCACCCTAACAGATTAGGATGTTCAAAAACAGTGTGCCTCTCAATACCAGTTTGCTGGCAGACAGACAGTGCAAAAGGGCTACTGCCATCATGGCCTACTTTTTATCCAGAGACATCCAGTTGGCTACTGTAGGAAACTGGATTCCGGACAAGATCCAGCAGGACTCTTTTAATGTTCTTAGCAACAAACTACTTCAGAAGGCCAGGTCTATCTACAAAGCAGTTCTTTCCAGACGGTTCATTCCAGATCACACTGTGTTTGTGGAGGAGGAACACAGCCCTTGTACTTCCTCCCACCAGTCACTGCCCTTTCTTCAAAGACTTCCTCATCTTGTTATCTGTGTTCATCCTCACAGGAGCATCCCCAGCTCCCTCACTTCAAGCTTCAGAAGAGTCCCATCACTCTACTACTCATTACCCTGTTCAAACATTATGCTGTACACGGGTCCAGCTCTCTGTGCTCGTGGATGGCTGTACATGTGCTTATTTTAAAAGTGGACTTGGGCAGAGGCTTCCACCCATCTCCCCTTGACTGTCCTCAGTGCAGCTTCCCTTGTCCACAGGGAACAAACTTTGCCCTATAGCTCCCTGCCTCCGCTTTCCCACTGAACTCGAGAGATCGAATTCTCTCCCACCACTCTTGCTTTTCCTTCCAATTCCATGCTTCGGGGGCTTTGTGGAAACAACCAATATGAAAGATGCTACATCAAATAAAGTCTTATTGATCTGCATTTGTTAAGCTAGACCAGACATACTGCGCTCAGATCACTGTAGCAAGGGGGGGGGGAGCCATGGAGGCCACTCTATATACTCAAGCCAGGGAAAATAAATCAAAGCACCCCTCTCCTCACTCCATCACTGGCAACCATTGCATCTCAGCACAACCGAGACACAGGCTGAACATTTCACTCTCACAGCTTTGCTACTGGCAGCAAAGAAAATGGGAAGCGATGACAGCATAGTGGTAGAAGATATGCTCCGAGGGCAGAAGGTCTCTTAGCTTCTCCGGTTAAAGGATCTCTGATTGGAAAGACTCTTCCCTAAAAACCTCTGAACAATTGCTGCCAGTCACAGTAGGCAATGCAAGGCTAGATGGATGGATCACACCCTCGTGTGCCTTCCATGCAGAAGGTCCCATGTTAATCTTGGCATCCCCAGTTAAGACCATCTCAAGCAGCACGGATAGGAAATCCCCCTGCCTGAGACCTTGGAGAGCCAAGTCAGCACAAATAATACTGAGTCAGATGGATCAGTGGTCTGATACTGAGTAAGGCACCTCCATATATATTCAGAATGAGAGGAGAACAGAGATAATGCCCCAGAGCAGTGAAAACTCCTGGTAAATAGTTTTTTGTACAAAGCAACAGCTCCGATAGCCACAGAACGCTGACTCGGCAGCAACGGCAGCGCTCGGGGAGACAATAGTTGTGATGAGAGAGATGTATGCCAGTGATAGATGTCGTTGCATAGCACATGCTGGACACAAGCACAAGATGTACCAGAAGGAAAAGCTGCATGTCAGTTTCTTGGCTCTCGGGTTTGGTGCCTTAAGGCAAAATGAAGCATGCCTATCTCCTCCTCCTGCACACGGCTGCACGATGGGAGCTGGCCTCCAAATTGTTCTATGTGGAAGTCAGGGCAGGACAGGACCAGTACAAGTGCCAAATGCCCAAAACAATAAGACATCTTTGGAGTGTGGTGGTTCAACATCACCATGCTGATGTTTTAGAATTGGGTTTTCTGAGAATGCGAGGCATGCCTAAAAGAGGCAGATTTCTTTCATCACAACCCAAGCCAGGGTGTCATTCAAACAAACACTATCCCTTACACACACACACACACACACACACACACACACACACACACACACGCGCAAAGCCCAGGATAGCTTGTTCATGGAAAGCATGTTCACCAGCACTGTGTCACAGCCTCTCCAATCCACCCCGACATGGACACAAGCACAACAACAAATATTTATATACTGCTTTTCAACAACAGTTTCTGATGCAGTTTACATAGAGAAATAATAAATAAATTAGATGGCCCCCTGTCCCTAAAGGGCTCACAATCTAAAAAGAAACACAAGACAGACACCAGCAACAGTCACTGGAAGTACTGTGCTGGGGTTGGATAGGGCCAGTTATTCTCCCCCTGCTAAATAAAGAGAATCATTCACCACATTAAAAAGGTGCCTCCTTGCCCAGTTATCTGGGGAAGTGAGGGATTCAACATTGTGAACCCCTCTCTCACATCCACTCCACTAAATGAAGCATCACTGCAATTCTCTAACTCTCTACAGAATGGAGTTGGTGTTAGCTTTGCAACCTGTGCAAGCCAAGAATTAACTTTTGCTCTTCAATAAAATCTCACTCACCCCTCCTCTTCACACCTTCCAGATTCCTGGGGCAGGGCGGGGGAATGTTAGAAGATGACAGAGGTGCACTTAGAAGTCTCAGTCGGTAGAGGGCTATACATGCTTTGTAATGGCACACAATTCACGCCATTAATGAGAGACAGAGAGTTCTGTCTGAGGAAATGCAAAAAGGCAGAGTTTCTGTTGGGCATTTCTGCTCTTGAAAGGCCTGAACAAAACTTGGCCTTCAAAACCTGGTGTGTACGGACACCTGCATACGCAAGATTGTGCTTATTCACACCTCTGCAACAGACCTCTTACAGCAAGGGTGAGCAGGTGTGCAAGATTTAGTTCGTTTTTTACGCTAGACCGCTGATGTCCACCAAACTGACCCAGGTACAGAATAGTGGCTCTGGAGGTAGCTGTACAAGCCCGGGATTTCCCCCCTCCCCATACTAGAACTGATCTCGCAGTGCTTCCACACAAAAATGCACTATTTGTTTCCCCATTTTACTTTAGCACCCAAAGAGTGCTCTGTGTGTGCGCGCACACGCACTCACCGCAGCTATTGTTAAACAGCTGGGAGTCAGGAACCTTTGTGGAAATATTGCAAAGCACCCCAAAGTCAACCAGTTGGTCTGGATCTGCCTTGCACCTGTCCTTGGTCTACATGGCAGTGCAGATGCGCTTGTGTCCACCTAAGTGTTTTCATACTGAATACAGATCGGGCATTACTAGTACCAAAATGCATAGTTTGAAGATGACACAGAAAAGGAGTGATGTTCACTCAGACTGAGGAGTTAGAAAGAGTAATGGATGAGGGGAAGGAGCCAGAGAAGCAACAATACTCTTTTCTTTTCGTAAAAGGTCAGACCTGTGACTGAATTCCACCTTACAGATTTTTAAAAGATCTACAAGTGATTGAATTCCACTCTCCAGACCCTCTTTGCCCCTCCCTTCAGAGGAAGTCGTTCTACACAATGCCTGAGACATATATGCTTGAACACATCCTGTGTAACAACAGCAGCTCTCAAGATTTAACCCATCTGACAGCAATGGCTTTGGCTTCCCTGCATAAGGCAGCAGCTGCCCCCTCCCCCCCGCCCGCCCCCTTGCCTTCCCACAATGCACCAATGCCACAGCATTAAGTTGGAGGCGAGGGGGAGGAGAAGAGCACGACCCATGACGGCGATTACCAGAAGTCACGGAGCATGAGATTTAATTACCTTTTCTCCCAGATCACACAGCTACAAATGTTAATCATATTATTGCCCGCCCCTTGGTCCAATGGGGTTATGTTCCAAAAAGTGACAATGAGGGGAAGCTGCAAGGCAACGCTTGAAAAGCGGCACCGCGGGTTCAGCACGCACTGATGTTGAGAGACCAGGTCAGCTGTTGCTTTGAGCAGCATTACGTGGGCGACGGGTTTTGATCCTTGCAAAAGAGGCGATAAAGAGAAATAAATCCCTCCTCACAAAAAGTAAAAGCAGAGCAAAGCAAAACAAAAATATCTCTCAGCCCAACTTGTCTCATAGGCTTGTTCTGAAGATTAAAAAAATGGGATGGGGAGGGATGATCCCACTCTGAACTCCTTGGAGGAACAATGCAATGTAAACAATAAATACAAATAAGTAATACAAATCACTCACTCACACACACACCTATATATAGGCAAATTCTGAATGGTTGGTTTCCTCACCATTTTAACTTTCCCTGCTCCCTGACCAAAACATGTTATTTCTCTGAGCCCGGGCCAGCTAGTCTTATTGGTTTTTCTATGTAAGGTGCTTGGAGAGTTTGTTTTAAAAATGAAACAAAACAGTAGATAAATATTTGTAATTATAAAAATATTATAAATATTTGTAATTTGTAGTTATTATTTCTCTGTGTAAACTGCCCTGAGCCACTTTTGGAAGGGCAGTATAGAAATCGAATGAATGAATGAATGAATGAATGAATGAATGAATGAATAAATAAATAAATAAAATAATATAATATAATAATAATAATCTATATCCCCCCTCCCTGCCATCTGTGGGTGGCCACCGCCACTCCTCCTCAGCCCACCGGTGGCCTAGGCCTGCCTCTGCTGCCGCATTTCCGCCCACCAGACATCCCTGTGCATTTCTGGCCCCAGATTTCTGCCCACCACGCACTGGCTTAGTGAAATAATTCTCTCTCTCTCTCTCTCTCTCTCTCTCTCTCTCTCTATATATATATATATATATATATATATATAAAATACACTAAGTTTCCAAATAAGCTTTTGTCAGCACTACCGCTGACATTACGGCAGAGCAACAGTATTTCTTATTTCCATTTATTTGGATGGTGCTATTTTGCAGCCTCCCCTTCTGCATCACCCCAGCCTTCACAAACCGATTCCTTTTCTGCTTCCCCCCATCTCTCTTCCAACTCCTCCTCAAATTACATTTCTCTCTCTCCAGCTCTAAACCTTTCCTTTTCTCTCAGGCCCTCGACTCCCCACAACGGCCTCCCCCACCCAAGACTCTAAACGGGGCTTCCCTGCCTATGCACAGGGTCTTGATTCAACTTTTAAGTCTTACTTCCCCCCACCTCAAACCTTTAAATAGAAAATTCTCTCTCTCTCTCTCTCTCTCTCTCTCTCTCTCTCTCACTCACACACACACACACACACACACACACACACACACACACACACACATTCCCTCTAACAGGGATTCCCAGATGTTGTTGACCACAACTCCCAGAATCCCCAAGCAAAAGCCATTGCAGTTGGGGATTCTGGGAATTGTAGTCAATAACATCTGGGAATTCCTGTTAGAAGGGGAACACACACACACACACACACACACACACACACACACACACACACACACTCACACACACTCACACACACTTACTTTTATTGTCCATTCTGCCAGACTATGCCTGAATAACTGAGCTTTACAAGTTTATGAAGCAGCTGTGAAAAAACAGGCCAGGGTCACAGTGGATGGTAGAAGTGAACCACAGAGAATCTGACACTCAGAGGGTTAATACAAAACAATATTTTACACCAAGATGAGCCTGTTAATATTCCTAGCTGGTGCTAGAAACAGTAACACCCTAAGGAGAGTTCTGCTGAATCAGACCAAAGGGTCCAACCAAGGTCCGACTGACCCAGCATTCTCTTCCTAACACTGGCCACCCAGATGCTTCCAGTAACCCCAGAAGCAGGTTTGGGAAGCAGCAGCCTTGCATAGTTATTTGTCCCTAGCAACTGATATTCAATGGTCTACTGCCCCTGAATGGGAGACTAGAAGTGTGAGCACGGTAAGATATTCCCCTCAGGGGATGGAGCCGCTCTGGGAAGAGCAGAAGGTTCCAAGTTCCCTCCCTGGCGGCATCTCCAAGACAGGGCTGAGAAAGACTCCTGCCGGCAACCTTGGAGAAGCCGCTGCCAGTCTGTGCAGACAATACTGGGCTAGATGGACCAAGGGTCTGACTCAGTATATGGCAGCTGCCTATGTTCCTGTGTTCCCTTCAAGGCAACTGTCATCATCACTGTGTAAATGGCTTCCTTAAATGAATTATATGAATACGTTTGTTTGTCCTGAAGGCAAGAAGGGGCATCTGGCTAAAGATGGCCTTGGCAAAGGGCAACCACAATCGAAGACCAAGAAGTGGCCTGCCTGACCTTTGTGAGGCTATCTGCCACAATGATGGTGACTTAAAGAGTAGCTTTGTTGACCTTCTGGGCTGGCTGTGAAGTCAGGATTCCTGCCTGCGGGCAGGAAGGACCTGAGTTTCAGCCACACAGGTGACTGCTGCGCTGTGACCACCCTAGTGAAATGTTTCTCTCATCCGCTCCTCTTCTGAAAGTGTAATTAATGCAGAACTGTGAAATCTTTTACAGGCCATGAAATGGGAGCATGGAGGATTTTGCGCTGCATTGGCTTCTCTCCGAAGAGATGGCAACACAAAAGCCATCCGCTTGTAAACCCAAGCTCGTTTTATCCCAAGTTATTGAGAGAGCCAATGAATGCAGAGTTCTAGTTTTACAGTCACTTTTGAGAGAGTAAGTGATTCAACTTCCAGGCCTACAATGCCAGCACATTGTAGATTACTGGATATGCGGTTAGTGGAGGAGCCTTGCTTATTCTGAATTTGCTGTTCATTAACTCTGAACAAGTTCTGCTCCCGGGTAATGAGGCTGGGGTGCAGGGATGGGGAGGAAACAGGGAGAAGCTAATGAGTCTACAGCATGCCATCCCATCTCCTTTACCTGCTCCCTAGAAAGATGCAACACTTCAAACCTGTTATTTGGAACACACAAACACAAAAAGTAAATCCTGCTCCAAAGTAACATGAGAAACTGAGCCCAGCAAGACTCTAGGGGTCGTCACACATTCTGTTATATGCACCAACATGTTTTCCTGTGAATAGTTAAGCACGCATTCATTTCAAAGGTCAACACCACTGTTCCCTCAAACAGGGATTCCCAGATGACATTCACTACAACTCCCAGCATCCTCATCTGTTGTGGCTTTTGTTTGGGGATTCTGGGAGTTGTAGTCAACAACATCTGGGAATCCCTGTTAGAGGGAACACTGGTCAGCACAGGAACTGGATTTCTTAAAAATGAAGAGTACAGTTTGTACTGTTGTATATGTATTGAACATTAAGTATATCAATAACAGTGTATGCACACAGTCATATTACAATTCACTGTCTTCCCTTCCCCCTTGAAGCCCATCTGCTACCTCTGGTTAAAGATTTAGGCAGAAGAGGGTGAGAAAAACCAACAGTTTTTCCAAAGACCACACTTTGCCAGGCAGAGCAGACAGGTCTGGGCTAGATGGACCAATGATCCAATTCCGTACAAGACAACTTCCTGTGTTCTTGGTTCATCTTTTGTGGCTTCTCCCCTTCTTCCATTGCTGTACCCAAGGGTAGAAATAACATTGTGTCTATGTTCTCCCATCTTTGCTGGCTGCTTATGCTAATAGGCTCTGTGTGGCAGTGTGGTATGTATGTTGTGTCACAAGAGAACCCCTGGTTCCAGTGTTGTGTGTGCGAGAAATATCTCTCCGCTCTCTCCACACCATGCATGATTTTAAAGACCTCTATCATGTCTCCCCACAGCCGTCTTTTTTCTAAACTAAAAAGCTCCAGGTGTTGTGGCCTTGCCTCTTAAGGAAGGTTCTCTAGGCTCCTGATCATCTTGGTTGCCCTCTTCTGTACTTTTTCCAGTTCTACAATATCCTTTAAGAGATATGGTGATCAGAACCATAAACAGAACTCCATATGTGGCCACACCATAATTTGTATAAGGCATTTATCATATTAGCAATTTTCTTTTCAGTACCCTTCCAAATGAATTTGTCCACCACGGCTTCTGCATACTCAGCTGACATTTACAGTGAGCTGTCCACCACAACTTCAAGATCTGTCAGTCTCTGACAGCTCAGACCCCTTCAGTATATCTGTGCAGTTAAGGGGTTTTGCCCCAATGTGCATTGCTTTACACTTACTTACACTGAACCCCATTCGCCATTTTGTTGCCCACTCACCCAGTTTGGATAGATTCATGTTCTGCACATAGAGACTGCAGTTGTGCCCCTGTGTTGAAGTTCCCGTCACACACTGGCACGCCACATTCTGTCTCCAGCCTGCAAAGGCAGCTACTGGCTGAGCGGCCAATACTGCTAAGAGGAGGCTGCCTGTTCTTCTTTGGGATGACCTTAATTGGAGTGTGTGCCCTGCTCAGAAGAGGATGTTTTGAACAATTGCTAATGAGGGAAGTGTACGCAAACAAACACCACAAACAAAAAGATGTTGACTTTGTACAAAAGAGTCCACACACCGTTAACTGGAAGTGGCAACTATCTTAGTCACAGATTCTGCTGCAGCTAGCACATCAGGACCCAAGCAAGGCAGACAGCTGACATGGGCGTAGAAGAAGTCAAAAGTCCACCACAATGAGCCTGAAGTGGTGCAAATATTTATCCATTCTTTCCCCAATGCCCAAGAGCCTGGCAGCAAGTGTGAATTAAAGCTGCCATCACCTGCTTCCCTATGTGTAAAGTGTTGTTTGGGTTTCAGCAACCTGTTTACCCGGCTGCCAAGGCTGTGCCTGTGGGAAGAATTGAACTAATACCAACAGGGCTTGTCTTTAAGCCCCTGTAACCCCAAGGAACCTGAGGTGTCGAACAGTGAAACCATGGTGCAGAAAGCACCATAGTGCCTTTCAGCCCACATCGCCTGAAACCCTCTTGTATCCCCACTCCTTCCAAATCCAACGAGGCAACAGAAAATCGTTGTACTCTGTGCATGAATCAATAATTGATCTCCAAAGAGATCTTCCTTTCCAAAATGTATCTCCTTCATGCTCGCTCAACTGGAGGGGGAATGCAGTTTTGGGTGAAACAACCAACCCAGAGACATATAAAGGGTACAAGGGGAGACTTCCCCGAGCACATGCAAAGCGCCAAGGAGACCAGAGGCAACCTACGTAGATCTGGGATTAAGTAGCAAGGTTGTCCAGGTCAGGAGGCCTGGCTACTAGACCGAGTTGAAGCTCGAGCACCCCTTTGGAAAAGAAATTAACCACTCGGCTGGTGGGTGGGTGGGTTGTCAGTGCTGTAATATAAACTTATCGGGTCTGTAACTGCGAGGTGCTAAAAATGATTCAGTCAATCATCTCTGGCAGAATGCCTCCGGCTCCGACTTGGCAGCTTTCTTCATCTGAGCAGTGGAATACTAATCACACTGGCGACGCATGCACTAGCACAGCGCTCGCTTCGGAGCCAAGGGAGGCTCCAGACGGCATAACCTGGACTCTTCTTCCTTAACAGCGTCTGATTGGTGTGTGTGTGGAGAAAGGCAGGGCAAGGGATGACACACAGAGAGACAGGGACAGGGAAATAACAAGGCAGCCATCGACCAAGAGTGTACAACTCTACAGTCTCGCCAGTCACAAAATGCTCCTGCTACTGGCTTGAGTGACACCCGGAAACTCTGGTGCCAGCTCTCCAGGAAGCCACCACAGCTCTCGTTTCCCCAGCTCCCTTCACAGCCTTGGCCATGGCAGTGGCATTTTGGCAGTGCACTTGAGGACAGTGTCACAGAAACAGGGGCAGCTTGATGAAAAGTTCCACTGAGAGCAGTTTCTCATGGCTCTGTGGTGGCCAAACTGGCTGGATTGTGTTGGCCCCATTCCCAGCCATTCGGGGAAGGGTTTTGTCACTTGTCAGTCTGCTCGCAAGTAAGAACACTCACAAAGAATGGCAGTGTTTAAAAGGTGATCAACTGGTCTAGCCCCCTGCCCTGTGGACACCTGCTTGCATTACCTGTGCTTGTTCTATACGCTCTCTGAGTAGCTTGCTCCATTTCTGAACCACAGTTCCTGAATACAGACATTACTCAACATATCCCCCACCCGCCTGCCCCATGTTTAACCTAAGCCTATGCAGCTCCCTTAAGGTGAATCAGACCAGAAGGCCATCTAGCTCGGTCATTTTTCGTTTCTATCTTTCTCCATTTTTAGCTTTTAAAATAACGTTTAATTTGAAACTTAATTCTGAGTGTGGTTCTAGCCGGAACTAACTTGTTTACTTAATTTGGTCAATTTTATTAGTTTCATTTTACACTGTATCTATTTTATTGTCGTGAGCCGCCCTGAGCAGTAGTGTCCTGGAGGGGCGAGGTATAAATATTTTAAATAATAATACATAATAAATACTATTGTCTATGGAGTCTGCATGGTCTCAGGCAGAGCAACTTCCCCAATCTTGCTATCTGAGATCCTCTTTTAAACTGGAGATGCCAAGGGCTGATCCCAGGACCACATGTATGAAAGTACAAAGCTGCTCTCAATTCTCAACCTCCCTTCCAACTTTCTCTCTCTCCTCTTAAAAACAAGAACACACAACACTCTCCCCAAAAAGAGAAGCCACAAAAATGGCAGTAGTGCTAATGGTGAACTCCACGCTTGGTTGGGGCACAACCTGAATTGTGGACAACTGAAGGCCAGAGGTCTAGGGAGGCTAGCACAAAGAAGCATGGGTGAGCTAAACTGGCCAGATTGTCTTGGCTATCAGGGTATATACATCAGTGTGTTGCCTCCTGAAATGGCCAGGGCTACATCTTTAGAAGTATCCAAAGCTACGAGCTTCTCAACTCAACACATCTTTGGCATTCCAAGTGCCACCACAGCCACAAACCAAGGGGCTGATTTTCTAACAGGACATTCTGCCCTTTGTCAAGTACATTCCACTTTGATGCCCCCCACACCTGCCCAACCTTTTGTTTATTCTACTAAGCTTCTTCCTGTGTGTTTTAAAAGCTTGTGGCAGACAAAGAAACTAGCTTCCCCTGGAGTGTCTACTGGGAACACAAGAAAAGTCAGCATGGAGTGAAAACAGATTTAGGGAAATGTATGGTTCCCACGGCAACACCTTGATCATATGTATTGTGATATTAAGGCTCACAGCTCAAGAGTTATGCCTTAATTACCGAGTCATGGTTGCAAGAGGTCGTTAGTGCTCAGCTCCCTCTCTCTCTTGCACAACTTGGTACCTAGACAGCATTCCTCTCTTTCAGGCAGCAGCTGTTTATGGTGGGTCTTAAGATTGGTGGCAAATGTGTGTGCAAAGTTCAAAGGAAATCAGGAAAACAGTTTCTGTTCCAGGGCACTGAAAAAGGGCATGTTTCTACTGAAGAGTGCACGGCGAATGTATAAAATATCGCACAACCTTTCTGTTGATGACCCTCGACTCAAAGGCAATGTGTTTTTAAAAGTTCACACCTGTCGGGCAGTTAATCCTCCCACAAGCGCAAGCAAGAATGATGTGGCAAAGGGGACCCAATTTTAAAACTACCATTAGACCTGCCTGGATAATGTGTACTGGTGGCTGGGTGTAAGGCAGGGAGGGTGCATTGCTTGAACTGGGACTCCTAGCATTTAGAGATAGACACTTTCTCTTCTACACACACACACACACACACACACACACACACACACACACACACACACCCCACCCTGTGCTCTGTTCCAAATGCAAACCAGGCGGTCTGAGATCTCTGCTTCAAGGGCATCATCTAAGCCAGGGGTAGGCAATGCTGGCTCTCCAGCTGGTGCTGAACCACAACTCCCACCATCCGCAGTGTGAGGCCCTGGCTAGATGCAGCAGATGCCTGGTTAGAGAAACAGAAGGGGAAAGCGCAAAAGGGACAAGAGCAGCAGGCACAGCTGATGGCACCGATAAGAGGAGTGGGGTGGCAACTGGCCAGTGGGAAAGGAAAGAGTCAGCACACCTAAAGGAAACAGGAAGGAGTGGGGGGAGGAACACCCAGGAACCTACCACGAGAAGTCGACTGGCGAGGAAGGTGGCTGAAAAGAGAGGAGGCAGAGGAGGAAGAGCACTTCCTAGAGCTCCAGAGGCAGATGGGCAAGTCATGTGGTGGCGCAAATGACTTCTGCAGCTGTGTGTGCACAGAGGCCCGAAATGGGCTGTCACTTGGGAGGCCGGCGGGGTGTGTGTGTTGGAAGAGGCCCCTGCCGCTGCCATCCCTGCCACTGCTGCGTTGTTAAAGGTAAAGACTACCTCCCCCATGAACTTCCTGCAAAACCCTTTACAAGTATACCTCTCGAACCGTCTGGACTGGACCAGCCCCTAGCAGCTCGAATCCAGTCCAGATTTGAGCCAAACCGGGGGAAACGGTTCTGTGCACATTCCTACACGACACTAGTTCCTACACTCACTATACTATGAATGTCTGAAGCTGCCTTACACACAGTCAGACCACTGCTCCAGTTAGCTACATCATCACCTGGTGCCTGATCCTTTTTAACCTGAAGAGGCTGCGATCTGCAAACCATACTCTCTACCGCTGAGTTATTGTCCCCGCTCCCCCCACTCATTAAAAAAAAAAGTTCTCCCCCTCTTATATGTGGGTCTCTTTCTTCAGATGTGGGAGAGGAAACAAAATGGGCTTGTTAAAACTAAACAACAGGGTTTTACTGTTCAGCCAAAGTCCTTTCAGCATGGTGGTTACAAGTTCTAGGGGTTCATAAGCATAGTGGTTTCAAGGTGATATCATAGCTTACAGTGATGCTGACAGTCTTTCTCCCCGCACTGGAGTTCAGGTACCTTGCTTGGTTACAGAGTGACTTCTCAGCCTCCCTCCTGAGGACTTTGGGGTCTTCTCCCGAATGGGTCCTGGCTTTGCAGTGGAGAACAAATTCACCCCGGCTTCAACCTAACCCCACTTCTCTCTACATCAGATAAGTCTCTCCAGTTCTCCAAGCCTCCAACTCTCCTTCCCTCCTCTTCAGTGTCTAACTAATTGTCATCAACTACCCGATTTGTAACTGTCTGCCCCCTTCCTGCATCCCAGGCAGGGTTTCCTTGGTCCTCCCCTGCAGGGGTCTCACTCAACCTCCTGCACATACTTAGATATTTCTATAAACCTAAGTCTCAACACACATATAAACACAATAAGTAAATTTAACAACCAATAAAAAAATAATGCAAACCATCTCTCTCCCCCTATCTCACACACACCAAATCCAGGCTTCCCCATTTCCTTGCATGCAGAAGGAAGCAGCTTTCTTTGGCCTTGTTGCTTATCCCCCACACTCACACTTCTCCCACGCCCACTCTGCGTCTTGAGTAACAGAATTAGCTATTGAGATCAAGCCATTGGGAGCAGTTGAAATAATCACCCTATTGAAAGAACCAGTCAATCCGATCAATTGTTCCAAAGGCTGAACGGAGCTCACAGATTCAAGGCATATGCCTTTGCAGCAGCTTTTCTATCCACACTACTGCAACCCAGCTACCTTTTTATTCTGCAGGCTGAACAATTCTGTGCATCTCAGAAGCCAGGGCGCTATTAACCACAGGCCTCAAGGTAACAATGCTGATTTAATAAGCAATCTCCTGCCTTCTAATTGAAAAATGCTTCCTTTTCATTATATCACACCAACAGTTTGGTTCAATTTTGAAATGTGGACACACTTATGCCGACCTTAGCTGGTCAAATCTTATATCACATTAGTAATTTCTTTCGCACTTTGGGATCAGATGAGCTGATCTCCAAGCTGGCCTCCTCTTGAGATAGAATCCAGTTCTCAGAGAACAGAGAACGACTGGCCCAGTGTTTCTACTCTGTTGCTGCTTTCATTCTATGCAAAACTTCTATCCGATCGGCATATCATACACAAGGGATATGTCCCTTTCCATCAAAGCACTGGGCTCACAGGCTTCTTAATGACAAGTGGCAATGCCTTCTAGCCCTCCAGATGTTCACTTGTTGCCCTCTAGAAACCAAACAGCTGGCAGTAGCTAAAATCCGGATGACAGCGGGGTGGGGGGTGGGTGAAGGAGGGAGAGGGACAGCAGCAAAGCAGCCGGAGCACTCTCTGCTCCTTTCCCATTCTCCACCTGTCGCATCAATTCTGCAATTCCTCCCACCTTTTGAGCCCTGCTGTGTGGTGAAATACCTGTCAAGCCACGCTCAGTAATCTGGAGACTGGGAAAGAAAGGGGAGCCACTCAAATAGGCCTTCTCCTGCTTTTGAAGGCCCCCAAGCCAAGCTCTCAGAAAGGGGAGAGGTACCTCTTTCTCTACATGCCACTGTGTGGCGGCGGGGGGGGGGGAGTGAAGAGAGGAATGTAGTGCAGGAATCCCTGGCATTGGAATAGAACACACAGCAAGTAAAGAATTACCTTCATTGGGGCCAACTATTGCTCAAATTAAGCAAATGTTTGAATTTGCAAAGAACTCTTATTCAGGATTAGGTGGGCAAATATACCTTAGGAATCTTTTTAAAAGGTTACACATCCAGCTGGATGTTGGCGGGGTGACCTAGTGCATTTTAAGAGTCTGACTGACTCCTTGTCAAGAGCCTGCATGAGTCCGACTCTTAAAATGCACTAGGTCTCCTCCTACCCCGTCAACATCCAGCTGGATGTGCAACTTTTTTTTTAATCACTGCCATGAAAAATGGTGAAGGGAACTAAAAGAACCTTGCTTTTGTTTAATCTCTGAACCATGAAAGGCACATACATTCATGCGGATCCATGGAAAATCTTAACTGAGAAGGTATCAAGATTTCTGAGCACAGGAGGTAGAGGGTCATATTTTCTCTAAGGGCTGCAGAGCTGGATTGCATCAGCACCAAGACAAAGGATTAAACAGGTTCCTAGTCTGGATGCATAGCTTCAGTCAGAGCAAGGAGGTTAGGAGCAAGGTTGAAAAGGCAGCCCAAACAAGCAAGGTGGAGAGCGGAGAACAAAAGGAGTCCGGAGGCATTACAGCACCAAGCTGTCCGGGTGCTAAGCCAGGGAGGAAGGAAGGCAGAAAGAGGCTGTGGTGTTGAGCCCTATTCAGACCTTATGTTGTGCTTGCATTCAGGTGTCTCTAAATATGTACACGTGTTTGTGGGAGTGACTGCACCTGCATTAGTTTTAGAATCGAACCTGTGTAATGTTCCTCAAATGCATGGTAGATTGGCGGTGACCTTCTGTACCTGTACTCAACACAATATTTCTGTACCTGCACACAAATCTGTATACACTGTGAACAGACTGTGCGAGCATTCAACACATGTGAATAGGACTAGTCTGACTTTGGGGTCAGAGGCCTCTATCACTGGGATCCAGTAGGAGGCATCCCTCAGGGTGCAGAGAAGATCATTTGTTGCTGAGATAATTAGATTAAAGCAACTTCCCAGTTATGGCTGCATTGCAGTCATGTCAGAACAAGAGTCTTCAGTCTGCTCATCACTTTCAAAAGGGAATTAAAAAATGACAAAGAAGAAAAGCACTTTGGGTTTCCCTTGGGGATGAAAGGTGAGGTGCTTAATAAATCCAAGCTATTATTATAATTGTAAAACCAATTTCTGCCACATTGCTTAATAATATAGAGTAACTGTGCAATAATACCAGGTTAAAATTAGAATCATAAAAAGTTAGAGACAGGAAAGACCTCATAGGTCAGCTAATTCCATCCCTAGCCAAAAGCTGCATCATTCCCTACTGTGCAATGAAAAGGGGAAGAAAAGGAGGTTGAGGGTGGGAAAGTTGAAAGACGACACTCCAAAACAAAAATCAACAACAAACCCTCACACCCCTACATCTGTGACCCACCAGGGAGTTGCACCAGAGCCCACAACCCCATTCAGATCTGGGGATCAAGAAGAGCTTGGATTTGGCAAACAGCTCCATTATGCTACTACTGACCAGAAGGAAGCACAATGAAAGGGGCACTGAAGGCTGTCAGCAGGAACTAGTATTAATGTATCTCATTTGGAATGGCGACAGAGACGGATGGGTTCCATGGGGGAAATTCTACGTGGGAAAGGAATTTGTACTAGGAGAAGGGGCTTGTCTATGAGTGGACTCCTCTGTGTAAGCAGTGGAGGAGAATCAGGGTCAAAGAGATCTGTATTACATGGTGGTACAAGCTGAGGGGGGGACGACGACGGGGGCAACAGCCCAGTATATCTCCCTGATTTTAAAGGGCTTGCACAATTTTGGATATATACACACACACTCTCTCTATCCATTTTGGTGCAAGTTATGGCATTTTAAAACACAGGGGAAAGGGTGGCATACAAACTTCAATTAATCTCAATCTATAAACAAATCCCACCATCACCAAGACGGGAGCTCATAGAAATAAAACAAAGGCCTAAGTGTACACAAGGTAATGTCCAGGTCTTGCAGAAAGATGGTCTGGCAAGCTGGAACAATCCCACTGTAACATCCTCCTAGCAGTCCTGCTCCATCTGGCTCCAGAAGCAGTCATTCCCAAACCCTGCCACTAACAGAATCTTCTCTCTTTCACCCTGGGGTGTCTGCAAGCCAGCTTTTACATTCCAGCCAGACCATGAGTGATCAATATACAGCTCACCAATTACCTGTAGCCCAGCAGCTCCGGGAAAACTGTTAGGGGTACACTCAGCAGGCAGGGGGGAGTCTAGCTACACTCCTGTCTGGATGCCTAGCAGGCCCTGAAAAAGGAAGGTACCCACGCTCTGTACCAACTGTGTAGTCCACTCCTCCACTCCTTGCCCCCCACCCCACCGCCCCAAACCCCGCACACCATGCCCTTTTCTGTTCTCAGGCTGTAGTATCAATTCTACTTCCCCCTCTCCATAGCACAATCTATTTTAATCCGCTCTCCCAATAACCAGTCTATGTTGAGTGAAGGAACAGCTGACGCTGGCACTTGGGCGGCTGGGGTTTCCTCCCTCGGCGGATCAGCGCTCAGCCCAATTAGCGCTGCTGGAGGAAAAGGGCTCCTTTTTGCGCTTGGTGATTATCTCTGGAAATGCAAATCTGAACTTCCTTCACCACAGCAAGCTAACAAGATAATGACTATTTTCACCCACAGAACAGATTACAAACATCTGTGGAGGAGATGCACTATGTGTACTGTACTACAGTGCTGCAAAGGTGGATGGAGTGGAGGGTGGGGGAAGGGGCTTCTTTCCCGTTGTGTTAGCAAAAGCAGAGGTTGGGCAGCCTGGAGAAAGCCAAGTCCTCCTTGCAGTGCCTTGCCCATAGCTATCTGCTCATCTCAAGGGACTACAAGCCACGTTTGGATGAAGGTGGGTAGATCATGCCTTTGGGTTCCACCAGGGACCATTTTTGTAACTAGATAATGACTAGCACTTCTATTTAAATTTGCAGAAATAACTGGGAAATTTGTAGATGTTGGAGCTCCATTCCATGGGGAAATTAGAAAGCTAAAGCTCACCGAGTCAGTCTATGGAGCGAGAATATTCGGAAATAAGCCATGCTTCCAAACAGATGTTCACTCCCTAGAGCAACTGGAAGTGACTGACAGTGCTTTACCCTTAAGCTTGATGGCTACATTATGGTCTATAGTGGCCACCAAGCACTGTTGCAGGGAATTCAGGTGGGGGTGGGGAGATGAGAGGAGACGAGAGAGAACACCATGTGGTGAAAACTGGCTTCACAGACCCAAGAGACAGCTTAAACTGTTAGCTTCAAAGGAGGGACACCTCATACGGACCTGCTTGAGATAATTGTGGAGTGAAAGAGTTCAGCTACAGAAAGTGATGATCCACCCCTCCCAGATGCCTCTAAGGACATGTTCTCATCCATTCTGGACGAGATGCTTCTCAGGTTCCCAAACTTCTCTATGCAAAGGGACAATGTGCCCCCAGACCACTGCACAGAGCAAAGTGGGTTGGGAAATGCAAGCAACAGACACAAGTGCTGCCTGAAACCTGCCCAGTGTAAATCTGTGCCACAAGACTGGAGCTCACCCCGCCCCCTTCAACCCCTTCCCTAGGACTGGGGCCCAATAATTCAGTTCCAAAAGATTCCTGACTTGCAGGCCAAAATATACCTTTACCAGCTACTCAGCTGATAGCAGCCAATTAAAAATCAGATCTGGTTCTCTGGGTACCCGTGAACCTCTCCAGTCATCATTCACTTCTTCCTCCGGATTGCTTTGCTTCTTAACTGGAAGGAATTCCAACTTTGATCACCCTCTGGCATTAAGCTGATCCCCAATTACTCATTTACAGTCCTGGTTCTGACATATATTCTCCTTCCAGGCTCAAATGCTAGTGTTATTTGGACTGGCAAGGCCTAGATCAGATTTGGAGCTTCTCTTTGTCCCCGTTTCTGAAAGGCTTCCACCGCTTAAACAAGGACCATCCCCATTCCGTCCACAAAACCAAGCCACTTATCAGGAACCTAAGAGCCTGCAGAGCTGTGACTGAACTGCAAAGACCTGAATCTGAGACAGAATGCACAAGTCAGCAGCTCCTGCAGAAACATGAGCATCACAGCCACCTTTTAAAAACAAAGAACAAGTCTCTCCATTACAGAGAAACAGAACAAAGCAACCAAAAAAGCAGCAATAAATTATAACTATGATGTTTTGTTTGTGCTGAAGATGGCAGAGGCGGGCTTCCCAACTGTCAGGATGTGTGAGAAGTCTACCCCAAAAATCTCCGTCCTCCACAGATGCTAATCCCTGTCTGTTTTCACAAGCCACATCTCCAGCCCATCATCTTTTCTTCACTATTCTCCCACCCTTTACTGCTGGAATTTCACCCCAATAGCAAATCCATTTGGTGTCCAAAAGGCATTTTACATATACAGACAATCAGAAACTATTAAAGCAAAGCAATGCTGCCTAATCTGCATAGTGTATTCAAAGCTGGGGGGGGGGATATGTGGTTTTAAATGCCCTCTTATGTTGTCCCCCAGTTATGCAAGTTGGGAGCAGCTATAATGGACATGGACACACACACACACACACACACACCCAATGCTGCAGGTTTCCCACCTCTCCGGTTCTCTTACAATGCAGCAAAGGACATGCAGAGGCCTAACAGAACATGGCGAGCATTTCCTCACTTGTTGCAACAGGGCCCAATGACCTTGGGGAGCTAATCTGCATGCAGAGGCACTGCCAAAGGCCAAATTATTGCAAACAGACGCTGGCACTGGTACCAGGAGAGCCGGCTCGTTCAAAATGGATCGTGGGGAACGAATGCCATTCTCCCATGGCAGGCGGCTTTTTGTCTTTGCATGCTGCTTTGAATTTCCCTACGTGAGTCTGCATAGCAAGTGGGAGCCGGCGGCCCAACTGACTGCCGCTTCCATGGCACAGGGCTCAGTTTCTCGCTCTAGCCGGCACGTCGCTCGGTCCAATCCTCGGGCGCCGTGTGTGTTTGGGAGGCATTAGCCCGGGTTCGAAAACCATCATTACCCTCTAACCAATATGTCTGAGGCTTTAGAGCTCTGAACAGGTAATAGAACTGCACAAAAAGCAATAATAAAAAGGGAATGAAATGGAAGCCAGCCCCGGGGAAGCAGATCTATCTATTATGCCAAGCTGAAGGGTAAGAGGTAAACAAGCTATTCAAGGTACCGTGAAATGCTGTGATCTCCAGGGCAGGAATCATAATAAACAGACCAATTATTCTTTATACATTCAGATGTTGCAAAGGACCCTTCTTTTGAAAATCAATGAAATTAATTTAATGCTGTTATATGCTTTACATTTAATATTCCCCAAGAGCTACTCAAAACGTACTCAAAGGTTTAAGAAGTCTATTTCTATCCCCCAGTCTCGGATAACCTAGTGCCATTTGCTAGGGGCTGGAGAGACAAGAGGCTCATTCACACAACTGGAAACGAGGCAGGGCAAGCCACTTGCCCAGTTCCGAGCGCTGTGTGCACACACATGTTGTGATTGTGTGTAAGGGAAACACTAGCTGTGACCGTCAGCTAGCCTCCCGCAGGATCAGAGGGCTCTCCTTCCAACTTCATTCAGCAGCTGGCTACAGCTGCTGGGTAGGACAGAGTGGGAGGCTAGCCAGCTAGCCTTGCCCCTGCCTCCTACCTTGCTTTTTACAAGCACACGATCCCCAATCAGGAGTGTGCACAGCTCCCAAACTTGCTTGCCAGGACACTTGCAAGGTAGGATGCTCGTCCTACCCACTTTTCAATAGGGTGAAGGAGCCAAGATCTTTGACAGACTTGCAGACCCAGGAGAGAGAGACACACACCAAAAGGCTACCAAGTCATAGACACACCCAACTCTAACAGTGAGGCTATCCACACCATCGGTCTTCTCTAGAGCAAACCTCATGATCTCCGGTGCAGACCCCAGTACTGTATAAGCAGCGAGGCAAGACAAACAGAGGTCTCTAGGGAACAGCCATAGCTCTATAGTAAGGAACATGCTGTGTCTGCAGAAGGTGCCAACTCCTGGCAGCTCCAGCTTGTTCCAAATTCCCATTGGAAAACCCCAATTTAGACCTTGTGCAAGTGTCAAAAAAGGGTCAAGAGGGTGAACAACCAGGATAGGTGATGGAAACAGGATGGGTAAGGAAAAGAGACTGCTACTTCCCAGCTCGAGTTGCAGGGATTGCTCTCAAGTGTCAGGCATGACCCATAATCGTTATCGAGTTTTATTAAGCAGCAGCAGTGAGGGGGACACCAAGTGACAGCTTCAAAATTAAGTTGCCAAACTTCCCATCAGCGTTATGACAATTCCTTCCACGTCGGTTCGGTGACCCAACATGAAATTTGACAACATTAACATAACTTTGTGGAAACAAAAGCCTGACACCTTGGGATCTGGAAGCTAGAATTACCTTCTGAAGATGAAAACAAGGCCAAGAAGAATCCCCATGAGCTCCTGTTCTGTGCCAAAATGTGTGCACTTGATGAACGGGAACCTTTTGGCAATCAGCTCACAAGACTGCACTATCTAAAGTGTTTCTCTGCCATAGATAGATAGATAGATAGATAGATAGATAGATAGATAGATAGATAGATAGATAGATACAGATACCGATACAGTAACTGTAATTGAAGCTCAGACATAGCAGTGCAAAAGCCTCCCAGAGTTGCTTTTTGAGGCTGAACGGGAGTCCCCATGCTAGTCCAAAGGAGCTGTGTAACTTTCAGGTGTGACTGGCCACATGTGGACAAGATCTTGCAAGTGAGCTACAGCTTAGGAAGAATTCCTTTATATATTCTCTGAAAACCTCATCCTAGTCTATCACCATCAGGACCAGCCAGAAGGTACTAAAAGGCTGGTGGCCATGCACCCGTGCTTCTCCACATCATCTCTTCACCCACTGCTGTGACTACAGCTTTCTTCGATCCCAGGATTCCTTTCCTGAGGGTTGAGCCTCTGGTTATCAGGGCCTGGCAGCTCCCAGAGAGGCAATCAGAAAATACCTCCTCACTAGAAGATGACCCTCCCATAGATCAGTATGGCTTCATCATGGATGAGGAGCAAAGGGCATGCTAAGGGAATCCTTGAGACTATACCCCAAGATCCCACCCTACTCAGGACTCCCAAAGAACTGGAGAAAAAAAGGCAATGTGCACCAACTGGACTCACACACACATCGGATTCTGAACTCCCTACAGTCACCACCAGGTACTCAAGAGAGTGGAGATGGTAGTGATCCCAAACTGAAGTATAGACCAATCTCCATGGATCAGGACCCCGGGGTGGGGGTGGGGCAAGCTCTCATTAGTGCCAATGGTGACTCATTTTAACATCATATATACCTTGGCTCTGACTTTTCTGTTCAGGAGGACCAGGCCAGTTTTGACTCAACTGAACACAGAGCAGGAGGGACGGAAAAGGAGAATGTAAGTAAGGAAATCCAGTTACACTGGATTCAGGCACACATGTAAGTAAGAAAGAAATTCAGAATTTCTTCAGGAGAATGTAAGTAAGGAAATGTAAAAGGAGAATGTAAGTAAGGAAATTCAGGCACACATGCTAGCTATTGGCTACCAATAATGTATCAAGTGTGTGACAATTTGAGTTTGTAAAATATATATATATATATATAGAGAGAGAGAGAGAGAGAGAGAGAGAGAGAGAGAGAGAGAGAGAGAGAGACATAAATAGCTTAAAAGCAACAACAGGAGATTCAAACAGCACTTAAACAAGAAATCCCTCTGCTCCCTAGGGACCCAAAGAGAGAGAGCTCGTGCACAAGGGGTGGGGAAACAGATTAGGAGGCAGCAAACGAGCCATTTGGAAGCCAATCCCCTATGTGATTTGGGACTCTCTAGGAAAAGCTTGGGCAATGCCCCACTGCAATGCAAAGTGTGTCGCTTGTGGGGGTGACAAGAGGTAGGCGGGCTGGAAGTCAATCCCTCTGTCTGTCTTGAATCCAGCACTGAGTCTCCTAGCTCAACAGCGCTGTGCGAGTGGAATAGGACCCTACTCCCTAAATGGATCAATAGTCAGGGGAAAGGAACTCATTTTAATACAGAGAACCACCCCTGCAGGATCAGATCAAAGACCCATCAAGACCAGCACCCAGTTTTTCATAGTGGCCAACCATATGCTACTGGAAAGTCCACCAGCAGGGCATGAAGACAACTGCCCTCTCCTATTTGTCCCCCACCCCAGCTACCAGTATTCAGAGGTAGACTGCCACTGAAGATGTAGACTAAGCAAGAGTAATCGATAGTGACGGACCTTCATGAATTCCTCTGCTTTATTATTTTTAGTCACTGCTCAACTGACAATGTCCTTATAGATGTTTACAAAAAGAACATTAAAACCAAAATCAAAAACAATAAGAACATGAATAAAAACCAACTCTAAAATAATTAAAGCAGCCAGTAAGACCTCATCAGGGAGAACAGGCAATTATAACTTAAAAGCTTGCCAGAAGAGGAAGACCTTCTAATCCCCTTTTAAAGCCATCTAAGCTAGTGGGCATCAATACTGACTCCTTGATTGCTGGGATCATGCAGTGAAGGAGCAGACAGTCCTAAAGCATTCAAAAATACAGCCAAATGCTGTATTTAATCCACAAGTGTGTAGCCTCCCTCTCACACACACACACACACACACACACACACACACACACACACACACACACACACACACACCGTCTCCCAACCAAATCTCTCCTGCTTTCCTCCCTCTTGCCTAGACAGCTCATCCTCCCACACAAGCTCAGTTTACCAGATCGCAAACTTCAGTTTGTTAGAGGTCACTGCAAGGTAGTTCTATTGAAATAGCGTAGGAAGGAACGGAAGCTTCTCAGATCAAGATTCAGAGCCATTTGGCCTGTGCCTTTGGTGTGAGTTTACAACTGTCCTCGATCATCTTCTCCATTTGCTGGCTATCAGATTACAGCAGCCAATGCCTGCCCTCATGCCATGACACTGCTGTATATCGGATGGAGAATATCCTATTTAATATGGACTCTGCCACTACAGAGGCACCGGAAAGCAGGCTGAGTCACCCACGCAGCTAAGGGGAGCTATAAATCCCTCTAAAAGATGCAGGCCCTTGTTCTGAGAGCGTCTTCCTGCTCTCGCATTGTCGACACAGGCTTTTAATCCCCAGCATTAGGCACTTTCCTGCTATGTTTCACATGCACCAAATTAAGGGCTTCTCAAACAGCTGGCACCCTTAATGCTCAGAGAGGTTCTTGAATATCTATGAAAATTGGGGCAAATTGCATCTTTTAGTTAATAATTTCTCCTCCGTTCAACATTCCTTCTCCCTCGTTACAGGAGGAGGCAAAGGTTGTCTATGCCACAATTCCCCACAGAGCTTCCAGATCCAGATGTCAGAGACCTATGTGTGCAGGCAAGCAGGCATCCGTATTTATATAAAATATTTGGCGAAAAGAAGTCAAACATCAGGAAGAAGTGAAGTACAAGAGGAATGTATGCATCGTACATGTAATATGCACAGCACTTTACAATGCGTCCTCTGCCTTAACAGCAGTCCTAAGAGGAAGGCTGCTATTCCCATTCCACAGATAGAAAATGGGAGGTACAACGAACTGAGGAACCGCATTCCAAAGAAGAGGGAAAAAGTGCTTTTGTCATGGTGTTGTCCTTTACGCTCTAAGCCCAAAGGCAGGGTTCCTTCCCTTTAATATTGCCACACAGTGCCTAAATAAGGTGCTTTATTATTAATTTAACAACAATCTGAACAAGGAAAAACATCTTCTGCATGGACTAATTGTACTCATATGTGCACAATTATCTAGAGTCCACCAATATCCCATTACTGTTTTTTGTCTCCTTTGCTGCTACAGATTAACACAGATGCGCTACTGGAATTTCTCCCTAATTATCCTCCAAGGGATTCAGAAACTCAGCGAGCGCCCCAGGCAGCCTCTCCAGAACAAACCGTTGCATACTGTGACATGAATAGCCTTAAGATTTGCAGCAGCATCAACGTTTCTCTAGTAAGGACAGACAGTGGAGAACGGGGTTGCTGAATCAGCAGAGGACTTGGAGGACTCTAACCGCGCCAGCTGTCATCGATACGGCGGCAGCTCGCCATCCCCGACTCCGGCAAAACTGACGATGGAAAGCAAGCAGCTCAAGTCATAAAGAAATGCACGTTACAAAAATTGTCCGTCCTTTATGGCTGACATTTAGCCTGGGGGTCCTCTCCTTTTTAATCACTCCGCAAAATGAAGTGTCTGGCTTTCCGAGTGGAGAGACCAGGTTCTTTCGGGAGCCAATATGAATTCAGTGGCTCCAAATTCAGTTTGCATTGCAGAGGGGAAGGGAACAAAGGCCTCACTTAATGTTTTTCAAACACCTCCCTCCTCTCAAAAGGAGACAACCACTTTGAGCTGCAGCAAGAAGCAAGGAAATCACAACCTCAACCTCAGTCTTCCCAAGCCTCCAGCACACTGACATGCCTGTTTTCAGGCCCTTCGACCAGACTGTTGCCTAAGGAAGAGACAGGCTGCATTCAACATATTTCCGTCCATTACATTTATCTACACCAGGAAGCTAGGGAGGCATACAAGAGCTTCCTCATTTTCCATCCAGGAACTAGGCAAGCCTTAACTCAGAGGTGAATGGCATGAGATGCCTGAGAAACCTTCACTGAACCCAGATTCCTCTCTTTCAACCTGGAACTGGGGATGGATGTGTGTCTGTGATCACATCACAAATGGTAGAATAGACAGGATCAGGTGATTCTCACCCCATCCAAAACACACAAACACACGTACAGACTTGAAAGTGTACACAAAGATTCCAAGGATGCAGAAAATTAACTGCCACCGTACTTTCACCCCTTTGTTTCGGAACACGGCAAAATCCTTTGAAAAGTGGACATCCTCTCTCAGTTCCAGGCAGAAACTTGACCAGATCAGGCTGGACAAGTGTAGGAACCTAGTTATTTCAACTGCAAGTTGTTTGTTATTGTTAAGAGTTACACACTACTTCTAAACCAAAGTCTCAAAGCAGCATACATGGCAAAAGGAATGAGGAAATTGTTCAGTGTGCTATGGGGCTCACAATCATTAAAAAAAGATGCAGTGGGGCCACCAACACACACAGCCACCGGGAGGGAAACGGTGATGAGATTCCCCCTGCTAAATAGCATCGTTTTTTAAAAGAAGGTGCCTCTTCCCACAGGGAGCAGAGATAACCGATTTCCTGTTCCAGCAAGGTTCCCAAGCTAAAAAGAAATGCAAGGGAAACTCCCTCAAACAAACAACTGCCATCATGGGACAGTTGTTCTCCCCTTGCTTCTCGTAAGAGAACTACCACTTAAAAGGTGCCTCTTTGCCCAGTTAACAGGGGCTTTTAAGGATGATATGCATTCATTAGAGGACTTAGAATTGTGGTTAGGGCAAAAGTTGATATAATGTACACATATTTAGACTGGCTGGTTTTGAAAATGATGGAAAATCAAAATATGTCCCATATTAATCAACAGAGACCTATACAGTGCTGTAGGCAGGATTTAAACCTTGTGTTCCCAAGACACACAGATACCCCAAGCTTTGCCCCTGCACAATCCACACTTCCTCGCACACTGGAAGCCCTAACCTTCTTCTCCACTGCCTGCTGAGCTCATAGCTGAAGGACAGCTTTTCAACACCTGCTGAAATCATAGGGTTTGGGGTACCTGCAAAATAAGGGTCCTTCCACAATTCCAGGCAACGCTTACTCTAATCACAGAATTTGTGCGACTTGCAAAAGATGGGTTTCTCAAATGTCACATGGATGCATTGCCAACGCGCCATTTCGTATCACCCATATTGAATGCTGGTGGGGGAAAAGATTGGGTAGGACATACCTGAAAGTCATCTGGAAAACTTGCCCCTGGTTGACATGCTGGGTTCTGTTGTTGTAGCCATGCAGCATCTCCCCAAAGAGAGTGTCGTTGAATTTTACATCTGGCTTGAGGCACTTGGGGCCCTCACAGATGTCAGAAAGCATGAGGCAGGATTTAGCATCTGGAGCCAGTTTGTATTCCTCAACACAGCTGGGAACCAACACAAACGGATCATAGGATACACACAATAAGCAAAAAATAGAAGACAATCCAGAGTATGTTTTGTGCTGCTGCACCTTCCTCAGGAGAAGCCAAGGAACAACGTAATATCAAATCTGATATATTAAACAGAGGCACCCAATTCTGTGGATAGGGAGCAACAGAACAGTATACATGTGTATGTTATGAAAATATCCCACACAAGCATCAAAGGCACTAGTCACTCTCCATGGTGCTGAAATGACACCCTCTTACGGTAGATAGTAAAGAGCCCGTTTAAATAGCTCACGTTGCATAAATAACTGACCAGGTGAGCACCAAGAATGATTAATAAATGTGCCTGAAAGAATCCCATTCTAGATCCTCATGGTCCAGACCAGTGGGCTCCTCCAGATGTTTCTGAACTACAACTCCCAGCATCCACAGCCACAATAAATTGTAGCTGGGGATGCTGGGGGTTGTAGTTCAGAAACATCTGGAGGACCCCGGGCTGGGAACCACTGTTCTAAAACTAAATTTATCATTACTGAACGTTTGATGCTTTATGGATTTCTTGTAGTATGTATAGCAGTTTTGTACTGTTGTGTGCTGCTGTGGGACTGAAAAATAGTATATAAATCCATACACTAAAATATATCTTATATTTATATTTCTTCCATACCATCTTAGAGCAACTGCGATGCTTGCTCAAAGACGGTGTGGAAGATGGTACCAGTTACTTTACAAAAGAGCTACACTAGTCATCCTTCAGAATCAACAGACTGCAAATGTGTTGGTCCAGTAAACCATCTTTATCATACTTTTGAGGACTCCTCCCTTCATTCTGGAATTCGGTGCTCTCCCAGATTTCCTTGATATTGAAAAAACTTGTCATGTCCAAAGACAATAAATCTCCTACCAAGGACCAACAATATGGCATCTGGATGAGTCTTGTCACAAGACATGATGCTAAGCGACATGCATCCTCAGCCTGATGGTCTGCGATCCTTGTGTTCCTGTGCTAATCAGCATGGCACCCAAATAGCCTATAGTCCTTTCCTTGTTGGGTTGGAAAGCCGAGCTTTGATGGCCGGCTGGTTCTGTTCCTCTTATTGGATCTATTGCTCTTCCCTTAGCCAGCAGTTTTCTCTTCACCTGTTCTTCACTATTCTGAACGCTAATGCAATTTTAAAAAGTAGCTGATGAATCCAAAGCCCCGGGGAACCATGAAGGGCTGAGATGCAGCAAGATCTCTGCCGCCTGAGCACCTGGATGTGTCAGGAATTGACAGATGTTCTTTGGAGTTACTTCAAGGAAAGTGCCTCTCCAGGGCACAAATCTAAGGCTCATATTCCTTGAAGGTCAAAGTGGTGTTGAGACAGCAGTGGCTGCCACTAGACAAAGAAGGAAACAGCATCTGGAAAACTTCTGGGGTTCAGGGAACGACACAGACTTTGTCTGCAACCTGAACTTAAGTGGTGGGTCTAAACTCTCATCCACCTTGCATCCTTTGCCAAAAAGGTAAGAAAGTTGCTGCTTCCCAAGGGCAGGATGAGGCTAGAAATTCAGACAAGGCAGATGCAAACACAGGCATCCTGATATCTGCGCTGATCCTTCTTCTGCAATGTGACATCAAGGCAACGATGCATCAAGGGTGGGGTATGTGAAATAAACTGCTTGACATGGGGCAAATATGTATGGTACTGGAAATGTTGTAGGTGGAGACCTTGGTAGACTTGAGTTCACTTCCAGTCTGCCCTTCATGGTAAGATATCCAAAGTTCAGAAGACAGCACTAGTTGCCTTCAGGAGCGATTCTTCTCTTCTCATAAGACATTTACCTACTGCCTAGCTGACCATGTCTGCAGAAGGCCCCCAAACTGAAAGAGTATAAACTGAAAGTGTAAAAAGCGAGTCACTGCACTGTGATGGGTTTAGTGAAGCTCACTGGATGGCGTTGGATATGGTTCTCAGGAAAGCTTAGCTTCCAGGGTTGTTGTGAGAGAACATAGATAAGGAAAGTTTGGAATTCAGAGTACACAACAGAAACACACCCACAGTTCTTCCCAATTTCACTTTTAGAACTGCAGGAAATAGCTGGGAGGCTGGGGTGCAAATCCTGCCTTCCAAGAACTCTGCTGGTACTCCTGGTAAAGATATTGTCTCTCAGCCTCAACGCCTTCTGACTGATTGATCAAGTGCCGTCAAGTCAGTGTTGACTCTTAGCAAACACATAGAGAGATTCTTTCCAGGATGATTTGTCTTCCACTTGGCCTTTCAGGTCTCAAGGTGGTGCATTCATTGCTGTCGTAATTGAGTCCATCCACCTTGCTGCTGATCATCCTTTCCTTCTCTTTCCTTCAACTTTTCCCAGCATGATGGACTTCTCAAGGGAGCTGGGTTTTTGCACAATGTGTCCCAAGTATGATAGTTTGAGCCTGGTCATACTATATTTTGCTGCTTTGCTGTAAGGGGAGTAGACCTCCCCTTACAAGTGCATCCCATGCCCTTACTTGTGAGTAGACCATACCCTTAATCATAAGTAGACCCCACACCTGCAGATATTGTTGAGGGTCTACTCATTAGTAGGAATATATTATGCTCCACTAAAGACCAACATTTACACATGAGTAGAACTCACCTTTACTTGTAAGCAGATGCACAACCTTACTCAGAAGTAAATCTTGCCTCTTCTCTCAAGAGTAGACCTACTCACAAGGGTGAAATTTACTCATACAATTAAGGGGTTACTCGTGAGCAAGGATGCACCATCTACTTACAAGTAAGGATGTGATGTCTACTCATGAGTAAGGGTGAGGGACTACTCACTCAAGGAAGCTCTTCTCACATGCAACGGTGCAAGGTTCTCCTGAAGGTCTGTTCACAAGCAAGCATGAGATGTTTACTAATAAGGATAAAACATCTACCCATGAGTAGGGCTGAAGATCTACTGGCAAATAAGAATGGAAGGCTTACTCCCAAGTAAGATTAAGTGTCTACTCTTGTATCCTTTCTCAAGAGTAAACCTACTCACAAGATTGAGGGCCTACACATGAGCAAGGATGCACCATCTACTTGGCAGTAAGAATGTGATGTCTACTCATGAGTAAGGGTGAAGGACTACTCATGAGCAGGAACACACCATCCATTCACAAGTAATGTGGAGGTCTGCTCATAAGGATGACGACTACCTGCAAATAAGATTGTGGAGCTACTTATGAATAAGGTTGAGGGTCTACTGGTGAGTAAAAATGGAAGTCCTGCTCACCTGTAAAGTTAAGTGTCTACCTGCCAACAAAGATGAAAGATTCTTGTGAGGGTCTACTCACAAATAAGGATTAAGTCTACTCATAATGTGAAACTACTCACAAGCAGGAGTGCACTGTTTACTCTCAGAAGTAAGTCTGAGGGTCAACTCACATGGCTAGTAAAGCCATGAGGCTTACCCACAAATAAAGGCTGGGGCTACTCATGAGAAAAGTCTACTAGTGAGTGAGAAGGGAAGGCCTATTCCCAAGTAAGATTACATATAAGCAAGATTGGAAGGCCACAGGATCTATTCACAAGAGAGAGTTCTACTCATGTGTAAAGGTTCCAAGTCCTGCATCTGGTGTGTCTGCAGAAAGGTGCTGCTGATGGCTGTGGGGTTTTCTTTTGGATGATGAAAGCTGTAGGCCTTTTGTTAAGGCATGGTGAGAAAGGGCAGTTTACCAGTAACGCTTTCCATACTGGCTAAGTGGAGACTCCATATCCCTTGGCAGTATATATTTGATGTAGAAAGTTCCTGCTTAAAGGCAGTCTGACACTACCTAGAGCTGAAAGGCCCCCTACCATCTCCTCACCGCCTCACATCTATCCCCCGCCCCGCATTCCATTTGCCATCTCATTCCACCTTGTGTGCCCCCTCAAGGTGTTTAGACTGTCAATTTCTTTGTCCAGCTATGTTTTTAATGTTGTATCACTTGCAAGCCATCTTAAGGCCATTTTGGCCAATGATGGGGCATACATTCCACGAGTGAGCCAACTTCCCGAGGCCTGCTGTGGTCGGGGACCCAGGAGACTCACCCGCAAAACATGTGGATGGTGCTGGACATCGGTTCTGTTGGGAGAGGGAGGATCTGCTGGAGACAGAGCTGCTCACAGCCACCGTTGAAGCCATCGGAGCAGTCAATCCCCTTGGAGTAGTCGTAGCAGCCGGTGCCATCCTTCATGGGCCTCAAGTCCTCGGGGCACTGCATGGAGGAAGAAAGAGAGGACACTGTTAAGGTGAAGAGGACACCTCCTGCACAGACGCTTCTCCTAGGGATGGAAGGTTGCAGCATGCAAGACATTTACACTGTACCTCCAAAATGCAAGCAACAATGAGGATCCCAGGAGATGCCATGGCCCTCAGGAGCAACCACCAACCTTTGAGTGAAGCATCAACCAAGGGAACAATGCAAGATTAGCAGTCAAGTGGGGTAAGCATCTTCCATGATTGGCATCCCAGCTTTAAGAGCTTTAGCAAATCATTGCCCTGCTATATGAACAATGGTCACAACTAGGTATCTTAACAGTGTCGTGAGAACTTGAATATGAGCTCTGGGATTTAATAATGATATGAATGCTACTTATGTTACTGCCGCTAGACAACACAAAAGCCTGCGGCAGGGTTGAAGATGCCATTTTACCTGTGGCTCTCCAGCAATTGACCAAGTGTATGGATGGGGGCCACAGCGCAGTGGTAGAGTATCTGCCTTGTGTGCTAAGGGCCCCTTGTTCAATCCCTGGCAGCATCTCCGGGTACAGCTGGGAGAGACGCCGGCCTGAAACCTTGGAGAGTCGCTACCAGTTGGCGTAATACTGAGCTAGATGGAGCAATGGTCTGACTCACAATACAGCAGGCTCCCTTGTAACCTAATGGGGATGAGACTGTAGCTCACGAGTAGAGCAAATGCTTGCATACAGAAGGTCCAAGATTGAGTCCCTGGCAGCAGCAGCAGGTCAGGTTGGGAAAGACTCCTGCCTGAAACCTTGGAGAGCCGCTGCCAGTCAGTGTAGACAGTACTGAACTAGATGGACCAAGAGTCTGACTCGGAATCAAGGCAGCTTCCTATGTTCTTTCTGGAAGACTTGACTTTCATGAAAGAACCAAAGCGCAAGTCGTCATGAAAGGCAGAAATGGACATCAATGGTGGCGCCTCTCACTCTGTCTTTAAAGAGGATGGAGAATATTGCTGGCAATAGAAAGGGGATATACTTGGGTTAGTAACCTCTAGGAGAGTTCTACCCAAGTTGGACTGAAACATACAAGGATCTAAATGGATCTGCTTCAAGATGCCCCACACGAGGGATCTGATCTCCTAGTAAACTGATTGCTACCAGCTGAAACTTTGAGTTGCGTTTATAATTTCAGTTTCCCAGCAAGATCTGCCTTTCCCAGATGATTAAAACAGGCAAGCATCCCGTGCCATCAATCAAAGGCTGCCCTCATTAAAACAGCACTCCCATTCCAGCCTTATTTTTCTTTCAAATGAAAGAGATACAAAGAACCACCAAAATAGAAAAGGCCAGTCCTTTGGAGGGCAGCAGGAGGGGGTGGAGAGAATAAATGCAGCCCTAGAAAAGCTCCCAATTAAAAATACATTATAGAATTCCTGAAGATGAGCTAAACCATCGCGCACTGAGATATGTGAAGGAGGGTTATAAACGGCTGCTGCCAAAAAAGAGAAAAGATATAAAAGGGCTACATTTTCTGCTTACAGAAGTTTGTGTGTGTGCATGTGCGTGTGTGTGTGCGCATGTGCGCGCACACACGCGCATAAATTTACTGTTTGAGCAAAACCCTGGACAAAGATGTAAATGCTCAGAAAATGCTCACCAGTCCCATTGTCCAGACAGTTTCTCCTTTTGATGCCCGCCTGCACCACTGGTTTAGAAATGGACCTCAAGCTCTCAGCTGCACCAGTCACATGGGATCTGGCTCCATCTGGGAAGGAGGGAGCAGCTTGACCCAGGGGGACTCTTCTCATCCCTCAAAGCCTCCTTCAAACCAACATTTCAACACCCTGTTGCTGGCATGCTCTTTCCAGCAGAAGGCCACTTCCACACACAAAACCGTCTTCGACACGAGACGACTGGTGCACCCAGCCCAGGACTGTCTGTTCTGCCGGGCAACAGCTTTTCCAAAAGTCTAGGGCAGGGGGCTTCCTCAGCTCTCCTACCCGAGATCCTATGACCCAAGACAAAGGGCTCCTCCCCTTAAAATACCTTCAACCTTTTTCCATCCTCAGCAGCTTCTCTGAGGAGGAAATTAATCCTTGGCCAGATGGTTTTGCACAAATCCTATGTGTTACTGGTGTCTGCTCACCACACAAGTTGGACAGTTGCTTTTCACCAAGTCAGACTATTGGTCCATCTAGTCGAATCCTATCTGCTCTGACTGGCAACAACTCTCCAGGGTCTCAGGCACAGACCGTCTCAGCCATACAGCAGTCTCTCTCTCTCTCTCCCTCCCTCCCTCTGGGGATCTGATGTGTTGTCTGACAGGGTTGTTGGAATCCACTCATGCTCATATATTTGCAAATAAATCAAATGTTAGCAATACACCATAAAAAGGCCTCAAGTGCTCTCTCCGGCAAAAGAAATAAAAACCTGAGCAGTGCCGCACCTGGAACTTCTAGCACCTCAGAGAAGCAGAGACATGACAGATTGACTCTCCTTTTGGTGACGATCCATTTCAAAAATGTCACTCTGAAAAGGCCATTGATCAACTTGGAGTCTCAGGTCCTGTTGGCTTAGACTGGTCGCAAGGCCTGAAACTCTCCGCCCAGCCTGCCTTGCAGGATTGATATGAGGATCAATCAAACTGTTGAAAAGCATTTTCCACACTGGCAAGCAGAAGAGAAAGGATGCTCAGTAAAATGCACTGGATTGGATTACACCGTGATTTCACACTCCATGGCCAACTCAGAGGAAAGTCTGTGACATGTTCCATTACGGCTGCCTGCAGACATGATGCAGAACCATGGGAGGAAGGAGCTTCCTCCCTCAACTCTGGTTCCGTGGACCCTAAACTGTGATGCCAGCATTTGGATGTAATGCTGGTGCAGCAGAACCACGAAGTAAGGGTTACGCAAAACCCCTCTGAGGTTCAGAGTGGAATTTGGAAAGGGAAATTGCCGGCCCCTTCTTGCCTTTAATGCTATTTCACCAATTCAGACATGCGGCTGGGAAATCTGAGGTGAAGAGACTTCCTGTTTCCTAATGCGTCCAAACTTGGCAATAGCTTTACAATGCATAATAAGCAACAATGACCATATGGTGGCCAAACATCTTCACTAATCCAACATTTTTATCTGTAGTAACAGACTGACAGCTAAAAAACGAAGTTTTCCCATGGCGATCTTCTTCTTTATATTTATTTCTCTAAGACGTACCCATGGCTAATCCCATGTGTGGCAGCTCTCGCAAGAGTTCAGATTGCGAGAGCTTTCGTTTCCGGATAGCCACGGGGCCAGAGAAAGAATATGGCGACGATGGCTGGCCGAAGAAAACGGCGTCTGCGACCGGCAGCTGGCTGGCTAGCTGGCAGGCAGGCAGCCAGAAAGCGGGGCGGGGGGTGCAAAAGAAGGAGATGGGGTGGTTGGGGAACAAGGTGGCGGTGGCAGCTGTGGGTGGGCCGGCGGGGGGAGAAGACAACAGGTGGAGGAGGTGGGCAGGCAAAAAAGCAGTGGCAGGGGTGGGTGGGGGGAGAAGGCGGCACTGTTGTGCTGGATCAGCTAGTATTTATTATTTTATTCGGGTTTTGAAAGGATTAATCTATAGCTCATCATAAGATGCATTATCATCATCTGCCTCTTTCAGAGTCATCCTCATCTTCGCCAGCCTGGTTGTCACATTGCCCAATTCTTCATACAAATACACCAGAGCACAGCACAAGACGGTTTGTACCTGGAGGATAACCATTCAAGAACTGGACGAGGAGCTGGTTTCCAAGCCATCTTACTATTCTTCCATCCATAGCTGTCTGGACTGGGAATTTCTGGTTGTTGTTTTTCCAAATAGACCTTGGTAATTAAGCAAGACGAATGTGCTGTTGCAGGGAGTCAAGACAAGGTGGCAGTTGACGTGATTCTACTACATCAGAATAGGAACCTGAGCAATCCAGCTGTTGTTGAACTGTTGTTGTGGCTGAGGATGATGAGAGTTGTAGTTCAACAACAGCTGGGGAGTAAAAGTTGTCTACTCGGACTCAATTCCAAGCAAAGCTGAGCGGGAGCAGTAGCAGGACAACTTCTGGGACCAATTCAGAGCCCACCATAATATATGTGTTGGTTAAATAAACCTGTAGCTTCATGATTAACTTCGTATCTGCAAGCTATTGTGCACCTCCAAGCACTTGGTCTTTAATTGCAAGTAGTTAATCATGTCCGCTTCAGGGATAGCGTGTGCCAAAAAACTTTAGGGATTCTGCCCAACAGCAGGGACTTGGTGAGCAGGTTGATGATGACAACTGCAGACACCTGCAAATCCGTACAGAGTGTGTGTCTACGGTGGGGGGTGGGCGGGGAGGCTGCTGTGCAAAGAGTTTCCTTCTTACAAGACACTGGCAGTCACGCCCCTCAGTAGCACTTCTGACAATCAGGGAAGCAATTTTTCTTCATTGTTTGGACCAAATCCTCAACTGGTGCCAAATCCTCAACTGGTGCCAACTTAAAAGCACCACCATTGGTCCCTTTCTCCAGCTGAGAAACTAGGCATTTAATTCCAGTCTGGGGAGACTGCAGCTTGATTCCTTTTCTTCTTCCCCCCTAGTACCAACTTCTACAGCTCCCATAATTCAAGTTCCTGGTAGGGGTGTGCACGAACTGTTTGATCCTGAACTGGTTTGCCTCAAACCAGGCCGTTTTGAAGGTTCAATTGCGGTCCAGCCTATGACTGAACCAACCAAGCAGGGTCCGTAGCAGACCAGTTTGGCAATTTGAGGGACTATGCTTATAAACGGGAATGTGCAGAGGCCGGAAGCATGATGCTGCTGCGTGGGCAGGTTGCTAGAGGGAGCGTCACGTCCTTGGGCTGTGCCAGGAGGGGCTTCAAGGAATGGCCACCAAATGGGCCAATAAGAACCTAAATCTCCTTTTAAAGGTGCCCTCTCGCTGCCACACTGCCACGGGGTGGGGGTGGGCATCAATAACACCCGCTGCACTGCTCCTCCAATCAAAATCAGAGCACATGCTCCAGCTGGAAGATGGGAGACCCAATCACATCTCTCCTGAAGTGCACACATTGTGGCTCTGTGTCCCCAAAATGGCAACCTTGTAGCATTCAGGTGTCTGCTATAATACAGTGGTCGGAGAAAAGATCCTTGGCTGCATCATACATGGTCTTGGCTTCAGTCCAGATTTCCTTGCCAAAGGCTTGATAGCCAGAGGCATGTAGATGGTCCGTGTGGCCTACACAGACTGTTTTCACATACCAGCTCCTGCTCCTGTGTAGATGCAGAGCAAATGCCCCCATGCCCATTTCCTGAGTCCGCCTAAAGGAATCCTATCAGTTATTGCTAACATTGATCAGTCTGCCTCGAGCAGCCGAGAAGCAATAATTACCGCGAGTTTTAATCAATCCTGCAGCAATTCAGCTGCAGTTCAATTTGTGATCTGCCTCTCTGGTGACACAAGGAGGGTAGGTCTGGAAATTATTAGAAAATCAATAGCCACCTTGGCCAATAATTCTTCCTGGATAATCGTGGGTGATGCATCTTTAGTCAATGCACCCCTGCAGTAGCTCTCCCCGAGCTCACTGGCGTCCTGTATAGAGGGCAACATTCTGTGCACCTTGTTTATTCAAATGATACTAAGGAGGTTTGGAAAACAAAAGCCAGAGTTCCAGCAAACGCTCCACCTAAGGCACATCTTTCAATGATTCCTTCAAGAAACATGAAAATGCAGACCCACTCGTACCTAGGAACCAGGGGATTGGCATCCTAGACACAGCATGGTTTAAAGGTGCGATTGGCATGCTTCTTTCTGCCTCATGTGACGACTCCTTCTTCTGGATCTGTGATACAGAGTTTGTCATGATGACTCTCTCAGCTTGGACAAACTAAGCTCAACCACTAACCAGGATCAGAAACAACAGTCCAAAGTAGGTTCTCCATTCTGGTCAGCAAGCAAACCACAGTTACTGCTATCCGATTCAGATGTCACAGAAATTACCATCAAGTTACAGTTACCATGAAGCGGGAATCTACGTAAGTGAGGAGATGAGGGGGAGGATGACCCTGAAGCACACTCCTAACAGCTAAGCCATGGGTTGGCTGAGATATCTGAATTGGAGCTCAACTCTTCTGAAGTGGTAAACAAGAAACAGTTCTTTAAAAGAAGTCCACTCTCATGAGCCTCACTTTCAGCAAAGTCAAACCCAGCTTCATTTTAGCTGTTCTCTCTACATATGTTCAACACTGGGTGACATCTGATGCAACACAAATGTAAAAACCTTCCATCATGGTGAATATAACAATATGAATACTACAAATATTTATATACCGCTTTTCAACAAACGTTCCCAAAGTGGTTTGCATAGGTATAAATAAGTAAGTAAATAAATAAAGATGGCTCCCTGTCCCCTAGAGGGCTCACAATCTAAAAAAGAAACAGAAGATAGACACCAGTAATAGTCACTAGAGGGATGCTGTGCTGGGGATGGATAGGGCCAGTTGCTCTCTCCCTGCTCAACAAAGAAGAAGATCACAACTTTTGAAAGGTGCCTCTTTGCTCAGTCAGCAGAGAAGGGGAGACGCGATGAGGAGACACAGCTGGTAGCTTCTAGCCATCAACTGAACCAATAATATAGATGCTCCCTTCCCTTAGAGGTGCAAGAAGACAGTAAGACTTGGCTCACCACATGAGCTAAAAGCTACTGGGGACTGTTTTCCTTCACACACAGAGCCATCACTACACAGACTGTGGCCACCATGAAAAGAAAAAGGGACCCGATTCCTCCTGCCCTGTCCCATTCTCACCAACAGCTTTCCCCTTCCACCAAGGCCTAAATTGGATTCATAGCTGGTACTAACACCCAGCAGGAAAGGGCAGCTTAGAGATTTTGTAGGCTTGCAAAAGCCCAAGGTGGGTGCCAACCCACAATCCCAAAAGACTTTGCAGGTCAGACTCTGCTGCTTCCCTGGGCTGGCGTCTGTATCAACAGCCACCCCAGGTTCATCCGCAGCTGCTTCTACCCCCTCCCTTCTGGATGGAGGAGCCTAGAACCTGGACTGTATTGCCCTCAGCACCTTCATTGTGTTGCCTTGCCTCTTCCCCACCCCACCAGATTATAAACCCATCTGAGTGCCAAATACTCAGACCATCATCCTGGCTGTCCTCCTAGCACAGGGCTGAACAATTTCAGCCTTCTAGGTGTTGCTGGACTACACCTTTATTTATCAATCATACTTATAGACTGCCTGGTAGACACACATCTCTAGGTGGGGTACACAATCCAAATTACAATATAAAAATAAATGTTAAAAAAAACCAATTTACACACTTTCACAGCATAAAAACAATTAGACAATTCAGAGAGCGAAACAATTAAAATAATGTCACAGGGTAAAAACAATGGAACAGTTTAAAATTAATTTTCAGTAAAAGCCTGAGAAAACAGGTGTTACGTGTTTTTGTTTTTAAACACACACACACACACACACACACACACACACACACACACACACACACAAATACTTCCATCATCCCTGACTACTGGGCACTATGGCTGGGGAGGATGGTGTGTCTTAGCATCTGAGGAACCTGGAAGATGGCCTCTCCGCCACACATCTTGTTCAAATGCTGACGTGCTCGTGTGGGACGCCCGCCCCAGTGCCTCTCTGGCACAGCTTTGCTTTGCTTTCTCCCTCTGCCTCCATCATTCTTCTGGCCATTTGTCCCCCGTTGCTCCTCTACAGTTCTTGGCGTGTCTCCTACCCATAAACATTTCCTCCTCTTGGGACTGCAGCCTGATGTTCGGGTTGGGAAATTAGTTTCCTTTTACAAGAATAAAAAACTGTGAATATGTGCACAGACAAGTGCATGTGCTTATACACAAACACGAAGTGCTTTCTTAGCGTGCAAAAGCGGGGTGGTGGTGGTGGTGACTGGGAATGACAAAACGTATTTCTTGGAATTAAACAGCGTGTTTTCTCTGGAGGGGAGGGTATGGGCAGGTGGACACAGGTCAAGCGTTAGTGTTCTTTTACAGAGGATGGCAAAAAAGAAGGAAAGCTCAGAGAAAAAGCAGCTGAGTGGACCACACAGATGAAGGAAATGAGGGGGTGATGATTCCCCAAGCAAGAAGGAATATTGCACAAATAACATTTGGTGCCACATGATGTGGTGATGGCAAGTGGTTTAGATGGCTTTGAAAGTGGTTTAGATCAACTCACGGAGAAGGGATCTCTAGAAGTGATAAGTAAAAACAAATAGGGGGACCTCCATATTCAGAGACAGTATACCTGTGAATGCCAATTGATGGGGTGGAAAAGTGGAGCCAAGCTATCGCTTTCTGCTGCCTTTTTGGTGGCCTTTCTGGAAGCACATGGCAGGTCACTATAGGGAACAGGATACCAGACTAGATAGGCCATTGGCAAGTTCCGTAGGGCTTTTTTTGTACTCTTAGGTGCTTATTTTTACCATTAACGAGGGCACAACGCTAATTGGGAACAGAACTGGGATGAGAGGCAGCGCAAACCAGCTGTGAGGTGCATCTGCAGTTGCACATCAAGCACACTCCTGGAACTCTGAAGATCCTGCATCGTCAAACTGGGGAGGGATAACCACAGACCAAACTGGGCCAGTATTGTGGTAAAATCACTGACAGTTCAGCAGCAACTCTCAGAACACTACTGAGACACTGTAATTTCAGTGTGGTTCACACAAGTACAGAAGTTTGTCAAAAGGTTTACTGGAACTGAAAACCTGAAAGTGTGTGCCGCTGGAGCAGAGGGCATACAAAATTTAAACCTGGCCTTTAATCACCATCTTGGCATTGGGGTGAAAATGAGATAGATAGATAGATAGATAGATAGATAGATAGATAGATAGATAGATAGATAGATAGATAGATAGATAGATTTTAAAGGAGGGAAATGCTTTGGTATTGTCCCTGCAGTCAGCAGACAGGCCCACATATGCATACAAAGAGATGTGCTGAGTAAGAAGGTGCTATTTCTAGCTTGCCTCCCCCTGCCCCTTTCTGTAGCAGAATGGCTGTTTCAAAGGATGCTCTCCAAGGTCACAGTAAGAACAGAATCCTAGAGGCTGCAAGACCATAGAAAATGTCTTCAACAATACCCTTTTATGAACTTTGGGGCACAAGTCTTTCTGGGTAGCCTGAAAAACAAAGCATGCTCCCTAACAGTGTTCTTAAGAAGAGAAACAGCTAGACACAACACCTCGGTGGCATGACCATTAAAGTTTGTAGGTGGTTCCAGACAGTTGTTGAAGCAACATCCATAGCCACTGCTTTGAGTTGCCTTGCGTTCAGCCTTTGATGCATGGAGAGCTAACGAGGGTCCTGATCTCCTACATCTAGCCTGCCCTTTTGCCAAGTCTTGCTAAATAAACAGGATTCTGTAGGAAAGACTCATATGGCTGTGTGGTTGGGCCATTGACATATAAAAATTCTCCCAGCCGCAGGACAGGATTGCTGTTTGTGGCTTTCAAGGTAGGATGCTTCCAAGGTGCTGGGAGACCATCACCAAAAGGCACCTCAATGGACCCCATTTGCAGTCAAGTGTGGTGGACCAAAAACACAGAAGCAACTATCCCAGAAAATGGGTTCTTTTCTTGCCAGTTTCAGATGTCCTGTCAGATGGCCAGGTGACTCTGCCCAATATTGCCATTGCAACTGAAAATGGACAGAAACAATGAGGGACTTTGAAGGTGAGATTAAAGGAACCAAAACATGAAAAACACCAGGCCATTTGCTCAAGAAAATGAGCATCGGGACCACTGTCTGTTTGTTTCCACTTCTTTCAACAGCTACAAAGCTAATTAACAACAAAGTCGTGTGATGGGGTCATTTTTTGAACATCAGAAATGCTGCAGTACCGACACCCTTCCTAACACTGAAAGGAGAGAAGCAAGCGAAATTGTCTCAGAGAGGGTTTTTTAAAAAATGAAGTATATTATTATTAAGCTCAGCTCCTTTCTTCATTATTAAAGTTGAAAAAGGACGTTTCTGCTGTGAGTAAATTGCTGCCTTTTCAAATATACGATTGCATTCTCTAAATATTAGCAGCCACTTTGTCAGTAGTGTTTAATAAAGGTATAGCAGAGACGCTCCTGGCACTTCAAAAACAGCTGGTGCGGTGGGCGGGGGGTGGGGGGAGGAGGCTAACAAAGAGCTTTGTGGTGGAAAGCTGTAGTAGCCCCTCTCTTATAGAAAGAACAGGACAAAGGGGAGGGAAGTAACGCAACACATACGTGTAGGGAACTATGCCACCATCACAACCATGAGCAAAAATGTCAGCCTGTTGGAGGTTTCTGAGACCCTGGCAGACAACTTATTATTTATTTATTTGATTTCTATACTGCCCTTCCAAAAAGGGCTCAGGGCGGTTTACGCAGAGAAATCACAAATAAATAAAATGGAACCCTGTCCCCAAAGGGCTCACAATCTAAAAAAAAAAAAAAAAAAAAACATCAGATAGACACCAGCAACAGTCACTACTGTGCTGGGGGATGGATAGGGCCAGTTACTCTCTCCCTGCTAAATAAAGAGAATCGCCACATTAAAAAGGTGCCTCTTTGCCAAGTTAGCAGGGGTTTTAGTACCCTGTAAACGCTGTTTGATGTTGAACGGCAACAGCTGCTGCAGATCAGCTTAGCTGCAGCGTTAAGTAACATCCTCATCAAGTCTCTAACATTGTTTCCAAAGGATGCCACAAGGGTGTCAGAGGCCATGTGTATACTGCTGAGCACCACTTGCAAGGTGTGTGTGTGTGTGTGTGTGTGTGTGTGTGTGTGTGTGTGTGTGTGTGTGTGTGTGTGTAGAGGTCAGTCTACATACCCATACCAAAGAAAGGAGACTTAACAGATTGTGCAAACCATCGCACAATATCCTTAATTTCACATGCTAGCAAAATAATGCTCAGGATCATCCAATGCAGATTAGAGCCCTACGTGGAAAGGGAAATGCCGGATGTCCAAGCTCGTTTCAGAAAGGGCCAAGTAACAAGAGACATCATTGCTGATGCACGCTGGATAATTGAGAAAGCCAAAGAATACCAACAACATGACAATATGTGCTTTGTTGACCACAGAAAAGCTCCTCATTGTTTTGACCGTGTCAAGTTGTGGAATGTCCTTAGGAAAATGGGTGTCCCAGAACATCTCATTGTTCTAATGAAAGACCTATACACAGGACAGAAAACCACAGTCCAGACAAAACATGGTGAAACAGACTCATTCCAGAGCTGCAAGGATGTATACTTTCTCCCTCTTTATTCAACTTATAAGCTGAACATATACTGAGAGAAGCTGGATTGGAAGAAGAAGATGAGAGTGGCTTTAAAGTTGGAGGAAACATCAATAACCTGAGCTACGCTGATGACACCACTCTGATAGCTGAGAATGCGAATGATCTGCAAACTCTAGTATGAAAGTCAAGGAGCACAGTGAAAAAATAGGACTACAACTAAATGTAAAGAGGACTAAACTAATGACAACGGGTACAGCAACCAGCCTCAGAATGGATAATGAAGACACTGAAGTGGTGGATAGCTTCTGCCTTTTAGGATCGACCGTCAACAGTAAAGGATCCAGCAGTCAAGAAATACGCCACTTGGTAGGGTTACTAGCACTTGGTAGAGTTGCAATGAAGGCCTTGGAAAGGATATTTAAATGCCGTGATGTGCCTATACCTACAAAGATTAGAATCATGCAGACAGTGGTTTTTCCCGTGACACTCTATGGATGCGAAAGCTGGACTTTGAAGAAGCAAGATAGAAAAAAACATTTACACTTTTGAATGTTGGTGCTGGAGAAGACTTTTGATGCTAACATGGACAGCCAGGAAAACAAACAAATGGATCATAGAAGAAATCAATCCAGAATTTTCACTCGAGGCACAAATGACCAGGCTCAGACAATCATACTTTGGACACATTATGCGAAAACCCAGCTTCCTTGAGAAGTCCATAATGGAAAGTGGAAGGAAAGGAAAGAAGAAGATGACCAGCAGCAAGGTGGATGGACTCAATTGCGACAGCAATGAATGCACCACTGAGAGACCTTAAAGGCTACGTTATAGACAGATCATCCTGGAGAGAATCTATCTATGTGGTCACTAAGAGTCGACACCAACTTGATGGCACTTAATCAATCAATCAATCAATCAATCAATCACACAGACATACATTTCCCACAAAAATAATTAAATATTTCTACATGTCTTGGGTAGTTTGCTCAGCAATGTCACTGGTCCTGAATTAAGAGAGCCTGGAAAATGTCTCCCCACCTCCCACCTCAACTGTTCCCAAATTATTGCTGTTGACTTCCCAAATTACTGCTTAGTGACTTCTCCTTTGCAGCTTCCCATCTTGCTAAAGATATTAAGCCATGTACTACATATGTTTTCCCCCTCTCAAGGGGATCAACCTGTCTTGGGCCTGTAGCACCACTGTATCCCCTGAATTTAGAAAACTAGGGTGTCAGGGATAGGTCTCTCAGAACTCTTCTAACTGGCATGCCAGCTACTAGCAGGGCTTTCCTCCTTCCCAATACAGAGGAGCATTCCATCAGATGATTACAGACCCCAATTACAGGCTGAAGTAGTACACTCAGACACAGGCTTACTAGATGTTAGGTGAACAGGCCTAGATGTTAGGAAGAAGGATTCTAGCTTTGACTTCTCCTGAGCTGTTAGGTTACTACCTGCAGGTTGAATTGTATTCAGTCCTGTTAGCTTCCACCTGCAGTCCAAAGTCATCCAAGTCTAAACCCAGCACTGTCTCCATGAGAACCATTTCCAGTGGAATAGCTATATTTGTTACAGTAAATACACAAACAAGAGAGAGTCTTGAGGCACTTGAAAGACTGACAGATTTATGATGACAGGCTTCTGTAATTACGAGTCCCCCTCACGGGTGAGAACTTGGAACTGATAGCTCTTCTGTGAGACGGATGCTTAGAGCTGGTCTAGCCAGTACGCGATGAGGTGGGAGAAATCCAGACCATGCCACTTCAGACTGGTTGAGGTGAATGCTCACCCATGTAAACATGCACATAGCACATTGTTTTGAGGGGGGATTCTGGGGGAGGGGGGAATGGCCGCAGCCAGCCAGTGGCCACCAGGAGGTAACATGCCAACTGCTGTCGTAGGATTCCCACTTGAACTTTCTAAATCATCCCCAGTTTCACACTTGGGCAGCAAAACTGGGTGGTGGCGGGATTTGCGCTAAACCTTCGATCCAAAGCCTAGCTCAAACAAAGGCATATTTCATATGCTGGAGAAGCTGATCTTAAGATCAAAAGGAAACTTCAGCACGATGTCATCACTCTCAATCATTTCTGCTCTTGGTTTCTTTTAAAGGAGCATTCACTGAGCAAAAGAACAGAGTACAGGTTTCCTTGTAACAGGTTTACCCTACACAACAGGGGTTCTCAAACTTGGGTTCCCAGATGCTGTTGAGCTACAAAACCCCACCAACCCCAACCACTATGGTTGAAAGCCATTGTGACTACAGACGATGGTATTTGTTGTCCAACATCATCTGGGGATCTGAGTTTTAGAATCCTTGCCCTACCCTAAGGGATATCCCTTGATTTAAGAACGTCAGAAGAGCCTTGCTGGACCACACCAGAGCTCCACTCAGGCTCCCACAGTGACCACACAGATGCTTCTGGGAAGCCTCCCAGGAAGATACAAGGGCAACAGCCCTCTCTGACTTAACGTCCTCCCAGTGTATTCAGAAATCCACTGCCTCTGAACATGTAAGATCCATTCAGCTAACACAGCTAGTAGTTGCTAACAGACCTTTCTTCCTTGATGATTTTCTCTAATTCATCCAACTGAGACTGAATCCAGATAAGACAGAAGTATTTACTGTGCAGGTCCAGAAAGCAGGAGACCATTCTGATCTGCTGGTTCTCAATGGAATCACACTTCCCCAGAAGGAACAGATACATAGTCTGGGAGTGCTTCTGTATCCAAACCTCTCCCTGGTGTCTCAGGTGTTTTCTATCAGCTTCAGCTAGTATGCCAGCAGCATCCGTTACTTGAGATAAACAGCCTCAGAACAATGGTACATTTGATGGTAACCTCCAGACTTGACTATCGCAACATGCTCTATGTGGGGCTGCCTTTGTATGTAGTCTGGAAACTGCATTTGGTACAGAATGCAGCAGCCAAGTTGGTCTCCAGGTCATCTTGAGGAGACCATATTACTCCTTTATGGAAAGATCTACACTGGCTACCAATAAGTTTCCAGGCAAAATACAAGATGCTGGATATAACCCCATAAAGTCCTGCAACAGCTTAGGCCCTGGGTATTTAAGAGAATGTCTTCTTTGCCATGAGCCCCACCGCCCATTGAGATCATCTGGAGAGCTTCATCTGCAGTTAGCAGGGACAGGCCTTCTCTGTTGCTGCCCCGAGACTCTGGAATGTGCTCCCTGCTGAAATAAGAGCCTCCACATCTCTGACAACTTTTAAGAAGTCTTTTTCACCCAAGCTTTTTAACTAGACCTGTAGCTTTAAAGGGTTTCAAGGTTTTTATGTCTGTTTTAATTGGTTTTATGTTGTAAGCCGCCCAGAGACAGAACTTTGGGGTGGCGTATAAATATAATAAGTAAATCAATAAATCCCTTTTAAAGCCACCCACATACATCAGTAGCCATCAACACATTTTGGAGGCAGCCAATTCCATATGGTTATTTCCAGTTCCATACTTTATTAGGGGTGTTACTATCTAAAATAGTCCTCCCTCCTCGCTGATGTTTGAGAGCTACTGCCCTTAAAGGACTGCTGCCTGGACTCCATCTGCTCCTGAGCCGCCTCTCTCCCTGTCCTCAAAACGTCTCCTGTAAAACGAAGAGGGCTGTTGCCTCTATGAGTAGAGAGAGAAATGCTCACTGCAGTTGTCGAGGGAAGCATATTTAGAAATGCACATTTAAATGGCTTCTGTCTAGCGCTGAAGCAGAGATTAAAAATAATAGCCAGGTGGCAAAGGAAAGAAACAGCCAGGCAGGTATAAAAGTGACCAGATGGCAAACCCAAACACTTTTTCTTCTCTGTATGTACGCAGACACATACGTGCATGAGTACACACACAAGCTGTTTCTCTCCCTGCTCCAGCCCTATCACAGGCAGCACCGTGTAGGTGCCAGGACAAGGAAGGAAAGTGATATTCCAAATTTCATTTCTGTAGGAAATGATGTGGGGGCCTCAGTGTGAAACAAAGTGAGAGACTGTGCTTCAAGCAGCTGTATATCAAGCACGGCTGTGACGTTAAAACCAGAGGGAAGGGGATATTTGATTAGGCATCTGCTTTGCGTTGAATACCAGAAGCAGGCACCCCACAAACACAGTAGGCGGGAGCAGGTAGTTTATGGCACGGGTTGGCAGAAGGTAGATTGCTGGGTGATCCGCTGTAGCGTGGCAAGGGTTCTGTCCCCTAGGTTTAACTACAGCAGCAAAAAAAAAAAGCCTTCCACCCTAAATTAGAAGGAGGTTTCATGTGCAATAATTCAGGTGTGGGTTTGTGCTGGTGCAAGGCTCACCTCAGTGGCGCAGTGGGGAAATGCTTGACTAACAAGCAGAAGGTTGCCGGTTCGAATCCCTGCTGCTACTATGTCAGGCAGCAGCGATATAGGAAGATGCTAAAAGGCATCATTTCATACTGCGTGGGAGGAGGCAATGGTCATCCCCTCCTATATTCTACCAAAGACAGCCACAGGGCTCTGTGGGCGCCAGGAGTCGAAATTGACTTGATGGCACACTTTACCTTACCTTAAGGCTCATAAGGGTAACTCCCTGCTACAATGGGAAGGGATGCTCTTGTTGATCTTGCCCCTGCCCGGTCCCCTGACATTTGCTGCAGGTGTGCTTTGTCTCCTGACAATTCTGTCACAACCAATCATTATGTGGAAAGGGGGTAAGTCTGGTTTTCGGTTTCGGCACTTTTTTTTTTTTTTTTTGGTTTGGCTGCTGAATGATATGGATTTCCATTTCCACTACCACCGCTCCATACAACAGAAACAGAGGTAAGAGGCTTCCCTTTATCAATGGTTTCTTGCATTATATAGCCTGCCTTTTAAAGGCGGCACTGTACTGACACTTTCCTCAGGTGGTACACGGCAATCAGAAGCACATTTCCCCCTGACAATATTGGGGAGGCACCTCTGGTTGCAGGACAAAGTGCCAAACAAACCCCGGGAGAGGAGACAGGAAGTCCTGGGGGTTGAAAATAAAGTTCTTCGGACACACTCAGGTAGTATTGGCAGCCTAACTATCCCTAATAACCTAGCAAACACAGCTCCACTCCAGCCTGACTTTTTAATCAGTGTGTGGACAAACATCTCCAACAGCCAAAAACAGTGTTTGCTTCTTGCTGAGACAGAGGACACGAGCGGGCAAGAAAGACTCACTGGAGAAGGGAAAGAGGTCCAGTGATGGGCCAAGCCCTCCGCGCCACCGCCCAACTTTCTCACCTCTGGCTAGCTCAGAAATGATTTGAATTCTTCCTCTCAAAATTTGGAAGAGCTTGGATCATGTGTGAGGTCATTCCAATCCAGCTGAGCAGAATCCGACCTTCTGAGGGAGGGAGGGGCAAGGACCAGCTCCTTGTCTACAGCTTTCAAAGCTGTTTTGAGCAGGCCCTCAATGTGGCTGCACAGAGCCCTCTAAGAGCCAGCATCTCCTAAGCACAGAGAAGGAGCTAGCCTAGAATGATGGCCGAGAGGCTGAGATCCAGCTTCCCTGCTTCAAATCTCACCTCTGACATTACTTGCGAGGTGGCTTTAGGCAAGCCACTCCAATCAGCTCCCTGCCATTTGCAAGGTGGGGGGGGGGTTGATCATTCTTAGCTACCCTAAAAAGTGGGGGCTGTAAGGATGATATCAAGATGGCACATGTGAAACGCTTTGCACACTCAAAAAGCAACATAGAGAAGGTAGGTACTCGTATTGCCAGTACTTGGATGGAAGCACATCCCAACTATTTCAACTGTTCTGAAAGCCAATCTGGACCATACATTTTTCTTCCTGAGAGGGAACTGGGGGAGGATCACCCTTTGCAACACTGCCATGTGCATAGATGGTATCTGTCTGTGTGAAGCGACTCCACCAAGCAGGCCCATCTGTCAGCCTGTTTCCAGGCCACCTTTGCGTTTCCATTCGAATGGCGCAATACTACATGACAGCACAGGATGGTGATAATCCGCTGATCCCTAAAGCAGACCTGCATCTAACGGGCAAATCCTGTGAGGATTTACACCGCCTAGAGATGTACATATCAGGTGGTATAAAAATATGATTGATTGCCTGATAAATAAATAAATACATCCGAGCATTTCTCTTTCCAGCACCTGTCACCATGCACTGATTCTCCCAAGAGGTCAGCAGCATACTTACCACACAGCCCGTCGAGTCCACATTGCGGTCTGAGACACACTTGAAGTTGCGGGTGCAGCCCCCGTTGTTGCGTGAGCAGTCACGGACTGGTCCGAAGGAGGACAGCAGGTCATTGATGGTCTCAAAGTAGGTGGACAGCATCGCTTCTTCCCTTGGAGAAGAAAGGAGTCGTTAAAACCAGCTCAGTAGGCACTCCAGCAGCGTTTCAGGGCAACAGCGTTACCAATATCAAGTAGTGCGTTTTGCTACCACTGTAGAAAGACTCAAGACATCCCCTGCCCCATGTCGATGGTCTAGTTCTCACCAAGGTGGTCAGCTATCTGGGCTGTACTACTTGAGACTGCAAGGAGGGGGAGTGTGTCTTGTATTAGATTCTCTGCCATTACAGAGCCATTCTCTGCACTATGATGATAGCAATTCAGGGGGTTCCCAACCAGAGGACTGCCCAACATACTCATTTTCTGCACACAGGAAACTCTTACTGTATGGAAAAGCATTCAGTTGTGTGACCCCCCTCTTGCAGGCTGGAGTGGTACAGTCCCAACACAAGAGCATCACTCACTTGTACTTAGGAAGAATGAAAGGAGAAAGCAGCTTACACAGGTTTTCAGCCTAATGATCACCTAGGAGTTTTTGCACATGTTATACCTTAAAAATTTACTCCAAGCAATTTACTCCAAGGGTAAACCCATCTCTGACCTCGGTCACAACATGTAGGCTGCAGATACAGCCCAGCAGAGTTTCACTTGCCTCTAATGACTTCTCTTTTTTCTAGAACTGCTCTTAGAAGAACACTACATAATGTTGCTCTAAGCTGGCGAAAGGGCAGCCACCAGGGGCGGGGGTGGCTACCAGTGGGCAGGGGTCACTACTTTTTGCTGCAGAACCCTCCTCTGAATAACACTAAGTCATGTCAGTGTCACTCACAGGAAGCATTCTTGTGGGCAGGGAGGTGGGGAATGCTGGCCACCAGCCAAAGCACTGCCACTAACGTCACCGGTCATTTCCATGCCCATTTTGTTCCCAAACTGCAGAAATCTCATTTTGCCACCTGAGAACGGGGTGACAAATTTTGTCAGGGATTTAGGATCAGCCTTAAGTGAATCCCCCTGAATCACCTTGCACCTATCTAAAAGAAGAGGCATCAATCACGCTTACTAAAGCAACCAGAGGGGCAGTATATCATGTGCCTGCAGTGTGCTGGAAGCCGTGAAACAGGATGCTGGACTCGACAGGCCTTGGGTCTGTTCCAGCACCACTGTTCTTCTGTTCTTATCACATAAACCTGAGCAAGGAAGACGCATGGTGGCTAGAGTCCTTTACTTTGCAAGCACACCAAGTAAAGGAGCGACGGCGTTAATAGCACTGGTACAGTCTTCTGGCACGCCACGCTGCAGATCTCATACTAAGACTGCCAAATCAACAGAACAGCAGCACAACTATTCATGTTAGGCCCCATAAATAAGCCTGTGAAATAGGACACAAAGATCCTTATTCTATGAATTAAAACGAAGCAAAACTGACTTGTAGTACTGCATCCAGTGAATCCACAGGGAAAGATCTAAACGCAGGTCCATAAGACCACCACCAAGGCAACAATCGTTTTCCAATATCTATTTGCACTGAGACCATATCAAGAGCCCCATTCACCCTATGCTCAACACACTATCTGTGTGCACATACAGTTCTTCACATATATTCAACCCACATATAGCAGTACCCTCCCTATCTTTTCCTCTGCATTTGTGAGAGCCTGCATTCAGGTTCACTTTTAAAATGAAATGCAGGTATAGTCACTCACACAAAAACATGTGTACGTTCATAGACGTACCATTTGGTTCTCTGCTTCAGGGAGGCAAAATTTCATGGGTCAGCAATGGCCACAACAGAGGTTTATTTCCCGTCCCCTGGGATGTTGCTGGGTACTCTATCCTATAATCTGCCCTGCTGGATCTTAGGTGGGGGTCAGAGTTTTGTTGTTGTGGCCTCCCCCGCCCTGCCCCCCCCCATAATACTGCAACCCAGGGCCTTTCAATGAAATGAACAGGCAGTCGGTTCAGGACAGATAAAACAAGGCAGAATTAATTCATGACATTCATTGTCATAAGTTGTGGCTATGGACAGTAATGTAGAGGCTTTCAAAGGGGATTAGAAAAAATGATGAAGGAGAACAGGCCAATTAATGGCTGTTAGTCATGACAGCTAAGCAGAGCCTCCAAATTCAGAGGCACTATACCTCTGAATGCCAGTTGCTGGGGAGTGGGCAACAACAGAGGCCTCTTATCTTCATGCCTTGCTCGTCAGCTTCCTAGAAGCACCTAGTTCCAGCTCTTGCAGCACTACTGGGAGCAGCATGTGGGATGAGCCTTTGGTCTGATCCAGCAGGGCTCTGATGCGATTCTGAACATCTCTTTTCTTGCAGATTTCCCCCTCCCCCTTCCCCACCGTGGAAGCAGAGCCTGGACAGCAAGCCAAACAGTCAGGCTGTGCTAGGAGAAAGGTGGAGCACTCACGAGAAAAGCAGAGGAAGGGGGAGCTTTTCTGCCTCTTGGATGCACGGGAGCTCTTGTTGACAACCGTCAGACAGAAGGAGGGGCAACCGGCTCAGTGAAAGCAAGCAACTAGCAAGTTGCCGCTGTTACAAAACAGCCGAAGGAGGGCTGGCAAGTCTGAAGGATCCTCCGTTAAACATATTAAATATAGATGTCTCTGAGTAGGAAAGAGAAGAGAATGGCGGGCGGGGGGACACGCAAATCTCCAAATGAGATTAAGTTGGCTCTTTCTCTCTCTGCCCCAGAGGGGGCGGTGGGGGGGGGGACTATTCTGTATCAAGGAGGTTTCTTCTACCAAGATGTTTGATACGTTAGAGTGTTTATTATTTAAACATGAGGGTCTGACAAGAGCAGATGACAGTGAAACAGGGAGGACTGACGGCCGTACCCAGAGGAAGCGGAGAACAAAGGTTGCTCGGGATAGAGACAACTGGCAGGTCCTCCCAGCAAAGTCACTGAGCTCACGGGTGCCAGATTGATGTGCAAGTGGGGGAAACTTGCAGGCCTTTTCCTCGCTGATGCCTCCGCATCTCGGCACATGCCCAGCCCCAGGGACCATCGAAAGGGTTGTTTGTTTTCCAGGGTCCCACGCACGTCATACCAGTGAGGCATCCTGCACCTGGCTGAGAAACCCGAGAGCTGGCCCTGGGGCTTCAGAATGATGGATAGAGCAAGCAGCTAGGCCTTCTGGCAGCAAGGCATCTCTCCGCAAATGTATGCGACAGTGGCCCTGCCAGAAATGCTGCTGTAGGAAGTGGAGCTTCTCTGGCCTTGTGCATCTCTACCTGTCCTCCCCCTATAATCTCCAGAGCTGCTACGGTGTCACCACTTCTTCCCTACCCACTACTGCCAGGCAATTCCAGAAAATGGCCAAGACAAAAAACAACGAATTCAGGCTAAAGCAGGATATTGTAACTATATCACATAAAATAAGCAGGGTTTTTGCTAAATTGTTTTGTGCATTGTCTGTATGGCAAACACTGCAGCACCTGAAGAACACACATGACACCAGGATAATTACATGTTCTTCTCTCTCAACCTGAACACAACTGATGACACATGCAAAGTCAAACTTCAGTGTTTCCTCTCTCAGGAGTGCATTCACACATCCCACACAGGGAGAGAAAACATGACGCACCCCTTTTTTTAGTCTCCATTTTCATGCTCCCTTAAGAAGCAGTTCCCTGACTCAATGAGCATTTGAGGGCTTTGCAAAATCTTGATGGGTCCCTCTGCTTTAAGAGACCCATAGTGGTGACAGAATTATGACTAGGGATGCACACAAATTGGTTTTTCCCCCCATTTGATTTGTGCCCTAATAGAATCACCCTTGATTCGTTTTGTGTCCGAATCTGCTCCGCCAAATCACCCCAGATTTGATTTGGTTCAGAGAGATTCAGACTACTTATAAAGGTCCTAGGGGCACCAAATTTGGGTGGTGGTGGGTAGGACCCCATGGGTGCCACCTTCTAACCAAATTTCAAGGCAGTGGGTCACTTGGTTGATTTTTAATGAATTTCTTTTTTAGTTTTTACTGATTTTGTATATTTCCACCATAGGAAATGATGGGGATTCAAAGTCGCCCTATCCTAACCCTAACATGGATACCCAGCTTTAATCTTTTTCTTTTTCTTTTTAAGTTAAGCTCTAACCCTTGTAGAAGTGGAGTTATGGAGCAAAATGTGTGGTCACTATTTTTCAAGGGTGTGGATTCTTTGGTGTCTAATAACTTTTCCTCATAATGAATCCGTATGAGGATTCATTATACGCCTTTATTTCTTCTGTTCATTTTTACTGTCATTGGGCATTGCCAACTGTCAACTGCCATGTGTCAACTGCACCCCCGCCACACACAAACACACACACACACACACAGGGATATTCAGTTTATTTTTAGGATTTTATTTTGAAGTGTTTAGATTCTTTTTGTGTCTTCATTACCCACCTTTATTTCTTCTGTTCATTTTGACCCCATGTTTCAGTGGGGGTAGGGAATTGGTTGCATCCCATCTGCCAACTACCCCCCAATTTGCAAGCCACTGGGTACTCAGTTTATATTTTGGGAATTTTTGAAGTGTTTAGACTCTTTGGTGTGTAATGAATCCTCATAGGGATTATGAAGAAAGATTATTAGACACCAAAGAGTCTAAGCACTTAATCCTCATAGGGATTCATTGAGGAAAACCTATTATACACCAAAGAATCCAAACACTTGAAAAATTAGTGACCACACATTTTGCTCCATAGCTCCACTTCTATAAGGGCTAGAGCTTAGCTTTTTAAAAAAAGTTAAAACTGGGAATCAGGGGAAATTAATAGGAGGAATCCGAATCTCGAATTGATTCAAATCGAATCTGGCGTGATTCGATCTGGATCTGAATCTAGTCAATGGACCAGAGGGGGGATTTGTTCTGTCTCCAAATTGCCCGAATCAGCTAGTTTGGGGTACAAATCGATTTGTACTTGAATGAATTTGCACATCCCTAATTATAACAATGGTAGCCATATCAGCTCTATGAGATGAACAACTAGAAATGAAATGGAGTATCTCTTTACAAAAGGCTCTACAAATAAGGCTTTCTGGATACTTCAGTTATCAAGATCTCATAGTTTTGTTCTATGGTCAGTCCAGGAAGACATCACCTGCTTTATACTGAGTCAGACCCTTGGTCCATCTAGCTAAGTAATGTCTACGCAGACTGGCAATGGCTCTCCAAGGTTTCCGGCAGGGGCCTCTCCAAGCCCTACCTGGAGACACTGCCAGGAAGTGAACCTGGGACCTCCAGCATGCAAACACAAAGATGTTCTTCCACTGAGCTAGGGCCTCATCCCCTAAGGGAAATGTCTTACAGTGCTCACATGCAATCACCCATCCAAATGCAAACCAAGACAGATCCTGCTTAGCAAGGGGCCAATTTATGCTCCTCCATGCCCACCCACACAGCTGCTTCCCACAGCGTATGTATACATCTCATTGTTTCCTGTCAGCTTGAATTACATGCTTGGTTTTATGCTGAGAAGAAGCATGCCTAACAGATGCAGATTAGTTGTGCTCCTAATGCATGCCCTTAAGGTCAGTTTCACTCAAAGGAGATACTTAAAATACTCCTCTTCTCCCTGCCCACCCATCTGAGATTAAATCTCAACAGCATACAGTGAAAACATCAGGGTTATAGACTGCAGAACTTTGGTCCCTAGGAGAGATTTCCGTTTGAACAAAACTTTTGAAAACTGACATTTTTGTTTGGGGAGGGGGCGGCGTTTCTAGACTTCACAGTTGCAAAGAAAGTCTCTCTTCCCCAGGAATCACTCTCAATCACTTTTGCAACTGTTGTTGCATCATTTAATTTGACAGGTTGACTGTTGATTGACTGTTGTTGCATCATTTAATTCAGGGGGTCTTTTGTTCACTGGGATTAAGCTACAAATAATGTGTTTTTTTTCTTATTCCATTGTTCTTCTTGCCTTTTTTTATGTCCCTAGGGAATTTGGGGAAGAGGAGCTATGAATGAATAAATGAATGAATGAATGAACAAACAAACGAACAAGACAGCATGGTGCAGCTGTGGTTAGACTGTTGGACTTAAGACTATGAAAACAAGGTTCAAATCAACCATGAATCTGCCTGTGTGACCCTAGGACAATTATTCTCACTGTCAGGCCTTGAACAAGCTCAAACAGGCTACAGTGCTCGTTATGGAAAGGAGCAGGGACCAGAAGGAGGGGATTAGCCCAGGGCAAGGCCAGGTACCAGATCAGGCAGACAAAAACAGAGAGCCAGAGGGCACACATAGTGGAAGCTGGGCTGGTGACTGGCGGAGGCAGAGAGAGGAGAGATTGTGCGGCTGTTTGATACAGCAAGTTCATCAGTCTGCTGGGCTGGTTGGGAGGCAGGGGTTTTTATTGGGCCCGATACTCACTCATAGGCATTGTAGCCTAGAGGGCACCTTTGCTTTATGCATTCATAGGCTTGCTGAAGGGCCAGAGCATGGACGGGTGCAGGAAGTAAGGCACGGGGACTGGCTGCTGGACATCTGGGTTCGAAACACTGCCCCCAAATGTGTCACGGTCTTTGCTCTTAGACTACCGCACAAGGTTGGATTGAAATAAAGGGTAGGATAAACAACTATAAACAAAATGTGTGAGAGATCATAAGCTTGTTCAAAGCTACCTGCTCTAGACTCCATGGCTGAGCAAGGGAACTAAACCACAGTCTTTGACATGACAACCCGATACTATATCCATTATAAGGAGGGCCTATGCTTAATATGATGGGATGAGTTTCCATGTGATGCCGCCTCAAAGAAGACACTTGCGGTTCCTTTCTATCCCAACTTTCCGTCAATCCAACTCAGGTATCCCTAACTTGGTGCAAATGGGGATTTATCAAAGATGCCTTAAAGGAAGTGATGCTGCCTTGAATAGCCAACCATCTGTGCAGAAAAATGAGTTCTTTGATTTGACTCTATAATGTCGGTACAAGGGGAGAGGGGAGATGAGATATGGGGAGGTAGAGGGACCGTGAAGTGAGAGCGCCAGCAATTCAAAAGGCCTCAATCTGCACCAGCTGCTTCTCCAACCTTATCTCAGCAAACAGAAGGGCAGAGAAAATTAATTTAAGAAAGAATGAAGAGAAGGCTCCGATTCTGTCAACGACTGCAAAGTCTATAGGAAAATCACTTTGGGAACTAAGGACCCACAGCGGAGATGATGAGACTTTGGGCTCATGTGTCTTAATCAGGGACGTAACTATAATAGGGCAAGGGGAGACAGTTGTCTGGGGGCCCACTGCCTTGGGGGGGGCACCCAGAGGCAAGTCACATGACTGACTCCCCCAGCCGCACACGCACCCGGGCTATTCATCCTCCGAAACTGATGTGAGTGTTAAGACCTGGAGCTACCAGAACAGTAAAAAATAGTTTAGGATGATGTTCTGTCCACGTCCCCACTACTTTTGAGACAAAGGGACATTCAAAAGCATGATGCAGCAGTGATGGTGGTGGTAGGAAAAAATCTAAAATTCAAAGGAAACAAATACATCTAAGACAAAGAAGTGATTCTTGAACTTTCTGGCAAATATCCCAAAATGCCACAATTGCATGCAAGGTTGCCTTCTAGAGCCACAGGCCAGTTAAAGCAATATTGATCAAATAATACAATTAGGATTGTTTTGATTTATCAAGCTGATTAAGCCTACACTAAATAATCAAGTAGAACTGATCAAATCTACGTAAATTTGTATGCACATGCTATGACAAAACACAAATAGTTCTGAAGAGGGGAGAAAGAACGAGACCCCTGTCAGTTTTAGATAGTGTTGCAGCAGGTGCCATCTCAGAAAATGCAACCCCACCATACAAGAGAAGGAGAATATCTCTTCTAAGATGGAAGTTTTTATAAATAAAGTGTATTGAAGCCCCTCCTCCCCACTCCATTCACAGGAAGGCAATCCTTTTCCGGGACTGTTGAGAAAACCTGAGCCATTGGGGATGCCTCTGAATCAACCATAATTGCACTTTTAAATTGATTCATCTTCACCAATCATAGGCGGCAGCCCTACCGCATGCTATCCTAACACGGGTCCATGCAACCCAATAGTGCACATGTCAAGGCCCACAGATATATTACTGCCGAAATATGGGTCACCAGTCAGAGTCACAAGCAATCCACTAACTAGGCCGAGTTGTCTTTTTCCAGCAACCACCATTCCCACTTCAGTCAAAAACCAAGGCAAGTGCAAACAAGAATTTCTGTCCATCTGCTGCCAACTCATTGGTCTCCCTGGCAACCAAGAATTTTGTGCAAGTTTAAGACTATGCACATGACTTTGGATATACATGATAAGCTCTATCAGTAAGAACTCTCTGTAAATTATATGTCTTGCATCCCAGCTCATGGTGGTTCTTATGGTACGCAATTACTGCACCATTCAGCATGTTCAATTTCACAGCGGGTGACACCTTTAAACAAGATCACACATTCAAAGTAAGCCTGCGGTGGGGTGATAAAACTCACGACTCTTGCTTAAGAGTTTGCTAAGACAATAAACTACTGTTAAGTGGCATAAAGGATTACAAACTCCATGGCAAAGTCACTAAGGTTAACACAAACTGGAGATAAGAACTGATGACTATTAGGAGCTGGCACAGCAAGGAAATGACTTGACTAGCAAGCCAGAGGTTGCCAGTTCGAATCCCCTCTGGTATATTTCCCAGACTATGGGAAACACCTATATCAGGCAGCAGCAATCTAGGAAGCTGCTGAAAGGCATCATCTCATACTGCATGGGAGATGGTAATGGTAAACCCCTCCTGTATTCTACCAAAGTCAACCACAGGGCTCTGTGGGCACCAGGAGTTGACACCGACTCGACAGCACACTAGGAGCTTCAGAAATCAGATGAGTGCAGGTTAAGCAACTGTAAAGATGCACGTCTTTTCCATGTGCACTAGGATTGTCCATGTGTCTAATCGTGCCAAATCAATCTCTTGTTTCCTGCCTAAATTATAGTGGAACAGAATAACACTCTTTTTTCATGATGGATAAGCAATCAGAATTGAATAAACATGAAATACGGTGGTTACACAGAGCTCTTGTGGAGGGGAGAGATTACAACACTTTCAGAAATGGAAAATAAACCCATCAACAGAAGATGTGTGCACCAAGCACAACAGAAAGACACAGGATATGTGAACATTGTGAACATACAGAGTGACGTTCTGGATAGCAAAAGCTAACAAATAAATGGGATTTTTGTTAATATTATTGAATCAATTTAGTTTCCCCCTGCTTTCCATCCCTGCCTGCTGTCTCCATCCTATAGTCAATCCCCACTTCCCAAAGCAGGTAAAGTTCACATTATCACCTCAGTGAGAACTAGGCATGTTATAAATATAAGCTATGGTTTCAGATACTTTTGAAATACTTGTAAACTATATATTTTTGTTATGTACTATTGTGTGTAAAATAACCTATAAAGATTTAACCATTTAAAAAAATAGCTATGAACTGGACATAAATGCATTTTAGCTAGAACACAATTCTGAGAACAGCTTCGAAGCATTATGCCATCCAAATATTAAAATACACAAACCACAACGGGATAGCAGGACTGAGAACATGTTTATTTTTAGCAGCTTATCTATTTAAAATATGTGGAGGAACATATCTTTGAAGGTCACCTCTATAACGTATTCTTTTTAAGAGACAGAGAACTAAAAATACATGTGTGCGCCGTTCAAATAAGATGTGCAGCATGTGTATTTTGTATTTGGTCTTAACTGCTAGATATGAATTGTCTCTTCTGGATGCTGGTGAGGAGATAAGAAACTTGCTGGATTCAAAGAGTGTTGGGATGTACTAACTAAGGATTCTTATTTACTGCTTTGCTCTGGTGTTTCACAATTCCTCCCCTAAACCCAGCTCAGGAGTTCAGAGTTAAGCTTCTAAGAAAGAAGTGAGGAGGTTTGTCAAATCTACTTTGGTTTGTTTGAACCACAAGGTTCACCAACCAGCAGAACAGTGATGGGGGGAGATGTCCCTTTCTTCTCCCAGCATTCCTAGGGTGAGGGCAGGAAACATCACTCTAATCCTAAAGGGAGTACCAAGCCTCTGGGATTACAGATAGCACTGCCACTGTAGGGATGTCGAAACAGGAGGTGGAAGCAAGCAGAGAAAAACGAGGCAGGGATGTGGTCAAGGAGCATAGGAAGTTGCCTTCTACTGAGTCAGGCCATTGGTCCACCTAGCTCAGTACTGTCTACACTGACTGGCAGTAGCTCTCCAAAGTTTCAAGTAGGAGTCTTTCCTAGTCTTTGCTCCCTATGCAAATTATGCATGGAGTAGAGAGAGTGGACAGAGGGGAAAATTTTTTCCATCTCTCACAACACTAGAACCAGGAGCCATCCCATGAAACTGAAGGTCAGGAAATTTAGGACCAACAAAAGGAAGGACTTTTTCACACAGCGCATAATTAATCTATAGAATTCTCTGCACCAGGACGTGGGGATGGCCACGAGCGTGGATGGCCTTAAATGAGGCTTAGACAAATTCATGGAGGACAGGGTCTATCAATGGCTACTAGTCTGGTGTCTATAGGCCACCTCCAGCCTCGGAGGCACAATGCCTCTCAATTAGGGATGTGCACGGAACCGCGGAGCTGCGGTCCGGCACAGGTGTGGGGGGCTCTTTAAGGGCAGGGGAGGGTGTTATTACCCACCCCCCGCCGCGTTTCCCCCACCGGCGCATTCGTTCTTAGAATCAGAATCAGCTTTTATTTTGATCAATGACCAGTCACGTCACATCTCTGTGTCATGTGCGCGAGTGACGTGTGCACGCGCAAAAGGCTTTTTGAAGCCTTTTGCCAACGACTGGGGGAAGGAGCGGCAGGGAGGTATCCTGCCGCCCCAAAAGCTTATAAAAACGAACGCGCCGGTGGGGGAAACGCAGCAGGGGGGGTAAGTACACCCTCCCCTGCCCTTAAAGAGCCCCACACACCTGTGCTGGACCGCCGGACCGCCCTCATGTCCGTACCGGTCCGGAAGCCTTCAGAATGGCCTCTGGAACGGTCCAGGCTCATCCCTACTGTCAATACCAGTTGCAGGGGAGCAACAGCAGGAGAGAGGGCATGCCCTTATCTGTGGGCTTCCCACAGGCATCTGGTGGGCCACTGTGTGAGACAGGATGCTGGACTAGATAGGCCTTGGGCTTGATCCAGCAGGACTGTTCTTATGTCCCTGAAGCCAAGTTTGAGAAAACATTCTCTTATGAGAACTTTTGGCCCAGTCTTAATTTACAATGTGAAGTTTCCTTCACAACGTTTTGGTGTGATGTCTGAAATGATCCATTGGCCCTTCTCAACATCTAATGAGCAACTGCATCCAACTTCCTGACCCCTGAGCTTAGGGGACTAGGTTGTCAGTTGCCTTCATTCTTTGAACTTTTCTGTTTAGTAGGAACAGTGAGACCTAGTAAGTTTTCACCCCCAAACCTGGAAGGTCCCAAATTCAATCCCTGGCATCCCAAGGCAGGGCTGGGAAAGACTCCAGCCTGAAATATTGGAGGGCTGCTGCCAGTCAGTGCAGGCAATTCTGAATTAGATGGACCAATGATATAAGGCAGCTTCCTATGTTCCTAAATAGCCCTCAGATGTTTGCAAATACGGATGTTCTGCATGGGACCACAACACAGTGGCATATTTATTAAAAACTCAAATTATTAACAGCAGCCAAAAGATGGCCCTATTCAACATCTAATTGGAACAGCAATATTTAGCCACTGATAGTAATTTCTAGTAATTGAAGACTAATTAACTCATTTGCCAAGCACTGCATTCACACAGTTAGAAAAGGGGGAGAAGTTGTTTCATAACCACAGAGGGTTTGTTTCCAATTTGAGGTGATGCATAGCTTAAAAATCTTAACAAAAACATTATTAAGCAATTTCTCTGAGCAGATTAATATTGTTTTATTATTGCCACTATACTTGCTAGCCTGCGCACCTCACCCACCACCATGTAAATGCTAAGGTCAGTATTCTTAATCAGATCACCAGCAGCTGCTGTATTTCTCCAGTGTGCGCCCTGGTGGTAAATTTGGTTGCCATCTCTTAAAGGGTCTTCACGGACTGCAGCAGTGATGGAAAATGGAGGGCTGGCTTTCCGAGAGCCTCCCTCTGAAGTTGGCAGTCGATGGAGAGCTCTCTTCTCTTTTCTTTTTGCAGAATGCTACTCTGAATAGGGCACTCTGGGAAATATAAGATGGCAGCTGATGAGCAACTGGAGCTGTGAGGAGAGGAGCTCCAAGCAGTGCTCCCTCTAATGTGCCGGGTGAGGGTTTGGCGTTTCATCTAGGCCGCCAGAAGTGTGCCCATTTCTCCTTAGCTCCAGAATCTTCTGTACGTGTCAGGGGAGTTTCAAGCTTGTTGTGTTCAGCCTGCTCAGCTTGTTTTGTATTGTACTGTCAGTGTTAGTAGCCTCTCAAGAAAAGAGGTCCCCACTTTTTATTGCCTTCTAGAAGGGTAGCCGCATCAGTTTGCTAAAGCAAGTGTCTCGTGGCATCTTTAAAATGAGCAGATTTAGTGTAGCATATGCTTGAATGGATGGGAGCCCACTTCAGCAGATGCATGCAGTGATATCCTACAGCTCACTTCTCTTCACTTGCCTCCGATACTTGCTGCCTGGTCTAGCTTGGCCACTCTGTTTATCCTTCCGTCTCAGGGACCCGGGCCTTGATTAGGGTTTCCTGGCTGCTCTGCGAACTCACCTGCACTCTCCAAACTGGTTCCTGGAGCCTGATCTTGCAGGGCCTTGGGCACTTATTTATTATTGTTTATCCTTAAAATACAAATAGATAACTCTGTCCCGTTTTTCTAAAAGGGTGAAAGACTATCCCACTCTACAGTTAAATTGCTTTTGTGGCCGACTCCAATAAAGATGACACTCAGGAAACTTTTGTGTCTGTTGTTGTTTAACCAGTACAGTTGGGTGTGGGGGGAGCAGTTGCCATATTGACTACTATTGGCTATAGTGTGCCAGTATCTGGTGAGATTAGATGAGATGTATGCAACTGCATATAAAAGACTTTTAAAGGGGAGGAGGGGGAGGAAGCAAGTGCAGTTGTGGAAAAATAGCCAAGCTGTATTTGCTATGGCCAAATATCTCAGAAATGTCCTTTGGAGGAAAGTTCAAAATTTCGGTGAGGGGGGCTTCTTTATCTGTAGAATGGGCTGAGCTGAACTTGCTAAAGTTGAGCCCCAAACTGAGGTGGTGGGAGGAATTCTTTCACATTTCCAACCACAAGGAACCATTTGCAGGGGATATGTGCATATTGAAGCCAATTTTCTCTCTAATTTTTTTTCTTCTTCTGTGTGCAAAATGAGTTTTGTTCTGGGTGGCAGTATCACGGCAGCGTGTGTGCAAGTGCATTCAAAGTGGGGCCTACCTGATTCAACCCTGAGTGGGATCTAAAATTAACCGAGCGGACATCAAAAGCCGTGTGAGCACATGGATCCACGGCATCTACAGCACATGGATCGCTAGTGCAATTCTGCACATTTGACTCCTCTTTTAACTGCTGTAAATCTAAATATTTTCTCAAAGCCCAATGCAAGAAACAGAATGGGCACAGCAGGAAACACTCCCCTCTCACTGTGCCTGGACTCTGTATGGCAGCAGCTTGCTCACCTGTGTCTGCCTCCTCGTCAAGCTCAGAGAGCCATCAGCCCCGCTTCAAGCTGACAAGGTAATTGTGAAGGATATTCTGTTTGAACTGCAATTCGCAAGGGGACACACTGGTGAGTAGGGACTGAGGCATCACCGTGCTCACCTGATTAGATCTGTCAAAACAGATCAGACAGAACGCGAGGCTCGGGATCCGCTCCCCACCTCGAGTGTTAGCAACAGGTACCTGGTCATGGCAAGGGAGGGCGACGGCAGAAAGACGTCTACAGATATTCCGTGCCTTGTTCCTCTCCCTGTACTTTAATGTCTTGTTTTAACTGACATACAGCCTACGATAGCACAGGGGCTGGTTTCTCTTCCCCCACCAACAAGCAAGAGAATGTTGAAAAGGCCTCGCAGAATACAAAGGCCTCCTTTCAAAAGATACTAGACAAATAAATGTACAATCAGTGCCAAGGAGGCAACAGCAGGAAGCAGTTTGATACCAACCAACCCCTCCTTACACACAAAGGGGTGGGGGGCATTCACAGACGCACAAAAAATGCTTTACCCATTTGATGGAGATATATACAAAAGGAGACGAGGAACGGCGCTGTGGAATTAGACCTAAACATGCCGTTCAGTGAATGCAGAGAAAGTTCTGAGGAAAACCTACACATGGAACATAAAAGGCAGAAACGTGTTGATCGACCCAGCTGAAGGACAGCTCCTGCTGGCACAGCGGTGGTCAGCCTGACAGACAACTTTCTCTGAATGGGGCTGTTGCTGTAATCGGGCAAGACAAGGAAATACCTCTGCCTTTTTTTTTTTTAAACAGGTCCCTATTAAAGTCATGTGGCGTTTGGGGGTGCACCACAGGGGGGCAATCCACAGCCCCACATTTAGACAAATCCTTCCCTCCCTCCTGCCATAGTTCTAACCAGCAGGCTACAGAGCCGTCAAAGAGTGTCCCCTGCTGCAATGAAATCAGGTGAGGGCAGGACTATTCTATTATGTGACTGTTTATTGACATTTCTGCCCTGCCCTATTCAAAGAGCATGGGAGAAAAGCCCTTTCTTATCCCTGAACTACTTCAGCATCAGAATGAGGTGGTGGAAAGGACTGCATCACTTTCGACGGTAGATGTGTGGGGCCGTGCTCCTTCTAACAGGGATTCCCAGATGTTGTTGACTACAACTCTCATCATCCCCAAGCAAAAGCCACTGCAGCTGCGGATTCTGGGAGTCGTAGTTAACACCATCTGGGAATCCCTGTTAGAGGGAACACTGGTGTGGAGGTCATATTTTCATTATATTTATGCGCCACCTGCTCTGACAGAATCTCAAAGCAGCTTAGTATTAAAATCTGTGCAAAGGTATAGCACAAATTAGTAACATGCACATATGAGGCAGTGAGTGGTAATACTCCAAGTTCCACTCGGTTCCCTACAGAAGTGGGGGAAGTAAAAAACAACAACAGCTATCTCTAATCTAGTTTAGACAAAACATGGTTTGTTGTGATGTCCAAACCAAAGCTACTTGAGAAATCACAGTGTGCAAGCAGCTTCTAAACCAGGATCTGAAACCATGAATCGAAGCTGGTTTGCAAATCACAGTTTGGGCAAACAGATCCGGCATTGCACCCAAACAACACACCATGGTTTGGGACGTCGTTCTGCCCTCGGAGGTCAATGACCGCTTCCCCCCGCCCTCTGGTGTTCTAAATGCACCCTATACTCCACCCAAGTAGGTCTGCCACTACCTAAAAACTCACCACAGCTGTTGGTTTCTACTCTATCGATCCACTTTTGTTTAACAAGGACTAACAGTGCTCTGGAGGAACTTCAAAGCTCAGTTACCCCTGCTAACCGGGCAGAGTCACCTTTTAAAGTGGTGATGCTCTTATATGTAGCAGAGGGAGAGCAACTGGCCCTCTCCAGCCCCATTGCAGCATCCCTCCAAGTGGCTGTTGCCAGTATCTGCTTTATGTTTCTTTTTAGATGGTGAGCCCTTTGGGAACAGGAGGACCATCTTATGTATGCATTATTCATTTTTCTATGCAATCTGCTTTGTGAACTTTGGTTGAAGAGAGGTATATAAATATTCATAGTAGCAGAAGAAACGACAAGAGCTTCTGCCCTAACAATCTACGGAGACCACAGCAATCAAGGGGTAAATACATATACACAATGCCTGCACAAGCCCCCAGTCACTTCAAGGATTTGGGCAAACAGCTTCTATACCGCCTTTACTTTTTAAAGCAGGCCTTAATCAATAGGCTCCTAAGTCACAGGGGGAGGGCACCATTCAGTTTAATGCATGTGAAGTATTTAAAGCTGTGGAGATAAAATGGATGATGGAGCCCCACCGCGTTCTGATTATTATTGTGAATTAGACTTCCACTTGTCCCCATTAAGAGAGCCGGGGAGCAAAGCAGCTTGGAATTGTTCCTAGCACCTTCTTTATTACCCTTATTCATTGGATTTCTAATGCAGAATAGAAGGCAAGAACCCTGAAAAGCACCAAGAACAAAACAACAAAACACTCGAGAAAGTGGGAGGGGGAGACAGAACAATGTTTTCAAAGCCTCTTCCAAAGCGCTGAGTGGAGAGCAGGCACTCGGAAGAGAGCGGGGCAGGAGGCTTCGGAAGGGAGATGCCAGGAGAAAGCAACTCTCTCCCATCCACGACTCTCAAGCGCCTCACAGGGCTTTGCTTCTCACCCTTCCTCTTCAGGGCTGCCTCCAGCGGATAATTAGTATACGAGGTACAACATCCCACATGTGTACAATTCCTCTAGGGGGTCAAATGAGATATGGCAGGCAGGGTTGCTGAATCATGCATCTATCTTCTTCAGAAATAAAGCAGAGGGGTAGGAAGGCCGGATGACAACATTTAAGCAAGCCTATCTGTGAGGAAAGGTGATCCTTCCCACCACACCCCGCCCAATCTCACTCCCCATGCTCCTGGCACTTTTCTCCCCAGGCCAGCTCATTTCCAGTAATGGAGCCAGACTTGGTGGAGGGTGGGGGCAGGATTTATTTGGGCATATTGACCATGGAGAGTTACGGAGGAAGAGTACTGCACTTCCTCACCCAAGGACCCCCAAATCCTCCCTCAGCCCTCTGCTTTCACTCAACAAGGCACATGATTAAACAAGCGTACCTGCCTCCATCCCAACTTGTTAGCAGTTGGTGTTAAGGATCTAGCCAGGTTACAGGATGGTGAGCAGAAAAGGGGTATGTCGTGTGGCATCACAAAGGGGGGAAATGAGTCCTGAGTTGGTTGGTTAACAGAATTAAAGGCTGCTCCCAAGTCCACAGACACTGAAGACCACTGCATCAGGCAACACTGGCTGTCACACACAGTTATTTACCATGTAACATGTTTCTTGGGGGCAGGAGTATGACTCCTCCTCCATTAAAAGCCACTGAAATCTCAGTTCTCCAGTGGGTCCTAGTACAACACACACACACACACACACACACACACACACACACACACACACACACGTACGTAATTTGGGAGGCTGAACCTAAAGGTCTTTGGAGCCCCACCACCACCACCACCACTCCGTGGCACATGCAATATTTTAAACATGTGGGTTACGGAGGTCACGAACAGCAACTTAACTCACAAGAATGTAAGAATATAGAACAGGTATATTTAGGCAATTATGCATTAGCAGAAACATTTCAATACACAACATATTCCCATCCCACATATTTCTTTCCCCACTCCCCCTCCCTGTCTCTAAAGCAGAGGCCACGCTCAGTTGCCTGACACAATCGCGGGCCAGGACCACCCAGGACAGACTAAGGAGGCCTCCAGGGTGTGTGGAGGCCCTGTACTTCGGCCCAGAAGAGCACCTCTGCACACATGGCAGCTATGCTTTACTCTACAGCCCCTCCAAAGTGGAGCTCCGCATTTCCGATCCACATCTGACCTCCCGAACAAACCCGTCACAAAACTAGGAGCTCTTTTGCCAAGAACACTGCCTTTCATGTTTAATTGAGAGGCAAGTTTTTCTCAATAATTAATCGCCCCTAGTCTACGTTTTGCAAATCATGAAAAACCAACTAGTAAAACTGTGTCTGTGGGGGGTGGCCAGGCAGCAAAGCACTCATTTCTGAATGGCAGACAGGTTACTGAAAGTTAGCACTTTGATCTCTTCATTCTCCCTCAGCTAATTCCTCTCTTCCCCGTGTTGTTATATTTTATGCACACACAAGTGGCATCAAAATGCTAAACAAGAACTGACAGCAGTTATGAACAAAAGTCACATACTGAACTATCCAGCTGGATCAGCCAAGACCACATTGCCTCTTAGACAGAGACACATGTTGGAAAAAGTGACCTACCACCCAAAGCAATGCACAGGAGAAGTGGGTGGAAATTGCACACAGATATCTCGGCCATATAAGAGAATGCAGCCGAATCCTGACACCTGTTATTTTTCTACGGTTGTCTGATACAGGAGTCCCATGAAACTGATTGCCAAGAAATGTAGGACCGACAAAAGGAAGGACCTTTTCACACAACACATAATCAACATATGGAATTCTCTGCGTCAACCGCCTTGGGATTGTTTTTAATGAAAGGCGGTATATAAATTCAACAATAAATAAAATAAATAAGATGTGGTGACAGCCAACAGCCTGGATGGCTTTAAGAGGGGTTTAGATAAACTCATAGGAGGACAGGTCTACCAATGGCTAACTAGTATCAGGGCTATAGGAGAGGAGAGCTCATCTTGTGGTAGCAAGTACGATTTGTCCCCTTAGCTAAACAGGGTCTATCCTGGTTGCATATGAATGGGAGACTAGAAGTGTGAGCACTGTAAGATATTCCCCTCAGGGGATGGAGCCGCTCTGGGAAGAGCAGAAGGTTCCAAGTCCCCTCCCTGGCAGCATCTCCAAGACAGGGCTGAGAGAGATTCCTGCCTGCAACCTTGGAGAAGCCTCTGCCAGTCTGTGAAGACAATACTGGGCTAGATAGACCAATGGTTTGACTCAGCATATGGCAGCTCCCTATGTTCACCTCCAGCCTCAGAGGCACGATGCCTGTCAATACCAGTTGCAGGGGAGCAACAGCAGGAAAGATGACATGCCCTCAACTCTTGTCTGTGGGTTTCCCAGAGGAATCTGGTGGGCTACTGTGTGAAGGAGGATGCTGGACTAGATGGGCCTTGGGCCTGATCCAGCAGGGCTTTTCTTACAAGCAGTTTTTAAATGAGCTTTGCAAAGCAAATAAGAAAACATCCACCTTTTACATATAAAGCAAAAATGTAACCTGTGTTCTTGGAGGCCACATTAGTTTCTAGACTAATCTGGGGCTGGAATTGTATATTTGCGTCAGCAAACTGGCACTCCCATACCCCCCGCCCCCAATAATCAGGCTCTATAATAAATTTAAAGGACGTCACTGTTACTCAAGCACAACATTGCACACAAATATATACATGTATATATTACATGTAAAACTCAAAATAGATGCAGCCTCAAAGTGTGAAGTCTATTTCTTATAACTTTAACACACCTCTCACTTTCTCTTCTGAATGAAGCTGCATGCAGACCACACCTAAATTAAAATTTTATATGATTCCCCAAGGCTGACATACAGTTATCATACTAATTTCCTGCACCCTATGTGCCATACAACTGAGATCAATTGAGAAAAGGCAGTTTACAAATACATACACTGGAATGACTGGCATGTACAAGCACAGATCTCTCTCTGACTTCCAACATGTCAGGGACTCCAACTCAAAACTAGGCAGCAGAGCTGCACAAAGACCTGGCTGAACGCAAACAATTGCATATGTTTTACAGGCTATGAGAATGAGAGAGAAGAAATTAGCGCCAAGCCAACCAGGCCAGATGGTTTTGGTTCAGGTAACCTAGCGAGCACCTTGGAATTTTACACCACAGTCCATAACACCAGGACAAGAATGAAATTTATGCGCTCTCACAATATTGCCACAGAATATCTGGTTATGAGTTGGCAGTGTGTAAACAATATCTATCTTAGACACAAAGTGCAAATAACAGGTATTCTACAGAATACAAGTCTTAGTACCAAAGTCCACAGTGTTTTTGTGCTTGAAATAATGTCCTATGTCAATCCAAGGGCCATCCTAGCGTTTCATGTTGCAACATCTATCAAATAAATAAGGTTAGAAACTAAACACATTGAATGCTTGATTAATCCTTTCTAGGTGGTTTGTGGGTCATAAATGCACAAATTGCACTTGTTTCCATCACAGCAACAAATTATTTTCTTAAAATATATTACTATTTAATCCTACACAGTGCAGACTACTGGTGCCATTACTCTGACCAGCAGCAGCGAGTCCAGCCTTGAGGAAGGGGAGCAATCGGGATGGGGGAGCCAGCCCCAGCTCAGTTCCAGCCTGGAGACCCCAGAGCCAGAAGCCCTGGAACTGGAGACCCCTGAATGGGCACCCACTGAGCTCCCCAATGAACAAGCCTCTTCCACACCAAGCACCCCACACTTTCCCAAGCCTCTGTACCAATACAGGTAATGGGCCAGGAGGGACTTGAGAGAGTGGAGGGGTAGCAGCCTGAGCTTGGGATTATTTCAGTTCTCCTTCCAACTCTGGCCTGCACTGGAAGAAGCAGCTAACTTGAAGCTCTCCAGGGTGCTGAAACCTTGACTGCCCCGCAGGTTCTTGACTGTGGGACACAACCATTTCTTTAAGTTTTGTCTTATTATTAGTGAACATCGCTTACCCCAGTCCACAAAATTAGGAACACATGCCACCTAGGGAAAGCATACACTCCTCACTCCCCACAACATTTCCCCATATTTCCTATGCCTTACTTGGAAATCTATAGCATTCCTAGGACTCGCATACAATGTGACCCTTGCTAATGTACTGCAATACACACACACACACACACCAGTAGGACCTGATCGACCTTCTGTCCACCTCAGTCTGACACACAAGCATTGGCGGAGCATAACTGCAATAAAATTGCTTTTCTTATTTGGCATTAATAATTTAGCCAGCTCGCACAACACACCAACTTCATGGAGCAAGCTGCTTATCTCTTTCTCTCCTCTTTTAAACAAAAAATAGTAGTTTGTACCAGGGTAGAAATTTGGAGTGGCAGGTGCTAAAAGCATGCTGATCTCAGAAGGGGGAATTCCTGACTGATGGGGGCCTCAAGCGTGAGGAAAGGAGTGCAGGTGTAAATGCCCTGTTCACAGAATACGTACCCAGGTGCCAACTGGATTGTTCAAAGAATATGCATTCTTTTTATAGCACTTATATTTTATTCTCTACTGCCGAAATGGAGAAGCATGCTGTTTTTTGCATCCATAATTGGAGAAGAACAGATGGCAGAGCTGCAGATGGAGGCAATGCTGCCATTAAAATAATCTATACAGCTCGTAATTTTTCTATATGAGAAAAGGCAAATGCCCCCATTTTCCCCATCCACACCAAGCCTTCCCCCAAAACCTACCCACCCAGATTTTGCCAATACTACACAGAAGGTAGTGCTTTTGCACCATAGCTTCTGTTTTGAAGATGCACAAGTATTTTATGTGTCAGGCAGAATGCAATGAGAAATCTTTCCTTTGCTAAATGCATTTGAATGAATGGGAGCTGCTTATGAGCACTACCAGCTCTTGCACAGATTCCATTGTTCTCCATAGGTTTCACAAAGAGGATGTTTCCATTTGCTTGCCTCTCTTTTGCATACCCATTCATCACTTCCAGTCTCCAGGCGCCCACAACCAATCGGGACCTATTATGCAGCCATCTGCATGAAAGAGAAGGGATTCCACAGGTTGCAAGGAGGCGCGCATGCCACAAAGTGAGAGGATCATCATGCTCAAGCCCTCTGCAGTGCTATGTCGTGTTGCTGGTTTCCAAGAAGTGCTTGCTTTGTGCTAAAGCAACCAAGGGTTTTGGATACATGTCTGCAGATCTATCCTACGGGCAGTGATCCAACTAAAAGCACTGGTAGACACATCTAGGCCACCTCGTGATTTTCATTCAGCTAAGCTTTAATCCCCAAGGCAGACATGTTGGGATGTGCCGTTGACCTTCCGTATTCAACATTCAGGTGTTTTTACTGGGAAGCCACCAAAGTGGTGGTGTAACTAGGGTGTCTGACTTAAATTTAGCAAACTCAGGCTCTGCCCCTGCCAAACACTAAGCAATGAAGTTCAGTGAGTGACCTTAGGCTACTTACTCACTCTTGGCCTAACTTACTTGACAGAGTTGTGAAGACTGCAGAGAGGGGGGAAACCTATCTATGCTGCCCAGCGTAAACCTGGACAAGAGGCGGGGCGGGGGGGAGTCAGAAATCACACACACAGAGATATGGTACCCAATGCAGATCAAGACGTCTCAGCAAGAGCATAATTAGTTCAATTTTAAGTTCTTATGGCTTATTTATTATGGAGGTACCATTGGTCACTTCCTAATTCACTAATGGAAACCTGAGCTAAAGTTGTTTGCCATGTGAGTCCCTAGCTGAGCAGAGATCTGAAATATGAGCAGATGGACCAGGCTCTGAGAGCAAGCGTCCTGCTGGATCCCTGCCACTGCTCTCATCAGCTAGCCAAATTTTGCTTTCCTGAACACCCAGAGCAGCTCTTTTGGCACCTTCCTCTTTTCAGCTCCAGTGTGCCTCTCTGAACAAGTCCCCTAACCTCAAACCCTCATCCTTCCCTCCTTGTCCAGCAGACTGTTTCTATGACAGCTGGCTTTGCTTTATAGCACTATAATTTTGTTTAATAGGTAGAAAGCAAGACACACAAAGATGTTACTGATTCGGGACAGGGGCCAAAAATTAAACAAGATGAATTTAAACCAAGAGAGAGAGAACACAATGAGAAGCAAGGGAAAGCATCAAATGTGTGGACTGCCAAGTTAAAACATTGAGGGCTTCCATATAAGGAGGAATTCGGGTCAACCCACACGTGAGGCAAGACCTCTATAATAGGATATCCTGATGTCTGTTTCTCCATTCCAAAGAACCCACAATGCAGGGGAGGGTTGCTAATTTGATCAAAGAAACAGAGCTTGCAGAGGAAAGGGGTTGTTAGATCAGGGGAAAAGTAGAAGTGTGAGAGTTCAATACTTGGCTCTGCCAGGAATGCTTCCCCTGATCAAACCAAACACCTGTCTCCCTGTGGCTGCTTTGAATTAATGAAAAAAATGTGTCCAAAGGTCAGGTCCAGGGATGGATCTCTCACAAAGTATAAATTTGGCTCACAGAAAACAGTGGTGGGAAATTACTGCAGGCTGCTTTGCACACTACCCAGCAACACATCCATGTTTGCTACCAAGTACACATTCAGCAGAGGGCTGTGGCAGACACGAGCGTTCTGACACTTGTATAATGTAGATATTTTCAAATATCTTGTTGTTCACCCATTTTGGATTCTTAGTGATGTGCTTTCTTGAAAAATGAAATGTGTGAAGAGGCCAACACTAATAGATGCTCATGTTAGCAAGTTGCTCATCTTGGCAAGTTGTACAAGAGCACAGCAAAACTATATTGACCTAAAACTGTCTGAATGCTTTCTTTATTTCCCTCAAGTGAAATTATGACAATTGGTTTACGTTCATCTTCCAATATATATGCTGCTAATTTTTGCCCCCATCCACTCTTTGGACTCAAATCATTCAATGCCTCCAGTTTCAAAACCACAAGTGGTGAAGATCTTAATCTCTATCCATGGATTTAAGACAGGAGTATGGACCACCCATTGTGGGAAATAACTCTGTAAATCGCCTAGGAAACCTCTCGGAAGCTGTTATTTCTATTCCAGAGGTTAATGTCTGACAGATTCATGTCTGAACATACACCACCCTGCACTCTTTTAAAGCACTGGCAAAACAGGGATGTCATCATTGCTACTGACGGCTGCTATACCATCTGTAATGGCAGGGAATAAGCAAGACCATGAAAACTCAAGAGGTTTCTCTGAAGCATCAATTTACCTTCTTTTGGTTCACCTCTCACTGGGACTGAAGCACGTGCCTGCAAAACGGGATGATCCCCATGAAAATGGGAGCAGGCCTTCACAACTGATAGTAAATTGTTCCCTTCTTGTAGAAGACCCTATAGCTGTCAGTTAATTAAGGTCTACCACCATGTTCCTAAATATCTTAGACAGGTCACATACAGACACAGCTGTTAATTAGTAGAGCTGTAGCGTTTAGCTGATTAATCAATTAGTTGGTTAAACTATTTCAATAGACTAAACAGCTGCCCCTGAATATACAATCAGATATTGTTCTTGGTTTTGTTTTTTTTAAATGAAGCCTATATGTTGCCAGAACTATCTTCGAAGAGATATTCCTAACTCTGTGAAAAGGAATGGGGGATGCCTCTTCCTGATGTCTCCTGAAATACCTACAAAATCAACATCTATGTTTCTCCATCATTGTTCTCATAGGCAAGTGTAGGAAAGGAAAGATTGTGCCATTGAGTCAGCGTCGACTCCTGGTGACCACAAAGCCATGTGGTTTTCTTGGTAGGAGGGGTTAACCATTGCCTTGTGCCTTCCTCCTGCGCAGTCTGAGATGATGCCTTTGCCATGGTCACTGAAGTGAGCATCTGCCTCCAGCACCTTCCTATATCGCTGCTGCCCAATATAGATGACTACAAATATATATTTATTAGGAACAATCTGGGAAGCACACCAGCAGGGATTCGAACTCACAGCCTCTTGCTCCCTAAGGAAGCTGTTTCCCCGCTGCGCCACCGCAGCTGATAGGCAAGTGTAGGCAGATTTAAATGGTTAAACAATCAACTGAGCCTTAATAATCAACTGGCAGATTTATTTAACTGGATGACAGTTTTATTAATTGTTTTTGTTTTGAGTTCTTTAAGTTATATCTTGCTTTATGCTAAAATTCTGGACAACAGGTTAGGTCGAGACAAAGAGCACTTAACTGGCCGGGGTTTCATGGCTGAGGGAAGATTTGAGCCTGGGACTTGCATATCCACACAAACTGAAGAGGGCAGCACAAACAAATAACAATGAGAATTCAGCGGATGTAGGAGACAGGTTTATTTGGAAGAATCGGGAAATACTCCCAACACATTTTGAGTACATGTCCATCATGGGACAGAAAATATTGGCAATATGCTTTAGTACTTTCTGAGCAAACTAGCTACAAGAGAAGCCACGACCTCACACAATCAAGTTATAGGTCCTTTAGCAAGAAACTATTAATAACAACATTTTCTGTCCCCCGATGTAGAGCACATGTTTGAAATACACTAAGGCTACTTGATTAAAATCTTTGTTTGATGGATGTTTATTCCACCTTTCCTGTCAGGAGCGAAGTGTGATCTACATGGTTTTTCTTCCCTCATCCATTCTATCCTCTCAACCACTATGTGAGGAGGATTAGGCTGAAACGTGGCTCTAGGCCATCCAGTCAGCTTCATAGCCAAGTGGGGATTTGAAGCCCGGGTTTTCACATCCCCCTTTAAGTATTCTGCCACAATCTATCTGCTAGATTATGTTATTTCTCCCAAAAATAACCACCTGCATATCCAAATCACACACTCTAGCCAGGTTGCCATGTTGGCTCAGGCTGATGGGCACCATGTCTGGGCTCCAATGGTGTTCACTGAATACATACAGATTTTAATCAAAACAAGTTCTAAACTGTGCAGGGAAGACAGAAGGGAGGGGAGGAGGCTTCTCCCATCAAGCACTGGCCATTTATGCTCCAGGGAAACATGGCATTTTGTCACACACCAGCCCACCATGCCGGAAGTCCCCTTGTTCAACCCGGGACCTAATCTGACTAACCCCTTTGTGGCTAATTTAATTACCCCTGCCTGCAAACTGACAGGCAGCTGTTAAAAAATGGTTATTGCATTATTAATACGCTCCAATAATTTCCCATTAAAACTATACTGTTAATAATTTCTCCCCTGTATTTCTTCCCCCTTAATTAGTCTATTTAAAACTTTGAAGGAATATTCTCTCCATGCTAAATGGGAGCGTTGAGCAAATTACATTTTTGATTGAATACTTCTGTGATAGGCCAGCAAATAAGACCGTCGAGTTGTTAATTATTGTCAGAGTTCCACACGATGCCTGCTAATGAGGCAGTCAATCTTCGCTGCAATACCCAGAATATTAATGGAGCCCTCTTGGATAGTGACTTAGATACCAGGAGATGCCCCAGAACCTGTTGCTTGGGTGGAGAGGGGAGCCGTAGCCAAGTTTGCCTTTTGCACCATCTGCTCACCTGAGCCACTCAGAGATGCAGGTGATGGAGAAAGCAGGCATCTTCAAAGCTCAGAGACACAAACTGGGACTATAGCACTGGTGGCATTTAGTGCATGACCACTATCATGGGTTGTTTATTTGAAATATTTATACAAAAGGAGTAAAACATTAACAAAGTAAACACACACACAAGCAGCAACTTTAAAAACAGCAGAGTTATAGACATCAATCCCAAAGTCTGCTGAAAAGAGACTACAGAGTGGTTGCCTGTGATGTGAACCACAGCAGTAAGAGGGCCAAGAAAGCCACCTTTGGATGGGGATTGTACTGACTACGCCCATGCCACTGAGAAGGCTTTGCTCTGTGTAGCCACTGCACTTCAGACAGCAGCCAGAAGGGAGCACAGAATAAGTTCTCCTGCAATAGCCCAAATCATGGGGCCTCCAACAGACTGGAACCACCAACAATGACCCAAGGGCATCCAAGATATTCTGGTCATCTGGGGTTTTGAAAAGTCAACACTAGCTATCTGGATTAGGCCAAGAACCACTTGGGAATCAATCCGAGTTATATGTCCTGAACATTAAGTTCCAGTATATAGATATTCTGGCAGCTGCACTCTGAAACTGTCACCATTTCAAAACATCCTGCAAATGTTGTCCACACAAAGCACAAGACAGTAATCTAACCCAGTGTTTCTCAACCACCGGTCCCTGGACCGCTGCCGGTCCCCGAAGGGTTGAGTGCCGGTCCCTGACTGGGAGTCAACCCCCCCCCAACTGAAATCAAGGCACTCACTTCCTCAATTTTGCACATGGCACGGAAGAGGAAGAGTATCACGGAGGCATGGGACCCTTCTTGTGCCTTGCCTCCATGTGCTGCTGAGATCTTCCTACAGCTATCTTATTCCCTATCTTTACAGCTTCAAACTGTATGCGGTGCGGGGGCATGGAGGAAAAAGTATGGCAGTGGGCGCCACTTGAAGGGCTGCTGGTTCTTGCATGCTCATTGTTTGCAGCCAAAGGTTGGTTGATTGAAACCCAGCTGCCTGTTATGGTCGAGGCGCCTTGAGAGGGAACGCTGTTTCCCTCTTGCATCAGTGGGGCTTGCTTGTATGTTGTTTTCATTGGCCCCATGTAGCTTTTGAATTTTTCTAATGGCCCAACATCCCCTCTCCATTGAGTAATCACAAGCACCTCCACTCCAGACATACTGGAGACAAATTTGTTCACCCAGGCTTTTAGAGTCAGGGGTTCTCAACCTTGGGTACCCAGACGTTGGTGGACTTCTACTCCCATAATCCCCAGCCATAATGGCCAAATGCCATTGTTGCTGGGGGTTATAGGAGTTTAACTGAGGGACCCAAGGTTAAGAACCCCTAATATTCCATGTTTGCAAAAGATTCCAAATTTAATTATTTTAATGCTTATATTATTTTCATTCTAAACTGCCCAGAGATGCAAGTTTTGGGCAGTATAGAAGTCTGGTAGATAGGTAGATAGATAGATAGATAGATAGATAGATAGATAGATAGATAGATAGATAGATAGACAGACTTGAAACCCCTTTACTAACTGCTGGTCCGGGAAACTGCGCATGAAGAATGTAGCGGTCCTTGAAACTCTGCACGAAGAATTTAGCGGTCCTTGACTCCAAAAAGTTTGAGAAACACTGATCTAACCTGACCCTCCACATTTTCCTTACCAGGAGACTTCAGAAAGGCAAAAGCCCTTTGTTTGCACAAGGACGCCCAGCCATTTGCTACATTCATCTATGGGACTCTAAAGAGACAATGAAAGAAATATTGTGTATAAGCAGCACACTGTGAAGCCACAGCAGCAACTACCAGTAGTCGAATTTCGGTACTATAGAATAAAGTTTATTTCCCCTTAATTCATTCTGTTGCCAATGTTCCTTGAATAGGCTGAAGACCAAAAATAAAGAGGAGGGAGTGAAGGGGAGCCAGGAATGGGCAGGCACTGACCTTTAGGGAAGGACAAGATGGATGATTCTGGGATGGATGAGATAGAACAGCCAAGCAACTCCAAGAAAGCATTTCCCGCAACCAGGTCTTGCTTTCCCTCTCTTCCCACAAAAAAGGTTGCATTTTTCTCTTTCGACATGTTTTTAAAGAGTTTTCCTTTGCAAGTTTGCAGGAAAACTCTAAAACGGACTCTCACTCACTTTCAACGTAAGTATGAAAAAGGTGTATCTGATGGTCAACACAGACTTTGGAAATGGGAAACTTTCACTCATTGATTCTTAGATAGTGTACTGTAGGCTCTGAGAAGTTTCAACATCTCTCTCCTCAGCGGGGAGAGAGAAGGAGTATGTCTCCTGCTGAAAGAGACCCAGGGAAAAGGGCAGAGCAGAAGGAGCTCTGGATTCCCCACTTAAGCCGAGAGCTCACACTGGGTCAACGTTGTTCTTCTCTCTCCTTTAGGGAACAAAAAATAAAACCTGAAACTCCAGGAGCTTGTGCAGCTGTGCAAACAGTGAGCTAAAAGGATCAATATCCCAGAGAAGAAGTCCGTTCCCTAGAACCCACCCCTAATTCCCTCAGACATCAACCAGCTTTTTAATCCATTCACAACTTTCCCACTTTCCCCCATCAGGGAAAGCCCAAAGTAATTAGAGAGGCCCCAAGGTCAGCAAATCCCAGCTTCAATAGACTGTTTGCACAGATTCAAATCCATTTGTTACGGCTGCCCAAAAAGGGGGGGGGGCAGAAGTGTGGCAAGGTTTAACCCTACATAAGCCTCCAAGCCAACCTCTCAATGACTGCCCCTCCTGCAAAATCCAGAGCTGGCTTCCCCTAAAACCAACCACCCCAGAAAGCCTCATCCTCCTCAATCGCTAAGTCTTAATCCTTTTGTCAAGAGAGTGCTAGCACTTCTGGGCTCTTTAACAGCCCCCCCGCCCCCACCACAGAAAGCTCCAGCTGCTTCTGAAACACGCTCTCATATTTTGAGTTTGTGTAAACTTTCAACACTCCCTTTGGCAAAATCTGACTAAAAACTTCCTCTTGCACAGAACTGCTGTCTGGCATGAGGGGGGAGGGGCCGAAGAGAGAGCGTGTGTATATGTTTGACTTATTCCCAGTTCAAATGTCTGCGGTATTCCACAGGGCTACCTTTGCTCATCAATGGCCAGATCAGACCATTTCTTGCACGTGTTGAAACAGTCCCACTACTCCTTCCCGGTCCATTTCAAAGTGCTGGGGCGTCCCCTTAAAGCCTTGCACAGAATAGGACCCTCATACCGGCTGGACCATCTCCCCCCCACCCCCAACCCCCATCAGCCTAGCCAAAGAGAGGAGACACCCAGACCTTGTCTGTGTGCTCCCACTGTCAGGGGTGAGGCAGGTAGGAATCGGAGAAAGGGCTGCTTCGACTGGGGTGCCCATCTCTGGCGTGCTCTTCCCAGAGACACTCACCTGGTGCCTACTCTGGTGCCATTCTAGCTCCAGGCAAGAAACTTTGGTCTCTTAATTTCCCCAGGCCTTTTATTGTTGTATTTGTCGTGTTTTAGCCGATCGTCAGCTGCTTACTATATTTTCTTCTTTCACTGTTACATGTTGACGCTGCCTTTACTGTGTTATATTTTGTTCTGTACACTCGTGAGCTGCCCCGTGTGTCGAAGGCTGTGATATAAATCTATGACTTGTGTGTTGAAGGGAAGGATAGACATCTCTTCAGTAAGCCATGCGGGATATATGAAGCTGGTCAATCTGGCCCATTGTGGTCTACTCTGACAGGAAGCCCCAGGTGCTAAGGACAGAGTCTGGGATCTTCTACAAGCAATGTGGGTGTCCTTGCCAGGTACATCTCCACAATGGAGAGTGCTATCGGCTATTCCTGCCATATAAGGCAGCACCTTAGGCCCATGTCTGGATCATTCTGACACCTAGGTACCTCTTTAGCTGTGGTTTGAGGAAAAAGACAAACACAAAACTACATCAGAGCCAGTGCCGTTTCGTGGTTAAGAGTGTTGGGGTCAGATCAGGTGTAGTTTAGTGGTTAAGAGTGTTGGAGTGGGACCAGGGAGACCTGAGTTCAAATCCCCATTTAGCCACGAAACTCACTGGGTGACTCTGGGCCAGTCACTTAACTCTCAGCCTAACATACACTTCACAGGGTTGTTGTGAGGATAAAAATAACCATAATAAAATGTGGCTATTATTATGGATAAAAATACCGCTCTGGCGTCCTTGGAGAAAGAGCAGAATATAAACAGAGAGAGATAAAGGAGCCAGGGACTTTGGACAGCAGCTCTCCTGCAACCCATATTCTTCTCCTGAGTCCAGCCCCTCACAGGGCACTTCTTGCAGAGTCAGGGCCTTTGAATCTCTCTACTTAATGGGAAATGATAAGCTATAGGCAGTTATCTGACAGACATTAGCAGGATGAGGACAGTATTCAAGAAGAGGGAGAATGAAAACCAAGACTATGTGCTGCCAGGCTGAGTCAAGTAAGGCTGCTGGCCTCAGATCTCCTCCCAAGGCAAGGGGGTGGGTGGTTAAAATCTTGAATACACACAGCTCTCCAGTGTAGCTCTGCTGCGAGGCGAGTGAGACAGATGTTTAGCAGTCAATCTTTTCATCATCCTTTAAATCTCAGCAAAGCCTCAACTGATGAGACCCAGAGTACAGAACTTAACTCCCCCCTGCTCTGCACCTCCCCATCCTGCAATGCTAATTTTTAATATTTTATCAGGAACTGCATAATGCTGAGTGGTTTCTCTCCTCAAAGCCCAAGTTCTGGGAGCAATGTCATCCAATTCCATGCATGTGTGTGTGTGTGTGTGTGTGTGCTGTGACTTTTTAACTTTAAATGTGCCAAATGCATTATTCCACTCAATGAAGAGAACTGCAATGAACTATTTTAAACTATCACACATACATGCCCCACCTGCCTTTTATATGCTTCCAAATCTGCTACCCCAGACAATGTTAGATGGGTATCAGACCTTGACGTTCAAAGGCTAGCACATCAATTCTTCTCCTTTGGGTCTATCTCACAACCACTTTATGGATTTGGGGAAGCCAAACAAAACCCGGGTTATTTCAGGTTGGCTGTGGATCTGGGAAAGCTAGCTTAAAAGCCCTGCTCATTCACTGGGTGGCTTTTGCTACATTCCTATTTCCGTGCTAAATAGGAACAACAGTGGCCTATCTCAGACAGCTCTAGTAAAGCCAAACAAAGTAAATATATACTTGTAAAAGTCAATTAAACCATAGGAATGCTACATGATCAACAGCAATTTTGAAGCTGAATACCCTTTAAACTAGAAACCTGTTCTCACTGTCAAGACATGTCCAAGAAAACATGTGAAAAAGATGTGATAAAAAATGCATCACAGCCAGCCCCAACATGTCAGAAATTAGGGTGAAAGTCTGAAAGCCATGTTCCATCTTCAGCTAGCCCCTTTGCAGACAGGCTTTGAGCCAGGTCTTTCCACAGACACAAGCCAGACCATAGTTTTCGATACTCTTACTTTTGCCTCAGGCATCCCCTTGATTTCTGCTCAGGTAGCTAAGCTGTTCTCACCCCTTTCCCATATACTTTCACTGCAAAACCAGTCCATCCGTTTCCTGACAACCGTGTTATTCTTCAAAGCCGAAAAGAGAATGGAACAGGTATATGAGCAAACCATCACCAGCTTGGCAACCTACTCTGCTTCCAACCTGCACCTATAGTAGGAATATTCCTGTCTAGCAACCAGGCTCTAGACAACCCTAATATAATCTGTAATGAGCGTGTGCACAGCTGGTTAAAAGGAGCGATTTCACAGTTCAGTGGGTCAACAATTGCTTGACCATTTATTAAAGCGTCTATTAAACATTTGCTAACAACCTTTTCATATTAGGAGCACACACCACCAGCATGATATTAAAGGGGGATAATGTGGAGATAATGGTCAGATTCAGATGGATTTAGGAATGGGATTTTGGACCAGGGACTAATACGTTTTAGAAGGGAGGGTTTTTTTGGTTTTCTTTTTAAGTGAGGAAAATGTGCTGAAATTCATCTTTTCCCTCTCACCACTTCTGCAAAGCCACCGCACACAGCTATAGCGCCCTGCCTCCACTTGGTTCTCTGGGTTTTCCACTCAAACCATATGAAAGGACTACACACAACACCAGATAAAGCATCACTACGGATCAAACTGCCAGATAACGACAAAGGCATTCGGGGGGGAAACTGTCTTTAGGCCACTTCACATATCACACTCTTTTCACACTTAAGATCTTTCAAGTATGCAACCTAAAACAATATGAAATGTGGATTTGACAAGCACATGTTGGCAAATTCCCTTCAAGTATAAGGGGATACTTCAACTCAGCTTTGTCTTGTTGCCCACATTGATGCCGACGAAGGGACACAACTAAAGACTTAGGCCACTGGCCCAAGACATCAGAGCATAAGATGAGCTCTACTGGAATCAGACTAAGTTGTGTATAGTCCAGCATCCTGTTTGACACCGTGCCAATATACCCAGGAGGAGCAGGGCATGAAGGCAATCACTCTCTCTCCCACTGCTGTCATTCAGCAAACAGGCATTCAGTCGCATACTGCCTCTGGATCAGAGATGCCCTGTAATAGCCATGGGCAGAGCCTCTCCTCAGTAATCTTTGCCCAGAAGCCATCACCACAATTTATGAACATGAATCCCATTGGACAATTCTGTGGTGTTGTTTCAAGAAGTCCTCTCTTCCATCTCTCTTGCATCTACTGCCAAACAGCTACATTGGGTGAGCCAGATTTGAAATATCACAGTGAGGGAGGGAAAAGTAGATGTATTTTCACCCACTTTATGAATGCCATTCATATTTTTGTAAATCTCTATCAAATGCCCTCTTGGTCATTTCTCCCCATAAATGGAAGAGACCAAATGCTACAGCCTTTCCTCAGAGGAAAGATGCCACAACCTTCACTATTTTGCTCTTTTCTGCACCTGCATACAAAGTCATGCTCAGGCTGAATATGGTTTCTTCTCTACACAGAATTGGTTTGTGCTCAGATCCTTCTTCCAAAGCAGACCAATCACACATTCAAGCAAGGTCCACTTCTTCACCATTCCAGCTGAAGCTGTACTTGTGACAGAGTTAAACAGAGAAATTTGTTTTGTTCGACACCATTTGAGTTTCCACATTTCATTTTTCTCTTTCCATCCACTTGATGTTAAAGCCCAATGTTAGCTCACAGACCACAAGGTTTCCTGAGGGCTCCTCATTTTAGCATCTCACATGCCTGGTTGCTGGCAACTCGGCACCATAGTGGATCCCTTCCTCCCCCAATCTATATTAGGATATAAAGCATTTTGGTTCAGGCCAATAGCAACTTCTTACATCAAACTCACCAGAGGACCTGCCAGGCTTAGAATTGATTACTGCTCAGTAATTCATCAAGAAGGAAAATCAGGGCAATTCCCAGGATGGGATTTACTTCCTACCTCAATTTTGTATTAATTTATTCTTGTTTCCCTGTTCACAAAGGATTAATTGGATTTGATACAATTCTCAACGAAGAAAACAGCCTCTATCTTTCTAATCTAACTTAGGCAATAGTATAAGACCATCAATTTCCTTCTCCCCACCCCTGCCAATGCTCCTATCCTTAACATGGTTGAAGTGAATACAAGGAAAGTTCAAATATTGTAACTAAAAATGCTTACGACCAGGACATCCAGCTAAGATGTCCTTAGAGCAGTTCTGGCATGAAGAAGTCACTGTAGACTGTACTGCAGTTGGGAAAAGATGGTTCAGTTAGCAAAGGAAGAGATTCATCATGAGAATTTTTCCTGTCTTTTTCACTACCTTCCTTCCAAAGGGTCATGGGGGGAACACAAAACAAAATTCAAGCAGAGAGGACAAATAACATCTACACAGAACTGTGGCACATCAACAGCACTGAAATAACTAATACAAAAGTTAGGTAGAGTCCACCCTGCCTTACAAGTTATATGGGGAAATCAGCAATTTGATAAACAGATAATCAAGATTGTGCCCATATATCCCCTACTGCCTACTGAAAAGCAGGCATAATAAGAACTGAAAAATTAGATTACTATGGGAATGGGGACAGTATTAGATATTCTTTTTCACTTCTGTTGTACATTAGTGTGCACAACGTACAAAATGCTTTATAACTGTGCTCTCAGTTATCTCATAGCTGAGGCAGGGACTTATAGGCTAGAAATCAGCACAGTTTGGATGACTGAACAAACCATGTTTCTTGGCTCACAAAGAAATTAGCAAAGAGTGATGCATCTACATATTCCCTGCCCCTCTTGCATGCCCAGTTAAATTGAAAAGTTCCTGGTTTGTTAAACCATGGTTCTTGGAATGTCTGCACCAGAAAAATCGTACATGAAGTATTCCTTTCAAATGAGGATCTAGAACCAGGATCAAATTGTTGTCCCCAGTTAACTAATCAAAGAGGCACCTTCTAAAGTAGTGATTCTCTTTATTGAGCTAGGGGAGAGCAACTGGTCCTATCCATCCCCAGCACATCATTCCTCCAGTGGCTATGGCTAGTGTCTATCTTATGTTTCTTTTTTCGATTGTGAGCCCTTTGGGGACAGGGAGCCATTTTCTAAATGTATATCTATGAAAATCGCTTTGGGAACTTTTGTTGAAAACCAGTATATAAATATTCATCATATTTGTATTTGTAAACTTTTGTTTAAATCCTGGTTTGTAAGGACTGCTTAAACCAGAGTTTCCTAGTTTGGACATGATGGGGAACTATGGATTAACAAACCAGGAAGCTTTCCATTCAGCCAGGTGCACAAGAGAGGAATAGGGAATGCTCGACTATGATGGTATTTTGGAACATGTACACGGAGTCATTAAGCCCAGAGCTCCCTGCGTTCCATTATTCCCAAAGGTGAAGAATTTTGCAGATCAACAGGAGCTGATGCCATTTGGGGGAGGAAAAGAAGCAAAAAATCCTATAAGGGTGTTGCATCTCTTAAAACAAACAAACAACAAACAAACAAAAAATCAAGCACCCAAGGTACATACAAACAGGTTTACAAGAGATCCTCTAGATTTGATTAACAATACCATCCAGATGCCATCAGTATGGAAACAAGACAAGACCCATTAACGTAATTTGTCTATGGAGGCTTGTTATATATATACAGTTACCTCTGTGTCAGTTCAAAATATTTCTCCCCCTCTAAGAGGTCTGTTTTTTCACCACATTATGAGGGCAAATTCAGGGACAGAGATGTCTTCCAATCTCATCTCCTTCCCCCCCACTTGAGTCTGGTTTGTGCAACAAGCTGGCATTTTATAACCCCACATGGTTTGGTGGTGTCAAAATTGCCAGAGGATGAAGTAGATTTGGTAAAATTTTTGACAAAGGTGATTTCCGCAGCTTACTTTAAAAGCCAAGAAAATCCTAATCTCCCTGCATGGGGCATTAATCTTTGGTGATGACAGAACTGCCGTGACGTGAAGCAATGTCCAGCAAAGCAATGATCCATTTCCTCCATCATGTTAAATCTACCATTCATCACCGGCACCTGCTGTCAGGAGTGCAGGGACGCCTTTATTGGCGGCGGTTGATGCTGTTATTGACAGAGCAATAGACTTTGAAGGGAGCTCCCTCTACGGTTCAATGCTACCATTGATTAAAGGGGCTGATAAAGGACTTGCTCAAAGCTAAACCAGTCACTCTCACTGGCAGCAGCAACAAACAAGAGCCAGTGTGTGCAGCTCTCCCAAAATGCATTGACAATGTCCTGGTCAGGATAGCACCTTTACTCTAAAGCATCGTCATAATTGACAATCACACAGTTTTACAACTGTTGCTGTGCTTACAACTCTCTCGAGCTCCATTTGCTGGCTTGCCAGTTGTTCCTGAGCACAATGCAAGGTCCTTGAATGCCCTAAGCACCTTGGAACTTGGGCAGTGTTTCCTGTAACAGGGATTCCCAGATGTTGTTGACCACTCCCAGCATCCTCAGCCTTTGGCTAGAAATTATGGGAGTTGTAGTCAACATCTGGGAATCCTTGTTACAGGAAACACTGGACTTGGGTATCATCTCTGATACAAATCTTATCAATCCAGGTTGGAAACGAAGGCCCTTCTCTGGGTGCCTTCACTGACTGAAGCCAAATGAAGAGAAGGCCTTTTTTTCATGCTCCCCCCCCCAGTTTTTAATTAACAATGGAAAAGGCTTTTATGTTCTTATACTCTGTCCAAAACTGCTGCTTTAGTCTGTTTCACCACAGCAGTCTTCCCCCCACCCCAAAATGAATATAGTTTTTTAAATCTGCACTAATTTGCCCAAAAGCATCCACAACAAGTCCATGGCTTAAGATTTAAATCAGGTCTTGCAGGTCTGCATCTCTAAGCACTGGCAGATCACAGTCAACATGCCCGCTTTGTCCGTCAGGCAACACGTTCTTTCAAAGTTCTAGGAGAAAGCCATTTCCACAGCGCAAAAAGAAGATAGCAAGCTACAAAGACGCTCGCTCCGGAATAAAATTAAGATGAATCGACAGCAAGCTCAAGAGAAAAATGCATTCTTCGGCTGAAATGCCTGACGCTCCATCAGGGCACCTCAAAAGCTTGTCAGGCAAACGTAGGGCCTTTACATCTTGCTATGGTTACCATAACGATAGAGCCATAAGTCATGTCACAGCGGCAGCTGAGGCTGTGCTCCGTGATTTATGCCTGCTGATGCTAAAAAAATTAGAAACTTTTCTTTTGGAACTGGTGACAAAGCAGGTAACCCCCACTTCCCGGTGGCTAAGAACCACAGAGCAAGAACAGCAAGGAATCAGAAAGCAGCAAAAGGAATTGGTTTCTCACTTCTAGTGGGAAATCTCTCGAAGGGTAACCAGACCCTTTCTCCTACTGCAAGTCCCCTTACAACCCCTATGATACGGTTCCAGCCTCATTCTGAATCAGCCCACTTATAATAGGCCAAATGAGGCATCCGATTTCTAAGAGACATTGTTAAGGTTTGGTCCAATAGTCTTAAGAGTAGGCCAAATAGTCTGGCCATGTAAGCAGTGCAAAAATCTGGGAGATGAACTTTATAATCCAAGCGGAGCCCAGCAGACCTCCCAAACCAGCTACTTCTCAGGAACCTCTGGGCTAGAAGGGGAATCCACAACTCTCTGTACAGCTTCCTGTGTGGTAAGCCTTCCACCTTTCATCCGTGAAAATAGGGACATGCCCGTGAATGTAAAGGGGGTGTGGCCAATACCGTCTGGGAGGCATGATGCACCATGTGTACAGGCCATGGCCAAGCATGGGAGGTGTGGGGTGTACAAGTCTGGCGACAAGCGTGCCACAAATGAAGGACAGGTCATCTGGTGCATGCAGAGCACATCAGGCCAGATCACAAAAGCAGATGAGCATCACCTTGGCAGTATAGCATCTTCAGGTATTAGAGCAACTCTGCCTATCCAGTCAGGCCTTAAAGCCCTCCTTTTCAGGCTGGGATTTTGCCAGGGCAACAGCAATCTTTCCAGACTCCAGCTTGTTCTCCGGCTCTGGTCTCTTGCTTTGAGCCCTTCGGCTCTCAGCAACATGGCTGTCCACAACTCAGCTCCAACAAGTCTTTTGCCCATTAACTCTTTCTCAGGAAGACGCTGCTATTCCTTCCCCAACTCACTTTCAGAAACAGACGTTTTGTGCTTACACATATGTGTTCACGTGCAGGATTACTTTATGTAGTACTTTGTACAGACATGAACATTCTCTCAGAAAGTGCAGGAACTCACAACAGGCGTAAGAGAAAAGAGGCACAAGGAAATAAGGTAGGGACAGATCCTCCCCATACACACACATATACATCACCTTCACCAATATGCAAAGACTGGCTACTGTTTCCACCTCCTTGGCTTAATACTAGGTATCCCTGCAGTAGTTCTCTCATCTTTACGAACCTTCTGCTTCCCCCAGAGTAATTTCTCAGGGACCCCTGAGCCCCTCCACTGACCTCCAGTCCCAAAAGCCAGAGCAGCTACTTCCAGGGAACAGGTTTCTATCCCTGTGTAAATGCTAGAGATAGATATGCACAAACTAGTTTGTGCACACCCAGGAGGCAGGGAGGGGTTCCTTTAAGGGGCAGGGAGGGTGTCCTTACCTGCCCCGCTGCTTTCCCCCCACCAACGCTCTCCCCAAAACCGCTGGTGTGGGGCTGCAGCATACCTCCTTGCAGTCCCGGTCAACGTCATACCGGAAGTGGCTGGTGTGCATGTGCACAGCACACAAACGCATCGGCCACTTCCAGTCCAACGCTGACCGGGGCTGCAGGGAGGTACACGGAAGCCCGGCACCAGCAGTTCTGGGGAGAGCGTCAGCGCTGGACCTTTGAACCAGTTCGGCACTGCATAAAAGGGGCACCAAACTGGTTCGTGCTCATCCCTAGTAAATGCCTTCCCTCTTGCAGCTTCAGGAACAAAGACCCAGCAGCTCTGTTTCCTTTAGCATTTGCTCATTTGATAGAATTGTTGGTGTGCTTGTCAAGTTGCCATGGGTAGCTGCTAATTGGTTATATTTAACTAGTGCCATTACAATGAAAATGCAGTAGTCCATCACACCCCCCCAAATGCCTCCAGCTCTGGAAAACAGACTCCATGTGTGAAGTGGCACTAAAAGCAAATCTCTGTCCACTGCCTCCAGCCCCCACTGCGCATCTATCCTGCATTCAGACATCTTCATTAAGACGCAAGGGCCATGCTGAGACCTTCACCCCGAGAGCTATAAAGAACTCCATAAGGCTTCTCACAAAGCAGGTGCCTGGCAATTTTCCTCCATTAAACTCTTAGAGAAGAGCGACCCCCAGGCAAAGGTGTCAGGCTAATAAGAGGCCTGGAAGAGCAGAGCATGTTCGGGAGCAAGGACTTAAAAGGAAATGCCAGCACAAATGGCTGGTGTATTGCAGAAGAGCAGAACGGGATGGCCCCCCAATGGCATGCCTGCTAATGTAACGTGTCATAACATGGCTGAGAGGAGCGTCCAATTCGATTCTGTGACAGGAACAAACGAGCCTGGGAAACAAAGCTGAGGAGCTCGATATTTTATGGAAATAACTCTCCAGCAAGAAGGAGATTTGCTAGTACATCTTTTATGCAGATTAGATGTTATCAACCCCACCCCACAATGCCCTGGCACTTAGTTGTCTTTTTCCCGCTAAACTAAAAAGCCCTCCATATTTTCAGGGTAAGGTCTGAATATTTTAGCCTCTCCAACCTTTACTCAAGGGAAGAATAAGCCAGAAGGAGGAGGAGGAGGAGGAGAAGAAGGAGGAGAAGGAGAATGTGGCAAAGGAGGGCTGGTGGGAAGGGGAGAGAGAAGAACCTTTGGCAATTTCCTCCAACATGACAAAAACTGAGATACTAAGACACTTTGGAATTCAGATTAATGTCTCCATAATGGCTTAAAGGCAGCCACACAGCTGAGACTGAGATTACCTCTTTATAAAAAGGTGTGGAGGAACTATTGCACGCTCTACACATTTCATCTTTCACAGGACACCAAGAACCCCTGATCTGACAGGCTGGACCCCATCTGAGAAGAGCTTAAGTTCTAATGCAGACATAATAGATCACTCCTTGGTTCCCAATGTATTTGTGGAGTCTTCCATAATTCAGCATCAAATATTTATTACCACATTTATTAAATTTTGAATAATTTAGCATCTGCTGCATGTCACTGAGGTGCTCCGTTAACTGCTCTCCCTTTAGTGTATCTGGGTCTCTCCAGATCTTAATACGCAAAGTTTCCAAGGTCTGGGGCTTGCTTGATGGTACCATTCCCTCAACTAATCATGGCGCTTTCCTAACTCTCTTCTACTTTTACCTTTGCCACCTTGCTACATAAGGAAGGAATATCAAACACATCAAGAGATGTAGCGCTACTGAAGAGAAACTAAGGGATCATATGGCTGATGGCCCATCCTCATTGCATGAGGGAGAAGCACAGTTAACGCACATTCCCTCTGGTATGATACCCCATCATTGCCTAATTGGGCAGGGGGTAGGACATCCAAACCAACCTCTACACTGTAGACAGTACCCGGGGGAAGCGGGTGGGGCACAAGTAATTTCCCACTCCTCCCCCACATTAGGATAGGTTGGCAGACGTATCATCTGAACTGGCCTCAGTAAGTGTGCTGAACATCTTGGGTCAACCAAGTGGCCTTCAGCAAGTAAACTTCAATTCAAATTGGAAAAAGCCCTTAATGTGCACAGCACTTTTCAATGGTGTGATTCTATAGCTAGTATATTAGTCAGTGAGGTGAAACACTCTCGCCCTTCTTCTTTGAGACAAAGGGCATTTCTGATTATTTCCTCATTTACAGTAGCTTGCCAACTTGCATCGTTCAGTCTGCACAGCTTGCAAATCAGAACTCAGAAAACTGACACCTGATACTGAATTTGATTTTCAAAGCATCCAAATTTTGAACTCCCAACTGCAAGTTTCAGGAAATTTACTATGGGTGTATACAGATAAACAGAACTGCAGAATAACCCTGCTGTGGTGTGTGTTCACTGCAGCTTAGGCACATGGATTGTATGCTAAGTCCTGGATTATTCAGGGGAAACCTATTCCATCCCACCCCCAGTTTTCAACCCAAGCCAAATTCGGGCAAACTCATGGTGATTCTTGTGAATCCTTACACAACCACCCCCTTTTCAAAGCAGTTTTCCAACAGGAAAAAGGAGTGTTTAAAACTTAATGAAAAGCAGCCCCCTCCGAACACAACACCACAGCCCTGAGCAATCAGCATTCAATGTGAAACCAAGTACGTGGCTTGTGAAGAACTAAGGTGGGAAAGCAGAGCTCACCCTGCAGTATAAAAATCTGAACCTGTTAGAAGATGTATTCACCTGCCAGCAGAGATTTCCGAGACGGCAAAATGAAAACACCCCATTTTCCACTCACCACAGGAACCAGCTTTTGGCACTGAAGACTGTATCAAGCTTAATTCAACAGGGCACTCTGAAGACTGGGTAGATAGAATGCAGTATATGCTCTGTGCACGTTTCAGTGCAACCACCTGCTCTTTCGGATGGACCTGGTGAGCTTTTCTTCGCCCAAGATCTGAGGAGTGAACTCCTTACCTGACATCTGCTGGATCTTCAGTCACCAGAACGTCTGTCTTGCAACTGGCAAGAGGGTTTATCGAAAGTTCCACAGGAGGGACCACAAAGCTCTTGCTGACAGGAAGCCAGAGGCCTTGGCCTAGGCTGTAGGTGGACCTTCAAAAGACAGGGAGAAGAGCAGAAGCAAAGAATAGATGCCAGCTTCTCTAGTTCCTGAGACCCTTTTGGACAAAGAATGCTCAACCCTCTTAGATACCTATAATATTAACAGCTGGCAAAGGTTCTACACTATATTATGTTTAGCATGTAAAAGACAAGATGCAGCTATCAGGTTGATGGCCACTGCAAAAAGGCTTTCCTCCGTGGTGGCCCTCATGAGCTGGGTTCAGTGCCAGCAGTATGGTATAGCTCAGGGGTTTTCAACCTTGGGTCCCCAGATGTTGTTGGACTTCAACTCCCGTAATCTCCATCCAAAGGCCTTTGGGGCTGGGGATTATGGGAGTTGAAGTCCAATATCATCTGGGGACCCCAGGTTGAGAATCTCTGGTATAGCTCATTCAAACAGAGTTCCAGAGGAGGAGAGACAGGGTTATAGTCAAGTCAGTCAAAGTCAAGCTCCCAAACGTGGCAGTCAAGGTGGAGAGGCGAGGCAAAGCAGCCTGGTTGGCTACAGCCTGCATGACTACAGAGCCAAGTCGGAAACATCATCATTTAGAGCCAGCCTGGCTCAGCGAAGAGCAGCAACTCTTTGGCGGTCATCCGCGAGCTGCTAGGTTACAAACTCAAGGCCAGCTGTTCCCTTTTGCAGAGAGCTGCTCCAGCAGTGCAGGGAGCAAGGCACCTCTGCTTGGCGGCTAGAGGCCCTGGTTCGAGACATGCACCCACGAACGTCTTCCATCTCCAAACTATGGAACCAAGGGCCCATTGAACTTCACTTTAAGGAATGTTTGTTTAGATAAAATTTGTAGGGTTAAAAGTGTGCTTGTTTGCTTTTTAAAGTGGCTGTATTTTAGTTTACTCCTTAGTGACTCCTTCAGACAATTTTATTCAAGTTCCAAGTTGAACCTTGGTTTTATTTTTGTCTCCTGCCACAGATGTTATAATAAATTAAAAGGTAGTGCATAAACATTCTAGCCAGAGAAATAAACATACATTGCAATGAGGGTTGGGAAAGGAGAGGTTGACCAGGATCTGAGTCATCTTGGTATGGTAATACTTGAACTTAGTTCAAGCTCTGATTAGTGTACACATTTAAGAGGAGCATCAGAAACTTTAGGGTCCTGCAAATAAATACAATCAATCACCTCTGGCAAGGTCAAAGGCTCTTGCTATCCCAACCTTTCCACCCATGCTGTGGCCAAAATACTTTGAACCCCTTGTTCATCCAGATGGCTTATCTCAGCAGAACAGCCCTCAGACAGCAACTCCTTAATTTTGATTGCATAAATCCATTTAGCCAAAAAGAAAGGTGGAAGCAAACCACGCCACAAACCATGAATCTGAAGAGGTTCCATAACTCACCTAAGTATTTTCTCAGGTGCCTGTTCTCCTGTTACCAAGTCATAGCCTCTTTCGAGTGTTGTGTAGGGCCAAGGCCTGGGAGGGACAGAGAAGGAAGAAACTCATCAAACTACAAAGGACTCCTTGGGAAAGCCACCTTACCTCAACAAAAGCAACCGCAGCCTGTGGAGAGGGGTTTTGGAGACAACAAAGCCCCTGACACAGAGAAGCAGACACCCAGTGTGTACTCGTACCTTTGAACAATTGGTAGCAAAGTGCCCGATAACATTTCCATTATTCTAATGTCGTTACTCAGAAGGAAGAATGAAGTATCTGAGCAACACGCAGCTCTTAAAAGGGATTGTCTGCTACTGAGAAAGGAAACATTGTTCTCGAGTAAACTGTTGGGCAAACGCAATAATACATTGAGAAGGAGGATGGCGATGGAGATGTGTAATGTATCACAAAGCAAGACAAAGCAACTGTTTAAGCAAACTGTATTATGAACATGGTCATAAAACTCGATGGATTTATATTAAATAAGCTATTTGGGAGTTCTGATAAAGGAGAGTGTAAGCACACAAACACACGTGATACTTGTCCAAATTTTCCTATACTCCTACTGTGACAGGTCTAAGAGGTCAATAGTGGGGAATGCTGATCAAGCTCTTGCAAATTTGTGCCTTTGAAGAACTGCGGCTGTGGACCTCAGGCCAAACAAGTGGCTTCTCCTACTGTTATTGGGATCCTTAACATTTGCGGACTTGCTCTTCCTTGTCTACCCTTGGCCACTAATTTGTTTATGCCCCAAGGTGTCACTGAAAGGACACTCCTCCTCCTCCATCTGTTGATACAGCAAAAGTGCTGCTCCAGAGAGCCCGGAAGCAGAGAATTAAAGATCAGAAAAGGACCACGTAGCTTATAAAAAGGAATGTTGGCTTACCATGAAGGGTTCTTTTTCCCTGTGACTGGAGCTCATCAGATAGGGTTGTGCACTGAGTATGCTTGAGACAGGACTGGATCATGTGATGTTAATTTCCTGCCGCTGTAGGCACCATAGCCCCAGTTCCAGGACTGATGTGACAGCGTGGCATGATGTTGAAAGAGAGAGAGGCCTAGAGACAGGTAGGAGATAAACAACTAAGCCACAGTTAGGAAAGGCACAGGGGAGAAAAAACAACAAAGGGAATTGACCCTAATTCTGGGAACCGTGGGAATCTCACTCCACCCCAAAACGCAGGAAATAACCCCGTTTAATACTAGCTATATACATCTGGGCGGAACTGATGAGCTCCAGTCACAGGGGAAAAGAACCCTTCATGGTAAGCCAATGTTCCTTTTCCTCCTGTGATGGAGCTCATCAGATAGGGACATGCCCAAGCAGTATGAGAAGAGAACCGGTGGGAAGGATGTAGTTAGACTACTTGCTGCAGTACCCTATGGCCAAACACCACCTGTAGGGTGATGAAGGAAGATATTTTATGACGACGGATAAAGGAGACCCAGGTGGCCGCCTTGCAAATATCCAAAAGCGGTGTGTGTGCGCTGAAAAAGCTGCAGAGGTAGCAGCACTCCATGTCAAGTAAGTGGTGATCTCCCCAAGAGGGGAAAGAGTCATATGTTAAGGACATGCAGGCCTTGATCCACCTAGAGAGAGTTACCTTGGAGACCTTGTGCCCTAGGAGGCAGAGTGAGAGAACACCAATAGGAAGTCGGACTTGCAGAATTCCCTAGTACACCTGATATAAATGTTCAGAGCCTGACACACATTAAGTTTGTGCCACATCTTCTTCTTGTGATGTGATGGGCAGAAGGAGGGAAGGACCAGGTCTTGGGACTGATGGAAGGTAGAGTTGACCTTGGGTAGGAAGGGCAAGTCGAGTCTAAACCACAGAGTCAGGCTGGAAAAGACATAGGTCTTTACGGACAGAGAGAGAACAGAGCTCAGAGAGACTGCAGGCCAAGGTAATGGCCACTAGAAAAAGGACCTGGTAAGAAAGGATATTGAGGGAAACAGCCAATAGGGGTTCAAAGGGAGGCTGCATGGGTGCATTTATTAAGATTCCAAGAGGGAAAACGCTGTAGAGGGGATGGAACCAGGTTGGAAGCGCCTCTGAGAAATCTGTAGGTATGCTGATGAAGCGTGGCTGTGCCCGAGCCAGGGGCTGAGATCTTTAGAACAGAGGCCAGGACAGAAGCCTGGTTTTTCAATGTGTTTGGACGTAGTTGGAGATCCAACTCAGAAGGTAGGTAGGTGTGGATCTCGAGAACTCCAGCATGTAAGGTGTCCCTGTGTTCACTGCGAAACCATCGAGAAAACGCTGCCCAAGTTGTTTGATAGATTCTGTTGGTAGATGGCCTCCGGGATGTCAGAATCGTGTCCTGCACTGAGCAGGAGTAACCCTGAGCGGCTAGGTTTGTGGGCTCAACCTCCAGGCATACAGTTGCAACCATGTGGGGTCTGGATCAAGGAGGGAACCCTGAGAGAAAAGGTCCTTGCGGAAAGGGAGTTGCCATGGCCGCTGAACTGATAGGCTAAGGAGATCGGAAACCCATGGCCTCCAGGGCCAGTGCAGGGCCACCAGTATCAACTCTGCCTGCTCCAGGGCCATCTTTTTGGGGACTTTTGTGATGATGGCGTTAGAAGGAAAGGCATAAAGTAGAGACCTTGGCCTTGGACATGGGGCTATGAGGGCTTCCATCGCTTCTGCCTGGGGAGTCTAAAGTCTGGTGAAGAAGTGGGGAAGCAAGTGGTTGGCCGCTGACGCAAATAGGTCTACCTGAGAATACTTTGCTGATCTGACAAAAAACTTCTGGATTCAAAGCCCATTCAGCTGGATCTACCAACTGCCAGCTGAGCCAATCCGCCTGCTGGTTTTCCAAGCCACACAAGTGTTTGGCAATGACCGAGGCCAGATGAGATTCCACCCATTGGAACAGGAGATCGGCCTCCGCCATCAGAGACCTGGATCTCGTGCCACCCTGCCTGTTCACATGGGCCTTGGTGTGACATTGCCCATCTGTATCAATATGTGTTTTCCGTGTAGTGTATGGTACTACACATAGTAGATGGTTTTCCATGTAGTAGAAGTGGAGGAGTGCCAGCCTGGCTGCCTAGAGTTTGAGCCATTTTATAGATCTGCATGGTTTCTCCACAGACCAGCGACCCTGGGCTAGCTGACCAAGACAGTGGGCTCCCCATCCTGTTAGTCTGGTGTCTGTAGTGACCACAATCCTTGAGGGGTGCATAAGTGGCAGGCCTCTGAGGAGCACTGGGGAGAGCCACCACCAGAAGGACTGTCGGACCCTGGCAGGGAGGAGAATGTGTTTGTGGGTGGAGACCATTATCAGATCCTGGTGTTAACAGAAGTAGCCACTAGAGGAAGTGAGAGTGCCATCTGGACCATGGTATGCATTCCATGCATGCAATCATAGCCCCCAGAACTTGGGAGAGGAGCATAAGGTCCATGGAACGACAGTGGACATAGTTGGGAGACAATCTTGTCTCTCTTGTCCTGTGGAAGGAAGACAGAGTCCAGTGTCATGTTGAAGAGCACTTCAAGATGTTGAAGGGAGCGAGAAGGCTGAAGGTGGTTCTTTTCTACATTGATCATGAAGCCGTGGTCGCGCAGGAACTGGAGTGTGCAACTGACATCCTTCTGCACCTGTTTGAGAATGTGCACCCCCTGGAGGCACAGGTGAGCTATGACAACTACTATTACCTTGGTAAAAACTTTGGGGGCCGAGGAAAGGCCAATGGCAGTGCCCTGTACTGGTAATGTTTGGTGCCGTAAGAGAATCTTAGGAATCTCCTGTGTTCCTGAAAAATGTGCACATGGAGATAGTCTTCCAAGAAATCCACTGATTCCAGGTAGTTGTTCCAGCGAATAGCTTCCTTGATGGAAAGACTCGATCCTGAACTTTTTCTTTTTGATTAAGCAATTCAGGTGCTTGAGTTCCAAGACCGCCCTCCAAGGGCCATCCTTCTTTGGCACAAGAATCAAGAGCAAGTAGACACCTTGACATGATTGTGTCAAGGGAACTGGCTCTATCGCCCTTAACCAGAGAAGATGATAAATGGCCTGGGTCATCCGAAGATGTTTGTTGGGATTCCTGGAGTGGGGGTGAGATGAGGAATCAGTCAGGTGGTGTGGAGGTAAGATCAAGAGAGTAACCATTGGAGACCGTGTCGAGAACCCACTTGTCTTGAGTGGTGGGCATCCAAGTGGGTGTGAACTAGTCTCTGAAGCCTATGTTCCACTGTGATACTTTTAATGGGTTCTTTGCAGACAAAATCTCGGCATTTGGGCTGACTTAGACTCCACTGTTTTTGCAGTCTATTAAGGTGGTGTCCAGCAAACCCTCTTGCAGTATTTGATTGGATCAGTTTCAAGCTGTGATGCCTATGGACGTGGACAAGCTGCTTGGGGTGGTGTGGCTTACCACTTGTTCTCTGGATCCTTGCCCATCTTGGCTGCTTCTATCTAGCAGGGAAATTGTTGGAGCTGGCCTAGTTAATATCATTAACTCATCACTGAGGGAGGGTAGGATGCCTCCTTGTTTGAAGGAGGCAATGATTAGACCACTTCTGAAGAAGCCTCCCCAAGATCCTTCAGTGATGGATAGTTATAGGCCGGTCTCCAATCTCCCATGGTTGGGCAAGGTGACTGAGAGTAGTGACACTGGCTAACGAGCTCCAGGCAGTGTTGGAAGAAACTGATTATCTGGACCCATTTCAAACTGACTTTAGGTGCGGGCTATGGGGTGGAGACCGCCTTGGTCAGCCTGATGGATGACCTTTATCAGGGACACAACAAAGAGAGTAGACTGTTGGTTCTTCTGGATCTCTTGGTGGCGTTCAATGCCATCGACCACGGTATCCTTCTGGAATGCCTGGGAGAGTTGGGGATAGGAGAATTTGCTCTGCAGTGGTTCCGCTCCTATCTCTCGGGTAGATTCTAGGTGATGGAGTTTGGTGACAGTTGCTCTTTGAAATGGGACCCAAATCTATTTCTCCTTACCATCATCAGGAAATTGCATTCAGTCCCTAAATACCTGCCTATGAGCAGGAATGAGCTGGAAGAGCAATAACAAAATGAAGCTGAATCCACACAAGATGGAGGTGCTCATTGTGGGGGATCAGAATTTGAGGGATGGGTTAGATCTTCCTGTGATGGATGGGGTTACGCTCCCCCATAAGGAACAGGTACAGAGCTTGGGGATGCTCTTGGATCCAGGCATCAATTGGATATCTCAAGTGGAGGCTATGGCCAGGAGCGCTTTACATCAACTTCAGCTGATTCAACAGCTGTGTCCATTCCTTGTTGTGTCCATTCACTTACTATCCTAAAACTAGGCCAAAACTGCTCATTCACAGACCCGTATGCTCGAGCAAGACAGGACTGGAACTGGGGCTGTGGTGCCTACAGCAGCAGGAAATCAACATCACATGACCCAATCCTGTCTCTAGCACGCTCAGTGCACAACCCTATCTGATGAGCTCCAGCACAGGGACGAATGGCTATATTCTCCCTGCCCCCAACCACTACCGTCAACAGGAATGATTTGCATCTATTTTTTAATCAAGGCACTGAACAATATATGAGGGTTCCTAAATGGACAGGTCCTAACCTCGTCTCTCCTTGGTATCAAAGCTAGTACAAGAAACCCACAGCCTTGTGCTAGAGCTGCCCCATGTAGTAAGACACCAGGGCTACAGGCTAGACTTGTCCTCTAGGCAGTAAAAGGTTCCTGGGTATCTGAGCAGATCTGCCCAGCCTAGCTGAGCACTGGTTTTCCTCAACTGGAAGGGCCAGAAAGGCCTCCTGGTTAGGCTGGACAACAGCAGTCTTTAATCCAGCACTGACTCAACTCGCCTGGCTCCTGCTCAACAGACTTTTACCATTCAGTTCAGACACTTCCCATGAGGACAGACCACCCTTTCCCACCATCTCCCCTCCACTTTCCTGCCAGGGTCACTTTGCACTCACCCTTCGCTGTGTCCCCAGTCATTACGCACACACAAATGTTGATGCACAGGGTCAGGGACGTAGCCCTCATGACAGCTGCACTCACCTAGAAAAAGGAGAAAGGAAACTGGGCTACTTAACTCTCATTTCTAGTTCATTATTTAAGCCTTTCATATCAAACCCTTCCACACTGTATCCAAGGCACATGGTATCCATACCCCAACAATACCCTAAAAATAAGACCACATTATCACCCAAACTCCACCCAACTTAAAACCAACACACCCCCAGCAGAAAGATAAAAGACCAAGCAAAAACCCACACTTCCTTTCGCACAGACCCAATTTTGGATTCTGAGGCAAGCAGAGGGGATTTTGCCCATTGCTAATGTTTGAAGCCGAAGCAAAGGACAGTGATGAAAGTCTTTTTCCTTGGAAACTCCTAATCCCGCCTGATATGGGAAGAAGCATGGAGCCACAACCTATTCAGGGTGTGGCCGGATTAATAGGCACAACACGGAGATGGGATTTATTTTGGCCTTGCACATCAAACCCATTTAAGGAGGCAAAGAGAATATTTGAGCTGCACTCGTGCTGTGTGTGTCGCATGTGAATGTTAACATAGGAAAGACTAAGGAAGAGCAATCGAGTGCACCAGATTTGACATTTACATTAGAGGCCAATTTACGTGCAAACCACCTTCCACACCAACCCCTCTACACCAGTGCCTAAAATGCTGCCCGGAATCAAGATGACCGTAAGGGCAAGGGGTGCACAAGCGGTCAACTCTCATCTCCATTTTGCCTTTTGTTTTCTCGGCACTGTGGAGAAACATGGCACACTGCTCTTTGTCTGGCTCAGATTGATCCTCCCTTTCACAGAAATACATTTCCTCAAGCAAGCACTGGCAAAAATAAAAGATTAATTGGATTTGTGCGTCCAGGAGCTGTTAAAAGCCTTTGTTGATTTTTCTTCTCCTTTCCCCCTCAGCTGATGTTGTCAGTTGACAAAGCACCAAGCCAGGGCAACTTTTAAGCACAGTTTCCAGGAAGGAGGGAGCTGGACAAGGGTCTATTCGCTTATGCTCCTTCCTCTCCGAAACCAAATGCATATGCAAATCAACTCTTCCTACTTTCCAGAGACGATCATGATTTTCTGGTCCTGTCCCTGGTAAATCAGTGTCCCTGTATTATCTCTATTTTCTTTTGTGGCAGGGGTAAAATTCTGTTACTGTGAGTGGCTTCACCTACCATCATTCTTCAGGTTAAATCTCTTAGTGGGGAACAGATGCATCTTGTCTCTAGCACAGGTGTGAGAAAATGAGAGACCTGGGATCTGCTGGCAGGTCATGGGTGATCTTCAGCAGTTTGTCACAGCTCATTCCAATAATTTAACCAGGGAATTTTAGAGTTAGAAGGGACCTTGGAGGTCTTCTAGTCCAACCCCTTGCCCAGTGCAGGAATCTCAACAGCAACAAGCAAAACCATACATCCACAAAACATTTTGGTGACTGAAATGAAGAAAGCTCGAGCGAGATCCACACATGGATTTGAGCAGGGGGAAATGGTGGCACTGAAAAATTACTGAACTGAGCATGTGCTCAGAGGCCACATCCAAGCCACAATTTTGTATAAATGGATCCAGTTGGTAGAGGATCATGGAGCTCTAGTAAAAAAGTCAGACAGACAGACAGACACACACACACAAAGTCAATCCTGCAAACTCTAAATCTGCCCATCCCTGCTCTAGTGTCAATATAAATGCACATGGATGGATACAAAAGCACCCTACTACATCATACAGACACATTTTTCACACTCTGACAACTGAAGTATAACTTAAAATGGTGATAATAGATATAACTTTACAATTTTAGCTAAAAAAGCAAATGTCTCCCGGGCTTTTCAACTGGTGTGAGAGAAGCTTCTGCAGAACAAAGGACTCCATACAGAAGATGACGTAGGGCTTTCCAAACAGTAGGGCTCTGGCAGTGTTTCTTGGCATGAGAATTTGAGTGTTGTGTGCATGTCCCTCTTTTCACCTGGGAAATGTTGGAGTGTATGCAAACGCCCACCCTCTTGTCTGGCTTCTAGGGAAAAGGAGGAAGATACACGGGGCAGAAAGCCGCTTCCACCAGAAAGCTATACAGCCTGACAAACACACTCCTGTGATCACTGAGTTCTCAAAGAGACCTAAAAATGTCTCAGGGGGATTAAGGTAAGCAGCTTTCTTGGCAGAGGGAAATAAAATAGGGGTTCAGCTGGTGGATTCCCCCCCCCTTTTTTTTTAAGAGGAGAAGGGTGGGAAAAGATAGGCCTTTAAGGCAGGGAAGGAAGAAACAAGACAAGCTAATGATGTGCTAAATTGCAACTGCTCCTTCATAAAATATTCACCATCTTAAACATGTCTAATATTAAAGATTAAATGTCCCGGGATTTGTCCTAGCGACTCCAGAGGTCTGATTTATGATCTGCCAGAAGCTGCTAATTTTGTGATTCATGACGCAAGGTTTGGAAATGTTAACCTTTCCGATGGAAAAGCAGACAAGGGATCTGGGAAGAGATAAGTGAGCAAGGAGGAGCTGCCCTTTCCCAACGTGTGGAGGGAGGGCTGGGGTGGGTGGGGTGGGGGGGCCACATGCCACACTCGTTTGTCCAAGGGCCTGGCGCACCAATGGGAAACACCATCAATAAGCCGTCTTCTTCCACGAGTGCTTAGCATGCAAGTTCTCTCTGCCTGGGTCATTAATTCCTCACACTTATCCCATAACAAATATGTGTTCTGCAACCGAGCAGGATTTCACAGGGGTCGCGAAGCAAAGCAGCAGAGAATGAGGCTTTTGTTGTTGTTGTTGTCGCCTTGTCAGATAGAGGTCTCTTTTTGTGCTACAACCACCCCTCCAACGCATACATAAACAAGGAGCAGGAGTTGCCCTGCATTGTTACTCATGTTGCATTCTGAGGTACACAATGGGCTAGCAAGGAATCCCCATGACCCTGACGATGCTGCCAAAAGCAAGATGGCCTTCAGCACAGATTCCAATTGCTTTTACAGACCCTATTTAGATTTAGTTCGCATATAGTACTCACAGAAGTCTGTGGTCCGAATGCTTTTGGGGGGGGTGTGTGATTCTTTTATTTATGGCCCCTCCCACCCACAGGTCCTCAGAGGAAGTAATAACTTTTATGACAAAAACATCAACATAACTTAAGACCTTCTCCAGGCATGATGTCCTATAATGAAGAGGCATTAAGCAGGATCAGAGCTCAGCTTTCCTCCTCCTTTGGTTTTCACCTGTCTGGCAGGCATGCACACATAAGGAAGGGCTCATCTCAACAGCACAATAAGCAGGTTATCTCCAGCTGTACCGTGCATGTGTGCACGCACACAGCCCAGCCCAACAACTCTTTGCACTGTCCTGGAAACCTTATCCCCACTCCTAGTTTCAAACAAGAAATTTAACAAAAAACCCACCACCCTCTCAAATTGATTAACCAGCACTGAGCAAGCACATTATCAAATGTATGCAAATCTCCCTACTTTACATAACACAACCTAATTTTAAAATATTGGTTTTCTGCTATCTGTTTTTTTATCTCCAATTAGGAAGAGAGAGAGAGAGAGAGAGAGAGAATGCAGCCTTGTTACTGAACTCCTGAAAATGACTCACCACACCCAAAATATGCTCACCCATTCTGTGTGTGCGTGTCTTCTTATTGAAAAAACAAAACCATGTTATCCCCATAGTAGCAGCTGCGAAACAGCACCTGGAATCAGCTGGTTGCCCATGATGAGACAGGAAGTCACTCTGGTTATTTTTCCTGCCTCATTATAGACTAAGACAACTGAGGATCATCAGGAGCTAGCTGTCCCATATCTCGGTTGCACTTCTAGGTGCTGTTTCAAGTTACAACACAGAGAATTCCTACAGCACTTTCAAGGGATCAGGACTCCTCACATTTACTATGCAGTCCTTACAACAGCCCTATACGGTAGGCAATATAACATAAGGTGGGAGCCTGGGCATGTGTGGCACCCACTCAAGACCACCAGTAGTCTTTTCATAGCAGAGGGGGTCAGGGAATCAGTGGAGGAGTCTGGTGAAGGTAACAGCAGGGATCCAAGCAGGCAAAGGGACAGGATCCCAAATGCATCTGTGGGCAAGATCACTGGGCAGGAACAGGCTGGATACAGGGCATCCACAAGCAGCAAGCTGTGAACTCAAGCCAGCTGAGGGCTTAAATACTCCCGCCATCAGAATGAACTCATCTTCAGGAACTGTTGGGGCTTAAAGGCAATGAGCTCTGTTGCTGAAGTGCTGACTTGGCTGAGCCTCCTGAATTTCCAGGAAGTGTGAGGGAAAATCCTCAAAGGAGGATGTCAAGACTACCTAGTGCAGGATCCTAGAGCAGGCCCCTTCATCTTCCGAGGATGATTCCTGGACCCACTTTTACCCATCCTCTGCATTCTCGGCCCCCTGCAGTCACTTCACCACCATGCTGTTCCAGTTAGTTTCCAGTTAGGAGCAATAGATGTCCTGAATAGATGTTTTGATTGAAGCACTGTTGATTGATTTGTTTAATTTATTTGGGCACTAGTTTAACTGATGTTACTTTCTTTCTTTTAACGATTGCCTTAGCATTGGTCAGATAGGGACAGAACATCTATTTATGCTTCCCCTTTCGAAATATTTCACAAATGATGGGGCTGCTCTTAATGACTCAACAAATCCACTTAAGGAGATTTTCCTGACTGGATTTAGAAGATTAGAAATACATACAGATAATAATAAAATTGATTCTTTAAATATAGTGTTGACAAATATTAACATTAGTAGCAAAGTGCATTGCTTTGAGAATCAGATAAACATACTAGAAAAACCACCAAAGAAATGAGTCTTTAGAAAAGTTGAACTTGAGGGCAACACTATAAAGTTGGGAACCTCTGATGAATAAGTTGATGGAGCTATTTAAGGATCTGTACAGAAATTGGTGTACTAGTTTTAATTTAATTGTAGTGTGCCTGACATGAATAAGCTTGAAAGTAAATAATTACTGTACATGGACACAGACCAGGATAGGCCTGAAACTGGATTCAGACCAGTCTAAATGTGCTGCTTCTGATCAAAACCTAATACATACTTTATTTAGGTTTCAGGACAATGAGCTTAAACTGGCTTCAAATTCATTTTACTATAAATTTGAACGAATAATTAACCCTATTCAACCCTTACTGAAGTATTTATTTATTTAATTAATCTTTTAAAAACTTTGTATATCCCGCGCTTCCTCCAAGGAGCCCAGAGCGGTGTACTACATACTTCGGTTTCTTCTCACAACAACCCTGTGAAGAAGGTTAGGCTGAGAGAGAAGTGACTGGCCCAGAGTCACCCAGCTAGTCTCATGGCTGAATGGGGATTTGAACTCGGGTCTCCCCGGTCCTAGTCTTCCTTTGAACATACAGACTATTTATTTAATACATTTCTGCTGTACCTTTCATACAATGTCCTCTACCTGGATTCTTTAAAGGGGGGGCATTCAAAACAGGGGTGCTGGCAAGCATCCCTCTTCAAATTACAGCAAGCAGAAGCACATCTCCTGCCACAATTCTGCAGTTCTCTGTCTCAGCCAGGGGTGGGGGGGTCGGGGGGGGCAGAGTATAAGGGTTATGGCAAAGCTGGCAGCTGAGCACATTTACCTGCCAAAAATGCTGGGGCTTGACCTTGAGCATCATCTCCTGGTGAAAATAGGCTCTTCTCTCTTTGCTAGAGCCATCTACATGCTCCCCCTTTCCCCAAAGAGAGTCCCCAGGCTCTTAGGGGATAGGCAGGGAACGCTGGTCAGCCACTGTGCCCCTGGAATGTTACAGTCAAAAGCCCAGAGAAACCCCTCAAGGTTTCTGAGTGTCCCACAGTTATGCTCCGGGGATGCAACTGATCATCAGAGAGCGCAGAAGGCTGTTTGCACATACTTAAAACAAATCAAATAAAACAAGCAACTCATAAACAAACGAGTACAAACCAAAGGCAGGAGAGGTAGAAGAATACAGACTTGAACAGATCTGAAAACTAAGCTTTGCTAAACACACAAAAAAACTAAACAGTCTTCTGATGGTAACTAATTGACAATAATATATGCCAGACAAATGTTTCTGGAAGGGCATTCTGGTGTTAGAATGCCACTGCCAGAAAGGCCCCCACCATCAGTAACCCATCATCAAACTTCTGAAAATGCATATATAAGGCAGGCAGCCCTTCCCCCAGTTAAAATCCAGCATTGCTGTTCTTCACAGCAGGAGGCTATTATAGGATGGGGACTTCTATTCAAGTTCTGCTGGGTTTTTTTCCCTTTGAAAGGGGCAAGCTATTTACATTAGAACCTTTAAAGAAGGTCAGGTTTGATTAAGCAGTCTGCAGCTTCAGGAGATAAAAGAATAAAATGATTCCATCTTCTATTTCATTTCAAAAGCCATTTTATGTTTCATGGACAATTATATTGTTTCAGTTTGTGTGTCTGATTACCATGGTTTCTTTACTGGATAATTAATGGCCATGTCAATTATCTTAACTTTCTGTGAACAACTTTTGTTCTTGATTGCCTATCATGCATTAATCACTTTTTTTAAAAAAAGACAACAGAAAGTAATAGTTGCTTGTTCAAAATCCACCCCCTACTACTGTTTCCGTCCTTCAGCCTAATGTGCTGTCTCAGCACAGACATTTGGATGCTGGTTTCATGGCCAAGATCACTTGTTTCTTTCTGAAGAATGCAGCGGAGTTCAAATTCGTCTGATCAGCTCTGAAATGGTCCTGTCCTGAGAGCTGTCCAAGGTCTGAGTCATTCCTGGTCCTTGTCTCAGAAGAGATTCTGGCAGCAACTGGAGGAGGACTCTCACTTTGCTAAGCTACAACATCGAAAGCACTTGTTGGGATGCATTACGCAGTTCCTAGGGCTGACTCCCATGTTCACTTCTGATGTGATGCATAGGAAGCTGCCATATACTGAGTCAGACCATTGGTCTATCTAGCTCAGTATTGTCTTCACAGACTGGCAGCGGCTTCTCCGAGGTGGCAGGCAGGAGTCTCTCTCAGCCCTATCTTGTAAGGTTATGTGCAAAAAGACAAGAGTATCTCTTCTAAACTTATCTCTTAGTATCTAAACTTATCTCTTAGTATCTCTTCTAAACTGCTTAGCTAATGGGACAAGTCCTGCTGGCTACCACAAGACCAGTTCTCCAGACATGAGAAGGCTTGACCCCAACAATTTTAATGTGGTGAACCTGTCTGATAAGCAGGGCCCAAATATGGTTGACAGCTGTTATTTACTGAGGCAGTGAGCCTGTGAGCTTTCCTACTTTTCCCTTTGAGGTGGTAAATACCAGCTGTCATCATGTGAGAAAGCACTCATAAGAATGATTCACCCCCATGGAACTGACAAGATACAATCTTCCTATGATGTCTATGATGTGCAAGCAAATGCAGGGAGCATGGGAATTGGGGTGTCCGAGGGTCATACGAAAGCACAGTTTAACTCTGATGGAGGCAGCATGCAAAACAGTTTCCATGCAGGTAAATTAAACCACACAGTTAAGAGGATTCAATACCAATTAGTTTACCCCTACGTGCACAACGTCTACGCTGCAGAGGTGTTTTTTCTTACTGGTCCAGTGGCTCGCGGTAAAACCTATTTACTGAGTTTCTGTGCTGCCTCCCAAGATTAAAATCAAGGTGACTTTTCTTTCCCCCTCTAGACCTCCTAGATATGAGCCAGCCTTGGAAATGCAACTGCATTATGTATTCTCACATTTAAGAAACCACAAGACCAACTGCTTTCTCACAGACTATTAGCTTTTCCCCTCAATCTCTTGGCCAAACACATCCTAGTGCGACAGGAGTATTTTATGACAATTGGCTCCTAATGAGGGCTGCTTCTCTTTCCTACCCTCTCTCACAGCATGAAGAGGAATCAAGTGTATGAGCTCTGGATGGAATATGAGGCCATGATAATATGCAATTCAGTTTAAAAGATGAGGAATTTCCACTCCACCACCACACACACAACATGGCTGACCATGGGGGAGCTCCCCCTCCCTTGCAGAAGGCCCACCCACACTCCCTTTCTTGAAGGCACAGTAAGCAAGATAGGACAGGATCCTCTTCACACTAAGATAAGATCAAGAGTAACAGCACTAGCTGCATTCTATATTAGCAATGATGGGGAAAGAATCTCCAATTTGGTTGCCAGTGATGCCCAGATCTATCTATTGCCCTTCTCTTTGTACAAGGAAGAGGTGGAGACATTGAAAACTGCTTGTTCGGTGTTGCCAGAGATTCTCCCCTCCCTCTAGCACAGGGATTCATTATGGGCCTCCTCGAGTCGAGACAATAGCTACTCAAGCCTCCACAAACAGGAGACAAAATGCTGAGCTTGAAACATCCCCTCACGTTCTCTGTTTCAAGGAAGGGGATCAAGCGGAAGGGCAGGGGCAAGGGTCAGACTGGGCCAACCATGAGGATGTTTGTGCCAAAGTGGGAGGGGAGCTCAGGCAGAGATGGCCGGAGTAATGCTCTATTGATCCAGCTCTAGCAGTCAATACAAGAGCTGGCCCACTTCCACATCTGCTCGAGGCATCCTGGACAAGCAGCCATTGCAGTATTCTGAAATAAGCATGTCATGTTCTGCAACATCTCTGATCCTCTTCCAACCTGAATGGAGGCTCCTTTACCTCAGAGGTTCCTTTAGTTTGTCTTCAGGGCATGCAGCCACAGTTTCCCAGGTCTTCCGATTAAACTCTCCCCATCCTACTTAGCTAGCACTACAAACAGCTTTTGTAGGCAATGCCAAAGGCCCATCTCCACGCCATCAAGTGAAGAGACTACACAGGATCACCCGGACCATAGGGGAATATGAAACTGCCCATCCAGCCTCATACCTACACAGAGCGGCAGCTGCTGCTCTCCAGGGTTTCAGGCAGGGGTCAAACCAAGAGATGCCAGGGACTTCCAGAAACTTTAACAAAATGTTTCCTGATCGCTATGAGCACACAAGCCAAACTTATAAATGATTAGCTACAACCATTCTAGGTCTCTCACTGTATACCCAGATCTTCGGTACCTTGTATACTCACATTTTTGTATAATGTGTTTATATGAGAGTCTTCATCTGCAATACTATAAAATGTTCTATTTACCAAACTCCGTTGACTGGTTTAATAAACTTGATTGATGGATGGAATTTGGGACTTTCTACATGCAAAACAGGTGTTCTGACATGGCGCCGTATAAAGCACTATCAAAGAAATATTCAAAGAAATATTGGAATTTTCCCATGCAGCTTCTCAGTTTGATATTTTACACACACACACCTGCAGCTCTCGGGAAAAGGAGTGAGGGAATAACTATCAAAAGCAATATAGATTCATATGAACAGTCCTGCTGGATCAGGCCCAAGGCCCATCTAGTCCAGCATCCCGTTTCACATAGTGGCCCACTAGATGCTTCTGGGAGCCCACAGGCAAGAGCTGAAGGCATGCCCTCTCTCCTGCTGTTGCTCCCCTGCAACTGGTATTTAGAGGCATCTTGCCTCTGAGGCTGGAGGTAGCCTATAGTCACCAGACTAGCAGCCAGACCTGCTCTCTGTGAATTTAAGCTCCTTTTCAAGCCATCCAAGTTAGTGGCCATCATCACATCCCATGGCAAACAATTCAATAGATTATATGCTCTGTGGAAAAGTACTTCCTTTGGACAATCCTAGATTTCCCAACCTTCCGTTTCAAGAGATGACCCCTAGTTCTAGAATTGTGAGAGAAGGAGAAAAAATTATTTCTGTCCACAATCTCTACTCCATGCATAATTGTATACACCTCAATCATGTCTCCCCATAGTCACCTCTTTTCCAAACTAAAGAGCACCAGATGCTGTAGCCTTGCCTCATAAGGAAGGTGCTCCTTTCAACAACTTTCAACAACAACTTTCAACAAGCTGTCCACCATTACCCCAAGATCTCTCTCCTGGTCATTCACTGACAGCTCAGATCCCCATCAGTGTATATGTGAAGTTGGGGTTTTTTGCCCCAATGTGCATCACTTTACACTTGCTTACACAGAATCACATTTGCCATTTTGTCACCCACTCACCCAGTTTGGAGATATCCTTTTGGAGCTCCTCACAATCTGTTTTGATTTCACTACCCTAAATAGTTTAGTGTCATCTGCAAATCAGGCTACTTTGCTGCTTATCCCAACTTCTAGATAATTTATGAACAAGTTAAAGAGCACTGCTCCCAGTACAGATCCCTAGTGGACCCCCACTTCTTTCTTCTTTCCATTGTGAAAACTGTCCATTTATTTCCTTACCTTCTTCCTGTCGTTCAACCAGTTTGAACTTGTCCCCTTACCCCATGACTGCTAAGTTTACTCAAGAGCCTTTGGTGGGGAACTTTGTCAAAAGCTTTTAGGAAGTCCAAGTATACTGTGTCAACTGGATCAACTTTATCCACATGCCTGCTGACATTCTCAAAGAACTCCAAAAGGTTAGGGAGGCAAGGTCTGTTCTTCTATATGTTTAACAATTTTGTCCTTAAGTATGCTTTCCATCAATTTAACCGACACAGAAGTTAAGCTAATCGACCTGTAGTTTCCTGGATTCCCCCTGGATCCCTTTTTGAAAATCAAGAGTTACAATAGTTACTTTCCAGTCCTCTGTAGTGCAGACATGTCCTCTGAATGCAGCAAGACCATTCTAGAGTCATCCTCTCTCTGTCTCCGTCTCTGTCTCCCTCCCTCATACACACACACACACACACACACACACACACACACACACACACACACACACTGTACAACATTAATTTCCCCAAACAGAGGGAGTAACTGGCCACTCGTGTCTAAAACAATTCTTCTGAATACTGACTCCTGGCCTTTGTTTTGCTTGTCATCCAGCTCTCCAAAGCAAGCTATGCTTCTGTGTTTCAGTATGCAAGCTGACCCAACCCATGAACCAGAATGCTGCTAGCAGTCCCCAATGACAGTTGCATGGCCAAAAGAGCAGTGGTAAACAAACAAATGTGACTTGTACTCGGTATCTGCACAATTGCTTGCCTAAAATAATGAAGCCATGCGAGCCTCCAACTTCAGTAAACATCCGAAGAAAACTACAAATTGATTGATCCTCTCCTGAGAGCCACTGGCTGAATGCAGAGGAACAATTACTTAATACAGTGTCTGAAGACAGCTTTAAATCATGGTGCCTCTGACAGGGCCTTGTGGTGTCTTGCAATGCTCCTATGATGACGCACCATGCAGCATAGCAGTCAGTAGGAATGTGGCACATATGGGGCACAACACTATGTTCACTTTGGGCCATGATTTCAGGAGGAGCCAGACTGCATCTGAACCCAAAGAACTGCAGGTTTAAACACACAACTTTCTGGAAAGAGCCTAACTCAGGCATCAGTTCTGTTTGGCCATAAGAACCTACAAGCAGCCCTGCTGGGTCAGACCAAAGGTCCATCTCATACAGCTTCTTGCTTCTCACAATGGCCAACCAGCTGCTCCTGGGAAGCCCACATCCTGCCTCTAAACATGGAGATTCTCTTTAGCTTTCATGGCTAACCAGAAGAGAGGGGATAGGTGTAATCCCACAACCTTTTTAAGAACATAAAAGCAGTCCTGCTAGATCTGACTGAGGACCATAGGCTATATAGGAGGCTGCCTTCTAGAGTCAGATCCTTGGTCCATCTAGCTCAGGCTGAAAGTGACCCTCTAGAGTTCCAGATGGGTATTTTCTTAGCCGTGCCTGGAGATGCTAGGGATTGAACCTGGGACCATCTATCCATAAGTAAATGTTCTCCCACTGAGCTACTCCCCATCCCTGTCGGATCCATCTAGTCCAATATCCTGCTGGCAACAGTCAACCAGATGCCTCCGGAAAGCCCACATGAAGCAAAGGGCTTGAAGACAATAGTCCTGCTCTGTTGTTCTCCCCCACAGGCAACCATCAGTTCCATTTAGCTATCATGGCTAATAGACAATGGCAGACCACTCCTCCATGAATCAGTCTAATCCCCTCTAAACAAAACCCTTGCACATTCTTGTGGCAGTAAGTTCCTTAAGACATGTGTGGAATGTGCCAAGTACTTTCTCTTCTCTGCCCTGAATCTACTGCCAATCAACATCACTGGATAACCCTAAATTCTAGTATTATAGAAGAAAGAGAAGAACTCTGGGGTCCTACTCAGCAATCCCACTTTAACCAAGTAGTGTAGGAAGGCATCCACCCAAGTCATCTTGCATTATGCTATTTTAAGCCATTTCTGTGGGCTCATTTCCTGTAATCAGCTACACTAATTTCAAGATTTGTCTTTAAAAGGACTCTTCTTCCAGCTACATTATACAAAAGGATGGTTTTACATCACCCTGAAGCTAAGGCCTGCATGCCAAAACAAGGTCAACAACTTGTGTTGGCGTGAGTTGCCCAGAGAACTATTTGTTATGGGGTGGCTAACAAATATAATGGGGGGGGCAACTTTAGCAAGGGCAAACAATGTGTCCCAGGCCTTAACACAGTTCTTTGCTATGGATGGGGTTTATGGAGAGGAGAGAGGGAAATGTACAAATTTCCCTGAACAAACTCAGTGGTAGAAGTTGGAGGTGGGGTGGAGAGAGGATGTAATTCTTGCCAGCAAGATGAAAGCACAGATTGGCTAGGGCACGAGCCGGTCCATATACACAAAATAATAAGGTTATAAGAAGACCGGTGGGAGAACAGATAATACTCCTTCAGACTTTAAAATGTCCCTCCACATAAAACCATCCCACCAGAAGCAACAATAGCCAAGTAGAAATGTTCAAGCCACCCCTCTGCCTGCTCTGCTAGTTGTCACTTTGAGATCCCCACCTGCCATCTAGAACGGTCTGGTTAGTTTTCTCATTTGGTCGCATAAGTGTGCTTTACTCCTGCAAAATTTCACATGGGAGCGTAAATGCCGTTAAAACAAAAACGAAAGGTGGGGGAGAAACTTCTCACACCTGCACACTACCCTCAGCCTTCAGAGTTACCTTTACCACTCAATTCCGCCAACAGTTTAAACTGGCTTGGAAAGAAACATCCTATTTTGGGGTAATGGACCTAAGGCAGGGCAAATCCTGTTTCCAGGGCACAGTCCCTGGAAACAATAGGTCTGGTCAGTTCTTGGATTGAAGACTCTCTGAGAATCCCCCCTATGCCATTTTGAATTCCACATTGGAAGCAAGGTGGGAAATAATGAGCAGGGGGCAGGGAGAGAATCCACACAAGCTGATCTCTAACTAGCTTAATAACAGCAGGAGACTTTTTAAAAAAACAACTGGGAAGACTGCACCCTCTGCAGTGCAGCAGAGATGTATTTCAAACCAAAGGTTAAGCCTATCAGAATCCAAACCTCCAACAGTGCCAGCTCCCGTACTTCAGTGCCAAGATTCAAACGTGTTGATGAGCAGAGAGTGCAAAGGCTGGAAATAATTAGCAGGGCCTTTGTAGAGAGGACAGGGCATGGCAAGATCATACTGCAGCCCCTGCCAGGTGACATCTCACCTTCCAAAGGGAAATTCAACGTCAAGGAAGAAAGGTATAAAAGGGGGGAAATCCTGGGAGATCACGGAGCCATCGACATCAAGGGGAAACTGATCCTTGGGCGACACAAAGTTTCCTTCAGAGTAGATAGCATGGGGGGCTATATTGGATAATTGCGTCGGTGAAAGTCACCCAAGGTGAGTTAACAGCCCCCATTTCAACCTCTTGCTATGAAGCTCTTTGTAACTAGGAATCAGAGAACTGGAAGGGACCTTAGAGGCCTTCTAGACTAATCCCTCGCAGAGCGCAGGAATCTGCTCCAGCACCCCTAATCGGTAGCCATCCAGCCTCTGTTTGAAAAATTCTAGCCAAGGAGAGACCACCACTTCATGAGGCAGACTGTTCCACAGCCTAACAATTAGGAAACTCCTCCTAATGGCAAACCTGAATCTGCTTCCTTGCTATTTCAACCAAGTGTTTCTAGCCCTACTATCAGGAGCAACCGAAAGCAAGTCTGCTCCTTCTGTTATGCAACAGGCCTGCAGGTACTTTAAGATGGATATCATATCCCCATTACTATTTTATTTGCTAGACTCCTCACCTTCTCTTTGAACTTCTTCATGTTTCTGTCTTATGTTTGTTTTTAACATGAAAAAGTATCCAAGGTTCGCCTCAAGTCAATTTCATTTCCAGCTTTAAACCAATCAACCAAACATGCGTACACTTTATTTTTTTCATGGTCAACAGACCAGAATTAAAACATAGAAAAATAATCAATTAATCACCTACAGCAGACAAATAAAAAAACCAGCAGAACAGTAACCAAATAACCCAAAGACGACGCAAGACTCAATGACTCAAAAACAAGGAAGCTTCCATTTATCAGCTGCCTCCTTGTCTTGTCTGTCATGGACAAAAAACTGTGTCACAGCTAGAGTAAAAGCTGAATCAAAACACCTTCAGTTATTTTCCAATGTGAATAGAACCGAGAGCGCTGTCCTCTTTCCTCAAGCTGCTCACTAAAATTGACATTTAACAAAAACAAAAGCAAAAAGCAAAAACACCCTTAACCAGATGAAATTGCAAAGGGAAAAGGGCAGGAGCGGAAGGATCTGTGCATGGTGTACTGGCCCATAGGTTTCACCTGACCGTTATGATGGTTCACACAGCAGCAGCTAGTCCAAGTTAAATATCAACACAAATGAAACCACGGCAAGAAAAACAAAACAAAGCCGTCCAAGGAGATCTAGCTATGAGCCAGTTAACAGAGCCCACGATGCAAACTTCGTCCTCATGACAGAAAACAAAAGGCAGATAATTATCAGCCTGAAAGGTAACACATGACTTCAGTTAGCTCTGAACATGATGAAGAATCCACAGGGTCCCAAAGCTTGCATCTTGGTAATAATTAGCTGTACTGTTTGTTTGTTTTTCGTTTCGGGGTTGTTTTCCCTCCCTCTCTCCCTCCCTCATTCAGGGGGACCAAAACAGCCGCAAACACCTTCTCCTGCCTTTCTCCTTCACTAGGCCCTGGGCACAGGGCATAAAAGCATCACCCCACAGCCTACTTACCAGTTTCCTGGTCACACAGCTGCTCACAAGCATCTGTGGTCCTCTGCCCACACAGATCTCTCACCCAAGGAGAAGTGGCATTGATTTGGTAATAGAGGGAGAGCTTCGCAGGGTTCAGCCAGTCCGAGATGTCCAGGTAGCTTCCTTCGCTCACGACAAAGCTGCTGCCTGCAGATCGGAGCCGAAGCCACAGGAGGGAAATGGAACAGGAGAGGAAACGTCAGTTCAATAAGCAAGCCAGATTCTAGCTTCCGAGGCACTTACATCCATCCATTCATTCATTCATTCATTGTTAGTTAGTTATTAATTATATTTTTATACCACCCAAAAAATACGTCTCTGGGCGGTTTATAACCAAGCAAAATAAATGACAACAGAAATGTTAAAACATTACAACAATTTAGAATTTTCAAAACAATATTATAAAACAATGTTAAAACTATTAAAGCAATAATGAATTAAAAGTCTTTAAAGGCTTTTTAAAAGTTGTCAGAGATGGGGAGGCTCTTCTTTCAGCAGGGAGCATATTCCAAAGCTTCAGGGCAGAAGTGGAGAAGGACCGTCCCTGAGTAGCCACCAGACGAGCCGGTGGCAACTGCAGACGGGCCTCTCCTGATGACCTCAATGGGCAGTGGGGTTCATAACGAAGATGACGTTCTCTTCAATACCCAAGGCCCAAGCCGCCCAGGGCTTTATAGGCACAAGCAAACCAAGGAGGCAAATGGCCACCGCATGCAAACTGGCCCCCAACACTATCTATCTGTGAGAGTCTTTGGGGGCAAGCTCAGCAGCCTAGTCAATGGAGACACAAGTCCCAAAGGGATGGTTCAGACTGGGCAGTGCCCACCAAACCAGCTTGCAGGTACGTGAGGAACCACGTTTTTCCAGCCCAGAGGGGGTTTACGTGTCCCCTCCCACCACAGAGGCTCCTTGACCTGCATCTCTGAGCCGGCTAGCTTAATCTGGTGTGTGCGGCTCCTGGTTTTGTCTGTCTGTTTGTTTGGCAGGTGTATATACCACCTACTACTAGGGTCTCAAGGCGGTTCTCAACAATTAAAAATACACCTGTAAATTTCTAATTAAGAAGAAGGGCATCCAAGTTCAAGAAGCAGGCCAGTGGCATAAACAAGATGCACCAGTTTGGTTTAAAAACAAACCCGGTTTTAAACACAAAGAATACTTCAAGGTATGCACACGTTTCTGAAGAAATTCCTGTCAGCACTGCATAACACTGACATTACAGCAGAGCAACAGTATTTCTTATTTCCATTTATTTGGATGGTGCTATTTTGCAACCTCTCCTTCTGCATCACCCCAGCCTTCACAATCTTAATTAACCGATTCCTTTTCTGCTTCCCCCCATCTCTCTTCCAACTCCTCCTCAAATTACATTTCTCTCTCTCCAGCTCTAAACCCTTCCTTTTCTCTCAGGCCCTCGACTCCCCACAACGGCCTCCCCCACCCAAGATTCTAACTGGGGTTTCCATGCCTGTTTGCAGGGACCCTTCCCTGTCAATCAACCGTCTTTAACTGCTACCTGCCTCCCGCACCCAAGATTCTAACTGGGGTTTCCCTGCCTATCTGCAGGGGCCCTTTTGCATCAAAACCAACACAGCCTCAACACTCTCCTGCTGCCTCTCTCAACCAAGGCTCTAAACGGGGCTTCCCTGCCTATGCACAGGGGCTTTCTGTCAATCAAGTGTGCAAACCTTTAAATAGAACTCTCTCTCTCTTTCTTTCTCTCTCTCTCTCTCTCTCTCTCACACACACCCCTTATACTGAATCAAAGAAAAGCAAAGAACTGTGAGTGCAGGTACATGCACACATCTTAGAGGAAATACTGCTTGGGGATTATGGGAGCTGTAGTCCACAACATCTGAGAATCCCTGTTAGAGAGAACACTGTCTCCAAGGTTTCAGCAGGTGTCTCTCCCAGCCCTACCTGAAGATGCTGCCACAGATCAAACCCGGGACCTTCTGCATGCAAGCAGATGCTCTGCCACTGAGCTACGGCCCCATCCCCTCAGGGGAATACCTTATAGCAGACATTGCTTACAAGTAGTCACCCATCCAAATGCAAACCAGGGTGGGCCCTGTTTAGCAGGAAATCATTTTAGCAAAGGGGAGCATTCATATTTGCTCGACACACACCCTATACAGTTGACCATTTTGTCACAAACCGCCCTCCCTCCCCAATCTAGCACAAACATCACAGTGGTCAGCTCTCTGCGGTGCTGAAACAACCCACAATCAACTCACCATGCAGTCAGGATTAGAAAGCCACATATTGAACAGGTCTAGGCCACCAAGAAGGAAATGCTTGCACCATTTCAAGCTTCCGTGTTCACTTGCACCCAAATCTGGAGATAGAGGACTGAACAGCTCTCGACCAGCTATTCATTCATTCATTCATCAATCAATCAAACTTCTATACCACCCAAACTTTCATCTCTGGGCGGTTAACACAAAACAATTAAAACACATATAAAAAGTGAAAACAACTCAACACTTTAAAATCAACCATAAAATTAAAACAGACAATTTTAGAAAGCTTGGGTGAAGAGATGGGTTTTCAGATAGTTCTCAGAAGTGTTTAGATAGTTCTTGGAAACAGTGAACTTCTACCACACCTGCACAAGTGCTGGAAAAAACTTCCAGGCAGAAGGCAGCCTATGAAATGGAAGAATCTAGGTCCATATCCTGACAACACGTGAATGGAACTGAAGGCAGAGACAGTCTTATCGCCCAGAAAATGCCTGTTTTTCAGTCAAGAGTGTAACTTGGAATTGCTGCCAAACACCTGCCTTAATTGGTTGTGTGCGTGTTGTTTTTAAGATGCCTCCCCCACCATGGCCTGGTGGGAATATACATCTTCTAATTAGGCAAATTGATTTTCAGTTGAGCCCAATCATTTCCTTATCTAACATCCAAAGCCCAACATGACTTGGGGGATTTCGCCACGCCAAGGTCCTCATTAACTCTGATCTCCAATTACATTGATTATAATACTGCAGCAAAAGATCAGAGGTGAACTGGAAAAACTGCCCCATTAAAGCTATGTTTTGCACAGTTGATGTCATGGAAACCGCCAGAACCTGGAACGGATTTCTCAGAGTGATGGGGACGCCCGATGAACTAATGACATTTTCAAATATATACTGCGGGGGAACCCTGATTAATGTGGTTAATAGCACAGACTTGGCGCTAACTTGGAGCTTTAGGACAAAAACCTAGGACTGTAAAGATCAGGACTGGTTTACTTCATAAACTTCCCAAGGCCAACAAATTAGAAAGGGCCACCAGTTCTTGAATAAATAAGAATGGTCATGGCAGTGGAGACGGAAGGATCACCTTGGACATGGGTCCAAGTGTTTATCTGAAGTCAGTTATAGCTCAAATGTTCATCCAAAAGGATGTGCAAGGGGGTCTCTGTCTAAAAACACTCATGAAAAGCATAATCATACCACAAGTAACAAAATCTACCAATTAGTCAAACAACTTCTACTTCCATGTATTTGAGAGAGACTTGATAATGATTGACACCTAAACATTTGGTTTAAGATGAGAATCAAGATGCTTTCAGTTTTCACTTGTCTTTTAATAAACATGCAGAAAGAAAATCAAGGTGCCCACCTTAACTTTTGTGCCATAGAAGCTGTGAAGACTTATTGTGCATATACATTATGCTGCTCCAGTAATAAGGCTCCAAGAATCTACATCGTTACACCTGAGTAGAATTCAGCCTTACCTGCATGCAGACCCACCATCTTACCTGCAGGAAAACCTTGCATCATTTGTGTCAAGCAGATCTCACTCTATGCCCCACACCTTTATACATGAGTGGAACTCACCTAACAAAGAGATGCACATCCTTACTCCTAAGAAAACCTTGCATCATTTGAGCCATCCTCATGAGTAGACCCTGATTTACTCACAGGTAGACACACAATTACTCATGTGTGACAATGAGGGTCTAGTCAAGGCTGATAAATGAGTAGTACTACACCCTTACTTAACAGTAATGTCCACCTTCAATCACTAGTAGACGGTACCCTTTCTTGTGAGTAGAACTGAAACCTTATTCAAGTAAACCTTCCAACCTTTCTCAAGAGTAAACCTACTCTGAAGTAAGGGTGGGTTCTACCTATGATCAAGAATGCCTGTCTGGTCACAAATAGACCACAACCTTACCCAGAAGTAAACCTTTCAGCTTTTCTCAAGAATAAACCTGCTCATAGACAAGGGTGGGTTCTACCCATGAACAAGGATGCATGCCTGCTCATGAGTAGACCACAGCCTTACTTAGCAGTAAACCTTTCAGCCTCAAGAGTAAACCTACACTGAAGTAAGGGTGGGTTCTACTCATGAGCAAGGATGCCTGCCTGCTCATGAGTAGACTACAGCCTTACTCTGTAGTAAACCTTTCAGTAAATCTAGTCTGAAGTAAGGGTGGGTTCTACTCTTGAGCAAGGATGCATGCCTGATCACAAATAAACCACAAGCTTACTCACAAGTAAACCTTTCTCAAGCATAAACCTACTCTGAAGTAAAGGTGGGTTCTAAACATGAGCAAGGATGCCTGCTCATGAGTAGTCTACAGCCTTACTCAGAAGTAAACCTTTCAGCCTTTCTCAAGAGTAAACCAGCTCACAGGTAAGGTGGGTTCTACTCACAAGTAGTTCACAACCTTGCTCAGAAGGCATAAAGTATACTGAGTAAGGATGACTCACAAGCAGACCACAGTCTGTCTTAAGCAATCCTTTCTCAAGTAAACCAACCATGAGTAAGGGATAGGTCTGCTCACAAGTAGACAGGAAACCTGTACAGAAGTAAACCTTTTGTCCTTACTCAAGAGTATATGTACTCATAAGTAAAGGGGACATCTACCCCTGAGATTGAAAAGTTACTCACAGATCAGGATGAACTGCTTATACGCAAGCAGAAAGATACGTAACTGGAACTCAAGTGGAGGAGAACTCGGCTCGAATGTGACCGGACACAGCGCAATGCCCATTTAAACCTTTATGCGGAGGTGGTGCGTTCAGCAAAAGCATCACTTCTGCAGGTTCACGTTCAGCAGAGTTACCCCGGATTGTGAGGAGTTTGATTTAGGATCCTTCCCGTTCGAACCAGTCCCTCAAGATTATGTTCTATCTACTGTGATGCTTTTAATGGGTTCCTTGTGGACAAAATCTCCCTTATTTGGGCTGACTTGGACTCCACTGTTTTTGCAGTCTATTAAGGTGGTGTCCAGCAAACCCTCTTGCAGTATTAGATTGGATCAGTTTCAAGCTGTGATGCCTATGGACGTGGACAAGCTGCTTGGGGTGGTGTGGCTTACCACTTGTTCTCTGGATCCTTGCCCATCTTGGCTGCTTCTATCTAGCAGGGAAATTGTTGGAGCTGGCCTAGTTAATATCATTAACTCATCACTGAGGGAGGGTAGGATGCCTCCTTGTTTGAAGGAGGCAATGATTAGACCACTTCTGAAGAAGCCTCCCCAAGATCCTTCAGTGATGGATAGTTATAGGCCGGTCTCCAATCTCCCATGGTTGGGCAAGGTGACTGAGAGTAGTGACACTGGCTAACGAGCTCCAGGCAGTGTTGGAAGAAACTGATTATCTGGACCCATTTCAAACTGACTTTAGGTGCGGGCTATGGGGTGGAGACCGCCTTGGTCAGCCTGATGGATGACCTTTACCAAGGAAACGACAGAGGGAGTGTGACTGTTGGTTCTTTTGGATCTCTTGGTGGCGTTTGATACCATCGACCACGGTGTCCTTCTGGAATGCCTGGGGGAGTTGGGGATAGGAGGCATTGCTCTGCAGTGGTTCCGCTCCTATCTCTCTGGTAGATTCCAGTTGGTGGAAATTGGCGGCGGTTGCTCTTCGAAACGGGAGCTACTATATGAATCCCTCAGGGCTCCATTCCGTCACTAATGCTTTTTAACATCTACATGAAACTTCTGGGTGAGGTTATCAGCAGATTTGGTGCAGCATGTTTTTAGTATGCTATCTCTTTCGCCTTATCATTATCATCATCATCATCATCCGGCAATGGCATTCACTCCCTAAATGCCTTCCTACGGGCAGTAATGGGCTGGATGAGCGATAAGTTGAAGCTGAATCCACGCAAGGCAAGTGCTCATTGTGGGGGATCGGAATTTGAGGGATAAGTTAGATGTTCCTGTGCTGTGTGGGGTTACGTTCTCCCAGAAGGAACAGGTACACGGCTTGGGAATGCTTTTGGATCCAGGCCTCACCCTGGTATCTCAGGTGGAGGCTATGGCCAGGAGCGCTTTCCATAAATGTTGGCTGACTCGACAGCTGCATCCATTCCTTGAAGAGAACGATCTCAAAACAGTGGTGAATCAGCTGGTAACCTCCAGGCTTGACTATTGCAATGCGCTCTACGTGGGGCTGCCTTTGTATGTAGTTCGGAAACTTCAAAATGTACTGGTCTCTGGGATAACCCATATGATCCTGTTTTGAAACAGTTGCACTGGCTGCTGATATGTTTCCAGGTGAAATACGAAGTGCTGGTTATTACCCTAAAAGCCATTAACGGCTTGGGTCCAGGCTACCTTGGAGAGCACCTGGCTTCTTCTGCGTCCAACATGCGTCCACATCGCATGTTGAGGTCATCTGGCAAGGTCCATCTCCAGTTACCACCAATACGTCTGGGGACAACTCGGAATTGGGCCTTCTCTGTAGCTGATCCTGGCCTAAGCAATGTACTCCCAGCAGATATCCGCAGTTTAGGCTCGCTGTTGGCCTTTAAGCGAGCCCTAAAAACTAATTTGTTTGGCCTGGCCTTCCAAGGTTTTAAAATTGCTTTAAAGTATTTTAATTGGTTTTAAACACTTTGAGTTGTTTTGAAATTGTTTTTATATTGTTTTAAGCAGTGTCTTTTAAATGGTGTTTGTTTTTATGGTGTGTGTTTTTACTTCTTGTGCACTGCCCAGAACCTTTGGATGGGGCCATCTATAAATGTAATAAATAAATGTGTCACTATAAATTTAATAAATAACTGTGTCACTCATGAGTAAGGCTGATAGTCTACTCCCAAGTAAGGATGTGACATCTACCTGCGGACATGTTTGAGAGTCTACTCAGCGGTGAGAATGGAAGGCCTGCCCCTAACCCTACCGTGCTCCATTGGCCTCCAGCAGTCCTGCAAACCCCCAAGAAGACCAAATCTTGTCATTATTCCACCATTTTTCACAGAAAACAAATTTCAAGAACAAAAAGAACCACAAAATGGCTCCATCTGACAAAATGGTGGCTGGAAATGACCTCTGAGGTCATTTAACCACTTTCTCCCACACATATTCCAAGGTTGGGTAACGAGGTTGCCCTGTACACAGTCCTGACAGCTTATATGGCACACACATTAAGATGGGTACCAGAATTTACTATATCCACCCTCTGTAAAGCACAGGTAAAAATGAAAAGCATCTCTCATCTAAAATCAAAGGTTTTCAGATGACTGAATTTTCAGGGGGCACCCCTGCCCCATAAAAATCTGTGGGAAAGGGAAGCTTACCAGTAGCTTTTTACCCATACTAGCCAAGTGGAGCTTCCATATCAGCCACCAATCACAATCAGATGGGAGGAAGAAAGACAGAGCACGCGCCCCAAAGGTGATCTAGCTAAGAGGGTAGGCACTCAGGGTTCATGTGTACCCTGCATCAATATTTTCTCACTCCCCTGCTTGCACAGAGGAGAACAATTTCAGCAAAATAAGATAACTGTCTGTTGCAGAAAGAAAGCAGGCTTCAAACGTGAACCTTATTGTGGACATCAGAGGTCTCCAATTACATTATTATTTTACAGTTCCTAGCCTCCAACAAGAGGGACTTGTGAATCAATCATTGCAGGCTTGCCACTGTATCCCTTTCAAAGTTCTCAACCAACACATGGGAGCTTGATTCATAATTACAGCTTTGCCTGCCATTATTTTTTGGCAGAAAGACAGTCAACCCAGCACTGCAAGAACATATCGCTGGGCCTCCAACAGATCAAGCAATGCCTGCCATTAGAAACAGCTGATGGAGAGAGGAGGGTGAGTTGTTGTGGCTGCGTTACCTCCAGTGGAACTGGTTCTTCGTTGTATAGGGGTCTACAGGGACGTCCAACCATTGTCTGTTTTGCTGTATTGTATCCCTCCTTCTGTGTACCCTCCCCATTTGTATCAAAGAAGAAATGGCTAAAGCAGCTTCACCGGTTCCAAGGCCTCATCCAGAGGTCTCCATCAAAGTTCAGTGAGCCTTTTAAAGCTTCTGCAAGAGAGACAAGGCTTGAAGGGGTTGGGTTTTGGGTTGGGGTTTTTTTTTTTTAGTTTCAAGCATTATTTATCATGAACAAAATGGGATAAAGCAGCCATGGACTTTGTTGTTTCCCTTTGTTAAATGTCTTAAGAGCCACAGCCGCCGCCAAAAATACTTGGCTGCATTTCCTTCTTCCTCTTTTACTTTCCTTCCCTCTTAAAAAAAAGAGAGAGATCAAAGTAGTAGTGTTTTCCAATTCAACTGAAAGAATTCACATTTCTGTCTTTAGCTTATTTGCCGATTCTTGGTCTGCCAAATTCTTTTTGATCTAAGAGAAACTCTATTTATCTTTTTACCAGATGTTTTGGAGGTCCACACACTAAACTGTCTGGTTCTTATCTCTCTTTCTCAATGTCAAAGAGATACAAGTCATTCGGAGATCCTGAAATAAAGCCTATAGTGGGGGAGGAAGGTCAACCACGACTACACACCAACACACCCATTTTTTCAAAATGTATATCCTGCCTTTGCAGTATAGAAGTCCTTGAGGCAGCTAACTTCAAAATTAAGATCCAATAATAAATACGCCGGAACAAACTATACTAATGTAAATAAATAAATAAATAAATAAATAAATAAATAAATAAATAAATAAATAAATAAATAAATAATTTTTTTTAACATAGTGCCTATAAAATCAACCTACCAGACAGGATGAAAACACCTGCATAAAATGGATAGAAAACCAATGACGATATTTATAGATCAGTTGAATGGGCGCGGGAGCAATTAGAAGATTAGACTGAAGGTGCCAGGTCAACCTCTCTAGCAAGGGGAATCCTGAGGTGCCACCACATAAAAGCCCCACTCTCCGGTAGACATCTGTCTTATTTCTGAAGGCAGGCGGATTCCAGAGAAGGGCCCTCAGAAGATGACCTCAATGCAGTGACCGTCACTATTTTTCAAGCAGAGGCCACTTGGGCTAAAAATATCCCATGTGAGGAGATCCATTTCCCCATGCTGACCTCTGCCCAGTACTACTCTTTTCTCAGTGCTGGGGAGGCTCTTTAAGCAAGATGTTGCCCTCTCTCAAGAGCTCTAGGAGACAAGCTCTGCGAAGGGCTATTCTTCTCAGTGCTCTGTGCACACCTTCCAAGATGGGGCAGGGGCTCAAGAAGACTCCCGTTGACCATTTTCACCACGTAGCACTGCGGTTTGCCCAGCACTACATGGTGAGAAGGGTCATCTCCGCATGGTGCCAGGTGGACCCTGTAGAGAGTATTCAGCTTTGGCTGAAGCTTCACACAGGTCCAATAGTCGGGGAGACTTGATGCGGGCCACCACTGGTTCCCGGGCCTTGCAATGCAGGGCACTGCCTTGATGGATAGGCAGGTTTAAAGGAGAGAAGGCAGCCCTGCCGACACTCCAGCCCCCATGCTCTTTAGAGCTTTACAGGCCAACTCCAGCACATTGGCTTGTCTCTGGAAACAGACTGGAAGCCAGCACAGATCGTTGCGTGTTAGCAAGATGCGGCAATCTCTCGTGAGCCATTTTGCCCACGTTCTGAACCAGCTCAAGCTCCCAAACTCTTTCGAAGGCAGCCCTACATATAACACGCTGCTGTACTCAAGCCAGAATGTTAGCAACGTGCTTCATAGTAACATGAATCGGTTCCAATTTGTTCCAGGCAGTGGGATCCACGTTCCAGGTCAACAAATAGAAAGCAGACCCAGTATAAGGCCCTCGTTCGTGAACAATGAACTCCAGAATCCACAAGGCAAGCTTGTTCCCTTTCCTATCACTGGGTTTTGGAGATGCACCAAATAGGCAAAGCAGGATGAAAAATCGGGAGCTAATTCTTGACATCCCAAGGGTTACTCTGCATCTTGCCCTCTCCCCCCACACTGCTACAGTCATCGAATGGAGCTGGTTCAGCTCTGAAACTTAGCAAACAATTGTGCACGGGCCAAGGGATGCTCACAGGTGTAAGCACCTGGAAAAACAAACCTAACAGAAGGCCACCTCTAAGGGTGGAAGACAAAGAGAGAGGCAGCGTTTGTCAAAAGTGCACAATTCCAAGCAACATGCTTAATTAAAGCCAAAGTGGAAGCTCTCCCCATCCCCACATTTCTGTCTGCAGAGATCTAGAGGAAAATTAGAGGCGAGCCGGTAATCGCTGCATCCAATTCTGTCAGCATCGCGGTGGAGACAGCCATGGGGAAAGGAGATAAACAATCTTCAGATAGAACAATTAAAGTTCAGCTGCACGCCAATCACGGCATGGCATCCGGGAGCGAAATGAAGTCACGGCTTATTCAGTGCTTTGCCATCCTGGGAACAAGGTACACACCAACCCGGCTGGTTCCGATCTGCATCTTTGCCTGCTCTTTTAGCTTCAGCTTTTCCAAAACAGTCAAGGCCTGTGCAACGCGGACTGGACTCAAGGACTCTCCTGCAGTGAACCCGTAGCCATCTCTAGTCAGCCGGCAACCCATGCAAATAGGACTTGCTGCCCAGGGGGCAGACCAACCACCCGCCCCCCCACACCCCGTCATTGTCTAGTGACACTGGGCATGTTGCTGTGCGGCTCCATCATTAATTCAGCATTTCACCGTCACGCTCAATGCATATAAAAACTCAGGGTAATTACAGCCTCTCATTAGAGCAGGCCAAGCTGTATGCCAATCTCTCACTAGGGAGAAATAACTTCTTTTCCAGAAGAAATAACATCTTCCTTACCCCACCCCACCCCCAGGTCCTTACACCTGTGAGCATCCCTTGCCCCGTGCACAATAACCCATGCAGATGTTGGGGGGGAACCAACTTCCCCAACATCTGCCCCAAACACACACACACACACACACACACACACACACACACACACACACACACACAGGACATATATCTTTCAACTGAGTTCCTAGCAGAGAAGAGATGGGCTGGAAATGGGTGTCTAAAGAGTTCCATTCTCCTGTTCTAGGCTCGTGCCTACAGAGGCATTACATAGGAATGCAGCCTTAAACCAAGTCAGACCTCGGGGCCATCCTCACTCCGCTCTGTCTACTGTCTCAGTATTGTCTATACCAAGGGTTCTCAATGTTGGGTCTCCAGATTTTATTGGACTTCAACTCCCATAATCCCCAACCAAAGGCCACTGGGGCAGGGGATTGTGGGAACTGAAGTCCAATAGCATCTGGGGAACCCAACGTTGAGAATCCCTGGTCTATACTGACCGGTAGCACCTCTCCTATTGTTCAGGCAGGAACCTCTCCCAGCCCTACCTGGAGATGCTTCCAGGGAGTGAACCTGGGACCTTGTGCATGCAGAGCAGATGCTCTCCCACAGAGCTATGGCCCCATCCCCAGGTCCATGACCCCAAGGCTTGGTGTGGTACTCTCCAGAGCGGTGGAAGAGTCAGAGGGGAGAGGCAGAGCCTGGGAGTAGAGTACAGAGGCTTGGCTATCCCCTGGAGCCTCGCCTCCATGGATGCCTCTTGGCTGGCAGCCTTCTACGTTCATGCTGGAATCAAATCCTCTGCAGCCTCCATGTTGGAATCCTCCTCTGACAGGGTGTGTGCTGGCAACCCAGGACAACCAGGAGAGTTGGTCTGGTGGTCGCAAGCATGACGTCCCCTTAGCTAAGCAGGGCCCACCCTGGTTGGATTTGAATGGGAGACCACATGTGAGCACTGCAAGGTATTCCCCTCTGGGGATGGGGCCGCTTTGGGGAGAGCAGAAGGTTCCAAGTTCTCTCCCTGACAGGATCTCCAAGATAAGGCCGAGAGAGATTCCTGCCTGCAACCTTGGAGAAGCTGCTGCTAGTCTGGGTAGACAATACTGAGCTAGATGGGCGTATGATCTGACTCAGTATATGGCAGCTTTCTATGTTCCTAACCCATCAACAGCAATATCACACAGGTGACATTATCAGCTCGTTGAATTCCGTGCTGCAATGTGCTGGAAGGCAAAAGGGGGCTCATTTCTCTACTCTCCACAGTCATATGCTTTATTTGCCATTTTGTTGGCCTTAAAAAAAAATTCAATCTTTTATTAAGAATCTATATGCTTTAAGCCTCGATCATGTGGCTATCCTTTTATAAGTCACTGCTTGTACATCGGGTCCAGTGCCTCAACCAAGTACTGCAATGTTGTTGACTACAACTCCCAGAATCCTCAGCTACAATGAGGAGAAGAGAGCTGGTCTTGTGGTAGCAAGCATGACTTGTCCTCTTAGCTAAGTAGGGTCTGCCCTGGTTGCATATGAATGGGAGACTTGATGTGTTAGCACTGCAAGCTATTCCCCTCAGGGGATGAAGCTGCTCTGGGAAGAGCAGAAGGTTTCAAGTTCCCTCCCTGGCTTCTCCAAGATAGGGCTGAGAGAGACTCTTGCCTGTAGCTTTGGAGAAGCCGCTGCCAGTCTGTGAAGACAATACTGAGCTAGACAGACCAATGGTCTGACTCAGTATATGGCAGTTTCCTATGTTCCTAATGGCTTTTGCCTGGGGATTATGGGAGTTGTAGTCAACAACACCTGGGAATTCGTGTTAGAGGAGGCACTGATCTAGGCCAGTTCCAAGTGCCTAACTTGCCTAAGTACTTTCTGAAGTTAGTGTCCAAAATGGAAAGCTACTGATGAACCCCAATTTGTTATGGTGCCTCTCAATACAGAGAGAGAGAGAGAGAGAGAGAGAGAGAGAGAGAGAGAGAGAGAGAGAGAGAGAGAGAGACACCAAGCATACCTTGGTGTGCTTTTCCCATTCCTCCCACTGCCGATGGACACCTGTCGTGTATACCGATACATGACTTCCACCTTACCTTTCAATCGCCAAGCATGCCCAAGGTGGCTCACGTCAACTCAACCAATCAATGCATGTAGTCAACAGACCGAGAGGCGCCTTCACCTCCCGATCTCCTGCCAAGAGCATCCCGAGGCGGCGGCGTTCCCATCCCAGGCTACGCTGGCCATCACGCTCCGGCGCGCCCTCCTCCCCTACCTGCTGCTGTGCCCCTCATCAGCCGTCCTCACTAACACCCCCATAAAACCATGCTCCCTCTGCTTTATGTCATCTGCCACACAGAAGATGCCGGCTGGCTGTAAAAACACTGGCCTTGTTTTAATTGGCGTCGTATTTCAAGCTGCTCCTCTGCAAGGACAGGCTGCCAGCAAGCCCAGCCCAGCCCAGCCCTTCCGGGTATTTGCTCCAGTCCAGGGCTTGCTTACTGCAAGGGCATCACAGATGATCACATCTTTTAACTGAACCATCTCTGCATAAATTCACAGAGGGTTTGAGCGTCTCTGGGCCCAGAAGGAGCTCTCTTGCCCCTGCCTGCATCCATCTTTGCACCCTCAGTCCCAACCACTAGACTATTTCTTCTTAAAAGCTACCTTTAGCAACCACGAGGAAGGCCCAAGTTAGCACCCAAAAGGGCCTCTTGTATTATTATGCAGTGCTATTGATGGTTTAGGTGACATATTTCTATCCCACCCTATATGCAAATCTCTGGGCGGTTCACAATCTAAAAGCCAAACGACTACAACACAATTAAAAGCTGGATTAAACAGGTATGTTGCTAGATTTTTCTCTAAGACTTTCAGAGGAGCGGAGGCTCTAATTTTTTTAGGAAGCACATTCCAAAGCCCTGGAGCGACCCTAGAAAAGGCCCGGTTTTCAGCTGCCACCATGATAAGAATGAAGAACTTTTTAAAAATCATGGTTTCGCGATTGTTTTCTTTAAAAACAAACAAAAACAACAACGGTTAGAAGTCTCATTACTCCCATCGGAGGGGGGGTGGCTGGAGGGAATCTAATAGGATTGGGTGTACTTGCAACCAGGAAACCCCAGCTCTGTGCTCAGTGCCTTAGTGCTGGCCAGACAGAACACATTTGAGATCTACTGGGCGATTTTCACCAGCAAGGGTCCCTTACTCCCAATGGTTAACTATAGAGTGAGTGAGTGAGTTTCCTGCCAGGGCAAGCTTATGCCAGCTGTTTCTCTTTTGTGGAGTGGTTTTTACTTGCCACACCTATCAGTTCATTGCCTTTGGTCAGGTCTTCCTGCAGCTCTGCTAGCCAATGGTAAAGCTTTGTGCGTGTGTGTGTGTGTGTATGTGTGTGATCAAGTTGGTGTCGACTCTTAGCGACCACATAGATAGATGCTCTCCAGGATGGTCTGTCTTCAACTTGGCCTTGAAGGTCCCTCAGTGGTGCATTCATGGCTGTCGTCATCGAGTCCATCCACCTTGCTGCTGGTCGTCCTCTTCTTCTCTCTTTCCTTAATTTTCCCCAGCATTACGGACTTTTCAAGGGAGCTGGGTCTTCACATAATGTGTCCAAAGTATGATTGTTGGTGTGGGTGGGTGTGTGTGTGTGTGTGTGTGTGTGTGTATATTTATATTTATATATATATATGCAGCTTGTATGTTGTGCTTTTCTATCCAGGTCATCACTCCAGTGCAATGCTCAGGGGGTGCCTTGGGTCATTGGCTCCACCCCTGAGCCAGCATTCTGCACCTTGCTCTGCACTCCACCAGGCCACTGGGGCTGGCTCTGGCTGGTGTCCCTTGGGGTTCCAGTTAAGAAGTAGACACCACAAGCCTGAAATCTGCCCACCTAACAGCCCAGTTGAAGGTCTTTCCCTCTTTACTGCGGGGCTCCAATTAGCCAGAAAGCACGGCTTCAGGGTTCTTCCTGGCTCTCTCCCCAATGTCCCTACTTGTTCACCACCCCACTGAGCTTCCACATTTTAATCCGATTTTATTTACAGCATTTTGAAAACTCCAAACAAAAGCAATCTAGAGGAGACCCCTCGGACATAAAAAATGCAATCACCACATCTGAGATTGACCCCACTTCAAACACTTATTAAAAACCTTTCAGCTCTAGTCTCATTTTCTGTGGTCTTATAAGCTCAATTCCCTGATGAACACAACACCGCCAGTTTAAAACAAAATCCTCAACGCTCGTCATTCAGCTTTGATGAGACAGTATTTCAAAAAGAGAGCCAACTCTTATTTTCCTCTTTATTTTTTTTTTAAAAATATCTAAACCCACCTCTGGAGTAGAGAAAGACTTGGAAATACACAGCATATTCCTGCTCCAACGTTCTAAATGTTTCCCACACTCTGGACCAACATCTAGATATGCACATCTCTTCCTCTTCTTCAGTTCCAGAACCACTGCTCAGGGCTGGACACAGAGAACAGAGTCCCTAAACACTGACAGTAGAGAGGAGAGAGCCGATCTTGTGGTAGCCAACATGAATTGTCCCCTTTGCTAAGCAGGATCCACCCTGATTTCCATTTGGGTGGGAGACTACATGTGAGCACTGTAAGAGATACTCCCCTTTGGGGAAGGGGATGCAGTTCAGTGGAAGAGCACCTGCATGCTTACATACAGAAGGCCCCAGGTCTAATCCTTGGCAGCATCTCCAGATAGGGCTGGGAGAGACGCCTGCCTGAAACCTTGGAGAAGCTGCTGCCAGTCAGTGTAGACAATACCGAGCTAGATGGACCAATATTCCAATTTAGTATAAGGCAGCTTCCATAGTTCAGTGGTAGAGGATCCGTTTGCTTGCAGAAGGTCCCAGGTTCATTCTCCAGCAACTTGAGGTAGGGCTGGGAGAGACTCCTGCCTGAAACCTTGGAGAAGCTGCTGCCAGTCAGTGTAGACCATATTGAGCTAGATGGATCAAGGGTCTGACTCAGTAGAAGGCAGCTCCCTATGTTCCTATGAATGCATGTTGTGTGTGTCTGTGTGTGTGTGTGTGTGTGTGTGTGTGTGTGTGTGTGTGTGTGTGTCCTGGTGGTATTCTTACCTTCGAAATGCCAATCTCCTGTTTATTGTGAATGTGGCTACTATCTACCTCTGAGTCTTTCCCTTCACCCAGGCAAGCGATTCTAAGGCCAGGCTCCGGTTTACGGTGCCACCGGGCAACGCAAGCCTCAGCCCGGGAATTGGAATGGTCCATGTCAGTAATTAAACTGCCAAACAGCTGCCTGCTCCACGAAACCTTGGCGCGCCCTGGCTCCACATCCAGCAAGATGGGGACCATCTGCCCTCTGCCATGTCGACAGAGCAGCTGCAGACACCCCGAGGCGGTTTGAAGAGCAGGGGCAGGAGGGGTGTCAAGCAAATAAATGAACAGATCTGAGGCAACGCACGCAAAAAAGAAGAAGAAAAAGAATCAGTAGGAAAGGAGGGTTAAATCAGCCTTGCCAGCTGCCCCAGTCAAACAGTCCCCCTCCCCACTTGTGCTTCTGGGGCTGGCATCGATTTCTATTTGTCAAGTTGACAGTCCCTTCAGGCTCCAGTTCTCAAGATTCTGCATTCGCCTTTCTTCTCCCCCACCTCCCACTGTGCAAGGGAGAGAAGGAAGGCCCCGTTCTACCCACCTCCTTCCCCATCCAGGCTCAACCCCCTCTCTTTTCTGGCCCTCGCCAGAGCCGAATGCAATTGCAGTGGGGTGGATCAACGATATGCAACCAAGCATCCTTTTCATTTCTCCATTTGCAACACAGGAAGCTGCCTTCTACCGAGTCAGACCCGTGGTCCATCTCGCTCAGTATTGTCTACCCAGACTGGCAGCGGCTTCTCCAAGGTTGCAGGCAGGAATCTCTCTCAACCCTATCTTGGAGATGCTGCCAGGGAGGGGACTTGGAACCTTCTGCATGCAAGCAGGCAGGTGTTTTTACACTGAGCTTCGACTCCATCCCCTATGGGGAATATCTAAAGTGCTCACATGCAGTCTCCCATTCAAATGCAAAGCAGGCAAGACCCTGCGTAGCAAATTCATGCTTGCTACCAATTAGTACTTTTTAAGTACTGAAAGCCGACAAGCATCACGGACACCTAGTTCACTCAGAAAAGCCTGGAACGTGGCAAACGTAATGAAATGGCCGTACAGGATTACATTTCAGAAGCACTGTATAGCTAAGCATTTGGACGCTGTGTAACAAGAAGAAACCTGGTCAAAGTATGGTATGAATACACACAAGTCTCCTGTGGCAAGTTCTCTGGTAAGGGCCCGTGATAAGGTCTGATAAGTCCTCTTTGTAAGCAGCGATGCTGTGTGAGTGTGTATGTAAATATTTTAAAAGGTAATACAAAAATCCCCCCTGAACTATAATGCTGGGCTCAAGGAACCTGTTTTCAGCATCCCCATCATCTACTAAATGTGCTTCCTCTTAGAATGGGAAGAAATAAGCTGAAATGAAATGAAATCCACTGTGTGTCTGTAATATTACAATGCAAAGGGCGGGGGGGGGGATTCAATCGCTTCTGTTCCGGACCCTAGGAAAAAAAGGCAGCCGAGCACATTATGCAAGAATTCAGAACACTTGCACAGAGCTGCCAATGAAATACCAATAAAACAGATTAATATCCTTGGAACTGGGGAGAAATGGGCTGGTCTCCAATCTGGGCTTAATGGCTTTTCTAAAGAGGAAGGAAAGAAGGGGGCCCGGTGGAACAGCGTGCCGAAGAATGAGAACGACATCTGTAATGACACTGTAAAACCTCGTTCTAAACTGCGAGGAACTTTTTTTAAAAAATTGAGCACTGCAGCCTTGGCTGCCAAGGTGAGGCTGGATGCGTGGGCAGCTGGCATGCTGGCATGGTGCCCTTTCTCAACAGGGAGCTGGGAAGGGAAGATCCAGTATGCCAGCCCGCACAGCCTGACCCAGGTTGCCATCCCACAGAAGGCACAGCTTGCCGTGGCTCACGGCAGGCTTCTTAGAGCGGTGAGCAAAGGCATCTCATTGCTCTGCGGAGCTGCATTTTAACTGGGATGCCTCTGGCAAAAAGCCCCCTTGGTCTCTTTTCCTTGGCCAAGGCTCTTCATGCAGCTCTGAAGCCCAGCACTGATGGCAAGCCACTCAGGGTTGAACCAAGGCTGTGCGATGCATGACGGGCTAGAGTCCTCTCGCCACACAGAAGACACCCATTTAGCTCCTTACAGGTGGGAATTAAACCATTTGGGGCTTGGATATCAGAGAGCCATTTTCTCCATGGTGGTGGAAAGGATCTTCAAACGCCTGCCCCGGAAATCAGTGGGAGAGTCGGCAGGAAAGCTTCTTCAGTTATGTTCTTCCTAGCAACGTGCAGGGTAGGAACGGTGTCTCACGGGGTCTGTGGAGTTGCAGGCTAATCCTGCCGCGCTTCATGGGCAGGCAACAGCAGAACCAGAGGTGTGGGACAGAGGCCATGTTATGACATCATCAGTCTGTTTGCAGGAACTCGGACCAGACCTGGGGCATTGAGGTGCAGCAGGATCTCGTTTCTCAGAGCAAGGCAGACACAAACAGCAGCAGCGGCGGCGAAGAGCAGCCGTCCCGATTCAGTCGCCCTACAGGGCTGTTGTCTACCTATAATTTCCTTCCAGACTGTGGGTCCTTTGGAGACAGGGAACCATCTTTTACTGACACCGCCCTTGTTTAAGCTTGGAGCCCTTCTGTTGAAAAGTGCTATATAAATATCCATAGTCGCAGCAGCCGCACTTGCCTGTCTGGGAGCACCGAGGGAATAGACAAAATCTCCTCCAAGCCATGAGGAAAGGGCTCCAGGGAGGTTCTACCAGACGCACGCTGAGGCCAAGCAGGGCTCCCGAGACACACGGCTCTCCTCCAGCCGCCAGCCACGCCCCAGCACTAGGACCCAGAGGACCCTGCACACCTGCAGCCAGGGAGTTGGGGGCGGAGCAGGCAAGAGGGCAGCGGCCAGTTCAACTGACAGGTAAAGGCGGTTTTATTTCCCATGATGTCTGATGGTCTTTTTCTGTCCATTTTACTGTCTCTGCATTTTGTTGCTGCTGCCTGACGATGTCTGGTGGTTGTATTTATGGTTATTGTTGCTTTTTTTTATATATTGCTTTTAAGTATTTTTGCTTTTTAAGGGAGGAGAGCTGGTCTTGTGGTAGCAAGCATGAATGGCCCCCTTTGCTAAGCAGGGTCTGCCCTGGTTTGCATTTTGAGTGGGAGACTTGATGTGTGAGCACTGGGAGAGATTCTCCTCAGGGGATGGAGCCACTATGGGAAGAGCAGAAGGTTTCCAGTCCCCTCCCTGGTAGCATCTCCAAGATAGGCTGAGAGAGACTCCTGCCTGCAACCTTGGAGAAGCCGCTGCCCATCTGGGTAGACAATCCTGAGCTAGATGGAGCAAGGGTCTGTCTCCACATAAGGCAGCTTCCTGTTTTCCTGAATGTCTCTTCCATTAAAATGCCTTGAAATCACACTGCAATAGCGGAATTTTAGAAACAAATATGCAGTACAGTCCAGCTCAACAGCTATCAACTGTTAGCATCCCCTGCTAACTGGGCAAAGAGGCACCTTTTATCACGGTTATTATCTTTATTTAGCAGGGGGAGAGTAACTGGCCCGATCCACCCCCAGCACAGTACCTCTAGTGACTGTTGCTGTTGTCTATCTTGTGTTTTTTTAGAATGTGAGCCCTTTGGGGACAGGGAGCCATCTTATTTATATATTATTTCTCCGTGTAAACTGCCCTAAGCCATTTTTGGAAGGGCGGTATAGAAATCGAATTAATAATAATAACAACAACAACAACAACAACAACTTGAAGAAGGAAACAGAGGGTTTAAAACTGGCCGCGCAAGAACAGGCACTAAGAACAAATGCAATAAGAGCAAAAGTCGAAAAATCCACAACAAACAGCAAGTGCCGCCTTTGTAAAGAAGCAGATGAAACAGTGGACCACCTAATCAGCTGTTGTAAAAAGATCGCACAGACTGACTACAAACAAAGGCATGACAAGGTAGCAGGGATGATACACTGGAACATCTGCAAAAAATACAAGCTACCTGTAGCCCAAAATTGGTGGGACCATAAAATTGAAAAAGTTGTAGAAAATGAAGATGTAAAAATATTATGGGACTTCCGACTACAAACAGACAAACATCTGCCACACAATACACCAGATATCACTGTAGTCGAGAAGAAAGAAAAACAAGTTAAAATAATCGATATAGCAATACCAGGGGATAGCAGAATAGAAGAAAAAGAAATAGAAAATTCACCAAATACAAAGATCTACAAATTGAAATTGAAAGGCTGTGGCAGAAAAAGACCAAAATAATCCCAGTGGTCATTGGCGCCCTGGGTGCAGTTCCAAAAGACCTTGAAGAGCACCTCAACACCATAGAGGCCACAGAAATCACCATCAGCCAATTACAAAAAGCAGCTTTACTGGGAACAGCCTATATTCTGCGACGATATCTATAACAATTGACAATAAAATTCTGGCATCCCAGGTCCTTGGGAAGGACTCGATGTCTGGATAAAACAAACCAGTCAATAACACCTGTCTGACTGTGTAAACAAGGAATACTAATAATAATAAACGCTATAGGGGCCACAGAAATCACCATCAGCCAATTACAAAAAGCAAATTTACTAGGAACAGCCTATATTCTGCGATGATATCTATAACAACAGCAACAAAATTGACAATAAAATTCAGCCATCCCAGGTCCTTGGGAAGGACTCAATGTCTGGATAAAACAAACCAGTCAATAACACCTGTCTGACTGTGTAAACAAGAAATAATAATAATAACAACAACAACAGCTGCCCTTTCCCAAAAAGGAGGACACCCCTGCCATTGCTGTCGTTCCCCAAGATGGAGGTTTCCCAAATGGCAGGGTGTGGCCCCTTCTTTGTGATCAAAATGTAACAGCAGCTGCCCAGTTCTGAGCTCTGCACGAAACGTTTTCCTTAGAAGAGAAGGGGGCTGTCAACTTGCCCTCGTTGCAAGGAAATGTGCACATGCTGAAGAACCGGCTCCCGCTGAATTATTGGCTCTGTCTGCAGGAAGAAAACGAAATCCACCCTTCTGTTTCTGAGAAGTTGCTCTTGACACCCACTGCATGGTAGGCAGAAAAAGTCAGCAAAACTCAAGGAAAGCAGAAAGCTCACGTCAAGGGGGGAAAAACAACCGAGCGACATTGACTCCTGACTAATGCTTCAGAACAGGCATGGATGATTTGTGGATGATTTTTAAATCGTTGCATTGTTTTAAGTTTGTGTATATATCTTAACTTGTTTTATGCCACTGTTAACCGCCCAGAGACGAAGGTTTGGGGCGGTGTACTAATGTGATAAATAAAATATAAATAAATAAATAAATAAATAAATAAATAAACTTCCATCACCCCCAACCACAAGAAATGGATGGGCATGATGTGAGCTGTAGTTCAACAGCTGCTGGAGGGCCCCCGATGGCCCACCACCCCTGTTTCAGACTCTCTCTGACATGTCAAAAAAGGAGTAACTTCATTGTCCATCCAACGACACAAAGCTTTGGAGCGAAAACAGGAAACAGATTCCTACTCAGCTCAAAACCAGAAAGGACATTTTTTTAAAAAAAACCAAAATGGTCAAAAGATAAGAACCAGAAGGAGTGAGTGGAAGGCACCTCACACCTGCACCCATCAAAGCCTTGCTACCTGCCGGCACAACCTGAGGATGGAATCCAAGTACCTTAAGACAGATGTCAAGGAGCAGCAAGTCCGATGGAATGAGAACTTTATCTGGCTATCAGCACTGGATGGCCGGCCGCAGGAGTCGTCTTCTACAAAAGCAAGGCCATCATATCGATGCCGAGCACAGAGCAGCAATGCCAAGGAGCTCCCAAGCCTCTCACACGTTGTCCTAAATGACGTCAGATCTCCCTCCAGAATCCTCTGCCTCCCCATTCCCCTGCAGTGCGTTCCTGCCCCTTCCAGCCTTCCAGACTACATTGGGATGCTAAAACCTCCTGGCTTCTGGAGCCGCAGAGGCAAGTACCTCTTCATTCAGAGAAGATGAGGGACCGGCAGCAAAAGGCCGGCTGCCTCCAGGCTGAGTCACACGCGACATTTTTCAAGCCGAGGGCAATTCCTGCGAGGGATGAGTTAAGCGGATGAGACAGGCAAGCAAATTCCAGCCCAGAAACTTAAATTTGGGGTATTTCATTTAAGGGATTAGAGTGAATACCAGGAAAACAACTGACATTCTGCTCATCCAGATTTGTTCTCATATTTTTGAATTAAAAATTACCTGGCCATGTTCGCAAAGTCGAACGGAAGCATTATGAATCCTACAGTGTTCCTTTGCAATGTTATTTTTGCATTTCTGTACAGCACACCATGTGGGCTCAAGTTTGCCGCAGTTTTCAATTCTGTCGCTCCATTTGTGCCTTTGTCCAGCAAATCACCAATGTGGATGTGTGCGCTGATCAAATAAGCAGTCTGGAAATGACCGTATGCATGGTTGCCTCGTGACTCGTCTCATATGGTGGTGTAGCAATATGCATGTGTGCATTGGTAATGTGGCAGGGGAGAGACGTGAGTGAATCGAAGGAACGGAAAACCAGGCCTGTTTCCCTTCCAAATTTAATTTTAGAAGCTGTTCTTGTTAAACTGGCTTTTGGGAGAAGCAGACTCAGGACAGGGCAAAGTAGAGAAATGACATCGGAATAAAATAGCGGGAATCCTCTCATTCCTGGACGGGTGCTGTGTTTGGAAGCAGAACTCTCCAGCTGTATCTCTTGGCATGTCACTATTTCTCAACTTAGCCTACTCCACAGTGTGTATAAATGACCTCTACAGTAGAGGGAGTTTGACTCTGTTGGTTCTTTTGGATCTCTCAGTGGCTTTCAATACCATCGACCATGGTATCCTTCTGGACAGCCTGGGGGATTTGGTGATAGGAGGCACTGCTTCACAGTGGTTCCACTCCTATCCCTTGGGTAAATTTCAGATGGCAGCACTTAGTGACAGGAGCTATTATATCGAGTCTCTCAGGGCTCCATGGTGTCACCAATGATTTTTAATACCTGCATGAAATTGATGGATGAGGTCATCAGGAGTTTCAGTACACAGTTTCATCAGTACGTTGATGACACCCAAATCTATTTCTAATATCTATTTCATATTTTATTATTGATCTATCATATTTCTACACCACCCGATATAAACATCTCATCATCAGGAAATGGCATTCACTCCCAAAATGCCTGCCTACGGGCAGTAATGGGCTGGATGAGGTATAAAACATTAAAACTGAATCCAAGTAAGACATGTCCTGGATGGAGTCACACTTCTCCAGAAGGAACAGAGATACAGCTTGAGAACGCTTTTAGATCCTGGCCTCACATTAGTATCTCAGGTGCAGGCTATGGCTAAGAGCGCTTTTCATCAGCTTTGGCTGATTTGAAAGCTATATCCATTTGCTGAAGAGAATGAACTCAAAACCATGGTGCACTGCAAGTCAAACCTCCAAGCTTGACTTCTGCAATGCGCTCTACATAGGGCTACATTTGTATGTAGTCCAGAAACTTCAGTTAGATCAAAATTCAGCAGCCAGATTCGTCTCTAGGGTAAACCCAGATCGACTACATTATGCCTGGGCTTAAACAGTTACACTGGGTGCTAATATATTTTGTGGCAAAATACAAAGTTTTGGTTAATACCTTTAAAGCCCTGAAAGTCTTAGGTCTGGGTTACCTTAGAGAGCCCTTTCTTCTGCATGATCCCTACCACATATTAAGGCCAACTGGAGAGGTCCACCTCCAGCTACCATAGGTATGTCTGTGGGCGATTTGGACTCGATACTTCTCTGCAACTGCTTCTAGTTTGTGGAATGTGCTTGGTGCAGAAATCCAAGGCTTAGCAGCTTTCCGGGCCTTTAAGAGAGCCCTTGACATTTTCTTCTTTGGTCTGGCCTCCCAGGGTTTTGGAACTCCTTTTGTTTGCAACTTTTATATGGTTTTGGTTTCTGATTGTTTTGGTGGTTTTAATTGACAATTTCTTTGTTTTGTTGTTGTGAACTGCCCAGAGCTGATAGATGGGGTTGTATAGAAATATAATATGAATGAATGAATGAATGATGGCATTGAATCAAAGTAAGGTACCAATTTGTATAGTACTCTGTACCATTAAAATTCCTCATGATAATCATCCTGCGGTATCAAGTTCAGCAGGCAGAACTGTACAGCCAGCATAAAAGCTGTGAAGTTCTCCTTTGAGATGGAAATATACAACTAAGTGAGGCTGGCTTGAGCAAGCCAGCCTCCAGAGACTATGAGGTTCTACATGCTACAATTTAACTAAGAAGTCAACACCCAAGTACTCCTAAAGTATCTTTACGACTCAAGTTTGCTTAAACATTAAAACTATTACAAAGTAGGAGTGAACGGCCTTGTCCATCATCATTGTCCCCTGCTTTATTATTGCCCCATGCAACCATAGTGGGAAAGAGATTGCCATCGCGGTTGCCATCACTGGAAAGAGGAGTTTGATTGATCAAGAACCAAGATATCCTTACCAGCCATTCCTGCTACATGACAACCTATGACATGGGATATTCCAGGAAAGCAAGGGAACCTGACATTGTTTAAGAAAAGCATCTCCGTAGATTAGGATCCCTACCAAACTGCAATACTGAGGCTGCGGCTCTTACCATCAGCAATGAAGTGCTCCGGTACATGCAGTGTCACCTTGACCGTCAGCGGGCAGGACAGCTGAGTGCCACATACCATGGCCAGGATGCAGGAGCTCACCGCTATCAGTGTAAGGGCTGTCTTGTTCACAGGACTCTTCAGGGAACCTGGAAAGCAGAAAGAAAGCACAGGTGGGACATGCAGAACATGCTCAGCCCTAGCTCACCACGATACCAGGAGGAAGGAAGTCTGAAAGGGCTGGTGGAGCTTTCAGCGAGAGGCTTCAAACAATCCCTACCAGAACTTCATCGCCACCAGCCCACATGAGACCAATACATCCATGCATTCAGCTGCAGTATTCCTTCTGAAACCCTGTTCAGGAATGATCTCATTATAAACATCTTGTGGTACAAGGCAAGGCACTACTCTCGCCGCAGTACCCAGTCAATGGAGTTCACACAGAATTCAGTCACAGACACGATGCTGAGATATTGGGGGGTAAGAATGGCATTTCAATCAATGTTGAGCTTGAATGAGCTCCTCATCTGGGGAAACTTCGCTCAAAAGCAGCTCCTGTTCAAAAGCAGAACTGTCTAGTTCCCACAAAAGGCCGCTTTGCAGGACTGACACAGCCATCCTTTTGAACGGGAGCTTCTTTGGGACAAGATTATTTTAGCTGGGAACATGTGGTTCCCCGTCCCCCACCTACTAGGAATGCCATTTTGAATTTTTGGCTTAGTTCTTCAGGCTGCCTAACACCGCAGGGCCAGACACAACTCCGACCGGCAACATCTCTTTGTGAGCAGGAGGGGAAAAGCAGCTTTATCCACACACATTTTGTATTTGAATAATTTATCAATACATTTGTCAAAATCCACATTCTCGTTTGCACACCTGGAGCAAATTTTGTTAGCAAAGTTCTGTCCCAGATAGGCTTCTGCCAATCTAATGGTGTTGGACAATGTGAAGGTTTCCCGACAGAATTGAGACCAAGTCTAACCGCAGTTAACAATGAACCAGCTGCAAATAATCAGCTGCGACGCTTCATCCGTCAGGCACCCAAATGCTATCTTTGGGGGCGCAACTGGAAACATATCTGGTTGTTGGCTTTCTGTTTCCCAAGAAGGAAAACCCAAAAAGTGTTTATCATTGTGATGGTTACTGCATATGCTGCCATGATTTATTTTCAACAGTCTTCTTCTATAATATTTACTGCCCTCGACAGCATGGAAATCTAAAGGCACGAGGTATTATTCCATTAGAGAATGTCCACATACTCTAAATATGAAGAATATTTATTGTTTCAAACACAAAACCAATGTTGATCCTTGCCAAGAAATGCATGGTTCCTAACATACCATTTACAGTTTACTCTCCTTCATTTACAGTTTACTCTCCTTCAGTCCGAGTCCCTTTCTCCCAGGTTCTTCCTTGACAGCTAATTTCCAACTGACTCCACAGCACCCATCTCTTGAACTCCTCCTGTCAATCCAAGTACCTGGCAAGAGTTGCCATGCCTAACCCACTATAACCCCAGACCAAGCAATGTATCAACACGGAAATGATTCTTCATCAGTCTGTTCTTCACAACCATGTCCAAAACTGATGAAATGTTGGATCAGTTCACCAGTCAGACAAAATTTTGTACTCATCAAATGATTCCTCAACCTATGTTGGCAAGTTACTCATCAGGATTTTTTTCCCCCACTCGTCCGGCATCATTTTTCACTTGTCACGGACAAACAAGGAGAATAGTGGATTTCCTGAGCCCTGCCAATGAAGAATACCCACTTTCAAGCACATGACATTTCCAATATTGACCAATACTAGATTTATAAATATATATGCCCCATGACCAAGAGACAGAAACCAACAGTAAACTCAGCTCTATTTTTCTGAAGGCTAAACCTCGATTTCTCAATATCTGTACACTTCTACACAAAATCTACCAGAATTCTAGGACACAAGGAAAACTGAGCTTCAGCTGAGGCATCTCAGCACACAGCAGCAACATTCCATTTGTCAGGCACAAAAGCCGTTTCGTCTCTCAGAGCTGTGCTTGCGAAGGACCTCTCAGCAAGCGGGGGCTACGATTTTTGACAGCACGAAGAACCCAGGACAACCCCAACAGTGGAGAGCCAGGGAGGTCATCCAGAGCCTCTCCTCTCCTCTCTGTGGACCATCTGTCTAACGATGCACATGCCAAAACTGCAACATCTCAGAAATAATTCTGTCTCGGCGGCACCTTTGAGCCTATGCAGAGGCAGGAAGTACAAGGGCTCTGTGAAACAGCGCCTGGCAGCTGGACTTCTGAAAGGACAGGAACCGCAATTCCAGCAGAGCCTGTTAATCGAGTCTGCTTAATTAAGGAAGTGCTTGATGTGATGCTAAACATACTTATGAAGAACATTTGGCAACCCTGTCACACAAAATAAAGAAGGTACAACCAATAAGCCAAAGTCTCTGTCTCCCACCTTCATATTAAGGCAGCCAACATCCTCTGCAATATGAACAGGACTGGGAGGGAATCATAATCCAGCACAAACAAGCAGCGAATGTCCATGCCACGTGAGCACCAAGTCCTCTTTCACCATCATAATTGGGCCGATGCGGCTTTTACAGCACCGCCGGGGTCAGAGCAGAGAATGGGTCGTGCAGGTTTAAAAGTTTAAGAGGAAACATGAGCACCAAACCGTAGAGGTAACTGTTCCAGGAAGGTGAGAACTGCAAAACTGGAACAATTGAGTTGGCAGGCTGACCTTGAGCTGAATAGGGTTTGCTGACAGGCTGGAGAGCTCCCTACGGTCCACAAAGGGCAGACCAACTAGAATACAAAAAGTGCCTTTCCTGGTACAGAATGAGAGAACATTAGCTCAGCCAGGCAACTCCCTCCAGGACGCACCACTCACGAATATGGGCAAGTTTCAAACATCTCTCCTTCCTTCTTTGGATCCTGCATCACATTCTGCAAAATACCACCAGCTTTAAAAACTTGGGCCCAGTTTCCTTCCAGAATAAGCACAGGAATGCTTCCCGAAATGGCACAATCTTGAAAAAAGTTATCAAAATGAGCATAAACAAATTCGTTTTCCACATCATGGCAGAAGAGCTGTTTGAAACCATTTCCACTTAAACCCCAGTGAAGCCAAGCTCTGTCTTACGTGCTCAGAAACTGCAGTGGAAATAAGACCTCTGGGAAGGAGAGCTGGGTAGTGCTCGGTGTCCTGCTTGCCAGATGGTTGCGGGCGGCAGGGCTGACACTGCTGAGTTGGCAAGTGGATTTGTAGATGCCGGCTCATGCTCCTAGATCTCATACTTCACCTTAGCTTTCAATGTCATAGTTTCTGTGTGCTTCAATCTCCAGTTTATTATACCGAGCTTAGCTTTCCCTGACCCCTGCTAGATATTCAGACTATCAGGAACTTCTACAGAAACATTCCCAGCAACATAACCACAACCATTTGTTGTTTTTTTAAACATCTAGAGAAGGTGTTCTTTAAACGGGATGGATGGTGCCAACTCTGTAGCAAGACTCCCACTATCCATGTGGTTGCAGGTCTTTAAACGACACACTGAGCCTTGATCATTTTAATTTGGGTCTAGGAGCCAGCCCGAAAATTGAAGAGGCAATCAATGCACACTTGGCAAAATTACCAGACTTAATGAAAGACTGAACAGGGAGGGTACGTGGGCTTCTCTTTATCCCCTTCAAGTAACATACTAAGAACAGAAACAGGGCTGTCTGGGACAAATCAAGACTAACTAATCTCTGAATATCCGAGATTAGGCACCCCTGTTAAATTTCTAGGTGCCATGGCTCCCTGGCGTCTGGGATTTGTTAAGCCCTAGGATTTTGTTTTTAAACAAAATCTCTTGTTTAGGAGAACAGAAGAAAGATCATCAGCATTGTGCAATGAAAGCAGGGGGAAACACTCCCACGGTAGTGTAAGGTTTAGCTTTAAGAGCTAAATCCACATCAATGAAACTCACACCAAAGCAGGCATACACCAGGAGACTGCAAGCCTCGTTTCTGACAACCAGCCCACAAGGGGTTATCGATTGTTGCTTGAGAGGTGGCTGTTAAGCAAACAACTTGCCCCCAAGAACTGTTACTCACCCCAGGCATGCGGCTACTCCGCGGCCAGTATGAGACAATCGCCTTCACGCTGTTTTAAGCAAAGGGACCTATCATGTTTGGTCCAAGCACTTGGCCTGCAGGACCACTAGCAGCTAACAGCATAAACACTGGGCACGTTGCCTTTAAAAACCCACCAGGAGATCAACAGCTGAAAACAAGACTTTTCAGAAACCAGAGAAATGGATGCTTTATGACCCAGCACTAACCGAACACACTGCAGCAGAATACGGAAGGGTCCGTGTAGTTTAAAACATCTGAAATCAACACCAATCCATCCATTGCCCCAGAAGCTCAAGGCTGGCAAGAAGCAGGTAAGAGCTGGGAAAGCTCATTGATTTATTGATGGCTGGTGTGGAGAACCCAGCTCTGCCTGGATGAGGCCAACCCCCATATGTCTGGGCCTACCAGAGAAACATCTGGCGAGGGGTTTACAAGCCCAGCACAATTTAAACGCAGGGACAAGCTTTATACCTTAAGGGTGTGTTTGCGAAGGAAAGCAACAGCTGAAATGCAGCTGAATGCTGAACAGCAGAAACTCAGCTTAGGAGAAGGACCGGGGGAGAAAATCCTTGAAGAGGAGGAGGAATCAGACCGGCAGAAGAAGGCCCTGAAGCAAAAAAATACCCCAACTCTTGTTTAAGAGAATGGAAGAAAGATGACGAGGAAAGAAAAAGAAAAAAAGTTTTAAAGGCGGGGGAGGCTTTCTTTTGGGCCAGGCATGGTATCCAAGCATCTTTCCACCCTCAATCCAATTAGTGGCCACTGGAAGGAAAGCTGGATTTGGAACAAAACCTCCCCTCCGCAACCTGGAATCCTGGGCACACAAGCAGTGGTTGCCAAAGTCGGATGCCTCCTGACCTCGCTTTTATGCCATTTTTCACTGGCACCAATTAGATGTGATCTAGCCTCGCTGAGGGTAGACAGATTGCTGGAGAAAGCTTCCAGGAAAGTGGAAAATCTCTCTGAAGAATTTGTGGGGAGGAAAATCAGCCAAAAAAAGGGGGGGGGTTGGTTGTTCAGCAATAGGGACCCTGAGTGCCCCAAAATGCCTTTCACTAACTGGTCAATCCCCGCCTTTCCTCTGCTCCCTGCCTCACATGGGAAAGGCGATAACCATAGTTTCACCTCGGCAAGCACTGCTTATGGTTAGAAAGGGGCTGACACCACTCCGTATGCACTTATGGCTCTCTTAATAGCTCCAGCGCCACGCAACAATATAGCCCTAAATCAACACCATAAATATACAATTGGGAAATCAGCCAACCGAACACATAATGAACTTTAATTGCCCAATTTTTAATCAGCTCGAAGTTGGTTAGCGGGAGACAGATGTGGGTCCTAAAATGCCTGGCAGTCCGATCCCCCTTCTCACCCTGAGAAGGCACAAGGCCACTTGAAAGCTGGTGACAAATCCTGACCAGAGAGAACTAAAAGGATAGAGAAGGCAGCCCCAAGGGGAAGAGACTTCCCAGACGGTTCTCAGCCATGACAAAAGCCAGCGCCATCTCCCATCGAGGTGACAGAAACCCAGTTATGAGCAACCTCAGCATCACAGCAACACGCAGAGGATGGAGAGGGGGGGTCCCCAAAACAGATACCCAGCAACTCAACCAAGCATGGTGGCCTCATCCACACCCATGTCCAGCTTCCTCTAGGGCAGGGCTGCTCAACTTTGGCCCTCCAACTGTTTCTGAAGGATGACCAATCTTTCCCAGCCACAGGGGACAATAATCAAGGATGATGGGAGTTGTAGTCCAACAAGTACAGGGAGGCCAAAGCGGTGCAGTCCTCCGGGGGGGGGGGAGCAGTGCTCACCAAGCAGTCAAGGACTCAATGCTTGCAAGCACATTCTCTGCCTACTCTTTATCCCACCCCCCTGAAAATGGATTATAGATTAAAACCATAGCAGAAAAGCTGCTTTCACTACTCAGAAGGGAAGTAGAGAAGGACCTTCTGCTTCACTTTGACTCTCTAGTTGGTATTCCCTCAGCTACAGGTTTCTGCTTTCTGTCTGGAATCCAGACATTCCACAACACATTTATATATGCTATCATACAGCAGTCGTTTGTGAAAACTTCATTGTTTGTAACGACAATCAGGGGCCCAAACATACTGGCTGTTTTACCTTTGTTTCTATTTCATTTTCTTTTCTTTAATTTCAACTGTGGGCTAAACTCTAGGATAAAAGTCAAAGAGAAGAACTATCTGGAGGATCATTCATATTTATATACACTTTACTGAACATTATTCAGAGCTAATGCAACATTACAATTTTGTAAAGGAAATTTCATGGTTTTTTTTAACAGTTAACTAATTTGTTTTTTAATTAGCACAAGCATGAAAGCTGTTCATGATGAAATTACCTTTTGTGGGGCAGTACTAATAAAGCAAATGCTTTGTTTCAAAACAAAACACTGTTTTATCATCCTTTGTTATCTGACAAGGCAAATGCCCAACCCAACTGCTCTCCACACAACCTCTAATTCAGTGCGAGTCAACAGGACAACCAGGGTGAAGTTCTTGTTTGATCCACACAATCACCCCCTTTTGGTAAGATCTCTCTCACTTGAAAGGACTAGGTCAAGACGATTCAGATCAACAGTAGTTGGACAAGAAATGGCAGAAGAGAGGCATCACCGTCAATCTATAGGATCTGGGCCACCCTCAACTGTCTGATGGCCACTGTGAGAAAGGAAGCTAGACTAGGTGGATCTTTGTTCTGAGCCCACACAGCTCTTGTGATGTTCTACTTCCTAGTCGACACCCCTTTTGAACAGGTGATTCTAATAGGGGTTTATGTTGAGAAGGTGGATAAAGACTGCTACCTGTAGAACTAAGAGGATAATTGCTCTGATGAATGCACATTCACACATGCCTCTTCCCTCCTCAAAGCAATCAGCCACCACAGACGATAATTCACAGCACGAGTCAATGGAGGCAGCTAAATCTTTGACTTAAGCAGCAGGCACCACCAGCTCCTACAAATGCACCGCCCGTCATGTTCTATTCAGCCCGAAGATCCCGCGAAGCCTGCGCTAATCTGTCTCTAATACCCAGAGCCTCAGCTGGTTATAGACTTTAGGAGTTCTAATGCCTAATACATTAAAGTAAATATGCTTTCTGCTGAAACTCTAATGTTCCAAATGTGGATCTCTCTCATATGTGTTCAGTGCACTGGCAATTTTGCCTGCAAAGGGTCCCCTCCTGTTCTGAGAGACCTGTGCAGACAAAACCGACAAGCAGTCCTATGGCACATTCGAGACCAATTCACTGATTGCAATTTCCGTTTCCACAGTCGGAGAACCTACTTTGCCATATTGTGAGGTTTCAGAAGGGCGGTGGGGCGAGATGGTTCTTCAGGCTGAAATGCAAAGGCAAGGAAAACAAGAGATGGGCATTAAGGAGAGAGAGAGAGAGAGAGATTAAGCCATGAAGTAAATCCCGGTTGGAAGCATTAATGGCCATAATCCATGTCTCCATGAGCACAGCAGTCAAATAGAATACAACTGATCCTAGGGATAGATGGGACGATTATTTCTCGGCAAAATTTCTAATGAAGAACTAAAAGCATTCAGAGATGAGGAGGGATGTCAGCAGCTTAGAAATCAAGGCCCACATGTCCCTATTAAAATTCATCCATTTAAAGATGGAACACCTAACCTGGAGTTAGTCAAAGGACAGCCATGAGATAGCAGTTATCAAAACTAACCATTCTACATTCTAACTCCATCTTTTGCCAGCCCCAGCTCTTATACACTTTCTACACAAATAGGCATTAAGGATCAGATTAATTGAAAGAATGGCAAAAGATTAAAAGCTCTTGTTGAAGTTACCCCATTACCCCCAAACAGCCAAACAGGGTCACTGCTGACATGAAAGGCATCAATAATATTTGTCTGAAATTGGATGCACCTCCTATTAGAGCCAACCCCAAAGTTCTTTATAGAATATTTTTGCTCAAAAGTTGGGAATCCGGACATGGCACAGTTTCATGAAACCACCCTTTTGGTGAGCACACTCCCAGGCGACTTGGCTGCTGGCGAGCACAGTTGCTGTTTTTTGTGGGGGGTTTTAAATCCACAAAGCTACAGGAGCAAGGACAAGAAACACTGCCCTCGCTCTGATTTGGCTTCAAGCCATTTCATCACACAGCACAATCACAAAGCCAAATCAGAGTGAGGGTGATGCTTCCTGTCTCTTGGGTTAAAAAAAAAAAAGCACCTACGATCACTGTAATCTGTCAAGTTTGCTGCACATCTCACTCATTTTCCCCACCTACTAAAATGCCCCTAGTAGTTTATAATATCCTATAAACTGGATGGCATATTATATCCATATCAGGGGTCCCCACCTGTCCTACCCAAGAGGCAGATACTGGGCTAACATAGCAGATGCTGCCTGCTTGCCCTCAGGAGCAGCAAGGAGTACAATTCTTCTGCAGTGCTTGGTTCTTGCTTTTCACAGACCCCGTCCTCTTCAGTGCAAGGCTCAAAAGCAGGAGCTGTGGAATGTTCTCCATTCAGACACATCCTGAGTTTTCTACCAAGGGTGATGAATTTGCTGCTGACACAGCACCAAATCTAAGTGAAGCCACGCCTTAAATGACACCTTGTCGTTGTCAGATATCATGACATTTATTTGACTGCCCTCCTCAAGCCACCTCCAGGGTTTCAAGTGGAAATAATTTTCATAAGTCCAATTAGTTATCCTTCCTTTGTGCTCTCTTGTTTTCCTGCACGGACAATGAAACGCAACGAAGCCAAGCTTGGCTTCCATCTCCTTCCTCCGGAATCAGGCAAGTCGGCGTCGTTACGTTATGAAAACTGTTTAGATGCTCCAAGACAGAGCTGTGCGCACCACAAACCGGAGAAATCCCTCCACGGCAGGCTGGTTGATTCACTGCTGTTGTCTTGTGACAGGAATTGAATCCCGGGTCATAACAAAGACAAAAGCGTCAATGCAAAGAGGAGAGAGATCTGCCCTGATAAAACAGTGTCTCTTGTGTGCCGTTTGTATTTACAAGTGCACACACATCCTTTCAAGCCATGGGCCATTCCAAGATCAGACCCCACAGCTACAATCCTATGCACTCCTTTTGGGGCGCAGAGGGGGCGGGGGTGGGAGGAAGAAATTTCACTTAATTCAGTGGATACTGAATTCTTCTGCAAATGGGGCAACGAGGTTTAAGTGGAGGTTCTCTTATATTTAGAAGGTGGAGAACAATTCTTTCCTATTCATCCCAGCACAGTGTTTTCTCCAGGTGCTGTTTGCACAAGCCTCCCTGGCTTACCTTTTTCCTTTGCAAACCCCTTTGAGACGGGGAACTCCCCTCACCCCAACTGGATGTGTAAATCACATGATATGTAAGTATGAAAGATGCCGCTCTTATCACGCAATCCTAAACGTGTTTATTCAGATACAAGTCTCACAGTGCTCAAAAGGGATTACTCCCTAATAGGTGTGCTGATCATTGAAGCCGTTGTTGATTCACTGTCAGTTTTAGTGGATTGGATCTGCATAAATGTGCATATGAAAGCCGTTTTTGAAAAAGAGGATGTCTCTCTGATTTTGCAAGTGCAGCAAGGATCAACCTGGGTCAGAGAGGAAGGATGCCTTTTGAGATGGCTATTCCCTTGTAGATTTCCTGAGCTCTTGTATAAAAATCATGACAAAACATTGGAATAGCTGCTGCCTGGTCAAAAGGGGTGAAGAAATGTTGGCTCAGTTTGTCAGCCAGACAAAATATTTTACTCATCAGATGGTTCTTCAAGCTATGTGGGTACATGACTCATCAGGACTTTTCCCTCTTGTCACAGACTAGTAGACGAGTGGATTTCCTCAGCCCTGCTGATCAATCAAGCAAATTCTGTAGCCCTTGTAAAGACACGATTAGCTTGTGAGTTTGCGTATGGACTAAGAACCCCACATGATGGTCACATTGTGATGGACACATTAGCTAGCCCAAGTGGTCAGCACTACAGGATTAGTCCGGATAGGAGCGGAAGGACCAGTGCCATTGAGGGGACTGGTATCTGAACTGTGTTGGTATCTGGATATCCATCCCTCATTCAACTGGGAGTGTCCATGGACATGCCAAAGCAGCTACCAGACCTGACACAGCATCACTATCACCCTCAGCGTGCTGGGGAAACAGGTCACACTTGTGGCCCTTGACCCACTCACGTTTCAGTGTTCCGTCCACCTTAAGAGAAGATGAACCCATGGTCTTCTGAAGTTGTTATGAACCTCTGTCGTCCTCAGTGGCTCAGCCCACTTTTCTACACGTTTCGATGTGTGCTAGAGTCTTTATTGGCCAGTCAGCTCTGTGTTTTATGTATTTATTTAAAATATTTATATCTTGCCCTTCCAGGATGATGATGCTAGTCCCCTACTAATTGAGCTAAGAGGCACACCTTTTAAAAGTGGTGATTCTCTTTATTGAGCAGGGCAAGAGCAACTGGCCCCATCCATCCCCAGCACAGCATCCCTCCAGTGGCTGTGGCTGGTGGCTGTCTTGGGAGCCTGTTAATTGATTCGTATCTATGTCAACCGCTTGGGGAACTTTTGTTGAAAAGCGGTATACAAAGACGCATCATATTCATATAAATATGCATCATATTCATACTGCTCAGGGCGGCTCACAAAGACAGTACACCAACAGATAAAGGGATACACAATACAATGTGATTAAAAACTGGACCTAATTAAAATCAGATGAACAGATTTTTAGACAGAGCAAGCTCAAAAACTAACAATATGATAGCCAGTGCTCCCTGTAAGGAGGATTCCCAGGTCATGTTGACTACAAGTCCCAGCATCTCCAGCTGCAACAGCCTTTGGCTGGGGATGATGGGAGTTGTAGTCGACAATATCTGAGAATCCCTCTTACGGGGGCACTGATGAGAACCCACCTGCTAGTACATTCAACCCTTCCCCAGCCTCTGTTTTGTTTGTTTGTTTTACATTTTATATCCCGCTCTTCCTCCAAGGAGCCCAGAGCGGTGTATTACATACTTGAGTTTCTCTTTCACAACAACCCTGTGAAGTAGGTTAGGCTGAGAGAGAAGGGACTGGCCCAGAGTCACCCAGCTAGTATCATGGCTGAATGGGGATTTGAACCCGGGTCTTCCCGGTCCAAGTCCAGCACTCTACACCACACTGGCTCCCTGCTAGCCCATCTGCTAGCAACTCCTTACAGCCAGCTCATTTAGCCGGCTCGTTAGAGAAAGCAACAGTGGCCCCCTTGCTCACCCCCCACCCAACTCAACCTGCCAGGCATGTTTATTGCCTTCCTTCCAAGGAAGAGGCTCGTTACCATGCAGTGGTGGGCGAGAGTGGAACGATTAGTGAAATTTGCTACCCGCATGCTCCGAACAAAATTAAATTAAAAAGTGTTGCTTCGCTGTCAAGATAAGGAGCAAGCTGGAGAGATAATCCCCCCCCCTTCTCTCTCTCTCCCTCTCAAACACTCAATTACTCGGCAAGTCTGCATCAGATAGGAAATAGATAAATAAATAAATAAATAAATAAGTCGGGCGGGCCACCAGGAACAGATGTACGGGCTTTTATCCCTCTGGCAGTCCAGGGGAAGTGAAAGAGGCAGCCGGGGCAGGGTGGGGCCACCTCATTGCTCAGGCAGGCAGGGGAGGCCAAGGGCAACGGTGCCAGCTCTGGCCAAGGAGGCTCGGAGACTACCATGTCCGGGTGGGATCAAGGAGGAGAGCGCTGCCCCGGCAGCTCGCTGGGCTCAGCAAATGTGGGGCTTCACCCAGACACTGGCCCGGGGGAGACCAAAGCAGAGGAAGAGGGGGAGCATAGCCTGGCCTGGCTCTCTGCCCTGATGGCAGCTCTCCCAGGACTGCCATGGGGGCATAGGGAGCTGCCATATACTGAGTCAGACCATTGGTCCATCGAGCTCAGGATTGTCTACCCAGACCGGCAGCGGCTTCCCCAATGCTGCCGGCAGGAGTCTCTCTCAGCCCTCTCTTGGTGATGCCAAGAAGGGACTCAGATGCTCTTCCCAGCCCCGAAGGGGGATGTCTGGAGCAGCCAGATAGCAATGGGCCACTCCCTCAGAGGAGTCCTGGGGCATCGAGGGCTTTGTGGGGATCCAACCATGGCTCCCTTGACAGGGTTTTCCAGAGGCTGTTCGCTACAACCCCCAGCATCCCCAGCTGCAATGCCCTTCAGCTGGGAATTGTGGGCGTTGTAGTCAACCACATATGGGAATCCCCGTTAGAGGGAAGAGTGGATCAAACGGCTTTCTGGAGCTCCACTCCCCCACCCACTCGCTCTCATAGGAACTTCGGAAGCTGCCTCAGACAGAGTCAGACCTTTGGTCCGTCTAGCTCAGGACTGTCTACACTGACTGGCAGTGGCGTCTCCAAGGTCTCAGGCAGGAGTCTCTGTCAGCCCTCCCTGGACTCTGGAGATGCTGCCAGGGACTGAAACTGGGACCTTCTGTGTGCAAGCAGATGCTCTGCCACTGAGTTATGGCCCCATCCTCTCAGGAGCCCCTGAACAGACAATACCTAACCATTTTCCTTTCAAACAAAGTTTTGTCTTTCAGCACACTCAGATTCAGGCCAGAAAAACAGCCCCCGGGCCAAGGAGCTATTGTCCTCAGCTTCTAAAAAGACCACCGATAGCCTGAGACAACACTACTTTGTCAATATAATGGAACGCATTGGTTTATTTTTCATATTGTAAACCATCCCAGGTGCCTTTGGCAAGGCGGCAAGGCAATATAAGACTGCAAATCCATCAATCTACAAAAAATATTCCAACAACTATGTCCACTGGCTATTCATCTGGGTCGGCTTGTAAACACTTTGGTCTTTTCGTTACCAGCAATAAACTTTGCTTTGTGTCTAAAGATCTCTGAGCAGAAGGAAAAGAACCCCCTGTCACGGTTCTGTAAACATGTAAGAGTTGCAATGCTGCCATAAAGTGTGCCATCGAGTCAGTGTCGACTCCTGGAGCCCACAGAGCCCTGTGGTTGTCTTTGGTTGAATATGGGGGGGTTGCCCATTGCCCCCTCCCACACAGTATGAGATGATGCCTTTCAGCATCTTCCTATAGCGCTGCTGCCTGATAGAGGTGTTGCCCATAGTCTGGGAAACATACCAGCGGGGATTCAAACGGGCAACCTCTGGCTTGCTAGTCAAGTCATTTCCCCACTGCGCCATTAGGTGGCTTCAATGCTACCATCGGCAGATTCTATTAGGGGTCCTCACGCGTCTGCGTGGCAACCCCATGGCAACTCCGCCCCTTCTTTTGAACTCGGCGTTCTGATGAACTCCAAGGCTTGCTCCACTGTTTGTGATCTTTTAGCCGAAGCATTACCTTCTTGTGACTCCTGGATCCCTGGAAGAGGGAAGATGCCACCCCCTCGTCGGGCAGCAGGTCCACTTGCTCAATTGCAACAAGAAAGCTGTCCCTCATATTTAACCTTCCTGGAAGATCCACGGGACTCTGTGGCAGCCTTGACAATAATAAGCAGGCAGGGGAAGCTCAAGGAGATATTAGAGCAGACGTCTCAAGTCGGATTTACATGTTATCACTTATCAAGTCATCGGAAGGGGGTGGAGGGAGAGGAGAAATCTCATCAGCCAGCCAGGGACTTATCCATTCAAGGCTGCCTTTCATGCTGCCAGAGGCAAGGATACCACACAGAGATATCCGCGGATTAACCAGCCTCCATGCACTGACACTGCTGTACCACCCATGGCGTGGGCCTCCTATACAGCTGGAACTTAATGGTTAGGGTATGAGCAGGTCCCGCCTCCCAAGGGTCAAGCAACCACCACCCCACATCGACTCAGCTAGGGACATCTCTTCTTCAAGCCTACTAAGTCATATATCTGAAGGTCTCCCTTCCCCTTCCAAGGCCCCGCCCTCTTCCTTGAGCTCTGCCCTTGATCCTCTTGTGGAGCTCCTATTTGTGCCTCTTTACATGCCCTTGGGCAACTCCAAGGGTAACGGAATCAGACCTGTCACCACTTTTTCAACTGTAGCCATAAGCAAATGTTCACGGTAATGCTATATATACTCACTGCCAAGAGAACTCCTGTTATAAAGCTGTATTTTTACAAACATTTATTTGAAATGTGCAAAATACATCAAGTAATGGTAAATAGGGCCCAATAATTCTGATCCTATTACTGACATATTCTGCACGTTTCAGACACTATTGATAACAGTTAACCATTTTGTAAAAACATGGCCTTATTGTAGCTTATATAGTATTAACTTGAAATTTTGCTTATGGCTAGTCATTAAAAAAGTAATAACATGTCTGATTCCGTTACCCTTAGAATCGCCCCCTTGCTATCTTTATATAAACACATGCACAAATAAATCTCAAAAATCACACACACTTCTGAAGGCTAGAATTTAGCCTCTCGATATATACATGTTTTGAGATGCAATGGGCAACAAGCCAAAAATAGATCAATATTATACCACATGATCACTAAGTCCTCTCCACTGTTCTGTGCCTCTCATACAGAAAAGGACAGGCTAAAAACCTAAATCATGTTCCAAAACCAACCAGCTCTTAAGAAATACCCCAGGATGATTATCTGCAGTTGGCTAAAACTGGGAGAGCTATGGAGCCACAGTTCAGTGGTAGAGCATCTGCTTTGTAAGCAGAAAGTCCCAGCTTCAATCTCAGGCAGCATCTTCATGTAGGACTGGGAAGGACTCCTGCCTGAAACCTTGGGAAAGCTGCTGCCAATCAGTGTAGACAATACTGAGCCAGGTGGAACAATGGTTTGACTCAGTAGAAGGTATCTTCCCATGTTCTCTCCTTGAAAAAACTAAGGAGGCAGCAGGGGCAGGCAACTGTCCACCCAACATGCCCAGGTAGAGATAGAGACAGAACATAGGAAGATGCCACATACTGAGTCGGACCCTTGGTCTATCTAGCTTAGTATTGTCTTCACAGACTGGCAGCGGCTTCTCCAAGATTGCAGGCAGGAGTCTCTCCCAGCCCTATCTTGGAGATACCAGGGAAGGCCCTCAGAACCTTATAGCTCAACACAGGACATCCGCTCCACAAGAGTGCACCAGATGGTCAACTATTTCTCCCCACCCATCCTGCAACTAGGTTAAGCAATGAAAGAGCACACATCTGGGCGACTGTTAATGTATTTACATTACTAAGTAATGTATTTACTCAAGACCAGAAGAGAGCTGGTCTTGTGGTAGCAAGCATGACTTGTCCCCTTAGCTAAGCAGGGTCCACTCCTGGTTGCATTTGAATGAGAGACTTGATATGTGATCACTGAGAGATCTTCCCCTCAGGGGATGGAGCCGCTCTGGGAAGAGCAGAAGGTTCCAAGTTCCCTCCCTGGCAGCATCTCTGAGATAGGGCTGAGAAAGACTCCTGCCTGCAACCTCGGAGAAGCCGCTGCCAGTCTGGGTGAACAATACTAAGCTAGATCGACCTATGGTCTGACTCATTATATGGCAGCTTCCTATGTATGTGATGGGACAACTTAGCAAGTTGATAGATCTCAAGGGAGTACGTTAAGTTGGATGGTGGACTCAAGACAAGTCCAAAAACTTGAAATGGGGAAGAGAGGCATGAGAACCAGCACATTTCCACCGAATAGGTCCTGCTTTTGATAGCCAGTGACATGCTATGCTACAATGTGCCTTGTTTGTTTAGCCAGAACATTTCTGTGCATTGCCGTGATAGGCGCAGGCAGGGGAAAGCAAGCGGCCCAAGCCCCTCGGTTCCACAATTCATTTGCTTTCCTCTGAAATAATATGTGTCTGTTGCCTCGGGAGGCAGGCGGGGATCAAAGGCAAGCTTCCGCATATGTAACAGATTCCGAATACCTAATTTTCCCTTCTAAAAGGCCTTGTTTTAAACACCAAATACAGAGGCAGATCAAAGCCCTGATTCGGATTCTTCTAACAGCCCTGGGAAGGCTCCACGAGCCAGAGAGACGCATGCGGCTGCGGATGCAAAGCTACGGTAGATAATTGGACCCCCCTAATTTGCCATAGAAAATTGCAGCAAATCAAGGAAAGATTCAGACTTCCTGTAGACTGGAGGAGGGGGGGAGCACCCTGACATCTCCCCCATCCCTACCAGCATACAGACCTTTAAAAAAAAATGCAGCGGGAGAAATCTGCACAACACCAGAACCTCCTTATCTCCGCAAGGCAGAGCACGGAACTTATCACTGGACAAGAGGCGCCTCAATCCCCACGGTCTTAATTAGACAATAATGGGATGGCAGTGCTGGTTTACGAGGCAATAATACAGCTCGCACGGGACAAAGCCTGGCCTTGGCTGCCTGCGTTATCCTGACAAAAGGCAACGGCCAGATAACGGCCAGACCGGAAAGAGACAAACACAGCCGGGCGAAAGGAAAAACCAACACAAGAGTGGTCAGCGTTCGGAATCACCCGTTTGGGGAGAGAAGCACAGTGTGAGTGGCCAGGGCTTCGCAACCTGGGAATCTGCCTTCACCCGAGTCAGACCGTTGCTCCCTCAGCTCAAGACTGTCTATACCAGATAGATAGATAGTCAGATAGATCAGGGATTCTCAACGTTGGGTCCCCAGATGTTATTGGACTTCAACTCCCATGATCCCCAGCCCCAGTGGCCTTTGGCTGGGGATTATGGGAGTTGAAGTCCAATAACATCTGGGGACCCGAAGCTGAGAATCCCTGGTCTACACTACTACTATTACTACTACTACTACTGATATTTATATGCCGCTCTTCAACAACATTCTCAAAACGGTTTACATCAAAAAAATTACAGAAGTAAGACGACTCCCTGTCCCTAAAGGGCTCACCATCTAAAAAGAAACATAAGGCAGACACAAGCAACAGACACGGGAGGGATGCTGTGTTGGGGCTGGAGAGGGCCAGTTGCTCACCCCAGGCTAAATCTCTGAGAATCACCACTTTAAAAGGTGCCTCTTTGCTCAATTCGCAGGGGAACACTGACTGGCAGCAGAACTCCAAGGCTGCAGGCAGGAGTGTCTCCCAGCCCGCCCAGGAGATGTTGCCAGGAATTGAACCTGGGACCTTCTGCAGCCAAAGCAGATGCTCCGCCACTGAGCTGCGGCTACATCCACAGGATAAGACCTTGCACATGGCCAACCATCGCCAGATATAGATGGAGGAACATAGGCAACTGCCATATACTGAGTCAGACCCTTGGTCCATCTAGCTCAGTATTGTCTTCACAGACTGGCAGCGGCTTCTCCAAGGTTGCAGGCAGGAGTCTCTCTCAGCCCTATCTTGGAGATGCTGCCAGGGAGGGAACTTGGAACCTAGATACTTTCCCAGAGCAGCTCCATCTCCTGAGGGGGAATATCTTACAGTGCTCACATGTGGTCTCCCTTTCAAAAGCAACCGGGGCGGACCCTGCTTAGCTAAGAGACCAAGTCATGCTTGCTACTGCAAGACCAGCTCTCCTCTCCTTTAGTAGAGGCATGCTACTACATCTAAACACTCAGTTGCCATGACTTGAGTCAAGGCTGGGATACTAGCCAAGCAACAGGAGTTTAGATCAAGTTTCTGGTCACAAGAGTACAACGTTTAGGGGAGTCTCAAACCTCCAATGGTGTCCAATCAGTTGATTTCCACTTTCATATTTTTCTAAAGCGCCGTGGCAAACTTACCTTGGAGCCAAGCCAGATCATAAGCAAATAAGTACTTGGGTTATAAATATTTGATGTGAAAATAGATCTCCAGAGGACCACATTCTGTGCTCCTTTTGGGATTATTCAGTGCATATAAAGAGAGAGATTTTAAAGACATTTCAACAGTCCCAGCTCTGGTGAAATATCAGTGGTTCCAGCCACACCTGGGCTCACACCCTCGACTACACCTGAATTAGAGAAACATGGGCCTTGTCCCAGCTCAAGACCTCACTGCTGCTGCTTCCCTAAGAAGGAATGGAAGAGTTCTCTGGGAAATGGCCAAGGGAAAAACTGCATAAAGTTAATTCATCTCCTTTAACCTTTCCTGAGTACTCACACAATTTGAGCAGATTCACAGACCGGCGGCAGCAGACAATGCTGTAGGGACGTCCATGAATGGCTGGCGAGTGAGTGAAGCCTAAATTTGTGGACTCCTGGTCAGATGGGGGTGATTTGTTTGACTTTAAAGTGCAGCTTCGTCAATCACACAGGCTCCCTTGTCCATTTCCAGATCCAATTCAAAGCACTGGATTTAACCCTGAAAATCCTAAAGAGCTTGGGAACAGGCTGCCGGAGAAAGCACCTTTGCTCGCTATGTCCCAACTCGGATCTTGAGATTTTATTCGGAGGCTCTGCTTTGAGTCCTCTGCCAAATGAAGTGAGGCAGGCGGTTACTAGGGAGAGGGTCTTTTTGGTGGTGGCACCCTGTTTATGCAATAGCCTTCCTAGTGAGGCTTGCCTGGTGTCGTCACTTTGTTGTGCCGCAGGATGTGACAACAACCACTCGCTTGGATGGCTTTAGAAGGGGCTTAGACAAAGTCACGGAAGAGGAGAGGTCTATCAATGGCGACTAGTCTGCTGGATATAGGCCACCTCCAGCCTCAGAGGCAAGATGCCGCTCAATACCAGTTGCAGAGGAGCAACAGCAGGAGAGAAGGTGTGCCCTCCCCTCTTGCCTGTGGGCTTCTCAGAGGCATCTGACAGACCAGTGTGAAACAGGATGCTCAATCAAATAACCCTTGGGCCTGATCCAGCATGGCTGTTCTTATGTTCTTTCAACTGAAGACCTTTCTGTGCACTCAGGCCTTTTAAATAGGGTGGTTGCTTTCTGTTTTGTTTTTTTTAAAATGTTTCTAAAATATTTGTATGTTTTATTGTAATCATTTGTTTGGTTTTAATGTGTTTTTAATTGTATACTTTATTCAACTGTTTCACTTTCTACGCCATCCAGAGAACAATTGTTATGGGGTGACAAATGCAGCAGTAAGAATCCGCTACGGGGAAAGATATCCTGGAAACACAGTGGAGCTGAGAACTTCACTGGATTGCAGAAATAAGTGGATTGATCTGATGGAGGCTAACTTGAGTTTTAGTGAATGCATAATTGCCCGTTGAGGTCCTGTGTGGTATCAGAGCTCCAGATTGCATTTGTTAATCTCGGGAAGGCTTCCGTTCTTATTGCTCACACCAGAAGGCCTGATTGAAACAAGATTGGAGAGAGAGATACGGAAAGCCTGTCTTCCCAGGTGGCACAGCATGGAGGAGGCTGAGCATAATTAAAAACCCACCAGCACACCCACTCCAGACAGCACAGCAGCACCTCCTGTATTTGTCCTGCTGCAGCTGACCGGGCAGAAAGGCTACAAAAAAACTCTCTTGCGCTGCCCCTAACGGCCATCCGGCTGCAAACGGCCACAACACACGGCCCGTATCCAGAGCGGAGCAGCGCTGCTAACAATCAGCCGTCTCCAGCGACACATCCGTCCCTAATAGGAATGATGAGCTTGTCCAATTATGCATCTCCGCTGGAGTTCCAATTATGGTTTGATGTTGGGGTTTTTTTAAGCTGTTGTCTCTTTGCTAAGCTGGTGCTTTTCTTGCCACACAGGGATGGAGATTCATGACGTTCATAATGCTAAATTCCGTCTGGAAAGACATGAATGGGCAAGGCCAAGGGCCACTCTGCTCAGAGGCTGTTGAGAAAAGGCCGGAAAAGGACCACTGGGAGGTGCAGGAAAGCCGGATGCCCTGAATGCGAAGAGCCGGGGAGGAGGGAAAGCAGCTGGGCCCTGCCGCTAAACACGCCGGAATATATGATGCTGCCTTATACTGAGTCACACCACTGGTTTAGGCTTGTCTGCACCAGGGATTCTCAGTGCTGGGTCCCCAGATGTGATTGGACTTCAACTCCCATAATCCCCAACCAAAACCCACTGCTGCTGGGGATTATGGGAGTTGGAGTCGAATAACATCTGGGGACCCAGTGTTGAGAATCCCTGGTCTACGCTGATGGTAAAAGGTGAAGTGTACCGTCAAGTCGATTTTGACTCCTGGCGACCACAGAGCCCTGTGGTTTTCTTTGGTAGGAGGGGTTGACCATTGCCTCCTCCTGCTCAGTATGAAAAGATGCCTTCCACCATCTTCCTCTATCATTGCTGCCCGATAGAGGTGTTTCCCATAGTCTGAGAAACATACCAGTAGGGATTTGAACCAGCAACCTCTGGCTTGCTAGCCAAGTCATTTTCCCACTGCGCCACTTAAGGTGATGGGCAGCCACCTAATGGTGCAGCAGGAAATGACTTAACTAGCAAGCCAGAGGTTGCCGGTTCGAATCCCCACTGGTATGTTTCTCAGACTATGGGAAACACCTATATGGGGCAGCAGTGATCTAGGAAGATGCTGAAAGGCATCATCTCACACTGCGTGGGAGATGGCAATGGGAAACCCCTCCTGTATTCTACCAAAGACAATCACAGGGCTCTGTGGGCATCAGGAGTCAACACCGGCTCGATGGCACACTTTACCTTTACATCTCCAGTGGCGATGATCTCAGCCTCCTGCGACTTAATCCTTTCAAGCTGGAGAGGCCAAAGATTGAATCAGGGACCTTCTGCATGCAAGCCAATGGTCTTTCGCTGAGCTAGGGCCCTATCCTGTAAGGGGAATATCTTACAGTGCTTACACAGAGTCACCCATCCTTAAGACAATCAGGGAAAGTCTTGCTTAGCAAAGGGGACAATTCCTGCTCACTGCCACAAGAACAGCTCTCCTCCTGGAACTGTATGTGCAAAGCACACACACACAGAGATGAATCTGAATGATCCATTATCCAAAATGTGGTTGATTTGACAGAACTTGAACTTGGGAGAGGCACACCTAGATTCGACTCTCAGCTTAGATATGGGCCTTTCTGAGAAAACCACACACTCAGCTCCTATGCTAACATCTGCAATGTACTCTCAGAGGACACGAGACCTATAGGATAATGATGATGATTAAGATAAATTACCCGAACGAAGCCATAATGAGCTTTACAACCTGTCTCCTAGCACACTTGAAGTTTAATGGTATACCTTGCTGAACTCCTCCCAATTAGGGGAAGACAGAATTTCTTGCCAGTATTTCAACCATATACCTCTGCCTCAACTGCACGTGCATTTTTAGAGAAGTCCTGACGATCCAGAAGTACACTTAACCTTCACCCATTAAAAATTTATGCAACATTGACTTTCCCTTTCAGCCTATTTTCACTTCCCCTCAAAATGAAAGATTGTGCAATCGAAGCACGGGCATCTCTCACACAAATCAAGTTGACACTTGTGTTTGTCCCAGTGCACAATCACCTAGAAGCAGATCCGAGGTGTGACAGCAGCTTCATGCCAAAACAAACATATCCCAGGCGTATGTGTGAATGGCTAATCACTGAAATAAGTATCAGTGCCTTTTCTTGGAGAGGCTCAGGCAACTCTCTGCTGTCGGGGCTTAGCTAGGTTTAAGGAAGGAAAGCCAAGGCAGAGCACAGACTTCCTTCGATCATCACCTCCAGCCACACCGCAAACCAAAACCAAGGTACCGCCTTTCCTTACCTCCCTCCAGATCTCCCCTCTCCTTTAAAAAAGAGCAACTTTTGTGCACCGCCTACAGCCTTTTCACACACCTTTCTCCACACACCTTTTCTCTAACATCACACACTCCACATGCACAAGAGTGAAGAGCAGGTGGTTATTCAGTTAGTGGGCAGAGCGCATGCGCGCGCACACACACACAGACACACACACACCCCTCAGTGTTCCCTCTAACAGGAATTCCCAGATGTTGTGGACTACAGCTCTCAGAACCCCCAAGCAGAAGCCATTGCAGCTGGGAATTCTAGTTGCTGTAGTCAACAACATCTCAGAATCCCTGTTAGAAGGAACACACACACACACACACACACACACACACACACACACACACACACACACAGTCAGGGGCCCAGAGGTATTTGTCTGACTTTGCTTAGTTATCATTACGGCCAATGGTGTCGTCACACATTCAGAAGTGCCAGTACTCTCCATGACAGCCCAACAGCCATACACCCCACTTAGAGAGATGTAATAATGTTCCTTGTTGGGAGTTCTGTTACAAGAAGTCAAGGACCGTCCTAGCCCTAAAGGGCTTGACTCTCGTATGGCTATTCACCCAGAAGAGCAGTCTGGATTGTCAACCACAAAAAGGTGGAGGATGCTCCTTGCAGAAGAAGACAGGGAGAACATTAATAAAGTCAACTGCAGTCCAAAATGCAGTTCTTGTAACCATTATGTTGGAATAGCAACATCCCTGCTGAGACCTTGGAGGAGAAAAAGCGCCAGGATTGTGTCCTGCCTGTCCCTGATGCACTATACCACTGGTTACGCCCTTGACTTTCTCCTCTATCACCATTAAACCTCCACACAACGATTTGGGTCGTTTCCTAGAGGCCTCACTTTCTCCCCTTCTCTTCTTGCTCTGCAGTTGCCACCTGTCTAGCTCAGGGGTTCCCAACCTGTGGGCACTCCAGAAATTATTCAACTACAACTCCCATCACCCCCAGCCACAATAAAGTGCAGCTGGGGGTGATGGGAGTTGATGGAGTCTGGCAACAACTGGAGGACCACAGGTTGGAAATCCCTGGGCTAGCCAATCTGTTCAGGAAGAATGAAGTGACCAGAATCTTGACATGGCAGAGCAAACTGAACCAGCAGAGGAAGCAGATGCCATTTGTGTGCGCCATTTTTTTAATGCTTCCCCAGAGTAAAGAAACGCCCCTGCACCCCCTCAAAAATCCCAACCACCTGCTTGCAAGTCCCCCCCTCCCCCCAAAAAAGGACATCCAACAAAAGGATCTCTTCCGAGTGGCATCCCTTTGCATGCCACCTGAAACAGCACAGTCTGTTCTACCACCTCAAAATGTGACCTCCCGATTCCCTTGCAGGGTGCTTTCCAGGTCAGACCCTGAAACAGGGTCACGGCGGATCTCGGGAGTGTGCTTCCACACTTCCTGTGTTGGGATACCGCAGTCCGTACGGTGACAGCAGGGTGCTGTTCACATTTCTGACGCCTTGTTTTGAATTTAATCGCTGCAATATAGTGCTATGACGTCGTGTATCCGGCAGGAAAAGGTTGCCGTATTCCCCGACTGTACGTTTCTGCGAGACTGCTTCCCCTGCTGTTTACGTTTTGAACGCGGTTTGCCTGAACGGAAGCATTTTGCTGCTGCTGAGCAGCTAATCTGGAAAGCGCCCAGGTGCAGAGAGGGCTTGACGCTGAGAAACCCAAGGCAAACCGGAGCACAACCAGAGCAACTGGATTGGAGCTTGTGTCAGCTGGGTATAGTGACCTATTTGTGGCATGTCTCTCCTCCACGACGGGACTCCGGCGGCATACAGACGGGGTTCCCCAATGCTTTCTTGTCAAAGCACTGGCAAAGCAGAGGTCTGGCCAAGCTGCAGCAGTGTGTGCCTTCAGACCGTCTCACAGGCCCCTGTTTAGCTCAGGCCCTGCCCTTACCTTTGCTACGCCGCCGACTCCTATACTGCTCCGTGTAGAAGGTCAACTGGGTTTCGTCGTCTGCTTCCGAGCCGGAGTGGCCTTTGGCGCGGCCAAACCCGATCCCACCTAGGAAAAGCAGATCAGGGAATCAGCACCATCCTGGAGGAGCGACACATGGCAAGCAGCCCCGTCCCACCCCCCCGGGTCCCCATCCGACAGCGGGCTTTCCCCAATCCCTGGCAGTTCCGTCATCCTCAGATTCCTGCTCCAAGGGATTCCAAGAGCTGCAGAAAGAAGCTAAGCTGAAAACGAGGCACGGAGCTCCTTTGAAAGAGAGTTGGCCCCCGTCTCTCACTTGGTATGAAAGGTTAAAAGCAAAGAGGCCTCCAGGGGCAGAGAGTGGTCCTTGCCCATTGAAAGCATTTCCTTTTGACCACCATTAAAGCATTTCACTGTACTAAAAAGCCTTTATTATGCGCGCGCTCGAAGGATGCTCTCCGCAATTCTTGGAAGAGGAGCCGCAAATGAAAGGGCCATCCCTCTGCCCCATCAAAATCGGAATCACTTCAAGAGGAGAGGTAAGGAACCAACAGCAGCTTGAGTGGCTTCCGGCGGTGTTGAGGTCTGGCCCCTTCAAGGGACCTCTGCTCCCAACCAGGGGCAAGAGACCAGGGCCGGACTGGGGGCACTGAGAGGGCGCCAGAAGGTATGTGGGGAGGGCGCCAGGTTTTGAGCAGAATAGGTAATTAATAGTGGGAGTTGGGGCGCAGGGGCGCCTGTGCGGGTAGGGCGCACCGGGAATATGCCCTGTTGCCTAGTGGGCCAGTCCGAGCCTGCAAGAGACACACACTTTGCCTGCTAAAGACCTATCCTCACAACTGAGAAAATTAACACACAGGCAAATGCAGGGGGGGGAGAGTAACTGGGTCAACTGGAGATGGGCGAGGACTCCCCTGTCTTTATACTTCACTGAAAGATGCCGGGGGGGGGGGGGGGTTATTAAAGCAAACATGCCTAAACACGAATGAAATCTTGCGATTCCTGACTTTTCTAGCCCAGTTGCTTACAATCGCTATTACCTGGGATAGGAAGGGCCCATTCAAAACATCTGAACACTGTGTTTTTATTCCTTTTATTGCATTTTAATTCTTGTAAACCGCCTTGGGATGAGTTTTATGAGTGCCGGTAGAGAAACCACACTGGAAATTGAACTGCTCTTGGGGTAAAGGTAAAGTGTGCCGTCAAGTCGGTGTCGACTCCTGGCAACCACAGAGCCCTTTGGTAGAAATACGGGAGGGGTTCACCGTTGCCATCTCCCACGCAGCATGAGATGATGCCTATCAGCATCTTCCTGTATCGCTGCTGCCCGATACAGGTGTTTCACATAGGGGCAGCAAGCATGAATTGCCCCCTTTGCTAAGCAGGGACCACCCTGGTTTGCACTTAGATGGGAGACTACATGTGTGAGTGCTCGAAGATATTCCCCTTAGGGGAGGGGGCTGCTCTGGGAAGAACAACTGCCTGCTTGTGTGAAGAAGGTTCCAAGTTCCCTCCCTGGCAGCATCTCCAAGATCGGGCTGAGAGAGACTCCTGCCTGCAACCTTGGAGAAGCTGCTGCCAGCCTGTGTAGACAATACTGAGCTAGACAGACCAATGGTGTGACTCAGTATATGGCAGCTTCCTATATTCCTAAGGGCTGAGCATGATGGGAGTTATAGTTCCCTAGTTTGAGAACTGTATTCCAACAGCTGCTTCCTTCTTGAAATCTTGACCCAGACTGAAGACTCTTTATCCCAGTAGGTGTTTGACCAGCTGGGTGTCTGAACCTGTGATCCTGGAAGCCCTGAATTATTTGTCTGGCTCCAGGTGGTTTTTGCTTGTTTGTTTTTTAACTCTGCTGTGCTTCTTACAGCAGTTTGGTTTGAGTGTTTGCTATTATGCTATTGTTATGGTGTTATTGCTATAGTCTGTTGTGAGTTGCCTTGAGTGCCTCCTAATTGGGACAGAAAGGAAGGATAAAATTCCTTTTAGTAGACAGTAAACACACACATTTAGTAGATAATAAACATATACATTTGAGAAGCCTTGGTCACATCAAAACAGGTTTATACCCGTACAGGCAATGTTTGCATTATTATGGAAAGAGGCATTCCAGAGTAATATTCAACCTTATATGCTTTTCCTCTGTGGCTTGCCTGGCTCAAACCACTGAATTTTGATATGTTCACACTATTTATATTCCTTTTGGGGGGAAATGAATACAAAAACCTGACACAATGAAACTCTTTAACCACAGTGTCATCTTTCCTTTCCCTCTCCGGCTTGTGCAAAGCAGAGCTTCTCATTGGAAGAAATTTTCGGGACCGGGGGCAAGGGTGTGAGGGCCAAAAACCTGCACAGCTCTGGTCAATGAGCAAAAATCATGGTCTAGGGGGCTGCTCACCTGAATTCTTCACACTGTCACTTTCTGGCCAACGAGAAATGCATATTTGGTCTGGTGGGCTGCTAACCGAAGCCTGCTGGTGAAGATCCAGCAATGCTGGATTTGTTGGCATTCGTCCCCCTCTTACCAACCTCCCCCACCCCAGCCAGGTAGAAACTGGCTAGGGACTTACTGCACCCAACAACCATGGAGAGGAGAGCTGGCTTCATGGTAGCAAGCATGACTTGTCCCCTTAGCTAAACAGGGTCTGCCCTGGTGTGCATTTCAATGGGAGACTAGAAGTGTGAGCACTGGAAGAGATTCCCCTCAGGGGATGGAGCCACTCTGGGAAGAGCAGAAGGTTCCAAGTCCCCTCCCTGGCAGCATCTCCAAGTTAGGGCTGAGAGAGATTCCTGCCTGCAACCTTGGAGAAGCCGCTGCCAGCCTGCGAAGACAATACTGAGCTAGATAGACCAATGGTCTGACTCAGTATGTGGCAGCTTCCTAGCCAGAGCCCCACAACTGATAACAAAAGGATTACAAAGGACTCTGAAAGCAAACTGATAAACAAAAAAAACCCTCCACTCTTCCTCCATACAAAGATTCCCCCCACAGCATTGGGGTTCCGCCTCTGGCTTGTTGCAGCCTCTGAGGCTCAGAACCTAGCAAACAGCCACCTGTCCCCACGCCGGCCACCATCCTTTGGGAACTAGGGGTCCCCCCTCCATTTCTGGATTCCACTGTGGTTTATGGCAGAGGTTCCCAGCAGGGGGTTGTAATACTCCTGGGGGGACCTCAGAGCCCTCCTGCTTCCCCATGCTGCAATTGCTCTATGTGTTCCTCATCTGAGGATCGCCGGCTCGAAGATGATGCGTCCTCAGCAATGTGACCATTGCAGAAAGGGAGGAACTTGCTGTTCCTGATTGGCGGGCTGCGTGCTGAAGCTCAGCGTGCTCCTCCCTTCATTCAGCCTGACTGACAGGCTTCAGAAAATCAGCACTGAGTATTCCCAATGAAATCGACAGGTCAAATCAACTTGTCCCATTGAAGTTCGTCTCCCTAATGGTAATGTTCAGATCTGTGCTTTTATGTATTTTATTCAGTCATTCATTCATTCAACATATTTTCATACTGCCCAAAACTACGTTTCTGGGCGGTTTACAACCAGATAAAATCAAAGGTAAAACATTAGTTAAAAACAAAAACAAGAAATTTAAAACACGGCAATAAAAAAAAAATTAAAAACGATATTCTAGAAACAACATTAAAACAATTAAAACAATATCTGTTATTAAAACAGTATCAGCGTGTGTATACACGCACTCTTAAACATTACAGTTATGAGACAAACTACTTCAGTCACTAGCTTACATCCAGCTTAAGTTACTCCTATGCAGTCTTTCTGAATTTAACAGGACACGTTTATTGGTTATATTAATTTCAGTGGGAGTACTCATGAGTAACTTAGTCTGGATGAAAGCCAGTGACTGGAGTAGCCTGTTTCAGAAGAACTGTAACATTTACGTGTATGTGTGTACATATACATAGACACAGACACAGACAAATCTCTATGGGCTATCTGTATTGAAGTTTTGTGACCAAAGGGATACACTTGTTAAAACCAGTTGGGAATCCCTGGTTTATGCAAAGCAAGCTTTTAGACCAGCGATAGGCCACCTCAGCTCTCCAGCTGTTGTTGAACTACAAATCCCATCATCCCCAGTCACAACTTATAGACTATATTTTGAAACCACAGCAGCATATTCTTCAAAACTGAATTGGAGCTGGGTGCTTTCCTCCCCCCTCCATTTTGTTTGTTTTGTTTTATTATATTTATTTATTTATTGCATTTTTATACCGCCTTTCTTCTGCCTTGGCAAAAGGCACCCAAAGCAGTTTACAATATTAAATGATAAAGAAATTGCATACGATTAAAAGCACTGTCGTTGGGTCTTTTCAGGAGCTGACAAGAGCTCGTCTTGTCAGATCCTGGGAGTGTCTGTTCTCTTTTTCAAGGGGTTTTAAGGGCAGTGGATAAGAAACTCTGCATGTCAGCACCTCTCCGAGTTATCAGGCAAGGGTCTTGACTCAGGCCTACTAACCAATATCCTTTTAAGTGCCAGTGCTCTGGGAAAACAGTCCTGGTAGACAGTTCACCGAAAAAGGTTGATCCAGTGCGTGGCGGCTGCAGAGAAGGCGAATTTCAGGCTAGAGATCATTAAGAAAGAGACTGAGAATCTAAACTGTCCATATAGTAATGTCCTTATACAAATCGATAGTGTGGCTACACTTGGAACACATTCTACAGTTCTGGTTGTCGCACCTCAAGGAGGATATTGCAGAGCTAGAAAAGGTGCAGAAAAAAAACAACCAAAATGATCAGGGAGTTGGAGCAACTCCATTAGGAGGAAAGACGGCAACCTTTGGGCCTTTTAAGCTTAGGAAGGAGGCAAGTAAGAGGGGAACATAATAGAGCTGTGTTAAATTAGGCCCACTGTAGATCAAGTGGAGAGGGAGAAATTTCTCTCCCGGTCTCATAATATTAGAGCCTAAGCTTATCCGTTGGAGCTAAACGCTGGAAGATTCAGGACAGACAAAAGGAAGTACTTCTTTACACACAGTACGTAGTTGGACTATGGAATTGGCTGCCACCAGGTGTGGTGATCACCATCAATCTCGACTGTTTTCTAGACTGGAAGGATTCAACAAACTCACGCAGCACAGGGCTCTCAATGGATAGCTCTACATTGGATAATGGATAGCCAGCATAGCGTAGTGGTTAGAGTGTTGGACTAGGGCCGAGAAGACCCGAGTTTGAATCCCCGTCCAACCATGAAATTTACTGGGTGACTCTGAGCCAGTCATGTATCTCTCAGCATCTCTCAGCCTGACCTACCTCACAGGGTTGTTGTGAGGATAAACATAAGCATGTACACCATTCTGAGCTCCTCTGAGGAAGAGCGGGATATAAATGTCATAAATAAATAAATGTTTCCATCAGGACCCCTGAACAGTCGGTGCCAGGGAACACCCACAGGAGGGGGCGGCTTCCCTCCTTCCCCCAATTGCGGGTTTCCCAGATGGGCCACTGCATGAACCAGGATGCTGGACTAGACAGACCTCCAGCCTGATCCAGCAGGGTGTGTCTTATGCTCTCAAGCTGGAGAGTGGACTCAGGTCTTGTGCATGCACAATGTGTGCTCCGCCACTGAGCTCTGAATCCTTTTGCAGATTACCTGTATAGCCTCCCAACATATTTCCTTAAACGTGACTAGAAGCTTGGCTTTTCACAAAATAGGCATCCTGCACCAGGATACCCATCTCCGCATGGAGAAAAGGGCACATAGAACAGCAGCCCACGAGACACTTCACACACATAAGGAGCTAAAAGGGCACTAATCTGTGCGGAAATGAAAGTTCACCCAAGTTGATCTTGACAGGAAATTCTTCAGACCACACAACAGCTATCAACTGTTAGCATCCCCTGCTAACTTGGCAAAGAGGCATCTTTTAATGAGGTTATTCTCTTTAGTGAGCAGCGGGAGAGTAACTGGCACTATCCACCCCCAGCACAGTACCTCCAGTACTGTTGCTGGTGTCTATCTTGTGTTTCTTTTTAGATTGTGAGCCCTTTGGGGACAGGGAGCCATCTTATTTATTTATTTCTTATTTCTCTGTGTAAACCGCCCTGAGCCATGTTCGGAAGGGCGGTATAGAAATCGAATGATGACGATAGAGGCGGAGGAGAGAGGAGGAGAAGGAGAAGAACAACAACAATGGAGTATCAGTCTCTTAACAACACAAATGTTCACATCATAAGCTGACCGTGTCTCTGTCTCACACACACACCCCTCCCTCCCTCTAATGCAACCTGGAGAAGAATAAAGATCAATTACGGTCCCTGCAACTGCTCAGGCCACTGCAAACAGTGCTTGCAATTTGGCATTTTACTGCCAAGCATGTGATTTAGGGCACTAAAGTGTGATCATTAATTACCAGGCGCTACCCGCGTTTTGCGCTTGCAATCCGAAAAGAGAGAGCAAGAGACCTGGACAGGTTCGCAGCAGGGCCAAGGAGGGCCATTAGCATGTCCATAAACTGCCGGGCACTGTCACGGCCGCCTCCGCTGCCTGGTAGCCGGGCTCAGGGGCTAGAAGGCGGACTGTGGTTGAGCCCACCACTCCGAGGCTGCCTCCCATGCTAGAGGGCCTCCCCACCCGGCCCCTCCACCCACGGACTCTTCTGAAGGGAATGCTTCTGCACCGAGTTAGATAACAACAAAGCCATTTGCCCAAACCCAGAGTGATCTATCAAGGGAAAATTCACGGCTGTCTCTACAGACAGAGCGAAACCTGGAAGGGGCACGGATTCACGCAGCATCCTTGGTACTCTGACATCTTGTGGCAGTTTTCAATACTTCAGAAAAGCATCCCTCTAAGACACCCAGAAGAAGAATGGAGGTGGGCCTGAAGAATGGAGATGATTCCCTGCCCCAAAGACCTAAAAAAACACAGACAAGAGATATACCAGCCCCAGCCACTGGAAGGATGCTGTGCAGGGGCTGGAGAGGAACAGTCGCTCTCCCAGTATAACAGACCCACCACTTTCAAGGTTGCCTCTTTGCTCAGTTAGCAGGGGTTAACAGAATGCTGGATGAAATGGACCTTGGGTCTGATCCAAGAGGGCGCTCACATTTTCATGTCCACCTGCAGTCCCCTGGTAGCTCAACCTGGCAACATCACAGAACACGAGGCTCCCGTTGCAAACCCCCAAATTCCCAACCCAGCCAGATCAAAATAATGCATTGAAGCACGAGTAGTTTCCCTCTTCCTTGTAGTCTCCAAACTAAAACGGATACAGAACACGGAGGATGCACCGTGCGTGGGAAGGAAAGAGGCTCTGACCTGCCAGAACTCAGTGCCTGACCCAGGGCAGAGGAGAAAGGATCAGCAGGAAAGAAGCACTGGATCTCGTTTCCACTTTTTACACCCATACCCTCAAGGTGCCTAAGGGAGCCCTGCACATCGCCACTTGGACCAACCAGGGCTAAAGGCATTCAGAGAAGCAGGCAATAATTAATGTGGGCTATTAACTGTACATTAAACTAGATTAAAAAAAAGATAAATCTGATTTTCATTTGGAGTTCTCCTGCTACGAAAGCACTTTGCCATTTATTCCAGAAGCACAGCCACAGCCATTTGTCGCAGTAAGACCGCAAGAAGCGCTGTGGCCCCTAAGAGACTCCCCGCTACAATAAACCAGTTAGTAAAGCCCAATAAACTAAATGTCTCCATAAACCGGCCCCATCTCGACGGTGCTACGGCACTTCCTGCAGCTTTATGGGCACCGCTCGGTTCAGGCAACGATTCTCCCCAAGACCGTGAGTTTTATCTCAGCCCAGAGAAACCAGGAAGGCGAAACCCGGCAGCATCAACGGTCCACCTGTGCTAAGGTCGGATAGCAGATACATCCGGCAGTTGGGTTAGAAGGGAGACACCTCGCCGGCTAAGAATGCATTTAATGAACTAGCCCCACACATTCACTCAGACGGCGGAGAAAGGAGGGGGGACATCGCTGGCATGTCCAGCCCGCTGAACAGCTGCCTGCTGTTCCTCACCCCTCCATTCTCGTTGGGCTGCTGGCTGCGTCTCAGTGATGGATGGTGCTGACAGGTTAAATTACCCGGACCGCACATCTTTGGAGAGCCGGCGACAGAGATATTGCATTTTCTGATTACCTAGAACCTGCGCAGGGTTTTAAAACAGGAGGGTGGGGCGGACCGGAGCGAGGTTGCACAGACTGGGAAACTAATCGACGCCCCAACGGGCTGCAAAAGAGACACATTTTCAGCTAACGGAGAGATTTTCTTCCTTTCCCAGGGCCGAAGGGGCAACTTCCAATCTTGAGCGAACAGGCTGCAAGTCAGCGGGACTGCTTCGGAAGCACGATTCAAATCTGTGGCCATTTATGCCTGAAGGTGCCTCTCGCGGGGACTGGAAAGATGAACCCAGGTTGACAAAAACAGGACCACTCCGAAAGGTGCGCTCCTGCGAACGTGTTACCAATTACAGAGCAGAGATTCAAAAGCAGGCATCTGTTCATTGCTGCAAAATCCTGAACATGCAGTCTTCAGGATTTGTTTCTGGTGTGTTTTTTTAAGGGGGGGATGGACAGGGGGAGTTCTTAAAAGTCACCATATGGCTAGCAATGATCGGTCTTGAAAGAGGGGGGGGAATGAGCAGTCACTCAAGTGGGACCTATCACAACGCAGATGTATTGTGGCGGGGGGGGGGGGTGGAATCCTCCTAACCATCGTAGTAGAAATTGAAAGTGTGTCCTGTTCATTTTGAACCCAGCTGCAGTCATTTCAAAAATGTTGCTCTATGATAAAACACGAGGTTGCTTCGGTGAAGCGAGGAGCTCTCCTCTCTGCACTGGGCAGGCATCTCCAACGATGGGCTTCCTTCTGGACCAAGTCACGGAGGAGGAAGGGAGGTCCCCGATGAGATGCAGGACGCTGAGCCATTCATTGGGGGCCCCGTGCCCCACAGGCCGCCCCCTTTTGACCCCCCTGCCTGATATCAACATAAACTCAGCTTGAGCTCTTCCAGGAACTCTTTTTTACTCCTCACTTGACCTTGGGGATGTGGTTAACCTTGGCTTAGATTCTCCCCCACACATACAATTTGGGAGGCCACTCCCTGTTCCTCCAGCCTGGCCTGCCTTCAAACCATCTCATGGTGGGGAACTGCAAGAAAGCGACTTGGAAATCTGATGGGAAATTCCAAGGATCCGGTTATTTGAGCTGAGCGGACAAGCTGCACGCTTTGACGTAAGAACAGCCCTGCTGGATGAGGCCCGAGGCCTCTCTTGTCCACCAACCTGTTTCCCACCCCGGATGCCCCTGCAAAGTCCCAAGCAGGACGTGCAGGCATGCCTCCTCCCCTGCAACTGGGATTCAGAGGTATGGGCCAGGCAACGGAGAGAAACATGGCCCCACACCCTAACACACATACACACACCAGCCAGTCCTCTTTTTAAGAACCAGATGGGAACAAAACCCTGCTCGTTCCCACCATCAGACACATCTCTATCCAAGTGTCTCTCCTCTCTAATCCTGTTTGCTGATTTACAGGCTTGTTAATACACTCAATAGACTCCCTCTCACCCACAGCCCTGGAGAGCACAATTACAGCTCATACCAAGAAGCGCTGGAGGGCGCTTTCCCTCCCCCATATCTCCTTCTTGCTTTTGCTTTTGCTTTTTTTAAACAGAGGTACCAATGCAGCAAGATATATGAGCACACTTTAAACAATAATTTGGAGCCATCATTCAAGATGCTCGTGATATGACTAGACCGGCATCAATTCGGGGTTTAAGGTAAATCTGCATCTAGTTTCAGAGACATACATTTAAGGAAGTTCACTCTCCACTCCTTGAAGTTTGGGCAAGGAAAAATAAATGATGCTGCCGCACCCATAAGGGTTGGGGTGCAGAGAAGGGCTCCTGGCTGAGGGCCTGGACGCTACAGGACACGTGAAGAAAACCCTTCTATTGCCACTTTGACTAACTGCTGTGCTGAATGTCTGAACCGCACACACCCTACATATACACCGTACAGGACGGCCTCGATATTTCTGTGGGTTCCGTTCCTGGCTGCAACCGCAGGTACAGAAACTGTGAATATCGAATCATTGGGGCTATGGGATCGCAGGGCTTCGGTTCCTGGCTGTTGGGGAAATGATTTAAAATGATAGAAAATTGGCCGAATTGTGTGGGGAAATGTGAGGGGAAGCTCCCTACCATGCTTTGCTGATCCCCCGACTTGCGCAGCTCCCCCAAAATCGCCTACAAGTAGGCCAAAAATCACTTTTCTCTTCCCCCACCCCAACGGAGCCATTTTGAGGCTCTGAAACACAAAATGGTGGCCAGAAAAGACCTACAGGGACATTTCCGGCCACCCCGACCCGCAGATACATTAGGTTAGATGTCTTTTACCCGATGGGGGATACGCAAATCCACGGATAACAAGGTTCTCCTGTACTGCATTTTTAAATGGTTACAGGGGCCTGTCTTGTGGTGCGCAAGCCATTGTGGTGTGCCTTTGAAGTGCTACATCTTATTTAGTTCTGTAGATAAGCAGTTGGCTGTTTTTAAGTAACTAAACTCAGTCTCGCATTGGGGAATCTTCTTCTCGTATCGGAGAATCTTCTTGCATGTTACAATTAATATTTTTTTCAGTGTTTTCTCCAACTAAGATTGGCCAATTCTTGCATCATCGTAGTTGCTGACTTGGAACACCAGACTACCTCTGAACACAAACTTCCAACACCAGAGTTATACTTCCTATGAATATGGAGGGTCCCCTTAGCCAGCATGGGTAAAAGCTACTGGTAAGCTTCCCTTTCCCACAATGACCAAACAGATTTTCTTTTTCAAAACAGCTGCAAATGCAGTTATCCTAAAAACCTTTGGTTTAAGATAAGATGCTTTCCATGTTCACTCCTGCTTTAGAAAGCGTGCCCTTTGAGAACTAGTTTCCACTCCATATAAAATGTCAAGATTTTGTACAGCCTCACACACGATGTTGCTTTAGAAATGAGACTCCATTGCACCCACACCCTTGCTTTGGTCTTTCAGTTCAAGCTTGGGCTGTTGGGGGGGATGCATCCAGGCATAAACCGAAGAGGTACAGCCTCCCCATCACTTGATAGAGATGCCCCTGGTGAACTACTGCCCTATGCATCACTACAAGGCACGGCGTTTCCCCAAAATGCCACCTATCTAGAAAGTGCCCAACCGAAAGTCAACAAGTCTCCAGTCCAGCCATAATAACTTCCTACAGACACACTCAAGGGTCGGTCTGATGAATCTCTAAAAGCCAGCCTGAAGCCAGCCTAAAGGTTCAGGGGCTCACCAGGAAAAAAAATGGGGTGGGGGCACTTTGAACCTTTACTCATTAGTAAACCTTGCCCTTATGAATACAATAAAATATGTGCACGAATAGACCCTGGTGTGTTGCTGTTAGGCAACAGGTAACTCAGTGGTCTGACTAGGCACAAGGCAGCTTTGCCGAGGAACACCTTAAAGACAAACAAATGCATTGTGACACATTAGCTAGTGCTGGATAGAGCCCACTTTGACAGATGCAAGAAGTGTGATCAGACAATATGGAGGGGAGGGGAGTGTAAAGAGTGGGGCCAAAAGGCCAGGAAAGGCAAGGGCTAGCAGGAGACAGCACTGTCTTCAACACTTACTAAGAAGCCGAGGGGGAGAGAGGTGTGAATGGAACAAGTCCGCCTTCGGTTCTTCTGCAGCTGTTTCTTCTCCCTTTGAGAGCCGAGAGCCAAGCACCAACACACACACACACACACACACACACACGTCTCTGCACTCCCCAGCCCAATCCCTGCCTCCAAAGTGGGAGTTTGGGGTGAATTACCGCCCAACGGAGGCCTTGGAAACACATTAAGCACAGCCCCGATCTCGGCAGTAAATTATCCCCACAGGCAGAATGATCTATTAATCACTTATTTATTTTAAAAGGGAAAGGAGCTCATTTAACCTTTTTATTTACCTTTGGCAGTCAAGATAAACACCATATTTCAGCACCGGCTCTTATCCACCTAACAGCTTTATACTTCGGGGGCTGCGATCCGCCAGATGCTTTTAAACAGGCTTCTCTCGGCTGGTCTTCTCCCGGGCTTCCTTGTAAGCGTCCACAGTTCTTTAAGACAACATTGGCCAAGCATCCACACTGTTGCCTGGATCTGTGTGCATGCGTGTGCACACATGCTGCTGCGGTCCTTTTCTATTGCCCATGACTTTCTGTAAGAATACCCAAGGTCCTTTGGGTTCGAGTCTCTAGCCCTCAAGAGTATACAAGTTTATTTCAACAGGACATACACAAACATACAGAACTCCATGGTACCTTTGATTAAATTATTGACGTCTTCATCTAAGATGTCCCATGATGTGTGTGCATGTGTTTGCTGTGACAAACTCCCATGGTGCCACTCTGAAATTTTAAAGGCATGGCAGCAATTGATACCATCAGCCCCAGTGTGGGTGGAAACCAAGAGCACGTTTGCAAGAGGTACCCTTGCCACTATAGCCAAGCAACTAAACTATCTTCTCAGCAACTCCCATCATATATACGGGGTATATATATCATGTATTTCACACTTAAATGCCCACACCCCTCCCACCCTCCCCCCACCCGCTCTCTCTCTCTCTCTCTCTCTCTCTCTCTCACACACACACACACACACACAACCAGCAATTCAGCATGTTTCAGAACATATCCTTCAACCATGGTTCACCTTTCTATCCTATATCCTCCATCTCTCATTTTTAATACATTTTATACTTTGTAAGGGTGGTTGGGATTCTTTTTTTTTTTTTAAGCATTAACACAAAACAAAGGCAGAAAGCTTTGTAAAATGGCAAGGATTTTCCTTTAATTCACTGCTGTCATTTTGCTTAAATTTTAGATGTTCTCCATGGTGGGGTGGGGTTGGAAATAAGATTTTTCAAGCAGTTAACAAAGAGGGCTCAACATCAGGGCAGGCAAAGCACAACATTTTGAACCCTTAAGGGGGAAGAACTGATTCACAGGGCTCATCCACGTGGATTTCTCCAGCAACAGGGCCACTCCAAACCCTTCCTAGCTTCTCCCTAACCAAAAGGAGTCTTTATTTCTTTCTTTTTGGTTTATTTTATTTTGCCACTTGCAGATTGCCGCAAGCAGAGCCACCTGACTGCGAGATCCTGAGGAGGTTCCGCATTATTAATTAAATTAAACCGCAGAAATAATTGCACGCACACACATCCGTCCAAGGCAGGCTGTCACTAGCCAACAAGAAAGTTGGATGTTAACTCCATCAGCGTAACTGTCGCGCGGCTGTTAAGAGAAAATAAATGCATCCCAAACCGACAATTTCATTTAAGAAGAGTGGAGGGGGGGAAAATGGTATCGGGGAGGATTAATGAGCCAAAGGGTTTGTGTTTTCAATTGGATATAAAATGCAAACATACTAAGTTGTGATATCATCATTTAACCTTAATGTTCAATAGAGTTCCGATCGCAAGCACACCAGAGGGGCAATTAACCATGAGCCGTGAAAGAGAGAACATTCCAAGTGGGAGAGGAGGCGGAGAAGAAGAGGGGAGAGAAGGGGGGGATACATCAGTGATAAAGAATGCACAGCCTAGCATTTCAAAGGAGTAGAGCCGGGAGTTTAAACGCCCAGCTCAACCGAGAAACACACAAGGGCGTTTTGCAGCATCATGAAAACGACTGATTTCGACAGAAGACGAGGAAGGGGGGGGCACACCTTCATGGGTTGCCCTGGCTTGAAGGGGCTGCGCTGGAGCTCTTCTCCATCCTGGCCTAATCACAGCACGCGCCAAAAGGGAGGAGAGCTGGTCTTGTGGTAGCAATCATGGATGGTCCCCTGTACTAAGCACAGAATGAATGAATGAATGAATGAATGGAGACTAGAAGTGTGAGCACTGGAAGATCTTCCCCTGGGGGGATGAAGCCGCTCTGGATAGAGCAGAAGGTTCCAAGTCCCCTCCCTGGCAGCATCTCCAAGCTAGGGCTGGGAGATACTCCCACCTGCAACCCTGGAGAAGCCACTGCCAGCCTGGGTAGACGATACTGAACTAGCTGGACCAAGGGTTTGACTCAGAAGAAGGCAGCTGCCTATGTCCCTAACCATATGCTTGGCCATCCCTCTAGGACAGGGGTGCCGAACCTGATGTCCTCCAGATGCTGAAGAACTACTATCCAGCCGTGGTAGGGGATCTACCACGTAGTAGTAACATCTAGCAAAAGATGTTACTACTGGCATCCAGTAGTAACATCTGGCAAACCACAGGATGGGAGCCTAGATGATGCTGGGTAACGCAGCACTGCCTGGCCATACTCGGGGGGGCAAAGCAGACACAAGGCAGGAAACCAGCGGTGAGCTCTCCGGGTATTTCTACAGAAAGTTCAAGTGGCCCCTGGGGGTTCCTGACCTAACCGGTCACACACCAGAAGGTGCCACCAGTCCAGCTGGAGAACAACAGTCATTGTGAAGAACCACTCTGCTACATGAGCCCAGAGGCCTGTTTTCCACCATGGCCACCAAAATGGGTCCAGGAAGGGGACATATATAGGCAAATAACCCCTTCTCATCACTCCTTCACAGCTACTAGTATCCAGAGCCTGTAATTTCACCCCATCTCCCTAGCAGAACAAAGAGCTTAGGAACATACACAGTTGCCTTATACCGAGTCAGCTCATTGGTCCATCTGGCTCAGTAATGATTGAGAGGCCGCTGGCTGTAATAAAGTAAATGAAATGGCTCAGCACTGACAATGACTGGCAGTGGCTGTCCGAGGCTTCAGGCAGGAGTCTCTCTCAGCCTTAACTGGAGACGCTGCCAGAACCGAACCCAAGACCTTCTACATGCAAAGCAGATGCTCTCCCACTGAGCTACAGTTCCATCATCAAAAGAATCAGGAGGGAAGTACCACTTCACATCAAGGACTAGGAGTAACAGACTCAGACAGGAAGCTGACTTATACGCCGTCAGATCCTTGGTCCCTCTCACTCGGTATTGTCTACCCCAGGGATTCTCAACATTGGGTCCCCAGATGTTACTGGACTTCCAACTCCCAAAATATCCAGTCACAGTGGCCTTTGGAAGGGGATTATGGGAGTGGAAGTCCAATAACTTCTGGGGACCCAACGTTGAGAATCCCTGGTCTACCCTGACTGGCAATGCCTTCTCTGGGTCTCTCCCAGCCCTTTCTGGGGAGGCTACCAAGGGCTGAACCCGGGACCTTCTGCATGCCAAGCCAATGCTCCATCTCTGGGCTACAGCCCCATTTTCAAAATGTTGGTATGTTTCACACAGGCGACTCAGGAAGCGGAGTCATCTAGCTCGGTGTTGTCTGCACTGACGGACAGCAGCTCTCAAAGTTTCTGGACAGGTGTCTCTCCCAGCCCTACTTGGGACTACTGCCAGCGATTGAACCCGGTACCTTCTACGTACAGACGACCCAGCTCTCAGCTGCAGCCCCATCCTCTTAGCTTCACGGAAGAGGTGATTTCGATTAAGACATGCAGAGGCGAAGAGCTCAAGGTTCCCTCTCACGGCAGTGGTGCTCCCATCAAGAACCGAGCCCTGCGACTGCTTCTAATCATTTGTGGTCAGCATCTCGTGTGCTTTGGCCCTCAGAAGCAACGCTGGAATGATGGTTTCGGCCCGTGTAGGAGCAGAAACAAAGTGCAGCCCCAATCCGGGATTCAAGGTAGAACAAAAGAATTCAGGGAGAAGCGGCCAAGAAGATACACCCTGCAGGAATCTTCCCGATCAGCTCCCTGCCTCTCTGCAAATATCTGTTTAGTACATAAAGAGCAAAATCAACTCAATCACTGAAAGCAGTTAAGGAGAAGGAATATTTCCTCCTCACTCAGTGAATAATTTATTGCCCGAGCTATCATTATAATAGCAACAACAATAAAAGAAACATTTCCCAAACTTGTAACACAGGAAAACGTACACAGAATTTAAAAGGGGAAAAAAATCATATTCCAGGCTCATAAATCAATGGGGGTGGGGAAGTAGAGGAAGTGGGGGAAACCGCAGCAGACAAAAGAGGGACTACGGCTTCTCTCTCACCCCACCATCCACCTCCACACCCCAGCTTCCAATCACCATCACAGAAAATGTGAATCTGGTCACGTCACGCCCAGCTACAACCAGCACATGTTCAGAATATTACAGCGCAAAGGCTGTCCCAGAAAGATTACAGGAGGGCAGTGTAGTACAGGAGGCCATCAACGGAAGGGTGGAATTACTGCCACCGATACGCCTTCATTTCAAATCCACCACTTAAAATCCCGCAGAAACACCAGCAAGCCAGGACTCCTCAACTCTGCAGTCAACCCAGTGAGCGTCACTATTTTCCGCGTGCCTAAAAACCTTCAGTGTGAGAGCGATTTCCCACCGTGCTGACCTCCGCACAGCCCTACACTCTTCTTGGTGCTGGGAGAGCCCTTTAAGAGAGACGGAGCCCTCCCTTCTGAGCTCTAGGGCTACACTTCCCAGCATGCAGTGCACGTCTTCTTCCAAGATGGTGCAGAGGCTCAAGGAGCCCCACCAGACCAAGGCAAGGCACAGCACTGCGCGGCGAAAATGGCCATCTCCACATGGTGCCAGAAGGATTTTCCAGAGTATTCAGCTTTGGCTCAAGCATCACACCGGCCCCATGAACCATTAGTCAGGGAGCAGCACTGAGGGTTGATGGGGGTCACTGCTGGCCCCCTGGCCTTACAATGAACACCAGTGATTTGCTAACTAGTCCCCCTCGTCCTTTTCAGCGGCATTAGTCATATTTCTTCCTTGCCGTTCTTCCAAGGAGTTCAAGATGGCATACATTGCTCACTCTCCCTTGACTCCCTGCAACAACCCTGCGAGGTAGGTCAGGTTAAGAGATGGCGACTGGCACAAGGCCACTCAGAGAGCTTTACAGACAAGCAGGGACTAGAACCTCAAATGCCCCGGCCCTTTCCAATGCTATAAGGGTCTGTCACCACAACGGAAAGCTCGTTTGCCCCCTTTCTGGGTCCTGGCAGAAAGGAACAGAGCTGCTTATCAACTCACAGTGTGGAAGCTTACTGAGGGATACAAAAGGATGTCATGTGACCCATGACACAGGGATAATGTTTTTATGGATATTGGTGGTTTTCATCCAAAAAAATCAGATTTTTATATGTTTTAACTGCTAAATTATTGGTTTGTTTTGTGTTGTAAACTGCCTAGTGACTTTGGTAGTGGATGGTATACACATTTGTTGAATAAATAAATAAAATAAATGATGTCTTCAGGGTTCGGTCTGGGCCCGGCTACGGCTTCTGAAGTGATCGTGTCCATCGCTTGGGACAGCACTGCACACCAACACCAACCCAGACTTTCCTTGCTGCAGGCTCTTAATTTGCCTGCTGCCACAGACTGCAGTGTTTCAGTTTCTCTTCCCTCGGTCCTCCCTGTTTGTTCGTTTTTGTTACGATTGCGATGTTTGTGTTTTATGCCTCTGGGCAGCAGAGGGGTCTGATGCTGAAACAAGGCCAAGAGTCAGCTTGCTTTTGTGGATTTGGGGAGGGGCCAACACCAAGGAACAACACCCCTTACCTTTTCCTCCATGAATCGGTCTAATCCCCTTTTTAAAGTGGTCTAGTTTGGTGACCTGGGAAGAGCAGACACAGCTGTGAAGCTGAGAAGGTGAGCAAGCCTTTCTAAGCATCTAGCCTTTTCTCCCTCAAACAAACAAACTAACAAGAAGAGGAGAGTTTTGCAGGGGCTGTTTCTCTTTAAGGGGTAGGTCTTAGTCTCTCTATCTTTGTGAGTGTTACTTGTTAGGGTTCCTTGTTAGGGTTAAGATATCAGAGGGCTAGGAGTTCTTAGGGTTCCCTAAAGGCACTGTTTGCTCATTGGTGGGGGTGGAGTCAGCTAGGGCTGGGCGGGGCCCCACATTCCTTTCCTTTGGCTCTCATCCTGTGTGACAGTTGGAAGGCTACTCTACATATGAGGTGAAGGCCCGAGAGCATAGCGAACAGGGATAGCGAACAGGACGTAGGAGTTTTGCAGGAGTTTAGCGGGAAGTGTGCGGGGGAGCCTGGAACGAGCCCCTGAAATCGCGATCGCAATCGCGATCACAAGGAGCCTGGTGGAGAAGAGAACGTAAGTACATATCCCTCCCTCATATCCCTCATATTCTTGGGAAAGGCTGTGGACAGTTAAATAGCTGACCATTACAGCTGAGACCTATCCTAACAAAATATCTAATAAACGGACAATAAGCTCCCTAAATACTGTAAAGAGCTAACTAAAACAGTATGAAGATAGAAGGTCAGCAGGGGAAGGGGCACTTCCCAGTGTATTGCACAGAGTGCCACATGTACGACTATTTGCCCCATAGGCAGAAGTCGTGGGTGTGTGCTCGGTGCAAGGAGCTCCTGGCTCTCAGGGAACAAATCCGTTCCCTCGAGACCAAGGTGGCGGATCTGGAGAAGCTCAGAGAGATAGAGAGGCATGTGGACGAGACCTTCAGGGATGTGATAGAGGCATCCCACTCCAGGGCCGGTAGCTCCTCTGCTGTCAGGGAGAATGAAGGTCTTGGGCAAGGAGGACATCAGTCTGAGGAAGAGGGAGATGCTCCTTTAGAAGGGACCCCTTCCGTGGATGATGAGCCCATATCCTCTCGCACAGGGGATACTCCTCTGGGGGGTGGGGGCCTCCTTGTAGTTGGTGATTCGATCATTAGGGGGATAGAGAGATGGGTTTGTGACCCGCGTGTTGACTGCACGGTGACTTGCCTGCCTGGTGCGAAGGTTGCAGACATTACGTAGCGTCTAGACAGGCTCCTAGGCAGTGCTGGGGAGGAGACAGCTGTCGTGGTGCACGTCGGCACCAACGATGTGGGGAAATGCAGTCGGGAGGTCCTGGAAGCCAAATTTAGGCTGATAGGTAGCATTTTGAAGTCCAGGACCCCCAAGGTAGCATTCTCAGAAATGCTACCTGTTCCATGCACAAGTACTGTGAGACAGGCAGAGCTGAGGGGTTTCAATGCGTGGATGAGATGGTGGTGCCGGGAGGAGAGGTTTAGATTTGTTAGGCACTGGGACACATTTTGGGGCAAGCAAGGCCTGTACAAAAGGGACAGGCTGCACTTGAACCAAGATGGAACCAGACTGCTGGCGCTTAAAATAAAAAAGGTTGCAGAGCAGCTTTTAAAATGACACTTGGGGAACAGCCGATGGGAGCTGGGCAGTATCCCGTTTGGCAAAAGCCATCCTTTAAAGTGTGAGGCTGCAAAGAATGCAAATAAAACAGAAGGGGATGGAGCAAAACCGCATAAAGAGCAGATGGGAACCTGTGCCAGCAGGTCAAAGAGTCAAAAGAGTAGCATACATCAGGGGAGAGATTCAGCGTATAGGGGCTTGTATGCCAATGCCAGAAGCCTCCGAACCAAGATGGGTGAGCTGGAGTGCTTGGTTGCTAACGCAGAAATAGACATAGTGGGCATAACAGAAACATGGTGGAACAGTGAGAACCAGTGGGACACTGTTATCCCTGGGTATAAACTCTACAGAAAGGACAGGGAGGGGTGCCTTCGAGGACGGGTAGCACTGTATGTTAAAGAAGGGATAGAATCTAATAAGCTAGAAAACCTAAGTGGACTGGAGTCCTCCACAGAAACCCTGTGGGTGACTATACAAGGTCGGAAAGGAAACGTGCTACTGGGGACGTGCTATCGCCCTCCGGATCAAAATGATGACAGTGACTGGGAGTTGCAGGAGGAAATCAGGGAGGCATCAAGGAGAGGCAGAGCTGTAATAATGGGTGATTTCAACTACCCACACATAGACTGGGTAAATTCACATTCAAGTCAGGACAAAGAGGTCATATTTCTAGATACGCTAAATGACTGTGCCCTAGAACAGTTGGTCATGGAACCAACCAGAGAGAAGGCGACCTTAGATCTAATTCTGAGTGACACCCCAGGACCTGGTGCGTGATGTCAGTGTCATCGACCCTTTAGGGAACAGTGACCACAGTGCCATCAAATTCAGCATACATGCGGGGAAAGAATCACCAAGGATGTCTAACACAGACATTTTGAATTTCAGAAGAGGAAACTTCTCCAAAATGAGTATGGTGAAAAAAAAGCTGAGGGGGAAAATCTGGAGAGTCACTTCGCTCCAGAGTGCATGGAGTTTACTCAAAACCACAATACTAGAAGCCCAGTTAGATTGTATACCCAAAAGGAGGAAAGGTACCACTAAGTCCAGGAGGATGCCAGCATGAATAACGGGTACCGTCAAGGAAGCCATAAAAGGGAAGAAGACTTCCTTCCGAAATTGGAAGGCCTGTCCAAACGAAGAGAACAAAAAGGAACACAAACTCTGGCAAAAGAAATGCAAGGTGACAATAAGGGAGGCAAAAAGAGAGTCTGAGGAACATTTAGCCAAAAGTATCAAGGGGAATAACAAAAACTTCTTTAAGTACATCAGAAGCAGGAAACCTGCCAGGGAGGCGCTTGGGCCATTAGACAATGAGGGAGTGAAAGGGATTATTAAGGAGGATATGGAGGTTGCAGAGAAACTGAATGAGTTCTTTGCGTCTGTCTTCACGGCAGAGGATACTGAGCATATACCTGTTCCTGAACCAGGCTTTTTAGGGATGGAGGCTAGAGAGCTGAGTCAGATAAAAGTGACAAGGGATGATGTTCTAAACTGTCTAGAAAAACTGAAAGCTAACAAATCACCAGGGCCGGATGGCATCCATCCAAGAGTCCTCAAAGAACTCAAATGTGAAATTGCCAACATTCTTGCTAAAATATTTAACTTATCCCTGAAATCGGGCTCTGTACCAGAGGACTGGAGAGTGGCAAACGTAACACCGATTTTCAAAAAGGGATCCAGGGGAGATCCGGGAAATTACAGGCCAGTTAGCCTAACATCCGTTCCAGGCAAATTGATGGAAAGCATCCTCAAGGATAAAATTGTAAAGCACCTAGAAGAACAGGCCCTGCTCGGAGTGAGCCAGCATGGCTTCCGCAAAGGTAAATCTTGCCTCACCAACCTTTTGGACTTCTTTGAGAATGTCAACAAGTGTGTGGATAAACGTGATCCAGTTGACATAGTCTACCTGGAATTCCAAAAAGCTTTTGACAAAGTTCCTCATCAAAGGCTCCTGAGGAAACTTAGCTGTCATGGGATAAAGGGACAAGTACATGTGTGGATTGCTAACTGGTTGAAAGACAGGAAACAGAGGGTAGGTATAAATGGAGAGTTTTCACAATGGTGGGAAGTAAGAAGTGGGGTCCCCCAGGGATCTGTACTGGGACCGGTGCTTTTTAATGTATTCATAAATGATCTAGAAGCAGGGGTAAGCAGCGACGTGGCCAAATTTGCAGATGATACCAAACTCTTCCAGGTAGTGAAATCTCAAACGGATTGTGAGCAGCTCCAAAAGGATCTCTCCAACCAGGGGGAGTGGGCGACAAAATGGCAAATGCGGTTCAATGTTAGCAAGTGTAAAGTGATGCACATTGGGACGAAAAACCCCAACTTCAAGTATATGCTGATGGGATCTGAGCTGTCGGTGACGGACCAGGAGAGGGATCTTGGGGTTGTGGTTGACAGCTCGTTGAAAGTGTCTATTCAATATGCGGCAGCTGTGAAAAAGGCAAATTCCATGCTAGGGATCATTAGGAAGGGGATTGAAAATAAAACGGCTAACATTATAATGCCCTTATACAAAACTATGGTGCGACCACACTTGGAGTACTGCGTACAGTTCTGGTCACCACATCTTAAAAAGGACATTGTTGAACTGGAGAAGGTACAGAAAAGGGCAACCAAGATGATCAGGGGACTAGAGCACCTTTCCTATGAGGCAAGACTACAACACCTGGGGCTTTTTAGTTTAGAAAAAAGACGACTGCGGGAGACATGATAGAGGTCTATAAAATCATGCATGGTGTGGAGAAAGTGGAGAGAGAGAGATTCTTTTCCCTCTCACACAACACTAGAACCAGGGCTCACTCCATGAAATTGATTGCCAGAAGGTCTAGGACCAACAAACAGAAGTACTTTTTCACACAACACATGATCCACTTGTGGAACGCTCTGCCTCAGGATGTGGTGACAGCCAACAACCTGGATGGCTTTAAGAGGGGTTTGGATGACTTCATGGAGCAGAGGTCTATCAATGGCTACTAGTCGGAGGGCTGTAGGCCACCTCCTGCCTCAAGGGCAGGGTGCCTCTGAGTACCAGTTGCAGGGGAGTAATGGCAGGTGAGAGGGCATGCCCTCAACTCCTGACTGTAGGCTCCCAATGGCATCTGGTGGGCCACTGTGCGAAACAGGATGCTGGACTAGATGGGCCTTGGGCCTGATCCAGCAGGGCTGTTCTTATGTTCTTATGACCATAACCACATTCTGCGGCAGCAGATTCCATAGTTTACCTACATGTTGTGTAAGGAAGTACTTTCTTTTGTCTGTCCTGATTAAGAACGTACAAACAGCCCTGCTGGATCAGGCCCAAGGCCTATCTAGTCTAGCATCCTGTTTTCCACAGTCGCCCACTAGATGCCTCCGAGATGCCCACAGGCAAGGGGTGAGGGCGTGCATGAAGGGAATCTCCCAGCACTTAGCTTCAACAAGCCTTTTTGAGTGCCAGAGTGAAACACTGTCGATACAGAAACAAGACCCTGGGGTCCTGCTTTTAGGCTCTCTGTCCCCTCGTAGCAACCAAGTAGTAGGACGTCATCTAAATATGTCTCACAGCATGTTAGGGAGCGGCACTTTCCATTTTCTACAACACTCCAAATAGCTGGTATACGAGGGTGAAGAGGAATCAGCCGAAAGCCCAAGGAGGGGCACCTTACCTCGGGAACGGTTCCTGCGTTTCCGCCTCCCGACCGACGAACTGCGAAGTGCTGGCTGCAGCTGGCCTATCTCGATGGGCGTGTTGGTCCGGAAGCTCTCCTTGAACTTCTGCATCAGGGACTCCACTGTTTCTTGAGTCACCTCCGCAACTGCAAGGAAGGGAGAGGAAAGTTAAGGTGGAGCGTGTAGGCGGAACACTCAGTACCCATCCCGGAAGCCACCTGCCCAGAGGGGTGGGGTGCCACAGTAAGGCGCCAATGACAAGGATAAATAGAACAGGACCTTTCTCATCTACCTGAAGAACCCACTCGCTTAAACCGCAAGATTGCTTTGTCCCACTAGTTAAGCAACACCAGCCTTGAAGTAAGAACAGCCCTGCTGGATCAGGCCCAAATGGCAATGCATGTATTGCCTGGATGCCCTGCCCTTCTTCCAGTCATCAAATTTACAACGGTGTACGCAGGGACCTCGAGTGATCTTCCATCCGGGCACTGACCGAACCTCGACTTGCTAGGTTTCAGCACAGTTGATACAGCTCATTCCTTCAGAACACGCGGGAGGAGGTGCCACAGCACAAGCTTTACAGGAAGGAATCTCCAAGTTCAATACAATGACTTATTACGATTCTTTATATACTGCTTTTCAATGAATCACTTGCATCAACAAGGAAAAACTTCTCAAAGCAGTTTACCTAGCAGTAGAAGAAGGGGAAGAGGGAGGAAGAGGAGGAGGTGGTGTTTCCGTGTCCTCCAAAGGACTCTCAGAAACACACGGGAGACACCAGCAACAGGCACTGGAGGGTTGTTGTGCTGGGGCTGGGTGGGGCCCGTTACTTTCCCCCTGCTAAATACAAGAGAATCACCACTTTGAAAGGTGTCTCTTTGCCTAGTTAGCATCTCCAGGGAGAACTGGGAAAGATCCCTGAGTGACATCCTGGGGAGACACTGCCAGATAACAGAGACAAGACCGAGCTCGGCTCAGCGTAAAACCGATCCATATGTCTGCCTGTGCAATCAAGGCCTCGGAATCACAGAATTACACTGGCAAGAGACCCCACACAAGGACAGCGTCTCCGTGGACTGCTCCTGCAGATTTACTAGCCTGCACCCCACAGAGCACTCCCCCTCCCTGTAATCTTTGTTTCCTTCTGTTCTTCTTGAAACCCCGGCCAGCATTCGATTCCAAAGTTATCCAACACAAACCTTGCCTTCCGTGCCTAATTCCACTGACCCGTGTCACTGTGCTGCCTCGTGGGCAAACGTCATCTAGCCAAGTGGATTGGCCAAACTCATTCAAGGAAGTGCCTGAGTCAAGAAGCCAAGGAAGGCCCGGGGCGGATTAAGAAACCAATGCATTAACCCTGCTGGCCTGCCTTGGCCCGGAGAGGCACTTGATATGAATTACACTTGGAAGTGTCTGCACACCTGGGGGATTGCAATTCTCATCCCAGCAGGAGGCAGAGCCTGCTCTATAGGACACACCAGGAGTGTGGGGGTGGCTGTGCAGCATGGAAAGTGTGTTAACTGAGGGAGGGTCCCCCCTACAGCTACACCATGGTGGAGAAGGCTGCGGCAGAGCTGATGGAGAGACGGGATTCTGTTCGGAATGAAAGTCTTCTTCCAGTCAGGCAACAAGAGATGGGAGCTACATCCGATGAGTCCCAGTGCCAGGGAAAGTAACAGATAAAGATCCCACACCCGTGTTCCCCGTAACAGGGATTCCCAGGTGCTGACTGCACCTCCCATAATCTCCAGCTGCGATGGCCCAAGGCCATTATGGGAATTAGGAACATAGGAAGTTGTTATTATTAATATTTTTACATTTATATCCCGCTCTTCCTCCAAGGAGCCCAGAGCGGTGTACTACATACTTGAGTTTCTCTTTCACAACAACCCTGTGAAGTAGGTTAGGCGGAGAGAGAAGTGACTGGCCCAGAGTCACCCAGCAAGTCTCATGGCTGAATGGGGATTTGAACTCAGGTCTCCCCGGTCCTAGTCCAGCACTCTAACCACTACACCACGCTTGCCTTATATTGAGTTAGACCATCGGTCCATCTTGTTCAGTATTGTCTACAGCAGGGATTCTCAACGTTGGGTCTCCTGATGTTATTGGACTTCAGCTCCCATAATTCCCAGCCCCAGTGACCTTTGGTTGGGGATTATGGGAGTTGAAGTCCAAGAACATCTGGGGACCCAACGTTGAGAATCCCTGGTGTACAGGGAGTGGCAGCGGCTTCTCCAAAGCTGAAGGCAAGAGTCGTCTCCTATCATGGAGATGCTGCCAGGGAGGGAACTTGGGACCTTCTGCCTGCAAGTAGGCAGGTGTTCTTCCCAGACAGGCCCCACCCCCTAAAGGGGATCTCTTACAGGGCTCACACATGGAATCTCCCATTCAAATGCAAAACAGAGCAGACCCTGCTTAGCAAAGGGGAGAGTACATGCTTTCTACTACAAGTAGTCAGAAACATCTGGGAATCCCTGTTACCGGGAACACTGCCCACCCACCCCCCCACACACATCGTTCCCCCCTCCAACTGCTGCAAAGCGGGGAAGAGCACACAAAGTCAGAGCCACAACACAGCACTGCAAGGAAACTTCTCAAGGCAGAAGGCAGAACAGGCCCTCGCTCGGCAGACCTGCCTTTGCAGGCCTTGGATGCAAGCCGCAGACTGGGCGTGTAATTTCACACTCCGACCCTGGACAGCAAGAGCGATCAGTCGGCTCTAATAGCATTAAGTCAGTGGACGTGCTGCCGCTTGGCTGTGCCTTTGAAGGGTTCCACTGGTGCCTCAGATAATGTACCTACATTTCAAACAAATAAAAAGCAGCAGAATTCATCTTGGGCTTATCAACCCTAGCAGACCCAGCTCTGGGGAGGAGATGATGTGCACGAGACAGAGAATCCAAGAGGCAGGAGTGATCACCCCCAGCAAGCAACACCCTCTCCCATTTTATTTTGTAGGCAACCTGGCTTGGGTTGCAGAAGACTGAGAACCTACTCTTGGGGAAAGGCCCCCTATTCACAAGTTAGGAAGCAGCTTTATCCCGAGTCAGACCATCGCTCCCTCCAGCTCAGTATGGTCTGCACTGACTGGCAGCAGCTCTACGACGTTTCTGGCAGGAGTCTTTCCCAGCCTTGCTGGGAGATGCTGCCAGGGACTGAACCTGGGAGCTTCTGCACACAAGCAGATGCCCTGCTACTGAGGTGCAACCCCATCCCTAAGGTGAATAGCTCACAGCAGGCCACATTCACAGGTCCCAATGCAAAAAGTGGGGGGACCCTGCTGAGTCAAGGGCGCAATTCGTGTCTGCCGGCCATTGTGCTGCTCTTGCGGAAGCAAGGCATGGCGCAATGTTGTTAGATGCACAGAAGGCAGCAAAGCAATCATCAAAATAAAGGAACCTGGTTTTGTATCGTAGCAACCTGCGAGATACGGAGAGCTTTGGGAAGTGATTTTGGTCTCCAGTCAGTTCTTAAGAGAAACCAATTGGACTGGATTATAAACAACGCAGGATAATATTCTCTCCAGGGACCCACCCCCTTCCCTCTCCTTCGTCGACTCCCAGGCTGATCCAATGGAGGCTCCTTTAAAGCAAGCAGACCCGTCCACCCAGCTCCAAAACGGGGGGGGGGGTAGAATAACTCTATGCAAATCATGTATCATTGGCTGCATTAAGAACTCCGCAATTCCCTCTTCAAACTCACTGCTAACATTAAATGCCCAAACCTACTATGGTTTTCATGGTGGAAGTATAGATATGCCTTTCAAATTCACACACACACAAAATTATATAACGGTAAATTCATTTTTGGAGGTGGGGGGGAGCGACAGAGCAACGCTTTGTCAATGGTTCAGTTTCCCTCGGAGGAAAAGGGAACAAATGTACTTTTTCTCCTTCACATATTCATGAGATGCCTTCCTCCCCTGAATGCTTCTCCTCTCGCTGTTCCAGGCACACCGCCAAAAGCAGCCTTTATCTAGCACTAGGCAGGAGAAAAACACGATACCATCACAAGTTTTCAGGAGTTTAACAAATCTTGGCTGTGGGGAGAGGGGTCCTTCAGGTTTTTAATAAAGCTCTGAACACAGAGAGGGAGTCAAAGGCTAAGGCCAACCTTCAGCACAGGAGGAGATGCTCCTTGGGATAGTGCACACAGGTGGTGTGTGTGTGTGTGTGTGTGTGTGTGTGTGTGTGTGTGTGTGTGCATACACACATATCCAAGTTAAGGGAGACAAATAGGAATTATCTTTCCTCGAAGAAAAACACTGATTGACGTGATGAAAGTCAACCAACGCCTGCATCCCACCCACCCACCCATTTTATGAGCACTAATTAAAGTCTTCAACTGGTCTGGGACCAAAACATCTCAGATCAGCATTCTTCACTGTAAGGCCTGGGGGCCAATGGTGGCCCCCCAGCAACCCTAAGCACTTGTTTATTGGGCCTGTGTGAAGCTTGGGCCAAAACTGGATACTCTCCACAGACCTCCCAGCACCAAGCGGAGACAACCCTTCTCACCATGCAGGATTGTGCTCTGCCCAGCAGCGGAGGTGAGGGGCTCCTTCCAAGGGCAACGGAAGCCTCTTGCGCCCCGGCGCCATCTTGGAAGGCAGGCCCCGAGGGCTGAGAAACACAGCCCTCTCCAGCGCTTTCCACGCAGAGCTCTTAAGAGGGGACGACATCTAGCCCTTCTGTTTTCAAATACTGCAAGACGCCTTTGATATATTCTAAGGTGGGGTCCAACTATATGAGTGGTAGGGTATCTTGCTTTGCATGCAGAACATCCCAGGTTCACTCCCTGGCAGCATCTCTAGGTCGGGCTGGGGGGAAACCCTGCCTGAATCCTTGGAGAGCCGCTGCCAGTCAGTGTAGACCAGGCCTGCTCAACTTTGCCCCCCCCCCACCAGCTGTTTTTGGACTACAATTCCAATAATCCCCAGCCACAGTGGCCTATAGGCAGGGATTAGGGGATTTGTAGGCCAAAATCTGAAGGAGGGTCAAAGTTGAACAGCCCTGGTCAGGCGCGTAACAATGATAGGGCAAGGGGAGACAGTTGTCTGGGGGCCCCACTGCCTGGAGGGGCACCCCAGGGGCACCTCATGTGACTCCCCATTGCCCCCTGCCCAGCCCCATAGCCTCTCAGCCACTTGCCCTCTTCGCGGTCTCTCCTGCTTGTTCTCCTGGCTGGCAATCCAGGCAGCAGCCCAGCTGCCAAGAGCTCCTTTTCTCCCGCCTCTCAGCTGATCGGCGGGTGGGCGGGGCTTCCAGGGAGGCCTCCGTGTAGGCCGCAGTGAAGCCTGAACTCGAGTAGGGCCCAAGCCAGCCAGGAAGGAGGAGGCAGCCAGAGTGTTCTCTGCAGCAGAAGACCCCTTGCTGCCCTGCTTAACCCAGACCAGCATTTGCCAGGGAGAGCGTGAACTCCTTTTTGTGGTTACTTTTCCCGCCCACCCACCCCATATATAGGGATCTGCTTGCCATAGGGCTTGGATATGGGGGGGGGGAGGGACCGAGAAGTCTCTGGATATTTATTTTGAAACAGCTTGGAAAATTTGCTGACTTAAAAAAAACTATCTAAAAAGTCCTATAAGTGGCTTGTTTCATGGCAGAAAATTGCAAAAACTTCTGGAACAGTATTTTATTAATTTTATTTATTCATTCATTCATTTATAAATGCACTTATGTTCAAGTTGTTTTGCAACCCAGAAGGTCTGAGTGAGAACTGTGAAGCATGTGTGGTGCTTTTATTTTATTTTTCTTGTGTGTGAACTGCTCCCCAATAACTTGCAGGGACTTCAGGGTAAATCTGGCCAACATGTGAATGCAGCACCTCCATTCCAGAGGAGATGTGTCTTAAAGGGCTTTAAAAGCCTCCTGTGAAAAACCTCCTGCAATCAAACTTGACTGAATTTGTTCAGAATTCTGGGAAAACAAACATAGGTTCACCCTGCATGGTTGAAAGTCTCCTTTGCTAATCTGCAGCGAGGGGCCCATTTTAATAATTCATCTTTCTAGTGTGTTCTAGGCATTAAAAGTAATACAAATGTATAGTACTCAATGTATATCACTATATATTGTGATGTGTGTGTGTGTATTCAGTGAAATGTATTTGCAGGCAGCATACTTATTTTGGAATATCAGACTTAAATCCTTGGGGGCCTGGGGTGTGCGGAGGCCCTGGACTTTGGGGGGGGGGCCATTTTAAAATCTTGTCTCTGGGCCCACTCCAACCTTGCTACGCCCCTGGCCCTGGTGTAGCCAGTACAGAGCAAGGTGTAGCCAGTACAGAGCTAGCCAGTACAGAGCAAAATGGACCAAAGGTCTGACTCGGGACAAAGCAGCTTCCTACGTCAACTATGAAAATCCTCCTGCCCTCTGCAGCTCCTAGGCAGTTCTCCTGGGGAGGAAAGCAAGCATGAACTTTCCCCTTGGCTAAGAAGGGCCTGCTATGGTTTGCATTGGCATGGGTGGCTACATGTAAGCATTGACACAATATTCCAATTAGGAGATGGGGCCGTAGGTCAGTGGTAGATCACCTGCTGGCATGCAGAAGCTCTCAGATTCACTCCCTGGCAGCATCTCCAGGTAGGGCTGGAAGGAACTCCTGCCAGCTACCTTGGAGAGCTGCTGCCAGTCAGTGTAGACCATGCTAAACAAGTTGGACCAAGGATCTGACTCAGTAGAAGACAGTTTCATATATGAGGAAGGGCTCCTAGCTCAAAAACAGAGCATCTGCTTGCATGAGGAAGGTCCCCGGTTCGTTCCCCAGCAGCATCTCCGGGGCCTCTGAAAGCAAACTGATAAACACAAAAAACTTCCACTCTTCCTCCATACAAAGATTCCCCCCACAGCATTGGGGTTCCGCCTCTGGCTTGTTGCAGCCTCTGAGGCTCAGAACCTAGCAAACAGCCACCTGTCCCCACGCCGGCCACCATCCTTTGGGAACTAGGGGTCCCCCCCATTTCTGGATTCCACTGTGGTTTATGGCAGAGGTTCCCAGCAGGGGGTTCTAATACTCCTGGGGGGACCTCAGAGCCCTCCTGCTTCCCCATGCTGCAATTGCTCTATGTGTTCCTCATCTGAGGATCGCCGGCTCGAAGATGATGCGTCCTCAGCAATGTGACCATTGTAGAAAGGGAGGAACTTGCTGTTCCTGATCGGCGGGCTGCGTGCTGAAGCTCAGCGTGCTCCTCCCTTCAGCCTGACTGAATTCAGGCCTCTCAGGTCAAGGATGGTTGTGTATTCCCCCATCGGCTTTGGGAACCGCAAAGCAAGGGGAATAAAAGCCAGGGCCAGCTGTTGGAGATACTGGCTTGATGGCATCTTTTTGTAGCAGAGGGGTGATTTCATTCTGCAAAGTCTCTGTAGGGGTGGTGGTGAGTGGAGGTGAGTAAGCAGGGTCAGTTGAGAATTCTAGTGCGTAGCCTATCCTAATAATTGCAAGAACCCATGAATCATCTGCAATTTCCTCCCAGGCTAGACAGTGAGGGGATAAGCCGGTACCGACTCGGGTAGGGCACGAAAAGTCATTGTTTCTTCCGAAAGGGAGACCGAGCATGTTGTTTTTGGAGTGGCGGCTTATGGTACTGGAATTGCTGCTTTCGTTCGTACTGTGGAATCTTTGGAAACAAAAGGAGCAATCAGAGAATGGACAGCGAGGATGAGGGAGCTGCCGTCACGGTGGGTTTGGGGTATTCTGTTGCCAAGGCCTGCATGGTTGTAGAAACTAGGGTATTGGAGGAAAACAAGCGGAGCCTCGGAGCCCAGTTCTTGCAAGCCTGTTTGGTAAAGTTGAGTCAGTGGCCACAAGTCTCTTCCATGTGCGTTTCCCCAAGGCAGAAGAACACACACTGACTGTGGCCATCCGTAGATGTAAGTTTGGAGGCACAGTGGGTACTCCTTTTAAGGGTCACTTTGGGGGCCATGCGCAGAACGGATCCCCGAAATGAGAAGGGTGGAGGCACCGAGGGAAAATAAAAACGCAAACGGAGAGAAGAAGAAACTCTGATAGGAAAGTCATTCAATGGGGGAAACTGGCATTCATTCCCTAAATGCCTGCCTACGGGCAGTAATCAGCTGGGTGAGGGATAACAAACTGAAATTGAATCCAAGCAAGACGGAGATGCTCATTGTGGAGGATTGGAATTAGAGGGATGAGTTTTCCTGCGCTGATGGGGTTACATTCTCCCAGAAGGAACAGGTACACAGCTTAGGAGTGCTCTTGGACCCAGGCCTCACCCTGCTATCTCAGGTGGAGGCTACGGCCAGGAGTGCTTTCCAGCAGCTTGGGCTGATTCGACCGCTGCGCCCATTCCTTGAAGAGAAGGATCTCAAAACAGTGGTGAATCAGCTGGTAACCTCCAGGCTTGACTATTGCAACGCGCTCTATGTGGGGCTGCCTTTGTACGTCGTTTGGAACCTTCAGTTAGTTCAAAACGCGGCAGCCAGACTGGTCTCTGGGGTAACCCAGAGAGACCATATGATGCCTGTTTTAAAAGAGTTGCACAGGCTGCCAATATGTTTCCGGGCAAAATAAATGTCGTTTATTACCATAAAAGCCCTGAACGGCTGAGGTCTGGGCTAACTTAGCGAGCGCCTTCTTCTGTTCGATCCCCATCACACGTTGAGGTCATCTGGAGAGGTCCGTCTTCAGTTACCACCAGCACATCTGGTGGCAACTCAGAACCAGGCCTTCTACGTAGCTGCTCCTGGCCTATGGAATGCACTCCCAGCAGGTATCCGTAGTTTAGGTTCTTTGTTGGCTTTCAAGAGAGCCCTAAAGACTGACTTGTTTGGCCTGGCCATCCAAGGTTTTTAAATGGTTTTTAAGTATTTTAATTGGTTTTAAGTGGTTCTAAATTGTTTCAAAATTGTTTTACATTGTTTGAAACAGTGCGATTTAAATGGTGCTTGTTTTTATATTTTAAACTTGTGCACCGCCCAGACCCATTGGATGGGGCAGTCTAGAAATGTAATTAGGGAGGGAGGAAGGGGGGAGTCGGTTGGTTAGTTAGTTAAATGGATAAGCAGGAGAAGTTAACGCAAAAACTTAACTGAACCCTTTTTCTTTTTCCTCCCCCCCCCCACTTTTTTTTTTGGAAGCTTGGAACGACCCGAGAGGTGTCTATCTGTCCTCTGACGAAGAAAGACAAAGGACCAGAAGGCACGCGCAAACACATAGGGGGATAGGGGGCAGGGCTCCAGCCTGAATTCAGAAGCTTGGGACGTTCCGAGATGGTCTATGCACAGGCGCAAAGCCCTATGGTGTAAAAGCAGGGATCCTCAACGTTGGGCCCCCAGATGTTCTTGGACTTCAACTCCCACAATCCCCAGGACCGGTGGCCTTTGGCTGGGGATTATGGGAGTTGGTCCAAGAACATCTGGGGGCCCAACGTTGAGGATCCCTGGTGTAAGGCACCGAAGCCCACACAGAAGAATCTAAGTTCCAGAGTACCCAGCCAGTTTCCTTCTCTTTACCCCACCCTCACCCCCACCCCTGAGAAATTCTGCTGGAATAGGCACAAGTAAGCAGTCCTCACTATGTGGACACAAAAACCTCTGGCACATTTGCCGTTAAACCTGCCCTATAATTAGACAACAAGCAGCACACACGCAGGGGTTTCCACGGCTGGTGTGGAGAGGTTAATCAGGCGGCTGGGCTCTCAAGAGGTTTGAGTGCCCCCTTCTCTGGGCTGAAACCCCCCATGTCTGCCCAGGGGGCCGCTTTGCGAGAGTGGCCCGGCCCCGCTCACTGCTCCTCGCCTCATCCTCTCCCCAGTCACGGTGCTCAATCACTTGCCAGCTAATTGTCTCCACTCATGTGTGCAAACTAACCGTTCGGTGGGAAATGCCACAGAATGTTAATTTCATTTGGAAACTGGGTAACTGCAAAGTGCTTTTACTGAAGGAGGAGGAAAAGAATGATATGAAATAAGCATTATATGAATAGCACCATTTGCAATTACGACCACAATCCCAACCCAACCGGTGAGTGGCTGTGAGTCGTGGGGTGTGTGTGTGTGTTTTTAAAGAAAAAAATTATTCAACCACTTTCAAGATAGTGACACTCCACCCACCCCTTTCCCCTCATTGTGGCAATTAAGGTAATGCAGCACAATTACATCCACACAGGCCTCACTTCAGCAAAACAAATCCAGCAGAAAAGGGCTGCCAATTGCTCTGATCTAAGATGACAGCAAATGACGAGGCTGGCAAACTTTCGAAAGCCTTGTCAAGTCTGAGGGAGAATGGACGGAGAAGGATTTCATTTATTTTACTTCATTCATTTCTGAACCACCTTTAACCAGGTCTCAAGGTGGTTCGGGACTCATTAAAACATTTATTAACCTTAAAACCAACAGTTAAAGCAGATAAAATGTAAAACCACTTTTTAAAAAGTCAACGGAAAGCTTGACTGAACAGGGATATCTTTGGTGCTCTTCTCAAGACCGCCCAAGATGGCGCAACTCCAACTTCAACAGGGAGTGCATTAGAAACATAGGAAGCTGCCTTATACCAAGTCAGACCACTGGTCATTCCAACTCAGTACCACCTACACGGACTGGCAGCGGCTATCCTGTTTCAAGCAGGCATCTTTCCCAGCCGTACCTGGAGATGCTGCCAGGTAACAAACCTGAGACAGCCTTCTGCATACAAGGAGATGCTGTATGGCTGAGCTATTGTCCCGTCCCCTAAGAGCAATATTTAACAGCAATCGCATGTCCTGTCCCATCCAAATGCAAACCAAGGAAGACCCTGCTTAGCAAAGAGGGCAAGTCATGCTCGCTACCACAAGATCAGCTTTCCTCCCCAGAGAGCAGGTTCCACAGGCCCAGGGCAAGTACAGAAAAGGTCCATCAGACAAGCCAGTTATAACCACAAATGAACCTTCTCCGGATAGCTTAATAGGCGGCAGAGTTCATAACAAAGAAAGCGTTCTCTGAGAAACACTGGGCTCAGGCTGTTAAGGGCTTTATAGGTAACCACCAACACTTTGTATTTTGCCCAGAAACATATGTTCTGACAGGCTATTGTAAGGTGTTTCCTTTCCACCAGATACGGTGATGGTACAGTCCCAACACAACCACCGGGCTCTGTGGTCACCACGAGTCGACACCGATTCGACGGCACTACTTTACGTTAGGGTCCCAACATCCAGTCGAAATAAAAATTCCCATCTTGGAATTTTAAAAACACAGGTAGGCGTGTTGGTCCACTATTTATTTATTTAACATATAAACAAACTAGAAAAAGATCCAAAAGTTAACAGGCTCCACAACAGAGAGAGAGAGAGTGCAAAACGACACGTTCCCATTTTGGGCTCTGCACCTCTCAGAATGAATCCCCGCATGGGAAGGGGTGGCCGAGCACGTCAACGAGAAGCAACAGACCCTTCCAAAGAGAAAGGCAAAGCAAGTCGGAGATATTCCGAACGAGCGAAACACTTTGATCTTCCTGGATAACAACCCAGAAGGGTTCATGCTTTGCCTTCAGACTCTCATCAATGTAAGAGAAACATCACAATTCAATTCAGGGAAGCCGCCGAGGAGCAGGCCAGGCAGCACCTGCTTGGGACCTTCTCCTCCTGCTGCAGGGCAAAAGGCGGCTTGCTGATGCAACACCAGCATCTCAGAAAGCTGTAAGGAGAGCTGGCGATAGTCTTACAGTCTAGCCTGGAGGCAACAGACAGAAGTACGGTGGCGAGGTCAGTGTCTGAATGGGAGGAAAACAACATTCCTAGTGGGCCCTGCCTCTCTCCAGGGCATCAAGACAGACAATGAACCCCAGAGAATCCATGAATCAGAAACCCTCTGACAAGCGGAGGCCAGGGAGTGGCCCAGCTAGACCAAGTCCAGGGCCAGAGGATTCTCTCCATGGGGCCATCCCAACATGGCCCAGGGTGCAACCGAGAGAGAAACAATGCTACCGTATTTACCTGAACCCAAGGCAAGGTTTTCTCCAAGTTCTTTGATGTTAGGAGCTGGGTGGGCTGTCTTAAACCCAGAGACCTCTTCCTTTTGGGCAAACCCAGATAGAATTTGGATTTCGTCCACATTTTTAAGGGGGCCGTCCTAAACACAGAGTGGTCCTCTATTCTGGTCCATGCGGTGTGTTTTCTCCAAGGTCACTAGAAGCTGCATCTTGGCATCTCCAGCCGCCCAATGTGCCTAATTTGGGACATGCCAGAACCCAGAGGGGAGAGACAAGCGATCTCAGGAAGAGCAGAGAGGTGGTGCCATGGGAGGAAAGGACCAAAGGGCACTGACCCACCCCTTGGCTACAGTCACAGAGATGCCTCTGCTCCGAACAGAAGTCAAGGCCCAGGAGTGTGAATCGCTAACTCCTACATCCAGCATTTTATGCAGGGCAGTGATCTTCACTATCTTTCAAGCAGCGGGGAAAACCTTCAGTGTGAAAGCCCCTTCCCACTGTGCTGGCCTCTGCAGAGCACTGCACTTGCCTCCGTGCTGGGAGGATCCTTTAAGAGAGAGATGGAGCCCTCTCTTAAGAGCTCTGGGAGGAAAGCACCGGGAAGGGCTGCATGTCCCAAGTTCAAGCCCTGGCAGCATCTCCAGGTAGGCCTGGGAGAGACTCCTGCCTGGAACTTTGAAGAGCAGCTGCCAGTCAGTGCAGACAACCCTGAGTTAGATGGACAAAAGATCTGACTCGGGAGACAGCTGCTTTGGGGCTCACCTGAGCTCGGGGCTTTCAGGAGTGAGTGCTGCAGAGCTGGGGCGTAGTTTGCTGCATATGTGCCACTGGCTACAGCGCATCCGATCTGCACGCCCTTCCTTGTTCTGTTGTGGCAATCCTGCCAAGAATATTCTCCAACACACACACGCACACACACACACAAACACAAACACACACAGGCCCTCAATGAGGCAGAATCAATCAGGCAAACGTATTCAAGGCTGCACACCAATTAGGATTTCTTTTTAAAAGTTGATTAGTCAGAGCATATTATCGAAACCTGGATACAAGTAGGTGTCTATTTGACGATACCAAGAGACACTGCAGGATAACTTATAATTTAACTCACAAAAGCTCCTTTGTTAGGAAGGCCTGTGTTTAATGTTTGCTTTTCCATTCTCTGCTACATTAAACAGCGAGCCCCAAAATGGCTTGCCGGGGATTTGGGGTCGGAGTGTGCTTGTACAACTGATTTAGGAACATAGGAAGCTGACGTCTGCTGAATCAGACCCTTGATCCATCTAGCTCAGGACTGACTCTACACTGACTGGCAGCGTCTGTCCAAGATCTCCAAGAGATGCCACCAGCGATTGAACCAGGGACCTTCTGCGTGAAAGCATGAAGATCATCTTGCACTAAGCTGTAAGATACTCCCAGCCCCTAAAGGGAGTATCTTACAGCAGACAGTGCTCACACGTAGTCTCTCATCCAAATGCAAACCGAGCCAGACCCTGCTTTGCAAAGGGGTCGATTCATGCTTGCGACCTCAAGACCAGCTCTCCTCCTACAACTTTTAATGGGCAGGCTCATTTGCAGGCCCAGGACAGCTAACAAACAAGCCAGATCTGCTCATTGCAGTCCAACTTCAAGATCTTGGTTATCTTATACAGAGCGCGCACACACACACTGTTGTGGTGCTGCTGTTACCCAATTCTCTGCCCCCAAAAGTTACAGACCACCACCCCAAACCCGCTTAATTTCTTTAAATGAACTCTTAAAAGACATTTCTGTTCTGCTTGGCTTTAAACTGATTTTGGAGGTTGCTGTGTGTTTTGAAGGTTTTTAGGTGACTCTCTGGGCTGGTTTTAACGATTTAGACTGGTTTTGTTGTTGTTTCTGTGCTGTGTATATTTTTCTTTTAAACTAGAGTTCATTTTAGTGTTCCATCTGTTTTTTTGTTCACCATTTTGAGAACCGATTCAAAAACAAACAAACCACCTAATCTGTACATATTGTGATTAAATGAAAGTAAACTTGTGTCAATGAAAAGGTAAAGGTAAATTGTGCCGTCAAGTCGATTTCGATTCCTGGTGCCCACAGAGCCCTGTGGTTTTCTTTGATAGAATGCAGGAGGAGTTTGCCATTGCCTCCTCCCGCGCAGTATGAGCTGATGCCTTTCAGCATCTTCCTATATCGCTGCTGCCAGATATTGTACCAGCGGGGATTCGAACCGGCAACCTTCTGCTTCTTACTCAGGCATTTCCCTGTGCGCCACTTAAGGTGGCTGTAGCCAGGGATAAATTCCAGGACAGACTTAATGCTGCCAATAAGTTAACCCAGTGTAATGTAAAGGTAAGATGTGGCGTTGAGTCGGTGTCGACTCCTGGCGCCCACAGAGCCCTGTGGTTATCTCTGGTAGAATACAGGAGGGGTTGACCATTGCCTCCTCCCACGCAGTATGGGATGATGATGCCTTTCAGCATCTTCCTATATCGCTGCTGCCTGATAGAGGTGTTCCTGGGAAATATACCAGCGGGGATTTGAACTGGCAACCTCTGGCTTGCTAGTCAAGTCATTTCCCCACTGCGCCATTAGGTGGCTTAACGAATAGAATATTGGAGTAGGACTGGGGAGGTCTGAGTTCAAATCTCCATTCTGCCATGCCAGTCACTGGGTGGCTCTGGGCCAGTCACTTAAACTCTCAGCCTAACCTATTCCACAGGGTTGTGAGAATAAAACCAACTATGTATACCGCCAGGATCATAGGAACCTGCCTTATACCAAGCACTTCATCTCCACGCAAGAGGCAAAGACTCTACTTTCTAGGCACACGACTGAGCACTCCCTCCAAATGAGACCACAAGCCAGGCCCACAAAGTTTGGGCACTGGTACCATCTTACGGGACGAATATGCATAGTGATTTTTGCCAACGTCCACTCTCTGGGAGACGGAAAACAGGCAAGAGCATGGTCACACTTACACGGTCTGTGTGCTATCACCTCTTCAGCATCTCTACCCCCAAATGATCACGGTCAATTTGCAGTCGTTTTTGCACCAAGGAAAAGGTTAGGGCTGGAGTTACGGTGACCATCAACCAATGGTTGAACTCTCTACGAAGTGATCTTTGGAGGACATCCCTGTCCATTTCCAGTCTTCTGACAAGATCAATCACATTTTGAAGTAATGTTTGTGTTGTTCAAACTTTTCAAAGCGTAAAAAAACCCCAACAACCCTACAAACCACCTGTTTTCCCAAAATCACTGCCCAGAGTGGTACAGAAATGTAATCCTATATATATAATAAAGAGCTTGGCATGCGTCCGTGTCTCCCTCGGCTGTTCTGGGCATGCGCGGAGCGCATGCCCAGAACACGCCGAGGGAGACACGACCGCCCGGACCAGGCGGCCATTATGGATGGGAGAAGGAGAAGTGGCGGCCGAGGAGAAGTGGCCACCACGAAGCCGGGCGGGGGGAAGAGGTGGTGGGGGAAGCTGGCGGAGGCGCTGCCGAGGCGGCGGCGGAGCCATGGCCGAGGCCTGGCTGCGCCGCCGAAGCCAGTCGGGGGGAAGAGGCGGCGGGAGAAGCCGGCCGAGGTGGTGGCAGAGCCACCGCCGAGGCCTGGCGGCGCTGCCGAAGCCGGGTGTGTGGAAGACCTTGGGGCCCTTGCCCGACCGGGGAGACCGGCCGCAGCATGGAGGCTGGCGGCGGCAGGAGGGGGAATGGCGGCGGGGGGCCCGGAGCGCACAACTCTCCTAGCGCCCGTTGTTTAACGGGCCTAAAATAACTAGTAAATAAATAAAGTTAGACGGATCCATATCAGGCCAAGTGCCGCTGTTAGAGCAACAGCAGCAGCAGACAGACCAGGCATCTGAGAAGTGGAGAGGAGCGGGGGAAACTTGCCTTTGGATTCTCCAAGAATGCTCCACTAGGCCTCATTTTCTGCAGCAAGCACAGAACAAGTCCAGGCGAACTCTCCTCCATGCCAGCCTGCGATCTACCCAGCAGCCAGCCCATAAATAATGGAAGAGCCTTTATCAAACATTAATAGTTATGGACAACGCTATGAACACCACAGGCGGATGATTTAGATAAACAAATTGTGCTTGGTGGCTGCTTTCTCTCCCCAGAAACCCCAAATTCCAAGGTATCTTCCTCGAACAAATGTTTGCCCGCACAAATGAGAAGTTCAAGATGCCAAGGCAGTTCATCAACACCCGCCCACCTATCATTTTTGGAATGGCGCCGGAGACAAAGAGAAGAGCCGTGCATATAAAAAGCCTGGGAGATCAGAAGTAAAGAGCGAGCTGGCCTTGTGGCAGCAAGCATGAGTTGTCCCCTTTGCTAAACAGGGTCTACCCTGGTTTGCATTTGAATGGGAGACTAAATGTGTGAGCATGGGGAGATCTTCCCCTCAGGGGGTGGGGCTGCTCTGGGAAGAGCACCTGCCGGCTTGCAAGCAGAAGGCTCCAAGTTGGCAGCATCACCAGACAGCACTGAGAGAGACTCCTGCCTGCAACCTTGAAGAAGCCGCTGCCAGCCTGGGTAGGCAATACAGAACTAGATGGACCATGGGACTGACTCCAATTTATGGCTGCTTCCTATGTTCCTAAAAATGGGAGCATGGACATTATAGCACTGCAAGTGGGCACCTGTAGATAATTGCAGGTGTGGAAGAAACAAGGGGAAAGGACTCCTTTTGATGCCACTTCCAATGACTTATCCTTCTTCTTCCCCTTCGATAATAGATCCATACCTGGAATGTGGGGGAAGAACCTGGGCTCCAAAGCTCCCTGTCCCTAAACATTGGGGAGGCCAGTCAAAAGCCTGTGCTCCCACAGCCAATCCAAAAAGAAAGGGGGGAGCTGAAGCAACCGCTGGATGTGGGGCAAGAATGCCTGAAAAAACCACTGCAGTCAGGGCGAGAGAGAGGAGAGCGGATCTCGGGGTAGTGATCACGAAATGTCCCTTTTGCTAAGAAGGGTCTGTCCTGGCTTGCATTTATATGGGAGACTGCCTGTCTACTTTGCATTTCCGTTTAGCTTATGAGCTCCTGGGGGACAGGAAGCAGCTTTATTATTTATTTATTTATCAAATTTATTTATTTATTTATTCATCAAATTTGTATACCACCCCAAACATTCATCTCTGGGCAGTTTATTATTCATTCTTCTATGTAAACCGCTTTGACTTTTGTTGAAAGGCGGTATCTAAATAATGGCACAGCGGGGAAATGACTTGACTAGCAAGCCAGAGGTTGCCGGTTCAAATCCCTGCTGGTACTATATTGGCCGGCTGCGATATAGGAAGATGCTGAAAGGCATCATCTCAGATTGCGCGGGAGGAGGCAATGGGAAACCCCTCCTGTACTCTACCAAAGACAACCACAGGGCTCTGTGGGCGTTAGGAGTTGACACCGATTCAACGGCACACTTTATATATTAGGTAGTTGTCGTAGGATATCCCCCTAAGGGAATGGGGCCAGATCTCAGTGGAAAAGCATCCGCTGGCATGCAGAAGGTCTCAGGTTCACTCCCTGGCAGCATCTCCAGGTAGGACTGGGAAAGACTCCTGCCTGAAACCTTGGAGAGCTGCTGCCAGTCAGTGTAGACACTGCTGAGCGTGATGGACCAATGGACTGACTCAGTATACGGCAGCTTCCTATGCTTGCCCTGGGCAGGGTGACAAGCTCAGGGACCCTGCGGCAAAGAGTTTGCCATCTCCAAGCCAAGCCCTTTCTCCGTCCCTTGGTTTTGATGGAGGTTAAGGGGGAAGCCTGGCCTCCCTTTGCCTCTGAAAACACTGCAGGTGGGAAGAGGGAAGCTGGACCTTGCCTTCCTGGGGGCTTACTTCTTGCTCAGACAACGCTACTCTTCCACACACACCCAGTGCGTTTCGAGCTCAAGCCAACTTGCTACACAACCTGCCGCTACCAGGGATATGCTTACCCACGCAACCACGCCACACATGGTCAGTCCTGGGCAAAGACAGGAAATCGACATGACCTCCTGCTACGTTTCTGCAAAGACAGAAGCTCTCTACCACCTTCGCCTGCCTTCCTCTCATGTAGGCTCCTGGAACAGAACAAGTGTTTCAGCTCAAGTTACATTCCACACGTCAAGAAGGATGTCAAACACAGACATTTTATATTTCAAAAGAGGAAACTTCTCCAAAATGAGGAGTATGGTGAAAAGAAAGCTGAGGGGGGAAATCAGGAGAGTCACTTCGCTCCAGAGTGCATGGCGTTTACTCAAAACCACAATACTAGAAGCCCAGTTAGTTTGTATACCCAAAAGGAGGAAAGGTACCACTAAGTCCAGGAGGATGCCAGCATGGCTAACGGGTACCGTCAAGGAAGCCATAAAAGGGAAGAAGACTTCCTTCCGAAATTGGAAGGCCTGTCCAAACGAAGAGAACAGAAAGGAACACAAACTCTGGCAAAAGAAATGCAAGGTGACAATAAGGGAGGCAAAAAGAGAGTCTGAGGAACATTTAGCCAAAAGTATCAAGGGGAATAACAAAAACTTCTTTAAGTACATCAGAAGCAGGAAACCTGCCAGGGAGGTGCTTGGGCCATTAGACAATGAGGGAGTGAAAGGGATTATTAAGGAGGATATGGAGGTTGCAGAGAAACTGAATGAGTTCTTTGCGTCTGTCTTCACGGCAGAGGATACTGAGCATATACCTGTTCCTGAACCAGGCTTTTTAGGGATGGAGGCTAGAGAGCTGAGTCTGATAGAAGTGACAAGGGATGATGTGCTAAACTGTCTAGAAAAACTGAAAGCTAACAAATCACCAGGGCCGGATGGCATCCATCCAAGAGTCCTCAAGGAACTCAAATGGTGTGGAGAAAGTGGAGAGAGAGAGATTCTTTTCCCTCTCACACAACACGAGAACCAGTGGTCACTCCATGAAATTGATTGCCAGGAGGTCTAGGACCAACAAACGGAAGTACTTTTTCACACAACGCGTGATCCACTTGTGGAACTCTCTGCCACAGGATGTGGTGACAGCCAACAACCTGGATGGCTTTAAGAGGGGTTTGGATGACTTCATGGAGGAGAGGTCTATCAATGGCTACTAGTCAGAGGGCTGTGGGCCACCTCCAGCCTCAAGGGTGTGCCTCTGAGTACCAGTTGCAGGGGAGCAATGGCAGGAGAGAGGGCATGCCCTCAACTCCTGCCTGTGGCTTCCAGCGGCATCTGGTGGGCCACTGTGCGAAACAGGATGCTGGACTAGATGGGCCTTGAGCCTGATCCAGCAGGGCTGTTCTTATGTTCTTATGTTCTTAAGAAACTAGTTTGATGGTGTTATGCGATGCCGGATTTAGAAGCCGCACCCATTCCCGAGAATGCCAGCTTTCACAAAGGATGAGCATGTTTCTAGTCCTCAAGGGTAGACTGCGAAATCACAGTAGAGGAGCAAAGTCTGAAAACAAGGCTCTGCCTGGTTACTGCCGTTAGCCTAATCTCTTGGCCAGGACTGAAGCGTCCCATTCAGAATTCCCTCTAACAGGGAATTCCAGGTGTTTTTGACAACTCCTCCCAGCATCCCCAACAGTGATGGCCTTTGGCTGGGAGTGATGGGAGTTGTAGTCAACATCTGGGATTCCCTGTAGGAGGAAACACTGGCCCCATAGCTTGCGCATTCAAGTTTACTTAATCTTTGAAGGTGCTTCAAAGATCTCTGGTGCACTTCCACAAGGTTCCAAAACCCGTAACGAAAACAAAGGAAGATTTAAAAGCAACCAATATTTAATGGGTGCTGCACACAGCCCCAATAAGTGTGGATCCTGCCTCCACTTAAGAATCAATTTGGGGGTTGCTTAGCTGAATCCTAACTCTTGATGGATCACGGATGCAGAGATTAAGTTTTAATTCCGAAAGCGCTCATGCAACCTCCAGCACGGCGGCCGTCAAGCAAGGAAATGTGGCGACCCACGGAGTGTGCGCAAAAACGGAAACTTTCAAGACAACGCCGTTTGAGCGTCACGGTCCAAGTCCTGTAATCTAATTAACACTCGGTACGAATACAACCGTTCTCGTCTTCTTGCAAACCTCTGCCAGTATTGACAATGTACTAAACATATATTTCCGGATCATGGAACAGACCTTGGCAAGTTTTAAAAACAGCGACATTTCATACCGGTACTTCCACGGAAGACAATTGCTTGGCTGCGTGTTAGAGCCCAGACTCTGCCCTGACATCAAGCTTTCGCTTCTCTGACGTTTTCCACCTTCTGTCCCGAGTCTGTTTTTATTTCCACGCCAGTGAATCCAAAGCTGAGTCAGCAGCCGGACTCCTATAATAAGAACTGTCATCTGAGATTCACCACTTCCATTCCACACTCTGGGCAAAAGCACATAGATCTTATGCCACTGGTATAGATTCCATCTGATGAAGTGGACACTGGGCTTATGGAAGCCGCTGCCACGATAAATCGGAGTCTTTAAAAGGCCACAAAAATCTGTTACTAGCACGGGCGGAGAGAGACACGTAAGGAAAACGTAGCAAATCTGTGCATTGTCGTCTGATGCGTGAAGGTTGGAGAACTGAAGAATCCTGAGCATGTTCAGATAAATATCTAAAAGCTTTAGGTCGCATGGAACCATCGCAGAGAAAATGCTATGGATTTTGAAAACACAACGGGCCATAACATACTTGTTTGGTAGTCGCAATGCAGGAGCGCTAGTCTTGTGACAGCACGTATGAATTGCCCCCTTTGCTGAGCAGGGTCCACCCTGGTTTGCAGTTGAATGGGAGATGACATGTGTGAGCACTGGAAGATATTCCCCTTAGGGGATGGGGCCATTCTAGGAAGAGCATCTTCATGCCTGCATGCAGGCAGAAAAGCTCCCTCCATGGCAGCATCTCCAAGACAGGGCTGAGAGAGACTCCTGCCTGTAACCTTGGTGAAGCCGCTGCCAGTCTGGGTAGACAATACTGAGCTAGATGGACCAAGGGACTGACTCAATAGAAGGCAGCTTCCCATGTTCTGAAGTTAAGATAAGAAATTGTTCCAACATTCTGCCACTGTAAGCCCTGACCATTCAATGAGTCATAAAATCAAAACGGTCTAGCAAATCTGGATGATAGCATGCTGACATCCACCAGCTGACAAGAGACACCACCTCTCCCAACTTGGTACGGATCTGATACAAAAGGGCTGCGTTCAATCAACTGAAAAACAGACCCTTCCACTCTAGAAAACAAGTGTTTGCTATGCTTTTTTAAAAGCAGGTAACTTTTTTTTTAAATGTCCCTTTAAATGTAGGCAGGTGTTTTTGTTTGTGTTTTTAATTCAAGCGTATACTAAAGAGGGGTATGCAAACTTGGCCCTCCAACTGTTGCTGGACTACAACTCCCATCATCCACTGTCACAAGAAAGGGATGATGATGGGAGCTGTAGTTCAACAACAGAGGACCAAATCTTCCCAACCCTGAGCTAAAGCATAAACCTAGGTTGTTGGGGGTGGGGGGTGGGGATGTCAAATATTTCCCGAGTTATTAGCCTCTCAAATCCCCAAAATAATGGGGTAAAAGCAACTCATTGCTGACTTGATCCAGTGGGGATTCTGAAGGCAAAACTGGGAGGGCCGAGTCCAGGAAAACGTACAACTGACCTATGGAATTCTCTGCCACAAGACGTGGTGACAGCCTACAGACTGGATGGCTTTAAGAGGGGCTTAGACAAATTCACGAAGGACACGTTTATCGACGGCTACTAGTCTGGTGGTTCTAGGCCACCTCCAGCCTCAGAGGCAAGATGCCTCTGAGTACCAGCTGCAGGGGAGTAACAGCAGGAGAGAGGGCATGCCTTCACCTCTTGCCTGTGGGCTCCCCAGAGGCATCTGGTGGGCTAACGTGTGAAACAGGATGCTGGACTAGATGGGCTTCCTTGGGCCTGACCCAGCAGGGCCGTTCTTATGTTATGTTGAAATGACTTCCTAGTTCTGAACGCAGAATAATCAAATCTTTATTGTTAAAATCGTAGACACAGAATAAGAAGACTCTAAGAGCACTTGGGCACATTCATCCTTAAACAGGGTCCCTTTCCTCACTTTCACCTTCATGGGCTTCCTTTCCTCCCTCCACAGAGGTGGTGCCAAGTGACCTTGTAAGGGCAGGGAAATAGGAGTGAGAAGGAAATGCAAAGTGGCCAGGGTTCTTGCAAAAGCACGCAAGGCAAGGTAGCGCTGAACATCAGTTTTCCACATCAGCTTTGTACTACCTAGGAATATGGAGGCTCCACTTAGCCAGCAGGGGTGAAAGCTACTGACAAGCGTCTCTTTCCCACAATACCAAATCAGATTTTCCTTTCTGAAAAGCCTGCAAATTCAAGCATCCAAAAGCCTTCGGTTTAAGAAGTTAAGGTGCTTCAAATTTTCACTCTTGTACAGTCTTGAATAGCCTCCTTAAGTGGCGCAGCGGGGAAATGCTTGGCTAACAAGCAGAAGGCTGCCAGTTTGGATCCCCGCTGGTACTATATTGGGCCGCAGCGATATAGGAAGATGATGAAAGGCATCCTCTCATACTGCGCGGGAGGAGGCAATGGTCAACCCCTCCTGTATTCTACCAAAGAAAATCAACTTGGCAGCACACTTTACCTTCACCTTACAGTCTTGTATACGAGGCTGATTTGGACATGAGATTCCACTCACCCACACTTTGCCTTGGTCTTTCAACTTGAGATTGGGCTGGGGGGAAGCATCCAAGCAGAAGTCCAACAGATGCAGCTTCCCCAATCACTCCCAATGAATTTCTGCCTGATTCATCTCCACAAGGCACAGTTCTTGCCCCAAATACTATGCACTATAGCAGAGCTTTGAGCCTTCACACAAATAGGCCTCATCTTTACTTGCAAGGAGACCCCTACCTTCCAAGTAGAACTTTCATTCTTACTCAACCTTAATGAGTACTCCTGAACTCACTCACAACAATCACAGCCTTCCTCATGAGTTTACACTCAAAATTATGAGTAGATCTCACTTGCAAGTAGATCTATTCTTGAGAGAACGCAACAGTTACCTTAAAAGTGCAGGACTATGTGTGAGTAAACCCCTTCACACTTCCACAAAAACCTTGCCTCCTTTCTTGCAAGTAGACCCTCCACCTTGTGTATGAGTAGGCCTTCCATTTCCCTCAGCATTACTCATGAGTAGACCAGAACTTACTCACAGATAGTCATTGTATTCTTGCTTGTAAGTAGCACCTCAAACTTCCACGTAGACCTCACCTTCCTTAGAAGTAGGTCTACTTATGAATGTGCATACTCTTACTCACAAGTAAGCACATTCACTAATAGACCTACTTCCAAAGAGCTGTTTGAGCTGCTACTCACACAAGAATACAATACCTTTGAGTAAGTTCTGGTCTACTCATGAGTAATATTGAGGGAAATGGAAGGCCTACTTACACACAAGGTGGAGGGTCCACTTGCAAGAAAGGAGGCAAGGTTTTCATGGAAGCATGTGGGGTTTACTCACAAGTAAGCATTGCATTCTCTCAAGAGTAGACCTGTGTGCATGTAATGTGATGCTACTTGTGAGTAAGTTCCAGTCTACTCACAAGTATGAATGAGAAAAAATGCAAGGTCTACTTCGAAAAAAACTGGATGGTTTTCCATGTAAAGGAAATGACCCTCTATGTTACCCATAAGTGTGGGTTTACTCTTGAGTAAGGATATCATGTTTACTTGCTAGTAAGAGTTCATAACCTACACACCAATAAACTGGATAGTCTACAGCCAAGTAAGAATGGAAGGTCTACTCACAAGCCATGTCCTCTCCTAACTTTTCTCTTCTGTGTGCAGAACAAGTTTTGTTCTGGGTGGCAGGATCAAGGCACCTGCATTTCGAGTGGGGCCTTCCCGATTCAACCTGATCACAGGATCTAAAATTGACTGAGCAGACATCAAAACACATGTGAGCACACACCTCAGAAGAAACACAGCTCAAAAGTAAGGTACAGGTTGCAGAAGGAGGGATGCTTGCACACCAGTTAAAAACATAGGAACAACATAAGAACATAGGAAGCGGCCATATACTGAGTCAGACCATAGGTCCATCTTGCTCAGTATTGTCTTCACAGACTGGCAGCGGCTTCTCCAAGGTTGCAGGCAGGAGTCTCTCTCAGCCCTATCTTGGAGAGATTCCTGCCTGCAACCTTGGAGAACAACACTGCTTCTGCCAAGGAACAAGCCAAGAACTATTTTAACATCCACACCGGCTGATGCTGGTTCCTCCTAACCCCAAAACTTGGGGTGGGGGGGACACCAGTGTTCTGTGTTTACATCATGCTTTATTTCAGATGTTTCATTCAGAATACATCAGGATCAGTCAGTTTGCATGACGTGAGCGATCCGGGCTCGTTCCTCACCACATGCAGTAGCCGGGTTCTTCCAGCTCACACACAGGTGGGAGGGGGGGGGTGGCACGCCTTCTCTGGGCTTTCGGCGATATCGGAAGCAGCCTGGTTTTGCCACAGGACTGAGAAATGAATCACAGCAACATTTCTGGATACGGGCACAGATATGACCTTATCTTTTTAATAGGCCACCTGTGCTGTGCCTCTGTGTACCTATTCCTAAAAGCCGATTACTCAACATGCAAAATGTGGCAGTAATGGAAACTACATATATATCACAAGCCATGTACACTGCCCAGAGGCTCTGGATGGGGTGGTTTATAAATGTTGTTGTTGTTGTTATTAATAATAAGTCAACAATAATAAGTCAAAATCATCAACATAGCAATACCAGGGGATAGCAGAATAGAAGAAAAGGAAATAGAGAAAATCACCAAATACAAAGATCTACAAATTGAAATGGAAAGGCTGTGGCAGAAGAAGACCCAAATAATTCCAGTGGTAATTGGTGCCCTGGGTGCAGTCCCAAAAGACCTTGAAGAGCACCTCAACACCAGAGGGGCCACAGAAATCACCACCAGCCAGTTACAAAAAGCAACTCTACTGGGAACAGTCTATATTTTGCAATGATATCTATAACAACAACAACATTGACAATAAAATTCAGCCATCCCAGGTCCTTGGGAAGGACTTGATGTCTGGATAAAACAAAGCAGTCAATAACACCTGTCTGACTATGTAAACAAGAAATAATAAATATAAATATGAGAGAGAGAGAGAGAGAGAGAGAGAGAGAGAGAGAGTGTGTGTGTGTGTGTGTGTGTGTGTGTGTGTGTGTGTGTTAAGCAAAGTAAATGGCTCCTTTCCACACACACCCCAAAGTTGTTCTTTATGGAATTTTGGAGAGACGGGACTGACAGATGCTTCAAACCAGCCAATAATATGTTGCATGCACAGACATCTTGGGCGGCAATTACTGGTTTTTAATTTTGTATATCAGATGTTTGATTAAGGAAAAATGCTGTGCAAGGGACTTCGAGAGGGTCTTGCTGACTGATGGGGGTGGGTGGGAATGACCGACGTGGCTGGGAAGGTTAGCCAGGCATTTGACTCTTGTCTGTTGTCAGTTACCTCACCAGAAAATCACCACGCCGCTCCAAAACACACCTGTCACCATTCCCTAGCATATTCAACTAACCAATCCTGTGGTACATAAAGGGAAAAGCTGCCACCGGACAAGCTTGCAGATTTGCTCCATCTTGGTTAAAAGAGAGACTTGAATTACACTTAAAATTCCGGTCAGAGGCCTTTCTCCAGGTACTCCCACATTCAGGAGGTTAGGCAGGTAGCTACAGAGGACAAGGTTGTTTTTCTGTGGTGACATCCAAAATACGGAACTCTTCCCCTGCAGTATTCACCTGGCACCTGCCTTGTAGATGGCAGGCTACATCTGCCCACATTGCCTGGTTTTTAATATTGAAGTATCAAAAAGATTAGGGTTAAGGTGCTTGCAAATTGCACTAGTGCTGTAGTCTTGTGGTAGTAAGCATGACTTGTTCCCTTAGCTAAGCAGGGTCCACCCTGGTTGCATTTGAATGGGAGACTACATGTGTAAGCACTGTTAGATATTCCCCTCAGGAGATGGGGCCACTCTGGGAAGAGCATCTAGGTCCCAAGTTCCCTCTCTGGCAGCATCTCCAATATGGGGCTGAGAGAGATTCCTGCCTGCAACCTTGGAGAAGCCACTGCCAGTCTGTGAAGACAATACTGAGCTAGATAGACCAATGGTCTGACTCAGTATATGGCAGCTTCCTATGTTCCTATGTAAAGCATGAACATGGCAAGTTAAGGCAGTCACCTGAACTTCTGGCTGTCACCTGAACCTCCACACAATGTCAACAGTGAAGATGTTACGGAGTCCATGGTGATGGTTTTAAGAAATAGCCCCTCAACACACCCACACCTCGCCTTGGTCATTCAACTTAACATTAGGCTGGGGAGGGATGGGTCAAGGCAGAAACCCAACAGGAAAGGCTCCCTCAATCATTTGCTAGAGATGTGCCTGATTAGTGTGTCTGATGCCTCTCTACAAGGCACAGTGCTTTCCCCAAATACCACCTATATAGCAAATATTCAGCCAAATTTTCACAAATGATTCAGCCCTCTGAAATTCCTTTAGTGGGCAACTTCGGGCTGAAGGGCAAGCAATCCTCGCCAGCCTTCACTTCCTTGGGCTGAAAATGCCTCTAGAATCCGGTGCAGGTTATTTGAGGACCACAGCTGGACATCTATTGAATGTTATTTCCTTAGAAGCCTGTTTGTGGGATGTTGTAGCTAACGTTACGACGTCAGGCAAAGAACCATCAGGTGCACCTGCAGCAAGCAATTTCTCTTTTAGCAGCCTGTCAAAAGGGTCTGCAAAATTACTTGACAAGCTAATCATGACTCGGATGGACCTGAGCAACCAGCGAATCCACGTGAAATTAGCATGATTTGCCTGTCCTTTTAATTAAGGTTTTGAAGACAACAGCAATTGCCAAAATACAGTCATTATAGTATGTTGCAATAACCCTGCAATGTGCTTTCCGTTCTTGGAGAACAGAATCCCAAAGACTGATCCACAGTCTAACAACATGAAGCCGAGAAATATCCCAAGCTAGCTTGTTGGCCATGGCTTCCCTTCGGCTTGGAACTGTTTTAAAGCAACCCTGTCCAACTCAGCACGGCAATGGAGAGGACTAGCAGCATGAAAACTATCCAGTCCGGCTTGGGTCAATGAGGCTCCCGAGACTGAATGCTGTCTACCCCTCACCTTAAAATATATTTTTATTTGTTTGTTTGTTCAATTTCTATACCGCCCTTCCAAAAATGGCTCAGGGCGGTTTACACAGAGAAGCAGTAAATAGTTTCACAACGCTCCTATAGGCAGACGTCAATATTTCCTGCAGACTGCCTGCTGCGGTGACAGTATCTGGTTCCCTCTAGTGCAGCCAGCTGCCTCCCACCTCATACAAACACATTCCAGAAAGTCATGGATCGGCCACAACTTCAAGCCATCCGAGATGATGCCAATTTCACAGCGATGCCCCTCCCTGCCGGCCATCCCCTCTCCCCTGTGATTAATTGGTGGCAAGATGGAGGATGCTCCAGCAACCCAGCCACGTTAACTGCCACAGGCTCAGCCACGTTCTTCCCCTTTCTTGCATATGGTCTCATCCATTTAGATTTTGATGAGATTTGGTAGCAGGCACGACTTGCCCCCTTTGCTGAGCAATTCTGCCCTGGCTTGCATTTGGATGAGAGACTACAAGGGTGAGCACTGTAAGATATTCCCCGTAGAGGTTGCAGCCACTCAGGGAAGAGCATCTAGGTACCAAGTTCCCTCCTTGGCTTCTCCAAGATTGGGCTGAGAGAGATTCTTGCCTACAACCCTGGAGAAGCCGCTGCCAGTCTGGGTAGACAATCCTGAACTAGATAGATTGACTCAGTGTATGGCAGCTTCCTATGACATTTCACCCAAGCACTGGCATCCCCCCTGCCCGCCGAGACAAAGAGAGCCCCCTCTTCACACCGACCGAACTGTTTTGCCGACTGAACTCCTCAAGTTTACAACATCTGCTAAGTAGCCTCCCACCACAGCAACGCCAAGTCCGTAACACCATCAATTTCTCGAAAACAGGGTGATCAAACTCAGCGCGGCTCCAAAGGAAGCCAACGTAGAGGCAGAGGGGCAATAAATGTGTTTATTAGGTCAGATTTTATGTAACCAGAAAGGGAATGATTTCCTTTCTGTCAGGGAAAAACCAACACTGTGGCATCAAGCTAGCAATGCCTTCCCAGCAAAATAAAAAATAAAAATCTTTGCCGACTCTCTCATACACATTCTTCTAAAGGATTTATCCATAACAAGGTTCACTTGCAGAATCCGATGCATGCTTACTCAGGAGTCCAGCAGATTTCAATACAACATTTCCAAGCGAGTGCGCATAGGACTGAAGCAAGGAATATTCTTTCCTGGAAGATGGGCTGCTGCTGCTATTTCGCTTTGAACTTCCTCTTGTCAGGCAGCAGGAGCTACAGCTCACGCAGGCTGGCTTTGACACGAATGCACTTCGTTGCAGTGAGGAGAAGGCCACTGCACACCCCCTTCTAAGCGGCATCACAGCTGTGCAGAGCTGCCAGACTGGTCACTCCCAAAATATATACAAGGAGGACCAGAGAATATGAGAATACAAGCAGCGATCAGAAGACCTGGCTGCATTTTCGTGCAGGCATGGAACTTCCAAGGGATATGAACACACTCTCTGGAAACATCCACGGATATGGGGTTGGGATAAGAACTGACAATTCAAGATAGCTCATTCGACAAGAACTTCTGACCAGAAATGGATTGCTGTTCTGGACGAAGTTACACTCCCCCAGAAAGAACAAGTTCGTAGCTTGCAAGTGCCTGGACCTGGGTCTCACCCTGGCACTTCAGGCTGAGGCTGTGGCCAGGAGGGCTTTTTACCAGCTGTGATGGATGCAACAACTCCGCCCATTCCTTGAAGGGAATGACCTGAAAATAGGGGTGTGCCAGCTGGTAACCTCCAGGTTGGACCACCGTAAATTCTGTACACCGCCTAGAGATATACATATCAGGTGGTGTAAAAATATGATAAATAAATACTGTATCGCGCTCCATGAAGGGCCGACTCTGTACCTAGCCCAGAAACTTCAGCTACTCCAAAATGCAGCAGCCAGGTTGGTCTCCAGGTATCCCAGGGAGGATATGCCTCCCTGGAATTATGCCTGTTCTTCAGCAGTTGCACTGGCTGCTGATATGTTTCCGGGCAAAGTTCAAAGTGCTGGTTATTACCTTTAAAGCCCTGACTGGCTTTCGGTCCAGATTATCGGAGAGAGCACCTTTCTCTACAAGATCCCCACAGCTCATTAAGATCAGCAGGAAGGGATCTGTCTTCGGGTGCCACTGGTTAATCTGAAGGTGACCTGGGATCAGGCCTTCTCAGTTATTGCCCCTAGGTTGTGGAACGTGCTCCCCACGGATCTAAGAGCATTATGTTCCTTGGAGGCCTTCAGGAGAGCCTCAGACCCATCATTTTAGCCTGGCTTTTAATGTTATCCCGTTTTAATTTTAATGCGCTTTAATTTGGTTTTAGAAACATTTAGACTGTTTTATTATGTAAACTGCCCTGAGCCACTTTAGGAAGGGCAGGATATAAACTGAACACATGAATGAATGAATGAATGAATGAATGAATGAATGAATGAATATACATTTAGTTTGGAATTCAGAGTAAGGATTTAGAGGTGCAGTTTTCAGAAGTGTGCTTTTTCAGATGTACAGAGCAGGAAGAGTAACATGCTGAATGGGTCCAAGGCCAAGGAGGATACATGTACGGAGTACATCTTAAGAGCATAATATGGCTTAGGAACATAGGAAGCTGCCTTATACTGAGTCAGACTATTGGTCCGTCTAGCTCAGTATTGTCTACACAGACTGGCAGTGGCTTCTCCAAGCTTGCAGACAGCCCTATCTGCAAATCCCAGGAAGGATTTGCATGTAGTCTCCCATCTAAATGCAAACCAGGACAGACCCTGCTTAGCAAAGGGGACAACTCACACTTGCTACCACAAGACCAGCTCTCCTCCCAAAGACCTGTGTGTTTTCTATTCCTAGAAGTAGTTATATGCAGCTTATGCGATTTTGATCAGCAAGGGGCTGATGCCGAAGGGGACCCTACTCCATGGGACAGTAGGCAATCCTGGCTGGACAAAGGTTCTCTTATGATTCTAAGTCTACGCAAACAGCTCCGGATTAATGCAGCTTTTACAGGGAATTTGCGATAGTAACTAAGGACGGAGGCATCCTCCCCGGAGGCCACTACATGGCGATTTGCCCACCAGAAGCCTTTGCAATCAGGTTCTGTGAAATCCAAAAGACTGCTTTGTTTACAGGGAAACAGATAAGGAGCATATGATTAACTCCTCCATAATAAATATGATGAACTGCTGCAGAAATCAAACCATCTGCTTTCAGTGCAAACACAGGGGGAAATTCAAATGAATTCATTTCCACTATTGTTTTAAAACAGATGGGGGGCTTGTGTGGGCAGAGAGAGAGAGGGAGAATTCAACCCGTGCAGAAAAACAAGTATACTTTTTGCCTTCCTGGGTCTGAAGATACAGAATTCCTTATGCATTTATCTATAAAATACAGATTTGGAGCAAGCCTCTTTGGATTTGGGAAGGAGATTAAATGCTGCCTGAATCAGGACGAAGACAAAAGACACCTCCTCTCTGTTGGCAGATGATTTCCTCCTTATAGAAAAGCAGAAGAGTGCCGGCAGATAAACTTCACCTGTTGGCCTTGAGGCTAAATATTATCACCTCCGTTTCCCAATCATCATAGGTGTTGCGTACTGTCAGAACAGAAGAATCAGAAATGGAAGCCAGTGGGAGGGAGATCACATACAGAAGTATTATGATCCTTTAGTTCAGCTCTGTATTGTTCTTGTTCAGAAAAACAACATTCACGTCTTCTCTCTGTGTGGCAGACCCTCATGTTTGCCAACCGAAGCCAGACACAGAGGAGAACCACTGCACAGAGGCCAACTTCTAAGGAGACTTGATGGCTAAAAGCATCACCAAGGAGCAAGGTGCTTATCCAGAGCCAAAGCCTAATGAAACATCTTTGCAACCAAGGTCCTGTACCAGGCTAGACCTCTTGCCAAGTTACATTTTTTCCATCTTCTCCTCTCCCCACTCTCCACATCCACTGACACCAGAACATGAAAGTTCAGGGCACATGTTTACTTCGGGGGGAAATGTATTTACAGCTGAGGGCTAAAATCGACGAAATCTGCGAGACCTGTGACTACTGAAAGGGTGGAATGGTTACTGGGCAATCTAACCTGACCTACCGAAGTAATTCCTCCACAAACTCAAACATAAATTAGTCAGCTGCTTAATATGAACAAAACCCACCCATCACCTCATTCATAATTATGTCACACCAGGTATTGATTCATGCCACACTATCCACCCCACCCACCCCCACTTTAAATTAACAGGATGTGGACTGGGGCAGTGGCACAGAGGAGGGAGGTATAACCCTATTTCCCCATCTCTCCCTTTTGATGACACTGCTGCTAGTCTTGCTGTGGGCTGCACAGGAGACACAGGAAAACACACCAACTATTGTCTTTTCCCCAGCAAGACCAATTTATTTTTATCTTTATTTATTGCATTTCTATACCAATATCAGCTTCAAGGACAGGTCTATTTTGATCTGGAAGAGAGCACCAGTCACGGGGGTAGGGGGTGGGAGGTTGGAGGAGAGACACACCCCTTGTCTCATACTAATCAGAGCCAGCCAGCCCCCACTGCTTTAAAGCCGGGGAGGAACCACAGGTATCTGATCAGAGATCTCCCCCATCACATTTATTGTAGACCTGTGTTCCAGCTCAAGAGGCAATTAGTTTTCCTATCCACCTGAGACTGAGAACTTGGCATTAATTAGCAGAGGAGACCACATGGGCAGTGAAGTCATAGCCTGAACCCAGGCAGATGCAAACTCAAATAAAATAAATTTTATTTTTATTTGATGATAGATAGATAGATAGATAGATAGATAGATAGATAGATAGATAGATAGATAGATAGACAGACACACACACACAATACACACACACACACAGAGAGAGTGGAAGAATGCCCTTTATTTTCATTCTGGCTGTCTTTTAGGGTGTGCATTAGCTCCCCCAGCTGCTGCCCCTTTTCAACATGGCACACTGCAACATGAATACCAACACTACACAGGGAAAAAAGGGACCAAGGATGACTGCTGTCCCTGCAGAAAGGCGGAGGCTTAATGAGGTTGTGTTAGTAAAAAGAAGAGATCAAGACATTAAGCGAGAGCAGCGAGAGCAGCAAGACAGTGGTAGATTCCCAGCGGGAGGGCGTTCCCTGCTAGCATCTCCACCAAGATCAGAATTCATTCAGGGCTCCTCGAGGGGAATGGAGGCGGGATGGATGCAGAAAAAGGAGGAGCGGATGAATAAGGGCTCAGGCGGTGGAAGAAGAGGGCTGGGACCAAGAGAATTGCATCGAAGAGATCTCAAGTGCTAGGGGAATCAAGCCGCTTGCTATCAAAAGCAGAGATCTCTACTCTGTCAAGAAGACATAGTAATGCCCCCTCCCCAAAACACACACGTTTCAGGGGTTGCCGAGGGTGGGTTCGTTTCAACTTTTCAAAGCATCCCAGAAGACAACACAGTGTCTAGACAGTTCTGGAGGAGGCAATGACTCATGTTGTCCTCTTGGGAAGCATGAATTTTTGAAGAATGCATCTTCTATTATCCTTAGTTAACGAGAGGAATATTGGATCACTAGCTTCCTCCACCCCCTCAGCATAGGGGCAAATCAAAAGAGAAGATAATCCCACTGAACGAACAGTCTGAATCATCGCCAAATATTAGCATTATTCCATGTTATTTCTACCCGTCCTCAATGACGCAACTCAAGGGGATAAACAAAGGATCCCTCCGCCCAGACAGTGACCAGAGCAACTGAGCTTCCACCAGACCGCCGTATTACAGGCTTTCAGACCCTGCCTCAGGTTAACATCGCAATAGGCTGCATCTAGGCAACTGAAATAGGCTAGGTCGGTTTCCAGAGGAAGAGACTACAGGCTTGTTCTCACAACCAAAAGCTGGCAGGGAAGAGTGTCTAGCCAGCACCCCACACACAGGCCTGAGAACCTGTCATGTGTCCGCCAAAACTGAGGTAGGAGAAGGGGGAAGTGGCCTTGTGCTAGCCACAATCTGGGCAGGACAGCACAGAACAGGCTTTTCTTCTACCCTTGACCCAATGCTGGGTAAACCCTGTTGGTTGGCTGTTGCTATCCTACCCAGATGGCAGCTAGCTCCCCCATCGCTTTTCAAAACTCCGCTCTCAGTTTTTGCTGACACGCAACCGGTTCTCAGGAACATGGATGGGTTGTGCGAAATGGGCTTTGTGTCTGAACAGACCCGGGGCTGCACACCTTTGCATCCCCACCCCACACATGCTGGACTGGGCGTTCAAATACAGTTGGGCAGCCCTGTAATCGCCACACCCCAGAGCTGCTGAGGTCAACATAGCCATCAACGTCTGCTCTAAAAGTGTGCCAACCGACTGCCCATGAATTAGGGGCTCCCAAGAGATCACATTTCCCAGACTATGAGCAACATCTATCTCGGGCAGCAACGCTATAAGAAGATGTTGAAAGGCATCGTCTCACACTGCGCAGGAGGAGGCAATGGTCAACCCCTCCTGTATTCCACCAAAGACAACCACAGGGCTCTGGGGGCACCAGGAGTCAAAATCGACTTGACGGCACACTTTACCTTTAAGAGATCATTCCATTGTTATGCCTGCCCCACTTCCATGAACAGTGAGAGGGAAAGCTTCTAGTTTTTGCTTCTTTAACAAGGGAGATTAGTCTGGAGGCTTAATGTCTCTTAAGCTGCAATACAAAGACACAGACACACACAATCTTTTGACTTCATTTCTATACCTGTGCATCTCCACTCTCACTCAATGCATCCCAAAATTTCGCTTTCGCTCCTTTCAGAAGGCCTCTGCTTCCCAGCGGCCTCTTGCTTTATTTTCCTCCCTGGGTGCCTCTGTGTTCAACGCAAGGTCGCCAAACTCAGTCCTTGACATGACCAGAACTTTCTCTTCATTCGGTGAGCCTCCTTATCTGCCCTCCCTCCCCTCTCTCGCTCTGCTTCCGCCCCCTGGCTCCCAGTAATCATGCTAACCGAACAATGCGACGTGTCCAGGTTATGACTGATGTGGGCAGGGGGGGAGAGGATAAAACCACATCTGATCTTCGCCTCGCTGCTTATCTGACTATTCCACAACCTGGTATCAGGTCAGAGCACCGAACTCCATTAACTTTCGCGCTGTGACACGCTTGTCATCAGATGACATTAGGCAACACATTTATCTATCTGGAGGCATCCGTGCTGGCTTACAGCTCCAGCACATGGCCAGCTGGGGACGCCATCTACTGAGTCCGAGATACACTAGCAGCACATCTGGCTGGTCTGAACTTGCTGCCTCCGCCCCAGCCCGACTGTCAAGTTTATTTTGCAGCCCAAGCCAAACAGAAGGAACCTCTGTTATGGAATACTGGCAGGCAGGGGTCTAATCCAGGCGCTCCCCACCTTTTAAAAATAAGTGTACGCCTTCTGTTGCAAACCATCTGCTCAAGGGAGAGGGAGGAGGGCAAAAGGAAGACTGTCTGCACATACAAATTCATGTTCGTGTGTCCATGTGCTGCAGGGATTGTAGAATCCTTAGGACATATTTCATTATATTGTTTATTCTATAGGGATCTCAGAGAGGCCCAGAGTACTCCCTTTATAGCGGATTTCCCGGGACACTGAAGATCTTTATTTGCTCCTCTCTGATAAACACTCAAGTATTATATTTATTGTTCCCAAGTTCTGTGCCACTGTCTGTAAACTGCGTCTTGAGTTAGTTAAGGATAAGGATGATTGAATTCAATAGGAACATCGGAACATAGGAAGCTGCCATATACTGAGTCAGACACTTGGTCCATCTAGCTCAGAATTGTCTGTTTGTTTATTTTACGACCCATGGTCAGCTTACAAATCAATTACAGACGATAAAATACAGAAAATCCTGCAAAAGGTTAACAATTGCTAGAAAGTAATAAAACATCAATCACATAGAGTACTAAACAGAAACTTAACTAGCAATTGCTAACAACAAAAGTATGAATATAAGACTAAAAGTTCAAGGAGAACATACACATGAAATAAAATGCTGATGTAACCACATGACATTAGAGCAAAACTTCGCCACCTTATATGTAGCAGGTGGAAATTGATCTGCTAGAAGATAAGAAACACAAAAATCTTCTGAGCGTCCTAGAAAAGGTGCCAGACGGAGATATCACGGAGCATCTTAGCTCTCTGTAAAACAGGCAGTGGAGAAATACATGTTGGATGATGGATTCAATCTCCCCATAGCCACAAGGGCAGATTCTATCTTCCCTAGGTATTCTCTTTATTCTCCCTGCAAGGCACAGCTGACGGGAGCATATCATACCTTGCTCTAAAAAGCCCTCAGATAGCGCGGGTTCTCGAAGGTATACAAATAAGTAGTGGGACCTCTAACAGCAATACATAAACCCAATCTCCTTCTTAAGCATTCAGGGATCATAGAGAACTCGTGTATTGTCTGCCCAGACTGGCAGCGGCTTCTCCAAGGTTGCAGGCAGGAGTCTCTCTCAGCCCTATCTTGGAGATGCTGCCGGGGAGGGAACTTGGAACCTAGATGCTCTTCCCAGAGCGGCTCAACTCCATCCCCGGAGGGGAAGATCTTACAGTGCTCACACTTCTAGTCTCCCATTCATATGCAACCAGGGTGGACCCTGCCTGGCTAAGAGAACAAGTCATGCTTGCCACCACAAGACCAGCATTTCCTCCACACGAGTTTGGTTATTTTCTGTCTTTGTAAAGTTGTTGTGATGGGAAGTGTTATGTGGTATGGCTGGACCATAATAAAGTTATTTATTTGATTGATTGAAGGAATGGAATGGAATGATTGATAGACAGACAGACAGACAACCATTATGAAGTGGACTACATAAGCAGCCTCATCGAAATTAATGGGACACTTTTACTTATCCCATTAATGTCAATGGGAGCAAAGTGTGCCATCAAGTCAATTTCGACTCCTGGCACCCACAGAGCCCTGTGGTTTCCTTTGGTAGAATACAGGAGGGGTTCACCATTGCCTCCTCCTGCGCAGTATGTGACGATGCCTTTCAGCAACGCCCTATATCGCTGCTGCACGACAGAGGTGTTTCTGGGAAACATACCAGCGGGGATTTGAACCAGCAACCTTCTGCCTGTTAGTCAAGCATTTCCCCGCTGCGCCACTTAAGGTGGCCACCAATGAGAGTACTCAGAGCTAATTTTCTGACACCTGTTAGGCTGCGGGGTGGGGTATCCTGAGCTTCAGCACATAGGCAGCCAACCAAGAGCAGAAGAGGTCTTCACCCTCTCCTCCTACAGCGAATGCTTCGACTTCAAGCCAGCAATCCTCAGGTGCTGAACGAATAGCCCGGATGCAGGGTGGGGAGGCAGGAGGGCTCTCAGTACCCCCAGGAGCCTCTCAAGTACCCCTAGGGGCATTAGTACGCCATGACCTAGGTGTCTTGTAGCATCAGCTTTCATGGTCTCCTTTTGTTTTGCTGGTCGAATGACCGTAACAATACAGATTTATTATTTATGGCCCCCTTCATCTGATGAATGAAATGCTATCCTCCGTAAACTAAGATAGATACACAAGCGTGGAGAAAGGCAACTGTAAACAGCCATGAAATATGAGAGGCACCATCTGCGAGAACTGTAGATACAGCTTAAGTGCACATACGGGAACCGTTGGCCATTTGTTCTTCTATATACACTTAAGCACTTTCATCGCATTGTCACAGATTGTCCCTCTTGAATTTCTTGCCAACTGCACCCACCGCTCACATCCCGCCCCCACCGCCTTCTATACCCACGTATGTATGCCACCAACTGAGAATACCCACTTGATGCATCTGAAGTGGACTCTCACCCATTTCTCAATGCAGCAGCTTTTAGGGATGAGCCTTGAAGATGCTACAAGACACCCGCCTGGTTCTGCGACAACCGACTCAGCGCAGTTCCCCCACCCACCCTCGGGAGTGATTTTTAAAGCAATATCCATCCACAAACAGAACAGTGGACTTAAATAAATCCTAGTCAATCAAATGTACTGTAAAGGATACCCCCACCCACCCCCAGGTGGTGTTGCCTCTGGTGTGACCCCACTTTGGGTCCGAGAGCAATTCAACTGTGGCTCACCAGTTGGACCCCTCCTGCAGACCACTCCAGTCCTTCCAGGCCAGTGACCGTCACCATTCTTCAAGCAGGGGCCACTTGGGCAAACAACCCTCAGCCACTTCCCCCTGTGCTGACCTCCGCACAGACCTGCACTTTCCTCAGTGCTGGGAAGGCTCGTTGAGTAAGACAGGGCCCTCTCTCAAAAGCTCTAGGAGGAAAGTGCCCAGAAGGGTTACCGTTCCCCAGCCCTCTGCGTGTACCTTCCAAGACGCTGCAGAGGCTCAAGAGGGCTCCATTCCTCTTAAAGGAACTGAGGCACACACACACCGCACCACCCCGGCGCGGGGCAAAGTGTAGCACTGCACAATGAAAGTGTGTCGTCTTCGCATGGTGCTGGGGGGGACCGTGCAGATCATTCCACTCTGGGCCACACCAGGCCCATTAAATAGGAACATAAGAAGCTGCCATCTACCGAGTCACACCATAGGTCCATCTGGCTCAGGATTATCTTCACAGACTGGCAGCAGCCTCTCCAAGGTTGCAGGCAGGAATCTCGCTCCGCTCTATCTTGGAGATGCTGCCAGGGAGGGAACTTGGAACCTTCTGCTTTTCCCAGAGCGGCTCCATCCCCTGAGGGGAATCTCTTACAGGGCTCACACAGAATCAGAATCAAGCTTCTGATTCTGATCCTGATTGCAGTGCCCACACATCAAGTCTCCCATTCAGAGGCAACCAGGGCGGACCCTGCTTAGTTACGAGGACAAGTCATGCTTGCTACCACAAGACCAGCTCTCCTCTCCTTAATTAGCCAGGGAGACGCACTTTGAGTTGATGGGGGCTGCCACTGGCCCCCAGGCCTTACAATGAAGAACTTTCTCCTTGACTGAGTCCACATACAACCTGCCCAGTCTGAATTGAAACAGGCACACCACATTTCTTCACCCTCAAGACACAGGAAGGAAGAACACATTCCCCAGGCAAAGCAGAATCCATCTCTTGAACTAGTTTCTGCCCATTCCTAGCAACAAGGCAGCCGCCATCACTTTCTGGACACTTACTTCAAGATCGCTGGCATCAACACTACCAGCACTCCATTCTCCTCTCCCTCTTCTCCCCTCTCCCTGTTTTAATATTAACCCAGAAGCTCATCTTCCAAACGAGTCATCTCCGCAAGGCATTCAAACCAGTGTGTAAGGGGGTGCAGGAGGGGAAGGCTGCTGGAATCCATCTGGCTCACCACCCACAGCAATTAACGGCAGCAAGTGACACCTTCAAGAAGCCTCCATGACAGCTCTGTTGGTGAAGCCGTTTGTAGTTTGGTGACAAAACCTAGAAGAACCCAGATTATGATACTGTACTGAGCGATTTCCCTTGAGGGCCCAAAGTAGCTGTCTAGCGACTGGGGATGACAACTCCTGTCTAGATGCAACAAACTGTCTCCAACACACACAACAGCCGACTCTACCCATAAGTGATCCAAGCAGGCTTCATGCTGAGCGTCTCTCCCTTTCTCCTTCTCCCGGCATTCCCGCAGGAGGCAGCAAGATACAACTGGTGCATTACCGCCACCGCGCTCTCAGTTAGATTACCACCTTTGGCTTTTTAGAAATTTGGAGACGGGGAGAAAGCAATTGCTAGAATGTAAATATGCCTTATCGCCAATTCCTGAAATCTTAGCACTGTAATATTCGGCCCTAAATCTTGCTTGCTGCTGTTGCTCTGAACTGTATTGAAAACTCAGCCGGCCCTGACTGTTGCAGACTTACACAATTCTAAATAATTTACACAAAGTCTAAAGAGAAGCAACAGATCCCCACGCGCGCACACACAGCATACCTGGGGAATTCATTTCAACAGCTCTGACACAAGCGAGGGCACAACGCTATTTAAGGGAGGTGTTGCAAATGGAAATTTGATACCAAACACAGCGTTATTAATATACAATTAACAGTACAAATCAATCTGTTCACGACTCTGGCCCTATGCACATCTCATCAGATGTGACCCCAAGTTTAGTTAGAGCTGGGAGGCAACGTGCAAAACCAACCTGGCTCAAGAGCCAACACATATACAAACAAATCCTGGAAATGTGTATACAGATGTCCTCATATCATAAGCAGCTGGGAAACTAATTTAACCAGGGCTTCATTCTGAGAGTCAACAGGGTAAAGGGGCTCAAAAAGGTTATACTGGCTAGAATAATTAAGATGAGGGATTGTTTCAATGTACTACCATTATACATTCTGAATGTTTTATTTGTCATAATATCGAAGCCTTTTCCGGCCTGACCTGCCAGAGCCTTCAGCGAGTTGAAGACACACCACCCCTCCAAATCTCTGGAATTCCCATAACAAAGTAAAATCAACCACAGGAGCTTGTCGTCATTCTTCCTGGTTTTGAACATAGCTGTACGAGCCGTCTACCACTTAGACAGTCCCTTCCCTCTCCCTCCATGGAGCTGGTGGTGAGATTTCAAGGGGTGTTGCAAGGGCACACTGCCTCTGAGCATGAACTTCCCACACCCAAGGTATACTGTGTATGAATATGGAGGCTCTGCTTAGCCAGCATGGGTAAGCACTACGGGCAAACTTCCCTTTCCAGTGAGATTTCCCCTTCCAAAAAGCCTACAAATTCAGTCACCCAAAAACATTGGGTATACAATGAAACTTGAGATGCTTTCAATTTTCACTCACGCTCTAAAAAGTAAGGAAGTTACAAGTTGCGTATAAGCTGTAAAGACTTTTTACACTCTTGTCTATTTTGCAGCTCCATGCACCCACAACTTACTTTGATCTTTCCACTCAAGATTGAGCGGGGAGAGATGCATCCAGACAGAAATCCAGAAGGAGCAACTTTCCCAGTCACTTGCTAGAGATGCCTCTGGTGAATTTCTGACAGATGCAAGGCACCGTGAATGACTTCTACAAGGCACCGTGTTTCCCCAAAATGCCACCGGACAGTGTCTGGCCAGACATTCTAGAGGTCCCCAACCCAGCCACAATAACTCCACACACTTGCTCTGAGGGAAAGAGACCAGAGAAAAAGGCCAAACAGCAAACACACATAAAGAGGAAAACACTGTGCTTTTCATGATTCTTTACTGATGCTTTTATGTAAGCCACTTTGGGAGGTTTGCCCGGAAAGTGTTAGATAAAAACCACAATAAATCAATAATCTCCTGTACAAGACACAGTTCACAAAACCTTTACTCACAAGTAGACTACATGCTTACTTGCAAGTAGATCCCATGTCCTTACTAGGGGGGTTTGAGCCAGACCGGCCCCCAAATGCGGGGTGCCGGTCCGGGTTCAAGCCCTTTACAGGTATAGGGGATTGCCTCGCCAGTGTTCCCTCCAACGCGTGCACATGTGCATGCGCTCACACATTTTCTGATGTCCGCTCAGTTAGTTTTAGATCCCGCTCAGGTTCAATCAGGAAGGCCCCACTCTGATTGCATGTATGCACACACTGCCGTGATACTGCCGCCAAGAACAAAACTCATTCCGCACACAGATAGAAAAAACTAGAGAGAACACTGTCCCCAGCCTAAGAGAGAGGTGACAAAAAGGGAATCCTTTACCTATGAAGGTGCCAGGGATGGCGGAGACGGCAGCAGGGGCTCCTCCACACCTCTTGCCAGCCTCCCAAATGACAGTCTGGCCCGGCTGCACATGCCCAGAGACCTGAACTGGCATGTGGGAGATTAGAAGGAGTCCATGCCGCTGTCCCCGGGGCCTTCATTTTCAAGGTAAAGGATTCCCTAGCCGGCTTCCCCTTTACGAGTATACCCCAAGCCGGCCCGATGGCCGAACTGGACCAGATCCGGTTTGGTCAAATCCGGTACGGAATCGAGCCGAACTGGCAAAACCGGTTCTGTGAACATCCCTAGTCCTTACTCACAAGTGTATTCCTTCTTGTGAGTAAACCCTCATGCTTACTCGTGAGTAGATCTGAAATTGCAGTAACTCCTGCTACGCATCACATCTTTACTAATTAGTTACCTACGAATAGCATGGAAGTAGACCTTGCTTGCTTGCTCACAAGTAGCACCTCAGCCTTGCAAGTAGACCTCACCCTTACTTGCGCATACGTCTACTCTTGAGAACGGCTACCAGGCTCACCTTTGAGCAAGGCTGAAGGTCTATTCATCTGTGAAGGTTGGGAGCTCACTGGTGAGTAGAACTGTAGGATGCTTACTTGTACATAGGTCTACTCTGGAGAAAGACACCAGGCTTACTTTTGAGTAAGATTTGTTTGAAGGTCAGGGTTTACCTTCCAGGATCTCATCCTTACTTGCAAGTAGGCCAACTCTTGAGAAAGGATACATTTACTTTTAAGTAAAAGTTTTGGGTGAGTGTTGAGGGTTTTACTGGTAAAGGTGCATCCCTACTGACAAGTAGACCCTCTATTACACACAAGTAAGGTTACCAAGTAAGGGAGGATAGGACTACTCACAAGCAAGGCTGCAAGGTTTTCTTGGGAGTAAAAGTGCAGGTCTACTTACAAGTAAGGAGAAGGTTTACTCACAAGTAAAGCTGTGGGTGCATTGAGACATTTCTAGAACAGTGCAAATCTATACATTCTTTACCGCTTCTATGCCACGCAAGACAAGGCAGGCACCTTCACTGACAATTTCCACGCTTCTGAAAAGTCAAAAACCCAAAGCTTCATGGTGGAACACATTCTGCACACAGCAGGTTCCAAGGTCAACCCCTGACCTCTGCAGTTGAAGTAGGCTGATGAAAGAGAGATACCTTGGAGAGCCACTGCCACCAGCACTGGGCTACCAGAGCTCCAGATTGGAAAGGCAGCGTCTGACATTTTTATGTGGTCCCAGCACCACTGCAGCAAGAGGAACTGGCACAAAATTAGTCCCCTCCACCGCAAAGCCACTCCCCAGTTAAAAATTAATGCACGCTTGTTTTTGTTTATTCAGAGGCACTTTATTGCCATGTTGCAAGTTAACAATATTAAACGTCTTCTAATGACATTTCAATAAGCAGAGATGGGTGTTGCTGCTTTCTAGAGACAAGACTAAAAATGCAGGCAATCAAATGTGCATTAGCCGCAACACTCTGGGGAAAGCGCTTTCAGCTCAACACAAGGAAGACAAACACCAATCCCCAACACTTCTGCAGCGCTTCTGTCTAAACGCCGTGCCTGGAGTACAGGCACGCACAAAATCCGGGGAGCAGAAGGTCAAGCCAGCCAGGACCAACTCCAGTTCCCCCGTTTCTCCTCTCCCAACAAGAAGAGCTAATAGAGGTTTTCTGCCAGAGTGGATTTCAATTTAGGTTAAGAGAAGGAGGGAGGAGAAAACAATGTGATAGGAGCTGGAGAGCTTTTTGAGTGATTGAGACCTAGCTAGTGGCATCTTTCTCGTTTGCAGAACACAACCAGAGAAGGAACAAAACAGAAGATGGGGCTCAAAGTCGCTGTAAAGCACTCTGAAGACTAATTGCATTAAAAGCTCCTTTCAATAGGATGGTTAACGTAAGAGAGAACATTAAGGCGATGAACAAAGACACTGGGACCAGTTTGTCATCCTTTCTGGGACTCGCTTATCGGTATGCAACATTCCCAGACCTCCATGGAAATGCCAGAGAGTGGGGTGACGAGGAGAGAGACCAATGCGTGTGTACAAGGGACTTAACGAGAGAGGCTCCTCAGATCTTACCTGGGCCCCCCCTGGAAATTACAACACACACACACACCTACATTTTAGATTCTGGGGAAATTACTGGCAACTTGTCTGCATATGTGCACGCCTATGGATTTCCATGCGAGTCTCCTTTGTAGAAGAGACACTCAGAAGTACGAGGGAGCAATTCCTTCAACTCCAGCCCCCAAAATTTCATGCCCACAACTAAGGAAACAGCACTCCACAGCAAAACTGGACCACGTCTATTGGGAATGGAAACATCCTTTGGCTGGATTTCTGAGCCTGGGTCAACTTAAACTGACCAACTCCATCAAGGAGTTGAGTTCACACACAATTTGGGGGTTTTCACTGCACACTAGAGTATAGCCCAATTCATACCAGAGGTTTAAAAAATCCACTGTTTGCATCGTTTTGGGGGGACAACTTCGAGTTCGCAGTAAAGCCTTGTAGAAAACCCACGGTAAAGCCTGCTGTGTGAGGAACTCCCAAGCATTTTGCTGTTGTGTGTTTTATTTCTTGTGTGCACCAGTGGCCAGCGTTCAACAGAGCAAGTTTCAAACCCACCCATCCCTTGCTCAGTCATGTGGTGTTCACTCTGCTCCAAACATCCTCTAAATACTTTAGGAGGAAGATTTTCCCTTAGTCAAATTCATTGCTCAGTACCCGAGTGTTTACTTCCAACTTCCCTTCCTTTCCGCAAGGAGTGAGACCACAGAGAGGTGCCAGCTTCTGCAATTCACCTGGTGCTGCATACCCGCATTCAACGTGGTTTAGTCCAATTCTACCCCTCTTCCCTATCAAAGTCCTCTAAAGCAGGGATTCTCAACGTTGGGCCCCCAGATGTGATTGGACTTCAACTCCCATAATCCCCAGACCCAGGGGGCTTTGGCTGGGGATTATGGGAGTTGAAGCCCAATAACATCTGGTGGACCAACGTTGAGAATCCCTGCTCTAAAGGGTGGGCCTCTTTAGCGAGCTGCTAAGCAGGGTCTGCTATGGACTCCATTTGGATGGGCAACTGCATGTGAGTACTGCCTGCTGTAAAACAGATGGGGCCTCTGTGGGTGGACATCTGCTTGCATGCAGAGGGCCCCAGGTTTAATCTGTGGCAGCATCTCCAGGTGGGGCTGGGAGAGACTCCCGCTGGAAACCTTAGAGAGTTGCTACCCATCAGAGTCGACAATAATGAGCTAGATGGACCAAGGGTCTTACTCAGTATAAGGCAGCTTCCTATGAGAGGAATTTTCCAATTGGAACTGGATTCCAATGGAGTAGCTATCCTGTCGTTTCTGCTTTCTTTCTTTCTTTCTTTCTTTCTTTCTTTCTTTCTTTCTTTCTTTCTTCCGGAACTAACAAATCCCGGGTGCAACAGTTGTCAGACGCCTCCCCGCAACCCACACGCCCACTCTGTAAAAGCATGAAAACAAAAGGACTCTTGGAACCTTGCATGTTGGGGACCCTGCCTGGTACCAAACTTTTCATGAGACAGTGCAGAAAATTTGTGGCCAATTGTTCACGCTTTCCCCTAGTTTACATCCAAGTGGTCAAAGGAAGAAGCCCAATGCCTTTAAAGAACCTTAATGGAGAAAAGTGGGGGAAGCTCACCGACGCTTGCTGGTAACTAGGAATTTGACTTTCCCTGCCTCTTCCATTCTGTCAAACATATGCTAGATTTAGCATAAGATGTGCTGAGATAATATTATAAGGAACTCAAGCGAGAGATCAGATTTCTACCGAGGTTTAATCCACTCCATGGGTTTTTAATATATAAAATTGAATCTCTTTCTCCCATAAATCCATGGCTGTAGGGGTTTTTAATTCTTTTGCTGCCATGGTTCCTCTCACGCTAAATCTGGCCTCCCTATGGATGTGTGGGGGGCTGCCAGAGCAGGTATGAAGCAGCAACAAGGGTTCAGCGGAGGCGAAGAAGACAAAAGAACACTTTCCACAAACTTCTCAGTATTCCAATTCTTCCCTGCAGTCCCATCACACCGCAGTGTGTATTCATCATGAGATGAAAGACTGTCTTATTTGTAGGTAGATTTTTAAAAATTATACTACTTAAGTTTGTAATTTGCACTGTGCATAGAACAGGGAAAGTGATTAAAATCATTACTGTATTCATCCTCAACAATTAAGTGAAATAAGTCACTGGTGTTTCTACCGACGAAGAACAAAACTACGTGATGAAGACAAGGGATTTGAATCCAGGTCTCCCCATTCTCTGGTCTTGGGTGACGTCACTCTTAGCCTCAGCCCCCTGTCTTCAAAATGGGAACAACAGAAGCCGACCTGGAAGGCTTCTTCCAGAAAGGAGGGCCACCCACAATCAAGACTGTAAAAATAAACTCGGCAAATGATTACAGCTTTATCACCTTTGCCACAACTGAACAAGACGCCTTCCTCAAGGGCTCATTGCTCAGTACTCCTCACTACACTGTCAGGTAGACCAGCATTATTTCTTGCCAGCCGTTTGAGTTGACTAGCTACAACATCATGTGTGATTTGAAAATTACGCACTAAGAGGACGGGTGAATATTTTGAGAGCGTTGGGGAGAAGGAACGCTCGAATCAGCCGGAGGAGGCAGTGAGAAAAGAGTGGGCTTGGCCTGTGATTTATCAGTCTAAGAACTGGCTGTGGGTTGTTATTAGCACGCAATAGTGCTTATGGATTACGAAGACACTTCCTGTTCATCACTCAATAATGACTCGTTTCTAGTTGTCATTTCAATAAGAACCAATTCTCTCTCTTTATGCCTCCAGAGTATAATTACTACTGAAACTCCTTCACGAATGGCAGCTGAAGCAGGGTGGAGGGGGGCTCATTACTGGATGGAGCCCACCAAGTAATGGCTCCTAAACACTACTGTATTACATGGGGGTGGGGGAGGCAGGGGGTGAAGGCAAGAGGGGGCTGACCAATAGCGCAGTTTGCTCAAGGCCACCCCCTGAGTTGAAAACAGAGCTAAGATTTCCATCAATCAGTGCATATGTTTCGCCATAACGAAGGGAGTTGACTTGCGCATTAAACAATGAAAAGAATGACATTTTAAAAATTGTGGGACACTCATAAGAACGAGCATTGACTCTGAATAATTCCCCCAAATTAGACAGATTGTACCAGCCGGCCACATACATCAACAGCAGAAATGAAGAAGCTGGCTACTCTTCTTGTAACTTCAGGCCTGGTGTGGGCTAACAGAAAATTTGCATTCAGCCCTAAAGACCTCCCAGGATGAAGCATAAGCAATGGACTAACACACTACATAAACCATTGTAGAAATTACAGCCCCACTTCTCCCCCCCAAAAATCGATCCAGTCTTCCACTTCCAGGGACCCACATGGACACAGGCCAAATGGTCAGAATTCACATTACAGAACATCTTTCAAGCAGAATATTTTCCCAGGAACCTGAGGCTCCCAGCTTCTGCTCTTAACCACTGCTTCTTGAAAGTTTGTTGCACTATATCAAATATCAGTAGTACAAGCCAACAACAGCTTTCCACTGGACCATACTGTTTTTCATATAGGCGAATCAAGGGTCACGTTTACTTCCGAATGTGCTCTTAAATGCATCTGGATTGGCTCATCAGCTGTAAGCGGATGCCCCGCCTCCCGCAATGACTTTTGAAATTCTGGGTTCTCTTTTGCTGCATGCAGCTTGACACAGCTGTATCTACTCCACACCCCTCTGTTCAAAGTATTTCTAGAACCCAACGACTCCTCCTGCTGTCCACAGCAGGGACCAACAGTTCAGGATCCCCATCTCTCTCACACCATCTGCTTTTGCAGCTCCATCTCCTTGGCATCGGATGGCGTTGTAAGCAACACTGTGGGCTCACAACCAAATGAACTGCCCTTTATTCAGTAACCAACAGGATCCAAGCCTGCAGGTTCCCTCCTTGGATCCGTTGCTGAGCTGCAACCTCATAGTGTGGTTAACACCATGGCTCAGCCTAACCCAGAGCGGTGCTTTACGGGCGAGAATTAGGGCAGCCTTGGAAAAGGGCAGCTTTGGAAACACAGTGCTAGCATGATCCAGACGGCCTGCCCAGCCGCAATTTAACCAGCCGGGATTCGCGTTCGCAAAACCAATGCAAGTCACAGCATGTCTGACGCCCGAGGCTGGGTCGCAGCACACCCCAATGCCCGGGTCTATCAAGAAAAGGCAACCGTGGAAGCAAAGGAGAATCAGAAGGAGCAGCAGGGGCTCGTCTGCTTTGAAGCCCCTATCGCCAGCATCCCCTGAAGCACGGTCAGGCGCGTGACCGGTTTCTGCATGCCCTAGCAAAGGCAAAGCTCATTTGAAGCGCAGCGGCCGGCTGTGTTTACACAACGCAGCCCAGGGAGAGGGAAGATTTAACACCCAGCACGGCTGAGATGCGCTGCCTCCTTGCTCATCCATCACTCCTGAATGGGACCTTCCGAGCCAAGGGCCAGGGAAACCAAGAGCGACCCACCTTTCTTTTCGTAGTCAGGCTTCTCTCCGCTCCGGCCCATGCTGTCCAGCGGCCGCGTCACCTGGGCCCCGAACCCGTCCTCCCGGCAGCCGGGCTCGGGCCGCAGGGGGTTCTCCTCCTCCTCGTAGTCGTAGTCGTCCAGGATGGGCGTCTCGCGGATGGGCATCCCGATGACCGAGTTGTGGGCCTGCAGGCGCGAGCTCCGGAAGCTCTCCCTCCCCTGGGGGCCCAGCAGCACCGACGGGATGTAGTGGATCTCGTGAGTGGCCTCCGTGCTGGCGCTCTTCTGTGGGATCCTGCGCTGCTTGTACCAGCGGCGTTGGGCGTACAAGGCTACGGTGAACACCAGCAGCAGCAGCAGCAGAGCGATCAGGCCACCCTAAAGAAGGGGAGAGGAACACACCCTTTAATCAAATCAAGGTTGCACAACTCAAATGCCCTAGTGGGCTGGAACCATCCATAACCTGGCATGCAGGGCCTGAGGTCAATTTTAAGTGCATTATTACATTAAAATTAAAAATACTATCGTGGATCTATTCCCCTGTCAAGGAACTCATAGTTTTAACCGAGGATAGTGGCCAGAAAATAGATCCTGTCCCTGCTCAATCAATGGGGCCCATGGAATGCATGCCAGCCCCAAACAAATGCCCAGGCCTCTCCTCTCCCTAAATCGCTTTCAGGTTCCAATCCTAGGCGTGGTTACATCGGAGTAAGCCTCACTGGGTACACCATGGAACATATTTCTAAGAAAACATGCAATAGGGTGGCGCTATAAGGCAGTTTCCAGCTCCTGTCTTGCTCTGGGATACCTGGGGGGCAGTAAAATAGTCCCCAAGGGCCAGATCTGGGCCCCGAGCCTTTGGTTGTGCAGGCCTATTGACATCCTGCCCCGGCAAGGGCTGCCTTCTCCCTATCATGCAAGGCCTGAAATGCCAAGTTGTTGCATCTGAAGTCTGGCCCGTGTACAACAACCTAAGAGCAGCCCTGCTGGATCAGGCCCAAGAAAGCCTCTCTAGCCCAGCACCCTGTCTCCCACAGTGGCCCACCAGATGCCTCTGGGAAGCCACACAGCCAGGAGACCAAGGCATGCCCCCCTCTCCTGCAACTGGGATTCAGAAGCCCTTTGCCTCTGAAGCCTCTAGCCATCAGGACTAGGAGCCATTGATAGAGGCACCCTCGTCTCTGCTCCGGTTAAAACCACCCCAGCTGGTGGCCGTCACCACGTGCCGTGGGCAGAGAATCCCACCGATTAATTAGGCACCCGTGTGAAAAAGCCCTTCCTTTTGCTGGTCCTAAATTTATAAAAAGGTCTCTCTTTGACACATCAAAGGGAGAAGGAAAGGAAGGGAAGGGAGCAGGGAAGAGAATCCATCAGGGCAAGTCAAGCTGAAGAGCCGTCAAGACAGGCCAAAGGCAGCAGCCTTTCACAGTACCACTGCACCAAAGTGTCATGTTCCAGACAGGGTCACTGGCTACAGCTGGGGTGAGAGGAGAAAAAGAAGCAGGTAGCCCCCTTGGATCAGACAGGCTGGTTGAAGAGCCTCCCATGCCTGCTCTCTCCAGAGCTGCCAGAACCGAAGGGGTATACTCGTGGGTCAAATGGGCCAAATCTGGCCACCTAGTCTCCCACTCCCTGTAGGTGGCAGAATGGTTGGCCACAGATGAAAAGTAAGACGGAGGAGACCAACAGACCAGTGGTGCCCTGCCTGTGGCCCTCCAGATGTCAGGGAACTACAACTCCCATCATCCCCAGCCACAATCAGTTGTAGCTGGGGATGATGGGAGTTGTGGTTCAGCAACCTCTGAAGGACCACCAGTTGGGTCGCGGCCGGGGGGACCCAATTGCACAGGGCCTTGCTCTTTCCCTCTCCCAAGTTGCTGTGTTCAGGTACCAATTCCAAGGCGTCTGGACAGCCACCCAGTATCCAAACCCAGTATGCAACCCCCAAGTGCAACATGAAGCACATCACTCAGGCACAGACACATTGTCTGCCCATGGAAGCCAGGCGGGGATTTTGTCCAGGTAAACAGGCAGTTGAAATCAGTAGCTGCTTAGCCATCGCTCGGAGGGCAGAAGCCAAGCAGCTTGGCACCCAAGTCAGGAGCAGCGGCAGGAGCAGCCGAGCATACAAGCAGCCCCAGCAGCAGGAACCGGCAGGGACCTCGCAAAACGGCATGTGGTTGCTGAGGGGGGCAACTGGGAGGCTGATTCTCCCCTCAGGACAAGGGGGCTTCAGCTGCAAGACTGACCTAAATGCTGCTCTGAGCACTTGCACATCTCTTCTGCCTTAGATGGGGATGCTGTGGTCCTCAACAGGAAAGGAGGCGGGTGGGGGGGTATACACACAGGTGCTTCGTAAACCAGTCACTCAATGGCAGCAGAGTTGGCTGGGTGGGTCTTGCCCAAAAAGAGCCCGTGTTTTGAGCAGCTGATGTCACTTTCTGCCTCAAAAGTCCTTTTAAAAAGGACTTTTCAAAAAACCTTTCTATCTTAAAAACACACACACAGCAACTACAAGTGTGGAGGGCTATACACTAAGGCTCTGGTCACTGAATTACAGCATGCTGGAGCTGGAAGGAGTCCCTGGAGGTCTTCTAGGCCCACCCCCTGCTCAGTACAAGGAATTGCAAGAGCATACTCGACCGACGGCCAGCCAGCCTCCATTGGAGCATCTTCCATGGTGGAGATGACTATCAAGTGGTCTGTGTCATGTTGCTTTAACACCCCTCCTGACAGGGTAGGATGGCTAGTCCCAGAGCAACCCAATTTTTTACAACAGCATGTCCCCAACCCCTAGACCAGGGATTCTCAACGTTGGGTCCCCAGATGTTATTGGACTTCAACTCCCATAATCCCCAACCAAAGGCCACTGGGGCTAGGGATTATGGAATTTGAAGTCCAATAACGTCTGGGGACCCAATGTTGAGAACCCCTGCCCTAGACTGTAGGGAGTTAAGACCTACAAAACAGAGACCAGCTGAGTGTATGAAATCCCACACTCAGTGAGAACCAGGATTTTGTTACAGGTGGTAGTCTCAGCACCACTCACCTTCATTGTCCTCCTTTCTGAACCCCCCCCTTTTAAAAAGCAACAGAGAGAGTATATCCCTTGAATATGCCCAACAAGCACTGCTTACATGGCAAATGGACCATTCACATCTCTGTGTTGTGATGCCTCGATAAATTTCAAGGCGTGTAAATGATGAACCCATGAAGCAGCCTTATATACTAAGTCAGCCTATTGGTCCATCTAATTCAGTACAATCTACGCCAGGCTTCCCCAACCTGCAGACCTCCAGATGTGGCTGAACTAAAACTCCCAGCATCCCTAGCCACAGTTCTCCAGGGGTTCAGATGAGTCTTTCCCAACCCTACTTGGGAGATGCTCAGGATTGAAGGTGGGATCTTCTGCATGCAGTGTGCGTGCAATACTACTGAGCTGTAGACCTTCCCTTTTTATGCCTCTTCTTCCCTCATAACCAAGACCAGCAGTGCCCCTTCCTTGCATTTCAGCAATTAAACTGTCATTGCCCATTAGGATCCCAGGCATTAGCCATCCAAAATGGCCTCTTTCGCTGTGCCTTGGTGATGGGGGATCTAGCCATGAAGAGCTCAGCAATTAAGACAGGCGAGAGCAAGGGGACAGAAAAGGAACATCCTAAAGAAAGCAAAGAGCACCACGCTTCTCAGAGCTTGTCCCAGAAGATCAAGTCACAGGCAAAATGATTCCACAGATACAAGATGGCGGCTGATCTTGTTCCACTTCTTTACCCCTCCCAGCCACCTGCAGCCTCATCTGCTTCCTCAATTGGGACCATAACCGACACACCATTAAAAATGGCTCAGAGAAGCCGAACGGGTTTGCTCACTCAACTCTCCTGATTAAGCCAACAGTTTGTGTTGGGAAGCTTCAGTAGTCAAACAGGACTCCAGCACTAACCTCAACTGAATTATCACCTTTGGCCCTTGGAGGAAAGGGGAAACGGGGCTATGCTTGGACAGAGGACTTGATCATGCAGGAGGAAAATCTGCCTTTCCGATTTGCCAGATGCAAAGCTAGGTGTTTTCAACAATAAAAACCAAGAAATTCCACACCTACTCAACCAAGGCTAGACCTTAGCTCCATATACTTTACAGCAGGGGTTATAAAGAGGAGAGGAGGATTAGCCAAGCTTTGAAGCAGGGGTTTTCAGCCTTGGGTCCCTAGATGCTGTTGAACTACAACTCCCATCATTCCTCCCCACAATAGCATTTGGCTGTTGGGGCAGGAGATGATGGGAGTTCTAGTCCAACACCCATAGTTGAAAACTCCTGCTTCACAGCCCTGCTAATCCTCCTTACCTCTTTATGAATTCCTTTTGTGTGGTGCCCAGTGCTGGGAACTGGAAGGGTTGGATGCTAGAGAAGATTAGGTAACTAGGCCCTCTCTTCAGGCAACACACACTTTGTGCAATATGATACTCTCCCAGTGCAGAGCCATCCTCAAGACAGCTCCATGGACAAGAGATGGGATCACCCATTTTATCCGCAGAAAGGCCTCCCATTAGTCTTGGAGGGCCAAACTCATCCCTTCCACAGATGTCTACTCCTCCATGAAACTCGTACCCTCCCCCAAATCCAGCATCCCTACTCTTACGTAACCCCTTCCACTGCAACACAATATACAGAGTCAGCTCCTTGGCTCTCACCCTCCACATCCTCTGGCCGCCACGACCAGAAAAGTAGCCATGTGGCTGAAGCACATAATTACGCTGTTCAGAATACAAATTTGTCCAGCTCGTAAGGCTTGGCTGAATTATGATCTGAGCATCGTCTCCCCGGGGCTTATTTGCAGGCTCATCCATCCCTGCCAGTAGACGGTACTTCTTCTCAGGGTACCACCATCGGCTATACTAGTCCACAGTTAGAGTCAAACTCCAGCCCTCTCGTCCTTTAAAGGCGGTTGGTTTCCAGCAGCTCATCTCTTGTCAGGGAGCCCTCGGCTAACAGCCTGTTTAAACACAAAACGCACACACCGAGGGAAAGATCTTTCTGAAAAGTCAAACTTTGGTGTCATTCAGGAAGGCCTCATTTTTAATCTATTTTTTGAGCTAAATTGTCCAAGTGCAAATGCGGGATAGAGGAAGGAGGAAGGGGAAGATAATATGAGTAATGTTTTATTTGACAATGTGTCATTCCAAAACTGATTATTCCTGTCTTGGGGCTCTTCCCTCCCACCCTTTCTCCATATTCCCAAACAATGGCCACGTCCCGGGGGGATTTAGTATTCTACGACTGGATTTATAATACTCTGTTCTGCAGTGATAAGAACATGGGCCTTTAATCCGCTGAGCGGTGAACATGCATATTCTCTCGCATAATAGCCTTTTTGCCATGCTCTGTGGTGCCCCCAAACCACACCAGTACTGGCAGGGAGAGGCAATGCATGGAGTTTTCGAAAGGAGGCATGTTCCAAGCATGAACCTTTTATACCTACAACACTGAAAGCTCCCGCTAGAGTCAGGCTGCAAAAATTTGACCCTCCAGCTGCCAAGTGAACTACAATTCCTATCATCCCCAGCCACAGTGGCCAAGAACAAGGAATTATGGGAGTTGTAGTCCAACGTCTGCAGGATGGCCCAAGTCACGTAGCAACATGTTAGAGTGAGTCCAAAGGCCAAATTCTTCCCTGTTACCTGTTACCAGTCACAGGAATAGATATCGCTTTAAGGAAAGAGGTGGTCCTGAATTTTGCAACCAGAAAACCAAAACTCTAGGAGTGGAGAAAAGGCTTAATGTGCATGCTTACTCCAATCAGTGCAACTGAGCAAGATTGCATTGGGTTTCCTGTCAAGGGCCCAGAACAGGTACATAAGGACAGCAAAGAAGACTGGAAGCTCAACAAGTGGGCTCCTTCTTCATAGCTCAGATCAACCAAAGATCTTCAAATTGGGACATCCGGGGATCTACAAATCCAATTGCCAGCTCGCCAATGGCAGGTTCCTCAGCCTTCAGGTGAGGAGGAAACCCAGCACCACACAGAATTCCTCTCTGGAGGTCAAACTTCCACTGCCATTTTGGAGAAGCTAAGAAAGAGCAGGGATCCTTGCTGAGCAGTAAGAGGGGCTCCCCCGGTTTCTCCCCATCTCCATCTCCCAATGAGAGAAGACCCACTTCTCTCCTAAGCTCTCTGACCACATGCCAGGAAAGAATCTGAAGGAAGAGAGGGGATTGGTGGCAGTCAGATAATGGCTGGCTAGTGAGCTAAACCTATATGTGTGGGTCCCTGGGCATACCACATGCCAACCCCCAGCCGTTTCCCTTCGCCCTCAAACCACCATACATGCTATTGCACACAAATCTGCAGTATCATTACAAGGCTGGCAGGTCAGTGACCACCAAGAACAGCAAGCACACAAAGCACCCCGTGGCCTCAAGGGAGCCAGTAGAAGGTGAGGCTGGCTTCCTCGTCCTTTTAATTCAGCAGCACTACAGTAAGGCTATTGTTATCCTAGCTGGGATGTATACGGATACATCTGTGATTGACCAGTTTTTGCCTAGCGTTAGAGACCCCTGTCCTGTTCCTCTGCATTCACGCGTCATAGAATCAGAGACCTCAGGCCAACCACAACATACATTTTTTCCTAGGAACGAGGAACCTGGAAATCTAGACTGCAGTTCTAAACTGATTATACTAACTGACCTTCAGTTTACTGAGTTATTTGCGTCTCTCGGAGCTTTCTGCATTTATTGTTTTCCATGCTTAATGAAATGAATTGTTATTGGATTAGTTTCAGAAGCGTTTTGAGAGGAATTCGGTACGCTTGCTGAGATTTCCTGTGTATTGTTGGGCTTCTTTGCATTGTTTGTATACTGATCGTTATGTTGATACTGTCGCCTCCATCGTTTCTGTCTCTGCTCTTTGCCGTTCCGAGTTCTCCTTGGGTATGAATCGCTCGTGAAAATCAACTATTCTTATTCTGCCAGAGGGATTTCTCTTGATTAGAGACAGAACTTTGCTCTACGTAGCATGTGTCAGAAAAGGTTAGGGTGCAGCCATAGCAGCTCTTTCTGCTTAGGCAGATAAATGAGACTTTTCCCCGCAGAGAACTGTGCTTGTTGCAGGCAGGCAAGGGTTCCCATCCAAAACTACAAGTCATGTTTCCAATCTCACTGCCAACTGAAGGACGTCTGTGTGTGTGTTTATGAAACAAGGTTAAACAAGGAATCAGTTCCATCGCTTCAAACGCCTAGGCTGCGCTCTTACCTGTGAGTAAGCCCCAATGGACACACTGAGACTTACTTCTGAGTAAACACGCATAAGACTGGGTATTTCATGCCACCCCTCTCTAGCAGTAAACTTTCACTCAATTATTTACAATCCCATTTTTCTGGAGCCCCGAGCCTTCGAGTTGCATGCACTGTTTTCAGTTACAGCACCTTTGCTATGAAATCATAGAGGAAAACGTCTTTGGGGTTTTTTTAAAATCCCGGCCCACACTCTAACAGCCAGCAAAAAAATAATTTGCTCGTCTCCTCTGCTGAGGGCATCTCCCTGTGCAGGAGACGGCAAAAAATTAATGTGGTGTTTACTCCTCTTTACAGATCTTTAGTGGTTTAATGATGCTAAATGGGACACAGGCGAACACCAACCTCAGTGGGACCCTTTCTCCTCCCCTAATCCACACACTGCCATTGGCCGTGGTTGTCACCACATCCCTGTCACTTCTCAGGCATCAGCTCTGAAAGGCGCATCCACTCTGACCACCTGGAAGGGAGGCGTCGAGGGAATCGCCTCTTCCTCTCCACCTTCACCTACGAAAACGTTTAACAGAAGGGCGGAGTGCCTGGATCAAGGGAACGGTTGGGGGTAAGCTATCATTTCCAGTACTTAACAGCTACGAGAGCCACGATTTACTGATCTGACAAAAACATATGGATTGTGTGTGTAACCCGGACAAGCACATAAACATACTATTTACTACACTTTACATGGTATGCATCTGCAGAGTACTAGTTAGAACTCTGCCGTTTGTAGCATGGCACGGCTGCCCCCTCCCTTTTATCCCCGTCATTCTTCCTTTCAGGCAAGAGGTGGCTGGAAAGAGGATAAGCCAAAGCTTGTGTGTAAGCAAAGCTAGACATCCTATCAGCCACCAATGCTAGATCCCTCCCTTGGAGCCTGATCTGGTCCTACTGCAGACACTGGTGGAGGGTCTGCCGTGCGGCATGACCCAGTCTGGTTCTCCCCTACCCCATCCCACTGCAAGGAAGGTGATCTCAGAGCTTGTGTCCCGAGGCCGAGTGGAGCAGGGAGGCTGAACGAGGCAAGAGGAGGTGCACAGAGGCCTCGGCTCTAATTGCCTGGTACCTACTCCATGACTGTACGCAGGAAGGAAACCCCACTCAGATTCTCCCCACCCCCCCCCCAGACATGCTCATCCACCTTGCGGTTAGGGATATAGGAAGCTGCCTTATGCCAAGTCAGAGCCTTCATCCATCTAGCGCCATATAGTCTACACTGACTGGTGGCGTCCTTTCCGAGGTTTCGGGCAGCAGTCTTTCCCAGCATTAACGGGAGTTGCTGCCAGGGATTGAACCGGGGACCTTCTCCCACTGGTCGATAAGCCCCATTCCCCTGTTATCTCTTAGGTCCCAGGCAAGGCTTCAGGTATTGCCCCCAACTTCTCAAGCCATTTAAAATCCCTTTCCTGGTTTTCACCTGATCGATGCCTGTTTGATATTATGCGTTACTTTCTCCTTTAGATGGTTTTTTGGGGGAGCCACATTTTTAAATCAAAAGCTCAAGTAGCATTTTCTTGACATGTAGCGTGTGAACAGGGGACATCTCTCTTTAGAACAGGAGTCGGCAATCTTGGGTCTTCACCACGTGGCTGGGGACGGTGGCAACTCTATCTCAACAACAGCTGGAGAGGCGCCACTGCCTACCCCTGGCCTAGAGCAGGCCTGCTCAACTTTGGCCCGCAGTGGGTTTTTCGACTACAACTCCCATAATTTATTATTTATTGATTCCATTTTTATACCGCCCTTCCAAATAGCTCAATCCAAAGCCACACTGGCCAGTAGCGTTGTAGGCCAACATTTGGGCATTGTAGGCCAACATTTGCTGGGGGGGCCTAAGTTGAGCAGCCCTGGTCCAGACACACAGCGGAATGTGTCATAAAGACTTGGGGCAACTATAGCTCAATAGTGCACATCCCCAAGTGTGAGGTTCAGGCATCTCCCTTCCATCCTGAACTTGCATCCCTCAACACACAGGAGTAGAACATCTGTGTGTTCCAGCTGTCTTGTAAAGCATGAACCCAGCTCTATTAAGACAGGACTGGAAGGAGTGGAAAATGGCGGGGGGCAAATATATACATTTCCTGCCTCCCCAGTTTGGCCTGTCATAATGCTGGGGAAAGTGGAAGGAAAGAGAAGAAGACGAACAGCAGCCAGGTGGATGGACTTGATGACGACAGCAATGAAGGCACCACTGAGAAACCTTAAAGGCCAAGTTAAAGACAGCTCATCCTGGAGAGAATCTATCTATGAGGTCGCTAAGAGTCGACACCAGCTTGACGGCACTTAATCAGTCAATCACCTGAGCAATCTATGGTCCCTTGAAACAGGAAGTAACCTGGGGGCAAAAAATGGGTTCACAAAAATTGATTCACAACCCCGAAAGGGCTGAATTTCATCCACGTGTTTAATAAGTCAGCCTCCTTTGCCAAATGTGTCTTAATAATGTCTCTGTTAGGTAATCTAACAGCCATATACACGAAGGGTATAAATTTCATAGTAGGTACAAGCCCTACAAAGATATAGAATATGCACAAGAGGGCAGAGTTACAGTTGCTGTGGGAACTCTTAACTTTAAAGTCTGCGACTTCTTGTGCATTATAAAAAAAAATAACGGCAGAGTAGTGTTCAATTTTCAAATACTTTTAAATATGAATCTCATTTGGAGTTTCAAGGAGGTGAAAGGGAACAGCAAACCTGCCAAGGAGATTTTCTCTTTGACTCAACTATGCATTACCACATTCTGCTAAGTGCTCACTTGAATTATGGTCTGAAGACAGGCTCGCACGATGAAATGTAAAATGTTGTGGAATGCGCACAAAACTTCTACCCACACCTGGGGAGTGCATCTTGATCTGGGAACAGTTCAGACACTAGTCAAAGCTGCTTGTCTGTGTATGGCAGAAACTCACGCTACCAAGAACAAGCCAGTGGCAACGAATGAAATGCTTTTTAAAATGCTCTTCCAGTTCTCCAAGTCCAAAGATAATCTGACCCTACCACAGTTGTTCTGACAGGAAGCATTTTTCTTTGGCAATGCTGAGACAAGGCCCACTGGGTAAGCTACTTAGCAATCAACTCAACGTGTGCACTTTTGGGGTGGCGAGTTTTTCTGAATCTAATCAACTATGCAAATATGCCTCAAATCCCAACAATGTCTTAAAGAAAAGGGGCAACAGCAACGGCAAATGACAGAAGATGTGCCTAAGTTCTGACAGTCCTAAGACCTTTGGGGGCATGCATATGCACAGACTGGATATATGCAAACCCATGTAAATGTAGAACCAATAAAATATTCATGTGCACATATTGAGAAGCAGCAGATAAAATATCCTGAGAATATGCACTTTCCCTGAAGGCAGAACTGTGCTCCAGAGGCTGTTCACTCACCACCTGTCCAACGCGGGAGAGAAGAAGGCGACCCCAACCAAGAGAATACCTATGAATATCCACCTGCTGATCTCACAACAGCGGCACTTCTGCACCAAAGCCTCACGCTACTGAGCATATGGAAATGGATGGAAGCTTCTTCCAGGGATTTCTCTGCAGAGTTGTTCTTCCCTGGTCTCGAGCCATCTGGCTAACCCAGGTCACGGAGCAGCAACCACAATCGCTTCCTCGGGCCACCTCCTAACCCTAACAAACAAAAGCCAGCTCAGGCAATGAATGCTGTTTAACCTGCATCTCCAAAGGGCTACAGGCAGCTGCTACAGCTGCTGAATTGGATGTCCCTGGAACACGGCGCCCAGAAGCTCCTTCCCTACGTCCCCATCCCAAAACAGTGAGGGGACAGTTATGCCTGCCCATCAATCATGCAACCCCTTCTGGCAATAAGGCCACGGAAATTAGGGCGGCCCCTAGCAGGCTTCAGACAGGTTATATATTGTATGCATGTCCAAACACACACAGTTAATGCAGATGCAATGACAAGGATGCCAGCCACGCAACAATCATTCAAGCTAGTTCAGCTGCTGGAAAACTTGCACCCTGTGACGGGTACCCTCCGAGTGAAACCTTCCGGGATACACAGCAAGCCATCATCTCCTGGACAGTCAAGGCATTGTAATCAGGAGGCAAGGAGGCACTTTCTGGAGTGGTTGAACTCTCACTTATAGGAGGGACCGAGCATAGCCACTGCCCCTCTCTGACCCCAGTCCAGGTTACGCCCTGTTATGCCTGTTCTGGGGTGGAGCCCCTTTAGGACAAAGGGCCTTTTCTCATTTATTTTGCTGTGCAAACCCCTTTGAGAGAAGTTGCTGGAAACTGGTATATGACTATTTCTAGGAACAACCAATGCCCTGGTCTATGGGAGGGAGCTGGTCTATGCAAAGCGCTGCTCTTGTGGTGGCAATCATGAATTGGCCCCTGTGCTAAGCAGGGTCTGCCCTGGTTTGTAGCTGAATGGGAGACTCCATGTGTGAGCACTGTTAAGACATTCCCCTTAGGGGAGGGGGCCGCTCTGGGAAGAACACCTGCCTGCTTGCACGCAGAAGGTTCCAAGGCCCCTCTCTGGCATCTCCCAGACAGAGCTGAGGGGGACTCCTTTCTGCAGCCTTGGAGAAGCCGCTGCCAGTCTGGGTAGACAATACTGAGCTAGACAGACCAAGGGTCTGACTCAGTATATGGCAGCTTCCTATATGCCTATGTTCCACCCAAGATGGTGAAACGCAAGCATCCAATGTATCCGCACAATGCTTGCAGAGCTACTTTTGGGGGGGGGGGTAAGGGCAGGGGAAGCTTCCCACGCCTGTCGTCTGCCCCCACCAGAACCTCCTCCGCTCCAACTAACCCACCAGCAGCCATGCTTTGGCTCACAGCTGGCTGTGGCTAACAAACATGGACAAAGGGTAAGCAAGTGAGGGGCAGCCAACCGGAGAGCAGTTGCTTAGCAACTTGGCTCATCTGCATCCACAGGAAATCCTTGGGATGCCGTCTGGGCCATCCTTTCATGGAAACACAGGCTACCTGCAAGGATAGGCATAACAGAAGGATGAGCGAGATGGACAGTGGGGGGGAGAAGAGGGCTTGACCGAGGAAAGTGGCCCTTTACAAGTGGGAGTTGGAGAGCAAGGCTGACCGAAAGAGGCTGGGGAGAAAGATGGCTGACAGAAGGAGAGTGGTTGTAGGTTAGCGAGTAATTTCATTGCCCTTTATTTGTTATCTGCCTGCCAGTTCCTGGAACTGACTGGATGGATGGATGGATGGATGTTTTTGAAATTCGGAGACTGCCCCAAACTTCCATCTCTGGGTGGCTTTTAAATCAAACCATGTTCATAAATAAAACCATGAACTCTGTCGACCGCCCCGAACGTCAGTCTCTGGGCAATTTACAACACAATAAAATAAATTAAAATTAAAATCCAAACAATTTAAAAGCACAATTGCAGTTTAAAAGCTGGAGTGAATAAATGTGTCTTCAGAGACTTGATAAAAGTTGTCAGAGATGTTGTGCCGTCGAGTTGGTGTCAACTCCTGGCGCCCACAGAGCCCTGTGGTTGTCTTTGGTAGAATACAGGAGGGGTTTCCCATGGCCTCCTCCCACACAGTACATGACGATGATGCCTTTCAGCACCTTCCTACATCGCTGCTGCCCAATATAGGGGCTTCCCATAGTCTGGGAAACATACCAGCAGAGATTCGAACCAGCAACCTCTGGCTTGCTAATCAAGTTACTTCCCCACTGCTCCATCAGGTGGCATCGGAGATGAGGAGGCTTTTATTTCAGCAGGGAGCCCACTGGCAACAGAGAAGGCCAGTGTCCCTGAGTGGGTGGCAACTGCAGGCTGACCTCTCAATGGGATTATCTCAATAGGCGATGGGGCTTATAGTGAAGATGATGTTCTCTGTTTAAAACTTGTGTGTTCTGGCCTGGATAATTCTGGAGTGTGTGAGTCGTCCAATCCCATGCCCTTCCCTCACCAGTGCTCAGGCTGGGATACTGCATGAACCGTACCAACTGGCCTCTTACGCAGTATGGCAGATCTTAATCTGACATCTTAGTGGGCCCCAGGGGGCCAGAGCCTTGTGTGAGACCCCAACTACATCACAGTGGGACTCATACATTAGCAGCCAACTGTAGAGAGAAGGGCATTGAATGCATGCATTTCTGCCACTGAAGACTAGGACTGACCAAGACATTCTGTTGCTACAAGAAGATGACCAGCATGATCCAAGAGCTACAACCCAGAACCCGTTGCAAGGTCGCAGAAGCGGCTGGGCACAATTCTTGCACATACAATTGTGGGCAGCGCTCTGACAGCCGCTGGGGTGTCATCCCACCCTCCCTTAGCCCCACAGAGTATTCTAAAGCAGCAATGGGAACACAGGAAACTGCCTTATGTGGAGTCAAATCCCTGGTCCATCTAGCTCAGTATCGTCTACTCTGACTGGCAGCGATGCTCCAAGGTTTCAGGCAGGAGTCTCTCCCAGCCCTGCCTGGAGATGCTGCCACGGATTCAACTGGATTTTCTGCATGCAAGCAGATCGAGCCCCGGCCCCATCCCCTAAGGCAAATATCTTACAGCAGAAGGTGCTCACAGGTAGTCTCCCAATTGAAATGCAAACCAGAACAGATCCTGCTTAGCAAAGGAGACCATTCATGCTCCCCACTGCAAGACCAGCTCTCCTCCCAAGTCAACAGCTGACCGATAGCCAACTATCAGCCCACAAATTGGATATGCCCCCATAGAGGTAAAGTAAAGTGTGCCGACAAGTAAATTCCAACCCCTGGCACCCACGGAGCCCTGTGGTTGTCTTTGGTAGAATACAGGAAGGTTTTCCCATTGCCTCCTCCCGTGCAGTATGAGATGACACCTTTCAGCACCTTCCTATGTCGCTGCTGCTTGATATAGTACCCAGCAGGGATTCGAACTGGCAACCTTCTGCTTGTGTTAGTCCCTTACGTAGCTTTAAATGGCTGCAAGGCCCAACACAATTTTAAATAAGCTGGAAATGTCAGCCCCAACACCCTGCTTTACTATTCCTGTCCCGTTTATTTGACCAAGGGTGGGCATTTCATTGAAGGCCCCCCACTTTGCCTGGCACCATTTCATGGCCGCATCCCAGATGTAAGGTCCAGAGGATCTCCTCCTCCAGGACATCTATCATCCACCCAACCCCCGCTGGGAACAGTACGTTTCACAGAGCCCCTGATACCCGGGTTCTGCATACAACTCCATGGGGACGAAGGGGCACAGGAAAGGGCTACAACCTGAAGAAAAACAACTCCGAAGGAAAGGCAGCTCAATCCACAATGGAGACAAGCATTAGGAGCCGGACCATTTGTATTCCACACCATGTAGTATCAAACTTCTGCAGCATCACATGCAAACACCACAGGGCTCTGATCGCAACTGGGTCCTCCAAGGCACCACCTTAACGCAATTATGCAAATGTGAACACCATTAATATTGGGTGCACGCAAGCCAAGCCTCCAGCAGGCCTCTCCCCACTTCCCGGGCACCGATGCTGCATCTCCCACCCCCAACCATTGATTATTTCCGCAGAACACCTAGCAGACTAAGCGTTCTCCATCCAGGGAGGCCTCATAAATAATTAAAGGCGTGCCAGATCCACCAGCAAAATGCAACAATTGCTGTTGCCAAACTGTCGCCGATCACTCCCCGCCCCCCAACACCCGCCGAAAAACACAGCGATATTAATTACGAGGATAGTGTTTATTTGCTTCCGTGCTAATCTACAAAAACGTCGTTAGTCTCTGCGGATCTCTCAATCATCGGCGCAAATTAATGCAGCTCGGCTGCACGTTACGCATACGTTAAGAGGAATTAATTTTAATTAAGGGGGAAAGTTGCACGCCTCCCGACGAGGAAACGCTAATGCAATATGGATCAGGCCTCTTGTCCACTCCCTGTCTCCCATCCTCTGGCGTGTGTTTAGTAACTTGTTTCACATCATTTAGTTCAAGCGTTGGAGCTAATCTCTGGAGTTAGCAAAAAGGACACGACGGAGCAGACACAAGCTCTCCCCTAACGAGTCTACAAGACAACTTACAGATTTAAACCTGGGCTGTATCACTTCAAAGTTTTAATTTTACCTGGGGGGATTCCCTATAAGTAAAAAACTAGCATGGCCATGAGGAAGATTCTCAGCTGAATTGTTTCCTATGTGCAGAGATTGATTTCTTATTTACAAAGACACATTCTATCACATGAGCCCCCACCTACAGTCTCAAGAGGTACAGTCCAGACCTAGAGTATAACACTACTACTACTAGTAGTAAACTACTAGTAGCAGTATACTACTAGACTATAACACTATTACTACTACTGTCCCCTTTACTGTCTCCATGTAAACTGCTTGGAGACCTTAATTGAAATACTACTTGGCATACAAGGAGGCCTTGGTTGAAATACTGCTACGTAGTAGTAGTAGTAGTAGTAGTAGTAGTAGTAGTAGTAGTAGTATTTCAATCAAGGCCTCCTTGTACTCAAAGCAGTACATGTGTGAGCACTGGAAGATATTCCCCTCAGGGTATGGAGCCGCTCTGGAAAGAGCAAGAAGGTTCCAAGCTCCCTCCCTGGCAGCATCTCCAAGAGAGGGCTGAGAGAGAGACTCCTGCCCGCAACCCTGGAGAAGCTGCTGCCAGTCTGTGTAGACAATACTGAGCTTGATGGACCAATGGTCTGACTCAGTATATGGCAGTTTCCTAGTATTTCAACCAAGGTCTCCAAGCAGTTTACAGGCAAAAATAATCAAGATGCTTCCGTGTCCCCGAAGGGCTCACAGTCTAACTAATCAACAAACCAACAACAGCCGCTGGAAGGATGCTGCGCTGGGGTTGGATATGTATTTATTTCTTGTTAGGTTTATATACTGTACCGCCTTTCATTAAAACAATCTCAGCGCACTATGCAATACATTTAAAAGCAGCATAAAACTAGTAGACAGCTAACAAAATATCAATACGCAATAGGAATATTAAAAATATGAGTATTTATTATTAATGAGAGAGAACCAATCGCTCTCCCCCAGCTAAACAGAAGAGGATAGCCGTAGCCACTCTTAAAAGGTGCCTCTTTTTGCATTTAGCACTCGAATATCTCTAAGACCGCTGTAAGAACTCGGTCGTCCACCCTCGAAGTGCAAACATTCTGGAAAGTCACTCCACACTAACTTCTATCAGTGCTGAAACACCCTTGCACAGCCCTCTCCCTCACCCCTTAAGGATTTCCCCCTCCACAGAACACCAAGGTATCCTACCATATGGTTTCCAGCAGCTGCTGAGCTATATGTTGATCTGTGACCATACTAGGCACATCTCTCGCTCCCTTCGTCTCCTAACACCATACACCATTTTGCTTTGCTTTTAACTCAGTGACGGAATATTGCGGTATAAATCAGCATAGCGTACAGAGTAGAACCTTCACCATTGCCTAACAGTGGCCTAGTATAACAACAGGGATACACATCAGTGTTCTCAGCTCTGGAATACGAGCATAGCAAGCTGCCTTATACCGAGTCAGACCCTTGGCCCATCAAGCTCAGTAGTGCCAACACTGACTGGCAGCGGCTCTCCAAGGTTTCAGGCAGGGGTAGGGTTGCCATGAATTTAGGGTAGCCCCCGGATTTTGGCTCCCCCACCTGGCTACTAAATTCCACCCGGATTTACATGGATTTCAAATGCACTGCCCGGATTTGACTCTGGATCTGATCACAAGGGAGGGCAGAGAAAGAGGGGGGAGTATACAAATCCGTCAAATAAATAAATAAATAAAACACACGTCAGTTGCACAGAATTTGCATAATATGCGTATTATGCAAAAATAATTTGCATGCTATGCAAATTAGGCCACCCGGATTTTGAAAGCTTGAATACGGCAACCCTAGCCACCCAATGGCTCAGCGGGGAAATGACTCAACTTAGCAAGCCAGAGGTTGCCGGTTTGAATCCCCGCTGCTATGTTTCCCAGACTATGGGACACACCTATATTGGGCGGCAACGATATAGGAAGATGCAGAAAGGCATCATCTCCTACTGCGTGGGAGGAAGCAATTGTAAACCACTCCTGTATTCTACCAAAGAACCACAGGGCTCTGTGGGCGCCAGGAGTCGGCACCGAATCGACGGCACACTTTACTTTAGGCAAGGGAATCTCCCAGCCCTATCTAGAAACACTACCAGGGATTGAAACTGGGACCTCCTGCACACAAACCTGCAGATGCTCTTCCACTGAGCTCTGACCTCCACCTCCTAAGGAGAATCTCTTATAGCGCTCACATACAGTCACAGAAGAACATACGAACAGCCCTGCTGGAGCATGCCTAAGACGCCCATCTAGTCCAGCATCCTGTTTCCCACAGTGGCCCACCAGATGCCTCTGGGAAGCCCACAGGCAAGAGGTGAGGGCATGCCCTCGCTCCTGCTGTCTCTCCCCTGCAACTGGTGTCTGGAGGCATCTTGCCTCTGATTATACTCTGAGTCACCCCTCCAAATGCAAACCCCTGCATCTTCAAACTACAGCAGCCAGAACTAAATGCAACACACCTGTCAATATCGCCCAGGTGAAAACAGAGCAGGCCATGCCGGCCTCCTATTCTCATGCCAAGGGTCACAGCCTAAAGGCCCACAGCACTGTTCCATCACCTGCTGTAAGCTGCATTAATTTACTCTGAAATAGCTGGCCCCGCAATATATGGTTGCAGCTGGACAGCCATTGCTTTCAGGCAGATTGCTTGTTAATGGCCCAAGATGGCTGGTTGATGTTTCCTTAATGGGAACTAATTGTTGGAAGGTTTCTCCATCCAGAAATCTCTCTGGCATGCTTGCAAGTAGGGAAGTCATCAGCGTCTATGGATGGTGAAGCACCACTCCACCCCCAGAAATAGTGTTGGGGCAGGTTGGAGTCAGAGAGAAAGAGGGAGAGAAGCAAAGAGAGATGAAAGCTGAAGGCATCTTGGACAGGGCTGCTCAACTTCAGCCGCCCTACAGATGTTGGCCTACAACTCCCATAATCCCTGGCTATTGGCTACTGTGGCCAATACTGTTGGAGAGGAGAACTGGTCTTGGGGAAGCAAGCATGACTTGTCCCCTTAGCTAAGCAGGGTCTGCCCAGGTTGCATATGAATGGGAGACTTTATGTGTGAGCACTGGAAGATATTTCCCTCAGGGGATGGAGCCGCTCTGGGAAGAGCATTTAGGTTCCACGTTCCTTCTCTGGCATCTCCAAGATAGGGCTGAGAGAGATTCCTGCCTGCAAATGGAGGAGCCACTGCCAGTCTGTGTAGACAATTCTGAACTAGATGGACCAATGGCCTGACTCAGTATATGGCAGCTTCCTATGTTCCTATGGCTGGGGATTATGGGAGCTGTAGTCCAAAATCAGCTGGCTAAGTTGAGCAGGCCTGAACGAGGGACATGGGGAGTTGCCTTATACTGTCAGGTCGTTGTTCCATCTAGCTCAGCATTGTCTACACTGACTAGCAGAGGATGTCCAGGAGTTGAGAGGCAGGAGTCTCTCCCAACCCTACCTGAAAATACCAGGGATAGAACCCAAGACCTTCTGCACACAAGCATGCAGATGCCCTACTTGCTGAGCTACGACCCCGTTCCCCTCTGACAGCACTCACATGTATATTCTCCCATCCAAACCCAAACCTAGGCAGGCCCTGCTTAGCAAAGTGGACAATCCACGATTGCTACCACAAGACCAGCTCTTCCCTTCTCGCTGGGAACCTGCGACATCTCAGGCTTGCTGCCTCAGAAGGTGGGTGTATGCGGCTGGCCTGAACCACTAGCATATTTGTAAACCCAACACACATCGCCGAAAAAGCCACAGTGCTCTCTCCTCCAAAGGAAGCCAAACTCGGGCAAAGCGTCTCCTCCAATTTAGCATCTAGGGTGGCAGAAGAGACAGCTGAAAGCTGGATGACAACTCTGCTGCACAAAGCGAATCCTAGTGAGAGGGCGCAAGCAAGAGGTCTCCTCAGACGGCAAAAAAGGAACCCATCGGGGTCTGGGTTTGACCAGGGACTGGTACCAAAAGCACTGGGACTGCCCCTGGAGGTAGCAAGACACAGAATACATCCTGTATTCCACCTAAGGTTTCACTATACATGTTCCCTTTTTTTTCCCCCATGAGCTCAAATGATCTTCCTCCCTTACAAGCCTTACTTGGAAGGGGAGGGGGAGCTGAAGTGTGTGCAAGTGAGCTGGAAAGCTTTTAAAAATGTATTTATGGACAATTCAAAACAATTTATGGAGCCAGCAACGGAGAGAAGGACGGCGGCGTTATCGTGCACAGAGGAAATCAGCAAAAAAGGGTTCCCTTCTGTTGTCGTCTTCGAAGGTTTTATTATGGAGCCAATTGCTTTGGGAACTATCTCGACTCTTGCGTAAATATGCTTAGGCAGTTTTAAAGTGCAAATATTTCAGCATCACTGAGGCCCCATGTGGAAAGCAACCTCAAACCTTAGAATATTGCCAGAGCCTTCTAGGGGACGGCAGGGGAGGGGTTGAAACCAACATCAGCACCACACAGAGCTCTGTATTGCAATAATTACTTATCTCATTCACACTGTATCATCAGGGCACTGGGTGCTTTACAGAATTACTTTGGCAAGGGGCAGGGCCCTGCTCCCAAGGAACTTACAACCTAAAAGAAACAGTGGGGAAGCAACCGATGGAGAAGGAATGCGGGCAAATGCCATTACGTGTCCCATAAAGGTTGGCTGCAGTGTTCCCTCTAAAGCGTGCGCATGTGCACACACTCACAAGTTTCTTGATGCCCGGAACAAGGCTCATTCTGCACAGAGATGAAAAAAATTCAGAGGGGACACCGGTTGGTTGTGGTTGGAGAGGTGGATGAAGAGGCTCAGCCAGAGGCCACGTGGAAATGGACAGGTGCATTCGCAGGGAAGGAGTTACAGAGAGATATGGGTGGAGCCGTTTAGGGAAGGAAGACATGGTCAGTCAACTGAGGTTGTTGAAGTTCAAAGAATGGATGTTGCAGGCCAGGATCAGTCACAGAACTCCAGCATAATGTGTGGTGTGTACGGAATGGAACATCAAGCTAGAGACCACAGCTGATTGCTCCCATTATGCCAGGAGTCCAACCCATTTGGGGTGGAATGGGGCAAGCACCTACAGGCCTCCATGCTCCTTGCCGCTCCTTCCAAGGATAGAGAGGAAAGCATGCAAGCAGAGGGGAGAAGCTGGCTCGAGACAAGAGGATCTCACGGGAAGTGGGGTGTGCATCTGGAGAAAAGTACCGCCAGAGTTCAGAATGTGCAAAAAGCTTCTCAGCAGAATTGCATGGCTCTTGTTTTGAGAGATGTAAAATTCATCCCCTCCAACAACCTGGGTGCTAGAGGTGTGCAGAACTGGTTCTATTTAAACCTGTTTTCAACAGAACTGGCACGGTTTGACTGGTTCGGACAGGAACTGGACCCCCCCCCCAAAGGGGTGCTGGTCCAAGCCGAACCAAAACTGGGATGGTGGTTAGAGGGGGCATGCTTGTAAAGGGGAATCCAGTGGTCGGACAGCCGTTCGGTTCGAATTTAGCTCGAATTCGAGCCGAACAGCTAGAATCTGTTCCATGCACACCCCTACTGGGTGAAGAAGTGGAGGCCACCCTAGAAATCTCTAAAAAAAAATTTTAAAAAGGGAGGAAGGGCATAAAATGTCTGATTGCAGGTGTGGCCTCAAACAACATGTACTACCAAGTCAAAGTGGCATGAAATGCAGCACCTCAGAAGTGGCTTCCCAAGATGCATGTAAAAAACTGGAGCTATGCAGGGCCTTTTGTCAAGGGCCGACTTTCAATGGATTGCAGCAAGGGAGCTGCTCTGCGATGTACAAAACCCTGACCCAGATTCGGGTAGCCTCTCCCCACACACACACATCCACAACCCAACACTCTAACCACCACACACAGTACTTCAGTTGTGCTTGCCTTTCCATCAGCTGCCTCACAATCCCAGGGACAGCCTCCAGGATCCCTCCGGTAAGCAGCCCCCCTCCCCTCTTTTCTTTTGCAAAAGATACCCTTCCTTGCAAGGCAGGCTTTGCATGAGGGAGAGGCCACCATTCATTTGCTCGGGGCACACAAATGGTTCATCGCACCCAGTAAGATGACACCACCACAAAACCAAAACCCCACAACTGCATACTTATCTGTCTCATCTCAATCCCCTCTTGGGGATTGACTTCACCCACGTTGCTAACTTCACCTCCAAGACTGGTCTCTCCTCCCACCCCGCCAGGAGGGCAACGAGCCAGCCTGAATGGAGGCTGCCTACGCCGCCAACACCACCGGCTGCTCACATGCATGCCTGGCCAGTTGTATCTTCCAAGTTCCGAAGGAGCAGATGTTCCCAACAGGTGCACCATCGCCACAAGGCCAGGAGGCCACGCCACAGGGGAAGCATCACTCGGGAGCTAAGCTGCAATCAAACATCTTGCCAGGTGGAGCGAGCAAAGGGTGTTATCCAAGATGCTGGGGAAAAGTTACACTTCCAAATGATGTGAGTTGGCTGCCTCTGCAGTCGCTTTGCCTGCAGTGAGCCCAACAGGTTGCTTAAAAGCAGCATACAGAAGCCATTAAAATACAGAGGGAAGAGCAAGTTGTACAAAGTAGAGAACCGTCTTCTTCACTATGTGCCCCGTTGCCCATTGAGTAAATGTGGTGCGTCTGTAGTTGCCAACAGCTCGTCTGTGGCAACTCAGGGATTGACCTTCTCTGTTGCTGCTCCCAGGCTGTGGAATGCACTCCCTGCTAAATTAAGAGCCTCCCCATCTCCGACAGCTTTTTTGAAGCCTTTAAAGACGTATTTGTTCACCCAAGCTTCTAACTAGAATTATGGTTTTAAATTGTTTTGCTTAATTTGTTTTATGTTATAAACTGCCCAGACCCCTTTTTCCCCCAGCCCAGCATGTTTTAAAGCAAACCAGTCTGATGAGCGACGGAAAAAGCCATTAAAGGAGACAGCACAACCACTGACAAAACTCCCAAAGAACATTTTTTTAGAACCAAGAGTGAAAGAAGTGAGAGGGTTAGGTAAGCAGCTAGTCTTATCCCAGGGCACCCTGTGGAGGAAACGCGAGTTCTTGTTAAAATTTTACAAGGTATTTTTCGTTCTCTCCCTCAGAGGTGCAAAGTGTTCTTGATATAAAATTCCGTGGAAGCCCAAGCTGAAAGCTGCCATGTTGCCCAGCTGAACGCTCTGCGTTTTCTACATTTTACAACTGACTTGCTTCCAAGTGCCATTTGAGATTAGTGCTGCGGGGTGGAGGGAGGTTGTCTATTGTACATTGTCCAACGAACTCCATGGAGTGGAGGTAGGAGCCAAGCTTGCATTTCTAACTCAGTCAGCAAACGTTTGCCTCCCAAAGGACAGCTGAAGAGTTATAAGTGCATGGTTGGTGATGGGGAAAGAAGCACCCAAGGAATCAAGGAAGGGGGTGTTCCAAAAACAGAGAAGGCCATAGGAAAAAAAAAAACCCTGGCTAAAGCTGTTCTGCTGTATTATCATCACAGATGTCGACTGGGGAACTATTTTTCCATGGAACATTTCCTGTCTCTCAAGTTCCTACTTGAGAGACAGGAAACATCTCAACTTGAGAGACAGGAAACTTCCAAACTACTTCAAGTTTGGAAGTAGTGAAAGGAAATTAATATGGTGGAGGTGTTTGATACTTATTGTATATTTGGGGGTGGGGGGGAGAGTCAATCTTTTATGCAAATGTGGGGGGAGGGTTTTCGGGGGAGGGGGGATTCCAATTTAAAGTTTTCTGGGAAACTCACCTAATTATTATTGGTCAGATCTCTATCCTCCCCGACCTCCAACGAGTTTAAGTAGTGCAAAAGGCTTGTTAAGTTAGGCTGGGAGAGTGACTGGCCCAAGATCAGCCAGTGGGCTTCATGGCGAATGGGGACTTGAATCTGGTATCTCCCCGATCCTAGTCCGACGGCCCGACGAGTACACCACACTGGATCTCAAACCACTTGCGGTACCAGGTCACCACAAAGATGACTGTCAGCTGTTATCATGGGACTGAGAGGCAGAGTGAGTGGGACGGAGCTCACCCTCCCTGCCCCTCCAAGGCACGTGCATGAGGCTCCCCTTTTACAGAAAGCGACGAACAAACACCAGTTCCCAAAGATATCATGAAGCGTCCTCTGTGCTGGTACCAAGACCTATCCGTTTGGCCTGGTCTTCCTGGGTTTTTAAACCGTAGAGGTTCGGCCTGGTTTTCCAGGGTTTTGCAAACCATTTTAATTGTTTTAACAATGGTTGTATGTTGTTTTTATAGTTTTTGATTTTAATAACTAATTGGTTTTAGTCTTTTTGGAAGGGCGGTATAGAAATCAAGCAAGCAAGCAGACAAGCAAATGAACACCGGCCATACAAGTCCTTTTTAACACCTTATGTGCTCAAACCAGAACACCAAGCAGTCTGCATTTAACAAGGAGATTCTCAACCCATCTATCAGCCCAGGGGTCCACAGACCTGGGCCCAGCTCACTAGTCCACCATGGTGGGTGCTCGCCAACAATCCCCTCTTCTTCTCCTTCACATCCCTTTCTGGCACATGGGCAGAGGGCTAATTGGAGAAGCCAGTTTTCTGTCATTTGCATTGGGAGATGGAGGTGGAAATGGTGGGAGCCCTCTCCTCAGGCTCAGGAAGGATGCCTGCTGTTCCATAACTTCCTCAAAAATGGCAGTGGAAAGTAGATCCCTGGGGAGGAGATCTGTGTGGTGCTGGGTGTCCTGCTCACCAGAAGGCTGGGGGCACTCAACACTGGCAAGCTGGCAAGCTCGCCCTAAACAGCTTGGGCCCTGGGGATTTAAGAGAATGTCATCTTCGCTATGAACCCCACTGGACCGTTGAGATCATCTGGAGCTCTCAGTTCATCTGCAGTTGCCACCAGCTCCTCTGGTGGCTACTCAGGGACGGGCCTTCTCTGCTGCTGCCCTGAGGCTTCGGAACACACTCCCTGCTGAAGCCTCCCCATCTCTGACAACTTTTTAAAAGGCAGTCAAGACACCTTTCTTCACCCAGGCTTTTATTTAGTTACTGTTTTGATTGTTTGGTTTTTAATAGTTTTAACCTTTTCCATTTTCAATTGTTGTAAGGTTTCAACCTTTTTGTTTGTTGTTTTGTTGTAAACCGCCCAGAGACTTGCGTTTTGGGAGGTATACAAATATGACAGATAGATAGATAGATAGATAGATAGATAGATAGATAGATAGATAGATAATAAAGGGCATTTGAAGATGCCTGTCTATCGCCCATGAGAGAAGCGATGAGACAGCGGAGAAACTCATGCAAGGTGCTTTCATGCAACTGTACAGCTGAGCAATCGAGGACACGGTCTGCCCCACGCTGTGCCTCCATAAATCTCTGCACTCAACACTGGCACTGAAAAGGTTGCCCAGGCTCGAACAGAAGCCATAGAGGCCCAACAGGTCCAACACTCCCAAGAGATCCAATTCAGCCTTGCCCACTGAGGACTGATTACACGTTTGGGGAAATGGATAACCACAGGCGAAAACCCTCTTCCCTCCCACTTCGCCCCGGCCTCTTCTCCCCGCTCCTTGTAGCACTGCCAATCCCAACACCCGAGCGCATTTCTGACACGTTATTGTCAGCTTAATTGCAGGATCCATGAATCATCCTCCTGGAGTAAGTTATCCTTCCCGTCTTCGTCAAAAACATGTTTGGCAACTGGGCTGTCAGTGAGCTTTCCGGCTGCTTCTCAGTTCCCTGCCTACCTTTCAATCATTTCTCCCTCTGCCACCTCTTGGCTTGCAGAAAAGCCAGGAGACTGGCAAGCGAGTGCTACTGCTACAGCGTGGGATGTTGGAGTCACCATCTACGGAGATGGAAAGCACAGCAGACCTAAGCTGGAAGGACACACACACACTCACACCCCTCTCTTCAAAAGCCTCTGCAAGTTAATCTCTTTATTACAACTAAACTATAACAAAATACAAGTAAGCCTCTATTGTTTTTATTCAGAGCCAGCGTTGTGCAATGATTAGAGTGAGACATACGCTGCCATATACTGAGTCAGACCCTTGGTCCATCTAGCTCAATATTGTCTGCACAGACTGGCAGCAGCTTCTCCAAGGCAAGAGCCTCTTCCAGCCTGATCTGGAGATGCCGCCAGGGATGGAACCTGGGACCTTCTGCGTGCAAGCATGAAAATGCTCTTCTACGGAAAAAGGATGATCTTAGAGCCAGTGTTCCCTCCAAAGCGTGCGCTCACATGTTTTTTTTTAATGCCCACCCCCACTCTGAATGCCCATGCACACACACTGCTTTGATACTGCTGCCCAAAGCAAAACTAATTCCGCGGACAGATGGGGAAAGTTATGAGACCACTGTTTACAGCACTCACATACATGGCCACCCATCCAAATGCAAACCAAGGCAGACCATGTTTAGTAAAAGGGGGCCATTCATGCTTGATACCACAAGACCAGCACTCCTCACCATGGACGAGTGCTGGACGAGGACTGGGAAGACTCAAATCCAAATCAGGCATGAAACTCACTTGGTGTCTCCTGGGAGTTCTCCACACACCATGTGTTCTGTGAGGCTTTACTGAGAACTCAAAGTTATCCCAAAAACCGACGCAAAAAATTGATTTTTTTAAAAAAAAAAAAAACAACACCTGGATATAAATAGGACTGCACTCTAACGTGCAATGAAAAACCCGAATGGTGTGTGAAGTGCCCCCAGATAGCTCACAGGGACTTCAGGGTAAATCTGCCCAATATATGTGATGGAGGAGATGCATGTTCAAGGGCTTTAAAAGCCCCGTGTGGAAAACCTCCAGGCCAGTGACACCTATGTAAACCTAGCCGTCCTCTCAAGGTTGTTGTGAGGATAAGCATAGCCATGTACACTGCTCTGGACTCCTGGGAGGAAGAGCGGGATGTACAAGTAAATCAACAGAGCAAGATATAAATGTAAAAAAACCCACTCCTTGAGGCTGCATGTTATAGGGGGGAAAGGAGCAACAGAGAGAGAAAAACTGTGCCCAGACATGCCAAAAGAAGCCTGTGTGCATGTTATGTACTCTAGCAGGTAACTCCGATTTGTCAGAACTCACAGAGTCCATCCCAAGCCTGCTCGACTGAGGCCCCCCAGCTGTATCTGGACTACAGCTCCCATAATTCCCAGCCACAGTGGCCAATATCCAGGGATTATAGGAGTTGTAGGCCATTGCCGGTTCGAATCCTCGCTGTTGTGTTCCCCAGACTATGGGGAACACCTCTATCGGGCAGCAGCGATATAGGAAGATGCTGAAAGGCATCATCTCACACTGGAGGAGGCAATGGTCAACCCCTCCTGTATTCTACCCAAGAAAACCACAGGACTTTGTGGGCGCCAGGAGTCGCATTCAACTTTATGGCACACTTTACTTTTACTTTAGGCCAACATCTGCAGGAGGGCCAACCCGAGCTCCGCAAGCTAACTGCTCTCTTGCTTTCTTTTCCTTACCATCTAGTCTGCAGAGGAGTTCCAAGCACAGCAGGGCACTTGTCTTCTGAGGGTCTTTTTTGCTTCTGAATACATTTAGATCAACGCAGCAGAGAAACCCAATTGAGCACCTTGCCTCCAGAAACCTACAATATGGATGCCCGGCAGGCCACAGCAACGAGGACTTTAACAGCAACAGAGAGCTGAACTTAATCCCAAAAGGTGGTTCAGAGAGGTCACTTCAATGGACAGGAACCGAACCTGAAATCTCTTGGTTCTCTTGAATTTGCAACCAGGTCCCTAGATACAGGACATGATGACTGGTTCAAAATACTTGCGTCAATAATCCAGTATTCCATTTGCCCACCACCAACTGGTTTATTTCATCCTGTTTATGGTTTGTTTGTTTGTTTGTTTAAGTCAGAAAAAATATTTAAGTTAGTTATCACCTCATTCATCTTATAGAGTTACGTTGAAAGCAACCAAGTTTGATATTACTCAATGTGAAATGTATTAAATGTTATTGTTACGGTCAATAGAACAGCAAAAACAACATGCATAGCTAAACCACAAGGATGCAAACACAGTAATTCAGCAAATAATCCATTTAATTGTCTTGCACTGGATACGAACAGCAGCTGCCACAAAAGCTGCAACTTTAAAAGTAATACCGGAATCCCAATCTGATATTAGCAAAATGAAATAGAACTCATCAGATCTGCCCCGATAGTTAGTTATAATAGGTGTCATCAACACTGATCGTATATCGCCAGAGTAAGAGCAGTGCAGAAGTACATGCATCACCGTTTGCACCATAGCCAAACCACAGGGACAAATGTGCTCATTACATGGGACGTTCTGAAAACTTCCCTCAAGGAGAGCTGGGGGAAGCATATTGTAGCCTGCCAGCAAGAATGCTCTCCAGGGGTTCAAAACTGTGAGGCGAGCAAGCCATGGTCTTGCAGTAGCAAGCATGAATGAATTGTCCCCTTTGCTAAGCAGGGTCCACTCTGGTTTGCATTTAAATGGGAGACTACATGTGTGAGCACTGTACGATATTCCCCTTTGGGATTAAGGCCGCTCTGGGAAGAGCACTTGCCTGCTTGCATGCAGAATACCTCCAAGTTCCCTCCCTGGCAGCATCTCTCACAGGGCTGAGAGAGAGTCCTGCCTGCAATGTTGTAAAAGCCGCTGCCAGTCTGTGAAGACAATACTGAGCTCGATAGACTAATGGTCTGACTCAGTATATGGCAGCTTCCTACGTTCCTATGAACACTGTATGATATTCCCACTTGGGGATGGGGCCATTCTGAGAAAAGCACCTGCATGCATGCAGGTCCCTCCCTGGCATCTCCAGGGAAGGCTGGGAAAGATCCGTGCCTGAGACCTTCGCAAGTCACTGCCAGGCAGTACAGACAATACTATGCTATATGGACCAAAGCTCTGAGTCGGTATAAGGCAGCTTCCTATATAAAGCCTCTGAATCTATTAGCAAGTCACTTTTTGAAGCTAGGGTCTGCACTGGGAGCATTTTCAGAGTAAGATGAACCAGAATCAGCACTGATGCTACATTTTTTATTATTCGAACGGGCCACACTAAGAAGCAGCTGTGGAGGTGAGTGGTGACTGCTGGCTTTGTACAGTCATAAGGCAGCTGGGAGACCGAGACTCGTACCTTACAGAAATTAAAACGGAACACATTTTTCCATGAGAAGCACAAAAACTAGAACTGGAAACATTCCGACCAGGGAGGACAACTGTTCAGCAAGCTCTATGCATGCTCCTCTTGCCCTGTTATTTAAAAGTAATCACAACTAATTCTCACCTCCACCGTCCCCGGAAACAGGATTAATTATGGTGACTTATGTACAGGCTCCTGGAGCTTAGCCACGTCTGCGACACAGACGTCATTAGTGAATGAAAACAGAAGAAACCCAAATCTGAAGGAGGTCAAAGAGAAGGTTGAAACCACCCTCTTACCCTCATACCATTTCAAATCCCCCGATGAGGATTATGAACTTGACCAAGTCCCCTTGTCTGACCCAGCCGTGTGTTCAGCTCTGGCTTAATTCTGATTATCTCCCAATAAAGCAATTCAATTTCCTCCCCCTCCCTCTTCTTTGCATTGATCCCACATCTCTCATGTGTCTTTCAAGGTCTGAGGCATATGGACAGATCTGAGGCTGCCGATCCACCCTGGATTAAAGCACATTTGCCTCCCACCTCACAAGGGGAGCGCGTTTCAGTTCAGATGCTCTCTCATCCTTTTATGACTTCACCACCCTGGCCGGAGCGGAAAGGATAAGAAAAGCATCCCAAGGAACGGAGCATTAACTTTGTACCAAACCGAGTGACAGGAGCTTCAGCGCCATGGCAAACCACAGTAGGCAGGGAGAAACAAAATATGCACCAAGAAGGTGTTCCGCTGTAGAGCGAAGTGCAGAAGAGGCACCACTTCTGTCTCCCAGCTAACTTGAAAATACAATCAGGATAAATCTGAACACACGGAAAGGCAAGGTACGTTAGTTACGCGTTACGCACAAGATAGCTAAGTCCTTCTGATGAACAATGTCCAAGACAAATCCCCGCCAGGGGTCACGGCGGGAAGAGTACTTGCTTTAATCTTTAATTTTATATTGCCGAGAAGGAAGAAGAGAAATTGAATCTGTCCCCACAGACCAACGCACGGATCTCAGAAGAGGCAGCAGTATCTGGCTGGTGTATTCTCCCAGCTGCCTCCGCTGAAGACATCAGAGGTGGCCCCAAGTGCCCGGGGAATCGGGCTCTCTCTACCAGAAAGCCCAGATTTCCATCCACGGTTCAGCAATTTCAAATAAGACATCCTAGGGCTCTGTCCCTAGGATGCGACAACATTCTTGTCAATGACACAGATCAAAAGATAAAGGGAATTCCCATCCAATCTGCCATTTGCACAAAACCAGGAGGGATACGGAACACCTGAGAAGACAGGGATACATTTCAAATTCACCTTGATGGAACAGAATATTGGCTGAAAACCAAGACAACCAAATTCAGAGGTAAAATACCAAGTTCCACACTTGGTGGTCAAAAAGAAAAAGAAAACATCAGCGGCAAGTCTATGATGCAGGATACCAGACTTGGCAGTAACACACAAGAAAAGCACTTCTGGAGCGGAGGCTAGCCCAAGCTGAACACGAGCCAGCACTGTGATGCAGCTGCAGAAAGGGCTAATGTTATTTTAGGCTGAATTTAGAACCATTGTTTCTGAGTCATGGAAAGTAACAATTCCTCTTTCTTCTGCAGTTTGACAATGGAACCAATACCCAGAGGCAGGGTGGGTTATCCCTTCCCAGAGGTCTTCAAAGCAGAGCGGAGACAACCACTTGTAGAATCCAGGACCAGATACTTTGATGTTAGAAATCAGGGGGTGGTTTTGAATTCTTCCTTTTGAGTAAATGTAGGTAGAACCTGGATTTAACCTCCATTTTTAAATGGGCTTGTCTTAAATTCAAATGCCATCTTGTATTCAGGTAAATACTGTCTATATACATACACACAGAATTTTTCATTATTTCTATTCCACCCCTCTGTCCCTCCAGACCTCTGGGGCACTGCTAGAAAATGAGAGGCAGGGGTCCACAAATGTAGGCTCCACTCACTAGCCACCCATTTTCTGTGGCCGCTGCCAATCCCCCTTAGATCCTTTTCTGGCACACAGGCGGAGAGCTTAGGAGAGAAGCGCGTCTCCTGTCATATGCCCTGGGAGATGGAGAGGATCAGCAGCAGAAGGAGCTCTCCCCTGGTGCTCAGAAAGGATGCCTGCCATCGCTTTCCTTCTCAGAAATGGCAGTGGAAAGGAGACCTCTGGGGGGAGATCTGTGTGGTGCTGGGTGTCCTGCTCACAACAGGTAGCACTTGCCCATGGCAAGAGAACTTGTAGATGCCTGTGTGATGAGACACACACACCCTTTCCAAATGGGACATTACTTCCTTTCAGTGGTGTGCATTGAGCACATCCATATGGAAAGGGGGTGTCTCGTACATAAATTTAACCAGGCCTGCTCAACTTTGGACCCCCGGCTCTTTTTGGACGACAACTCCCATAACCCCCAGCCACGGTGGCCAATAGCCAGGGATTATGGGAGTTGTAGGCCAACATCTGCAGGAGGGCCGGAGCTGAGCAGGCCTGGCTGTAGCTCCACGTGCTACTAAGAAGTTGCCACCCTAACCTTAAGTGGCACAGCGAGGAAATGCTTGACTAACAAGCAGAAGGCTGCCGGTTCAAATCCCCGCTGAGCCATATTTGGAAGGGCAGTATAGAAATCGAATGAATGAATGAATAAGAAGATGCTGAACGGCATCATCTCATACTAAGCGAGAGAAGGCAATGGTAATCCCCTCCTGCATTCTACCAAATAAAATCTGTGGGTGCCAGGAGTTGAAATCGACTTGACGGCACACTTTACCTTTACCCTAACCTAGCTGTAAGATATTACTATAGGTGGCTAATACATTTCTCAACCGTAACAAACTAATGCAAATTCATGCTGGTACAAAACATCTTGCATAGCTTGTTTCTGACCAGAGACAGAATATTTTAAAAAAGAAAAATCAGTGATTACATTTTGCTCTTTGTTTATGCAGAACGTAATGCTCAAGAGAGGTCACACTTCAAATTCCTGCATATTAAAAAAAGAAATAGGAAGGGGAAAGGGATTATTCAATTTCAAATTAACATGGGGATGAAGCAAGTCAGATGGTATCTGTGAATGGCTGACCAAGGAGGACTGCAGTGGAAGAATGAAGAACTTAAGGGCCAAGAACAGATGTAGGCGTGAAATTCAAGGCAATGAAGCAACTGCAGTAGTCTTATTTTCTTATTTTTCCATCTAAATTAAGGAGCGGCGAAGAAAGAAGCCACATTCAATTATCACTCTAGACAATGTTTATAAAGATAAGGCCTTTTTAAAAAACATTTGTACCTGAAGTGCCTATGCAAAAGGACGCACAGACCGAGATCTCTACCAGGGCCTGCTTGCTTACAATTAAGAGCACAACTCACACCCCTGGGACAGGAAGGTCAGCTGGGAAACTGTTTAGAATAGAAAACAATGCTAACAAGAGAGGGAGAAGCAATTGGGTCTGCTTAGATTAAAGGCTCCCTAAATGGAATCAAACAGCATTTTAAAATGGCAACAGCAACTAAACTGCCAACCGAATGTAATCAACTGTTCTCCAAGGCCACGGGAAGAAGGAGAAAGATAGACACCACTTGACTTCCCCCACAATCAGGCACCTGGGTAAAATATTAACTAGAATGTATTAGCTATTTACTTACAGTCATGCAGCAGAAGTTGATTTTTAAGGCTCTCTTCAGAAGGTTTACAATGAGAACTAAAAAAGTACAGATGATCTTGCTGGTTTCCCAGATACTCCAAGTGGACTGGTCGTCATCCCTTTGGGAAGGAGAGCTAGTCTTTGGGCAGCAAGCATAAATTGTCCCCTCCAAGTCTGCCTTGGTTTGCATCTGGATAGGAGGCTACGTGTGAGCGTTGTCTGCTGCAAGATATTCCCCTTGAGACAGCTCAGTGGGAGAGCATCTGCTTTGCATGCAGAAGGTCTTAGGTCCCATCCCTGGCAGCATCTCCAGGTAGGGCTGGGAAGGACCTCCACCTGAAACTTTGGAGAGCTGCTGCCAGTCAGTGTGAACAATACTGAGCTCGATGGACCAAGGGTCTGACTCAGTAGAAGGCAGCTTCCAATGTTCCTAGTTATGACCATAGAGCAGAGCTTCTCCTCTTTGGCCCTCCTGCAGATGTTGGCCTACAACTCCCATAATCCCTGGCTATTGGCCACTGTGGCTGGGAATTATGGGAGTTGTTGTCCAAAAACCGGGGGGGGGGGGTTTGCAGGCCTTAATGGGCCTGCCATAGAGAAAATTCAGGACAAAACCAGATGCAAATGACATCATATATCAAAAGGACATCAGCTTGTCACGTACTCCTATTTAGTATGGAGTGATATGTGCTCTCATGGAGAGCTACTGGCAAAATGCTGTGCGCTTTCAGTATCCACTGCAATTCTCAGTAGCAGAAGGTTCTGTAAAAGCAGGCTGAGCTTTTCCACTGACTCAAGTGTGAAGTCAATGGGCCCATGATTTAGATGCGTCAAGTGTGTCACCAGAGGTATACCAAAATACTTACATAAATTACTTTTATGATCGCCAGTGTGTCCTTTGATAGGCCCACATGCATATGCACATATTGATACTGGGAACTTCTAAGCCCCCCAAACAATAAGGACATGCTAATAGGCCAAGAAAAGGTCATGATAATATATATCTATTGCAGAGACACTAAGATTTGCACACACACAGAGAGGTGGTAGAATCCTGAGGCATTTGTCTGAAACAGCTTCTACCGTCCATCAGACAACGCCCAGGGAGATTTTTCAGATGGGGACTATTTGACAAACTGGCCCCCTGTTTGTAAATTACATGCCACTACCTGCTGACTTCATTATTAATTAGCCAAAAGGCCAACTCTGGCAGGGGAAAATTCTAACACCTAGCAGGGGGAAATGTAACACTCCGGAAGCAGCTCACGGACTGAGTGTTTTGCTTGTGTTGGCAAGACTGTGCCCCTCGCAGAGACACAATTACACAGATCCTGAAGACACAGCAAAGGAGAAAACACAAGTCTGCACAACAATGCCCACCTCTGAATACACAGCTCTGCCCCGTGAGGGAAGCAACCAAAGACTAACCAAAAGCCAAATTTATAGAAGATCCAGCAAGCCTCTTTTACGAGTAGAACCTTACCTTGATGGACTGGTTAAACTGCCTCAACGAGTCTTTAACTGGAGGAACCTGGGACCTTCTGTGTGTAAAGCACTCAGCCTTCCCCTTACTCATGAGGAGCATCAGCGAATCCCTGAACCAGGCCCAAAGATTTTGGCCACCAATACCATCTCAGGGCGACTCATCTGTCTATCTGTCTATCTATCATATTTTTGTACCGCCCAAAACTTACGTCTCTGGGCGGTTTACAAGATTAAAAAGCAAAACAGTAATTTTAAACAAATGCCAATAGTGGGTTTTTTGGCAATGTCTGCACTCACAAGAGATGGAAAATAGGCGATAGCCTATCATATCATATCATACCGTCTTTATCCCTACCCTCAAATGATCTGGGTCAAATTGCAGTCCCTTTTGTACAGAAGGATGGGTCAGAGTTAGTTAAAGAGCCAATTGTGGTCCTCCCTCCATGGAGTCATCTTTGGAGGACATTTCTGACAATTTTCATTTATGTTCCTCCGACAACATCAATACAATTTTATAGTCGCTTTTGTATTTTTGAAACCTTTAAAAGCTTTTAACACACTGCAGGCCTGATGATCACGACAATAGGAGCATGACAACACACTGAAAAGTATAACTCTATCATCACCTATTTTCCATCCCGAAAGGTAATAAGACCTTGTCAAAAATCACAGTGAGCATTCATCCCCCCCACAGCTGGTATCAACCGCCCTGTTTGGCTCTTCTACCAAGAGGTCGTTTAGGAACATAGGAAGCTGCTATATACTGAGTCAGACCATTGTTTCATCTAGCTCAGTATTGTCCACACAGACTGGCAGCAGCTTCTCCAAGGTTGCATGAAGGAGTCTCTCTCAGCCCTATCTTGGCGATGTCAGGGAGGAAACTTGGCAACTTCTGCATGCAAGCAGGCCCGTGCTCTTCCCAGAGCAGCCCCATCCCCTGAGGAGAGCATCTTGCAGGGCTCACATGTAGTCACCCATCCAAATGCAAACCAGGGCAGGCCCTGCTTAGCAAAAGGGACAATTCCTGCTTGCTACCACAAGAGCAGCTCGCCTTCCCAAAGGCAAGGATGGGATTCAAAACCACACGTGCAGAGCACAATGGATTAGCATCCATCACCTTAACCTCATTTCCAGGGACTCACTAAGACACCGCTCTAGACGCCTCGATCTATGGCACCCTGTATATTCTGCAAACTTCAGAGCGCAACAGGGCACTGTCAGTGGCTCAACTCACTGGGTCCTTTGAAGGGCTGCTGCAGCAGCAGCCCTGCCCCAAGATGAGGAGGGCAGCTAAAAAAGGTGAGAGACACAATAGATGCCAGCCAGATCCCACAATGTGCTGGGCTAACAGTCAACCGTTGTCTTCAAGAACTTCCCACGCCTGGGTTGCATTTGAGCATCCGCTGCAGACTTCACCGCAAAGATCAGATCCGCAGTTTTGTTTGATGCCTGGGAGTGGAAGAAATGGAGGGGGCTCTAGGGAGGGTGTGGGGAGGGAAGAGCGAGCCCTCCCCTCCAGCGTCCATGCATGCCCTGGAGAGGCTCAACAGACACTGGCGGGATCCTCTGAAAGGCACCGGTGAAGATCTCTCTCCAGCCTGCCATCGCCTGCTCCTCCCACTTCTCTGGGGGCTTCTGGGCTCCGTCTGGCGCCTGGAGAAACTGGCAGTCACGGGAGACTGCAGAAGTGGGAAGGGGAAGGAGGAGAAGGAGGAGGAGGAGGAGGAAAGACGCCTGCAATTTATCAAGGGGGCACCTTGGCAGGGAATTAATGAAATGCTTAAATCTCTCCGCTTAAAAATTAAACCGCCTCCTCCTCTGCCGGCTCCCGGCTCAGCCTCTGCTCTTGCCTTCCAGGCATCCGAAGCTTACTTCGGTGGGGGAGCATTTCCCTCCAGACCCTGCCGCCTTGCCATTGTTGCCGCCAAAGTGCCCACTTCTGGAAGCCTGGGGGAAATCTCGGCATTCACCTCCGCCAGGCGAGGCTTTGCTCCCACCAGGAGTGCTTTCAGCCGCGGCAGCGCTCTTTTGTTGAATGTGACAAGCAAGCGAGGCCAAAATGGCAGGGAGCTGTGTGGGCCCCTTGGGGGAAAAAATCCAAATGCAACAACCGTGTTGTGCCTTTTTTAGGGCTGACCGAAAGCAAGCAAACTTTGGAGTTCAACCAAACTCTTCTTCAGGCCAGATGTTAAGAGGAGGGGGGTGCCGAGCAGAGGGGCCTGCCAACTGTAAGCGTACTGAGCAAGGCTCACCACTATGGTCCTCCGGCTGCTGGACTACAACTACCATCATCCCTATCGACCTCCATGGCTGGGGATGATGGGATCTGTAGACTAACACCACCTGAAGGGCCTAGCTTGGGCAGCCCCGGTGCTGAGTTTCAAGAAAGAGGTGCTTTGCAGACTAAAAGAGGCAAGACCCGTCTGGGGAGTAGGGAGGTCTCACCTTTCAGCCAAGTGTACTAGCATCCGGGTGCAACAGCTGCAGTTGAAGAGGCAGAAGCTAGCCGTGGTTTGGATGCACCTTCAGGGCTCATCAGAAGATTCCTGGTCCCTTGTTCAAGAAAAAAAAAGAGCAGCAGAAACACACACAGCTTCTCTTAAGAGAAGGCAGAGGAGGAGGCCCATCCAGCTGTTTTGTGTCATGGCTGGAAACTGCTCTGCTTCTCTTAGCTGTCACCTTCCCTGAGAAGATGCTTCCTTTCAGGGCAGCTTGGCCTGGGACACCTAGGAGCCCCTGACTGCAATCTCCGGGACATCTTCCTTCCACTCGCCGGTCCTCCCACCCACACCTGGCTGGGCCGAGACAGAGCACGCCCTTTTCGACTGAGGCTAAGCACCTCCCTGCTTTCCTTTGCTGCCCTGGGAGGAAAGGCTCCCGAGCTCCTCCAACCCAAGAAGCACTGTGACATGCAGGACGGCAGGCTGTGCCAGGCACGCCAGCGGGAAGCCGGTCGCGTCGGAGGACTGACTGAACCGGGCAGAGCATTCCAGGCACCGCACGGATCTTCCACTCTCACCAACTGAGGCTCTTCAGAGTCGCCCATTTCAATCATCTCGGGCAGCAAGACACCACGGCGTGGTGGCACACACTTATGCTTGCCGCATGTGTCAGCACCCGGGCTTCGCCGCAGGCAGAGCATCAGAGGGCCCAACTGGACACAATGGCACAAGACCAGTGATCACTTCTTTCTTTTTTTTAGGAAGGAGCCTTGAGAGTGGTGGTGGGCAGAGGCATCAGTTTGGGGTTGCATGGGGGGGGTGGGCTGCCCTCCCTCCTCCTCTTCCTCAGCCCGAATCTATTTCTCCTCTACCTGCAACAGATTTTAAGTTCAGGTACGAGATCCAATCACACACTTCCCACCGTTCTCATTGAGTTTGGCGCTGAAGTAACAAAGCAGGACATGGACTCAGATGTCCTTGGCAAGGCTCCGCCACGGGGGTGGATGGAGGACCAGTGGCCTCGCTCAACATAAGGCAGGACCCGGCTGACATGGTCGTCTCTGCAGCTCCTGACTCTGCAAACCCAAGTTCGTGTGGTGATTCTCTTTGCAAGGCTCACCATACAGCGCATTGTGGTCTGAAGAGTTCGAGAGATGGAGTGGTTGAGTCAAATCAAGAGGGGAGCTCAAATCCCAGTTCAGTCCTTAAGACTCATGACTACTGCGACCACCACCACCACCACCACCGTACTGGTTTCCAAACAAAATGTTCTCAAAGTGATAAAGCAATGGAGAGGCAAAGATGGAGAAGGACGAGTTAAATAAGGCCAGTGGCTCTCCCCCTGCCAGTAAGAGGAGAAGTGCCACTCTGAAAGGTACCTCTTAGCCGGTGATGGAGCAGGTGATTTGGGGCTAGTCACTGTCTCTCATAGATGTCATAAGAATAAAGGGAAAGGGAAGAGCTATACCATCCTGTATGCCTTGGGAAAGTGAGGTATAAATGCAATCTGGACCAAGTGTGTTAACATGGTGTGTGGGGGGGGGGATTGGCACTGGCTTGGGACATACAGTTGGCATGCTATAGGTGCCCCGTTTTTAATTGAGGATGGGATTTATTTATTTATTGTTTACATTTTATCTCCCACTCTTCCTCTGAGGATGGGGATTCAAACTCGGGTCTTCCTGGTCCTAGTCCAACCCTCTCACCACTACGCTATGCTGGATAATGGTAGTCTGACCAAACAATACTTGGGGGAGCCAAGCTGGTCTCCTTTGCTAAGCAGGGTCCACCCTGGTTTGCACTTGGATGGGTGATTACTTGTGAGCGCTGTAAGGTATTCCCCTTAGGGGATGAGGCCGTAGCTCAGTGGGAGAGCATCTGCTTTGCATGCAGAAAACCCCAGGTTCACTCCCTGGCAGCATCTCCAAGTAGGGCTGGGAAAGACTCCTGCCTGCAGCCTTGGAGAAGCCGCTGCCACTCAGTGTAGGCTAGATGGACCAAGGGTCTGACTCGGAATGAGGCAGCTTCCTATGTTCCCAGGCAATCGGAATACGATCTGGGGAAGGAAGACGCACACGGCAACGCGTGAACAATCCCAGTGCCCGGTTTTCACCCAAACGATTTCCCTTAGCAAGAAAAAGGCAGGTGAGCACGGAACAAAGGAAGGCTTTAAGGAAGCCTCTTTCCACACTGGGGAGAAGTGGGTTTTAGTCAGATCTGGCCGACAGTGAGCAGGAAGGCGGCGCCCCCCCCCCCCCCCCCCGTGCTCTAATATGGAAATATACTCCTCAAGCGGGTGAAAAACATTAGCTCACCGCCCAGCAGGCCCATCTGCCTCTGCACAGTTTTAAAAAGTCATGAACACCTCCTGGGATGATGGAGCCAGCTGTGCATTGTGGAGCAGCCAATCCTCCCCAGGGAAGAGGAGGGAGGTGGGCGGAAGACGAGCCCCATGGCTGGCAGTCAGAGCCAGGGCACACGACTGCTGCCACCGGGTCTGTCTGGCACAAGCACATTTGTTGGACGGAGACAGCACTGCCTGCAAGTGACAGGAAGGAAGTGTGTTGTTTTTGGACGGGGGGCGGGGGCAAGCGAGTGCACGGCCCTGCACAGCCAAAAGGCAAATGCAGACCCCTTTCAATTTGTGACCCCATGGAAGAGGAATTCCAGATGCCCATTATTTGCAGCCTTCTCTCTGCACAGTTCAGGCCCACTCAATCCCATCAAAAGTACCAGCGTGGACTGGATGACATCACCTTATTTACCTGAATACTGAATTCAAGACAAGCCACTTACAAAATAGAAGTTAAATATAGGTTATACGCTTTTTCGCCCAAGGAGAGGACTCTGAATTCAAGATGGATCCCTGATTTCTAACATGGAAAAACTTGGGGGGAAAGATGGATTCAAGTTAATATAGTATGCCTGCATCGTTCCACTTGTACAATTCCTCCTTTTCCTAGACCAGGCCTGCTCAACTTAGCCCCCAGCAGCTGTTTTTTTGCCAGGGATTATGGGAATTGTAGGCCAAGATCCCTGTCCTAGACTCAAGAGGCCCATGGTGGAGCAGATGATGGCTCTCCCAGTCTTTTCCACCCAATCCCTCCACATGCAGGGAATCACCCGGCATAGCCTACCTGGGCCAAAACACACACTATACCTTTTGTGCCCAGCTGCACAACTTTGGCTACTTGCCGCTGTTTGCGGACTGCAACTCCCAGAATCCGCAGCCACAGTGGCCAACCGTCAGGCATAATGTGAGTTGGAGTCCAACATCGGTAGGAGGCCCAAAGCTGTGCAGGAGTGGTTACCGTGTGTGCGAGAGAGTCCATTGGGTTTTCTAACCTAACTGGCGCATACAGAAGACAAGGTCCAGTTTAGGATTTTAATCCTTTAACCAGAAACAAGCAAAATTAAACACCAAGCCAGAAGAAAGGGAGGTCAGAGACACCTATGGGGTTGGGGAAATAAGGAATGGTATGTGAAGAAAGATTTGTAGAGGAAGACCTGAGGTCCAGAGCAGTGTTCCCTGTAACAGGGAATCCCCAATGTGGTTGACTACAATTCCCAGAATCCTTGGCCAAAGGCCATTGCAGCTGGGGATTCTGGGAGCTGTAGTCATCATCTGGAAATCCCTGTTACAGGGAACACTGGTTGTGCTGCAATCTAAACCTAAACCTGCTAAAAAATATCAACCACGAATAAGCAAATGAACAGTCCACTGATATGCTACAGGGCAAGAAAAAGAGCAACACCTCTCCAATTGCAGCTTCCAATCTAACACCGAGGAGCATGTTGAATTTAGGGTACATCTATAGCTAATTGCCTCTACGTTGTTTCCTCTTCTTCAGTTTACTGAGCACAACAGGCTCCCATCAGTTTGGCCACAGTCATTTGGGTGTTCTTCGGCACCAGAATTCAGCTTGGAGAATGAGGAAAACGAGCAAGTGAAAAGCTGTGCCACTTTTAGAATTTATTTCTGCTTCAACCCACCAGGACAGAGCACAGAAGATGCATTTCAGTGCCCTGGGCTCTCTTTCAGAACCCGACTTTGATCACACACAGGTGAGCCTTCACCTCCCTCCTTCACTGAAGGAGCAGAGAGGGAAAGCCCTGGGGGGGTTCACGTAGGCAGACGGCTCCCCTCCTGGGTTTGAGTAACATTCCAGTGCATCATCTCCTTCTAAGCCTGATCATTGCCAGAAGCATCTGTCTGCTTCTCCTCCTCGATGCCCTATGATTCAGAAGGCAGACGGTGCATACTTTAAATCAAGAACAAACCACTTCACTGCCAGCCCTCATTTTCGAACTCTACTGATCATGCCTCATGGAACTTCTGGGTCCTGAAATGAGGAGCAGAAACCTAGAGAAAACTGAACCCATGCTGATCTAAAGGCCATTCATTTGTTTGACTGATTAAATGCCGTCAAGTCGGTTTCGACTCTTAGCGACCACATAGATAGATTCTCTCCAGGATGATCTGTCTTCAACTTGGCCTTGAAGGTCTCTTAGTGCTGCATTCATTGCTGTCATAATTGAGTCCATCCACCTTGCTGCTGGCCATCGTCTTCTCTTTTCTTCAACTTTTCCCAGAATTATGGACTTCTCAGGGGAGCCGGGTTTTCGGGGCAGAGGCCATTCTTACCAACTGTTTGTGCAAAGATTTCCAGCAACGTCTTTTTTTTTTCCAGTCCACACCTAATCCCTCCAGCTGACAGTTCCTCAATGACCTAGGAACATAGGAAGCTGCCTTGTACTGAGTCAGACCGTTGGTCTCTTAGCTCAGTACTGTCTGCACTGACTGGCAATGGCTCTCCAAGGATTCAGCGAGATGTCTCTCCCAACCTACCTGGAGATGCCAGGGAGTGGGTCCAAGACCTCCCACATGCATGCATCCAGATGTTCTTCCACTGAGCCCCATCCTCTAAGGAGAATATCTTACAGTGCTCACAGATAGTCTCTCATCCAAATGCAAACCAAGGCGGACCCTGCATAGCAAAAGCAACAATTCATGCTCACTACCACAAGACCAGCTCTCTCAAGAGCATTTTGTGCACGTCGACCATCACAACTGCCGACTGCTTCAACCAGGGCTGTTATTAGGGGGTGGTCTGCGGGCAGTGGCCCCCAATCAAGCGCTCAGAGACCCAAATCTCATCAGCCACCTACCTCTTCCAGAACATAAGTGCAACAGTGGACACACCTGCTCCTGGCCTCACCTAGCTCTGCTGCTCCCACCTTCCTAGGTACTGCACTGTATCCTGTTTTTTAAAACATGCTGTATTTAAGATGAATTTTAAGTTCATCTCTGAATTTATGACGACCCTTGAAAAGTCGAGGTTAGATACAGGTTATACCTGTACTTATAGTTGAAGAAAAACGAGAAGGGACTTTCGTCTCTTCATTTGCAACTATATCTGCACTTAACCAAAAGGAGGAAATTATTAAGACGACAACCCCCCAATTTCTAACATCCAAGATCTTGGAAAACACCTCGTCTTGGATTCAGGTAAATACAATACATCAAGGTTCTTGACGGGGCATGACTGTGTCTTATCCAAGGGCAGGCTGTGGGACCCGGGACCCAGCTCCTTTTAAGTACCTAGCAACGCCCCTAACGGCAGCCCTTTTCTATCAGCACCAGGCAGGAGGGGGATTGAGATTCTGCACAGCCAGAAGATCCCTGCATCTTGCCGGGCACATGTTGAGAACTTCCTTCACGCGGCCGCCTCCGCCTGGCTTCTGACGCCCACCCCTTCCACAGCCGCTGACATTTCTGCTGAGCGGCATCATAACCTTGGCCCAGCCTCCCCCAGCATTGTCCTTGAGAGCCCAGCTGCGTGCCTGTGGCCCCCTAGGGAACACTTCAGGTAGCTGTGCCTCCATTCTTCTTCTCCTGGCCAGCTCTTGACAAGCCCAGGAAGCCTGCCAGCAGAACGGCGGGGAAGAGGACAAAGGGAGAACGGCAGGCCTTTTGCTGGGAAGAACAGACTTGGCAAGACCACGCCACCTCAGGCATCCACTCACTCACAGGATGGAGGCTGAATCCTGCCCTCCAGAGGCTCTCGCCCGTCCACAAGAAGCAGCACCAGGCTGCAGCCCCTATTTGTCGCCACTTCCCACAGAGAGAGGTGCAATAGATCAGGGCCAAGGGAAGGAACAAAATCACCGTCACCTTAAGGGCACCTCTGCCTGGACACAACAGCGAGATGCATCTGGGTAGGTACCATGTTCACCCAAATCCAATCTCCCCACCACCACCACGAGTTTTTTCCTGTAGGGGCCGTTTTGAACTCAGAGTCCTCTTTCTTTGGGATCAATATAGGTCTCACATGGATTTAACCTCTGTCTTCTAAGGCAGGCCTCTCAACTTGGCGCCGCCCCCCACTGCTGGTTTTGGACTACAACTCCCATAATCCCCAGCCACAGTGGCCAATAGCCAGGGATTGTGGGAGTTGTAGGCCAACATCTGGAGGAGGGCTGAAGTTGAGCAAGCCCAGTCCAAGGCATCGTCTTCAATTCAGAGTCACCTTCTATTTGGGTCAATACAGGACCCAAGTCTCACATCTAGGCGTTTCCCTGTCATCTTAAACAGCTGCCAAAATTGCCCTCTTCACAAGGATGCGGTTTGACCACCACCCTCAGTCCTTGGCATCTCTGCTAGGGAGTGAACCTGGGATCTTCTGCATGGAAGCCGGCAGGTACTCTGCCACTGACCTACAGCCCCATCCCCTAAAGGGACTATCTTACAGTGCTCATATGTAGTCACCCATCCAAATTCAAACCAATGAGGACCCTGATTAGCAAAGGGGACAATTCATGCTTGCTACCCCTAATGACTTGACTAGCAAGCCAGAGGTTGCCGATTCAAATCCCTGCTAGTATGTTTCCTGGACTATGGGTGGGAAACACCTAGATCGGGCAGCAGTGATATAGGAAGATGCTGAAAGGCATCATCTCATACTGCGCGGGAGGAGGCAATGGTCAACCCCTCCTGTATTCTACCAAAGACAACAACAGGGCTCCGTGGGTGCCAGGAGTCGACACCAACTCGACAAAACACTTGACCATACACAATACATTAGCCATCATGGCAAACACCCAATAGCCATATTCTCCACAAATATGTCTCATCCCCTTTTAGAGTAATCTTAAGCCAGAGGTCACCACATCTTGTAGCGGAGAGTCAAGTCCTCCAAGACTCCGGTCAGCAAGCGCTGCAGGGAGACACGAGATCAAGACAGTTCTTTCCATCTGCACAAGGGATTGCTCCATTAAGCAGCGTTTCCTCAGCGTCTGCCCTTGAGATGCACCGAGCAGAGAGCTTCACGCTTGCCCGACTCTCAGCACCACCCAAAGGACATCCAAGACTATTCACTAAGGTCACTGGCTGAACCAAATATGCATCGGCAGCTCAACAGCGATTAGCCTTTTGCAACCAAAATTCAGACTCTTTAAAGAGGAATTCGGGTCTATCCACACAAAGCAGGTAGAGGAAAGTGGAAGGTACACATATATCAGCACCAGGATTCCCCAGGCCCCAGGGCACTGCAACAGCTTAACCTGAACCCTCTCCTCTTCCCAATGAAGCAGAGAAGAGGTCAGGAATACTCACAGAGAGAAGGGGGAAAGGGAACATGTAGATGTTTACATGTAAACGTAAACAAACAAGCCCTACAACATTAAAGCTTCTTCCCGCAAAGCATTCACAGTGTGGCATAGTTCAGATTCAGCCATCCCTGTCCAACCCATGGTTTGTTGGAATTGCCACAACCTGCACACCTGCACACACTCTCTTCCTCTCTTTTCATAGGATCATAGGAAGCTGCCTTCTACCGAGTCAGACCATGGGTCCATCTAGCTCAGTACTGTCTACACAGACTGGCAGTGGCTTCTCCAAGGTTGCAGGCAGGAATCTCTCTCAGCCCTATTTGGAAATGCCAGGGAGAGAACTTGGAACCTTCTGCATGCAAACATGCAGGACTATTCCCAGAGCGGCCCCATCTCCTAAGGGGAATATCTTACCGTGCTCACATATGTTGTGCCCCATTCAGATGCAAGCCAGGGAAGATCCTGCTTAGAAAAGGGGACAATTCATGCTTGCTACCACAAGATCAGACCCCTGTATTCACAATCCTATATTCAATATTTCCCATTTTGTTAAACCACAGTTTTCCCCAGACTGTACTTAAAATGAACCCTAGCAAGTCAGGATATCAAAACCAGCCTCAAACCAGCTTTAATATCCTGGTTTTTAAGGGTCGCTTTAATCACAGCTTCCCAGTGCAGACATCATGGGAAAGGTGATTTAAACCAGGCCAGCTCAACATTGACCCCCACCCCCCGCAGCTGTTTTTGGACTACAACTCCCATAATCCCCAGCCATAGTGGCCCTTAGCCAGGGATGATGGAAGTTGTAGGCCAACATCTGCAGGAGGGCCGAAGTTGAGCAGGCTTGTTTAAACTAACCAAGTGGTACTGAATTCAAGTGACTGGCCCACGGTCACTCAGAAAGCTTTGCGACCAAGTGAGGATTTGAACCCAAGTCTCCACACTCCCAAGACTAAAACCCTATACATCACGCTGCCTGTGAGACTGGGAGCCAGAGAGATGAAAAGGAAAGCTGCTGCTACAGTTCCTACTCTGAATATCTATACTGCTGCTTTCCAGCCAATATTCTCCAACATACTGAAGCTGTGCTTTGTGCATTTGATCTGAAAGGTTCCACACTGTATTTCCCAAACAGTCTATAGCTGTTTACAAATTAAAGCAAGCAATAAATCAAACTCGCTCTCGCACGCACACATGCGCTACTTGTTATAATACTTCAGATAGGAGGTGAGAGGGCATGCACGAACACTCGTTTAAATTTGTCATGAACAACCCGAGGCCATGGATTCAAGAACAAGCGGTATGACAATGTTATAAGCTACTTCCATTTCTATCCAGTCTCAAAATCAGGAGTGTTCTTTTTTTAAAAAAAAAAGGCTGGGATTTGCAGGAAACCTGTGCTACATTTGGCACGCACAAGCCATCAGGACGAGGCGGCTGGGACAACTTGAAGCAGCTTCTCAATTCTACCAATTATTTAAGGGGCTGCTTCTAGGGACACAGAGTCAGACCATCGTGGATTGTGGCCAATCCCGTTCAGGACTGCCCACACTGACTGGCAGCAGCTCTCTGAAGTTTCAGGCAGGAGTCTCTCCCAGCCCTACCTGGAGATGCCGCCAGGGACTGGAGCCAGGAGCTTCTCCGGACAAAGCAGATGCTCTGCCACTGAGCTACGACCCCATTTCCCACATCTCCTCCATGCAGACCTCACAGCTTTGCCCCGGAACCAACCTTATCATCAGATGAGCTGAGGCTTTTCCCTCTAGGACGACAACCCTTAGCCCTTTCACTGACATCTTTGCCCGCAATGACCACGCCCTGGCCTGCAGCAGGTCAGCCTTCCCGTTCCAACCTCTCCTCCCTTCGGCCAGCAATGCAGCTCCGGCCGAGAACCGACCCTCCGCCTCCCACACACCAGGCCACTCCAAGACACTCTGTCGTTCCCGCCCAGCCTGGTGCGATTTTCCCAAGCGCCGTCCTGTCACAGGAATGGGGTCGCCGAGTTCAAATCATTAATTTATGTGGCGGAGAGCGGCTGACAGGTCTGGTGCCGACATGAATTATGATGTATTTCCCGAGGAGACCGGGCAAAACCTGCTGCTTAATCATACAGAGAGTCTCTCTCCTGAACACACACACAAGTGCTTTCCATCCAACCGCACCCCTTTCAATTCAAATGCTATCCAATGCCAACGTGTCACTGGTGTCCTCCATACAGGATGCCAAGCCAAAGCGGGGGCTCATTTTTCTTTTGGCCCAAACTAGCCCCCTCCTCTCCCAAAGAGGAGAGCTGGTCTTGTGGTAGCAAGCATGACTTGTCCCCTTAGCTAAGCAGGGTCCACCCTGGTTGAATCAATGGGAGACTAGAAGTGTGAGCACTGGAAGAGATTCCGCTCAGGGGATGGAGCCGCTCTGGGAAGAGCATCTAGGCTCCAAGTTCCCTCCCTGGCAGCATCTCCAAGATAGGGCTGAGAGAGACTCCTGCCTGCAACCTTGGAGAAGCTGCTGTCCGTCTGTGTAGACAATACTGGGCTAGATGGACCAAGGGTTTGACTCAGCATATGGCAGCTTCCTATGTTCCAGTTCACACATCCCTGATAGTTTTCAGTCCCCCTGGAACGACTCCTAACCTTGGCTCTTGCTCAACACAGAGATCTACACAGCAAGTACTACAGGGCAGCTGAAAGCCCTCAGTGCTCCCAGTCCAGGCTGTCCAGCAGTCGTTCCTGTAACAGGGATTCCCAGATGCGGCTGACTACAACTCCCATCATCCCCAGCCAAAAGCCATTGCAGCTGGGGATGCTGCAAGGTGTTAACATCTGGGAATCTTCATTGCAGGGAGTACTGCTCTCCAGCTGCTGTTGAACTACCCCAATCATCGCTGGCTGCAACACATCCTTACGGGTGATGAGGCGAGTTGTAGCTCCACAACAGCTGGAGACCGGCCCCTACTCTGGTCTATGCAGTGGTGAGGTCAACAAAGCTGTGCAAACACACAAAGTAGCCATCAGAGCTCCCAGTCCCCTACAACAGCAGGAGCCACGTTGGACCATTCCATCTTAAGCCAGCGTGCGAGCCGAAAAACTGTGACCAACTCAGCCCAGAGGCACACTTTGTTTCAGTAGGCAGTCCCTTCTACCTCCTGGGCTGAAATACAGATCGCAGCTCAGTGGCAGAGCATCTGCTGTGCATGCAGAAGGTCCCAGGTCCCATCCCTGGCAGCATCTCCAGGTAGGGCTGGGAGAGACTCCTGCCCGAAACCTTGGAGAAGCCGCTGCCAATCAGCATAGACCATCCTGAGCTAGATGGACCAATGTTCTGATGCAGTACAGGCATACCTCGTTATTCGCGGGGGATCCGTTCCTCATCTACAAGCGCGAATAACAAAACTGTGAATAACTAGTCATTGCACCTATTGGAAATGGGGGGTTAGATTCCTGGAGGGTTGGAAATGTCCAAAAAAGTTAAAAGGGGCAAAATAAAGTGACCTACCATGCTATGTGGGCCTCCAGCTATCTAGCAATGGCCCCCAGAAGTCCAAATTCTTCATTTTTTTCGTGATTTTTTGTGGGGAGGGAACGAATTGGCGCATAGCGAGGCCCGCCTGTATAAGGAGGCTTCCTATGTTCCTAATATTATCATGACACAGAAGAGGGCGAGATTCGAGCTGCTGCAAAAACCACTTTAGATACTTCCCAAAGCCTCAAACTGAAAAGCTCAACGATGAGAACCACCTCCAACTTCACTACTTCCCCATCGTCGTTTAGTTACCTAGCAAAGCAGGACATCTTCTCTAACCCCAATCAGCAATCAGGAACAAGCGCAGCTAATCACTCAGGACTACCAAGTGTGATCAAGAGCCGCCCTGTTGCATGGGCCCCAAGGCCTATCAACTCCAGCATATTGTTTCCCACAGTGGTCAGCCAGATGTTTCTGGATAGCCCACAACCAGGGCATCAAGGCATGAACTCTCTCCCACTGTTGCTTCCCGCAACTAGTACAGTCTTCCTTGCCGCACTACTTCTGAACGACAAGGTTCCATTGAGCGATCACAGCTAATGGCCTCTGACAGAATACTCTCCTCCTCCATGAATGTCTGCAATCCTCCTCTACAGCCAACTCAGCTAACTGCCGAAACCGCATCTTAAACCAGTGGCAGGGGGAAAGAAAAGACGTGGATCAAGATCAGGGTGCCATGGAGGGAAAGCGAGACAAACGGGGGTAGCAAATGACGGAGAAGATGGGTCCCATGTGGCCAACTGTGTCCCAAAACAGGAAGTCAAGGACTACAGCCTTCCAGAAGCAAAGGCTAAAGGGATCTCCCATCTATTTTGATCAGAGATGCAACAGCTCCGGTGACATCTCTCTTCAGAGAACCTGCCAGACGGGATCTCTCCCAAGCATTTCATGTTTTCACAGGAACAGTGCGGGCCTCTTGCTGAGAGACTAACGGGAAAGTTATTAGCATAACAGGTGTCTTTGTCAGGAAAATAGCACTTTAAAGACAAATCAAACAGTTGACTTCCCTTAATGTGGAAGTGCACACATTTAGTCATACTTAACACTGGTTCTACGCTGTCTTTGGAGAAAAGCAGGGCGGGGGGGGGGCTCCTTTCCTTTAATCTCTAGTTAGTCCCCACCCTGCAAAAAAATCTTAGTGGAACATGATAATACAACCCCCTTTTTGATTTCAGAGAGGAATGCCACCTACCCACAGAACCTCACCGTATTACTCTGTAATGCAGGTCGGTTCAAAATAGAGTGTCTGAGGTAGTCCATGACTTGATTATGGATGAAGGAGCAGACCTGGTATGTATTACGGAGACATGCTCAGGAGAGGCTAGTGGTCCAGTTTGGTCCCAGCTTTTCCCCTGGTAGAGCAGATGAGAGAATGTGGGGTGGCTGTGGTCTATAAGAATACCATCTTCCCTCACCAGGATCCCTGTCAGGGATTTGGCCTATACTGAATGTGTGTAACTAAGCCTAGGAACTAGGGATAGACTGGGACTTCTGCTGGTGTACAGATCACCTCGCTGCCCAGTGAAGTCCCTAAATGAGCTGGTGGACCTGGTTGCTGAGTTGGCACTGGAGTCACCCAGGTTGCTGGTAATGTTCATGTTGGGACCGGGTTGTCGGGAGTGGCTCAAGAGTTCATAGCGACCATGACGACTGTGGGCCTATCCCAATTGGTCTCTGGTCCAACACATCATGCTGGTCACACACTCGATTTAGTCTTCTGCTCTGATCAGGGTGGTGTTCTGTGGGTGAGGACTCCTGTCATCTCCCCAATGTCATGGACGGATCACCATCTGGTTATAAGGTAGAACTTACAGGCATGGCCCAGCTCTGCAGGAATGAAGGACTTATTAGATTGGTCCGCTCGCGGAGGTTATGGGATCCAACAGGAGCAGCCTTGGAAGGGTTTAGGGTTGGCTCTGCTAATGATTCTGTCGATGCTCTGGTACAAAGATGCAATAATAAACTCATTAGAGCAGTAGACCCAATAGCTCCTAAGCATCCTCTCCAACTTGCTTTAAAGACAACCCCATGGTATTCAGATGAGTTATGGGAGCTGAAGCAGCGAGGTAGACGATTAGAGCGCAAGTGGAGGAAGACTCAATGTCTGATCGGGTACAAAATAGAGCACATTTGAAGACTTATGCTCTGGCAGTGCGGGCAGCAAAGAAGCAGTTCTTTTCTACCCACATTGCTTCCACAAACTCACCTCCAGCAGAGTTGTCTAGGGTTGTGAGAAGGCTAGTATGTACCCCATCTCCCTTGAATTTAAACTTGGAATCATCGGTCACTCACTGTGACATTTTTAATGACTAAATCTCATTCGGGCCAAGCTGGATTCCACAGTTACTGCAGAGTCTACTGTGGAGGTGTCCAGCAACTCCTCTTATGGGATTAGATTGGATTCATTTTCAATTTGTGACTCCTGAGGAAGTGGACAAACTGCTTCGGACTGTGCGTCCTACAACCTGTTCTCTTGACCCTTGCCCAACTTGGCTTATCTCATCTGATAATCATATCATCAGAGAGTGTCTGGAAAACATTATAAATGCTTCTCTGAGGGAGGGTAAGATGCCTCCTTGTCTTAAGGAGGCTATTAGACCACTTTTGAAGAAAGCTACACTGGATCCCTCAGAGTTAGCTAATTACAGCCCTGTTTCTACTCTCCCGTGGTTGGGCAAGGTGGTTGGAGTGGGTGGTGGCCCCTCAGCTCCAGGCAGTTTTGGATGATGCAGATTATCTAGACGCAAAGGCTCTCATGATGAGATGCTCCTCTGAGCAAAATTAGAAATTCCCTCCACACGGAAAGCTAGCATGTCAAGCAGCATGCTAAGCAAGACCGTGTTCTCTGTGGGCATTTAACTGCATGGAGAAGCATTCCAGCGTGAGCCCACGGCTGCTGCAGTCTTTACTGCAGCCCAGAGGTAGGTTTATAGCCATGAGTGAGGCTGGAGCAGACCCTGGGACAAAAAGCAAAGATGGGCACCTCCCCCTGCTCCAGGCACCATGTCAAAAAAATCCTACCCCCCGCCCAAAGCTTTGCTGCTGAAGAACTGTAAGAACATGGTGGAGGTGGGTGGGAGGGGGACAACTCAGTCTCCAACATCCCTCTTCTATGTCAGTATCACCACAAGTCAAGTTGAGTCCTCCAATCTGGGGCCAGAAGCATGTCAGTAAGTCAGGGGGACAAAAGTGGGGGAAACAGAGCTATTGCACAGCCAGGTGGGGGGCAGTTTCCCCTCAGGGCCTAGGGTTCATTCCTCCCTCCAATCTCCCCTCTCAATTATAGCTATGGTCCTGCTTACAGCTCAGTGAAAACCAGTCCAGGTTACCATTTCAGAACAGAGCTGTGTGAACTCAGCAGTCCAAAACATTCTTATGCAACAAGGTGTCAGATGTGATGCCAAACTAGACAACAGATGTAAAACTGAGTCCCTTTCGGCTGTCCCCCTCCAGGCAGTGGAGGGCGAGGCAATATCGTGGCTGGAGGTTCAGCCCCCGCACCTGCGTATGCTTGCATAGTTGGGGGGCTGAAGGGAACTGAACACAGAAATAAGCATGCATAGGCTAGGGACAGAGCTGAACATCTCCGGAGTGTTTAAAACACTGAAGAGTGACTGAGCCTGTCGGCAGCACACACACACACACATACATACACAATCACTCCATCTGGTTAGAACATCTGTATGGAGCTAAAAACCTGGCAAGTAAGGGGAATTATATACTCAACCCAGACCTATAAACCCTGGACAGAAGCTGTACTTGGACTTCTTCAGATGAGACCATAGCAAGTGATCCTTTAAAGGAAAACAGCCAGACAGACTGTTGCAAGGCAAGCTTGGTGAGGCTCTTTAGCAAGAGGCTCTGGGCAGCATGGGGAGCTGGACACTGCAAGAGGAACAAGCAAAATAACTCTAAATCCTTGGCGGTCAAGCCTGGTTCAGAACTTCAGCCGACTGCAGAAGACTGCTATCACTCAGTCCTTTTAAAAACAACACGGTAATATGAAGCATTCAGTGTTTTGTTCTTTGCTTCTGGCATAAGTTTGGATTATGAACCAAATGCATGCAAACAATATGCACACTGTGGCTCTCTCGGCTTTAATTCCATTATGGCTGAGTAGCAAATATGGGGTTTCCGCTTTTGGATTCCCCAAAGCTGCAAAGCGTAACTGCCAAAACAGTCCTCCAAAAGAGAGTATGATGGCGCAGCAGAACAGCAAAGGAGTCAGCTTGCTATGATGGGTTAAGTAGAAAGGGGGATGAGTTGGCCCCATGGCAGAGAAGTTACAGGAAAGAAAGTTGTTGGGAAAGCCAGTATTACTGGGGGCAGGCGGGGGGAGAAGAGATTGAACAGACATACCAAATAAGTAACCTATCAGGAAATGCCAATAGGGAAAGGTTCTTAGTGAGTAAGTGTCACTAAATTACATCAATATATTGGGTACCTGTGAAAGTCTCCATCAGAAACCATCTTGAAAAGTTAATTGATTGGAAGGCCCTCTGGAGTCAGGTTCAGTGCAGGTTTGGGGGGGAACGGAACCCACCAAGTGCATCCAATGGCACAGATCGCTCAAGTCAAAACAGCATCAAGAAAGGGGAGTTCACCTGGAGTCAGACAAGACTTCCTAGTTCCACTCTAGGGCAGAGATGGCCAACTAGTAGCCTGTGGAACAGATATGGCCCCCAGATAATGATCTGGTCCATTGGCAGATCTTCCCTGTTGTTGCATGGAGGAGAGCTGGTCTTGCGGTAGCAAGCATAAATTGTCACCCTTTGGTAAGCAGAGTCTCCCATTGGAATGGGAGACTAAATGTGTTGTCTGAGCACTGTAAGTTATTCCCGTAGGGCTGGTCTGGGGAAAGCACCTGCCTGCTTGCATGCAGAAGGTTCCAAATTCCACCCCCCACTCCCGGGCATCTCCAAGATAGGGCTGGCAGAGACTCCTGTCTGCAACCTTTGAGAAGCCGCTGCCCGTCTGGGTAGACAATCCTGAGCTAGATGGACCATTCCAATGGTCTGACTCTGTATAATGCAATTTCTTACGTTCTGTGTGGTTCATCAGATCAAGAGATTTTCTGCAATACAGAAGCAAGCACGAAAGCTTTAGGGAGGACACTTTTGCACTCCCTCAGAGCATTTCCGGAGTGGGATGAAGACTGCAGCCACAGAGAAGACAGATGAAGCAGCAAATTAGCCCATCTGAGGAGGAAACTGGGCAAAAGGAGAAGAGGGCACAGCAGACCCAGAATGTGATGAAGTAATCCTCCACCTCTCTCCTGGAACAAGGAGGTGGGGTTTTTTAACTCCTACGATTGGATCAATGCCCTGCTTGCCTAGTCACAAGGGAAAACCAGCAGAATACTCAAAGGGGAGGGGGATTTCACACTATGTTGCGGAGGGGAAGGGTGGGGGGTCAAAATGCCCATGTATCTATCAAGAGGAAAATTCTCCACAGCCCTGTTCCCTATTCCTGTCTGTTGCCCAGCTGCAATCTGTCCAGCAAAGGACAGGGGAGCATCAGGAAATGTTCCAAGAAATTCAGATAATTACCGATACCCAAAATTTGCGTCAATACATTAAGCACTTTCCAGCATTTTTTTCCAGGTTGCACTCTGCACAGCCATAGAGTTCAGTAGAGTGAAATGTTTAAGAGTCTACTTTATTCTTGACACGAAAGCTGGCAGAACCCACTCCAGTGACAAATCATCAAAACAATACCGGCAGTTAAAAATAAAGCAGCGGTGTCGGGAGAAAGAGGCTGGTATCAGTAAGAACTGGACTTAGCTGGCAGCCGGCTTGCTCACTTCTTAGAAGGGCAGCCAAGGAGGAGTCAGTGGGAGATCACACGTTGGCCTGTAGCAGCTGGCACAGGACAGGCAGGAGGATGTAGTGAACACAGATTTGCTCTTAAAGCAAATTTGCATCTAAAGGCGACTTGGGCTCCAGTTTTAGAATTACCCCTAGGGAAGAGAGTTTCATAACTGCGGAGCAACCACCAAGAACCCCTCTCTGCGTGTCCTTGTAAGCAAACCAAGCACTACAAAGAGCCAGCGTGGTGTAGTGGTTAGAGTGCTAGACTAGAACCAGGGAGACCCGAATTCAAATCCCCAATCAGCCATGAAACTTGCTGGGTGACTCTGGGCCAGTCACTTCTCTCTCAGCCTAACCTACTTCACAGGGTTGTTGTGAAAGAGAAACTCAAGTATGCAGTGCACCACTCTGGGCTCCTTGGAGGAAGAGCGGGATATAAATGTAATAATGACAAGAACAAGAACAAGAACAACACATTCTCAGAAGGCTTCACACCAATAACAGAGTCCCCGTCCATGCAAGGATCTCTACATCCTCCTTAGTGCAACTGCTAACTTGGCAAAGAGGCACCTTTTAACGTGGCGATTCACTTTATTTAGCAGGGGGAGAGTAACTGGCCCTATCCACCCCCAGCACAGTACTTCCAGTGACTGTTGCTGGTGTCTATCTTATGTTTCTTTTTAGATTATGAGCCCTTTGGGGACAGGGAGCCATCTTATTTGTTTATTTCTCTTTGTAAACCGCCCTGAGCCATTTTTGGAAGGGCTGTATAGAAATCAAATAAATAACAACAACAGCAGCAGCAGCAACTATGTACCCTCAATTCCAGAGACTGACGGGGAGATTTGTAAGGCACAGACTCAAGCCAGTTCACATACTGTGAGGCAACCTACAGCCACTTAAAGAGCATGAAGCACCTAAGGGGGTAAATGTATAGGGCGCAATAGGATCCGGAAGCAGACCTCCACCTACAGGCAGAGGGTGTGAGTGGCTAAGGGTGAAGGAGCAAAGAGAACTTGACACTCCTGATGACAACGGGCAATCAATCAACTAGCAGCATCTTTGATAACTGTTTCACAGGTAAACCAAGGAGATGCTCCAAGGACGAATCTATCAATGGCTACTAGTCTGGTGGCTATAGGCCAACTCCAGCCTCAGAGGAAAGAGGCCTCTACATACCAGCCGAAGGGGAGCAACAACAGGAGAGAGGGCATGCCCTCAGCTCCTGACTATGGGCTTCCCAGAGGCATCTGGTGGGCCACTGTGGGGAACAGGATGCTGGATGGGCCTTGGGCCAAATCCAGCAAGGTTGTTCTTATGTGATGAGAAGCTACCCGTGTGGTGGCCAACCAAAGACTGAGGGAGAGGTAACGAGTGTCCACTTCAGCAACAGGGGGAGATGGCTTCCTGCCTTTTTTCCTTGACAAATATTTATATACCACCTTTCAACCAAAGTTTCCAGAGCGGCTTAATGGTAAAACTTGGGCAACGTCCAGAACAGGGCAGCATGCAGGCACAAACTCTGTAGCATGATGAACAGAGAGCATGAAGAAGCAACACTACTCCCTTTAAGGTGCAGATAAACTTGGTGGTAGGACCCAAATCTGGCTGAATCTCTAGTGTGGGGAGTGCTTCAATAATAGCATTTCTGAGTGGACGAGGCAAACTGAATCCTCTACCTCGCCGGAGCTTTTTCCCTAAAGAAATGTTTTTCAAGACCAAGAGGTGCTGGGTTCAATCCCCCTTGGAAGAGGGGTATTCCACTATGGATTTGCGCCGGGGGTGGGGGGTGGATGTCTGCTCTTCCTCCCCACTTCTCCAATTGACCCAGTGCGATTTGAAAGGAAACACAATCCGAAAGTTCACTGTTTTCCCCCCTCACATTTCCCTACGTTTTATGTCAGAGATATCCTGCTCTCCTCCTCCTCGAATAATTGCTGCTTCTGTCTAGAGATCCTCACATATGCCAGCAGGCTATATGTGCATTCTAGAGCAAGCACAGATCTTCTCTGCAATCCTGCCCCTGGAGCAGTGGGGTGCTGGGAAGAAAGGGCAGGGGCGAGAGAAGCCCAAGTAAGATTAGCAGGGAGGGCCCAATTTCAGAAATTAAGCACACAGTAACCTGAGGCATTTAGAAGTGTCGCAACGGCAAATCCGTGCAATAAATCACCAAATTAAGAAAAATGCAAACTGAGCAAGTTAATACTCAGAATCAACATATTTGCATACGGTGCGTTAGAAGCATGATTTATTTTTGAGCATGGATTCCGAGTAGAGCTTTATCGCTGGTACGAGTCTGACTTACGACTGGCCTTGCTATGGGCTCGTGGACGAAGCACAGGTCGTGAGCAGAGCTCAGGCGGCAGGCCTCAGGTTCAATCCCTGAGAGCATCTCCAAGGAGGAGTGGGGGAGATCCTGGCCTGTCTGAAGCGCCACAGTGCCAGCAAGTGAAGACCAGTGATCTGCACTAGTTTTCCAGCAGGAGCCACTCAGGAAGGGGAGGGAGATACTTTAATGAGAACGCCATTTCCCACTGTGCTAACCTCTGCACAATCCTGCACTTTAAGAGAAATGAAGAGCTCTAGGAGAAAAGCACTGGGGAGGGCGACACTGCCCAGCACTCTGTGCACGTCTTCCAAGATGGCACACGGGCTCAACAACGCCCCAATTCCCTTCAACGAGTCCTATGCACAGCATCGTATGGTGAGAATTGTCATATCCACATAGTGCCAGGGGGAACTGTACTGTTCAGCTCTGGCCCAAGCTTCACTTAGGCCCAACCAACAATTAGATAGGGGTCTCACTTAGGACTGATGGGGACCGCCACTGGCCCCCAGGTCTTAAAATGGGACACCCCCGGTCAAGACATTACTGAGCCAGAAGGACCAATGACCTTGACTCTCAGTAAAGCAGCTTCCTAGGCAGGCATCTACAAATTCGCTTGCCAGAAACAAGGGCCCCCAATCCTCTGGTGAGCAGGACACCCAGCACCACACATGTCCTCCTCCTCAGAGGTCTAACAGGAGAAGGTTCCCACTGTTTCTCACTATCTCCATATCCCAATGCAAGTGACAGAAGGCCACTTCTCTCCTCTGAGGTGACCACAAGTAATGGCTGGCTACTGAGAGGTAAGGGCTGGCTGGCAAGTGAGATCCTATGTAAGCATGAGGATCTTTGGGTCATCCCTTTCCCCCCTAAGATTTCAATACAAACAAGCAATGCCAACTTTCTCGGTGGTTGTTGCCTAATTCAGGCATCAGGCAAGTTGGCTTTCGGAACCAAGCATCAGAAGTGCACCTGGATGAAGGAGCATGTTGAGAAATTGGCCCTTCCCACTGCCACCTGCTTCAACAGAGCCCACAGGGAACGCTCGGAGGAATTCTAAACCAGCCGCATCTCAAGCCAACCATATGAAAGGAAGCCCTTAGCAAGGATTTATAATGACCGGGAACGATAATTAAGCAGGGGAATCAGTGGAGCAGAGGGAAGGGAGGCATCGCATGTTTTGTTTAATTCAGCACTTTACAGGGGAAGAATAATTAGTGGTTTTAAATGTTTTGACACAAGCAGCCCAAATAATCATAATAAATCATATCAGGCATATGCCCAGAACCTTGAAGTGACAGATGACAAACCAAGCCGTGGCGGGTTGCTTCATCATGCAGGGGAAATCATTGAGTTAATGGAAGAATTATGGCTTCTGAAATCCACTCCACTTCTATTGTGGGGAAACATCCCAATTTATCAAAGCCAAATGAACATTAATTGCAGCAGCCTGGTAAATTTTCAAGCCGCTGTGACCTTCATTGAATTTTAATCCAAAACAGATAAGATTTACTTCCACACACAAGAGGAAACAACACAATTAAAACCCAAATGACAGCTACGATTATGGCGCCAGGGGAGGAGGTGGATGACAGCCGGCGTAATGACAAAAATATTGATTCCTTTGTATTTGACATTACAGGGTTTGGGGGTTTTTTAAGCAAATAAATAAGAATACAGATCTTTGCATATTCCTCCCGCGCTGACTCGCTTTCATGCAGAAGACAGATTTCAGATCTTCGAGCCAAGAGGAGAAGAGGTGGTGACAGTAATGGAGACGGAACTTCCTTTAAAAGTAGTAATTAATGTTACGTCTCATTGGGGAGCGATTAGGGGGGAAACGCTGCCAGAGAACAAAGCAAGTATTAATTTTGTTATTAAAGAAGATGCTCCTGGACTGAGGAATGTTGAGCTGCAGACGTTGGGACCCAGGAACAATTGCTTTGCTTCTCAAACATGGAGCCCTTAGCTTCACACTGGACCAGTATGTGAGTTTGTGTTCTCCTGCACCTATCAGAATCCAACCCTTGCTACTGAAGGGGACAGGTCTGTCAGTGGCTACTAGTCTTGACGGCTATAGGCTACCTCCAGGCTCAGAGGTAGGACCAGGTGCAAGGGAGCAATGGCAGGAGAGGTTTCATGCTTTCATTTCCTGGCGGTTGAGTTTCCCAAGGCAACTAGTGGGCCACTGAGGGGAACAGGATGTGGCACTAGATAGGTCTTGGGCCTGATCCAGCAGGGCTCTTCTTATGTCATTATGTAGAACAATAGGCCAGACCTGCTCAACTTAAGCCCTCCAGCTGTTTTTGGACTACAATGCCCATAATCCTCTCCCAGGAGAGGAGAGCTAGTCTTCTGGTAGCAAGCATGACTTGGCCCCTTAGTTAAGCAGGGTCTGCCCTGGTTGCATATGAATGGGAGACCTGATGTGTGAGCACTGGAAGAGATTCCCTTAGGGGATGGAGCCACTCTGGGAAGAACAGAAGGTTTCAAGTACCCTCCCTGGTTTCTCCAAGACAGGGCTGAGAGAGATTCCTGCCTGCAACCTTGGAGAAGCCACTGCCAGTCTGGGTAGACAATACTGAGCTAGATGGACCAATAGTCTGACTCAGTATATGGCAGCTACCTATGTTGCTAATCCCCAATCACAGTGGCCAACAGCCAGGGATTGTGGGAGTTGTAGGCCAACATCTGCAGGAGGGCTGGAGTTGAGCAGCCCTGCAATAGGCACTCTTTGCCTGTTCTGGTAGACGCCTTGTTTCCAGAGAGCCAGAATTTGTTCACTTGAAGTGGCTGTAGCTCAATGTTCGAGCTGCATCTGCTCTGCATGCACAGAGTTCAATCCCTGGCAGCATCTCCAGGTTGGGCTGGGCATGACTCTTGCCCGAAACCTTGGCAAGCTGCTGCCAGTCAATGCAGACAACCCTGAACAAGATGGACCAATCTACTCGGCAGAAGGCCGCTTCCTAAGTCCCTGTGCTGCCACCAGAACCATGAAACAGCAAATGGAAGTAACAAGGGAGGAGATCCTGCATTCGAAAAAGCTCCCCCCACCAACAGAGAGCGTGCACACTTCCAAGCCAAACGTACTGCAGACCACTTTCAACTCACCGCTATAATTCAACGCCAGGAAATACAATTCAGCCACGGCTGTTGAAGGAAGGAAGGGAGTAAAAGCCCCAGTCCCCATTGCAGTGTCTGCGCAAGCAGTACTGAGACACTTCATGGCCCAAGTTAATATGGAATAAATTACTGCTGCCTGGAAAGGTCATCACAAAGCTAATGAAGAGCATCTTGAGTCGGTCAATGGAGTTCAGACACCACCCACACCTCCCCTTTGCCTTCTCTCTGATCAGCACCACTCAGAGGCTACTATATTGGAACCCTCTCCACCCAAACCCAGAAAGTCTGCACAGCAACGGCTTGAAAGAGCAGTAACAAAGGAAAGCCTTGAAGTGATGGAGCGTCCATTCGTAGGACGCTGTAACAACGTATTTGTCTTTCAGAACAGTGGAAGCTGCTCTGCAGCAGACACCCGCTTGATGGGCAAGATCAAACTTTGAGAAAGTGTCGAGGCATCAGCTGTCCCATCGTCTCGTCTTTATCTGACTGCAGAGAGTGGGGGAAAGACACTCTCTTGACAGCACTGAAGTTTCCCGGGCGTATAGCTTAAGCTGTACCAGACAGCAAGAACAAAGGCTTGCTGAAGCCGTCCCGTTTGTCGTCTCGCATTCACCCCTGCCCTCGAGAGAACAGCCGTCCAGACTCCTCCAGGCCACATGTTGCTGCCCCTGAAGCAACTTCAAAAAGGCAATGTGGCCACACCACACTGCAAAGCGAGGGGCAGGATCCTGCCAACATCCAGCTGTAGAGCTTTAATACACTGCTATATTCAAGAACAATCCACCTTGCACAAGAACAGGGAAGTGTACTACAACTCCCATCATCCCTCACCACTGTACCTGAGGATGGTGGGAGCTGTAGTCCTAAAACAGCTGGAGGGCCAAATTTGTGTGCGTTTTATTTAAAGTATGTATATGCCGCCATTCTTCATAAATGAATGAGTGGCAGCTTACATTAAGAACTAAAGTAGGACAATCTTTAAAATCATAGAAGTGCAGGGTAAAAGAGTCATTAAAGCCCGGCAATCACACACAAAAATATATAAGTGAGGTGAAGGGAGGGGACAAGCCTAAGATCAAGAGGCAGCAGGTTCCAAAGATCCGGGGTCACCACTGAGAAGGCTTACCAACAATCCTGCTTCAGAAGGCGGTGGGACATACAGTAGAGCATCTGTACATGGCCAGGAAGAGCTATGCATGAGTAGGCAAGTCCTTGAGGTATCTTGGCCCTAAGCCTGTAGTGGTTAGGGGCTGGATCCTACAAGCCTGCAGCTGTGGAGTTGTTAAACACAGCAATGTTTCAGGGGGGAAACCCACTTTCTGCAAGACTATCCTCATCCTCACTTGCAGAAGGGGCTTAGGATGGGTGGGCCGATGGGGAGCGGGGAGAAGGGCCGCCTTTTCGCTGGCAGGCATCAGACTGGCATTCATGCCACACCACCTGGACAGCCACCCTGACTGGCAGAAGCGAGGAGACACCACTTACCATGACGGAGATGTGAAGAATATGCATCTGCTCCTCCACGATCTCGGAGGGCTCCTGCAGGGTCGGAGGCGTCACCCGAGAGAGTTGCTCGGTGCTCCCCATGGAAACGTGGAAGTAGAGGGTGCCGTTTTCTAGCCACTGCTGCTTCCAGTGCACCAAGGAAATGTCAGCCCCTGTTCCCGACATCTCTACAGGGCGAGAAAGAAGAAGTATCTGTGTTGGTGGTTTTCTCATGGCGAGCATCCTGCTAAGGTACTCATAAGTGCAAATCCCCCCGCATATTTATTACATTCCTATACCGCCTCTTCCAACATCTCATGGCCGTTTCCAAAACCAACAATAAAGCCAGAATTACAACCAAATCAAAACAGTTACAAAAATTTAATGCCAAACAATTAAAAAACAGCTTACAGCTGATCAAAGCTGTTCCCCCCACTGTTTACCTAAACTGTAAGCGTCTTGGGGATGCAGACCTATCTTATCTTTGTAGCTCTGTAGGGTGCCATGTGCAAAGTCATCATCAGTCAACAGTCAAGTCAACCATCAACCACCACCAACCACCACCAACCATCAAAATAATAATAGTTGTAACTACCCCGCAAACTGCGCCAGCATGATCCTCCCTTATAGTCAGGGAGAGGGACTAGAATCCGAAATAAAATAGCTTGCCTAACTCCACCATGAACCAGAGACTTCCCAGCTCATGTTCTTTGTTGCTATGCTGTTAGCTATCACAGTAACAGCATCCACATGTATGCCATATTCACAGGAACATCATCCAGTTCAACTCCAGCAACCAGGCGTCTCATTCTGAGAGCAAGGTAGGAGCCCTCCTCAGCATCCGCCAGAGACACCATTTTCAATACCATCATCACAGGAGGCGAGTCTTCCAGGAGGTCCAAATCACAACTTAAGAAGTGGAGTCCTGCTGTGTTTGCCGTCTTGGGAAAGTTACAAAAATTTAAATGAACCTAATCAACATTTGTATGCCACCTTTTGACTGTGCAACGTGCTTTGCATGTAGTAATCCAATGTTTACAGCAACCTATGTGCTTACATGTGTAGGAATTATTTAAAATCCCTATGCATTATCCCCATAATTATTCATTTCTTTATTACTTATTTATTATATACCGCCTGATATGTGTATTTCTACAAACTACGAATATTTAGTATTCTAGAATACTCAATAGAATATTTAGTATTCTCTAGGATGTTCTAGAATATTTTGTATTCTCTATATAAACAGAGCAAAAAACCATTAAAACCATTCCACAAAAAACAAATTAAAACCATTTCACAGAATAAAAACAATTAGATAAGCTTAAAATTAATTTTAATTAAAAAGCCTAAGAAAACAGTTATATCTTGAGGGTCTTTTTAAAAGCCATCAGAGATGAAGATGCTCTTATTTTGACAGGGAGCATATTCCAAAGCCCTGCGGCAGCACAGAGAAGGCCTGCTCTTGAGTTGCCAAATGAGCTGGTGGCAACCAAGATTGCTGCTGGACCACGGCTGGTTCACCCAAGGCCACCTGGAGAGCTGTCAGCAGGGGCAACATTTGAACCGACAAAGTTCTGGTTCTCCGCTCACTTTTTTAGCCACTATTAGGTAAAGCGTATTGTCAAGTTGATTTCAACTCCTGGCACCCACAGAGGCCTGTGGTTTTCTTTTGGTAGAATACAGGAGGGGTTTACCATTGCCTCCTCCCGCACAGTAGGAGATGATGCCTTTCAGCACCTTCCTATAGCGCTTCTGCCAGATATAGTATGAGTGGGGATTCGAACCGGCAACCTTCTGCTTGTTAGTCAAGCATTTCCCCACTGCGCCACTTAAGGTGGTTTACACTGGTTTAAATAATTTAAAATACTAGACTTGCAGTCTAACTGGCCACCCCTCAGGAACTTAACACATGCATCCCATTGCTAATAAGGGACAACAGAACTGACAAGCATATGGCCAGTACCAGAAGATAAACACCACCGACCTTACCTCAGCCACTAAGAGGGAGCCCAGACCGAGGCTCCTACTGTGACAGCTGAGTGGAGATCTGAAGCCTGGCTGACATGCCAACCATTATAAAGGTAAATTGTGCCGTCGAATCAGTATCGACTCCTGGCGATCACAGAGCCCTATGATTGTCTTTGGTAGAATACAGGAGGGGTTCACCATTCCTCCTCCCGTGCAATATGAGATGATGCCTTTCAGCATCTTCCTCTATCACTGCTGCCCAATATAGAAGTTTCCCATAGTCTGGGAAACATACCAGCAGGGATTCAAACCGGCAACCTCTTGCTCACTAGGCAAGTTATTTCCGCGCTGTGCCATTTGCCAACCATTATGGAACACTGCAAACTCTGAGAACAGCCCCTAGCTAACTGGGCCAAGTGACACCTTTCAAAGTGGTGATTGTCATGGTAAGCAATCTTCTCAATAGCCCAGCAGATGAAGAAAATGCTGTTCCAACACCCTTCTGACCCAACCCCCAACTTTCCCAGCATATGTTCCACTGTGATCTCACCAAGTGCTCAATGTATTCTAAAGACCACTTCACCCTTGTGCTCTGTTCTTCTGGGGGAAGGCGGCAAAAAGCAATCTGCTCAGCCCACCACGTGAGCGGGGCAGGGGGCGTGCAGTGTCAATAGCTAGTCTGAAGTCAGCAAAAAAGGGGCCTCCGAAACAGCTTCTGCATAATCTCCTCTTACTTCAACAAGGTTTGTTGTCCGTGGCTTCAGAATTAAGCATCTGCAGTATCAGCTGCTGAAAAACCGTACCCAGAGGCTACCAACGGCAGCATTTAAAATTCTGCTCAAGTCAAGAACCTGCGTCTCATCCCGCTCCGCAGACCAACCCCACCTCTCCCGAGCCCCAGCACCAATTCCCCAGCGAAAACCTCCCGCGACTCTGTCACGGGTTTAAGCTGGTGGAACAGAGGTGGACACGCAAAGCGGACCCTATCTAGGAAGTGAAACCTTTTGCGTGGGGCTTAACTTACCTGTCCATCAGGCTTATCTCTTCCCGCCGCATACCGCCCCCCCCCTCAAAAAAAACCCTCCTGTTCGACAGCTGACTGAATCCCTAGGCACCACCTCCCCCCTTGACGGACAAGGTTAAACCATTATTGCAGACTCCCTGACTCAGCGCTTTGCTAATTATTCTATCGACATATCCGAGACAGAGGCATTGCCACTTGAATCCCCAACGAGGACAGCCGGTGGCCCAGGGCACTCATTATCCACACAGCAACAAGGCGAGCCTGCCGTCATTTCTAATGGTCGGGTCGGAATACTCCAGGAGCGCTGAGAAATAAATCCAATGAAGCAATGCTTTTTTGTTGCTGTTTTTAAAGAAGCTCGGCATACTGGGGGCACAAGTCCTGCCTTAAAGCTGAGTCCCCTACCCTTGGAAGCTCCCTCCCTCGCACTAGATGCAAAGCAGATTCGGCAGAAGGAAGAACATTTAGGACAAACTGACCCCGACATCTGACGCACGCCTGGCCACCCACACTGGAGAGCCCCACCATGAATGCACACGTCTTCTACTTCTCAGGGGAAAACATTTGACGCACTTGACCCACACTTCGCCCAAGTCATTCTGCAAGCCACAATGTACCTTTCTAGGTTGTTAGGTCAATGACCGTAAATAAAGATTGACTTGACTTGTACCTTTCTAGGAAAGAAGTATTTTTTCTATTCACACTAGGATTGCCACTTGATTAAAACCACCTTAGAAGACTGAGTCATCACATTTGCATAGGTGCAAGAACAGTCATTGTTGAGTAACACCTGAGCATGCACGCTTGGTTTCTAGGTGATGTGCACATGCGTCCTAGCATTACATTTAAAGTGACATTCCCCAAAGAAGGGAGAAATTGTCTTACAGTGGGGCTTACCCCACACAACTTTTATATGTACCAGTCAAAGAAATCTTTTTTTAAAAACCTACTGCCCCATTCAGGACACCTTTCTAACCCAAAGTGTTATTGCTGATTAAGCATTGCAGCCCTAATTTAAATAGTATTTTTCTTCAGTATGGCCCACTAACATTGATTGATTGATTGATTGATTAACTGAGTGAGTGAGTGAGTGCCATCAAGTCGGTGTCGACTCTTAGCGACCACATAGATAGATTCTCTCCAGGATGATCTGTCTTCAACTTGGCCTTTAAGGTCTCTCAATGGTGCATTCATTGCTGTGCTGATGTTAATGCTAACTTGGCAAAGAGGCATCTTTTAATGTGGTGATTCTCTTTATTTAGCAGGGGGGGAGTAACTGGCCCTCTCCACCCCCAGCACAGGACCTCCCGTGACGGTTGCTGGTGTCTGTCTTGTGTTTCTTTTTAGATTGTGAGCCCTTTGGGGACAGGGATCCATCTTATTTATTTATTATTTCTCTGTGTAAACCTCCCTGAGCCTTCTCCCTGGAAGAGCGGTATAGAAATCGAATGAAGAAGAAGGGAAAAGAGGAAGGGAGAAGAGGGAGAAAAAGAAGGAAGAAGAGGAAGAGGAAGAAGAGGGAGAAGAAGAAGAGGAAGAGGAAGAAGAAGAATGCCACTAACATTAGGGACATAGAAAGCTGTCTCATACTGAGTCAGACCACTGGTCCATCCAGCTCAGTACTGACTACACTGACTGGCAGCAGCTCTCCAAAGTTTCAGGCAGGGGTCTTTCTCAGCCCTACCTGGAGATGTTGCCAGGCAGTGAACCTCAGACCTTCTGCATGCAAACAGGCAGATGCTCTTCCATGGAGAGAAGACCCCATATCTTACCGCATTCCCATGTCGTTGCCTATACAAATGCAAACCAAGGAGGACCTGGCTGAGCCAAGGTGACATTTCATACTTGCTACTACAAGACCAGCTCTCCTCCCTGAGGAAAGTACAATGCTTACTGCTATTATAATCATTTTATTCTCTCTTTTAAAAAAATGAGTATAATAGGTATCAAGCAAAGCAACACAATGCAAAAAAAAAAAAAAAAGCTGATTGTGCCAGCCACGTAGGTACATTTAGAATTTGCCAATATCCATTTCTCTCTCTCTCCTCCCGAAATCTCTCCTGCACACCCACTTCTTCTGCAAAGCATTTCCTACCGACTCGAACACTTCAACACCAGACTCTCCTTCACATCGTTCTGACTTTCCTTTGTCACCTCCCACTCAATCTCCACACACACACACACACCCCACACACACATACCCTGTTTTGTGCGATTAATATAGACGCAAGGCCCTCTGGGCAAGGACTGCATTAGTGCTGCTTTCTGTACTGCGTCGAGGACGCAAGCGATGCTAAACAAACATTAAATATTAATATTGATCGTGGTAGAAGGGAGGCTCCAGTCTTGTGTGCCAATGATGTGAAACCATCCAGCACTTGCAGATCAGAAGCCAGTCGCTGCACCTATTACATGAAGAGGGGGAAGAACTGGCCAGGCCGTGCTTTCTCACAGCAGCAGGGCAGACTATACGAAAGCAGCAGCCGCCCCCAAGATTGTAACCAAAGCCCCGCTGGAACCAAAAGACCATCTAGCCCGGAGTCCTCTCCCCTCACACCAGCCAACCAGACGCTTCCACCAGCATCTCAATAGCCTCACGACTAGGAACACAGGAGGCTGCCTTCAGACCGAGCCAGGCCCTTGGTCCATCTAGCTCAGTAACGTCTGCACTGACTGGCAGCAGCTCTCCAAGGTTCCAGACAGGGGTCTTCCCCAGCCCTACTTACAGGTTCTGCCAGGGAATGAATCTGGGACCTTGCGCATGCAAAGCAGATGCTCTGCCACTGAGCTACAGAGCCATCCAGTCTTCCCTGTAACACAGATTCCCAGATGTTGACGACTACAGCTCCCATAATCCCTAGCCAAAGGCCACTGGCGCTGAGAGGAGAGCTGGTCTGGTGGTAGCAAGCATGACGTGTCCCCTTAGCTAAGCAGGATCCGCCCTGGTTGCATTTGAATGGGAGACCAGAATTGTGAGCACTGTAAGCTATTCCCCTCAGGGATGGAGCCGCTCTGGGAAGAGCAGAAGGTCCCAAGTTCCCTCCCTGGCAGCATCTCCAAGATAGGGCTGAGAGAGATTCCTGCCTGCAGCCTTGGAGAAGCCGCTACCAGTCTGTGTAGACAATTCTGAGCTAGATAGACCAAGGGTCTGACTCAGTATATGGCAGCTTCCTATGTTCCTATGGGGATGCTAGGAGTTGAAATGAACCACTTCTAGGAATCCCTGTTTCAGAGAACACTGGTCCCATCCCTATTGCCTTTCCCCGCAACAGGTATTCAGAGATATACTGCCTCTGTACATAGAGGCTCCCTTTAGCTAGCACTGCTAATATAACCACTAATAAACCTACCCTCCCTCGATTTGTCTAATTCCCCTGTAAAACCATCTAGGCCCATGACCAACATACTATCTCCTGGCAGTTAATTCTATTAACTGTGTGGCACATGGAGAAAAGCAACCTGATGGGAAACAACAGCAGCTATGTTTGACCCTGTCCTTTCCCCTCTTTAAACAGCAGCATAGGCCATTAAGAAGAAGAAAGCTCCAGCTTCTGAGCTATTTCCTTTATTAAGATAGACGAATGGCATGATGGTTATCTTTCACTCTTACGGATAAGATACATTGAAGGATTTCCATCTCTTTTTGACAAAAAGGTTATTTCTTCAGGGACAAGAAAACCAAGACAATGGTCTTGAGAGATGAAATGTGCGTAAGAGATAATTCCACAAGTGAGGCCCTAACCTATTTCAGGATGGCGCTTGTGGAGAGGGCTCCCTACATCTGTGAAGCACACCTTTACGATCAATGCAAGCACTACTCCGATTTGCCAGAGTTCAGGCTGGAAAGAAGATTCTTCCCACATTCAGCGGCCCAGAGGCATAAGTTTTGGGCCGTATACAAGTGTTAAATAAATAAAAATAAATGAACTAACAATTTCTAATGCTAAAGTTCTGCCATTGGTACATTGAAGAATCGCGAAATCTGGACCAGAATGAGATCGTTGAGCTAGTTTTAAACTAACCTTTAAATGCTCCTGTTTTACAGCTCCCCCAGAGGGTACCAGACCCATAATTCACAACACAGCCATAACGAGGACTCATGCTTGCCAACGCCACATTCTAGTGATTGCTGATTGGATTCAGGCAAGGAATTGAGATGATTCAAGGTTCCAAGAACTTCGACTGTGTCTGTTGGCCAACTGTTGAACCAGGTGATCCAATTGGTTTCCCTGCCCTTCCCCATTAACCAAGTACTACTTGTCAGAAATGAAAACCCACAGGCCATGGACACCAGAAGGGAGTCCTGTCCCCAACCTTAACAGTCCCGACTCAAATCCCAATGGGGGAAAAGCAAGCAAATCCCTACCACCAACAGCAGCTGAAGTGCAGGCCCGGCCACATCAGCGAGGAAGAACCTGGCAATAAGGAGGCACAGGAACCCAAACTCTCAGAGATGCCCCTCCTTTGAGCCAGGCTCACCCAAGGACTCAGACCCAGATATACCAGAAGCCTCTTGGGGCTGCTCCTTCATCCTTTCTCTGCAGCAAAGGGATGGAGCCTGAGGAGATCATTAGGGCCAAGACATATACCAGCGCTTAGCTGGAGCTGCCGTTTGCTCTCTTGGAATTGTCCAAGGTTCTGAATATCTTGCCTTGTCAGCCCCCAGAGGAGACCCAAGCCAGTATTCTTCAAGGTGCCTGGACTTTTGCTCAACCCTATACGAAACAGTTCCAGCAAGAGGTAGAGGAGTTTGATAGTGGGTCCAGTCTATCTCTGTAGACAACAAGACAGATTTTTATCATTTTTCTTTTGAAAAAAACATGCATTTATGTTAGTTCCAGTGCTGGGGAAACAATCTATAACCTTCTGCGGTGCAACACTGAGCAAGCACCAAAGAGACCTTACACGGCACAAATAAAAGAAAAAAAAACTTTTATGAGCCATCTAAGAGGGAGCGTAACCAACACTTGTATTTTTGAAAGGGTAGAGGGGTGAGAACGGAACACACTACCATGGGAATTAATACAAAATAGTCATGTACAACTTTCAAGTTGAAGTTGCCAGAAAAACCCTTGATCTAAACCTCAAAAGCAATTACAATGCTGCTGGGTATCTGGGACTCCATGTAACCTGTGAAGCAACAGACAATAAATAATACCTTGGTTAATAATATGAAAATATCCACCTTGCTGTTTTCTTAAAGCCAATGTCTATCTTTGGTAGCTGAAGGGAGAAATCCAAAGATCTGCTGACAATCTATATACTGGAGAAATCGAGCCGCTCATATGTCAGGAGGTGGGACCTCTTCGTTAAGCGTTCTCCTAAATCTGAAACAGGTTCAAAACATTTTTGCATGGAGCCTGTCTCCAGGTGGTCATGGTAGCCTCTTCCCTGCTTTGGGGGCCCTAAGGAGGAGACTAGCAGCCATGTGGCTTATTGTGCATATGTGGCTGAAGGTCTGGATTTTGCTCTTGAAAGAGTATGAAGTGATGACACTACCCATAGTATCTGCAAGTAAGACAAAGGGCTACAGAGCTCCCCACTATATTTATTTAGTGGCTACTAATGGCGCAGCGGGGAAATGACTTGACTAGCAAGCCAGAGGTTGCCGGTTCAAATCCCCACTGGTATGTTTCCCAGACTATGGGGAACACCTATATCGGGCAGCAGCGATATAGGAAGATGCTGAAAGGCATCATCTCATACTGCGCAGGAGGAGGCAATGGTAAACTCCTCCTGTATTCTAACAAAGACATGGGAACATAGGAAACTGCCATATACTGAGTCAGACCATAGGTCCATCTAGCTCAGTATTGTCTTCACAGACTGGCAGTGGCTTCTCCAAGGTTGCAGGCAGGAATCTCTCTCAGCCCTATCTTGGAGAAGCCAGGGAGGGAACTTGAAACCTTCTGCTCTTCCCAGAGTGGCTTCATCCCCTGAGGGAATATCTTGCAGTGCTCACACATCAAGTCTCCCATTCAGATGCAACCAGGGCAGACCCTGCTTAGCTATGGGGACAAGTCATGCTTGCTTCCACAAGACCAGCTCTCCTCTCTGTGGTCGCCACGAGTCGACACCGACTCGACGGCACACTTTACATGAGGCAGCCTCCCTACGTCTTCCCAGTCCTTGGCTCCTCCACTTGAATGGCGCCCACCATGAAGTCCTTAGACCATGCGTGCTGAGGCTTGTTGCCAGAATCTGAGGCCTACTTATAAACTGCAATGGAGGTGATAGAGCTTTATGAACCCAACTACTTCCCAGTGTCTTCTTCAGCGTGGGCTCACATGATGAAATATCGCCTATGAGGGGTGGGGGTGGTGACACATTCCTACACATGAACGTATCAAAAAAAAAAGAGAATTCAAGACAATTTTCCCCAGCATGCTAGCTTTTTATGTGAAGGATATTTTTTAATCCATTACCTTCCAATTATGCAAGTCCCATGTGCAGTCTTGAAGTAATACAAGCCCAATGCACAACTTACCACCTCATCTGCTGTGTGTGGAAACTAAGCCTAAACAGACCATCTCCATTTTATTACATGCACACTCCCCTCCACCAAGACCCAAGACCCTTCACTCACAAGACGCCAACCAGACAGTCCGGGTCAGGATTCACACTCCTGCCCAGTCAGAGTACAACCACTAGATCACACTGATTTTCAGCATGAGCATCTGGGACTACATAACACAAAGCAAACTTGGGAAAGAAAATTAAGTTAAGGAGACTGGATTGTATTGGCTTTTGGGCAAATGCAAGGGCAGACTTTATACCACTGACTTCTTTAGAGCCTTTTAAAATACTGGTTTTTGAGAATACAGTACTCTAAGGTTGGTTATTGGATCCGTCACAAAGAGTGTCCATTGGCCAAATATTGCTCAACTATTCCAAACCTTGCTTTACTAAAACTAACAGAGTCAAACACACTAATTACAAAAGCCCAGTTAGATGTTACGTAATGAATCTCATTCTAAGCTACAGTAATCAATTGCTATAGCTAATGATGTGATGCAAATATAAATGTGAACAATATTCAAAAGACTGAACAGTTCTTGGCTTTCATCCTAGAACCTCAGGCATAACCTCATTACAGATTTTGTTTAAAAATCAAATAAAATTGCTCATGAGCACACAGACACAGAGCATAGCTTTTTACACGAGGTTACGGCAGCTACTGGGCAGGCAGGTGGGTGTCTGTACCTAAAGGGAGAGTTAGTGAGCACATTCATAAACTCCGGTAGTGCCTCACTCCTGCTTTCATTCCCAGATGCCACCATGATGCGGGCTACCACCTACGCCAACATACTGCAAGCTTCAGAAAGGTGTCTGGCACCAGTTGACTGCAGAAGGAAGTCTGGCCTTCTTTCAACACAACCATCGACCAAGTGCAGCACCAGGCATAGTGGAATGGTAGTAGTGTGATCCAAGTATCTCGACAAAATGCAAACATGTATGACTGTTCATTATTTCCCGCCCTGTGCCAAGAACTCTGGGGGCAGGTTATCATCTCCTCTTCCTGCCCCTGGAACTGTGCCAAAAAACTGTAACTCAGTGCAAGAGCATCTACTTTGTATGCAGGAGGTGGTGGTCAATCCCTTCCGCAGGTGGGAGATTTGTGTGCCTTGTCCCTCACTGGAAGTCAAAGGCTTCTCCCTCTGTCAATTCCACCCAACCACCTTCATCATCTGCACTCTGCCCCTTAAACAAGTTTGTGCACCATTCACATACTACTAGCCTGGATGGCTTTAAAAGGGGCTTAGACCAAGCCATGGAGGAGAGGTCTATCAATGGCTACAGGCCACCGCCAGGCTCAGAGGCATGATGCTGCTCAAAAGCCATGTCAGGGGAGCCATGGCAGGAAAGGGGGCAAGCCCTCACCCCCCGCCTGTCGGCTTCTCGGAGGCATCTGATGGGCCACTGAATGCAACAGGATGTTGGACTAGATGGGCTTTGGGCCTGATCCAGAAGGGCTATTCTTATTTCCCTCCCACCTTCAGCCAAGACCTTTCCCCACAGCCTTGTTTATTCAGTCCCTACAAAGTAGTCTCCTCCCATCAGTCCCTGCATGGTGCAGGCTGGCAGCAGCCACACCAAACCACGCCCAGCCACCTCACTGCTGCGAGGGAAAGCCCTTTGGGGGCAGAGAACTGTCTCATCTAGTGCTCATTCTTCCTGTGTAAACCACTTTGAGAAATTTTGCTGAAAAGCAGTATATAAATATTTGCTGCTGCTACAGCAGCAGCTGCTGTTGTTGATTGGCAGTAAACCCAGCCCCGCCCAACCGCCTCAAAGATTGGTGACCAACACAGCCGCCCTGCTTCTTGGGTTTCCTCTGTCGTCATCCCACTTATGAGCTTGCACCAACCACATCTTCTCAGACTTGCCCTGGGAAGCAGAGTCAGCTCCCGGGCAAACGGCATCAAATTCTCTCAGCTGTATCTTACAAATATTTCATGAAGTTGCCATTCCCCACTCAGGTCCGATATGCTCCTCTGTTCCTGAATATGTGGGTTTAGGGAGACATTGTGATGGCTGTCTTTCCAAAGAGCCCTCCACCATGACTGGGGCCGAGAACGATGATTCCCAAAGGCAATACAATCACCACCACAAGTGTAGCTACAAGCTAGAAAGAACTCTAAAAACAAAATTAGGTTACCCCCACCCCGCTAAATTCCTGCCAAGAAAACCTATAATTTCTGAGCCAGAGAAAACACTCATCACCAGTGTACATGTGCTCACAAGCTTTTTGATGTCCGCTCAGTTAATTTCAGATCCCACTCAGGTTGAATCAGGAAGGCCACACTCTGAATGCACCTGTGCACACACTGCCTTGATACTGCTGCCCAGAACAAAACTAACTCTGCACAGAGCTGGAAAAATTAGAGGGACCACTACCCATCACTACTGGAATGTAGTGCTATATCTCTGCTAAGAAACAATATCTCTAAGCTTTTGATGTTCCAGATGGATTGTTAGAGCTCTGCACCGTCCAACAACCAAACAGAAGTCAATGGACCTTTTCCGGGTGCTTTGTTTTCTAGTGCGGGAAATTTTGCCCAAGAATCCAGTCTTGTGCCTACTCACTGAACGAGAATTTCCCTGAAGAACAAGAAGCCAGGAAGAAGGTTTCAGCCAGCCATTTGCTTGCAAGAGAGGTCAGTGAGACGGGGAGAGAGGGAGACATTCACGCACAAGAGCAAGATGCCTTCTGATTGATTTTGTAATTCCATTTTCTCAGCGCCATTTCTACAGTCCTTAAATATAAACATTTCATTGAAATCTTCAAGTCACATTACAATCAAACTTAAAAGGAAAAGGGCCTAAATGCATTTGGTCGGGAACCAAGACTATTCCCATAAAGGCAGATTATGCTGACATGATGAATATAAAATGAAACAGCAGATATTAAAGTTGGAGAAATGTTGCTTCATGCCTTCCGGCTGAAGGCAGGCTCTGTGTGGTTTCTCCTCTCCTCTCTCTCCCTCCCTTTCCCCAAGTTGTTTGACTGAAAACAAAAAAGCAAGACAGAGATAGCCTTTTCACCTTTCTCCTTTTGCCCAAACAGGCTGCAACTTTTAAAATATTCAAAGGGCTTTCAAAACCCCACCGTTGCCGTGTGGCCCTCGGAAAAAAAATCGCTTTAGTATTCATCGGCAACCGTCAAGGTTGCAGGCCAGCCTTATCTGTCACGGAATTTTACAAAGCATGTTTTGTTTTTAATTGCCTTGTTCTTTCTAATCTACCATGCTTATTGTATTTTTATTTAATTCCTCAAGGTCGTTATTAAAATCAGCTCTTCCGCTTACGGCAGTTCTCCTCGGTAACGTCTCCCCCATGTGAATAACCAAAACGCACGTCAGACCCTTGTTCCCTGCTCTTCTTTCCCCCATACAATTACTGAGCAATGCTAAAGGCAATTGCACAAGGAATCCAGTCCTTTGAGGAAGACATCAGCAGCATTTAAGCAGAACACAAAGGGATGGGGGGGGGTGTTGAGGAGTTTGGCCAAGTGGGGAGAGACTTCCTAATTGTGCAGATGGTCTACACACTTTTGCTTCAGCGGAAGGCTGAAAGCTTCCCACACCTCTCACCTAGACAATGGATCACTTTCCCATCTCCAAGAGCAATTGTGCATGAAGCTTGTGAGCATATATTTTTTATAATGCTCATGAATAAAGAACTGATATTGCAAGTAGCCTAGAGTAGGCAATTGCTCTATAATATGCTCTCTCTCCACACACACCCCATAAAAACAGCCTCTTTCCATCTCAACCCGCCTATGGCCCCCTCCCCACAAAATGTGTGCATCCCTCTGTCTTAGAAACTACCCGGAGCACCCTCTTCAGGCTAGAGGGAGGAACCAGGAGCTGACTTTCAGCACTTAGATCTGCAAACTGCAGGCCTCTGGGCCACCATCTTCACCCTCTCCTCTTCTGTTCCAGTTGACATTTACTAGGTCGCAATCTGTTTCTCAGATTTCTCTGTTTCTCTGTTTTCTTCCTGGTTTCACTGGCACCCTGCCCTCTGGAACCTTAAGGCTGCAGTTCACAAGTGGTAATCTTCAACAATAACTTTGTGAGTCCTTAAGATGCCACAAGACTCTTCGTTTCTACCTTTATTTCACCGAGCTGATTTCAGCTCCAGTGGCTTTTTCCCTTGCCCAAGGCAGGATCATTGCCATCGAGCTGGAGAGCCCCTTCTTCGTGTCTTTTATCACACCTCCGAGCAGGTAAAAACAACACAGCCGACTCCGGTACCTGGCGAGCCACTCTTCCAACACTGAGCATGGTCAAAAAATCATTACCCAGTACACTGTCAAAGTTAACTCTGAAACCGCGAGGGAGTCAAACTTTTCCTCTCATTCTTTTATAGCAACCAACGTCTAACAAAACCTGACAAGAAAACCCACTCTTCCTTCAGCATCTGCCTTCGGCCCTCCAGAGCAACGGATCAGAAATGTTACGGCGATGGCAAGGCCGACTCCCAGCCACCATCTTGAGTGTGACATATACAATCCTGAGGCCTCCCCTCACCACTCCACAGCCACCCCCTTTATAATCACCGTCTCCTTGGCCCCTGCCCGAATGAGTGCTTATTGATTTCTCACGCTGCACTGCCTATGGATCACAATCCAACTCCATACACTTTAAGCAAGCGTGGTCCACATTTCACATTCTCATAGCCGCCTTGATTGTAATTCAGTCTCTAGTACATTACCCTTATTTATAATGCCAGTGTTTGAGCAGGCTGCCGGAGGCACTCTCACATTATTTACAGGGCCCTTTTGACTTTCAATTCCCATGCCAGCCAATCCCATTTTTATTTGTCAGCTGAGCTTCCTGTTGACCAACGACTTGCACGCAGCCCGGCAAAAAACCGGGGAGGCTCTGCAGTCAAGTATTTAAGACAGCCCTCATAAAAATCACTCCCACAACTTGACATGAATGGTCAACAGCATCGGCTGGCGGCAGATGTCATGGGCAGTTTGCTAGGTCATACTAGAAGTGTCTCACGGCTCACCAGATGAGGGCACCGGGTCATGGCCAGGCCATAAACTCTCCCAAGGGAAATCATATTACAGGGCAGCAAGGGCAAATCACAGGTACAGAGATTATTACCAGCCTCTGATTAAGGAGGGATCCTAATAGAATTAGGCCTTTCATCACCCACCATCTCCCAAGGAGAAAGATTCTGGAATCAGGAGACTGGAGAAAAGAAATCTGTTCTGGACTGGAAACAGGTTTGAGTAAGTGCTAGATTTTATATTCAACTATACACAAAAAATAGGGGAAATGGTCCATTTTTAAATTATAATATTTGCCCCAGCATACAAACTAAACTGTGTCTTGCACTTAGCAGAAGCTAATCAAATTAAGACTGCATAAGCACACCAGTGCGTCATCTTATCACAAAGTACAAACCTTGAGGCTCTTCTATCACACTCAATTGTCTCTCTTCATCATCCCACAAAGCAGTGGTTGGCTTGACATCCAGGGTGGAGAAGCATTCTAGAGAACTCAAAAGCTTGATCATAACTTTCCTAACAAAGATATAGCTTTATTATTTATTTCTTGTCGTTGCTCCCCCCATCCCCATGGACCAAGGTGACTATGATTTTTGTGCATAAACAGGCTTTCTGAGAATATAAAGGTTGTGCTGTCGAGTTGGTGTCAACTCCTGGCAACCACAGAGCCATGTGGTTTTCTTGGTAGGAGTGGTTTACCATTGCCTTCTCCATGTAGTACGAAATTATACGTTTCAACACCTTCCTATATCGCTGCTGCCCAATACAGGAGTTTCCCATATTCTGGGAAACGTACCAGCGGGGATTTGAACCAACAGCTTCCTGCTCTCTAGGCAAGTTGCTTCCTCGCTGTGCCATTTGGTGGCTTTTCTGAGAATATAATTTCACTTAATTCATATTCTGCTTCATTCTGGTTTTAGAACAGTGCTCTCTTAGGTTTAAACTGGATGCTTTGTAACCCATTTTTAATATAGGAACATAGGAAGCTGCCATATACTGAGTCAGGCCATTGGTCTATCTAGCTCAATATTGTCTAAACAGACTGGCAGCAGCTTCTCCAAGGCTGTGGGCAGGAATCTCTCTCAGCCCTATCTTGGAGATGCTGCCAGGGAGGGAACTTGGAACCTAGATGCTCTTCCCAGAGCGGCTCCATCCCCTGAGAGGAATATCTTACAATGCTCACACATCAAGTCTCCCATTCATATGCAACCAGGGCAGACCCTGCTTAGCTAAGGGGACAAGTCATGCTTGCTACCACAAGACCAGCTCTCCTCTCCTATGTTCTTGTTCTGTTTGCCAAGCTCTCTCAATGTTTATTAATACATTTTACTCCATTTACAATAGACCATCAGTGTAGGGCAGTGGCTTTAGATTTGTTTGTTAGCCACCTTGGGTGCAGTATAAGGGACCCAAGGCACAGGCCAAAAACGCAGGCTATAGCTACCGTACTTAAGCAGAACAGGCCCAGGTTTGAGAAGGTCTGGATGTGCAGTTATCCTTGAGCTTCAAGATGGAAGGAAGGTGCAATATTAATTGCGCAGCAACAGAAAGGGGGCCTAGAAATTTTATTTCCGCATGTTATTGAAGGGACACATTTTATCTAACATCAAACAACCAACTTGGAGGGGAAACTAGGCTTCGATTCGGGTTACGTGACCCCCGAGATCCTGTTTGTCTTTTCAGTGGTTGTTTTTTGCTGTTTTGCTGATTTTAACATTTTAGATGCAACTTTTATTGAATTTTATTGTCTGTAAACCGCCTTGCGATGCATTATGAAAGGCAGAATAAATGTTTAATAGATGAATGAATGAATGAGAATAAGTAGTACATCTCAACAGGCACAATTGCTAGATACCTTTAACCACTGAAAGCAATCCCCATGCTCCAGGGGGCCATGGCAAAACACAAAAACCATTTATTTATTTGACATATTTATACCCAGCCCAAAACATAAGTCTCTGGACGGCTCACAATAAGATACAAATTACAACAAAATAAAAAGGATAAAGTCACAAAAATTTAAAATTTAACCCATGTAAACACTATCAAAACAGTAACTAATTAAAAGCCTGGGTGAACAAATGTGTCTTGACTGACTTTTTGCAAGTTGTCAGGGATGAGGCGGCTCTTATTTCGGCAGGGAGCACATTCCAGAGCCTCGGGGCAGCAACAGAGAAGGCCTGTCTCTGCGTAGCCTCCAGACGAGCTGGTGGCAACTGTAGACGAACCTCTCCAGAAGATCTCAATAGGTAGTGGGGCTCATGGCAAAGAAGGCGTTATCTTAAATACCCCAGACTAAGCTGTTTATGGTTTTATAGGATATAAAAAACACCTTGTATTTTGCCCAGAAACTTACAGGACCCCGGGCTATTTGCATTTATTGCTAAACACGAGGTGTTCCTCCTACAAAAGACCTGGAGGATTGACAACTTCGATGTCCCTAATTATAAAGTTTTTTTGGCTCCTGCTTCCCGGAGCACCAAAGGAGGCAGAAACATGGGGGGGCTTGCAATAGGTATCTCCTATGGGCTAAGAGCAGAAACCTTGGCTCTCCGTTGCTGCTCTAATACTGCAATGGCAGTCCTGCTTCGCACACATGAAACACAAATTATTATTGTCAATCTGTATATGCCTATTTTACGTCTCAGAATACATAGTAAGTCCCACTGGGATGACTTGGAAAGATACCTCATGCAGCTGATGATGGACTATCCGAGGGCAGCAATAATGATAGGGGGAGACTGTAATGCCAGAATTAATGTGCTTGAAGACTCAGGTATTGGGGATATCCCCCACTTGACACCAGAAGATTCACCTCTTGCATCAACGCGTATCCTGCTAGACCAGGGCAGTAACTTTACTGGCAGGCTGCTGATATAGCTGGCTAACAAACTAGATCTCCATATTCTTAATGGAGCTGTCAGTGGAGACTGCCCAGGCCAATTTACCTTTTTTCTCAGTACAAAACGCTTAATAATAGATTATATAATGGTATCTAGAGGGATGATAGACAAAATAATAGAGCTGAAGGTTATCCCAAGGCCAGAGAATGACCATTTCCCTCTGAGGGTCACTTGCCGGCTAACCAATGAGGGGGTCATAGAACCCTCACTCAACCGCAGGGATGACCCAGAGATGAAACCCCCTGTTTTGGCCCAGAGAATTAAGTGGTCCCCAGAGTTGGAGGCTAGACTCACGAGCTGGTGTTATTCAGAAGTGGGGATGGAGGAGCACAAAAAAATAACCCTAGTTTGCACTAAACGGTGTGAAGAACCTGCCCCCGAAGGGGCGCTGGTGTCTCAGACTGAAGTGATTGTTAATTACGAAGCCTTGATTTCTCTGCTTATCCCTTTTCTGGTCAGAGGCACTCAAGCCAGGGTCAGGGCCGTCTCACACGTATCTTATAACAAACCCTGGTTTGACCAGGACTGTAAAAAGGCGAAAAAAGTACTGTTACTACTCTCGGCTGACCGCAAAATAAACAGTACCTTATCTTTAGACACGAAATTCAAACAATATAAGGGAAGTTACAAGTCTCTGATTAAAGCCAAAAAGGAGGCCCTGAAAGAAAGACAATGGTCAGAACTTATAACGGCCCTTAATAAAAAGGATGAAGCCAGTTTTTGGCACTTAATATCCGGGGTTAATTCATTCCCCAGACAAATTCCAGTGCCAGAGGAAAGATGGGTAAATCATTTCACCAAAATCTATGCTGCCCCACAAGCACACTTAACTTTTCCATCTTGGCCCGGTATCCCCCTGGAGGAATTGCCTGTATGGCCTCCAGTTACCACTGAAGAAGTGGAGAATCTGATTGGTCAGCTAAAGAGAGGCAAATCCCCAGGTAAAGATTACATTCCCCCCGGTTTCTTAAGGGCCAATGCTAGCTGGTGGGCTCCGCTCTTAGCCTCCATATTCACTCATATAGACCGAACAACAAATATGCCCAATGGCTGGGGACAGGCAATTGTTGTTCCAATTCACAAAAAAGGCCTATCTGATGACCCGTCGAATTATAGACCCATAAGTCTATTAAGTGTAATTGGTAAGCTATACGCTAAACATCTAAACTCCAAATTGTTGGACTGGATGGAGAAAGAAAACATTCTAGAACAGGAACAAGCGTGGTTCAGAAAAGGTAGATCTGTGATGGATCATTGTTTGGTCCTCCAGAGTTTAATAGAGAAATACGTTGAGGGCAGAAAGGCGCCGTTATATGTCGCCTTTATAGACTTTAAGAGTGCCTTTGACTCAATATCCAGGGATGCTCTGTGGGAGAAATTTGCAAACTCTTCTATTGACAAGAGATTGCTATCTCTAATATATAAACTCTACGAGAACACAAGTCTGAGAGTAAAATGCGACCACAATGGCCAATTATCCAGAGAGATCCCTGTAGAAAGGGGGGTCCGACAGGGATGCATACCAGCCCCAGCTCTTTTCAATTTCTATGTAAACGGTCTAATCACCCGTCTACGGCAAGTTGAAACTCACGCGCCAAAGATAGGGGACAGGTGTTTACCTTTCCTGATGTATGCAGATGACACAGCCTTATTGTCACAGACCAGAGTTGGTCTAAAAAGAGCGTTAGAATGCTTGAGTCTGTTCTGCAAGGAGGAATTTTGGAAATCAACTACTCCAAAACTAAAATCGTGAAATTTGCAAAGAAGCAACAGGTTTTTAGATGGTCCATGGGTGGTGCCAGAGTAGAGCAGGTGAAGTCTTACAGATACCTGGGGGTGGTGTTTCAGTTTAATGGCGGTACCTCTATGCACATCAGTGCCGCTAAATTGAATGCTACTCGATCTTCCATGGCAATCAGGAAATTTTTCTGGGCACAAGGTGGTGGCTATATTCCGGCAGCTAATAAAGCCTTTCAGGCTAAAGTGATACCTCAGCTGCTATATGGGATTCAGGTTAGACCGCCAAAAGACTTACAAGCTTTAGAAAAAGTACAATCGGGCTTTCTGAGATCACTATTGGGGGTACCAAAATGCATCCCAAACTCCTTAATACAGCTGGAAACTGGGCTATGGAAATTGGAGACCAGGGCCTGGCTGCTCATTATCCTGTATTGGATTAAGACTTATCTTTACCCGGCAGGACTTATACCTCATCTCCTTGCCGCTACCCCACAACCCCGTTGGTGTATGACAGTTGAGGAAAGACCCCGGAAGATGGGCTTCTGCCCAGCACAATTGTTAGAACAGGGCGAGTCAACAGCAAGATCCCTAGTTAAACAAAGGCTTAGGGACATAAATTTCCAGGAGGAAAGGGCCTCTGTAAATAGGCCGCTACAATTCCTAAGCACCAAGAAAGACTGGGTCACAGCCTCTTATTTCTATACAATCTATTCACCAAAGCTGCGCTGGGCGTTTACAAGAGCTCGCTTGAATGCTTTACCCTCAGCGATGCTAGTAGGGAAATTTGAGAGAAAACCCTATGAGGAGAGACTATGCCTTTGCGGAGCTGCTCCCGAAACATTGACGCATTCACTGTTACATTGTCCACTTTATACTGATGAAAGAGATTTATTTTTATCTCAGTATCTGAAAGATCTCCAAAGCCACTCAGTGGAGACAATTCCTATATGCTTATTAGAAGACAGGGACCCAACAATATCCCTGGCGGTTGCCAAATTTTGTTATACATTGACCAAACTAAGAGAAGCTAGAGCACAGCAATCGGTTACTGTCAAAGATTCCTGATTTTATATATTTGATGACATTTTTGACTTTGTTTCCATTATTGTTTTCTCTTTTTACTGTGTATATTCTGTGTATATTGATGTTTGATCTAAGATCGTAAATAAACAACTAAACTAAACTACTGGCAGCCAGTGTAGCCCTCTCAGTACTGGAGTGATATGGTCTCTCCGAGATGGCCAACCTGGCTGCCACATTCTGGACCAACTGCAGTTTCCGGACTACGCACAAAGCAGCCCCATATAGAGTGCATTGCAGTAGTCAAGTCTGGAGATTACCAGCAGATCTATCACCATTCTGAGGTCATTTATCTCAAGCAACAGACGCAGCTGGCGTATCAGCCAAAGCTGATAAAAAGCACCTCCGGCCACCACCTCAACCTGGGAGATCAGGGAGAAGTGTGGGTCCAGAAGCACCCCACACTGCATACCTGGTCCTTCTGTGGAAGTGTGACTCCATCCAGAACAGGCAAATCAAAATAGTCTCCCGAGTTCTGACCCTGCACAATAAGTACCTCTGTGTGTTATCCCTCATCCAGCCCATCACTGCCTCCTGGCAAGAATTTATGGATATTACGCTTTCTCCCAATGATGTTGACATGCAGAAATAGATTTGGTGTCATCAGCATATTGATAACACCTTGCACCAGATCTCCTGTTGATCTCTTCCAGTTTCATTTAAACGTTGGAGACAATATGGTTCCCTGAGGGACGTCATACAAGAATTCAGATTTTGAAGAGCAACAGTCTCCAAGGGACACCATCTGGAATCTGCCTGAGAGATAGGAGTGAAACCACGTCAAAGCAGGACCTCCCACTCACAACCAGTGTTCCGTCTAAGGCGTAAGCACACTCACAAGTTTTTTTTTTATGTCCACTCAGTTAATTTTAGATCCCACTCAGGTTGAATCAGGAAAGCATGTGCATACATCTTGATACTGCCGCTCAGAAAAAATTTCATTCTGCACACAGATGGAAAAACGTAGAACATGCCCCCAACACCCTCAGATGCTCCAGGGAGATACTATGGTCAATAGTATCAAAAGCCATAGAGAGATCCAAAAGGACCAACAGAGTCACACTTCCTCTGTCAATTCTTAATTGGAGATCATCCATCAAGCCGACCAAGGCAATCTCCACCCCATAGCCTGCCTCAAAGCCAGTTTGAAATGGGTCTAGATAATCAGATTCCTCCAAGACAGCCTGGAGCTGGGAGGCCACCACCCTCTCAATTACCTTGCCCAGCCATGGGAGATTGGAAACAGGCCTATAATTGGAGATTGGAAACAGGCCTATATATCAACTCTGAGGGATCTAATGCAGGCTCCTCCAAAAGACATCTAACAATTGCCTCCTTAAGGTAAGAAGGCATCCTGCCCACCCTCATAGCATCATCTATGATTTCTACCAGGCTTTCTACAACAACCTCTCTGCCAGCCAGCATAAGCCATGTCGGACAAGGATCAAGAGAACAGATGGTAGGAGCATCACTCCAAACAGCTTGTCCGCATCCTCTAAAGCTGTTTTGCATACCAAAAATCAACATTCCCAACACACATGATCCATGCCAAGTACCTTGGGATAATAGGATGCATACAAGACAAGGAATCTCTTAATACTGGTTGTCTTAGTGCTACAATTCTAAGCCTGGAGAGTGATTGTTACTGTTGACCCCACCGAATTTGCTAGTGTAGTGAGGGGTTTTTTGCACAGAGAGGCAGGGAACCAGGCATCCTGGAAACTATTTAGATGCTTGGTTGTTTACTTGTCTTGAAAAGGCCGTGGGCTGTGCCGTTTGCTACAGGGACCTTCCCGGCTGGTCTACGGCTACGAGAGGCAAATTCCAAGCAAACAGATGTCATATCGGAGATCTAAGTGGCATGACAAGTTAGGGGGGATGACTGGGAAGGGGAAAACAGCTTCAAAAAACTGTACTCAGAAGTATTTCAGAGAGGTCATTGCAAGCTTCCTACACGTTAGCTCACAGAGGGCTGATGCACTATGAGATCCTGCCTTAGGGAAGGCAGTCGGAATTGGCCTGCAGGTTCCTTCCAGCCTTCTAATTCTGTGATTCCCTGAACAGTACATTTGCTGGTCCCAGAAAACACAGATGAGGGTTCAAAGCTTAAAAGCAAAGTATTTATAGGTTAGCACTGAGCTCTTATTTCGCTTCCTCCAGGAGAGAGACTTGTCAGGCAGTCCCCTAGGAGCACACTCCCCCACGCCCCGCCACTTGACACCACATTTCCACTCTCTCAGTCCTTTCAAATGCATGCTGAAATACACACAAGAAATCATTCCCCATAGCTCTGGCAATGGGGGGGGGGGGTGACGACATTCCTGGCGGAGCCAAAACGGACCACTTTTGAAGCCAGCAGTATGAAAAGCCGCAGTTTATTTGCAGGAATAAATCCATTCGTTAATCACACCTCTTTAAAAGGTTGCAATTTAATTGTATTTTCCATCCATCCTCCCAAAATGAAATAAATTTTCATCAACTTGTCAGAGTGAAATTAACTAGAACCTTTAATTAACCAGAAAGGAGGTTCTTTCACACGCCTGCCTATTCTAACTCCTCAGTCACAATTCACCATGTGCAGGGAGCGCAACACACCACACACGTGACCTTGCTGAGCAGGCAACTGCTCCAAATGAACTGCGCAACTGAGCCAAACCACCAAGAACCAGAGCCCTTGGGTCACTCTCAGATCTAACCTAGAGGAACATTTCCACCCAACTCCAACTGTGGTTGCCTTGGGCATGCACACACATCCCAACACCACACCCTCCAGTATTTCGCACCTGGAAACAGCGACGGGATTGCAGTCCCCGAATCATCATACTAGCCACCTAATGGTGCAGTGGGAAAATGACTAGCAAGCCAGACTCAACGGCACACTTTACCTTTTAATCATCATACTAAAGATCACTGCTGTAGTCACCGCAATCGCCACCCCCAAATTACAAATCGCGGAAGACTCTTCTACATGATACATTCATTTACTCTGAAATAAACTTCATTTCACTTGACTGAAAAGCCAAGAGGGGGTTGGTATTTGGGGTTCAACATATGCTAGGAAGGTCCTGTGGTGGTAATGTATGTTGACAGGTCAACACATATTGGGGTGACCGTGGTAGGCCTCTTAAGTAGTCAGGAGCTTACATACATGTGTACTAGAGACAAGATGCATTTTCCCACATTTGACCTCTATAAACCCCGAGAAAGGAAAATTAAGCCTGGAAAATTACAGTTCTATCAAGCCACATTGGCAAAAGCTTAAGGCATTTCCAAAAGCTAATAATGGGATTAGGGCAATGAAGGAGAACAGGGACAGCTGGAGTGTATGCAAGAGGAAACTCTGGGGCACACAAGTCTATGCAACTCAGCACTGTTCATAACCAAGGTAGTCCCCACTAGCCCAAAAGCAGCAGCAGGAGATGGGGGTATCACAAGAAATGGATGGGAAAGGGACAATTAGAAAAACCGCATTTGAGAGTCTTGGTCATTCTTGGCCTTTCTCAATCCAGGTACAGAAATGGAACCTCCTTATCCATTTTAGGTGTGTTGCAAATGTTTGTGTGCATTTCCAGTCTCTAGACCACAGCAGATGGGGTCATAGCCCAGTGGCAGAGCTGAACTATGGTCCCATAGCTCTATGGGAGAGCAGCTGTTTTGCATACCGAAGGTCCCAGGTTCAATCCCTGGTAGCCTCTCCCGGTAGGGTTGGGAGAGACTCCTGCCTGAAACCCTGGAGACTAGAGACACTGCCATCCAGAGTAGACAATACTGAGCCAGATGTAGCAATGGTCTGACACGGGCAGCTTCCCATGTTCTAAACCACAAGTATTGTTGGTGGATTTCAGACAGCAGGAAGGGTTTGGATATGGATGTCCAACCCCTGGAAGTTCCCAGACCCATCTTGAGTCAAGCACAAGGCACCTCCCAAGCTCAAGCCTGGTTCTTGGACAACTTGCTCTGAGCCAGCCTTCTCTGCCAGACCCCTTCCCTTTCCCCAAATATACCTTCGCAAGTGAGAAAATGGTCAGGGTGGGGGGGACTGGCTGATAACAATGGGCGGTGTTGTAGGCCTCATCTTAAGGCCTAGACACTCCCATCAGGAATATCCACTAAGATGCAAGGAGATGGCAAGACACACCATCATCTTATGGCACCTTAAACACTGTTTAGTGAAGCAGAAGCGTCATGGGCTGAAGGAACACTAACCCTAACCCAAACTTACATGTGGCTCACTGAACCAGGGAGAACGGAAAGCTACCATTCCAACACATCCCAGCAGCAACACATGCGCCTGACTCCTTGCAGGATGAGTCCCCTAGTCCCCGATAAAGGTAAAGTGTGCCGTTAAGTTGGTGTCAACTCCTGGCGACCACAAAGCCCTATGGTTGTCTTTGGTAGAAGTTTACCACTGCCTCTTCTTGCGCAGTATGAGATGATGCCTTTCAGCATCTTCCTATATCGCTGCTGTCCGATATAGGTGTTTCCCCTTAGTCTGGGGAACATACCAGTGGGGATTCAAACTAGCAACCTTTGGCTTGATAATCAAGTCATTTCCCCATTGCACTGTGAGGTGGCTCTACCCTGCTTTAACTAAGCCCAAGGGAGAGAAAGCTAGTTGAACTAATTGGCAAAAAGCACAAGAAGTTATCTGGACTACAGCAAGCCCTGAACTGGGGAGCCACTGTGGCTGGGGACGAGGGAGGTTGTCGTTTAACAACATCTGGGGACCTAAGGTTGAGAACCCCAGAACTAAAGGATGTCTGCAGTGGAGGTTCAAACTCACTGTCACTCCAATTTCGGTCCAAAGAGAAAAGTGACCAGCAAGGAGCTACGGCCAACAGAGCCAGTCAAGTGATGCTCTTGCCAGCGTGAAAGCTTTCGGGTCAGGCTTGCTCACTGTCATAGGCAATGGGTCTCTGCTCCTGCCACTGGCTACAGACTTCCGCTCACTTCTGCTTTTACTCATTATGTCCCCAAACTGGATAGATGCTGGCTCTTGAGATGTGAAGTCCTGGAAATAATTTGGGGAAAATGAAATAAACTACGTGTGTTTGCGGGGGGCGGGGGAGGTTAGGGGGGAAATTTCCAGGAGGGGAAAATGTCATTTTCAAAACACGATTTGGGAGCTGAATCGTGGCATATAATCGAGGGCTTGCCCAGCCCCTTTAATGCTGAGGAGAACAGGTCCATCCCTGCTTTTCCTCCGCTCACCGCCCAAACTGATAGCGCTCCTCCCAGCTGGGAGAGTGTGCTGCCAGCGCATGTGAATAGCTGGGGGGGGGAGAGCCACCAGTTCGGCAACGGCAGCGCACGGAGGAGAAACAGGGCTGGACCTGCTCTTCTCCGCATTAAAAGGGCTGGGTAAGCCCTCGATTTAAAGGAATGGTGCTGTGATTTGGCTTGTGAATCGCATTTTGAGGACACCCCTAGGTTTTTCTTCTTTTTCTCCCCCCAGGCCTTCACATCTCTAGTTGAGTTTGACCCAAAAAAGCACACACCATAACTGGAAATAAACCCCTACTTTTCCACTTCCACCATTAAAGTGCATCCTTCCTAGACGGTCCTTGTTCTTCTTTAGGGAATTTTAAAGCATACATAATTAGCAACATGGTAGAATTAGAGCCTAGCATCACTAACCAAAAGGCTGTACACCCAAGAGAAGAGGGAGCCGTCATCTAAGGAAGCTGCCATGCAAAGTTGCCTTGCAGAGGCCACTCCTGCAAGCCTCCTTCCTCTGTAGATAATAGTTCAGCTTTGTGGCATGCAGCAGGCAGGTGCTGCATGCTATAGAGACATAGGGACAGAGGAAGCTGCCATATACTGTGTCAGACCATTGGTCTTTCTAGCTTAGCATGGTCTTCACAGACTGGCAGCAGCTTCTCCAAGGTTGCAGGCAGGAGTCTCTCTCAGCCCTGTCTTGGAGATGCTGCCAGGGAGAGAACTTGGAACCTTCTGCTCTTCCCAAAGCAGCTCCATCCCGAGGGGAATAACTTACAGTTAGGAGAGAGTGCACGGAACCAGTCCAGGGCCATGTAAGAGGCCTCTGAACCGGTTCAGAACTGGGCCGGGCTGGCAGGGGGTGTCTGGCTTTTAGAGCGAGGGGGGAGTACTTATCCCTCCCGCCGCTTTTCTCCCTCCGGCACTCCACTTTGGTGCAAAGTTTTGGGGGCGGCAAAGTTCCTCCCTGCTGCCTCTGCCCCCATTGTTGTCCGGAAAAAGGGGAAGTTGCCGCCACGCATGTGCCCGTTGCCGCCATGCACGCGCGTGCCTCACATGTTGCGTGTGTGATGACACACACAATGTGTGACGTGTGCGGTGCGCAGCAGCGGGCGCACACCATGACGGGCACATGCGTGGCAGCAACTTCCCCTTTTTCCGGACGATGGGGGCAGGGGTGGCAGGGAGGAACTTTGCCGCCCCCAAAGCTTTGCACCAAAGTGGAGCGCCGGAGGGAGAAAAGCGGCAGGAGGGATAAGTACTACCCCCCCGCCCTTAAAGCCAGACACCCCCCAGTGCCGGACCACACCTCCGTGGTTCCATGCACATCCCTACTACAGTGCTCACACTTCTATTCTCCCATCTTCTTCCTTATGTCAGGAGCATCCACACCGACAATGAGAAGCCTCTTTGGCAACTCCAACTTGGCTCTTTTCATCACCGCAGACGTTTGAGGCTCAGTGGGGACCTTCCCATGAACTTCACATCTGCTGGCAGCCTATGGGCAGCTGTGGAACACTCACCCACACACACAATGGAGAGGAGTCGGGACACTGTTTGCAAAACATTGTGTCTGGCTGCAGATGAACCCAAAATGTGAAATCAGTAAAATCTTGGCTCTCTGGAGATGTATCGCCTATTTGCTTAGGGAGAAGCTAGTCTTTTCACAACAGACTATACAGGTATGCGATGTATCTCAGATTGCGGCGATTATTATCCTTTTACAATATTTTTACTGCAAACCCTTTGCAAGCCGTCCTGAACAAATTACTTTCAAAAGGTGGTAGAGAATCTTTAAGCTAGTAATGCTTTGCAGTTTGGAGTGAATAAAGCAAAGCACTGGCAAGAGCATCACATTCATTCATGCGCCAGACTCCTGAAGTATGGAGGAGATCGCATTACATGCTATTAGGGAGAGGTACCGCCTTCTGAATATGAAGGGAGAGCATGCTAAAAAGTTTGGCACTTTATGCCAACACAGGGAGAAGGCATGATACATACAGGCTTATAAAATTATACATGGTTTGCGGAAAGATGCTCTTGTCCTTAATGCCGTTAAGTTCTGCATGATGCGACTACTACTAGGCCAAGTGAACCGATCATTTTCCATGCATGACCCAGAATTCATGTACTGTCCATTTCTTCACATAACTGCATTATGACCTTAACTGCATTAACTCAACATGCTTCATCTAACTCAGAACTTGTGAAACTGGCTGCCATAAAATGGGCTGATGGGCACCTGCCGGACGATTAGACAAATATCTGTAAGAGGAGTCCATCAATGGGCACTAGTCATGAAAGCTACATCCATGCTTTAATGGACATCCATGCTCAGAGGCAGTATTGCTGGAAAGCGATGGTGTGTGTGGGTGGGGGGTGCTATTGCCAGCATCTGGTTGGCCGCAACAGGGCGTGTTCAAGACTCAAACCGGCCTGAGCCATTTTTGGAAAGGGCAGTATAGAAATTGAAAGAATGAATGAATGAATAATGCTAAGCCTAAAATTCTATTTAGCTGCTGAAGACAATGGAAAGGTTGTGCCACCGAGTCAGTGTCAACTCTCCCCTGCTTCTCTCTCTCTCTCTCTCTCTCTCTCTCGGGCATGGCCGCCAGGTGAAGGCCGAAAACTGGCCGAGGGGGTGATTTTGAAGGCTGGCAGGGAGAGGGGGGACCTCAATGGTCCCCACCCCCTGCCTCCAGGAACTCTTGAACAGAACCAGTTCAACGCCAAACACGTTCAACATCAAGCCTGTTTGCACACCCCTAGTCCAGAATGCAGCAGCCAGGTTGGTCTCTGGGTCATCTCAGAGAGACCATATTACTCCCGTATTGAAAGAACTACACTGGCTGTCGCTAGGTTTCCAGGCAAAATACAAGGTGCTGGTTATAACTGATAAAGCCCTAAATAGCTTAGGCCCTGGGTATTTAAGAGGAGATCTTCTTCGTCATGAACCCCACCACCCACGGAGATCATCAAGAGTTGCCACTGGCTAATATGGTGGCTACTCTGGGACAGTCCTTCCCCCTCCGCTGCTGCCCCGAAGCTTTGGAACATGCTCCCTGCTGAAATAAGAGCCTGCCCATCTCTAACAACTTATTAAATGTCTTTAAAGACACAACTACTCACCCTGGCTTTTAATTAAACATTGTTTTAATCATTTTAACATTGTTGTAAGATTTTAAATTGTTGTAATGTTTTAACTTTTTCTCTAACATTTATTTTCAGCTAATGTTTTGATTCTTCTGTTATTTATTTTAAACTAATGTTTTAAATTTTTCCGTTGGTGTTTGTTTGCAGTGTTGTAAACCACCCAGAGACTTAAGTTTGGGGCAGTATAGAAGTATGTTAAAGAAATAAATATCTACCCTCCATGGAAGCAAGGCTGGAAGATTTGTGTACATCCAGTCCTGCTCCAGCCATGAGCTTGAGCAAGGCCCCCTCAGCCTGAGCCCTGTGAAATGAGAACCTCCTTATGGGGCTCTTGCAAGGACCAGTAAAGCCTCTTGCCCGCTTACATGCTGTGTATGCGGTAAGCTGAAGTCAGCAGTGCTGTCAAGCTCTATACCCGTTTTCTAGACACGCAGCACGATGGAGTGAACTAAAGGAGACTGTGCCAATGTACTGGCAGTAAGCACAGAGTGCAATGTTTGCTATTGTGCTTGATAGTGGAAATAAGTCCAGCTGGCCACTGAAATACCATACTCTGGGGTCCTCCGCTCAACACAGCCCAGCCAAGAAACTGTAAAGGAGATGTTTAGCATCCAAGGACAAAAGCCATGGCATCCCCCTGCCCTGCCCTGCCCTGCCCACTTCATTCTGTTGGAGGACTGATCAGATCTTCCCACCAGAATACTTGAGTTTCCCCACTACAGAAGGGAAGTTGGGTTGCTGGATTTTGAGCCTTGAGAAATAGACCTTTTTCTTCCTTTCCTTTGCACTGTTGGCCACAACTAAGAGCCTTCCCAAGAGGGAAATAACCTCTCTGCAGCTCCTCATTCAAGGTACTTCAGACCTGATCTTCAAAGGGGCCAAGTGGATATACAGGGGGAAAGGCATGCTAAGTATTTCTTAATCTTGCTCTCTACAAGCTAGGGTCAAGGGAAGGGGAAGGGGAGAAGATTAACCTCCTCATTAAATAAAGTGAGGAAAACCACTTTGGCAAATAATAATTGATTTCTAAATTTATCCCATGATTAACTAAATCTCCCTTAGACAAATCTGCACGCAGGCTGGAAGGCAATGATTTAGCATTCCTGCCTCCTACGGGAATGTGCAAACATGCAGATTGTATTTGCACGATTCAAAACCTAAGCTTACCAGCAGTAAATGAAAGATGGTGCCATCAACTCTTAGCAACTACAGAGCCATGTGGTTTTCTTTGTAGAAGACAGAGGTGGTTTACCATTGTCTTCTCCCGTGCAGGATGAGATGATGCCTTTCAGCCAGCCATCATCTGAAAGGGGGGCTGTGTTCATCCTTCTCTCTGACGCCCCCCCCCCGAGTGAGGGAGATAATGAAGAAAATAGCGAGGGGTGGAGCTGGAGGGCCCTCAGGAGCTGGGGGCCTGTGTTCTTTGAACCCTTTCGCTCAATTATAGCTACGCCCCTGCTTTCAGCACCTTCCTATATCGCTGCTACCCCATATAGGAGTTACCATCAGTAGCCCTCTTCAATCTAAGCCCCAGTATGAGATCTGCAGCCTCCCTGCAAGTACGCCAAACCAGGCAGACCCAGAAACCAACTCAAACCACCCAAGTGCTTTCCCATGTCAATTCAGCAGTTGAGCACCATTCAAATATGGGGGTTTGTGTAGACTAAATGATTTGGCATGATATAGGCATTCATGGGTCAGAACCTACTTAGGGTGACCACTGTTAAGTAGAGAAAGGCACCAAGTTAAGTAGAGAAAGCAGACAGAAGTGGGTGTGTTTGGGTGTGTGGAGTGGTTTGAGTGAGAGGGTGGAGGAGGAAAACTGGTCTGGTAGCAGCAAACATGAATTGCCCGCTTTGTTAAGCAGTGTCTGCCCTCATATGTGAGCGGTGTCTGCTGTAAGTTATTCCCCTGGGGAGGATGAGGCCACAGCTCAGTGGAGCAACATTTGTTTTGCATTCAGAAGGTCCTAAGTTCAATCCCTGGCAGCATCTCCGGGTATGGCTGGCAAAGACTCCTGCCTGAAACCCTGGAGAACCGCTACCAGAATGTGTAGACCATACTGAGCTAGATGGACCAAGGGTCAGTATAAGGCAGCTTCCTGTGCTTCTATGCAGATACATGCTGATAAAGGGTAAAAATGGCTATGTGGGGGCCATGTCAAAATTCAAGCCTCTCTCTATACTCCAGGTATATACGTTCAGCCACCATGCATCCAACAGTGTGGGTTATGACATCGGGGCTTCCTTGAGGTGTTTCTGTGGGGAGATTGGGACTGAGATAAAGTACCATGGCCTAAGCCACCTAATGATGCAGCAGGAAATGACTTGACTAGCAAGCCAGAGGTTGCCAGTTCGAATCCCCACTGGTATGTTTCCCACACTATGGGGAACCCCGGGCAGCAGTGGTATAGGAAGATGCTGAAAGGCATCATCTCATCCTGCACGGGAGGAGGCAATGGTAAAATTCATCCTGTATTCCACCAAAGACAACCACAGGGCTCTGTGGGCACCAGGAGTCGACATCGACTTGATGGGACACTTTACTTTACCATGGCCTAGGCAGTCATTTTGAGAATGGCAATATGGGATAAGCAGGTAAACAGTGAATAGATCCCTGTGAACATATATTATACATTTAATATACAATATAATATATATTATACATTTAACCCAATCCAATCTTTATTAGGATCATAGACTAGAGTACAAAAACACAAAAGACACCAAAAAAAACCCCAGAAATATACATTTAATATATTTTTACATTGCCTTTCAAAAAATTTATACTCAAAGCAGTTTACATAACAGAATATCCAAATACAAGACATACTAGCAAGACAACAAAACCAGCACAATAAATACAATGCAAGACCAGCTTCAAAATATTCAAAGCAATATAAACAAAAAGAGAAGCATCCCCTGCAGAAGCCCTAAGTGGGAGGGCCTTATATATAGACTCATCAGCAGAAGATGTCCATAGCAAATGCCCTAAAGGCAGAGCGGGGAGCACTGGACCCGTGCTAAAATGCAAGTTTATAGTGACACATACGTCTGGCACATTTCAACAATAGTCATTTTCAAGAGCAAAGGAACCTGGACTCTTGTTTTGATGGCAACAGAACGGGTAGATTGGTGTCATTCTTGCCATCAGGATAGGGCAAGATTATTTTGCCCTTGAAAAAGTCTATTTTCAAGAACACATCACAATAAATCAGTTTAGCACACCAATCTGAGACTATGCCACTCCTTTTTCATTTTCACTTTCTAGTGCTGCCGCCTCAGCCTTTTCTTCTGCTCCGACAGTAAAGAGCCAGTCGCAGCCTTCAGATAACCTCCGTTTTCTAACTTGGCAAAGCAACATCATACCTAGCAGCAGGAGCTACTAACTCTCCCCATGGCAGCTTCCCACCTTAGGTCGATGCAGGACCCTGGGATTAGAAGCCAAGCAGCTAGCTCAGCAAAGATTCAGTCTATTTATTACTTCTTGTTACTGGAGAAACCATTTTTTTTCTTTTTTTGTGTTTTTTTGTTCTTGTTTTATTGTTGTTTTTTATACAATTTCTTAGGAAAGGTTAAGACAGGCTTAGTAGTCACTGGTGCACTCCATTCTGCCAACATTACATCCTTGAAGAGAGAAGGAAAGGGAACCGTGGCCCCCGAAAAAGAAGTAGAAGGAAACACCTCTTGGTCCAAACCGGATACAGATGGGGCCCCTGCTTCCGGGACACATCCTTAATGAACCTCTTCGCTTTGGCTAGCAACACCTCTAACTCCGCCAAAGGAGAAAAAAAGCTGCGTTTTTCTGATGGAGTTTGTTCATCAGACGATTCCCCTTCTTCCTTATCTGACTCAGAAGACTGAGAATCAGCAGAGGGAGAGGGAGAAGGATGAGGGGCACCTGTAACACTGACCACAGCTGAAGAGAGACGAGCCCGCAGGTCCTGAAACCCCTAAAGATGTCACAGGAGCAACCAAAGGTCGTTTAGGAACTTGAACTCTCTCATCCGAGGAAAAAAGGGCGACTCTCCATCTTTTACCGAGCCACCTCCTAGGAGGAAGGGGGAAATGACAACGTTCAACTCTACGAAATAGTCCTTCTAACTGGGCTAGAATCAGCGAGGAAGAAAAGGAGGGGCACCTGGAGTGCTTGGAATTGACATCAGGAACCCCACCCAAGCCCGAGAAGAAGAAACTTTACAACCCGCGGATGGAATTGCAATGGCAGCGGTCTGCCCAGATGAACCCAGCTGAACAAGCAAGGGGGATACCAAGGATAAACACTGCTTCTTTACAAAGTCCCCCAACCACTGCAACTCACCAAAGGACAGGGCTTCATTTTTAGGGCCAGTCATTATGTCTGGTGCCTCAGCGGGTATCCCCTGTACGAGTCCCGAAACGGACTGCTGCATAACCTGAGGCGGGCCCTTATCCACAGGCTCGGGCTGCGAAGCCTCTCAAACGGCCACCGAAGTTTGAGTGGGAATTTCTGACGCAACCGCTTTTGGTTGCTGCACCTGGACTGCCTGAAGCTGAAGCCTCTCACTAAGGGGAGCCCCACCGGACACTAGCTTGCGCTTTCGCTTCTTCTTAGAGCCCTCTTGCTCCTTTAAATGCTTCATTTCCTTTGCCACCTTTCTCAGTGGAGCAAGCTCTAGGCACGGAGCTGTCTCAGAGCTGAGGCAAGCGGTTCCCTCACGGGAGACCGCAGCAACCGCAACCGCGGTCCCTTGCGAGGGAGAAACGGGAGTCGGCGTAACCTCCGAAAAGGGGCCTTCCGAAACAGCACCCTTCAATATATCCCCACAGTGAACAATCTCCATGGATGGAGACAAAGAAAACAGGGAATGGGGAGGGGGACCCAACGAGGGACAAACAAAAAACAAGAGTTTTATTTTTTTACAAGACAAGGGGGGAAACTAAGAAAAAACACGACTCCCTTCCCACCTTTGCACACAGAGAAAGAAAAAACAGGCCTGAAAAAGTAGATTCAAGAAGAGACTGGACAGCTCATGGAATGTCTACGAAGTGAGATAGGACCGGAACTGAGCTCAGTGAGGCTAGAGAGCAGCATAGTCAAGGCAGATCTAAAATCTGATTGGTCCTCTCTCGAAGCATGAGGAGGCTGACAACTCGTTATGTGAGGATGCCCTCCCCATGCTTTGGAAAAGCCTTTTTTCCCCTTTTTAAAAAAAACTATTGATATTCAATGTGTTTTTTGGACACACACCTCCAGCGGGACTCTGATACTGTGGCTACAAGAGCAGAAGCTCTGTGATGTCGTTGGCCTCTATTCAATTAAGTCTGGCAATTCACCACCAGCAGACGCTGCTTTGAGGTACAAGATGCAATTTCAGAGCTAGACCGCAGAAAGAAAGAAAAAAGCGCAGAAGGAACAGAGCCGCATGGAGATGGGCATAGTGACCATTCTAATGAGGGCCTTAAAGAAAAGAAAAGTGTTTAGAGCTGGAACTCTTATGTTGAGGGTGCAATTTTTTTGGAGCAGTCGACATGTTAGCAGATTGTGTTTTCTGAACAAAATCAATACTCCTGCTCAAAGAGGAGTTGGGCATTGAGGCAGGCGGGAAGAGCGTCTGCTCAAGGTTAATCAAATTCTGCTGCCGAGCAAGGAACACGGCTGTTATTTTCTGAAGCTGAAGGTTCTCGGGTGCCCAAGATCCTTAGACGAACAAGGTAGAGAATGTTGGCACTTTTTATTGAGCAACATTCATTACTCATTTGATGAGACAAAAAAAAAAAAAAGATCAGAACCACCAAGCTGAAGATTTGGCTTCAAGTACTAGCAGAAATACACCATGATAATGCTGGTTCATCATCTGAACAAGCTGCCTGACCAGGTCACAGAATCTCATTTCCCTGGGTTGCAAGGGATAACTGAGGCAGGCTCCTTTCATCTATGTTTCAGATACAGGACATACAGCTTTAGAGAATTAAGCGTCATTTGGTGGCAGAGCACATGTCTTGCATGCAGAAGGGCCCAGGTTCAATCTCTAGCAGCATCCCCAAGAAAGGCTGGGAAAGAATCTGGGGAAAAACCTCCATTGCAGCCCCTGGACTTTGGAATGCGCTCCCTGTTGAAATAAGAGCCTCCCCATCTCTGGCAACTTTTAAAAAGGCACCGAAGACACATTTATTAACCCAGGCTTTTAATTAGATTTAAAGTTTTAAATAATTTTAATATTGGGTTTTAAATGTTTTTTATCTTTTAAGAAATTTTCATTGTTAATTAAGTTAATGTTTTAAATTATTTTAATTGTAAACTGCCCAGAGATGCAAGTTTTGGGCACGATAGAAATATTTTAAATAAATAAATAAATAAACAACAATAATAAATAAAGATCCCAGCCACAAACCCTAGAAAGCATCTGCCTGTCAGTGTAGACCATACTGAGCTAGATGGACTGAGGGTCTGGACTTAGGAAAAGGAAGCATCATATAGTCATCTAAATGGACAATATGATGGTTTTAGTCCTTTATTATTTTGATCCCAGGATATGTGAATCCTACATAACTTTATCCAAGTGGGAAAGCATCGGAAAAGGCCTCACACATTCACCAGTATATAAAGAAGAAAAATTCCAAGGATACTAGCAAACCAAGGTGTACATAGATTTTTAAACCTGTTCCACGAAAAAAAAAAATCCAAATCCTGTATCTTCTTCTAAAGGTTTAGAACTCTGTTCACAAGCAACTGCATGAGCACCACAGTGGACCGAGACCATCACCACATTTTTATAAGTACATACAGGATATACTAGGAATACTTTATGGAAAAGACCTTAAGTAAATCTAAAGCTTCTAGTTGCACGTAAGAGACAACCATTTCTTCCGTTGTGAACTGTACTGCACTCCTCTCTCGTCTTGACACTCCAACACTGCATTGGCGTTTAAAACTTCAGACTGCTGCGAACGAGACAGGTAGATGCACCAACTCCAGATGATGTAGGCTCTGGCCCACAAAGGTTTATGCCACAATTAATGCATTTGACTAAGAGTGCCTCTTTCAGGCAACTACATTGGCTACCGCCTCCCTGCCTTGAGTGGCCACTGCATGCACTAACATGTAACTCAGTTCCCTGAATCTGAATGGGAGTTCCCTGAATTATCTTGCCTCACTCCTGTTCACATCAAGGAGACTTGGAGGAAGGACCACCTCACACACGCTGGGGACAATGTCTTTTGAGCCAAGAATGAGAGACTCTTTAAAGACTATCATTTTAACCAGCAGGAAGGCACTGCTTTCGACACAGCAGTTTTATCTCCTTCAATGCATTCCATTCGATTATTATTTAATTAGGAGCTGGCCTGTTTGCATCATTTTTGCAAATAGAAGTTTAGTTTAATTAAGTCTATTGCCTCATTTCAGAGAGAGGGAGAAAGAGAGAGAGAGAAGCAGCAAGATGGCTGGGGGAAGAGGAAGGAAGAGCAGAGGAGAGCTGGTCTTATGGTAGCTAAGCAGGGTCCACCCTGGTTGCATATGAACAGGAGCCTAGAAGTGTGAACACTGGAAGATATTCCCCTTAGGGAATGGAGCGGCTCTGGGAAGAGCAGAAGGTTCCAAGTTCCCTCTCTGGCACCTCCAAGATAGGGCTGAGAGAGATTCCAGCCTGCAACCTTGGAGAAGATGCTGCCAGTCTGTGAAGACAATACTGAGCTAGACTGACCAATTGTCTGACTCAGTATATGACAGCTTCCTATGAAGAACAAACTGTCTACCTTAAGGGCTATGCAGAACTACTCCCACACCCTACCTTGTGCCTGGGAGGAAGCGTATTTTTTCTCCTTCACACCGGAGCCTTCATGAGGTTATGAATTACTGAACGGGGAGCTGTCTCTTTCATTTAGCAACAGGATGATGGAATGGAAATGCAAACCTCACAAGGTTACTGTCCCCCGAGCGGCAGGCACTGTGTATGCAGAGCGACACCCGGTGTGCCTTTCCCAAGCCAGTTCCCCTCGGAGCGGTTATTTAGGGACGGAGGAAACAAGACAAGCTGGTTACCAAGGTCTGCTTAGCTGCCGTTGCCTGTCAATCAGCACAGGACACCTCATATCAGGTCAAGCCAGGACTTACAAGCCTGATTGCAATGCAATGCAAAAGAACATGTGGCTCATCCCTGTTCAAGAAAAAGAGCAATGGACATAGGCAGATTCCAAGACTTGGCAAATACTCCCATAAAACTTCACTGCACACCAGAGGAGAATCAATGCACTTGCCTACCCACGTCATCAACATTTAAACATGGATTAAGCGTCTTGCTGGATCAGAACCCAGACTCTGTTCCCCATAAAGGCTAACCAGATGCCTCCAGAAAGACCAGAAGCAGTACAATGAGCTAACAGCCCTCCCCCACCATTGTTCCGTCCAGCAACTGGTATTGAGGTATACCACCTCTGAACATGTGGACTCCATATAGCCAACGTAGCGCCAACGTAGCGCCAACGTAGCGCCAACGTAGCGCCAACGTAGCGCCAACGTAGCGCCAACGTAGCGCCAACGTAGCGCCAACGTAGCGCCAACGTAGCGCCAACGTAGCGCCAACGTAGCGCCAACGTAGCGCCAACGTAGCGCCAACGTAGCGCCAACGTAGCGCCAACGTAGCGCCAACGTAGCGCCAACAGTAAATATCCTCCATATAGCTGTCATGACTAACAGCCATTAACAAACGAATGTTTCATTAAGATCATCCTGAGAGGTCCGTCTACAGCTGTCACCAGCTCATCTGGTGGCTATTCAGGGACAGGTCTTCTCTTTTGTCACCCCAAGAATGTGGAACGCACTCCCTACAGAAATAAGAGCCTCCTCATCTCTGACAACTTCTATCAAGTCTCTAAAGACACATTTATTCACCTAAGCGTTTTAACTAGACTTGTGGTGTAAATTGTTTTTAAGATTTTAATCTCTGTTTTAAGTTGTTGTCAACTGCTCAGACACTGAAATTTGGGTTGTGCACCCACCTAATGGTGCAGCAGGGAAATGACTTGACTAGCAAGCCAGAGGTTGCCGGTTTGAATCCTCCCTGGTATGTCTCCCAGACTATGGGAAAACGCCAATATCAGGCAGCAGCAATATAGGAAGATGCTGAAAGGCATCGTCTCATCCTGCGTGAGAGATGGCAATGGGAAACCCCTCCTGTATTCTACCCAAGACACAGGGCTCTGTGGTCGCAAAGAGTCGACAACAACTCAACAGCACCCTTTACCTTTTACCCATATATAAAATGATAGATAAAAGGTAAAGGGTGCCATTGAGTCGGTATCGACTCCTGGCAACTACAGAGGGTAAACAGATAGATAAGAAATCATCTCCTTTCTAGAGTCATCAACACACTTTAGGGCAGCAAAAACCACAGCGTGATAGATTCTTTCTTTTGCCCTGAATCAGCTGTCAATTATTTTAACTGTTTTTAATTGTCTCTGTTGTCATTTATTTTGTTTTGTTGTAAACTTCCCAGTAACATAACTTTTGGGCATTATAAAAATATGTTCAGTAAATAAAACAAATAAATATCCATGTCAGTGGATGCCCCCAAACTTTTCTATCATCAAATAGGGCCAACATACACTCTGATTTCTCACACTATGCCTAAAACAAACCTCTCTTGTGTCCCACCCCCAAGCCTTGGCTCTTCTACACTGAAAAGCTTCCTACACCTTAGCCTTGGGCTAGTAGGGAAGATTCCCCACCCTTTTCTGCATGCTGGTTGCCCCCTCTCAGAACCTTTTCACATTCAAGCCCTGGGCAGTGTACCGAAGACCAGAGGGATGCCATCTACACCCACACGGCTTGAAGTTGGTTAAACTGATCCATTTCCCGTCAATTTCATGCTGTCACTATCCATACAACTTTACCTCACCTTTGTAGGTAACACTCTTGGGTGTTCCAGGCTCCCTTGGTAAAGCACCAGGACTCGGTTTTGGCTGGTTAGGCATGGGACCAAAAACCCATTCCTGTGGATGAGTCCAACTATTCAGCCAAACCAGGAGGTGTCATACTCCAGCCTCCTCCCTCAAACACCTTCTCACACAAGGTGTTATTGCAGGTTTAAAGCCAGACTCATTAAGATGAGCCTATGGGGCCTTTAATAAAAACTGTCCTTTTTTGCCCTTTATCCCAGAGCCAGTTTAGACAGAGTATCAGGAATTTATTGAAGGGGCCAGAATTCCCGCCTCTGTTTTATGCTCAACTTTTTCTCCTCCAAGTGCCTCAGGGGGAAGCAGGCCAAATTGTCCATGAAGAGTGAGAATTCTCATTTTCTCCACCGAGTAGCACGTTGGAGGCCTTGAGGCAATACAGAAGCTATCAAAAAGTCCAAATAGGGGAAGGGAGGGGAAGAAGCATCTATGCCAGCCCTGAACAGAAAATATACAAACAGACGAGAGAAAGTGCTGCAACAGACTCAAAACAAAAGCGTCCCACAGGACAACTGTCTATACGGGTTCCTTGTGAAACTGGGCCTAGTCCTTGACCCAGAAGTCAAGGACGGACTGTGGGACTGTCTATACGAGTTCCACAGTCCTTCACTGACTTCTGGATCAGGGACTAGGCCCAGTTTCACACTCTCTTCAGTATCCCACATTCAGATCAGTTCACCCAAGCCAGCCCAAGTGAGTTTCCACTGGGCTCTCTCCTGAACAGTAGCTCTCCATTTCCAGTTACTCCAACACGGATGCATGCACACTCCTCAGGTCTCTGCTGCTTCATTTTTACTTGCACAGAGACCTAGTAGAGCTTTCCCCCAAATCTGCAAAATACACACAAGGATGAGAAAGAAGACTGATGCTTCTGGACAACCAGAATTCCCAGACACAGACTAGTTCCTCTGCACCACACCATATACATCTAAGGCCATGTGTGTTCCATGATAGCTAATTCAACAGAAATTGTGCAGGACAATTAAAGCGAAAGGAAACTCAATACCCATGCAGCAAGGTAAGGGAAGCCAATCGCCCAGTATCTATTACAGATGTTACATGCTTACTGCAGAGTTAACAGTCAAACCATGGTTCAGCCATCAAGACCACACCTTGGGCTAATGTGCTTCTTCCTCCCTGGTCTATTCAGATGTATAGACCAGGGATTATCTCTCATTACCTGGTTCTGAAAAGAACTGTTTGTTATTACATCCCAACTAGGCACACCAACGTGTGTAAACCATAACTTGTCCAGATCAGGCAGAAAGAGAATCTGAGTGAACAAAGCACCATGCTTTGGCCATTGTGAGAGAATTGTGTCACTATTTCAAACGAATGGTGCAGCGGGGAAATGACTTGATTAGCAAGCCAGAGGTCGCCGGTTCGAATCCCCGCTGGTATGTTTCCCACACTATGGGAAACACCTATATAGGGCAGCAACAATACATGAAGATGCTGAAAGGCATCATCTCATACTGTGCAGGAGATGGCAATGGTAAACCCCTCCTGTATTCTACCAAAGACAACCACAGGGCTCTGTGGTCACCAGGAGTCGACACCGACTCGATGGCACACTTTACCTTTATTTCAATCTAGGCCTCCATTCAACCCAACTCTCTAGTGTCCCCACCAAGAATTAGGTCATCAGTTTTTCTTTTCTCTATAACCTTTTGCTTATTCACACTTGCCACCAAATACACGTGAGCCCAATTCTATGCCAAATACAGGTCAGCCCTAACAACAGGAATTAGGCCAAATCAATCCAGCCAGAAGCAAGCCCAATTCTTTCCCGATCCTCCTGCTCCCCTGACATCCCACCAAGCGGCCACACTGGACTTTATAAGGAATGCATCTGGGGACTCCTCTGGGCCAATTTGCAAAGAAGGAAATGTGTTCTTCTCCTGTACAATTACTTGTATTAAGTTACTTCCCCGATAAAGCCCCAATGAAACACAGCCCTTGCCTTCTCAAGTCCTTCTCCAAAGTTCCAGCCAATTAAAAAGCATGTGGTGATGCCTCTATGGCTAAGATCACAGCTTATCTATGGTGTGTTGATTATTCAGATCAATTATTTGCTCTAACTTGGAAACCTTTTATAAATTTTAATACAGCATCTGGTCAACACCCACACCCAAGATTTGGTTTTTTCTTGAGTATGAGATTGATTAATTCATTGTTCTTCATTCTCTGCACTATCTGATGAGAGGGGGAGATTTGGCAAGGGAGGGAAGTTGAATCTTGGGATTGTTACTTATAATTTTTGGATTGTTACTTACAATTTCTGGAAGTTCAAGAGAAGTATACATTTTTATTTTTTAATAAACAAAAATGATTTAAGAAGCACGCAGTGGTTCTTAAGGGCTTTCCATATGTTCAGCTCCCATTCAGATTTCCATATGCATGAGAAAGTGAAGGCAAGCAAGCAGGAAAGCCCAAATGAGTGAGAAGAGCAAAACAAAAAGGAGAGAGGACGAACAAGCCCACAGACTCAAAGCTGCCTTTTTACACTGCATATACTCGAACTATATTTCTTTATACCTCTCTGGTATAAAGCTGGAGCCTTCACAATCAACACATATGCTAGAGTTTCAGGCTGCCTGTACCGTCCAACACTTCCTTGAATTCAGGCAGACTTCTAAATAACATGTATATATACCAATGACGGTTCCTTCTTACCTTCAGGGCAGTCAAACCAGCCCAGTTAATTTTAGATTTCTGTGGTTGTGCACAGAAAGTCATTTCAAGGTCATATATTAGCTGCTTCTCAGCTAGGGTCTTGGGGAATTTGAAGGGGTTTATGATTGCCAGAAGCTTACTGGGAAAGGAAGGAAGACTAGGGGGGAAAGACTGGCATTTCACTCATGCCGGGGTAATTAAGGTGAAACAAACAGGCAGCAGAAGCTGAAAAGAAACCAACAGAGACTGTTCATCTCAAGTCGGGAGAAAATCGAAAGGCCCAGGAAAGAAACCTTTGATGAATTTACCTGTATTCAGTGCTCTGGAGACTGCACTCAAAACCAAAACAAGCAAATCTCTAAGTTTTGTACCAGAAGCAACCTAAAATAGCGAGTTCCAATAGCACCTAAGTTACATGTGCATAGAGAGCAGCTATGTGAGATAGAAAAATTTCCATGGATTTCCCACCCACCCACCCCTGAAATTAACAGCTGGCTATATTAATACGCTTCTTGAGTTTTCGTTTTTCAAAAATACTTTGTAAGAACAGGGGTGGCAGAAGAGAAACAAGACTATATGCAGCAAGGCAGGACAAAATAGTAGCCAGGGTACAGGAACATGCATGTAAGGAGGAACGGGGACCACTGCCTAACTTTGCATAGGAACGTAAAGAAAAGACCGGGTGGAACAGGCCAAAGGCCACATCTAGTCCAGCATCCTGCTTCATGCAGTGACCAGCCAGGTGCGTCTGAGCAGTCCACAAGGGGCCGGGGGGTGGGTGGGGGAGTAACCACTCCCTCCTGTAGGCCCTTCCCTAGCACCTGGGGTTCAGAAGCAGGTCGCCTCTGATCCTGAAGCAAGGCTAATAGCCACTGGCAGCCCTATCCTCCATGAATTTGCATAAGCCCCTTTTGAACCCGTCTAGATTGGTGGCCATCACTATATCCAGTGGCAGCGAATTCCATAGTTTAACTACACATTGTATAAAGAAGTACTTCCTTTTGTTTGTCCTGGATCTCCCAGCATTTTGCTTCAACAGATGTCCCCAAGTTTACAGATATATGACGAGAGAGAGAGAGGTGATCTCCACACCATGCATTTTAAGTTTTACACTTGTCTATCATGACCCCTCTTGCCCACCTTCTTTCTAAACTACAAAGGCCCAAATACTGTTGTCTTTCCTTCTACAGGAGAGTTGCTGATCATTAACCTGGAGACAGGGATATAATTCGATTTACATCTCCCTTCTTTCAGAAGGAACTCATTCACTGCACTTGTTTAGCAATTAGGGGCAGGGAAACAGAGGTTAGATCATGTGTGATTGATTAAGTGCCGTCAAGTCAGTATGGACTTTTAGCAACCACATAGAGAGATTCTCTCCAGGATGATCTGTCTTCAACTTGGCCTTTCAGGTCTCTCAGTGGTGCATTCATTGCTGTCATCATCGAGTCCATCCACCTTGCTGCTGGTCATCCCTCTTCCCTTCCCTTCCCTTCCACTTTCCCCAGTATTATGGACTTCTCAAGGGAGCTGGGTCTTCGCATAAAGTGTCCAAAGTATGATAGCTTGAGCCTAGTCATTTGTGCCCCGAGTGAAAATTCTGTGCCTAATTCCCCCCACTGAAAGCAACCCATTCTTGCACAATACTATTGTTCAAGTATTTCCAATACTTCTGCCAGTGAGGAAGTCCCCTATTGTGTCTAAGAGGATTTCCACTTCAGAGTTTGTAGTTTTTAATGCGGCATGGGTTGGTACCAGCCTTCACACGCAGCACAAAATCTCACCACTGTTTATGAAGGTGTCCAAGAGTGCCACATCTACCTGACCACTAAAAAGCACTACTCAGCCTCCACGTGGGTTCTACACTGTCACCAAAAATGGAGAGCATCCATCTCTGCAGAAATACGATGGCTCAAGCATGAGGGAGGTTCCCCTTTCAAGCCAGAGGAGTCCTCTCATCAATCAACTGTCACATCAGGTTAGCTAGCAGACCAAATTATCTGAGAACGGCTCCACACTTTACACAGCCAGTGTATTTGTCCTGGGCACCCCAGCGGTTCCTGCAGCAAACTGGTGAGCCGTAAGTGACAGTTGCATACCATAACTCAACAAAAGAACAGCCCTGCTGGATCAGGCCCAAGGCCTATCTAGTCCAGCATCCTGTTTCACACATCGACCCACCAGATGCCTCTGAGGATCTCACAGGCAAGAGGTATGTGCATGCCCTCTCTCCTGCTGTTGCTCCCCTGCAACTGGTATTTAGAGGCCTTTTGCCTCTGAGGCTGGAGGTGGCCTATAGCCACTGATAGACCTCTCCTCCATGGCACCTGTGTGCTGGATGTTTGTGAGTGGGGACCGAGTCTCAGCTTCATAGATTCCTATCCATGGTTTGCTTAAAGTTGCCTGCCTTTTACCCTTTAGGTGCAGAAAATTGTGCTTTAAATACCCATGTCTTTGTCAAGGTAAAGTCTGGGGCCACTCCAGCAATTTCAAGCATCAAGAGCTGCCTTACCTCCAAATCATTTTAAACTACCTACTGTAAATGCACTATCTAGCACTCCTCTCCTCCAAATCCTGTTTTCATTTCGGTTTTGATTACTCATCAAATCAGCGAAGCCTTTGCATCAATTTATCGCAGGCACGCTCTCTCAAACACACATACGCACACACAGAGTTAATTTATCCTGATCCCATCAAAGCACTAAAGGTTTATGCCTCAATGTTAAACAATGAAGTCCTTGAACACACGCGGTCTCAGAAAATAAACTGCTTACTGGACAAGATGCTCGGGGAACTGCTTTCCTGGACAAAAGCACGGCGGCTCATCTGCACACCTGGTCATATTTCGCTGCTCTCACTTCCTGGACTAGGAACTTGTGTGCCAAACCAAACCTCAAAGTGATCAGGGACAAAAACTGCTTCTCTAACTTGCAAGACCATCAGTTCATGGTTTGTTGTGTGTGTTTGTTTAGTTTTTTTGTTTTGTTTTGTTGGGGGGGGGGGGCATTTTTCTTCACTACAAATCCAGACCCAGCATTCTGCTACCAAACAGGCTGAAGGCTACAAACTAGACTGTAGGAGTAGGTACTGAAAACGCACAGAATTTATCTTCCCAATCATGGGGGAAGCAGTCCTGTGATACCATATTTACCCGATCACAAGACTCTAAGTTTAAGATGACACCTTTAAAAATCGAGATTAAATAATAGAGATTTAATAGAGATTACTCCCTTGTTCACCCATCCCCAAGTAGCCACCAGACGAGCCAGTGGCAACTGCAGATGAACCTCTCCTGATGATCTCAATGAGCAGTGTGGTTCATAGCAAAGACAACATTCTCTTCAATACCCAGGGCCTAAACTGTTTAGGGCTTTATAGGTTCTAACTAAGACCTTGTATTTTGCCCAGACGCTTATCAGCAACCAGTGTACATCTTTTATGATAGTAGTGATATGGTCTCTCCGAGATGACCCAGAGACCAACCTGGTTGCCGCATTCTGGACCAACTGTAGTTTCTGGACTATGTACGAAGGCAGCCCCACATACAGCACATTGCAGCAATCAAGTCTGGAGGTGAATTGTCCCCTTGGCTAAGCAGGGTCCAAGCACTGGGGAAGGGAGGTGAAGTGGGAGGTACTGGCCCCACTTCCTTTTCAAAGTCCAACACCAAGATTAAGACCATGCCAAGAGCTGATCACTTCCTGAACTTTTTTTGATGCCCTGATGAACTGGGATCACATTTAGCATATTTGTGTTTACAACTGTGCCATGTTATTATTATTTTTTGATTGATTGCCGCCCAGAGACATAAGTCTGGGTGGGGTATAAATCTGAATGAATGAATAAATAAATAAATAAATAAATATTATAGCACTTACATTATATATATATAGCTGGAGCTCTCTAAGCGGTTTACAATGATTTAGCACATTGCCCCCAACATTCTGGGTACTCATTTTACCGGAAGGATGGAAGGCTGAGTCAACCTTGAGCCCCTGGTCAGGGTGCTTTATATATATCACAACAAGATTTCCCAAGCACCAAAACCATTTCAACTAAAGTAGTTTATTGCCCCCCACCCCCACAATCAATAAAGCACACTTAATGTAGTTTAGATGTTCTATTCAAACTAATTCAAAGTGTAATTTAGAAATAGCTTTTGCTGGAATACTAGAAAACATAAGAAGTGACAAATTACAGTATACTCTTGCACATTTTTAGATTAAAAAAAACAAAAACATGAAGGCACTCAAAACTGTTAACATGCTCATTTTCACTCTCCCAAAGAACCATGCATTTATAATTATACATGCATGCATGATTCCTAGGGATAGTCACCTGGAAAAAAAGTTAATTACACGTTTGAAACCACCCAATTTGACTGATATTGCATCCATTCATTATGTTGCTAATTCATTTTACAGAACAAGGCGTTGTTAGAAATGCAAGCCTTTCTGCGCATCGATACAGCTGCAGAAACCTTTCCACATGGGCATGCCTCTCACATTCCCCGCATGAACCAGAGGATTCAGGGGAGGAGAGAACAAGCGTCTTGTTGCGGTCTGCACTGTGTTTCCAAGCCAACATAAGCACCCCAATCCCAGTACAAAGTAGCCATTGGACTACTACTCATATTCTCTCAATACACAGAGGGAACACACACTATGCACCGTGTAGAGTAGGAATCCTCAACGTTGGGCCCCCAGATGTTCTTGGACTTCAACTTCCATAATCCCCAGACCCAGTGGCCTTTGGCTGGGGATTATGGGAGTTGAAGTCCAAGAACATCTGGGGGCCCAACGTTGAGGATCACTGGTATAGAGGATCCAGAGAGCAGAAAACCTGGCTCAGAGAATCAATGACAATATCAATGGTCTCTTCCTGGCAACCTGACTTGTAGAGCCCTCTATCCGATACCCTTTTGGAGATGGGTGACCAGAACCTGGTGTGGCTTGACCACAGATTCATCCATTGACATCATACTTCAGGACTTATATTCAATCCTGTTCCTAACCGCACTTGCCTTTTTCCACTGCTGCAGTTGACCTTTTCAGTGTACAAATTCAAGATCTTTTACTTGGGAAGGCACAGCCGATTCAGACGCCATCAGCACATATGAGGAAGGATAGAGTGGCCATTCCCCTGGAAATTCCAGGTTTCACGCAGATTTTAAGCATCTCACCCAAATTGCTTAACCCACTCAGATATGCCTGGATTTCAGCTTTCTTTCTTTTTGTTTAAGCTAAGCTCTAGCCCTTGTAGAAGCTGAGTTATGGAGCAAAACGTGCAGTCACTATTCTGCTCAAAAATTATTTTCAAGCCAACTGACATAATACATAAATTAGGAACATGCCTCCATGTCGATACAGAATCCTACAACCAAGCGTAAAGGAGAAGGAAGATTACACCAGGTTTAACAGGGTTTACGCCACATTCCCCTAAACCATACTTAGTTGTGGCCTGACACCATCTCCTTGTTGCTGGGAGCACCCAAACTTGCCGGCTTCCTTCAAAACCTACCCATGTGAGAATCAAGCTCAGCCATTCACAAGGAGATGAAAAGCAAATTTCTGGGCCTGACGACCCTATGGCCTCAGCCAAGAGTGGACATGGATAACCGCTCATTTTCTAATACTTAAGTCTTTGCAGCATCAATCATACGACTGCCAAAAACAATTCCAAAAGCAGCCATTAATAAATCAAAACTGGGAAATGGCAGGCAGGGCGATCCACAGTGCAGGGAGAGGCACAGGTGAAGGCCAAACTGTAAACAGAGTACAACGTATCTCTAGCACGGAAAGCCTTTTCCCCTTTGCTGTGGGTTTTATTGGGCCAACGGCGGTTAGTTTTAGTAATTCGAGAGCATTTAACTGGGCCTCAGAAAGAAAGGAACCATTGATCTCAACACAGCAAGCATGAAATTAACCAGCACAGGCTAACACTCGCAGTGGGGCAGGGGGCGCGCGGGGCAGGGGGCGCTCCAAACAAGTACAGTAAGGCATCACTCTCCTCCTCCACCCACGCAGCTTGAATTCTGAGGAAGTCTGCCTTTTAATATTGAGGTTTTGCATCAGAGGTGTAGTCTAAGAATGCTATTTCACAAACATGTTCACATATACATATACACACATCAGAAATAGCTTTTAGGGCTCTTCCCCCCCCACACACACACACACTTGTTTCTAGGGAAGGAAATGTGTCAGCATTTTTGAGGCAACGACAAAGTTCCTCATCTCTCAACCTAAACCCAATATTTTTGCCTTACTTAATATGGCCACCTGTGCACCCCAGAACATCCCTCTGTCAGGAGCTGTAGGTTTTTCGGGCTTGTTGCCATATCCTGTGCTAAAGTAGTATTGGGCCAGTGCCTTTTGAGCAACTCAAGGCCATTTTATACCAACTGCTATCATCCTTGTGTCCAGCACAGGCTAATCCAATTTTTCCAATCCAATACTTTTCATTTATATACAGATATTATGTACTTCTGAAGAAGACTGTTTCAAAACTGGTGAAATAACCTAGGATGCCTGTAAAGAGATTTAGATTTCCAATTTGTGAAGAATGAAGACATGTTTTGGCACCTCTGGCTTTCAAGTACCTTGCATGTTCTGTACTCCAGCTGTGAAGATTTGGTCTTGAACTTTTTGTACATTCACATTTTCTACTTGTTGCATTTTTGCATTTGTTGCATTTTGCTGATTCTATTCATGATCTGTCACCAGTTGTTGTATTTTGAATGTTTATAGACATTCTTTATGTGCATGTTTAATATATCTTGACCTTGCTTAAGGTCGTTTCACGGATCTCTGTTTATAATCCAATTAAGTATGCATCAAACCTCCTGCAGTTGATCTCAACCCTGTCAAATTTTTCCATCAAATCCCCAAATTTGTCACCCCAACCGCCTTACCTTTTGCTTAGCGTCCAAACTATCTATGAGTTCTGGAGAACTTGTAAGCTTGTTCAGTACTCCGATATTTTAGTTGGCCCTAATAAAGTTATTGAAAAACAGATTTAAATATGTGTAATACCATCACTACCCTATTGGGGGCCCTCGGGGGCTGTGGAGGCCCAGGGGTAAGAGCACCTCTGTGGCTAAATACAGGTAGAGCCTGTATTTAACCTCTGTCTTTTAAGGCATCATCTTCCATTCAGAGTTGCCTTCTTTGAACATACAGTATGTTTCCACAGCTTTTATTTTATGTTAAATTTTAAATTTATTTTTAAAAAATTTTTAAACTGTTTGAATTTTTGATGTAAACCTCCCTGAAACATTCAGGGATAGGCAATATATATAAATGCAACAAACCAGCACGTGAAGCAACCCACAGAGTTAAATGTCTTCACGGAAGTTCCAGCATTCAAACTTAAAGCTCTTGGCTGCCCATTTGCTCACGTACACAAGGGCCAGATGAAGACTGCAGAGATAGGGTGGATTCTTTCAGGGTTCCAAGGAAAGTGTGTGTGTGGAGGGGCCGGGGGGGGAGGAGAATACCAGATTCCTTACCAAAAAAAAGGTGAACAGTCCATCTCAAAAGAAATGCCAAACTCTTGGGGAAAGCCCCTTCAACGCAAAGGCCGAATTGCAACATGTGAGGTTTAACTGCAAGCTCCACATGTGGGTCTCACACCCCCTCATTCAACTATGATGTTTCTTTATTCCACATTCATGGGGGCGGGGTGTGTGCTGGAGAAAAACAAAGCTGTGAGCATCTAAAGGTGAACTAAGCATGGGAAAAGGAAGGCAATAAAACACATGAATGTTACAGAGAAAATAAAGCGAATGAGATACTGCAGAAATTACAGCCACCCAGCGAGCAAGTGAAAGAAACAGACTGTTCCCGGCTTAGCCAAGCCCCTATTATTATTACCAACACAGCTGTTCCAAGGCCTGTCTGTTTCCATAACTCAGGCAAACAGCCCCAGAAATCTTCATAACAAACAGCTGAAAAATACAAACACCAAGCGGCATAAGCAGCAATAAGTCATTCGGCAGGCAAGAGTGGAGGGGGAAAGACAAATAGCCCAAGCTGAGGGCCATTGCTGGCACCTTTTTAGGATGCATCCCCGCTAAACCAGCTCCTTCTCCTTGGTAATGAGCCACGCTCACAATCTGGAAGAGAAGAGTCTCCATCCATTCCACAATACTGCCCAAGGTGAAGGTCCCCGCGCCTCGAAGATCCAATCCAGGTCATGCAGAACTGCATGCAAACCCATCTCTTTCTATATCTTCTCTCAGTGTGTCAAAACAATCAGAAACCAGAGGCTACAATTTCTTGGACCAAGTTATGCCCATCCGCAGCTGTATGCAAGGACAAGTTTCACAGAGCTATTCAGTCAAAAAGCTAAACACAACTAAGCATACATGCTGAAAAATACTCTTCATCACCGGATGGCATCCAGAAAGGTGCAGAAGGCATTGTTTTACCCACATCTTCCTCTCATCTGGTGGGGATCAGAAAACCAGCTACTTTTTTGTTACAGATGTGCCTCCCCAGGTTGTGTTTAGGGTCCTTTTTGCAGACAATCAGAGGGGATTAAAATGGCGGTTCAACATAGCACTACACTCTCCAACAATGCCAATCCCCACGGTCAAAATCCTTCTACAAGCTTTGCAGAGATTTCTTTCTTCCATGAAATCATTATTTCATTAAGAGAACAACGGTAACGAAAGGCAACTCCTAAGTCACACAGCCCTATCGCAAACTTACTAATTTCAGGGCAGTTGACCAGTGATCGACCCCAGATTGCAGAAGCCCCTCCCAGAAGAGTTCTGTAAGCATGTGAAGACAGCTCTTTCCATCTTCAGAGTGGATGGCCGTTAGCTGTCTCTGGATTTTGCGGATTGCTGTTATGCTTTTATCAGTCACATAGTTTTCATGTCTTTTTACATTGAGACTACTGTACACTGCCCTGGGATTATATGATGAAGGGTGGCATAGAAAGCGGTGGGAGGTTGGGGGCGGGGGAGCTAACTAAATTATAGTCCCTGTAGCACTTCGCCAGTCCACTCTGGGCAGGCGGACATAGCAACTGTTTTGTGGGGTTGTAAAAATCTCCATGAATCAAACCTGAAAAATAGACAGACCTCAGTACACACTCTGATATCTGGATATCCTACATAAAGCATGTAACCAGAATCTGGCAGCTTCACAGTAAACAGCTGATGCACAGCCAATGCAAACCCTCTGAAGGGGCTGCGTTCTTCAACTGTGTGCATGGCACACAACAACATGCCCCAATCCTAGTTGCCAAGTCTACGTGTTGTGAAAGCCGTGCACCTACGTTCACAAGAGAACCTTCTAGAAGTAACAGAAGAGGGAGTATAACAGAGTGTTTTTCCAGCTCAAATCTCTTTAACTCTGGGATTGAGAAAAGAATGTGTTTCTACCACATTTTTGACAATATAACCAGTCAGTTATCGAGACGTGCGAGTGCACTGACCAATGTCAATTTACAAGACCTATGTCCACTGGCACTTGACCAAGAAGTATGTCGAAACAGAGGTCACTGAGTCACCATGGTGTGTGGACTTCTTCACTCGTATTTTCACCTTATGGACTCCATCGCTCTATTTTGATCGTTGGTGGACTCTGTTCATTTCTACTGTGGATTCCATTGTTTTTTGTTGACAATACAATTGTTCTATCCATATTAATTAATGGATCCATATTGAATATATTTTCCAACATAGTAGCGGGGAAGTTACTTGATTATCAAGCCAGAGGTTGCCAGTTTGAATCCCCGCTGGTATGTTTCCCAGACTGTGGGAAACACCGATTTCGGGCAGCAGTGATATAGGAAGATGCTGAAAGGCATCATCTCATGCTGTGCGGGAGGAGGCAATGATCAACCCCTCCTCTATTCTACCAAAGACAACCACAGGGCTCTGTGGGCACCAGGAGTCAAAACCGATTCCTCTGCACACTTTACCTTTAACTCCATTGTAGTTATTGTTGTTATTCTTTTCTTCCTCATTGGACAGTTTAGTGAGGGATCTTTTTGGTTATTTTTGTGCTATATGTGAAAGCAATTTCGACACAACCTTGCCAGTGATACACTTACCAACCCCTCACCTGCTCAGCTGCAAGAACCATTCATGTTAACCCCGGCCCCGGGGGCGGGGGGGGGGACTCTTGCATACCTGGGTGGCAGGATAGAAATTTGGCATTAAATCTTAGCTGGCAGTATTTGTTTAGATTCTAGGGTGTGGGCACACAAGTGGCTGCAATTATATCCAAGGTCCCAGTTGTAGTCAACTGCAAACCGAAATGCAATTTCTGACAATTTCCAATTGTCTCTTTTGTTAAATTATTTCCTTTTACGAGCTGAAGTTACAGAGCCTGACTGCTAATCTTTGCAGCAGGTACTTCTTAAATATATCTGCTTAACCAAGCACATTACTCTGTTCACAGAAAGGTTTACCTTCAGCCCACACACGCCTGCTATCATCACACTGATTGTTCAGGTAAATTGCCAACACCTAAGAATGCACAGAGGCTTCATAGGAAATAAGCAACACAAATCGTAAACTGCTTCGATTCCAAGAAGCGTGGGGAATATTCGTTTTCTTAGGGCTGTGGCTGATTGTCACAACTCATTTACACAACTCTTCTGCTGGGGTGTTGGGGCCAATCAGATAATGTTCCCACCCAAAACTGCTGCTTGAAAGAGGCCTCTCGCCTGAGCTGCCCGCAGGAAGCACTTCAAAGTCCCAAGTCAAATGTGAGCATCCTGCAAAAGATCATCCACTGGAAGGAGAATGAAATCAAGATGCCCATGAATCTGAACTCTAGTATAGCACAAGAAGAGGCAGCAAAGAGACCAATCCAAAATGGTGCAGAGGGAGCCCACCAGGGCTTCCAATATCCCCCAAAGCTCAGAACTAATAATCGGACACCAACCGCAACTCTAAGCCCATTTAGACCTAACATACAGGCAGATTAGCAACTCCTTCCACCTATATGATGGTTTACCATCCACTTGAAACACCAACTGCCTTAGGTTTTCCTAATGGAACCTGACGCAAGCTCAGAAAACTGTACATGTTAATACCAAGTTCATTAGTAAAGATATTACACAAATATTTCAGTTGGGGAGGATGGGGACAGAGCAAGCAAAAGAACCACAGAATGGCCCAATATAATTGCAGCAGGCTCTCCCAAGACAAGCAGCTGATTAAATCTTTATGGATTTTAATGCACTGTTCTGTGAAATCTGGAAACAAACCTTTCTAAAAAGAAAATCAAGATGTCTGCAAGGGACCCATCATCTCCTGATCAGCAGAACGGACAAGACAGATATGAACCGCTTGAGAGGAACAGCATTTTCTCTCAAATTTATTTTAAAAGGAACACACAGAAGCGCTTAAGCTATCAATGCCAGCTCAAAATGGTTTCCGATGCCCGAAGAGAGGCTGTACAAGCAGCCGGAGAATTTCTGCATGCCCCTCGCCACACCCTGAAACACAGAGAAAAGTCCCTGAGAGCAAGTGTGTTATTCCTTTGCAACTTTTTTTTTTAATGCCATGGCAGGGAAGAGGACTTGCACAGCTGCTTGCTAAGAGGGATGTGTTTGGGAGCATTTCGAAGCATGCATGCAGAGTTTTTTCCCTTTTAAAGCACATGCCATAGATTTGCTTTTCAGGGGCCTTATTTTAATTGGGAGAAAATTGAATGCCACTGTAAAATGGAAAATAAAACTACAGTCTTTCACATGGGCGATAAAACAATGTCTCCATGACTCTGCTGCTGCTTTCTCCCTTTCTACCCGCGAACTCCCCACAAAACCCCATCACCAAAATATTTTCTGTTGTGATGGCCTGCTTGGCCGCCTGTGTCCCTTTAACACAATTTTTACATTACATTTATATCCCGCTGTTTCTCCAAGGAGTCCAGAGTGGTGTACACTCAGAGGCAGGTTGGACTGACTTCAGTAACAGATCCAGAGTCACCCAGTGAGTTTCATGACCAAATCGGGATTTGAAATCTGGTTCCCCGGTCCTGGTCCAACTATCTAAGCATTTAGAGCTTCAAGTCCTCTTAGCAAAGTTAGCTGTTGGGCTGGGGTGTCCCAACAGCATATTTGGAGAGAATGCGGACTGAGCGGCCAAGGAGATAATTGCTTGTAATCAGAGGCATGGACCGGAAAGTGCCAAGATCAACAGGAGGAACAGATAGGGGTCTGCCACTCACAAGTCAAGCTTCAATGCTGGTTTTATTGACCTGAGCCCAGCCTAGAAACACACCTTAATGAGTTCCTCTCCCAATGGTGCAGTGGGGAAATGACTTGACTAGCAAGCCAGAGGTTGCCGGTTCGAATCCCCGCTGGTATGTTTCCCACACTATGGGAAATACCTACATGGGGCAGTAGCTATATGGGAAGGTGCTGAAAGGCATCATCTCAGACTGCACAGCAGGAGATGGCAACGGTAAACCCCTCCTGTATTCTACCAAAGACAACCACAGGGCTCTGTGGTCGCCAGGAGTCGACACCAACTTGACGGCACACTTTACTTTACCTCCCAAGGTCTACAGGGCCATGCCCAGTAAAAAGCCTCAGTTTATGTTTCAAACAGGAGTACAGAAATGAAGATAAGAACAAGGCAGAGATCAGCCGATACAACCACACCATGCACATTTTGAGGGTCCTGAATCTATGAAAAACCATGAGCTGCAAAGCAATCCCCACCCGCTAATCAACTTGCCACCATCCAGAACTCTCCTAAACAACTTTAAAGAACCCCACCCTAGAGCAATGGGAGGTCCCTTGCTAACTGGGCAAAGAGGCACCTTTTACTGTGGTGATTCTCTTTATTGAGCAGGGGGAGAGTAACTGGCCCTATCCACCCCCAGCACAGTACTATCTATCTTAGGTTTCGTTTTAGAATGTGAGCCCTTTGGGGACAGGAAGCCATCTTATTTTTTTATTATTTCTCTGTGTAAACCGCCCTGAGCCATTTTTCGAAGGGCAGTATAGAAACTGAAATAATAATAATAATAATAATAATAATAATAATAATAATAAATAAAATAATAACAATAATAATTAAAAAATCACCAAATACAAAGATCTACAAATTGAAATTGAAAGGCTGTGGCAGAAAAAGACCCAAATAATCCCAGTGGTCATTGGCGCCCTGGGTGCAATTCCAAAAGACCTTGAAGAGCACCTCAACACCATAGGGGCCACAGAAATCACCATCAGCCAATTACAAAAAGCAGCTTTACTGGGAACAGCCTATATTCTGCAATGATATCTATAACAACTGACAATAAAATTCAGCCATCCCAGGTCCTTGGGAAGGACTCGATGTCTGAATAAAACAAACCAGTCAATAACACCTGTCTGACTGTGTAAACAAGCAATAATAATACAAGCTACCTGTAGCCAAAGATTGGTGGGACCATACAATTGAAAAAATGGTAGAAAATGAAGATGTAAAAATATTATGGGACTTCCGACTACAAACAGACAGACATCTACCACACAATACACCAGATATAACTGCAGTCGAGAAGAAAGAAAAACAAGTTAAAATAGTCGACATAGCAATACCAGGGGCTAGCAGAATAGAAGAAAAAGAAATAGAAAAAAATCACCAAATACAAAGATCTACAAATTGAGATTGATAGGCTGTGACAGAAAAAGACCCAAATAATCCCAGTGGTAATTGACGCCCTGGGTGCAGTTCCAAAAGACCTTGAGGAGCACCTCAACACTATAGGGGCCACAGAAATCACTATCAGCCAATTACAAAAAGCACCATCTTTTTTTTCCTTTTTTTCTTTTTTCTTTTTTTGGAGAGCACTGCAAGAGTGCACAAGGGACTGTAACACCATGGTAGAACACATGTTTTGCACACTCAAGGCCCCATGCAACATCTCATAGGAACACAGGAAGCTACCATATACTGAGTCAGACCATAGGTCCATCTAGGTCAGTATTGTCTACACAGACTGGCAGCGGCTTCTCCGAGGTTGCAGGCAGAAATATTTCTCAGCCCTATCTTGGGAATGCTGACAGGGAGGGAACTTGGGACCTCAGATGCTCTTCCCAGAGCAGCTCCATCCCCTAAGGGGAATATCTTACTTTGCTCACACTTCTAGTCTCCCATTCATATGCAACTTGGGCAGACCCTGCTTAGCTAAGGAGACAAGTCATGCTTGCTCCCACCAGACCAGCTCTCCTGGTAGTAGTGAAAAAGTCCATCCGAAACCCTCAAGAATCGCTATCTAACAGTGTGGACAGTACTCAGCTAAATAGACTGAGCGTCAGACTCTGTGAAAGACAGCAAAGCTATTCTCACGAGCAGCAGGAACCGGGGTAAGGGAGCCCAGCCATGCGGCTCCCGGCAGCAAGCCCACTCATGGAGCCGCCCCTTTCAATGAGGTTAACAGTGCAAGCGCTCCGTTAACCTCATTCAATTGATTCTGTGCCAGCTGCAGCGGGCACAATCGGGGGGAGGGAAGCCCCAGGAATGCACCAGGCAGTTGCTTGGGTTCCGGAGGGTGGGGTGTGGAGCTGCCAGACGAGGCGCAACGAGGCACTGGCGTGCCAAAGTCCAGCCACAACTCGTTCTTATCCTGTGTTCATATACATTAATGCACCCCCATTTCAGCTCTGCACTAAGGATAATGTGATTCCTTCAGATCCATATAGCCCTTCATGGTTGTCACTGATAGTAGATGGAACCAGGATGTGTGCAAAGCCAAAGACTGCTGCTTACATTAGGATATTCTTGGCTACATGCCACCCTGAGCCATTTTGGAAGAGCGGTATACAAATCAAATAAATAAATAAATAATAAATGCATGCAACACTGGACCAAAATCAGAGACTTCGCTGTCAGTTGCCCAGAGCCCCAGACAAGGTGCTTCCGATTTTAAGATATCCCAAATGGAATATTTCCTTATCTCAGGGGGTAGATAAGAATATAGCATAAGAGCAGCCCTGCGGGACCAGGCCCAAGGAAGCCCATCTAGTTGAGCATCCTGTTTCACACAGTGGCCCACCAGATGCTGCTGGAAGCCTACAGGCAGGAGTTGAGGGCACATCCTCTCTCCTGCTGTTACTCCCCTGCAACTGGGACTCAGAGGCATCCTGCCTTTGAGGCTAGAGGTGGTGGACCCTGCAAAAGTTGGTAACATCATATAGATGTTACTGAAAACCACTTTAAGCATTCATCCCAAGATAGTACCCATGGCCGAAATGTGGAGGCCTGGCCACAGACTATCGGTCTGGAGCTAGAAGAAAAGAAAACCCTCACATTACACTATCCTAGGGAACAAGCAAGCAGAATGTGCCACCTAAGCAGGAATAAAACCTTTCTGCAGATCAGATCATTCCAATAACTCATGCAAATGACACCACCAAGCACCAACGGCCAGGGCAAGCAAGTACACAGTTGTTTTAATGGAATCCAATTTTAGAAGGCAGCATTTTGTCCATCTGTAATTCAAGACTGGCTTTTAACTCCCTCCTTATTATAAAATAATAATAATTTGGTCCCTATCATCTATTCTGCCTGCCAAACCAGCTGTTTTTAAAACATACACAAAACTAAAAATCTTCTCTAAGCAGCATCCATTAGATCAGCAAAGGGCAAATTAGACTAATTTTCTGCACTATTTTGGGCCAATCTCAGCCAAGGCACTGAAACAAGCCACACAAGGAAGCTTTGTCTCTGTCCTTACGGCACGCCAGTCAGGAGGGATTTGCAAACCCTGCTCTGTGAAACTCTCCCCCAGCAGAGCAACCTCCCCGAACATAATGGGAAGCGATTTTATTCACAGCCAAATGAACCAGCTGCCAAAACACTCCGGTGAGAAAGCGCAAGAACTCAAGACAGCAACTTTTCATTCCATTTACCAACAGAATGCAGCTTCTCCAAAACAATCCCTCACAATCAGGAGGAAGACAATGCCATGCTTAAATGAGGCTTTTTGTATTCCAAACAGCGGTGACAACTCTTTAAGACACTGAGTGAACGAGCCCTCCAGTTTTGGCTTTGGCTGCCAAATTTATTAGCAAGCAAAATGAGGCAATGCATACATGAACAGAGTTTGGGGAGGGGGGAGAGACATTTTGTTCCTGGCCCCCTGGATGCGACTCACTTTGCTCTCCCGTGACAAACTGAAACGCCTCTGAGGAGTTCATTTCACGTCTCATCCATTCTCTGAATAATGGGAGAATCCCTCTTTGTTTCTCTAAGATATCAGCACACACTACACACCACACAGACTCAATTCCATTAGACATAATGGAACGAGATAGTCCCAGAAGTTGTTTTCAATTGCTTGAGTGCATCCTTCATTTAGGGCAACAAGAATAGATGAGCTTTTCTACCCAAGCAGACGTGCCGACACAAATTTTAAGCTAGAGCGAGGGCCATTTGTTTACCGGCTAAGCTCCGAGGTGGGGAGAAGGTCGCCCATTACTGCCCTGTACTCAGAAACTACGTGCAGTGCTTGGGAAGTTCAGCGTATGGATCCCTCATCTATCAGTTGCATCTCAAAAGAGGCCAGTCATCTATCCAGCCAGAGTAGTGGGCATGAAGTACGAGTTCCAGCAATCTCTCAAGCCAATAACCGGACTTTGCACTTCTATTACACGTCTAAGCCATAAGCAATCTTTACCTCCTCACCACAGCATTCTGGACCCTGCAAAATAATGAGATCAGACACTTGAAGGGCAGCAACACAGATCCTGGGATGCCACGGAAGCCATACAAGGGAAGGGACAGAATCGTCTGGTGAGTAAGTCAAAATGCAACTGTGGAGAGGAGCAAAAAAAATACAAGTAAGGCACGCTTGCTTAAGGAGCAAAGTAACAAAAAATTGGCTGATTCTATGGGATGCCATCTTCTATCTGCCAGAGCTTGAGTTAATTTAAACCTTCTTCTGCCCCTGCCCTCTAGAACAGGGATTCTCAACGTTGGGTCCCCAGATGTTATTGGACTTCAACTCCCATAATTCCCAACCAAAGGCCACAGGGGCTGGGGATTATGCGAGTTGAAGTCCAATAACATCTGGGGACCAAACGTTGAGAATCCCTGCTCGAGAATGGGTTGGGCAAACTTGACTCTGCAGCTGTTGAAATCAACACCTGGGATTGGACTGTACCACCAGTATCGGAGATCCTACACTCCCCAAGACACCAATATTTATATTATCCCTTTGCACAGATTTTAACTGTAAGGCACTTAGGGAGCCGAGATTGGCTGGACAGCAGGATATATTCTAAGTGAGATATAAACCTGATTGGAGGCTCTGCAGAAGAGCTAGCAGGACAGGCATCTCTGCGATCAACGGCTAGCAAGGATAGGAGCTGTCCAGCAACTCGGTCTCCTGAAAAGTAGCCCTTTCAAATTAATCTTGAAAACACCCACGTGGCAAGCTACAACCCGGGTGGAACATCTGCAGCAAGGACACGGAGCATTTACAGTAATGGGATTGACTCCTAATCAGGAGTCCCTTGCAAAATCATACCGACTCAAGCACACACACTGGCAACGGGACCTTTCCTGTAGATGTGTGTGTCTTTTCTTGGCTGCCTTTCAACAGTTACAAGTTTTATTCTTGTGACTTCCTGCCACGATGTCCCCTGCCTTATATTTTCCACTGATGTTTGGCTCTGCTGCCCAAGGACACTATCCTGGAAACAGGAACCAAAGAGGGAGTTCTTATTCATCTGGTAGTAGTAAGTTTATTATGGTCCCTAGACCAGTTTAACATTTTACTTTTAAATAATACATTTATCATTTACAAAATATTCAAATTGCTAATACAGACTCTAAGAAGTTTGGATGCAACAAAACAAAACTTGGCCACATTAACAGAGGTAGCACGTTTAAAATCTGACAGCAAGAAGTCCAATTAAAATTGATCCATATGGCCAGGATGGTTCTTAGAGAGGAGCAATGAACCTAATACAAGCATCCCTATAAAATACAATAGAGAGTAACATGAACAACTGACTCTATATCCCCTGAGCCACAAGGGCATAGACGCAATGCATACGTAACCCGTTTATATTTCCCGTCTAGGAGTGCAGAAGGAAGGGCATTCAAATGAGCAAGGGTCAATGCTCTCCTAAACGTAGGCCTTATTTGTCTAAAATGATTATGAAGCCTCTCCTCTACTGCTCCCTCCCCGGTCAAGAAGCCTTTCCATTATCTCACGTTGCTAAAATATAGTGTCCTCAAACCAAAACAGCAACCCCAAATACGTACAGTTCAATACAGTCAAGTCCAAATTGGGTCTCCACCTCCCCCCACTGGTCCAGATGCCCTTCCATTATCTTGCGCTACCAACTTAATATTTCCTCAAACATAATAGACGAACCCAAATAAGTATAGCCTCAGGGTAGCTTGAGCCTACCGATCTCAAAATATCCCAATACTTGGAAGTAGGGGGAACACGGCCCCTGCCGTTTCTGGCTGACCTTGGTACCCAAACAAGGTGGTTGCCCTGAGGCCACACCTCCCTTGGTCCCAACCTTGTGCTGCACCTTTGAGCAAGGTGAAGAACCATCTACTGCTTCCCTCCCCAGCTCGGCTCCAAGAATGGAGCTAGAAACAGTGGCAAGATTCAATGCTGTTGGCCCTATGCTCTCACAGCATTCTGGGAGCCTTGTCAAAGCAGCAAATAAGTCGTCACCTTCCTTCTAACCTTGAATCTGGAGAGAAGGTAGGGGCCACTATGCAACTGTAGCCACTATGCAACTGTTTGTCCCCCAAACCCCACAGCACCCCCAAAATTGAGTAGATGGATGGTACTTATCCACTGGTCCGGGGACATCACAACCAACATATGCCTGGAACCCTACGCATTTTTAGAGGTAAAGGTAAAGTGTGCCATCAAGTTGACTCCAGGCGGCCACAGAGCCCTGTGGTTTTCTCTGGTAGAGAATACAGGAGGGGTTGACCATTGCCATCTCCCGCGCAGTCTGAGATGATGCCTTCCAGCATCTTCCTATATCGCTGCTGCCTGATATAGGTGTTTCCTATAGTCTGGGAAACATACCAGTGGGGATTCGAACCAGCAAACTTCTACTTGTTAGTCAAACATTTCCCCGCTGCACCACTTAAGGTTGTATTTAAGGTGGATTCAAGAGCAGTATTCCTCACCTGTAGCCCCAGGTGGTACAGCCCATTCCACCCTCTCATTTGGCTGCATGCATAAAAACCAAGCCTAAGAAAAGGCAGGATAAACATCTGCTCACGATGATTGAAGTCTAGGGAATCCTGCTATTGCAGAGGAGCTGTACTAGGTAACCCAGGAAGCTCCAATCGAGTCTCTGAAGTTAAGAACCCTGGATGGGATACAACGCAGCTCAATAAGCATCATATACACTGCTTCCATGTGGGCTTGTGGTTCTAAGGAGGAATCCTGATACGAGGAGAGCAGTGTTCCCTCTAACAGGGATTCCCAGATGTTGTTGACTACAACTCCCAGATTCCCCAGCTGCACTGGCTTTTGCTTGAGGATTCTGGGAGTTGTAGTCAACAACACCTGGGAATGCCTGTTAGAGTCAACACTGAAGGAGAACCAGGGTAATCCGAGAGCACTGAAAAGAACTGGAATAGATGTGCAGCATATGAAACTCAGCAGTGGGTGGGCAAGCAAGCGAGGACGGATCAGAAAATTAGACTTAAAGCAGTCAACAGAATGCAGCTGAAGCTACAACCGAATGCCAAAGTGCTACAGAGAGGGACTCGCATTAGCATATCAGGATGGCAATACCATTTGAGAGCAGCATTGCACTGCCTCTGGGTGAAAGCTTCCACAGCGTCCAGATGCAAAAGAAGCCAACCCTGCCAAGGCCGACTTGCCTCTAGTCCTCAGATCATTTTCTACAGCTTTGCCACAAAGGGGCTTCCAGGACATACCAAACAGCAGCATGAGATGGGTGGTGGAAGGATTTATTTTTCACCCACATCCCATCCCGCTGAAAATTCACTATCGCACTGGCGAGTCAAGTCCAGAGTCCGTGGTTCAAAAAGGTGGGCACCTCTGTAGTGTTTCTTTCGCAGCTGCCAAACTAAAATCCACCACTCGACCTGAGCTCTCAACCCTCGTCGAGAGAGCTGTAGAAGGAGGATGTTTCCAGTGGTATCTCCTTGATCAGCACGACATATAAATGAAATGGGGGGGGGCGAGTGTGCAAGCGAGAATTATCTCCCATTTTAGAGGAAGGAAAGTAATCTGCAGTGACAAGCAACTCTCCGAGGCTCCTACAACAGCATGTCCGCAGCTGAGCAAGGGTTTAAATTAGATTCTTTAGCATTAAAGCAGATACTGGAGCCGCTATCAAACATAGATCAGCCCCACATACCAACGGCTCAGAGGGAACATAAACTAACAGCCAAGGACAAAGAACGCTTTCAAAAGAACTAAGAACACGTGCCAGATCAAAAGCCGGAGACGAGAATGAACAAGCCCGCACCAATACTACAGAGCAGCTGTGTCGTGCCTATCAGAGGACTCAACAGTTGCCTCCCCTTCCTCCCAGGACTCACTTCCCCCACCACACACACCTGTATAGAACACAAATCACCAGGCACGCTTACCTGCCTAGCCACAGCATACACCTGCATGCCTGGCAATCTATATGACCATGCAAGGCAGACCACCGCCTCTTCCCTCCTGGAGTCCAAAATGTTGGTGCTGCTTACTAGCCAGCCCATGGTCATGTCATGAACCCCAAGCCTGACCCCATAATACCTGGGGGTCTGACACAGAGGACTCACAGGAAGAGGCAGTGTCCGAGGGGCCTCCACCTCCAACACCAGAGTTCCCTGCATCTACTGAGCACTCCTCAGACTCAGAGGGTCAAGCAGAAGCTCCACCAGCAGTTGCCCAACTCCGCCACAGCCAGTGCTGGAGAACAGGGTCAGGGGCCCTTTAAGACATGGACATGCCCGGCTTGGGTGAGGCTGCATATCTGGCTGCGCTGCTTAAGGCTTCAGTTTGCCTCTGCCTCTTGCCGAGGCCACGTTATTGAGGACGTGCTCCAAGTTCCCCGCTCTTTGCGTTTCCTGGCTCCTGCTTCTTTCAACTGTGGCTTAGCTTGCGTCTGTGGGACTGATTTCTTGGCTCTTGACATCCCGTTTGTTTTGACTCTGGATTAGCTTGTCCCTGTCTGTCCACTTCCTGGCTCCTGATCTCCTGCCGGACTCTTGTCTGACTCACTTGCCGTACCCAAACCCAACAGGTTGGTAGCAACCCTTTTCCTCCCACAAATCCCCAAACCATGCAGTGCTTGTGGAGTTTGTGGCACCTCTGCATGCAGAGATTGGGAGTGAGGCCTTTAGGAAGTCGGGAGGAGGTGATGCTACTCATCCAGCAGCAGGTTCATGAGGACTTCTGGGTCTGATTGTGCCCATACAGGTATCTATTGGTACTAGGTGCACAATTTTTTAAAAAAAAATTCTGAGAATCTCAACTTTTAGAGGGGTTTTATGCAATTATAAACATGGCAGATCGGGGCTTTTTAAGACTGCCAAGATAGCTGACGCCAGAAGCCAGAAACAAGTTAAGCAAGCTCTCTGTTAAGTGGGGCCCTCCATTCGCTCTCGTCCCACTTCACACCTAGCAAAAAAGTAGCATTATGCAAAAGCAGCAAATATATGCCAACTAGCACAACCGGTTTGACTTACATATCAAAATCCAGCATTCCTTAGCACAAGATCTGGGTTACCGCTTAATAGGAATTGCTGTGATTTGCTTTTTTAAGGGCACTGAGTATCTACAGCCCTGCCAGGGCCCCAGCCACAGAGAGCAAGTGGGGGCTTCTGACTTATTCTACGCTTCTCTGATTCTCAGTTTCTGTTTTAAAGCCTGTCTTTTTACTTTTGGAAATACACTGAAAAGCATGCAGACAGTTTTTCACTCAATTGTTCATCAAGAAATAAAACTTATTCCCACCTTACAATGTTCTGGGTGGTGAGTGCAAAGACTCTAGGCAACTGGCAAGCTCGAATTCCATATTTCAAAATGGTGCAAAGTGACACAATTTTATTAATTCTGAGTACAGTTAAATGACTAAACATATTAAGCTATCTGCATTTATGCTGCAGCTATTCTGCCATTATTTATGCCCCTCACCACAAAGTCGCTGGCTGTGGGTGTAAGTCCTCATCCAATGCAACTGAAGAGGCAGTTCTAAGTTGCAATTCAACATCTGAGAATCTCTCACCGTTAAACCAGAGGTGGTCAACCCTTGATGCTCAGATGCTGCTGCACTACAACTCCCAGCAACCTTGGAGAAGCCACTGCCAGTCTGTGAAGATAATACAGAGCTAGATAGACCAATGGTCTGACTCAATATATGGCAGCTTCCTATGTTCCTATCATCCGCAACCACAATGGCCTTCAGCCACTGGAATGATGGAAGTTGTAGCTGGGGCTCCAACGTTGGGCACCCCTACACTCAACAATAGTGTTAACTGTAGACAATAGCCAATGTAAAAAATGCAAACACGGCAATCTGTAAGCTCCTTTTTTACTGCCCTACATACAAATTTTATCCAAGGGGTGTACTGAATTAGTTAACTACCTGCTTGCTGCTGCCAGAATATGCTATACACAACACTAGACGTTGGGAGATGTCCCTAATGTTGATGAGCACGAAGACAAATTATATCACTTTGCAGCGATGGCAATACTGCCATGGTGAGAGTTGAACTATGACAGAAATGTAACAGATTTATTGAAAATTGGCGATGTTTTATTTCCTGTTGGCAGAACAAGGCATATTCTTCTAGTGAGGTTAGTCATATATCTGAGTTATCAGCTGTGAATCTGCTGCAGGGATTAATTTCTTTTTCAGCATATTTGGCTCTGGATCTTAATTGTAAACCATGTTATGTTGTTTATGTATCTCTCATATTTGCTTATATGAAGTGTTGGTATGCCAGCGTAAGTTAAAAAAAGCCAAGCTCCTTTTCACAGATATGCTCTAAGATCTATTGTTTTTGCATACCATCATTCAGCTCGCCCATCAAAAGAGTAGCAAACAAAAATGCATGATTTCAAGTCACTATCTTCATATCATAAAAAAAATATTCAAGCATTTAGCTCCCATACCCAAAGCTATAGCTGCTGCTGCTGCTGCTGCAGGAGGCTCTGACCTTTGTTATATACTTTTTAAAAAGCACATCTCTGGAGCTCAAAACCAGTGCTGTTGGGGTGGATCCTATTCCTAACCCTTTCAGGATCCTTGCACTGAGCCTTGTTTACTTAGATTTGACTTTGGAAAAGCCTTTGTCTTTTTAATTGCTTTGCAAATCCTTCCTTGCTAAGAAGGAAATAAGCAGAATTCATTTGGAGTTACATCACTGTGTTGCATTTTATGCCTACCTATGACGCAGGTATGTTTTACATGGAAATGTGTAGGTGTAGGTGATCTAAGAACAAGTCTCCTTTTTCAGCAGACAGTTTAACCTCTATATCCATCGCTTTAACACACGAGACCTTGTTTGTGCATACAAAAAAAAAAGATTTCTCACAGTAATACAAACACAACTGCACACATTTCCTTGTATGTATTTACCCAATAAAAACTATAAAATCCCTTCCTGCCATCACACTCAAAGCCCTGTCCAACAGCCTAAAGGATACCCAACAACAAAAACAAAAACATCAAAGATCTTTTATTGTTTTAATGCTACTTTTATTGATTTTGTGTAAGACACTGGGAGTCTTGTCGGCTGCAGAGCCAAGCAAACATGCTTAAAATAAAGAAAACAAGGAACTCAACGCTCTGAATCTAAGAAAATTTCACCAAGCAAACAAAAGTGTGATTGGGAACCTCGCGTTTTCCGGTGTGTGCATGTATGTCCCTCTTGCTTTCCCCCAATCCCTATGACCCTATCCTTGCCACTGCTGATCAGAGCAAACAGCCTCAGGCTTAGGCCACAAAGCCCTCCATGTGGCATGAGGATAGGTGGATTTGTATTTCGCCTGGAGTGCGCCATAGTGGCAGCTCTGACCAAGATGCTCACAGGGCAATGCCAACATTACTGATTCACTACCAGCCCTGTCATAAAATGTTAGTCCCGAGATTACATCAGGCACTCCATTACAGAGCAGCCTGCCAATTGCATTGCATAGATTCCAAAGTTTGGAGGAAGAGGGCACCCGAGTTGCAGCTACCCAAGGAATACAATTCAGAGGCAAATAAAGGCCTAGTGATTACAATTTCGAAAGGATTCAACACGCCTGAAAGGCAACTGATTCAATCGCACCACAAACCTCACCGCCTGTTGGCAATCAAGACACTCTGCCTGCCGCAATCAGAGGTAAAATGCAAAAGAGCAGATTGGGCATGGGGAGAAATACAGCCAGGGCAACAGTAAGATGTCCTAGAAGGAGCTAATTTGCCAGGCATAATCAAAATCAAGTCTCCACAATGTGAAAAGGAACAAATAGGTGAGTTGGTTGAGTGCGAGGAAAACGGTCACCAGAATGCTGCAGAATTAAACGCCAGGGGATCAGTGAACAACAATCAGAATAAGCTACGTTCAACTGATGCAAAAAGAAGTCTGATTCTTCATCTCATGCAAAAAAAAAAACCCTACCAAGAACTTGATGTCGTTAGAAGGGAGGTGGTTTGCACGACCTCATGAAAGCAATGCTGAGCCATCAAGTGCTCAGGCTATTTGGGAAATCCCAATGTGGAAAATTTCCCCATTCAATTTTGCATAGAATTTGCATACATTTTTATTCTAAAGCTTTGCTATACAAATTTTCCTGACACCCTAGACCAGGGACTGCTCGACCCTGGTCTTCCTCCAGATGTTGGCCTACAATTCCCATCATCCCTGGCTATTCACTGCTGTGGCTGGGGATTATGGGAGCTGTTGTCCAAGAACAACTGGGGTGGGCCAAAGTTGAGAAGCCCTGCTCTCTGGACTGTGCTCTCATCTGTCATGTTTGACCTATCTATATAGTAAACACCACCTCCACCCGAATTTCCCCTCACTGTATCTCCAAAGTTTTTCAAGTAGCCCAGCAGAAATTGAAATGAAACCTAGTCTGGAGAGGAGATCTCGACCTGTAGTAGCAAACATGAATTGCCCCCTTTGCTAACAGGATCCATCTCGGTTTGCATTTGGATGGGACACTCCATGTGAGTGTTGTAAGCTATTTCCCATCCTGTTGATGGATGGGGCCACAGCTCAGTGCAAAGGCATCTCCTTTGCATGCACAAGGTCCCAGGTTCAGTCCTTTCCAGCATCTCCAGGTAGGGCTGGGAAAGACCCTAGCTCAAAACCTTGGCGAGCCACTGCCAGTCAGTGTAGACAATACTACGCAAGACAGTCCAATGGTCTGACTTGGTATAAGACAGCTTCCCATTTTCCTTTTAACAATGATGTTTCCCCCCAGCAGAAAAATGAAGTATGGGAAATTTTCCCATGCAATATTTCCCACCTCACATCTCCAGCCATAACCATGCTGTTCCCTTTCACCACGTTCTCTCACTCATTGGCAACCTTTGAATTTGGGAGACAAATCTTAAGTATAATATCACAGGCTGGAGAGGGAGTGGCAATGCACCAGCGGCTGCTGTACCTGCCAGTGCAAACCAGCCCCAACACACACAGCGAGGCAGCAATTCCAAGATGGTAGAACAGGCTGCACCTGTGGAGCCTCACCTTTGTCAATCTTAAAGTGCTAGCTAGCTCACGTTGTGGCAGGGGTCTCCATTTTAAATCCATGCATCTCAGAGAGGACCGGTCATAGGTAAGAATGTATTAATTGTCCAGATTAATGGCAAATATTCAGTATCAAGAGGTATTCGATTATGCATGTGATGTTATTTTATTTACCTAAATCCCAAGGCTAGCTTTTTTTAAAGTTTTTTTTAACAGAAATCAGGAGGTCATCTTAAATTCAGAGCCCTGTTCCTTTCGAGTAGATGCAGGTATATAACCTGTATTTATCCTCTACTTTTTAAATGGGGTCGTTTTAAATTCAGAGTTGTCTTTGGTTTGGGTAAATACGGTACTAATCGGAGAAAAATCATCTCTGATTTTGCACACAGATATAGTTTTGAATGTGTCAATTTCTTGACCTTTTTCTAAAAGGTCCAATCTACCTTCTACCCTCATCCTTGGCCTCTGCTCAACTCACTCTCCCAACTATCCAATCCTGAGTTGCCCCCTACCCTTCAAGCACTCCACTGATATAGGAACAAATATCCCCGATATTAACCACAGCAGGACGTGTGTGAATCTCTTTGGTGGCTTTTCTCCCCTCATCATTTTCTGTCCTCCCAAGTGACTGCACTTTATTCCTTTTGCAGAGCACTATGGGAAGGTCTTCCAGCATGACCAGGCATCACAAGAACAATAAAGTATTTTTATTCTGTGTATAAATACAGACAAGAGAGACAGCAGCTATGACACTTCTTCCAAGGCAAAGCTTCCCTGGGGTGGGGAGATGAAGAGCAGTTTTAACAGAGTAATTTAGAGAGTATTGATAACTTAGGAAAACCTATCATGGACAAGAGCAGTGTGTCTACTTTAATGGGCATTCCTCCAGGGTCAGCACACTGTTTGCTTTTCGAGGAGATAATCCCTGCTCTGGCCAATGAGCGAGTGTTTGATTAAAATCCCATTTCCCTAAACATCTGTAAGAATGTTAACCCAACACACAATCGCTTGAACAGAGAGGTCTTAAAAGAACCTGAGATTGTCAGCTAAGTTACTTGTTACTGGATGAACAAGAACACTAATCCTTTTTAACATTTAATCCTATGCTACAGTTGTCTGAACTTTGGTTTCCCAGCACTTCTATTCCTTGCTCAGCCCATGCAGTTTACCAAGTAGCCTTGGGGCATATCATTTCACATTCAACCTACCTCACAGGGCTGTTGTAGGGATAAAATATAGGACGACCCACCCTGTGTCCTAAGAGTGGGTGGGGAGGAACCCATACAGATTTGTTAACCCGCCATGTTACCACTATAGTTGCTGATTTTAACTGCTGTGGAGTAGTCCAGGGTTTCTCAATGTGTGGGTCCCAGCCCCAGTGGCCTTTGTTTGGGAATTATGGGAGTTGAAGCCCAATTACATCTGGGGACCCACACGTTGAGAATCCCTGGCCTAGATTGCATATGCTCATCAGTGGGGGGGGGGCGCTCAGGGACAAGTATCCACAGCCCTCTGGAGAGCAGGACACCCAGCACAAAACATCATCTCACCAGCCTCGTTTTTATAGCCACTTTTGGAGGAGGTTACAGAACAGCAGTAATCCTTTCTGAGCAGGAGAAGAGGGCTCCCATCTCCAAGTGCAAATGACAGAAGACCCGCTTCTCTCCTAAGCCCTCTCCCAAAGAGGGAATTGGTGGAAAGCAGAAACCATGGCTGACTACTGAGCTGAGCCTAGATTTGTGGATCTCTCATGAGTGACTGTCGGGGATCAGTCCTGTTTTTTCATGAAGCACGTTTTTCTCTCTCCTTAAAAAAAGCAGATTTGAGTCACTATACTTTGGTATAGTGACTCAAATACATGATAAATACACACAACTTGTTCAATCAATTATCCCCGCAGCTTGAGGAATCTTCCCCCTTCTGTCCCTGTATCTGGTGCCTTCCCTCCTTCACTCCACTATCTTATGGTGCCAAAGAACTCCTTGAAAACCAACCAGCATCCCGTCCTAGCAAGTAGGCACTATTTGGGCTCTCTGCCTTATTTCCCCTTATTAAAAATATAGCTTAGCATGACCCTTCCTTTAGCAAATCCTTCATCTTATGTTCCACCTCTGCAGAAAAAACAGGGATCTCCCAATACCTTATGACTCCTATGCACCAAGCTTTCTGCAGCCCCAACCATCTCTTTCCCCCATACCACTCACTTTTTTGTGCCTTGTGCTGCACAAAAAAGATGCCTCGATGCCAGCCCCAGCTGAGGACACCTGTTACGAGCAGTTGTTCAGTACAACAGATAATTTTCATTTTTAAGCCATTTCTGCTCGACAGAGAGCTCCAGGCCACTCTCAACTTCTCGGCCCCTTAACATCAGAGCTGGGTCCAAAATAAGGGGTGTATCTACTTAGTCTGTCACTCAGCAGCCAGCAGCGGAGAGATGCCATGTTTTCCACTTAAATCCACAGCCCATGAAGTACCATCTGTGTCAGTACAAGACTAGCTCTCCATTTGGTGGAATGCTCATTGCTTAAAGCACAGAGAAATTGTTCACTTCGGGGGAAGAGGAAGGAAGAGTCATCAGCATGTCCCTGTAGGATGCAAACAGCTGGAAGGGCTGCTAGTTCTGGGTAACCAGAGCGGCAGAAAGACTGTGCCCGAGTGAAGCGGCAGGAGCTTGCGGCAGGCCGGCTCTGCCCTCCTCAGCATGCCAGAAATTCTGTCCCTGCTCCAAGGGAGCTCCACTTTGGGAAGCCAGAAGGAATCAACCATGCCTCACAGTCCAAGACCCTGCAGGCTGCTGATTCTGTCCATAGCCAAGCAGAGGAAGAAATGCCCTTGAATGCAAAGTTATCTGACACATGCAAAAGCTGATTTGTAACCAAGTACACTGCCAATTCATGCTCACTACCATAAGACCAGCCACCTAATGACGCAGCGGGGAAGTGACTATGGGAAACGCCTATATTGGGCAGCAGTGATATAGGAAGATGCTGAAAGGCATCATCTCACACTGCAGAGGAGGCGGCAATGGTAAAACCCTCCTGTATTCTACCAGAGACAACCACAGGGCTCTGTGGTCGCCAAGAGTCAACACCAACTTGACAGCACACTTTACACCCCCATTACTGCTCCTTGTAAAGTACCTAGTAATAGTAATGAACTTTCTTGGGCACCCCATAACAAGTTGTTCTCTGGGTGGCTAAAACCACTACAGTTAAAAAAAATATCCAAACACACATACAAAACAAGACAAACAAATTACAGCAGAAAAAAGAAAATACAAAGAATATGAAACTTTAAAAAATTAACTCAATTTTTAAAAGCCAGAGTGAACAAAAGGTTTTTCACCTGGCCTTTAAACTAAACTGAGTGACGACGCCAAGTTAGCCTCACTGGGGAGGCATTTCTACAGACAGGATGCCACCACTGAAAAGGCCATCCCCAGGAGCCACAACCTTTGGAGGGCCTCCAAAGAAGATCTTAAAGTGCGCATCAGGACATATGAGGCAAGGCGCTCTGGGTATACCTGGGGGTCTATAAAAACTGCCCAAACACAATCAAGATCTTATATAGAGAAAACAGGGGACACATCTTCCAGCAGCGCACAAAACCTGGCAAAAAGATGCTCTGCTACTGAGCTACAAGCCGTATCCCCTCAGTAGCTTGGCGGCAAGGCATGAGAAGGTCCCAGGCAGAGTTCTAATTTTTCTCATCTGTGGGTGGCAGTATCAAGACGGTGTGTGCACGTGTGAATTCAGAGTGGGGATTTCTTGATTCAACCTGAGCATGAGCTAAAATTGACTGAGTGGACATCAAAACACATGTGAGCGCACACGCACACCTTAGAGGGAACACTAGTCCCAGGTTTACTCCCTGGCAGCATCTCCAGGTAGGGCTGGGAGAGACTCCTGCCTGAAACCTTGAAGAGCTTCTGCCATTCAATCTAGGCAAGGGCTACTCAACTTTGGCTCCAGCTTTTTTTTTTTTTTTTTTTTTTGGTACTACAACTCCCATAATCCCCAGCCACAGTGGCCAATAGCCAACAATTATGGGAGTTGTAGGCCAACATCTGCAGGAGCGCCGAAGTTGAGCAGCCCTGGTCTAGATGGAACCAGGACATGACTATCTGGCAGCTTCCTTATGCAGCCATGGGGGGAGAAAGGAGATGGTGGATCCCATGTTAAGCCACTGTCCACTTACACCTGGACTAGAATCATCCAGGTGGCGGCATCTGATGCCACTTAAGCACCACTGCACTCGAGAGAGAGAGTGTGACAGATGCAAGTCAACATATGCCTTCAGCTTGGCACTGTTGCCAAAACGCACACTAATTATACCGATGCATCTTTATTTTAGGAGAAAAACAGCTGCTAAGGAGAGATACGTACAGTGAAAGTAAGATAGGAAACAACACAACTAGGGAGCTGCAACATGCTAAACCGTTAACCAAATGCAGGTGAAAGAGTCCTCCCACCGCATTCACACTAATATCCAGGTGCTTCGAGACCTCCAGGAGATGAGAAGTCCCTTTCAGGACACATGTTTATGCTCCAGCTGTCTCTAAACTCAAAGCTGACCCTAGGGCTCCCTGCTAGCAGGCTGATGAGTCACCTTTCAAGAAATAGCCGGTGGGCCCCAGGGGGCTTGCTCACATCTTATTCTCTTTTCCGCTGCTGTACAAATCCTAGCCACCTGAGAATGGCCCCCTGGAGTACCACGTTAAGGAATATTTCTGTCTTGACAGTTATTCTTCTCCTGCTTGACTCTGAAGTTTTCGTAATTGACAACCTAGTTGGAAAAATCCACTTTAAAGTTAGTATCTCCAGTTCTAAATTTATAGGTGACACTAAACCGAAAGGCCGAAATCCTGACTGGCCAAGCAACTTTGGACTGATTTTTTTGTTTTGCTACTGCTGCATTTCGTCATTAACCAATTATCACTTTTGGAAGCATCTTATCTAAAAGGTTACTGGTATATGCCAAGAAAATTCTGGACTTGCACGTGTCTTTTTAAAAGAGGGGCTTTTCTCAAAGCAGCGAATCATCCCTACAAAAAAATGCTGTACATCATGACTATGCTGCATCCAGATATATAAATGTATAGCCCACTCTTCCTCACTGAAGCCCAGAGCAGTGTATGCGGTTATCTTCACAACACTGAGGCAGAGAGAAACAGACAGACAAGACCAGCATCACCCAGTGAGTTTAATCGGTGAGGGGGGCGGATTTGAACTCCCATGTCCCCAGACATAGTCTAACAGTCTAACTACTACACCACGTAGCTAAGCTAAGTTTTAGGGCTAACACTGCAGAAGTGCCATTAAGGTAAAGCCAGAGCAGAATGTTTTGTTTTGTTTTTAAACCTTTCATATTCTAAGCTTCCTGTTTTACTGATGCATTTTTATTTTCCTAATAAAAATCAACGTATTTATTGACATGAACTGTTTTAATGTTTAGGTCTACACTGTAAACTCTCTCAGGCTCAAAGCACCCCCGCTGTGTCAAAGAGTCCCAGTTAGAGATACGCTTCAACTGGCAGCCGCAGGTATCAGTCATGGAAAGGTAAAGTGTGCCGTAGAGTCAGTGTCGACTCCTGGCGACCACAGAGCCCTGTGGTTGTCTTTGGTAGGAGTTTACCATCGCCATCTCCCGTGCCATATGAGATGATGCCTTTCAGCATCTTCCTATATCATTGCTGCCCGATATCGGTGGTTCCCACAGTCGGGGAAACAGACCAGCGGGGATTCAAACCGGCAACCTCTAGCTTGCTAGTCAAGTCATTTCCCCGCTGCGCCATTAGACTACAGCTAATCCACAGACGCAAACGTTCACATCAACAGCGGAGCTTGACAAATACCAGGTGCCCGGGAAACCCTGGCGCCTATAAATTTAACTCTAGTATCTATAGCAAGCTATTCAGAGGCACTGTTATTTAATAAAAATAATATTTGTCTCAGGAAAAATTCTGCTCTAAGTATGTGATTTTGTAAAGGGGATGAACAGACTCCCATTTACACTTCTCTCCACTATGTCCGCTACCAAGTCTAGTAATTTTGTCAAGTGTCCATTGCCTGACTCCTAGATCCCAAGAAAAATTTTCAATGCCTGGTCAACAGAATATGGCTTCAACTGACTACATGGAATCCGTTTGCATGCTGTAGTCTACATGAGCATTTTAAAACTCTGTTACCCAATTTACCATAGACTTTGGTCCAACAAATATCTCAGGATCTCCTTTTATACATGTGACTTATCACTATCCATAGGAGCATAGGAAGCTGCCATATACCGAGTCAGTACATTGGTCTATCGAGCTCAGTATTGTCTACCCAGACGGGCAGTGGCTTCTCCAAGCAGGAATCTCTCTCAGGAATCTCTCTCAGCCCGATCTTGGAGGGAGGGAACTTGGAACCTCAGATGCTCTTCCCAGAGCAGCTCCATCCCTTAAGAGGAATATCTTACAGTGCTCACACTTTGAGTCTCCCATTCATATGCAACCAGGGTGGACCCTGCCTGGCTAAGGGGACAAGTCATGCTTGCTACCACAAGACCAGCTCTCCTCTCCCATCTTGGTGTGCATATTAACATTTATGTCTCCGCTATTACAGTGAACCTACTTCTGTGTTTACTATATTTCACTTTGATTGCATCCACACAACATTTCCTAATGCCCATTTCCATTTGCATCCGTTTCTCCCTTTTCTTCACACTAGAAAGGTGTGAAGAAATTCCTTGCAGTACGATCCGATATTTGACAAATCACTAATTATTTCTGTCCAGGGAAATGTAAAACATTACTCTTCCCCTCCCATACTAGTTCCCATGGATGCTCAGAACTGCCAAATAATATACACTGAGAAAACATTAAACCTCTGCTGTCAGATACACCAATCAAATGCACATCCCGCCTCCAATACGGACCACCAAGGACAGGACAGACTAATAGCACCGACAGTGCCCTGATTATAAGTGCACAGACTCAATGAATTCTCCCATTTTAAAAATGCACCACAGCTAGACGTACCATGGGCTTTCGCAAGGAAACTGGCACAATCTCCAATTAAAGGTCAGGTGAGCAAAGCGTTTAGATAAATATAATCTGATTAGGTTAAGTGGATAGAAAAAGACCATAAGGGAACACACACCGCCGGGCCACTAACCTGTTAGTTATTTTGAAGTCATAGTTAATGAAAAGAGCAGAGAAAGGTGACCTGGCAGTTTTAATACTGTGGGTTTTTCAAAGAGCTTATGATAAAGTGCTGTCTAAAAGATTAAATAAATGCCTACGGAGTAAAAGGTAGTAACCGCCTCTCACGTTGTTGCCCTCAGTGGCGATTGATATTCAGTGCTTTACGGACTTTGAAACTGAACCTTCCATTTAGCCAGAACTAATCACCATCGACAGAGATATCCTCCATTTGTCAAATCCAGCGATCCTCGCCATTTTTCAAGCAGGGGCCACTGGGGGGGGGGCTTCAATATGAGAGCCATTTCCCACGGTGCTGACCTCTGCACAAGACTGCTTTTCTCAGTGCTGGGAGGGCGCTTTGCATGAGACGGGATCTCCTGAAGAGCTCCACGGGGAAAGTGCGGAGAAGAGCGACTATTCCCACCACTCTGTGTGTGTGCATTCCAAGATGGCGTAGGGCAGGGATTCTCAGCGTTGGGTCCCCAGATGTTATTGGACTTCAACTCCCATAATCCCCAAACAAAGGCCACTGGGGCTGGGGATTATGGGAACTGAAGGCCAATAACATCTGGGGACCCAACGTTGAGAATCCCTGGTGTAGGGACTCAAGAAGGCTGAATTTCCCTCAAGGAGCCCCGCAGGTGCTGAGCAAGTGCAGAACTGCACAGTGGGGATGGTCCCCTTCGCATGGCGCCAGGGGCCGAAGCGGTTCGGCTTCTGGCCAAAGCTTCCCACTCGTCTAACCAACAATTAGCCAGAGAGCCGCACTTCATGTTGATGGGGGGCCACCACTGGCCACTGAGCCTCACAACAAACTCTCATCCAACACCTTTTTCAAGCCATCTGATCTAGCAACTCCCATTTCGTCTTCTGGTAGCATTCTCTGCCTTGTGTCCAGATGACCTCTTTCGTCTATTCTGAATCGACTGCCAATCTGCTTCCAACTGTATTTACTTGTCCACATCCACTCAAATTGGTAGGCACACTTATAAAATACCTTGCAAAGATGCTAAAAGCACTAAGTTAAGGAGTGAAATTACATTACAGCAAGCGCAGTCCCTGCTTGAGAAAAATACATGGGATCCTTTTACCCCACTGAAGTCTGTTTTAATTAACCGTGGGCAATTTGCCACAAGCAAATTCCACCGGAAGGACTTTCAATCTTTTTCAAGACACTAGCAAGGCAAGAACTTGCGAGATCTGGTTATCAGAAGCTATAAAAATGTCTGACATTTGAATGCCTACTCCAATTTTTTACCCTAACCTCATGCCAAACTTTAAAAAAACATATCCTGCACTTTGAGGTTCAAAACCCATAATTTCTAGCACAACTGTCCAAAGGCCAGCCAGATGGATTTACAGAGCAAAAGCTAAGATAGTGGGGCTCAATATGGATAAGCATAATATGCGCTCTCCTGGCTAATTTAAACACTTCACACTAGATTCAGTGCTAACAAGATCTTCCAAATTATTCTGGACATGAGCCCATGTTCAGGACCAAACCAGTTCAATTACCCCAAGCGCCGGAGATTCATCCCCTAAAAGAAATTATGACAGGTTGCTTGTTTTTCAAAAGGCGAAACTATACACTGATCAATATCGCCCCTTTTCCCAGAATACTCCAGCTTAAAGCCTCATCTATACATGAACCAAGCAGGAATGAGGTAATAGGAGGGACTGTACCACTTCAGCCTAAAGATGGGGAATCGCATGAAAAGACTGCAACTGGGAAGCTATCATAGCAGAGAGTGGACTGAACTAGAATCTTGTTCCTCATTACGTTTCTGATTACAGGGAGGTTTTTCCATCAGGGACCATCACTGTAGAAACCTAGCACTTTATTCTGCTGCAAATTCAGCCCAGACCAAATTCTGGTCAAGTCCCTTTACAAAGGCGGCCTAGCGTAACACACAACAAGACATTTCTCCACTATGAAGTCAACATGCTAGTTACCAACTGTTTAGAATCTAGTTATTTCTCATCCACCATAGCAAGCCTCACCAAGTAATGCCCCATGTAAACAGGTGTCCACCGATCCACTTGCCTGGTGAGCAGGATGTCCTAGAGGTGTCTCTCTCTCTCTTTCTTGTTAGAGCAGGAATCCCTTCCTGGGCAGCATGAAAGAGCTCCCACCATTTCTTGCCATCTCCATGTCCCAACACAAGGGACAGAAGGGCCACTTCTTTCCTAAGACCGCCATCTGTGTGCCAGAAAAGGATCGAGGGAAGAGAGGGGATTGGTGGTGACCACACATTATGGCAAGCTAATGAGCTAAGCCAAAATGTGTAGATGTCTGCATATAAACCAACTTGCCTTCCCAACAGCCTCAAAGCCAGCGAGTCCCAGGGGAATCAACAAGACGTCTATGTTTTATACATCGGCCTCCAACGTTCTGCACCTCACCACAGAACTGAACTAGGATCAGAAGCCTCCAAAGTCTCGTTTCACTGTATCGATTATTCGATACAGTGTATAAAATGTATCGATTGTTCTATACAGGAGGACCATAAAGCAAGTGTCCCAGGCACCAGCCTGAAAGGGCGCAGGTGGCATAATCAGGGACGTAGCTGTGTCCAGTGCCTCCCTAAAGCAGACCTCCAAAGCGACACATTTCCTTGGCTTGAAGCCAGCTCAAACAGCAGCTCAAGGCCCCAAGTCAACTATGTTTGCATGCAACCAAAGCCCAGTCAGATCAGCAACCACTGCACCAGTCGGCTGTAGGTGGATCAGCACTACATCTGGTTCTCCTGAACGCCAGCATGTATGCAGCCCAGACTGTGGAAGTGCACACTTCCCTTTTGTGCATGCCTCACCCATCCAGATAGGGATACATGTGCAGAATCTTGCTTCTGCTCAGGAATGCCCCCTAGCTGGACAGGGCGATCGTGTAGAAGGTGCTGTGACAAATTTCTTCCTCTTGTTGCTAGAGTCTAACTGGCTTATGGTATCAAGAGCTTTCACAACCAATAGCCTGCCTCACTCACACTGACTATGGGCCCAAAAGGCGGCAGCTGTGCAGGAAATCCACTAGTCTACTCGTCCATGAGATAAAATGATGCCAGGCGCGTGAGAAAGTTCCTGACAAGCAATGTGCCAAAACAGCTCAAGGAACCATTTGACAAGTAAATATTTTGTCTGGATGGTGAATTGAGCCAATATTTCTTGACGCCGGGGACAAATGGAGAAAGATTTTGGATGAGAGGGTTGTGCATTCTGCATTTCCACAAACCACTGATGGAATAACCTACATGCAGATGTTAAAAGCAAAGCTCCCTAACACATACGCCCTATCCTTCAACATGAATTAGTAAGCACTGATAGCATACCGGGAAACTTGGTAACTTTTTGGTATGCATGCGCTGGCAATTATTAGAGCAGTGAACAGCTCCGGCTTCCAACCCAGGGGGAGTAAAGGACAATCAACGCATGCCAATTCAGGCTGCGTTCCAACTCGTTTCACACCAAAGAGGTGGCTTGTGTTCCACACGGAGCATGCTAGCATCCACTCTACAGTGTACTGCCGCATCTCCTTCTGCCCACTCACACAGGAGTTCTGGCTGCCTTTCGACAAATATTTGATTTTGTTGTTATTGGCCTTACAGCTCATGCAAGCAAATTCAATTTAAGCGCAGTTGGTTCAGTACTTTTTACGAACACTAAGAAAATAAAGAGTCAATCCCCCGAGCTCTGGGGCGGGGCGAGGGATTTATACATGCACGGCTTACCAAATCTGGTTTTCTCACAGCATGGGAAGATGCATCGTTGAACAAAGACAGTGAGGTAACGCTTGCCTCAGTTGCTGTGCGGAACAGAGGAAGCTGCCTTAAACCAAGCCAGAGCAGAACAGATCTAGCTCAGTATTGTCGACACTGATTGGCAATGCCTTGCCAGGATTTTAGCAAAGCGTCTTGCCCAACACCACCTGGAGATGCCAGCGATTGAACCTGGGGCCTTCTGCATGCAAACCACTAGCAAGGCACTCCCAAAATGTTTTAAAGCAGAGGTTCCCAACAGGGAATACTCAAGAGGCCTCCTGTCTCCACTGTTTCCCTCCAAGGCGTGTGCATGTACACACACATTTTCTGATGTCCACTCAGTTAATTTTAGATCCCACTCAGGCTGAACCAGGAAGGCCCCACTCTGAACGCATGTGCGCACACACTGCCTTGATACAGCCTCCGAGCACAAAAGTCATTCCACACACCGATGGAAAAAAAATCAGAGAACACACTACCTTTCTCCTCATGTTGTCACTGCACTATTTTTGACTCCATCAGAGGACCAGCAATTGAAGCCAATACATCTTCAGTGATGTTCTCCAGAAGAAATTTATCATTTTTTATGTATGCAACCACGGCGGCTAGAATAGTATATCCGCAGAAATGGAAAGACAACAAAATGCCCTCAAAAGACGACTGGTTGATAAAAGTTTTGGAATATGCTCAGATGGCAAAACTTATAGCACTTATAAGGGATGAAAATTTGGAATGTTTCAAAGAAGATTGGGAACCATTCTTACTTTACTTAAAGAACTATTTTTCTAATATGGACCTTTCAGCAGGGTTTGAAATATAGTAATAACAGCAGTTTGGGTTGGGTAAAATCGAGTAACAATGTGGAGTATGTATGTTCTGAATTATTATAGCAATGGTTTATATGTATAGTTAACATGAACTGCGTAGACAGGTAAGCGGGAAGTCAATATTTACATAATCAAATAAATGAATGCAGTTGGATTGTAAAGCTATTTTAAAATTGTTGTTGGCTTTTACAATGCGAATACATCTTCTGGGATGTGCCCCCCTGCACAGGGGGGAGGGAGGGTGAGGCTCCTCCTCCTCTGCTCCCAAGTGGCCAGCTACATTCTGCAGTTCAGTGTACCCCTACCTCAGCCCAACTGGCGGGCTTCAGAAAAGGGGCCATGAGTGCTCTCATTGACATGAACAGGCTAAACAAACCCACCCTATTAATTTCAACAAGACTGCTTATGAGTAATTTAGTGTGGATGTGAGCCAGTGACTGGAGTAGCCACTCTACATGCTCACACACTTAAATGTTAGTTATTTGCTGGTCAAATGACCGTAACAATAAAGATTTGAAACGTTAGTTATGCGACTGGCTACTCCAGTCACTGGCTTACACCCAGCTTAAGTTATTTATTTATTTATTCGATTTATTTATTTATTCAATTTATTTATTTATTCAATTTATTTATTTATTCAATTTATTTATTTATTCAATTTATTTATTTATTCAATTGATTGATTGATTGATTCATTCATTCATTCATTCAATTTCTATGCCGCCCTTTCAAAAATGGCTCAGGGTGGCTCACACAGAGAAATAACAAATAAATAAAATAAACAAAATGGATCCCTGTCCCCAAAGGGCTCACAATCTAAAAAGAAACCCAAGACAGACCCCAGCAACAGTCGCTGGAGGGATGCTGTGCTGGGGGTAGAGAGGGCCAGTTACTCTCCCCCTGCTCAATAAAGAGAATCACCACCTTAAAAAGGTGCCTCTTTACCAAGTTAGCAGGGGTACTGCAAGTCAGCAGGGGACTGTTACTCATAAACAGTCTTACTGAAGTGTATGGGACAAGTTTACCTGTCCTCTCTCTATCCGTGGGAGTACTCATGAGTAACTCAGTCTGGCTCTAAGGCAGTGAGTAAGTGGAGTAGCCTTTAAGTTTGTGTATTCACAATCTCTATGGGATCCCTGAGCTCAAGGGGTGTGCCAGAAGGAGCATACTTGATTTACAAGGTTGGGAACCCTTATTGTAAAGGTTGGGGATCCTTATTGCAAAGGATCAAGGATGCATGATACCACTGCATACGGCAGCTTCCAAACCCATGTAACTGAAGCAAAACAATTTGCATGTTTCCTCACACAAGAGCATGTGGATTGTGTACACAGTTACTGCCCACACCCATGGAAGAAGCAAAGAGTGACTGAGTGAGTAAATAAGCTTTCCTTGTTTCCTCTCTCCTTCCCCTCCATCACTGTCCAAGCCAAAAATGCAAATCGGGGGGGGGGATCAAATTTTGCTATAAAAACTCATTATGCAAAGTAGCAAGCTTCATGCATATTTATTTAATCTGCATATTTTTTGATCAGATGACTTCGCATAGGGTTGTTTTTAGCACTAAGTCCTGAACTGGTTTTACTCGCTGCAGAAATATACTGCAAGTACACCCTACAGCTTAGGTTCTTGTGAAGGGAAAAGAACAATGTGTCCTTGACTATCTTCAGCAGCAGATTTAGTGCTAACATCAGGAGCTAGGTTGGGGAGGGCTGACAAACAAGCCGCATGTTATACAGTCCTGTGAGTTTTCGCTGAGTTCTAAATATTTTAAAAAGTTTCCATCTCCCATAAGTTTTAAAATACAGTGACCAAAAAAAATACAGGATCAGGAACAACATGAGAAATTTTAATATGCAGCCTAAATTAATGATGGTTCTCTCCTCTCGTGATTTCCAAGCCAAGGTTTTTTCAAAAGCTGACAAATTATTCATGTAACTACAGATTTGCTATTCATTAGCTGCTCTGTTACTTCCACAAACCTAAGCAAGCATCTCCCTGCCGGATCATCCGCAACCTGTTGCCCAGTTTCCAAGGGTATGAAGGGGAAAAAACTCCATGTTGTTCCCAAAACCTCCCCCAACATCTTTACTGAGTGATATACTCTTTCTGAACATGGAGGTTTCATCCAGCTATCTTGGCTAGCAGCCGATGAAAGCTATAAATCTGTGTACTCCTCCCACCATGCGTTTTTTAAAAAACACAGTTTTATTTAAAAGTTTTCCAGGCACGACAGCATCATAAATAAAATCTCAAGTAGTAAATAGCATGTGTAAGTGGAAAGCAATCAAAGGAGATGTGTGTTCTAGTCTTGCCCGCTTGATTTACTCAGTTTTGGAGGGGCCGAGCGAGCAGCAGGATGGGGCAGGGTAATTTGGATTCTACCAAATTTAAGGAATACGGCATTCCCCACTTACAACCTTAAGTCATCTAGTCTCCTCTCCCACTTCATTTGATGCACAAGTGGACTAGTCCTAAACTTAGGACTACTGTTCATGTGTAGAATAGCAAGATGGTAGAATCCTCAAGTAACGGACTATACCATTTAAGTTTGCATCCTGCGGCAGTGAATTCCATAAATCATACCTGAAAGAACACTTTCTATCTCTCAAGGTGCAGAACACACAGCAGTGCCAAACTTTAAGTAATCCCCCGAATACAAGCAGGAAGGGAAATGACATTCTCTGCAATCTTAAGTGTTTCCACCACCAACCCCAAGAGCACTGAATGACGACGACTATCTCAGTGCTCCTTTCTTCTAAACATGCCATGCTTCCAGCTAAATTTCAACTATACCAAAAGCATTAAAAACACACACAGGCCCCACAGATTTACAGAGGGAGAGTTTTGACATGCATGCTTGTATCAAAATAGCGAATGTGTGACTTAAAAACAGACGTCGCCATTTCAGTCCAAGTTGGTCTGTTTCTCTGCAGGACAACCAATGGGGAAGAAGGCTGTAAAGCAATAAGTCGCCTGCACTGAAAGCTAAACACGAGGATGGTGGGGTACTAACCAAGAGAGAAAGACCAAGCTACAGAAATTGAACCAGCAGTGGCCGAAAAGCAAGGTCTCATATAAACTGCATTGTTCAGACATATATATCCTCATGTTATGGCAGTCTAGAGCAGGGATTCTCAACGTTGGTTCCCCAGATGTTATTGGACTTCAACTCCCATAATCCCCAACCAAAGGCCACTGGGGCTAGGGATTATGGGAGTTGAAGTCCAAAAACATCTGGGAACCCAACGTTGAGAATCCCTGGTCTAGAGCAAGGAGATGGCCACAGGATGTGTTCGGAAAGAAGTCCACCACCACCCCCAACAGGGGAAATAAATTAGACTATGGGAGTCCCTTCATTTGCTATAAGCAAAGAGATGCTAACAAGCAGCTGAAGGCGTTTGTCCAGGCTAATTCACTGGAAAACTATGCACATACGTAGCCGCCTTCTACCACGTCAGATGTCTTTTCCAAGACCAAGAATACAGGCGAGCCTTTTTACCAGCACATTTGGCTACAGGTAGCAGGCCAATGAGAGCTACTGATGGGCCAGAGTGACAGGGAAGTTCTCACAGGAACACAGGAAGCTGCCTTATACTGAGTTGGGCCATGGGTCTATCTAACTCAGTACTGTTTTCACAGACTGGCAGTGGCTTCTCCAAGGTTGCGGGCAGGAATCTCTCATTATGCTTTGAAGGCAAAGGCAAGAGGAGAGCTGGCCTTGTGGTAGCTAGCACAAGCTGTCCCCTTTCCTAAGCAGGGTTCTCCTTGGTTTGCATCTGGCTGGGTGATTACATGTCAGCGCTTTCAGATATTCCCCTTAGAGGAAGGGTGTTGTAGCTCAATGGAAAAACATCTGCTTTCATGCAGGAAGTCCCAGATGCAATCCTTGGAAGCATCTCCAAACAGGGCTGGGAAAGACTCCTGCCGGAAGCTTTAGCACATTGCTGCCCGTCAGCCTAGCCCTAAACAGTACTGTGCTAGGGTCTGACTTGGAAAAAGGCAACTTCCCACATTATTGTGAAAGATCCTTCATGAAGCCAACCTGCCCTCCATCTGATGAAACGCAGAAAGGACTCTCACCTGCAAAATTCTATCCCCGCAGGATGTGGTAGCAGGCAGAAGAGGTTTACTTATGAGGCTGAGAGTGCTTCCACAGCATTAACTCACTTTTCTTCACGGCAAACAGCAGTCCCTGCCCTGCGCTGCAAGCAAGGAAGCCCCCTCAAATGGGATTTCTAGCCACTGGGTTTATCCCGCCCTCCCAGCCTTACACAGTACAAATCTATTTGGGGGGGGGGGAGAGAGAGAGAGAAAATAAAGATAAGCATCTCTGGCTATGGATGGTTTTTAGCCAGTGAAAGCCCTAGCTCAGAAATAATTGTTGCCGGCTGTAATTGGCGAGATGTAGGAAAGGAGCTGGATACGTGGAGCCTGGTGCAATTTTGGGAGATTTGTTACGCTTAGCTCACTTCTATCAATTTTGGTGGCTCAGGCGCTTATGACCTGTTGCTCGGCTTATTGTGAAAATGGCTTTTATTTACTGCACTTCCATTAAAAGATGAAATCCATGCATAGGGCTCACAGGGCAGAAAATCACAGTTTACGTCTGAGCTTATCTCCCTTCAAGCGGCCTCAACTCATTTTCACCCTGGCTTACTCCCAGCTGCTGTATGAAAAGAGAAAGGGAGTCTGGGAGTGCTGTCTGCGCAGACAGCGGTCAGGAGCCAGCAAGGATGGGAGGGGGGCGGATGCTGAAGCCGCAGAGCCACACATAGCTATAATTGCCCTCACTAAGACCACGCAGTAATTGTCGTCAACACAAGCTTGGTAAATGCACAACACACCGACATGCAAAGACAGAAGAACTGGGCCGTTTGTGTGAGCACAGGGCTGTAGTTGTGTGTCCGAACACCCTTTTGGCATTCAGGGTGTCTCTGATTCAATGCCTGGCAAGCAGTTCTAGACAGAGGCAGGCAAGACTCTTGCCTGAAACCTTAGAGAGCTGCTACCAACCAGTGTAGAGAATAAGGAGCTAGACTGAGATCACCAGCACAGCCGCCCACTGAGATCAGGAGGGGTCTGTCCAAGTGTCACCAGTTCATCTGGTGGCAACCTGGGATAGGGCCTTCTCTGTTATTGCCCCTACATTGTGGAACACACTCCCCATGGATAGAAGAGGATTGTCTTCCTTGGAGCCCTTCAGGAGAGCCTTAAAGACCCATCTTTCTAGCCTGGCTTCTTATCTAGTTTCAATTGTAGTTTTAATCTGTTTTTAATTGCACTTTTTTATTTTGTTATGTATTTTTTATTTTAGTATAAACTGCCCTGACCCACTTTAGGAAGGGTGGCATATAAGACACGGAACCGGGCCCTTTCTGTAGCTGCTCCTGCTCTATGGAATGCACTCCTGGCAGATATCCGCAGTTTAGGTTCGCTGTCGGCCTTTAAGAAAGCCCTAAAAACTTATTTGTGTGGCCTGGCCTGGCCTTAAAGTGTTGTTTTCTAAAAGTATTTTAATTGGTTTTTAATGGTTTTAATTGTTTTTGAATTGTTTTTATATTGTTTTTAGCACTATGTTTTCAACTTTTAAAAGTTGTTGTACAACCGCTCAGAGCCTCTGCATGGGGCGGTAAATAAATAAAAAAATAAAATAGATGGCTCAATCGCCTTGACTATATAGAAGGTAGCTTCCAATGTTCCTACATTTGAATCTGGTCTCAAAGTAGCATACTACCTTGCACAGATAGAGAAGGTTCTGGTGGAGACATTTATGAAGCTAACTGACTACTAGCACAGCAACCTACCGAGTTAGTGATCACTTCTTCATATTTCCCCTAATTTACATCTGAACAGGGCTAAGAGGCCTGCAAATCAGCCTAAGTTTATATTGACCAGGACAGAAAAACACAGAAAAGCCCTGCTGGACCACACCAGAAATCCACCCCATCTAGCATACTGTTAAGAACGTAAGAAAAGCTGCTGGATCAGGCCTCAGGCCCATCTAGTCCAGCATCCTATTTCCACAGTAGCCTACCAGATGCCTCTGGGGAGCCCCCAAGCAGGAGATCAAGGCATGCCCCCTCTCCTGCTGTTGCTCCCCTGCTACTGGTATTTAGAGGCACTCTGCCTCTAGATATGGAAGTAGTCTATAGCCATCAAGACAAGTAGGCACTGACTGACTTGCTTGCCCTCTATGCATTTGTCTAGGCCCCAATTATCCCATTTGTCTAGGCCCCAATTATCCCATAACCAGAGAGTCAACAGCCCACTCCAGAAACCAGTACTCAGAAGTATTCTCTCTGAAGTGGAAATTAAGTTTAGCCACCACAGTTAATGGCCACTGACAAACATCCTCCATTAGTGGCTCCAATTGCCTCTTAAAGCCATCTAAGCCAGTGGCATCACATTTCATGGTAATGCATCCTTAAAATCTATAAATTTGCCACTTCCTTGTGTTTCTTAACTGAGGTCCCAGGGTTTTACTTAAAGGGGAAATGCTCCAATAAGCTAATTTCATACAGGAGACCTAATCTCAAGTTCCCACACTATCATGAAGTTCACTGGGTGGGGCACTGGACAAGTCACCCTCTCTTAGCTCAACAGGGCTGGTGCAAGCAAGGCAACCTCTGGAGGTATCCACAGATACCTTGCCTGTGACATAGGCTGATTTCTTTCAATGCCTGCTGATTGGTCATAGACCGTAATAAAATGATTGATAGGTTGAGCTGCACATGGCCAAGACATGGATATTCTTGCCTTTTGACCGCTTCCAAGCACTGCTCCTTCCCACATGTTATTGACTTCCACAGTCCCCAGATGAAGGCCACTGCAGCTGGGGATTATGCAAGTTGTAGCCAACAAATCAAACACAACAAATAAATCAATCAAAACAAAACAAGGTCTGGGAGTTGCTGTTCCAGCAAACACTACTTCCAACACTGATTCAGTAACTCTAAAGCGTTTCCTGCAATGGAAGTGCTGCAGAAATGATAAATTATTGCTTGTTTCCCTTCACTGTTCCTAAGGGCACAGAGGAAGTAGCGCTCTGTCCTCTGCTATTTTAACATAACCTACCTTATGAGAGGTTGAGCTGAGAAAACCATTTGCCCAAGACCACCTGGCGCTTTTTGCTGAACCCAGCAGGAGCAGAATCAGAAGCAGAATCATTATAAAAGAGTTTGCTGTGAACTCTTAAGCCAAAAATAAGCACCTGCTCAGAATATGGGGTTAGATAAGGCATGCTTTCCCTCCTACACAAATCCATTTCCGCACTTCTCCCCAAGCAGCAAGATGCTTCCCTGCTCCTCTGTCACACAAATGCCTGTCAATCTGGCATCTGAAGGCTGAAAGAAGTATGCCAAGACTATGCCACGTTGTCTTGTCATTTGAGGACTCTTGCCAGCAGGCAAGGAGATGCCACAGGCGGCATTGACCTCAGGTCAGGGAGAGAAGCCTTGGGAGTAAACAGCAGGATCCGTACCAACCCTCCCCCCCCCGCCCCGGGCAACGAGGCCACTTCATGCTCCAAGGGCAGCCGGAGACGAGTCCCTGTCACCTGCAAAGAGTTGCTAAGGTTACCTTGCATTTGCCTAATTAGAGAAGCTGTCACTCTCTGGCAAAGATCACAAGGAAAAGAGAGGAAAATCTTATTTAAGACATACAAGCATTTTGTTCTATGTAAAGCAGGAACACACACACACACACACACACACACGCTGCAAGAATGGGTGTTCTTAAGTTTATAGAGACATCTTGTCCCAGCAGAATGACACAGCAGTAAGCCACAGCTGCCTAGACATAGCAAGAGGATGCACGACGAGATGTCAAGCCCAACAGCAGAGGCACTTGATATATGCGCAGCAAGTCGCCCTGTATCCAGCCTCGACCAGTTGTCTTGGATCGAGGAGCCCGACAATGGACATTTGACATCATTACTGGACTTAGTGGTGAACACTGTGGAGGGCAAGAGGGTGAATGGGCTTCTCTGTATCTGCTTTACAAGTAATATTCTTGGAAACAGTGTTGCCCAAGACAAATACATGTTTATATTTGTTAACTCTATCCCTGAATATCCCCAGTCTAGGCAGCACAGCTAAATTTCTAAGTACCAAGGCTCCCTGGCACCTGGGATTTGTCAAGCCTTGTACTATATCCTTACGTAGCATGTGGAACCCCTGCTAGCTTGGCAAAGAGGCACCTTTTAACGTGGCGATTCTCTTTATTTAGCAAGGGGAGAGTAACTGGCCGCAGGGGCGTAGCTATAATTGAGCGAAAGGGTTCAAAGAACACGGGCCCCCAGGTCCTGAGGGCCCCCCAACTTCACCCCTCCCTATTTTCTTCATTATCTCCCTCACTCTGGGAGGCCGCCAGGGAGAGGGATGAACACAGGCCCCCTCTCCCCTAGCTACGCCCCTGACTGGCTCTATCCATCCCCAGCACAGAACCTCCAGCGACTGTTGCTGGTGCCTATCTTATGCTTCTTTTTAGATTGTGAGCCCTTTGGGGTCAGGGAGCCATCTTATTTGTTTATTATTTCTCTGTGTAAACCACCCTGAGCCATTTTTGGAAGGGCAGTATACAAATCGAATGAATGAATGAATGAATGATAAAATAAACTGCAGGTAGTCCAAAACACAGCAGCCAGATCGATCTCCAGGGTAACCCAGAGAGACCATTTAATGTCTGTTTTTAAAGATTATATAAAACAGACTCCCACTCGGTTTCCCAGAGCACAGGCTCCCTGTAGGTTTCTGGGCAAAATATCAAGTGCTGGTTATTACCTTTAAAGCCCTAAACAGCTTAGGCCCAGGTTACCTGGGAAAGCATCCTTCTTTGCAAGTTCCCCATTGCTCATTACCTTCATCAGGAGCAGTCCATCTTCAGGTGCCAGTGCCACCAGCTCATCTGGCGACAACAACTTTGGATCGGACCTTCTCAGTAGCCAGCCCTACATTGTGGAACACACCCCGCTAGAGGAATAAGAAGTTTGTCATCCCTTGAGACCTTCAAGAGAGCCATAAAGTCCCACCTTTTCAGCTTGGCTTTTAATAATATTCAAATCGTTTTTAAAATGAGTCTTGTCACTAATTTTAAAAGGGCAGGCATTTTTATGAAGCATCCTTTAATGAAGTGCCCAAAAGTGCTTCAGAGTACCATGTAGAACCTTCGACAAAGATGATCATTCCTCATCTTTCTACAGCGGAGGAGGAGGAGGGAAAAGGGCATAAAAGATCAACTGAGTCATCCAAGGTTAGCATGACTCAGCCAAGATTGGGACAGATGATTGATCATTCTTTCTATAGCCCATGAGCATTACTTCCGGGATTATTAAGCAGATCAGCAACTCCCCTTTACGTGCGTTTTATGGCCCCCTCCTTGGTTCCTGCTGTAGCAGAGTGGTACTTTTGGGTGTCCACCCAAGGAAGCCATCCACTCATAACGTCACACCTGTCCCAGGGATGGGCAACAATGGCTCTCCAGCTGTAGACAAACAACCTTCAACTCCCATCATGCCCATCCACAATGTATTCTTCCCCAGTCTACCCAACCCATCCACTAGAAAATGGGCTCCTTAGAAAATCACCTTGTGCCACAGTATAGCAGATGGCCAGGCCTGCTCCATTTCGACCACCACCTCGGAACTCTGAACCATCAATGACATTTCAATGCCCAAGGCCAGGCATATCAATATAGATAGATATAGATATAAAATTATCTTAGGCGTACCCATTGCTAATCCCATGTGTGGCAGCTCTCGCGAGAGTTCGTGAGTGAGCGGGCGGGCAGAAAAGAGCAGGCGGGCGGGCGGGCAGAAAAGGGCGACGGAAGTGGGAGAACTAGAAGCGCAGATGTTCTTCGCCCAGCCCAGCTAGTTTGATTACCCAGAATGTTGGGGGGCAATATGCTAAATCATTGTAAACCGCTTAGAGAGCTTCCAGCTATAGAGCGGTATATAAATGTAAGTGCTATTGCTATTGCTACTGCAGGCCAGCAAATAAGCCCTCGGGGGACAGATCCGACCTCCGGAGCTTATGTTGTGCAGGCCTGGTGGAGACAATAGTGAGACAGAGGAAGGCAGTTCCCTATGTTCCAATGACCCCTCTCCGAGACAGAACAAAGGGCCTTTATACGAGAACCTTACAGGCCAATAAGACAGCAGCCAGGAGGGGAAGCAACTCCCCCCTCCCCGCAACACTGCAGGAGCTGCCCAACAACTCGTCTGCTAGAATGCAGGAGGGGGCCCTCCTGGACACGCAGCTCCATGGCTACAGCCCTTCAGATGCAGTAATAGATTGTTTTTCATTACAAGTCACAAACCGTCAGAGGCCCCTGGGCATCTAGCAAAGTGAGAAGAAAAACTCAGAACCATCAGCACAGTCAAACAAGCTTGAAATCAGTGAAACACAGCCGCACAAAAAGCCAAACATCAGCAGATCGAGGGCGGGCAGGGGGAGTTAGTGTGCCAATCCACCAGGAAACCTAAAGACACTGCTAGAGGAGCGTGGACAGTAGGAGATGGAGCAAGGAAGGCACTTTAATTTCCCATTTGCTCAAGGTATGAGCGGAGCCCTGCTCCTTTTCAGTGACTGCTTCCACCCAAAATTTTCCCCACTGAGAAAGCTGAGCAATGCGTAAAGCAGTTTTCTAGGTTCATGTCTCCTCGGAGGCTTGCCCTCCCTTCGCATGTCTCTCTCAGCCTAACCTACCTCACAGGGCTGTTGTGAGGATAAACATAACCATGTACTGGGCTCCTTGGAGGAAGAGCAGGACAGAAATGTGAAAATGAATGAATGAATGAAAATATATTTATTTATTTGTTTATTTATTTATTTCCCGGATCGAAGACTGAGTTTAGGATGATCCTTCTGTGTAGAAGTTATACACAGAATGTACCTGCATTTACTTGAAAGAAACAGGACTCTGGTTTAGATAACCACCTGATCGGCAGTATCAAAAAACTTGGGGAAAACCTGGTCTTGGATTCAGGGAAATACAGCGGCTTTCATTGGGAGCAGTTTAGGTTGGCCTTGTGGCACTGCTCTCCAAGACAAAGGGCCCACTAGATCAGTAACTAGGGTACGGCGACAGGTCCTGGTTGCTGTGAGTTACACCAGCGTTCTCTGCAGCAGACACATTAAGCATGGGAGCAATGCCAGTTTACACACATCTTTGAACACCTGCATGCATGTGTCAGGGGGCCAAATGACCCAGAGAAACATGAGAATGGGGTAGGGAACATCTCATACCTTGACCCCAAACTGTGCCCTTTCCCCAAAAACTGCCCCCCACCCCGCCAGCTGCTACTCGCTGAAAATACTTGCCTGTCTACCCGCCCAGCAAAGCTAATATCAACTGCAGGGGAGACATGTCCTTTGGGGAAATGGAATTTCAACCCCCACTTCACTGCCAGTGTAGATTAGCCCCGCAAAAACTTAATGTACCCATATTTACCACAATAGACAGCAACCCTGAGTTTACAATGCGCCCCCTTCAAAAATATGGTTTAAATACAGGTTATACAATTTACCCAAAAGGAAGACAACCCTGAACTTAAGACAGTCCCCACCCTGCAAAAAATGTAGTAACTTGGAAAAAACCTGGTCTTGGATTCGGGTAAATACAGTAAAAGCATCCTTGCTGGATCAGACCAACCACCAATCGAGTGCCTCTGATCCTGGAGGCATTGTGGCCATGACTACTGGCCTTTGACAGACTTGACCTCCATGAACTTGTCTCAAGAACATTACGACGTTCATACACGTTTGCCGCGGGAAACACCCGTTTGCAGTGAGGCACTGTTACATGACTGCCAAGCTTTCGGAATGAGAGGCCGGACAATCCCTCCCAGTCAAGTCTATTAGGAAGACTGGGTGTTTTATGCAAGGATCAACTTCATCACGACTCTTGTTAAGATTTACATCTACTGCAGCACCTGCCAGAACGAAGGCATAGTGCCACTTCAAATGATTCAGTCAGGTGGGAGTCCTAAAAAGGAAGCACACTCCCAAAAACTCCTTCCTGGGTGTTAAAAAAAAAAAATTCCAAGTAAGGCAAACTATACTCAGCCAGCCCTCTCCATCCCTCTCAGATATCAGACTAGGTCTTATCTTACCACAAAGATGCCTTACATTTAATTTCAAGCTGTTTCACCCATTTCAGGATAGTAGCCTTTTCTTTTAAAAAAAAAACACACACCTTGAAATATCAGTCACTGGGCGTCACGTCCCTTCACTCATGGCTTCCAGTATAAACCTCCTGAAGATATTTTCTGTAAAACAAATAGCTTTTGCTATCAATCGCCTCTCGTGTCCTCTGGGGTGGTGTGAGGATTTCCCTTCCAGAGAAAACAGACTTGGTAGGATCGATCCAATTTCCCTTTCTCTCAAGGAAGCTACCAGAAAAGTATAAAAACACACGTCTCCCCTCCAGATTCCTTTAAAATCAGTTTAAAGAGGCAAAAAGGCAGCCCCATGTGCAATGCTGATCCTCTTCTTTTAAAGAACTGGCCTGCTCTTAATTCTATATTCCAAGCACCATGGCTTTCCTCTGGTTAGACATTCCCAGTTAGCAGAGATCTGGGAGTTGCCCCACCCCAGCCATTCAGCCTGAGAAGGTCTTGCTAAGCCGAGCAATCGATCAATCCTAGACATCCCAGAGGAGGCTGGGGCGGGGGGGGGGGGAGAAAGCAATTTAGAGAGAGCACGCCAAGTAATTTGAAAACAAATTTTCAGCCGTTCCCAGTGAAGAAAGGCTTTATGGGCCGAGACATCCTAAAAATTTGTTTTGAATGACTCTTCGCACACCATAAAGTTAGCAGGGAAGCCTGCCAGAAAAGCAGGTGCCAGCCGCAGACGCGGACATGATGAATCACACAGCAGCAAGTTCTCACCCATAAAGCCCACTTTAGCTAGGGCTGTGAAAACCCCAAGGGGCAGTTTTGCCAAAGGGATTTAGGGACATAGGAACCTGCCCTCTACCGGAGTCAGGCCCTTGGTCCACCTAGCTCAGTACTATCTGCACTGACTAGCGTTTCAGACAAAAGTCTCTACCTGCCCTCCCTGGAGATGCTGCCAGGGATTGAACCTGGGGCTGTCCGCATGCAAAGCAGATGCTCTACCACTGAGCTTGGACTCCATCCCCTGAGGGGAGTATCTTACAGCAGGCAGTGCTCACACGCCACCCAAACGCAGCCGCAAGCACTCACGGGCACAAGAGCAGATCTCCATCCCAAGACAAGCTCAGTCTCCGTTTCCGGCAAGAGGCATTTTCTCCAAGTGCTGTTCTGAAGCTTCTAAGGACAACATTCGACCCAAACAAAACCTGCAGCACCACTTTACAGGAATGTGTTACAAAGAGCTCACAAAAAAGATAGGGCATTGAAGGGTTGCTTCAGCAACTCACTGCGCTGAAAGAGCATTTGTGGTCATCAAATCCTCCCCAAGCGCCGAGGGCTAATGTGCATTACTGCTATCACACACAGTTACAGATTTCAGCTATCAAGGCAGTGGGACGGGAGAACCTAGTGCCATTAAAAAGCTAAGCACACTGTAAGGAAGTAGAAACGGAGTAACTCAGGAACTGAAGGCAGCACAGAAGACCCCCTTGTATAGCATCACCAACTCATACTAAATAAACCAATTCCAGCTCCTGAGAGGTTCCTTCTCATTGTTTCTGCACTAGTACTCTCCCCTCTTTTCCTCTGCTTCTATCAAGTCAGACCATGGGTCCATTAACTCATAATCACCTCCTCCAAGTCATGAAGGCATTCCAAGCCCTCAGGCAAAGCAGGACTCATCCAGAGAGCTAATTCCAATCTGTAGTGCTAATCAGCTGAGAGGGAATCTGCATAAAGCCTTGAGAAGTTGACTTCTAGAGCACAGGCACATGTTATGTTTTGATTCCTTTATGACCCCCTCAAGCACCCAAGAGTTGAAGTCATTTCTGTACCTCAAGTGCTATTCTACTGTTTTTATTAATTGTTTATTTTATTTTTACATTTTATATCCCGCTCTTCCTCCAAGGAGCCCAGAGTGGTGTACTACATACTTCAGTTTCTCCTTACAACAGCCCTGTGAAGTAGGTTAGGCTGAGAGAAAAGTAACTGGCCCAGAGTCACCCAACAAGTACCATGGCTGAATGGGGATTTGAACTCGGGTCTCCTCGGTCCTAGTCCAGCACTCAAACCACTACACCACACTGGCTTCAGAGACAAGCCTCACCCGGCCCTATAGTCTGTGCCATTTCACCACCACTACCCATTCCCCAAAGGTGACCCAGAGATACAAGGCAAGTCATTTTTCTTCCCTAGTCAAGGTAGAAAACTCAGTCCCTGAGCAGTAAAACCACTGGATAAAGCTGTCTTACATTAGATCTACTCTGACTAGCAGCCCAGGGTTTCAAGCAGGGATCTTTCCCAGCCCTACTAGGAGATGTGGAAAATTCAGCCTGACCCGATCTATACACAAAGCACGTCCTGCCACTAAGCTACGCCATCCACCTGCCCGCCCTGCTTACCAAATTTTAAAAGGCATCCACCACATACATCAAAATTCTTTTCTGTTAGAACAGCTACCAAGTAGGAGAACAAGATGCCCGGTGATGTGAAATATTGAGCAAGGTTTTTAAAGAAACATATGGGCAGCTTTGCGCTTCCACCTTACTAAGCTCCTGGGGGACATGAAATATGGTAAATTCTGTATCAAATCACCGACAAGCATATACACAGAGAAACATCAGAAGCGTTCCACATCTCATGCAAGATCTGAGGAGGGGGGAAAGGCCAGACTGTAGGTAGAGATGGAGCATCCCTCCCACAGCATTAAGCTCTCGGCTCCGTTAAGCAAAGCAAGGAAGTCTGCAGACGGGTTAGCATCTGTCTCTCCAACTGGAATGGGGAGGGCCTGCTGGACCACCAGATAAGAAAGGGTGGTTCAGCTTGAGCCCTCTTGCAGATGTTGGCCCACAAGTTCTACCATCCCTATCAACCACTGATAGGACGGGCGTTGCAGTTCACAACAGCTGCAAGGTTCGGGTTTCATGCGGTGACAACCAACAACCTGGATGGCTCTAAGAGGGGTTTGGACAAATTCATGGAGAAGTAGTCTTATCAATGGCTACTAGTCGGAGGGCTGTAGGCCACCTCCAGCCTCAGAGGTAGGATGCCTCTAGGTACCAGTGGCAGGGGAGTAAAAGCAGGAGGGAGGCCATGCCATGCCCTCAGCTCTTGCCTCTGGGCTTTGCAGTGGCATCTGGTGGGCCATTGTGTGAAACACGACGCTGAACTAGACAGGCCTTGGGCCTGATCCATCCGGGCTGTTCTTCGGGTTGCACACCCCTAAAGCCACTCAAGATGCTATGAGGGATCTTGTCGCTACATGTGTAACTTTTGGTTTTCCAACTTAATTCTCATACCTTTAGACAGTGTTCCAGTGATGGCCCTCATCAACGCTAACGACGACTCTTGGACTGACCGTTTATTGGGCCCGAGTGAATCTCCGGCTGAAGCTGAACACTCAGTTCAATCCAAACTTTATTTCAGGCTCTGAGCAGCAAAGGCTGGTTACTCTGTACAATCGCCCGGCCACCATGAGACAACCACTCTCACCATGCAACACTGTGCCCAATGCCAGAGGGGCCTCTTTTAAGGGAGGTGGTTTAAATTGTAAACCACCCAAAGACGCCAATTTGGGGCGGTATAGAAATATGTTCAATAAAATAAATCAATATTTAAAACTGATCTCTCTTGGAAGACGTGCACCGAGAGCTGGGAACGCTAGCCCTTCCCAGCACTTTCCCCCTAGAGCTCTTGAGAAGGCTCAGTCTCTCTCTCTCTCTATAAAGTGCCTCCCCAGCATTGAGAAAAGTTCTACCTTGCCTTGCAGACAGGGCCCGAACAAATGCATTCAAACAATTCTGCATGCTAACCAAGCCAAGACACACCTTTTCAAGTGGCTTAGTTTTCTCTTCTGTTTAGCAGTGGGAGAGCAACTGGCCTTATCCAACCCCAGCACAGCATCCCTCCAGTGGCTGTTGCTGGTACCTGCCTTATGTTTCTTTTTAGACTGTGAGCCCTTTGGCGATGTATTTACTCTTTGATGCATTTATTTTTCTATGTTAACTACTTGGAGAACTTTGGTTGAAGAGCAGTATATAAAATATTCTCCTTTGTCATCTTAGGAGTAGTATGATTCCTACTGCATCCATAATTCCATAACTGGTAGGAGATCGCCGGCTCTCACGTTCAAGGTTTGTTGCCGAGGTGGCCCCCACTTGAAAAAAACGTGAAAAGTCACTGGCCTAAAAGCATTTATCACCAAACTGTCTGCATACCCTGGGGGAGGGGGGGCGTTGACTTTCCTAGGGGTAAGGGAAAGCGTGCCGTCGAGTCGGACCTTGTAGTTACCCTTAGAAATTACTGGCAATTTATTAATTCCTCCGCCAGACATGGAAGTCCTGGCAGATAGCAGGGCGTGCAACGCAGAAACCAACAGGAGAAAGGAGCAGCATCTCCAGGAATCAAACAGCAAAGTGGCTTGCTACACTGAAAAGGTCTGTAAATAGGAAGAAGGACAAGGGCCACCAAACAGGAATGTTTGGTATTGGTATTTAACAGGCTGCAAGGTACTTTGGAGATAATTTGACCAAAAAGCAGGAAATGCATCTTTAAGATTAAAAAAAGTAATCCGTGAAGATTCAAATACAATGCAGGCTAGCCAGAACACACTGCTAAGGTGTGAGCATAGGCTAAAGCAGGGCTGCTCGACTTTGGCCCTCCTGCAGATGTTGGCCTCCAACTCCCATAACCCCTGGCTACTGGCCACTGTGGCTGGGGGGGGTTATGGGGGTTGTAGTCCAGAAACAGCTGGGAGGAGGCCTGGTCTAAAGGCACACAATACAACCACCTTGCTGAAGCTAAGCAGGTCTTGATGGGGTCGGTGGCTGGATGAGAGACCTAAGCATGCCATCTTGGTGGGGCCTTAGCTAAGTGGTAGAGAATCTGCTTTGCATGCACAAGGTCCCTGGTTCACTCCCAGGCAGCATCTCCAGGTAAAGCTGAAAAAGACCCCTGCCTGGGACTTTGGAGAGGCACTTAGCCCCCTCAGCTGTTTTTGGACTACAACTCCCATAATCCCCAGCCACACTGGCCAATAGCTAGGGATTATGGGAGTTGTAGGCCAACATCTGCAGGAGAGCCAACATCGAGCATCGGTGGTCTAGACAATAACTAAGCTAGATGGACCAATGGTCTTACTCAGTATAAGGCAGCTTCCAAATGCTGTTCTGTGATCCTTCCACTCCATCTCCAAGGACTAGTCAGATAAAGCAGATCGATTCAAGTATAACAGGGGGCAGTTTTAAGCAGATATATTACTGGGAAAGAAAGGGTTCAATTATGCCCAAACACTCTTTCATTCTACCAGTGCTACTTTAAGCAATCAAAGGAAGCCCTCGGGGAAGCGTATCCTGGAATTTCAGGTAACGTGTCGTTTTCACCTTAATTCTACTGAAATGCTGCTTTACTTTCTCCAGATAATAGTTTCATTAGTTGCCTCTCTCTGCATGTCACCTATCCCCATTCTTCTGGATTTTACGAAACAAGTTGAGAAAGGCAGAACATTTCGATTTTATCAGATCACGTTCAGAAACCAGTATGAAAAGGCAAAGTTTAATTTAACAATTTTGCTTATGGCAGAGAAAGCAGGGCAGGGAGAAGGACAATGTGTCCTATAAATCAGGTTTTTAAAATCTTGATGCTCACACAAAATATTACCACCATAACATCAAATTTTATCTTTTCTGACCTTAGAAATACCTGACAATACTGCAAAAGCAGCAGATGTCTTTAATAACCCTGATAAACTTTTGTAATTTGCACTCTATACAAGTAACCCGGGACCAGTTACTTCCCTTCCTTGTCTTGGGCTTTCGATCTGTCAGATGAGAATAAGTGATATTTACTTTTGCAAGTCTGTGTAGGAAAAGCTCTAAAGAGAAGCTGGATTTTACCATCAAAAGCGAGGGGGGAATTAGTAACACAACCCACCAAGACAATTCCCTCTGTAAACTCCACTGAGATCTGCATTAAAGGTCTGAGATCTTACGTAGCTCCCAACTGCCACCATGGGTCTTGCAAAAAAAATTATCCCCGGTGGACAATGCACTAAAAGAGTGTCTAGTCTTGCTATGCTCTCATCCAAGAAAACACATTTGTCACATGTATTTTGATCACTGTTCCTCCCCGCTACCCCCAACAGCATTTTGATGCAGGCAATTTGTCTGTTAAGCTGTAACTAGAGAGCTCTGCTCAGGCTGTGCTCATGGGGACAGTGCACCATGAACCCCCTATGCCTGAATAAAGCAGGTCTAAGTAACGTCAAGTCACATTACAGGGTATTTTGCATGTCTTCTCATTCCTCTCATACAACAGGTGCAGAGGTAGAGGTCACGCTAATCCTCACAGAGCTCTGCGTCTAACATACACATCAGGCTTTGTGATCTCGGTGCTCAGGGGAGATAGAGTTTTACGGCATATTCAGCATCTTCTCAGCTTCTCTTGACAAGCCACACAGAAGTAGAACTGCCACTCAGACTTGAAATGAAGCACCATGTCCCGAAAAGGCAATGCAACATTGCAGCCCAGAGACGCAAGTTTGGGCAGGGTATAAATTTGATAAACAAACAAACATACAGATAATTTTGCAAATATTGTATTGCAGTATTGCAAAAATTTGATAAACAAACAAAAAAACAGATAATTTTGCAAATATTGTATTGCAGTGTTTTGCATTTACCTTCCCTGTTGACGTGGTGTGCTGGGCAAGAATGAGGTCGTAGCTTGGTGGTAGATCATCGGCTTTGCGTGCAGAAGGTTCCAGGTTCACTCCCCAGCATTATCCCCAGGGTGAACTGCACAAGACTCCCGTTAAACCTTTGAAAGCCACTGACAGTCAGCGTAGACAATACCACTGACTGGCAGCATTAATGACCAATATTATGACCAATGTTATGATTCAGTAGAGGGCAGATTCCTATGTCCCGAGCTGGTATTCTAACCTGAAATATAGTAGTACGTTCAGAATGTGCCTTCCAAATTTCATTCCAGTCTGTTCAATGTTCAAATGAGGGAGTGTGAGAACAGAGCATCTCAAACTGGCAAGTTGGAGCCCAAGAACTTCACTTCACTTGGCCAATACTCCAACTGGAAAGAACACTTCCAAGTCATTTTGGAACACCAAACCCATTTTTCACATATGGATACATCGGCAAAGCCTCACAGTTCCACTACTTGTGTCGTCATGCCTCAGTGGTGGGACACCCAGCATTTCCAAGCAGGGCTGGCAAAAATCCATGTCTCAAACCATGGAAAGCTACCGTCAATCAATGTAAGCAATACTGAGTTTGCTCAACCAATGGCCTGACTCAGTATGGCAACTGGGTGTGTGTGTGCGTTGCATTTTAAAATGCCTTATTCCCAAGACTACCTGACTGAATATTCAAGACCAACCGACATGATTGTCTGAATGGCTCACTTACCAGCAAAATGGATCTAATATCCAGCTCCAGACCTGGCTTTGGAACAAAATTACTTTGGTAGCCCTGTGGGATGACCTCTGTAGGCAGAGAGACAGGGGAGTGCAACCCTGTTAATTCTCTTGGACCTCTCCACGGCTTTAGATATCATTGACCCTGGTATCCTTTCAGATACGCTTACCTAGTTGTGTGTGGGAGGCACTGCTTGGAGGTAGTTCCGCTCCTACCTCGAGGCCTGTTACCAAAAGGTGGTGCTAGGGGATTACTGCTCTGCCCCTTGGTGGTTGTGCTTTGGTGGTCCGCAGGGTTCCTTTCTTTCCCCTTTGTTGTGTAATAGCTACATGAATTTCTACATACTACATCAGTATGAGGATGACACTCAGCGGGTGAAGCACTGACTGTCCTGAATCAGTGCCTGGATGCAGTAATGGACTGGATGAGGGTGAACAAGTTGAGAATCAATCCAGACATGACAGATGTACTGATCATCAGTGGTTCCTCTGCCCGGGAGAATTATATTCAGCCTGTTCTAAAGGAAGTTGCATTCCCCCGAAAGGACCAGGTTCACAGTCTGATCCAGCACCGTTGCTAGAGGCTCAAGTGGCCTTTGTGGCTCAGAGTGCCTTTTAGCAACATCAGCTGATACACACCAACTGAGACCTTACCTGGATAGAGATAGCTTGACCACAGTTACTCATGCTCTGGTGACCTTTGCTAAGCAGGGTCCACCCTGGTTTGCATTTGAATGGGAGACTACACGTGTGAGCACTGTAAGATATTCCCCTTAGGAGGATGGGGCCGCTCTGGGAAGAGCACCTGCCTGTTTGCTTACAGGAGGTTCCAAGTTCCCTCCCTAGCAGCATCTCCAAGAGAGGGCTGAGAGAGAGACTCCTGCCTGCAACCTTGGAGATGTCACTGGCAGTCTGTGTAGGCAATACTGAACTAGATGGACCAAGGGTCTGACTCTGCATAAGGCAGCTTCCTTCCTATGCATGTTCCTATGTATGTTTTAATGCTGTGCTGTGAGTCACCCAAAGAACATTTGTTACGGGGTGGCTAGCAAATAAGGTTTATGATGATTATTATTACTATCAGCAGTTCAGACCTCAAATCCAAAACCGGCACACAGAAGAGTAGCCAACCCCCACCCACCCCACGCAAGTCTTTTTCTCAGCACTATAAGGTGGGCAACTTTTTCAATGCTGGGTATCATACTGCAAGTACAGCATGCTATTCTAAGTATACTAAACATTTCTTTTTAAAGGGAGGCTGAAAAGTCACAGAGGGTCTGAAAAAGAATTGGTTTTCTGTTGCCTCCAACCATTTGATCCAGATCATAGTAGCCTTGTAGGCCCAAGAGATAAAGAAATTCAAGACAAGTAAAAGCATCGGATTTCCTTTTCTTCTGTTGGTACAGGAGCATTTGAGCTTTTTGAAACAGAAACAGAGAACAGCTTTATATGGCTCCAGTGTTCAAAGCACTGAAATCCTGCTTTCAAGTCACACACACCTCTTACAGGTTCAAGATTCAGGGGCGGGGGGATGGTGCCCTGTCCACGTTTCACTAAGGAATATCTACAGCTTTTCAATACCGAGATGCTGAATTCCACTTGGAAGACGCATGCCGCCTTAAACTGACAAGATGCCAAGCTCCACACAGGTTTTTGAGCTTCTGCTACTGAACACTTTGGAGAAGTCGCTGCATCTCACATGTCACAACTAAACTTTTGCACCCAGAAGAGTGGTCTACCCACATTCAGCCCTCTATAAATACCAGTAGTAAATGCTTTCAATTGTCATGATAATTCGTGACAAAGTCGATTCTTAATGCTGTTGTAATGCTCCACACATTACATTTTGTTTGTGTTGTAAAGGATAATTGTCGTATTAGCGACAAACTACCATAGCACTCCGATGCTCCAGGCATTTACTGTTCATGTGAAATGCTTCATGAATAGGCTGCAATTTGAAATGTTTTCAGCACTTATATCCAACTCTGCTCTGTAGACGTACTTTTATCTGACATTACTACCTTGCTTTTCTGCCTGATGAATAGCTCTGTGCCACACAAACGCTTGCACGTTCCGACATTAACCGACGCAATACATAACGTGTCCCCAACTGTGCTGGATTATTTGGGAAGGAGTCTTTATCACCAGAAGACATGGGCATCCAGAAGGGGGGTGCCTATCCCAGCTCCAGTTTTCCAAACTCCCCAAAGGCACTGAGTGGTGCACCAAACACTCCAGCCAGCTGGGCTAACTCCACTCTGGGGGGACTCTGCAGAAGGGCAGGGCAGAGGTGCTCACCTGAAGCTCTAGAACAGGGAGCACATGAGAACAAGCCGGAGTGCAGTGCACGGCGCACAGCCCTCCCCCTACCCCAAGCAATGTCCATGCAGCCTTTGCGTGTATACACACACACACACACACACACACACACACAGGGAAAGGGTTCATTTGACATCCATGCCAGAGGCTAAGCACCACTGCCCATGCCCTCTGCTTGGAAACTACCCTTTGTCTGACTTCATCACCCTGCTTAGGTTCTGCTTTTCATGGCTACGTATTTCCCCAGACACAGGGATTAATCGCTTCTAAGGAACACCTCCAAGCAAAGGAGTCAAACCCAGAGCTGACATTAATAAGCATGTGTCTGAAGCCCTGAAAGCAAGTTCTCAGCAAGTGCGAGGGGCAGGAGTGCAAGCAGATTCTTAAAAGGCACATTAAAAAGGTCCCCTGCTCTCTCTGAAGAGCAGCTTATGGAGTGCCTGAAGCAAAAAGAGTAACCAGGATGACAGGCCTCCTTTCCTGTGGCTTCTCCTTAAACCTAAAAACTGTTCTGAAAGGCACACACAAAAGGCTGGTGACAGGCCGGTTTTGCATCTTCCAGAGACTTGGTCAGCTACATAGAAAGACCTATTTAATTGGCAACAAGAAATGGCACCTGTGCTTTCAACATCCTCTGAGGACTCTTACAACTCCAAGAGCAAGATTCGGGTCATGAGCACGCTTGGGTCAGAAGAAAATTCAGGTCAATTTCTTCTTTAAATATAACAACATTGCTTAAAACTTTCACCTGCATATTCCAGCATTAAAAGTGGTGCATTCAGCTAACTTAAGTGGCAAGCTAGTTTGTGCAAAATTTGATAACTGCAGGTAATCACAAAGTTGACTATTTTGCACAAATCCACAAACCAAGTCTTCAAAATACGTAATAGGTTTTATATTGCATTTACATTTACTATCAAAGAGACAGCCATTTCACTTATTTTTAATAGGTGAAATGGCACTCTTTTCTGTTCAGTTTTAAAACTAAGCAAAATAATTCAGGACACAGCCGCTATCCTCTCACCTACTTCCCCTCCAGACACACTCATTTTCTCTATACCACAAGAGTGAGAAATTACTTGAAGCAGCAGGATTTTTCTGCCAAGCACAGTACTCTATGCAAGACAAAACAGCCGTGCCTAAAGCATCCCAAACTGAGGATGCCGCAGCTAAGCAAAGCTTTAATTCCCAAGAGGTATTACATATGCCCAGTAAAGCAGTTTCAATCCTGCTCTCCCACTCATGGCTACTCAACGCTGCCTCAATGCCAGGCCCAGCTTATAGCAGCTCAGAAGAGTAGTTATGCCATTTATATTTCACCCCAGGACGCCAGAAGAATAGCAACACAGGAAGCTGCCATATAAGTGAGTCAAGCCATCGGTCCATCTAGCTCTGTATTGTCTACACACAGACTGGCAGCAGCTTCTCCAAGGTTGCAGCAGGTGTCTCTCTCAGCCCTGTCTTGGAGATGCTGCCAAGGTGGGAACTTGCAACCTTCTTCATGCAGGTGCTCTTCCCAGAGCAGCCCTATCCCCTAAGGAGAATATCTTACAGTGCCCACAAGTAGTCAAAAGACAGTACACCTGATAACTTTCCATGTGCCCCTCCTTGATGCAGACTCCTCCCCCCCCATTGCAAAGAAGCTATACTCCAAGCCCCATATTTATCAAGATGGCAAAGAAAACGCCTGAGCCATCCACCTCTAGAGACCACAGCCAAGAAAACTGGGCCTATGCCCCCCTGAACAGGATTACTGCCTTGCCACATTCCTGTGAAAAGAGCCTAACTATCAATAATCTCCCGAAAATGGACTGTTAGCAGCCGGTTGATGATCTCTTCCCAGCTAATGGGGAAACGCTTCCTATTCTCTGCTGGCTGCAGAGCCAGACCTGCTTTCAGCTGCCTCAACAGGGTTTGCTTTAGAGAGGGAGGGAGGGAGGGAGGGCGTAACACAGGCGGACTGGAAACCCAGCAGAAAAAGAGAAGGTAATGAAAAGCAGCTTACAATGGCAGGGCTGTAAGTGCTTGCGAGAACAGAGCAGCCTTACCAGGACACAGCACTAGCACAGAGAGGAAGGAGCTGTCCAAGCCCTCATGCAAGGAACTCCACACTTCAGACGGACAGGAGGAAGCCTACAGAAAGCAGCCTCGTGCCATGGTGAATAACACAGGCCGCACACTCAGGAGGCTCATATGCGCTCTGTAGATCATGAACCCTTGGAGATGCGAGGAAGGGGGCCATGCAGCTTCCAGACCTCAATACCACCAGCAACGTTCCAAAGCACTCTAACCATGTCTATACAAGTTTCAGAAATCTGGAGGAAGGTTTTCAGAGTTCATGAAGCAACACTGTGGTGCACTGCCCGGCCCCCTGTCCCTCCCTCCGTGGCTCCAAGCTGAAAACTCAATCTGCCTTATGCAGTGTTTATGCCAAGTCAAACACTGGTCCACCCAGCCAAGCCCACTGCACTCTGACTGGCAGCATCTCTTCAAGTTCTTTCCTAAATGCCAAGATGCTCTGACAGAACTTGTCATCTTCTGCATGCAAATCATGTGCTCTATCACTACTACGACTACGACGACAGATTATATACCATTTTTCAACCTCCCCATCTCTGACAACTTTTAAAAAGTCTTTAAAGACACATATGTTCACCCAGGCTTTTAACTGATAATGTTTTGATTGTTTTAATGTTGTTTTTAGAATATTGGGGGTTTTTTAAATTTTAATTGTTGTGTTTTAAATTTCTTGTTTTTGTTTTTAACTAATGTTTCAATTGTTTTTATCTTGTTGTAAACCACCCAGAGATGTAAGTTTGGGGCAGTATAAAATATGTTAATTAAATAAATAAACAAACAAACAAACAAACAAACAAACCTTGTCAAAGCAGCTTCCATAGCAATATAAATAAGTTGGTTCCTGTCCCAAACGGGTTCCTAATCTCAAGAGAGACTCAAGGCAGAAACCAGCAGCAACCACTGGAAGGATGCTGTGCTGGGGTTGGATAAGGCCAGTTGCTCTACCCCTGCTAAATACAAGAGAATCGCCACTTGAAAAGGTGCCTCTGTACTCCATTATAGGGATCAGGTCCCCACCCCTAAGGTCCCTAACCCCAACCCACCTCTCTCATGGCTAGTCAGGAAGGGGTCACAGCTTTGCAAGGTAGAAGCATTTGCTTTGCATGCAAGAGAACCTAGGCTCAGCTCCTAGCATCTCCAGATAGGGCTACTACACCGGTCCTCGAAAAGCCTTTCAGTTCCAACAAACCCCAACCACGCAGTCAAGCAGCAAGATGTTAGAAAGTGAGTACTCAAAACGTGCCAGGTAGCTGCTATTAATGCCGTGGTAAATTAACTCTTTAAACATAATCTTTAATGGTGTTAAGAATCCATAAAAGCCCCTGGATTTTGTTAACCAATCCTTAAAGGAAATGAACTTATTTGCCAATAAGTGGATTTTTATATCCCTGGAGTAATAAATGCAATACAACAATTCTCAGCCATCTGAAAACCACCAGCACTCTTGGAGGAGGTGGAGGAGGCGGTGGAGGTGGGGACTGATTACCCTACACAGAGAGTGAATGCACAACGTTTAACACACTCAATAGTGCCCTGTCTGGAAAGCCTAGTAAGAAGTGAGATTAACCAACATGTAAATCCACAACAAGCAGCAGAGTGAACACTATTTTACAAATACTCATACACTGTTTTTATTCCAGAAAGCAACCAGAGCAACAAACAACATATGAAAGGCATAACACAATCAACTATTTAAAAATCAACACAGTATGAAAGATATATGAAGTCCGGAGCAGCATAAAACTAAATCAGCAGCAGTAAATATTTTGCTGTCTGTGCACCAACTATAAAAGGTAGTCATATGGTCACTTTCAGCCCTTATTTACTGCCTGTATTTACCTGGGTTTTATTATAAAGGACTGCCTGACTTGAAGGACCTAAATATACTGAGTACTTTCTACAATGGGGGGGGGGGAGCAATTGACTGTATATGAACTGAGTGAGTTTGAAGCCTTTATGTCTGTCTTATTGTATTATTGCCTAGGGATGTGCACGAAAAATTATCGGTGCCAGCAGGGGTAGGGCTTTAAGGGTGGGGGAGAGTGTACTCACCGCCCCCCCGCCGCGTTTCCCCCGCCGGCGCTCTCCGAATTTTAAGCCCCTCGGGGCGGCAGCGTTCCTCCCGGCCGCCCCGTTCCCCCCGTCAGCCGGAAGTGGCCGGAAGTCCCGAGTGCGTGTGCACCCGTCGTGCATGCGCGCGGCCGCCCGCCCACCGTGCGCGCGCGCGCGCTTGGGACTTCCGGCCGACGGGGGGAACGGGGCGGCAGGGAGGAACGCTGCCGCCCCGAGGCGCTTAAAATTCGGAGAGCGCCGGCGGGGGAAACGCGGCGGGGGGGTGAGTACACTCTCCCCCGCCCTTAAAGCCCTACCCCTGCCGGCGCCGAATCACCGAATCCGCCCCCACACCCGAAACGGTTCGGCGGCCTTTTCAATGGCCGCTGAAACGTTTCGGGCACAAGCCTATTATTGCCCTTTATTTGATATGTATTCCACAATTGTTAATGTTTTTTAAGTGAGTGGGAAAGGGTGTCAATCAAGATTATTTGTTCAAGAAAACACCTGTGTACGAATTGTTTGGAACTGATCATGGCTATGGAATATGAAACTTAGCACAACATGTTTTCTATATTTGATTTTTTTATATATACAGTGCGTTTTCTCTACAGTATCTAAGCCACCTAATGGCGCAGCGGGGAAATGACTTGACTAGCAAGCCAGAGGTTGCCATTTCGAATCCCGCTGGTGTCTTTCCCAGACTATGGGTAACACCTATATCGGGCAGCAGCGATATAGGAAAGATGCTGAAAGGCATCATCTCATACTGCACAGGAGATGGCAATGGTAAACCCCTCCAGTATTCTACCAAAGACCTTTCTCTACAGTGCTTTTTGTCCAGTTGTCTTTGTATATACTCATATGGTACATCCTGTTACAAATTTCATTACAATATACTTCTGTTTCTATATATATATATTTTTGTAGTTCATTATCAATAGCACTCATATTGCATACACATCATTCTATCCAAGTACTACCTTTCTGTGTTTGCTATTACTTGAAGGACCGCCATCTTCTTTCTGCATGAACTTGGCCACTGGCTGAGGTCATCTGCAGAGATGTCGCTCCCTGTCCCTGATGGAGGCAGTAGTGACGCCCAGGCTTTGCAACGACCTATTTGACTCTCCTTCGTGATACTCCATGGCATTTGGGCTTGAAATCCTTTTCAGTCTTCTTTATTAGTGTGTGGCCTTTCTCCTAGGAACCGATAACCAGTTCAGAAAGAGGCTGGGAAGCACACGGGGAGCACCTCTTTGTACTGACCGGTTAAGGCACAGCAAAGAGAAGCAACAATGTGTGCTCTGAGCTTGATGGATTCTGGGGGCATGTGACCCACACATCCCACCATTCAAGCAACTAGGAGCCAGGCACTTATACATGCACAGACCCTCCATCCATCTCCATTAACTTGGCAGGGATCATGGCTATACTGGAGCCAACAAATGACACACCAAATAGGTAAAGCGTTTTATTAGACGCTGTCCGTGGAAGAAGAGCTTGCAAAATGACACACATCTTTTTAACTGGCCCAATGGATTGGTCCATTGGTCCTTTACTCTTTTTTTAAAAAAACAGGCATGTCATTTATGCAACACTAAGACTCAAGAAAAGCCCGGCTTGATCAGGCCAAGGCCCATCTATCTAGTCCAGCATCCAGCCTCACACAGTGGTCAACCAGGTGCATTCAGGAAGCCCACAAGCACGAAAACGATAGCCACCACCCCTCTCTTGGCACTCCCTAGCACCTGGCGTTCAGAGGCAAAGCCCCCTCTGAACCTGATGGAAGCATACCGCTACCAAGGCTAATAGCTGGTCAAACATTGATTTCTTCCTCTCACACTCTAAACTTGTCAAATGTTGCTAGACCAAAACCATAGCAACCATATGGCTTTCAGTCAAGCTGGTGCTCCAAAGGTCAACTTGCTGACCTCCGGAAAAATCTATTATCAGTCTCCGGAGGTTGGGGGGGGGGGGAGTCTTTCAGCTACCTCTAAGTGTCAAGTCTTGAAGTGATCTACCAAGATACTTTTACATACACTCCTCTTCCACCACAGCCTCTGGCAAAGTGAGCTTTACAGACTCTATGGCCACCACACCACCTTCTGGAAAGGCACTTTTGAGTGGACTGCCTTTAACTCAAACCTCCCCTTTGTGAAGGAAAGTGGAGATACCAGAGAAATTAATACCTTCTCCCACAACCGTGGAGTCTAGTTTTTCCTGCCTTCCTACAGCCCATCTTTTTGCTGTAGTCTGCTAGCTGCTCTTTCTATAGTTAATCATCTGTTGCCACTAACTGGTGGGCATGGGTATTCTTGGGAGGAAGCCGCTCCTCACAGATGCTCATTTGTTTGGATAAAAAACAGTTGTTCTAATAAAGATTTCGCTTCCCCCCATTTTATAAAGCCATTTTCATGGTCAGCTAGATAATAGATAAGCACCTGCTATAAAGGCACTTTAAACGACTGCCCTGTTCACATTTCATTTTGGCAGATTGCCATCATTTATTGCAGACACAAAATCAGCCGGTTTCTTAACAGTGTTGGAACTACCTGTGGTTAAAAAAGGCCATTATCACAGAGGGAGACAGCCCATACACCCCTCTCTATTGGCCTAAAGTAAAGTGTGCCCTCGAGTCGGTGTTGACTCCTGGTGACCACAGAGCCATGTGGTTTGCTTAGTAGAATACAGGAGTGGTTTACCATTGCCTTCTCCCGCACAGTGTGAGATGATGCCTTTCAGCATCTTCCTACATCTCTGCTGCCCGATATAGTACCAGCAGGGTCTCCCCTAATTTTCAAAGCACAAAATCTATACTACTTACCTCATTTACAAGACGTCTGTGTTGTCAGTGACATGCCCAAGTCCATCGCCTCACCTTCGTGGCTGCGCAGAGATCCAAACAGAGCCTTGCTTAATCAAAAGCCAACCTTATCAACTGCTTAGCAAAGGGGATATGTTCATGTTCACTACCACAAGACTGGCTCCCCACCCACCATCTGTTAAATAGTAATGGTGGTCTTCCTCGTGGGGCAGTTGTGTGGATAAACATAATAAAGCATTCTGAGCATAAGAACAGCCCTGCTGGATCAGGCCCAAGGCCCATCTAGTCCGGCATCCTGTTTCACACAGTGGCCCTGGCATCAGAAGCACGATCTATAAGTGACAGAAGGTAGCCGTATTAGCACCCAAACAACCTGATCCAGAGTGTGACTTTTTTTCTCTATCCCCTGCACTTCCATCTTGAGTAAAACAGACCATTTAGAGCACAGCAGGATCGGCCAAAGAAATGCATGCGGACAGAATGGCTAGTCCGTGCTGGAAGGTGGCCTCAGAGGGGAACACACCTCATCTTCCAACTCAAGAGACGTCTGTTCAGTTCCCACCACAGGGAGCTCTCAGACCACATCTTGTTTCCATCACATTTCGCCTTCAGTAGAATCAGTGAATAGGGGCTCAGCCTGTTCTGCGGGAGGTAAGTGCTCTACAGTTTGGACACTTTGACTCTCCTCGACAAGCCTGTTTTAGTCATAGCTGAGGCAAACCATTACTACTACCAACAAGTGGATACTCTGCTTGGGGTATGAATTCTGAGCTTCCTTGTACCTCTGTGTGAAAGCAGCTATGCCCTTTGATGAATGCATTAGCAAAGCCACTAAAATGAACGATCCTTGCCTAAGAGTTCAAGTATTACCAAGCAACTGTTCATTTTACATACAATTTAAAATCGTATCATTCACCATGTCTATGTATAACTTGGCCACACACCTTCAAATCACTCCCAGGCTGTCAGCCTAGCATTTTATAATTTTTTTTTTTAAGACAGATAAGGCTGGTGCAGAACAATGGAGCAAGATTATAGCTACTGACAAAATTATGATATATATTTGAGAGAGCAGAAATCTTCCTATAATGGAGGTCTAGAGATCAACTAAATCCACCATCTTTAACAGTGATAAAAATGATAGAAGATTGAAAAAATATTGCAAGATAATAATGCAGTACCGTAAGCTACAGTTAACAGCTCTGAACGGAACGGAGAAATATTATAGCTACCTACAAAATGATGATATATATTTGGGAGAGTAGAGACCTTCTTATACCAGAGGTTAAAAGATCAACAAGACTGACCATCTTTAACAGTGATGAAAATGATAGAAGATTGGAGAAAAAACATTTCAAGGTAATATGGAGTACCCTAAGCTATAACCAACAGCTCTGAACATTCATCACCTATGTTCTCACAATATACACTCAGATTATCATCAATTCATAATGCATACGGAGCACAAGCAACAAGCTAGTTTCATTTCACTACTGAGCCATCTAAACATCTTTCGCATGGCTAACATAAGCTACAGGATAAAACTGAGGAACAATTTATGAAGAACAGAACGATGGCAATGCCACAGACAGAAAAAGCTGGAGCACACCTGTCTTAACAGCTCTCGTGTGACTAAGAAACCCAAGTCAGGAGCAATATTTTCTGAAGAAGATCCCCCATAGCAATAATACAATCAAGTCCCCAAAGCCATTTCCAAGCTCCGAAGGGGAGATGAGATTGTTTTCCCCACACCCAGAAGATATTTTCAAAATACACTCATGGATTCAAATCTGCTGCTGCAAACTCTATGAAGATGTCTGCATCCAGTCAGCAACACCACCTAGCGGGCTGATATGCTCTTCTGACATATCAGACTAGCAACAGACAACTTTTTAAACAGCTGCACCTACTGGGAAAGGTGTGGCAGATGCCTCTGAAGCACGTGGTGTTAATTAACTGCATCACAGAGCTGGACAGAAAGGCATAGTATGATTTCAACCTTGCCTGTTTTTATATAGTAAAGATTCTATTGCTCTGGGATAGCAGGGGGAAAGTGCTAGCTTCCAGTAACTACTGAAAAAGCTCCCACGGGCATACCTTGACAGAAAGTCACATCATTAAACCTTGCATAGGGAAGGTGACATTTTGAGATGATACGGTACAGAAGTAATGCCTGCTAAAACAAAGGCGCACGTTCCTAAGCAAAGATGGCTGTGCAAGCCAAGTTGAACCATTTATTTCCCCGTCTAAGGACAGTGCCACACCTAACATAGAAAGCATGTTGCTGAGCACTAATCGGTGCTTCCCAAAACACATTAACTACAGAGAGAGATACCTTAAACCCCAGTTTTAATTAAAAAGCCTAAGTTTATCTGGTCTCAGAGACAATGATTCATTTGCAAAATACTATGGGAGGGTAAGGCAATAATGAGTTGGGAACATGACAACTGACCGAGAGAAGATGCCATTAACGGTTTTCCTGATTTACAAATTCCAGATTAAAGGAATTCAAGGCGCGACTCAGAACCTTTCAGATCTGTGCACCACTTCAGAACAAGAACACTGCAATTCGCCAAATTAACTGGCAGGTGCCAAGCTGACAAAAATTACCTGGCATGCAAGTAAAAAACACGTGTCATTGTCTAAGCAACAATGCTGAATGCACTACTCATGTCTACTCCACACCTTCACAGCCTTTCAAATTAGCCCACAACACCTTTACAAGGCACCACAGCCAGGAGGAGGAGCGACCAAGGTGCCTAAAAGAAAAGGCACAACATCCCACATGTCCCTATTTACCAGAGACCATCTCAATGTTCTGGGCCCTGTCCTTGGTTAATCAGAAGAGTTGGAGACATATTGATCTTCGGGTGGGTTACTTGTTTAAAAATTGTGTTACTGTGATGCTTCTCTCCAGTGCACATATAGGTAAATGCACACGCATTAACGCTAAGGCACCATACAGTGCACACCAACTTCAGCTGCCAAGGTACATTCTGAACTGTAGGTAAGAGCCTGCAAGACATGCTTTAAAATCAATAGAGAACAAGCTACCGCAGGATAAACTAATACAGGATACAGCAGGCAGCAAAGAACCTTCCATAGTGTAATGGGGAAAGTGAAACTTTCGGAAAACGATCCTTTTTCATGCCTTGACAAGTTTTCCTTGGATTCAGGAACCAGACAATTGTCACCTGAACAAATTGCTAGACTTAGTGACTAAACTGGCTTCTCCTTATCCCCTTTGCAAGCAACATTTAGAACAGAGATTTGTCTGGGACAAAAAGGTGTTATTGAACTACCACTCCTGAATATCTAGGCACCACAGTTGTTCCCTGGCACCTGTCCTGCTTAGACGGACATCAGCACATTACATCTCCTTATTTTTATCTGCAAAATGTCGGAAGGTGCAGACAAAAGTTGACTCAAAAAACAACCCCAAAGCCAGCACAACGCAAAAGCACAAAGACTCACAACACGAGAAAAGATCCGACCAGATTTTACAACGTGGCAACTCCTTTCCCCCACTCACACACAATAGAAAGAGAATAGAAAAGGCTGAGATCTCACAAAACGAAGCAATACTGTCTGTGGAGCGATACAGGACCAGAACTGGGTTCGACAGGGCGGCACAGTAGAGGACGTGCTGGATTTTCATTGACCCTGTCTCGGAGCATGCAGAGCTTGACAACCCATCACATGATGGATGCCCTCCCCATTCCTTGGAAAAACCTTCACTTCTTCCCCTCCACCTCCACAGGGCTGAATCATGAAAGACAGCAAGATTGGCCTTTTCCCCTCCACTTGGAAGAACTAGCTCAACGCTTTGCAATAAAGGAAGCACACTATTTAACCACAGCAACCAAAGAAAGCGTGCCCTTGATAATGACTCTGAAGGCACTTCAAGTCAGTGAGGAAGGCTGGCATACTAAGCCACTTATACATTTATAGGTAACTAACCAAATCCTGACACAGGAATTTCTCTCAATTGTAACTGCAGCAGGGGAGGATGCAATTTTCTAAAGCGATGTTATTGTTTGTCTTTTGGAAGCAGTGCTCCTTGACATCATTCTGAGCAACTCAGTCCCCAAAGACTCCAGTCTTATTAGCAAAATATTACAGACACATGAGCTCTTGGTATCAAGTCTGCCATTTTTAGGTTTCCATTTCATGTTTCCGAGAAGCAAGCAGACCAATGTATGCAGTCGGATCAAAGACTGCTCCACAACCTCGAGTATCTGCAGGTGCTGTGCATGTAACCTGTATCTCTATCCCCCACCAGGGACCTGTTTCTGGGCCCAGATCGCTGCTGTATCACATTCATACACGTCTAGGAAGGAACCTCAATTGAGCCTGACTATGGGACGAACATTGCAGCATGGGGTAGACAATGATGTTGCTGAACTCCAACTCCCATCACCACAATGTACTACAGCTGGGAATGACGGGAGTTTTAGTTCAGTGACCCCGGCTGTAGCATTTAAGCCCCTTCCCCTCAACACACGTGAAGCCATAAAATATTAAGATGGGAGATGCTCTGAATCAAAGCTAGCAAATCTGTATTTAGGTTGCTCTATCATTTCTACTTACAACCTCCTTGTACTTACAACCTTCAGTACCCTCTCAGCCTTGCTGAGCTACAACGGAAGCTGACTTATACCGAGTCAGACTTTGGTCCACTTAGTTCACTATTGTCTACACTGACTGGCAGCAGCTCTCCAAAGTTTCAGGCAGGAGTCTTTCCCAGCTCTACCTGAAGATGCTGCCAGGGAGTGAACCTGGGACCTTCTGTATGCCAAGCAGATGCTCTGCCACTGAGCTACGACCCCATCCCCCTAGGTAGGTTATCCATCTAAAGGAATCTTAGTTGATTAATACCATCAGTCTTAGTTGATTCACTGATTAAATCTGCATGTATATGCATGTGAGGATAAAATCATTCTAAAGACAAAAGCAGACTTCATTTTTAGACCATGCATGCCATGTATAGCAGCAAGCAACATCTTAACAGACGCTCCCTTTTCTCTCTTCCGTTCAGGAAGGGCTGCCTCTTAAGATGGTGCTTGCTTGCCATCTGCAGCTTTTTCAAGTATGCATTAAAAATCCTTTTTTAAAAAAAATGTAAATCAGTTAATTCATCACGGGCACCTTTTCAATGTATCAAAATATTTTTGAACTGATTAGCCAGATAAACACTGCTGCTCTAGTTGGTGCCTGGGAAACAGACCATCCAACAAGTTAAGGATGAATGCAAATCTGACCAACCCAAGACTCACACACTATGTACTCCACATTAGATATACATTCATTCATTCAATTTCTATACCGCCCTTCCAAAAATGGCTCAGGGCGATTTACACAGAGAAATAATAAATAAATAAGATGGATCCTTGTCCCCAAAGGGCTCACAACACACACACACACACACACACACACACACACCCCATCAAAACATGAGTGCCATTTGGCATATCAGAAAACGTCACTTTTCTCCCAGCAATAAGAAAATTGCAACAGGTTTAAGTTATACAAGCCAGCATGGCTAAAGTGATTCATGAGTCAGATCTTGGACGATGAGAATTTACCTTCCGCAGAATAAGGGCACCGATTACTTTTAGAGAAAGAGGTGTGTGCAAAATAAGTTTATTTTTCATACTGTATTGTTTCCACACTAGCTTGGGACAGGTTTGGAAACGGACCGATTTGGTGGCTGCCTGATCTGGAGTTCCTCTGAGAGTACAGATAGCAATCACCACCACAGAAAAAGGTGCTGCCCCTGTCGGTCAGCATTGAGACTGTAAACCACATGAAAATGAAATGTTAGTGCACACAGTTCTGAGCCTCTGCAACCAAATTTTTTTAAAAAGCCAAAAGAGTTTCCCACTGCACAAAGGAGCATGTCACATGTTAAACCGTTTCCAGTATACACACTTTTAACCCACAGCATGCAAGACAGTTGCTTGTCTATTTCAGGCCATACACAATATGGAGATAATGGAGAACAGGAGCAATTGACAGCTCCAGTGCATTTCCACAATGCACACACCATGGATAAGGATATCAGGGGTCTGCAGAACTGGTTTGAATCAAACCTGCCCAGTTGGACCTCGAACCAAACCGGCCTCAAAAAAAGGCCAAGTTCCAACCAAATCAGGCCTAGCCCATTATGGACCAGTTCAACTGGCAAAGCTTGTAGAGGAGAATCCAGTGAGGATTTCCCTTTATGAGAAAAGAGGAATCCTGCCTTTAAAAAGGTTTTTAAGGGTGGGGACAAGAAAGCTCCTCTAAATCCTGGCACACACACACCCAGCAGCACAGCCCACGTGGGCAGTAGCGCAGTTCTGGCCTCCGCAAATGTGCCAAGGCCATTTGCGTGAACACATGGTCACGCAAATAAATTTGAACACAACCACCAAAAACTGTTCTGAGAACACCCCAACCCCTAAAGGATATATACTGTGCATGTATCTCCACCACATGATGTAAGGTAGAAGGGGGTACATGGTCAATATTTGCTTGTGAAAGGGCCCCAAGGGAGCAGACAGAAATGACTTCGCTAATTCACATATTGTATGCAGATCTGTAGGGACCAGGACTGAACACCACACAGAAAGAACCCTTGAGCTTACTATGCACCAAAATAAATGGAAAGCTGCCCCAAGGAGGAAAACTGTTGTGTTCTTCCCCCACATTCACTCATCCTTACAACTGGAATGTACTTCCTATTCCTTAGCAACAGGATCAAGTTTTTCCCCTCCTCCCAGTATGAGATGATGCCTTTCAGCATCTTCCTATATCGCTGCTGCCCAATATAGGAGTTTCCCATAGTCTGGGAAACATACCAGCAGGGATTCAAACTGGCAACCCGACTTGGCAGTCAAGCATTTCCCCGCTGCACCACTTAAGGTGGTCTAGATTAGTGGTAAATTGACCCACAAACCTCATCCCCAGCCCAAATATGACTGCTGAATTCACAGATAAAAAGCAATCTCAGATGCCTTCCTTTCCCATCCACGCCTGTGAAAAGCTAAATGGCTTAAGTGTACCTGACTTTTGCACACCTGAACAGATGCTGACATTTGTGTTATCCACACCCGCCTGAAAAAATTAGAAACAGCCCAAGGACTAAGAAAAATGATGGTCTCAGACTCTCAGCAACACAAGCATACTGAACAGCAAACTCTATTTAGTAATTAAAGTGCTACTTAAACACTTATAACAGCAGTCAATCTTGCCTGCAAACCCCCCACCACGTACACAAAAGATCACCGGCAAAGGGTTAAAAGGACTCTGGTACAAACAGAATCACTACTCCTCAGCAGCAATGGAGTCTCCCAGATAACAGATGTTTTATCAACAAGATCAGCTGCTCCAAGCATAGCTTAGTATCACTGCTTTTACTCAGGCACATGCGAACATACATTGCCTGACACACCAAGTTCATACGAGACAATCCAATGCGGGGATGCAGGAGGTATCAGAACCAGAGCTTGTTCAACACCAATCAGCAGCAGGAAGAAGGCAAGCGGATCTACAAATTATGGCAAGCTTTCGAAACGTCAACGAGGAGAAGAAGCTGGTAGATAAAAGAAGAGCCGCACGGAGATCAACAGACTGCCGTTGCTGCCAGAGCCTGCTTCGAGATGCAGAATTCTAAGCAGTTCACTTTTCACAGGGTTAACAAGTCAGCTGTGATACACACGACAACCTTGACAAGACATGGCAAGAACACCCCATGTTAGAGCAAAAGAGCAACAAGGTACACCAGCTGACAGAGATTTGCTCCTCTCTCTTCTCCCCGCTAGAGAGAACCTCAGAAGACTGGAGCCAATGCACACACAGACGTTCAAGCAACAGACCCTGACAGCAGAAACAAAGATCCCCAGAAAACATCCAGACAAAATGTTTATCAATAAGCTGCTTAGTACCAAGCAACTTCTGAGCCTACCATTCAGATTAAAAACAGGAGGCTCAACTGTCAAGGATGGCACCTGCCACTCTCTGGAGAGTTTTTACTCCCAAAGAAAAAAATAACTGGTTTGCACTCAATCCCTCCCCATTTTCCCAAAAGCAGATGATGGGAACAAAAGGAAAACCGGGAGAACACCCGGAGGAAAGCATTACAAAGCGCTAAAAGATAATTAAGCTATCAATTGCAAGGGAAGGAAATCAAGCCCCAGCTAAGTGACAGCAGTACTAAAGAGACTCCTGCATCAGCGTAAAAAAACCAATCTTTTTTCTTTCTTTCTTTCTTTTAAAACCAAACTGGCAGTTTGGGAGATGGAGAGGGAAGACAGACATGTTTCATTTTAAGAACTGGCCTAAATCTAAGCCTTTTCAAGGACTGGTGTGCTTCACACAAAGGTGGCAATCCCTGGGCAGTGAAAGAAAGGTTTCTTCCACCAGGTCCACTCCAGGCTGCCAGGGAATGTGAAGGAAGTGAAGCCGACTGAAAGGTACTGAAAGGTAAACCTAGTGCCTTCCCTGGCTTCTCTGAACGGGTCCACTGCGAGGCCTTGAAGAACAGAATGTACAGATCACATTCACAAAATAAGGCTCCGTCTTCTGCCCAACACTCATGGATGAACAGGAAGCATGAGCTGTATTCGTTAACAATCAGAGTAACTCAACCATCAAGCACCTGTAGTCAACTTATATGCCCCCACCGCCCCTCCCCACAATTTCTGAACTTTCACCTTTGCCTTCCACCCCATTCCCAATGGCGACTCAGGTAGCTCCTCCTTGACGCCAACTCCACCCACGCATCCAGCATTCCTGACCCATCTCAGCTCCCCTCGCACATGGTGGAGCCAAGAATTCTTGCACAGCATCCTCTTCACCAAGGCGGGGGAGGGAGCAGTTCCCTCCCACCAAGTGCAGCTGAGCGGCCTTTTATCTATCTTCTCTTAGTGTCATGAGTGGTAGGTATAAACAAAACAATAAATAACCATAAGCCTTTTTAACTCTCCATATCCTGGAGTAAAGGGAGGCCAGGACAACTTTTTGCAATCCCTGTGATGCCCACAAGGAGGGGGGAAACCAACCTCTTTCCACCACTCTGGAGAACAAGGCAAGTACATCTCCCCATCTGAGCCTCCCTCTATGCCCCCAAAGGAAGGGGGTGCAAACCAGCTCTGTGGAGGCAAGGTTTGCTACCTCTTTCAGCCATACATGGAAGGCAAGCGTGGATCTCCTTTGCTGTCTTCCCGCACCCCATGCCCATAAGGAGGGGGCTCTTTTTATTTAACACCACCACCACCCCACAAAGTGGGGGGCAAACAAGGGCTTACCAGTTTTACAATGGCCCTTGTGCTCATAAGGGGGGGCATCTCTTTCTACCACCAACAAAAGGGGCGACTCTTGTAAGATGGTGGGGTGGGGTGTCAAGGGAGAACATGCCTACTTTGCAAGAGAAGGGGAAGAGAAGAACCACCTGGAGATGTAAGTCGGGGGTGGTATAGAAATGTGTACAATAAATAGATGAAGAAGAGACACCTACTTACCCCATTTGAGGGCAAGCAGAGACCTCTTCGAGGTTCACAAGGGGGGGGGGGGGGCAACACTTTGTAGAGCCGCACAGACTCAAGACAGTTTTGCAAAAAAAAACCCAAAAAACAAAAAACCGGCTATACTCCAACACACACCTGTGCCTATCCCAGATGGAAGGCTTTGCAACCCTCCTCAGGCTCAGAAGAGGGATAACGCTTGCATAAATACCCCGGAAGGGAAAATGAAGGCGTGCAAACTTAGCAGCCCCCTTTAGAGCCCCGAAAGAAAGGAAAGGGGCATCTCTTGCACGCACACAGACCAAAACTCCGGGGGGGGGGGAGTGTCTAGCAAGAATGGTCCCCTTGTGTGTCTCTCTCTCCCATCCCTTGTGGGCATACAGAGGCAAACCCCACGCGGGGTGGGTTTTTTTTGTTGTTGTTTTTTTACAAGTGCTCACAAGTGAGGGTAGGGGGAGGAAGAGAGAGAGAGAGAAGGGGGCAACTCTTGCAAGAACACCCCGGGGTTTTCTGTATGCACATCCCCATGGGGTGGGGGGGGAGCAAAAGGGCCACGATCCCATGCAAAAGAAGAACCGTCCCCAAACCAGCGGGGGGCGCAACTGGGCAGCCCACCCACCCCCACACACACTCGGGGAAGCAGCCCGTGCGCGCCCGCAGCCTGGCCCGGGCGAGCGGGGCTCCCGGCCGCCAGTCCCGCCTCCCGCCCGCGGTCCTCACCCAGCGTGAAGAAGGGCAGCTCGGTGTTGTCCAGGTCGTCCTGCACGGCCACGCGCCCGGGCAGCTCGCTCCGCACGAAGAGCAGCAGGCGCGCGTCTCCCACCACGCTGCCGCCGCCCCCGGGGGGCCCGGAGCCCGGGGCTGCAGGAGCCGCGGCGGGGGACGACACCGGGGCGGCGGCGGAGGAAGGGCTGTTGCTGTGGCCGCCGCCGCCACCGCCCCAAGCGATGTGGCTCTCGCGCAGCACCGGCAGGGTGGACACCGTCACCGTCTTCTCGCGGCACGGGCTGCTGGCCCCGCCGCCGCCGCCCGCCCGCGCTCCCCCAGGGCTGCTGGCCCCGCCGCCGCCGCTGTTGCCCCCGCCGCCGCCGGGCTCGACCCGCGCTGCCGCCGCCGCCGCCGCCGCCGAGGGGCCCGGCCCGCTGGCCAGCAGGAGCAGCAGCGGCAGCAGCGGCGGGGCAGCCGCCACCGCCGCCACGGAAGGCGAGGGGCAGGCGGCCGGCAGGAAGAGCAGCAGGCGGCGGCGGCGGCGCGGGCGGAGCAGCGAGGAGGGACGCGGCGCGGCTGCCATGCCCGGCGCTGCACCACCGAGAGAGAGAGAGAGAGCGAGAGAGAGAGAGAGAGAGAAGGGAGCCCCAGCAGCAGCAGCAGCAGCAGCACACGGCCAGCAGCGAGCGAGCGATCGACGGAGGAGCGAGAGCAGCAGCGGCAGCAGCAAAGCGGGACCGCAGCCGCCGCCTCCGCCGCCCCTCCTGTCGCCCGGCCCCTCCTCCTTCCCTCGCTGGCTCCGCCCCAGCCCCGCGCCAGGCTCCGCCCCTCCGAGGGGGGAGCGCCGCGCGCGCCCAGGGTGGGGGCTGGGCTAGGCGGAGCGGGGGGGTTCCCCTCCCCCCCTCCTCCAGCAGCACACACACGCCTCTTGGAGGGGCCCCCCGCGCGCTGCAACCACACTGGCTCCCCCCCCCCACAAGAGGAATAATAAACTACTTTGTAAATAAATATATAAATAAACACACCTCATGAAAAGGTTCCCCACTCCACCGCCTGAAGGAAAAAAAAATGGAAAAGGAAATTTAAAAAAGGAAAGGAAACTCCTAAAGGAACCTGTTTTTACCCAGACATCGTGAAGGGTATTCCCCCCGCCCCCAGTCTGACCGGCTGGCTCCCCCCTCACACAAGAGGAACCCTCCACTTGTTTTTATACACACACACACACACGTGTGCCATTTTTGGAAAGGGCGGTATAGAAACAATAAATAAATAAATAAATAAAAACACACCTTTGAAAGGCTCCACCAGGCTCCTCTCCAAACAAGGGAGAAACAAGGGAGAACCCGTCCCTAAGCCAGACTTCTTGAAGGGTTTCCCACTGCACCGACTGGTCCCCCACAAATGAAATATAAACTTGTGTGTGTGTTTTGTGGTTTGTTTGGGGTTTTTTTGTTTGTTTTACACACCTCTTTATCTAGCCGACTGGCTCCCCTTGCAAAATGAAAGAGCAATCTTTTTTGTTGTTGTTCCCCACGCGTAGATCTTTCAAGGTTTCCAAGGAACATCCACCTATTCCTGACAAAAGGGAAAAAATCAACCTATTTTTACACCAACCTCCACCAGCCCGTCAAAATGAATGGGAAATAAACCTATTTTTATACAAACCTTTAAAGATTCCCAACTTCACCAACTGGCTCTCCTCACAGAACTAAAAATAAGCCTCTCCCCCCCGCCCCCACTTCTCATACCCTTTAAAGGCTGTCAGCTTTTCTTATTGGCACGCCTGAGAAAATGAAATAAGTGCACTTTTGACACACTTTTTAAAGTTTTCTCCGGCTGTATTGGCTGGCTTCTCCTCACAAACAGCAAAAAGGTTTTTGCAGACAGACAGACACAGAGAATGCCAACTTTACGGACTCCCTCCCCCCCAAAATGCAAAATAAAACTATTTTTATACACCTTTAAAGATTCCCAATGTTACAGAAAAGCTCCTTTCGCAACATGAAATATCTATATGTATCCTCACACCCAAGGCATACCTACTTTTTACATTTCCCTGTGATATCGACTGGCTTCTCTCCTCTTACAACATGCAAAATAAACCTTTTCCTTACATATTCCTTTAGAAGTTCTCAACTTTATTGACCAGCTCCTCTCACAAAAGGAGGAAATAAAATTCACTTTTCACACACAAGCTTTTTAAAGAGTTCTCCCCAATGTTATTGGCTCTTCTCCCCCACAAAAATGCAAAACAAACCTCTTGTTACACACACACACCCCTAATATTACCAACTTTATCTCAAAAATCCACTCACAAAAGCAAAACATTTTGACACTCACATGCAAAGGCACAAACACCTTTAAAGCCATGGCATGTAGCATTACAATTGGCCGTCGCCCCTTGCAAAATTAAAAATAAAATGTACTTTTTTTAAAAAAAAGCACGCCCTTTTGTGTGTTCCCAAATGTATTTTCTAGCTTGCTTCCCCTCACAAATTGAAAAGAGATGTACTTTTCCTCACATCTTTCAAGTTCAACTCTTTAATGGCTCGCGTTCCCCCGTTCCCTAAACAAAAAATAAATGTACTTAAACTGCTAAAAATTATTAATACTAGTATTGGAGCGTAAATTGTGCTTTTGAGTGTTCAACGCAAACCACAGTCTGGGCTCTCCCCACACATAGAAAGAGAAACGTATTTGTTATTTGTAATAAATAATAATACTTGGCATGTTCTTTCAAATATTTAAAGCTCTTCCCATTCATTAGAACACAGAGACCTATAAAGACTGCCAGCCCTGCCTTCAGTTTATAAACAAAAACGATGTTATATAATCAACCATTATGGAACAAACAACAGAGCATGGCCAACATTATTTCCAGGCTCACCTTCCCTCACAAAAGGAAAAAATGAACACACGTTCACACCCACACCTTTAAAGGTTCCTCACTTTTATTTACTAGCTCGTTTCCCCTCAGAAAGAGAAAAATAAATGTCCTTTTACACACAAACACCTTTAAAGGTTTCCAACTCTATTTACTGGCTCACTTCCCCTCACAAAGAGAAAAATAAATGTGGTTTTACACTTACACACACACCCCTTTGAAGGCTTCCAGCTTTATTTATTGACCCAGGTTTCTATATGGTGGGGGGGGGACTTAAGTTAAATTTGCCCACACTACCATCACTTCTAGATGCAGAGAGGCCGCATATCAATGCAAAAGAAATAAAACTGCACACGGGGTGCGCGGGGGGGACTTCATGCTGAAATGTCTGCCTGTCAGGCTGCTGTATAAAGGCAGGGGAGAAGAACCAGTCCAAAAAGCTGGAAAATTGTTTTCACAGGAGATGCAAGTCCATGCAAGGCAGGGGAAATTCTTCTTAGCAGTCTAGAATTGTGCATCGCCGTGTGGACCCATTCAAATCCGCCCTCCACAAAATAATCAGCATTTCATTTCAGTGGATTCTGAAAGAACAATGGACACCCTTCCTCTTGGCCTGGGGAAATTCATGTATTGTGCTTATATTTTGTAACGTAACATGAACTACTATAATATATATTACGTTTCGTAATGGATGTCATACTACACTGCATAATTTTCTATTATACTGTACTTATATATGGTGCTTTTCAGACCAGGGCTATCTGTGGCATTTACAGAAAAGTTACCAAAGCAAACCCCCTTCTAAAACCGGTACAGTGCAATTTAAAAACAATAAAAACATGCAAATAAGAACAGCCCTGCTGGATTAGGCCAAGCCTAGCATCCTGTTTCCCACAGTGGCCCACCAGATGCCGCTGGGAAGCCCACAGGCAAGAGGTGAGGGCATGCCCTCTCTCCAGCTGTTGCTCCCCTACAACTGGTATTGAGAGGCATCGTGCCTCTGAGGCTGGAGGTGGCTTATAGCCACCAGACTAGTGGAGCAGCTATAAAAACTAAGAGCCAAATAAAGAGGGAATAAAATTCAATAAAAGTTACTGGGGATGTTTTCTCATTCTTAGTCATCTGCAGCCCAGTGGCATTAGGGAAAGGATTAAAGTTAAGACAGGAATTGTTAAGCGGTAGAAAAAAGTGTATGTGAACAGCCTATTTAAAACATCATCCACATATGACTAAGGGCAACAAATGCATGTTTTTGAAAGAGGCTGCACATAGTAGGAAATAAGCAATTGGCCAGGCTTCCTGTATAGCACTTATGTGTCTCCCACAATCTCTAAATCTAGCCTCAAAACACACTTGAACTGTTCATTGCCTTCTTGAAATAGACCCATTCAAATGTTCCAGCAGTTTCCCCTCAACTCTGGGAGGCAAACATTCTTGAGCTCTAGTCTTCGCATGTTATGTTCGACACTCATGCAATCTGGGCACAGGTCGGGTTCTTAAAGTTGACATGTTACCTAGGGGCGGAGCTAGGGGAGAGGGGGCCCGTGCACACCCCTCTCCCCGGGGGCCCTTGGAGTGAGGGAGATAATGAAGAAAATAGGGAGAGGTGGAGCTGGGGGGGGCCCTCAGGAGCTGGGGGCCCCTGGTTCTCTGAATCCATCTGCTCAATTATAGCTACACCCCTGGTGTTAGCTTGAACACAGGTACAGCAGTACGCAATCTGAACCCTGCATTTCAGAGGGCCTGTACGTAGGCTCACCTTTAAAATAAATTGAGGTTCACACAAAAAACATGTACCTGTGTACAGTCATCTCTGAACTCAGGTACCACCTAATAGCCCTCTTCAGACATTATGTTGTTCCTGTGTTCAGATGTCTACGTCTGTGAGAGAGGATGTCTGTACCTGTGTACACTGCACACAGATTGCACACATCTTGAACTTTATGTCTGAATAGGGCTAATCCCTCCACTTTTTTCTTCCCATCCCTTCATCTCCATTCCCTGCCAAGATATACTAGGAAACATCCCAGGCTGCTTAACAGGATGGGGTCTTTCTAAAACCCTCTTTCTATTGACCAGAATTCATGCAACAAGCAAGGCAGGAGTAACACGACATCACGGATCAGTCCCAAAGCAACTATTTTTCTTCCCCTTCCACAGACGATCACCTCCTTTCTTTTGTGATGCCTAAAAGGACATCTATTAGGGTTAAACAATGATTTACATGGCCACATAGGAACAGAGTAAGCTGTCCTACTATACTAAGTCAGACCATTGGGTCTATCTAGGTCAGTACTGTCTACTACACTGACTGGCAGCAGCTTCTCCAAGGTTTCAGGCAGTGGTCCTTCCCAGCCCTACTTGGAGATGCTGCCAAGGATTGAACCTGGGACCTTCTGCATGCAAGCAGATGCTCTGCCACTGAGCTACGGCCCCATCTGCCAAGGGGAATATCTTACAGGTTCACATGTCGTTTCCCATCCAAATGCAGAACAAGGGCCTCAAGAAAGGCCCTCCGGGAAAGGATGTTCAGTAATGCAAGAAACCTCACACAGGCCCTGAAGACTCATTATGCCTCCCCAGAGTCAGTCATGTAATAGTCCTAATCAGGGCAATTATTATTACACAGGTACAACTTTTTACAAAAGCTATCAGAGTGGTTTACATAGCAAAAGGAATGAAGCTGTTTCCCTGTTCCAAAGGAAAGACACCCCAAAGAGATACCCAAGTGAGACCACAGCAACAGCAAATGCTGTAGGAGAGCTGGTCTTGGGGTAGCAAGCATGACTTGTCCCCTTAGCTAAGCAGGGTCCACCCGGGTTGCATATGAATTGGAGACTTGATGTGGGAGCACTGGAAGATATTCCCCTCAGGGGTTGGAGCTGCTCTGGGAAGAGCAGAAGGTTCCAAGTTCCCTCCCTGGCAGCATCTCCAAGATAGGGCTGAGAGAGATTCCTGCCTGCAACCTTAGAGTAGCTGCTGCCAGTCTGTGCAGACAATACTGAGCTAGATGGACCAATGGTCTGACTCAGTATATGGCAGCTTCCTATGTTCCGCCGGAAGGGATGCTATGCTGGGCTGCATAAGGACAGTTGCTCTCCCCCTGCTAAAGAGGAAATAGTTCCCACTTTCAAAGGTGCCCCTTGCTTAATTGGCAAGGGTGTTATTTTGCATGAAATGCATCAAAACTCTTTCAGTCATATATGGCACTTTTGAGTATATTGGCTCTCATATTGTGACTTGGATTGTTCATGCAGTAAATGCTTTGAAATGAACCTTGTTACAGAAAATATTTATACGCTGCTTTAAAAAAAAAAGAGTTCTCAAAGCGGTTTATAGAGCAAAAGGGGAAAGGTGATGGTTCCCTATCCCCAAAGGGGGCACACACATGCACACACCACACACACGATGCCAGCAACAGACGCTGGGAGGTATACTATCGCAGGACAGTTGCTCTCCCCGCTGCTACATAGAAAAGCCACCACTTTCAAAGGTGCCTCTCCCAGTTAGCAGGAGAAAAGCATCCTTACATTATCTCATAATAAACTATAGTTATGTACACTTGAGTTTCCTCAGGATTAAGTCCCATTTTATCCCCAAAACTCATCCAACAGCCTCTTCACACACCTTTCCTCCCTTCATATAGACCACTTTGCAAAAAAAAGAAAAAAGAAAAAAGAAAAAAAAGAAAAAGAAGTATTTTTAAGAGCTAGTAAACTTTAAGGAAATCACAGAACTGCTCCAGCGGGGGACCCTCTCTCTCCCCCTCACCTACTACACATTCTCCTCCTCCCTCGTGTACACTTTGCAAGCTGCCTCCAGCTTGCAAAGCTGAATACTACTCAATAAAAGTAGTTCAATTTGTGGTGTTATTTAACCTTCTGTCCCACATTCGGCTTATCTCCCCCACCCTTAGTCTTTCCCAAATGATATTTCATTCAGTCCCATCACTCTCCTGCTTCCTTCTGCCAGCTTCCATTTGCTTTTATTCATTTTACGTCAAACCCTCAGCCCCCTTGGCCTGGAGTCTCTCATACACATCTCTTTTTTTAAAAAAAGTCTTAGGAACAATCCCGCTTTGGTATAGCACTCTACCCTTCCTATCTTGGCTGGCTATCTTTTCTTGGTTTCATCATGCTGTCACTTAACCAATGCCTGCTTCTCTCTTCCTCAAGTCTGTCCTTTTGTCACACTACCTTTAACAAACTCCTGGCCTCCCAACACATTAATATCTCTCTCATCAGCCTCCCTCCTTTAATCTTGCCTTCTATCTTCCATTCTCTCATTGTCTCTTGTGTCCCCTCTCTTTCCATCCATTTCCTCTGCCTTCTCTTTCCCATCTGCTATTAATTCTTCCGGTGTCTGTTGCCCTTTGCGTAATTTTTCTTGTTTGTCATCTTGTGTTCATGTAGGCCAGCTCTGCCTCTCTCCCTTTCTCCTTCTGGAAATGGTGCCTAGCTCATTGCTGGCTTTAGCCACCGGCTAAACATTCCTGTGAAGACTAGCAGCTCTGTAATAACAACACAGATGTGCTTAAGGCAAGATTTCTGGTTGGTTATGGCCACTTTATAGGGATAATGCATGCACACAGCACAGATGTGCTTAAGGCAAGATTTCTGGTTGGTTATGGCCACTTTATAGGGATAATGCATGCACACAGCTTCCAAGTTCCCCTGTGCCTAGCGTTCAGGCAAGTGTGAAACTGCAGAAGACCATAGGAAAAAAATGGTACTCAACTGAAACTTGCTTTGTCTTTTCAAATATCTGCTGTTTGGGAGGTTTCCTGGCTCTGGGAATTCATACTTTGTTGGAGTCAAAATTCAGCTCCCTTTAATGGAAAGTAAATTGCTACTTGATAACCTGCTTAGCAACACATGTGAGCCCAAGCTAGCAGTTGCTAGAGTTCAAGGTACCTGTTCCACTCCACTTGCCAAAAAATGCAAGTTAGAAAGATGTGTTCCCCAATGACTTATTCCCAACTGGGACAGAAGCAAGGAACAGCATGGAATTCAGAGCATGCCCAGGTAGGTAACCATTTCTCATCCACATAGATTAACACTTCAAAAACCATTTCTTTTTGTGGTCTGACAATGGCAGAGGTGGTGGGCGTGGAAGTAGAAATGTTTAACCGCTAGAGCAAAACTAATGGGTGCAGTCATGTATAGAAGAGGGGGGCTTTTTAAAAATCTGCCTTCAGAAGAGCCCTCAAGACACATGTTTATTCAAGCATTTGGTAGTAATTAATTGTTTAGCTTTAGTTCTCTCTTAAGGTTATTAGTTTTTCAAGTTCTAATTATACTGTTTGATATACTGAGGAAAGTTTCTCCAAGTAGTCCCATTAAAATTTAAAGGACAAGGGAGGAGAACTGGTTTTGTGGTAAGGTAAAGTTGCTCCATAGATAGAGTCGGTGTCGACTCCTGGTGCAATCACAGAGCCCTGTGGTTGTCTTTGGTAGAATACAGGAGGGCTTTACCATTGCCTCCTCCCTCACAGTATGAGACTATGCCTTTCAGCATCTTCCTATATCGCTGCTGCCCGATATAGGTGTTTCCCATAGTCTGGGGACCATAGCAAGCATTTGCTAAGCAGGGTCTGCCCTGTTTTGCATTTGAATGGGATACTACATGTGTGAGCATTGTCTTGTGGTAGCAAGCATGACTTGTCCCCTAAATTAAGCAGGGTCTGCCCTGGTTGCATATGAATGGGAGATATTCCCCTCAGGGGATGGAGCCACTCTGGGAAGAGCATCTAGGTTCCAAGTTCCCTCCCTGGCTGATCAAGGATGGGGCTGAAAGAGATCCCTGCCTGCAACCTTGGAGAAGCCACTGCCAGTCTGTGAAGACAATACTGAGATAGATAGACCAATGGTCTGACTCAATATATGGCAGTTTCCTATATTCCTATGATATTATCCTCAGGGGACGGGGCCGCTGTGGAAAGAGCACCTGCCTGCTTGCATGCAGAAGGTTCAAAATCCCCTCCCTGACATCTCCCGATAAGGCTGAGAGCGATTCCTGCCTGCAACCTTGGAGAAGCTGCTGCAAGTCTGGGTAAACGATATTGAGCTAATTGGACTGATGGTCAGACTCAGTAGAAGGCAGCTTTTTATGTTCCTAAGCTAAACAATGTTTTATTTATCCTTAATTTCAATGGGAGTACTTGGAGTAACTTTCCTCCACATGACAGTCACTGCAATTGCTGTTGCTTTATATACTGCCTAGAGACTAAACATTTAGATGGTATATAGGAATGTAATAAAGAAAGAACTGCTAGCTAACAGATAGTAATGCCTGTGGAATAAGGGTAAAGCACTTTCTGCATGCTTAAAGAAACTCTGCTATAGGTTCCAGGATAAAATATATGCAATTGCTGTTTTGTATACTGCCTTGAGACTAGACATTTAGGCACTATAGGAATGTAATAAATAAAGAACTGCCAGTTAACAGATAGTAGTGCCTGTAGAATGAGAATAAAGCACTTTCTGCATGCTTAGAGGAACTCTGCTGTTTATTCTAGGGCTGAGTCCTGTGACTAAAAAAGGATTCAAGAAGCAAACACACACACACCCCAGTCCCACCAGCTCAAATTAAACCAGATACTTGTAAGTACCATCTTATCAGTCTTTTTGACATGATTCCCCAATAAAAGAAGCCCTGCACAGACCTGTTACCAGGATAGGAGATAACACACCATGGACCCTAAAGAAAATATCAAATACTCACCTGCTCAGAAAACCCCTATTGCTGGTTCTAGCAGAAAGAGCCTCAAACCATTTCTTTGCCTAGGCCTGAGCTGTTCAGCTGTGCCCTATTTATAGACTTGCAAGGCCTGCTGGACGGGAGAAGCTATGGGACCCCAACCCTGTGAAACCTTACGCTGGCCCTTATGCCAGCAGCTCCAGGCCAAACTGACTTACTCATGAGTAGACCCATTGAAGATATGGCCCCATGAATTTCAATGGGACTACTCATGAGTAACTGCGTTTGGGGCAGCCCAAAAGGACTACTCATAACTTAGATTAAGGGGGCCATTGATTTGAATGGGATTACTTATGAGTAACAACTTGGCTCCTGAGGGTCTGTCCCCACAGCCCAATTACAAATATGTGTCCAGAGATGTGGCAGCCATTTGACCAGTGTCCATGCTGACTTCCGCTGAGCTTGTTATTTCTAGGTAAACAAGTGTTGGATTTCATTATGTATTTGGGCTTCATTATTTATGTGTTTATTTATTTCATTGTTTATGTGTGTCAACATTTATATCCCACTCTTCCTCCAAAGAGCCTAGCGTGGTGTACATAGTTATGTCAGTCCTCACAACAACCCTGTGAGGTAGGTCAGGCCAAGAGAGAAGCGACTGGCCCAGGGTCACCCAGTGAGTTTTATGGCCGAACAGGGATTTGAGCTTGGCTCTCTCTCTAGTCCTTGTTCATTACTAGCCCTTACACCACACTGCCTCCAGCCCTCCAGGGCTGACCTGGAGCAGGCGTTCATAACCTGGGGCCCATGGGATAGGTCCATAGGGTAGGTCCTGGGATGGGGGGAGGGGGAGTTTCAAGGAAAATTAAATATATAGCTAAAGGCAGCTCCACAAGAACATCATTTATAATCACATCCTTTATTTATAAATAAAGGATTGATTTTATATAAACGCATCACGTCCTTTCATTTTCTTTAATTTTAGTTCTACTTCCATTGTCAACACGCACAGAATTAAACTGAGTATTGTCTCCAGTTTTTATTGGGGTCTTGTGAAACTATATAAATGGAGTGATGTCCATAGGTGCAGAAAGGCTGCAAACCTCAGAGCCCTTCTGCATCTATGGACACCCCACCCACCCAATTCATATATGTTCATAAGACTCTAGTAAAATTTGGAGACAGTGCTCTGGATAGTTACTGCTGTGCCTGTCAACAATGGGAGTAAATTGAAAAGGGAACCCTTGGCCTGGTGTCTCCAGGAATAAGAGCAACAAGAGGACGAGGGAGACCTGGTGGTACAAGACAGCAGATGCCTCCTGCATTTATGATCACAAAGAATAATTGTTGCTAGGTGTGCCCTTGAGGAAAGCTGAAGCCAATGGAAATGTCTCTTTTTACATGCCTCTCACAGCCATGATCTTCTGTAAGCCCAAATTAAGTAGGACATATTTCCAGGTAAGTGTGCATATGTTCCAACTCTCAGGAGGCTGAGGGGCAGACATTCCACAGATCGATTCCTCAACTTCCCATCACCGAAGGCCTGTCCAGTCAAAATGGGTATGGAAACCCCCACCACCCTCGCCACGCTCTTCACAGTTAATGGTGGCTCAGCAAGGTAATCCACACAATCAAAAACTGGGTTCCACCCAGGTTTGGGAGCTGTATGTGCCTTCCAATTTTCGGTTGTGTGGAATCAAAGTAAGAGGAAAATCTGGGTAGACGTGATTGTGTGGCAGCAAGGTCACTTCTCCTCCTACCTTCAGCTTTCCACACAATCACTTCTACCCAGGTTTTCCTCTTACCTTGTTTCCACACAACTGGAAATTGGGAGGCACACACAGCTCCCAAACCAGCTTTGGAACACAGTTTGCGATTGTGTGAATGACCTCAATCTCTGCCACATGAAGGCAGTGGAGCCCAAGGCAGACTCAGTGAGCAGCAATGGGCCTATGTAGATTCTCAACCCTTGGCAGATGTCCAGAAATGCTATTCCCCGATGCAGTTCTGTCCGTGTTGTGGACAATATGAATATTCACATAATGTAAAGGATCCAAAAGGCCATCCAGTCCAATATCCAGCCATATGAAGAACCATCACCTTTTTTACATACTGCTATTATCATGGACTCCCTCTATCCAGCCTTCTAATGGAGTCCAGTTCTCAAGCTTGGGTCCCAAGATGATGTTGGACTACCACTCCCATCATCCCCTGTCACAATGGCCTCAGCCAGGAAGCAGCATTTGACACCTCACATCAGGTGCCAAAACATATCAGACTGGCCCTGCTCACAGGCTAATTGTGAAGGGGGCAGGGGAAGTGGGTAATGTTGCCAGAATCGATTCAGAAGAACTCAGACGGAGTCACAAATCATAACTGTAACCAAGACTTTATTTTAAGTTTACAGACATAAGACAAAAACAAAAAAACAAAAGACACTCAGTGGAAAGTAATCATGCTGGATGAGAAAGCAGAGATGCATACGTTGAACGGGTATCTTGGGATCCTGGGATCTGAGGAAGCCGGACGTCTCTGGATGCTGGAAAACAAAAATTGATTAACTTATCCCTGGTTGCTGGGCAAATTTCCCCCTCCCATTAGGAGTTAACTGAATGCCAAGGTAAGGCTTAATCCTTGGCTTTCAATGGCCGATTCATACGATTCTTCAGATCTAGGTTTAATGTGGGTTACCAACCTCAGAGTGATTGTGTGAATCCACACCAAAGGTTTATGGCCTGAGTTGAATCTGAGATCCCTGCCTTGGCACAGATTCATACAATCACACTTATGTTGGTAACCCACATTAAATCTAGATTCAAATTATAGTGTGAACCAGGCCTACGTGAGAATAATCTGCCGCTGTCACAACAGTTAATCCATGGGCTGGTCCACAGGACCCTAGACAGGGTTGGAGAGCTCTACCATTGTGAGAACAGGCTTATTTACGTCTTCTGTCTATCTCAGCTGGCCTTTTGGTTAATGCCTCTCCAGGCATCTTCCTAGGGACATCTTAACTAGGAAATACTTCAAGTATCAATAGAATCGGATTTTTAAAAAGGAGAGAGCCAAAAATAGCCACTTTGTTCTAAGTGGTAACAGGTGGAGCATTTTCCTGGCCTTAACCATTGCGGGAGCTACCGTTTTGGACAACCGCTGGCCTCATGCATCTTTCATCAAGCTGTGCAGAAGACGAGGGAGTGATTGCACAAATATCAATAAAGGCTTGGAATTTTCTTTCTGAAGTGGTTTTCAATTGGCCCGATTACCAACAATATGTATATACAGCAGTGATCGTTAGGACGCACTATATATGTATATACGAGATAGGGAACGATTTACACTGTCTGTAATGGATCTGACAAAATCCTGGGCCAGTGAGCAGAAGGCGGGGTGTGTGGGGGGGGGGGACACCAGTCATATTGCTCTACCGTGATGAAATTGGAGGTTTATATTTCACAGTCCAAGATCTACATCAGCATCAATAATTCTGCAAGGCAGAACACAGAGAGAGGTTTTCATAGTCCAAAAGAAAATACCACCAGATTAATTTTGCCCCTTAAACTGCCGTGTATTAAACTCCGTTCTGTGCCTGTATTTCATCCAGTCTCGAGGGACACCAATATAACCTGTGGTCTTGTCAGCTTTCACACACTCTAAAGCATGGATAAGCTGAGGTCAGCAAATCACTGGAAAGATTTCTAGGAGGTGGATGGGTGGGGGGCGTGTGGAGGAAAGAACACACCATGAAGTGTGCAGGAAGTGACATTTATGATTCAATTGGCAGGATTCTTTTCCATCATTGAGCCTTAAGCCACCCTGCAGTTTTATGGGGCACTGGGGAGCAGTGGATTATCCCCTAGGGGGAGAACAGATAAATGTTTAAACATCAGGAAGCCATAAACAAAACGTTTAAGAATCCTGGAACTCATTGGGGCCAAGCTGCTGAGTTTCATACCAAAATATTCTCTCTATGAGCAGCAATACAAATGGAGGAAGAATCCCAATATTGCAATGATCTTTACTAATTTTTCTGCGTCACTTTGGTCAAAAACATCCCGTGTGAGAGCTATTTCCCACCACACTTGCGCTTTCCCCTTTAAGAGAAACAAAAGCCCATTGGGCCCCTGTACCATCTTGGCAGGTGTGCACAGAATGTTGGGAAGTGTAGTCTTCAGGGAATGTTGGGAAGTGTATATACTTCGGGGAAGCCCTAGGAAAGACTACACTGCCTTCCAAGAGAGCTCTGTTACCCTTAAAGGTCTCCACTGACATCGGGAATGGCAGTTTCCATGGGGTAGGGGAAGGAGTTGTGTGTGTATTCAGCTTTGGCCAAAGCTTCACACAGACCTAATTACTCAGGAAGCTGCACATAGGGTTGATGGGGTCCATTGCATTGCCCACATGAACTGGCAGCAGATCTCCAGTTTTTCAATCAGGGGTCTTTCTCAGCCCTGCCTGGACTGAAGCTGAGACCTGTATGATCTACCACTGATCTATAACCCCTTCCAAGCATATGGAGCTGCCTTATACCGAGTCAGATCCTTGGTCCATTTTGTTAAGTATTGTCCACACTGACTGGCAGCAGCTCTCCAGGGTTTTAGGCAGGGGTTTCCCCCAACACTTCCTGGAGATGCTGAGGATTGAACCAGGGACCTTCCCCATGCAAAGCAGATGCTCTACCACCGAGCTGTGGCCCTATCCCTAAACTGCTGAGTTGTCCCACAATCATCACGGGGATGTGTCTACTTTTGAAGGCATTTAACTCACCCATGACTTGGCTCCTGTAGGGAAGAAAAGACCATCTGGTAGATTTGCTCCCTCCTCCCAAGGAGGCCAAGCTCACACCAACGCCCAAGAGTAATTGAACGAATGCACAACCAAATGCTAGAAATGCTGACCAGATGCTTAGTGAACTTAACTGCATTTAGAAGCCGACCTTTCCAGTGTTCTGTTTCTGATTATTTTAGAAATACTGCATATGTCTTGTTCACCCTCAGATTCCAATCTGAAGCCCCAGAGAAGGCCTGATCAGCCTCTTCTCTCTCTCTCCAGTTTATACTTAACAGTGTTCTAAGTTGCAATGATTTTCCACTGTTTGTTGGGGGATTCAACTCTCAACATTTCGCAATAGCTTTCTGCTAACTTCTTTTTGGCCATTACCATAAGTATGTAATACATACGAAGATGAAAGTCTTTTTGTTTCCCTTCTAATAAATGAAATGCATGTATTAAGCTGATTTAATTAAGAGCTGCTTTAAAAATGTTTAACCAGGGTAGAGTTATTAATAGAATACTTTTTGTTTCTAATGAGTCAAGAACCCAGTCCCTCTGGATTGCCTGTGTTGTTGTTTCTTCACCCTGCACATTATTAATATCAACAATCCACTGCCACAACATGTGGCAAGAGCCGAGTAGCTCAGATGGGTTTAGAAGGGATTAGGAAGTTTCACAGAGGGCAAGCTTAACAGGGGATCTTAGCCATCATAACCAAGTGGCAGGGCGACTCTTCCATCAGGCAAGGGGAAGCAGTTGCTTCAGGGAGCAGATTACTGGGGTGACAACCCAGTGAAAAGATGCCCCACCATAGCCATTGGAGCAGCTTTTTGGGACTGATCGGACCCTTGCTGACTTACCAAGGAGACCCTCTCTGTCTATATCTTCTACACATCTTGCATAAAGCCAGTGTAGTGTCATGGATAGAGTTTGTACTAGGACCGGGGAGACCAGAGTCTAAATCCCCATTCAAATCCCCATGAAACTCAGTGGGTGACTCTGGGCCAGCCCCTTCCCTGTCAGCATTACCTACCTCACAGGGTTGAGGATAAACGAAACCATGGACAGTGTTCTGGGCTCCTGCAGGGATAGAGGGGCGGGATATAAATGTAGAAAAACAATCAAAAAACATTAGAGAGAGAAGAATCTGCTGGCAACCTGCTACCCCTGCTAACTGGGCAAAGAGGCAACTTTTAACGTGGTGACTCTCTTTATTGAGCAGGGGGAGAGTAACTGGCCCTATCCACCTCCAGCACAGTACCTCTGGTGACTGTTGCTGATGTCTATCTTATGTTTCTTTTTAGACTGTGAGCCCTTTGGGAAAAGGGAGCCATCTTATTTATTTGCTATTTCTCTGTGTTTTTCTCTGTGTTTCTCTGCCATTTTTGGAAGGGTGGTAAAGAAACCGAATGAATAAATAAATAAATAAGATAACCTCCCTGCCCCCTACCCCAATGCACTTTCAGAGCTTGCAAGGGTTGGTTTTGAAAGGGGGCTGGCCCCCAGGCATGGGGCAAGGCAGAATGTTGCACCTCACTTCTGACAATGCAGTACTGTGGGCTAAGTGGGACCCCATCTTCAGTGGCAGAATCTCTCCCAGTGAATAGCAGAGAGCTATGACGTTCAAGCTTGCCCATTTTATTCTGGCTGGGGATCATGGGAGCTGTACTTCAAGAATAGCTGGGGAGCCAGGGTTGCCTACCCTGGCTCTAAAACGTAATCTAAAATGCAACGCTCTAAAAGTAAAGTCTAACTTAAGAGACTCTCTTGAGTGGAAGTCGGGGTAGGAGACAACCAGTACCGTTGCTGCCCAGACAAAGTCTCGGCCTGAACAAGAAGACTTGATAGCAGAGGTCCCCGGATGATACTGGACTACAACTCCAATCATTCCCAAAGGCCATTGCAGCTGGGGTGATGGGCATTGTAGTCCAACTTCATCCAAGGCTGAGAACCTCTGCTTTATAGGCAGGAACATAGGAAGCTGCCATATACCGAGTTAGACCATTGGTCTATCTAGCTCAGTATTGTCTACACAGACTGGCAGCGGCTTCTCCAAAGTTGTAGGCAGGAGCCAGCTCCATCTCCAGCCCTATCTTGGAGATGCTGCCAGGGAGGGAACTTGGAACCTTCTGCTCTTCCCAGAGCGGCTCCATCCCCTGAGGGGAATCTCTTGCAGTGCTCACACTTCTGGTCATATCTCATCCACATGCAACCAGGGCAGACCCTGCTTAGCTAAGGGGACAACTCATGCTTGCTACCGCAAGACCAGCTTTCCTCTTCCAGGTCAGAAAGAGCCACCTGGGAGGGGCAAAATTAATGTCAGAGCTGAGCTATAGGTATCCACCAAGCAGTCAAAGCTGAGAGGCCAAGCTGGGAATCAGACAAAATCCCAGCCTTCACAAGAAGCCTGCATAGCCCTTCCTGGTTAGGAGGGTCAATGGCTAGCCCAGGTAGGATTACCCACGCTGACTGGAACTATTCCTGGCTGGATCTAGCCCTTAAAACACAGCTGTCTTTGGCCCTCACAGCACATGTTGGACTACAAATCCTATAACCCCCGCCACAGTGGCCAGTTGTCAAGGTTGATAAGAGCTGTAGTCCAACATCAACCAGAAGGACCAAATTATGCAAACTTACCTTAAAATCTCCAGGTCTGCATACAGTCCTGAAGACTCCAGGCCAGTCCTAGGTTGGCATCCCAAACCTGAGAGGGCCGAGTCACATCGTACCGAGGAGGATTCTTTCCTGATCTAGGAAGATGCTTGCGCCGACCTGTAGTTCTGGTGGCATGCCACATAGGACATCAGTGCCTAGGAACATAGGAAGCTGCCTTATATAGAGTCAGACCATTGGTTTATCTTGCTCAGTACTGTCTACCCAGACTGGCAGCGGCTTCTCCTAGGCTGCAGGCAGGAGTCTTTCTTAGCCCTATCTCGGAGATGCTGCCAGGGAGGGAACTTAGGACCTTCCGCATGTAAGTATGCAGGTGCCCCATCTCCTAAGGGAAATATCTTACAGGGCTCACATGTAGCCTCCCATCCAAAGGCAAGCCAATGGGGACCCTGTTTAGCCAAGGGAACAATCCACGCTTGCTACCACACAAGACCAGCCCTCCTCCCACAGATCTGTGAGTTCCTGGTTCTAAACGTGTTGCTTCCAACACCACTGTCTGAAGGACAAACCGTTCCCAAGAAATACTTCAGTTGCCACTTTCTGACTTGATTGATTGATCCTTCTCTTATCCTGTTTTCTTGGGGAAGTTCGGAGCAGCATCCAAACACAAGACCTACCTTCCTTTTAGGACCCAACAGCTTCGTGTGTCCTCGGATCCTTGACTGGGCCCAACATTAAACACAATACATTGTCCTCTTCCCTGGAACACAAATTGGATCGAAGCTAGCCGCTCTCTCAAAGGCTGCCCTTCGAAGCCCTTTCACTGGAGCGATAAGTACATTTTAAAAAAATCTCTTTTTTTGCCCAAAGGCGTCTTTCCTTCCAGAGATAAAAGGAACTCTGAGTGCACAGAAGTCCTGAACTTCTTTGTTATTAATCAAGATTTGCATTAGCAGCTTAAACTTCTTTGAGCATTAAATATTCAGGCCCTGGAAGTGGGGGAAGAGAGAGTGAGGCAGGGAAATACTATGATCACTGCTCGGTTGTGGAGATGGCTGGCAGAATGGACCAAGGAAGCTGCAGACAGAATCTCTCTCCAGCAGGGCAGTCTGTACAGAAGGGGACTGGGAAAGACTCCTGTCTGAATTTCTGGACAGCCACTGCCAGGCAGTGTAGACAATACTGAGCTAGACCAGCATAGGAAGCGGCATTCGACCGAGTCGGACCATTTTATACACTGTTCAATTTTTATACCACCTCCCATAAGGCATCCCAAGGCAGCTTACATAAGTTAAAATACAATAGAATTCCATCAAAATCAGATCTAAAACCCTAAAATCATTTTAGCAGTAAAAACAACAACAACCACCCCACCATAAAAAAAAGACAAAAAAAGATGCAGGAGAGCTGAGAGACCTGGCAGCCCCCTAAGGGGTAAAAGCCTGAACAAGTAAAAAGTTCCTTAGGTGTTTTGTTTTGTTTTTAAAATAAAGCAGCCACAGATGTTAAAGAGTAGACATTAGTTGAAGGAGAGGAAAAAGAGGCGGCAGGGGGAAAGATGTGGTCTCCCAAGGTGCCCCCTGTAGGATCCGTTGCAATTGCTTCTTCATGCCCCTTCCTGGCAATGCGGGGTCCCTGCTTCCTTGGGTTCATTTGGAGAGTGGGAGAGGCATCCCCTTGGCACAGAACGGGGTGTCTTTTGGCAGACCTGCAGATGGCAGCCTGCTCGGTGTGGTCTTCAGGCATTTTTGGACAGCAGATAGCCATTATTATACCATCACTTATTGGTGATTGCTTTTGCACGACAGCTCTCTCTCTCTCTCTCTCTCTCTCTCTCTCTCTCTCTCTCTCTCTCTCTCTGGGTGTCAGTGGCCTGGCAAAGGACTCCACTGAACCCATTCTTGTACACAGCAGTGTTCCCACTGGAGCAGCTCCTAATTTTAGCCGATGGACAGAGTGTACCAGGTTGCCATCTAAATTCAATATTTTGAGCTCTCTCCTGTGCCCCATTTTCTTCTGAGCAGTGCTGATGGAATTGTATGACTCCAGGGGCCCATCTGACAGTATCTCATCTACACAGATGGGCAGCGGCTTCTCCAAGGTTGCAGGCAGGAGTCTCTCTCAGCCCTATCTTGGAGATGCTGCCAGGGAGGGAACTTGGAACCTTCTCCATGCAAGCAGGCAGGCGCTCTCCCAGAGCGGCCCCATCTCCTAAGGCCCCATCTCCTCCCCATCTTACAGCGCTCACATGTAGTCTCCCATCCATATGCAAACCAGGGTGGACCCTGCTTAGCAAAGTAGCTTCAGACACTTCTTGAATTTGGAAAGTCAGAAATTATGCCGTAGCAGGGTTTCGCAGACTGCTGGACAAACCATTTCCAAACCCTGTAGAACATACGAAGAAGCAGCCTTCTATCAAGTCAGAGGCATGGTCTATTGAGCTCAGTCTTGTTTAAACTGACTGGCAGCTGTTCTCCCTGGAAACAACATAAATTGAACCTGGGTCATTCTGCATGCCAAACATGCAATTCCACCCGGGAGGCACTGCCCCTTTCTAAGCATTTGAAGCTGCTCTTTACTTAGTCAGACAGTTGATCCATCTGGCTTACTATTGCCTACACTGACTGGCAGCAGCTCTCCACCGTTTCAGGCAGGGATCTTCCCGAGCCCTACCTGGAGATGCTGTCAAAGAGTGAACCTGGGACCTTCTGCATGCAGAGCTCATATTCTACCACTGAGCTACAGTCTTTCCCCGATTATATGAAGAACAAAACACGCAAGACAATTTATTGCCACTATTTTGCAGACAGAGATGCATAGTTAGCTGCTTTATACTGAGTCAGACCTTTGGTCTACTTCACTCAGGATTGTCTGCTCTGACTGGCAGCAGCTCTCCAAGGTTGCAGGCAGGAGTCTCTCCAAGCCCTCCCTGGAGATGCTGCTGGGATTGAACCTGGGACCTTCTGCTGCCAAAGCAGGAATTCTCTCCTGGAGATATGGGCCATTTTTAATATATGAAGCCTGGTCTACCTTGCTCAAAATTTACTGCGCTGTCCGGTAAAGACTCATCAAGTTTTGGGGGTAAGGATCTTTCCCAGGCCTGCCTGGAGATGCTGCCAAGGACTGAACCTGGGACCTTCGGCATGCAAAGCAGATGGTCTCCCATAGAGCTAAAAGTTAACGTGAGCTAACTTTCTGTTTCTCTTAACTTTGGCCTAGATACAACTCATTCACCGACTCACAGAAATACCTTTCTATTATAATCCAATATCCCTCCAGTCCCCCCAACCCAGATTGACATGCATTATTTTTTTTTTAAAGGCTGCTGGACTGCACCCAACCCCACCAAAGCCCGAGCCGAGACCTTGTCTGTCAAATGTGGGCCCAGAGGAAACTTCTACATCCCTGTTGTAAAAAACAAAACAAAACACCAGAATTAGAGATTTATGATTGAGATTCTGGCTGGAGTGGAGGGAACAGAGATGCTCTAATTAAATTCTGTGTGGTGGATATAATTAACCCATTTATTCATTTATTACCCTCCATACAGATAATGCAGGCAACGTTAATATCGCTCATTTATTAAGATCCTGTCACTGTCATGTTTGGCACGGGTCGTACATGGTGGGGAGGGTCCCCTGGGTGGCCGTTGGAGGCAGTGCTGGATGATGAGGCTTCATTTCAAGCAGCAGAGATGCTGCAAAGAGTCAGGCTTGAATGCAGTGGGCCTGGATGAACTCACCCTTCTTCTGTGAAGAATGGAATGGGGCCGCAGCTCATAGGAACACAGGATGCTGCCATATACTGAGTCAGAGCATTGGTCTATCTAGCTCAGTATTGTCTTCACAGACTGGCAGCAGCTTCTGCAAGGTTGCAGGCAGGAATCTCTCCCAGCCCTATTTTGGAGATGCTGCCAGTAAGGGAACTGGGAACCTTCTGCTCTTCCCAGAGCGGCTCCATCCCCTGAGGGGAAGATCTTACAGTGCTCACCCATGTAGCCTCTTGTCCAAATGGGTGAGCACTGTAAGATATTCCCTTTAAAGGATGGGACCGCTTGGGGAAGAGCATCTGCATGGAGAAGGTTCCAAGTTCCCTCCCTGGCAGCATCTCCAAGATAGGGCTGAGAGAGACCCCTGAATGCAACCTTGGAGAAGCCGCTGCCAGTCTGTGTATACAGTACTGAGCTGGATGGACCAATGGGATCATACAATTCCACCAGCACTGCTCACAAGAAAATGGAGGCAAGGGTAGAGCCCCAAATACTGAATTTAGACGACAAACCGGTATATTCCGTCCCTCTGCTAAAATTAGGAGCTGCTCCTCCAGGAGCAACGCTGTTGTCTACAAGAATGTATTCAGCGAACACACTGTAACCTACCTTGTAAACTTGGGGAGAAGCCACTGCCAGTCTGTGTAGGCAATACTGAGTTCGATGGACCAGTGGTCTGACTCAGTGTATGGCAGCTCCCAGTGTCCATCTAGCTCAGTATCAACTATATGGTCTGGCAGCGGCTCTCTACAGTTTGGGGTTGGGGTCTTTCCCAGGCCTGCTTGGAGATGCTGTCAGGGTATGAACCTGGTACCTTCTGCCTGCAGTAGAGCTTTGCTGGTCAATCTTTATTTGACTGCATCAATAAAGAATGATTGATTGCCTGCAGAGCAAATGCTCTTCCACTGAGCTGTGCCCTTCCCATGACTTCATACAGAATGCTCATTCAAAGTCCAGACTTATCCAATCCTTGTTGGGTCCCCTTAACATTCCTCTGATGTTTTGGGTAATGGGAATCCTCCAGATTCAATGCAGGTTGCCTGAGGTAACATCTGGTGGCATATGGAACAAGACAGACAGACAGAGGACCCCAATGCATTTGGATTGGTTTTTACAAAAGTCAATGAAAATGGTATGCAGTTGTCCTCGAGCAGGAATTCCTAAGTTCGAGCCCCTAGCTGTTGCTTGACTATAACTCCCATCATCCCCTGTTATGATGCCATGGTGGCTGGGGCTGATGGGAGTTAGATTCAGTTAGAGCAGGGCTGGAGTTTCCAACCTTAGGTCCTGTGATGCACTTGGACTCTAAGTCCTTGTAACCCCTCCAGCTGCTGTTGGACGAATTGACTGATTAAGTGCTGTCAAGTTGGTGTCGACTCTTAGCAACCACATAGAGAGATTCTCTCCAGGATGATCTGTCTTCAACTTGGCCTGTAAGCTCTCTCGGTGGTGCATTCATTGCTGTCGTCATTGAGTCCATCCACCTGGCTGCTGGTTGTCCACTTCTTCTCTTTCCTTCAACTTTTCCCAGCATTATGGACTTCTCAAGGGAGCTGGGTCTTCGCATAATGTGTCTGAAGTATCATACTTTCAGCCTGGTCATTTGTGCCTCAAGTGAAAATTCTGGTTTGATTTGTTCGATGATCCATTTGTTTGTTTTCCTGGCTGTCCATGGTATCCTCAAAAGTCTCTTCCAGCACCAAAGTTCAAAAGCATTGATGCTTTTTCTATCTTGCTTCTTTGAAGTCCAGCTTTCACATCCACAGAATGTCACAGGGAAAACCATGGTCCAAATGATTCTAATTTTTGTAGGTGTAGGCACGTCACGGCATCTAAATATCCTTTCCAAGGCCTTCATTGCGACCCTACCAAGTGCTAGTCTGTGGCGTATTTCTTGACTGCTGGATCCTTGACTGTTGACGGTCGATCCTAAAAGGCAGAAGCTATTTACCACTTCAGTGTCTTCATTATCCATTCCGAGGCTGGTTGCTGTACCCGTTGTCATTAGTTTAGTCCTCTTTACATTTAGTCATAGTCCCATTTTTTCACTGTGCTGCTTGGCTTTCATTACTAGAGCTTGCAGATCATCCACATTCTCAGCTATCAGAGTGGTGTCATCAGCATAGCGCAGGTTATTGATGTATCTTCCTCCAACTTTAAAACCACTCTCGTCTTCTTCCAATCCAGCTTCTCTCAGTATATGTTCAGCATATAAATCGAATAAAGAGGGAGAAAGTATACCGCCTTTGCCGATCTGGAACTAGTCTGTTTCACCATGTTCTGTCTGGACTGTGGCTTCCTGTCCTGTGTATAGGTTTCTCAAGAGAATAATAAGATGTTCTGGGATGCCCATTTCCCTAAAGATATTCCCCAACTTGACATGGTCAATGCAATCAAGGGCTTTTCTGTGGTCAACAAAGCACATATTGACATATTGTTGGTATTCTTTGGCTTTCTCAATTATCCAGCATGCATCAGCAATGATGTCTCTTGTTCCTCGGCCTTTTCTGAAACCAGCTTGAACATCCGGCATTTCCCTTTCCATGTAGGGCCCTAATCTTTGTTGGATGATCCTGAGCATTATTTTGCTAGCATGTGAAATTAAGGATATTGTGCGATGGTTTGCACAATATGTTACATCTCCTTTCTTTGGTATGGGTAAGTAGACTGACCTCTTGCAATCTGTTGGCCACTATGTTGTTCTCCAAATTTGCTGGCATCGTTTGGTTAGAGCCTTGACTGATTCTTCTTCTGTTGCTTGCCATACTTCTATAGCTATTCCATCAATTCCTGTAGCTTTCTGACTTGGTAATTACCGGAGTGCTGATCTAACCATCTTCCCATACTGGAAGTTCTTGCAAATAGGGAATATCTTCTAGAGTATCTTAGATGTTGACATCCCTGTTGTATAGATTTTTCAATATACTCCTTCCATCTCTGTTTGATCTTCTCTGAATAAGTTACTATCTGTCCTTTGGCATCCCTTCACATACCAATTCGAGGCTGGAACCAAGTTCTGAGTTCCGAGATCTTTTGTTTTTCCTTGTCTATTTCCATCCTCAAGGTCTTTACTGATGTCATTGTAGTACTGCTCCTTGTCTCTTCTCACAGCTTTCTGAAATTCCCTATTAAGTTCCTTCCTGAGGTCTTTTTCTTTCTTAACTTTGGCTTCTCTCCTCTTCTTGGCAATTTCCACCATCTGTTCTGACATCCATATTGCTTTCTTCTGTTTCTTGGTCTTTCGCAGTCTCTTTTCACATTCGTCCTTAACAACCTCTTCAATTTTATTTCATTGGACTGTTGGACTACAACTCCCATAATCCCCAGCCACAGTGGCCAATAATCGAGGATGATAGGAGCTGCAGTCTTACAACAGCTGGCAGACCAACGTTGAGCAGTCCCGATGTAGCTGAAAGCAAGATGTTCTTCCTTTGTTGACCCCCTGCCTCCATCCCCCCATCTTCTTTGGTCTCCTCCATATCTAATTTAAGCATCTGTAAGTTCTTTGGGGCAGTGACTCATCTTCCTGTGTGCTATCAGGCACTATGTACATTGACAACCCTGTGTTAATCACCCTCATTACCACCTGCTTACCTGCTTTGACCTGGATTGATATTGACAGCATTGAATTCTGAAGTTAAGGAGAGGGAATGGATGGGGGGGGGAGTTCTCTCTCCTCTTCTCCCCCTAATTGGAGAAGACTGCTCCTCCTGCAGGAGATTTGCCCACCCAAAGGTGCACGAATGTGCTTGCAAGCAATTCTCCACAGATTCCTGCATATAATGTGTGTCCTAAATACATATTCATTTGCTAAAATAGAACAAGCCTATTGAGCAATATCGGACTGAGACGGTATTGTTAACGCACACAGATTTCTTCCACACATACCTTAATATGCAGTGCCTCTGTGTTGAATGGAGATGGTCCTAAGTCACTTTGGACAGAACCGCTACCTGAGTTGGGTCCGTTGCTTAGAGGAGGGAAGCCCTGCTTTGCCAGCAGAAGTGTCCTACATTCAATGCCTGCCAACATCTCCATGCTGGATGGGAGATACCCTGAAAGACACTTGCTTGGTTCAGACATAACACAGAAATGTGGGTCCAATGAACCTGCGGTTCTGCACACACACCCCTGTCTCGCCACCCATCTGCATTCGGGTGTTGGGGAGAGCCTTCTCCCCCAACAGGGGAGGTGGTCGTGGGGGCTTCCTTCTTAATAGAAGGACAGCCTGTACAGCCAATCAGGCCAGAGTTGAGGGGGGAACTTCCTCCCTTAACTCTGGCTCTGTGGTGCCCAAATTGCAGTGCCAGCTTTCAGATGTAACTCTGGCACCACAGAAATGGAGTTAGCAACAGCGAAACTCCACTCTGACCGAAGCTCCATTCTAACTGCAGGTTGCTTTCCCCCGCAAACTCCATTGCCTCAAATTCAGACATTTGGAATGGGAAACCGGAGGTGAAGGGTCCTCCAGTTTCCCGTCACGTCTGAACCGGGCCTCGATCAGCCAGTACAGTAAGCTCAGGCATGTAATAAGGTTGGAGCGGGCCCTAAGACCAAAAAAAGATGAACCCCACCTGTTATCCTTTCTCCTCTTCCCCTACCCCATATCTTTACTACAGAAGGAATATAAGGACATGATGAAATTTATTTCTAAAACATACCTCCCTATCACCATGGATCCAGACACTAACACATGTGGGTGGGAATTCCTCTGGTTACGCTGCATTTACGTACTGCTTAGTGGGCACTGGGTGTGCTTTAGACTCCATCATAGCAGCAAGCTGTGGATCAAGGTGCTGGGGAATGCAAAAGTAAGGGGGTGGTTCCTCCCCACCTGTGGGCTTCCTTGATGTACCCGGTGGGCCACTGTGAGAAGCAGGATGCTGAACTAGATGGGCCTTGGGCCTGATCCAGAAGGGCTGTTCTTAATTCTTATGTTCACTTCACAGTACGGAAGCCAACATTCATCCCATCCCAACATTTGTTCCCCTCCCAAAAGGGAGCCCAAAGAGGTCCACAAGTCTGAAACAAATATCAACACAACCATCTCAAGAATGGGAAACCACCTTCCAGTCACCAAGAGGGGATGATAAAACCATCAACAATACTTTCGTTCGATATTTAACAAAATGAGGAGAGTTCAATTAATAAGCGCAATGGAAAATTCATGAGCACGATACCATTATAAATCTCCGGCCCACTGTGATGTACGTTCATGAACACAAAATCAATACCTGCCTGCAAACATTTCCAAAAAGGAGACAATCATAAAACATGCAACATATATTGGGCATGCATACTGTGTAAAGCCTGTGTTTTTAGACTCCTGCTCCAGAAGCCGATGTGCCCGAATATTGGGACACATTGCAGCAAAGCAGTCCACGTTCAAGTCCAAAAAAGGAAGGCCAGCTTAGACCTTGAATGAAACCAAAAGGGCATAATTCTAGCTTAGGGTTGCCAACTCTAACTGAAGTGGTTCCTGGAGAATTTCTTCCCCAATATTTTTCACAGCCATTAACACCTCCAGGATGGCTTTCATAGTCAGCTGGAGATTGATGCAAATTATTGGGTATTCCAGGCTAATCCTGGAAGCCTGGCTTTCTGACTAGAGCCTTGACAAAAACCCAAAGAGCCTAGAGATATTCCAATGTGTTGGTAGCTACCACGAAACGGAAGGGTTTGTGGGTGCATGGCAGGGCTGGTCCCAGCGCATGGTCTGAAGCTGGGACAGCCTTTCTGTGAGGCAAAGGGAGGCAGTCCAAAAGGTGAAGCAAGGTGAGGAAGGAAGACGCTCTCTTCCCCCCTGATTTTACCAAAAGGAAACAGAGGAAGCTGCCATATACTGAGTCAGACCATTGGTCCATCTAGCTCAGTGTTTTCTTCACAGACTGGCAGCAGCTTCTCCAAGGTTGCAGGCAGGAATCTCTCTCAGCCCTATCTTGGAGAAGCAAGGGAGGGAACTTGGAACCTAGATGTTCTTCCCCAAGCGGCTCCATCTCACATGTAGTCTCCCATCCAAATGCAAACCAGGGCAGACCATGCATAGCAAAGGAGACAGCTCATGCTTGCTACCATGAGACCAGCTCTCAGACGGATGCACTCTGCACCGGACGCAGCCACTTTGCTGAAGCTAAGCAGGTCCCAGCCTGGTCAGGGCCTGGATGGGAGGCAGCACAGGAATGGTGGTCAAGTGCAAGACTGGGATTAAGACAACCTGGGTTCGAATCCCTGTTGGGGCAATTGGAAATTACTGGGTGGCCTTGGATGGCCAGATACACTCTCCCAGCTTAGCCTACCTCAAAGGGTTGTCATAAGGATGACGGTTTAGCTTCCTCCACGAACAGCGCTCCTTGGAAGAAGGATGGGATATTATGAATGCACAGAAGGAAGATATCCCCCTTGTCCTAGTGGGAATCCCATGATGGAAGCAGGAGAAGAAGCACAGTGGTCATTTAAATGGTTTTGAACAATATTAAGGTTTCAATCGATGTTGGAAGTTTCAGTGAATCATCTACCTTTTAAAATGGTGCGTCCCTGAAAGGGTCTAAAACAGGGGCTCCCAACCTGCGGCACTCCCAGAACCTAAGGGGTATACTCATTAGTCAAATGAGCCATAAGCCAGAATTTGGCTTATTTTAAGCCAAATCTAGCAACCCTGCTCCAGATGTTGCTGAACTACAACTCCCATCATCTCCAGCCACAATAATTTGTAGCTGGGAGTGATGGGGGTTGTAGTTGGAGTGCCGCAGGTTGGGAACCCCTGATTTAGACCTTCTCAGGGATGCACCATTTCGGTCCTCCGTCTGCTGCTGAACTACAACTCCCATCATCCTCAGCCACCATGACCAATCATCAGGGATGATGGGAGTTGTAGTCCAACAACAGTGAAAGGGCTGAGGTGGTGCAGCCATGGGTTAACCTGGGGGCCTCCAGAGGTTGCTGAATTATAACCCCCATCACCCCCAGTCACAATAAACTGTAGCTAGGACTGATGGGAGTTGTAGTTCAGAAACACCTGGAGGCCCCCAGCAGTGCTCCCTCTAACAGGGATTCCCAGATGTTGTTGACCACAACTCCCAGAATCCCCAGCTGTAATAGCTTTTGCTTGGGGATTCTGGGAGCTGTAGTCAACAACATCTGGGAATCCCCGAGGAAACATTGGCCCCCAGGTTGAGAACCAAGGATCTAAAACCTAATGCCATTCCCTGCCTCCATTCCCTCCCTTCCTGTTTGCCTTTAGTCCTTTTTTAGATTGTAAGCCCCTCAGGGCAGAGACCCGAACTCTCTTTCTTTGCACAGTGCCCTGCAGATGAATAGTGTGGTCCGGAAAAACAATTAAAAGCAAAACCTCATGTAAAATAAACAAACAGCTTCCCGATATACTGAAGGAAGTGCATGATGAATTACAGCGTACTTAGCAAATCTACCACTCAGAAGCCTAGATCCACCTTAGATGATTTCCTTCGCATATTTCAGCAACGTAACAGAAGGGGGGGAAACTGCTGGGGGAAAACCAAGCAGTTTTGCCCTTCATTTGCAGCCCCACTGATTAAATTTTCCTCTCAACAAATAAAGTTGGGTGAGACCAATTAATCAGTCGAGGCTTTAGTTGATGAATCTACATATTAAAACCTGCAGTCATAATAGAGTTACTCGTTCCCACTATGTGCCTTGCTTGAGAATGTCCCTGCAGTGGAGCTGGGCAGGATCTATGAGATTCAGAGACCAAAAATGCAGAAGAGAGAGAAAGAGAGAAAAAAGCGAGAGCGCGAGAGAGAAGATCGAGAGCGCGAGAGCGCAGAGCGAGCGAGAGAGAAGAGAGAGAGAGAGAGAAGAGAGAGAGAGAATCCTGTTGATTGCCCATATTCAGGTGCTGGAAGTTAACAGCTGGAAGCAAGAGCTCAAACAAATAGCTGTTAAGCCTGCAAATGGAGGAGGGGGTTATATAGGATTCCGGAGCCCCACCCCTTCCTGGAGCTCAGGCCGGCCCCAATCCAAAGCAAGGGCTTGAGCTTTCTTGCCCCCTCTCCTGAGCAGGCCCATTGAAAGAGAAGCCACAAGTGGCCAAGTGGCCACTTGGCCTCCGATGCTGGAGCGTGGCCCTGGTGCAGCTTTGCCTCTGCTACTGGGGTCCCCCAAGGCTGATGGAGGGGGCTCAGAGGACAGGAGCTTTGCTGTGTGGGCACTGGGTGGGTCCTCCAAGGTGGCACCACTCCCATCGGCTGATCCCGAGTGCGAAGATCATGACAGAGGGCCGACATGTTCTCTCTCTCCCCTTTCTCCACATCTTCCACCATTTTATAAAATTCTGCCCAGTCCTCTCCACCCTACTCAGTTTTTCTGACCTGGAATTCTTATGCTCTCGGGTTCCCACAAACTCTCTTCCTAAGTTCCTAGTTCTCATCGCAAAGACTGATATCTGCATCCGAACGGCATAGTGTCTGCCCTCCAGCGGTTGTTGGACTACAGCTCACATCATCCCTGACTATTGGCCATCATTGCTGGGGATGATGGACATTGTAGTCCAGCAACTGCTGCAGGACCGAAGTTCTGTAGTGCTCATCCGCACCATGCCACAGCCCTTCAGCTGCTATTGGACTACAACTCCCATCATCCCCAACTACTGGCCACGATGGCTGGGGATGATAGGGGTTGTAGCTCAACAGCAGCTGGAATTTTGTGCCGCATTGATCCACCCCACCCCACATGCAGTTACCAAAGGAACTCCCCATCTGCTCCCTCTTTCCCCCACCTGCTTGTCTGACTGACAGCTCCTTTATTATAGAAAATATTGCATTTCCGTGGGAATCCTTTTACTCCTCATAACAGCATCCTCTCATTTCTCAGGGGACTCCATTTTTATTTTTGCTCCTGAATTTGGACTCATGCTGAATATATGGCATGCCTCGGGTTACCCAGCTCCGAATGCAAAACGTCGGCCTGAGGCATTTGCCTTGTGGATCTCTCCAAAGATGCCCACTGAAGCCTTTCCAGAGCAAGCAGCACCAGCTGATCCCCTTCATTTTGATGCATTTACAAGACAGATAAACATTCGCTCCAGCAGAGCAAATTCCTTCCCGCAGAAGGTTCCAAGTCCCCTCCCCGGCAGCATCTCCAAGACAGGGCTGAGAGAGACTCCTGCCTGCACCCTTGGAGAAGCCGCTGCCAATCCGGGTAGACAATCCTGAGCTAGATGGACCAAGGGTCTGACGCAGTATATGGCAGCTTCCTATGTTACTATTTTTTTCTCCCCTGGCTGCCTATCAGAGGCACACAAGAGGGATTCAGTGCTAAGAAACAACTCCGAGAAATACGGCTATGTTGCCTAAGCGACATGCCCTCTTGAAAGCTCTTCCTTTCCTGACCTGGCATGGTGGTCCCTTTGATTCTGTGGACAAGAGCATGCATCAGAAACAAGACCTTGGCTTGCAGCCTGGCTCTCTCTCAGTTGCAACTCAAGAACTCTGTGTGCCGATGCACATGCTTCTCCTCTCCCCTGCTTTTTGAAGCAGGAGAGCATCGCCACCTAACTGATGCCCCAGCAGTCTACCGCCTGAGGTGCCCGCCTCTCCTTGCCTCATTGAAGGGCCACCCCTGCCTCTCTCACTCTATTTATCCAAGGCGGCACCTCCTCCCTCTGATCTAAAATCCTCCTCTGGAGAAAAGAACTTCCTGTAAAAAGGCCAGCTTAAAAAAAAAAAAAGGCTCCAAAATCAGCTCTATTGTCATAAGCATTTTTAATAAACCTCTTTGGGCAGCAGAGACTCAGCTCAGCTAGGTGCCGATGCCCTCTGTTGGCCACTGTTGGAAAAGCACACACAGAGCTCTCATCACACAACCAGGTCAAAGCACCTGTTCTTAGATGCTAGCTTCCCCCAATACAGAACAGCTTCCCCCAATACAGAACAGAGGGGCACCAGTTGAGTCGCAGCCAACCTTTGAAGATCTAAAAGACTTATCTTTACCCCTTCCTATAAACGCACAATATCAACATGCATTGTGGTCCATAATAGAGCTCTAAATGAACTTGGGTTTAGATCAGGGCAGCTCTCCGTGTTTTTGGACTACAGCTCCCATTTTCCCCTGCCACAATGGCCAATAGCTAGGGATTATGGGAGTTGTAGGCCAACATCTGGACTTTGGAATGCGCTCCCTGTTGAAATAAGAGCCACCCAGAAGTTGCTGGTTCGAATCCCCGCTGGTATGTTTCCCAGACTATGGGAACCACCTATATCAGGCAGCAGCGATATGGGAAGATGCTGAAAGGCATCGTCTCATACTACGCGGGAGATGGCAATGGTAAACCCCTCCTGTATTCTACCAAAGAAAAGCCACAGGGCTCTGTGGTTGCCAGGAGTTGACACTGTCTCTACAGCACACTTTACCTTTAATTCTATAGACATTAAATAGCCTTTTGGAGTAACTCTTGAGTAGCAATACTAAGTAACTTTGGCTAAATGTCAGTCACAATTAAGAACCATGCAGCATCTTAAAGACACAAACATTTTATTGTGTTGATTTCACGAGAGACATGAAATGTGTGCATAGAAAGAAAAAGAAAAGAGTAGACAGTGGAGTCAAACGGCCAGGCAATGCAAAAGGTATCGTCGGTGACAGTTTTGTGCAAAGTTTAGAAGTATACAAGATCAGCACACTGACCAGTCACAACAGCAGTCACTGGCGATAACACAACTAGGAAGAGGATGTTAATTAACTCTGTCAGGTGCCAAGAACCCATTGTCAGATTCAAACCTGGGAGAACAGTATCAAATCTCATGATAAATACTAATTAAACTGTCTCGTGCTGGAGTCTCCCTTTGAAGTAACTCCGCAGGAGAACAGCAGCTTTTGGATCTGCAGAGGAGTGTCTTGGAAAATTAAGATGTTCCCCCGCTGGTTCGTGAATGTTGCAATGTCCGGTGTCAGATTTGTATCCATTGGTTGTTTTCTGCAGAGGCTGGAAAAGTGAGGAGAGCTGGTCTTGTGGCAGCAAGCATGAATTGTCCCCTTTGCTAAGCAGGGTCTGCCTTGGTTTGCATTTGAATGGGATACTATATATGTGAGCATTTAGGATATTCCACTTAGGGGTGGGGCTGCTCTGGGAAGAGCACCTGCATGCAGAAGGTTCCACGTTCCCTTCCTGGCATCTCCAAGATAGGGCTGAGACTTCTGCCTGTAACCTTGGAGAAGCCGCTGCCAGTCTGTGTAGGCAAGGCTGAACTAGATGGACCAAGGGTCTGACTCAGTATAAAGCCAGCTTGCCATGTTCCTATGACTGTTTGCCCTGTGTTAACAGTAGTCAACTGCTTCCAGTATAAGACAGTTCAAGGCAACTTAGGATGAATAGAGAGGGCTCGGAGTTTTCTGTTGGTCCTCAAATCTAAACCAGTGGTTCCCAACCTGGGGGTGTGTGTGTCCAGATGTTGGTGCTGAACTCCAACTCCCATTGTCCCCAGCCACAATGAATTGCAGCTGGGGACGCTGGGAGTTGCAGTTGAGCAACAGCTGGAGGCATCCAGGTTGGGAACCAGTACCACTGATCTAAGCTATCTGTCCAAGCGATCTGAAATTTGGCTTGGAGTAGCTAAGGAATGAGCACCCTTGCCTCCTCAAATGTGGTACAAGATTGAGAAATGACCAAGATACAGCGGTTTGAAAACTGACCCCCAAGCAACGGAAAAAATATGGGTTTTATATAGAAGATCAATGCTAATTGATTGTATTTGCCTTTATATTGCCTCTACATCAATGCACTCGAAGCACAACTATAATGGATTGCCATTAGACTAACATTCTTGCACTACGGCACCCCCAGTTGATGGCCAGAAATGGTACTGCGGCTCTGTATTGCCTCCACACATGTACGATAAAGCACAACTATACTGCCGTATAATGGTACTGCTGCACTGCAGCGCCACCCAGTTGATGGCCAGAAAAGGTACTGCTAATCATCAGCCCAGCTGCAAACCCTAACTCTTGCTTCAGAACATGTGCTTCAGCTTGAGAAACCTATGCAAGTACCCAGGATCTCCTTTCCTTCCCCATCTTGCCTACCTCCAGATGCCCGGTTACATACCTGCATTGCTCACCATGGAAGTCTGAGTCCGGGTTCCACCGGCAAGTAGCTGGTCACAGCAGGCCAGGGCTGACACCGTCCATGCAGATGTTGAATGGGATCTCTTCTTCAATTGCAACCCCTTTGGGGCAGGGAACCATCTCCGGGCTGTCTTGTGGCACGCAGTTTGGGAATCAGCCTGCCAACTGGGTCAAGAGGCACCTTTTAAAGAAGAGTGTCTCTCTCTTTGTTTTTAGCAGCAGGAGAGGAACAGTCTCTCTCCAGCCCAGCATAGAGTCTCTCCAGCAGCTGTTACTGGTGCCAGAGAGCAAAAAACATCCAAGCAACCGGGGGCAGGAAGGCAATCACAGAGCTGGAAGAGCCCCTCTGGAAAGACAGCAGCCCCACCCACAAATGGCTGAAATGGAGCTGGTGCAACAGGAAGCCTCCATTTGGTATTATTAAGCTTCATCCCACACAACTGTGTGTGTGCTCCTGTCTCCTCCTCTTGAGGAGACCCTTCCTCAGGCACCTTGCAGACCAGTGTTTCCTGGAACAGGGATTCCCCGATGTTGTTGACTACAGCATCCATCCTCTCCAGCTGCAATGGCCTTTGGCTGGGGATGATGGGAGTTGTAGTCAACAACATCTGGGAATCCCTGTTCCTGGAAACACTGGTCTGCAGGCTGCCAGTCGAGTGGTCTGCTTTCTGGAAAGAATACCTGCATGCTTGCAAACAGAAGGTTCCAAGTTCCCTCCCTGGCAGCGTCTCCAAATAGGGCTGAGAGAGACTCCTGCCTGCAACCTTGGAGAAGCCGCTGCCAGTCTGTGAAGACAATACTGAGCTAGATGGACCAAGGGTCTGACTCGGTAGAAGGCAGCTTTCTGGGTTCCTCGTTGCTCCAGCTGGGCTCGGGTTTGGCAGTGAGCACGTTCTTACTACTACAACTATCGGTATACAGCTTTCCAACAAAAGTTCTGCATGTGCTTTACACAGAACCAAACCAACTAATGGCTCCCTGTCCCCAAAGGGCTCATAATCTAAAAAGAAACCCAAGATAGGTAAGAGCAGAGCCACCACCGGAGGGACTGCTCTCCCCCCCCCCGCCCCGCTCACTATGAGAGTATTAGCACTTAGAAAGATGCCTTTTTGCTCAGTTAGCAGGGGGTCTAAAAAGCATCTAAAAAGAAACCCAAGGGAGACACTAGCAACAACTGCTGGAGAGACTCTATGCTGGGCTAAGTAGAGACCGTTACTTTTCTGCTGCTAAAGAGAAGAGAGATCCACCTAATAGTGCAGTGGGGAAGTAACCTGCCTAGAGAGCAAAAGGCTGTTGGTTCGAATCCCTGATGGTGTGTTTCCCAGATTTTGGGAAGCTCCTATATCGGGCAGCAGCGATATAGGAAGATGCTGAAAGGCATCATCTCATACTGCGCGGGAGATGGCCATGGTCAACCCCTCCTGTATTCTACCAAAGACAACCACAGGGCTCTACGGGCGCCAGGAGTCGACAACACAACTTTAACTTTAAAGAGAAGAGAATCACCATTTTGAAAAGGTGCCTCTTGACCCAGTTGGCAGGGCAATTCCCAAACTGTGTGCCACTGGATAGCCTGAAGGCGGTTCCCTGCCCCAAAGGGGTTACAATCAGAGAAGAGACACCAGCAACAGCCACTCAAAGGATGCCATGATGGGGCTGGATAGGGTCAGTCGCTCTCCCCCAGCTAAATATAAGAGAATCACCCCTTTAAAGAGTGTCTCCTTTGCTCAGTTTGCAGTTAATTCCTGGGGCTCTGTTGGTCACACTGGTGGCCCCCCAGCAAAGACTGAGCCTTGGAACTCCGTGGGAGAAGTTTCGCCAACCTTGAGCTGGGAGTGGGAAGGCTTGCCTAGTGGAGGGATCTCGAATCCCAGGTCAAAGGAACTGTTCATCTTTGGCTCCTCCTGCAGTCCCAGTTGAGGGACCCCAGGAGAACTCTCTGGGATCCCCAGTATTTATTTAGTACATTTATATACCGCTCCATAGAAAAAGGTCCCTGGGCAGTTCACAATATTATTAACAATATTTATATCCTGCCCGTCCCTTACTGTTGTGACCTGCACGGGGTGGTTCCCAACAGCAGAAGAGTAAAAGTGATATAAAATTTCACACATGATAGATTCCTTTATTACGTCCATTGATCTGGTAGACAATCATAAAAAAAAATTCCACACGACACACAGTTGGGAACAATGAACACAAACCCAATGTGTGTGTTTGGGTTTTGATGGCTTCATTAGAGGCAGACCTCATTAACTGCGGTTCCAGGTTCCGCGTATCCGCCGCTTAAAAATAAGCACCAGATTATTCACGGTAGGGTGTTTGGCGGATCCGTGGCTTTGAACTTGACCTGACCTCCAACTGTGAGCTCCATCCATGAGCTCTGAACGCACACTTTGGGGGGCAGGGTTTGAAGCAACCCCTGTGTGTGTGTTGACTTTAACTGGCCCCGATCCTGTGATGCCTTTCTGGTCCCCCCTGCCAACTAGTCAGGCCTGGGATTTGTGCTGGTAAGTGCAATTGTGGCACATGGAAGCTTCATGATTACAGTACTGTAGGCATTACTGGAGGAGCTAGAGAGGGAGGGAGAGTTGAAGATCTAAGGTGGCCGCGATACAGTACTGTAAAGTGTGCCGTCGAGTCGGTGTCGACTCCTGGCACCCACAGAGCCCTGTGGTTGTCTTTGGTAGAACACAGGAGGGGTTGACCATTGCCGCCTCCTGCACACTCTGAGATGATGCCTTCCAGCATCTTCCTAGATCGCTGCTGCTCGATATAGGAGTTTCCCATAGTGTGAGAAACATACCAGCGGGAATTCGAACTGGCAGCCCATGGCTTGCTCCAGCCTTATTTCTGACCCCTCCCACCCCCGATTCTTTAGGTAATTTTCCAGGTCCCGGAACCATCACGGTTTTGCTATCTGCGGTCATAAGCGAGGAAGGGAGCCCCCGCGTATAACAAAGTCCACCTGTATTGTTTTAGTATGCGTTTTTTGACTTGGATGAAAACAGCCCTGAGCCACTTTAGGAAGGCCGGTATATAAACTGAACGAACAAACAAATAATATCAGAGTTTAAAACAACCCAGGCCATAACAAAACACACGGAAAAGCCTCTCTGAACAAGTAGGTTTTAAGATCTTGTTTCAAAACACTAAGGCAGGGAGCATGGTGAAGCCCTTCTGGGAGGGCATTCCAGAGCCAAGGAGCCACAACCAAAGAGGCCCTATCTTGTCTTCAGTTGAGGGGGGTCCACAACACACTGAACTGTACCCCAGCACTTACCCCTAAGCCTGTCTGAGGCCCGAGAACTTGAATTCAGTGCTTACCCCCAAATCAGAAAACTGTTCGGCTCAGACCTGTGTCAGACCTCCGACTCAGTACCCTGTTTGGAGTGGGAGCAAATCATTGGGGAGCTGTAATCCTTGGCTTGGATTTTAGGTAAGCAACCCAAGCCCCTGCAAATCCTCTTTCCAAGCCTGGAAATCACGCGTCTCGGCAGCATCCCCACCACGGACGGTTCTATTGGAATAATTTGCAGAAAATGTAGTTCATCCCGAGGCCCTCATTGGACACTCGCAGAAAAGCCCCTGCTGGGCTCTCCACTCCCAGCTGGATGTGGCCAACTCCGGATTAATCTCTTGTTTTTCAAAAGCCTGCCTGAAAGCTGCTGCGAGACACCAGGCGGGGAACCCCACCAGGCCTTTATGGTGCCCACAAAGCTCTCTTTCAAAGCCGCATCCTGGAGCTGTCTGGAGAACATGCTGGACGCCACGGCGCAAACACACCTGCGCGCCTCTGTTCTCCTGAGGAAGGGGAGTGCCTTGCTGCGCTGCTGCTGACTTCTGTAGCTTTGCACGCACACGCACCCACCCCACATCCGCATATGCTCCAACTCGCCTCGCTCACCAGGGAGAATCCCCATTTCCAGATCTCTGTCCCCAGTAAGCCACTGCTCCCAGGGCTGGCCGAAGGGTTTTTGATGCCCCAGCGGAAGCCTGGCTTTGTCGCCCCCCTGTGGAAGCAGAAGATATCACAATGCCTCTCCCTCCTGCTCACGAACTCAATTGCCCTCCCGCCTTTGTGGGGCTGCCGCTTTCACTGCATCCACCATTATGGGAGTTGTGGTCAACAACAGCTGGGAATCCCTCTCAGAGGGTACCCTGAGTGGCACCCCTCACAGCTGGCTGCCCTAGGCGACTGCCTCAGTGTGCCTACTGGACAGGCTGGCCCCAACTTCTCCCATGTTGTCCCTGTGGATGCCGGGTTAAGACTCCCCTAGTAGGAGAGACTCAATTTTCTCGTGCTTTGGGTTTTGGTATCTACCTTCAGGCGTACGGAAGTTGAATCTGAGTTGTACATAGGAAGCTGCCATATGCTGTGTCAGACCACTGGTCTAGCTAGCTCAGTATTGCCTTCACAGACTGGCAGCGGCTTCTCCTAGGTTGCAGGCAGGAGTCTCTCTCAGCCTATCTTGGAGATGCTGCCAGGGAGGGAACTTGGAACCTTCTGCTCTTCCCAAAGCGGCTCCATCCCCTCAGGGGAATCGCTTACAGTTCTGCTCACACTTCTAGTCTCCCTTTCATATGCAACCAGGGTAGACCCTGCTTAGCTAAGTGGATATGTCATGCTTGCTGCCACAAGACCAGCTCTGCTCGGGGAAACCTCAACCCTGGCCTGATGCCAGTGCTACATCAGAGATATGCCAGTCCTTTTCATTGGAACCCAGAGCTTTTTAGGGAAGGACAAAGAGAGGGGCTCCTTGCAAAGTTTGCCGAGTCCTGATTGGTTCCAAAGAATGCTTTGAAGAGCAATGGCGGCGGCGGGGGTAGTTTGCCACCCTGCTGGTGCCCCAATACTCCCCCGCCTGAGGTCATTCCTCCTCTCGCCTCATAAAAGGGTCGCTCCCAATCATATCACTTAGGATCCATGAGGTTCTCCTGTATGGCAGATCTGGCGGCTTGTCTTGGGAGAGAACCCAACATCACCTCTCTCCCTCCACTCCAGGGAAAGGAAGAGGAAGGCGGCTTTGCAAGGAGAATAGCTAAAAGCCACAACACACATCAATATTTCATAGCCCTGGGGGCCACGTGACTGTCTGAGACAAAGGCGGGGAGGCAGAACGGTGGAGCTGGGGAGGCCAACGGCAGCCTTCTGGAAGGGGTGGCCGCTTGCAGTCACTCGGGCGCAGCCGGGAGCAATTGGCTTCCGAATGGCTCCACATCATCCTGTGGTTTCAAGATGTCGGGTGAAACGGAGCGGCTGCGAGAGGGTTTGGCCCTTTATGGGAGTGCAGGAGACACACCGAGGAGATGCAGTCGCTGCCCAAAAGGGGCCCTGGGCTGTGCATTGAATCCAGGGCTCTGCAGCTTCCGTCCCCCACCATACTGCTGTACTACAACTCCCATCATCCCCTGCCACCAGCCACCGTGGCAGTGGATGGTCAGAGTTGTGGTCCCACAATATGGGGGGGGCATGCTTCGGAGCCCCTGACCACCTAATTCTTTCATGGAGTTTGTCACCCTCATCCAGCAATCAGGAGTTGACTCCAAGGAGGCAAGTTGGGTCCTTGCATAGCAAAATCCAACGTCTTCTCCTCAGGCAAGCCATACAAGCAGTTCTTCAGCACTTCAAGCAGCATTCCCTCTAACAGGGAATTCCACATGTGGTTAACAACAGTTCCCAGAATCCCCAGCTGCGGTGGCCTTCGGCTGGGAATTATGGGAGTTGTCATCAACCACATGTGGGATTCCCTGTTCAAGGGACCTGAAGTACCAACTGTGTCTCCCCCACCATCGCTGCAACTGGTATTCATGGGTATACTGCCTCTGATGATGGAGGCTCCATCATGCTCTCACGCCCAGGATTTGCATGGCTCCGTGTCTCAGAGGACAACTCTCCATTCTTACTGTCCAAGCAACACTATAATGGGCCGTTAGGTCAACCCTTTAACTCAACCACCCTGGATTATACAGAGCATCACCTTTGTTTCCAAGGTGGATGGAGGAACAACAGAAGTGTGTGATTAGGGATGCTGAATCAGCCTTACTGCTCACCTGGCATTGCCTGTGTACTTGCTTCTGCACCCCACCTTGATACTGCCAGATAAACAGATGCCCAGCACTTATCCAACCAATCTAGCTCATCTGCTCTGACTGGCAGCTGCTCTCCGAGGAGTCAGGAAGGAATTTTTCTCAGCCCTACAACTACAGCCTGCACCGGCACTCACCAGAGATGGATGGTCATAGCAGCTAGCCAGGAAGTCCATGGTCAAGCCAACGGGCACAGGTACAGAGGACTGGGCACAGCCGAGCCAGGCAGGCGAAGGTCAAAAACAGCGAGGACTAGAAAGATGAAGATCTGCTAGAGGAGCAGGCTCAGGGAAAGCACCACAGGAGCTCTTGCTCCAACAGAGACCTGGAGCAGACTGGAGGCTTTTATTGAGTGCAGCCCAGTTTGGAAGGAAGGTAACTCCACCCCCTGAGAGCGGAGAGCTTAAAGGGACCCCACCCCTTGTCTTGGTTTCTGTTACTGGTGAAGCTCTCGGATTCTCCAAAGCAGGGCAGGGCAGGGTCTTTTGGCCTTATAAAGGAGGGCTGGGTAATGTCTTGGGGTGTCCACGCTGGGGGTTGCCGGGGTTCCTGGGTCTTCCGCGTAAGGTTGCAGCTTGGGGTCCTGCATTCTCTCTTCTCCCTCACCTGTGGTTTCATCCAGGATATAGGGAGATGCCGAAAGGCATCATCTCACACTGCGCGGGAGGAGGCAATGGGAAACCCCTCCTGTATTCTACCCAAGACAACCGCAGGGCTCTGTGGGGTGCCAGGAGTCGACACCGACCCGACGGCACACTTGACCCGAAGGCCAGCTGTTCTCGCCAGTTCATCCAGCGTGGGTGGGGGTCATCATGACTGTGGGTCGTGACACCGACTGGAGAGACCGGGGACTGAACTGGGACCTTTGCCTGCAGAAAGCAGGTGCTTTCCCGCTGAGCCGCGGCTCCATCCAGGCATATACTTGCCCTTTTCCTACGAAGTAAACAGATCCTGTAACAACTGCACTGAATGCCCTGCTGTGCAGAGAACTGCAATGCTCTCTCTGCCCGCCCCTCTGCTGCCAAACACTGCAGGACTGACCAGTCTCCAAAGCCGTCTCCCTTGAGTCATTGGTTGGCTGCCCTCCACCTCCTCCTCCTCCTCCCTTTCCCCAGCTCCCGAGTCTGTGCAGCTTCTCCAAGAGCCAGACAGGAGCAAAGGAGTCCAGCCAAGCCACTGTGAAAGCAAGGTCTTCCAGACAACCAGCTGGCCATTGTCTATGTCCTAGGATGCCTGCCAGATCCTGGCACTGTGGCCAAGGGGAGGGGAAGAGCCGTCCCTCTTCTCTTCTTCACATCTGTTGGGGGAGGAGAGCTGGCCTTGCGGGAGCGAGCCTGAACGGGCCCCCTTTGCTAAGCAGAACTTGCCGTGGGTCACATTTGAATGGGCAGCCCCATGCAGAGAGCACTTCCCTTTAGGGCAGTGGTTCCCAGCCTGAGGTGGGTGGGGTCCCCAGATGTTGCCGAACTACGACTCCCATCATCCCCAGCCCCAATGAATTGCAACTGGGGCTGATGGGAATGGTAGTTCAGCAACATCCACCGGCCCCCTGGCTGGGAGACACAGATTGAGGGGACGGGACTGTAACTCCGTGGGAGGGCATCTGGCCTGGCGTCTCCAGGTAGGCCCCTTCCTACCTGGAGAGACTGCTGTTTGAAACCTTGGAGAGCTGCTGCCAGTCTGTGAAGACAATGCTGAGCTAGAGGGACCAGTAGTCTGACTCAGTATATGGCAGTTTCTTATGTCCCCATGTCCTGCCCTCATGGAAGGAGATTTCCTTTACTCCGCCATGGCATCATTGCATGAGTGAAGTTAGGAAGACGCAAGTCCTACCTACCTACCATCAGGGTCAAAGGCTCTCAGTGTGGTCCAGCAGTGGTCTCAAAATCCCCAGCCACAATGGCCAGTAACGGTAAGCAGGTCTGATGGTAGCTGAAGTGTTGCATCTAGGTTGAGAAAAACCTGGGAAGCTGCCTTATACTGAGTCAGACCATTGGTCAATCTGGTCCAGCATTGTCTGCACTGACTGGCAGCAGCTTTCTAAGGTTTGAGGCTGGAGTCTTTCCCAGATATACCTGGAGCTGCTGCCAGAGACTGAACCTGGGACCTTCTGCATGCAAAGCAGATTCTGCACCACTGAGCTACGATCCCAAGCAGCCTTTCAAATGCCTCCACTTTATGGCATTGGGGCTGACGAGGCCGTGGAGAGAGTTCCTTTGCTGATCCTGCCCTTTGATTCACATCAGGAGCTTTAAAAAAAAGTCATGCTGTGTGAGGAGGAGATGTAATGCAATGTGGAATCCAGGCTCCTTCACTCTGAATTGGCTTGGTCGTTCAACACGAGGAAATCATAGCATCTTAATGGGAAATTCTCTGGCAGTTTTGCAGTCATCTTTTTCAAAGATGAGATATTAGCATTCCAAAACCGGCATATGTATATATTTTTTTCAGGTGGGCATGTGGAATCTCACAAGGTCTATATATATATCTCCACATCCCTCATCCACAGGCAGAGTTTGATCAGCCCGAGCCAATGAGAAGCACCTGAGAGAGAGAGAGAGAGAGAGAGAGAGAGAGAGAGAGAGAGAGAGAAAAGACTAGAGAAATACTCAGGCAGGACGGAAAAGGAAAGATGATAAAGAGGCCCTTTTTCTGCCAAGGCTCTCCACATTGAGACCTTAGTGACAGTTTCTCCGAGATCTTCATAGATATCCCGGATTCAAGTTACCAGTTCAGGGAGATTTATGTCTGTGACATTAAGAAAGAAAAAAACCCTACACCTCCAGTTGAAATGGAAGATCTGAGCTGTAGCAAGCCACTGCGTGTTTATAAGCAACACGTCTCTGGAATGCAAAAAATGTAGACCCCTCAGAGAAGGGGATTTTTACAGGGGAAGGGCTGGCCCCCAACTTCTCACCCCTCCCCAAGCAAGCTGCAGAGAGAGAGCACTGCGCAACAGACTCCTAAAACCCAGAGTGAGCAGGTTGGAACCGAAAGCAGGTTGGCACAACGTCCAGCCACATGTCAAAGAACGGTAGGAAAGCTGAATTTCTTTTCCCCTCCACTTTTTATTGCTTTGCAACCCAGAGGGAACTAGCAGACGCTGCCCTGTGGATACGGGTGTGTGTGGAGGTGGGGGGGGGGAGAAGTGCTTTCACTCCAGAGTGGAGTTAAGGCTTTTGATGGAGAATAGGCCACTGTAGAAGCCACAGGAAAAGAAAGACAAAGAGACCTGTTCAGCTCGAAGCTTCAGGGCAGCCCGGGACAGCTCTGTGTTTAATGAAATCGTATGTCATAATGTTGGCCAGCAGGTCAGGAAGGGGCCCTGGAATTCTTGTCCTTCGCCTTGGGGTTTCTGCTTCCTCTGCTGCTTGGTCCTGGCTGGTTCCTGGGTTTGTACTGAGCTGCCTTCTTAGGGCCTGGAGAAAAAGGAGATCTTCAGGGTGTGGAGAAAGAACCAAGGACATAGGAAGCGACCTCACACACCGAGGGGAGGAGAGCTGGTCTGGTGGAATCAAGCATGACTTGTCCCCTTAGCTAAGCAGGGTCTCCCATATGGATGGGAGACTAGAAGTGTGAGCACAAGGGATTCCCCTCAGGGGATGGAGCCGCTCTGGGAAGAGCATCTAGGTTCCAAGTTCCCTCCCTGGCAGGATCTCCAAGATAGGGCAGAGAGAGACTCCTGCCTGCAGCCTTGGAGAAGCCGCTGCCAGTCTGTGTAGACAATACCAAGCTGGATGGACCAAGGGTCTGAATCAGTATATGGCAGCTTCCTATGTTCCTGAGTCAAAGCCTTGGTCCATCTAGCTCAGGACTGCCTACACGGACTGGCAGCAGCTGTACAGGGTTGCAGACAGGAGTCATAGTGAGCTGCCTTCTACCGAGTCTAGGCCTCCGGTCCCTCTAGCTCAGTATTGTCTACCCGGACTGGCAGCAGCTTCTCCAAGGCTGCCCTATCTTAGGGAACTTGGGAACTTCTGCACACAAGCAGGCAGGTGCTCTTCCCAGAGCGGCCCCATCCCCTGAACAGAATATCTTCCAGGGCTCACACATCTCCCATCCAAATGCAAACCAAGGTGGACCTTGCTTAGCAAAGAGGACAAGGCATGCTTGCTCCCACAACCATTACCCAGCCTTGCCTGGAGATGCTGCCAGGGAGTGTACTTGGGATCTTCTGCATGCCAAGCAGAAACTTTGCCACAAAACCATAGCCCCATCCTCTGTATTTCTCATTCGAGGTGTTGTCCTTCAGCAACCACTGAGAGAGCCACGGTTGCCCGCCCTGGCCTAGGGCCATTTGGGTTAAAGTCAGACCCAAATTCCCTGTGTAGCTGCAACATGCCCCACCCTCTCTGTAGCCCCCCACCTGGGTCGCTACAGAAGAAAAGCTGGTCTTAGGGTAAAAAGGTCAAGTTGTGCTGTCAAGTCGATTCCGACTCCTGGCACCCCACAGAGCCCTGTGGAAGAATACAGGAGGGGATGACCATTGCCTCCTCCCGCACAGTGTGAGGTGATGCCTTTCAGCACCTTCCTAGATCGCTGCTGCCCGATACAGGTGTTCCCCATAGTCTGGGAAACATACCAGTGGGGATTCGAACTCGCAACCTTCTGCTTGTTAGTCAAGCATTTCCCCGTGGTGCCACTTAAGGTGTTGGTAGCAAGCATGAATTTGCTAAGCTGGGTTTGTCCTGGTTTGTATTTGGATGGGAGACTACACGTGTGAATACTAAGATATTCCCCTTAGGGCTTTGGGGCCACTCTGGGAAGAGCATCTAGGTTCCAAGTTCCCTCCCTGGAAGCATCTCCAAGATAGGGCTGGGAGAGACTCCTGACTACCACCTTGGAGTGAGTCTTAAAGACCCATCTTTTTTATTTATTTTTATTAATTATTTATTTATTTAACACATTTTTATACCGCCCCAAACTTACGTCTCTGGGCAGTTTACAACAAAATAACAGAAAGTAAAACATTAGTTAAAACAAAAACAAAAAGTTTAAGACATCACAACAATTTAAAATTTTCAAAACAATATTTTAGAACAGCATTAAAGCCATTAAAACAATATTAATTAAAAGCCTGAGTTTTTAAGGAAATCTAATTTTAATTTTAATCTGCTTTTTAAGTGTTTTATTTTTATTTTCCCATTTTAACTTGTATGGGTTTTTTATTTTAACGAAAACTGCCCTGAGCCACTTTAGGAAGAGGGGGATATAAATCGAAAGAAAGAAAGAATCAATAAAATAAAACAAACCTTGGAGAAGCCACCGCCAGTTTGGGTAGACAATCCTGAGCTAGTTGGACCCAACGTCTGACTCTGTATAAAGCAACTTCCTACGTTCCTATGATCCATGCTGAAAGCAGCTCATTAACCTACAGGGGAGAAAACGGGCACACACAATTCACAACTGTGAAAAGCAACAAGGCCACAATGAAGAAGTCTGTTAAGAGGGCGCCAAAGAGACGGGTCCGCACACCAATTACCCCTCACAAACCAAACAGCAGTGCCATTCCAATATCGCGACCGGCAAAACAAAAACCACCGTGGCTCTTATTTAAATTAAGGTGATGGGCAGAGGCCAACAAAATCCAACGAGAAAGCAACGCAAGCTGTTCCAGGGCCTTAGATTTTCTGTTCGGGATGATGAATGGATGGCATTACTGGCCAACCAAGTTGTGGGTTTTTCCCCCTCCCCACTTCTTGGACTTAATAAATAAATAAATAAACCCGACAGCGTTCCCTTGGATCCATCTTCTTCTTCTTTTCTTTTCCCCATTAGTGGGCATAAAGGTTAAAAGGATTGACAGGCACATAGCCCCCAGCTAGATCGAGTTATCGATGTGTTTTCTACAAGGTCCGTCCAGAAAGATTTGGCTGTTTTTAAAAGACTGCTTTGGGAATTTGTGTACGAGTGATGGCATGAGGTGGCCATGGCTCGAAATATCACAGCCGACCCCGATTCCGAATAAGAAGTAGAGCACGTCACCCACCCTCATCTGTCCATTCTCCTATGTGCTAGTGATAGAGGTCTGCATTCTATTGATTTATTTTTGTTTGGAAGAGGTCTGTCCTGCCTTTTGTTGGAGCCGCTCTAGGAAGAGCAGAAGCTTCCAAGTCCCCTCCCTGGCAGCATCTCCAAGATAGGGCTGAGAGAGATTCCTGCCTGCAACGTTGAAGAAGCCGCTGCCAGTCTGGGTAGACAATCCTGAGCTAGATGGACCAAGGGTCTGACTCAGTATATGGCAGCTTCCTATGTTCCTAACTGATACTGAGGGAGGTTGACAACCAACTGCAGTAATACGATCAGTAAATACCCATAGTCCTCTGTTCTCTGGAAGACACCAGAGACGCTTCCCTAGACACAGTTCTTGGCCTACTGACCGTTGGAGGAGAGTTATGAACATTGGAAGCTGCCTTAGTCAGAACCTCCTCCCATGTCGCTCAGTATTGTCCACACTGACTGGCAGCCGCAACTCTCCAGTGTTTTCAGGCAAGGATCTTCCTACCTGGAGATGCTTCCAGCAACTGAACCTGGGACCTTTTGCAGGCCAAGGCGATGCCCTTCCATTGAGCTATGGCCACACATTTCTTACAAAGAGGGGGAGAAAGCAAGCTCATGGCAACTTCTTCTCTTGCTGACAACTGGTCTTCTGTTGCTGGGATGATCTTCCTGGCGTCATGACCTTGGATCCAGGACCACCCCACCCCATTGAGAGATGAGGGGGAGAAGGACCTAGACCGGGGGCCAGCAACTGTGAGAACCTGGTAACTGGTTGTACATCGCCATGATAGCTATGTACAACCTCCATGTCCAGAAATATCATCTTCTACTATTACTACTACTACTGCTACCACTACTGATATTTAGATACTTCTCTTCAACCAAAGTTCTCAATGCAGTTTACATAGAAAAATAAATAATACATCAATAAGATGGCCCCCTGACCCCAAAGGGCTCACCATCTAAAAAGAAACATAATATGGCAGATACCAGCAACAGCCACCGGAGGGATGCTGTGCTGGGGTTGGATAGGGCCAGTTGCTCTCCCTGTGCTAAACAGAAGAGGATCGCCACTTGAAAAGGGGACTCTCTGCCCAGTTAGCATCTGAGATGCCTCCAGTTCCTGAGGGTGCCAACAGCCCCAAGGCTCTTTGCTCTCTTTTCTGCAACCAACTAACACTGCTACCCCTCTGGAATGCTTTCTGCAGAGCGCCTAGTGGTGCATGCAGTTAGTGCTAGAGAAATTTTTGATAGGGCTGCCAGATCCAATATGGGACAGGCCTGCCCAATTGTTGCACTGAAGGGAGAATTCTCTCAGGAGCAGCTTCTCCCTTCCATCAGCCTTGCGGATGACAGAAACCGAGCGGTCCAATGATCAAGAGAAAAAACCACACGATCAGCCAATCTTCTTTTGAAGGCAGTTCAGAAATGGAAGAGTAATGAACTGCCTTCAAAAGAAGATTGGCTGATAAAAATTTTGGAATATGCGGAGATGGCAAAACTTACAACACTGATAAGAGACCAAAATTTAGAATGTTTTCAAGAACATTGGAAACCGTTTTTGTCGTATTTGAAGAACTATTTTCCTACTATGGACTTTACAGCTGGGTTTGGAATTTAGTAAAAACTGTGGGTTGGGTAGATTAACTGTGTTTGTAAGGGTTTAAATTTATGCTTTGAATTATTATTACAGCAAAGGCAAACTTTATAGCTGATGATTCACGAAGAGATGTGTGCGGGAAGTCCTTTTTTTGGTTTATTTGTTATGAATGATAATATTACTATTGTCAAAATCAATAAAAATTGAATTTGGGGGGGGGGAGAAAAAACCACACGGCGAATTGCAGCCGACATTTTCCCTCCGGCTCAACACCTGCTCCGAATCCTTCCAGCTTCAGACCGAGTCTCTCCTCCTTCCTAATGGCCAGAATTACTTTTGGCATTAGATGGGATTTCCCGATGATTTCCTTCGGCCTGGCTGCTAAGCCTGCGAGCGATTCAAATTAAGATCACCTCCCTGTGCCCCGGCTGGCAGGAACAGATACATCCACAGCTGTCTGCCACCTCTCCTGACTGCAGCCCTGGGAGGGTCTCTCTAGGCCTCCTGGGGTGGGGTGGGGGGATCATGAGGACACCTGTCACTATTCAATCCCATTCTAGGCCAGGCCATTTGCTGCGATGCATCCTTGGCGATGGGGGATGAGAGTGCAAGCTGCAGAGTGGAAGGGAAAAAAGATATCGAAGCCATAGTAAGTGATGGGATTAGCACTCTAGGCCTGGAATAAAGGACTGTTGCGGGCAGGTGAGGGAGATACGCAGCCGTAAATGCCCATTTCGAGCCATCTGGCTGGAGCCGTTAAAAGCTCATCAGCTTCTCTGGCCTGCAGTCAGCAAGGGAGGGACGTCTGATCACCTCTAACTTGCCCCACCGCCGGGATTTGGACGTAGCCACAGGATTGCCCGAGGTTTCGTTTTTGTAGAGTTCTGAAATCAGGATGATTCTGCAGCTGCCCATATCCAGGCCAGGCGGTGCACTGACTTCTTCGGCTTCGGCGTGCTTTCTCCCGTCAAAGAGCTCATGACTGGCTTAGTGGCCTGGCGCCGCTTTTGTGGCATTAGCCGGCCTGCCTAAGGCAGCCACGATCCCCAAGGAGCGGGAGGAGAAGGGAGAATTTCACTGCCTCCTCTGCAGCCGTCTCTCTGTCTCTCAACGTGGGCTGCAAATTTCAGGAGAGCCCTTGTATGTTACATAGGAACATAGGAAGCTGCCACTGAGTCAGACCCTTGGTCTATCTAGCTCAGGATTGTCTGCACAGACTGGCAGCAGCTTCTCTAAAGATGCAGGCAGGAATCTCTCTCAGCCCTGTCTTGGAGATGCTGCCAGGGAGGGAACTTGGAGCCTAGATGCTCTTCCCAGAGCAGCTCCATCCCCGAAGGGGAATATCTTACAGCGCTCACACATCAAGTCTCCCATTCATATGCAACCAGGGCACACCCTGCTTAGCTAAGAGGACGCTTGCTACCCCAAGACCAGCTCTCCTCTCCCTCATCCATACTCCCTCATGCCATATTCTGGGCATGGAGGATCTGGAAAAAAGTCAAACCTCCTTTCCGGGAACTCTGCGGATCTGCATCTCTAAGTCGGTAGACTTAGATTCGTGCAGATCAACTGGCAGGGCTTAGTTCGAAACAGATAAGGCTTAGTTTAGCGTGCGTTTTCAGTGCTTGGCTTCAGTCACAGATTAAGGCTGGCTCCTGAGCACGTGAGGAGTGCCACACGAACTGGGGCAAATGTTACGGTCACAAGTGTGGATACCCAGCTCTGGCGACTCTCCGTGTCCAAATCAAGCACCGGGAAATGGGCCCGAGAACAAGCTAGCCCGAGAAGCGGCTGTGTGACCAAGGGTCAGCGCTCCACCTGGGTTGGGCTCGTGCCAAACAGAGACGTTGGAGCTGATCCAGGACAGCCAGGCTAAGGAGAATGCCACCCCTGGGGCCTTGAGGCCGCCCAGAGCCTGCGGCCCAGCTGACGTGGACAGACAAGTGGGCTCCAAGTGCGACGCCATAATTAGCCGGCCAGCAGAAAATAATGCTTCGCGTAATTGCTCGGAATAATACCCATCTCTTTGAGGCAGGCTGTGCAGCATCCTAGTGACTTCCTATTCCCTCTGTCATTTCTCATCTCATTCTTTCCCCAAATTTGATTGCATCGTCTTGGAGGCACCGGTTGCCAGGGCAACGCCACGGAGCCATTATCCTTATGCAACCAACTGACGTCTCGCCCCCTCAGAGGACCGTCCAGCCCTCTCAGACCCCACGGCAGCATCCTTCAGGCAAGAGGGACCCGTGAACGGCTGGAGCTCTGCATAGGATCCAAGACTCCAGGAGTAACTCGGTGATATATGTTGCCTGGTACCCTGGAGATACAGCCACCTAATGGCGCAGCCGGGAAATGCCTTGATTAGCAAGCCAGAGGTTGCCGGGGTTTTTTAAATAATAAAAAAGTTAATTATTTTTAAAAGGAAGCCTTGCCAGGCCAAACCCTTAGCTTCCTGGCCAGGATCTGCGTGTGTGTGTGTGTGGGGGGGTAACCTCGCGTGCAGATTTCAGGTGCCCTGGTTTTGACCTCTCTCCCCACCTCGGTCTTTCCTACCACATGGTCTTGAACAGGAAGAGCAAACTACAACAACAGCCACAAACTGCAGCCACCACAAATATTTATATAAACAAATACCTACCTATGTATGTATGCATTTATGACATACGATGTAATAAATACCCATGATGGATCCCTGTCCCCAAAGGGCCCACAATCTGAAAAGAAACCTAAGATAAACCCCAGCAACAGCTGTGCTGGGACTGGTTCAGGCCAATTGCTCTCCCCCTGCGAAATGAAAAGAGCCATCACTTTAAGGAGGTGCCTCTTTGCCCAGTTAGCAGCTAAGCAGCCTGGAAGGATCCGCCTGATCCAGGCGGACTGTATCTGCTAAGAGGAATCTGGCCCAAGTTCTGAAAGACGCCAGTCAAGCTTCATTAATAAGGTAAACAAGCAACATTAATGACCAGAGCGCTCCAGGTATTGAATGCATAGCAAATCCCCGCTTGCCTAACGACATCCTTGGCCCACCCTTTGCGGTTGCGGCAGCATCTCCCCTCCTGACACTAGCAAATCCGAGTCACAACATGCCAGCAAAGCAAACCCCGAAGGCCAAACCGGGGAGAGCAATTTCCCAGGAACAGGGACCAGAAAAACAGGGCCGTGCCTGGCAAATAGGGCAGCAGCAAAGGCCCTGCAATGTGTGTCAGGTCTGAAAAACAGGCGGCCCCTGGAAATTCTCCGAAGAGCAACGCAGCCGGGCCTCGTGAATGACTATCGATCCGAAGACCATTCACCACCTCGGCTTTCTGGGGTCTCCACTTGTGTCTGGGGTAAGGGGCAAGGGGGTGTGTGTGTGTGACGGCAGTGATTGATCAGCCTTCCTCATTCCCTGCCCAGTCGCCTCACTCACATCAGCTCACCTTTGGATTGATGAGTCCTCTCGGGCCCCACTAGGATGCAGACGAGCAGGAGATGAAAGATATTGTTTCGCAGGTGGAATCGCTTCCAAAATGGTACATTTGCCTTCAAAGCGCTGCTTGGAATGCATATCAACCGCCGCCTGCAGCTACAAAAACAAAGCCATTAAAGTTCAGATAGCAGTGGGGGGGGTTTTCCTCCCCCCTTCCTAACCAAATGATTCAGTCTCTCCCTTCCAGCTCTGAACGAGAGAGAGGGAAGGGAAGCAGAGGCCTTGCACGTTCAGAATATATTGTCCCCACTGGGATGCCCGCTGCAGGGTAAATTCAAACCTCCTCTTCCATTTAATTGCACCTAGGAAAGTTATTCAACGTATGGAGATCTGGGGGGCGGGTGAGGTTGCTCTCTTTCCCCCATATTCCCTCCGTTTATCCAGCACAAGTTATTCAGTAGAATGGAAGACGGTGGTCCAGTGGACACAGACAATACATACTTGTCTGTTCCGGACACGGAATGGCAACTGAAGGCAATAAAATGTGAGCTGTGCTTGCCTGTTTCAGACACGGAATGGCAACTGAGGGCAGTAAATATGAGCAGTGCATGCTTATTTTGCACATGGGCTGGCAACTGAGGGCAATTAACACGAGTTCGCTTATTTTGAACCTGGAATGGCAGGTGAGGGCAGTAAATCTGAGTGATGCATGCTTATTTTGCGCACGAAATGGCAAGTGAGGGCAATTCAAGTGAGCTCACTTCCCAGTTTTGGACAGGAAATGGCAACTGAAGGCAGGAAACATGAGCTGCCCTCGCCTGTGGTGAAGGTGGAAAGGCAACCTTGGGCACTAGATATGAACTGTGCATCTTTACTTTGCACATGGCATGCAGATCAAGGATAATCACCTGAGCTATCCATGCTTGTGATAATATGGAATGGCAACTGAGGGCAGGATATACGAGTCGCACGTGACTTTTTGCATGTGGAATGGGGACTGCGGATTGGAGAAAGAAAGGCTGGCTGCAAAGGGAGAGTAATGTAGGAGCCAGGAGCCCAGCCTCTTCAGATTCAGGTTGGCCCCAATTCAAAGCAGGTACCTGAGCTGGCCTCTGCTTCCTCCTGAGAAGGTCCATTGGGAGGGAGGTCCTGAACAGACAGGTGGGCACTTTGCTTCTGACGTTGGAGTTTGGTCCTGGAGGCAGGCTAGAAATCTTCCTGAGTGCCCCTGGGTGTCCATTGTTAGGCTTGGCCTCCATGAATTTGTCAAATCCTCCTTTAAGGCTAGGCCTATGGCTATCACATACTGGCACAGTGAATTGCCTCCTTTTGTCTGTCCCAAATCTCCTCCGAATGGTTCTAGTGTTATGGGAGAGGGAGAACCTAATCCACAGTGTTCCCTCCAAGAGGGATTCCCAGATGTTGTTGATTACAACTCCCATGATCCCCAAGCAGAAGCCATTGCATCTGGGGATTCTGGGAGTTGTAGTCAACAACATCTGGGAATCCCTCTTAGAGGGAACAGTGCTTATCCACATAACAGTGCCCCTGTCAACATTCTCCATGCCTAGTATTCCCTGTAAGAAGGATCTCCAGATGTTGTGGATGACAACTCCCATCAGGTGCAGCTGTAATGTCAGACTTTATATGAAGTCAGACCCTTGGTCCATCTAGCTCAGTACACTGATTGGGAGCGGCTCTGATTGGCAGTGGATCCTTGATTCCAGGCAAGGATCTCTCCCAGATCTATCTGGAGATGCTGCCAGTCATCTCCAGTGAGCCTGAGACATTATAGTTATGCTTGCGGATGCTCCAACACTGAGCAACGGCGGCCCCATCCCTAAGAGGAAGAGGCGCTCACATGTAGTCTCCCATCCAAATGCAAGCCAGGGCGGACTCTGCTTATCAAAGGAGAACATTCATGTTGAGTGTTGCAAGACCCGCTCAGCACCCCAAAGATCAGCCTTCCTCCCCAAACCAAATGGAGATTGTCAGGGAGCCTTTGGCTGGGGATGATGGGAGTTGTAAACGTCTGGAAGTCCCTGATACAGGGAACACTCTTCACACCATGCATAATCTTAAGCTGCTTTCTCTTTCTCTCAAAAACAAACAACCCCTAACCCTCCAAACTTTGCACCCTGCTCTCATAGGAAAGGCTCTCCGGGTAACATTGCCATCCTGAAATCCACAGTTAGAGCGTAACTGGTCATGCGGGGCGTAGCTAGGGGGCAGGGGGCCTGTGTTCGCCCCTCTCCCTGGCGGCCCCTTTGATTGAGGGAGATAATGAAGAAATAGGGAGGGGTGGAGCTGGGGCCCCCCCGGGTTCTTTGAACCCATCCGCTCAGTTATAACTACACCCCTGCTGGTTAGAGAGCAACTAAAATGCATTCGTCCACAATAGTCATAGAAGGCTAGTCAAAGAGGGCTTCTCAAGCAGAGAGATCCCCAACTCCCTCCAGCAAACTGGAACCGGATGGGCCCGTGGCTGGTGCCACTTCTTGGATAGTTAATCATCATTTCCGGAGGGCCAGAGCCATTCTGACAAGCGCATTCAAGCCTGTGCTTTCAACACTCCGCACTGCCTGGCCGTGCTAAGTGTTATTATCCCTGCTGAAAGATTTATGCCCTGGCTAAATTCTAATTTGGGTAATTGCCTTCTGTCTGCCGAAATCGCCCCTTGCGGTGGTCTCAATTGTATACCACATACCTTCCTCTCACCCCTTGGCCTCTGTTGTTGGGGAGCAATGCAATCAAGGCCTGGCTGGAATGGAAGGATGCCAGGAGTGAATTATAAAATGCAGCCCAAAGCCCAAGCAGGGGGCGGCGAACAGGTATATTTTCCTGGGGAGGGGGCTGGCCTGGGAACCGAGCCTATTAGCAGGAGTTACAAAGGGAGACTAAATTGTTGGACACGCTTGTGGATATTTATGCCAGTTTATGTCCCTGTATATTGAGTGGTCTCGGGAAAGGACCATAGCTCAGTGACAGAGCATCTGCTTGGCATGCAGAAGGCCCCAGATTCAGTCCCTGGCAGCATCTCCAAGTAGGGCTGAGAAAGGCTCCTCCTGAAACCTTGGAGAGATGCTGCCAGTCAGTGCAGGCAATTCTGAGCGAGACGGACCAAAGGTCTGACTCAGTAGATGGCAGCTTCCTATGTTCTTTTAAAGGTTTGCATTGGTTTGTATTTGGATGGGTGACTACGTCAGCTGCAATATATCTCCCTTAGGAGGTGCCCACCATTTCTGTCCACTGTTTTTAGAAGATGGAACTATAGCTCAGTGGAAGAGCATCTGATTTGCATGCAGGAGGTCCCAGGTTCAGTCCCTGGCAGCATCTCCAGGTAGGGCTGGGAACTGCTCCCGCCTGAAACTGTGGAGAAGCCACTGCCTGTCAGTGTCGACACTACTGAGCTAGATGGACCAAGGCTCTGACTCAGTAGGCAGCAGCGTCCTATGTGCCTTGGTTCCCCCCAAGGCTGCACTTCCAAAGCACCTGCTGGCAAGTCTGACTCTTGCGAAGAACAAACTGGCCGTACAAAAAGCCGAGCACAAGGGAGCCCTAGGCACGGATGCCACAAACGCTTCCCAACATCATTCACTTCCATTCTGGTGACAAAGCCCTAGAGCTGTGGTACTTGCAAAGAGGACCAATTTACTGGAGGTGCAGGAAGCGGAACGTGGCAGCAATGATGAGAAGGTGAATGCGGACCTTTGTGAGGTGGTGGGGGAGATGGAAGGCGCTTGCATGGATTGGCCGGGCTCTTTTCCTTCCTTCCCCCCATTCCGTGCTCCGGACAAGCCATTCGTCCGTCCCCCCCAACCCCCCAAGTCAATTCAGCATTTTTGTACCCAGAGAAGGAAGTGTGACCTCTCTACTCCCAGGCGCTTGTTATTTCATCCCTTCCCTGCCAGGCTAGATCCTAATCAAGCAGAAAAACTCAAAATGACACACAAACAGGAGACAGCTTTACGAGCGGAGGTTCATTAGCTCCCGGCGACCTTTCCAATCTCCAAGAAATGCACCGTCAGAAAGGAAAAAAAGATACCAAACCGGGGTCTTGTCGAGCGGCCGCGCTGGTCCTCTGGGCCACGCCACGCCACACTACCGTCCCTGTCCTCGGCTGGCCGTGGAATGGATTTGTGTTCCTCTCCGTGGAATTCCCGGCCCTGCACTCAGCCAAGCCAACGCACAGAGGCGCTCTGGGCCAGAGGCAGCCCCGCCAGGGATGACAGGCAATATGTTCGCCATCTCTGAAGGTCATCCGTCTCCCAAGGTTGTTGCTGTTTGGCGCGGCTGGAGGAGAAGGCCAAGACGAACCAGGAAGCTCGCGACACCGGAGCTGAAGGAAGCCCCCCGGAAGAAAGGAACCGGCAAAGTTTTATTCACTGGCTGCATTCGGAGACTTCTGTTCTGCTAATGCACTCGGGAAGGTCCGCCAATGAAAATAATGCCTTATAACAGTAGTCCAGTGGAGGCCCCCGTCAGCCCTAAGTGCGGGCCCCCGGACTCATTGTTTATTGGGCCTGTGCAAAGCTTTGGCCAGAGCGAAATACGCTGCAGAGCCGCCCTGGCACGATGCGGAGATGACCATTCTCTGGCTGGGAAGTGTCACACTCGGAATGGGCACCACACAAGGCAGTATCGGAGTAGTGAGGAGAGCCAGTGTGGTGTAGTGGTTAGAGTGCTGGACTAGGACCAGGGAGACCCGAGTTCAAATCCCCATTCAGCCATGAAACTAGCTGGGTGACTCTGGGCCAGTCACGCATCTCTCAGCCTAACCTACTTCACAGGGTTGTTGTGAGGAGAAACTTAAGAATGTAGTACACCGCTCTGGGCTCCTTGGAGGAAGAGCGGGATATAAAATGTAATTAATAATTAATAATAATAATACTTCTGAGCAAGAACCGGACTGCGATCTAAGGAGCCATTTGGGGTCACTTGGCCTCGTCCCGATTGGCCGTATCGACTGCTCTTCTGGCCCAATATTATCTATTCTGAAGGGGCGCACTTTCACGAAGCCCACTGTGACTCTTGAAAATATGTCCCCGAGGGCTGCACAGCCATCAGGGACATCTCATAGGAGGACACAGTGGGCTTCCCTCCCCGATGCATGCTTGTGGCTCACGTGCTGTTAGGATGTCAGCCAGGGTCTTGCACATGGTCCAGTCCCAGCCGGCAGGGGCATAGGGAGCTTGCCTGCGGCTCGAGGACAAAATCACGCTGGTGGGTCCCCGGGCCCAAGCCACACACCATTGTGTCAGATGCAAGGGGCGTGGCCAATACTGGGGAGGGGCCAATGAGTCAGCCCCTGCAGAGCTTCCTCCATCAGCTGTTCCTTGAATTGCTGACTGGGGGCTCCTTTCCCTGCCTCTGCGTGGAAGATGCCTTGGTGCCCCCCCACGACCCTGGCAGCTGAGGGACAGACGGTTGCTCACCCTTGCTCCATTATCCCCACGCTCATCAGCCAGCATCTTCGATGAGGCATCTCCCCTTTTCTCCCACCCAGGAGAGAATGCCTCTCCCACCACCCCGCTACACAGATGCAACCATCTCAACTCAGAGCATGCTTTGTTTCCTCAAGACGGGTTATTTCTGTCATCTGCCGATGTATGCAGATTACATCTCTCGCCCGATGAGCTGACTACCATTCCGATAACCGGGCGATGGCTTGCTAGCTACCCCCAGACCAGCTCTCCTCCGGCCTCCCTCCAAAACGGCTCCCTCCTCCGTGCCCAGTTAACGTTGCTTATGAAGAATTGATCGAAGGAGTCCACGTCAATCTTCTTTACCAGAGCTGGCGTCTGGTTTGCGGGGCGTGTGCACGTGGACGTCCCGTAGATCCATGCCTGAACTGATGCAACATACAGTAAGAGAAGCCCCCCACCACCACCGCCTGCAACGCCATTTCAACTTCCCTCTCCAAAGTAATTAGGATTGCATTACGATCTGAATTGCTCATTATGTTCTGTTTAGAGCCATTCCATTATTGGCTGGAATGGCTCCGAAATTGAATTGTGTGGAAGACCGCCTCGCTGTCACTGTTTTCTTTTAGCTGAAGTACATTCCCCTGCCACGGACTACAGGAATTACGATGCGGCTGGGGACGGGTGCGAGGGAGAGGGAATGCTGGAGAACGAGGGCTAGCTAGACTGGAGCAATGGGTAGAAGCAATTTTTACAATTATCTCATTTGGAGGCCTTTGCAAAAGGATTGAACATCCATAGCTGCCTCACATAGGAACATAGTGGTTATTTATTTTTATTTTACTTTACTTATTTTTGCATTTATATCCCGCTCTTTCTCCGAGGAGCTCAAATGATTATTGTTATCCTCACCACAACCCTGTGAGGTAGGCTAGGCTGAGAGATATGCGACTGGCCCAGAGTCACCCAGTAGGTTTCATGGTTGAATAGGGATTCGAACTAGAGAGGCCCGGGTTCAAATCCCCACTGGGTGACTCTGGGCCAGTCATGTATCTCTCAGCCTAGCCTACCTCACAGGGTTGTGGTGAGGAGAAACAGAACCATGGACACTGCTCTGAGCCCCCTAGGAGGGATATAAATTTAAAAAATAAATAAATACTGAGTCAGACCATTGGCCCATCTAGCTTAATATTGTCTATACAACTTTGGCCCTCAGTTCCCATCATCCAGAACGGTGGCCAATAGGTGTGAGGGCAGTTATAGCCCAAGATGGGCAAGAAGGTCAAAGTTGTGCAGGCCAGCTCATCACGGACTGGTAGCAGCTTCTCCAAGGCTCCAGGCAGATGTCTTTCCCAGCCCTACTTGGAGATGCCGCCAGGGAGTGAAACTGGAAAGGTGGACAAAATGGAATAGAAACAGCTTTTCATTTCCAAAGCCACTGGATCAAAATGGCGGCAATAAAATAAAAAGATGACAGAGCTTAATCTTTGTAGAGGAAACCTTAATGATTATGATATAAAAGTGAGCCTAGTTCTTGCTGATCTCTTCCGTATGGATTCCAGCCAGTCTGTGAACCTCAGAGCCCTTTCTCCCCAAATGGAACCTCCGTAGCACGAAGAGTTGGCCCTCTCTGGCATTTGGGAAGAAATTTCATCGACCATCATCGCTTTCCTATCTGGACACAAGGCACCCACCCCAGATCCCAAGAGCACACCCGCATGTCCACGCTTCGGCCGTTTGTATCTCGGCAGCCATTAACGAATGGACGATTAGTTCTTTTCTAATATGAGATATTGTCCCGGCTTTCTAAATCGATGGAGGGTCACGCAGGAAGGTGGATCCACAATCACATTCCAGCCTTCCTGCATTTTTCATGTTAGCAGATGCTTTTTATCTGACGTGCATTTTTAGTGCATTTTATTTCTTTTCTTTTTTTTGCTACTGAGTCGCACACATTGGGGAAACGGCATTTTCATATTTTAACCCAGGGATCTTCACTAGTTTGCAAGCAGTGGCCACGGCGGCCAAAAAAAACCCCTTCGTTGCAAGAGCTATTTCCCACTGTGCTCATCTCCACATACCACTGCACTTTCCTCAGTGTTGGGAGGGCCCTTTTAAACCCCTGCTAACTGGGCAAAGAGGCACCTTTTTAATGTGGTGATTCTCTTGACTGAGCAGTGGGAGAGCAACCGGCCCTATCCACCCTCAGCACAGCATCCCTCCAGTGGCTGTTGCTGGCGTATGTTTCTTTTCAGATGGTGAGGTGAGCCCTTTGGGGACAGGGAGCCATTTTATTTATTTGTATCTATGTCAACTGCTTTGGGAACGTTTGTTGAAAATGTTCAAAATTGAACAAACAAACAAATAAATAAATAAATAAAAAGAAAAATAAATAAAGAAAGAAAAAGCAGTATATATTTTGTTGCAAAGCGGTATATAAACATTTGTTGTTAAAGGGATGGAGATCTCTCCTAAGAGGTCTGTGGAGAAAGCTCTGGAAAAGGCTCCTCTTCCCAACACACCTTCCAGATGGTGCAGGGGCTTGAGAGGGCTCCGTTGCCCTTCAAGGAGCCCCCCTGCGCACTGGGACCAGTCCTGTACAGTGACCATGTCCACATAGGGCCAGGGGGATTGTGTGGAGGGTTCAGCTTTGGCCACAACTTCATACAGACCCAATAAGTAGGGACACACATTGAGGGTGGATGGAGGCCATCCCATGGGGAGGGATCTGGTCGTGTGGTAGCAAGCATGGATGGTCCACTTTGCTAAGCAGAGTCCACACTGGTTTGCATTTGGATGGGAGGCTACATGTGCGAGCACTGGAAGATATTCCCATTAGGGGATGGGGCCACTCTGGGAAGAGCATCTGCCTGCTTGCATGCAGAAGGTTCCAAGTTCCCTCCCTGGCAGCATCTCCAAGATAGGGCTGAGACGAGAGACTCCTGCCTGTAGCCTTGAAGAAGCCGCTGCCAGTCTGTGTAGACAATACAGAGAGAGATAGACCAAAGGTCTGGCTCAGTAAGGCAGCTTCCTAACAAAAAAGAACATTGTTTTAACCTCCTTTCACAGTACAAAATTGACTCTCAGTCATTGTTAAAACCGGCGCAGTTCCCTTGCCCGATCCCTCCTCCTTTCCCATGACCATGGCATCTCCAACATTCTTCCCTCTTTGGTGAAACTGACAAGGTCTAGGGGAAGCCTGGTCAGTTTCACCACCCTCTTCCTCCCCTTGACAAAGAACATATAGACCCACAAGCACTGGTACACACTTTAATTATGAGCGGGAGGGGGGGGGGATAAAAACCAAGGAAGTATCCATGAAATTGTACGGGAGTTAATCTGACTGATTTGAAATCCGTGTGGAATTTAGCAGCCGGGTGGAGGAGCCAACATCCGGGGGCTGAGCAGAGGCAACGAGTTTCTCCTTTGTCTTCTGGCCCGGCGGGGTCAGAGCTCCTCTCGCTTCATCCCCGCGCAGCAGATGCCGACAGCAGGGAGGCATGGAAAAGCATCAACCTCCCCCCACCCCCATTCCTAAACCACCCCTTGTCTGAATACAGCCCGAGAATTAGCCAGGGATTCTCCAGCCACAGCCGAGGTATAATTCATCCCTGCCAGTGTCCATATGTCAGGTTTGATTTTAATTTCAGATAATGTCGCAGCCCGATTAGAGAACTATCATCTGTGGAGGAGGCCCATCCCTTCCTCGCCATTTGCGGAGAGCTGTCAGAGAGCAACCCGCGTCTATTCCCAACCCTGCACCCTGGTCGATTATGCCGAGGAAAGAGGCATCCGCCAAGCGACACCCCAGCAGTGAGAGAAGCGATATGTGCCATCTCCCCTGGCTCGGCTGGTGATTAATTCCTTAAAATAGATCAGCTTGGGGTTTGATCCTACCCCTTAATACTAGATATGGGGCTGGCTCAGTCCTACAGTGAAGAAGAGCATTGCTGTACCAGACCAATGGCTCTTCTGACAGTTCTGCTTTACATAGGAAGCTGCCTTATACTGAGTCAGACCATTGGTCCATCCAGCTCAGTAATGACAACACTGACTGCCAATGGCTCTCCAGGGTTTCAGGAAGGTGTCTCTCCCAGCCCCACCTGGAGATGCTGCCAGGGATTGAACCTGGGACCTTCTGCGTGCAAAGCAGATGCTCTTCCACTGAACTACAGCCCCATTTTACAGCAGGCAATGCTTACACGTAGTTATCCATCCAAATGCAAACTAGGGCAGCACCTGCTTAGCAAAGGGGACAATTCATGGTCGCTACCTCAAGATGGGAGGGTTGCAATGAAGGCCTTGGAAAGGATATTTAGATGGCATAATGTGTCTATACCCACAAAGATTAGAATCGTTCAGACAGTGGTTTTCCCCGTGACACTCTATGGATGTGAAAGCTGGACTTTGAAGAAGCAAGACAGAAAGAGTATCAACGCTTTTGAACTTTGGTGCTGGAGAAGACTTTTGCAGAGATCATGGACAGCCAGGAAAACAAACCAATGGATCATAGAACAAATCAATTTGGAATTTTCACTCAAAGCACAAATGACCAGGTTCAAACTACTTCGACACATTATGCGAAAACCCCAACTTCCTTGAGAAGTCCATAATGCTGGAAAAAGTTGGAGGAAAGAGAAGAAGATGATGACCAGCATCAAGGTGGATGGACTTGATTACAGCGATGGATGCACCACCGAGAGACCTTAAAGGCCAAGTTGAAGACAGATCATCCTGGAGAGAATCTATCTATGTGGTTGCTAAGAGTTGACACCAACTTCACGGCAATCAACCAACCAATCAACCACCAACCAACCCATCCTCCCACACTGGACAACAAGATTACTGCCAACAAGATTATTGGCATTGATTGATTGATTGATTAAGTGCCACCAAGTTGGTGTTGATTTTTAGCAACTATATGGATTCTCTCCAGGATGTTCTGTCTGGCATTGCTATTATTTATAAACAAAATTCTTTACAGCAAAAGAAGTTCTTAAAAAGGTTTACGCAGATGACGATGACTACTTTCTTATTTTTATGAAATAGCAATAAGAAGATGGTTCCCTGTCCCAGAGGAACTCACAGTCTAAAAATACACACAGAGTAGACACCAGCAACAGCCACTGGAGGGATGCTGTGCCAGGGATGGAGAGGACCAGTAGCTCCACCCGCTTGCCAAATAGGAGAGGACCACAACTTTGAAAGGTTCCTCTTTGCCCAGTCTTTGAGAAGCCCAGAAACAGCACACGAACACGCCTTCCTCTTCTGTTGCTCTGCAATGAGTACTATTCAGAGTTATACTGTCTCTGAAGGTAACATTCAGCCCTCACGTCCAGGCACTGGTGACAGACCTGTTCCTTGTGAATTTGTCCAAATCCTGTCTCAGGCCATCTAAACTTGTGGCCATCTCCATATCTTGTAGGAATGAATTCCATAAATTAATCAAACAGTGGGCTACCCTTTAAGTTTTGAGTGCACTCAATGAGAGGCAGCAGAGGAGAAGATCTGGAACAATCAAGTATCCTATGCAAATGCACATTAAGCCTTCTTGACGCATGTACGTGCATGCACAGTTAGGAGTGGGTTCCATAAATTTATAAAGATATGGCCCACCTTTTAAGTTTACCACCACAAATTGAGCACTCAGTGGGAGGCAGAAGAGGAAAAGACTCCATACAAGTACCCAGATGCAAGTGCATGTTTAACTCTTCTTGGTGCATGCGTGCGCATGTGCAGTTATGAATGAATTCCATAACTTCATAAAGATATGGACTATCTTTTAACTTCCTTGGTACAAATTGAGCATTCTGAGAAGATTTGGATCAAGTATCCAAGTGCAAATTCCTATTACGCCTTTCTGGTGCATGCATGTGCATGCGCATGGATTATATATCGACTGCAACCCCCCCCCCCGCTTCTTCACTAAATCTGTTGCTGGGTTTGTTTCAGTTGAACAGACAGCCGGTAAGGATCCTCTTCCGTCCATCCTGCTTTTGTCACGCCAGTTCCCCTTCTCCTTCACTCGTCGGCTTGATCTGCCCCACTTAACTGCTTCTTGGTCCCCTTCGTTTCGAGAGCAAGACAAGAAGCCTATTGATCTGTCTTCTATTCCTGGCTCTTCCAGAAAAGTCAGACCAGCAGGTTGTAGGAACAGGAGAGGCTGCTGAAATCCATACTTGCACACCCAAATTAGAACGACCTGGTTTCCACCATGCACAGTGGGTGCCGAACACCTCTGGGAATGAGTGTGCTTCATTTTCCTGACACAGCTGTAGGTCTTGGGCATCACTCCAGGAGACAGAGTGCATGAAACCACTGAACAAATTCAAGAGCAGAGCCACACAGCCGAAAGCGGCCAAACGACCTTACTCCGGGCCCTGTTAAAAGTTATAAGATAAATCTGCTGACTCCTCACTCCTGCCAAAAAAGGCCTGGGTTGTTTTCAAAATTGCGTACCCTCCAATATTCCGGCAATGAAAATAAGAACATGCTTGTAACATCTCTATTAGTATACAAAAGTTTGTTAGAGGAGCCACGGCCTGACCGTTATTACACATTGGGCACATAAACACGAGATACGGCTTCATCCCGAGTCAAGCCAATGGTCGGTCCATTAATGCCCAACAGAGAGAACAATTCTCCTCTTTTAAATATTTGGGCGATTCCTTCCATAAGGCCCTTGCATGGAAGGCACCCCTCAAAGTTGTTCTAGCAACTGCTCAATATCCTGGGGGGGCTACTCAAGTTTTTCTACTCTAAACAGAGGCAATTATTAGGTCCAGCACTTAAAAATATTTCAGGGCAAAGTGATGTTTTGGGCAGTATAGAAATGTGTAAAATGAAAAACAAAATATCACCGATGATATTTTACATCACAGATGGTTTTGGTGTCAAGGTCTGGGGGGAGGAATGAGAAGGTTGTTGCTCAGTTGGAAAGAGTCCTAAGGAAGATTTTGGGCCTCCCCAGGGCACACCTGTTACCTACCTAAGAACAGAGGTAGCTCTACCTTCGATCTCCACCAGAGTTCATGGAGCACTGCTAAGGCATTTCAAGAAATTGGACAGCCTCCTGGAACATCATGTAGTCAGATTTTGCTATTTATTTTATATGGGCAGGAATCATTGAACGGAATTTCTGTCTTATATTCAACCACTGTATTCCTTGCCTTTGGTGGGGGTACTCAGATCCTGAAACAGCAAAAACATTAGAGATAGGGATGTGTGCACGGGCTTGAGCCGATTCACCAGTGAAATGGTCCAACTCGAGGACTGGGCCTGGTTCGGCTCGAGATTTTGTGCACACCCCTAATTAGAGACTGGATCCTTGAACGGGATGCTTGTAGAGATGACACTATGGTACGGTCTTCAAGGTTTTCATTCTGGTACCTCTATTACAGAGGTGTAGGGAGCTTGGCCACAGCTGGAGGACAAAATCCTTAGGCAGCTCCCCTGTCCCCAAGCCACACCCCCAGCGTCTGTCAGCCCCACCCCTGGCAGAGCTTCCCTTCTCCAGTCAGCGGTTTGTGGAATCTGGGACTGGGAAGAAGAATCTGGGAAGACTGAGAAGGACTGGGAGCTCCTTCTCAAAGAGGCAGGGTCTCCCAATCTGCGATTCCATGAGCTGTTGACTGGGGAAAGGAAGCTCTTCTGGGGCTGACGGGCCCCATTCTCTGCACTGGCCCCGCCCACATGAGTCTGACATCAAGCGCAGGGGTGGGGCCAATACACAGGAGAGGGTCCATCTGGACTCTCTCCTATCCCTCCCCCAGTCAGCATTTCATAGGCCCCAACCCAATGGGAAGATCTTCCAGTGCTCACACATGTAGTCTCCCATTCAAATGCAACCAGGGTGGACCCTGCTTAGCAAAGGGGACAAGTCATGCTTGCTGCCACAGGACCAGTTCTTTTCCATAAAGGGGCTGCTCTGGGGAGAGCACCTGCCTGCTTGCATGCAGAAGGTCCTGTCCCCTCCCTGGCAGCATCTCCAAGATAGGGCTGAGAAACTCTCCTGCCTGCAGGGGAACCTTGGAGAAGCCACTGCCAGTCTGGGTAGACAATCATGAGCTAGATAGACCCAGGGCCTGACTCAGTATACGGCAGCTTCCTATGCTCCCAACGCCACCCATCTCATCCCATGAACTATCCACCTCATCCTCCAATTGAGAGACTCCTGGAGCCAGGGTCAGGACCCTTGGGGATTGCAAGGTGGGGTGTGCACACAATAATGAATGAATGGGCAGCAGTGACAAGACCTGAATCAGGCACTTCCCGATCCCCACCTCCTGCTTTCTCTCAGCAGCCACGCCACAAGAGCTGTCACTTATTTAAATGTACAGCCCCACGTGTTTTATCATGAAACGCCACTGAGGAAAGCAGAAAGTCGCATCCGTTTTCCGTGATCACAGCTCCTGTCGTGTTTAACCCCAGACGTTATTCGAACAAACACTCCCTTGATCTTTCATCCCATGTAGCAATTATTGGCTCTGCATCTTGTTATTATGAAGTCACACAGCACACTCCCTCGGTGGAACCTGCTTTACAAAAGCCACACACCCCCGCATTCGGGCCGAATCTCTGCCTGTTCAGCAGAAGCGTGAATGCACTGATGTTTATCGCCCCTCGGAATTAATGGGACGCCGGGTTCTTTTTCATGACAGCGACATCGTATCAGAGACGGGAGCAAATCCACCCAACCAGCTGGGCACTGAACAAACTTGGGGAATTTGATTAAAAGAAGTTTAGAGGAAGGAACGGGCTCCGTGCAGCGCAAGCGGTCTTGGCAGCCGGCCAAAGAATTGAGCAGTCACCTGAAACCCCCTCCCCATCATCATCACAGGAAAACCGTGTGGGCCGAGTTGCTAGCTTCTGATTTTTAAGAAGGCGGACTCTGCGGTGGACGCAACAGGGTGGAACGATATAGATAGGGGTGGAGCCAGATGAATCCAATGGGTCACAATGGGGCCACACTCTGGCAGCTGCAAAGAGTAACTACAAGTAGAAGGGGTTTGTGGAGAGTCCAGGAGCCACCCCACTGCCCCTTTCTGGAGCGCAGACAGACTCCAATCCAAGAAGGGGGCTGAGCTGGCCTCTCCCTCTCCCTCCTCCTGCATAGACCCTACAAGCAGCCAGATAAGCATGGTTGCTGGCCACACAAATGGCCACCACGCATGCACAGAGGCCATGTGCATGCTGGTGCCATGCAGGGGCAGCTGGGAGGCGGCCCGCCACCATGTGGGCACAGGGTGGTGGCCATGGCGGTGGAGCAGGTACGGATTTGCTCCTCTGCACTTTAAAGGGGCCATGTAAGCCCTCGGTTTTGAATGGAAGTACAGGCAATTCAGAGAGCCAAATCCTGCTCCGGCACATCCCTATCTAGAAGTTCTTCCAAGTGCCTTCATTTGTTAAGAACATAGGAAGCTGTCATATACTGAGTCAGGCCATTGGTCCATCTAGCTCAGGATTGTCTACCCAGACTGGCAGCGGCTTCTCCAAGGTTGCAGGCAGGAGTCTCTCTCAGCCCTACCTGGAGATGCTGCCAGGGAGGGTTTTTACCCAGGCTTTTATAGGACTGTCTCTGCTGCTGCTGCTCTTTGTATTTTGTACTGTTTTTATGCTTATGTTTTAAATTTTTAATCAATATTTTAATTGTTGCCTTTTTTGCAATCTTGTTTTTAAGTTCTGCTGTAAACCACCTTGGGATTGCTTTAATGAAAGGCGGTATATAAATTTAACAATGAAAATAAATAAACTTGGAACCTTCTGCCTGTAGCCATGCAGATGCTCTTCCCAGAGCGGCTCCATCCCCTGAAGGGAAGATCTCCCAGTGCTCACACATGTTGTCTCCCATTCAAATGCAAAGCAAGCCAGACCCTGATAAGCAAAGGGGACAATTCATGCTGGCAACTACAAGACCAGTAGATGTCTTCTCTCATAGCTAGAACAATGGCACCCCATGAGGCGCATGTGCTGAAAAACAGCCCATCTGGCTAGACTTCTATTTCCCTACTATCAACTCTCAAGTTAGTGCTAATGGCGACACTCCCATGGAAAGGTCCCTCTTGGAAGAGTTCCATTCCCATGGAAGTGGCCCTATCGATCGGAAGTGAATAATTGTTCCCCTCCTTGGTCTCCAAGGCTGCCTTGGTGAGTGTACACACCGAAGCACTAAGTGGGAGTAATAACTACTTTTCATTACTTTTAATGCAAACTATTGATTTTAAAGCGTTGTAGGGGAATGACAGTTTATTACAATAAGACAATAAAACAGACTCTATGAAATAATTGAGAGTAATCCTTTGCCTCTTCCGGGGCGACACGGGGACATTATGTTCTGCGCACGCCGAGACATTTATGGCCAACTCTATCCAGACGATGGCAGCTTAAGCACTCTATAAAACAGCACTTTGGAGCCGGAGTATTATAAATAATGGGCCGTAAAGCTGGTAAATGAGGCTTTAATTTGATTCCATTATGTCATGGAATGATGGAGAGGGGAGGGGGAAGAACGGCAGGAAGGGGAGACGCACAGCGTGCGCGCACACGGCACGGCACCATTGGGACAGGCACAGGAGAGGCGTGGCGTGAGCCCAGGGGAGAAGGAAGAAGATGCCATTGCATTGTTTGTGAGCATTCTTGGTATGGTCTCCTGCTTGGCCGAAGGGGTGAACTACTCTCTCCGGCGTCTTGGTTTCCATTGCTGTCTAGGGGCTAACCCAATCTGGAGCAGACAAGGCCTTGAGCAGAGAGGGCTCTTTCCTAGCTCACTGTCGCTCCATAGCAGAAGGTCTCAGGTTCCATCTCTGGCAGCATCTCCAAATAGGGCTGGGAAAGACTCCTGCCTGAAACCATGATGAGCCGCTGCCAGTCAGTGTCAAGCTAAAATTGTGCCATCGAGTCGGTGTCGACTCCTGGCACCCACAGAGCCATGTCTAGTTGTCTTTGGTAGAATACAGGAGGGGTTGACCCTTGCCTCCTCCCGCACACTATGAGATTATTCCTTTCAGCATCTTCCTCTATCACTTCTGCCCAATATAGGTGTCTGGGAAACATACCAGCGGCAATTTGAACCAGCGACCTCTTGCTCCCTAGACAAGTTACTTCCTCGCTGCCCCCATTAGGTGGCTTGCCAGTCAGTGTAGACAATATTTATTTATCCCATTTATAAGCTGCCCCATATAAAACCTCTGGGTAGTTTAGAAATTAAAACAATTAAAATCTTAAATCCTATGAAAGATCTTAAAATAAACATCAACAAAACTTGATAGCGTTTTAAACAAAAAGCCTGATGAAAGAGGTGCGTTTTCAAAAGTCATGTAAAAACAGCCAGAGATGGGGAAGTGCTGATTTGATTTGGGAGCAGGTTCTAGAGCAGAGATTCTCAGCGTTGGGTCCCCAGATGTTTTTGGACTTCAACTCCCACCATCCCCATTCCCAGTGGCCTTTGGTTGGGGATTATGGGAGTTGAAGTCCAAAAACATCTGGGGACCCAACGCTGAGCATCCCTGTCCTAGAGCCCTGGGCAACTCTAGAGAAGGCCTGGTTTTTGGTAACTGCCAGTTGAGCTGGTGGTAAATGCAACTGGATCTGCCCTGATGGTCTTAACAGGCAGCTGGATTCATGAAGAAGGCACTTTCTTAAATATTGTCTTGAGCTGTTACAATGCAGCATCAAATATTGTACCAATACTGTTGAGATCAGTATTGAGCTCAACAGACCACTGGTCTGACTGAGAATAAGGCAGCTCCAATTACTTGAGAAACTTTAATGGGATATGCCAGGGATGAATGTGGCACTTTCTCTGTGCAGTGTATCCACAACATAGTCAGAAGGGAGAGCATCAAGGTGGCACGGGCATAAATTTAACAATAAAATAACCATAAATAAAATATCCACTCTGTGATGCAACTTCAGCTCTCCATTGATTTGATTCCTATTTGAGACACTTTCTCCCCAGTTGTCCTTTGCTGGAGTACAGGCAGCAAAATGCCACCAAGTGACATTTGCAGTCTCAGTTTGTGAATATGTGCAAAATAAGTACAAAGGGCCCCCAGGGAATCGACACAAAGCCCCAGGGAAGAAGGGCAAAGGCGAAATAAATAGGGGAATCCACAGATAAACGCCATGATTTGTACTTTGAAAGAAAACTAAATGGATATACTGTATTTACAACAATCCAATACTAGTCCCCCCACCCCAAGTTCTTTCATGTCAGAAATCAGGGGGTCACCTTTAATTCAGAGCCCTCTTCTTTTTTGGTAAGTATAGGTATAGCCTTCAAATAACCAATTTTTTTAAGGGGCTCATCTTCAATTCAGAGTCTTGCATTTGGGTAAATATGGTAGCACTTTTCACAATAGTTCTGAAGTGACTTACAAGCTAGTTAAAGCAAAAATAAAATAAAATAAAATAAAGTCATGATCTTGTAGGGTCAAGCCTTCAGGTGGACAGCTGAAAGAGCAAGAAGGGTGTATCTAATCAAGATGAGGGAGGTCCCAAAATGTGGGCTTTCTAGGAGAAGGGAGATACAGCAGCCTGCCTATCTCCTAATAAGTTATCAGACGGATGAACCAAGCCTGAATCAATTGCTATGCATTTGCCAAGCTTCTATTGGCACCAGAGCACCTGATTTGGCTGATGGGGTGCAGTACCCCTTCCAGTCTTTCTAGGGGTGGCGCTGTTGCACAGCAAAAATCTGGCCAAGGCTCCCTCTGCCAGAATGCTGCCCGGGGATGGGGGTAGGGACAAAGTCGCTGGTTCATGTCCCCTGGCACCTCAGGAAGGAATACCTGCACCATGGGTCATCTGGGCATTTCCTGGGGAAGCCAAGGTAAAGGAGGAGATACATGAGCCTCCAGCAAACCTCTTCCGCCTTCCCTTCATTGGACAGTTCCTTACCACCTTGCCCATAGTCTCATGCTCATTCTGGGAAGGGGAGGATAGTACCCCTTAAGTGATAGCCTGGGGGGCGATACTGGCAGCTCTCTCACATATTGCCCTAACAGCATGCTCTGTCAATCTTCCTGGAATGGCCCACTAGCCAGATCCAGCATGTTCTTAGAGTCGATTCCTACATATCGCCAAAACTCAGTGCCACAATGACAGATGCACTGGCAAAAGAATGCCACATGGATGGGGAAGTCTGAATTCAGCACCATGGTCAGCTCACTATGGAAGTCAGACAGCAGGCGAGGAGCAGATAACTTGTAACCTTACATAGGAACATAGGAAGCTGCCTTCTGCTGAGTCAGACCATTGGCCCACCTAGTTCAGTATTGTCTGCACAGACTGGCAGCGGCTATGTAAACTGCTTTGTGAACTTTGGTTGAAGAGCGGTATATAAATATTTGTAGAAGTCATCGCCGTTGTAGTACTGATTAGTCTGCTTCGCAAGGAAGACAAAGACATTGCCTTTGTATGCTTCACAAGCAAGAGAGCCGGTCTGGTGGTAGCAAGCATGGCCTGTCCCCTTAGCTAAGCAGGGTCTGCCCTGGTTGCATATGGATGGGAGACTAGAAGTGTGAGCACTGTAAGAGATTCCCCTCAGGGGATAGAGCCGCTCTGGGAAGAGCAGAAGGTTCCAAGTTCCCTCCCTGGCAGCATCTCCAAGAAAGTGCTGAGGGAGATTCCTGCCTTCAGCCTATAGACTATACTGAGCTAGATAGACCAATGGTCTGACTCAGTATATGGCAGCTTCCGATGTTCCTATAATCCTTCAGAGAGGAGTAGGATGTGTGGCCCATTTCCCTTGAGGATTTTTGTCCTCAGTTCAAGGGACGACACTGTTCCCGAGACAGGCACTACAGCATTGCTGCGACGTCTTTCTGTTTGCACATGTCATAAGAGAAAATGTCAGAGAAGCCACGCACGTTCAGTCTAATGTAAGGTGGGCACGATATGAATGCGCTCTTCAAATATTTAAAGAGTGCCATAAAGGCGGTGGAATTGTTCTTATTTATTTATCGCAGCGCTATCCTGCCCTTCCAGAAAGTAGCTCAGGACATCACCCCACTACCTGGTTAGCCTCACAACAACCTTGTGAGGTACATTGGGCTGAGAGATTGTGACAGGTCACACAGTGGACCTTTCCTTCTCTCTCTAACATCACACTCCATTTTTAAAAATAGAACTACTGTTAGCCATTCTGACAGGAGTTCATAAACATAACATGAGGAAGGAGGAGAGAAAGAGAAAACTAGCAAATTCCGAGTTCCAAGACAACTCCCTTTAAATGCGACCAGCTGGAATCCCTCTTTGTTCGGTAAGAGAGAATATGAAGGACTAATGGATCTCACCAAGGCAACAGACACAAAATCTGGGGATCATGATTGTGCACAGGGAAGAGGAATGCTGTCTCCACTCCCGCACGCCATGTGCCAGTATCTGATCTGGGGGCAGCAGAGGGAAGTGCTATCGCCTTCCTGCTCGTGGGCTTCCTGTCATGGCTTCCAAATTCAAGTCATGGCTGGGACACAGAGCGGGAGGAGCAAGCCAGACCAGGAGGGTCTGTGGCCCAATCAGCAGAGCTGCTGCACAACGTTGTGCATGATCAGGAGTGAACCAACTTGGCCCTCAAGCAGGGGTTCAGCGACAACTCCTCTCATCCTCAGCCACAGTCGCCCCTGATCAAGATGTAGAAGGACATAAGAACAGCCCTGCTGGATCAGGCCCAAGGAGGCCCATCTAGTCCAGCATCCTGTTTCGCACAGTGGCCCACCAGATGCCGCTGGAAGCCACAGGCAGGAGTTGAGGGCACGCCCTCCCTCCTGATGTTACTCCCCTGCAACTGGGACTCAGAGGCATCCTGCCTCTGAGGCTGGAGGTGGCCTATAGCCCTCAGACTAGTAGCCGTTGGTAGACCATGAAGTTATCCAAACCCCTCTTCAAGCCATCCAGGTTGTTGGCTGTCACCACATCTTGTGGCAAAGAGCTTTCACAAGTCGATTATGCGTTGTGTGAAAAAGTACTTCCGTTGGTTGGCCCTAGATTTCCTGGCAATCAATTTCATGGGATGGCCCCTGGTTCTAGTGTTATGGGAGAGGGAGAAGAATCTCTCTCTATCCACATTCTCCACACCATGCATGATTTTATAGACCTCTATCATGTCTCTCCACAGTCTTTTTTTCTAAACTAAAAAGCCCCAGGTGTTGTAGTCTTGCATCATAGGACAGGTGCTCTCTGGTTTCAAACCTGGGTGCCTGGATGTCGATGGACTACAACTCCCATCATCCCTTTGGCCATCGTGTCGGGAGTTGTAGTCCAATGACACCTGAGGTTGTAGAATGATGGGAGTTGTAGTCCAATGACACCTGAGCCCCTAGGTTTGCAAGCCCCTGCCATTGCACGGTAAGAAGTGGCACACAGTCTGTTGAACGAATCTTCTCTCTTCCAGCTTAGACATCTCGCCCCTTTGGCCACTAAGGAACCACCCTCCACCTTCTGTGTTCGATTCAGAAGCATTGCAAATTAGGGCTATAGCTCTGCTGATCTCCAAAGAGTGCTTCAGATTTGCTTGACTGCATATTTTAATCTGCAAAATTGTGTGTCAGCAACTATTCCGGCCTCTTCCCGTAACCATCTCTCTCTTACTCAGAACAGCCTCACTCATCTCCTCGCTTTCCACCACAGGGTCAAAGCATGTTATCATCTGGCATCTCATTTGGGTTTCTCTTTCATTAGCATCTCCCCAAACTTGCTCTCCTAGTCAAGAATCATTTGGTCAGCTGCGCCTCAGCCTGCCTGACGTAGTCCTGCGATATGAAGTTTTGCATTCCAAAAAGCCTCCTTAAAAATCAATATCACACCATTAACAGGATTATGCCGTGAGGCACCCATGTGATGCAGCTGCAACGATGGCAAATGTGATCCTTGGATGCATTCGCTCTGGCATTGCCAGGAGCAATCACAAGAATTAATAGCTCAGAGAAAAGCAGACCCACACAGCTTGTCGTTCACTTTAGCAAAATGTGGCCTAGAAGCCTTGGATAAGGAGTACATCAAGTTCAGGTGTTTGCTGCCTGCTGGGAAGTACAAAAAACAGAAGGGATGTCAGATACCTGGCAGACTACAGTATAACCACCTCCAACATTTTCAGGTCTGCACAGGAAACACAATATCTCTGTTTTCATACCAAGCATCACTGCCCAAGGCTACAAAACAGAGTGCTGAAAGCATTTCTCCGTTTGCTCACAACACACAATGTGTTGTGCCCCTTCTGCAGAGTCAAACCACTGATCTAGCTACCTCAGCATTGTCTGCACTGACTGGTAGCACCTCTACAGCATTTCAGGCAGGGATCTCTCCCAGCCCTACCTGGAGACATCAGAGACCTTTGCAGGGAAAGCAGATCTCCTACCACAAGCCATTGGGTCCTTCTTCACACAGGAAGCTGCCTTATACCAAGTCAGGGCATTGTTCCACCTAACTCAGTATTAAGAACATCACAACAGCCTTGCTGGATCAGGCCCATATAGTCCAGCACCCTACTTCACACAATGGCCCACCAAATGCCTCCGGGAAGCCCACAGGCAAGAGGTGAGGGCTTCCCCTCTCTCCTGCTGCTGCTGCTCCCCTGCAACTGGTACATAGAAAGCTGCCATAAACTGAGTCAGACCATTGGTCTATTTAGCTCAGTATTGTCTTCACAGACTGGCAGCGGCTTCTCCAAGGTTGCAGGCAGGAGTCTCTCTCAGCCCTATCTTGGAGATGCTGCCAGGGAGGGGACTTGGAACTTTCTGCTCTTCCCAGAGCGGCTCCAACCCCTGAGGGGAAGATCTTATAGTGCTCACACTTGCTTCTAGTCTCCCATTCAAATGCAACCAGGGCAGACCCTGCTTAGCTAAGGGGACAAGTCAGGCTTGCTACCACCAGACCAGCTCTCCTCTCCATAACCCTCTGCAATTGCCCTCGCTGAGTGGCTCTTCCGATGGGGACCTTTCCCAGCCATATATGGAAATGGGATTGGCTGAACATAAGAACAGCCCTGCTGGCTCAGGCCCAAGGCCCATCTAGTCCTCCAATGGCCCACCCGATGTCTCCAGGAAACCCACCACCAGGAGTTGAAGCCACGCCCCTCTTCCGGCTGATACTCCCCTGCAACTGGGATCCAGAGGCACCCCCTATTTCCATAGCATCTCCTTTGCCACTACAGACCCATCCCTGCCCATGAGCTCTGCAAGACCACAACGACGACAAGTTTTAGATGCCACTCTTCAACAAAACTCTCAAAGCAGTTTACAGAGAAAAATGCATCAATAAGATGATCCCGTCCCCCCAGGGCTCACCATCTAAAAAGAAACAGAAGATCGACACCAGCAACAGCCACTGGAGGGATGCTGTGCTGGGGTTGGATAGGGCCAGTTGCTCTCCTTCTGCTAAACAGAAGAGGATCACCACTTTAAAAAGGCATCTCTTTGCTCCGGTAGCAAGAGCTTGTTCTCTACTAATTTACAAATTCGATTGCCCATCTTGTGATGATGCACTCTGCACAGTTCAGAACACAAGAGCAGCCCTGCCGGATCAGGCCCAAGGCCCATCTAGTCCAGCATCCTGTTTCACACAGTGGCCCACCAGATTAAAAACAAACAAACAAACAAACAAACTTGGCTAGATGCCACAAAGTAAGTGGCAATGCCTTAAATCCATGCATGTTTTAAAGGCCACCAGGACCTCTTCCATCCTTATCAAGGGGAGTGCTAACTGTCTCTCCTTCCATCCCACCACATTTATTTCAATTTAGAGTCCTCAAATATTGATTTCATTTATTTATCTTAGACAAAGCACACACCTTTCTTATACTTGTGTGTCCTGACATTCTTTTTCAACTTATACCGCAGATCCAATTTCCATTAATAACGGAAACATACCTCTCCATTCTTTCACTGCAGTTCAAAACATACCTGCGCAACTCTGGTGCGCAAAATGGCAGGCTGTGCAGCTCCTATCTGAGCTTCCTGCAGGTTGAGGTGTGGATCTGGCAGGTGTTGCCACATCCAACACAGCAGCAAGGAGGCCTCCAGAGACCCTGGCATAGGCCCAAGGCAACAGGGCAAAGAGAGCCCAGCCCAGAAAGTTTCCACTCTCTCCCAGGTGCTGCTCAGTCTTATTCTCAACACCTGTTTGTGCTCCTGTCTCTTCCTCCCAAGAAGACCCCTCTGGAGCAAGCCTGTGGCCCTCCAGCTGAATTCACCACCACCACTGTCTCGTGCTGGGCTCATGGAAGCACCGTGCCTGGGCATCGGAGGTTGACCATGGCAGCTCTGTTTACAGAAAGAGTAGAGAATCCTGGCTGAATATGCATCTTGTTGATTTTCTTTTGCACCTTCCAGGGCCTGGATATTAAAGCCCCCTGTGCTTAACCTGGGAAATTGTCCAGTGTCCTTCCTGGTCTATTTATTTGATAGAATGTGTTTTTTTCTAGCTGGGGTGGGAGCATTTCCTAATGGGACTGCGAGAACAGTTGTCATATCTGTTCTACAAGACTGGTCTCCCCTGGGTTCCATCGCTTTGCCGTGCTTTAAAGCGGGCAAAACAAACCAGAGAGCTTGGATTCAAACTCATTCAACGCCTCCCAACCAATGCTCACAACCAGTCTCCCAACAGCTTAGGAACAGAGGAAGCTGCCATATACTGAGTCAGCCCCTTGGTCCATCTCGCTCAGGATTGTCTACCCAAACTGGCAGTGGCTTCTCCAAGGTTGCAGGCAGGAGTCTCTCTCAGGCCTATCATGGAGATGCTGCCAGGGAGGGGACTTGGAACCTCCTGCATGCAAGCATGAAGACACTCTATCTTCTAAGGGGAATATCTCACAGTGTTCACATATGTAGTCATCCATTCAAATGCAGACCAGGGCAGACCCTGCTTAGCTAAGGGGACCATTCATGCTTGCTACCACAAGACCAGCTCTCCTCCCATGACCAGCTCTCCTTTTAGCAGGGCTGAAGGGAAACTGAGACTAAAATAATCTCACATGTGTTAAGGGGAGGGGAAGGGGAAAAAACCTTACTGAGAATTTAGCAACAGCATATAGCCAGGATGCTCCCTATTTTCCAAGCGGGGGCCACTTTGGCAACAAACCTTCAAGGTGAGAGCCATCTCCCACCCACCCTCTCGCTGTTCTGACCTCTGCAGAGTACTGTGCTTCTCTGCCTCAAGAGGACTCTATTCTCTTAAAGAAGACACTCAGTGCTGGACAAATCGCAGCACTGCACAATGGGAACAGTAGTCTTTGTATAGTGCCGGGGGACTTTGCGGAGCATTCTGCTTCGCCTGAAGTGTCACACAGGCCCAATAAACAATTAGTCAGGGAACACTGTTAAGGTTCACATCTAGCATCACTGCCTGGTCCCCCTGGTCTTACAATGGAGAACACTGCCATATCAAAAATTATTTTTATTTTTTTGTACATTTATATCCCGCTCTTCCTCCAAGGAGCCTAGCGTGGTGCCCATCGTTCTGTTTCTCCTCACAACCACCCTGTGAGGTAGCTTAGGCCGGGAGGTGAGTGACTGGCCCCGAGTCACCTAGCGAGTTGCGTGGCCAAACGGCGCTTTGAAAAAAACACTCTCACACATTTTCTTTGCAGTGACAACCAGAGATGTGGGTTTGGGTGTGGGCATCCTGGGACCTGATTGATACGCCAAAGCAATACAGGCCCAGAGAAATGCGGACGGTGGGAAGACATCTTTCCCAGGGTGCTCTGCTTGCCAGCTGCCAGGTGATAATTAGCTACCCGGTGCACTGTACATGTTCCCTTGGCTGTCCGCGAGACCAGCGCACGTTGCAGCCGAGGAAGTTATTGGATTATCAAGCGCATTAGACGCTGTTAAGAAGCCACTCTTGCATAATCAACACGGTGTGTTTGGGCTCCTGTGCGTCTGTGCCAGCTGAGGGATCTTGATGTGGTGATGCCGAGAAGTCCAGCTTGACGTCTTATTCTCCATTTTGGAACCGTAGACCCAAGTGGGTCCCTTTTTACCTAGCTAGCTTTGCGTTTGGTTATGTGAGAATCCCTAGACATTTGCTCAAGTATCAAAACAAGCTGTTATTGGGAAAACTCATCCCACGTATGTGTTCTATGTATCTATTTGACAATTGTCTGGGTGGAGAGCTGGTCTTGTGGCAGCAAGCATGAATTGTCCCCTTTGCTAAGCAGGGTCTGCCCTGGTTGAATTTGAATGGGAGACTAGAAGCAAGTGTGAGCACTATAAGAGACTACATGTGTGGGAATATAAAAACATTCCCCTTAGGGAATGGGTCCAGAGCTTAGGGGAAGAGCACCTGCCTACTTGCATGCAGAAGGTTCCAAGTCTCCTCCCTGGCAGCATCTCCAAGATAGCTCAGTATTGTCTACCCAGACTGGCAGCGGCTTCTCCAAGGTTGCAGGCAGGAGATGCCAAGGAGTTCAGCCCTCCTGCAGATGTTGGCCTGCAACTCCCAGAATCCCTGGCTATTGGCCACTGTGGCTGGGGATTATGGGAGCTGTAGTCCAAAAAACAGCTGCAGGGCCACAGGCCATGGCTCAGTGGGAGAGCATCTGCACAGCAGCATCTCCAGGTGGGTCTGGGAGAGAGACCCCTGCTTAAAACCTTGGAGAGCTGCTGCCAGTCAGAGTAGTCAGATGGGCCAGTGGTTTGGCTCAGTAGAAGGCAGCTTCCTAAGTTCAATTAAAATGACTTGCTTTCGAGAGTCACCTGGAGACTGATGTCCATTCCTGAAGAGTCTTGACCAGCAGGGAGGTATGGGCTAATGGCCAAGACGGTTCCTCTGAGGTCTGCCGACTGGCAGTCCCTGCTGTCTGGACATCAGAGTCCTTCCAAATCCAGCTTCTGCCAGCAAACTGACCCCCCATGTTTACTTTGATGGTCCACACAGTTGCTTCTTTGCAGTCATTATCAGGCACGGCCAAGATTTTAATGAGGCCAGAGGTCCCTGGATGAAATAAGCACAAGGTCCCAGAACCTTCTAAATGAAAGCTAATGAAAAATATATGCTCTCTCTCTCCTGCGTGCCGTCTCATTTTCACATCTTGCAAATTACCTCCGCTAATGCCAGCTGCCCCTTGCTCCGCCATGACTTCAAACACTGAACTTTGGAGTCTCTGTCACATCATCCAGTGCCGAGTAATTCCATACCCAAAGTCTGGCATTTCCATTAGGGGAGGGGAAAGAAGAAGAAGAAGAAGAAGAAGAAGAAGAAGAAGAAGAAGAAGAAGAAGAAGAAGAAGATATAAATTGATTAAAATTCAACAGGCATGGAGTGCTCGGTTTTTAAAGGTCGGAGAATCCAGTGGATGATCAACTGTAAAATAATTCAACATTTAGAGAGTTGAGCGAGACGGGAGGGGTGGCGAAGAGGAGAGAACGGCACAGGTCTTCTTACCGGCCGGATATTACTGGCAGAATCACAACTACTGAACTGTGTTGGAGCGTCTGAAGTGATATTTACTTCTTCGGAGGCCAGGGTGGGAAGTTCTTGATGCTTCTCCTAATGGCTTTGTACTGTCTATGCTGCATTTAAGGTTTGGTCCATGGGGCTTCTACTGCTGAGCAAGGCAGCCTCCTTCTCATAGGAAGCTGCCTTCAATCAAGTCAGACCCTTGGTCCGTCTAGCTCACTATTGCCGACACCGGTGGGCAGCGTAGGAACCTTCTCCTTTGCTGGTCGAATGACCGTAACAATAAATATGTGATGTGAGAAACCTTATCCCAGGTTTCCGGCAGGAGTCTCTCCCTACCTGAAGATGCTGCCAGGCATTGAACGGAGTTACAGGACCCATCCCCAGAGGGGAACATCTCACGGTGCTCTCACACATAGTCTCCCACTCAAATGCAAACCAGGGTGGACCCTGCTTAGCAAAGGCGGCCCTCCATGCTCGCTCCCACAGGACCAGCTCTCCCCCGGCGGCGTCTACGAGCACCAACACTTTAGAAGGTGTCTCTTTGCTCAGTGGGCAGGGGATCCCTTGAAACCATCACACCCGCTTTCGGACACACACCGCCATCAGAATGGGTCTCCTCTGCCGCTCATTCCTGATCTTCCCCCATCCGCCCTCTCCAGGGGTTTCTAAATACAAGGCCAGTCTGGGAAACCGCCTTCCGTTCAGCGGCGAACAGGCATGGGCCCCCTCTCACTGCCAGCTCTCGTAGCCGCCGGCAAGAACTCAGCATTTAATCAGGGACGCTGGGAGGGCGGGCTTCAGAACGACCCAGGAAGGCACCTGCTTGGGAGAAGAAAGAGAAAGCAATCAGTGAAGTGACATCAAGGGGACCGAAGCAGCTCTGGGCGGGTGGGTGGGGGGATCTTCCTGGTGCAGAGCCGGCCGATGTGGCCTGCTCCTGTTGTTGCCATGGCAGCCAAACCAGAGGCCTGCGCGGAAAGATTCCGGATCCACGGGCTGGCCTGGGGTGAGAACCCACAAGGTCACCTGCTTCAGGAGTTTTTCAGGGGCGGGAGCGAAGCGGGGGAGAAGGAAGCCAAAGTCTTGTGGTAGCGGGCACGGACCGTCCCCTTTGCTAAGTGGGGCCTACCCTGGTTTGCATTTGGATGGGAGACTACATGGGAGATAGCCCCATTAGGGGAGGGGGCCGCTTTGGGAAGAGCACCTGCTTGCATGCATGCAGAAGGTTTCCATTTCCCTCCCTGGCAGGATCTCCAAGGTGGGCCTGTGAGAAACTCCGGCTTGTAACCTCAGAGAAACCGCTGCCAGTCTGGGTAGACAATCCCGAGCGAGATGGACCAAGGGTCTGACTCAGTATTCGGCAGCTTCCTACATTCCTATGACCCTCAGCACAAGAGGTGAGCCGAGAACCTCATACGTCCATTATGATACGTCAAGATCCCCACAACGTGGCTGGCTGCAAGTCCTTGAATGGGGCTCCTGGGAATTTGGGAAGCTGACTTATATGGAACCAGAACATTGGTCTATCTATCTATCTTATTCAATTTCTATACTGCCCTTCCAAAAATGGCACAGGGCAGTTAGTACTGTCAGCACTGACTGGCAGCAGCAGTCCAAGGTTCCAGGCAGGAGTCTTTCCCAGCCCTACCTGGAGATGCTGCCAGGGATGGAACCTGGGACCTCCTGCATGCAAATGCTCTTCTGCTAAGCTATGGCCTCATCCCCTAAAGGGAATAGCTTAGCGTTCACGTGTTGTCACCCATCCCAAAGGCAAACCAAGGTGGACCCTGCTTAGCATAGGGGACAGCATTTCCCTCTATCAGAAAATCCCAGCTGTTGTGGACTACAACTCCCAGCCCCTTCAGCCAAAGCCCCCTGCAGCTAGGGATCCTGGGAGCTGTAGTCAACAGCATCTGGGAATCCCTGTTAGAGAGGACACTGATAGGGGACAATTCCTGCTCGCTACGGCAAGACCAGCTCCCATCAGTCTGATCTGCGGGCTTTACCCACTCCTGCACAAGCATGGCTCCAGGTATTGTGGGACTTGAGGCCGGGGTACCATTTCTTGGGCACACCCGCCCCCCCCCCCCCCGAGCCAAGCAAACCCCCCCCCCAGCTTCAGAGTCTCCCTCGTGGCTTGCTTTCCGAAAGGAATGTGAGGGTTTCCTTCCTTGCTGGGCTTTTGGGACCCCGCCCCCCTCAGAGGGGTGTTTGTGATGGGCTGCTGATATATAATTACTTATTTTGTTTGGCTTTCTCTTGCTTTTATTGATTTTATGATTGTAGTTTTAATTAGCGTTTATGTGCCATTTCTCGGATATTAATTGCCTTGTTTGCTGCTTTCATCCTTAACTGAGTCTGTTCCTCCAGTAATTTTATACACACTCCAGCTGTCTCTCTTCACCAGAGGGTTTCAATTTCTCCTTCTGGTCCCTGGCGGTCCCTGGTAAACTTTCGTGCCTAGTTTTGTCTTGGGGGGCTGCTCTATTAAACCATTTTGTAACACGGACCTTATACAAAGCTGCCGAATACTGAGTCAGACCCTTTGTCCGTCTAGCTCCGTATTGTCTGCACGGATTGGCAGCAGCTCTCCAGCGTCAGACAGAGGTTTTTCTCTTCCTTACCTGGAGATTTTTTGCCGGGGATTGAACCTGAGACCTTCTGCATGCAAAGCAAGTGCCCTACCACTGAGTCTGGTGTCTCTCTGGTATGGCAAAATGCTTTCCCAGGATGCCACCTGGCTCATGTATGTCCAGACAGAAACTCACCAGGTCCCAAATGCAGCCACAATCACCACCTAGGATACACCTGATGGATTTCTGTCTGAATTTTTCTTTACAAGGCATAATGCTATCCCATAGCATGATAGTATATAATGTGCTATATAATGTTCTATAGTAAATGTCTAGGCAGAAATTCAAGACATGTAGCAGGTTCAAATGTCATTCGTCAGGAAATCTCCCACCACCGCCCCCAACAAGCAAACACATGAAGCTGCTACTTACTGAGTCAGACTATTGGTCCATCTGGTTCAACATTGTTTACACTGACTGGCAGCAGCTCTTTCATTGATCTTTAGTGAATCAATACAAATTCTAAGTGGCAGCTAAGAAATATCAGCAAGGAAATGGACATGCAAATATCCTCACCAGGTCCAGAATGGGGCTCACCCACCTAGGAACAGAAAGGCCATCTCCGGGCTCCCTGGCATTTCTTTTCCAAGCAGAGCCCTGCTGTGTCGCTCTGCGTGCCGGGCTGACATTTAAGGCCCAGAGCAGAGGCCGGAAATAATGGCTTTTTGCTGAGCTCCTTGCTAATCACAAACTGCATTCGCATTTGGAAATGAGTTCTGCTCGGGACTATTGATTTTCTCCTCTTTGCTGTTCTTTATTTCATGCTCTCGGCCAAGATGTTTAACCTTCCAGGGCTGGGAGATGCCACAGCTCAGCTGCCACGGCTTTTACGTCCCCCTTCCGCTCCTAAATGTGCAAATTAATTGTGTCGCAAAACATAAAAAGGAGGGCGAGGAAGCCCAGAAGGGGACGCCTGGTCCAAAAGCTGCAAGGCAAGGTGGGAGAAGAAGGGCCACCCCAAGAGTGGTTCGGTTTTCATCGCATGCTGTTGCAGCTTCTAAAGAGGCTGTGTGGCCGAGTGGTTACATCTAGAGTCCAGCTCCAGTCCTGCTCACCCAGCAGGGTAACTGGCAATCGACAGCCTAGTCAATTTCTTTGTCATGCATCAGTCACAGACCTTCGTATATTTCACATGTGAAAACAGGGGCATCCTGGTGAACGCACAGAGGCCATGTTGACATAAGGCAGACTTCAGGGGTGCCACAGGCAGAATGCAGGACGCTCACGACATTGCAAGCATTGCAAGCAGAGAAGCTAACTCCAGCCAAGCCCCCAATATAATCGACAGAGAATCACCGATTGGTTTGAGCTGGAAGGGACCTTGGGGGTCTTCTCATCTGTTCCCCTGCTCAGGGCAGGGAACGGCTGCAGCCTCCTTGAGAGATGGGGCTGCAGCTCAACAGGTAGAGCACCTGCTTTGCATGCAGAAGGTCCTAAGTTTGATCCCTGACAGCATCTTCAGGTAAGACTAGGAAACACACCTGCCTAAAAACATGGAGAGTTGCTGCCAGTCAGGGTAGACAATCCAAAGCTAGGTGGAACATTGGTCTGGCTCAGAGCAAGGCAGCTTCCTCTGTTCCCAGAGACCTGTCCAGCCTCTGCTTGGAAAACTCTAGCGAGAGACACCCCACCGCAGCATGAGGCAGACAGTTCCACTGTCCATCAGCTAGTTGGGACATCCTTCCCAACGTCTTGCCTAACTGCTTCCTTGTCATTTCAACCCATTGGTGGCCAGTCCTGCCTTCAGGAGCTACAGGGAACAAGTTGCTTTTCTAGGCATCACCTTCCGATATTTGAAGGCGACTATCATATCCCACCTTATGTACTGTATGTAGACAATATTGAGCTAGATTGACCAATGGTCTGACTCAGTGTGTGTGTGTGTGTGTGTGTGTGTGTGTGTGTGTGTGTATATATATAAATTTTATTTTTACATTTCTATCCCGCTCTTTCCTCCAAGGATCTCAGAGTTTTGTTTGTCCTCACAACACCCCTGCGAGGTAGGTTAGGCTGAGAGATACGTGACTGGCCCAGAGTCACCCAGTGAGTTTCATGGCTGAATGGGGATCTGAACCCAGGTCTCCCTGGTCCTAGCCCAACATGCTAACCACAACACTACAACGACGACGAATATTTATATGCCGCTCTTCAACCAAAGTTCACAAAGTGGTTTACAAAGAAAAACACATAAATAAAATAGGTAGAACCACAGCCTCCAAATTTTCACAGGGGAATAAAGATACCCTTGGGGTCTGTCTGTCTGTCTCTCTGTCTCTGTGTTACACTCACCCACACACCCAGCCCCTCCGTGTGTGTGTGTGTGTGTGTGTGTGTGTTCTTTCAAGTTGGGATCATGTTCTCATTCCAGACATTCCAGAGAGATCTCTGTTCACAGAATTAAACATCCACCGCCCACAAAGGAAATTCATGTATTTTGTCCAGTCTCAGAGTGTCAAGCCAAGGCAAGCCTGAAGCAATATACAACAGATATTTATATCCCACTTTTCAACCAGAGTTCCCAAAGCGCTTTACAAAGAAAGAAAGAAAGAAAGAAAGAAAGAAAGAAAGAAAGAAAGAAAGAAAGAAAGAAAGAAAGAAAGAAAAAGAAAGAAAGAAAGAAAATGTGACCATAAGCCAGTGCCTCATAGCAATTCACGCCGTTCCGGAGACTCACACTCGGCACAGCCTACTCTGACGGGCAGCTTCTCCCCAGTGGGTCTTTCCCAGCCCTACTTGGAGACTCTGCCAGGGATCAAACTTGGGACCTCCAGCATGCAAGGCAGACCCTCTGCCACTGAGCTGTGGGTGTCCCTACTGAAGCTGTCTTCTATGGAGTCAGACCTTAGGCCCTTGGGCAGATGGGTCTTTCCTAAGCTGGCTCCCAACCGCCTTCGAATTGGAGATCTGCCGTGCGCCTTCTGCCTAGAAGCAGGTGGTGCTCCGTCATAGAATCATCATGCCCCTTTATGCTGCCGCCTTATTGCTCAGAATATTGGTCTGACTAGCCTGCCATTGCCTTTTTGACCAGTAACGACAGTCCAGGCTCTCAGATCAAGTCCTTTCCCAGACTTGGGGTCCTTTGCATTTCAAGGAATAGAAATGGATGTAATTGGCATGCAGCTCATATGCTCTGGTTGCTGAGCCAGGGATCCAGCAACGCTCTGGATCCAAGACACACAGTAAGGTAAGCTCCAGAAACAAGGGAACATCCAAGTGGGTTTGGAGCCGGAATGGAGCCAAAATTTGCCCCAAGTAGAATTCAAAGGACAATTTCAGGGTTCCTTCTGAGGAGAAACAGAAACTCAATGAGGAATTCCAAAGGGAAAAAGTGGGGAATTTTTCTCAGACTTCCCCCCATGTCTGGTTTCACGTGGGTCACAGCAGGCAATGGAGCGTGTTATTTACTTATTACATTTTTATACCGCCCGATCCAAAAAGCTTTGGGCAGCGCACAGCAATAAAACAAAACCCGCAAATCAGTCATTTAAAAACCATCAAAACAAAACCATTTTAAAACCATCCAACAAAAACAATAAAAAACCATTTAAAACCCACAGACCTCCACCAACAAACAGAACAAGGCAACATGGAAAGTCACAGAAAAACTCTCATGGCGCAGAGGGATTGTACACAGCGTTCCCTCTAATGGGGAATCCCAGATGTTGTGGACTACAACTCCTAGAATCCCCAAGCAAAAGCCATTGCAGCTGGGGATTCTGGGAGTTGTTGTCCACAACGTCTGGGTAGCCCTGTTAGAGGGAACACTGATTGCACATCACTACGTATGCACAGGACAGAAAAACCAAACATACCCTAGGAACATAGGAAGCGGCCTTCTACCGAGTCAGTCCATCTCACTCAACATTGTCTACACTGACTGGCAGCGGCTTCTCTAAGGCTTCAGGCAGGAGTCAATCCCAGCCCTACCTGGGGATGCTGCCAGAGCTTGAAGCTTGAACCTGCATGTACAGCAAATGCTCTAACACTGAACTACAGCCCCATCCCCTAAGGGGAATATTTCAGAAAAGCGAAACATACTCTAGGAAGAGAGGGAGCGACCTTATACAGAGTCAGACCCTCGGTCCATATAGCTCCGCTAGACCATGTCCCTTGTCCCATAGAGTGGTGATGCCTGTACAGCAGTGCATTCTGGGAGATTCCCCTTTCCCATGGGGCAACCGCACCACATCCTGTGCACGGCTGGCCCTGGCTGATCAGAGTGGCCATCACTAAGGTAATGTCAAACAGCAATGCCACTGACTATTTTCCGTCTCATTCTCTTTTGCGGGCATTTGATGTGCAAGGATTACAAACAATTTTCAAATCAAACATGTGTTAAATGTCACCTCTCGGCTACATTCCGTTGCTAAAAAGAACCTTGAGTTGTCATTCCACACACACACCCCGGCAGAGTTAAAATGTAAGAACAAGAAGGTTTGGAATAGCACACATCACAAAGGAAATCTGAGCCCATCAAAGGAATTATGGGGTAATCTCTCTTATAATTGTCATGAACACATCGAAACCTTCTCCCATATCAGCCTCTCCATATATTAGGAACAAACGAAGCTGCCATTCACTGAGTCAGACCATTGGTCCCTCTAACTCAGTATTGTCAACCCAGACCGGTGGCAGTTTCTCTGAGGTTTGCAGACAGGAGTCTCCCCCAGCCCTATCTTGGAGAGGCCAGGGAGGGAATCTGGGACCTTCGGCATGCAAGCAGGCGGGTGCCCTTCCCAGAGCAGACCCATCCCTTAAGGAGAATATCTCACAGCAGGGTTTCTTAACCTTGGGTCCCCAGATGTTGTTTGACTACAACTCCCAGAATCCCCAGCCACAAAGGCCATGTCTGGGGATTCTGGGAGTTGTAGTCCCACAACATCTGGGGGCCCACGGTTAAGAAACCCTGTCTTACAGTGCTCACACACGTAGTCTCCTATCCAAATACAAACCAGGACAGACCCTGCTTAGCCCAGGGGGCAATCTATGTTTGCTACCACAAGACCAGCTCAATCCCAGGCAGGTACCATCTCTGACTGGTTCTGGAAGTGAGCCATGCCCTGCGTCCTTGAACTCCTGCATCTCACCTCCACGCTCCTTCTTCTCTCCTTGACTGATCCCCTCCAAGGCAACGACTCACACGGGCGGCGTCATTATGCACAGCGCTAATGGCAAAATAATGAGTCGCGGCCTCCTCTTTGCCGCCAGGACTGCCTGATGTGCAGATGGCTCTCTCCGTTTCCAAGCTACCAACGCTCCAGAGATTTCGTCCCCTGGATCAGGAGCAATTCAGAAAAACTTGCCATGGCTCTGTGCTGCCTTTAATGGGCCGAACAGCCATCAAAGGACACGGCCAAGGCTGTGAGTTACATAGGAACATAGGAAACTGCCTTATACTGAGTCAGACGCTTGGTCCATCCAGCTCAGTGTTGTAAGCACAGACTGGCAGGGGCTTCTCCAAGGTTGCAGGCAGGACTCTCGCCCAGTCTTATCTTAAAGATGCCAGGGAGGAAACTTGGCAACTTCTGCATGCAAGCAGGCAGGTGCTCTTCCCGGAGCGGCCCCGCCCACTCAAATGCAAACCAAGGTGGACCCTGCTTAGCAAAGGGGACAAGTCATGCTTGCTGCCCCAAGACCAGATCTCCTCATCGTCATCATTTGTCCAAAGTAGGCCTGCTGCAGCAGCAGTGCCTGAAACAGCAGGCTGAAGATTGCAGAGGGCTTTGGTTAGCATGCATATGCCTCTGCACCGACATAGGAACATAGGGAGCTGCCACATACGGAGTCAGAGCATTGGTCTATCTAGCTCAGTATCGTCTACACTGACTGAGAGCGGCTTCTTCAAGGTTGCAGGCAGGAATCTCTCTCAGCCCTCTCTTGGAGATGCTGCCAGGGATTCAACCTGGGACCGAGATGCTGTTCCCAGAGTGGCCCCATCTCCATAGGGGAATATCTCGCAGTGCTCACACATCAAGTCTCCCATTCATATGCAACCAGGGCAGACCCTGCTTAGCTAAGGGGACCAGTCATGCTTGCTACCACAAGATCAGCTCTCCTCTCTTGTGCTAGTGGCAAGATACACCCCACTGAGAAAGTTCCAGCAGCCACAGGGAAGGGAGCACTAACCCACTTCTAGCAAGGTATCCTCCAGGCAAAGGCCAGGCGCAGACTAGGGGCAGAGATTCACCGAGCAGGCACTGGTATCAGGACACTGAGAGCCAGTGTACAGCAGTTAGACTGTAGGGCTAGGACCCGAGTTCAAATCCCCGTTCAGCCATGGAACTCACTGGTTGACTCCGGGCCAGTCACTTCTCTGTCAGCCTAACCTACCTCACAGGGTTGTTGTGAGGATGAACAAATCTCCCAAATCTCCTAGGGCAAAGTGCGGGATTTAAATTTAAATCAAGTAAATACATACATATCCCAGCACAAGTTCTATAAGCTTAGTAGTCCAAATATTCATGGCCCTGATATCGGCTAGAGAAAGTGAGCCAAGACCTGAACAGTAAAAAAAAACCAAAAAAAAAAAAAAAAACCACCCAGAATCAATCCATGAGCTGACCTGGTTATTGTTCTTCTCATTTTCCATAGAATTATAGGATGTTAGATCTAGAAAGGACCTCAGAGATCTTCTAGTCTTTGTTCAATGCAGGAAATGGTTACAGCACCCCTGACAGACACCTGCCCAGATTCTGTCTCAAAAATGCCAGAGAAGGAGCACCCAGTACTGCATGAGGCAGGTAGTTCCACTGTCTAACAGCTCCTCCCATTAGGAAACCCCTCCCAAATCTCCCTCCTAAAGTCTGAATCTGCTTCCTCGTATTTTCAAATCATTGGTTCTAGTCTTGCCCTCAGGAGCAGTAGAGAAAAAGTCCACTCCTACTAGATAGGGATTTGAAACAGGGCCCTAGGGAGTCAGCCAACCAGCCTCCCTGCCTCACAATGTGAGGTGACCACACTTCCTTGTGTGTGGGGGGGGGAGGTCATACTGCAAAGAAATTAAGGGAGGATCTGTGATTTCCCCATAAGAGAAACTTCTAGAACCCATCACCCAAGATCTAGGTGGATTTCCACATTGTTCAATAGTTAGCATCAGGCACAGATACATTAAATAAGCTATTTTTATGCTCAGACGCTTTACTGCTTTGTAATGAACCTCTCCTTTAAATAAACAAACAGCTCCTGTCAAAAGGAACAGAATCACAAATGGATGTGTGAAGGTTACATGGAGGTGGAAGAGAATAGCAGATTAAGTACAGAGACCTTGAACTAACTGACTGGGACGCGTGTGAGTGCATCTGTGCGTGTCTCTCGCTCATCTAGTATATGCATTCAAGAATTTGTGTGTGGGTTGGTTTGTGCGGAATCAAGTCATACTTCCCGATGACCTATGGATAAGGCTTTCATGCACACTCCTGCCACTGAAATTAGCGGAACGCACTACTTTTTACCCTGGAATATGCGGGGAGAAGTTTTTTTTTATTCAACATACTTCTATACCGCCCAAAACTCACATCTCTGTACATGCAGCTGCCCATCCAAATGCAAACCAAGGATGACCTTGCTTAGCAAAGGCTCGCTGCCTCCAGAGAGCCACCTAATGGCACAGCGGGGAAACGACTTGACGAGCAAGCCAGGGGTTGCTGGTTCGAATCCCCACTGGTATGTTTTCCAGACTATGAGAAACACACATCTATATTGGGCTGCAGCGATCTAGGAAGATGCTGAAAGGCATCCTCTCATACTGCTCAGGAGGAGGCAATGGTCAACCCCTCCTGTATTCTACCAAAGTCAACCACAGAGCTCTGTGGACGTCAGGAGTTGACACCGACTGGACAGCACACTTCCCTAAGAGAGCTGACATTTTAAAGAGGTGCTTCCTCACTGTTAGTAGGGTGATTTCTGACCTATGTGCCCTAAGAGGACCAGAGGATGATTCCCTGTCCTAAAAAAAAAAAGCCTCAAAATCAAAAAGAAAACACGAGAAGAAATGCTAGCATCAGAGCTGGGGAAATTCCTCTCAATACCTAGCCTGAACCTCCTTCTGTGTAATTTCAGCCCCTTGGTCTACCGAGTCAGGTCAAATTTTTCCAAGCAAAACTATACATTTATTCCAGAATAGCTAAGAATGTTTCTATTATACAAATACAGTATAAATTCATAGGAACATAGAAAGCAGCCTTATACTGAGTCAGACTATTGGTCCACCTAGCTCATTATTGTCTACACAGACTGGCAGTGGCTTCTCCAAGGTTGCAGGCAGGAATCTCTCTCAGCCCTCTCTTGGAGATGCCGTCAGGGAGGGAACTTGGAACCTTCTGTTCTTAGAGCGGCTCCACCCCCTGAGTGGAATATCTTACAGTGCTCATGCATGTAGTCTCCCATTCAAATGCAAACCAGGGCAGACCCTGCTTAGCCCAGGGGCCAATTCATGCCGGCTAGCAGATGGTCTTGAACAAAAACCTTGGTTTTCCTTCCTGCTTCTCCGCAGCTGGCAATCAGCTACCTCTTCAAGCATTTGCCTCTTTCTCTCCCCCTTCTCTGCCCTTGTGCTTTGCTTTTATGTTAGATAGTTACTGAAGAATTTTCTATGATTATAAAAACACAATGACGCAGCAGTCAAACACAAGAGCAGGAGTGATCCAAGGAATGCAATAACATTTCTAATCGATATGGAAAGATACAAAACCCAATAAGATAAACATTAATACAAAATACGAGGGTGGGCGGGGGAACACCCAACTGCAATGAAAGTAAGTTATACCAAGTAATGAAAATGGGAGCACAAAAGCAAATCCAGGCAACCAAGAGAATGGATAACAATGCTGCTCTCCAATGTAAATCGAGATTTAGTGAAAGGAAATGCATTTCAACCTGGAGGGAGTAGAAACAGCCCTTTCCTCAGATTAGAGAGGAGAGAAGCCAGGTTGCACGAAGCTAGAGCCGTGTGTGGCTTAAACCTCTCTTGGAGGTTTCTCCATACACAATAGACCACATACTTAATTTTAAACGTGCTGTATTCTGCTTTCCTCCTCCAGGAGAAGGCTCCCCAAGCTGGTCACATAAGACACACAAATTCGATAAAACAAGAGTAAAAACGACAACAACCACTTTTGAAAAACAGTACATTAGAAAAACAGAACAAGCTCAAGAGCCAACAGGCTTGTTCGAATAATAATCATTTTTAAAAGATTCAATGATGTTTGAACATCTTCAAAGAGGGAGCTAGATTAATAACGTGTGGCACAGAGTTCCACATGCCAGGCACCATTGTAAACAAGGCTCTCTCGCGTGTCCCAGCCGATCTCACCTAAGTGTTGTGACTCTGACTCCTGATTGCTGACACGGAGGGCAAAGAACCATAGGAACACAGGAAGCTGCATTATACCATACCGAATCAGACCCTGGGTCCGTCTAGCTCAGTACTGTCTACACTGACTGGCAGCAGCTCTCCAAGATTTCAGGCAGGTGTCTCTCCCAGCCCTACCTGGAGATGCTGCCAGGAATTGAAGCTGTAACCTTCTGCATGCAAGAAGATGCTGTATCAATGAGCTACAGTCCAGTCCTTAAGTAGAATACTGTATTTACCTGAATTGAAGATAACTCTGAATTTAAGATGACCTTCAGATTTCTAATATAAAATAATTTGGGGAAAACCTAGTCTTCGATTCCGGTAAATACAGTGTCTCACAGCAAACATTGCTCACGTGTGGTCACCCATCCAAATGCAAACCAAGGTGGACCTTGCTTAGCAGAGAGATAATTCATGCTCACGCTTGCAGGACTGACTGTCCAGGAGGGCTGGGGTGCAGATTATGGGCCTGTGTCAACCCTAGAAGTTTCCCTGAAATTAATTAAAACTTAATTTGATTAGTTAAAAAAATTATTTAATTAATTAAATTAATTTTGGAGTCCACGTCTTTACCTTTTCAGTTATAATTCTACCATAGCATGGGGTCAGAATCTGTTGGTTGAGTCCAAATACCCCCTGCATTTTTTTTTTAAATTTTCACTCAACTTCCAGCCTGAAGAAGAATCCTGCTGGACCCAAAAGCTTGCACACGACTTCTGTGATCTGGAGCTGACTTTGCTGTCCTTGGATGGGATTCTTCTTAGGGGCCAACATTTGTGTTTTCCGTCCACGTAAGAGACTCCGCTCTCAGGTCGAGGGAGAGCAACAAGGAAGATCTTAGGAGCCGGCCCTCTCACATCCACCCACCCCACTTTATTGGCTTGTTGTTTTAATCTTCCTGGTCTCATCCTCCTCTGAGCATGAAGAGAAATGGGCCTGATTGACAGCTTAACTGTTGGGGATCAATAAAAGGAGCACTTGGAGATTAAAGCAATTTAAACAAGGTGTTTGTGTGGCTTGAGCTCAAACGGCACTTGAAGAAAGCGAGGCGAGGAGACGGAGCAAGTGGGTCAGGAGTGAAGCCCAGGCTGGCCGCACCAGCCGAGGAGAGATTTGCACCGAAGGTGCCGCCGGGATATTTTCCCCATCAAAGGAAGATCACTCCTCACCAGTGTGGGTCCCTAATCTTAAGATTGCCTCCGCTTCGGACTGATTGTTCCATCATCTCTAAGTACAACCTCAGCCCTCTCTGCCTTTCCTGTATCCCTGTTCCTGATGTTCTGTAATTTTGTCACATCTTTGTCACTCTCTCTCTGATCTCAGGATATTGTCAAATGGTTACTGGGGATGCTTCCTGCTGTTGCCTCCTCCCGTCTCCCAGGGAGGAGAGCTGGGTTTTTTTGGCTTGAATTGCCCCTTTGCTAAGCAGGGTCCACCCTGGTTTGAATTTGGATGGGCAATGACATGTGGACACTGACTGTTGTCAAATATTCCCTTTAGGGAATGGGGGCGGTAGCTCAGTGGCAGAGCATCTGCTTTGCATGCAGAAGGTCCCAGGTTCAATCCCTGGCAGCATCTCCAGGTAGGGCTGGGAGAAGCCGTGGAGAGCTGCTGCCAGTCAGTGTAGACAGTCTTGAGTTAGATGGACCAATGGTCTGACTCAGTAGGAGGCAGCTTCCTATGCTCCCATCCTGCTCTGGCCTGAGGAAGGATCTCCATCAAGATAGGGATCTAGGAGCACATCAGACCATGGACAGTTCCAGGAGCCTGACTCAGGACCTCAGATGGTGCTGAGCACAGTATCCAGTACATAATAAATAAATGCAGAAAGCAGAGGCTTATTGTTAAAAGCCATTGATGCTTGTGTCAACCCATGTGGCTCCTGCAATGGTGCGCTCCATCAGACAATTAAGTAATTAGCAGGGCTGCAATGGTTAGTCCATTAATCAGCTTCATGGAGCAACCAAATTTCCAAGCAGCTCAAAAGTTGTCCCTGATGGGCAAGCAGATTTTTTAAAAATGAAAAAGCACCTCCTGAGCGAAAGAGAATGGAGGATGCCTCTTCTAAGAGGATGCTTGCTGCAACACATTCATGCCATCTAAAAACAAAGGAAGAGGTATCCTCCCTTTTCTTTCTCACACAGCAGGGAGTGCCTCTTCCTTTGTGATGCCTCAAGAAGAAAGAGAGAGGCATTCCTCTTTCTCTGACTCTTCTGAGATGACATGAGCATGTCAGCTAAAAAACAGATTCTTCCTTTCCTCTCCCATACAGCAGGGAATACCTCTTCTGAGATTACACCTGCTGAGTCACATGTCTGTGTTACCGTAAGCACATTTTTTCCTCTTTAGGCCTATTAATTTATTTGGGGAAAAGGTTTAGTACCTCACTGCTTTGAAGCTCACAGACCTCACGAGGCTGTCATAGCTGGGCGGGGCCTGTGTGTCAGGAAGCATGTGGTTGGGGCCAGCCAAGTCAAAGTCACCACAGCCAAGGGTCAGGAACCAGGAACAGTCTAAATGAGAAGGGAGTCCAGTTAGGAATCCAAAGGAGCAGGGAACTGGAACAAGGCAGACAAATGCACCTTGGTTTGCATTTGAATGGGAACAACATGTGAGCACTGGAAGATCTTCCCCTCAGGGGATGGGACTGCTCTGGGATGGGAAGAGCAGAAGGTTCCAAGTTCTGGCAGCATCTCCAGATAGAGCTGAGAGAGATTCCTGCCTGCTGCCTTGGAGAAACCACTGTAAGCCTGTGTAGACAGGACTGAGCTAGATGGACCAATGATCCATCTAGGATCATCCATGATCATCTAGAGAAGAGAACTGGTCTTGTGGTAGCAAGCATGAATGGCCCCCTTTGCTAAGCAGGGTCTGCCCTGGTTTGCATTTGAATGGGAGACGTGTGAGCCCTGTAAGATATTCCTCGCAGGGGATGGAGGAGGCTCTGGGAAGAGCATCTAGAAATTCCCGACCCAGCAGAATCTCCAAGAAAGGGCTGAGAGAGACTCCTGCCTGCAACCTTGGAGAAGCTGCTGCCAGTCTGTGTAGACAAGACTGATCTAGATGGCAGCTTCCTCTGTTCCTCATGGCAGCTTCCTCTGTTCCCAACAATACTGATTCAGCAAGAAAGTATAGAGGCAAACTGAAGTAGGGCAGCTGAGAATGCAGCCTCACCCAAGTCTGGAATGCCCCTGGTCTTAAAGGGCCAATGTCCTCTTTCCCAGGTGCTGCTGGCTATACCGGCGATGGGTAACTGCAGGTGGAGATTTTTTTGCCCCTATCTCTGATTCTGAGGACAAGAGTAAGGGGGTGTTGAGGGGGTCAGCAGGCACAGGGGCCCCCCAAACCCTGCCTCATCCTGTAGGCCCTCTGTTTCAGACTCAGGCATGTCAGAGTCCGGGTTCATGACTGCCTCATCTTGTAAATCCTTAGGGGCAGAGTCTGGAACATAGGGAGCTGCTGTATACTGAGTATACAGTATACAGTCCTTGGTCCATCTAGCTCAGGATTGTCTACCCAGACTGGCAGCGGCTTCTTCAAGGTGGCAGGCAGGAATCTCTCTCAGCCCCTATCTGGAGATGCTGCCAGGGAGGGCATTTGGGACCTTCTGCATGCAAGCAGGCAGGTGCTCTTCACAGAGCGGCTCCATCCTCTCAGGGAAATCTCTTACAGTGTTCACATGTCGTCTCCCATCCAAATGCAAACCAAGGCAGACCCTGCTTAGAAAAGGGGACCATTCATGCTTGCTACCACAAGACCAGCTCTCCTCTGCTACAGGCTCCTTGTTCGCGACAAAGGCTGCTTGCAATAAAACAACGTCAATGCAACCGTAACACTCGATCAGTTCCTTTATTGCGATCACAGACCAGCATAAGCAAACGCCATGGATCAATCAGCCGATTAACGGATTGCACTCTGGATATTGGGCCTGGGAGTCTCCCCTCTGCAGCCATTGCTACTCAAGCGTTTGTTGATGGTGCACGCAGTCTCTCCCTCCCTCCTTCCAGATTCCCCATCCCATGGTGCAAACTGTCCTGAAGATGCTTGGCCTTGAATAAATAACAATAACAACAAGAAGGAAGAAAGCAATCTGAGAAGCAAGCACCGGCAGGGACTTTATTAGCCAGGCCGTTGCAGATGTTCAGGAAAATGTGCTTATCTGTGATTGTGTGCGCCAGATGTCCCCAAATTCCACCCGCCACAAGCAAAGCTCCAAAGAATTCTTGGGACTGTCAGATGATCACAGTGTAGGGCCCAGGGAAAGATGGGAAGAACAAAGCGACATTGCTTAGGAACAGAGGAAGCTGCCATATACCGAGTCAGACCCTTGGTCCATCTAGCTCAGGACTGTCTACCCAGACTGGCAGCGGCTTCTCCAAGGCTGCAGGCAGGAATCTCTCTCAGCCCTATCTTGGAGATGCTGCCAGGGTGGGAACTGGGAACCTCCTGCATGCAAGAATGATTGTCTCAGTGTGATCCATGGTAGCAGGGACTGTCTGAGGAGAAAACACCTTTTTTAAATACATGGTGCCCAACATGTAAATAAATGATAAAAGGCTAACCAAAACTTTCCCCCCAAACATTTTTTTTTGCTCCCCAAAATGTTCCATGAGCAAGAGGCTCAGCACAGCCCTGGCAATTAACATTTGCTTTGCTTTCCTGTGCAGATGGGTGGGCGTCTGCTTTGGAGAAGAAGCCCAGGAATCCAATCAATCCAAAAAGCATTTCTCTAAAGCTGGCAGTGGTTGATGATCTTCTGAGAAATTTCCTGGCAGGGAAAAGAAAAGCAACTGTGTTGAACATCCCGGGGCAGGCAGGCGGGGGGGTGGGTGGGCGGCGGGAGGCAAGTAAAACCTTCCTAGAATTTGGGCTTCAGCTTGTAGAATTCAGGTCTTCCTCCAGCCCCGGCTCAGAAGGAGGCAGAGCTGTCGACTACACCCTTTGAACACGATTTCTTTGCCATTCAAAACAAGCAAACACAATAATATAAACATTACATCACAAAAAAAAAACCCCCAAACATTTGCAAACCAAACTCAGCATTATGAATATCAAAACGGGCACATTAAATATCCCTATCATCTATCTATCTATCTATTTATTTATTTTTAACATTTTATATCCCGCTCTTCCTCCAAGGAGCCCAGAGTGGTGTACTACATGCTTAAGTTTCTCCACACAACAACCCTGTGAAGTAGGTTAGGCAGAGAGAGAAGTGACTGGCTCAGAGTCACCCAGCTAGTTTCATGGCTGAATGGGGATTTGAACTCGGGTCTCCCCGGGCCTAGTCCAGCACTCTAACCACTACACCATGCTGGTTCATGCATTTTAAACTTAAATATTCAGGGAGGAGAGCTGGCCTTGAGGTAGACCCCTTTGCTAAGCTGGGCCCCTCCTGGTTTGCATTTGGATGGGTGACTATGTAAAGGTAAAGTGTGCCATCGAGTCGGTGTCGACTCCTGGCAACCACAGAGCCCTGTGGTTATCCTTGGTAGAATACAAGAGGGGTTTACGACTAGGCAACCCACCATTATCACCAGTATTATTGTTAGCTTTTGGTGTGGATTAACAGCTATATGGGAGCACGGTCTGTTGTAAAAAAATATTCCCCTTGAGGGATGGGGTCGTGGCTCATAGCATCTGCTTTGCTCGTAGAAGGCTCCAGGTTCCCTCCCTGGCAGCATCTCCAGGTCGGGCTGGGAGAGATTCCTGCCTGAAACCTTGGAGAGTGGCTGCCAGTCAGTGTAGACAACGCTGAGCTAGTTGGACCAAGGGTCTGACTCAGTAAATGGCAGCTGCCTATGCCCCATAATAAACATCTTGAACTCCTCTGGCCGGGTATCAATAACACTTTCCATAACACTGAGGCAAGGAGCCCACCTTTTCAACAAATATCTTTCAGAACTCACATTCAACGTGGCTTTGATTTCCTATGAGCGTTGGTCCTGTATACAATCCCCCCCGGAAACCCTTCTGTTCTTCTTGATGGTCTTCTCCCCCTGCCCGCGGCCAATGAGTGACCCTTCCGAGGGTCAGATGCCCGGGACATGGTGGGTCTACGCGGGTGGCCACCTCCCCTCCCCATCCAGCTCCCGCATTATCCATGCTGGAGCGGTTGGTTCTCCTGCCTTCCCTCTGGCTCTGGGGGCGACGCTCTTTGCCAGCTGAGAGCTTTGGCAGAGGCCGATTAGGCAGGCTGGAGGCGGGCCATTTGGAAGCCCGGACACCGTAGCTGCTGACAGAAGGCCGGCCTCGCCAGCCAGCACACCCCTCGCAACAACAAACTGCTCGCTCCGAGATGTGCCGTCCCCAGCCAAGGATGCAGAAGGCCCAGAACAAACAAAGCAGAGGGAGAACTGGGGCAGAAGCTCTGCTCCCGCCGGCCCTGGAATATTGATGAAGGCGTCCCTCTATCCCTGGTGCTCCCGGGAAGGCGGCTTGGCTGGTCTCGGGCATGGCTCTTTCACCACTGAAGGTTCACCTGAAGGTTCACCTGAAGGTTCTCCCTCCTTCTGGTCCGTCTTGTGAGCTGGGTTGGCCCTCCCACTAGGCAAGCCTAGGCACTTGCTTAGGGCACCAGTTCTTGCGGGGTGCGGAAAAAAGATATAGCACGAGGATATGGCACTGTCAATTATTCTTGCCCTCCCGCTTGCTTTGCAGCCCGGAGCCGGTCTGGGGGTAGCAAGCATGACTTGTCCCCTTTGCTAAGCAGGGTCTGCCCCAGTTTGCATTTGAAGGGGAGAATGCAGGTGTGCACACAGTATGATTGTCCCCATAGGGCTGCTCTGAGGAGAGCATCTAGGGTCCCAGATTCCCTTCCTGGCAGCATCTCCAAGATAGGGCTGAGAGAGACGCCTGCCTGCCTGCAACCTTGGAGAAGCCGCTGCCAGTCTGGGAAGACAATACTGAGCGAGATGGACCAAAGGTCTGACTCAGTATACAGCAGTTTCCTACCTTCCTATGTTCCTAAATACTACATGGTGGTATACAGATATAAGATGTGATCCTGCACCCTGCTCTCTTAGAGGACCTGCACATTCTGCAACCTGAAATGTACAGTTGTCTTTCCTCATTGCTCCTCAGCCCCCAGTGAGCAGCACAGTGGGACGGCCTGCCTTATGCTGTGGTGGTGGGCTCTCCTTTACTCCAAGTTTTCAAACAGACAGCCGTCTGTCAGGGAAGCTATAGCAGATACCTGCACTGAGCAGAGGTTGGACTAGATGACCTCTGAGGTACCATCCACATCTAACATTCTGTGATTCCATGATTCCATGACTTTAACTGCAGGTTACAGGGATTGAATTTGAGACCTTCTTCATGCAAAGCAGATGCTCTTCCTGAGCATTAGTATTATTTTTTATTGTTAGATTTATATCCCACTCTTCCTCCAAGGAGCCTAGAGTGCTGTCCACTGTTATGTTTATCTTCACAACAACCCTGTGAGGTACGTTAGGCTGAGAGACACGTGACTGGCCCGGAGTCACCCAGTGAGTTTCATGGCTGAATGGGGATTTGAATTCAGGTCTCCCCGATCCTAGACCAGCGCTCTAACCACTACACCACACTAGCTCTCTACACATCTCGGGATCAGGTGGGATACCATTTTCAAACCCACCAACTTGTTGACTAAGTGCTGTCAAGTTGGCGTCAACTCTTAGCAACCACATAGAGAGATTGTCTCCAGGATGATCTGTCTTCAACTTGGCCTGTAAGGTCTCTCGGTGATGCATTCATTGCTGTCGTCATCAAGTCCATCCACCTGGCTGCTGGTCGTCCTCTTCTTCTCTTTCCTTCCACTTTCCCCAGCATTATGGACTTCTCAGGGGAGCTGGGTCTTGGCATCATGTGTCCAAAGTCTGATAGTTTGAGCCTGGTCATTTGTGCCTCGAGTGAAAATTCTGGATTGATTGGTTCTAGCATCCAACTTATATTCTTATACAAATTCATGGAGGACAGGTCTATCAGTGGCTACTAGTCTGAGGGCTCCTGGCCACCTCCAGCCTCAGAGGCACAATGCCTCTCAATCCCAGCTGCAGGGGAGCAACAGCAGGAGAGCGGGCATGCACATGCCTCTTGCCTGTAGGCTTCCCAGCGGCATCTGGTGGGCCACTGTGGGAAACAGGATGCTGGACTAGATGGGCCTTGGGCCTGATCCAGTGGGGCTGTTCTTATGTTCTAACTGATTTCTGAGCTTTCAGAGGGGCTTTCCCTCAGAGAACTGCAGTCCCCAGCTTAAGGGGTGATGATGCCTCAAACGACACCCACCCTGTTGCCCTCATCCTCCCAGAGACATCATGATCTATCCTTAATAGCCGAGGAATTATGGAACACCTCCCCCCCGCGAGCCCAAGTCTATCATCCCCTGATCTTCCGCAGCAGTGAATTACCCCGGCTGAGTTCATTGCTTTTAGCCTGTCTTGGCTTTATCTAGCCATTAATCTAAGTGAAAAGGTCCCCGGCACGCTCTGTTTGGGGCAGGGCAAGAGGAGGGAGGGGGGACGCAGTAAACCTCGGCAATTAATTCCGAACGTCCCCTCGTTGGGAGACTGTCACGGCGGGCATCTGTCTTGCTGCGTCCGCTTGTTCTCTGCTCAGTAAGAAAACATTCCCTCCGGCGGCTTGGCCAAGGGAACCGCACAGATGGGCTCACACTGGGGTCACGGACAGAGTGGTGACTAAAAAAAAAAATTCTGTGTGTGCGATTGCAGAATTAAGCGACTGAATTGGTCACCCCAGGAGGTGGCTGTAAAAAGGGAGCAGAGGTGGCTTTAAAAGGGGATCTGTCCAAGGTGTGGTGGAGGAGAGGTCCGTCCTTGGACTAGCTAAAGGGAGCCTCCAAATTCAGAGGCAGCATACCTTTAAGCACCAGTTGCTGGAAAGCAACAACAGGAGAGGGCTAGTAGTGTTGCGCCTTGCTTGTGGCCGGCTGGAGCTTTGGTCGGATGCAGAGGAGCTTCTGTTCTTAAATCAACCCACACTTCGGGGTCGTCTTGCTCCATAGGAATCTGCCTGCCCACTTAGGTCAGTAAGGGGGCCTCTGTTCTGGCTCCCACTGCTGTCAATCGGAGATCAGACTGCTGGGGATTTGGTGCAGGGACTTCTCAGTACTTGCCCCTTGTGACTGAAATGCCCTCCTCTAGGGGCTCTGCCTGGCTTCATATTTTACTTTGTGAAAGTGGTGGAGGCCATTCTTTTACTCTCTGAGCTTTTGATTCGTTTTAGATTGTTGCTCTAAAAAATAAGAAGAAGAAAATCACATGCCTGTTCATTTGAGTGGCATCCCCTCCCTCCAAAGATGCTTTGTTTATTTGTCTCCCCCCCCCCCCGCCCCTGACCCAATATTGTTTCCCAGGCTTTCTAAGTGGCTTCTTTGATGTATTGATGTTTTATTGTATTTTATGCTGTTCCTTCCTTGACAGGATCTATCCATCCCATTTTTCAGGCTATGCTGAATAGGGACCATGGAGGGAAGGTGTGTTTGGGGGGGGGGGGCTGCTGGACCTTCCCTCCATGACCTCTAGATGGTGCTAGAGCAGCAGCAGCATCAGTGGGCTCAGCCTTTCCTTGCTTGCTACCTGTGGTGGTGGAGGGATGGGGAAAAGGAGAAGAGGAATGGGTGGGTGTCCGTACCACCGCACACACGGCAATTTCTCTAATGGCTTTCTTCGGCTTGATAGAGATGGAAGGCAGGCGCTTGTTGCTAGGGCAATTCCCAGAGAGAGATAATAAGAGATCATTTTGAAGTGAGCGGAACTTTAATGGCACATTTTGGTAATGAGGGAGTGCAGAGTAATGACCAGAGACCTCAGGGTGAGATGAGAGAGAGAGAGAGAGAGAGAGAGAGAGAGAGAGAGAGAGAGAGAGAGAGAGAGAGAGAGAACTAGATAGGGCTGTTGCAAGGTGTACCTTGCTTTCAGTAGGATTCAGAGCCTTTGTTCGGTCCTAACCCCGTCTTAATAGGGATCCCCATAACTTAACCCTAGAACATTTTGCCTATGATAGCCCTGGAGATGACAGCCAGCACATATAGTGGTTAGAGTGCTCAACCTAAGGGAGGAGACCTAAGGGAGGAGAGCTGGTCTGGTGGCAGCAAGCATGACTTGTTCCCTTAGCTAAGCAAGGTCTGCCCTGGTTGCATATGAATGGGAGACTAGAAGTGTGAGCACTGGAAGAGATTCCCCTTGGGGGGTGCAGCTGCTCTGGGAAGACAACAACAACAACAACAACAAATTTATATACTGCTTTTCAACAAAAGTGTCCAAAGCAGTTTACATAGAGAAATAATAAATAAATTAAATGGCTCCCTGTCCCCAAAGGGCTCACAATCTAAAAAGAAACTTAGGACAGACACCAGCAACAGTAACTGGAAGTACTGTGCTGGGGGTGGATAGGGACAGTTATTGTCCCCCTGCTCAATAAAGAGAATCACCATGTTACAAAGAGCATCGAGGTTCCAAGTTCCCTCCCTGGCAGCATCTCCAAAATAGGGCTGAGAGAGATTCCTGCTTGCAACCTTGGAGAAGCCGCTGCCAGTCTGTGTAGACAATACTGAGCTAGCTGGACCAAGGGTCTGACTCAGTATGTGGCAGCTTCCTATGTTCCTATGAAGGGAGACTTGGGTTCAAATCCTTGCTCAGCTGTGGAGCTCACTAGCTGACCCTGGTCTCCACCTCTCAGCCTACCCTACCTCACAGGGATGTGAAGATGGTAAATTGTGGTCTCTGTCCTAAGCTCCGTTGAGGGCGACATGCCCTCCGTTTGCTTGGCTGGGGTTAATTGACTCTTCTGCCTCCATAACCGAGGCTAATTGGCTTGCCAATTTTTGTACAGCGCCTAGGCATAATGGGTGCCTGGTGGTAAATACTATTATCGATAATACTAATGATACTTAAAAGAAGAACTGGGATTAAAATACAATACAATAAAAATATAAAAATATAACACAATAAATTTGAAGCAGTAAGAAAGAAGTGCCTCAGAGGATGTGCAGAGTGAATGGACACAGACACTAAGCGTCTGAGAGAGTAACTTCCGGGCCTGTTTGAGTCGTCTTCTTGAGTATCCTCTGCCCTTGCTTCCACCCACCGTTAGTGTGGTTCTCCTGTTCTCCAGGCAGAGAGCTGTGCTCAGCAATCCTGAGGACTAGCAACTTAACCGATCCCTTTACAATGAAGCGGAGAGAGCAGGCTTTTAGCTGGAGCGGGTCCTCACTGGCTCCCTGCTCTGCTGAATCAACAGCAAGGAAGCCCAGCTCTGCCAAAGGCTCTCAGGATGACGCCCAAAGTGCGAACCCCTCCCACACCAGAGACAGTCAGCGCACCACACTGACATCAATGGCACGACTCCAGGGTAAAATTGCTGCCGTTTGGAGGCCGGGCAAGGTGTGGGCTGCTTCCCTCTGACGGGGTGAAGAGTTATTTTAGCTAATCAAGGGTGATTTCAGCTAATCAAGGCTTTCCTTTCAAAGTGGAGACAAGGCATCCAATTAACATTAAGGTGCCGCTAGGTGATCTTCAAGGAGCAGCCCTTTGACAATAGCTGCTAATAAGTCTCAATGCCGAAAAGACATTTCCCCAACAAAACAGGACCCACCTCATCATGGGCTGAACGCTTGGTGCTTTAACAAGCAACAGGGCGAGGCTCTTCTCGCTAACCTCTCCAACTTGCCCAATGTATGGCGATATATACCGATTTTCTTTCTTTTTTTCTTTTAATATTTCTGCCCCACTTTTCCTCCAAGGAGCCCAGAGAGGTGTGCATGGTTATGCTTCACAACAACCCTGTGAAGCGGGTTAGGCCGAGAGAGAAGTGCCTGGCCCGGAGTCACCCAGAGAGTTTCATGGGATTTGAACTCGGGTCTCTTTGGTCCTAGTCCAACATGCTAACCACTACACCATGTTGGCTCTCTACTCCTTGGTTTCCCCACCACCACTGCAGGAAACTGGAGAGAGCAGGGAAAGTAGGTGTGATCCCAATTCTTCCTCCGTATGTCCACATATGACATGTTCCTTAATTCAAGGATTTTCCCCATGACTGCCTCTTTATTTGGGGCAGAGCCTGCATGGGAGAATGGTTGCTTGCAGTCCTTGATCGCACGGTTGAACACATGAAGCTGCTGCCTGCTGAGTCAGGGCTTTGGTCCATCCAGCTGATCACTGCCTACACTGGCTGGCAGCAGCCCTCCAGCAGTCTCTCCCAGCCTTGCTCAAAGACATCAGGAATTGAACCCAAGACCATCTGCATGCGAAGTGAGTGCTTTACCACCGCCACACTCCCTCTCTGAGCAAATGAACACATGTAGCGGCTTTCTGCGGAGTCAGGCCCCGCTTGTCTAGCTGCCTGCTATTGATGACCGGCAGCAGCTCTGTCTCTGGGATTTCCAGGAGGCGTCTTTCCCAGCCCTGCCTGGGGATGCCAGGAATTGAACACGGGTCCTTCCTTCTCAAGGGGGAAAGGCACAACCCAGCTTATTCACGAGTGCATTTTCAGAAAACCCCTTCCCCACACAGAACAGGCACTCTTGGGTACCTACTGAAATCTACTTCTTTATTTACAAGATTTATATCTCGTGCCTTCACCAAATCTCAGGGCAGCAAAGGCTATCCGCCAGAGGCAACCGTGACAACAAAAGACTTAAGATCAGTCCTCAGAACCAGAAGAAACATACCTAAAGACAATCTAAAAGCAGGAATTAAAGTACCAAAAGAAGAAGAAGAAAAGAAAGGAAAGGAAATCTACACAGAGAGAAAAGCCAAAACCAGTTTAGCTCACTGATAGGGAAACTTGTTTTGCCAGTGCTGTCTTGAAATAACTCCTACTTATCTGACGGCAGCCTGACAGCCCAGCACTGATGCATGTTCACTCAGGAGCAAGTCCAATATTTGATGGGGCTTCCTCCCAGAAGAGTGCGGGTGGAGTCTCAGAGTAGCACCTCCCTATATGCGTGTTATTCAGTGTTCCTCTGAGTGGCTAGGTCTTATTTGCTGGGTAAATGATACGCCAGCTCTGTCTGTTTCTTGAGATAAATGATCTCAGAACATCTGCCGGTCACCTCCGGACTTGACTACTGCAATGCTCTCTATGTGGGGCTGCCCTTGTACGTAGTCCGGAAACTGCAGTTAGTCCAGAATGCGGCAGCCAGGTTGGTCTCTGGGTCATCTCGGAGAGACCATGTCGCTCCTATCTTAAAAGATTGACACTGGTTGCAGATCTTCTCCAGGCAAAATAAAAGGCCTTGGTTTATACCTATAAAGCCCTAAACAGCTTGAGCCCCGGGCATTGAAGAGAACATCTTCTTCGCTATGAGCTCCACCACTCATTGAGATCATCAGGAGAGGTTCGTCTCCAGTTGCCACTGGCTCATCTTGTGGTTACTCAAGGACGGGCCTTCTCCGTTGCTGTCCCAAGACTTTGGAACGCACTCCCTGCTGAAATAAGAGCCTCCCCATCTCTGGGGAACCTTTAAAAAGGCACTGAAGACATATTTGTCCACCCAGGCTTTTAATTAGATACTGTTTTAATACTTTGATGATTCTGAATAGTTTTGTTTTAAGTTTTAAATTGTTGTAATGTTTAAACCTTTTTTTATTTGTCATTTTCACTGTTTTGTTGTCAACCGGCCAGAGACTTGCAAAGTCTCTTGGGTGGTATACAAACATGCAAAATAAATAAATAAATAAATAAATAAATAAATAAATAAATAAATAAATAAAACAGACCCCGGATCGTGGCCTTCAGCTTTCGTGGGAACCCTGGCCGGGTTCCGAAATAGGCTGTGCAGACCGTAAGCATCTTTCCTCTGCCGAAGTCATGAGGGAGATGTTCTAATCAGAGACAGATCCCTCCCTGGCAATCTCTCGCTCTGATTTTCTAAGCATAGGTTGGCGCTTCATGCTGAGAAGATGCTAAGTCAGGGGGAAAGGGAAGCAGAGGATCAGCACACCTCCACCGTGTCTGATGGTGCCGGAAGGCGGGGTTGCAAACCACCCCAGCTCTGCTTTCGGCTCTAGGCTCTAAATCGTTATCATTGTTCTTGCTTTCTCTCTGAGGTTCATCAAATTGCTTCCTCTCACGATGAGTCACCAAGTGAGGAAGAACAAGGGACTGGATGGAACATCGGAAGTTGTCTTATACGGAGTCCAGCCTTTGCTCCATCTCTCTCAGTACGGACGACCCTGACTGGCAGCAGCAACTCACCAGGGTTTCAGACAGGGGTGTCTCCCAGCCCTACCTGAAGATGCTGCCAGGGAGTGAGCCTGGGCCCTTCTGCGTGCAAAGCAGAGCTGGGGACCCATCCTCTAAGCTGGGGGTGCTCAACTCCGGCCCCCCTGCAGATGTTGGCCTACAAATCTCCCATAATCCCTGGCTACTGGCCACTGTGGCTGGGGATGATCGGAGTTGTAGTCCAGAAACAGCTGGGCGGGGGGCAAAGTTAAGTGGGCCTGATCTATCTTACAGTGCTCAAATGCAAACCCTGCTTAGCAAAAGGGGACCCATTCATGCTCTCCGCCCCCCATGGGCCCCACAGGAGTGGCTCCCCAGTGGCCGATCACTGGGTATGGAAGGCTGTGCCTTCCACCCCCCAAGTCAAACTCCTCAGCCACACAGCTCCCTGCCCTCTTGACGGACCACTTGGCCTTTCTCTCCGGAGCCCTTTCCATCGGCCCAAGCGTTTGAAAAGGTCAAGGTGCCATTGACCACTCACGCCAAGGCACTGACCTTTTCTGCAGGGAGCAGCCAGCAGTCCAGAAGTGTACAGGCAACCTGTCAGTGCTCTGACCCCTAGGAATGTAAGGGTGTGTGTGTGTGTGTGTGTGTGTGTGTGTGTGTGGAATTGAGTCTTGCCTCCGAGTACCCGTTCCAATTGAGTGAAATTGCTCCCTCGCATTCAGCACACCCAAAGTCACAAACAAGGGGTCCTAGGAAAAACAGATGGATCCACAGTCTGACTCGCTGTAAGACAGCTTCCTAGGGGAAGAGGGGCCCTCAGCTCAGTGGCAGAACATCTTCTCTGCATGCAGAAAATCCCTGGTTCTGTCCTTGAAAGCATTTCCAGGTAGGGCTAGGAGAAATGCCTGCCTGAAAACTTGGAGAGCTGCTGCCAGTCAGGGTAGACAATACTGAACTAGATGGACCAAGGGTTTGACTCAGTTGGCAGCAGCTCCATATATTCCTATATGATGGCCGCCGGCCGTCCTCGTTCCCTGGCTTTTTGCTTGCCTTGTTGGCTTCTGGAGGTGGGGCAAATGGTCCCAAGTTCCCTCCCTGGCAGCATCTCCAAGATCGGGCTGAGAGAGGTTCCTGCCTGCCGCCTTGGAGAAGCTGCTGCCGGTCTGTGCAGACAACCCTGAACTAGGTGGACCAAGGGTCTGACTCCGTATATGGCAGCTGCCTATGTTGCGACATCCCTAAGCTGGGTGTTGGCCTGTGTGTGCCAGTGCACACTCCTAGCTGCCTGCCCCGTTCTCAGCCAGCCCGCCCGCCCAGCACGCAGCTGCAGAAACTGGTGGCCAAGCTCCGACGTGCGACCTCCGCAGACAAATTGCTTTCTGGGTAACGTGTTCCAGAAGGGCCTAAAAAAAGAACTGACACCCCTGCGGCGAGCTTATTTTGGAAAAAATTGGCTTGCCCGCTACGAAAGATTAAGTGCAGGCTGGCTTTAATTTGTGTGCTACAGTCTTGTTAATAACAATATCTAATTAAGGCATCTGGTGACAACTCCGTGTGGAGAAAAAGATCAAGAGGGCTTTATTGGGTTTTTCAATAGACTCTGGCACTGTGGACTTGAATGAATCCATCTCAGCAGGACAACCTTTGTTTGTCGAAATCTCTCTCTCTTGCCTGGCAGCCTAGTGCTCTGGGCCTCTCCCCACTTCTTGTCGGAGATCCAGCCCTTAAAATTAAACTCATCCTTCTTACGATGATGGCTGTTTGGGGCGGGGGGATGGGGGATTCCGATGCCATGAAACTGGCCATCCTGGTGTGACATTCCAAGGGGGAGAGATGAGATGGGGGTGGTGAGAAAACGGTGGCATGAAGATTCCAATGAGCTTTTATAAAGGTAAAGGTAAAGTGTGCCGTCCAGTCGGTTTCGACTTTGGTAGAATACAGGAGGGGTTGACCACTGCCTCCTCCCACGCAGTATGAGACGATGCCTTCCAGCATCTTCCTCTGTCGCTGCTACCCAATACAGAAGTTTCCCATATTCTGGGGAACATAGCAGTGGGGATTCGAACCGGCAACCTCTGGCTCGCTAGGCAAGTCATTTCCCCGCTGCACCATTAGGTGTCTTGTATATATCCAACATTAGACCTCTGCAGCTGTTCAGCTTGATTGCATCATGTTCATGAAGGGTAGAAAGGAGGAAAACCAGACAGACAGATTAGGAAGGAAGGAAGGAAGGAAGGAAGGAAGGAAGGAGATAGAAACATAAGCATGGAAGGGAAGAAGGATGGATGGATGGGTGGGTGGGTGGGTGGAGAAAGATGGAACAGACAAATACAAAACCTATGTTGCTTTGGAATTCTGTAGGTAGGGGCTCCTCACCTGAGGAGATGTGTGATTCCTACACCTGGTCCTTGTTGATCTCAGGTCCGGGAAAGGGGTAAATAAGAGCCCCTGGTGGCGCAGTGGTAAAACTGCCGCCCTGTAACCAGAAGGTTACAAGTTTGATCCTGACCAGGGGCTCAAGGTTGACTCAGCCTTCCATCCTTCCGAGGTCGGTAAAATGAGTACCCAGAATGTTGGGGGGCAATATGCTAAAAATCATTGTAAACCGCTTAGAGAGCTCCGGCTATAGAGTGGTATATAAATGTAAGTGCTATTGCTATTGCTATTGCTAAACCCTGACACAGCTGACCCCCCCCCCCGCCCGTTTCAAAATGTTCATTGCTCAGATGTATAAAAACCACACGATGTTCTTTAATACCCATAATTGGAACTTTCAAGCAATTATATCTTCCCACAATGAGGACTATTATATGCATTACATATAGATATGTGGTTTTAAAAATCTTTTTAAAAACTTGTTTCTGTTTTTCGTTTGCAGGCAACCAGCATGGATGAAAGGATGAATGGGTGGAAAAGAAAAGCAGCCGAGAAGAGGAAATTTAGAGCACTTATGGCAGCAGCTCTAAATGTTTCTTGTGCAGAATATCATCTTTCTGGTCTCTTCTTATTCTTTTCCTCACTATGATAATTTCTTAGCTTACCGCTAGTCCTCAAAAGCTGGATATGTTGTCCCTGCCCATGCGCACAACAGGTTTCCTTAGAATGTCCACCGCTGTTGCTGGCACAGCTGAAGAGGCAAGCCACTTTACTCAATGAGGGTTGCCTCTTCAGCAAGATGCCATATTAGAGCTCTGTACGTTTATCTTACCAGGAGGAGCCCCAACTGGTGGAAAGAGCGGATGCACTCTATCGGCGATTATGAGCCTCGTTCGTGTACAGATGGCTTTTGCGTGCGCCTATAATTGCTGTTGTCCTGAAGCTGTTGGAGTGAGAAATTGTAACTTTCCCAGTGCAAAGTAAAGATGGGGATTTAATGATCGACTCTAACTTGGGTGCCTCGAGTTAGGCGGTTCCTCCCTGTTCCTGGGGAACGGTGGCGTGTGTGTTTCTGTGTGTGTGTTTTCCACTTAATTAACCAAGGAACGCCAGAGCCGCGGAAAGGGAAGCTTCACTTTCAACCAGACTGAATGGCAATTAAGGGCATTTTCACACACGGACAGTGACAAGCCATCATTTCTCTGGGACCAGGGCAAACTTACAACCTGCCTCCCGTTCTGAGCAAAAGCCCTTCTCTGTTCTGAAACATTCGAGGACTGATTGGTGTCCTTTTCGTTTCTTCTAGGTCCCTTTGTTGAAGCACCTCTCATTTCCAGAGGCCTGATTGCTATGCACAGCTAGGCATGGCAGTGAGCAGTGAGCATGCATTCTTACTAATTATCCACCAAATGGCCAATGCCCTTTAGACAAGACCGTGCTCTTGTCTCTGGGGCCTCGGGGCCAGCTCTTCTCTGCACTCCAGAGACCGCGGGTCTAACTCCAGTGGAGATCGTGGACTCTGCACTCCAGTCTTGCGATCGTGGACATGAATTCCCCCTTTGCTAAGCAGGGTCAGCCCTGGATTGCATTTGAATGGGCGGCAGCATGTGAGCACTGGAAACTATTCCCCTTAGGGGATGGGGCCGCAGCTCAGTGGAACAGCATCTGCGTCCTTGCAGGCAGAAGGTCCAGGTTCCCTCCCTGGCAGCATCTCCAGGTAAGGCTGAGGGAGACTCCTGCCCGCAACCTTGGAGAAGCCGCTGCCAGTCAGTGCAGACAATACTGAGCAGGATGGACCAAGGGTCTGACTCCGTATACAGCAGCTTCCTATGGCAACTGACACAAAGGTCAACCTGCCAGCTTTCTTTCTTGTACTGGTAGAAACTTGGCTTCCGGGAATGGGTTGATCTGCCCACTCAACCGAATGGGGCCAGGTCAGAAAAGCAGTTCAGACTGTAATCATATAAGGGGGCGGGGGGAATTGGTGGGTTCAGAAATAACACTGTAAAAATCACCAAAAACTCCAGATCTTAATATATGCAAATATATTAAAGAAGCTGGAGATTAGAAAGGAAAACAGTTCCTCTCTCATGTAAGAAGTTCCAGGTTCAGTTCCCAGCATCTCCAGGTAGGGCTGAGAAAAACCCCTGCCTGGAGCCCCAGAGTGCCACTGCCAGTCAGAGCTGACAATACTGAGCTAGGTGGACCAAGGGTCTGACTCAGTAGGCAGCAGCAGCTACCTATGTCCCTGTGAAAAAGAGCAGTAAACCCTGGTTTCCCTGCAGGTCTGGAAACTCCAACCTTAGGCTGGTTCTAAGCTATAGTGAGTGCAAACCCTTGTTTGTCATGGGGTCTGAATGGAATCTCTGTGCCTCTCTTTTCAAATACACAGTGACCTTGCATAGTTCAGCAGAGAAGATTTCAGAAATGCTCCATTGCCCACAGGGGCTGTGTGTACCGTGTTCCCTGGAACACTGATCCATCACTGGAGAAACTTTTGAGTTCATACCAAAAAAAAAAAAGGAGTTTGGGAGACATCCATCCCTCTTCCGCACAGCAGTATGGTCCTCTGCTCCTTTCTCTACAGAAATTTTTGGCAGGAGACAAAAAACAAAAGTATTATTCCTCTCCAAATCATATCAAATATTTATCAGGATAATTCTCTGGTTGCCGCCGCTGATCGCAGAGACTTCATCATGTAGCAAATCTTGTTACTGTCAGTTCCGGAAAGGCGCCTCGTCTGTCTTTCAGCTCTTTGCAAATCAGGCCTGGTGCTCCCAGATCGAGGACGACGCAAGGCCATAACGACTCGAACATCGATGGGTGGGCGAAAGGGCCACACATTCTTGGGTTAACACTGGTGACTCCAATGACTGCCGCAGATCTAACACTCCGCCCTCCACAACAAGCAGCGTGGGCACTGAACTCGGGTAGGAGATCACACAAGAGTGGGAAAGCATCCTTTCCTGCAATTCGGATTCTTATTCCTCCTTGCCAACCCTTGAGGGGGAGACACCAGCTATGGCCACTAGGGGGAGCTGAAAAGCTCTCCCCATGCTAAATCAAAGGTGTCCCTTGGCCCACTTTACAGGGGTGATTCCCAGGCTCTCTGTCATAACACGGCCTGAAGATGCTTCTCAGTCCCAAAGGGGCCCACACTGTAAAAAAGAAACACAGGCCAGCCAGAGCCACTGGAGGCATGCTGGTCTTGTGGTAGCAAGCATGAATGGTCCCCTTTGCTAAGCAGGCTCCACTCTGGTTTGCATTTGAATGGGAGACAAGGTGTGTGAGCACTGGAAGAGATCCCCCTGAGGGGATGGGAAGAGCAGCTGCCTGCTTGCATGCAGAAAGTTCCAATTTCCCTCCCTGGCAGCATCTCCAAGAGAGGGCTGAGAGAGATTCCTGCCTGCCTCCTTGGAGAAGCCGCTGCCAGTCTGGGTAGACAATACTGAGCTAGCTGGACCAAGGGTCTGACTCAGTATATGGCAGCTTCTCAGCTTCACTTAACAGGGTGCCTTTTTGACCAGGGAATCAAATCAACCCCTACTGCAGTGTCACTATGGATCTGCTACGCATGCTTCCGTGCTTCCTGTGTTGAGACACCACAACCCCCGCGCTGACATTTCCGACGCTTTCTTTCGGGTTTCATCTTTGTGCTATGGTGCTACAACGTCGCAAGTCCCTTGCAGAAAAATAGCGGTATTTTCCCACAGGGGCGCACCTAGGTTATTTGGGTGCCTGGACTGTGCCGCCGCAAGGCCCCCCGAAAACTACTTTGGGGTCCTTCTTTTCTTGCCCCAGCCGCGGCAGCTGGAGTGACGCTGGGCCTGTCCATTTGGTCCAGCAATTAGCAAGAGACACTGGGCCGAACGGACAGGCCCAGCGTTGCTCAGGCGGCCGCTGCCGGGGTGGGGGAAGAGAAGGACTGCTCGGCTGACCCCCCTGGCAGCCACCCCTCGGTGGCTGAAATTAAAAACAATGGAGGTTCGGCGCAGTGGGGCATGCAGGAGCCCCCCTGGACCTTGGAGGGCACGGAGCGGGCCCCCTAGGTCCAGGAGTTAGAGCGCCTGTGTTTTCCCCTTGTGGGAGTTTGAGATCCTGGGGAGAGTTTTCCATACGATCCTGCCAAGCCGAAACATTTTATTGCTGTTCTAGGGTGTCATCTGGAAAGCACCCAGTTCTCTACCCCCAGCACTTTCCCACATGGGCTGTACCCACTGAGTTCCAGCCCTTCTGTTGCAAGGTACTTGCCCCACAACGGCCTCCCAATCTGAAGACATTAAAGGGGGAAAGTTCCCATTTCTCGCTGGGAGAAGCTGCGGAATTCTCCCCCTTCCCGCCGAGGGGGACTCAAAACCTGGCACTGGGGCCGGGCGGCAGATTGCAAGCAGCTCCCCCCACTCCTTGTTTCCTTGTTGTCTTCTCCAAACAATCTGCCAATTCGTCATCACAAAATTAAATATTTTCGAAGGGGCTTCGAGGCTGATGACAGACTCCAGACTGATCCGCTCGGGTGGAAAGAGAGAGGTGGCTCTCCGCCCCCCCACAGGATTTCTGCAAAAGCCACGGCTTCACAGTGGCTGGGAGACAGGTTGACAACTCCAAGCTGCCGGGGAGTGACTTCGTGAAGGTTCTTCTTTTTTTTTTTGAGGGGGGGGGAAAGGGGGGGGGAGAAAAAGCTGCAATCTGGAAAGAGTTCAGTGCCAAAAGGAAGGGATACGGATAGCATACCCAAGGATGACTCCAAGGGGGTGGCAAAGGGGAACAGGCACTCCCCCACAAATATTCCCCACTCCCCCTGTCAGTCCCTCACCCACCAGACTGGGCCTTGACACATAATTGACTGACTGATTGATTAAGTGCCGTCAAGTCAACTCTTAATCACCACATAGATAAATGATCTCCAAGATGATCTGTCTTTAACTTGGCCTTGAAGGTCTCTCAGTGGTGCATTCATGGTTGTCGCAATTGAGAGGAGAGCTGGTCTGGTGGCAGCAAGCATGACTTGTCCCCATAGCTAAGCAGGGTCTGCCCTGATTGCATATGGATGGGAAACCAGAAGTGTGAGCACAGGAAGAGATTCCCCTGACGGGATGGAGGCGCTCTGGGAAGAGCATCTAGGTCCCAAGTTCCCTCCATGGCTTCTCCAAAATAGGGCTTAGAGAGATTCCTGCCTGAAACCGTGGAGAAGCCACTGCCAGTCTGTGAAGACAATACTGAGCTAGATAGACCAATGGTCTGACTCAGTATATGGCAGCTGCCTATTTTCCTGAGTCAAAGTCTTGGTCCATCTAGCTTAAGATTGAAAAAATGTGCTCCTACAAATTCTCCATTCCCCACCAAGAGAAAAACAGAGGCTGCGATTTACCAGGGATGAGCGCCAGCAAATAAAGACAGTTCCTGGAAAATAGAAACAGTTGGAGGATGATGAAATTGGAGACGCCGAAGAGTTACGGAGCAGCTGTGTTAGCCTGCAGCAAACACAATAAAGAAAGAGTCTGGTGCCACCTGAGAGACTCACAGAGTGACTGTGGCATGAGTTTTCATGGTGGGAGTCTTCATTCTCCCTCTGATTCAAAAGTTATGCCCTTGCAAGGCATGGCCTTTACGAGACATAGCACATCCTGCAGCTGCGTGTAGATGAACACGCATGAACACTAAGGCACCAGGCATCTTGTCTCTAGTGCATATGTGTGAAAATGAATGCATACACACTCTAAGCACTGTGCATCCTCTCCCTTGTGCACATGTGTTTAAATGAATGCGCATGAGCACTAAGGCACCAGGCATCTTGTCTCAAAAGAGCACATGTGAAAATGCATACACGCTCAAAGGCACTATGCATCTAGTTTGGGGGGAACACATGTGTAAATGAATGTGAGTGAACACTAAAGCACCATGCATCTTGCCTCTTGCCACATGTGCAAAAAATGAATGTGCATGTATACTAAAGCATGTATACCAGACCTCTTGTCTCCAGTGTGCATGTGTGAACATGTATGCATATGAATTACAAGACCATTACGCATTTTGCCTCTCATGCATGTGTGCAAATAAATGCACATGAATGCGAAGGCATCATGCATCTTGACTCTTGCCGACTTTTGCCTATGTGAGTCAATGAGTGCGCATGGTCACTAAGGCACTATGCAGTGCACACAGCCTGCTGATTTGTATATGGCTTCCTCTGCTGAGGCACAGCAAGTGGCAGAGAGGTGGTTGCAGACAGAGTAAACAAATACAGCAAGGGAGGGCAGGAGGCAGTGATGTAGTGGAGCAGGAGTGGTCAGGAGCGGAGGTCTGGCACTTCTCCCCCCATGAGAAACTAGCCTTCTTGTGGTGGCAAGCATGCATTCCCCCCAAATTGCCAAGCAAGGTCTGCCCTGTTTTGCATTTGAACAGTATTCCCCTTAGGGCAGGCCGGCAGGGCTGAAGACTCCTGCAAGAAGGAAACTTTTTGTGAGGGTGAGGAGGGGAGAAACCTTTCTGGCCTCGTGGCTTACTCGCTTGGCTTTCCCATATAGTGCTGCTTCTGGTGTGTTAATGTGCAATTTAATTCTCAATTTAAGTTCATGGAATTTATTTCATTTTTACATTGATATCCCGCTCTTCCTCATCACTGTTAAGTGGTGCCGTGGGGAAATGCTGGACTAACAAGCAGGAGGTTGCCGGTTCGAATCCCCGCAGGTACTATTTCGGGCAGCAGAGATCTAGGAAGGTGCTGAAAGGCATCATCTCATACTGTGCGGGAGGAGGCAATGGGAAACCCCTCCTGTATTCTACCCAAGACAATCACAGGGCTCTGTGGTTCTCCAGGAGTCGAAATTGACTTGAGGGCACACTTTACCTTTACCTTCCTCCAAAGAGCCCAGAGTGATGTTCATGATTATATTTATCCTCACAACAACCCTTTGAGGTATGCTTCCTGCATGCTTCTCCCTCCAGGTCAGGAAACTTAACTTATGCTCCCCGTCCGCCCTTATATGCTTCAAATGGAGGAGAGGCTAGTGGGGGTGTTTGACTTTGACGCCTGTGAAGAAGGGGTGTGTCAATGAAAAAGAAAAGTGTGTGTGTGTGTGTGTGTGTGTGTGTGTGTTTTAAAGTCTGAAGTTCCTCCTCCTCCATGCATGGCGGTATCCAGCCAGCAGCACAGATGACTGTCAGGGACAACGACTCCGGCTGTGATCCTGCAATGAAAGTAGGAGTGTTGGAAGCAGGTACCTATTTTCAGCCAACAATCTGGAGGGCTTCTAGAGGGGTTTGGATAACTTCACGGAGGAGAGGTCTCTCAATGGCGACTAGTCGGAGGGCTGTGGGCCACCTCCAGCCTCCAAGGCAGGGTGCCTCTGATTACCAGTTGCAGGGGAGTAATGGCAGGAGAGAGGGCACGTCCTCAACTCCTGCCTGTGGCTTCCAGCAGCATCTGGTGGGCCACTGTGCAAAACAGGATGCTGGACTAGATTGGCCTTCTTGGGCATGATCCAGCAGGGCTCTTCTTACGTTCTTATCTGTTGGTGGGGATGGTGCTCAAAACAGTTGTGGATGAGCTGAAATCCAGCCAATGGTTTTCCTTTCAAAACCTCCCCCCCCCCACACGTTTGCATGCTGGGGGGAAATTCTCTGGCTTCACGCACCACTGCTAAGAGCACTGCTAAGAGTAGGTATGGACTGAGAACTTCAGGGACAGGACGACTTCAGATTCCCCCCCCCCCCTTTACATGCCAAAGTTATACATCGGTAGCTGCTTTATATTGAGTCAGGCCCTTGGTCAATCTAGCTCAGTGCCATATACTCTCCAGGGTTCCAGGCAGGGGTTTCCCCCGACCTACTTGGAAATGCCAGGGATTGAACCTGGAGCCTTTTGGAGGCAAAATATATACCCTACTACTGAACTATGGATGCTTCTGAGTCTGCCTTACGCTGAGTCAGACTCTTGGTCCAACTAGTTCAGGATTGCCAGCACTGACTGGCAGCAGCATGCTGGGGTTTCAGGCAGAACTTTCCCAGCCCTACCTGGAGATGCTTCCAGGGATTAAACCTTGGACCTTCTGTGTGCAAAGCAGGTGGTCTACCACTGAGCTATGGCCCTTCCCTAAAGATTGCGGCAAGGTTTCTGAAAGGCCCGCTTCTCTGCTTTCTGACTGCCCTGAGGATTGCCATGCTTCCTGCCCTTCTGTGGCTGTGCCATTCAGAAGCCTGCCTGCTTGTTGTTCATCCGTCTGCCACACAGGGGCACTGCAGGGCTACATAAAGCACCCCTTCTCCCAGTTTCCAAGTTCTACAAGGAAGGCATAATATGGAGACGGAGGGGAAGCCACTATGGACTTAATTACACTCTCTGGCTGTAAAACAAAAAAAAAAGCACATCACCTTCCTGAGCTACACCGGGCTCTTCTTCATCAGGTAGAAACAGAAGCCCTGCAAGTGGAATTCCGATTCCTAGTTTTGAAAAACCAACTCTGCAATGAAAATCTTAAAATGCCTGTAACTTATGGGCAGCTCCATGGATTTATTGGTCTGACCTCCCCTATCTGAAGCCTATCTGCCGCTCTCGCATCCTGTGACAAGTTCCGGTGTTTAATTCTGCATGGCAGGAAGGAGGGCTTTCCCCTGCTTGTCCTGAATCCATTTCAATCCGTTTCACTGGACCACCCCAAGTGCTAATATTATGAGAGAGAGAGAGAGAGAGAGAGAGAGAGAGAGAGAGAGAGAGAGAAACTCATTTTTATAGACTTTCCCCATACCTTGCAGCCTGTTCTGTCCGAGTTGCTTCCCCCCACACAACTAAAAAGCCACGATCATGTCAGCTTTTCCTCATAGCGACTCAGCTCCCTATGGCAGTATTTTCTAGGCTTCCGCCAAACCTGAGAAAGAGAGAGAGAATATATATGAGATGGGGCTGTTTTGGAAGAATCACAGGTGAAACTGATAAACAGGAAAGCAAAACCAGCCAGGTTGTACGGTGCAGTGGTTAGAGTGCTGGACTAGGATCGGGGAGCCCCAAGTTCAAATCCCCATTCAGCCATGAACCTCGCTGGGTGACCCTGGGCCAGCCACAACTCTTAGCCTAACCTACCTCACAGGGTTGTTGTGAGGATAAACATAACCATGGATGCTGTTCTGGGCTCCACGGAAGTGTAATGGGATTTAAAAGTAGTGAGTGAATGAAGGAGTGAATGAAGCAACTGAAGAGTCCCTTTGGGGGATGGAGAGAAGAATCCCAGAGCTGGAGGGGGCCAAGCCGAACCCTGCAGGAAATCCAGAGCCAGCACAGCTCCACAGCTTTGGCTGCCCAGCCTTGAAGACCTCTAGCATACCCTGCGGGGCTGCCACCAGGAAACTGGTTCAATGGCCAAACGGCAGAATCCCAAATTCTGCGCAGGAAGTGCCTGGAAATTTGCTTTCCTCCTCACCAATCTTCCTTCATGTACTTCCCTAGAGATGTGAAGTCCCGGGGGGGGGGGGAACCCCATGGAAACAAAAGGGGGGAAACCAGTATTTCCCCCAGAAAAAGCCCCCTTCCGCCTTCACATCAGAGGGGCACCCAGGTAATTTTGGAGCCTGGACCTAAAGACCTTTGGAGCCCCCTTCCCTGACTGTGATACACACAGTCTTTTTAACACATGGGCTCTAGAGGGCACAAACAGCAACTGAACTCCCAAGCATGTAAGAATAGAAAACAGGCCTCTTTATGCAAATAGGCATGAGCAGAAACATTTCAACATGCAATGTTAGCAGATTCCCATCCCACAGATTTCTTTCCCCACCCACCCCCATCCCTAGGACAGACTAGGGAGGATTTGGAGGCCCCCAAGGGGTGTGGAGGCCCCGGACATCGGCCCCAAAGTCCAGGGGACATCGGCCCCAAAGTTCACATCTCTAAGTACGCCCCCTGGCATTGCAGAGGGTTGGGCTTCACAGATTCCAAACCTTAGCGGGAAAGTGCAGAAATGTAGTAGAAGCAATCTGTTTCCTCAAGAGCGAGAATGTTGGCTGTCCAAGGGATGGCTGCTTCTCTGCACCTGCATACTTGCAGAAGCTTCCAAGTTCCCTCACAGGCAGCATCTCCAAGATTGGCCTGGGAGAGACTACGGTCTTCAACCTTGGAGAAGCTGCTGCTAGCTTGGGTAGATAATCCTGAGCTAGATGGACCAAGGGTCTGACTCAGTAGAAGGCAGCTTCCGATGTTCCTATGCATACATACCTGCATGCAGAAGGCACCAGGTTCACTCCCTGGCAGCATCTCCAAGTAGGGCTGGGAAAGACGCCTGCCTGCTTGGAGAGCCTGCTGCCAGTCAGTGCAGACAATACTAAGCTGGTTGGACCAAGGGCCTGACGGTATAAGGCAGATTCCTGTGTTCTTCTCTCTCCTTTCTTTTGTGGCAGTACTTTTGACAAAGATCCACTCCACCAGCATAGAGGGACATTTATGGTGGGGCTGTCCCAAGAGAAAACGATTTGGGGGGAGCGTATACAACAGTATACGAAGACGATTCAAGGCCTTTATGGAGGGTGTGGCCCACAGCTGCCATCTTCCCTTCCCATCACCCTTCCCTCTCTACAAGAAAGCGTCTCCCTTGAAGAGTTAACATTGGAGGTCTTAGCGCACCTCCTTGCTGAGTGCTGAAGATTGCTTCGGTGCCTTCTTCCCACCTCGATTCTTTTTCGCAGCATGACAATCTCTTCCGTGGCAGGCCCGTTTGTTTTTAAACTGGATTTGATTGATTTCCCCTCCGCTCCTTCCCCTCCCTGCATTATAATATAAATAGATTTAAGTCCAAGTGAGGCTATTAAGTTATCCTTCACCAATCCATTCCTTTCTCACTCCAGCTCAGGACGGTTATTGTCATGGTTTTAATTTGTTTCGCGCCCGTCCCCGCTGTGTCAGAATTGCAGAAGTCGTATTTGAAGGAGTGGCATTGAATTTCCCTCCCCACCTCTTTGAATCACACACGCAGCCAAGTGGGCTGTCTGGCAAGATGACCTCAGATGGTTTCCAAGAAATTGGTCCTGCATTCTGCGGAAAAACTAAAAGGGCAGTCAACTTCCGCTCTTTCCATTTCCATATGCGCCAATTCCCCTTGTTTACAAGAGACATAAGAACATAATAGCAGCCCTGCTGGATCAGGCCCAAAGCCTACCTAGTTCGACACGCCGCTTCCAGATGCCTCCGGGAAGCCCACAGGCCAGAGGTGAGGGCATGCCCTCTCTCTTGCTGTTCCTCCCCTGCAACTGGTATTCAGAGGCATCCTGCCTGGAGGTGGCCCATAGACACCAGAGGCATCCTGCCTGGAGGTGGCCCATAGACACCAGGCTAGTAGCCATTGATAGCCCTGCCCTCCATGAATTTGTCTAAAGCTCCCTTCAAAACCCTCGAGGCTGGTGACTGTCATCATATACTGTGGCAGAGTATTCCATAGGCGAATTGTGTGCCGTGCGAAAAAGTACTTCCTTTTGTCAGTCTAAAATGTTCTGGCAATCAATTTCATGGGTTGGCCCCTGGTTTTATTGTTGCGAGAGAGGGAGAATGTCTCTCTTTCCACTCTTGGTGAAATGTAATTCACCAAGAAGAGGTCATAGAATCATGGATTATTTGAGATCTACTAATCCAACCCCTTCCTCAGGAGAGCTGGTCTGGTGGTAGCAAGCATGACTTGTCCCCTTAGCTAAGCAGGGCCTACCCTGGTTGCATTAAAATGGGAGACTAGAAGTGTGAGCACTGTAAGATAGTCCCCTTGGGGGATGGAGCTGCTCTGGGAAGAGCATCTAGGTTCCAAGTTCCCTTCCTGGCAGCATCTCCAGATAGGGCTGAGAGATATTCCTGCCTGCAACCTTGGAGAAGTCGCTGCCAGTCTGTGAAGACAATACTGAGCTAGATGGACCCATAGTTTGACTCGGTAGAAGGCAGCTTCCTATGTTCCATCCCCTCAGGTGGCCATGTTCCAGCCTCTGTTTGAAAACCTCTAGAGAAGGAGAGCCTACCACTGCATGTGGCAGGCTGTTCCACTCTCTAACATCTCTTACAGTAAGGGCCTTCTTCTTAATGTCTACCTGGATCCGATTCCTTGCCATTTCAGCCCATTGGTTTCTAGTTTTTAATTGTAAACCACCCTGAGCAATTTTGGAAGGGCGGTATAAAAATTGTATGTATGAATGCGTGAATGAATGAATAAATAGTTCTGCTCTCAGGAGGAGGAGCAGAGAAAAAGCCTTCCCTTTCTTTCACAGACAGCCCATAGGCTATTGGATAACAGCTATCTTCTCCCTGTCGTCTTCTCCTCTCCAGGTTAAACATGCTCAGTTCCTTCAGTTGTTCCTGATAGGGCTTGGTTTCATGTCCCATCACAATCTATGTTGCCCTCCTCTGAACCTGTTCCAGTTTAATCAGCATTCGCCCTAAAATGTGTGACCCAGAACTGGTCACGCGAGGTCTCTCGCTGCCTCTGTGAGTGCGGCTTAGGATTGTATTCACTTTTTTAAGCTACATAGTCAACTTGGGGTCCACTTAGGAGCCTAAACCAATCAATAGAGGTTAGCTGTGATCGCAAAATGGATCTTCCATTCAGAGCCCTTTACCATTTACTGAGGAGCAACAGCAAGTGAAGTTTGCTGCCTTCACACCTCTGTGTCGACATCCATGTCGCCACTATGAAAAAGGGGTGCTGAACTTAAAGGACTGTCAGCAACTTGGCTACCCGGAAGGGAAGTCTAGGAAGACAGTTCACCAAACAAACTGGGTTGCAGAAGCGAAAATATTTCTCTCTCTCTGGCTCAGGCTGAAAGCTGTCGACACGCGGGATGACAAACGTTGTCTTCCAGCGGCTAACTGCAAGCTGTAGACGTGCTTTATAGTCCAAGCTGATAACTCTCAGCGGGCAGGGCTTATCAGCCCTCTGCAAGAGGTGCTTACTTCTCCTGATGGTTTCCAGCTGTGCCCGCTGCCTTGTGACGCGCCTCTGCTGTGGAATCAGTGGGGGTTGCCTGCACAGCTCATCTTCCGGTTCGTCCGTCGCTGTCTCTGCTGCCTCAGACTGCTGTGCCTGCTCCGAAACATCAGCCGGACCTGCCTCAGACATCTCCTGGGAACCGACAACTGGGCCCTGCCCCCAGGCACCCCTGCATCGAGTGAAGGGCTCTCAGCTTCCCCTTCCTCCTCACTATCTGAGAGCGAGGGCGTGACCAGGACCTTTGCTCTGATCTGCTTATCATCTTCTTGCATCTTTATGTCCTGTGCATGTGTCATAGTACCGATGGAGCAGGAAAAACCTTACTTGCTCCTCTGACCACCTGGGTGCCAGTGGGTTTCATTGAGAAGTCTTTTCCATCAAATCAGGGCCACCCCAGGGAAGGCCCTGTTTTGAAATCGAATAGCTCTAATTTTCTCAAGTGAAGACTTTCCTGGCTGGTCTTAATGGGAGAGGGGGAGCATGCATAAGGATAGACATCTAAATGGAGCATTTTTATATTTTTTTGGACTTATGGAATTTAAAATACACGTAGTTTTCCTAAACACCTATAAGACGAGCGATGTTTTTTTAGCGCTAAGCAACATTGGTTACTGGAGACAGAGCAGGGGGTCAGGGCTGCCGAGAGAGGATTCTGCGCACGTCTGTCTATAATTGTTTTCTTAAACGATTTTCTCTTTCCTTTTATAAAAAAATATCTATAAATTGGCCAGCATACAGTTTACACTGCCTGCTGTGGAGACAAATACTTTAATTATATTTTTTTTTCCCGAAGCGGCAGAGAAAAAGAAGGGGAAATTCTGCTACATAAAGCGAGACGGATGAAAAACAGAAAGCCTGTTTGAAAATAAAACCGGATCCCAGTAAGAAAGGCTTGAGAAACAACAGAAGTGGGGGGAAATGAAAGGAAAGAGCAAAATTTTGCTAAGGAGCAGGCGGCTGGCCTGATATGGCAGAAGGTTCCGAATGCCTTTGCAAGCAGACCCTGAAATGCAAAATTGCCAGGATGCCAGCATGCCTAATGATCACATCTGTGGGTGTAGAAACCCACCCCTCCAGACCCAAGTGTTTGAGGGTGATTCAGGTATGCAAAATATTTATAGCCTTGGCTTTTAGGGCAGCACCATGAACATTTTAACATTTCAACCTCCCTGAACCATTTTTGGAAGGGTGGTATACAAATCAAATCAAATTTAAAAAAATTACACACATATACACACACACACACATACATATATTAGAGGAGGGGCACAGAAGAGGCACAGCTGCATTTCTGCAAGTGGGAGCATTCCTCATGTTAGACTGTTTTGGAAAGAGGCTTTTGCCTAACTGGCTACCTGATTCCTTAACTGGAGTAGCCTGGTGATTGAATCTGGCAATGTCTGTCTACAAAGCATATGAGTGACCGCCAAGCAAAGCTCATTTCATAGAAACGTAGGGAGCTGCTGCAGACGCAGTCAGGCCCTTGGTCCATCTAGCTCAGTATTGTCTTCACAGACTGGCAGCGGCTTCTCCAAGGCTGCAGGCAGGAGTCTCTCTTAGCCCTCTCTTGTAGATGCTGCCAGGGAGAGAACTTGGAACCTTCTGCATCATGCAAGCAGGCAAGCGCTCTTCCCAGAGCGGCCCCATCCCCTAAGGACATTATCTTACAGTGCTCACACATGTAGTCTCCCATTCATATGCAAACCAGGGCAGATCCTGCTTAGCAAATCCATGCTTGCTCCCACCTAAAGCAGCTTTCCTCCCATTCTGGGGACTGGCCAGTGGTTCAAGGAAACCGGAACTTGTGAGGCTTCCAAACAGCAAAAAACGCTCGTTAACGATCTGAAGTTACCGGCAGTCTTGAAAAGCCTGTCCCGGCTTCTGCCACTGACTCTGCATCCGCCTGCTGATCCAGACAAAAAGAAGAAAAGATCTATTTCTCCCAGGGAATAATTAGATGATCACCTTGCGGTGGATGAGATGAGATCCGGCTTCCCAACCGGTCCCTTCAAGAGAGGAGCGGATTATTCTAATGTTCACAGCCTGGCTTGCTGGAGACTCCGCCAGTTCCCCATATAATTAAGACTGTCAGTCAAGCAGCGGGGCCCAAACACCACATACTTTGCGACTCGCCAGGGCGGCAGAAAGGACTTCATTGCATTGTGAAGACAGATGCCACTTCTCTCCCCACCGCACTCCCCAGATCCTTCTCTTTTTCTCTTGTTCAGATCAGTATTGAGGTGGCTCGTTCAGGAACCGCGAAGGGGATAATCGAAACCAGGAAAAGGGGGAGAAAAAAAACACCCCAATGTTTAAAGTGGAACATAAGAAGTTGCCTTATACCGAGCCAGACCCTTCTTCTATCTAGCCCAGTGTTGTCTTCACTGACTGGCAGCAGCTCTCCAAGGCTGCCAGGGATTGAACTGGAGACCCTCTTCATGCAAACTTTTTAGAGAGCCCTTCTCCCTCATGAATTGGCCCAAAGTGGTCAGAATTGGTGGCCATCTAAGCTTGAAGTGTTGGCTGGCTGGCTGGTTTGTGCACAATAAAGTCATACTTCCCGATAACCGACAGAGACTAAATTTTGCACACACACAACCCTGCTACTGAAAGTTGTCGAATGCACTATTCTCTGTTCTGGGAATATGCCGGGAGAAAGCGGTGAATGAATTTTGTTGTATTTTCCAGAAGACATTCTGAGTATAACTCATGTTTTAACTGTTATTGTTCTGAACAGATTTTTAACACCCAGTCATAAGAGCAACCACTCAAAAACAACATCAGGCCCTAGGGAAGAAGATTCACATTTCTCAGATTCAAATTCAAATTTATTATATATGGTCACCATTCAATAAAATGAATAACTGGTTGAAGTTGAAATCCTACAGATTTCAAGCTGTTTTTCCTTCCCCACAAGCATGTTGACAAAAAACTTCTACTACGTATATTAATTCCTTGAACTTTCTTGTAAGTGTCATCCATGCAAAATGACTTTGCCCAATCAATGACAGGCCTCACCTTCTAGTCACTATATATGTGGCAGCCATTTCCTTTAGGAGCCTTTATCCTATTGAGAGGGAAACAGGCTGTACATACATAGGAAGCTGCCATATATTGAGTCTATCTAGCTCAGTATTGTCTACACAGACTGGCAGCGACTTCTCCAAGGCTGTAGGCAGGAGTCTCTCCTAGCCCTATCTTGGAGATGCTGCCAGAGAGGGAACTTGGAACCTCGATGCTCTTCCCAGAGCGGCTCCAGAGCGGAGGGGAATATTTGGGGCTCCAAACAAGAGATTTTGAACCAGGATTTCAAGGCTTGTAAAAAAGGCTCAGAACCTGGGAGGGATGCAATAAAGATCTGGAAATCTCACACACACACACACAAAAGGCTAGGATGTCTTGTCATGTCTTTCCAGGCAAAGTGGGTCTCTCTGAGTTTTAAATCACTTCACCACCAGGGGGCTCCCGTGCTCTGGAACACACACACGCAAAATCTAACAGATTATGGAGCGGCCAGGGTTAGCATCTCAGGGTTTCTTTAACAAACAGACAAATCTGTATCATTGCGGGTGTTTGCAGAAAATTTAATTCTGTGTCATTCGCTTAGTTCCCTGTCATAAAAACACTTCCGAGCCATGCAGAGAAGCAGATTCACTTAGGCCTGATGGATTCTTGCATTTCATACCTAATTTGCTTCTTTAAACACACCCCAGAGGGCTGTTAGGGCAAAAGCAATAAAATTGGGGCACTTTAGGGACAGATATTGACCGTGGCATTGGCTTTCGTGAGTTGGAATCCACGTCAGGGGATGCAGGTGGGTAAAAATCCTACTCTTCCTTAGGCTTAGAGGAAGCTGGCAGAGTTGCTATGGCTTCCGTCCCTCTATAGTGCTATCCTGGTACTTTGAAATGCAAGTTACTAGTCCTCTTTATTGCCAAGAGGACTGCAGAATGATGCATCTCCTTTGGCTCTGTGGTTAAAAATATTTCCAGTGTTCATGGATGAGTTGTGAAACCCTCAGGGCTGATGTGAGACCCAGATAGGGAGGAAGTTGCATGTGGAGACGGAGAGGTGTGGTTTGCTGCTACAGTGACCAGAAAATGACACAGCATTTCTGAGACGTTTTTGGCCATGCACACTAGCAGGGCCCCTGGAATGAAAGAGGTGGTGGTGGGGGAAATACCGCAGGCAAAAGGAACTAGAAAAGTGTAACCTCTCAGGCTGATTTTTGCTTCGGCTGAACTCTTAGCACCCACCTTGGATTTTAAACCAAGAGAATACATATTTTAGACGGAGAGTCCTTTTGGGACAGGAAACCATCTCCAGGCCCTGCTGTGACCCTCAGCTTGGGAGCATCCCTCTCCACTGGGCAAAAAGGCACATTTTAAGGTGGTGGTTCTCTTATAGTTATCTCTTATATACCATCTCTTATAGAGGGGAGAGCAACTTCCTCTCTTCAGTCCAGCATAGTCCCTCATGTGTTCCTTTTAGACTGTGATCCCTTTGGGGCAGGGAACCGTCTTCCGGCCTTCTTGTGGCACACAGTTTGAGACTCACTTCTGCTAACTGGGCAAAGTGGCATCCTTTAAATGGATGGCCCTCATCTTTAGCAGGGGAGAGTGAGAGTCCCTGTTCAGCCCAGTTGCTATTCAGGGATTACCGTCTCTCTCAATTCCATCCGGTTTCTACCACACGGCATCTATGTTCTCATTTTCAACCAGGATGCAGTTGCCTTTCTGGACACAGTCAAAGCTGTCTGCAGCCATACACAGTCAGCATTCTTCCTATTTATTTCCACTGACAAATTGGTCCTTGGTAGCCAGTCAGGGATCACAATAGAGAGTAACACTTAATGAGGGTAACACTTAATTGATTGTTCAGATGGCTAGTGATCAGGAATGTATTGAAGTTATATAAAGAGAGAGACCGTAAAGGCCAAGTTGAAGACAGATCATCCTGGAGAGAATCTATCTATGTGGTCTCTAAGAGCCATCACCAACTTGATGGCATTCTATCTATCTGTCTATCTATCTATCTAACTATCTAACTATTCCAGTGGCTGTTGCTTGTGTCTTTTATGCTTTTTAGATTGTGAGCCCTTTGGGGACAGGGATCCTTCTTATTTATTTATTATTTCTCTATGTACAGTGCTTTGGAAACTTTTGTTGAAAAGTGGTATATAAATATTGGTTGTAATAACAAATAAATATTAGTAACTAGCTTAACATACGCAGAGTATCTGTGCGCTAGATGCCTCTTCGCAAACCCCTGCCCACTATCCTTCTATATATAAAGTCCTCTCCTCTACAATCAAGAACATCTTCCAACCAGTAACAGTTGCATTCCAACTGACCTTAACCATCACAGGCTTCTCCTCCCTATCTGCATACGGAATCCCCACTGCCTAATCACCATGGTGCCACAGGCTCCTCCTCCCTATCTGCATATGGAATCCACTGCCCAATCACCACGGTGCTTCTGCTCGCAAACTCTTGCGAGAGCTGCCACATACAGGATTAGCCACAGGTACGCCTTAAAGAATTATACATAAATATAGATATACGTAGATACTAGTAGTATTTGATTTAATTGTATACTGCCTTTCAGGCGAGACTTCTCAAGTGGTTTACATAAAATTTTTAAAAAATCAAATCACCAGGTTTTTGACTCAAGACTGCAGCCTCTGTCAGCAGATGAAGCCATCAGCCACTCACACAGAGCTAAGAGTTTCTTTGGAATGTTTTACTGCTATAAAGTAAAGTAAAGTGTGCCATCAAGTCAATTTTTACTCTTGATGCCCACAGAGCCCTGTGGTTTTCTTTGGTAGAATACAGAAAGGGTTTACCATTGCGTCCTTCCATGCAGTATGAGATGATGCCTTTCAGCATCTTCCTATATTGCTGCTGCCCGATATAGTACCAGCAGGGATTCAAACCAGCAACCTTCTGCTTGTTAGCCAGCATTTCCCCGCTGCGCCACTAAAACAACCCTGTGGAACGTGGGTGGTGCAGGTGGAAGAGAAGAGGGGTGACAAGAAGTTATAAAAAGACAGGAGATCATATGGGCTAAAGCACAGAACAAGAAAAAGAAATAATCCTAGCTAGCAGAAAACCCACAATGGTGCATGCATAAGAAATGAACTCCATAAAGAGAATCTGTAAAGTTCCAAGAACAAGTAACTCTTTCACAAAACTATCACAAATTCTTTCATGGAACAATAACAATCCATAAAGATCCAAGAATAAGAAATAATCTGAGCTAGCAGATCACCCATAATGGTGCACACATAAGGAATGAACTCCTTAAAGAGAATCCATCAAGATTCAAGAACAAGACACTCTTTCACGAATCCTTTCACCAAACTTTCATACAACGGTAAGAATCCGTAAAGGCCGAAGAATGAGACATGATCCTAGCTAGCGGACAAGCCACAAAACATAGGAAGCTGCCAGCTACTGAGTCAGACGCTTGGTCCATCTTGCTCAGTCCTGCCCACTCTGACTGGCAGCAGCTCTCCCAAGAGTCTTTCCCGGTCCTACCTGGAGATGCTGCCAGAGATGCAGCCAACCAAAAGGGGTAGGACACAGTGCCGCCTACTGGCCAGAGGGCCTGTTCATCACCCCAGCTTCAATTCCACCTGCATAGCAGGCCTTTCCCACCCCGCTCTCTCTCAACTGGCACCAGCCTAGCAAGCCTTCTCCAACAGTAAAAAGCCACCTGAAGGTCACTCCTGCACTCCCCCTCCCCGCCTGCTGCTCTTCCAGCACGTGCAGCACCGACAGACAGACGTGCTAACGCTCTCTCAAGTGGTGCAAAGCACTACAAGCCACTCCGGAAGTGTTAAATGTCTGCTGAGACCCTGGAGGGTAAAGTGTGAGTTTCCCCCATACCGGAGTTTTGACACTTGTTTCGGACGGCCTCCTTCTGGGTAACTGTCCGTGTTCTGTCTCAATCCGTGAACAGCATGGGAAGGGGGGTGTTGCGGCTTTTGGCTTGTGCAAGCTGGAAGGGAATGCTCTGAATGCCTCTGGGGTGCCACATCTCAGGCTCCTGTGGGTGCGGCGGGCCGGCTAAGTGGGCCTGCAAAGGCCAAGCATGGGCAGATCTCATGCGAGGAAGCCATATGGCACGGGGACATTGCAAAGCCCCCACACTGTGGGCTACCCAGAGGTGTGAAATAGGTACTGTTTGACACAGTACTTCCTCTTGTCGGTCCTAAATTTCCCGACCATCAATTTCACGGGGTGACCCCTGGTTCAAGTGTTGTGAGAGAGGGAGAAACATTTCTCTCGGTCCACCCTCTCCACTCCATGCATAATTTTATACACCTCGAACGTGTCTCCCCTGAGTTGCCTCTTTTCCAAGGTAAAGAGCCCCAGATGCTGTCGCCTTGCCTCACAAGGAAGGTGCTCCAGGCCCCTGATCATCTTGGCTGCCCTCTTCTGCACCTTCACTTCTACAAGGTCCTTCTTAAGATACGGTGACCAAAGCTGTAGACAGACAGACGCCTGCCTGAAAGCCAGAGAGATGCTGCTGGTCAGTGTAGACAATACTGAGCTAGATGGACTGAGGCTGCAGTAGTATTTACTTATTGTATTTATTTTCACACTTCTATCCCGCTCTTCCTCTGGTTATTTTTTAATCCTCACTACAACGAGGTAGGTTAGGCTGAGAGATACATGACTGGCCCAGTCACCCAGTGAGTTTCATGGCTGAATGGGGATTCGAACTCAGATCTTCCCAGTCCTAGTCCAACACTCTAACCTCTAGGACTCAGTATAGGGGCAGATCCTCATGTCCCTATAAGAACATAAGGACAACCCCGCTGGATCAGGCCCAAGAAGGCCCATCTAGGCCAGCATCCTGCTTCACACAGTGGCCTACCAGGTGATAGCCAGGGAAAGAGGGCAGCCACCCCTTGGCGCCCCTTTGCACCTGGTTTCCCTGGCAAGCCAGATCGGGCATGCGACTTGCAAAAAATAAAATCAGTAAAACACACAGACACATCAAACAGGGACAGCACGAGTGCGCAGAATGACACACTCTTGCTCCCCCCGTCCGTGAGAAGTAGATTGTGGGTGTATGTGTGCGCGAATTGGCGTTGAAACATCACCATGGGTGGAAGAGCCAAGCAGCTTTTCTTTTCTCCCCCTCCCGTCCTCTTCTGCTCAGGAGCACAGCCTGCCCCGATCATTTCTCTTCTGATCACGCACGGTTCGACCGAGGGAGAGAAACCACAGGGCCCAGTTCCTCACTGTGGCTATAACGGAGTGGAGGGGTTCAAATAACCTGGGTGCCCTCTCTCCTAGATACGCCCCTGGTTCAAGCAGCCTGCCCAGGGAGAGAGGGAGGGGAGAGAATCACGGAAGTCTGCAAAAGAAACCCTTTCTGCATCTGGGGGCTGCACCGTTTGACTGGGGAGTGGAAAGCACACGGCTCAGTTCCTCTTGGCCGGTGGCCCAAGACCGCCTCCCACCCAGGGGCTTCCTTTACCAGCAAGCAACGAGAGTCTGGTCTACGTCTGGGCTGCTTTCAATTTCAGTTCCTTTCTCCCATCGCTCGCTTGCTCCGCTCTTCATGGAGCTCACCGGGCTTGGGACGGCAGGGGCAACGTTCTGCTTGCCAAAGCGTGGGTAGAGAGGGCGCCCGGCTGCTTTCTACGGGGCGGGGCCATCCTGAAGATGCACAAGGAGGGAGCCCTCTGCCTACCCGTGTTTGCCACCTTCTCCTTGGCGATAGTATTCCAGGCCCAGCAGACTGCCCGAAGCCTCGGCCCCTGTTCGGAGGTAGGTGATGCCTTGCCGTTCCCCCGGGAGCCTCTCTCCCGTCTGCCGCCGAGTTCTGCCACTCGCCTCACTGTCTTTGTTTCTGTTGGTTTCTATTTGGACACCAAATTTACAAAAACTGGGCAGGGTGACGAATTGGAGTTGTGGTGGGCCACACCACAACGCCACACTCCTTCCTAAATGCCAAACTCTTTCCTGAACTCAGCTCATAAGGGACATCACGGCAGCCTTGCTGGATCAGGCCCGAGAAGGCCCATCTATTCCAGCATCCTGTTCCCCACAGTGGCCCACCAGAAGCCTACAGGCAGGAGATGACGGCATGCCCTCTCTCCTGCTGTGGCTGCCTTGCAGCCTGGAATATCTTCAGAAGCATTCTTCCAAACCAAAAAATCCCAGATGTTGTAGCCTTGCCTCATATGACCCCTGCTAACTTGGCAAAGAGGCACCTTTTACCATGGTGATTCTCTTTATTTAGCAGGGGGAGAGTAACTGGCCCTATCCATCCCCAGCACAATACCTCCACTGACTGTGGCTGGTGTCTGTCTTAGGTTTCTTTTTAGATTGTGTGCCCTTTGGGGACAGGGAGCCATCTTATTAATTTATTATTTCTCAGTGTAAACCACTCTGAGCCATTTTTGGAAGGGCGGTATAGAAATCAAATAAATAATAATAAATAATAATAATAAGGAAGGCACCCTAGGCTCCTGATCATCTTAACTGCCCTCTTTTGCACCTTTCCCGGTTTTACAATGTCCTTTTTAAGATATGGTGACCAGAACTGTATGCAATACTCCAAATGTGGCCGTACCATAGGTTTGTATAAGGGCATTATGATATTAGCATTTTTATGTTCAGTCCCCTCCCTAATGATTCCTAGCATGGAATTGGCCTTTTTCACAGCTGCCGCGCACTGAGTCAACACTTTCAATGAGCTGTCCACCACGACCCCAAGATCTCTCTCCTGGTCTGTCACCGACAGCTCAGATCCCCATCAGTGTATATGTGAAGTTGGGTTTTTTTGCCCCAATGTGCATGACTTTACACTTCCTTACATTGAACCGCATTTGCCATTTTGTCACCCACTCACCCAGCTTGGACGGATCCTTTTGGAGCTCCTCAATAATCTATTGTGGATTTCACTATCCTAAATAGTTTAGGATCATCTGCAAATTTGGTCACTTTGCTGCTTACCCCAACTTTTAGATCATTTATGAACAAGTTAAAGAGCACTGGTCCCAGTACAGATCCCTGGTGTACCCCCTCTTCTTTCCATTGTGAAAACTGTCCATTTATTTCCTTACCTTCTTCCTGTTGTTCAACCAGTTTGAACTTGTCCCCTTACCCCATGACTGCTAAGTTTACTCAAGAGCCTTTGGTGGGGAATTTTGTCAAAAGCTTTTAGGAAGTCCAAGTATATTATGTCAACCAGATCACCTTTATCCACATGCCTGCTGACAGTCTCAAAGAGCCCCAAAAGGTCAGTGAGACAAGACTTGTCTTTGCAGATACCATGTGGTTCTCCTTCAGCAAGGCCTGTTCTTCTATATGTTTTTGAACCTGGAATTAGCCTATTAGCCATCAGGACTAGTAGCCACGGATAGACTTATTTTCCATGAATTATGGATACTCCACAGCATCCATATAAACACTGATTTATAGCAATGACATGTTGTTCCAGGTAAAGCCAGGTGCTGCTTACAAATGCATGGATTTGAACCTCACTAGACTTCCGCCTGATATCCCAAATACCACCCAGTGGCTGGATCTGAGCTACAATCCATTGAAAGGTCTAACCTCAAATTATTTCTCATCTGTTCCTGCATTGACGTTTCTGGATCTCACTAGGTAAAGTGCTCATTTTGTTTCAACATCATCAGTTTAATAATAAATAAATAAATAAATAAATAAAAGTTCCCCTGGAACTTTTGCAAGAATTACAAATTGCCAGCAAGCAAGAATTGGTGGAATCATCTGATAGGGAAGGTCACAGAAAATGAGGAAACAAAAATACTTTGGGATTTCTGAATACAAACTGATAGGCATTTAGCACACAATACACCGGATCTGACAGTCATCAAGAAGAATTGGGTTCTGATAATTAATACTGCAATCCCAGGGGATAGATGAGTCGACAAAAAACAATTGGAGAAAATAACGAAATACAAGGATTGAAATTGAGATTGAAATTGAGTGGCTCTGGAAAAAGAAAACAATAGTGGTGCCCATAGTTGTGGGTGCTCTTGGTGCAGCACCAAAAGAACTTGAACACCATCTTGACACCTTGGGCATCGATAAAACCACAACACATCAACTCCAGAAGGCCACTCTACTCAAGACATCAGGAATACTATGACACTATCTTTAATTTTTGGTTATCCTGGACCCTTGGAAAGTGCCCAATAATGAAAGTACCAAATCCAGTCAATAACATCTGGTAGACTGTGTGTAAATAGCAGAAGTTGAATCTGTGTGTAAATAGCAGGTTGTTAAATAAATAAATAAGTAAGTAAAACAACTATGACTATTACGACTCTGTGGTACAATACATAGCACATTGGCCTTTGAGATCAATGACATTGAAGTCATTTAAAGGTTGTGGGTTCAAGTCCGATCAGAATAATATTTGGGGAAGAGAGCTGGTTTTGTGGGAGCAAGCGTGAATTGTTCCTTTTGGTAAGTAGGGTCTCCCTTGGTTTGCACTTGGATGGGTGACTACAGGTGAGCACTGTAAGATATTCCCCTTAGGTGAGGAGGATGTAGCTCAGTAGAAGAGCATCTACAGTTCACTCCTTGGCAGCATCTCCAGGTAAGGCTGAGAAAGACTTCAGCCTGAAACCTTGCAGAGACGCTGCCAGTCAGTGTACACAATACTGAGCCAGACGGACCAATCATCTGACTTGATATAAGGCTGCTTCCTATGTTCATCTGGTGAGCCATGGTGGGAAACAGGATGCTGCACTAGATAGGCTTTGGGCTTGATCCAGAAAGGCTCTTCTTAGAATCTTATGGATCAGTGCGGGTGGGATATGTCTCTCACCACCCATCCTGTCTACAGAACTACTCAGTTTTTTAAAATTATTTTTATCTGCTTGAGAGCTCCGGAGCAAAATCCATTTTTGCTTCTTCTCTTTTTCTTTTGCCACAGATGCAGCATCGAGAAGATGGAAGACGATGCCTTTGGCAGTCTCTGCAACCTTTCTGTCTTGATCCTGACTGCCAACCCACTCCAGTTTGTGGGCCTAGGAGCATTCCATGGCTTGACCTCCCTGCTGAAGCTGGTCGCCGTAGAAACCTCCATATCCTCACTGGACAGCCTGCCGATTGCCAACTTAACATCCCTACAAGAGCTAAACCTGAGCCACAACCTCATCGCATCCTTGAAACTCCCATCCTTTTTCTCTCGCTTCCTATTTCTCCAGTCTCTGAGGCTCCAGGAGAACAAGATCTCCTCCATCTTCATCGGAGACCTGGATGCCTTGTCCAGCCGGAACCTCACACTGGAGCTGTCCCGGAATGACATAACATTCATCCAGCCGGACTCTTTTGCCGGGGTTCGCCTTCAGGAACTCTCCCTGAGAGCCTGTTTCGAGAGCAGCGCCTCCATGCAGGCTGGCCTCTGGAACCTGTCTGGCTTACACGTCAACAAGTTGGTGTTGGGCAATTACAGGAACATTCAGAAACTGCAAACCTTCAGCAAGCCCCTCTTGGATGGCTTGTGCCACGTGCATTTCCAAGAGGTGACTCTCATTTGTGTGAAGGCCCTCAGTGATACTGGCAGCCTCTCTGCTTGCCTGAATAATATCTCCACCGTGCGGCTGCTGGACACCGACCTGAAGTTTTTCTCGGATTTCCCACGCAACTCCAGAGTGCGCCATCTTGAAATCAGCGACTGCCCACTTCGGCAGATACCTGCTCTACAGCTGTCCAACTTGGAAGAGCTCAGAGTGATCCGCATCACCCACAACAGGAATCTGGCCGACTGTGACGATTTTGAGGGGCTACCAAACCTGGAGACCCTTGACCTCAGCCACAACAAGCTGCGTTGTGGGATTTCCTGGGAGAATCTAATGAACGGGACTCCCAATTTGAAGCGGCTGGATCTGAGTGTCAACTTGGAAATCAAACTGCCCCCAGAGCTCTTTGGGCCCCGTAAACTGGAATATCTGGATCTACAACGTACCAGACTGGAAGGACCAGGAAAGGTCCCTGTGTTTCTAGGCCTTGCGAATCTCCTCTACCTTGATATTTCCTACACTGACATCCACATTGAAACGGAGTGTCCGTTTTGTGGCATGGACAGGCTGCAAGTGCTGAGAATGGGTGGGAATACCTTTGAGGGCAACCAGTTGGGCAACAGCTTCAAGAACATCACCCAGCTTCAAGTTCTGGACATTTCCAATTGTGGACTTCAGCAGGTGTCTCCTGACAGCTTGGCTGGCCTCCCCAGACTCCGCGAACTCAATGTCAGCAACAATAAGCTTCTGGGCCTTCATCCAGTCATCTATGAGTGCCTCCAAGCCCTCACCGTCCTGGATTTACATAACAACCAGTTGGCCACCTTGACTGAGGAAGATCTGAAGAACTTACCCCGGAGTTTGAGGTATCTGGATCTCTCTCAGAACCTTTTTGATTGTTCCTGTGGGCACATTAGCTTCTTGAGGTGGGCGAAAGAACATAGGGACCTCCTTCAGTACGCCGATGGGATGCTCTGTCATAACCCTGTGGACTTAAAAAACTCCATCCTGGTGAATTTTGATTTATCCTTCTGCCAGGTCAGCATGACCACAGTGGCTGTTTCTGTGGTGGTCTCTCTGGCAGTGGTTGTGTGTCTGATTCTGGTGTATAAGTACTACTTCCACCTTTACTATATGGTGATCTTGCTCAGCAGAGACCGTTCCTCCACCAAGAAGGACAACACATATGACGCCTTTGTGATCTACTCCAGCGAGGACCAGGAGTGGGTGACGCAGGAGCTGGAGGAGACCCTAGAAACTGGCATCCCACGCTTCCGCCTCTGCCTCTTCTACCGGGACTTCATCCCCGGAGTGTCCATCATGACCAACATCATCAAGGAAGGCTTCCAGAGCAGCCGGAAGGTGGTGGCCGTCGTCTCTGCCCACTTCCTGGAGAGCCGGTGGTGTAACTTTGAACTCGAGATTGCTCAGTCATGGCAGCTGCTGGACAGCCAAGCCAGCCTGGTCTTGATCGTACTGGAAGGGGTGGACCAGAGGGCAGTGCAGCGGAAGCTGGGTCTGTTTCGCTATTTGCGGAGGAACACCTACTTGGTGTGGAAGGACCGGGAGCTTAACCGTCACTTGTTTCTGAGGCAGTTGAGGTTGGCTTTGCTTGATGGGAAAACATGGACGGAGGAGGAGCTGAAACTCATGCTCAAGGACTAGGTTTGTAGCTCCTCCTTCCTGCCTCTCTGAGCCAATCGCCAAGAAAATGAGAATGTTTGAGGACAAGGGCTGTCTACCAGGGTGAAATTTCCGAGGCCGGAGGCGTGGCCATTGAAGGCGTACAAGATACACTCCACCTGTCCCCATCTATCTGCAACAGTCTCCATTTTCTTGTCTTGTTCATTATTACTTTATTATTGTTTTCTCTGTGTAACCGCTCTGGGAACTTTTGCCGAAAAGCGGTACGTAAACATTCGCTGTTTGTTGTTTGTCTGATCAATGTTTTTCCTTAGGAGGAACCCTGAACTGCATTTTAGATGTCACTTCCCTTGTGGTCGTGGGCATGAACTGTCCCCTTTGCTAAGCAGGGTCCACTTTGGTTTGCATCTGAAGGGAGACGACAATGTGAGCGCTGCAAGATACTCCTCTTAGGGGATGAGGTCAGAGCTCAGTGGGAGAGCATCTGCTCTCTCATTTTTTTCATCTGTGTGCGGAATGAGTTTTGTTCTGGGAGGCAGTATCAAGGCAGTGTGGGCACACATGCGTCCAGAGTGGGGACTTCCTGAGTGGGATCTAAAATTAATTGAGCAGACATCCGAAAATGTTTGAGCACGTGCACATGTGCATGCCTTAGAGGGAACAGTTATCTGCATGCTTGCATGCAAAAGGGCTCAGGTTCAATCCCTGGCAGCATCTCCAGGTAGGGCCGGGAAAGACCCCTGCCTGAAACTGCAGAGAGGTCACTGCCAGCCAGAGTAGAATATGAGCAAGATGGACCAATGGTCTGACTCAGTAGCAGGCAGCTTCCTATGTTCCTAACCTTATTATGCTGGAAGGCGGAAGCCGTGGGCGCTAAGATGTTTCAAGAATGCTCTGATTTTTAAGATATAAAATGTTGGAGGGTATGTATGCAATGTGGGTGGAGGAGCAGGGGAGGAGGAAATGTTCTGGTTGGAAGATGGGTAAGGTCATGGCTTTCTTTCTGGAAGGTTCGCTGTGCACCTGTTACCAGATCAATAAGGAACGCATTAGCTCTCGTCTGGCGGGGACCTTGATCTGCTGTTTTATGCTGCAAAAACATGACGTGATTTGTGTAACACTAATGGAAATAAAGAGCAATAGGTTCTTTTATTCATTCAAGGTCTCACTCTTATGAGGACTAACACAGGGCATACAACATGGGAGAGATTTTTTCTTTAGAGGATCTTGCCGTGTGTCTAGAGTAGAGGAGCCCCTCACAGCAGCTATGCTCACTTCTCATGAGAGTTCGCCAACGCCCCTGCCTAGAAATGACCCAGAAGTGCTGCAAAATGTTTCTAGTTGCCCTGGCAAGGGTCGATGTGTTTCTATTTTGCATGGTGAATTTTCGTCAAGGTAGTTGTTGGCTTTTTTTTTTTTAAATGATCTATATTTTTAAAACATGCTTTGTTTCTCCATAAGAGGTCCTGCAGCAATATGGGGTGTATACGTGTCTCTTAAACAAGAGCGTGCACTTAAAAGAATACATTTTAAGAAAAACTTGTTTCCTGATTGACTCAAGAAGCGTCCCTCATCAACCCCAATGCTAACGCATCCCCACTCGATGCAGAAAAGCTTGCTTTGCACACAGGACCCCATTGTTGTAAACAAGGGCATTGCTCAAGGTTCTTTGGACGGAAGCTAGGAGAGAAAGCATTGGGCCAAGTCAATATTAATCTGGATCTCTCGGCAGCTCCCGTTTTAAATGAGGAAGCAAAAGCAGAGCAGGGTGGAAAATTGTGCAGTGTGGGAGTTTTCTGCTCTTAGATATGACAGCAAGGAACACACACACACACACACACACACACACACACACTCTTCCTCCCCCCTCCTCTCGTAGCTCCTTGATAAACCATTCACACTGTAAATATATTTCTGCCTCAAATCACAATGTCCTAAGATTCCTTTTTTAAAAATTATCATTATAATAATGGGTTTCTGAAAGCCGGTGAGCAGCTGGGAGAATGATAATAAGAGTTTACGATGGCTGTGTTGTTTTGGAGGGGAACTACACGGTTTATTGAATATAGAACTAAGCAGCGGCGAGTGGCTGGATCATGGAACAAAACACACAGCCAGGGCCCATCTGCACACTCCCAAGAATTGTGTAGTGTGGCTTCCTCGGGATGCAGCCACATCACACGGCCCAGCAGCAGGGAGGGGATCCCCTTATATAGTTGGGTGATTTCTATCCCAATTTTTGACAGTGGTGGCATCCAAATATATATATATATATAGGGCGCAGAAGGGGCAAAGTACATTTCTGGCAGGGTGAGAATGGAGGTCTCTCTGATCATCTTCCCTCCTCTAAATGTATGTGCTGCTGGGCTTGATGGTGTTGATGTTTAAAGGATGCAGCCTTAGGATTGCAGCCTTATCTTATGGGGCTGTAGCTCAGTGGTTAGAGCATCTGCTTTGCAGGAAGAAGGTCCCAGGTTCAATTCCTGGAATCTCCACGTTGAGCTGGGGAAGAATCCTGTTTGCAATCTTGGAGAGCCAACAGAACCATATAATGGATATTTATATACCACCTTTTTTTTTAAGAGTCCCCTAAATGGTTTATATTGATATAAATAACTATCTAAAATGGCTCCCTGTCCCCAAAGGGCTCATCATCTAAAAAAAGAAACATAAGATAGAGACACTGCAGGGATGCTGTGATGGGGATGGATAGGGCCAGTTGCTCTCCCCCTGCTAAATACAAGAGAATCATCACTTTTAAAAGGTGCCTCTTTGCTCAGTTAGCAGGGGATAGAACCTGGAGGTAGCCTCTAGCCACCAAGACTAGCAGCGTCTACATTTCCTACACCAACTTCCAGTTTGTGTGTCCTGGGACGGCCAGAGCTACTTCTCTAGGGGTGCTCGGTCCCCTGGTCCCTCTTCTGCCTATTCCTTTTGAGACAGAAGGATCCCCAAGGCAGATTATATCACAATAAAATATAATCTCATTTGGGTTGCTTTTACCTCCTCGGATATAGAGCATCACCTTATCCAGAGTCAGACCCTTGCTCCATGGAGCTCAGCACTGATTATCCAGACAGGAAGCAGAGTCCCAGTTTCTCTGTGTAACAGCGCTTCTGGAAGGGTAGGAGGCTGACCTTGAGCTACCCCCCTTCCTTATACCCAAGTGCACTTGAACAGCTATGTCAGGAAGAGAGCTGGTCTATAGGAAGAGAGCTGGTCCGGTGGTAGCAGGCATGGATTGTCCCCTTTGCTAAGCAGGGTCCACCCAGGTTTGCATTTGAATGGGAGTCTACATGTGTGAGCCCTGCAAGATCTTCCCCTTAGGGGATGGGGCTGCTCTGGGAAGAGCATCTAGGCTCCATGTTCCTTCTCTGGCAGCATCTCCTAGATAGGGCTGAGGGAGATTCCTTCCTGCAACCTTGGAGAAGCCGCTGCCAGTCTGGGAAGACAATCCTGAGCTAGATGGACCAATGGTCTGACTCAGTATATGGCAGCTGCCTATTTTCCTTTTCCATGGGGTTGTGTGTGTTTAGAATTAGGCAAACTACACACAGGGCAGCAATTCGCAAACACAAGGGTGGCTTACTTGAACAAAGGGAGAAGGGTCTGGATTTAAGAGGAGTGAGGGGTGGAAAGAGAGGTTAACTGCATCACAAAAGCCAAAGATAGTAAGGGCAAGATAATAACCTAACCTTCCAGCATCTTAGGGCTTACTTCAGGAGTAGAAGTCTCTGCTTGTTGAGTCTCCAACTCTCTCTAGGCAGACTGACGCCTCCTGATGCTGAAAGGCATCATCTCAGACTATGGGAAACACCTCTGTCGGGCAGCAGCGATAGAGGAAGATGCGGAAAAGCATAATCTCATTCTGTGTGGGAGGAGGCAATGGTCAACCCTTCCTGTATTCTAGTGCTGCGTTAGTTACCTGGGCTGCCTACCCACAGCAAAACTTTCAGCCAATGGGAAGCAAGCAAGAGTCTGATGAAGCCTTTATATGAAAGAAAAGGCCCCTTTCTTTGTTCCAAACATTCCTTAAGTCCTTTGGAATGATCAGCCTCGAGAGCAGGAGATTAGGCCTAATTCCCTTGTCAATGCTTCCTTCCGACTAGCTGACAACTCCTGCCTTCGGAGATCCCCGAAACTCACAGCTGAATACATTAGCCAGAGGACGAGGGAGGAGGCAGCAATTATGACAAACCCAACCAGGTGGATTTTCTCCCTCGCTGGAGATTCAGTTGCATGTAATCACAAGAGGCCGCCGTAGGTCTATTTCTCCTTTCTTGTCAACCCTGACGTGGAGGCAACCAAGGACGGAGCTGCTGATCTCCTAGCAAAAATATGAGCTATGAGCCTTATACTGAGTAAGACCCTTGGTCCATCTATATCAGTAATGTCTACCCAGACTGGCAGCGGCTTTTCCAAGGTTGCAGGAGTCTCTCTCTCAGTCCTATCCTGGAGGTGCTGCCAGGGAGGGAACTTGGAACCTTCTGCATGCAAGCAGGCAGGTGCTCTTCCCAGCACAGGCCCCTCCCTTAAGGGAAATATTGCCCAATGCTCACATGTAGTCTCCCATTCAAATGCAAACCAGGGTGGACCCTGCTTAGCAAAATGGACAAAAAAATCAAACCAGAATTTCCACTCAAGGCACAAATGACCAGGCCCAAACTATCCACATAATGAAAAGACCCAGCTCCCTTGAGAAGTCCATAATGCTGGGGAAAGTTGAATGAAAGAGAAGAGGACGACCAGCAGCCAGGTGGATGGACCCGATGACGACAGCTATGAATGCACCTCTGAGTGACCTTCAAGGCCAAGTGGAAGACAGATCATCCTGGAGAGAATCTATCTATGTGGTCGCTAAGAGTCGACACCGACTTGACAGCACTCAATCAATCAATCAATCAATCACCAGGACCAATCACCAGGACCAGCTCATAACGCCATCCCCATCCGTGAGTGGAGAAGAGTTCTCTCGGGACAGAAGCCAGCAACAAAAGATTGCTAAGTCCAGCTGAAAGGGAGGGGGGGTGTCTGCATCCTTCTCAATGCATGATGTTCAAACCGCTTGGCAGGCATCTACGGACTTCTTCTTTTTTCTTTTTTTTTTGCGTCGAGGGCAGGATTTTCATCCAGAGAGCTGCCTCACTGACCCATTTTCAGCAAAGCGACACACCCGCAGTGCCACAATCCCCAACTTTAATAACTCAGTGGCACCGAAAGCAGAGTTTGATGCAAACCGGAGTTGACAGGGAAGCAGAGAGAGCACCCTCTCTGCCTCGTCCTGAACTGTGCCAAGATTGCTCTCAAGGTGGCTTCAACCTTCAGGAAAACTTGCCGTTATTTTTATACACCCGTGTGTGTGTGTGTGTGTGTGTGTGTGTGTGTGTGTGTGTGTGCCCCTGTGAATTTTGCAACCTGTTTATCATGGTCAGATCCATATATATAAGATTCCATCAAACAAGCTCTGATAATGCCCAGAATGGAACATTCTTAGTGGTAGTAACTAACTAATTGTTCTCCCCTGCTTCCCCCAATTTGATGTGCATTAATTAGTTTTACATGTCTTTTTAAAGAGGAGTAGGGAGAGAGGAGTGGGGGGGGGGGGAAACACGCCTACAAAGCAGAAACAAAAAGCAGCAAGAATTCAGGAAGATGCTGAGATTCCAAGGGATATCTACCCGTAATTACCTGAATAGAAGGTGGCTCCAAATTAAGACGAACCCCTTAAAAATACAGGTTATATGCTATATTTACTGGAAAGGAAGAGGATTCTGAATTTAAGATGACCCCAGGAGTTGAAATCGACTCGACAGCACACTTTATATTTACTTTACCTGATTTCTAACATCAAAGAACTTGGAAAAAACCTAGTCTTGAATTCTGGTAAATACCGTATCAGATATAAGACAATCAGGAAAAAAAAGAATAGACTAAAAAGGGGTTATTCTGATTTCAGAGAGAAAACACATCTTTCCAAAACGTAAAATGTCTCTTTGAATCATGGGAGGTATGTTTGTTTGTGATAAGAGGATAATAATGATTAATAAAATAAACAATCTGAGATGGAAGCCTCTCGAGAAATCCAGAGTTGGTGAGTTAATTTGTCCATCAATGCAATATTCGACAGTTGTATATACCATTGCTCTATAGAGGGCAATAATAACCCACTAATTACAATAAATTACTTGTACTCCAAAAAGTTCAATTCTCGGAAGGGAAGATTATGGTTTGAATGATTTTCAACTTTTAAAAAAGAGGGGGGAAAGAAAACCCGTATATAATCTTTGTAATTATACCTCTGCAATTATATATGATTTTTAAAAAGGGAAGTAAGGTTATAAGGATTAACGTATTAACGCATTTAAGGGTGAGGGTTAAATTGCTTGTGCTACAGGCTGGTATATTAAGTGGCATTTTATTTCATTTTATTTCCTGGTCTCTGCTGTCACACCATATTGGCCCCCCCTTTATTATGCACATGAAACTATTAATATTGGTGGTTCATTTGGATCTCTCATCCCAACTATTTTTAGGGCAGAAGTCAATGCCTCAGGGCAGCCTGGATACAATGGTAAAAAATAGCCACAAGTGACAGATCAAGTGCAGGTTTTAAGAGAAACCACATTATTGTTATAGGTTCCTCTATAGGTTAATGGACTAGGAAACCGCAAGGAAGAATTCAGAAAATGGGGAATAAACAGCCACATTTTAAAGGCTGCTTCCCATGTGAAATATTGCATTAACTGAATGTTCACGCAAAAATGGAGAGTGCATCGTGGTAGCAGCAAGCATAAATTGTTGTCTTGGCTAAAGCAGGATCCACCTTGGTTTACATTTGGATGGGAAGCTTCATGTGAGTGCTGTAAGTTATTCCCCTTAGGGGAGGAGGCTGCAGCTCAGTGGAAGAGCTTGCGGGCATGCTTGCGGGCAGAAACTCCTAGATTCAATCCCTGGCAGCATCTCCAGGTCGGGCTGGGAAGGTCTCCTGCCTGAAACCTTGGAGAGCTGCTGTCTGTCAGTGTAGACAATGCTGAGCAAGATGCATCAATGGTCTGACGTTGTATAAGGCAACTTATACTTAGTTCTTATGTAAAAGAAAGGAAAAATGAGAGAGTTGGAGAGGAAGGAAGGCCATGGCAAGACACATAGATTTCTGTTAGTCTGTCTTTCCACCCAGGAAATTGTAACCCAGGACAGGTTACAATTAGAATGATCAGTTCATAGTAGAATGGTCTTAAGGACACCAAAAACTCAATGTGAATAATCCAGGAAGTAGAACTAAGTGGTGAGGTCAGGTGACCAAGCTGGGGACAGGCAGATACCTTGGAGGCAGGTGGGCTGAAAGGAGCCAGAGAAGGAGCCTGGAGTCTGGCTGAGAAGGAGCCTGGTGTCGGAGTCTGGCTGAGAAGGAGCCCGGAGTCTGGCTGAGAAGGAGCCCGGAGTCTGGTGGCAGAGATGAAAGGCTGGGTGGATGTGCCCAGTGACCAATTGCCCAAATGCAGGGAGCTCAGCAATTCTGCAGGTCTTTATGTTATTTTTTTATCTATTGAAAAGATTTATACGCCGCCCTTCCAGTGCACTACCCACAACAGTGGCTGATGGACTCTCCGGTATCAGGATGGAGAGTCATCCAGAATGGCCTGTAGGTACCGTCACTGGCCAGCAACCCAAGTGGCTCGGGGAGTAGGTGTCATGGCTTCCCTCCCAACGAATGACTCTGAGTCTGGCCCCAGGCCTTGCTACCATGCTGGAGCCTGAAAGAGCTCCAGGGTTGGGTGCTTCCAAGCAACACCCTCAGAACCCAAGCCTTGTGACGTGCCTACCCTTCCCCATCACTGCACCCCTGTATGCCAGTGCCAGCAACAGACTGGTCTGTTCATAGGAACATAGGAAGCGGCCATATACTGAGTCAGACCACAGGTCCCTCTAGCTCAGTCTTGTCTACCCAGTCTGGCAGCGGCTTCTGCAAGGCTGTAGGCAGGAGTCTCTCTCAGCCCTATCTTGGTGATGCTGCCAGGGAAGGAACTTGGGAGCTTCTGCATGCAAGCAGGCAGGTGCTCTTCGCAGAGCGGCCCCATCCCCTATGGGGAGTATCTCACAGTGCTCACACATGTAGTCTCCCATTCATATGCAAACCAGGGTAGACCCTGCTTAGCAAAGGGGACAATGCAAGCATGCTATCACAAGACCAGCTCTTCTCCCTTCTGAACATGAAAACGGCCTGGGAGGAGGAGGAAGAGGAGGGCCAGACTTCGGGACAGGACAATGCCTTTTTAAAAGGCTTCCGCTCTCCAGGAGAAGAGTCAGAGCTCAGGTTGGGTGGCTGGAGGTCAGTAGTATCCAAGAGCTCCTCTGCCTCTGGTGTTACTTATCCGGGGATCTGTCCATGGTGCTGCAAACTTCGTTACCCTCTTCCCAAGTGTGCAGGCTCTTGTCTTTCCAGTAGGAGATGGTGGCCAGAAGCCAGTGCCTAAAATCGACGGGATACTTTGCTTGGACCCCAGTGTCACTTCGCAACCCCTTTCTGAGATCAAGGGCTGATAGGCATCCCTTCCTTTGTACAGAGATGCTCCATGGTTTCCCCTCTCCGCCATCACTCCTCCTCACCTTGAAAGGAACCGACCGGAACTCTTTCCTCTCCTCACCGCCTTCCTGCTCTCCTGCAAGGTGAGACAACCGTCCTCTCTGTGCAGTGAACAGGCACCCAGTGCTACACACAAGGCGAAGGGTCCTTCCCACTATTCTTAGCCTCTTCTAATGAGGCAATCTCCACTCCATTGTATGGCTTTGCTCCCTGCCTGCTGTCATTAAAGTTCCCTGTGCCTTGAGGGTCAGTGCGTTTCTCATGCAGCTTCTCATTTCTGAGCCTTAATGGGAAAGGGCTTCTGGATGGCAGCCAGGTGAGTTATTTAAAATTGCTCTCTTTTGCCTGGTTGAAGCAAAATGTCGATCACTTTAAGATTAGGGACCTCTGTGGCATTATGTTGTTTTTTGGGGGGGAAATAAGCGAGTTATAAACTTTTCATCCACACACACACACAGAATGAAGGAGCTAGACAGTAGACAGGTGGGCAAACTAATATAGGCTGACTGGCACCTGCTGCACTCAAAGATACCCTTTCAACCATTGGCTGAGCTGCTGTGATGTCACAGAATGTTCGTGACCTAGCTACTGAAAGGGAGCGGTCAGTAATGGAGTTCTGAAACACAGTATGGATGCCGTGAGGCCAAGCAGGATTAGCAATGGGAAATGCTTCACACAGGGCTTAAAGTGGAGGGGTGTGTGGAGGGTGGGTGGGTGGAGTTGTGACCTGCACACCCTTGCAGGCACTGCTTCTCGGATCCATTTAAATCTAGTCATTTCAGTGGATACATATAGTAGTTCAGTTGTACAAGAGCTTCCATGGGGACAGTTATTGCTTCTAAATTATTTCAATCAGCGTGTCCTCCTGCAACACGAAAACAGCTATTAACACAGTGGTCGAGCTTTTTCTTTGTTTGTGTGTGTGTGTTTGTTGAGCATTGAAACATGATCAGTGTGTCGGGATTCTACCCCAGCATACAGCGGGGTGGGACATTCACCCGTCTGGGCGGCAAGCAGATCAATGGCCAGGGGTTGTCTGGCCACACACGAAGCCGACGGCAACTATGCTGGGAGGCGGGGAGGGCGAGGGAGACGGGAGGATGGCCACCCTTGACTGGGCCAGCATGGCCCAACGAGCCATTGCCTTTCTGCAGGCAGGAGCCAGCAGGCCCCTCCCCTCTGCAGAGACCCTGGGCGGGGGGTGATGCAGGGAGAGGAAATGGAGTCCTGTAAGGCGGCCCCTTTAAGGGCTGACAGGCAGAATACAGGAGGGCAGGACTGGGAGGCAGGGGAGGGGTTAGGAGGGGTGGCGGCTGAGAATATATGTGATGGGCTGGAAGCCAGGGAGGAGGCGGCCAGTGGAGACGGAGGGTGGCTGCCTATATGGGCTCCCGGGGAGGAGCCAGAGGTGCATCTAGGTGCATGGAGACATTTGTGTTGCAGTTGTAAATATCTTGCAATTTAATTTTTTTGGCTTGGCTCTAGCACTGCCTAAAAAACCACAGGGGGGAAACCCCAACCTCCAAGACTGCTGCCGGCGAATTTAACAGGCACAGACTCTCTGTACAGGAAAGGCGGATTTCTTCATCAAATGAAATTCTGGTTGCTCCTTCGGAACATTGTGCGACGTCCATCCCTGTTGCTCATGAGGCATGAGCAGAGCCGTGGGAAAGGAAACCGAGTCAGAGGTTGGTTTTTAACAGGCCTGCTGGGGGCGAACATGTTTTTAACACTGGCCAGGCAGCGCTCAGCCTCGTTCCCTAAAGGGAGCAGGAGAATTCCCTTTAATAGGAAAGAAAAAGGAGCACACGAGCATCAGAATGGTAATAATACAAGGGCAAGAATCATTACGGCACGCGTGCAATTAACTGTAATTAGAAAGGAGGCTGGGAACAGAATGAGCCATTAACCCCGGGAAAGTGGTTGCACATTCAGGATATGGCCTGCACTTTTTCAAGTGGTAGCACAGCATGGAAATGCTGGACTAACAAGCAGAAGGTTGCCGGTTCGAATCTCCACTGGTACTATATCGGGCAGCAGTGATAGAGGAAGGAGATGAAAGGCATCATCTCATACTGTGTGGGAGGAGGCAATGGAGGAGGAGGCCCCTCCTGTATTATACCAAAGACAACCACATGCCTCTGTGGTCACCACGAGTCGACACTGACTCGACGGAACACTTTACCTTTACCTTTCTTTATATTCAGCAGGGGGAGAGTACAGTTAGCAAGTATCCCCTGTTAACTGAGCAAAGAGGCACCTTTTACCGTGGTGATTCTCTTTATTTAGCAGGGGGAGAGTAACTGGCCCTATCCACCCCCAGCACAGTACCTCCACTGACTGTTGCTGGTGTCTATCGTGTGTTTCTTTTTAGAATGTGAGCCCTTTGGGGACAGGGATCCATCTTATTTGTTTGTTATTTCTCTGTGTAAACCACCCTGAGCCATTTTTGGAAGGGCTCCTAATGTCCCTGGTGGCCACTAGGGATGCAACTGGATCTGTGCCTCTAACACCCCCCTCGCCCTTGGATGTAAAAATATGATGGGACTTCCGACTACAAACAGACATACATCTGCCACACAATACACCAGATATAACTGTAGTCGAGAAGAAAGAAAAACAAGTTAAAATAATCGACACAGCAATACCAGGGGATAGCAGAATAGAAGAAAAAGAAATAGAAAAAAATCACCAAATACAAAGATCTACAAATTGAAATTGAAAGGCTGTGGCAGAAAAAGACCCAAATAATCCCAGTGGTCATTGGCGCCCTGGGTGCAGTTCCAAAAGACCTTGAGGAGCACCTCAACACTATAGGGGCCACAGAAATCACCATCAGCCAATGACAAAAAGCAGCTTTACTGGGAACAGCCTACATTCTGCGACGATATCTATAACAGCAACAACATTGACAATAAAATTCAGCCATCCCAGGTCCTTGGGAAGGACTCGATGTCTGGATAAAACAAACCAGTCAATAACACCTGTCTGACTGTGTAAACAAGAGAATAATATAGTGCCCCCCCCGGAGGCTGTTGCTGGTTTCTCTTTTTTTAAAATGTGGGCCTCTTCCTCACTCTCTTTACTCCTAATGTCCCTGGTGGCCACTAGGGATGCAACTGGATCTGTGCCTCTAACACCCCCCCTCACCTTTGGACTGATAGCCAGTTCCATGTGATCTAGCAGCCCACTGTCGGACCTTAGCCAAAGCTTGCCAACAGGAAGGCAGGGGTTAGATGGTGCCACTGCAATTGTCTCTGGGCCACCTTGAGCAATCCAAGGGCATGCAGATCTGCCCGGGAGCTTATCTCGCCTCTTGTTCAGCGAAGAAAGCTTTGCACAGGAACAAAAGCTCTGGAAAGTTGCTGACGGGGACGTTGCAGAGAGCCGAACGATCCTCTTTATATTGCAGAAAAATAGTCCAGCCACACCTTTTCTGTGCTTGCAAGTGCAGTGGATGGGGGCATAGTTCTTCTGAAAAACACCCCACAACTAAACTTCTTCATCTATGTTCCAGCGGAGGCTTGGATGCACCTGAAGATGTTTGGCCAAAGGTACTCTAGGGGTGTAAATACCATCATTTAACAAATGCCCTTTCCCACCTTCGCTGCAAAATACCTGCTAAATCAATGGGATCACTTTCCTGACCTTGTCCAACCCTGTATTTTTGTTGAGTGATGATAACCCTTATATCACAGTGTAATATATTATATTACAATGTGCATGGCCCTTGCTGCCAGGGAAATTAGGGAAAAAATTTAAAAAAGGAATAAAAAATGAATGAGAAGGGCTGCATGTTTTGTTGTGACAATCTCCCCCCACCCCCCATGGATAAGTATTGTATAACAAATAGTTTGACTTGACATTCTTATGCCTTTAAATTACTGTTACTATATTTATACTCAACTTTTCAACCAGAGACCTAAAAAGGTTTACACAGAAAATAAATACAGCATAAACAAGCTGGTTCCCTGTCCCCAAAGGGCTCGCCATCTAAAAAGAAACATAAGGTAGACACAGCAACAGCCACTAGAGCAGGGTTTCTCAACGTGTGGGTCCCCAGATGTTATTGGACTTCAACTCCCATAATCGCCAGCCCCAGTGGCCTTTGGTTGGGAATTATGGGAGTTGAAGTCCAATTACATCTGGGGACCCACACGTTGAGAAACCCTGCACTAGAGGGATGCTGTGCTGGGGACGGATAGGGTCGGTTGCTCCCCCCTTGCGAAACAGAAAAGAACCACTACTTTAAAAGGTGCCTCTTGGACCAGTTAGTAGGGATGGTTGCTACAATGTGTGCAGAAAAGTGTCTGGAGCTGGTTCCTTGCCACAAAGAGCTCGAGGCAAGAATGAAGGGAGCAAAAGGGTTAAAAAAGCATCTCTGGAAATTGAGAGATTTTCCGGCAATTTTGTGTGTGATATAGATAGATAGATAGATAGATAGATAGATAGATAGATAGATAGATAGATAGATAGTCATTCTAAAAAAAGAGGCAAAACAGCAAGTTTTTGTGGCTTAATTGAAATTGTCTCTGGAATATTTGCCCCAGGGAATGCTTCAGGGGAAATCTAATGCCTGTCCCAGGTCTTTGTTAGTTCCCCTCTCTTCCCCCTCCTAAGTGCTAACCTTACTGCAGCCTTCATTCCAATATGCTATCGAAACTGGCAGTCTCTGGGCCTGTAACTATAGTAATAAAATCCTCAGCTAAACTGGTGATATCTTTGCCACACTGGCTTTTTATAAAAGGGGTCTTGTTTTCACAGCAGTTTACTCTGCAAGTAGCACATAACACTGCTCAAACTCTGTGTCTCCTTTCTGATTTCTATAAATCATATATTACTATATATGATTACTATATTTATACTCAACTTTTCAACCAGAGACCTAAAAAGGACTAGATAGGCCTTGGGCCTGATGCAGCAGGGCTCTTCTTATGACATTTGATTCCTGGACTGTCTAGACCAATTCCTGGACAGGTGGCAACTCTTACCGGTAGCTATTCTGATGGTCCCCTTCCCGGTTTTTTCCTGAGTTATTCCTCCCCAAATCACCAGCGCTTTCACGTGGTTTGTGAGCATGCCCCAGTCTGAGGGGGCCGCTGGGCAGAAGGGAAATGAAAAGGAGAGGGAAAGAGACATCAGTTCATTGGAACCGATCCAGGGAAAGGAGATAAAGATGATTAAGGGCTTAGAGAAGGATTGACCTGTGAGGAAGGATTAAAGGAACTAATTATGTACAGCTGAGATAAAGGAGGACTAAAGAGGTGATTTAATAATGGCCTGTAAATACTTGGAGGGTGTCAGCATGAAAGCGAGGGGGAGGAATTCTCTAGTCTAGTTCTCTTAGGAGTAACTCAAAAGGATGGGATGAAACCAAGCAAGGAACATTTAATCTGGCCATTAGGGCCATGGGCGGGATGATAAACTGGTGGGAGAAAGTTGAGCGATGGCACACGGCTTGAACGGAGGCACAAGGAACCGGGGAACTAAATGCATGTCTACATGAGGCATGGAAACCAGGCTGAAACCGGTTCTGATGGCCATAGCAAGGGATGTTGAAAACAGCTAGTCCATTAGGAATAGCAACTGGAGGAGGAAGATGGACAGAGACGGGGTGTTGAAGGATTGAACTAAGGCACCAGTGAATGGGGAACTGATGGGTGCATCGACATTAATGCTAGTTTGAAACCCTCCTCCCTGCCTTTTGCCAGATTCACCTCTAAGACTTGATGGGAGACACATTTCCAAACACAGCAGGAGGTTACAAACCCCTTCCCCTCCATTCACAGCCTCAGAAATTTCCATGGGAGGCACCTTAGACCACCATAGCAAATTTCTCCTTACTATTCACAACAAACATAGACGTCATCTTTTTTTAAAAGAGAAAGGAAGGAAGACATGGGAAGCCAAAAGTTTCAAGGATCTGATAAGAATTGGTCGGCTCTCTCTCTCTCCCCCCAGCATTGATGTGCAAATGGCGTCTGAGACTTTGAGCCTGCCCCACATCCCCTCAGTTTCCCCTGAACGTCACATAGTCATAATAAGGAGAGCTGGAGGGAGCTCTGTAGGGAGTATCGCATTTACACACCTCATTGTGTATCTACCCCATACCAGCAAATTACATCTGAGATGGGCTTTTAAGCCACCAGCCCCTTTCAAATCAGGACTTTGAAAACCTACACTCCCCTGACTCTCTGGTGCCTTCGTGCCTTTGAGAAGATGGGTTAGAAAATATTTCTTTCTTTAATAAAAAAAGAAAAGAAAAGAAAAGAAAAAAGAGAGATTGAGAGAGGGGGGGGAAAGCTCCTAAAAGCATAAAGGCTATTTTATCATCTGTTATTTCCCCCTTTTCTTTATTTACTAAAGGAACCACCAGGGCTAATGTCGTTTCCTTTGGCTGCTGGGAGCAGAGAGAGATTGAAGGAAGATGCTTGAAAAGGCTGCCGCCTTGGCTGCTTTTTGTTCTGGGCAGCTTTTAGGGAGGGGAGGAATGGTTTGGATCGTGCTAGTTAATTCTCCGTTGGGGCTCAAAGCAGAACAGAAGAGAGAGATTGCAAAGGAAGAGGATGACAAGCGTTTCTGAAAAGGCCACGAGTGGGAAGCGTGTGGGGTGACGAGGCAAGCCAAGATGGCGTTGGGTGGAGATGGTGGTGAATGCGTGTTGCCTGCTTCCTCTTTGGAGAGCGTGTCAGCTGGACCCAAACGTGCATGTGTCACACTGGAGGCATGCAAACCAGACATTGACCCACCACCACTGCATGTATCGCTTCGCAACCAAGAGTTCTCAAAGTGGTGCACATAGGAAAGGAAACAATAAATAGGGAAGATGGTTCCCTGTCCCCAGAGTTCTCTCTGTCAAAAAAGAAACACAAGGGAGACACCAAAAACAACTGCTGGAAGGATGCTGTGAACAATGGAGGGAGCTAGCTGCCATATACTGAGTCCGGCCCTTGGTCCATCTAGCTCAGTCTTGTCTTCACAGACTGGCAGCAGCACTCCCAGGTTTCAGGCAGAAGTCTCTCCCAGCCCTGCCAGGAGATGCTGCCAGGGAGGGAACCGGGGACCTTCCGCATGCCAAGCAGATGCTGTAGAACCGAGCTATGGCCCAGACCCCGGGATTCCTCGTCAGTATTTGAAATGTTTTTGTCTTCAGTGGAATGGTAGAGAAGAGGATTCCGTAGCAATTTGGCCCAACTTTAACAAAGTGCTTGTACTGTTAGACATTTTAAAAACAGATTATTTCAGTTAGTACATTCTTTCTCCTTTCTCTTTTCTGTTCTGTTTTGATCCTAGACAGAGCTCTCTTACAATATTTCATTTGAAATTAAAAGGGGGGAAAATATTACAGGGGAGGTAATAAAACCAGATATGACACTATCCACTTCTTCCACACTATCCATCATGTTAAAAAGCTTTCTCCTGCCTTGTCCCCTTAGCGGCTCCTTTAAATGGAAAAAACCAAAATCTTTGAGTTGTGGTCCTCTTCGGCACCAGCAGCCAGCGCATCTCAGGGACTCCCTTTGCAGAAATATATGAGCAACTCCATCTTCCCTCCCCCAGCGGTTCAGATCCAAGCAATCCATCCCCTCTATTGAAGAAGGAAACCAGCCTCGCCTCCCATTCTTATCTGGATTTTCCAGGTGGCTCTTGGCACCCGTCCAAGCGCTGAGGAAAGTGCTTCCCATTCTATCCCTCCGTTGTCAGATGAAGGGTCCATTCTCCGCTCAGACTATTATTCGCATGAACGAGAAGGCAACCTTAACGAGGCAAGCTTACGGGCCACGGTGAGAAACAGGAAGCTGGACTAGATGGGCCTTCTTGGGCCTGATCTAGCAGGGTCTGTCATGTTCTTAAACCTTGGAGAGGTTTAAGAGAAGCCGCTCCAAGAAACCTTGGAGAAGCTGCTGCCAGTCAGTGTAGACAATCCTGAGCTAGATGGACCAAGGCAGCTTCCTACGTAAACTTGCTCAGAGCTGTAGTCTTCTTATTCCCTGTGTTCTGGCCAGGATTTCCAGCTACAGTTGCCAGTGGAAAACCACTTGCTATGCACGCAGATGGTCCTAGGTTCAATTCCTGCCAGCATCTCCGGCTAGGGATAAGAAAGACCCTTCTTTGAAACCAGCTAACAATCAATAGAGATGATATTGGAGTTTATGGACAAAGACCTGACTCAACAGAAGGCAGTGTCATATATTCATTGGGAGTATGCATAGCTCAGTGGTTGAGTACCTGATTTTCATTCAGGAGGACTTGTTGGTCTGTGACATGATTCATGTCACATAACATGAATCATGCATGCATGCAAAAGGTTCAAGGTTCAATCACTAGTACCACCTTCAGGCAGGGCTGGGGAAGTCTAAACTGAAAGCCCTGGAGAGTCATTGCCAATCAATATAGATAATATTCTCCTATATGGACCAACATACGACTCAATGTAAAGAAGACTAATCTAATGACAACGGGCACAGAAACCAGCCTCAGAATTGATAATGAAGACATTGAAGTGGTGGAAAGCTTCTGCCTTTTAGGACCAGCCGTCAACAGAAAAGGATCCAGCAGTCAAGAAATACACCACAGACTAGCACTTGCTAGGGTTGCAATGAAGGCCTTGGAAAGCATATTTAGATGCCACAATGCTACAAAGATTAGAATTGTTCAGACCATGGTTTCCCCTGTGACACTCTATGGATGCAAAAGCTGGACTTTGAAGAAGCAAGTTAGAAAAAGTATTGATGCTTTTTAACCTGCGTGCTGGAAAAGACTTTTGAGGAGGCCATGGACAGCCAGGGAAACAAACCAATGGACCATAGAACGAATCAATCCAGAATTTCCACTCGAGGCACAAATGACCAGGCTCAAACTATCCTTCTTTGGAAACATTATGCGAAGACCCAGCTCCCCTGAGAAGTCCATCATGCTGGGAAAAGTTGAAGGAATGAGAAGAAGAGGATGACCAGAAGCAAGGTGGATGGATTCGATGACAACAGCAATGAATGCACCACTGAGAGACCTGAAAGGCCAAGTTGAAGACAGTCTTCATCCTGGAGAGAATCTATCTATGTGGTCACTAGGAATCAACACCAACTTGACGCCACTTAATCAATCAATCAACCTATCAACCCCATCCAGAACAGGAAGATCTTGTATGCTGCATTGTTCTAGTCGCAGCTGGACCTTTCTCCTTTCAGGACAATACACTGTGGCCAGAACATTATCGGGGTTCCTATTCAGTGAGTTAAATTAAATTGCCCCCTTTTCTATAGCCAGTTCAAAACAAAACAAAACGGAACAAGGTGAATCGCAGTGCCAGACAGCAGCCAAATGGTGATAAATCAAAAGGCAAAGGGAATTTATTGACATGCACGATCCAGCCCAATACACTTTATTTTTATTATGCATCCAGAAGTGTCACAGAGTCATGGTAACATTTTGGAGGGGGGGAAAGGAAGAAGATTTACACACACACAGCGGCACATCTTAGCCGCCAAGGCTGAGTGGAGGTGAAAGTAAGGATAACCAGAAGAGGTGCTGACCTCATGTCTTGGCCACTCTCTGTGGTGGATTGTAACTGACAGGTGAGAAAGATGGCAGGGTTTTCGAGGAAAAGAGAAAAATAGCCCAAAGTGGGAGAATGAGGATTGCAAGCTAGTAAGGACAGCCTGGGTGGCTATAAAGGGGGCTGAGACAAATTCGGGGAGGACACGTCTATCAATGGCTACTAGTCTGGTTGGCTAGCTACAGGCTAGGTTCAGAGGCAGGAGGCCTCCGAATACCAGCTGCAGGGGAGCAACAGCAGGAGAGAGGGCATTCCTTCATCTCCTGCTTGTGGGCTTCCCTGGGACACCTGGTGGGCCACTTGATTCTAGACTATCTGGACTAGATGGGCCTTGGGCCTGATCCAGCAAGGCTGTTCTTGTGTCTCTCATCAACAGGGAGAATTGGACCATAAGCAGGTAGCAAGGGACCCTTGTCTGAAACCTTGGAGAGCTGCTGCCAGTCAGGGTAGACAGTTCTGAGATAGATGGACCAAGGGTCTGACTCAGTAGAAGGCAGCTTCCCTCTATGCGCCAGTGGGCATCATCGACAGCACAGAGGTCGATCTCCTGCTTTGCATGGTTGGTCCTTGGAAGCATTTCCAGGTAGAAAAACCCGTCTGAAACCCTGGGGAGCTGCTGCCGATCAGAGTAGGCCATACTTAGCTAGACGGACCAAGGGTCTGACTCCGTAGAAGGCAGCTCCCCACGCCCAGTACTAACTATGGCTCTCTAGGATGCTCGGATGTCTGTGGGAGACTTGTGCAGGCGTCCTAGAAGTGAGAAGACGCCAGGATCTAATCCTCGCTCTGCCACTGAGCTGTGTCTCATCCTGCACCGAAAAGCTAGCCTCTGAAGAAAGCTCGCCAGCTGTCCTGCTTACGGAACTCATTCTGAGTCTCGATCCCATTCTTGGCTTCCCTGGTCCCCCAGGATTGCCAGACATGACTGGGGGAAAGGTGATCCAGTCTCACACGGCGGCCTGTTTTGGAGATAGATAGATAGATAGATAGATAGATAGATAGATAGATAGATAGATAGATAGATAGATAGATCCCCTGTTAATTTCATTACTTTCATCCTCCCAGCCGCCGGCGTTGTGGTGGCCGCCGAACTCCAGCTGCGATTAATTGGGAACTCTCCCACTGATTCCTGATGAACTGCTTTTGATTAGGGTTTAATGATGGCACCAAGGCCCCGCCATTCACAGGGATGGGTTGCAAAGTGTCTACAAAACAGTGCCAACAAAATTAATATATATATATTTAAAAATAGAAAAATCCCATCCTTGGAGCGATCAGTTAAAGGCTCTGTGTAGAAACAAGCTGTGCCTCTCTTAATCCCACCTAACTTTCCTCTGCTCTCACCCACATTTTGTAAAATCACCATGTTAGAGACAGCACCCATACACCAAAACGCTAGCTGGAGGGGTGGGCAAACCTGGCCTTCCAGCTGTGGTACTACAACTCCCATCGTCCCCAGCCACCGGAGATGATGGTATTTGGAGTACACCAACAGCTGGAGGGCCACATTGGCCTACCCCTGCTCTAGTGATTGCGACAAGAATCACTATGGACAAGAAATGAGTGGAAGGGACAGCCCTTAGTGAAATCGAAGCAGTGCAGGTGCTTAGAAAAATGCACACTCATTGGCTTCAACCTTCATTTCTTTCTGATGATGGCTAGACCTTCCTGGAATATTCTTAAGCTTCAACTTCACCCCTGCCTCCACAGCATTTCAGGGGATGTTTATCACTCAGGGACACCCATTGTAACTGTAGGAATTTATAGGATGTTGTCTAACTCAGTAGAAGAGCATCTGCCTTGCATGCCAAAGGTCTGGGGTTCATAAACTGGCAGCTTGGGAACATAAGAATCTCCCATATACTGAGTCAGGCTATTGGTCCATCTAGCTCAAGATTGTCTTCACAGACTGGCAGCAGCTTCTCCAGGGTTGCAGGCAGGAGTCTCTCTCAGGCCGATCTTGGAGATGCTGCCAGGGAGGGAACTTGGAACCTAGATGCTCTTCTCAGAGCAGCCCCATCCCCTGAGGGGAATATCTTCCAGTGCTCACACTTCTAGTCTCCCATTAATATGCAAACAGGGTGGACTCTGCTTAGCTAAACCCCTGCTAACTGCCATTGCTAACTTCCAACTTCCATTACCATTTCAAATACTTGCCTCTTGGCCCAGTGAGCAGGGGTGGCGAATCCCAGACCAAAGGCCACAAGAGGGCCTGAAGGTGGTTCCCAGCCCCAAAGGGGCCAGAGTCTAAAAAGAACACACAAGAGGAACTAGAGGGATGCGATGGTCTCTCCTGTCGCTAAACCGAAGAGAGCCGCCATTTTGAATGTGGCCGACTTCGCAGGTGGCACTTCACGAGGCCGGTCTTTGCCTGAGGGGGCAGCTCATCTATTATGGATGGCGCACCTGTCCACCCTGCTGTTCAACAAAAAAAAGTTCCCGCAGCTGCTTCCATGGAGAAAGGAAGAAGATGGTTCCCCACCCCAAGGAGGCTCCAAACCAAAGAAGAAAGAGCAGCCGCAGCCACTGGGAGGGACGCCATGCTGGGCTACACAGGGACAGTCACTCTCCTCTCATTAAACAGAAGAGAGCTGCCATTTTAGAAAGGCCCCTCCTTGGCGCAGTTAAGTGGCCACTTTACGAGGCGGACCTTTCCCTGAGGGCCAGGTGCTCATTTATTTATTTTTAAATTTCTATACCGCCTGTCATTAAAACAATCTCAAGGCAGTTATTACTTACTTACTTATAATTTTATATTGATGGAGCACCTGCCCACTCTCCTTTTCAGCGGGCAACATTCCTGGAGCTGTTTCCCTGCCCCAAGGGGCTCCCAGTCCAAGAAACCCCAGCAACAGCCGCTGAATGGATGCTCTCCTGCTGCTAAACGTAACCTAGGGGAGCTGCCATTTTGAACCGGTGGTTCCTCTTGGCCCGGTGAGCAGGATCCGCCATTTTGAATCGGTGCCTCCAGTTAAGTGGCCACTTAATGACGCCAACCATGGCCCGAGGGGCCCATTGATTGATCATAGGGACCCCACTGAAAAAACCCAGAAGCCAAAGGCACGAGATGATGGTTCCCTGCCCCAAGGAGCTTCCAATCCAAGAACAGACCCCCAGCAACAGCCACTGAGGAGCCTGTGCTGGGTTGCATAGAGACAGTGGCTCCCCTGCCCTGCGAAATGTCAGGGAATCCCCTCCTTCAAAGGTGCCTCTTTACCTAACTGGCAGGGGTGTTTCCCAAACTCTGTGCCACAAGACGGCTTGAAGATGACAGTTGCTCTCCCTCCGCAGACGATAAGGGATCCATCGCTCGAATACTTATTCGGAAGGCAGACTATGGCCCCGGAGTCTGTTTTGGGGTTCCCTTTGTGTCAAAGAAACCCCCATGGACCCAGAATTCAAAAGGTTCACTGTCAGCTCCGGTAGCCCCAATTTCAGGCTCTCCTCTTTGGGGAGCCAAAGACAGCAAGGCCTCAGGAATGGTGGCTTTATTCCTTGAGACATCAATACAATGTATTTATATTGACATTTCGATCCCGCTCTTCCTCCAAGGAGCCCAGAGCACTGTGCACCTGGTGAGGGTGATCCTCTCCCAACAACCCTGTGAGGTATGCTAGGCTGAGAGAGAAGGGGCTGGCCCAGAGTCACCTAGTGAGTTTCATGGCTGAAGGGGGATTTGAACTCGGGTCTCCCTGGTTTAACACTCGGACCACTACACCACACTGGCTCTCTATTTCCCCTACATTGGATGGGATATTTCTTGGGTCAACCTTGGGAAGCCCATTTCATCTGACTACCTTCAGGGCCTGACTATTTTTTACTACAGGACTCGGTATTTTTATCCCACCCACCCACCCTGCTACTGTGCAGGACCTAGCGGAATGGACCTCAACACCGTGGGATGTCTGAACAGCCATATTTTCCTTTTTGTTTAGTCTTGTTTCCATTCATTTGTGTTTTCAATTCATCCTTTTCATGTCTGCAGTCATTTTCATTTGTTTGTTTTGTAAATAAAAGCGTGTTTTATCTTCAATGTAACAAACAGCTCCCAGCTGGAGCACCACTCTGCGGCTGCCTGCTTGGGGGTAGCAACTTGCAAAAGGCAATGTTTTTGCCTTTTTGGTGGTGGGTAGGCTATGCGAGCTGGCTCGGTTCGAACCGTGGTTCGAATCGAACCAGCCTAGTTTGGCCGGTCCAAGTTCAAACTGGTCCAGCCCCCCCAAAAGGTTGCTGACCCTTTTTGTAAGTATGCCTGACTCCCCTCCGGCCCCTTCTAGCCCCAGGGAATCCCCCTGGCAGGGCTGAGAAAGACCCCTGTCCAAATTCCTGGACAGATGCTGCCTGTCAGAGCAGGCAATACGTGGAGCTAAATGGACCAAAGGTCTGACTCAGTATAATGCAACTTCATCTGCTCAGTTCACTGGAGGCCCTGATCCATATTCCACTGTCTTTGGAAAGCTGAATGCAGTTCAGGTTTGAATGCATGGCAAGATCTTCTGGGTGGTGACTTCTGGAATAAGGGACCCAGTCCCCCTTGAGGTCTACAGAGCCCTTTTCTCATGATCTTTCAGTGCCCGATGAAACCGTTTCCCAAAATTCTCTGTGCTTTTGCTATGACTGGTTCCTCCCCATATTAATGATATCAATGCTATTCCCCCTCCCCGCAGTTTCCTCCATGTTTTCACTATTGTTGGTGTCATTTTAATTCTAAATTTGTATTCTCACTATGGTAGGAAATTGTCATTGATGTTATGGAAACTTGGTAGGGTTGCAGTGAAGGCTTTGGAAAGGATACTGAGATGCCGTGACATGTCTATACCTACAAAGATTAGAAGCGTTCGGACCATGGTTTTTCCCGTGACACTCTATGGATGTGAAAGCTGGACTTTGAAGATGCAAGATAGAAAAAGCATTGACACTTTTGAATTTGGGTGCTGGAGAAGACTTTTGAGGAGACCATGGGCAGCCAGGGAAACAAACCGATGGATCATAGAACAAATCAATCCAGAATTTTCATTCGAGGCACAAATGACCAGGGTCAAACTATCATACTTCAGACACAGTACGCGAAGAAGATCCAGCTCCCTTAAGAAGTCCATAATGCTGGGGGAAATTAAGGAAAGAGAAGAAGAGGACGACCAGCAGCAAGGAGGATGGACTCGATGACAATAGCAATGAATACACCACTGAGAGGCCTGAAAGGCAAAGTTGAAGACCGATCATCCTGGAGAGAATCTATTTATGTGGTTGCTAAGAGTCGACACTGACTTGACAGCACTCACTCACTCAATCAATTATAAAAACACCTTTTTCTGTTGTCCCAGGCAGGTAGCGAAACAGGTTTTGCAGTCCAAGGCAGGTAGCAAAATGCATTCAGATGGCTGTGAGAATGACTGTGTGTTCATTGTAAAAATGAACCTGGGTACAGGCTACTGTACATGCAGTGAATATAACTGATCTGTGTGGTCTAAGGACCGTAATAAATTTACTTACTATAACTGATCTGTACACATATACACTGTACACAGGTTGTACATGCATTCAACATAATGTGTGCAAAGGGCTTCTGTGGTGCCACCATAGGGGCTGTGGGGTGTCTAGAGGGGACCTCAAAGCTCTCCCTTAGCTGTGGTGTTATTTCTCAGGGGATGGGGCTCTGGATCAGTGTTAGACCATCTACTTTGCATGCAGTAGGTCCTGGCTTCAATCCCTAGCAGCATCTCCAGGTAGGGCTGGGAAGGACTCCTGCCTGAAACTTTGGAGAGCTGCTGCCAGTCAGTGCAGACAATACTGAGCTAGATTGACCAAGGGTCTGCCTCGGTGGCTGCGTTTACGCATCACAAGGCAATGCAGTTCAGTGGAGAGGCTGCAGAGAGGAAGGGGAACTGGTTGTGCGAGCTTCCTTCTTTCTTGAAGGACAGCCTGCACAGCCAATCAGAGAGAGAGGGAGAAGCTTTCTTCCTCAACTCCAATCTGGCCAAATGCAGCCTCTGAATGGAATCTGAATGGAATGGAGGCTCAGTGAATCCTTGGTTCTGAGCAGTGAAATTCACTAGAAAGCAAGGGTTCAAACTGGTTTCTCTGGAGCACAACCATGGGCCGTGCAACGGACAGCACTGGAGTTGCACGTGTTCGGATGTAAGGAAACCGCAGGTCCCTACAACTCTGGTCCCGTTACATGCAAATGCAGCCAGTACCTTAAAATATCCTTTGGGGAAGTTTTAGAGCTCAGTGGTAGAACATCTGCTTTGCATGCAGAAGGTCCCAGGTTGGCTTCCTGGCAGCATCTCCAGGTAGGCCCAGGAAAGACGCCTGCCTGAAACCTTGGAGAGCTGCTGCCGGTCAGTGAAAACAACACTGGGCTAAGGGGTCAAGGTTCCGACCCCGCAGAAGGCAGCTTCCTATGTTCCAGACAACTCTGCTTCGCCGAAGCCTGGTGTTTTTCTGCCAGAGTTGTGACCTTGAGGGCTGAAGCCTGAGGTCACGCCCACCTCCCCCTTGCTGGGGTTCAGAAGGCCTGCATCGCCTCTTTCTGAACATCACAGCATGCATTTATCTTCCCAGGAACACACTAATCTATCAGCTAGAGGTGAAGATAAGTGGAGAGAAAAGGGAAGCCAGACAGGAAAGGAGCCCCTTTCATCAAGATGAAGCGTTCAGTCTTTGTCCTCTGTTCTCCTTTGGCACAGGGTCCCAGTGTCAGGAGAACAAGGGAAACGGAGCCAGGAACCGCCTTATCTCCCTCCTTTGATCCAACAGGAAAACACGTGCTCGCTTGTATGGCGGAGGCACTCCTCTGATGTGCCCCAACCTTTTGATTTTACTTATTTATCACCCGCACAGAGAAGCAGGGCGAGCCACAAAATCCCCCCCTCCAAAAAATACATCCATTGGAGGGGTTTGCGGGGAGCGATTACAAAAAGGTAATTCTTGGAGTATTGCAGTTCAGTTCAAAGGAACATAGGAAGCTGCCATTCCGAGTCAGACTCTTGGCCCATCCAACTCAGTGTTGTCTACACTGACTGGCAGCTGCTCCCCAAGGTTTCAGGCAAGAGTTTCTTCCACACCTACCTGGCCTGGAGATGCTGCCAGGAATAGAACAGGGGACCTTCTGCATGCAAAGCAGATGCTCTATAATTAAAGCCCTGTCCCCTTATGCCAGGGCTGCTCGGCCGCAACCCTCTGGCTGTTAGGCTCCATCTCCCAGCATCCCCAACCACAGTGGCCAATAGTCATTGAAGGCCAACATCAGGAGGCGGGCTCAAACTGAGCAGTATATACTTGTTACGATACTATTCTTATTTTTGGAGTTTTGCTGGTTGCAGATATCCCCATATTCAGTGTGTGCTGGATGAGAGCCAACCTAGTTTTCCATGTCATGAGGACTAGAATGCCTTTTTTAAAAAAACAAAGGAGGAGAGAGAAAAAGAGAGTTCCAAGATTCTTGGGATGATGAATCCCGTGCCTAATAAAAATCCGGCTTTTGGGGGCAGGGGCGGGGTGTGTGTGTGTGTGTGTGTGTGTGTGATTTATGTTGGTGTTACTAAAGCATCAGCAAACACACACACACACACACACAACCCCCAAAGGCGCTTTCCTTCCAACACAAAGCTGCAGAACTTTGGCCCTCCAGCTATTGCTGGACTACAATGCCCATCATCCCCTGGCATAGGCACCAATAGCGAGGGATGATGGGACGTAAGTTGTAGTTCACCACCTGCAGGAGTTGTGCAGTACCCTCAGCTGTATGGAGGAGAGCTGGTCTTGTGGTAGCAAGCATGCATTCTCCCCTTTGCTAAGCAGGGTCTGCCCTGGTTTGCATTTGAATGGGAGACTACATGTGAGCACTGTAAGATATTCCCCTCAGGGAATAGCTCAGTGGAAGAGCATCTGCATGCAGAAGGTCCCAAGTTCCTCCCTGGCAGCATCTCCAAGATAGGGCTGAGAGAGACTCCTGCCTACAACCTTGGAGAAGCCGCTGCCAGTCTGGGTAGACAATAGTGAGCAAGATAGACCAATGGTTTGACTTGGTAGAAAGCAGCCCTATGTTTCTATGGAAGGAATATGGTTTATATGTATAGTGATTGGGTTGCCATATATGCAGTATGATATTGTGCAGTAACTTCTGTTCTAACAGCTCTTGTCTTCTCAGATATGCAAGCAGAAGACCAAGGAATATACTCATGATGAATGCAGCTGACATTTCAATAACAATTCTGTTTTGGGGGGGTGGTTGTGTGTGTGTGCGCCTGCTTCTCAACCATTTCTTTTTCTTTTAACACAGGCAACATAATACAAACTTTCAGACTTACATTAGCAACGATGGTACCTAAACAACATTAAAAAAACCACACTCCCCATAATCAATGTCTGCAAAATCCTTAGAACATTAAATCAACCAAGGGGTGGGATGCCTCTCCCTTGGCCCAAATTATGCGGGGCAAGCGTGTTTCTGATGGAGTTTGTTTCCAGTAGGCAGAATTGTCCCCCTCATCTGTATGGGAAAGAGGAGAAGATGCTGAAGTGCTTAAGTGCCTGGCGTATTATCCATTCACTGCAAGCAGTAGATTGGGCCATTCCCAGTTTAATAGGATTCATGGGGCTAAACTGCCACACAATATATTGGAAACATAGCCACTAAAGACTTAATTATATCTATCTATATATTCCAGAGGGCAAATAAAAACCCTCCTTCTTCCCCCAACCCCCAGCCTGGAATCAGATGGGTTGCTTCCCTGCAGGCGGCCATCTTGGTTAATGGGATAAAGAGGATCATCAGGGTCCCACACGGAGAGTAATTGTGGAGGAATTTCTTTCCAGCAACTTTTGCAGCCGCGTTGGGGCTCGTTTCCCAACCTGTCTCCTCGTTAGGCGCCGCCAGTAAGTGGCACACTCAGAGAGACACAGAAATACAAAGCTAGCTCCCTTCTAGGCTTGCTAAGCAGGGCCCATCCTGGTTGGCATTGGGATGGGCGACTACATGCAAACACGGTCTGCTGTGAAATATTCCCCTTAGGGGATGGGGCCAGAGCTCAGCAGTAAAAGTACATCTGTCCTTTATGTACACACCTATAAGTGAGAGTTTGTTTGTTTGTTTGTTTGTTTGTTTGTTTGTTTAACATATTTGTATCCCGCTAGGATACAACAGAATGTGTATCCATATAGAATATGGCATTCAAGCTTCCCAAATCCAGATGGCCTTTATTTCCCTTGTGATCGAATCCAGAGTAAAATCCAGATAGCGCATTGAAATCTGGGTAAATCTGGGTGGAATTTAGCAGCTGGGTGGAAGAGCCAAAATCTGGGGTCTACCCTAAATTCTGGGGGATGTGGCAACCCTACAGACCGCCCACTACTGACGTCTCCAGTTTGTTTGTTTGTTCATTTACATGGGTATCCCACTCTTCCTCCAAGGGGGCCCAGAATGATATGCATGGTTATGTTTATCCTCACAACAACCCTGCTGAGATAACTGTGGATTGTGAAGAACTGTATACAAGGGGGGATTGTTCAGTAGGGTATTTGCATGTCAGGGTATCAAGCAGAAGAGAGGCTGCACCTGCAAGAATTGTCCATTTCTAGTAGTAGCTTCCAGTCCTGTGTTCAGCGTCCCCTCTAACAGGGATCCCCAGATGTGGTTGACTACAACTCCCATAATCCCCAAGAGAAAGCCATTGCAGCTGGGAATTCTGGGAGTTGTAGTCGACAACCTCTGGGAATCCCTGTTAGAGGGAACACTGCATGTGTCCCCAGATATTATGGGACTACAACTCCCATCAGGTCACTGTGGCTGTGGATGATGGATTGTAGACCATCAGCATCTGTGGACCTGAGATCTGGAACCCCAGTGCTTTATAAAATTCTTAAAGGTTCCCATTGAGGCTAAATAAGATTTCAAAATAAAAAAAGGAAGAAACCCCACAGAAACATAGTCTCTAGCAAGTGATACTAAATAATTTTGTCAACCCTGCTTTTAAAGAGACCCATCTATCCAACCAAAAACACATATTTCCCCTCTGGTGTCACACAAATCTAGCTTCAAAAACAGAATAAGCGAAAGCTTCTATTATCAAAGGCCCATGAGGTTTTCTTTCACTTCTTCGTATTCTATGTGGGCCTTTGATCGATTCTGTTAAAACCCAAGAGGTTCATTCCCCCCCACCCGATGTTTGGAATAGTTTCCCCGCTCCCATCTGAAGCCCCTGTCAAAGAATGCTCTTTTCTACCTTGTTGTTTTCCCAATGACCACCTCGCAATGTAGGTTAGCTAATCCTTCTTGGGATAAGGCTCAGCAGAAAAACACCTGCTTTGTATGCAGAAGGTCCCAGATGAAATCGCCAGCACCCTCTCCAGACAGGGCTTAGAAATTCCATGGAGAACTGCTGCCAGATAGTGCAGACAATACTGAGCTTGACGGACTTTTTAATTTCTTATTTAAAACAATTATTCCCGCCCCTCCAGTACACTACTGCTCAGGGCGGCTCACAACAATACAATAGATACAATGTAAAATCAAGCTAATAAAAGTAATCAAACTAAGTAAACAAAAAAGTCAGGCTAAAACCACAATCAGAATGAAGTTTCAAATTAAAAGTCGTTTTAAAAGCTAGAAATCAAGAATTATAAGAACTAAAAAATGAAAGCACCTACCAGATATAACAAAGATGGAGCATTGAAAAGCCTCTTTAAAAAGTTATGTTTTTCATTGGTTTTTAAAAACACGGAGGGAGAGAGCATGGTGAAGCTCTTCAGGAAGGGCATTCCAAAGCTGAGGGGCCACACCCAAAAAGGCCCTGTCTCTAGTCCCTGCCAATTGGATCTCTGTTAGTGGCGGGGCCATGAGTAGGGCCTGAGATGATAAGCAGAGGGCCCGGGCAAGTTCGTATGGGCAGTCCAACAGGTACCCCAGCCCCAAGCTATGTAGAGCTTTAAAGGTCAAGACCAGCATCTTGAATCTAGCCCGGGAGCGGACTGCCAGCCAATGAAACTGCCACAGGATGGGGTACAACACTCATGAAGTGGCTTGCACCCACAAGCATCCTTGCAGCAGCATTTTGGACCAGCTGAAGCTTCCAAACCATCTTCAAGGGCAGCCCCACGCAGAGTGCATTGCCGTAGTCCAATCTGGATGTTACCAAAGCATGAGATTTCTATATTAGGTGGTATAGAAATGCAATAAAATAAATAAATAAATAAATAAATAAATAAATAAATAAATAAATAAAGTGAGTGGCTGAAGTCAGGTCCGACTTCACCAAGTAGGGTCGCAGTTGGAGGCTGCTGGGAATAGGGCCTCTATCCTTCCCAGTAGCAGTGGGCAGTGGGCAGCAGCTGGCAGGATCTGCTGCAGCAGCAAGTGAGGAGGAAGGGGGAGTGACAAATGAGGGGCATCAGTGAACCAGGAGGCCTGGCAGCGAGTGGGAGGAGGCCCCCCATGTCCTGTGTCCAAGAAACATGGGCGAACACCATTAGCAGCCCAACAGCATGAAGGTCAGCATTTCCCAACTAGTGTGCCATGCACACCAGTGTGCTGTGATATACTGGCCAGTACCTTGGGATGAAAAAGGTTGGGAAACACTGGTCGAAGTAGTTATACTGGACAAGAAAGACTGACACAGGAGCATATATGTGTGTGTATATTTAGGTTGCTAACGTTTGTGAGTCTTTAGCTATTTAGCTATCCTCTACCATTCTCTTGGTTTAGCCCCTCAGGCATGGCTAACTGCCTCTGCCCCCCAATGCTTCTTCTCATTCTTCATTATGGCAATAGTGCAGGGATTCTCAAACTTGGGTCCTCAGGTGTTATTGGACTTCAACTCCCATAATCCCCAGCCTCAGTGGCCTTTGGTTGGGGAGTATGGGAGTTGAAGTCCAATAACACCTGAGGACCCAAGTTTGAGAATCACTGCTATAGTGCCTTGTTGGTTTAGATGTAGCTGAGCATACTCCTGTATGCTAAATGTTTATTTACCCCAGATAAATAAATACACACACACAATACCACTTCCAAGGTGGTGGCAACATTCAGTGTAAACAGAAGCCGCCGATGGCATAACAGGAGTGCTTAAGCCAGTGGAGACCAAAGATGTCCGACTTCACCAAGTAGGGTCGCAGCTGAAGAGTCCAACTCAGTATCATGCAGCTTGTGTTTATTTTCAGGGAAGGCCCATGACTCAGTGGATGAGTGGGGTTTTGCATGCAGAAGGTCCCAGATTCACTCCCTAGCATCTCCAGGTAAGGCTGGGAGAGACCCCTGTCCGAAACCTTGGAGAGCTGCTGCCAATCAGTGTAGACAATCCTGAGTTAGACAGACCAAGTGTCTGACTCAGTAGAAGGCAGCTTCCGATGTATTCTGTGAAGAAGAGCCTCGGATTAAAGGGGGCAGGTACGTGGTAGGGGAAGGCAACCAAGGTGCTGCAGGAAGGGCAGTGAACAGCCAGCAAATCAGAGCTGGCATCAGGGGTCAGCATTGCCGGAGAGTTGCAGAGGAGCTGGAGTTCTGGTCAGGGCCCATTGCTGATCCCTGAAGGCACCTCAGTGCCTATAGCTTTTGGTCTGTTTGGTCTGGTGGTAGCAAGGATGAATTGGCTAAGCTGAGTCCACCCTGGTTTGCATTTGAATGGGAGACTACATGTGAACACTGTAAGACATTCCCCTTAGGGGATGGGACCTCTTTGGGAAGCGCATCTGCCCACTTGCGTGCAGAAGGGTCTAAGTTCCCTCCTTGGCAGCATCTCCAGAGAGGGCCGAGAGAGACTCCTGCCTGCCACTCTGGAGAAGCCGCTGCCGGTCTGTGTAGACCATCTTGAGCTAGATGGACCAATGGTCTGACTCAGTAGGAGGCAGCTTCCTATGTTCCTATGTCCTACCCAGCTGGGGCTTAGAAGATCAAGCTCCCCTCCTCTTCTTGGTCTTTAACTGACATATGATCAGCAAACAAGTCTGCTCCCAGCTCCCAAAATAACCTAGGAGGCTTCTCCTGCCCTAATTTTGACCTTGTGAACAGCCCTTGTAACGTTCCTGGCTGAGCAGATAGGGAGGCCACCTGTCGCTCTTTCCTAGCCCAATACTCTAACCCTCCGCACCGTTTTGGGGGTCACGTAATATGTGTGCAGCCTAAATTCAGTTGTGACTCTAGTCCATTCTATACCATCCATTCTATGGGTGCCCTGGAGAACATTTTATTTCTGGACCTCTTTTACGAGACTGGAAAGACACTGCTTTTTTCTGGTCCACTCAGACCAATTTGTCACCTACAAAGCAGCTATGTTTTCTGTAGCTGCAGAGACGACAGAGTGTCGGCTAATTTGTGGTCAGTTCCTGTCCATTGCTATGGAGATGTCCAAATATCCTCTTGTTCTGGGTGACCCCTTTGTAATTGCCGGGATATTAATGGCAAGAAGGGATATTTTTAATGGGCCTTTGATTTCATTTTTGGGCAGCCTGCTTTCTCACCCCCTTCAAAGCAGAGATTTCTTTAGCAATGGCCAGCCTTTGGTTATAAACAAATACATTTCACTGATTCACCCACCGACCGATGAAATCATTTCCTTTCCTTATACCTGTCTCCCATTTTCTCTCTGCTTTTGCCCAATAGCAATCTTTTACTATTGCAGTCTGTGACAAGGGACCCATAAAATTTGTCTCATGAAGGGGTGTGTGTGTGTGTGAAAGAGAGAACACAAAACATCCAAGAAGGGAAAAGTAATATGGGCTGAGATTTAAAGCGCTATCAATCGGTTGCTGTTTCAGCTTTAAGAGTCTGTTGAAACAACACAATAAAAGGAAATAAAAGGGGAGATTTATAACCTACCTGCAGGTAATAACTTGCCACGTTCTCTAGTGTGGGGTGAACTGAGGAGGGGAATGGGTGTCTTTGCCACCCAGAGTGTTGAAATCAGCCCAAAGAAGGCGGATGTCCCCGCGGCCCAATTCACAAGATCTTTACGGAGTCGTGGACCAATCCATCTGCGCCCCACACCCCCTCTGGCCTTGGAGCTATATCTTTATGGTCCTGGCACTGGGAGTTTTAAAGACTGCATTTTGCTCAGTTTGACTAGCAAATTTGGGACGATTCATTGCAATCAATGGTTTTGTTTTAATGACTGGGTGTTTACCACTCCCGCTAAATAGGGAAAGAAAGGAAGGATATAAAAAAGAGAGAAGGAAAAGGGGGGAAAGCGAAGAGGCAGGCAGGTGGCAGGGAATGTCTCGTAAAACTCCAGAACATATTTAAATCACAATAAAACCATTGGGGAGGGAAATCAATCGACAAAAAGTAGCACACAGCCCGGCATGGACATTTTAACCACCTAGTTCAAGACAAAAAGCACCCTGTAAAATTGTGGCCGATGGTAATTTGGTAACAGAAGGTGCTTAATATGAAATGTTTCCCATCAGAGTGCTTCGATTCGCGGCCGTCAAGAGTGCAGCGGGCTTCCTCCCTTCTTTCTTCTCCAGCCTCCACCTTTGAATCCAGTCCCAGAAGGTTGCAGAGCACTTTTCTATATTACTTGTCTGGAGGGCATAATTTGAAAGGCTTCTGAGCACCATTCGGAGTTTTGCTTCGGAGCTAAAAGCCCTGAATCTGGGGTGTCAGCCCTCCAGGTGTTGTGGGCCTACAACTCCCATCAGCCCTGGCTACTGGCCACTGTGACAGGGGATAATGGGAGTTGCAGTCCAACAACTGCACAGCTGCAATTTGACACTCCCGCCCTAAATGGTCTGGGGCTGGGGGGTCCCTGATTGGCCCCACCTCCACTGCTTAGGTGGATCACTGGCGATGCATCCCCCTCAGGGGCGCCAGTCACTGATGACTACCTGGGGAAGCATATCTGGGTCCTGCCTCCTGCTTCCCACTAGTTGAAATGCAAAGGGCACACAGGGATGTCGGAAGTTGCCTTATACAGAGACAGACCACTGGGTCGTATCTAGCCCAGTATTATCTACACCAGGGATTCTCGACGTTGGGTCCCCAGATGTTTTTCGACTTCCAACTCCCATAACCCCCAACCCAAGGCCACTGGGGCTGGGGGTTATGGGAGTTGAAGTCCAATAATATCTGGGGACCCAACACTGAGAATCGGTGGTCTACACTGCCTGGCAGTAGAGATGCGCGAACCTGTTCGATTCGACAGGTTCGAGTCGAACCGAACCACCCCCACCGAACCACCCCCACCACCCTCCAGTCGAACCGAGTCGAACCGAACCACCCCACCACCCTCCAGACTGAAACCCACTGGGCAACTCTCAGAGGTGGTAAGTTTTAGAACAACAACCCCCCCAACTCTCGAACCCCCACCCCCACCCCCGGACCGAACCCCGAGTCCAGTTCGTACTTGAACCAAACTGGACCCGCCAGTTCCATGCACAGCCCTACCTGGCAGTAGTTCAGGCAGGAATCACAGTATATTATGGCCTGATGGCTTGCATTCGTTGTTTTTAAAAGGTCTCCGTTGAGGAGAAGAAGCCTCCTTTGCTCAGTCAGAGCCAGCGTAGTGTAGTGGTTAGAGTGCTGGACTAGGACTGGGGAGACCCGAGTTCAAATCCCCATTCAGCCATGAAACTAGCTGGGTGACTCTGGGCCAGTCACTGCCTAACCTACTTCACAGGGTTGTTGTGAAAGAGAAACTCAAGTATGTAGCACACCACTCTGGGCTCCTTGGAGGAAGAGTGGGATATAAATGAACAAAAAACCCCACAAAAAAAACCAGTCCTCTGCAGAAGCTAGTGCAGTCCGATACGTAGAAGACCCCTCCAGCCTCCCAGGAGCCAGGCAAACCCTTAAGCTTCCTCCCTGGACAAGAAGTGGGCTGGGTGAGACCATGTACACAGTGGGAGGGATGCAGGATCATCTGCCCTGCAGATTTCAGCTGGCCTGGTACTGACCTCTTTCCCCATTCCAGTCTTTCCTGGAGCATTTCGAGACAGGGCTTTTAGCTCGGAATGAAGGGTGCGTGTTCGCACATCGGCTGGATTCGTGCCGAAGTCTGTGCGAGATATCAGGGAGCAATTCACACACACAATTCAGGTTGTTTCATTGTGTGTTAGAGCCTAGCCACAGAATGCAGTGTTTGAATCAGACAGATTAGGAGGAAAGGTCTACCTCTGACTATTTGCAATTATGGCTGTATGAAACCTCCAAGTTCAGGAGCAGTCTATCTTTGAATAGCAGTTTCAGAGGGCCACAGCAGGGGAGAGCAACTGCTTTCACACCCTGTTTCTGGACTGCCTAGAGCAGGGCTGCACATCACTGGCCTTCCAACTGTTGTTGGACAACAACTCCCATCATCCACAGCCAGCACAGTCGATACTCAGGGGGATAATGGGCATTGTAGTCCAACAACTGGAGAGCTGAAGTTATGTCGTCCTGTCATACTGGAAACAGACTGAGGGGGCCTTGGGAGGGATGTAACTGGGGCTGTTCTTTGGTAGGTTGCCTCAGACAGAAGTGGGAGGATTGCTGAGCACTGTGAGGTTTTGAAATGACTCTCCAATATTTCATTCCACCCGGTTGCTGTCACCAGGCCTTTTCTTCATATAATTCATTCCTCTCCCTTTCTCGACAGGGAGTGAGAAAGATTTTTAGCCTCTCTCTCTGACAGTTCTGCTTTCCGGCCGCAAGTTTGACGTCTGGTTCCCCCACCCCACCCCTTCTAGTTTTGGGTTTGAGAAGTACAGTAAATTTTTAACACTGAAATGAAAAGCTCCACCAAAGGCAGTGCCATTTCTTCTTGAGGAAGTGTCAGCGTGTGAGGGTGAATGCGATGGTGTGAAATCAATCTCTTCCGCAGAGAGAGTGCAGAGGAAGGAGAGAGAAGCTGAATCAGGGCAAGAGAAAACCCTTGGGAGGAAAAAACCTAGAAAGCTGCCTTCTACAGAGTCAAACCCTTGGTCCATCTAGCTCAGGATTGTCTACACAGACTGGCAGCGGCTTCTCCAAGGTTGCAGGCAGGAGCATCTCTCTTGGCCCTATCTTGGTGACGCTGCCAGGGAGGGAACCCGGAACCTTCTGCATGTAAAGCAGATGCTCTACCAGTTGAGTTATGGCCCCATCCTGTAGGAGACAGTGAGGAGGCCACATCCATCTTTATATGCCACTGTGGATCTATATTTTCATCAGCAGTGGATAAAGTAGAGCGGAAGGGAACTGTGTTTATTATAGACAAGGCACTGGAGCACCAGTATTATCTGCACTTCTGTAGCCCAACTATGGTATTGAGGGAGGGTAAGTTATGAGTGTATGAGCTGTGTTGGATGTTGAAGGAGGAGGAGGAGGAAGTGGAGGAGGAAGAGGAGGAGGAGAAGCAGAAGAAGGAGGAGGAGGAGGAGGAAGAGGAGGAGGAAGAGATGGAGACGGAGAAGGAGGAGGAGGAGGAGGAGAAGGAAGAGGAGAAGGAGGAGAAGGAAAAGGAGGAGGTGGAGGAGAAGGAGGAGGAGGAGGAGGAGGAGAAGGAAGAGGAGAAGGAGGAGAAGGAAGAGGAGAAGGAGGAGGTGGAGGAGGAGGAGATGGAGACGGAGAAGGAGAAGGAGGAGGAGAAGGAAGAGGAGAAGGAGGAGGAGGAGGAGGAGGAAGAGGAGAAGGAGGAGGAGGAGGAGGAGAATTGCACATTATGTTAAGAAGTCATTTCTTTTGTACATCTTGACTCTGCAGCTCATCAGATTCCTTAGCTGATCTCAAGTTCCAGGATTACAGGCAAAGAAGAAAACACTCTCTCCTTTTTCTACACTATGCAGAATGTGGTAGATCTACACACATTAAATATATCAAAATTTCAACAAATGGGAAGGATTTATTCTGATTCCAAGTGTCTGGCAGAGCTCCAAATTGCCTCCTGGTCCTGTCTCTGGCCCTATCTTACGGGAGCTGGAGTGAACTTCCCTGCTCCCTTCTGTCCTTGTTTTTCTGAATCTCTCTGCCCAGACAAACCACGAGCAACTCAGGGCACGAGGAGGAAGTCTTTCTGGGCTCATGTCAGGCCTGTGGTGGATTCTGGGGGCTTTTGGGTTCCTTTCTAGACTAGTGGTGGATACCAGCGGACTTTCCAGTCCTGCAGTGGTGCTGGTTGCTTCTGAGGATAACTCATTGACAGAATTGACCCACGCTAATGAACCAGGCTTTCAGACCAGTCTGGAGAGATCCTGGTTATGGGTCTCTTTCTCTCCAGGGTCTTTCTGGACCTGTGGTGCAATCTGGTATCCCCCCACTAGACTCATCCCCTCAACCTCAGGGCAGACCAAATAATTCACTACTATAGGGGTCTCCAAACTTAGATGTTGTTGGCCAACAGCTCCCATCATTCCCATTATGACCATTATGCCTGGGCATGATGGGAATTGTAGTCCAACCGCATCTGGGGACCCAAGTTTGAGAACCCTGGCACTACAAGAGGTCAGATATGTCCAGAACCTGGTGGAGACTCTACTAAATACTATCTTGGTATGGGCAGAATTAAGGTTAAAGTGGAAACCCCTTACAGATGTTTCCAACTTAGTTTACCGCTATTTCCCAGGGGGGAAATCTTCTCCCAAACTTTGTTTACCTGCATTCATGTTTCTCCCTTTACCCTTGTCTCTAGTTCCCTCCTGCTCAAATATTAGCCTCTACTATCATGATAACTACATTTTTTCTAATTAGGCGGTCAATCAATGGTCCATTTTGCACTTTCCCCCATTCCCAGCCCAGATTTCCTTTGACTCCCAGAGACCAGCTTGGCATTTCTGTATTCAGAGTGGGAAATCATTGCGATAGATTCCAAACGCAATTAACGAGACGCCCCCCTCAACCACTGTATTAGCAGATAAATCGCCGCATTTTCTCCCCCTTTAACTAATAGTTTGCAGATTCACAAGAATTCCATTACCTCTACTGCAAATGACTCTGCAGCAGTTGGGGTGGGGGGAGGGAATGGGGAGACGATTGTAAGAGACAGGACAGGAACAGCTGATGGACTTAATCGGTTTTTCTGCCGAGGAGAAAGCCGCACAGAATTCCGCAGAGGCGGCAAATCCACCAGGGAAAGCAGAAAGAATATAGATCTGGGCCAGCTATTCCTGCGCGAATTGCTGAAGGCAATTACAACATCCAGAGAGCAGAGCATGCTGGGAAATCCAGCGGGGGCGTGAAAAGATGGCTGGGACACTGTTTGCTTCCTAGATCCTGCAGCAGTACATAAATCAGTTGAGTTTCCCACTGGGCACTCATTTACGGGGGTAGCCACCCAAGACCTAGGTGCTTATCTTTCAGCGCGGATCCATTTTGTGAAGATTGCCATGGCTTTCTTGGCCTGGGGCAGCTCAATATGTGCAAAGGCACAATATCTCGGCACTGAAATTTGAGTTCCACGAGCGTCCAGATGTGGCCGCATTTCCCTTAACTTAATCGGTTTGCAAATAATGGATTCATTTCATCTGCCACATACTGAGTCAGACCATCGGTCCATCTAGCTCAGGATTGTCTACACAGACTGGCAGCAGCTTCTCCAAGGTTGCAGGCAGGAGGCTCTCTCAGCCCTATCTTCGAGATGCTGCCAGGGAGGGAGCTTGGAACTTTCTGCATTCAAGCATACAGGTGCTCTTCCCAGAGCGGCCTCACCCCCTAAGGGGAATATCTTACAGTACTCGCAGGTAGTCTCCCATCCAAATACAAACCAAGGTGGATCCTGCTTAGCAAAGGAGACCACGCTTGCTATTACAAGACAAGCTCCCAGACTTATAACAGAAGTCCTCAAATTTGGGCTCCCAGATGTGGTTGGGCTACCACCCCCATCATCCCCAATCTGGGGATGATGGGAGTTGTAGTCCAACTGTATCGGGGAGCCCCAGTGGGAGAAACCCCGATTTGCAAGATCTCAGAGCCACCTTGCTGGCAGCTGCTGTTCCCAAAGCAGCGTATGACACAGTCAAATCAAACTTCTTCCCCATCTTCTAGAATCTTCGCATCCTGCTCTAGTTTTGACATGCATTCTAGCGCCTATAAATTGTTACCATTGGAAACAGCTATTAGTTCAACACAAGCAATTATTTCAGTCCAGAAGCATTGGCCTGCTAATCGTGGACACCTTCACTGCAGAAAGAGCAGCAGGAGAAATGTGGAGGAAGCATCTCGGAAAATTCTCCAGGGTTTCCCGTGGGGTGAATCCTGACATTTTCTGGGAATTTTGGTCTGTCCAGGGGAGGAACCCTGAAAATTCCTCTTTGAATTTCAGTTCCTTCTTGGAAGAAACCCCTCTTTTCTTCTTGTCCCTGAAACTACTTGGGACACTTTCACAGAACACCCTCCTGTTGCCTTCAAATCCCACCACAAGAGCTGGGCTTGTGGTAGCCAGCATGAATGGTCCCCTTTGCTAAGCAGGGTCTACTGTGGTTTGCATCTGGATGGGTGACTACCGGTAGATGTAGACACTGTAAGATAGTATTCTCCTGAAGGGATGGAGCTGTAGCCCGCAGAAGGTCCCAGCTTCAATCCCTGGCCACATTTCTAGGTCATCCTGAGAGAGACTCCTGCCTTCAGCCTTGAAGAGCTGCTGCCAGTCAGTGCTGACCATGCTGAGCTCGATGGGCCAAGAGTCTGACTCGGTGAAAGGCCGCTTCCTATGCTCTTGCCACTTTTGGGGGTGGCTGAGAGGGCCCTGTCCAGCAACCGCAGAGCTAAACCCTCCCCTTCCAGAAGCGGCTTTTGGGAGCGTGCCTCATCCTGTTCTGGCAGAGAAAAACAAAGCCAGCTCCTAATTGGCCCGGGATACGAGGCGTGTGCATCCATTGCTTGGCACCGGCTTCCCTGCCAGCGGTTGCTGGTAGCATCTGCTTCTGACACTCTCTGATCTCCCCAGAGATCAGCCAGGGAGCCATTTTTCCGGACTGCAGCCGCCATGCAGAGAGCAGGAGGCAGTGACCGGACTAGCGAGAAGAAGCCTCCTCGGCAGCCAGGTGGCCCTCTGGGGCCAATCTCGCCCTCGCCTTGCTCATTGGCTCCCTGCCCCCTGCATCCTCCTGCCACCTCCTGAAACCCAGCCGGCATCCGAAAGCCCATCTGCTGCACCACTGTCTCCCCCTGGCATGGAGCTGGCTTCAGTTCCTCAATGGCACAGAGGTGCCGTGCATGTAAGTGGCACAAGCAACCTGAGGCCACAAGGAACAGGCATCCGAGGTGCGGGAGTTGTGAGCATTGCTGGATTTGATTGGGGGGAGAGGGAGAAAACCCCTCTCTTTGTCTCCCCTGTGAAGTGGGGGTAGCTGCTGATAGGGCTGGCCCAAAGATTGGGGGGTGCCCCAGGTGGAGCTTGGCTTTTGCATGCCCTTGCCCCTTTGTCTGAACAAATGGGCAGGTGCCCGAAATCACGGGCACAGATCTCATAACACTTGCGGATCAGGGCTCTTGAGGATCAGGTCCTCTCCTTTCTCACAGATCAGCACCCTTGAGGTCCAAAAGGCAAGGAGGAGAGCTGGTCTGGTGGTAGCAAGCATGAGGGGTCCCCTTTGCTAAGCAAAGTCCGCCCTGGTTGCATTTGAATGGGAGACTACATGTGAGATCACTGTAAGGCATTCCCCATAGGGGATGGGGCCACTCTGGGAAGAGCATCTCGGTTCCAAGTTCCCTCCCTGGCAGCATCTCCAAGATAGGGCTGAAAGAGACTCCTGCCTCAACCTTAGAAAAGCTGCTGCCAGTCTGTGCAGACAATACTGAGCTAGATGTATCAAGGGTCTGACTCAGTTTGTGGCAGCTGCCGCAGCAGGGAAATGGCATGACTAGCAAGCCAGAGGTTGCCGGTTTGAACCCCCACTGGTATGCTTCCCAGACTATGAGAAACTCCTTTACCAGGTAGCAGCAATAGAGGAAGATGCTGAAAGGCATCATCATCTCATCCTGTACGGGAGATGGCAGTGGTAACCCCCCCACCCCTGTATGCTACCAAAAGAAAACCACATGGCTCTGTGGTCACCACGAGTCGACACCGACTCGAGGGCACTCTTAACCTTTCTGTTCCTAAGGCTGCAGCACCACGGATAGCTCCGAGTGCCAAGTTGAATCAACCGCAGAGGCAGACGGAGTCCTTAAATAGCCCGAAGACCAGTCTGGTCTCCCTGGATGACTACAAGTACGACTCCTCATCCGCCTCCTCCGATCTGCCTAGCCTGTTAATACCGATGTGGTGTAGTGGTTAGAGTGCTGGACTAGGACCGGAGAGACCCGAACTCAAATCCCCATTCAGCCATGAGACTAGCTGGGTGGCTCTGGGCCAGTCACTTCTCTCTCAGCCTAACCTACTTCACAGGGTTGTTGTGAAAGAGAAACTTAAGTATGTAGTACACCACTCTGGGCTCCTTGGAGGGAGAGCGGGATATAAAATGTAAAAATTAAAATAAATAAATAAATAAATAAAATAATAGGCAGTGCAAATTTTTGAATGTGAAAACTTTGGAGTCTCTGGCTCCGGGTATGCCATTTCTGGGGGTGGGCATTTCCCATTCTAGAATTCCTTCCACCTCTGGTTTGGTGTCACAGTCTGGTGCTGGTCTTCCCTCCTCAGGTTTAAAAATCATCATCATCGTCATCATCATCATCAATGGCGAGACACTTGAACAGGTTAGCATTAGAAGAGGCATTTTCCAAGGGGACTCACTATCCCCTCTGTTGTTTGTAATCGCCATGACCCCACTTTCACAAATACTAAACAAAACAGGCCTCGGATACCAAACATCTAAAACAGCAAGTAAAATCAACCATCTGCTGTACGTGGATGATCTGAAGTTGTATGGAAAGTCCCAGTCAGAAATCGAATCACTGCTAAACACTGTCCATATATTCAGTAGCGATATAGCAATGGAGTTTGGACTAGACAAGTGTGCTGCATTAATAATGAACAGAGGGAAAACAACAAAAACAGAAGGAAAAGAATGCCCAATGGAAGCAAGATCAAGAACCTGGAAGAGAAAGAACCTTACAAATACTTGGGCATTCTCCAGGCTGATAACATCGCACACACTGAAGTTAAAAGAAAAATGGGAAGTGAATACACGAGGAGAGTTAGAAAAATCCTCAAGTCCAAACTCAATGGCGGGAACACCATACAAGCCATAAACACCTGGGCTATACCTGTTATCAGATACGCTGCAGGAATAATAGACTGGACCCAGGCAGAGCTAGAGACGCTAGATCGTAAGACCAGGAAAATCATGACCATCAATCATGCTCTGCACCCCCGCAGTGATGTAGATAGGCTATACCTCCCTCTCAGCTCAGGTGGAAGAGGAATGCTGCAAGTCCATCAAACAGTAGAGGAGGAGAAAAGAGGCCTTGAAGAATATATCAAGGACAGTGAAGAAGATGCACTTCAAATGGTGAATAATGCGAAACTTCAACACCAATGAAACAAAGCAGGCCTACAAGAAAGAACAAGTCAAGAACCGAGCAGAAAAATGGAGAAATAAGCCCCTGCATGGTCAATATCTGCACAATATAAGTGGAAACTCAGACATCACCAAGACCTGGCAATGGCTTAAGAATGGCAACTTGAAGAAAGAAACAGAGGGTTTAATACTGGCTGCACAAGAACAGGCACTAAGAACAAATGCAATAAGAGCCAAAGTCGAAAAATCAACCACAAACAGCAAGTGCCGCCTTTGTAAAGAAGCAGATGAAACCATGGACCACCTAATCAGCTGTTGTAAAAAGATTGCACAGACCGACTAAAAACGAAGGCATGACAAGGTAGCAGGAATGATACACTGGAATATCTGCAAAAAATACAAGCTACCTTTAGCCAAACATTGGTGGGACCATAAAATTGAAAAAGTTGAAGAAAATTATGATGTAAAAATATGATGGCACTTCCGAATACAAACAGACAAACATCTGCCACACAATACACCAGATATAACTGTAGCCAAGAAGAAAGAAAAACAAGTGAAAATAATCGACATAGCAATACCAGGGGATAGAAGAATAGAAGAAAAAGAAATAGAAAAAAATCACCAAATACAAAGATCTACAAATTGAAATTGAAAGGCTGTGGCAGAAAAAGACCAAAATCATCCCAGTGGTCATTGGCGCCCTGGGTGCAGTTCCAAAAGACCGTGAAGAGCACCTCAACACCATAGGGGCCACAGAAATCACCATCAGCCAGTTACAAAAAGCAGCTTTACTGGGAACAGCCTATATTCTGCGACGATATCTATAACAATTGACAATAAAATTCTGGCATCCCAGGTCCTTGGGAAGGACTCGATGTCTGGATAAAACAAACCAGTCAATAACACCTGCCTGACTGTGTAAATAAATAATAATTATTAATTCGATTTCTATACCACCCTTCCAAAAATGGCTCAGGGTGGTTTACACAGAGAAATAGCAAATAAATAAGATGGCTCTCTGTTCCCAAAGGGCTCGCAGTCTAAAAAGAAACACAAGATAGACACCAGCAACAGTCAGTGGAGGTCCTGTGCTGGGGGTGAAGAGGGCCAGTTACTCTCCCCTTGCTAAATAAAGAGAACCACCACATTCAAAGGGGCCTCTTTGCCCAGTGAGCAGGGCTTTAGGTTCCGAGGCATTACTTAGTGTGGAATCCTGTCGTCTCACAACGAGAATCAGCCTTGACGGCCAAGACCAAGCCAAGCTCTTCCCAACACCAGCCTTTCCTGTTAATGCCAGGTCCCTTCCTTCTGAAATCTGCACAGATTGGTGGCCCACTATCCCATCCGGCTCCCTTCTCCTTCTGACATTCCGGAGTTGAACTCCGTAATTAGCCGCCAAACTTTTAAATCCCTCCCCCCATGAAATTCCTTTTGTGGCTTCTTCAAATAGGACTGTTTCCTCTGATCCATCACAGGCAGCATTCTTATCAAAAGGGAATGCAGGCAGAAAGGAAGACGGAAAAACACTGATAAACCAGCCGCGGGGCCCCCCCGCCGCGAGCCAGCATTGGTATGAAAGAGCAGGAGAATTGCGGTTGTCCTTACCCGAGTCTTTTGCAAGGCAGAACTTGAGCCCTGGAACTTCCATGCAACTTGCTTATGCGATGCAATTGTGGTTGCCTGCAGGCCTCAGGCGGGAGATCTGTGGGGTTCCTTCGGCTCCTCAAACGTCGATTTGAAAGACCAAGCGCACGTTCAAAAGCAGAGGGGGGGGGATTTCAGTCTTGGCACTAGAAATTTTTCATATGCTCTAACTGCCCTTATCGAGGGATCGCCCCCCGTCTCTCACTCGCCTCCCAGTTTTTGCTTTATGGGATGCCTAGTTAAAATTCCATTTGTGTGAGTTCCGAGAGTGTCCTTTTGTCTAGTTTCTGTGCCAAATCCATGGGGTCCGCAAGGTAGGGCAGGCCTGCAGCACCATAGACAGCTCCCAAGGAGAAGTTGCTCTGGCACCCTGAGCCTTGAAATACTATTGTTCCCAGACTAACTTTCCCAGGCTCCACCTCATAGAAAAACAGCCAGCTGCCTTCTACTCAGTCAGACCCTCGGTCCATCTAGCTTCGTATGGTCAGCACTGACCGGCAGTGGCTCTCCAGGGTTCCAGGCAGGTGTCTCTCCCAGCCCTACCTGGAGATGCTGCCAGGGATGGAACTGGGGACCTTCTGCATGCCAAGCAAATACTCTCCAACTGAGCCCAGTACCAAGCATTTTTATTAGAATTTCTAGTTTATGATACAGCAATAGGGGGGTGAGCAGTGTTCCCTGTAACAGGGATTCCAGATGTTGTTGACTACAAATCCCATCATCTTCTGCCACAATGGCCTTTGGCTGAGGATGATGGGAGGGGATGATGGGTGTGGTGGTGTCTCCCATAATAGTCCCTGGTGGCGAGTTACTTGTTTGGTGGAGGAGATGTCATCCTGCCCCCTCCCCTTCTGGCTCTGTCTATACCAAAAAGCCAATCCCCTAGATTAATTTTCTTTTTTTAAAGCACAGGGAAAACTATTGCACAGTAAATGGGTAAAGGAGGCACAAGAGAACAGAGCAGAACCTTCCGCAATGTGGAAGGTGTGTTTGTGGTGTATGGTGTGTGGTGTGTGTGTTCCAGGAAAATGATCTTTGGCATGAGCATCAAGGCTCTTTCCGACACATCCCAATTTTCCTCTGTGCAATCTTGGAGGGTCTGCCGTGGTCAGACACGCCTGACTCCAAATTGGGAGGAGCTTTTCCATCCCCTGTGGGGATGCCACCAACCATCTATGCGCACGGGCATTTCATGCACGGCGTGCATTGTGGGGGGATCAGATGGGGAAGAGGGCTAGTCTTGTGGGAGCAAGCAGGCATTACTCCCTTTGATAAGCAGGGTCTGCTCTGGTTTTCATTTGGATGGGTGACAACACGTGAAGACTGTTTACTTTAAGACATTCCCCTTAGGGGATGAGGACATAGCCGAGTGGGAGGGCATTTGCTTGCAACCAGAAAGTTCCTTCTGGTTGCGTATAGAAGGTTCAATTACTGGTGGCATCTCCAAGTAGGACTGGGAGAGACTCCTGCCTGAAACCGTGGAGAGCTGCTGCCAGTCAGTGTTGACCATGCTCAACTAGAGGGACCAATGGCCACACTCAGTAAAAGGCAGCTTCCTATGTGTTCCTAATTGTGCCCACTGCCCCTGGAATATGCCCTTCTGAAACACCCTAGGTGTGCAAATTGAGGACTGTGTTCTCGTAACTCAAAATAGCAATCGACTAGATGGGGCAGGGTGCGAGGTTTGACTATGCTGGTCTCAGATTTGCCTTGGCTTCCCCAGCAGCACTCAGGCACACGGCATCTCCATCCAGGGATAGAGTGTGTGTTTCTCGAATGGGGTTTGGCAAAAATCCAGAGATTGCTCCCCCACACACCCCAGCTGTGTCTGGCTCTGAAAGAAGAAGCCATGGACTGACTAACAAGCATTTTCCAGGGACTGGCGGACAGCAGGGGGCGCCAGTGCTCCATCAGGGGGAGCCAGCAAAGAGTGGCACGGAATGGATCCAGTCCAAAGTGTTCAACGAATGCATTGGAATAGCTCCGTCCAAATCAGACACACCGAGAGATGCGTAAGTGCTTCTAATTTATTTCTGTTGATGCGTGATGGCTGTGCACTTTGTCGGGAGCTGTGAATGGAGGAAAGGAATGGAGAAATTTGCTGCAAATGACACTTCCCCCAAATCCCAGAGAATGCCCTAGTAGGGATGAAGTGATGTCCTCCTTTCTCTTCTTTTATTGATCCTCCAATTTGGTCCCCCACCCCCATCCTGTCCTCTCCTCATTACCATTAAACACTAATTTTGGACATTTTAGAAACAAGTGGAGAGAAAAGGGACTCCAAGTTGAGTTTCAAATTTTAGTAGTAGTAGTAGCAGTAATTTAGGGAAGAGAGCTGGTCTTGTGGTAGCAAGCGTGAATGGTCCCCTTTGCTAAGCAGGGACCACTGTGGTTTGCATCTGGATGGGTTACTACCGGTAGATATGGACACGGTAAGATATTCCCCTGAAAGGACGTAGCTGTAGCTCAGTAGTAGAGCATCTGATTTTTATACAGAAGGTCCCAGGTTCAATGTCCGGCAGCATCTCCAGATAAGGCTGGGAGACACTCCTGCCTGAAGCCCTGGAGAGCTGCTGCCAGCCAGTGCAGAAAATACTGAGCTAGGTGCACAGAACGCTGCTGCCAGTTACTATTATCACCATTCTTTAAAATATTTGTATACTGCTTTTCAACAAAAGAAGAGTCCTCAAAGCAGTTTACATAGCTAAAAGGTATCAAAAGATTGTTCACTGTCCCCAAGGGAGTCCCAGTCAAAGAAGAAACACCAGCAACAGCCCTTGGAGAGATTCTGTGCTGGGCTGGATAGGGCGAGTTGCTTTCCTTCTGCTAAAAAGGAGAGAACACCTGCTCGAAAAGATGCCTCTTTGCCCAGTTAGCATGGGCAATAACTATTATAATTATTAATCATAATTATTAATATTGCTAAGAGAGCAATCCTGTTCATGTCTACTAAGAAGCAAGTCTCCCTGAGCTCCACAGGACTTGCTCTCAGGTTCATGTGTTTATTTATTTATTTATTACATTTCTATACCACCACACCCACATGTCCCATGGCAGTTTAAAAAATATAGAACTATAAAGCCACAGTTGAAAATTTAAAACAGCAATAAAACCTGCATACTACAGGCTGAAGGCTTGCTGAACTAAATGAATCTGAGAACTCTTTTAAAGACTACCAGAGATGAGGAGGCTCTTGCACCTGCAGGGAGTTCATTCTAAAGTCTCGGGGTGGCAATATGAATATGACGGATATTTATATACTGCCTTTCCACAAAAGATTGGTTTACATAGATATAAAGAAATAAAGATGGCTCCCTGTCCCCAAAGGGCTCACAATCTAAAGAAGACACCTAAGATCGACACCAGCAACAGCCACTAGAGGGATGCTGTGCTGGCGATGGATAGGGCCAGTTGTTCTCCCCCTGCTCAATAAAGAGATAAATAAAGAGAATCATCACTTTTAAAAGGTGCCTTCTCTTTCCTTCAACTTTCCCCAGCATTATGGACTTCTCAGTTGAGCTGGGTTTCTGCATAATGTGTCTGAAGTATGCTAGTTTGAGCCTGGTCATTTGTGCCTGGAGTGGAAATTCTGGACTGATTTGTTCTATGATCCATTGGTTTGTTTTCTTGGCTGTCCATGGTATCCTCTAAAGTCTCTTCCAGCACCAAAGTTCAAAAGCGTCAACGCTTTTTCTGTCTTGCTTCTTCAAAGTCCAACTTCCACGTCCATAGAGTGCCACGGGGAAAACCATGGTCCGAATGATTCTAATCTTTGTAGACATGTCTTCCAGAATTTCAGTTGCAGAATCTGGATTTGCTGGTCGCAGAATCTCAGGTTTCCAGTGCCGAAGATGACATCCCCAGCCCACAGCTTAACTGATGCGATCTTTGCAAGACTGACTCTTGCTCGGTACCTGCAGCTTGGCTGACAAGGCCAAATCATCAGCCCTGTTGGGCGTCTGCCTGCGCCCCCCGCCCCTGTGAAGACAGGCAATTTGTACTTCTCGCAGGTGAGAGGTGGGGATGGTGGCTCTGGTGCTCCCCACTCACCGCCCCCAAAATTCTGCTTGGAGAGGTCACCCCTGGTCATCTCTGCGTCAGGTGCACAGTGTGTCTCATGGCCGATACGGAGCTGCCATTAGGCAAATGAGGCAGTCTGAGGGATACTGATAAGGAAGAGGAAAGGGACGCCTCAGCCTTCCTGCAAAGCGGCTCTTTGAAGGATCCACGAGGTGCTGGGACTGCCGGCAGGAGATAGGGAGGCCCTTGAAAATCAAGTAAATGAAGGTCTGTTCCCTAATACCCTCTAGCTTAATTTTTTTTATTATTATTATCAGGGAGGCCGCTTGGGCTGGTGGAAAAGCAATAATCGCTCACAGCAGGATGCAAAGACGCTCACAAGAGCGCGGCTGCTACAGAAGGACTAACTTTCCGGCAGGGCTGGGCAATCTTGCTGCAGGATTCGCTTTCTGACGACACTCCCTATAGTTCCTCGGAGTCCTTGCCCCCACCTTGACATCTCTCTGTTGGGTCATGGGCGGGGGGGTGCCCCCATGTTGGGGCCTGGATCCTGAAGGAGAGCTGGCCTTGTGACCAATTGTCCCCTTTGCTAAGCAGGGTCTGCCCTGGTTTGCATTTGAATGGGAGACTACATGTGTGAGCACTGTGAGATATTCTCTGTAGAGGATGGAACCTTCTGCATGCCAAACTTAGAACCTTCTGCATGCCGGTGCTCTTCCCAGAGCGGTCTGGGAAGAGCACCGGCATGCAGAAGGATCCAAGTTTGCTTGTAACCTTGGAGAAGCCGCTGCCAGTCTGGGTTGACAATACTGAGTTCGATGGACCAATGGCCTGACTGGAGGATCAAATTGGAGGATCAATAAAGCAGCTTCCTATGTTTCTAGGTTGGGCCAATTCTTTTGGATGCGGAGTGAACCAATACGCCTTTTGTGAAGTGAATTTGAGCAGTGTTTATGGTATCCCCATCTGGATCTTTCCCTGGATTTTGGGAATGATGCATTGACTGGTGCCGTTTCTGAGAAATGCCCCCTCCCATGAGAATTGTCCCTTGTTTTAGAGAAACACATCCGGCTCACCCCGGGAATTCTCCAGTGTTCCAGTGTGGCGTTTTCCCAATATGCAAGAAGCAAGCAGTGTACTAGCATGTTGAACTTAGACCATGGATACCTGGGTTCCACTCCTTGCTCAGCCATGGAGATCACAGAATGGCATTGGGCCAGTCACTATCTCGCAATAATCCTACCTCACAGGATTGTTGTGAAGATAAAACTGGTGGGGGGGAGAAAGGGAGACTTTGTTCTTCACAATATTCATCGTATTTGTATTCGTCCCTTCCTGCAGATGTTGGCCTACAATACCCCTCATCACCGACTATTGGCCCCTGTGACTGGGATGATGGAAGTTGTAGTCCAACATCATCTGGAGGGCCGAAATTGTGCAGCCCTATATGGCATCTTTAGTTCTTTGGCAGAAGCGGGTGATAAAAAAGAATGTACTAATAGTCTTAGGGCATGTCTGCGAAATTTAGCACATTTCACCACAACCTATGATAAATTTCACTAATGTCCATATTGATTCATTTTTTAAGAAGCACGTGTATCCCACATCTCCAGTGCTCACGGCGGCAATAAAAGAATCCAAGATTACATTTTTGGAGCCCTTCTGCGATGTTGAGTTGCTCTCATCCTGAGTCTCAGGTGGCACTTCAATGGGGACCTACTGAAGACAGTGGGACTTACTTCCAAGTAAACCTGCCAAGGACGGCATGATGAATGCATTTGTTTCCTGCTTTAAATTCTCCGCTCCCTGGGGTTGCTGCGACCGATGGGTGGCCTATATCCATCTCTCCGGTGAGTGAATTATATATGCCGGTTGCAGAATGGAGCTTTTCTGCTCCAAGCGCAGAGCGTAGATCACCTAGGAAGGCAGACTGGCGCCATCAGCATTCAGCATCTCACTGGCCTGGGGAGATGAATTTGCTCCACGTCACCAGTGGCTGATCCCTCCGCTATAAATCAGAGCCTCCTGGCCTCCGGAGTGACTTTGCCTTTCTTCTCGAGACCCTTTGGGCTTCTGACGTCGTGGTCCCAAGGTGCCAAGTCAGCCGAGGACGTTCCTGACCTCCCTTCCTCCACCCCTGATGGCCCTGCAAGATCTCACTTTGCCACCTGTGCTGGTTCCCCTGGGCTTCTTTCCCTCCCCCCTCCCATGCACCCCTCCCTCCAGCACCCTGCTTGGAAATGGCGTTTCCTAGAGGCGATACAAGAGGAGTCCTCTTCCACAGCAACTCACCCCCGCTCTCGTTGATCACCGCCGAAGTGCTCTTGACAAAAATGTGCAATTCACTGCGGTGCCAGCCGGCCATAAATTTATTTGCTTGTTAATGGCAGCTTCTCGACTTTGCGTTTTCCCTAACTAGGAACATCAAAATGTCAATCTGTCCTCAGGGGTGTATCAACCTCCTGAACTGAACTCAGTAACGAGATTAAAATCTCTGCTGTTCCAACGTCTGCTGACATCTCGGGCTAGGCTTCCTTCTCACACATCCTCCCATCCCCGGTTTCTGTTCTCTTAAGGCCGATCCGCAGAGTGCATTTCGATACAAACATTACCTGGTGAATGCCCGACCGTTAGCTGGCATGGTGTGCTAGCTGCCAGTATTATGCCCTGTGCCACAGAGAGGGGCAAGTTATCCCCAGCTTGTGTCAGATTAGCTCAGAAACCAGCCACGTTATTTCCAAAACACCCCCTAGAAAGAACTTGGCTTGTGATTCCAAGCCAATCTCAATAGTGACACTGCAGATATTTTCCTTTGCTGGTGCATTAGCAACAAATCTCTTTTATTCCTTCCTCTCTTTTATGTGGTTGTGCTGTTTCTGCCCTGTCTTGGTTATCTAACTCGGTTAAAAGTGGTTCAACCACAATGGTTTGTCCAGAAATTCTGGGTGCTCACAACTGGCTCTGAAAGGTTCAGAGATCCTGGTTAATTCTTTAACCAGGATCACCGTGGTTGTGTGAATGCAGCCCCCCGAGAAGAATTCTGGGGGCATGTGATGTTCTTCTCTTTGGAGCTAGCATCAAGGGGCCCTAGAGTTAATTCTGAGAGATGAGCAAACCTTGCCAGCTTCTCTGAAGCATCATAATAGTTATTCTCAAGTTAATGGAGGCTTGTCAGGTTTGAGATCTTCAAAGTCACTGGAGGTATAGGAACAGGAAGCTGATTTATACCGTCAGACCCTTGGGCTATCTAGAGCAGTACTGTCTACACTGACTGGCAGCAGCTCTCCAAGGCTGCAGGCAGGGGTCTCTCCCAGCCCTACCTGGAGATGCTGCCAGGGATGGAACCTGGGACCTTCTGCATGCAAGGCAGGTACTCTACCACTGAGCTACAGCTGCACATCCCCTGAGCTAAGCCCCAACAGAAAAGGGAAGCAGTTCTCCTCCTTGGGATGAACTTTTGATCTTCTCCACTTTGCACCTTAGTTCTGGTGGTTTACCAGAATTTGGCAGTATTGTATGAAGCTCCCTACCAGGAAAGACTATCAAGTTTGGGGCTTTTTAGTTTTGAAAGAAATCAGCAGATGGGATGTGACAGAGGTGTATAACGCTATGCAGAATGCAGCAACGGTCGAGGGCGATACCTGATGCTTTCATTCCAGAATGGATGGGCAGTGGATTCAGGACAGAGAAAAGAAAATACCCCTTTGGACTTAATTTATGAAACTTGCTACTAAAACATGCAAGGCAAGCCACTGGTATACATGGTTTTGAAACAGGTTTAGACACCATCTTAGAAAATGCTTTGAGGGATGGATTTTTAGCCATGATAGCTATATGAACCTCCAGGTTCCAATGCAGCATGCCTTGAATGCCAATTGCTGGAGGGCACTCAGTGGATGAAATCTATCCCCTCACCTCATTTCTAAGCTATTTGGCCTATGTGTAAAACAGGATGTTGGGCTAGATGGTCCTTTTATTTTGTCCCATAGGGGTTTTCTGGTGGGTTTTTTTTCACCTCTTCACTAGGGGGTAACCTAGCTCTTCCTGCAAGTCATACCTGCTAATAAGAGAGGAGATGTAGTGAACATATGAAGCTGCCTACTGAGTCAGACCATTGGTCCAGCAATGCCTACTCTGACTGGCAGCGATTTGCCAGGGTCTCAAGCAGAGGATTTCACCGTCATTGGCTACCTTATCCTTTCCACCAGATATATCAACTATCAAATGCAGGGCCTTCTGCATGGGAAGCATCCGCCGTACTGGAGTGATTAAATGTAGTGGTGAATGAGCCCAGAAATGAGGTGGGACCTGAGTTCAAGTTCTACTCAGCCATGGAACTCACCAGTCACTAACTTTCAACCTCACCTACCTCACAGACATACCACTTGTGGAAAGCGAGTGACACAGATAAATCTGCACACCTTTCATGAGCCAAATCAAGAACTGTGTCTTGAGTTTAGTTATCCAAAGGGTACTATTTGCTTGGGCCCCAGGTCTTGGAGAGGAGAGCTGGTCTTGTGGTAGCAAGCATGAATTGTCCTCTTTGCTAAGCAGGTCTACCCTGGTTTGCATTTGGATGGAAGATTTGATGTGTGAGCACTGGAAGATATTCCGCCTTCAGGGATGGGGCCACTCTGGAAAGAGCATCTGCTTGCAGAAGGTTCCAAGTTCCCTCTCTGGCAGCATCTCCAAGACAGGGCTGAGAGGGACTCCTGCCTGCAACCTTGGGGAAGCTGCCGCCAGTCTGTGTAGTCAACACTGAGCTGGATGGACCAAGGGTCTGACTCAGTAAACGGCAGCTTCATGTGTTACTATGGTCTTCTTCACATGAGTGGCTGGAGGCTCTCTTTATCTTAGTGGCTGTATCCCTCCATCCAATACAGCCACCTTCACAGTAATCTAGAAGGAAGCCAGCTCCAGTGATTAATAGCTGCTGAAATATTATTGAGTTTGAAAGGCTGTTTGTTTGGAATTTATTCCAGAGATATTGCCCCCCCCCCACCATCGTGGCATTCATTTCAAAGCATAATTGCATGGAGCAGCTAATAAAGGCTTGGGCAAGAGAGGTGAGCAGGGCGGGAGCTGGGGAGCCGCAAGCAAAACCCGGTGTGGATTGATCCGGTGGATGGAGCTTCATCTGTGCAGATGTGGGGGGCAGCTGTAAGGCAGGCCAAGAGCATCATCCATGTCCCCTCCTTCCTTCCTCTTCACCCAATCTGGAACATGCCTCAAAATCCTGCTTCATTAAAAACACAGGAAGCTGCTATATACCGAGTCAGACCTTTGCTCCATCTAGTTCAGTATCACCTACACAGACTGGCAGCAGCTTCTCCGAGATTGCAGGCAGGGGTCTCTCTCAGCCCTATTGTAGAAGCCAGGGAGGGAACTTGGAGCCTTCTGCATCCAAGCATGTAGATGCTCTTCCCATAAGAACAGCCTTGCTGGATCAGGCCCAAGGCCCATCTAGTCCAGCATCCTGTTTCGCACAGTGGCCCATCAGATGCTGCTGGAAGCCACAGGCAGGAGTTGAGGGCATGCCCTCTCTCCTGCTGTTACTCCCCTGCAACTGGAACTCAGAGGCATCTTGCCTCTGAGGCTGGAGGTGGCTTGTAGCCCTCAGACTAGCAGCCATTGGATAGACCTGTCCTCCAACAATTTATCTAAACCATCCAGGCTGTTGACTGTCACCACATCTTGTGGCAGAGAATTCCATAGGATGATTATATGTTGTGTGAAAAAGTACTTCCTTTTGTCATTCCTAAATTTCTTGGAAATCAGTTACATGGGATGACCCCTTGTTCTAGTGTTATGTGAGAGGGAGCAGCCCCATCTCCTATGGGGAATATCTTACAGTGCTCACACTTGTAGTCTCCCATTCAGATGCAAACCAGGGTGGAATCTGCTCAGCAAAGGGGACAATTCATGCTTGCTACCACAAGACCAGCTCTCCTCTCCTCTCCTCTCTATTGTCTCCCTACCTGAAAAGATTGCTTTGCTCAGTGGAATACTCAAGGGGTCATGGGTCTCAGTGATCCCGCCAAGGTTCATAATTCCTTGGTTTGGATTGCAAACCTCAGCTATTTGTCATGCTTACCTCAAAAACATTCCTTGGCCTCCAAAGATTGACTCTGTCTGACTCTGAGGTGGCAGGACCAGCAGTTCCAGTCCCTAATACTGGGCCAGAACCTGAGAGAGTCCAGAGTTAGACCCTTTCAAAACACAGTTTTGTTCCCCCCAAAAGTGAGGGGGAGCTTGAGCCCTCTGAAGAATTAGCCCTCCGAGGAATTAGCCCTCCAATTCTGTTGCATTACCTGATACCTGCATACTACCAGGATTCGGTAGAGAGGAGAAAGAGGGCCAGAAACGTGGCCAGAAGGTGACCCCATTAAAGCTTCCACTTTTCTGCAAGGGATGTAGAGTGCAGGAAGGATAGCCTCAGCTCAGGAGCTATTAAGAGCTCAGGCTACCTTTAATACTGGGGTAATATTGGACATTGGAGGAACTTGTTTCCATGGAGCTGTACATGGTGCTGAAACTGTCTTGCCTCGCCTTATTCTAGACCTTCTTGTCCTGTCCTTGAGGACAAGATAATGGAAGGGAAGCTGGTCTTGTGGTAGCAAGCATGAATAGTCCCCTTTGCTAAGCAGAGTCCACCTTGGTTTATATTTGGATGGGAGGTTACATGCGAGGGCGGCAAAATATTCCCCTTAGGGGTGGTGCTGTAGCTTAGCAGTAGAGCTTCTGCTTGCCTGCAGAACATCCCAGGTTCACTCCCTGGCAGTATCTCCGGGTAGTGCTGGGAGAGACTGCTGCCTGAAACCTTGGAGAGTCTCTGCCAGTCAGTGTAGACCATACTGTGTTATTGTCTGCAATGGCCTGACTCAGTATAAGGAGTTGTAGTCCAACAATGTCTGGAGACCCCAGTTTGAGAACACCTGCCTTATAGTGTTCTACAGGTGTTACCTGGCACTGGTGATCGTGCCTGTCAAGCACCCTTTGTTAAGAAATTCATTGACAGGTGTCCCAGAAAAGACAACTTGCCCCAGAAATATTGTCATCCTAAATGGATGTTGCTGTGGTCTGAATGTGGCCTCAAACCTCTGAGAATTGTTGGCTTGTGACAGATCAGCCACCAGAGAAGCTCTTCAAACCTGCTGGAAGGATCAGGTGGAGGGGAAAACACACAGGCCTCCATGAGAAAACAGATGCTGCATTTCCAGCCACGCTTTCCCAGGGTAAATAAATCCCGACATTACTCCAAAATATCTTTTTAGTTGCTTATAAAAAAACACCGGAATGAATGCCTCCTGCCTAATTGCTGCAATGGGCCCCAAACAACCATTTCTATTTGTGCTTTCATATTTCAATAAACTTTTATTTATCTCCATTTAAGAGGGAATCTTACAGCTCGTGAAAGTAAAATGCGCAATTTGCTGGGCTTTTTTTCTGCGTCTGCATGGGAGAAATGCGGCCTTCTCTCTCTCTCCCTCTCTCTCTTTCTCTCTCTCTCACAACCTGCCTCCATCTCTGCTGCAGTTCCCGAGACCTATTGCAAACACTCTTGGTGTTGAAGCATCATCAGTGGGTGACCTGTGGGGTGCAGGCCCCCAATCAGTTGCTAAGAGCCCTGAATCTAACCCGCAACCTCCTTCCTCCATGATCTCTTCCAGAAAGGATGCACAGCTTTGCAGGCACCTGCACAGAGCACGGAAGAGAGCTCCTATTCTCACATAGCTGCTTTCACCTTCAGAAGTCCTGCATCATAATATTGGTGATTTTTTTTTTTAAGGTAATTATTGTTGGGGGAAAATATTTCTGAGTTTAATTATCCAAAGGATTATTTGCCTGGGTCCCAGAACTTGGAGAGGAGAGCTGGTCTGCTGGTAGCAAGCATGAATTGTCCACTTTGCTAAGCAGGGTCCACCCTGGTTTGCATTTGGATGGGAGACTACATGTGTGAGCACTGCAAGATATCCCCCTTTGGGGGGGATGGGGCCATTCTGGGAAGAGCATCTTGTTCCAAGTTCCCTCCCTGGCATCCCCAGACAGGGCTGGGAGAGACTCCTTCCACAACCTTGGAGAAGCTGCTGCCAGACTGTGTAGACAAAGCTGAGCTAGATGGAACGATGGTCTGACTCGGTATATGGCAGCTTCCTGTGCTCCTATGGTCTCCTTCCAATTGGAAGTGGCTGGGATGAACCATGGGCTCATTCAGAGTACATCGAGACAAGCCAGACCATACCGAGGAAGCAAAGAGGCTCCTTCAACCAAGTTGAGGATTCTTCAACCTAGAATCCACCCAATGGCCAGGGGCAGATTGCAGGGCCTGAGTTTGCTCCACTGTGACATGGGGGTTACAGAAGCCCAGACTCTGGCCTGTGGCTTGGATTTTTCCCCGAAGAAAGCCAAGGACGGCTCCTCCAGCAAGCCGTGAGTCCGTGCTTCCCAAAGGACATGCCAGCCACCTGAGCAAAGGAAGCTTGATTGAAACGTGGGTACTGGACAGTTCTCCTGGCAGAAGGAAAGCAAGACCCATTTACTGTGCATCGCAGGCTGGGGGCAGTGGGGAGAGGGGCCCGTGGTGTGGGAGAGAACTCCATCCGTATGGCTTGCAGGGCTCCGCCAACTGCTACAATATGGAACCAGTCGGCTTTTTGATGAATGCTGTCATTAGTGTTTGCGGCACTTAACGGACCTCCATTTATCCTGAGCGACAGTGATTTATGTCTGGGGCGGGTGTCCAGGTGAAGGTGGGGGGCGGGGGAGAAGAGCGAGCAAGAGAATTTCATCCAAGTTTTCCTTATTAAAAACAACAACAACCACCCAAGTCTCAAGGGAGAAGGAAAACAAAGGCTTCGGAAATCAACTTGTAGTTTTCCATGCCGTGTTTCAATTTCTCAAAAGACAGTGTCTGCGGGTCCAACATATATATTTAGTATATTTGTACCCTGCCCCAAAACCCACATCTCTGGGCTGTTTACATTAAAACACACAACCCAGAAATTAAAACATCAAAACAGTCTAAAAGCACAAATCGTGTTAAAACATTTGAGTGAATGAATTTTAAGAGTCTTTTAAAAAGATGTCAGAGCTGGGGAGGTTTCTATTTCAGCAGGGAGAGCATTCCAGAGTCTCAGGGTGGTAAGAGAGAACAGAACTATGGCCCTGAGTAGCCACTACAACTCCCATCATCCCCAGTCATAGTGGCCAATGGTCATGGAGGATAGGAGTTATAGGTCAACATCTGCAAGGGGGCCAAAGTTGTGCACCCCTGTCTTAGCCCAAGGAGGGAATGATTTGCAGAAGCAGTGTGGTGTAATAGTTAGAAGGTTGGGTTTGGAGCAGGAAGATGCTGCTCTCCTCTCCTCTGAGAGAAGAGCTGGTCTGGTGTTAGCAAGCATGACTTGTCCTCTTAGCTAAGCAGGGTCCACCCTGGCTGCATATGAATAGGAGACCACTTGCGCGCACTGCAAGATATTCCCCTCAGGGGATGGAGCCACTCTTCTGGGGAGAGCATCGAGGTTCCAAGTTCCTTCCCTGGCAGCATCTCCAAGACAGGGCTGAGAGAGACTCCTGCCTGCAACCTTGGAGAAGCCCCTGCCAGTCTGTGAAGACAAAACTGAGCTAGATAGACCAAGGGTCTGACTCAGTATATGGCAGCTTCCTGTGTTTTTAATGAAGCAGGATCTATAAACACAAGCTGAAGAATTATCTATATCTATATCAACTCCCCTCCAGATCACCTAACTTAGAATCTTCTTAAAAAGTTACACACACACCCCCAAATTGAGCTGCAAAACTGCTCTGGGGAGAGAAGTAAAGGGACATTGTGATGTCATCAGTGCCCAGCCAATCAGTACTCTGCACAGCCCCTTCTACTTCAAGTGGGCGGAGCTTGTGCTCTCGGCTCAGTCCCGAAGCGAAGATTGGACTTGTGACAACCATTTGGGGAGTGTATTTTCAAGACCTTTGCCGCTCTCTTCAGGTCTAATTTCACTCTAAAATAGGTCACGTTATATTCCATGTGGACGGCAGATTTAGCTCTCACCTGGCACTCGAGAAGCAGAAGGTTTCCCGGAGCAAAAGAGACCCTCCTGCACCCCGTTATTTATGTTTTTTGGGGAGCCTGTCTCGAATGATCACCAGCTCTCTTCCTTTGTCTTTTTTTGGCTCCTTCCAGTGAAGGAGCAAATTAAACGGGGCATATCTCCCTGCTTTCAGCCTCTCTGGTTGTGTATGTGGCGGTGGGGAACAGGAGAGAGCTGTCGGCTTGCATCTTTGGGGATCGGGCGGTGAGAGTTAACAAGCGTGTGTGTTCTGATTTGGAGACCTGCTGAATATTAAAGGGAAGCAGAAACCCAATTAGTAACCTCTGAACTAGGCCTGCATTATCTTCTGGAACACATTCCAGGCAACGGCTACGTCTCCCCGCCGCCCTCCTCTCAATCTCCCGTTGCACAAAGCAGGTAGCAAAAGTAGTCCCACAGGGCTGCCAATTCCCAGAATCCTATCTTTGGCCCCACGTCCCTCTTCGCGGCTTCGTGTCACTCTCCCTTCCGGCTCGGCTCGGGAAGGTAGCCCCGTCTTCGCAGGGGCCCTTAGGACCTTGCTGGCTTCTCCTCCTCCTAAGTGGCTCCACTGCCCCGAAGATCTGCTGTGGGTGCCGATTTAATGGTTCAGTCGTCTCTGTGCACCTACAGAGAGGAGCTGCAGATGGTTGCCCGATGACTGTGGGGATTGCCTTCCCCCGGGGAGACACAAAAATGGCAAAGTTCCAGCCTGCATCGCACACGGACATTTAAAAATAGGGACTGGCAGCATTAAAAGCAGATAGATTCTGTAGGAGTCAGAATAGCATACTGTTTAGTGTCCCACCGGAACAGCTTTGCTGAAGCAAACTACAGGCCCATCTAGCCTCGGATACGGCTTCAACAGTGGACAGCCACGTACTTCCAGGAACCAGATGCTCTTCCACTGAAGAGTCTCCCCATCTCTAGAGGCTTTTAAAAAGTGTCTAAAGGCTTATCTTTTTACCCAGGCCTTTTAGCTTTTTAACTTTTTAACTTTTAAAATTTTGGATTATTTATTGATTGTTTTAAACTGTTTTTAGTATTTAATTGATTTTGTTTGTTGTGAACCGTCCTGAGACCTTGGGTTGGGGCGGTATAAAAATTGCGCTAAATAAGTAAATAGATAGATAGATAGATAGATAGATAGATAGATAGATAGATAGATAAACCATACAAGCAGGGCTGAGCACATTTTCACTGCCTCATTGGGATAGGGCCATAGCTCATTGGTAGAGCATCTGCTGAGCATGCAAAGGTCCCAGGTTCAATCCCCAGCAACTCCCAGCAGGGCTGGGGGAAAAAAAAAATCCCTGCCCAAAGTCCTGGAGAGCTGCTGCCAGTCAGAGTAGACAATACTGAGATAGATGGACCAAGGGTCTGACTCAGTAGGGAGGTAGCTTCCTATGTTCCCATTATTTGGAAATAAATAATAAATTATTTGAGATCCTTCTCAGCAACTCAGATTCAGAGATGTGCTTAAGATGGAAATGCCATTTTAGCCATCACGGCAATTGGCCATCAATAATACCTGTCACCTCCATTAATGTATATAATTGTTGTCTTCAAAGCCAACTAAGTCATTGGGCTTGCCACACCTGGTGGCGTCCAACTCCGCAAGTCAATTCAAAGTCAATTCCCAACCTTTGCCCGCCAAAATGTGCATGAGCAAGATAAAGAGAGAAACGTCGATGGACAGAGAGACAGAATATAGGAGGTTGGCTTATGCCGAGTCAGACCCTTGGTCCATCTAGCTCAGTACTGTGTACTCTGACTGGCAGCAGCTCTCTGAGGTTTAAGACAGAGGTCTGTCCCAGCCCGACTTAAAGATGCTGCCAGGATCTCAACCTGGGGCCTTCACCATGAAAAGCAGATGCTCTTCCACTGAGCTATGGGTCCACACCACATTTAAATCTAAGTTCTTCAAAGATCTCACTCCTGTGGGTCCCTGATGAACACTCATGTGGATCCCTGATGAACACACTGATGATCCCTAATGATCTCTGATGATCCCTGACACCTTGATGACATTAAAGGCTAGCAAAGGGTCTGTACGGTGATTAGTGTGTCACTAGTAGCCAAGATTTTCTCTCTGAGAAGACTCTGGAGATGAGAGCTGGTCTTGCAACAATGTGTGAATGGCCCCCTTTGCTAAGCAGGGTCTGTCCTGGTTCACATGTGGATGGGTGCTATTTGCTGTAAGATATTCCTCTTGGGGGATGGGGACATAGCTCAGTGGCAGTAGAGGATCTGCCTTGCATGGAGAAGGTCTCAGGTTCAATCCCTCGCAGCATCTCCAGGTAGGGCTGGGAAAGACTCTTGCCTGAAACCTCGGAGAGCTGCTGCCAGTCAGAGCAGACAAGACTGGCCTAGATGGACCAAGGGATTGACTCAGTAGAAGGCAGCTATGTAACCCACCAGCGGTCAGTTTGCCGTCTCCCCCTCCCTTCCAGCAGACGCTTCTCGGCTGAGAACTGAGCCTCCGTCTGCAGACACGCTCCTGCACACCTAGCATAAACGGACCTTTTTAAAAAACAGATCTGAAAGAGCAGCAGGATTTCCTATTAGCAAGCCATCCTTTTTGCCATTCCGTGTTCTCGGCACTTCTGTGACTTCTTCAGCCTAATTGATGTGCAGATATCCAAGGTTGTGTGACTTGTTCTTTCCGGTGACTCTCATCTCTTTCCTCTGTCTGCTCCTCCCTGGTATTTTTCACCTTCTTATTATGCTTATCTGGGAAAGCATATTGCTTGGCCTTGATCTGCAAAATACATCTAATCTCTGACACCACCTGGCATTTTCCAGGACATGGGCAGAACACAACCCCGTGAGCCTGCTTTACAAGAAAGGCATTATTGTTGAATGCAGGACTATGAACTTCCAAGTTCTCTTCTTTCCTTTCATGTCATCTTAGCTTCCTTTGCATGTGGTGTGAGATCCACAGCACCAAGTAATTTACATCAGTGACACTTTGGTTGGGAGGTCTGATTTCCTTTCTGGTCCAGGTAAGTGGAATATTCAAAGTGCAGCAAGTGAATTATCTTCTTATAATCCTTGCAATGCCCCATATTACAGGTATGGATCTGCAAAAAAATGTGGCAGCATATCCCTGGTGTGCAAGTGCTACCTGAGTTTGTGCCTGAACATTCCCACACTTGTTATTCAAGACCTCTTTCCTCCCTCCTCGCCACTGAGTTCCATTAGCTCCGCCCACTTGGTTGTCTATTAAGTGCCCTCTGAGTCCACAAACATTCCGCTCCATTGAATGAGTTGCACTGAGCAGGGGTAGGGGTGGACTAGACAACCTCCAAGGGTATCTTCCAGCTCTAACATTCTATGAATATGATAATTCTTCTTCTTTCCACATGGCAGCTTCAACTGTTGTGCAGGAAGTCTATCCACCACTTGCAACAGTAGCTCTATAGACATCCCCACTCGCCTTTTTCTTGAGCAGGAGAACATTCAAGACAACCAATAGAATGAAATCAAATATATCAATACATGTCTCATTGGTGCTCGGTGGAAGTTTTTCCCGTAGTTCCACTGGTAGTCTCAGTGGGCTAATATAGAGATTTATTCGCTGGCTTTGAACAGCCAGAAATTAAATTTAAGATAATGTCATGCCAAAGCGTGCCAAGAGAGAACATACCGCAAAAAAGATTTCTGGGTTTTTGTGGAAGTTAGAGATGGGAGTATTTTCAAGTGGTTACATTTTATTTTATTTATCTTTCAAGAATGGGCTAGCCTCCAGATAACTGGAGTTATTGTTTAAAATGCGTATGTATTGCCTTCCTTCGAATCTGGGAAGAAACGAGAGATGGCGTCACTTTCGAGACGAGATTCGTGGGATCTGATCACATGTTTTGTGATGGTTGGCCCCTCCTTTTTAATATAAAATTTATCTAATATCCAATTAAAAATCTGCTATGTGGACATAACCCCCAGCCATTAAAAGACAACTCAGAGAAGAGAGTTAAATTGCAACCTTTCTGGGATTTTCAGAATCTGCAGGGCATTACTAAATGCTACCAGTGTTATTAAAGTGTCAGGCCTCAACCTGTTTACTAGCGAGTAAATCCCATTGAAGACAGATGGACTTACTCTTGGGTAAACAGGCCTAGGATGGTGCTACAGGAAGCACTGATGTGGCATTTTTCCAATATCTGAAGCACTCCATACTTATCATCTCATTATTATCCCAACAGCCCTGTAAAGTAGGGTCCCATTTGTATCTCCATTTCACAGACAGAAAGCTGAGGCAGAGTTCTGTAACTGTTGGGCAGCTATCAAGAATGTTTTTTTCATGGGCCTTCAAAATGGTAGATCCGGATTATCTGACTGTTGCAATGAACCAGAAAGCAAAGAGTGTGACCCTAAACTAGGCCTATGACTGAATGGAAATGTCGGGATTGGATCCTATTCAATCCAATCCGACCCTGCAAATGTTGACTCGAGGTCTGTGAACCCTCAACTTAAACACCAGGGAATCACAGGGTAAGTGATGTTACATCAGAGAATCGCAGCAGAAGCTCAGAAATTTTGGCTCTTTGAGAGTCAAAAGTGGGCTAAAAAACTTGACAAAACTTTTTTGAAAAGGAGATATGAACAGGCAGGTAGGCAGATGGGGGGCAGAAGATGCATGCCCCCACCCCCAGCCATGATTTCTGGTGGCGGGTGGGGGAAAGAGCAGACTTTTGCTGCCATTTCGAGTTCCAGAAAGCTCTGTGCATGTCTGGGTTCAGATTCTCTCTGAACCCATAGGGACATAGGAGGCTGCCTTCAACTGAGTCAAACGGTTCGTCCATCTAGCTCAGTATTGTCTATTGCTTCTGCAACATTCAGATAATTCGGATCTACCATTTTGAAGGCCTATGAAAGAAACATTCTTGATAGCTGCCCAACAATTACAGAACTCTGCCTCAGCTTTCAGGCAGCAGCTTCTCCAAGTTTGCAGGCAGGAGTTTCTCTCAGCCCTATCTTGGAGATGCTGCTAGAGAGGGAACTTGGGACCTTCTGCATTCAAGCATGCAGATGCTCTTCCCAGAGTGGCCCCATCCCCTGATGGAAACACCTTACAGCGCTTACATGGTATCTCCCATTCAAATGCAAACCAGGGTGGACCCTGCTTAGCAAAAGGGGTCAATTTTACTTCACTGACCCATGTTGTACACCCCTAACGTAAACACATTTAGGAGTCAGCCCAATCCATTCCACATCCTGGTTGATTTTCTTCTGGGTAAACCTGGATCACACTGAAAGGGATGGCATTAAAAATGCAGGTGTGTGTGTGTTGAACAACAAGAAAGGAGGCTTTGCTGGCAAGAGGAGTGGAGGAAGGTTAAACATGTATTGATCCACACCACACAAACATCTTCTCCTTGCTTTTCTCCCTGCTTTACAGATTATCCCGAATCGAATATAAAGGGGCCATTTCAAAGCCGGGCTTTAGAAAGATACAGCAGATAAACAGCTGTTTGCTGACACGCAAGGTGCCAGAGTGATTTTTGATGATAAAAGCTGAGTTGGAAGAACGGAGAATGCTGAACATGATAAAATGGGGAGGGAGGTGACGGGCAGAACAGAATCCAAGGACACGAGCCGCCATTAAACTCAGCGGAAAGGAAGAAAGCAGACAGGCACACAAAAAGCCATAAGAAAACAGAAATGGCCCTTCTGGGACGGAGCATTGATCCGTCTAATTCAGCAGTCTTGCGTCTGTCACTGACCAGGCAAGTGCCCCAGGGAACCTCATGAGCAGGGCCTGATGGACATTTCAAGCCCAGACATTTAGCATATGCTCCAGCTATCCCTGGCTATTAGCAGCCACTGCTAATTTCTCTTCCTGCTCCCCGGGGCACTCACGGCCACATTTTGCATATATAACATATGAAGCTGCCTTATGCTGAGTCAGACCATTGGTCCATCCCACTCAGCATGGTCTGCACTGACCGGCAGCAGCTCTCCAGGATTGCAGACAGGGAGTCTTTCCATCTAGAGATCCCAGGGACTAATCCTGGGACCTTCTGCACGCAAACTAGGAGCTCTGCCCATGAGCCGCCGATGCTTCTAACGGACTTATGAAGCTGCCTTCTACTGAGTCAGGCCTTAGGCCTATCCCGCTTAGCATTGCCTACTCTGACTGGCAGCAGCTCTCCATGACTTCAGAGAGAATAGCAAAATGCTGGACTGACAGGCCAATATTCGTCCTAGACGGCTTTCTATGCCCATGTATGTTTACAGAACACCTGCTTTCCTGAGAAACCTCTCTCAGTCTGGCACTGAAGTGTGTATCATGTCTCTTTGCAGAATCAAGGCCCTTGAGTTGAGGTTTAAGCCATGTCAGGGTTGGTTGCAAAGGCAGTCGAAGACTGCAAGGCAGTCACGGATCCACCAGGCAAGGCAATAAAGCAGAGACATCTCATCCAAGGGTTAGACAAACTCATGGCCCAAGAGGAAAGATTTCCAGGAAGAATCTGAACTAGCAGATAGACGGAATTGACAGTCAGAGGACAAAAGTGGAGTCAAGGCAGGGGCCTGGAGCGAAGCTGTGGGGTGGGCAGGGGGGGTGGAGAAGATGACCTCAAGGTACACCTAACGCTAAAATTCGATGATTCTATTCTATGAACGCAAACACTGGGCTTTGTCCTCCCATAGAATTTCCTCCTATCTGCAACCAAGTGTCCTTCATGCCTTCCATGGAGGTTATCCCAAGAAGCTTTCGGACTAAAAAAATTCACTTGCTGAGGCTGTTCATTTCCAGGCAGGGCTTTGAAGAAACAAAGAGAAAGTCTGGTCCTCTCCTCATACCCAACAGAAACTTCTTGGAACTCTCAAGCCCCGGCTGTACGTGAAAGGCGGTGTGGTGGCGTGGTTAGAGGACCAGAATAGAACACTCCAAGACTAGACTAGACCAGAGCTGGGGGAGATCTGTGTAACGTTGTGAATATTTTCATCTACCCAAGAACTGCCCCTGAAGAAGAGCACTGCCTCATAGGAACATAGGAATGTAGGAAGCTGCCATATACTGTCAGACCATTAGTCTATCTAGCTCAGTATTGTCTTCACAGACTGGCAGCGGCTTCTTCAAGCCTGCAGGCAGGTGTCTCTCAGCCTGATCTTGGAGATGCTGCCAAGGAGGGAACTTGGAACCTTCTGCTCTTCCCAGAGTGGCTCCATTCCCTAAGGGGAAGATCTTCCAGTGCTCACACTTCTAGTCTCCCATTCATATGCAACCAGGGCAGACCCTGCTTAGCTAAGGGGACATGTCATGCTTGCTACCACAAGACCAGCTCTCCTCTCCTCTCCTCTCGTAACACGTAAGGCAACACTGAGCCCATTTTATGAAAGTGTTCTAATAATAATATATTGAGCAAATCTATCAGCAGCTTGGGAGGTCTTCCCCCTTTCCCCACCTTTGATTTGTGGGTGCTGTGTCATTTTTCTCTCCCTCCTCACTCTCTTGCTTCGGAGATCTGTGTTTGAATGCCTTGCTCAGTCGTGATCCTGAACCACTCACTCCCTCTCACTCTAGCCTACCTTGGAGGGTTGTTGTGAGGGTAGAATGTGTGTCCCTCTGAATTCCTTGCAGGATGGTTGGAGAAAAGTGAAACGGGCAGAATAAGTTCAGCCTTAACTGCCAGTTGACGCCTATGTAGGTCACTAACCTTCTTGCAGAAATCTCTCAATCTGAGGCGAGTTGGACCTTGGCATGTGTGGATCCGAGTGAAGGGAAGCCTAATCTATTGTGACAAGAGAGTGGCCATCATTCAGGATGCATTTCAGAGCCGTGACATAGATACAGGAACAGAAAGTACAGCTATTTTGGAACTTGCAAAACGAAGTTGCTACCTGCTTGTCTGTTTTTCTTGAAAACCTTCACTCTTTCTCCAGAAAACTCCCTCTTCAGCTCTGCTCTGAATTATAATCAGCCAGCATGACTTGTCCCCTCTGCTAAGCAGGGTCCATCCTGGATGCAGAAGAATGGGAGACTACTTGTGTGACTACAGGCACTATAAAGGTATTCCCCGCAGATGGATGGAGCCGGTCTGGGAAGAGCACCTGCATGCTTGCATTCCATCCCTGGCATCTCCAGATAGGAAGATCTCCTGCAGCTTTGGAGACGCTGCTGCCAGTCTGTGTAGACAATACTGAACTAGATTGATCAATGGTCTGAGTCAGTAGAAGGCAGCTTCCTCTGTTCCTGAGCTGCCCCCATTACTCCTACGGATATTTATATACCTCTTTTCAACAAAAGTTCCCATAGAGAGATGATAAATAAATAAAGATGGCTTCCTGTCCCCAACTGTTATCTAACTCTGCTCCTGTCTCCTATGAAAGTTCCCCTCAACAGAGATTTAGTCTTTTAGTATACACACACTAACACGTACAACAGAACTAAAATCTAGAAGTATTTGCTCAGAGACCACGAGCAGGAAGAGGAAGTTATTTATATAGGGTCAGGAGTGAGCAGCAGCCAATCAGGCAGAGGGGGCGGAGTGATCTTTTGAAGGGCGCCAGCAGGCTGCAGACTGAAACGTGTCTAAACTTAAGGATGCAGTCATGGCTTGCCCAAAGCATCCCGGGACTTGTAATTTTGTGGGAGCCTGGGGATCCCTTTGCTAAGTGGATGTTGCTTCTTGTAGAACTACAACTTGCAGATCTTTAGTTGAGGAAGAAAGGAGGAACAGTTGTCAAACAGGTTCCAACTAGTAGCGTAGAGCCTATACCTGTAATAGTTTGATCTCTGGCAGCATCTTCAGGCAGGATAGGGAAAGACTCTTGCCTGAAACCTTGGTGAGCTGCTGCCAGCCAGTGTAGAGCAGGGATTCTCAACGTTGGGTCCCCGGGATGTTATTGGACTTCAACTCCCATAATCCCCAGCCAAAGGCCACTGGGGATTATGGGAGTTGAAGTCCAATAACATCCGGGGACCCAACATTGAGAATCCCTGGTGTAGACAATACTGAGTTGATGGACCAAGGGTCTAACTCAGTATAAGGCCGCTTCCTATATTCCTATGTGAAAGGGAGAAGTTGAGCAGGTGCAGCTTCACCTGCACAATAAGCCTCACCTGCCACGCTGACCCTTGTTGCACATTTATTAAAGGTACAGGACCCCTGTTTTCCTTTGTATGTAGTTGTCCTAAAAAAAGAAAGAATCTGTTGCATCTGGGAGTCCTCAGATCCTGTTGGACTACAACTCTCACCATCCCCAACCAAAGGCCATTGTTGCAGTCCAAATATGTTTCGGGACGCAAGGTTTGAAACCCATGCTTCCCCCATTTCCCCCATACACTTTCCCCTGAAGGTTAAACTGTATCCAGTTTTGTCCCATTACCCTGCTGCTACTAAGAATAAATATACATATAACTGAAATAAATGCATGTTTGTCCCCTGTTTACCCTGCCTTTATTTTCCTTCCCTTCCTCTGCTGTTCCTTTTATGTCAATACCTAGATTGTCAATCCTTTGAGGGGACTTGACTCTGCCCTCACTCTGAATGGACAAACATTTCCACCTGGTTTTGCAGCTCCCAGATTGATTCCTGAAGGGTGTGTGTGTGTTTCACATAGTGTGAATCTGAATACTCACAAAGCTATGGCGGAGTGAGGGAGTTGCTAAACCTGCCTTTTGCTCCCTCCCCTCCCTCTGATGTCTCTCTTGTGTCGATGCCTACATGTAAGCCCCTTGAGGAAGCTTACATTCATTCTCTGTAAAGCACCATGCACATCAATGGTGCTATATAAATAACAATAAAACCAATAATGTTCACAAAGCCATATCAGAGTGAGGGTAATGCTTGTTGTCCTCACTCTGCGTGGGCAAAGGTTTTCGCCCAATGTTGCAGCTCCCTGGCTGATGCCTGAAGGGTGTGTGCGTTTCATGTTGCCATGAAACATGCCCCTTCGTTTCAGTTCCACCCCACAGAGGACAGCCTGAGGGATCTAGTCGCCTCCCCCAATTCTAATCCATGGCCCATCTTGCAAGCTGAGCTGTTCACAGACATTTCTTGACCACTGCTCTGATGTCCTGCATCACCAACTTGTAAAGTGGGAAAGGCTGGTCCCCATCTGGAGAGAGCCTTGAACTTCTGAAAGGCAGCATATGACTCTTTAATATATTATTATTGCACACCTTTTGAAGAGTGCCTTGAGATGCCGAGCAATGATAAGGTGCTGGACAGCGGAGAAGTTGTGCAGAGATAAATTCCCTGTGAAATGTGTTCTTTTGCCGGAGACAGTTATGTTGCGTGTCATCTTATCAAAGGACTTTGCCCAAGAAACAAATTGTCTGCCCTGTATAAAGAGGTTATAATGGAAGTGCTGACCTACAGTATTTGGGGGAATAAACGTGATTCAAGTAGGGGAGGCAAAAAGCTGGAAGCTCACAATCAACCCCACAGCACTGCGGAACAGTGTCTGCACATGACTCTATCTCTGGTCACTGAAAGTCCTTAATTTCTACAAAGAGACACGTTGATGAACATTCTGAGCACCCAGAATACCTCTGGGGATGGATGCAAGGGAGAAGAAGGAGATGCTACCTACTGAGTCAGATCTTTGCTCTGTCTAGCGCAGGACTGACTGCACTGGCTGGCAGCAGCTCTCCAGGGCTTCAGGAAGCAGTCTTTCTTAGCCCTACTTGGAAATGCCCAGGGATTGAACCTGGGATCTTCTGCATCCAAATTACAGACACTATTATGGAGCTCTTCTTCTGAGACAGACCATTGCTCCTTCTCGCTACTCTGACTGGCAACAACTCTCTAGGTTTCCAGAAAGGGATTTTTTCCAGCCCAGATCTGAACCCGGGACCTTCTGCATGCAAATGCCCCCTTTCCCTGAAAACTGCAAAGTCTCCCCATTTTTACTATCTGTATACCTCCCCACCCCGCACCACACACACACACACACTCAGCATATTAAAACGTGATCTTCTGCCCTTGGACATATGTGATGTTGTACATGGTGGAGGAAGGCACATGTTTTTAATTTCTACTGCAGAGGTTTCCAACCTTGGATCTGCAGCTGCAGTTAGACGACAACTCTCTAGACGACAACATCCCTGGCCCCAACTCCCATTGGGGCCAGGGATGATGGGGACTGAAGTTCAACAACAACTGGGGTTCCAATGTTGAGAACCCTTAGCTTACTGTGTTTTGGGGATTGCTGTGCTAATGAGTATGCAATCACATCTTGGTGACCTTAGACATCAGCTTTTTAGGAGCTCCATTACAAGTTTTAGGAGCTCCATCACCCAGCACTCAGAGTGTATCTTAGGGTAGGAAACTCTCCTGGTACCAATTCCAATGCATTTTAGCCCACATATTTGAGCTGCTAGATCTGATCTTGAGTCCACATTGAAGAGCTCCACAATCCTGGAGCTCCAGTGTTTCAGGAGCCCCAGTACAAATGAGTTCTCATTCAGCAGGAGTGTATCATAGAAACAGGCGTGTATCATAGAGTAGGCAATTCTCCTGGTGCCAGTTCAAATGGGTTTAAGTCCATACATTTGATTTGCTACAGTAGGTCTGATCTTGAGGCCGTCTTGTGGAGCTCCACAATCCTGAAGCCTGAGCTTTTCAGGAGGCTCTGTGCAAACAGGTTATCCCACAGTGCTCAGAAACAGGAATGTCCCTGAGGGTAGGCAACTCTTCTGGAGCCAATTCCAATGGTTTGAGGCTACACATTTGTATTGCTAGATCTGAACTTGAGGCCACCTTGTGGAGCTCCACAATCCAGGAGCCCCAGCTGTGCAGAAACCCCAGCACAAACAAGTTCTCACTCCGTGGTCATGAACAGGAGAGGAATCTCTGCCAGCCCCAGTTCCAAGGGGTTGGAGCCCACAGATGTAAGTTGTTGGGTATGATCTTTATTGTCCTTAAACTCTCCAGACAGCATCTTCAAAACTTAATTTGATTTTGATTGATTCCTCGAAACTTGAAACACTTCTAAACTAATTTTCAGTATATTACTCTTGTCAATTCTTAAAGATTTTGGCAGGAGGAATTTGCTGAACAGACACAGCAATTTCACTCCGCCTTTTGGCATCTCAACCCCAAACAGTGACAGCCGGGGGGGAAGGAGGCGGGGGTGGGGTGGGTGATTATTATAGCTGCTGTTATTAGAATATACATAGCAGTCATTCAGCTGTTATTTATGAGGCTTTTATCGCCGTTGCTTCAGAGAAACACTGGCAGCTGGATTGGAGCTGTCACAGGAAGAAAATAAGGACATTTGTACTGAATCAGATCAATTCAGGCTCAGGTCCCACCCCCCCACCCCCCACTCCTAACAGGAGGACAGAGTTTCTCAATTGCCACCATCAAATCAATAGTCTAGCTCATCATGTGGATGTATGAAGCCATCTTACACTGAATCAGACCTTCGGCCCATCTAGTTCAATCTCCTCTATGCTGACTTGTAACAGCTCTCCATGGTTGCCGATGGGGGAGTTTCCCAACCCTTCTGGGAGCTGCTGGCAGGGAATGAATCCGGGACCTTCTGGATAGAAAGCAGATCCTCGACCAGAGCGGTATTTAAAGACGATACACATGAATGAACAAGCAAGCAAGCTGAATAAGGTTTGAGGCCTTACTAGTGGAGGATGGGTCTATCAATGGCTACTAGTCTCATGGCTAGAAACCACCTCCAGCCTCCAGCCTCAAGATGCCTCCGAATACCAGTTGCAGGGGAGGAACAGCAGGAGAGAGGGCACACCCTCACCTCTTGCCTGTGGGCTTCTCATAAGCATCTGGTGGATGCTTCTGGATGGCTTTTTATTAGCTTGGGTAGCTCTAAAAGGGGCTTAGACAAATTCATGGAGGACAGGGTTATCAATGGCTACTAGTCTGCTGGCTGTGGGCCACCTCCAGCCTCAGAGGCAGGATGCCTCCGAATCCCAGTTGCAGGGGAGCAACAGCAGCAAGAGAGAGGGCATGCCCTCACCTCTTGCTTGTGGGTTTCCCGGAGGCATCTGGTGAGCTAGTGCATGAAGCAGGATGCTGGACCGGATAGGCCTTGGGCCCGATCCAGCAGGGCTGTTCTTGTGCCTACTTGGAAATCACACCCTGCAAAAGGCCCTTGCCTTCAAATCTAAGGTGTGGGAAGGCTGGCTATTTGTGATGAGGAGAAAGTTATGCCAAGAGGGCAGGGAGACAGGCAGGCACCTGTTTTGGGGAACCCCTATGGCAGGAATCCCAGTGTTGGGGGATGCGAACACCAGAAACCCCAAAGATGACCTTTTAACTGTTTTTGGACTACAACTCCCATCATCTCCAGCCTCAGTGGCCAATAGTCAAGGATGATGGGAGTTGTAATCCACTGTCTGCAGACCTGCCTTACATTCAAGGAGGACTTGCCTCTTCTCCAACAATGAGACCAGGAGAGGGTCTGTTTGGCACGCATCTCTCGTCTCTCCCATCTGCCGTCAATTTCCTCCATTCAGGCAATTGATATTGAAATGAAAGGGCTTCGGGATCAATGGAAAATGGGATAATTGAAGAGTGCTCTGCATGCATGAATGATGGCATTTATAGAAAGGTTGGTGGAAGAAAGGGTAGCTGAGGAAGCATTAGAGGGCACTGGAAAAGTGGATACATTTGCATAGAAATACCTCAAGTGGCATCTATTGACTTGAAAGGTTGGTCTTCTTTCCAGTAGCGTAGGGAGGCCAGTGGTGGCCCCGGTTCAGCCCACCACCAGAGGCCTCCCTAGCCACGCCTCCTGGCTCTGGGAGAGAAATGACTGGCCCAGAGTCACCCAGCAAGTATCATGGCTGAACAGGGATTTGAACTCGGGTCTTCCCGGTCCTAGTCCAGCACTCTAACCACTACACCACACTGGCGCGCACACACACACACACACACACTGAATGCACACGCGCGCGCACACACACATGTCATTAACTGTTTGCAACTCTTCCCCCCATCTGCTCTTCCCATTGGCTCTTGGCATGGAACTGCAATGATGTCACAGAATGTTCACGACTTTGGGACACAATCCTGCCCAAAAGGTTTCAGGGCCACTGATTCCATTTGGAGAGATTTAAGCATGTGAAATCACAGGGAGGCAAAAGTCCTTACTTTTGGATTATGCACATTTCGAGGGGGACCCAGTTGGGGAATATTGAAATAGGTTCAGTGCTGTGAAAGAAATGGCCTGAAGAAAGGGAAGAGGCAGTTGGCAGGAAACAAGGGACGAGAAACGGGAAGGGGGAAGCCCAAGAACACACTGAGCAGTCTGTCAGGAACAAAGCAACACACCAGCACAAGAGGACCTTGATTCTGAGACGAGGCCTGTCTCAGCCAGAAAGGCTTTTCTACATCCTGTTACAGGGAGGGGCCAGCGAGTGGTTTCCTAAGGCAAAGCTTGCTCAGGGCTTCCGGAGACCAGGATTCCACTTGCAATGTTATCAGGCTGCCACAAGAGGCAGTGAGGCACAGGACCACTCACCTTGGGTAAGGCACTGGGAACTAAAGGAGGTCGAAGAGCTAGGCAGGGAATCGACGCATCAGAGGGGCTGAAGGAAATAGGGGTATGCAAATTGATCCAAATCCAAATAGATTCAGCTCTAATTTGAGTGATTTGAATTTGAATCGAATTGCCCCATAAAAGGGCAATTCGATTCAAATTTGAAATGAATTTTCTAAATTTGATACGAAATCAATTTGAGAGCCATTTGGCACCTTTTTTAAAACGATTCAGACCACCCGGGTTGGTTAAAAAAGGCCCCCAAAGAGGGTTAAATCAATTCAAATCCAAATCAAATGTTCAGACCCAATTCAAATCTGATTCGAATTCAAAACGAATATTCGGAATTTGATTCAAATTCAAAACAAATTGAAGCATTCATTTCGTGCACATCTCTAGAAGGAAGAGGGAATCCATAGGCACTGAGAAGTTGGGACTTGAGGGTGAAAATGGCTGAAAGCTGATGAACGGCAGACATAGGAAGTGGCCTCATCCTGAGTCAGACCCTTGGCCAATTGAGCTCATTATTGCCCAAATGGACTGGCAGCAGCTTCTCCAAGATTTTAGGCAGGGGTATGGCCCACTTGGAGATGCTGCGAGGGATTGAACCTGGGGCTTTCTGCATGGAGAGCAGGTGTCTCACCATTGGACTACAGCCTATTGCAGAGGAGGTAGAGAGATGAAGCAAGCAGAACACCCTTGCACAGGGCTAGTAAAATGGGGAAATGTGTTGCGAGGGGACAGAAGAGCCGAGGAAAATGGCTGCCGGAGAGCAGGAGCACTGTGGGCCAACAAATGAAGATGCAAGGAGGGACAAATTGGGTTTTGTATCCAATGGACCTGGAGGAGCCAATCAGATATTTGGTTGTGGTAATGCCCTCATGAATAAGAACATAAAAATAGCCCTGCTGCATCAGGCCCCAAAATGCCCATCTAGTCCAGCATCCTGTTTCCCACAGTGGCTCACCAGATGCCTCTGAGAAGCCCACAGGCAAGAGGTGAAGGCAGGCCCTCTCTCTTGCTGTTGCTCCCCTGCCACTGGGATTGCCTAGAGCCTCTGAAGCTGGAAGTGGCCCAGGGGGAACCAGGACTAGCAGCCATTGATCGTACTGTTCTCCATCAATTTGTATAACCCCCCTTTAAAGCCATCCAAGCCGTTGGCCATCAGCACATCCCGAATCTGCGTTGCTGGGAAGTGGGGTGTGTGGTGAAGGGTCAGTCTGGCTCCCCGTCTTTCATTCCAGGTTTCCCCTTGCTCTATATTCCTTTCATGCTATCTTACTGTCCTTGGGGAGGGATTTGTTCTCCCGCATCTGCTCCTCCTGCATGCAGCCCTTCTGCCGTCTAATTATTTGAAACCATCTCCCTCTTCGGTTGATTTCCCTCTCCTCGGCTTTTTCATTTCGCTTTCAGGGGCTCTTGGGTGGGATTTCTTCTCTCTCTTTCGGCACCCCCCCCTCGAGGAGTTTGAAAGAGATGGAAATTCGGTCTCCTCCACAGACTTCTCTTGAACCTCTTTCCTTCCATTTTCATCAAACTCGCTTGCTGCCCATCTCAGGGCCCCCAAGTTCCCCCCGCGGTGTGGAAGGGAGGGAGCTGAGCCCTCTGTGGTTCTCCACCTTGGAGATGCAATCCTCCAAATAACCATTAACTTCCGAAAGATTGGGGTCAGATTCCTCTTATCATTCTGAAAAGTTTAGTAGTGGAATATTTATCTATGGCGTCGATTTGCATGCATATAGATGGTAGTCACACATATATATCTGAGTTCCTTTCTTGGGGAAATAGATATTGTTACTTTGGGGTGTCCAGTTGGAGGGTCACAGCAATCACATCTGAGAACATAACCATAAGGACGTCGAGAATCCTCCTGAGAAATTTCACTTGTCCTATAGAAACTTTATCTTGGTCCAGGCGCCATGTTTGATGATGCTACTGCTGAACATTGACGGAAAAATGGTCACACCAGTGAGCTATGGGTCCTTCTTCACATATGAAGCTGCCTTATGCCCAGCCAGGTCCATTTAGGGTTCTGCAACAGCGTGCGAGTCAAAATCCATCTGTGTGCTTTTTATGTCTTTCCCCCCACTCCATGTTGTGCCTTCCCAGGCTTGGAGAAGTCCAAATGGAGATAGTGATAACGACAGATGGACTTTGTTAGTGGCTTTTAATATTTCCAGTGGGAAATATTACTTCTATGTACTTGCTCCAATTCCTGCTTTGTCTTCATTTGCATTAATGTGAATGGCCTTAATTGTTTTGCTCTGGCCAACTCCCTCCCTCTCTCCCTTCCTCCCTCCATCTTGGGACTGAAAAGGCAGCTGAGAGATGTGATAGTCCAAGAAACACCATTCCTGGCAGAGCATATCTGTCACCGTCTGTGCCCTTGAGGAGTTCTGTGTGGCCTAAAAGCTAGCTGTTGCAAATAACAGTCAGATGTACGCACATGCACACTAGGGGGGAAATGCAGTCCTGAAATCAGAGATTTCCAGAGACAAACTTGAATAAAATAGCAATTATGCCACCCACCCTATTACAGTTTTAGCTAATTCTTCTGTTAAAGGTAAGCACAGGGAAAGTAATTTTGCAGGGACAAGAAGCCGTCATCTACTGAGTCAGACCTTTGGTCCATCTAGCTTAATATCATCTAAAGTAGGGGTGTGCAACTTTGGCTGTTCAGCTGTTGGACTAGAACTCTCTTCACCCCTGACCTTTGGCTACTGTTGGGGATGATGGGAATTGTAGTTCAGCAGCCATTGGCGTGCCTGATGGGGAAGCCCAAGATCATCCTGAGCAGACTGACAGGAACCAGATAACACATAAGCACACGAGGACCTTGATACTGAGGCTAGGTCTGTCTTATCCAGGAAGGCTTTTATACCTCTTGATGCCGGAAGGGACCAGTGAGTGGTTGCTGCTCTATACTGATTCACAGGAGCTTCCAGAGAGCAATAGATTCTTATCTAAGGCAGAGACTCTTTCCCTAGCCCTACCTAGAGATGCCGAGATTGAACCTGGGACTGCCCCATCCCCAAGGATCGAAAACTCTCAATAAGAATTTTTTTTAACAAGGTGTCCCTCAATGGCCAAAACTGGGATAATGGCTCACTAGTTACACGGACAGGAAGGTAATGGCTTGGCAAATCAAGTCATTATCCTTGGCAAATCAAGTCAATTTGGAGTGTGATCGTTCATAATTCTCCATCTGTCACTGAATAATTGGGATATATTATTACCTTATTGGGATATATCCCAATTTTTTTTATGCCAGTCTCCACCCATTTGGTCCCGCCAGTGTAGATCATATTTATTTACCTGAATATAGGACTAAGTTTTCCCCAAGTTCTTGGATGTTAGAAATCAGGGAGCCATCTTGAATTCAGACTCCTCTTCCTTTGGGGTAAATATAGTTGTAACCTGTATTTAACATCTTTTTTTTTTTTTAAGTGGCTCATTAAATTCAGAGTGGTCTTGAATTCAGGTCAATATGGCAGGCTGCATAGTGCTTAGAATTAATGGTCAGGATGGTGTTTCTTGCCTGATCCCCATGAAAAGATCTTCGCAGCCTTATCCTCTCACTGACAGAGGCCCACACACTCCTCTGCCTTGCAGGGCTTCTGAATGGCCATCCGTTCTCTGTCAAGACTGTCTTAGAGTCAAGTCACAGCTCAGCATCACTCACTCCGCCTGGAGGCAGCCGCTGGCTCGGAGTGAATTACAGCCCGTCAGTAATTCATTCCCTTGGCCCTTCTGACAACCTCACAGTCAGCAGAGCCCTCGGGGTGAATCCCGGCCACCGTATCGATTCTCTCCCCGGCTCCGAGTGCTGCATGGCAGCAGCCCGAGTGAATCCGAGCCCTGTATTAATTCCCTCCCAAGGTCGGGAGCGCAAACCACACATCGCCCGAAAGGGAGACGGAGACGCTTTCCTTCTAGCTTTTTGCTGCCATCTGAGCGTGCTGCAGTGGAAAGCTGGATGCAACTCACCAGGAAATGGGCATTCAGAATAACACATCATCTTCCTAAAAGCAGCATTATCCAGAGCAGCCTAATGTCTATGCGCAGCGCATGCACTCTGATGCATGGGTGGGTCTTACTATATGGCGCTTGGCTGTGCTCCAAAAGTGCTCTGCTTAGAACATGAGGCCGCTGGGGAGGTGGGTATCCCCCAGGATGACTCTTGATTTTTGACAAGCTCTGCACCCCTAGAGATGGAAAAGAGGTGATCACATAGCAAGGTTTTAGTTGGACACTAAGCTTTCAGTATGTTCTCATTGGCAGTGCCATCCCTAAATAGCAGAGCAACATCCGTTTGGCAAGAAAGCAGCCAAGCAAGAAGTCTTGAGGCAGTTCTTTCATACTGAAGAACGTCAAGGATAAATAAAACGAAAAGGTTACAAACAAGTGTGGAAACGCCTGCAGCTTATTTCAGCTGTAGCTCATGGCTGAAGAGTGAGACCAAGACAAGCAGCCATCTCTGGAAGGACAAAAGAAATGGAGACTAACACTGGAAGAACAAAGAGGGGAGGAGTCCAGCACTTTTATCCATGACCCTAACCCCTCCAGTGGTCACTATGAGACATTGCAGCTGAGAACTGATGCTGCCAGGGTGCTAGCTCCAACAGTAGGGTCTGCAGTGGCCGCATTTGCCATGGTGTTTTAAGAGCTTTTAACTGTCCTAAAAACGGTGTCAACAATTGGCAGGAATGTTCTCCCAAGATTACTCCATGGGGAGAAGACAACAATTTGTTCATCGTTACTCTAAGCATAACTCTTTCCTCTGTGCAAAAATGACTGCAATTTTACCTTCATTTGGGCGGGCAGGGGGGATAGGGATAAGAGGTTTTAGAGAGTGCCTTCTTCTGTAGGATCACCATTGCATGCTGAGGTCATCGAGAGAGGTCCATCTCCAGTTACCACGGGTATGTCTGGTGGCGATTCGGAACCGGGCCTTCTCTGTAGCTGCTCCTGGCCTATGGAAAACACTCCCGGCAGATAACCACAGCTGAGGCTTGCTGCTGGCTTTTAAGAGAGCCCTATAAACTCACTTGTATGGCCTGGCCTTCCAAGGTTTTTAAACTGTTTTAAAGTATTTTAATGGGTTTTAAATGGCTTTGCATTGCTTTAAAATTATTTTTTAATATTGTTTTAAGCAGTGTGTTCTAAATGGTTTTATGTCTTTTTAATCTTGTTGTGCATCGCTCAGAGCCTTTGGATGGGGTGGTCTATAAATGTAATACATAAAAATAATAAGAAATAAAATAAAGGGGTGATAACACAGAGAAAACTGTGAGTGCAACAAGCTTATCACCTATTTTCCATCTCTAGCGGGTAGATACACTGCCAAAAGGTACTGCTGGCCAACATTTTTGTGCCTGCTTCATGAACTGTTTAGACCAAAAACAGATAAAAGAGGCACTTTTAAAAAGTGGTGATTCTCTTGTATTTACCAGGGGGAGAACAACTGGCTCTCTCCATCCCCAGCACAGCATCCCTCCAGTGGCTGTTGCTGGTGTCTACTTTCTGTTTCTTTTTTAGATTGTGAGCCCTTTGGAGTCAGGGAGCCATCTTCCTTCCTTCCTTCCTTCCTTCCTTCCTTCCTTTCTTTCTTTCTCACCACCATCGCACTGCCAGAGGCAATTGCCCTGCGTTCTGCTGCCTCCTTGTGGTGGCGGCTGGGATTTCTGATACCCTAGCCTGACTTTTCCAACATGCACAACGCTACTGCCTGCGCTGTTGCTCCAACAGAGGCCTAGAGCAGACTGCAGTCTTTTCTTTCATTTATTTAGTACATTTCTATACTGGCCCATACAAAAATGTCCCCCGGGCAGTTCAAAAGCAACCATTAAAACAATTTAAAATACAAAGGAAAACTCTAAAACCCAAAGCTTTTGAACCATAAACTAAAAGCCTGACTGAACAGAAATGTTTCTGGGTCCTTCTAAAGAACACACAGAGAAGGGGAAACTCTAATTCCAGTAGGAAGCTCATTCCAGAGTACAAGCGCAACTCGAGAAAAGGCAGGCCCCGTTTCGAGTCGCCACCAACTGAGCAACGGGTCCTCTCCAGATGATCTCATTAGGCAGCAGGGTTGATGAAGAAGGCGGCGTTCTCTTAAATTATCTAAAATTATACTGTATAAGCTCAGGTTTGGAGGGGGGCAAGTCCACCACTCCCCCGAAGCAAGACTTGGATGATTTTAAAGGGGCCTCCCCTGCTCTCTTATATCTGGCCTCGTCAGGACTCCAGTGCCTCAGTTTCACAAGAGGACTCTTCCAATTTGGCACCAGAAGGTGCCCTAACAGTCTTCTCAGAGGGTTGGGCTTCAGTGCCCTACATCTTGTCTCCTTCCTTGTCTGTAGTCTCATCCCTGGTGGATGGAGGGGTCTTGGTTACTGGTCATGGCACTTCCTCGGTGGGTGGAGAACATAAGAACAAGAACATAAGAACAAGAACATAAGAACAGCCCTGCTGGATCAGTCCCAAGAAGGCCCATCTAGTCCAGCATCCTGTTTCGCACAGTGGCCCACCAGATGGCATTGAGGGCATGCCCTCTCTCCTGCTGTTACTCCCCTGCAACTGGTACTCAGAGGTACCCTGCCTTTGAGGCTGGAGGTGGCCCACAGCCCCTCCGACTAGTAGCCGTTGAGACCTCTCCTCCATGAAGTTATCCAAACCCCTCTTAAAGCCATCCAGGTTGTTAGTTGTCACCACAACTTGTGGCAGAGAATTCCACAAGTGGATTATGCATGTGGACTCGTACCTTGTGATCACACCCTGCAATAGTTCTCAAGCTGTTCCCCCATATCCCAATTAAGCCATGGCCCTCAAGATTTGTTGCGGGAGAGGGAAAGAGATCAGAGTACGTGACCCATGCAATGCCGCAGTACAATGCATGCATACGATATCAAACCATTATTTTTTATTCTCTTGACAAACATGCCTGGAAATTATGATCCAAGCAGCTTTCCGCTTCAGTGATCTGCAGAATCTTTTGAGCCGCGGCAGTAACTTTTTACTGCAGATATGTCTCAGTGCAGACCACAATCTGATCTCTCTCTTTAGGCATTTTATCTAATTTCATTGAGGGATTAACTTCTTTACTGTGGCACTGGGCCAGAAGCATCAATTTCACCAGCGAAGGGTTTTCTTCTCTCCTTTTTTTTTTCTTCCCAAATTCAATTTTTATTAATTTTAACATTACAAATACACACAAAAAAGTGGACTTCCCGCTCACATTTCTTCGTGAATCATCAACTATAAAATTTACCCTTGCTATAATAATAATTCAAAACATATATTCAAACCCTTAAAAACATAATTAATCTAACCAACCTGCGATTTTTACTAAATTTCAAACCCTGCTGTCAAGTCCATAGTAGGAAAATAATTCTTTAGATACAACAAAAATGGTTTCCAATCTTCTTTAAAACATTCCAAGTTTTGATCTCTTAATAGTGCTCCTTGTTTTTGGTGTTAGGGTAGGAAAAAAAGAAAACGGAACCAAGAGCCCCCTCAATATTTTCTGGTTATCTTCCCAGGCCTCGTTCTATCTGTTGCTTTTCGAAATGAAGTACTGTTGTGATTGGCATATTTTATTACCCAATGACAAGCCAGTCTAATAAGGAAGTATAGATGAGTTACGACTAGTGAGTGGTGGTCATATTTTCCTAATTAAAAGGAGAACGACATTAAAACTGGCATGGAAAAGAAAGCAAAACGGGAATTGCAATCCTTTTGCAATCTGCCGCAAAAAAACAACAACATAAAAATGCACATCCCTATTATTCTGTATATGCATTTTTATTTTATTTTTAAAATCCAAACACTAGTACGACAAAGAAGAATATTTATATACTGCTTTTCAACCAAAGTTCCAAAGCGGCTCACATTGATATAAATAAAATGGTTCCTTGTCCCCAAAGGACTCCCAGACTAAAAAAAAAAAACCCACACACGGACACACAAGATAGACACTAGCAACAGCCACTGAAGGGATGCTGTGCTGGGGATGGATAGGGCCAGTTGCTCTCCCCTGTTCTGAGCAGAGAGGCACCTTTTAAAAGTGGTGATTTTATTTATCTCATTTTTGAATTCTCCTCTGCAATGCATCAAGAAAAAGTGGTCCACGATATGGAGTGAGCAATCTCTTAATTGCTTAACACAGGGTTAAACACCTTCCACCATCCTCAGTCACAGGGGCCAATAGTGAGAGATAATGGGGGGTGCAGTCCCTTTGGCAGGAGGGATTTATGGGACTGAGGGGAACATAGCATTTATCTATTTATCTATTTATTTATCACACTTGTATATCGCCCCAAACTCGCATCTCCGGGTGCAATCGAGCACTTTAGGAACAAAGGAACATAGGAAGCTGCCATATACTGAGTAAGACCATTGGTCTATCTAGCTCAGTATTGTCTTCACAGACTGGCAGTGAAGGTTGCAGACAGGAGTCTCTCTCAGCCCTATCTCAGAGATGCTGCCAGGGAGGGAACTTGGAACCTTCTGCTCTTCCCAGAGCAGCTCCAACCCCTGAGGGGAAGATCTTACAGTGCTCCCACGTCAAGTCTCCAATTCATATGCAACCAGGGCAGATCCTGCTTAGCTAAGGGGATAAGTCATGCTTGCGACCACCAGACCAGCTCTCCTCTCCCCTTTAAGCAATGTGAAAGAAGCCAAGGCAGTGGGGAAAAGTGAACTCGGCCAAACATGAGATGTTCAAGTAAGAATCTGGTTCACCTCAGATAAGAATCACAATAAGTGGGAAGAAGGTTTAGAGTTTGTCTGAATGTTCCAAACGTTTCATCTACAATCGATCAGGGAATCACATCGGAAGACAGAAAATGGCCTTCTACTAAGTCAGGCCCTGGGTCCATCTAGCTCAGCATTGTCAACACAGACAGGCAGCGGGTCTCCAAGGTTTCAGGCAGGAGTCTCTCCCAGCCGTATCTGGAGATGCTGCCGGGAATGGAGCCGGGGATGGAGAATCTTCTGCATGCAAATCAGATGATCTACTACTGAGGGACTGGGGATGGTACATTTGTAGACTTACAGACCCCAGTAATCCCTTTCCGCCAAATCTCTCTCTTCCCCAGATGCTGAAAGTCAGGGTTGTAGGAAGCTCCCAGTGGCCAGGGTGCATATTACCGCAAGTCAAAATCAGACGCAGGGGGTGTGGCGATAACTGGGGGGAGAAGACATTTTGCCCCACACCCAATTCTCCCCAGTCAGTGCTTTGTTTCAGCCTGGCTGGGAGTTCCTTCCTCTGCCTCGTGAGGAATGAAGCCCAGATGGAAAGAAGCCCAGACTGGGAAGATTCGGGAGCAGGGATGAGCGGCTCCATTTCCGATACTGGCCATGCCCCCTGCATCTGACAATGGCATGGGAGGCATGGCTAGTGCCTGCAGGGAAGCTCCAGGAAAATGGCGGCTCGTGTCCCTTGAACCGGTCCACCCAATGATGGCTACGCCCCTGCTGGAAGTTTGGAGAACACTTTGCCACTGGCTTGTGTGCGTCTTTAAGAGGCACACCAAGTCTTGAGAAGAGAAAAGAAAGCTTTCCCATGGATGTGAAGTGCTGCCAGAAATATTTGTCTCCCCCCAAAAAAGTGTCATCGAGAGCCATTAATTATCCGCGGGCCCCTGAATCAATAGCAAACGTTGCAGATTCCTTGATGGCTTTAATTAATGCGCGAAGATGTCTGTAGTGGGCTTCTTCTCTGAACAATTATTGTCTTAGCTGAGCAGCTTGAAATTAGAGAGTGCAAAAGGAAGAAATACGATAACACCAACCTCTGTCCGCAAGCCACCCACGGAGGAGCAAGCCTGGCAATATATCCAAGTGAGGATACTTAATCTAGACTCTAGTATATTATTATCTGTACTTCTCATTATCTCATCAGTGGCTTTGTTCTCCATGGCAGAGAGACAACCAGAGAGAGAGAAAGAGAGCTCAAGGAGCCTCCAACTGATCAGCATCTGCTGCTCTTTCGGTCCTCATCTACAGCAGAGTGCCAACTTTTGCACTGGAATTTTTTTTTTTTTTTTTTTTTTTTTTTTGTGGTGTGTGTGTGTATGTGTGTGTCCTTTGGCTGATGTAACGATGGCAGCCGCTCCCCGAAGAAGGCAGATTAACTTCATTTCCCCAATTCAGGGGGAAACCCACATTTTCTTCATATACAGCTCTCCAAAGTCACAAGACCGAGAAAAGATGATCAAGATAAGAATAGTCTATGACAGAACGTTAGGCCACCCAAAACTGGCAGGAGCAAAAGATGGCAACGTGAAATCACTTTTCCTCTTGGGAAGCTCCCTTCTACCAGGTCAGATCAAGGTTTCAGTCTAGAGTCTTTTCCTCGCCCTATCTGGAGATGCCTCCAGCATGTGAGCCTGGAACCTTCTGCATGCAAGCAGATGCTCTTCCACTGAGCCTTGTCCCCATCCCATACATACAAGAAGCTACCTTATATCAAGTCATACCATAAGAACCTAAGAACAGCCCTGCTGGATCAGGCCCAAGGCCTATCAGGTCCAGCATCTTGTTTCACACCATGGCCCACCAGATGTCTCTCTCTCCTACTGCTACTTCCCTGAAACTGGTATTTAGCAGCATCATATTTGAGAACCGTTCATCGAGCTCAGGATTGACAACACTGACTGGCAGCAGCTGTCCAAGTTTTCAGGCAGGGGGCCTTCCCAGCCTTATCTGGAGATGGTAAGGCTGGGAAGGCCCTTCTCACCACAATCTCACCACAATCACATGACTTCTCACCACAGTCACATGACTTCTGCACGCAAAGCAGATGCTCCACCACTGAGCTACGGCCCCATCCCTTCAGGGGAAGAGCTTACAGTGCTCACATGTAGCCACCCATCCAAATGCAAACCAAGGCAAACCCTGCTTAGCCAAGGGGGACAACCCATGCTCACTACAACAAACTTGCGCTTCTCTCTTCTCTTACATTCCTTAACTTCTCACCACAATCACATGACTTGGTTACTTCCAGATTAGTTTGGTTGCAATATGCTCTTTCTGGACCTGTCTTTGAAAAATGTGATCATCACCTGGGTAGTCCTCAAATTATGGGAGGAAGCATAGGGGAGCCCTGAACAAACCCCACAAATCCAACCCCCCCAACTTCCTCCAATTTCTAGGGGGCCAAAGCACCAGCATCATGATTGAGAATATTTATATCTCACTTGGCAACAAAATTCAGAAAGCCTTTATACAGGAAAAGAAAATAAGAACAGATTCCCTGTCCCAGAGGGAGTCGTAATCTAAAGAGACAAAAGTGAGAGAGCTGCAATAGCCACTGGAAAAGACACTGTGCCAAGATAGAGGTGTGCCAAGATAGATACCAAGGGTAGAGGTGTCAACTGTTTTCTCTTTGATAAATATGAGGACTAATACTCAAAAGATAGCCACCTAATGGCACAGTGGGGAAATGACTTGACTAGCAAGCCAGAGGTTGCCGGTTTGACCCCCCCACTGGCCTGTTTCCCAGACTATAGGAAACACCTTTATTGGGCAGCAGCGACAGAGGAAGATGCTGAAAGGCATCATCATCTCAAACTGTACGGGAGGAGGCAATGGTCAACCCCTCCTGAAATATATCAAGGAGAACCACAGGGCTTTGTGGGTGCCAGGAGTCGACACCAACTCAATGGCACATTTTACCTTTACTTAAAAGATGCCTCTTTGCTCCCTATACTGTATATGAATATGAATGTGATGGATATTTATAAACCGCTTTTCAACAAAAGTTCTCAAAGCAGTTTACATAGAAAATAAATAAATAAATGACAGATAGATAGATAGATAGATAGATAGATAGATAGATAGATTGATAGATAGACAGAATGGACCCGCCCTGTCCCCCAAAGAGCTCACAATCTAAAAAAGAAACATAAAATAGAAACCAGCAACAGCCACTAGAGGGAAGCTCTGCTGGGGATGGATAGGGCCAGTTGCTCCTCCCCCGCTCAATATGTGTGCTCAATCATCAGGGATTTGCGTGTTTGACCAGGTGCCCCTTTAACTTCTGGGTTCACTTCTGTCACAAAGTTCTGTCACAATACAGATACTCTCTACTTTTAAAACGTACCTCTTTGCTCAGTTAGCAGGGGACATTCCCTGTGGCTTTCCTGATAGTATGCAGAGGCGTATCTAGGGAAAATAGTGCCTAGGGCAAACACTGAAATTGCGCCCCCTGTCCAAGCATCTGACACCCATCTTTCAGATAACTTTACCATAATATCAGCTGAAAAATACAAGTCAGGCTTGTTAATCTTTTAATATTTCAAAAACTATTTTAGCAGTGGACTTAGCCAGACCAAAAAATGCTGGAAAACTACAAATTTCAGTATGCTGGGGCTCATGAAATACCCAAATACTATATGGAGGTCTAATTCTCTACTATGTATTGTAGCATCACCATTACATAAGTTTTAAAAATAAATGGAGAATTTGACTTTTCCCAGATACTCTGTAAATAATTAAAGGATATGCAGAGTAAACTGTGTCACTGCTTGGAATATATTCTAGTCTTTCAGAAAGACAGTTAAAATGAGAGAAAGAGAGCAAGAAACTCCCAGTGGGCCTTAATATTAAGGATTTCACACTGATTCAAAGACAAATTCACCATTAATAGCCATATTAGAAAGACATCACATTTAACTCACTTATCACAAGAAGCAAAGTAAGAGCAAATGAATACAATCCTAGCTCATAAGCATCAGCTCAGTATTCACAAGCCCTGATTCTCTGTACATAGTGCCAGTCTGAATATGTGTACAGTGACATATTATATATTATTATTTTTTTACCTGTAGCCCCTTCGGGGGGCTTCCTAAAGGCTGGGGGGTTTCCAAAGGTTCCTCCTCCCCCCCCACTGGCCTCTAGGGCCTCACAGAGGCCATTTGAGCATGCATGGTGGCCATTTTGTTTTTGGCAGCCATTTTTTTTAATTAATTTTACAAAATGGCGCCCCCCTTCAAGTGGCGCCCGGGGCACGTGCCCTGCCTGCCCCACACTAGATACGCCCCTGATAGGGCCAGTTGCTCCCCCCCACACTCAATATGTGTGCTCAATCATCAGCGATTTGTGTGTTGGACCAGGTGCCCCTTTAACTTCTGGGTTCACTTCTGTCACAAAGTTCTGTCACAATACAGATACTCTCTACTTTTAAAAGGTACCTCTTTGCTCAGTTAGCAGGGGACATTCCCTGTGGCTTTCCTGATAGTATGTCCCCTATATCTTCGAAGAGCAGTAGCCAGAAGTGGGGGATAGCAATAGCAATAGCAATAGCACTTACATTTATATACCGCTCTATAGCCGAAGCTCTCTAAGCGGTTTACAATGATTTAGCATATTGCCCCCAACATTCTGGGTACTCTGGGATAGCACAAAAGAAAAGGGACCCCTCCAGGAAACTGAGCACTGGTGTGCTCAATCATCCGTGATTTGAATGTTGGACCAGGTACCCGCTTATCTCCTGGGTTCAGTTCTGTCACAAAATTCAGTCTTTCAGATCTGGAGTCTCAAGCCCTTCATGCATCCAACACCAACTCCTCCTTCTCCTTCTGTCTCCCCTTCCCATACGCCCCCCCCTTTATTTCCCAATCTATCCCTCCTTGTGATAATTGCTTCCCCGCAAACTACCACCCTTTGCCCACCTAAGATCTCTTGCTCTGTTAAATGGCTTAACACATTCTCTCCTTTCTACCCCAAATGCCTGGAACTCTGGCCCAAACCACCTCCTACGTGGGGCCTCCCCTTCCTTCCTTCCTCCCCCTCCCCCCCCAAAGCTGGCTTGACGGCTTTGCGTGTTTTCATCCTCAAGTGCTATACAACATACCTACATGTAACCGTGTGCCAGAGTGCAGCGTTTCCTGGCTTGGAGTACAAACTTTTCCTGCTCATCGTGTTCAGCTGCATAACGAATCAAGCGAGATGTCACTTGATTTATTTATTTTATTTCTCTGTGTCAACTGCCTTGGAAACCTTTGTTGAAAAGCGGTAGATAAATGTCGCCCTTTTCCCTCAAAGTCATCCTCCAGCGTATAAACTGAATTCCCCTTTCCCTCCCCAGCGTTTCAACATACAAGGACAGGAACCCTGGGAAATGTAACTTTCCCAGGACACCTTGAGTCCGAGGCACCCTGGGAACTACATGTCTCAGGGCCCGGGCTTCTAACACTTCTCCCACTCAACAGGCATTGTGTCGAATGGGACACGTGTTACAGCGTGTTTTACTATGACTGAACAAGTTCAGCGCTTGCAAGTTTCACCCTGGGAGTGAGGCATGGTTCGTACATAGTTTGCTTTTTAAAAAAATCCCCTCAAACTCTATTTTGAGTTATCCGCCCCCCCCCCCCCCCGGATTCTCAAAGATTTGCAGAACATACATGAAAAAGGCACCGCACAGGCAGCGAAGACGGGTGTTATCCTATGAGCCAAATGGCACAGCATCCTAATGCCTTCCTGTGCCGCTTTCTCAGTGCATAGCCGCTTCAGCCCGAAAGAATCACCTGATACATACTGAACATCATGCCACAGAGCTGTTGCAGGCTCCAAAGATGGCCTCATTCACATTCTCAGCTCAAACTGAGGTTGTTACAAACTCGATCCAATTGTCGGGGCTGGCAAGGAATGTGATTCGGACCTTACCCCTTCCCGGCAGCTCCTACCCTGCGGGTTCCATGTCTGCCGGGATATCTTCTCTTTCTCTCTCACCGCGCTGCTCTTCCCTGTGCTGGCGGTGGAATTTCCAGCAGACCCCTCTGCTTCCTGATCTTAAGCACCTCTCCGCGATTAGAATGCAGCTCAGGAGGTGTGCTTGGCTCGGTACATTATCATTCCTCGTTAGAGACCCCTCCGGGGCCCGCTATATGCCGGCGCCGACTTGATAATTACAAAGTCAATTTCTAAACAGACATTTGCAAATAAGTCAATTTAAATACCGGAGATTTGCAAACAATAATTAAGCGGTAGCATCATTAAAAATAAAATAAAAATAAAAATAAAGGGGGACTATCTATATATAATTAATGCCGGTGGGGTTTTTATGTTTCTACCTTGCAACGGTGTAGCAGGCCATTGTTTGCTGAACCAAAAAAAGCACTCTCCAAAAGCAAATCAAAAAGGCTCAGGGGCTTTCAGAAGCGAGAAGCGGGCACAGAAAAGGGCCTTTCTACCCCTCCTCCCCATGTTCAACAAAATAGAGAAAAGCTGGCAATGTATCTGAATGGCAGGAGTTCTTGGGAAACTTGCAGAAATATATGCTTAATCACCCTCCCCTGGGACCAACAGATCATAAGAATCAAAAAGCCCTGCTATATCAGATCCAAAGTATCCAGCAGCAGCAGCTAGGTGCTTCTGGTAAGCTCACAAACAGTGCATAGAGGCAATAGCTCCCCCTCCTGTTCCTCCCCAGCCAATTGTATTCACAGGTAGACTTCCTCAGTACATGGTTCCATTTAGCTACAACACTTCCTCTTGGCAGACTTATCTTCCTCCATGAATTTGCCCAATTGAGCACTTTAGGAACAAAGGAACAGAGGAAGCTGCCTTCTATCGATTCAGACCCTTGGTCCATCTTGCTCAGTATTGTCTACCCAGACTGGCAGCGGCTTCTCCAAGGTTGCAGGCAGGAGTCTCCCTCAGCCCTATCTGGAGATTCCAGGGAGAGAACTTGGAACCTTCTGCATGCAAGCAGGCAGGTGCTCTTCCCAGAGCAGCCCCATCCCCTGAGGGAAATATCCTACAGGGCTCACACCTGTAGCCTCCCATTCAAATGCAAACCAGGATAGACTCTGCTTAGCAAAGGAGATAATTCATGCTTGCTACCACAAGACCAGCTCTCCACCAGAGGAGGTGGGGGCATTCCCAGGGGTGAACCATTGACTGTAAGCAATTCACAGTAGGTTACACTATCCACTTTATTTTAATGTCATAAGATTCCTGGGGGGGTGGGGGTCAAAGTGGCAAAACACACTCTAGAAAGGGCTGAGCATTCCTTGGCCTCCAGAGGCATGTGACTAAGTCAGACCCAAGATGAAGAGTAGCACACTTCTCCAACAAGGGCTTATTATTAGCTTAAAGGAAAAACAAGAGTATGCAATAAGAACAACTGTCTTTTCATAAAGCAGATTGTAAGAGAGCGAGAGAGAGACGTTTTAACTAACCAGGCAACTCAGATGCAAGCAATACAAAAAAGGAAAATAACTTCCCTCACACATCTAACTGAACTGGTCCCTATCTTATTACTCACAGGCAAGGGCCTTCCTGCTGTCTCCAGCCTCCAGGCTGTGGCCTTCCCATTTCCCCAGCAGCTTCTCAGCCAGCTGCTTCATCAGGTCACTCTTGGGACACAAAACACAAAGCATTCTCTTCTTCTGCTGGTAGCTGTGAGTGTAGTTCCCACCCAGGCCTCTGGAGTGGTCCTTCTGTTTGGATTTCCCCCCTTATTAGGAAAGGCCCACCTTCCCAGCAGTTGCTCTAAGTGAGACTTAGTGCTCCCTCAAAGCCTTCCCATCACTACAGCCCCAAATTCATGTCTCTGGCAGTTTACAAGAAAGCAACACAAATTAAAACAAACCTTAAACCATTAAAACTCTTTAAAAACAATGACAAATTCTACAGGTCTGTTTAAAAGCCTGGATGAATAAATGTGTCTTCCACCCTTTTAAGAGCTGTCAGATATGGGGAGGCTCTTATTTCAGGACGGAGCACGTTCGAAAGCCTCCGGGTGGCAATGGAGGAGGCCCGTCTCTGAACAGCCACCAGATGAGCGGCAAATGCAGACGGACCTCCGCAGATGATCTCAGTAGGTGGTGGGGCTCGTAACAGAGAAGGCGTTCCCTTCAATACTCTGGATCTAAGCTGTTCCAGGTCAAAACCCAGATGGATCCTGAGGGTGTCTCATATTGCTAATATCAGAGCAAGGGCAGGGAGTGAGGGAAGGAAAACAAATGGAGAAACTCCTTTCTTCAACAAGCTCCCGTACCAATTCCCCATCTCTCCGTATAATCCCCCAGTGGGTAGTAAGTCGCACAAAAGATAATAATGGTTGTAATTCAGAGCAATTATTGGACAGTCTGTGCTCCAGAGAGGCTCTGAAGCTATACAGGAGGCAGCCTCAGCCCGTCATTTGGACTGCGCCTGGCTTTCGGACTCGAACAGCCGTGGGTCCCTGAGGTCATGTTCATTTGCCGAGCAGCTGAGTCGCTTCCCTGGCATCTCGCGATGGCGCACAATGCTGTTGCTAGGCAGTGGGTTCCAGCACGGAGGCTAACCTGCATGTGGGCTTATGGAAAGATGCTGTCAAAGAGGCCACAGAATGGAGGAGGCCGCAGGTGTGAGTCTGCGTGAGGGGGAGACGAAGCCCACATGGTCAAGTGAGAAGAAGAGCTGACGGAGATGGACTCCGCAAGAGAGCAGCTGCTGGGTGGGTTTTGGAGGAGGGAGGCAGATGGGAGGGCCCTTCGAGGCAAGGCGTGAGGTAAAGTGAAGGGGAGGAATCAAAGCAAAGGTAGGCCCAAGGCAGAGGTGGTTGGGAACCGTTAGGCAGAGCAGGAGATGTCCTGCCGTGGAGAAGGCAACTCTGTTTTGGAGAAGGCCCCTCTGTCTGGAGGTGTTGCATTTCCTCATAGGACCCACCTGAAGATGCAAAGCCAGGTTTGTCTCAAAGAAATGTTGGTCTAATCAGAAAGCTGATCTTGTGAGGGTGTTTGCCATAAAATGTGAACATTTGGCACATGTGTGTGCGTGCGTGCACACACAGACACTATGCATGGAAAAGAATGAATTCTTAGGAACACAGAAAGCTGTCTTATACCAAGTCAGACCTTTGTAAGGTAGGTTAGGCTGAGAGATAAACTGCGTGGCCTAGCGTCACCGATGGAGATTTGTGGCTGAACAGGGATTTGAAACCGCCTCTCCCTGGTGCTAGTACAACATTTTAACCACTACCCCATTGACCCCCCCCCCCAGGAAATTCCATCTGTCTTCCTGAAACTCATTGCAATTGAAAATTCGCAGATGCTTCTTTTTGGGATGAATTCACGGATCCCTTTAGAATTTCACCCCTCCCCTCCAGATTTCAGGGACATAATTACTTTATTTATTTTTACATTTATATCCTGCTGTTCCTTCAAGGAGCCCAGAGTGATGTGCATGGTTAGGTTTATCATCACGACAACCCTGGGAGGTAGGTTAGGCTGTTAGAGAAAGCAAGTGGCCTAGAGTCACCCACTGAGTTTTGTGACCGAACAGGGATTTAAACCTGGACTTCCTTGGTTCTAGTCCAACACTCTAACCACTACACCACTGACACCCTCCCTTCCTCGTGAGAAATTTCACCTGTCTTCCTGAAACTCTTTGCAATTCCCTTGAAAATTTGCAGGTGCTTCTTTTCGGGACGAATGAACAAATTAGAATTTCCCTTTCACGGAATGCACGGATTAGAATTTCCCTTTCCTCCAGATTTCGGTGCAACTCCCAATTCAAAGCTTCTGCTGCATAAGCGCACTCAGCACTGGATTGGATGGAAGAGCTTAAAAGCACTAGTTGCTATTCAACGCACACATGCACACACCCAGCAGAACAACTCCGGCTGTGATGCATTTCAAGTGCATTCTGCTAAATTATAAATACTTGGGCTTGATGAAAGCCAGCTCCTTTCAGTCAACAAGGGTGTGTTAATATTAAAAGAAAAATCACCCTCCCAACCCAGGCGGCCCAGCACAAACGCGACTGAGTACCAAATTGCAGTTGCTATAGTGATTAACAATGAGCATCTTTCTTCGGCGGGCCGAGATGCTGATGCAGCGAAAACAAATGTTTGTGTATGGCCGTGGCGGGGATGGTGACAGATTAGGGAGCGCTGGCCTTGAGATGCAATGCACTCTGCTGCTAAATAAATCATGAGTGCAGGCGAGTACACCAAAGAGCATACCAGTGCAGACAGAGAGGGAGGCTTTGTGATAGCATCCGCCAGGAGCAGGGGTGGGTGGGAGAGTGGGGCATACTGTGGTAGACACAGGAAGCTGCCGTATACTCCGCAGAGAGGAGAGCTCATCTGGCGGCCATGAGCATGAATTGTCCCCTTTGCTAAGCAGGGTCTGCCTTGGTTTGCATTTGGATGGGGACTATCTGTGAGTGCGGTGAGATATTCCCCGTAGGCGATTGGGCCGTCGCTCAGTGGTAGAGATAATCTGTTTTGCATAAAGAATTGCCCAGGTGCCTCCAGGCAGGGCTGGGGAAGACCCCTGTCTGAATGCCCAGGCAGTGTAGACAGTAGTGCGCTAGATAGACCAATGCTCTTACTCAGTATAAGGCGGCTTCCTATGTCCCTGTACCTAGTAAGGTCCAACTAGCCCAGCATTCTCTGCACTGACTGGCAACAGCTCTCCGAGGTTTTGGGCAGGTCATATGGCGATATGGGCTTATCCCTCATACCAACTCAGGAATGGAAATCCAGTAGCATCACTTAAACCATAAAGGTAAATGGGATTTGGAATGCTATAATTATTGTGTCTAGAAGCACCTTTCTAAGTGATTGCTCTTTTATATTTAGCAGGGGAGAGCAACTGGCCCTATCCAACCCCAGCACAGCATCCCTCCAGTGGCTGTTGCTGGTGTCTACCTTTTGTTTCTCTTTAGATTGAGAGACCTTTTGGGACAGGGAATGATCTAATTCCTTTTTTCTATGTAAAATATGTTGAGAACTATTTTTTGTTGGAAAGTGGTATATAAATATCATCATCATCATCAACAACAACAATAGTAAAGCACTTCTAGTGTATATTGTATACTGGAAACTTCCACATTGTCTCGAGTGTTGTTTAACATCTACATGAAACCGCTGGGAGAGATCATCAGGAGATTTGATGCAGGGTGTTGTCAGACTGCTGATGACACCCAAATCTATTTCTCCATGTCAGCCTCATTGGGAGAAGGCATAACTTCCCTAAATACCTGCCTGGAAGCGGTGATGGGCTGGATGAGGGATACAAACAGAGACTAAATCCAGAAAAGACAGAGGTACTTATTGTGCGCAAGAGACAATTTTGATGTGCCTGTGCTGGATGAGGGAGACACACTACCCCAGAAGGACCAGGTACAGTCTGGAGGTGCTTCTGGATCTGAACCTCTCCCTGGTCTCCCAGGTCGAGACGGTGGCCATAGGTGCTTTCTATCAGCTTCGGCTAATATGCCAGCTGCGTCAGTTTCTTGAGATAAACAACCTCAGAGCAGTGATACATATGCTGGTAACTTCCAGACTTGACTACTGCAATGTGCTCTAAGTGGGGCTGCCTTTGTATGTAGTCCAGAAACTGCAGTTGGTCCAGAATGTGGTGGCCAGGTTGGTCTCTGAATCATCTTGGAGAGACCATATCACTCCAGCTCTGAGAGAGCTACACTTGACTGCCGATAAGTTTCAGGGCAAAATACAAGGTGATGGTTATAACCTATAAAAACCCTAAACAGCTTTGGCTCGGTATTTAAGAGAACGTCTTCTTTGCTATGAACTCTACCGCCCCCTCCCATCAGGGGAGGTTCGTCTGCAGTTGGCTACTCAGGGATGGGCCTTCTCTATTCCTCCCCCGAGGCTCTGGAGTGCGCTCCTTGCCAAAACAAGAGCCTCCCCATCTCTGACAACTTTTAGAAGGTCAGTCAAGATACATTTGTTCATCCAGGCGTTTATTTATATACTATTTTGATAGTTTTTAACGCTGTTTACATTTTAAATTATTGTGATTGTATCCTTTATATTTTGTGGTAATTTGTATTTTATTGTGAGCCACCCAGAGATATACATTTTGGGTGGGATATAAATATCTTTAATTAAATCAATCAATCAGATAAATAAATAAATACATAAATAAAACATTGTTATCTTTTGTCATGTGAGAACTTTGGGGCTTGGAGCTGGGGAAGGGAGGATTTGAGGGACTCAAAACCTGGGGTGTGTGTGTGTTCTCAAGGAATTTGTGGGTGACCTTCCCAATGTAGCATTTTTTTTTTGGTGTGTGTTCCGTTCTTTAAACTGATAAGCTCAAAAACCTTTTAAAAACCCACAACACCCCAGGTCCAATACAGGACAAGCCCACCCATAATTAACAGTGAGTGGTTCAAGGCTGTTGCATGCGTGGACAGAGATCTGAACCTGGATCTTCCCTGCCCATGTATTACACAGTATCCACGGCACTGCACTAACTTTATAATACAGCCAGTGAAATATGTGTTCGTCGTCCGAAAGCCTCTGGCAGTGAGCAAATGCCAGATTTTACTCCTCTAGAAAGATTGGCTCCTTTCTACAGAGTGGCAGTTGTTTAATCATTTCAGAAATTTCCATTAAGAGCCGAGTTCTTTAGGGAAGCTGACCTGAGGTGTGGGTCCCATGTTGGGTTAGAGACTGGAGCAGTCTCTGCTCAGGGGGAGTCGGGAGAGATATCGTCTTTCCCGTTTTGCCTCTCCGACGCATGGTTTCGGCCTTGATGTGGAGTAAAGAATTGAAACGAGGACAGTTCAGTCAACAGAATGTCTGTGAAATTAATGAGGCCCTTTGCCTCCAACACCTGATAATTACATCTTTCAATTAAATGAACTCTCTTGCTGTCTGGGATCTTATAAATTAACTCAAAGCGATGGATCTCATGCAGGCTGCCAAATCTTTTGCCGGGCCAGAAATGTATGCTCTCTGACTTCTTCTAGAAGCTGAAAGGCCTGTATGTTGTACAGCAGGGAAGAGCAGAACCCCTCCGAGAAATTTCATGTATCTTCTGGAAATTCATTTGGATTTTCTGGAATTTTCTCCAGTGTTCTGCCTCCGAAGGAAAGCTGAAGCTGGTTTTGAACCTGAGTGTCAACCGTATTTGACAGCAGAGGGTGGTTTGCTCTAATCACCCAAGAAACAACCACCCTTTTGACTGACACATGGCATTTCCCAAGCAATGCTTTCTGTCCACACTGTTGACCACCCTGTGAAATCAGTATAAACTCAGCTGAATGAGAACTCATGAGAACTTTCAGATCAGATTTTTGGGGCTCGGGAATTGAAATTGCTTTATCATTTTAGTACCTGAGGTGGCTGGGGTTGTCGGGACCATCTGGAAGGATGAATGCTCATCGGGATTTTTGACAAAGTCCACACCCCTAGAAATGGAAAAGAGGTGATATATTTGGAAGACTTTCATCTTGCAGGTTGCTATCATGCTTTGTTTGTCCTGACCAATGCTAACTGAGCAAATCTCCTGCTAACTGAGCAAAGAGGCACCTTTTAAAAGTGGTGATTCTTTTTACTGAGCAGAGGGAAAGCAACTGGCTCTATCCATCCCCAGCACACCATTCCTCCAGGGGCTGTTGCTGGTGTTTATCTTATGTTTCTTTTTTTTTTTAATTGAGAGCCCTTTGGGGACAGGGGAGCCACTTTATTTATTTATATTTCTCTATGTAATCCATTTTGGGAACTTTTGATGAAAAATGGCATATAAATATTCATCATGTCGTTTCGTATCATATGTTATCATATCTGACCATCGGGCCTGCAGCAGCCAAGTAAAAACACAAAAGTGACTATACAATTTAATCAATGTTGTCAGAGGAATAGAAATGAAAATTGACAGGAATGTTCTCAAAAGATTATTCCATGAAGAGTACAATTTGTTCATTGTTACCCTAACTCAGACCCTAACTCTTTCCTTCTGGCAAAAATAACTGCAATTCTACCCAAACAGTTTGGAGTACAGCCCACTGTAGGATTTCCCCACCTCGTTAGCCCAATTCAGACATTATGCTGCATGAGTGGACAGATGTCTGTACATTCGTACATGTGTTTGTGTGAATGACTGTCCCCGTGTTCATTTTAAGAGTCAAGCTGGATACAGGCCCTTCAAATGCATGGTAGAGATAGGAGGTGTATTTCTGAAACTGTGTTCAAAATAACTCATGAATGACTGTACCTGTGTACAGATCTGTACCTGTGCACACTGTACACGAGTATCACACTCATCCTGTGGTACATAGGTAGCTGCCATATAATGAATCAGACCCTAGGTCCATCTAGCTCAGTATTGTTGACCCAGACTGGCAGCGGCTTCTCCATGTTTGCAGGAAGGAATCTCTCTCAGCCCTATCTTGGAGATGCTGCCAGGGAGGGAACTTGGAGCCTAGATGCTCTTCCCAGAGCAGCCCCATCCCCTAAGGGGAAGATCTTGCAGGGCTCACACATGTAGACTCGCTTTTGTATGCAACCAGTGTGGATCCTGCTTAGCTTAAGGGGACAAGTCATGCTTGCTACCACAGAACCAGCTCTCTTTCCATCAATGGTAGCTTCATTAATTCCTGGTCCACTTCCAGGCTAGATTCAAGGTGCTGGTCTTGATCTTTAAAGCCCTACATGGCTTGAGGCCGGGGTACCTGTCAGACTGCATTCGCCCATATGAATCTGCCAAGGCCCTCCGCTCATCATCTCAGGCCCTGCTCATGACCCTGCCACTAACAGAGATCCGGCTGGCGGGCACTAGAGACAGGGCCTTTTCGGTTGTGGCCCCTCGACTCTGGAACACCCTCCCTGAAGAACTCCCTCCCTCAGTGTTTTTAAAAATCAACTAAAAACACATATTTTTTTTAAAGAAGCTTTTAAATGTATCACCTGTCACTTATATAGATTCTTTAGTTTTTATCATTCTTAGTTTTTTGCTTTTTCAGTCACTTTTAATTGGAAACTTAAGCTGGAATTCTGATTGTGGTTTTAACTTGGATTTTTAACTTAAATTGTGTAATTTTATTAGTCTGGTTTTACATTGTAACTGTTTTATAAATGTTGTGAGCCGCCCTGAGCAGTAGTGTACTGGAGGGGGCAGCGTATAAATATTTTAATTAAATAAACAAATTAATAAATAAGAGTGTTGAACATAAGGTGTGAAAGGGCCTGTTGTCCTCCCTGTGCAAACCAGGTGGACAACACCTGGTTTGGCATATTAGGGGATAGTTCAAAAAGACCAATTATTACCACTGAATGAATTGAATTGAATTACCACTGAATGCTTACATCCCGGTTTCAGAGGGCATTTTGACACAACATGTGCAAAACGCAGATTTGCAGTTCTCCGCCAACAGACAACCCGATTCACCGGTAGGCGCTCTCCAATGCTTGTTTCTCCCACAGGCCACAACCTCCAACACTGGCACCACCACCTTCTCAAAAGCGCAGCGGACAGCTCCTATTGTCAACCGATTTGCTACAGACAATGGCTGGAAACGCTGAGCCCGTCATGCCGACACCCGTGGGCCCCGCTATTTCAATTAAGAGAATTAGCTGGTGTCCAAGGGCATCTGCAAAGCTCCAATTAAAGTGCCACCAAGTGACACGATCTACGATGTCATGGAACGGGTTCCAACACGACACTCCGACAGCGGATGGCTGCCAGATTAAAGCTTTTTTATGATGTCCAAACAACGTTGTCCCCTGTCGACTCGCCAGGCGTCTGTCCCCAGTACATCACCTTGAGCAGTAATCTTGTGGCATGGCAATTGCTCACTAATTTGCCCTGTGTCTGGGGACTGGCAGGGGATTGGAACGGGGGTGTGTGTCTCCTTCCTGAGCTCTTATTGCCATCCTGATCCTTCTCTTCCCCTCTCCGACATGTCAGCTGCAGTTCCCATCTGTATCCTCTCCCCAGGGGACACCGGTGACCTTTTTGTGAGCTGCGCTGGGATCCTTGTTGTGTTTTTGCTTGACAATGTGGGAGCCACAATGGATGAAAACAGACAAGCAGACAGGAGCAAAAAGGCGGGCTGATTCTCTGCTTCCGCACTCATTTTGAGGTGGCCGTGATGAACTCAGGCTTGGCAGGCATTTCTGCGATCCTTTGCAGTGGAGGAAAAGCTATCATGCATAGGCAGATAGGAAGGTGCCTTATCCCTCCCTCTCTGATAAGGGGCTTAGACAAATTCATGGAGGACAGGTCTATCAGTGTCTCCCCCCAGCTGAGAAATATGGAGCTCCAGATTTAAACCGAGCTACACAGGTTGCTCATTCACACGGTTCAGTTACCAGCCCATGTGGATGACTAGCCCACACTGGGTGGTGGATGCAGTGGGGGAGAGTTCCCAGGTCTGTTACGGGGGTAAAGCCTGAACACTTCCGAGATGAAGAGATGCAGCTGTCAATTTGGAGATCCAGTCTGGGACCATTTCTTTTTCGAAATGAACGCCGAAGCAGGCAATCCATCTTCAAGACAGCGGGTGCACCCTATGAGACTCGCTGTTTATTGGGGGTTGAGGAGCAATGAGCAAAGATGGCTGTGCATTGGGGGGGGTGCAGAATGTGCAGGCCCTTTGGGGAGTGGAGTGCAGGATAACACCTTACATTCTTACCCCACGGTGCAGTACTTCAGGGGTGCAACACAAGAAGGCGAGAAAGAATAATATGCAGTGCTATATTCAGGCATGTTGCTGTGCCCACCCCTCAAGAACTGGGGTCCTAGGCAATTGCCTAGATCTGCCTAGTGGACAGGCCGGCCCTGACTACGACCAGTAATTATGCAGTTACCTACTGTAGTTTAATCCTAGTTAACAGTGAGGATGGTAAGACAGTCAGGGCTAAAGCATGGCTTCTCACATTACTCTCTGGCTGAGTTCAGATGTACAGGCTAACCACAGTTATAGCTGGCCGAGGTTGTATATGCAGTATGCTTGAACGTGTGAAACTGCGGTTACAGCCCATAAGCGATCTCCCGTTTGCCTCGTCAAACTCCAATTGGAACCTTCGGTTATCTCTAAGTTCCGCCGCCGAGGTTTTGCTACTGAAGCATTACGCCCAAATGCTGACTCAGTTATAACCGCCTATTCCAAACTCCAGTCATAGAGGCAGTGGGGATGTGCCTTGGTGGCCAGGCAGCAGGGAAGAGCTCCTCTCTCCTTCAACTGGAGTTTGGCTGGCCACGGTTTGGTGAATGTCTGTGGCATGATTTGATTAAAAATTGAAACCTCGGCCACGCTTAACTCCAGTTAACTTGTACATCTGAATTGGGCCTCTGCGGGAGCACGTCTGGCTTGGTGACTGTAGTTAACCCTTTAACTACAGTCACACAGGTCATGAGAATAGGGCCCATATTTCATGCTTCTCACATGGAACATAGGAAGCTGCCTTCTACTGAGGCAGGGCATTGGTCCATCTAGCTCACTATTGTTGACAGAGACTGGCAGCGACTTCTCCAAGGTTGCAGGCAGGAGTCTTCCTCAGCCCTACCTTGGGAGACGCCAGAGAGGGAAATTGTAACTTTCTGCATGCAAGCGTGCAGGTGCTCTTCCCAGAGCATCCCCCATCCCCAAAGGGGAATCTTACAGCACTCACATGGAGTCTCCCATTCAAATGCAAACCAAGGTGGACCCTGCTTAGCAAAGGGGACAATTCATGCTTGCTACCACAAGACCAGCTCTCCACCCCATGGTAGATTCCCATGCCAATTTTCCTATGGTTAGCAAGTCTTGATTCTGTTATGATATCCAGGCTTTATAATGCCAAGATACCGAAGAAACCATGCTCACATCAGCTGTGCAGGCACTCCCGTACGTATAATCTTAGGGAACAACATTATTCATTTTCTCATTATGAAAATGACACATCAGTTGATGCATCTTAAATTAATTTTTTTTTGCACGGCAACCCCTCTGTGGCCCCTTCCTTAGCGCACCTCCACAGCAATGAAAATATGAAGATGGCGGAGGAGAGAGAGAGAGAGATCCATAGGGGCTTTCAGCAAGGATGACAATGCTTTAAAAGATCATATACATGAACTGTCTCTGTGTAGACAGTGCTGATCTTCAAGGAGATTCTTCCAATGCTGGAATTTCCCCAACCAGATCTTCTCTTTATCCAAAAGCAAAGCAAAAAGAGTACAAAATTTTCTCAGCAAAATCAGAGGCCAGACCAAACAGTTTTCCACTTAACTGCTGTCAGAGGAAGCCAGCTGTGGGCAGCCTTCACTGGGGGCAGATCCACACCCGGGAGAACCAGAAATATGCCAGGACAAAGGGCAGATCCAAAACATTGGCAGTGATTCCTAGGGGGCATAATGCCAGGACTGAAAGAGCCAGAAATTGCCAGAATATATCCAAGCCATTATCATAAGGGGTGTGTGATGCCAAGAATGAGTAAGTCAGGAATATGCCAGTGTCAAGCTAGGTAGATGGTCACAAGCCAGAGGATCTTACACAGGAGCCAAGAGTCAGGAATGAGATAAGAATCAAAGCCAAATATCCATAAGGTCATCAGGTGGTCAAGACAGAAGTCAGGAGTCAAAGCCTGGAGAAGTTTTTTCCCCTGTATCTTGTAAAATTTTAATTGTTTTGACTCTGTTTTATATTGTGCTTTAAGTTTTGTATAACTGCTAGAGATGTATATATCAGGCAGTATGAAAATAAGACAAATAAATATATAATAAATAAATAAGGGTCAAATCAGATCAGCATTGAGGAGCCAGGAGTCAACACCATGCCAAGGGTCAAGCCAGATCAGCAGTGAGGTGCCAGGAGTCAACACCATGCCAAAGGTCAAGCCAGATCAGTAGTGAGGAGCCAAGAGTCAAAGCCATGCCATAGGTCAGGCCAGATCAGTAGTGAGGAGCCAGGAGCCAAAGCCATGCCATAGGTCAGGCCAGATCAGCAGTGAGATCACCTCATGGAGTCAGGAGAAACAGGAAGGAGCTATGCACCAGAGCAAGTGACCTTGATGCTGACACAAATATGCTCTAGATGAGAAGCCTCTTATATCCTTCCTGTGTATAGGGAAGGCCAATGATAGGCTTTGATGGGCGGGGTCAACATACAGCCTGGAGGTGATGAATCACCACTGGAGGCAGCATGGAGCAGAATCCTTGCCACAAAATATTCTGTCAACTACAGGAAAAATATACTGCTGGTTACCGTTGCTTGATGAGTGGCCTTGAAGGAGATAACATCGTCCACACTCATTTATTCTTGGCCGCTGAGCAGCAACATCATAAATGCAATCTGTGCTTCTCTTTGGGTGGAAGAATCAAAGGCTGGTCTTATCAAAGGCAGAAGAGTCACAGATGGGTCTTAGGAACATAGGAACATAGGCAGCTGCCATATACTGAGTCAGACCATAGGTCCATCTAGCTCAGTATTGTCTACACAGACTGGCAGCGACTTCTCCAAGGTTGCGGGCAGGAGTCTCTCTCTGCCCTATCTTGGAGATACTGCCAGGGAGGGAGCTTGGAACCTTCTGCATGCAAGCAGCCTCTTCCCAGAGCGGCTCCATCCCTTAATAGGAATATCTGGACAGAGGGAAAGTTTGAAGAGCAACTCCTCAATTTTTTCATGAGGTGAGGAAAGTTCCTTTTGGAGATCTGAAAATATGCTTGGGAATTGAAGAGATGGGTCATTAAGTTTGGTGGGGAGCTTCAGGAAAACCAGGAGGGAAACTCCCAAAATTATTTGGGGGATCTGCGCCCCTGGGTCTTAGAGGTGTATCCGAAGCTCATTATCACCTGGCTCAGCCCACAAAACCGTTGAGTCTCTAATGCCCAGTTGTATTATGATCTTGCAGTAGTGAGCTTCAATTGTCCTCTTTGCTAAGCAGGGCTTGCCCTGGTTTGCATTTGGATGGGTGAAAGATGTGAGCACTGTCTGCTGTAAGAAATTCCCTTCAGGGGATGGGGGGTACAGCTTAGTGGTAGAACATCTGCTTTGCCTGCAGAAGGTCCCCGGTCCAATCTCTGATAGGATCCCCAGATAGGGCTAGGAAAGTCTCCTGCCAGAAACTCTGAAGAGCTGCTGCCAGTCTGACTGTAGGGAGCAAGACGGTGCCATGGTCTGACTCAGTATATGGAAGCTCCCTACATTCCTGTGGGTCAAGCTCAATTTTCCCCAGTAGGTCTTTTCTGGCTCAGAATGTGTCTAGTTTTGAGAGATTGCACATATTCACAATCAGGATTCAACGGATGAGCTGTGCAGAAGCCTGCTCCTTTATCATGTGCAAACATTCCTGTTCAAGGAACTGGCTGTCCTTGAATGGGCATTGTTTCTTTTTCTTTCTTTCTTTCTTTTTTTTTTTGGTATGCTAAGAAATGAATTCCAGACCTATCCACCACAGACCTTTCCTTCTCTTAACATTTCATCTTTTCTCCCTTTCTCTCTCCAGTGTCCAAATCTGTCTTTGCTACACACATACACACACACACACACACACACACACACACACACACACACACACCCCTCAGGAAGCTGGTTAATTATTTCCTGACTACCTCCAGTATTTGAGAACTTCTCCCGCTGATTTGCCTCACAGACCTGATTCTCAGCACAATTTCTTTTTCTTTCTTTCTTTAACCCCCCCCCACCCTCCTCTTAGAGCCCTGAATTGTTATTTCTTTAATTTCTACATTTAGTCCCTTTGTCACCTCATCGGCACTAGGGCTGAGAACAGAAACATCTCTTGACTTTATCTACATCATTGTCAATTAAATTCCTCTCTAATTGTCCATCCCCCCCCCTCCCCACACTATGCTGCCTAGCAGCTGCTTTCTTCTCCCTCTCCAACTCTCTTCCCCTACTTCACAACCCTTTTCTGCCAGGTTTGCAGTACACACATACACACACACACACACACACACCCCAAATGTGGGCTTTGAATCTGGATCAGAGCACGACTGATCTGGATGCAGCTCACAACTGAGTCTCTTCTTTACGACAACATCTTTGTGCATAACAACATAGGAAGCTGCCTTCTACTGAGTGCAACTCTTGGTCCACCTAGCTCAATATTGTCTACACTGACTGGCAGTGGCTCTCCAAGGATTCAGCCAAGAACCTCTTTCAAACTTACCTGGAGATACTGCCAGGGATTGAATTTGGGACCTTCTGCAGGTACTTTCCTGCTAAGCTACAGCCCCATCCCCTATGGGGAATATCTTACAGCATTCACATGCAGTCTCCCATCCCAATGCAAACCTTGTTTATGAAACTGGACAATGGACCAATCTAACTGTGTTCCTATTGGAGACTGTGCCTGCTGCAATCTGAGGAGAACTGCTCTCAAGGTTCAAACCAGGGGCAGAGTGGCCACTGAGCGAACAGGTTCAAAGAACCCGGGCTGCCAAGTTTCAGGGGCCGCCCCAGCCACAACCCTGCTTCTGACATCAGGCACAGGTGTGTGGGCCACATTAGAAAACGGGCGCCCTGTTTGGAAGTAAAACTTGGCCAGCGCAGCCTTTGCAAGATGGCCAGGATGGTTTCTCCCTGCATGCTGGGAGCCCAGAGTTGACTGAAACTTCTCAAAAATGGAGGCGTGGCAGGCTGGACAGGTCAGTGTCTTTGCTATGCCACTGGTTCAAACTGGCAGTGTGCACAAAACCGGTTCGGTTCAAACCGGACTTGAACCAAATCGGAGTGGAACTGGGTATGTTCAGTTTTTGGCCCCCTCTGTGGTCGTGGAGGCCATTTTGGAGGTTGCCGTGCAACATGCCTATATATATGTATGTATGTATATTGCACTTCAGAACCCTGAATCAGCCTTGAGCTGGCCTGAGGGATTTGGCTTGACCGCTCCCTACTTCAAACCTTTTAACTCCAAGGATCAGTGGTTCAGTTCTTAATCAGTCACCACCAGAGGCGTATCTAGGGAAAATAGTGCCTAGGGCAAACACTGAAATTGCGCCCCCTGTCCAAGCATCTGACACCCATCTTTCAGATAACTTTACCATAATATCAGCTGAAAAATACAAGTCAGGCTCGTTAATCTTTTAATATTTCAAAAACTATTTTAGCAGTGGACTTAGCCAGACCAAAAAATGCTGGAAAACTACAAATTTCAGTATGCTGGGGCTCATGAAATACCCAAATACTATATGGAGGTCTAATTCTCTACTATGTATTGTAGCATCACCATTACATAAGTTTTAAAAATAAATGGAGAATTTGACTTTTCCCAGATACTCTGTAAATAATTAAAGGATATGCAGAGTAAACTGTGTCACTGCTTGGAATATATTCTAGTCTTTCAGAAAGACAGTTAAAATGAGAGAAAGAGAGCAAGAAACTCCCAGTGGGCCTTAATATTAAGGATTTCACACTGATTCAAAGACAAATTCACCATTAATAGCCATATTAGAAAGACATCACATTTAACTCACTTATCACAAGAAGCAAAGTAAGAGCAAATGAATACAATCCTAGCACATAAGCATCAGCTCAGTATTCACAAGCCCTGATTCTCTGTACATAGTGCCAGTCTGAATATGTGTACAGTGACATATATTATTATTTTTTTACCTGTAGCCCCTTCGGGGGGCTTCCTAAAGGCTGGGGGGTTTCCAAAGGTTCCTCCTCCCCCCCCACTGGCCTCTAGGGCCTCACAGAGGCCATTTGAGCATGCATGGTGGCCATTTTGTTTTTGGCAGCCATTTTTTTTTTAAATTAATTTTACAAAATGGCGCCCCCCTTCAAGTGGCGCCCGGGGCACGTGCCCTGCCTGCCCCACACTAGATACGCCCCTGGTCACCACCCAAGCAATCTGGAGGTGATACAGTGTAGCTGTTTCTTTGGGAAACTTCATTTCCATGCTGAATATCTAGTGGGGCCTCCAAAGTGAGCAAACCAATGGATTGAGTTCATCCGTCAGCTGCGCCCTGCACCTCCAGAAATGCCTCCACCTTTAGAGCATATGAGGAGCAGCGTTAATTGCGAGCTGATTCACCCCACACTTATGCTGGACGTGCTGCTATACTGCGACTCGTGTCTACGCTCTCCTCGCTCGTGGGGAGCCTCCTTGGCGAAACATTTTGTCACACAAACAGGGAGGAGAGGCCCATGCTCCTGGCCTGAAACCCGTCAGCTCCAATTAAGGTCTCGTTAAAAACCCTCAGGCTGCCTTTATCGGCTAGGAATGCAGAGTGGCATGTGGGAAGCCCGGCTCCTGTCAGGAGGAAAAGCACCGGGGCCCTGCTGTGACCTCCATTTACAAGACTCACTCACTACTACAGAGGCCTTGGACAAATTAGTTTGGAAAGGCCCGCTGTTTAAAGACAGACAACAAGCCTGCCTAGGTGGCTGGATGTTTCCGTAATCTTTGCACATGTGATTCTCAGCGTGGGTGGCTGGTTTCTCCCTGCAAGCTCGGAGCCCAGCGCTGGCTGGAACTTCTCAAAAATGGAGCCATGGCAGGCTGGACAGGGGCTGCCAGCATCCTTGCTACACCACTGGTTCAAACTGGAGGTGTGCACAAAACTGTTTTGCCCGCTTCGGTTCGAGTCCGAACCGGATTCGAACTGGGCATGTTTGGGTTTTGGCCTACTGCTCAGCCGATGTGTGAGGAAAACACCACAGGCGATGACGTATACTCTCTTTCCTTTTCTCTGTGCTGCAGGGCTTCACACCCATATAGCGGTGCGGTCACAAATTCAGGTGTTCAGGCACTCTTCGTGACCACTCCCATAGCCACACCCACCCTGACATCCACACCCCATGGCTGTGCCCACCCCAAGAGACACACCCCAATATCCACCCACCCCACTTAGAGGACTGCAGTAATTTGGGGTGGGTGTTCTGTTACAAAACATCAAGTGTATGCACCGTATTTACTCAAATAGAAGACGATTCAAAATTTAAGATGACCGCATTAAATTCAGAGGTTAAATAGAGGCTATACTTGTATTTACCCCAAAGGAAGAGGACTCTGAATTTAAGACGGCCCCCTGATTTCTAACATCAAAGAACTTGGGGGGAAATCTAATCTTGGATTCAGGTAAATGCAAGTTAAAAAGTTCATCATCATCATCATCATCATCATCATCATCATCTTCCAAAGCTGAAGGGGCCACAATGGAAAAGGCCCTGTTTCAGCAGGGCTATGAACAGTACCTGAGATGCTGAATAGATGGCCCTGGCTGACCATGGAGCACAGGCCTATCAATGGCTACTAGTCTGAGGGCTATAGGCCACCTCCAGCCTCAGAGACAAGATGCCTTCCCCTCTGGCCTGTGGGCTTCCCAGAGGCATCTGGTGCGCCACTGTGTGAAACAGGATGCTGGACTAGATGGTCTTCCTTGGGCCTGATACAGCAGCTCTGTTCTTATGTACTTGTGTGACACGTCATTGGCACAAATGCCTCTACTCCCCAACCTTAACTCAGCATTTGTAACTGCAAAAATTGCACATCCTCCCCGTTTATCCCTGCTTCCATCCACTCCCTTCCTTGGTTGTCTCCTGTGTGTCTCCATCTAGATCAGGCCTGCTCAACTTAGGCCCCCCAGGTGTTTTTGGACTACAACTCCCATAATCCCCAGCCACAGTAGCCAATAGCCAAGGATTATGGGAGTTGTAGGCCAACATCTGCAGGAGGGCAAAAGTTGAGCAGGCCTGATCTAGATTGTAAGCTAGGGCAGGGATTTGCCCTCTCATTCTCCAGGCAGAACGACACCATAGGTTGGCTGTGAGTCAAGTGAAGAACAGCTGTATAATGAGATGGGTCATATACAGTGGGTCTTCAGTGGGGAGTGTGGGACCTGGACCACATGATCTAGGATTCAGCCATCACCCTGTAGGTTTCCTACATTTGTGAGGGCTGCTGGAAGAGATTCAATATCTATGGAGTGTTGAAAGATGGAGTGTGTGTGTGGTGGGGGGGGGGAGAGGGAAATATGTTCCAATGCCCTAGATTTCCCTCCCTGCATCTAGGAAATTAGCTGTGTGTAGAATCCAGAGGAAAGAGTTGTGGTATGCAAGGACAAGGCAGTGGAGTAGAATCAGGAATATTAACGGTTTATTGAAATAGATGTTATTTAAAGTAAAGTGTGCCATCAAGTCAATTTCGACTCCTGGCGCCCACAGAGCCCTGTGGTTGTCTTTGGTACAATACAGGAGGGGTTTACCATTGCCTCCTCCCATGCAGTATGAAATGATGCCTTCAGGCACCTTCCTATATTGCTGCTGCCCAATATAGGTGTTTCCGATAGTCTGGAAAGCATACCAGCAGGGATTCAAACCGGCAACCTTCTGCTTGTCAGTCAAGCCTTTCCCCGCTGAGCCACTTTTAAGGTGGCAGATGATATTTACAGAGAGGCAAGTGCAGACTGCTTCTCCTGGCTCTGGCTGCTGGCTGTTAGCCCCGCCTCTACTCCCGAGCAGGACTAAACGCAACTAAAGCCCCATGCAAAAGCTGGCCAGGCTCATGGAATGGATTAACCAAACACACCACACGGTGGCTTCTTCTTTTCTAAAGGATGACTCTCCCTTCCCAGCCGTGCGCTTCTGAGTATTTCGTGAAGCCCACAGTAGCACCACTAAAGCTCGTCCTTCCCACAAGCCCCCCCTCCGATGTCCCCCCTCCCCACTTCTTGGCTAATCTCCTTGAAACTTAAGTGTCTCCATCTTATTGTGTGATATTTATACATTCCATTTTCGGCAGCATATGGCTGTGTGCTCCCTTCTCGAGCATCGGAAGGGAGAGCGTTAGTTTGGCAGCCATTTCCTTATTCCACCTTCCCTTAGGCTGAATTCAGACCCAGCCACTTCACTTTTGCAAGTGTACAACTATGACATGGAATAGAAGTATGTGTGTGTGTGTGTGTGTGTGTAAGAGAGAGAGAGAGGGAGGGAGGGAGGGAGAAAAAAAATTACGAATTATGATTAAGAGTATTTATACACTGCTTTTCAAGAAAGAGGTTCCCAAGGTGCTGAGAGAAGAGCTGGTCTTGTAGAGTGAGCACGAATTGTCTCCTTTTCTAAGCAGGGTCCACCCTGGTTTGCATTTGGATGGGTGACTGCATGTGAGTGCCGGGAGATATTCCCCTTTGGGATGGAGCCATAGTTCAGTAGAATTGCATCAGGGTCACTCCCTGGCAGCATCTCCATATAGGGCTGAGAGGGACTCCTGCCAGAAACCTGAGAGAGCTGCTACCAGTCAGCGTAGACAATCCTGAGCTAGATGGACCAAGCGCCTGACTCGGGAGAAGGCAGCTTCCTATGTTACTAAGGTGGCTGACACAGTGAAAAGAATGAGGCAATGATTCCTTGCCCCAGTTGGACTCACAGTTGAAAAATAGATATAAGGTTGACATCAGCTGGGGTTGGATAAGGAGTGTCGCTCTCCCCCAGCTAAATGGAAGAGAGCCTCCACTTGAAAAGATATGGTATATGGTTCTCCAACTGCCTGGTCTGAAGATGGTTCTCTGCCCTAAAGGGATCACACTCTAAAAAGCAACACAAGGGAGGCCCCAGCAACAGCCACTGGAGAGACGCTATTGTGCTCCCACTACTAAATACAGGAGAGCTGCCATTTTGAACAGGCCCCTCATGGCCCACTGAACGAGGCTGACCTTTTGCCTGAGGGGGCTTGCTCACCTGTTATTGAGCGAGCCCCAGCCCACTTTGCTTGTCAACCAAAAAAGCTCCCAGAGTGGCTTGCCAATCCAAAGGGATGAGAAAATGGGTCTCTGCCCCTCATGGGCACCCAGTCCAAGAAGAGAACCCAGCCACAGGGAACGCCCTATGCGGAAGTGCCACCATTTTAGAAAATGGCAGCTGAGCCACCATTTTAGAAAGGTCCCTCCTTGGCTCAGTTTAGGGGGCTGCTTAGCGAGGCCGACCTTTGCCTCAGTGGGGTGCTCATTTATTATTGATGGAGCACCTGCCCACAACCCAATATGTTCCTGAAGCAAAAGGAAGGAGGAGATGGTTCCCTGCCCCAAGGGGCTCCCAGTCCAAGAAGAGACCCTAGCAACAACCCCCGGGAAGGACACTATGCCCTCCCTCTGCTGAAGAGAAGAGAGCCGCCATTTTGAATGAGTGCCTCTTGGCCTAGTGAGCAGAAGCCCCTCAGTGGGGTTGAACTTGAGCCTGAGAGGGTAGCGGTCATTTATGATTTATGGAGCAGCTGCTGACCTTGATTTTCAACCAAAGGAAGATGGTTCTCTGCCCCAAGGGGCTCCCACTCCAAGAAGAGGCCCTAGCAGCAGCCCTTGGAGAGACGCTAGGCTTTGTTGAATAGGAACACTTGCCCATCTCCGCTAAATAAAATGGCCTCTCTCTCATATATCCTCTCAAGAGGAGCTTCTGCACACAATCTCCCACGTGCAAAGCAGATACTCTTCCATACAGCTGTGGCCTCATCCCCTAAGGAGGAGACCTTGCAGCACCCACATGTCATCACCCATCCAAATGCAAGCCATGGCCAACCCTGTCAAAAGGGACCATTCATGCTCACTACCACAAGACTGCCTCTCGCGGGGGACCCAGATGGACCAATGGTCTGACTCGGTATAAGGCAGTTTCCTACATTCCCAGCTGCCCTTACAAGAAGGAAACCAGTTTAGGCATTCCAATGGTAGAACTCCAATGCCATGAGTTGGTTGGCCTCCAGTATAAGACAGCTAGAAATGCTAATATTTTGGATGACCACTGGCCACACAATGGACTCTTGGTCTTAAATGTCCTACAGAATAATACAGGGGTTCCCAACCTGTGGTACTTTAGATGTTGCTGAACTGCAACTCCCATAACCCCTAGCTACAATCTATTGTGGTTGGGGATGATGGGAGTTGTAGTTCAGCAAGTTCTGGAGTTCCACAGATTGGGGACCCTTGGACTAATATAAGTTTAGGTAGGTAGGGACCAGGGAGGGAGGTAGGGACCAGGGAGGGACCAGGGAGCAATGGTAGGTAGGGACCAGGGAGCAATGTTTCCTCTAACAGGGATTCCCAGACATTGTTGACTACAACTCCCAGAATCCCCAGCTGCAAAGTCTTTTGCTTGGGGATTCTGGGAGTTGTAGGCAACAACATCTGGGAATCACTGCCTGGGAGGTCTTCTGTCCCACCTACCCTGCTTGGTGCCCTATCTTTAATCTGCACATTTTGATGGCATTTCCCAGGATGCAGCCATCCTACAGAAACCCCATGCCGACATTTCCCAGTCTTGGTACCCTGTACAAAGACAGAAGGGCCGGGACAGTGCCAAACAAAATACGACAAGCCACCTACCTAAAATTTCACGAATGAGCAGCCAGTCTGCAAAACAACCCCAGGGGGGTTGACCTCCTCCGGGATGAGGAGTCCCAGCTGTCTGGCCGTCAAGGGCACGTGGTCCTTTCGTCCACTGCCGCTAACCTCCTCCAGGTCCTGATGGCCTGCGTGAGCGGCTTTAATGGGGAGTCCATGTTCCTATGTTGGGGATATGTCGAGGCAAAGCCACCATGCTCAGAAGATGAATGACGACGCAGGCTCCGGTGTGTCTCTCACAAGCTGTCCCCTTGTATATTGAGCCCTGGCCTAAGCCAAGAGGGAGTGCGGAGGAGGCAGATGGCAGCTTGGCATCATGATTAAAGCCCCGGATAGCTGGTTTAATGAATTGCCCACCCAGCAGATTAAATATTGCAATCGTCAGACCCATTCCATGCCGTTGGTAATCTCAGCCTTATTTACTGCGCCAGCGAGAAGCTGTGCCTTCTCCTCCAGCGTGTGGCATGTCAGCGTTGGCAGAATTATAGCACGGGGAGGGGGGAGGGGGCCTTAGATTGGAAGCAGCCAACGGGGGATCTTTGGTTAGAGTCCTAATGAGATTGCAGGAGGCAGCCAGCCTTGTTGTGGTGTGAACAAGATTCCTTAGATGCTCTTGTGCAATGCGGGAGTCTATTGCACATCAGACGCACATGGTCTGCATTGGGTGACATGCATGGGTCTATTGCACATCAGGTGCACATGATCAATGTTGTATGCCGTGACCGAGCCTATTTCACATCGGATGGACATGGTCTATAATGTGTGCCATGTGTGAGTTTATTGCCCCTCTAATGCATGTGATCTGTACTGTATGCAATGTCCAAGTGTATTTCACATTTGATGCACATGATCTGTATTGCATGCCATGTCCAAGTCTATTGCACATCTAATGCACATGATCAGCATTGTATTATGATCCAGATATGTGCTGGATATTTACCCATACAATGTAATGTCTGAACAGTAGTTGTAGGGGCAGAGAGCGGTGGAGCTATTGCCACAGCTAGTAATAAAAAGGTACTGATTGTAGTAGTTGCAGTACTACTAGCAGTCCCAATTCTGGCAGCAATAGTAGCAGTAGCAGTTGCTGTCACATCTAGTTTGAGCCTCACAACATGGTGCAGAGAAGAAAGGTGGATCTAAGCATGCATATACGTTGCTCGATAATACATCACTCAGTGAATTTCCACTTGATGATTGATCACTTGGTGACTTCTAGCTGCAATGTGTCAGATGCCTCCTGAAGAAAGAAATCTGTGTTTGAGGGGATCAGGTGATACGAAAGGTATTAGCCATGATAAACCTCCATGTTCAGAGTCAGTGTACCATTGAATCATAGTTGCTGAGGGCAAAGAACAGGAAGGGGTTGGTGGTTTTTTTTGGCCTTCGGGCCCTCTTTGTGGACTTCTCAAAAGCAATGGGCTGACCACTGTCAGAAACTGGAAGCTGGGCTACCTGGCCCGGCCCATTAAAGCTCTCATTAAGTCCAGAAAACTGTATTTGTGGTGGGCAAGACAAATCCCGAAAGTGCAATTATGGAGTGAGGCCAGGGCGAACCTTCCATGAGGCAAGGTGAAGTGGTCACTTCAGTCATGGCGGCTGCAGGGAAGAGCAAGTGCAGCTTCTGATGGGTGCACCCAGTCACGGATGGGGGGGCCGGGTTCTTATGGTGCTTCACCCCAGGCAGCAAAATGTCTCGGACCGCCCCCAAGTGAGGCACATATATGTGTGAACCCACTCCCCCAAACATCCAAGTACTACAACACGGTTTCCCGATGGTCCCTTTTGATCACTTTTCTAAATATACTTCTTAAACTTCCATCCGGGAGCCACGTTGGCATGTATGTTGCTGAAATCCTTTTACCCGGAGCTGTCTGGGATTGAACCTTGAACCTTTTGCGTGCACAAAATTCCCCCTGCCACTGAGCCACGGGCCCTTTCAAGACTGAGAGCCTGAAGGACAAACCATTCTACAGGTCAGTGGGGTGTTGCTACGTTCCAGCCCGAAATACAAATACGACAAATATTTATATGCCAGTTTCCAACAAAGCTTCCCAAAGTGGTTTACAAGGAAGAAAGGAAGGAAGGAAGGAAATGGTTTCCTGACTCCAAAGGGTTCAAAAAAATCTAAAAAAGAAACATAGGATAGATACCAGCAACAGCCATTGGAGGGATGCTGTGCTGGGGATGGATAGGGCCAGTTGCTCTCCCCCGCTAAACAAGGAGAATCACCACTTTAAAAAGGCGCCTCTTTGCTCAGCCAGTTGGTGCTTCACCAAAGCATCAACCCAATGCTTCCCAGCAAGTTGTTTTTGAAACCTCTAAGGTCTAAGCTGAGTCCCCTGTCCGATGGACCAGGTTAATGAAAAGGATGAAATCCTCTTGCTTCTCTTCTTCATCGGCTTGGCAACCTCTCTCGGTCTCTGTGGTGACTTTCCACGCAGTGGCTATTTTAATTTAGCCGCCCCAGGGCTCTGAACTTTTGTCCGTCTGGGTAATAATATCCCGTGGCTGAAATGTAATTTGTGTGTGGATGATTTGCATTATCGAACAGCTGTTATCCACTCTCACAGCTCGCCTGCCATATTGCCTGGATAATAATATCTAATCCTTATTAATTACAAATACACAAATAATCTCCAAACTAAGGCACGGATTGCCAGCCACGCAATCCCGCCAAGTGCCAGGAAATGTTAAAATTAAGCCTGACACTTAAGCTTCCTGCTGGCGTGTCATGATTTTTAAAAAAAGAGAGGGGGGGGGGAATTCAACGACGACACAAGTTAAGGAGAGGAACAGTGCTGATAGCCTGCAGCCGTTGCCATAACCCCTCCGGCTACAATTTCATTCTATAGCTCACAAGCTACACTGGGGCAGGGTTAATGCCGAGAGAAGCAGAGTCTTTAGGGAGGACTGGTACGCTGCAACCCTCATTTAGGAGGTTGGCAGGGCTAATCTCATTGCATGTAATACCCTTCTGGGGCACTAGGGAGTGCCATGGTGCAAGGAGCATGCTAAGAAGATTATTTCATTTGCAGAGCCCCCTCTAAGCCAAATTCTGGGCAGACGGAGGGAAATTCTTCTTTCAGGGGCAGGCTGAAGATAACAGCCCCTAGAAGCAGCCTCCCCCTTGATGGGCAGAAGCTTCCAGTCTCAGGGTTCAAGCCTTTTTAAAGGCCCTGACAGATGCAGAATCTTAAGAGACAGCATTAAAATTACATTCTAAATAAAACTAAAGTAACTAACAACAACAACCAAAAAAAGCAGATAGATAAACTACAGGGTAAAAGTCTGGCAAAAAAGAAAAGTCTTCAATAGAGATTTAAAAATCAACAAAGAAGGAGCTAAACGAATCTGCAGAGGAAGGGCGTTACAAAGAAGTGGGGCGGCAACCGAGAAGGCCCTTTCACGGGTCCTGGCGCCCTGAACCTCTCGGAAATCGGGGACCGGAAAAAGGGCCATCTGAGCAGATCTGACCGGATGGGATGTAATTGGATGGGAGAGGCGGGTCTGTAGGTAGACAGGTGCCAAACCCCGCAAGGCTTTGAAGGTCAAAACCAGGACCTTAAATTGAACTCAGTAGCGAATAGGCAATAGACCATCTAGCTAAGGACTGCCTACACTGACTGGCAGCAGCTCTCCAAGGTTTCAGGCAGGCATCTTTCCCAGCTCTACCTGGAGATGCTGCCAGGGAGTGAACCTGGGACCTTCTGCATGCAAAGAGCTAGTCTTGTGGCAGGAAGCATGAATTGTCCCCTTTGCAAAGCAGGGTCTGCCCTGCTTTGCATTTGAATGGGAGACTACATGTGTGAGCACCGTAAGATTGGAGCAGCCCTAGGAATAGGGTTTCAAGTTCCCTCCCTGACAGCATCGCCAAGATAGGGTTGAGAGAGAGATTCCTGCCTGCAACCTTGGAGAAGCCGCTGCCAGTCTGGGAAGACAATACTGAGCTAGGCAGACCAATAGTCTGGCTCAGTAGAAGGCAGCTTCCTATGTTCCTAAAGCAGATTGTCTACCACTGAACTGCAGCCTCATAAAGAAATAACTCCTCAAAATAGCAATTTCCAACTCCCCACGCCCTTGTTTGGCTTATTTCCTGAATGGATCGGATGTGAGAGCCATGTTGGGCGAGGGTGAAGCTTGACCATTCCTGTAGATGACACGCTCAGCGAGATGTATAGTCACTAAACTCAATTTCTGGCCAGAAAACAAGCTTTGCCACCGAGCTCACCTGAGAAATACCAGCAGGGGGAGTCTGGTCCCTGATCCTGTGCCTTCCCAACACCTGCTTTTAAGAATCACTTTCCCAGTCAGTTTCAGCAGCGGGTTATTTTCTTGGGTTTGTTTGGATTATTAGTTTCCCCCCTTTCTTTTTATTAAAAAAACTCACTGTTCATAAGTGACCCTCACCTCACAGCTACAGAGAAGATTAGATTAAAAACCCTGCGGGGAGATTTGGGCGGGAGACCAATCCACTCATGGGGAGGAGGGAAACAGAGAAACTGGGACACTTCAGGGTGTGTGTGTGTGTTTGTGTGTGTGGGGGCATATTTGCACATTGCTGCTTCAAAATTTTGCAGGCACCCCGAGACAAGCTGGCGGTGACATGTGCAAATAGCTTCTCACAGAGAGGGATCTGTTAGCATGAAGAGTGCAGTGCCAATAAAGCTTGCTCACAAAAGATGCAGGAGCTATTTCACCAGGCAGGGTATGCTTGGGCTGTGGAATTGGGGGCATGCCCCTAAAGCAGTGGTTCCCAACCTGCGGCCCTACAGATGCCGGCCAACTACAACTCCCATCACCCCTTGTGATACAATCAGTTGTAGCGGGGGGTGATGAGGGTTGTAGTCCAGTGACATCCGGTGGGTCACCGGTCGGGAACCACAGACCTAATGGAGGCCTGTCCAGTATTTCATTGCTCCTTTTCCCGTGATATATATCAGAGGAGGTTTGTAAAGGATGACTTTGCACGAAAAGGTGGTGATGGTCCACGGTGAGGTGGCCAGTATCTCCACCTCTGGTTTTGGTTTAAAGAGGAAAACAAGGTTTTAGAGGCCTGGACATGACCAGTAAAGGCCATATGAGAGACGGCAGGAAGCCCGTGTTTGGAAGCTGCCATATACCATGTCAGAGACCCTTGGGAGTTGGGACTGGGTGCAAAAGTGAGCACTGCCCTCGGACGCAATCCTTGCTTATATGCAAAGATCCTAGTCCTCAAGGCTTTTAAAGTTTAGTTCGAATGTCTGTGGTCCACCCTCCTTGGTGAAATCTCAAGATTCGAGGCTGGGGTAGGGGGCTTAGGGAGGTTTGCTGTCATCAGAGATCTGGGATTCAGGGCTTGGAAGGGATACGGGTGAACTGGGAAAAAGGTACGGCACACCCTCCATCATTTAACAGACAAGAATAGGGATGTACTGTGTGTTTGCCCAAATCAAGTACTGGTCTTGTGGTAGCAAGCATGACTTGTCCCCATAGCTAAGCAGGGTCTGCCCTGGTTGCATCTGAATGGAGACTGGATATGTGAGCAATGCAAGATATTCCCCTCAGGGAATGGAGCTGCCCTGGGAAGAGCAGAAGATTTCAGGTTCCCTCCCTGGCTTCTCCAAGATAGGGCTGAGAGAGATTCCTGCCGGCAACCCTGGAGAAGCTGCTGCCAGTCTGTGAAGACAGTACTGAGCTAGATAGACCAATGGTCTGACTCAGTATATGGCAGTTTCCTATGTTTCCTATATCTTTAAGACTCGGGATGTGCCAGCCATACAGAGGCCCATTTTGCAGGTGTGGCGACCTCCCAAATGGCTGCTGCACTTGGCGGAGAAGTCCCAAACGGGACAAAGAGCTGCCAGTTTTGGACCAAAGAGAGGCCAGCGGGGGGTGGGAGGGGGGACCTCTGTGGACCCCCCTGCCTCCTCAGAGAACACGCCCAAAGGCGATGTTATATTAAAAAATAAAAATTAAAGTTCGTGGACCCCCCCAGAGGACCAAATTGGGGGTTGGGGGTGAGGGAGTGCTGAACCGAACTGGCTCATTCCGGTCCGGATTCAAACCGAACCGGACTAGCTGGTTCCGTGCACACCCCTATTTAAGATGACCCCCTTAAACAGTAGAGGTTAAATACAGGTTATATGTGTATTTACTTGAAAGGGACTCTGAATTTAAGTCAACCTCCCGATTTCTAATATCAAAAAGCATGGAAGGATTCAGGCAAATACAGCTCACACAACACCTTTCTCTCATACTAAGGACCACTGTGTGAACACTCCAACTACACAATTGCCCATTGCTGAAGCCTCTAATCCACCTACGGGGTAGTGGTTAGAGGGTTTCACAAAGACAGGGAAGTTCTGAGATTAAAATCCCCTTCAACCATGAAACTCACTGGGTGACTCCGAGCCAGTCACTTGACCTACCTCACAGGGCTGTTGTGAGGACAAACACTACCATGTACAACACTCTGGGCTCCTCGTGAGGGTGAGTGGGATAGAAATGTAGTAAATAAATAAAATAAATATTTACTCTGCCAGTGTTTGCAAGGGATGTTAGTGAATTTCTCTTTTGTTCATTCACAGCAGAATACATGTTTCTGGACATCTCCCATTCACAGTAAGACTGGATTTTATATAGGATATGGAGAGTGCTACGGATTCTACAGCCACTTAATGGCACAGCGGGGAAGTAACTTGCCTAGGGAGCAAGAGGTTGCTGGTTCGAATCCCCGCTGGAATGATTCCCACACTATGCGGAACACCTCTATCGGGCAGCAGCGATATAGGAAGATGCTGAAAGGAATCATCATCTCATACTGTGTGGGAAGAGGCAATGATAAACCCCTCCTGTATCCTACCCAAGACAACCACAGGGCTCCGTGGTCGCCTGGAGTCGACACCGACTCAATGGCACAACTTAACTTCACAGTCCCTATATATTCCATAGATCTGCATAAATGCAGACACTTACATTGATTCCTTGCAATGTATTATCACACCAGCTGTTGGGGTAGGAATTATGTCAAAATATATTTTCAAATATGTATTCCCCCCCCCCCGAGTTTTAAAAAAAGACCTAACACTCAAGGATTTTTACTGGAAGGGAGCAGAAGAGAAGTCAAACGAAACCATGTGACATTTGGAAGGAAGAGAAAGAGGCCTGTCCATTTCTAATTGCACTAATCTAAAATAAAAAAGTTTTGCTTTTGTTATAATTTTTATTGATGATTATTTTAATTTGTTTTGTATGAATTTAGGTTTTACTCTTGGTTGGGTTTTGACTGTAGACCCCCCAGTGATTTTATATGGGGCCATATAGAAATACAATAAATAAATCATTTTATATATATATATATATATATATATATATATATATATATATATATATACATATATAATATGGCTGACCTGCAGACGAACACCGTGAAGCAGGAAAAGGTTCCATGAGTGCAATAGGGAAGGGCTTCTGCAGTCACCTATGCCTCCCCCAAAATGTCCCTGAGGGTCTCATAACCCTCAGGGACATATTTTCTTGATGGCAGTAATCTTAAGAACATAACTACAGCCCTGCTGCATCAGGCCCCAAAATGCCCATCTAGACCAGCATCCTGTTCCACACAGTGGCCTACCAGATGCCGCTGGAAGCCACAGGCAGGAGTTAAGGCATGCCCTCTCTCCTGCTGCTGTTGCTCCCCTGCAACTGGTACTGAGAGGCATCGTGCCTCTGAGGCTGGAGGTGGCCTAGAGCCACCAGATCTGCCGAGGGAAGGTAGAACAGTGAAGAATCCCTGTGCAGGGGCATCTTTAGGCAGTAGCTCATAGGGCATCAGAGCCCTGAATCAAATAGGCCAGACCCATGGCCCCTTCCAGAAAGGAAGGGCAGCAGTGGAGGCAGCTGGAACACAGGAAGCTGCCTTATACTGCCCCAGACTGAGCTATGGGCCCCTCCCCAAATACATTTGCAGGGGGCGGGCTTGGAACAGGACGCTGCCTTCTACTGAGTCAGACCCTTGGTCCAACTAGCTCAGTCTTGTCTACACAGACTGGTAGCAGCTTCTGCAAGGTTGCAGGCAGGAGTATCTCTCCGCCCTATCTTGGAGATGCTGCCAGGGAGGGGACTTGGAACCTAGATCTCAATGAGTGGCCCCATTATCCTCTAAGGGGAATATCTTCCAGTGCTCACATTTGGTCTTCCATTCAAATGAAAACCAGGGAAGACCCTGCTTAGCCAAGGGGACAAATTTATCCTTGCTGCCACATGACCAGCTCTCCTCCTGCTTAGAGCATGGGATTGAACTTCTAACCTCACCTAGCTCTCCGATGCTGCCACCTTCACAGGTTCTGTATTTAATATTAGCCACCTTAAAAACCTATGTGATTATACTTGGGAGGGTGTGATTGAGTTTAATTATGGAGCTTAATTTAAGCCATGCCCCTGTGTCTGAAACCCTGAAGAGCTGCTGCCAGTCAGTGCAGACAATACTGACTTGGATGGGCCGAGGGTCGGACTCAGGAGGAAGCAGTTCCCTATGTAAACCATGAGGTGACCCAGCAAGTTTGCCTGGGAGTGACTTGGCGGCCAAGGTGCCTTTGATGGCCCGCGTTTGAATCTCCAGACTAGAAAGCCACAGATCTCACTGGTGGGGATCACAAATGCGTTTTGTCTGTGCTGCCTCCAAAATCCTCGACAGGACTTGGAGCAGATAAGGCCGGTGAGCGGCAGGAGACGAACGTAACTGGGGACAAGAAAGGGAGAAAGGAACAAAGCGTGTGGAGCAAGTTTTTTGAAGTCAGCATTGAAAGAAACCCGTGCCGTATTTAGCACACCTTGTGACGTCTTCTGAAGAAAGCCGACACCAGTGTCGGGAAGAGAGGAAAAAAAGGGGGGGATTTTACCCTAAATCAGGATGGCAAGGGAAAAGACAAGGTGGCGTGGAGAGAGTTTCTTTTGAGCTCAGTCAGTTTCATGCACATTGATCAATGTGGACAAACTGAGGACGAATCCTGGTATGAAGGCGGGGCTCTTTGAAAGCCAAGTAGACCGGGAAGATTATATTGGGTCCTGCCTCTTTAAAAGTCAAGCCTCAGGATGAGAAAGGCCATGTGAGGGAATGGGAGGGGGTCTCACTTTGGGAGAAGCCCGTGTGAGTGGTTGGGCCTGCATGAGCTGCTCAGGAATAGAGGAAACTGCCTTGTACTGAGTCAGACCATCAGTCCATTGACTATACTGACTGGCAGTGGCTTCTCCAAGGTTTCAGGGAGGAGTCTTTCTTAGCCCTACCTGGAGATACTGCCAGAGAGTAAATGTGGGATCTTTTGCATTCAAAGCTGATGCTCTTCCCCTAAGCTAAGACACCATCCCCAACCTCCCCATCTTAGGGGCCTGGCTTGAACAGTCTGGGGCTCATGTTGCCTCCCCCCCACCTTCTTTCTCCAGTCGTACATTTTGCACACTTGACGTTTCCAGGGTGTTGTTAGCAATACACAGTAAGGTAGCAGCAGGACACCATTTCCCAGATCTAGTCTGCCCACCAACCAAGGCTGCACAAGACGTTGGCCTACAACTCCCATCATCCTTTATTATTGCCCACTGTGACTTGGGTAGATGAGAGCTGTAGTCCAAAAACAGCTGAAGGACCAAAGTTTTGCAGCCTTTCTATAGACCCATGGTGCGGGGTGGTGGGTGGGGTGGTGGTGAAGCGAAGTACAGGTATCTGTATTGTCTGCAGTAGACACTAGAAGACACTCCATCAGGGATGGTGCCACAGATGCTTTTGTTGAGCAGATGGTTGATCGAGAACAGGGATTCTCAACATCGTGTCCCCAGATGTTATTGGACCTCAACTCCCATAATCCCCAACCAAAGGTCAGAGGGGCTAGGGATTATGGGAAGTCGGAGAGGAGAGCTGGTCTTATGGTCGCAAGCATGACTTGTCCCCATAGCTAAGCAGGGTCTGCCCTGGTTGCATCTGAATGGGAGACTTGATGTGTGAGCACTGCAAGATATTCCTCTCAGGGGATGAAGCTGCTCTGGGAAGAGCAGAAGGCTTCAGGTTCCCTCCCTGGCTTCTCCAAGACAGGGCTGAGAGAGATTGCTGCTTGCAACCTTGGAGAAGCTGCGGCCAGTCTGTGAAGACAATACTGAGCTAGATAGACCAATGGTCTGACTCAGTATATGGCAGTTTCCTATGTTCCTATGAAGTCCAATAACATCTGGGGACCCAATGTTGAGAGTCCCTGCTCTAGAAGACCTCTGAGGTCCCCTCTATATCTATGACTTTACAACCAGATCCCATCACACCCCTGAATTGGCTCAAAATAAGCCAAGCTCTTTTGGCTTGGCCATGTGCTTAGAACGCATGAATTGTCCCCTTCGCTAATCAGGACCCACCCTGGTTTGCATTTGAATGGGAGGCTACTTGGGTGAGCACAGTAAGAGATTCCCCTTAGGGAATGGAGCTACTCCGGGAAGAGTACTTGCATGTTTGCATGCAGAAGGTTCCAAGTTCCCTCCCTGGTGGATAAGGCTGAGAGACTCCTACCTGCCACCTTGGGGAAGCTGCTGCCAGCCTGGGTTGGCAATACCGAGGTGGAACAATGGTCCAAGGCAGCTTCCTTCCAGTTTTGGGGAGCAACCACTTATTCCAAGCCAATTTAAGGAAAACAGGGGAGGAATTGCCCATCAGAAGTTATTCCATGGGTTGAGGTGCTGACCTTCTACCATATTTGGTCCAGAATGGGTCTGTGGCACTATTGCTATGTCCATCTGGGGTTGCGTGGTGCCAGGGCATGGCTGTGACCCTCCATCAGTGCCCTTGCAAGTGTGTGGTCCCTTCCCACCAGCACAGAGTCTAAATTTAGGCTCCCAGCATCTTGCAGGCAATTTGTACTTGCTGCTGTTGTCTCAAGCACTTAAAATGTGGCCCAGGGAAGACAAATAGACCCCTGAAAATATCTCTTCAGAAAGAGACTTTTTTTTTTTGGTCGGCAGCATCTATAAAACATTCATAACACTTCCATTGTGCTGTAAATCCTTAGCAGAGGTTGATAACAGGGCATGAATTTTTAATGCAACAGTTATAAATGGTTATTAAAACTATCCTTAACGTAAAGTGTCAGTTTATTTTTAATTAACTGTTGGCGGTTTAAGCTTCCGGATTGCCCCGGGCACATTGAAGGAATCGGCATTAACCCTCTGCTGACTGTCCCTCCAGATAGGATAAGGATAATGACTTACGTAGGGGCTAACTTTGGAACACAATTAGCCTGTTTTTATTTTGTGGGAAGTGGCCGTGTGTGTGTGTGTGTGTGTGTGTGTGTGTGTGTGTGTGTGGTCTGTGTGACCTGAAAAGTTTCACAGCAACAAATGCTACAGAACACAATGTTCTCTGCTTGTTCAAGCTCCGTAAAGAGATCAAAGCAAAATTTAAGCTTATAGGGTTGGGGCTGTGGCTACATTAAATGAAAAGCACGCTTCTAGGGAGATATTCTCAGGATGCTTTTTGATGCGATTGTTTGGGTGTCGACACACATGGCCCTAAGATGCTTCTTTTAGGACGTTTCGGTCCAATTCAGTGAATGAATTAATTTCTGAAACAAATTAACACATTAACACATTAATAGATCAATATGGTGATTGATTGATTGAATGATTGATTGATTAATCATATTTATACACCATCTTGTATATATATCTCTAGGCAACGTCAGGGTAAATGTTAGGCTTTGGCCAAGTTCCTAGAGTGGCCTTAGGGGCTCCAGAGCTCAGTTCTGGTACAGGAAGGTCCACTGCAGAACACCAAATTTAGGAGCCAGGGTTGAAGACAGGCTGGGTTCAGATACAGACAGACAAGAATGAGGGGCCCAAGGTAGGAGAGGCAGTTAAGGAGGGCTGGAGGTTGGGTATTGGATCAGGAGAGGGAGGACAGTCTGTGTTGATCTGCCTGGGGAGAGAGATTTTATAGGGCCTGGTGCATCCTCATTGGCTTGTGGGGGGGCCAACTGAGTGTGGTCATTAGGGGGTCAGCTGACAGTGTCCAGGTCATTACTGCAGCCTAGAGGGCACCTCTGAGCCACAGAGATGAATCTACCTGGCTGAACATAAGAACAGCCCTGCTGGGCCAGACCCAAGAATGCCCCTCTAGTCCAGCATCCTGTTTCACACAGTGGCCCACCAGTTGCCTCTGGGAAGCCCACAGGCAAGAGCTGAAGGCATGCCCTCCCTCCTGCTGTTACCCCCCTGCAACTGGTATTGGGCGGCATCTTGACTAAGGCTGGAGATGTGCCACGGCCACCAGACTGGTAGCCATTGATAGCCCTGTCCTCCATGAATCTGTCTAAGCCCCTTTTAAAGCCATCCAAGCTGGTGGCCAGCACCACATCCCATGGCAAAGAATTCCATGGACTAATTATGCACTGTATGAAAAAGTACTTCGTCTTTTCGGTCCTGAATCTCCCGACCTTCCATTTCATGCGGTGTCCCCTGGTTCTATCGTTGTGAGAGAGGGAGAAAAATTCCTCTCTGTCCACCCTCTCCACTCCATGCATAATTTTATACACCTTGATCATGCCTCCCATTAGTGGCCTCTTCTCCAAGGTAAAGAGCCCCAGATGCTGTAGCCTTGCCTCATAAGGAAGGTACTCCAGGCTCCTGATCATATTGGTTGCCCTCTTTTGCACCTTTCCCAGTTGTACAATATCCTTCTTAAGATACAGTGACCAAAGCTGTACACAGTACTCCAGACGTGGCTGCACCATAGATTTGTATAAGGGCATTATAATACTGGCATTTTTATTTTCAATCCCCTTCCTAAGGATTCCTAGCATGGAATTAGCCTTTTTCACAGCTGCTGCACACTGAGACGACACTTTCAATGAGCTGTCCACCACGACCCCAATATCTCTCCTGGTCAGTCACTGACAGCTCAGCTGAGGGACTGGCTGAGGGACTACATTGCTGGTAGTCACAGGAGGTAACGGATCAGGAGGCTAGTCTTATGGAGACCCCCCACCCCATGCCATACAGTAAAAGAGGAACATAGCAACGTCTTGGCTGATTGTACACCTACAAAATGAAGACATGAGATACAGTAGATGCATTCATATGAGCCTTCACTGAGTAAGATCATGTCCCTCCTATGTCATTCAAAAGTTGAGGGCTAGGGACCATCATTCCTGCTGGTCACCTTGGATGAGCTAGATAAGAAAGCACTTCTAATTTGTCTGGAGGGAGTCCAGTTCAGTTCTGTTTAGTGTGATCATTGATCAAATATACAGATCTCAGACCAGACCCAGATAAAAAGGATATTAAAGGTAAATATCAATACAGATGTGTGTGTATGTGTGTGTATGAACTATTAAAGTAAAGTTGTGCAGTTGAGTCGGTGTTGACTTCTGGCGCTCACAGAGCCCTGTGGTTGTCTTTGGTTGAATACAGGAGGGGTTGACCATTGCCTCCTCCCACGCAATATGAAATGATGCCTTTCAGCATCTTTCTGTATCGCTGCTGCCCGATAGAGGTGTTCCTGGGAAACATACCAGTGGGGATTCGAACCGGCAACCTCTTGCTCGCTAGGCAAGTGACTTCCCCGTTGCACTATTAGGTGGCTTATGTAATACACTGTTTACATTAAAAAAATATAAAAGAAAAGAAAGAGAAGCAAACTAAAAGCCTGAATTAACCATTGCGAACACGCCATGAGCAAATGTTAATTGCAGCTGTACAGAATTTGGCTACCAGATGAGAAACTTGGGTGCATTCATCACAGTTAATATAAAACTCATCAGAGTTATTTGGGTATCTAAAAACAAGAGGAGCAATATATCTGGAATGCAAATCATGACAGAAGGGACAATACAGAAGCACGAGGACGAGGAAGGGAGTCAAATCTTCTGTGAGCATCATGTCCTGAATGCATTCACATGTAGGTCTTTTTTTGACAGAACCAGTCAAAGTGGATGTTACAGCCGTGAATTTCATCACCAGCTATGAAGGGCTGATGTGCTAAATTAGAAACCAGTTATAAACACTATTTGAAAATATTGGACTTTCTAAAACTAGGGTTGTGATTGCCAGGTCCCCCTCCATCTCTCTTTGTTTTGCTTTGCTGATGTATAGAGGTTGTCTGGGACAAACAGATGTGTTTCTGGGGCATCCGATTTAATTCCTTTAAGGCAACAACCCACTGCATGTTTACCTGGGCATAAGTTGGACTGGGCTCTGTCACATTTATTTCTGGGTAAAATATTGTTCTGATTCATGTGGTTCCCCTTGGATCTTTTTGAGAGAGGTAGAATTCCTATGTGAATATATTTTGTGTATTTGTAATTCATTGAATGAATGAATGGATAAATTTTTAATCGATCACAGGCGAGATAAAGGATGAGCTGGTCTTGTGAACATGAACTGTGCTAAGTAGGGTCTATCCTGGTTTGCATTTGAATGGGAGACTACATGTGTGAGCACTGTAAGATATTCCCCTTAGGGGATGGAGCCACTCTGGGAAGAGCATATAGGTTCCAGGTTCTCTCCTTGGCAGCATCTCCAAAATTGGTTTGAGAGAGATTCCTGCCTACAACTGTGGAGAAGCCGCTGCCAGTCTGTGTAGACAATACTGAGCTAGATGGACCAATGGTCTGTCTTGGTATAAGGCAGCTCCCTATGTTCCTAAGGAAGACTAAATAATACTTGCATACTACTAATCAAACAGTTTAAGGTATAACACAACAGACATCCCAATCAACTTATCATCTTCTGTCGAACCTGATGTAAAACAAATCTTTGCGACACTTAAAGAGCACATATCATTCGTATCTGATAAAAGATAACTTACACAGAACTTATCAGAACATTCTGGGTAGTCTTTTAAAAATGGCATCAAATAAGTCATTCATTCATTCATCTCTTCACCCCCACATGGTCGCCTCGATCTAAATTACATCTTCCCCGTTGCTCTTGTGAGCACAGACAAGGAGGGCTTCAGATACAGAGTCCTGTGTGTAACAATCTAGGATAGTCCAAAAAAAGTTTCTGAACACTCAGAGCACTGAGATCTCCCAGCTGAACAACACGAGTATCGTATGGTAAACATGGCTGGACAAAATGTACTTCCATAGCAATTAAAGCCAACTTGGAAACGTATGTGCCGTAAGTGCAATAAAGCAATTTTGAGTGCCGCCGTCACTGAGAATGAAGGCGGCCGCCTTTGAGACAAACATTAAGCAATGGCTGTAAGGCGCATGTGTCGGCGTGTGAGACCTTTGTGGGTGTGTGCCGGCTGCGATATGGAAATGATGTCTGGGTAATTTTGCTTCCTAAATGAACTTGACTCTACGGCTGGTGTCAGGTTTTTGCTAAGTGCCTTAAACCAAGAGAGACTAATTAGGAATGCATTAAATATTAAAGCTCTCTGACACTGGGGCATCGAGGATGACAGAAGAAAAGAAATCCTGTAACCTAATCTGCACCCAACAGGAGTAATTTATGTTCCCTTCTTTTAACAAAAGAAAATCCAATTATGTGGCTTGCTGGAAAATGTATTTAAAGGGAAAGCTAATTTTAAACACACACACACACACCGTAAAATAACACAGATGCTGTCAGTGCATCCCCTGATGGTTCAAGGGTTTGCTGATTATTTCCAGTTTTTGGCAAACAGAAGCTGGGCAAAAGGAAAGCGCCGTTTTTTGTTATGAAAATTGAACCAGTGCAAAGTTTGGTCCTGACTAAGGAACGGGCCAGCTTGATCTGCAGCGAGGGACACCCATGGGAACACTCAGAGTGCCACAGGGCTGCAGCTAATTTGCTCGTGGCGGACGTGCGCCGAGGCATTAATGTGACTCCCGCCCATGCCAGCGTGGTGACTGCCAAGCAACAGCTGGTGGGGGTGCGGAACGTGTCCTCTGATATTGTGCTTCTTGTTTCATAAATGTGCAGTGTGCAAAGCCACAGGTTAGCACTCCAGGATAAGGATCCGGCAGATCCTACGCTGCTAGACAGAACTTGCTTCCCCTCAGTTGGATTTTATGGGAATCCGTCTTCTCGTTAGGTATCAATGGGCAGAACTTTGCCAGCAGTGCCGCATTTCTAAATGAAAGTTTGACTCGGAGTCTTTGAAATCAAACCCTGGGCATGAACTGGCTCGAGTGGGCAATCCTCCTGCAATGTAGAAACAAAACCGGATCCAGGCTGGGTTAACAAGGGCCTATAAGAGCAGTGGAAAGCTCTTCCTGCTGAGATTAGAGCTGTTCCATCCCTATTGACCTTTAGGAAACCACTGAAGACGCATCACTTCAGCCAAGCTTTTTAGCGATGGAGTGGTTTTTAGCAATTTTTGATTTGAACTTTGAGATGTTTTCAATTGTCTTGGCTCGTCTTAGTGTTGCAAACTGCCTAGAGACTTTGGTAGTGGGCAGTATACAAATATGCTAAATAATAATAATAATAAGTAACCAACAAATGCAAGATCTAATAATAACACCAGAATTAATAAGTGAAAGAGCAAAGAAAATTAAAAATTGGACTGCGCCAGGTGACGATGAACTGCATGGCTTTTGGCTTAAACACCTAACAAGCCTTCATAAACAACTATCAAAACAGTTCAATCACATTATGAAAGGCGGTGATATTGAACAATGGCTAACAACTGGGAAAACTCATCTCATCATGAAAGACCCAGCAAAAGCTGCAGTTCCAAGTAATTATAGACGGATAACCTGCCTGCCAACCATGTTCAAATTATTAACTGGAATAACAGCAGATGAAGTGATGCAACACTTATTAACTAACAAACAGCTTCCAGTTGAACAGAAAGGAAATTGCCCGAACACCAGAGGCACAAAAGACCAGCTGCTGATTGACAAAATGATTTTAGAAAACTGCAAGAGAAGAAAAACCAATCTAAGTGTTGCATGGATTGACTACAAGAAAGCCTTCGATTCATTGCCTCACACATGGATACGAAAATGTTTAGAAACAACTAGTGTCAGCAAAAACATTCAGATATTTATTAAAAAAGCAATGAGCATGTGGAGTACACAGTTAACAATCAATGGCGAGGCACTTGGACAGGTTAGCATTAGAAGAGGCATTTTCCAAGGGGACTCACTATCCCCTCTATTGTTTGTAATCGCCATGACCCCACTTTCACAAATACTAAACAAAACAGGCCTCGGATACCAAACATCTAAAACATCAAGTAAAATCAACCATCTGCTGTACATGGACGATCTGAAGTTGTATGGAAAGTCCCAGTCAGAAATCGAATCACTGCTAAACACTGTCCGTATATTCAGTAGCGATATAGCAGTGGAGTTTGGACTAGACAAGTGTGCTGCATTAATAATGAAAAGAGGAAAAATAACAAAAACAGAAGGAATAGAACTGCCCAATGGAAGCAAGATCAAGAACCTGCAAGAGAAAGAACCTTACAAATACTTGGGCATTCTCCAGGCTGATAACATCGCACACACTGAAGTTAAAAGCAAAATGGGAAGTGAATACACGAGGAGAGTTAGAAAAATCCTCAAGTCCAAACTCAATGGCGGGAACACCATACAAGCCATAAACACCTGGGCTATATCTGTTATCAGATACACTGCAGGAATAATAGACTGGACCCAGGCAGAGCTAGAGATGCTAGATCGTAAGACCAGGAAAATCATGACCATCAATCATGCTCTGCACCCCCGCAGTGATGTAGATAGGCTCTACCTCCCTCGCAGCTCAGGTGGAAGAGGAATGCTGCAAGTCCATCAAACAGTAGAGGAGGAGAAAAGAGGCCTTGAAGAATATATCAAGGACAGTGAAGAAGATGCACTTCAAATGGTCAAGAACGAGAAACTATTCAACACCAATGAAAGAAAGCAGGCCTACAAGAAAGAACAAGTCAAGAACCGAGCAGAAAAATGGAGAAATAGGCCCCTGCATGGTCAATATTTGCACAATATAAGTGGAAAATCAGACATCACCATGACCATGGCAACTTGAAGAAAGAAACAGAGGGTTTAATACTGGCTGCACAAGAACAGGCACTAAGAACAAATGCAATAAGAGCCAAAGTCGAAAAATCCACAACAAACAGCAAGTGTCGCCTTTGTAAAGAAGCAGATGAAACAGTGGACCACCTGATGTAAGAAGATCGCACAGACTGACTACAAACAAAGGCATGACAAGGTAGCAGGGATGATACACTGGAACATCTGCAAAAAATACAAGCTACCTGTAGCCAAGAATTGGTGGGACCATAAAATTGAAAAAGTTGAAGAAAATGAAGATGTAAAAATATTATGGGACTTCCGACTACAAACAAACATCTGCCACACAATACACCAGATATCACTGTAGTCGAGAAGAAAGAAAAACAAGTCAAAATAATCGACATATCAATACCAGGGGATAGCAGAATAGAAGAAAAAGAAATAGAAAAAATCACCAAATACAAAGATCTACAAATTGAAATTGAAAGACTGTGGCAGAAAAAGACCAAAATAATCCCAGTGGTAATTGGCGCCCTGGGTGCAGTTCCAAAAGACCTTGAAGAGCACCTCAACACCATAGGGGCCACAGTAATCACAATCAGCCAATGACAAAAAGCAGCTTTACTGGGAACAGCCTATATTTTGCGACGATATCTATAATAACCAACAGTATTGATGATAAAATTCAGCCATCCCAGGTCCTTGGGAAGGACTCGATGTCTGGATAAAACAAACCAGTCAATAACACCTGTCTGACTGTGTAAACAAGAAATAATAATAATATAAGAAAACGCCGCCGCGTCTGACTGGGAATCTTCGAAACAGAGCACTGGGAATGATCTGGCTCAAGGAGGGGAGCTGGTCTGGTGGTAGCAAGCAAGACTTGGCCCCTTAGCTAAGCAGGGTCCACCCTGGTTGCATTTGAATGGGAAACCACATGTGAGCACTGTGAGATATTCCCCTCAGGGGATGGAGCCGCTCTGGGAAGAGCAGAAGGTCCCAAGTTCCTTCCCTGGCAGCATCTCCAAGATCGGGCTGAGAGAGATTCCTGCCTGCAACCCTGGAGAAGCCGCTGCCAGTCTGTGAAGACAATACTGAGCTAGATAGACCAATGGTCTGACTCAGTATATGGCAGCTTCCTATGTTCCTATGTACAGCCCCCAAAGGGGAATGTTTTACAGAAGACTGCACTCACATGTGGTCACCCATCCAAAGGCAAACCAGGGTAGACCCTCCTTAGCGAAGGGGACCATTTATGTTTGCTACCCCACCAGACCAGCTCTCCTCACTGGCATTCTTCTCCTATGCCTAGTTTATCTCTCTCCCCCTGCTTTTACTTTGCTCAACACCCAACCTGATGCAGAGTTCTGCAGAACACAGAAGCTTGCTGAGAACGATTGTGCCATTTTGGTGGGGCCTAAGGAAAGCAATTCCGGGATCAAGACTCTCCTAGTTATTGCATCTCATTGGGCTGCCTGCCTTTTGCCTCTGATCACTCTCTCTTAAACAACTGTGGTTGGGTAAATACTTTCCAATACAATCATTTCTGCAGCTTAGAAATCATTACAGTCATTCAGGCGACATTCTCTGAATTGGTCTCAGTGGGCAGTGCGGAATCAGTGCTATCTTAGGAACACAGGAGGCTGCCATATACTGAATCAGACCTATCTAGCTCAGGCTTGTCTACACAGAATGGCAGCGGCTTCTCCAGGGTTGCAGGCAGGAGTCTCTCTCAGCCCTAACTTGGAGATGCTGCCAGGGAGGGAACTTGGAACCTTCTGCATGCAAGCAGGCAGATGCTCTTCCCAGAGTAGCCCCATTCCCCTAAGGGGAATATCCTACAGTGCTCCCAAGTAATCTCCCATTCAAATGCAAACCAGGGCAGACCCTGCTTAGCAATGGAGACAACTCCTGCTTCCTACCACAAGACCAGCTCTCCTCTAGTAAGAGTGGAATAGGCTGAGACAGGAGGAGGAAATTTTCTTTCTGGAGGATTTCTGACCAACTCTCTGGGGGTTTCTGGTGCAACTGAATCTCAATGTGCTAGGACCTATGTTCCTGCCTGCACCCTATTAGTCGATGCTCATTGCAATAGCAGAGAAACAGTTCACTGTGGACATGGTGCAGAATTTCAACACTGGATATGATTATCCTTGTATCCAATAAACCTTTAAAGCAGAGCAGCGGAATCGCTCAAGGAGGCTGCGGTGAGAATTTCCGAATTTTTCTTCTGACAGCAGGATTATTTTGAAAAGGTCAGGGTGTGAGGAACAATAAATAAATCTCAGCCAATGAAGCTGTTTCCTGGGTGCACGGATGGAACTGACACAGTCTCTCTGCGAGGCGAGGAGAAGATTTTGGTTTCAAACATTCTGCAGTGGAAGGATGCAGTGAAGTCATTCACACAATCAAAAACTGTGTTCTACTACCCAGGTTTGGGAGTGGTGTGTGATCCCAATTTTTGGTTGTGTGGAAGCAAGGTAAGAGGAAAACCTGGGTAGAAGTGATTAGGAATGTAGGAAGCTGCCATATACTGAGTCAGACCTTTGGTCTATCTAGCTCGGTATTGTCTTCACAGACTGGCAGCAGCTTCTCCAAGGTTGCAGGCAGGAATCTCAGCCCTATCTTGGAGATGCTGCCAGGGAGGGAACTTGGAACCTTCCGCTCTTCCCAGAGTGGCTCCATCCGGGGATTATCTTCCAGTGCTCACACATCAAGTCTCTCATTAAAATGCAACCAGGATGGAACCTGCTTAGCTAAGAGGTCAAGTCATGCTTGCTACCACAAGACCACCACTCCTTGTGTGGAAGCAAGGTAAGAGGAAAATCTGGGTAGAAGTGATTGCGCAGAAGCAAGGTAAGAGGAAAACCTGGGCAGCTTTTCCTCCTACCTTGCTTCCACATAACCGAGAATTGCGAGCACAGTCAGCTCCCAATCCTGGGAAGGACACAGTTTTTGATTGTATGAATGACCTCAATACATGAAACCAACCAATCACAATCAAAAATAGAACACACAATACAAAACATTTTAGCGCTCCCCCCAATCCATTTTAAGAAGCCTAAGTGAACAGAAAGGACTTTACCTGGTGTCTAAAAGACAACGCTAAGTGAGCTTCACTGGGGAAGTTATTCCATAGACTGGGTGCCAACACTGAAAAGGCCCTCTCCCTAGTAGCCGCCTGTCTCCCCTCATTTGGCAGTGGCGTTCGGAGCAGGGCCTCTGGAGAAGACCTCAAGGCCCGAACTGGAACATATGGGTAACCTGGCAAGGAAGATTAAGGTCTCTGTGGATGGTGCAGACGCCTTGTGGAAAAATACAGGGGTTCAAACCCGACTAATTTACCAAATTCTGTGTGATGCTGGTTCCCTTCCCCTCTCCACCCTAAGCCTAACATGTGGAAAACAGACAGAAACAACCAAACTTAAATTTATTTTTAGGCAAGGGTCTTTCCCCCCCCTTCTCCTGTATGGAACTTTTCAGAGTTGAAAAAGAGAACAGGAGAAAGATGGAATAATTTCCCCGTGACAGCGGTAATCAGAGAATTTACAAATTTTATTTTATTTTTTTGACAATGTCAACAGCTCTCTGAGGCTGCTTTTCCTTAGGAATAGAAAGGCACTTGTCATTCTGGTGCAAGCAGATAAGGGAAATGCCAGGAGTTATTTGAAATGTAAAATACAGTTCCTTAGCTTCACTTTCTTTGATTGTCGTGAAAGCAAAGAACTCTGTGAGCAGGAGGAGGAAGGAGGGAAGATACAGCAAATGCGCACGGAGTCAAAGCAGACTGGAGCAACCTAAAAGCCCTAAATGTTTCCAAGTCATGTTCCTAGTCCTCATGAGTGTTTAGCTGCTGTGTGGGGGCATGTGGAGAGGATCCAAGGAAAGGCTTAGGCAGGAAACGGGTCAGACAGGCTTCCTTGTTAGGGAAAAGATGAGTGAGGCCAAGTTTGCAATGTGGACAATAAACACTGGGCTCGTTCATATGATCAAAAGTAGGGCTGGTCTTGCCTCTCCAAAGTCAGAATCAGAGTTGCTTGTTGGGGCTGAGGTCATCACGACTCGGAGATGGGCTGTTCTCTTTCAGGGGTAGAGAGTAGGCTGTGTTTGTGTGCAGATATGATAGAGAGAGAGGAGGGACTTTATATTCCAATGTTGCTTCATACTTTCATTAATCTAGGTTTTTCTTTTTTGGGGGGAAACTCCATAAACAGGATTTATGGCCAGTTAAGAAGACAAAAAAAGGAGAACTCTAATTAGGGAGAAAGACATCCAGCAAAAGAGAGAGGGGGAGAGAGAGAGAACGAGAGAACGAGAACGAGAACTGGAGCACAGGGTTTGTTCAGTACAACTAACTAAAATATTTACTAATGAGAGGGTGAAGGAAAGTCATTTAAAAGATTTAAAATAGTTGTTTTTCCCCTCCTCTCTCTCTTCCTGCTGGCTTCCCCTTCCATTACGAATTTCAATATTTGCCTACCTTTCCGGAGAGAGATTTATTTCGAGTGTGTACAAATTGTTTTAGCGTGTGGCTAAAGAAAATAGTCTCATTATTGCTCTAAAGACCCCAAATATTTTGGAGATTAAGCTAAAAGTCAAACGCATTGAATATCAAGGCTGGAGGATTAATAATCTGTTTTAAATTCATCAGCATGGCTTCAAGGAGGCAAGAACATATTTACAAGGAACCGTGGAGAAGGCTGAGTAAAGAGCATTCTACAATGTATTCTGGTCAATGACACTAATAAAAATGCTGATTCTGAGTAAAGAATGTTCTCACAGGGGAAAAAAAAAATCTCCCTGAATGTGGATATCTAGTATGTTTGGGAAAGGAGTTTTATCTTTGCTTTGTCCCTGATGTCCTAGCTTTCCATGTTCAAGGAGTATTTTTCTGCAAAGCACTGTATGCATGCATCATATCAAGTTGAGATAACACAGAAAAAGGAAAACAAAAACACTTGCAATTCTCATATTCCCCCTGTGCAGGCGCGCTCACAGCCCAGACGGACGGGCGCACCAGCCACTGTGCCCACTGCCACTACCACGGGGGAGGCCAAGACTTGTTTGATTCACCCCCCCTGCAAACCCCCGGCTGTGCACATGGTGGAAGCACAAATGGAAAGGAGAGGTGTGGCGGTGTGCCGGCAGCAGGCCCCCCAGGACATTTGGAGACACCCCCCCCACTGGACTCAGGAGGCCACGGACTGGGGCCCTAAGGGTAAGAGCGCCTCTGATCTCATGAAACTGATTGCCAGGATATTTAGGAGTGGCAAAAAAAAAAGGAAGTACCTTTTCACACAGCACATTATTAATCTGTGGAACTCTCTGCCATGGGATGTGATGATGGCCACCAGCTTGGATCGATTTAAGTGGGGCTTCAACAAATTAATGGTGGGTCGGTTTATCCGCTGCTACTAGTCTTGACAGCTATATGCTCAGAAGCAGGATGCCTCTGGATACCAGTTGGTATCCAGGGGATACCAACTGGTATCCAGTTGGTATCCAGGGGAGCAACGGCAGGAAAGAAGGATGCCTTCCTCTCTTGCCTGGATGCTGGATTATACAGGCCTTGAGCCTAATCCAGCAGGGCTGTTCTTAAGGCTGTTCTCATGAGCCACCTAGCCCAGGGTAGGGAAGCTCAGCCTGGGCTAGTCTGACTTTCTGTCCTGGCTGTTAAAACATGGTTAAACAAAACACAGATTCACTTAACCTTGGCAGGCTATTGTGTGCATGACTGCTGCTGAGTCAGAAAGCTTTCCCCCTGGCCTGTCACCATTTCCAGGGACCCGGTGCGGGAGGAGCTGCTGTGCTCAGGGTGCAGGGCACCCTGGGATGCTGGAGGGGGATGTTCTCCTGCTCTCGGGGCTTGACTTCTCCATGCCGCCACCCGTGTGGATGCGCAGCATGGCCAAGGCAAGAACAGCCACCACTTGTCTGCTGGGAAGGCAAGTGAGCTCCTGTTTTCTCAGGAACATAGGAAGCTGCCATATACTGAGTGAGGCCCTTGGTCCATCTAGCTCAGCATTGTCTTCACAGACTGGCAGCGGCTTCTCCAAGGTTGCAGGCAGGAGTATCTCTCAGCCCGATCTGGGAGATGCTGCCAGGGAGGGGACTTGGAACCTAGATGCTCTTCCCAGAGTGGCTCCATCCCCTAAGGGGGAATCTCTTCCAGTGCTCACACTTCTAGTCTCTCATTCATATGCAATCAGAGTGGACCCTGCTTAGCTAAGGAGACAAGTCATGCTTGCTACCACAAGACCAGCTTTTCCCCACAGCCCTCCAAAGTGCCAGCCAGGAGGTCCTGTGTACAACCCCCTTATGTTCTTCTCCTCTTAGTCTCCAGGTTAAACACCCCCAGCTTCAACAACTTTCCTTCCTGAGGCTTGGTTTCCAGATGTCGTCATCATCATCAACAACAAATTTTAATACACTGATTTTCAACAAAAAGTGTCCATAGTGGTTTACATAGAGAAATAATAAATTAATAAGATGGACCCCTGTCCCCGAAGGGCTCACAATCTAAGAAAGAAATATAAGATAGACACCAGCAACAGTCACTGGAGGTACTGTGCTGGGAGTGGACAGGGCCAGTTGTACTAAACAATTGTTCTAGTAAGAACTAATCTGCCTACTTTCCTTTCACTATCCCTACAACCAGAATAAATTTGGTCCAAATCCGTTAGGCAGTTCATATGTTAGCCCACTTGTGCCTCAAATGTTCATGTGTCCGCCATCTTGAACCGGAGTGGATGGCATAATTACCAACTATGTCCTTGAGGTGTCCTATGTGTTCCTACTGCTGTAGCAAATTTCAAATTGTTTTGGCAGTTCACAAGTTCACCCACTTGTGCCCCAAACTTTGATGCATCCGCCATCTTGAATCATGGTGTATGACATCATCACAAACAACAGAAGATCCGAAATCGAGGTGATCCTATGTGTCCCTATAACTGTACCTGGTCTTGTTCATATTGGTCAAGGCATTGCAAAGTTGATACGGGGCGAGGAACATACCCAATGACACGCACACACGGAATGTCGGGTGATCGCAGAAGTCTACTGGAAAGTAGGCTACCAATGGCTCAAAGCAGCCGATGAAGGGGCCCCACAGTTTGGGGGGGGTAGGAAACCCACAGCAATTGACGGCCTTCAGCAGCCATGGGTATGATGTTACTCTATTTGCAGCTTTCCCTTCCACCTGAAATAACTAATGAAAGTAAATGGAGTGCATTAATTATTTTCCCTCTGGTGGGCGGAGAGATGAGAGGGTTTGGACAGGGAAGAGCCCAAGGGGTTGCCCTTGCAGACGGCACTTGTACAAGGGAGCTGTGGATTTAGAGGGCAGTGCGGCTGATTCTCAGAGGGCCTCACGCCGCTCGCAGGTGGCACCAATTCTGCAGTGGAGCGAAGGGGCTGCCAAATACCGAACAGATGGCTGGAGTCACCAGTTATTTATTCTTATAATTAGTAGCAAGCTGTGAGCATGAGGCTTAAAGAGATTGTCAGCTTCTGTATGGATCTCCGTGTTGTTGGGGGAAATGGAGAAGCCCGAGAAGCATGGAAGAGACTTGTGGGGCACCTGGGGAAAAGCTCATGGAGACCAGCATGTTGCATGTTAGGGGTGTGTGAAAACCACCCCCACAGGAAGCTGCTGTCTACTGAGTCAGACCCTTGGTCCCCCCAGCTCAGTCTTGTCTACACTGACTGGCAGGGGCTCTCCAAAGTTTTAGGCAGGGAGGACGCATTCTGAACAGCCTGAAAATGTGCACACTTCCAATAAGTAATCCCACCAAACAACTTGCCCTCTGGCTCTCACACTGCTGCAAGATTCAATTTCCCTGCTGTTAATAATTTCAAGATTTTTTTTAAAAAAAGAGAGAGAAGAGAGAGGGAATCGAATATTCATGCACTGATGATCTTCCGGTCCGATCCCTGTCCACTCCTAGGGAAAGGGGTGCAACACCCCCCTCCACTCTCTCCTCAAAGGGGCTCCTAAAAGAACAGAAAATTAATTGCATTCTAGATTTATACCAACGTTTTCCTGTCCTCTTCCAGCTGAGAGACTACTGAATGCCATTAAGGCCTGTTGCTGTTCCACCTTCCTTTTCCATACTTTTGTTTGTGGCAAGTGTTTTTGGAATATATATCTCCCATCCAAATGCAAACCAAGGTGGACCCTGCTTAGCAAAGGGAGAATTTGTGATTCCTACAATCCTTCCTATAAGGATTCAGTGCTACTCAGATGGAGACCATGGGAAGTTGCCATATACGAAGTCAGACCATTGGTCCATCTAGCTCAGTATTGTCTATGCCAGGCCTCCTCAACACAGCACCCCACAGCTGTTTTTGAACTACAACTCCCATAATTCCCAGCCACAGTGGCCAATAGCCAGGGATTATGGGAAATATAGGCCAATATCTGCAGGAAGGCCGAAGTTGAGCAGCCCTGGTCTGCCCGGACTGGCAGCGGCTTCTCCAAGGTTGCAGGCAGGAGTCTCTCTCAGCCCTATCTTGGAGATGCTGCCAGGGAAGGAACTTGGAACCTTCTGCTCCTCCCAGAGCTGCTCCATCCCCTGAGGGGAATATCTTACAGTGCTCACACGTCTAGTCTCCCATCCATATGCAACCAGGACAGACCCTGCTTAGCTAGGGGGACGTCATGCTTGCTACCACAAGACCAGCTCTCCTCTCTATTTGCATACACAGATCATCAAAGGGCTGAACCTTTTCAAGAGCAGGGGGAAGCTCTTCCAGTGCCCACAAACAGCCCTTGCCTCATTTCCTTTCTTTGGGCAGTGGGATGTTGGCAAGCCTACTCAGGGCTCAACCTGGACATTGGTCTACCGAGTCAGGTCAAATTTTCCAAGCAAAACTATACATTTATTCCAGAATAGCTAAGAATATTTCTATTATACAAATACAGCATAAATTCATAGGAACATAAGAAGCATCCCTATACTGAGTCAGACTATTGGTCCACCTAGCTCATTATTGTCTACCCAGACTGGCAGCGGCTTCTCCAAGGTTGCAGACAGGAATCTCTCTCAGCCCTATCTTGGAGATGCTGCCAGGGAGGGAACTTGGAACCTTCTGCTCTTCCCAGAGTGACTCCATCCCCTTAGGGGAATATCGTACAGTGCTGCTCACACTTCTAGTCTCCCATTCATATGCAACCAGGGTGGACCCTGCTTAGCAAAAAGGACAAGGATGCTATTACACAGAAGGTGAAAACCTTCCTTCTCTCAGGGGCATACACTGCTTCTCTCTGCAACCCACCGAGGGGGACTTTCGTGAAATGAAAATAAACCAACCTGAAGTGCAAGCTTCATCGCCGGACCATAATTTTGGCACACAGTGGCTTACAGCCTCTTGCTTCTCTCGCCTGCAATTCACCCCGCATTAACAAGTGGAAAGTGGCAAGAGGGCAGGGGAAGGAGTGCAGGAGGACCTTCATCATGTCCTGTGCCTTGCCTCGGTGAATTATTTATAAATCTGTTTTCTCTCCCGTCTGATCCAATGGCCATTTTATGCAGCATCAAGCTGTGTAATGAGCGCCACGGAGACAATCCATAACCACCGCGATGGAGCACAGTGGTTAATATAGGAAAGGCTGCTCCGGAGATGTAGACGCGGGCAGTTAGGAGAAGTGGGTGGTGCTTTGCTAGATCTTTGGCTTTCTTAAGTGCACTTAGGTGGGGTATACAAGTCTGTGGGGGCGGTTGTGGACCCAAGATGGTCGGCTTGCCCCCCCCCGCCCAAGGACTTTGTAAGGGATGGGGCTGTAGCTCCTGCTTTGCATGCAGACTCTGCCAGGGGTGTAGCTAGGGGAGAGGGGGCCCGTGTTCATCCGTCTCTATGGTGGCCCCCCAGAGTGAGGGAGATATTGAATAAAATCGGGATGGAGCTGGAAGGCCCTTAGGAGCTGGGGGCCCGTGTTCTTTGAACCCTTTTGCTCAATTATAGCTACGCCCCTGAGACTCTTCCAGGTTTGATCTCTCGCATCTCCAAGCAAGGTGACGAAACGCCCCTGTCTGAAAAGGAACTGCTACCCCAGCCAGTCAGGTGAATAAACTTGCCATGCGTACCAGGATCTCTGGAAGCCAGTCAAAAAGCTGAAAAAGATCTGCCAAAAATGGTCATGGAGAAAGGGCTCCAGGGTGCAGGGGAGGGGGCCTCAAAATGCTCCCCTCCCCCCGGCAGACAATCCCGGTTTTCTTTCTGGGAGAGCGGGTTGCTCACTCAGATAGTTGCTGGCTGCTACTGGTAGAGGTCTAGGGGCTGAGAGGCCCCCTGGGAGTGTGGCAGAGGGGAGAGGCTTGTTGTAGCCTCCCAATTGGGAGGTGACACATGAGTCGCTGTTGCTGCCCATGAGCAGCAGGAAACGGGCTGGGGTCCCTTACCCAGGTTCCTGCTGCTCCTGAGAATAGCCTTTTAGCCTGGCCAGCACTCTGCTACAACAAATATTTACACACCCCTTTCCCACCAAAGTACTCAAAGCAGTTTACATATAAAAAGCAAACAGAGAAACAGATAAGATGGCTCCCTGTCCCAGAAGGGCTCATGCCTGAAAAGGAAATATAAGGCAGCCAACAGCAAAAGCCACTGGAGGGATGCTGTACTGGGGATGGAAAGGGCCAGTTGCTCTCCCCCTGCTAAAGAGAAGAGAATTGCTACTTGAAAAGGTGCCTCTTTGTCTTTTACAAGGGGCCCTGCTCTTGCTGCTATGCCACACTGCTCTCAATGCTTTTTGTTCCCAATGCTCCCAAAACCTTTTAAGCCAGCTGTGGTTTTAAATTGCTTCAAGGTTTTTATTGTCTGTTTTATGTCACTTGTTTTATGTCACTGTAAGCCGCCCAGAGATGAAAGTTTGGGACGGTGTACATATCAGATAGATAGATAGATAGATAATAAACTGTACCGGGCTTGCAACAGACCTAAACCTTGTCGCCTTTTACTTCTGCCCAGATTTTCTTTCTTGTTGGATAAGCAGTTCACGCTATGCACCCAAAGTCCATCATGACATTTTGGGAGCATCTTAAAACCTTTAAAGCTTCAGAGGCGGGGGGGGGGAATCCCTTCCCTTCCCTTCCCTTCATTTTGTCTCCCCTTCCATCTTTCCTCCTCTTCTCCTCTCTCCCTCAACTCCGCTTTTCTTCCCTTTTCAGCTCCCTTATTATTCAGGTTGATTTTCTAAACGCAGTCTCTTGCCTTGGCGTGAAAGTGAGATTGTACTGTAAGTGAAGTTAAAAGTATTTCTAGGACAGGGATATTTAATCATTTGAATCCTTGATAGCAGCAAATCTTTCTTTTTTTATTATTTCCCCTAGCTATAAATCCAAGCTCGATCTAATCTTCAATCTCAGCAAGAAGAGAATTAACCCAGGGAGTGTGTGTGACCGGAAAGGAAAGAGGCAACTGTTTGATTGCGGCATTGGAAAGGAAGGCAGGAGATTTCCAAGAGCACACCATTGCCTTCCATGGAATCCTTTGCCCTTTTCAGCCACTGTTTTGAGGACTAGCGGCTGCAGGCAGGGAGATGAGCTCAGTATGGATGATCATTCTGCATTTCAAGGAGGCCTGCTTGATCCTTGAAAGGCCCCATTTGCGCCAGTCTCACAGCAACGCTGCATACAAAATGCAAATCAACAGTCGCTCTGCCTAGAATAAGTTCACAGCTGCACACAACTCAGTGATCAAGGCTGTGCTGTTGTGTCCATCTGACAGTGTTGTCGGATCTGACACTGTCCATGTCGGGAAAATGTCGGATTCATTCTGGCATGACTTCCATAGGGTCTGATTGTGTCAGAACTATGGGAATGGAACTGTGTGTCAGATTTCTGCCGAAAATGTGAGATAGGTCCGAAGGGGCCCCTATTTACTAGGGAAAGTGTCTATTTTTCTGATATTCATTCCTTATACACCCCTGGCTGACAAGCAGATTAATGATAGCATGTGCAGAAACCCTGCACTATAGCCAGGATGTTTCATGAACTCTTGAGATTGCATTCCTGAGAATCATTGCGCATGTGCAGATATATTTGCACATGTGCAGCAAAGGGGTGTGCGTCCTGCTTGTTTCGTAGGGAACTTGTCCTCAAGAGTGGGAAGGCTCAGCATCTCTGGGACCTTGCACAATGACACAATCTTCTTGTTTGTTTGTTTGTTTATTTGTTTATTTCGGCCCAAGGCCAGCATAAACAATCTTCTTGCACTAGAACCATTATTTTTTGTCGCACAAGTGCTGCGTTAGTCTGGATGTTGATTACTGTCTCTATTCTGTCCCTCTTTTATGCTGGGAATGTCAGTTTAAAAAGAAAAAAAGTAAAGTGAGGTATTTGCTTTGCCATTCATGGAGGCTAAGCTGCACCCCCGCTGAGAAACGAAGTTAAATAGCTGAGCAGGGAAGGGACACATCTCATTCTAGTGCACATGCATGAAAAGGAACACACATTAACACTAAGGCATTATGTCACATCCTGAAGGTCCTCCTTCTTCAGACTTCTATTCTATAGCCCAATGGCCATGACCAACAGAAAGAAAGAAAGAAAGAAAGAAAGAAAGAAAGAAAGAAAGAAAGAAAGAAAGAAAGAAAGAAAGAGGTTGGTATAGAGAACAAACCCAATAACAAAGCATATGCAGAATTAAAGATACATGATATTAAACTTCCTGTGGAGCTTCCAGGTGGCCGCCAGGAAACCAAACAGGTATATAGGCTCAAAAGTGCACCTACTTGGCTTGGAGGAAGCCCCAGGTTCAATCCCTGGCGGCATCTCCAAGTAGGGCTGGGAGAGACTCCTGCCAGAAATCTTGGAGAGCTGCTGCCAGTCAGTGTAGATAATACTGAGCTAGATGGACCGAGGGTCTGACTCAGTAGATGACCGCTTCCTATGATCCTGTGGTTTTATTGTGTTTTGAATTCAAATTTTTTTTGGTTAGCTGCCTTGGGACAAAGTAGCCAAAAGGTAAGATGTAAATTTGACAATTAAATTAATACATAAATATTGCCTTACATTTCTCCCCCCCCCCCCTTTCTTCCCTGGCCATTATCCACAGCTCAAACTGATCTTAGTAAACTCTCCCCAAAGAAAGTTTTTTAAGGCCCCGGGGAACTATAGGCTGCTGAAGAGCTTCTGAAGCAACTGAGACTCGATTCATAATACATCTGAGCATTATGAGCCAGGCAAATTCATATTCCAAACCAAGAATATCGACAACATCATTAATTATAATGGATAGCCAGACCGCTCTTCTACTCTTTCTTTTGTCTAGGTTCCTTTTCTTTTTGATAAAGCCAACTGCGGGGAGTCCACACATTTTTAGAAGTTGTGCATTACATAGTGCGGGGACAAGTGCATTTTCTACAAGGGGAATATTCCCTTGCATATCCCAATGTGTAGTGTGAGGGATTTGATGCACCCCCTGCCAAATATTTCCCACTCCCTTTTTCACTCCCTCATCCACCAGATCGGGACTTTACAGCACTACAGATAATACAGCATTTACAAACCATACAGTCATAATATGAAGATCCAGCTACTATGCATTTGTACTCTCAATACTAGGTTTTGTGTTGCTTCTGAGTTGTTGGGTCAAAGACTGTAATAAAGTATTCATTCATTCAATGCAGTATGGTTCTATAGCTTGCAGTAAGTGTTTTAGAAGGTCTCTGTGGTTGAAAGAAGCCTCCTTCTCTCACTCCTCTACCCCAGAACAAACAGCAGAAGCCAGTTGGGAGCAAACTCCTCCAGCCTCTCAGGAGCCAGGCAGACCCTTTGCTTCCTTCCTGGCCAGGGACTGGGCTGGTGGAGACCACATGTGCAAGGGGAGGGGTGCAGGGTCACCCCCCCCCCGCTCCGCAGATTTTAGCTGGCTTGGTACGGACCTCTCTGCCCACTCCACTCTTTCTTCCTGCATGGTCTTGGATAGAAAGCCATCCTGGAAAGCAGATTTACTCCCCATACTTCTTTGACCCATGGAGAGCTAATTGGACCCCACATCCCCAAACAGAGTGTCACATGGGCCATTCTGCACATTATGTAGATCAGGCCTGCTCAACTTAGCCTCCCCAGCTGTTTTTGGACTTCAACCCCCAAATTCCCCAGCCACAGTGGCCAAATGCCAGGGATTATGGACCTTGTAGGCCAACATCCGCAGGAGGGCCAAAGTTGAGCAGAAGATATAGAAGATACACACCAGAGAGTCCATGTGACATCCACCCTGAGTCATTTTTTGGAAGGGAAGTACATAAATAAAATAAAATAAAATAAAATAAATATTAACCAGGGTCAGCATTGGCTCCCCCCACCAGTGTCCCCTCTAACAGAGATTCCCAGATGTTGTTGACTACAACTCCCAGAATCCCCAGCAAAATGCCTTTGCAGCTAGGGATACTGGGAATTGTAGTGAACAGCAGCTGGGAATCCCTGTTAGAGGGAACACTGCCCCCCACCCTTGTTGGCCTCCCCCCCCAGTCTCTAGGGCCAGCTGTGACCCATTGGGGGCCTTCTCCGGCCCGTTTTGGGCCTGTGCGAGTGGATTGGGCTTGCTCATATGTACACTAGAGCTGTTTTCCAAGTAGATTGCTTCCTACTAGCCTTCAGCATGAGCCCGGTTGCCTACACAATATTTCATTTATTTATATGTTTTGCGTACGTATTAACAAGCTGTGCGAGTGGAGGCCATTTTAGAGACCTCCGTGCATGCGTGCCATTCTTCTATCAAGTGGGGCATATTATATTTTTTCCTTGTCTCCCATCCCTTCTGAAAATTGGGTGGAAGATATGAGCTCCATCCACCCATGCATCCTCAGAGACACAAGTTTCTGACTTCCAGTGGGGCTCCCAAATCTTCCTGACAACCTCCGGACTTCTCCTTTGCCGTGAGGATACAGCCTACCTTTCTTCCACAATCACTTGGGTCTGAAAATACGATCTCCTTCACGGCATCATTTCACTCTCTCCTTTATCCTTCCCCGCCCCGTCGCTATTCTCCCTCCGTCTCATGAAACCACTGACATCTTGTTTACTCCCGATGTCGAAATAAAGAAATTTCATTTCTGATGCACATTTTCTTCTGCTGTCAATGCATTTGGGGGAAAAGAAAAGAAAAGACAAGGCTTGATTCTTCAAAGGTGCCGAGAAGCGGAAAAACAACAACAAAACTCAGACAAAAGGAGTTCAAAGAAGATGCCCCTCTTTTTTTCAGGATGGATTGCAGACGGCGCTACCAATTTCTTGAGTACTAGGCTGTTTAGCTCAATAACAGCATCTCTAGGGAAAGTCGGACTGAGAAATTGTTTCCCTTCAGGCTGAGCCCAAAGTTCTCATTTGGAAACTTTCAGCTCAAACTGAGGGGGAGGCTGATTGAAAATGGATTCTTCCTGTTTGCAGCCAAAGGGGCTGTGCACAGCACTCATTGGCCTGCCCATGGGACATCACGCACCTCCTTTCCAAGATGACCTGCGACTTGCCTGTTTTTGCTGTCACCACTGCCAGTTTCAATGTAGGGGTGCTCCATTTGGTAGCTGGGGGCTGCCATATCTATTTCCCATTTTATAAATTTAATTGGTATTCCCAGTAGGCTTCTGGGAAATTATAAATGGCAGCTGCAGCCACTCAGAGCTGCACTGCAGCCACAGATAATCTCGGTCCCACTACTCAAGTCCTTCTAAAAGTCCCCTAAAACAATTCAGCACAAACTGTGTAAAATTACTTAAATGGAAAATATGCAAGGAGAAACCCTTCCCGTCGTAAGATGCATACTGACATGCCTTCAGATAAGGATCATGGTTTTTTGGGGTTGTTTTTTTTAATGCTGGGTGAGAGCTCAGCCTCCCCCCCGCCCCACCTGTGCTTCTCAGTCTACACACGTATTTACTTCTGAAACTGACACAGCTTTCCTCCTCACATACTCTTTGCTTCAAGTGGTGCGCCTGCCTTTGAACTGATTTTTCAAGCACTTCCATGTCGATCTGATTAAATATTTGTTCAACCCCTTATTTTCTTTTTCAACACCCATTTTTAATTTTTTTAAAAAACTCGAACGACTTTGAAAGGAGGTAGGTGATGCCACATAGATCAGCCAATCAGCACTGTGCAGAGCACTGCAAGCAGGAAGGAGGGGTTATCACTGAGCTCGGATGGTTAAGAGAATCTTGTGCAATTGATCAAAATGGGGACAGGTCCATCACAGACTCATCTTCCAGATAATATATATTTAGAGGCTCCCTTATGGTGGTGTGGGGTGGTGATGGTGAACCTTGCTGCAAAATGGAAAGATATTTCATCAAGGTGTTTGGAGACTACTGCTAATTGTCACATCCACCCCTTATTTCAGTGCCCTGTTTGCTGTTGGTAAAAATGGGGGGGGGGAGGGAGGAATTCAGCCATCTTTAGGGGTGGCTGAGAAATGAGAGTGGTCTGAGGGGCCAGATCTGTGGTGGAAGTGCTTCTCTGAGTGGCCAGCAGCTGCCAGTTTCATTACCCAGAAATCTATGGGAATGATGCTACTATATCACATTATATCATTTCTCAGGGAAGGATGGGACAATTGTTCTGTTAGGTCTATGGGGTGGGGGGTGGGGAGATTGATTGACAGGCAGGAGGCAGAGCCCGAATATTCTTATTCTCAAAGTTGGCCGATACAGAACAGCTAACTATTCCATGTTTTCCCATCCTTTTTCAAAGCTCAGTGGCAGAGTACCTGCTTTGCATGCAAAGGGTCTCGTGTCTCATCTGTGGCATCTCTAGTTAACAGACTTCAGGTAGCAGGGTGGAAAAAAGACTTCTGCTTGAGACCTTGAAGAGTTCCTGCCAGTCAGAGTAGTCAATACTGAGCTAGATGAATCATAGTCAATACTGAGACAGATGGATTATAGTCAATACTGAGCCAGATGGATCAAGGGCAGAGTGCATGTTTTGCATGGAGAAATTTCCAGGTTAAGCCCTCAACATCTCCAGCTAAAAGGATCTCGGGGAAGCCAGCTAAGCCAGACCCCAGTCTGAGCCCTTGGAGAACTGCTGCCAGTCAGAGTATTCAATTTCAATTCATTACAGCCAATTACCAGCATCACATACACATCAGATTAATTACAAACCAATAAGTCAGAGCAGAGTATTGAGCTACATGACCCAATGGATAGACACAGTAGAAGAGTGTTTATGCTTCCCCATCTGCTCAAGACCATGAAGAAGGGCTGCCAGTTAGAGAAGCCAATACCGAGCTAGATGGATCATTCATAGCCAATACTGAGCTAGATAGATCATCATTAATATTGACCTATAGAACATATAGTGTCCATGCAAAAAGCTCCAGGTTCAGTCCTCAACATATCCAGCTAAGAGGAACCCTGGAAACTAAATGGATGTCTGGGAAAGACCTGTGCTCTTGGAGAGCTGCTGTCAGTCAGAGTAGATGGCATTGAGCTAGATGGTCCAATGGTCTGGCTCAGGAGAAGGCAGCTTCCAGTTTCTCTTTTGCTCATGACCCTGAATAACTTCTGACAGTCAGAGTAGCCAATACTGAGCTAGATGGATCATAGTCAATACCGAGCTTGATGGATCAGTGGCAAAGCATAGGTTTTGCATGCAGAAATTTCCAGATGTGCTCATCAACATCTCCAGTTAAAAGAATTTTGGGGAACTAAAAGGATCTCTAGGACAGCAAAAAGAAACTCTGGGAAAGGCCTGTGCTCTTGGAGAGCTGCTGCCAGTCAGAGTAGCCAATACTGAGCTAGATGGATCATAGTCAATACCGAGCTTGATGGATCAGTGGCAAAGCATAGGTTTTGCATGCAGAAATATCCAGATGTGATCCTCAACATCTCCAGTTAAAATAATTTTGGAGAACTAACAGGATCCCTAGGACAGCAAAAAGGAACTCTGGGAAAGGCCTGTGCTCTTGAAGAGCTGCTTCCAGTCAGAGTAGACAGTACTGAATGAGATGGCCCAATGGTCTGACTCAGCAGAAGGCAGCTTCCGAAGGACTTGAAGAGTATCCAGGTTTGCAAAGTCATGACAGGTAGCAAGATTTCCTCCAGGAACTGCACAGCAGCCAGAGGGAATGGGATTTGTTCCAAATCATGCCAAGCACTGGTAGCAGTTCACGCCACTGGGTAGTTCTGTACAGACGTAGACCATCCATCAACGTCAGCATGCAGGAGCAGGCAAAAAGAGAAAGGGAGGCATTTCCAAGGGATACTGGTGGTGCTGGGAGATTCTCCCAGCTGTTCCGCGCTCAATGTAAATACAGACAGCCTCATTCATCACCAGCTTCCCTTCTTCAGCACACGTCCAGGAGAAAGGCCTGGATGATTTACTGTCTGCATCTGGAGCGGCCCCACATTTCCTTTGAAACCGCAGCATTTAAAAATGGAAGGTGGGGGGGGGAAGCATATTCGGGTAGAAGAGGTGCTGATAGAGGTTAGGACTTGGAGGAAAGCAGAGGTATTTCTTGATGTTTAAGAAGTTTATGCCTTTCCATCCGTGGAGATCCATGAGATGGCTTCACAATAAGGTAAGAACAGTAAAATTAACAACAGAAGAAATATGATCATCAAATCAACGCCATGCACCCCAGAGGGCAACTCATTTCTTATGGCCCTCAAACCTCTGTGCAAAAGCAGAGTCTGAACCCAACGCCTAGACTGGATTAACGAGGCTGGAGGAGTTTTATAGAGCCTGTGATTGGGCAGTGATTGGGCCTCAGGGTCAGCTGACTGAGCCAAGGCGGTAAGGCTGGTAGTGCAACCTAGGTGGCGCCCTTGAGTTTGGTCTGCAAAGCTGATGGTTCCCAGTGCTGATGGTTCCAGAGGGAAGCCACCAGAGATTGTCTGTCTGGAACTGGAGGGTGGGACCTTCTTCTAATGACTTCCAATGTCATTGGGCACTGTAGCTGGGCAGGGTGGGTGGGGAAACTCCCCCCGTGTGGTTGTGGGAAGAACCTCAGTGCATAGCAAAATCTTCACACTCCTAAGGAGATTCTTTGTCACCCCTTTAGGAACATAGGAAGCTGCCTTATACCAAGTCAGACCACCATCTCGCTCAGTCTTGTCTACCCAGACTGGCAGCAGCTTAACTCCAAAGTTGCAGGCAGGAATCTCTGACTCAGCCCTATCTTGGAGATGCTGCCAGGGAGGGAACTTGGAACTTTCTGCCTGCAAGCATTCAGGTGCTCTTCCCAGAGTGGCCCCATCTCCTAAGGGGAATACCTTGCAGCGCTCACACGGGGTCTCCCATTCAAATGCAAACCAGGGCAGACCCTGCTTAGCAAAGGTGACAATTCGTGCTGGCTACCACAAGACCAGCTTTCCTCTTCTTTGCCCCGCCAAACTAATTGTACCAGCATTGTGTCTGCTGTACTTCCTTTTGAAATGTACAGAGACTGACAGGATGCACAGTTGTTTGGGAAAGCTGGGCTTGACCCCTTGAAAAACCCCAGCGTTCGAGTGGATTCCGGCCTTATTATAATTCCACAGCAACTCTCGTAGATGCATGGGAGGAAGCCGTGAAAGGGGAGAAGAGCGACCTCTTTGCCAGCACCTTCTGCCTCACCCAGCCCAGTTCCTTGGGGTCCCCATGGTCTTTGTTGTGCTCCTGGTTCCTCGCACGGCCCGCCCCAGAAGTGTCCTATTTCCGAGCCATGTTCAGGCTGTGCTAATTACACCCCTGATAAAGGACTGAGAACTGTATGTATCTGTACCAGCACAGAGGTTAATTAACACCAAGGAAAGATGCCATGTCCCGTTGTGTAACACCCCTCTCCGTATGCCGCAGCACGGAAGACAGACACTTCTTTTGTCTCTCTGAACACAGCCCGCCTCACTTCCCAGCTCTCTCCCCTTGCCCTTTGGTGCCGCCGCCGAACGGTTTCACTTGAGCATGGCCTCATCTTCAGCCTGGCAAGGTGCACTGCCCAAAAGGAACAGCTTTCCAAAGAAGGCCGGGGTTTTATGAATAAGCCAAAGGTTCCTCCGTACTGCTGCCTCGGTATCTGCAAGGGGTTATGCACCTTGCCGATGCTGGATCAGCTCTTGAATTTAAGTTCCTGGATATAAGGGAGGGGAAGAGGCATTTCTGGCCAATTTCAAAAGAACAGGCATCAGTTGTAAAATACTGGAGGCACAGTACATGTATTCCCTGAGACCACGTCTGCAGATATACCTCCCCCTTAATGTTTCAGAAGCAGAGCAGGGTGCATCTGAACGTTAGATGGGCTCAGTATTGACCACAATGACCAAAAGGGCCCCCAGTTTCAGGAGCAGTGTTTCAGAATGCTTGCTGTCATGGAGGGGGTAGCAGTCAAAGAAGCCCTATTGCCTTCATGCTCAGTTTTGGGGCTGCCCAGAGTTATCTGGCTGGTTGCTGCGGGGCACCTAATTGTAAAAAGAAGCACCTTTTTAAAGTGGCAATTCTCTTAGGGACACAGGAAGCTGCCATATGCTGAGTCAGACCATAGGCCCATCTAGCTCAGGATTGTCTACACAGACTGGCAGCAGCTTCTCCAAGGTTGCAGACAGGAATCTCGCTCAGCCCTATTTTGGAGAAGCCAGGGAACTTGGAACCTAGATTCTCTTCCCAGAGCGGCTCCATCCCCCGAAGCTAATCTTACAGCGCTCACACATCAAGTCTCCCATTCAGATGCAACCAGGGCAAACCCTGCTTAGCTAAGGGGACAAGTCATGCTGGCTACCACAAGACCAGCTCTCTCTTCTGTTTAGCAGGGGGAGAGCAACCGGCCCTTTCCATCCTCAGCACAACATCCCTACAGTGGCTGTTGCTGGTATCTACCTTTTGTTTCTTTTTAGATTATGAGCCCTTTGGGAGCAGGGGACCATCACTGATTCCTGTTTCTTTTAATATGTGAAGCACTTTGAGAACTGAAAAGCGGTCTATAAATATTCGTAGTCGTAGACCTGTTGGAAGTTTGGCTGATCCAACAGAGCTCACGTTCTTGGATTTATTTTTTCTTGCATGTATCCCCCCCCCCCTTCTCTGCAGGAACCAACTGTCCACTCTCGGCTGGTTCCTATTATTATTCGGGAGTCTTTCCTGATAACTAACCTGTGCTACGGTGGAGCTGCTCGTCTGGCTCTATTAGTATGATATGAGACAACGCAACAGGACGTTTTTGCAGCTGCTTCTCCTTCCGGAGGCAGATTAGCTTTCCCTACCTGTCAGCTCTGTCACCCTGACCTGCAGAACTGTCACTCACATCCTAGGAGAAACTTTAAAAGTTGTCCCCACCCTCAGCCCACACACAGATTGGCGGGGGGGGGGGATTGTGGATCCTACTTTGACTTTTGGACATCATTATGCAGCAAGGCAGAAGTTCTCATTTTCTCAACCCTTTGCTTCCCCAGAGAAGGAAAGATACACACCCAGAAGAAAGCAGAGCTACCAAGTGGATTTCCAAGGCCTGATTTTAGAAATTACATAAGAACAGAAGAACAGCCCTGCTGGATCAGGCTCAAGGAGGCCCCTCTAGTCCAGCATCCTGTTTCGCACAGTGGCCCACCAGATGCCACTGGAAGCCACAGGCAGGAGTTGAAAGGGGCATGCCCTCTCTCCTGCTGTGACTCCCCTGCAACTGGTACTCAGAGGCATCCTGCCTTTGGGGCTGGCGGTGGTCTTTAGCCCTCCAACTACTAGCCGATGACAGACCTCTCCTCCATGAAGTTATCCAACACCCCTGCCTTTCTTCCTTCCCTAGCTGCCTACCAGAATTGTCTGCCAGGCAATACGTGAGTCTCAGTGCCAAGTGGAAAACATTGGTGCAAGAGCGACCATTTCAGGAGCATCAAGACTCCAAAACCCAGGCTGAAGTGCAACTGACACCAAGGAATGTGCACACAAACAAATTTCCGGGCATGTGACAGAACAGAACGCTTGTTGATACTGAAACACGGTGATTCAAGGAGGTGATGGGCTGACTAGTTTTTCATGCAAGCTCTGTTAGATCTAAGTTAGTGAGGATGGGTGCTCGTTTTGGGATAGTGGGCATTAATTGTCTCCTCTGCAAAGCAGGATCAGCCTTGGTTTGAATTTAGGTGGCGACTACATGTGAGAGCCGTAAGATAGTCTCCTTAGATGGGGGGTGTAGCTGAGTGGGAAAGCATATGCATTCTTGCATACAGAGGGTCCCAGGTTCAATCCCTGGCAGCATCTCTAAGTAGGGCTGGGAGATAACCCTTCCTGAAACCTTGGAGAAGCCGCTGCCAGTCTGTGTAGACAATACTGAGCTAGATGGACCAAGGGCCTCACTCAGTATCAGGCAGCTTCCTATTTTCCTATGTTAATTTTCCTTCAGAAATTAGCCACAACAGTGAGAATCAGCCGTGGGAGGTGGGGGTCTTGTGCCAGCTTCTCCAGCAGCATCTGGGGTCCTGACACCCTTGATCCCCTGCTCAAATTAAGGACTGCAAACTCCTCTCCAGCGCATGACTCACTCTGTTTACACGGGAGGAAAGCTAACAGAGAGCAGGCGGGCTCTAAGCCGCAGAGAGCCTGTTTGAGCAGATGACAAAAAAACCACACAAAAACCCGTCCTCTTCTCTCCCCCGTTAAATATTCATGGCACTCTGATTTTTCGATACAAAGGTACATTTTGTTTCCAAATGTGCTGATCCGGAGTGTGCACGCCTGGGAATTAATTTCCCCACTTCCCTCCCACTTGTGGAGGAGCCAGCCAGAGACAGGTACCACCCTCCCTTTGCCACCGGGCTTCAACGTCTATATATTTAGGGCCTCATATTGTATTTATGACTTGTACTGAGGAGTTGTTGCATGATTGTATTACATTCTCTTTTTTCTCCCCCCGCCTTAGCCTTGTACAAATAACATGTCAACATCTCTATGCATCCCGGCTTGCTGTTAATCCCATAAAATAAGGTGCTTTAATAAAGACCCGCGTATGTTGCTGACATTTGGAATATCTGCAATTTGGAGGAAATATTTGCATAGGCAATGCTTCCGTGCTGAATGACAGATCAGAGGCAGCCCAGAAATGGCGTCAGGGTCTGCGTTCCAGCATTTGTTAACAGAAAAGAACCACCGTTGTCAAATGCATCGCAGCCAGTTATTGAAACTCAAGGCAACAAGCAGGTAGAAGATAGGAATCCCATAGGGACCACAAGAGCAACCTTATGGTTAATTAGATGTTTACCTTGTTCAAGGGGGGGGAGGGAAATGGTGTGTAATTTGCCAATGTTTCCATTTTACAGCTGGGAAACTGAGGCTGGCGGTGCCATGTTGCTGAGTTCCAGCCATAATGTACTGCCTGCTAATTAAAAACAACGATGACAACAAATATGTATATACCACTTTTCAACAGAAGTTTCCAAAGTGGTTTACATAGAAAAGTAAACAGTCAAAAAAATAAAAGGGTTCCCTGTCCCTAGAGGGCTCACAATCTAAAAAGAAACAGAAGATACACACCAGCAACAGCCACTGGAGGGATGCTGTGCTGGGGATGGATAGGGCCATTTGCTCTCCCCCTGCTAAACAAAGAGAATCACCACATGAAAAAGGTGCCTCTTTGCCCAGTTAGCAGGGGTAATTAACCCAGAAGAACTACAGCCAAGACGTTTTCTGCTCACAGTAGTTAAAGACCACTTGAATCTCCACTTCTAAAAGCATGAAGGGAGGAGATTTGTTGCTCCCCTGCAACTCCACTGCCCTCCCACTTTCAGAGGAGCAACAGCAGGAGAGAGGGCATGCCCTCACCTGTGGGCTTCTCAGGGGCCCGCTGGTGGGCTGATGCGTGAAACAGAATGGATGGGTCTTGGACCTGACCCGGCAGGGCTGTTCTTATATCTTGCAAGTAGTGAGCATGAATGGTCCCTGTTGCTAAGCAGAGGCCAGCCTGGTTTGTGTTTGGATGGATGCCTACATGTGAGCCCTGTCTGCTGTGAGATGTTCCCCTGAGGGCCTAGATCAGTGGGGGAGCATCTGCTTTGCACCCAGAAGGCCCCAGGTTCACTCCCTGGCAGCATCTCTGGGTAGGGCTGGGAAAGCTCTGGAGAGCTGCTGCCGGTCAGTGTAGACACTAATGAGCCCGCTGCTCTGACTCATTCTAAGGCCATTTCCTATTTTCCTAGGCCCCTGGACTGGAAGAAGAAAGGAAATCCACGCTGATTACAATTCTAGCCTAAAGTAGGAGCAGTTGTGCTGGATCAGGCCTAAGGTCTGTGGAGCCAACAAGTTGTGGTTGCCAGTGTCTGTTGGGACGGGGGGCGGGTCTGAGCTGGGGGATGCTCATCCTTCGCTGAAAGGGTCGGCTCTGAGTCAGAATCTTACAGCTCTCAGAATGGAGTCGGCAGCCCTAAAGCTGTGGGCAGGCGGATGAAGACCAGTGGTAGAGCATCTCTTGCCATGCAGAAGGTCCAGGTGTGACAGGCTAATTATTAACCTTATATCATTGGGACGTAGGAGCTTGGGAAGCTGCTTTCTACTGAGTCAGGCCCTTGGCCCATCGAGCTCAGTGTTGCCTACACAGACTGGCAGCAGCTTCTCCGAGGTTACAGGCAGCAGTCTCTCTCATCTTGGAGATGCTGCCAGGGAGGGGACTTGGAACCTAGATGCTCTTCCCAGAGTGGCCCCATTCCCAATAGGGAATATCTTCCAGTGCTCACACTTCTAGTCTCCCATCCAAATGCAAACCAGAGTGAACCCTGCTTAGCAAAGGCCACAGTTCACGCTTGTTGCCACAAGACCAGCTCTCCTCCCTAGATCAAAGCGAAAGTCCGGCCAACTCCACATCTCCTTGGCCAACTAACTGCTTCTGGGAAGCCCACAAGCATAGTTTGAAGGGATCTACTCCTGCCTGCTGCCGCCGTCCCCTAGCAACTGGTACTTAGAGGCACACAGCCCGAGAACACGACGATTCCTCATAGCCATCATGACGAGTCATCGGTTAAGCAACTAAGCAGGGTCTCTGCGCACTGCTCTATTTATATACAGCTGGAAACTGTATGTCGGAAGGTGTCCCTGTCCAGGAGGAGAGCTGGTCTGGGGGTAGCGAGCAGAAATTGTCCCCTTTGCTAAGCAGGGTCAGTCTTGGGTTGCATTTGGATGGGAGGCTACTTGGGAGTGCTGTAAGATATTCCCTTTAGGGGATGGTCTGACTCAGTATAAAGCCACTTCCTTATGTTGTAGGGGATGGGGTCGTAGCTCAGTGGGAGAGCGTCTGCATGCCTGCTTGCAGAAGGTTGCTCCCCGGTTCACTCCCTGGAAGCATCTCCGCATAGGGCTGGGAGAGACTCCTGCCCAGAACCTTGCAGAGTCGCTGCCAATCAGTGTAGACTGTACTGAGCTAGGTGGACCAACGGTCTGACTCAGTAGAAGGCAGTATCTGCAAAGATTTTGAGGATGAGCCATAGTTCAATGGCAGAGCATCTGTTTTGCAGGCAGAAGATCCCCAGTTCAGTCCGTGGCACCAGAAGATTGCTTCCTGGTTCACTCCCCGGCAGCATCTCCAGGTAGGGTTGGAAAAGACACCTGCCTGAAACCTTGGAAAGCCACTACCAGTCAGCATAGACAATACTGAGTGAGGTGGACCAGTAGCCTGACTCGGTATAGGCTTGTTGGCCCTTCCACTCGGAGAATCTCCAGGGACCTGTCTCCAGGACCCCCTCTATTGCCCCTGGGATCCAGAAGTTGAGGCAACCCTGGTCTGGAGCTGAACTTCAACACCCAAGTGCTCACCAGGCTGTTCAGTGCCTCCCTCCCAAGGGGCCTACTTGGGAGTCGTGGGAGGGCAGCTCAAGCACTGACTTTGATTCAGGGCCACCCTGAGCTGCAGGAAGGGGCAGGGCTCTGGGCTTCTATTTATTTACAAATAAATAAATAAATAACGCAACAGAAGGAAGTTCTGTTTTTTCACAAAGTTTTTTCACAAAGTTTTTTCACAAAGCACATAACTAATCTGTGGAATTCCCTGCCACAGGATGTGGTGACAGCCACCAGCTTGGATGGCTTTAAGCAATACAAATTCAGGATGGATACGTCTATCAGTGGCTACTAGTCCGGATGGCTGTAGGTTACCTCCGTGCTCGGATGCCTCCCAATCCCAGTTGCCAGGAAGCAATGCCAGGAGAGGGGACATAACTTTATTTCGGGTGGACCACCATGGGAAACGGAGTGCTGGACTACATAGGCCTTATTCTTAAGCACTCATTTTGCAGCCAGCCATTGCTGGTTAGATCAGCAACTTCTTCAAGCACTTTGCCTCCAGCTGATGGTTTGCTAGACTCCAGTATAGTCAGGGGTCTAGCTTGAGGGGCTGGGCTGCAGAAGGCTACCTACAATTGGCTACTGGGTCCACAAGTCCTGCCTTATCTTCCAGACTGGGTGCGAGAGCACTCTCTCCAACACACGCTTTCTTTCTTTATTCATTCATTCATTCATTCATTCTATTTTATTTTATTCATCGTATTTCTATACCGCTCCATGTAAAATCTCTGGGAAGTTTACAGCTAAAACCCAATCAGAACTGAAACCTCAAATCGTATACAGTAAAACAAATTAAAATAGCCATCAGCCAAGCTTTAACACATTATAAACAGAAAGCCATATATAATTGGTGTGTTTTCAAGAATCGCCTTAAAACACCCAGAGATAGGGAGGTTCTGATTTCACTTGGGAGTGTGTCCTAGCGCCCTGAGGCAGCCCTAGAGAAGGCCTCGTTTTGGGTTGCGACCAAATGAATCAGGGCCAGCCGTCAGGTGGTAACAGCTACTGGATCTCCTCAAATGATCTTAATATGAGGTGGGGTTCATGAGGAAGGTGCTGTCTTTAGTGGTGGCAGGTATTGAGACTCAGCATTGAGGACTCATGCAGTAAGACCATTGGAAGCTGCCATATACTGAGTTGGACTATAGGTCTATCTAGCTCAGTATTGTCTACAAGGGCAGCGGCTTCTCCAAGGTTGCAGTCAGGAGTCTCTCTCTCAGCCCTCTCTTGGAGGTGCTGCCAGGGAGGGAACTTGGAACCTTCTGCAGGCAAGCAGGCAGATGCTCTTCCCAGAGCGGCCCCACCCCGTAAGGGGAATATTTTACATGTAGACTCCCATTCAAATGCAAACCAAGGTGGTGCTTGCGTAGCAAAGGGGGCAATTCATGCATGCTACACCAAATCCCCACTGGTATGTTTCCCCACTGGTTTCCCAATCCCCAGCAGCAGCGATCTAGGAAGATGCTGAAAGGCATAATCTCATACTGCGTGGGAGATGGCAATGGGAAACCCCTCCTGTATTCCACCAAAGACAACCACAGGGCTCTGTGGACGCCAGGAGTCAACACCGACTTGACAACTTTACTTTATCACAAGCCCTCAGAGTCCAAGAGTTGAAAGGCTTATCTCTGACCACGGTTTGACGGACATCCCATCCTCTCTTCCCATCCCACTGAGCATCCTTCAAAGACATTTACTGGGGCCAGGCAGCCAGGACCTGGATCGGATCCAAGCCCTGGCGACTCAGCCGCCGCTCAGCTGATGTTTGTATTAGCATTCCAGGTGTGAACTTGATGGTTTTCATAATAATTTTGCTCGTGGTTGTAAAATCTTCAAAGCCAGCTCTGATCTTTCAATTCTGTTTTTGTGTATTGCCAACCAGAGGTGTCAGGCTCTATAAATACGTTTTATCTTTTCATCTGCTTCTCCCTCACTTGGCACAGATACAACTTCATTATGGAGGCATGCAAAGCAAAGCGTCTCCACAGTTAATGGCAATGGAGAGGCTCGCTTCTTCTCGCCTTCTGTTCCCTCCTGTTTCCCCAGATTTCCCCATCTTCTCCCCGGTGTAGGCTTCTTTACAGGGTGTTGGTCGTGGTCAGATAACCTTCAAACAACCTGGACAATGTGGGTTAAACTGTGATCTAATAACATGGCTGGATCCAGGTTTCAGGCGGCTGTTGGCAATCTGGCCTTCTTGGGACCCCCTCCTATCTGGGTGGGTCCCCAAAATGTCAGTCTGCATGCCCCCAGAGACACCCCCCCCCAGTTTCAGGGATCAATGGTGGGTCCTTATTAGTGCCCAGTCATGTTGATATCCAAGGCCCACCCTGCCTGATCATACATATAATGGATTGATGAGTGTATGCCATCTGCCATTTGCTTGTGTTTCCTACTCTTGGCATTGGTGGAGTGATGGCATGTTCACAAATATTCCAGCTTCTGAGAGGGGAAGATTCACTTATGATGCAATGAAAACCAGGAAGCGGAAGATTGATTTGGCTGAGAGTGGAGGGGGTAGAAGAAACAACATAGAGCCTTGGGACAGAATGAGACCATCTTAAATATAATAAGCTAAAAGGTGTTCTCATTGGCTTGCGGTTTTTTTATTCCAGACAATGGACTTGGGGACTTAGGGGGTCAGGAAAGAGAAGAAGGCATACCCTCACACAGATCAGGGCGGTTCTGCCCACTTCTGCTCACGGGAACACAAAAATGCTTAATCCAGCGGATCATTTGAATTAAGTAAGGTAAAGTGTGCCTTCGAGTTGGTGTCGACTCCTGGCAACCACAGAGCCCTGTGGTTGTCTTTGGTAGAATACAGGAGGGGTTGACCATTGCCATCTCCTGCACAGGATGAGATGATGCCTTTCAGCACTTTCCTATATTGCTGCTGCCCGATAGAGGCGTTTCTCATAGTCTGGGAAACATACCAGCGGGGATTCGAATCGGCAGCCTCTGGCTTGCTAGACTATCTTTGGGAGACATGATTGGTTTCCTGGGTTTATGGGCTGTATTCACCTCTTGGTTGACCCCACACAATTGATAGAGAGCATCACTCTCTGTGCCACTTGAGAAACATCCCTTTCCCTTCCAAGGAAGTGAGATCTACTGGTCCCACGGAAATAAGCCCTAGAAGAGAGCACAAGTGAGGACGACCCATTTATCCCCCACACACCCACTTCGCTTGACGTGTCAGTCATGGAACTTCTTCATGGCTTAATGACAGGTTCCAAGCCAGGACAAGGGGCATGGAAATAAACAGGGACGGCAGTGGTGGCAGCCATCCAAGAAAGCAATTCTTGGCTGTAACCACCCCAGAGTCAGAGAACGCCATGGAGATGCTATTGATTTCCTCCTTATTTTACCCACTAGGCTGCTGTTTGCTCACACCAGTCCGGTTCTCACATGCTGCCTCCCCAGCGGATGGCTTCTATTGCGAACCCATGAATTATTCACCCGCAGGAGCCTTTTAATTGGGGGAATCTGTGGGTTGAGTCAAGGCGCCCCATGGCGAGGGAGATGCTGTGGCTGGGGACCCAGGGGAAAGCCTCTGGGCAGCCCAGCAGGGGGATCACTTGGCTGCGAGATGCCAGGATGGCTGAGCTGTGTCTTTGGAAGCAAGTGTGTGTGTGTGTGTGTGTGTGTGTGTGTGTGTGTGTGTGTGTGTGTGTGTGTTTAGGGTGTAAAAGGAAGCATTGCTAGCAAGAGGGTGAGGCAAAATGAGGGCACGCTTTCCAGTGGGGGGCGGGATCTGAAATAAAAACAAAAGAAGAGACTGTGGCAGTTCCTGTATCCACTGCCCCCATTTAGGAACATAGGAAGCTGCCTCATACTGAGTCAGACCACTGGTCCTTCTAGCTCAGGACTGTCTGCACTGACCGGCAGCGGCTCCTCCAAGGCTTCAGGCAGGAGTCTCTCCCAGCCCTACCTGGAGATGTTGCCAGGGAGGGAACCTGGGACCTTCTGCATTCAAAGCAGGGACTCTGTCATGGAGCTATGGGCTCGTCGGAAGCTGAAGGAAGCTGCCTTATACTGAGTCAGACCATTGGTCCATCTGGTTTAGGATTGTCCACACTGACTGGCAGCAGCAAGGTTCCAGGCAGGAGTCTTTTCCAGCCCTTCCAGGAGATGTCGCCAGGGATGGAACCTAGGACTTTCTCCATGCAAAGCAGGTGCTCCACCACTGAACTACAGCTCCATCCCCTAAAACACAGGAAGCTGCCTCATACTGAGTCAGACCATTGGTCCATCTAACTCAGGACTGTCTACCCAGACTGGCAGCAGCTTCTCTGAGGTTGCCGGCAGGATCCTTGCAACCATCATGTATTTCTTTTTCTATGCAAACTGCATTGAGAACATTTGTTGAAAAGCAGTCTATACACATTAGTAGCAGCAGCAACAACAGCAGGTTCGTATGACTAGACCAGGATCACTCAGTTTGCTCCATGGCTGAGTGGAAATGGAAACCTTAGCTTCTGCAATCCCAATCCAACACTCTAACCACTACACCACATGGGCTTCTCTCTGTCTATTTGCATAGAGCAAGTCTCCTTTCCACAAATCCACCCACCGCTTCCTGGAATCACTGTGGCTGGAAGCATTTGTGACTCAGAACGGCGAAACCATAAATGAATGCCACATAGTCATTCGGCAGCATCCTTCCCATCATCCTTCAGGCATCTTCGGGGGGGGCGGTTTTGTATTCTACTGGGGTATGGTTACAAAGCAGCTCTTCCCCAGACGCAGCTGAGCCTTAGCCATATCCAGAGGTGGAACAGATGAGCAAGTTTCAGTCTGCTTCTTCCACCTTGTTCTTCTGCCAGGCAGTGTGATGCAGTGGTTAGTGCATTGGACTAGGACTGGGCTGACCTGAGTACAAATCCGAGAGTTCAAATCCCCATTCAGCCTTGAAACTCACTGGATGGTTCTGGGCAAGTCACGTCTCTCTTAGCCTAACCTACCTCACAGGGTTGTTGTGAGGAGGAACATCAGCAGCTATGTTATATTCTGGGCTCCTTGGAGGAAGAGTGGGATATACATGCAAATAAATGGGGGGGGGGAGGTGATCCTGAAATCGAACATTTTGGATATTCCACATTTGAAAACCCAAAACGTGAATCGGGATTTGAAGTGATGATTTCCACTTGAAGGTGGGGACATTTTTCTTTTCGAAATTGGTTCCATTTCCTCCACCCTCTTTGGCAGGGAAAAAAGAGTTGAAACAATTGTCGAAGCAGATTAATTTCTCAACAGAATGGGCTGCATGACATCTATTCTGCACACACTGGCCACTTCAGTCGCGGGTGCTTTTAAAAATCTTCCCGACGTAGGAGAACAAATTCAACAACAAAATGACATTTCTGTTTCCAACATGTGGAATAATTAAATTTGCATCTCGCAAAATTGGAGCTGGTTCGGCTGTTTGAAGAGACATGTATCAATTGGCCATGAGCGCGAGGTATTTTGCTCGGCAAATAAGGTGTTCCGGGGAGGACGGCGGAGGGAAAAATCCTCAAGGAAAACATCGCTAATCCAGGCAATCATTGTGGTAGAATCAACCGGCACTTGAAACTCTTGTTTGGTGCTTGAATAGCATCTTCTCAGGGGAGATGGAAACATGCCAGAGATGAAATGCAAAATCTTTTATTGAGCCATGGTGCTTTAGTGGCATCAAAAATATAGATTCCTCTCTTGCTCCCCCAGCTTAATCAGGCGACAGGCAAAGGTTCACGTGTCTGGAGGCACTTTGATATAGAAAACAAAGGATGAAGGGAGATGCAATGGAGGTTAAAACAAGAGGTGTGGAGAAAGCGGACCATTTTTCTCTCTTCCTCGCAATAGGCCCAGTGAAATGGATTGTCCATAGATGTACACAGGAAGCTGCCGTCTGCTGAGTCAGACCCTTGGCCCATCGCGCTCAGTACTGTCTGCACTGAATGGCAGTGGCTCTCCAAGATTCCAGGCAGGATGCTTTTCCCAGGATGCTTTTCTCCTGCCTGGAGCAGACCCTTGGTCCATCTAGCTCTGTATTGTCTTCACAGACTGGCAGCGGCTTCTCCAAGGTTGCAGGCAGGAATCTCTCTCAGCCCTGTCTTGGAGATGCTGCCAGGGAGGGAACTGGGAACCTTCTGCTCTTCCCAAAGCAGCTCCATCCCCTGAGAGGAATCTCTTACAGTGCTCACACTTCTCTAGTCTCCCATTCACAGGCAACCAGGGTGCACCCTGCTTAGCTCTCTTTTCTCCCCGCCCTGCCGGTCAGGTTTTTTTTTTTTTGTCTGTGTGTCTGGACTCGGGCAGGCCTCGAACTGTATGTCATATCCCACAAAGCTTCTCCCCATATACCAGTGGTTCCCAGCCAGGGTTCCTCCAGAACTACAACTCCTAGCATCCCCTGCTACAATAAACTGTAGCTGGTGATGAACCACTGCCATATGGGGGAAGTTTACAGCCTCGTCCCGAACACACACACACACACACACATATCTCTCTCTCTCTCTCTCTCTCTCTCTCTCTCTCTCTCTCTATGCCCGGCCTATTCCACGGATCTGGCCCATGTGGAGAAGATGTAATCGTTTCATGCTTTTAAGTCTTTGCCTTCTTCCCCGGCCACCTGTTCCTACCCACAAGCGGCGTCCTCCTCCTAATTGAACAAAGTGGACCTAATTTGAATTAAACTGTCAAGAAATCTTCCACTTAAATTGATTTATCTGCTTTTTCAGCTGAAATGGATTCATTTCTGCACAATGCAGGGAAAAAAGGGGTTGCGTTGATGGATTATGTTTCACGGCATGGAAACATTTTTAATGCAACTCCATTAAATTCTATTCAGGTATGAAGAGGGGAGAAGAGAAGGAAGTGTGGGAAAGAACAGAACGTTTTGGGGGCGGTAGGAACAAAATCCTGCCCAAAAGGAAGGCTCTTCATGCACCGATTCTGGCTGTCAAAACTGCAGTTTCTGCAGTGAAAAGCCAGTGAATTTTTCCCTGAAGTTTCTCTGTTTCTTTGATGTTTGTCTACCTCAGCGATCTCATTTTCATCTTCCACATCTCCCATCCTTCTAATCTTTGCCCCCATTTACTATATTGGTTGGGCCCTATGCTTGCAGGCCAGCACAGAGGGAGTGCAGTGTAGTGGTTAGAGCACTGGTCTTGGATATTATCTGGGACTCACCATACCCTTCCCAGCCACAGCAGGGAATGAGATGACGTGCTCAGCAGCAGAGGAAGTGCAACATCCTAGGGTTGTTTGGGGAGTATTCATAAGAACCCACCAATTTGTTTCATGTCCAATTCAAGGTGCTGGTTTTGACCTTTAAAGTCCTCAGTGGTTTGGGCCCTGGATACCTGAGGGATCACCTGCTCCCAAAGTTTGCTGCCCACTTGACGAGGTCATCTGGGGGGGTGGGGTCTGCTCCGGGTGTCAGCAATGAGGGAGGCTTGGCTGTCATACACGCGGGACAGGGCCTTCTCAGTCATTGCCCCCAGACTCAGGAATGCTTTCCTGGTGACCATCCACTCCTCATTCTCCATCACAGTTTTTAGAAAGCATGTGAAATCTTGCCTTTTCACCCAGACTTTTGTATGATTGTTCCTTTTGCTGTTGCTTTGTATCCTCTACGGTTATATTGTGCTTGTTTTTAAATCTTGTCATCAGGTCTGTATTTTTATATTCTACCTGAATATTTTCATTCTGTAATTTTTGTAGACTTTTTAACTTCGGAGTGACCCGGCTTGAGATTGTTTTAATGAAAGGTGGTATAGAAATCCAACAATAAATAAAAACAAATCAATAAAACGTCCTTGCTGGTTCAGGCACAAGGCTCATCTAGTAAAACATCTTGTTTCCCACAGTGGTCCACCAGATGCCTCTGAGAAGCCCATGAGCAGGAGATGAAGGTGTGCTTCTTTTTCTGTCATGGCTGCCCTGCATCTGGTATTCGGAGGTTTCCTGCCTCTTAGCCGGGATGTGGCTTACAGCCATCAAGATTAGTAGCCGTTGATACTGCCTGCCCCACTCAGAGCTATCCGAGACGGTGGTCATCACCACATACTGGTGGCAGAGAATTCCATAGATTAATCATGCATTTTGAGGAAAAGTACTTCCTTTTGTCGATTCTAAATTTCCTGGAAGTTTCATGGGATGAACCCCGTGCTGGAGGAGAGGGAGAAATTTTATCTCTCTCCACACCATGGACATCTATCTATCCATCCATCTATCCAAATTATAAATTTTAATGTGCTTTTATCTATTGTGATTTTTATCTGTTTTATGCATTTTAAATGTTTTATTTTTATATTGTTTTGATTTGTACATGGCCTAGAAATTTCCATATCAGGCGATAGAGAAATTCAGTTAAATATCTACCTACCTACCTACCTACCTAATCTCCTGGACCACATCTCTCCTTAGCTGCTTGCAAAAAGATGGATTTATTTTTTACTCCCAGTTTCCTTTGCAAAGACTGGCCAGCCATCTGCTGAGAATGCTCTACCTCTGGTCTTCTTGAATAAGGCAGGGGGTTGGATTATATTTCCAACAACACCCCCTTCAACTTTATGACATGATAATATACCATCATTCTAAGGATGATTGGGAGGGAAGATAGCAGACATTAGTTGTGAAGAGGAGTGCCACCAGTAAGGCCCGCTCAGCAAAATGTCCCCCAGTTGCTACCTGTGAATTAGACAGCAAAAAGGAGGAAGAGGGATTAAGGCTCAATAAACCCTTTATTATCTTGGCCAGTAGCATTGCTCCAATTTGGCTTTATGAGGATACCATGCCATCACTCGCCATTATCATGAAGTCAAATCAGAGTGAGGGTGATGTTCCCTGCCCTCACTGGAACATTGTGGGTAAAATCCTGACACAGTCAAGCAGCCAAAAGCATGGCCACATTGGTGCATTTGCTCCACAGTTTTCCCTTGCTCATGGTGACTTTGCAGCCCATAAAAAGGGCAGGGGAGTGTGTGGGGGCTTAGCAAAAGGACAAGATATGTAGTGACACTGAAGCAGACTACTTTCTATGCAGCATGCAGCTCAAAATTGGGGTGCCGGCCAAACAGCTGCTCCAGCCTCTCATGGAAACCTCTTTCCTTCCATTTGCTTAATGTTTCTATACCTCCACAATATATTTCCCAACTGTGATGTTTCCTCCTTCCTTCCGAACCAAGAGCTGCTTTTTAGAAATCATTGGCCATGATCAACAGGTTAAAAGCCTCTTCCACTTTTCCTTGTCACCCCTTCCCCACCGCAGGAGCCAGGAGACATCTATGCCTTGGCTTCATTTCCAACTGGTCGCAGCCTATCCCTTGCTGAGAGCCACTCTACCTCTTCCAAATGGATTTATGGCTCTATAAACGGTGAATCATTGTGTGTAATAAAGAGCAGCCCAGATCTGAGTGCCATCCAATTTAATAATTACTGGAGTAACTTAATCATTTTCAGATATGTCGCCCTGGTGCCGGCAGACCTCGAAGACCTGCCTGGGAGCATTCGATGGAGATACTGTATAATCGTGCTACAAGGCTTCTTGATCTCCGTGCCAGCCATGCAGAAACCACCCACCAGAATTAATTGGGTTCTAAAGTGAGAGCGTTCATTACCACTGGTCAGACGGAGTTAGGCATCGTGATTTGGGGCGGGGGCCCTAGCTTGGTGGTAGAGCATCTGTTTTGCACGCAGAAGGTCCCAGGTTCACTCCTTGGTAGCATCTCCAACTCGGGCTGAGAGAGACTCCCGCCTGAAACCTTGGAGAAGCCCCTGCCAGTCTGTGTAGACAAGACTGAGCTAGATGGACCAATGGTCTGACTCGGTAGAAGGCAGCTTCCTCTGTTCTTAGTTTCAAACCTGCCCCCAGCACCTTACACCAAGGAACAATGAAGCATTCCTACTGAGTTGGGAACATGGTGGAGACAAGACCAGCTAATTTGGAGCTGCAAAATCTGAGGGGATACTAGTACGAAGCATGCATCAGAGGCACTTAAGTGAACATCTGCTTCACTATGAACCCCACCGCCCATTGAAAGCATCTGGAACCAGGAGCGGAGTCAGGCTGGTGGCGGCCCATGTCCCCTAGCCCCGGCCCCGTGTCTGACATCAGACGCACCTGGCTAGCCATGCCCCCGCATCTGATGTCAGGTGCGGGGGCGTGGTCTCCCTTCCAAACAGGGCTGCACCTTTCTGTCTGGAAAGGAGATCGGCCCACGCCTCTTTGAACAGCGCAGGCCGGAACGAGCATGGAAAAGCAATCTGCACTTGCCTCTCTGGACATAATATCTATTTCACTGATCTACTCCACCACCGTGCTCCACCACCGTGGAGTAGATTCCTGATTCTACTCCACCACTGTGTCCTTGCATACCACAACGCTTTCCCTTGGATTCTACACTATGGAACATATTCGCTGTTTTCAGGCTGTGGAAGTTAAGGTGAGCACCTTAACTTACAATCTCATCTAAACAAATCATATGTTCCTGTTGAAATTAATGGGACAAGCCACTCATGGCCAAGCAGTCTCTGTTATATCATTGGGGCCATCCACGTGACACGATGGACAAGGAGAAGCCTCCCACCCTGATTCTGGGCGTGCTCCTGATTTGTGATGGTGTGTTCGATCAAAACAAGGTTGGAGGTATAGTGTTTTTGGTTAATCCATTCCTTGATCCAGGCCGGCTTTTGCATGGGGCTTTAGTTACTTGTATTCCATTCTGGGGGTAGAGGCGGGGCTAACAAATGGCCAGCAGCAAGAGCACAGAGAAGCAGTCTGCACTTGCCTCACTGTACATAATAATATCTATTGCATTAAACTATTAATATTCCAGATTCCACTTCATTGCCTCATCCTTGCATACCACAACTCTTTCCCTTGGATTCTACACCGTCAGTCCTCCTGCCGAGATCAGCTCAGCTTTTGCTGCGTTGTATTCAGCATCCAGTGCCTGTTGGGATTTTGCTGTTGTGCCAAGCTTCCACATGCACAAAGTGGGTCCCCTGCCCTCCTTGCATCTATAATTCAGTTTCATTTTCTTAACAGAGAAAACATTGCCATGCTGTCGTTTGCTAGTATTTTCAGGGGATGCATTTAAAAAGGAGTCATTTCCTTTTAAAAATGGCTGTTCCCTATATTTATCTCCCCTGGTCTTTGGAGGGCCAGTCCATTATGAATGGCGCTGTTGTTTCCTATCGATGTATTGGATCTTTGCGCGGAGAGAATGAATGGTGCGGTACTCATATCTGGCATCTGCTAAGAACACAACCACTGGGGAGGTTGTTTTATTTCCATGTATTAAATCTTTGATCTTTTTAGTCGCCATAAATCTTCATAGAAATGAAATTAGAAGGAGAAGAAAGATGGTATGCTACTTGGGTACCATTTGTCTAACAAAGCCGCACATCACTTTCTCTCTTAAAAAAAAAAATTATGCACATATTGGATTGGGTACATTTAAGCTCTTGTCTGCTGTGTGCATCTCTAAGCCAGTTCTTGGTCCCAGATAAATCACCTTGCAAGCTCTTAAACCCAACCATGCAGACCACCCAGAGAGGACAGGGTGCTTGCCTGGACTGGAACACAGGAAGCTGCCATATATATCGAGTCAGACCATTGGTCCATCTAGCTCAATATTTTCTGCACTGACTGGCAGCAGCTGTCCAAGATTTCAGGCAAGAGTCTCTCCCAGCCCTACCTGGAGATGCTGCCAGGGATTGAACTGGGGACCTTCTGCATGCCAAGCAGATGCTCTACCAATGAGCCATGGCCCCATTCCCTAAAGGGAATTTCTTACAGCACTCACATGTAATCACCCATTCCAATGCAAACCAGGGTCAACCCTGCTTAGCAAAGGGGGCAATTCCTGCTCGCTACCACAAGACCAGCTCTCCTCAATGATTTATTTTTGTCCCTGTCTCACAACACTAGGGCCACTTTAGGAAACAATGTGCAATAGATTCAGGAAGGGGATGTGAACGTTCCTCTTTTCAGAGTTCAGAATTAGCTTATAGAACATGTTGCCATGTGGTGTGGGTCATCACCGGTTTTGAAGGCTTGAGGAGGATTAGATAAATTCATGGAGGAAAGGTATAGAACACAGCTATGATATCTCGGTGGAACCTCCAGGTTCAGGAGCAGTATGCCCTAAACAGCAGTTGCTAGGCAGTGGACAAACAGCACCTGAGAGTTGCTGCCTTCCTGCTCTGCTTGTGGCTTCCTGGAAGCATCTGACAGGCCAAGGTGGAAACCAGATGCAGGGCGAGATGGACCTTTTGTTGAGCAGGGCTTTTTTAGGTACAGAGGTACCTAGCATCAAATCATTGATTCATTTAGCCCAGCATTGTCTACACCAGGGATTCTCCACATTGGGTTCCCAGATGTTATTGGACTTCAGCTCCTATAATCCCCAGCCAAAGGCCACTAGGGCAGAGGATTATGGGAGCTGAAGTCCAATAACATCTGGGGACCTAACGTGGAAAATCCCTGGTCTACACCGACAGGCAGCAGCTCTCTGAGGTTTTGAGGCAGGAGACTTTTCCAGCCCTACCTGGGGATGTTGCCAGGACTTGAACCTGGGACCTTCTGCATGTAAGCCGATGCTTTTCCACTGAGCTACAGTCCCAGCCTTAACACAGCATTCTTCTAACAGGGAAAGGCTAAGACTAAGTGTAGGGATGGCCACTAGCATAGATAGCTTCTCCCAGCACCCATCTGTGACATCCCTATTGAGGGGAGTGGCCTAGAGAGGCCAGGCAGGAACCAATCAGCTATAAGAGGGCAACGAGGAGGAGGAGGAGGAGGGAAGCAGAAGAACAGCAGCTGTCCATTGAGAACAACCAACCTGGGAGAGCAAAGAGGAGCAAAGAAATTTATTAGGGGAGTTCTAATAAATTGAAATGTTTATTGTTTATTATTATTATTATTATTGCTAGTAGTAGTAATCATTATTATTGTTGTTTATCCACTATAAAATGTTTTGTACTGGAATGTGTATTTAAATTCCCCCCCCCGTTTTAATTTGTTTGTTTTATGTGTTTTAATTGAATGTATTTATTGTGTTTGTTGTGAGCTGCCCAGAGAAGGTAAAAAACACAGATGATATTATTATTTCTTGTTTACACAGTCAGACAGGTGCTATTGACTGGTTTGTCTTATCCAGACATCGAGTCCTTCCCAAGGACCTGGGATGGCTGAATTTTATTGTCAATGTTGTTGCCGTTGTTATAGATATTGTCGCAAAATATAGGCTGTTCCCAGTAAAGGTGCTTTTTGTCATTGGCTGATTGTGATTACTGTGGCCCCGATGGTGTTGAGGTCCTCTTCAAGGTCTTTTGGAATTGCACCCAGGGCGCCAATTACCACTGGGATTATTTTGGTCTATTTCTGCCACAGCCTTTCAATTTCCATTTGTAGAGCTTTGTATTTGGTGATTTTTTCTATTTCTTTTTCTTCTATTCTGCTATCCCCTGGTATTGCTATGTCGATTATTTTGACTTGTTGTTCTTTCTTCTCGACTACAGTGATATCTGGTGTATTGTGTGGCAGATGTTTCTTTGTAGTCAGAAGTCCCATAATATTTTTACATCTTCATTTTCTTCAACTTTTTCAATTTTATGGTCCCACCAATTCTTGGCTACAGGTAGTTTGTATTTTTTGCAGATGTTCCAGTGTATCATCCCTGCTACCTTGTCATGCCTTTTTTTTTAGTCAGTCCGTGCGATCTTCTTACAACAGCTGATCAGGTAGTCCACTGTTTCATCTGCTTCTTTACAAAGGCGACACTTGCTGTTTGTTGTGGATTTTTCGACTTTGGCTCTTATTGCATTTGTTCTTAGTGCCTGTTCTTGTGCAGCCAGTATTAAACCCTCTGTTTCTTTCTTCAAGTTGCCATTCTTAAGCCATTGCCAGGTCTTGGTGATGTCTGATTTTCCACTTATATTGTGCAAATATTGACCATGCAGGGGCCTATTTCTCCATTTTTCTGCTCGGTTCTTGACTTGTTCTTTCTTGTAGGCCTGCTTTCTTTCATTGGTGTTGAATAGTTTCTCGTTCTTGACCATTTGAAGTGCATCTTCTTCACTGTCCTTGATATATTCTTCAAGGCCTCTTTTCTCCTCCTCTACTGTTTGATGGACTTGCAGCATTCCTCTTCCACCTGAGCTGCGAGGGAGGTAGAGCCTATCTACATCACTGCGGGGGTGCAGAGCATGATTGATGGTCATGATTTTCCTGGTCTTACGATCTAGCGTCTCTAGCTCTGCCTGGGTCCAGTCTATTATTCCTGCAGTGTATCTGATAACAGGTATAGCCCAGGTGTTTATGGCTTGTATGGTGTTCCCGCCATTGAGTTTGGACTTGAGGATTTTTCTAACTCTCCTCGTGTATTCACTTCCCATTTTGCTTTTAACTTCAGTGTGTGCGATGTTATCAGCCTGGAGAATGCCCAAGTATTTGTAAGGTTCTTTCTCTTCCAGGTTCTTGATCTTGCTTCCATTGGGCAGTTCTATTCCTTCTGTTTTTGTTATTTTTCCTCTTTTCATTATTAATGCAGCACACTTGTCTAGTCCAAACTCCACTGCTATATCGCTACTGAATATACGGACAGTGTTTAGCAGTGATTCGATTTCTGACTGGGACTTTCCATACAACTTCAGATCGTCCACGTACAGCAGATGGTTGATTTTACTTGATGTTTTAGATGTTTGGTATCCGAGGCCTGTTTTGTTTAGTATTTGTGAAAGTGGGGTCATGGCGATTACAAACAATAGAGGGGATAGTGAGTCCCCTTGGAAAATGCCTCTTCTAATGCTAACCTGTCCAAGTGCCTCGCCATTGATTGTTAACTGTGTACTCCACATGCTCATTGCTTTTTTAATAAATATCTGAATGTTTTTGCTGACACTAGTTGTTTCTAAACATTTTCGTATCCATGTGTGAGGCAATGAATCGAAGGCTTTCTTGTAGTCAATCCATGCAACACTTAGATTGGTTTTTCTTCTCTTGCAGTTTTCTAAAATCATTTTGTCAATCAGCAGCTGGTCTTTTGTGCCTCTGGTGTTCGGGCAATTTCCTTTCTGTTCAACTGGAAGCTGTTTGTTAGTTAATAAGTGTTGCATCACTTCATCTGCTATTATTCCAGTTAATAATTTGAACATGGTTGGCAGGCAGGTTATCCGTCTATAATTACTTGGAACTGCAGCTTTTGCTGGGTCTTTCATGATGAGATGAGTTTTCCCAGTTGTTAGCCATTGTTCAATATCACCGCCTTTCATAATGTGATTGAACTGTTTTGATAGTTGTTTATGAAGGCTTGTTAGGTGTTTAAGCCAAAAGCCATGCAGTTCATCGTCACCTGGCGCAGTCCAATTTTTAATTTTCTTTGCTCTTTCACTTATTAATTCTGGTGTTATTATTAGATCTTGCATTTGTTGGTTACATTTTTTGACCTCTTTCATCCAGCCTGCTTTTTTATTATAATCTATTGGATTGTCCCATAATTTCCGCCAGAATTGCACTGTTTCTGCTTTATTTGGTGTTTCTAGGTTTCTTGCAGTTTCTCCTTCTATGCTTTGGTAGAAACGTCTCTTATTCGACTGGAATTGGAGATTCTGCCTGTGTTGTGTAATTCTGGCTTCATATCTGCTAATCTTCTTTGACACTGCTGTTATTTGCTGCTTTATTATTTCCAGGACTTCTCTAAGTTTCCTTGAATCTAGGTGGTATTTTTGGATCAGATACTGTTTGGTATTTTCATTCTTCAGCTTCTTGTCTTTCATATCTTTCTGTTTACTAGCATCTGATCTAAGCCTGGAGATTTTATTTTCTAATCTAATCTTCCATTTAGGTGATGTACTGCTTTCTTTTTTGACAGGTCCACTGATCTTATATCCGAGCTCTTGTGTTGTTATTGTTGCTGCACTGTACATTAATTGGTTTGTTTCTTGCAAATTATTGGTTGTTATTTCTGCAAGTGCAGCATTGACATCTTTTAATGCCTGAGCAAGTTGTTTTTTGGCAACTGTTTTTAGAGCTAGAAGTCGAACCCTGGTGGTTGTTTGGTTCATGTGCTCAGTTATTTTTTGCTTTAGTTCTTGTTGCTTTTCTGTTAAACGGCATTCGGGTTTTTGAGGTTAAGGCAAAGGGGAGTTTGCCTGGTTTTGATTTTGAAACAGTTTAGCAACAGTGGCATCCTCTATTTCCAACACCTCCTCCACCTGCGCCTGAGCAACTTCTTCAATTGGTGATAATTCTTCTTCCATATCTTGAGCCTGTGTTGCTCTTTGCAGTTCTTCCAGCTCAACTCCTGTGAATACTTTATTTCTTATTATGAATCTTCTCTGGTCTGCTAGCCTTTGTTCTGTTATTTCTGTGTCTGTATGCTTCTCTTTCCAAATTTGGTACATTCTTTTTAAATAACCTCTTCTAGTTGGACTAGACTTGTAATAGCAGATCATTATTTCCTTGTTGGCCTTTTTCATGTATTTTTTTCGGTTAAGCGACATTTCTTCCAGTAACTTTGCTGTCTCCAGCCCTGGTTGCTCAACTGAAGATCCTGTCACCAGATGTCCAGGGACTATAGCATCTGGCGCAGTCCTTGTTGACCCAGGCGGCAACCAATACGGTATAGATTTATTAAAGTTATGTCTTACCATATTGTTGATGGGAGAGGCACTCTTTGTCTGGCTCCTCTGGTGAGACCTGTCCAGTATAGTTGGACCTCTGGCATAGCTCTCACCTTCATCAGAGCACACAAACCCCACAACCACGCCAAGGTAGTGCCTCACTGGGGGATCATGATGATGATGATGATGATGATTAAAGTTTCTATAGCACCCTTCCAAAAATGACTGAGGGCGGTTTACACAGATAAATAATAAATAAATAAGAACTGTAGTCAAGAAGAAAGAAAAACAAAAAAGGTCTTTGTCTGTTTGTAGTTGTAAGTCCCATAATATTTTTACATCTTCATTTTCTTCAACTTTTTCAATTTTATGGTCTGACCAAATTTTGGCTACAGGTAGCTTGTATTTTTTGCAGATGTTCCAGTGTATCATCCCTGCTACTTTGTCATGCCTTTGTTTTTAGTCGGTCTGTGCAATCTTTTCTCTCCTTCCTGAATTTACATCTTCCTGAATTTACATCTTCATTATGTCAGTTGTCCTTTCCTTTCTTGATGGCTATGTGCTACCTCCAGCTTCAGAGGCAGGATATTTATTTATTTATTTATTTAATCGGTAAATTTCTATACTGCCTTTCCTTAGAACAATCTCAAGGCCGTTTACAAAACATTTAAAACAATCTATATCTAGCATATCTCCAAATCCCATAGGAACATAGGAAGCTGCCATATACTGAGTCAGACCCTTGGTCCATCTAGCTCTGTACTGTGTACACAGACTGGCAGTGGCTTCTCCAAGGCTTCTGGCAGGAGTCTCTCCCAGCCCTATCTTGGAGGTGTTCATCCCAGTGTACAGTTCTTGGGTTCAGTAGGAAATGGCACCACCCCAGCCTGCCATTTTGCATCTAGCTCTTCCACCAAGCCCTCCTTTTGAATTTGTCTCCACCCAATTTGGCATCCAATTCAGCTCAAGCCGCCATTTTCCATTTGGTTCCATCTCTGAGTCAACACTCTGCACCTGATTCTGCCTGGTAGACCTCAAGTTTCTAACAAAAAAAAAATTGAAATAAATCCTACAAACTTGACGTCCGCCCACCTAGAAGGCTTTTAACGACATTTTGAAATTCACAAAGGTTCAGGGCTGCATTTGAGCTGACATCCTGCATTTGAATCTACCGAAAAAAAGAAAAAAAAAGTTAAGGTGTATCTTCGGAAAAAGTCACACCTCTGGCAGAATTTGTCAGCCTGTCAAAAGTTCAGCGGCTCCCCTCGGGATACTGGAAGAAGAATGTTTGAAAGGACGATCTGACTTTCTGCAGGGGAGGGGGGCAAGCCCCCGTGGTATGACGCTCGAGGAGAAAAATTAATGCAAAACATTAAAAACGTTACTTTGAAAAAGGAAATCCATTTTTTACCCACAATGAGACAATTTCAGCGGGCATCGTGGTGTTGATTAATGCACGTTGGAGGTATTTAACTTCACCTCATGCCTGGCTTTCCCCCAGGGGCATCCATTAATCAGGCTGGCTGGGTAGTTTGTCATGTCCCCTGCTTAAATAATACCCATAACAAAATGTGAGTAATTCAGTCACCCGCGTGTCAACGAGGGTTTCGTATGCCTGTAAACATCAAGGAGCTTGGTGTGCCTGGGTGGTGAGGGGGTGCATATTGGGCCTGATCCACACTACCGGTTGCAATCTAACACAGGATATCCATTTTTGTCAGGACGGCTGGTGGGTGTGTGGTCAATTCAGCAAAGCACAGTGGATTAACGACCTTCAGGTTGGAGGCTGTAGCTCGGTTTAAACTGAACAAGCCATGGTTTCTTGTTACTGAGATGAGCCAGCATGAGACTCAGATCCTTAGATATCTCATTTCCTTTTCTCCCATCCTGCCCTTTCTCCTTCAACCAAAGCCTAGTCTGATATCCTAGATTGTTAACAAACTGCAGGCTGGGCAAATTATCCTTTCCTGGATGTGGCCATATTGAGAAACTGCAGTTTGTGGCACATGGCAAAAGGACATTTCCAATCTCCTCCCCTCAGGGATGGAGTGTGGGAAGTTGGTTTATGCTGAGTCAGACCCTTTGTCTGTCTAGGTCAGTACTGCCAACACTGACTGGCAGCAGCTCTCCAGTTTCAGGCAGGGATCTTCCCCAGGCCTACCTGGAGATGCCAGGGGCTGAACCTGAGATCTTATTCATGTAAGCTGAGGCTCTATTATGATCAGCCCTTCCTCATATTTGAAGCTGGCTTCTACTAAGTCAATCCCTTGGTCCATCTAGTTCAGTATTATCTGCACTGACTGGCAGCAACTCTCCAGGGCTTCAGACAGGAGTATCTCCCAGACATCCCTGGAGATGCTGCCAGGTATTAAACCTGCATGCAAAGCAACCACCGAGCTATAAGCCCGTCTTCACATATGAAGCTGCCTTCTCTTGAGTCAGATAATGGTCCATCTAGCTCAATACTGCCGACACTGATCAACAGTGACTCTCCAGGAAAGTCTCCTCCAGATATCCCCTAAGGGGAATATCCTTCACTAAGGGGAATTTGTGAATATCTTTCCCTAAGGGGAATATCTAACAGCACTCACATATAGTCACCCATCCAAATGCAAACCAAGGTGAGCCCTGCTTAGCAAAGGGGACCATTCCTGCTCACTACCACAAGACCAGCTCTCCTCCTGGGCACCCCTGCCCTAGGTAGATCTAGAGGTTGGGGTTCCTTTAGAGGTTCCTAGGCTTTTAAAGGTCATCCAGGTATTGGGATGACTCTACCCCTTGGCCATTGGCTACACTTCCTCTTTGGGCTGGGACTTCTCCTGGGTGGTTGCAGTCCTTCCCAGCTCGTGATATGATTTGACACTCAGCTTTTGTTTTGGCTTTACCTCCACGCTAAGATCCTTAGCTTGATTGCTGGCTCCTGGCAAGAGGGATAAACTAGAACTCTATGGATATTTCCATTTCCATTTAAATGTACAAACTGCCCTTCGAAAGAAGACCCCAGGGCGGTTAACAAGATAAACACAATTCAATAGAATAAATATATACAGGACAAATACAGCTAAACGTTTCTTAAAAAGCAAAGGACAGCTGGTTGGCCAGAAGCCTGGATAAAAAGGGCAGTCTGTACGGAATATCTGAACAGAATGCAAGAGAAAATAGTCTGGTGGTTATAGGCTACTGCCAACCTCAGAGGAAGCAACAGCAGGAGAAGGCGCTTGCCCTCACCTCTTGCCTGTGGGCTTCTCAGAGGCACCTGGTTGTGTGACCATTGTGTGAAACAGGATGCTGGACTAAACCAGCAGGACTCTTCTTATGTAACAATATGCATAAACTAGAACCCAGTGCTTTCCCCCTAGAGCTCTTAAGAGAGGCTCCATCTCTCTTAAAGAACCCTCCTGTAGAATCCAAGGGAAAGAATTGTGGCATGCAAGGACAGAGCAGTGGTGTGGAATCAGGAATATTAATGATCTTAGGTACAGAGAGGCAAGTACAGACTGCTTTTCTGTTTTCTTGCTGCTGGCTGTTTGTTAACCCCAGTCTCTACTCCAGGACCGGAATACCAGTAACTAAAGCCCCATGCAAAAGCTGGCCTGGATTGAGGAATGGATTAACCAAAAACCCAACATCTCCCAGCACTGAGAAAAGTACTGTGCAGCAGTATGCAGAGGTCAGTATAGTGGGAAAAGGCTCTCACATTGGAAGTTTGTTGCTGAAGTAGCCACTGCTTGAAAACTAGTGAAGGTCACTGGATTAGAATACGGGGCATCCCGTTCCTGAGTCATGATATTCATAAGGGGCATGCTGTCAGCTGTCTCTGAGCCTAACCTCGTTTGGTTGGTAAGGGGTGAGATAATGGCTTACTGTTACATGCTCCATGGCTTTGGATCAGATAGGGAAGAACTCTACAAACCCTTTGGGAAACTTCTTCATTAGCGTTCAGTGCCTTCCAAGCAATTACTCATCTTGTAAGGCCTCCTTCCTGGCTTCGCAAAACAAAACTGTCTCTATCATATTGGAATTAACGACTCATCTTCTGACCCACTGAACTTGCCAGTTGTCCAGTGTCAGGTTCTGAAGCTGCCAACCAACCTGCCAAAAATGACCTCCTTTTGACACCGTTCCCTGCCTCTTTTCCTTAAAAAAAAAAAAAAAAAGGCTATTTCATTTCATTTCATTTCATTTTCTACTGGTGGATGGGTGCTAGGAAGACTGAAAAATGGTAAAGATCAAGCCTCCGCTGCACGTAGTACCTAATTAAACAAGTATAAGAAAGCTGAGAAAGGTCAGCTTGTCAAAAATCATTGCCATATCTTTACCGGGCTGTATTTAGAGACTGATTGCAGCAAAGAAAATAACTCAATAAAGCGAATGAGACTGGAATAACAAAAACCAGCTCCAGGAGCTGGTTCTGAGCTACAGAAGGCAAAGGCGCACAGATAAAAACCTAGGAAACAAACCCTGGGAACGAAAGGGAAATGGGGGGAAAAGTGAGGTGGGGGAAAAGAATACAGAGTAAACAGCTGATATTAATATGGAAAGGAGGATTGAGCTTCTGGAGTTCAAACAGGAGACTCGGCAGAAATTAAAGGATGGATATAGAATCAGCCGTATGGAGATAAAAGTGGGGAACTGAGAAAACAAATTAAGGCGATGGGGAAGAAACAGAGGACAAAGTGCAAGGAATTAAAAAAGAAGTGTGATCATAAAGAGGGATGAGATGAAGGCAAGAAAGTAAATTCTTCCCCAGGAAGAGAGTGGGTTTTAATTACCTGTTGCCAGCACGGGAGTAGGGTTACTCACAGCCCTTTTCAAAGCACAGGGAAATAATGTGCACAGAAAAAAACATGGTGACGGATCTCAACACAGCCTGCTAGAGAAGAGGGAGAGTCAATGAGGGCTCAACTGTAAAGGTAGCCTGAAGAAGGTTGGATCAGATCCAAGGTTCATTGGTATCTGGTTTCCCACAGTGGCAGAAAAATGCCTCTCAAAACCCCACAAGGAGTGCATAGGGGCAATTGGCATTTGGTGACATACTTGGTGGGGCCGCAGTTCAGTGGTAGAGCATCTGCCTTGTATGCAGAAGGCACCAGGTTCAATCCCTGTCAGCATGTCCAGGTAGGGCTGGGAAAGACTCCTGCCTGAAAGCTGGGAGAGCCACTGCCAGTCGGTGAAGACAATACTGAGCTGGGTGGACCAAGGGACTGACTCAGTAGAAGGCAGCTTCCTATGTAATGCCTTCTGAAACTGGAGATTCCATAGTAGCCATTGGTAGACCCATCATTTCATGAACTTTTCTAATCCCCCTTGGAAGGAACTGGCCCTAGTCATTTGCTGCTCATCTGCATAGGCTGATCATTTGACCGTCTCAATGAACACCCTTGTGGGGCTCAAATTATAGGGTTATGCAACTCTCAGCTGGGGGGTGGGCACCAAAAGCTGGCCCTGCTGAAATGTCCTGAGATGGCCACAGTGTGGGACATTGTTGCTGGACTAAATGGGCCTTGGGCATGATCCAGCAGGGCTGTTCTTATATTCTTATTTTCTTTTGTCCTCTCATTTTGGTGTGAGGAACATAGGAACATAGGAAGCTGCCTTATACCAAGTCAGATCATTGGTCCATCTGTCTCAGCACTGTGTCTACATGGACTGGCAGCAGCTTCTCCATGGTTACAGGGAGGACTCTCCCAGTCTTGGAGATGCCAGGGAGATAACTTGGAACCTTCTGCATACAAGGATGTAGGTGCTCTCCCCAGAGTGGCCCCATCCGCTTAGGCGGACATCTTACAGTGCTCACATGTAGTCTCCCATTCAAATGCAAACCAGAGTGGACCCTGCTTAGCAAAGGGGGGCAATTCCTGCATTCTACCCCTAGACCGGCTCTCCTCTCCACAATGGGGTTTCAAATATGGGTAGTGTTTCATGGAAAAGCTTGGCTCCCACCAATGAGGGAATCTGTCTTGGATTTGCTTCTCAAGGAGCACGCTCACAAATCACAGCTCCAAGTTGCATTTGAAGCATTGCAAGTTTAATTGCCATTTGTCTTCATTTCTCCGGAACCTTCCTGCTGTGACACAGCAGAGATTTATTTTGCAAATCAGGGCATCTAACGTAGGCACCATGTCACATTATGGGGCTTTGATGCCAAGCTTTTGTTTTAGAACAGGAAGAATAATTAACACGTGGACAAGCTTGAGCTGTGATGTCAGACGGGATGCGCGGAAGCTGAAAGAAGCTATTAGTGCTGATCTAATGAGAGCTTTCTGGGAAAGGGCCTCTCTTCCTCCTAATTTGTCTCTTTGGGATTTTGCTCAAATGAAACCAAAATATGTGAGAAAGAGAAGCACAGAGCAAAAAACAGAGTAGCATTGCAACGGGAGAATTCCCAGACTGCTTTCTAATGATGGTTTCTAGTCAGTTAAGAAATGCATGAGGAGATGCTTGTTATTCCAGTGTGAAGCAAGACATAATTTTGAATTCTCTGATTGGTTTTGAAAAGTGATGGCTCCAGATCCAAGCATGATTCAAGCATAACTGAGAATATGAATCCAGGGTTGTAATGGCTGGCCACAATCCAAAGCACACAACTCAGTTCTTCTCTGGCTCAGATTAAAATCTGATCCCAAGAGGAAATGAAACTCTCCGTCAATCCCAGCCTTGTCATCTCCCATACCCTTTTTGCTGCTCTGACAGTGGAAAAGGTAGGGTGTGATCACTCCTGGATTCTGGGCACACTGCTATGACTGTGTTCCAGACACAAAGGGGCACTGGGAAATGTGGTTTTCCCATTGCTACTGATCCATGGCAGCTGTAACAGCTGAGCTATTTTCTGAATTTGGGGGTTTTGTTTTTTCAAGTCCAGTGGTGAGCCTGACTGAGGAAAAATTGCCCATCACTACTGTTGATTCCCTCTTCTTGGCTATGACCATTGCTCATTAGGAGACCTAGTTAACATTAATAAAGCTCCTGTGTGCATGATGCTAAACAGAGCATAGCATGGAAGGATCAATTCATGGTCTTTCTCTTAAGCATATAAAAGAAGCAAACACTCAGAAAAATTCATGAAGGACAAGTCTCTCAATGGCTACTAGTCCGGTTGCTATAGGCTGCCTCCAGCCTCAGAGGCAGGATGCCTCTGAATACCAGTTGCAGGGGAGCAACAGCAGGAGAGAGGGCATGCCCTCAACTCCTGCCTGTGGGCTTCCCAGAGGTATCTGGTGAGCCACTGTGGGAAACAGGATGCTGGACTAGATGGGCATTCTTGGGCCTGATCCAGCAGGGCTGTTCTTATGTATGTATGTATGTTCTTATCATCTCTTTTTAAAAACAATTTCATAGACTTTTTAATTGAGGAGTTATAAGGAACACCATGTATCCAGTATCCTACCCAATGGCTCACTCAGAAATTAACCAAAGAGTTTTCTGGCCAATAAGCCCGAAGGTCCTGGGAATCTTGACAAGTACTCAGGACAGCATTATTGTTAACCTGTTAGTAGAATTGCCAACCCACCAGATTTGGTCTGAAGTCTATCCCAATCTGTGTCAATCTCCAGGGGAGTCTGGGAAGCAAGCCTGGAAATTTGAATGGCTGGATATGGGGGGGGGGGATACTGAGAAGGAATCTCCAGAGATAGTTCTAGTTGGAACAATTTGAATACAAACCATACAGTGTGAAGTGGTTTGGATGTTCCACTATCCACAAGGTTATTTCCCAGTGCTACCATTTTTTGAAGGCCAGTATATAAATCAAATAAATCAAATAAACAAATAAAATTATATGATGGTGGGGTGGCACGCTCTGTGGGTGAGAAACGAGGGTGCCTGCATGTGGGGGGGGGTTAGTATTGGCAATCTATCTCATGTGCATGGAGGTCCTTCGTTACTAGGATGAGAGCTGGTCTTGTGGTAGCAAGCATGAATTGTCCCCTTTGCTAAGCAGGGTCTGCCCTGGTTGCATTTGAATGGGAGACTACATGTATGATCACTGGAAGAGATTCCCCTCAGGGGATGGAGCCGCTCTGGGAAGAGCATCTAGGCTCCAAGTTCCCTCCCTGGTAGCATCTCCAAGATAGGGCTGAGAGAGATTCTTTCCTGCAACCTTGGAGAAGCTGCTGCCAGTCTGGGTAGACAATACTGAGCTAGATAGACCAATGGTCTGACTCAGTATATGGCAGCTTCCTATGTTCCTATGTACTGCTGGGTGCAAGCTAGCTCAGTGGAAGGGAGCTTGCTGACTCAGTACTGCCTCAAAGATAACATAGTATAGTGGTTAGAGTGTTGGACTAGGACTGGGGAGACCTGAATTCTAATCCCCGTTCAGCCATGAAACTCACTGGGTGACTCTGGGCTGGTCACTTCTCTGTCTGCCTGACCTACCTTACAGGAGTTGTTGTGAGGAGTTGTTGTGAGGAGAACTATAACTTGGAGGAAGAGTGGGATAGAAATGTCAGTATGTCTGCACTCTATTGTAATGGCCTTCGCTACACAATAAAGCCATTTATCAATCTATAAATGTAAATCTAAAATAAATAAAATTTGTATATTTAATGCATCCAGCTGCTGAATATTAACAATATTTGCTGTCCTTTGGGGAAAAAGCCTCAGCCATGCTAGAAATATAAACTTGCATTTTGGGCACTATAAAAATATGTTGAATATGATAAATAAATAAATAAATAAATATCAGCAGGTTTCCTCCACTCCAACATCTTTAGGTTTTGAAGGAGTGTTTGGGAAGGCAACAGAATTCACAGTGCTGTGAAAGCAATATATATGCATACACATAATTGCATTAAATTGACCTTCATGAATAAAGTGAGCAGTTCTCTTTTGTCTCATTTCCAAACCAGCCAGCCCTACTTGCGACACCTCATATTTCACTGTTTGCTGAGCATTTGTTCGATTGCAATGATTCACCATCCTTAATGTTAATGACTGTGGTCCGTTTCAATTATACAGCGGAGTGGACAGTTTATAACCTCACTCTCCCCCTTCCCTCTGCACAGGAGAGTTTCTCCTCATCCAATAAAACCCCGGATATAAGAGTTAGAACGTTTTACTTTAGAAATAAATCGTGGTGGACGGGGGACAGGGGGAAAGGTTGGGCAGTTTCAAGTTGGGATTAAGCGAGGCCTCTAAATTGACCACTTGAGGAAGAGGCTTCCTCTTTTCAGAATCCAGCCTTGTGTGCTTTCAAGGGGAAAGCTGGTTACTCGGGAGCTCAATGCACTTGAAATGTACCATTTGGATTAAGGTCGGATTTAGGAAGATTTGTACAAGAACCAGATGGAGAGTTGGTCCTCAGCTGTTTTGCTGATGAACTGCAGAAGGATACTAGCAAACTTTGAATTCCCTGGCACAACCACCGTATCCGTATTTATCTGAATATAAGACTCAATTTTTTTCCAAGTTCTTTGCTATTAGAAATCAAGGGGCCTTTGAAAATCTCGAGTCCTTTCCCTTTCATGTAAATACAAGTATGAGCTGAATTTAACCTCTGTTTTAAAGGGGGTTGTCTTAAATTCGGAGTTATCTTCTATTTGGGTAAATACAGTAACGTTCTCTCTGTTGAAATGTGATACTGTGTTTAAAGGTAAAGTGTCGACTCCTGGCGCCCACAGAGCCCTGTGGTTGTCTTTGGTAGAATACAGGAGGGGCTTACCATTGCCATCTCCCGCACAGTATGAGATGATGCCTTTCAGCACCTTCCTATATCACTGCTGCCTGATATAGGTGTTTCCCATGGTCCGGGAAACATCCCAGCGGGGATTCGAATTGACAACCTTCTGCTTGTTAGTCAAGCATTTTCCCGCTGCACCATTAGGTGGCTATATGATACTGCATTTAGCCATCTCTAATAAATTGCAATTCAGTTATTTTGTATCCCCCATCATTTCCCACATGAAAATAGGAACATAATCAGCCAAATTCTCAACTGCACAAACTATCCTCTTCATTATCTTACAGACATAGGAAGCTGCCTTATACTGAGTCAGACCCATGGTCCATCCACCCTAGGATCATCTGCACTGACTGGCAGCAGCTTATCCAAGGTTTCGAACAGGAATCTTCCTGAGCCCAACCTAGAGATGTCCAGGAATGAGTCTGGGACCTTCTGCCTGAAAAGCAGATGCTCTACCATGGAGCGATGACCCCATTCCCACCTTTTCTATAGGTTTATTCTGAAGCAGCCTGTTCCACAGTGCTTTAAAAGCCTGGAGAGCAAGTCACCACAATGGTATATGGGAAACGCACAACTGTCCAAGAAGATGTTGTAAATGGGTTCAACATCTACCTTAGGAGCTGTAATATGAGCAATGGTTCCTTGGTATTCCAGCAGGTACATATTCATGGTTGTGCAGTAAACACATCAGTCCCCAGTATCATTTATAAGAGTGGGCTGGCACCAATGATTTCTAAATTTATCGGTGCCCAGAAGCTGAAGAAAATGCCTGGGTTTCTCCCAGTTAGAAACATCCATGGATTTTCAGGTGATGTCACTTCCAGTAAAGCAAATACTGACACCCCACTCAGACATGATGTTGTAAGAGTGTACGGACATCTGTACACATGTGCATGTGTTTGGGTGAATGGAAGTACCTGTTCTAGAATCCAGAGGAAAGAGTTGTGGTATGCAAGGGCAAGACAGTGGAGTTGAATCAAGAATATTAATGGTTTAATGAGACGGATATTATGTACAGAAGAGACAAGTGCAGACTGCTTTTCCGTGCTCTTGTTGCTGGCTGTTTGTTAGCCCCGCCTCTACTCCCGGATTGGACTACAAGGAACTCAAGCCCCATTCAAAATCTGGCCTGGATAGTGGAATGGATGAACCCAAAACACCACACCTGTGTTTATTTTAAAAATGAACCTGGCTACAGATCTCTCAAATGCATGGTACAGAGAAAAAGTGTACTGCTGTACCTGTGTTCAACAGAATGTGTGAATGAGACCTGTGTACGCTTGTTGCACAAGTGTTGAACTTAATGTCTGAATAGGGCTAATTGCTCAGAAGCACATATTTTATTTATTGTTTGATTTATATACCACTATTCATTAAAATAATCTCAAAGTGGTTATGACGACAGCTGGTGTGGCGTAGTGGTTAGTGTGCTGGACTAGGATCAGGGAGACCTGAGTTCAAATCCCCTTTCAGCCATGATACTAGCTGGGTGACTCTGGGCCAGTCACTTCCCCCTCAGCCTAACCTACCTCCCCGGGTTGTTCGGGGTGGGGTGGGGGAGAAACATAACTGTGCACACCACTCTAGGCTCCTTGGGGGAAGAGCAGGATATAAATGCAAAAATAAAAAGAAAGAAATATTTGCATATTGCTAGGGTTGGCACTGGAATGTTAAAAGAGCTAAATCAGAAGCACATAAGATTGTCCCTATGTTCACTGGAAATATTGAAAGGTTCTCATCAGGTTGTATCCCCCAAATAATCCCCCTTGGGTGGACAGGATTGTTCTTGATTTATTTTTTTGACAAAGGATAACCAATATCATTATTTGGTCCTCCCCTGCTCCCCCCTGGTTGTTTCTGGCTTCTGCTTCTTAGACAAAGAAACAGTTAATGCTTTTGCCACAAACAAAGTGAGTAAAGTTGAGAAGCCAGGCAGAGAGCGGCCTCTGCATCATCAATAAAACCATCAATTAACTTATAATTGCCAAATCTTGATTCCCGAGGATGATCTAAGAGGCAGAGGAAACCCAATTCGATTAACAAGTTCCAGATAAAGGCTGCAAAAAGTGTCGTCGTCTCCAATAAATAAAAGCAGCGAAATTGGAACTTGTACTTGGTGTAAGGGCTGAGCAAGCAACAATTGCCTTGCTGAAACTAATTGCAGTCCATTTAGACCAGACTTCTGCTCCTAAAATGTCACTGTGCACTCACGGGCAGGGTACAGAGCCCCTTGCATTCTATGGCACCCAGTATTCAGAGGTATACTCTCCTTCTGATAATGGAGGTTCCTTTCAAGAGCTGTAAGAAGATGTTATCTGGCACCCGTTGCCTGCAAAGTAGGGCTGAGATAAAATTCACTTGTGAACATGGGGCGATTTGTGTGTTTTTTAAAAGAGGACAGGGGACATGGAAATGGAGGGATTTGTTTGTTTGTTTGTTTATTCAATTACTATACCGCCCTTCCAAAAATGGCTCAGGAAGGTTTACAAAGAGGAATAATAAATAAATAAGATGGATCCCTTTCCCCAAAGGGCTCACAATCTAAAAAGAAACATGACACCAGCAACAGTCACTGGAGGTACTGTGCTGGGGGTGGATGGGGCCAGTTACTATTTCCCTGCGAAATAAAAGAGAATCGCTACGTTAAAAGGTCCCTCTTTGCCAAGTTAGCAGGGGTTTTAAAGAGGACAGGGGGCATGGAAATGGGGGAGAGTGACCCTCCAACATCAAAGCCATGCCACTAAAGTTGTTTGAAAGGCGCAAATGCTGAATATATACAGGGGAAAGCAAGTAGGGCTGGAAAAGACCTCTGTTGGATGCTGCCTCCTCTTTGCTCAGTTAGCAGATCTCCCTAGAGTTTGCACAGCCACTCTTCATTTCGTTTGCCCCTTGCGTCTCCAGGTAGGGCTGGAGAGCGGCTGCCGATCAGTGTAGACCAGGACTGCTTAACATTGGCCCTCCAGCTCTTTTTGGACTCCAGTTCCCATAATTCCCAGTCATAGTGGCCAATAGACAGGGATGATGGGAGTTGCAGGCCAACATCTGCAGGAGGGCTGAAGATGAGCGGCCCTGGTGTAGACAATATTGATTCTGGCACTGGGCCTCTTGACCGAGGGAACTGACACCCCTTTATGGAACAGGAGGCTTGCTAAAGAAATAGAAACTCTGAACTGCAGTTCAGGAGTAGGGAGCCTTCGTTTTGGTCCCACCATGATCCCAGTCCGATCCTTTGGATGTGGAGTTGCCCCTTGGGGGTGACCCTGCCATCAAAGACAACATAGGATCATAGGGACATAGGAAGCTGCTACATACTGAGTCAGACCCTTGGTCCATCTAGCTCAGTATTGTCTACACAGACTGGCAGGGGCTTCTCCAAGGTTACAAGCAGGAGTCTTTCCCAGTCCTATCTTGGAGATGCTGCCAGAGAGGGAATCGGGGACCTAGATGCTCTTCTCAGAGCAACCCTAAGGGGAATATCTTACAGTGCTCACACATGTAGTCTCCCATTCAAATGCAAACCAGGACAGACCCTGCTTTTCAAAGGGGCCATTCATGCTTGCTACCACAAGACCAGCTACCACAAGACCAGCGCTCCTCCCAGAGAGGGATTCTAAGCAGCTCTGCCACCCCACTTCTAAGGTCCATAATTGCTCATCCCACACTTAGAAGTATGAGTACGTGTACGACAAATATTGATATACTGCTTTTCAAGAAAGATCACCAAATCAGTTTACAGCAATATAAAACAAACAAACAAATAAATAAAATGGGTCCCTGTCCCCAAAGGGCTCACAATCGAAAAACAGACAGACAGCAGCAACAGCCACTGGAGGGATGCTGTGCTGGGGATGGATAGGGCCTGTTGCTCCCCACCCTGCTCAATACAGAGAATCGCCACTTTAAGAAGGTGCCTCTTTGCTCAGTTAGCAGGGGATGTCTTTTAAGCTGGCTCCCTATGACACAGCATAGCAAACCAATAGGTTAATTTGGCCCTGACCATTCCAGGCACACAAAACAGAGAAAATGTACAAGCAAAGGACGCAGCAGAAAAAGAGGCTCACGCAGCATCCTGATGAACAGGAACTAATAAGCATTCACTTGGCATCTGTTCATCTACAGACAAGACAAACCTACCACCAAGGAGGAGAGTGTCTTTGTGTTTTCTGTCTCTGGATCCAAATGCCCATAAAACATGCACAGCCCTTTAGAGGAGGAGGATGCTAATGTTGGCAAAAACGATCTTATGTGCGCATGTGGAAACAGCTGCTGATGTCAGCCCAGCTCGTGCGGTGCAAAAAGATGTCTCCTCCATATAACATCACGCGGCAATTTTCTCATACAAGGATTATCTGTCATCAAAAACAAAAGCCCGAAAAGGGGAAAGGAAAGAAGTGTGAGGAGGCAGAAAGCCCGTCGCTCTGATGGAATCCGCATTTTCGTCATGTGAAAAATATCTTAATTTTCACTTATATTGCTCGCCTGTAGCTAAAGGCTATTAAAACTAATAAAACTAAATCATTTGTGACAGATCTTAGAAAACAGTTTCAGCTCTGTGCTGCACTCTGGAATGCTCATTAGAAAGAGTGGTTTTCTTTTCGGAAGAATGCACGCCGAATGCTTAAAAACGTGTTCCCTCCAAGTTTTTGACAAGTAGCACAGGCTTTTCAAGGAAATGTTTGACATTAGGAAAAAAGAAAGTGAGAGAGAGAGAGATTGTGGCCCTGTTGCCATTTCAAATATGATTGGAAGAGGAAGCATCAAAGCAGAAAGCATTCGGATGCAATGTGGCGGTAACAGACAAAAATCAACACATTTTGCGTCTGATTTTGAACGTTTCCTGGCATTAGTATAAACAAGCCATTTTGCATGCGTTTTTGGATGCTGGATTTGAGATCACAAATTAGCCACCTCCCCCACAGGGCTTTCTGAAGGTGTCAGGTGTCTGAGAGTAGGGCACATCAAAGGATTACCCAGGATGCAGGTTCCCTGTCTCCAGCCAGTACAAACTGCTACCCAGGAGGTGAGAGGCAGAAAATGGGAAGAATTCAGAGAATTCAAGCATTAGGAAAATAGGAAGCAGCCTTACACTGAGTCAGACCTTTGGTCGATCTAGCTCAGCACTGTCAACACTGGCCAGCAGCAGCTTCTCCGAGATTTCAGGCAGCAGATTTTCCCCAGCCTTACCTGTAGATGCTGCCAGGGTGTGAACCCGGGACTTTCTGCATGCCAGGCAGATACTGGACTATGGCTTCACCCCATATATCAGGCTTTCTTAACCTTGAGTCCCCAGCTGTTTTTGGACTACAACTCCCATCATCCCCAGCCACAATGGCCAACAGCCAGCAATGATGGGAGTTGTAGGCCAACAGCCTCAGGAGGGCTGCCTTCTCCCCTGCTTTTGTTGCAGGGCACAGGCTTAAAAAAAGAAGAAGCTTTTGACGCTGGTTGTATTTTAATCAAATTAGATGCTGCTGATGTTGTTTATCGCATTGTCTGATTTTACTGCTGTGTTTATTTCTGTGCCCTGCTGCTGCTGTTTTATTGTATTCCTCATTGCTGTGCCTGCATGTTTCACATTATCATGCTATTATTTGTCTTGTTTTAATTTTGATGCCGCTGTTAGTGGCTCCAGTGCCAATTGGGGAGAATGGGTCACTTTCGCCCTCTTCATCCTGAGAACGGTTCAGGGATGAGAGACTTGATGCTACTGGGTTCAGACGTATGGGGAACCGGAGGCAAAGCCCGCAGAGGTCCCCAAATCTGAATGTCCAAATGTGGGAAATTGCAGGATGGCCCCTGTGTCAACCCGTTGGTTCACCCACCAAACGCCAATCTGAGCACTTGGTTTTTAGTAAGGTTCATTGCTCGGGCCTCCGGTTGGCAGTTGTCTCCATTATGTCCAAAGTCAATAATGGAGGCAGCCTTCTCCAGGACTGGAGTTGAGGGAAGGAACCTCCTCCCTCTCTCCATCCCAATTGACCGCCGTGGCTGTCCATCAATCAAGGGAGGAAGCCCACCGGCCAGTTCCCCCTCCTCTCTGCAGTCTCGAATTTGGATAGGTAAGCGGGTGGGGCAGAGAGGTTCCATATTATGCCTGAACCTCCAGTGACTGTTGCTGGTGTCTGTCTTGTGTTTCCTTTTAGATTATGAGCCCTTTGGGGACAAGGATCCATCTTGTTTGTTTGTTATTGGTCTATATAAATCGCTTTGGAAATATTTGTTGAAAAGCAGTATATAAATATTTTGTTGTTGTTCTTTTTGTTGTTCTTGTTGTTGTTCTTGTTGTTGAACCGGGTCAGTGTCTCCTGAGCTGGCCCCCCAGAGACATCTTTTGACATCCCTGCCTCTGTTCTTGGAGATTCAGGGGTGACTTCGGAGATCTGGAAATGGTGGAAGAGACCAGACAGGTTGTGGCCACCTTCATGTGTGAGGGACCTTCCGGGGAGGTAGGGCCTGCTACATTTGTCAGAGAGAATTCCAAGTCACTAATGTCAAAGGGTTGACTGGGATTGGAAAGAATGCTGAATAATGGAGTTTGCTGGGTGTCTGTTTTCTGCATTCTGCCCTGTAGTGTTCTTTGCACAGGAGAGGGTAGGAGCTCTTATCGTTGGGGGAGCAGGATCTGGGACTGGAACTTCTGCCGAGCTTCGTTTTTCATGCAGGAAGAGTCAGAGTCAGCTGTGTGGCACTTCTTCCTTCCAGCACCAGATTTTATTTACAGGCCTAGAACAGCAAAACAAATACAGTACAAATACAATATACTACTCTCATAGGAACATAGGAGGCTGCCTTATACTGAGTCAGACCCTTGGTCCATCTCACTCAGTATTGTCTACCCAGACTGGCAGTGACTTCTCTAAGGCTTTAGGCAGGAATCTCTCTCAGCCCCTATCTTGGAGATGCTGCCAGGGAGGGAATTTGGAACCTAGATGCTATTCCTAGAGCAGCCTCATCCCCTAACAAGGATATTTTACAGTCCTCACATGCAGTCTCCCATTTAAATGTAAACCAGGGCAGATCCTGCTTTGCAAAGGGGACAATTAATGCTTGCTATCAGAAGTCCAGCTCGCCTTAAAAACTTTTTTTTCTTATTTTCCCCTACCCGCCCCCCTGGTTTTCTCCCATGTCTTCACATCTCTACTCTCAACTGTCAGCTATGGCAAATACCAAATTACAATGACATATAACTATTATTACTCTTGCAACTATTTCCGCTAAGCTGCCAATGTTAATCAACATTCTCAAACATCGACAGAGTGTGAAATTCTTTCACAATGGATGCTACAAGCGAATGAAGTGCATGCAACAAGTTTTTCAATTTGTTTCAATTTCAAACCAAATTCCGAAAATTCATTTCAAATGCAAATCAAATTTGAATCTGGTCCAAAAATTCAATTTGAATCAAATTTGATTTGATTTGACCCTGTTTTGGGGCATCTTTCTTTTTAGCCAATCAGGAGGCCTGAATGGTTTAAAAAAGGTGCCAAACAGCTCTTGAATCAAATTTGAGTTGAATTTCAAAAATTTGATTGGAATCTGAATCAAATTGTCCTTTTAAGGGGTGATTCAATTTGAATCCAAATCATTCGAATCAATCGGATTGTAGCCAAATGTATTTGAATTCAAATCGATTTGAACATCCCTGTGACAAGCTGCTGTGCGGAATTGAGCAATGTTATATATCAACACTGAATTCTGATCAGCCAAAAGATAATGTACATTAAAATCATTTGAATGTCCTGGCATATTTACAAAAACAGGTAAAATAAGAATTTTTCTGAGTTTATGGTAAAAAGAGTATAACAAATTGTGCCCTGATGTTTCCTCTGATTCAGAGCCATATGGACATATTTGGTCTACATATGGTATGTATTGAAATCTTTCTTCAAACAGTGCCCTTCCTTCCAAGAGGAAATCCTTCCTGTTGGTTAAGAGTGGCCCTCACAAGATTACTAGTGCCTCATCAGACCATGAGTGATCTAGGGGAAAGTGAGACCCCAACCACGTCACTTGAGAAAAGAGAGCTCTTGACTTTACAGCGGAAGCCAGAGGATTCTATCAACTCTAGTGATGATCCACAATGGAGGGGAAAGGTTTATTGAGCCATATACAGAGAACCCACATAGCCAGTCGGCAGCACGTCAGAAGAGATGCCTCTGGGGAGCCCACAGGCAAGTGGTGAGGGCATGCCCCCTCTCCTGAGGTTATGTCCCTGCAATTGATATTTAGAGGCACCTTGCCTCTGAGGCTGGAAGTGGCCTAGAGCCCTCAGACTAGTAGCTAGTCATCTTTTTTTCTAAACAAAAAACATTGACACCACCATCACCTCACTGCAATGCCTACAGAGAAGCAACAGAAAAAATGGTAGAACTTATTAAAACAATCTTCTTGTTCCAATTCCTGTACATTTTGTGTCTAGGGTGGCAGTTTCCCCATATCCTGGACAGGAGGTCAGCTTTGTGGATAGTCCAGGCCAATTTTGCACATGGGGCAATCCTTCTTGAACAGGATCTATGTGCGAGGGGGAGGTTACTGGCTGAGAAACCAAATAGAATTGCTAATACAATAGGCCCTCTCCTCAGTCAGGTTTGGACTTAGTAAGCAATTATTTTTAGATGCAGAGCATCTTGCCTTTGTGGGAATGGGTTGTGCTACATTGTCCTTTGGGTCCCTTAAACTGTACGGTTCTATGTACTCCATTCTTTTCTCTTGCTTTGATCTAGAGCTCGCTGGAGAAAGGTAATTGTTTGCTATAAAGACCAATGGCAGAGAGGGACTGTGGCAAACGGAGCAGTTGGTGGCATTCCTTCGTGGATTCATTAGAGGCATGCTTCGTTAATTGTGCACGGCATTTTAGCAAAATAATTTTGCCATATGTTATGGATTCCATCTGCCCTGATCTAGCAAGAGAGACTGTTTCTTTTGCCAAAGAAGTTGACAAGCATTGCCACCAAAAATCTGATGCATAGGAAAGGGAGGTATCGGCTAGGGAGGTTTCTGAAATTATCCTCATCTGAAATTCTCTGAGGATTTGGGAGTTCTGAGCACCGTTCTCTATAACAAGGATTTCCAGATGTTGTTGACTACAACTCCCAGCATCCCCAGCTGCAATGGACTTTGCCTGGGGATTATGGGAGTTGTAGTCAACAACATCTGGGAATCCATGTTGGAAGGAAGACTGGTTCTGAGAAGTAGAATGGATTCTTAAGTGGAATGGATTGATTAGGAATCATACATTGTTCCTTTATGTCTGAATTTTCTACAGAGCATGAGCCACACACCATTGGCTGTAGCTTTCAGTTCCTTCAATTTATTCGCATCTCATCCCAATTCATATGCAGTAAGATTCTCCAAATAAGAGTGAGGGTGGGAAACATGACTTCCTTTGGGTGCTCTGATTTGGTTTTATGATAAGCTTGCCATCACTCTGATTTGGCTTTATGATGGTGTCGGGTGGCTACTTATCCTCACTCTGATTTGGCTTTATGATGATATCAGATGGCTTCTTGCCCTCATTGTGATTTGGCTTTATGACAAATGGCTTTTTGTCTTCAGTCTAACATCATGTGGATTAGGTGCAGTGTTCCCTGTAACAGGAATTCCCAGACATTGCTGACTACAGCTTCCATAATCTCAAGCCAAAAGCCGTTGCAGCTGGGGATGATGGGAGCTGTAGTCAACAGCATCTGGGAATCCTTGTTACAGGGAACACTGGAAAGGAGCTGAACTTACTTTTAAAATTTATTTTTAAGGATATTTGTAGAATCCAAGGGAAAGAGTCGTGGTATGCAAGGGCAAGGAAGTGGAGTAGAAACAAGGAATATTCTTGTTTTAATGAAATAGATATTATGTACAGAGAGGTAAGTGCAGACTGATTTTCTGTGCAGCTGGCTGTTTGTTAGCCCCACCTCAACTCCCAGGCTGGAATACAAGTAATTAAAGCCCCATTCAAAAGGTGGCCTGGATCAAGGAATGGGTTAACCCAAAACACCACAGTAGTCACCAGCAGTGGACAACATAATCACTGGCCATCAGAAAGTTCATTCCTGTTCATTTCCCCCAATTCATCCCTTCTCCAAAAGTCTCCTCTGCCAGCAGTATGGCAAATTGTGGAGGGGGTGGGTGGGTATTTTGACTCAGCACTAACTAAAAAAGGTCCCATACTAACTACTGATATCTCTCTGAATTCACTTTGACTAACTTTATTTAGTCGATTATTTATTGATTATTAAAAATAGAAATGGTTTGGGTAGAGCACAAGTCAGTAATTAATGGCCGCTGTTTGATTTCTAAATGACCCAGGTAGCCATCCTGGAGGCTGAACTGAGCCAGATGCAAATTCTGCTCAAAGCCAATTTATGTCCCGATTTAAGCCGTGTGCGTTGTCGGTTCTCAGCTCTCTCCTCCAAGCTGCCCATTCGCGTTTTATTCCCTCTTGCTTTCCACTTTGGCTTGCAGTCCCTTGCTAGCTCTTAATCAGTTTGCATGGTCATTGAAGTCATGGGGGGTGATTTGTTCAAGTAAAATAGGAAATTGAAACAGAGCAGGGATCTGGATACAACACTGTCCGCTTTTCATCCCCCCCTCCAACACTACCTTTATTGTTCACTTCAGCTGTTCCTTTTCTTCATGGTCATGAGTTGAAATAAATTAAACTTCCCAGAGGCGAAACGGCTCCGAGATCAAATTGGAATATATTGATTAGGCTCTTTGAGGGCTGATGGATTGGCCTCTCTTGCTTTATAAACACATTTACCAACGCCCGCTCAAGAACAGTTACTTAGGAGCGATGTTGGTGTAAAACGGCGAGTCTGCTCAGTACACCTGTAGCCTCAGAGCCATCCAGTCAAGGAACATCACCTGACTGATAGAACAAGGCGCAGCTCTCCTGTGACACAGTACGAATACGGCAAATGATTACACACTGCTTTCCAGCAGATGTTCCCCAAGCGGCTTACATAGATATAAAATAAATCAATCAAATGGCTCCCTGTCCCCGAAGGGCCCACAATCTAAAAAGAAGGAAAAAAGAAACATAAGACACACACCAGCAACAGCCACTGGAGGGATGCTGTGCTGGGGTTGGATAGGGCCAGTGGCTCTCCCCCTGTTATATAAAGGGAATCGCCACTTTTAAAAGCTGCTCAGTTGGCAGGGGTGGCCCACAGTGCCGAAGGATTGGGAGGAGAGCCGCTCTTACGGGAGCGAGTACGGATTCATTGTCCCCTTTGCTAAGCAGGATCTGCCCTGACTTGCATTTAGATGGGTGAGAGCTGCCTGCTGTAAGATCTGCCCCTAAGGGGATGGGTCCATCTGTAACTCAGTGGCAGAGCATTTATTTTATTTTTACTTTTTAGTACATTTATATACCATCTCCTACAAAGAAGTCCCTGGGCGGTTGACAATATAAAACCAAGTCAATGGTTTTATATGGCATCGGCAGAAGGGACTCCCAAGTATCAGTCCCTGCCAGCATCTCCAGGTAGGGCTGAGAGAGATTCCTGCCTGAAACGTTAGAGGGCTGCTGCTGCCAGCCAGAGCATATGCAACAAGCTAGAAGGATCAAGATGTCGCTGCTGGTCAGTGCAGAGAATCCTCAGCTGGATGGACCAAGGTTCTGCCTCGGTATAAGGCAGCTTCCTATGTTCCTATGAGATGTATCCAAGGCCATGTGATAGGGTGGTTAAGTCAGTCCATGGAGAACTTGGAAGGAAAGGAGGAGGAGTTGCTGGTTGCTGTGATAAGGAGAGGGTAGACACGAGGAAGAACATCACAACTTCAGGGGCTGATCAGGGGCCTAGAGCACCTTCCTTAAGGGGTAAAGCTACAACACCAGGGGCTTTTTCCTTTAGGAAAAAAAGCCAACTGAGGGGAGACATGAGAGAGGTCTATAACATCATGCATGTGGTGTGGAGGAAGTGAGACATTTTCCTCCCTCTCGCATAACACTAGAACCAGGGGTCATCCCATGAAAGTGATGGCCAAGCAATTTAGGACCGACAAAAGGAAGTACTTCTCCATACAATGTATAATCAACCTGTGGAATTCTCCGCCAAAAGATGTGGTGACAGCCAACAACCTGGATGGCTGTAAGAGGGGCTTAGATAAATTCATGGAGGACAGGTCTATCAACGGCTACTAGTCTGAGGGCTGCAGGCCACCTCCAGCCTCAGAGGCAAGATGCCTCCACATACCAGTTGCAGGGGAGTAACAGCAGGAGAGAGGGCATGCCCTCACCTCTTGCCTGTGGGCATCTAGTGGGCCACTATGTGAAGCAGGATGCTGTACTAGATGGGCCTTCTTGGGCCTGATCCAACAGGGCTTTTCTTATGTCCTCCAAACCACAAATTTTGGCCACGGAGTTATGGATTGGAGTAGAGAGGCTGTGATGTCACAAAGGAAAGTCCAAGAGGAGAAGCTTGCAGAAGCCAAGGCAGAAGATCTCCGGGAAGCATGAATCAGAATGGTCACAGAAGGCAGGTTCCGCTTTTCCCATTCACAATGTTGTGTACACACACACACACAGAGGCATCAACATTCATGCTACTTTGTGTACTCTGAGGTCTGGTCTGCCCTGATGCACAGCTAACCTGTTGCAAAGCTTATGTTGCTCATTCTAAGTGGCTTTCCATTTCACAATGTCGTGGACAGAGAGAAAGGCATATTTTTATGTCTATAATAAATGTTAGTGTTCTTTTGTATGTTCTGTTTACAGACACATATATTAGTTCCTTTGTGTGCTTTTAGTGTTCTCTTGTGTGCTCCATTTACTGAGACACAGGTGACCTCTTGCAAAGCTTATATTGCTCATTCTAAGTGGCTCAACAGAGCTGGTATTCTGGGCCCCATTGCCCCAAATGGCATTATCTCCAGCTTGGAGGCCTTGACACTTTCCCTCCTGAAAAGGAAATCAAAGCCCTCTTTACTTTCTGGCACATAACTCTGTTCAAAGGCCTGAAGACATACATCCTAATTGAGGATGGGCCGAGTGAGTTATCTTCCGCGTCAGGGAGGAGGAGTTCTATTCTGTTCACATTCCATTAAAGCAGGAAACATACTGGATATCAAAGGGAAATTTATGTAATATATTCCTGCATTGTTCAGTGTACAGCATCATGTTTTATGCAAGCGGAAGCAGCAAGGAGCTTTTCACCCTCCCGTCTTTAATAGGCAGGCAGCAACGCGACAGTAAAACAACAAATAGGAGAACTGGCAGAAGATAAACCTCCCATTTTATGGGTGGCTTCTGCCATGGTTATTAGGGGAGGCAAAAGTCTATGGGGCATTTTGGAGAAATGAGAGAGAGAGAGAGAGAGACTTAACGGGGCATTGGCAAATCCCGTTTCAACACAGAAGCAGAGCTTTGATCTGTACACAGACATTTATATATATATATGCTTCAAGAGAGTCCCTATTTAAGAGGGGCAGTCTCTGTTATCTGTCCCTTACGGTGTGCAGACGCTCTCCAAGAAGTTTCACTTGTATGATAGAAAGTTGTTGGACTTCCCATGAAAATCCCCGGGGGAGTTCTGAATGTCACTTTTGAAAACCTTGGGAGATATTGCTTTGGATTTTACTTTTTAAAGATGTTAAAATGCACACACACCAGCTGGCTTATACTGAGTCAGACCCTTGGTCCACCTAGCGCGTGATTATCTGCACTGACTGGCAGTGGCTCTCCAAGACAGCGGGGAGGAATCTCTCCCAGCCTGACCTGGAAATGCTGCCACGTAGTGAACCTGGGATCTTCGGCATGCAAAGCAGAGAATATCTTATAACACTCGCATGCAGTCACCCATCCAAAGGAACATAGGCACACAAGAACAGCCATGCTGCATCAGGCTCAAGGCCCATCTAGACCAGCATCCTGTTTCCCACAGTGGCCCACCAGATGCCTCTGAGAAGCCCACAGGGGTGAGGGCTTGTCCCCCTCTCCTGCCATTGCTCCCCTGCAACTGGAATTTAGCAGCATCTTGCTTCTGAGGCTGGAGGTGGCCCTCAGCCACCAGACTAGTAGCCAATGATAGACCTATCCCTCCATGGCATGCCCTCTCTCCCGCTGCTGCTCCCCTGAGCAACCAAAGGGGACAATTCATACTCTACTTCAGGGCTGCTCAACTTCAGGCCTCCTGCAGATGTTGCCTTACAACTCCCATAATCCTTTGCTATTGGCTACAACTCCCATAATCCCTTGCATTGATCCATAGAGTGGTCGAGAGTCGGACACTACTGAACGGATACAGAGAGATTGGCTACTAGCCTTTGGCTGGGGATTATGGGAGCTGTAGTCCAAAAACAGGTGGGGCAGGGGGCTCCAGGTTGAGCAGCCTGCTCTGTTTTATTGGCTTTTAGGAGATGTCTTTGTCTGCCTCAAGAGGGCCTGAAGATATATGCCTGCCCCTAAAGGTTAAAACGGAACACACCGGTCACTGAAGAGACTCTATACTCTCCTGCTGCTAAAACGAAGAGAGCCGCCATTTTGAATGGGTGCCTCTTGGCCCACTTCACAGGGGGCACTTAACCTGAGGAGGCCACTCCTCTATTATTGATGGCGCACCTGCCCACCAGTGGTCCCTCTAATAGGGATTCCCAGATATTGCTTACGACAACTCCCAGCATCCCCAGCTGCAGTGGCCTTTGGCTGGGGATTGTGGGAGTTGTTGTCAACAACATCTGGGCATCCCTGTTAGAGGGCACACTGCTGCCCACTCTCCTGTTCAGTCAGCCAAGTTCCCGGAGCTGTTTCCATGGCAGAAGGAAGGAGAAGCTGGTCCCCTGCCCCAAAGAGGCTCCAAATCAAAGAAGAAACACCAGCTGCAGCCACTGGGAGGGACACCATGCTGGGCTACACAGGGACAGTCGCTCTCCTCTCATTAAACGGAAGAGAGCCGCCATTTTAGAAAGGCCCCTCCTTGGCCCAGTTAAAGGCTATTTCATGAGGCCGAACTTTCCCTGAGGGCCGAGTGCTCATTAATTATTGATGGAGCACCTGCCCACGCTCCTTTTCAGTCAGCCAAGTTCCCGGAGTTGTTTCCATGGTGAAAGGAAGATGGTTCTCTGCCCCAAGGGGCTCCCAATCCAAGAAGAGACCCCAGCGACAGTCACTGGATGGATGCTCTCTTGCTGCATTAAAACGTATCTGTCTGGCCTGGCTTTCCGGGGTTTTTAAATTGGTTTTAATATTTTAAGCCGGTTTCAGGGTTTTTAATTACTGTGATTGTTTAATTGTTGTTTTAAAATGTTTTTAAATTGTTAATTGTTGTTATATTGTTTTTAATTTTTGTTTTAGCTCTTTACTGTTTTAATGGTTTGTTTTAATTGTCCTGAGCCATTTTGGAAGGGCAGTATCAAAATCAAAATCAAAATCAAAATCAAAATCAAGATCAAAATCAATCAAAATCAAAATCAAAATCAAAATCAAAATCAAAATCAAAATCAAATAAATAAATAAACGAAGGGAGCCGCCATTTCGAATTGGTGCCTCCAGTTAAGTGGCCACTTAATAAGGTTGATCATTGCCTGCTTTGCAACCAAAAAAGTTCCCAAAGTGCTTTCCATGGCAAAAGGAATGAGAAGATGGTTCCCTGCCCCAAAGGGTACCCAATTCAAGAAGAGACCCTAGCAACAGCCCCTGGAGAGGCTCTGTGCTGGGGTTGGATAGGGACAGTCAGTGCCAGATTTAGGAACAAATGGAGTAAGCTATATCTTAGGGCCTCACGTTATAAGGGGCATCTGAATCCCCTCCAAAATGATTGACTATCTAGTTTGAAATAATTGGTTGGGAAACGAAGGAGGAAGGAAAGCAGACTCTAAAATAGAGAGTATTCTTATCTTCTGGTAAGACAAAAATACACTTATGTGGCTGCACACTGTCCTGGACGAAGAGCAGAACATACATGTAACACGTAAATATATGAATATGATGAATATTTATATGTCACTTCCCCAAAAAAGCTCCCAAAGCAGTTCACATAGATATGAAAGAAAGAAAGAAAGAAAGAAAGAAAGAAAGAAAGAAAGAAAGAAAGAGAAAATGCCTCCCTGTCCCCGCAAAGGGCTCACCATCTAAAAAAGAAACATAAGAGATAGACCCCAGCCACAGCCACTGGAGGGATGCTGTGCTGGGGATGGATAGGGCCAGTTGTTTTTCCCCTGCTCAATAAAGAGAATAAGTAAATAAATAAAATAAACACATTTTCAAGGGCAGCCCCATGTAGGTCAGATTATAGTTATGAAAATGGGCGTGAAGATGGCAGAGAGAAAATTTCCCACACCATTCAGAGTGTTATTCTTTTAGCTGTGGCAATTGGTGCCATCTGGGGGAACGAACGCTCATTGTTATTTCAGACAAGGTCTAGAGATGTGTAGAGAAGGAAAAGAAGTGATAGTATTGCAAGACTTTGGGTTTTCGGTGTGCTATCGTGCTTTTATTCTCTGATCATCCAGTGGCAAATTTGTGATGGTGTCCAAAAAGCCTTTTAAAGTTTTTACAACACACAAAAAACCAATATACAATTGTATCAGTATTGGCAGAGGAATGAAAATGAAAAATGAGCAGGAAAGCCCTCCCAAGATAACTCCATGGAGAGAGAAGACCATTTTGTTCATTGCGAAACAAATCCTGACCTTTTCCTCTTTGCAAAAATGATTGCAATTTTACCCTAATTGTTTAGGGGTGGAGATGATGTGTTATCACCCCTTCAAGCTGGATATGTGACAATGCTGTCACTAATTTTCCATTTCTAAGGGAGTGGCCATTGCCAGAAATCATGATTGGCATCCATCCCCTGAGAGAGCCCCGATGCCCAGAATTTGTGGGCTTGCTTCATGGACCATTTTGGGCCCTCAAACATGAAGGTGCCCCACCTGGCACAGAGTGGACAAAGAGATAGCTGGGACTGTCCATCCTTTTTAATGCTTTGGCCATTTTGGCATCACTCCAATAGTCCAGAAAAACACACACAAGATGTTTCTGTATCCTTTCCATTTCAATTGCAAGCTCTTGCTGCTTGACCTCTTTTGGGTTTCCTGTTCTCTGTGTGTGTCCTCTGCACAATCATAATATAGCTATTATTATTTTCCAGTAAAATCAGTCTTCGATAAGCAAACACAGAACGAGAAACAAAAGCCTTGATCGCCATGGAAACAGCCCAAAGCCTGACGTATCTAATGGTGATTTTTCTCCAGAAGAAGTCCTTGAAACCTCTTTTGTTTCTTGCTTTGAAGCTGTTGTTTTTCTTTTTAAAGGGGAAGGGAAGAGTGCTTGAGCAGAGGAGCATTGGCTTCAGGGAATACAGAGAACTGGTCTGGTGGAAGCAAGCATGACTTGTCCCTTTGCTAAGCAGGGTCTGACCCAATTTGCATTTGGATGGGAGACTACATGTGTGAGCACTCCTTAGGGGATGGGGCCATAGAAGAGCATCAACATGCTTGAAACCATGGAGAGCCACTGCTAGTCAGCATAGACAGTACTGAATTAGATGCATCAAGGATATAGGAACATAGAAAGCTGCCGTATACTGAGTCAGACCACTGGTCCATCTAACTCATTGTTGTCTACCCTGACTGGCAGTGGCTTCTCCAAGGTTACAGGCAGGAGTCTCTCTTGGAGATGCTGCCAGGGAGGGAACTTGGAACCTTCTGCTCTTCCCCGAGCGGCTCCATTCCCTCAGGGGAATATCCTCCAGTGCTCATACTTCTAGTCTCTCCTTCATATGCAACCAGGGCAGACCCTGCTTAGCCAAGGAGACAAGTCTTGTCAGACCCTGCTTAGCCAAGGAGACAAGTCTTGTGCTTGCTACCACAAGACCAGCTCTCCTCCCTGACTATATGACTCAGCAGCATCTTATGTTCCAATGGCCACATTTGCACATAACATAGAACTGCAGGTACAATGGATCTGCGGTTCCACTCCCCAGCCCTACCCACCCTGTTCTGCCATCTGCATTTGGATGAAATGGAAAGCAGGCTCTCTTGCAGTCAAGGAGACTGCAGGGAGGAGGGGGGATTGGCTGTGCAGGTTTCATTCTTGCTTGAAGGACAGCCTGCACAGCCAATCACAGCCAGAGTGAGGGAGCCTCAACTCTGGTTGGTGCTCATGCAGCCTCCAGTGCTGCATTGGGACGAAACGCTCCACAACTGGAACCCTGGTTATGAGCAGCGGAACACACTACAATCTGAGGGTTGAAACAGGAGTTTGCGGAGCACAACCTCGGGTCGCTTTCGAAAGGGGACTGGAGTCACGTGGATTCGGGTGTTATGGTGGGGGAAACCTCAGGCTCCTGCCACTCCAGTGCAGCACATTCCGTGCAGATGCAGCCTATGTTTAGAGCTGGAATGGGCTGCTAATGGATTCCTCTCCATTTGGAGGGTTCACTTAAGATGACTGCAGCACGAGTTAGAAGTGAGAAGGCAAAGTGAAAGGAAACATCATATAATGCAGGTGGCTGATGTGAGCCTGCCATTTAGTAGGCTGCGAAAGTCGCCGTGGCAGGTTGAGCACACAGGCAGCTAATGAGCAAAGGGGGTGCACATTCGCCCACCCAAACTGATTCTTTCTCCCCGCCGGCCACCCCCTCCTTTGCTCGGCAGGAGTGATGGCATTATGAAGGGCTTTCAACTCCACCGCTGCTAATTTAAGAATAAGTGACCTAATTAGGATTGCTGGAGGGAGCTGGTGGGGGGGAGGAGGAGGAGGAGGAGGGGGCAGCAGCGTCAGAGCATGGGGCCCATCCAGACCCCATGTGTGTGGTGTGACAGGCAGGCTTCCAGCGGCAGCAGGGAAGGGCAAAAATAAACTCAGGTTTGGGATGTGCCTGGAATTCTTATCCAAATTGCTCCCTAAATTTTGGAGTTCCCAGTTACCTGGCCTCTATTTATAGGAACACAGAAAGCTGCCACCTACTGAGTCCTTGGCTCAGTATTTTCGTCTCTGACTGGTGGCTGCTCTCCAGGTGGCAATTTTTGTAGGCCCATCATGCAGTCACCTTGCTACAAGTAAGCAGGCTCAGGCCCCATCAACACCTGGATGGGATACTGCTTTGGGAACTCTAAACTGAATTGCAGCATGGAATAACCATTCGCATAGCCTGCAGGGGTATGTCTGATTCAGGAACCCAGAGGGGAGAAGAAGACACAATATCAGCTGGAGCAAACCATACAAAACAACAACAACAACAACACTTTGTAAATTGAGATTGGGCCATAGCTCAGTGGTAGAGTGTTTGCTTTACATGCAGAAGGTCCCAAATTCAATCCCTGGCAGCATCTCTAGGTAGGGCTGGGAGAGACTCCTGCCTGAAACCTTGGAGAGATGCTGCCAGTCAGCGTAGACAATCCTGATCTAGAGGCACAAAGGGACTGACTCGATCTAAGGCAGCTTTCTAGATCCTGGTGGCTGTGTGCTTGGAGGCAAGATGATGTCACCCTCACAAGGGATTATGGGGATGGAAGCTTCCTAGCTCATCCCATGCCACTTACTGGCAGCAGCTTCTCCAAGTTTGCAAGCAGGAGTCTCTCTCAGCCCTATTTGGAGATGTGAGGGAGGGAACCGGGAACCTTCTTCATGCAAGCCTGCTGGTGCTCTTTCCAGAGCAGCCCTGTCCCCTAAGGGGAATTTCAATTCAATTCAATTCAGTTTATTACGATCAAAGATCAGCACACAGATCAAATCCAGATACAAGGGGAATATCTCACAGTGCTCAAATGCAATCTCCCATTCAGATACAAACCAGGGAAGACCCTGCTCAGCAAAGGGGAAAATTCATGCTCATTACCAGAAGCCTAGCTCTCCTCTCCTCTGTCCCACACAGTACTAGGGAATCTTCAAACACTTGGCACAACCGGCAAACTTATTAATTCATGGTGAGCACAGGCCATTTGCCAAATAAACGGCTCAGAACTGGAAAAGCATTAAACAAAATCTTGCAGGGAGCCTGGCTTTATTCTTGATCTGTCTTAACATTTTCCTATTTTATTTATTTTTAAATGGTCCTCTTCCGAGGGTTGAACCTCCATGTGCCGAATCCTTTCATCCTCCACTCCCAGATTTCAGATCGCGCCAGCACTGTGAAGCCAAGGAGTGCCAGGGATTTGGGGCAGACAGCAGTTGTTTAGAACATGATTTAAACCTTCATCTGCAGAACACTTTCAGGAAATTTGTTGGAAGGTTACTGTACTTCTGTCCCAACTTCATAGCAAACATCTATGAAGGCCAACATCTGCAGGAGGGCTGAAGTTGAGCAGCCCTGGTCTACAGCATTCCACTGTCCATTGGACCAGCATTGCCACCACAAGCAAGGTCCTCTCTTACTCCTCATTTCCCCAACTACTATCTCTCCACGTTTCCCCTGCTTTTATCCTGGGCAAGATCTGCCCACTCAATTCCACTGCCTCAAAATGGATGGTGAAATTGCATGACCTTCTGAGCAAGGCACCACCTGGGTGCTACAATGAGAACGTTCTGTTGCCTTCACATGCCTGAAATGAAGACATACAACGTAGGGTTCAACCGTGGACCACAGCTTTTATTGAATGGTGGATCTGATTGGGAGTTTGACTCTGTGCTTCTCCTCTCTGTCTAGGCTGTGCAAAACCAGATCCAGTCCAGCTTTCCCCCGATGCGGGGCCATCCCATCTGCTAGGCCAGGTGAAGGCAACCTTGGTTCTGGCTGGGGAATGCTGGGAGTCGTAGTTCAACAACAGCCAGAGAGCCGAGGTTGCCTGCCGCATACTACGAAGACCTAGGTGGTCATCGAGGGCAGTAGTTTTTGGGAGGCATATCAAGAGTGCCAGCTAGTCTTTCTCGGTCTCTTCCATCTCTTCTGTTGCATCCCAGAAACACTGAACACAGTGGTGCAAGAAAGTAAGACGTAATCCTGCCCCCCAAATGCTTGCACATTCTGCACCTACAAATACACACTCCAAAATACTGGATCTCCAAATTCACAGTGTGGTGTTTTTGGTTCATCCATTCCCCGATCCAGGCCAGCTTTTGAATGGGGCTTTAGTTACTGGTATTCCAGTCTGGGAGTAGAGGCTGGGCTAACAAGCAACCAGCAGCAAGAGCACCGAAGGCAGACTGCACTTGACTCTTGGTAGTATCATATCTATTTCAGTGAATGAATTTATTATGGCCAGTGACCAGCAATCAGCAAATAAAAATAAAAGTAGTAATCAAGATAAAAGAAAATGAGATCAGAACAATGGAGCTAGACAGTAGGACAGCAAAGTATACAGAGATCTCAGTCTCCCATAAGAACATAAGAACAGCCCTGCTGGATCGGGCCCAATGCCCATCTAGTCCAGCATCCTGTTTCATAGAGTGGCCCACCAGATGCCGCTGGAAGCCTATAGCAGGAGTTGAGGGCATGCCCTCTCTCCTGCTGTTACTCCTCTGCAACTGGTACTCAGAGGCATCTTGCCTTTGAGGCTGGACGTGGCCCTCCGACTAGTAGCCGTTGATAGACCTCTCCTCCATGAAGTTATCCAAGCCATCCAGGTTGCTGGATGGCTGTCACCACATCTTGTGACAGATAATTCCACAAGTTGATTATGTGTTGTGTGCAAAAGTAGTTCCATTTGCGGGTCCTAAATTTCCTGGCAATCAATTCCATGGGATGACCCCTGATTCTAGTGTTATGTGAGAGGGAGAAGAATTTCCCTCTATCCACTTTCTCCACTCCATGCATGATTTTATAGACCTCTATCATGTCTCCCCGCAGTCACCTTTTTTCTGAACTAAATAGCCCCAGGTGTTGTAGCCTTGCCTCATAAGAAGGATCATCTTGGTTGCCCTCTTCTGCACCTTTTCCAGTTCTACAATGTCCCGTCTCAGTTTACAGGCTGCCTTACAGAATCTAATGGCTATATACTGGTCTGCCAGAAGGAAGGAGATAGAGTATTCTTCTGATCGTCGACCTCTCATATTTTAAAAAAGTGGTTCAATCCAGGCAATACAAATGTCCCTATAATATGAATATCTATTCCACTAAACTATTAATATTCCTGATTCTACTCCAATGCTGTGTCCTTGCAGGCCACAACTCTTTCCTTTGGATTCTACACACAAAAGCATATTTTCATCTCGGAAGGTTTAAAGTTTAAAGCCCCCCAGAATAAACTGGGAACTCTCTCCCACTGTAACCTCAGACCAGTACAGGCTGGTCATTTGACCTCAAGGACCAGCAGCCTGAACAGCTCAGGTAGAACCCAGGGCTCTGCAATTCTCAGCTGGTATGTGTGCGTGTGTGTGTGCACAGGGTGTCTGGGGACCAAAGTCAAACTTCATGTAGGGCGTCAAAACCCCTACGGCCTGCCTTGCCCTGGTGCCTCCATTCTTTGCAGAGACAGAGGGCATCCTCTGAGTTACCGAGAAGCACAGAAGGCCCAAAATATTCAGCATCTCCAGCTTTCCCCCAGCTCTCTCCTAGCCTACATCTCTGACCTTCCAAAGTTCCTCCTTCTCCTTCCCACTTTTCAGTGACAGAATTGTTAGTCAGGTGAAGAAAAAACGGGGGGGGGAGCACCAACTGCCGAGGGACAGACTGTAGTCAAGTCAGTGAAACTGTCACATTTTTTGCTTATACAAACGTCGGGCAAACTTTTGAGCAAACCTGAGCAGACAGGTGCATTTCTCCCTATACAGACGTTTGAGGAGCTGAACAAAATGCTTTTTTATTAACTTGTGATGATCTCTGTGCTGGGTATTAGCCTCATCTCTCTGTTTCTAGCCTGGAGGGGAGATTTCGCTGCTGACAAAACACACACACACACACACACACACACCCCTTCCCGTGCAGCTCTGCCAAGCTCCTGACTACACAAAAAGTTGCTGGCATCTTTCGTGAGGCTGTAATTCCTCATTCATTGTTTCCTGTCTGAACCGGCCCTGCTGTCCTATCGCCTGTGGCATGTTGAGAGACAGCTCAACAGCAGATTCCCCTGCAGCAGAAAAATGCATTCGCACTTTGGCGTTGCTTTGTCAAAGGCTGGGTTTCTGGGGAAGGTGATTTGAAAAGAGTCCCCCCACCACGCTTTTGTCCGTCTGAGCATGTTCGGTTCAACAATCTGTCAGAATCCCCAAAGCAAACATTATTTATTTATTTCATTTATATACCGCCTGATTCTGAAGGCTCTAGGCAGTCTACAAAAACACACAACAAAACAAGAATAAAGCCAATGATTAAACCATCAAAATTTAAAACACGATAAGGCAACCCTGGGCAAAACCAGGGCCTACACCAGCAACTGCTAGGAATATTCCTTTCTGACCTGTGCAATGCATTTGGTTAGAGTGCTGGACTAGGACCAGGGAGACCCGAGTTCAAATCCCCATTCAGCCATGATACTAGCTGGGTGACTCTGGGCCAGTCACTTCTCTCTCAGCCTAACCTACTTCACAGAGTTGTTGTGAGGAGAAACTCAAGTATGTAGTACACCGCTTTGGGCTCCTTGGAGGAAGAGCGGGATATAAAATGTACTACTACTAATAATAATAATAATAATAATAATGCCTTTGCCTCACACATGGATACTAAAATGTTTAGAAACAACTGATGTCAGCAAAAACATTCAGATATTTATTTTAAAAGTAATGAGCAAGTGGAGTACACTGTTAACAATCAACACTATAACAACAGCAACAACACTGACAATAAAATTCAGCCATCACAGGTCCTTGGGAAGGACTTGATGTCTGGATAAAACAAACCAGTCAATAACACCTGTCTGACTGTGTAAACAACAACAACAATAATTTACCCCATTCCCTATAGCCCTTAACAGTTTTCAACCAAGATATATTTGCCCAGAATATATCGTGAAGACATTATAGTGAGGGAAGGCTATATTTCCTAGCTTTAATGGAATGGGGCTGTAGCTCAGGGCACAGCATCTGCTTTGCATGCAGAAGGTCCCAGATTTGATCCCTGGCAGCATCTCCAAGTAGGGCTGGGACAGACACCTCGACTGAAACCTTGGCGAGCTGCTGCCAGTCAGGGTAGACAATACTGAGTACGATGTTCGGACTCGGTGTAAGGCACTTTCCTATGTCCTACCACCAAGGGAGGAGAGTTGGTCTTCTGTGGAGCAAGCATGAATTGTCCCCTTTGCCAAGCAGAGTCTGCCTTGGTTTGCATTTGGATGGGAGACTACCTGTGAGCACTGTAAGGTACTCCCCTTAGGGGTGTGGTGTTTTTTGGTTCATCCATTCCTTGATACAGGCCAGCTTATGAATGGGGCTTGAGTTACTGGTATTCCAGCCCTGGAGTACAGGCGGAGCTAACGAACAGCCAGCAGCAAGGGCACGGAGAAGCAGTCTGCACTTGCCTCTCTCTGTACATCATATCTGTCTCATTAAACTATTAATATTCCTGATTCCATACCAATGCCTTGTCCTTGCATACCACAACACTTTCTCTTGGATTCTAAAAGGGGATGGTGCTGCAACTCAGTGGAAGATCTCTCACACACTTAGGAACATAGGAAACTGCCATATACTGAGTCAGACCATTGGTCTATCTAGCTCAGTATTGTCTTCACAGACCGGCAGTGGCTTCTCCAAGGTTGCAGACAGGAGTCTCTCTCAGCCCTATCTTGGAGATGCTGCCGGGGAGGGAACTGGGAACCTTCTGCTCTTCCCAGAGCAGCTTCATCCCCTGAGGGGAATCTCTTGCAGTGCTCACACATCAAGTCTCCCATTCAGATGCAACCAGGGCAGACCCTGCTTAGCTAAGGGGACAAGTCATGCTTGCTCCCACCATACCAGCTCTCCTCTCCTAAGCTCTCCTCTCCACTTGCATGAGGAGGCTCCATGTTCCATCCCTGGCAGCCTCTCCAGGTAGGGATGGGAGAGATTCCTGCTCAAAACCCTGGGGAGCTGCTGCCAGTCAGGTTAGACAATCCTGAGCTAGATGGATCAAAGGCCTGACTCAGTAGAAGGCAGCTCCTTGTTTTCTTAATATAGCATGGCTCTGTGCACTGCAGACAAGCTTTACAAAAACAATTGCTGTTTGGAAAAGCAGTGAGTTGCTTCCTATCAATTTTGGCCTGCTCTCTCATTAGGCTTCTGCCCTCCGGGCCATTGTCTGAAAATTAGATTGGCCTCCAAGAATAAAGACACTGGCCTACATTTCTCTGCAGGGAAGGGTTGACTGGGATCTTTTACATAGGTCTGTGGTGGTTTCTGTCTGGGTCCAGCAAGGGCTGGAACCCCTGGCAAGTCTATGGGGTAGGGCAGTGGGGTGGGGTGGTGGTGGTAAAAGCCACAGGGGGATTAGAGGTGATGGGAGTTTTCTTGGTTTCTGAAGCACAAACAATACTTGGCAGAAGCAAATCATTGCAGTCTCCCCGTTGGCACCATCTTTGATCCAGGAATGGAACGAGGAAGTACATGTCACAGGTGGTGCATCCTTCCATGTTGCATTTGAGCAAGAAGGTTTGTCACATCTGCTGCCCACTTTGGCAAAAGAGCTGGTTAAAAGCCAAGATGGCCACCATCACCACTCCCGGCAAGACGCCAGCTTCCACAAATGTCCACAACTCTCTTGGAGTGGGGGAGGGCATACCTGCTGAAATTGTCCCCACACTCCTGCTTCTGGCAGAAATCGGGGGACATTTAGAGTTAGTAGCACAGGTACATTGCTAGGTACTTAAAAGCTCTGGGACTCGGGTTCACAGCTGCTGTTTTATTAATTAAGTTCAATCAATCTCCCCAGAATAATATGTTACCTTTTTAAAAAAGTCTTTATTATTATACTACAGTGGCTGTGAAGATGGAAGCAGCAGAGAGCCAGGTGAGGCTAGAATCTTTCTCCATTCTCTGTGTGGGTATCTCCACTGATGAACTTCCTTTCTGGAAGAGGTGCCAGGGATATAGGAACACAGGAAGCCGCCTCCTACTGAGTCAGACCCTTGGTCCATCTAGCTCAGTATTGTCTACACTGAGCTGTCTTCCAGGATTGTCTACCCAGACTGGCAGCGGCTTTTCCAAGGTTGCAGGCAGGAGTCTCTCTCAGCCCTATCCTGGAGATGCTGCCAGGGAGGGAACGTGGAACCTTCTGCATGCAAGCAGGCAGGTGCTCTTCCCAGAGGAGCCCCATCCCCTAAGGGGAATATCTTCCAGTGCTCACCCATGTGATCTCCTGCGCGAATGCAAACCAGGGCATACCCTGCTTAGCAAAGGGGACCATTCATACTTGCTACCACAAGACCAGCTCTCCTCCTGCATTTGGGGCTCTGAGGCTTTCTTTGGGTGCTTATGCCACATGGGCCATCCCTATTGATGCCCCTGCAACAGAATAGAGGGCAGAGTGTAGCAGAGAAATAATAAGAGAACAGAGTCAGGGAAATCTCTACATCCTTGCTCCAAGGTAATTAAAGGTAGAAGGTAATTAAAGGGCTGCAACAGACCACCTAGAACTAAATCCCTCGTCTGTGCCTGTGTGACGGGACCTGGTGCTGTCACCTTGATCAAGCTAAGTAGGTCCAGGTCTTGTCAGTGGCTGGATGGGTGACCCCATGGTAACCCCATTGAGTACCCAGAAATGGAATCAATAGAGCTGCCAGCCCAGTTTACTTCTTTCACTTCCCTCCCACCCCAGTTACATTAGGATCAGAGTTGCTCCTTGCTCTTCTTTTGGGTACACAGAACTGAGCAACACCTGACTTTTAATAAACTGGGACAATCTGCTATCAGCTGTAGGCACTATAGATCAACCTGTTGCGGATAACTGACTCAATTTCTGGGAATGATGAATCACGAGGGAAGCAAAGATATGAAAATCCTTTCAGTCCGTACAAATAAAAAGAAGATGTGATTTTCGAAGTGTTGTGTTTGGGATGTATGAGCCACACTCTGGTAATCAATCATCCCAAATAAACCAGTTTTATTTAGCATCTGCGTGACAGCCGAGGAGACCAATATATATGTGTGTATTTATACAGCGCAGGGAACAGCACGCTTCACTCTATTCCTCCCCTTCACGGTTTTGAACGTAGGCTGGTTTCTTGCTCAGAACTCTTTGCTGGTAAAGAGACTGACCCAATGTGATGATGAAATTAAATAGAAGCTGAGTAGAAACAGGGTCAGGGGACACTTTTAAACTGACATTTCCTTCTTCCCCTGTAAAAAATGCCCTTTTTGTGGTGGTACTTCCAAGACAGCCCCCTGGTGAACCCAATTAGCTGTTGCTTCAGTGCCATTTGTTCTTTCAGATCTGTCTTCTTGGAACATAGGACTGTAGGACGCTGCCACACATTTCATAAGAACATAGGAAGCTGCCATATACTGAGTCAGACACTTGGTCCATCTAGCTCAGAATTGTGTACACAGACTGGCAGCAGTTTCTCCAAGGTTGCAGGCAGGAGTCTCTCTCAGCCCTATCTTGGAGATGCTGCCAGGGAGGGAACGTGGAACCTCCTGTATGCAAGCCGGCAGGTGCTCTTCCCAGAATGGCCCCATCCCCAAAGGGGAATATCTTACAGTGCTCACACATGCAGTCTCCCATTCAAATGCAAACCAGGGCAGACCCAGCTTTGCAAAGGGGCCAATCCATGTTTGCTGCCACAAGACCAGCTCCCCGTTCTTATTAGATTTTGGACAGACCAAAAGGAGAGGTGCCTGGCAATGTCAGATGGGTTTTCTAAGCAGTCATCAGCTCCGCGGCATCGCGGGGACTGCCTGAAGTAACAGTGCTCTGAAGCAGGGCTGGTCTCCTCCACTCCATCTCAAGGGAAGAGAGCTGGTCTTGTGGTAGCAAGCATGACTTGTCCCCTTAAGCTAAGCAGGATCCGCCCTGGTTGCATACGAAAGGGAGACTAGAAGTGTGAGCGCTGTAAGATATTCCCCTTAGGGGAGGGAGCCGCTCTGGGAAGAGCATCTAGGCTCCAAGTTCCTTCTCTGGCTTCTCCAAGATAGGGCTGAGAGAGACTCCTGCCTGTAGCCTTGGAGAAGCCGCTGCCAGTCTGGGTAGACAATACTGAGCGAGATGGACCTATGGTATGACTCAGTATATGGCAGCTTCCTATGTTCCTAAGCCACATACACAGATCACCTCTTTGCCCACAGTGTGATCGTGTCTGAACTTGTTCCCCGGACCATTTAAGGCACTCCCAGAGCATCTATCCCAGTGAATGCCATTTTTCGCAAGGAAGGGAAGCTAACCAAAAGGGACACAGGATCCCTTTCTCCACTCACTTGCCTTTGCAGGACAAACATCTCTCTCTCTCCACTAGATGGCACCCAAGCACCTCTTTCCCTCCCCCACCCAGGGTGCCCTTCCCTGCCAGAGAAAAAAAGAAACCCACACTTCTGCCAGCATCGCCATTGATTTCTGCTGAATTGATAAATTGCTCTTCTCTGAAAATTTGGGGCAGGGTGGTGTGCGTGGGGGTGGGGGGAGGAGGATAGAGAAAATGTCATTGTTATTTCAAGTCCCTCTTGAATCCCGCCCCCAAATACATTCTAGCCCAACTGCGAATGGCATTTATTAATCAGATCACAAGTGCACAAGCAGGTACTGCCTGCAAGAGATCTTTTGGGATGAGTGGATTCCACGTCACCCCACCCCATCTCGTCTCATTGCATGGGCTTGCTCGGTTCTGTGTTCCAATTTGTATGAATCCCACTTGAAGGAAGTTAATTTCTTTAAACACACACACACACACCCAGAATGTGAAGGGTTTTTTGGGAGGGCGGGGCAGATTTCAGTCCCTTTGTGTCCTGATCACCAAATGCTACTGATCGTAAGCTTCTTTGGGTTAATCAATAATGGTAGTTATTTTTCAAAAAACCAATACATATATTACTACTGCTAATAGTAATAGTAGTTGCCTTAAGTGGCAGTGGGGAAATGCTTGACTAACAAACCGGTTCGAATCCCCGTTGGTTCAAATCCCTGCTGCTATGTTTCCCAGACTGTGGGAAACACCTATGTTGGGCAGCAGCGATACAGGAAGATGCTGAAAGGCACCATCTCATACTGTGAGGGAGGAGGCAATGGTCAACCCCTCCTGTATTCTACCAAAGAAAACTGCAGGGCTCTGTGGGCGCCAGGAGTCGAAAAACTTTATGGCACACTTTACCTTTAATAGTAATAGCAGTAGTATTTGACTGCGGTTTTAATTTTTTTTCAGGTTTTCATTTTAATTTGTTCTATGATGTTGTAAGCCACACAGAGACAGAAGTTTGGGGCAGTCTAAAAATTGAGAAATAAATATGTAAAATAATAACAATCCAGGGAATACTTCAGATGAAGAGCTCCCCTTTTCTTGGATCTGTACTCTTATTTGCTGGTCTGTGACAGCACCAGTAAAGACCTAGATCAGATGGAGAGCATTTCAAAGCATCCCTCACAGACTTGTTATATGTTAAGCCTGCCCTTCCTCCAAGGAGCTCCGGGGGGCATAAGGGTGCCCCCCCTTAGCTTATCCACACAACGGCTCTGTAAAGTAGGTTGAGCCAAGAGAAATGCAGAAGTTGCTCGGAGAAGGTTCTTGTTGCAATCCTTGATATCCCCTCCTAGAGCTGAGAAGGAACCCTGGAGAGGCTCTGACCATCAGGGCAGACAATACTGAACTAGATGGACCAATGGTCAGACTCAGCGGAAGGCAGCTTTTGATCTTCATCATCTTGTACCTAACAACCAACAGTTGCCAGATGGGCTTTTTAAAAGCCAAAATATGGGTTACGGCCCATTTGACTCATGAGTATACCCCTTAGGTTCTGGCCATGCGGCGGCAAATGAGGCTCAAAGCCTGTCCAGACTTTGATTCCTCCTCTGAATCGCTCACTAGGGCTCAATGTGTCTCCCAGCCACATGCCATTAAGTTTCCCATAGGCCCCTTGACTCACTTGCATAGTCCACCCCACCCTGCCTTTTGGAGAGAAAAGTAGACGGGCATGAAATACTTCCTCTTCATCTATTTATTTGTGTCTTGCTTTTATCCTGCCAGTGGTGAAAGGATTTTGATGTGGCGGAGACCATGCATTAAAATTAAATTTATGTTGGGAATTATTTTTTTAAGCCAGTACATAAATTAGCTAGAATGTTGCTTCTTCTGGGGGTCTCACGGAGTTAGCATTATGATGCCAGCTCTCTAGAATGGGCCAGGAATGTGTTTCTATAGCAGCTAGGCTGTATATCATGGAGAGCATTTGAAGTAAAGAGGTTTTGGCAAATGTGTGGGAGATTATATCCAGTTAACAAAAAGGTCAAAGCCCTGGAAGGAGCCAGCTAGTGCTTCCTTCTCCGTAGGTCACAGAGAAAGTGGGAGAAGCCTAGGTACGTAGGAAGCTGCCATCTACTGAGTCAGCCATTGGTCCATCTAGTTCAGGATTGTCTACTCTGACCGGCCGCAGCTCTTCAGGGTTTCAGACAGGAATTATTTCCCATAGTCTGGGGAACATACCAGCGGGGATTCGAACCAGCAGCCTCTGGCTTGGCAGTGAAGCCATTTCCCCACTGTGGAGGTAACCTGCAGATATGTTGGTTCCATAAAAATCTGTAGGGAGAACATCCTTAAGGGGCAACCCCCCCCTCAAAGTGCACCAATGTAACTCAAAGAATGTTTGCAGACTTAGTTAACAGCCAGCCAGATGGCAGAGCTAGTGGAACTCAGTGGTGTGAGGAAGGTGGGTGGGTGGAAGGAGGGCTTGAAGAAAAGAGCAGGGGATTTCTCAGCTTGAAGAATACTCCCTCAAAATAGCCACAATCCCTTCTGCGGGAAACAGGATGCTGGACTCTACAGGTCTTGGGCTGGGACCAACAAGGCTCTTATAGAGTCTGAATGGGTCTTGACAATTGACTAGGCTTAGGGTCATGACTCACTCAAGATCTCAATGAGTGGGAATCGTCCCAATTTTTATCTTTTACAATGAACATCATAGGTTGTACAAGAGAGTAGGGATGTGCATGAATCGATTTCCCCCTGATTGGATTTGTGCCCGAATCAAATCACCCCCGATTTGTTTTGGGTCCGAATCTGGCCAGCTAAGACAGGGGCGATTTGTTTTGTTCAAAAATCACCCCAAACAGGTAGATTTGGGTACAAATCGATTTGTACCCACATCAATTCACACATCCCTACAAGAGAGGGCATGCCCTCAGCTCCTGCCTGTGGGCTTCTCAGAGGCATTTGGTGGGCCACTGTATGAAACAGGATGCTGGACCGGATGGGCCTTAGGCCTGATCCAGCAGGGCTGTTCTTATGTTCTTATCCCTCTCTCAAGCTGGGACAAGACTACCCATCCCTTTTAAGGGAACAGAGGTGAAGGAAAGCATCAGAACTCCACAACACTAAACATTTGCTTCCAAAGCTAATGAGAAGACGAAGCCTCTCTGTAGATGTGGAAGCAAGGCCATCCATTCCTGGGCCTGCAAAAGCTCCACTGCGATGGCAGGCCTAGTGGATCAACCCACAAAGGAAGATATATTCATTAAAAACGGCTTTGATCCCAGGAGGCTGGAAGGTGGCCAGCACTATCTCCATCTTTAAACAACGGCTGCTGCGGCAGGCAATCTCGGAATTAGATCGGCAGCGGAAACTTAACATCAATTGCCAGGAAGATAATAGGGGGATTGTTGAAGGCACTGCATTTGTATCACCCTCAGATCCGCAGGCCAAGCGGCAGGACTTCTCTCACAGTAAAATCAGTGGGCTTCTGTAGCCGGTTCAATATGTTTGAAAGTGTTAACAAAAGAGTGGATACTGGTGGACCCATTGATGCCATTTATTTAGGTCCTTCCCCCCACATGCTTTTGGTAAAGTGCCTCGCAAAAACCTATTAAGGAGAACGTGGTAGGTTGCCTTAGGACCAAAGGTGAAGTCCTTGCTAGATTTTTAAAAACCCTCATTATAGGACCGAGCAGGAATTAATGCCCAAATCCCAGCAGGGAAAGAGAGTAAAGGAGATAACCGACAATTATTTATTCTCTGGATGATGGTGGGGAGTGAGCCATGAGTTACCAGTCTTTGTTCGAGAGTTCTTTGAAGGGTTTGGGGTGTATCTAGTAGCAACTATTACTGGGAGAGCCAGGGCTGTGGAGATGATCATGCTGTCCAAGGAGTGGTGCAGGATATTGCCTTTGACATAGAACTGTAATCTTGGGTCTTAAATTAGATGTAACCTTTTAGCAAAAGAAGAGGGGGGCGAATATGGGAGCAAAAGGAGGGAGGCTTTTTAGTGAAGACATTCGGCCAACCAGTTGTCAGACTAATACGTTCTGGTTTGGATAAGGAGAAGCCGAGAAGGAAGAGAGGAAATATTAAAATGGTGACATTTATAGAAATCAATGGCTTGTCTTCCCCGTGGAGATTATGTTGCCTTACGCACATCATCCTGAAAAGGTCTGGTAGAACAAACCCAACGTGCTCAGAAGGAGGCGGTAATACTAATTAGGAGGAGGGTGGATTTGGAGCAGCTTCGGCCTTTTATCTCTGGGTCGTTCGGGATCTGGAGTAATGGGATCCCACCACCCCATGATGGGACAACTCAACTGCATCAAGACTATTGTTTCCCTGGTATTCACATGATTAGATCAGATTTCCTGGGCAAGTGACGTTTGAAGAGGCGAGAGAGGGCAGGTGGTAATTGGGGGTTGGAATCAGTAGTTCGCCGTTCTGCAAGTCCTTGAATGAGCTGAGAAGGCATCAGAGAAAGCCAGGGATTCAGTATGAATGGGGCTAAATGTCTCCACTCTGTTCCTTAATTGTTCCGTGAGCTTACTCTTCCCCATACTCCACTCCTCTTGAAATCTACTTCTCGTACAAAGGTTTTGGAACCTGGAGCTAAAGACCTTTGGAGCTCCCACAATGCAAGTTAAGCATCACCCCCCACCCTGCACACACCCTGTGACACATGCAGTCTTTTTAAGACAAGGGTGCTTGAGGGCACGGACAGCAAATGAACTCACAAGAATGTAAGTATATAGAACAGGTCTATTTATGCAAACATGCGTGAGCAGAAACATTTCAACACTCCACATATTCCCATCCCACATATTTCTTTCCCCACTCCCCCACCATCTCTAAAGCAGAGGTCACATTTGGCTGCCCGGCGCAGATCACAGTCATTCTTGGCCACCCAGAGCCGTGCGGGCCAGTGCTGCAACACGGTGACCACACCACCCGGGACAGACTAAAGAGGATCTGGGGGCCCCCAGGGGGTGTGGAGTGTGGAGGCCTGGACTTTAGCCCAGAAGTCCAGAACGCCCCTGTTCTCTTAAACTGCAGTTCAACACTTCTTCTGTATTATCCTGCATACTAGTTTGAGAACTCCTAACATGGATTCCAAAACTGGAGCATACACACTTTCCCACAGCAATTTCTTTAGTTGATATGCACCTCCTCTTCTTCGTGTGTAATGGATGTGTACATGCACAAGGCTAACTGAGCAAAGAGGCACCTTTAAAAAGTGGCAATTCTCTTTATTTAGCAGGGGGAGAGCAACTGGCCCTATCCAGCCCCAGCACAGCATCCCTCCAATGACTGCTGTTGGATTCTTTCTTATGTTTCTTAGACTGTGAGCTCTTTGGAGACAGGCAGCCATTTAATTAATTAATTAATTTCTGTATGTAAACTGCTTTGGGAACTTTGGTTGAAAAGCAGTATATAAATACTCATCGTATTCGTAATAAGACATGGCAAAAATGGGCAAATCTTAGTATATAATGGGTTGGGTTACCACGGTTTATTATGTGTGGATTTTTCCTAATGCACACCCATGCCTTTATAACCACACACACACACACCATAAAGAATGTTGATTGGCTATACAAGCAAATCACACACTGACTGGTTTTTTGTTTGGGGGGGGCTATGTTTCATCTGTATGCACATGTGCAAAATACAGCTGGGGCATAAGACAAAGGTAAACTAAAGAAATGAAAGCTGCACCTAAGTGTAAAAAATGTGGAAAAAAAGAAATGGAATAATGAAGGTTTGCTGATGAATCTGGGCCCGCTTTGGAACCCAAACCAGGTAAGGCAAAGCTCCAGAATTTGTGGAGAAAATGGGATGAGGAGAATGAGACATATTAGAAGTTATACATCAAAAGAGGTGAGATATTATAGAAGACCAAGGCAAGGTCTAGAGTCAGAAAGACATTCCAGTGAAATAAAGAAGCCAGTGCTGAGTGATGGGAATGAAGGCGGTGCTGAGTGATGGGAACGAAGCTGGTGCTGAGTGATGGGAATGAAGCCAGTGCTGAGTGATGGGGAAACATTTGTCCCAGCTGTACGGGGAGGAAGGGGGTTTAGGGGTGGAAGAGGGGGGCAAAACTACTCCCCTTTCACTTTCGTTCCCAACACATAGGGTGACTGTCAGTGACATCAGCAGCAAAATTTTTTGGCAACTGCCTTTTTTACCCAGATCCCCCACCGCACAATGCTACATCATGATATTGCAGTGGCACAGGGGAACTTTCGAGAAGGAGAAGAAAAAATGGCAGCCAACCAAAGTAGTTGCTGCCACTGCCCCTTCAGGCAACTTGACCTCCCACCCCCAAATTTCACCCCAGCTCCTGAAATCTTCCTGATATGCCCCCCTACAGCACCTGCAGATGGGACACCAAAAAAGGTAGGAGGGGAACCTTGGGCTAGCCCTAAGGAGCAGGCGGAACACTTCTGCAAAAGAGCTAAAAGGCTGGAGAGAAAGCGAGCGGAAGCACACAGGTGGGAAGCCAGTCACGGAACCATCGTAGAACTCCTCCGAACTTAATCAACTCGTGGAGTTATCCCTGGCTGCATGCTCCCCTTGGCACTCCCCGGAGTTGGCTGCAGCAAAATGTTAAGGCTTCAATCCGGCGAGACGAGCCATGCGTGACGGCGGCTTTCAGAGCCAGGCGGCCTCGTCTCTGCTCTCCGGCGGAGCGGGGGAGCAGAGAGTCAGCAGGGAGGTGTCAGCAGTAATTTCCCATTCTGCCTGTGTCATCTGTTATGTCACTCTGATAGGCAGGTGGCCTGGAGGAAGAGCTGCAGCCCTGCTGGATGGCGCTTGCTCAGCGGCCTCCGCTGCCTTCCCCTGTCAATCCAGGGGCAGCTGCTAAGTCTCTCTTTTCTGTGCGTGTCACTCAAAGCTGAGCCTCCTTGGGGACATCACCCTTCTCTAGGAAACGGCATCGTGCTGCGTGTGCTTCTAAACCGGGAGGTGCTGCACACAGTTTGCTGGCATGTCAAAACAGGGCAACGGGTAGAAACTAAACAGAAGATGAACTTATCTGTCTAACAGATGCCATTGTGCCATTTCCGGCTAGGATGTCATTCACAAGAATACATGGATCGCCTTCTAAAGCGATTGCTGAACTTTGTCAAGAGAGAACAAGGGGAGGCAGAATCCAGGTCAGACGTTGCTGGAGGGCAGGAAATGCTGAGTTGGTTTTGTGGCAGCAAGCACGAATTGTCTCCGGTGCTAAGCAGGGTCTGGCTTGCTTTGCATTTGGATGGGAGAATACATTTATTTATTTATTTGATTTCTATACCGCCCTTCTAAAAATGGCTCAGGGCAGTTTATGCAGAGAAACAACAAATAAATAAGATGGATCCCTGTCCCCAAAGGGCTTATAGTCTGAAAAGAAACATAAAACAGACACCAGCAACAGTCACTGGAGCTACTGTGCTGGGGGTGGATAGGGCCAGTTACTCTCCCCCTGCTAAATAAAAGAGAATCACCACGTTAAAAGGTACCTCTTTGCCAAGTTAGCAGGGGTTGTAAACCCTAACCCCTGATATAACATGTAAACCCTATGATGTACATGTAAACCCAAACTCCTGATCAAAGAGGCACCTTGTTAAAATGGTGACTTTTTATTGAGCAGGGGGAGAGCAACTTGCCCTATCCATCATCCCCAGCACAGCATCCCTCCAGTGGCCGTTGCTGGTGTCTATCTTATGTTTCTTTTTAAAATTGTGAGCCCTTTGGAGACAGGGAGCTATTTTATTTATTTATATCTATGTAAACCCCTTTAGGAACTTTTGTTGAAAAGCGGTATATAAATATTTGTATTTGTAAAGTGCTGTAAGGTATTCCCCTTAGGAGATGGAGCCGTAGCTCAGTGGAAGAGCGTTTGCATGTTTGCATGCAGAAGGTCCGAGGTTTGCTTCCTGGCATCTCCAAGCAGGGCCGGCAGAGACTCCTGCCTGCAACCTTGGAGAAGCCGCTGCCAGTCAGTGTAGACAATCCTGAGCTAGATAGAGCAAGAGCCTGACTCAGCATAAACCAGCTTCCTATGTTCCCACCCACCTCTAAGGACAGCCAGTGCATGGGCATCTGCAGGGCATTTTCTGGAGGAGGGGGAAATAAGCATATACAAACTCTGGAGAAAGAAATCAAAACAGGTTGCATCTAATTATAATCCTGTTTAGAAGCCGACCCACTGAAATAACCGGGGTTATGTTGGCTCCGCCTTCTTGAAGCAAGGAACTGTAGCTAGCAGTATGTCAAGAACAGCCCTGCCTATCTCCACATGACGGGGCCATCAGTGGAAGTTCCATTCCTTCCTCCGGCTTTCCCCTTCTTTCCTTCCTTCCCTTCCTTTCCTGAAGCAATTAAATGGAAACGAATGTGGCCATTTGAGTTAGAGAAGCCAGTTCAGTTGCTTAATAGAGCTGTATCTCCATATGCCAGCAATGCTTCCAGTCCCCTGAAGTGGAAGCATGTGACATTCCACTGCTCTCTCGCCTGGCAATCTGGAGGCAGCTTCTCCTCCTGGGCTTCCCCTCTAACAATGTCTTCTGTGCGCAAGTGGAGAAATATCACTTCCCACTCACTTTGTATCATTATTACTGCCAGCCATCAAAAAGCTGCCTATCGGTCGCCCATGTTGGAAAATGGAAAGGTGTTAATGACTCTGAGAAAGGTCTCTGGTTTCTCTGTAGATGAGCTGTGGGGGGAAGATGTGCCTGCGGTTTGTATCGGAGGCACAAAACACACCGATCCCGAGAATGATCGTGCCTGCCTACCAGCTCTCGGAAGCTCACCCCATGCTTGCTGTTACATAATCACAAGTGTTGGAGGTTTTAATGGTGCGTTTTCTGATTATTAGAGGCATAGTCTATACTGGAGACAGAGGAGGTCCGTCTCCAGTTGCCGCCAACTCGTTTGGTGGCTACACAGAGACAGGCCTTCTTGGTCGCTGCCCTGAGATTGTGGGATGCGCTCCCTGCTGAGATACAATCCTCCCTATCTCTGGCAATTTTTTTTAAAACACACACCTGAAAACCCATCTTTTCACTCAAGCATTCTCAACTTTTTAGAATTGTCTGTTTTAATTTTATGGTTGATTTTAAACTGTTGATTTGTTTTAACTTTTATATGTGTTTTAATTGTTGTATGTTAACCAACCAGAGATGAAAGTTTGGGCGGTATGTAGGTTTCTTGAATGAATGAATGAATGAATGAATGAATAAATAAATATTTATTTAGGGGGAGGAGAGCTGGTCTTGTGGTAGCAAGCATGACTTGTCCCCCTAGCTAAGCAGGGTCTGCCCTGGTTGCATATGCATGGGAGACTATAAGTGTGAGCACTGGAAGAGATTCCCCTCAGGGAATGGAGCCGCTCTAGGAAGAGCAGAAGGTTCCGAGTTCCCTCCCTGGCAGCATCTCCAAGATAGGGCTGAGAGAGATTCCTGCCTGCAACCTTGGAGAAGCCGCTGCCAGTCTGTGAAGGCAATACTGAGCTAGATAGACCAATGGTCTCACTCAGTATATGGCAACTTCCTATGTTCCTAAATAAATAAATAAATAAATATTGGCAATAGCGTGTGATATGCAGAGTTTTTAGCTTGACAAAACTTCAGCACAGGCCTGATTAGCAGTTATAAGATGGTAGGCCAATGTCTTGCTACTTCTGCTCTAAAGTGTTTTGCTGTCATTGGGCAGAGAAGTGGTAAACAGGGAGTTAAGTAACACAGGCGAATGCCGAGACCTTGGTGGGTTTTCAACATGGAGACAGGAAACAGATAACCACAGACATCCTGCTCGTTGATATGGTATGCATAACAAAACTGGGGAGAAAAGTAAAATATGTAAGCAGGGGTGAGCCATTCAGGAAGCGGCAATCAACTATCATCACTGAGGGTATAAAAATAATTGTATTCGATTGTACAGAATCCTCAGATTTCAATGGAAGTCTGTGCACCAGCTGGATAAATTTATTTGTTTGTGCTGCTTTCTTTCTTTGATTTTAGGCAAAGCCTAATAAACTGTTTGTGGGGAACAGTAAAAGTCTGGCCATTTTCTTGAGTAATTAGAATAAATACCTAGGAATAAATACCTTTTCTTCAGAACCTAAGTGACCCTTTAGGGGTTGGGGATGCTTGGGGAAGAGCACCTTCCTGCTTGAATGCAGAGGGTTCCCAGTTTCCCTCTAATATCTCCAAGATAGGGCTGAGAGAAACTCCTGCCTGCAGCCTTGGCGAGGCTGCTGCCAGTCTGTGTAGACAATCCTGAGCTAGATGGACCACAGGTCTGACTTGGTATAAGGCAGCTTCCTATGTTCCCACAATATTCTTTAATTAGTTAAATAAAATCTCCCAGAAGCATTTTGATGGAAGTCTCTCCGATTGGGGAGGACTTAATAACTGGCTTTGCATGGAGGCGGGGAGCTGTTTTTGGGGACCAGAATTAAGCATATAGGGCAGTGTTCTTTATGGTGAGGTCTGGTGGCCAGTGGCAGCTCCCATCAGCCCTAATTGTACATTGGGCCGCACAACTGGGGCTGTACAACTTCAACCCCCATCACGTTTTGGAGCTCAGCCACACCAATAGCTATCCCTGCAAACCAAAATGTTCCCCCTTTTTCATTTGATGATTTTTTTTTTTTTTTTTGCATATGCAAGCAGTGCTACAATTCTTCAATTCGCCTGGTCTTTCCTAAGGTATTTCCTGGACTATGTGACACACATGAGCAAAGTTACAGGCCCCGATGTGACCAGTGACATGACATAATACCATCTTCAGCCAAGATCTGTCAACAGCTCTTGCCTGAGAATGCAGCTAACGGTGTGAGAAACACCCATTTGAAGGCTCCCTATTGATTCTTGGCCCACTTCACAGAGTTGGCAAGGGAACTGTGTCCACTGGCAAAGCCCACAGCTTTCTGTCACTCTTGGTCAATTAAATTGATCACAGGGGATAGGACAGGGCCAACCTTTCCGTTGGTGTCGACACCTTGCCAATTATAGAGTGTTCCACCTGGGAAGGAAAAGGCAAGCAACCACCATGCCAATGAAAAACTGTCCATATTATAAACGACCTTGGATAGAAATGTCCGGAGAAGGCTGCTGCTGTCCATGGTGCTGAAATACCACCATGCTCGCATGTGTGTGTGTCGTGGGGGCTGTTTTATTTTTTGGAATCTTAGGCCCCAAACAGACAAGATATGGGAGATGTGCGAACAGAGGGAGAAGAGCGGGTCTTGTGGTATTGGGCAAGAATGGTCCTTTTTGCTAAGCAGGGCCACCTTGGTTTACATTTGGATGGGAAACTACATCTGAGTGCTGTAAGACATGCCCCTCAGGAAATGGGGCTGTAGCTCAGTGGCAGAGTGTCTGCTTTGCATGCAGAAAGTTGCAGGTGGGAATTCCCAGGTAAGGCTGAGAAATACTCCTGCCTGAAACCTTGGAGAACATCAGCCCGTCAGTGTAGACCAGGGATTCTCAACGCTGGGTCCTCAGATGTTTTTGGACTTCAACTCCCATAATCCCCAACCAAAGGCCGCTTGGGCTGGTGATTATGGGAGCTGAAGTCATAACATCTGGGGACCCAACGTTGAGAATCCCTGGTGCAGACAATATCTAGCTAGATGGACTGATGTCGTGATTTGATATAAAGCAACTTCCATAGCTCAGCAGTGGAGCACCTGTTGGCATGCAGAAGGTCACTGCTTCAGTCCTTGAGAGCATCTCCACACAGACTCCTGCTTGAAACCATGGAGAGCCACTGCTGGTCACAGTAGACAAGGGCACCTCAACCTTGGCCCTTCTGTCTGTTTTTTGGACTACAACTCCCATAATCCCCAACCACAGCAATCAATAGCCATGGATTATGGGAGTTGTAGGCCAACATCTTCAGCAGGGGCCAAAGCTGAGCAGCCCTAGTGTAGACAACACTGAGCTAGATGGACCAAGGATCCGACTTGGCAGAAGGCAGCTTCCTATGTTCCTTTGATTTCTTTTCTGCTTCTTCTTCTTTACATCAAAGTAGCCAGTGCAGTGACATTGGGTTAACCCTTCAATCAAAGGAAGTACTTGTTCACACAGCACATAATTAGTCTATGGAATTCTCTGCCATGGGATGTAGTGATGGCCACCACTTGTGTGAATGGCTTTAAATGGGGTTTAGACCACTTCATGGGGGGCAGGTCTATCAATGGGTACTAGCCTTGATGGCTGTAGGCTATCTCCAGGCTCAGAGGCAAGATGCCTCTCAATACCAGTTGCAGGGGAGAAACAGCAGGAGAGAGGTCATGCCCTCACCTCTGGCCCGTGGGCTTCTCAGAGGCATCTGGTGGGTCACAGTGAAAAACGATGCTGGACTAGATAAGCCTTGGGCCTGAAGTTGCCAGCAGAGCAGCTCTTATGTTTTTATAATGTCATTTTTTTTCCTGATCAAGATCACCCTCACTAAGGCTGCTGTTCCCTTCCATTCACACTTTGTTTTGAGATTCTGACATCCTTGTGGTTCTGCTTGGAATGCGTTCTGGCAGAAAGTTCAACCTTGGGCAGAAGGAGAAAACTTCTCCTCGCTATCTGAACAAAGAGGCACCTTTTCAAGTGGTGATTCTCTCCTGTTTAGCAGGGGTAGAGCAAACGCCCCTATTTAGTCCTCACGTCCTTCTACTGGTTGTTGCTGATGTTTATGTTCCTTTTTAAGACTGTGAGCCCATTTTGCATTGCTCATTTCCCATGTGAATGGATTTGAGAATTCTGTGATGTTGTGGTATATAAATATTTGCAATAACAATAGCAATCTTCACTTTCAAAACAGATTTCGCATATGCACCCTAAACTGGGAACAGAATTGAGGAGGAGGAGGAGGAGGAGGAGGAGGAGGAGGAGGAGGAGGAGAAACTGGTATTTTTAAAAGCTGTATAAAAAGTAGTAGTATTGGTATATTTTTTTATAGTTACAGTGTTAATGTTAAATGTCTAAAGATAGGAAATTATTATATATACTTATATATGATTGATAGATGTGATTTATCCTTGGCTCCATTTCCCACTCTTTCTCAGCTGTCCCCTTGTGTCAACATCTAGATTGTAAGCCCTTCGAGGCAAGGACCTGTAGCTTGTTTTTTCAGAAAGCTTCATGTGCATGGGTGGTGTTATAAAAATAAAAGATTAAACCATTTTCTTAGACTGGCTTGCTTTCTCCCTGTGCATTTCTGCAGTGTGAAAACAGATGATGATGAATCATGTCTTTCCTTTTGCCCGTGAAGGGTAACAAGCAAACAACGCCTATTTTACTGGGTTGAAATCTAAGAGGAGAGCATCTGAAGAGCAAACGGGGAGTACGAATGTGTCACTATGTATGGGGGACCACTTTGGGAGAATTGCTGTTTGATCAGACTCTGTTTTCTCACTTGGCACTTTTTTATTTGAAGACAGATTTAATCCCAGGAGCTACATGGAAGGCGGGACTGGTCCAATGGAAAGAGGGCAGCTCAAGCAAGGAAGCTCAAAGGAGATGGTGAGGAACAGAGGAAGCTGCCTTATCCTGAGTCAGACCATTGGCCCATCAAATCACCTTTCAAAACTGCTTTGATTGGTGGCCACCACTATATCCGGAGACAGCGAATTCCATAGTTGAACCACACATTGTGTAAAGAAGTACTTCATAGGAACATGGGAAACTGCCATATCCTGAGTCAGACCATTGGTCTATCTAGCTCAGGATTGTCTTCACAGACTGGCAGCGGCTTCTCCAAGGTTGCAGGCAGGAATCTCTCTCAGCCCTATCTTGGAGATGCTGCCAGAGAGGAAACTTGGAACCTTTCGCTCTTCCCAGAGCAGCTCCATCCCCTGAGGGGAAGATCTTCCAGTGCTCACACTTCTAGTCTCCCAATCATATGCAATCAGGGTGGACCCTGCTTAGCTATGGGGACAAGTCATGCTTGCTACCACAAGACCAGCTCTCCTCTCCTCAAAAGAGGAGACTCAAAAGTCACTTCCTTCCTTTTGACTGTCCTGATGCTGAGGCTGGAGGTGGTCCATAGCCATCAAGACGAGTAGCCATTGACAGACCTGTCCTCCATGAATTTGTCTATGTCCCTTTTTAAAGCCATCCAAGCTAGTGGCCATCACCACGTGTCATGTCAGAGAACTGCATAGATTATGTGCCGTGTGGACCAGGTCCTGAATTTCCTGGCCATCCGCTTTATGGGATGACCCCTGGTTCTAGTGCTGTGCGGGAGGAAAAACACAGCTCTGATAAGGTTTTGGTTCTGCAGAGATCATTCCAGCAGTGCTCCCAAGGAGGAAAATGCACCCTCAGAATAAATCCTTCTCCTTTTGGGTTTCACATCGATTCAAAAGCACCACTGTGATTCTGAAGGGGTGGGGAGCACACACATTCTGGTGGCATTACTTCACTGGAGAGAAATTGGATGAATGACGAGAGAGAGAGAGAGAGAGAGAGAGAGAGAGAGAGAGAGAGAGAGAGAGAGAGAGTGTGTCTCCTGCTGAGAGTAATTTCCATTTATTCCCAGATACCCAGCGCAATTGCTAGGCCATGGCGTTTCGGAGAAGATTGCTTGAATTAGACCAATTCTGCAAAATTTTCTTTTAGGTTCACGTGTCATCGTAACTGATGATGTTACGGCACAACTCGTCAATATCACTGCTTCTGATTTTTCTTCTCCCCCTGCTCTCACATTCCCTTGGGAGGTGTTCCCTCTCTTTTAGCTGAAGAATCTAAATGAATGTGCCTGATTGGCATCTTACATTCTTTCCTTCCTCATCATCATTCTAGTCAGGTTCCCTTGGAGATTTCCCTCCTTTTTAGTTCAATAAACTAAGTGCGTCTGCTTTTGAAATATTAAATTCAGCTCTTTTCTCGCTGCCTTGCAAAACTGGGAAGCAATGGCTTCTTTGTTTGTTAAAATAAAATAAAGAATTCAAAAAATAAAAATAAAAACCCAGACCTAATTTGAGGTAACCTTTCCCAAGAATTTGAGAAATCACAGCACTCTCTAATTTGAGAAGTTGAGTTGGGATTCACATGTTGCTTTCCAAAGTATTAGGGAGAGTTTTAATAGGCCTTTAACAGGACTCTGGTGAGTTCAGCGGCTGATCCAGACAAAGACCGGCTCTCTCCGTTCTTTGGTGGATTAATCCAGTTATAGCCCAAGAAGATCACTTTCTGCAAAAGCGGATATCCCTCAGGACTGAACCGAAGGCATGAAAGGAAGAGTTGAACAGGGAAGAAGGGAAAGTAGGAACTGAACAGAGTTGCATTTGTGAAACAGAGAGAGGGCTAACTACAAGCCCTTTGCTAGAGGTATATCAACTCACATTCATGGCACTCACAAGCATATATTCTGACACTCAGCTTGGTTTCTTAGAAGAGAACATGTGAGCATGCATTATAACAAGTCTAACTAGTGATCTCTCATTGGTCCAGAATTGTCTGCACTGGTTGGCAGCAGCTCTCTAGAATTTTGGACAGGCTCTCTCTTTACTGTACCTGAAGATGTCAGAGATTGAAATTGGAATAATCCCAGCCCATTAAAGATGAGGTTATAGGTCAGTGGAAGAGCATCTCCTCTGTATGCAGAAGGTTCCATCCCTCGCATCTCTGAGTAGGGCTGGGAAAGACCCTTCTGTGCTTGAGACCTTGGAGAGCTGCTGCCAGTCAGTGTAGACAATACTGAGCTAGATGGACCAAGGCTCTGACTCGGTATAAGGCAGCTTCCTATGCACCACATACCAAACCTGAGCTATAGTGCTCAGCTCAGTTGCCTCCCAGAACCAAGGAAGCCGCTGCCTACAGAGTCACAGCCTTGTAAGCAGAGTTCCCTCTGGTTTTTTAAATCTGTGTTCAGAATTTGTTCTGGGCAGCAGTATCAAGGCAGGTGCATTCAGAGTAGGGCCTTCCTGATTCAAATGAGCGGGATCTAAAATGAATGGCGTGGACATCAAAAAAATGGTGAGCGCGTACACAATGCATGCCTTGGAGAGAACACTGGTTGTAAGGTCTACGTGCACCTCTTTTGGTTTTAGATGGGGATTTTCCCCAGCCCTGCTTGGAGGTACCAAGAATTGAACCAGGGACCTCAGGTGCTTTGCTACTGAGCATCCGTCCCTTCTCAAACATAAGCAAACGCAGGAGTAGCTATTGAGGGATGGCTCAAACTTATGAAGGAAGCCAAGGAAGCTCCTCAAAGACTATCATTTTTCATTGGTAGTGGTTACTGCCATGCTGCATGTTGGCCCACCCGTTATTGTTGGACTACAACTCCCATCCTCCCCAGCCATAGTGGCCAATAGTCAGGGGTGATGGGAGCTGTAGTCTAGGGATGTGCACAGAACCGGTGGGGGAAGTTTGAAGGTGGGGTGGGGTGACTTCAAGGGTGGGGGAGGGTGCATTTACCCCTCCTGCTGCTTCCCCCTCCCCTGCTGGCGCTCCAGTGTAAGCTGGTCTGGAGGGGCAGCGGTGTACCTCCCTGCCGCTCCATCCCCTCATCGGACTGGAAGTAAGCAGAAGTACCCATTGTGCACACGCCACCCTTAAAATCACCCCCCTGCTTTTGAACTGGCAGGACCACTGGTCGTTTAAACTGGTTCGGGGGCCCATAAAGGGCCCCCAAACCAGTTCCATGCACATCCTTACTGTAGTCTGACAAGCGCTGGAGGACCAGCATGTGGTCTGACAATAAGGAGTTCAGAGCAACATACGAGCCCCCCCCCCGCCCCCAGCCACACAAACCTTTCCCCTTGGCTTGCGACAGACGTTTCTCCAAAGTAAAACCTGAAAGCGGATTCCAGGCTTCCTCCCAAGGAGAAATAGCCAAGAAATAAGCAGGTGAGGCAGGCTAAGTTTAAAGCAGGGGTCTCAAAGTGTGGCCCTCCTGCAGAAATTGGCCTTCCCAGGATCCCTGGCTACTATCCATTGGGGCCAAGGTTGATGGCACCTACAATCCAACATCAGGGAAGTTTTCCGTTTGGGACCTCTGGTGGTTTAGAGAGAGTGACTGGCCCAAAGGTTACCCAACAGCCCCCTTAGCTGAGCTGGGATTGGATCTCCCCCCCTCCTCCTTTGACACTCTAACCACTACACCTCTCTGCCACATACTCAGATCTGGCCAGGAGGGAATGCCTCTTCACATGCCACAGAGACAGAGTTGTGTTACCAAATTAGGGAAATGCTGTTTTATTGACTGCTTTCTCTTCCTTATCAAAGGAAGGGATGGATTTCATCTCCTTGTAGGTCACATGGAGCACGTCGGGTAAAAGAGAACCTGCTTGTGCTTCCAAAGAGAATCTCGTCAGTGAAACCTATCTAGGAAATGGATTTTATCTTTTTTTCCCTCTCCCACTAGGAAGCTGATTAGCCTCTTGTCCCTTCTCTATTACAGGAATTCAATTTTATCTGGGTAGAAAAAGCTGTTCTGTTTGCCTAATGTCGCCACAGCAGATGGAAGGGAATTTCTTTTTCTCCTGCTGCCTCGGTATACATGCTTGTCATGCTTCGAAATGGCAGAAGGTGAAGTAAAAGCCAACAGCCTGCTAGTACAGAAAGGGTGAGAGAAGGAGGGAGAAAAGGAGAGAGGAATCCCGACAGGAATCCTAAAAGATCCTCATCTAAAACCAAGAGGTGACTGCCAGACCAGGTAGATCTTAAAACTGGGGAGAACGGAGGTCCCAAAATAAGGGAGCCATTTTGGCTTAACCTCAGGTTAGACCATGGCTGTTCAACTTTGGCCTACCTGCAGATGTTCAGGTCAGGTCCGCTCTGGTTGCATATGAATGGGAGACTTGATGAGTGAGCACTGTAAGATATTCCCCCTTAAGGGATGGAGCCATTCCAAGTTCCCTCCCTGGCAGCATCTCCAAGATAGGGCTGGGAGAGAGATTCCTGCCTGCAACCTTGGAGAAGCCGCTGCCAGTCCGTGAAGACAATACTGAGATAGATGGACTAACAGTCTCACTCAGTATATGGCGGCTTCCTATGTTCCTATGTAACTGAACTGAATCAATGTTTTACCCTTGTTTACCCTTACCCTAAGCTTCCTCTCTGCCTTTTGGTACACGCCCCCCTTGTGTGTTCCTCAGGGCAAGGACCTGTATTTGCGCTCATGACTCTTTAAAGTAGGGGTCTCAAACTGCAGTCCTCCTACAGATGTTGGCCAACAACTCCCATCCTCCCTGGCTACTGGCTCTTGTGACTGGTAGGCTATTCATCGCTCAGGAGTGGTAATTCTCACATGAGGAGGTGTCAGTGGAAGCTCCCAGTTAACAAGCGGAGAGAATGTATATCTTTCCTCCAGATGAAAAGTGGATTCTTCCTATAATCCTTTGTATCCATTATGTATGTGTGAACCAGTTCTAAGTAGAATGGCCACTGTGCACTCACAAAGGCCCAAAACGAGCTGGCCCGGCCTATGGAAGACCAGAGGAAGGCTGGCAGGGGGAGGGGGGAGGCTGGAGACCCCCCCGCCATTGCAGCACCCCCCAAAGGCCACTGCTGCCGTCACCAGGTGGAAAGTCATTTTTTTAAAAACTGAAAATTGAATTGAAAATTATATTGTTATAAATATTAATAAATACATTACACTTCTGTATATTGCATTCCTGACCTTTCTTACTCTATACCGCTGTAGTCCAACAACCGTTGGGAGGCTCACCGTTTGGGACCCCTGCTTTATAATTTATTTATTCATTTATTTTTATATTTATTTATTTTTATTTATATACTGAAGGCTCTGAAGGCTCTAGGTGGTTTTGCTTTCAAGTGCCACTCAAGTTAACTGCACTTAAAAAAAAAAATTAAATAAACACATCCTGCATGCTTTAAAGACAGAGATTAGGACTGATTCTTTACCTAGGTTGTTGGCAGATGGATCTTCCCTCCCCACCTTCTCCAAAGAGGAGAGCTGGTCTAGTGGTAGCAAGCATGCATTATCCCCTTTGCTAAGCAGGGCCCACCCTGGTTTTCATTTGAATGAGTGACTCTATGTGAGCCCTGGAAGTTATACCCCTTAGGGGGATGGGCCCGCTCAGGGAAGAGCTCCTGAAGAAGGTCCCAAGTTCCCTCCCTGGCAGCATCTCCAAGATAGGGCTGAGAGAGACTCCTGCCTGCAAGCTTGGAGAAGCTGCTGCTAGTCTGTGTAGACTACACTGAGCTAGATTGATCAATGGTCTGACTCGGAAGAAAGTAGCTTCCTATGTCCCTAACACCTTCATTTCATCCGGCAACACATCCCAGAGATCTGGGATGCGAGTGCTATGCATGGAGCAGCAGGCAGTATCGATTTGAATTCTATGCTCCGCTCCTGTTTTCATACCTTCTCGTACTCCAGTATTAATTGCCCAGCCTCCGGGCCCCACCATGTCGTTTGTTATCCAAATACAGCCGCACAACAGCCTGTCATGGGGGATCCATTTTTCATTAACACGAGTGACCAATCCCTTGATAAGCTGCCTTCCAGCTTTGGGATGACGTTCTGTTAAACACTGTCTCATAGATCGTAAATCATTGCCGTGTTAAAGGGGGGGGGAATCCTCGGCACTGAGCAGCAGGGAGCAAAGTTCTGTCGGCAGGATTTTAATTGAGTAAAACAAACAGTGATGAAACCCTCTTTAGATGCTCTCCAGCCATTTCTGCTGGATTAAGCTGAACTGGAGCAGCCGGGCTCAAAAGCAAAAGGGGAGGCCGATCACCAGGAAGATTTTGCAGGTGGTAATGTTTACTTTATTTATTTATTTGTTGATTTGATTTCTATACCGCCCTTCCAGAAATGGCTCAGGGCGGTTTACACAGAGAAATAAAAAATAAATAAGACGGCTCCCTGTCCCCAAAGGGCTCACAATCTAAAAAGAAACGTAAGATAGACACCAGCAACAGTCACTGGAAGTACTGTGCTGGGGGTGGATAGGGCCAGTTACTCACCCACTGCTGCCAGTCTGTGTAGACAATCCTAAGCTAAATGGACTAAAGGTCTGACTCAGTATATGGCAGCTTCCTATGTTCCTATCCGTGGTGCTGCACCTTTGGCCCAGGGGTGCACCTAGGTAACTTTGGTGCCCGGACCTGAAGGGCTACAGAGACACACCCCCCGTAGCAAAGCCCCCCTTAATCTTTTTAGGAGGTACCATACCTCCCCCCGCTGCTGCTCCTTTCTCCTGGGGGTGCTCCAAATGATCTGGGGGCCTCTCCATTACCCTGCTGCTCTGCTGCTCCACTACTGCTGCCCCACCTAGCTACTGCTGTCACCCTGCCGCTATTTTCCCCTCTTCACTGCCGGGGGGGGTGAGGTGGACTGGAGAAGATCACGGCCACACCCCCGTGGCAGCAACGGCAGCGGCAGGCACAGGTGGGTGTCCTCGGCCTGCACAGTTTGAGTATGGAGTGTTGCTGCTGCCCGATATAGGACTTCCGCAACACACAAGAAGGATTAGAACCAACAGCCTCCTGCTCTACAGGCAGGTTGCTTCCCAGCTGTGCCATTAGGTGGTTAGTAGCATACATTAGGTAGCCTTGTGGTAGCAACTATGAATTGTCCCCTTTGCTAAGCAGGCTCCACCCTGGTTTGCATTTGAATGGGAGGCTATATGTTCAGGCTTCCCAGAGGCATCCGGTGGGCCACTGTGTGAAGTAGCATGCTGGCCTAGATGGGCCTTTGGCCTGATCCTGCAGGGCTTTTCTTGTTTGTTTGCTTGTTCGTTTGTTTGTTTATTGACTTTCCATACTGCCTAATATTGACTGATTGATTGATTGATTTCTATACCGCCCTTCCAAAAATGGCTCAGGGTGGTTTACACAGAGAAATAATAAATAAATAAGATGGCTCCCTGTCCCCAAAGGGCTCACATTCTAAAAAGAAACATAAGATAGACACCAGCAACAGTCACTGGAAGTACTGTGCTTGGGGTGGATAGAGCCAGTTATAGAACAGAAGGGCTGGTTAGAGAATATAGAAATCTCTAGGCAGTGTACAGATTAAAACATAATATAAAACATTTAAAATTCATAAATCACAATGGATTAAATTTTTTAAAAAATATGTATGTGTTCTGTGCAGTTTTACTTTGGGGTCAGTGGCGGGGGGGGTCCAATGAATGGGCTGGGACCATGATAGAAAGTTGTTTTTTAATAAATAAATAAATAAATAAATTCTATGTACCCCAGTTTGCTACAAATACTCTCCGATATGTACTCTTACGAAATGGGCAAGTTTAGACATCACACAAAACCATGGTTTTTTTTTAACTAAAAATCCTTGGTTGGCTCAACAGATGATCACTAAATATTGGTTTATTTTATCATAAATCATTTGGGTCATCCCTTTTCCTTACCTCCTGTGATCTATGCTCACCTTTTCCTATACAAGAGCAGAGTGAATGAAGCAAACCAACATTAAAACATAAATGTGAGTTCAGACATCATATGAGACCATGTTTAGGACAAACCAACCCATTTCAAACATGGGGTTCTCACCATGATTTGATTATGTCAAAGAAACCATCGTTTGTTGACTGATGCAAGATTTTGCCCCATTCACACATAACAATGGACCCACGGTTCCACCCTCCCGCCCTTGTGCACTGAACTGTCCTAATTCAGACGAAACAGATAAGAACTGGACTGCAATCAGGGAGACTGCTGAGAGGAGGGGGAACTGACAGTGTGGGCTCCCTTGTGGCATGAAGGACAGCCCTGGCAGCCAATCACAGCCAGAGAGAGAGAGAGAAGCTTCCTCCCACAACACACACAACTTTTCAGCATTCAGATATACCAAAGCCAGCTGCAAACTGCAGGTAGGAGCAGCAAAACTCACTACAGCCCAAGGTTTCAATTTGGAGTTTGGGAACAGAAACCTCTGGTTGTTTTTCTGATGGGACTGAGATTCCACTAATTTGGACGTACAGGTTTGTCAAACTCAGGCTCCATTAGCTCTGGTTTCCCATTACGTGCGAATGGGCCCCTCAAAAAACCAAACAAGCCATGGTTAGATGAAATAAACCATGGTTCACAACCATGGTTTGCAACCAATGCCTTTGAATATTTCTGCAATATCCCACTCAAGGTAGTTCCTACTACTGAGGGCTGAATATGCATATGCATTAGGAAAGTGGCACAACATTATTTTCTTACCAGATAAAAGAGGGAGGAGGAGGAAGAGCAGTATCTGTTGTGAAACATTTCTGTTTTGCACAGCTCCTGGTTTTTAATGATACGATTCATTCGCATCATTTCTATTCACTAGTGTAGTGAGTTTCAAAGGGCACCATTGTCCCATTTGAATGATCAGCACATCTGAAAACAAAAATAGGTCAGTTGATGAACCTGCAGTAAATGGGAAGAGGGGGAAAAAATAACTAATACTCCCCTTTTCAAGAGGAATTATATAATTTACGTAATTATGTTTTAAAATTTCATAGTGAGTTTGGCACGCCAACCTTCTCCTCCTCCCCAACTCACTGAGTCTTGGTTCATCTAAAGTATAGTACGTGACTTGAAACTATCCCTTGATACCGTATTTACCCAATATAAGATGACTGAATTTAAGTCCCCCCCCTTACAAGACAGAGGTTAAATACAGGTTATACCAATATCAATCCAAAAGGAAGACGATTCTGAATTTAAGATGACCCTCTGATTTCTAACATGAAAGAATTTGGGGGGAAAAACGACCCACAATGTGGATTCAGGTATATACAGCAAGTTTCCATATACATCACAGACATAGCCCAAACCTACCTACAGTCCAATTCCATGCATGTTTACTGGGAAGGAATTCCTATTGTGTCCAGTAAAGCTTACTCCTTATTAAGTGTGTTTAGGATTGCAGCCATAAACATGTTGGGCTATAACTATCATCCCACGGGAATGTAGGAAGCTGCCTTACATCCAGCCAGACCCTTGGTCCATATAGCTCAGGATTGTCAGCACAGACTGGCAGCAGCTCTCCAAGGTTTCAGGCAGGAGCCTCTCCCACCTCTGACTGGCATGCAAAGCAACTGCTCTACGGCTGGGCTATGGCCTCATTCCCCAGCCACAATGGCCTCCCATGGTTGTACAACAACATTGGGCAACCCAGTGTTCGGAACACTGTAATAGAGGCTGCAGTGAAAAATGACCCTCCCCAATCTGTGGCTGCAGGGAGGAAGACCACTGCACCCACCAGTGAGTTCCACCTCCCCGTCTACAATTTCACCCTATACTACCATTGAGAATCCTCCAAGTACCCCTTCCCCAATAACACCATTGGTGCCAGAGGTACACCTAGGTAATTTTGGAGCCTGGACCTAAAGGCCTTTGGAGCCCCCCACTTGCTTGAGCCCCCCCACTGCAAGTTAAGCATCACCCCCCCCCCCATTCTTATCCCACATATTCCATTGCCCTCTCCTCCCTCTGTCTCCAAAGCACCCGGCACAGGTCATAATCAATCACACTCAGCTGCCCGGCGCAGTGCAGGCCAGCAGTGACCACACCAATCAGGACAGACTAAAGAGGATTTGAGGGGGGGCAGGGTGTGTAGAGGCCTTGGACTTTGGCCCCAAAGTCCAGGGGTAAGAGCGCCACTGATTGGGACATCCATTGGGGCAGCATCAAACAGAGTTCTTAGGAGCTGAATTTCAGACACTGCACGTAATAGTTATTTAGAATTTAATTATATAATATGAATGGTATTTGTACCCATATTTAGAATAGTCACCTGAAAGGTGAATGTTGGAATAGGTGTTTACTCCATTTCAAGGTATTGTAAATGTATGGTGGTTAATTGTAATTTATTTGTTAATTTACTTATTTTTCAAAGAAGGCATCTTATAGGCACTGAGCTTTTGGGATAGCTCGAGACATTTGGAGAATATTAGTTTTGGTGGAGGGAAAACTGATAATTCATTAGGATGTGGAAGCTAGGAGCAGAGGAAGCTGCCTTGTACTGAGTCAGACCCTTGGTCCATCTAGCTCAGTATTGCCTACACTGACTGGCAGCAGCTCTCCAAGGTTTCAGGCAGGCGTCTCTCCCAGCCCTACCTGGAGAGGCTGTTGGGGAGTGAACCTGGGAACTTCTGCATGCAAAGCAGATGCCTTACCATGGGGCTACATCCCCATTCCCGAAGGGGAATATCTTACAGCAGGCAGCACTCACAGGTAGTCACCCATCCAAATGCAAACCAATGCAGACCCTACTTAGCCAAGGGGACCATTTATGCTCACTACCACAAGACCAGCCGTGCAGATACATTAATACTGCAGGTGGCTTGATTGGAACGTCCTGGTTGCAAATAATTGGTCTAACTGGAGACACTTTGGGCGTCTCTTGGTAAATTTGTTATTAGCATGAATAAAACATCATAGAATAAAAGAGCTAGATTCCAGGATTGCAAATTATTCTCCTTCAGTGTGTTACAGCGACCTATTCCACTTAGAAATCTGTCACTAATTTGCACTTGCCACAGGTAGATACACACCTTAGAACCAACCAAGATTTCTAGATGCATATTTTTAGTGGATTCCTTCCTTCCTCCCCTTCCCTTTGGGTCTCTCTGTTCATATGTCTTCCCAAAATAAGACTTAAGGCAAGGCCTGTTCCCTGGGAATATCACAAGAGCTGTCCCTGTGCAAGGACAATGAGGGGGAGCGACGGAGGCCTCGGGAGATGATTCTGTCTTGACTCATTTGACCTGCCTCGGTTTGCTTTGCAGTAGGCAGGGTGTGATGTTGATTCACAGTGTCTTTTTGCAAACGTCTCCGTCTGGAACAGGGGTGTGGCTATAATTGAGCGGATGGGTTCAAAGAACCCGGGCTCCCAAGCTCCTGAGGGACCCCCAGCTCCTCTGCCCCCTATTTCCTTCATTATCTTCAGCATGCCGAGGGGCCGCCAGGGAGGGGGTGAACACAGGCCCCCTCTCCTCTAGCTATGCCCCTGGTCTGTAGTTCTTTGCTTTCTGTCTGCCTCCCTCCAGAATCCCCTCTCATTTGCCTTAATCAAATGTTTGAGAATAGGAGGCACACCTAGGAGTTGTAGTCTCCCTCCTGAAAGTGCCATTCAAGCAAAGTTAGTTGCCTGTGAAAGGGAGACTAGACATGTGAGCACTGTAAGAGACTCCTCTGAAGAGTTGGAGCCACTCTGGGAAGAGCCTCTAGGTTCCAAGTTCCCTCCCTGGCAGCATCTCCAAGAAAGGGCTGAGAGAGAAGCCGCTGCCAGTTTGTGAAGACAATACTGAGATAGACGGACCGATGGTCTGACTCAGTATATGGCAGCTTCCTATGATCCTAATCCAGACCAGTAAATGCCCATTCTGACACATTAGACATGTTGTGGGACAGACTAGGGGGGCAACAGATGGTACACAATGCAAATATTTAGCTATAGAAAGTTATACAGAGATGAAAATTTGGGCAGTATACAAGTTAAACAAACAAACAAACAATATAGATCTCTCTTGGGGGCCTATGATTATCAATGCCCTACAAACACTTGAACCTGGCCCTGCACCGAACTAGAAAATGCCATCCTTAAAGCGCTATAAAAAGCAACAAAATGCACACAAACCCGCAACTGCCCACTAAATCCACCTGTCTCCTCCTTCTGTACTTGCTCAGGACGTAGCTGCTGAAACACCGCCACGGTGGCTCTGCTGACAATGCGGGGGTGCACGTTTCACACAGCACTCCCCAGGTCCCTGCCAAAACGAGTCACCCATTCACTCTCGGAGGGGAGCACAAATGCCATATGCGATTAGGCGCGCTGAGCAGGGAGGCCCACGACGGCCTTGGCAGTGCGCTCACGGAAACAGCAGGTGATGAGTTGCGACAGACGCCTGTTGTGCCGGAGTTTGTTCCACACAATGCCCGTCTCCCTGCTGGTGCTTCCCAACCAGCCTGGGTTGCAGGCTTCCTAGATGGAGGAAAGCGGCCCCGTGATGTTAATAGAAGTAGTAGGCACTGAGTACAGTCCTGGCTTAAATAATCAGGCCAGTGCTCAGAGTAACTGGATTTGGCTGAGGTTGTACTGAAGGACGTCTCTAAATCTCACCCAGTTTAACTTGATCGTGCGACATCTAGATCATACATAATACATATTTTTTTAATTTATGGTCCATGACCAAAACACAGCACACAACAGTAAAATGCAAATAAAAGGGTTAAACAACATCTAGATCAAATATGAGCTTTTCCATTGAGCCAGCCAAGCAGGAGGACTGGAGGTGTCTACATGTGAGGTGGGGAGCTGGTTGTGCAGTAGCTAGTACAAACCACACTGCCGGAGGCACTCTGACCCCTAGACTTCCAGGAGGGAGTATAGGGCCTCGACACCCCATAGCCCCCCTCTGAAATCCTCTCTAGTCTACCCCGGGTGGTGTGGTCCCCACACTGCTGGCCCATGCTGTGGCAGGCACCCAAACACGACAGAGACAGAGGGAGGAGTGGGGAGAGAAGTATGTGGGATGGGGATATGTTCCTTTGCCATGTTGAAATGTTTCTGCAAAGGCATAGCTACAGAAAAATACCTGTTTTATATATTCTTACATTTTCGCACCCACAGGAATGCACGTGTTAAAAAGACTGCATGCGTCATGGTATGTGCGTGTGTGTGTGCATGCGCATGCACGAATAGCAATAGCAATAGCAATAGCACTTACATTTATATACCGCTTTATAGCCGGAGCTCTCTAAGCGGTTTACAATGATTTTAGCATATTGCCCCCAACATTCTGGGTACTCATTTTACCGACCTTGGAAGGATGGAAGGCTGAGTCAACCTTGAGTCCCTGGTCAGGATCGAACTTGTAACCTTCTGGTTACAGGGCGGCAGTTTTACCACTGCGCATGGACCTTTGCATGGACCTTCTGCATGCAAAGCAGATGATCTCCCACTTTTACAGCCCAATCTCCGAAGGGGTGTAGCTGGGGGTGGGGGTCCAATGTTCACCACTCTCCCTGGCGGCCCCTAAGAGTGAAGGAGGAGTGGAGCTGGGGGACCCTGAGAAGTTCAGGGGCCCGGGTTCTTTGAACTCATCTGCTCAGTTATAGCTACATCCGTGTATATGTGTGTGTGTGTGTGTAGGGGGATGATGCTTAATATGCAGTGGGGCAGGGCACTAAAGGTCTTGAGGTCCAGGCTCCAAAATTAACTAGGTGCACCTCGGCACACTGTGCTGGTTTGCATTTAAAGGGGTGACTACGTGAGTGCTTTAAGATCTTCCCCTTCGGAGATTGGGCTGTAAAAGTGGGAGATCATCTGCTTTGCATGCAGAAGGTCCCAGGTTCAATCCCTGGCAGCATCACCAAGTAGGTCTGAGAGAGACTCCTGCCTGCAACCTTGGAGAAGCCGCTGCCAGTCAGTGTGGACAATCCTAAACTAGATGGACCAATGTCTGACTCAGTTTAAGGAAGCTTCCTTTAGCTTTAAAAGAGCCCATAACTCCATGGCCGAGGCTCTGCTTTGCATGCTGAAGGTGCCCGATTCAACCCCTGGCTGCATCTCCAGGTAGGGCCTGAAACTCCTGCCTGAAACTTAGGGGAGCTGTTGCTAGACAGGGTAGACTATACTGAGCTGAGGGACCAAGGGTCTGACTCAGTATAAGTCAGCTTCCTTTGTCCCTAACTGTTAGCGTCATCCAACTGCTTGGCACAGTGCATGCGTCTCCAATCCGGCAGCCAAAACTGCACACACATATATGAGGGTGGTCCGGCTACATAAAGCACATTATTAATCTATGGAACTGTGGTCTTTAAAAGGGGCTCAAGGAAATTCAGGGAGGAAATGTCCCTCAGTGGCTACTAGTCTTGAGGCTACTAGCTAAGCAGGGTCCACCCTGGTTTGCATTTGAATGGGAGACTACATGTGAGCCCTGTAATATATTCCCCTTAGGGGATGTAGCTCAGTGGAAAAGCATCTGTACGTGAAAAGTTCCACATTCCTTCCCTGGCAGCATCTCCAATATAGGGCTGAGAGAAACTCCTGCCTGCAACCTGGGAGAAGCCGCTGCCTGTCTGGGCAGACAATACTGAGCTAGATGGACCTATGGTCTGACTCAGTCAAAAGCAGCTTCCTATGTTCCTATATTCCGACCTGCAGGATGCTCGTGAATAACCATTTCAAGAGAGGGTACTTGCCTTTCTCTCCTCCTTGTGGGCTTCCCAGAAGCATCTGCTGGGCCACTCTGAGGAACCAGACCTTGGACTAGATAGGCCTTGGGCCCAATCCAGCAGAGCTGTTCTTCTATAAAGCTGTTTTAAATATTTGAATAAGCCTTGATATGAGGAAAAAATTATTGCAGGGTGGTGGTGGTAACCCTCCTGGAACAGCTTCAGTCAGAGTTGGAAACTCTAAATATAAAACCGAATCAGAACAGCCAACTCTGAAGAGGCGGCTGAACTTTTAAAAGGCCCATAGAAGGGAAAATTCCACCAGGTGCAGCTTTTCTTGCCATTAGAACCCAATGACGGGAAAAGGCCTACCTGGGAAAATTCTCGCTTCTCCACAGCTCTTTCAAGCACAGGCCTGTGAAGCCACTTGAGGAAGAGAAAATATACACATTTCCCCTGTATTTTTATCTCTCTCTCTCTCATTTTAAAAAGGAGAGAGAGGGGGAGATGGAAATAGAGATTTCTAACCCTTTTAAGTGGAAATATATAAGGAAAGAGCAAGTCAACTGTATCCTGTCCACTGGCTCACTCAGAAATTGACCTCACTGTGTTCTGGCCAATACAGCTGAAGTCCCGAGATAGCAGCCAAATGCCCAGGGAGGTGTTTTTTTTTATTAACATTTAATATAATTAATATGACATTAGATCTGTAATTGGGTTTGCCAGCCTTTCAGGGTTGGCCTGTCGTGTCTCCAGGAATTGGGACCTATCTCTAGGAACCAAGTCATACTGGAGATGTAAATGGTGTGATATTGTGGGGGGGGGGGAATATATATTCTAGGAACTTTGTCCCTATTGGGTTTCCATTGCAGCAGGCCCATTTGAATCTATTCCTGTTTATTTTGGTGGCTGCCCCTTTTGGCATGAACCAGTCTCAAATCAATCGGGTCGTATTTCTTCAGGATTGGTTGGACATGAAAATCAATCCACACCTTCCAGTGAACGCAACATGTACCATTATGGATCCAGAAGGGGATCTGCATGTGGATACATGCTTTGGTGAACTAAGAGGATATTCTGTCATAGGGAGCTGCTGCCTATTGAGTCAGACTATCAACGCAGTATTGTCTACACTGACTGGCAGCGGCTCTCCCAGGCAGGAATTTTTCTCAGCCCTACCTGGAGATGCTGTCGAGGGTTAAACCTGAACCCTCTGCATGCAAAGCAGATGCTCTACCCCTGAGCTAAGCAGTTTGCCCACAACAAATATATCTTTTTATGTTTGCTCCACTTCTTCCTTTTTGTACATTGTGAGACTAGAGGCTGCACCTGTAGGTTTCTGAGGCAGTCTCCCCTCCAGGCACAGACCAAATCCAGACCTGCTTAGCTTCAGCAGGGTTGCTACATCCTATCCCTTCAAACTATGCCCTGGGAACCAGGGCAGCGATTTGGTCTTCTGGTAGCAAGATTGAGTTGTCCCCTTTGCTAAGCAGGGTCAGCCCCGGTTGCATGTGAATGGGAGACCATATGCATGAGCACCGTAAGATATTCCCCTCATGGAGCTGCTCTGGGAAGAGCAGAAGGTTCCAAGTTCCCTCCCTGGCAGCAGCTTCAAGATAGGGCTGAGAGAGATTCCTGCCTGCAACCTTGGAGAAGCCGCTGCCAGTCTGGGTAGACAATGCTGAGCTGGATGGACCAAGGGTCTGACACCTATGCAGCTTCCTATGTTTGCTATGACTTTTGCAGCAGTCACGTTCGGAATCTTGCCAGGCCTCTAGTGAGTCTGTACCCACTAAATTCTCTAGTTCTTAAACAAGAGCCTCTAGGGAAACATCCAATCCTATCTATATAGAGATAGAAATTAGCTAGAGATCTCTCTCTTGCCTTGGAGGCACTTCCCTCATCTCATACACACTGAGGCGGCCCCAACCTTGACACCCAGCAACAGAACTCAGAGTCCAAAGCTGCTAATCCAGCAATATGCCCCCCCCGTTCCTTCTGCCTCCTTCTCTCGGCCCCAGAGCATGCTGGGAACAGGCCCGCAGGGCTAATGGAAGCCAAGACCGGCCATGGCTGCTAGCACCATGGGACAGATGGCAGCCGTAAAAACCGAGTGTGTTAATTAGTGCCATTATTTTGAGCAGAAACATATTGCTGGTGGTGCGGTTTTTCGGAGCAGCGCAACCCCCACGGAGAAAGTGTGAACGCCAGTTGGAGCCGGATGGGAGACTGCAGACAGATCCTGGGGGATTAGAAGGCTTAGGAGCTACGGGGGCTCTGGGTGCGAAGAGAATCACCGAACTGCAGGAAGCATCTTAATACAGTTAGTGTTGACCCCCTAGTCCTAAGGCTGAATCTTCCCTGGTGGTCATCTTTCCCTGACCATAGGGACATAGGAAGCTGCCTGAAGGTGAACCAAGGTTAACGTTGTTGTGTACTGAGTCAGACCCGTGCACCAGCGAGTCCAGTATTGTCTGCACTGACTGGCAGCATTTCTCCAAGGCTTCAAGTGGTTCCCCCAGCCCCCGTTCCTGCTGCCTGAGATTCTTTTAATATGGAGATGCTGGCGATTGGACATAGGAACATAGGAAGCTGCTTTCTACCGAGTCAGGCCATTGTTCTATCTAGCTCACTATTGTCTACCCAGACTGGCAGCGGCTTCTCCAAGGTTGCAGGCAGGAGTCTCTGTCAGCCCTATCTTGGTGATGCTGCCAGGGAGGGGACTTGGAACATTCTGCTCCTCCCAGAGTGGCTCCACCCCCTAAGGGGAATCGCTTACAGTGCTCACACATGTAGTCCCCCATGCAAATGCAAGCCAGGACAGACCCTGCTTAACTAAGAGGACAATTCAGGCTTGCTCCCACAAGCCCAGCTCTCCTCCAGATATCTCCAGACCAAGGTTATCTCCAGACCAAGGAGACATTATAGAGGTTTACAGAATGATGCATGGTGTGGAGAGAATGGATAGGGAGAAGTTGTTCTCCCTCTCTCGCAACCAGAGGTCATCCCAGCAAACTCCTGGCCAGGAAATTCAGGACCAACAAAAGGAAGTACTTTTTCACCCCACGCAGAATTAATCTGTGGAATTCTCTGCCACGGGATGTGCCAGTTTGAATGGCTTTAAGACAAACTCATGAAGGGCATGGCTAACCATGGGGCTAGAGGCTACCTCCTGGCTCAGAGGTAGGATGCCTCTGAATCCGAATTGCAGGGAAGCAACAGCCGGAGAGAGGGTGTGCCTTCATCTCTTGTCTGTGGGCTTCCCAGAGGCATCTCGTGGACCACAGTGGGAAACAGGATGCTGGACTGGATGGGCCTTGGGCCTGATCCAGCAGGGCTCTTCTTATGTTCTCATATTCATCATCTGCATTTGAGTAAGATGTGCCATCTGAGTTAGGAAACACCCTGATATTGTGCTAAGTTCTCCAAGAAGGCAGTCCCTATTTTCTGATCACGGCTCCCAAGTTTGCCTTTTGGGAATCGCGTTTTGTTAGTCTGAGTTAATGGAGCTGATTTTCTTCAGAGTTCAGCTTTCTCCCCAGGGTTTCCTGAAGTTAAATCTCTGAGTGGATGGAGACATGACATTGTTGGTAGCAGGGTCTAATGAGAAAGTAAGCTGGAGGCAAGATCCTGAAGAAAAAGCTGCTCAGCCAGGAAAGGAGGACTTGCAAATGAAGGAGCCAGGAGGCACACCCCTTCTATAGGAGCCAGGAGGCACACCCCTTCTTAGAGCTCAGGCTGGCCTCAGTTCAAAGCAGGTGCTTGAGCTGACCTCTCCCTCCTCCCAAGTAGGCCCATCGGAAGACAAGCCTCAAACAGCACATGGCTTCTGGTGGTGTTCAGCCCTTGCCTTTCCTCCCTGGGTCCCATGGTGATAGAGGGGGTTCTGAGGACAGGACAAGAGCCTTGTTGTGGGGACAGCAGGTCTCCAGACTTCCGGGGCTTCCTCGTGGTTAGGGAGCATGCCCACCCAGCCCTGGTAAGATCACCCTACGTCAGCTGCGGAAAGGGCCGGAACGGGCCGAAGAACGCCCAAAGTGGGCGGTTTTTAGCAAAACAGAAGCCAGCGGAGGGAGGGAGAACCTCCGAGGACTGCCCCCCCCCACATGGCCTTGGAGAAGCCACCTAGAGGGGGTAAGTACTAAAAATATATATTTAACTGTTGTATGTTCTATTCTATTTCCTTGTTGTGCTGGTCATAGACTGTAATAAACCTTGAACTGAAAATATTTTTAACAAAAATGCTGGAAACTCCCCCCCTCCAACAGCTGGTGGTGGTGGTTTGTTGGTCTCGGATCGCATTAAATTGCGGGTGGTTCAGCTCGACCCTGAACTGTTGAACTGAGCTGGTTCAACATCGAACCAGTGTGCACATCCCTAGTGCTAGATGGTGGAAACAGAACTTGGGCTCAGAGGTGCACCTAGGCGATTTTGGAGCCTGGACCAAAAGGCCTTTTGCCCCTGCTGCTCCCATTCCTGCTTCTGCCAGATAAGCAGCAAACACTTTTTTTTAACACCAGAATATGCTCAGGGAAAGCTGGAAACTTTTTTGTGGGGTATTTTTAGAAGAAATTCTGAATAAGATACTTCCCAGTGACTTGCAGAGAGATCCCACATTTTGAGAGATATCACAATCCTGCCACTGAGCGGGCTGCTCAGCCTTTGGAGCCCACCCGGGCAGTATTTGGAGGCCCCCACAGCCTGTGGGGGACTGGACCTCCGCCCAGAGGTCCAGTCCAAAGAGTGCCACTGCCTCAGCCTTATGCTTCCAAAAGTTAGGAACAATAGGAAGCTGCTTTATACTGAGTCAGACCTTTGGTCCATCTAGCTCAGGACTGCTGACACTGACTGGTAGCAACTCTCCAGGGTCTCAGGCTGGGAAGAGACCACAGCTAGCTCCGTGTAAATGCAGGAGCCCTTCTCTGAATTAATCCGAGCAGTTGTGAGCGGCTTCTGCAAAAACCATGATAATAAAAATCATGGAGTATATTACTCAAAACAACCCGAGTAATACATTCATCAACTGCTGCTCAGTGAACTCTCAGGCTTGGCCCGGTTTCTGTTTTCTCATCTAATTTCCTCAACAGCACGTCTGCCAGAAATGGTAAACCGTGCAATTAAAGGGAAACAGGAAGGTGTTGCTGGGGTTGGGGCAAAAGCGGTCAAAAGACCTCGACATAATCCCTGAGGGGCAAGTGTGGTCCAGGGGTCTGATCGGAGGGGTGGAGGGTTTGGATGGGAAGGGAGGAGGCAGCAGGCAAGGAGCCATGTTTGGCAAAGGGTGAGAAGAGGCTCGGAGGTAGCTTCATTAAGATGGATGGATGGAAGGTGGCAGATTTTCTATGCTGAGCTATTCAAAGTGAAATGGGATAATTGCCACCGTTACAACGAGGCTGATCAAGCTGAGAGAAACAAGGTTTAAATTGTACCAATCACTCCTAATCCGGCAGAGTTATTAACAGAGCTCTACCCTGGTGAGACTGCATCTGCTAACTTGAGATAATGATTTATATCACAATTTATGAAAGTCCCAATTTATCCTAATTCAATAAGTGAAGAGCCAGCAAGCTCTGGGGAGCCACAGACGGAGAGTCAATCTCCGCCCGCCCCCGACCACCAAGGACACTTTCTCCAGAGTTGCAAACAGGGCTGTCTCTCCCTCACTTGGTAAACCCGCATGGTGAAGCAGATGGTGGGAAGCAGGGTTATGTTTCAAAAGGTTGTGTGCTTTTGCTGTGAGTTTTGTACACTGGAGAGTTGTCTGGATGCGCTGCTCTGCCCCAAAGGGAGGGAAAGTCAACGTCTGATATTAGAACAGCTGCTCAGACTGTTATCATGTTTGAATTGATAGCCTAATTTTCAAAACACAAACATTTTTAATGTCAGCCCAGACCCATGCTTTTATCTCCACCACACCTTCTTTGTCATCCACCTTTGTCATCCATCCACTACGTGAGCCTGTCTGATTCATCATCAGAGGTCTTCCTTCAGGTTCTTGTCTGAAGTTAGCGGGGTTGTCACCAGAGAGAAGACCATTTTGGTCATGACATGACATATTAGGGCTGTGAAACAGATTACAACAATTACCGTATCCAATTAGATATGGCCTATATTGTAGGAATGTAGAAGCTGCCATTTACTGAGTCAGACCCTTGGCCCATCTAGCTCAGTATTGTCCACACTGACTGGCAGCATCTCTCAAAAATTTGAGAAAGGTGTCCTTCCCAGCCCCACCTGGAGATAGCAGGGATTGAACCTGTCTTCATCTCTGGTGAGCTCCTAGTTCTCACAGTCCTGCTTTCTCACAGCTCAGCTACCTGACACCCAGGGACACCCATGGAATCAAGGAACAGTTGCTTCCATCTCTGTTGCTTCAAGCAAAAGGGAATGGGTGGCCTTTCAAATCTGCTGTCAAGGCACAAGGAGATTTGGGCTAGAGATGTGCAGAAAATAAATGCTTTAAATAGTTTCGAATTCAAATTGAATTCCGAACATTCGTTTAGAATTCAAATCAAATTTGAATCTGGTCCGAAAATTCAATTTGAATCTGAATCAAATTCAACGGTGCTTTGGTACCTTTTTAAACCAATTAGGGGGCCTGAATGGTTTAAAAAATGTGCCAAATGGCTCTCAACTCAAGTTTGAGTCAAATTTCAAAAATTCAATTCGATTCAAATCGCATTGCCCTTTTAAGGGGTGATTTGATTCAAATTTGAATCACTCAAATCACCCAGATTCAAGTTGAATCGATTCAAATTCGGATCAGTTTGCACATCCCTAATTTGGGCCCACTCTTGCTTGTCAGCATGGCCTCCAGTGCAGCACCTAAATAGGTCCCGTGCTAAGCTCCTCAGGGGTTTGGGGAGCCCCGCTGAACCTCCCCATCTGGCGGATGCCTGCCTCTCTTCCTCTCCATGTGCTTCTCTCACTTTCAATTCAGGATTTTATGTAATTGCTTTCAGCTCCTCATGTGTCGGGATGCCACAACTGTTAGACATTCAATCTGTAACAAAGAGGGAGACATAAAACACCCCGGCGGCTATTAAATATTTATCAAGATTATCTTGCTGACCTTTCTCTTTACAACTGTTTGCACACTCGCGTGGTACCAGCCAGGGAGGAGAGGCGCCATGGAAGACACCTGGGCCTCTTTGCCGTTCCCTGCCGCTTCCGCCTCCTCTTTCTCTCCCCTGCTTGGGCACAAAAAAGCCCATCACCCCCCTCCCACAATGGCTCTGTCATTTACGACGACGGAGCAGATGGTGCTGTAAAACTAAGAGAGCATTAATTACTACTATTACTTTTAGCGGTAGCATATTGCAGGCGCCAAGTGAGGAGGCAATGCTGAGGATTCTCAGTCGGTCTTGAAGTGGTTGTGCTTGGGTCGATCAAGCGGGCAGAGGTTCCCCGCATCGTCCAGATGTGCATTCCCCTTGACATGCCCTTGGGGGAAAAATGTCCCTCCCTTTTCCAAATGCAAGTTGCTGCTTGGCTTTGATAGGGGTGTTCTGCCTCCAAGAACAAAGGGAAAGCCGTGCTGGATGAGGCCACGCCCCACCCAGCCAAGAACATAGGAGGCTACCTTATACCCAGTCAGATCATTGGTCAGTCCAGCTCATTGACTGGCAGTGACTCTTCAAGGTTTCTGGCAGGAGTCTCTCCCAGCCTTACCATAGTAGAGCTGGTCTTGTGGTAGCAAGCATGACTTGTCCCCTTAAGCTAAGCAGGGTCCACCCTGGTTGCATATGTATGGGAGACTAGAAGTGTGAGCACTGGAAGATCTTCCCCGCAGGGGATGGAGCCACTCTGGGAAGAGCAAAAGGTTTCAAGTTCCCTCCCTGGCTTCTCCAAGATCAGGCTGAGAGAGATTCCTGCCTGCAACCTTGAAAAAGCCATTGCCAGTCTGTGAAGACAATACCGAGCTAGATAGACCAATGGTCTGACTCATTAGAAGGCAGCTTTCTATGTTCCTATGGAGTGAAAGTGGGAGCCTCTGCATTCAAGCAGGTGCTCTCCCAGTGAGCTAAAACTCCACCCCCCTAAGGGGAATCCCTTACAGCACACAACACCCATACATAGTCACCCATCCAAATGCAAACCAGGGCAGACCCTTCTTAGCAAAGGGGGCAATTCATGCTCAGTACTGTAGAATCCAAGGGAAAGAGCTGTATTATGCAAGGACAAGGCAGTGGAGTGGAATCAGGAATATCAACAGTTTAATGAAATAGATACGAATGAATGAATGAATGAATATTACTAGCTGGCCAGGCAGATCTCCCAGTCTCTGACTCCCCACCCCTTGACTCCTGCTCTTCCTCGGCAGCAGCTGCCTGCCTCAGCCCATCTCCTGCCTTCTCTCTATGCACCCTCCCTCCTCCACCACCCTCCTGCTCTTCCTTGCCTGAGTGCGGGCAAAGCCGAATTGAGATTTCCAAGAAGGCACTCACTGCCCCTAAGATGCCTGCTTCAGCTGTCGCCATCATGCTGCCCCAGCTCTCTCTCACCACGCATGTGCTTAGCGCTGCGTGGGTGGGGCTTGCCACATATGGCCTTAGTATATTATATAGAGAGAGAGAGATGCACAGAGAGGCATGTGCAGACTGCTTTTCTGTGTTCTTGCTGCCGGCTGCTTGTTAGCCCCGCTTCTACTTCCGGACTGGAATAGAAGTAACTAAAGCCCCATTCAAAAGCTGGCCTGGATCAAGAAATGGATTGACCAAAAAACACCACAAGTACCACCAGAGCAACTCTCCTCCAGCAAGAAAAGAGGGAAACAGCCCTTCCCTTGGGGAGCACCTGCAGCATTTCCAGGCAGGACTTTTAGCTCGGAATGGAGGGTGTGTATTCGCACAGTGGCTGGATTCACGCCGAAGTCTGTGCGAGATATTGGAGAGGACTTCGTGTACAATTTGGGTTTTCCATTACATGTTAGAGCCTAGCCTGATTTATGTCAGGGGTAAAAAAATTCACTTTTTGTTTTGTTTTTTGGGGGACAGATTCAACATCGCAGTAAAGCCTTGCAGTAAACCCGCGGTAAAACCTTCTGTTTGGGAAAGCTCCTGGTGTTCAGGGGCATGCCACCTGTGAACTTGATGGAAATATATAGCAACCCAAGCTAGCAGCCATTTGATAGTTCTATCCTCCATGAATTTGTCTCGCCTGATCTAGCTTGGAGGCTATCATCACCACATCCGACAGCAGGAAATTCCACAGTTGACCTAAACGTTGTGTAAAGAAGTAATTTCTTGTGCCTGTCCCAAATCTTGCAGCATTTAGCTTCAACAGATGATCCCGGATACTAATGTTATGGGCTAGAGAGAGAAAAAACATCTCTCTAGTCTCTACCCAAAGACAAGGAAGAGACTTCTATCTTCTCCACATGTCAAGACTGAAACCAAGAGAGAAACGAAGAGATTTCTGCGGACTGTCTCCCCTCCCTGCCCGTTCTCTGTTTGACCGTCATACCTAATTGAATTGCCTTCCATCGCTGCCAGACTTTGATGACTGCCTTAAGAATACGGCTGGCAAAGAAGCAGAGGATGACAGCTGTTTTCTGCAGCTGGTTCTAAACTACGGAACAGGTCAATGGGCAAAGATGAACTGGAGCTTGAAAGCAAGGCGAGCATAAATTTTCTCTCCCGGCTGTGCACTGACATATAGGGAACTGGTGTAAGCTCTCTTTCGCCTTCTCTTTCTCCCTTCAAGTATACTCCCTTTTTAGGCATATTGTTCATTTGGGTGATCAAGGGTGCTCTTTTACTTTCCTCAGTCGCTGCCATCCAGATTAGTGGGGTGCTTAGGTGACTCTCATCTGCTCTGGTCTGTGTAAGGAATTCAGGAGCTCAAAATGTTTGTGCCACTGGAATACAGCACTGGAATAGTGTCTATTCAGGGAATTTTGGGATGGAGAGCTGGTCTTATGGTTGGGTATTGGGCAAATACAAAAAAAACTTCCACGTGTAAGTTTACACAGGATGACAAAAACTGATAGTTGCTGAGAGCTTGAGGATGCTTTTGCACCAGAGAATTCCCCCTTCTGCCCCTCCCCACTTTTCCTGAGTTAAAAATCAACTGAGAGGCTTGTAAAATAAGAAGAATAAAAACCAGTTTTATTCAATTACTACAGACTACTTCCGTCTGAGGCTTTCAAGTTTTTAATACATTTACAAATACGTAATAGGTTGTACTTAGGTTTCAGGTTGCATTTAGGCACACTTAAAAGTTTACAGAGTCTTTTGCAATGCCCAACGTCGGTTGAGTGTAGGCTAGTTTGTCACATTTCAATTATATTGCAGGTAAACAATAATAGAAAAGTATCAGGAATATGCAAAGCACATGCATACAAAGAAATATAGGTTTCTAATGCAAAATCTGACTAACAAACTGTTCCCTGTGCTGAATCCCCTTTTCCTTGAAAACTCACCCAACACCTGATGAGAATCAAGCTTCCTGCAATCCTGTCTTTCAAGGATATGCAGTTATTCCATGTGAGAAACCTCCATGCTGGCTTCGACCATGAGGGAGCAAAACTCCATTGACCCTCACTAAGCCTTTCCGCACATGCTTAAATAAAGACCACCCTTCTTATTCCCAGAATTCCCAGCAACCACTCTCTAGGTCCCACCCACCTGAAGTACTGCTTGGTTGCCCTGGAGTTCACCGGTCTGTCAGTTGAGACAAGGGTTCACTCCCTGTTAACTCTTTAGAGGGAGGGGAGGCTGATCACTACACAAGGTATGGCTATGAAGACACCTGTAGATTTCTGCTACATAACAAGTAGATCTGAAAGTCTACATACTGACTTATGCTCTATTTAGATATTACACTGTACATGCGTATAGGTGTCTGTAAAGTAAAGTGTGTCATCGAGTTGGTGTTGACTCCTGGTTGTCTTTGGTAGAATACAGGAAGGGTTTCCCATTGCCATCTCCCACGTAGTATGAGATGATGCCTTTCAGCATCTTTCCTATATCACTGCTGCCCGATAAAAGTGTTTCCCATAGTCTGGGAAACATCCCAGTGGGGATTCAAACTGGCAACCTCTGGCTTGCTATTCAAGTCATTTCTTGGTGCACCATTAGGTGACTTATAGGTGTCCGTACACATCTACTTTAAAAGTGACCCTATGTATAGGTCTCTCAAACACATGGTGCAGACGGTCAGTGTGCTGCTGTGTGTATGTTCAGCATCATGTGTGAACAACTGTACACACAAACAGATCTGAACATTTGTACACAGATTGTACATGCTCCAAACACAATGCATGAAGGGTGCTTTTATTTATTTATTTAGCTATTTCTATCCCACTTTTTCTGCTGAGGAGGCCAGAGTGGTGGACATGTTTATCTTCACATCAACCCTATGAGGTAGGTTAGGCTGAATGAGAAGCGACTGGCCCAGAGTCACCCAGTGAGTTTCATGGCTGAACGGGGATTTGAACATGGGTCCCCCCTGTCCTAGTCCAATGCTCTAACCACTACACCACACTGTCTTTGGCTATAAGGACACCTTGCAACTTTGCATTGCAATTATTCTGAGTGAGTCTTCTGTACATTAATAAACATAAGGCACCTAATTGCTCTGATTTCCTGCCTTCTTTCAATTCTATTGGCCTCTTTAGTGTTTTCCACCTTTTGAAGAAACACCACATTTAGAGATAATTAAAAACACTATTCTCAGCTCAGAAGATATCCATGGATGCCAAGCTGAGAGCACATCATCAGAGACAGAAGATGCCAACAGACACTGCCTGTTCTCTCTTGCCTATACTACAACCTCGTCTTCAATCCATTGTCGACAATATCATCTGCTTCTCATTTGGACCCTGTTTGCTCATGCCAGAACCTGACCACAGCTCTCCGTAGACCACCTCTGCACCCTCTGGCCATTTAGATCTTTGCCTGGCAGCTTGGAAACCTAACCATGGCTTGGTCCGTCTATGTCATTCATCCCCAATTCTGCTGGACCCTGGCATCGACTAAAGAGGGGTTGGGAAAGGCTCAAAAGGTAAAGTACATTTAAAAGGGCTCCCAAGTTTTAAAAGGCTGAGAAATACAGGAGATCCTCTTTATTCACAGTAGTTCCATTCCAAGTTATTGCTGTGGACACCAAAACCATGAATAAAGAGACTTTGACCCTATGGAATTGAGGGCAGGTTGTTAGGTTCCTAAGCACACTGAAGTGTGCTAAAAATCACCAGAAGAAGGGGGAGCAGAAATAAGCATTGTACCTTTCTCTCTAGATTCCCCAAACACCTAAATCCTCCCATTTGGGGGGCTTTGAGAAAATACAAAATGGTAGCTGGGCGTGACATCAGAAGTCATTTCTGGTATATCAGGAGCCACAAATAGGCAAAATTAGCCCTATTTTCATCTGATTAAAGAAACTGGGTCTCTATGACCCGATGGTGGTTACACAAAACCATGGATGGAGAACCCATGAATAATGAGGGTCTCTTCTATTGTTTTGGGTATTGGGGGCCCACATTTTGCTCAGTGGAATTGGGACTTGTCTGGATTCCCCCCCCCCCCATGCAAGCCATTTTTCTGCCCACTGGCAGGATTGGAATCAGTAATCGAAAAATGCTCCTGCTGAAAGGAATTGCAAAAGCCATTAAGCATCTGCGGCAAATCTTTCTCTATATATACATATATTGATATATATCAATATATATTAAAAAGTAAGTCTGCGGGCAAACTCTCCAGCTCACCTCATTCATTCCTTTTCTCCTCAACAGCTTGTTCTATTGGCTCTGATCGTCCGGTTGGGACTCTATATCCAGAAGATCCATTGGCCGCAGTCAGGCATGACAAAACCAGTCACCTGTTAAATTTAGATTTCTTGAATCTGCCAACAGCCTGACACATTGATAAACAGCCGCAGTTTTTAGTAAAGGTTGGGAAAGCTCACTCACTTGCCGTTAATTGCTTTGTGGTACTGAACCATAAAAACGGCATTGACTCCGCGCGGTGCAATCTCCCCATAACACAGGGGAGCAGCGACTGGCCGGAACGAGATGAAGGCCTCTCCATCACTCTCCAGACGGTAGGTCAGCTGACCCCTCTCTGAACAAAGGCAGTTTAGATTTACTGCTCACCCGGCTGTTATGTCGAGAGAGAGGAGGAGCAATGGGCACCCCCGCCAACGTCAACCAAAAAAACCAGACCGCCCAGATGGTGGCTACCAACCCATGCCATGATTCATTGTATTGGAGAGGCTGTTTCAGAAGCATCTTCTACATGTATGAGGCTATTAGAAGGTCGATCAGAAGGCTGTTGTGGTGGGGATACAGCTCAGTAGAAAAGCAAATCTGGAAGACCCACCTCTGCCTTTAGTTGGCCCTGGGAAGCTCACTTAGCTTTCATTCTCCGTCTGTGAAATGGGAATAAGTGGTAAATAGAAGAGGTGTGTACGGATCAAGTTCTGTCATTCAATTTGAGGTCAAATCGAACTGCAGACCCCTCAAACTGATTCTTCGGAAGTAGCAGCAGCTGGGCTGACTGCCTTGAGGAATCAACCCCAAATCCCCTGAATTGATTTGGGTGATTCACATGCCATTTCCAGGCCCATTTTGCTGGAAAAACAGGCCTCAAAATGGTGCTTTCTCCCCGGGGAGAACTGGTCTACCAAATTGGGATGGACAGGTAGACGAGTCCTCTTCTCTGCACTTCACAGCCCCATCCAGCTCCTCCTGCCTATTTCTGGGTGATGGTGGTTCAGAATTCTCCACCACTGGGTCTGGCCTACACAGGAGACATGCAAGAGAAGGAGGTGTTAGAGTCCCGCAGTGGCAGAGATGGCTATACCACTTCATAGTGTATGTGCGGGGTGCTATTTTTTAAAAAAATGCTTATCCACATAAGAAGACTCCCCACAAGAAGAAGAAAATAAAACCAACAAAAACAAGATTGCAACTTGTAGAATGATCTAGCTGTTGTCTATTTCTTGGCTAGTTTTCTACCCGCAAGGTATTTTTTAAATGCACGGCAATATTCAAGGCTGTGTTCTCCTGCTTGCACTTAAGCGATACAGGCCATTCTTCCAGCTCTGGGTTCTATCAGCTGCATTTGTGGACTAGATCAATGGCTACTCTTGTAGACTAGATCTGGCAATGGCAACTTGCTTCTAGAGACTACTGAAAAGCCCTGAATTAAGTCAGTCGATCACGAAAATGCGTAGACGATGAAGTACAATCTGAACCTAGACAAACCATTCATCATCGCGATGGGCCCCCATCTGCAAAGAGGCAACAAGTGGCACCGAGAACAGCATGACAGACGGACTGATTCACGATCCCCGAGGGAGCTTGCCAAGATCACCTCCTCTCCCTGGTGAAATGCAGCCTTGTGCAGATGGCAGCCGTTGAGTTGGGAGATCAAACAAAATAGCAATAAGGGCCCAATACTCGGTAGGGATGGCAATACAGTTTTAGGACTGAGGCAGACATGAAGGCACAGCGTTCAGCATCTCACCACCCAACAACTTTTCACTAAACTGCATCTCTGGGAGGTAAAACTCTACAGTAAAGACTTTTGCATGCAGACAGTGGTTTAGATCAGGGAATCCCAGCCTCAGGCCCCCCAGATGTTGTTGGACTACGACGCCTATAATCCCTTTTGACCATCTGGGGATCGAAATCGGGTCTTGCAGTAGCTAGCAGGAATGGTCCCCTTTGCTAAGCAGGGCCCACCTTGGTTTGCATTTGGGTGGGCGACTATATGTCAGCGCTCTCTGCTGTAAGATAGTCCCCTTAGGGGGTGAGGCTCTGCTTTGCAAGCTGAAGGATCCAGATTCACTCCCTGGCAGCATCTCCAGGTAGGGCTGGGACTCCTGCCTGAAACCATGCCTGAAAGACTCCTGCCTGAAACCATGGAGGGACGCTGCCAGTTGGTGCAGACAATCCTGAGCTAGATGGACAAAGCGTCTGACTTGGTGGAAAGTAGCTTCATATATTGGGGATGGGGTCATAGGTAAATGGAAGAGCATCTGCTTGGCATGCAGAAAGTCCTAGGTTCAATCCCTGATAGTATTTCCAGGTAGGGCTGGGAAAGACCCAAGACCAAAATCCTGGAGAGTTGCTGCCAGTCAGGGCAGACAATACTGAACTAGATGTATCAATGGTCTGGCTGAGCATAAGGCAGCTTCCCATATTCCATTTTGGCTGGGGATGGTGAGAGTTGTAGTCCAACATGATTTCTATTGTGTTTATTTTTACGACCTGCCTAGAGCCTTTAGAGTCAGGCAGTATATAATTTAAATAAATAACAACAACACCATCATTATGTAGGGATGCAAGCTTGGTGACCCCTGGCTTAGGGAACAGTTAAAATTTAAGCAAACCATCCAAGTACAGGTTTTCTAGCACCCCCGGTCTCCATTTGTGGCAGAATCTTGAGGCAACCAAATATATATATATATATATATATATATATATATATATATATATATATAGTAAATGATGGAAATGGAGAAGGTTTTGAGTCTATCTGTTTTTTGTTGTATTTGTTTTTTGTTTACCAAGTCTTGCAATTTCTAAAGAAAATTTCCCCCACTTGCAGTCTGAAATGGTACACACCAGCCCACGACCTCATTCCATTGAGCGTATGCACTGAACCTCAGCCATCGATGCTCTTCACCTATCAAACAAGTTATAGTAAGAACTAATCTGCCTACTTTCCTTTCACTATCCCTACAACTGGATTGAATTTGATCCAAATCACTTAGGCAGTTCACAAGTTAGCCCATTTGCACTTCAAATATTCATACATCTGCCATGTTGAATTGTGGTGGATGACATTGTCACAAACCATGTGTTTGAGGTGCCCCTACAACTGTACCAAATTTGGTCCAAATTAGTTCCCAGGTATTAATTCAATTTATTATTAATTCAATTTCTATACCGCCCTTCCAAAAATGGCTCAGAGTGGTTTACACCGAGAAATAATAAATTAATAAGATGGCTCCCTGTCCCCAAAGGGCTCACAGTCTAAAAAGAAACATAAGATAGATACCAGCAACAGTCACTGGAAGTACTGTGCTGGGGGTGAACAGGGCCAGTTACTCTCCCCCAGCTAAATAAAGAGAATCACCATGTTAAAAGGTGCCTCTTTGCCGTTAGCAGGGGTTAACTTGCACATGTACCAAAGTTGGCCACATGTTTTAGACATTCCACAAGTTAGCCCACTTGCACCTCAAACATTCACACATCCACCATCTTGAATCAGAGTGGATGGCATCATCACAAACAAAGCCCTTGAGGCATCCCTATGTGTCCCTACAGCTGTAGCAAATTTGATTCAAATCCGTTAGGTGGTCCACAAGTTAGCCCACTTGCATCTCAAGGTTTATGTGTCCACCATCTTGAATTGGGGTGGATGACATCTTCACCATTGAGGTGTCCCTACAACTGTACCCAATTTGGTTCATATTGGCCCAGGCATTGCGAAGTTGACAGAGGGGGGCACATACACAGACAGACATGCACATGGAATGCTAGGTGATCTAAAAAAAATGCACTGTTCTTCAAATGCTCTTCCGTTTTCATTCAACTCGCCACTCCTGTCACCTCTTGGCACCAAAGTCTATAATTCTCCCACTCTCCCCACTTTGATGGATGGCGTTTTAATCTCCCCTCTGTCCTCTCTGCCACTGTGCCAGGTCAAAGACTGTGTAAAGGCCCTGGTAATTAAACCAGATAAATAAAATCACATTGCTTATAATTACTGGGGACAATTTGGTTTAATTAGATGTTAAGCTCGCTAGTTTCTCTCCTTTACAGGGCCAGATAAATACCTGAACCTCACTTTGGAAGGCGGCCGCTTGGAAGCTGTAACGGCTTTGTTGCTCTTTGCGTAATTAATGACCATTAAAACCTCTAATTAGGTCGTAAGTTTTAAATAAGTTGCCCTAATTATCCCCGGGAACACGGTGAACTGATTCACTGTGGACAAGGCATTCAAAGATGAGAAATGCCATTCAGCGGCTTTGGGGGTTATTTTAACTTTGTTATTTGTAGGTCTCCGGGGTGGAAGAGTCTGAATGTGGAAACTCCTGATGCAAGGCTAGCTTGTGATCTCCCGAGAAGAAGAAATGCCAGGAAGTGAGACCTCCCAGGTTGAAGAAATGCCACCACACAGGAAGTGAGACTTCCCAGAGAGAAGAAAATCCACTGTACAGGAAGTGAGAGCTCCCGGGGAGAAGAAATGCCACCATACAGGAAGTAAGAGCTCCTGGGAGGAAGAAATGCCACCATATAAGTAAGATCTCCTGGGGAGAAGAAATGCCACCGTACAGGAAGTGAGAGCTCCCAGGGAGAAGAAATGCCACCACAAAGAAAGTAAGAGCTCCTGGGGGGAAGAAATGCCACCAAATAAGTAAGATCTCCTGGGGAGAAGAAATGCCACCGTACAGGAAGTGAGAACTCCCAGGGAGAAGAAATGCCACCGTACAGGAAGTGAGAGCTCCCAGGGAGAAGAAATGCCACCTTACAGGAAGTGAGAGCTCCCGGGGAGAAGAAATGCCACCTTACAGGAAGTGAGAGCTCCCGGGGAGAAGAAATGCCACCATATAAGTGAGATCTCCTGGGGAGAAGAAATGCCACCACACAGGAAGTGAGACTTCCCGGGGAGAAGAAATGCCACCGTACAGGAATTGAGAACTCCCAGGGAGAAGAAATGCCACTGTACAGGAAGTAAGAGCTCCTGGGGGGAAGAAATGCCACCTTACAGGAAGTGAGAACTCCCGGGGAGAAGAAATGCCACCGTACAGGAAGTAAGAGCTCCTGGGGGGAAGAAATGCCACCTTACAGGAAGTGAGAACTCCCAGGGAGAAGAAATGCCACCGTACAGGAAGTGAGAGCTCCTGGGGGGAAGAAATGCCACCTTACAGGAAGTGAGAACTCCCAGGGAGAAGAAATGCCACCGTACAGGAAGTAAGAGCTCCCGGGGAGAAGAAATGCCACCTTACAGGAAGTGAGAGCTCCCGGGGAGAAGAAATGCCACCATATAAGTGAGATCTCCTGGGGAGAAGAAATGCCACCTTACAGGAAGTGAGAGCTCCCGGGGAGAAGAAATGCCACCGTACAGGAAGTAAGAGCTCCTGGGGGGAAGAAATGCCACCTTACAGGAAGTGAGAACTCCCAGGGAGAAGAAATGCCACCGTACAGGAAGTGAGAACTCCCAGGGAGAAGAAATGCCACCTTACAGGAAGTGAGAGCTCCTTGGGGGAAGAAATGCCACCTTACAGGAAGTGAGAGCTCCCAGGGAGAAGAAATGCCACCTTACAGGAAGTGAGAGCTCCTGGGGGGAAGAAATGCCACCTTACAGGAAGTGAGAACTCCCAGGGAGAAGAAATGCCACCGTACAGGAAGTGAGAACTCCCAGGGAGAAGAAATGCCACCGTACAGGAAGTGAGAGCTCCCAGGGAGAAGAAATGCCACCTTACAGGAAGTGAGAGCTCCCGGGGAGAAGAAATACCACCTTACAGGAAGTGAGAGCTCCCGGGGAGAAGAAATGCCACCATACAGGAAGTAAGAGCTCCTGGGGGGAAGAAATGCCACCATATAAGTGAGAACTCCCAGGGAGAAGAAATGCCACCGTACAGGAAGTAAGAGCTCCTGGGGGGAAGAAATGCCACCTTACAGGAAGTGAGAACTCCCAGGGAGAAGAAATGCCACCGTACAGGAAGTAAGAGCTCCCGGGGAGAAGAAATGCCACCTTACAGGAAGTGAGAGCTCCCGGGGAGAAGAAATGCCACCATATAAGTGAGATCTCCTGGGGAGAAGAAATGCCACCTTACAGGAAGTGAGAACTCCCGTGGAGAAGAAATGCCACCGTACAGGAAGTAAGAGCTCCTGGGGGGAAGAAATGCCACCTTACAGGAAGTGAGAACTCCCAGGGAGAAGAAATGCCACCGTACAGGAAGTGAGAACTCCCAGGGAGAAGATATGCCACCTTACAGGAAGTGAGAGCTCCCGGGGAGAAGAAATGCCACCTTACAGGAAGTGAGAATTCCCAGGGAGAAGAAATGCCACAGTACAGAAAGTGAGAATTCCCAGGGAGAAGAAATGCCACCTTACAGGAAGTGAGAGCTCCTGGGGGGAAGAAATGTCACCTTACAGGAAGTGAGAGCTCCCAGGGAGAAGAAATGCCACCTTACAGGAAGTGAGAGCTCCTGGGGGGAAGAAATGCCACCTTACAGGAAGTGAGAACTCCCAGGGAGAAGAAATGCCACCGTACAGGAAGTGAGAACTCCCAGGGAGAAGAAATGCCACCTTACAGGAAGTGAGAGCTCCCGGGGAGAAGAAATGCCACTTTACAGGAAGTGAGAACTCCCGGGGAGAAGAAATGCCACCATATAAGTGAGATCTTCTGGGGAGAAGAAATGCCACCTTACAGGAAGTGAGAGCTCCCGGGGAGAAGAAATGCCACCGTACAGGAAGTAAGAGCTCCTGGGGGGAAGAAATGCCACCTTACAGGAAGTGAGAACTCCCAGGGAGAAGAAATGCCACCGTACAGGAAGTAAGAGCTCCCGGGGAGAAGAAATGCCACCATATAAGTGAGATCTCCTGGGGAGAAGAAATGCCACCTTACAGGAAGTGAGAGCTCCCGGGGAGAAGAAATGCCACCGTACAGGAACTAAGAGCTCCTGGGGGGAAGAAATGCCACCTTACAGGAAGTGAGAACTCCCAGGGAGAAGAAATGCCACCGTACAGGAAGTGAGAACTCCCAGGGAGAAGAAATGCCACCTTACAGGAAGTGAGAGCTCCCGGGGAGAAGAAATACCACCTTACAGGAAGTGAGAGCTCCCGGGGAGAAGAAATGCCACCATACAGGAAGTAAGAGCTCCTGGGGGGAAGAAATGCCACCATATAAGTGAGAACTCCAAGGGAGAAGAAATGCCACCGTACAGGAAGTGAGAGCTCCCGTGGAGAAGAAATGCCACCGTACAGGAAGTAAGAGCTCCTGGAGGGAAGAAATGCCACCTTACAGGAAGTGAGAACTCCCAGGGAGAAGAAATGCCACCGTACAGGAAGTGAGAACTCCCAGGGAGAAGATATGCCATCTTACAGGAAGTGAGAGCTCCCGGGGAGAAGAAATGCCACCTTACAGGAAGTGAGAATTCCCAGGGAGAAGAAATGCCACAGTACAGGAAGTGAGAATTCCCAGGGAGAAGAAATGCCACCTTACAGGAAGTGAGAGCTCCTGGGGGGAAGAAATGTCACCTTACAGGAAGTGAGAGCTCCCAGGGAGAAGAAATGCCACCTTACAGGAAGTGAGAGCTCCTGGAGGGAAGAAATGCCACCTTACAGGAAGTGAGAACTCCCAGGGAGAAGAAATGCCACCGTACAGGAAGTGAGAACTCCCAGGGAGAAGATATGCCACCTTACAGGAAGTGAGAGCTCCCGGGGAGAAGAAATGCCACCTTACAGGAAGTGAGAATTCCCAGGGAGAAGAAATGCCACAGTACAGGAAGTGAGAATTCCCAGGGAGAAGAAATGCCACCTTACAGGAAGTGAGAGCTCCTGGGGGGAAGAAATGTCACCTTACAGGAAGTGAGAGCTCCCAGGGAGAAGAAATGCCACCTTACAGGAAGTGAGAGCTCCTGGGGGGAAGAAATGCCACCTTACAGGAAGTGAGAACTCCCAGGGAGAAGAAATGCCACCGTACAGGAAGTGAGAACTCCCGGGGAGAAGAAATGCCACCTTACAGGAAGTGACAGCTCCCGGGGAGAAGAAATGCCACCTTACAGGAAGTGAGAACTCCCGGGGAGTAGAAATGGCACCATATAAGTGAGATCTTCTGGGGAGAAGAAATGCCACCTTACAGGAAGTGAGAGCTCCCGGGGAGAAGAAATGCCACCGTACAGGAAGTAAGAGCTCCTGGGGGGAAGAAATGCCACCTTACAGGAAGTGAGAACTCCCAGGGAGAAGAAATGCCACCGTACAGGAAGTAAGAGCTCCCGGGGAGAAGAAATGCCACCTTACAGGAAGTGAGAGCTCCCGGGGAGAAGAAATGCCACCATATAAGTGAGATCTCCTGGGGAGAAGTAATGCCACCTTACAGGAAGTGAGAGCTCCCAGGGAGAAGAAATGCCACCGTACAGGAAGTAAGAGCTCCTGGGGGGAAGAAATGCCACCTTACAGGAAGTGAGAACTCCCAGGGAGAAGAAATGCCACCGTACAGGAAGTGAGAACTCCCAGGGAGAAGAAATGCCACCTTACAGGAAGTGAGAGCTCCCGGGGAGAAGAAATGCCACCGTACAGGAAGTGAGAGCTCCTGGGGGGAAGAAATGCCACCTTACACGAAGTGAGACCTCCCAGGGAGAAGAAATGCCACCGTACAGGAAGTGAGAACTCCCAGGGAGAAGAAATGCCACCTTACAGGAAGTGAGAGCTCCTGGGGGGAAGAAATGCCACCTTACAGGAAGTGAGAACTCCCAGGGAGAAGAAATGCCACCATACAGGAAGTAAGAGCTCCTGAGGGAAGAAATGCCACCATATAAGTGAGATCTCCTGGGGAGAAGAAATGCCACCGTACAGGAAGTGAGAACTCCCAGGGAGAAGAAATGCCACCGTACAGGAAGTGAGAGCTCGCAGGGAGAAGAAATGCCACCTTACAGGAAGTGAGAGCTCCCGGGGAGAAGAAATGACACCGTACAGGAAGTAAGAGCTCCTGGGGGGAAGAAATGCCACCGTACAGGAAGTGAGAACTCCCAGGGAGAAGAAATGCCACCTTACAGGAAGTGAGAGCTCCCGGGGAGAAGAAATGCCACCTTACAGGAAGTGAGAGCTCCTGGGGGGAAGAAATGCCACCTTACAGGGAGAACTCCCAGGGAGAAGAAATGCCACCGTACAGGAAGTGAGAACTCCCGGGGAGAAGAAATGCCACCTTACAGGAAGTGAGAGCTCCCGGGGAGAAGAAATGCCACCATACAGGAAGTAAGAGCTCCTGGGGGGAAGAAATGTCACCATATAAGTAAGATCTCCTGGGGAGAAGAAATGCCACCGTACAGGAAGTGAGAACTCCCAGGGAGAAGAAATGCCACCGTACAGGAAGTGAGAGCTCCCAGGGAGAAGAAATGCCACCTTACAGGAAGTGAGAGCTCCCGGGGAGAAGAAATGCCACCATACAGGAAGTAAGAGCTCCTGGGGGGAAGAAATGCCACCATATAAGTAAGATCTCCTGGGGAGAAGAAATGCCACCGTACAGGAAGTGAGAACTCCCAGGGAGAAGAAATGCCACCTTACAGGAAGTGAGAGCTCCCGTGGAGAAGAAATGCCACCGTACAGGAAGTGAGAGCAGCTGGGGGGAAGAAATGCCACCTTACACGAAGTGAGAACTCCCAGGGAGAAGAAATGCCACTGTACAGGAAGTGAGAACTCCCAGGGAGAAGAAATGCCAGCTTACAGGAAGTGAGAGCTCCTGGGGGGAAGAAATGCCACCTTACAGGAAGTGAGAGCTCCCGGGGAGAAGAAATGCCACCTTACAGGAAGTGAGAGCTCCTGGGGGGAAGAAATGCCACCTTACAGGAAGTGAGAACTCCCAGGGAGAAGAAATGCCACTGTACAGGAAGTGAGAATTCCCAGGGAGAAGAAATGCCACCTTACAGGAAGTGAGAGCTCCTGGGGGGAGGAAATGCCACCTTAAAGGAAGTGAGAGCTCCCGGGGAGAAGAAATGCCACCTTACAGGAAGTGAGAGCTCCTGGGGGGAAGAAATGCCACCTTACAGGAAGTGAGAACTCCCAGGGAGAAGAAATGCCACCATACAGGAAGTAAGAGCTCCTGAGGGAAGAAATGCCACCATATAAGTGAGATCTCCTGGGGAGAAGAAATGCCACCGTACAGGAAGTGAGAACTCCCAGGGAGAAGAAATGCCACCGTACAGGAAGTGAGACCTCCCAGGGAGAAGAAATGCCACCTTACAGGAAGTGAGAGCTCCCGGAGAGAAGAAATGACACCGTACAGGAAGTAAGAGCTCCTGGGGGGGAGAAATGCCACCGTACAGGAAGTGAGAACTCCCAGGGAGAAGAAATGCCACCTTACAGGAAGTGAGAGCTCCCGGGGAGAAGAAATGCCACCTTACAGGAAGTGAGAGCTCCTGGGGGGAAGAAATGCCACCTTACAGGGAGAACTCCCAGGGAGAAGAAATGCCACCTTTCAGGAAGTGAGAACTCCCGGGGAGAAGAAATGCCACCTTACAGGAAGTGAGAGCTCCCGGGGAGAAGAAATGCCACCATACAGGAAGTAAGATCACCTGGGGGGAAGAAATGCCACCATATAAGTAAGATCTCCTGGGGAGAAGAAATGCCACCGTACAGGAAGTGAGAACTCCCAGGGAGAAGAAATGCCACCGTACAGGAAGTGAGAGCTCCCAGGGAGAAGAAATGCCACCTTACAGGAAGTGAGAGCTTCCGGGGAGAAGAAATGCCACCGTACAGGAAGTGAGAGCAGCTGGGGGGAAGAAATGCCACCTTACAGGAAGTGAGAACTCCCAGGGAGAAGAAATGCCACCGTACAGGAAGTGAGAATTCCCAGGGAGAAGAAATGCCACCTTACAGGAAGTGAGAGCTCCTGGGGGGAAGAAATGCCACCTTACAGGAAGTGAGAGCTCCCAGGGAGAAGAAATGCCACCTTACAGGATGTGAGAGCTCCTGGGGGGAAGAAATCCCACCGTACAGGAAGTGAGAACTCCCAGGGAGAAGAAATGCCACCGTACAGGAAGTGAGAACTCCCAGGGAGAAGAAATGCCACCGTACAGGAAGTGAGAGCTCCCAGGGAGAAGAAATGCCACCTTACAGGAAGTGAGAGCTCCCGGGGAGAAGAAATGCCACCATAGAAGTGAGATCTCCTGGGGAGAAGAAATGCCACCACACAGGAAGTGAGACTTCCCGGGGAGAAGAAATGCCACTTTACAGGAAGTGAGAGCTCCCGGGGAGAAGAAATGCCACCATACAGGAAGTAAGAGCTCCTGGGGGGAAGAAATGCCACCATATAAGTGAGATCTCCTGGGGAGAAGAAATGCCACCGTACAGGAAGTGAGAACTCCCAGGGAGAAGAAATGCCACCACACAGGAAGTAAGAGCTCCTGGGGGGAAGAAATGCCACCATATAAGTAAGATCTCCTGGGGAGAAGAAATCCCACCGTACAGGAAGTGAGAGCTCCCAGGGAGAAGAAATGCCACCACACAGGAAGTAAGAGCTCCTGGGGGGAAGAAATGCCACCATATAAGTAAGATCTCCTGGGGAGAAGAAATGCCACCGTACAGGAAGTGAGAGCTCCCAGGTTGAAGAAATGCCACCATACAGGAAGTAAGAGCTCCTGGGGGGAAGAAATGCCACCATATAAGTAAGATCTCCTGGGGAGAAGAAATGCCACCGTACAGGAAGTGAGAGCTCCCAGGGAGAAGAAATGCCACCACACAGGAAGTAAGAGCTCCTGGGGGGAAGAAATGCCACCATATAAGTAAGATCTCCTGGGGAGAAGAAATGCCACCGTACAGGAAGTGAGAACTCCCAGGGAGAAGAAATGCCACCGTACAGGAAGTGAGAGCTCCCAGGGAGAAGAAATGCCACCTTACAGGAAGTGAGAGCTCCTGGGGAGAAGAAATGCCACCTTACAGGAAGTGAGAGCTCCCGGGGAGAAGAAATGCCACCATAGAAGTGAGATCTCCTGGGGAGAAGAAATGCCACCACACAGGAAGTGAGACTTCCCGGGGAGAAGAAATGCCACCGTACAGGAAGTGAGAACTCCCAGGGAGAAGAAATGCCACTGTACAGGCAGTAAGAGCTCCTGGGGGGAAGAAATGCCAACTTACAGGAAGTGAGAACTCCCGGGGAGAAGAAATGCCACCATATAAGTGAGATCTCCTGGGGAGAAGAAATGCCACCTTACAGGAAGTGAGAGCTCCCGGGGAGAAGAAATGCCACCGTACAGGAAGTAAGAGCTCCTGGGGGGAAGAAATGCCACCTTACAGGAAGTGAGAACTCCCAGGGAGAAGAAATGCCACCGTAAAGGAAGTAAGAGCTCCCGGGGAGAAGAAATGCCACCTTACAGGAAGTGAGAGCTCCCGGGGAGAAGAAATGCCACCATATAAGTGAGATCTCCTGGGGAGAAGAAATGCCACCGTACAGGAAGTAAGAGCTCCCGGGGAGAAGAAATGCCACCTTACAGGAAGTGAGAACTCCCAGGGAGAAGAAATGCCACCGTACAGGAAGCGAGAACTCCCAGGGAGAAGAAACGCCACCTTACAGGAAGTAAGAGCTCCTGGGGGGAAGAAATGCCACCTTACAGGAAGTGAGAACTCCCAGGGAGAATTAATGCCACCGCACAGGAAGTAAGAGCTCCTGGGGGGAAGAAATGCCACCATATAAGTAAGATCTCCTGGGGAGAAGAAATGCCACCGTACAGGAAGTGAGAGCTCCCAGGGAGAAGAAATGCCACCACACAGGAAGTAAGAGCTCCTGGGGGGAAGAAATGCCACCATATAAGTAAGATCTCCTGGGGAGAAGAAATGCCACCGTACAGGAAGTGAGAGCTCCCAGGGAGAAGAAATGCCACCACACGGGAAGTAAGAGCTCCTGGGGGGAAGAAATGCCACCATATAAGTAACGTCTCCTGGGGAGAAGAAATGCCACCGTACAGGAAGTGAGAGCTCCCAGGGAGAAGAAATGCCACCACACAGGAAGTAAGAGCTCCTGGGGGGAAGAAATGCCACCATATAAGTAAGATCTCCTGGGGAGAAGAAATGCCACCATACATGAAGTGAGACCTCCCGGAGAGAAGAAATGCCACCATATAAGTGAGATCTCCTGGGGAGAAGAAATGCCACCGTACAGGAAGTGAGAACTCCCAAGGAGAAGAAATGCCACCGTACAGGAAGTGAGAGCTCCCAGGGAGAAGAAATGCCACCTTACAGGAAGTGAGAACTCCCGGGGAGAAGAAATGCCACCATATAAGTGAGATCTCCTGGGGAGAAGAAATGCCACCTTACAGGAAGTGAGAGCTCCCGCGGAGAAGAAATGCCACCGTACAGGAAGTAAAAGCTCCTGGGGGGAAGAAATGCCACCTTACAGGAAGTGAGAACTCCCAGGGAGAAGAAATGCCACCGTACAGGAAGTAAGAGCTCCTGGGGGGAAGAAATGCCACCGTACAGGAAGTGAGAACTCCCAGGGAGAAGAAATGCCACCTTACAGTAAGTGAGAGCTCCCAAGGAGAAGAAATGCCACCTTACAGGAAGTGAGAGCTCCTGGGGGGAAGAAATGCCACCTTACAGGAAGTGAGAACTCCCGGGGATAATAAATGCCACCATACAGGAAGTAAGAACTCCTGGGGGGAAGAAATGCCACCATATAAGTAAGATCTCCTGGGGAGAAGAAATGCCACCGTACAGGAAGTGAGAACTCCCAGGGAGAAGAAATGCCACCGTACAGGAAGTGAGAGCTCCCAGGGAGAAGAAATGCCACCTTACAGGAAGTGAGAGCTCCCGGGGTGAAGAAATGCCACCATATAAGTGAGATCTCCTGGGGAGAAGAAATGCCACTGTACAGGAAGTGAGAACTCCCAGGGAGAAGAAATGCCACCGTACAGGAAGTAAGAGCTCCTGGGGGGAAGAAATGCCACCTTACAGGAAGTGAGAACTCCCGGGGAGAAGAAATTCCACCATATAAGTGAGATCTCCTGGGGAGAAGAAATGCCACCTTACAGGAAGTGAGAGCTGACGGGGAGAAGAAATGCCACCGTACAGGAAGTAAGAGCTCCTGGGGGGAAGAAATGCCACCTTACAGGAAGTGAGAACTCCCAGGGAGAAGAAATGCCACCGTACAGGAAGTAAGAGCTCCCGGGGAGAAGAAATGCCACCTTACAGGAAGTGAGAGCTCCCGGGGAGAAGAAATGCCACCATATAAGTGAGATCTCCTGGGGAGAAGAAATGCCACCTTACAGGAAGTGAGAGCTCCCGGGGAGAAGAAATGCCACCGTACAGGAAGTAAGAGCTCCTGGGGGGAAGAAATGCCACCTTACAGGAAGTGAGAACTCCCAGGGAGAAGAAATGCCACCGTACAGGAAGTGAGAACTCCCAGGGAGAAGAAATGCCACCTTACAGGAAGTAAGAGCTCCCGGGGAGAAGAAATGCCACCGTACAGGAAGTAAGAGCTCCTGGGGGGAAGAAATGCCACCTTACAGGAAGTTAGAACTTCCAGGGAGAAGAAATGCCAGCGTACAGGAAGTGAGAATTCCCAGGGAGAAGAAATGCCACCTTACAGGAAGTGAGAGCTCCTGGGGGGAGGAAATGCCACCTTACAGGAAGTGAGAGCTCCCGGGGAGAAGAAATGCCACCTTACAGGAAGTGAGTGCTCCTGGGGGGAAGAAATGCCACCTTAAAGGAAGTGAGAACTCCCAGGGAGAAGAAATGCCACCATACAGGAAGTAAGAGCTCCAGGGGGGAAGAAATGCAACCATATAAGTGAGATCTCCTGGGGAGAAGAAATGCCACCGTACAGGAAGTGAGAACTCCCAGGGAGAAGAAATGCCACCGTACAGGAAGTGAGAGCTCCCAGGGAGAAGAAATGCCACCTTACAGGAAGTGAGAGCTCCCAGGGAGAAGAAATGCCACCGTATAGGAAGTAAGAACTCCTGGGGGGAAGAAATGCCACCGTACAGGAAGTAAGAACTCCCAGGGAGAAGAAATGCCACCTTACAGGAAGTGAGAGCTCCCGGGGAGAAGAAATGCCACCTTACAGGAAGTGAGAGCTCCTGGGGGGAAGAAATGCCACCTTACAGGAAGTGAGAACTCCCAGGGAGAAGAAATGCCACCGTACAGGAAGTGAGAACTCCCGGGGAGAAGAAATGCCACCTTACAGGAAGTGAGAGCTCCCGGGGAGAAGATATGCCACCATACAGGAAGTAAGAGCTCCTGGGGGGAAGAAATGCCACCATATAAGTAAGATCTCCTGGGGAGAAGAAATGCCACCGTACAGGAAGTGAGAGCTCCCAGGGAGAAGAAATGCCACCATACAGGAAGTAAGAGCTCCTGGGGAGAAGAAATGCCACCATATAAGTAAGATCTCCTGGGGAGAAGAAATGCCACCGTACAGGAAGTGAGAGCTTCCGGGGAGAAGAAATGCCACCATACAAGAAGTAAGAGCTCCTGGGGGGAAGAAATGCCACCATATAATTAAGATCTCCTGGGGAGAAGAAATGCCACCGTACAGGAAGTGAGAGCTCCCAGGGAGAAGAAATGCCACCTTACAGGAAGTGAGAGCTCCTGGGAGAAGAAATGCCACCTTACAGGAAGTGAGAGCTCCCGGGGAGAAGAAATGCCACCATATAAGTGAGATCTCCTGGGGAGAAGAAATGCCACCACACAGGAAGTGAGACTTCCCAGGGAGAAGAAATGCCACCGTACAGGAAGTGAGAACTCCCAGGGAGAAGAAATGCCACCACACAGGAAGTAAGAGCTCCTGGGGGGAAGAAATGCCACCTTACAGGAAGTGAGAGCTCCCAGGGAGAAGAAATGCCACCATACAGGAAGTAAGAGCTCCTGGGGGGAAGAAATGCCACCATATAAGTAAGATCTCCTGGGGAGAAGAAATGCCACCGTACAGGAAGTGAGAGCTCCCAGGGAGAAGAAATGCCACCTTACAGGAAGTGAGAGCTCCCGTGGAGAAGAAATGCCACCGTACAGGAAGTAAGAGCTCCTGGGGGGAAGAAATGCCACCTTACAGGAAGTGAGAACTCCCAGGGAGAAGAAATGCCACCGTACAGGAGGTGAGAACTCCCAGGGAGAAGAAATGCCACCTTACAGGAAGTGAGAGCTCCCGGGGAGAAGAAATGCCACCGTACAGGAAGTGAGAGCAGCTGGGGGGAAGAAATGCCACCTTACAGGAAGTGAGAACACCCAGGGAGAAGAAATGCCACCGTACAGGAAGTGAGAATTCCCAGGGAGAAGAAATGCCACCTTACAGGAAGTGAGAGCTCCTGGGGGGAAGAAATGCCACCTTACAGGAAGTGAGAGCTCCCAGGGAGAAGAAATGCCACCTTACAGGATGTGAGAGCTCCTGGGGGGAAGAAATGCCACCTTACAGGAAGTGAGAACTCCCGGGGAGAAGAAATGCCACCGTACAGGAAGTGAGAACTCCCAGGGAGAAGAAATGCCACCGTACAGGAAGTGAGAGCTCCCAGGGAGAAGAAATGCCACCTTACAGGAAGTGAGAGCTCCCGGGGAGAAGAAATGCCACTTTACAGGAAGTGAGAGCTCCTGGGGAGAAGAAATGCCACCATACAGGAAGTAAGAGCTCCTGGGGGGAAGAAATGCCACCATATAAGTGAGATCTCCTGGGGAGAAGAAATGCCACCGTACAGGAAGTGAGAACTCCCAGGGAGAAGAAATGCCACCACACAGGAAGTAAGAGCTCCTGGGGGGAAGAAATGCCACCATATAAGTAAGATCTCCTGGGGAGAAGAAATGCCACCGTACAGGAAGTGAGAACTCCCAGGGAGAAGAAATGCCACCACACAGGAAGTAAGAGCTCCTGGGGGGAAGAAATGCCACCATATAAGTAAGATCTCCTGGGGAGAAGAAATGCCACCGTACAGGAAGTGAGAGCTCCCAGGTTGAAGAAATGCCACCATACAGGAAGTAAGAGCTCCTGGGGGGAAGAAATGCCACCATATAAGTAAGATCTCCTGGGGAGAAGAAATGCCACCGTACAGGAAGTGAGAGCTCCCAGGGAGAAGATATGCCACCAAACAGGAAGTAGGAGCTCCTGGGGGGAAGAAATGCCACCATATAAGTAAGATCTCCTGGGGAAAAGAAATGCCACCGTACAGGAAGTGAGAACTCCCAGGGAGAAGAAATGCCACCGTACAGGAAGTGAGAGCTCCCAGGGAGAAGAAATGCAACCTTACAGGAAGTGAGAGTTCCTGGGGAGAAGAAATGCCACCTTACAGGAAGTGAGAGCTCCCGGGGTTAAGAAATGCCACCATAGAAGTGAGATCTCCTGGGGAGAAGAAATGCCACCACACAGGAAGTGAGACTTCCCGGGGAGAAGAAATGCCACCGTACAGGAAGTGAGAACTCCCAGGGAGAAGAAATGCCACTGTACAGGAAGTAAGAGCTCCTGGGGGGAAGAAATGCCACCTTACAGGAAGTGAGAACTCCCGGGGAGAAGAAATGCCACCATATAAGTGAGATCTCCTGGGGAGAAGAAATGCCACCTTACAGGAAGTGAGAGCTCCCGGGGAGAAGAAATGCCACCGTACAGGAAGTAAGAGCTCCTGGGGGGAAGAAATGCCACCTTACAGGAAGTGAGAACTCCCAGGGAGAAGAAATGCCACCGTACAGGAAGTAAGAGCTCCCGGGGAGAAGAAATGCCACCTTACAGGAAGTGAGAGCTCCCGGGGAGAAGAAATGCCACCATATAAGTGAGATCTCCTGGGGAGAAGAAATGCCACCGTACAGGAAGTAAGAGCTCCCGGGGAGAAGAAATGCCACCTTACAGGAAGTGAGAACTCCCAGGGAGAAGAAATGCCACCACACAGGAAGTAAGAGCTCCTGGGGGGAAGAAATGCCACCATATAAGTAAGATCTCCTGGGGAGAAGAAATGCCACCGTACAGGAAGTGAGAGCTCCCAGGGAGAAGAAATGCCACCACACAGGAAGTAAGAGCTCCTGGGGAGAAGAAATGCCACCATATAAGTAAGATCTCCTGGGGAGAAGAAATGCCACCGTACAGGAAGTGAGAGCTCCCAGGGAGAAGAAATGCCACCACACAGGAAGTAAGAGCTCCTGGGGGGAAGAAATGCCACCATATAAGTAACGTCTCCTGGGGAGAAGAAATGCCACCGTACAGGAAGTGAGAGCTCCCAGGGAGAAGAAATGCCACCACACAGGAAGTAAGAGCTCCTGGGGGGAAGAAATGCCACCATATAAGTAAGATCTCCTGGGGAGAAGAAATGCCACCATACATGAAGTGAGACCTCCCGGAGAGAAGAAATGCCACCATATAAGTGAGATCTCCTGGGGAGAAGAAATGCCACCGTACAGGAAGTGAGAACTCCCAGGGAGAAGAAATGCCACCGTACAGGAAGTGAGAGCTCCCAGGGAGAAGAAATGCCACCTTACAGGAAGTGAGAGCTCCCGGGGAGAAGAAATGCCACCTTACAGGAAGTGAGAGCTCCCAGGGAGAAGAAATGCCACCATACAGGAAGTAAGAGCTCCTGGGGGGAAGAAATGCCACCATATAAGTCAGATCTCCTGGGGAGAAGAAATGCCACCGTACAGGAAGTGAGAGCTCCCAGGGAGAAGAAATGCCACCTTACAGGAAGTGAGAGCTCCCGCGGAGAAGAAATGCCACCGTACAGGAAGTAAGAGCTCCTGGGGGGAAGAAATGCCACCTTACAGGAAGTGAGAACTCCCAGGGAGAAGAAATGCCACCGTACAGGAAGTGAGAACTCCAAGGGAGAAGAAATGCCACCTTACAGGAAGTGAGAGCTCCCGGGGAGAAGAAATGCCACCGTACAGGAAGTGAGAGCAGCTGGGGGGAAGAAATGCCACCTTACAAGAAGTGAGAACTCCCAGGGAGAAGAAATGCCACCGTACAGGAAGTGAGAATTCCCAGGGAGAAGAAATGCCACCTTACAGGAAGTGAGAGCTCGTGGGGGGAAGAAATGCCACCTTACAGGAAGTGAGAGCTCCCAGGGAGAAGAAATGCCACCTTACAGGATGTGAGAGCTCCTGGGGGGAAGAAATGCCACCTTACAGGAAGTGAGAACTCCCGGGGAGAAGAAATGCCACCGTACAGGAAGTGAGAACTCCCAGGGAGAAGAAATGCCACCGTACAGGAAGTGAGAGCTCCCAGGGAGAAGAAATGCCACCTTACAGGAAGTGAGAGCTCCCGGGGAGAAGAAATGCCACTTTACAGGAAGTGAGAGCTCCCGGGGAGAAGAAATGCCACCATACAGGAAGTAAGAGCTCCTGGGGGGAAGAAATGCCTCCATATAAGTGAGATCTCCTGGGGAGAAGAAATGCCACCGTACAGGAAGTGAGAACTCCCAGGGAGAAGAAATGCCACCACACAGGAAGTAAGAGCTCCTGGGGGGAAGAAATGCCACCATATAAGTAAGATCTCCTGGGGAGAAGAAATCCCACCGTACAGGAAGTGAGAGCTCCCAGGGAGAAGAAATGCCACCACACAGGAAGTAAGAGCTCCTGGGGGGAAGAAATGCCACCATATAAGTAAGATCTCCTGGGGAGAAGAAATGCCACCGTACAGGAAGTGAGAGCTCCCAGGTTGAAGAAATGCCACCATACAGGAAGTAAGAGCTCCTGGGGGGAAGAAATGCCACCGTACAGGAAGTGAGAGCTCCCAGGGAGAAGAAATGCCACCACACAGGAAGTAGGAGCTCCTGGGGGGAAGAAATGCCACCATATAAGTAAGATCTCCTGGGGAGAAGAAATGCCACCGTACAGGAAGTGAGAACTCCCAGGGAGAAGAAATGCCACCGTACAGGAAGTGAGAGCTCCCAGGGAGAAGAAATGCCACCTTACAGGAAGTGAGAGTTCCTGGGGAGAAGAAATGCCACCTTACAGGAAGTGAGAGCTCCCGGGGAGAAGAAATGCCACCATAGAAGTGAGATCTCCTGGGGAGAAGAAATGCCACCACACAGGAAGTGAGACTTCCCGGGGAGAAGAAATGCCACCGTACAGGAAGTGAGAACTCCCAGGGAGAAGAAATGCCACTGTACAGGAAGTAAAAGCTCCTGGGGGGAAGAAATGCCACCTTACAGGAAGTGAGAACTCCCGGGGAGAAGAAATGCCACCATATAAGTGAGATCTCCTGGGGAGAAGAAATGCCACCTTACAGGAAGTGAGAGCTCCCGGGGAGAAGAAATGCCACCGTACAGGAAGTAAGAGCTCCTGGGGGGAAGAAATGCCACCTTACAGGAAGTGAGAACTCCCAGGGAGAAGAAATGCCACCGTACAGGAAGTAAGAGCTCCCGGGGAGAAGAAATGCCACCGTACAGGCAGTGAGAGCTCCCGGGGAGAAGAAATGCCACCATATAAGTGAGATCTCCTGGGGAGAAGAAATGCCACCGTACAGGAAGTAAGAGCTCCCGGGGAGAAGAAATGCCACCTTACGGGAAGTGAGAACTCCCAGGGAGAAGAAATGCCACCGTACAGGAAGTGAGAACTCCCAGGGAGAAGAAACGCCACCTTACAGGAAGTAAGAGCTCCTGGGGGGAAGAAATGCCACCTTACAGGAAGTGAGAACTCCCAGGGAGAATTAATGCCACCACACAGGAAGTTAGAGCTCCTGGGGGGAAGAAATGCCACCATATAAGTAAGATCTCCTGGGGAGAAGAAATGCCACAGTACAGGAAGTGAGAGCTCCCAGGGAGAAGAAATGCCACCACACAGGAAGTAAGAGCTCCTGGGGGGAAGAAATGCCACCATATAAGTAAGATCTCCTGGGGAGAAGAAATGCCACCGTACAGGAAGTGAGAGCTCCCAGGGAGAAGAAATGCCACCACACAGGAAGTAAGAGCTCCTGGGGGGAAGAAATGCCACCATATAAGTAACGTCTCCGAGGGAGAAGAAATGCCACCGTACAGGAAGTGAGAGCTCCCAGGGAGAAGAAATGCCACCACACAGGAAGTAAGAGCTCCTGGGGGGAAGAAATGCCACCATATAAGTAAGATCTCCGGGGGAGAAGAAATGCCACCATACATGAAGTGAGACCTCCCGGAGAGAAGAAATGCCAACATATAAGTGAGAACTCCCAGGGAGAAGAAATGCCACCGTACAGGAAGTGAGAGCTCCCAGGGAGAAGAAATGCCACCTTACAGGAAGTGAGAGCTCCCGGGGAGAAGAAATGCCACTTTACAGGAAGTGAGAGCTCCCGGGGAGAAGAAATGCCACCATACAGGAAGTAAGAGCTCCTGGGGGGAAGAAATGCCACCATATAAGTGAGATCTCCTAGGGAGAAGAAATGCCACCGTACAGGAAGTGAGAACTCCCAGGGAGAAGAAATGCCACCATACAGGAAGTAAGAGCTCCTGGGGGGAAGAAATGCCACCATATAAGTAAGATCTCCTGGGGAGAAGAAATCCCACCGTACAGGAAGTGAGAGCTCCCAGGGAGAAGAAATGCCACCACACAGGAAGTAAGAGCTCCTGGGGGGAAGAAATGCCACCATATAAGTAAGATCTCCTGGGGAGAAGAAATGCCACCGTACAGGAAGTGAGAGCTCCCAGGTTGAAGAAATGCCACCATACAGGAAGTAAGAGCTCCTGGGGGGAAGAAATGCCACCATATAAGTAAGATCTCCTGGGGAGAAGAAATGCCACCGTACAGGAAGTGAGAGCTCCCAGGGAGAAGATATGCCACCACACAGGAAGTAGGAGCTCCTGGGGGGAAGAAATGCCACCATATAACTAAGATCTCCTGGGGAAAAGAAATGCCACCGTACAGGAAGTGAGAACTCCCAGGGAGAAGAAATGCCACCGTACAGGAAGTGAGAGCTCCCAGGGAGAAGAAATGCCACCTTACAGGAAGTGAGAGTTCCTGGGGAGAAGAAATGCCACCTTACAGGAAGTGAGAGCTCCCGGGGTGAAGAAATGCCACCATAGAAGTGAGATCTCCTGGGGAGAAGAAATGCCACCACACAGGAAGTGAGACTTCCCGGGGAGAAGAAATGCCACCGTACAGGAAGTGAGAACTCCCAGGGAGAAGAAATGCCACTGTACAGGAAGTAAGAGCTCCTGGGGGGAAGAAATGCCACCTTACAGGAAGTGAGAACTCCCGGGGAGAAGAAATGCCACCATATAAGTGAGATCTCCTGGGGAGAAGAAATGCCACCTTACAGGAAGTGAGAGCTCCCGGGGAGAAGAAATGCCACCGTACAGGAAGTAAGAGCTCCTGGGGGGAAGAAATGCCACCTTACAGGAAGTGAGAACTCCCAGGGAGAAGAAATGCCACCGTACAGGAAGTGAGAGCTCCCGGGGAGAAGAAATGCCACCGTACAGGAAGTGAGAGCAGCTGGGGGGAAGAAATGGATGTAAGAAATAGCTCACAATACTCTTACATGGATGTAAGAAATAGCTTTAAAAGGTTAGAGTAGACGGGTAGAGCAACCCCCTCAGCAAATCATGAGTAGACCCCAGCTGCCATACATGCGAATTGGTTTACTCGTGAGTAGACCCTGGCAGCCTTACTCATGAGTAGACCCCGCTCAGCTTATGCCTGAGTAGACCACGGGTGGCTTACTCTTGAGTAAACCCCCGCTCAGCATTACTCGTGAGTAGACACCCTGTCCGCTACTCACGCCTGTCGGCTTGTTGAATAATCCCCTCCATGCTGTTTGAGCAAAGGCTTCTCCCAAAACCTTCCTATGCTATTGTTAGTACTAAAGGTGCCACCACGAACGCACTTATCGACAGAGCTTCAATCAACCCCTCACGTGGAAATCCCAGGGAAATTCTCCTGCTTTTGCAAGTGAAAAAGAGTAGGAAAAACTGCCATGTGCAAGCTTACACGTGGTGATAAAACGAGAAGTTTCTGAACAGATGAGGCATGTTGCACCAGAGAGAAAAGCCCCCTTTGCTGCACTTAAAAATCAGCTTGGATAAGCTTGTAAAATGTAAAGAAGAAGATGGGGGGAACTTCATTCAAATGCTACACACCTCTTCAGTCTTAGGGCCCCTCAGCTTTTAGTTACCAGTAAAAATGCTCCGTGGTTGCAGGAACAGGTTAAAAAGCACCCCAGATCATGTTGGGCTTTGTGTTTTGTGTTGACGCAGAATAGTGTACACGCAGATGCAAAAAACATGGATGTAAGAAATAGCTTTAAAAGGTTAGAGTAGACGGGTAGAGCAACCCCCTCAGCGACTCACGAGTAGACCCCAGCTGCCATACGTGCGAATTGGTTTACTCGTGAGTAGACCCTGGCAGCCTTACTCACGAGTAGACCCCGCTCAGCTTATGCCTGAGTAGACCACGGGTGGCTTACTCTTGAGTAAACCCCCGCTCAGCTTACTCGTGAGTAGACACCCTGTCCGCTACTCACGCCTGTCGGCTTGTTGAATAATCCCCTCCATGCTGTTTGAGCAAAGGCTTCTCCCAAAACCTTCCTATGCTATTGTTAGTACTAAAGGTGCCACCACGAACGCACTTATCGACAGAGCTTCAATCAACCCCTCACGTGGAAATCCCAGGGAAATTCTCCTGCTTTTGCAAGTGAAAAAGAGTAGGAAAAACTGCCATGTGCAAGCTTACACGTGGTGATAAAACGAGAAGTTTCTGAACAGATGAGGCATGTTGCACCAGAGAGAAAAGCCCCCTTTGCTGCACTTAAAAATCAGCTTGGATAAGCTTGTAAAATGTAAAGAAGAAGATGGGGGGAACTTCATTCAAATGCTACACACCTCTTCAGTCTTAGGCCCCCTCAGCTTTTAGTTACCAGTAAAAATGCTCCGTGGTTGCAGGAACAGGTTAAAAAGCACCCCAGATCATGTTGGGCTTTGTGTTTTGTGTTGACGCAGAATAGTGTACACGCAGATGCAAAAAACATGGATGTAAGAAATAGCTTTAAAAGGTTAGAGTAGACGGGTAGAGCAACCCCCTCAGCGACTCACGAGTAGACCCCAGCTGCCATACGTGCGAATTGGTTTACTCGTGAGTAGACCCTGGCAGCCTTACTCACGAGTAGACCCCGCTCAGCTTATGCCTGAGTAGACCACGGGTGGCTTACTCTTGAGTAAACCCCCGCTCAGCTTACTCGTGAGTAGACACCCTGTCCGCTACTCACGCCTGTCGGCTTGTTGAATAATCCCCTCCATGCTGTTTGAGCAAAGGCTTCTCCCCAAACCTTCCTATGATATTGTTAGTACTAAAGGTGCCACCACGAACGCACTTATCGACAGAGCTTCAATCAACCCCTCACGTGGAAATCCCAGGGAAATTCTCCTGCTTTTGCAAGTGAAAAAGAGTAGGAAAAACTGCCATGTGCAAGCTTACACGTGGTGATAAAACGAGAAGTTTCTGAACAGATGAGGCATGTTGCACCAGAGAGAAAAGCCCCCTTTGCTGCACTTAAAAATCAGCTTGGATAAGCTTGTAAAATGTAAAGAAGAAGATGGGGGGAACTTCATTCAAATGCTACACACCTCTTCAGTCTTAGGCCCCCTCAGCTTTTAGTTACCAGTAAAAATGCTCCGTGGTTGCAGGAACAGGTTAAAAAGCACCCCAGATCATGTTGGGCTTTGTGTTTTGTATTGACGCAGAATAGTGTACACGCAGATGCAAAAAACATGGATGTAAGAAATAGCTTTAAAAGGTTAGAGTAGACGGGTAGAGCAACCCCCTCAGCGACTCACGAGTAGACCCCAGCTGCCATACATGCGAATTGGTTTACTCGTGAGTAGACCCTGGCAGCCTTACTCACGAGTAGACCCCGCTCAGCTTATGCCTGAGTAGACCACGGGTGGCTTACTCTTGAGTAGACCCCAGTTGGCTTACTCGTGAGTAGACACCCTGTCCGCTACTCACGCCTGTCGGCTTGTTGAATAATCCCCTCCATGCTGTTTGAGCAAAGGCTTCTCCCCAAACCTTCCTATGCTATTGTTAGTACTAAAGGTGCCACCACGAACGCACTTATCGACAGAGCTTCAATCAACCCCTCACGTGGAAATCCCAGGGAAATTCTCCTGCTTTTGCAAGTGAAAAAGAGTAGGAAAAACTGCCATGTGCAAGCTTACACGTGGTGATAAAACGAGAAGTTTCTGAACAGATGAGGCATGTTGCACCAGAGAGAAAAGCCCCCTTTGCTGCACTTAAAAATCAGCTTGGATAAGCTTGTAAAATGTAAAGAAGAAGATGGGGGGAACTTCATTCAAATGCTACACACCTCTTCAGTCTTAGGGCCCCTCAGCTTTTAGTTACCAGTAAAAATGCTCCGTGGTTGCAGGAACAGGTTAAAAAGCACCCCAGATCATGTTGGGCTTTGTGTTTTGTATTGACGCAGAATAGTGTACACGCAGATGCAAAAAACATGGATGTAAGAAATAGCTTTAAAAGGTTAGAGTAGACGGGTAGAGCAACCCCCTCAGCGACTCACGAGTAGACCCCAGCTGCCATACATGCGAATTGGTTTACTCGTGAGTAGACCCTGGCAGCCTTACTCACGAGTAGACCCCGCTCAGCTTATGCCTGAGTAGACCACGGGTGGCTTACTCTTGAGTAGACCCCAGTTGGCTTACTCGTGAGTAGACACCCTGTCCGCTACTCACGCCTGTCGGCTTGTTGAATAATCCCCTCCATGCTGTTTGAGCAAAGGCTTCTCCCCAAACCTTCCTATGATATTGTTAGTACTAAAGGTGCCACCACGAACGCACTTATCGACAGAGCTTCAATCAACCCCTCACGTGGAAATCCCAGGGAAATTCTCCTGCTTTTGCAAGTGAAAAAGAGTAGGAAAAACTGCCATGTGCAAGCTTACACGTGGTGATAAAACGAGAAGTTTCTGAACAGATGAGGCATGTTGCACCAGAGAGAAAAGCCCCCTTTGCTGCACTTAAAAATCAGCTTGGATAAGCTTGTAAAATGTAAAGAAGAAGATGGGGGAAACTTCATTCAAATGCTACACACCTCTTCAGTCTTAGGGCCCCTCAGCTTTTAGTTACCAGTAAAAATGCTCCGTGGTTGCAGGAACAGGTTAAAAAGCACCCCAGATCATGTTGGGCTTTGTGTTTTGTGTTGACGCAGAATAGTGTACACACAGATGCAAAAAACATGGATGTAAGAAATAGCTTTAAAAGGTTAGAGTAGACGGGTAGAGCAACCCCCTCAGCGACTCACGAGTAGACCCCAGCTGCCATACGTGTGAATTGGTTTACTCGTGAGTAGACCCTGGCAGCCTTACTCACGAGTAGACCCCGCTCAGCTTATGCCTGAGTAGACCACGGGTGGCTTACTCTTGAGTAAACCCCCGCTCAGCTTACTCGTGAGTAGACACCCTGTCCGCTACTCACGCCTGTCGGCTTGTTGAATAATCCCCTCCATGCTGTTTGAGCAAAGGCTTCTCCCCAAACCTTCCTATGCTATTGTTAGTACTAAAGGTGCCACCACGAACGCACTTATCGACAGAGCTTCAATCAACCCCTCACGTGGAAATCCCAGGGAAATTCTCCTGCTTTTGCAAGTGAAAAAGAGTAGGAAAAACTGCCATGTGCAAGCTTACACGTGGTGATAAAACGAGAAGTTTCTGAACAGATGAGGCATGTTGCACCAGAGAGAAAAGCCCCCTTTGCTGCACTTAAAAATCAGCTTGGATAAGCTTGTAAAATGTAAAGAAGAAGATGGGGGGAACTTCATTCAAATGCTACACACCTCTTCAGTCTTAGGCCCCCTCAGCTTTTAGTTACCAGTAAAAATGCTCCGTGGTTGCAGGAACAGGTTAAAAAGCACCCCAGATCATGTTGGGCTTTGTGTTTTGTGTTGACGCAGAATTGTGTTTACGCAGATGCAAAAAACATGGATGTAAGAAATACCTTTAAAAGGTTAGAGTAGACGGGTAGAGCAACCCCCTCAGCGACTCACGAGTAGACCCCAGCTGCCATACATGCGAATTGGTTTACCCATGAGTAGACCCTGGTAGCCTTACTCACGAGTAGACCCCGCTCAGCTTATGCCTGAGTAGACCACGGGTGGCTTACTCTTGAGTAGACCCCAGTTGGCTTACTCGTGAGTAGACACCCTGTCCGCTACTCACGCCTGTCGGCTTGTTGAATAATCCCCTCCATGCTGTTTGAGCAAAGGCTTCTCCCCAAACCTTCCTATGCTATTGTTAGTACTAAAGGTGCCACCACGAACGCACTTATCGACAGAGCTTCAATCAACCCCTCACGTGGAAATCCCAGGGAAATTCTCCTGCTTTTGCAAGTGAAAAAGAGTAGGAAAAACTGCCATGTGCAAGCTTACACGTGGTGATAAAACGAGAAGTTTCTGAACAGATGAGGCATGTTGCACCAGAGAGAAAAGCCCCCTTTGCTGCACTTAAAAATCAGCTTGGATAAGCTTGTAAAATGTAAAGAAGAAGATGGGGGGAACTTCATTCAAATGCTACACACCTTAGGCCACCTCAGCTTTTAGTTACCAGTAAAAATGCTCCGTGGTTGCAGGAACAGGTTAAAAAGCACCCCAGATCATGTTGGGCTTTGTGTTTTGTGTTGACGCAGAATTGTTTTTACGCAGATGCAAAAAACATGGATGTAAGAAATAGCTTTAAAAGGTTAGAGTAGACGGGTAGAGCAACCCCCTCAGCGACTCACGAGTAGACCCCAGCTGCCATACATGCGAATTGGTTTACTCGTGAGTAGACCCTGGCAGCCTTACTCACGAGTAGACCCCGCTCAGCTTATGCCTGAGTAGACCACGGGTGGCTTACTCTTGAGTAAACCCCCGCTCAGCTTACTCGTGAGTAGACACCCTGTCCGCTACTCACGCCTGTCGGCTTGTTGAATAATCCCCTCCATGCTGTTTGAGCAAAGGCTTCTCCCCAAACCTTCCTATGCTATTGTTAGTACTAAAGGTGCCACCACGAACGCACTTATCGACAGAGCTTCAATCAACCCCTCACGTGGAAATCCCAGGGAAATTCTCCTGCTTTTGCAAGTGAAAAAGAGTAGGAAAAACTGCCATGTGCAAGCTTACACGTGGTGATAAAACGAGAAGTTTCTGAACAGATGAGGCATGTTGCACCAGAGAGAAAAGCCCCCTTTGCTGCACTTAAAAATCAGCTTGGATAAGCTTGTAAAATGTAAAGAAGAAGATGGGGGGAACTTCATTCAAATGCTACACACCTCTTCAGTCTTAGGCCCCCTCAGCTTTTAGTTACCAGTAAAAATGCTCCGTGGTTGCAGGAACAGGTTAAAAAGCACCCCAGATCATGTTGGGCTTTGTGTTTTGTGTTGACGCAGAATAGTGTACACGCAGATGCAAAAAACATGGATGTAAGAAATAGCTTTAAAAGGTTAGAGTAGACGGGTAGAGCAACCCCCTCAGCGACTCACGAGTAGACCCCAGCTGCCATACATGCGAATTGGTTTACTCATGAGTAGACCCTGGTAGCCTTACTCACGAGTAGACCCCGCTCAGCTTATGCCTGAGTAGACCACGGGTGGCTTACTCTTGAGTAGACCCCAGTTGGCTTACTCGTGAGTAGACACCCTGTCCGCTACTCACGCCTGTCGGCTTGTTGAATAATCCCCTCCATGCTGTTTGAGCAAAGGCTTCTCCCCAAACCTTCCTATGCTATTGTTAGTACTAAAGGTGCCACCACGAACGCACTTATCGACAGATCTTCAATCAACCCCTCACGTGGAAATCCCAGGGAAATTCTCCTGCTTTTGCAAGTGAAAAAGAGTAGGAAAAACTGCCATGTGCAAGCTTACACGTGGTGATAAAACGAGAAGTTTCTGAACAGATGAGGCATGTTGCAACAGAGAGAAAAGCCCCCTTTGCTGCACTTAAAAATCAGCTTGGATAAGCTTGTAAAATGTAAAGAAGAAGATGGGGGGAACTTCATTCAAATGCTACACACCTCTTCAGTCTTAGGGCCCCTCAGCTTTTAGTTCCAGTAAAAATGCTCCGTGGTTGCAGGAACAGGTTAAAAAGCACCCCAGATCATGTTGGGCTTTGTGTTTTGTGTTGACGCAGAATTGTGTACACGCAGATGCAAAAAACATGGATGTAAGAAGTAGCTTTAAAAGGTTAGAGTAGACGGGTAGAGCAACCCCCTCAGCGACTCACGAGTAGACCCCAGCTGCCATACATGCAAATTGGTTTACTCGTGAGTAGACCCTGGCAGCCTTACTCACGAGTAGACCCCGCTCAGCTTATGCCTGAGTAGACCACGGGTGGCTTACTCTTGAGTAAACCCCCGCTCAGCTTACTCGTGAGTAGACACCCTGTCCGCTACTCACGCCTGTCGGCTTGTTGAATAATCCCCTCCATGCTGTTTGAGCAAAGGCTTCTCCCCAAACCTTCCTATGCTATTGTTAGTACTAAAGGTGCCACCACGAACGCACTTATCGACAGAGCTTCAATCAACCCCTCACGTGGAAATCCCAGGGAAATTCTCCTGCTTTTGCAAGTGAAAAAGAGTAGGAAAAACTGCCATGTGCAAGCTTACATGTGGTGATAAAACGAGAAGTTTCTGAACAGATGAGGCATGTTGCACCAGAGAGAAAAGCCCCCTTTGCTGCACTTAAAAATCAGCTTGGATAAGCTTGTAAAATGTAAAGAAGAAGATGGGGGGAACTTCATTCAAATGCTACACACCTCTTCAGTCTTAGGCCCCCTCAGCTTTTAGTTACCAGTAAAAATGCTCCGTGGTTGCAGGAACAGGTTAAAAAGCACCCCAGATCATGTTGGGCTTTGTGTTTTGTGTTGACGCAGAATAGTGTACACGCAGATGCAAAAAACATGGATGTAAGAAATACCTTTAAAAGGTTAGAGTAGACGGGTAGAGCAACCCCCTCAGCGACTCACGAGTAGACCCCAGCTGCCATACATGCGAATTGGTTTACCCATGAGTAGACCCTGGTAGCCTTACTCACGAGTAGACCCCGCTCAGCTTATGCCTGAGTAGACCACGGGTGGCTTACTCTTGAGTAGACCCCAGTTGGCTTACTCGTGAGTAGACACCCTGTCCGCTACTCACGCCTGTCGGCTTGTTGAATAATCCCCTCCATGCTGTTTGAGCAAAGGCTTCTCCCCAAACCTTCCTATGCTATTGTTAGTACTAAAGGTGCCACCACGAACGCACTTATCGACAGAGCTTCAATCAACCCCTCACGTGGAAATCCCAGGGAAATTCTCCTGCTTTTGCAAGTGAAAAAGAGTAGGAAAAACTGCCATGTGCAAGCTTACACGTGGTGATAAAACGAGAAGTTTCTGAACAGATGAGGCATGTTGCACCAGAGAGAAAAGCCCCCTTTGCTGCACTTAAAAATCAGCTTGGATAAGCTTGTAAAATGTAAAGAAGAAGATGGGGGGAACTTCATTCAAATGCTACACACCTTAGGCCACCTCAGCTTTTAGTTACCAGTAAAAATGCTCCGTGGTTGCAGGAACAGGTTAAAAAGCACCCCAGATCATGTTGGGCTTTGTGTTTTGTGTTGACGCAGAATTGTTTTTACGCAGATGCAAAAAACATGGATGTAAGAAATAGCTTTAAAAGGTTAGAGTAGACGGGTAGAGCAACCCCCTCAGCGACTCACGAGTAGACCCCAGCTGCCATACATGCGAATTGGTTTACTCGTGAGTAGACCCTGGCAGCCTTACTCACGAGTAGACCCCGCTCAGCTTATGCCTGAGTAGACCACGGGTGGCTTACTCTTGAGTAAACCCCCGCTCAGCTTACTCGTGAGTAGACACCCTGTCCGCTACTCACGCCTGTCAGCTTGTTGAATAATCCCCTCCATGCTGTTTGAGCAAAGGCTTCTCCCCAAACCTTCCTATGCTATTGTTAGTACTAAAGGTGCCACCACGAACGCACTTATCGACAGAGCTTCAATCAACCCCTCACGTGGAAATCCCAGGGAAATTCTCCTGCTTTTGCAAGTGAAAAAGAGTAGGAAAAACTGCCATGTGCAAGCTTACACGTGGTGATAAAACGAGAAGTTTCTGAACAGATGAGGCATGTTGCACCAGAGAGAAAAGCCCCCTTTGCTGCACTTAAAAATCAGCTTGGATAAGCTTGTAAAATGTAAAGAAGAAGATGGGGGGAACTTCATTCAAATGCTACACACCTCTTCAGTCTTAGGCCCCCTCAGCTTTTAGTTACCAGTAAAAATGCTCCGTGGTTGCAGGAACAGGTTAAAAAGCACCCCAGATCATGTTGGGCTTTGTGTTTTGTGTTGACGCAGAATAGTGTACACGCAGATGCAAAAAACATGGATGTAAGAAATAGCTTTAAAAGGTTAGAGTAGACGGGTAGAGCAACCCCCTCAGCGACTCACGAGTAGACCCCAGCTGCCATACATGCGAATTGGTTTACTCATGAGTAGACCCTGGTAGCCTTACTCACGAGTAGACCCCGCTCAGCTTATGCCTGAGTAGACCACGGGTGGCTTACTCTTGAGTAGACCCCAGTTGGCTTACTCGTGAGTAGACACCCTGTCCGCTACTCACGCCTGTCGGCTTGTTGAATAATCCCCTCCATGCTGTTTGAGCAAAGGCTTCTCCCCAAACCTTCCTATGCTATTGTTAGTACTAAAGGTGCCACCACGAACGCACTTATCGACAGATCTTCAATCAACCCCTCACGTGGAAATCCCAGGGAAATTCTCCTGCTTTTGCAAGTGAAAAAGAGTAGGAAAAACTGCCATGTGCAAGCTTACACGTGGTGATAAAACGAGAAGTTTCTGAACAGATGAGGCATGTTGCAACAGAGAGAAAAGCCCCCTTTGCTGCACTTAAAAATCAGCTTGGATAAGCTTGTAAAATGTAAAGAAGAAGATGGGGGGAACTTCATTCAAATGCTACACACCTCTTCAGTCTTAGGGCCCCTCAGCTTTTAGTTCCAGTAAAAATGCTCCGTGGTTGCAGGAACAGGTTAAAAAGCACCCCAGATCATGTTGGGCTTTGTGTTTTGTGTTGACGCAGAATTGTGTACACGCAGATGCAAAAAACATGGATGTAAGAAGTAGCTTTAAAAGGTTAGAGTAGACGGGTAGAGCAACCCCCTCAGCGACTCACGAGTAGACCCCAGCTGCCATACATGCGAATTGGTTTACTCGTGAGTAGACCCTGGCAGCCTTACTCACGAGTAGACCCCGCTCAGCTTATGCCTGAGTAGACCACGGGTGGCTTACTCTTGAGTAAACCCCCGCTCAGCTTACTCGTGAGTAGACACCCTGTCCGCTACTCACGCCTGTCGGCTTGTTGAATAATCCCCTCCATGCTGTTTGAGCAAAGGCTTCTCCCCAAACCTTCCTATGCTATTGTTAGTACTAAAGGTGCCACCACGAACGCACTTATCGACAGAGCTTCAATCAACCCCTCACGTGGAAATCCCAGGGAAATTCTCCTGCTTTTGCAAGTGAAAAAGAGTAGGAAAAACTGCCATGTGCAAGCTTACATGTGGTGATAAAACGAGAAGTTTCTGAACAGATGAGGCATGTTGCACCAGAGAGAAAAGCCCCCTTTGCTGCACTTAAAAATCAGCTTGGATAAGCTTGTAAAATGTAAAGAAGAAGATGGGGGGAACTTCATTCAAATGCTACACACCTCTTCAGTCTTAGGCCCCCTCAGCTTTTAGTTACCAGTAAAAATGCTCCGTGGTTGCAGGAACAGGTTAAAAAGCACCCCAGATCATGTTGGGCTTTGTGTTTTGTGTTGACGCAGAATAGTGTACACGCAGATGCAAAAAACATGGATGTAAGAAATACCTTTAAAAGGTTAGAGTAGACGGGTAGAGCAACCCCCTCAGCGACTCACGAGTAGACCCCAGCTGCCATACATGCGAATTGGTTTACTCGTGAGTAGACCCTGGCAGCCTTACTCACGAGTAGACCCTGCTCAGCTTATGCCTGAGTAGACCACGGGTGGCTTACTCTTGAGTAAACCCCCGCTCAGCTTACTCGTGAGTAGACACCCTGTCCGCTACTCACGCCTGTCGGCTTGTTGAATAATCCCCTCCATGCTGTTTGAGCAAAGGCTTCTCCCAAAACCTTCCTATGCTATTGTTAGTACTAAAGGTGCCACCACGAACGCACTTATCGACAGAGCTTCAATCAACCCCTCACGTGGAAATCCCAGGGAAATTCTCCTGCTTTTGCAAGTGAAAAAGAGTAGGAAAAACTGCCATGTGCAAGCTTACACGTGGTGATAAAACGAGAAGTTTCTGAACAGATGAGGCATGTTGCACCAGAGAGAAAAGCCCCCTTTGCTGCACTTAAAAATCAGCTTGGATAAGCTTGTAAAATGTAAAGAAGAAGATGGGGGGAACTTCATTCAAATGCTACACACCTCTTCAGTCTTAGGCCACCTCAGCTTTTAGTTACCAGTAAAAATGCTCCGTGGTTGCAGGAACAGGTTAAAAAGCACCCCAGATCATGTTGGGCTTTGTGTTTTGTGTTGACGCAGAATTGTGTTTACGCAGATGCAAAAAACATGGATGTAAGAAATACCTTTAAAAGGTTAGAGTAGACGGGTAGAGCAACCCCCTCAGCGACTCACGAGTAGACCCCAGCTGCCATACATGCGAATTGGTTTACTCGTGAGTTGACCCTGGCAGCCTTACTCACGAGTAGACCCCGCTCAGCTTATGCCTGAGTAGACCACGGGTGGCTTACTCTTGAGTAGACCCCCGCTCAGCTTACTCGTGAGTAGACACCCTGTCCGCTACTCACGCCTGTCGGCTTGTTGAATAATCCCCTCCATGCTGTTTGAGCAAAGGCTTCTCCCCAAACCTTCCTATGATATTGTTAGTACTAAAGGTGCCACCACGAACGCACTTATCGACAGAGCTTCAATCAACCCCTCACGTGGAAATCCCAGGGAAATTCTCCTGCTTTTGCAAGTGAAAAAGAGTAGGAAAAACTGCCATGTGCAAGCTTACACGTGGTGATAAAACGAGAAGTTTCTGAACAGATGAGGCATGTTGCACCAGAGAGAAAAGCCCCCTTTGCTGCACTTAAAAATCAGCTTGGATAAGCTTGTAAAATGTAAAGAAGAAGATGGGGGGAACTTCATTCAAATGCTACACACCTCTTCAGTCTTAGGCCCCCTCAGCTTTTAGTTACCAGTAAAAATGCTCCGTGGTTGCAGGAACAGGTTAAAAAGCACCCCAGATCATGTTGGGCTTTGTGTTTTGTGTTGACGCAGAATAGTGTACACGCAGATGCAAAAAACATGGATGTAAGAAATAGCTTTAAAAGGTTAGAGTAGACGGGTAGAGCAACCCCCTCAGCGACTCACGAGTAGACCCCAGCTGCCATACATGCGAATTGGTTTACTCATGAGTAGACCCTGGTAGCCTTACTCACGAGTAGACCCCGCTCAGCTTATGCCTGAGTAGACCACGGGTGGCTTACTCTTGAGTAGACCCCAGTTGGCTTACTCGTGAGTAGACACCCTGTCCGCTACTCACGCCTGTCGGCTTGTTGAATAATCCCCTCCATGCTGTTTGAGCAAAGGCTTCTCCCAAAACCTTCCTATGCTATTGTTAGTACTAAAGGTGCCACCACGAACGCACTTATCGACAGATCTTCAATCAACCCCTCACGTGGAAATCCCAGGGAAATTCTCCTGCTTTTGCAAGTGAAAAAGAGTAGGAAAAACTGCCATGTGCAAGCTTACACGTGGTGATAAAACGAGAAGTTTCTGAACAGATGAGGCATGTTGCACCAGAGAGAAAAGCCCCCTTTGCTGCACTTAAAAATCAGCTTGGATAAGCTTGTAAAATGTAAAGAAGAAGATGGGGGGAACTTCATTCAAATGCTACACACCTCTTCAGTCTTAGGCCCCCTCAGCTTTTAGTTACCAGTAAAAATGCTCCGTGGTTGCAGGAACAGGTTAAAAAGCACCCCAGATCATGTTGGGCTTTGTGTTTTGTGTTGACGCAGAATAGTGTACACGCAGATGCAAAAAACATGGATGTAAGAAATAGCTTTAAAAGGTTAGAGTAGACGGGTAGAGCAACCCCCTCAGCGACTCACGAGTAGACCCCAGCTGCCATACATGCGAATTGGTTTACTCGTGAGTAGACCCTGGCAGCCTTACTCACGAGTAGACCCCGCTCAGCTTATGCCTGAGTAGACCACGGGTGGCTTACTCTTGAGTAAACCCCCGCTCAGCTTACTCGTGAGTAGACACCCTGTCCGCTACTCACGCCTGTCGGCTTGTTGAATAATCCCCTCCATGCTGTTTGAGCAAAGGCTTCTCCCCAAACCTTCCTATGCTATTGTTAGTACTAAAGGTGCCACCACGAACGCACTTATCGACAGAGCTTCAATCAACCCCTCACGTGGAAATCCCAGGGAAATTCTCCTGCTTTTGCAAGTGAAAAAGAGTAGGAAAAACTGCCATGTGCAAGCTTACACGTGGTGATAAAACGAGAAGTTTCTGAACAGATGAGGCATGTTGCACCAGAGAGAAAAGCCCCCTTTGCTGCACTTAAAAATCAGCTTGGATAAGCTTGTAAAATGTAAAGAAGAAGATGGGGGGAACTTCATTCAAATGCTACACACCTCTTCAGTCTTAGGCCCCCTCAGCTTTTAGTTACCAGTAAAAATGCTCCGTGGTTGCAGGAACAGGTTAAAAAGCACCCCAGATCATGTTGGGCTTTGTGTTTTGTGTTGACGCAGAATTGTGTTTACGCAGATGCAAAAAACATGGATGTAAGAAATAGCTTTAAAAGGTTAGAGTAGACGGGTAGAGCAACCCCCTCAGCGACTCACGAGTAGACCCCAGCTGCCATACATGCGAATTGGTTTACTCGTGAGTTGACCCTGGCAGCCTTACTCACGAGTAGACCCCGCTCAGCTTATGCCTGAGTAGACCACGGGTGGCTTACTCTTGAGTAGACCCCCGCTCAGCTTACTCGTGAGTAGACACCCTGTCCGCTACTCACGCCTGTCGGCTTGTTGAATAATCCCCTCCATGCTGTTTGAGCAAAGGCTTCTCCCCAAACCTTCCTATGCTATTGTTAGTACTAAAGGTGCCACCACGAACGCACTTATCGACAGAGCTTCAATCAACCCCTCACGTGGAAATCCCAGGGAAATTCTCCTGCTTTTGCAAGTGAAAAAGAGTAGGAAAAACTGCCATGTGCAAGCTTACACGTGGTGATAAAACGAGAAGTTTCTGAACAGATGAGGCATGTTGCACCAGAGAGAAAAGCCCCCTTTGCTGCACTTAAAAATCAGCTTGGATAAGCTTGTAAAATGTAAAGAAGAAGATGGGGGGAACTTCATTCAAATGCTACACACCTCTTCAGTCTTAGGCCCCCTCAGCTTTTAGTTACCAGTAAAAATGCTCCGTGGTTGCAGGAACAGGTTAAAAAGCACCCCAGATCATGTTGGGCTTTGTGTTTTGTGTTGACGCAGAATAGTGTACACGCAGATGCAAAAAACATGGATGTAAGAAATAGCTTTAAAAGGTTAGAGTAGACGGGTAGAGCAACCCCCTCAGCGACTCACGAGTAGACCCCAGCTGCCATACATGCGAATTGGTTTACTCGTGAGTAGACCCTGGCAGCCTTACTCACGAGTAGACCCCGCTCAGCTTATGCCTGAGTAGACCACGGGTGGCTTACTCTTGAGTAGACCCCAGTTGGCTTACTCATGAGTAGACACCCTGTCCGCTACTCACGCCTGTCGGCTTGTTGAATAATCCCCTCCATGCTGTTTGAGCAAAGGCTTCTCCCCAAACCTTCCTATGATATTGTTAGTACTAAAGGTGCCACCACGAACGCACTTATCGACAGAGCTTCAATCAACCCCTCACGTGGAAATCCCAGGGAAATTCTCCTGCTTTTGCAAGTGAAAAAGAGTAGGAAAAACTGCCATGTGCAAGCTTACACGTGGTGATAAAACGAGAAGTTTCTGAACAGATGAGGCATGTTGCACCAGAGAGAAAAGCCCCCTTTGCTGCACTTAAAAATCAGCTTGGATAAGCTTGTAAAATGTAAAGAAGAAGATGGGGGGAACTTCATTCAAATGCTACACACCTCTTCAGTCTTAGGCCACCTCAGCTTTTAGTTACCAGTAAAAATGCTCCGTGGTTGCAGGAACAGTTTAAAAAGCACCCCAGATCATGTTGGGCTTTGTGTTTTGTGTTGACGCAGAATTGTGTTTACGCAGATGCAAAAAACATGGATGTAAGAAATACCTTTAAAAGGTTAGAGTAGACGGGTAGAGCAACCCCCTCAGCGACTCACGAGTAGACCCCAGCTGCCATACATGCGAATTGGTTTACTCGTGAGTAGACCCTGGCAGCCTTACTCACGAGTAGACCCCGCTCAGCTTATGCCTGAGTAGACCACGGGTGGCTTACTCTTGAGTAGACCCCAGTTGGCTTACTCGTGAGTAGACACCCTGTCCGCTACTCACGCCTGTCGGCTTGTTGAATAATCCCCTCCATGCTGTTTGAGCAAAGGCTTCTCCCCAAACCTTCCTATGCTATTGTTAGTACTAAAGGTGCCACCACGAACGCACTTATCGACAGAGCTTCAATCAACCCCTCACGTGGAAATCCCAGGGAAATTCTCCTGCTTTTGCAAGTGAAAAAGAGTAGGAAAAACTGCCATGTGCAAGCTTACACGTGGTGATAAAACGAGAAGTTTCTGAACAGATGAGGCATGTTGCACCAGAGAGAAAAGCCCCCTTTGCTGCACTTAAAAATCAGCTTGGATAAGCTTGTAAAATGTAAAGAAGAAGATGGGGGGAACTTCATTCAAATGCTACACACCTCTTCAGTCTTAGGCCCCCTCAGCTTTTAGTTACCAGTAAAAATGCTCCGTGGTTGCAGGAACAGGTTAAAAAGCACCCCAGATCATGTTGGGCTTTGTGTTTTGTGTTGACGCAGAATTGTGTTTACGCATATGCAAAAAACATGGATGTAAGAAATAGCTTTAAAAGGTTAGAGTAGACGGGTAGAGCAACCCCCTCAGCGACTCACGAGTAGACCCCAGCTGCCATACATGCGAATTGGTTTACTCGTGAGTTGACCCTGGCAGCCTTACTCACGAGTAGACCCCGCTCAGCTTATGCCTGAGTAGACCACGGGTGGCTTACTCTTGAGTAGACCCCCGCTCAGCTTACTCGTGAGTAGACACCCTGTCCGCTACTCACGCCTGTCGGCTTGTTGAATAATCCCCTCCATGCTGTTTGAGCAAAGGCTTCTCCCCAAACCTTCCTATGCTATTGTTAGTACTAAAGGTGCCACCACGAACGCACTTATCGACAGAGCTTCAATCAACCCCTCACGTGGAAATCCCAGGGAAATTCTCCTGCTTTTGCAAGTGAAAAAGAGTAGGAAAAACTGCCATGTGCAAGCTTACACGTGGTGATAAAACGAGAAGTTTCTGAACAGATGAGGCATGTTGCACCAGAGAGAAAAGCCCCCTTTGCTGCACTTAAAAATCAGCTTGGATAAGCTTGTAAAATGTAAAGAAGAAGATGGGGGGAACTTCATTCAAATGCTACACACCTCTTCAGTCTTAGGCCACCTCAGCTTTTAGTTACCAGTAAAAATGCTCCGTGGTTGCAGGAACAGTTTAAAAAGCACCCCAGATCATGTTGGGCTTTGTGTTTTGTGTTGACGCAGAATTGTGTTTACGCAGATGCAAAAAACATGGATGTAAGAAATACCTTTAAAAGGTTAGAGTAGACGGGTAGAGCAACCCCCTCAGCGACTCACGAGTAGACCCCAGCTGCCATACATGCGAATTGGTTTACTCGTGAGTAGACCCTGGCAGCCTTACTCACGAGTAGACCCCGCTCAGCTTATGCCTGAGTAGACCACGGGTGGCTTACTCTTGAGTAGACCCCAGTTGGCTTACTCGTGAGTAGACACCCTGTCCGCTACTCACGCCTGTCGGCTTGTTGAATAATCCCCTCCATGCTGTTTGAGCAAAGGCTTCTCCCCAAACCTTCCTATGCTATTGTTAGTACTAAAGGTGCCACCACGAACGCACTTATCGACAGAGCTTCAATCAACCCCTCACGTGGAAATCCCAGGGAAATTCTCCTGCTTTTGCAAGTGAAAAAGAGTAGGAAAAACTGCCATGTGCAAGCTTACACGTGGTGATAAAACGAGAAGTTTCTGAACAGATGAGGCATGTTGCACCAGAGAGAAAAGCCCCCTTTGCTGCACTTAAAAATCAGCTTGGATAAGCTTGTAAAATGTAAAGAAGAAGATGGGGGGAACTTCATTCAAATGCTACACACCTTAGGCCACCTCAGCTTTTAGTTACCAGTAAAAATGCTCCGTGGTTGCAGGAACAGGTTAAAAAGCACCCCAGATCATGTTGGGCTTTGTGTTTTGTGTTGACGCAGAATTGTTTTTACGCAGATGCAAAAAACATGGATGTAAGAAATAGCTTTAAAAGGTTAGAGTAGACGGGTAGAGCAACCCCCTCAGCGACTCACGAGTAGACCCCAGCTGCCATACATGCGAATTGGTTTACTCGTGAGTAGACCCTGGCAGCCTTACTCACGAGTAGACCCCGCTCAGCTTATGCCTGAGTAGACCACGGGTGGCTTACTCTTGAGTAAACCCCCGCTCAGCTTACTCGTGAGTAGACACCCTGTCCGCTACTCACGCCTGTCGGCTTGTTGAATAATCCCCTCCATGCTGTTTGAGCAAAGGCTTCTCCCCAAACCTTCCTATGCTATTGTTAGTACTAAAGGTGCCACCACGAACGCACTTATCGACAGAGCTTCAATCAACCCCTCACGTGGAAATCCCAGGGAAATTCTCCTGCTTTTGCAAGTGAAAAAGAGTAGGAAAAACTGCCATGTGCAAGCTTACACGTGGTGATAAAACGAGAAGTTTCTGAACAGATGAGGCATGTTGCACCAGAGAGAAAAGCCCCCTTTGCTGCACTTAAAAATCAGCTTGGATAAGCTTGTAAAATGTAAAGAAGAAGATGGGGGGAACTTCATTCAAATGCTACACACCTCTTCAGTCTTAGGCCCCCTCAGCTTTTAGTTACCAGTAAAAATGCTCCGTGGTTGCAGGAACAGGTTAAAAAGCACCCCAGATCATGTTGGGCTTTGTGTTTTGTGTTGACGCAGAATAGTGTACACGCAGATGCAAAAAACATGGATGTAAGAAATAGCTTTAAAAGGTTAGAGTAGACGGGTAGAGCAACCCCCTCAGCGACTCACGAGTAGACCCCAGCTGCCATACATGCGAATTGGTTTACTCATGAGTAGACCCTGGTAGCCTTACTCACGAGTAGACCCCGCTCAGCTTATGCCTGAGTAGACCACGGGTGGCTTACTCTTGAGTAGACCCCAGTTGGCTTACTCGTGAGTAGACACCCTGTCCGCTACTCACGCCTGTCGGCTTGTTGAATAATCCCCTCCATGCTGTTTGAGCAAAGGCTTCTCCCCAAACCTTCCTATGCTATTGTTAGTACTAAAGGTGCCACCACGAACGCACTTATCGACAGATCTTCAATCAACCCCTCACGTGGAAATCCCAGGGAAATTCTCCTGCTTTTGCAAGTGAAAAAGAGTAGGAAAAACTGCCATGTGCAAGCTTACACGTGGTGATAAAACGAGAAGTTTCTGAACAGATGAGGCATGTTGCAACAGAGAGAAAAGCCCCCTTTGCTGCACTTAAAAATCAGCTTGGATAAGCTTGTAAAATGTAAAGAAGAAGATGGGGGGAACTTCATTCAAATGCTACACACCTCTTCAGTCTTAGGGCCCCTCAGCTTTTAGTTCCAGTAAAAATGCTCCGTGGTTGCAGGAACAGGTTAAAAAGCACCCCAGATCATGTTGGGCTTTGTGTTTTGTGTTGACGCAGAATTGTGTACACGCAGATGCAAAAAACATGGATGTAAGAAGTAGCTTTAAAAGGTTAGAGTAGACGGGTAGAGCAACCCCCTCAGCGACTCACGAGTAGACCCCAGCTGCCATACATGCGAATTGGTTTACTCGTGAGTAGACCCTGGCAGCCTTACTCACCAGTAGACCCCGCTCAGCTTATGCCTGAGTAGACCACGGGTGGCTTACTCTTGAGTAAACCCCCGCTCAGCTTACTCGTGAGTAGACACCCTGTCCGCTACTCACGCCTGTCGGCTTGTTGAATAATCCCCTCCATGCTGTTTGAGCAAAGGCTTCTCCCCAAACCTTCCTATGCTATTGTTAGTACTAAAGGTGCCACCACGAACGCACTTATCGACAGAGCTTCAATCAACCCCTCACGTGGAAATCCCAGGGAAATTCTCCTGCTTTTGCAAGTGAAAAAGAGTAGGAAAAACTGCCATGTGCAAGCTTACACGTGGTGATAAAACGAGAAGTTTCTGAACAGATGAGGCATGTTGCACCAGAGAGAAAAGCCCCCTTTGCTGCACTTAAAAATCAGCTTGGATAAGCTTGTAAAATGTAAAGAAGAAGATGGGGGGAACTTCATTCAAATGCTACACACCTCTTCAGTCTTAGGCCCCCTCAGCTTTTAGTTACCAGTAAAAATGCTCCGTGGTTGCAGGAACAGGTTAAAAAGCACCCCAGATCATGTTGGGCTTTGTGTTTTGTGTTGACGCAGAATAGTGTACACGCAGATGCAAAAAACATGGATGTAAGAAATAGCTTTAAAAGGTTAGAGTAGACGGGTAGAGCAACCCCCTCAGCGACTCACGAGTAGACCCCAGCTGCCATACATGCGAATTGGTTTACTCGTGAGTAGACCCTGGCAGCCTTACTCACGAGTAGACCCTGCTCAGCTTATGCCTGAGTAGACCACGGGTGGCTTACTCTTGAGTAAACCCCCGCTCAGCTTACTCGTGAGTAGACACCCTGTCCGCTACTCACGCCTGTCGGCTTGTTGAATAATCCCCTCCATGCTGTTTGAGCAAAGGCTTCTCCCAAAACCTTCCTATGCTATTGTTAGTACTAAAGGTGCCACCACGAACGCACTTATCGACAGAGCTTCAATCAACCCCTCACGTGGAAATCCCAGGGAAATTCTCCTGCTTTTGCAAGTGAAAAAGAGTAGGAAAAACTGCCATGTGCAAGCTTACACGTGGTGATAAAACGAGAAGTTTCTGAACAGATGAGGCATGTTGCACCAGAGAGAAAAGCCCCCTTTGCTGCACTTAAAAATCAGCTTGGATAAGCTTGTAAAATGTAAAGAAGAAGATGGGGGGAACTTCATTCAAATGCTACACACCTCTTCAGTCTTAGGCCACCTCAGCTTTTAGTTACCAGTAAAAATGCTCCGTGGTTGCAGGAACAGGTTAAAAAGCACCCCAGATCATGTTGGGCTTTGTGTTTTGTGTTGACGCAGAATTGTGTTTACGCAGATGCAAAAAACATGGATGTAAGAAATACCTTTAAAAGGTTAGAGTAGACGGGTAGAGCAACCCCCTCAGCGACTCACGAGTAGACCCCAGCTGCCATACATGCGAATTGGTTTACTCGTGAGTTGACCCTGGCAGCCTTACTCACGAGTAGACCCCGCTCAGCTTATGCCTGAGTAGACCACGGGTGGCTTACTCTTGAGTAGACCCCCGCTCAGCTTACTCGTGAGTAGACACCCTGTCCGCTACTCACGCCTGTCGGCTTGTTGAATAATCCCCTCCATGCTGTTTGAGCAAAGGCTTCTCCCCAAACCTTCCTATGATATTGTTAGTACTAAAGGTGCCACCACGAACGCACTTATCGACAGAGCTTCAATCAACCCCTCACGTGGAAATCCCAGGGAAATTCTCCTGCTTTTGCAAGTGAAAAAGAGTAGGAAAAACTGCCATGTGCAAGCTTACACGTGGTGATAAAACGAGAAGTTTCTGAACAGATGAGGCATGTTGCACCAGAGAGAAAAGCCCCCTTTGCTGCACTTAAAAATCAGCTTGGATAAGCTTGTAAAATGTAAAGAAGAAGATGGGGGGAACTTCATTCAAATGCTACACACCTCTTCAGTCTTAGGCCCCCTCAGCTTTTAGTTACCAGTAAAAATGCTCCGTGGTTGCAGGAACAGGTTAAAAAGCACCCCAGATCATGTTGGGCTTTGTGTTTTGTGTTGACGCAGAATAGTGTACACGCAGATGCAAAAAACATGGATGTAAGAAATAGCTTTAAAAGGTTAGAGTAGACGGGTAGAGCAACCCCCTCAGCGACTCACGAGTAGACCCCAGCTGCCATACATGCGAATTGGTTTACTCATGAGTAGACCCTGGTAGCCTTACTCACGAGTAGACCCCGCTCAGCTTATGCCTGAGTAGACCACGGGTGGCTTACTCTTGAGTAGACCCCAGTTGGCTTACTCGTGAGTAGACACCCTGTCCGCTACTCACGCCTGTCGGCTTGTTGAATAATCCCCTCCATGCTGTTTGAGCAAAGGCTTCTCCCAAAACCTTCCTATGCTATTGTTAGTACTAAAGGTGCCACCACGAACGCACTTATCGACAGATCTTCAATCAACCCCTCACGTGGAAATCCCAGGGAAATTCTCCTGCTTTTGCAAGTGAAAAAGAGTAGGAAAAACTGCCATGTGCAAGCTTACACGTGGTGATAAAACGAGAAGTTTCTGAACAGATGAGGCATGTTGCACCAGAGAGAAAAGCCCCCTTTGCTGCACTTAAAAATCAGCTTGGATAAGCTTGTAAAATGTAAAGAAGAAGATGGGGGGAACTTCATTCAAATGCTACACACCTCTTCAGTCTTAGGCCCCCTCAGCTTTTAGTTACCAGTAAAAATGCTCCGTGGTTGCAGGAACAGGTTAAAAAGCACCCCAGATCATGTTGGGCTTTGTGTTTTGTGTTGACGCAGAATAGTGTACACGCAGATGCAAAAAACATGGATGTAAGAAATAGCTTTAAAAGGTTAGAGTAGACGGGTAGAGCAACCCCCTCAGCGACTCACGAGTAGACCCCAGCTGCCATACATGCGAATTGGTTTACTCATGAGTAGACCCTGGCAGCCTTACTCACGAGTAGACCCCGCTCAGCTTATGCCTGAGTAGACCACGGGTGGCTTACTCTTGAGTAGACCCCAGTTGGCTTACTCGTGAGTAGACACCCTGTCCGCTACTCACGCCTGTCGGCTTGTTGAATAATCCCCTCCATGCTGTTTGAGCAAAGGCTTCTCCCCAAACCTTCCTATGCTATTGTTAGTACTAAAGGTGCCACCACGAACGCACTTATCGACAGAGCTTCAATCAACCCCTCACGTGGAAATCCCAGGGAAATTCTCCTGCTTTTGCAAGTGAAAAAGAGTAGGAAAAACTGCCATGTGCAAGCTTACACGTGGTGATAAAACGAGAAGTTTCTGAACAGATGAGGCATGTTGCACCAGAGAGAAAAGCCCCCTTTGCTGCACTTAAAAATCAGCTTGGATAAGCTTGTAAAATGTAAAGAAGAAGATGGGGGGAACTTCATTCAAATGCTACACACCTCTTCAGTCTTAGGCCCCCTCAGCTTTTAGTTACCAGTAAAAATGCTCCGTGGTTGCAGGAACAGGTTAAAAAGCACCCCAGATCATGTTGGGCTTTGTGTTTTGTGTTGACGCAGAATTGTGTTTACGCAGATGCAAAAAACATGGATGTAAGAAATAGCTTTAAAAGGTTAGAGTAGACGGGTAGAGCAACCCCCTCAGCGACTCACGAGTAGACCCCAGCTGCCATACATGCGAATTGGTTTACTCGTGAGTTGACCCTGGCAGCCTTACTCACGAGTAGACCCCGCTCAGCTTATGCCTGAGTAGACCACGGGTGGCTTACTCTTGAGTAGACCCCCGCTCAGCTTACTCGTGAGTAGACACCCTGTCCGCTACTCACGCCTGTCGGCTTGTTGAATAATCCCCTCCATGCTGTTTGAGCAAAGGCTTCTCCCCAAACCTTCCTATGCTATTGTTAGTACTAAAGGTGCCACCACGAACGCACTTATCGACAGAGCTTCAATCAACCCCTCACGTGGAAATCCCAGGGAAATTCTCCTGCTTTTGCAAGTGAAAAAGAGTAGGAAAAACTGCCATGTGCAAGCTTACACGTGGTGATAAAACGAGAAGTTTCTGAACAGATGAGGCATGTTGCACCAGAGAGAAAAGCCCCCTTTGCTGCACTTAAAAATCAGCTTGGATAAGCTTGTAAAATGTAAAGAAGAAGATGGGGGGAACTTCATTCAAATGCTACACACCTCTTCAGTCTTAGGCCCCCTCAGCTTTTAGTTACCAGTAAAAATGCTCCGTGGTTGCAGGAACAGGTTAAAAAGCACCCCAGATCATGTTGGGCTTTGTGTTTTGTGTTGACGCAGAATAGTGTACACGCAGATGCAAAAAACATGGATGTAAGAAATAGCTTTAAAAGGTTAGAGTAGACGGGTAGAGCAACCCCCTCAGCGACTCACGAGTAGACCCCAGCTGCCATACATGCGAATTGCTTTACTCGTGAGTAGACCCTGGTAGCCTTACTCACGAGTAGACCCCGCTCAGCTTATGCCTGAGTAGACCACGGGTGGCTTACTCTTGAGTAGACCCCAGTTGGCTTACTCGTGAGTAGACACCCTGTCCGCTACTCACGCCTGTCGGCTTGTTGAATAATCCCCTCCATGCTGTTTGAGCAAAGGCTTCTCCCCAAACCTTCCTATGCTATTGTTAGTACTAAAGGTGCCACCACGAACGCACTTATCGACAGAGCTTCAATCAACCCCTCACGTGGAAATCCCAGGGAAATTCTCCTGCTTTTGCAAGTGAAAAAGAGTAGGAAAAACTGCCATGTGCAAGCTTACACGTGGTGATAAAACGAGAAGTTTCTGAACAGATGAGGCATGTTGCACCAGAGAGAAAAGCCCCCTTTGCTGCACTTAAAAATCAGCTTGGATAAGCTTGTAAAATGTAAAGAAGAAGATGGGGGGAACTTCATTCAAATGCTACACACCTCTTCAGTCTTAGGCCCCCTCAGCTTTTAGTTACCAGTAAAAATGCTCCGTGGTTGCAGGAACAGGTTAAAAAGCACCCCAGATCATGTTGGGCTTTGTGTTTTGTGTTGACGCAGAATTGTGTTTACGCAGATGCAAAAAACATGGATGTAAGAAATACCTTTAAAAGGTTAGAGTAGACGGGTAGAGCAACCCCCTCAGCGACTCACGAGTAGACCCCAGCTGCCATACATGCGAATTGGTTTACTCGTGAGTTTACCCTGGCAGCCTTACTCACGAGTAGACCCCGCTCAGCTTATGCCTGAGTAGACCACGAGTGGCTTACTCTTGAGTAGACCCCCGCTCAGCTAACTCATGAGTAGACACCCTGTCCGCTACTCACGCCTGTCGGCTTGTTGAATAATCCCCTCCATGCTGTTTGAGCAAAGGCTTCTCCCCAAACCTTCCTATGATATTGTTAGTACTAAAGGTGCCACCACGAACGCACTTATCGACAGAGCTTCAATCAACCCCTCACGTGGAAATCCCAGGGAAATTCTCCTGCTTTTGCAAGTGAAAAAGAGTAGGAAAAACTGCCATGTGCAAGCTTACACGTGGTGATAAAACGAGAAGTTTCTGAACAGATGAGGCATGTTGCACCAGAGAGAAAAGCCCCCTTTGCTGCACTTAAAAATCAGCTTGGATAAGCTTGTAAAATGTAAAGAAGAAGATGGGGGGAACTTCATTCAAATGCTACACACCTCTTCAGTCTTAGGCCCCCTCAGCTTTTAGTTACCAGTAAAAATGCTCCGTGGTTGCAGGAACAGGTTAAAAAGCACCCCAGATCATGTTGGGCTTTGTGTTTTGTGTTGACGCAGAATAGTGTACACGCAGATGCAAAAAACATGGATGTAAGAAATAGCTTTAAAAGGTTAGAGTAGACGGGTAGAGCAACCCCCTCAGCGACTCACGAGTAGACCCCAGCTGCCATACATGCGAATTGGTTTACTCGTGAGTAGACCCTGGTAGCCTTACTCACGAGTAGACCCCGCTCAGCTTATTCCTGAGTAGACCACGAGTGGCTTACTCTTGAGTAGACCCCCGCTCAGCTAACTCATGAGTAGACACCCTGTCCGCTACTCACGCCTGTCGGCTTGTTGAATAATCCCCTCCATGCTGTTTGAGCAAAGGCTTCTCCCCAAACCTTCCTATGATATTGTTAGTACTAAAGGTGCCACCACGAACGCACTTATCGACAGAGCTTCAATCAACCCCTCACGTGGAAATCCCAGGGAAATTCTCCTGCTTTTGCAAGTGAAAAAGAGTAGGAAAAACTGCCATGTGCAAGCTTACACGTGGTGATAAAACGAGAAGTTTCTGAACAGATGAGGCATGTTGCACCAGAGAGAAAAGCCCCCTTTGCTGCACTTAAAAATCAGCTTGGATAAGCTTGTAAAATGTAAAGAAGAAGATGGTGGGAACTTCATTCAAATGCTACACACCTCTTCAGTCTTAGGCCCCCTCAGCTTTTAGTTACCAGTAAAAATGCTCCGTGGTTGCAGGAACAGGTTAAAAAGCACCCCAGATCATGTTGGGCTTTGTGTTTTGTGTTGACGCAGAATTGTGTTTACGCAGATGCAAAAAACATGGATGTAAGAAATACCTTTAAAAGGTTAGAGTAGACGGGTAGAGCAACCCCCTCAGCGACTCACGAGTAGACCCCAGCTGCCATACATGCGAATTGGTTTACTCGTGAGTTGACCCTGGCAGCCTTACTCACGAGTAGACCCCGCTCAGCTTATGCCTGAGTAGACCACGAGTGGCTTACTCTTGAGTAGACCCCCGCTCAGCTAACTCATGAGTAGACACCCTGTCCGCTACTCACGCCTGTCGGCTTGTTGAATAATCCCCTCCATGCTGTTTGAGCAAAGGCTTCTCCCCAAACCTTCCTATGCTATTGTTAGTACTAAAGGTGCCACCACGAACGCACTTATCGACAGAGCTTCAATCAACCCCTCACGTGGAAATCCCAGGGAAATTCTCCTGCTTTTGCAAGTGAAAAAGAGTAGGAAAAACTGCCATGTGCAAGCTTACACGTGGTGATAAAACGAGAAGTTTCTGAACAGATGAGGCATGTTGCAACAGAGAGAAAAGCCCCCTTTGCTGCACTTAAAAATCAGCTTGGATAAGCTTGTAAAATGTAAAGAAGAAGATGGGGGGAACTTCATTCAAATGCTACACACCTCTTCAGTCTTAGGGCCCCTCAGCTTTTAGTTACCAGTAAAAATGCTCCGTGGTTGCAGGAACAGGTTAAAAAGCACCCCAGATCATGTTGGGCTTTGTGTTTTGTGTTGACGCAGAATAGTGTACACGCAGATGCAAAAAACATGGATGTAAGAAATAGCTTTAAAAGGTTAGAGTAGACGGGTAGAGCAACCCCCTCAGCGACTCACGAGTAGACCCCAGCTGCCATACATGCGAATTGCTTTACTCGTGAGTAGACCCTGGTAGCCTTACTCACGAGTAGACCCCGCTCAGCTTATGCCTGAGTAGACCACGGGTGGCTTACTCTTGAGTAGACCCCAGTTGGCTTACTCGTGAGTAGACACCCTGTCCGCTACTCACGCCTGTCGGCTTGTTGAATAATCCCCTCCATGCTGTTTGAGCAAAGGCTTCTCCCCAAACCTTCCTATGCTATTGTTAGTACTAAAGGTGCCACCACGAACGCACTTATCGACAGAGCTTCAATCAACCCCTCACGTGGAAATCCCAGGGAAATTCTCCTGCTTTTGCAAGTGAAAAAGAGTAGGAAAAACTGCCATGTGCAAGCTTACACGTGGTGATAAAACGAGAAGTTTCTGAACAGATGAGGCATGTTGCACCAGAGAGAAAAGCCCCCTTTGCTGCACTTAAAAATCAGCTTGGATAAGCTTGTAAAATGTAAAGAAGAAGATGGGGGGAACTTCATTCAAATGCTACACACCTCTTCAGTCTTAGGCCCCCTCAGCTTTTAGTTACCAGTAAAAATGCTCCGTGGTTGCAGGAACAGGTTAAAAAGCACCCCAGATCATGTTGGGCTTTGTGTTTTGTGTTGACGCAGAATAGTGTACACGCAGATGCAAAAAACATGGATGTAAGAAATAGCTTTAAAAGGTTAGAGTAGACGGGTAGAGCAACCCCCTCAGCGACTCACGAGTAGACCCCAGCTGCCATACATGCGAATTGCTTTACTCGTGAGTAGACCCTGGTAGCCTTACTCACGAGTAGACCCCGCTCAGCTTATGCCTGAGTAGACCACGGGTGGCTTACTCTTGAGTAGACCCCAGTTGGCTTACTCGTGAGTAGACACCCTGTCCGCTACTCACGCCTGTCGGCTTGTTGAATAATCCCCTCCATGCTGTTTGAGCAAAGGCTTCTCCCCAAACCTTCCTATGCTATTGTTAGTACTAAAGGTGCCACCACGAACGCACTTATCGACAGAGCTTCAATGAACCCCTCACGTGGAAATCCCAGGGAAATTCTCCTGCTTTTGCAAGTGAAAAAGAGTAGGAAAAACTGCCATGTGCAAGCTTACACGTGGTGATAAAACGAGAAGTTTCTGAACAGATGAGGCATGTTGCACCAGAGAGAAAAGCCCCCTTTGCTGCACTTAAAAATCAGCTTGGATAAGCTTGTAAAATGTAAAGAAGAAGATGGGGGGAACTTCATTCAAATGCTACACACCTCTTCAGTCTTAGGCCCCCTCAGCTTTTAGTTACCAGTAAAAATGCTCCGTGGTTGCAGGAACAGGTTAAAAAGCACCCCAGATCATGTTGGGCTTTGTGTTTTGTGTTGACGCAGAATTGTGTTTACGCAGATGCAAAAAACATGGATGTAAGAAATACCTTTAAAAGGTTAGAGTAGACGGGTAGAGCAACCCCCTCAGCGACTCACGAGTAGACCCCAGCTGCCATACATGCGAATTGGTTTACTCGTGAGTTGACCCTGGCAGCCTTACTCACGAGTAGACCCCGCTCAGCTTATGCCTGAGTAGACCACGGGTGGCTTACTCTTGAGTAGACCCCCGCTCAGCTTACTCGTGAGTAGACACCCTGTCCGCTACTCACGCCTGTCGGCTTGTTGAATAATCCCCTCCATGCTGTTTGAGCAAAGGCTTCTCCCCAAACCTTCCTATGATATTGTTAGTACTAAAGGTGCCACCACGAACGCACTTATCGACAGAGCTTCAATCAACCCCTCACGTGGAAATCCCAGGGAAATTCTCCTGCTTTTGCAAGTGAAAAAGAGTAGGAAAAACTGCCATGTGCAAGCTTACACGTGGTGATAAAACGAGAAGTTTCTGAACAGATGAGGCATGTTGCACCAGAGAGAAAAGCCCCCTTTGCTGCACTTAAAAATCAGCTTGGATAAGCTTGTAAAATGTAAAGAAGAAGATGGGGGGAACTTCATTCAAATGCTACACACCTCTTCAGTCTTAGGCCCCCTCAGCTTTTAGTTACCAGTAAAAATGCTCCGTGGTTGCAGGAACAGGTTAAAAAGCACCCCAGATCATGTTGGGCTTTGTGTTTTGTGTTGACGCAGAATAGTGTACACGCAGATGCAAAAAACATGGATGTAAGAAATAGCTTTAAAAGGTTAGAGTAGACGGGTAGAGCAACCCCCTCAGCGACTCACGAGTAGACCCCAGCTGCCATACATGCGAATTGGTTTACTCATGAGTAGACCCTGGTAGCCTTACTCACGAGTAGACCCCGCTCAGCTTATGCCTGAGTAGACCACGGGTGGCTTACTCTTGAGTAGACCCCAGTTGGCTTACTCGTGAGTAGACACCCTGTCCGCTACTCACGCCTGTCGGCTTGTTGAATAATCCCCTCCATGCTGTTTGAGCAAAGGCTTCTCCCAAAACCTTCCTATGCTATTGTTAGTACTAAAGGTGCCACCACGAACGCACTTATCGACAGATCTTCAATCAACCCCTCACGTGGAAATCCCAGGGAAATTCTCCTGCTTTTGCAAGTGAAAAAGAGTAGGAAAAACTGCCATGTGCAAGCTTACACGTGGTGATAAAACGAGAAGTTTCTGAACAGATGAGGCATGTTGCACCAGAGAGAAAAGCCCCCTTTGCTGCACTTAAAAATCAGCTTGGATAAGCTTGTAAAATGTAAAGAAGAAGATGGGGGGAACTTCATTCAAATGCTACACACCTCTTCAGTCTTAGGGCCCCTCAGCTTTTAGTTCCAGTAAAAATGCTCCGTGGTTGCAGGAACAGGTTAAAAAGCACCCCAGATCATGTTGGGCTTTGTGTTTTGTGTTGACGCAGAATTGTGTACACGCAGATGCAAAAAACATGGATGTAAGAAGTAGCTTTAAAAGGTTAGAGTAGACGGGTAGAGCAACCCCCTCAGCGACTCACGAGTAGACCCCAGCTGCCATACATGCGAATTGGTTTACTCGTGAGTAGACCCTGGCAGCCTTACTCACCAGTAGACCCCGCTCAGCTTATGCCTGAGTAGACCACGGGTGGCTTACTCTTGAGTAAACCCCCGCTCAGCTTACTCGTGAGTAGACACCCTGTCCGCTACTCACGCCTGTCGGCTTGTTGAATAATCCCCTCCATGCTGTTTGAGCAAAGGCTTCTCCCCAAACCTTCCTATGCTATTGTTAGTACTAAAGGTGCCACCACGAACGCACTTATCGACAGAGCTTCAATCAACCCCTCACGTGGAAATCCCAGGGAAATTCTCCTGCTTTTGCAAGTGAAAAAGAGTAGGAAAAACTGCCATGTGCAAGCTTACATGTGGTGATAAAACGAGAAGTTTCTGAACAGATGAGGCATGTTGCACCAGAGAGAAAAGCCCCCTTTGCTGCACTTAAAAATCAGCTTGGATAAGCTTGTAAAATGTAAAGAAGAAGATGGGGGGAACTTCATTCAAATGCTACACACCTCTTCAGTCTTAGGCCCCCTCAGCTTTTAGTTACCAGTAAAAATGCTCCGTGGTTGCAGGAACAGGTTAAAAAGCACCCCAGATCATGTTGGGCTTTGTGTTTTGTGTTGACGCAGAATAGTGTACACGCAGATGCAAAAAACATGGATGTAAGAAATAGCTTTAAAAGGTTAGAGTAGACGGGTAGAGCAACCCCCTCAGCGACTCACGAGTAGACCCCAGCTGCCATACATGCGAATTGGTTTACTCGTGAGTAGACCCTGGCAGCCTTACTCACGAGTAGACCCTGCTCAGCTTATGCCTGAGTAGACCACGGGTGGCTTACTCTTGAGTAAACCCCCGCTCAGCTTACTCGTGAGTAGACACCCTGTCCGCTACTCACGCCTGTCGGCTTGTTGAATAATCCCCTCCATGCTGTTTGAGCAAAGGCTTCTCCCCAAACCTTCCTATGCTATTGTTAGTACTAAAGGTGCCACCACGAACGCACTTATCGACAGAGCTTCAATCAACCCCTCACGTGGAAATCCCAGGGAAATTCTCCTGCTTTTGCAAGTGAAAAAGAGTAGGAAAAACTGCCATGTGCAAGCTTACACGTGGTGATAAAACGAGAAGTTTCTGAACAGATGAGGCATGTTGCACCAGAGAGAAAAGCCCCCTTTGCTGCACTTAAAAATCAGCTTGGATAAGCTTGTAAAATGTAAAGAAGAAGATGGGGGGAACTTCATTCAAATGCTACACACCTCTTCAGTCTTAGGCCACCTCAGCTTTTAGTTACCAGTAAAAATGCTCCGTGGTTGCAGGAACAGGTTAAAAAGCACCCCAGATCATGTTGGGCTTTGTGTTTTGTGTTGACGCAGAATTGTGTTTACGCAGATGCAAAAAACATGGATGTAAGAAATACCTTTAAAAGGTTAGAGTAGACGGGTAGAGCAACCCCCTCAGCGACTCACGAGTAGACCCCAGCTGCCATACATGCGAATTGGTTTACTCGTGAGTTGACCCTGGCAGCCTTACTCACGAGTAGACCCCGCTCAGCTTATGCCTGAGTAGACCACGGGTGGCTTACTCTTGAGTAGACCCCCGCTCAGCTTACTCGTGAGTAGACACCCTGTCCGCTACTCACGCCTGTCGGCTTGTTGAATAATCCCCTCCATGCTGTTTGAGCAAAGGCTTCTCCCCAAACCTTCCTATGATATTGTTAGTACTAAAGGTGCCACCACGAACGCACTTATCGACAGAGCTTCAATCAACCCCTCACGTGGAAATCCCAGGGAAATTCTCCTGCTTTTGCAAGTGAAAAAGAGTAGGAAAAACTGCCATGTGCAAGCTTACACGTGGTGATAAAACGAGAAGTTTCTGAACAGATGAGGCATGTTGCACCAGAGAGAAAAGCCCCCTTTGCTGCACTTAAAAATCAGCTTGGATAAGCTTGTAAAATGTAAAGAAGAAGATGGGGGGAACTTCATTCAAATGCTACACACCTCTTCAGTCTTAGGGCCCCTCAGCTTTTAGTTACCAGTAAAAATGCTCCGTGGTTGCAGGAACAGGTTAAAAAGCACCCCAGATCATGTTGGGCTTTGTGTTTTGTGTTGACGCAGAATAGTGTACACGCAGATGCAAAAAACATGGATGTAAGAAATAGCTTTAAAAGGTTAGAGTAGACGGGTAGAGCAACCCCCTCAGCGACTCACGAGTAGACCCCAGCTGCCATACATGCGAATTGGTTTACTCATGAGTAGACCCTGGTAGCCTTACTCACGAGTAGACCCCGCTCAGCTTATGCCTGAGTAGACCACGGGTGGCTTACTCTTGAGTAGACCCCAGTTGGCTTACTCGTGAGTAGACACCCTGTCCGCTACTCACGCCTGTCGGCTTGTTGAATAATCCCCTCCATGCTGTTTGAGCAAAGGCTTCTCCCAAAACCTTCCTATGCTATTGTTAGTACTAAAGGTGCCACCACGAACGCACTTATCGACAGATCTTCAATCAACCCCTCACGTGGAAATCCCAGGGAAATTCTCCTGCTTTTGCAAGTGAAAAAGAGTAGGAAAAACTGCCATGTGCAAGCTTACACGTGGTGATAAAACGAGAAGTTTCTGAACAGATGAGGCATGTTGCACCAGAGAGAAAAGCCCCCTTTGCTGCACTTAAAAATCAGCTTGGATAAGCTTGTAAAATGTAAAGAAGAAGATGGGGGGAACTTCATTCAAATGCTACACACCTCTTCAGTCTTAGGCCCCCTCAGCTTTTAGTTACCAGTAAAAATGCTCCGTGGTTGCAGGAACAGGTTAAAAAGCACCCCAGATCATGTTGGGCTTTGTGTTTTGTGTTGACGCAGAATAGTGTACACGCAGATGCAAAAAACATGGATGTAAGAAATAGCTTTAAAAGGTTAGAGTAGACGGGTAGAGCAACCCCCTCAGCGACTCACGAGTAGACCCCAGCTGCCATACATGCGAATTGGTTTACTCGTGAGTAGACCCTGGCAGCCTTACTCACGAGTAGACCCCGCTCAGCTTATGCCTGAGTAGACCACGGGTGGCTTACTCTTGAGTAAACCCCCGCTCAGCTTACTCGTGAGTAGACACCCTGTCCGCTACTCACGCCTGTCGGCTTGTTGAATAATCCCCTCCATGCTGTTTGAGCAAAGGCTTCTCCCCAAACCTTCCTATGCTATTGTTAGTACTAAAGGTGCCACCACGAACGCACTTATCGACAGAGCTTCAATCAACCCCTCACGTGGAAATCCCAGGGAAATTCTCCTGCTTTTGCAAGTGAAAAAGAGTAGGAAAAACTGCCATGTGCAAGCTTACACGTGGTGATAAAACGAGAAGTTTCTGAACAGATGAGGCATGTTGCACCAGAGAGAAAAGCCCCCTTTGCTGCACTTAAAAATCAGCTTGGATAAGCTTGTAAAATGTAAAGAAGAAGATGGGGGGAACTTCATTCAAATGCTACACACCTCTTCAGTCTTAGGCCCCCTCAGCTTTTAGTTACCAGTAAAAATGCTCCGTGGTTGCAGGAACAGGTTAAAAAGCACCCCAGATCATGTTGGGCTTTGTGTTTTGTGTTGACGCAGAATTGTGTTTACGCAGATGCAAAAAACATGGATGTAAGAAATAGCTTTAAAAGGTTAGAGTAGACGGGTAGAGCAACCCCCTCAGCGACTCACGAGTAGACCCCAGCTGCCATACATGCGAATTGGTTTACTCGTGAGTTGACCCTGGCAGCCTTACTCACGAGTAGACCCCGCTCAGCTTATGCCTGAGTAGACCACGGGTGGCTTACTCTTGAGTAGACCCCCGCTCAGCTTACTCGTGAGTAGACACCCTGTCCGCTACTCACGCCTGTCGGCTTGTTGAATAATCCCCTCCATGCTGTTTGAGCAAAGGCTTCTCCCCAAACCTTCCTATGCTATTGTTAGTACTAAAGGTGCCACCACGAACGCACTTATCGACAGAGCTTCAATCAACCCCTCACGTGGAAATCCCAGGGAAATTCTCCTGCTTTTGCAAGTGAAAAAGAGTAGGAAAAACTGCCATGTGCAAGCTTACACGTGGTGATAAAACGAGAAGTTTCTGAACAGATGAGGCATGTTGCACCAGAGAGAAAAGCCCCCTTTGCTGCACTTAAAAATCAGCTTGGATAAGCTTGTAAAATGTAAAGAAGAAGATGGGGGGAACTTCATTCAAATGCTACACACCTCTTCAGTCTTAGGCCCCCTCAGCTTTTAGTTACCAGTAAAAATGCTCCGTGGTTGCAGGAACAGGTTAAAAAGCACCCCAGATCATGTTGGGCTTTGTGTTTTGTGTTGACGCAGAATAGTGTACACGCAGATGCAAAAAACATGGATGTAAGAAATAGCTTTAAAAGGTTAGAGTAGACGGGTAGAGCAACCCCCTCAGCGACTCACGAGTAGACCCCAGCTGCCATACATGCGAATTGCTTTACTCGTGAGTAGACCCTGGTAGCCTTACTCACGAGTAGACCCCGCTCAGCTTATTCCTGAGTAGACCACGGGTGGCTTACTCTTGAGTAGACCCCAGTTGGCTTACTCGTGAGTAGACACCCTGTCCGCTACTCACGCCTGTCGGCTTGTTGAATAATCCCCTCCATGCTGTTTGAGCAAAGGCTTCTCCCCAAACCTTCCTATGCTATTGTTAGTACTAAAGGTGCCACCACGAACGCACTTATCGACAGAGCTTCAATCAACCCCTCACGTGGAAATCCCAGGGAAATTCTCCTGCTTTTGCAAGTGAAAAAGAGTAGGAAAAACTGCCATGTGCAAGCTTACACGTGGTGATAAAACGAGAAGTTTCTGAACAGATGAGGCATGTTGCACCAGAGAGAAAAGCCCCCTTTGCTGCACTTAAAAATCAGCTTGGATAAGCTTGTAAAATGTAAAGAAGAAGATGGGGGGAACTTCATTCAAATGCTACACACCTCTTCAGTCTTAGGCCCCCTCAGCTTTTAGTTACCAGTAAAAATGCTCCGTGGTTGCAGGAACAGGTTAAAAAGCACCCCAGATCATGTTGGGCTTTGTGTTTTGTGTTGACGCAGAATAGTGTACACGCAGATGCAAAAAACATGGATGTAAGAAATACCTTTAAAAGGTTAGAGTAGACGGGTAGAGCAACCCCCTCAGCGACTCACGAGTAGACCCCAGCTGCCATACATGCGAATTGCTTTACTCGTGAGTAGACCCTGGTAGCCTTACTCACGAGTAGACCCCGCTCAGCTTATTCCTGAGTAGACCACGGGTGGCTTACTCTTGAGTAGACCCCAGTTGGCTTACTCGTGAGTAGACACCCTGTCCGCTACTCACGCCTGTCGGCTTGTTGAATAATCCCCTCCATGCTGTTTGAGCAAAGGCTTCTCCCCAAACCTTCCTATGCTATTGTTAGTACTAAAGGTGCCACCACGAACGCACTTATCGACAGAGCTTCAATCAACCCCTCACGTGGAAATCCCAGGGAAATTCTCCTGCTTTTGCAAGTGAAAAAGAGTAGGAAAAACTGCCATGTGCAAGCTTACACGTGGTGATAAAACGAGAAGTTTCTGAACAGATGAGGCATGTTGCACCAGAGAGAAAAGCCCCCTTTGCTGCACTTAAAAATCAGCTTGGATAAGCTTGTAAAATGTAAAGAAGAAGATGGGGGGAACTTCATTCAAATGCTACACACCTCTTCAGTCTTAGGCCACCTCAGCTTTTAGTTACCAGTAAAAATGCTCCGTGGTTGCAGGAACAGGTTAAAAAGCACCCCAGATCATGTTGGGCTTTGTGTTTTGTGTTGACGCAGAATTGTGTTTACGCAGATGCAAAAAACATGGATGTAAGAAATACCTTTAAAAGGTTAGAGTAGACGGGTAGAGCAACCCCCTCAGCGACTCACGAGTAGACCCCAGCTGCCATACATGCGAATTGGTTTACTCGTGAGTTGACCCTGGCAGCCTTACTCACGAGTAGACCCCGCTCAGCTTATGCCTGAGTAGACCACGAGTGGCTTACTCTTGAGTAGACCCCCGCTCAGCTAACTCATGAGTAGACACCCTGTCCGCTACTCACGCCTGTCGGCTTGTTGAATAATCCCCTCCATGCTGTTTGAGCAAAGGCTTCTCCCCAAACCTTCCTATGATATTGTTAGTACTAAAGGTGCCACCACGAACGCACTTATCGACAGAGCTTCAATCAACCCCTCACGTGGAAATCCCAGGGAAATTCTCCTGCTTTTGCAAGTGAAAAAGAGTAGGAAAAACTGCCATGTGCAAGCTTACACGTGGTGATAAAACGAGAAGTTTCTGAACAGATGAGGCATGTTGCAACAGAGAGAAAAGCCCCCTTTGCTGCACTTAAAAATCAGCTTGGATAAGCTTGTAAAATGTAAAGAAGAAGATGGGGGGAACTTCATTCAAATGCTACACACCTCTTCAGTCTTAGGGCCCCTCAGCTTTTAGTTACCAGTAAAAATGCTCCGTGGTTGCAGGAACAGGTTAAAAAGCACCCCAGATCATGTTGGGCTTTGTGTTTTGTGTTGACGCAGAATAGTGTACACGCAGATGCAAAAAACATGGATGTAAGAAATAGCTTTAAAAGGTTAGAGTAGACGGGTAGAGCAACCCCCTCAGCGACTCACGAGTAGACCCCAGCTGCCATACATGCGAATTGCTTTACTCGTGAGTAGACCCTGGTAGCCTTACTCACGAGTAGACCCCGCTCAGCTTATGCCTGAGTAGACCACGGGTGGCTTACTCTTGAGTAGACCCCAGTTGGCTTACTCGTGAGTAGACACCCTGTCCGCTACTCACGCCTGTCGGCTTGTTGAATAATCCCCTCCATGCTGTTTGAGCAAAGGCTTCTCCCCAAACCTTCCTATGCTATTGTTAGTACTAAAGGTGCCACCACGAACGCACTTATCGACAGAGCTTCAATCAACCCCTCACGTGGAAATCCCAGGGAAATTCTCCTGCTTTTGCAAGTGAAAAAGAGTAGGAAAAACTGCCATGTGCAAGCTTACACGTGGTGATAAAACGAGAAGTTTCTGAACAGATGAGGCATGTTGCACCAGAGAGAAAAGCCCCCTTTGCTGCACTTAAAAATCAGCTTGGATAAGCTTGTAAAATGTAAAGAAGAAGATGGGGGGAACTTCATTCAAATGCTACACACCTCTTCAGTCTTAGGCCCCCTCAGCTTTTAGTTACCAGTAAAAATGCTCCGTGGTTGCAGGAACAGGTTAAAAAGCACCCCAGATCATGTTGGGCTTTGTGTTTTGTGTTGACGCAGAATAGTGTACACGCAGATGCAAAAAACATGGATGTAAGAAATAGCTTTAAAAGGTTAGAGTAGACGGGTAGAGCAACCCCCTCAGCGACTCACGAGTAGACCCCAGCTGCCATACATGCGAATTGGTTTACTCGTGAGTAGACCCTGGTAGCCTTACTCACGAGTAGACCCCGCTCAGCTTATTCCTGAGTAGACCACGGGTGGCTTACTCTTGAGTAGACCCCAGTTGGCTTACTCGTGAGTAGACACCCTGTCCGCTACTCACGCCTGTCGGCTTGTTGAATAATCCCCTCCATGCTGTTTGAGCAAAGGCTTCTCCCCAAACCTTCCTATGCTATTGTTAGTACTAAAGGTGCCACCACGAACGCACTTATCGACAGAGCTTCAATCAACCCCTCACGTGGAAATCCCAGGGAAATTCTCCTGCTTTTGCAAGTGAAAAAGAGTAGGAAAAACTGCCATGTGCAAGCTTACACGTGGTGATAAAACGAGAAGTTTCTGAACAGATGAGGCATGTTGCACCAGAGAGAAAAGCCCCCTTTGCTGCACTTAAAAATCAGCTTGGATAAGCTTGTAAAATGTAAAGAAGAAGATGGTGGGAACTTCATTCAAATGCTACACACCTCTTCAGTCTTAGGCCCCCTCAGCTTTTAGTTACCAGTAAAAATGCTCCGTGGTTGCAGGAACAGGTTAAAAAGCACCCCAGATCATGTTGGGCTTTGTGTTTTGTGTTGACGCAGAATTGTGTTTACGCAGATGCAAAAAACATGGATGTAAGAAATAGCTTTAAAAGGTTAGAGTAGACGGGTAGAGCAACCCCCTCAGCGACTCACGAGTAGACCCCAGCTGCCATACATGCGAATTGGTTTACTCGTGAGTTGACCCTGGCAGCCTTACTCACGAGTAGACCCCGCTCAGCTTATGCCTGAGTAGACCACGAGTGGCTTACTCTTGAGTAGACCCCCGCTCAGCTAACTCATGAGTAGACACCCTGTCCGCTACTCACGCCTGTCGGCTTGTTGAATAATCCCCTCCATGCTGTTTGAGCAAAGGCTTCTCCCCAAACCTTCCTATGCTATTGTTAGTACTAAAGGTGCCACCACGAACGCACTTATCGACAGAGCTTCAATCAACCCCTCACGTGGAAATCCCAGGGAAATTCTCCTGCTTTTGCAAGTGAAAAAGAGTAGGAAAAACTGCCATGTGCAAGCTTACACGTGGTGATAAAACGAGAAGTTTCTGAACAGATGAGGCATGTTGCAACAGAGAGAAAAGCCCCCTTTGCTGCACTTAAAAATCAGCTTGGATAAGCTTGTAAAATGTAAAGAAGAAGATGGGGGGAACTTCATTCAAATGCTACACACCTCTTCAGTCTTAGGGCCCCTCAGCTTTTAGTTACCAGTAAAAATGCTCCGTGGTTGCAGGAACAGGTTAAAAAGCACCCCAGATCATGTTGGGCTTTGTGTTTTGTGTTGACGCAGAATAGTGTACACGCAGATGCAAAAAACATGGATGTAAGAAATAGCTTTAAAAGGTTAGAGTAGACGGGTAGAGCAACCCCCTCAGCGACTCACGAGTAGACCCCAGCTGCCATACATGCGAATTGGTTTACTCGTGAGTAGACCCTGGTAGCCTTACTCACGAGTAGACCCCGCTCAGCTTATTCCTGAGTAGACCACGGGTGGCTTACTCTTGAGTAGACCCCAGTTGGCTTACTCGTGAGTAGACACCCTGTCCGCTACTCACGCCTGTCGGCTTGTTGAATAATCCCCTCCATGCTGTTTGAGCAAAGGCTTCTCCCCAAACCTTCCTATGCTATTGTTAGTACTAAAGGTGCCACCACGAACGCACTTATCGACAGAGCTTCAATCAACCCCTCACGTGGAAATCCCAGGGAAATTCTCCTGCTTTTGCAAGTGAAAAAGAGTAGGAAAAACTGCCATGTGCAAGCTTACACGTGGTGATAAAACGAGAAGTTTCTGAACAGATGAGGCATGTTGCACCAGAGAGAAAAGCCCCCTTTGCTGCACTTAAAAATCAGCTTGGATAAGCTTGTAAAATGTAAAGAAGAAGATGGTGGGAACTTCATTCAAATGCTACACACCTCTTCAGTCTTAGGCCCCCTCAGCTTTTAGTTACCAGTAAAAATGCTCCGTGGTTGCAGGAACAGGTTAAAAAGCACCCCAGATCATGTTGGGCTTTGTGTTTTGTGTTGACGCAGAATTGTGTTTACGCAGATGCAAAAAACATGGATGTAAGAAATAGCTTTAAAAGGTTAGAGTAGACGGGTAGAGCAACCCCCTCAGCGACTCACGAGTAGACCCCAGCTGCCATACATGCGAATTGGTTTACTCGTGAGTTGACCCTGGCAGCCTTACTCACGAGTAGACCCCGCTCAGCTTATGCCTGAGTAGACCACGAGTGGCTTACTCTTGAGTAGACCCCCGCTCAGCTAACTCATGAGTAGACACCCTGTCCGCTACTCACGCCTGTCGGCTTGTTGAATAATCCCCTCCATGCTGTTTGAGCAAAGGCTTCTCCCCAAACCTTCCTATGCTATTGTTAGTACTAAAGGTGCCACCACGAACGCACTTATCGACAGAGCTTCAATCAACCCCTCACGTGGAAATCCCAGGGAAATTCTCCTGCTTTTGCAAGTGAAAAAGAGTAGGAAAAACTGCCATGTGCAAGCTTACACGTGGTGATAAAACGAGAAGTTTCTGAACAGATGAGGCATGTTGCAACAGAGAGAAAAGCCCCCTTTGCTGCACTTAAAAATCAGCTTGGATAAGCTTGTAAAATGTAAAGAAGAAGATGGGGGGAACTTCATTCAAATGCTACACACCTCTTCAGTCTTAGGGCCCCTCAGCTTTTAGTTACCAGTAAAAATGCTCCGTGGTTGCAGGAACAGGTTAAAAAGCACCCCAGATCATGTTGGGCTTTGTGTTTTGTGTTGACGCAGAATAGTGTACACGCAGATGCAAAAAACATGGATGTAAGAAATAGCTTTAAAAGGTTAGAGTAGACGGGTAGAGCAACCCCCTCAGCGACTCACGAGTAGACCCCAGCTGCCATACATGCGAATTGCTTTACTCGTGAGTAGACCCTGGTAGCCTTACTCACGAGTAGACCCCGCTCAGCTTATGCCTGAGTAGACCACGGGTGGCTTACTCTTGAGTAGACCCCAGTTGGCTTACTCGTGAGTAGACACCCTGTCCGCTACTCACGCCTGTCGGCTTGTTGAATAATCCCCTCCATGCTGTTTGAGCAAAGGCTTCTCCCCAAACCTTCCTATGCTATTGTTAGTACTAAAGGTGCCACCACGAACGCACTTATCGACAGAGCTTCAATCAACCCCTCACGTGGAAATCCCAGGGAAATTCTCCTGCTTTTGCAAGTGAAAAAGAGTAGGAAAAACTGCCATGTGCAAGCTTACACGTGGTGATAAAACGAGAAGTTTCTGAACAGATGAGGCATGTTGCACCAGAGAGAAAAGCCCCCTTTGCTGCACTTAAAAATCAGCTTGGATAAGCTTGTAAAATGTAAAGAAGAAGATGGGGGGAACTTCATTCAAATGCTACACACCTCTTCAGTCTTAGGCCCCCTCAGCTTTTAGTTACCAGTAAAAATGCTCCGTGGTTGCAGGAACAGGTTAAAAAGCACCCCAGATCATGTTGGGCTTTGTGTTTTGTGTTGACGCAGAATAGTGTTTACGCAGATGCAAAAAACATGGATGTAAGAAATAGCTTTAAAAGGTTAGAGTAGACGGGTAGAGCAACCCCCTCAGCGACTCACGAGTAGACCCCAGCTGCCATACATGCGAATTGCTTTACTCGTGAGTAGACCCTGGTAGCCTTACTCACGAGTAGACCCCGCTCAGCTTATGCCTGAGTAGACCACGGGTGGCTTACTCTTGAGTAGACCCCAGTTGGCTTACTCGTGAGTAGACACCCTGTCCGCTACTCACGCCTGTCGGCTTGTTGAATAATCCCCTCCATGCTGTTTGAGCAAAGGCTTCTCCCCAAACCTTCCTATGCTATTGTTAGTACTAAAGGTGCCACCACGAACGCACTTATCGACAGAGCTTCAATGAACCCCTCACGTGGAAATCCCAGGGAAATTCTCCTGCTTTTGCAAGTGAAAAAGAGTAGGAAAAACTGCCATGTGCAAGCTTACACGTGGTGATAAAACGAGAAGTTTCTGAACAGATGAGGCATGTTGCACCAGAGAGAAAAGCCCCCTTTGCTGCACTTAAAAATCAGCTTGGATAAGCTTGTAAAATGTAAAGAAGAAGATGGGGGGAACTTCATTCAAATGCTACACACCTCTTCAGTCTTAGGCCCCCTCAGCTTTTAGTTACCAGTAAAAATGCTCCGTGGTTGCAGGAACAGGTTAAAAAGCACCCCAGATCATGTTGGGCTTTGTGTTTTGTGTTGACGCAGAATTGTGTTTACGCAGATGCAAAAAACATGGATGTAAGAAATACCTTTAAAAGGTTAGAGTAGACGGGTAGAGCAACCCCCTCAGCGACTCACGAGTAGACCCCAGCTGCCATACATGCGAATTGGTTTACTCGTGAGTTGACCCTGGCAGCCTTACTCACGAGTAGACCCCGCTCAGCTTATGCCTGAGTAGACCACGAGTGGCTTACTCTTGAGTAGACCCCCGCTCAGCTAACTCATGAGTAGACACCCTGTCCGCTACTCACGCCTGTCGGCTTGTTGAATAATCCCCTCCATGCTGTTTGAGCAAAGGCTTCTCCCCAAACCTTCCTATGATATTGTTAGTACTAAAGGTGCCACCACGAACGCACTTATCGACAGAGCTTCAATCAACCCCTCACGTGGAAATCCCAGGGAAATTCTCCTGCTTTTGCAAGTGAAAAAGAGTAGGAAAAACTGCCATGTGCAAGCTTACACGTGGTGATAAAACGAGAAGTTTCTGAACAGATGAGGCATGTTGCAACAGAGAGAAAAGCCCCCTTTGCTGCACTTAAAAATCAGCTTGGATAAGCTTGTAAAATGTAAAGAAGAAGATGGGGGGAACTTCATTCAAATGCTACACACCTCTTCAGTCTTAGGGCCCCTCAGCTTTTAGTTACCAGTAAAAATGCTCCGTGGTTGCAGGAACAGGTTAAAAAGCACCCCAGATCATGTTGGGCTTTGTGTTTTGTGTTGACGCAGAATAGTGTACACGCAGATGCAAAAAACATGGATGTAAGAAATAGCTTTAAAAGGTTAGAGTAGACGGGTAGAGCAACCCCCTCAGCGACTCACGAGTAGACCCCAGCTGCCATACATGCGAATTGCTTTACTCGTGAGTAGACCCTGGTAGCCTTACTCACGAGTAGACCCCGCTCAGCTTATGCCTGAGTAGACCACGGGTGGCTTACTCTTGAGTAGACCCCAGTTGGCTTACTCGTGAGTAGACACCCTGTCCGCTACTCACGCCTGTCGGCTTGTTGAATAATCCCCTCCATGCTGTTTGAGCAAAGGCTTCTCCCCAAACCTTCCTATGCTATTGTTAGTACTAAAGGTGCCACCACGAACGCACTTATCGACAGAGCTTCAATCAACCCCTCACGTGGAAATCCCAGGGAAATTCTCCTGCTTTTGCAAGTGAAAAAGAGTAGGAAAAACTGCCATGTGCAAGCTTACACGTGGTGATAAAACGAGAAGTTTCTGAACAGATGAGGCATGTTGCAACAGAGAGAAAAGCCCCCTTTGCTGCACTTAAAAATCAGCTTGGATAAGCTTGTAAAATGTAAAGAAGAAGATGGGGGGAACTTCATTCAAATGCTACACACCTCTTCAGTCTTAGGGCCCCTCAGCTTTTAGTTACCAGTAAAAATGCTCCGTGGTTGCAGGAACAGGTTAAAAAGCACCCCAGATCATGTTGGGCTTTGTGTTTTGTGTTGACGCAGAATAGTGTACACGCAGATGCAAAAAACATGGATGTAAGAAATAGCTTTAAAAGGTTAGAGTAGACGGGTAGAGCAACCCCCTCAGCGACTCACGAGTAGACCCCAGCTGCCATACATGCGAATTGCTTTACTCGTGAGTAGACCCTGGTAGCCTTACTCACGAGTAGACCCCGCTCAGCTTATGCCTGAGTAGACCACGGGTGGCTTACTCTTGAGTAGACCCCAGTTGGCTTACTCGTGAGTAGACACCCTGTCCGCTACTCACGCCTGTCGGCTTGTTGAATAATCCCCTCCATGCTGTTTGAGCAAAGGCTTCTCCCCAAACCTTCCTATGCTATTGTTAGTACTAAAGGTGCCACCACGAACGCACTTATCGACAGAGCTTCAATCAACCCCTCACGTGGAAATCCCAGGGAAATTCTCCTGCTTTTGCAAGTGAAAAAGAGTAGGAAAAACTGCCATGTGCAAGCTTACACGTGGTGATAAAACGAGAAGTTTCTGAACAGATGAGGCATGTTGCAACAGAGAGAAAAGCCCCCTTTGCTGCACTTAAAAATCAGCTTGGATAAGCTTGTAAAATGTAAAGAAGAAGATGGGGGGAACTTCATTCAAATGCTACACACCTCTTCAGTCTTAGGGCCCCTCAGCTTTTAGTTACCAGTAAAAATGCTCCGTGGTTGCAGGAACAGGTTAAAAAGCACCCCAGATCATGTTGGGCTTTGTGTTTTGTGTTGACGCAGAATAGTGTACACGCAGATGCAAAAAACATGGATGTAAGAAATAGCTTTAAAAGGTTAGAGTAGACGGGTAGAGCAACCCCCTCAGCGACTCACGAGTAGACCCCAGCTGCCATACATGCGAATTGGTTTACTCGTGAGTAGACCCTGGCAGCCTTACTCACGAGTAGACCCCGCTCAGCTTATGCCTGAGTAGACCACGGGTGGCTTACTCTTGAGTAAACCCCCGCTCAGCTTACTCGTGAGTAGACACCCTGTCCGCTACTCACGCCTGTCGGCTTGTTGAATAATCCCCTCCATGCTGTTTGAGCAAAGGCTTCTCCCCAAACCTTCCTATGCTATTGTTAGTACTAAAGGTGCCACCACGAACGCACTTATCGACAGAGCTTCAATCAACCCCTCACGTGGAAATCCCAGGGAAATTCTCCTGCTTTTGCAAGTGAAAAAGAGTAGGAAAAACTGCCATGTGCAAGCTTACATGTGGTGATAAAACGAGAAGTTTCTGAACAGATGAGGCATGTTGCACCAGAGAGAAAAGCCCCCTTTGCTGCACTTAAAAATCAGCTTGGATAAGCTTGTAAAATGTAAAGAAGAAGATGGGGGGAACTTCATTCAATGCTACACACCTCTTCAGTCTTAGGCCCCCTCAGCTTTTAGTTACCAGTAAAAATGCTCCGTGGTTGCAGGAACAGGTTAAAAAGCACCCCAGATCATGTTGGGCTTTGTGTTTTGTGTTGACGCAGAATAGTGTACACGCAGATGCAAAAAACATGGATGTAAGAAATACCTTTAAAAGGTTAGAGTAGACGGGTAGAGCAACCCCCTCAGCGACTCACGAGTAGACCCCAGCTGCCATACATGCGAATTGCTTTACTCGTGAGTAGACCCTGGTAGCCTTACTCACGAGTAGACCCCGCTCAGCTTATGCCTGAGTAGACCACGGGTGGCTTACTCTTGAGTAGACCCCAGTTGGCTTACTCGTGAGTAGACTCCCTGTCCGCTACTCACGCCTGTCGGCTTGTTGAATAATCCCCTCCATGCTGTTTGAGCAAAGGCTTCTCCCCAAACCTTCCTATGCTATTGTTAGTACTAAAGGTGCCACCACGAACGCACTTATCGACAGAGCTTCAATCAACCCCTCACGTGGAAATCCCAGGGAAATTCTCCTGCTTTTGCAAGTGAAAAAGAGTAGGAAAAACTGCCATGTGCAAGCTTACACGTGGTGATAAAACGAGAAGTTTCTGAACAGATGAGGCATGTTGCACCAGAGAGAAAAGCCCCCTTTGCTGCACTTAAAAATCAGCTTGGATAAGCTTGTAAAATGTAAAGAAGAAGATGGGGGGAACTTCATTCAAATGCTACACACCTCTTCAGTCTTAGGCCCCCTCAGCTTTTAGTTACCAGTAAAAATGCTCCGTGGTTGCAGGAACAGGTTAAAAAGCACCCCAGATCATGTTGGGCTTTGTGTTTTGTGTTGACGCAGAATAGTGTTTACGCAGATGCAAAAAACATGGATGTAAGAAATAGCTTTAAAAGGTTAGAGTAGACGGGTAGAGCAACCCCCTCAGCGACTCACGAGTAGACCCCAGCTGCCATACATGCGAATTGCTTTACTCGTGAGTAGACCCTGGTAGCCTTACTCACGAGTAGACCCCGCTCAGCTTATGCCTGAGTAGACCACGGGTGGCTTACTCTTGAGTAGACCCCAGTTGGCTTACTCGTGAGTAGACACCCTGTCCGCTACTCACGCCTGTCGGCTTGTTGAATAATCCCCTCCATGCTGTTTGAGCAAAGGCTTCTCCCCAAACCTTCCTATGCTATTGTTAGTACTAAAGGTGCCACCACGAACGCACTTATCGACAGAGCTTCAATGAACCCCTCACGTGGAAATCCCAGGGAAATTCTCCTGCTTTTGCAAGTGAAAAAGAGTAGGAAAAACTGCCATGTGCAAGCTTACACGTGGTGATAAAACGAGAAGTTTCTGAACAGATGAGGCATGTTGCACCAGAGAGAAAAGCCCCCTTTGCTGCACTTAAAAATCAGCTTGGATAAGCTTGTAAAATGTAAAGAAGAAGATGGGGGGAACTTCATTCAAATGCTACACACCTCTTCAGTCTTAGGCCCCCTCAGCTTTTAGTTACCAGTAAAAATGCTCCGTGGTTGCAGGAACAGGTTAAAAAGCACCCCAGATCATGTTGGGCTTTGTGTTTTGTGTTGACGCAGAATTGTGTTTACGCAGATGCAAAAAACATGGATGTAAGAAATACCTTTAAAAGGTTAGAGTAGACGGGTAGAGCAACCCCCTCAGCGACTCACGAGTAGACCCCAGCTGCCATACATGCGAATTGGTTTACTCGTGAGTTGACCCTGGCAGCCTTACTCACGAGTAGACCCCGCTCAGCTTATGCCTGAGTAGACCACGAGTGGCTTACTCTTGAGTAGACCCCCGCTCAGCTAACTCATGAGTAGACACCCTGTCCGCTACTCACGCCTGTCGGCTTGTTGAATAATCCCCTCCATGCTGTTTGAGCAAAGGCTTCTCCCCAAACCTTCCTATGATATTGTTAGTACTAAAGGTGCCACCACGAACGCACTTATCGACAGAGCTTCAATCAACCCCTCACGTGGAAATCCCAGGGAAATTCTCCTGCTTTTGCAAGTGAAAAAGAGTAGGAAAAACTGCCATGTGCAAGCTTACACGTGGTGATAAAACGAGAAGTTTCTGAACAGATGAGGCATGTTGCAACAGAGAGAAAAGCCCCCTTTGCTGCACTTAAAAATCAGCTTGGATAAGCTTGTAAAATGTAAAGAAGAAGATGGGGGGGACTTCATTCAAATGCTACACACCTCTTCAGTCTTAGGGCCCCTCAGCTTTTAGTTACCAGTAAAAATGCTCCGTGGTTGCAGGAACAGGTTAAAAAGCACCCCAGATCATGTTGGGCTTTGTGTTTTGTGTTGACGCAGAATAGTGTACACGCAGATGCAAAAAACATGGATGTAAGAAATAGCTTTAAAAGGTTAGAGTAGACGGGTAGAGCAACCCCCTCAGCGACTCACGAGTAGACCCCAGCTGCCATACATGCGAATTGCTTTACTCGTGAGTAGACCCTGGTAGCCTTACTCACGAGTAGACCCCGCTCAGCTTATGCCTGAGTAGACCACGGGTGGCTTACTCTTGAGTAGACCCCAGTTGGCTTACTCGTGAGTAGACACCCTGTCCGCTACTCACGCCTGTCGGCTTGTTGAATAATCCCCTCCATGCTGTTTGAGCAAAGGCTTCTCCCCAAACCTTCCTATGCTATTGTTAGTACTAAAGGTGCCACCACGAACGCACTTATCGACAGAGCTTCAATCAACCCCTCACGTGGAAATCCCAGGGAAATTCTCCTGCTTTTGCAAGTGAAAAAGAGTAGGAAAAACTGCCATGTGCAAGCTTACACGTGGTGATAAAACGAGAAGTTTCTGAACAGATGAGGCATGTTGCAACAGAGAGAAAAGCCCCCTTTGCTGCACTTAAAAATCAGCTTGGATAAGCTTGTAAAATGTAAAGAAGAAGATGGGGGGAACTTCATTCAAATGCTACACACCTCTTCAGTCTTAGGGCCCCTCAGCTTTTAGTTACCAGTAAAAATGCTCCGTGGTTGCAGGAACAGGTTAAAAAGCACCCCAGATCATGTTGGGCTTTGTGTTTTGTGTTGACGCAGAATAGTGTACACGCAGATGCAAAAAACATGGATGTAAGAAATAGCTTTAAAAGGTTAGAGTAGACGGGTAGAGCAACCCCCTCAGCGACTCACGAGTAGACCCCAGCTGCCATACATGCGAATTGCTTTACTCGTGAGTAGACCCTGGTAGCCTTACTCACGAGTAGACCCCGCTCAGCTTATGCCTGAGTAGACCACGGGTGGCTTACTCTTGAGTAGACCCCAGTTGGCTTACTCGTGAGTAGACACCCTGTCCGCTACTCACGCCTGTCGGCTTGTTGAATAATCCCCTCCATGCTGTTTGAGCAAAGGCTTCTCCCCAAACCTTCCTATGCTATTGTTAGTACTAAAGGTGCCACCACGAACGCACTTATCGACAGAGCTTCAATCAACCCCTCACGTGGAAATCCCAGGGAAATTCTCCTGCTTTTGCAAGTGAAAAAGAGTAGGAAAAACTGCCATGTGCAAGCTTACACGTGGTGATAAAACGAGAAGTTTCTGAACAGATGAGGCATGTTGCAACAGAGAGAAAAGCCCCCTTTGCTGCACTTAAAAATCAGCTTGGATAAGCTTGTAAAATGTAAAGAAGAAGATGGGGGGAACTTCATTCAAATGCTACACACCTCTTCAGTCTTAGGGCCCCTCAGCTTTTAGTTACCAGTAAAAATGCTCCGTGGTTGCAGGAACAGGTTAAAAAGCACCCCAGATCATGTTGGGCTTTGTGTTTTGTGTTGACGCAGAATAGTGTACACGCAGATGCAAAAAACATGGATGTAAGAAATAGCTTTAAAAGGTTAGAGTAGACGGGTAGAGCAACCCCCTCAGCGACTCACGAGTAGACCCCAGCTGCCATACATGCGAATTGGTTTACTCGTGAGTAGACCCTGGCAGCCTTACTCACGAGTAGACCCCGCTCAGCTTATGCCTGAGTAGACCACGGGTGGCTTACTCTTGAGTAAACCCCCGCTCAGCTTACTCGTGAGTAGACACCCTGTCCGCTACTCACGCCTGTCGGCTTGTTGAATAATCCCCTCCATGCTGTTTGAGCAAAGGCTTCTCCCCAAACCTTCCTATGCTATTGTTAGTACTAAAGGTGCCACCACGAACGCACTTATCGACAGAGCTTCAATCAACCCCTCACGTGGAAATCCCAGGGAAATTCTCCTGCTTTTGCAAGTGAAAAAGAGTAGGAAAAACTGCCATGTGCAAGCTTACATGTGGTGATAAAACGAGAAGTTTCTGAACAGATGAGGCATGTTGCACCAGAGAGAAAAGCCCCCTTTGCTGCACTTAAAAATCAGCTTGGATAAGCTTGTAAAATGTAAAGAAGAAGATGGGGGGAACTTCATTCAAATGCTACACACCTCTTCAGTCTTAGGCCCCCTCAGCTTTTAGTTACCAGTAAAAATGCTCCGTGGTTGCAGGAACAGGTTAAAAAGCACCCCAGATCATGTTGGGCTTTGTGTTTTGTGTTGACGCAGAATAGTGTACACGCAGATGCAAAAAACATGGATGTAAGAAATACCTTTAAAAGGTTAGAGTAGACGGGTAGAGCAACCCCCTCAGCGACTCACGAGTAGACCCCAGCTGCCATACATGCGAATTGCTTTACTCGTGAGTAGACCCTGGTAGCCTTACTCACGAGTAGACCCCGCTCAGCTTATGCCTGAGTAGACCACGGGTGGCTTACTCTTGAGTAGACCCCAGTTGGCTTACTCGTGAGTAGACTCCCTGTCCGCTACTCACGCCTGTCGGCTTGTTGAATAATCCCCTCCATGCTGTTTGAGCAAAGGCTTCTCCCCAAACCTTCCTATGCTATTGTTAGTACTAAAGGTGCCACCACGAACGCACTTATCGACAGAGCTTCAATGAACCCCTCACGTGGAAATCCCAGGGAAATTCTCCTGCTTTTGCAAGTGAAAAAGAGTAGGAAAAACTGCCATGTGCAAGCTTACACGTGGTGATAAAACGAGAAGTTTCTGAACAGATGAGGCATGTTGCACCAGAGAGAAAAGCCCCCTTTGCTGCACTTAAAAATCAGCTTGGATAAGCTTGTAAAATGTAAAGAAGAAGATGGGGGGAACTTCATTCAAATGCTACACACCTCTTCAGTCTTAGGCCCCCTCAGCTTTTAGTTACCAGTAAAAATGCTCCGTGGTTGCAGGAACAGGTTAAAAAGCACCCCAGATCATGTTGGGCTTTGTGTTTTGTGTTGACGCAGAATTGTGTTTACGCAGATGCAAAAAACATGGATGTAAGAAATACCTTTAAAAGGTTAGAGTAGACGGGTAGAGCAACCCCCTCAGCGACTCACGAGTAGACCCCAGCTGCCATACATGCGAATTGGTTTACTCGTGAGTTGACCCTGGCAGCCTTACTCACGAGTAGACCCCGCTCAGCTTATGCCTGAGTAGACCACGGGTGGCTTACTCTTGAGTAGACCCCCGCTCAGCTAACTCATGAGTAGACACCCTGTCCGCTACTCACGCCTGTCGGCTTGTTGAATAATCCCCTCCATGCTGTTTGAGCAAAGGCTTCTCCCCAAACCTTCCTATGATATTGTTAGTACTAAAGGTGCCACCACGAACGCACTTATCGACAGAGCTTCAATCAACCCCTCACGTGGAAATCCCAGGGAAATTCTCCTGCTTTTGCAAGTGAAAAAGAGTAGGAAAAACTGCCATGTGCAAGCTTACACGTGGTGATAAAACGAGAAGTTTCTGAACAGATGAGGCATGTTGCAACAGAGAGAAAAGCCCCCTTTGCTGCACTTAAAAATCAGCTTGGATAAGCTTGTAAAATGTAAAGAAGAAGATGGGGGGAACTTCATTCAAATGCTACACACCTCTTCAGTCTTAGGGCCCCTCAGCTTTTAGTTACCAGTAAAAATGCTCCGTGGTTGCAGGAACAGGTTAAAAAGCACCCCAGATCATGTTGGGCTTTGTGTTTTGTGTTGACGCAGAATAGTGTACACGCAGATGCAAAAAACATGGATGTAAGAAATAGCTTTAAAAGGTTAGAGTAGACGGGTAGAGCAACCCCCTCAGCGACTCACGAGTAGACCCCAGCTGCCATACATGCGAATTGCTTTACTCGTGAGTAGACCCTGGTAGCCTTACTCACGAGTAGACCCCGCTCAGCTTATGCCTGAGTAGACCACGGGTGGCTTACTCTTGAGTAGACCCCAGTTGGCTTACTCGTGAGTAGACACCCTGTCCGCTACTCACGCCTGTCGGCTTGTTGAATAATCCCCTCCATGCTGTTTGAGCAAAGGCTTCTCCCCAAACCTTCCTATGCTATTGTTAGTACTAAAGGTGCCACCACGAACGCACTTATCGACAGAGCTTCAATCAACCCCTCACGTGGAAATCCCAGGGAAATTCTCCTGCTTTTGCAAGTGAAAAAGAGTAGGAAAAACTGCCATGTGCAAGCTTACACGTGGTGATAAAACGAGAAGTTTCTGAACAGATGAGGCATGTTGCAACAGAGAGAAAAGCCCCCTTTGCTGCACTTAAAAATCAGCTTGGATAAGCTTGTAAAATGTAAAGAAGAAGATGGGGGGAACTTCATTCAAATGCTACACACCTCTTCAGTCTTAGGGCCCCTCAGCTTTTAGTTACCAGTAAAAATGCTCCGTGGTTGCAGGAACAGGTTAAAAAGCACCCCAGATCATGTTGGGCTTTGTGTTTTGTGTTGACGCAGAATAGTGTACACGCAGATGCAAAAAACATGGATGTAAGAAATAGCTTTAAAAGGTTAGAGTAGACGGGTAGAGCAACCCCCTCAGCGACTCACGAGTAGACCCCAGCTGCCATACATGCGAATTGCTTTACTCGTGAGTAGACCCTGGTAGCCTTACTCACGAGTAGACCCCGCTCAGCTTATGCCTGAGTAGACCACGGGTGGCTTACTCTTGAGTAGACCCCAGTTGGCTTACTCGTGAGTAGACACCCTGTCCGCTACTCACGCCTGTCGGCTTGTTGAATAATCCCCTCCATGCTGTTTGAGCAAAGGCTTCTCCCCAAACCTTCCTATGCTATTGTTAGTACTAAAGGTGCCACCACGAACGCACTTATCGACAGAGCTTCAATCAACCCCTCACGTGGAAATCCCAGGGAAATTCTCCTGCTTTTGCAAGTGAAAAAGAGTAGGAAAAACTGCCATGTGCAAGCTAACACGTGGTGATAAAACGAGAAGTTTCTGAACAGATGAGGCATGTTGCAACAGAGAGAAAAGCCCCCTTTGCTGCACTTAAAAATCAGCTTGGATAAGCTTGTAAAATGTAAAGAAGAAGATGGGGGGAACTTCATTCAAATGCTACACACCTCTTCAGTCTTAGGGCCCCTCAGCTTTTAGTTACCAGTAAAAATGCTCCGTGGTTGCAGGAACAGGTTAAAAAGCACCCCAGATCATGTTGGGCTTTGTGTTTTGTGTTGACGCAGAATAGTGTACACGCAGATGCAAAAAACATGGATGTAAGAAATAGCTTTAAAAGGTTAGAGTAGACGGGTAGAGCAACCCCCTCAGCGACTCACGAGTAGACCCCAGCTGCCATACATGCGAATTGGTTTACTCGTGAGTAGACCCTGGCAGCCTTACTCACGAGTAGACCCCGCTCAGCTTATGCCTGAGTAGACCACGGGTGGCTTACTCTTGAGTAAACCCCCGCTCAGCTTACTCGTGAGTAGACACCCTGTCCGCTACTCACGCCTGTCGGCTTGTTGAATAATCCCCTCCATGCTGTTTGAGCAAAGGCTTCTCCCCAAACCTTCCTATGCTATTGTTAGTACTAAAGGTGCCACCACGAACGCACTTATCGACAGAGCTTCAATCAACCCCTCACGTGGAAATCCCAGGGAAATTCTCCTGCTTTTGCAAGTGAAAAAGAGTAGGAAAAACTGCCATGTGCAAGCTTACATGTGGTGATAAAACGAGAAGTTTCTGAACAGATGAGGCATGTTGCACCAGAGAGAAAAGCCCCCTTTGCTGCACTTAAAAATCAGCTTGGATAAGCTTGTAAAATGTAAAGAAGAAGATGGGGGGAACTTCATTCAATGCTACACACCTCTTCAGTCTTAGGCCCCCTCAGCTTTTAGTTACCAGTAAAAATGCTCCGTGGTTGCAGGAACAGGTTAAAAAGCACCCCAGATCATGTTGGGCTTTGTGTTTTGTGTTGACGCAGAATAGTGTACACGCAGATGCAAAAAACATGGATGTAAGAAATACCTTTAAAAGGTTAGAGTAGACGGGTAGAGCAACCCCCTCAGCGACTCACGAGTAGACCCCAGCTGCCATACATGCGAATTGCTTTACTCGTGAGTAGACCCTGGTAGCCTTACTCACGAGTAGACCCCGCTCAGCTTATGCCTGAGTAGACCACGGGTGGCTTACTCTTGAGTAGACCCCAGTTGGCTTACTCGTGAGTAGACTCCCTGTCCGCTACTCACGCCTGTCGGCTTGTTGAATAATCCCCTCCATGCTGTTTGAGCAAAGGCTTCTCCCCAAACCTTCCTATGCTATTGTTAGTACTAAAGGTGCCACCACGAACGCACTTATCGACAGAGCTTCAATCAACCCCTCACGTGGAAATCCCAGGGAAATTCTCCTGCTTTTGCAAGTGAAAAAGAGTAGGAAAAACTGCCATGTGCAAGCTTACACGTGGTGATAAAACGAGAAGTTTCTGAACAGATGAGGCATGTTGCACCAGAGAGAAAAGCCCCCTTTGCTGCACTTAAAAATCAGCTTGGATAAGCTTGTAAAATGTAAAGAAGAAGATGGGGGGAACTTCATTCAAATGCTACACACCTCTTCAGTCTTAGGCCCCCTCAGCTTTTAGTTACCAGTAAAAATGCTCCGTGGTTGCAGGAACAGGTTAAAAAGCACCCCAGATCATGTTGGGCTTTGTGTTTTGTGTTGACGCAGAATAGTGTTTACGCAGATGCAAAAAACATGGATGTAAGAAATAGCTTTAAAAGGTTAGAGTAGACGGGTAGAGCAACCCCCTCAGCGACTCACGAGTAGACCCCAGCTGCCATACATGCGAATTGCTTTACTCGTGAGTAGACCCTGGTAGCCTTACTCACGAGTAGACCCCGCTCAGCTTATGCCTGAGTAGACCACGGGTGGCTTACTCTTGAGTAGACCCCAGTTGGCTTACTCGTGAGTAGACACCCTGTCCGCTACTCACGCCTGTCGGCTTGTTGAATAATCCCCTCCATGCTGTTTGAGCAAAGGCTTCTCCCCAAACCTTCCTATGCTATTGTTAGTACTAAAGGTGCCACCACGAACGCACTTATCGACAGAGCTTCAATGAACCCCTCACGTGGAAATCCCAGGGAAATTCTCCTGCTTTTGCAAGTGAAAAAGAGTAGGAAAAACTGCCATGTGCAAGCTTACACGTGGTGATAAAACGAGAAGTTTCTGAACAGATGAGGCATGTTGCACCAGAGAGAAAAGCCCCCTTTGCTGCACTTAAAAATCAGCTTGGATAAGCTTGTAAAATGTAAAGAAGAAGATGGGGGGAACTTCATTCAAATGCTACACACCTCTTCAGTCTTAGGCCCCCTCAGCTTTTAGTTACCAGTAAAAATGCTCCGTGGTTGCAGGAACAGGTTAAAAAGCACCCCAGATCATGTTGGGCTTTGTGTTTTGTGTTGACGCAGAATTGTGTTTACGCAGATGCAAAAAACATGGATGTAAGAAATACCTTTAAAAGGTTAGAGTAGACGGGTAGAGCAACCCCCTCAGCGACTCACGAGTAGACCCCAGCTGCCATACATGCGAATTGGTTTACTCGTGAGTTGACCCTGGCAGCCTTACTCACGAGTAGACCCCGCTCAGCTTATGCCTGAGTAGACCACGAGTGGCTTACTCTTGAGTAGACCCCCGCTCAGCTAACTCATGAGTAGACACCCTGTCCGCTACTCACGCCTGTCGGCTTGTTGAATAATCCCCTCCATGCTGTTTGAGCAAAGGCTTCTCCCCAAACCTTCCTATGATATTGTTAGTACTAAAGGTGCCACCACGAACGCACTTATCGACAGAGCTTCAATCAACCCCTCACGTGGAAATCCCAGGGAAATTCTCCTGCTTTTGCAAGTGAAAAAGAGTAGGAAAAACTGCCATGTGCAAGCTTACACGTGGTGATAAAACGAGAAGTTTCTGAACAGATGAGGCATGTTGCAACAGAGAGAAAAGCCCCCTTTGCTGCACTTAAAAATCAGCTTGGATAAGCTTGTAAAATGTAAAGAAGAAGATGGGGGGGACTTCATTCAAATGCTACACACCTCTTCAGTCTTAGGGCCCCTCAGCTTTTAGTTACCAGTAAAAATGCTCCGTGGTTGCAGGAACAGGTTAAAAAGCACCCCAGATCATGTTGGGCTTTGTGTTTTGTGTTGACGCAGAATAGTGTACACGCAGATGCAAAAAACATGGATGTAAGAAATAGCTTTAAAAGGTTAGAGTAGACGGGTAGAGCAACCCCCTCAGCGACTCACGAGTAGACCCCAGCTGCCATACATGCGAATTGCTTTACTCGTGAGTAGACCCTGGTAGCCTTACTCACGAGTAGACCCCGCTCAGCTTATGCCTGAGTAGACCACGGGTGGCTTACTCTTGAGTAGACCCCAGTTGGCTTACTCGTGAGTAGACACCCTGTCCGCTACTCACGCCTGTCGGCTTGTTGAATAATCCCCTCCATGCTGTTTGAGCAAAGGCTTCTCCCCAAACCTTCCTATGCTATTGTTAGTACTAAAGGTGCCACCACGAACGCACTTATCGACAGAGCTTCAATCAACCCCTCACGTGGAAATCCCAGGGAAATTCTCCTGCTTTTGCAAGTGAAAAAGAGTAGGAAAAACTGCCATGTGCAAGCTTACACGTGGTGATAAAACGAGAAGTTTCTGAACAGATGAGGCATGTTGCAACAGAGAGAAAAGCCCCCTTTGCTGCACTTAAAAATCAGCTTGGATAAGCTTGTAAAATGTAAAGAAGAAGATGGGGGGAACTTCATTCAAATGCTACACACCTCTTCAGTCTTAGGGCCCCTCAGCTTTTAGTTACCAGTAAAAATGCTCCGTGGTTGCAGGAACAGGTTAAAAAGCACCCCAGATCATGTTGGGCTTTGTGTTTTGTGTTGACGCAGAATAGTGTACACGCAGATGCAAAAAACATGGATGTAAGAAATAGCTTTAAAAGGTTAGAGTAGACGGGTAGAGCAACCCCCTCAGCGACTCACGAGTAGACCCCAGCTGCCATACATGCGAATTGCTTTACTCGTGAGTAGACCCTGGTAGCCTTACTCACGAGTAGACCCCGCTCAGCTTATGCCTGAGTAGACCACGGGTGGCTTACTCTTGAGTAGACCCCAGTTGGCTTACTCGTGAGTAGACACCCTGTCCGCTACTCACGCCTGTCGGCTTGTTGAATAATCCCCTCCATGCTGTTTGAGCAAAGGCTTCTCCCCAAACCTTCCTATGCTATTGTTAGTACTAAAGGTGCCACCACGAACGCACTTATCGACAGAGCTTCAATCAACCCCTCACGTGGAAATCCCAGGGAAATTCTCCTGCTTTTGCAAGTGAAAAAGAGTAGGAAAAACTGCCATGTGCAAGCTTACACGTGGTGATAAAACGAGAAGTTTCTGAACAGATGAGGCATGTTGCAACAGAGAGAAAAGCCCCCTTTGCTGCACTTAAAAATCAGCTTGGATAAGCTTGTAAAATGTAAAGAAGAAGATGGGGGGAACTTCATTCAAATGCTACACACCTCTTCAGTCTTAGGGCCCCTCAGCTTTTAGTTACCAGTAAAAATGCTCCGTGGTTGCAGGAACAGGTTAAAAAGCACCCCAGATCATGTTGGGCTTTGTGTTTTGTGTTGACGCAGAATAGTGTACACGCAGATGCAAAAAACATGGATGTAAGAAATAGCTTTAAAAGGTTAGAGTAGACGGGTAGAGCAACCCCCTCAGCGACTCACGAGTAGACCCCAGCTGCCATACATGCGAATTGGTTTACTCGTGAGTAGACCCTGGCAGCCTTACTCACGAGTAGACCCCGCTCAGCTTATGCCTGAGTAGACCACGGGTGGCTTACTCTTGAGTAAACCCCCGCTCAGCTTACTCGTGAGTAGACACCCTGTCCGCTACTCACGCCTGTCGGCTTGTTGAATAATCCCCTCCATGCTGTTTGAGCAAAGGCTTCTCCCCAAACCTTCCTATGCTATTGTTAGTACTAAAGGTGCCACCACGAACGCACTTATCGACAGAGCTTCAATCAACCCCTCACGTGGAAATCCCAGGGAAATTCTCCTGCTTTTGCAAGTGAAAAAGAGTAGGAAAAACTGCCATGTGCAAGCTTACACGTGGTGATAAAACGAGAAGTTTCTGAACAGATGAGGCATGTTGCAACAGAGAGAAAAGCCCCCTTTGCTGCACTTAAAAATCAGCTTGGATAAGCTTGTAAAATGTAAAGAAGAAGATGGGGGGAACTTCATTCAAATGCTACACACCTCTTCAGTCTTAGGGCCCCTCAGCTTTTAGTTACCAGTAAAAATGCTCCGTGGTTGCAGGAACAGGTTAAAAAGCACCCCAGATCATGTTGGGCTTTGTGTTTTGTGTTGACGCAGAATAGTGTACACGCAGATGCAAAAAACATGGATGTAAGAAATAGCTTTAAAAGGTTAGAGTAGACGGGTAGAGCAACCCCCTCAGCGACTCACGAGTAGACCCCAGCTGCCATACATGCGAATTGCTTTACTCGTGAGTAGACCCTGGTAGCCTTACTCACGAGTAGACCCCGCTCAGCTTATGCCTGAGTAGACCACGGGTGGCTTACTCTTGAGTAGACCCCAGTTGGCTTACTCGTGAGTAGACACCCTGTCCGCTACTCACGCCTGTCGGCTTGTTGAATAATCCCCTCCATGCTGTTTGAGCAAAGGCTTCTCCCCAAACCTTCCTATGCTATTGTTAGTACTAAAGGTGCCACCACGAACGCACTTATCGACAGAGCTTCAATCAACCCCTCACGTGGAAATCCCAGGGAAATTCTCCTGCTTTTGCAAGTGAAAAAGAGTAGGAAAAACTGCCATGTGCAAGCTTACACGTGGTGATAAAACGAGAAGTTTCTGAACAGATGAGGCATGTTGCAACAGAGAGAAAAGCCCCCTTTGCTGCACTTAAAAATCAGCTTGGATAAGCTTGTAAAATGTAAAGAAGAAGATGGGGGGAACTTCATTCAAATGCTACACACCTCTTCAGTCTTAGGGCCCCTCAGCTTTTAGTTACCAGTAAAAATGCTCCGTGGTTGCAGGAACAGGTTAAAAAGCACCCCAGATCATGTTGGGCTTTGTGTTTTGTGTTGACGCAGAATAGTGTACACGCAGATGCAAAAAACATGGATGTAAGAAATAGCTTTAAAAGGTTAGAGTAGACGGGTAGAGCAACCCCCTCAGCGACTCACGAGTAGACCCCAGCTGCCATACATGCGAATTGGTTTACTCGTGAGTAGACCCTGGCAGCCTTACTCACGAGTAGACCCCGCTCAGCTTATGCCTGAGTAGACCACGGGTGGCTTACTCTTGAGTAAACCCCCGCTCAGCTTACTCGTGAGTAGACACCCTGTCCGCTACTCACGCCTGTCGGCTTGTTGAATAATCCCCTCCATGCTGTTTGAGCAAAGGCTTCTCCCCAAACCTTCCTATGCTATTGTTAGTACTAAAGGTGCCACCACGAACGCACTTATCGACAGAGCTTCAATCAACCCCTCACGTGGAAATCCCAGGGAAATTCTCCTGCTTTTGCAAGTGAAAAAGAGTAGGAAAAACTGCCATGTGCAAGCTTACATGTGGTGATAAAACGAGAAGTTTCTGAACAGATGAGGCATGTTGCACCAGAGAGAAAAGCCCCCTTTGCTGCACTTAAAAATCAGCTTGGATAAGCTTGTAAAATGTAAAGAAGAAGATGGGGGGAACTTCATTCAAATGCTACACACCTCTTCAGTCTTAGGCCCCCTCAGCTTTTAGTTACCAGTAAAAATGCTCCGTGGTTGCAGGAACAGGTTAAAAAGCACCCCAGATCATGTTGGGCTTTGTGTTTTGTGTTGACGCAGAATAGTGTACACGCAGATGCAAAAAACATGGATGTAAGAAATACCTTTAAAAGGTTAGAGTAGACGGGTAGAGCAACCCCCTCAGCGACTCACGAGTAGACCCCAGCTGCCATACATGCGAATTGCTTTACTCGTGAGTAGACCCTGGTAGCCTTACTCACGAGTAGACCCCGCTCAGCTTATGCCTGAGTAGACCACGGGTGGCTTACTCTTGAGTAGACCCCAGTTGGCTTACTCGTGAGTAGACTCCCTGTCCGCTACTCACGCCTGTCGGCTTGTTGAATAATCCCCTCCATGCTGTTTGAGCAAAGGCTTCTCCCCAAACCTTCCTATGCTATTGTTAGTACTAAAGGTGCCACCACGAACGCACTTATCGACAGAGCTTCAATCAACCCCTCACGTGGAAATCCCAGGGAAATTCTCCTGCTTTTGCAAGTGAAAAAGAGTAGGAAAAACTGCCATGTGCAAGCTTACACGTGGTGATAAAACGAGAAGTTTCTGAACAGATGAGGCATGTTGCACCAGAGAGAAAAGCCCCCTTTGCTGCACTTAAAAATCAGCTTGGATAAGCTTGTAAAATGTAAAGAAGAAGATGGGGGGAACTTCATTCAAATGCTACACACCTCTTCAGTCTTAGGCCCCCTCAGCTTTTAGTTACCAGTAAAAATGCTCCGTGGTTGCAGGAACAGGTTAAAAAGCACCCCAGATCATGTTGGGCTTTGTGTTTTGTGTTGACGCAGAATTGTGTTTACGCAGATGCAAAAAACATGGATGTAAGAAATACCTTTAAAAGGTTAGAGTAGACGGGTAGAGCAACCCCCTCAGCGACTCACGAGTAGACCCCAGCTGCCATACATGCGAATTGGTTTACTCGTGAGTTGACCCTGGCAGCCTTACTCACGAGTAGACCCCGCTCAGCTTATGCCTGAGTAGACCACGAGTGGCTTACTCTTGAGTAGACCCCCGCTCAGCTAACTCATGAGTAGACACCCTGTCCGCTACTCACGCCTGTCGGCTTGTTGAATAATCCCCTCCATGCTGTTTGAGCAAAGGCTTCTCCCCAAACCTTCCTATGCTATTGTTAGTACTAAAGGTGCCACCACGAACGCACTTATCGACAGAGCTTCAATCAACCCCTCACGTGGAAATCCCAGGGAAATTCTCCTGCTTTTGCAAGTGAAAAAGAGTAGGAAAAACTGCCATGTGCAAGCTTACACGTGGTGATAAAACGAGAAGTTTCTGAACAGATGAGGCATGTTGCAACAGAGAGAAAAGCCCCCTTTGCTGCACTTAAAAATCAGCTTGGATAAGCTTGTAAAATGTAAAGAAGAAGATGGGGGGAACTTCATTCAAATGCTACACACCTCTTCAGTCTTAGGGCCCCTCAGCTTTTAGTTACCAGTAAAAATGCTCCGTGGTTGCAGGAACAGGTTAAAAAGCACCCCAGATCATGTTGGGCTTTGTGTTTTGTGTTGACGCAGAATAGTGTACACGCAGATGCAAAAAACATGGATGTAAGAAATAGCTTTAAAAGGTTAGAGTAGACGGGTAGAGCAACCCCCTCAGCGACTCACGAGTAGACCCCAGCTGCCATACATGCGAATTGCTTTACTCGTGAGTAGACCCTGGTAGCCTTACTCACGAGTAGACCCCGCTCAGCTTATGCCTGAGTAGACCACGGGTGGCTTACTCTTGAGTAGACCCCAGTTGGCTTACTCGTGAGTAGACACCCTGTCCGCTACTCACGCCTGTCGGCTTGTTGAATAATCCCCTCCATGCTGTTTGAGCAAAGGCTTCTCCCCAAACCTTCCTATGCTATTGTTAGTACTAAAGGTGCCACCACGAACGCACTTATCGACAGAGCTTCAATCAACCCCTCACGTGGAAATCCCAGGGAAATTCTCCTGCTTTTGCAAGTGAAAAAGAGTAGGAAAAACTGCCATGTGCAAGCTTACACGTGGTGATAAAACGAGAAGTTTCTGAACAGATGAGGCATGTTGCACCAGAGAGAAAAGCCCCCTTTGCTGCACTTAAAAATCAGCTTGGATAAGCTTGTAAAATGTAAAGAAGAAGATGGGGGGAACTTCATTCAAATGCTACACACCTCTTCAGTCTTAGGCCCCCTCAGCTTTTAGTTACCAGTAAAAATGCTCCGTGGTTGCAGGAACAGGTTAAAAAGCACCCCAGATCATGTTGGGCTTTGTGTTTTGTGTTGACGCAGAATTGTGTTTACGCAGATGCAAAAAACATGGATGTAAGAAATACCTTTAAAAGGTTAGAGTAGACGGGTAGAGCAACCCCCTCAGCGACTCACGAGTAGACCCCAGCTGCCATACATGCGAATTGGTTTACTCGTGAGTTGACCCTGGCAGCCTTACTCACGAGTAGACCCCGCTCAGCTTATGCCTGAGTAGACCACGAGTGGCTTACTCTTGAGTAGACCCCCGCTCAGCTAACTCATGAGTAGACACCCTGTCCGCTACTCACGCCTGTCGGCTTGTTGAATAATCCCCTCCATGCTGTTTGAGCAAAGGCTTCTCCCCAAACCTTCCTATGATATTGTTAGTACTAAAGGTGCCACCACGAACGCACTTATCGACAGAGCTTCAATCAACCCCTCACGTGGAAATCCCAGGGAAATTCTCCTGCTTTTGCAAGTGAAAAAGAGTAGGAAAAACTGCCATGTGCAAGCTTACACGTGGTGATAAAACGAGAAGTTTCTGAACAGATGAGGCATGTTGCAACAGAGAGAAAAGCCCCCTTTGCTGCACTTAAAAATCAGCTTGGATAAGCTTGTAAAATGTAAAGAAGAAGATGGGGGGAACTTCATTCAAATGCTACACACCTCTTCAGTCTTAGGGCCCCTCAGCTTTTAGTTACCAGTAAAAATGCTCCGTGGTTGCAGGAACAGGTTAAAAAGCACCCCAGATCATGTTGGGCTTTGTGTTTTGTGTTGACGCAGAATAGTGTACACGCAGATGCAAAAAACATGGATGTAAGAAATAGCTTTAAAAGGTTAGAGTAGACGGGTAGAGCAACCCCCTCAGCGACTCACGAGTAGACCCCAGCTGCCATACATGCGAATTGCTTTACTCGTGAGTAGACCCTGGTAGCCTTACTCACGAGTAGACCCCGCTCAGCTTATGCCTGAGTAGACCACGGGTGGCTTACTCTTGAGTAGACCCCAGTTGGCTTACTCGTGAGTAGACACCCTGTCCGCTACTCACGCCTGTCGGCTTGTTGAATAATCCCCTCCATGCTGTTTGAGCAAAGGCTTCTCCCCAAACCTTCCTATGCTATTGTTAGTACTAAAGGTGCCACCACGAACGCACTTATCGACAGAGCTTCAATCAACCCCTCACGTGGAAATCCCAGGGAAATTCTCCTGCTTTTGCAAGTGAAAAAGAGTAGGAAAAACTGCCATGTGCAAGCTTACACGTGGTGATAAAACGAGAAGTTTCTGAACAGATGAGGCATGTTGCAACAGAGAGAAAAGCCCCCTTTGCTGCACTTAAAAATCAGCTTGGATAAGCTTGTAAAATGTAAAGAAGAAGATGGGGGGAACTTCATTCAAATGCTACACACCTCTTCAGTCTTAGGGCCCCTCAGCTTTTAGTTACCAGTAAAAATGCTCCGTGGTTGCAGGAACAGGTTAAAAAGCACCCCAGATCATGTTGGGCTTTGTGTTTTGTGTTGACGCAGAATAGTGTACACGCAGATGCAAAAAACATGGATGTAAGAAATAGCTTTAAAAGGTTAGAGTAGACGGGTAGAGCAACCCCCTCAGCGACTCACGAGTAGACCCCAGCTGCCATACATGCGAATTGCTTTACTCGTGAGTAGACCCTGGTAGCCTTACTCACGAGTAGACCCCGCTCAGCTTATGCCTGAGTAGACCACGGGTGGCTTACTCTTGAGTAGACCCCAGTTGGCTTACTCGTGAGTAGACACCCTGTCCGCTACTCACGCCTGTCGGCTTGTTGAATAATCCCCTCCATGCTGTTTGAGCAAAGGCTTCTCCCCAAACCTTCCTATGCTATTGTTAGTACTAAAGGTGCCACCACGAACGCACTTATCGACAGAGCTTCAATCAACCCCTCACGTGGAAATCCCAGGGAAATTCTCCTGCTTTTGCAAGTGAAAAAGAGTAGGAAAAACTGCCATGTGCAAGCTTACACGTGGTGATAAAACGAGAAGTTTCTGAACAGATGAGGCATGTTGCAACAGAGAGAAAAGCCCCCTTTGCTGCACTTAAAAATCAGCTTGGATAAGCTTGTAAAATGTAAAGAAGAAGATGGGGGGAACTTCATTCAAATGCTACACACCTCTTCAGTCTTAGGGCCCCTCAGCTTTTAGTTACCAGTAAAAATGCTCCGTGGTTGCAGGAACAGGTTAAAAAGCACCCCAGATCATGTTGGGCTTTGTGTTTTGTGTTGACGCAGAATAGTGTACACGCAGATGCAAAAAACATGGATGTAAGAAATAGCTTTAAAAGGTTAGAGTAGACGGGTAGAGCAACCCCCTCAGCGACTCACGAGTAGACCCCAGCTGCCATACATGCGAATTGGTTTACTCGTGAGTAGACCCTGGCAGCCTTACTCACGAGTAGACCCCGCTCAGCTTATGCCTGAGTAGACCACGGGTGGCTTACTCTTGAGTAAACCCCCGCTCAGCTTACTCGTGAGTAGACACCCTGTCCGCTACTCACGCCTGTCGGCTTGTTGAATAATCCCCTCCATGCTGTTTGAGCAAAGGCTTCTCCCCAAACCTTCCTATGCTATTGTTAGTACTAAAGGTGCCACCACGAACGCACTTATCGACAGAGCTTCAATCAACCCCTCACGTGGAAATCCCAGGGAAATTCTCCTGCTTTTGCAAGTGAAAAAGAGTAGGAAAAACTGCCATGTGCAAGCTTACATGTGGTGATAAAACGAGAAGTTTCTGAACAGATGAGGCATGTTGCACCAGAGAGAAAAGCCCCCTTTGCTGCACTTAAAAATCAGCTTGGATAAGCTTGTAAAATGTAAAGAAGAAGATGGGGGGAACTTCATTCAATGCTACACACCTCTTCAGTCTTAGGCCCCCTCAGCTTTTAGTTACCAGTAAAAATGCTCCGTGGTTGCAGGAACAGGTTAAAAAGCACCCCAGATCATGTTGGGCTTTGTGTTTTGTGTTGACGCAGAATAGTGTACACGCAGATGCAAAAAACATGGATGTAAGAAATACCTTTAAAAGGTTAGAGTAGACGGGTAGAGCAACCCCCTCAGCGACTCACGAGTAGACCCCAGCTGCCATACATGCGAATTGCTTTACTCGTGAGTAGACCCTGGTAGCCTTACTCACGAGTAGACCCCGCTCAGCTTATGCCTGAGTAGACCACGGGTGGCTTACTCTTGAGTAGACCCCAGTTGGCTTACTCGTGAGTAGACTCCCTGTCCGCTACTCACGCCTGTCGGCTTGTTGAATAATCCCCTCCATGCTGTTTGAGCAAAGGCTTCTCCCCAAACCTTCCTATGCTATTGTTAGTACTAAAGGTGCCACCACGAACGCACTTATCGACAGAGCTTCAATCAACCCCTCACGTGGAAATCCCAGGGAAATTCTCCTGCTTTTGCAAGTGAAAAAGAGTAGGAAAAACTGCCATGTGCAAGCTTACACGTGGTGATAAAACGAGAAGTTTCTGAACAGATGAGGCATGTTGCACCAGAGAGAAAAGCCCCCTTTGCTGCACTTAAAAATCAGCTTGGATAAGCTTGTAAAATGTAAAGAAGAAGATGGGGGGAACTTCATTCAAATGCTACACACCTCTTCAGTCTTAGGCCCCCTCAGCTTTTAGTTACCAGTAAAAATGCTCCGTGGTTGCAGGAACAGGTTAAAAAGCACCCCAGATCATGTTGGGCTTTGTGTTTTGTGTTGACGCAGAATTGTGTTTACGCAGATGCAAAAAACATGGATGTAAGAAATACCTTTAAAAGGTTAGAGTAGACGGGTAGAGCAACCCCCTCAGCGACTCACGAGTAGACCCCAGCTGCCATACATGCGAATTGGTTTACTCGTGAGTTGACCCTGGCAGCCTTACTCACGAGTAGACCCCGCTCAGCTTATGCCTGAGTAGACCACGAGTGGCTTACTCTTGAGTAGACCCCCGCTCAGCTAACTCATGAGTAGACACCCTGTCCGCTACTCACGCCTGTCGGCTTGTTGAATAATCCCCTCCATGCTGTTTGAGCAAAGGCTTCTCCCCAAACCTTCCTATGATATTGTTAGTACTAAAGGTGCCACCACGAACGCACTTATCGACAGAGCTTCAATCAACCCCTCACGTGGAAATCCCAGGGAAATTCTCCTGCTTTTGCAAGTGAAAAAGAGTAGGAAAAACTGCCATGTGCAAGCTTACACGTGGTGATAAAACGAGAAGTTTCTGAACAGATGAGGCATGTTGCAACAGAGAGAAAAGCCCCCTTTGCTGCACTTAAAAATCAGCTTGGATAAGCTTGTAAAATGTAAAGAAGAAGATGGGGGGAACTTCATTCAAATGCTACACACCTCTTCAGTCTTAGGGCCCCTCAGCTTTTAGTTACCAGTAAAAATGCTCCGTGGTTGCAGGAACAGGTTAAAAAGCACCCCAGATCATGTTGGGCTTTGTGTTTTGTGTTGACGCAGAATAGTGTACACGCAGATGCAAAAAACATGGATGTAAGAAATAGCTTTAAAAGGTTAGAGTAGACGGGTAGAGCAACCCCCTCAGCGACTCACGAGTAGACCCCAGCTGCCATACATGCGAATTGCTTTACTCGTGAGTAGACCCTGGTAGCCTTACTCACGAGTAGACCCCGCTCAGCTTATGCCTGAGTAGACCACGGGTGGCTTACTCTTGAGTAGACCCCAGTTGGCTTACTCGTGAGTAGACACCCTGTCCGCTACTCACGCCTGTCGGCTTGTTGAATAATCCCCTCCATGCTGTTTGAGCAAAGGCTTCTCCCCAAACCTTCCTATGCTATTGTTAGTACTAAAGGTGCCACCACGAACGCACTTATCGACAGAGCTTCAATCAACCCCTCACGTGGAAATCCCAGGGAAATTCTCCTGCTTTTGCAAGTGAAAAAGAGTAGGAAAAACTGCCATGTGCAAGCTTACACGTGGTGATAAAACGAGAAGTTTCTGAACAGATGAGGCATGTTGCAACAGAGAGAAAAGCCCCCTTTGCTGCACTTAAAAATCAGCTTGGATAAGCTTGTAAAATGTAAAGAAGAAGATGGGGGGAACTTCATTCAAATGCTACACACCTCTTCAGTCTTAGGGCCCCTCAGCTTTTAGTTACCAGTAAAAATGCTCCGTGGTTGCAGGAACAGGTTAAAAAGCACCCCAGATCATGTTGGGCTTTGTGTTTTGTGTTGACGCAGAATAGTGTACACGCAGATGCAAAAAACATGGATGTAAGAAATAGCTTTAAAAGGTTAGAGTAGACGGGTAGAGCAACCCCCTCAGCGACTCACGAGTAGACCCCAGCTGCCATACATGCGAATTGCTTTACTCGTGAGTAGACCCTGGTAGCCTTACTCACGAGTAGACCCCGCTCAGCTTATGCCTGAGTAGACCACGGGTGGCTTACTCTTGAGTAGACCCCAGTTGGCTTACTCGTGAGTAGACACCCTGTCCGCTACTCACGCCTGTCGGCTTGTTGAATAATCCCCTCCATGCTGTTTGAGCAAAGGCTTCTCCCCAAACCTTCCTATGCTATTGTTAGTACTAAAGGTGCCACCACGAACGCACTTATCGACAGAGCTTCAATCAACCCCTCACGTGGAAATCCCAGGGAAATTCTCCTGCTTTTGCAAGTGAAAAAGAGTAGGAAAAACTGCCATGTGCAAGCTTACACGTGGTGATAAAACGAGAAGTTTCTGAACAGATGAGGCATGTTGCAACAGAGAGAAAAGCCCCCTTTGCTGCACTTAAAAATCAGCTTGGATAAGCTTGTAAAATGTAAAGAAGAAGATGGGGGGAACTTCATTCAAATGCTACACACCTCTTCAGTCTTAGGGCCCCTCAGCTTTTAGTTACCAGTAAAAATGCTCCGTGGTTGCAGGAACAGGTTAAAAAGCACCCCAGATCATGTTGGGCTTTGTGTTTTGTGTTGACGCAGAATAGTGTACACGCAGATGCAAAAAACATGGATGTAAGAAATAGCTTTAAAAGGTTAGAGTAGACGGGTAGAGCAACCCCCTCAGCGACTCACGAGTAGACCCCAGCTGCCATACATGCGAATTGGTTTACTCGTGAGTAGACCCTGGCAGCCTTACTCACGAGTAGACCCCGCTCAGCTTATGCCTGAGTAGACCACGGGTGGCTTACTCTTGAGTAAACCCCCGCTCAGCTTACTCGTGAGTAGACACCCTGTCCGCTACTCACGCCTGTCGGCTTGTTGAATAATCCCCTCCATGCTGTTTGAGCAAAGGCTTCTCCCCAAACCTTCCTATGCTATTGTTAGTACTAAAGGTGCCACCACGAACGCACTTATCGACAGAGCTTCAATCAACCCCTCACGTGGAAATCCCAGGGAAATTCTCCTGCTTTTGCAAGTGAAAAAGAGTAGGAAAAACTGCCATGTGCAAGCTTACATGTGGTGATAAAACGAGAAGTTTCTGAACAGATGAGGCATGTTGCACCAGAGAGAAAAGCCCCCTTTGCTGCACTTAAAAATCAGCTTGGATAAGCTTGTAAAATGTAAAGAAGAAGATGGGGGGAACTTCATTCAATGCTACACACCTCTTCAGTCTTAGGCCCCCTCAGCTTTTAGTTACCAGTAAAAATGCTCCGTGGTTGCAGGAACAGGTTAAAAAGCACCCCAGATCATGTTGGGCTTTGTGTTTTGTGTTGACGCAGAATAGTGTACACGCAGATGCAAAAAACATGGATGTAAGAAATACCTTTAAAAGGTTAGAGTAGACGGGTAGAGCAACCCCCTCAGCGACTCACGAGTAGACCCCAGCTGCCATACATGCGAATTGCTTTACTCGTGAGTAGACCCTGGTAGCCTTACTCACGAGTAGACCCCGCTCAGCTTATGCCTGAGTAGACCACGGGTGGCTTACTCTTGAGTAGACCCCAGTTGGCTTACTCGTGAGTAGACTCCCTGTCCGCTACTCACGCCTGTCGGCTTGTTGAATAATCCCCTCCATGCTGTTTGAGCAAAGGCTTCTCCCCAAACCTTCCTATGCTATTGTTAGTACTAAAGGTGCCACCACGAACGCACTTATCGACAGAGCTTCAATCAACCCCTCACGTGGAAATCCCAGGGAAATTCTCCTGCTTTTGCAAGTGAAAAAGAGTAGGAAAAACTGCCATGTGCAAGCTTACACGTGGTGATAAAACGAGAAGTTTCTGAACAGATGAGGCATGTTGCACCAGAGAGAAAAGCCCCCTTTGCTGCACTTAAAAATCAGCTTGGATAAGCTTGTAAAATGTAAAGAAGAAGATGGGGGGAACTTCATTCAAATGCTACACACCTCTTCAGTCTTAGGCCCCCTCAGCTTTTAGTTACCAGTAAAAATGCTCCGTGGTTGCAGGAACAGGTTAAAAAGCACCCCAGATCATGTTGGGCTTTGTGTTTTGTGTTGACGCAGAATTGTGTTTACGCAGATGCAAAAAACATGGATGTAAGAAATACCTTTAAAAGGTTAGAGTAGACGGGTAGAGCAACCCCCTCAGCGACTCACGAGTAGACCCCAGCTGCCATACATGCGAATTGGTTTACTCGTGAGTTGACCCTGGCAGCCTTACTCACGAGTAGACCCCGCTCAGCTTATGCCTGAGTAGACCACGAGTGGCTTACTCTTGAGTAGACCCCCGCTCAGCTAACTCATGAGTAGACACCCTGTCCGCTACTCACGCCTGTCGGCTTGTTGAATAATCCCCTCCATGCTGTTTGAGCAAAGGCTTCTCCCCAAACCTTCCTATGATATTGTTAGTACTAAAGGTGCCACCACGAACGCACTTATCGACAGAGCTTCAATCAACCCCTCACGTGGAAATCCCAGGGAAATTCTCCTGCTTTTGCAAGTGAAAAAGAGTAGGAAAAACTGCCATGTGCAAGCTTACACGTGGTGATAAAACGAGAAGTTTCTGAACAGATGAGGCATGTTGCAACAGAGAGAAAAGCCCCCTTTGCTGCACTTAAAAATCAGCTTGGATAAGCTTGTAAAATGTAAAGAAGAAGATGGGGGGAACTTCATTCAAATGCTACACACCTCTTCAGTCTTAGGGCCCCTCAGCTTTTAGTTACCAGTAAAAATGCTCCGTGGTTGCAGGAACAGGTTAAAAAGCACCCCAGATCATGTTGGGCTTTGTGTTTTGTGTTGACGCAGAATAGTGTACACGCAGATGCAAAAAACATGGATGTAAGAAATAGCTTTAAAAGGTTAGAGTAGACGGGTAGAGCAACCCCCTCAGCGACTCACGAGTAGACCCCAGCTGCCATACATGCGAATTGCTTTACTCGTGAGTAGACCCTGGTAGCCTTACTCACGAGTAGACCCCGCTCAGCTTATGCCTGAGTAGACCACGGGTGGCTTACTCTTGAGTAGACCCCAGTTGGCTTACTCGTGAGTAGACACCCTGTCCGCTACTCACGCCTGTCGGCTTGTTGAATAATCCCCTCCATGCTGTTTGAGCAAAGGCTTCTCCCCAAACCTTCCTATGCTATTGTTAGTACTAAAGGTGCCACCACGAACGCACTTATCGACAGAGCTTCAATCAACCCCTCACGTGGAAATCCCAGGGAAATTCTCCTGCTTTTGCAAGTGAAAAAGAGTAGGAAAAACTGCCATGTGCAAGCTTACACGTGGTGATAAAACGAGAAGTTTCTGAACAGATGAGGCATGTTGCAACAGAGAGAAAAGCCCCCTTTGCTGCACTTAAAAATCAGCTTGGATAAGCTTGTAAAATGTAAAGAAGAAGATGGGGGGAACTTCATTCAAATGCTACACACCTCTTCAGTCTTAGGGCCCCTCAGCTTTTAGTTACCAGTAAAAATGCTCCGTGGTTGCAGGAACAGGTTAAAAAGCACCCCAGATCATGTTGGGCTTTGTGTTTTGTGTTGACGCAGAATAGTGTACACGCAGATGCAAAAAACATGGATGTAAGAAATAGCTTTAAAAGGTTAGAGTAGACGGGTAGAGCAACCCCCTCAGCGACTCACGAGTAGACCCCAGCTGCCATACATGCGAATTGCTTTACTCGTGAGTAGACCCTGGTAGCCTTACTCACGAGTAGACCCCGCTCAGCTTATGCCTGAGTAGACCACGGGTGGCTTACTCTTGAGTAGACCCCAGTTGGCTTACTCGTGAGTAGACACCCTGTCCGCTACTCACGCCTGTCGGCTTGTTGAATAATCCCCTCCATGCTGTTTGAGCAAAGGCTTCTCCCCAAACCTTCCTATGCTATTGTTAGTACTAAAGGTGCCACCACGAACGCACTTATCGACAGAGCTTCAATCAACCCCTCACGTGGAAATCCCAGGGAAATTCTCCTGCTTTTGCAAGTGAAAAAGAGTAGGAAAAACTGCCATGTGCAAGCTTACACGTGGTGATAAAACGAGAAGTTTCTGAACAGATGAGGCATGTTGCAACAGAGAGAAAAGCCCCCTTTGCTGCACTTAAAAATCAGCTTGGATAAGCTTGTAAAATGTAAAGAAGAAGATGGGGGGAACTTCATTCAAATGCTACACACCTCTTCAGTCTTAGGGCCCCTCAGCTTTTAGTTACCAGTAAAAATGCTCCGTGGTTGCAGGAACAGGTTAAAAAGCACCCCAGATCATGTTGGGCTTTGTGTTTTGTGTTGACGCAGAATAGTGTACACGCAGATGCAAAAAACATGGATGTAAGAAATAGCTTTAAAAGGTTAGAGTAGACGGGTAGAGCAACCCCCTCAGCGACTCACGAGTAGACCCCAGCTGCCATACATGCGAATTGGTTTACTCGTGAGTAGACCCTGGCAGCCTTACTCACGAGTAGACCCCGCTCAGCTTATGCCTGAGTAGACCACGGGTGGCTTACTCTTGAGTAAACCCACGCTCAGCTTACTCGTGAGTAGACACCCTGTCCGCTACTCACGCCTGTCGGCTTGTTGAATAATCCCCTCCATGCTGTTTGAGCAAAGGCTTCTCCCCAAACCTTCCTATGCTATTGTTAGTACTAAAGGTGCCACCACGAACGCACTTATCGACAGAGCTTCAATCAACCCCTCACGTGGAAATCCCAGGGAAATTCTCCTGCTTTTGCAAGTGAAAAAGAGTAGGAAAAACTGCCATGTGCAAGCTTACATGTGGTGATAAAACGAGAAGTTTCTGAACAGATGAGGCATGTTGCACCAGAGAGAAAAGCCCCCTTTGCTGCACTTAAAAATCAGCTTGGATAAGCTTGTAAAATGTAAAGAAGAAGATGGGGGGAACTTCATTCAATGCTACACACCTCTTCAGTCTTAGGCCCCCTCAGCTTTTAGTTACCAGTAAAAATGCTCCGTGGTTGCAGGAACAGGTTAAAAAGCACCCCAGATCATGTTGGGCTTTGTGTTTTGTGTTGACGCAGAATAGTGTACACGCAGATGCAAAAAACATGGATGTAAGAAATAGCTTTAAAAGGTTAGAGTAGACGGGTAGAGCAACCCCCTCAGCGACTCACGAGTAGACCCCAGCTGCCATACATGCGAATTGCTTTACTCGTGAGTAGACCCTGGTAGCCTTACTCACGAGTAGACCCCGCTCAGCTTATGCCTGAGTAGACCACGGGTGGCTTACTCTTGAGTAGACCCCAGTTGGCTTACTCGTGAGTAGACTCCCTGTCCGCTACTCACGCCTGTCGGCTTGTTGAATAATCCCCTCCATGCTGTTTGAGCAAAGGCTTCTCCCCAAACCTTCCTATGCTATTGTTAGTACTAAAGGTGCCACCACGAACGCACTTATCGACAGAGCTTCAATCAACCCCTCACGTGGAAATCCCAGGGAAATTCTCCTGCTTTTGCAAGTGAAAAAGAGTAGGAAAAACTGCCATGTGCAAGCTTACACGTGGTGATAAAACGAGAAGTTTCTGAACAGATGAGGCATGTTGCACCAGAGAGAAAAGCCCCCTTTGCTGCACTTAAAAATCAGCTTGGATAAGCTTGTAAAATGTAAAGAAGAAGATGGGGGGAACTTCATTCAAATGCTACACACCTCTTCAGTCTTAGGCCCCCTCAGCTTTTAGTTACCAGTAAAAATGCTCCGTGGTTGCAGGAACAGGTTAAAAAGCACCCCAGATCATGTTGGGCTTTGTGTTTTGTGTTGACGCAGAATTGTGTTTACGCAGATGCAAAAAACATGGATGTAAGAAATACCTTTAAAAGGTTAGAGTAGACGGGTAGAGCAACCCCCTCAGCGACTCACGAGTAGACCCCAGCTGCCATACATGCGAATTGGTTTACTCGTGAGTTGACCCTGGCAGCCTTACTCACGAGTAGACCCCGCTCAGCTTATGCCTGAGTAGACCACGAGTGGCTTACTCTTGAGTAGACCCCCGCTCAGCTAACTCATGAGTAGACACCCTGTCCGCTACTCACGCCTGTCGGCTTGTTGAATAATCCCCTCCATGCTGTTTGAGCAAAGGCTTCTCCCCAAACCTTCCTATGATATTGTTAGTACTAAAGGTGCCACCACGAACGCACTTATCGACAGAGCTTCAATCAACCCCTCACGTGGAAATCCCAGGGAAATTCTCCTGCTTTTGCAAGTGAAAAAGAGTAGGAAAAACTGCCATGTGCAAGCTTACACGTGGTGATAAAACGAGAAGTTTCTGAACAGATGAGGCATGTTGCAACAGAGAGAAAAGCCTCCTTTGCTGCACTTAAAAATCAGCTTGGATAAGCTTGTAAAATGTAAAGAAGAAGATGGGGGGAACTTCATTCAAATGCTACACACCTCTTCAGTCTTAGGGCCCCTCAGCTTTTAGTTACCAGTAAAAATGCTCCGTGGTTGCAGGAACAGGTTAAAAAGCACCCCAGATCATGTTGGGCTTTGTGTTTTGTGTTGACGCAGAATAGTGTACACGCAGATGCAAAAAACATGGATGTAAGAAATAGCTTTAAAAGGTTAGAGTAGACGGGTAGAGCAACCCCCTCAGCGACTCACGAGTAGACCCCAGCTGCCATACATGCGAATTGGTTTACTCGTGAGTAGACCCTGGCAGCCTTACTCACGAGTAGACCCCGCTCAGCTTATGCCTGAGTAGACCACGGGTGGCTTACTCTTGAGTAAACCCCCGCTCAGCTTACTCGTGAGTAGACACCCTGTCCGCTACTCACGCCTGTCGGCTTGTTGAATAATCCCCTCCATGCTGTTTGAGCAAAGGCTTCTCCCCAAACCTTCCTATGCTATTGTTAGTACTAAAGGTGCCACTACGAACGCACTTATCGACAGATCTTCAATCAACCCCTCACGTGGAAATCCCAGGGAAATTCTCCTGCTTTTGCAAGTGAAAAAGAGTAGGAAAAACTGCCATGTGCAAGCTTACATGTGGTGATAAAACGAGAAGTTTCTGAACAGATGAGGCATGTTGCACCAGAGAGAAAAGCCCCCTTTGCTGCACTTAAAAATCAGCTTGGATAAGCTTGTAAAATGTAAAGAAGAAGATGGGGGGAACTTCATTCAATGCTACACACCTCTTCAGTCTTAGGCCCCCTCAGCTTTTAGTTACCAGTAAAAATGCTCCGTGGTTGCAGGAACAGGTTAAAAAGCACCCCAGATCATGTTGGGCTTTGTGTTTTGTGTTGACGCAGAATAGTGTACACGCAGATGCAAAAAACATGGATGTAAGAAATACCTTTAAAAGGTTAGAGTAGACGGGTAGAGCAACCCCCTCAGCGACTCACGAGTAGACCCCAGCTGCCATACATGCGAATTGCTTTACTCGTGAGTAGACCCTGGTAGCCTTACTCACGAGTAGACCCCGCTCAGCTTATGCCTGAGTAGACCACGGGTGGCTTACTCTTGAGTAGACCCCAGTTGGCTTACTCGTGAGTAGACACCCTGTCCGCTACTCACGCCTGTCGGCTTGTTGAATAATCCCCTCCATGCTGTTTGAGCAAAGGCTTCTCCCCAAACCTTCCTATGCTATTGTTAGTACTAAAGGTGCCACCACGAACGCACTTATCGACAGAGCTTCAATCAACCCCTCACGTGGAAATCCCAGGGAAATTCTCCTGCTTTTGCAAGTGAAAAAGAGTAGGAAAAACTGCCATGTGCAAGCTTACACGTGGTGATAAAACGAGAAGTTTCTGAACAGATGAGGCATGTTGCACCAGAGAGAAAAGCCCCCTTTGCTGCACTTAAAAATCAGCTTGGATAAGCTTGTAAAATGTAAAGAAGAAGATGGGGGGAACTTCATTCAAATGCTACACACCTCTTCAGTCTTAGGCCCCCTCAGCTTTTAGTTACCAGTAAAAATGCTCCGTGGTTGCAGGAACAGGTTAAAAAGCACCCCAGATCATGTTGGGCTTTGTGTTTTGTGTTGACGCAGAATTGTGTTTACGCAGATGCAAAAAACATGGATGTAAGAAATACCTTTAAAAGGTTAGAGTAGACGGGTAGAGCAACCCCCTCAGCGACTCACGAGTAGACCCCAGCTGCCATACATGCGAATTGGTTTACTCGTGAGTTGACCCTGGCAGCCTTACTCACGAGTAGACCCCGCTCAGCTTATGCCTGAGTAGACCACGAGTGGCTTACTCTTGAGTAGACCCCCGCTCAGCTAACTCATGAGTAGACACCCTGTCCGCTACTCACGCCTGTCGGCTTGTTGAATAATCCCCTCCATGCTGTTTGAGCAAAGGCTTCTCCCCAAACCTTCCTATGATATTGTTAGTACTAAAGGTGCCACCACGAACGCACTTATCGACAGAGCTTCAATCAACCCCTCACGTGGAAATCCCAGGGAAATTCTCCTGCTTTTGCAAGTGAAAAAGAGTAGGAAAAACTGCCATGTGCAAGCTTACACGTGGTGATAAAACGAGAAGTTTCTGAACAGATGAGGCATGTTGCAACAGAGAGAAAAGCCCCCTTTGCTGCACTTAAAAATCAGCTTGGATAAGCTTGTAAAATGTAAAGAAGAAGATGGGGGGAACTTCATTCAAATGCTACACACCTCTTCAGTCTTAGGCCCCCTCAGCTTTTAGTTACCAGTAAAAATGCTCCGTGGTTGCAGGAACAGGTTAAAAAGCACCCCAGATCATGTTGGGCTTTGTGTTTTGTGTTGACGCAGAATAGTGTACACGCAGATGCAAAAAACATGGATGTAAGAAATAGCTTTAAAAGGTTAGAGTAGACGGGTAGAGCAACCCCCTCAGCGACTCACGAGTAGACCCCAGCTGCCATACATGCGAATTGCTTTACTCGTGAGTAGACCCTGGTAGCCTTACTCACGAGTAGACCCCGCTCAGCTTATGCCTGAGTAGACCACGGGTGGCTTACTCTTGAGTAGACCCCAGTTGGCTTACTCGTGAGTAGACACCCTGTCCGCTACTCACGCCTGTCGGCTTGTTGAATAATCCCCTCCATGCTGTTTGAGCAAAGGCTTCTCCCCAAACCTTCCTATGCTATTGTTAGTACTAAAGGTGCCACCACGAACGCACTTATCGACAGAGCTTCAATCAACCCCTCACGTGGAAATCCCAGGGAAATTCTCCTGCTTTTGCAAGTGAAAAAGAGTAGGAAAAACTGCCATGTGCAAGCTTACACGTGGTGATAAAACGAGAAGTTTCTGAACAGATGAGGCATGTTGCAACAGAGAGAAAAGCCCCCTTTGCTGCACTTAAAAATCAGCTTGGATAAGCTTGTAAAATGTAAAGAAGAAGATGGGGGGAACTTCATTCAAATGCTACACACCTCTTCAGTCTTAGGGCCCCTCAGCTTTTAGTTACCAGTAAAAATGCTCCGTGGTTGCAGGAACAGGTTAAAAAGCAACCCAGATCATGTTGGGCTTTGTGTTTTGTGTTGACGCAGAATAGTGTACACGCAGATGCAAAAAACATGGATGTAAGAAATAGCTTTAAAAGGTTAGAGTAGACGGGTAGAGCAACCCCCTCAGCGACTCACGAGTAGACCCCAGCTGCCATACATGCGAATTGGTTTACTCGTGAGTTGACCCTGGCAGCCTTACTCACGAGTAGACCCCGCTCAGCTTATGCCTGAGTAGACCACGGGTGGCTTACTCTTGAGTAAACCCCCGCTCAGCTTACTCGTGAGTAGACACCCTGTCCGCTACTCACGCCTGTCGGCTTGTTGAATAATCCCCTCCATGCTGTTTGAGCAAAGGCTTCTCCCCAAACCTTCCTATGCTATTGTTAGTACTAAAGGTGCCACCACGAACGCACTTATCGACAGAGCTTCAATCAACCCCTCACGTGGAAATCCCAGGGAAATTCTCCTGCTTTTGCAAGTGAAAAAGAGTAGGAAAAACTGCCATGTGCAAGTTTACACGTGGTGATAAAACGAGAAGTTTCTGAACAGATGAGGCATGTTGCACCAGAGAGAAAAGCCCCCTTTGCTGCACTTAAAAATCAGCTTGGATAAGCTTGTAAAATGTAAAGAAGAAGATGGGGGGAACTTCATTCAAATGCTACACACCTCTTCAGTCTTAGGCCCCCTCAGCTTTTAGTTACCAGTAAAAATGCTCCGTGGTTGCAGGAACAGGTTAAAAAGCACCCCAGATCATGTTGGGCTTTGTGTTTTGTGTTGACGCAGAATTGTGTTTACGCAGATGCAAAAAACATGGATGTAAGAAATACCTTTAAAAGGTTAGAGTAGACGGGTAGAGCAACCCCCTCAGCGACTCACGAGTAGACCCCAGCTGCCATACATGCGAATTGGTTTACTCGTGAGTTGACCCTGGCAGCCTTACTCACGAGTAGACCCCGCTCAGCTTATGCCTGAGTAGACCACGAGTGGCTTACTCTTGAGTAGACCCCAGTTGGCTTACTCGTGAGTAGACACCCTGTCCGCTACTCACGCCTGTCGGCTTGTTGAATAATCCCCTCCATGCTGTTTGAGCAAAGGCTTCTCCCCAAACCTTCCTATGATATTGTTAGTACTAAAGGTGCCACCACGAACGCACTTATCGACAGAGCTTCAATCAACCCCTCACGTGGAAATCCCAGGGAAATTCTCCTGCTTTTGCAAGTGAAAAAGAGTAGGAAAAACTGCCATGTGCAAGCTTACACGTGGTGATAAAACGAGAAGTTTCTGAACAGATGAGGCATGTTGCACCAGAGAGAAAAGCCCCCTTTGCTGCACTTAAAAATCAGCTTGGATAAGCTTGTAAAATGTAAAGAAGAAGATGGGGGGAACTTCATTCAAATGCTACACACCTCTTCAGTCTTAGGCCCCCTCAGCTTTTAGTTACCAGTAAAAATGCTCCGTGGTTGCAGGAACAGGTTAAAAAGCACCCCAGATCATGTTGGGCTTTGTGTTTTGTGTTGACGCAGAATTGTGTTTACGCAGATGCAAAAAACATGGATGTAAGAAATACCTTTAAAAGGTTAGAGTAGACGGGTAGAGCAACCCCCTCAGCGACTCACGAGTAGACCCCAGCTGCCATACATGCGAATTGGTTTACTCGTGAGTTGACCCTGGCAGCCTTACTCACGAGTAGACCCCGCTCAGCTTATGCCTGAGTAGACCACGGGTGGCTTACTCTTGAGTAGACCCCCGCTCAGCTAACTCATGAGTAGACACCCTGTCCGCTACTCACGCCTGTCGGCTTGTTGAATAATCCCCTCCATGCTGTTTGAGCAAAGGCTTCTCCCCAAACCTTCCTATGCTATTGTTAGTACTAAAGGTGCCACCACGAACGCACTTATCGACAGAGCTTCAATCAACCCCTCACGTGGAAATCCCAGGGAAATTCTCCTGCTTTTGCAAGTGAAAAAGAGTAGGAAAAACTGCCATGTGCAAGCTTACACGTGGTGATAAAACGAGAAGTTTCTGAACAGATGAGGCATGTTGCAACAGAGAGAAAAGCCCCCTTTGCTGCACTTAAAAATCAGCTTGGATAAGCTTGTAAAATGTAAAGAAGAAGATGGGGGGAACTTCATTCAAATGCTACACACCTCTTCAGTCTTAGGCCCCCTCAGCTTTTAGTTACCAGTAAAAATGCTCCGTGGTTGCAGGAACAGGTTAAAAAGCACCCCAGATCATGTTGGGCTTTGTGTTTTGTGTTGACGCAGAATAGTGTACACGCAGATGCAAAAAACATGGATGTAAGAAATACCTTTAAAAGGTTAGAGTAGACGGGTAGAGCAACCCCCTCAGCGACTCACGAGTAGACCCCAGCTGCCATACATGCGAATTGGTTTACTCGTGAGTTGACCCTGGCAGCCTTACTCACGAGTAGACCCCGCTCAGCTTATGCCTGAGTAGACCACGGGTGGCTTACTCTTGAGTAGACCCCCGCTCAGCTAACTCATGAGTAGACACCCTGTCCGCTACTCACGCCTGTCGGCTTGTTGAATAATCCCCTCCATGCTGTTTGAGCAAAGGCTTCTCCCCAAACCTTCCTATGCTATTGTTAGTACTAAAGGTGCCACCACGAACGCACTTATCGACAGAGCTTCAATCAACCCCTCACGTGGAAATCCCAGGGAAATTCTCCTGCTTTTGCAAGTGAAAAAGAGTAGGAAAAACTGCCATGTGCAAGCTTACACGTGGTGATAAAACGAGAAGTTTCTGAACAGATGAGGCATGTTGCACCAGAGAGAAAAGCCCCCTTTGCTGCACTTAAAAATCAGCTTGGATAAGCTTGTAAAATGTAAAGAAGAAGATGGGGGGAACTTCATTCAAATGCTACACACCTCTTCAGTCTTAGGCCCCCTCAGCTTTTAGTTACCAGTAAAAATGCTCCGTGGTTGCAGGAACAGGTTAAAAAGCACCCCAGATCATGTTGGGCTTTGTGTTTTGTGTTGACGCAGAATAGTGTACACGCAGATGCAAAAAACATGGATGTAAGAAATAGCTTTAAAAGGTTAGAGTAGAAGGGTAGAGCAACCCCCTCAGCGACTCACGAGTAGACCCCAGCTGCCATACATGCGAATTGGTTTACTCGTGAGTTGACCCTGGCAGCCTTACTCACGAGTAGACCCCGCTCAGCTTATGCCTGAGTAGACCACGGGTGGCTTACTCTTGAGTAGACCCCCGCTCAGCTAACTCATGAGTAGACACCCTGTCCGCTACTCACGCCTGTCGGCTTGTTGAATAATCCCCTCCATGCTGTTTGAGCAAAGGCTTCTCCCCAAACCTTCCTATGCTATTGTTAGTACTAAAGGTGCCACCACGAACGCACTTATCGACAGAGCTTCAATCAACCCCTCACGTGGAAATCCCAGGGAAATTCTCCTGCTTTTGCAAGTGAAAAAGAGTAGGAAAAACTGCCATGTGCAAGCTTACACGTGGTGATAAAACGAGAAGTTTCTGAACAGATGAGGCATGTTGCAACAGAGAGAAAAGCCCCCTTTGCTGCACTTAAAAATCAGCTTGGATAAGCTTGTAAAATGTAAAGAAGAAGATGGGGGGAACTTCATTCAAATGCTACACACCTCTTCAGTCTTAGGCCCCCTCAGCTTTTAGTTACCAGTAAAAATGCTCCGTGGTTGCAGGAACAGGTTAAAAAGCACCCCAGATCATGTTGGGCTTTGTGTTTTGTGTTGACGCAGAATAGTGTACACGCAGATGCAAAAAACATGGATGTAAGAAATAGCTTTAAAAGGTTAGAGTAGACGGGTAGAGCAACCCCCTCAGCGACTCACGAGTAGACCCCAGCTGCCATACATGCGAATTGCTTTACTCGTGAGTAGACCCTGGTAGCCTTACTCACGAGTAGACCCCGCTCAGCTTATGCCTGAGTAGACCACGGGTGGCTTACTCTTGAGTAGACCCCAGTTGGCTTACTCGTGAGTAGACACCCTGTCCGCTACTCACGCCTGTCGGCTTGTTGAATAATCCCCTCCATGCTGTTTGAGCAAAGGCTTCTCCCCAAACCTTCCTATGCTATTGTTAGTACTAAAGGTGCCACCACGAACGCACTTATCGACAGAGCTTCAATCAACCCCTCACGTGGAAATCCCAGGGAAATTCTCCTGCTTTTGCAAGTGAAAAAGAGTAGGAAAAACTGCCATGTGCAAGCTTACACGTGGTGATAAAACGAGAAGTTTCTGAACAGATGAGGCATGTTGCAACAGAGAGAAAAGCCCCCTTTGCTGCACTTAAAAATCAGCTTGGATAAGCTTGTAAAATGTAAAGAAGAAGATGGGGGGAACTTCATTCAAATGCTACACACCTCTTCAGTCTTAGGGCCCCTCAGCTTTTAGTTACCAGTAAAAATGCTCCGTGGTTGCAGGAACAGGTTAAAAAGCAACCCAGATCATGTTGGGCTTTGTGTTTTGTGTTGACGCAGAATAGTGTACACGCAGATGCAAAAAACATGGATGTAAGAAATAGCTTTAAAAGGTTAGAGTAGACGGGTAGAGCAACCCCCTCAGCGACTCACGAGTAGACCCCAGCTGCCATACATGCGAATTGGTTTACTCGTGAGTTGACCCTGGCAGCCTTACTCACGAGTAGACCCCGCTCAGCTTATGCCTGAGTAGACCACGGGTGGCTTACTCTTGAGTAAACCCCCGCTCAGCTTACTCGTGAGTAGACACCCTGTCCGCTACTCACGCCTGTCGGCTTGTTGAATAATCCCCTCCATGCTGTTTGAGCAAAGGCTTCTCCCCAAACCTTCCTATGCTATTGTTAGTACTAAAGGTGCCACCACGAACGCACTTATCGACAGAGCTTCAATCAACCCCTCACGTGGAAATCCCAGGGAAATTCTCCTGCTTTTGCAAGTGAAAAAGAGTAGGAAAAACTGCCATGTGCAAGTTTACACGTGGTGATAAAACGAGAAGTTTCTGAACAGATGAGGCATGTTGCACCAGAGAGAAAAGCCCCCTTTGCTGCACTTAAAAATCAGCTTGGATAAGCTTGTAAAATGTAAAGAAGAAGATGGGGGGAACTTCATTCAAATGCTACACACCTCTTCAGTCTTAGGCCCCCTCAGCTTTTAGTTACCAGTAAAAATGCTCCGTGGTTGCAGGAACAGGTTAAAAAGCACCCCAGATCATGTTGGGCTTTGTGTTTTGTGTTGACGCAGAATAGTGTACACGCAGATGCAAAAAACATGGATGTAAGAAATAGCTTTAAAAGGTTAGAGTAGAAGGGTAGAGCAACCCCCTCAGCGACTCACGAGTAGACCCCAGCTGCCATACATGCGAATTGGTTTACTCGTGAGTTGACCCTGGCAGCCTTACTCACGAGTAGACCCCGCTCAGCTTATGCCTGAGTAGACCACGGGTGGCTTACTCTTGAGTAGACCCCCGCTCAGCTAACTCATGAGTAGACACCCTGTCCGCTACTCACGCCTGTCGGCTTGTTGAATAATCCCCTCCATGCTGTTTGAGCAAAGGCTTCTCCCCAAACCTTCCTATGCTATTGTTAGTACTAAAGGTGCCACCACGAACGCACTTATCGACAGAGCTTCAATCAACCCCTCACGTGGAAATCCCAGGGAAATTCTCCTGCTTTTGCAAGTGAAAAAGAGTAGGAAAAACTGCCATGTGCAAGCTTACACGTGGTGATAAAACGAGAAGTTTCTGAACAGATGAGGCATGTTGCAACAGAGAGAAAAGCCCCCTTTGCTGCACTTAAAAATCAGCTTGGATAAGCTTGTAAAATGTAAAGAAGAAGATGGGGGGAACTTCATTCAAATGCTACACACCTCTTCAGTCTTAGGCCCCCTCAGCTTTTAGTTACCAGTAAAAATGCTCCGTGGTTGCAGGAACAGGTTAAAAAGCACCCCAGATCATGTTGGGCTTTGTGTTTTGTGTTGACGCAGAATAGTGTACACGCAGATGCAAAAAACATGGATGTAAGAAATAGCTTTAAAAGGTTAGAGTAGACGGGTAGAGCAACCCCCTCAGCGACTCACGAGTAGACCCCAGCTGCCATACATGCGAATTGCTTTACTCGTGAGTAGACCCTGGTAGCCTTACTCACGAGTAGACCCCGCTCAGCTTATGCCTGAGTAGACCACGGGTGGCTTACTCTTGAGTAGACCCCAGTTGGCTTACTCGTGAGTAGACACCCTGTCCGCTACTCACGCCTGTCGGCTTGTTGAATAATCCCCTCCATGCTGTTTGAGCAAAGGCTTCTCCCCAAACCTTCCTATGCTATTGTTAGTACTAAAGGTGCCACCACGAACGCACTTATCGACAGAGCTTCAATCAACCCCTCACGTGGAAATCCCAGGGAAATTCTCCTGCTTTTGCAAGTGAAAAAGAGTAGGAAAAACTGCCATGTGCAAGCTTACACGTGGTGATAAAACGAGAAGTTTCTGAACAGATGAGGCATGTTGCAACAGAGAGAAAAGCCCCCTTTGCTGCACTTAAAAATCAGCTTGGATAAGCTTGTAAAATGTAAAGAAGAAGATGGGGGGAACTTCATTCAAATGCTACACACCTCTTCAGTCTTAGGGCCCCTCAGCTTTTAGTTACCAGTAAAAATGCTCCGTGGTTGCAGGAACAGGTTAAAAAGCAACCCAGATCATGTTGGGCTTTGTGTTTTGTGTTGACGCAGAATAGTGTACACGCAGATGCAAAAAACATGGATGTAAGAAATACCTTTAAAAGGTTAGAGTAGACGGGTAGAGCAACCCCCTCAGCGACTCACGAGTAGACCCCAGCTGCCATACATGCGAATTGGTTTACTCGTGAGTTGACCCTGGCAGCCTTACTCACGAGTAGACCCCGCTCAGCTTATGCCTGAGTAGACCACGGGTGGCTTACTCTTGAGTAAACCCCCGCTCAGCTTACTCGTGAGTAGACACCCTGTCCGCTACTCACGCCTGTCGGCTTGTTGAATAATCCCCTCCATGCTGTTTGAGCAAAGGCTTCTCCCCAAACCTTCCTATGCTATTGTTAGTACTAAAGGTGCCACCACGAACGCACTTATCGACAGAGCTTCAATCAACCCCTCACGTGGAAATCCCAGGGAAATTCTCCTGCTTTTGCAAGTGAAAAAGAGTAGGAAAAACTGCCATGTGCAAGTTTACACGTGGTGATAAAACGAGAAGTTTCTGAACAGATGAGGCATGTTGCACCAGAGAGAAAAGCCCCCTTTGCTGCACTTAAAAATCAGCTTGGATAAGCTTGTAAAATGTAAAGAAGAAGATGGGGGGAACTTCATTCAAATGCTACACACCTCTTCAGTCTTAGGCCCCCTCAGCTTTTAGTTACCAGTAAAAATGCTCCGTGGTTGCAGGAACAGGTTAAAAAGCACCCCAGATCATGTTGGGCTTTGTGTTTTGTGTTGACGCAGAATTGTGTTTACGCAGATGCAAAAAACATGGATGTAAGAAATACCTTTAAAAGGTTAGAGTAGACGGGTAGAGCAACCCCCTCAGCGACTCACGAGTAGACCCCAGCTGCCATACATGCGAATTGGTTTACTCGTGAGTTGACCCTGGCAGCCTTACTCACGAGTAGACCCCGCTCAGCTTATGCCTGAGTAGACCACGAGTGGCTTACTCTTGAGTAGACCCCAGTTGGCTTACTCGTGAGTAGACACCCTGTCCGCTACTCACGCCTGTCGGCTTGTTGAATAATCCCCTCCATGCTGTTTGAGCAAAGGCTTCTCCCCAAACCTTCCTATGATATTGTTAGTACTAAAGGTGCCACCACGAACGCACTTATCGACAGAGCTTCAATCAACCCCTCACGTGGAAATCCCAGGGAAATTCTCCTGCTTTTGCAAGTGAAAAAGAGTAGGAAAAACTGCCATGTGCAAGCTTACACGTGGTGATAAAACGAGAAGTTTCTGAACAGATGAGGCATGTTGCAACAGAGAGAAAAGCCCCCTTTGCTGCACTTAAAAATCAGCTTGGATAAGCTTGTAAAATGTAAAGAAGAAGATGGGGGGAACTTCATTCAAATGCTACACACCTCTTCAGTCTTAGGCCCCCTCAGCTTTTAGTTACCAGTAAAAATGCTCCGTGGTTGCAGGAACAGGTTAAAAAGCACCCCAGATCATGTTGGGCTTTGTGTTTTGTGTTGACGCAGAATTGTGTTTACGCAGATGCAAAAAACATGGATGTAAGAAATACCTTTAAAAGGTTAGAGTAGACGGGTAGAGCAACCCCCTCAGCGACTCACGAGTAGACCCCAGCTGCCATACATGCGAATTGGTTTACTCGTGAGTTGACCCTGGCAGCCTTACTCACGAGTAGACCCCGCTCAGCTTATGCCTGAGTAGACCACGGGTGGCTTACTCTTGAGTAGACCCCCGCTCAGCTAACTCATGAGTAGACACCCTGTCCGCTACTCACGCCTGTCGGCTTGTTGAATAATCCCCTCCATGCTGTTTGAGCAAAGGCTTCTCCCCAAACCTTCCTATGCTATTGTTAGTACTAAAGGTGCCACCACGAACGCACTTATCGACAGAGCTTCAATCAACCCCTCACGTGGAAATCCCAGGGAAATTCTCCTGCTTTTGCAAGTGAAAAAGAGTAGGAAAAACTGCCATGTGCAAGCTTACACGTGGTGATAAAACGAGAAGTTTCTGAACAGATGAGGCATGTTGCACCAGAGAGAAAAGCCCCCTTTGCTGCACTTAAAAATCAGCTTGGATAAGCTTGTAAAATGTAAAGAAGAAGATGGGGGGAACTTCATTCAAATGCTACACACCTCTTCAGTCTTAGGCCCCCTCAGCTTTTAGTTACCAGTAAAAATGCTCCGTGGTTGCAGGAACAGGTTAAAAAGCACCCCAGATCATGTTGGGCTTTGTGTTTTGTGTTGACGCAGAATAGTGTACACGCAGATGCAAAAAACATGGATGTAAGAAATAGCTTTAAAAGGTTAGAGTAGAAGGGTAGAGCAACCCCCTCAGCGACTCACGAGTAGACCCCAGCTGCCATACATGCGAATTGCTTTACTCGTGAGTAGACCCTGGCAGCCTTACTCACGAGTAGACCCCGCTCAGCTTATGCCTGAGTAGACCACGGGTGGCTTACTCTTGAGTAGACCCCAGTTGGCTTACTCGTGAGTAGACACCCTGTCCGCTACTCACGCCTGTCGGCTTGTTGAATAATCCCCTCCATGCTGTTTGAGCAAAGGCTTCTCCCCAAACCTTCCTATGCTATTGTTAGTACTAAAGGTGCCACCACGAACGCACTTATCGACAGAGCTTCAATCAACCCCTCACGTGGAAATCCCAGGGAAATTCTCCTGCTTTTGCAAGTGAAAAAGAGTAGGAAAAACTGCCATGTGCAAGCTTACACGTGGTGATAAAACGAGAAGTTTCTGAACAGATGAGGCATGTTGCACCAGAGAGAAAAGCCCCCTTTGCTGCACTTAAAAATCAGCTTGGATAAGCTTGTAAAATGTAAAGAAGAAGATGGGGGGAACTTCATTCAAATGCTACACACCTCTTCAGTCTTAGGCCCCCTCAGCTTTTAGTTACCAGTAAAAATGCTCCGTGGTTGCAGGAACAGGTTAAAAAGCACCCCAGATCATGTTGGGCTTTGTGTTTTGTGTTGACGCAGAATTGTGTTTACGCAGATGCAAAAAACATGGATGTAAGAAATACCTTTAAAAGGTTAGAGTAGACGGGTAGAGCAACCCCCTCAGCGACTCACGAGTAGACCCCAGCTGCCATACATGCGAATTGGTTTACTCGTGAGTTGACCCTGGTAGCCTTACTCACGAGTAGACCCCGCTCAGCTTATGCCTGAGTAGACCACGGGTGGCTTACTCTTGAGTAGACCCCAGTTGGCTTACTCGTGAGTAGACACCCTGTCCGCTACTCACGCCTGTCGGCTTGTTGAATAATCCCCTCCATGCTGTTTGAGCAAAGGCTTCTCCCCAAACCTTCCTATGCTATTGTTAGTACTAAAGGTGCCACCACGAACGCACTTATCGACAGAGCTTCAATCAACCCCTCACGTGGAAATCCCAGGGAAATTCTCCTGCTTTTGCAAGTGAAAAAGAGTAGGAAAAACTGCCATGTGCAAGCTTACACGTGGTGATAAAACGAGAAGTTTCTGAACAGATGAGGCATGTTGCACCAGAGAGAAAAGCCCCCTTTGCTGCACTTAAAAATCAGCTTGGATAAGCTTGTAAAATGTAAAGAAGAAGATGGGGGGAACTTCATTCAAATGCTACACACCTCTTCAGTCTTAGGCCCCCTCAGCTTTTAGTTACCAGTAAAAATGCTCCGTGGTTGCAGGAACAGGTTAAAAAGCACCCCAGATCATGTTGGGCTTTGTGTTTTGTGTTGACGCAGAATAGTGTACACGCAGATGCAAAAAACATGGATGTAAGAAATAGCTTTAAAAGGTTAGAGTAGACGGGTAGAGCAACCCCCTCAGCGACTCACGAGTAGACCCCAGCTGCCATACATGCGAATTGCTTTACTCGTGAGTAGACCCTGGTAGCCTTACTCACGAGTAGACCCCGCTCAGCTTATGCCTGAGTAGACCACGGGTGGCTTACTCTTGAGTAGACCCCAGTTGGCTTACTCGTGAGTAGACACCCTGTCCGCTACTCACGCCTGTCGGCTTGTTGAATAATCCCCTCCATGCTGTTTGAGCAAAGGCTTCTCCCCAAACCTTCCTATGCTATTGTTAGTACTAAAGGTGCCACCACGAACGCACTTATCGACAGAGCTTCAATCAACCCCTCACGTGGAAATCCCAGGGAAATTCTCCTGCTTTTGCAAGTGAAAAAGAGTAGGAAAAACTGCCATGTGCAAGCTTACACGTGGTGATAAAACGAGAAGTTTCTGAACAGATGAGGCATGTTGCACCAGAGAGAAAAGCCCCCTTTGCTGCACTTAAAAATCAGCTTGGATAAGCTTGTAAAATGTAAAGAAGAAGATGGGGGGAACTTCATTCAAATGCTACACACCTCTTCAGTCTTAGGGCCCCTCAGCTTTTAGTTACCAGTAAAAATGCTCCGTGGTTGCAGGAACAGGTTAAAAAGCACCCCAGATCATGTTGGGCTTTGTGTTTTGTGTTGACGCAGAATAGTGTACACGCAGATGCAAAAAACATGGATGTAAGAAATAGCTTTAAAAGGTTAGAGTAGACGGGTAGAGCAACCCCCTCAGCGACTCACGAGTAGACCCCAGCTGCCATACATGCGAATTGCTTTACTCGTGAGTAGACCCTGGTAGCCTTACTCACGAGTAGACCCCGCTCAGCTTATGCCTGAGTAGACCACGGGTGGCTTACTCTTGAGTAGACCCCAGTTGGCTTACTCGTGAGTAGACACCCTGTCCGCTACTCACGCCTGTCGGCTTGTTGAATAATCCCCTCCATGCTGTTTGAGCAAAGGCTTCTCCCCAAACCTTCCTATGCTATTGTTAGTACTAAAGGTGCCACCACGAACGCACTTATCGACAGAGCTTCAATCAACCCCTCACGTGGAAATCCCAGGGAAATTCTCCTGCTTTTGCAAGTGAAAAAGAGTAGGAAAAACTGCCATGTGCAAGCTTACACGTGGTGATAAAACGAGAAGTTTCTGAACAGATGAGGCATGTTGCAACAGAGAGAAAAGCCCCCTTTGCTGCACTTAAAAATCAGCTTGGATAAGCTTGTAAAATGTAAAGAAGAAGATGGGGGGAACTTCATTCAAATGCTACACACCTCTTCAGTCTTAGGGCCCCTCAGCTTTTAGTTACCAGTAAAAATGCTCCGTGGTTGCAGGAACAGGTTAAAAAGCACCCCAGATCATGTTGGGCTTTGTGTTTTGTGTTGACGCAGAATAGTGTACACGCAGATGCAAAAAACATGGATGTAAGAAATAGCTTTAAAAGGTTAGAGTAGACGGGTAGAGCAACCCCCTCAGCGACTCACGAGTAGACCCCAGCTGCCATACATGCGAATTGGTTTACTCGTGAGTAGACCCTGGCAGCCTTACTCACGAGTAGACCCCGCTCAGCTTATGCCTGAGTAGACCACGGGTGGCTTACTCTTGAGTAAACCCCCGCTCAGCTTACTCGTGAGTAGACACCCTGTCCGCTACTCACGCCTGTCGGCTTGTTGAATAATCCCCTCCATGCTGTTTGAGCAAAGGCTTCTCCCCAAACCTTCCTATGCTATTGTTAGTACTAAAGGTGCCACCACGAACGCACTTATCGACAGAGCTTCAATCAACCCCTCACGTGGAAATCCCAGGGAAATTCTCCTGCTTTTGCAAGTGAAAAAGAGTAGGAAAAACTGCCATGTGCAAGCTTACACGTGGTGATAAAACGAGAAGTTTCTGAACAGATGAGGCATGTTGCACCAGAGAGAAAAGCCCCCTTTGCTGCACTTAAAAATCAGCTTGGATAAGCTTGTAAAATGTAAAGAAGAAGATGGGGGGAACTTCATTCAATGCTACACACCTCTTCAGTCTTAGGCCCCCTCAGCTTTTAGTTACCAGTAAAAATGCTCCGTGGTTGCAGGAACAGGTTAAAAAGCACCCCAGATCATGTTGGGCTTTGTGTTTTGTGTTGACGCAGAATAGTGTACACGCAGATGCAAAAAACATGGATGTAAGAAATAGCTTTAAAAGGTTAGAGTAGACGGGTAGAGCAACCCCCTCAGCGACTCACGAGTAGACCCCAGCTGCCATACATGCGAATTGGTTTACTCGTGAGTAGACCCTGGCAGCCTTACTCACGAGTAGACCCCGCTCAGCTTATGCCTGAGTAGACCACGGGTGGCTTACTCTTGAGTAGACCCCAGTTGGCTTACTCGTGAGTAGACACCCTGTCCGCTACTCACGCCTGTCGGCTTGTTGAATAATCCCCTCCATGCTGTTTGAGCAAAGGCTTCTCCCCAAACCTTCCTATGCTATTGTTAGTACTAAAGGTGCCACCACGAACGCACTTATCGACAGAGCTTCAATCAACCCCTCACGTGGAAATCCCAGGGAAATTCTCCTGCTTTTGCAAGTGAAAAAGAGTAGGAAAAACTGCCATGTGCAAGCTTACACGTGGTGATAAAACGAGAAGTTTCTGAACAGATGAGGCATGTTGCAACAGAGAGAAAAGCCCCCTTTGCTGCACTTAAAAATCAGCTTGGATAAGCTTGTAAAATGTAAAGAAGAAGATGGGGGGAACTTCATTCAAATGCTACACACCTCTTCAGTCTTAGGGCCCCTCAGCTTTTAGTTACCAGTAAAAATGCTCCGTGGTTGCAGGAACAGGTTAAAAAGCACCCCAGATCATGTTGGGCTTTGTGTTTTGTGTTGACGCAGAATAGTGTACACGCAGATGCAAAAAACATGGATGTAAGAAATAGCTTTAAAAGGTTAGAGTAGACGGGTAGAGCAACCCCCTCAGCGACTCACGAGTAGACCCCAGCTGCCATACATGCGAATTGCTTTACTCGTGAGTAGACCCTGGTAGCCTTACTCACGAGTAGACCCCGCTCAGCTTATGCCTGAGTAGACCACGGGTGGCTTACTCTTGAGTAAACCCCCGCTCAGCTTACTCGTGAGTAGACACCCTGTCCGCTACTCACGCCTGTCGGCTTGTTGAATAATCCCCTCCATGCTGTTTGAGCAAAGGCTTCTCCCCAAACCTTCCTATGCTATTGTTAGTACTAAAGGTGCCACCACGAACGCACTTATCGACAGATCTTCAATCAACCCCTCACGTGGAAATCCCAGGGAAATTCTCCTGCTTTTGCAAGTGAAAAAGAGTAGGAAAAACTGCCATGTGCAAGCTTACATGTGGTGATAAAACGAGAAGTTTCTGAACAGATGAGGCATGTTGCACCAGAGAGAAAAGCCCCCTTTGCTGCACTTAAAAATCAGCTTGGATAAGCTTGTAAAATGTAAAGAAGAAGATGGGGGGAACTTCATTCAATGCTACACACCTCTTCAGTCTTAGGCCCCCTCAGCTTTTAGTTACCAGTAAAAATGCTCCGTGGTTGCAGGAACAGGTTAAAAAGCACCCCAGATCATGTTGGGCTTTGTGTTTTGTGTTGACGCAGAATAGTGTACACGCAGATGCAAAAAACATGGATGTAAGAAATAGCTTTAAAAGGTTAGAGTAGACGGGTAGAGCAACCCCCTCAGCGACTCACGAGTAGACCCCAGCTGCCATACATGCGAATTGCTTTACTCGTGAGTAGACCCTGGCAGCCTTACTCACGAGTAGACCCCGCTCAGCTTATGCCTGAGTAGACCACGGGTGGCTTACTCTTGAGTAAACCCCCGCTCAGCTTACTCGTGAGTAGACACCCTGTCCGCTACTCACGCCTGTCGGCTTGTTGAATAATCCCCTCCATGCTGTTTGAGCAAAGGCTTCTCCCCAAACCTTCCTATGCTATTGTTAGTACTAAAGGTGCCACCACGAACGCACTTATCGACAGAGCTTCAATCAACCCCTCACGTGGAAATCCCAGGGAAATTCTCCTGCTTTTGCAAGTGAAAAAGAGTAGGAAAAACTGCCATGTGCAAGCTTACACGTGGTGATAAAACGAGAAGTTTCTGAACAGATGAGGCATGTTGCACCAGAGAGAAAAGCCCCCTTTGCTGCACTTAAAAATCAGCTTGGATAAGCTTGTAAAATGTAAAGAAGAAGATGGGGGGAACTTCATTCAAATGCTACACACCTCTTCAGTCTTAGGCCCCCTCAGCTTTTAGTTACCAGTAAAAATGCTCCGTGGTTGCAGGAACAGGTTAAAAAGCACCCCAGATCATGTTGGGCTTTGTGTTTTGTGTTGACGCAGAATAGTGTACACGCAGATGCAAAAAACATGGATGTAAGAAATAGCTTTAAAAGGTTAGAGTAGACGGGTAGAGCAACCCCCTCAGCGACTCACGAGTAGACCCCAGCTGCCATACATGCGAATTGGTTTACTCGTGAGTAGACCCTGGCAGCCTTACTCACGAGTAGACCCCGCTCAGCTTATGCCTGAGTAGACCACGGGTGGCTTACTCTTGAGTAAACCCCCGCTCAGCTTACTCGTGAGTAGACACCCTGTCCGCTACTCACGCCTGTCGGCTTGTTGAATAATCCCCTCCATGCTGTTTGAGCAAAGGCTTCTCCCCAAACCTTCCTATGCTATTGTTAGTACTAAAGGTGCCACTACGAACGCACTTATCGACAGATCTTCAATCAACCCCTCACGTGGAAATCCCAGGGAAATTCTCCTGCTTTTGCAAGTGAAAAAGAGTAGGAAAAACTGCCATGTGCAAGCTTACACGTGGTGATAAAACGAGAAGTTTCTGAACAGATGAGGCATGTTGCACCAGAGAGAAAAGCCCCCTTTGCTGCACTTAAAAATCAGCTTGGATAAGCTTGTAAAATGTAAAGAAGAAGATGGGGGGAACTTCATTCAAATGCTACACACCTCTTCAGTCTTAGGCCCCCTCAGCTTTTAGTTACCAGTAAAAATGCTCCGTGGTTGCAGGAACAGGTTAAAAAGCACCCCAGATCATGTTGGGCTTTGTGTTTTGTGTTGACGCAGAATAGTGTTTACGCAGATGCAAAAAACATGGATGTAAGAAATAGCTTTAAAAGGTTAGAGTAGACGGGTAGAGCAACCCCCTCAGCGACTCACGAGTAGACCCCAGCTGCCATACATGCGGATTGGTTTACTCGTGAGTAGACCCTGGCAGCCTTACTCACGAGTAGACCCCGCTCAGCTTATGCCTGAGTAGACCACGGGTGGCTTACTCTTGAGTAAACCCCCGCTCAGCTTACTCGTGAGTAGACACCCTGTCCGCTACTCACGCCTGTCGGCTTGTTGAATAATCCCCTCCATGCTGTTTGAGCAAAGGCTTCTCCCCAAACCTTCCTATGCTATTGTTAGTACTAAAGGTGCCACCACGAACGCACTTATCGACAGATCTTCAATCAACCCCTCACGTGGAAATCCCAGGGAAATTCTCCTGCTTTTGCAAGTGAAAAAGAGTAGGAAAAACTGCCATGTGCAAGCTTACATGTGGTGATAAAACGAGAAGTTTCTGAACAGATGAGGCATGTTGCACCAGAGAGAAAAGCCCCCTTTGCTGCACTTAAAAATCAGCTTGGATAAGCTTGTAAAATGTAAAGAAGAAGATGGGGGGAACTTCATTCAATGCTACACATCTCTTCAGTCTTAGGCCCCCTCAGCTTTTAGTTACCAGTAAAAATGCTCCGTGGTTGCAGGAACAGGTTAAAAAGCACCCCAGATCATGTTGGGCTTTGTGTTTTGTGTTGACGCAGAATAGTGTACACGCAGATGCAAAAAACATGGATGTAAGAAATACCTTTAAAAGGTTAGAGTAGACGGGTAGAGCAACCCCCTCAGCGACTCACGAGTAGACCCCAGCTGCCATACATGCGAATTGCTTTACTCGTGAGTAGACCCTGGTAGCCTTACTCACGAGTAGACCCCGCTCAGCTTATGCCTGAGTAGACCACGGGTGGCTTACTCTTGAGTAGACCCCAGTTGGCTTACTCGTGAGTAGACACCCTGTCCGCTACTCACGCCTGTCGGCTTGTTGAATAATCCCCTCCATGCTGTTTGAGCAAAGGCTTCTCCCCAAACCTTCCTATGCTATTGTTAGTACTAAAGGTGCCACCACGAACGCACTTATCGACAGAGCTTCAATCAACCCCTCACGTGGAAATCCCAGGGAAATTCTCCTGCTTTTGCAAGTGAAAAAGAGTAGGAAAAACTGCCATGTGCAAGCTTACACGTGGTGATAAAACGAGAAGTTTCTGAACAGATGAGGCATGTTGCACCAGAGAGAAAAGCCCCCTTTGCTGCACTTAAAAATCAGCTTGGATAAGCTTGTAAAATGTAAAGAAGAAGATGGGGGGAACTTCATTCAAATGCTACACACCTCTTCAGTCTTAGGCCCCCTCAGCTTTTAGTTACCAGTAAAAATGCTCCGTGGTTGCAGGAACAGGTTAAAAAGCACCCCAGATCATGTTGGGCTTTGTGTTTTGTGTTGACGCAGAATTGTGTACACGCAGATGCAAAAAACATGGATGTAAGAAATACCTTTAAAAGGTTAGAGTAGACGGGTAGAGCAACCCCCTCAGCGACTCACGAGTAGACCCCAGCTGCCATACATGCGAATTGGTTTACTCGTGAGTAGACCCTGGCAGCCTTACTCACGAGTAGACCCCGCTCAGCTTATGCCTGAGTAGACCACGGGTGGCTTACTCTTGAGTAAACCCCCGCTCAGCTTACTCGTGAGTAGACACCCTGTCCGCTACTCACGCCTGTCGGCTTGTTGAATAATCCCCTCCATGCTGTTTGAGCAAAGGCTTCTCCCCAAACCTTCCTATGCTATTGTTAGTACTAAAGGTGCCACCACGAACGCACTTATCGACAGAGCTTCAATCAACCCCTCACGTGGAAATCCCAGGGAAATTCTCCTGCTTTTGCAAGTGAAAAAGAGTAGGAAAAACTGCCATGTGCAAGCTTACACGTGGTGATAAAACGAGAAGTTTCTGAACAGATGAGGCATGTTGCACCAGAGAGAAAAGCCCCCTTTGCTGCACTTAAAAATCAGCTTGGATAAGCTTGTAAAATGTAAAGAAGAAGATGGGGGGAACTTCATTCAAATGCTACACACCTCTTCAGTCTTAGGCCCCCTCAGCTTTTAGTTACCAGTAAAAATGCTCCGTGGTTGCAGGAACAGGTTAAAAAGCACCCCAGATCATGTTGGGCTTTGTGTTTTGTGTTGACGCAGAATTGTGTTTACGCAGATGCAAAAAACATGGATGTAAGAAATACCTTTAAAAGGTTAGAGTAGACGGGTAGAGCAACCCCCTCAGCGACTCATGAGTAGACCCCAGCTGCCATACATGCGAATTGGTTTACTCGTGAGTTGACCCTGGCAGCCTTACTCACGAGTAGACCCCGCTCAGCTTATGCCTGAGTAGACCACGAGTGGCTTACTCTTGAGTAGACCCCCGCTCAGCTAACTCATGAGTAGACACCCTGTCCGCTACTCACGCCTGTCGGCTTGTTGAATAATCCCCTCCATGCTGTTTGAGCAAAGGCTTCTCCCCAAACCTTCCTATGATATTGTTAGTACTAAAGGTGCCACCACGAACGCACTTATCGACAGAGCTTCAATCAACCCCTCACGTGGAAATCCCAGGGAAATTCTCCTGCTTTTGCAAGTGAAAAAGAGTAGGAAAAACTGCCATGTGCAAGCTTACACGTGGTGATAAAACGAGAAGTTTCTGAACAGATGAGGCATGTTGCACCAGAGAGAAAAGCCCCCTTTGCTGCACTTAAAAATCAGCTTGGATAAGCTTGTAAAATGTAAAGAAGAAGATGGGGGGAACTTCATTCAAATGCTACACACCTCTTCAGTCTTAGGGCCCCTCAGCTTTTAGTTACCAGTAAAAATGCTCCGTGGTTGCAGGAACAGGTTAAAAAGCACCCCAGATCATGTTGGGCTTTGTGTTTTGTGTTGACGCAGAATAGTGTACACGCAGATGCAAAAAACATGGATGTAAGAAATAGCTTTAAAAGGTTAGAGTAGACGGGTAGAGCAACCCCCTCAGCGACTCACGAGTAGACCCCAGCTGCCATACATGCGAATTGCTTTACTCGTGAGTAGACCCTGGTAGCCTTACTCACGAGTAGACCCCGCTCAGCTTATGCCTGAGTAGACCACGGGTGGCTTACTCTTGAGTAGACCCCAGTTGGCTTACTCGTGAGTAGACACCCTGTCCGCTACTCACGCCTGTCGGCTTGTTGAATAATCCCCTCCATGCTGTTTGAGCAAAGGCTTCTCCCCAAACCTTCCTATGCTATTGTTAGTACTAAAGGTGCCACCACGAACGCACTTATCGACAGAGCTTCAATCAACCCCTCACGTGGAAATCCCAGGGAAATTCTCCTGCTTTTGCAAGTGAAAAAGAGTAGGAAAAACTGCCATGTGCAAGCTTACATGTGGTGATAAAACGAGAAGTTTCTGAACAGATGAGGCATGTTGCACCAGAGAGAAAAGCCCCCTTTGCTGCACTTAAAAATCAGCTTGGATAAGCTTGTAAAATGTAAAGAAGAAGATGGGGGGAACTTCATTCAATGCTACACACCTCTTCAGTCTTAGGCCCCCTCAGCTTTTAGTTACCAGTAAAAATGCTCCGTGGTTGCAGGAACAGGTTAAAAAGCACCCCAGATCATGTTGGGCTTTGTGTTTTGTGTTGACGCAGAATTGTGTTTACGCAGATGCAAAAAACATGGATGTAAGAAATACCTTTAAAAGGTTAGAGTAGACGGGTAGAGCAACCCCCTCAGCGACTCATGAGTAGACCCCAGCTGCCATACATGCGAATTGGTTTACTCGTGAGTTGACCCTGGCAGCCTTACTCACGAGTAGACCCCGCTCAGCTTATGCCTGAGTAGACCACGAGTGGCTTACTCTTGAGTAGACCCCAGTTGGCTTACTCGTGAGTAGACACCCTGTCCGCTACTCACGCCTGTCGGCTTGTTGAATAATCCCCTCCATGCTGTTTGAGCAAAGGCTTCTCCCCAAACCTTCCTATGCTATTGTTAGTACTAAAGGTGCCACCACGAACGCACTTATCGACAGAGCTTCAATCAACCCCTCACGTGGAAATCCCAGGGAAATTCTCCTGCTTTTGCAAGTGAAAAAGAGTAGGAAAAACTGCCATGTGCAAGCTTACACGTGGTGATAAAACGAGAAGTTTCTGAACAGATGAGGCATGTTGCACCAGAGAGAAAAGCCCCCTTTGCTGCACTTAAAAATCAGCTTGGATAAGCTTGTAAAATGTAAAGAAGAAGATGGGGGGAACTTCATTCAAATGCTACACACCTCTTCAGTCTTAGGGCCCCTCAGCTTTTAGTTACCAGTAAAAATGCTCCGTGGTTGCAGGAACAGGTTAAAAAGCACCCCAGATCATGTTGGGCTTTGTGTTTTGTGTTGACGCAGAATAGTGTACACGCAGATGCAAAAAACATGGATGTAAGAAATAGCTTTAAAAGGTTAGAGTAGACGGGTACAGCAACCCCCTCAGCGACTCACGAGTAGACCCCAGCTGCCATACATGCGAATTGGTTTACTCGTGAGTAGACCCTGGCAGCCTTACTCACGAGTAGACCCCGCTCAGCTTATGCCTGAGTAGACCACGGGTGGCTTACTCTTGAGTAAACCCCCGCTCAGCTTACTCGTGAGTAGACACCCTGTCCGCTACTCACGCCTGTCGGCTTGTTGAATAATCCCCTCCATGCTGTTTGAGCAAAGGCTTCTCCCAAAACCTTCCTATGCTATTGTTAGTACTAAAGGTGCCACCACGAACGCACTTATCGACAGAGCTTCAATCAACCCCTCACGTGGAAATCCCAGGGAAATTCTCCCGCTTTTGCAAGTGAAAAAGAGTAGGAAAAACTGCCATGTGCAAGCTTACACGTGGTGATAAAACGAGAAGTTTCTGAACAGATGAGGCATGTTGCACCAGAGAGAAAAGCCCCCTTTGCTGCACTTAAAAATCAGCTTGGATAAGCTTGTAAAATGTAAAGAAGAAGATGGGGGGAACTTCATTCAAATGCTACACACCTCTTCAGTCTTAGGCCCCCTCAGCTTTTAGTTACCAGTAAAAATGCTCCGTGGTTGCAGGAACAGGTTAAAAAGCACCCCAGATCATGTTGGGCTTTGTGTTTTGTTTTGACGCAGAATAGTGTACACGCAGATGCAAAAAACATGGATGTAAGAAATACCTTTAAAAGGTTAGAGTAGACGGGTAGAGCAACCCCCTCAGCGACTCACGAGTAGACCCCAGCTGCCATACATGCGAATTGCTTTACTCGTGAGTAGACCCTGGCAGCCTTACTCACGAGTAGACCCCGCTCAGCTTATGCCTGAGTAGACCACGGGTGGCTTACTCTTGAGTAAACCCCCGCTCAGCTTACTCGTGAGTAGACACCCTGTCCGCTACTCACGCCTGTCGGCTTGTTGAATAATCCCCTCCATGCTGTTTGAGCAAAGGCTTCTCCCAAAACCTTCCTATGCTATTGTTAGTACTAAAGGTGCCACCACGAACGCACTTATCGACCGAGCTTCAATGAACCCCTCACGTGGAAATCCCAGGGAAATTCTCCTGCTTTTGCAAGTGAAAAAGAGTAGGAAAAACTGCCATGTGCAAGCTTACACGTGGTGATAAAACGAGAAGTTTCTGAACAGATGAGGCATGTTGCACCAGAGAGAAAAGCCCCCTTTGCTGCACTTAAAAATCAGCTTGGATAAGCTTGTAAAATGTAAAGAAGAAGATGGGGGGAACTTCATTCAATGCTACACACCTCTTCAGTCTTAGGCCCCCTCAGCTTTTAGTTACCAGTAAAAATGCTCCGTGGTTGCAGGAACAGGTTAAAAAGCACCCCAGATCATGTTGGGCTTTGTGTTTTGTGTTGACGCAGAATAGTGTACACGCAGATGCAAAAAACATGGATGTAAGAAATACCTTTAAAAGGTTAGAGTAGACGGGTAGAGCAACCCCCTCAGCGACTCACGAGTAGACCCCAGCTGCCATACATGCGAATTGCTTTACTCGTGAGTAGACCCTGGCAGCCTTACTCACGAGTAGACCCCGCTCAGCTTATGCCTGAGTAGACCACGGGTGGCTTACTCTTGAGTAAACCCCCGCTCAGCTTACTCGTGAGTAGACACCCTGTCCGCTACTCACGCCTGTCGGCTTGTTGAATAATCCCCTCCATGCTGTTTGAGCAAAGGCTTCTCCCCAAACCTTCCTATGCTATTGTTAGTACTAAAGGTGCCACCACGAACGCACTTATCGACAGAGCTTCAATCAACCCCTCACGTGGAAATCCCAGGGAAATTCTCCCGCTTTTGCAAGTGAAAAAGAGTAGGAAAAACTGCCATGTGCAAGCTTACACGTGGTGATAAAACGAGAAGTTTCTGAACAGATGAGGCATGTTGCACCAGAGAGAAAAGCCCCCTTTGCTGCACTTAAAAATCAGCTTGGATAAGCTTGTAAAATGTAAAGAAGAAGATGGGGGGAACTTCATTCAATGCTACACACCTCTTCAGTCTTAGGCCCCCTCAGCTTTTAGTTACCAGTAAAAATGCTCCGTGGTTGCAGGAACAGGTTAAAAAGCACCCCAGATCATGTTGGGCTTTGTGTTTTGTGTTGACGCAGAATAGTGTACACGCAGATGCAAAAAACATGGATGTAAGAAATACCTTTAAAAGGTTAGAGTAGACGGGTAGAGCAACCCCCTCAGCGACTCACGAGTAGACCCCAGCTGCCATACATGCGAATTGCTTTACTCGTGAGTAGACCCTGGCAGCCTTACTCACGAGTAGACCCCGCTCAGCTTATGCCTGAGTAGACCACGGGTGGCTTACTCTTGAGTAAACCCCCGCTCAGCTTACTCGTGAGTAGACACCCTGTCCGCTACTCACGCCTGTCGGCTTGTTGAATAATCCCCTCCATGCTGTTTGAGCAAAGGCTTCTCCCCAAACCTTCCTATGCTATTGTTAGTACTAAAGGTGCCACCACGAACGCACTTATCGACAGAGCTTCAATCAACCCCTCACGTGGAAATCCCAGGGAAATTCTCCTGCTTTTGCAAGTGAAAAAGAGTAGGAAAAACTGCCATGTGCAAGCTTACACGTGGTGATAAAACGAGAAGTTTCTGAACAGATGAGGCATGTTGCACCAGAGAGAAAAGCCCCCTTTGCTGCACTTAAAAATCAGCTTGGATAAGCTTGTAAAATGTAAAGAAGAAGATGGGGGGAACTTCATTCAAATGCTACACACCTCTTCAGTCTTAGGCCCCCTCAGCTTTTAGTTACCAGTAAAAATGCTCCGTGGTTGCAGGAACAGGTTAAAAAGCACCCCAGATCATGTTGGGCTTTGTGTTTTGTGTTGACGCAGAATTGTGTTTACGCAGATGCAAAAAACATGGATGTAAGAAATACCTTTAAAAGGTTAGAGTAGACGGGTAGAGCAACCCCCTCAGCGACTCACGAGTAGACCCCAGCTGCCATACATGCGAATTGGTTTACTCGTGAGTTGACCCTGGCAGCCTTACTCACGAGTAGACCCCGCTCAGCTTATGCCTGAGTAGACCACGAGTGGCTTACTCTTGAGTAGACCCCCGCTCAGCTAACTCATGAGTAGACACCCTGTCCGCTACTCACGCCTGTCGGCTTGTTGAATAATCCCCTCCATGCTGTTTGAGCAAAGGCTTCTCCCCAAACCTTCCTATGATATTGTTAGTACTAAAGGTGCCACCACGAACGCACTTATCGACAGAGCTTCAATCAACCCCTCACGTGGAAATCCCAGGGACATTCTCCCGCTTTTGCAAGTGAAAAAGAGTAGGAAAAACTGCCATGTGCAAGCTTACACGTGGTGATAAAACGAGAAGTTTCTGAACAGATGAGGCATGTTGCACCAGAGAGAAAAGCCCCCTTTGCTGCACTTAAAAATCAGCTTGGATAAGCTTGTAAAATGTAAAGAAGAAGATGGGGGGAACTTCATTCAATGCTACACACCTCTTCAGTCTTAGGCCCCCTCAGCTTTTAGTTACCAGTAAAAATGCTCCGTGGTTGCAGGAACAGGTTAAAAAGCACCCCAGATCATGTTGGGCTTTGTGTTTTGTGTTGACGCAGAATAGTGTACACGCAGATGCAAAAAACATGGATGTAAGAAATACCTTTAAAAGGTTAGAGTAGACGGGTAGAGCAACCCCCTCAGCGACTCACGAGTAGACCCCAGCTGCCATACATGCGAATTGCTTTACTCGTGAGTAGACCCTGGCAGCCTTACTCACGAGTAGACCCCGCTCAGCTTATGCCTGAGTAGACCACGGGTGGCTTACTCTTGAGTAAACCCCCGCTCAGCTTACTCGTGAGTAGACACCCTGTCCGCTACTCACGCCTGTCGGCTTGTTGAATAATCCCCTCCATGCTGTTTGAGCAAAGGCTTCTCCCCAAACCTTCCTATGCTATTGTTAGTACTAAAGGTGCCACCACGAACGCACTTATCGACAGAGCTTCAATCAACCCCTCACGTGGAAATCCCAGGGAAATTCTCCTGCTTTTGCAAGTGAAAAAGAGTAGGAAAAACTGCCATGTGCAAGCTTACACGTGGTGATAAAACGAGAAGTTTCTGAACAGATGAGGCATGTTGCACCAGAGAGAAAAGCCCCCTTTGCTGCACTTAAAAATCAGCTTGGATAAGCTTGTAAAATGTAAAGAAGAAGATGGGGGGAACTTCATTCAAATGCTACACACCTCTTCAGTCTTAGGCCCCCTCAGCTTTTAGTTACCAGTAAAAATGCTCCGTGGTTGCAGGAACAGGTTAAAAAGCACCCCAGATCATGTTGGGCTTTGTGTTTTGTGTTGACGCAGAATTGTGTTTACGCAGATGCAAAAAACATGGATGTAAGAAATACCTTTAAAAGGTTAGAGTAGACGGGTAGAGCAACCCCCTCAGCGACTCACGAGTAGACCCCAGCTGCCATACATGCGAATTGGTTTACTCGTGAGTTGACCCTGGCAGCCTTACTCACGAGTAGACCCCGCTCAGCTTATGCCTGAGTAGACCACGAGTGGCTTACTCTTGAGTAGACCCCCGCTCAGCTAACTCATGAGTAGACACCCTGTCCGCTACTCACGCCTGTCGGCTTGTTGAATAATCCCCTCCATGCTGTTTGAGCAAAGGCTTCTCCCCAAACCTTCCTATGATATTGTTAGTACTAAAGGTGCCACCACGAACGCACTTATCGACAGAGCTTCAATCAACCCCTCACGTGGAAATCCCAGGGACATTCTCCCGCTTTTGCAAGTGAAAAAGAGTAGGAAAAACTGCCATGTGCAAGCTTACACGTGGTGATAAAACGAGAAGTTTCTGAACAGATGAGGCATGTTGCACCAGAGAGAAAAGCCCCCTTTGCTGCACTTAAAAATCAGCTTGGATAAGCTTGTAAAATGTAAAGAAGAAGATGGGGGGAACTTCATTCAATGCTACACACCTCTTCAGTCTTAGGCCCCCTCAGCTTTTAGTTACCAGTAAAAATGCTCCGTGGTTGCAGGAACAGGTTAAAAAGCACCCCAGATCATGTTGGGCTTTGTGTTTTGTGTTGACGCAGAATAGTGTACACGCAGATGCAAAAAACATGGATGTAAGAAATACCTTTAAAAGGTTAGAGTAGACGGGTAGAGCAACCCCCTCAGCGACTCACGAGTAGACCCCAGCTGCCATACATGCGAATTGCTTTACTCGTGAGTAGACCCTGGCAGCCTTACTCACGAGTAGACCCCGCTCAGCTTATGCCTGAGTAGACCACGGGTGGCTTACTCTTGAGTAAACCCCCGCTCAGCTTACTCGTGAGTAGACACCCTGTCCGCTACTCACGCCTGTCGGCTTGTTGAATAATCCCCTCCATGCTGTTTGAGCAAAGGCTTCTCCCCAAACCTTCCTATGCTATTGTTAGTACTAAAGGTGCCACCACGAACGCACTTATCGACAGAGCTTCAATCAACCCCTCACGTGGAAATCCCAGGGAAATTCTCCTGCTTTTGCAAGTGAAAAAGAGTAGGAAAAACTGCCATGTGCAAGCTTACACGTGGTGATAAAACGAGAAGTTTCTGAACAGATGAGGCATGTTGCACCAGAGAGAAAAGCCCCCTTTGCTGCACTTAAAAATCAGCTTGGATAAGCTTGTAAAATGTAAAGAAGAAGATGGGGGGAACTTCATTCAAATGCTACACACCTCTTCAGTCTTAGGCCCCCTCAGCTTTTAGTTACCAGTAAAAATGCTCCGTGGTTGCAGGAACAGGTTAAAAAGCACCCCAGATCATGTTGGGCTTTGTGTTTTGTGTTGACGCAGAATTGTGTTTACGCAGATGCAAAAAACATGGATGTAAGAAATACCTTTAAAAGGTTAGAGTAGACGGGTAGAGCAACCCCCTCAGCGACTCACGAGTAGACCCCAGCTGCCATACATGCGAATTGGTTTACTCGTGAGTTGACCCTGGCAGCCTTACTCACGAGTAGACCCCGCTCAGCTTATGCCTGAGTAGACCACGAGTGGCTTACTCTTGAGTAGACCCCCGCTCAGCTAACTCATGAGTAGACACCCTGTCCGCTACTCACGCCTGTCGGCTTGTTGAATAATCCCCTCCATGCTGTTTGAGCAAAGGCTTCTCCCAAAACCTTCCTATGATATTGTTAGTACTAAAGGTGCCACCACGAACGCACTTATCGACAGAGCTTCAATCAACCCCTCACGTGGAAATCCCAGGGAAATTCTCCTGCTTTTGCAAGTGAAAAAGAGTAGGAAAAACTGCCATGTGCAAGCTTACACGTGGTGATAAAACGAGAAGTTTCTGAACAGATGAGGCATGTTGCAACAGAGAGAAAAGCCCCCTTTGCTGCACTTAAAAATCAGCTTGGATAAGCTTGTAAAATGTAAAGAAGAAGATGGGGGGAACTTCATTCAAATGCTACACACCTCTTCAGTCTTAGGGCCCCTCAGCTTTTAGTTACCAGTAAAAATGCTCCGTGGTTGCAGGAACAGGTTAAAAAGCACCCCAGATCATGTTGGGCTTTGTGTTTTGTGTTGACGCAGAATAGTGTACACGCAGATGCAAAAAACATGGATGTAAGAAATAGCTTTAAAAGGTTAGAGTAGACGGGTAGAGCAACCCCCTCAGCGACTCACGAGTAGACCCCAGCTGCCATACATGCGAATTGGTTTACTCGTGAGTAGACCCTGGCAGCCTTACTCACGAGTAGACCCCGCTCAGCTTATGCCTGAGTAGACCACGGGTGGCTTACTCTTGAGTAAACCCCCGCTCAGCTTACTCGTGAGTAGACACCCTGTCCGCTACTCACGCCTGTCGGCTTGTTGAATAATCCCCTCCATGCTGTTTGAGCAAAGGCTTCTCCCAAAACCTTCCTATGATATTGTTAGTACTAAAGGTGCCACCACGAACGCACTTATCGACAGAGCTTCAATCAACCCCTCACGTGGAAATCCCAGGGAAATTCTCCTGCTTTTGCAAGTGAAAAAGAGTAGGAAAAACTGCCATGTGCAAGCTTACACGTGGTGATAAAACGAGAAGTTTCTGAACAGATGAGGCATGTTGCACCAGAGAGAAAAGCCCCCTTTGCTGCACTTAAAAATCAGCTTGGATAAGCTTGTAAAATGTAAAGAAGAAGATGGGGGGAACTTCATTCAAATGCTACACACCTCTTCAGTCTTAGGGCCCCTCAGCTTTTAGTTACCAGTAAAAATGCTCCGTGGTTGCAGGAACAGGTTAAAAAGCACCCCAGATCATGTTGGGCTTTGTGTTTTGTGTTGACGCAGAATAGTGTACACGCAGATGCAAAAAACATGGATGTAAGAAATAGCTTTAAAAGGTTAGAGTAGACGGGTAGAGCAACCCCCTCAGCGACTCACGAGTAGACCCCAGCTGCCATACGTGTGAATTGGTTTACTCGTGAGTTGACCCTGGCAGCCTTACTCACGAGTAGACCCCGCTCAGCTTATGCCTGAGTAGACCACGAGTGGCTTACTCTTGAGTAGACCCCCGCTCAGCTAACTCATGAGTAGACACCCTGTCCGCTACTCACGCCTGTCGGCTTGTTGAATAATCCCCTCCATGCTGTTTGAGCAAAGGCTTCTCCCAAAACCTTCCTATGATATTGTTAGTACTAAAGGTGCCACCACGAACGCACTTATCGACAGAGCTTCAATCAACCCCTCACGTGGAAATCCCAGGGAAATTCTCCTGCTTTTGCAAGTGAAAAAGAGTAGGAAAAACTGCCATGTGCAAGCTTACACGTGGTGATAAAACGAGAAATTTCTGAACAGATGAGGCATGTTGCAACAGAGAGAAAAGCCCCCTTTGCTGCACTTAAAAATCAGCTTGGATAAGCTTGTAAAATGTAAAGAAGAAGATGGGGGGAACTTCATTCAAATGCTACACACCTCTTCAGTCTTAGGGCCCCTCAGCTTTTAGTTACCAGTAAAAATGCTCCGTGGTTGCAGGAACAGGTTAAAAAGCACCCCAGATCATGTTGGGCTTTGTGTTTTGTGTTGACGCAGAATAGTGTACACGCAGATGCAAAAAACATGGATGTAAGAAATAGCTTTAAAAGGTTAGAGTAGACGGGTAGAGCAACCCCCTCAGCGACTCACGAGTAGACCCCAGCTGCCATACATGCGAATTGGTTTACTCGTGAGTAGACCCTGGCAGCCTTACTCACGAGTAGACCCCGCTCAGCTTATGCCTGAGTAGACCACGGGTGGCTTACTCTTGAGTAAACCCCCGCTCAGCTTACTCGTGAGTAGACACCCTGTCCGCTACTCACGCCTGTCGGCTTGTTGAATAATCCCCTCCATGCTGTTTGAGCAAAGGCTTCTCCCAAAACCTTCCTATGATATTGTTAGTACTAAAGGTGCCACCACGAACGCACTTATCGACAGAGCTTCAATCAACCCCTCACGTGGAAATCCCAGGGAAATTCTCCTGCTTTTGCAAGTGAAAAAGAGTAGGAAAAACTGCCATGTGCAAGCTTACACGTGGTGATAAAACGAGAAGTTTCTGAACAGATGAGGCATGTTGCACCAGAGAGAAAAGCCCCCTTTGCTGCACTTAAAAATCAGCTTGGATAAGCTTGTAAAATGTAAAGAAGAAGATGGGGGGAACTTCATTCAAATGCTACACACCTCTTCAGTCTTAGGGCCCCTCAGCTTTTAGTTACCAGTAAAAATGCTCCGTGGTTGCAGGAACAGGTTAAAAAGCACCCCAGATCATGTTGGGCTTTGTGTTTTGTGTTGACGCAGAATAGTGTACACGCAGATGCAAAAAACATGGATGTAAGAAATAGCTTTAAAAGGTTAGAGTAGACGGGTAGAGCAACCCCCTCAGCGACTCACGAGTAGACCCCAGCTGCCATACGTGTGAATTGGTTTACTCGTGAGTTGACCCTGGCAGCCTTACTCACGAGTAGACCCCGCTCAGCTTATGCCTGAGTAGACCACGAGTGGCTTACTCTTGAGTAGACCCCCGCTCAGCTAACTCATGAGTAGACACCCTGTCCGCTACTCACGCCTGTCGGCTTGTTGAATAATCCCCTCCATGCTGTTTGAGCAAAGGCTTCTCCCAAAACCTTCCTATGATATTGTTAGTACTAAAGGTGCCACCACGAACGCACTTATCGACAGAGCTTCAATCAACCCCTCACGTGGAAATCCCAGGGAAATTCTCCTGCTTTTGCAAGTGAAAAAGAGTAGGAAAAACTGCCATGTGCAAGCTTACACGTGGTGATAAAACGAGAAGTTTCTGAACAGATGAGGCATGTTGCAACAGAGAGAAAAGCCCCCTTTGCTGCACTTAAAAATCAGCTTGGATAAGCTTGTAAAATGTAAAGAAGAAGATGGGGGGAACTTCATTCAAATGCTACACACCTCTTCAGTCTTAGGGCCCCTCAGCTTTTAGTTACCAGTAAAAATGCTCCGTGGTTGCAGGAACAGGTTAAAAAGCACCCCAGATCATGTTGGGCTTTGTGTTTTGTGTTGACGCAGAATAGTGTACACGCAGATGCAAAAAACATGGATGTAAGAAATAGCTTTAAAAGGTTAGAGTAGACGGGTAGAGCAACCCCCTCAGCGACTCACGAGTAGACCCCAGCTGCCATACATGCGAATTGGTTTACTCGTGAGTAGACCCTGGCAGCCTTACTCACGAGTAGACCCCGCTCAGCTTATGCCTGAGTAGACCACGGGTGGCTTACTCTTGAGTAAACCCCCGCTCAGCTTACTCGTGAGTAGACACCCTGTCCGCTACTCACGCCTGTCGGCTTGTTGAATAATCCCCTCCATGCTGTTTGAGCAAAGGCTTCTCCCAAAACCTTCCTATGATATTGTTAGTACTAAAGGTGCCACCACGAACGCACTTATCGACAGAGCTTCAATCAACCCCTCACGTGGAAATCCCAGGGAAATTCTCCTGCTTTTGCAAGTGAAAAAGAGTAGGAAAAACTGCCATGTGCAAGCTTACACGTGGTGATAAAACGAGAAGTTTCTGAACAGATGAGGCATGTTGCAACAGAGAGAAAAGCCCCCTTTGCTGCACTTAAAAATCAGCTTGGATAAGCTTGTAAAATGTAAAGAAGAAGATGGGGGGAACTTCATTCAAATGCTACACACCTCTTCAGTCTTAGGGCCCCTCAGCTTTTAGTTACCAGTAAAAATGCTCCGTGGTTGCAGGAACAGGTTAAAAAGCACCCCAGATCATGTTGGGCTTTGTGTTTTGTGTTGACGCAGAATAGTGTACACGCAGATGCAAAAAACATGGATGTAAGAAATAGCTTTAAAAGGTTAGAGTAGACGGGTAGAGCAACCCCCTCAGCGACTCACGAGTAGACCCCAGCTGCCATACATGCGAATTGGTTTACTCGTGAGTAGACCCTGGCAGCCTTACTCACGAGTAGACCCCGCTCAGCTTATGCCTGAGTAGACCACGGGTGGCTTACTCTTGAGTAAACCCCCGCTCAGCTTACTCGTGAGTAGACACCCTGTCCGCTACTCACGCCTGTCGGCTTGTTGAATAATCCCCTCCATGCTGTTTGAGCAAAGGCTTCTCCCCAAACCTTCCTATGCTATTGTTAGTACTAAAGGTGCCACCACGAACGCACTTATCGACAGAGCTTCAATCAACCCCTCACGTGGAAATCCCAGGGAAATTCTCCCGCTTTTGCAAGTGAAAAAGAGTAGGAAAAACTGCCATGTGCAAGCTTACACGTGGTGATAAAACGAGAAGTTTCTGAACAGATGAGGCATGTTGCACCAGAGAGAAAAGCCCCCTTTGCTGCACTTAAAAATCAGCTTGGATAAGCTTGTAAAATGTAAAGAAGAAGATGGGGGGAACTTCATTCAAATGCTACACACCTCTTCAGTCTTAGGCCACCTCAGCTTTTAGTTACCAGTAAAAATGCTCCGTGGTTGCAGGAACAGGTTAAAAAGCACCCCAGATCATGTTGGGCTTTGTGTTTTGTGTTGACGCAGAATTGTGTTTACGCAGATGCAAAAAACATGGATGTAAGAAATAGCTTTAAAAGGTTAGAGTAGACGGGTAGAGCAACCCCCTCAGCGACTCACGAGTAGACCCCAGCTGCCATACATGCGAATTGGTTTACTCGTGAGTAGACCCTGGCAGCCTTACTCACGAGTAGACCCCGCTCAGCTTATGCCTGAGTAGACCACGGGTGGCTTACTCTTGAGTAGACCCCAGTTGGCTTACTCGTGAGTAGACACCCTGTCCGCTACTCACGCCTGTCGGCTTGTTGAATAATCCCCTCCATGCTGTTTGAGCAAAGGCTTCTCCCAAAACCTTCCTATGCTATTGTTAGTACTAAAGGTGCCACCACGAACGCACTTATCGACAGAGCTTCAATCAACCCCTCACGTGGAAATCCCAGGGAAATTCTCCTGCTTTTGCAAGTGAAAAAGAGTAGGAAAAACTGCCATGTGCAAGCTTACACGTGGTGATAAAACGAGAAGTTTCTGAACAGATGAGGCATGTTGCACCAGAGAGAAAAGCCCCCTTTGCTGCACTTAAAAATCAGCTTGGATAAGCTTGTAAAATGTAAAGAAGAAGATGGGGGGAACTTCATTCAATGCTACACACCTCTTCAGTCTTAGGCCCCCTCAGCTTTTAGTTACCAGTAAAAATGCTCCGTGGTTGCAGGAACAGGTTAAAAAGCACCCCAGATCATGTTGGGCTTTGTGTTTTGTGTTGACGCAGAATAGTGTACACGCAGATGCAAAAAACATGGATGTAAGAAATAGCTTTAAAAGGTTAGAGTAGACGGGTAGAGCAACCCCCTCAGCGACTCACGAGTAGACCCCAGCTGCCATACATGCGAATTGGTTTACTCGTGAGTAGACCCTGGCAGCCTTACTCACGAGTAGACCCCGCTCAGCTTATGCCTGAGTAGACCACGGGTGGCTTACTCTTGAGTAGACCCCAGTTGGCTTACTCGTGAGTAGACACCCTGTCCGCTACTCACGCCTGTCGGCTTGTTGAATAATCCCCTCCATGCTGTTTGAGCAAAGGCTTCTCCCAAAACCTTCCTATGCTATTGTTAGTACTAAAGGTGCCACCACGAACGCACTTATCGACAGAGCTTCAATCAACCCCTCACGTGGAAATCCCAGGGAAATTCTCCTGCTTTTGCAAGTGAAAAAGAGTAGGAAAAACTGCCATGTGCAAGCTTACACGTGGTGATAAAACGAGAAGTTTCTGAACAGATGAGGCATGTTGCACCAGAGAGAAAAGCCCCCTTTGCTGCACTTAAAAATCAGCTTGGATAAGCTTGTAAAATGTAAAGAAGAAGATGGGGGGAACTTCATTCAATGCTACACACCTCTTCAGTCTTAGGCCCCCTCAGCTTTTAGTTACCAGTAAAAATGCTCCGTGGTTGCAGGAACAGGTTAAAAAGCACCCCAGATCATGTTGGGCTTTGTGTTTTGTGTTGACGCAGAATTGTGTTTACGCAGATGCAAAAAACATGGATGTAAGAAATACCTTTAAAAGGTTAGAGTAGACGGGTAGAGCAACCCCCTCAGCGACTCACGAGTAGACCCCAGCTGCCATACATGCGAATTGGTTTACTCGTGAGTTGACCCTGGCAGCCTTACTCACGAGTAGACCCCGCTCAGCTTATGCCTGAGTAGACCACGAGTGGCTTACTCTTGAGTAGACCCCCGCTCAGCTAACTCATGAGTAGACACCCTGTCCGCTACTCACGCCTGTCGGCTTGTTGAATAATCCCCTCCATGCTGTTTGAGCAAAGGCTTCTCCCCAAACCTTCCTATGATATTGTTAGTACTAAAGGTGCCACCACGAACGCACTTATCGACAGAGCTTCAATCAACCCCTCACGTGGAAATCCCAGGGAAATTCTCCTGCTTTTGCAAGTGAAAAAGAGTAGGAAAAACTGCCATGTGCAAGCTTACACGTGGTGATAAAACGAGAAGTTTCTGAACAGATGAGGCATGTTGCAACAGAGAGAAAAGCCCCCTTTGCTGCACTTAAAAATCAGCTTGGATAAGCTTGTAAAATGTAAAGAAGAAGATGGGGGGAACTTCATTCAAATGCTACACACCTCTTCAGTCTTAGGGCCCCTCAGCTTTTAGTTACCAGTAAAAATGCTCCGTGGTTGCAGGAACAGGTTAAAAAGCACCCCAGATCATGTTGAGCTTTGTGTTTTGTGTTGACGCAGAATAGTGTACACGCAGATGCAAAAAACATGGATGTAAGAAATAGCTTTAAAAGGTTAGAGTAGACGGGTAGAGCAACCCCCTCAGCGACTCACGAGTAGACCCCAGCTGCCATACATGCGAATTGCTTTACTCGTGAGTAGACCCTGGCAGCCTTACTCACGAGTAGACCCCGCTCAGCTTATGCCTGAGTAGACCACGGGTGGCTTACTCTTGAGTAGACCCCAGTTGGCTTACTCGTGAGTAGACACCCTGTCCGCTACTCACGCCTGTCGGCTTGTTGAATAATCCCCTCCATGCTGTTTGAGCAAAGGCTTCTCCCAAAACCTTCCTATGATATTGTTAGTACTAAAGGTGCCACCACGAACGCACTTATCGACAGATCTTCAATCAACCCCTCACGTGGAAATCCCAGGGAAATTCTCCTGCTTTTGCAAGTGAAAAAGAGTAGGAAAAACTGCCATGTGCAAGCTTACACGTGGTGATAAAACGAGAAGTTTCTGAACAGATGAGGCATGTTGCACCAGAGAGAAAAGCCCCCTTTGCTGCACTTAAAAATCAGCTTGGATAAGCTTGTAAAATGTAAAGAAGAAGATGGGGGGAACTTCATTCAAATGCTACACACCTCTTCAGTCTTAGGCCCCCTCAGCTTTTAGTTACCAGTAAAAATGCTCCGTGGTTGCAGGAACAGGTTAAAAAGCACCCCAGATCATGTTGGGCTTTGTGTTTTGTGTTGACGCAGAATAGTGTACACGCAGATGCAAAAAACATGGATGTAAGAAATAGCTTTAAAAGGTTAGAGTAGACGGGTAGAGCAACCCCCTCAGCGACTCACGAGTAGACCCCAGCTGCCATACATGCGAATTGGTTTACTCGTGAGTAGACCCTGGCAGCCTTACTCACGAGTAGACCACGCTCAGCTTATGCCTGAGTAGACCACGGGTGGCTTACTCTTGAGTAAACCCCCGCTCAGCTTACTCGTGAGTAGACACCCTGTCCGCTACTCACGCCTGTCGGCTTGTTGAATAATCCCCTCCATGGTGTTTGAGCAAAGGCTTCTCCCAAAACCTTCCTATGCTATTGTTAGTACTAAAGGTGCCACCACGAACGCACTTATCGACAGAGCTTCAATCAACCCCTCACGTGGAAATCCCAGGGAAATTCTCCTGCTTTTGCAAGTGAAAAAGAGTAGGAAAAACTGCCATGTGCAAGCTTACACGTGGTGATAAAACGAGAAGTTTCTGAACAGATGAGGCATGTTGCACCAGAGAGAAAAGCCCCCTTTGCTGCACTTAAAAATCTGCTTGGATAAGCTTGTAAAATGTAAAGAAGAAGATGGGGGGAACTTCATTCAAATGCTACACACCTCTTCAGTCTTAGGCCCCCTCAGCTTTTAGTTACCAGTAAAAATGCTCCGTGGTTGCAGGAACAGGTTAAAAAGCACCCCAGATCATGTTGGGCTTTGTGTTTTGTGTTGACGCAGAATAGTGTACACGCAGATGCAAAAAACATGGATGTAAGAAATACCTTTAAAAGGTTAGAGTAGACGGGTAGAGCAACCCCCTCAGCGACTCACGAGTAGACCCCAGCTGCCATACATGCGAATTGCTTTACTCGTGAGTAGACCCTGGCAGCCTTACTCACGAGTAGACCCCGCTCAGCTTATGCCTGAGTAGACCACGGGTGGCTTACTCTTGAGTAGACCCCAGTTGGCTTACTCGTGAGTAGACACCCTGTCCGCTACTCACGCCTGTCGGCTTGTTGAATAATCCCCTCCATGCTGTTTGAGCAAAGGCTTCTCCCAAAACCTTCCTATGCTATTGTTAGTACTAAAGGTGCCACCACGAACGCACTTATCGACAGATCTTCAATCAACCCCTCACGTGGAAATCCCAGGGAAATTCTCCTGCTTTTGCAAGTGAAAAAGAGTAGGAAAAACTGCCATGTGCAAGCTTACACGTGGTGATAAAACGAGAAGTTTCTGAACAGATGAGGCATGTTGCACCAGAGAGAAAAGCCCCCTTTGCTGCACTTAAAAATCAGCTTGGATAAGCTTGTAAAATGTAAAGAAGAAGATGGGGGGAACTTCATTCAAATGCTACACACCTCTTCAGTCTTAGGCCCCCTCAGCTTTTAGTTACCAGTAAAAATGCTCCGTGGTTGCAGGAACAGGTTAAAAAGCACCCCAGATCATGTTGGGCTTTGTGTTTTGTGTTGACGCAGAATAGTGTACACGCAGATGCAAAAAACATGGATGTAAGAAATAGCTTTAAAAGGTTAGAGTAGACGGGTAGAGCAACCCCCTCAGCGACTCACGAGTAGACCCCAGCTGCCATACATGCGAATTGGTTTACTCGTGAGTAGACCCTGGCAGCCTTACTCACGAGTAGACCCCGCTCAGCTTATGCCTGAGTAGACCACGGGTGGCTTACTCTTGAGTAGACCCCAGTTGGCTTACTCGTGAGTAGACACCCTGTCCGCTACTCACGCCTGTCGGCTTGTTGAATAATCCCCTCCATGCTGTTTGAGCAAAGGCTTCTCCCAAAACCTTCCTATGCTATTGTTAGTACTAAAGGTGCCACCACGAACGCACTTATCGACAGAGCTTCAATCAACCCCTCACGTGGAAATCCCAGGGAAATTCTCCTGCTTTTGCAAGTGAAAAAGAGTAGGAAAAACTGCCATGTGCAAGCTTACACGTGGTGATAAAACGAGAAGTTTCTGAACAGATGAGGCATGTTGCACCAGAGAGAAAAGCCCCCTTTGCTGCACTTAAAAATCAGCTTGGATAAGCTTGTAAAATGTAAAGAAGAAGATGGGGGGAACTTCATTCAATGCTACACACCTCTTCAGTCTTAGGCCCCCTCAGCTTTTAGTTACCAGTAAAAATGCTCCGTGGTTGCAGGAACAGGTTAAAAAGCACCCCAGATCATGTTGGGCTTTGTGTTTTGTGTTGACGCAGAATTGTGTTTACGCAGATGCAAAAAACATGGATGTAAGAAATACCTTTAAAAGGTTAGAGTAGACGGGTAGAGCAACCCCCTCAGCGACTCACGAGTAGACCCCAGCTGCCATACATGCGAATTGGTTTACTCGTGAGTTGACCCTGGCAGCCTTACTCACGAGTAGACCCCGCTCAGCTTATGCCTGAGTAGACCACGAGTGGCTTACTCTTGAGTAGACCCCCGCTCAGCTAACTCATGAGTAGACACCCTGTCCGCTACTCACGCCTGTCGGCTTGTTGAATAATCCCCTCCATGCTGTTTGAGCAAAGGCTTCTCCCCAAACCTTCCTATGATATTGTTAGTACTAAAGGTGCCACCACGAACGCACTTATCGACAGAGCTTCAATCAACCCCTCACGTGGAAATCCCAGGGAAATTCTCCTGCTTTTGCAAGTGAAAAAGAGTAGGAAAAACTGCCATGTGCAAGCTTACACGTGGTGATAAAACGAGAAGTTTCTGAACAGATGAGGCATGTTGCACCAGAGAGAAAAGCCCCCTTTGCTGCACTTAAAAATCTGCTTGGATAAGCTTGTAAAATGTAAAGAAGAAGATGGGGGGAACTTCATTCAAATGCTACACACCTCTTCAGTCTTAGGCCCCCTCAGCTTTTAGTTACCAGTAAAAATGCTCCGTGGTTGCAGGAACAGGTTAAAAAGCACCCCAGATCATGTTGGGCTTTGTGTTTTGTGTTGACGCAGAATAGTGTACACGCAGATGCAAAAAACATGGATGTAAGAAATACCTTTAAAAGGTTAGAGTAGACGGGTAGAGCAACCCCCTCAGCGACTCACGAGTAGACCCCAGCTGCCATACATGCGAATTGCTTTACTCGTGAGTAGACCCTGGCAGCCTTACTCACGAGTAGACCCCGCTCAGCTTATGCCTGAGTAGACCACGGGTGGCTTACTCTTGAGTAGACCCCAGTTGGCTTACTCGTGAGTAGACACCCTGTCCGCTACTCACGCCTGTCGGCTTGTTGAATAATCCCCTCCATGCTGTTTGAGCAAAGGCTTCTCCCAAAACCTTCCTATGCTATTGTTAGTACTAAAGGTGCCACCACGAACGCACTTATCGACAGATCTTCAATCAACCCCTCACGTGGAAATCCCAGGGAAATTCTCCTGCTTTTGCAAGTGAAAAAGAGTAGGAAAAACTGCCATGTGCAAGCTTACACGTGGTGATAAAACGAGAAGTTTCTGAACAGATGAGGCATGTTGCACCAGAGAGAAAAGCCCCCTTTGCTGCACTTAAAAATCAGCTTGGATAAGCTTGTAAAATGTAAAGAAGAAGATGGGGGGAACTTCATTCAAATGCTACACACCTCTTCAGTCTTAGGCCCCCTCAGCTTTTAGTTACCAGTAAAAATGCTCCGTGGTTGCAGGAACAGGTTAAAAAGCACCCCAGATCATGTTGGGCTTTGTGTTTTGTGTTGACGCAGAATAGTGTACACGCAGATGCAAAAAACATGGATGTAAGAAATAGCTTTAAAAGGTTAGAGTAGACGGGTAGAGCAACCCCCTCAGCGACTCACGAGTAGACCCCAGCTGTCATACATGCGAATTGGTTTACTCGTGAGTAGACCCTGGCAGCCTTACTCACGAGTAGACCCCGCTCAGCTTATGCCTGAGTAGACCACGGGTGGCTTACTCTTGAGTAAACCCCCGCTCAGCTTACTCGTGAGTAGACACCCTGTCCGCTACTCACGCCTGTCGGCTTGTTGAATAATCCCCTCCATGCTGTTTGAGCAAAGGCTTCTCCCAAAACCTTCCTATGCTATTGTTAGTACTAAAGGTGCCACCACGAACGCACTTATCGACAGAGCTTCAATCAACCCCTCACGTGGAAATCCCAGGGAAATTCTCCTGCTTTTGCAAGTGAAAAAGAGTAGGAAAAACTGCCATGTGCAAGCTTACACGTGGTGATAAAACGAGAAGTTTCTGAACAGATGAGGCATGTTGCACCAGAGAGAAAAGCCCCCTTTGCTGCACTTAAAAATCTGCTTGGATAAGCTTGTAAAATGTAAAGAAGAAGATGGGGGGAACTTCATTCAAATGCTACACACCTCTTCAGTCTTAGGCCCCCTCAGCTTTTAGTTACCAGTAAAAATGCTCCGTGGTTGCAGGAACAGGTTAAAAAGCACCCCAGATCATGTTGGGCTTTGTGTTTTGTGTTGACGCAGAATAGTGTACACGCAGATGCAAAAAACATGGATGTAAGAAATACCTTTAAAAGGTTAGAGTAGACGGGTAGAGCAACCCCCTCAGCGACTCACGAGTAGACCCCAGCTGCCATACATGCGAATTGCTTTACTCGTGAGTAGACCCTGGCAGCCTTACTCACGAGTAGACCGCGCTCAGCTTATGCCTGAGTAGACCACGGGTGGCTTACTCTTGAGTAGACCCCAGTTGGCTTACTCGTGAGTAGACACCCTGTCCGCTACTCACGCCTGTCGGCTTGTTGAATAATCCCCTCCATGGTGTTTGAGCAAAGGCTTCTCCCAAAACCTTCCTATGCTATTGTTAGTACTAAAGGTGCCACCACGAACGCACTTATCGACAGATCTTCAATCAACCCCTCACGTGGAAATCCCAGGGAAATTCTCCTGCTTTTGCAAGTGAAAAAGAGTAGGAAAAACTGCCATGTGCAAGCTTACACGTGGTGATAAAACGAGAAGTTTCTGAACAGATGAGGCATGTTGCACCAGAGAGAAAAGCCCCCTTTGCTGCACTTAAAAATCAGCTTGGATAAGCTTGTAAAATGTAAAGAAGAAGATGGGGGGAACTTCATTCAAATGCTACACACCTCTTCAGTCTTAGGCCCCCTCAGCTTTTAGTTACCAGTAAAAATGCTCCGTGGTTGCAGGAACAGGTTAAAAAGCACCCCAGATCATGTTGGGCTTTGTGTTTTGTGTTGACGCAGAATAGTGTACACGCAGATGCAAAAAACATGGATGTAAGAAATAGCTTTAAAAGGTTAGAGTAGACGGGTAGAGCAACCCCCTCAGCGACTCACGAGTAGACCCCAGCTGTCATACATGCGAATTGGTTTACTCGTGAGTAGACCCTGGCAGCCTTACTCACGAGTAGACCCCGCTCAGCTTATGCCTGAGTAGACCACGGGTGGCTTACTCTTGAGTAAACCCCCGCTCAGCTTACTCGTGAGTAGACACCCTGTCCGCTACTCACGCCTGTCGGCTTGTTGAATAATCCCCTCCATGCTGTTTGAGCAAAGGCTTCTCCCAAAACCTTCCTATGCTATTGTTAGTACTAAAGGTGCCACCACGAACGCACTTATCGACAGAGCTTCAATCAACCCCTCACGTGGAAATCCCAGGGAAATTCTCCTGCTTTTGCAAGTGAAAAAGAGTAGGAAAAACTGCCATGTGCAAGCTTACACGTGGTGATAAAACGAGAAGTTTCTGAACAGATGAGGCATGTTGCACCAGAGAGAAAAGCCCCCTTTGCTGCACTTAAAAATCTGCTTGGATAAGCTTGTAAAATGTAAAGAAGAAGATGGGGGGAACTTCATTCAAATGCTACACACCTCTTCAGTCTTAGGCCCCCTCAGCTTTTAGTTACCAGTAAAAATGCTCCGTGGTTGCAGGAACAGGTTAAAAAGCACCCCAGATCATGTTGGGCTTTGTGTTTTGTGTTGACGCAGAATAGTGTACACGCAGATGCAAAAAACATGGATGTAAGAAATAGCTTTAAAAGGTTAGAGTAGACGGGTAGAGCAACCCCCTCAGCGACTCACGAGTAGACCCCAGCTGCCATACATGCGAAATGGTTTACTCGTGAGTTGACCCTGGCAGCCTTACTCACGAGTAGACCCCGCTCAGCTTATGCCTGAGTAGACCACGGGTGGCTTACTCTTGAGTAAACCCCCGCTCAGCTTACTCGTGAGTAGACACCCTGTCCGCTACTCACGCCTGTCGGCTTGTTGAATAATCCCCTCCATGCTGTTTGAGCAAAGGCTTCTCCCAAAACCTTCCTATGCTATTGTTAGTACTAAAGGTGCCACCACGAACGCACTTATCGACAGAGCTTCAATCAACCCCTCACGTGGAAATCCCAGGGAAATTCTCCTGCTTTTGCAAGTGAAAAAGAGTAGGAAAAACTGCCATGTGCAAGCTTACACGTGGTGATAAAACGAGAAGTTTCTGAACAGATGAGGCATGTTGCACCAGAGAGAAAAGCCCCCTTTGCTGCACTTAAAAATCAGCTTGGATAAGCTTGTAAAATGTAAAGAAGAAGATGGGGGGAACTTCATTCAAATGCTACACACCTCTTCAGTCTTAGGCCCCCTCAGCTTTTAGTTACCAGTAAAAATGCTCCGTGGTTGCAGGAACAGGTTAAAAAGCACCCCAGATCATGTTGGGCTTTGTGTTTTGTGTTGACGCAGAATAGTGTACACGCAGATGCAAAAAACATGGATGTAAGAAATAGCTTTAAAAGGTTAGAGTAGACGGGTAGAGCAACCCCCTCAGCGACTCACGAGTAGACCCCAGCTGTCATACATGCGAATTGGTTTACTCGTGAGTAGACCCTGGCAGCCTTACTCACGAGTAGACCCCGCTCAGCTTATGCCTGAGTAGACCACGGGTGGCTTACTCTTGAGTAAACCCCCGCTCAGCTTACTCGTGAGTAGACACCCTGTCCGCTACTCACGCCTGTCGGCTTGTTGAATAATCCCCTCCATGCTGTTTGAGCAAAGGCTTCTCCCAAAACCTTCCTATGCTATTGTTAGTACTAAAGGTGCCACCACGAACGCACTTATCGACAGAGCTTCAATCAACCCCTCACGTGGAAATCCCAGGGAAATTCTCCTGCTTTTGCAAGTGAAAAAGAGTAGGAAAAACTGCCATGTGCAAGCTTACACGTGGTGATAAAACGAGAAGTTTCTGAACAGATGAGGCATGTTGCACCAGAGAGAAAAGCCCCCTTTGCTGCACTTAAAAATCTGCTTGGATAAGCTTGTAAAATGTAAAGAAGAAGATGGGGGGAACTTCATTCAAATGCTACACACCTCTTCAGTCTTAGGCCCCCTCAGCTTTTAGTTACCAGTAAAAATGCTCCGTGGTTGCAGGAACAGGTTAAAAAGCACCCCAGATCATGTTGGGCTTTGTGTTTTGTGTTGACGCAGAATAGTGTACACGCAGATGCAAAAAACATGGATGTAAGAAATAGCTTTAAAAGGTTAGAGTAGACGGGTAGAGCAACCCCCTCAGCGACTCACGAGTAGACCCCAGCTGCCATACATGCGAAATGGTTTACTCGTGAGTTGACCCTGGCAGCCTTACTCACGAGTAGACCCCGCTCAGCTTATGCCTGAGTAGACCACGGGTGGCTTACTCTTGAGTAAACCCCCGCTCAGCTTACTCGTGAGTAGACACCCTGTCCGCTACTCACGCCTGTCGGCTTGTTGAATAATCCCCTCCATGCTGTTTGAGCAAAGGCTTCTCCCAAAACCTTCCTATGCTATTGTTAGTACTAAAGGTGCCACCACGAACGCACTTATCGACAGAGCTTCAATCAACCCCTCACGTGGAAATCCCAGGGAAATTCTCCTGCTTTTGCAAGTGAAAAAGAGTAGGAAAAACTGCCATGTGCAAGCTTACACGTGGTGATAAAACGAGAAGTTTCTGAACAGATGAGGCATGTTGCACCAGAGAGAAAAGCCCCCTTTGCTGCACTTAAAAATCAGCTTGGATAAGCTTGTAAAATGTAAAGAAGAAGATGGGGGGAACTTCATTCAAATGCTACACACCTCTTCAGTCTTAGGCCCCCTCAGCTTTTAGTTACCAGTAAAAATGCTCCGTGGTTGCAGGAACAGGTTAAAAAGCACCCCAGATCATGTTGGGCTTTGTGTTTTGTGTTGACGCAGAATAGTTTACACGCAGATGCAAAAAACATGGATGTAAGAAATAGCTTTAAAAGGTTAGAGTAGACGGGTAGAGCAACCCCCTCAGCGACTCACGAGTAGACCCCAGCTGCCATACATGCGAATTGGTTTACTCGTGAGTTGACCCTGGCAGCCTTACTCACGAGTAGACCCCGCTCAGCTTATGCCTGAGTAGACCACGGGTGGCTTACTCTTGAGTAGACCCCAGTTGGCTTACTCGTGAGTAGACACCCTGTCCGCTACTCACGCCTGTCGGCTTGTTGAATAATCCCCTCCATGCTGTTTGAGCAAAGGCTTCTCCCAAAACCTTCCTATGCTATTGTTAGTACTAAAGGTGCCACCACGAACGCACTTATCGACAGATCTTCAATCAACCCCTCACGTGGAAATCCCAGGGAAATTCTCCTGCTTTTGCAAGTGAAAAAGAGTAGGAAAAACTGCCATGTGCAAGCTTACACGTGGTGATAAAACGAGAAGTTTCTGAACAGATGAGGCATGTTGCACCAGAGAGAAAAGCCCCCTTTGCTGCACTTAAAAATCAGCTTGGATAAGCTTGTAAAATGTAAAGAAGAAGATGGGGGGAACTTCATTCAAATGCTACACACCTCTTCAGTCTTAGGCCCCCTCAGCTTTTAGTTACCAGTAAAAATGCTCCGTGGTTGCAGGAACAGGTTAAAAAGCACCCCAGATCATGTTGGGCTTTGTGTTTTGTGTTCATGCAGAATAGTGTTTACGCAGATGCAAAAAACATGGATGTAAGAAATAGCTTTAAAAGGTTAGAGTAGACGGGTAGAGCAACCCCCTCAGCGACTCACGAGTAGACCCCAGCTGCCATACATGCGAATTGGTTTACTCGTGAGTTGACCCTGGCAGCCTTACTCACGAGTAGACCCCGCTCAGCTTATGCCTGAGTAGACCACGGGTGGCTTACTCTTGAGTAAACCCCCGCTCAGCTTACTCGTGAGTAGACACCCTGTCCGCTACTCACGCCTGTCGGCTTGTTGAATAATCCCCTCCATGCTGTTTGAGCAAAGGCTTCTCCCCAAACCTTCCTATGCTATTGTTAGTACTAAAGGTGCCACCACGAACGCACTTATCGACAGAGCTTCAATCAACCCCTCACGTGGAAATCCCAGGGAAATTCTCCTGCTTTTGCAAGTGAAAAAGAGTAGGAAAAACTGCCATGTGCAAGCTTACACGTGGTGATAAAACGAGAAGTTTCTGAACAGATGAGGCATGTTGCACCAGAGAGAAAAGCCCCCTTTGCTGCACTTAAAAATCAGCTTGGATAAGCTTGTAAAATGTAAAGAAGAAGATGGGGGAACTTCATTCAAATGCTACACACCTCTTCAGTCTTAGGCCCCCTCAGCTTTTAGTTACCAGTAAAAATGCTCCGTGGTTGCAGGAACAGGTTAAAAAGCACCCCAGATCATGTTGGGCTTTGTGTTTTGTGTTGACGCAGAATAGTGTACACGCAGATGCAAAAAACATGGATGTAAGAAATAGCTTTAAAAGGTTAGAGTAGACGGGTAGAGCAACCCCCTCAGCGACTCACGAGTAGACCCCAGCTGTCATACATGCGAATTGGTTTACTCGTGAGTAGACCCTGGCAGCCTTACTCACGAGTAGACCCCGCTCAGCTTATGCCTGAGTAGACCACGGGTGGCTTACTCTTGAGTAAACCCCCGCTCAGCTTACTCGTGAGTAGACACCCTGTCCGCTACTCACGCCTGTCGGCTTGTTGAATAATCCCCTCCATGCTGTTTGAGCAAAGGCTTCTCCCAAAACCTTCCTATGCTATTGTTAGTACTAAAGGTGCCACCACGAACGCACTTATCGACAGAGCTTCAATCAACCCCTCACGTGGAAATCCCAGGGAAATTCTCCTGCTTTTGCAAGTGAAAAAGAGTAGGAAAAACTGCCATGTGCAAGCTTACACGTGGTGATAAAACGAGAAGTTTCTGAACAGATGAGGCATGTTGCACCAGAGAGAAAAGCCCCCTTTGCTGCACTTAAAAATCTGCTTGGATAAGCTTGTAAAATGTAAAGAAGAAGATGGGGGGAACTTCATTCAAATGCTACACACCTCTTCAGTCTTAGGCCCCCTCAGCTTTTAGTTACCAGTAAAAATGCTCCGTGGTTGCAGGAACAGGTTAAAAAGCACCCCAGATCATGTTGGGCTTTGTGTTTTGTGTTGACGCAGAATAGTGTACACGCAGATGCAAAAAACATGGATGTAAGAAATAGCTTTAAAAGGTTAGAGTAGACGGGTAGAGCAACCCCCTCAGCGACTCACGAGTAGACCCCAGCTGCCATACATGCGAAATGGTTTACTCGTGAGTTGACCCTGGCAGCCTTACTCACGAGTAGACCCCGCTCAGCTTATGCCTGAGTAGACCACGGGTGGCTTACTCTTGAGTAAACCCCCGCTCAGCTTACTCGTGAGTAGACACCCTGTCCGCTACTCACGCCTGTCGGCTTGTTGAATAATCCCCTCCATGCTGTTTGAGCAAAGGCTTCTCCCAAAACCTTCCTATGCTATTGTTAGTACTAAAGGTGCCACCACGAACGCACTTATCGACAGAGCTTCAATCAACCCCTCACGTGGAAATCCCAGGGAAATTCTCCTGCTTTTGCAAGTGAAAAAGAGTAGGAAAAACTGCCATGTGCAAGCTTACACGTGGTGATAAAACGAGAAGTTTCTGAACAGATGAGGCATGTTGCACCAGAGAGAAAAGCCCCCTTTGCTGCACTTAAAAATCAGCTTGGATAAGCTTGTAAAATGTAAAGAAGAAGATGGGGGGAACTTCATTCAAATGCTACACACCTCTTCAGTCTTAGGCCCCCTCAGCTTTTAGTTACCAGTAAAAATGCTCCGTGGTTGCAGGAACAGGTTAAAAAGCACCCCAGATCATGTTGGGCTTTGTGTTTTGTGTTGACGCAGAATAGTGTACACGCAGATGCAAAAAACATGGATGTAAGAAATAGCTTTAAAAGGTTAGAGTAGACGGGTAGAGCAACCCCCTCAGCGACTCACGAGTAGACCCCAGCTGTCATACATGCGAATTGGTTTACTCGTGAGTAGACCCTGGCAGCCTTACTCACGAGTAGACCCCGCTCAGCTTATGCCTGAGTAGACCACGGGTGGCTTACTCTTGAGTAAACCCCCGCTCAGCTTACTCGTGAGTAGACACCCTGTCCGCTACTCACGCCTGTCGGCTTGTTGAATAATCCCCTCCATGCTGTTTGAGCAAAGGCTTCTCCCAAAACCTTCCTATGCTATTGTTAGTACTAAAGGTGCCACCACGAACGCACTTATCGACAGAGCTTCAATCAACCCCTCACGTGGAAATCCCAGGGAAATTCTCCTGCTTTTGCAAGTGAAAAAGAGTAGGAAAAACTGCCATGTGCAAGCTTACACGTGGTGATAAAACGAGAAGTTTCTGAACAGATGAGGCATGTTGCACCAGAGAGAAAAGCCCCCTTTGCTGCACTTAAAAATCTGCTTGGATAAGCTTGTAAAATGTAAAGAAGAAGATGGGGGGAACTTCATTCAAATGCTACACACCTCTTCAGTCTTAGGCCCCCTCAGCTTTTAGTTACCAGTAAAAATGCTCCGTGGTTGCAGGAACAGGTTAAAAAGCACCCCAGATCATGTTGGGCTTTGTGTTTTGTGTTGACGCAGAATAGTGTACACGCAGATGCAAAAAACATGGATGTAAGAAATAGCTTTAAAAGGTTAGAGTAGACGGGTAGAGCAACCCCCTCAGCGACTCACGAGTAGACCCCAGCTGCCATACATGCGAAATGGTTTACTCGTGAGTTGACCCTGGCAGCCTTACTCACGAGTAGACCCCGCTCAGCTTATGCCTGAGTAGACCACGGGTGGCTTACTCTTGAGTAAACCCCCGCTCAGCTTACTCGTGAGTAGACACCCTGTCCGCTACTCACGCCTGTCGGCTTGTTGAATAATCCCCTCCATGCTGTTTGAGCAAAGGCTTCTCCCAAAACCTTCCTATGCTATTGTTAGTACTAAAGGTGCCACCACGAACGCACTTATCGACAGAGCTTCAATCAACCCCTCACGTGGAAATCCCAGGGAAATTCTCCTGCTTTTGCAAGTGAAAAAGAGTAGGAAAAACTGCCATGTGCAAGCTTACACGTGGTGATAAAACGAGAAGTTTCTGAACAGATGAGGCATGTTGCACCAGAGAGAAAAGCCCCCTTTGCTGCACTTAAAAATCAGCTTGGATAAGCTTGTAAAATGTAAAGAAGAAGATGGGGGGAACTTCATTCAAATGCTACACACCTCTTCAGTCTTAGGCCCCCTCAGCTTTTAGTTACCAGTAAAAATGCTCCGTGGTTGCAGGAACAGGTTAAAAAGCACCCCAGATCATGTTGGGCTTTGTGTTTTGTGTTGACGCAGAATAGTTTACACGCAGATGCAAAAAACATGGATGTAAGAAATAGCTTTAAAAGGTTAGAGTAGACGGGTAGAGCAACCCCCTCAGCGACTCACGAGTAGACCCCAGCTGCCATACATGCGAATTGGTTTACTCGTGAGTTGACCCTGGCAGCCTTACTCACGAGTAGACCCCGCTCAGCTTATGCCTGAGTAGACCACGGGTGGCTTACTCTTGAGTAGACCCCAGTTGGCTTACTCGTGAGTAGACACCCTGTCCGCTACTCACGCCTGTCGGCTTGTTGAATAATCCCCTCCATGCTGTTTGAGCAAAGGCTTCTCCCAAAACCTTCCTATGCTATTGTTAGTACTAAAGGTGCCACCACGAACGCACTTATCGACAGATCTTCAATCAACCCCTCACGTGGAAATCCCAGGGAAATTCTCCTGCTTTTGCAAGTGAAAAAGAGTAGGAAAAACTGCCATGTGCAAGCTTACACGTGGTGATAAAACGAGAAGTTTCTGAACAGATGAGGCATGTTGCACCAGAGAGAAAAGCCCCCTTTGCTGCACTTAAAAATCAGCTTGGATAAGCTTGTAAAATGTAAAGAAGAAGATGGGGGGAACTTCATTCAAATGCTACACACCTCTTCAGTCTTAGGCCCCCTCAGCTTTTAGTTACCAGTAAAAATGCTCCGTGGTTGCAGGAACAGGTTAAAAAGCACCCCAGATCATGTTGGGCTTTGTGTTTTGTGTTCATGCAGAATAGTGTTTACGCAGATGCAAAAAACATGGATGTAAGAAATAGCTTTAAAAGGTTAGAGTAGACGGGTAGAGCAACCCCCTCAGCGACTCACGAGTAGACCCCAGCTGCCATACATGCGAATTGGTTTACTCGTGAGTTGACCCTGGCAGCCTTACTCACGAGTAGACCCCGCTCAGCTTATGCCTGAGTAGACCACGGGTGGCTTACTCTTGAGTAAACCCCCGCTCAGCTTACTCGTGAGTAGACACCCTGTCCGCTACTCACGCCTGTCGGCTTGTTGAATAATCCCCTCCATGCTGTTTGAGCAAAGGCTTCTCCCCAAACCTTCCTATGCTATTGTTAGTACTAAAGGTGCCACCACGAACGCACTTATCGACAGAGCTTCAATCAACCCCTCACGTGGAAATCCCAGGGAAATTCTCCTGCTTTTGCAAGTGAAAAAGAGTAGGAAAAACTGCCATGTGCAAGCTTACACGTGGTGATAAAACGAGAAGTTTCTGAACAGATGAGGCATGTTGCACCAGAGAGAAAAGCCCCCTTTGCTGCACTTAAAAATCAGCTTGGATAAGCTTGTAAAATGTAAAGAAGAAGATGGGGGAACTTCATTCAAATGCTACACACCTCTTCAGTCTTAGGCCCCCTCAGCTTTTAGTTACCAGTAAAAATGCTCCGTGGTTGCAGGAACAGGTTAAAAAGCACCCCAGATCATGTTGGGCTTTGTGTTTTGTGTTGACGCAGAATAGTGTACACGCAGATGCAAAAAACATGGATGTAAGAAATAGCTTTAAAAGGTTAGAGTAGACGGGTAGAGCAACCCCCTCAGCGACTCACGAGTAGACCCCAGCTGCCATACATGCGAATTGGTTTACTCGTTAGTTGACCCTGGCAGCCTTACTCACGAGTAGACCCCACTCAGCTTATGCCTGAGTAGACCACGGGTGGCTTACTCTTGAGTCAACCCCAGTTGGCTTACTCGTGAGTAGACACCCTGTCCGCTACTCACGCCTGTCGGCTTGTTGAATAATCCCCTCCATGGTGTTTGAGCAAAGGCTTCTCCCCAAACCTTCCTATGCTATTGTTAGTACTAAAGGTGCCACCACGAACGCACTTATCGACAGAGCTTCAATCAACCCCTCACGTGGAAATCCCAGGGAAATTCTCCTGCTTTTGCAAGTGAAAAAGAGTAGGAAAAACTGCCATGTGCAAGCTTACACGTGGTGATAAAACGAGAAGTTTCTGAACAGATGAGGCATGTTGCACCAGAGAGAAAAGCCCCCTTTGCTGCACTTAAAAATCAGCTTGGATAAGCTTGTAAAATGTAAAGAAGAAGATGGGGGGAACTTCATTCAAATGCTACACACCTCTTCAGTCTTAGGCCCCCTCAGCTTTTAGTTACCAGTAAAAATGCTCCGTGGTTGCAGGAACAGGTTAAAAAGCACCCCAGATCATGTTGGGCTTTGTGTTTTGTGTTGACGCAGAATTGTGTTTACGCAGATGCAAAAAACATGGATGTAAGAAATAGCTTTAAAAGGTTAGAGTAGACGGGTAGAGCAACCCCCTCAGCGACTCACGAGTAGACCCCAGCTGCCATACATGCGAATTGGTTTACTCGTGAGTAGACCCTGGCAGCCTTACTCACGAGTAGACCCCGCTCAGCTTATGCCTGAGTAGACCACGGGTGGCTTACTCTTGAGTAGACCCCAGTTGGCTTACTCGTGAGTAGACACCCTGTCCGCTACTCACGCCTGTCGGCTTGTTGAATAATCCCCTCCATGCTGTTTGAGCAAAGGCTTCTCCCAAAACCTTCCTATGCTATTGTTAGTACTAAAGGTGCCACCACGAACGCACTTATCGACAGAGCTTCAATCAACCCCTCACGTGGAAATCCCAGGGAAATTCTCCTGCTTTTGCAAGTGAAAAAGAGTAGGAAAAACTGCCATGTGCAAGCTTACACGTGGTGATAAAACGAGAAGTTTCTGAACAGATGAGGCATGTTGCACCAGAGAGAAAAGCCCCCTTTGCTGCACTTAAAAATCAGCTTGGATAAGCTTGTAAAATGTAAAGAAGAAGATGGGGGGAACTTCATTCAAATGCTACACACCTCTTCAGTCTTAGGCCCCCTCAGCTTTTAGTTACCAGTAAAAATGCTCCGTGGTTGCAGGAACAGGTTAAAAAGCACCCCAGATCATGTTGGGCTTTGTGTTTTGTGTTGACGCAGAATAGTGTACACGCAGATGCAAAAAACATGGATGTAAGAAATAGCTTTAAAAGGTTAGAGTAGACGGGTAGAGCAACCCCCTCAGCGACTCACGAGTAGACCCCAGCTGCCATACATGCGAATTGGTTTACTCGTGAGTAGACCCTGGCAGCCTTACTCACGAGTAGACCCCGCTCAGCTTATGCCTGAGTAGACCACGGGTGGCTTACTCTTGAGTAGACCCCAGTTGGCTTACTCGTGAGTAGACACCCTGTCCGCTACTCACGCCTGTCGGCTTGTTGAATAATCCCCTCCATGCTGTTTGAGCAAAGGCTTCTCCCAAAACCTTCCTATGCTATTGTTAGTACTAAAGGTGCCACCACGAACGCACTTATCGACAGAGCTTCAATCAACCCCTCACGTGGAAATCCCAGGGAAATTCTCCTGCTTTTGCAAGTGAAAAAGAGTAGGAAAAACTGCCATGTGCAAGCTTACACGTGGTGATAAAACGAGAAGTTTCTGAACAGATGAGGCATGTTGCACCAGAGAGAAAAGCCCCCTTTGCTGCACTTAAAAATCAGCTTGGATAAGCTTGTAAAATGTAAAGAAGAAGATGGGGGGAACTTCATTCAATGCTACACACCTCTTCAGTCTTAGGCCCCCTCAGCTTTTAGTTACCAGTAAAAATGCTCCGTGGTTGCAGGAACAGGTTAAAAAGCACCCCAGATCATGTTGGGCTTTGTGTTTTGTGTTGACGCAGAATAGTGTACACGCAGATGCAAAAAACATGGATGTAAGAAATACCTTTAAAAGGTTAGAGTAGACGGGTAGAGCAACCCCCTCAGCGACTCACGAGTAGACCCCAGCTGCCATACATGCGAATTGCTTTACTCGTGAGTAGACCCTGGCAGCCTTACTCACGAGTAGACCCCGCTCAGCTTATGCCTGAGTAGACCACGGGTGGCTTACTCTTGAGTAAACCCCCGCTCAGCTTACTCGTGAGTAGACACCCTGTCCGCTACTCACGCCTGTCGGCTTGTTGAATAATCCCCTCCATGCTGTTTGAGCAAAGGCTTCTCCCCAAACCTTCCTATGCTATTGTTAGTACTAAAGGTGCCACCACGAACGCACTTATCGACAGAGCTTCAATCAACCCCTCACGTGGAAATCCCAGGGAAATTCTCCTGCTTTTGCAAGTGAAAAAGAGTAGGAAAAACTGCCATGTGCAAGCTTACACGTGGTGATAAAACGAGAAGTTTCTGAACAGATGAGGCATGTTGCACCAGAGAGAAAAGCCCCCTTTGCTGCACTTAAAAATCAGCTTGGATAAGCTTGTAAAATGTAAAGAAGAAGATGGGGGGAACTTCATTCAAATGCTACACACCTCTTCAGTCTTAGGCCCCCTCAGCTTTTAGTTACCAGTAAAAATGCTCCGTGGTTGCAGGAACAGGTTAAAAAGCACCCCAGATCATGTTGGGCTTTGTGTTTTGTGTTGACGCAGAATTGTGTTTACGCAGATGCAAAAAACATGGATGTAAGAAATACCTTTAAAAGGTTAGAGTAGACGGGTAGAGCAACCCCCTCAGCGACTCACGAGTAGACCCCAGCTGCCATACATGCGAATTGGTTTACTCGTGAGTTGACCCTGGCAGCCTTACTCACGAGTAGACCCCGCTCAGCTTATGCCTGAGTAGACCACGAGTGGCTTACTCTTGAGTAGACCCCCGCTCAGCTAACTCATGAGTAGACACCCTGTCCGCTACTCACGCCTGTCGGCTTGTTGAATAATCCCCTCCATGCTGTTTGAGCAAAGGCTTCTCCCCAAACCTTCCTATGATATTGTTAGTACTAAAGGTGCCACCACGAACGCACTTATCGACAGAGCTTCAATCAACCCCTCACGTGGAAATCCCAGGGAAATTCTCCTGCTTTTGCAAGTGAAAAAGAGTAGGAAAAACTGCCATGTGCAAGCTTACACGTGGTGATAAAACGAGAAGTTTCTGAACAGATGAGGCATGTTGCACCAGAGAGAAAAGCCCCCTTTGCTGCACTTAAAAATCAGCTTGGATAAGCTTGTAAAATGTAAAGAAGAAGATGGGGGGAACTTCATTCAAATGCTACACACCTCTTCAGTCTTAGGGCCCCTCAGCTTTTAGTTACCAGTAAAAATGCTCCGTGGTTGCAGGAACAGGTTAAAAAGCACCCCAGATCATGTTGAGCTTTGTGTTTTGTGTTGACGCAGAATAGTGTACACGCAGATGCAAAAAACATGGATGTAAGAAATAACTTTAAAAGGTTAGAGTAGACGGGTAGAGCAACCCCCTCAGCGACTCACGAGTAGACCCCAGCTGCCATACATGCGAATTGCTTTACTCGTGAGTAGACCCTGGCAGCCTTACTCACGAGTAGACCCCGCTCAGCTTATGCCTGAGTAGACCACGGGTGGCTTACTCTTGAGTAGACCCCAGTTGGCTTACTCGTGAGTAGACACCCTGTCCGCTACTCACGCCTGTCGGCTTGTTGAATAATCCCCTCCATGCTGTTTGAGCAAAGGCTTCTCCCAAAACCTTCCTATGATATTGTTAGTACTAAAGGTGCCACCACGAACGCACTTATCGACAGATCTTCAATCAACCCCTCACGTGGAAATCCCAGGGAAATTCTCCTGCTTTTGCAAGTGAAAAAGAGTAGGAAAAACTGCCATGTGCAAGCTTACACGTGGTGATAAAACGAGAAGTTTCTGAAAAGATGAGGCATGTTGCACCAGAGAGAAAAGCCCCCTTTGCTGCACTTAAAAATCAGCTTGGATAAGCTTGTAAAATGTAAAGAAGAAGATGGGGGGAACTTCATTCAAATGCTACACACCTCTTCAGTCTTAGGCCCCCTCAGCTTTTAGTTACCAGTAAAAATGCTCCGTGGTTGCAGGAACAGGTTAAAAAGCACCCCAGATCATGTTGGGCTTTGTGTTTTGTGTTGACGCAGAATAGTGTACACGCAGATGCAAAAAACATGGATGTAAGAAATACCTTTAAAAGGTTAGAGTAGACGGGTAGAGCAACCCCCTCAGCGACTCACGAGTAGACCCCAGCTGCCATACATGCGAATTGCTTTACTCGTGAGTAGACCCTGGCAGCCTTACTCACGAGTAGACCCCGCTCAGCTTATGCCTGAGTAGACCACGGGTGGCTTACTCTTGAGTAGACCCCAGTTGGCTTACTCGTGAGTAGACACCCTGTCCGCTACTCACGCCTGTCGGCTTGTTGAATAATCCCCTCCATGCTGTTTGAGCAAAGGCTTCTCCCAAAACCTTCCTATGCTATTGTTAGTACTAAAGGTGCCACCACGAACGCACTTATCGACAGAGCTTCAATCAACCCCTCACGTGGAAATCCCAGGGAAATTCTCCTGCTTTTGCAAGTGAAAAAGAGTAGGAAAAACTGCCATGTGCAAGCTTACACGTGGTGATAAAACGAGAAGTTTCTGAACAGATGAGGCATGTTGCACCAGAGAGAAAAGCCCCCTTTGCTGCACTTAAAAATCAGCTTGGATAAGCTTGTAAAATGTAAAGAAGAAGATGGGGGGAACTTCATTCAAATGCTACACACCTCTTCAGTCTTAGGCCCCCTCAGCTTTTAGTTACCAGTAAAAATGCTCCGTGGTTGCAGGAACAGGTTAAAAAGCACCCCAGATCATGTTGGGCTTTGTGTTTTGTGTTGACGCAGAATAGTGTACACGCAGATGCAAAAAACATGGATGTAAGAAATAGCTTTAAAAGGTTAGAGTAGACGGGTAGAGCAACCCCCTCAGCGACTCACGAGTAGACCCCAGCTGTCATACATGCGAATTGGTTTACTCGTGAGTAGACCCTGGCAGCCTTACTCACGAGTAGACCCCGCTCAGCTTATGCCTGAGTAGACCACGGGTGGCTTACTCTTGAGTAAACCCCCGCTCAGCTTACTCGTGAGTAGACACCCTGTCCGCTACTCACGCCTGTCGGCTTGTTGAATAATCCCCTCCATGCTGTTTGAGCAAAGGCTTCTCCCAAAACCTTCCTATGCTATTGTTAGTACTAAAGGTGCCACCACGAACGCACTTATCGACAGAGCTTCAATCAACCCCTCACGTGGAAATCCCAGGGAAATTCTCCTGCTTTTGCAAGTGAAAAAGAGTAGGAAAAACTGCCATGTGCAAGCTTACACGTGGTGATAAAACGAGAAGTTTCTGAACAGATGAGGCATGTTGCACCAGAGAGAAAAGCCCCCTTTGCTGCACTTAAAAATCTGCTTGGATAAGCTTGTAAAATGTAAAGAAGAAGATGGGGGGAACTTCATTCAAATGCTACACACCTCTTCAGTCTTAGGCCCCCTCAGCTTTTAGTTACCAGTAAAAATGCTCCGTGGTTGCAGGAACAGGTTAAAAAGCACCCCAGATCATGTTGGGCTTTGTGTTTTGTGTTGACGCAGAATAGTGTACACGCAGATGCAAAAAACATGGATGTAAGAAATAGCTTTAAAAGGTTAGAGTAGACGGGTAGAGCAACCCCCTCAGCGACTCACGAGTAGACCCCAGCTGCCATACATGCGAATTGGTTTACTCGTGAGTAGACCCTGGCAGCCTTACTCACGAGTAGACCCCGCTCAGCTTATGCCTGAGTAGACCACGGGTGGCTTACTCTTGAGTAGACCCCAGTTGGCTTACTCGTGAGTAGACACCCTGTCCGCTACTCACGCCTGTCGGCTTGTTGAATAATCCCCTCCATGCTGTTTGAGCAAAGGCTTCTCCCAAAACCTTCCTATGCTATTGTTAGTACTAAAGGTGCCACCACGAACGCACTTATCGACAGATCTTCAATCAACCCCTCACGTGGAAATCCCAGGGAAATTCTCCTGCTTTTGCAAGTGAAAAAGAGTAGGAAAAACTGCCATGTGCAAGCTTACACGTGGTGATAAAACGAGAAGTTTCTGAACAGATGAGGCATGTTGCACCAGAGAGAAAAGCCCCCTTTGCTGCACTTAAAAATCAGCTTGGATAAGCTTGTAAAATGTAAAGAAGAAGATGGGGGGAACTTCATTCAAATGCTACACACCTCTTCAGTCTTAGGCCCCCTCAGCTTTTAGTTACCAGTAAAAATGCTCCGTGGTTGCAGGAACAGGTTAAAAAGCACCCCAGATCATGTTGGGCTTTGTGTTTTGTGTTGACGCAGAATAGTGTACACGCAGATGCAAAAAACATGGATGTAAGAAATAGCTTTAAAAGGTTAGAGTAGACGGGTAGAGCAACCCCCTCAGCGACTCACGAGTAGACCCCAGCTGTCATACATGCGAATTGGTTTACTCGTGAGTAGACCCTGGCAGCCTTACTCACGAGTAGACCCCGCTCAGCTTATGCCTGAGTAGACCACGGGTGGCTTACTCTTGAGTAAACCCCCGCTCAGCTTACTCGTGAGTAGACACCCTGTCCGCTACTCACGCCTGTCGGCTTGTTGAATAATCCCCTCCATGCTGTTTGAGCAAAGGCTTCTCCCAAAACCTTCCTATGCTATTGTTAGTACTAAAGGTGCCACCACGAACGCACTTATCGACAGAGCTTCAATCAACCCCTCACGTGGAAATCCCAGGGAAATTCTCCTGCTTTTGCAAGTGAAAAAGAGTAGGAAAAACTGCCATGTGCAAGCTTACACGTGGTGATAAAACGAGAAGTTTCTGAACAGATGAGGCATGTTGCACCAGAGAGAAAAGCCCCCTTTGCTGCACTTAAAAATCTGCTTGGATAAGCTTGTAAAATGTAAAGAAGAAGATGGGGGGAACTTCATTCAAATGCTACACACCTCTTCAGTCTTAGGCCCCCTCAGCTTTTAGTTACCAGTAAAAATGCTCCGTGGTTGCAGGAACAGGTTAAAAAGCACCCCAGATCATGTTGGGCTTTGTGTTTTGTGTTGACGCAGAATAGTGTACACGCAGATGCAAAAAACATGGATGTAAGAAATAGCTTTAAAAGGGTTAGAGTAGACGGGTAGAGCAACCCCCTCAGCGACTCACGAGTAGACCCCAGCTGCCATACATGCGAATTGGTTTACTCGTGAGTTGACCCTGGCAGCCTTACTCACGAGTAGACCCCGCTCAGCTTATGCCTGAGTAGACCACGGGTGGCTTACTCTTGAGTAAACCCCCGCTCAGCTTACTCGTGAGTAGACACCCTGTCCGCTACTCACGCCTGTCGGCTTGTTGAATAATCCCCTCCATGCTGTTTGAGCAAAGGCTTCTCCCAAAACCTTCCTATGCTATTGTTAGTACTAAAGGTGCCACCACGAACGCACTTATCGACAGAGCTTCAATCAACCCCTCACGTGGAAATCCCAGGGAAATTCTCCTGCTTTTGCAAGTGAAAAAGAGTAGGAAAAACTGCCATGTGCAAGCTTACACGTGGTGATAAAACGAGAAGTTTCTGAACAGATGAGGCATGTTGCACCAGAGAGAAAAGCCCCCTTTGCTGCACTTAAAAATCAGCTTGGATAAGCTTGTAAAATGTAAAGAAGAAGATGGGGGGAACTTCATTCAAATGCTACACACCTCTTCAGTCTTAGGCCCCCTCAGCTTTTAGTTACCAGTAAAAATGCTCCGTGGTTGCAGGAACAGGTTAAAAAGCACCCCAGATCATGTTGGGCTTTGTGTTTTGTGTTGACGCAGAATAGTTTACACGCAGATGCAAAAAACATGGATGTAAGAAATAGCTTTAAAAGGTTAGAGTAGACGGGTAGAGCAACCCCCTCAGCGACTCACGAGTAGACCCCAGCTGCCATACATGCGAATTGGTTTACTCGTGAGTAGACCCTGGCAGCCTTACTCACGAGTAGACCCCGCTCAGCTTATGCCTGAGTAGACCACGGGTGGCTTACTCTTGAGTAGACCCCAGTTGGCTTACTCGTGAGTAGACACCCTGTCCGCTACTCACGCCTGTCGGCTTGTTGAATAATCCCCTCCATGCTGTTTGAGCAAAGGCTTCTCCCAAAACCTTCCTATGCTATTGTTAGTACTAAAGGTGCCACCACGAACGCACTTATCGACAGATCTTCAATCAACCCCTCACGTGGAAATCCCAGGGAAATTCTCCTGCTTTTGCAAGTGAAAAAGAGTAGGAAAAACTGCCATGTGCAAGCTTACACGTGGTGATAAAACGAGAAGTTTCTGAACAGATGAGGCATGTTGCACCAGAGAGAAAAGCCCCCTTTGCTGCACTTAAAAATCAGCTTGGATAAGCTTGTAAAATGTAAAGAAGAAGATGGGGGGAACTTCATTCAAATGCTACACACCTCTTCAGTCTTAGGCCCCCTCAGCTTTTAGTTACCAGTAAAAATGCTCCGTGGTTGCAGGAACAGGTTAAAAAGCACCCCAGATCATGTTGGGCTTTGTGTTTTGTGTTGACGCAGAATAGTGTACACGCAGATGCAAAAAACATGGATGTAAGAAATAGCTTTAAAAGGTTAGAGTAGACGGGTAGAGCAACCCCCTCAGCGACTCACGAGTAGACCCCAGCTGCCATACATGCGAATTGGTTTACTCGTGAGTTGACCCTGGCAGCCTTACTCACGAGTAGACCCCGCTCAGCTTATGCCTGAGTAGACCACGGGTGGCTTACTCTTGAGTAAACCCCCGCTCAGCTTACTCGTGAGTAGACACCCTGTCCGCTACTCACGCCTGTCGGCTTGTTGAATAATCCCCTCCATGCTGTTTGAGCAAAGGCTTCTCCCAAAACCTTCCTATGCTATTGTTAGTACTAAAGGTGCCACCACGAACGCACTTATCGACAGAGCTTCAATCAACCCCTCACGTGGAAATCCCAGGGAAATTCTCCTGCTTTTGCAAGTGAAAAAGAGTAGGAAAAACTGCCATGTGCAAGCTTACACGTGGTGATAAAACGAGAAGTTTCTGAACAGATGAGGCATGTTGCACCAGAGAGAAAAGCCCCCTTTGCTGCACTTAAAAATCAGCTTGGATAAGCTTGTAAAATGTAAAGAAGAAGATGGGGGGAACTTCATTCAAATGCTACACACCTCTTCAGTCTTAGGCCCCCTCAGCTTTTAGTTACCAGTAAAAATGCTCCGTGGTTGCAGGAACAGGTTAAAAAGCACCCCAGATCATGTTGGGCTTTGTGTTTTGTGTTGACGCAGAATAGTTTACACGCAGATGCAAAAAACATGGATGTAAGAAATAGCTTTAAAAGGTTAGAGTAGACGGGTAGAGCAACCCCCTCAGCGACTCACGAGTAGACCCCAGCTGCCATACATGCGAATTGGTTTACTCGTGAGTAGACCCTGGCAGCCTTACTCACGAGTAGACCCCGCTCAGCTTATGCCTGAGTAGACCACGGGTGGCTTACTCTTGAGTAGACCCCAGTTGGCTTACTCGTGAGTAGACACCCTGTCCGCTACTCACGCCTGTCGGCTTGTTGAATAATCCCCTCCATGCTGTTTGAGCAAAGGCTTCTCCCAAAACCTTCCTATGCTATTGTTAGTACTAAAGGTGCCACCACGAACGCACTTATCGACAGATCTTCAATCAACCCCTCACGTGGAAATCCCAGGGAAATTCTCCTGCTTTTGCAAGTGAAAAAGAGTAGGAAAAACTGCCATGTGCAAGCTTACACGTGGTGATAAAACGAGAAGTTTCTGAACAGATGAGGCATGTTGCACCAGAGAGAAAAGCCCCCTTTGCTGCACTTAAAAATCAGCTTGGATAAGCTTGTAAAATGTAAAGAAGAAGATGGGGGGAACTTCATTCAAATGCTACACACCTCTTCAGTCTTAGGCCCCCTCAGCTTTTAGTTACCAGTAAAAATGCTCCGTGGTTGCAGGAACAGGTTAAAAAGCACCCCAGATCATGTTGGGCTTTGTGTTTTGTGTTGACGCAGAATAGTGTACACGCAGATGCAAAAAACATGGATGTAAGAAATAGCTTTAAAAGGTTAGAGTAGACGGGTAGAGCAACCCCCTCAGCGACTCACGAGTAGACCCCAGCTGCCATACATGCGAATTGGTTTACTCGTGAGTAGACCCTGGCAGCCTTACTCATGAGTAGACCCCGCTCAGCTTATGCCTGAGTAGACCACGGGTGGCTTACTCTTGAGTAAACCCCCGCTCAGCTTACTCGTGAGTAGACACCCTGTCCGCTACTCACGCCTGTCGGCTTGTTGAATAATCCCCTCCATGCTGTTTGAGCAAAGGCTTCTCCCAAAACCTTCCTATGCTATTGTTAGTACTAAAGGTGCCACCACGAACGCACTTATCGACAGAGCTTCAATCAACCCCTCACGTGGAAATCCCAGGGAAATTCTCCTGCTTTTGCAAGTGAAAAAGAGTAGGAAAAACTGCCATGTGCAAGCTTACACGTGGTGATAAAACGAGAAGTTTCTGAACAGATGAGGCATGTTGCACCAGAGAGAAAAGCCCCCTTTGCTGCACTTAAAAATCAGCTTGGATAAGCTTGTAAAATGTAAAGAAGAAGATGGGGGGAACTTCATTCAAATGCTACACACCTCTTCAGTCTTAGGCCCCCTCAGCTTTTAGTTACCAGTAAAAATGCTCCGTGGTTGCAGGAACAGGTTAAAAAGCACCCCAGATCATGTTGGGCTTTGTGTTTTGTGTTGACGCAGAATAGTGTACACGCAGATGCAAAAAACATGGATGTAAGAAATAGCTTTAAAAGGTTAGAGTAGACGGGTAGAGCAACCCCCTCAGCAACTCACGAGTAGACCCCAGCTGCCATACATGCGAATTGGTTTACTCGTTAGTTGACCCTGGCAGCCTTACTCACGAGTAGACCCCGCTCAGCTTATGCCTGAGTAGACCACGAGTGGCTTACTCTTGAGTAGACCCCCGCTCAGCTAACTCATGAGTAGACACCCTGTCCGCTACTCACGCCTGTCGGCTTGTTGAATAATCCCCTCCATGCTGTTTGAGCAAAGGCTTCTCCCAAAACCTTCCTATGCTATTGTTAGTACTAAAGGTGCCACCACGAACGCACTTATCGACCGAGCTTCAATCAACCCCTCACGTGGAAATCCCAGGGAAATTCTCCTGCTTTTGCAAGTGAAAAAGAGTAGGTAAAACTGCCATGTGCAAGCTTACACGTGGTGATAAAACGAGAAGTTTCTGAACAGATGAGGCATGTTGCACCAGAGAGAAAAGCCCCCTTTGCTGCACTTAAAAATCAGCTTGGATAAGCTTGTAAAATGTAAAGAAGAAGATGGGGGGAACTTCATTCAAATGCTACACACCTCTTCAGTCTTAGGCCCCCTCAGCTTTTAGTTACCAGTAAAAATGCTCCGTGGTTGCAGGAACAGGTTAAAAAGCACCCCAGATCATGTTGGGCTTTGTGTTTTGTGTTGACGCAGAATAGTTTACACGCAGATGCAAAAAACATGGATGTAAGAAATAGCTTTAAAAGGTTAGAGTAGACGGGTAGAGCAACCCCCTCAGCGACTCACGAGTAGACCCCAGCTGCCATACATGCGAATTGGTTTACTCGTGAGTAGACCCTGGCAGCCTTACTCACGAGTAGACCCCGCTCAGCTTATGCCTGAGTAGACCACGGGTGGCTTACTCTTGAGTAGACCCCAGTTGGCTTACTCGTGAGTAGACACCCTGTCCGCTACTCACGCCTGTCGGCTTGTTGAATAATCCCCTCCATGCTGTTTGAGCAAAGGCTTCTCCCAAAACCTTCCTATGCTATTGTTAGTACTAAAGGTGCCACCACGAACGCACTTATCGACAGATCTTCAATCAACCCCTCACGTGGAAATCCCAGGGAAATTCTCCTGCTTTTGCAAGTGAAAAAGAGTAGGAAAAACTGCCATGTGCAAGCTTACACGTGGTGATAAAACGAGAAGTTTCTGAACAGATGAGGCATGTTGCACCAGAGAGAAAAGCCCCCTTTGCTGCACTTAAAAATCTGCTTGGATAAGCTTGTAAAATGTAAAGAAGAAGATGGGGGGAACTTCATTCAAATGCTACACACCTCTTCAGTCTTAGGCCCCCTCAGCTTTTAGTTACCAGTAAAAATGCTCCGTGGTTGCAGGAACAGGTTAAAAAGCACCCCAGATCATGTTGGGCTTTGTGTTTTGTGTTGACGCAGAATAGTGTACACGCAGATGCAAAAAACATGGATGTAAGAAATAGCTTTAAAAGGTTAGAGTAGACGGGTAGAGCAACCCCCTCAGCGACTCACGAGTAGACCCCAGCTGCCATACATGCGAATTGGTTTACTCGTGAGTTGACCCTGGCAGCCTTACTCACGAGTAGACCCCGCTCAGCTTATGCCTGAGTAGACCACGGGTGGCTTACTCTTGAGTAAACCCCCGCTCAGCTTACTCGTGAGTAGACACCCTGTCCGCTACTCACGCCTGTCGGCTTGTTGAATAATCCCCTCCATGCTGTTTGAGCAAAGGCTTCTCCCAAAACCTTCCTATGCTATTGTTAGTACTAAAGGTGCCACCACGAACGCACTTATCGACAGAGCTTCAATCAACCCCTCACGTGGAAATCCCAGGGAAATTCTCCTGCTTTTGCAAGTGAAAAAGAGTAGGAAAAACTGCCATGTGCAAGCTTACACGTGGTGATAAAACGAGAAGTTTCTGAACAGATGAGGCATGTTGCACCAGAGAGAAAAGCCCCCTTTGCTGCACTTAAAAATCAGCTTGGATAAGCTTGTAAAATGTAAAGAAGAAGATGGGGGGAACTTCATTCAAATGCTACACACCTCTTCAGTCTTAGGCCCCCTCAGCTTTTAGTTACCAGTAAAAATGCTCCGTGGTTGCAGGAACAGGTTAAAAAGCACCCCAGATCATGTTGGGCTTTGTGTTTTGTGTTGACGCAGAATAGTTTACACGCAGATGCAAAAAACATGGATGTAAGAAATAGCTTTAAAAGGTTAGAGTAGACGGGTAGAGCAACCCCCTCAGCGACTCACGAGTAGACCCCAGCTGCCATACATGCGAATTGGTTTACTCGTGAGTAGACCCTGGCAGCCTTACTCACGAGTAGACCCCGCTCAGCTTATGCCTGAGTAGACCACGGGTGGCTTACTCTTGAGTAGACCCCAGTTGGCTTACTCGTGAGTAGACACCCTGTCCGCTACTCACGCCTGTCGGCTTGTTGAATAATCCCCTCCATGCTGTTTGAGCAAAGGCTTCTCCCAAAACCTTCCTATGCTATTGTTAGTACTAAAGGTGCCACCACGAACGCACTTATCGACAGAGCTTCAATCAACCCCTCACGTGGAAATCCCAGGGAAATTCTCCTGCTTTTGCAAGTGAAAAAGAGTAGGAAAAACTGCCATGTGCAAGCTTACACGTGGTGATAAAACGAGAAGTTTCTGAACAGATGAGGCATGTTGCACCAGAGAGAAAAGCCCCCTTTGCTGCACTTAAAAATCAGCTTGGATAAGCTTGTAAAATGTAAAGAAGAAGATGGGGGGAACTTCATTCAAATGCTACACACCTCTTCAGTCTTAGGCCCCCTCAGCTTTTAGTTACCAGTAAAAATGCTCCGTGGTTGCAGGAACAGGTTAAAAAGCACCCCAGATCATGTTGGGCTTTGTGTTTTGTGTTGACGCAGAATAGTGTACACGCAGATGCAAAAAACATGGATGTAAGAAATAGCTTTAAAAGGTTAGAGTAGACGGGTAGAGCAACCCCCTCAGCGACTCACGAGTAGACCCCAGCTGCCATACATGCGAATTGGTTTACTCGTTAGTTGACCCTGGCAGCCTTACTCACGAGTAGACCCCGCTCAGCTTATGCCTGAGTAGACCACGGGTGGCTTACTCTTGAGTAGACCCCCGCTCAGCTAACTCATGAGTAGACACCCTGTCCGCTACTCACGCCTGTCGGCTTGTTGAATAATCCCCTCCATGGTGTTTGAGCAAAGGCTTCTCCCCAAACCTTCCTATGATATTGTTAGTACTAAAGGTGCCACCACGAACGCACTTATCGACAGAGCTTCAATCAACCCCTCACGTGGAAATCCCAGGGAAATTCTCCTGCTTTTGCAAGTGAAAAAGAGTAGGAAAAACTGCCATGTGCAAGCTTACACGTGGTGATAAAACGAGAAGTTTCTGAACAGATGAGGCATGTTGCAACAGAGAGAAAAGCCCCCTTTGCTGCACTTAAAAATCAGCTTGGATAAGCTTGTAAAATGTAAAGAAGAAGATGGGGGGAACTTCATTCAAATGCTACACACCTCTTCAGTCTTAGGGCCCCTCAGCTTTTAGTTCCAGTAAAAATGCTCCGTGGTTGCAGGAACAGGTTAAAAAGCACCCCAGATCATGTTGGGCTTTGTGTTTTGTGTTGACGCAGAATAGTGTACACGCAGATGCAAAAAACATGGATGTAAGAAATAGCTTTAAAAGGTTAGAGTAGACGGGTAGAGCAACCCCCTCAGCGACTCACGAGTAGACCCCAGCTGCCATACATGCGAATTGGTTTACTCGTGAGTAGACCCTGGCAGCCTTACTCACGAGTAGACCCCGCTCAGCTTATGCCTGAGTAGACCACGGGTGGCTTACTCTTGAGTAGACCCCAGTTGGCTTACTCGTGAGTAGACACCCTGTCCGCTACTCACGCCTGTCGGCTTGTTGAATAATCCCCTCCATGCTGTTTGAGCAAAGGCTTCTCCCAAAACCTTCCTATGCTATTGTTAGTACTAAAGGTGCCACCACGAACGCACTTATCGACAGATCTTCAATCAACCCCTCACGTGGAAATCCCAGGGAAATTCTCCTGCTTTTGCAAGTGAAAAAGAGTAGGAAAAACTGCCATGTGCAAGCTTACACGTGGTGATAAAACGAGAAGTTTCTGAACAGATGAGGCATGTTGCACCAGAGAGAAAAGCCCCCTTTGCTGCACTTAAAAATCAGCTTGGATAAGCTTGTAAAATGTAAAGAAGAAGATGGGGGGAACTTCATTCAAATGCTACACACCTCTTCAGTCTTAGGCCCCCTCAGCTTTTAGTTACCAGTAAAAATGCTCCGTGGTTGCAGGAACAGGTTAAAAAGCACCCCAGATCATGTTGGGCTTTGTGTTTTGTGTTGACGCAGAATAGTGTACACGCAGATGCAAAAAACATGGATGTAAGAAATAGCTTTAAAAGGTTAGAGTAGACGGGTAGAGCAACCCCCTCAGCGACTCACGAGTAGACCCCAGGTGCCATACATGCGAATTGGTTTACTCGTGAGTAGACCCTGGCAGCCTTACTCACGAGTAAACCCCGCTCAGCTTATGCCTGAGTAGACCACGGGTGGCTTACTCTTGAGTAAACCCCCGCTCAGCTTACTCGTGAGTAGACACCCTGTCCGCTACTCACGCCTGTCGGCTTGTTGAATAATCCCCTCCATGCTGTTTGAGCAAAGGCTTCTCCCAAAACCTTCCTATGCTATTGTTAGTACTAAAGGTGCCACCACGAACGCACTTATCGACAGAGCTTCAATCAACCCCTCACGTGGAAATCCCAGGGAAATTCTCCTGCTTTTGCAAGTGAAAAAGAGTAGGAAAAACTGCCATGTGCAAGCTTACACGTGGTGATAAAACGAGAAGTTTCTGAACAGATGAGGCATGTTGCACCAGAGAGAAAAGCCCCCTTTGCTGCACTTAAAAATCAGCTTGGATAAGCTTGTAAAATGTAAAGAAGAAGATGGGGGGAACTTCATTCAAATGCTACACACCTCTTCAGTCTTAGGCCCCCTCAGCTTTTAGTTACCAGTAAAAATGCTCCGTGGTTGCAGGAACAGGTTAAAAAGCACCCCAGATCATGTTGGGCTTTGTGTTTTGTGTTGACGCAGAATAGTGTACACGCAGATGCAAAAAACATGGATGTAAGAAATAGCTTTAAAAGGTTAGAGTAGACGGGTAGAGCAACCCCCTCAGCGACTCACGAGTAGACCCCAGCTGCCATACATGCGAATTGGTTTACTCGTTAGTTGACCCTGGCAGCCTTACTCACGAGTAGACCCCGCTCAGCTTATGCCTGAGTAGACCACGAGTGGCTTACTCTTGAGTAGACCCCCGCTCAGCTAACTCATGAGTAGACACCCTGTCCGCTACTCACGCCTGTCGGCTTGTTGAATAATCCCCTCCATGCTGTTTGAGCAAAGGCTTCTCCCCAAACCTTCCTATGATATTGTTAGTACTAAAGGTGCCACCACGAACGCACTTATCGACAGAGCTTCAATCAACCCCTCACGTGGAAATCCCAGGGAAATTCTCCTGCTTTTGCAAGTGAAAAAGAGTAGGAAAAACTGCCATGTGCAAGCTTACACGTGGTGATAAAACGAGAAGTTTCTGAACAGATGAGGCATGTTGCAACAGAGAGAAAAGCCCCCTTTGCTGCACTTAAAAATCAGCTTGGATAAGCTTGTAAAATGTAAAGAAGAAGATGGGGGGAACTTCATTCAAATGCTACACACCTCTTCAGTCTTAGGGCCCCTCAGCTTTTAGTTCCAGTAAAAATGCTCCGTGGTTGCAGGAACAGGTTAAAAAGCACCCCAGATCATGTTGGGCTTTGTGTTTTGTGTTGACGCAGAATAGTGTACACGCAGATGCAAAAAACATGGATGTAAGAAATAGCTTTAAAAGGTTAGAGTAGACGGGTAGAGCAACCCCCTCAGCGACTCACGAGTAGACCCCAGCTGCCATACATGCGAATTGGTTTACTCGTGAGTAGACCCTGGCAGCCTTACTCACGAGTAGACCCCGCTCAGCTTATGCCTGAGTAGACCACGGGTGGCTTACTCTTGAGTAGACCCCAGTTGGCTTACTCGTGAGTAGACACCCTGTCCGCTACTCACGCCTGTCGGCTTGTTGAATAATCCCCTCCATGCTGTTTGAGCAAAGGCTTCTCCCAAAACCTTCCTATGCTATTGTTAGTACTAAAGGTGCCACCACGAACGCACTTATCGACAGATCTTCAATCAACCCCTCACGTGGAAATCCCAGGGAAATTCTCCTGCTTTTGCAAGTGAAAAAGAGTAGGAAAAACTGCCATGTGCAAGCTTACACGTGGTGATAAAACGAGAAGTTTCTGAACAGATGAGGCATGTTGCACCAGAGAGAAAAGCCCCCTTTGCTGCACTTAAAAATCAGCTTGGATAAGCTTGTAAAATGTAAAGAAGAAGATGGGGGGAACTTCATTCAAATGCTACACACCTCTTCAGTCTTAGGCCCCCTCAGCTTTTAGTTACCAGTAAAAATGCTCCGTGGTTGCAGGAACAGGTTAAAAAGCACCCCAGATCATGTTGGGCTTTGTGTTTTGTGTTGACGCAGAATAGTGTACACGCAGATGCAAAAAACATGGATGTAAGAAATAGCTTTAAAAGGTTAGAGTAGACGGGTAGAGCAACCCCCTCAGCGACTCACGAGTAGACCCCAGCTGCCATACATGCGAATTGGTTTACTCGTTAGTTGACCCTGGCAGCCTTACTCACGAGTAGACCCCGCTCAGCTTATGCCTGAGTAGACCACGAGTGGCTTACTCTTGAGTAGACCCCCGCTCAGCTAACTCATGAGTAGACACCCTGTCCGCTACTCACGCCTGTCGGCTTGTTGAATAATCCCCTCCATGGTGTTTGAGCAAAGGCTTCTCCCCAAACCTTCCTATGATATTGTTAGTACTAAAGGTGCCACCACGAACGCACTTATCGACAGAGCTTCAATCAACCCCTCACGTGGAAATCCCAGGGAAATTCTCCTGCTTTTGCAAGTGAAAAAGAGTAGGAAAAACTGCCATGTGCAAGCTTACACGTGGTGATAAAACGAGAAGTTTCTGAACAGATGAGGCATGTTGCAACAGAGAGAAAAGCCCCCTTTGCTGCACTTAAAAATCAGCTTGGATAAGCTTGTAAAATGTAAAGAAGAAGATGGGGGGAACTTCATTCAAATGCTACACACCTCTTCAGTCTTAGGGCCCCTCAGCTTTTAGTTCCAGTAAAAATGCTCCGTGGTTGCAGGAACAGGTTAAAAAGCACCCCAGATCATGTTGGGCTTTGTGTTTTGTGTTGACGCAGAATAGTGTACACGCAGATGCAAAAAACATGGATGTAAGAAATAGCTTTAAAAGGTTAGAGTAGACGGGTAGAGCAACCCCCTCAGCGACTCACGAGTAGACCCCAGCTGCCATACATGCGAATTGGTTTACTCGTGAGTAGACCCTGGCAGCCTTACTCACGAGTAGACCCCGCTCAGCTTATGCCTGAGTAGACCACGGGTGGCTTACTCTTGAGTAGACCCCAGTTGGCTTACTCGTGAGTAGACACCCTGTCCGCTACTCACGCCTGTCGGCTTGTTGAATAATCCCCTCCATGCTGTTTGAGCAAAGGCTTCTCCCAAAACCTTCCTATGCTATTGTTAGTACTAAAGGTGCCACCACGAACGCACTTATCGACAGATCTTCAATCAACCCCTCACGTGGAAATCCCAGGGAAATTCTCCTGCTTTTGCAAGTGAAAAAGAGTAGGAAAAACTGCCATGTGCAAGCTTACACGTGGTGATAAAACGAGAAGTTTCTGAACAGATGAGGCATGTTGCACCAGAGAGAAAAGCCCCCTTTGCTGCACTTAAAAATCAGCTTGGATAAGCTTGTAAAATGTAAAGAAGAAGATGGGGGGAACTTCATTCAAATGCTACACACCTCTTCAGTCTTAGGCCCCCTCAGCTTTTAGTTACCAGTAAAAATGCTCCGTGGTTGCAGGAACAGGTTAAAAAGCACCCCAGATCATGTTGGGCTTTGTGTTTTGTGTTGACGCAGAATAGTGTACACGCAGATGCAAAAAACATGGATGTAAGAAATAGCTTTAAAAGGTTAGAGTAGACGGGTAGAGCAACCCCCTCAGCGACTCACGAGTAGACCCCAGCTGCCATACATGCGAATTGGTTTACTCGTTAGTTGACCCTGGCAGCCTTACTCACGAGTAGACCCCGCTCAGCTTATGCCTGAGTAGACCACGAGTGGCTTACTCTTGAGTAGACCCCCGCTCAGCTAACTCATGAGTAGACACCCTGTCCGCTACTCACGCCTGTCGGCTTGTTGAATAATCCCCTCCATGGTGTTTGAGCAAAGGCTTCTCCCCAAACCTTCCTATGATATTGTTAGTACTAAAGGTGCCACCACGAACGCACTTATCGACAGAGCTTCAATCAACCCCTCACGTGGAAATCCCAGGGAAATTCTCCTGCTTTTGCAAGTGAAAAAGAGTAGGAAAAACTGCCATGTGCAAGCTTACACGTGGTGATAAAACGAGAAGTTTCTGAACAGATGAGGCATGTTGCAACAGAGAGAAAAGCCCCCTTTGCTGCACTTAAAAATCAGCTTGGATAAGCTTGTAAAATGTAAAGAAGAAGATGGGGGGAACTTCATTCAAATGCTACACACCTCTTCAGTCTTAGGGCCCCTCAGCTTTTAGTTCCAGTAAAAATGCTCCGTGGTTGCAGGAACAGGTTAAAAAGCACCCCAGATCATGTTGGGCTTTGTGTTTTGTGTTGACGCAGAATAGTGTACACGCAGATGCAAAAAACATGGATGTAAGAAATAGCTTTAAAAGGTTAGAGTAGACGGGTAGAGCAACCCCCTCAGCGACTCACGAGTAGACCCCAGCTGCCATACATGCGAATTGGTTTACTCGTGAGTAGACCCTGGCAGCCTTACTCACGAGTAGACCCCGCTCAGCTTATGCCTGAGTAGACCACGGGTGGCTTACTCTTGAGTAGACCCCAGTTGGCTTACTCGTGAGTAGACACCCTGTCCGCTACTCACGCCTGTCGGCTTGTTGAATAATCCCCTCCATGCTGTTTGAGCAAAGGCTTCTCCCAAAACCTTCCTATGCTATTGTTAGTACTAAAGGTGCCACCACGAACGCACTTATCGACAGATCTTCAATCAACCCCTCACGTGGAAATCCCAGGGAAATTCTCCTGCTTTTGCAAGTGAAAAAGAGTAGGAAAAACTGCCATGTGCAAGCTTACACGTGGTGATAAAACGAGAAGTTTCTGAACAGATGAGGCATGTTGCACCAGAGAGAAAAGCCCCCTTTGCTGCACTTAAAAATCAGCTTGGATAAGCTTGTAAAATGTAAAGAAGAAGATGGGGGGAACTTCATTCAAATGCTACACACCTCTTCAGTCTTAGGCCCCCTCAGCTTTTAGTTACCAGTAAAAATGCTCCGTGGTTGCAGGAACAGGTTAAAAAGCACCCCAGATCATGTTGGGCTTTGTGTTTTGTGTTGACGCAGAATAGTGTACACGCAGATGCAAAAAACATGGATGTAAGAAATAGCTTTAAAAGGTTAGAGTAGACGGGTAGAGCAACCCCCTCAGCGACTCACGAGTAGACCCCAGGTGCCATACATGCGAATTGGTTTACTCGTGAGTAGACCCTGGCAGCCTTACTCACGAGTAGACCCCGCTCAGCTTATGCCTGAGTAGACCACGGGTGGCTTACTCTTGAGTAAACCCCCGCTCAGCTTACTCGTGAGTAGACACCCTGTCCGCTACTCACGCCTGTCGGCTTGTTGAATAATCCCCTCCATGCTGTTTGAGCAAAGGCTTCTCCCAAAACCTTCCTATGCTATTGTTAGTACTAAAGGTGCCACCACGAACGCACTTATCGACAGAGCTTCAATCAACCCCTCACGTGGAAATCCCAGGGAAATTCTCCTGCTTTTGCAAGTGAAAAAGAGTAGGAAAAACTGCCATGTGCAAGCTTACACGTGGTGATAAAACGAGAAGTTTCTGAACAGATGAGGCATGTTGCACCAGAGAGAAAAGCCCCCTTTGCTGCACTTAAAAATCAGCTTGGATAAGCTTGTAAAATGTAAAGAAGAAGATGGGGGGAACTTCATTCAAATGCTACACACCTCTTCAGTCTTAGGCCCCCTCAGCTTTTAGTTACCAGTAAAAATGCTCCGTGGTTGCAGGAACAGGTTAAAAAGCACCCCAGATCATGTTGGGCTTTGTGTTTTGTGTTGACGCAGAATAGTGTACACGCAGATGCAAAAAACATGGATGTAAGAAATAGCTTTAAAAGGTTAGAGTAGACGGGTAGAGCAACCCCCTCAGCGACTCACGAGTAGACCCCAGCTGCCATACATGCGAATTGGTTTACTCGTTAGTTGACCCTGGCAGCCTTACTCACGAGTAGACCCCGCTCAGCTTATGCCTGAGTAGACCACGAGTGGCTTACTCTTGAGTAGACCCCCGCTCAGCTAACTCATGAGTAGACACCCTGTCCGCTACTCACGCCTGTCGGCTTGTTGAATAATCCCCTCCATGGTGTTTGAGCAAAGGCTTCTCCCCAAACCTTCCTATGATATTGTTAGTACTAAAGGTGCCACCACGAACGCACTTATCGACAGAGCTTCAATCAACCCCTCACGTGGAAATCCCAGGGAAATTCTCCTGCTTTTGCAAGTGAAAAAGAGTAGGAAAAACTGCCATGTGCAAGCTTACACGTGGTGATAAAACGAGAAGTTTCTGAACAGATGAGGCATGTTGCAACAGAGAGAAAAGCCCCCTTTGCTGCACTTAAAAATCAGCTTGGATAAGCTTGTAAAATGTAAAGAAGAAGATGGGGGGAACTTCATTCAAATGCTACACACCTCTTCAGTCTTAGGGCCCCTCAGCTTTTAGTTCCAGTAAAAATGCTCCGTGGTTGCAGGAACAGGTTAAAAAGCACCCCAGATCATGTTGGGCTTTGTGTTTTGTGTTGACGCAGAATAGTGTACACGCAGATGCAAAAAACATGGATGTAAGAAATAGCTTTAAAAGGTTAGAGTAGACGGGTAGAGCAACCCCCTCAGCGACTCACGAGTAGACCCCAGCTGCCATACATGCGAATTGGTTTACTCGTGAGTAGACCCTGGCAGCCTTACTCACGAGTAGACCCCGCTCAGCTTATGCCTGAGTAGACCACGGGTGGCTTACTCTTGAGTAGACCCCAGTTGGCTTACTCGTGAGTAGACACCCTGTCCGCTACTCACGCCTGTCGGCTTGTTGAATAATCCCCTCCATGCTGTTTGAGCAAAGGCTTCTCCCAAAACCTTCCTATGCTATTGTTAGTACTAAAGGTGCCACCACGAACGCACTTATCGACAGATCTTCAATCAACCCCTCACGTGGAAATCCCAGGGAAATTCTCCTGCTTTTGCAAGTGAAAAAGAGTAGGAAAAACTGCCATGTGCAAGCTTACACGTGGTGATAAAACGAGAAGTTTCTGAACAGATGAGGCATGTTGCACCAGAGAGAAAAGCCCCCTTTGCTGCACTTAAAAATCAGCTTGGATAAGCTTGTAAAATGTAAAGAAGAAGATGGGGGGAACTTCATTCAAATGCTACACACCTCTTCAGTCTTAGGCCCCCTCAGCTTTTAGTTACCAGTAAAAATGCTCCGTGGTTGCAGGAACAGGTTAAAAAGCACCCCAGATCATGTTGGGCTTTGTGTTTTGTGTTGACGCAGAATAGTGTACACGCAGATGCAAAAAACATGGATGTAAGAAATAGCTTTAAAAGGTTAGAGTAGACGGGTAGAGCAACCCCCTCAGCGACTCACGAGTAGACCCCAGCTGCCATACATGCGAATTGGTTTACTCGTGAGTAGACCCTGGCAGCCTTACTCACGAGTAGACCCCGCTCAGCTTATGCCTGAGTAGACCACGGGTGGCTTACTCTTGAGTAAACCCCCGCTCAGCTTACTCGTGAGTAGACACCCTGTCCGCTACTCACGCCTGTCGGCTTGTTGAATAATCCCCTCCATGCTGTTTGAGCAAAGGCTTCTCCCAAAACCTTCCTATGCTATTGTTAGTACTAAAGGTGCCACCACGAACGCACTTATCGACAGAGCTTCAATCAACCCCTCACGTGGAAATCCCAGGGAAATTCTCCTGCTTTTGCAAGTGAAAAAGAGTAGGAAAAACTGCCATGTGCAAGCTTACACGTGGTGATAAAACGAGAAGTTTCTGAACAGATGAGGCATGTTGCACCAGAGAGAAAAGCCCCCTTTGCTGCACTTAAAAATCAGCTTGGATAAGCTTGTAAAATGTAAAGAAGAAGATGGGGGGAACTTCATTCAAATGCTACACACCTCTTCAGTCTTAGGCCCCCTCAGCTTTTAGTTACCAGTAAAAATGCTCCGTGGTTGCAGGAACAGGTTAAAAAGCACCCCAGATCATGTTGGGCTTTGTGTTTTGTGTTGACGCAGAATAGTGTACACGCAGATGCAAAAAACATGGATGTAAGAAATAGCTTTAAAAGGTTAGAGTAGACGGGTAGAGCAACCCCCTCAGCGACTCACGAGTAGACCCCAGCTGCCATACATGCGAATTGGTTTACTCGTTAGTTGACCCTGGCAGCCTTACTCACGAGTAGACCCCGCTCAGCTTATGCCTGAGTAGACCACGAGTGGCTTACTCTTGAGTAGACCCCCGCTCAGCTAACTCATGAGTAGACACCCTGTCCGCTACTCACGCCTGTCGGCTTGTTGAATAATCCCCTCCATGGTGTTTGAGCAAAGGCTTCTCCCCAAACCTTCCTATGATATTGTTAGTACTAAAGGTGCCACCACGAACGCACTTATCGACAGAGCTTCAATCAACCCCTCACGTGGAAATCCCAGGGAAATTCTCCTGCTTTTGCAAGTGAAAAAGAGTAGGAAAAACTGCCATGTGCAAGCTTACACGTGGTGATAAAACGAGAAGTTTCTGAACAGATGAGGCATGTTGCAACAGAGAGAAAAGCCCCCTTTGCTGCACTTAAAAATCAGCTTGGATAAGCTTGTAAAATGTAAAGAAGAAGATGGGGGGAACTTCATTCAAATGCTACACACCTCTTCAGTCTTAGGCCCCCTCAGCTTTTAGTTACCAGTAAAAATGCTCCGTGGTTGCAGGAACAGGTTAAAAAGCACCCCAGATCATGTTGGGCTTTGTGTTTTGTGTTGACGCAGAATAGTGTACACGCAGATGCAAAAAACATGGATGTAAGAAATAGCTTTAAAAGGTTAGAGTAGACGTGTAGAGCAACCCCCTCAGCGACTCACGAGTAGACCCCAGCTGCCATACATGCGAATTGGTTTACTCGTTAGTTGACCCTGGCAGCCTTACTCACGAGTAGACCCCGCTCAGCTTATGCCTCAGTAGACCACGAGTGGCTTACTCTTGAGTAGACCCCCGCTCAGCTAACTCATGAGTAGACACCCTGTCCGCTACTCACGCCTGTCGGCTTGTTGAATAATCCCCTCCATGGTGTTTGAGCAAAGGCTTCTCCCCAAACCTTCCTATGATATTGTTAGTACTAAAGGTGCCACCACGAACGCACTTATCGACAGAGCTTCAATCAACCCCTCACGTGGAAATCCCAGGGAAATTCTCCTGCTTTTGCAAGTGAAAAAGAGTAGGAAAAACTGCCATGTGCAAGCTTACACGTGGTGATAAAACGAGAAGTTTCTGAACAGATGAGGCATGTTGCAACAGAGAGAAAAGCCCCCTTTGCTGCACTTAAAAATCAGCTTGGATAAGCTTGTAAAATGTAAAGAAGAAGATGGGGGGAACTTCATTCAAATGCTACACACCTCTTCAGTCTTAGGGCCCCTCAGCTTTTAGTTCCAGTAAAAATGCTCCGTGGTTGCAGGAACAGGTTAAAAAGCACCCCAGATCATGTTGGGCTTTGTGTTTTGTGTTGACGCAGAATAGTGTACACGCAGATGCAAAAAACATGGATGTAAGAAATAGCTTTAAAAGGTTAGAGTAGACGGGTAGAGCAACCCCCTCAGCGACTCACGAGTAGACCCCAGCTGCCATACATGCGAATTGGTTTACTCGTGAGTAGACCCTGGCAGCCTTACTCACGAGTAGACCCCGCTCAGCTTATGCCTGAGTAGACCACGGGTGGCTTACTCTTGAGTAGACCCCAGTTGGCTTACTCGTGAGTAGACACCCTGTCCGCTACTCACGCCTGTCGGCTTGTTGAATAATCCCCTCCATGCTGTTTGAGCAAAGGCTTCTCCCAAAACCTTCCTATGCTATTGTTAGTACTAAAGGTGCCACCACGAACGCACTTATCGACAGATCTTCAATCAACCCCTCACGTGGAAATCCCAGGGAAATTCTCCTGCTTTTGCAAGTGAAAAAGAGTAGGAAAAACTGCCATGTGCAAGCTTACACGTGGTGATAAAACGAGAAGTTTCTGAACAGATGAGGCATGTTGCACCAGAGAGAAAAGCCCCCTTTGCTGCACTTAAAAATCAGCTTGGATAAGCTTGTAAAATGTAAAGAAGAAGATGGGGGGAACTTCATTCAAATGCTACACACCTCTTCAGTCTTAGGCCCCCTCAGCTTTTAGTTACCAGTAAAAATGCTCCGTGGTTGCAGGAACAGGTTAAAAAGCACCCCAGATCATGTTGGGCTTTGTGTTTTGTGTTGACGCAGAATAGTGTACACGCAGATGCAAAAAACATGGATGTAAGAAATAGCTTTAAAAGGTTAGAGTAGACGGGTAGAGCAACCCCCTCAGCGACTCACGAGTAGACCCCAGCTGCCATACATGCGAATTGGTTTACTCGTGAGTAGACCCTGGCAGCCTTACTCACGAGTAGACCCCGCTCAGCTTATGCCTGAGTAGACCACGGGTGGCTTACTCTTGAGTAAACCCCCGCTCAGCTTACTCGTGAGTAGACACCCTGTCCGCTACTCACGCCTGTCGGCTTGTTGAATAATCCCCTCCATGCTGTTTGAGCAAAGGCTTCTCCCAAAACCTTCCTATGCTATTGTTAGTACTAAAGGTGCCACCACGAACGCACTTATCGACAGAGCTTCAATCAACCCCTCACGTGGAAATCCCAGGGAAATTCTCCTGCTTTTGCAAGTGAAAAAGAGTAGGAAAAACTGCCATGTGCAAGCTTACACGTGGTGATAAAACGAGAAGTTTCTGAACAGATGAGGCATGTTGCACCAGAGAGAAAAGCCCCCTTTGCTGCACTTAAAAATCAGCTTGGATAAGCTTGTAAAATGTAAAGAAGAAGATGGGGGGAACTTCATTCAAATGCTACACACCTCTTCAGTCTTAGGCCCCCTCAGCTTTTAGTTACCAGTAAAAATGCTCCGTGGTTGCAGGAACAGGTTAAAAAGCACCCCAGATCATGTTGGGCTTTGTGTTTTGTGTTGACGCAGAATAGTGTACACGCAGATGCAAAAAACATGGATGTAAGAAATAGCTTTAAAAGGTTAGAGTAGACGGGTAGAGCAACCCCCTCAGCGACTCACGAGTAGACCCCAGCTGCCATACATGCGAATTGGTTTACTCGTTAGTTGACCCTGGCAGCCTTACTCACGAGTAGACCCCGCTCAGCTTATGCCTCAGTAGACCACGAGTGGCTTACTCTTGAGTAGACCCCCGCTCAGCTAACTCATGAGTAGACACCCTGTCCGCTACTCACGCCTGTCGGCTTGTTGAATAATCCCCTCCATGGTGTTTGAGCAAAGGCTTCTCCCCAAACCTTCCTATGATATTGTTAGTACTAAAGGTGCCACCACGAACGCACTTATCGACAGAGCTTCAATCAACCCCTCACGTGGAAATCCCAGGGAAATTCTCCTGCTTTTGCAAGTGAAAAAGAGTAGGAAAAACTGCCATGTGCAAGCTTACACGTGGTGATAAAACGAGAAGTTTCTGAACAGATGAGGCATGTTGCAACAGAGAGAAAAGCCCCCTTTGCTGCACTTAAAAATCAGCTTGGATAAGCTTGTAAAATGTAAAGAAGAAGATGGGGGGAACTTCATTCAAATGCTACACACCTCTTCAGTCTTAGGGCCCCTCAGCTTTTAGTTCCAGTAAAAATGCTCCGTGGTTGCAGGAACAGGTTAAAAAGCACCCCAGATCATGTTGGGCTTTGTGTTTTGTGTTGACGCAGAATAGTGTACACGCAGATGCAAAAAACATGGATGTAAGAAATAGCTTTAAAAGGTTAGAGTAGACGGGTAGAGCAACCCCCTCAGCGACTCACGAGTAGACCCCAGCTGCCATACATGCGAATTGGTTTACTCGTGAGTAGACCCTGGCAGCCTTACTCACGAGTAGACCCCGCTCAGCTTATGCCTGAGTAGACCACGGGTGGCTTACTCTTGAGTAGACCCCAGTTGGCTTACTCTTGAGTAGACCCCCGCTCAGCTAACTCATGAGTAGACACCCTGTCCGCTACTCACGCCTGTCGGCTTGTTGAATAATCCCCTCCATGGTGTTTGAGCAAAGGCTTCTCCCCAAACCTTCCTATGATATTGTTAGTACTAAAGGTGCCACCACGAACGCACTTATCGACAGAGCTTCAATCAACCCCTCACGTGGAAATCCCAGGGAAATTCTCCTGCTTTTGCAAGTGAAAAAGAGTAGGAAAAACTGCCATGTGCAAGCTTACACGTGGTGATAAAACGAGAAGTTTCTGAACAGATGAGGCATGTTGCAACAGAGAGAAAAGCCCCCTTTGCTGCACTTAAAAATCAGCTTGGATAAGCTTGTAAAATGTAAAGAAGAAGATGGGGGGAACTTCATTCAAATGCTACACACCTCTTCAGTCTTAGGGCCCCTCAGCTTTTAGTTCCAGTAAAAATGCTCCGTGGTTGCAGGAACAGGTTAAAAAGCACCCCAGATCATGTTGGGCTTTGTGTTTTGTGTTGACGCAGAATAGTGTACACGCAGATGCAAAAAACATGGATGTAAGAAATAGCTTTAAAAGGTTAGAGTAGACGGGTAGAGCAACCCCCTCAGCGACTCACGAGTAGACCCCAGCTGCCATACATGCGAATTGGTTTACTCGTGAGTAGACCCTGGCAGCCTTACTCACGAGTAGACCCCGCTCAGCTTATGCCTGAGTAGACCACGGGTGGCTTACTCTTGAGTAGACCCCAGTTGGCTTACTCGTGAGTAGACACCCTGTCCGCTACTCACGCCTGTCGGCTTGTTGAATAATCCCCTCCATGCTGTTTGAGCAAAGGCTTCTCCCAAAACCTTCCTATGCTATTGTTAGTACTAAAGGTGCCACCACGAACGCACTTATCGACAGATCTTCAATCAACCCCTCACGTGGAAATCCCAGGGAAATTCTCCTGCTTTTGCAAGTGAAAAAGAGTAGGAAAAACTGCCATGTGCAAGCTTACACGTGGTGATAAAACGAGAAGTTTCTGAACAGATGAGGCATGTTGCACCAGAGAGAAAAGCCCCCTTTGCTGCACTTAAAAATCAGCTTGGATAAGCTTGTAAAATGTAAAGAAGAAGATGGGGGGAACTTCATTCAAATGCTACACACCTCTTCAGTCTTAGGCCCCCTCAGCTTTTAGTTACCAGTAAAAATGCTCCGTGGTTGCAGGAACAGGTTAAAAAGCACCCCAGATCATGTTGGGCTTTGTGTTTTGTGTTGACGCAGAATAGTGTACACGCAGATGCAAAAAACATGGATGTAAGAAATAGCTTTAAAAGGTTAGAGTAGACGGGTAGAGCAACCCCCTCAGCGACTCACGAGTAGACCCCAGCTGCCATACATGCGAATTGGTTTACTCGTGAGTAGACCCTGGCAGCCTTACTCACGAGTAGACCCCGCTCAGCTTATGCCTGAGTAGACCACGGGTGGCTTACTCTTGAGTAAACCCCCGCTCAGCTTACTCGTGAGTAGACACCCTGTCCGCTACTCACGCCTGTCGGCTTGTTGAATAATCCCCTCCATGCTGTTTGAGCAAAGGCTTCTCCCAAAACCTTCCTATGCTATTGTTAGTACTAAAGGTGCCACCACGAACGCACTTATCGACAGAGCTTCAATCAACCCCTCACGTGGAAATCCCAGGGAAATTCTCCTGCTTTTGCAAGTGAAAAAGAGTAGGAAAAACTGCCATGTGCAAGCTTACACGTGGTGATAAAACGAGAAGTTTCTGAACAGATGAGGCATGTTGCACCAGAGAGAAAAGCCCCCTTTGCTGCACTTAAAAATCAGCTTGGATAAGCTTGTAAAATGTAAAGAAGAAGATGGGGGGAACTTCATTCAAATGCTACACACCTCTTCAGTCTTAGGCCCCCTCAGCTTTTAGTTACCAGTAAAAATGCTCCGTGGTTGCAGGAACAGGTTAAAAAGCACCCCAGATCATGTTGGGCTTTGTGTTTTGTGTTGACGCAGAATAGTGTACACGCAGATGCAAAAAACATGGATGTAAGAAATAGCTTTAAAAGGTTAGAGTAGACGGGTAGAGCAACCCCCTCAGCGACTCACGAGTAGACCCCAGCTGCCATACATGCGAATTGGTTTACTCGTTAGTTGACCCTGGCAGCCTTACTCACGAGTAGACCCCGCTCAGCTTATGCCTCAGTAGACCACGAGTGGCTTACTCTTGAGTAGACCCCCGCTCAGCTAACTCATGAGTAGACACCCTGTCCGCTACTCACGCCTGTCGGCTTGTTGAATAATCCCCTCCATGGTGTTTGAGCAAAGGCTTCTCCCCAAACCTTCCTATGATATTGTTAGTACTAAAGGTGCCACCACGAACGCACTTATCGACAGAGCTTCAATCAACCCCTCACGTGGAAATCCCAGGGAAATTCTCCTGCTTTTGCAAGTGAAAAAGAGTAGGAAAAACTGCCATGTGCAAGCTTACACGTGGTGATAAAACGAGAAGTTTCTGAACAGATGAGGCATGTTGCAACAGAGAGAAAAGCCCCCTTTGCTGCACTTAAAAATCAGCTTGGATAAGCTTGTAAAATGTAAAGAAGAAGATGGGGGGAACTTCATTCAAATGCTACACACCTCTTCAGTCTTAGGGCCCCTCAGCTTTTAGTTCCAGTAAAAATGCTCCGTGGTTGCAGGAACAGGTTAAAAAGCACCCCAGATCATGTTGGGCTTTGTGTTTTGTGTTGACGCAGAATAGTGTACACGCAGATGCAAAAAACATGGATGTAAGAAATAGCTTTAAAAGGTTAGAGTAGACGGGTAGAGCAACCCCCTCAGCGACTCACGAGTAGACCCCAGCTGCCATACATGCGAATTGGTTTACTCGTGAGTAGACCCTGGCAGCCTTACTCACGAGTAGACCCCGCTCAGCTTATGCCTGAGTAGACCACGGGTGGCTTACTCTTGAGTAGACCCCAGTTGGCTTACTCGTGAGTAGACACCCTGTCCGCTACTCACGCCTGTCGGCTTGTTGAATAATCCCCTCCATGCTGTTTGAGCAAAGGCTTCTCCCAAAACCTTCCTATGCTATTGTTAGTACTAAAGGTGCCACCACGAACGCACTTATCGACAGATCTTCAATCAACCCCTCACGTGGAAATCCCAGGGAAATTCTCCTGCTTTTGCAAGTGAAAAAGAGTAGGAAAAACTGCCATGTGCAAGCTTACACGTGGTGATAAAACGAGAAGTTTCTGAACAGATGAGGCATGTTGCACCAGAGAGAAAAGCCCCCTTTGCTGCACTTAAAAATCAGCTTGGATAAGCTTGTAAAATGTAAAGAAGAAGATGGGGGGAACTTCATTCAAATGCTACACACCTCTTCAGTCTTAGGCCCCCTCAGCTTTTAGTTACCAGTAAAAATGCTCCGTGGTTGCAGGAACAGGTTAAAAAGCACCCCAGATCATGTTGGGCTTTGTGTATTGTGTTGACGCAGAATTGTGTACACGCAGATGCAAAAAACATGGATGTAAGAAATAGCTTTAAAAGGTTAGAGTAGACGGGTAGAGCAACCCCCTCAGCGACTCACGAGTAGACCCCAGCTGCCATACATGCGAATTGGTTTACTCGTGAGTAGACCCTGGCAGCCTTACTCACGAGTAGACCCCGCTCAGCTTATGCCTGAGTAGACCACGGGTGGCTTACTCTTGAGTAAACCCCCGCTCAGCTTACTCGTGAGTAGACACCCTGTCCGCTACTCACGCCTGTCGGCTTGTTGAATAATCCCCTCCATGCTGTTTGAGCAAAGGCTTCTCCCAAAACCTTCCTATGCTATTGTTAGTACTAAAGGTGCCACCACGAACGCACTTATCGACAGAGCTTCAATCAACCCCTCACGTGGAAATCCCAGGGAAATTCTCCTGCTTTTGCAAGTGAAAAAGAGTAGGAAAAACTGCCATGTGCAAGCTTACACGTGGTGATAAAACGAGAAGTTTCTGAACAGATGAGGCATGTTGCACCAGAGAGAAAAGCCCCCTTTGCTGCACTTAAAAATCAGCTTGGATAAGCTTGTAAAATGTAAAGAAGAAGATGGGGGGAACTTCATTCAAATGCTACACACCTCTTCAGTCTTAGGCCCCCTCAGCTTTTAGTTACCAGTAAAAATGCTCCGTGGTTGCAGGAACATGTTAAAAAGCACCCCAGATCATGTTGGGCTTTGTGTTTTGTGTTGACGCAGAATAGTTTACACGCAGATGCAAAAAACATGGATGTAAGAAATAGCTTTAAAAGGTTAGAGTAGACGGGTAGAGCAACCCCCTCAGCGACTCACGAGTAGACCCCAGCTGCCATACATGCGAATTGGTTTACTCGTGAGTAGACCCTGGCAGCCTTACTCACGAGTAGACCCCGCTCAGCTTATGCCTGAGTAGACCCCGGTTGGCTTACTCGTGAGTAGACACCCTGTCCGCTACTCACGCCTGTCGGCTTGTTGAATAATCCCCTCCATGCTGTTTGAGCAAAGGCTTCTCCCAAAACCTTCCTATGCTATTGTTAGTACTAAAGGTGCCACCACGAACGCACTTATCGACAGATCTTCAATCAACCCCTCACGTGGAAATCCCAGGGAAATTCTCCTGCTTTTGCAAGTGAAAAAGAGTAGGAAAAACTGCCATGTGCAAGCTTACACGTGGTGATAAAACGAGAAGTTTCTGAACAGATGAGGCATGTTGCACCAGAGAGAAAAGCCCCCTTTGCTGCACTTAAAAATCAGCTTGGATAAGCTTGTAAAATGTAAAGAAGAAGATGGGGGGAACTTCATTCAAATGCTACACACCTCTTCAGTCTTAGGCCCCCTCAGCTTTTAGTTACCAGTAAAAATGCTCCGTGGTTGCAGGAACAGGTTAAAAAGCACCCCAGATCATGTTGGGCTTTGTGTTTTGTGTTGACGCAGAATAGTGTACACGCAGATGCAAAAAACATGGATGTAAGAAATAGCTTTAAAAGGTTAGAGTAGACGGGTAGAGCAACCCCCTCAGCGACTCACGAGTAGACCCCAGCTGCCATACATGCGAATTGGTTTACTCGTGAGTAGACCCTGGCAGCCTTACTCACGAGTAGACCCCGCTCAGCTTATGCCTGAGTAGACCACGGGTGGCTTACTCTTGAGTAAACCCCCGCTCAGCTTACTCGTGAGTAGACACCCTGTCCGCTACTCACGCCTGTCGGCTTGTTGAATAATCCCCTCCATGCTGTTTGAGCAAAGGCTTCTCCCAAAACCTTCCTATGCTATTGTTAGTACTAAAGGTGCCACCACGAACGCACTTATCGACAGAGCTTCAATCAACCCCTCACGTGGAAATCCCAGGGAAATTCTCCTGCTTTTGCAAGTGAAAAAGAGTAGGAAAAACTGCCATGTGCAAGCTTACACGTGGTGATAAAACGAGAAGTTTCTGAACAGATGAGGCATGTTGCACCAGAGAGAAAAGCCCCCTTTGCTGCACTTAAAAATCAGCTTGGATAAGCTTGTAAAATGTAAAGAAGAAGATGGGGGGAACTTCATTCAAATGCTACACACCTCTTCAGTCTTAGGCCCCCTCAGCTTTTAGTTACCAGTAAAAATGCTCCGTGGTTGCAGGAACAGGTTAAAAAGCACCCCAGATCATGTTGGGCTTTGTGTTTTGTGTTGACGCAGAATAGTGTACACGCAGATGCAAAAAACATGGATGTAAGAAATAGCTTTAAAAGGTTAGAGTAGACGGGTAGAGCAACCCCCTCAGCGACTCACGAGTAGACCCCAGCTGCCATACATGCGAATTGGTTTACTCGTGAGTAGACCCTGGCAGCCTTACTCACGAGTAGACCCCGCTCAGCTTATGCCTGAGTAGACCACGGGTGGCTTACTCTTGAGTAAACCCCCGCTCAGCTTACTCGTGAGTAGACACCCTGTCCGCTACTCACGCCTGTCGGCTTGTTGAATAATCCCCTCCATGCTGTTTGAGCAAAGGCTTCTCCCCAAACCTTCCTATGCTATTGTTAGTACTAAAGGTGCCACCACGAACGCACTTATCGACAGAGCTTCAATCAACCCCTCACGTGGAAATCCCAGGGAAATTCTCCTGCTTTTGCAAGTGAAAAAGAGTAGGAAAAACTGCCATGTGCAAGCTTACACGTGGTGATAAAACGAGAAGTTTCTGAACAGATGAGGCATGTTGCACCAGAGAGAAAAGCCCCCTTTGCTGCACTTAAAAATCAGCTTGGATAAGCTTGTAAAATGTAAAGAAGAAGATGGGGGGAACTTCATTCAAATGCTACACACCTCTTCAGTCTTAGGCCCCCTCAGCTTTTAGTTACCAGTAAAAATGCTCCGTGGTTGCAGGAACAGGTTAAAAAGCACCCCAGATCATGTTGGGCTTTGTGTTTTGTGTTGACGCAGAATAGTGTACACGCAGATGCAAAAAACATGGATGTAAGAAATAGCTTTAAAAGGTTAGAGTAGACGGGTAGAGCAACCCCCTCAGCGACTCACGAGTAGACCCCAGCTGCCATACATGCGAATTGGTTTACTCATGAGTAGACCCTGGTAGCCTTACTCACGAGTAGACCCCGCTCAGCTTATGCCTGAGTAGACCACGGGTGGCTTACTCTTGAGTCGACCCCAGTTGGCTTACTCGTGAGTAGACACCCTGTCCGCTACTCACACCTGTCGGCTTGTTGAATAATCCCCTCCATGCTGTTTGAGCAAAGGCTTCTCCCAAAACCTTCCTATGCTATTGTTAGTACTAAAGGTGCCACCACGAACGCACTTATCGACAGAGCTTCAATCAACCCCTCACGTGGAAATCCCAGGGAAATTCTCCTGCTTTTGCAAGTGAAAAAGAGTAGGAAAAACTGCCATGTGCAAGCTTACACGTGGTGATAAAACGAGAAGTTTCTGAACAGATGAGGCATGTTGCACCAGAGAGAAAAGCCCCCTTTGCTGCACTTAAAAATCAGCTTGGATAAGCTTGTAAAATGTAAAGAAGAAGATGGGGGGAACTTCATTCAAATGCTACACACCTCTTCAGTCTTAGGGCCCCTCAGCTTTTAGTTCCAGTAAAAATGCTCCGTGGTTGCAGGAACAGGTTAAAAAGCACCCCAGATCATGTTGGGCTTTGTGTTTTGTGTTGACGCAGAATAGTGTACACGCAGATGCAAAAAACATGGATGTAAGAAATAGCTTTAAAAGGTTAGAGTAGACGGGTAGAGCAACCCCCTCAGCGACTCACGAGTAGACCCCAGCTGCCATACATGCGAATTGGTTTACTCGTGAGTAGACCCTGGTAGCCTTACTCACGAGTAGACCCCGCTCAGCTTATGCCTGAGTAGACCACGGGTGGCTTACTCTTGAGTAAACCCCCGCTCAGCTTACTCGTGAGTAGACACCCTGTCCGCTACTCACGCCTGTCGGCTTGTTGAATAATCCCCTCCATGCTGTTTGAGCAAAGGCTTCTCCCCAAACCTTCCTATGCTATTGTTAGTACTAAAGGTGCCACCACGAACGCACTTATCGACAGAGCTTCAATCAACCCCTCACGTGGAAATCCCAGGGAAATTCTCCTGCTTTTGCAAGTGAAAAAGAGTAGGAAAAACTGCCATGTGCAAGCTTACACGTGGTGATAAAACGAGAAGTTTCTGAACAGATGAGGCATGTTGCACCAGAGAGAAAAGCCCCCTTTGCTGCACTTAAAAATCAGCTTGGATAAGCTTGTAAAATGTAAAGAAGAAGATGGGGGGAACTTCATTCAAATGCTACACACCTCTTCAGTCTTAGGCCCCCTCAGCTTTTAGTTACCAGTAAAAATGCTCCGTGGTTGCAGGAACAGGTTAAAAAGCACCCCAGATCATGTTGGGCTTTGTGTTTTGTGTTGACGCAGAATAGTGTACACGCAGATGCAAAAAACATGGATGTAAGAAATAGCTTTAAAAGGTTAGAGTAGACGGGTAGAGCAACCCCCTCAGCGACTCACGAGTAGACCCCAGCTGCCATACATGCGAATTGGTTTACTCATGAGTAGACCCTGGTAGCCTTACTCACGAGTAGACCCCGCTCAGCTTATGCCTGAGTAGACCACGGGTGGCTTACTCTTGAGTCGACCCCAGTTGGCTTACTCGTGAGTAGACACCCTGTCCGCTACTCACGCCTGTCGGCTTGTTGAATAATCCCCTCCATGCTGTTTGAGCAAAGGCTTCTCCCAAAACCTTCCTATGATATTGTTAGTACTAAAGGTGCCACCACGAACGCACTTATCGACAGATCTTCAATCAACCCCTCACGTGGAAATCCCAGGGAAATTCTCCTGCTTTTGCAAGTGAAAAAGAGTAGGAAAAACTGCCATGTGCAAGCTTACACGTGGTGATAAAACGAGAAGTTTCTGAACAGATGAGGCATGTTGCACCAGAGAGAAAAGCCCCCTTTGCTGCACTTAAAAATCAGCTTGGATAAGCTTGTAAAATGTAAAGAAGAAGATGGGGGGAACTTCATTCAAATGCTACACACCTCTTCAGTCTTAGGCCCCCTCAGCTTTTAGTTACCAGTAAAAATGCTCCGTGGTTGCAGGAACAGGTTAAAAAGCACCCCAGATCATGTTGGGCTTTGTGTTTTGTGTTGACGCAGAATTGTGTTTACGCAGATGCAAAAAACATGGATGTAAGAAATACCTTTAAAAGGTTAGAGTAGACGGGTAGAGCAACCCCCTCAGCGACTCACGAGTAGACCCCAGCTGCCATACATGCGAATTGGTTTACTCGTGAGTAGACCCTGGCAGCCTTACTCATGAGTAGACCCCGCTCAGCTTATGCCTGAGTAGACCACGGGTGGCTTACTCTTGAGTAAACCCCCGCTCAGCTTACTCGTGAGTAGACACCCTGTCCGCTACTCACGCCTGTCGGCTTGTTGAATAATCCCCTCCATGCTGTTTGAGCAAAGGCTTCTCCCAAAACCTTCCTATGCTATTGTTAGTACTAAAGGTGCCACCACGAACGCACTTATCGACAGAGCTTCAATCAACCCCTCACGTGGAAATCCCAGGGAAATTCTCCTGCTTTTGCAAGTGAAAAAGAGTAGGAAAAACTGCCATGTGCAAGCTTACACGTGGTGATAAAACGAGAAGTTTCTGAACAGATGAGGCATGTTGCACCAGAGAGAAAAGCCCCCTTTGCTGCACTTAAAAATCAGCTTGGATAAGCTTGTAAAATGTAAAGAAGAAGATGGGGGGAACTTCATTCAAATGCTACACACCTCTTCAGTCTTAGGGCCCCTCAGCTTTTAGTTCCAGTAAAAATGCTCCGTGGTTGCAGGAACAGGTTAAAAAGCACCCCAGATCATGTTGGGCTTTGTGTTTTGTGTTGACGCAGAATAGTGTACACGCAGATGCAAAAAACATGGATGTAAGAAATAGCTTTAAAAGGTAAGAGTAGACGGGTAGAGCAACCCCCTCAGCGACTCACGAGTAGACCCCAGCTGCCATACATGCGAATTGGTTTACTCGTGAGTAGACCCTGGCAGCCTTACTCACGAGTAGACCCCGCTCAGCTTATGCCTGAGTAGACCACGGGTGGCTTACTCTTGAGTAAACCCCCGCTCAGCTTACTCGTGAGTAGACACCCTGTCCGCTACTCACGCCTGTCGGCTTGTTGAATAATCCCCTCCATGCTGTTTGAGCAAAGGCTTCTCCCCAAACCTTCCTATGCTATTGTTAGTACTAAAGGTGCCACCACGAACGCACTTATCGACAGAGCTTCAATCAACCCCTAACGTGGAAATCCCAGGGAAATTCTCCTGCTTTTGCAAGTGAAAAAGAGTAGGAAAAACTGCCATGTGCAAGCTTACACGTGGTGATAAAACGAGAAGTTTCTGAACAGATGAGGCATGTTGCACCAGAGAGAAAAGCCCCCTTTGCTGCACTTAAAAATCAGCTTGGATAAGCTTGTAAAATGTAAAGAAGAAGATGGGGGGAACTTCATTCAAATGCTACACACCTCTTCAGTCTTAGGCCCCCTCAGCTTTTAGTTACCAGTAAAAATGCTCCGTGGTTGCAGGAACAGGTTAAAAAGCACCCCAGATCATGTTGGGCTTTGTGTTTTGTGTTGACGCAGAATAGTGTACACGCAGATGCAAAAAACATGGATGTAAGAAATAGCTTTAAAAGGTTAGAGTAGACGGGTAGAGCAACCCCCTCAGCGACTCACGAGTAGACCCCAGCTGCCATACATGCGAATTGGTTTACTCATGAGTAGACCCTGGTAGCCTTACTCACGAGTAGACCCCGCTCAGCTTATGCCTGAGTAGACCACGGGTGGCTTACTCTTGAGTCGACCCCAGTTGGCTTACTCGTGAGTAGACACCCTGTCCGCTACTCACGCCTGTCGGCTTGTTGAATAATCCCCTCCATGCTGTTTGAGCAAAGGCTTCTCCCAAAACCTTCCTATGCTATTGTTAGTACTAAAGGTGCCACCACGAACGCACTTATCGACAGAGCTTCAATCAACCCCTCACGTCGAAATCCCAGGGAAATTCTCCTGCTTTTGCAAGTGAAAAAGAGTAGGAAAAACTGCCATGTGCAAGCTTACACGTGGTGATAAAACGAGAAGTTTCTGAACAGATGAGGCATGTTGCACCAGAGAGAAAAGCCCCCTTTGCTGCACTTAAAAATCAGCTTGGATAAGCTTGTAAAATGTAAAGAAGAAGATGGGGGGAACTTCATTCAAATGCTACACACCTCTTCAGTCTTAGGGCCCCTCAGCTTTTAGTTCCAGTAAAAATGCTCCGTGGTTGCAGGAACAGGTTAAAAAGCACCCCAGATCATGTTGGGCTTTGTGTTTTGTGTTGACGCAGAATAGTGTACACGCAGATGCAAAAAACATGGATGTAAGAAATAGCTTTAAAAGGTTAGAGTAGACGGGTAGAGCAACCCCCTCAGCGACTCACGAGTAGACCCCAGCTGCCATACATGCGAATTGGTTTACTCGTGAGTAGACCCTGGTAGCCTTACTCACGAGTAGACCCCGCTCAGCTTATGCCTGAGTAGACCACGGGTGGCTTACTCTTGAGTAAACCCCCGCTCAGCTTACTCGTGAGTAGACACCCTGTCCGCTACTCACGCCTGTCGGCTTGTTGAATAATCCCCTCCATGGTGTTTGAGCAAAGGCTTCTCCCCAAACCTTCCTATGATATTGTTAGTACTAAAGGTGCCACCACGAACGCACTTATCGACAGAGCTTCAATCAACCCCTCACGTGGAAATCCCAGGGAAATTCTCCTGCTTTTGCAAGTGAAAAAGAGTAGGAAAAACTGCCATGTGCAAGCTTACACGTGGTGATAAAACGAGAAGTTTCTGAACAGATGAGGCATGTTGCAACAGAGAGAAAAGCCCCCTTTGCTGCACTTAAAAATCAGCTTGGATAAGCTTGTAAAATGTAAAGAAGAAGATGGGGGGAACTTCATTCAAATGCTACACACCTCTTCAGTCTTAGGCCCCCTCAGCTTTTAGTTACCAGTAAAAATGCTCCGTGGTTGCAGGAACAGGTTAAAAAGCACCCCAGATCATGTTGGGCTTTGTGTTTTGTGTTGACGCAGAATAGTGTACACGCAGATGCAAAAAACATGGATGTAAGAAATAGCTTTAAAAGGTTAGAGTAGACGGGTAGAGCAACCCCCTCAGCGACTCACGAGTAGACCCCAGCTGCCATACATGCGAATTGGTTTACTCATGAGTAGACCCTGGTAGCCTTACTCACGAGTAGACCCCGCTCAGCTTATGCCTGAGTAGACCACGGGTGGCTTACTCTTGAGTAAACCCCCGCTCAGCTTACTCGTGAGTAGACACCCTGTCCGCTACTCACGCCTGTCGGCTTGTTGAATAATCCCCTCCATGCTGTTTGAGCAAAGGCTTCTCCCCAAACCTTCCTATGCTATTGTTAGTACTAAAGGTGCCACCACGAACGCACTTATCGACAGAGCTTCAATCAACCCCTCACGTGGAAATCCCAGGGAAATTCTCCTGCTTTTGCAAGTGAAAAAGAGTAGGAAAAACTGCCATGTGCAAGCTTACACGTGGTGATAAAACGAGAAGTTTCTGAACAGATGAGGCATGTTGCACCAGAGAGAAAAGCCCCCTTTGCTGCACTTAAAAATCAGCTTGGATAAGCTTGTAAAATGTAAAGAAGAAGATGGGGGGAACTTCATTCAAATGCTACACACCTCTTCAGTCTTAGGCCCCCTCAGCTTTTAGTTACCAGTAAAAATGCTCCGTGGTTGCAGGAACAGGTTAAAAAGCACCCCAGATCATGTTGGGCTTTGTGTTTTGTGTTGACGCAGAATAGTGTACACGCAGATGCAAAAAACATGGATGTAAGAAATAGCTTTAAAAGGTTAGAGTAGACGGGTAGAGCAACCCCCTCAGCGACTCACGAGTATACCCCAGCTGCCATACATGCGAATTGGTTTACTCATGAGTAGACCCTGGTAGCCTTACTCACGAGTAGACCCCGCTCAGCTTATGCCTGAGTAGACCACGGGTGGCTTACTCTTGAGTCGACCCCAGTTGGCTTACTCGTGAGTAGACACCCTGTCCGCTACTCACGCCTGTCGGCTTGTTGAATAATCCCCTCCATGCTGTTTGAGCAAAGGCTTCTCCCAAAACCTTCCTATGATATTGTTAGTACTAAAGGTGCCACCACTAACGCACTTATCGACAGAGCTTCAATCAACCCCTCACGTGGAAATCCCAGGGAAATTCTCCTGCTTTTGCAAGTGAAAAAGAGTAGGAAAAACTGCCATGTGCAAGCTTACACGTGGTGATAAAACGAGAAGTTTCTGAACAGATGAGGCATGTTGCACCAGAGAGAAAAGCCCCCTTTGCTGCACTTAAAAATCAGCTTGGATAAGCTTGTAAAATGTAAAGAAGAAGATGGGGGGAACTTCATTCAAATGCTACACACCTCTTCAGTCTTAGGCCCCCTCAGCTTTTAGTTACCAGTAAAAATGCTCCGTGGTTGCAGGAACAGGTTAAAAAGCACCCCAGATCATGTTGGGCTTTGTGTTTTGTGTTGACGCAGAATTGTGTTTACGCAGATGCAAAAAACATGGATGTAAGAAATAGCTTTAAAAGGTTAGAGTAGACGGGTAGAGCAACCCCCTCAGCGACTCACGAGTAGACCCCAGCTGCCATACATGCGAATTGGTTTACCCATGAGTAGACCCTGGTAGCCTTACTCACGAGTAGACCCCGCTCAGCTTATGCCTGAGTAGACCACGGGTGGCTCACTCTTGAGTAGACCCCAGTTGGCTTACTCGTGAGTAGACACCCTGTCGGCTTGTTGAATAATCCCCTCCATGCTGTTTGAGCAAAGGCTTCTCCCAAAACCTTCCTATGCTATTGTTAGTACTAAAGGTGCCACCACGAACGCACTTATCGACAGAGCTTCAATCAACCCCTCACGTGGAAATCCCAGGGAAATTCTCCTGCTTTTGCAAGTGAAAAAGAGTAGGAAAAACTGCCATGTGCAAGCTTACACGTGGTGATAAAACGAGAAGTTTCTGAACAGATGAGGCATGTTGCACCAGAGAGAAAAGCCCCCTTTGCTGCACTTAAAAATCAGCTTGGATAAGCTTGTAAAATGTAAAGAAGAAGATGGGGGGAACTTCATTCAAATGCTACACACTTCTTCAGTCTTAGGCCACCTCAGCTTTTAGTTACCAGTAAAAATGCTCCGTGGTTGCAGGAACAGGTTAAAAAGCACCCCAGATCATGTTGGGCTTTGTGTTTTGTGTTGACGCAGAATTGTGTTTACGCAGATGCAAAAAACATGGATGTAAGAAATAGCTTTAAAAGGTTAGAGTAGACGGGTAGAGCAACCCCCTCAGCGACTCACGAGTAGACCCCAGCTGCCATACATGCGAATTGGTTTACCCATGAGTAGACCCTGGTAGCCTTACTCACGAGTAGACCCCGCTCAGCTTATGCCTGAGTAGACCACGGGTGGCTTACTCTTGAGTAAACCCCCGCTCAGCTTACTCGTGAGTAGACACCCTGTCCGCTACTCACGCCTGTCGGCTTGTTGAATAATCCCCTCCATGCTGTTTGAGCAAAGGCTTCTCCCAAAACCTTCCTATGCTATTGTTAGTACTAAAGGTGCCACCACGAACGCACTTATCGACAGAGCTTCAATCAACCCCTCACGTGGAAATCCCAGGGAAATTCTCCTGCTTTTGCAAGTGAAAAAGAGTAGGAGAAACTGCCATGTGCAAGCTTACACGTGGTGATAAAACGAGAAGTTTCTGAACAGATGAGGCATGTTGCACCAGAGAGAAAAGCCCCCTTTGCTGCACTTAAAAATCAGCTTGGATAAGCTTGTAAAATGTAAAGAAGAAGATGGGGGGAACTTCATTCAAATGCTACACACCTCTTCAGTCTTAGGCCCCCTCAGCTTTTAGTTACCAGTAAAAATGCTCCGTGGTTGCAGGAACAGGTTAAAAAGCACCCCAGATCATGTTGGGCTTTGTGTTTTGTGTTGACGCAGAATAGTGTACACGCAGATGCAAAAAACATGGATGTAAGAAATAGCTTTAAAAGGTTAGAGTAGACGGGTAGAGCAACCCCCTCAGCGACTCACGAGTAGACCCCAGCTGCCATACATGCGAATTGGTTTACTCATGAGTAGACCCTGGTAGCCTTACTCACGAGTAGACCCCGCTCAGCTTATGCCTGAGTAGACCACGGGTGGCTTACTCTTGAGTCGACCCCAGTTGGCTTACTCGTGAGTAGACACCCTGTCCGCTACTCACGCCTGTCGGCTTGTTGAATAATCCCCTCCATGCTGTTTGAGCAAAGGCTTCTCCCAAAACCTTCCTATGCTATTGTTAGTACTAAAGGTGCCACCACGAACGCACTTATCGACAGAGCTTCAATCAACCCCTCACGTCGAAATCCCAGGGAAATTCTCCTGCTTTTGCAAGTGAAAAAGAGTAGGAAAAACTGCCATGTGCAAGCTTACACGTGGTGATAAAACGAGAAGTTTCTGAACAGATGAGGCATGTTGCACCAGAGAGAAAAGCCCCCTTTGCTGCACTTAAAAATCAGCTTGGATAAGCTTGTAAAATGTAAAGAAGAAGATGGGGGGAACTTCATTCAAATGCTACACACCTCTTCAGTCTTAGGGCCCCTCAGCTTTTAGTTCCAGTAAAAATGCTCCGTGGTTGCAGGAACAGGTTAAAAAGCACCCCAGATCATGTTGGGCTTTGTGTTTTGTGTTGACGCAGAATAGTGTACACGCAGATGCAAAAAACATGGATGTAAGAAATAGCTTTAAAAGGTTAGAGTAGACGGGTAGAGCAACCCCCTCAGCGACTCACGAGTAGACCCCAGCTGCCATACATGCGAATTGGTTTACTCGTGAGTAGACCCTGGTAGCCTTACTCACGAGTAGACCCCGCTCAGCTTATGCCTGAGTAGACCACGGGTGGCTTACTCTTGAGTAAACCCCCGCTCAGCTTACTCGTGAGTAGACACCCTGTCCGCTACTCACGCCTGTCGGCTTGTTGAATAATCCCCTCCATGGTGTTTGAGCAAAGGCTTCTCCCCAAACCTTCCTATGATATTGTTAGTACTAAAGGTGCCACCACGAACGCACTTATCGACAGAGCTTCAATCAACCCCTCACGTGGAAATCCCAGGGAAATTCTCCTGCTTTTGCAAGTGAAAAAGAGTAGGAAAAACTGCCATGTGCAAGCTTACACGTGGTGATAAAACGAGAAGTTTCTGAACAGATGAGGCATGTTGCAACAGAGAGAAAAGCCCCCTTTGCTGCACTTAAAAATCAGCTTGGATAAGCTTGTAAAATGTAAAGAAGAAGATGGGGGGAACTTCATTCAAATGCTACACACCTCTTCAGTCTTAGGCCCCCTCAGCTTTTAGTTACCAGTAAAAATGCTCCGTGGTTGCAGGAACAGGTTAAAAAGCACCCCAGATCATGTTGGGCTTTGTGTTTTGTGTTGACGCAGAATAGTGTACACGCAGATGCAAAAAACATGGATGTAAGAAATAGCTTTAAAAGGTTAGAGTAGACGGGTAGAGCAACCCCCTCAGCGACTCACGAGTAGACCCCAGCTGCCATACATGCGAATTGGTTTACTCATGAGTAGACCCTGGTAGCCTTACTCACGAGTAGACCCCGCTCAGCTTATGCCTGAGTAGACCACGGGTGGCTTACTCTTGAGTAAACCCCCGCTCAGCTTACTCGTGAGTAGACACCCTGTCCGCTACTCACGCCTGTCGGCTTGTTGAATAATCCCCTCCATGCTGTTTGAGCAAAGGCTTCTCCCCAAACCTTCCTATGCTATTGTTAGTACTAAAGGTGCCACCACGAACGCACTTATCGACAGAGCTTCAATCAACCCCTCACGTGGAAATCCCAGGGAAATTCTCCTGCTTTTGCAAGTGAAAAAGAGTAGGAAAAACTGCCATGTGCAAGCTTACACGTGGTGATAAAACGAGAAGTTTCTGAACAGATGAGGCATGTTGCACCAGAGAGAAAAGCCCCCTTTGCTGCACTTAAAAATCAGCTTGGATAAGCTTGTAAAATGTAAAGAAGAAGATGGGGGGAACTTCATTCAAATGCTACACACCTCTTCAGTCTTAGGCCCCCTCAGCTTTTAGTTACCAGTAAAAATGCTCCGTGGTTGCAGGAACAGGTTAAAAAGCACCCCAGATCATGTTGGGCTTTGTGTTTTGTGTTGACGCAGAATAGTGTACACGCAGATGCAAAAAACATGGATGTAAGAAATAGCTTTAAAAGGTTAGAGTAGACGGGTAGAGCAACCCCCTCAGCGACTCACGAGTATACCCCAGCTGCCATACATGCGAATTGGTTTACTCATGAGTAGACCCTGGTAGCCTTACTCACGAGTAGACCCCGCTCAGCTTATGCCTGAGTAGACCACGGGTGGCTTACTCTTGAGTCGACCCCAGTTGGCTTACTCGTGAGTAGACACCCTGTCCGCTACTCACGCCTGTCGGCTTGTTGAATAATCCCCTCCATGCTGTTTGAGCAAAGGCTTCTCCCAAAACCTTCCTATGATATTGTTAGTACTAAAGGTGCCACCACTAACGCACTTATCGACAGAGCTTCAATCAACCCCTCACGTGGAAATCCCAGGGAAATTCTCCTGCTTTTGCAAGTGAAAAAGAGTAGGAAAAACTGCCATGTGCAAGCTTACACGTGGTGATAAAACGAGAAGTTTCTGAACAGATGAGGCATGTTGCACCAGAGAGAAAAGCCCCCTTTGCTGCACTTAAAAATCAGCTTGGATAAGCTTGTAAAATGTAAAGAAGAAGATGGGGGGAACTTCATTCAAATGCTACACACCTCTTCAGTCTTAGGCCCCCTCAGCTTTTAGTTACCAGTAAAAATGCTCCGTGGTTGCAGGAACAGGTTAAAAAGCACCCCAGATCATGTTGGGCTTTGTGTTTTGTGTTGACGCAGAATTGTGTTTACGCAGATGCAAAAAACATGGATGTAAGAAATAGCTTTAAAAGGTTAGAGTAGACGGGTAGAGCAACCCCCTCAGCGACTCACGAGTAGACCCCAGCTGCCATACATGCGAATTGGTTTACCCATGAGTAGACCCTGGTAGCCTTACTCACGAGTAGACCCCGCTCAGCTTATGCCTGAGTAGACCACGGGTGGCTCACTCTTGAGTAGACCCCAGTTGGCTTACTCGTGAGTAGACACCCTGTCGGCTTGTTGAATAATCCCCTCCATGCTGTTTGAGCAAAGGCTTCTCCCAAAACCTTCCTATGCTATTGTTAGTACTAAAGGTGCCACCACGAACGCACTTATCGACAGAGCTTCAATCAACCCCTCACGTGGAAATCCCAGGGAAATTCTCCTGCTTTTGCAAGTGAAAAAGAGTAGGAAAAACTGCCATGTGCAAGCTTACACGTGGTGATAAAACGAGAAGTTTCTGAACAGATGAGGCATGTTGCACCAGAGAGAAAAGCCCCCTTTGCTGCACTTAAAAATCAGCTTGGATAAGCTTGTAAAATGTAAAGAAGAAGATGGGGGGAACTTCATTCAAATGCTACACACTTCTTCAGTCTTAGGCCACCTCAGCTTTTAGTTACCAGTAAAAATGCTCCGTGGTTGCAGGAACAGGTTAAAAAGCACCCCAGATCATGTTGGGCTTTGTGTTTTGTGTTGACGCAGAATTGTGTTTACGCAGATGCAAAAAACATGGATGTAAGAAATAGCTTTAAAAGGTTAGAGTAGACGGGTAGAGCAACCCCCTCAGCGACTCACGAGTAGACCCCAGCTGCCATACATGCGAATTGGTTTACCCATGAGTAGACCCTGGTAGCCTTACTCACGAGTAGACCCCGCTCAGCTTATGCCTGAGTAGACCACGGGTGGCTTACTCTTGAGTAAACCCCCGCTCAGCTTACTCGTGAGTAGACACCCTGTCCGCTACTCACGCCTGTCGGCTTGTTGAATAATCCCCTCCATGCTGTTTGAGCAAAGGCTTCTCCCAAAACCTTCCTATGCTATTGTTAGTACTAAAGGTGCCACCACGAACGCACTTATCGACAGAGCTTCAATCAACCCCTCACGTGGAAATCCCAGGGAAATTCTCCTGCTTTTGCAAGTGAAAAAGAGTAGGAGAAACTGCCATGTGCAAGCTTACACGTGGTGATAAAACGAGAAGTTTCTGAACAGATGAGGAATGTTGCACCAGAGAGAAAAGCCCCCTTTGCTGCACTTAAAAATCAGCTTGGATAAGCTTGTAAAATGTAAAGAAGAAGATGGGGGGAACTTCATTCAAATGCTACACACCTCTTCAGTCTTAGGCCCCCTCAGCTTTTATACCAGTAAAAATGCTCCGTGGTTGCAGGAACAGGTTAAAAAGATCATGTTGGGCTTTGTGTTTTGTGTTGACGCAGAATAGTGTACACGCAGATGCAAAAAACATGGATGTAAGAAATAGCTTTAAAAGGTTAGAGTAGACGGGTAGAGCAACCCCCTCAGCGACTCACGAGTAGACCCCAGCTGCCATACATGCGAATTGGTTTACTCATGAGTAGACCCTGGTAGCCTTACTCACGAGTAGACCCCGCTCAGCTTATGCCTGAGTAGACCACGGGTGGCTTACTCTTGAGTAGACCCCAGTTGGCTTACTCGTGAGTAGACACCCTGTCCGCTACTCACGCCTGTCGGCTTGTTGAATAATCCCCTCCATGCTGTTTGAGCAAAGGCTTCTCCCAAAACCTTCCTATGATATTGTTAGTACTAAAGGTGCCACCACTAACGCACTTATCGACAGAGCTTCAATCAACCCCTCACGTGGAAATCCCAGGGAAATTCTCCTGCTTTTGCAAGTGAAAAAGAGTAGGAAAAACTGCCATGTGCAAGCTTACACGTGGTGATAAAACGAGAAGTTTCTGAACAGATGAGGCATGTTGCACCAGAGAGAAAAGCCCCCTTTGCTGCACTTAAAAATCAGCTTGGATAAGCTTGTAAAATGTAAAGAAGAAGATGGGGGGAACTTCATTCAAATGCTACACACCTCTTCAGTCTTAGGCCCCCTCAGCTTTTAGTTACCAGTAAAAATGCTCCGTGGTTGCAGGAACAGGTTAAAAAGCACCCCAGATCATGTTGGGCTTTGTGTTTTGTGTTGACGCAGAATTGTGTTTACGCAGATGCAAAAAACATGGATGTAAGAAATAGCTTTAAAAGGTTAGAGTAGACGGGTAGAGCAACCCCCTCAGCGACTCACGAGTAGACCCCAGCTGCCATACATGCGAATTGGTTTACCCATGAGTAGACCCTGGTAGCCTTACTCACGAGTAGACCCCGCTCAGCTTATGCCTGAGTAGACCACGGGTGGCTTACTCTTGAGTAGACCCCAGTTGGCATACTCGTGAGTAGACACCCTGTCCGCTACTCACGCCTGTCGGCTTGTTGAATAATCCCCTCCATGCTGTTTGAGCAAAGGCTTCTCCCCAAACCTTCCTATGCTATTGTTAGTACTAAAGGTGCCACCACGAACGCACTTATCGACAGATCTTCAATCAACCCCTCACGTGGAAATCCCAGGGAAATTCTCCTGCTTTTGCAAGTGAAAAAGAGTAGGAAAAACTGCCATGTGCAAGCTTACACGTGGTGATAAAACGAGAAGTTTCTGAACAGATGAGGCATGTTGCACCAGAGAGAAAAGCCCCCTTTGCTGCACTTAAAAATCAGCTTGGATAAGCTTGTAAAATGTAAAGAAGAAGATGGGGGGAACTTCATTCAAATGCTACACACCTCTTCAGTCTTAGGCCACCTCAGCTTTTAGTTACCAGTAAAAATGCTCCGTGGTTGCAGGAACAGGTTAAAAAGATCATGTTGGGCTTTGTGTTTTGTGTTGACGCAGAATAGTGTTTACGCAGATGCAAAAAACATGGATGTAAGAAATAGCTTTAAAAGGTTAGAGTAGACGGGTAGAGCAACCCCCTCAGCGACTCACGAGTAGACCCCAGCTGCCATACATGCGAATTGGTTTACTCATGAGTAGACCCTGGTAGCCTTACTCACGAGTAGACCCCGCTCAGCTTATGCCTGAGTAGACCACGGGTGGCTTACTCTTGAGTAGACCCCAGTTGGCTTACTCGTGAGTAGACACCCTGTCCGCTACTCACGCCTGTCGGCTTGTTGAATAATCCCCTCCATGCTGTTTGAGCAAAGGCTTCTCCCAAAACCTTCCTATGCTATTGTTAGTACTAAAGGTGCCACCACTAACGCACTTATCGACCGAGCTTCAATGAACCCCTCACGTGGAAATCCCAGGGAAATTCTCCTGCTTTTGCAAGTGAAAAAGAGTAGGAAAAACTGCCATGTGCAAGCTTACACGTGGTGATAAAACGAGAAGTTTCTGAACAGATGAGGCATGTTGCACCAGAGAGAAAAGCCCCCTTTGCTGCACTTAAAAATCAGCTTGGATAAGCTTGTAAAATGTAAAGAAGAAGATGGGGGGAACTTCATTCAAATGCTACACACCTCTTCAGTCTTAGGCCACCTCAGCTTTTAGTTACCAGTAAAAATGCTCAGTGGTTGCAGGAACAGGTTAAAAAGATCATGTTGGGCTTTGTGTTTTGTGTTGACGCAGAATAGTGTACACGCAGATGCAAAAAACATGGATGTAAGAAATAGCTTTAAAAGGTTAGAGTAGACGGGTAGAGCAACCCCCTCAGCGACTCACGAGTAGACCCCAGCTGCCATACATGCGAATTGGTTTACTCATGAGTAGACCCTGGTAGCCTTACTCACGAGTAGACCCCGCTCAGCTTATGCCTGAGTAGACCACGGGTGGCTTACTCTTGAGTAGACCCCAGTTGGCTTACTCGTGAGTAGACACCCTGTCCGCTACTCACGCCTGTCGGCTTGTTGAATAATCCCCTCCATGCTGTTTGAGCAAAGGCTTCTCCCAAAACCTTCCTATGCTATTGTTAGTACTAAAGGTGCCACCACTAACGCACTTATCGACCGAGCTTCAATGAACCCCTCACGTGGAAATCCCAGGGAAATTCTCCTGCTTTTGCAAGTGAAAAAGAGTAGGAAAAACTGCCATGTGCAAGCTTACACGTGGTGATAAAACGAGAAGTTTCTGAACAGATGAGGCATGTTGCACCAGAGAGAAAAGCCCCCTTTGCTGCACTTAAAAATCAGCTTGGATAAGCTTGTAAAATGTAAAGAAGAAGATGGGGGGAACTTCATTCAAATGCTACACACCTCTTCAGTCTTAGGCCACCTCAGCTTTTAGTTACCAGTAAAAATGCTCAGTGGTTGCAGGAACAGGTTAAAAAGATCATGTTGGGCTTTGTGTTTTGTGTTGACGCAGAATAGTGTACACGCAGATGCAAAAAACATGGATGTAAGAAATAGCTTTAAAAGGTTAGAGTAGACGGGTAGAGCAACCCCCTCAGCGACTCATGAGTAGACCCCAGCTGCCATACATGCGAATTGGTTTACTCATGAGTAGACCCTGGTAGCCTTACTCACGAGTAGACCCCGCTCAGCTTATGCCTGAGTAGACCACGGGTGGCTTACTCTTGAGTAGACCCCAGTTGGCTTACTCGTGAGTAGACACCCTGTCCGCTACTCACGCCTGTCGGCTTGTTGAATAATCCCCTCCATGCTGTTTGAGCAAAGGCTTCTCCCAAAACCTTCCTATGATATTGTTAGTACTAAAGGTGCCACCACGAACGCACTTATCGACAGAGCTTCAATCAACCCCTCACGTGGAAATCCCAGGGAAATTCTCCTGCTTTTGCAAGTGAAAAAGAGTAGGAAAAACTGCCATGTGCAAGCTTACACGTGGTGATAAAACGAGAAGTTTCTGAACAGATGAGGCATGTTGCACCAGAGAGAAAAGCCCCCTTTGCTGCACTTAAAAATCAGCTTGGATAAGCTTGTAAAATGTAAAGAAGAAGATGGGGGGAACTTCATTCAAATGCTACACACCTCTTCAGTCTTAGGCCCCCTCAGCTTTTAGTTACCAGTAAAAATGCTCCGTGGTTGCAGGAACAGGTTAAAAAGCACCCCAGATCATGTTGGGCTTTGTGTTTTGTGTTGACGCAGAATTGTGTTTACGCAGATGCAAAAAACATGGATGTAAGAAATAGCTTTAAAAGGTTAGAGTAGACGGGTAGAGCAACCCCCTCAGCGACTCACGAGTAGACCCCAGCTGCCATACATGCGAATTGATTTACCCATGAGTAGACCCTGGTAGCCTTACTCACGAGTAGACCCCGCTCAGCTTATGCCTGAGTAGACCACGGGTGGCTTACTCTTGAGTAGACCCCAGTTGGCTTACTCGTGAGTAGACACCCTGTCCGCTACTCACGCCTGTCGGCTTGTTGAATAATCCCCTCCATGCTGTTTGAGCAAAGGCTTCTCCCAAAACCTTCCTATGCTATTGTTAGTACTAAAGGTGCCACCACGAACGCACTTATCGACAGAGCTTCAATCAACCCCTCACGTGGAAATCCCAGGGAAATTCTCCTGCTTTTGCAAGTGAAAAAGAGTAGGAAAAACTGCCATGTGCAAGCTTACACGTGGTGATAAAACGAGAAGTTTCTGAACAGATGAGGCATGTTGCACCAGAGAGAAAAGCCCCCTTTGCTGCACTTAAAAATCAGCTTGGATAAGCTTGTAAAATGTAAAGAAGAAGATGGGGGGAACTTCATTCAAATGCTACACACTTCTTCAGTCTTAGGCCACCTCAGCTTTTAGTTACCAGTAAAAATGCTCCGTGGTTGCAGGAACAGGTTAAAAAGCACCCCAGATCATGTTGGGCTTTGTGTTTTGTGTTGACGCAGAATTGTGTTTACGCAGATGCAAAAAACATGGATGTAAGAAATAGCTTTAAAAGGTTAGAGTAGACGGGTAGAGCAACCCCCTCAGCGACTCACGAGTAGACCCCAGCTGCCATACATGCGAATTGGTTTACTCATGAGTAGACCCTGGTAGCCTTACTCACGAGTAGACCCCGCTCAGCTTATGCCTGAGTAGACCACGGGTGGCTTACGCTTGAGTAGACCCCAGTTGGCTTACTCGTGAGTAGACACCCTGTCCGCTACTCACGCCTGTCGGCTTGTTGAATAATCCCCTCCATGCTGTTTGAGCAAAGGCTTCTCCCAAAACCTTCCTATGCTATTGTTAGTACTAAAGGTGCCACCACTAACGCACTTATCGACCGAGCTTCAATGAACCCCTCACGTGGAAATCCCAGGGAAATTCTCCTGCTTTTGCAAGTGAAAAAGAGTAGGAAAAACTGCCATGTGCAAGCTTACACGTGGTGATAAAACGAGAAGTTTCTGAACAGATGAGGCATGTTGCACCAGAGAGAAAAGCCCCCTTTGCTGCACTTAAAAATCAGCTTGGATAAGCTTGTAAAATGTAAAGAAGAAGATGGGGGGAACTTCATTCAAATGCTACACACCTCTTCAGTCTTAGGCCACCTCAGCTTTTAGTTACCAGTAAAAATGCTCCGTGGTTGCAGGAACAGGTTAAAAAGCACCCCAAATCATGTTGGGCTTTGTGTTTTGTGTTGACGCAGAATTGTGTTTACGCAGATGCAAAAAACATGGATGTAAGAAATAGCTTTAAAAGGTTAGAGTAGACGGGTAGAGCAACCCCCTCAGCGACTCACGAGTAGACCCCAGCTGCCATACATGCGAATTGGTTTACCCATGAGTAGACCCTGGTAGCCTTACTCACGAGTAGACCCCGCTCAGCTTATGCCTGAGTAGACCACGGGTGGCTTACTCTTGAGTAGACCCCAGTTGGCATACTCGTGAGTAGACACCCTGTCCGCTACTCACGCCTGTCGGCTTGTTGAATAATCCCCTCCATGCTGTTTGAGCAAAGGCTTCTCCCCAAACCTTCCTATGCTATTGTTAGTACTAAAGGTGCCACCACGAACGCACTTATCGACAGAGCTTCAATCAACCCCCCACGTGGAAATCCCAGGGAAATTCTCCTGCTTTTGCAAGTGAAAAAGAGTAGGAAAAACTGCCATGTGCAAGCTTACACGTGGTGATAAAACGAGAAGTTTCTGAACAGATGAGGCATGTTGCACCAGAGAGAAAAGCCCCCTTTGCTGCACTTAAAAATCAGCTTGGATAAGCTTGTAAAATGTAAAGAAGAAGATGGGGGGAACTTCATTCAAATGCTACACACCTCTTCAGTCTTAGGCCACCTCAGCTTTTAGTTACCAGTAAAAATGCTCCGTGGTTGCAGGAACAGGTTAAAAAGCACCCCAGATCATGTTGGGCTTTGTGTTTTGTGTTGACGCAGAATAGTTTACACGCAGATGCAAAAAACATGGATGTAAGAAATAGCTTTAAAAGGTTAGAGTAGACGGGTAGAGCAACCCCCTCAGCGACTCACGAGTAGACCCCAGCTGCCATACATGCGAATTGGTTTACTCATGAGTAGACCCTGGTAGCCTTACTCACGAGTAGACCCCGCTCAGCTTATGCCTGAGTAGACCACGGGTGGCTTACTCTTGAGTAGACCCCAGTTGGCTTACTCGTGAGTAGACACCCTGTCCGCTACTCACGCCTGTCGGCTTGTTGAATAATCCCCTCCATGCTGTTTGAGCAAAGGCTTCTCCCAAAACCTTCCTATGCTATTGTTAGTACTAAAGGTGCCACCACTAACGCACTTATCGACCGAGCTTCAATGAACCCCTCACGTGGAAATCCCAGGGAAATTCTCCTGCTTTTGCAAGTGAAAAAGAGTAGGAAAAACTGCCATGTGCAAGCTTACACGTGGTGATAAAACGAGAAGTTTCTGAACAGATGAGGCATGTTGCACCAGAGAGAAAAGCCCCCTTTGCTGCACTTAAAAATCAGCTTGGATAAGCTTGTAAAATGTAAAGAAGAAGATGGGGGGAACTTCATTCAAATGCTACACACCTCTTCAGTCTTAGGCCACCTCAGCTTTTAGTTACCAGTAAAAATGCTCCGTGGTTGCAGGAACAGGTTAAAAAGATCATGTTGGGCTTTGTGTTTTGTGTTGACGCAGAATAGTGTTTACGCAGATGCAAAAAACATGGATGTAAGAAATAGCTTTAAAAGGTTAGAGTAGACGGGTAGAGCAACCCCCTCAGCGACTCACGAGTAGACCCCAGCTGCCATACATGCGAATTGGTTTACTCATGAGTAGACCCTGGTAGCCTTACTCACGAGTAGACCCCGCTCAGCTTATGCCTGAGTAGACCACGGGTGGCTTACTCTTGAGTAGACCCCAGTTGGCTTACTCGTGAGTAGACACCCTGTCCGCTACTCACGCCTGTCGGCTTGTTGAATAATCCCCTCCATGCTGTTTGAGCAAAGGCTTCTCCCAAAACCTTCCTATGCTATTGTTAGTACTAAAGGTGCCACCACGAACGCACTTATCGACAGAGCTTCAATCAACCCCTCACGTGGAAATCCCAGGGAAATTCTCCTGCTTTTGCAAGTGAAAAAGAGTAGGAAAAACTGCCATGTGCAAGCTTACACGTGGTGATAAAACGAGAAGTTTCTGAACAGATGAGGCATGTTGCACCAGAGAGAAAAGCCCCCTTTGCTGCACTTAAAAATCAGCTTGGATAAGCTTGTAAAATGTAAAGAAGAAGATGGGGGGAACTTCATTCAAATGCTACACACCTCTTCAGTCTTAGGCCCCCTCAGCTTTTAGTTACCAGTAAAAATGCTCCGTGGTTGCAGGAACAGGTTAAAAAGCACCCCAGATCATGTTGGGCTTTGTGTTTTGTGTTGACGCAGAATTGTGTTTACGCAGATGCAAAAAACATGGATGTAAGAAATAGCTTTAAAAGGTTAGAGTAGACGGGTAGAGCAACCCCCTCAGCGACTCACGAGTAGACCCCAGCTGCCATACATGCGAATTGGTTTACTCATGAGTAGACCCTGGTAGCCTTACTCACGAGTAGACCCCGCTCAGCTTATGCCTGAGTAGACCACGGGTGGCTTACTCTTGAGTAGACCCCAGTTGGCTTACTCGTGAGTAGACACCCTGTCCGCTACTCACGCCTGTCGGCTTGTTGAATAATCCCCTCCATGCTGTTTGAGCAAAGGCTTCTCCCAAAACCTTCCTATGCTATTGTTAGTACTAAAGGTGCCACCACGAACGCACTTATCGACAGAGCTTCAATCAACCCCTCACGTGGAAATCCCAGGGAAATTCTCCTGCTTTTGCAAGTGAAAAAGAGTAGGAAAAACTGCCATGTGCAAGCTTACACGTGGTGATAAAACGAGAAGTTTCTGAACAGATGAGGCATGTTGCACCAGAGAGAAAAGCCCCCTTTGCTGCACTTAAAAATCAGCTTGGATAAGCTTGTAAAATGTAAAGAAGAAGATGGGGGGAACTTCATTCAAATGCTACACACCTCTTCAGTCTTAGGCCCCCTCAGCTTTTAGTTACCAGTAAAAATGCTCCGTGGTTGCAGGAACAGGTTAAAAAGCACCCCAGATCATGTTGGGCTTTGTGTTTTGTGTTGACGCAGAATTGTGTTTACGCAGATGCAAAAAACATGGATGTAAGAAATAGCTTTAAAAGGTTAGAGTAGACGGGTAGAGCAACCCCCTCAGCGACTCACGAGTAGACCCCAGCTGCCATACATGCGAATTGGTTTACCCATGAGTAGACCCTGGTAGCCTTACTCACGAGTAGACCCCGCTCAGCTTATGCCTGAGTAGACCACGGGTGGCTCACTCTTGAGTAGACCCCAGTTGGCTTACTCGTGAGTAGACACCCTGTCGGCTTGTTGAATAATCCCCTCCATGCTGTTTGAGCAAAGGCTTCTCCCAAAACCTTCCTATGCTATTGTTAGTACTAAAGGTGCCACCACGAACGCACTTATCGACAGAGCTTCAATCAACCCCTCACGTGGAAATCCCAGGGAAATTCTCCTGCTTTTGCAAGTGAAAAAGAGTAGGAAAAACTGCCATGTGCAAGCTTACACGTGGTGATAAAACGAGAAGTTTCTGAACAGATGAGGCATGTTGCACCAGAGAGAAAAGCCCCCTTTGCTGCACTTAAAAATCAGCTTGGATAAGCTTGTAAAATGTAAAGAAGAAGATGGGGGGAACTTCATTCAAATGCTACACACTTCTTCAGTCTTAATCCACCTCAGCTTTTAGTTACCAGTAAAAATGCTCCGTGGTTGCAGGAACAGGTTAAAAAGCACCCCAGATCATGTTGGGCTTTGTGTTTTGTGTTGACGCAGAATTGTGTTTACGCAGATGCAAAAAACATGGATGTAAGAAATAGCTTTAAAAGGTTAGAGTAGACGGGTAGAGCAACCCCCTCAGCGACTCACGAGTAGACCCCAGCTGCCATACATGCGAATTGGTTTACCCATGAGTAGACCCTGGTAGCCTTACTCACGAGTAGACCCCGCTCAGCTTATGCCTGAGTAGACCACGGGTGGCTTACTCTTGAGTAAACCCCCGCTCAGCTTACTCGTGAGTAGACACCCTGTCCGCTACTCACGCCTGTCGGCTTGTTGAATAATCCCCTCCATGCTGTTTGAGCAAAGGCTTCTCCCAAAACCTTCCTATGCTATTGTTAGTACTAAAGGTGCCACCACGAACGCACTTATCGACAGAGCTTCAATCAACCCCTCACGTGGAAATCCCAGGGAAATTCTCCTGCTTTTGCAAGTGAAAAAGAGTAGGAGAAACTGCCATGTGCAAGCTTACACGTGGTGATAAAACGAGAAGTTTCTGAACAGATGAGGCATGTTGCACCAGAGAGAAAAGCCCCCTTTGCTGCACTTAAAAATCAGCTTGGATAAGCTTGTAAAATGTAAAGAAGAAGATGGGGGGAACTTCATTCAAATGCTACACACCTCTTCAGTCTTAGGCCCCCTCAGCTTTTAGTTACCAGTAAAAATGCTCCGTGGTTGCAGGAACAGGTTAAAAAGCACCCCAGATCATGTTGGGCTTTGTGTTTTGTGTTGACGCAGAATTGTGTTTACGCAGATGCAAAAAACATGGATGTAAGAAATAGCTTTAAAAGGTTAGAGTAGACGGGTAGAGCAACCCCCTCAGCGACTCACGAGTAGACCCCAGCTGCCATACATGCGAATTGGTTTACCCATGAGTAGACCCTGGTAGCCTTACTCACGAGTAGACCCCGCTCAGCTTATGCCTGAGTAGACCACGGGTGGCTTACTCTTGAGTAGACCCCAGTTGGCATACTCGTGAGTAGACACCCTGTCCGCTACTCACGCCTGTCGGCTTGTTGAATAATCCCCTCCATGCTGTTTGAGCAAAGGCTTCTCCCCAAACCTTCCTATGCTATTGTTAGTACTAAAGGTGCCACCACGAACGCACTTATCGACAGAGCTTCAATCAACCCCTCACGTGGAAATCCCAGGGAAATTCTCCTGCTTTTGCAAGTGAAAAAGAGTAGGAAAAACTGCCATGTGCAAGCTTACACGTGGTGATAAAACGAGAAGTTTCTGAACAGATGAGGCATGTTGCACCAGAGAGAAAAGCCCCCTTTGCTGCACTTAAAAATCAGCTTGGATAAGCTTGTAAAATGTAAAGAAGAAGATGGGGGGAACTTCATTCAAATGCTACACACCTCTTCAGTCTTAGGCCCCCTCAGCTTTTAGTTACCAGTAAAAATGCTCCGTGGTTGCAGGAACAGGTTAAAAAGCACCCCAGATCATGTTGGGCTTTGTGTTTTGTGTTGACGCAGAATTGTGTTTACGCAGATGCAAAAAACATGGATGTAAGAAATAGCTTTAAAAGGTTAGAGTAGACGGGTAGAGCAACCCCCTCAGCGACTCACGAGTAGACCCCAGCTGCCATACATGCGAATTGGTTTACCCATGAGTAGACCCTGGTAGCCTTACTCACGAGTAGACCCCGCTCAGCTTATGCCTGAGTAGACCACGGGTGGCTTACTCTTGAGTAGACCCCAGTTGGCATACTCGTGAGTAGACACCCTGTCCGCTACTCACGCCTGTCGGCTTGTTGAATAATCCCCTCCATGCTGTTTGAGCAAAGGCTTCTCCCCAAACCTTCCTATGCTATTGTTAGTACTAAAGGTGCCACCACGAACGCACTTATCGACAGATCTTCAATCAACCCCTCACGTGGAAATCCCAGGGAAATTCTCCTGCTTTTGCAAGTGAAAAAGAGTAGGAAAAACTGCCATGTGCAAGCTTACACGTGGTGATAAAACGAGAAGTTTCTGAACAGATGAGGCATGTTGCACCAGAGAGAAAAGCCCCCTTTGCTGCACTTAAAAATCAGCTTGGATAAGCTTGTAAAATGTAAAGAAGAAGATGGGGGGAACTTCATTCAAATGCTACACACCTCTTCAGTCTTAGGCCCCCTCAGCTTTTAGTTACCAGTAAAAATGCTCCGTGGTTGCAGGAACAGGTTAAAAAGCACCCCAGATCATGTTGGGCTTTGTGTTTTGTGTTGACGCAGAATTGTGTTTACGCAGATGCAAAAAACATGGATGTAAGAAATAGCTTTAAAAGGTTAGAGTAGACGGGTAGAGCAACCCCCTCAGCGACTCACGAGTAGACCCCAGCTGCCATACATGCGAATTGGTTTACCCATGAGTAGACCCTGGTAGCCTTACTCACGAGTAGACCCCGCTCAGCTTATGCCTGAGTAGACCACGGGTGGCTTACTCTTGAGTAGACCCCAGTTGGCATACTCGTGAGTAGACACCCTGTCCGCTACTCACGCCTGTCGGCTTGTTGAATAATCCCCTCCATGCTGTTTGAGCAAAGGCTTCTCCCCAAACCTTCCTATGCTATTGTTAGTACTAAAGGTGCCACCACGAACGCACTTATCGACAGATCTTCAATCAACCCCTCACGTGGAAATCCCAGGGAAATTCTCCTGCTTTTGCAAGTGAAAAAGAGTAGGAAAAACTGCCATGTGCAAGCTTACACGTGGTGATAAAACGAGAAGTTTCTGAACAGATGAGGCATGTTGCACCAGAGAGAAAAGCCCCCTTTGCTGCACTTAAAAATCAGCTTGGATAAGCTTGTAAAATGTAAAGAAGAAGATGGGGGGAACTTCATTCAAATGCGACACACCTCTTCAGTCTTAGGCCACCTCAGCTTTTAGTTACCAGTAAAAATGCTCCGTGGTTGCAGGAACAGGTTAAAAAGATCATGTTGGGCTTTGTGTTTTGTGTTGACGCAGAATAGTGTTTACGCAGATGCAAAAAACATGGATGTAAGAAATAGCTTTAAAAGGTTAGAGTAGACGGGTAGAGCAACCCCCTCAGCGACTCACGAGTAGACCCCAGCTGCCATACATGCGAATTGGTTTACTCATGAGTAGACCCTGGTAGCCTTACTCACGAGTAGACCCCGCTCAGCTTATGCCTGAGTAGACCACGGGTGGCTTACTCTTGAGTAGACCCCAGTTGGCTTACTCGTGAGTAGACACCCTGTCCGCTACTCACGCCTGTCGGCTTGTTGAATAATCCCCTCCATGCTGTTTGAGCAAAGGCTTCTCCCAAAACCTTCCTATGCTATTGTTAGTACTAAAGGTGCCACCACTAACGCACTTATCGACCGAGCTTCAATCAACCCCTCACGTGGAAATCCCAGGGAAATTCTCCTGCTTTTGCAAGTGAAAAAGAGTAGGAAAAACTGCCATGTGCAAGCTTACACGTGGTGATAAAACGAGAAGTTTCTGAACAGATGAGGCATGTTGCACCAGAGAGAAAAGCCCCCTTTGCTGCACTTAAAAATCAGCTTGGATAAGCTTGTAAAATGTAAAGAAGAAGATGGGGGGAACTTCATTCAAATGCTACACACCTCTTCAGTCTTAGGCCCCCTAAGCATTTAGTTACCAGTAAAAATGCTCCGTGGTTGCAGGAACAGGTTAAAAAGCACCCCAGATCATGTTGGGCTTTGTGTTTTGTGTTGACGCAGAATTGTGTTTACGCAGATGCAAAAAACATGGATGTAAGAAATAGCTTTAAAAGGTTAGAGTAGACGGGTAGAGCAACCCCCTCAGCGACTCACGAGTAGACCCCAGCTGCCATACATGCGAATTGGTTTACCCATGAGTAGACCCTGGTAGCCTTACTCACGAGTAGACCCCGCTCAGCTTATGCCTGAGTAGACCACGGGTGGCTTACTCTTGAGTAGACCCCAGTTGGCTTACTCGTGAGTAGACACCCTGTCCGCTACTCACGCCTGTCGGCTTGTTGAATAATCCCCTCCATGCTGTTTGAGCAAAGGCTTCTCCCCAAACCTTCCTATGCTATTGTTAGTACTAAAGGTGCCACCACGAACGCACTTATCGACAGAGCTTCAATCAACCCCTCACGTGGAAATCCCAGGGAAATTCTCCTGCTTTTGCAAGTGAAAAAGAGTAGGAAAAACTGCCATGTGCAAGCTTACACGTGGTGATAAAACGAGAAGTTTCTGAACAGATGAGGCATGTTGCACCAGAGAGAAAAGCCCCCTTTGCTGCACTTAAAAATCAGCTTGGATAAGCTTGTAAAATGTAAAGAAGAAGATGGGGGGAACTTCATTCAAATGCTACACACCTCTTCAGTCTTAGGCCACCTCAGCTTTTAGTTACCAGTAAAAATGCTCCGTGGTTGCAGGAACAGGTTAAAAAGCACCAGAGATCATGTTGGGCTTTGTGTTTTGTGTTGACGCAGAATTGTGTTTACGCAGATGCAAAAAACATGGATGTAAGAAATAGCTTTAAAAGGTTAGAGTAGACGGGTAGAGCAACCCTCTCAGCGACTCACGAGTAGACCCCAGCTGCCATACATGCGAATTGGTTTACTCATGAGTAGACCCTGGTAGCCTTACTCATGAGTAGACCCCGCTCAGCTTATGCCTGAGTAGACCACGGGTGGCTTACTCTTGAGTAGACCCCAGTTGGCTTACTCGTGAGTAGACACCCTGTCTGCTTGTTGAATAATCCCCTCCATGCTGTTTGAGCAAAGGCTTCTCCCAAAACTTTCCTATGCTATTGTTAGTACTAAAGGTGCCACCACGAACGCACTTATCGACAGATCTTCAAACAACCCCTCACGTGGAAATCCCAGGGAAATTCTCCTGCTTTTGCAAGTGAAAAAGAGTAGGAAAAACTGCCATGTGCAAGCTTACACGTGGTGATAAAACGAGAAGTTTCTGAACAGATGAGGAATGTTGCACCAGAGAGAAAAGCCCCCTTTGCTGCACTTAAAAATCAGCTTGGATAAGCTTGTAAAATGTAAAGAAGAAGATGGGGGGAACTTCATTCAAATGCTACACACCTCTTCAGTCTTAAGCCCCCTCAGCTTTTAGTTAACAGTAAAAATGCTCAGTGGTTGCAGGAACAGGTTAAAAAGATCATGTTGGGCTTTGTGTTTTGTGTTGACGCAGAATAGTGTACACGCAGATGCAAAAAACATGGATGTAAGAAATAGCTTTAAAAGGTTAGAGTAGACGGGTAGAGCAACCCCCTCAGCGACTCACGAGTAGACCCCAGCTGCCATACATGCGAATTGGTTTACCCATGAGTAGACCCTGGTAGCCTTACTCACGAGTAGACCCCGCTCAGCTTATGCCTGAGTAGACCACGGGTGGCTTACTCTTGAGTAGACCCCAGTTGGCTTACTCGTGAGTAGACACCCTGTCCGCTTGTTGAATAATCCCCTCCATGCTGTTTGAGCAAAGGCTTCTCCCAAAACTTTCCTATGCTATTGTTAGTACTAAAGGTGCCACCACGAACGCACTTATCGACAGAGCTTCAATCAACCCCTCACGTGGAAATCCCAGGGAAATTCTCCTGCTTTTGCAAGTGAAAAAGAGTAGGAAAAACTGCCATGTGCAAGCTTACACGTGGTGATAAAACGAGAAGTTTCTGAACAGATGAGGCATGTTGCACCAGAGAGAAAAGCCCCCTTTGCTGCACTTAAAAATCAGCTTGGATAAGCTTGTAAAATGTAAAGAAGAAGATGGGGGGAACTTCATTCAAATGCTACACACCTCTTCAGTCTTAGGCCCCCTCAGCTTTTAGTTACCAGTAAAAATGCTCCGTGGTTGCAGGAACAGGTTAAAAAGCACCCCAGATCATGTTGGGCTTTGTGTTTTGTGTTGACGCAGAATTGTGTTTACGCAGATGCAAAAAACATGGATGTAAGAAATAGCTTTAAAAGGTTAGAGTAGACGGGTAGAGCAACCCCCTCAGCGACTCACGAGTAGACCCCAGCTGCCATACATGCGAATTGGTTTACCCATGAGTAGACCCTGGTAGCCTTACTCACGAGTAGACCCCGCTCAGCTTATGCCTGAGTAGACCACGGGTGGCTTACTCTTGAGTAGACCCCAGTTGGCTTACTCGTGAGTAGACACCCTGTCCGCTACTCACGCCTGTCGGCTTGTTGAATAATCCCCTCCATGCTGTTTGAGCAAAGGCTTCTCCCAAAACCTTCCTATGCTATTGTTAGTACTAAAGGTGCCACCACGAACGCACTTATCGACAGATCTTCAATCAACCCCTCACGTGGAAATCCCAGGGAAATTCTCCTGCTTTTGCAAGTGAAAAAGAGTAGGAAAAACTGCCATGTGCAAGCTTACACGTGGTGATAAAACGAGAAGTTTCTGAACAGATGAGGCATGTTGCACCAGAGAGAAAAGCCCCCTTTGCTGCACTTAAAAATCAGCTTGGATAAGCTTGTAAAATGTAAAGAAGAAGATGGGGGGAACTTCATTCAAATGCGACACACCTCTTCAGTCTTAGGCCACCTCAGCTTTTAGTTACCAGTAAAAATGCTCCGTGGTTGCAGGAACAGGTTAAAAAGATCATGTTGGGCTTTGTGTTTTGTGTTGACGCAGAATAGTGTTTACGCAGATGCAAAAAACATGGATGTAAGAAATACCTTTAAAAGGTTAGAGTAGACGGGTAGAGCAACCCCCTCAGCGACTCACGAGTAGACCCCAGCTGCCATACATGCGAATTGGTTTACTCATGAGTAGACCCTGGTAGCCTTACTCACGAGTAGACCCCGCTCAGCTTAAGCCTGAGTAGACCACGGGTGGCTTACTCTTGAGTAGACCCCAGTTGGCTTACTCGTGAGTAGACACCCTGTCCGCTACTCACGCCTGTCGGCTTGTTGAATAATCCCCTCCATGCTGTTTGAGCAAAGGCTTCTCCCAAAACCTTCCTATGCTATTGTTAGTACTAAAGGTGCCACCACTAACGCACTTATCGACCGAGCTTCAATGAACCCCTCACGTGGAAATCCCAGGGAAATTCTCCTGCTTTTGCAAGTGAAAAAGAGTAGGAAAAACTGCCATGTGCAAGCTTACACGTGGTGATAAAACGAGAAGTTTCTGAACAGATGAGGCATGTTGCACCAGAGAGAAAAGCCCCCTTTGCTGCACTTAAAAATCAGCTTGGATAAGCTTGTAAAATGTAAAGAAGAAGATGGGGGGAACTTCATTCAAATGCTACACACCTCTTCAGTCTTAGGCCCCCTAAGCATTTAGTTACCAGTAAAAATGCTCCGTGGTTGCAGGAACAGGTTAAAAAGCACCCCAGATCATGTTGGGCTTTGTGTTTTGTGTTGACGCAGAATTGTGTTTACGCAGATGCAAAAAACATGGATGTAAGAAATAGCTTTAAAAGGTTAGAGTAGACGGGTAGAGCAACCCCCTCAGCGACTCACGAGTAGACCCCAGCTGCCATACATGCGAATTGGTTTACCCATGAGTAGACCCTGGTATCCTTACTCACGAGTAGACCCCGCTCAGCTTATGCCTGAGTAGACCACGGGTGGCTTACTCTTGAGTAGACCCCAGTTGGCTTACTCGTGAGTAGACACCCTGTCCGCTACTCACGCCTGTCGGCTTGTTGAATAATCCCCTCCATGCTGTTTGAGCAAAGGCTTCTCCCCAAACCTTCCTATGCTATTGTTAGTACTAAAGGTGCCACCACGAACGCACTTATCGACAGAGCTTCAATCAACCCCTCACGTGGAAATCCCAGGGAAATTCTCCTGCTTTTGCAAGTGAAAAAGAGTAGGAAAAACTGCCATGTGCAAGCTTACACGTGGTGATAAAACGAGAAGTTTCTGAACAGATGAGGCATGTTGCACCAGAGAGAAAAGCCCCCTTTGCTGCACTTAAAAATCAGCTTGGATAAGCTTGTAAAATGTAAAGAAGAAGATGGGGGGAACTTCATTCAAATGCTACACACCTCTTCAGTCTTAGGCCACCTCAGCTTTTAGTTACCAGTAAAAATGCTCCGTGGTTGCAGGAACAGGTTAAAAAGCACCAGAGATCATGTTGGGCTTTGTGTTTTGTGTTGACGCAGAATTGTGTTTACGCAGATGCAAAAAACATGGATGTAAGAAATACCTTTAAAAGGTTAGAGTAGACGGGTAGAGCAACCCTCTCAGCGACTCACGAGTAGACCCCAGCTGCCATACATGCGAATTGGTTTACTCATGAGTAGACCCTGGTAGCCTTACTCATGAGTAGACCCCGCTCAGCTTATGCCTGAGTAGACCACGGGTGGCTTACTCTTGAGTAGACCCCAGTTGGCTTACTCGTGAGTAGACACCCTGTCTGCTTGTTGAATAATCCCCTCCATGCTGTTTGAGCAAAGGCTTCTCCCAAAACTTTCCTATGCTATTGTTAGTACTAAAGGTGCCACCACGAACGCACTTATCGACAGATCTTCAAACAACCCCTCACGTGGAAATCCCAGGGAAATTCTCCTGCTTTTGCAAGTGAAAAAGAGTAGGAAAAACTGCCATGTGCAAGCTTACACGTGGTGATAAAACGAGAAGTTTCTGAACAGATGAGGAATGTTGCACCAGAGAGAAAAGCCCCCTTTGCTGCACTTAAAAATCAGCTTGGATAAGCTTGTAAAATGTAAAGAAGAAGATGGGGGGAACTTCATTCAAATGCTACACACCTCTTCAGTCTTAAGCCCCCTCAGCTTTTAGTTAACAGTAAAAATGCTCAGTGGTTGCAGGAACAGGTTAAAAAGATCATGTTGGGCTTTGTGTTTTGTGTTGACGCAGAATAGTGTACACGCAGATGCAAAAAACATGGATGTAAGAAATAGCTTTAAAAGGTTAGAGTAGACGGGTAGAGCAACCCCCTCAGCGACTCACGAGTAGACCCCAGCAGCCATACATGCGAATTGGTTTACCCATGAGTAGACCCTGGTAGCCTTACTCACGAGTAGACCCCGCTCAGCTTATGCCTGAGTAGACCACGGGTGGCTTACTCTTGAGTAGACCCCAGTTGGCTTACTCGTGAGTAGACACCCTGTCCGCTTGTTGAATAATCCCCTCCATGCTGTTTGAGCAAAGGCTTCTCCCAAAACTTTCCTATGCTATTGTTAGTACTAAAGGTGCCACCACGAACGCACTTATCGACAGAGCTTCAATCAACCCCTCACGTGGAAATCCCAGGGAAATTCTCCTGCTTTTGCAAGTGAAAAAGAGTAGGAAAAACTGCCATGTGCAAGCTTACACGTGGTGATAAAACGAGAAGTTTCTGAACAGATGAGGCATGTTGCACCAGAGAGAAAAGCCCCCTTTGCTGCACTTAAAAATCAGCTTGGATAAGCTTGTAAAATGTAAAGAAGAAGATGGGGGGAACTTCATTCAAATGCTACACACCTCTTCAGTCTTAGGCCCCCTCAGCTTTTAGTTACCAGTAAAAATGCTCCGTGGTTGCAGGAACAGGTTAAAAAGCACCCCAGATCATGTTGGGCTTTGTGTTTTGTGTTGACGCAGAATTGTGTTTACGCAGATGCAAAAAACATGGATGTAAGAAATAGCTTTAAAAGGTTAGAGTAGACGGGTAGAGCAACCCCCTCAGCGACTCACGAGTAGACCCCAGCTGCCATACATGCGAATTGGTTTACCCATGAGTAGACCCTGGTAGCCTTACTCACGAGTAGACCCCGCTCAGCTTATGCCTGAGTAGACCACGGGTGGCTTACTCTTGAGTAGACCCCAGTTGGCATACTCGTGAGTAGACACCCTGTCCGCTACTCACGCCTGTCGGCTTGTTGAATAATCCCCTCCATGCTGTTTGAGCAAAGGCTTCTCCCCAAACCTTCCTATGCTATTGTTAGTACTAAAGGTGCCACCACGAACGCACTTATCGACAGATCTTCAATCAACCCCTCACGTGGAAATCCCAGGGAAATTCTCCTGCTTTTGCAAGTGAAAAAGAGTAGGAAAAACTGCCATGTGCAAGCTTACACGTGGTGATAAAACGAGAAGTTTCTGAACAGATGAGGCATGTTGCACCAGAGAGAAAAGCCCCCTTTGCTGCACTTAAAAATCAGCTTGGATAAGCTTGTAAAATGTAAAGAAGAAGATGGGGGGAACTTCATTCAAATGCTACACACCTCTTCAGTCTTAGGCCCCCTCAGCTTTTAGTTACCAGTAAAAATGCTCCGTGGTTGCAGGAACAGGTTAAAAAGCACCCCAGATCATGTTGGGCTTTGTGTTTTGTGTTGACGCAGAATTGTGTTTACGCAGATGCAAAAAACATGGATGTAAGAAATAGCTTTAAAAGGTTAGAGTAGACGGGTAGAGCAACCCCCTCAGCGACTCACGCGTAGACCCCAGCTGCCATACATGCGAATTGGTTTACCCATGAGTAGACCCTGGTAGCCTTACTCACGAGTAGACCCCGCTCAGCTTATGCCTGAGTAGACCACGGGTGGCTTACTCTTGAGTAGACCCCAGTTGGCATACTCGTGAGTAGACACCCTGTCCGCTACTCACGCCTGTCGGCTTGTTGAATAATCCCCTCCATGCTGTTTGAGCAAAGGCTTCTCCCCAAACCTTCCTATGCTATTGTTAGTACTAAAGGTGCCACCACGAACGCACTTATCGACAGATCTTCAATCAACCCCTCACGTGGAAATCCCAGGGAAATTCTCCTGCTTTTGCAAGTGAAAAAGAGTAGGAAAAACTGCCATGTGCAAGCTTACACGTGGTGATAAAACGAGAAGTTTCTGAACAGATGAGGCATGTTGCACCAGAGAGAAAAGCCCCCTTTGCTGCACTTAAAAATCAGCTTGGATAAGCTTGTAAAATGTAAAGAAGAAGATGGGGGGAACTTCATTCAAATGCTACACACCTCTTCAGTCTTAGGCCCCCTCAGCTTTTAGTTACCAGTAAAAATGCTCCGTGGTTGCAGGAACAGGTTAAAAAGCACCCCAGATCATGTTGGGCTTTGTGTTTTGTGTTGACGCAGAATTGTGTTTACGCAGATGCAAAAAACATGGATGTAAGAAATAGCTTTAAAAGGTTAGAGTAGACGGGTAGAGCAACCCCCTCAGCGACTCACGAGTAGACCCCAGCTGCCATACATGCGAATTGGTTTACCCATGAGTAGACCCTGGTAGCCTTACTCACGAGTAGACCCCGCTCAGCTTATGCCTGAGTAGACCACGGGTGGCTTACTCTTGAGTAGACCCCAGTTGGCATACTCGTGAGTAGACACCCTGTCCGCTACTCACGCCTGTCGGCTTGTTGAATAATCCCCTCCATGCTGTTTGAGCAAAGGCTTCTCCCCAAACCTTCCTATGCTATTGTTAGTACTAAAGGTGCCACCACGAACGCACTTATCGACAGATCTTCAATCAACCCCTCACGTGGAAATCCCAGGGAAATTCTCCTGCTTTTGCAAGTGAAAAAGAGTAGGAAAAACTGCCATGTGCAAGCTTACACGTGGTGATAAAACGAGAAGTTTCTGAACAGATGAGGCATGTTGCACCAGAGAGAAAAGCCCCCTTTGCTGCACTTAAAAATCAGCTTGGATAAGCTTGTAAAATGTAAAGAAGAAGATGGGGGGAACTTCATTCAAATGCGACACACCTCTTCAGTCTTAGGCCACCTCAGCTTTTAGTTACCAGTAAAAATGCTCCGTGGTTGCAGGAACAGGTTAAAAAGATCATGTTGGGCTTTGTGTTTTGTGTTGACGCAGAATAGTGTTTACGCAGATGCAAAAAACATGGATGTAAGAAATAGCTTTAAAAGGTTAGAGTAGACGGGTAGAGCAACCCCCTCAGCGACTCACGAGTAGACCCCAGCTGCCATACATGCGAATTGGTTTACTCATGAGTAGACCCTGGTAGCCTTACTCACGAGTAGACCCCGCTCAGCTTATGCCTGAGTAGACCACGGGTGGCTTACTCTTGAGTAGACCCCAGTTGGCTTACTCGTGAGTAGACACCCTGTCCGCTACTCACGCCTGTCGGCTTGTTGAATAATCCCCTCCATGCTGTTTGAGCAAAGGCTTCTCCCAAAACCTTCCTATGCTATTGTTAGTACTAAAGGTGCCACCACTAACGCACTTATCGACCGAGCTTCAATCAACCCCTCACGTGGAAATCCCAGGGAAATTCTCCTGCTTTTGCAAGTGAAAAAGAGTAGGAAAAACTGCCATGTGCAAGCTTACACGTGGTGATAAAACGAGAAGTTTCTGAACAGATGAGGCATGTTGCACCAGAGAGAAAAGCCCCCTTTGCTGCACTTAAAAATCAGCTTGGATAAGCTTGTAAAATGTAAAGAAGAAGATGGGGGGAACTTCATTCAAATGCTACACACCTCTTCAGTCTTAGGCCCCCTAAGCATTTAGTTACCAGTAAAAATGCTCCGTGGTTGCAGGAACAGGTTAAAAAGCACCCCAGATCATGTTGGGCTTTGTGTTTTGTGTTGACGCAGAATTGTGTTTACGCAGATGCAAAAAACATGGATGTAAGAAATAGCTTTAAAAGGTTAGAGTAGACGGGTAGAGCAACCCCCTCAGCGACTCACGAGTAGACCCCAGCTGCCATACATGCGAATTGGTTTACCCATGAGTAGACCCTGGTAGCCTTACTCACGAGTAGACCCCGCTCAGCTTATGCCTGAGTAGACCACGGGTGGCTTACTCTTGAGTAGACCCCAGTTGGCTTACTCGTGAGTAGACACCCTGTCCGCTACTCACGCCTGTCGGCTTGTTGAATAATCCCCTCCATGCTGTTTGAGCAAAGGCTTCTCCCCAAACCTTCCTATGCTATTGTTAGTACTAAAGGTGCCACCACGAACGCACTTATCGACAGAGCTTCAATCAACCCCTCACGTGGAAATCCCAGGGAAATTCTCCTGCTTTTGCAAGTGAAAAAGAGTAGGAAAAACTGCCATGTGCAAGCTTACACGTGGTGATAAAACGAGAAGTTTCTGAACAGATGAGGCATGTTGCACCAGAGAGAAAAGCCCCCTTTGCTGCACTTAAAAATCAGCTTGGATAAGCTTGTAAAATGTAAAGAAGAAGATGGGGGGAACTTCATTCAAATGCTACACACCTCTTCAGTCTTAGGCCACCTCAGCTTTTAGTTACCAGTAAAAATGCTCCGTGGTTGCAGGAACAGGTTAAAAAGCACCAGAGATCATGTTGGGCTTTGTGTTTTGTGTTGACGCAGAATTGTGTTTACGCAGATGCAAAAAACATGGATGTAAGAAATAGCTTTAAAAGGTTAGAGTAGACGGGTAGAGCAACCCTCTCAGCGACTCACGAGTAGACCCCAGCTGCCATACATGCGAATTGGTTTACTCATGAGTAGACCCTGGTAGCCTTACTCATGAGTAGACCCCGCTCAGCTTATGCCTGAGTAGACCACGGGTGGCTTACTCTTGAGTAGACCCCAGTTGGCTTACTCGTGAGTAGACACCCTGTCTGCTTGTTGAATAATCCCCTCCATGCTGTTTGAGCAAAGGCTTCTCCCAAAACTTTCCTATGCTATTGTTAGTACTAAAGGTGCCACCACGAACGCACTTATCGACAGATCTTCAAACAACCCCTCACGTGGAAATCCCAGGGAAATTCTCCTGCTTTTGCAAGTGAAAAAGAGTAGGAAAAACTGCCATGTGCAAGCTTACACGTGGTGATAAAACGAGAAGTTTCTGAACAGATGAGGAATGTTGCACCAGAGAGAAAAGCCCCCTTTGCTGCACTTAAAAATCAGCTTGGATAAGCTTGTAAAATGTAAAGAAGAAGATGGGGGGAACTTCATTCAAATGCTACACACCTCTTCAGTCTTAAGCCCCCTCAGCTTTTAGTTAACAGTAAAAATGCTCAGTGGTTGCAGGAACAGGTTAAAAAGATCATGTTGGGCTTTGTGTTTTGTGTTGACGCAGAATAGTGTACACGCAGATGCAAAAAACATGGATGTAAGAAATAGCTTTAAAAGGTTAGAGTAGACGGGTAGAGCAACCCCCTCAGCGACTCACGAGTAGACCCCAGCTGCCATACATGCGAATTGGTTTACCCATGAGTAGACCCTGGTAGCCTTACTCACGAGTAGACCCCGCTCAGCTTATGCCTGAGTAGACCACGGGTGGCTTACTCTTGAGTAGACCCCAGTTGGCTTACTCGTGAGTAGACACCCTGTCCGCTTGTTGAATAATCCCCTCCATGCTGTTTGAGCAAAGGCTTCTCCCAAAACTTTCCTATGCTATTGTTAGTACTAAAGGTGCCACCACGAACGCACTTATCGACAGAGCTTCAATCAACCCCTCACGTGGAAATCCCAGGGAAATTCTCCTGCTTTTGCAAGTGAAAAAGAGTAGGAAAAACTGCCATGTGCAAGCTTACACGTGGTGATAAAACGAGAAGTTTCTGAACAGATGAGGCATGTTGCACCAGAGAGAAAAGCCCCCTTTGCTGCACTTAAAAATCAGCTTGGATAAGCTTGTAAAATGTAAAGAAGAAGATGGGGGGAACTTCATTCAAATGCTACACACCTCTTCAGTCTTAGGCCCCCTCAGCTTTTAGTTACCAGTAAAAATGCTCCGTGGTTGCAGGAACAGGTTAAAAAGCACCCCAGATCATGTTGGGCTTTGTGTTTTGTGTTGACGCAGAATTGTGTTTACGCAGATGCAAAAAACATGGATGTAAGAAATAGCTTTAAAAGGTTAGAGTAGACGGGTAGAGCAACCCCCTCAGCGACTCACGAGTAGACCCCAGCTGCCATACATGCGAATTGGTTTACCCATGAGTAGACCCTGGTAGCCTTACTCACGAGTAGACCCCGCTCAGCTTATGCCTGAGTAGACCACGGGTGGCTTACTCTTGAGTAGACCCCAGTTGGCTTACTCGTGAGTAGACACCCTGTCCGCTACTCACGCCTGTCGGCTTGTTGAATAATCCCCTCCATGCTGTTTGAGCAAAGGCTTCTCCCAAAACCTTCCTATGCTATTGTTAGTACTAAAGGTGCCACCACGAACGCACTTATCGACAGAGCTTCAATCAACCCCTCACGTGGAAATCCCAGGGAAATTCTCCTGCTTTTGCAAGTGAAAAAGAGTAGGAAAAACTGCCATGTGCAAGCTTACACGTGGTGATAAAACGAAAAGTTTCTGAACAGATGAGGCATGTTGCACCAGAGAGAAAAGCCCCCTTTGCTGCACTTAAAAATCAGCTTGGATAAGCTTGTAAAATGTAAAGAAGAAGATGGGGGGAACTTCATTCAAATGCGACACACCTCTTCAGTCTTAGGCCACCTCAGCTTTTAGTTACCAGTAAAAATGCTCCGTGGTTGCAGGAACAGGTTAAAAAGATCATGTTGGGCTTTGTGTTTTGTGTTGACGCAGAATAGTGTTTACGCAGATGCAAAAAACATGGATGTAAGAAATACCTTTAAAAGGTTAGAGTAGACGGGTAGAGCAACCCCCTCAGCGACTCACGAGTAGACCCCAGCTGCCATACATGCGAATTGGTTTACTCATGAGTAGACCCTGGTAGCCTTACTCACGAGTAGACCCCGCTCAGCTTAAGCCTGAGTAGACCACGGGTGGCTTACTCTTGAGTAGACCCCAGTTGGCTTACTCGTGAGTAGACACCCTGTCCGCTACTCACGCCTGTCGGCTTGTTGAATAATCCCCTCCATGCTGTTTGAGCAAAGGCTTCTCCCAAAACCTTCCTATGCTATTGTTAGTACTAAAGGTGCCACCACTAACGCACTTATCGACCGAGCTTCAATGAACCCCTCACGTGGAAATCCCAGGGAAATTCTCCTGCTTTTGCAAGTGAAAAAGAGTAGGAAAAACTGCCATGTGCAAGCTTACACGTGGTGATAAAACGAGAAGTTTCTGAACAGATGAGGCATGTTGCACCAGAGAGAAAAGCCCCCTTTGCTGCACTTAAAAATCAGCTTGGATAAGCTTGTAAAATGTAAAGAAGAAGATGGGGGGAACTTCATTCAAATGCTACACACCTCTTCAGTCTTAGGCCCCCTAAGCATTTAGTTACCAGTAAAAATGCTCCGTGGTTGCAGGAACAGGTTAAAAAGCACCCCAGATCATGTTGGGCTTTGTGTTTTGTGTTGACGCAGAATTGTGTTTACGCAGATGCAAAAAACATGGATGTAAGAAATAGCTTTAAAAGGTTAGAGTAGACGGGTAGAGCAACCCCCTCAGCGACTCACGAGTAGACCCCAGCTGCCATACATGCGAATTGGTTTACCCATGAGTAGACCCTGGTATCCTTACTCACGAGTAGACCCCGCTCAGCTTATGCCTGAGTAGACCACGGGTGGCTTACTCTTGAGTAGACCCCAGTTGGCTTACTCGTGAGTAGACACCCTGTCCGCTACTCACGCCTGTCGGCTTGTTGAATAATCCCCTCCATGCTGTTTGAGCAAAGGCTTCTCCCCAAACCTTCCTATGCTATTGTTAGTACTAAAGGTGCCACCACGAACGCACTTATCGACAGAGCTTCAATCAACCCCTCACGTGGAAATCCCAGGGAAATTCTCCTGCTTTTGCAAGTGAAAAAGAGTAGGAAAAACTGCCATGTGCAAGCTTACACGTGGTGATAAAACGAGAAGTTTCTGAACAGATGAGGCATGTTGCACCAGAGAGAAAAGCCCCCTTTGCTGCACTTAAAAATCAGCTTGGATAAGCTTGTAAAATGTAAAGAAGAAGATGGGGGGAACTTCATTCAAATGCTACACACCTCTTCAGTCTTAGGCCACCTCAGCTTTTAGTTACCAGTAAAAATGCTCCGTGGTTGCAGGAACAGGTTAAAAAGCACCAGAGATCATGTTGGGCTTTGTGTTTTGTGTTGACGCAGAATTGTGTTTACGCAGATGCAAAAAACATGGATGTAAGAAATACCTTTAAAAGGTTAGAGTAGACGGGTAGAGCAACCCTCTCAGCGACTCACGAGTAGACCCCAGCTGCCATACATGCGAATTGGTTTACTCATGAGTAGACCCTGGTAGCCTTACTCATGAGTAGACCCCGCTCAGCTTATGCCTGAGTAGACCACGGGTGGCTTACTCTTGAGTAGACCCCAGTTGGCTTACTCGTGAGTAGACACCCTGTCTGCTTGTTGAATAATCCCCTCCATGCTGTTTGAGCAAAGGCTTCTCCCAAAACTTTCCTATGCTATTGTTAGTACTAAAGGTGCCACCACGAACGCACTTATCGACAGATCTTCAAACAACCCCTCACGTGGAAATCCCAGGGAAATTCTCCTGCTTTTGCAAGTGAAAAAGAGTAGGAAAAACTGCCATGTGCAAGCTTACACGTGGTGATAAAACGAGAAGTTTCTGAACAGATGAGGAATGTTGCACCAGAGAGAAAAGCCCCCTTTGCTGCACTTAAAAATCAGCTTGGATAAGCTTGTAAAATGTAAAGAAGAAGATGGGGGGAACTTCATTCAAATGCTACACACCTCTTCAGTCTTAAGCCCCCTCAGCTTTTAGTTAACAGTAAAAATGCTCAGTGGTTGCAGGAACAGGTTAAAAAGATCATGTTGGGCTTTGTGTTTTGTGTTGACGCAGAATAGTGTACACGCAGATGCAAAAAACATGGATGTAAGAAATAGCTTTAAAAGGTTAGAGTAGACGGGTAGAGCAACCCCCTCAGCGACTCACGAGTAGACCCCAGCAGCCATACATGCGAATTGGTTTACCCATGAGTAGACCCTGGTAGCCTTACTCACGAGTAGACCCCGCTCAGCTTATGCCTGAGTAGACCACGGGTGGCTTACTCTTGAGTAGACCCCAGTTGGCTTACTCGTGAGTAGACACCCTGTCCGCTTGTTGAATAATCCCCTCCATGCTGTTTGAGCAAAGGCTTCTCCCAAAACTTTCCTATGCTATTGTTAGTACTAAAGGTGCCACCACGAACGCACTTATCGACAGAGCTTCAATCAACCCCTCACGTGGAAATCCCAGGGAAATTCTCCTGCTTTTGCAAGTGAAAAAGAGTAGGAAAAACTGCCATGTGCAAGCTTACACGTGGTGATAAAACGAGAAGTTTCTGAACAGATGAGGCATGTTGCACCAGAGAGAAAAGCCCCCTTTGCTGCACTTAAAAATCAGCTTGGATAAGCTTGTAAAATGTAAAGAAGAAGATGGGGGGAACTTCATTCAAATGCTACACACCTCTTCAGTCTTAGGCCCCCTCAGCTTTTAGTTACCAGTAAAAATGCTCCGTGGTTGCAGGAACAGGTTAAAAAGCACCCCAGATCATGTTGGGCTTTGTGTTTTGTGTTGACGCAGAATTGTGTTTACGCAGATGCAAAAAACATGGATGTAAGAAATAGCTTTAAAAGGTTAGAGTAGATGGGTAGAGCAACCCCCTCAGCGACTCACGAGTAGACCCCAGCTGCCATACATGCGGATTGGTTTACCCATGAGTAGACCCTGGTAGCCTTACTCACGAGTAGACCCCGCTCAGCTTATGCCTGAGTAGACCACGGGTGGCTTACTCTTGAGTAGACCCCAGTAGGCTTACTCGTGAGTAGACACCCTGTCCGCTACTCACGCCTGTCGGCTTGTTGAATAATCCCCTCCATGCTGTTTGAGCAAAGGCTTCTCCCAAAACCTTCCTATGCTATTGTTAGTACTAAAGGTGCCACCACGAACGCACTTATCGACAGAGCTTCAATCAACCCCTCACGTGGAAATCCCAGGGAAATTCTCCTGCTTTTGCAAGTGAAAAAGAGTAGGAAAAACTGCCATGTGCAAGCTTACACGTGGTGATAAAACGAGAAGTTTCTGAACAGATGAGGCATGTTGCACCAGAGAGAAAAGCCCCCTTTGCTGCACTTAAAAATCAGCTTGGATAAGCTTGTAAAATGTAAAGAAGAAGATGGGGGGAACTTCATTCAAATGCTACACACCTCTTCAGTCTTAGGCCACCTCAGCTTTTAGTTACCAGTAAAAATGCTCCGTGGTTGCAGGAACAGGTTAAAAAGCACCCCAGATCATGTTGGGCTTTGTGTTTTGTGTTGACGCAGAATTGTGTTTACGCAGATGCAAAAAACATGGATGTAAGAAATACCTTTAAAAGGTTAGAGTAGACGGGTAAAGCAACCCCCTCAGCGACTCACGAGTAGACCCCAGCTGCCATACATGCGAATTGGTTTACTCGTGAGTAGACCCTGGTAGCCTTACTCACGAGTAGACCCTGCTCAGCTTATGCCTGAGTAGACCACGGGTGGCTTACTCTTGAGTAGACCCCAGTTGGCTTACTCGTGAGTAGACACCCTGTCCGCTACTCACGCCTGTCGGCTTGTTGAATAATCCCCTGCATGCTGTTTGAGCAAAGGCTTCTCCCAAAACCTTCCTATGCTATTGTTAGTACTAAAGGTGCCAACCCGAACGCACTTATCGACAGAGCTTCAATCAACCCCTCACGTGGAAATCCCAGGGAAATTCTCCTGCTTTTGCAAGTGAAAAAGAGTAGGAAAAACTGCCATGTGCAAGCTTACACGTGGTGATAAAACGAGAAGTTTCTGAACAGATGAGGCATGTTGCACCAGAGAGAAAAGCCCCCTTTGCTGCACTTAAAAATCAGCTTGGATAAGCTTGTAAAATGTAAAGAAGAAGAAGGGGGGAACTTCATTCAAATGCAACACACCTCTTCAGTCTTAAGCCCCCTCAGCTTTTAGTTAACAGTAAAAATGCTCAGTGGTTGCAGGAACAGGTTAAAAAGATCATGTTGGGCTTTGTGTTTTGTGTTGACGCAGAATAGTGTTTACGCAGATGCAAAAAACATGGATGTAAGAAATAGCTTTAAAAGGTTAGAGTAGACGGGTAGAGCAACCCCCTCAGCGACTCACGAGTAGACCCCAGCTGCCATACATGCGAATTGGTTTACTCATGAGTAGACCCTGGTAGCCTTACTCACGAGTAGACCCCGCTCAGCTTATGCCTGAGTAGACCACGGGTGGCTTACTCTTGAGTAGACCCCAGTTGGCTTACTCGTGAGTAGACACCCTGTCCGCTACTCACGCCTGTCGGCTTGTTGAATAATCCCCTCCATGCTGTTTGAGCAAAGGCTTCTCCCAAAACCTTCCTATGATATTGTTAGTACTAAAGGTGCCACCACTAATGCACTTATCGACCGAGCTTCAATGAACCCCTCACGTGGAAATCCCAGGGAAATTCTCCTGCTTTTGCAAGTGAAAAAGAGTAGGAAAAACTGCCATGTGCAAGCTTACACGTGGTGATAAAACGAGAAGTTTCTGAACAGATGAGGCATGTTGCACCAGAGAGAAAAGCCCCCTTTGCTGCACTTAAAAATCAGCTTGGATAAGCTTGTAAAATGTAAAGAAGAAGATGGGGGGAACTTCATTCAAATGCTACACACCTCTTCAGTCTTAGGCCCCCTAAGCTTTTAGTTACCAGTAAAAATGCTCCGTGGTTGCAGGAACAGGTTAAAAAGCACCCCAGATCATGTTGGGCTTTGTGTTTTGTGTTGACGCAGAATAGTGTTTACGCAGATGCAAAAAACATGGATGTAAGAAATAGCTTTAAAAGGTTAGAGTAGACGGGTAGAGCAACCCCCTCAGCGACTCACGAGTAGACCCCAGCTGCCATACATGCAAATTGGTTTACCCATGAGTAGACCCTGGTAGCCTTACTCACGAGTAGACCCCACTCAGCTTATGCCTGAGTAGACCACGGGTGGCTTACTCTTGAGTAGACCCCAGTTGGCTTACTCGTGAGTAGACACCCTGTCCGCTACTCACGCCTGTCGGCTTGTTGAATAATCCCCTCCATGCTGTTTGAGCAAAGGCTTCTCCCAAAACCTTCCTATGCTATTGTTAGTACTAAAGGTGCCACCACGAATGCACTTATCGACAGAGCTTCAATCAACCCCTCACGTGGAAATCCCAGGGAAATTCTCCTGCTTTTGCAAGTGAAAAAGAGTAGGAAAAACTGCCATGTGCAAGCTTACACGTGGTGATAAAACGAGAAGTTTCTGAACAGATGAGGCATGTTGCACCAGAGAGAAAAGCCCCCTTTGCTGCACTTAAAAATCAGCTTGGATAAGCTTGTAAAATGTAAAGAAGAAGATGGGGGGAACTTCATTCAAATGCTACACACCTCTTCAGTCTTAGGCCACCTCAGCTTTTAGTTACCAGTAAAAATGCTCCGTGGTTGCAGGAACAGGTTAAAAAGCACCCCAGATCATGTTGGGCTTTGTGTTTTGTGTTGACGCAGAATTGTGTTTACGCAGATGCAAAAAACATGGATGTAAGAAATACCTTTAAAAGGTTAGAGTAGACGGGTAAAGCAACCCCCCTCAGCGACTCACGAGTAGACCCCAGCTGCCATACATGCGAATTGGTTTACTCGTGAGTAGACCCTGGTAGCCTTACTCACGAGTAGACCCTGCTCAGCTTATGCCTGAGTAGACCACGGGTGGCTTACTCTTGAGTAGACCCCAGTTGGCTTACTCGTGAGTAGACACCCTGTCCGCTACTCACGCCTGTCGGCTTGTTGAATAATCCCCTGCATGCTGTTTGAGCAAAGGCTTCTCCCAAAACCTTCCTATGCTATTGTTAGTACTAAAGGTGCCACCACGAACGCACTTATCGACAGAGCTTCAATCAACCCCTCACGTGGAAATCCCAGGGAAATTCTCCTGCTTTTGCAAGTGAAAAAGAGTAGGAAAAACTGCCATGTGCAAGCTTACACGTGGTGATAAAACGAGAAGTTTCTGAACAGATGAGGCATGTTGCACCAGAGAGAAAAGCCCCCTTTGCTGCACTTAAAAATCAGCTTGGATAAGCTTGTAAAATGTAAAGAAGAAGATGGGGGGAACTTCATTCAAATGCTACACACCTCTTCAGTCTTAGGCCACCTCAGCTTTTAGTTACCAGTAAAAATGCTCCGTGGTTGCAGGAACAGGTTAAAAAGCACCCCAGATCATGTTGGGCTTTGTGTTTTGTGTTGACGCAGAATTGTGTTTACGCAGATGCAAAAAACATGGATGTAAGAAATACCTTTAAAAGGTTAGAGTAGACGGGTAGAGCAACCCCCTCAGCGACTCACGAGTAGACCCCAGCTGCCATACATGCGAATTGGTTTACTCGTGAGTAGACCCTGGTAGCCTTACTCACGAGTAGACCCTGCTCAGCTTATGCCTGAGTAGACCACGGGTGGCTTACTCTTGAGTAGACCCCAGTTGGCTTACTCGTGAGTAGACACCCTGTCCGCTACTCACGCCTGTCGGCTTGTTGAATAATCCCCTGCATGCTGTTTGAGCAAAGGCTTCTCCCAAAACCTTCCTATGCTATTGTTAGTACTAAAGGTGCCACCACGAACGCACTTATCGACAGAGCTTCAATCAACCCCTCACGTGGAAATCCCAGGGAAATTCTCCTGCTTTTGCAAGTGAAAAAGAGTAGGAAAAACTGCCATGTGCAAGCTTACACGTGGTGATAAAACGAGAAGTTTCTGAACAGATGAGGCATGTTGCACCAGAGAGAAAAGCCCCCTTTGCTGCACTTGAAAATCAGCTTGGATAAGCTTGTAAAATGTAAAGAAGAAGAAGGGGGGAACTTCATTCAAATGCAACACACCTCTTCAGTCTTAAGCCCCCTCAGCTTTTAGTTAACAGTAAAAATGCTCCGTGGTTGCAGGAACAGGTTAAAAAGATCATGTTGGGCTTTGTGTTTTGTGTTGACGCAGAATAGTGTTTACGCAGATGCAAAAAACATGGATGTAAGAAATAGCTTTAAAAGGTTAGAGTAGACGGGTAGAGCACCCCCCTCAGCGACTCACGAGTAGACCCCAGCTGCCATACATGCAAATTGGTTTACCCATGAGTAGACCCTGGTAGCCTTACTCACGAGTAGACCCCACTCAGCTTATGCCTGAGTAGACCACGGGTGGCTTACTCTTGAGTAGACCCCAGTTGGCTTACTCGTGAGTAGACACCCTGTCCGCTACTCACGCCTGTCGGCTTGTTGAATAATCCCCTCCATGCTGTTTGAGCAAAGGCTTCTCCCAAAACCTTCCTATGCTATTGTTAGTACTAAAGGTGCCACCACGAATGCACTTATCGACAGAGCTTCAATCAACCCCTCACGTGGAAATCCCAGGGAAATTCTCCTGCTTTTGCAAGTGAAAAAGAGTAGGAAAAACTGCCATGTGCAAGCTTACACGTGGTGATAAAACGAGAAGTTTCTGAACAGATGAGGCATGTTGCACCAGAGAGAAAAGCCCCCTTTGCTGCACTTAAAAATCAGCTTGGATAAGCTTGTAAAATGTAAAGAAGAAGATGGGGGGAACTTCATTCAAATGCTACACACCTCTTCAGTCTTAGGCCACCTCAGCTTTTAGTTACCAGTAAAAATGCTCCGTGGTTGCAGGAACAGGTTAAAAAGCACCCCAGATCATGTTGGGCTTTGTGTTTTGTGTTGACGCAGAATTGTGTTTACGCAGATGCAAAAAACATGGATGTAAGAAATACCTTTAAAAGGTTAGAGTAGACGGGTAGAGCAACCCCCTCAGCGACTCACGAGTAGACCCCAGCTGCCATACATGCGAATTGGTTTACTCGTGAGTAGACCCTGGCAGCCTTACTCACGAGTAGACCCCGCTCAGCTTATGCCTGAGTAGACCACGGGTGGCTTACTCTTGAGTAAACCCCCGCTCAGCTTACTCGTGAGTAGACACCCTGTCCGCTACTCACGCCTGTCGGCTTGTTGAATAATCCCCTCCATGCTGTTTGAGCAAAGGCTTCTCCCAAAACCTTCCTATGATATTGTTAGTACTAAAGGTGCCACCACGAACGCACTTATCGACAGAGCTTCAATCAACCCCTCACGTGGAAATCCCAGGGAAATTCTCCTGCTTTTGCAAGTGAAAAAGAGTAGGAAAAACTGCCATGTGCAAGCTTACACGTGGTGATAAAACGAGAAGTTTCTGAACAGATGAGGCATGTTGCACCAGAGAGAAAAGCCCCCTTTGCTGCACTTAAAAATCAGCTTGGATAAGCTTGTAAAATGTAAAGAAGAAGATGGGGGGAACTTCATTCAAATGCTACACACCTCTTCAGTCTTAGGCCCCCTCAGCTTTTAGTTACCAGTAAAAATGCTCCGTGGTTGCAGGAACAGGTTAAAAAGCACCCCAGATCATGTTGGGCTTTGTGTTTTGTGTTGACGCAGAATAGTGTACACGCAGATGCAAAAAACATGGATGTAAGAAATACCTTTAAAAGGTTAGAGTAGACGGGTAGAGCAACCCCCTCAGCGACTCACGAGTAGACCCCAGCTGCCATACATGCGAATTGGTTTACCCATGAGTAGACCCTGGTAGCCTTACTCACGAGTAGACCCCGCTCAGCTTATGCCTGAGTAGACCACGGGTGGCTTACTCTTGAGTAGACCCCAGTTGGCTTACTCGTGAGTAGACACCCTGTCCGCTACTCACGCCTGTCGGCTTGTTGAATAATCCCCTCCATGCTGTTTGAGCAAAGGCTTCTCCCAAAACCTTCCTATGCTATTGTTAGTACTAAAGGTGCCACCACGAACGCACTTATCGACAGAGCTTCAATCAACCCCTCACGTGGAAATCCCAGGGAAATTCTCCTGCTTTTGCAAGTGAAAAAGAGTAGGAAAAACTGCCATGTGCAAGCTTACACGTGGTGATAAAACGAGAAGTTTCTGAACAGATGAGGCATGTTGCACCAGAGAGAAAAGCCCCCTTTGCTGCACTTAAAAATCAGCTTGGATAAGCTTGTAAAATGTAAAGAAGAAGATGGGGGGAACTTCATTCAAATGCTACACACTTCTTCAGTCTTAGGCCACCTCAGCTTTTAGTTACCAGTAAAAATGCTCCGTGGTTGCAGGAACAGGTTAAAAAGCACCCCAGATCATGTTGGGCTTTGTGTTTTGTGTTGACGCAGAATTGTGTTTACGCAGATGCAAAAAACATGGATGTAAGAAATAGCTTTAAAAGGTTAGAGTAGACGGGTAGAGCAACCCCCTCAGCGACTCACGAGTAGACCCCAGCTGCCATACATGCGAATTGGTTTACCCATGAGTAGACCCTGGTAGCCTTACTCACGAGTAGACCCCGCTCAGCTTATGCCTGAGTAGACCACGGGTGGCTTACTCTTGAGTAAACCCCCGCTCAGCTTACTCGTGAGTAGACACCCTGTCCGCTACTCACGCCTGTCGGCTTGTTGAATAATCCCCTCCATGCTGTTTGAGCAAAGGCTTCTCCCAAAACCTTCCTATGATATTGTTAGTACTAAAGGTGCCACCACTAACGCACTTATCGACAGAGCTTCAATCAACCCCTCACGTGGAAATCCCAGGGAAATTCTCCTGCTTTTGCAAGTGAAAAAGAGTAGGAAAAACTGCCATGTGCAAGCTTACACGTGGTGATAAAACGAGAAGTTTCTGAACAGATGAGGCATGTTGCACCAGAGAGAAAAGCCCCCTTTGCTGCACTTAAAAATCAGCTTGGATAAGCTTGTAAAATGTAAAGAAGAAGATGGGGGGAACTTCATTCAAATGCTACACACCTCTTCAGTCTTAGGCCCCCTCAGCTTTTAGTTACCAGTAAAAATGCTCCGTGGTTGCAGGAACAGGTTAAAAAGCACCCCAGATCATGTTGGGCTTTGTGTTTTGTGTTGACGCAGAATTGTGTTTACGCAGATGCAAAAAACATGGATGTAAGAAATAGCTTTAAAAGGTTAGAGTAGATGGGTAGAGCAACCCCCTCAGCGACTCACGAGTAGACCCCAGCTGCCATACATGCGGATTGGTTTACCCATGAGTAGACCCTGGTAGCCTTACTCACGAGTAGACCCCGCTCAGCTTATGCCTGAGTAGACCACGGGTGGCTTACTCTTGAGTAGACCCCAGTAGGCTTACTCGTGAGTAGACACCCTGTCCGCTACTCACGCCTGTCGGCTTGTTGAATAATCCCCTCCATGCTGTTTGAGCAAAGGCTTCTCCCAAAACCTTCCTATGCTATTGTTAGTACTAAAGGTGCCACCACGAACGCACTTATCGACAGAGCTTCAATCAACCCCTCACGTGGAAATCCCAGGGAAATTCTCCTGCTTTTGCAAGTGAAAAAGAGTAGGAAAAACTGCCATGTGCAAGCTTACACGTGGTGATAAAACGAGAAGTTTCTGAACAGATGAGGCATGTTGCACCAGAGAGAAAAGCCCCCTTTGCTGCACTTAAAAATCAGCTTGGATAAGCTTGTAAAATGTAAAGAAGAAGATGGGGGGAACTTCATTCAAATGCTACACACCTCTTCAGTCTTAGGCCACCTCAGCTTTTAGTTACCAGTAAAAATGCTCCGTGGTTGCAGGAACAGGTTAAAAAGCACCCCAGATCATGTTGGGCTTTGTGTTTTGTGTTGACGCAGAATTGTGTTTACGCAGATGCAAAAAACATGGATGTAAGAAATACCTTTAAAAGGTTAGAGTAGACGGGTAAAGCAACCCCCTCAGCGACTCACGAGTAGACCCCAGCTGCCATACATGCGAATTGGTTTACTCGTGAGTATACCCTGGTAGCCTTACTCACGAGTAGACCCTGCTCAGCTTATGCCTGAGTAGACCACGGGTGGCTTACTCTTGAGTAGACCCCAGTTGGCTTACTCGTGAGTAGACACCCTGTCCGCTACTCACGCCTGTCGGCTTGTTGAATAATCCCCTCCATGCTGTTTGAGCAAAGGCTTCTCCCAAAACCTTCCTATGCTATTGTTAGTACTAAAGGTGCCACCACGAACGCACTTATCGACAGAGCTTCAATCAACCCCTCACGTGGAAATCCCAGGGAAATTCTCCTGCTTTTGCAAGTGAAAAAGAGTAGGAAAAACTGCCATGTGCAAGCTTACACGTGGTGATAAAACGAGAAGTTTCTGAACAGATGAGGCATGTTGCACCAGAGAGAAAAGCCCCCTTTGCTGCACTTAAAAATCAGCTTGGATAAGCTTGTAAAATGTAAAGAAGAAGATGGGGGGAACTTCATTCAAATGCTACACACCTCTTCAGTCTTAGGCCACCTCAGCTTTTAGTTACCAGTAAAAATGCTCCGTGGTTGCAGGAACAGGTTAAAAAGCACCCCAGATCATGTTGGGCTTTGTGTTTTGTGTTGACGCAGAATTGTGTTTACGCAGATGCAAAAAACATGGATGTAAGAAATACCTTTAAAAGGTTAGAGTAGACGGGTAGAGCAACCCCCTCAGCGACTCACGAGTAGACCCCAGCTGCCATACATGCGAATTGGTTTACTCGTGAGTTGACCCTGGCAGCCTTACTCACGAGTAGACCCCGCTCAGCTTATGCCTGAGTAGACCACGAGTGGCTTACTCTTGAGTAGACCCCCGCTCAGCTAACTCATGAGTAGACACCCTGTCCGCTACTCACGCCTGTCGGCTTGTTGAATAATCCCCTCCATGCTGTTTGAGCAAAGGCTTCTCCCAAAACCTTCCTATGATATTGTTAGTACTAAAGGTGCCACCACGAACGCACTTATCGACAGAGCTTCAATCAACCCCTCACGTGGAAATCCCAGGGAAATTCTCCTGCTTTTGCAAGTGAAAAAGAGTAGGAAAAACTGCCATGTGCAAGCTTACACGTGGTGATAAAACGAGAAGTTTCTGAACAGATGAGGCATGTTGCACCAGAGAGAAAAGCCCCCTTTGCTGCACTTAAAAATCAGCTTGGATAAGCTTGTAAAATGTAAAGAAGAAGATGGGGGGAACTTCATTCAAATGCTACACACCTCTTCAGTCTTAGGCCACCTCAGCTTTTAGTTACCAGTAAAAATGCTCCGTGGTTGCAGGAACAGGTTAAAAAGCACCCCAGATCATGTTGGGCTTTGTGTTTTGTGTTGACGCAGAATTGTGTTTACGCAGATGCAAAAAACATGGATGTAAGAAATACCTTTAAAAGGTTAGAGTAGACGGGTAGAGCAACCCCCTCAGCGACTCACGAGTAGACCCCAGCTGCCATACATGCGAATTGGTTTACTCGTGAGTAGACCCTGGCAGCCTTACTCACGAGTAGACCCCGCTCAGCTTATGCCTGAGTAGACCACGGGTGGCTTACTCTTGAGTAAACCCCCGCTCAGCTTACTCGTGAGTAGACACCCTGTCCGCTACTCACGCCTGTCGGCTTGTTGAATAATCCCCTCCATGCTGTTTGAGCAAAGGCTTCTCCCAAAACCTTCCTATGATATTGTTAGTACTAAAGGTGCCACCACGAACGCACTTATCGACAGAGCTTCAATCAACCCCTCACGTGGAAATCCCAGGGAAATTCTCCTGCTTTTGCAAGTGAAAAAGAGTAGGAAAAACTGCCATGTGCAAGCTTACACGTGGAACGAGAAGTTTCTGAACAGATGAGGCATGTTGCACCAGAGAGAAAAGCCCCCTTTGCTGCACTTAAAAATCAGCTTGGATAAGCTTGTAAAATGTAAAGAAGAAGATGGGGGGAACTTCATTCAAATGCTACACACCTCTTCAGTCTTAGGCCACCTCAGCTTTTAGTTACCAGTAAAAATGCTCCGTGGTTGCAGGAACAGGTTAAAAAGCACCCCAGATCATGTTGGGCTTTGTGTTTTGTGTTGACGCAGAATTGTGTTTACGCAGATGCAAAAAACATGGATGTAAGAAATACCTTTAAAAGGTTAGAGTAGACGGGTAGAGCAACCCCCTCAGTGACTCACGAGTAGACCCCAGCTGCCATACATGCGGATTGGTTTACCCATGAGTAGACCCTGGTAGCCTTACTCACGAGTAGACCCCGCTCAGCTTATGCCTGAGTAGACCACGGGTGGCTTACTCTTGAGTAGACCCCAGTTGGCTTACTCGTGAGTAGACACCCTGTCCGCTACTCACGCCTGTCGGCTTGTTGAATAATCCCCTCCATGCTGTTTGAGCAAAGGCTTCTCCCAAAACCTTCCTATGCTATTGTTAGTACTAAAGGTGCCACCACGAACGCACTTATCGACAGAGCTTCAATCAACCCCTCACGTGGAAATCCCAGGGAAATTCTCCTGCTTTTGCAAGTGAAAAAGAGTAGGAAAAACTGCCATGTGCAAGCTTACACGTGGTGATAAAACGAGAAGTTTCTGAACAGATGAGGCATGTTGCACCAGAGAGAAAAGCCCCCTTTGCTGCACTTAAAAATCAGCTTGGATAAGCTTGTAAAATGTAAAGAAGAAGATGGGGGGAACTTCATTCAAATGCTACACACCTCTTCAGTCTTAGGCCCCCTCAGCTTTTAGTTACCAGTAAAAATGCTCCGTGGTTGCAGGAACAGGTTAAAAAGCACCCCAGATCATGTTGGGCTTTGTGTTTTGTGTTGACGCAGAATTGTGTTTACGCAGATGCAAAAAACATGGATGTAAGAAATAGCTTTAAAAGGTTAGAGTAGACGGGTAGAGCAACCCCCTCAGCGACTCACGAGTAGACCCCAGCCGCCATACATGCGAATTGGTTTACTCATGAGAAGACCCTGGTAGCCTTACTCACGAGTAGACCCCGCTCAGCTTATGCCTGAGTAGACCACGGGTGGCTTACTCTTGAGTAGACCCCAGTTGGCTTACTCGTGAGTAGACACCCTGTCCGCTACTCACGCCTGTCGGCTTGTTGAATAATCCCCTCCATGCTGTTTGAGCAAAGGCTTCTCCCAAAACCTTCCTATGCTATTGTTAGTACTAAAGGTGCCACCACGAACGCACTTATCGACAGAGCTTCAATCAACCCCTCACGTGGAAATCCCAGGGAAATTCTCCTGCTTTTGCAAGTGAAAAAGAGTAGGAAAAACTGCCATGTGCAAGCTTACACGTGGTGATAAAACGAGAAGTTTCTGAACAGATGAGGCATGTTGCACCAGAGAGAAAAGCCCCCTTTGCTGCACTTAAAAATCAGCTTGGATAAGCTTGTAAAATGTAAAGAAGAAGATGGGGGGAACTTCATTCAAAAGCTACACACCTCTTCAGTCTTAGGCCCCCTCAGCTTTTAGTTACCAGTAAAAATGCTCCGTGGTTGCAGGAACAGGTTAAAAAGCACCCCAGATCATGTTGGGCTTTGTGTTTTGTGTTGACGCAGAATTGTGTTTACGCAGATGCAAAAAACATGGATGTAAGAAATACCTTTAAAAGGTTAGAGTAGACGGGTAGAGCAACCCCCTCAGCGACTCACGAGTAGACCCCAGCTGCCATACATGCGAATTGGTTTACTCGTGAGTTGACCCTGGCAGCCTTACTCACGAGTAGACCCCGCTCAGCTTATGCCTGAGTAGACCACGAGTGGCTTACTCTTGAGTAGACCCCCGCTCAGCTAACTCATGAGTAGACACCCTGTCCGCTACTCACGCCTGTCGGCTTGTTGAATAATCCCCTCCATGCTGTTTGAGCAAAGGCTTCTCCCAAAACCTTCCTATGATATTGTTAGTACTAAAGGTGCCACCACGAACGCACTTATCGACAGAGCTTCAATCAACCCCTCACGTGGAAATCCCAGGGAAATTCTCCTGCTTTTGCAAGTGAAAAAGAGTAGGAAAAACTGCCATGTGCAAGCTTACACGTGGTGATAAAACGAGAAGTTTCTGAACAGATGAGGCATGTTGCACCAGAGAGAAAAGCCCCCTTTGCTGCACTTAAAAATCAGCTTGGATAAGCTTGTAAAATGTAAAGAAGAAGATGGGGGGAACTTCATTCAAATGCTACACACCTCTTCAGTCTTAGGCCACCTCAGCTTTTAGTTACCAGTAAAAATGCTCCGTGGTTGCAGGAACAGGTTAAAAAGCACCCCAGATCATGTTGGGCTTTGTGTTTTGTGTTGACGCAGAATTGTGTTTACGCAGATGCAAAAAACATGGATGTAAGAAATACCTTTAAAAGGTTAGAGTAGACGGGTAGAGCAACCCCCTCAGTGACTCACGAGTAGACCCCAGCTGCCATACATGCGGATTGGTTTACCCATGAGTAGACCCTGGTAGCCTTACTCACGAGTAGACCCCGCTCAGCTTATGCCTGAGTAGACCACGGGTGGCTTACTCTTGAGTAGACCCCAGTTGGCTTACTCGTGAGTAGACACCCTGTCCGCTACTCACGCCTGTCGGCTTGTTGAATAATCCCCTCCATGCTGTTTGAGCAAAGGCTTCTCCCAAAACCTTCCTATGCTATTGTTAGTACTAAAGGTGCCACCACGAACGGACTTATCGACAGAGCTTCAATCAACCCCTCACGTGGAAATCCCAGGGAAATTCTCCTGCTTTTGCAAGTGAAAAAGAGTAGGAAAAACTGCCATGTGCAAGCTTACACGTGGTGATAAAACGAGAAGTTTCTGAACAGATGAGGCATGTTGCACCAGAGAGAAAAGCCCCCTTTGCTGCACTTAAAAATCAGCTTGGATAAGCTTGTAAAATGTAAAGAAGAAGATGGGGGGAACTTCATTCAAATGCTACACACCTCTTCAGTCTTAGGCCCCCTCAGCTTTTAGTTACCAGTAAAAATGCTCCGTGGTTGCAGGAACAGGTTAAAAAGCACCCCAGATCATGTTGGGCTTTGTGTTTTGTGTTGACGCAGAATTGTGTTTACGCAGATGCAAAAAACATGGATGTAAGAAATAGCTTTAAAAGGTTAGAGTAGACGGGTAGAGCAACCCCCTCAGCGACTCACGAGTAGACCCCAGCCGCCATACATGCGAATTGGTTTACTCATGAGTAGACCCTGGTAGCCTTACTCACGAGTAGACCCCGCTCAGCTTATGCCTGAGTAGACCACGGGTGGCTTACTCTTGAGTAGACCCCAGTTGGCTTACTCGTGAGTAGACACCCTGTCCGCTACTCACGCCTGTCGGCTTGTTGAATAATCCCCTCCATGCTGTTTGAGCAAAGGCTTCTCCCAAAACCTTCCTATGCTATTGTTAGTACTAAAGGTGCCACCACGAACGCACTTATCGACAGAGCTTCAATCAACCCCTCACGTGGAAATCCCAGGGAAATTCTCCTGCTTTTGCAAGTGAAAAAGAGTAGGAAAAACTGCCATGTGCAAGCTTACACGTGGTGATAAAACGAGAAGTTTCTGAACAGATGAGGCATGTTGCACCAGAGAGAAAAGCCCCCTTTGCTGCACTTAAAAATCAGCTTGGATAAGCTTGTAAAATGTAAAGAAGAAGATGGGGGGAACTTCATTCAAAAGCTACACACCTCTTCAGTCTTAGGCCCCCTCAGCTTTTAGTTACCAGTAAAAATGCTCCGTGGTTGCAGGAACAGGTTAAAAAGCACCCCAGATCATGTTGGGCTTTGTGTTTTGTGTTGACGCAGAATTGTGTTTACGCAGATGCAAAAAACATGGATGTAAGAAATACCTTTAAAAGGTTAGAGTAGACGGGTAGAGCAACCCCCTCAGCGACTCACGAGTAGACCCCAGCTGCCATACATGCGAATTGGTTTACTCATGAGTTGACCCTGGTAGCCTTACTCATGAGTAGACCCCGCTCAGCTTATGCCTGAGTAGACCACGGGTGGCTTACTCTTGAGTAGACCCCAGTTGGCTTACTCGTGAGTAGACACCCTGTCCGCTACTCACGCCTGTCGGCTTGTTGAATAATCCCCTCCATGCTGTTTGAGCAAAGGCTTCTCCCAAAACCTTCCTATGCTATTGTTAGTACTAAAGGTGCCACCACGAACGCACTTATCGACAGATCTTCAATCAACCCCTCACGTGGAAATCCCAGGGAAATTCTCCTGCTTTTGCAAGTGAAAAAGAGTAGGAAAAACTGCCATGTGCAAGCTTACACGTGGTGATAAAACGAGAAGTTTCTGAACAGATGAGGAATGTTGCACCAGAGAGAAAAGCCCCCTTTGCTGCACTTAAAAATCAGCTTGGATAAGCTTGTAAAATGTAAAGAAGAAGAAGGGGGGAACTTCATTCAAATGCAACACACCTCTTCAGTCTTAAGCCCCCTCAGCTTTTAGTTAACAGTAAAAATGCTCAGTGGTTGCAGGAACAGGTTAAAAAGATCATGTTGGGCTTTGTGTTTTGTGTTGACGCAGAATAGTGTTTACGCAGATGCAAAAAACATGGATGTAAGAAATAGCTTTAAAAGGTTAGAGTAGACGGGTAGAGCAACCCCCTCAGCGACTCACGAGTAGACCCCAGCTGCCATACATGCGAATTGGTTTACTCATGAGTAGACCCTGGTAGCCTTACTCACGAGTAGACCCCGCTCAGCTTATGCCTGAGTAGACCACGGGTGGCTTACTCTTGAGTCTTAGGCCCCCAGTTGGCTTACTCGTGAGTAGACACCCTGTCCGCTACTCACGCCTGTCGGCTTGTTGAATAATCCCCTCCATGCTGTTTGAGCAAAGGCTTCTCCCAAAACCTTCCTATGCTATTGTTAGTACTAAAGGTGCCACCACTTATCGACAGAGCTTCAATCAACCCCTCACGTGGAAATCCCAGGGAAATTCTCCTGCTTTTGCAAGTGAAAAAGAGTAGGAAAAACTGCCATGTGCAAGCTTACACGTGGTGATAAAACGAGAAGTTTCTGAACAGATGAGGCATGTTGCACCAGAGAGAAAAGCCCCCTTTGCTGCACTTAAAAATCAGCTTGGATAAGCTTGTAAAATGTAAAGAAGAAGATGGGGGGAACTTCATTCAAATGCTACACACTTCTTCAGTCTTAGGCCCCCTCAGCTTTTAGTTACCAGTAAAAATGCTCCGTGGTTGCAGGAACAGGTTAAAAAGCACCCCAGATCATGTTGGGCTTTGTGTTTTGTGTTGACGCAGAATTGTGTTTACGCAGATGCAAAAAACATGGATGTAAGAAATAGCTTTAAAAGGTTAGAGTAGACGGGTAGAGCAACCCCCTCAGCGACTCACGAGTAGACCCCAGCTGCCATACATGCGAATTGGTTTACTCATGAGTAGACCCTGGTAGCCTTACTCACGAGTAGACCCCGCTCAGCTTATGCCTGAGTAGACCACGGGTGGCTTACTCTTGAGTAGACCCCAGTTGGCTTACTCGTGAGTAGACACCCTGTCCGCTACTCACGCCTGTCGGCTTGTTGAATAATCCCCTCCATGCTGTTTGAGCAAAGGCTTCTCCCAAAACCTTCCTATGCTATTGTTAGTACTAAAGGTGCCACCACGAACGGACTTATCGACAGAGCTTCAATCAACCCCTCACGTGGAAATCCCAGGGAAATTCTCCTGCTTTTGCAAGTGAAAAAGAGTAGGAAAAACTGCCATGTGCAAGCTTACACGTGGTGATAAAACGAGAAGTTTCTGAACAGATGAGGCATGTTGCACCAGAGAGAAAAGCCCCCTTTGCTGCACTTAAAAATCAGCTTGGATAAGCTTGTAAAATGTAAAGAAGAAGATGGGGGGAACTTCATTCAAATGCTACACACCTCTTCAGTCTTAGGCCCCCTCAGCTTTTAGTTACCAGTAAAAATGCTCCGTGGTTGCAGGAACAGGTTAAAAAGCACCCCAGATCATGTTGGGCTTTGTGTTTTGTGTTGACGCAGAATAGTGTACACGCAGATGCAAAAAACATGGATGTAAGAAATAGCTTTAAAAGGTTAGAGTAGACGGGTAGAGCAACCCCCTCAGCGACTCACGAGTAGACCCCAGCTGCCATACATGCGAATTGGTTTACTCATGAGTTGACCCTGGTAGCCTTACTCATGAGTAGACCCCGCTCAGCTTATGCCTGAGTAGACCACGGGTGGCTTACTCTTGAGTAGACCCCAGTTGGCTTACTCGTGAGTAGACACCCTGTCCGCTACTCACGCCTGTCGGCTTGTTGAATAATCCCCTCCATGCTGTTTGAGCAAAGGCTTCTCCCAAAACCTTCCTATGCTATTGTTAGTACTAAAGGTGCCACCACGAACGCACTTATCGACAGATCTTCAATCAACCCATCACGTGGAAATCCCAGGGAAATTCTCCTGCTTTTGCAAGTGAAAAAGAGTAGGAAAAACTGCCATGTGCAAGCTTACACGTGGTGATAAAACGAGAAGTTTCTGAACAGATGAGGCATGTTGCACCAGAGAGAAAAGCCCCCTTTGCTGCACTTAAAAATCAGCTTGGATAAGCTTGTAAAATGTAAAGAAGAAGAAGGGGGGAACTTCATTCAAATGCAACACACCTCTTCAGTCTTAAGCCCCCTCAGCTTTTAGTTAACAGTAAAAATGCTCAGTGGTTGCAGGAACAGGTTAAAAAGATCATGTTGGGCTTTGTGTTTTGTGTTGACGCAGAATTGTGTTTACGCAGATGCAAAAAACATGGATGTAAGAAATAGCTTTAAAAGGTTAGAGTAGACGGGTAGAGCAACCCCCTCAGCGACTCACGAGTAGACCCCAGCTGCCATACATGCGAATTGGTTTACTCATGAGTAGACCCTGGTAGCCTTACTCACGAGTAGACCCCGCTCAGCTTATGCCTGAGTAGACCACGGGTGGCTTACTCTTGAGTCTTAGGCCCCCAGTTGGTTTACTCGTGAGTAGACACCCTGTCCGCTACTCACGCCTGTCGGCTTGTTGAATAATCCCCTCCATGCTGTTTGAGCAAAGGCTTCTCCCAAAACCTTCCTATGCTATTGTTAGTACTAAAGGTGCCACCACTTATCGACAGAGCTTCAATCAACCCCTCACGTGGAAATCCCAGGGAAATTCTCCTGCTTTTGCAAGTGAAAAAGAGTAGGAAAAACTGCCATGTGCAAGCTTACACGTGGTGATAAAACGAGAAGTTTCTGAACAGATGAGGCATGTTGCACCAGAGAGAAAAGCCCCCTTTGCTGCACTTAAAAATCAGCTTGGATAAGCTTGTAAAATGTAAAGAAGAAGATGGGGGGAACTTCATTCAAATGCTACACACCTCTTCAGTCTTAGGCCACCTCAGCTTTTAGTTACCAGTAAAAATGCTCCGTGGTTGCAGGAACAGGTTAAAAAGCACCCCAGATCATGTTGGGCTTTGTGTTTTGTGTTGACGCAGAATAGTGTTTACGCAGATGCAAAAAACATGGATGTAAGAAATAGCTTTAAAAGGTTAGAGTAGACGGGTAGAGCAACCCCCTCAGCGACTCACGAGTAGACCCCAGCTGCCATACATGCGAATTGGTTTACTCATGAGTAGACCCTGGTAGCCTTACTCACGAGTAGACCCCGCTCAGCTTATGCCTGAGTAGACCACGGGTGGCTTACTCTTGAGTAGACCCCAGTTGGCTTACTCGTGAGTAGACACCCTGTCCGCTACTCACGCCTGTCGGCTTGTTGAATAATCCCCTCCATGCTGTTTGAGCAAAGGCTTCTCCCAAAACCTTCCTATGCTATTGTTAGTACTAAAGGTGCCACCACGAACGCACTTATCGACAGAGCTTCAATCAACCCCTCACGTGGAAATCCCAGGGAAATTCTCCTGCTTTTGCAAGTGAAAAAGAGTAGGAAAAACTGCCATGTGCAAGCTTACACGTGGTGATAAAACGAGAAGTTTCTGAACAGATGAGGCATGTTGCACCAGAGAGAAAAGCCCCCTTTGCTGCACTTAAAAATCAGCTTGGATAAGCTTGTAAAATGTAAAGAAGAAGATGGGGGGAACTTCATTCAAATGCTACACACCTCTTCAGTCTTAGGCCCCCTCAGCTTTTAGTTACCAGTAAAAATGCTCCGTGGTTGCAGGAACAGGTTAAAAAGCACCCCAGATCATGTTGGGCTTTGTGTTTTGTGTTGACGCAGAATTGTGTTTACGCAGATGCAAAAAACATGGATGTAAGAAATAGCTTTAAAAGGTTAGAGTAGACGGGTAGAGCAACCCCCTCAGCGACTCACGAGTAGACCCCAGCTGCCATACATGCGAATTGGTTTACCCATGAGTAGACCCTGGTAGCCTTACTCACGAGTAGACCCCGCTCAGCTTATGCCTGAGTAGACCACGGGTGGCTTACTCTTGAGTAGACCCCAGTTGGCTTACTCGTGAGTAGACACCCTGTCGGCTTGTTGAATAATCCCCTCCATGCTGTTTGAGCAAAGGCTTCTCCCAAAACCTTCCTATGCTATTGTTAGTACTAAAGGTGCCACCACGAACGCACTTATCGACAGAGCTTCAATCAACCCCTCACGTGGAAATCCCAGGGAAATTCTCCTGCTTTTGCAAGTGAAAAAGAGTAGGAAAAACTGCCATGTGCAAGCTTACACGTGGTGATAAAACGAGAAGTTTCTGAACAGATGAGGCATGTTGCACCAGAGAGAAAAGCCCCCTTTGCTGCACTTAAAAATCAGCTTGGATAAGCTTGTAAAATGTAAAGAAGAAGATGGGGGGAACTTCATTCAAATGCTACACACCTCTTCAGTCTTAGGCCCCCTCAGCTTTTAGTTACCAGTAAAAATGCTCCGTGGTTGCAGGAACAGGTTAAAAAGCACCCCAGATCATGTTGGGCTTTGTGTTTTGTGTTGACGCAGAATTGTGTTTACGCAGATGCAAAAAACATGGATGTAAGAAATAGCTTTAAAAGGTTAGAGTAGACGGGTAGAGCAACCCCCTCAGCGACTCACGAGTAGACCCCAGCTGCCATACATGCGAATTGGTTTACCCATGAGTAGACCCTGGTAGCCTTACTCACGAGTAGACACCGCTCAGCTTATGCCTGAGTAGTCCACGGGTGGCTTACTCTTGAGTAGACCCCAGTTGGCTTACTCGTGAGTAGACACCCTGTCGGCTTGTTGAATAATCCCCTCCATGCTGTTTGAGCAAAGGCTTCTCCCAAAACCTTCCTATGCTATTGTTAGTACTAAAGGTGCCACCACGAACGCACTTATCGACAGAGCTTCAATCAACCCCTCACGTGGAAATCCCAGGGAAATTCTCCTGCTTTTGCAAGTGAAAAAGAGTAGGAAAAACTGCCATGTGCAAGCTTACAAGTGGTGATAAAACGAGAAGTTTCTGAACAGATGAGGCATGTTGCACCAGAGAGAAAAGCCCCCTTTGCTGCACTTAAAAATCAGCTTGGATAAGCTTGTAAAATGTAAAGAAGAAGATGGGGGGAACTTCATTCAAATGCTACACACTTCTTCAGTCTTAGGCCACCTCAGCTTTTAGTTACCAGTAAAAATGCTCCGTGGTTGCAGGAACAGGTTAAAAAGCACCCCAGATCATGTTGGGCTTTGTGTTTTGTGTTGACGCAGAATTGTGTTTACGCAGATGCAAAAAACATGGATGTAAGAAATACCTTTAAAAGGTTAGAGTAGACGGGTAGAGCAACCCCCTCAGTGACTCACGAGTAGACCCCAGCTGCCATACATGCGAATTGGTTTACCCATGAGTAGACCCTGGTAGCCTTACTCACGAGTAGACCCCGCTCAGCTTATGCCTGAGTAGACCACGGGTGGCTTACTCTTGAGTAGACCCCAGTTGGCTTACTCGTGAGTAGACACCCTGTCCGCTACTCACGCCTGTCGGCTTGTTGAATAATCCCCTCCATGCTGTTTGAGCAAAGGCTTCTCCCAAAACCTTCCTATGCTATTGTTAGTACTAAAGGTGCCACCACGAACGGACTTATCGACAGAGCTTCAATCAACCCCTCACGTGGAAATCCCAGGGAAATTCTCCTGCTTTTGCAAGTGAAAAAGAGTAGGAAAAACTGCCATGTGCAAGCTTACACGTGGTGATAAAACGAGAAGTTTCTGAACAGATGAGGCATGTTGCACCAGAGAGAAAAGCCCCCTTTGCTGCACTTAAAAATCAGCTTGGATAAGCTTGTAAAATGTAAAGAAGAAGATGGGGGGAACTTCATTCAAATGCTACACACCTCTTCAGTCTTAGGCCCCCTCAGCTTTTAGTTACCAGTAAAAATGCTCCGTGGTTGCAGGAACAGGTTAAAAAGCACCCCAGATCATGTTGGGCTTTGTGTTTTGTGTTGACGCAGAATTGTGTTTACGCAGATGCAAAAAACATGGATGTAAGAAATAGCTTTAAAAGGTTAGAGTAGACGGGTAGAGCAACCCCCTCAGCGACTCACGAGTAGACCCCAGCCGCCATACATGCGAATTGGTTTACTCATGAGTAGACCCTGGTAGCCTTACTCACGAGTAGACCCCGCTCAGCTTATGCCTGAGTAGACCACGGGTGGCTTACTCTTGAGTAGACCCCAGTTGGCTTACTCGTGAGTAGACACCCTGTCCGCTACTCACGCCTGTCGGCTTGTTGAATAATCCCCTCCATGCTGTTTGAGCAAAGGCTTCTCCCAAAACCTTCCTATGCTATTGTTAGTACTAAAGGTGCCACCACGAACGCACTTATCGACAGAGCTTCAATCAACCCCTCACGTGGAAATCCCAGGGAAATTCTCCTGCTTTTGCAAGTGAAAAAGAGTAGGAAAAACTGCCATGTGCAAGCTTACACGTGGTGATAAAACGAGAAGTTTCTGAACAGATGAGGCATGTTGCACCAGAGAGAAAAGCCCCCTTTGCTGCACTTAAAAATCAGCTTGGATAAGCTTGTAAAATGTAAAGAAGAAGATGGGGGGAACTTCATTCAAAAGCTACACACCTCTTCAGTCTTAGGCCCCCTCAGCTTTTAGTTACCAGTAAAAATGCTCCGTGGTTGCAGGAACAGGTTAAAAAGCACCCCAGATCATGTTGGGCTTTGTGTTTTGTGTTGACGCAGAATTGTGTTTACGCAGATGCAAAAAACATGGATGTAAGAAATACCTTTAAAAGGTTAGAGTAGACGGGTAGAGCAACCCCCTCAGTGACTCACGAGTAGACCCCAGCTGCCATACATGCGAATTGGTTTACCCATGAGTAGACCCTGGTAGCCTTACTCACGAGTAGACCCCGCTCAGCTTATGCCTGAGTAGACCACGGGTGGCTTACTCTTGAGTAGACCCCAGTTGGCTTACTCGTGAGTAGACACCCTGTCCGCTACTCACGCCTGTCGGCTTGTTGAATAATCCCCTCCATGCTGTTTGAGCAAAGGCTTCTCCCAAAACCTTCCTATGCTATTGTTAGTACTAAAGGTGCCACCACGAACGGACTTATCGACAGAGCTTCAATCAACCCCTCACGTGGAAATCCCAGGGAAATTCTCCTGCTTTTGCAAGTGAAAAAGAGTAGGAAAAACTGCCATGTGCAAGCTTACACGTGGTGATAAAACGAGAAGTTTCTGAACAGATGAGGCATGTTGCACCAGAGAGAAAAGCCCCCTTTGCTGCACTTAAAAATCAGCTTGGATAAGCTTGTAAAATGTAAAGAAGAAGATGGGGGGAACTTCATTCAAATGCTACACACCTCTTCAGTCTTAGGCCCCCTCAGCTTTTAGTTACCAGTAAAAATGCTCCGTGGTTGCAGGAACAGGTTAAAAAGCACCCCAGATCATGTTGGGCTTTGTGTTTTGTGTTGACGCAGAATTGTGTTTACGCAGATGCAAAAAACATGGATGTAAGAAATAGCTTTAAAAGGTTAGAGTAGACGGGTAGAGCAACCCCCTCAGCGACTCACGAGTAGACCCCAGCCGCCATACATGCGAATTGGTTTACTCATGAGTAGACCCTGGTAGCCTTACTCACGAGTAGACCCCGCTCAGCTTATGCCTGAGTAGACCACGGGTGGCTTACTCTTGAGTAGACCCCAGTTGGCTTACTCGTGAGTAGACACCCTGTCCGCTACTCACGCCTGTCGGCTTGTTGAATAATCCCCTCCATGCTGTTTGAGCAAAGGCTTCTCCCAAAACCTTCCTATGCTATTGTTAGTACTAAAGGTGCCACCACGAACGCACTTATCGACAGAGCTTCAATCAACCCCTCACGTGGAAATCCCAGGGAAATTCTCCTGCTTTTGCAAGTGAAAAAGAGTAGGAAAAACTGCCATGTGCAAGCTTACACGTGGTGATAAAACGAGAAGTTTCTGAACAGATGAGGCATGTTGCACCAGAGAGAAAAGCCCCCTTTGCTGCACTTAAAAATCAGCTTGGATAAGCTTGTAAAATGTAAAGAAGAAGATGGGGGGAACTTCATTCAAAAGCTACACACCTCTTCAGTCTTAGGCCCCCTCAGCTTTTAGTTACCAGTAAAAATGCTCCGTGGTTGCAGGAACAGGTTAAAAAGCACCCCAGATCATGTTGGGCTTTGTGTTTTGTGTTGACGCAGAATTGTGTTTACGCAGATGCAAAAAACATGGATGTAAGAAATACCTTTAAAAGGTTAGAGTAGACGGGTAGAGCAACCCCCTCAGCGACTCACGAGTAGACCCCAGCTGCCATACATGCGAATTGGTTTACTCATGAGTTGACCCTGGTAGCCTTACTCATGAGTAGACCCCGCTCAGCTTATGCCTGAGTAGACCACGGGTGGCTTACTCTTGAGTAGACCCCAGTTGGCTTACTCGTGAGTAGACACCCTGTCCGCTACTCACGCCTGTCGGCTTGTTGAATAATCCCCTCCATGCTGTTTGAGCAAAGGCTTCTCCCAAAACCTTCCTATGCTATTGTTAGTACTAAAGGTGCCACCACGAACGGACTTATCGACAGAGCTTCAATCAACCCCTCACGTGGAAATCCCAGGGAAATTCTCCTGCTTTTGCAAGTGAAAAAGAGTAGGAAAAACTGCCATGTGCAAGCTTACACGTGGTGATAAAACGAGAAGTTTCTGAACAGATGAGGAATGTTGCACCAGAGAGAAAAGCCCCCTTTGCTGCACTTAAAAATCAGCTTGGATAAGCTTGTAAAATGTAAAGAAGAAGAAGGGGGGAACTTCATTCAAATGCAACACACCTCTTCAGTCTTAAGCCCCCTCAGCTTTTAGTTAACAGTAAAAATGCTCAGTGGTTGCAGGAACAGGTTAAAAAGATCATGTTGGGCTTTGTGTTTTGTGTTGACGCAGAATAGTGTTTACGCAGATGCAAAAAACATGGATGTAAGAAATAGCTTTAAAAGGTTAGAGTAGACGGGTAGAGCAACCCCCTCAGCGACTCACGAGTAGACCCCAGCTGCCATACATGCGAATTGGTTTACTCATGAGTAGACCCTGGTAGCCTTACTCACGAGTAGACCCCGCTCAGCTTATGCCTGAGTAGACCACGGGTGGCTTACTCTTGAGTCTTAGGCCCCCAGTTGGCTTACTCGTGAGTAGACACCCTGTCCGCTACTCACGCCTGTCGGCTTGTTGAATAATCCCCTCCATGCTGTTTGAGCAAAGGCTTCTCCCAAAACCTTCCTATGCTATTGTTAGTACTAAAGGTGCCACCACTTATCGACAGAGCTTCAATCAACCCCTCACGTGGAAATCCCAGGGAAATTCTCCTGCTTTTGCAAGTGAAAAAGAGTAGGAAAAACTGCCATGTGCAAGCTTACACGTGGTGATAAAACGAGAAGTTTCTGAACAGATGAGGCATGTTGCACCAGAGAGAAAAGCCCCCTTTGCTGCACTTAAAAATCAGCTTGGATAAGCTTGTAAAATGTAAAGAAGAAGATGGGGGGAACTTCATTCAAATGCTACACACCTCTTCAGTCTTAGGCCACCTCAGCTTTTAGTTACCAGTAAAAATGCTCCGTGGTTGCAGGAACAGGTTAAAAAGCACCCCAGATCATGTTGGGCTTTGTGTTTTGTGTTGACGCAGAATTGTGTTTACGCAGATGCAAAAAACATGGATGTAAGAAATAGCTTTAAAAGGTTAGAGTAGACGGGTAGAGCAACCCCCTCAGCGACTCACGAGTAGACCCCAGTTGCCATACATGCAAATTGGTTTACCCATGAGTAGACCCTGGTAGCCTTACTCACGAGTAGACCCCGCTCAGCTTATGCCTGAGTAGACCACGGGTGGCTTACTCTTGAGTAGACCCCAGTTGGCTTACTCGTGAGTAGACACCCTGTCCGCTACTCACGCCTGTCGGCTTGTTGAATAATCCCCTCCATGCTGTTTGAGCAAAGGCTTCTCCCAAAACCTTCCTATGCTATTGTTAGTACTAAAGGTGCCACCACGAACGCACTTATCGACAGAGCTTCAATCAACCCCTCACGTGGAAATCCCAGGGAAATTCTCCTGCTTTTGCAAGTGAAAAAGAGTAGGAAAAACTGCCATGTGCAAGCTTACACGTGGTGATAAAACGAGAAGTTTCTGAACAGATGAGGCATGTTGCACCAGAGAGAAAAGCCCCCTTTGCTGCACTTAAAAATCAGCTTGGATAAGCTTGTAAAATGTAAAGAAGAAGATGGGGGGAACTTCATTCAAATGCTACACACCTCTTCAGTCTTAGGCCACCTCAGCTTTTAGTTACCAGTAAAAATGCTCCGTGGTTGCAGGAACAGGTTAAAAAGCACCCCAGATCATGTTGGGCTTTGTGTTTTGTGTTGACGCAGAATTGTGTTTACGCAGATGCAAAAAACATGGATGTAAGAAATACCTTTAAAAGGTTAGAGTAGACGGGTAGAGCAACCCCCTCAGCGACTCACGAGTAGACCCCAGCTGCCATACATGCGAATTGGTTTACTCGTGAGTTGACCCTGGCAGCCTTACTCACGAGTAGACCCCGCTCAGCTTATGCCTGAGTAGACCACGAGTGGCTTACTCTTGAGTAGACCCCCGCTCAGCTAACTCATTAGTAGACACCCTGTCCGCTACTCACGCCTGTCGGCTTGTTGAATAATCCCCTCCATGCTGTTTGAGCAAAGGCTTCTCCCAAAACCTTCCTATGCTATTGTTAGTACTAAAGGTGCCACCACGAACGGACTTATCGACAGAGCTTCAATCAACCCCTCACGTGGAAATCCCAGGGAAATTCTCCTGCTTTTGCAAGTGAAAAAGAGTAGGAAAAACTGCCATGTGCAAGCTTACACGTGGTGATAAAACGAGAAGTTTCTGAACAGATGAGGCATGTTGCACCAGAGAGAAAAGCCCCCTTTGCTGCACTTAAAAATCAGCTTGGATAAGCTTGTAAAATGTAAAGAAGAAGATGGGGGGAACTTCATTCAAATGCTACACACCTCTTCAGTCTTAGGCCACCTCAGCTTTTAGTTACCAGTAAAAATGCTCCGTGGTTGCAGGAACAGGTTAAAAAGCACCCCAGATCATGTTGGGCTTTGTGTTTTGTGTTGACGCAGTTGTGTTTACGCAGATGCAAAAAACATGGATGTAAGAAATAGCTTTAAAAGGTTAGAGTAGACGGGTAGAGCAACCCCCTCAGTGACTCACGAGTAGACCCCAGCTGCCATACATGCGGATTGGTTTACCCATGAGTAGACCCTGGTAGCCTTACTCACGAGTAGACCCCGCTCAGCTTATGCCTGAGTAGACCACGGGTGGCTTACTCTTGAGTAGACCCCAGTTGGCTTACTCGTGAGTAGACACCCTGTCCGCTACTCACGCCTGTCGGCTTGTTGAATAATCCCCTCCATGCTGTTTGAGCAAAGGCTTCTCCCAAAACCTTCCTATGCTATTGTTAGTACTAAAGGTGCCACCACGAACGGACTTATCGACAGAGCTTCAATCAACCCCTCACGTGGAAATCCCAGGGAAATTCTCCTGCTTTTGCAAGTGAAAAAGAGTAGGAAAAACTGCCATGTGCAAGCTTACACGTGGTGATAAAACGAGAAGTTTCTGAACAGATGAGGCATGTTGCACCAGAGAGAAAAGCCCCCTTTGCTGCACTTAAAAATCAGCTTGGATAAGCTTGTAAAATGTAAAGAAGAAGATGGGGGGAACTTCATTCAAATGCTACACACCTCTTCAGTCTTAGGCCCCCTCAGCTTTTAGTTACCAGTAAAAATGCTCCGTGGTTGCAGGAACAGGTTAAAAAGCACCCCAGATCATGTTGGGCTTTGTGTTTTGTGTTGACGCAGAATTGTGTTTACGCAGATGCAAAAAACATGGATGTAAGAAATAGCTTTAAAAGGTTAGAGTAGACGGGTAGAGCAACCCCCTCAGCGACTCACGAGTAGACCCCAGCCGCCATACATGCGAATTGGTTTACTCATGAGTTGACCCTGGTAGCCTTACTCATGAGTAGACCCCGCTCAGCTTATGCCTGAGTAGACCACGGGTGGCTTACTCTTGAGTAGACCCCAGTTGGCTTACTCGTGAGTAGACACCCTGTCCGCTACTCACGCCTGTCGGCTTGTTGAATAATCCCCTCCATGCTGTTTGAGCAAAGGCTTCTCCCAAAACCTTCCTATGCTATTGTTAGTACTAAAGGTGCCACCACGAACGCACTTATCGACAGATCTTCAATCAACCCCTCACGTGGAAATCCCAGGGAAATTCTCCTGCTTTTGCAAGTGAAAAAGAGTAGGAAAAACTGCCATGTGCAAGCTTACACGTGGTGATAAAACGAGAAGTTTCTGAACAGATGAGGAATGTTGCACCAGAGAGAAAAGCCCCCTTTGCTGCACTTAAAAATCAGCTTGGATAAGCTTGTAAAATGTAAAGAAGAAGAAGGGGGGAACTTCATTCAAATGCAACACACCTCTTCAGTCTTAAGCCCCCTCAGCTTTTAGTTAACAGTAAAAATGCTCCGTGGTTGCAGGAACAGGTTAAAAAGCACCCCAGATCATGTTGGGCTTTGTGTTTTGTGTTGACGCAGAATTGTGTTTACGCAGATGCAAAAAACATGGATGTAAGAAATAGCTTTAAAAGGTTAGAGTAGACGGGTAGAGCAACCCCCTCAGCGACTCACGAGTAGACCCCAGCTGCCATACATGCGAATTGGTTTACTCGTGATTAGACCCTGGCAGCCTTACTCACGAGTAGACCCCGCTCAGCTTATGCCTGAGTAGACCACGGGTGGCTTACTCTTGAGTAAACCCCCGCTCAGCTTACTCGTGAGTAGACACCCTGTCCGCTACTCACGCCTGTCGGCTTGTTGAATAATCCCCTCCATGCTGTTTGAGCAAAGGCTTCTCCCAAAACCTTCCTATGCTATTGTTAGTACTAAAGGTGCCACCACGAACGCACTTATCGACAGAGCTTCAATCAACCCCTCACGTGGAAATCCCAGGGAAATTCTCCTGCTTTTGCAAGTGAAAAAGAGTAGGAAAAACTGCCATGTGCAAGCTTACACGTGGTGATAAAACGAGAAGTTTCTGAACAGATGAGGCATGTTGCACCAGAGAGAAAAGCCCCCTTTGCTGCACTTAAAAATCAGCTTGGATAAGCTTGTAAAATGTAAAGAAGAAGAAGGGGGGAACTTCATTCAAATGCTACACACCTCTTCAGTCTTAGGCCACCTCAGCTTTTAGTTAACAGTAAAAATGCTCCGTGGTTGCAGGAACAGGTTAAAAAGCACCCCAGATCATGTTGGGCTTTGTGTTTTGTGTTGACGCAGAACTGTGTTTACGCAGATGCAAAAAACATGGATGTAAGAAATACCTTTAAAAGGTTAGAGTAGACGGGTAGAGCAACCCCCTCAGCGACTCACGAGTAGACCCCAGCTGCCATATATGCGAATTGGTTTACCCATGAGTAGACCCTGGTAGCCTTACTCACGAGTAGACCCCGCTCAGCTTATGCCTGAGTAGACCACGGGTGGCTTACTCTTGAGTAGACCCCCGCTCAGCTTACTCGTGAGTAGACACCCTGTCCGCTACTCACGCCTGTCGGCTTGTTGAATAATCCCCTCCATGCTGTTTGAGCAAAGGCTTCTCCCAAAACCTTCCTATGCTATTGTTAGTACTAAAGGTGCCACCACGAACGCACTTATCGACCGAGCTTCAATGAACCCCTCACGTGGAAATCCCAGGGAAATTCTCCTGCTTTTGCAAGTGAAAAAGAGTAGGAAAAACTGCCATGTGCAAGCTTATACGTGGTGATAAAACGAGAAGTTTCTGAACAGATGAGGCATGTTGCACCAGAGAGAAAAGCCCCCTTTGCTGCACTTAAAAATTAGCTTGGATAAGCTTGTAAAATGTAAAGAAGAAGATGGGGGGAACTTCATTCAAATGCTACACACCTCTTCAGTCTTAAGCCCCCTCAGCTTTTAGTTAACAGTAAAAATGCTCCGTGGTTGCAGGAACAGGTTAAAAAGCACCCCAGATCATGTTGGGCTTTGTGTTTTGTGTTGACGCAGAATTGTGTTTACGCAGATGCAAAAAACATGGATGTAAGAAATACCTTTAAAAGGTTAGAGTAGACGGGTAGAGCAACCCCCTCAGCGACTCACGAGTAGACCCCAGCTGCCATACATGCGAATTGGTTTACCCATGAGTAGACCCTGGCAGCCTTACTCACGAGTAGACCCCGCTCAGCTTATGCCTGAGTAGACCACGGGTGGCTTACTCTTGAGTAAACCCCCGCTCAGCTTACTCGTGAGTAGACACCCTGTCCGCTACTCACGCCTGTCGGCTTGTTGAATAATCCCCTCCATGCTGTTTGAGCAAAGGCTTCTCCCAAAACCTTCCTATGCTATTGTTAGTACTAAAGGTGCCACCACGAACGCACTTATCGACAGAGCTTCAATCAATCCCTCACGTGGAAATCCCAGGGAAATTCTCCTGCTTTTGCAAGTGAAAAAGAGTAGGAAAAACTGCCATGTGCAAACTTAAAAATCAGCTTGGATAAGCTTGTAAAATGTAAAGAAGAAGATGGGGGGAACTTCATTCAAATGCTACACACCTCTTCAGTCTTAGGCCCCCTCAGCTTTTAGTTACCAGTAAAAATGCTCCGTGGTTGCAGGAACAGGTTAAAAAGCACCCCAGATCATGTTGGGCTTTGTGTTTTGTGTTGACGCAGAATTGTGTTTACGCAGATGCAAAAAACATGGATGTAAGAAATACCTTTAAAAGGTTAGAGTAGACGGGTAGAGCAACCCCCTCAGCGACTCACAAGTAGACCCCAGCTGCCATACATGCGAATTGGTTTACCCACGAGTAGACACCGCTCAGCTTATGCCTGAGTAGACCACGGGTGGCTTACTCTTGAGTAGACCCCCGCTCAGCTTACTCGTGAGTAGACACCCTGTCCGCTATTCACGCCTGTCGGCTTGTTGAATAATCCCCTCCATGCTGTTTGAGCAAAGGCTTCTCCCAAAACCTTCCTATGCTATTGTTAGTACTAAAGGTGCCACCACGAACGCACTTATCGACCGAGCTTCAATGAACCCCTCACGTGGAAATCCCAGGGAAATTCTCCTGCTTTTGCAAGTGAAAAAGAGTAGGAAAAACTGCCATGTGCAAGCTTATACGTGGTGATAAAACGAGAAGTTTCTGAACAGATGAGGCATGTTGCACCAGAGAGAAAAGCCCCCTTTGCTGCACTTAAAAATTAGCTTGGATAAGCTTGTAAAATGTAAAGAAGAAGATGGGGGGAACTTCATTCAAATGCTACACACCTCTTCAGTCTTAAGCCCCCTCAGCTTTTAGTTAACAGTAAAAATGCTCCGTGGTTGCAGGAACAGGTTAAAAAGCACCCCAGATCATGTTGGGCTTTGTGTTTTGTGTTGACGCAGAATTGTGTTTACGCAGATGCAAAAAACATGGATGTAAGAAATACCTTTAAAAGGTTAGAGTAGACGGGTAGAGCAACCCCCTCAGCGACTCACGAGTAGACCCCAGCTGCCATACATGCGAATTGGTTTACCCATGAGTAGACCCTGGTAGCCTTACTCACGAGTAGACCCCGCTCAGCTTATGCCTGAGTAGACCACGGGTGGCTTACTCTTGAGTAGACCCCCGCTCAGCTTACTCGTGAGTAGACACCCTGTCCGCTACTCACGCCTGTCGGCTTGTTGAATAATCACCTCCATGCTGTTTGAGCAAAGGCTTCTCCCAAAACCTTCCTATGCTATTGTTAGTACTAAAGGTGCCACCACGAACGCACTTATCGACCGAGCTTCAATGAACCCCTCACGTGGAAATCCCAGGGAAATTCTCCTGCTTTTGCAAGTGAAAAAGAGTAGGAAAAACTGCCATGTGCAAGCTTACACGTGGTGATAAAACGAGAAGTTTCTGAACAGATGAGGCATGTTGCACCAGAGAGAAAAGCCCCCTTTGCTGCACTTAAAAATCAGCTTGGATAAGCTTGTAAAATGTAAAGAAGAAGATGGGGGGAACTTCATTCAAATGCTACACACCTCTTCAGTCTTAGGCCACCTCAGCTTTTAGTTACCAGTAAAAATGCTCCGTGGTTGCAGGAACAGGTTAAAAAGCACCCCAGATCATGTTGGGCTTTGTGTTTTGTGTTGACGCAGAATTGTGTTTACGCAGATGCAAAAAACATGGATGTAAGAAATAGCTTTAAAAGGTTAGAGTAGACGGGTAGAGCAACCCCCTCAGCGACTCACGAGTAGACCCCAGCTGCCATACATGCGAATTGGTTTACTCGTGAGTAGACCCTGGCAGCCTTACTCACGAGTAGACCCCGCTCAGCTTATGCCTGAGTAGACCACGGGTGGCTTACTCTTGAGTAAACCCCCGCTCAGCTTACTCGTGAGTAGACACCCTGTCCGCTACTCACGCCTGTCGGCTTGTTGAATAATCCCCTCCATGCTGTTTGAGCAAAGGCTTCTCCCAAAACCTTCCTATGCTATTGTTAGTACTAAAGGTGCCACCACGAACGCACTTATCGACAGAGCTTCAATCAACCCCTCACGTGGAAATCCCAGGGAAATTCTCCTGCTTTTGCAAGTGAAAAAGAGTAGGAAAAACTGCCATGTGCAAACTTAAAAATCAGCTTGGATAAGCTTGTAAAATGTAAAGAAGAAGATGGGGGGAACTTCATTCAAATGCTACACACCTCTTCAGTCTTAGGCCCCCTCAGCTTTTAGTTACCAGTAAAAATGCTCCGTGGTTGCAGGAACAGGTTAAAAAGCACCCCAGATCATGTTGGGCTTTGTGTTTTGTGTTGACGCAGAATTGTGTTTACGCAGATGCAAAAAACATGGATGTAAGAAATACCTTTAAAAGGTTAGAGTAGACGGGTAGAGCAACCCCCTCAGCGACTCACAAGTAGACCCCAGCTGCCATACATGCGAATTGGTTTACCCACGAGTAGACACCGCTCAGCTTATGCCTGAGTAGACCACGGGTGGCTTACTCTTGAGTAGACCCCAGTTGGCTTACTCGTGAGTAGACACCCTGTCCGCTACTCACGCCTGTCGGCTTGTTGAATAATCCCCTCCATGCTGTTTGAGCAAAGGCTTCTCCCAAAACCTTCCTATGCTATTGTTAGTACTAAAGGTGCCACCACGAACGCACTTATCGACAGAGCTTCAATCAACCCTCACGTGGAAATCCCAGGGAAATTCTCCTGCTTTTGCAAGTGAAAAAGAGTAGGAAAAACTGCCATGTGCAAGCTTACACGTGGTGATAAAACGAGAAGTTTCTGAACAGATGAGGAATGTTGCACCAGAGAGAAAAGCCCCCTTTGCTGCACTTAAAAATCAGCTTGGATAAGCTTGTAAAATGTAAAGAAGAAGAAGGGGGGAACTTCATTCAAATGCAACACACCTCTTCAGTCTTAAGCCCCCTCAGCTTTTAGTTAACAGTAAAAATGCTCCGTGGTTGCAGGAACAGGTTAAAAAGCACCCCAGATCATGTTGGGCTTTGTGTTTTGTGTTGACGCAGAATTGTGTTTACGCAGATGCAAAAAACATGGATGTAAGAAATAGCTTTAAAAGGTTAGAGTAGACGGGTAGAGCAACCCCCTCAGCGACTCACGAGTAGACCCCAGCTGCCATACATGCGAATTGGTTTACTCGTGAGTAGACCCTGGCAGCCTTACTCACGAGTAGACCCCGCTCAGCTTATGCCTGAGTAGACCACGGGTGGCTTACTCTTGAGTAAACCCCCGCTCAGCTTACTCGTGAGTAGACACCCTGTCCGCTACTCACGCCTGTCGGCTTGTTGAATAATCCCCTCCATGCTGTTTGAGCAAAGGCTTCTCCCAAAACCTTCCTATGCTATTGTTAGTACTAAAGGTGCCACCACGAACGCACTTATCGACAGAGCTTCAATCAACCCCTCACGTGGAAATCCCAGGGAAATTCTCCTGCTTTTGCAAGTGAAAAAGAGTAGGAAAAACTGCCATGTGCAAGCTTACACGTGGTGATAAAACGAGAAGTTTCTGAACAGATGAGGCATGTTGCACCAGAGAGAAAAGCCCCCTTTGCTGCACTTAAAAATCAGCTTGGATAAGCTTGTAAAATGTAAAGAAGAAGAAGGGGGGAACTTCATTCAAATGCTACACACCTCTTCAGTCTTAGGCCACCTCAGCTTTTAGTTAACAGTAAAAATGCTCCGTGGTTGCAGGAACAGGTTAAAAAGCACCCCAGATCATGTTGGGCTTTGTGTTTTGTGTTGACGCAGAATTGTGTTTACGCAGATGCAAAAAACATGGATGTAAGAAATACCTTTAAAAGGTTAGAGTAGACGGGTAGAGCAACCCCCTCAGCGACTCACGAGTAGACCCCAGCTGCCATATATGCGAATTGGTTTACCCATGAGTAGACCCTGGTAGCCTTACTCACGAGTAGACCCCGCTCAGCTTATGCCTGAGTAGACCACGGGTGGCTTACTCTTGAGTAGACCCCCGCTCAGCTTACTCGTGAGTAGACACCCTGTCCGCTACTCACGCCTGTCGGCTTGTTGAATAATCCCCTCCATGCTGTTTGAGCAAAGGCTTCTCCCAAAACCTTCCTATGCTATTGTTAGTACTAAAGGTGCCACCACGAACGCACTTATCGACCGAGCTTCAATGAACCCCTCACGTGGAAATCCCAGGGAAATTCTCCTGCTTTTGCAAGTGAAAAAGAGTAGGAAAAACTGCCATGTGCAAGCTTATACGTGGTGATAAAACGAGAAGTTTCTGAACAGATGAGGCATGTTGCACCAGAGAGAAAAGCCCCCTTTGCTGCACTTAAAAATTAGCTTGGATAAGCTTGTAAAATGTAAAGAAGAAGATGGGGGGAACTTCATTCAAATGCTACACACCTCTTCAGTCTTAAGCCCCCTCAGCTTTTAGTTAACAGTAAAAATGCTCCGTGGTTGCAGGAACAGGTTAAAAAGCACCCCAGATCATGTTGGGCTTTGTGTTTTGTGTTGACGCAGAATTGTGTTTACGCAGATGCAAAAAACATGGATGTAAGAAATACCTTTAAAAGGTTAGAGTAGACGGGTAGAGCAACCCCCTCAGCGACTCACGAGTAGACCCCAGCTGCCATACATGCGAATTGGTTTACCCATGAGTAGACCCTGGTAGCCTTACTCACGAGTAGACCCCGCTCAGCTTATGCCTGAGTAGACCACGGGTGGCTTACTCTTGAGTAGACCCCCGCTCAGCTTACTCGTGAGTAGACACCCTGTCCGCTACTCACGCCTGTCGGCTTGTTGAATAATCACCTCCATGCTGTTTGAGCAAAGGCTTCTCCCAAAACCTTCCTATGCTATTGTTAGTACTAAAGGTGCCACCACGAACGCACTTATCGACCGAGCTTCAATGAACCCCTCACGTGGAAATCCCAGGGAAATTCTCCTGCTTTTGCAAGTGAAAAAGAGTAGGAAAAACTGCCATGTGCAAGCTTACACGTGGTGATAAAACGAGAAGTTTCTGAACAGATGAGGCATGTTGCACCAGAGAGAAAAGCCCCCTTTGCTGCACTTAAAAATCAGCTTGGATAAGCTTGTAAAATGTAAAGAAGAAGATGGGGGGAACTTCATTCAAATGCTACACACCTCTTCAGTCTTAGGCCACCTCAGCTTTTAGTTACCAGTAAAAATGCTCCGTGGTTGCAGGAACAGGTTAAAAAGCACCCCAGATCATGTTGGGCTTTGTGTTTTGTGTTGACGCAGAATAGTGTTTACGCAGATGCAAAAAACATGGATGTAAGAAATAGCTTTAAAAGGTTAGAGTAGACGGGTAGAGCAACCCCCTCAGCGACTCACGAGTAGACCCCAGCTGCCATACATGCGAATTGGTTTACTCGTGAGTAGACCCTGGCAGCCTTACTCACGAGTAGACCTCGCTCAGCTTATGCCTGAGTAGACCACGGGTGGCTTACTCTTGAGTAAACCCCCGCTCAGCTTACTCGTGAGTAGACACCCTGTCCGCTACTCACGCCTGTCGGCTTGTTGAATAATCCCCTCCATGCTGTTTGAGCAAAGGCTTCTCCCAAAACCTTCCTATGCTATTGTTAGTACTAAAGGTGCCACCACGAACGGACTTATCGACAGAGCTTCAATCAACCCCTCACGTGGAAATCCCAGGGAAATTCTCCTGCTTTTGCAAGTGAAAAAGAGTAGGAAAAACTGCCATGTACAAGCTTACACGTGGTGATAAAACGAAAAGTTTCTGAACAGATGAGGCATGTTGCACCAGAGAGAAAAGCCCCCTTTGCTGCACTTAAAAATCAGCTTGGATAAGCTTGTAAAATGTAAAGAAGAAGATGGGGGGAACTTCATTCAAATGCTACACACCTCTTCAGTCTTAGGCCACCTCAGCTTTTAGTTACCAGTAAAAATGCTCCGTGGTTGCAGGAACAGGTTAAAAAGCACCCCAGATCATGTTGGGCTTTGTGTTTTGTGTTGACGCAGAATTGTGTTTACGCAGATGCAAAAAACATGGATGTAAGAAATAGCTTTAAAAGGTTAGAGTAGACGGGTAGAGCAACCCCCTCAGCGACTCACGAGTAGACCCCAGCTGCCATACATGCGAATTGGTTTACTCGTGAGTAGACCCTGGCAGCCTTACTCACGAGTAGACCCCGCTCAGCTTATGCCTGAGTAGACCACGGGTGGCTTACTCTTGAGTAGACCCCCGCTCAGCTTACTCGTGAGTAGACACCCTGTCCGCTACTCACGCCTGTCGGCTTGTTGAATAATCACCTCCATGCTGTTTGAGCAAAGGCTTCTCCCAAAACCTTCCTATGCTATTGTTAGTACTAAAGGTGCCACCACGAACGCACTTATCGACCGAGCTTCAATGAACCCCTCACGTGGAAATCCCAGGGAAATTCTCCTGCTTTTGCAAGTGAAAAAGAGTAGGAAAAACTGCCATGTGCAAGCTTACACGTGGTGATAAAACGAGAAGTTTCTGAACAGATGAGGCATGTTGCACCAGAGAGAAAAGCCCCCTTTGCTGCACTTAAAAATCAGCTTGGATAAGCTTGTAAAATGTAAAGAAGAAGATGGGGGGAACTTCATTCAAATGCTACACACCTCTTCAGTCTTAGGCCACCTCAGCTTTTAGTTACCAGTAAAAATGCTCCGTGGTTGCAGGAACAGGTTAAAAAGCACCCCAGATCATGTTGGGCTTTGTGTTTTGTGTTGACGCAGAATAGTGTTTACGCAGATGCAAAAAACATGGATGTAAGAAATAGCTTTAAAAGGTTAGAGTAGACGGGTAGAGCAACCCCCTCAGCGACTCACGAGTAGACCCCAGCTGCCATACATGCGAATTGGTTTACTCGTGAGTAGACCCTGGCAGCCTTACTCACGAGTAGACCTCGCTCAGCTTATGCCTGAGTAGACCACGGGTGGCTTACTCTTGAGTAAACCCCGCTCAGCTTACTCGTGAGTAGACACCCTGTCCGCTACTCACGCCTGTCGGCTTGTTGAATAATCCCCTCCATGCTGTTTGAGCAAAGGCTTCTCCCAAAACCTTCCTATGCTATTGTTAGTACTAAAGGTGCCACCACGAACGGACTTATCGACAGAGCTTCAATCAACCCCTCACGTGGAAATCCCAGGGAAATTCTCCTGCTTTTGCAAGTGAAAAAGAGTAGGAAAAACTGCCATGTACAAGCTTACACGTGGTGATAAAACGAAAAGTTTCTGAACAGATGAGGCATGTTGCACCAGAGAGAAAAGCCCCCTTTGCTGCACTTAAAAATCAGCTTGGATAAGCTTGTAAAATGTAAAGAAGAAGATGGGGGGAACTTCATTCAAATGCTACACACCTCTTCAGTCTTAGGCCACCTCAGCTTTTAGTTACCAGTAAAAATGCTCCGTGGTTGCAGGAACAGGTTAAAAAGCACCCCAGATCATGTTGGGCTTTGTGTTTTGTGTTGACGCAGAATTGTGTTTACGCAGATGCAAAAAACATGGATGTAAGAAATAGCTTTAAAAGGTTAGAGTAGACGGGTAGAGCAACCCCCTCAGCGACTCACGAGTAGACCCCAGCTGCCATACATGCGAATTGGTTTACTCGTGAGTAGACCCTGGCAGCCTTACTCACGAGTAGACCCCGCTCAGCTTATGCCTGAGTAGACCACGGGTGGCTTACTCTTGAGTAACCCCCCGCTCAGCTTACTCGTGAGTAGACACCCTGTCCGCTACTCACGCCTGTCGGCTTGTTGAATAATCCCCTCCATGCTGTTTGAGCAAAGGCTTCTCCCAAAACCTTCCTATGCTATTGTTAGTACTAAAGGTGCCACCACGAACGCACTTATCGACAGAGCTTCAATCAACCCCTCACGTGGAAATCCCAGGGAAATTCTCCTGCTTTTGCAAGTGAAAAAGAGTAGGAAAAACTGCCATGTGCAAGCTTACACGTGGTGATAAAACGAGAAGTTTCTGAACAGATGAGGCATGTTGCACCAGAGAGAAAAGCCCCCTTTGCTGCACTTAAAAATCAGCTTGGATAAGCTTGTAAAATGTAAAGAAGAAGATGGGGGGAACTTCATTCAAATGCTACACACCTCTTCAGTCTTAGGCCCCCTCAGCTTTTAGTTAACAGTAAAAATGCTCAGTGGTTGCAGGAACAGGTTAAAAAGATCATGTTGGGCTTTGTGTTTTGTGTTGACGCAGAATAGTGTACACGCAGATGCAAAAAACATGGATGTAAGAAATAGCTTTAAAAGGTTAGAGTAGACGGGTAGAGCAACCCCCTCAGCGACTCACGAGTAGACCCCAGCTGCCATACATGCGAATTGGTTTACTCGTGAGTAGACCCTGGCAGCCTTACTCACGAGTAGACCCCGCTCAGCTTATGCCTGAGTAGACCACGGGTGGCTTACTCTTGAGTAAACCCCCGCTCAGCTTACTCGTGAGTAGACACCCTGTCCGCTACTCACGCCTGTCGGCTTGTTGAATAATCCCCTCCATGCTGTTTGAGCAAAGGCTTCTCCCAAAACCTTCCTATGCTATTGTTAGTACTAAAGGTGCCACCACGAACGCACTTATCGACAGAGCTTCAATCAACCCCTCACGTGGAAATCCCAGGGAAATTCTCCTGCTTTTGCAAGTGAAAAAGAGTAGGAAAAACTGCCATGTGCAAGCTTACACGTGGTGATAAAACGAGAAGTTTCTGAACAGATGAGGCATGTTGCACCAGAGAGAAAAGCCCCCTTTGCTGCACTTAAAAATCAGCTTGGATAAGCTTGTAAAATGTAAAGAAGAAGATGGGGGGAACTTCATTCAAATGCTACACACCTCTTCAGTCTTAGGCCCCCTCAGCTTTTAGTTACCAGTAAAAATGCTCCGTGGTTGCAGGAACAGGTTAAAAAGCACCCCAGATCATGTTGGGCTTTGTGTTTTGTGTTGACGCAGAATAGTGTACACGCAGATGCAAAAAACATGGATGTAAGAAATACCTTTAAAAGGTTAGAGTAGACGGGTAGAGCAACCCCCTCAGCGACTCACGAGTAGACCCCAGCTGCCATACATGCAAATTGGTTTACCCATGAGTAGACCCTGGTAGCCTTACTCACGAGTAGACCCCGTTCAGCTTATGCCTGAGTAGACCACGGGTGGCTTACTCTTGAGTAGACCCCAGTTGGCTTACTCGTGAGTAGACACCCTGTCCGCTACTCACGCCTGTCGGCTTGTTGAATAATCCCCTCCATGCTGTTTGAGCAAAGGCTTCTCCCAAAACCTTCCTATGCTATTGTTAGTACTAAAGGTGCCACCACGAACGCACTTATCGACAGAGCTTCAATCAACCCCTCACGTGGAAATCCGAGGGAAATTCTCCTGCTTTTGCAAGTGAAAAAGAGTAGGAAAAACTGCCATGTGCAAGCTTACACGTGGTGATAAAACGAGAAGTTTCTGAACAGATGAGGCATGTTGCACCAGAGAGAAAAGCCCCCTTTGCTGCACTTAAAAATCAGCTTGGATAAGCTTGTAAAATGTAAAGAAGAAGATGGGGGGAACTTCATTCAAATGCTACACACCTCTTCAGTCTTAGACCACCTCAGCTTTTAGTTACCAGTAAAAATGCTCCGTGGTTGCAGGAACAGGTTAAAAAGCACCCCAGATCATGTTGGGCTTTGTGTTTTGTGTTGACGCAGAATTGTGTTTACGCAGATGCAAAAAACATGGATGTAAGAAATACCTTTAAAAGGTTAGAGTAGACGGGTAGAGCAACCCCCTCAGCGACTCACGAGTAGACCCCAGCTGCCATATATGCGAATTGGTTTACCCATGAGTAGACCCTGGTAGCCTTACTCACGAGTAGACCCCGCTCAGCTTATGCCTGAGTAGACCACGGGTGGCTTACTCTTGAGTAGACCCCCGCTCAGCTTACTCGTGAGTAGACACCCTGTCCGCTACTCACGCCTGTCGGCTTGTTGAATAATCCCCTCCATGCTGTTTGAGCAAAGGCTTCTCCCAAAACCTTCCTATGCTATTGTTAGTACTAAAGGTGCCACCACGAACGCACTTATCGACCGAGCTTCAATGAACCCCTCACGTGGAAATCCCAGGGAAATTCTCCTGCTTTTGCAAGTGAAAAAGAGTAGGAAAAACTGCCATGTGCAAGCTTACACGTGGTGATAAAACGAGAAGTTTCTGAACAGATGAGGCATGTTGCACCAGAGAGAAAAGCCCCCTTTGCTGCACTTAAAAATTAGCTTGGATAAGCTTGTAAAATGTAAAGAAGAAGATGGAGGGAACTTCATTCAAATGCTACACACCTCTTCAGTCTTAAGCCCCCTCAGCTTTTAGTTAACAGTAAAAATGCTCCGTGGTTGCAGGAACAGGTTAAAAAGCACCCCAGATCATGTTGGGCTTTGTGTTTTGTGTTGACGCAGAATTGTGTTTACGCAGATGCAAAAAACATGGATGTAAGAAAAACCTTTAAAAGGTTAGAGTAGACGGGTAGAGCAACCCCCTCAGCGACTCACGAGTAGACCCCAGCTGCCATACATGCGAATTGGTTTACCCATGAGTAGACCCTGGTAGCCTTACTCACGAGTAGACCCCGCTCAGCTTATGCCTGAGTAGACCACGGGTGGCTTACTCTTGAGTAGACCCCCGCTCAGCTTACTCGTGAGTAGACACCCTGTCCGCTACTCACGCCTGTCGGCTTGTTGAATAATCCCCTCCATGCTGTTTGAGCAAAGGCTTCTCCCAAAACCTTCCTATGCTATTGTTAGTACTAAAGGTGCCACCACGAACGCACTTATCGACCGAGCTTCAATGAACCCCTCACGTGGAAATCCCAGGGAAATTCTCCTGCTTTTGCAAGTGAAAAAGAGTAGGAAAAACTGCCATGTGCAAGCTTACACGTGGTGATAAAACGAGAAGTTTCTGAACAGATGAGGCATGTTGCACCAGAGAGAAAAGCCCCCTTTGCTGCACTTAAAAATCAGCTTGGATAAGCTTGTAAAATGTAAAGAAGAAGATGGGGGGAACTTCATTCAAATGCTACACACCTCTTCAGTCTTAGGCCACCTCAGCTTTTAGTTACCAGTAAAAATGCTCCGTGGTTGCAGGAACAGGTTAAAAAGCACCCCAGATCATGTTGGGCTTTGTGTTTTGTGTTGACGCAGAATAGTGTTTACGCAGATGCAAAAAACATGGATGTAAGAAATAGCTTTAAAAGGTTAGAGTAGACGGGTAGAGCAACCCCCTCAGCGACTCACGAGTAGACCCCAGCTGCCATACATGCGAATTGGTTTACCCATGAGTAGACCCTGGTAGCCTTACTCACGAGTAGACCCCGCTCAGCTTATGCCTGAGTAGACCACGGGTGGCTTACTCTTGAGTAGACCCCAGTTGGCTTACTCGTGAGTAGACACCCTGTCCGCTACTCACGCCTGTCGGCTTGTTGAATAATCCCCTCCATGCTGTTTGAGCAAAGGCTTCTCCCAAAACCTTCCTATGCTATTGTTAGTACTAAAGGTGCCACCACGAACGCACTTATCGACAGAGCTTCAATCAACCCCTCACGTGGAAATCCCAGGGAAATTCTCCTGCTTTTGCAAGTGAAAAAGAGTAGGAAAAACTGCCATGTGCAAGCTTACACGTGGTGATAAAACGAAAAGTTTCTGAACAGATGAGGCATGTTGCACCAGAGAGAAAAGCCCCCTTTGCTGCACTTAAAAATCAGCTTGGATAAGCTTGTAAAATGTAAAGAAGAAGATGGGGGGAACTTCATTCAAATGCTACACACCTCTTCAGTCTTAGGCCACCTCAGCTTTTAGTTACCAGTAAAAATGCTCCGTGGTTGCAGGAACAGGTTAAAAAGCACCCCAGATCATGTTGGGCTTTGTGTTTTGTGTTGACGCAGAATTGTGTTTACGCAGATGCAAAAAACATGGATGTAAGAAATAGCTTTAAAAGGTTAGAGTAGACGGGTAGAGCAACCCCCTCAGCGACTCACGAGTAGACCCCAGCTGCCATACATGCGAATTGGTTTACTCGTGAGTAGACCCTGGCAGCCTTACTCACGAGTAGACCCCGCTCAGCTTATGCCTGAGTAGACCACGGGTGGCTTACTCTTGAGTAACCCCCCGCTCAGCTTACTCGTGAGTAGACACCCTGTCCGCTACTCACGCCTGTCGGCTTGTTGAATAATCCCCTCCATGCTGTTTGAGCAAAGGCTTCTCCCAAAACCTTCCTATGCTATTGTTAGTACTAAAGGTGCCACCACGAACGCACTTATCGACAGAGCTTCAATCAACCCCTCACGTGGAAATCCCAGGGAAATTCTCCTGCTTTTGCAAGTGAAAAAGAGTAGGAAAAACTGCCATGTGCAAGCTTACACGTGGTGATAAAACGAGAAGTTTCTGAACAGATGAGGCATGTTGCACCAGAGAGAAAAGCCCCCTTTGCTGCACTTAAAAATCAGCTTGGATAAGCTTGTAAAATGTAAAGAAGAAGATGGGGGGAACTTCATTCAAATGCTACACACCTCTTCAGTCTTAGGCCCCCTCAGCTTTTAGTTACCAGTAAAAATGCTCCGTGGTTGCAGGAACAGGTTAAAAAGCACCCCAGATCATGTTGGGCTTTGTGTTTTGTGTTGACGCAGAATAGTGTTTACGCAGATGCAAAAAACATGGATGTAAGAAATAGCTTTAAAAGGTTAGAGTAGACGGGTAGAGCAACCCCCTCAGCGACTCACGAGTAGACCCCAGCTGCCATACATGCGAATTGGTTTACCCATGAGTAGACCCTGGTAGCCTTACTCACGAGTAGACCCCGCTCAGCTTATGCCTGAGTAGACCACGGGTGGCTTACTCTTGAGTAGACCCCAGTTGGCTTACTCGTGAGTAGACACCCTGTCCGCTACTCACGCCTGTCGGCTTGTTGAATAATCCCCTCCATGCTGTTTGAGCAAAGGCTTCTCCCAAAACCTTCCTATGCTATTGTTAGTACTAAAGGTGCCACCACGAACGCACTTATCGACAGAGCTTCAATCAACCCCTCACGTGGAAATCCCAGGGAAATTCTCCTGCTTTTGCAAGTGAAAAAGAGTAGGAAAAACTGCCATGTGCAAGCTTACACGTGGTGATAAAACGAGAAGTTTCTGAACAGATGAGGCATGTTGCACCAGAGAGAAAAGCCCCCTTTGCTGCACTTAAAAATCAGCTTGGATAAGCTTGTAAAATGTAAAGAAGAAGATGGGGGGAACTTCATTCAAATGCTACACACCTCTTCAGTCTTAGGCCACCTCAGCTTTTAGTTACCAGTAAAAATGCTCCGTGGTTGCAGGAACAGGTTAAAAAGCACCCCAGATCATGTTGGGCTTTGTGTTTTGTGTTGACGCAGAATTGTGTTTACGCAGATGCAAAAAACATGGATGTAAGAAATAGCTTTAAAAGGTTAGAGTAGACGGGTAGAGCAACCCCCTCAGCGACTCACGAGTAGACCCCAGCTGCCATACATGCGAATTGGTTTACTCGTGAGTTGACCCTGGCAGCCTTACTCACGAGTAGACCCCGCTCAGCTTATGCCTGAGTAGACCACGGGTGGCTTACTCTTGAGTAACCCCCCGCTCAGCTTACTCGTGAGTAGACACCCTGTCCGCTACTCACGCCTGTCGGCTTGTTGAATAATCCCCTCCATGCTGTTTGAGCAAAGGCTTCTCCCAAAACCTTCCTATGCTATTGTTAGTACTAAAGGTGCCACCACGAACGCACTTATCGACAGAGCTTCAATCAACCCCTCACGTGGAAATCCCAGGGAAATTCTCCTGCTTTTGCAAGTGAAAAAGAGTAGGAAAAACTGCCATGTGCAAGCTTACACGTGGTGATAAAACGAGAAGTTTCTGAACAGATGAGGCATGTTGCACCAGAGAGAAAAGCCCCCTTTGCTGCACTTAAAAATCAGCTTGGATAAGCTTGTAAAATGTAAAGAAGAAGATGGGGGGAACTTCATTCAAATGCTACACACCTCTTCAGTCTTAGGCCCCCTCAGCTTTTAGTTACCAGTAAAAATGCTCCGTGGTTGCAGGAACAGGTTAAAAAGCACCCCAGATCATGTTGGGCTTTGTGTTTTGTGTTGACGCAGAATAGTTTACACGCAGATGCAAAAAACATGGATGTAAGAAATAGCTTTAAAAGGTTAGAGTAGACGGGTAGAGCAACCCCCTCAGCGACTCACGAGTAGACCCCAGCTGCCATACATGCGAATTGGTTTACTCGTGAGTAGACCCTGGCAGCCTTACTCACGAGTAGACCCCGCTCAGCTTATGCCTGAGTAGACCACGGGTGGCTTACTCTTGAGTAGACCCCAGTTGGCTTACTCGTGAGTAGACACCCTGTCCGCTACTCACGCCTGTCGGCTTGTTGAATAATCCCCTCCATGCTGTTTGAGCAAAGGCTTCTCCCAAAACCTTCCTATGCTATTGTTAGTACTAAAGGTGCCACCACGAACGCACTTATCGACAGAGCTTCAATCAACCCCTCACGTGGAAATCCCAGGGAAATTCTCCTGCTTTTGCAAGTGAAAAAGAGTAGGAAAAACTGCCATGTGCAAGCTTACACGTGGTGATAAAACGAGAAGTTTCTGAACAGATGAGGCATGTTGCACCAGAGAGAAAAGCCCCCTTTGCTGCACTTAAAAATCAGCTTGGATAAGCTTGTAAAATGTAAAGAAGAAGATGGGGGGAACTTCATTCAAATGCTACACACCTCTTCAGTCTTAGGCCCCCTCAGCTTTTAGTTACCAGTAAAAATGCTCCGTGGTTGCAGGAACAGGTTAAAAAGCACCCCAGATCATGTTGGGCTTTGTGTTTTGTGTTGACGCAGAATAGTGTTTACGCAGATGCAAAAAACATGGATGTAAGAAATAGCTTTAAAAGGTTAGAGTAGACGGGTAGAGCAACCCCCTCAGCGACTCACGAGTAGACCCCAGCTGCCATACATGCGAATTGGTTTACCCATGAGTAGACCCTGGTAGCCTTACTCACGAGTAGACCCCGCTCAGCTTATGCCTGAGTAGACCACGGGTGGCTTACTCTTGAGTAGACCCCAGTTGGCTTACTCGTGAGTAGACACCCTGTCCGCTACTCACGCCTGTCGGCTTGTTGAATAATCCCCTCCATGCTGTTTGAGCAAAGGCTTCTCCCAAAACCTTCCTATGCTATTGTTAGTACTAAAGGTGCCACCACGAACGCACTTATCGACAGAGCTTCAATCAACCCCTCACGTGGAAATCCCAGGGAAATTCTCCTGCTTTTGCAAGTGAAAAAGAGTAGGAAAAACTGCCATGTGCAAGCTTACACGTGGTGATAAAACGAGAAGTTTCTGAACAGATGAGGCATGTTGCACCAGAGAGAAAAGCCCCCTTTGCTGCACTTAAAAATCAGCTTGGATAAGCTTGTAAAATGTAAAGAAGAAGATGGGGGGAACTTCATTCAAATGCTACACACCTCTTCAGTCTTAGGCCACCTCAGCTTTTAGTTACCAGTAAAAATGCTCCGTGGTTGCAGGAACAGGTTAAAAAGCACCCCAGATCATGTTGGGCTTTGTGTTTTGTGTTGACGCAGAATTGTGTTTACGCAGATGCAAAAAACATGGATGTAAGAAATAGCTTTAAAAGGTTAGAGTAGACGGGTAGAGCAACCCCCTCAGCGACTCACGAGTAGACCCCAGCTGCCATACATGCGAATTGGTTTACTCGTGAGTTGACCCTGGCAGCCTTACTCACGAGTAGACCCCGCTCAGCTTATGCCTGAGTAGACCACGGGTGGCTTACTCTTGAGTAACCCCCCGCTCAGCTTACTCGTGAGTAGACACCCTGTCCGCTACTCACGCCTGTCGGCTTGTTGAATAATCCCCTCCATGCTGTTTGAGCAAAGGCTTCTCCCAAAACCTTCCTATGCTATTGTTAGTACTAAAGGTGCCACCACGAACGCACTTATCGACAGAGCTTCAATCAACCCCTCACGTGGAAATCCCAGGGAAATTCTCCTGCTTTTGCAAGTGAAAAAGAGTAGGAAAAACTGCCATGTGCAAGCTTACACGTGGTGATAAAACGAGAAGTTTCTGAACAGATGAGGCATGTTGCACCAGAGAGAAAAGCCCCCTTTGCTGCACTTAAAAATCAGCTTGGATAAGCTTGTAAAATGTAAAGAAGAAGATGGGGGGAACTTCATTCAAATGCTACACACCTCTTCAGTCTTAGGCCCCCTCAGCTTTTAGTTACCAGTAAAAATGCTCCGTGGTTGCAGGAACAGGTTAAAAAGCACCCCAGATCATGTTGGGCTTTGTGTTTTGTGTTGACGCAGAATAGTGTTTACGCAGATGCAAAAAACATGGATGTAAGAAATAGCTTTAAAAGGTTAGAGTAGACGGGTAGAGCAACCCCCTCAGCGACTCACGAGTAGACCCCAGCTGCCATACATGCGAATTGGTTTACCCATGAGTAGACCCTGGTAGCCTTACTCACGAGTAGACCCCGCTCAGCTTATGCCTGAGTAGACCACGGGTGGCTTACTCTTGAGTAACCCCCCACTCAGCTTACTCGTGAGTAGACACCCTGTCCGCTACTCACGCCTGTCGGCTTGTTGAATAATCCCCTCCATGCTGTTTGAGCAAAGGCTTCTCCCAAAACCTTCCTATGCTATTGTTAGTACTAAAGGTGCCACCACGAACGCACTTATCGACAGAGCTTCAATCAACCCCTCACGTGGAAATCCCAGGGAAATTCTCCTGCTTTTGCAAGTGAAAAAGAGTAGGAAAAACTGCCATGTGCAAGCTTACACGTGGTGATAAAACGAAAAGTTTCTGAACAGATGAGGCATGTTGCACCAGAGAGAAAAGCCCCCTTTGCTGCACTTAAAAATCAGCTTGGATAAGCTTGTAAAATGTAAAGAAGAAGATGGGGGGAACTTCATTCAAATGCTACACACCTCTTCAGTCTTAGGCCACCTCAGCTTTTAGTTACCAGTAAAAATGCTCCGTGGTTGCAGGAACAGGTTAAAAAGCACCCCAGATCATGTTGGGCTTTGTGTTTTGTGTTGACGCAGAATTGTGTTTACGCAGATGCAAAAAACATGGATGTAAGAAATAGCTTTAAAAGGTTAGAGTAGACGGGTAGAGCAACCCCCTCAGCGACTCACGAGTAGACCCCAGCTGCCATACATGCGAATTGGTTTACTCGTGAGTAGACCCTGGCAGCCTTACTCACGAGTAGACCCCGCTCAGCTTATGCCTGAGTAGACCACGGGTGGCTTACTCTTGAGTAACCCCCCGCTCAGCTTACTCGTGAGTAGACACCCTGTCCGCTACTCACGCCTGTCGGCTTGTTGAATAATCCCCTCCATGCTGTTTGAGCAAAGGCTTCTCCCAAAACCTTCCTATGCTATTGTTAGTACTAAAGGTGCCACCACGAACGCACTTATCGACAGAGCTTCAATCAACCCCTCACGTGGAAATCCCAGGGAAATTCTCCTGCTTTTGCAAGTGAAAAAGAGTAGGAAAAACTGCCATGTGCAAGCTTACACGTGGTGATAAAACGAGAAGTTTCTGAACAGATGAGGCATGTTGCACCAGAGAGAAAAGCCCCCTTTGCTGCACTTAAAAATCAGCTTGGATAAGCTTGTAAAATGTAAAGAAGAAGATGGGGGGAACTTCATTCAAATGCTACACACCTCTTCAGTCTTAGGCCCCCTCAGCTTTTAGTTACCAGTAAAAATGCTCCGTGGTTGCAGGAACAGGTTAAAAAGCACCCCAGATCATGTTGGGCTTTGTGTTTTGTGTTGACGCAGAATTGTGTTTACGCAGATGCAAAAAACATGGATGTAAGAAATACCTTTAAAAGGTTAGAGTAGACGGGTAGAGCAACCCCCTCAGCGACTCACGAGTAGACCCCAGCTGCCATACATGCGAATTGGTTTACTCATGAGTAGACCCTGGTAGCCTTACTCACGAGTAGACCCCGCTCAGGTTATGCCTGAGTAGACCACGGGTGGCTTACTCTTGAGTAGACCCCAGTTGGCTTACTCGTGAGTAGACACCCTGTCCGCTACTCACGCCTGTCGGCTTGTTGAATAATCCCCTCCATGCTGTTTGAGCAAAGGCTTCTCCCAAAACCTTCCTATGCTATTGTTAGTACTAAAGGTGCCACCACGAACGCACTTATCGACAGAGCTTCAATCAACCCCTCACGTGGAAATCCCAGGGAAATTCTCCTGCTTTTGCAAGTGAAAAAGAGTAGGAAAAACTGCCATGTGCAAGCTTACACGTGGTGATAAAACGAGAAGTTTCTGAACAGATGAGGCATGTTGCACCAGAGAGAAAAGCCCCCTTTGCTGCACTTAAAAATCAGCTTGGATAAGCTTGTAAAATGTAAAGAAGAAGATGGGGGGAACTTCATTCAAATGCTACACACCTCTTCAGTCTTAGGCCACCTCAGCTTTTAGTTACCAGTAAAAATGCTCCGTGGTTGCAGGAACAGGTTAAAAAGCACCCCAGATCATGTTGGGCTTTGTGTTTTGTGTTGACGCAGAATAGTGTTTACGCAGATGCAAAAAACATGGATGTAAGAAATAGCTTTAAAAGGTTAGAGTAGACGGGTAGAGCAACCCCCTCAGCGACTCACGAGTAGACCCCAGCTGCCATACATGCGAATTGGTTTACCCATGAGTAGACCCTGGTAGCCTTACTCACGAGTAGACCCCGCTCAGCTTATGCCTGAGTAGACCACGGGTGGCTTACTCTTGAGTAGACCCCAGTTGGCTTACTCGTGAGTAGACACCCTGTCCGCTACTCACGCCTGTCGGCTTGTTGAATAATCCCCTCCATGCTGTTTGAGCAAAGGCTTCTCCCAAAACCTTCCTATGCTATTGTTAGTACTAAAGGTGCCACCACGAACGCACTTATCGACAGAGCTTCAATCAACCCCTCACGTGGAAATCCCAGGGAAATTCTCCTGCTTTTGCAAGTGAAAAAGAGTAGGAAAAACTGCCATGTGCAAGCTTACACGTGGTGATAAAACGAGAAGTTTCTGAACAGATGAGGCATGTTGCACCAGAGAGAAAAGCCCCCTTTGCTGCACTTAAAAATCAGCTTGGATAAGCTTGTAAAATGTAAAGAAGAAGAAGGGGGGAACTTCATTCAAATGCTACACACCTCTTCAGTCTTAGGCCACCTCAGCTTTTAGTTAACAGTAAAAATGCTCCGTGGTTGCAGGAACAGGTTAAAAAGATCATGTTGGGCTTTGTGTTTTGTGTTGACGCAGAATTGTGTTTACGCAGATGCAAAAAACATGGATGTAAGAAATAGCTTTAAAAGGTTAGAGTAGACGGGTAGAGCAACCCCCTCAGCGACTCACGAGTAGACCCCAGCTGCCATACATGCGAATTGGTTTACTCGTGAGTAGACCCTGGCAGCCTTACTCACGAGTAGACCCCGCTCAGCTTATGCCTGAGTAGACCACGGGTGGCTTACTCTTGAGTAACCCCCCACTCAGCTTACTCGTGAGTAGACACCCTGTCCGCTACTCACGCCTGTCGGCTTGTTGAATAATCCCCTCCATGCTGTTTGAGCAAAGGCTTCTCCCAAAACCTTCCTATGCTATTGTTAGTACTAAAGGTGCCACCACGAACGCACTTATCGACAGAGCTTCAATCAACCCCTCACGTGGAAATCCCAGGGAAATTCTCCTGCTTTTGCAAGTGAAAAAGAGTAGGAAAAACTGCCATGTGCAAGCTTACACGTGGTGATAAAACGAGAAGTTTCTGAACAGATGAGGCATGTTGCACCAGAGAGAAAAGCCCCCTTTGCTGCACTTAAAAATCAGCTTGGATAAGCTTGTAAAATGTAAAGAAGAAGATGGGGGGAACTTCATTCAAATGCTACACACCTCTTCAGTCTTAGGCCCCCTCAGCTTTTAGTTACCAGTAAAAATGCTCCGTGGTTGCAGGAACAGGTTAAAAAGCACCCCAGATCATGTTGGGCTTTGTGTTTTGTGTTGACGCAGAATAGTGTTTACGCAGATGCAAAAAACATGGATGTAAGAAATAGCTTTAAAAGGTTAGAGTAGACGGGTAGAGCAACCCCCTCAGCGACTCACGAGTAGACCCCAGCTGCCATACATGCGAATTGGTTTACCCATGAGTAGACCCTGGTAGCCTTACTCACGAGTAGACCCCGCTCAGCTTATGCCTGAGTAGACCACGGGTGGCTTACTCTTGAGTAGACCCCAGTTGGCTTACTCGTGAGTAGACACCCTGTCCGCTACTCACGCCTGTCGGCTTGTTGAATAATCCCCTCCATGCTGTTTGAGCAAAGGCTTCTCCCAAAACCTTCCTATGCTATTGTTAGTACTAAAGGTGCCACCACGAACGCACTTATCGACAGAGCTTCAATCAACCCCTCACGTGGAAATCCCAGGGAAATTCTCCTGCTTTTGCAAGTGAAAAAGAGTAGGAAAAACTGCCATGTGCAAGCTTACACGTGGTGATAAAACGAGAAGTTTCTGAACAGATGAGGCATGTTGCACCAGAGAGAAAAGCCCCCTTTGCTGCACTTAAAAATCAGCTTGGATAAGCTTGTAAAATGTAAAGAAGAAGATGGGGGGAACTTCATTCAAATGCTACACACCTCTTCAGTCTTAGGCCACCTCAGCTTTTAGTTACCAGTAAAAATGCTCCGTGGTTGCAGGAACAGGTTAAAAAGCACCCCAGATCATGTTGGGCTTTGTGTTTTGTGTTGACGCAGAATTGTGTTTACGCAGATGCAAAAAACATGGATGTAAGAAATAGCTTTAAAAGGTTAGAGTAGACGGGTAGAGCAACCCCCTCAGCGACTCACGAGTAGACCCCAGCTGCCATACATGCGAATTGGTTTACTCGTGAGTTGACCCTGGCAGCCTTACTCACGAGTAGACCCCGCTCAGCTTATGCCTGAGTAGACCACGGGTGGCTTACTCTTGAGTAACCCCCCGCTCAGCTTACTCGTGAGTAGACACCCTGTCCGCTACTCACGCCTGTCGGCTTGTTGAATAATCCCCTCCATGCTGTTTGAGCAAAGGCTTCTCCCAAAACCTTCCTATGCTATTGTTAGTACTAAAGGTGCCACCACGAACGCACTTATCGACAGAGCTTCAATCAACCCCTCACGTGGAAATCCCAGGGAAATTCTCCTGCTTTTGCAAGTGAAAAAGAGTAGGAAAAACTGCCATGTGCAAGCTTACACGTGGTGATAAAACGAGAAGTTTCTGAACAGATGAGGCATGTTGCACCAGAGAGAAAAGCCCCCTTTGCTGCACTTAAAAATCAGCTTGGATAAGCTTGTAAAATGTAAAGAAGAAGATGGGGGGAACTTCATTCAAATGCTACACACCTCTTCAGTCTTAGGCCCCCTCAGCTTTTAGTTACCAGTAAAAATGCTCCGTGGTTGCAGGAACAGGTTAAAAAGCACCCCAGATCATGTTGGGCTTTGTGTTTTGTGTTGACGCAGAATAGTGTTTACGCAGATGCAAAAAACATGGATGTAAGAAATAGCTTTAAAAGGTTAGAGTAGACGGGTAGAGCAACCCCCTCAGCGACTCACGAGTAGACCCCAGCTGCCATACATGCGAATTGGTTTACCCATGAGTAGACCCTGGTAGCCTTACTCACGAGTAGACCCCGCTCAGCTTATGCCTGAGTAGACCACGGGTGGCTTACTCTTGAGTAACCCCCCACTCAGCTTACTCGTGAGTAGACACCCTGTCCGCTACTCACGCCTGTCGGCTTGTTGAATAATCCCCTCCATGCTGTTTGAGCAAAGGCTTCTCCCAAAACCTTCCTATGCTATTGTTAGTACTAAAGGTGCCACCACGAACGCACTTATCGACAGAGCTTCAATCAACCCCTCACGTGGAAATCCCAGGGAAATTCTCCTGCTTTTGCAAGTGAAAAAGAGTAGGAAAAACTGCCATGTGCAAGCTTACACGTGGTGATAAAACGAAAAGTTTCTGAACAGATGAGGCATGTTGCACCAGAGAGAAAAGCCCCCTTTGCTGCACTTAAAAATCAGCTTGGATAAGCTTGTAAAATGTAAAGAAGAAGATGGGGGGAACTTCATTCAAATGCTACACACCTCTTCAGTCTTAGGCCACCTCAGCTTTTAGTTACCAGTAAAAATGCTCCGTGGTTGCAGGAACAGGTTAAAAAGCACCCCAGATCATGTTGGGCTTTGTGTTTTGTGTTGACGCAGAATTGTGTTTACGCAGATGCAAAAAACATGGATGTAAGAAATAGCTTTAAAAGGTTAGAGTAGACGGGTAGAGCAACCCCCTCAGCGACTCACGAGTAGACCCCAGCTGCCATACATGCGAATTGGTTTACTCGTGAGTAGACCCTGGCAGCCTTACTCACGAGTAGACCCCGCTCAGCTTATGCCTGAGTAGACCACGGGTGGCTTACTCTTGAGTAACCCCCCGCTCAGCTTACTCGTGAGTAGACACCCTGTCCGCTACTCACGCCTGTCGGCTTGTTGAATAATCCCCTCCATGCTGTTTGAGCAAAGGCTTCTCCCAAAACCTTCCTATGCTATTGTTAGTACTAAAGGTGCCACCACGAACGCACTTATCGACAGAGCTTCAATCAACCCCTCACGTGGAAATCCCAGGGAAATTCTCCTGCTTTTGCAAGTGAAAAAGAGTAGGAAAAACTGCCATGTGCAAGCTTACACGTGGTGATAAAACGAGAAGTTTCTGAACAGATGAGGCATGTTGCACCAGAGAGAAAAGCCCCCTTTGCTGCACTTAAAAATCAGCTTGGATAAGCTTGTAAAATGTAAAGAAGAAGATGGGGGGAACTTCATTCAAATGCTACACACCTCTTCAGTCTTAGGCCCCCTCAGCTTTTAGTTACCAGTAAAAATGCTCCGTGGTTGCAGGAACAGGTTAAAAAGCACCCCAGATCATGTTGGGCTTTGTGTTTTGTGTTGACGCAGAATTGTGTTTACGCAGATGCAAAAAACATGGATGTAAGAAATACCTTTAAAAGGTTAGAGTAGACGGGTAGAGCAACCCCCTCAGCGACTCACGAGTAGACCCCAGCTGCCATACATGCGAATTGGTTTACTCATGAGTAGACCCTGGTAGCCTTACTCACGAGTAGACCCCGCTCAGGTTATGCCTGAGTAGACCACGGGTGGCTTACTCTTGAGTAGACCCCAGTTGGCTTACTCGTGAGTAGACACCCTGTCCGCTACTCACGCCTGTCGGCTTGTTGAATAATCCCCTCCATGCTGTTTGAGCAAAGGCTTCTCCCAAAACCTTCCTATGCTATTGTTAGTACTAAAGGTGCCACCACGAACGCACTTATCGACAGAGCTTCAATCAACCCCTCACGTGGAAATCCCAGGGAAATTCTCCTGCTTTTGCAAGTGAAAAAGAGTAGGAAAAACTGCCATGTGCAAGCTTACACGTGGTGATAAAACGAGAAGTTTCTGAACAGATGAGGCATGTTGCACCAGAGAGAAAAGCCCCCTTTGCTGCACTTAAAAATCAGCTTGGATAAGCTTGTAAAATGTAAAGAAGAAGATGGGGGGAACTTCATTCAAATGCTACACACCTCTTCAGTCTTAGGCCACCTCAGCTTTTAGTTACCAGTAAAAATGCTCCGTGGTTGCAGGAACAGGTTAAAAAGCACCCCAGATCATGTTGGGCTTTGTGTTTTGTGTTGACGCAGAATAGTGTTTACGCAGATGCAAAAAACATGGATGTAAGAAATAGCTTTAAAAGGTTAGAGTAGACGGGTAGAGCAACCCCCTCAGCGACTCACGAGTAGACCCCAGCTGCCATACATGCGAATTGGTTTACCCATGAGTAGACCCTGGTAGCCTTACTCACGAGTAGACCCCGCTCAGCTTATGCCTGAGTAGACCACGGGTGGCTTACTCTTGAGTAGACCCCAGTTGGCTTACTCGTGAGTAGACACCCTGTCCGCTACTCACGCCTGTCGGCTTGTTGAATAATCCCCTCCATGCTGTTTGAGCAAAGGCTTCTCCCAAAACCTTCCTATGCTATTGTTAGTACTAAAGGTGCCACCACGAACGCACTTATCGACAGAGCTTCAATCAACCCCTCACGTGGAAATCCCAGGGAAATTCTCCTGCTTTTGCAAGTGAAAAAGAGTAGGAAAAACTGCCATGTGCAAGCTTACACGTGGTGATAAAACGAGAAGTTTCTGAACAGATGAGGCATGTTGCACCAGAGAGAAAAGCCCCCTTTGCTGCACTTAAAAATCAGCTTGGATAAGCTTGTAAAATGTAAAGAAGAAGAAGGGGGGAACTTCATTCAAATGCTACACACCTCTTCAGTCTTAGGCCACCTCAGCTTTTAGTTAACAGTAAAAATGCTCCGTGGTTGCAGGAACAGGTTAAAAAGATCATGTTGGGCTTTGTGTTTTGTGTTGACGCAGAATAGTGTACACGCAGATGCAAAAAACATGGATGTAAGAAATAGCTTTAAAAGGTTAGAGTAGACGGGTAGAGCAACCCCCTCAGCGACTCACGAGTAGACCCCAGCTGCCATACATGCGAATTGGTTTACTCGTGAGTAGACCCTGGCAGCCTTACTCACGAGTAGACCCCGCTCAGCTTATGCCTGAGTAGACCACGGGTGGCTTACTCTTGAGTAAACCCCCGCTCAGCTTACTCGTGAGTAGACACCCTGTCCGCTACTCACGCCTGTCGGCTTGTTGAATAATCCCCTCCATGCTGTTTGAGCAAAGGCTTCTCCCAAAACCTTCCTATGCTATTGTTAGTACTAAAGGTGCCACCACGAACGCACTTATCGACAGAGCTTCAATCAACCCCTCACGTGGAAATCCCAGGGAAATTCTCCTGCTTTTGCAAGTGAAAAAGAGTAGGAAAAACTGCCATGTGCAAGCTTACACGTGGTGATAAAACGAGAAGTTTCTGAACAGATGAGGCATGTTGCACCAGAGAGAAAAGCCCCCTTTGCTGCACTTAAAAATTAGCTTGGATAAGCTTGTAAAATGTAAAGAAGAAGATGGGGGGAACTTCATTCAAATGCTACACACCTCTTCAGTCTTAAGCCCCCTCAGCTTTTAGTTAACAGTAAAAATGCTCCGTGGTTGCAGGAACAGGTTAAAAAGCACCCCAGATCATGTTGGGCTTTGTGTTTTGTGTTGACGCAGAATTGTGTTTACGCAGATGCAAAAAACATGGATGTAAGAAATACCTTTAAAAGGTTAGAGTAGACGGGTAGAGCAACCCCCTCAGCGACTCACGAGTAGACCCCAGCTGCCATACATGCGAATTGGTTTACCCATGAGTAGACCCTGGTAGCCTTACTCACGAGTAGACCCCGCTCAGCTTATGCCTGAGTAGACCACGGGTGGCTTACTCTTGAGTAGACCCCAGTTGGCTTACTCGTGAGTAGACACCCTGTCCGCTACTCACGCCTGTCGGCTTGTTGAATAATCCCCTCCATGCTGTTTGAGCAAAGGCTTCTCCCAAAACCTTCCTATGCTATTGTTAGTACTAAAGGTGCCACCACGAACGCACTTATCGACAGAGCTTCAATCAACCCCTCACGTGGAAATCCCAGGGAAATTCTCCTGCTTTTGCAAGTGAAAAAGAGTAGGAAAAACTGCCATGTGCAAGCTTACACGTGGTGATAAAACGAGAAGTTTCTGAACAGATGAGGCATGTTGCACCAGAGAGAAAAGCCCCCTTTGCTGCACTTAAAAATCAGCTTGGATAAGCTTGTAAAATGTAAAGAAGAAGATGGGGGGAACTTCATTCAAATGCTACACACCTCTTCAGTCTTAGGCCCCCTCAGCTTTTAGTTACCAGTAAAAATGCTCCGTGGTTGCAGGAACAGGTTAAAAAGCACCCCAGATCATGTTGGGCTTTGTGTTTTGTGTTGACGCAGAATTGTGTTTACGCAGATGCAAAAAACATGGATGTAAGAATAACCTTTAAAAGGTTAGAGTAGACGGGTAGAGCAACCCCCTCAGCGACTCACGAGTAGACCCCAGCTGCCATATATGCGAATTGGTTTACCCATGAGTAGACCCTGGTAGCCTTACTCACGAGTAGACCCCGCTCAGCTTATGCCTGAGTAGACCACGGGTGGCTTACTCTTGAGTAGACCCCCGCTCAGCTTACTCGTGAGTAGACACCCTGTCCGCTACTCACGCCTGTCGGCTTGTTGAATAATCCCCTCCATGCTGTTTGAGCAAAGGCTTCTCCCAAAACCTTCCTATGCTATTGTTAGTACTAAAGGTGCCACCACGAACGCACTTATCGACAGAGCTTCAATCAACCCCTCACGTGGAAATCCCAGGGAAATTCTCCTGCTTTTGCAAGTGAAAAAGAGTAGGAAAAACTGCCATGTGCAAGCTTACACGTGGTGATAAAACGAGAAGTTTCTGAACAGATGAGGCATGTTGCACCAGAGAGAAAAGCCCCCTTTGCTGCACTTAAAAATCAGCTTGGATAAGCTTGTAAAATGTAAAGAAGAAGATGGGGGGAACTTCATTCAAATGCTACACACCTCTTCAGTCTTAGGCCCCCTCAGCTTTTAGTTACCAGTAAAAATGCTCCGTGGTTGCAGGAACAGGTTAAAAAGCACCCCAGATCATGTTGGGCTTTGTGTTTTGTGTTGACGCAGAATTGTGTTTACGCAGATGCAAAAAACATGGATGTAAGAAATAGCTTTAAAAGGTTAGAGTAGACGGGTAGAGCAACCCCCTCAGCGACTCACGAGTAGACCCCAGCTGCCATACATGCGAATTGGTTTACCCATGAGTAGACCCTGCTAGCCTTACTCACGAGTAGACCCCGCTCAGCTTATGCCTGAGTAGACCATGGGTGGCTTACTCTTGAGTAGACCCCAGTTGGCTTACTCGTGAGTAGACACCCTGTCCGCTACTCACGCCTGTCGGCTTGTTGAATAATCCCCTCCATGCTGTTTGAGCAAAGGCTTCTCCCAAAACCTTCCTATGCTATTGTTAGTACTAAAGGTGCCACCACGAACGCACTTATCGACAGAGCTTCAATCAACCCCTCACGTGGAAATCCCAGGGAAATTCTCCTGCTTTTGCAAGTGAAAAAGAGTAGGAAAAACTGCCATGTGCAAGCTTACACGTGGTGATAAAACGAAAAGTTTCTGAACAGATGAGGCATGTTGCACCAGAGAGAAAAGCCCCCTTTGCTGCACTTAAAAATCAGCTTGGATAAGCTTGTAAAATGTAAAGAAGAAGATGGGGGGAACTTCATTCAAATGCTACACACCTCTTCAGTCTTAGGCCACCTCAGCTTTTAGTTACCAGTAAAAATGCTCCGTGGTTGCAGGAACAGGTTAAAAAGCACCCCAGATCATGTTGGGCTTTGTGTTTTGTGTTGACGCAGAATTGTGTTTACGCAGATGCAAAAAACATGGATGTAAGAAATAGCTTTAAAAGGTTAGAGTAGATGGGTAGAGCAACCCCCTCAGCGACTCACGAGTAGACCCCAGCTGCCATACATGCGAATTGGTTTACTCGTGAGTAGACCCTGGCAGCCTTACTCACGAGTAGACCCCGCTCAGCTTATGCCTGAGTAGACCACGGGTGGCTTACTCTTGAGTAACCCCCCGCTCAGCTTACTCGTGAGTAGACACCCTGTCCGCTACTCACGCCTGTCGGCTTGTTGAATAATCCCCTCCATGCTGTTTGAGCAAAGGCTTCTCCCAAAACCTTCCTATGCTATTGTTAGTACTAAAGGTGCCACCACGAACGCACTTATCGACAGAGCTTCAATCAACCCCTCACGTGGAAATCCCAGGGAAATTCTCCTGCTTTTGCAAGTGAAAAAGAGTAGGAAAAACTGCCATGTGCAAGCTTACACGTGGTGATAAAACGAAAAGTTTCTGAACAGATGAGGCATGTTGCACCAGAGAGAAAAGCCCCCTTTGCTGCACTTAAAAATCAGCTTGGATAAGCTTGTAAAATGTAAAGAAGAAGATGGGGGGAACTTCATTCAAATGCTACACACCTCTTCAGTCTTAGGCCACCTCAGCTTTTAGTTACCAGTAAAAATGCTCCGTGGTTGCAGGAACAGGTTAAAAAGCACCCCAGATCATGTTGGGCTTTGTGTTTTGTGTTGACGCAGAATTGTGTTTACGCAGATGCAAAAAACATGGATGTAAGAAATAGCTTTAAAAGGTTAGAGTAGACGGGTAGAGCAACCCCCTCAGCGACTCACGAGTAGACCCCAGCTGCCATACATGCGAATTGGTTTACTCGTGAGTAGACCCTGGCAGCCTTACTCACGAGTAGACCCCGCTCAGCTTATGCCTGAGTAGACCACGGGTGGCTTACTCTTGAGTAAACCCCCGCTCAGCTTACTCGTGAGTAGACACCCTGTCCGCTACTCACGCCTGTCGGCTTGTTGAATAATCCCCTCCATGCTGTTTGAGCAAAGGCTTCTCCCAAAACCTTCCTATGCTATTGTTAGTACTAAAGGTGCCACCACGAACGCACTTATCGACAGAGCTTCAATCAACCCCTCACGTGGAAATCCCAGGGAAATTCTCCTGCTTTTGCAAGTGAAAAAGAGTAGGAAAAACTGCCATGTGCAAGCTTACACGTGGTGATAAAACGAGAAGTTTCTGAACAGATGAGGCATGTTGCACCAGAGAGAAAAGCCCCCTTTGCTGCACTTAAAAATCAGCTTGGATAAGCTTGTAAAATGTAAAGAAGAAGATGGGGGGAACTTCATTCAAATGCTACACACCTCTTCAGTCTTAGGCCCCCTCAGCTTTTAGTTACCAGTAAAAATGCTCCGTGGTTGCAGGAACAGGTTAAAAAGCACCCCAGATCATGTTGGGCTTTTTGTTTTGTGTTGACGCAGAATAGTGTACACGCAGATGCAAAAAACATGGATGTAAGAAATACCTTTAAAAGGTTAGAGTAGACGGGTAGAGCAACCCCCTCAGCGACTCACGAGTAGACCCCAGCTGCCATATATGCGAATTGGTTTACCCATGAGTAGACCCTGGTAGCCTTACTCACGAGTAGACCCCGCTCAGCTTATGCCTGAGTAGACCACGGGTGGCTTACTCTTGAGTAGACCCCCGCTCAGCTTACTCGTGAGTAGACACCCTGTCCGCTACTCACGCCTGTCGGCTTGTTGAATAATCCCCTCCATGCTGTTTGAGCAAAGGCTTCTCCCAAAACCTTCCTATGCTATTGTTAGTACTAAAGGTGCCACCACGAACGCACTTATCGACAGAGCTTCAATCAACCCCTCACGTGGAAATCCCAGGGAAATTCTCCTGCTTTTGCAAGTGAAAAAGAGTAGGAAAAACTGCCATGTGCAAGCTTACACGTGGTGATAAAACGAGAAGTTTCTGAACAGATGAGGCATGTTGCACCAGAGAGAAAAGCCCCCTTTGCTGCACTTAAAAATTAGCTTGGATAAGCTTGTAAAATGTAAAGAAGAAGATGGGGGGAACTTCATTCAAATGCTACACACCTCTTCAGTCTTAAGCCCCCTCAGCTTTTAGTTAACAGTAAAAATGCTCCGTGGTTGCAGGAACAGGTTAAAAAGCACCCCAGATCATGTTGGGCTTTGTGTTTTGTGTTGACGCAGAATTGTGTTTACGCAGATGCAAAAAACATGGATGTAAGAAATACCTTTAAAAGGTTAGAGTAGACGGGTAGAGCAACCCCCTCAGCGACTCACGAGTAGACCCCAGCTGCCATACATGCGAATTGGTTTACCCATGAGTAGACCCTGGTAGCCTTACTCACGAGTAGACCCCGCTCAGCTTATGCCTGAGTAGACCACGGGTGGCTTACTCTTGAGTAGACCCCCGCTCAGCTTACTCGTGAGTAGACACCCTGTCCGCTACTCACGCCTGTCGGCTTGTTGAATAATCCCCTCCATGCTGTTTGAGCAAAGGCTTCTCCCAAAACCTTCCTATGCTATTGTTAGTACTAAAGGTGCCACCACGAACGCACTTATCGACAGAGCTTCAATCAACCCCTCACGTGGAAATCCCAGGGAAATTCTCCTGCTTTTGCAAGTGAAAAAGAGTAGGAAAAACTGCCATGTGCAAGCTTACACGTGGTGATAAAACGAGAAGTTTCTGAACAGATGAGGCATGTTGCACCAGAGAGAAAAGCCCCCTTTGCTGCACTTAAAAATTAGCTTGGATAAGCTTGTAAAATGTAAAGAAGAAGATGGGGGGAACTTCATTCAAATGCTACACACCTCTTCAGTCTTAAGCCCCCTCAGCTTTTAGTTAACAGTAAAAATGCTCCGTGGTTGCAGGAACAGGTTAAAAAGCACCCCAGATCATGTTGGGCTTTGTGTTTTGTGTTGACGCAGAATTGTGTTTACGCAGATGCAAAAAACATGGATGTAAGAAATACCTTTAAAAGGTTAGAGTAGACGGGTAGAGCAACCCCCTCAGCGACTCACGAGTAGACCCCAGCTGCCATACATGCGAATTGGTTTACCCATGAGTAGACCCTGGTAGCCTTACTCACGAGTAGACCCCGCTCAGCTTATGCCTGAGTAGACCACGGGTGGCTTACTCTTGAGTAGACCCCAGTTGGCTTACTCGTGAGTAGACACCCTGTCCGCTACTCACGCCTGTCGGCTTGTTGAATAATCCCCTCCATGCTGTTTGAGCAAAGGCTTCTCCCAAAACCTTCCTATGCTATTGTTAGTACTAAAGGTGCCACCACGAACGCACTTATCGACCGAGCTTCAATGAACCCCTCACGTGGAAATCCCAGGGAAATTCTCCTGCTTTTGCAAGTGAAAAAGAGTAGGAAAAACTGCCATGTGCAAGCTTACACGTGGTGATAAAACGAGAAGTTTCTGAACAGATGAGGCATGTTGCACCAGAGAGAAAAGCCCCCTTTGCTGCACTTAAAAATCAGCTTGGATAAGCTTGTAAAATGTAAAGAAGAAGATGGGGGGAACTTCATTCAAATGCTACACACCTCTTCAGTCTTAGGCCACCTCAGCTTTTAGTTACCAGTAAAAATGCTCCGTGGTTGCAGGAACAGGTTAAAAAGCACCCCAGATCATGTTGGGCTTTGTGTTTTGTGTTGACGCAGAATAGTGTTTACGCAGATGCAAAAAACATGGATGTAAGAAATAGCTTTAAAAGGTTAGAGTAGACGGGTAGAGCAACCCCCTCAGCGACTCACGAGTAGACCCCAGCTGCCATACATGCGAATTGGTTTACCCATGAGTAGACCCTGGTAGCCTTACTCACGAGTAGACCCCGCTCAGCTTATGCCTGAGTAGACCACGGGTGGCTTACTCTTGAGTAGACCCCAGTTGGCTTACTCGTGAGTAGACACCCTGTCCGCTACTCACGCCTGTCGGCTTGTTGAATAATCCCCTCCATGCTGTTTGAGCAAAGGCTTCTCCCAAAACCTTCCTATGCTATTGTTAGTACTAAAGGTGCCACCACGAACGCACTTATCGACAGAGCTTCAATCAACCCCTCATGTGGAAATCCCAGGGAAATTCTCCTGCTTTTGCAAGTGAAAAAGAGTAGGAAAAACTGCCATGTGCAAGCTTACACGTGGTGATAAAACGAAAAGTTTCTGAACAGATGAGGCATGTTGCACCAGAGAGAAAAGCCCCCTTTGCTGCACTTAAAAATCAGCTTGGATAAGCTTGTAAAATGTAAAGAAGAAGATGGGGGGAACTTCATTCAAATGCTACACACCTCTTCAGTCTTAGGCCACCTCAGCTTTTAGTTACCAGTAAAAATGCTCCGTGGTTGCAGGAACAGGTTAAAAAGCACCCCAGATCATGTTGGGCTTTGTGTTTTGTGTTGACGCAGAATTGTGTTTACGCAGATGCAAAAAACATGGATGTAAGAAATAGCTTTAAAAGGTTAGAGTAGACGGGTAGAGCAACCCCCTCAGCGACTCACGAGTAGACCCCAGCTGCCATACATGCGAATTGGTTTACTCGTGAGTAGACCCTGGCAGCCTTACTCACGAGTAGACCCCGCTCAGCTTATGCCTGAGTAGACCACGGGTGGCTTACTCTTGAGTAACCCCCCGCTCAGCTTACTCGTGAGTAGACACCCTGTCCGCTACTCACGCCTGTCGGCTTGTTGAATAATCCCCTCCATGCTGTTTGAGCAAAGGCTTCTCCCAAAACCTTCCTATGCTATTGTTAGTACTAAAGGTGCCACCACGAACGCACTTATCGACAGAGCTTCAATCAACCCCTCACGTGGAAATCCCAGGGAAATTCTCCTGCTTTTGCAAGTGAAAAAGAGTAGGAAAAACTGCCATGTGCAAGCTTACACGTGGTGATAAAACGAGAAGTTTCTGAACAGATGAGGCATGTTGCACCAGAGAGAAAAGCCCCCTTTGCTGCACTTAAAAATCAGCTTGGATAAGCTTGTAAAATGTAAAGAAGAAGATGGGGGGAACTTCATTCAAATGCTACACACCTCTTCAGTCTTAGGCCACCTCAGCTTTTAGTTACCAGTAAAAATGCTCCGTGGTTGCAGGAACAGGTTAAAAAGCACCCCAGATCATGTTGGGCTTTGTGTTTTGTGTTGACGCAGAATTGTGTTTACGCAGATGCAAAAAACATGGATGTAAGAAATACCTTTAAAAGGTTAGAGTAGACGGGTAGAGCAACCCCCTCAGCGACTCACGAGTAGACCCCAGCTGCCATACATGCGAATTGGTTTACTCATGAGTAGACCCTGGTAGCCTTACTCACGAGTAGACCCCGCTCAGCTTATGCCTGAGTAGACCACGGGTGGCTTACTCTTGAGTAGACCCCAGTTGGCTTACTCGTGAGTAGACACCCTGTCCGCTACTCACGCCTGTCGGCTTGTTGAATAATCCCCTCCATGCTGTTTGAGCAAAGGCTTCTCCCAAAACCTTCCTATGCTATTGTTAGTACTAAAGGTGCCACCACGAACGCACTTATCGACAGAGCTTCAATCAACCCCTCACGTGGAAATCCCAGGGAAATTCTCCTGCTTTTGCAAGTGAAAAAGAGTAGGAAAAACTGCCATGTGCAAACTTAAAAATCAGCTTGGATAAGCTTGTAAAATGTAAAGAAGAAGATGGGGGGAACTTCATTCAAATGCTACACACCTCTTCAGTCTTAGGCCCCCTTAGCTTTTAGTTACCAGTAAAAATGCTCCGTGGTTGCAGGAACAGGTTAAAAAGCACCCCAGATCATGTTGGGCTTTGTGTTTTGTGTTGACGCAGAATTGTGTTTACGCAGATGCAAAAAACATGGATGTAAGAAATACCTTTAAAAGGTTAGAGTAGACGGGTAGAGCAACCCCCTCAGCGACTCACAAGTAGACCCCAGCTGCCATACATGCGAATTGGTTTACCCACGAGTAGACCCCGCTCAGCTTATGCCTGAGTAGACCACGGGTGGCTTACTCTTGAGTAGACCCCAGTTGGCTTACTCGTGAGTAGACACCCTGTCCGCTACTCACGCCTGTCGGCTTGTTGAATAATCCCCTCCATGCTGTTTGAGCAAAGGCTTCTCCCAAAACCTTCCTATGCTATTGTTAGTACTAAAGGTGCCACCACGAACGCACTTATCGACAGAGCTTCAATCAACCCCTCACGTGGAAATCCCAGGGAAATTCTCCTGCTTTTGCAAGTGAAAAAGAGTAGGAAAAACTGCCATGTGCAAGCTTACACGTGGTGATAAAACGAGAAGTTTCTGAACAGATGAGGAATGTTGCACCAGAGAGAAAAGCCCCCTTTGCTGCACTTAAAAATCAGCTTGGATAAGCTTGTAAAATGTAAAGAAGAAGATGGGGGGAACTTCATTCAAATGCTACACACCTCTTCAGTCTTAAGCCCCCTCAGCTTTTAGTTAACAGTAAAAATGCTCAGTGGTTGCAGGAACAGGTTAAAAAGATCATGTTGGGCTTTGTGTTTTGTGTTGACGCAGAATAGTGTTTACGCAGATGCAAAAAACATGGATGTAAGAAATAGCTTTAAAAGGTTAGAGTAGACGGGTAGAGCAACCCCCTCAGCGACTCACGAGTAGACCCCAGCTGCCATACATGCGAATTGGTTTACCCATGAGTAGACACTGGTAGCCTTACTCACGAGTAGACCCCGCTCAGCTTATGCCTGAGTAGACCACGGGTGGCTTACTCTTGAGTAGACCCCAGTTGGCTTACTCGTGAGTAGACACCCTGTCCGCTACTCACGCCTGTCGGCTTGTTGAATAATCCCCTCCATGCTGTTTGAGCAAAGGCTTCTCCCAAAACCTTCCTATGCTATTGTTAGTACTAAAGGTGCCACCACGAACGCACTTATCGACAGAGCTTCAATCAACCCCTCACGTGGAAATCCCAGGGAAATTCTCCTGCTTTTGCAAGTGAAAAAGAGTAGGAAAAACTGCCATGTGCAAGCTTACACGTGGTGATAAAACGAGAAGTTTCTGAACAGATGAGGCATGTTGCACCAGAGAGAAAAGCCCCCTTTGCTGCACTTAAAAATCAGCTTGGATAAGCTTGTAAAATGTAAAGAAGAAGATGGGGGGAACTTCATTCAAATGCTACACACCTCTTCAGTCTTAGGCCCCCTCAGCTTTTAGTTACCAGTAAAAATGCTCCGTGGTTGCAGGAACAGGTTAAAAAGCACCCCAGATCATGTTGGGCTTTGTGTTTTGTGTTGACGCAGAATAGTGTTTACGCAGATGCAAAAAACATGGATGTAAGAAATACCTTTAAAAGGTTAGAGTAGACGGGTAGAGCAACCCCCTCAGCGACTCACGAGTAGACCCCAGCTGCCATACATGCGAATTGGTTTACCCATGAGTAGACCCTGGTAGCCTTACTCACGAGTAGACCCCGCTCAGCTTATGCCTGAGTAGACCACGGGTGGCTTACTCTTGAGTAGACCCCAGTTGGCTTACTCGTGAGTAGACACCCTGTCCGCTACTCACACCTGTCGGCTTGTTGAATAATCCCCTCCAAGCTGTTTGAGCAAAGGCTTCTCCCAAAACCTTCCTATGCTATTGTTAGTACTAAAGGTGCCACCACGAACGCACTTATCGACAGAGCTTCAATCAACCCCTCACGTGGAAATCCCAGGGAAATTCTCCTGCTTTTGCAAGTGAAAAAGAGTAGGAAAAACTGCCATGTGCAAGCTTACACGTGGTGATAAAACGAGAAGTTTCTGAACAGATGAGGCATGTTGCACCAGAGAGAAAAGCCCCCTTTGCTGCACTTAAAGATCAGCTTGGATAAGCTTGTAAAATGTAAAGAAGAAGATGGGGGGAACTTCATTCAAATGCTACACACCTCTTCAGTCTTAGGCCACCTCAGCTTTTAGTTACCAGTAAAAATGCTCCGTGGTTGCAGGAACAGGTTAAAAAGCACCCCAGATCATGTTGGGCTTTGTGTTTTGTGTTGACGCAGAATTGTGTTTACGCAGATGCAAAAAACATGGATGTAAGAAATACCTTTAAAAGGTTAGAGTAGACGGGTAGAGCAACCCCCTCAGCGACTCACGAGTAGACCCCAGCTGCCATACATGCGGATTGGTTTACTCGTGAGTAGACCCTGGCAGCCTTACTCACGAGTAGACCCCGCTCAGCTTATGCCTGAGTAGACCACGGGTGGCTTACTCTTGAGTAGACCCCAGTTGGTTTACTCGTGAGTAGACACCCTGTCCGCTACTCACGCCTGTCGGCTTGTTGAATAATCCCCTCCATGCTGTTTGAGCAAAGGCTTCTCCCAAAACCTTCCTATGCTATTGTTAGTACTAAAGGTGCCACCACGAACGCACTTATCGACCGAGCTTCAATGAACCCCTCACGTGGAAATCCCAGGGAAATTCTCCTGCTTTTGCAAGTGAAAAAGAGTAGGAAAAACTGCCATGTGCAAGCTTACACGTGGTGATAAAACGAGAAGTTTCTGAACAGATGAGGCATGTTGCACCAGAGAGAAAAGCCCCCTTTGCTGCACTTAAAAATCAGCTTGGATAAGCTTGTAAAATGTAAAGAAGAAGATGGGGGGAACTTCATTCAAATGCTACACACCTCTTCAGTCTTAGGCCCCCTCAGCTTTTAGTTACCAGTAAAAATGCTCCGTGGTTGCAGGAACAGGTTAAAAAGCACCCCAGATCATGTTGGGCTTTGTGTTTTGTGTTGACGCAGAATTGTGTTTACGCAGATGCAAAAAACATGGATGTAAGAAATACCTTTAAAAGGTTAGAGTAGACGGGTAGAGCAACCCCCTCAGCGACTCACGAGTAGACCCCAGCTGCCATACATGCGAATTGGTTTACTCATGAGTAGACCCTGGTAGCCTTACTCACGAGTAGACCCCGCTCAGCTTATGCCTGAGTAGACCACGGGTGGCTTACTCTTGAGTAGACCCCAGTTGGTTTACTCGTGAGTAGACACCCTGTCCGCTACTCACGCCTGTCGGCTTGTTGAATAATCCCCTCCATGCTGTTTGAGCAAAGGCTTCTCCCAAAACCTTCCTATGCTATTGTTAGTACTAAAGGTGCCACCACGAACGCACTTATCGACAGAGCTTCAATCAACCCCTCACGTGGAAATCCCAGGGAAATTCTCCTGCTTTTGCAAGTGAAAAAGAGTAGGAAAAACTGCCATGTGCAAGCTTACACGTGGTGATAAAACGAGAAGTTTCTGAACAGATGAGGCATGTTGCACCAGAGAGAAAAGCCCCCTTTGCTGCACTTAAAAATCAGCTTGGATAAGCTTGTAAAATGTAAAGAAGAAGATGGGGGGAACTTCATTCAAATGCTACACACCTCTTCAGTCTTAGGCCCCCTCAGCTTTTAGTTACCAGTAAAAATGCTCCGTGGTTGCAGGAACAGGTTAAAAAGCACCCCAGATCATGTTGGGCTTTGTGTTTTGTGTTGACGCAGAATTGTGTTTACGCAGATGCAAAAAACATGGATGTAAGAAATACCTTTAAAAGGTTAGAGTAGACGGGTAGAGCAACCCCCTCAGCGACTCACGAGTAGACCCCAGCTGCCATACATGCGAATTGGTTTACTCATGAGTAGACCCTGGTAGCCTTACTCACGAGTAGACCCCGCTCAGCTTATGCCTGAGTAGACCACGGGTGGCTTACTCTTGAGTAGACCCCAGTTGGCTTACTCGTGAGTAGACACCCTGTCCGCTACTCACGCCTGTCGGCTTGTTGAATAATCCCCTCCATGCTGTTTGAGCAAAGGCTTCTCCCAAAACCTTCCTATGCTATTGTTAGTACTAAAGGTGCCACCACGAACGCACTTATCGACCGAGCTTCAATGAACCCCTCACGTGGAAATCCCAGGGAAATTCTCCTGCTTTTGCAAGTGAAAAAGAGTAGGAAAAACTGCCATGTGCAAGCTTACACGTGGTGATAAAACGAGAAGTTTCTGAACAGATGAGGCATGTTGCACCAGAGAGAAAAGCCCCCTTTGCTGCACTTAAAAATCAGCTTGGATAAGCTTGTAAAATGTAAAGAAGAAGATGGGGGGAACTTCATTCAAATGCTACACACCTCTTCAGTCTTAGGCCACCTCAGCTTTTAGTTACCAGTAAAAATGCTCCGTGGTTGCAGGAACAGGTTAAAAAGCACCCCAGATCATGTTGGGCTTTGTGTTTTGTGTTGACGCAGAATAGTGTTTACGCAGATGCAAAAAACATGGATGTAAGAAATAGCTTTAAAAGGTTAGAGTAGACGGGTAGAGCAACCCCCTCAGCGACTCACGAGTAGACCCCAGCTGCCATACATGCGAATTGGTTTACCCATGAGTAGACCCTGGTAGCCTTACTCACGAGTAGACCCCGCTCAGCTTATGCCTGAGTAGACCACGGGTGGCTTACTCTTGAGTAACCCCCCGCTCAGCTTACTCGTGAGTAGACACCCTGTCCGCTACTCACGCCTGTCGGCTTGTTGAATAATCCCCTCCATGCTGTTTGAGCAAAGGCTTCTCCCAAAACCTTCCTATGCTATTGTTAGTACTAAAGGTGCCACCACGAACGCACTTATCGACAGAGCTTCAATCAACCCCTCACGTGGAAATCCCAGGGAAATTCTCCTGCTTTTGCAAGTGAAAAAGAGTAGGAAAAACTGCCATGTGCAAGCTTACACGTGGTGATAAAACGAAAAGTTTCTGAACAGATGAGGCATGTTGCACCAGAGAGAAAAGCCCCCTTTGCTGCACTTAAAAATCAGCTTGGATAAGCTTGTAAAATGTAAAGAAGAAGATGGGGGGAACTTCATTCAAATGCTACACACCTCTTCAGTCTTAGGCCCCCTCAGCTTTTAGTTACCAGTAAAAATGCTCCGTGGTTGCAGGAACAGGTTAAAAAGCACCCCAGATCATGTTGGGCTTTGTGTTTTGTGTTGACGCAGAATTGTGTTTACGCAGATGCAAAAAACATGGATGTAAGAAATACCTTTAAAAGGTTAGAGTAGACGGGTAGAGCAACCCCCTCAGCGACTCACGAGTAGACCCCAGCTGCCATACATGCGGATTGGTTTACTCGTGAGTAGACCCTGGCAGCCTTACTCACGAGTAGACCCCGCTCAGCTTATGCCTGAGTAGACCACGGGTGGCTTACTCTTGAGTAGACCCCCAGTTGGTTTACTCGTGAGTAGACACCCTGTCCGCTACTCACGCCTGTCGGCTTGTTGAATAATCCCCTCCATGCTGTTTGAGCAAAGGCTTCTCCCAAAACCTTCCTATGCTATTGTTAGTACTAAAGGTGCCACCACGAACGCACTTATCGACCGAGCTTCAATGAACCCCTCACGTGGAAATCCCAGGGAAATTCTCCTGCTTTTGCAAGTGAAAAAGAGTAGGAAAAACTGCCATGTGCAAGCTTACACGTGGTGATAAAACGAGAAGTTTCTGAACAGATGAGGCATGTTGCACCAGAGAGAAAAGCCCCCTTTGCTGCACTTAAAAATCAGCTTGGATAAGCTTGTAAAATGTAAAGAAGAAGATGGGGGGAACTTCATTCAAATGCTACACACCTCTTCAGTCTTAGGCCACCTCAGCTTTTAGTTACCAGTAAAAATGCTCCGTGGTTGCAGGAACAGGTTAAAAAGCACCCCAGATCATGTTGGGCTTTGTGTTTTGTGTTGACGCAGAATTGTGTTTACGCAGATGCAAAAAACATGGATGTAAGAAATACCTTTAAAAGGTTAGAGTAGACGGGTAGAGCAACCCCCTCAGCGACTCACGAGTAGACCCCAGCTGCCATACATGCGAATTGGTTTACTCATGAGTAGACCCTGGTAGCCTTACTCACGAGTAGACCCCGCTCAGCTTATGCCTGAGTAGACCACGGGTGGCTTACTCTTGAGTAGACCCCAGTTGGTTTACTCGTGAGTAGACACCCTGTCCGCTACTCACGCCTGTCGGCTTGTTGAATAATCCCCTCCATGCTGTTTGAGCAAAGGCTTCTCCCAAAACCTTCCTATGCTATTGTTAGTACTAAAGGTGCCACCACGAACGCACTTATCGACAGAGCTTCAATCAACCCCTCACGTGGAAATCCCAGGGAAATTCTCCTGCTTTTGCAAGTGAAAAAGAGTAGGAAAAACTGCCATGTGCAAGCTTACACGTGGTGATAAAACGAGAAGTTTCTGAACAGATGAGGCATGTTGCACCAGAGAGAAAAGCCCCCTTTGCTGCACTTAAAAATCAGCTTGGATAAGCTTGTAAAATGTAAAGAAGAAGATGGGGGGAACTTCATTCAAATGCTACACACCTCTTCAGTCTTAGGCCACCTCAGCTTTTAGTTACCAGTAAAAATGCTCCGTGGTTGCAGGAACAGGTTAAAAAGCACCCCAGATCATGTTGGGCTTTGTGTTTTGTGTTGACGCAGAATTGTGTTTACGCAGATGCAAAAAACATGGATGTAAGAAATAGCTTTAAAAGGTTAGAGTAGACGGGTAGAGCAACCCCCTCAGCGACTCACGAGTAGACCCCAGCTGCCATACATGCGAATTGGTTTACCCATGAGTAGACCCTGGTAGCCTTACTCACGAGTAGACCCCGCTCAGCTTATGCCTGAGTAGACCACGGGTGGCTTACTCTTGAGTAGACCCCAGTTGGCTTACTCGTGAGTAGACACCCTGTCCGCTACTCACGCCTGTCGGCTTGTTGAATAATCCCCTCCATGCTGTTTGAGCAAAGGCTTCTCCCAAAACCTTCCTATGCTATTGTTAGTACTAAAGGTGCCACCACGAACGCACTTATCGACAGAGCTTCAATCAACCCCTCACGTGGAAATCCCAGGGAAATTCTCCTGCTTTTGCAAGTGAAAAAGAGTAGGAAAAACTGCCATGTGCAAGCTTACACGTGGTGATAAAACGAGAAGTTTCTGAACAGATGAGGAATGTTGCACCAGAGAGAAAAGCCCCCTTTGCTGCACTTAAAAATCAGCTTGGATAAGCTTGTAAAATGTAAAGAAGAAGAAGGGGGGAACTTCATTCAAATGCAACACACCTCTTCAGTCTTAAGCCCCCTCAGCTTTTAGTTAACAGTAAAAATGCTCAGTGGTTGCAGGAACAGGTTAAAAAGATCATGTTGGGCTTTGTGTTTTGTGTTGACGCAGAATAGTGTTTACGCAGATGCAAAAAACATGGATGTAAGAAATAGCTTTAAAAGGTTAGAGTAGACGGGTAGAGCAACCCCCTCAGCGACTCACGAGTAGACCCCAGCTGCCATACATGCGAATTGGTTTACCCATGAGTAGACACTGGTAGCCTTACTCACGAGTAGACCCCGCTCAGCTTATGCCTGAGTAGACCACGGGTGGCTTACTCTTGAGTAGACCCCAGTTGGCTTACTCGTGAGTAGACACCCTGTCCGCTACTCACGCCTGTCGGCTTGTTGAATAATCCCCTCCATGCTGTTTGAGCAAAGGCTTCTCCCAAAACCTTCCTATGCTATTGTTAGTACTAAAGGTGCCACCACGAACGCACTTATCGACAGAGCTTCAATCAACCCCTCACGTGGAAATCCCAGGGAAATTCTCCTGCTTTTGCAAGTGAAAAAGAGTAGGAAAAACTGCCATGTGCAAGCTTACACGTGGTGATAAAACGAGAAGTTTCTGAACAGATGAGGCATGTTGCACCAGAGAGAAAAGCCCCCTTTGCTGCACTTAAAAATCAGCTTGGATAAGCTTGTAAAATGTAAAGAAGAAGATGGGGGGAACTTCATTCAAATGCTACACACCTCTTCAGTCTTAGGCCCCCTCAGCTTTTAGTTACCAGTAAAAATGCTCCGTGGTTGCAGGAACAGGTTAAAAAGCACCCCAGATCATGTTGGGCTTTGTGTTTTGTGTTGACGCAGAATAGTGTACACGCAGATGCAAAAAACATGGATGTAAGAAATACCTTTAAAAGGTTAGAGTAGACGGGTAGAGCAACCCCCTCAGCGACTCACGAGTAGACCCCAGCTGCCATACATGCGAATTGGTTTACCCATGAGTAGACCCTGGTAGCCTTACTCACGAGTAGACCCCGCTCAGCTTATGCCTGAGTAGACCACGGGTGGCTTACTCTTGAGTAGACCCCAGTTGGCTTACTCGTGAGTAGACACCCTGTCCGCTACTCACACCTGTCGGCTTGTTGAATAATCCCCTCCAAGCTGTTTGAGCAAAGGCTTCTCCCAAAACCTTCCTATGCTATTGTTAGTACTAAAGGTGCCACCACGAACGCACTTATCGACAGAGCTTCAATCAACCCCTCACGTGGAAATCCCAGGGAAATTCTCCTGCTTTTGCAAGTGAAAAAGAGTAGGAAAAACTGCCATGTGCAAGCTTACACGTGGTGATAAAACGAGAAGTTTCTGAACAGATGAGGCATGTTGCACCAGAGAGAAAAGCCCCCTTTGCTGCACTTAAAAATCAGCTTGGATAAGCTTGTAAAATGTAAAGAAGAAGATGGGGGGAACTTCATTCAAATGCTACACACCTCTTCAGTCTTAGGCCACCTCAGCTTTTAGTTACCAGTAAAAATGCTCCGTGGTTGCAGGAACAGGTTAAAAAGCACCCCAGATCATGTTGGGCTTTGTGTTTTGTGTTGACGCAGAATTGTGTTTACGCAGATGCAAAAAACATGGATGTAAGAAATACCTTTAAAAGGTTAGAGTAGACGGGTAGAGCAACCCCCTCAGCGACTCACGAGTAGACCCCAGCTGCCATACATGCGGATTGGTTTACTCGTGAGTAGACCCTGGCAGCCTTACTCACGAGTAGACCCCGCTCAGCTTATGCCTGAGTAGACCACGGGTGGCTTACTCTTGAGTAGACCCCAGTTGGTTTACTCGTGAGTAGACACCCTGTCCGCTACTCACGCCTGTCGGCTTGTTGAATAATCCCCTCCATGCTGTTTGAGCAAAGGCGTCTCCCAAAACCTTCCTATGCTATTGTTAGTACTAAAGGTGCCACCACGAACGCACTTATCGACCGAGCTTCAATGAACCCCTCACGTGGAAATCCCAGGGAAATTCTCCTGCTTTTGCAAGTGAAAAAGAGTAGGAAAAACTGCCATGTGCAAGCTTACACGTGGTGATAAAACGAGAAGTTTCTGAACAGATGAGGCATGTTGCACCAGAGAGAAAAGCCCCCTTTGCTGCACTTAAAAATCAGCTTGGATAAGCTTGTAAAATGTAAAGAAGAAGATGGGGGGAACTTCATTCAAATGCTACACACCTCTTCAGTCTTAGGCCCCCTCAGCTTTTAGTTACCAGTAAAAATGCTCCGTGGTTGCAGGAACAGGTTAAAAAGCACCCCAGATCATGTTGGGCTTTGTGTTTTGTGTTGACGCAGAATTGTGTTTACGCAGATGCAAAAAACATGGATGTAAGAAATACCTTTAAAAGGTTAGAGTAGACGGGTAGAGCAACCCCCTCAGCGACTCACGAGTAGACCCCAGCTGCCATACATGCGAATTGGTTTACTCATGAGTAGACCCTGGTAGCCTTACTCACGAGTAGACCCCGCTCAGCTTATGCCTGAGTAGACCACGGGTGGCTTACTCTTGAGTAGACCCCAGTTGGTTTACTCGTGAGTAGACACCCTGTCTGCTACTCACGCCTGTCGGCTTGTTGAATAATCCCCTCCATGCTGTTTGAGCAAAGGCTTCTCCCAAAACCTTCCTATGCTATTGTTAGTACTAAAGGTGCCACCACGAACGCACTTATCGACAGAGCTTCAATCAACCCCTCACGTGGAAATCCCAGGGAAATTCTCCTGCTTTTGCAAGTGAAAAAGAGTAGGAAAAACTGCCATGTGCAAGCTTACACGTGGTGATAAAACGAGAAGTTTCTGAACAGATGAGGCATGTTGCACCAGAGAGAAAAGCCCCCTTTGCTGCACTTAAAAATCAGCTTGGATAAGCTTGTAAAATGTAAAGAAGAAGATGGGGGGAACTTCATTCAAATGCTACACACCTCTTCAGTCTTAGGCCCCCTCAGCTTTTAGTTACCAGTAAAAATGCTCCGTGGTTGCAGGAACAGGTTAAAAAGCACCCCAGATCATGTTGGGCTTTGTGTTTTGTGTTGACGCAGAATTGTGTTTACGCAGATGCAAAAAACATGGATGTAAGAAATACCTTTAAAAGGTTAGAGTAGACGGGTAGAGCAACCCCCTCAGCGACTCACGAGTAGACCCCAGCTGCCATACATGCGAATTGGTTTACTCATGAGTAGACCCTGGTAGCCTTACTCACGAGTAGACCCCGCTCAGCTTATGCCTGAGTAGACCACGGGTGGCTTACTCTTGAGTAGAACCCAGTTGGCTTACTCGTGAGTAGACACCCTGTCCGCTACTCACGCCTGTCGGCTTGTTGAATAATCCCCTCCATGCTGTTTGAGCAAAGGCTTCTCCCAAAACCTTCCTATGCTATTGTTAGTACTAAAGGTGCCACCACGAACGCACTTATCGACCGAGCTTCAATGAACCCCTCACGTGGAAATCCCAGGGAAATTCTCCTGCTTTTGCAAGTGAAAAAGAGTAGGAAAAACTGCCATGTGCAAGCTTACACGTGGTGATAAAACGAGAAGTTTCTGAACAGATGAGGCATGTTGCACCAGAGAGAAAAGCCCCCTTTGCTGCACTTAAAAATCAGCTTGGATAAGCTTGTAAAATGTAAAGAAGAAGATGGGGGGAACTTCATTCAAATGCTACACACCTCTTCAGTCTTAGGCCACCTCAGCTTTTAGTTACCAGTAAAAATGCTCCGTGGTTGCAGGAACAGGTTAAAAAGCACCCCAGATCATGTTGGGCTTTGTGTTTTGTGTTGACGCAGAATAGTGTTTACGCAGATGCAAAAAACATGGATGTAAGAAATAGCTTTAAAAGGTTAGAGTAGACGGGTAGAGCAACCCCCTCAGCGACTCACGAGTAGACCCCAGCTGCCATACATGCGAATTGGTTTACCCATGAGTAGACCCTGGTAGCCTTACTCACGAGTAGACCCCGCTCAGCTTATGCCTGAGTAGACCACGGGTGGCTTACTCTTGAGTAGACCCCAGTTGGCTTACTCGTGAGTAGACACCCTGTCCGCTACTCACGCCTGTCGGCTTGTTGAATAATCCCCTCCATGCTGTTTGAGCAAAGGCTTCTCCCAAAACCTTCCTATGCTATTGTTAGTACTAAAGGTGCCACCACGAACGCACTTATCGACAGAGCTTCAATCAACCCCTCACGTGGAAATCCCAGGGAAATTCTCCTGCTTTTGCAAGTGAAAAAGAGTAGGAAAAACTGCCATGTGCAAGCTTACACGTGGTGATAAAACGAAAAGTTTCTGAACAGATGAGGCATGTTGCACCAGAGAGAAAAGCCCCCTTTGCTGCACTTAAAAATCAGCTTGGATAAGCTTGTAAAATGTAAAGAAGAAGATGGGGGGAACTTCATTCAAATGCTACACACCTCTTCAGTCTTAGGCCACCTCAGCTTTTAGTTACCAGTAAAAATGCTCCGTGGTTGCAGGAACAGGTTAAAAAGCACCCCAGATCATGTTGGGCTTTGTGTTTTGTGTTGACGCAGAATTGTGTTTACGCAGATGCAAAAAACATGGATGTAAGAAATAGCTTTAAAAGGTTAGAGTAGACGGGTAGAGCAACCCCCTCAGCGACTCACGAGTAGACCCCAGCTGCCATACATGCGAATTGGTTTACTCGTGAGTAGACCCTGGCAGCCTTACTCACGAGTAGACCCCGCTCAGCTTATGCCTGAGTAGACCACGGGTGGCTTACTCTTGAGTAACCCCCCGCTCAGCTTACTCGTGAGTAGACACCCTGTCCGCTACTCACGCCTGTCGGCTTGTTGAATAATCCCCTCCATGCTGTTTGAGCAAAGGCTTCTCCCAAAACCTTCCTATGCTATTGTTAGTACTAAAGGTGCCACCACGAACGCACTTATCGACAGAGCTTCAATCAACCCCTCACGTGGAAATCCCAGGGAAATTCTCCTGCTTTTGCAAGTGAAAAAGAGTAGGAAAAACTGCCATGTGCAAGCTTACACGTGGTGATAAAACGAGAAGTTTCTGAACAGATGAGGCATGTTGCACCAGAGAGAAAAGCCCCCTTTGCTGCACTTAAAAATCAGCTTGGATAAGCTTGTAAAATGTAAAGAAGAAGATGGGGGGAACTTCATTCAAATGCTACACACCTCTTCAGTCTTAGGCCCCCTCAGCTTTTAGTTACCAGTAAAAATGCTCCGTGGTTGCAGGAACAGGTTAAAAAGCACCCCAGATCATGTTGGGCTTTGTGTTTTGTGTTGACGCAGAATTGTGTTTACGCAGATGCAAAAAACATGGATGTAAGAAATACCTTTAAAAGGTTAGAGTAGACGGGTAGAGCAACCCCCTCAGCGACTCACGAGTAGACCCCAGCTGCCATACATGCGGAGTGGTTTACTCGTGAGTAGACCCTGGCAGCCTTACTCACGAGTAGACCCCGCTCAGCTTATGCCTGAGTAGACCACGGGTGGCTTACTCTTGAGTAGACCCCCAGTTGGTTTACTCGTGAGTAGACACCCTGTCCGCTACTCACGCCTGTCGGCTTGTTGAATAATCCCCTCCATGCTGTTTGAGCAAAGGCTTCTCCCAAAACCTTCCTATGCTATTGTTAGTACTAAAGGTGCCACCACGAACGCACTTATCGACCGAGCTTCAATGAACCCCTCACGTGGAAATCCCAGGGAAATTCTCCTGCTTTTGCAAGTGAAAAAGAGTAGGAAAAACTGCCATGTGCAAGCTTACACGTGGTGATAAAACGAGAAGTTTCTGAACAGATGAGGCATGTTGCACCAGAGAGAAAAGCCCCCTTTGCTGCACTTAAAAATCAGCTTGGATAAGCTTGTAAAATGTAAAGAAGAAGATGGGGGGAACTTCATTCAAATGCTACACACCTCTTCAGTCTTAGGCCCCCTCAGCTTTTAGTTACCAGTAAAAATGCTCCGTGGTTGCAGGAACAGGTTAAAAAGCACCCCAGATCATGTTGGGCTTTGTGTTTTGTGTTGACGCAGAATTGTGTTTACGCAGATGCAAAAAACATGGATGTAAGAAATACCTTTAAAAGGTTAGAGTAGACGGGTAGAGCAACCCCCTCAGCGACTCACGAGTAGACCCCAGCTGCCATACATGCGAATTGGTTTACTCATGAGTAGACCCTGGTAGCCTTACTCACGAGTAGACCCCGCTCAGCTTATGCCTGAGTAGACCACGGGTGGCTTACTCTTGAGTAGACCCCAGTTGGTTTACTCGTGAGTAGACACCCTGTCCGCTACTCACGCCTGTCGGCTTGTTGAATAATCCCCTCCATGCTGTTTGAGCAAAGGCTTCTCCCAAAACCTTCCTATGCTATTGTTAGTACTAAAGGTGCCACCATGAACGCACTTATCGACAGAGCTTCAATCAACCCCTCACGTGGAAATCCCAGGGAAATTCTCCTGCTTTTGCAAGTGAAAAAGAGTAGGAAAAACTGCCATGTGCAAGCTTACACGTGGTGATAAAACGAGAAGTTTCTGAACAGATGAGGCATGTTGCACCAGAGAGAAAAGCCCCCTTTGCTGCACTTAAAAATCAGCTTGGATAAGCTTGTAAAATGTAAAGAAGAAGATGGGGGGAACTTCATTCAAATGCTACACACCTCTTCAGTCTTAGGCCCCCTCAGCTTTTAGTTACCAGTAAAAATGCTCCGTGGTTGCAGGAACAGGTTAAAAAGCACCCCAGATCATGTTGGGCTTTGTGTTTTGTGTTGACGCAGAATTGTGTTTACGCAGATGCAAAAAACATGGATGTAAGAAATAGCTTTAAAAGGTTAGAGTAGACGGGTAGAGCAACCCCCTCAGCGACTCACGAGTAGACCCCAGCTGCCATACATGCGAATTGGTTTACCCATGAGTAGACCCTGGCAGCCTTACTCACGAGTAGACCCCGCTCAGCTTATGCCTGAGTAGACCACGGGTGGCTTACTCTTGAGTAGACCCCAGTTGGTTTACTCGTGAGTAGACACCCTGTCCGCTACTCACGCCTGTCGGCTTGTTGAATAATCCCCTCCATGCTGTTTGAGCAAAGGCTTCTCCCAAAACCTTCCTATGCTATTGTTAGTACTAAAGGTGCCACCACGAACGCACTTATCGACAGAGCTTCAATCAACCCCTCACGTGGAAATCCCAGGGAAATTCTCCTGCTTTTGCAAGTGAAAGGGTTAGGGTCTACTCACGAGTAAGCCAACTGGGGTCTACTCACGAGTAAGCTGAGCGGGGGTCTACTCAAGAGTAAGCCACCCGTGGTCTACTCAGGCATAAGCTGAGCGGGGTCTATTCGTGAGTAAGGCTACCAGGGTCTACTCATGAGTAAACCAATTCGCATGTATGGCAGCTGGGGTCTACTCGTGAGTCGCTGAGGGGGTTGCTCTACCCGTCTACTCTAACCTTTTAAACGTATTTCTTACATCCATGTTTTTTGCATCTGCGTAAACACAATTCTGCGTCAACACAAAACACAAAGCCCAACATGATCTGGGGTGCTTTTTAACCTGTTCCTGCAACCACGGAGCATTTTTACTGGTAACTAAAAGCTGAGGGGGCCTAAGACTGAAGAGGTGTGTAGCATTTGAATGAAGTTCCCCCCATCTTCTTCTTTACATTTTACAAGCTTATCCAAGCTGATTTTTAAGTGCAGCAAAGGGGCCTTTTCTCTCTGGTGCAACATGCCTCATCTGTTCAGAAACTTCTCGTTTTATCACCACGTGTAAGCTTGCACATGGCAGTTTTTCCTACTCTTTTTCACTTGCAAAAGCAGGAGAATTTCCCTGGGATTTCCACGTGAGGGGTTGATTGAAGCTCTGTCGATAAGTGCGTTCGTGGTGGCACCTTTAGTACTCACAATAGCATAGGAAGGTTTTGGGAGAAGCCTTTGCTCAAACAGCATGGAGGGGATTATTCAACAAGCCGACAGGCGTGAGTAGCGGACAGGGTGTCTACTCACGAGTAAGCCAACTGGGGTCTACTCAAGAGTAAGCCACCCGTGGTCTACTCAGGCATAAGCTGAGCGGGGTCTACTCGTGAGTAAGGCTACCAGGGTCTACTCACGAGTAAACCAATTCGCATGTATGGCAGCTGGGGTCTACTCGTGAGTCGCTGAGGGGGTTGCTCTACCCGTCTACTCTAACCTTTTAAAGCTATTTCTTACATCCATGTTTTTTGCATCTGCGTAAACACTATTCTGCATGAACACAAAACACAAAGCCCAACATGATCTGGGGTGCTTTTTAACCTGTTCCTGCAACCACGGAGCATTTTTACTGGTAACTAAAAGCTGAGGGGGCCTAAGACTGAAGAGGTGTGTAGCATTTGAATGAAGTTCCCCCCATCTTCTTCTTTACATTTTACAAGCTTATCCAAGCTGATTTTTAAGTGCAGCAAAGGGGGCTTTTCTCTCTGGTGCAACATGCCTCATCTGTTCAGAAACTTCTCGTTTTATCACCACGTGTAAGCTTGCACATGGCAGTTTTTCCTACTCTTTTTCACTTGCAAAAGCAGGAGAATTTCCCTGGGATTTCCACGTGAGGGGTTGATTGAAGCTCTGTCGATAAGTGCGTTAGTGGTGGCACCTTTAGTACTAACAATAGCATAGGAAGGTTTTGGGAGAAGCCTTTGCTCAAACAGCATGGAGGGGATTATTCAACAAGCCGACAGGCGTGAGTAGCGGACAGGGTGTCTACTCAAGAGTAAGCCACCCGTGGTCTACTCAGGCATAAGCTGAGCGGGGTCTACTCGTGAGTAAGGCTACCAGGGTCTAGTCACGTGTAAACCAATTCGCATGTATGGCAGCTGGGGTCTACTCGTGAGTCGCTGAGGGGGTTGCTCTACCCGTCTACTCTAACCTTTTAAAGCTATTTCTTACATCCATGTTTTTTGCATCTGCGTAAACACAATTCTGCGTCAACACAAAACACAAAGCCCAACATGATCTGGGGTGCTTTTTAACCTGTTCCTGCAACCACGGAGCATTTTTACTGGTAACTAAAAGCTGAGGGGGCCTAAGACTGAAGAGGTGTTAGCATTTGAATGAAGTTCCCCCCATCTTCTTCTTTACATTTTACGAGCCTATCCAAGCTGATTTTTAAGTGCAGCAAAGGGGCCTTTTCTCTCTGGTGCAACATGCCTCATCTGCTCAGAAACTTCTCGTTTTATCACCACGTGTAAGCTTGCACATGGCAGTTTTTCCTACTCTTTTTCACTTGCAAAAGCAGGAGAATTTCCCTGGGATTTCCACGTGAGGGGTTGATTGAAGCTCTGTCGATAAGTGCGTTCGTGGTGGCACCTTTAGAAATGCCACCTTACAGGAAGTGAGAGCTCCTAGGGGGAAGAAATGCCACCTTACAGGAAGTGAGAATTCCCAGGGAGAAGAAATGCCACCGTACAGGAAGTGAGAACTCCCAGGGAGAAGAAATGCCACCGTACAGGAAGTGAGAGCTCCCAGGGCGAAGAAATGCCACCTTATAGGAAGTGAGAGCTCCCGGGGAGAAGAAATGCCACCTTACAGGAAGTGAGAGCTCCCGGGGAGAAGAAATGCCACCATACAGGAAGTAAGAGCTCCTGGGGGGAAGAAATGCCACCATATAGGTGAGATCTCCTGGGGAGAAGAAATGCCACTGTACAGGAAGTGAGAACTCCCAGGGAGAAGAAATGCCACCGTACAGGAAGTGAGAGCTCCCAGGGAGAAGAAATGCCACCTTACAGGAAGTGAGAGCTCCCGGGGAGAAGAAATGCCACCGTACAGGAAGTAAGAGCTCCTGGGGGGAAGAAATGCCACCTTACAGGAAGTGAGAACTCCCAGGGAGAAGAAATGCCACCATACAGGAAGTGAGAGCTCCTGGGGGGAAGAAATGCCACCTTACAGGAAGTGAGAACTCCCAGGGAGAAGAAATGCCACCGTACAGGAAGTGAGAACTGCCAGGGAGAAGAAATGCCACCTTACAGGAAGTGAGAGTTCCCGGGGAGAAGAAATGCCACCTTACAGGAAGTGAGAGCTCCTGGGGGGAAGAAATGCCACCTTACAGGAAGTGAGAACTCCCAGGGAGAAGAAATGCCACCGTACAGGAAGTGAGAACTCCCGGGGAGAAGAAATGCCACCTTACAGGAAGTGAGAGCTCCCGGGGAGAAGAAATGCCACCATACAGGAAGTAAGAGCTCCTGGGGGGAAGAAATGCCACCATATAAGTAAGATCTCCTGGGGAGAAGAAATGCCACCGTACAGGAAGTGAGAGCTCCCAGGGAGAAGAAATGCCACCATACAGGAAGTAAGAGCTCCTGGGGGAACTAATGCCACCATATAAGTAAGATCTCCTGGGGAGAAGAAATGCCACCGTACAGGAAGTGAGAGCTCCCAGGGAGAAGAAATGCCACCACACAGGAAGTAAGAGCTCCTGGGTGGAAGAAATGCCACCATATAAGTAAGATATCCTGGGGAGAAGAAATGCCACCGTACAGGAAGTGAGAGCTCCCAGGGAGAAGAAATGCCACCACACAGGAAGTAAGAGCTCCTGGGGGGAAGAAATGCCACCATATAAGTAAGATCTCCTGGGGAGAAGAAATGCCACCATACATGAAGTGAGACCTCCCGGGGAGAAGAAATGCCACCATATAAGTGAGATCTCCTGGGGAGAAGAAATGCCACCGTACAGGAAGTGAGAACTCCCAGGGAGAAGAAATGCCAACGTACAGGAAGTGAGAGCTCCCAGGGAGAAGAAATGCCACCTTACAGGAAGTGAGAGCTCCCGGGGAGAAGAAATGCCACCATATAAGTAAGATCTCCTGGGGAGAAGAAATGCCACCGTACAGGAAGTGAGAACTCCCAGGGAGAAGAAATGCCACCGTACAGGAAGTAGGAGCTCCTGGGGGGAAGAAATGCCACCTTACAGGAAGTGAGAACTCCCGGGGAGAAGAAATGCCACCATATAAGTGAGATCTCCTGGGGAGAAGAAATGCCACCTTACAGGAAGTGAGAGCTCCCGGGGAGAAGAAATGCCACCGTACAGGAAGTAAGAGCTCCTGGGGGGAAGAAATGCCACCTTACAGGAAGTGAGAACTCCCAGGGAAAAGAAATGCCTCCGTACAGGAAGTAAGAGCTCCCGGGGAGAAGAAATGCCACCTTACAGGAAGTGAGAGCTCCCGGGTAGAAGAAATGCCACCATATAAGTGAGATCTCCTGGGGAGAAGAAATGCCACCTCACAGGAAGTGAGAGCTCCCGGGGAGAAGAAATGCCACCGTACAGGAAGTAAGAGCTCCTGGGGGGAAGAAATGCCACCTTACAGGAAGTGAGAACTCCCAGGGAAAAGAAATGCCACCGTACAGGAAGTGAGAATTCCCAGGGAGAAGAAATGCCACCTTACAGGAAGTGAGAGCTCCCGGGGAGAAGAAATGCCACCGTACAGGAAGTAAGAGCTCCTGGGGGGAAGAAATGCCACCTTACAGGAAGTGAGAACTCCCAAAGAGAAGAAATGCCACAGTACATGAAGTGAGAATTCCCAGGGAGAAGAAATGCCACCTTACAGGAAGTGAGAGCTCCTGGGGGGAAGAAATGCCACCTTACAGGAAGTGAGAGCTCCCGGGGAGAAGAAATGCCAACTTACAGGAAGTGAGAGCTCCTGGGGGGAAGAAATGCCACCTTACAGGAAGTGAGAACTCCCAGGGAGAAGAAATGCCACCGTACAGGAAGTGAGAACTCCCGGGGAGAAGAAATGCCACCTTACAGGAAGTGAGAACTCCCAGGGAGAAGAAATGCCACCGTACAGGAAGTGAGAACTCCCGGGGAGAAGAAATGCCACCTTACAGGAAGTGAGAGCTCCCGGGGAGAAGAAATGCCACCATACAGGAAGTAAGAGCTCCTGGGGGGAAGAAATGCCACCATATAAGTAAGATCTCCTGGGGAGAAGAAATGCCACCGTACAGGAAGTGAGAGCTCCCAGGGAGAAGAAATGCCACCATACAGGAAGTAAGAGCTCCTGGGGGAACTAATGCCACCATATAAGTAAGATCTCCTGGGGAGAAGAAATGCCACCGTACAGGAAGTGAGAGCTCCCAGGGAGAAGAAATGCCACCACACAGGAAGTAAGAGCTCCTGGGTGGAAGAAATGCCACCATATAAGTAAGATATCCTGGGGAGAAGAAATGCCACCGTACAGGAAGTGAGAGCTCCCAGGGAGAAGAAATGCCACCACACAGGAAGTAAGAGCTCCTGGGGGGAAGAAATGCCACCATATAAGTAAGATCTCCTGGGGAGAAGAAATGCCACCATACATGAAGTGAGACCTCCCGGGGAGAAGAAATGCCACCATATAAGTGAGATCTCCTGGGGAGAAGAAATGCCACCGTACAGGAAGTGAGAACTCCCAGGGAGAAGAAATGCCAACGTACAGGAAGTGAGAGCTCCCAGGGAGAAGAAATGCCACCTTACAGGAAGTGAGAGCTCCCGGGGAGAAGAAATGCCACCATATAAGTAAGATCTCCTGGGGAGAAGAAATGCCACCGTACAGGAAGTGAGAACTCCCAGGGAGAAGAAATGCCACCGTACAGGAAGTAGGAGCTCCTGGGGGGAAGAAATGCCACCTTACAGGAAGTGAGAACTCCCGGGGAGAAGAAATGCCACCATATAAGTGAGATCTCCTGGGGAGAAGAAATGCCACCTTACAGGAAGTGAGAGCTCCCGGGGAGAAGAAATGCCACCGTACAGGAAGTAAGAGCTCCTGGGGGGAAGAAATGCCACCTTACAGGAAGTGAGAACTCCCAGGGAAAAGAAATGCCTCTGTACAGGAAGTAAGAGCTCCCGGGGAGAAGAAATGCCACCTTACAGGAAGTGAGAGCTCCCGGGTAGAAGAAATGCCACCATATAAGTGAGATCTCCTGGGGAGAAGAAATGCCACCTCACAGGAAGTGAGAGCTCCCGGGGAGAAGAAATGCCACCGTACAGGAAGTAAGAGCTCCTGGGGGGAAGAAATGCCACCTTACAGGAAGTGAGAACTCCCAGGGAAAAGAAATGCCACCGTACAGGAAGTGAGAATTCCCAGGGAGAAGAAATGCCACCTTACAGGAAGTGAGAGCTCCCGGGGAGAAGAAATGCCACCGTACAGGAAGTAAGAGCTCCTGGGGGGAAGAAATGCCACCTTACAGGAAGTGAGAACTCCCAAAGAGAAGAAATGCCACAGTACATGAAGTGAGAATTCCCAGGGAGAAGAAATGCCACCTTACAGGAAGTGAGAGCTCCTGGGGGGAAGAAATGCCACCTTACAGGAAGTGAGAGCTCCCGGGGAGAAGAAATGCCAACTTACAGGAAGTGAGAGCTCCTGGGGGGAAGAAATGCCACCTTACAGGAAGTGAGAACTCCCAGGGAGAAGAAATGCCACCGTACAGGAAGTGAGAGCTCCCGGGGAGAAGAAATGCCACCTTACAGGACGTGAGAGCTCCCAGGGAGAAGAAATGCCACCATACAGGAAGTAAGAGCTCCTGGGGGGAAGAAATGCCACCATATAAGTGAGATCTCCTGGGGAGAAACAATGCCACCGTACAGGAAGTGAGAACTCCCAGGGAGAAGAAATGCCACCGTACAGGAAGTGAGAGCTCCCAGGGAGAAGAAATGCCACCTTACAGGAAGTGAGAGCTCCCGGGGAGAAGAAATGCCACCATATAAGTAAGATCTCCTGGGGAGAAGAAATGCCACCATACATGAAGTGAGACCTCCCGGGGAGAAGAAATGCCACCATATAAGTGAGATCTCCTGGGGAGAAGAAATGCCACCGTACAGGAAGTGAGAACTCCCAGGGAGAAGAAATGCCAACGTACAGGAAGTGAGAGCTCCCAGGGAGAAGAAATGCCACCTTACAGGAAGTGAGAGCTCCCGGGGAGAAGAAATGCCACCATATAAGTAAGATCTCCTGGGGAGAAGAAATGCCACCGTACAGGAAGTGAGAACTCCCAGGGAGAAGAAATGCCACCGTACAGGAAGTAGGAGCTCCTGGGGGGAAGAAATGCCACCTTACAGGAAGTGAGAACTCCCGGGGAGAAGAAATGCCACCATATAAGTGAGATCTCCTGGGGAGAAGAAATGCCACCTTACAGGAAGTGAGAGCTCCCGGGGAGAAGAAATGCCACCGTACAGGAAGTAAGAGCTCCTGGGGGGAAGAAATGCCACCTTACAGGAAGTGAGAACTCCCAGGGAAAAGAAATGCCTCCGTACAGGAAGTAAGAGCTCCCGGGGAGAAGAAATGCCACCTTACAGGAAGTGAGAGCTCCCGGGGAGAAGAAATGCCACCTTACAGGAAGTGAGAGCTCCCGGGGAGAAGAAATGCCACCGTACAGGAAGTGAGAACTCCCAAAGAGAAGAAATGCCACAGTACATGAAGTGAGAATTCCCAGGGAGAAGAAATGCCACCTTACAGGAAGTGAGAGCTCCTGGGGGGAAGAAATGCCACCTTACAGGAAGTGAGAGCTCCCGGGGAGAAGAAATGCCAACTTACAGGAAGTGAGAGCTCCTGGGGGGAAGAAATGCCACCTTACAGGAAGTGAGAACTCCCAGGGAGAAGAAATGCCACCGTACAGGAAGTGAGAACTCCCGGGGAGAAGAAATGCCACCTTACAGGAAGTGAGAACTCCCAGGGAGAAGAAATGCCACCGTACAGGAAGTGAGAACTCCCGGGGAGAAGAAATGCCACCTTACAGGAAGTGAGAGCTCCCGGGGAGAAGAAATGCCACCATACAGGAAGTAAGAGCTCCTGGGGGGAAGAAATGCCACCATATAAGTAAGATCTCCTGGGGAGAAGAAATGCCACCGTACAGGAAGTGAGAGCTCCCAGGGAGAAGAAATGCCACCATACAGGAAGTAAGAGCTCCTGGGGGAACTAATGCCACCATATAAGTAAGATCTCCTGGGGAGAAGAAATGCCACCGTACAGGAAGTGAGAGCTCCCAGGGAGAAGAAATGCCACCACACAGGAAGTAAGAGCTCCTGGGTGGAAGAAATGCCACCATATAAGTAAGATATCCTGGGGAGAAGAAATGCCACCGTACAGGAAGTGAGAGCTCCCAGGGAGAAGAAATGCCACCACACAGGAAGTAAGAGCTCCTGGGGGGAAGAAATGCCACCATATAAGTAAGATCTCCTGGGGAGAAGAAATGCCACCATACATGAAGTGAGACCTCCCGGGGAGAAGAAATGCCACCATATAAGTGAGATCTCCTGGGGAGAAGAAATGCCACCGTACAGGAAGTGAGAACTCCCAGGGAGAAGAAATGCCAACGTACAGGAAGTGAGAGCTCCCAGGGAGAAGAAATGCCACCTTACAGGAAGTGAGAGCTCCCGGGGAGAAGAAATGCCACCATATAAGTAAGATCTCCTGGGGAGAAGAAATGCCACCGTACAGGAAGTGAGAACTCCCAGGGAGAAGAAATGCCACCGTACAGGAAGTAGGAGCTCCTGGGGGGAAGAAATGCCACCTTACAGGAAGTGAGAACTCCCGGGGAGAAGAAATGCCACCATATAAGTGAGATCTCCTGGGGAGAAGAAATGCCACCTTACAGGAAGTGAGAGCTCCCGGGGAGAAGAAATGCCACCGTACAGGAAGTAAGAGCTCCTGGGGGGAAGAAATGCCACCTTACAGGAAGTGAGAACTCCCAGGGAAAAGAAATGCCTCCGTACAGGAAGTAAGAGCTCCCGGGGAGAAGAAATGCCACCTTACAGGAAGTGAGAGCTCCCGGGTAGAAGAAATGCCACCATATAAGTGAGATCTCCTGGGGAGAAGAAATGCCACCTCACAGGAAGTGAGAGCTCCCGGGGAGAAGAAATGCCACCGTACAGGAAGTAAGAGCTCCTGGGGGGAAGAAATGCCACCTTACAGGAAGTGAGAACTCCCAGGGAAAAGAAATGCCACCGTACAGGAAGTGAGAATTCCCAGGGAGAAGAAATGCCACCTTACAGGAAGTGAGAGCTCCCGGGGAGAAGAAATGCCACCGTACAGGAAGTAAGAGCTCCTGGGGGGAAGAAATGCCACCTTACAGGAAGTGAGAACTCCCAAAGAGAAGAAATGCCACAGTACATGAAGTGAGAATTCCCAGGGAGAAGAAATGCCACCTTACAGGAAGTGAGAGCTCCTGGGGGGAAGAAATGCCACCTTACAGGAAGTGAGAGCTCCCGGGGAGAAGAAATGCCAACTTACAGGAAGTGAGAGCTCCTGGGGGGAAGAAATGCCACCTTACAGGAAGTGAGAACTCCCAGGGAGAAGAAATGCCACCGTACAGGAAGTGAGAGCTCCCGGGGAGAAGAAATGCCACCTTACAGGACGTGAGAGCTCCCAGGGAGAAGAAATGCCACCATACAGGAAGTAAGAGCTCCTGGGGGGAAGAAATGCCACCATATAAGTGAGATCTCCTGGGGAGAAACAATGCCACCGTACAGGAAGTGAGAACTCCCAGGGAGAAGAAATGCCACCGTACAGGAAGTGAGAGCTCCCAGGGAGAAGAAATGCCACCTTACAGGAAGTGAGAGCTCCCGGGGAGAAGAAATGCCACCGTACAGGAAGTAAGAGCTCCTGGGGGGAAGAAATGCCACCTTACAGGAAGTGAGAACTCCCGGGGAGAAGAAATGCCACCGTACAGGAAGTGAGAACTCCCAGGGAGAAGAAATGCCACCTTACAGGAAGTGAGAGCTCCCGGGGAGAAGAAATGCCACCATACAGGAAGTAAGAGCTCCTGGGGGGAAGAAATGCCACCATATAAGTAAGATCTCCTGGGGAGAAGAAATGCCACCGTACAGGAAGTGAGAGCTCCCAGGGAGAAGAAATGCCACCATACAGGAAGTAAGAGCTCCTGGGGGGAAGAAATGCCACCATATAAGTAAGATCTCCTGGGGAGAAGAAATGCCACCATATAAGTAAGATCTCCTGGGGAGAAGAAATGCCACCTTACAGGAAGTGAGAGCTCCCGGGGAGAAGAAATGCCACCGTACAGGAAGTAAGAGCTCCTGGGGGGAAGAAATTCCACCTTACAGGAAGTGAGAACTCCCAGGGAGAAGAAATGCCACCGTAGAGGAAGTGAGAACTCCCAGGGAGAAGAAATGCCACCTTACAGGAAGTGAGAGCTCCCGGGGAGAAGAAATGCCACCGTACAGGAAGTAAGAGCCCCTGGGGGGAAGAAATGCCACCTTAAAGGAAGTGAGAACTCCCAGGGAGAAGAAATGCCACCGTACAGGAAGTGAGAACTCCCAGGGAGAAGAAATGCCACCGTACAGGAAGTGAGAGCTCCTGGGGGGAAGAAATGCCACCTTACAGGAAGTGAGAGCTCCCGGGGAGAAGAAATGCCACCTTACAGGAAGTGAGAGCTCCCGGGGAGAAGAAATGCCACCATAGAGGAAGTAAGAGCTCCTGGGGGGAAGAAATGCCACCATATAAGTGAGATCTCCTGGGGAGAAGAAATGCCACCGTACAGGAAGTGAGAACTCCCAGGGAGAAGAAATGCCACCGTACAGGAAGTGAGAGCTCCCAGGGAGAAGAAATGCCACCGTACAGGAAGTAAGAGCTCCTGGGGGGAAGAAATGCCACCTTACAGGAAGTGAGAACTCCCAGGGAGAAGAAATGCCACCATACAGGAAGTGAGAGCTCCTGGGGGGAAGAAATGCCACCTTACAGGAAGTGAGAACTCCCAGGGAGAAGAAATGCCACCGTACAGGAAGTGAGAACTCCCAGGGATAAGAAATGCCACCTTACAGGAAGTGAGAGCTCCCGGGGAGAAGAAATGCCACCTTACAGGAAGTGAGAGCTCCTGGGGGGAAGAAATGCCACCTTACAGGAAGTGAGAACTCCCAGGGAGAAGAAATGCCACCGTACAGGAAGTGAGAACTCCCAGGGAGAAGAAATGCCACCTTACAGGAAGTGAGAGCTCCCGGGGAGAAGAAATGCCACCATACAGGAAGTAAGAGCTCCTGGGGGGAAGAAATGCCACCATATAAGTAAGATCTCCTGGGGAGAAGAAATGCCACCGTACAGGAAGTGAGAGCTCCCAGGGAGAAGAAATGCCACCACACAGGAAGTAAGAGCTCCTGGGGGGAAGAAATGCCACCATATAAGTAAGATCTCCTGGGGAGAAGAAATGCCACCATACATGAAGTGAGACCTCCCGGGGAGAAGAAATGCCACCATATAAGTGAGATCTCCTGGGGAGAAGAAATGCCACCGTACAGGAAGTGAGAACTCCCAGGGAGAAGAAATGCCAACGTACAGGAAGTGAGAGCTCCCAGGGAGAAGAAATGCCACCTTACAGGAAGTGAGAGCTCCCGGGGAGAAGAAATGCCACCATATAAGTAAGATCTCCTGGGGAGAAGAAATGCCACCGTACAGGAAGTGAGAACTCCCAGGGAGAAGAAATGCCACCGTACAGGAAGTAAGAGCTCCTGGGGGGAAGAAATGCCACCTTACAGGAAGTGAGAACTCCCGGGGAGAAGAAATGCCACCATATAAGTGAGATCTCCTGGGGAGAAGAAATGCCACCTTACAGGAAGTGAGAGCTCCCGGGGAGAAGAAATGCCACCGTACAGGAAGTAAGAGCTCCTGGGGGGAAGAAATGCCACCTTACAGGAAGTGAGAACTCCCAGGGAGAAGAAATGCCTCCGTACAGGAAGTAAGAGCTCCCGGGGAGAAGAACTGCCACCTTACAGGAAGTGAGAGCTCCCGGGGAGAAGAAATGCCACCATATAAGTGAGATCTCCTGGGGAGAAGAAATGCCACCGTACAGGAAGTGAGAACTCCCAGGGAGAAGAAATGCCAACGTAAAGGAAGTGAGAGCTCCCAGGGAGAAGAAATGCCACCTTACAGGAAGTGAGAGCTCCCGGGGAGAAGAAATGCCACCATATAAGTAAGATCTCCTGGGGAGAAGAAATGCCACCGTACAGGAAGTGAGAACTCCCAGGGAGAAGAAATGCCACCGTACAGGAAGTAAGAGCTCCTGGGGGGAAGAAATGCCACCTTACAGGAAGTGAGAACTCCCGGGGAGAAGAAATGCCACCATATAAGTGAGATCTCCTGGGGAGAAGAAATGCCACCTTACAGGAAGTGAGAGCTCCCGGGGAGAAGAAATGCCACCGTACAGGAAGTAAGAGCTCCTGGGGGGAAGAAATGCCACCTTACAGGAAGTGAGAACTCCCAGGGAGAAGAAATGCCTCCGTACAGGAAGAAAGAGCTCCCGGGGAGAAGAACTGCCACCTTACAGGAAGTGAGAGCTCCCGGGGAGAAGAAATGCCACCATATAAGTGAGATCTCCTGGGGAGAAGAAATGCCACCTTACAGGAAGTGAGAGCTCCCGGGGACAAGAAATGCCACCGTACGTGAAGTAAGAGCTCCTGGGGGGAAGAAATGCCACCTTACAGGAAGTGAGAACTCCCAGGGAGAAGAAATGCCACCGTACAGGAAGTGAGAACTCCCAGGGAGAAGAAATGCCACCATACAGGAGGTGAGAGCTCCCGGGGAGAAGAAATGCCACCTTACAGGAAGTGAGAGCTCCTAGGGGGAAGAAATGCCACCGTACAGGAAGTGAGAGCTCCCGGGGAGAAGAAATGCCACCTTACAGGAAGTGAGAGCTCCCGGGGAGAAGAAATGCCACCATACAGGAAGTAAGAGCTCCTGGGGGGAAGAAATGCCACCATATAGGTGAGATCTCCTGGGGAGAAGAAATGCCACCGTACAGGAAGTGAGAACTCCCAGGGAGAAGAAATGCCACCGTACAGGAAGTGAGAGCTCCCAGGGAGAAGAAATGCCACCTTACAGGAAGTGAGAGCTCCCGGGGAGAAGAAATGCCACCGTACAGGAAGTAAGAGCTCCTGGGGGGAAGAAATGCCACCTTACAGGAAGTGAGAACTCCCAGGGAGAAGAAATGCCACCATACAGGAAGTGAGAGCTCCTGGGGGGAAGAAATGCCACCTTACAGGAAGTGAGAACTCCCAGGGAGAAGAAATGCCACCGTACAGGAAGTGAGAACTGCCAGGGAGAAGAAATGCCACCTTACAGGAAGTGAGAGTTCCCGGGGAGAAGAAATGCCACCTTACAGGAAGTGAGAGCTCCTGGGGGGAAGAAATGCCACCTTACAGGAAGTGAGAACTCCCAGGGAGAAGAAATGCCACCGTACAGGAAGTGAGAACTCCCGGGGAGAAGAAATGCCACCTTACAGGAAGTGAGAGCTCCCGGGGAGAAGAAATGCCACCATACAGGAAGTAAGAGCTCCTGGGGGGAAGAAATGCCACCATATAAGTAAGATCTCCTGGGGAGAAGAAATGCCACCGTACAGGAAGTGAGAGCTCCCAGGGAGAAGAAATGCCACCATACAGGAAGTAAGAGCTCCTGGGGGAACTAATGCCACCATATAAGTAAGATCTCCTGGGGAGAAGAAATGCCACCGTACAGGAAGTGAGAGCTCCCAGGGAGAAGAAATGCCACCACACAGGAAGTAAGAGCTCCTGGGTGGAAGAAATGCCACCATATAAGTAAGATATCCTGGGGAGAAGAAATGCCACCGTACAGGAAGTGAGAGCTCCCAGGGAGAAGAAATGCCACCACACAGGAAGTAAGAGCTCCTGGGGGGAAGAAATGCCACCATATAAGTAAGATCTCCTGGGGAGAAGAAATGCCACCATACATGAAGTGAGACCTCCCGGGGAGAAGAAATGCCACCATATAAGTGAGATCTCCTGGGGAGAAGAAATGCCACCATACAGGAAGTGAGAACTCCCAGGGAGAAGAAATGCCAACGTACAGGAAGTGAGAGCTCCCAGGGAGAAGAAATGCCACCTTACAGGAAGTGAGAGCTCCCGGGGAGAAGAAATGCCACCATATAAGTAAGATCTCCTGGGGAGAAGAAATGCCACCGTACAGGAAGTGAGAACTCCCAGGGAGAAGAAATGCCACCGTACAGGAAGTAGGGGCTCCTGGGGGGAAGAAATGCCACCTTACAGGAAGTGAGAACTCCCGGGGAGAAGAAATGCCACCATATAAGTGAGATCTCCTGGGGAGAAGAAATGCCACCTTACAGGAAGTGAGAGCTCCCGGGGAGAAGAAATGCCACCGTACAGGAAGTAAGAGCTCCTGGGGGGAAGAAATGCCACCTTACAGGAAGTGAGAACTCCCAGGGAGAAGAAATGCCACCATATAAGTGAGATCTCCTGGGGAGAAGAAATGCCACCTTACAGGAAGTGAGAGCTCCCGGGGAGAAGAAATGCCACCGTACAGGAAGTGAGAACTCCCGGGGAGAAGAAATGCCACCATATAAGTGAGATCTCCTGGGGAGAAGAAATGCCACCATACAGGAAGTGAGAACTCCCAGGGAGAAGAAATGCCACCTTACAGGAAGTGAGAGCTCCCGGGGAGAAGAAATGCCACCGTACAGGAAGTAAGAGCTCCTGGGGGGAAGAAATGCCACCTTACAGGAAGTGAGAACTCCCAGGGAAAAGAAATGCCTCCGTACAGGAAGTAAGAGCTCCCGGGGAGAAGAAATGCCACCTTACAGGAAGTGAGAGCTCCCGGGAAGAAGAAATGCCACCATATAAGTGAGATCTCCTGGGGAGAAGAAATGCCACCTTACAGGAAGTGAGAGCTCCTGGGGGGAAGAAATGCCACCTTACAGGAAGTGAGAACTCCCAGGGAGAAGAAATGCCACCTTACAGGAAGTGAGAGCTCCCAGGGAGAAGAAATGCCACCTTACAGGAAGTGAGAGCTCCCAGGGAGAAGAAATGCCACCGTACAGGAAGTAAGAGCTCCTGGGGGGAAGAAATGCCACCTTACAGGAAGTGAGAACTCCCAGGGAGAAGAAATGCCACCATATAAGTGAGATCTCCTGGGGAGAAGAAATGCCACCTTACAGGAAGTGAGAGCTCCCGGGGAGAAGAAATGCCACCGTACAGGAAGTAAGAGCTCCTGGGGGGAAGAAATGCCACCTTACAGGAAGTGAGAACTCCCAGGGAGAAGAAATGCCTCCGTACAGGAAGTAAGAGCTCCCGGGGAGAAGAACTGCCACCTTACAGGAAGTGAGAGCTCCCGGGGAGAAGAAATGCCACCATATAAGTGAGATCTCCTGGGGAGAAGAAATGCCACCGTACAGGAAGTGAGAACTCCCAGGGAGAAGAAATGCCAACGTAAAGGAAGTGAGAGCTCCCAGGGAGAAGAAATGCCACCTTACAGGAAGTGAGAGCTCCCGGGGAGAAGAAATGCCACCATATAAGTAAGATCTCCTGGGGAGAAGAAATGCCACCGTACAGGAAGTGAGAACTCCCAGGGAGAAGAAATGCCACCGTACAGGAAGTAAGAGCTCCTGGGGGGAAGAAATGCCACCTTACAGGAAGTGAGAACTCCCGGGGAGAAGAAATGCCACCATATAAGTGAGATCTCCTGGGGAGAAGAAATGCCACCTTACAGGAAGTGAGAGCTCCCGGGGAGAAGAAATGCCACCGTACAGGAAGTAAGAGCTCCTGGGGGGAAGAAATGCCACCTTACAGGAAGTGAGAACTCCCAGGGAGAAGAAATGCCTCCGTACAGGAAGAAAGAGCTCCCGGGGAGAAGAACTGCCACCTTACAGGAAGTGAGAGCTCCCGGGGAGAAGAAATGCCACCATATAAGTGAGATCTCCTGGGGAGAAGAAATGCCACCTTACAGGAAGTGAGAGCTCCCGGGGACAAGAAATGCCACCGTACGTGAAGTAAGAGCTCCTGGGGGGAAGAAATGCCACCTTACAGGAAGTGAGAACTCCCAGGGAGAAGAAATGCCACCGTACAGGAAGTGAGAACTCCCAGGGAGAAGAAATGCCACCATACAGGAGGTGAGAGCTCCCGGGGAGAAGAAATGCCACCTTACAGGAAGTGAGAGCTCCTAGGGGGAAGAAATGCCACCGTACAGGAAGTGAGAGCTCCCGGGGAGAAGAAATGCCACCTTACAGGAAGTGAGAGCTCCCGGGGAGAAGAAATGCCACCATACAGGAAGTAAGAGCTCCTGGGGGGAAGAAATGCCACCATATAGGTGAGATCTCCTGGGGAGAAGAAATGCCACCGTACAGGAAGTGAGAACTCCCAGGGAGAAGAAATGCCACCGTACAGGAAGTGAGAGCTCCCAGGGAGAAGAAATGCCACCTTACAGGAAGTGAGAGCTCCCGGGGAGAAGAAATGCCACCGTACAGGAAGTAAGAGCTCCTGGGGGGAAGAAATGCCACCTTACAGGAAGTGAGAACTCCCAGGGAGAAGAAATGCCACCATACAGGAAGTGAGAGCTCCTGGGGGGAAGAAATGCCACCTTACAGGAAGTGAGAACTCCCAGGGAGAAGAAATGCCACCGTACAGGAAGTGAGAACTGCCAGGGAGAAGAAATGCCACCTTACAGGAAGTGAGAGTTCCCGGGGAGAAGAAATGCCACCTTACAGGAAGTGAGAGCTCCTGGGGGGAAGAAATGCCACCTTACAGGAAGTGAGAACTCCCAGGGAGAAGAAATGCCACCGTACAGGAAGTGAGAACTCCCGGGGAGAAGAAATGCCACCTTACAGGAAGTGAGAGCTCCCGGGGAGAAGAAATGCCACCATACAGGAAGTAAGAGCTCCTGGGGGGAAGAAATGCCACCATATAAGTAAGATCTCCTGGGGAGAAGAAATGCCACCGTACAGGAAGTGAGAGCTCCCAGGGAGAAGAAATGCCACCATACAGGAAGTAAGAGCTCCTGGGGGAACTAATGCCACCATATAAGTAAGATCTCCTGGGGAGAAGAAATGCCACCGTACAGGAAGTGAGAGCTCCCAGGGAGAAGAAATGCCACCACACAGGAAGTAAGAGCTCCTGGGTGGAAGAAATGCCACCATATAAGTAAGATATCCTGGGGAGAAGAAATGCCACCGTACAGGAAGTGAGAGCTCCCAGGGAGAAGAAATGCCACCACACAGGAAGTAAGAGCTCCTGGGGGGAAGAAATGCCACCATATAAGTAAGATCTCCTGGGGAGAAGAAATGCCACCATACATGAAGTGAGACCTCCCGGGGAGAAGAAATGCCACCATATAAGTGAGATCTCCTGGGGAGAAGAAATGCCACCGTACAGGAAGTGAGAACTCCCAGGGAGAAGAAATGCCAACGTACAGGAAGTGAGAGCTCCCAGGGAGAAGAAATGCCACCTTACAGGAAGTGAGAGCTCCCGGGGAGAAGAAATGCCACCATATAAGTAAGATCTCCTGGGGAGAAGAAATGCCACCGTACAGGAAGTGAGAACTCCCAGGGAGAAGAAATGCCACCGTACAGGAAGTAGGGGCTCCTGGGGGGAAGAAATGCCACCTTACAGGAAGTGAGAACTCCCGGGGAGAAGAAATGCCACCATATAAGTGAGATCTCCTGGGGAGAAGAAATGCCACCTTACAGGAAGTGAGAGCTCCCGGGGAGAAGAAATGCCACCGTACAGGAAGTAAGAGCTCCTGGGGGGAAGAAATGCCACCTTACAGGAAGTGAGAACTCCCAGGGAAAAGAAATGCCTCCGTACAGGAAGTAAGAGCTCCCGGGGAGAAGAAATGCCACCTTACAGGAAGTGAGAGCTCCCGGGAAGAAGAAATGCCACCATATAAGTGAGATCTCCTGGGGAGAAGAAATGCCACCTTACAGGAAGTGAGAGCTCCTGGGGGGAAGAAATGCCACCTTACAGGAAGTGAGAACTCCCAGGGAGAAGAAATGCCACCGTACAGGAAGTGAGAGCTCCCAGGGAGAAGAAATGCCACCTTACAGGAAGTGAGAGCTCCCAGGGAGAAGAAATGCCACCGTACAGGAAGTAAGAGCTCCTGGGGGGAAGAAATGCCACCTTACAGGAAGTGAGAACTCCCAGGGAGAAGAAATGCCACCATACAGGAAGTGAGAGCTCCTGGGGGGAAGAAATGCCACCTTACAGGAAGTGAGAACTCCCAGGGAGAAGAAATGCCACCGTACAGGAAGTGAGAACTCCCAGGGATAAGAAATGCCACCTTACAGGAAGTGAGAGCTCCCGGGGAGAAGAAATGCCACCTTACAGGAAGTGAGAGCTCCTGGGGGGAAGAAATGCCACCTTACAGGAAGTGAGAACTCCCAGGGAGAAGAAATGCCACCTTACAGGAAGTGAGAGTTCCCGGGGAGAAGAAATGCCACCTTACAGGAAGTGAGAGCTCCTGGGGGGAAGAAATGCCACCTTACAGGAAGTGAGAACTCCCAGGGAGAAGAAATGCCACCGTACAGGAAGTGAGAACTCCCGGGGAGAAGAAATGCCACCTTACAGGAAGTGAGAGCTCCCGGGGAGAAGAAATGCCACCATACAGGAAGTAAGAGCTCCTGGGGGGAAGAAATGCCACCATATAAGTAAGATCTCCTGGGGAGAAGAAATGCCACCGTACAGGAAGTGAGAGCTCCCAGGGAGAAGAAATGCCACCATACAGGAAGTAAGAGCTCCTGGGGGAACTAATGCCACCATATAAGTAAGATCTCCTGGGGAGAAGAAATGCCACCGTACAGGAAGTGAGAGCTCCCAGGGAGAAGAAATGCCACCACACAGGAAGTAAGAGCTCCTGGGTGGAAGAAATGCCACCATATAAGTAAGATATCCTGGGGAGAAGAAATGCCACCGTACAGGAAGTGAGAGCTCCCAGGGAGAAGAAATGCCACCACACAGGAAGTAAGAGCTCCTGGGGGGAAGAAATGCCACCATATAAGTAAGATCTCCTGGGGAGAAGAAATGCCACCATACATGAAGTGAGACCTCCCGGGGAGAAGAAATGCCACCATATAAGTGAGATCTCCTGGGGAGAAGAAATGCCACCGTACAGGAAGTGAGAACTCCCAGGGAGAAGATATGCCAACGTACAGGAAGTGAGAGCTCCCAGGGAGAAGAAATGCCACCTTACAGGAAGTGAGAGCTCCCGGGGAGAAGAAATGCCACCATATAAGTAAGATCTCCTGGGGAGAAGAAATGCCACCGTACAGGAAGTGAGAACTCCCAGGGAGAAGAAATGCCACCGTACAGGAAGTAGGAGCTCCTGGGGGGAAGAAATGCCACCTTACAGGAAGTGAGAACTCCCGGGGAGAAGAAATGCCACCATATAAGTGAGATCTCCTGGGGAGAAGAAATGCCACCTTACAGGAAGTGAGAGCTCCCGGGGAGAAGAAATGCCACCGTACAGGAAGTAAGAGCTCCTGGGGGGAAGAAATGCCACCTTACAGGAAGTGAGAACTCCCAGGGAAAAGAAATGCCTCCGTACAGGAAGTAAGAGCTCCCGGGGAGAAGAAATGCCACCTTACAGGAAGTGAGAGCTCCCGGGTAGAAGAAATGCCACCATATAAGTGAGATCTCCTGGGGAGAAGAAATGCCACCTCACAGGAAGTGAGAGCTCCCGGGGAGAAGAAATGCCACCGTACAGGAAGTAAGAGCTCCTGGGGGGAAGAAATGCCACCTTACAGGAAGTGAGAACTCCCAGGGAAAAGAAATGCCACCGTACAGGAAGTGAGAACTCCCAGGGAGAAGAAATGCCACCTTACAGGAAGTGAGAGCTCCCGGGGAGAAGAAATGCCACCGTACAGGAAGTAAGAGCTCCTGGGGGGAAGAAATGCCACCTTACAGGAAGTGAGAACTCCCAAAGAGAAGAAATGCCACCGTACAGGAAGTGAGAATTCCCAGGGAGAAGAAATGCCACCTTACAGGAAGTGAGAGCTCCTGGGGGGAAGAAATGCCACCTTACAGGAAGTGAGAGCTCCCGGGGAGAAGAAATGCCAACTTACAGGAAGTGAGAGCTCCTGGGGGGAAGAAATGCCACCTTACAGGAAGTGAGAACTCCCAGGGAGAAGAAATGCCACCGTACAGGAAGTGAGAGCTCCCGGGGAGAAGAAATGCCACCTTACAGGACGTGAGAGCTCCCAGGGAGAAGAAATGCCACCATACAGGAAGTAAGAGCTCCTGGGGGGAAGAAATGCCACCATATAAGTGAGATCTCCTGGGGAGAAAAAATGCCACCGTACAGGAAGTGAGAACTCCCAGGGAGAAGAAATGCCACCGTACAGGAAGTGAGAGCTCCCAGGGAGAAGAAATGCCACCTTACAGGAAGTGAGAGCTCCCGGGGAGAAGAAATGCCACCGTACAGGAAGTAAGAGCTCCTGGGGGGAAGAAATGCCACCTTACAGGAAGTGAGAACTCCCGGGGAGAAGAAATGCCACCGTACAGGAAGTGAGAACTCCCAGGGAGAAGAAATGCCACCTTACAGGAAGTGAGAGCTCCCGGGGAGAAGAAATGCCACCGTACAGGAAGTAAGAGCTCCTGGGGGGAAGAAATGCCACCTTACAGGAAGTGAGAACTCCCAAAGAGAAGAAATGCCACCGTACAGGAAGTGAGAATTCCCAGGGAGAAGAAATGCCACCTTACAGGAAGTGAGAGCTCCTGGGGGGAAGAAATGCCACCTTACAGGAAGTGAGAGCTCCCGGGGAGAAGAAATGCCAACTTACAGGAAGTGAGAGCTCCTGGGGGGAAGAAATGCCACCTTACAGGAAGTGAGAACTCCCAGGGAGAAGAAATGCCACCGTACAGGAAGTGAGAGCTCCCGGGGAGAAGAAATGCCACCTTACAGGACGTGAGAGCTCCCAGGGAGAAGAAATGCCACCATACAGGAAGTAAGAGCTCCTGGGGGGAAGAAATGCCACCATATAAGTAAGATCTCCTGGGGAGAAGAAATGCCACCGTACAGGAAGTGAGAGCTCCCGGGGAGAAGAAATGCCACCTTACAGGACGTGAGAGCTCCCAGGGAGAAGAAATGCCACCATACAGGAAGTAAGAGCTCCTGGGGGGAAGAAATGCCACCATATAAGTAAGATCTCCTGGGGAGAAGAAATGCCACCGTACAGGAAGTGAGAGCTCCCAGGGAGAAGAAATGCCACCACACAGGAAGTAAGAGCTCCTGGGTGGAAGAAATGCCACCATATAAGTAAGATATCCTGGGGAGAAGAAATGCCACCGTACAGGAAGTGAGAGCTCCCAGGGAGAAGAAATGCCACCACACAGGAAGTAAGAGCTCCTGGGGGGAAGAAATGCCACCATATAAGTAAGATCTCCTGGGGAGAAGAAATGCCACCATACATGAAGTGAGACCTCCCGGGGAGAAGAAATGCCACCATATAAGTGAGATCTCCTGGGGAGAAGAAATGCCACCGTACAGGAAGTGAGAACTCCCAGGGAGAAGAAATGCCAACGTACAGGAAGTGAGAGCTCCCAGGGAGAAGAAATGCCACCTTACAGGAAGTGAGAGCTCCCGGGGAGAAGAAATGCCACCATATAAGTAAGATCTCCTGGGGAGAAGAAATGCCACCGTACAGGAAGTGAGAACTCCCAGGGAGAAGAAATGCCACCGTACAGGAAGTAGGAGCTCCTGGGGGGAAGAAATGCCACCTTACAGGAAGTGAGAACTCCCGGGGAGAAGAAATGCCACCATATAAGTGAGATCTCCTGGGGAGAAGAAATGCCACCTTACAGGAAGTGAGAGCTCCTGGGGGGAAGAAATGCCACCTTACAGGAAGTGAGAACTCCCAGGGAGAAGAAATGCCACCTTACAGGAAGTGAGAGTTCCCGGGGAGAAGAAATGCCACCTTACAGGAAGTGAGAGCTCCTGGGGGGAAGAAATGCCACCTTACAGGAAGTGAGAACTCCCAGGGAGAAGAAATGCCACCGTACAGGAAGTGAGAACTCCCGGGGAGAAGAAATGCCACCTTACAGGAAGTGAGAGCTCCCGGGGAGAAGAAATGCCACCATACAGGAAGTAAGAGCTCCTGGGGGGAAGAAATGCCACCATATAAGTAAGATCTCCTGGGGAGAAGAAATGCCACCGTACAGGAAGTGAGAGCTCCCAGGGAGAAGAAATGCCACCATACAGGAAGTAAGAGCTCCTGGGGGAACTAATGCCACCATATAAGTAAGATCTCCTGGGGAGAAGAAATGCCACCGTACAGGAAGTGAGAGCTCCCAGGGAGAAGAAATGCCACCACACAGGAAGTAAGAGCTCCTGGGTGGAAGAAATGCCACCATATAAGTAAGATATCCTGGGGAGAAGAAATGCCACCGTACAGGAAGTGAGAGCTCCCAGGGAGAAGAAATGCCACCACACAGGAAGTAAGAGCTCCTGGGGGGAAGAAATGCCACCATATAAGTAAGATCTCCTGGGGAGAAGAAATGCCACCATACATGAAGTGAGACCTCCCGGGGAGAAGAAATGCCACCATATAAGTGAGATCTCCTGGGGAGAAGAAATGCCACCGTACAGGAAGTGAGAACTCCCAGGGAGAAGATATGCCAACGTACAGGAAGTGAGAGCTCCCAGGGAGAAGAAATGCCACCTTACAGGAAGTGAGAGCTCCCGGGGAGAAGAAATGCCACCATATAAGTAAGATCTCCTGGGGAGAAGAAATGCCACCGTACAGGAAGTGAGAACTCCCAGGGAGAAGAAATGCCACCGTACAGGAAGTAGGAGCTCCTGGGGGGAAGAAATGCCACCTTACAGGAAGTGAGAACTCCCGGGGAGAAGAAATGCCACCATATAAGTGAGATCTCCTGGGGAGAAGAAATGCCACCTTACAGGAAGTGAGAGCTCCCGGGGAGAAGAAATGCCACCGTACAGGAAGTAAGAGCTCCTGGGGGGAAGAAATGCCACCTTACAGGAAGTGAGAACTCCCAGGGAAAAGAAATGCCTCCGTACAGGAAGTAAGAGCTCCCGGGGAGAAGAAATGCCACCTTACAGGAAGTGAGAGCTCCCGGGTAGAAGAAATGCCACCATATAAGTGAGATCTCCTGGGGAGAAGAAATGCCACCTCACAGGAAGTGAGAGCTCCCGGGGAGAAGAAATGCCACCGTACAGGAAGTAAGAGCTCCTGGGGGGAAGAAATGCCACCTTACAGGAAGTGAGAACTCCCAGGGAAAAGAAATGCCACCGTACAGGAAGTGAGAACTCCCAGGGAGAAGAAATGCCACCTTACAGGAAGTGAGAGCTCCCGGGGAGAAGAAATGCCACCGTACAGGAAGTAAGAGCTCCTGGGGGGAAGAAATGCCACCTTACAGGAAGTGAGAACTCCCAAAGAGAAGAAATGCCACCGTACAGGAAGTGAGAATTCCCAGGGAGAAGAAATGCCACCTTACAGGAAGTGAGAGCTCCTGGGGGGAAGAAATGCCACCTTACAGGAAGTGAGAGCTCCCGGGGAGAAGAAATGCCAACTTACAGGAAGTGAGAGCTCCTGGGGGGAAGAAATGCCACCTTACAGGAAGTGAGAACTCCCAGGGAGAAGAAATGCCACCGTACAGGAAGTGAGAGCTCCCGGGGAGAAGAAATGCCACCTTACAGGACGTGAGAGCTCCCAGGGAGAAGAAATGCCACCATACAGGAAGTAAGAGCTCCTGGGGGGAAGAAATGCCACCATATAAGTGAGATCTCCTGGGGAGAAAAAATGCCACCGTACAGGAAGTGAGAACTCCCAGGGAGAAGAAATGCCACCGTACAGGAAGTGAGAGCTCCCAGGGAGAAGAAATGCCACCTTACAGGAAGTGAGAGCTCCCGGGGAGAAGAAATGCCACCGTACAGGAAGTAAGAGCTCCTGGGGGGAAGAAATGCCACCTTACAGGAAGTGAGAACTCCCGGGGAGAAGAAATGCCACCGTACAGGAAGTGAGAACTCCCAGGGAGAAGAAATGCCACCTTACAGGAAGTGAGAGCTCCCGGGGAGAAGAAATGCCACCGTACAGGAAGTAAGAGCTCCTGGGGGGAAGAAATGCCACCTTACAGGAAGTGAGAACTCCCAAAGAGAAGAAATGCCACCGTACAGGAAGTGAGAATTCCCAGGGAGAAGAAATGCCACCTTACAGGAAGTGAGAGCTCCTGGGGGGAAGAAATGCCACCTTACAGGAAGTGAGAGCTCCCGGGGAGAAGAAATGCCAACTTACAGGAAGTGAGAGCTCCTGGGGGGAAGAAATGCCACCTTACAGGAAGTGAGAACTCCCAGGGAGAAGAAATGCCACCGTACAGGAAGTGAGAGCTCCCGGGGAGAAGAAATGCCACCTTACAGGACGTGAGAGCTCCCAGGGAGAAGAAATGCCACCATACAGGAAGTAAGAGCTCCTGGGGGGAAGAAATGCCACCATATAAGTAAGATCTCCTGGGGAGAAGAAATGCCACCGTACAGGAAGTGAGAGCTCCCGGGGAGAAGAAATGCCACCTTACAGGACGTGAGAGCTCCCAGGGAGAAGAAATGCCACCATACAGGAAGTAAGAGCTCCTGGGGGGAAGAAATGCCACCATATAAGTAAGATCTCCTGGGGAGAAGAAATGCCACCGTACAGGAAGTGAGAGCTCCCAGGGAGAAGAAATGCCACCACACAGGAAGTAAGAGCTCCTGGGTGGAAGAAATGCCACCATATAAGTAAGATATCCTGGGGAGAAGAAATGCCACCGTACAGGAAGTGAGAGCTCCCAGGGAGAAGAAATGCCACCACACAGGAAGTAAGAGCTCCTGGGGGGAAGAAATGCCACCATATAAGTAAGATCTCCTGGGGAGAAGAAATGCCACCATACATGAAGTGAGACCTCCCGGGGAGAAGAAATGCCACCATATAAGTGAGATCTCCTGGGGAGAAGAAATGCCACCGTACAGGAAGTGAGAACTCCCAGGGAGAAGAAATGCCAACGTACAGGAAGTGAGAGCTCCCAGGGAGAAGAAATGCCACCTTACAGGAAGTGAGAGCTCCCGGGGAGAAGAAATGCCACCATATAAGTAAGATCTCCTGGGGAGAAGAAATGCCACCGTACAGGAAGTGAGAACTCCCAGGGAGAAGAAATGCCACCGTACAGGAAGTAGGAGCTCCTGGGGGGAAGAAATGCCACCTTACAGGAAGTGAGAACTCCCGGGGAGAAGAAATGCCACCATATAAGTGAGATCTCCTGGGGAGAAGAAATGCCACCTTACAGGAAGTGAGAGCTCCCGGGGAGAAGAAATGCCACCGTACAGGAAGTAAGAGCTCCTGGGGGGAAGAAATGCCACCTTACAGGAAGTGAGAACTCCCAGGGAAAAGAAATGCCTCCGTACAGGAAGTAAGAGCTCCCGGGGAGAAGAAATGCCACCTTACAGGAAGTGAGAGCTCCCGGGTAGAAGAAATGCCACCATATAAGTGAGATCTCCTGGGGAGAAGAAATGCCACCTCACAGGAAGTGAGAGCTCCCGGGGAGAAGAAATGCCACCGTACAGGAAGTAAGAGCTCCTGGGGGGAAGAAATGCCACCTTACAGGAAGTGAGAACTCCCGGGGAGAAGAAATGCCACCGTACAGGAAGTGAGAACTCCCAGGGAGAAGAAATGCCACCTTACAGGAAGTGAGAGCTCCCGGGGAGAAGAAATGCCACCGTACAGGAAGTAAGAGCTCCTGGGGGGAAGAAATGCCACCTTACAGGAAGTGAGAACTCCCAAAGAGAAGAAATGCCACCGTACAGGAAGTGAGAATTCCCAGGGAGAAGAAATGCCACCTTACAGGAAGTGAGAGCTCCTGGGGGGAAGAAATGCCACCTTACAGGAAGTGAGAGCTCCCGGGGAGAAGAAATGCCAACTTACAGGAAGTGAGAGCTCCTGGGGGGAAGAAATGCCACCTTACAGGAAGTGAGAACTCCCAGGGAGAAGAAATGCCACCGTACAGGAAGTGAGAGCTCCCGGGGAGAAGAAATGCCACCTTACAGGACGTGAGAGCTCCCAGGGAGAAGAAATGCCACCATACAGGAAGTAAGAGCTCCTGGGGGGAAGAAATGCCACCATATAAGTAAGATCTCCTGGGGAGAAGAAATGCCACCGTACAGAAAGTGAGAGCTCCCGGGGAGAAGAAATGCCACCTTACAGGACGTGAGAGCTCCCAGGGAGAAGAAATGCCACCATACAGGAAGTAAGAGCTCCTGGGGGGAAGAAATGCCACCATATAAGTAAGATCTCCTGGGGAGAAGAAATGCCACCGTACAGGAAGTGAGAGCTCCCAGGGAGAAGAAATGCCACCACACAGGAAGTAAGAGCTCCTGGGTGGAAGAAATGCCACCATATAAGTAAGATATCCTGGGGAGAAGAAATGCCACCGTACAGGAAGTGAGAGCTCCCAGAGAGAAGAAATGCCACCACACAGGAAGTAAGAGCTCCTGGGGGGAAGAAATGCCACCATATAAGTAAGATCTCCTGGGGAGAAGAAATGCCACCATACATGAAGTGAGACCTCCCGGGGAGAAGAAATGCCACCATATAAGTGAGATCTCCTGGGGAGAAGAAATGCCACCGTACAGGAAGTGAGAACTCCCAGGGAGAAGAAATGCCAACGTACAGGAAGTGAGAGCTCCCAGGGAGAAGAAATGCCACCTTACAGGAAGTGAGAGCTCCCGGGGAGAAGAAATGCCACCATATAAGTAAGATCTCCTGGGGAGAAGAAATGCCACCGTACAGGAAGTGAGAACTCCCAGGGAGAAGAAATGCCACCGTACAGGAAGTAGGAGCTCCTGGGGGGAAGAAATGCCACCTTACAGGAAGTGAGAACTCCCGGGGAGAAGAAATGCCACCATATAAGTGAGATCTCCTGGGGAGAAGAAATGCCACCTTACAGGAAGTGAGAGCTCCCGGGGAGAAGAAATGCCACCGTACAGGAAGTAAGAGCTCCTGGGGGGAAGAAATGCCACCTTACAGGAAGTGAGAACTCCCAGGGAAAAGAAATGCCTCCGTACAGGAAGTAAGAGCTCCCGGGGAGAAGAAATGCCACCTTACAGGAAGTGAGAGCTCCCGGGTAGAAGAAATGCCACCATATAAGTGAGATCTCCTGGGGAGAAGAAATGCCACCTCACAGGAAGTGAGAGCTCCCGGGGAGAAGAAATGCCACCGTACAGGAAGTAAGAGCTCCTGGGGGGAAGAAATGCCACCTTACAGGAAGTGAGAACTCCCAGGGAAAAGAAATGCCACCGTACAGGAAGTGAGAACTCCCAGGGAGAAGAAATGCCACCTTACAGGAAGTGAGAGCTCCCGGGGAGAAGAAATGCCACCGTACAGGAAGTAAGAGCTCCTGGGGGGAAGAAATGCCACCTTACAGGAAGTGAGAACTCCCAAAGAGAAGAAATGCCACCGTACAGGAAGTGAGAATTCCCAGGGAGAAGAAATGCCACCTTACAGGAAGTGAGAGCTCCTGGGGGGAAGAAATGCCACCTTACAGGAAGTGAGAGCTCCCGGGGAGAAGAAATGCCACCTTACAGGAAGTGAGAACTCCCAGGGAGAAGAAATGCCTCCGTACAGGAAGTAAGAGCTCCCGGGGAGAAGAACTGCCACCTTACAGGAAGTGAGAGCTCCCGGGGAGAAGAAATGCCACCATATAAGTGAGATCTCCTGGGGAGAAGAAATGCCACCGTACAGGAAGTGAGAACTCCCAGGGAGAAGAAATGCCAACGTAAAGGAAGTGAGAGCTCCCAGGGAGAAGAAATGCCACCTTACAGGAAGTGAGAGCTCCCGGGGAGAAGAAATGCCACCATATAAGTAAGATCTCCTGGGGAGAAGAAATGCCACCGTACAGGAAGTGAGAACTCCCAGGGAGAAGAAATGCCACCGTACAGGAAGTAAGAGCTCCTGGGGGGAAGAAATGCCACCTTACAGGAAGTGAGAACTCCCGGGGAGAAGAAATGCCACCATATAAGTGAGATCTCCTGGGGAGAAGAAATGCCACCTTACAGGAAGTGAGAGCTCCCGGGGAGAAGAAATGCCACCGTACAGGAAGTAAGAGCTCCTGGGGGGAAGAAATGCCACCTTACAGGAAGTGAGAACTCCCAGGGAGAAGAAATGCCTCCGTACAGGAAGAAAGAGCTCCCGGGGAGAAGAACTGCCACCTTACAGGAAGTGAGAGCTCCCGGGGAGAAGAAATGCCACCATATAAGTGAGATCTCCTGGGGAGAAGAAATGCCACCTTACAGGAAGTGAGAGCTCCCGGGGACAAGAAATGCCACCGTACGTGAAGTAAGAGCTCCTGGGGGGAAGAAATGCCACCTTACAGGAAGTGAGAACTCCCAGGGAGAAGAAATGCCACCGTACAGGAAGTGAGAACTCCCAGGGAGAAGAAATGCCACCATACAGGAGGTGAGAGCTCCCGGGGAGAAGAAATGCCACCTTACAGGAAGTGAGAGCTCCTAGGGGGAAGAAATGCCACCGTACAGGAAGTGAGAGCTCCCGGGGAGAAGAAATGCCACCTTACAGGAAGTGAGAGCTCCCGGGGAGAAGAAATGCCACCATACAGGAAGTAAGAGCTCCTGGGGGGAAGAAATGCCACCATATAGGTGAGATCTCCTGGGGAGAAGAAATGCCACCGTACAGGAAGTGAGAACTCCCAGGGAGAAGAAATGCCACCGTACAGGAAGTGAGAGCTCCCAGGGAGAAGAAATGCCACCTTACAGGAAGTGAGAGCTCCCGGGGAGAAGAAATGCCACCGTACAGGAAGTAAGAGCTCCTGGGGGGAAGAAATGCCACCTTACAGGAAGTGAGAACTCCCAGGGAGAAGAAATGCCACCATACAGGAAGTGAGAGCTCCTGGGGGGAAGAAATGCCACCTTACAGGAAGTGAGAACTCCCAGGGAGAAGAAATGCCACCGTACAGGAAGTGAGAACTGCCAGGGAGAAGAAATGCCACCTTACAGGAAGTGAGAGTTCCCGGGGAGAAGAAATGCCACCTTACAGGAAGTGAGAGCTCCTGGGGGGAAGAAATGCCACCTTACAGGAAGTGAGAACTCCCAGGGAGAAGAAATGCCACCGTACAGGAAGTGAGAACTCCCGGGGAGAAGAAATGCCACCTTAGAGGAAGTGAGAGCTCCCGGGGAGAAGAAATGCCACCATACAGGAAGTAAGAGCTCCTGGGGGGAAGAAATGCCACCATATAAGTAAGATCTCCTGGGGAGAAGAAATGCCACCGTACAGGAAGTGAGAGCTCCCAGGGAGAAGAAATGCCACCATACAGGAAGTAAGAGCTCCTGGGGGAACTAATGCCACCATATAAGTAAGATCTCCTGGGGAGAAGAAATGCCACCGTACAGGAAGTGAGAGCTCCCAGGGAGAAGAAATGCCACCACACAGGAAGTAAGAGCTCCTGGGTGGAAGAAATGCCACCATATAAGTAAGATATCCTGGGGAGAAGAAATGCCACCGTACAGGAAGTGAGAGCTCCCAGGGAGAAGAAATGCCACCACACAGGAAGTAAGAGCTCCTGGGGGGAAGAAATGCCACCATATAAGTAAGATCTCCTGGGGAGAAGAAATGCCACCATACATGAAGTGAGACCTCCCGGGGAGAAGAAATGCCACCATATAAGTGAGATCTCCTGGGGAGAAGAAATGCCACCGTACAGGAAGTGAGAACTCCCAGGGAGAAGAAATGCCAACGTACAGGAAGTGAGAGCTCCCAGGGAGAAGAAATGCCACCTTACAGGAAGTGAGAGCTCCCGGGGAGAAGAAATGCCACCATATAAGTAAGATCTCCTGGGGAGAAGAAATGCCACCGTACAGGAAGTGAGAACTCCCAGGGAGAAGAAATGCCACCGTACAGGAAGTAGGGGCTCCTGGGGGGAAGAAATGCCACCTTACAGGAAGTGAGAACTCCCGGGGAGAAGAAATGCCACCATATAAGTGAGATCTCCTGGGGAGAAGAAATGCCACCTTACAGGAAGTGAGAGCTCCCGGGGAGAAGAAATGCCACCGTACAGGAAGTAAGAGCTCCTGGGGGGAAGAAATGCCACCTTACAGGAAGTGAGAACTCCCAGGGAAAAGAAATGCCTCCGTACAGGAAGTAAGAGCTCCCGGGGAGAAGAAATGCCACCTTACAGGAAGTGAGAGCTCCCGGGAAGAAGAAATGCCACCATATAAGTGAGATCTCCTGGGGAGAAGAAATGCCACCTTACAGGAAGTGAGAGCTCCTGGGGGGAAGAAATGCCACCTTACAGGAAGTGAGAACTCCCAGGGAGAAGAAATGCCACCTTACAGGAAGTGAGAGCTCCCAGGGAGAAGAAATGCCACCTTACAGGAAGTGAGAGCTCCCAGGGAGAAGAAATGCCACCGTACAGGAAGTAAGAGCTCCTGGGGGGAAGAAATGCCACCTTACAGGAAGTGAGAACTCCCAGGGAGAAGAAATGCCACCATATAAGTGAGATCTCCTGGGGAGAAGAAATGCCACCTTAGAGGAAGTGAGAGCTCCCGGGGAGAAGAAATGCCACCGTACAGGAAGTAAGAGCTCCTGGGGGGAAGAAATGCCACCTTACAGGAAGTGAGAACTCCCAGGGAGAAGAAATGCCTCCGTACAGGAAGTAAGAGCTCCCGGGGAGAAGAACTGCCACCTTACAGGAAGTGAGAGCTCCCGGGGAGAAGAAATGCCACCATATAAGTGAGATCTCCTGGGGAGAAGAAATGCCACCGTACAGGAAGTGAGAACTCCCAGGGAGAAGAAATGCCAACGTAAAGGAAGTGAGAGCTCCCAGGGAGAAGAAATGCCACCTTACAGGAAGTGAGAGCTCCCGGGGAGAAGAAATGCCACCATATAAGTGAGATCTCCTGGGGAGAAGAAATGCCACCGTACAGGAAGTGAGAACTCCCAGGGAGAAGAAATGCCACCGTACAGGAAGTAAGAGCTCCTGGGGGGAAGAAATGCCACCTTACAGGAAGTGAGAACTCCCGGGGAGAAGAAATGCCACCATATAAGTGAGATCTCCTGGGGAGAAGAAATGCCACCTTACAGGAAGTGAGAGCTCCCGGGGAGAAGAAATGCCACCGTACAGGAAGTAAGAGCTCCTGGGGGGAAGAAATGCCACCTTACAGGAAGTGAGAACTCCCAGGGAGAAGAAATGCCTCCGTACAGGAAGAAAGAGCTCCCGGGGAGAAGAACTGCCACCTTACAGGAAGTGAGAGCTCCCGGGGAGAAGAAATGCCACCATATAAGTGAGATCTCCTGGGGAGAAGAAATGCCACCTTACAGGAAGTGAGAGCTCCCGGGGACAAGAAATGCCACCGTACGTGAAGTAAGAGCTCCTGGGGGGAAGAAATGCCACCTTACAGGAAGTGAGAACTCCCAGGGAGAAGAAATGCCACCGTACAGGAAGTGAGAACTCCCAGGGAGAAGAAATGCCACCATACAGGAGCTGAGAGCTCCCGGGGAGAAGAAATGCCACCTTACAGGAAGTGAGAGCTCCTAGGGGGAAGAAATGCCACCGTACAGGAAGTGAGAGCTCCCGGGGAGAAGAAATGCCACCTTACAGGAAGTGAGAGCTCCCGGGGAGAAGAAATGCCACCATACAGGAAGTAAGAGCTCCTGGGGGGAAGAAATGCCACCATATAGGTGAGATCTCCTGGGGAGAAGAAATGCCACCGTACAGGAAGTGAGAACTCCCAGGGAGAAGAAATGCCACCGTACAGGAAGTGAGAGCTCCCAGGGAGAAGAAATGCCACCTTACAGGAAGTGAGAGCTCCCGGGGAGAAGAAATGCCACCGTACAGGAAGTAAGAGCTCCTGGGGGGAAGAAATGCCACCTTACAGGAAGTGAGAACTCCCAGGGAGAAGAAATGCCACCATACAGGAAGTGAGAGCTCCTGGGGGGAAGAAATGCCACCTTACAGGAAGTGAGAACTCCCAGGGAGAAGAAATGCCACCGTACAGGAAGTGAGAACTGCCAGGGAGAAGAAATGCCACCTTACAGGAAGTGAGAGTTCCCGGGGAGAAGAAATGCCACCTTACAGGAAGTGAGAGCTCCTGGGGGGAAGAAATGCCACCTTACAGGAAGTGAGAACTCCCAGGGAGAAGAAATGCCACCGTACAGGAAGTGAGAACTCCCGGGGAGAAGAAATGCCACCTTACAGGAAGTGAGAGCTCCCGGGGAGAAGAAATGCCACCATACAGGAAGTAAGAGCTCCTGGGGGGAAGAAATGCCACCATATAAGTAAGATCTCCTGGGGAGAAGAAATGCCACCGTACAGGAAGTGAGAGCTCCCAGGGAGAAGAAATGCCACCATACAGGAAGTAAGAGCTCCTGGGGGAACTAATGCCACCATATAAGTAAGATCTCCTGGGGAGAAGAAATGCCACCGTACAGGAAGTGAGAGCTCCCAGGGAGAAGAAATGCCACCACACAGGAAGTAAGAGCTCCTGGGTGGAAGAAATGCCACCATATAAGTAAGATATCCTGGGGAGAAGAAATGCCACCGTACAGGAAGTGAGAGCTCCCAGGGAGAAGAAATGCCACCACACAGGAAGTAAGAGCTCCTGGGGGGAAGAAATGCCACCATATAAGTAAGATCTCCTGGGGAGAAGAAATGCCACCATACATGAAGTGAGACCTCCCGGGGAGAAGAAATGCCACCATATAAGTGAGATCTCCTGGGGAGAAGAAATGCCACCGTACAGGAAGTGAGAACTCCCAGGGAGAAGAAATGCCAACGTACAGGAAGTGAGAGCTCCCAGGGAGAAGAAATGCCACCTTACAGGAAGTGAGAGCTCCCGGGGAGAAGAAATGCCACCATATAAGTAAGATCTCCTGGGGAGAAGAAATGCCACCGTACAGGAAGTGAGAACTCCCAGGGAGAAGAAATGCCACCGTACAGGAAGTAGGGGCTCCTGGGGGGAAGAAATGCCACCTTACAGGAAGTGAGAACTCCCGGGGAGAAGAAATGCCACCATATAAGTGAGATCTCCTGGGGAGAAGAAATGCCACCTTACAGGAAGTGAGAGCTCCCGGGGAGAAGAAATGCCACCGTACAGGAAGTAAGAGCTCCTGGGGGGAAGAAATGCCACCTTACAGGAAGTGAGAACTCCCAGGGAAAAGAAATGCCTCCGTACAGGAAGTAAGAGCTCCCGGGGAGAAGAAATGCCACCTTACAGGAAGTGAGAGCTCCCGGGAAGAAGAAATGCCACCATATAAGTGAGATCTCCTGGGGAGAAGAAATGCCACCTTACAGGAAGTGAGAGCTCCTGGGGGGAAGAAATGCCACCTTACAGGAAGTGAGAACTCGAAGGGAGAAGAAATGCCACCTTACAGGAAGTGAGAGCTCCCAGGGAGAAGAAATGCCACCTTACAGGAAGTGAGAGCTCCCAGGGAGAAGAAATGCCACCGTACAGGAAGTAAGAGCTCCTGGGGGGAAGAAATGCCACCTTACAGGAAGTGAGAACTCCCAGGGAGAAGAAATGCCACCATATAAGTGAGATCTCCTGGGGAGAAGAAATGCCACCTTACAGGAAGTGAGAGCTCCCGGGGAGAAGAAATGCCACCGTACAGGAAGTAAGAGCTCCTGGGGGGAAGAAATGCCACCTTACAGGAAGTGAGAACTCCCAGGGAGAAGAAATGCCTCCGTACAGGAAGTAAGAGCTCCCGGGGAGAAGAACTGCCACCTTACAGGAAGTGAGAGCTCCCGGGGAGAAGAAATGCCACCATATAAGTGAGATCTCCTGGGGAGAAGAAATGCCACCGTACAGGAAGTGAGAACTCCCAGGGAGAAGAAATGCCAACGTAAAGGAAGTGAGAGCTCCCAGGGAGAAGAAATGCCACCTTACAGGAAGTGAGAGCTCCCGGGGAGAAGAAATGCCACCATATAAGTAAGATCTCCTGGGGAGAAGAAATGCCACCGTACAGGAAGTGAGAACTCCCAGGGAGAAGAAATGCCACCGTACAGGAAGTAAGAGCTCCTGGGGGGAAGAAATGCCACCTTACAGGAAGTGAGAACTCCCGGGGAGAAGAAATGCCACCATATAAGTGAGATCTCCTGGGGAGAAGAAATGCCACCTTACAGGAAGTGAGAGCTCCCGGGGAGAAGAAATGCCACCGTACAGGAAGTAAGAGCTCCTGGGGGGAAGAAATGCCACCTTACAGGAAGTGAGAACTCCCAGGGAGAAGAAATGCCTCCGTACAGGAAGAAAGAGCTCCCGGGGAGAAGAACTGCCACCTTACAGGAAGTGAGAGCTCCCGGGGAGAAGAAATGCCACCATATAAGTGAGATCTCCTGGGGAGAAGAAATGCCACCTTACAGGAAGTGAGAGCTCCCGGGGACAAGAAATGCCACCGTACGTGAAGTAAGAGCTCCTGGGGGGAAGAAATGCCACCTTACAGGAAGTGAGAACTCCCAGGGAGAAGAAATGCCACCGTACAGGAAGTGAGAACTCCCAGGGAGAAGAAATGCCACCATACAGGAGGTGAGAGCTCCCGGGGAGAAGAAATGCCACCTTACAGGAAGTGAGAGCTCCTAGGGGGAAGAAATGCCACCGTACAGGAAGTGAGAGCTCCCGGGGAGAAGAAATGCCACCTTACAGGAAGTGAGAGCTCCCGGGGAGAAGAAATGCCACCATACAGGAAGTAAGAGCTCCTGGGGGGAAGAAATGCCACCATATAGGTGAGATCTCCTGGGGAGAAGAAATGCCACCGTACAGGAAGTGAGAACTCCCAGGGAGAAGAAATGCCACCGTACAGGAAGTGAGAGCTCCCAGGGAGAAGAAATGCCACCTTACAGGAAGTGAGAGCTCCCGGGGAGAAGAAATGCCACCGTACAGGAAGTAAGAGCTCCTGGGGGGAAGAAATGCCACCTTACAGGAAGTGAGAACTCCCAGGGAGGAGAAATGCCACCATACAGGAAGTGAGAGCTCCTGGGGGGAAGAAATGCCACCTTACAGGAAGTGAGAACTCCCAGGGAGAAGAAATGCCACCGTACAGGAAGTGAGAACTGCCAGGGAGAAGAAATGCCACCTTACAGGAAGTGAGAGTTCCCGGGGAGAAGAAATGCCACCTTACAGGAAGTGAGAGCTCCTGGGGGGAAGAAATGCCACCTTACAGGAAGTGAGAACTCCCAGGGAGAAGAAATGCCACCGTACAGGAAGTGAGAACTCCCGGGGAGAAGAAATGCCACCTTACAGGAAGTGAGAGCTCCCGGGGAGAAGAAATGCCACCATACAGGAAGTAAGAGCTCCTGGGGGGAAGAAATGCCACCATATAAGTAAGATCTCCTGGGGAGAAGAAATGCCACCGTACAGGAAGTGAGAGCTCCCAGGGAGAAGAAATGCCACCATACAGGAAGTAAGAGCTCCTGGGGGAACTAATGCCACCATATAAGTAAGATCTCCTGGGGAGAAGAAATGCCACCGTACAGGAAGTGAGAGCTCCCAGGGAGAAGAAATGCCACCACACAGGAAGTAAGAGCTCCTGGGTGGAAGAAATGCCACCATATAAGTAAGATATCCTGGGGAGAAGAAATGCCACCGTACAGGAAGTGAGAGCTCCCAGGGAGAAGAAATGCCACCACACAGGAAGTAAGAGCTCCTGGGGGGAAGAAATGCCACCATATAAGTAAGATCTCCTGGGGAGAAGAAATGCCACCATACATGAAGTGAGACCTCCCGGGGAGAAGAAATGCCACCATATAAGTGAGATCTCCTGGGGAGAAGAAATGCCACCGTACAGGAAGTGAGAACTCCCAGGGAGAAGAAATGCCAACGTACAGGAAGTGAGAGCTCCCAGGGAGAAGAAATGCCACCTTACAGGAAGTGAGAGCTCCCGGGGAGAAGAAATGCCACCATATAAGTAAGATCTCCTGGGGAGAAGAAATGCCACCGTACAGGAAGTGAGAACTCCCAGGGAGAAGAAATGCCACCGTACAGGAAGTAGGGGCTCCTGGGGGGAAGAAATGCCACCTTACAGGAAGTGAGAACTCCCGGGGAGAAGAAATGCCACCATATAAGTGAGATCTCCTGGGGAGAAGAAATGCCACCTTACAGGAAGTGAGAGCTCCCGGGGAGAAGAAATGCCACCGTACAGGAAGTAAGAGCTCCTGGGGGGAAGAAATGCCACCTTACAGGAAGTGAGAACTCCCAGGGAAAAGAAATGCCTCCGTACAGGAAGTAAGAGCTCCCGGGGAGAAGAAATGCCACCTTACAGGAAGTGAGAGCTCCCGGGAAGAAGAAATGCCACCATATAAGTGAGATCTCCTGGGGAGAAGAAATGCCACCTTACAGGAAGTGAGAGCTCCTGGGGGGAAGAAATGCCACCTTACAGGAAGTGAGAACTCCCAGGGAGAAGAAATGCCACCGTACAGGAAGTGAGAGCTCCCAGGGAGAAGAAATGCCACCTTACAGGAAGTGAGAGCTCCCAGGGAGAAGAAATGCCACCGTACAGGAAGTAAGAGCTCCTGGGGGGAAGAAATGCCACCTTACAGGAAGTGAGAACTCCCAGGGAGAAGAAATGCCACCATACAGGAAGTGAGAGCTCCTGGGGGGAAGAAATGCCACCTTACAGGAAGTGAGAACTCCCAGGGAGAAGAAATGCCACCGTACAGGAAGTGAGAACTCCCAGGGATAAGAAATGCCACCTTACAGGAAGTGAGAGCTCCCGGGGAGAAGAAATGCCACCTTACAGGAAGTGAGAGCTCCTGGGGGGAAGAAATGCCACCTTACAGGAAGTGAGAACTCCCAGGGAGAAGAAATGCCACCTTACAGGAAGTGAGAGTTCCCGGGGAGAAGAAATGCCACCTTACAGGAAGTGAGAGCTCCTGGGGGGAAGAAATGCCACCTTACAGGAAGTGAGAACTCCCAGGGAGAAGAAATGCCACCGTACAGGAAGTGAGAACTCCCGGGGAGAAGAAATGCCACCTTACAGGAAGTGAGAGCTCCCGGGGAGAAGAAATGCCACCATACAGGAAGTAAGAGCTCCTGGGGGGAAGAAATGCCACCATATAAGTAAGATCTCCTGGGGAGAAGAAATGCCACCGTACAGGAAGTGAGAGCTCCCAGGGAGAAGAAATGCCACCATACAGGAAGTAAGAGCTCCTGGGGGAACTAATGCCACCATATAAGTAAGATCTCCTGGGGAGAAGAAATGCCACCGTACAGGAAGTGAGAGCTCCCAGGGAGAAGAAATGCCACCACACAGGAAGTAAGAGCTCCTGGGTGGAAGAAATGCCACCATATAAGTAAGATATCCTGGGGAGAAGAAATGCCACCGTACAGGAAGTGAGAGCTCCCAGGGAGAAGAAATGCCACCACACAGGAAGTAAGAGCTCCTGGGGGGAAGAAATGCCACCATATAAGTAAGATCTCCTGGGGAGAAGAAATGCCACCATACATGAAGTGAGACCTCCCGGGGAGAAGAAATGCCACCATATAAGTGAGATCTCCTGGGGAGAAGAAATGCCACCGTACAGGAAGTGAGAACTCCCAGGGAGAAGATATGCCAACGTACAGGAAGTGAGAGCTCCCAGGGAGAAGAAATGCCACCTTACAGGAAGTGAGAGCTCCCGGGGAGAAGAAATGCCACCATATAAGTAAGATCTCCTGGGGAGAAGAAATGCCACCGTACAGGAAGTGAGAACTCCCAGGGAGAAGAAATGCCACCGTACAGGAAGTAGGAGCTCCTGGGGGGAAGAAATGCCACCTTACAGGAAGTGAGAACTCCCGGGGAGAAGAAATGCCACCATATAAGTGAGATCTCCTGGGGAGAAGAAATGCCACCTTACAGGAAGTGAGAGCTCCCGGGGAGAAGAAATGCCACCGTACAGGAAGTAAGAGCTCCTGGGGGGAAGAAATGCCACCTTACAGGAAGTGAGAACTCCCAGGGAAAAGAAATGCCTCCGTACAGGAAGTAAGAGCTCCCGGGGAGAAGAAATGCCACCTTACAGGAAGTGAGAGCTCCCGGGTAGAAGAAATGCCACCATATAAGTGAGATCTCCTGGGGAGAAGAAATGCCACCTCACAGGAAGTGAGAGCTCCCGGGGAGAAGAAATGCAACCGTACAGGAAGTAAGAGCTCCTGGGGGGAAGAAATGCCACTTTACAGGAAGTGAGAACTCCCAGGGAAAAGAAATGCCACCGTACAGGAAGTGAGAACTCCCAGGGAGAAGAAATGCCACCTTACAGGAAGTGAGAGCTCCCGGGGAGAAGAAATGCCACCGTACAGGAAGTAAGAGCTCCTGGGGGGAAGAAATGCCACCTTACAGGAAGTGAGAACTCCCAAAGAGAAGAAATGCCACCGTACAGGAAGTGAGAATTCCCAGGGAGAAGAAATGCCACCTTACAGGAAGTGAGAGCTCCTGGGGGGAAGAAATGCCACCTTACAGGAAGTGAGAGCTCCCGGGGAGAAGAAATGCCAACTTACAGGAAGTGAGAGCTCCTGGGGGGAAGAAATGCCACCTTACAGGAAGTGAGAACTCCCAGGGAGAAGAAATGCCACCGTACAGGAAGTGAGAGCTCCCGGGGAGAAGAAATGCCACCTTACAGGACGTGAGAGCTCCCAGGGAGAAGAAATGCCACCATACAGGAAGTAAGAGCTCCTGGGGGGAAGAAATGCCACCATATAAGTGAGATCTCCTGGGGAGAAAAAATGCCACCGTACAGGAAGTGAGAACTCCCAGGGAGAAGAAATGCCACCGTACAGGAAGTGAGAGCTCCCAGGGAGAAGAAATGCCACCTTACAGGAAGTGAGAGCTCCCGGGGAGAAGAAATGCCACCGTACAGGAAGTAAGAGCTCCTGGGGGGAAGAAATGCCACCTTACAGGAAGTGAGAACTCCAGGGGAGAAGAAATGCCACCGTACAGGAAGTGAGAACTCCCAGGGAGAAGAAATGCCACCTTACAGGAAGTGAGAGCTCCCGGGGAGAAGAAATGCCACCGTACAGGAAGTAAGAGCTCCTGGGGGGAAGAAATGCCACCTTACAGGAAGTGAGAACTCCCAAAGAGAAGAAATGCCACCGTACAGGAAGTGAGAATTCCCAGGGAGAAGAAATGCCACCTTACAGGAAGTGAGAGCTCCTGGGGGGAAGAAATGCCACCTTACAGGAAGTGAGAGCTCCCGGGGAGAAGAAATGCCAACTTACAGGAAGTGAGAGCTCCTGGGGGGAAGAAATGCCACCTTACAGGAAGTGAGAACTCCCAGGGAGAAGAAATGCCACCGTACAGGAAGTGAGAGCTCCCGGGGAGAAGAAATGCCACCTTACAGGACGTGAGAGCTCCCAGGGAGAAGAAATGCCACCATACAGGAAGTAAGAGCTCCTGGGGGGAAGAAATGCCACCATATAAGTAAGATCTCCTGGGGAGAAGAAATGCCACCGTACAGGAAGTGAGAGCTCCCGGGGAGAAGAAATGCCACCTTACAGGACGTGAGAGCTCCCAGGGAGAAGAAATGCCACCATACAGGAAGTAAGAGCTCCTGGGGGGAAGAAATGCCACCATATAAGTAAGATCTCCTGGGGAGAAGAAATGCCACCGTACAGGAAGTGAGAGCTCCCAGGGAGAAGAAATTCCACCACACAGGAAGTAAGAGCTCCTGGGTGGAAGAAATGCCACCATATAAGTAAGATATCCTGGGGAGAAGAAATGCCACCGTACAGGAAGTGAGAGCTCCCAGGGAGAAGAAATGCCACCACACAGGAAGTAAGAGCTCCTGGGGGGAAGAAATGCCACCATATAAGTAAGATCTCCTGGGGAGAAGAAATGCCACCATACATGAAGTGAGACCTCCCGGGGAGAAGAAATGCCACCATATAAGTGAGATCTCCTGGGGAGAAGAAATGCCACCGTACAGGAAGTGAGAACTCCCAGGGAGAAGAAATGCCAACGTACAGGAAGTGAGAGCTCCCAGGGAGAAGAAATGCCACCTTACAGGAAGTGAGAGCTCCCGGGGAGAAGAAATGCCACCATATAAGTAAGATCTCCTGGGGAGAAGAAATGCCACCGTACAGGAAGTGAGAACTCCCAGGGAGAAGAAATGCCACCGTACAGGAAGTAGGAGCTCCTGGGGGGAAGAAATGCCACCTTACAGGAAGTGAGAACTCCCGGGGAGAAGAAATGCCACCATATAAGTGAGATCTCCTGGGGAGAAGAAATGCCACCTTACAGGAAGTGAGAGCTCCCGGGGAGAAGAAATGCCACCGTACAGGAAGTAAGAGCTCCTGGGGGGAAGAAATGCCACCTTACAGGAAGTGAGAACTCCCAGGGAAAAGAAATGCCTCCGTACAGGAAGTAAGAGCTCCCGGGGAGAAGAAATGCCACCTTACAGGAAGTGAGAGCTCCCGGGTAGAAGAAATGCCACCATATAAGTGAGATCTCCTGGGGAGAAGAAATGCCACCTCACAGGAAGTGAGAGCTCCCGGGGAGAAGAAATGCCACCGTACAGGAAGTAAGAGCTCCTGGGGGGAAGAAATGCCACCTTACAGGAAGTGAGAACTCCCAGGGAAAAGAAATGCCACCGTACAGGAAGTGAGAGCTCCCAGGGAGAAGAAATGCCACCTTACAGGAAGTGAGAGCTCCCGGGGAGAAGAAATGCCACCGTACAGGAAGTAAGAGCTCCTGGGGGGAAGAAATGCCACCATATAAGTGAGTTCTCCTGGGGAGAAAAAATGCCACCGTACAGGAAGTGAGAACTCCCAAAGAGAAGAAATGCCACCGTACAGGAAGTGAGAGCTCCCAGGGAGAAGAAATGCCACCTTACAGGAAGTGAGAGCTCCCGGGGAGAAGAAATGCCACCGTACAGGAAGTAAGAGCTCCTGGGGGGAAGAAATGCCACCTTACAGGAAGTGAGAACTCCCGGGGAGAAGAAATGCCACCGTACAGGAAGTGAGAACTCCCAGGGAGAAGAAATGCCACCTTACAGGAAGTGAGAGCTCCCGGGGAGAAGAAATGCCACCGTACAGGAAGTAAGAGCTCCTGGGGGGAAGAAATGCCACCTTACAGGAAGTGAGAACTCCCAAAGAGAAGAAATGCCACCGTACAGGAAGTGAGAATTCCCAGGGAGAAGAAATGCCACCTTACAGGAAGTGAGAGCTCCTGGGGGGAAGAAATGCCACCTTACAGGAAGTGAGAGCTCCCGGGGAGAAGAAATGCCAACTTACAGGAAGTGAGAGCTCCTGGGGGGAAGAAATGCCACCTTACAGGAAGTGAGAACTCCCAGGGAGAAGAAATGCCACCGTACAGGAAGTGAGAGCTCCCGGGGAGAAGAAATGCCACCTTACAGGACGTGAGAGCTCCCAGGGAGAAGAAATGCCACCATACAGGAAGTAAGAGCTCCTGGGGGGAAGAAATGCCACCATATAAGTGAGATCTCCTGGGGAGAAAAAATGCCACCGTACAGGAAGTGAGAACTCCCAGGGAGAAGAAATGCCACCGTACAGGAAGTGAGAGCTCCCAGGGAGAAGAAATGCCACCTTACAGGAAGTGAGAGCTCCCGGGGAGAAGAAATGCCACCGTACAGGAAGTAAGAGCTCCTGGGGGGAAGAAATGCCACCTTACAAGAAGTGAGAACTCCCGGGGAGAAGAAATGCCACCGTACAGGAAGTGAGAACTCCCAGGGAGAAGAAATGCCACCTTACAGGAAGTGAGAGCTCCCGGGGAGAAGAAATGCCACCTTACAGGAAGTGAGAGCTCCTGGGGGGAAGAAATGCCACCTTACAGTAAGTGAGAACTCCCAGGGAGAAGAAATGCCACCGTACAGGAAGTGAGAACTCCCGGGGAGAAGAAATGCCACCTTAGAGGAAGTGAGAGCTCCCGGGGAGAGGAAATGCCACCATACAGGAAGTAAGAGCTCCTGGGGGGAAGAAATGCCACCATATAAGTAAGATCTCCTGGGGAGAAGAAATGCCACCGTACAGGAAGTGAGAGCTCCCAGGGAGAAGAAATGCCACCATACAGGAAGTAAGAGCTCCTGGGGGGAAGAAATGCCACCATATAAGTAAGATCTCCTGGGGAGAAGAAATGCCACCATATAAGTAAGATCTCCTGGGGAGAAGAAATGCCACCTTACAGGAAGTGAGAGCTCCCGGGGAGAAGAAATGCCACCGTACAGGAAGTAAGAGCTCCTGGGGGGAAGAAATTCCACCTTACAGGAAGTGAGAACTCCCAGGGAGAAGAAATGCCACCGTAGAGGAAGTGAGAACTCCCAGGGAGAAGAAATGCCACCTTACAGGAAGTGAGAGCTCCCGGGGAGAAGAAATGCCACCGTACAGGAAGTAAGAGCCCCTGGGGGGAAGAAATGCCACCTTAAAGGAAGTGAGAACTCCCAGGGAGAAGAAATGCCACCGTACAGGAAGTGAGAACTCCCAGGGAGAAGAAATGCCACCGTACAGGAAGTGAGAGCTCCTGGGGGGAAGAAATGCCACCTTACAGGAAGTGAGAGCTCCCGGGGAGAAGAAATGCCACCTTACAGGAAGTGAGAGCTCCCGGGGAGAAGAAATGCCACCATAGAGGAAGTAAGAGCTCCTGGGGGGAAGAAATGCCACCATATAAGTGAGATCTCCTGGGGAGAAGAAATGCCACCGTACAGGAAGTGAGAACTCCCAGGGAGAAGAAATGCCACCGTAGAGGAAGTGAGAGCTCCCAGGGAGAAGAAATGCCACCTTACAGGAAGTGAGAGCTCCCAGGGAGAAGAAATGCCACCGTACAGGAAGTAAGAGCTCCTGGGGGGAAGAAATGCCACCTTACAGGAAGTGAGAACTCCCAGGGAGAAGAAATGCCACCATACAGGAAGTGAGAGCTCCTGGGGGGAAGAAATGCCACCTTACAGGAAGTGAGAACTCCCAGGGAGAAGAAATGCCACCGTACAGGAAGTGAGAACTCCCAGGGATAAGAAATGCCACCTTACAGGAAGTGAGAGCTCCCGGGGAGAAGAAATGCCACCTTACAGGAAGTGAGAGCTCCTGGGGGGAAGAAATGCCACCTTACAGGAAGTGAGAACTCCCAGGGAGAAGAAATGCCACCGTACAGGAAGTGAGAACTCCCAGGGAGGAGAAATGCCACCGTACAGGAAGTGAGAGCTCCCGGGGAGAAGAAATGCCACCATACAGGAAGTAAGAGCTCCTGGGGGGAAGAAATGCCACCATATAAGTAAGATCTCCTGGGGAGAAGAAATGCCACCGTACAGGAAGTGAGAGCTCCCAGGGAGAAGAAATGCCACCACACAGGAAGTAAGAGCTCCTGGGGGGAAGAAATGCCCCCATATAAGTAAGATCTCCTGGGGAGAAGAAATGCCACCATACATGAAGTGAGACCTCCCGGGGAGAAGAAATGCCACCATATAAGTGAGATCTCCTGGGGAGAAGAAATGCCACCGTATAGGAAGTGAGAACTCCCAGGGAGAAGAAATGCCAACGTACAGGAAGTGAGAGCTCCCAGGGAGAAGAAATGCCACCTTACAGGAAGTGAGAGCTCCCGGGGAGAAGAAATGCCACCATATAAGTAAGATCTCCTGGGGAGAAGAAATGCCACCGTACAGGAAGTGAGAACTCCCAGGGCAAGAAATGCCACCGTACAGGAAGTAAGAGCTCCTGGGGGGAAGAAATGCCACCTTACAGGAAGTGAGAACTCCCGGGGAGAAGAAATGCCACCATATAAGTGAGATCTCCTGGGGAGAAGAAATGCCACCTTACAGGAAGTGAGAGCTCCCGGGTAGAAGAAATGCCACCGTACAGGAAGTAAGAGCTCCTGGGGGGAAGAAATGCCACCTTACAGGAAGTGAGAACTCCCAGGGAGAAGAAATGCCTCCGTAGAGGAAGTAAGAGCTCCCGGGGAGAAGAACTGCCACCTTACAGGAAGTGAGAGCTCCCGGGGAGAAGAAATGCCACCATATAAGTGAGATCTCCTGGGGAGAAGAAATGCCACCATACATGAAGTGAGACCTCCCGGGGAGAAGAAATGCCACCATATAAGTGAGATCTCCTGGGGAGAAGAAATGCCACCGTACAGGAAGTGAGAACTCCCAGGGAGAAGAAATGCCAACGTAAAGGAAGTGAGAGCTCCCAGGGAGAAGAAATGCCACCTTACAGGAAGTGAGAACTCCCGGGGAGAAGAAATGCCACCATATAAGTAAGATCTCCTGGGGAGAAGAAATGCCACCTTACAGGAAGTGAGAGCTCCCGGGGAGAAGAAATGCCACCGTACAGGAAGTAAGAGCTCCTGGGGGGAAGAAATGCCACCTTACAGGAAGTGAGAACTCCCAGGGAGAAGAAATGCCTCCGTACAGGAAGTAAGAGCTCCCGGGGAGAAGAACTGCCACCTTACAGGAAGTGAGAGCTCCCGGGGAGAAGAAATGCCACCATATAAGTGAGATCTCCTGGGGAGAAGAAATGCCACCTTACAGGAAGTGAGAGCTCCCGGGGACAAGAAATGCCACCGTACGTGAAGTAAGAGCTCCTGGGGGGAAGAAATGCCACCTTACAGGAAGTGAGAACTCCCAGGGAGAAGAAATGCCACCGTACAGGAAGTGAGAACTCCCAGGGAGAAGAAATGCCACCATACAGGAGGTGAGAGCTCCCGGGGAGAAGAAATGCCACCTTACAGGAAGTGAGAGCTCCTAGGGGGAAGAAATGCCACCGTACAGGAAGTGAGAGCTCCCAGGGCGAAGAAATGCCACCTTATAGGAAGTGAGAGCTCCCGGGGAGAAGAAATGCCACCTTACAGGAAGTGAGAGCTCCCGGGGAGAAGAAATGCCACCATACAGGAAGTAAGAGCTCCTGGGGGGAAGAAATGCCACCATATAGGTGAGATCTCCTGGGGAGAAGAAATGCCACCGTACAGGAAGTGAGAACTCCCAGGGAGAAGAAATGCCACCGTACAGGAAGTGAGAGCTCCCAGGGAGAAGAAATGCCACCTTACAGGAAGTGAGAGCTCCCGGGGAGAAGAAATGCCACCGTACAGGAAGTAAGAGCTCCTGGGGGGAAGAAATGCCACCTTACAGGAAGTGAGAACTCCCAGGGAGAAGAAATGCCACCATACAGGAAGTGAGAGCTCCTGGGGGGAAGAAATGCCACCTTACAGGAAGTGAGAACTCCCAGGGAGAAGAAATGCCACCGTACAGGAAGTGAGAACTGCCAGGGAGAAGAAATGCCACCTTACAGGAAGTGAGAGTTCCCGGGGAGAAGAAATGCCACCTTACAGGAAGTGAGAGCTCCTGGGGGGAAGAAATGCCACCTTACAGGAAGTGAGAACTCCCAGGGAGAAGAAATGCCACCGTACAGGAAGTGAGAACTCCCGGGGAGAAGAAATGCCACCTTACAGGAAGTGAGAGCTCCCGGGGAGAAGAAATGCCACCATACAGGAAGTAAGAGCTCCTGGGGGGAAGAAATGCCACCATATAAGTAAGATCTCCTGGGGAGAAGAAATGCCACCGTACAGGAAGTGAGAGCTCCCAGGGAGAAGAAATGCCACCATACAGGAAGTAAGAGCTCCTGGGGGAACTAATGCCACCATATAAGTAAGATCTCCTGGGGAGAAGAAATGCCACCGTACAGGAAGTGAGAGCTCCCAGGGAGAAGAAATGCCACCACACAGGAAGTAAGAGCTCCTGGGTGGAAGAAATGCCACCATATAAGTAAGATATCCTGGGGAGAAGAAATGCCACCGTACAGGAAGTGAGAGCTCCCAGGGAGAAGAAATGCCACCACACAGGAAGTAAGAGCTCCTGGGGGGAAGAAATGCCACCATACAAGTAAGATCTCCTGGGGAGAAGAAATGCCACCATACATGAAGTGAGACCTCCCGGGGAGAAGAAATGCCACCATATAAGTGAGATCTCCTGGGGAGAAGAAATGCCACCGTACAGGAAGTGAGAACTCCCAGGGAGAAGAAATGCCAACGTACAGGAAGTGAGAGCTCCCAGGGAGAAGAAATGCCACCTTACAGGAAGTGAGAGCTCCCGGGGAGAAGAAATGCCACCATATAAGTAAGATCTCCTGGGGAGAAGAAATGCCACCGTACAGGAAGTGAGAACTCCCAGGGAGAAGAAATGCCACCGTACAGGAAGTAGGAGCTCCTGGGGGGAAGAAATGCCACCTTACAGGAAGTGAGAACTCCCGGGGAGAAGAAATGCCACCATATAAGTGAGATCTCCTGGGGAGAAGAAATGCCACCTTACAGGAAGTGAGAGCTCCCGGGGAGAAGAAATGCCACCGTACAGGAAGTAAGAGCTCCTGGGGGGAAGAAATGCCACCTTACAGGAAGTGAGAACTCCCAGGGAAAAGAAATGCCTCCGTACAGGAAGTAAGAGCTCCCGGGGAGAAGAAATGCCACCTTACAGGAAGTGAGAGCTCCCGGGGAGAAGAAATGCCACCATATAAGTGAGATCTCCTGGGGAGAAGAAATGCCACCTTACAGGAAGTGAGAGCTCCCGGGGAGAAGAAATGCCACCGTACAGGAAGTAAGAGCTCCTGGGGGGAAGAAATGCCACCTTACAGGAAGTGAGAACTCCCAGGGAAAAGAAATGCCACCGTACAGGAAGTGAGAACTCCCAGTGAGAAGAAATGCCACCTTACAGGAAGTGAGAGCTCCCGGGGAGAAGAAATGCCACCGTACAGGAAGTAAGAGCTCCTGGGGGGAAGAAATGCCACCTTACAGGAAGTGAGAACTCCCAAAGAGAAGAAATGCCACCGTACAGGAAGTGAGAATTCCCAGGGAGAAGAAATGCCACCTTACAGGAAGTGAGAGCTCCTGGGGGGAAGAAATGCCACCTTACAGGAAGTGAGAGCTCCCGGGGAGAAGAAATGCCACCTTACAGGAAGTGAGAGCTCCTGGGGGGAAGAAATGCCACCTTACAGGAAGTGAGAGCTCCCGGGGAGAAGAAATGCCAACTTACAGGAAGTGAGAGCTCCTGGGGGGAAGAAATGCCACCTTACAGGAAGTGAGAACTCCCTGGGAGAAGAAATGCCACCGTACAGGAAGTGAGAGCTCCCGGGGAGAAGAAATGCCACCTTACAGGACGTTAGAGCTCCCAGGGAGAAGAAATGCCACCATACAGGAAGTAAGAGCTCCTGGGGGGAAGAAATGCCACCATATAAGTGAGATCTCCTGGGGAGAAAAAATGCCACCGTACAGGAAGTGAGAACTCCCAGGGAGAAGAAATGCCACCGTACAGGAAGTGAGAGCTCCCAGGGAGAAGAAATGCCACCTTACAGGAAGTGAGAGCTCCCGGGGAGAAGAAATGCCACCGTACAGGAAGTAAGAGCTCCTGGGGGGAAGAAATGCCAACTTACAGGAAGTGAGAACTCCCGGGGAGAAGAAATGCCACCGTACAGGAAGTGAGAACTCCCAGGGAGAAGAAATGCCACCTTACAGGAAGTGAGAGCTCCCGGGGAGAAGAAATGCCACCTTACAGGAAGTGAGAGCTCCTGGGGGGAAGAAATGCCACCTTACAGTAAGTGAGAACTCCCAGGGAGAAGAAATGCCACCGTACAGGAAGTGAGAACTCCCGGGGAGAAGAAATGCCACCTTAGAGGAAGTGAGAGCTCCCGGGAAGAAGAAATGCCACCATACAGGAAGTAAGAGCTCCTGGGGGGAAGAAATGCCACCATATAAGTAAGATCTCCTGGGGAGAAGAAATGCCACCGTACAGGAAGTGAGAGCTCCCAGGGAGAAGAAATGCCACCATACAGGAAGTAAGAGCTCCTGGGGGGAAGAAATGCCACCATATAAGTAAGATCTCCTGGGGAGAAGAAATGCCACCATATAAGTAAGATCTCCTGGGGAGAAGAAATGCCACCTTACAGGAAGTGAGAGCTCCCGGGGAGAAGAAATGCCACCGTACAGGAAGTAAGAGCACCTGGGGGGAAGAAATTCCACCTTACAGGAAGTGAGAACTCCCAGGGAGAAGAAATGCCACCGTAGAGGAAGTGAGAACTCCCAGGGAGAAGAAATGCCACCTTACAGGAAGTGAGAGCTCCCGTTGAGAAGAAATGCCACCGTACAGGAAGTAAGAGCCCCTGGGGGGAAGAAATGCCACCTTAAAGGAAGTGAGAACTCCCAGGGAGAAGAAATGCCACCGTACAGGAAGTGAGAACTCCCAGGGAGAAGAAATGCCACCGTACAGGAAGTGAGAGCTCCTGGGGGGAAGAAATGCCACCTTACAGGAAGTGAGAGCTCCCGGGGAGAAGAAATGCCACCTTACAGGAAGTGAGAGCTCCCGGGGAGAAGAAATGCCACCATAGAGGAAGTAAGAGCTCCTGGGGGGAAGAAATGCCACCATATAAGTGAGATCTCCTGGGGAGAAGAAATGCCACCGTACAGGAAGTGAGAACTCCCAGGGAGAAGAAATGCCACCGTACAGGAAGTGAGAGCTCCCAGGGAGAAGAAATGCCACCTTACAGGAAGTGAGAGCTCCCAGGGAGAAGAAATGCCACCGTACAGGAAGTAAGAGCTCCTGGGGGGAAGAAATGCCACCTTACAGGAAGTGAGAACTCCCAGGGAGAAGAAATGCCACCATACAGGAAGTGAGAGCTCCTGGGGGGAAGAAATGCCACCGTACAGGAAGTGAGAACTCCCAGGGATAAGAAATGCCACCTTACAGGAAGTGAGAGCTCCCGGGGAGAAGAAATGCCACCTTACAGGAAGTGAGAGCTCCTGGGGGGAAGAAATGCCACCTTACAGGAAGTGAGAACTCCCAGGGAGAAGAAATGCCACCTTACAGGAAGTGAGAGTTCCCGGGGAGAAGAAATGCCACCTTACAGGAAGTGAGAGCTCCTGGGGGGAAGAAATGCCACCTTACAGGAAGTGAGAACTCCCAGGGAGAAGAAATGCCACCGTACAGGAAGTGAGAACTCCCGGGGAGAAGAAATGCCACCTTACAGGAAGTGAGAGCTCCCGGGGAGAAGAAATGCCACCATACAGGAAGTAAGAGCTCCTGGGGGGAAGAAATGCCACCATATAAGTAAGATCTCCTGGGGAGAAGAAATGCCACCGTACAGGAAGTGAGAGCTCCCAGGGAGAAGAAATGCCACCACACAGGAAGTAAGAGCTCCTGGGGGGAAGAAATGCCACCATATAAGTAAGATCTCCTGGGGAGAAGAAATGCCACCATACATGAAGTGAGACCTCCCGGGGAGAAGAAATGCCACCATATAAGTGAGATCTCCTGGGGAGAAGAAATGCCACCGTACAGGAAGTGAGAACTCCCAGGGAGAAGAAATGCCAACGTACAGGAAGTGAGAGCTCCCAGGGAGAAGAAATGCCACCTTACAGGAAGTGAGAGCTCCCGGGGAGAAGAAATGCCACCATATAAGTAAGATCTCCTGGGGAGAAGAAATGCCACCGTACAGGAAGTGAGAACTCCCAGGGAGAAGAAATGCCACCGTACAGGAAGTAGGAGCTCCTGGGGGGAAGAAATGCCACCTTACAGGAAGTGAGAACTCCCGGGGAGAAGAAATGCCACCATATAAGTGAGATCTCCTGGGGAGAAGAAATGCCACCTTACAGGAAGTGAGAGCTCCCGGGGAGAAGAAATGCCACCGTACAGGAAGTAAGAGCTCCTGGGGGGAAGAAATGCCACCTTACAGGAAGTGAGAACTCCCAGGGAAAAGAAATGCCTCCGTACAGGAAGTAAGAGCTCCCGGGGAGAAGAAATGCCACCTTACAGGAAGTGAGAGCTCCCGGGGAGAAGAAATGCCACCATATAAGTGAGATCTCCTGGGGAGAAGAAATGCCACCTTACAGGAAGTGAGAGCTCCCGGGGAGAAGAAATGCCACCGTACAGGAAGTAAGAGCTCCTGGGGGGAAGAAATGCCACCTTACAGGAAGTGAGAACTCCCAGGGAAAAGAAATGCCACCGTACAGGAAGTGAGAACTCCCAGTGAGAAGAAATGCCACCTTACAGGAAGTGAGAGCTCCCGGGGAGAAGAAATGCCACCGTACAGGAAGTAAGAGCTCCTGGGGGGAAGAAATGCCACCTTACAGGAAGTGAGAACTCCCAAAGAGAAGAAATGCCACCGTACAGGAAGTGAGAATTCCCAGGGAGAAGAAATGCCACCTTACAGGAAGTGAGAGCTCCTGGGGGGAAGAAATGCCACCTTACAGGAAGTGAGAGCTCCCGGGGAGAAGAAATGCCACCTTACAGGAAGTGAGAGCTCCTGGGGGGAAGAAATGCCACCTTACAGGAAGTGAGAGCTCCCGGGGAGAAGAAATGCCAACTTACAGGAAGTGAGAGCTCCTGGGGGCAAGAAATGCCACCTTACAGGAAGTGAGAACTCCCAGGGAGAAGAAATGCCACCGTACAGGAAGTGAGAGCTCCCGGGGAGAAGAAATGCCACCTTACAGGACGTGAGAGCTCCCAGGGAGAAGAAATGCTACCATACAGGAAGTAAGAGCTCCTGGGGGGAAGAAATGCCACCATATAAGTGAGATCTCCTGGGGAGAAAAAATGCCACCGTACAGGAAGTGAGAACTCCCAGGGAGAAGAAATGCCACCGTACAGGAAGTGAGAGCTCCCAGGGAGAAGAAATGCCACCTTACAGGAAGTGAGAGCTCCCGGGGAGAAGAAATGCCACCGTACAGGAAGTAAGAGCTCCTGGGGGGAAGAAATGCCACCTTACAGGAAGTGAGAACTCCCGGGGAGAAGAAATGCCACCGTACAGGAAGTGAGAACTCCCAGGGAGAAGAAATGCCACCTTACAGGAAGTGAGAGCTCCCGGGGAGAAGAAATGCCACCTTACAGGAAGTGAGAGCTCCTGGGGGGAAGAAATGCCACCTTACAGGAAGTGAGAACTCCCAGGGAGAAGAAATGCCACCGTACAGGAAGTGAGAACTCCCGGGGAGAAGAAATGCCACCTTAGAGGAAGTGAGAGCTCCCGGGGAGAAGAAATGCCACCATACAGGAAGTAAGAGCTCCTGGGGGGAAGAAATGCCACCATATAAGTAAGATCTCCTGGGGAGAAGAAATGCCACCGTACAGGAAGTGAGAGCTCCCAGGGAGAAGAAATGCCACCATACAGGAAGTAAGAGCTCCTGGGGGGAAGAAATGCCACCATATAAGTAAGATCTCCTGGGGAGAAGAAATGCCACCATATAAGTAAGATCTCCTGGGGAGAAGAAATGCCACCTTACAGGAAGTGAGAGCTCCCGGGGAGAAGAAATGCCACCGTACAGGAAGTAAGAGCTCCTGGGGGGAAGAAATTCCACCTTACAGGAAGTGAGAACTCCCAGGGAAAAGAAATGCCACCGTACAGGAAGTGAGAACTCCCAGGGAGAAGAAATGCCACCTTACAGGAAGTGAGAGCTCCTGGGGGGAAGAAATGCCACCTTACAGGAAGTGAGAGCTCCCGGGGAGAAGAAATGCCACCGTACAGGAAGTAAGAGCTCCTGGGGGGAAGAAATGCCACCTTACAGGAAGTGAGAACTCCCAGGGAGAAGAAATGCCTCCGTACAGGAAGTAAGAGCTCCCGGGGAGAAGAAATGCCACCACACAGGAAGTGAGAGCTCCCGGGGAGAAGAAATGCCACCATATAAGTGAGATCTCCTGGGGATAAGAAATGCCACCTTACAGGAAGTGAGAGCTCCCGGGGAGAAGAAATGCCACCGTACAGGAAGTAAGAGCTCCTGGGGGGAAGAAATGCCACCTTACAGGAAGTGAGAACTCCCAGGGAAAAGAAATGCCACCGTACAGGAAGTGAGAACTCCCAGGGAGAAGAAATGCCACCTTACAGGAAGTGAGAGCTCCTGGGGGGAAGAAATGCCACCTTACAGGAAGTGAGAGCTCCCGGGGAGAAGAAATGCCACCTTACAGGAAGTGAGAGCTCCCAGGGAGAAGAAATGCCACCGTACAGGAAGTGAGAACTCCCAGGGAAAAGAAATGCCACCGTACAGGAAGTGAGAGCTCCCGGGGAGAAGAAATGCCACCTTACAGGAAGTGAGAGCTCCCAGGGAGAAGAAATGCCACCATACAGGAAGTAAGAGCTCCTGGGGGGAAGAAATGCCACCATATAAGTGAGATCTCCTGGGGAGAAAAAATGCCACCGTACAGGAAGTGAGAACTCCCAGGGAGAAGAAATGCCACCGTACAGGAAGTGAGAGCTCCGAGGGAGAAGAAATGCCAACTTACAGGAAGTGAGAGCTCCTGGGGAGAAGAAATGCCACCGTACAGGAAGTAAGAGCTCCTGGGGGGAAGAAATGCCACCTTACAGGAAGTGAGAACTCCCAGGGAGAAGAAATGCCACCGTACAGGAAGTGAGAGCTCCCAGGGAGAAGAAATGCCACCTTACAGGAAGTGAGAGCTCCCGGGGAGAAGAAATGCCACCGTACAGGAAGTAAGAGCTCCTGGGGGGAAGAAATGCCACCTTACAGGAAGTGAGAACTCCCGGGGAGAATAAATGCCACCGTACAGGAAGTGAGAACTCCCAGGGAGAAGAAATGCCACCTTACAGGAAGTGAGAGCTCCCGGGGAGAAGAAATGCCACCTTACAGGAAGTGAGAGCTCCTGGGGGGAAGAAATGCCACCTTACAGGAAGTGAGAACTCCCAGGGAGAAGAAATGCCACCGTACAGGAAGTGAGAACTCCCGGGGAGAAGAAATGCCACCTTAGAGGAAGTGAGAGCTCCCGGGGAGAAGAAATGCCACCATACAGGAAGTAAGAGCTCCTGGGGGGAAGAAATGCCACCATATAAGTAAGATCTCCTGGGGAGAAGAAATGCCACCATATAAGTAAGATCTCCTGTGGAGAAGAAATGCCACCGTACAGGAAGTGAGAGCTCCCGGGGAGAAGAAATGCCACCATACAGGAAGTAAGAGCTCCTGGGGGGAAGAAATGCCACCATATAAGTAAGATCTCCTGGGGAGAAGAAATGCCACCGTACTGGAAGTGAGAGCTCCCAGGGAGAAGAAATGCCACCTTACAGGAAGTGAGAGCTCCTGGGGAGAAGAAATGCCACCTTACAGGAAGTGAGAACTTCCGGGGAGAAGAAATGCCACCATATAAGTGAGATCTCCTGGGTTGAAGAAATGCCACCTTACAGGAAGTGAGAGCTCCCGGGGAGAAGAAATGCCACCTTACAGGAAGTAAGAGCTCCTGGGGGGAAGAAATGCCACCTTACAGGAAGTGAGAACTCCCAGGGAGAAGAAATGCCACCGTACAGGAAGTAAGAGCTCCCGGGGAGAAGAAATGCCACCTTACAGGAAGTGAGAGCTTCCGGGGAGAAGAAATGCCACCATATAAGTGAGATCTCCTGGGGAGAAGAAATCCCACCTTACAGGAAGTGAGAGCTCCCGGGGAGAAGAAATGCCACCGTACAAGAAGTAAGAGCTCCTGGGGGGAAGAAATGCCACCTTACAGGAAGTGAGAACTCCCAGGGAGAAGAAATGCCACCTTACAGGAAGTGAGAGCTCCTGGGGGGAAGAAATGCCACCTTACAGGAAGTGAGAGCTCCCGGGGAGAAGAAATGCCACCATACAGGAAGTGAGAGCTCCTGGGGGGAAGAAATGCCACCTTACAGGAAGTGAGAACTCCCAGGGAGAAGAAATGCCACCTTACAGGAAGTGAGAGCTCCTGGGGGGAAGAAATGCCACCTTACAGGAAGTGAGAGCTCCCGGGGAGAAGAAATGCCACCATACAGGAAGTGAGAGCTCCTGGGGGAAGAAATGCCACCTTACAGAAAGTGAGAACTCCCAGCGAGAAGAAATGCCACCGTACAGGAAGTGAGAACTCCCAGGGAGAAGAAATGCCACCGTACAGGAAGTGAGAGCTCCCAGGGAGAAGAAATGCCACCTTACAGGAAGTGAGAGCTCCCGGGGAGAAGAAATGCCACCTTACAGGAAGTGAGAGCTCCCGGGGAGAAGAAATGCCACCGTACAGGAAGTAAGAGCTCCTGGGGGGAAGAAATGCCACCATATCAGTGAGATCTCCTGGGGAGAAGAAATGCCACCGTACAGGAAGTGAGAACTCCCAGGGAGAAGAAATGCCACCACACAGGAAGTAAGAGCTCCTGGGGGGAAGAAATGCCACCATATAAGTAAGATCTCCTGGGGAGAAGAAATGCCACCGTACAGGAAGTGAGAGCTCCCGGGGAGAAGAAATGCCACCATACAGGAAGTGAGAGCTCCTGGGGGGAAGAAATGACACCTTACAGGAAGTGAGAACTCCCAGCGAGAAGAAATGCCACCGTACAGGAAGTGAGAACTCCCAGGGAGAAGAAATGCCACCGTACAGGAAGTGAGAGCTCCCAGGGAGAAGAAATGCCACCTTACAGGAAGTGAGAGCTCCAGGGGAGAAGAAATGCCACCTTACAGGAAGTGAGAGCTCCCGGGGAGAAGAAATGCCACCATACAGGAAGTAAGAGCTCCTGGGGGGAAGAAATGCCACCATATAAGTGAGATCTCCTGGGGAGAAGAAATGCCACCGTACAGGAAGTGAGAACTCCCAGGGAGAAGAAATGCCACCACACAGGAAGTAAGAGCTCCTGGGGGGAAGAAATGCCACCATATAAGTAAGATCTCCTGGGGAGAAGAAATGCCACCGTACAGGAAGTGAGAGCTCCCAGGGAGAAGAAATGCCACCACACAGGAAGTAAGAGCTCCTGTGGGGAAGAAATGCCACCATATAAGTAAGATCTCCTGGGGAGAATAAATGCCACCGTACAGGAAGTGAGAGCTCCCAGGGAGAAGAAATGCCACCACACAGGAAGTAAGAGCTCCTGGGGGGAAGAAATGCCACCATATAAGTAAGATCTCCTGGGGAGAAGAAATGCCACCATACATGAAGTGAGACCTCCCGGGGAGAAGAAATGCCACCATATAAGTGAGATCTCCTGGGGAGAAGAAATGCCACCTTACAGGAAGTGAGAGCTCCCGGGGAGAAGAAATGCCACCGTACAGGAAGTAAGAGCTCCTGGGGGGAAGAAATGCCACCTTACAGGAAGTGAGAACTCCCAGGGAGAAGAAATGCCACCGTACAGGAAGTGAGAGCTCCCAGGGAGAAGAAATGCCACCTTACAGGAAGTGAGAACTCCCGGGGAGAAGAAATGCCACCGTACAGGAAGTAAGAGCTCCTGGGGGGAAGAAATGCCACCTTACAGGAAGTGAGAACTCCCAGGGAGAAGAAATGCCTCCGTACAGGAAGTAAGAGCTCCCGGGGAGAAGAAATGCCACCACACAGGAAGTGAGAGCTCCCGGGGAGAAGAAATGCCACCATATAAGTGAGATCTCCTGGGGATAAGAAATGCCACCTTACAGGAAGTGAGAGCTCCCGGGGAGAAGAAATGCCACCGTACAGGAAGTAAGAGCTCCTGGGGGGAAGAAATGCCACCTTACAGGAAGTGAGAACTCCCAGGGAAAAGAAATGCCACCGTACAGGAAGTGAGAACTCCCAGGGAGAAGAAATGCCACCTTACAGGAAGTGAGAGCTCCTGGGGGGAAGAAATGCCACCTTACAGGAAGTGAGAGCTCCCGGGGAGAAGAAATGCCACCTTACAGGAAGTGAGAGCTCCCAGGGAGAAGAAATGCCACCGTACAGGAAGTGAGAACTCCCAGGGAAAAGAAATGCCACCGTACAGGAAGTGAGAGCTCCCGGGGAGAAGAAATGCCACCTTACAGGAAGTGAGAGCTCCCAGGGAGAAGAAATGCCACCATACAGGAAGTAAGAGCTCCTGGGGGGAAGAAATGCCACCATATAAGTGAGATCTCCTGGGGAGAAAAAATGCCACCGTACAGGAAGTGAGAACTCCCAGGGAGAAGAAATGCCACCGTACAGGAAGTGAGAGCTCCGAGGGAGAAGAAATGCCAACTTACAGGAAGTGAGAGCTCCTGGGGAGAAGAAATGCCACCGTACAGGAAGTAAGAGCTCCTGGGGGGAAGAAATGCCACCTTACAGGAAGTGAGAACTCCCAGGGAGAAGAAATGCCACCGTACAGGAAGTGAGAGCTCCCAGGGAGAAGAAATGCCACCTTACAGGAAGTGAGAGCTCCCGGGGAGAAGAAATGCCACCGTACAGGAAGTAAGAGCTCCTGGGGGGAAGAAATGCCACCTTACAGGAAGTGAGAACTCCCGGGGAGAATAAATGCCACCGTACAGGAAGTGAGAACTCCCAGGGAGAAGAAATGCCACCTTACAGGAAGTGAGAGCTCCCGGGGAGAAGAAATGCCACCTTACAGGAAGTCAGAGCTCCTGGGGGGAAGAAATGCCACCTTACAGGAAGTGAGAACTCCCAGGGAGAAGAAATGCCACCGTACAGGAAGTGAGAACTCCCGGGGAGAAGAAATGCCACCTTAGAGGAAGTGAGAGCTCCCGGGGAGAAGAAATGCCACCATACAGGAAGTAAGAGCTCCTGGGGGGAAGAAATGCCACCATATAAGTAAGATCTCCTGGGGAGAAGAAATGCCACCGTACAGGAAGTGAGAGCTCCCAGGGAGAAGAAATGCCACCATACAGGAAGTAAGAGCTCCTGGGGGGAAGAAATGCCACCATATAAGTAAGATCTCCTGGGGAGAAGAAATGCCACCATATAAGTAAGATCTCCTGTGGAGAAGAAATGCCACCGTACAGGAAGTGAGAGCTCCCGGGGAGAAGAAATGCCACCATACAGGAAGTAAGAGCTCCTGGGGGGAAGAAATGCCACCATATAAGTAAGATCTCCTGGGGAGAAGAAATGCCACCGTACTGGAAGTGAGAGCTCCCAGGGAGAAGAAATGCCACCTTACAGGAAGTGAGAGCTCCTGGGGAGAAGAAATGCCACCTTACAGGAAGTGAGAACTTCCGGGGAGAAGAAATGCCACCATATAAGTGAGATCTCCTGGGTTGAAGAAATGCCACCTTACAGGAAGTGAGAGCTCCCGGGGAGAAGAAATGCCACCTTACAGGAAGTAAGAGCTCCTGGGGGGAAGAAATGCCACCTTACAGGAAGTGAGAACTCCCAGGGAGAAGAAATGCCACCGTACAGGAAGTAAGAGCTCCCGGGGAGAAGAAATGCCACCTTACAGGAAGTGAGAGCTTCCGGGGAGAAGAAATGCCACCATATAAGTGAGATCTCCTGGGGAGAAGAAATCCCACCTTACAGGAAGTGAGAGCTCCCGGGGAGAAGAAATGCCACCGTACAAGAAGTAAGAGCTCCTGGGGGGAAGAAATGCCACCTTCCAGGAAGTGAGAACTCCCAGGGAGAAGAAATGCCACCTTACAGGAAGTGAGAGCTCCTGGGGGGAAGAAATGCCACCTTACAGGAAGTGAGAGCTCCCGGGGAGAAGAAATGCCACCATACAGGAAGTGAGAGCTCCTGGGGGGAAGAAATGCCACCTTACAGGAAGTGAGAACTCCCAGGGAGAAGAAATGCCACCTTACAGGAAGTGAGAGCTCCTGGGGGGAAGAAATGCCACCTTACAGGAAGTGAGAGCTCCCGGGGAGAAGAAATGCCACCATACAGGAAGTGAGAGCTCCTGGGGGAAGAAATGCCACCTTACAGGAAGTGAGAACTCCCAGCGAGAAGAAATGCCACCGTACAGGAAGTGAGAACTCCCAGGGAGAAGAAATGCCACCGTACAGGAAGTGAGAGCTCCCAGGGAGAAGAAATGCCACCTTACAGGAAGTGAGAGCTCCCGGGGAGAAGAAATGCCACCTTACAGGAAGTGAGAGCTCCCGGGGAGAAGAAATGCCACCGTACAGGAAGTAAGAGCTCCTGGGGGGAAGAAATGCCACCATATCAGTGAGATCTCCTGGGGAGAAGAAATGCCACCGTACAGGAAGTGAGAACTCCCAGGGAGAAGAAATGCCACCACACAGGAAGTAAGAGCTCCTGGGGGGAAGAAATGCCACCATATAAGTAAGATCTCCTGGGGAGAAGAAATGCCACCGTACAGGAAGTGAGAGCTCCCGGGGAGAAGAAATGCCACCATACAGGAAGTGAGAGCTCCTGGGGGGAAGAAATGACACCTTACAGGAAGTGAGAACTCCCAGCGAGAAGAAATGCCACCGTACAGGAAGTGAGAACTCCCAGGGAGAAGAAATGCCACCGTACAGGAAGTGAGAGCTCCCAGGGAGAAGAAATGCCACCTTACAGGAAGTGAGAGCTCCAGGGGAGAAGAAATGCCACCTTACAGGAAGTGAGAGCTCCCGGGGAGAAGAAATGCCACCATACAGGAAGTAAGAGCTCCTGGGGGGAAGAAATGCCACCATATAAGTGAGATCTCCTGGGGAGAAGAAATGCCACCGTACAGGAAGTGAGAACTCCCAGGGAGAAGAAATGCCACCACACAGGAAGTAAGAGCTCCTGGGGGGAAGAAATGCCACCATATAAGTAAGATCTCCTGGGGAGAAGAAATGCCACCGTACAGGAAGTGAGAGCTCCCAGGGAGAAGAAATGCCACCACACAGGAAGTAAGAGCTCCTGTGGGGAAGAAATGCCACCATATAAGTAAGATCTCCTGGGGAGAATAAATGCCACCGTACAGGAAGTGAGAGCTCCCAGGGAGAAGAAATGCCACCACACAGGAAGTAAGAGCTCCTGGGGGGAAGAAATGCCACCATATAAGTAAGATCTCCTGGGGAGAAGAAATGCCACCATACATGAAGTGAGACCTCCCGGGGAGAAGAAATGCCACCATATAAGTGAGATCTCCTGGGGAGAAGAAATGCCACCTTACAGGAAGTGAGAGCTCCCGGGGAGAAGAAATGCCACCGTACAGGAAGTAAGAGCTCCTGGGGGGAAGAAATGCCACCTTACAGGAAGTGAGAACTCCCAGGGAGAAGAAATGCCACCGTACAGGAAGTGAGAGCTCCCAGGGAGAAGAAATGCCACCTTACAGGAAGTGAGAACTCCCGGGGAGAAGAAATGCCACCATACAGGAAGTAAGAGCTCCTGGGGGGAAGAAATGCCACCTTACAGGAAGTGAGAGCTCCTGGGGGGAAGAAATGCCACCTTACAGGAAGTGAGAACTCCCAGGGAGAAGAAATGCCACTGTACAGGAAGTGAGAACTCCCGGGGAGAAGAAATGCCACCTTACAGGAAGTGAGAGCTCCCGGGGAGAAGAAATGCCACCATACAGGAAGTAAGAGCTCCTGGGGGGAAGAAATGCCACCATATAAGTAAGATCTCCTGGGGAGAAGAAATGCCACCGTACAGGAAGTGAGAGCTCCCAGGGAGAAGAAATGCCACCATACAGGAAGTAAGTGCTCCTGGGTGGAAGAAATGCCACCATATAAGTAAGATCTCCTGGGGAGAAGAAATGCCACCATATAAGTAAGATCTCCTGGGGAGAAGAAATGCCACCATACAGGAAGTGAGAGCTCCCGGGGAGAAGAAATGCCACCATATAAGTAAGATCTCCTGGGGAGAAGAAATGCCACCTTACAGGAAGTGAGAGCTCCCGGGGAGAAGAAATGCCACCGTACAGGAAGTAAGAGCTCCTGGGGGGAAGAAATGCCACCTTACAGGAAGTGAGAACTCCCAGGGAGAAGAAATGCCTCCGTACAGGAAGTGAGAACTCCCATGGAGAAGAAATGCCACCTTACAGGAAGTGAGAGCTCCCGGGGAGAAGAAATGCCACCTTACAGGAAGTGAGAGCTCCCGGGGAGAAGAAATGCCACCATACAGGAAGTAAGAGCTCCTGGGGGGAAGAAATGCCACCATATAAGTAAGATCTCCTGGGGAGAAGAAATGCCACCGTACAGGAAGTGAGAGCTCCCAGGGAGAAGAAATGCCACCATACAGGAAGTAAGTGCTCCTGGGTGGAAGAAATGCCACCATATAAGTAAGATCTCCTGGGGAGAAGAAATGCCACCATATAAGTAAGATCTCCTGGGGAGAAGAAATGCCACCGTACAGGAAGTGAGAGCTCCCGGGGAGAAGAAATGCCACCATATAAGTAAGATCTCCTGGGGAGAAGAAATGCCACCTTACAGGAAGTGAGAGCTCCCGGGGAGAAGAAATGCCACCGTACAGGAAGTAAGAGCTCCTGGGGGGAAGAAATGCCACCTTACAGGAAGTGAGAACTCCCAGGGAGAAGAAATGCCACCGTACAGGAAGTGAGAACTCCCATGGAGAAGAAATGCCACCTTACAGGAAGTGAGAGCTCCCGGGGAGAAGAAATGCCACCTTACAGGAAGTGAGAGCTCCTGGGGGGAAGAAATGCCACCTTACAGGAAGTGAGAACTCCCAGGGAGAAGAAATGCCACCGTACAGGAAGTGAGAACTCCCGGGGAGAAGAAATGCCACCTTACAGGAAGTGAGAGCTCCCGGGGAGAAGAAATGCCACCATACAGGAAGTAAGAGCTCCTGGGGGGAAGAAATGCCACCATATAAGTAAGATCTCCTGGGGAGAAGAAATGCCACCGTACAGGAAGTGAGAGCTCCCAGGGAGAAGAAATGCCACCATACAGGAAGTAAGAGCTCCTGGGGGGAAGAAATGCCACCATATAAGTAAGATCTCCTGGGGAGAAGAAATGCCACCGTACAGGAAGTGAGAGCTCCCAGGGAGAAGAAATGCCACCTTACAGGAAGTGAGAGCTCCCGGGGAGAAGAAATGCCACCTTACAGGAAGTGAGAGCTCCCGGGGAGAAGAAATGCCACCATATAAGTGAGATCTCCTGGGGAGAAGAAATGCCACCACACAGGAAGTGAGACTTCCCGGGGAGAAGAAATGCAACCTTACAGGAAGTGAGAGCTCCCAGGGAGAAGAAATGCAACCTTACAGGAAGTGACACCTCCTGAGGAGAAGAAATGCAACTGTACAGGAGTCGAGGTCCTGTTACTTCCTGTTCCCTCTACATCAATGTCACATCTATATCAAAAATGTGGTTCAGAAACGAAGATGAAAAATAAGGAGGGAAGAAGAGGAAGAGCTAACCAGTGATTGCAGCCAGGTGTTAAAGCTAGCATCAGGGGCGGCCATTTCATGAAGCCCCGTGAGGCAGTGGCCTTAGGTGGCAGGTTGTTGGGATGCCAGGAGTATGGAAAGATGCCATCTGCCATTACCATCTACATCCAAAGCTTGCATGGGCTCCTTTCCTCTCCCAAGGTCACAGGGCAAAGCAGCGTTATGCCCCTTGCCTCAGGCACAATACCTTGGCTCATCCTTGGCTAGCACAGGTTTGCAGTTTCGGCTCGCTGATGCATCCAACTCAGCACCTTCAGAAACCAAACAGCCACTTTCCGTCTTTCCTGAGCATTCCTTTTACCAAAACTATCTTTCATAGAAAAGAGTGGCACCCTCTGAGATGCTTGCAGTCAACAAAGCTGTCTTCGAGGGAGATTGGGGAATAGCTCTTCCTCCTACTCGCAGTAAATAAAGAAATCCATATTGTTGTGCCTTGTGTATCTTTGCCAGGACACACAGTCGGAACCTCTTCCTCTACCTTGGGACTGTTTCTGCTATTTCATTTTGGGAAGAACTGCCAGGAGAGAAGAGGGCTTTCAGAAAATCTCACTGACCTTTTATAGGGGTCCCTGCGAGCCAGAGATGTTTACAGGAGTGAAGAATTCAATTACTTGCTACGTGATACTGTTCAGAACTCAGGCTGGATCTCAGAGCAGGGATAGATTGTTCGAGATAGAAATTATAACATCACTCACTCTGGCGTTCCCTGCATCAAGGGCTGTTCCAACCATTGGGGAAAATTGTAAATTTGCATGCAAATCCCGAGGCACATATGTATGGTTGTATACCAAAAATATGGATGCCTCTGAATACCAGTTGCAGGGGAGCAACAGCGGGAGAGAGGGCATGCCCTCACCTCTTGCCTGTGGGCTTCTTAGAGTCATCGGATGAGCAGGATGCCGGACTAGATAGGCCTTGGGCCTGACCCAGCATGGCTGTTCTTATCTTCTTATTTCCTGGATGTTTGTGTACTTATTTATTTTATATTTTTACATCACCCTTTGTCATAAGACCCTATGGTGGTTAAGAACAAGGTAAAAACCATCATAAAAATGCAAGAAACACAACTTGAAAATAAAATAGACATATCGGCAACCACTCAAGGGCAGGCTGGGGGTCACACATTGGCCAAAAGCTTGAATAAAAAAGGCGGAGAGAGAGGGAGCCATGAGGATCTCAACTGCAAGCGATTTCTACAGCCTGGGGGACCATCACTAAGAAGGCCGTGTCCCACGTGCTCAATATCTAGCCAAGACTTCAGGCAGGAGTCCTTCTGAACCCTACCTGGAGATGCTGCCAGAGATTGAACCTGGGGCATTAGAATGTAAAAAAAACCCAGCTGGATCAGGCCCATCTAGTCCAGTATCTGGTTTCGCACATCAGCCCACCAGATGCCTCTGAGAAGCCCACAGGCAAGAGCTGAGGGCATGCCTGCTGTTGCTCCCCTGCAACTGGTATTTGGAGGCATCTTATCTCTGAGGCTGGAGGTGGCCTGTAGCCACCAGAATCATAGCCCTTGATAGACCTGTCCTCCATGAATTTGTCTGAGCCCCTTTTAAAGCCATCCAATCTGGTGGCCATCGCTACATCCCATGGCAAAGAATTCCATAGATTAATTATGCACTGTGTGAAAAAGTACTTCCTTTGGTTGGTCCTAAAATTCCCAGCCTTCCGTTTCATGGGATGGCCCCTGGTTCTAGTGTCATGAGAGAGGGAGACATTTTTCTCTCTGTCCACTCTCTCCATTCTATGCATAATTTTATACACCTCAATCACATCTCTCCTTAGTTGCCTCTTTTCTAAGGTAAAGAGCCCCAGATGCTGTAGCCTCACCTCATCAGGAAGGGGCTCCAGGCCACTGATCATCTTGGTTGCCCTCTTCTGCACCTTCTCCAGTTCTACAATGTCCTCCTTAAATTGTAGTGACCTTCTGCATCCAAAGCAAATGCTCCACAACTGAGCTACTGCCCATCCCTGAGGGAGAAAGTTTTACAGCAGGTCGTCACCCATCCAAACCCAAACAAAGGCAGACCCTGCTTAGCAATGGGACAATTCATCTGCACTTCTGCAACACCAGCTCTTTGCCCTATTCACTTCCAGGTAGAGCAGGGAGGGAGGCATTCCCTGGTGTTGACTGTATGGCACTTCACAGACATTGTCCAGTTTGGATATCCTCTCTAATAAAACGCTTGGTGTCCGTCCGTGGACGGACACCAAGCGTGCGTTCGTGCCTGGCCTGTTCTGGGCATGCGTGAAGCACATGCCCAGAACAGAGCCAGGGAGACACGACCGCCAGCACCCAGCGGCCATCTTGGGTGGCCAGAAGCGGCCGCCCCGAAGAAGCCGGGTAAGTGGCGGCGGGGGACACTGGCCGAGGCGGCGGCGAAGCTGCCGCCTCAGCCAGAGGACGCGGCGCAGCCAAGGCAGCAGCGGAGCCATGGCCACGGCCTGGCCGCACTGCCGAAGCTGGGCGGGGGGAGGAGGCGGTGGGGGAAGCTGGCCGAGGTGGTGGCAGAGCCGCCGCCGAGGCCTGGCGCCGCTGAAGCCGAAGCCGGGCGGCTTGGGGCCCTTGCCTGGCTGGGGAGACCGGCCGCGGCATAGAGGCTGGCGATGGCGCCGCCGCAGCCGAAAACCGCCCTCCCGCCCTCCCAGCTGCCCGACTCCCCCTTCCCCGCACCCCCCCAAAGGAATAAGGGCCGCTGCAGCCGAAAACCGCCCTCCCGCCCTCCCAGCTGCCCGAGCCCTCCTCACCCGAGTCAGCCCGCAAGAGCCGGGCTGAGTGAAAGCATGTTTTCCAAAGGTAAAGAGAGGAGCTCGCGAACAGAGCTCTTCTCTGTGCTAAGCCTCTTCCCAAACTGGTGCTTGGGTGGCGACACCAGTTTGGGAAGAGGCTTAGCACAGAGAAGAGCTCTGTTCGCGAGCTCCTCTCTTTACCTTTGGAAAACATGCTTTCACTCAGCCCGGCTCTTGCAGGCTGACTCGGGTGAGGAGGGCTCGGGCAGCTGGGAGGGCGGGAGGGCGGTTTTCGGCTGCGGCGGCCCTTATTCCTTTTTGGGGGGGGTGCGGGGAAGGGGAAGTCGGGCAGCTGGGAGGGCGGGAGGGCGAATTTGGGCCCCTTCCCTTCCTAGCGCCCGTTATTCAACGGGCTAAAATTTACTTGTTTGACATAAACAGTCCTGAGCCATTTTTCGAAGGGCAGTATATACATCAAATCAATCAATAAAATATTCATGCTTTTGTGACTAGCAGAGAAGATGGAAGATAGGAACATAAGAAGCTGCCTTCTACTGAGTGAGACCCTTGGTCCATCTAGCTCAGAACTGTCTGCCCAGACTGGCAGCAGCTTCTCCAAGGTTGCAGGCAGGAATCTCTCTCAGCCCTATCTTGGAGATGCTACCAGGGGAGTGAACTTGGAACCTTCTGCAAGCAAGCAAGCAGATGCTCTTCCCAAAGTGGTCCTATCCCCTTCAGGGAATATCCTATAGTGCCCACACATGTCTCCCATCGAAATGCCAACCAGAGTAGACCCTGCATAACAAAGGGGACAATTCATGCTTGCTACCTCAAGACCAGCTGGTACGCTAACTGGGGAGCACAGAGAGGGAAAATGCAAGCAGCATCTCCAAAGGCCTGGCAATGGCTTTGCATCCCACAGCCCACACCAGTGAACAACCTTCCACAATTCCAAGGAAGCTTGGAAAGGTTACAGATGTTGCCTGCCCTTGTTAGTCGGTCCGTCAGCTCGAGATCTGCTCAGCCCAGTAGAGCAATCCATGTAATTACTCCGTGGAAGTGTAATTGAAAATCAAAGAGAGGGGAAAGCAACACCCGGCAAAGGAGCAAACGATTCAGAAGGCACCAAACCACCCACCCTCTGCTTTGGGGTCAGGCTCAGGCCGTCAGGCTCGGAAGGAGAAACGGTTGCATTGGGAAGGTGGAGAAAAATAACCCAAGTGTGCTGAAATGGGGTCAGCCTTATACTTTCGAAGCGCGTTTTTGCAAGCATATTGCAGAGGAAATCCCTGCAAAGCCTGTGCAAAGCGGGAGTCCCATTTCATACCATGTCACAAGGAAGACTCTGCAAGCTTTTAAAAGACAAGGTTAAAAATAGGGATTCTCCCCCCCCCCCCCGCAGTAGATTGCAATCAGTGAGAGGACAACTCCAGCTCCTTCCTGGGCTGAAATTTCCCAGGGGGGCCTTTATACCCGGCTGTGATGGTAATCAAAATGATCAGGGTGTTGGAGCGACTCCTCTGTGAGGAAAGACTACAATGCTGGGGCCTTTTTAGTTTAGAAAGAAGGCGAGTGAGGGGGAGCATGAGAGAGACAGCTCTGCTAATTCTTAAGACGCCATGGCATCTCTTCCCCTTCCGAGGTTAGAATGTTGTTTAACATTCTGTAGTATCACAGCAGGTTGGTTAACGGCCGACGGGCACCCACCAGGTAGGCAATGGCCAGATGTCACACATATAGAGAGACCCTATGGGAAATATTCACAGGTCCCATTCGTTTCTATCCTATCAACCACTCTGAAAGCAAATGAAGTCACATTTAACTCATTCCTTGCCGTGTTCAACGAGCAATGCCATAAATGTGTTCAGGACGGAGGCCCCCTCACTTCCCCCTCCCTCCACCTTCTGCTAAGAGTCTTCTATCCAGAGGGTGATAGTCTCAAAGCCACAAGGCACAGAGAAGAGACACCATTCAGCTCAATTATATTAGCAGGGCTCTGCAATTATATAGCACTGCAGTGGATCAGCATACTTTGCAAGCATTAACTAATTAAGGGAATTTACTGGAAATGCTTGTGGTTTGTTTTTGAAAAATAAATGCATGGAGTGCAGAGAGAAGAGATCCAGGGTGAATCATCCAATACCAGCGGGAAGATCTTGGAGGTGGACTGGATTTGCTGAGATGCAATAAGAAAGAGAGATTCCATTTTGCAAAATCGCTTCTGAACGTTCGCTTGCTTCAACAATGGTTCAGATTTATCTCACCTTTGAGAATGTTCATTGACTGCAATCTGTATTAAAACACACATACACACACCTGAGTTTTCTTTTGTTTGACTCACCTCCATTCTGCTGAAAATTTAATTTGCCTTAAGTCTGCATGCTCTTTTGAAATGAATGAATCCCCTTTGAGGGCCTTTTCTTCACTCTGCTTAAGAGTGCTGAATTCAGCTTCATGGGAACAAACGAGAGAAATTAAGATTGAATTTTCTAAGGATGGCCTGGGAAGGACATAAGAAAAGCCCTGCTGGATCAGGCAAAAGGCCCATCTAGTCTAGCATCCTGCTTCAGGCAGTGGCAATCCTGGTGCATCTGGGAAGCCCCAAGTGGTGAAAAGAGGGAAGACACCCTCTCCATTGATGCCCTACCACTTGGCATTCAGGGGCATGCCCCCTCTGATCCTGATGGATATCTGCAGCTACCAAAACTAGTAGCCACTGATAGCCCTGTCCACCATGATTTTGTCTAATCGCCTTTGTGAACCACCTAGATTGGTGGCCATCCCCACATCCGGTGGCAGTGAATTCCATAGTTTAACTACACACTGAGGTCGAGCACATGACCATGAGAGGGCAGGGAGGGTGGGCAGGGGGGGGAAGGCAGGGATCAATCGACCTTCCCCTACAGACAGGGGCGTAGGGACATTGGAGCAAGGGGAGACAATTGTCCCCTGGCTGCCAGGGTCTGGGGGAAGATCCGAATGGACTCTCTCCTGGGCATTGGCCCCACCCCTGCATCTGATGTCAGATTGCAAGGGGGCGGAGCCAGTGCCAGGGGTGGGGCCCATCCCTCTCTCAGTCAGCAGTTTGTGCAATTGCAGACAGGGCAATTGCACAAACTGCTTTTCTTCTCGAGAGGGCAGGAATTGATTTATCATATTTTTAAACCACCTGGTATGTACATCCCTAGGTGGCGTACACAATTTAAAACACAATATAAAACAGAATAAAAACAGTAAAAAAATTCCCACAAAGTACAGTAAAATCTCATGGCAACTTGCCCTAAAAACCCAGCACCACAACATGTGTGTGAACATGTGGGTTACAGCAGATGCTCAGCCTGCATTTGGTTCCCCACTAGTCTTTGGATAAGCTGCTGGTGATGTTAAGGAATGTATCCCAACATTCTAACTACTCGTTGGGTGCAGTTGTGTGCTTGTAATGTTTATGTGGAGGAACATGGGAAGAATCCACAATGAATGGAAACTGGTGATGAGGATGGCAAGCGAACAGCTTGCTTTGCATTGGTTATAGCCTGGATAGGTGTATATTTCCACCAGGATCAGAGAGGGCATGCCCCTGAACACCAATGGGAGGGTGTGCGGTTTCTTTGCCTTGTCTGTGGGCTTCCCAGGTATACCTGGTTGGCTACTATGTGAGGCAGGATGCTGGACTAGCTAGGCTTGGCCTGATCCAGCAGGGCTGTTGAGACTTGGCGTCTCAGGTTCAATGCCTGGGATCTTTGGGTAGGGCTGAGAAAAATTCCTGTCTGAAGCCTTGGAGAGCTGATGCCAGTCAGAGCAGACCATCTTGAGCTAGATGGATCAATCGCTTGACTCAGCAGAAAGCAGCTTCCTGTGTTCCTATGTGCAACAACTTATGCATGTCTAAGGTCACCACAAGTGATGATCTAGATGCCTGATGTGCCCGGCGGCTTACACAGATGTGGCTTTCAGGTCAGACAGTTGTAATTTATGAAAGAACCATATAATGATTCCTAATTCCATTTTTTTTAAAGTGCCCCATACAGATCCCATTAGCTAAATTTTTGTCGACGCATCCAATTACAGGGGCTTCGGCAGACCAGAAAGTCATAACGAGTCCTTCCGTTATTAGAGGCATTCTTTGCCAATTAAATATTCTATATGCATAATACAGACATGCTCGTTGAGTGCAGTTTGGTGCTTGTAATGTTTATGTGGAGGAACATGGGAAGAATCCACAATGAATGGAAACTGGTGATGAGGATGGAAAGGGAAAATCGAACGGCTTGCTTTGCATTTGCTCCGGTTCTCTGCAGTTCCCCCACAAGGGCTTCCTTCTGTTATACAAGCTGCAAAAAGTGAGTTTAAAAACCAACACATGTTTAAAACAAGGGATGTGCAAAATCCTCCAGAGAAATCTCACTCGTCTTAGCAAAACTCTTTTAACTTTCCTCCAAATTCCTCAGACAGCTCACTGATACAGCAGCCTCTTAACGTACCTCACATTCTGCATTAGACAAAATTCAAGAGCATCTTTGATTTTAAACACTCGTAGACAAGTGGACTGGCCATTAATTCAGCTGCAGTAAAATGTACTGCGTCTTACAGTTCAGGTTTTCTGTTCACCAAGTAGATTCAGCCACTTGCTGCTGTTGGTTCATAAAGCCTTCCCCCCGCCTTTGCGGGGGGGGGGGGAGTTGCTCCCTTAAGTGTAGTAGAAAAATGGTGGGGGGGAGTTTCACAATGATGTTTGCCAGAATAGATGAGAGTGTTACAAATGGTTCCATTTGTAAAGTGATCCCTAATTGGCTAGGGACACCCGTATCATTTGGACTGTCGTCCCTGATTGGCTAGGAGCACCCATATCGCCCACAGTCTAATAGACTTCATTTGCCAACATCAACATATAGTTCATTCTGAGTGGCTACAGAGTGGCTACAGAGCAAATCATGCCATCATATCCAGTACATGATCCCTGACTGGCTGGGATATGCTGACAATGAATAGAGAAACACGCAGTCCTGCTTCAGGTACCTGGTATTGCTGGTTTTGCCTTACAAAATTTCAAAGGGTTGAAATCAGAATATCGGAAGGATTACCTTCTTCTAGGAATATAGGAGGCTGCCATTTACTGAGTCAGACCACTGGTCCACCTAGCTTAGCATTGTTGACACTGACTGGCAGCAGCTCTCCAAGGTTTCAGAAAGGATGCTTTCCCAGCCCTACCTGGAGATGCTGCCAGGGCCTGAACCTGGGACTTTTTGCATGTAAAGCTTATGCTTTACCACGGAGCTATAGCCCCATCCCCAATATGAATCAGAATATATACTTGGATCTATATCTGAGGCCTTGTTCTGGCTGTCCTGCTGGAGATGCATCAGACTGGTCTGATTGTATCAGGCTGATGCATCATTCTAATCTCTCATGTACTGGACCAGTTGGAAGGGGTCTGCCATTTGATTCAGAAAAAAAATCCAATAATTACCTGAATCAGCTCAGAATCGGATGTTATCTCCCCCCCCCCACCCTGCACATCCCTAAGCAGGGACAATTAGATGCCAAGGATAAATAAGCCAAATTGATTGATTGATTGTTTCATTTATATACCGCCTTTCATTAAAAACAATTGCAAGGCAGTTCACAAAAGTTAAAAAACATACAATAAAATGACAATAAAAGTATTTAAGCTAAAAATATAAAAACAAACCAAATTTAAAATCTATAAGATACGAGCATAAAAATGATACAACAGATAAAAACACATAGAAGAAGCAATAAAAACAAGGAGACTAAATAGGAGACTAATAGGGACAGCTGGTGATTCCATGATCCTTTCAATCTTTCTCCGCCCATCTCTTGGGTACCTTTGGAATTCTCAGCCAGCAGAGCCTTGATGGCACATGGCAACTTTTTATAAGATGTGTGGTCAGATGCTCTTACTGCTGCATATCATGCATTCTCATCCATACATCTGCCCACCCCACAAAAGAAAGACCCACCTGCAAACCCAACATCAGCAACATCCCACCGGTGATCAACAGTCATTGATTATGTCCCAATTTGGAACCAGGATAGCACGTTGTTCTTCCCCAACACTCAACCCAGGGGCCATCCCTTGAAACTGATTGCCAGGCCATTTAGAACCAACAAAAGGAAGTACTTACTCACACTGCATATAATTGATTGGTGGACTTGTCTACCATGGGATGTGGTGATGGCCACCAGCATGGATGACTTTAAGTGGGCCTTTGGCAAATTCCCGGAGAACAGGTCTGCCAGTTGCTGCTAGTCTTGATGACTATAGGCTACTTCAAATGGCAGGAGGCCTCCGAATACCAGTTGTAGGGGAGAGATGGCAAGAAAGGAGGGGGGTTGCCTTCATCTCCTGGTTTTGGGCTTCCCAGAGGCATCTGGTGGGCCACTGTTCGAAACAGGTTGCTGGACTAGATAGGTCTTGGGCCTGATCCAGCATGTCCTTAATTTTAGAGCTCCTTTTCAGAATCCTTAAAGCGGCCTTTCGAAGTTCCCTGGCGCCAGCCTCTGATCTGGTCACGTGCCTCCGTTCCACCCCAGCTCCCACATTTAAGCCGTTAAACAAATGAAAAGCAAAAATTGTCACTTTCAAATAGAGTCTCCACATAATCACATTTCGAAATGGCCCTCTGATGCAGGAAGACCAAGTTATGAGCATTATAATATTGAATTTTAAATAATATATTGCGCCAAATAGCTTCCAATTTGATTTGGGAGGGGAATAGATTTCCATGAATTATTGAAGATCTGATTATTGTAGAAGGCTCTTGCTATCAGGCACTGGGCCTGTCATTCCCCTAGGCGGGTGATATATGACTTTCGTTATCAATATTTAAAGCAACAGTCATGCCATGCGCGGGGCAACCGATACACAGAACATGGATTAATCAGCAGGGGTGCCCGTGTGCTTGATGTCCATTAGATATGACCCAATTTCAGCAGGGAAAGGAAGGGGAAAGCACTCACAGACTGTGTCCCAACAAACAGAATGAAACAGCAAGGACGGAATGATTTGGTCTCTTCCATCACTGTGGATCCCTCACTTTGTCTTGGTTGGGCGGCCCTTTCATGAGAGCTGGCCTTGTGGTAGCCAGCCAGAATTGCCCCCTTTGCTAAGCATGGCCTGCCTTGGTTTGCATTTGAATGGGTGACCATATGTGAACTCTGCAAGAGATACCCCTTAGGGGATGGGGCCCCAGCTCAGCAGAAGAGCATCTGCATGCTCACATGCCGAAGGTCCCAGGTTCACTCCCTGGCAGCATTTGCAGATCAGGCCAGGAGAGACTCCTGCCTGTCTGGAGGAGAGCTGGTCTTGTGGTAGCAAGCATGAATTGTCCCCTTTGCTAAGCAGGGCATGCCCCGGTTTGCATTAGGATGGGACTACATGTGAGCACTGAGAGATATTCCCTCAGGGGATGGGGCTGCTCTGGGAAGAGCACCTTAATGCTTGCATACAGGAGTTCCCAAGTTCTCTCCCTGGCAGCATCACCAAGATAGGGCTGGCAAAGACTCCAACCGGCAACCTTGGAGAAGCCGCTGCCAGTCTGTGTAGACAATAGTGACCTAGATAGACCAATGGCCTGACTCGGTAGAAGGCAGCTTCCTATGCCCCTATGTCCAATCCGCAGCATCTCCATATTAAAAGACCCTTGCCTGCAACCTTGGAGAAGCCGCTGCCCGTCTGGGTAGACAATACTGAGCTAGATGGACTACGGGTCTGGCTTAGTAGAAGGCCATGTTCCTGCAACCCTGGAGAGCCGCTGCCAGTCAGTGTGGACTTGACTGAGCTAACTGGACCAATCGTTTGACTCAGTAGATAGCCGCCTCCTAGATCCCTATGCGCCTAAGACGAAGGGTCACCCGTAAATAGGTGGGTGCACCTCACCACTGTGGAGGGAAGCCGTCTCTTGTCAACCCCCTGCCCATGATGCATTTCTCCAGGAATCTATGTGTGAGAAGAGGTGTGAAAGGCTGTAGCAAACCTATCCTGACCATTAGTTGGAAAAGCTGTATAAACACACAGGCAACTTCTCTCTCTCTCTCTCTCTCTCTCGTTCCCGTTTTCTGCTGACTCTGCGCCTTTTTGCTACGTCGTCTTTTCTCCCTCACTGCCGATTGTAGCTGAGTTCAGGAAAGTTTAAACGCATCGCAAAATGGCTTGGTTAATGACTCAGAAATGCAAGGAATGGACAGGATGGAAATTGCGGGGAAGGAGCACCCTGATTTCCTTGGGCATAAATTCTGTGTCACTGCTCGAGCTTCTCCCCCCCCCACCCCACCGGCCCCCACTTCTCCATCCCTTACTTATACATCAAGTGGATTTATTTTATGACTAAGGTCAACTCTGCAGGCTTAATTTGAGCTGATTTGCATAAGCCCACGGAGAGCAGGGGGACTGGCGGGGAGGGCCACCTTGGGGTTGCTATTTCTCCAATAATTCACGCTGTTAGCTGTTGAGTGGCCTTTGGGGGGGGGTGCCGGGGGGGGGGGGGCGAGAGTGGTGGCAGCTTTCCAGCTGACATCCTATAATAATATGCACACAGGTTTAATGCTGAAAAATGCTGGGAGGTAGATTAATGACATCACACAGTCCCAGCAGCTTAGCTGGTGGCAGGCACGGAGAGATGCCGCTGACCGAAATAGGAATGCTAGGAAGAAGCCCTTGGAATCTATCTCCTCGCTCTGTCCGCAGACTGCTCGGTGCATTACAGATTTAGGTGAACCCCCCCAAACTTGGCCTGGGTGGTGTTGTGCTTCGAGAGCTAGACGAAGGGGACCTGAGTTCAAATCTCTGCCCAGCTAGACATCTCACTGGGTGACTCTGGGCCAGTCGCTTCTCTCTCAGCCTAACCCAGCTGTCCGAATGGGTTTGCCCACCCCTCTGGCTGCAAGGAGAGACCTTGGGGGTTAGAAAACTCAGAGGAGGGTTTTTTTGTTGTTGTCAGCCTAGTCCTCCTCCTCACCAGCTGCCCCCCATTTCTGTTTCTCTTCGGTGCCCAATTCAATGTTAATTATAATCTTATTCCTTTATTTTCTATTTGTTATATTGATATTGAAATTTGCTCTGTGTGTGTGTGTGTTTTCCTGGTCAGTGACTGTAATAAAATTGAACTGATTTATTTTATTACTTATTTATTAAATTTAAATACCACCTGACCCCAAAGGCTCTAGGCTTTAATGCCCGCATCTAGCATATACAAGCCACATCTGCTGCATCCCGTTACCCCTTCTCCTCCTTTGCTTGGCATGAATTGCCCCTTTTGCTAAGCAGGGTCCACCCTGGCTTGCATTTGAATGGAAGACTACATGTGAGCACTGGAAGATCTTCCCCTTAAGGGATGGAGCCGCTCTGGGAAGAGCAGAAGGTTCCAAGTTCCCTCCCTGGCAGCATCTCCAAGATAGGGCTGAGAGAGATTCCTGCCTGCAACCTTAGAGGAGAAGCCGCTGCCAGTCTGTGTAGACATTTAGTAAGCCAGATGGACCAATGATCTGACTCGGTATATAGAAGTTACCGATGTTCCTGTGACCAAGAGTATGACTCAATCGAAGGTAGCTTGGTGCTAGAGCATCTTCTTTGCATTCAGGTCCCATGTTCAGTCCCTGGCAGCATCTCCAGTTAGGGCCGGGAAAGGCTCCTGCCTGTGACCTTGAAGAGCTGCTGCCAGTCAGTGCAGGCAATGGCAAGCTAGATGGACCAATGGCTTGACTCGGTTTAAGGCAGCTTCTGTATGTTCCACCCAGAGCTCACCCCAGAAAACTACTTGCAGAGCAAATATCTGCCACTGATACACATAAACAAGCCACACCATATATAAGGTGATCTTTCAAGAGAGAACTGTGGTCATTTCTGATGGCTTGGGGGTATCGGCTCCATTTCGACATAAGTATATGAGTGTTCATTGCCTTGCTTTCCTCTTGCTATCAACGCAGTAACGGGATGAAAGAGAAATAATCTTCATTCCTCCTGAATGAAAGCTGTGGACTGCCTTGTTGGAGAGGTTCATGTCGGTCTCTTCCCTTTGTGTTTTTATGGCATTTTAAAGAGGTGAGCATGCTTTAAACATTAATGAGCAGCTCCATTTCCTGGCTATTAATGAGTGACGGGGAGAATTAATGGCACAAGATATCCCCCCCACCGCCTCCCCAAACCTCTCAACACCAGACGATCCTTCAGCAAGGAAGCTTGGGTCGATATTATGGTTACAAGCCCATTTTCGGAATGGAAGAGGTGGATGGATTCGAAAGGCGTTTTTCAACTTCTTAAAATGGAGATGCTTTATAACTCTCACTCTGTGCCTGGCATCAGAATGAGGCCGGTGGAAGCCTGCTTGCCTTGTACTGTCCTGCATTGCATGCAGAAGGTCCCAGGTTCAATCCCTGGCAGCATCTCCAGGCAAGGCCGGGGAAGGCCCATCCAGAACACTGGAGAGCTGCTGCCAGTCAGTGTAGACAATCCTGAGCTAGATGGACTAATGCTTTGACTTGGTATAAGGCAGCTTCTTAGGTTCATTGCTTGTAAGGACCATGGACAGCACCATGGTGCAGCAACCTGACTCTCTGGCCACATTAGCATGTAACGGAAAACTGGAGTTTAAGGGGCCAGAGGTTGCCAAACCTGCATGTCTACATGCAGGAAACTCTGGTTCCTCAAGCTGCATGGTCCATAGTTTTTTCTTCTAAATGCCAATTTGAACCTTTGGGCTGTTGTGAGTATCATCGCCCCAATGTGAGGTTGAGCACAGCCTGTGTTACATCTCAATTTGGAACTGCAGGCTGCATTCCCTGTGACTGGAGCTGAGGGAAGAAGTCCCCCCCTCTCTCCAGCCATGATTGGCTGTGTGGGCTGCCCTTCATGCAAGAAGGCAGCCCACACAGCCAGTTCCCCCTCCTCCCTGCAGTTTCCCTGACTGCAGGCTTCCTGCTCTCCGTTACGTCTGAACTCAGACAGGACAGCAGGTGAGCGATGGGGAACCGTGGGTCCATTGAACCCGGGTTTCCATGTTACATGCAAATAGGGCACCTTTCTTTTCCGTATTGTCATGCCCCAAATCCTGGAGCCCTCTGAGCAAAGGATGGAGTAGAGAGTTTGAGAGAGGAGTGAGATTGGTAGGACTGATATGTTTGTTTTAATTGTAAATGCCCTGAGCCATTTTGGAAGGGTGGTATAGAAATCAAATAAATCAAATAGTAAACAAACAAACAAACAAACAAACTATGGCCATGAGCAGCTGGCGAGCCAGTCTTGTGGTAGCAAGCACAAATCAAATTGTCCCCTTTGATAAGTAGGGTTCACCTTGGTTTGTGTTGGATGGGTGACTACATAGAGCACTGTAAGATATTCCCCTCAGGGAATGGGGCAGTAGCTCACAGTGGAAGATCCTCTGCATGCTTGCATGCAGAAGGTCCCAGGTTCAATCCCTGGCAGCATCTCCAGGTAGGTGTGGGAGAGACTCCTGCCTGAAAGTTTGGAGAGCCGCTGCCAGTCAGTGTAGACAATAGTGAGCTAGATGGACCAAGAGTCCGACTCAGTATGAGGCAGTCCTATATGAACAAGGTCAATAGCTCAGTGGTAGAGCATCTGCTTTGCATGTAGAATGTCCCAGGTTCAATCCCGGGCATCTCCAGGTAGCCCTGTTGGATACCCTAGAGAACCACTGCCAGTCAGAGTAGACAGTACTGAGCTAGATGGATCAATGGTCTGATTTGCTATAAGGCAGGGTCATAGGGCACCTATAGCTCAGTGGCAGAAGGTTCCAGGATTTCCAGGCATGGCTTGGAAAGACTCCTGCCTGAAACATTGGAGAGCCGTTTCCAGTCAGTGTAGATGACACTGAACTTGGTGGACCAAGGGTCAGACTTGGTATGAGGCAGCTTCCTATGCCCCCATGACTAAAAGTGAGTTTGGACTTTCTGGAAAGCAGGTGGGTGGTGGGTCTATTAATGTGCATCCTCCCGCCAGATGTCCTCTGCTTTCTAGCAAAGAACATCTCCAGGACATTTGCAGCCAAGCTTTGATCTTTCCCATACACTCACTTGGCAGAGAGGTCCAGATCAATGCCTGCATCCCCTCGCCACTTCAAGAGGGTTTTCTCTTCCTCAAGGAGAGGCAGGCTGTTGATGGAGTGAAGTGGTTGCGTCCAATGCTGAACCTGGAACTTTATTCACTGGCTAAGTGCTGAGTGGGCCATCAATCCCCCTCTTGTAGAAGCCTTGACTTACTAATATAAAGAGCCCTGTAATCTAACACCTGCTTTCAATCTTTCTGGCGGAGGGCATAAAAAGCCACAAGATCAGCCTCAGCAGTTTTGAGCATCTCTGAGACAGAGGACTTGTTCAATCTCCCATCTTCTGCCATCCCTGCCTCCCATTTTGGGCTCTTTTTTCTTTTCTCTTGGCTCCCCAAATCTTAAACCTGGATGCTTTATGCTGTGGATTGGAAATGAAACCTGTTATTATCATCAAGATTGTGTTTTTATGGCATAAATAACGAAGCGAAGCCGAGGGAGAGAAGAGGCATCGGCAAGAATTACTGCCCGGATCGGGCTGGGGAGAATCAATACACCCTCACTTACTGATCTCATTTGCATGTCGACTCCATCTTGCCGCCTGTCTCCCAACAAATTCATTTCATAGGAGGCCCTATAAACCATGTTGCTGGCATTGATCCGGTATATTCATCGCCGGGCATAGAAAATGCATCATTTGAAATTAATAGGAGGGTTGGTGTTTATACCATGAAAAAGTAGCCTGCTTGGAGAGCCAGAAGTGAAGGGTTGGAGAACATGGGATGTGAGGGAGGTGGTGGTGGGTGGGTTTCAAATTTAATGAGCAAATTCACACAATCAAAAACTATTTCCACCCAGGTTTTGGAGCTGTGTGTGCTCCCAATTGTCGGTTGTGTGGAAGCAAGTCGAGAGGTAAACCTGGAAAGAAGCGATTGTCCCCTTTGCTAAGCAGAGTCCACTTTGGCTGGTATTTAAATGGGAGTCTACATGCCTGAGCACTGGAAGATATTCCCCTGAGGGGATGGGGCCGCTCTGAGAAGAGCACCTGCCTGCTTGCATGCAGAAGGCTTCAGACAAAAGCAGTTCTCGGCCTTGCTTGGATTGAAACTGGAACCTTCTGCAAGCAAAGTACCTTAATCATTGATGCTCCTGGTTAATATAGGAAGCTGCCTTCTACTAAGTCAGACCATTGGTCCATCTAGCTCAGTATCATCTACAGTGACTGGCAAATTGCACTCCAGGGCTTCTGGAAGGGTCTCGCTCAGCCCTACCTGGAGATGCTGCCAGGGATTGAACCTGGGACCTTCTGCATGCCAAGCAGATGCTCTTCCACTGAGATATGGTAGCTAGCATTATCTTCTATTACTACTGTTGGGAATCATCATTGTCCCTCTCTCTTACACATTTTGAGCTGTATTCAAAATAAAGGTACTTAGCTGCACAAGTTATTAGGATGAAATAATATAAATGGAAGGAGATACAGGCCAGCCTCAGAGGCAAGATGCCTCTAAATACCAGTTGCAAGGGAGTAACAGCAGGAGAGAGGGCATGCCCTCACCTCTGGCCTGTGGGCTCCCCAGAGGCATCTGGTGGACCATTGTGGGATACAGGATGCTGGACTAGCTGGGCCTTGGGCCTGATCCAGCAGGGCTATTCTTATGCTGATTTTCATCCTGAAAATGGAAACTGGAGGATAGTTGGTTCCATTGGTCTTTTTATTACACTAACATTCCAATTCTCCTTTAGGGATTCTAGCATGGCTCAAAATGGTGCCCCATGACGCATCCCACACAGGTCATGACCATATAAGATCTAGTTAGCCTAAACACAATCATAGCATCATACACCATTCAACCCTTATGTGTGAGCACATGTTATTTCAGTTAGGCTCAATTGTGGACCAACCACCTTCTGGACGATCTTCTCTATCCCCAATTTCTCAAGCAAAACAAGACAGTCATCATGAGTAGGTTTGCAAGTCCTCGGGGAGGGTTTTCTGCACAACAAAAGCGAGAGAAACCCTCCCTCCAAACACCCTCCAAATAATCACTTGGATTGGAACAGCGCAATACTCACTTGACTGATGGCATCAGTTGAAGAGCAAGTCAGTAAATTGACTGCAAACACCATTTAGCGATTGACATCCAGGAACACAGAGAAAGAATTGTGCAGTTAAGTGTTGGGACCATCTGTGGAGAGGAAGGTCAGGAAGAAGAGAGGCTGAAGTATGATTTATGGGCCAAACAATGCCACCGTACTGAGCGGGGGTGGGGGAAATCTGTTGAAGAAGGCAAGAGGTGATGATGGAAACAGGCTGCTGAAAGACATGGAGAAAAATAAAGCTGTGTTAACTGTTCAAAGACTACATTGTATGGTGGCCTCATTGGCTGGGATGATCACCCACGTGACTAATGCAAGAAGAAGAAAGATGTCCAGAACAGTGGAAGGCTAGTGGAAGTCCTCACTACTAGCCCAAGATTGGGGATGTGCACGAATCAATTTGTATGATTTGATTCAAACTTGAACCTCCAAACTCAAATCTGATTTGATTCTATTCAATTTGGATTTGATTCGAGTTAGATTTGAATTGATTCATCCCAAAAACGATTTGCACATCCCTACCCGAGGTCACACCTAGGCTTGATGGGCAGGGGCATGGCAAGGTTAAAGCTGGCTCTGGCACAAGATGTGAAGATGAGTCCTTGAGTCCCCTTCCTCCTCCCCCAGTGTCTTTGTTGAGGAAAAACAATATTGACATGGTGAAAACCATTCTCACAGGAACACAGAAAGCTGTCTTCTACTGAGTCAGACCTTTGGTCCATCTGGCTCAGTATTGTCTACACAGACTGGCAGCAGCTTCTCCAAGGTTGCAGGCAGAGAACTTCATGAGCCAGTTCTCTTGATTAGAGCAACCATTTCCCCCTAATTATATGGGGGCAGAGAGAAAGAAGGGCTGATAACACAGAGAAAGCTATATGTGTAACAGAGCTATCACCTTCCCCCTATCTTTAGGAGTTTTGATTGATTGATTGATTGATTGATTGACTGAGTGCCATCAAGTTGGTATTGACTCTTAGCGACCACACAGATAGATTCACTCTAGGATGAGGGGTTTAGATGTTACCAAGCGTACTATGAACATCCATCCCTTGAGATGTTATCAATGGCCAAAATCTTTGGCTCGGCTCATGGACCATGTTACAAAAGCGCTTCCCATGACTTCTCCAGTTCTTCCGAAGCTCCTAGAAAACTTTTTAAACAACATATACACACTCACACGGGAAATAAAGGAAGACTGCTTTGGACACCCTTTCCAAATGAATAACCTTTTGGGGGAGATTCTAAAACAGAAAGGCAAGGGGAAATGACAGCCAACAAGAGAAAGGAAATGGCGAAGCAACCCTAAGTTGGTTTGTATTTTCGTCCATGTCAGAGAGAATCAGTGCAGTCTGTGGCGGGGTCGTTTAGAGGGCAACTCACCCGGTGAATGCCAAATGCATGTCTGTTCTCCCAACCACTTAAGGCCAGGCAGTGACGGATCATTCCATTAAGGGAAGGCAAGACCCTGTTTGTGGAAGGCAAAGAGCACTTAGGAGGTTTACATGTTCTGCATCATTCCCATCTGCAGAGAAGGAAAGATGGCCCAGAGGGCTTTGATCTGAACTCTCTGGACCAATTTGCCCAAGTCTCTCTGAAATGGAAGAGTCACCACAAGGTGACTTTTCTTGGAGATTTTCCACACCCAACTTTTAGTTCACTTAATCACTTCTCCTCCAGAATGGAGGGTGTGTGTGCACATATTGGCCAAATTTACCCCAAAGTCCCTGAGAGCTATTGGGGAGCACTTCATACACAATTTGAATTTTTCATTGCACGTTAAGAGTGTAGCCTGATTTATTATATCCAGGTTTTAAAAATCCATTTTTTGCGTCAGCTGTTTTGGGCAACTTTGAACTCTCAGGAAAGCTTTGCAGTAAAAGTCTGCTGTCTAGGAAAGCTCCTGTCAACCTTCACATCATAAAAGGGGTCATCTGGAAGGATCTCCAAGGGGTTACCGAGTCCTGAAAAACCTCCAGAAAACAATTGCTTTCCAGTTGCTTTCCATTTACAACTTGATCAGTGGAAGGGCTGTTTATTAATAGGCATCTTCACCATGAGTCAACGGGCATCTTTGATTTGTCAACAAGCATCTTCACCATCAGTCAATGGGCATCTAACTTGTCAACGGGCATCTTTACCATCAGTCAACAGGCATCTTTAACTTGTCAACGGGCATCTTTAACTTGTCAATGGGCATCTTTACCATCAGTCAGCCCTGAGTACATCTACAGCTTCTTCTGACCCTGCAGGGAAATCTAGAACTTCGAGTAGGCCATCAACTGCCAGGGAGAAGAAAACTGCAGGTAACACAAAGGAATGGTTTCTGCTGGCTGGCATCTTCACTGAACTGAGACCAGCTCTCCTCCCATAAACATCTGTCCATCCATAGAAAAGGAGGAAGTCGACTTGGAAACGAACATTCACCAATGCATCAATTAGACTCAAAGGGAATATTGTGGAGAATTGTTCTCTCCATGCTATTGAATGCATTGGCAAATAGTTTAAGTACTGAGCTAGAGCTGCTTAGCGAAATACAAAGTGCTGGTCATTGCCCATAAAGTCCTAAATGGCTTGGGTCTGATCTATTTAAGAGAACACCTTCTTCTTCATCCACCCCGCCACCTCTCCAGATTATCTGAGATAGTCTGGTTGTGGTTGCCACCAGCTCGGTTGGTGGCAACTCGAAACTGACCCTTTTCTAGACATGTCCCAGGGCTCAGGAATATGCTTCCTAATGAAATAAGAGTCTCCCCCTTCTCTGAAGGTTTTTAAGAAGGACCTGGAAACTTTATTTATTTATTTAAAATATTTCTATACCGCCCAAAACCTGTATCTCTGGGTGGTCTACAATGAAAATTACTTAAAACATCAAAGCAATTAACAATTAATACCCTTTAAAACATTTTTTAAAAACATTTAAAACATTTTAAAAAAACATTTAAAACTATAAATAAACAGACCTTTTGAGCCTTATTCGTTTATCATTTTAAAGCGTTGGGTTTTAGAGCTTTGATTTGTATTTTTCAAATTGTTTTTATCACGTTCATGTTTTAATGGTCGTTTTAAAATTGTGAACTGCCCAGGGACTTCTGTATGGGGCAGTATAGAAATGTACTACATAAAATAAATCAATGTACTATGTAACGGTAAAGTGTACTGTCGAGTTGATGTCGACTCTTGACACCCACAGAGCCCTGTGGTTGTCTTTGGTAGTATACAAGAGAGGTTTCCCATTGCCTCCTCCCGTGCAGTATGAGATGATGCCTTTCAGCACCATCCTGGGAAACACACCAGTGGCGATTCAAACCGGCAACCTCTGGGGCTTGATAATAAAGTCATTTCCCTGGCCTGCTATTACTAAGTAAGTAGATAGATAGATAGATAGATAGATAGATGGATCAATGGTTTCATCAGTATGAAGCTGCTGTGGAGCATAATGGATGGTCTTCTTTGGGCCCCTTTCCATTTTTTCAACGTGCCCCAAACCAAATGCTTATACCATGTCCTGAAATGTCTACCTAGCAAGCCAGTGCAGAGACCTTCAAGTCCCTCCACAGAGCTGATTGGCCGATCGGTGGTGGTGGTGGGGGAAGCACTGTTGCTTTGGGTTTTCTTCTCATTGTGTGCACCGGAGATCAAGAGGAAATTGTGAATGTAGGCACTGCTCTTTTTCCACTTCCCTGGAGCTCACTTGGGGTATTAAGAAAGTGGCCTCTTGCAAATGCGCTTGAATGGGAAAGCATCCAGCGCAAGGATGCATTTTTATCTCCGCTTTTAAAAATGCAATCCTCGAGGTGGCATAATTGCTCTCCAAACCCCTGTTAATGTCAGCTGGAAGTAGGCGATCTTACGGAGGTCATCTGCCCTATGCTTTTTTTAAATAGCCGGGCCTGCTCCATCGCCATGGTTGGGATTCCATCAGCATTTCTTCGGAAGGATGTTTTCCTCCTCGACCAGCTCAGCTGGCAAGCCCTTAATTGTTTAGCCGAGCTCTTTAGAAACTCATTTACAATGAAACAAATTCAAATCAGATGCAGAAGTAAAATTAAAAAGTGTATAAATTAACATACAAAAGTGGAATGTGTGCCATCCGCTTGGCTGAACATCTCCGCCGAGGATAGGGCTGCCGATCCGAGAAAGGAAAAACCCGTGTTAAGCAGGCGGAGCGAACAACCCCTCGGGGGGGAGGGGCAATAGGGAAGCAACGAAATGCAGGCTCCTTATTAGAGGGTCCAAAAGCAAACAAGGTTTATTACACGGAAAGCTCATTTTCGACACAGCGGGTGTGTGTGTGGAAGGCATCTAAATCAGCTCCTTGGGAAAAAAAGAAACCTAATCTGGGCTTGGGAAAGACGTGGCGGGGATACAATGTGGGCTCAGCAGGCGAGAAGTCAGACATTGGACAATTGCTGCTTATGGGATCCAACGAAGGGCAGGATGTGTCCCCGGTTTGGTTATTTGTGGAGGGAAGGGGTGAAAGGATACACAGCACAGCGGCATTGCTAGATACTTATGTAAGAACATAAGACATGAAGAACAGCCCTTCTGGATCAGGCCCAAGGACTATGTAGTCCAGCATCAGATGCCTCTAAGAAATCTAGAGGTGAGGGGCAGGCCCTCTCTCCAGCTGTTGCTCCCCTGCAACTGGTCTTTAGAGGCATCTTGCTTCTGAGGCTGAAGGTGGCCAAAGCCACCAGACTAGTAGTCACCGATAGCCCTGCCCTCCATGAATTTGTCAAAGCCCCTTTTAAAGTCATCACCACGAGGTTAGTGGCCACCACCACATCCCACAGCACAGAATTCCAGATATTATTTACATGGTGTGTGAAGAAGTACTCCCTTTCATCAGTCCTATATCTTCTGGCAGGCTCCTCCCAGAATCCCTGACTATTGGCCATTGTGGCTGGGGATTATGGGAGTTGTAGTCCAAAAACAGTGATGGGGGCGAAGTTGAGCAGGCCTGGTTTAAATCTTATAATCAAACAGGATGATTTTATGATCTTACAGGATTCAGAGGTTTATTTTACCAGGCTATACATGAAAATACTACTACGACTATTATTATTTATATGCTGCTGTTCAACAAGTTTGCAAAGCGGTTTACATAGAAAAATAAATAATACAATGATTCCCTGTCCCCAAAAGGCTCACAATCTAAAAAGAAACATAAGGCAGACACCAGCAACAGCCACTAGGTGGATGCTGTGCTGGGGTTGGAGAGGGCCACTTTCTCCCCCGCTGCTAAATACAAGAGAATAACCACTTTGATAAAGGAAGGTGCTAAAAGGCATCATCTCATACTGCGCAGGAGAAGGCAATGGCAAACCCCTCCTGTATTCTTCCAAGAAAACCACATGGCTCTGCGGCCTCCAGGAGTCGACACCAACCCAACTGCACAACCTTTGCTTTTCCTACGATGGAAATGGCCCAATATCAGGGGAACTGTCCATGGTGCTGATCTAGGTCATGAAATACTGGAGTGTATGGAGTTTTCCACACCAAGGGAAGTCTGCTCTTATGAAACTGCTGTGAGTGGCCACATGTCTCTGATGGCTACCCAAGAAAGCAATTTTCGACTCTGGACTTTCCCAATTGCAATCTACATAATTGACTATCACTCTATGGGCTAGCAGGAGCCCAGTTGCTAGCTGGATCATACGTCTTGTGCCTTGAGATAAGAAGGTGAAAACGGCAGGCACCTGGGATAGCATTAAGCACCTTAGCCAGTAGGTATTAATATACTGTATTTGCCCACTCAGACGGCTTGGTCAATTGCCTTTTCAGGACTGTATTTCCCAGGACCTGCCATGGTGCAGATCCACTTGGGTTCTCAACTGCCTCCAGCTTCACATCAGCTTCATCCAATTGTTGTGAGGTCAGATCGTATCACGATATCACGATATTTTGTCTGTTCCAAAGACCATATTCAGTAATAAATAACACTTGCCAATTAGAAAATTTCAGAGGGGGGGGGGGCTGGGTACCCCTGAATGATCTTTTACCAGCACATTAAAATGCTACACTTTTAGGTCTGAAGAAAGAAGCAAATGTTCTGTTAATTCCCAGAGCAGAAGAATTTGGCCCTTTCAAGAACGCAGAGGAAAAATGGGATGGGAGGAGAGGAACTTCTGCTCTGATAGATCTTTCTCACTAAGTGAAAAGCAGCCGGTATAAGCAATCTGCTTGCATACCTGCCTTTCTTGCTGTGTTGGTATTTTTCCGGAAACTGCTGGCTCAGCATCCCCCCCCCCGCCGCTTACGCTCCGTACACAAAACAAATGATGCCACAATATTGTCAACTACTGGGATGTCTTCTGTCCTCCTCCCAATGCAACCACTTCTTCTCTGACCCCAACCTCCTCAACATAAATCTTTGAAACAGCAATTCTCAGATTGTTCCGAGTCATGCTCAATAGGAATGTCTCTGAACTAGAAGTCATAGGAACATAGGAAGCTGCCGTATACTGAGTCAGACCATTGCTCTATCTAGCTCAGGATTGTCTTCACAGACTGGCAGCAGCTTCTCCAAGGTTGCAGGCAGGAGTCTCTCTCAGCCCTATCTTGGAGATGCTGCCAGGGAGGGAACTTGGAAGCTTCTGCTCTTCCCAGAGTGGCTCCAACCCCTAAGAAGGAGAATATCCTCCAGTGCTCACACTTCTAGTCTCCCATTCATATGCAACCAGGGCACACCCTGCTTAACAAAGGGACAATTCATGATTGCTACATAATTGGGAAGTAACTTGCCTAGGGAGCAAGAGGTTGCTGGTTCGAATCCCCACTGGTATGTTTCCTAGACTATGGGGAACACATGTATCAGGCAGCAGCGATATAGGAAGGTGCTGAAAGGCATCATCTCATACTGTATGGGAGGAGGCAATGGTCAACCCCTCCTGTATTCTACCAAAGACAACCACAGGGCTCTGTGGTCGCCAGAAGTTGACACCGACTCGACAGCACAACTTTACCCGTACCACCAGACTAGGTTATATACAGAAGCCGGGTGCAGGATTACATCTTACACCATTGTGCAGTACTTCAGATGTGCAATACAAGATGAAGAGAGAATAAAGGGCAGTGCTACATTAGGCATAGTGCCATCTACTGTCGCCTACTGAGTCAGACCCTTGGTCCATCTAGCTTAGTACTGCCTACACAGACTGGCAGTGGCTTCTCCCAGGTTGTAGGCAGGAATCTCTCTCAGCCCTGTCTTGAAGATGCCAGGGAGGGAAATTGGAGCCTGCTGCATGCAAGCAGGCAGGTGTTCTTCCCATAGCGGCCCCATCCCCTAAGGGGAATAGTGCTCACATGTGGCCAGTGCTCACATGGAGTCTCCCACTCAGATGCAAACCAGGGCAGACCCTGCTTAGCAAAGGGGACAATTTATGCTTGCTACCACAAGACCAGCTCTCCTCCAAACCCCGGTGGGGGCGTGGATAGAATGGAGTAGGGGGAAAGCTTTTCACTCCTATAATGGACAGGGAAAAAACAGTGAAAATGAGGGCAATTGCTACAGGAATAATTATAGCATGTGGGGAACAAAACCCAGCAGCACAGTGCTTATATCACAGGAGTCGAATTGCATGAAATCATTCCAAGAAGCGAACAAGCACAGCACAAAGACACTCCTGGGATCATTTTATATTCACCCTGGGGTTAGGGAAACGAATCCGGAGAGCATGCATATACTGCAAGACTGCAGAAGCCGGTTGGCGACGATCCTGAACACCATTTACTTGGGAGTAAGTTCCGGGGACATCGATGGGGAGCAATTGCACGGACAGCCGCGGCGGCCAAACAAATGGCATAAATCCAAAGGCAACAGTGTCAGGAGCAGGGAAAGGGCGCGGGTCGTGACGGCAGGTATTTGCAAAAGGAAATGAGCACACCAAAACCATTCGCCGCCTTGACAAGCGTAATTCATTCCCTGCTCTCCAACCGGGCTCGGCGTTCTCCGTACAGTGTGAATAATATTGATTTTAATATGCAATGGATTTCGTCCTGCTTTAATTGACCTTCTGGGCTGTGTGTGTTTGCAGAGACCTCTACAGTGGGGGATTTTTCCTGAACCGAGTCCAGCGTTTGGCCGGGAAGAGCGGCCTGGATGGAGTGGGTGTTTTCATGGCAAGCCGTTTGACTGACCTCCCTTTTGGGCCTGACAGGAACTGTCTGGAGAACGTCCATCAAGTCCCTCATCCATCTTTTCCATTTACTTTCAATCCCCCGGACTGCAATGAATGTACCATTTGAGGGCTTCCAGTGTGGTTATGGAGATATGAATGAGGCAATAAAGTAAGCACAGAGGACGCATGTTTGCTGAAAAGCAGCCATTTTGGCATTTTAAAAAGAGGATTCCTTCCTAGGAACATGAGCAGGGGCAGACTGGCTGTTTCTGGAAGTCTGCAAGCTGCCTTTTGCCATTGGCTGGGCTGTGATGATGTCACGGAATGTTTGCCAACATTCCTGGTTCTGGAAGCCTGCAAGCTGCCTTTTGCCATTGGCTGGGCTGTGATGATGTCACGGAATGTTTGCCAACATTCCTGGTTCTGGAAGCCTGCAAGCTGTCTTTTGCCATTGGCTGGGCTGTGATGATGTCATGGAATGTTTGCCAACATTCCTGGTTCTGGAAGCCTGCAAGCTGCCTTTTGCCATTGGCTGGGCTCTGATGATGTCATAGAATGTTTGCTTCTTCTCAGGAGCAAAGCCGACATCCTTGCCTGCCAAGTGTGTATAGGGAACAGTTTTGTTCTCACCCTGTAAAGGAGGTTGCAGGCTTATAGACAGCCTAAACGTTTAGGGGAAGGGACAAAAAAGGACGGGGGGATGTTTTGCCACCTAAAGGTTTAGGGGGAGTGCCAAGGAAGTATATGTGGGGGCAGGTTTTTGCCACCTTAGTGGCTCTCTGTTGCAGAAAAATTTTGGTGTAAAAACTTTAAGGGAGGGTTGGCCTATCCAACCTCCCCCCCGCCCAACTATGGTTATGGGGAATGGAGAACAAAGCAATGGTTTGTGGCATAGCCAGACAGGATAAGGCACGGGCAGTTGGGTTGTAGAGCAGCTGTGGATATTTATGATGGTAGGTAGCTGGTAAATAGGGTAGCCAGCAGTTAATCGATGCAGCTGGGGGGAAACAGGAAAGAAGTGTGTTGAACTCTCCTGAGAAATCACTAGAGGATGAAAGAGGCTCCCTCAGACCTGCCCCCCAAGGGTTAAGACAACAGCTTCTGTTGCAATGGCCCATAGGAACTGCCTTAAACTGAGTCAGACGCTTGGTCCATTGAACTCAGTATTGCCTGCACTGACTGGCAGCAGCCCTTCAAGGTTTGAGGCAGAAGTCTCTCTCAGGCCTACTGGGAGATGCTGCCAGGGACTGAACTTGGGACGTTCTGCATGCAAAGCAGACGCTTGAGCACTGAGCTGCAGGCACACCCCTTAAGTGAGTCAGATATAGTGGGACGGAGCCTGCGGTACTGAAGAAGAACTAAATTTCTCCTCCCTCGGTGGCATCCCTGTTATCTCCTGCAGGCTGGCATACTTAATTTAGATGCTGCCGGGGTCAGATCCGAGCCCCGATGTGGTACATTTGCTGGGAAAGAGTGTTTCTCAAATGTCACCCAACCCGAAGAAGGGCCTCCAACCAAAGGCCAGAAGCTTTTTTGGCTGCCGGCTACCAGGAACAGAATGCTAATCACCCAGCGATCATTCATGATTGTTGGCAATTCATTATTATGGTTACTCTGTCCCAGAATCACTGCACTGATGACAGTCTGGATGGAGGTGTCAGTGATGAGCCCTGAGGTAAACGGCTACCGAGATTGGAAAATGCAGAGCGCACAATTTGGGAAAGCATTTTAAATGCGGGAAGATTAACACATTTAAATGCTCTGTCTTTGCACAGGCAGAACTCCACGGATATCCATAGACAGTACAACACAGGGAAGGGAGAGACGGCTGAGCAGAAAGCTAAGAGCTAACACAGATGACTTTGAAAATGGCTCCCAGGGACCAAGACCAATTCACAATGGTTGCCCAGTTACAATGGGGCGGGCCGGGGAGTCCAGACAAGAACCACCACACCCACACTAACACATTTATTGTGGTTGTGTTCCCCTGGCACTCAAAATGCAAGATTAAGGTGTGTGAATGCAACAAGGATAAGAGTTTCCATAGCACCATCAGCACTGATTGGACAATGCCCGTGTCAACAAGAGCTGGAAATCGTGGCACAAAAGGAATCCATGTGGGGCTTTTCCCCATGCTGCACATAGAGCTTGGCATCCCTCTCCATGAAATGCTGGGAAAAATTTGGAAAATTCAAAGTATTACAACACAAAAGATGTCAGAAGGAAAAAAGCCGGAGCACTGAAGAGAAGGCTCAGGGCAGGTGTCTCAAGTAAGTGAGCCAGGCCACATGACCAAGAAGCAATAAACATCTTTGTGATCACCAGGATTGTCTGATCTGCAGAAAGTGCTGTGTTCCAACGGGAAGGGGGATGGGGGGGGACGTGTGAAACACACTCCCGGAACGAAGGGTTTGTTCTTCCAAGCCTGTCAAAAGTGAGCACGTGGTGCAGGTATGAATGAATTCCTAACCCAAGGGAGGCCTCGCTGCCGAGGAGGGTTTATTAACAGGTCACTGCTGCTGTGGTGGTAAAACAGCCCAGGACCAGAATTAAGCCCACGAAGTGTGACATTTGATTAATTAACACTTCCGCGGCACTTAGCAAAAGCATGAGAGAGGCGCTAAACTCCATTAGATCAGAAACAAAATGATATTTATATCCTCTCCGCATGCTGGCCTGGCAAAACTGGTAGGTGCACTCCTCAAGAGCTACCTGGAGGACAATTAATGTAGCTGAAAATTGAGGCCAAGAAGCATTTCAACCCCATGCCCAGACACACAATATCCCTCCCGCCTTTGGGATGATGACAAGCAGAGATAGGACACTGGGGGCTGGAGATATATAGGAGGAGAGCTGGCCTTGTGGCAGCAAGCACGGATTGTCCCCTTTGCTAAGCAGGGTCCACCCTGGTTTGCATTTGGATGGGAGACTACATGTGTGAGCACTGTAAGATATTCCCTGGAGGGGATGGGGCCGCTCTGGGAAGAGAATCGGCAGGCTTGCATGCAGAAGATCCCAAGTTCCCTCCCTGGCAGCATCTCCAAGATAGGGCTGGGGGAAACCCCTGCCTGAAACTGTGGAGAAGCCACTGCCAGTCTGGGTAGACAATGCTGAGCTAGATGGGCCAATGGTCTGACTCAGTATATGGCAGCTTCCTATATATTCCTATATATTCCCCTTAGGGGATGGAGCCACTCTGGGAGGAGCATGAAGGTTCCAAGTTCCCTCCCTGGCAGCATCACCAAGATAGGGCTTGGAGAGCCTCCTGCCTGCAACCTTGGAGAAGCCGCTGCCAGTCTGGGTAGACAATACTGAGCTTAATGATCTGACTGGGTAGAAGGCAGCTTCCTATGTTCAATCCCCAGCATCTCCATATTAAAAGAATCTCAGGCAGCCGGAATGGGGGTGTGGCGGGGGGAGAACTACTTGAGGCCTTGGAGAAATGCTGCCAGTCAGTGCAGACAAAATTGGACTAGCTGGACCAAGGGTCTGACTCAGTACACAGCCGCTCTATCACTTCTTCACCTTCTAGAACCCACTAGCCATTATGATTTAAAATATTTATAAACCACTTTTGGACAAGAAGAAGAGCTTTCAGAGAGGTTTACATAGCAAGATGCTGTGCCGAATCTGAACATTATCTCATCTCTGAATTGGGAAGGACAAAAGACGCACACCTTGAATAAGAGTTGCTGTTTTCAGGAACTGAAGCTTTTATCCACTGACTGTTGACTTTGCTTAAATAAATAATAATGCCCTCAAATTACTGTTCGCCCCTGTAGGTATCTTGCTCAGGTCATGACAGCTAAAAGGAAATTCTGGCAGATCGCTTAAGCATAAGCATTATCACGATTTCAGAAAACCCATCGGGGGAAATCTTGAGTGGGCAGAGAACAAGATGGAGTTTTGAATAGTTGTGTGTTTTCATGGGAAGAGGCAGGAATTTGTTTGAAACCAGAAATTCTATTCTACGAATGACCTCTGGTTATTTAATAAGGATGTCACATACTGAAAAGCACCCCCCAACCCCCCCAAAAACCCCTCCTTCAGTGAGCATTGCACCCCTTGGTCTCATCCTAGCTACAAATCAACTCTGACTCCAAACTTTCCTCGCTGCAGATGCGCGCTGTGCAAAATTTCATGTATTTATCTTTTTCATTTTATATGCCACTCTTTCTCCAAGAAGCAAAGAGAGGTGTGCATGGCTATGTTTATCCCCACAACAACCCCACGAGGTAAGTTGGGCTGAGAGAGAAGCGACTGGCCCAGAGACACCCAGTGAGTTTCATGGCTGAACCGGGATTTGAATTCAGGTCTCCCGGGTACTAGTCCAATGCTCTAATCACTACATCGCCCTGACTCTTGGATTTCAATGTGGTTGCTTCTTAATAAGGGAGGATTATTTGGAACCTATGGAGAGGAGAGCTGGTGGTACAAAGCATGACTTGTCCCCTTAGCTAAGCAGGGTCCACCCTGGTTGCATATGGATGGGAGACTAGAAGTGTGAGCACTGGAAGATGTCTCACTTAGAGGATGGAGCTGCTCTGGGAAGAGCAGAAGGGTTCATGTTCCCTCCCTGGTAGCATCTCCAGGTAGGGCTGGGAAAGACTCCTGCCTGAAACTTTGAAGAGCTGCTGCCAGTCAGTGCAGGCAATGCTAACCTGGATGGACCAAAGTTCTGACTCAGAAGACAGCAGCATTCTATGTTCCTATATAGAGCTCCCTTCATAAAATACACATCCCTAGCATACAGGTCCTCTCTATCTACAATCTGCCAAACAAACAAACAAACAAACAAACAAACAAACAAACAAACAAACCCCGCCCCGCCCCAAATCCACTGTTTTCAGAAGAGCCCTAGATTCCCATGAAATATCAAAGTGGTTTCCTTCATCTCAAGGTGTTCTCCTTTCTAGAATGAATAACAGAAGCTCTATAAATAATCCAAACAACTGTCCCTCATATTGGAGTAGATAAGCTGAAAAATGATATAGCCTATAAGGAAAGATTTTAAAAGACAGATAAGGAAAGATTTGAAAGCCTCCACTAAGTTTCTGGTAGCAAAATCCACACCCTCATATTCTCTATTCCTCCCCATGTAAAAGAGGCTTGAAGGGGGCAGTCAGAGCCTAGCTAAGGCTTCTTATAAACTCTCTTCAGCACACCTGATGTCTTTAGGGCATTAAAGCCACAAGCCTCGAAAAGGCCAGTGGAAGGCAAGCACCAGTGCCACATTTCTGTCTCCTCCATCAGCCAAATGCAAACCACTTTTTGTACTTGTCTTAGGCACTAGGCAGACTGAGGCAGTTGTCTAGGATGCTTGTTCTTGGGGGGCGCCTCAACAATGCCAGAATATAGCATCACCAATGATTCCCTTGCTTCCTCTTCTAATTCACACCTGAAGTACTGCCCCGTGAGGCAGGAATGTAAGGCGTAATCCTGCACCCTGCTCCCCCAAGGGCCTGCCCATTCTGCACCTCCAAATACACACTCCTCTTTGCTCATTGCTCCTTGGCCCCCAATAAATAGCTGGCCTCTTGAGCTGCACGCCCCCTCTTGAGTATGAATTGCCAGCCTTGGTGTTCATTTCCAAAAAGAAATGGTCACAGGCTGGATTTTCAAATCCACAGCAGCATGTTTTCATCTCTGAAGTGTTAGGGTTCTGCCCCCCATAATAGACTGCGGAACTCTCTCCCACTATATCCTCAAACCAGCACGGGTTTATCATTCGCTGGTCATCTGCATGAGCTGCTCATTCAATGCTCATTCAGATGAACAGCCGGCAGGCCTCAGGTTAAAGCCAGGGTTCTGCATTTTTCAGCTGTGGGGGTGACCAAAAACAACAACAACAACAAAACTAGTCCTCCAAACCCTAGGGCCAGCCCTGCTGGTCTTAGAATCCAACTTTGCCACCCCAACACCACCACTTGAAGCAATGGAGGGGCACTGATGCCTCTTTTACAATTGAGCCTTTCTCCCATTTCTGCCAGAAATTCTCCTTTCAGGACCACTGGCCAAATTCTAGAGAAAATGGGATGGGTGGGTAGAATCATAGGAACATAGGAAGCTGCCTTATGCTGAGTCAGACCCTTGGTCCATCTAGCTCAGTATTGTCTACCCAGACTGGCAGTGGCTTCTCCCAGGTTGCAGGCAGGAGTCTCTCTCAGCCCTACCTGGAGATGCTGCCAGGGATTGAACCTGGGACCTTCTGATTGCAAAGCAGATGCTCTACCACTGAGCCATGGGTGGAGCAATAGCAGGACAGGGGGCATGCCTTCATCTCCTGCTTGGGGGCTTCCCAGAGACATCTAGGGGGCCACTGGTGGGGGGAAAGGATGCTGGACTAGATGGGCCTTGGGCCTGATCCAGCAGGGCTGTGCTCATCTTCTTATTTGCCCTGCTACAATGGCTTGAGAAAGCTGATGGCGTAGAGAGCGTCGAGTAGAGAGAGTGGACAGAGAGAAATTTTTCTCCCTCTCACAAGACCAGAACCAGGGGTCATCCTATGAAACTGAAGGTCGGGAAATGTAGGACTGACAAAAAGGCAGTACTTCTGCACACAGTGCATCATTAACTTGTGGAACTCTCTGCCACAGGATGTGGTGCTGGCCACCAGCTTGGACGGCTTGAAAAGTGGTTTAGACAAAGTCATGGAGGACAGGGCTATCAATGGCATCTAGTCTGGTGGCTATAAGCCAGCCTCGGAGGCCAGAGGCTGCTCAATACCAGTCGTAGGAGAGAGGGCAAGCCTTCACCCCCTGCCTGTGGGCTTTGCAGCGGCATCTGGTGGGCCACGGTGGGAAACAGGATGCTGGACTAGATGGGCCTCCTTGGGCCTGATCCAGCTGGGCTGTTCTTCTATTTTGTTCTTGTGTGGGTCTGTTTTTGCTTCCTTTGGAAATACCAGGTATAGCACCCCCTGCTGGCAGATGAATACCTGAGAGCAGGCCGACAATTCCACCCACCGCCGTAGCTCTGAGGATCCGGTCGCAGCAGTGCGGAGCTGACAAACTATTCCTAGCCGCCACCTTTATGATTATGATTATTTTATTTTTTTTACACAAACAGCAGGTGGATATGACAGGCCTAGTCAGTTTTGGGAGGAAAAGTGCAGGGGCCAGTGGCTGGAAAGGAAGATCAATGGGGCGCTGCGGCGTGCGGGGTAACGGCCTGATGTTCTAGGCAGCAGGAGATGGCAGCGGGTCAGCTTCAGAGGGGCTTGCTGCTTCCAGATTCACTGGGCACTGAAGAGCAGGCATCGTCTGTTGACCTGCTCAGGCATTACCGAGATCTGGAGGCATGCAATGCACAGCAGGCATATAGGATGCTGCCTGAAACAGAGCCATCCCTTGGCTCATCCCACTCAGTATTGTCTGCACTGACTGGCAGCAGCTTGCCAAGGTTTCAGCCCAACCGGGAGATGCCTCCAGGGATTGAACCTTGGGACCTTCTTCATGCAAAGCAGAAGCTCTGCCACTGAGCTACGGCCCCATCCCCTAAAGGGAAGAATCTGGCAGCGCTCACACGGCATCACCCATCCAAATGCAAACCAAGGCAAACCCTGCTTAGCAGAGGGAACAACTCGTGCTTGCAGCTGCGAGAGCAGCTCTCCTCCCCACTCCAAAAGGGACATAGAATCAGAGCATTGGTCCATCTAGCTCAGTATGGTCTACACTGACTGGCAGCGGCTTTTCCAAGGATTCGGACTTTCCCAGCCCTGCCTGGAGATGCTGCCAGGGATTGAACCTGGGACCTTCTGCATGCAAGGCAGATACTCTGCCACTGAGCTTAAAAAGACTTCAATTTTTACCTTTCTCACCTCCGTTTGCTGCTTGGACACCATATAGTTTAAAATGGGAACTGACTAGGAGCACGTTGCTCAGGGGCATTTTCCTGATGATTTCCTCCCATTCATCGAGCGATCCTGCATGTTGACTCTACATAGCAAGTGCATCCTGCCTTCACTCTTAATTGGCTTTGCAATAAGAACATGGCAAAAAGTTAAATCATGTATTCACATATATGAATAAATGATTTAACTGGCTACAGGTATGATGTCAGAAAGCCTATTCCAAGGGAGGGTGTTGCTTTTCCCATCACTCTGAATGAGCAAATACCATTTCACCTATTGACAGGAGTAGGCAAATACTGCAACATTTCAGAATATGAGTTCATACATTTTCAAATGTTGCATTAGGCCGGCTTTGTCTGACAGCTTCGAGCTTGTACATCTTATAGGCTGGGGCTGCACAACTTTGGCACTCCAGCTGTTGTTGGACTAGAATGTCCATAATCCCCAGCCAATAATCAGGCATGATGGGCATTGTAATCCAACAACAGCTGAAGGGTGGAAGTTGTGCATCCCTGACTTATAAGATGTACAAGTTAGAACCTGTCCCACAAAGCTCAACTAACTTTTTAAAAGGCGACTTCAGATCTTGAAATGATGTGGTATTTCCCCAGTCCTGTAGATGGGATTTAAGTGTTTTTGCTCATTTTGAGTGACGGCAAAAGGCAGCCCCCTCTCTTGGAATTGGCTTTGTGACATTAAAGCCATAGCCACTTCAACTGATTGGCATGTTCTTATTCCAAAGCCAATGAAGAATGAGAGGAGGATGCACTTGCTATGTGGCCCTGACAATGTTCTCCCAAGCAGTTGACGGCACCATTTAAAATGTATCGTATCAAAGCACAGACTGGTCTTTAGGCAACAACCTGCAGCAGCAGCAGCTGGCCACACAGTAGCTGCCCCCCCGCCTTATATTATGTGGGGAAAGCTGAAGAACCGATTTAGCAGAAGATAGCCTACTATTTTCCTAGCTGATGAGCAAATTCAAGCTATCAGCACTGGCTTGATATTCCCTACCCACCCACCCACAATCCCTTCCCGCTCATGTTTATTGCTTTCCATTCCTATTGCGTGCGATTTTAATGCCCGTGCCGTGTCCCAGAAAGCGGGCAGGGGGCTCTGCTGATCTGCCTTCTGCCTTGCCGGGAACGGCGTGCGGAGGAGGTGGGCTGGCCCGCCGCTGTGATGCCAGCCGCTCGGCGGTGCTACAACAGTCGGTGGCGTGTGCTTGCGAAGCACGCTCTAATATGAAAGTAGCAGGAGGCCAGCCCAGCCATTGCTTACACGGCCCTTTTGGCAAATCGTGATTTGGATAGACCCCCCCTGCCCTCTGAGACATGAGGTGTCATTCCATCTCTCTTCTCCAGTGTTAATTTTCCGCCCTTCCCCAGGGCTGCGGAACCAAACGGCCACGACGCCGAGGCCTCTAAACAAAACCAAGATGCACCGGCCTCCTCTGGAAATGGCTGGGGAGAGGCGATCAGACATCAAAAGGTCTGGACACTCGAAGAAGAAGGAAGCAGCTCTCTATCGCTACACAACAGCTTGAAAGAGTAGACAGGTCGGGAGGCTGGAGGAGGACCTTGTAGCTCAGAAACAGATGGTACCAGCCAGATCGATGATGTTTGCTTCCCCTGAGTGGAAAGGTGGAGGGGGAGCATGGAACCCACAGATCTGTCTTCTGGCTGGATTCAGAGCTTTTACAATTTGGGGCAACGGGGACCCCGAGGTGGAAAAGGCGGCTCCCATCGGATGGTAGAAATTCACGTCGTTCTTTCCAGTCTGTTCTTTTTATAGTAATTCTTTACTAACTATACTCACAATACATATATCTGGTGGGCCACTGTGTGAAACAGGATGCTGGACTAGATGGGCCTTCTTGGGCCTGATCCAGCAGGGCTGTTCTTACATTCTTATGGGTTGTAGCACAGCGGGGAAATGCTTGACTAACAAGCAGAAGGTTGCCAATTTGAATCCCCGCTGGTACTATATCGGGCAGCAGCGATATAGGAAAGATGCTGAAATCTCATACTGCACGGGAGGAGGCAATGGTAAACCCCTCCTGTATGTATTCTACCAAAGACAACCACAGGGTTCTGTGGGCACCAGGAGTCAAAATCGACTTGACGGCACACTTTGCTACATATATATGGCCACCTAATGGCACAGCGGGGAAGTAACTTGCCTAGGGAGCAAGAGGTTGCCAGTTCGAATCCCCGCTGGTACTATATCGGATAGCAGCGATCTAGGAAGATGCTGAAAGGCATCATCTCATACTGCGGGAGATGGCAATGGTCAACCCCTCCTGTATTCTACTAAAGACAACCACAGGGCTCTGTGGACGCCAGGAGTTGACACTGACTCAACAGCACAACTTTACCTTTACTATATATATATATAAAGAGCTACACTGAGCAAAATACAAAGTGCTGGTTATAACTTGTAAAGTCCGAAACAGCTTAGGCCCTGGGTATTTAAGAGAATGCCTTATTTGCCATGAGCCCCATTGTCCATGGAGTTCATCTGGAGAGGTTCCTCTGCAGTTGCCACCAGCTCGTCTGGTGGCTACACAGGGACAGGCCTTCTCTGTTGCCACCCCAGAACTCTGGAATGCGCTCCCTGCTGAAATAAGAGCCTCCCCATCTCTGACAACTTTTTAAAAGTCTCTAAAGCTTTTTTAAAGCCTCTCACATTTTTTTTCCAGCCAGTCATTTAGCAATCTCTGAATTTTTTACGTTTTTAAATGGCTGTGTTTGTTTTATTTTGTTTTTCTTGTGTTTATTTTTGTGAACCGCCGAGAACCTTTGGAGTCAGGCGGTGTATAAATTAGATTATATTAATAAATAATAACGGCTTGTTTTTTAATCCGAGTCTTTTAACTGCACTGTGGCTTTAATTTGTTTTAAGGTTTGTATTTTTCATCTGTTTTCTCTTCTTGTGAACCTCCCGAAGTCGGTACACAAACTTGGAAAATAAATACACATGTTTCTTTATTTCTGATCAAAGATCAAATATTTAAACAATGACAAAACAACCAAATCACATATAGAGAAAGCTTGGGTGACCCTCCATTTATCTAAACCTTAATGGGGTCCTATACTTTCAGGACTCCAAGGTGGTTTGCAAGAAGTGGTTTGGGAAATAATAAATGCTCCCATAATAATGCAATTGTATTTGTCTGAGAAGCTGTAACCGTTTCCTGCACTGATCGGTGGGCTGGAATAGAAGACTTCTAAGGTCCCTTAGGAACATAGGAACATTGGAAACTGCCATATACTGAGTCAGACCATTGGTCTATCTAGCTCACTATTGTCTTCACAGACTGGCAGCGGCTTCTCCAAGGTTGCAGGCAGGAATCTCTCTCAGCCCTATCTTGGAGATGCTGCCAGGGAGGGAACTTGGAGCCTAGATGCTCTTCCCAGAGCGGCTCCATCCCCTGAGGGGAATATCTTGCAGAGCTCACACATCAAGTCTCCCATTCATATGCAACCAGGGCGGACCCTGCTAAACTAGGGGGACAAGTCATGCTTGCTACCACAAGACCAGCTCTCCTCCTCCTCCTCCCTTCCAACCCTAAATTTGTAAAGCTGGAGAAGCATCTGCCTTGCATGTAGAAGGTCCCAGGTTCCATCCCTGGCAGCATCTCCAGGCAGGGCTGAGAAGGACTCCTGCCTGATACCTTGGAGAGCTGCTGCCAGTCAGAGCAGGCAATGCTGAGCTAGATGGATGAGTGGTCTGACTCGATATACGGCAGCTTCCTATATTCCTCTGTAAAAGTGAGATCTATTGGGGGCTGGCTTTGGCCTCCTTCCCCTGACCCTTTTTTCCAAGAGAAAAGTTCTCCGTGGTGAGAAATCAACCATCTCCACATAAAACCCCTCCAGCCTGGAAACCATGTCACATGCTTGGGTCTTCTCATTTCACTGGCAACCCCACAGCCACTTTGCTTCCCCAGACGCTGCTCAGCGCTCTTTTAACGTCAAGCTCCGACAGATGTCCCATCATAATGCCCCCCCCACTGCCTGCCCTTTACAAGAGGGAATTTGTATCTGAGTGCTCCGTTTGGCACCGTCTCCTTTGAATTTCTGGATCCCTTTCTTTGGAGCGCACCTTCCCTGATTGCCTTTGGCAAGAGAGCTTTGCAGAAACGGCCTTACCTTGACGGTGCCGCGCAATTTAATTGCTGCTCCCTTGAGGGACACGCTGGCCATCTGCCCCTTCGGTGACAGATGCACTCGCTGCGGTTGAATCGCCCGGCTCGTCTCGTGCCTTATTAATGGCTGCTCTTTCCCACATTATCATCCACGGCATGATCCGTAGAGGCGATGGGAAAAGGCCGCGGCTAGAAGTGAGACAAATTGTGGGGGACGTATCTCCAAGTTGGACTCTCGGCTCGTCAGAGCCCAGATCTGGCGTTGCAAAACTTTTCTCTCTCTCCCAATGATCAGATTTCCCCCTGATCCATTAAAAGATGGATGTTGCTTCCTACTGGACTCTGGGCCCTTTCATACGCAATGGTGGCAAGGAGGTAAAAGCGACCCACCAGTCGCTGTGGGGCATGCACGTCACTGCCGCCGCCATTCCCGTGACTTCTGAAGCGGCCCACGGCCCACCGAGAATGTTGCTTCCTGACTTCATCAATCCAACTTCCAACGTTGGTTTCCAAGTATTCAGGAATGGGTTCCCTTGCCAACTGAGCAAAGAGGCACCTTTTTAGTGGTAATTCTCTTTACCAAGCAGGGGAGAGCAACTGGCCCTATCCATCCCCAACACAGCATCCCTCCAGTGGCTGTTGGTGATGTCTTTCTTCATCTTCTTTTTAGATTGTGAGCCCTTTGGGGAAGAAAGGAACACAGGAAGCTGCCATATACTGAATCAGACCATCGGTCCAGCTAGCTCAGTATTATCTTCACAGACTGGCAGCAGCTTCTCCAAGGTTGCAAGCAGGAATCTCTCTCAGCCCTATCTTGGAGATGCTGCCAGGGAGGGAACTTGGAGCCTAGATGCTCTTCCCAGAGCAGCCCCATTATCTCCTAAGGGGAATATCTTGCAGTGCTCACACATCAAGTCTCCCATTCAGATGCAACCAGGGTGGACCCTGCTTTGCTAATGGGACAAGTCATGCTTGCTACCACCAGACCAGCTCTCCTATGGATATTGTCCTATCCCTCACCTGCAGTCTGAGGTAGATAGGAGCATAGGAAGTTGCCTTCTACCAAGTCAAACCTTTGGCCCATCTAGCTCAGTATTGCCTACACTGACTGGCAGCAGCACTCCAAGGTTCCAGGCCAGAGTCTCTCCTAGCCCTATTTGGAGATGCTGCCAGGGATTGAACCTGGGGTCTCCTGCAGGCAAGGACACAGATGCTCTTCCACTCTATCCCCATCCCTTAAGGGGAATATCTTCCCATGCTCACACATGTAGTTTCCCATCCAAATGCAAACCAGGGCAGACCCTGCTTAGCAACGGGGACAATTCGTGCCCGCTGCCACAAGACCAGCTCTCCTCCTCAGGAACAGTTCTGAATTCTACCACCCTCCTTTCCTTCCCCAGATGCGAGCCACACTCTCAGACCCTCTGCAAACCAACCCACGCTCTTGTACGCAAACCAGCTCCAAACGGCAGGCCAAACCAGCCTCTCAAACATCGGAGGCTGGCCAGCCAATTTGGCCCAGTTCCGAGGAAATTTCCATCGTTTCCCTGAGTCAAGAGCTGCCTGCTGAGCGGATTTCGGGGAGGGATCAGGGGGCGTTTGCATTTAATAAATAGAGATGTTATCGCGGAGAATTAATGTCCTTTGATATCAATCTTGGCAGTGGAGGAGGGGGCAGGTAGGCACAGCTCCTCATTATCGCGCCGAGGTTGGCGGGGTCATGCCAGGACAAGGAGAAGTGATTTATGTGTTCGCTTTGTCAGGGAGATGAGAATATGTAAAGGAAATAATGACTTGTGGAGACCATTAGCAGCCTTCTCTCAGGATCTCAAAGGCTGCCACGTACTGGATTTCCTTTTCCGATTAGCTGCCGAACTTCCCCGTCTTTGGTCTGTCCCTGTCTCTCTCCTTGCCTCTATTATTTCCCTGCGTCCTCCAAAGGCATTGAGCCTCCTATGCAGTCTCTCACAGAGCATGCTTGGGAATTAACATCTCCTTTCCCCCCAAAGGGACCTTTCCTGAAGTTCTTTTTAGTATAGAAAACAAGACGGCAGAGAGGAGACATGAGAAAGGTCCATAAAATGGTGTGGAGAGAGTTGATAGAGAGAGATTTATCTCCCTTTTTTATAACACTAGGACCAGGGCCCATCCTCAGAAATGGCCAAGACATTTAGGACCAACGAAAGGAAGTACTTTTTCACCCGACGTCTAATCGGCCTATGGAATGCTCTGCCACAAGATGTGGTGGCAGCCAACAGCCTGGGTAGCTTTTATTGGTTTATTTCTCTATCTAACATATTTGGTATACCACCCCAAACGCAAGCCTCTGGGCGGTTTCCAACAAAACAATACAAAGAACAAATAAAAAGGTGGAAATATGACAATAACTTAAAATTTTAAAACAATGTCAAAACTATTACAAACAAACAACAAACTATTAAAACAGTATCTAACGATAATCCCTTAAAATTGCAGTTGTGATTGGAAGCAAACTCAAATGCCATCAATTTAAAGCACAGTTTGATAGCATCTAGCCACCTAATGGCGCTGTGGGGAAATGACTTGATTAGCTAGCCAGAGGTTGCTGGTTCGAATCCCCACTGGTATGTTTCCCAGAAACACCTATATTGGGCAGGAGCAATAGAGGAAGATGCTGAAAGGCATCATCTCACACTGTGCGGGAGGAGGCAATGGTCAACCCCTCCTGTATTCGATCAAAGACAACCACAGGGCTCTGTGGGCGCCAGGAGTTGACACCGATTCGACAGGACAACTTTACATTTATCTTGACAGCATCTGGGAAACACAGATCATAGACCAGATCTCTTCACAAATTAAGGGACTACTATACCTAACATTTCTTGATTACTTTTTCGATAAGCACTTAAGCATTCCTCAGCTCCACAGATTTCACAAAGACAGTGGATACATGACCTAAGAGACTCAGAGCAATATTTATGCGGCGAAAGAGTAGATTGCTGCGGACTTTTGAATGGTTCTCCAGGGGAGTATCTTTCTATATGTAAGCAAGCAGTGGTACAATTTGTTATTTAATAGTTCTTCGACTTGTGAGGCTTTTCCATGTACTCCTAACATATTGCAATCAGCCTGTGTAATATTTTAGGAACATTACCGTTCTGTCTGTTTTTCACTCTGTCGTTTCTTCTTCTAAGATTTTTTTTAAAAAAATTGTCATAGATATTTTAAATATCAATTACAAATAATAATCTCATGATTGTGAATTCTAGCACATTAAAGAGTTGGATCAACAGAAAAGAAAGTCTCAGATTTATTCAACAAAATACCTACTGAACTCTAAGGTACCACTGGAACACTTCACAGTACCACAGGAACACCTGACACTTCATTAGTTATAAGAAACCTGTTATTGCTTTGCTCACTGAGACAGCTAAATCTTACCACTCAGCTCAAGATTGTCTACACTGACTGGCAGCGGCTCTTCAAGCATTTATGCAGGAGTCGTTCCTAGCCCTACCTGGAGATGCTGCCCGAGATTGAACCTGGGACCTTCTGCATGCCAAGCAGATGCTCTGCCACTGAGCTATAGTTCATATAGTTCGCCAGAAAGCCGGTCTTTCGGTAGTGAGCACAAATTGTCCCCTTTCCTAAGCAGGGCCTGTCTTGGTTTGCAACATGGTGACTACATGTCAACATGTTGGTTGTAAGATACTCCCCTTATACGATGGGGCCATGACTCAGTAATTCTGCATCTGCTTGTATGAAGAAGGTCCCACATTCAGTCCCTGGCAGCATCTCCAGGTAGGGCTGGGAAAGACTCCTGCCTGGAACGTAGGAGTGATGCTGCCCATCAGTGTAGACAATACTGAGCAAGATGGGCCAATGGTCTGATTCAGTGTAAGGCAGCTTCCTCTGCTCTGAACTAGCACAAGTGGGGATTTGAACCCAGTGCTAGTGCGGAACTTTAACCACTACACCATGCTGCCTCTATAGCCCTGGCCTGATCAAACAGGAACTTGTCACACAGAATTGTTTTGCGATGCACTGTTGCTTCTTTCTGCCATCCAAACTGATGGAGGCAAAGGATGCAATTATGAGATGCACAGGAAAAGCATCATCAAAGCAGAGGGCTTTAAACTTTAAGCAACAAAGGCATCATTTCATTCTGTGCGGGTGAAGGCAATGGTAAACCACTCCTGTATTTTACCAAGAAAACTACATGGACAAACAAAATAGAAGGTTCCAGCCTCGAATTGGTATGTGAAGGGATGCCAAAGGACAGATAGTAACTGATTCAGGGAAGATCAAATAGAGATGGAAGGAGCACACTGAAAATCTGTACAGCAGGCACATCATCATCCAAGATACTCTAGAAGATATTTCCTACTTGCAAGAACCTCTAGTGAAGATGAAGTTAGATCAGCACTCTGGTTATTACCAAGTCAGAAGGCTACAGGAATTGATGGAATAGCTACAGAAATATGGCAGGCAACAGAAGAAGAATCAGTCAAGGCTCTAACCAAACTATGCCAGCAAATTTGGAGAACGACACAGTGGCCAACAGACTGGAAGAGGTCAGTCCGCATACCCATACCAAACAAAGGAGATTTAACAGATTGTGCAAACCATCACACAATATCCTTAATTTCACATGCTAGCAAAATAATGCTCAGGATCATGCAATGCAGATTAGAGCCCTACGTGGAAAGGGAAATGCCGGGTGTACAAGCTGGTTTCAGAAAAGGCCAAGGAACAAGAGACATCATTGCTGATGCACGCTGGATAATTGAGAAAGCCAAAGAATTCCAGAAAGAAGTCAATATGTGCTTTATTGACGACATAAAAGCCTTTGATTGTGTTGACCATGTCAAGTTGTGGAATATCCTCAGGAAAATGTGCATCTCAGAACATCTCATTGTTCTCATGAGAAACCTATACACAGGGCAGGAAGCCACAGGCCAGACGGAACATGGTGAAACAGACTGGTTCCAGATTGGCAAAGGAGTAAGACAAGGCTTTACACTGTCTCCTTCTCTATTCAGTTTATATGCTGAACATATACAGAGAGAAGCTGGATTGGAAGAAGATGAGCCTGGTTTTAAAGTTGGAGGAAGACACATCAATAACTTGCGCTACGCTGATGACACCACTCTGATAGCTGAGAATGTGGATGATCTGCAAGCTCTAGTAATGAAAGCCAAGCAGCACAGTGAAAAAATGGGACTATGACTAAATGTAAAGAAGGCTAAACTAATGACAAAGGGTACAGCAACCAGCCTCAGAATTGACAATGAAGACATTGAAGTGGTGGGTAGCTTCTGCCTTTTAGGATTCACCATCAACAGTAAAGGATCCAGCAGTTACGTCTATACCTACAAAGATTAGACTTGTTCGGGACAATGGTTTTTCCTGTGACAGAAAACAAATCAATCCAGAATTTTCACTTGAGGCACAAATGACCAGGCTCAAACTATCATACTTTGGACACATTTGAATTCTTAATTTGAATTCTTTATTGGCATTTAGGAGAGCCCTAAAGACCTACCTCTTCGGCCTAGCCTTCCAGGGTTTTTAAATGGTTTCAAAGGGTTTTTAATGTATCGGGTTTTTATAAGGTTTTGAATTGCTGTTGTTGTTGTTTTAGCGGCTTTATTGTATTTTAAATTCTTTATTCCCGATCATTGATTGATTTTAACTGCTTTGTGATATTTGTGAACCGCCCTGAGCTATTCTGTAAGGGCGGTCTAGAAATTGAACAAACGAACAAACAAACAAATAATAATAATGTGAAAACCCAGCTCCCTTGAGAAGTCCATAATGCTGGGAAAAGTGGAAGGAAAGAGAAGAAGAGGACGGCCAGCAGCCAGGTGGATGGACTCGATGACGACAGCAATGAATGCATCACCGAGAGACCTTCAAGGCCAAGTGGAAGACAGATAATTCTGGAGAGAATCTATCTATGTGGTCGCTAAGAGTCGACCCTGACTTGACGGCGCTCAATCAATCAATCAATCAATCAATCAATCAATCAATCGGGCATTGCAAGAACCACCCCCAAGGCTTTCGATCCTCACCAAGGTTGGCCTTGGCACAGCTCTGAGACCCAGCCTCGTTACTTTAATTAAGGCGTAGGAATCAGGAAGTGTAAATGGCAAAAGATGGAGAATGCTAGGCATGTTTTAAACAGGAAAAGAATTGAGACAGGGCAAGTTATCTGGTTTCAAACCCACTCTGGCACTTACTGATGCAGATTCAGCAATTCTGAGCTAAAGTGTGCACACCCACACCCACACCCCCCGAACTCTGAAGCTGAGAATTTTGAGGGCCTCCCCCCATATATTTGGGGAGACTGGGGGATATATAGTTGGGGGTTGAAGCTCTTTTTGGCAGCCGAGGGCTGGTGGCAGCCATTCTGCCGCCCCTCCCATAATGCTTCTTGGAGCAGCAGTGCAGGATAGCAGAATGTCCTTCAGAGGCGCATGGTGGGGGGGGGATGGTGGCCACTATAACTGCAGGTTGTCCAGTTACTCTCACTTTATACCCAGACTCTATAATGAACAACAATTTCCCTCCAGTGTTCTTGCAACGGCACCAGTAGTAATTTCTGAGGAGTCTTCAAGGGCAGCCCCGTGAAAAGCACATGACAGTAGTCCAGATGAGAGGTAACCATGGTTTGAATCCTCAATGGTGAAATGGCTGCAGATGGCTCTGGTCCAAATAACTTCCTGGCTTCCTGGTTACATGGTAAATGCTCCCAGTTATATCAGATGGTTGTACTAATTTACTTTTTACGTCTCCATCCCACTCTTCCTCCATGGAGCCCGGAACAGTCTACAGGGTGATGTTTCTCCTCACAACAACATTGTGAGGCAGGGTAGTAAAGTGACTGGTCCGGAGCCATCCATCAGGGCTTTGATGGGGATTTGAACTCAGCTCTCCCTGTTCCTAGTCCTACATTCTTGCCCTGTGAGGTTGGTTAGATTGAGAGAAAAGCGTCTGGCCCAAAACCACCCACTGAGTTTCAGGGCTGAACAGGTTTTTTGAACTCAGGTCTCCCTGGTCCTTGTACAAAACTCTAACCACTACATTACATTGCCTCTCTCTTATGAAACCTAAGCAAAATTGTTTATTCTCAGGGTCTGGATCAAGTCACCTTGGGGGCCTCGGGTAGTCCTCTTTGACAACCTGCCTAGTTCCAAGCATATTCCTAAAGGAAAAGGAAAGATGTCGGTGTCGACTCCTGGTGGCCACAGAGCCATGTAGTTTTCTGAGCAGAATCCAGGAGGGGTTTACCATTGCCTTTCCCTGCGCAGTATGAAATGATGCCTTTCAGCACCTTCCTATATATCTGCTGCCCGATATAGGAGTTCCCCATATTCTGGGAAATACACCAGCGGGGATTCGAACCAGCAGCCTCCTGCTTTCTAGGCAGATTGCTTCCCCATTAGGTGGCCTCAAGTATATGCCTAGCCAAACTCAAATATCACGACAAGGGAGCCATCTACAGAGGGATTTGAAGGATAATCACATCTCCCCCCACCTCTTTTTTATCCTTAGCGTAAGGCGGCAAAGTGGATTTGAGCGCCAAATGGCTCCATCAGCTCATCCCAATGATGGCACAACAGCCATTAGGAGATAAACAGAGAAAATGTTTCCTGGCAAAGGATTTCGACAGAAGGTCTATCGAGCTAGTGTAGCCAAGGTGTACCGTAACCGGAGAGGCACCATTTTCTCATTCCCCCCCAAGGATCGGAATTTGTCGACCGAGTCGAGAACACGCTTCGGAACGGTACAGATGTGGGCGAAAGCCTTCCCGATTTGGAATCATCCCCTGCTTCCTGCCTGCATCTCTTCTCCACCTGTCCCCTCGGACCGTGCGCCTGTCACTAATTATGGCCACATACCTTCACGTTAGGTGACTTGGATACTGTGCCCATATTTTGGCAGAATGCGCTTCTGCAAAGAGTGTCATTTTGACTTCATGTTCTTCCCCGTTCAAGTTAAAAAAAAACCCCTCTTCTCTAGCAAGGTCATGTCAACCTGGGACTTGGCGGACTTTTAACTATTGATGGCTCTCCAGGATGTAATAAATTACAGATTGCACTGTCGAGGGGCACATTCGCGATTCACCACCGGGGTGGGTGGGATGGCAGGTCAGAATCACATTGGGTTGACTGAACCATGTCAGAAAGCAGGGCGAGAAAGGAAGGGGATATATCTTCCTTCATTAATATGATCTATAGCCAGTTCTTCAAGGAGAACTGTTGGCTGGATTTTGGGGGAGGGGAGCGGGTTAGGAACTGAGGAAGCGGCCTCATACGGAGTCAGGCCCTTGGTCCGTCTAGCTCAGTATTGTCTGCACAGACTGGCAGCGGCTCTCCTAGGCTTCAAGCAGGAGTCTCTCCCAGCCCGACCTGGAGATAGGGGAATGAAACCGGTACCTTCTTTTTTTAGACTGTGAGCCCTTTGGAGGACAGGGAGCCTATTTATTAATTTACATTTACATTTAAATTATTTATTTGCATCTATGTAAGCTGTTGAAAAGTGGTATATAAATATTCGTCACATTCTGCATGCAAGCAGATGCTCTACCACTGAGATATGGCCTCATCTCCTATGGGAACCCATCCAAATGCAAACCAAGATGGTCCCTGTTTAGCAAATGGGGACAAATCCTGCTTGCTACCACCAGACGCTTCTCCCCACACCAACTCTTCGCCCACCTTCTCAGGATGACTTTTGTTCAGGAGCCACAGTGGCAACTCAAGGCCTTGTTGCCCCTCAAACAGGGAGGAGAGCTGGCCCTGTGGTGGCAAGCATGCCTGGTCTTCTTTGCTAAGCAGGGCCTGCCCTGGTTTGCATTTGAATAGGAGACTATATGTGAGCACTGCAAGATATTCTTCTTGCAGGGTGGGGCTGCTCTGGGAAGAGCACCTGCCTCCTTTCATGCGGAAGGACCCAAGTTCCCTCCCTGGCAGCATCTCCAAGACAGGGGCTTGTTCAAACCCAAGGCCTATCTAGTCCAGCATCCTGTTTCACCCAGTGGTCCACCAGATGCCTCTAGGTAGCCCACAATCAAGAAGTGTAGGCATACACTCTCTCCTGCTTTTGCTCCCCGTTTAGAGGCATCTTGCCTCTGAGGCTTGCATCTGCTTATGGCCACCAAATTAGTAGCCATTGATAGAGCTGTCCTCTGTGCAGTTGTCATAAGCCCCTTTTAAAGCCATCCCAGCTAGTGGCCATCACAACATCCAGTGGCAGAGAATCCCATAGGCTAAGTATGCACTGTGTGAAAAGAACTTCCTCTTGTCGGTCCTTTCCCGACCTTCAGTTTCATGGGATGACCCCTGATTCTAGTGTGGTGAGAGAGAAAGAAAGATTTCTCTCTGAATTGGGAGAGAAGTTAGGGATCAGTGCGGGAGAACTAGAAAGGGTGGGTTCGACTCCCTGCAGACCCCCAACTCCCAGTCCCTGCTTTTAAACTCATTCCCCACTGATGCTCCACTCAGCCGTGTTCGGGTCATGCCGGCAGAAGAGGCACCGAGTGTCGCTCGACTGATCAGTAGCGATTCTTCTCCAACATGAAGGTTATTAATGGCTATCATCCATCAAGTGATGGTCCCAAGGAAATGAATCGGCTGACAAGTCACCTTGCCGTGTCGGAAAATGAAGGTGGCTGTTGACATTGCTGGAGAGAATCGGAGGGAACCGAGTCGAGGATTCGGGGCGGCGGGGAGGCGGTGGGCAGAGGAGCCTTCACAAGGAATTAATTTCCTGTCTTTATTAGAAGTCAGTGGGCTTCTCATTTGGCCTTATGTTTGGATTTGATGGCTGAGATGAGGGGACAGGGCGGTGGATACTGCTGGGTGAAGGAAATCGTTTCTCAGTGAGTGGCGGTGCAATTGCCACTAATGGTTCTTGTCTCCTCATAAGAATGTAAGGACAGCCCTGCTGGATCAGGCCCAAGGCTAGTCCAGCATCCTTTTTTCAACAGTGGCCCACCAGATGCCTCTCAGAAGCCCACAGGCCAGAGTTGAGGGCCTGCCCTCTCTCCTGCTGTTGCTCCCCTGCAACTGGTATTTAGTGGCATCTTGCCTCTGAGGCTAGAGGTGGCCTATTAGCCACAGACTAGTAGCCATTCATCCTCCACAAATTCCTCTAAACCCCGCTTACGGAAAGGAAAGGTTGTGCCGTCGAGTCGGTGTCAACTCCTGGCAACCACAGAGCTGTGTGGTTTTCTGGGTAGAATACAAGAGATTGATTGATTGATTGATTGATTGATTTCTTTCTTTCTTTCTTTCAAAAAAGGGCTCAGGGCGGTTTACACAGAGAAATAAGTACATAAATAAGATGGCTCCCTGTCCTCAAAGGGCTCACAGTCTAAAAAGAAACATAGGATAGACACCAGCAACAGTCACTGGAGGTGCTGTGCTGGGGGTGGAGAGGGGATATAGGAGTTTCCCATGGCCTTCTCCCACACAACACGAGCTGAATGCCTTGCAGCACCTTCCTATATCGCTACTGTGCGATATAGGAGTTTCCCATATTCTGTACTAACTGGGCATTAGCCTCAAATAAATGCAAACCAGGGTGGACCCTGCTTAGCAAAGGAGACAATTTATGCTCAATGCCAAAAGACCAGCTCTCCTCTATCCCCCTCCCCAATCCCTCCATATCAAAAACTAGCATGGCATAAGAACAGCCCTGCAGGGGATCAGGCCCAAGAAGGCCCATCCAGTCCAGCATCCTGTTTCCCACCACGGCCCACCAGATGCCTCTGCGGAGCCCACAGGCAAGAGGTGAGTGAGGGCATGCCCTCTCTCTTGCTGTTGCTCCTCTGCAACTGGGATTGAGAGGCATCTCGCCTCTGGGGCTGGAGGTGGCGTATAGGCATGGATAGACCTGTCCTCCATGAATTTATCCCAACCCCTCTGAAAGCCATCCAGGCTGCTGCCTGTCACCACATCTTGTGGCAGAGAATTCCACAGGCTGATTATGCTGTGTCGTTTTGTCCACCCCCATCAAGGGTGCCTGACACCCAGTGGATCTCAAAGCCTGAAACCATTTCCCACCAGTAGCTGCACCTACCACCCTCCCTGGTTTCCTTGCCTTTTCTTATTTATGCCACGCCGGTTACGAGAAGCTGTCAACCACCCATTCCTAATGGCTGCAGCTCCAATTTCCTGCTGTCTCCTCGCACCCTCCAGTGAAACATCATGTTCCCGGTGATAATGCAACGGAAGGTCATCCTTTGCCTTTAGCCATTGGCATGCAAATGCTCCCCGACTAATGAGGCAATCTCAAGCGGCTGTTTCACTCCCCCACTTAGAAAACACTATTTCATTGCAAAATCCCTTCTGACAGGTGGGAGAGAGAGCCATCTTTCCTTGGGGCGCCTGACCTGCTCCAGAAACACAGCTCCAACCTGCCTGGCTTTTGGGAAGAGGGATTTGTGGAAAAAGAGACTGTGGATTGCTTTGTTTCGACTCATCCATGATTCGTTTCCAACCCCTTCTTGGATTTGTTCTGGGGAGAGTCCACAGGAGGCGGCCCTTTCGTCAGGCGAGGTGGGGCAGTCACTTCGGGTGGTGGATGCTTGGGATGGCAAAATGCCTTCCACCTTCGCCAGTGGCTCTTTGGGACTTATTTGGCCGTAGATTTGCAAAGAATGCCTCTCCTCCCACTCCCTGCTAGCAACCACCTGATCTTCCTGCTGATGTAAAGAGGCTTTCCCTTTTTTCGGCAGTGCAAAGCATGCTGGGAAGTCCTGCAAAGACTTCGGAGGACTTTCTGCTCCCAGTTTAAGCCTCACTTGGCTTAATCAGGTGCTGCCTGAGTTTGCCGACTCAAACAGAGGTTCTGAACATCTGTTGCTATGAGGGTAGGGGCTCTCTGACCCTCCAACCCACCCCCATATGGTTGTGTGCATGGTCCTATTATTTTTCAGGGAGCCATGGCAGACTCCATGAGCGTCCCAGAACGCTCACAAACTCCTTTCCGCATCTTAAATCCATCACAGCCAGTACACGTTTGGCAAGTTTAAAATGGGGGGTGGGAATGAGTCTCATGTCCCCGCATAGTAATCTTTCTGCTGGCAGCTGTGTGCCTTTCATCGCCACAATGACCCACACAGTATGGCTGTATTAACAGATACGATCTCCTCTTTAATGGGGCTCAGCAGCCAGGATTAGCTACCTGTAATGTACTCTGAGCTGTCAGGCAATCCAGCAAAACTGCAAGCACATTACAAGTTATTGGCATCCATTCTGTCTAAGTGAAAAGGCATTTCACATTCAAAACACTTCAGATCTAATAACGGGAAATTATCTTGATGGATTCCCTTCAGTCAGGAGAAAGGAATGCAGGAGGGGCCTGGAACTGGAGAGTGGGAGGGGGGGAGAACATCCTCTCCCCTCCTGGCATCTATCGGGAGCAAAGAGAAGTGGAAACAGAACCAAAAATTTAAAGGAAATAGGAGACGACTTTGGAAAGTTGTCTGAAAATGAAGCTTCCTTGCTCGGAGATCTGTGGACATTTTTCTACAGTCAAAGCATTTGTAGACAGGCTTCTGAAGTACTCATGTGATTTTCTCCCCACATCTTGGAGTTCTAGGAGGCTGGATTAGAAGAACTCTAAGGTCCCTTTCAGCTCTAAAATTCAATGGGTCTATGGAGGTGAAAGACCCCTTGCCCGCTGAAAGCTTGAAGCTTTGTTCTAGGAAATATACCACATTCCTGAACCTTCACACTACAATTCCCAAATGGCATTGTGAAAATGACTATGAGGAAAACATTGTGAGTCAATCTGTAGACCTCTTGATTCTCTATCTCTGAGCATTCAGTATTTATACTTGCAACTGGCAAGCCAATCACAAGTGTTCAATGAATAGGCTTGCCATTGGCAAGCCAATTATGAGTGTTTAATTATTAGGCTTGTCATTGGCAAACCAATCATGAGTGTTCAATGATAATGCATATTTTATTTATTATTTATTTAACACATCTTTATACTGCCCAAATCTTACGTCTCTGGGTGGTTTCCAATTGGCAAGCCAATCATGAGTGTTCATTGATTATGCGTGCAACTAGCAAGCCAATTATGAGTGTTAAATGATTATGTTTGCAATTGACAAGCCAGTCATGAGTGTTCATTGATTATGCTTGCATGTCAAATGAATTATGAATGTTCAATGATTATACTTGAAATTGGCAAGTCAATTACGGGTACTCGGATTATGCTTGTAATTAGCTAGACAATTCTGAGTATTCCATTCTTATCCTTGCAAGCCAATGACGAGCATTCAGTGATGATGCTTGCAGTGAGCAAGCCAATTACAAGCTGAGCCGAAGGGAATTTGCCTACACTAGTAATATTAATCCTGGAGCATCCGAATCTCAAAGCTTCATGCCCCAAATCCAATGTCCAACTTTTGTTCCATTGAGCTTTGTTAGGAATTTTTCTCAGGTCAGCAAATGGGTTATTTGTGGCTTACAAGCAACATCCACTTGGAAAGGGGGGGAAATAACTGCCACCACCCAGGTAAATGACATCAAAGTATAACCCAGCTTGGTCTTCTGGAAGCACAGCCCAGCAATCTGTCAATAAGAGGCACAGGGCCATCGGAAATATCCTTTGCAGAGCATCCAAGGCCAGAAGCGACCACCAAGTGATTATCTGAATAGCCAAGGTCACCCAAAATGACCCTCTCCCAAACTCCTGGCCTTTAAATTAGAAAGAAATCAAACAGCCCTTAGAAGTGTGACTAAATAGATCTGAAGCATCAGCTGGATGGGATGGCTTTTCTCGAATCCAGGAGACTTTGATTCCGTCTTTACCCATGTCAAAGACAGCAAAGGCACAAGTTATTTTTAGGCCCTATTGTGGCCAGATGAACCGGCTGGCAATGGATGCTACACATCGCATTATAATGGGTCTACCTTTGTAACAGAAACAAAACACTGAGGAGCCTAATTCTGATCCAGGAGCCATAAACTCTAGTACTGGCTCCCCAAACTGGAGACAGGCTACTAAATGGGTCAGACTTGATCACCCATTAGTGCACAGATGGATGGATGGATATCGAACAAGATGAGATGGATCATCACATTTGAACATAAGCTATGAAACAGCTTTCTACAGAGTAGTAACGTTCAGCCATCCAGCTCAATATTGTCTACACGGACTGGCAGCAGCACTCCAGGGTTTCAGGTAGGGGGCTTTCCCAGCCTTCCCTGGAGAGGATAGGAGCTGTAGTGAAAAATATCTCGGCATCTCTATTCCATGGAACATTGGCTCCCTGGTGGCCTCCCATCCAAGCATTGACCAGACTTAGTCCTGCTTAAGCTTCAGCAAGTTGGCTATGTCAAGTGTCCTTAGAACAGGGCTGCTCAACTTTGGCCTCCCAGCTGTGATTAAACTGCAACTCCCATTACCTTCAAGCACAGTAGAGGTAAAGTGCGGCGTCAAGTCGATTTCAATTCCTGGCGCCCACAGAGCCCTGTGGTTTCCATTGGTAGACTACAGGAGGGGTTGACCATTGCCACCTCCCACGCAGTATGAGATGATGCCTTTCAGCATCTTCCTATATCGCTACTGCCCGATATAGTACCAGCAGGGATTCGAATTGGCAACCTTCTGTTTGTTAATCATGCATTTCCCCACTGTGCTGCTTAATACCATATTGACCCAAATAGGAGAGAGAGGAGAGCTGGTCTTGTGAGAGCAAGCATGACTTGTCCCCTTAGCTAAGCAGGGTCCACCCTGGTTGCAAATGAATGGGAGACTAGAAATGTGAGCGCTGTAAGATATTCCCCTGATAGGAAGAGCAGAAGGTTCCCAGTTCCTTCCCTGGCAGCATCTCCAAGATAGGGCTGAGAGAGACTCCTGCCTGCAGCCTTGAAGAAGCCACTGCCAGTCTGGGAAGACAATACTGAGCTAGATGGACCAAGGGTCTGACTTAGTATATGGCAGCTTCCTATGTTCCGATATTCCTACCCTGAATTTACTATTCCCTCCTTACAAAACAGAGGTCAAATACAGGTTAGACCTGTATTTACCGAAAAGTAACAGCACTCTGAATTTAAGACCTACCTGCCATTTTCTTTTTTGTTGTTACAGAAAAAACTGTGAGGTTCTCCCTTGGATATAGCTACCTCCTGGTGGTGAACAGGGCGACCCCAGCTGGCCTCAGTGTCTTTGGGGATGTGGAAAGCGTATTGACTTCACTAGCCCTTGAGGATGCACTACCTCTGGTAATCCCACAAATCCTCGGGCTCTTGCCAGCTTGAGCTTTCCTCGTATACCGGCCCCTCACCACTGGCCAGTGGTTCTTTAAATACTGGCCAGTTCTTTAATTCACTGGCCAGTGGTTTTTTAAATACTTCCTGTCAATACTTCCTTCCAGGGCAACTCCCGTGAGATCTCAGCCAACTCTGAGACTTTGGGCAAGATCTTGCGGGAGCTCCCTGAGCTCTCACGGAATCTTTCCATTCTCAGGTGAATTCTCACCCGTTCATGGTTCAGGCCAGTCCGGGTAAGGCCTGTAAGGATCAGGGCTTGCTCAGGGTAGTGCCCCGATCCATGCCGCCTTCTGCCGGGATCCCCTCACAAAATCCTAGTCTTGGATTCAGGTCAATACAGTAATCCGGAGTAATGGGAGTTGTACTCCAGCATCTATAGCAGGGGCAAAGTTGTCCAGGTCTCCTGTAGACCATGTTCCAAAATGGTAGGCCATGGAGACTCTCAGATGAAGGACATTTCTGAAGCATCCTTAACTTGCTCTTCCATTTGTACGGAAGTGTAGTCTTTTCCTCTGCTCTAAGATGCTCACCGACTTTGTACATCTTGCAAATTTCGCACTGTGTGTTGCCATGGCTACAAAAAAAAAAGACCCCCAAAGTGGAATCTCTGAGGCATCAGCCGCTTTGATTTGTCTTTGGCATGGGCAGAGTCACACGGGGGCTGCATTCGACACTGAGGTCATAATGGCCTCTTACGTTTCCCCCAGGAGCCTTCTGAAAGCTACCCCAAGCCCCCAGACTACTTATTTCGAGCAGCATCCACCGCCATGCTGGTCCCCCGAGGACAGCCATCACTGGCTTTCACCCCAACAAGCTGTTCTTCATGGTGACGGCATTGCCAACAAATTTATCTGTCTTGATGGGGAGATGACGACCGTGGGGAGCAGATGCCTGGCTCTGAAAGTCGAGACGAAACTGGCACAAGCTTTCATCCGGGGCACCACTTTCCCCGTATCGCTCTTCCTAGTAACCGATCCATCAGCGACAATGATGGAATGTTGACCACAGTCCGATCCCTTCTCCGCCTCGCCCTCCGCCTCGTTCCCAATCACCGTGGCCCAAGGCCCGGCAGCTTGTAAATGAAAACTTTACAGCAAAGAGCGGCTGACACTTTTTCATTATGAAGATACATGAGGTGTTGGGGAGCTAATGAATGTCAGTGCTCAAAAGGATAATCTCTGGTTCTCTCTGATACAATTTAACATCGTATTTCCCTAATTTGAGCCTGATTTAGTCGCGGGGGTATTTGGAGGCCTCTGCTATAGTGCCGATAGTTAATTAAACAGATGTTGCAGAGGGAATCATTAATTTTAGTACTGCAGATGGGAGCGGAATGACTTTGTGAAGTTAATGTTTCAGCAAAACAATGGGCTTCTGTCATCAGATGGTATAAACCGAGGAAATTAAGAGGCGAACCAGAGGGACGAGGGACAGCTTCCCTGGGCTAGCCATGATGCTGTTGGAGAATGACATCTTTTAATGTGGCTCATCATACGCTAAGGTGGGAAAGGGATCAAGATGGGGAAGTGAGATGCAGGAAAGTTGACATCAACCGCAAGCTCCTGTGGGCAGTACAGAAAGAGAAACCAAAGCTCTGATGCCTGCTCAGCCACAGGGGATGGCAATGCTGACATCAGGAACATAGGCAGCTGCCATCTACTGAGTCAGGCCATTGGTCCCTCTAGCTCAGTATTGTCTGCACAGACTGGCAGCGGCTTCTCCAAGGTTGCAGGCAGGAGTCTCTCTCGGCCCTATCTTGGAGATGCTGCCAGGGAGGGGACCTGGAACCTAGATGCTCTTCTCAGAGAGGCTCCATCTCCTAAGGGGGATATCTCCCAGTGCTCACACATGTGGTCTCCAAATGCTAACCAGGGCAGACCCTGCTTAGCAAAGGGGGCAATTGATGCTTGCTGCGGCAAGACCAGCTCTCCTCCTTAGAGCAGCTGTCCTTTTTGAAGGCCTGTCCCCTCTCCTGCTATTGCTCCCCTGCAATTGGTATTGAGAGGCCGCCTGCCAGTAGGCATCAAGACCAGTAGCCCTGCTCCCAAGTGCCCCTTTAAAGCAGGGGGCCGAAGGGCATCTTGTTGGCATTCCAATAACCCACTTTCGGAGATGAACCGGTTCACCCTGCCTCGTGGAAGAGCTGTCCCTGATTAAAGAGATCCAGTGAGATGCAGGCTTTGTAGAGCACCCTGTACAATGGACAATTCTACTGATTATTATTATGCTGTGACAGAGAGTTGTCAGTGGGGATGTGCACAAATCGATTTTTCTGATTCGATTTGTGCCCCAAACAAATCACCCCGATTTGTTTTGTATCCAAATCTACCCCCTCCAAATCACCCCAGATTCGATTTCTATTGGCTTTGATTCGATTTGGATTCGGACCAATTCGGACCACTTAACAAGGTCCTAGGAGCACCAAATTTGGATGGTGGGCAGGTCCCCATGGGTGCCACCTGTCAGCCACTGAAATGCAATCACCTGATACAACAAGAGACATGGGACCATTCGCGCCAGCTATACATCAGGAGCAGCATGATCTTCATCTCCTGGACCATCTCTTTCACTGTTTTGCCCTGTGGCTGAACTCATTGGTCTGTGTAACTAAATGTGAATTAAGGAAGATGCCTTAATCAAAATCCAGCTAGCACAGCCCTCTTCCAAATCTCAAACCCTTTCTGAGCCGTCCTCTAGAAGATCCTTAAAAAAATTATTCTTATTGCTGCTAAGGATGGAGTATGCTACCTTCTACATGCAAAACTTGTGCTCTTCTCCAGAACTTTGGCCGCTTCTATTATGAAGCTGCCTTATCCCTTCAGACCATTGGTCCATCAAGGCTGGCTGTGAAACATCCAGTCTTTTCTAGTTCTGCCAAGATCATTAACTTTGGGAGAAAATAGAGATTAGATCCGGGATGTTCTGTGTGCAAAACAGAGGCCCCGCTACTTAACGAAGCGAAACATTCGTTCATGGTTGCCTCCGAAAAGACAAGTCATGCTTCCATTTCTAGAGAGGAATTGCTGAGTCATGCTCCTGCTTCCTTGGGAACTGCTCCATCTTCTGCTTCCTTCCTCACCACCTGCTCCTCCCTCCTAGACATTCCTCCTGCAAGAGGCATTGGAGTCTTTAGTTGGAGTTTTTGGAGACCGCCAAATTGTTTCTGTGCCCAGACGGTAATTATGCTCTTGTCAGCTCTGATTGTGGATAAATGTTTCACGAGGCATCTTTCCATAAAAAGCACTTTTTGCCCAGAGACTCACGGGATAGGAACTTGAAAGCAAATATGTTTCAGCTTTCTGCGTAGTGCACCATGCATCGGACACCCACTTCGGCGATCTCACAATCCCTGGGCATGGGTTGGAACGGAACACCAAATTCAACATCTCTTATATTTCTTATATTTGAATATCTGATATTCAACATCTCTTCTGTTTAGCAGGGGGAGAGCAACTGGCCCTATCCAACCCCAGCACAGCACCCCCTCCGGTGGCTGTAGCAAGTATCTGCTTTGGTGATCTCACTATCCCTGGGCATGGGTTGGAACGAAACACTGAACTGAAACACTTATATACAACATCTTTTATATTTAGCAAAGGGAGAGCAACTGGCCCTATCCATCCCCAGCACAGCATCCCTCTAGTGGCTGTTGCTGGTATCTGCCTTATGGTGTTTTTTTTTTAAGATTGTGAGCCCTTTGGGGACAGGAGGCCATCTTATTTATGTACCCCCCCCCAATGTAAACTGCTTTGAGAACCCCTGATAACTGGGTGAAGAGGCACCTTTTAAAATAACAATTCTCTTTACTGAGCACGGGGAGAGTAACTGGCCCTATCCACCCCCAGTACAGTTCCTCCAGTGACCGTGGCTGGTGTCTGTTTTATGTTTCTTTTTAGATTATGAGCCGTTTGGGGACAGGGAGCCATCTTACTTGTTTGTTAGTTTGTTATTTCTCTATGTAAACTGCTTTGGAAATGTTTGTTGAAAAGCAGTATATTAATATTCACAGTAGTAGTAGTTGAGATGAAGATGTTATCTCACCATTGGGCTGCAGTTTCTGTTGGCATGCAGAAGGCCCCAGGTTCAATCCCTGGCAGCATCCCCTGGTAAGCCTGGGAGAGGCTGCTGGCTGAAACTTCGGAGAGCCGCTGCCAGCCAGTGCTGGTGCTTGGCTCCGTGCGTCTGATCATTGACAGAAACATCTGCATGAATCAGGAGGCATAACAGGGAGAAGAGAGGAGAGCTGGTCTGGTGGTCGCAAGCCTGACTCGTCCCCTTAGCTCAGCAGGGTCCGCCCTGGTTGTATATGAAAGGGAGACTTGATGTGTGAGCACTGGAAGAGATTCCCCTCAGGGGATGGAGCCGCTCTGCGAAGAGCAGAAGGTTTTCCCTCCTGGCAGCATCTCCAAGGTAGAGCTGACTATAAATAATAATTATCTATATATAATGAAATTATTAGTAGTGCTCGTATTATATAACACCATTATGCTTGGTGAATATAAGGAGAAATGTGTCTGCCCTGAGGATCCTACAATCTAAAATTAAGCATAGGAGAGGGAACAGTGGAATGATATGAAATATACCTTCCTCTGAGAATAACAGAAGAAGAGAGGAATAATATGAAATTATTCCTCCACTGAAATATGAAATTAGTCCGTTCCTCTATTATTAGAGCAATCATCTGAAATATTCCTTCCTCTGAGGAATAATAGAGGAATGGAGGAATAATATGAAATGTAATTCATATTTCCTATACAGATGAATAATACATTCAAAAATAATGAAATTATTAATATAATATCTAGTATCATTTCATATTATAATGACTAGTATTATTTCCTATAGCACTATGGTGTTTTGCAAAGAATAAGGGGGAAAGTCTCTGCCCTCAGGAGCTTACAATCAAACATGAAGCATCGGGGAGAGAAAAGAGGGAGGGGGAGAAAAATGATGGCAGGGACTTAGTCCCCATAGTTCACAAACATGGTTATGGATGATGGTACTTGTAGTCCAGCAGAGCTGTCGTGGTAGCTGGCAAGAATTGCTGCCTTTGCTAAGCATGGTCCTGGCTTGCATTTGAATGGGAGACTACATGTGAGCAGTGGAAGATCTTCCCCTCAGGGGATGGAGCCACTCTGGGAAGAGAATCTAGGTTCCAAGTTCCCTCTCTGGTAGCATCTCCTAGATAGGGCTGAGAGAGATTCCTGCCTGCAATCTTGGAGAAGCCGCCTCCAGCCTCAGAGGCAAGATATTCTCCAAATACCAGTTGCAGGGGACTAACAGCAGGAGGGAGGGCATGGCCTCAACTCCTGCCTGTAGGCTTCCAGCGGCATCTGGTGGGCCACTGTGGGAAACAGGATGCTGGACTAGATGGGCCTCCTTGGGCCTGATCCAGCAGGGCTGTTCTTATGTTCTTATACCAAGACAGCCCATTGGTCCATCTAGCTTAGTAATGTCTGCACTGACCGGCAGCATCTCTCCAAGGATTCAGGCAGGAGTCTTTCCCAGCCCTATCTGGAGATGCTGCCACTAGGGAGCGAACCTGGGACCTACTACTACTACTACTACTATTACTACTACTACTACTAATGTTTGTATACTGCTCTTCAACCAAAGTTCTCAAAGTGCTTCATGTATTAAAAAGAAACAGTCAAGCAATGATGGTCCCCCTTTCCCCAAAGAGCTCACCATCTAAAAAGAAACAGAAGGTAGACACCAGCAACAGCCACTGGAGGGATGTTGTGCTGGGGCGGGATAGTGCCAGTTGCTCTCTCTGTGCTAAATATAAGAGCATCACATATTGGCCAGGTTTACCCTGAAGTCCCTGCTATTGGTGATGCCAGTTTAAAAGGTGTCTCTTTGCTCAGTTAGCATGCAGATGCTTCACCCCTGAGCCCCAGGCTGGGCCCACCCCCTAAGGGAAATATCTTAGCTCATACGGAATCACCCATCCAAATGCAAACCAAGGCAGATTCTGCTTAGCAAAGGGGACAATTCATGCCTGCTACCACAGGACCAGCTCTCCTAAAGGGGCTAAAAAACTATCATGGTGACGGGGGTTGTCTGATCTTTTGAGATAAGGTGGGCCCTGAAACAACTTGTTTTTAATTTGGCCTGTTCCTGAGAACAGGGGGAAGACACTATTCGGATCACAGGATCTTACGGCAAACTCCAAAGGGTGGATGATAAACAGTCCCACCCACCCATGGCATCCTGACGGGCCACAATCTATTGGCCCAAATAATGAGAAAGACGGCACTTTGAAAAATTTGCTCAGTAGCAGGTATTCGCTTGAATTTTCATATGCAAATGGTGATTATCCTTCAAGCCCTGAGAGAGGTGGCAGTCCAAGTTGTGCATACATAAGTATATACAAAATGGAAAAGATGAAGGCACACTTAAAGTGACGACCCCTACATCTTTCAGCTCCATTTGCAGCTTGATATACTGAGGGCATTTACAGATTTTTCAAGGGTCGGGGTGTGATGATGTAACATCCTTATAGGGGCATCCTGGTTTGCATTTGGATGAGAGATTATATGTGAGTGCCATAAGGTTTTCCCCTTAGGGGATGGGGCCGCTCTAGGAAGAGCATATATTCATGCTTGCTTGCAGAAGGCTCCAAGTTCTCTCTCTGGCAGCATCTCCAGACACAGCTGAGACTCCTGCCTGCAACCTTGGAGAAGCCGCTGCCAGTCTGTGTAGACAATCCTGAGCTAGATGGACGAAGGGTCTGACTCGGTATATGGCAGCTTCCCATGAGGGCATTTAAAGATTTTCCAAGGGTTGGGGTGTGATGATGTAACATCCTCTTTAGGGGTATCCAGGGGGGCAGGAAATGGTAGCCACTAGTCAGTGGCCATTAGCAACAGGGACACAGTCACTTCTGTGAAATTGCAGCAACATGAAACAAGGTATGAGAGGCAAGTTCGTTCTAGCTTTTCAAGCCCTAAGTCGAGAATTTTGGGCTCAGCCTTACATTTCATGCTGGAGAGGAGAGCAGGTCTTGTGGCAGCAAGCACGAATTGTCCCCTTTGCTAAGCAGCGTCTGGTTTGCATCTGAATGGGAGACCACATGTGAGCACTGTAAGATATCCCCCCTTAAGGGATGGGGCCACTCTGGGAAGAGCAGAAGGTTCCAAGTTCCCTCCCTGGCAGCATCTCCAAGAGAGGGCTGAGAGAGAAAGACTCCTGCCTGCAACCTTGGAGAAGCCGCTGCCAGTCTGTGAAGACAATACTGAGCTAGGTGGACCAAGGATCTGACTCTGTATATGGCAGCTTCCTATATCCCAATGAGTCCACTCAGGTCAGAGAATCATAGAATGTTAGAGTTGCATGGAAAAGGTCCCAGGTTTGATCCCTGGCAACAGCTCCAGGTAGGGCTGGGAGCTACTCCTGCCTGAAACTGCAGAGAGCTGCTGCCAGTCTGTGTAGACAATCCTGAGTGAGATGGACCAAAGGTCTGACTCAGTATCAGGCAGCTTCCTATATAGAAAAGGAACTCTGTACCTTTCCTCACTGCCTCCATCATCTGCTTGGGAAAGGCGCACACCCCTTCCATTGCTTTTGACTCTAAGCCGTCCCCCCACTCGGGGAATCTAATCACAGTTCACCAAGGGGTGTTGCTTCCGATGCCAAAAATCTGGTGAGAAAGCGAACTCTGTCTAATTGTCACGAGAAGGCTGTAATTTATCCAATCTGTTTTAATGAAAGACTGCGGCTGCACCGTGCGCTTTATTTAACGGACAATAATATGTGTCTGAAGTGTGTTATGGGTTCACATAAACATTCATACGAAAATTAGACAGAATTTGAATACAATATAAGCATCTCATCAGAAGCGAACAAGAGAACAGAACAGCGTCTTGGAAAGATCAGAGCTATAAACTAAGGCAATAAAGAGAACGGTTTAATATTTTGCAAACGCTTCGACCTTATGTTCTTTGACAGCCGGGCGGATCCTTGACAGTGACGGCTGGAAGTAAAAAGCAATGCTATTGCCTGAACTTCTGAAGCTGTGGAATAACCATTTTTAATCCAGTTCCTGTTCCATCCGGCCTTCCTTACAGGGCTGTTAGGAAGAATTACTGATATAATGTATGTTACCACTGACATTTAGCCCGTGAAAATTACTCCAAATCTTTAGAAAAATGGAAGTTTCTTGAACTGCTCACCAGCTTGGAAGAATTGCTCAGAGTGCTGGGAACATAGGAAGCTGCCATATACTGAGCCAGACCCTTGATTCATCTAATTCAGTATTGTCTACACAGGCTGGCAGTGGCTTTTCCAAGGCTGCAGACAGGAGTCTCCCTCAGCCCTATCTTGGAGATGCTGCCAGGGAGGGAACTTGAAACCTTCTGCTCTTCCAAGAGCGGCTCCATCCCCTGAGGGGAATATCTGCCAGTGCTCACACATGTAGTCTCCCATTCAAATGCAATCCAGGGTGGACCCTGCTTAACAAAGGAGAGGTGAGCTGGTCTTGTAGTAGCATGCAGGGTCTGCCCTGGCTGCATTTGAAAGGGAGGCTAGAAGTGTGAGCACTGTAAGATATTCCCCTCAGGGCATGGAGCAGCTCTGGGAAGAGCAGAAGGCTTTGGCATCTCCAAGATAGGGCTGAGAGAGATTCCTGCCTGCAACCTTGGAGAAGCCGCTGCCGGTCTGTGAAGACAATGCTGAGCTAGATAGACCAATGGTCTGACTCCGTATATGGCAGCTTCCTATGTAAAGGGGACTATTCATGCTCACTGCCACAAGACCAGCTCTCCTTTAGGGTTTTGCAGGTGCACCCTCGGCGGCCTGATTCTCTTTTTGGATGGTGAATCCCAGAATCCTATCCTTTCCCCTCCCTGCTTTCTCTTCAAACACTTTGTTTATAGCCAGCCGCCGGACAGCTGGACACCCATCTATCTTCCCCTGGCCTTTCCAGTGAAGTCTCCCTGTCGCTGTAAACGTCCCCTGGTGATTTAAAGTGCTGCCATTCCCCCACAACCCCTCGCCAACGAGTTCTCCTGTGTTGGCAAAAACCCTGCCCGCTCTTTTAAAGCCGAGCAGAAGCAAACACTTCTAATTTATGTCTGGCTTTTTCCTGTTTATTCCCCGGCATAATTCTGTTTTTAATGCCCCATCACCACCACATCAATATTCTCCCAGCGCGGGCCAGTTAAAAAACAAGGAAAGAGTATGTATTTCATCCCGGTGCCCTTTTAAAACGCTCGGATCCTGCACCGCCGGAGGTGATACGGGAACGAAGCGGCCATCTTCTGTCACTTTATAGCCAAGTCAGAGCTTGTCAAATGTCAGCGCTGGTGGGATATTTACAATCTGTTGGCTCGTGGATATCATAAAGTCAACCCATGTTCTCATCAGGCTAAATTACTAGACGAAGCTAATACGGTGCTTTAATACACCGCTAATTTATCAGGGTAACACTGCCATTTACTTTATGAAGCCATATTCATAAAGCACATCAATGTGTCCCACAAAAGGGAATGAGAAAGAGAAGAAACAAATAGCACCATGTTTAACAAACCATTTGGGCAGCAGCGCTAAAAGGGGGCTGTAAATCCCCCGCGGGTCTTCATCACACTGGGGTGTCAGAAGTCAGGAGGAAGCTGAAATTCTTGCTCCTAAAGCAGAGGCGACTCGGGAGTATAAAAGCAGCTCTGATGGATCAGGCCCAAGGCCTATCTAGTCCAGCATCCAGTTTCTTACAATGGCCCACATCAGTCACGATACAATACGATACGGCACAACAAATATGTTTGGGACAGTTTCAACAAAAAGTTCCCAAAGTGGTTTACATAGATATAAATGAATGAATGAATGAATGAATGAATGAATAAGATGGTTCCCTGTCCCTACAGAGCTCACAATCTCAGATAGATGCCAGCAACAGTCAATGGAAGGATGCTGTGCTGGGGATGGATAGGGCCAGTTGCTCTCCTCCTGCTACATAAAGAGAACCACCACTTTTAAAAGCTGCCTCTTTGCTCAGTTAGCAGGAATACCTCTGAGACACGCATAGGGAAGAGGCGAGGGTGTGCCCCCTCTCTGGCTGTTGCTCCCCTGAAACTGGTGTTTGTTGGCATCCGACCTCTGAGCCTGGAGGTAGCCTATAGCCATCAAGACCAGTGGCTGGTCTTGCAGTAGCAAGCATGAATTCTCCCCTTTGCTAAGCAGTGTCCACCCTGGTTTGCATTTGAATGGGAGACTACATATAAGCACGGTAAGATACTCCCCTTAGGGGATGGAGCTGCTCCGGGAAGAGCACCTGCCTGCTTGCATGCAGAAGGTTCCAGGTTCCAGAAGCCGCTGCCTGTCTGTGTAGACAATGCTGAGCTAGATGGACCAGTGGCCTAATTCAGTATAAGGCAGCTTCATATATTCCTAGCCATTGATAGACGTGTCCTCCATGAATTTGTCTTAACCCCTTTTAAAAGGCATCCAAGCTGGTGGCCATCACCATATACTCTGGCAGAGAATTCTTGTAGCAAGCATGAATCGTCCCCTTTGCTAAGCAGACCAGCTGAAATCTACAGGCGAGGTGACACTGTACCCCACTGCAGACATGGTCTCATGTAGCCCGGTCCTGCACAGTATTCACAGAGGGTGGGGCTCTCAACAGTTGGTTCTAGTGCTGAACCCCATGCCAGGTTCCAACAGTGTGATGCTGTGGTTAGAATGTTGGGTTAGGACCCGAGTTCGAATCCCCCTTCAGCCATGAAATTCACTGGGTGACCGTGGTCCAGTTACGTACCTTTCAGCCCAACCTACCTCACAGGGTTGTTGTGAGGATAGCCCTAACCATATATACTGTTTTGGGCTCCCTGAAGGAAGAATGGCATATAAATGTAAACCTAAATATATATTGTCCGCAAAGCAGGAACCAACCAGTAGGGTCCTCCTTTGCCCTCTCTGCAGCTGATGGGAACCATCCAAAAATTTGATCATTCCATTCTCAAAAAGCTTTCCATTTCCCTTTGACAGCTCGGGAGTGCTTAAAGATGGCAAAGTGAAGGAGATAAATAGATTATTGATCGGACAGGCTTGTAATTCCTTAGCGAATTGGATTTAGCCGCTTCAGTGAGATCAGGGCCTCGGCCATAAATCTCGCGGGGAATCGATGGTGGGGGGGAAAGCACCCTGTGGGGGAGATGGTGTGTGTTGCCATGGACACTGGAGGGGGGAGAGCAAGACACCCAATCTAGGAGGAAAGCTCAAGGTGCACATCAACTCACACCAGGTCTCCAAAGCAGCAGCTTTTGTGAGCAAATAATTATTCCAATTGCCTCAAGCATTTTTGACTCCGGAGAGCGTATCCTGAGGATATGGATGCCTCCCACCCATGCGCATAAGCTGGTCGCACTAAAGGACAGCAGAATCCTCATCTCTATCGTGTGTTTCCCTGGAATTAAAGAGAGATGCAGCAAGGACAGACGTTGGAAGGTTAGGGGTCCACCGAATATACTCCAGTTTTGAGTTTCAAAGATGCATCACCATCTCCGTGGTTTGGAAATTAGGATTGAGGCCCGGATACGGTGACTTCCTCAATCTTCGCCAGTGAAATCAAAAACAATCTAATACAGTATAAGCATTTTTAGGATTCAGTTGTCATTTCCGGGGGTGGCGGCGGCGGTTTCTAGAGATATGCACGGAATGAATTTTCCAATTTATTTTGAATTCAAATCGAATTCCGAAAATCCGTTCTGAATATTCAAATCAAACCAAATTTGAATCGGGTCCAAAATTTTGATTTGAATTTGAATCTAATTAGCATCACTTCTTCTGCATGGTGTAGTGGTTAGAGTGCTGGACTAGGACCAGGGAGACCTGAGTTCAAATTCCCATTCAGCCCTGAGACTTGCTGGGTGACTCTGGGCCAGTCACTTCTCTCTCAGCCTAACCTACTCTACAGGGTTGTTGTGAAAGAGAAACTCAAGTATGTAGTACACCGCTCTGGGCTCCTTGGAGGAAGAGTGGGGTATAAAAATGTAAATAATAACAACAACAATCACCACCAGTCAGGGGACATGAATGGTTTTGTAAAGGTGCCAAACGGCGCTTCAGTCCATGAGGACACCTGGCCACTGCTGTCTGATGGCATCTCCTTGCCTCTGAAAAAAGCCACTGCCACAGATCAGTTAGCCAGACAAGCACCTTGGCACATTTTTTTTTTTTTGCTCCGACTTTGGTACTGAATCAGCAGGAGGTAAATTCCACCCCCCTGCCAGAATGTTGGTGGGAAGAGGCTGAGCTACGAAAGTTATGATCCAGTTTGGAGAGGCCCCAGGTTGGCGCAAGCCCTGGTGCATGATGGGAGAATCTTCATCCGGGCCCAGCCATTCCCAGCTGTTAACCCCCCCCCCGGCGTTTCTTAACACGGGAACCAAAGCAAATACCCCGCCGCTAATGAGTCAGGCCTCTCGGGAGCTGACAAATGTCCTCTCCCGGTCGCGGCCTCTGCCGACTTGTGCCTGCTTTACATCCCTTAATTTGTCAGACACCAGTTGACGTTTCCGCAGCCCACGTTGGGCTCTTGTCCTCCACAATTACAGAAAGGTCACCCATCAAACACAATCGTGGGAGAAAAATAAATAAATAACACATTGTCCGGGTTGCCAGAACAGCGGGTTGGAGCTGACATTTGAGGGTTTTCCGCCACCGCCTCTGCAAAACCATCAAATGCAGCAAGACATAAATCCTCAAGCTTAGAGGCATGACCCCTGACCATGACTTCTACAACTCCCAGAATCCCCAACTACAGGTTGATTGTGGCTGGTTGTGGGGGGACCCCAAGGATTTGGGAGGAGGGGGGAGAGAGAAGGCATGCTGTGTGGGGCGGAAACACCCGGTGACGTGGCTTACCTCCATGAGTGGTGGCATTGCCACTTCAGACGCCCACGGCAGTTGGCCTCGGCAAGACCAAGATTAGGTCTCGTGGGAACTCGGGATCATCTCATGAGATCTCGGGAACTCTCACGAGATTTTGGAGCCAGCTCTCGCTCGGACCTGAGATCTCGCATGACTTGCTCTGATTGCCAGGGGCTACTTAAGGGAGAGCTGGCCAATGATGAGAGGCTGGTTAGAAAGGAGGGCTCGCCCTAGCAAGAGCCTGATGACTCACTGGTTGGTTCAGGGCTGCAACTTCTCCCGGACTCTGTGAATTGAACAGGCCCGGCAGGCAGAAAGCACTCCGACCAAGAGGACTCTGAGAACTGGTTGTTCCCTTTCTGGGTCCCTATTCTCCAACAGATCCGATCCCGACACAGAGCCCAATAGTGAGGATGCTGGGAGTTGTAGTTAGGAACATAGAAATATAGGAAGGTGCCATCTACTGAGTCAGACCCTTGGTCCATCTAGCTCAGTATTTTCTTCACAGACTGGCAGCGGCTTCTCCAAGGTTGCAGGCAGGAGTCTCTCTCAGCCCTATCTTGGAGATGCTGCCAGGGAGAGAACTTGGAATGGATCCATCCCCTCAGGGTGGTGGACTGGGCCACTGTGCGAAACAGGATGCGGGACTAGATGGGCCTTGGGCCTGATCCCGCAGGGCTGTTCTTATGTTCTTATGTCTTCCAGTGCTCACACATCAAGTCTCCCATTCATATGCAACCAGGGTGGACCCTGCTTAGCTAAGGGGAGAAGTCATGCTTGCTACCACAAGGCCAGCTCTCCTCTCCAGATGTCCAGCAACATCTAGAGGAAGTCTGGTTGGGGACAAATCCAGACTGCAGAGAAGGGAGTTTTGAATCTTCACTCAGGTATGAAGCTTACTGGGGTGACCTTAGACAAGTCACACTCTCTCAGCCTGGTCTACCAAACAAGGTTGTTGTAAGAAGGATGGGTGGATGGGTAGACAAATACACAAATAAACAAACAACATTTAATAGTATTAAAAATGATATTTGTTAGTCCCCTCATAGCAATTGTTCTCTTAGCAGCTCTTGCTCCTGCTTACTGAGCAAAGAGGCACCTTTTAAAATGGTGGTTCTCTTGTATTTAGCAGGGGGAGAGCAACTGGCCTTATCCAGCCCCAGCACAGCATCCCTCCAGTGGCTGTTGCTGGTCTCTATCTTATGTTTCATTTTTACATTGTGAGGCCTTGGGGGACAGGGAACGTTCTTCTTGTTTATTTATAATTTCTTTGTCTGTGTAAACCACTTCAGAAACTTTGATTGAGGAGCAATAAATAAATATTTGTAGTATTAGTAGATCCCAGAGCAAAACAAGAAAGCAATAGGTGAATAAAAGAGACAATCAAAAGCACATTAAAACAAAAGAAAACTATGATTTAAAAAAAACACAACATTTTACAAAATGTTTTGTTAAAGGCCTGGGTGAATAGAAAGATCTTTTCTGGATATCTAAAGGAACAGCGTGATGGGGCCAGGCGAGCCTCACTGGGGAGGCTATTCCGTAGACAGGGTGCCACCACCAAAAAGGCCCTCTCCGTAATAACCACCAGCCACACCTCATTTGGCAGGGGAACTTGGAGCAGAAGTGCACCTCGGTAATTTTGGAGCCTGGACCTCAAGGCTTTTGGAGGCCCCCCCTCCCCTGCAAATTAAGCATCATCATGCTCCACCAGGTGACCACACCACCCAGGGCAAACTAAAGAGGATTTGGGGGCCCAGGGCCTGAGGAGGCCCTGGTCTTCGGCCCCGAAGTCCAGGGCTAAGAGTTCCTCTGACCATGTAAAACGGGATCTCAACGGGGATCTCAACGGGAGTAATCTCAACGGGAGCTTTACCAGAGCATGAGTAACTGTGGCTGTCTATCCCCAGCCAGTTAACCCAAGGACACCATCCTGGCTTCCCTCAAGGAAATGTGGGATATAAATGAGAGAAACAACAGACGGGGCATTTGTGTGGCGTTTGGTTGCTAGCTAAAGAAGTGGCCTCAGGGGCCAGGCCAGAGGGCCAGCCTCAACCCCACACCACTCTGTCGACATTTCAGCTTGGCTAAAATCTTTCAGCTTGAAGATCATCCGCAGGACAATTCTAAGGTTTGAGGATTCACCTCAGGTTCATCATCAACCGGCGGTTTTGCACTCATGTACCTGAGAGTTGTCCTATTGAACTCAACAGGTTTTACTTCTGAGTAGAGAAACACAGCATTACATTGGAAGCCAGGAAATGCAAAACCTGTCAACCCTGCTCATATGAGTTACACAGCAGGAGGCAGAAATCGGTCCTTAGGTTAAGAAATTGGGGGTGGGGGGAATACAGTGATATTTTTCTCCTTCCTTCTCTTTCAGATTTATTCTGTAGTGGCAGAATACAGAAGTATGTTTCTCCGTTCCTCTCTGTCTTCAGTGTATTTTGTATTTACAGAAGACAATTTCTCTCTCCTTTCCTCTGCTTTCACGTTTATTCTGTACTGGCAGAATATAGTCATATTTTTCTCCTTGCCTCTCTGTCTTTGCATTTATTCGGTATTGACATATCATACAAAAGTGTTTTTTCCTTTCCTCTCTGTCTCTCCTCCTTTTAAATAATGTTGTATGTGTCGATTTGAAGCCAGTAATGAGTTTATATGTATTGGAGACAGTTTATTTTTAGATATAAAGTGGCACATGGAAAAATGACGCTCCCCATCTCTGGAAAAGAAAGAAAAATTGTCGTGTAGATTCAACAGAGACTATTTTGAAATTAAGCCACAGGGGAAGATTGAGGTCAAAACACATCTGTCTATTGGAACAGAGTATAGGCATTGGTGATTGAAGTTTTAAAGACAGGTGCCCATTTTTGCAGTGGATTGGGAAAGATATGATGTTTTCCAACCCATCCGCTTCTCGGTGATGAAAGGATGTAACTTTCAGGAGTTCATAACAGAGAGAAAATGAAATTTTGTGCATACTTGAAATGCAGCAAAATGTCAGCATTTGAATCACAATTTCCTGACGTCTTTGTAAGTCCATGGACTGAATGAGATATATGTGTTAGTCCAGGGGTTCCCAATCTGTGATACTCCCGATCTTGCTGAACTACAACTCCCATCATCCTCAGCTAAGGGATTGAATTGATGGAGTCTGAATTATGCCGGAGGACATGACCCCAATTGGCCACACTATGCATTAATGAACAAACAGGAGCACAGGAAGCTGCCTTCTACTGAGTCAGACCCTTGGTCCATCTAGCTCAGCATTGTCTGCACAGACTGGCAGCAGCTTCTCCAAGGTCACAGTCTCAGTCTCAGCCCTATCCTAAAGATGCCAGGGAGGGAACCTGGAACCTTCTGCCTCAAGCACACAGTTGCTCTTCCCAGAGCAGCCCCATCTCCGAAGAGGAAGATCTTACAGTGCTCACATAGAGTCTCCCATCCAAATGCAAACCAGGACAGACCCTGCTTAGCACGGGGGGGTTTCCTGCTCTGCCACAAGACCAGCTCTCCTTCTACAGTCTTTGTCTCTTTGATACACAAATGTGTATCAAGGAGTGTAAAAATATTAAGAGTAGGAAAAACCTGAGGTTCCTAGAATATATTTTCTAGGGGATACAATGAATAGTCTTAACTTTTGCTAGAGCAGAAAGGCAGGAAAAGCAGATAATCAATCTGGGGAACCAAAATGGGGAACCAAATGAGAGACAATTACTTTTCGTAGTCAGAGACCCACCCATAATCCTTATTTAAACCTCTGGAAATTGACCCCATATTCTTTTACCACCACGTTTTTTTCAGGTGCCAAGGAAAACTGCAGAGAGCTATTCGGGGGACTCTACACAGCTTTCTTTTTCAATTGGCCCCAAGTCCTGCTTAATCCTGGGTTTCCTCTCTGGGCTGCTGCTCCATAGAGGGCCAAATCCCAGATCTCAACATGAGAAGCATTCCGAAAGATGTTCTGCTATGAGAAAACATTCCCTAATAGCTGCAGTCCTGCTCACGGTTACTTGGGAGTCAGATGGGTTAATCTTCATGGGGCTTAATTGTGCCTAAGAATGGGATTGGGTCACATGCTCCACATCTTTGTGAGCTTACACCCATTAAACTGAGTGTAGGGCTGTGTACGGGCTGATTTATTGGCCCAATCCTGACTATGCTGACACCATGCAAATGATGCATTGGGATGTGGGGCTTCATTTCAAGTTCAGAGCTGGCTTTTGCAAAGGAAGTGGTGGCATTTCAAAATGCCACCATTCCCTCCTCTGTACTGTCCTAGAATAGCAGCCTTATACTGAGTCAGACTATTGGTCCATTTTGTTCATTATTTCCAACACTGACTGGCAGCAGCTCTCCAAGGTTTCGGGCAAGAGTCTCTCCCAGCCCTTCCAGGAGATGCTGCCAGGGCTTGAACCTGGGACCTTCTGCATGCAAAGCAGATGCTCTACCACAGATTTATGGCTCCATCCCCACTGTCCCAGAATCCACCAGGGCAGGAAGCAATGTCACGGCACTGTGTCCTTCTCCTAGTGTATTACTAGAAAAAAATGGCCGCACACGATAGTTATGGGGCTGAACTGTAGATAAACTTTGAGGCTGTTTATGCAAATTTATTTCCCAGTATTTAACGATACAGAGGCCACGACATAAATGATAAATGCATTTGGGGCTTTTTGAGTTTAGAAAAAAAGCCACTTGGGGGAGGAACATAATTGAGGCTTATAAAATTATACCCAGTGTGGAGGAAGTGGAGAGACATCCCTTTGCCACAACTGAGGGTGTGCCATTGTAGTCTGGTGTTGAAAAGGAATAAGATTTTCCAATGCAAAAAAAGCTAAGGATTTCCGTCAAAAAAAGTGAATGCGAAAATGCCATTTCCTTTTCTTTTTGAAGGTGAATCATCTTGATGAAACGAGAAAGGATTCTCTGCGGCTGACAGAATGTCCCAGCAAGATGGAATTCCTGCCAATTTCTACTTCAAAACACAGAACAATTGGAGTTGAGTTTAAGTTCCCTTAAAAAGTGGGGGCCTTTTTTTCCCCTGATGAAAAACCTACCTGAAGCTTAAGAGAAACCCATTCTGTGAAATTGGTGATGGAGAAAAAAAATTACCTCCAAGCACCACAGATTTAACACTGTTCTAAAGCAAACCTGGGACCAATTACTTCAGAAATCATTTGCAGTTTTGCCATCAGCCGAACAGACTTTCATTGTGGACTGTCTAACATCTGTCCTTCAAACTGGAATCAGATCTTCAATTTTGATCTATTTTCAAAAGTGACTCAGATTTGGCCACCTTTGTCAGCATCCTGTTGGGAGTTGAACTCTGTTGGAAAACTTTGCGTCTTCTGAGAGTTTCTCCATCCTGGCTTCTCTCCACATTTCCCACACCACCTTGTGTCCATGTAGCTTCTTTTTTGTTTTGCAATATTGGTGCAATCTGAATTTTTGCAGGAAATAAATCTTTGCAATCAGTGACAGATGGAGAGGTGTCGAGGTTTGGGACATTGCAGATGGAAAACATGACAATGCTAATATAATTCTCCCATACCGCCTTTTAAAAGGAACAGTCCTAGTGTACCAAAAGTAGAGCTCGCATGGTGTAGTGGTTAGAGTGCTGGACTAGGACCAGGGAGACCCGAATTCAAATCCCCATTCAGCCATGAGACTTGCTGGGTGACTCTGAGCCAGTCACTTCTCTCTCAGCCTAACCTACTTCACAGGGTTGTTGTGAGGAGAAGCTTAAGTATGTAGTACAGCGCTCTGGGCTCCTTGGAGGAAGAATGGGATATAAAATGTAAATAATATTTTTTTAACAGTGTATGCACTGTAAAATATTCCCCTCAGGGGATGGAGCCGCTCTGGGAAGAGCAGAAGGTTCCAAGTTTCCTCCCTGGCAGCATCTCCAGATAGGGCTGAGAGAGAGATTCCTGCCTGCAACCTTCGAGAAGCCGCTGCCAGTCTGTGAAGAAAATGTAGAACTAGATAGACCAATGGTCTGACTCAGTATATGGCAGTTTCCTACTTTCCTATGTGCCTGCTTAGCTCTGGCCATGGTGCTGAATCTTTTAGCTATGGTGTACTACTAACATAAAAATGTAAGAGCCGTGCTGAATCAGGCCAAATGCATTAGTCCAGCATCCTGTTTCCCACAGTGGCCCACCAGATGCCTCGGGGAAGCCCACAGGCAAGAGGCGAGGGCATGCCTTCTCTTCTGCTGTTACTCGCCTGCAACTGGTACTTGGAAATAGCCTATAGCCATCAATATGAATACGACAAAAAATTATATATTGCTTTTCAACCAAAGTCCCCAAAGTGCTATATGATATAAATAAACAATAAATAAACAGATATAATAAAGTTGCCTCGCTTTCCCCAAAGGGCTCACAATCTAAAAGAGAAATATAAGCCAGACACCAGCAACAGCCACTGGAGGGAGGCTGTGCTGGGGATGGATAGGGCCAGTTGCTCCCTCTCACTAAATAACAAGCATTTCCACCTTTAAAAGGTGCCTCTGTGCTCTGTTAGCAGGGGACATCATGGCTAATAGCCATGGATAGACCTGTCATCCATTAATTTGTCTAAGCCCCCGTTAAAGCCATCCAAGCTGGTGGCCATCACCAAATCCTGTGGCAGAGAGGTCCATTGATTAATAACGTGCTGTGTGGAAAAGTACTTCCTTGTGTTGGTCCGAAATTTCCCTGCACTCAGTTACATGGGATGACCCCTGATTTGAGTGTTGTGAGAGAGGGAGAAACATTTCTTTTATCCATCTCTTCATACCATGCATAATTTTATACACCTCTGTTGTGTCTCCCTATAAGGTAGAGTGTGCTGTCAAGTCAATTTTGACTCCTGGAACCCACAGGGCCCTGTGGTTTTCTTTGGTAGAAAACAGGAGAGGTTTCCCATTAACTCCTCCCTCACAGTATGTGATTATGCCTTTCAGCATCTTCCTATATCGCTGCTGCCAGATAGAGTACCAGCGGGGGTTCGAACCGGCAACCTTCTGCTTGTTAGCCAAGCATTTCCCCGCTGTGCCACTGACTCCGTGTGGTCATTTCTTTACCAAACTAAAAAGCCCCAGATGCTGTAGCCTTGCCTCATTAGGAAGGTGCTCCAGGCCCCTGATAATCTTGGTTGCCCTCTCCTGCACCTTTCCCAGTTCTACAATATCCCTCTTAAGATATGGTAACCAAAACTGTGCATTGTACTCAAAATGTGGCCACATCATAGGCTTGTATAAGGGCATTATGATATTAACAGTTTTATTTTCAATCCCCTTCCTAATAATCTTGAGTATGGAATTGGCCCTTTTCACAGCTGCCGCACATGAAGTCAGCACTTCCAATGAGCTGTCCACCATGACCCCAAGATCTGATCAGTCACTGACAGCTCAGAACCCATCTATGTATAAGTAAACCTAAGGTTTCTAGCCTCAATTTTGCACTTACATTGAACCACATTTGCCATTTGATTCCCCACTCAACCATTTTGGAGAGATCCTTTTGGAGATCCTCACAATCCATTTTGGATTTCACTACCCTAAATAGTTGAGTGTTGTCTGAAGATTTGGTTCTTTGTCCAAAGATCTGTCATCTGAAGATTTTGCTTACCTCAACTTCTAGATCAGATCTTGAGCACACTCAACCTTGATCACACCTCAGCAATTAGAATCTGAATTCAAGTTGGGTTTCACCACCACCACCACCACCACCACCACCACCACCACCACCACAAAATAAAATTAGGGGAAAAATCAGATTGGGTTTATTCAATAGGAACATAGGAAGCTGCCATATACTGAGTCAGACCATTGGTCCATCTAACTCAATATTGTCTGCACAGACTGGCAGTGGCTTCTCCAAGGTTTCAGGCAGGTCTCTCTCTCAGCCCTATCTTGGAGATGCTGCCAGGGAGGGAACTTGGAACCTTCTGCATGTAAGCAAACATTCTGGCGCTGTTTATGTGCCCCTCAAAAACTGGTGCCCTAGATGACGACTCATATCTGGCTCGTAGATAGCCGGGCCCTGAGCTCACCTCTCATCTTTTGCCTGGAAATGGGGTCATCAGGGATGCAGCCCAAAGGCCAGATAGAAAGTCAAGCAAACCTTTCAAAAGCCGCATCTCTGCGCTGAAAGCAAAGTTCGCCCTATGCTGGGGGAGCAGTACCAAGACAACTGTCTAGACAAGGCGGAGGAGCTCTGGGAAAGAAAGGTGCCCGGCAGCATTTCGAGAGCCCTGGGAATGAGCGTGCGGGAGGGCAGCCAAAGTGCTTTCGAGTCTGCCTCGTCTTTGTTAATAGCATATGCCGATTGCTTGCCAGTCTCGGCTTAAATCTCACGGCGCGAGGGGTGGAGGAGATAATCACTGGAGGAAAGGCTGAAGTGCCGGAGAGCTTCTAGGACAATCGCGGAGCAGAAATGCAGATGGATGATGTGCCAGCCAGCCCCTCATGCTCAAGGCACTTCTGAAGTTCATTATCCAGGACTGGCGCCTGTTTTAGCCCCTTTCCTCCCCAGTTTGCTGTCTGAGCCAGAACATGAAGGTTCCCCCCCGCCAGATTACTCAGCACGGTTCGACACAAGCATATTAGGAAAAGGAAGGCTGGGATATTGTGACAGATGAGCATCTATTCAAGGAGGAGGGTGGTTATTCATCATGATGGAACCTCCAGTTTCAGTGGCAGTCTACCCCCGATTTCCAATTGATGAGGAGCAACAGTGGGAGGCAACTATTTGATTATCTTCCAGTGCTCACACATGTAGTCTCCCATTCATATGCCACCAGGGCAGACCCTGCTTAGCAAAGGGGGCACGTCATGCTTGCTACCACAAGGCCCGCTCTTCTCCCTTCCTTAACCTTTCCTATATGCCAGTGGACGCTTCGCCTTAACGGCAGCTGTGGCATCCACGCCACTGGGCACAGTTCAGGCCCTGAGAAATCTTTGGCGACCAGGCTCTGCTGTGCAAAATGGATCAAACTGGAGCCCCGGCATGCAGATGCCGTGCCAGGCACCCCGAACGCAATCCTGCCTGTCAGAGAGAACGGGGCCAATAACAGCGGCAGTGCAGCGTTCACCTGGCATTCAGGCGCTGCTTTTCATGACAGATGGTAAGCTGGGGGCCAGAGGATTGCTGGCTGCAAGCATCAGCAGAGACCCCTGCCAGTCATATTACTGGCAGATGGAGGGAGAGAGAGAGAGAGAGAGAATATGAATCCGGTCAGTGCAAGCACCTCCTTCTCACCAGAAATCATTCTTTTCAACAGGCAGCAAAGCTGCTTGGATCTGGACAGGCAAACCAAAGAGAAGATTAAACCAGATTGCTCCTAATGAAGCAGTTGGCTAAACAAAGACGCCACAGGCCCCCAAGTCCGGCCAGCTACCCACTTGCATTCCCCTAGCTTCTCATGGCGGCCTAGTGTTCCAATATCCTTGTTTGGGGTGTACAAAGGAGTCCCACCGATTGCTCTGCGGAGTCTCTTGCATCCTGGTCAAGCTGATCTAGCTCTGTAATTGGATAGGCTGAACTTGACTTCCAGTAGGCCAGATGATCACAGATGGTCTCAAGCACAGGAGGCCTGAGGTAGGGATCTGCAAACTGATTCAAACGTGAACCAGTTCGACTGGAATCTGGGTGATCCAAGTGATTCAAATTTGAATCAGATTCAAAAGCTGTTTGGCACTCTGATTGGATAAAAAAGGCACTAAAACAGGGTCGAATCAATTCAAATTCAATTCGGATTCAAAGCAAATGTTCAGAACAGTTTCAAATTTGATTCAGATTCAAAACAAATTTTTGGAATTTGATTCGAATGCAAAAGGAATTGAAAATTTATTTTGTGCATGTCTTCCTGAACCAAAGTTCTCAAAGTGGTTTACATAGAAAAACAAATAATACATAAATAAGATGGTCCCCTGTGCCCGAAAAAGCTCACCATCTAAAGAGAAACATAAAGGTAGACTAGCACCAGCCACTAGAAGGATGCTGTTTTGGGGTTGGATAGGGCCAGTTGCTCTCCCCCTGATAAATACAAGAAATTCACTACTTTAAAAGGTGTCTCTTTGCTCAGTTAGCAGGAGAAGAAAGGTCAGAGGAAAATCTGGGTAGAAGTGATTGTGTGGAAGCAAGGGAGGCAGAACAGCTACCCAGGTTTTCCTCCAACCTCGCTTTGACACAATCACTTCGACCTAGGTTTTCCTCCTACCTTACAATTACTTCTACCCAGGGAGAGATTTATTATTGATTGTTAACAGCAGCATTCGGTCGCATAAGGCGATATACATCTTGCTGCAGAAATCTGAGAAAATAAATCAATACCGGCCAAGAAGGCCAGTACAGAACTAGTATAGTGTAGAGATATATTAGAGTTCTGAGACCTGATGAGTCATTGATATAGTGTCCTCCCCCCTGAAAAAAAGTATTGCTAAGAGAAGCTGGTCTGGATGACAACTGACCCCTTTTGGCATGCATTACAAATGGGTTACAGAAGGCACTCAAAGCCTCTCGTTTCTCCTCCTCTCGAGAGCCTCTAACTTCAAATGTCCATTTTTCTCAAAGAGCCGGCAATCCTGTGGGAAGACAGATCATGTGTCAGAGGGCTGAAAATGGAGGAAGATTCCTCCCCCCACCAGTATGACCCATCCATGTAACATTTCTCCAAGTGACATCATGGTCTTTTGAGGGCAACTGTCCTCTTTAGACTGAAATACCTTTTATGCATCTCAGCCCTAACCATAATTTTAAAAAGAGCCCCCTCTGCAAAACCTGCAGCTTAAATTCAGGTGTGTGACACAAAAATAAGCTGTGGTTATTATGGTTTCCGTGCACTTATTGTACCTATAACTCTCATGCAATTTCCTGTATTTACCTGAATCCAAGTTCCCCCAAGTTCTTTGATGTTAGAAATCAGGGAGTCACCTTAAATACCTTTCAGGTAGGGATGTGCAAGCCGGCTCAAGGTTGAGCCAGCTCACACTCTAACTGGACCGGATCGAGGGCTTGCCATCAAGCTGGACGGGGCCCAGTTTGGCTCGGGTTTGAGCTGAACTCCCTGTGTCGGTCTGGAACCGGTTCGGGATTTTAAAAAATGAACTTACCACAGCCACAGTGGGAGAGTCTCCTGATGTCCCACCTCCCGTGGCTGGCTTCCCTCTGCTTTTACCATTCTGGTCCCAAAAATGGGGCAGAGGCCGGTGGTGGGAGGGGGACCCCTGTAGCCCTGGCAGCCCCCGCAAGGCCCCACAATGCTGATAAGTCCATCATTTTTTGTTAAAATCCCCCCCCCCCATCCCCCTGAGCTGGGCCCAAACAGGTTTGAACTTGAGCCTGGCTTTAGTGTACACAAACCTGGACCGGACCCAGTTTGGTTTGAGCCGCGTTCTACTCAAACCAAACCGGGTTTTCTGGTTTTGTGCACAGCCCTACTTTCAGTTAAATACAGTATAACCTCTATTTAAGCCGTATTTTGAAATTTAAATTCAGAGTCATCTTCGATTCAAGTAAATATGTTTTAATATTTTTGCTGCCTTTGCTGCCTCATGTAACTTGGATAGAAGGAGAGTTGGTCGTGTGGTAGCAAGCATCTATTGCCCCCTTTGCTAAGCAGGGTCTGCCCTGGTTTGTGCCTGAATGGGAGACTACATGTGTAAGCATTGTAAGTTCTTCCTCTTAGAGGATGGGGCTGCTCTGAGAAGAGCACCTGCGGGCTTGTGTGCAGAAGGTTCCCTTCCTGGCAGCATAGAGGTGAGAGAGACTCCTGCCTGCAACCTTGGAGAAGCCGCTGCCAGTCTGGGTTGACAATGCTGAGCTAGATGGACCAAGGGTCTGACGCAGTAGAAGGCAGCTTCCTATGCTGAACTGGGAGAGCTTTCTTCAAGAACAGACCAGGCTTTTCTGAGAATAAACGCTGAGTATTTTCCACACTCTTATCAGACAGATGTTTGCCAGTTACAGGGTGTAATTCACCTATTGTGAATCCAATGTAGCACTTCTTTATGTCATAACAAAAAATAAATAAATCCTTTCATATAGAGGAAGAAAGTGCCTACATTTTTAGAACGTTAAAATGGAGAGTCCACAAATACAGATGATGCCTTATTTGCGTTCTATTATACAATGCCTCTCTTGGGTGGATAGTGAAATTTATAGCTTTCCTTGCTAATTTTCTTCTGGAAGGGACTTCACAAAGTCCAGTAGATCTTGTAACCAATACCTCTTGGGGGTAATGGACATTTAAATATCCTCATCATCTATTTCAAGTGGGAATGGAACGGTGGCATCTAAAGTCACGGCGTTTCTAAAAGGAGCCCCTTGTTTATTTGGAAAAATTAAAACATGGATTTTAAAGTAAGCAATAAACAATCAGGGCGGAGACGGATGGCCGCGCCAGTTGAGTTCATTGCAAAGATGTGTGTGCAGGTGGCTGGTTGGAGGAAGGAACAATTACACATCTCTCCTCCCCCCCAACAAACCCTATTGGAAAAACCTCTTTTGTGCCCACAAGGCTGTAGGCAACGCAGCATGGTTTTACAGAAATAGGGCATTGTGGAGAAAGGAGGTCATTGTTTGCAGGACAACAGAAACATTCAGCAGTCTGCAGGCTAAATCTCCAGTGGACCCCGCTGTGCTTTTGGGGAAGCAGCATTGGACTGAGGAAGTTGCTGTATACCGAGTCAGGCCATTGGTCCACCTAGCTCAGTATTGTCTGCACTGACTGGCAGCGGCTCTCCAAAGCATCTCTTTCTCCCCAAGCCCTATTTAGGCTTATCTAATCTTACAAGGCTTCTCTAGTCCAGCATCCCATTTCCCACAGTGGCCCACAAGATGCCTTTGGGAAGCCCACAGGTAAGAAGTGAAGGCATGCCCTCTTTCCTACTGTTGCTCCCCTGCCACTGGGATTCAGAGGCATCTTGGATAATAGCAGCCCTGCTGGATCAGCCCCAAGAAGGCCCATCTAGTCCAGCATCTGGTTTCACACAGTAGCCCACCAGATGCCCCTAAGAAGCCAACAGGCAAGAGCTGCGGGCAAGCCCCTGAACATGGAGGTAGCCTACAGCTGTCAGGTTGGTGCCATCCTTCATGAATTTGTCTTAAAGCCACGCAAGTTGGTGGCCATCCCCACATCCTGTGGCAGAGAATTCGCAGGGGCGTATCTAGGGGTAGGGCAGGCAGTGCACATGCCCCGGGCACCACTTGAAGGGGGCGCCATTTTGTAAAATTATTATTATTTTTTAAAAGGCTGCCAAAAACAAAATGGCCACCGTGCATGCTCAAATGGCCTCTGTGAGGCTCTAGGTCATGCCAGGCTTTGCAGAGGCCATTTGAGTATGCGCGGAGGCCATTTTGTTTTCAGTGGCCTTTAAAAAAAAAAAGAAGATTATTTTTAAAAACGGCCACTGCACATGCTTAAATGGTCCCTGTGAGGCCCTAGAGGCCAGCGGGGTGAGGGGGAATCTTTGCAAAACCCCCAGCCTTTAGGAAGCCCCCCAAAGGGGCTATGGGTAAAAATAATAATAATAATAATATAATGTAAGACACTGTACACATATTCAGACTGGCACTATGTACAGAGAATCAGGGCTTGTGAATACTGAGCTGACGCTTAAGAGCTAGGATTGTATTCATTTGCTCTCACTTTGCTTCTTGTGATTAGTGAGTTAAATGTGATGTCTTGCTAATATGGCTATTAATGGTGAGTTTGTCTTTGAATCAGTGTGAAACCCTTAATATTAAGGCCCACTGGGAGTTTCTTGCTCTCTTTCTATCATTTTAACTGTCTTTCTGAAAGACTTGAATATATTCCAAGCAGTGACACAGTTTACTCTGCATATCCTTTAATTATTTACAGAGTATCTGGGAAAAGTCAAATTCTCCATTGATTTTTAAAACTTATGTAATGGTGATGCTACAATGCATAGTAGAGAATTAGACAGGCACTTCTGTTTAGTTTTCCAAGTACATCTCCACGTAGTATTTGGGTATTTCATGAACCCCCACAAACTGAAATTTGTAGTTTTCCAGCATTTTTTGGTCTGGCTACGTACACTGCTAAATAGTTTTTGAAATATTAAAAGATTAACAAGCTTGACTTTTATTTTTCACCTGATATTATGGTAAAGTTATCTGAAAGATGGGTGTCAGATGCTTGGACAGGGGGCGCAATTTCAGTGTTTGCCCTAGGCGCTATTTTCCCTAGATACGCCTCTGAGAATTCCACAGATTAATTATGCCAGATTAATTGCATGTCCACATAATTTTGAATCCTGGAGATGGAGCCTAGATGGCTTCATCTCCAGAATTCAAAACAATAACAAGAATGTTATCGGAACGATACGAAGAGAAGAATCAGGATGCATGGTCATCTCAAGCCCAGTTCTCATTGACATGGGCAATCTATTTCTGGACTGTACCAGACTGTAGAGAAAGAGATTCACACCACTGAATGTTCTACCATACACACACAGAAAAGGAGAGCTGGTCTTGTCATAGCAAGTATGAATTGTCCTCTTTGTTTAGCAGGGTCTGCCTTTGTTTGCATTTGAATGGGAGACTACATGTGTGAGCACTATAAGATATCCCCCTTAGGGGCTTAGGGGATGGGGCCACTCTGGAAAGAGCATCTGCTTGCAGAAGGTTCCAAGTTCCCTCCCTGGCAGCATCTCCAAAGAGATAGGGCTGGGAGAGATTCCTGCCTGCAACCTTGGAGAAGCTGCTGCCAGTCTGTGATGATAATACTGAGCCAGATGGACCAATGGTCTGACTCAGTATAACGCACCTTCTATGTTCCTAAAAAAACACACACAACCCACCCCTCTTCATATAGCAACTTAGCATGTCAAAGATCATGCTAAGCTATACTCTCTCCCCCTGATCTTAAGATTTTAGTAAACAGGATATTCTCTCTCTCTCTCTCTTTTGCCCAAAAGGACATTCCATCATGCAAGCCTCCCCACCTGCATTCCAAAGTGGTACAGCCCAGACCCAGGAAGTGGTACAGCCCAGACCCAGCACTATCTAGGCCTGCACTGCCCATCAAGGGGATGCCTCTCTGGATTAGAAACATTGCCACTGTCTGGCAATCATGAGTGGTTCACGGTCAGCAGTGAAAACATTTTTATCAAATGACAAACTTATCGGAGAGAGTGATGTCTTGGCTGACACTTCATTGCAGGAGTGATATTTCAGAAAGAACAATGCTGCAGCAGTCAGAAATATGTCTACTTCCTTCCCCCTCCCCGGTTCTCCCTCCCCGATATGTGTCCTAGTGAAGGTTTCTACAGGAATTCGATAAAAAGAAAGCCCACAAGCATTAAGTTTAGAATAAAATGCTCTAATGAAGTTTCGCACCAATAGGTCCTTAATATATGTGCCAATATATGATGGGTGTTTAAGGTGCGAATGGAGGTGTACAGTTCTGCACAGATGGTCTTTTGCCTTGCAGAACACATTGCAGAATGCATGCATTCAAAATGCATTGCATTGCAGAATGCATCCAGTTGGATTGCATTGCAGAATGCATTGCAGAATGCATCCAGTTTAGGATGGCTGCAGAGATCGGTAAAACCAATCGGCTGTTTCAAAGGCACGTATATAGCTACTATTGAACTTGTTTCCACCCATTTGTTTTCTCTCTTTTTGACAGTCTGCTGGGTCAAGAACAAAGGTCCATCTGCTCCAGCCAGGGGCGTATCTAGTGTGGGGCAGGCAGGGCACGTGCCCCGGGCGCCACTTGAAGGGGGGCGCCATTTTGTAAAATTAATTTAAAAAAAAAATGGCTGCCAAAAACAAAATGGCCACCATGCATGCTCAAATGGCCTCTGTGAGGCCCTAGAGGCCAGTGGGGGGGAGGAGGAACCTTTGGAAACCCCCCAGCCTTTAGGAAGCCCCCCAAAGGGGCTACAGGTAAAAAAATAATAATATATAATATGTCACTGTACACATATTCAGATTGGCACTATGTACAGAGAATCAGGGCTTGTGAATACTGAGCTGATGCTTATGAGCTAGGATTGTATTCATTTGCTCTTACTTTGCTTCTTGTGATAAGTGAGTTAAATGTGATGTCTTTCTAATATGGCTATTAATGGTGAATTTGTCTTTGAATCAGTGTGAAATCCTTAATATTAAGGCCCACTGGGAGTTTCTTGCTCTCTTTCTCTCATTTTAACTGTCTTTCTGAAAGACTAGAATATATTCCAAGCAGTGACACAGTTTACTCTGCATATCCTTTAATTATTTACAGAGTATCTGGGAAAAGTCAAATTCTCCATTTATTTTTAAAACTTATGTAATGGTGATGCTACAATACATAGTAGAGAATTAGACCTCCATATAGTATTTGGGTATTTCATGAGCCCCAGCATACTGAAATTTGTAGTTTTCCAGCATTTTTTGGTCTGGCTAAGTCCACTGCTAAAATAGTTTTTGAAATATTAAAAGATTAACGAGCCTGACTTGTATTTTTCAGCTGATATTATGGTAAAGTTATCTGAAAGATGGGTGTCAGATGCTTGGACAGGGGGCGCAATTTCAGTGTTTGCCCTAGGCACTATTTTCCCTAGATACGCCTCTGGCTCCAGCTTCCCTGCTGTCCAAAAGCCAGCCAGATCCATCTAGGAACCCACATGACAAATGACCTCTCCCACGAGTTGCCCCCCAACAAATGACACCCAGTATCAAAATCTCCTTCCAAAGCAAACAAACCAAGGACCTACATAGGAAGCTGCCATCTACTGAGTCAGACCATAGGTCTATCTAGCTCAGTATTGTCTTCACAGACTGGCAGCGGCTTCTCCAGGGTTGCAGGCAGGAGTCTAAGAACATAAGAACAGCCTTGCTGAATCAGGCCCAAGGCCCATCTAGTCCAGCATCCTGTTCCACACAGTGGCCCACCAGATGCCACTGGAAGCCTACAGGCAGGAGTCTCCTCTTTCAGCCCTATCTTGGAGAAGCCAGGGAGGGAACTTGAAACCCTCTGCTCTCCAGAGTGGCTCCATCCCCAGAGGGGAATATCTTACAGGGCTCACACTTCTAGTCTCCCTTATATATGCAACCAGGGTGGACCCTCCTTAGCTAAGGGGACAAGTCATGCTTGCTACCACAAGACCAGCTCTCCTCTCTGATGTAGCTCTTTACTACATCTTGTGGCAGTTCCACAAATTAATTATGTTGTTTTCACATTTATTTCCCAATCTTCCTCCAAGGAGCCCAGAGTGGTATATAGTTCACCTCACAACTACCCTTGGAGATGGTTTAGGCTGAAAGAGAAGTGACTGGCCCAGAGCCATCCTGTGATTTTCAGGGCTGAACATGGATTTGAACTCGGCTCTCTGAGTCCTAGTCCAACACTCTAACCACTACACTACACTGGCTCTAATTATTTGTGTTCCAGAAATTAATGATATGGTGTCCTGAATATTCTGCTGATCGGTTTCACTGGCCTTCCCATTTCCCAAACTATAGTATTTTGAGAGATTGATTGATTGATTGATTAAGTGCCATCAAGTCAGTGTCGACTCTTACTGGCAATATAGATAGATTCTCTCCAGGATGATCTATCTTCAACTTGGCCTTTAAGGAAGGCAAGGGGGAACCCCTCTATTCATTTTGTTTGTTTTATAGGTGTTTCCTTTTATTGCCATTCTTACAATATATAATTCCCCAGCAGCCTATTTCCTTTCTTGCTTCTATTCTGCTTTCTGACCTGTAACCATTCACAAGTGTTTTCTTCCATTCTTTCAAGCCCCAAAGGCAAGCCCCAAAGGCACCCAATTTCAATATTTGGCAGAAGTGATGCTGATGAAGTTGAAACAGAGTATCCTGTTTCAGATGAGAATGACTGGCTGAGCCAAGGCCTCCATCATGGCAGGGAGGGCACACACCTTGGACAGATCTGAGGGGATCATAACAGGGAAAGAGGTCAGGACCTTGGCCAGTTCCAACCAAGAGAGCTGGGTGCAACAAAGCAAGACGGGTGTTGATCCAGCAGATGTTTGGAGCTGGCTTCTGGGTTATAGAGCTACTGCTCAGAAAGAGTGGACTTGACTTTTCTTAAGGAGATGCTCTGTTTTTAAAGGGGCCATGCCCAATTTTATAATTACTGGCTCTTGGTGGCACTAGGGGAATGTTATGTGGGCTGTCAGGTCCTCAAGGAACCCTTTCAAGCCAGAGGATGAAAGCAGGGGTCATGTCCTCAGACCTTGGTGGTGCTGCTAGTTCTCCTGGCATGGGGAATTCATGTGGTGTGGGGTCTATGTTGTCTTCCCACCCTGTCTCATCTCACTAACTGGATTACACAGCTTCCATAAACCGAGTCAGACCCTTGCTCCATCTAGCTCATAATTGTCTACACTGACTGGCAGCAGCTCTCCAAGGTTCCGGGCAGGAGTGTTCCCCCATCCTCCCTGCAGATGTCAGGGATTGAATCTGGGCCCGTCTGCATACCAAGCAGCTTCTCTTCCTATGGCCTCATCCCCAAATCAGAATATTTTACAGCACTTACATATAGTCACTCTTCCAAATGCAATATGATGCTTTTGATCACCTACAACAGAGCAAACTCAGGACCACCATCTTCTGCTAATCACCAGACAGACGAGTGCCTTTCTGTGGTCCCTCCCTGACTCTGGTAACCCTGCCCCACTTCACAAAAGAACAACTTTTTTCTTTGTTGGTGAAAGGGGTGGACTGACAATATATCACAGAGCTAAACAAAACCAATCGATTTTTCATGACTCCCCTTCAAATGCTCAGAAAGAACCCTAAAGCATTTTTGAGCAAACATCTCAGAAGCTCAAATATTTGTCAAGGTGTGAGGTTGGGAGAAAGAATGCATGCATCATTATATAAAGCTACCATCAGAGCCAGAGTGGTGCAGAGGTTAGACATCTGGATCCGGGTGAGACCCGGGTTCAAATCTCCATAGAGCCACAAAATTCACTGGGTGACTCTGGGCCAGTCCCTTCTCTCTCAGCCTAACCTACCTCACAGGGTTGTTGTGAGGAGACATATAATCATACATGGGCTCCATGGAGGAAGAGCAGGATATAAATAGATAAAAATTAAATAAAAATCAAATTCTATTAAAATCAGCCTGCCAATATCTTCCAGGAACTTGCAAGCAGGGGGTTGTTAATACCAAACATATTTTTAATAATAACGGATGTGGCTGCAGAATTAAACTACATCAGTGATGCCTTTATTATCTGAGACACCGGCCTGCTCACTCCGTTCTGCTGTTTGCTTGTTTCCACTTTTGAACAAATTACATTTCACCCCCTTGCTGCTTTTCAGATGCGGATTCTTTCATCTCTCCACATAATGTTCAATAATGACTTTTCTATTTGCTTGCCTTCCCCCACCACCACCCCAGTCTTTGAAAGCAAGATCTGACCTTGCTTTTTGTATTCTCCATCAGCTGCAAATCATGTTGTTCATGCATTTAATTGACTTCTGATACCTTGGGAGAATTTGGTTACTTTATTTATTTATATGTCTGCACACGCAAACCTTACCCCCCCCCCAGATCTGTGTTTGTTTTCCGTCTCTTAATTTCTGGATCTTTGAAAAACAGAATAAGCAATTTGCGGTGCATGTTGCCAATTATTATTGAATTTTGGCACCGAGCTGAATTTCAGAGAGAGATGGAGAAAGAAAGTTGATCTGAAGGTTTAAGCTGGGACATCTCACAGTTGTTGACAATTGATGATGAAGAATTGCGTTTTAAAAAATGCTCTGGAAATATGAAAAAAAACACCCAACAACCCTAGAACTAGGGATGTACAAACCGGCTTGATGTCGAACAGGTTCGACGTCGAACCGGTTCAGTTCGATGGTCCGGGGTCAAACCAAACCATCCCCTCTTCGGACCGACCCCGGACCGAATACCCCCCAACTGTTTGGGGGTTCGTGAACGTTATTTATTTAAAAATTGTACCCTTACTCCCTTCAGGGGAATTCCTTGAGGCGGGGGGTGGGAGCGCGAAGGTTCCCTCTCCCCCCACCAGCCTCAATGCAGCCTGACCCAGTCCATTTGGCCAGCTGTTCGACCCGTTTGGGCCTGCCCCCACGGTGCGGTGGCCATTTTAGATACTGCCGCACCTGTGCAGTCGGCATCTAAGAGGCCTGGGTCATGCCATGCTCCCGCCCTCCCTAGCTTCACCATGCTCCCTCCCTCAGTGTTTTTTAAAAACATCTTAAAACACACCTTTTTAAGGAGGCTTTTAAATATCATTATTTTGTTATATCTGGTAGGTTCTCTAGCTTCTTTCGCTTTGTATAATTTTCAGTTTTAATTTGAACCTAATAATTGTTTTTAATCTGACTTCTTTTTTTTTAAAAAAAGTAATTTTATTACTTGTATCTGTGTCTATGTTATTGTTGTAAGCCGCCCCAAGCAGTGTTGCACTGGAGGGGCGGGGTATAAGTATTTTAAATAAATAATAATAATAAATAATAGTGTCTCTGCTGCAAGAGCAAGAGATGACCTGTGCGTGTGAATGGGCTATCACAGGCTGAGTTTTTAGGGTTATGTTGTTTGGTGGCTGTCTGGTCAGAGCCTTGATGAAAGATCACCAGGAGAACCCTTACCGAATTCCCCTTTGCAAGCAATGTAATTGAACCGGTCGAACTGGGCAGAACCAGTTCGATCCAAATTTGGACCGAATCTCTCTTTTTGTGAAAAAAATCCAGTTTGGGCTTGAACTGGTGGAACCAGTTCAAATTGAACCAGGTTCAATTCAAACCGGTTCTACACACCCCTCCTTCCAACCTTGGGGCTCTGAATCAAACAAGGCAGGTGGTACCATGGGTTTTCCACATCAAATTCCAACTCTCTCTAATGCATAGGCCCTTCACACATCGGCATCTCCAGGTAGGGCTGAGAAGAACTTAATCTGAAACATTGCATTAGATCCACCAATGGTCTTACTCAGACATTGAGGTGTCAATGGTAGAGCACAGCGCATACGTTCTGTGCTAAAGATCCAAGATACAGTTCCTAGCATTTTTATGTTGGGCTGAAACGGATCTCAGCAGCCTCTGCCAGTCAGTGTAGACAAACACTGAATTAGATGAACCAATAGACTCTGTCCAAAGTAGTTTCTTTTCTGAAGAAGGGCCCATAACTCCCTGGAAGAGCCTCTGCTTTGCACGCAGAAGGTCCCACATCTGATCCCTTGTCTCTCCAGATAGACCTTTGCTTAAAAGCTTGGAGAATTGCTACCAGTCAGAGTAGACAAGACAGAGCTAGATGGAACAGGGGTCTGACTCAGTAGGGGTAGCTTCACGTATATAAAACCAAGGACGAAGTTTTAAATATCCCCATCACTGAGTTAGTTCGACTTCATTATTTCTCCCTCCTCTTATATCCCCCAATGGAGTATTGATGAGTACTACCTTCTTGCTTCACGTGACTGGTCCCTAGTGTCTCTGCAGTACCTGATTTCTACGGATCCCAAGTTCAATATACTTAATCCAATAAACTATCAAATATTCATCAAGCTGACAGTTTCAGTATGCATGCTCATTATATTCCGTTCCACCCTCCCCACCCTGGTCCCCATATTGGCATGTCAGTATTTTTAGATAGTTCATCGGGAAATTTACAGTGCACTTTCAAGTCGAGAAATAATATTCTACAATGCCGTGCCTCCATTCTTAAATAAGACATTCATGACTTTCCCTTCAGGCACACACATTGGGTATTGCAATGCAATCCTCCCGTTCAGGTTTATTTTTAACTCACCCCCCCTCCGCCCCAATGTAATCTCCAATACTCACTTTAGGAAAAAAATACCAGTATATCAAAAGCAGATATTAAACTCAAATGCCTGGCAAATGGTTTAAAGCAACTGCTCCGCTCGGGGGTAAACCCCAGAGATTTCTTTTCGTAAAGTTCCATCTGCGTGATTCACTCGAAGGTAGAGTTTTGAAATGTCATTATTTCTTTATTTATTTGCAAAGTGGAGTGGTTTCTGACAGCTTCGGTGTGCCCCTTTCACCAGATTTGCTTCCTCTAGTCAATCCCGTGAGACGATTGTATCCCAAAACTACTCTGAGCTTCTGTCTAGTAGTGAGTCCTTGACAGATCTCTAAATTAATGCTGTGCTAAACTTGCTATGCTCAATTTTTGATGTGCAAGTTGGCATTCTGAAAGTTGTGAACGGGTTCATGAGACACCTGTGCCTTCACATATTATCTTGGTCCATAGCTATTGTTTCTGCTGTTGATATGGGGTTGTGAAGGGACTTCTTCACCAATCAACCTATCAATCAATCTTTATTGGTACACAGACCAGCACTTCTTCACCATGTCATCTCAAATAATCAGCAATCTCTACACCTGAAAGAGAGCATGACCTTCTTCACCAAGTCATCCCAAACAATCAGTGATCATGTAGAACTACACCTGAAAAACAGCAAAGCCTTTTTCACCATGCCATCCCAAACAATCAGCTACCACACAGAACAACACCTGAAACACACCAAGGCCTTCTTCACTATGTCATCCCAAACAATCAACTATCACGCAGATCTACACCTGAAACACAGCAAGGCCTTCCATGTCATCCCAAACAATCAACTATCATGCAGATCTACACCTGAAACACAGCAAGGCCTTCTTCACCATGTCATCCCAAGCAATCAGCGATCATGCAGAAATGTACCAGTGCCTGCTTTTCCTCCTAGGACATTAGCAAAGCTTTGTAGGGCCTTCTAGAAACTACCAAAATGTGATGCCCGAGGGCCCTTCCTCTTTGGAGATACCCATCTGTGGTTAGGAATAGGGCTTTGGAGGTGAAAGAATAATCTCATGGGCTTTCTTTAGTTTGTTACAGAATTGTGGGAGAGAGATGATAACATGTTGAGGAGGGATGAGTTAAAGCAGAATTATGTTTCATAATGAACAGGAACAATATGGGGTATTTGGTGGGGGTAAGAAGTCCAAATTGTTTCCCCCCCAATGTCATGCACTTGGGAAATGATATGCAATCTAAAATGAACATAAGTGGAGAAAAAGACCTTAAGAGTCAATGGCTGATGCCCTTCTAAAAATGGCGGATTGCTAATTCAACCCGTGCATTCAATCCACTTCTCTTCTCCCCGCTCGACTTCATGCTTTGAAACACCCCAATCGTTTCCCTTGCCCCAAAATCAGATTGTTCCCCCAAGACATCTCTCCACAATAGCAGCTAATAATGCGTCTACCTCTCGCCACCTGCATGAACTATTACCGAAAATGTGTTGGTGTTCCATTTGTCTATACTTATAGTATTTGCCGAGTCTAAATCATAGCTTTTCTGGGGCCCTTAGGGATACCTTGAGCATGAAAGATGCTTTTTTTTTTTAAACCCCTCTTTCAATCCTATTCTATTCTAAAACAGCATTTTAAAGTCCTTTTATCACCGAATGAGGCAGACACTGAATTGTGCCCTGAAACAGCAATTTAAAGTTTTCATCAAAGAGCCCACCGGTGTGTGTTTGGTATATTTTAACATAATTCAAGAACTCTAAGTGTGCTAAAAGCATCTCACGGGCTCCAGGGGGAGAAGATGGGAGTTTGCGGGGAGGGGCCAGGGGGATGTTGTCATTTGTTTTTCCTCTGGGATTTGGTACATTATGTGATTGGTCCGAGATCTTATGAGGAGGGCAAGAAAAGCAAAGAAAATGACAAAGGCTATTATGGATTGTTTGAACTCAGGAAATAAGAGCTCATTTCTGTTGTTGTTCTTCCTTTCACAAAGAAATCCCCCCCCCCCGGTGATGTATGATCTAAGGACAACCAAATACCTGAAGAACAAAACGGGAAGAAAATGAAGGTTTCATGGCCTTGCTAGCCAAACTGGAGCACTGGAGGAGATCTACGTGATTGCTAAACGCACCAGTGGTGGTTGGGCCTGAAAGAACAGGAAAACAAGAACCAGAGAAAACTTCAGAAGGTAACACATTCCCATGGGATTGTTAATACACAGGTCATCTAGTCCACCTCACCCTGGTCAGGAAAGGACTTCAGTTCAGTGGTAGAGCATCTGCTCTGTATGCATGAAGGTCTCAGGTGGGTCCAGTCCCTGGCAACATCTCCAGGTAGTGCTGGGAGAGACCCCTGCCTGCAATCTTGGACGGCTATTGCCAATCTGGGTAGACCATCCTGAGCTAGATGGACCAAGGGTCTGACTCAGTATAAGGCAGCTTCCTATATTCCTAGCAAGGAAAATTAGTATCAATGGACCATTGTAAATTTCTGTCAGGGAGGGGCCAGAGCATAGTAGTTGGCATGCAGAAGGTCCCAGTTTCAATCTATGGCATCTCCAGGTAGCTGGAGAAGACTGCTCTCTGAAACTATGCAGCCATTACCAGCAGCCAGTGTTGATCAAGGCTCCACAACTTCGACCCTGGAGCCGTTGTCACCCTACAGCTCCCATCATACCCAGAAATAGAAGCCAATAGTTAGGAATGGTGGGAGTTGTAGGCCCACTTTGACAGGAAGGTTGGAACTGCGCCCCACCATAGACAACCCTGAACTAAAGGGACCAATGGTCTGACTTGGTCTAAGGCAGCTTCCTGTGTTCTTCTGATTTAGCAAGGTAGTTCCCGTGCTCTTTTGTAGGGATGTGCGTGAACTGAAAATCTCGATCCGATCAAAGTTCGAGTCTGAGTTCAAACATGAATCAAATCAGCTCGAAACGGGCCGATTCGATTTGGACATGATTTGAATCTTATACAAATTCAGTCAACCTGTATGGGGTGGGGGGAGAGCCTACTTCCAGCCTTTCTTTAAAAAAGAAAGAGGCCCCGAGGCCCTGGGAAATTACCGTTGATGTGCAGAGCCCCTGGCAGGGGGAGGGAAGTGCAGAGGCACTTTTGAACCACTCCTGGTAGCAGTAACCGCAGAGCGTGCAGCGGCAGAGAGGCGGCAACCCAACCTGCCGTCCCTTCCCACGGCCTGCCAGCAGCTCACACCAGGCTATCCCTTTAAATGGCCTCCACACATGTGCAGGGAGGCTATTTAGAGGGACTGCCTGGTGTTCTTTTCGCTGGTGTTCTTGCACAGAAACAGCTTTCAGGATTCAAATTCGAATCAATCAAATTGGCCAAATTTGAGTCAAATTGATTCGAACACAAACCAATTCCGAATCGATGGATGGGGCTATAGTACAGTGGTTGGGCACATTCTCTGCACATAAAAGGTCCCAGGCTCAATCCCTGGCATTTCATGCAAAGTCTGGAAAAAAGAGCTGCAGTGCAAACCCAGCTGCTAGTCAGTGTAGACAGTTCTGAGCGAGATGGACCAATTGTACGAACTCAATACAAGCCAGTTACCTACAATCATCTACTGCTAGGATTTTTAGAAAGGCAATTGGGACCTGTCAGAAATCACTGGCTGAATAAAGAAATAATCACTTGCAAAGAAAGAAAGAAAGGATGACATTCTGAAATTCTACCTTGAGCTAATTTAATTTAAAGTTACATTCCATTGCATTAAGATTTAATCCATTTAAATAATTTGAAACAGATTCGACTACCTGCATTTAGAGTAGATTCTCTTCTGCACCACACACACAACTTAGAGTCTACACTGCAGATTTTATTGAAACCGATTGCCAAGAAGTTTAGGACTGAGAAAAGGGCTTACATTTCCACACACTGCATAATTAACCTCTGGAATTCTCTGCCACAAGATGTGGTGACAGTCACCAACCTGGATGGCTTTAAGAGGGGTTTAGATAAATTCATGGAGGACAGGTCTATCACTGGCTACTAGTCTGAGGGCTATAGGCCACCAATCCCAGTGGCAGGGGAGCAACAGCAGGAGAGAGGGCATGCCCTCAGCTCTTGCCTGTGGGCTTCCCAGGGGTATCTGGTGGGCCACTGTGTGAAACAGGATGCTGGACTAGATGGGTCTTCTTGGGCCTGATCCAGCAGGGCTGTTCTTATGTTCTTATTGTTATGGAGAAAATTTGGGACAATTACAGTCAGAAGATGGATTATGAGCAAGCTAAACTGAAGGTTTCCAAAAAAAGGTTTCCAGGGTTCCCCCCAGCTCTCAAATTCTGTGATTCTGTGACCAGGTGGGTTAGAAACCCATCTTTGAATACCAATGCCATGGCAATCTGGTTTCCTCTCAAATGTTATATATTCAATTCTCCTCTCCCCAGTGAGAGCGTACCTCCTGGATACAAATATGTATATTCCTAATTTACTACCATTATCATAATTCCCCAAGCCTTTTTATTTGTTCCCCCACCTGCAGCTCACATGCTTTTAAAAAAAGAACATATTTAACACCAAAACGTCCTCCTTTCTGATTATGCAGTCATTCGCTTTGCCTTTGCCACTCTTCAGCGTTAGAAACAGACAATCTCTATAGCGATTGCCTTGCTTTCGGAAAGAAGAAAAACATGTTTATTAAAGTGCACGTTAAAAACAAATTGGCTAGAAGAATGGATAGGGAGTGGTTTCTATTTTGCAATGCTACCATCAGGCAAGGCCTGAACGGATGTCGTTTGGGAACTCACACGGCTGCGTTCTTGCCTCCGTGTCCCTATATATCGGTCAATAAAAAGATCATCATCCAGACAACATGAGGACTTGTAAACATTTCTTCCTTGCTCCCTACTCCCCATAGGGGTCTGCATGGAACTGACTGTTCTGGTTCGATTCGAGTCTGGACTGGACCTGAACCGGACTGGGCCAATTTGGTCCAGCACCCCCTCGAACCCCTCCGGTTCGGTCCGGGGGGTGGGGTTGCAAACAATTTTTTAAATTTTTTTTACTTGCTCCCTTCAGGGGAGTTGTCGGAGGCAGTGTGTGTGTGTGTGGTGGGGGGGTCCGCAGAGGTTCCCCCTCCCCCCGCCGGGCTCCCTTTATGTTGCCGCCGGCTCTTTGGCCCATTCAGGCCTTCCCTCTCTGGCGCTTCCCCCAGGCCACGCATAGGCCAATTGCGCAGTCATGGCGGCCTCCAAAATGGGGAGGGGGAACCTCTGCAGACCCCACCACCACTACCACGCCACCTCCAACAACTCTCCCAAAGGGGGTTAGTTAAAAAAAATCCGTGAGCCCCCTGAACAGTCGGGGCGTGTTCAGTGCGGGCTTAAACTGAGCAGGGGATGGTTCAGTTCGACCCCAAATGGTCGGATCGAATGCATTCGACATCGAACCTGTTTGCACATCCCTAACTCCCCACAGAGATGCAAAGTACCATGGACAGAGCTTTGGCTTTCTCAGGGAGAGAAGCCCTGGAAGGCTGATGGTGTCATCTTAGCATATGCGTGTTTTTAAAAGAGCAAATACACAGGCAGAGAATCAGGTGGCAACGACGCAAAGGTGCATTCCTGCAAAGCAGCAGAACTGCAACTTCTCCTCGGATCTCTAGAGAGCTCATCAGTGCCCCCAGTTGCTTTAAAGTCCGCTGGCAACTCCGTCCATTTTGGAAGCGGCCCACAACTCATGTCAGCCCCTTTGCTGAGCTTGGGAGACACCTCTTCCAAGTTCTAGGCAGGGGTTCGCCACGTGCCGCTCTTGAGATGTGTTGGGACTACAATTCCCATCATCCTCCCCCAAGGATTTCTGGAGTCCCAGGTGAAGCCTGGTTATGGCGCTTCCACCCCCTTTGCCCGGGCTGGCTCTTTCTATCATGTGCATGGGGGAATCCCCTGTGGTGTTTTTGGTCCATCCATTCCTTGATCCATGCCAGCTTTTGCATGGGGCTTTAGCTACTTGTATTCCAGTCCAGGAGTAGAGGCGGGGCTAAAAACCAGCCAGCAGCAAGAGCCTGGAGAAGTAGTCTGCACTTGCTTCTCAATTTCAATAAACTATTAATATCCCTGATTCCACTCCAATGCTTTGTTCTTGCACACCACAACTCTTTTCTCTGGATCTGACATGCCCGTCACCTGCCTACCCATCTTGTTGCTCTCATTACTCTGCTGCCCTACCATCTCCTTTGGCAGCTGGGGATGATGGGAGTTGTAGTCCAACAACTGCTGGGACCCCAGGGCTTGCTTGCTGTGCCAGAACAGAGCTCAGTCCTAGAATCTAAAATTCCACTCCTGGTTTCCCCCCTCCAAGCTTTCTTCATCTCAGCAGCCTAGTTCTCAACAATAAAATGGTGCTGGGGGGGTGGTTTGCCCCTAGCTAATTGCCAATTGACTGAAAATCATTCAGAGATTTGCCTTCTGTCTGCCAGTGCTAAAGAAAAAGGGGGGAAAGGCAGCAACCCAATCGGAAAAGTACTGTAAATAACCTGGGAGGCTGAAAAGCTCTGTAGAGATATTTAAAACCCCAATGGAAAGAGCAATTACAAATGCATGCAGATGAGGTTGGGAACGTAGGAAGCTGCCTCCTACTGAGTCAGACCCTTGGTCCATCTAGCTCAGCATTGTCCACACAGACTGGCAGCAGCTTCTGCATAATGTTTATTTAACATTACCAAAATTGCTAAATAAATAACATTCTCCAAGGTTGCATCCAGGCAGGAGTCTCTCTCAACCCTATTGTGGAGATGTTGCCAGGGAGGGAACTTGGCACCTTCTACCTGCAAGCATGCAGATGCTCTTCCCAGAGCAACCCCATTCCCTATGGGGAATATCTTACAGTGCTCCCATCCAAATGCAAACCAGGACAGACCCTGCTTAGCAAGGGACAATTCATGCTGGCTACCACTCCCTGGTAAGTGCAAAGAAGGGGAAAAGGGTAAGAACTGGGGCTGGTTAGCCTCCAGAGAAGGAAAGAAAGCTACCAAAATCTACTCCCAACTTCCTAACCCTTTCCTCTATCAAGACTCAGTGACTCACCAAGATCCTCCAACCTTTGCTGGTTCCCTTTCTCTGCTTTTTATAGGCAGCAAGGTGGCCAGTGACCACACCCATTTCCTGCCTCTCTTGCCTTGCTCATGAGTAGGACTGCCTGTAGGCCCAGCCTATTACTCACGAGGAGGCCTCTCAAGCTCAGAGGGTATTTAAGAGAGTGGGTGCCTTCTCTGTCACAAACCTTGCCACTTACTGAGATGACGGCAGGGAGGTTCAGTTACGGTTGCCACCGACTCGTTCGGTGGCAACGCGGGACCGGGCCTTCTCTGTGGCTTTGGAATGTGCATCCTAGCTGCATTTCTCCATCTCTGGCTGCCTTCAAAAAATTACTCAAAACACACCTGTTTTCTCAGGCTTTTTGTTCCATTTTTTAAAAAAGCAGCATTGTTTTAACTGTTTTTATTGTGCCGCTTTATTTCGTTGCTTTAAATGGCTTTACACCGCCTTTGGGTGTGTTAGTTAGGCAGCTTATCAGTCTGATAAATGCATGCATGCATGAATGAATGTGTAAATGAAGCATATGACAGGGAAAGCCAGCTATCTTCACGGAAGGGCTGCTTTTCAATCTCCATGGTTCCATGGGGTGCTGACCCCCCCCCCCAATCCTCCTCAACATAATCACAGGGAAATTCCAGGAAGGAAAATAGTCCCAATAGGGACTTCTTCTCAATAGGGACTTTTTCTTCCCCATTAACAGTGCTATGCTGGTCTCTTCCCTTAGAGCAGGCAAGCACTGGTTTAAGGAAATAAAGACCACCACCATGACCCCTCCGCTGATGTAGGTAACCCCACATATCATGTTGAATTTTAAGAACATTTCCCCCATGTAGGTGAGAGGGGCTTTTAACCTTTCTCTACTGAAAAGGAAAAAAATGTGCCGTCGAGTCAGGGTCGGCTCCTGGTGACCTCAAATCACTGGAATTTGGACAGTAGGGGTACAGTTTACATATTAGAGGAGTTGGGAACACAGGAAGCTGCTGTATACTGAGTCAGACCCTTGGTCCATCTAGCTCAGTATTGTCAGCACTGACTGGCAGCAGCTTCTCCAAGCTGGCAGGCAGGAATCTCTCTCAGCCCAATCTTGGAGACCGCCCAAAACACAAGTCTCTGGATGGTTTACCACAAAACAATAAAAACAAGAAGCAAAAAGGTTAAAACATCACAACAATTTAAAATGTAAAACTACATCCAGACTATTCAAAATCACCACAGACTATTAAGACTGTATCTAATTAATTAACTAATTAAAAGTCTGGGTGAACCAATGCATCTCGATTGCCTTTTAAAAAGTGGTCAGAGATGGGGAGGCTCTTCTTTCAGCAGGGAGTGCGTTCCAAAGCCTCAGGGCAGCAATGGAGAAGACCCAATGGAGAGGAGAGCTGGTTTGGAGAGGAGAGCTGGTCTTGTGGTAGCAAGCATGACTTGTCCCCATAGCTAAGCAGGGTCTGCCCTAGTTGCATCTGAAAGGGAGACTTGATGTGTGAGCACTGCAAGAGATTCCCCTCCGGGGATGGAGCCGCTCTGGGCAGAGCAGAAGGTTTCAAGTTCCCTCCCTGGCAGCATCTACACGATAGGGCTGAAAGAGATTCCTGCCTGCAACCTTGGAGAAGCTGCTGCCGGTCTGTGAAGACAATACTAAGCAAGATGGACCAATGGTCTGACTCAGTATATGGCAGCTTCCTATGTTCCTAAATAGGGCTGAGAAAGATTCCTGCTGGCAACCTTGGAGAAGCCGCTGCCAGTCTGTGAAGACAGTACTGAGCTAGATAGACCAATGGTCTGACTTGGTATATGGCAGTTTCCTATGTCCCTACTCATCCCTGAGTAGCCAGACAAGATGGAGGCAACCAGAAATGCACCTAGGTAATTTGGGAACCTGGACCTAAAGGCCTTTGAAGGCCCCCCTCCTGAAAGTTAAGCATCGTTTTTTAACATGCAGGTCCTTGAGGGCACAGACCACACCACCCAGGACAGACTAAAGAGGATTTTGGGGCCCCTAGTGGGTGTGGTGACCCTGGACTTTGGCCCCGAAGTCCAGGGGTAAGAACGCCTTTGGTGGCAACTGCAGACGAACCTCTCCTGATGATCTCAATGGGCGGTGCAGCTCACAGAAAATAAGATGTTCTCTTCAATACCCAGGGCCCAAGCTTTTTGTGATTGTACAATGCGGAGCTCTTTTAAAAAGTAACTTGAACATTTCCACCGCCAGTTTCTTTTTAAAAAATGGCTGGAGAATGCCCCCCGCCACCCTCCCACCCCACTTGCCCAGGCTCACTGGAGGCAATCTGCATTCAGTCCCCCTTCTGTGAGCAAATAATACCGAATAATTGAAGAGGCTTCTTTTCCTGTTCTTTCTTTCCCATCGGGGGTTAAGGGAGTTGGAGAGCCTCCTTTCCGCGGCCCATTATCTGCCGTTTGAAAGACGAGCGGAGAGAGAGAAGCGGAGGTGGACGGGGGTGAACTCGCAGAACCGAATAAGAACATGACAACGCTCCATTGGAGAGGAAGGAACTGGAGGAGGAGACCGTCTGGGTGCCAGGAAGGCTGCTTGAAAAGGAGAGGAGTGGGCCGGGTCAGAAATGATGCTGTTGGCCCTTCATTCAGGCTACAGTTGCTGATCGAGTGCCAGCGAAGAAAGATGACACGCTTCCCTTTGGAGAGTGCTAGGCCGATTCCCCGTATTCAAGCGTGGCATCTGGGAACAGAGGAAGGCATTCAGGCGGCGAAGGTAGCTCTTCCCCATGCTTTTTATCCATTTACTAGTTGCCGAGAAAGAATGGAAGACCTCGGTATTTGTGGGGGTTCCGTTCTCTGCAATTACCGCGGATAAGGAAACTGCAAATACCAAGTCGCTAGGGCAATGGCAGTTGCTGGAGACCCGGAAATTGCAGAGAACAGGGGCAAAAATGGGGGGACGTGAAGTAAAGTGCCCCACAGTTCTCCGGGGGCCTCCAGTAGGCCAGCAGTGCCCCCCTCAAATTTAAAAACCTGGGTTTTCCCCCCCATAAAAAATCACACAGATGTTTTGTTTTGTTTTGAACACAAATGAGCCACAAAATGGGTCCTTTTCTTAAAATGGCGGCCGGAAATGACCTCCATAGTATACAAACTCAAACCGAACCACCCGGAGTGTTTCTGTGGACACCCCTCGTCCAGTGTCTAGCCGGAACATCAGGGAGCAGACTGGGCGGAATGCTTCTCCTTGAAATAAGCGACCTTCTTCTGTCCTGAGCTGGCCCTGCGAATTGTCCTGAAATCAAATCCTTTGCTGCTGAGATTATGCAGTCGGAAAGCACGGCACAAATGCACCCTCAGTAATGGAAAGTTTCCCCTCTTAATCGAAGGCTGCACAACTTTGGCCCTCCTGGCAATGTCAGACTCCAATTCCTCTCGTCCCTTACCTTTGGCCACTGTGGCTGTGTGTGATGGGAGTTGTAGTCCAGAAGGAACCAGAGGGCCGAAGTTCTGCAGCCTTGTCTGGATCCAAAGAACTTGCGTTCCGGTTTCCCACATCCCAGTCCATGATGATTTCCTTCCTTTCCCCTTTCTTTATTATTCCACCACCTCCTGCGACCTCCTTCAGATCTCTCCTCCGACAGAGGCTGGTAAATCATTAAGTGAGTTATGCCCCTGTCAGCTCTTGGAGGGGAGGAGATGTAACGGCATTCAACAGCATCGTGGATTCAAGGCCAGTATTAGGAAGCATTTCAAAATCCCTCCAGTTCCGGGGAAAAGACAGAGAACTGCCAACCATGAAATCTCCGGTCAAAGTTGCGGAGAGAACCCCTATCAGGGAGTTAAAGAGATTCCAGGTGTGTGAGATCTGGGCTCCTTCATGACTGCCAAGCCCAACCTGCCAAGGAGGGAAGAAATCAGAGAGGCTGCAATTAAGCCATTACGCAAATCCCAATGAGAATTGTGCGTTAATGTGTTTTCCATTTCCAGCGTGACATGATTAGCCAAGACACGCTGGAGACTCTGAGGAGCAGGAACGTTTGAGTTGGAGGGGAGGCCCATGTGGGAATTACCTCAGCAGTCACTGGGTGTCACTCTTGAGCCACTGAAATGTCGATGGAAGATCGTTGATGGTTTCTTGCCATTTGACACAGCTGGGAACGGGAAGATGGTGGCCACCACTGGAAGGAGCAAGCCGGATGACCTGGGATTTCTCCTTTGGTTGCCTCTTGAATTGCTGCTAGAGTCTGATTGCTGGGTTGATGTGTGAATATAGGATGCTGCCTTCCACCAGGTCAGACCATTGGTCCATCTAGCTCAGGGTTGTCTACACAGACTGGCAGTGGCTTCTCCCAGGTTGCAGGCAGGAGTCTCTCTCCGCCCTATCTGGAGGTGCTGCCAAGGAGGGAACTTGGAACCTTCTGCATGCAAGCATTCTGAGGCTCTCCCCCATCTTCCTAAGGGGAATAGCTTCCAGTGCTCACACACGTAGCCTCCCATTCAAATGTAAACCAGGGTGGACCCTGCTCAGCAAACCAGACAGCTCATGCTTGCTACCACCAGAGCAGATCTCCTCTTCCTGTGGAAGACGTGAAGTCAGTGTTTAGGTATCAAAAGGTGGCTAGCTCAAGAGAAGGGCTCCAGTATGAGAGAGCACCTTCCTTGTGAGGCAAAGCTACAACACCTGGGGCTTTTTAGTTTAGGGAAAAGGTAACTATGGGGAGACATGATGGAGGTTTCTGGAAGCGAACATGGTGTGGAGAAAGTGGATAGAGAACATTCTGTCTCCCTCTCTCTTGACACTAGAATCAGGAGTCATTGCATGAAATTGACAGTCGGGAAATTTAGGATCTACAAAAGGAAGTATGAACATGGGAAGCTGCCATATACTGCGTCGGACCATTGGTCTATCTAGCTCAGTATTGTCTTCACAGACTGGCAGTGGCTTCTTCAAGGTTTCAGGCAGGAATCTCTCTCAGCCATACCTTGGAGATGCTGCCAGGGAGGGAACTTGAAACCGAGTTGCTCTTCCCAGAGCGGCTCCATCCCCTCAGGTGAATGTCTTACAGTGCTCACATATTAAGTCTCCCATTCATATGCAAACCAGGGTGGACCGTGCTTAGCTAAGTGGACAAGTCATGCTTGCTGCCACCAGACCAGCTCTCCAGTACTTCTTCACACAGCACGTCATCAATCTGCAGAATTCTGCCGGTTGCGGTGACGACGGCCACCAGCCTGGATGGCTTCAAAGATGGCTTTGAGAAATCCATGGAGGCCTATCCATGGCTACTAGTCTTGATGGCTATAGCCCACCTCCAGGCTCAGAAGCAGAATGCCTCTGTATCCCAGTTGCAGGGGAGCAACAGCAGAAGAGAGGGCATGCCCCCTCAGCTCTTGCCTGTGGGCTTCCCAGAGGCATCTGGTGGGCCACTGTGGGAAACAGGATGCTGGACTAGATGGGCCTGATCCAGCAGGGCTGCTCTTATGGACCACCCCAGTAGCCTTAGACTATGGCCATGGTCTCTAACCCTAAATCTAGCATACCAGAGGCATCTGGTGAGCCACTGTGGGAAACAGGGTGCCTTGGGCTTGATCCAGCAGGGCTGTTCTTAAGAGAGGTCACCAAGGTCACCTATGTATCTTTGTCTATTTGTGAGAAATCCCTGACTCCCATTAGCTAGAGTTCATTGATTCATTCATTCATTGACTTTGCTGTTTCTTATGCAGTGATATCGGTGATCTGGACTGTATGCACATGTCTGCAGAAAGTTGACGTAGGTGACCCGCATGATTCTGTGAACGCAGATAAGGAAAGAAGAGAACCTCCCTCCCTCCCATGGTACAGTGGTTTAGACGATCCAAATCCCATTGCTTGGGAATAAGTACTTCTTTTGCTACTGAAACATCACTGATGGCAAAGCTTGTCATCCATCTTTGGGATGTCAGCTTGATGGATTGCAAATTTCTGTGCTGGCCACAGAAGCCATCTCAACAACTCTATTAGACAGATCCTATGAGAGTGAATGGGAAAAACCAAGAATAATATATGTTCCAGGACTATTGGCAAGACAGGGCTGGGGGGTATATTAGGGAGAAAGGAAGCTGCCATATACATGCCCTGGCCATTTACATGGCCAGGTCATGCCCGGGCCAGTAAAAAAAAATTACACACACACCCCCCTCAAGCTGGGCCCAAACCAGTTCAGCCTTGAGACGAACCATGCCCCAAACCAGACTGGACCTGATTTGACTCAGCCTGGTTCGATTCGAGCCAAACCAGATTTTCCCTATAGAAGGCCCAATTTTGGGTCACCACCAAGCAAACTGGTGGCAACCACAAACGGACCTCCCCCGATGATCTTAATAGGTGGTGGGGTCCATGGAGAAGAAGGTGCTCTCTTAAATAATGCCAGGAACCCACACGAAGCCTAGATTCCAACGCAGAGGCTGCCTGTGCACAAAATGGGAAACTGTGAGTTCAGTGCAGCTGCACTTTGCCTCCATTCCCGCCGCTCCCAGACGATCTTGATCTGCTGAGACTGCAAAGTGGGAGGCACTGGCTGCTCAGGCTTCCTCCTTCAAATGAAGGACAGCTGCGGCAGCCAATCGAGAAGGAGAGAGGGCGGAGCTTCCTACCCTCAACTCCGATTCGACACTGTGTCTATATTTGGATGACTCGATGCCGCTTTTTGGCCTGAGGTTTCCGCGGCGAAACTTAAAGGTAACCAAGGGTTCTAATTCACGTTGGGGGTCAAAACCGACCCACGTTAAGATGATGGAACTCTGGGTTCACGCATTTGGACGACCTAATTCTCTGGGTTTTGCATTACGAATTCTAATCACGCGAATGTTGGTAACCCACATGAAACCTAGATTCCAACCATTGTGACACACAGGCCCAGGAGGGTACTATTACTTCCTAAGCCAGGATGCCAGACGCTAATCAGAGTGTGAAAGCTACCCGGAATCTTTTCATTTCCCCTCTCCAGAAGATCTGGTCTCTGGCATCTTTCAGCAAGCCAGGAAATAGCTTTTGTTTTCTTCCCCACCCTTTCAAATGGCTCGTGGACGCAGTCACCTTGCAGTTACGATGGTAGGTTCTCCCCCAATTTGGCTGGAAACTCACTAAACTTTTTATGACCATTGGGATGACTTAAAAACCCCAGACCAGCAGAATTCTGATCCCTGAAACCTCAGACCAGAATCCCAGCAGAGACCAGTGAGGCACTTTGGCTGTGTGAACGAGATTAATTGAGCTCTGAGGGCTTCTAGCAAGACTGCTCACAGTCTCTTTCTCTCCTCTGGAGAGTTGTTAGTCCTTATGAGAAATCAAAACTAGTTAATACCCTCCCCTCCACCCCATTAGAAGGATGAACCCTCACGACCACACTGCATTTTTCTTTCCTCCGAGGACGGAGAAGCAAAGACGTTTGGGAGGCTGAACTCAACCATCAGCAATAAAGAGTACACTCTCTTTTGGACAGGGATGCAGGCCAGAATCTCAAGGCATAAAATGCTGAATTCTAATGAACAGCCAAGACAATAGAGGCTTGATCAAAAATATTCATCTTATTATATCTATTTCTGAAAGAGTGGGAAATCCTAATGGACATCCTAGCAGCCGCTGGGTGAGGTCATCCATCGGTTTGGGGTGAGGTATCATCAGTATAGCAATAGCAATAGCAATAGCACTTACATTTATATACCGCTCTATAGCCGGAGCTCTCTAAGCGGTTTACAATGATTTTAGCATATTGCCCCCAACATTCTGGGTACTCATTTTACCGACCTCGTAAGGATGGAAGGCTGAGTCAACCTTGAGCCCCTGGTCAGGATCGAATTGCAACCTTCTGGTTACAGGGCGGCAGTTTTACCACTGTGCCACCAGGGGCTGATGATACCCAATTGTACGTTCCATCCCGGGCCGATCCGGGGATGCCGTGAATGTGTTGACACAGGGTCTGGTCTTGTGGTAGCAAGCATGACTTGTCCCCTTAGTTAAGTAGGGTTCATCCTGGTGGGTGGGGAGGGTCAGGGGCGGGGGAGAGAAAATGGAGGTGGTGGTGGGTGGGCAGAGGAAGAAAACAGCAGCAGGTGGGGATTAAAACGGCAGTGGTAGTGGCGGGCAGGCGGGGAAAGAAATTGGCGGTGGCAGGTGGATGGGGGAAACTAGAGGCACAGATACTCTGCACCCGATCCAGCTAGTTCTGATGATTAGCCCCACCATCACCATTACCAGGGTTGCGGATGGTGGCTAAAGGATTATTGCATTGCATAGGGCCCAGAACTCTGCTGCTGTCTGAGATGCCGTCTGAGACTGCATCCCTATCCCTGAGTGAGACTGAGAAATATAAATAGAATGCTGTACCCAGAATCTATCTATCATCAGACCGGCTCAATAAATTCTATCATCAGACCGGCTCAACTATTGTGAGCTTTCCTCTCTAACGTTTGGGAGAACAAAACATGTCCATGTTCTGAAACTTCTCTTTTAACTTGTAGTGTCGATTCACATGCCTGATCATACTGAGCCTTGAGAACTGCAGTCACTAGCCAATCCTACCAGCGGCAGAGGACTATTTGAAAATTCAGCCACCACCCTTCCTAGAATAGACTTATTCAGGAATAAGGCTAGGGTTTAGATTTGCATGGGCACAGCAAACACATTTATTTCCCCAAGAATGAGAGAGAATTCATAAGAATGGAAAACATTCTGCTTCTTTGGGTAGTCTGGTCATAAAGCAAACTTCAAGACTACCAGTGAGAATAAGGGCTTAACAGTAAACAACATGCAGTAGGTACTTTGCAATTCACAAAAAAACCACAGTTACAGAAGTCCTCCAATGCAACTCTTAAAGAAACATGGACCCTGCCCAACTCTAAACCTGACCATTTCTCCTACACCTAGGTCCAAGTGTGACCATCTAAGTCCACCCAAACTGACAGTCTTCCCTTCTCTCACAGAAAATGGGCTGCCAACATTCTGACAGTCACATCCTCTGCAGTTTGAATGTTTATGAATGTTCTGTGTTACCACAGTCAATTTCATAGCTTTGACTATTACAAACGCCGTACAACTGGGGAGAGGTTTCTATGGGAGCAGATGTTCCTTCAGGAATATATGTAGCTGTGACTCTCTCAACTGAATCATGAATTAGGGAACTGAGGTATGTGTGTGTGTGTGTGTGTGTGTGTGTGTGTGTGTGTGTGTGTGTGTGAAAACTCACAAAATTGCTAGAGCTATTAACAATATTTCTGGCCATATTTTCCCTGTAAGTAACTATCTCTGATGGATGAACTAGCATTTGCAAAGCAGAAGGAAAGAACACTATTAAAACAATTGAATTTCTAAGTGTCTTAGCTGGGATTTCATTTTTTTCTTTTATTAATGAAACTCAAATCCAGTTGCTAAGCATTCAACTCCAATAACCCGCCTCTCTCCGTACTTTGGTTACCTTGAACTAGGAAACACCGAAATGCAGTGATTAAGTGAAAGCTACGCATTGATTTGTACATAATTCATAGTTTGACTTATCAGCGTTTGCATAATAGATCGTTTAAACACTGCAGAAAAATGTGTGCGGGAGAAGAAATTAAAATTCTGAATGGAAAAGTTAATTATACCTCCAAGGATATTTTTGAGAGATATTAGCGAAAAAAAGAAAGGAACGGGTAGGGGGGACCTACAGAAATAGTTTTCAAGTGGATAATTTAGCTTAAGCCCAGATAGGATTGTGAAAAATTGAGGGTGTGGTATCTATTGGAGTGTTATCTTATTAAGTGAGATAATTAGGTTAATTAAATATTAAATTATGGTGACACCAACACAAACAAGGGTCTTGAATTGTCGTTCTGCAATTGTGGGATTTTCTAAAGATCTGTGGATGATACCATGTTTTCTTAGCTGAAGTTCCACTTGCTTCCCTAGGAAGTAGTAAGAACTGTATGGAGCCTGGGCTAGTCAATCTCTTCCAATGATATTGAATGTGCACAAACATTTAATCAAATCCCATGTGGATGAAAATGGGGATTCAGATCAATATGTTAGAATGCAAATAAATTAAAACATTCCCCAAAGCTGTAGATGATCCAAACAAACAAAAAACCCCAACAACAAATATTCAAATACTGTATACAATAACAAATATTGAAATCACAAATCAGACTTGAAGTTTGTACAAAGAAATACAAAACAGGACACTAAATTGGTTTAAACCCATTTCAGATTTTCCTCAGTGGCCTAATACATGAGTTCCAGAACCAAAGTCCACAAACTTGTACAAGTCTGTTAATAAAGTAAAAATACAATACAAATAAAGATAAAGTAAAGTGTGCCGTCGAGTCGGTGTCGACTCCTGGCGCCCACAGAGCCCTGTGGTTGTCTTTGGTAGAATACAGGAGGGGTTGACCATTGCCTCCTCCCACACAGTGTGACATGATGCCTTTCAACGTCTTCCTCTATCGCTGCTGCCTGATATAGGAGTTTCCCATAGTCTGTCAAACATTGTTTAAAACATAGTTGTAAACTGCCCAGAGATGGAAGTTTGGGGCAATCTACCAATCTGATAGATAGATAGATAGATAGATAGATAGATAGATAGATAGATAGAATTGTTGCACTTACAGCTTTTTCTGTATCTTCCCCCTTTATCCCTACCCCCAAATAATCAGGGGGAAATTGCATTCATTTTTGCACAAAAGGTCAGGGTTAAGGTAACAACAAACAAATGTTTGTACTCCCTTTGGAGGACATTCCTGCCCATTTCCATTCTTCCGACAACATCAATACAAGTTCACAGCAATTTTAGAAGCGTTAAAAGCTTTTAAAACACCATCGCACATTTTGCCACAGCAGGCCCGATGGTCCGGGCAGGAAAAGCATGGGGAAACTTAGAAAGCTGAAAGTCTTGTGATGCGATCACCAATTTCCCATCTCTAGGGGTGTAGAACGTGTCTCAAATCACAATAAGCCTTGGTTCCCCGCAGATGGTACCAACGACCCCACTTGGCTTTAAACCTGGTGGTGGCTTTTGGTATAGAAAACCCAATTTTTTCAGCGAAAGAAATGGAAATCGGAGGAAACTGCATGAAATCTGGCCAGATCAGAAGCAGAGAGATCCCCCCAACCTGCTAACTGAGCAAAGAAGCACCTTTTAGACATGGTGATTATCTTTATTTAGCAGGGGGAGAGCAACTGGCCCTATCCATCCCCAGCACAGCATCCCTCCAGTGGCTGTTGCTGGTGTCTACCATATGTTTTTTTGTTTTTGTTTTTAGATTGTGATCCCTTTGGGGACAGAGAGCCATCTTTTTTTATTTATATCTCTGTAAACAGCTTTGGGAATGTTTGTTGGAAAGCAGTATAGAACTGTTCACTATCTGTTTGCTGTATCCCACAAAGAAATTCTCCCATCCCTACATTTATCCTTAGCATGAGCGATGGGGGGAAAGAAAAAAGAAAGCACAGGCTCATGATGGGGATCCCTCCTGACAAGCTTTCAGAGATGCTCGTGCCCAGGTGAGTTAGCTTTTATTTATTTATTTCAGGCCAACTTCCCTGCCGGAGTCTCTCTCAACGTCCTGCTCTGACAGAGACGAGAGGAGACAGGTGAGGCAAGACGACTCCAGAGCTCCTCTGATGTCAGATCACCGTCCCGATAATGTGCCAGAGATTTCAACTCCGTCTGCCTCGGCTGTCACCTGAACATCGCTTTGAAGGGAGATAAAACTTCGGCGTCTTCGCTGCTTCTCGCCTTGCCTTTGCCGCCTTCTAAGGCAGGCCTAAAATCTTGCCTTGATTCCGTTACATCTCGGGGAGACCGAAGCCACCGATACATCACAGCGAACTGCAATTCAATTACAGAGTGCCTGGAACGGGCATCTGCCAAGTGGGAATATTTGCCCGGACTTGTACAGCCCTTTGATCACCAATTATAGGGATGATTTATGGGCTAACAAGAGGGACGCCATCCTCCTCGCAGGGATGAGGAGGGAGAAGCAGCAATCACACACACACACACACACACACACACACACACACACACACACACACACACACCAAGTTGTTAAGAAAGGCTTCTTGCAATAGACATTCCTAGCCCCCAAATACAGTGGGGATTGAAACACTTAAGGCAGAACTACCAATTCAGAAATAGGACATGTTCTGTCCTCAGCATAGGAAGCTGCCATATACTGAGTCAGACAATTGGTCCATCTAGCTCAGTATGGTCTACACAGACTGGCAGTGGCTTCGCCAAGGCTACAGGCAGGAGTCTCTCTCAGCCCTATTTAGGAACATAGGAAGCTGCCATATACTGAGTCAGACCATAGGTCCATCTAGCTCAGTATTGTCTTCGCAGACTGGCAGCGGCTTCTCCAAGGTTTCAGGCAGGAATCTCTCTCAGCCCTCTCTTGGAGATGCTGCCAGGGAGGAAACTTGGAGCCTAGAGGCTCTTCACAGAACGGCTCCATCCCCTGAGGGGAATAGCTTACAGTGCTCACACTTCTAGTCTCCCATTCAAATGCAACCAGGGTGGATCCTGCTTCGCAAAGGGGGCAATTCATGCTTGCGGTAGCACAACCAGCTCTCCACACATTGCCTTGTTTATTTATTTCTTCTTCTTTTTTAGCATATCTATTTATTTAGCATATTTAAATACCATCCAAAACATGGTCTCTGGGCAGTTTGCAATAAAACAACAACATGGATTAAAACAAGAATAAAATATTAAAATAATTTTTAAACATGATGGACTCTAGAAGTCTCGTTAAAAGCCTGCGTGAATAAATGTGTCTAAAAGCTGTCAGAGATGGGGAGGCTCTTATTTGGATAGGGACTGCATTCCAAAGCCTCAGAGCAGCAATGGAGAAGGCCCAGTTCTCTTCTGGAAGGGCCACACCCAACTGTCACAAACTGTAGAAGGGCCAACCAAAAACAGGAATGGATGAATCCCCTTCATAGGAAGCTGCCATATACTGAGTCAGATCCTTGGTCTATCTAGCTCAGTACTGTCTGCACAGACTGGCAGCGGCTTCTCCAAGGTTGCAGGCAGGAATCTCTCTCAGCCCTGTCTTCGAGATGCTGCCAGGGAGGGAACTTGGAACCTTCTGCTCTTCCCAGAGCAGCCCCATCCCACTAAGGGGGATATCTTCCAGGGCTCACACATGTGGCCTCCCATCCAAATGCAAACCAGGGCAGACCTGGCTTAGCAAAGGGGACCATTCCGGCTTGCTGCCACAAGACCAGCTCTCTCCCACTCCAGTTCTTCTCAAAGACCCTCCCTTTGTCTCTGCTCCTCCCTGCAAGCAGAGCGAAAAGAGGATCATCCTGGCCTCGAAAAAGAGTCGTTCAGACTGGGCCCTCACTTGCTATTCACAACGTGCACAGTTGTTTTGCATCGCGGAGGCATCGCCAAGGATCGCTCAGCATTCCAAAGAGCTGCCTCAACTGGTCACTCAGTATTCTGGTGGGCAAGACGGCACGATTCGATATTCCGAGCCTGTGCAGTGTCCCTCGGCGCACCCGAGCCGTGCGGTTCGTTCCGTATGCTTCAGCGACACTGCAGAAATTTCCCAGGGCCGCAGTGGTGAAGACGGATTCAGGCGAGGATGAGGATGTTTCAATATTTGCATAGCTGTCCGGAAGAAAGGGCAAAGCTGATAACAGGCGATCTGAGACAGAAAGAAGGAGGGAGAGGGGGCAGAAAGGCAGGCGAAAAGAATATGAAAATACAATGAATGGGCAACGGATATTTTTATACCACTTTTTGACAAGAGTTCCCAAAGCAGTTTACATAGATATAAATATATAAATAGGCTCCCTGTCCCCCAAGGGCTCACAATCTAAAAGAGAAACATAAGACAGACACCAGCAACAGCCACTGGAGGGTTGATGTGCTGGGGCTGGATAGGGCCAGTCGCTCTCCCCCTGCTAAAAAAAGGGAATCGCCACTTTTAAAAGGTGCCTCTTTGCTCAGTTAGCAGGGGTCAAAAGCTAGGGAAAGAGGTAGAAAACATCCAATTACCCATCTCCAGGGGTTGCTGGCAACACCGCCATTGGCATCACCACCAAGGGGCCAGAATGCTTCAAAATCTTGGCTTGTTTATCCAGACAGCAATCTTGTAGGGTAGGCCACCATTGTGCCCATTTTACAGAAGGAGAACCTTGGCCAAAAGATAATGCCAACTGAGCAAATAGGCAGTATTGTCTACACTGACTGGCAGCAGCTCTCCAAAGTTGCAGACAGGGGTCTTTCCCAGCCCTACCTGGAAATGTTGCCCGGGACTGAAGCTGAGACCTTCTCCATGCAGAGCAGGAGTTCTACCTCTGAACTACAGCCCTGTTCCCAAAAGGACATGGAGCGGCTTCATACTGAGTCAGACCATTGGTCCACCTACCTGAGTACTGTCTACACTGACCGGCAGCAGCTTTCCAGCTTTTATGGCAGGGGCCTTTCCCAGCCCATCCTGGAGATGCTGCCAGGGACTGAACCTGAGATCTTCCGCACGCAAGTCCATGCAATCAAGAACTCCACCACAGGACTCGCTGATCACCAACAACTGGAGGGGATTCTATGGGAGATAGTCTCCCAAAACCTATCCGGGGTGGTGGGGGGGAGCGTCATTTCGGGCTTGAACAGAGAACTTCATCTGCTTTCAATAAATCTGCTCCTGCTGTTGTATAAGTAGAAGAGGTCTTCCTAAGTCAAGATGACGCACTATGCTGCGTCTCGCAGAAGCCACAGTACATCAGTCACTTGAGAGAGTGACCTATTCAAAAAGCTTTTAACATTCAAATAGAAAATAATATAGATGTACTAATCAGTACTGGGGTTGCAAGCCGTTGTAATGACCTAGGAACTTCTCATCCTTTGTCTGCTCTGGATTTTTGAATTTAAAATGCCTTCTGAATCTATCACTTTTCTCTTGCACAAGGACAGGGAGATGTGAAAGGAAGATGCCGTTAAAGGCGATCATTCCCTATTCCATTCCTTTCTTGTTCCTCTGGTTCGCTCTGGCCTCTGTCCTTCTCCTCTTGCATCCCAGTTTAAGTAGGAGCACTTCAAAAATAGATCCTGGAATTGGTACCCCCGTGGTTTGCCCCCCATTCAAATGCAAAGCAGGGCGAACCCTGCTTAGCAAAGGGGACAAGCCAGGCTTGCTACCACAAGACCTCGGCGGCTTGCCTCCATTTTCCATTGCTTCAAATCTGTTTGTAACTCCTGCTCTCTACTGCTGTGAACATGATTGCGGATGAAACACTATAATAAAAGCACTCTGGATATTATTGCACTGTGAATGCCTGTGATGTATTGCAGGGTTCCATCAGGGTGCTTTTGGTGCAGAGTTTTAGTGATGGATTTTTTAAACACTTTTGAAAGCTTTTTGTGAGTCTTCCCTTGCACTGGCTCCCTTCAGACTCTTTCCTTAAGGGTTACCTTCTTCCCTGAGGCCTCAGCAGAGGCACGGAGACTTTTCTGAGGACAGTGGGGCAGTTGCTAGTTATCGGATCTCCCTGTCTGTCCACCAGTGGCAGCTGCTACCCGTTGGCTTGCTCTGAACACATCCAGCCCATTCCTCTCTCCGGCTTCTCCTCATTATGGGCCGGGAGACAAAATAGGCCCCTGCAGGCCTCGCAATTCTCCTGACAGATGGATCTCACAAGACGCCCAGCTCCTATGGGATCACACCTGCCATTTCACTCTTTCCATTCCTCATCCTGCATCCCTGTTGCCTCCCTCTCGGCTGGTTCCTCCTCTGGCTGCTCCTGGCTCCACGCTTTCCTTGGGTTGGCTAAATGTTGAATTGGGTGCGAACTCCAAGCAGAACTTGGGGACACCCCACACACTGAAAAGCATTACACTTTTGGTCACAGCACACCCGTTGGTCAGCACAGGAAAAACATGTGAACACACTTGCTGCATTCACATGTAACGGGGGACTGGAGTTACAGGGACCTGTGGTTTTTACCGTTACGTTCGAACGCATGCAACTCTGGTCCTATCCATTGCATTACCCATGGTTGCTCTCAGGAGACTCTCATTTGAATCCTTGGTTTGTAGTGAGTTTTGCTGCTCAAAATCGAGGGGCCACGGAACTTCTGTTTTGTCCAAATGCAGCACTGGAGACTGAATGCAGCTAGTCTGGAGCTGTGGGAGGAAGCTCCTCCCTCTGTGATGGGCTGTCCTGGCTTCAAGCAAGAAGGAAGCCCGCACATCCAGTTCTCCCTCCTCTGTGCAGTCTCCCTATCATGTTGTCCCTGCTAACTGAGCAAGAGGAACCTTTCTAAGTGGTGATTCTTTTTGTTTTGCAGGGGGAGAGCAACCTGCCCTACCCATCCCCAGCACAGCATCCCTTCAGTGGCTGTTGCTGGTGTTTATCTTGTGTTTCTTTTTTTAGATGGTGAGCCCTTTGGGGACAGGGAGCCATTCTACCTACCTACCTATGTGGACCACTTTGGGAACTTTTATTGAAAAGCGGTATATAAATATTCATCATATTCGTATAATCCAAATGTGGACTGGAGAGTGGAGGGTGAGGTGGGGAGTGGAACTGTGGGCCCATTGGACCCATGGTTCCAGGTTACGAGAAAATGTGGCCCCTGAAAGCTGAAAGTTTTGCAATGCTGTCCCTTCTTTCCCATCTCTAGGGATGCATGCCTTGTCCAAAATCCCTCTCCAATTGTACCAAACACCCTAACTGGCTCATCTACTAATTCAGCATCACCACCTCCCCTATACAGAACTTCCTTTAAGACCTTGGCTGGCTTTGCACATAACGCCAAACGGGAGGCGAACTCACCTCCGGTTCGGCCCCTGTGTCGTCCGAATGATCGGAACCGCAGTTCCCGTACCCAACCACAGTTCCAATATGGGCCCCAAACCTCAGAATGAACCCTTGGTGTGAAGTGAGTTTCACTCTCCCACCCAAGGGTCCATTTCCGCCACCGTATCGTGCAGATTCGGAATTAACTCCCAAACGGAGTGAAGGGAGGAAGCTCCTCCCCTGGACTGCGGTGCTATTGGCTGGCAAGGGCTGTCCTTCCAGGGTTGGAGGAAGCCTGCGTGCAGACAGTCCTGCCCCCACAGCTGGCTCCCAGACTGGGATTTCAATAATCTGGATGCACACGACAAGGGGACCCGCAGTTTTCCATTACGCGTGAAGGCAGACATGTGTATCACCGTACGCAAGAGTTTATCCTGACTCAGATTTAGTTTCTGCGACTCCAGTGCCTTCTTCCGAGCAAGAAACCTTTCCAGCTACTTATGAATGCCTCGCCACACTTCTCAATAGCATTTTATGACTCTTCCCCCCCAAATCAAATTTAAAAGCATAACTGAGTGGAATTAAATTAATGCCGCCTAGTAACGCCAGCCGCACCAAGATAGCGGCTGGTGGGCTTTGCTTGTAAACCTCTCCTGCAACCTCGTCGAGCTTACAGCTGGCTGCTGGACCGGCGTGAGTCAAGGAAGGTGAAGGGCATCTGACAGGAAAGGCTCAGGGGAGGAGGAATTAATATGCAAGATTCGGATATGCATGGGCCGTGGCGTGTCTATACCTACGACAATTCGGATCGTTCGGACCATGGTTTCCCCCTGTGACACTCTATGGATGCGAAAGCTGGACTTTGGAGAAGCAAGGTAGGAAAAGTATTGATGCTTTTGAACTTTGGTACTGGAGAAGACTTTTGAGGAGACCATGGACAGCCAGGAAAACAAACAAATGGATCACAGAACAAATCAAACCAGAATTTTCACTCGAGGCACAAATGACCAGGCTCAAATGATCATACTTCGGACACATTATGTGATGACCCAGCTCCCTTGAGAAGTCCATAATGCTGGGAAAAGTGGAAGGAAAGTGAAGAAGAGGACGGCCAGCAACAAGGTGGGTGGACTCGATTGCACCCCCAGCCCCAATGAAGACAGGACACGGTGAGCTGGAGTAAACTATGGCCACTTTATTAATGCACAGTGGAATACGACTTGCAACGAGGTACCTAACTAACCAGAGTGTGGTACTCCTCCCGTGTGGGACTGCCTCCTAGGGAGGGCCATCCCCACTCCAGGGCGAAGGGCCAGATACTGATTCAGTCAGGCACCATGTCCTGACTTCCTCACACCACGAGGCTTTCCCCCGCTGAGAGAGGGGTAACCCGAAGCTCCCCCAACCCAATCCGCCCAAACTCTGAGCTGGTGAGTCGAGCCACCACCACCACCCCTGAGCGGGGACCCTTCCCAAACCGCCAGGACGCAAAAACCCTGAAGGGCGCCGCTGACAAAACGGAGGCGGCTTGGACCCAATCTGCCGCCTCCTTCCCTTATTGGCTGATCCCGGCCATGTGGAGGGGGAGGCAAGATGGAGGCCCATGCCTGCCTCGTGTGATGGGGCAAAACCCCACCCCCCATTTCATTGCGCTGCCGCATTACGGCAGCAATGAATGGGCCACTGAGAGACCTTCAAGACCAAGTGGGAGATAGATCATGCTGGAGAGAATCTCTCTATGCGGTCGCTAAGAGTTGACACCGACTTGACGGCACCTAATCAACCAATCAGTGCTGATCTGAAGGGGGTGTGGCTCAAGGGCAGGGAATCTGGACCGCAGTTCAGGGGGTGGTCACTTGCTTTGTGTGCAGAGTTCCCCAGCCATAATTTGAGGTGGGGCACAGAAGGGGCAAAATGTGTTTCAGAGTGAGGGAGCTGCGTCTCCCATAGTAGATTTCTCAAATAGGAATGGGAGGGGCATCAGGGAGCAAGCTCCTTGTCTGTGGGACAAGAGCCAGTCTTGTAGTGGCAAGTATGAATTGTCCTCTTTTGCTAAGCAGGGTCCACCCTGGTTTGCACTGGAATGGGAGAGCACATGTGTGAGCACTGGAAGTTATTCCCCTCAGAGGATGGGGCCGCTCTGGGAAGAGCATCTGAGGTTCCCTCCCTGGCCTCTCCACATAGGGCTGAGAGAGACTCCTGCCTACAATCAAAACACGTAACACATTCAATCTTAACGCACAAACAGGGAGAAAAGAAAACACAAAATACAATAGAAAGCAGTTTTAAAACTCATTTTAAAATAAGTTAAAAATAAAATCCAATCACATCTGAAAATCAGAATGGACTGGGTGAACAAAAACATCTTCACCTGGCATCTAAAAGAATAAAGTGATGAAGCCAGGTGAAGGGTGCCTGGGAAAGAAGTCAAGAGTTCACTCTTGAATTGGCACACCGCCCCAAACGGTCCCTCTGCCTTTAAAGAGAAGACTTGCCACAGGTGCAACCCTGCACCAAAAGCATCCTGATGTAACCCTGCACACACCAAAGGCATTCACAGTACAATAATATCCAGAGTGCTTTTGTTACAGTGTTTCACCCACATGCATGCTCACTTAAAGAGCCGGAGATACAAACCGATTTGAAGCAATGGAAAACAGAGGCAAACCGCGGGGGTCTTGTGGTCCTGTGGCAGCAAGCAGGACTTCTCCCTTTTGCTAAGCAGGGTCCACTCTGCTTTGCATTTGAATGGGAGACTACATGTGTGAGCACTGCCAGATATTCCCCTTAGAGGATTGGGCCACTCTGGGGAAAGCCCCTACATGCTTGCATGCAGAAGGTAACAAGTCCCCTCCCTGGCAGCATCTCCAAGACAGGGCTGAGAAAGATTCTTGCCTGCATCCTTGGAGGAGCTGCTGCCAGCCTGTGTAGACAATACTGAGCTAGACGGACCAAGGGTCTGACTCAGTATATGGCAGCTTCCTATGAGAATGATGGAGGCTGTCTAAATAACATCCTTATTCCTTGGTTTTTATTGCTGTGCCCCCCCCCCCAGGGACTCATTTGGAGCCTCCTCTCTCTCACTTTCCAGGCATATTAGTGCAAGCTTCAAAAATGCTTGTAATCCCCTTAGACAGCCGAAGAGCAGGAATCAGCGCCTGCCAAATCTTAAGCTCAGAACCAAATTCCCCGGTGACAGGCTCAGCCTTCAGCTGGGGTAGAGAAAGAGGTGCAAAGATCCGTACATCAATCCCAGCCAACACAAAGGGAGTTTAATCAAACTTTTCGGTTACCTGGTGTGTACGTGTTTTAAATGGGGTCTCCCCCCCCACACACAAAATGAGAAGGTGACATGGAACTATTTTGTTTTCCCCAAAAACCTCACTGCCTAGGACCCTGCATCTCAAAAATCTAAATGATTCTAAGAAGACTGGGGGGGAAGCCAAGCAAAATATCCCCTGCCTCTGTCTTTGGAGTTTGCAGAGGTGGATATAATACCCCTAAGCCAGGGTAATCGGCTCCCTTCCTCCTGTCTCTCCCGCGGCACATGGCTCGGCTTAGCATTCACATCGCCCATGCCATGGCAAACAGAGCAGAGGTGGGGAGATGGCTCAGTCTCTGGTTCTCCCCCCACCCCACTCCTGCCGGCCACTGCCTTTTTGTGAACGGCTGAGGACATTGATACAAAGTGCATAGTAGACGGAGAAACCACAGGGGTCGGAGTCTGGGCTGTGAAGAAGCAAAGCTCAGTGCAAATCATCATTCTGTCTTCTTGGAGACAGAAAAGAAATGGTCTCCTTTGCTAAGCAGGACCCACACGTTTGCATTTGAAAGGGAGACCACCTGTGAACACTGGAAGATATTCCCCTTAGGAGATGTGGGGCCCTGGGAAGAGTACCTGCTTACTTGTATGCAGAATGAATAAAATGGAACATAGGATGCTGCCATATACTGAGTCAGACCATTGGTCCATCTAGCTCAGTATTGTCTGCACAGACTGGCAGCGGCTTCTCCCAGGTTGCAGGCCGGTCTCTCTCTCAGCCCTCTCTTGGAGATGCTTGCTGCCAGGGAGCGAACCAGTGCTCCCTCTAAGAGGGATTCCAAGATGTCACTGCAGCTGGGAATTCTGGGAGTTGTAGTCAGCAACGTCTTGGAATCCCTCTTAGAGGAAACAGTGGAGGGAACTTGGAATATTCTGCTTGTAAGCATGCAGGGGCTCTTCCCAGAGCAGCCCCATCCCCTCAGGCGAAGATCTTCCAGTGCTCACATGTAGTTTACCATTCAAATGCAAACCAGAGCAGACCCTGCTTAGCCAAGGGGACAATTCAGGCTTCCTACCACAAGACCAGTTTTCCTACATGTGAGCATTGTCAGATATTCCCCTGAGGGGATGCGGCCGCTCTGGGAAGAGCATCTGACTGCTTGTATGCAGAAGGCTCCAAGTTCCCTCCCTGGCAGCATCTCCAAGATTAGGCTGAGAGAGACTCCTGCCTGCAGCCTTGGAGATGCCGCTGCCAGTCTAGGTAGACAATGCTGAGCTAGATGGACCAAGGGTCTGACTCAGTATACAGCAGCTTCCTATGTTCTTTACTATGTTCCTATGACTGCAATTTCACCCTGATTGATTGGGGATAGGGGTGATAACACAGAGAAAGCTGTAAGTGCAGTGATGCTGTCTCTAGGGAGAAGCCATTGCCAAAAATCATGATAAGCGTCCACATCCCCACTGCCCAGGGGTAGGGTCCATTCTGCAGGGACTTTTTTGGTTTTTTTGCTGGCCCCCAGGTTGGTAGTAATGTCCTGCACTAACAGCAGGAGCAACGAAGAGCTCTAGGATTGAATGCTAAGACTGTAACCTGAAAGCAGCAGCAATTTTGGGAGAGGCGAGGACTCAATATTTGTTTGAAGCTGGCATTCACTCCTTGGGCCCCACAAGCAGAGAGGGTGCCTATTTTCTGGGCACTATCGTTGATTCACACTGGGGGTCCCTTGGGAAAGATCCATAACTAACATCTTCCATTCATATTTTTAACTGTTCATGTTAATGTAAGGATGTAACTGACCTCACGTCCCGCACGGTAAGGTTCCGTCCCGCTGGGGCCTTTGAGCTGTGGACAGGAGTTCAGTGTGGTTTTCAACAAGGTCTACAACCCCTTGAGATGGAAACCGGGAGTGTCTTTCAGCTTCCAGGGTGTTCTCATGCGTTCACTGCCCTGGCCATCGGGTCTGCAGAGGACAGATATGCAATGCATCAATGCTGTCAGAGAGATGGAAATTAAAATCGGCAGGCATGTCCTCCAAAGACTACCCCACAGAGAGAATATAACTGTGCATTTTTACCATAACCCCGAACCTGGGACTGTCTACCTGCTTAGACAGGTGCTACAGCCCTATCCATCTCTTACAGCACTCACGGGTGTGTGTGTGTGTGTCACCCATCCAAATGCAAACCAAGGCAGACCCTGCTTAGCAAAGGGGACCATCCATGCTCGCTGCCTCAGGACCAGCTCTCCTCTCCTTTCCCTCCTCTGCCTTAAATATCCCTCCCATCAATTTTAATTAAATGACTGAGTTCAAGAATTGTGGCAGGGGAGAGGAGGGGAAAAATAAAATCTCCACTTCTCTCCGCCTCCTGCGCAATTTTACATAGCTCTGATATCTCGCGTTCACCGTCTTTTTATCTACCTGAAGATCCTTCCAGTTCTTTAACCTTCCCTTACAGAACAGGAACTCCAGGCTCTTGAGCCTAATATCGAGTTGCTGTCCTGGCTTTATTTCCCCTCTCATCCTGGCAGCCATATTTTTTTTAAACCCACAGTGGCGTTCAATGATGCTGTGCCCCAGGATAGAGGTGTGATGTAAATGGCGGCCACAAGGTGGCGCTCTGGAGAAGAACTCCGAGTTAAATGGAAAATATGCTCCTTTTATTTTTAAAAAACGGATAAAGTGAAAATGAATTACGATAAGAACAAAATGGGGGTGGGCGAGCAAAGAATGAAGCGGATACTTGTACAACTAAATAAATACTGTAAATTGTGGAGCTTTAAGGTCTAGATTTCCCTTTCTTGTACCAGCAATATTGACTGTATCACCACCTGGACAGGGAGAGTGATGTATTCTAGGAACATAGGAAGCTGCTGTATATCGAGTCAGACCATTGGTTCATCTGACTCAGTATTGTCTCTACATTGACTGGCAGCAGTTCTCCAGGGTTTCAGGCAGGGATCTTTCCCAGCTCTATTTGGACATTCTGAGGATTGAACCTGAGGCCTTCTGCATGCAGAGCAGATGTTCTATCTTTGAACCAAAGGGTTACAGCCTCATCACCATCCCCTGGGCTGGAACATAGGACGCTGCCGTCTACTGAGTCCGGCCCTTGGTCCACCTAGCTCAGTACTGTCTACACAGACTGGCAGCGGCTTCTGCAAGGTTGCAGGCAGGAATCTCTCTCAGCCCGATCTTGGAGATGCTGCCAGGGAGGGGACTAGGAATCTTCTGCAGGCAAGCAGGCGCATGCTTTGAAAACTGGGAGCAGCTCCATCCCCTAAGGGGAACATCTTCCAGTGCTCACATGTGGTCTCCCATTCAAAAGCAATCCAGGGTGGACTCTGCTTAGTAAAGGGGACAATTCATGCCTGCTACCCCAAGACTAGCTCTCCTCCGCCCTTCGGCTTCGGGTTGTGATGTCGTTCTTGGGAGAGTGAAGGCCATGATCGAAAAGGGTTGGAGGAGAGGGGTGTGGATCTTAACAGGGACCCAAATCCCTAGTGAATATAAAAGCCACCTTCTTCCAGGCTAATATATTTCCTTGGCATGCCACCCTCTCTTCTGGCAACTGCAAACCGCATCCGTCATCTACCCTGGGCTACTTTGCAGCACAAAACTGATGTGGAAACGAAATTTTATTTCACGTACAGCTGCGGGAAGAAGCCGCCGAGGGGAAAGATATATGTGGACAGGAGAGAGAAGGACCAGCAACAAGCTTTGCATGTGGAATTCTAGGGATCATTCATAAGTCTCGCCTCCATGACAGAAGATGGCCTAATGGCTCATTAATTCCCACTGAGCCAATGATGATGTATCATACCCTTTCAATTTGCAACTAAGCAATCTGTTAAAAAAAAACAAAAAACAACCACCCTAATTTGCACATGGTTTAATGCATTCATTAAGCTATTAGGGATAGATTTAAAAGCAAATTAACAGTATTTTGAAAAAGAAAAAAAAACCCAACCACCAAGAACAACAGTAAGAAAACACCCAACAAAACTTTCCTTGGAACATAGGAAGCTGCCATCTACTGAGTCAGACCTTTGGCCCATCTAGCTCAGCATTGCCTACACTGACTGGCAGCAGCTCTCCAAGGTTTCAGGCTGGAGTCTCTCCCAGCCCTACATGGAGATGTTGCCAGGGATTGAACCTGGGACTTCAGTAAGATGTTACAGGGCCTCTTTGGCAGGGTCTCCTCCCCACTCTGATGCCTTCTGATTTGCACTGATTTGGGGGGTCTTTTTCGTCCTTCACACTGAACTGGCCATTGTGACCTAGGAAATAACACGGGGGATGGGCAGAGCACCCTATGTGCCTTCAGGAGGTCTCGAGATCAATTCCTGGCCTCTCCAGCAGGACTAGGAAATACCCATCTGAAACACTGCTGCCATTCTGTGCTGACAATCCTGAGCTAGGCGGACCAAAGGTCAGACTCAGTAGACGGCAGTCATATATGCTTAGAAAGTGGCTTCATCTCAATGGTAAAGCAGCTGCCTTGCATGGAGAAGGTCCCAGGTTCAATCCCTGGCAGCATTTCCAGGTAGGGCTGGGAAAGACTCCTGCCTGAAACCTTGGACAAGCTGCTGCCAGTCAGTGCTGACAATACCGAGCTCGGTGACTCATGGTAAGGTCCTGGGAGCTGAGGCATCACCGTTCTTGTCTCAGAAGAGACACCAGCTTGTCTCTTCCACTAGGCGAGTTCTCGACCACCGAGTCCTGACCACGTGTGGTGTGTGTCTGTATAAAATCCCTCTGTTCCTTGGAAACAGTTAAGGAAAACAACCTCCTCTCTACGATTCCTCATTTGCTGGAGCCATCCTTCTTGACAAACATCTACGTTCCACAGATGTAACTCTAGATGGTGTGGAAGAATTTTTTTTTTAAAGCAACCAGAAACCAAAGTGATTTAAGCAATTTAAGCGTGCATATACACCGTTCCTCCAAGGTGAATAACAATTTGACCCATAAATAAATCCATCAAGGGGAAAATATGACCGCTCTCATTTCCCAGCCTGCCTCAGAGATTGTTTGTTTCAGAAACATGTTAATTACATATTTGCAAAGCGAATCTCGGGTTCGGTGAAAGCAGAGGCTTCTTACGGTGTGGTGGGTGGACACAGAAGAGAGCATCGCTCCAACATTTCTTCAGACCTTTGAGAAAACCCTTGCTCTCTGTGCATGGCTCAGACCCAAAGCTCATCCAGGGACCCCTTGGAAGACTTTTTTCATGGGGGCTCCAAGGAGGCATTTCAGAATAATAATTTAAAAAACAAACAAACCAGAAGAGGGTAATAACCTCTTCTAAAGTTGTTAGCAGATTTTACACAAAGGCGAGAAAAGGAAAACAGGCCAACCACCCAGGGTAGACTTTTTGAAGAGACCGAGAGCGATGGTAGACATTTTGTTTTTAGGATCGCAATGGGGTCTACTAATGGGGTTCAGCCCCCAGCTGCCCTATACAGCATGGGGACATCTGTCATAGGAACAGAGGAAGCTGCCATATACTGAGTCAGACCCTTGGTCCATCTAGCTCAGTATTGTCTTCACAGACTGGCAGCGGCTTCTCCCAGGTTGCAGGCAGGAGTCTCTCCCAGCCCTGTCTTGGAGATGCTGCCAGGGAGGGAACTTGGAACTTAGATGCTCTTCCCAGAACGGCTCCATCCCCTGAGCGGAATCTCTTGCAGTGCTCCCACTTCTAGTCTCCCATTCATCTGCAACCCAGGTGGACGCTGCTTAGCTAAGGGGACAAGTCCTGCTTGCCACCACAAGACCAGCTCTCCCCTCCTGCTGGCCTATGATGAAGAGTATGCAAAACATAGTGAACCCTGCTTAGCAATGGAGATAATTCAAGCTCGCTATTGCAACACTGGCTTCATGTTGGCAATCCTTTTTTATTTCCCCAATGTGAGCCCTCATCTCCACGCTAAGTCCCCTGGGAATGAAGCAAGACAATGTCAAAGCACAATACGCCAGGCGCAGGGGGGGAAATGGTGGCCACCATGACAAAATGGCGGTCTCCATAGCCACTGGGACGGCTCCTTTTCATCCACCTCTGAAAATCATTAGAATGCTGTTCCCAGTTTTGCCCCATGCAAAACTGGGGCAGCGTGGTGTAGTGGTTAGAGTGCTGGACTAGGACCGGGGAGACCCGAGTTCAAGTCCCCATTCAGCCATGATACTAGCTGGGTGACTCTGGGCCAGTCACTTCTCTCTCAGCCTAGCCTACTTCACAGGGTTGTTGTGAAAGAGAAACGTAAATATGTAGTACACTGCTCTGGGCTCCTGGGAGGAAGAGCAGGATATAAATGCAATAATAATAATAATAATAATAATAAAAGAAATATGTGGGTTTCAGCTCCACTGTCAGATCAAACAGTTCAACCCCACGGGAAAAAGCGATGCCTCCACCTGGAGTGTCGGTGGGATTCTTCCGACTGCATTTCTCTCTTCTCCTTCTGATCCAGTGTGACGAGAGGATCTCTCCCTTTCTCCCAATTCATAAACGTTGACCAGCATCAAAAGGCATTAGCGAGTCACAGAAAGGAGTCGCCGCCAAATGGAAGCAATCGGTGCCCTGGAAAGTGGTCGGGTTTTCTTCTTCCCAAGACCCTTAAAGACAGTCTCTCCTCTCACTCCTTTCGGTGACAGAAAGGATTTAGAAAAAGAGGCGGCAAGCCCCGGGTGGATTGTAATGCGACAGGAGTTGCTTCTAAAGGGAGCTTTGAAGAGCGAAGAGGAGAGGAAATGGATTAACAGGAGGAGGGGAGTTCTGGTTTATGTTGACTTTCTTATTTATTTTAAAAACACACACCACTTCCCCCTGCAAATGTCTAAAACTGGTAATGGTAGATGGTACAAAACCAGAAATGAATGGTTTTTCTCCTTCCTTCCTTTCTGTATTAATCCTCCCTCCATCCCTTTGCATTACTTCTCCTCCCTTCCCTTCCCTTCCTTCGCATTACTTCTCTCTCTCCTCCCTTCCTCCTCCTGCTTCCTTCCCTTCCTTCACATTTCTCCTTCTTCCCTTCCCCCTTTTGCTTTACTTCTTCCTTTCATCACTTTACTTCTCTCTCTCTCTCTCTTCATTCTTCTGCATTCCTTCCTTCCTTCCTTCCTTCCTTCCATCCTCTGCTTTACTTCTTCCTTCCATGCTTCCTTCCATCCCTTCTTCCTTCCCTTCCTTTCTTCTGCATTACTTCTTCCTTCCATCACATTACTTCTCTCTCTCTCTCTCTCTCTTCATTCTTCTGCATTACTTCTTCCTGCCATCCTTCCTTCCCTCCCTCCTGCCGTCCCTTCCCTCCCATTGCATTACTTCTCCATCCTTTCTTCCTCGGTGCCTGCTCCTGGTTATGCCTGAATGAACAGAGGGTGGTCCATCAAGTGAAAGGAAGGCAGGTAACCAAGCACGGAACCCGCCTGGTGGAATAATCATAAGGAAAATTACAGGTTGTTTCCTAGCTGTTAACCTGTCTGGACTCTCATTCACTTAATTAGCTGCAGAAGTGTGAGGTGACAGGCTTGGCAGAGAACAATAAAGCAGTGGGAGGGGAGAGAAAACACTCAAGCTGGGATCCTCATTCCAAATTAGAAGGGGCTATTACCTGGGGAGCCCTTTTTTGCAAAGCGAGGCTTTCCAGCCATGTCCCAAAATACTCGTCCAGATCTTTCCGAAGGGGCAGGGCACAGATTTCATTCAGGAGCAAATTCCAGCGTGTGGTCACATGAGCATGGGTGACTCTAGACAGAGCAACTAGTTTGGGGGAGCAAAGTACTGGAAAAGAATGTTCTTCATGGAGCAAGGATTTCGCTGCACATTAAATACTCATAGAGATAAGCTAATTAATGCTCTTCATTCATCTACCTTATTATGGAAGCTTGCTTGACATGTCTATCTAGAAAACGGACCCAATTCCTCCTAGAAAATACTGTCTGTGGGGATTAGACTAAGCCTTCCCAGTTGCTTCCCAGTCTGGTTTCTCCAAGACCATGTGGCAGGAAAGACTGAGGTGGAGAGAGGGGTCAGTATCAGGCCAGTTGTAATCTGCAGGGGAGATGATCCTGCACCCCCACCCACACATGGTCTCACCCAGCCCACTTCCTGTCCAGGAAGGAAGCTCGGGGGTGGGCCTGGCTCCTGAGAGGCTGTAGGAGTCTCCTACCTACAGGAGAGATGGCCCTGTACCTCCCTGCATACACGGATTCACCCAGCCCATTTCCTGTCCAGGGAGGAAGTGAAGGGGTTGGCCTGGCTCCTGGGAGGCTGGAGGAATATCCTACCCATGGGAGAGATGACCCTGTACTTCCCTGCACAAATGGTTTTGACCCAGCCCATTTCCTGTCCAGGGAGGAAGTGAAGGGGTTGGCCTGGCTCCAGGGAGGGATGACCCTGTACCTCCCTACACACATGGTTTCACCCAGCCCACTTCCTGTCCAGGAAGGAAGCAAAGGGGCTGGCCTGGCTGTTGGGAGGCTGGAGGAGTCTCCTCCCTAGCTGGCTGCCCTGGCTTCTGCTGCTTGTTCTGGAGCAAAGGAGTGAGTGAATGAGGCTTCTTTAAACAATGGAGGCTTTTTAAAAATAATTAATTCAAGCTATAGAAGCATAATATACGTTGACTATACTATACCAGTTTTGCCGGACACTTTGCTGTAAAATTCCAGTCTGGTGGATGGGGGAGTGGGAAATATTTGAGGGGAGAATATTAATAAACAGTCAAGATCGCCATTCTCTGTAAACTACTCGAGGAACTGGTGTGGCTAAGCGGTATATCAATAGTCATAGTACCCCATGGATGCCAGTTGTCATCGTGGCCCCGATTCCAAGCCAGCCCTCCCGAACCAAGCGTCGACTCCCTGCCAATTCCAAAGCCAGAATTGGGACACTCAGTCCATCAAAAGAGGTGCCGTTGTGCCAAACCCAGGAAGCCGTCAATACGGAGACCAACACGCTCTGCAGTTGCAGGTCCTGACATGATTTGGTCGAGAGGCAACCCTAACCGTAACCGTAACCGTTGTACCCCAACTCCGAGGAGTTCAGGAGAACTGCCAACCAGGCAGAGAAACCATAATGCAAGTGCAACATTCAGAACATGCTCCCCGGTGGGGGGATTAGCACACGGCAACAGGTCTGTATCGAGACGGAGTCCCACGTCTTTATTTACCGAGCAGATTTGCCACATTTGGTGCTGAATAGCAAGGCAAGCAAAGAGAGGTTTCCCAGCACGGCAGTGGGTGCCTCTGTCAAGGCTGTGTGCTTCCTTGGCTTAATTCCCTCCATTCGGCGGTAATCAACCCGCTCTCAGCCACCAGCTTGGCGGAGAGGATGACGGAGAGAGTGGAAGGGGAGCGTCGCGCGTGTCTGCCCTCCTCTTGGCTCCCCAGCCTTGCATCAAACTGGCACCGAGCCCCCTGGGAGGAGGAATTTACGATAAGTCATGTCAGGCCGACACACATTAGGCTTATGGATATGATAGACTGAATACTGAAATTACCATTTGCACAAATGATGGTGCCATTCCTACAGGCCTACAGTGTCCCTTTAATACCTCTTTCAATTATGAAGGGGAGATCAGTCAGGACACATCGGGAAGCGGCGTCTTCATCTGTCTTCCCCCTCACATGCTGGTGTTCCTGCTCCGTTCTTGCAGCCGGCTCTGGTAATGAGATCAGTAAACCGTGAGCGGCGATGAATGGAGGATTTTTAGTGTGTGTGTGTGTGTGTGTGTGTGATCTTCTCTTCCTCCATCAACTACCATACCTCCAGAACAACAGGCGGCGGCAGCGTGTTGCCATGGGCAACCAATGGTGGCTGCCATCTTGGCTGAAGGTGTTGACTGGGAAGATATTGGAGCTCCAGCAAAAGTCGAACCTTTCCTTCCACTCCCTGCCTTTATGGCTTTCTCTGCTTTGCTGAGGAATATAACAACATAGGAAGCTGCCTTCGACCGAGTTGAACCATTGGACCGTTAAGCTCAGGATTGCCTACACTGACTGGCAGTGGCTCTCCGCGGTTTCAGGCAGATGCTGCCAGGGATTGAATGTGGAACCTTCAGCATGCAAGGCTTATGTCCTACCATTGATCTATGGCCCCATCCCCTAAGGGGGATATCTTACAACAGACAATGCTCACATCACAAGGGGGTTGTCTTTTTAACGAAAGGCGGTATATAAATGCAAAAATAAATAAATAAATAAAATAAATCACACACACACACACACACACACACACACACACACTTTATAAATTGTTTTGTATTTATTTTGATTTGTTTTTGTTTTGGGGTGATATGAGGCGTTGTATGTGTTTTTATTAGATGTTTTAATGTATTGTGAGCCTCCCATAGAATAATTAGTTATCGGGTGGCTAACAAATAAAATTTATTTATTAACAACAACAACAACAACAACAACTTCCACAAGGCCAGCTCTCCATTTTATTGAGGCTGTTCCTGTTCCACTGGGTTCTGGGTTTGGGTTTTGTGGTATTTTTGGTTAATCCATTCCTTGATCCAGGCCAGTTTTTGAATGGGACTTTAATTACTTGTATTCCAGTCCGGGGGTAGAGGCGGGGCTAAAAAGCAGCCAGCAGCAAGAGCACTGAAAAGCAGACTGCTCTTGCAGTCTGATCAAAGCCAGGTTGGAGGTCTGGTGTTTTTGGTCAATCCATTCCTTGATCCAGGCCAGCTTTTGCATGGGGATTTAGTTACTGATAGTCCAGGAGTTGAAGTGGGGCTAACAAGCAGCCAGCAGCAAGAGCCCGGAAAAGCAGTCTGCACTTGCCTCTCTCTGTACATCATATCCGTCTCATTAAACAGTTAATATTCTTGATTCCACTCCACTGCCTTGTCCTTGCATTCGACAACTATTTACCTTGGATTCGACAGGTGTCTAGGCCTGCTTCATCCCCACACCATGGAGGCCTGTATGTCAGCAGCAAGCATCAATTGTCCAATTTGCTAAGCTGGACCCTCCCTGGTTTGCATTTGAATGGGAGATTGTAGGATATTAAGAGAATGCGAGCACTGTAAGATATTCTCCTGAGTGGGTGGGACCACCCTGAGAATAGCACCTGCCTACTTGCATGCAGAAGGTTCCAAGTTCTTGCCATCTCCAGACAGGGCCAAGAGAGATTCCCGCCTGAAACCTTTCAGAAGCTGCTGCCAGTCTGTGTAGACAGTACTGAACTAGATAGACCAAGGGGCTGACTCAGTATAAGGAAGCTGCCTGTGTTCCTCCACGTGGGTGCCTTCTTGAAGCAGCCATTGGGATTACCCAGAAGCCTCAGCCTTCATCCTGAGCAATTCTTTGCAGTATCAAAGTGGAGAATCTCCTCTCTTCTCCTCCAATTCCACTTCTCCAGATCAGCGAATAGATCTGTCATTAATTATCCCCCCCACCCAGTTGCCTCTACAATTTTTTCCGGCTCATGTTCACACAGGACCCGGCGTTCAACGGCCGATTTGTCATTTCGGCGGCTTGACACAGCCAGGTAATCTATGCACACCTAAAGCCTGTCCCGCATCAATATTTACCAGAGGCTGCTCTGCAATAAAAAGAAGATAATGAAGAAAACTCCTTGACCCTGGCTGAGCTGTGAGCAGGAATCACCGTTATCAAGGCTCCTGCATGAAGTTCGGTGGGCCGGGCGGGGGGGAGACGAAAAAGAAGCAGCATCAGGAGCACGAGGGAATATCAGCGAATCGGACTGAGAAGGCTCCAGAGAGAGAGAGAAAGGAGGGGAAGGGGGGGGGGAGAAACAAGATGGAGGAACAATGGGAAAAGAAAGCAGCTGTGATGAGTGAATTTACCAACGCGGAGCTCAGAATTGGACTCTTGAACAGGAAACAGCTCACTTCCCCCCTCACGTTCGGTTTGGTTCTGAATCGGGGCTTCCTTGTGCTCCCAGTAACCGAGGGTGCAGCAGGATCCCAATGCCTCCCCCCCCATGGGAGGAGAGCTGGGCTGGGGGTAGCAAGCATGGATGGTCTCCTTTGCTAAGCAGGGTCTGCCTTGGTTTGCCTTTGGATGGGAGACTTCATGGGAGCACTGTATGCTATTCCCCTGAGGGGATGGGGCCAGTGGTGATGGCCACTGTTGGTGCGCTGAGTGCTGCCTCTCGACGGTGAGTGCAATGCGTTCTGGGATACCACCCTCAATCCCTGGAGCACTCTTTCCCAAGAATGGAGCCCACGGCTAATGCGATCGTTTGGGTGATGAGTTTGTAGACCCAAACAGAGGGCCTGCCCATCTGCGTGGATTGCGTTAGGGACTCTTCCCTCCTCCAAACCACGCCCAGATGATCATTAGAAAGACCTTCGGAAGTTGCCATGTACTGAGTCCGACCCTTGGTCCATCTAGCTCAGGATTGTCTGCACAGACAAGCAGGGGCTTCTCCAAGGTTGCAGGCAGCAGTCTCTCTCAGCCCTGTTATCGGGGTCCTGCTGATGGTCCCCGACACTCACTGGCGCCTGGGGGTGGCACAGATACACTCACCCCAAGACTAGGGGCAGAAGCGACACCCTTGTCCCCACAACAGCAGGCCTGGACGGGCTGCTCTGACCCCCATGGCCAAGTGACCTGGTGTCAATGAGGAGATCTCGCCTCGCAGAATCCTGCAACGAACTCTCGTGGGATTGAGGAATCTCGCGAGAGTTCCCACGAAGCCAGCAAATCTCGCAGGATTTCCCTTAAGATCCCTCCAGTGTATAAAGGTGGGCCGGCCGATGATGAAGGGCCAGGCTAGCGAGAGCTGTTCAACAAGAGAGCCCCAGGAGCAGAGGCCTGGGTGAGTGGTGGCAGACCCAGTTCACCAGAATATGGAGGCCTGACCCACCCTGGTGACCCTGTGAGTCTGGGCGATTCCCTAGGGACCCTGACACTATCTTGGAAATTTTGCCAGGGAGAGAACTTGGAACATTCTGCATGTAAGCATGCAGGTACTCTTCCAAGAGCAGCAGCATCCCATAAGGGGAAGATCTTACAGAGTTCACATATATTCCCCCATTCAAATGCAAACCAGGTTTGATCTTGCTTAGCATAGGAACATAGGCAGCTGCCATTTACTGAGTCAGACCCTTGGTCCATCTAGCTCAGTATTGTCTACACAGACTGGCAGTGGCTTCTCCAAGGAGTCTCTCACAGCCCTATCTTGGAGATGCTGCCAGGGAGGGAACTTCCCAGAGTGTCCCCGTCACCCTGCTTTGGAGTGGTTTCCCATGATTTCTGAACTTTAATCTCCACCTTGAGAACTTGCTTTATTCTCCACTGCGTCTCCTAATCCTTATGTCCACCATCCTCTCCATCCTTCTCACATGTGGAAGAGATCCGCTTCCTATCCAACCTCAGGTTGGTTAAGCTCAAAAGCTCTGTGGCACCGATGGTTTCTTTCCAAGACAGAAACTCTGGTGGAATTATGATTTCCGAGTTTCTGCTTGGCTGCCATGACTCTGCAGTGTCATACTAGAAATTTGAACGATGATTCTTTTTGGTCCGAGGCTGGAAAGACATCTCTGTCTGTGGAAATCAGATTTCCGTTGCCATTCAAGGCAGAAATGGAAGCCTCGCTGAAAAGGATCTGGGACAATAAAGATAATCTAGTCCCAAAGACGTGGAGAGGAGAGGAGGCGGGAAAGGAGATAAGAAAGAGGAGGTGACAAAGAGGAGAGAAGGAACAGAGGAATCCCGGTGGGACTCCAGTGGTAGGATTCCCTCCACTCCTCTATTCTTTTCCTACAGTGGATTTGATGACATCCTCATTTCAGTGGAATTCTCCAGTGTCGTACATCTTCCTTTTCCCTATCTCATTTTCTCTTCTCTTTCCTTTCCATTCCATTACACACTGCCTTTCCCCCTGTTCTCTGGGTCAATCCACACACCTCATCTCTTTCCCATACTAGATAGCAAATAGCCTCACCATTTGTTTCTCAGCCAGGAAGCTCCTGTCTGACTCCAAATTTAAGTTGGCAAAATCGGCAAGAAACAGGCTGGAGAGAAAGAGCCGAGAGACCTCGCATCCCTACAGCCCTTGTGTGTGTGTGTGTGTGTGTGTGGTGGTGGTGGTGGTGGTGGTGGGGGGGCGGAATCCCTGCTCTGGAGGAAAAAGTCTACATCACTCTTCCTGGGTTGCAATCCTCCCGCAAATGATTCTGGTAAAATTGTCGGCATTTTTGCACAGCTCAAAAGCTTAGGGGCAGTGGGAGGGTAACAATGAACAAATGGTTGGATTCTCTTCATGGAGTAATCTTTGGACATAGATAAAATTGTATAGCAGGGGTTTTGTGTGTGTGTGTTTTTAAAGCTTTTTAGAAGCTTTTCAAGCACCACCTCAAATTTGAAAGGTGTTCTGTTTCCAGCTCAAAACACTCAAAACGGCCCGTTTCAAGTCGAAACATTTCGCCGCCAAATCGTTCTGCTGCTTTTTTGGAAACAAAGGATCGATTTCCTCACTGTAAGAGCTGTTCAACAGTTGAGCAGCCTGACCCAGGCACTGGTGAGCTCTCCTTCCTTGGAAGTCTCCAGACAGAGGCTGGGCAGCCATCTGTCAGGAATTTCCCTGCACTGAGCAGAGGGGTGGGCTAGATGGCCTCAAAGGTCCTTTTCAACTCTATGATTTATTTATTTATATTTATTTATTTGATTTCTATACCACCCTTCCAAAAATGGCTCAGAGTGGTTTACACAGAGAAATAACAAATAAATAAGGTGGCTCCCTGTCCCCAAAGGGCTCGCCATCTAAAAAGAAACGTAAGATAGACAGCAGCCACAGTCACTGGAGGTACTGTGCTGGGGTTGGATAGGGCCAGTTGCTCTCCTCTTGTGCAAAAAAGAGAATCACCACATTTAAAAGGTGCCTCTTTGCCCAGTTAGCAGGGGTTAGATTCTGTCTCTATTAGCCATTATAACTATATGTGCCAGAGCAGAAGGAAGCAAAATGCCACTCAGACAAATGTGAAAGCCTCCAGAGACTGTTTGTGAGCACTGTTGTGTTCCGTGCTCTGGGTCCAGACGTTGTCCTGTGATTATGGCGATGGGGTCACATCCAAGACTTCGCCAGCCATATCTGTTTTTGCAGCCGCAGCCCTTCGAGTTCTCTGCTCCATTTCCTTCCGAATTTCGCCAGCTATGAAGTTTATCAAGAGCATCTGTTCGCAATCTGGAGGACAGCCCTAATGGTGCCATTAGCCACGCATCCGGGGAGCATGGATGACAGCAGCACTGCACCAAAAGGAGATGAGCTTGCATGGTTGTGTTTGGAGGATGCCAAAGCATCATGACCTTCAAGTCTCGGTGGCAAGCCAAGCTTTGTTTCTCAGAGCCAAGGAGATACTGGAATGGGTGACGTCCCTCTTGCTTAAAGAAGTATCCTTGAAATGGCACAGGAGATCCAGATATGGGGATCCAGTCTTGCTCGCCAGCCAGCATCGGTTTGCTAAGCAGGGTCCACCCTGGTTTAGGTTTGGATGGGTGACTACATGTGAGTGCTGTAAGGTATTCCCCTTAGGGCATGGGGCCGTAGCTTAGTGGAAGAGCATCTACATTGCATGCAGAAGCTCCCAAGTTCAATCCCTGGCAACCTCTCCAGGTAGCGCTGGGAGAAAATCCTGCTTGAAACCTTGGACCGCTGCTGCCAGTCTGAGTTGACAATACTGAGCTATATGGACCGAATCCAGAGGAGAGCTGGTCTGGTGGTAGCAAGCATGACTTGTCCCCCTAGCTAAGCAGGGTCTGCCCTGGTTGCATATGAATGGGAGACTAGAAGTGTGAGCACTGGAAGAGATTCCCCTCCAGGGTTGGAGCCGCTCTGGGAAGAGCATCTACGTTCCAATTCCCTCCCTGGTTTATCCAGGATAGGGCTGAGAGAGATTCCTGCCTGCAACCTTGGAGAAGTCGCTGCCAGTCTGTGAAGACAATACTGAGCTAGATAGACTAGTGGTCTGACTCAGTATATGGCAGCTTCCTATGTTCCTATGACTAGAAGATATATGTTGGTGACTCCTAAGTGCCTTCCTGTAAGAGTGGATTTGTACAACCTGCAAAGCCGTCATTTTTTTTTAAACTGGAGGTTTATTGAACAAACCTGGATTGGTACCAGACACTGTCACCAAGTCTTGGTTTGTTTGGGTCCCATCCCATCTTACCTCCCATGATCTGCATGTGCCTTTCTGTGTGCAAGAGGTCCTAAAGCAAAGCAAGATTAAGCCACAGCTGTAGCTCTGGACATCACTTGAGGCCATAGTTAGGACAAACAAGCCCCCCCCCCACACACACCACATGATTCTGTGTGATGTTTGAACTCACCCTAAGTGAAATTATTGGTCCATCTCATCCAGTATGTCTATTCTAACACAGTGGTCTGGTTCCCACAACTGCTCAAATCTTGGTTTCATGTGGGTTACCAACTCATGTGTGAACCCATGCAAAAGAAGACAGGAACTCAGATTCATCTAAGGATATAAACCATCTTGGCATGGGTTCACACAGCCATGCTAAAAGCCAGGGTGGTGTAGTGCTTAGAGTGTTGGACTAGGACCAGGGAGACCTGAGTTCAAATCCCCCTTCAGCCATGAAACTCACTGGGAGATTCTGGGCCACTCACTTCTCTCTCAGCCTAATTTGCCTCACAGGGTTGTTGTGAGGATAAACATAGCCACATACAATACTCTGGGCTCCTTGAAGGAAGAGTGGAATGTCAGTGTCAATAAGAAAGAAAGAAAGAAAGAAAGAAACTCACATTAAACTAGATTCCAAAGATTGTGTGAAGTTGAATCCGGCCAGTGACTCAGCAGTACCTTAACCACTGATCTTCCCTAGGCCTTCTCTCCAAAATCCTGCTGGAGACGTCAAGAGTTCACCAAGAAAAGGTGGTACAATCAGTACTTGGAGTTAAAATTTCCTTGGAATGGGCCAACCAGCACTGTGCTTCCTGGGCCCATAGAGCCCATTATATTTTTCAATATAATGTATATGTGTGTGTGTGTGTGTGTGTGTGTGTGTGTGTGTGTGTAGCTACTAAAGATGTAGCCACATGTCCGGGCACATTTTAAGATGCCATCCCTGATGTGTTGGTAATGAGAACAGGTCAACCATTTATGACCAGGGAAATTAAACATTATTTCACGACTTCCTTCGTGCAGCTCCGATTTCCTCCCTTCCCCTCATTTCTCCCCGTTCAAGTGAGTGCCTTTGCTGCTCAGTTTGGTGATTCATTTCTTGCTGGGGTAACAGCCCTTGCTGAGAAGCACCAAAGAGAGAAACACACACAATGAAGAAATGAAATGGCCTCATTTGCAAGAAGCACTTCCCTTGGTTCGTTCAAATGAAGGCCGTTTGTCCTCTACAGTCAAATGCGTTCAAAGGAATGGGAAAAATCTGAAAGAAGGGCTGGAAGTCCTATGGGCTACCTACTCCCAAGAGATGTGTTTCTACCCTCTGGTGATGCTGCTTGGAGGGGGAAATGTAACTTGGGTGTTGAGCAGAAGATCCCAGCCATGATCTCTGGGACTGTGAGAAAATGTGGAGTAGTGATTTCTTGATTTTTTATAAAATTATAATCATCATTTATTTTTACCTTTATATCCCGCTCTTCCTCAGAGCAGCCCAGAGAGGAATACTTTGTTATGTTTATCCTCACAACAACCTTGTGAGGTAGGAGAAGAGACCAGCTCAGAGTCACCCAGTGAGTTTCATGGCTGAATGGGGATTTGAACTCAGGTCTGCTTGGGCCTAGTCCAACTCTCTGGCAACCGGTCTTCACAGGTATACTGCCTTTGAACATGGAGGTACAACAGTACATACATTTACTTTGAACTTGGAATTTGAACTCTGGTCTAATCACTACACAAAGCTGACCTGTCTTTCTTTAAACGACATCCAAGGTGACTTACAAGTCATTGGGAAAGAATTTTTAAATGACAGCTTTAAAAAAAACACCCTAATACATTCAACCTACACAATAATACATCTTTGGAAAGATGAAAGCATTAGAAGACTAAAATACAAGGCAAATTGTCAAACAGACATTTGGGCCAGTACCACAGCTAAGTGAAAAAGCAACTGCTTTGTATGCAGGAGTCCGCAGATTCAATCTCCAACATTTCCAGGTGGGGATGTGGATGAATCAAATTTTCAGATTGGATTCAAATTCGAATCAGAACTGGCTGATATGATTTGAATTTAAATCAAATGGGCCAGAAACAGACCAATTTGATTTAAGTTAGAAAAGGCATCAAAATAAGTCAAATTTATTCAAACCAATCAGGGCACCTGAGAGAATGGTTTTAAAAGGTGCCACAATGCCCCTAAACTGTCATCGAATCAATTTGAATCTATACACATTTGAATCTGGGCTTTTTAGGGGCGCTTCGATTCAAATTCAAATTGTTCGAATTGGCCAGATTTGAGTCGAATCAATTTGAATTCGAATCGATTTGCACATCCCTATTTCCAGGTAGGGCTGGGAAATAACTGCCTGAAACCCTGGAGAGCTGCTACCAGTCAGTGCCGACAATACTAATCTGGATGTGCCAATGGTCTGACTTGGTAGAAGGCGGATTTCTTTTGCTGAGCTATTTCCAGTAGCTGGCTGCTGCCAGTCAGTGCAGACAATGCTGAGATAAATGGACCAAAGTTTGACTCAGCATGTGGCAACTTCCTATGCCTTGTGTGCTGCTCTGGAGCTCAGCATGGGCTTTGACCATGAACCTGTTTCTGACCCTTGTTGACTGATAGCTTCTTGGAGCTTGCGTGACTTTACACCAAATCTTGCTGAGGCTTGAAATGCATGCAGGCAGGCAATCCAGAAATCATAAGTAATGGCCCAGGAAGGATGCCTCATTTGAAGCCTTTTGTGACATTTCCCCCCACTTTCATTGACAAAATGTATGAATTATATATCCCACTGAATAATGGAATCATGCTTCATTCCTTTTGCACAGCCAACGGCCAGGTTTGAGCAACTGGGAACCTGTCACGTAGCCCACAAGCTGGATTGTGAGATGGAAGATTCATGGTTCAGGTCTGGAGTTTCTGGAGGAAGCGTTAGAATTAGCAGTGGGCCTGATCCACTGATCCAGTGGTGAGTATAGAATTGAGGAAAGAGAGCAGGGATGGGTTAGAGAAAAGTTTCTTATATCATGCAACATAATCTCAGTCAGGTTTATAGTAGAGATGTGCACAAAAAGATTTTTTTAAAATTTGTTTTGAATTTGAATCTAATTCTGAAAATTCGTTTCAAATTTGAATCCGATTCAAATGCAGTCCAAAAATTTGATTTGAATTCTAATCATATTTGAATCAGTTTGATCCTCTTTGGGTGCCTTTTAAAAACCAATCGGGGGGGCTGAATGTTTTTTTTTTTTTTAAGGTGCCAAACTGTTGAATCAAATTCAAATTGAATTTTGAAAATTTGTTTCAAATTTGAATCGAATTGCCCTCTTAAGAATACTTTGGGATATCTGTCTAGCTCTCTAGCACAGGGTCCATGAATTCCCTTTGATTTCATGATGTGCGGGGCTGGTGGTGGAGTCCTCCGTCCGCCATGGGGCTGGGTCCGTAGCTTAGGGTGGAACATCTGCTTTGCATGCAGAAGGTCCAAGGTTCAAACCCTAGCAGCATCTCCAGATAGGTCTGGGAAAGAAGCTTGAAGAGCTGCTGCCAGTCAGTGTAGAGAAAACTCCGCTAGATGGGCCAAGGGTCTGACTCGGTATAAGGCAGTTCCCGATGTTCCCATCTCATTCGATCTCTACTGCTGTACATGGGCTGGGCTGGATGGGCCAATCAGAACTGTGCCCTTCGCAGCTGCTTCCTGATTGGCCCAGCCATGAATTCTTCTGACTAATGATTGCTCCAGGGACCGGACTAGCGTGATCCTCCTCGAAGTACCCGGCGCTATTTGTTCCCTGAGTCCCAAGGTGACTTATAGCGTTCGCCTTCACATCCGCTGTGAGGTCATCACTCAGGAATGCAACTTGCGCTGATGCCAGCGGAAATAGATTTTGCCCAGCAGGTAATTAATTTCCTTGGAGCTGTTTCTCACACCAGAATCGGTCACCGTCTGCTCAATCAGAGGGACATTTTCATAAAGGGAACTGAATATGAGCCCTGGGGTCGCAAGTCAGCTGCGAAAGGCCTGACAAGAGCCTGAGAAAGCATGTGAAGGCCATCTGGGGTGGACCGTTCTGGTGGAGGCTGGGAAAATAAAAGATCCCCTTGCCACCTTAGCACGTCTCCCATCAAGTTTGGTTTCTCCGTCGTAACAACTGTGGCATCCTTTTCAAAAATCTAGATATTTACCACGTGGGACATAGGAAGAGAGAAAGCTGCCATATACGGAGTCAGACCATTGGTCTATCTTGCTCAGTATTGTCTACACAGACTGGCAGCAGCTTCTATTGTCTACACAGACAGTTAGGAGAGTCTCTCAGCCCTATATTGGTGATGCTAGGGAAGGAACTTGGAACTTTCTGTGTGCAAGCAGGCAGGCGCTCTTCCCAGACTGGCCCCTTCCCCTAAGGGGAGTCTCTTCCAGTGCTCACATGTAGTCTCCCATTCAAATGCAAACCAGGGTGGGCCCTGCTTAGCAAAGGGAGTAATTCATGCTTGCTCCCACAAGACCAGCTCTTCTCCCCTAGACCAGCTTGTGGAAATCCACTAAAGAGAAGCAAATGCTTATGTGGCTCATGTGGTTGGGCCTGCAATCTACATTTAGTACCTTCCAAAGATTATGCCCTGGAATTTATAGGAATGTCGGAAGCTGCCTTATACTGAGTCATACCCTTGGTCCATCCAGCTCAGGATGTTCTTCACTGACTGGCAGCAGCTCTCCAAGGTTTCAGGCCAGCGTCTTTCCCAGCCCTACCTGGAGATGCTTCCAGGAATTGAACCTAGCACCTTTTGCCTACAAATCACAAACTGCATTATACAGAGTCAGACCCTCGGTCCATATAGCTGAGTACTGCCTACACTGACTGGCAGCAGCTCTCTAAGATCCCAAGCAAGAGTCTTCCCCAGCCCTACCTGGAGATGCTACCAGGGATTGAACCTGGGATGTCCTCCATGCATAGCAGATGCTCTGCCACTGAGCTATGGACCGTCCTTCAAACACGAAGCTCTGCTCATTCATCTGTCTAGCACAGTATTGTCTGCACTGACTGGCAGCAGCACTCCAGGGTTATAAAAAACAACAACACAGTGACACACTTGATTTTAGACGAATTTTCAAACCATCAATTCCGTCCTTCAAGGGGGCTTACCCTAATAAAACAAATCAAGCACAACAATAAATAAATCCAATCTTAACCAACGAAGATAAAACAGCCAAACCAACAGACAGAAAGAGACACATATAAAAAACAGCCGATAAAAGTAGACAATAACGGGCCATTAAAAGTGGGACCAAGCTGAAAACTCCTACATAAAAAGGTCCTTTTTATGAAAGTGTGTGGCTTAAATTCTGGTGGTAGAGAAGGCGAAAAGTTAAAATTTGTTGTCACTTACCATAGCTACTGGCTACATTCTCATGTCAGTAGCCCTGGGGAAATACTAGTTCCCAGTGCTCCTTGCTCTGGCACAGAGCCATCGCAGTGTGTCAGAGAAGGGAGCTGAGGAAAAGGCAATCATCCCTCCATTTTCCTACCATGAGAATACGATTCAGAAAGTAGTGACTCAAATTCAGCAAAACCCACAGCCTGTTGTACCTACATAGGAAGCTGCCTTTTATTGAGTCAGACCATTGGTCCATCCAGCTTAGTATTGTCTACACTGACTGGCAGTGGCTCTCTCAGGCTGTGGCCACTCCCAGTCCTATCTGGTCCTAGAGATGTGCTGTGCCCAAAAGGATTTTTGTTTATCCATTTCGAATTTGAATTGAATTCAGAAGAATTTGAATCAAATTCAAAACCGGTTTGAAAATTCGATTCAAATTTGAATAGAATTTGGATTGATCTGACCCTGTTTTTGCACCTTTTAAAATTAATCAGGGGGCTTGAATGGTTTTTAAAAGTTGCCCAATGGCTCTAAAATCGAATTCTGATCAAATTTCAAAAATCCGATTTGAATTCAAATTGAATTGCCCTTTTAAGAGGTGATCTGATTCAAATTTGAATCACTCGAATCACCCAGATGAGTTGAATTGATTCAAATTTGAATTGATTTGCACATCCCTACTGGGTCCTTCTGCATGAAAATTATGTGCTCTACCACTGAACTATGGTTCCTCCTTCACAGATGAAGGTCTAACTCTGAATTAGTCCTTAACTTCATCTAGCTCATGCTCTTTCCCAGTCCTACCTAGGAAAGACTGAACCTGGGATCTTCTCATGCAAATCAGATGATCTCCCACTAAGCTATGGATTATAGTATGAAGTTACTTTATATGGAATCAGCCCTTTGGTCCAGCTAGCTCTTTATTCCCGACACTGACTAGCAGCAGCTATCCAAGGTTATATTTTCAACTTTTCTCTCTCTTCATTAATATCCAGATCATTAGGAACATAGAAAGCTGCCATATACTGGATCAGACCCTTAGTGCATCTAGCTTAGTATTGCCTACAATGACTAGGACCAACTTCTAGGGATGTGCACAAATCAAAATTTGTAATTCGATTCAAATCGGTTAGAAACAGGGTCGATTTGATTCAAATTCAGTTCAAATCTGGGCACCTATTTAACCAATCAGGGTGCCTGAATGCTTTTTTAAAAGTGCCCCAAACCATAGTTGAATCTGTTCGAATTGATTCCAATTCAAATTGGAGTCAATTTGATTGAAATTTGATTCAAATTCACCCCTTGTAGGGGTGATTTGATTCAAATTTGAATCACTTGAATCACCTAGAATTGAGAGAATTGAAATCGATTTGCACATCCCTACTAGCTTCTCCAAGGTTTCAGGCAGCCCCTACCTGTGATGGGTCCTTCTCAACCCTCCGTGATGATGCCAGGGATTGAACCTGGGACCTTCTGCATGCAAAGCATGCAATATACAACTGAGCTATGCCACTTCCCTCAAAGGAGACCAGCTCTCGACGCCATGATGAGACCCTTCCAGGGATGCCTGCTTGGCCTCTGTGATTTCAAGAGCAGAAGTGGTAAGATAGATGAGGGTTGCTTAACCTTGGGCCCCCAGATGTTGTTGGACTACAACTCCCAGAATCCCCAGATATGGTCTTTGTGGCTGGGGATTCTGGGAGTTGTAGCCCAACAACATCTGGAGCCCAAGGTTAAGAAACCCTGAGATAGATGGATCGTTGATGCACTGTAACATCGATTTCCGAAGTTCCAATGCTAATTCCCATTCCTCTTTGAGGACCACTGCTTTCTGCGATAAAGAATCACATCTTGTGTATCATTTTGATCTTCATGGAACCGAGCAGGCAAGAAAGTTTCTCTGTGTTATTTCCCCCACCCCAGTAGGATGGGGATTTGTACAAAATAATATAATAGGCGGTAGGGGGTGGGGAAGGAAGGCTTGTGGAGAAGAAAAGCCAGCAAGTAGTAAATTAGTTTATTGTGTTCCTAGATGCTGAATCCCCTCAGGGGATTCCCCTGCAAGTCTGTAGCTTCTGTGTGTGTGTGTGTGTGTGTGTGTGCTTTTTATTGGAGTTCTGTATTGGAGTTATAAACCCTTTAAATGAGTTGAGATCATTAGGGAAGCTCGGATGATCACTGATGAAAAAATATAACAATTAAAACAAAGCCCAGGAAGTGGGAAAGGAAGGGAGATGGTGCGTGTGCACATTAGAGACAGAGAGTGAGCGGGCGAGATATTAGCACTTAATAACAAATATTAATAATGACACGGTATCAGGTCCTAATTAAAAGTTTCTCCAAAGGGGAGGGGGGGGAAAGAGCAGGATAAATCCAGAGTGTTTGTCTGGGGAGGCTTCAGAGCAGGGATGACTAGAAGGGGTAGCAAAGGATTCTGGGAACACCCCCCTGCTGCCAAATTATTTCCTGTTCCCTCTTTGGCTTCCCCCATCCACCAGATTGGAACTTTACAGCAAAATGTCAGATAATACAGTCATCGTATCTTATGGCCCTATGGCACAAGAGCTACGAACAGACTGAATTTATTAGATTTATTTATTTATTACTACACATGAGAAGTTGGGGGCAGCCCTGAGATTACATGATCCGCAATGCCATGCAACGGTGATGCTTGGGACCACATGGCCCACGCTGCAGTGCAACTGCAAAGGCCAGGACTACGTGACCCATAGTGCAGTTCAGCTATGAAGACCAACCCCCCTGAGCAGGAATAGGACTTCCAGGATGGAATTTCTCATCGGGAAGGGTGCTGCCCAGGCCTCACCAGCAGGTTAAGGTGCATCATTCAAATTAAACTGCACCTTAAATAGACAGGATGCAACCCCGTACCCAAACCCCACAGAAAGATGTGGGAACTATACAAGGAAGTTGTGTACTGGACATTCAGGGCCAGCTCCAGCTCTGACAAATGCGGGCACTCTTTTTCAAAGGTCTACCTTTCCATCGGGGCCTAACCTTTTAGTGCAGCTTTTTCAATCTTTCTATCACTGAAAAGGAAATGTAGAGCTCCTCTGGGAAGCCATTTCCCCTTACAATACCCCAGGTATTTTCTTGGTCTTGGGCATTGTGAGGATTCTGGGGAAAACATGGTAGCTGCCACACACACACAATTATGGCAGCCCACACCGGTGGTAGCCATTTTACCCACAATGCCTCAAAATGATGCTAAATCCCCTGGCAGCCTCCATTTTCCTTCAAATTCCTCAGAACGACACTGTGTCCAGTGCATCATGGGAAAGACTATATAGAAGTTCAATTGTAGCTGCTGGAACCCCATCCTTTTTGTTTGGAAAGGCAATCATCTGTGCGGAGAACCCTGCGGGGATCTGAAACCCCAGCCAAGATTTGACACTCGGCCTGTCCAAAGCAAATAGTACCCTTCTCCCTCTGCGACTGGCAAATCTGCATGCTTGATTCTTCCCTTCCCCTTTTGCACGTCTCCAAAGACAATGCCCGCTTTTAATTATTGTCGCCCGATACTTCCCGTTATCTTAATTAACTTTGACTTTGCTGACTCTTCTGAGGGAAACGAGGACCCGACCCGATTTCCACGGGGTGCTTCGGAACGATACGCAGCCATGGTTCTTTCAGAGAGGGCTTGTACCAGACTGGGGACGGCCAGAAAGCTGTGGCCAAGCCATTAATCTTCCCTGCTCTGATATGAACGGCCAGGCAGGATAAAAGACAGCATCCTTTGGGGACAGAACCCCAAACTCCAGCGCCACTGAGACCTCTTCACTTTGGAGCGTATCTTGCTGGCTTTGCAGTGGATTAAACGATTAACCTGAACTAAGTCCTCTTCAGAGAAAAGATATTTGGCCCTTGCTGTTCTTTTCTTTCTTCCACATGTAGAGAAATGTGCCTCGGTGAGCAATTTCGGTCCTTTGGGTAGGAACAGCTAGCAGTCTTGATACACTCGGAGAAATCAGGGGCATAGAAAGAAAGCCAGGAGTTCAGCCTGTTCCGATTTTTTAAAAAATGTCCTCTGTTACTGTCAAGTTTAATGGCAAGAGGAAGGGAGATTTAAAGACAGGATATCCAGCTTTGCATCAGGAACCAAATCTCCGCTCATGGTTTCCTGTGAGGAGACAGCTTCCAAGTTAAGATGGTTCCACTTAAGACAGAGTTTTCCGGAATCAATTGTCTCACAAGTCCTGTATATGATGGCCGGGGAGAAAGTTTTAACAAGTAGTCTTCAAACGCAAGACTACAAAATGTTAGATTCCAAACCTTCTAGGATCCGACATGGGGTTATCCACCTATTGCAAGCTTCTGCGGCATACTCTAAGAGTCTTTCACACAATAATCTGTGGGTGGTGTGGAGGAAGGAAGACCTCCCCCCCACCCTGATCTCCACAGATGAGCAGATCCTCTGTTTGGGTCTGTGAGCTCACCACCCAGACGATTAGTGCAACCACTGTCTCCATTATGAGAAAAGGCAGCTGGGTTCTCCAAGGTATCCCAGAATGCTTTGTGCTCCCAGTAGACAGGCAGCCCTCATTGCACCAGCAACTCCCTTCGGCTGGGCCCCTCTAGATGCAGCACTCTATGACAAACATGGCTGCCAGCAGCTTCAGAGAAAGCGAAGTGCTGACAGTACACAGATTTGTTGATTGTTTGTTTGATTGATTGAATTTCTTTTACCACCCTATCTGAACGCTCTGGGTGGTGTAATTAAACATGTAATCCAGCCATCCTTACCTACTTCTGTGCCAACTTCCAGGGCTCCCTTTTGTGGAGTTTTTGGTTAACCAATTCCTTGATCCAGGCCGGCTTTTGAATGGTGTTTTAGATACTTCTATTCCAGTCTGGGAATAAAGGTGGGGCTTAAAAAAACAGTCAGCAGCAAGAGCACTGAAAGGAGGCGGGGCTAACAAAACAGAGGCAGAGTTAGAAAAACAGCCAGCAGCAAGAGCCCGGGAAAGCAGTCTGCACTTGCCTCTCTGTATATAACATCTATCTCATTAAACTGTTCATATTCCTGATTCCACTCCACTGCCTTGTCCTTGTATGCCACAGCTCTTTCCTCTGGATTCTTCTACACCTTTGTAGCCATTTTTGGTGGATTAAAAAAAACAAACAACCCTCCTAGACTTATATGAAAGGGTGGCAAGGAGCCGGGACCCAATCCTGATCCTGATCCCAATCCCAACATTCTGAAGGATACAAAGGACCTGAACCCAACTACTGTGTTTCCAGATCAGATTGGACCTAATCCAAACTTTGCGATCATGCACAGCCCTAGCAACATTTTGGGTAAGCCGGAATGACGAGGATTTCGGGGAGAATCCTCTTTTCTTGGATTGGATTTCATCATGGCATCTTTTCTGTCTCGTCTTGATTTGCTTTTTATCTTTTATCAGCTGTCACAGAGCTCCAGTTGTGATCACGAGGCACGGTGTTTTTTTTTAAAACAAGAGTGCCAGGATGACCTTCAGAAGAGCTTTCCATGGCGTCCCCCCCCCCGCCCCCCACCTCAGCATCAGATGTGCTTCTGCCATGGATAGCAGCAAGCTTTGCAAATCCAACCCCAGGGCTGTGTCTGACTGTAGAAAATTTCCCTTTCCGAGTCCTCCCTCTTCTCAATGTGACACGTTTGCCATGAGAAGCCTAGAAGCAAAAGTAGATATATTTACAAATGGATAAAATGTTATTTGCCTCCTGTGCATTAATTTACAGTATAATATATTCGGCCGTGCTCCAGCTTGTGGAGAAGATAGGAAATGATGTCTTCTTCCTCTCTCCTTTCATTAACAGATCATGCCCTGTTCTCATGGACAGCAGAGGAGGTGGGAAACCTGTGTCTGGACTGCACCATTTGAGATTAGAGGTTGGGTCGGCATGGTTGAACTCTTTCTCTCTCCCCTGCCCCACATGTCATGTCTGGATTGTACTATTTTAGATTACAGGTTTGGTTGCGACAGTTGAATTCTCCCTCCCTCCCTCCCTCCCTCCCTCTCTCTCTCTCTCTCTCAGTGTGTCTGGACTGTACCATTTTAAATTACAGGTTGGATTGACATGAGTGTGTGTGTGTGTGTGTGTGTGTGTGTGTGTGGACTGCACCAGGGCTGCAGAAATCCACTAGTCTACTTGTCTGTGACGAGTGAAAAATGATGCCTGACGAGTGAAAAAAGACCTGATGAGCAATGTACCAACATAGCTTGACGAGTAAAATATTTTGTCCAGCTGTTAACCTGAACCGTCAATCTTCACCCCTGGACTGCACCATTTTAGATTATTCAGACAATGGGCCAGATTCCTCTTAGACAATGCTATATTCTTGGATGAAGCCAAACCTTTGACCTGGCTGCTGGGAAGCTGGAGGAGTCTCCTATCTCCCTGGGTTTCAACGGCTTGTTCTGGGGCAGAGGAGTAAGTGAATGAGGCTTCTTTAAACAATGGTGGCCTTTTGAAATCATGAATGCAAGTTCTAGGGCCATAACGTATGACGTCTGCATTGCCTGCCACTTTGCCATAAAGAGCAAAAGGGAGTGGGGAAAATTTTTTTTGGGGGGTTACCCCCCTGGAAATGAGTTTCATAGGAAAAACCTGAAGTCACGAATATGAATACAACAGATAATTATATCCCGCTTTTCAACCAAAGTGTCCAAAGCAGTTTCCATAGATATAAATGAATGAATGAATGAATAAAATGGCTCCCTGTCCCCAAAGGGCTCACGGTCTAAAAAAAGAGAAAAGAAACAGAAGATAGGCAACAGCCACTGGAGGGAGGTTGTGCTGGGGATGGATAGGGCCAGCTGCTCCCCATTGCTCAATAAGGAGAACCGCCACTTTCAAAAGGTGCCTGGAATATTGGGTGGAGAGATTGCTCCCCTTGCTTCTGTGAGATTAAAAACAGGACCCAGATGCCCAACCCTGGATTCCTGTCCCTCTCTATCCCAGAAAACCTAGACCTTGTAGATATGTTTATGATCATCCAAATGGCTGGCAAAGAACAAGCCATAATTAAAGTGCTAATTGGAGCCTGGCCATCCATCCATGGAAGCAGCAACGAGTGGTTTTGTCTCCAACGATGACAGATGCTGGGGGACCCCCAGTCCATTGTGTGTAAAGACCCCCCTCCCCAATCTCTCCCGCTCAAGGAGGGTTCGGTGTTGACTCGCTTCTTCAAATTAACCTTTTCTAATGAGATGGAGGTGTGTGCAATTGAGTTCCAATTTACGGCGCCGATCTCTGGAGGTATGGATGTAATCTATCCCAACGGAGAGTTGTCAGGGAAGGGGAGCAAGGGAGAAGACGGCCGTGTGGATATTTTTATCCCAAAGTTGCTTAATGAAGTTTGAGACCTGTCCCGCCCCCTGCTCTCTATTTAGGGCAGTGTACACAGGAAGAGAGGAAGTTGCCATATACAGAGTCAGACCATCGGTCTACCCAGCTCAGGACTGTCTTCCCAGACTGGCAGCGGCTTCTCCAAGGCTGCAGGCAGGAATCTCTCTCAGCCCTGTCTTGGAGATGCTTCCAGGGAGGGAACTTGGAACCTTCTGCATTGTGTTTTGTGGGGGATGTTGAAGTCTGGTGGACTTGGGTGACCCAAAGTGAGGTATGATGCAGGTACAGAGGAAGCTGCTTTCAGCAGAGTCAGGCCTTGGGGTCCATCTAGTTTTGTATCGTCTGCACTGACTGGCAGCAGCTAAACAGGGTCTCAGATGGGTATTTTCCAGCCCTACCTGGGGATGTCAGGGTTGGAGCCTGGGACTTTCTGCATGCAAAGCAGATGCTCTACCAGTGAGCCAAAGCAGTGGCCCTCTACTGAGTCAGATCTGAGTCTACCTAACTCAGTATTGTCTACACTGACCGGCAGCAGCTCTCCATGGTTTCAGGCAGGAGTCTCTCGCTCCCAGACCTCCCTGGAGATTTCAGAGACCGGAGCAGGCCATCCAAACGGCCCATTAAGTTAAAGTTCTGTCTCACAATCACACCCCATAGCTACAAATAGATCTGATCTCCATTCTGGACTGGAACAGTGTGATTTTAGCCAGCAGCTACCCGAGAAGATCCAGCATCCCTTTCTCCTGCAGCCTCTTCCGTTTTTAGCAGCACTCGAAGAGAAGTCCGGTCCAAGGACGGAGGCGGCAAGGCGCAGATGATCATATTTTGACTTTTCGCTCCAGGGATGAATGTGTCTCAACTCAGCATCGATGGACCTCTTCCCCCCCCCACTTTTTTTTTTTTTTGGTGGTATACGTTCTACTTTAGGCAAAGATGATGACGGTCTAGTCTATGACAGGGTAAGGCAATCTGTCAGTGACAGGCCTGGATTCAATTGTTCAGATGCATTGAGAAAGCTGTCAGTCACCCCCTGGGTTCCAAGGTATAGTTTAACTTAATTCCAGCTAATATGCAGAAAATCTGCCTAATAGCAAGCTGTCAAGGGAACAGGGGAATAGCAGGTTCTAGAGACAAGGAGGCGACATTGCGGAAGAATCCGTGCATGCACGTCGTCAAGGTTAAGCACGCCGCCTCCCTCTGTCACATATAGTTCAGACTTTGAAAACTTTCAAAAGTGGTACTTCTGAAATTCTCCTCGTCCAAATGTCTCCCCAGATCGGGACTGGTCAAACCTTGCTCCTCCTACGGATCTTGGCCCTCCTCCGGATCTTGGCCCCCAGTCCCCAACTTTGGCCCTCATCCGGATCTTGGCCTCCAGTCCAAATCATTGGCCACTCTGGCTGGGGATGACAGGAGTGAGGAACATAGAAATGGACGTGGGACTTTTTCCATGCAAAGCAGATGCTCTACCACTGAGCCCGATCTCCAAAGAAGTGGCTGCCTACTGAGTCAGACCACTGGCCTATCTTGCTCAGTATTGTCTACACTGACTGGCAGCAACTCACTGGGGTTTCTGAAAGGGGGTCTTTTCCAGCCCTACCTGGAGAAGCTGCCAGGGATTGAACTTGGGACTTTCTGCATGCTGTAGACCCTCTTCTACTGAGCTACAGACCCACCCCATAAGGGGGATATCTATACCACGTGTAGTCACCCATCCAAATGCAAACCTTCTCTGGCCTTCTCTGTGGCTGCCCCAGGGCTTTGGAATGCACTCCCTGCAAAAAGAAGAGCTTCTCCATCTCCGATGGCTTTTTAGAAGACCCTTCAGACATGCCTGTTTCTCAGGCTTTGAACTGAAATGAATTTGAAACAGCTTAATTTACTTTTTTTTTAAACCCGGTGAAATAATCTTAACTGTTTCACTCTGTGAATTATTGTTGTTGTCTCTCCGCCCCCCCCCCATTAATGGTTTTTATTCTGTGAAAGTGATTTTTTGTTTTTTGTTTTTAGTATTGTAATTTGGAGTGTGTACACCACCTAGAGATGTATATATCAAGCAGTATCTAACTATGATTAAAAATAATAGGATTATATACATAGGATATGCATAGGATTAAATAAATACATACATAAATACATAAATACATACATATATACAATAAGGTGAACTCAGGCAAAACCTGCTCAGCAAAAGAAGCAAGCAGATAGCTATTTGTGTTCACTACTGCACAAGCAACAGTCCACCTCTCTTCTTCATATATGAAGCTGGGGTTTTGGGGTTGTTTTTTTTTAAAACTGAGTCAGACTCTTGGTCCATCCAGCTCAGTATTGCCAACACTGACTGGCAGCAGCTCTCCAAGGTTTCAGGCAGGAGTCTCTCCCAGCCCTACCTGGAGATGCTGCTGTGGATTGAACCGAAGACCTTCTGTGTGCCAAGCAGATGCTCTGCCACTGAGCTTCGGCCCGTCTCCACTGCTCTATGGCATCCACATCTCTGAGTAAAACGCAAAAAGTGACATCTAATTACTCTCGTAATTGGGCCATGAAGATACATGGGACAGTAATAGCATAGCAACATAGGAACATAGGAAGCTGCCATATACGGAGTCAGACCCTTGGTCTATCTAGCTCAGTATTGTCTACACAGACTGGCAGTGGCTTCTCCAAGGTTGCAGGCAGGAATCCCTCTCAGCCCTCCCTTGGAGTTGCCTGAGAGGGAATTTGGGACCTAGATGCTCTTCCCAGAGCGGCTTCATCCCCTGAGGGGAATATCTTACAGCGCTCACACATTAAGTCTCCCTTTCATGTGCAACCAGGGCGGACCCTGCTTAGCTAAGGGGACAAGTCATGCTTGCTACCACAAGACAAGCATGGTGGCCCAGTGTGAACTGAATGCCATTGACCTTAAGGGAATCCACTGCAAAATCCTATCTCCTTATACTACCAGGTCACATCTTCATTCCACCTACTAGTGTGTGAGTTGCTAACAGTGAAAGCAAAGATGAGTATCTTCAGGGGGTTTGGGATTCTGCCGTTTCTTAAAACGCAGTGACTCGCCACAGCTCCGCACTGGTTTTGAGCTTCTCCGAGATATCTATATCTGCAAGTGCTCTCAATTATATGGATAAGAACTCTCCCCCCACCGTCTTCTGCTCTTCACTCCTAGGCAATTGTCATTCAAAGTCTATCACACAGAGTTTCCTGAGCACCCCAGAGTAAAGTCAACTTGACTTTCAGAGAGGGGGGGAGAGAGAGAGAGAGAGAGAGAGAGAGAGAGAGAGAGAGAGTCCAGCTTCATAGGTGTAGTGGGAAGTTTGCCCTGAAGATCTGTCCCAGGAGAGATTGCAGCTTTATTTCCCAGACTTTGCATTCTTGGAAGTTCAATATCCCGTCCCTGCTCTTGGCGGTTTCTCCTATCAGGTGCCCAGTGAAAAACCGACTCTCCGCAAGTTCTTCCCTAGGGATTTCCCCCCACCTGGCTTCTTCTGCCTGGGAAAAGGGTGACCTTCAAGCCTGACGTTGCTGCTTCCTAGAACCCCGCGGAAAGGAGGCGCCACAATGACTGCTTCTTTACTTCAAGGAGAAAAAGAATAATAATGTAAACCCCCACCCCCATTCTTTCAGCCTTTCCTGCACCCGTGGCATTATGGACACACCTTCTGAAGGCAAACGGAATGAACACTCTGGAAGAGGCAGTGTGATGTGGGATGGCAGGGTGGGGGACATTGCTAGCACTGTGCACAAGGGATGCACGCCCCAAATGCTTACCCAGCAGCAATATTGTTTGGAAGAAACTGAAGGCAGTGGTGAGAGGGCATGCTCTGTACTGGAATTAAGCAGACCATCAGTGCCATCCATGGTTTAGAACTTCTCCATCACTGCCCATCCATCCTCCTAAAGCTCTCCATCAGTGCCCCTCTATCTTCAAAGGTTCTTCATCAATGCCCATCGAACAGTCTAAAGTTCTCCATCATTACCCATATATTGGTAAAGAATTCTCCATCAGTGCTCCTCTCTCTTCAAAAGTTCTCCATCATCCTCCATCACTGCCCATATATTGGTCAAGAATTCTCCATCAGTGCCCATCTGTCTTCAAAAGTTCTCCATCAGTGCCCATCTGGCATTATATCCATGAGTGCCCCTCATCGGTCACAAGTTCTCCAACAGGGCGCCTCTGCTGTTCAGCCTCCATCCTCCCCACTTCATGCGATGGCACCAGAAAGGAAGAGGGATAGAGCTGAGAGCTTTCTCCCAGTTTCCTCTTCTACTCCTTGCCCCTTCCTTCCCTTTCCATTTGCACACAGAGGGCCAGTGAAGGCCATTGTGCCGGAGGCTGGCCTTCTGCCATCTCAAAAGGGGGCTCTTCCCCAGCCCTACCTGGTGATACCAAGGACTGGACATGGGTCCTTCTTCATGCAAAGCGGGCGCTCCACCATTGGGCTATAGAAGCTCCCATGAAGTTGCCTACTGCCAATTCAGATTCTGGGTCCATCTAGCTCAATTTTGTCTACAGTGACGGTCAACAGCTCCAGGGTTTCAGATCAGGATCCTTCCCAGCCCTACTGGAAATTCTACCAAGGTCTGAACCTTGGCTTGACCACTGAGTTATTGATGCTGCTATGAAGCTGCCATCTACGGAGTCAGTTCCTTGGTCCATCCAGCTCAGTGTCGTCTGCACTGAACGGCAGCGGCTCTAAAGCATTTCAGGCAGGCGACAAGACTAGCCCTACCTGGAGATGCTGTCAGGGACTGAGCACTGGACCTTCTTCGAAATCAATTGCTCTGCCACTGAGCTATGGTCCTGCCCAACCTTAAACACTAGTGAATTTTCTTGGCAGAACTGGGGGGGGGGGGAGAGACTGAGGAGGTTTGAGCCGGAAAAGCAAGTCATAAATGGAATTGTCTTGGGCACATGATGTAGATTTCCACAGTGTGGAACTTGAAATCTTAACTCTGTAGAACTTTGGGGAGATGGTTTCCTTGCTCTTCTGCCCCAGCAAACATGCCATGGATATCAACAGGCTTATCCAGCACACCTGAGAGCATAACAGATCGCAGCTTCCAGCGAGAGAAATGATGGTTGAAGTCTCCTCCCCCCTTTCTAATTTCTCCCTCCTTTGGTGCAGCTCCGTTCTGGCTACCCTGCTAACCCCCTCAGCTGTGGACCATGACACACCGCATCCTATCAATTTGTTCCTCACCTTTTGTTATGTAAATCCCCGCCACGCAGATCTGGATGTAGCATGACGGATACAAGGATAGGATGCGTGTATCCATGGAGAGAGAGAACTTTATCCAATCTGCACGTCTAACATGAGCATGACAGACACCTCCCCCTTCTCCACTCAGGAAATCTGCTATCCACAGCCAGCAGACAACAGTTCATGAAAGGGAATGAAATGTCCTTCTAACCTGGAGGAAGCTGTAACCAGAACAGAGACTCCATTGCCAAGCAGGGCGACTCTAGCCTGATCTGGCAGAGCTCTAAGGTTTGTTTGTTTTTTAGCAATGATAACGATACACATGAGAACCTACCTGGACTTTGATCCAGAGGAGGTCCTCTTAAAAGAGGATGATACCACCACCACCCAGCTGAGACCCCCTGGTCCAACGAAAGCCCCCTAGAACTGACATAACCTTATCAGCCAGGGTTCATTGCCCCCCCTGCCGTCACAGGAACATAGAAAGCTGCCTTATACCGAGTCAGATCATTGGTCCATCTTGCTCAGAATTGTCTTCACAGACTGGCAGCGACTTCTCCAAGGTTGCAGGCAGGAGTCTCTCTCAGCACTATCTTGGAGATGCTGCCAGGGGGAACCTTCTGCTCTTCCCAGAGTGGCTCCATCCCCTAAGGGGGAGATCTTAGAGTGCTCACACTTCTACTCTCCCCTTCATATGCAACCAGGGTGGACCCTGCTTAGCTAAAGGGACAAGTCATGCTTGCTACCACAAGACCAGCTCTCTTCTCCTCTCCTCTGCATAAGGTTCCAATTTCCCTCCCTGGCAGCATCTCCAAGATAGGACTTGGAGAGACTCCTGCCTGCAGCCGCGGAGAAGCCGCTGCCAGTCAGAGTAGATAATGCTGAGCTAGATGGACCAAGGGTCTGACTCAGTATAAGGCAGCTTCCTATGTTGGTTAAAAATACAGGGGAGGGGGCTCTAGCTCAGTGATCAAGCACATGATGCAGTTGGTCCCAGGTTCAATCCTTAGCAGGATCTCCAGGTCGATCTGGGAGAGACTCCTTCCTGGAACCTTGAAGAGCTGCTGCCAGTCAGTGTAGACAATACTGGGCTCAGTATAAGGCAGCTGCCTTTGCTCCTATCAACCAGATTCTGCTGCATTGCCTTGCTACACATAATGGTTCTCTTTTCTGCCTCCCAGTGTTCAGCATGGGGCCACCATTAGTCAAGTGATGTCGGGAATTTCTGGAGCCACGTTCATAACCCACAGAAACTGTAGCTCTGTCTCCTCCTCATTTGCTGCTGTTGGGGGCTATGGGGAAGCTGTTTCAACGCACTGGGGGACTGTGGAGTGGGAGGGGGGACATCTGAGAGACTCCGTCAAAAGAATGGGACGGCCTATTGGCCATCCATCTCAGCATTCAGCCAGATCCCGATGAGAACGGTTTGGAGTAATAGGCCTATCATTTCATGTATAGAGTTTGAAAAACGATAGTCTTCAGGATCACAGCATTCTTCCTCCTCCTCTTTCTTCAGTTGTTTTTGTTTTGTGCATAAGGAGAGGGGGGGGGGGAAACTAACACAGAAAGAGGCATTGAATAGATACTTGCAGGGGGTGTATTTTTATCAGCTCACCTGTTGGAGGAGAAGCCCAGAGGTGGCAGACACCAATTGAGAAGCTGGCAGTGTTGAAAGCAGGACAATAGAGAGAGAGAGAGAGAGAGAGAGAGAGAGAGTGTGTGTTTGTGTGTGTGTGTGTGTGTGGACACTCCAGGAAACTGAGACGTCTAGAAGTCTAGAACAAAACTGAACTAGTTGTTATGTGGCTGTTCAGAGGACGTGTGTTACTCGTGACTGGAGGTTCAAGAAAGCCCCTGGCCTGTTCTAAGAGGAAAATCTTAGCCCCGCGTGGAAATGCCCAGGATTGAACCAGAGACCTTCTGTGTGCATTCTCCCTTTTTAAAGCCATCAAGATCGGTGGCCACCACCACATCCAGCAGCAGCAAATTCCACAGTTTAACTACACGCTCTGTCAAAAAGTACATAGGAACATAGGAAGCTGCCATATACTGAGCCGGACCATTGGTCTATCAATAGCTCAGTATTGTCTGCACAGCCTGGCAGCAACTTCTCCAAGGTTGCAGGCAGGAATCTCTCTCAGCCCTATCTTGGTGATGCTGCCAGGGAGGGAACTGGGAACCTTCTGCTCTTCCCAGAGCAGCTTCATCCCCTGAGGGGAATCTCTTACAGGGCTCACACTTTTGGTCTCCCTTTCATATGCAACCAGGGCAGACCCTGCTTAGCAAGGGGACAATCCATGCTTGCTACCACAAGCCCAGCTCTCCTCCCTTTCGTCTGTCCTGAATTTGGCTTCATTTAGCTTCCACCGATGACCCTGGGTTCTTATATTATGAGAGCAGGAGAACACCTTCTCTCTGTCCACTTGATCCACACTGTGCACTGTTTTATGCACCCTTGCTAGCCTGCTTTCTAAACTAAGCTAATGAAGATGGGAAAACCCTGGCTGAGGCTATGGAATAGAGGATAGAATGGGGATGGGTCTCCTTTGTTCTGCTCCCCACAGGACTATCTGGGAGTCACTTCCTTTTATCCTCTCTCCAGCAAGCAGCCATGAAGAAATCTTAAAATCTGAGCCGTCAGTGCCAGTTATGGCTTCTCCGGTTCCCATGTGCTCTTTATGAATGCATCCAACTCTGAGAGCCAAGAGAATATTGAGAGGAGAGCTGGTCTGGTGCTAGCAAGCCTGATTTGTCCCCTTAGCTAAGCAGGGCCCACCCTGGTTGCAAATGAAGGGGAGACTTGATGTGAGAGCACTGTAAGATATTCCCCTCAGGGGATGGAGCAGGTCTGGGAAGAGCATCTAGGTCCCCAGTTCCCTCCCTGGCAGCATCTCCAAGATAGGTCCGAGAGAGACACCTGCCTGCAACCTTGGAAAAGCCGCTGCCAGTCTGGGTAGACCATACTGAGCATGATGGGCCAATGGTATGACTCAGTATACAGCAGCTTCCTATGTTCCTAATAGGAATGTCCTCTCTTGCCTTCCAGCTGCCTTTCCTCCTGTTATGAGAACAGCCGAGAAGAGGGGACGTAATTGCATCGCAACCGATTTCTGACGGGGAATCCTGAAGCCTCCAGAACAGACGCTGATCTGCTCTAAACCGCCAGCACCTGCGGACGATCTGCTTTCCAAAGTCAATGCCGAAAAGGTGCGTTTTATGTAAACATTAGCAGGCCTCGTCTGCTGGGTCCAAAGCCATTTCTCTCCTAAATCTCGCCTTTATGGCTTTGTTATGGAAGAGAAAAGTCTCATAAAACAGCTCTGGGTAGACGTTAGTGCGCCGCGTGGCAGCAGAGGCGGCGAGGAAGTGGGGAGCTGGTGCGAGAGCATGTTTAACGCGTGAGTTATAATATGTCAGGGGCCCCATGTTAACGATCCGAAGGCCCTCTTCCAGCTCCTTTAAGGTTAATCAAGTCGGCATTTGTGTCAGGTGGAATGTCTAATTAAAATGATGGACGGGGCGCAAACGCCTTCTGGCAGAGGAGGCAAATGGCACGCAGAGGCAGCCTCGGTGCCATATTGGTTTAGAAAAATCAATACGACGAGCTCATTTCATCCCCCCGTATCTGCGCATTTGCCATTCAGAAGCTCATTTGAAAAGACGCCAACTGGCTGCCTCGAGAAAAGGGCCGCCTGTCCTTCGGAGGGGTGCGGGGCTCCTCTCGCAGAGGGGTGTCCGACGACGGGCCACCCAATGGTCTGGGATTGCATCTCGCATCAACCCGAGGCACAATGGGCCACTAGGTAGGTAGGGAAGATGGGCGTTGTAGGCCAACAGGGGGCATAGCTCTGTGGCACTGCATTTAGAGTGTACACAGGTTCCATCCCTGGCAGCATCTCCAGGTAGGGCTGGGAGAGACCCCTGCCTGAAACTTTGGAGAGATGCTGCCAGGCAGAGGAGACAATACAGAGCTAGATGGACCAGTGGTCTGACTCGGTGTTAGGCAACATCCTATATTCCTCTCTTCAGGAGGGCTGCAGTTGGAAACCCCTGAGAATAGAGATGCAGACCTGCTTCCACGAATGTCTAGGAAACCCTCGGAGAAATTTGCTCTTGCCTCATATCGTGCCCTTTTATCATTCGCAGATGTGCAGTTGGGGAGGGACCATGACATTTGCTTCAATCACTTGGTGTGAAGTTTCCAGACCAACTGAGAAATTTATCAAGTGTGATGAGTGCATGGCTGCCGGACTGCAACTCCCATCACCCCCAGGCACAATTCCCAGTACCCATGGCTGGTGGGAGTTGTAGGCTAACATCTGGAGGAGGGTCGCAGTTCGACATCCCTGCTCTAGCAGCAAAGGAAGGTAGTAAACCTGTTTTCAGATATAACTGGAAACCCCTCTGAGAACTGTGTCTTGTCTTATAGAAACTGACTCCATTATCTCCCCATGAAAATTCTCAGATGTCTCCAGCGGGATGGGATTGCGGCATTCGCTTCGAATTTCCCGTGGTGTGCCATTCCCATGCCAACTGAGAAAAGCATCTTGTGTTATAAACACACTGGTTTGGGCTCCCCCTGGAACATTCTCAGTTATTTCTACTTAGGAAGAACCCCTGACCTTCACTCCAAAAATGTTGACCTGTTGGAAATTTGATTCCCCAGAAGCTGCATTTAATTTAAACCAGTTCCCACCAAAACTCAGTCTGGCAGGAACATGGATTCAGGACGGACATTGGTTGAGATGTTTTCCTAGGAAGCCCTTTTGGCTGTGGGATCAGCATATCAGGACTAGCTCCAGGCTTCAGGGGGTCCTGGGGAAACTGCCCTTCTTTGGTTCTACCCACCTAGGAGAGTTCTCCGCCACCTCCACACAAAGGCTGTGGAGAAAGAGATGGTCTCAGAAATCAGCAGTAAAAGTTTTCTAAACTGCCTGTCATTGCCAGCCGTTGGAATTGAATTCTGTTTGAGCTGGTGCCTTCACCGAAGCAAGGATTTCCGTGCCAGCAAAAGATCCCCAGAGGGATGCAGACGTTGGACAGCTCCAAGGAGAGCACAAATTAGGCAAAAGGGTCAGGACCATGGAGAGCTCTCAGCAAGATCAAGGAAGAGACTACTTTCCTAAGAAATTCTGAGTGTCTGCACTGCAGCTGAGCAGGTGTTCTGATTTTTAGCACCCCTTAAAGGTAAAGTATGCTGTCGATTTCGACTCCTGGAGCCCACAGAGCCCCGGGGTTGTCTTTGGTAGAATACAGGAAGGATTGACCATTGCTTCCTCCCACACAGTATGAAATGATGCCATTGAAACATCTTCCTATATCGCTGCACCCCTTAAAGGGTGCACGATATAGTACCAGCAGGAATCTGAACCAGCAACCTTCTGGTCGTTAGTCAAGCATTTCCCCACTGCGCCACTTAACTTTTGGAGGCGGAAAAAAACTTTGGAAGCATCCAATGCAAAACAAGAGACAAGATTGCTGGTCTTGTGGTAGCAAGCATGGATTGTTCCTTTAACAAAACAGGGTCTCCCCTGGTTTGCATTTGGATGGGAGACTACATGTGAGCACTGGAAGAAATGGGGCCGCTCTGGGAAGAGTACTTGCAGGCTTGCATGCAGAAGCTTCCAAGTCCCCTCCCTGGCTGGCAGCATCTCCAAGACAGGACTGGGAGAGACTTCTGCCTGCAGCCTTGGAGAAGCTGCTGCCTGTCTGGGTAGACAATCTTGAGCTAGGTGGACCAAGGGTCTGACTCAGTATATGGCAGTTTCCTATGTTCCTAAAATTTCAAGGTGCTGGCAAGCATTTATTGGAGCCCAATGTGTTTCAGCCACAACAGGCTTTCTTCAGGGGCAACGGTTCCAAAGAGAATGCTAAGAAGTGGTCCTTTACCTTCTCACAAGCTTTGTGAGCAAGAAGCTGTCTTATACCAAGTCACACCATTATTCCGTCTAGCTCAAGACTGTCTACACTGACCAGCAGTGGCTCTCCATGGTTTCAGGCAGGAGTCTCTCCCAGCCCGGCCTGGAGATGCTGCCAGGGATTGAACCCGGGACCTTCTGCTTGCAAAATAGATACTGTACCACTGAGCTAATGTATTTTATGTTCAGGACAACCCATCGTGGACAGTAAGATGGTCTCGATGGACCACTGATGACCTTCCATCTTTAATGCTATGAATCTGTCTACAGTCTGGAATTTTGTCGCTTGGGTCGCAGACAAGACCAGCATTGTATGTGGATTTTCTTCTCCTGTGGCTTTTAAACACAGCAATGACGGAATCCTGCTGAAAGCCTTAAAAGCTGGAATTAATTTATGGGTGACAGTGATTAAAAGAGAAAGTGAGATGAGATGGAAATTAAGGAATCCATCTGTATTGCCAAGATTCCATTACGATTATAAAGAGAGAGAAATTAGCATTGCGGGTGTCAGAGGCAATCTGGTGTCTTCTTCAAAACAGGCCCGTCCCACGTGCGAAACCTCCTGAGACGGACGGATGGGGAGGCTTTCTAGATGATTCACTTGCCCTTATGATTGATTTGATTTGATTTAAAACATTTCTATACCGCCAGATTCGTGTGCCTGGGAGGGGTTGCAGGTTCAATTGCTTCACTTGAAGAACCTGCCCATTTAAAAGCCTTCGGGTTGCACAACCAATGAAAAAAAATTGAGGCTCTCCAAGGTTGCAGGCTCAGGCGTCTTTCCCAGGCCTATCTGGAGACGCTGCCAGGGACTGAACCAGCAACCTTCAGCGTGCAAAGCAGAGGTTCTACCACTGAGGTAAGGCCCCATTCCCTGTATCCACCCTGCCCTCCTCACTTGCATAGGAACAGAGGAAGTTGCCTTCTACTGAAACAGCTTATGGGAGCAGCTTTTATGTGCGGGCGGGCGGGGGGGGGGAGAGGTGCAATGAGCAAAGAAAGGTGTTGACTTGGGGGTGAAGAATACGCAGGCCAGCCCTGAGTAGGAGGAATAGGATTTCTTTAAGGGATGATTTCTTTAAGGGTAGATTTTCCCCAAGGGCCCTGGTTGTTCCATGATCCAATGTTGTCTGTGTACTAAGAAGGGAAGGGGAGCTGGTCTTGTGCTAGCAAGCATGAACTGCCCCCTTGGCTAAGCAGGGTCCACTCCGGTTTGTATTTGAATGGGAGACGACATGTGAGTGCTGAAAGACATTCCCTTTAGGGGATGGGGCCACTCTGGGAAGAGCAGAAGGTTCCCTCCCTGGCAGCATTTCCAAGAGAGGGCTGAGAGAGTCTCCTGCCTGCCACCTTGGAGAAACCGCTGCCAGTCTGTGAAGACAATACTGAGCTAGACAGACCAATGGTCTGACTCAGTATACGGCAGCGTTCTATGTTCCTATGGTGTGAGCCTTGGGTTAGTTATTTATTTTTAATTCTTCCCTCCAAATAAATAAAGTTTTCTTGGAGTCCACGCTAATCCCTTGCCTGCAGCCTGACATCTAGGCCTCTTCGGCACTGGTGCTGCTCTCCGATTCCCAGTTCTGAGGATTTCCTCCCACTCGGCGTCAGCTTCTCAATGTCATCCATCTCGTCTCTAGGCAACAAAGCATTTGCGCATAGGTGTGTGTTGTAGCGGCGTGCGCTCCATGCAGAACCCTACACCCACGGATCACTGCGCAGTTCTAAATTCTGCCTCAAAAAGCTCTGGAATAAAGATTTGCTGGATTTGGGAGGCAGGATCTCGGATTTCAGGCTGCAGGCTTTATAGCCCAGGGCTACGGACGGGCGGTACAGTCAACAGCATGGTAGTGTCGATGAATAAAGCCACACCTTTTCTGGATTTGGCCCAATGCCCGGCCTGGGGAATTGAAAAGTCTATGTCCCTGCCTTCCAGCAGAGCTTGTGAGGGGTGGAGAGCTGGTCTGGTGGTAGCCAGCATGAATTGTCCCCTTTGCTAAGCAGGGTCTGCCTTGGTTTGCATTGGGATGGGACCTGTGTGAGCGCTATCTGCTGCAAGATCTTCCCCGTAGGGGATGTGGGGTGGCTCAGTGATGTTGCAAGTGGAAGGCCCCAGGTTCATTCCCTGGCATCTCCACATAGGACCGGGAGAGAGTCTTGCCCAGAACCTCGGAGAGCTGCTGCCAGTCAGAGTAGGCAGTACTGAGCCAGATGGATCAAAGTCTGACTCTGTATAAGGCAATTAGGGGCTGTAGTTCAGTGGCAGAACATCTGAAGGTCCCAAGTTCAATCCCTGGCAGCATCTCCTGGTAGGGGTCGGAAAGGTAGAGCTGGTCTTATGGTAGCAAGCATGACTTGTCCCCTTTGCTAAGCAGGGTCTGCCCTGGTTTGCATTTGAATGGGAGACTTGAAGTGTGAGCCCTGTAAGATATTCCCCTTAGGGGATGAGGCTGCTCTGGGAAGAGCATCTAGGTTCCAAGTTCCCTCCCTGGCAGCATCTCTGAGACAGGGCTGAGAGAGACTCCTGCCTGCAACCTTGGAGAAGCCGCTGCCAGTCTGTGAAGACAATGCTGAGCTACATGGACCGATGGTCTGACTCAGTATACGGAAGCTTCCTATGTCTGACTTGACCCCTGATCTTCCCTTGCACACCCTCGGTCAATACAATTCTCATTTTCAGCCTTTCAGGTATCTTGAGATTGGCATTCTTCCTCTACCTAAAGGCAGGAGACCTGTGGTGGGGGTGATCGGTTATGGGGCAAATCTCCTTTGGGATCCTACTAAATGTGTGGGCCACTTTCTGGAGCTGTACACAGAGCTGGATGCTTTGGGTCAGCGTTCCACATGGCAGCAAGTTGACGTTTTGATTTAAAACCCAGTTTTATTTTGAAAAGAACTTATATTGGAGATTTTCCTCTGAGCTTTCATGAAAAGATTGCCAGAACATTAGCAATAATTAGAAAACAGCATGCAAAAGGCTGAAGGGTTAGATGAGGCTCTATATATTATGGGGATGGGCAATGAACAGGTTACAAGAAAGCCTAATCTCGGCAAAATTGGCACATTGTATTTGCTGGAGAGGAGGACAGGGAGGAAATAATTTCTTTGGGAATCAGCACCTATTTATTGCATCTTGGAAAACTCAAACTCACAATGTCATGGATTGTGTCAATATATTCAACCTGTAATGGTTGTTACATGGTGATTCATGTGCAGATTTAAAACGAGAAATACATGGGCCATGAAACAAGGCTCATCCAAAGAAATACTGAGGTGGGGAGACATAGGAACGTAGGAAGCTGCCTTCTACTGAGTCAGACCCTTGGTCCATCTAGCTCAGGATTGTCTGCACTGACAGGCAGCAGCTCTCCAAGGTTTCAGAGAGGAGTCTCTCCCAGCCCTACCTGGAGATGCTGCCAGGGATGGAACCCGGGACCTTCTGCATGCAAAGCAGATGCTTTCCCACTGAGCTACGGCCCCATCCTGTAAATGGGCTCCATGGTATCGTTTCATACGTTTGTATCGTTTCATACGTATCAACATTTTGTTTCAACAACATCGTATTATATCAATATCGTATCATTGTATCGTTTCAACCTAGTGTTTCATATGTTTGCATCATTTCATTTGCAGAATGCCGAAATCGCTCATATTAAATGACATTAACCAGAGATGCGAGGATTGAACCTGGGGTCTTCGGCATGCAAGGCATGTACACTCCCTCTGAGCCATAGCAGTACAAGTTGCCAGGATTCATAATCCAATTACGGGGATTACAGACCTTGGCAGCATCTCTGCATACGTGGGTGAAGAATCTTCAGGTGATGAGACGGATGGAGGTATAGAGATGTGTGAAACCAGCCCAGTCCTTTGATGCTGCCTCTAAGGTATCCATCAAGGTCTTTACTTTTCTCACGTCCTCCACAAGAGACAAAGTCACACGAGAAGCCCAAGTCAAGTCAGCTCAGTACATCTCCATTTTTTTTAAAAAAATCATGCCAGCTTCAAAAGCAGAATAAGACAAGCTTTGCATGCTGAAGGTCCCAGAGTCAATCCCTCGCAGCATCTCCACGTCGGTTTGAGAAAGATCCCATTGTGAAACCTTGGAGAGCTGCTTCCAGTCAGTGTGGACAATACTGAGCTTGGCGGAGCAAGGGTCTGACTCAGTCAGCAGCATGAGCATCGATTATGAAATTGACACCTAGGTCTGATTCAGTATAAGGCATCGTCCTGTGTCCCTATGCAACCATCTGCCCTGCCTTCCTCTTCTAGGGATGTGCAAACAGGTTTGACACTGAACCTGCTAGCAAGATAATGCTCAGGATCATCCAATGTAGATTAGAGCCCTACGTGGAAAGGGAAATGCCGGGTGTACAAGCTGGTTTCAGAAAAGGCCGAGGAACAAGAGACATCATTGCTGATGCACGCTGGATAATTGAGAAAGCCAAAGAATTCCAGAAAGAAGTCAATATGTGCTTTATTGACTACAGAAAACCTTTGATTGCATCAGCCATGTCAAGTTGTGGAATATCCTTAGGAAAATGTGCATCCCAGAACATCTCATTGTTTTCATGAGAAACCTATAGACAGGACAGGAAGCCACAGTCCTGACGGAACATGGTGAAACAGACTGGTTCCAGATTGGCAAAAGAGTAAGACAAGGCTGTCTATTTTCTCTGTATTTATTCAACTTATATGCTGAACATATACTGAGAGAAGCTGGATTGGAAGAAGATGAGCCTGGTTTTAAAGTTGGAGGAAGAAACATCAATAACTTGCACTATGCTGATAATACCACTCTGAGAGCCAGCGTGGTGGTTAGAGCGCTGGACTAGGAGAGGGGAGACCCGAGTTCAAATCCCCATTCAGCCATGATACTTGTTGGGTGTCTCTGGGCCCGTCACTTCTCTCTCAGCCTAACCTACTTCACAAGGTTGTTGTGAGGAGAAACCTAAGTATGTAGTACATGGCTCTGGGCTCCTTGGAGGAAGAGCAGGATATAAAATGTAAATGTAAATAAATAACTGAGAATGCGGATGATCTGCAAACTCTTGTAATGAAAGTCAAGGAGCACAGTGAAAAAATGGGACTACAACTAAATGTACAGGAGAATAAACTAATGATGACAATGGGTACAGCAACCAGTCTCAGAACTGATAATGAAGACATTGAAGTGGTGGAGAGCTTCTGCCTTTTAGGATCGACCGTCAACAGTCAGGGATCCAGCAGTCAAGAAATATGCTGCAGACTAGCACTTGGTAGGTTCGCAATGAAGGCCTTGGAAAGGATATTTAGATTGTTCAGACAATGGTTTCCCTATGACACTGTATGGATGCGAAAGCTGGACTTTGAAGAAGCAAGATAGAAAAAGCATTGATGCTTTTAAACTTGGGTGCTGGAGAAGACTTTTGAGGAGACCATGGACAGCCAGGGAAACAGACCAATGGATCATCGAACAAATCAAAGCAGAATTTCCACTCAAGACACAAATGACCAGGCTCAAACTATCCTGCTTTGGACACATTATGCGAAGACCCAGCTCCCCTGAGAAGTCCATCATGCTGGGAAAAGTGGAAGGAAAGAGAAGAAGAGGACGACCAGCAGCCAGGTGGATGGACTTGATGACGACAGCAATGAATGCACCACTGAGAGATCTTCATGGCCAAGTTGAAGACAGATCTTCCTGGAGAGAATCTATTGATGTGGTTGCAAAGAAATGACATCGACTTGACGGCATTTAATCCATCATTCAAGGCTAATCTGAAGGGAGTGTGGCTCAAGGGCAGGGAATCTGGACTGCAGTTCTGGGGGTGGTTGCTTGCTTTGCATGCAGAACTCCCCAGCAGTAATTTGAGGTGGGCTACAGAAGGGGCAAAGTGTGTTTCGGAGTGGGCAAGCTGCGTCTCCCATAGTTGATTTCTCAAACATGAATGGGGGGTGGCACGTCAGGGAGCATGCTCCTTGTCTGTGGGAGGAGAGCCAGTCGGAGTGGCAAGGATGACTTGTGCCTCTTTGCTAAGCAGGGTCCACCCTGGTTTGCATTGGAATGGGAGACTACATGTGTGAGCACTGGAAGTTATTCCCCTCAGAGGATGGGGCCGCTCTGGGAAGAGCATCTGAGGTTCCCTCCCTGGCATCGCCACACAGGGCTGAGAGAGACTCCTACCCATCATTGTTGTAAGCTGCCGTAAGCAGTAGTGCACTGGAGGGGCGGGGTGTACATATTTTAAATAAATAAATACATAAATAAAAACCATTAGCAAAGCAGACAATTCATGTTTACTCTCACAAGGCCAGATCTCCTGCCGTTCCTCCCGCTTGGCCTAAATGACATTCTTATTTCCTTCCAAGCGCCATTCTCAGAATTACTCATCGTCACCAGCTCTTAAAATACGTGTCTGCATTCCATGATGTCATAGAAGCTCAGCCAATCACTGACTGGACTTGGGGGAGGGAGCATGGCCTGTAGGCAGACCACATGTTAACAGCCAATGTATTGCTCAATATGTAGAAGCGACTGAAGAGAACGGAAGGGAAAAGGAACGGATGCTTGGCGCAGACGAATTTTTTTTTTTAAAGGCACAGCCCCACAATCTGATTCCTTTGTGTGTCTTTGTGCAAGTTTAAGAATGCAGCAGAAAAAGCCCACAAGTTATTGGCACGGGAGGGCAGGAGGGAATCTCATCAGGAAGGATCATTAAAGTGTGAAGGTTGATTTGCTCATGATACAGACGGGATGGCTGGCCAGGAGCATATGGGGAAGCGGCTGATTGCATCAGAGCTGCCAGTGGAGGAAGATTTGCCAGAGAACTACAAATCTAAGAGCCGGCTTCGCATGCAAATGAGATGAAATATTACGGGAAGAAGCGGGTTTGCATTCCCATCGATCTTCTCGCTAAGCAGCGACAGACATGGGAAGGGTGCAATGCAAAAAAGGGGGCATGCTGCTGCCTCTCTCATCAGAGCAGAACAAGTTTCTAGTCCCTGTGGATGCTGAGTGTTCTACTCCCAGCAGACACTGGGGCAGGTTCTAGGAAACAATGCCCGGATCAGCAGGAGAGAAGTAGCTGGAACATGAGATTTAGGTGGGAAGACCCTGTTCTGCCAGACAGGGGGAGCTGGTCTGGTGGTAGCAAGCATGACTTGTCCCCTTAGCTAAACAGGGTCTGCCCTGGTTGCATATGGATGGGAGGCTAGAAGTGTGAGCGCTGTAAGAGATTCCCCACTGGGGATGGAGTTGAGCCGCTTTGGGAAGAGCACTTTGGTTCCAATTCCCCTCCCTGGCAGCATCTCCAAGACAGGGCTGAGAGAGACTCCTGCCTGCAACCTTGGAGAAGCTGCTGCCAGTCTGGGAAGACAATCCTGAGCTAGATGGAACAAGGCTCTGACGCAGCAGGCAGCAGCTTCCTACGTGCCTAACATTTCTCACAGCGGAAAATAGGGACATCCAGTCCAACTCTCATCAGCTTCCAACCCTCCATCGATCATTGTTTTAAATTGTTGTGATGTTTTAAACTTTGTTTCTAATCGGGGCTGTTTTATTGTAAACCGCCCAGAGATGTGAGTTTTGGGTGGTGTGTAAACATGTTAAATAAATAAACAAACCCTCCATATGGCTGAATCTCTACTCTCCTTGCTGTATTTGTTTGCTCTGAGGCTGTTTCTCTCCCACATTTAAATAAAAATAAAAGGAAGTGTGTGTCCTTTTGGATAAATATACACCCTGCACTCTACGATGCTGACAGTTCCAAAGGTATTCAAACAGCTCCAGAAACCTTTGCTGCCTGAGCAATGAAGCACCTGTTAACGGGCTGGCTCCCCTTTATTTAGCAGTGTGGGAGCAACAGGCTTGGTTCTGCATCTTACATCATGGGCAGTGCTATATCCTGGCACCCTTTCGGCGCCCCCCCCCAAACTGACGCCCTAGGTAACCACCTAGTTCTGCCTAGTGGGCAGGCCGGCCCTGAGAATGGGCACTGCCCTTGGAGAGGATTGCGGATGCATATAGAGAGAGCAAGACTGAGAGACCCAAAGGACACACAAGGGGCGGAAATTCTTTTGACTGTTCTTTCCCCTGAATCGGGGCTTTCTAAAGGTAACCCTGGCCCAACCAACCACGAGCAGAGATCATGTAAATGAGCACAGCAAAAGGAGAAAAAAGAGAGGCAGTTCTCTCTGGAGGCTTGACAAGGAAGGGGCCAGACATTGTAACAGCATCCTGAGCACGGGGAGAGAAAAAAAATTAAAAACAAGGGCCGCTTAACAAACAAGAACATGTGTCTGCATCTATTAACATTTCCAGCGTGGATTTAATTCTCGGCAAACGCTGCTGCCGACACAGAGCCCGGTGTGCCATGCAAAACCTCTCGTTAAGTTTCAGAGAAGCCATCTCCCCTGTGCGTCCTCCTGGGGAATCTTCAAACAGATTCCATAATCTCACTGATAAATGGCTCTTTTGCAGAATGCTATTTACATGCTGCCACCAAAACAAAAAAATGGCAAGATTCATTCTCTCTCTCTCTCTCTCTCTCTCTCTCTCTCTCTCTCTCTCTCTCTCTCTCTCTCTCTCTCTCCTTCCTTTCCTCCTAGCCTAGGATTCCTTGTGAGACAATGGCCATGGAAGCATAGGAAGCTGCTGTCTACTGAGTCAGACCCTTGGTCCATCTAGCTCAGTATTGTCGACACTGACTGACAGCAGCTCTCCAAAGATTCTACCCTCAGATATGCAGAACTTTCTCAGAATTTCAGTTTCAGGTGGTGCCTTCTGCCAGATTGGAAGGGCGATATATTTGGGTATTCCACTGACTGAACGGACATGTATTTATGGCTGTGACCAGACTGAAGATATTATTATTTGTTGTTCTGTCCGCTGTATACAGACCCACGGAAGAAATTCCTGGTGCCCATCCTTCAACAGTTCCCTGATATATCATCTTACGAGGCAATTGAGGAATTACTGCGCCATGATGATCCACCTGTAATGTATTCTATCCCCTCATTTGCTGCTGCAGCAAGGAAGTTACGAACCTCTTTTATTTTAAGCAACCGGGAATGTTGATTTTATGGATTTTAAGACCTGTCGCCTTTTTCAAGACACTTGGTTTGGGCTGTATTTATTTGATCTCACTGTATTTTGTTTAGATGCAATACTGAATGATTGAGACTCTCTAAAGATCCAGGCAGGCGTCCCTCCCAGTTCTACCTGGAGATGCTGCCAGGGATGGAAGCTGGGACCTCCTGCATGCAAAGCAGATGCTCTTCCCCTGAGCTATAGCCCTTTTGCAGGCATATGGTACTGCCTCCGACTGAGTCAGACCCTTGATCCATCGAGCTCAGGATTGTCTGCACTGACTGGCAGCAGCCTTCCAAGGTTGCAGGCAAGCGCCTCTCTCAGCCCTACCTGGAGACGCTGCCAGGGATTGAAGCTAGGGCCTTCTACATGCAAAGCAGATGCTCTACCACTAAGCCATAGATGTCCCCGTCTTATCCCGAGTCAGACCAATGGCCCATCTAGCTTTACACTGACTGGCAGCAACTCCCCAGGATTTCAAGCAGTACCTGAAGTCCTGCTTGCAGAGGCCACCGGGGCTTGAACCTGGGACCTTCTGCATGCAAAGCAGATGTTCTCTCAAGGTCCCTACCTCATATGTGAAGTTGGTCTCTGCTGAGTCAGACTGCTGGTCCACCTAGTTCAGTATTGTCTGCACTAACTGGCAGCAGCTCTCCGAGGTTGCAGGCAGGAGTCTTTCCCAGCCCTACCAGGAGATGCTGCCAGGAATGGAACCTGGGACCTTCTGCATGAAAAGCAGATGCTCTAGCCCTGAGCTAAAGCCCCATCCCCTAGGAGGGGAGAAGGAGGAGGAGAAATGCACTATAAGTAGTGAAGGAGCAGGAATTGGCCAGGAACAGGCACATCAAATTAAGGATTCCTGGTAAATAGATACAGCTGTACTGAAGGGAATAACAGTGAATAAATGTGATCATCAATAATATTTTTGATATGGAAATGAATCCAGCAGCAGCAGCTGGCGTAAATCTTTGCTGGGGTGAGGACTCTTGTCCAAAGACACCCGTCTGGCTGCAATCTAACCTGCAAGGAAGCCCATCCGAACACAGTAGGGCTTACTTTTGAGAAAGCGTGCTTACTATCAGGCTGCAAGTCTTCAGAGTCATGGACTTTTCTCTCTCTCTAGTGTTGAATTGTCACTAAGAGCAGGTGAGGGGGATAAGCCTATCCTACATCTGGGATGGAACCTAGGCAGCTGCCATCGACTGAGTCAGACCATTGGTCCATCTAGCTCAGTAGTGTCTTCACAGACTGGCAGCGACTTCTCCAAGGCTGCAGGCAGGAATCTCTCTCAGCCCCATATTGGAGATGCTGCCAGAGAGGGAACCTCAGATGCTCTTTCCAGAGCGGCTCCATCCCCTAAGGGATGGCGCCTACATCTTACACATGTAGTCTCCCATTCAAGTGCAAACCAGGGGGGGTCCTGCTTAGCAAAGGGGACAATTCATGCTTGCTACCACAAGACCAGCTCTCCTCCCTAATGGAAGAGATGCCATACTGCGGATTCTAGGGAGGGCTTTCCATGATGGAACCCTCCCTGCAACAAGGGGGTTCACTTCTTACTGGCATGCTCGAGTTTATTCATTTATTGTTGAAACTCAGAACCAATGAGTACTATGAGTACCAGTACTATGAGTACCAACTAGTAACTATGAGTACTATGTGTACTCAGTACCAATGAGTACTAATGAAACTCAGTACCAACTAGAACAAATATATATATATATATAGAGAGAGAGAGAGAGAGAGAGAGAGAGAGAGAGAGAGAGAGAGCTGTCTTAAGAAAAAACATTTGAAGAAATAGTTTTAGCAAAAAGCCTGGGCAAGTTGGTGTGCTTGCTCAGGATCTCATTTGAGGACCAGGCAAAAAGCTAATTACTCTGCTGGGATGGGAAAGCATTGTTAAAAGAGGATAAGGAGAGTGATGCAAAGAAGCCTGATCTAGCCTCTACAGATTTTAATTGAAAGTCTTTAGTCTGATCTATGAATACTGCCCCCCGCCCCCATTTGGAGCAAGAAGTCTGATCAATGCACACGCATAAACACAAACACCCCTCCAATTTGCTCCTGCCAACCAAGGAAAAGAATTCACAAGCTCCCTTGCTCTCTCTGCATTAAATAGATTGGCCCCACACTCTGGGCACCTCCAACCAGCTGCAGGGCGGAAGTATCAGGTCACAGAACCGCCTCCTCCACCCCCACCTGGCCAAGCATCTGGGTTGGTGAGCGAAGGAATAGGATCATTATCCATTAATGGGCAAGTCAATTACGAGGCTGCCATTGCAGAATGCTTTCCGATTACTCTAATTAGCCAGTGATTGCATTATCCCATTCAGTGGTGCGATGCAGGGCAGCCTTTTTGCTCCACAGGGCCTTGGTGTCTCTTCTCCTCCCTTTGCTGTCTTAGGAACATAGGCAGCTGCCATATACTGAGTCAGACCATTGGTCTATCTAGCTCAGTATTGTCTTCACAGACTGGCAGCAGCTTCTCCAAGGTTGCAGGCAGGAGTCTCTTTCAGCCCTATCTTGGAGATGCCACCTAGGAGGGAGCTTGGAACCTTCTGCTCTTCCCAGAGCTGCTCCATCCCCTGAGGGGAATCTCTTCCAGTGCTCACACTTCTAGTCTCCCATTCAAATGCAACCAGGGCAGACCCTGCTTAGCTAAGGGGGACAAGTCATGCTTGCTTCCACAAGACCAGCTCTCCTCTCCATAGCTCTCCATCTCCAAGATTAGAGTTTGTGGAGATGATCCTGCCTGAAATCATGGAGAGCTGCTGCCAGTCAGTGTAGACAATCCTGAGGACTATCACATTTGGACAAAATTGGGTAGAGTTGCAGTGAGTAACACACAGGGGCACCTCAATGGCATAGTTGGTGATGGTGTCATCCACACCGATTCAAGATGGCGGACACGTAAGCCTTTGAAACGCAAGTGGGTTAACTTGTGAACTGCTTAACTGATTTGAACCAAATTGCTGCATCTTTAGAGATACTTCAGTGGCGTAGTTTGTGATGATGTCATCCACCCCAATCCAAAATGGTGGATGTGTGAACTTTTGAAGCACAAGTGCACTAACAAGAACTGTCTACGCGATTGGAACCAAATTAGGTAAAGTTGTAGTGGGTGACACACCAGGACACCTCAGTGGTGTCGTTGGTAATGATGTCATCCACCCCAGTCCAAGATGGCGGATGCACGAACATTTGAGGTGCAAGAAATCTAACTTGTGGACCTGGATTTGCACCAAATTTAGTCCACATGTAGAGACAGTGAAAGGAAAGCAGGCTGATTAGTTCATACTAGAACAACTTGCCTAAAAAGGGAATGAATTCAAGACAAAGTTGTACCCCAGAATTTCTCATCAATTGTCCCTGACTTCCAATCTTTTGCCTCCAACTCGACTTTACCCACTCCTGAGAGCTGTCTTTCCACCAATGACCTCTCCTCCTGGTCCCCCTCTTGCAGTCACTTCAGCCCTTCCATATGTATCTGTGCCGACTCAGGTAATTGCTTTTAGATGGGCATAATTAAGAAGCCATTAGTATTGAGTTCCATCACAGCTCACACCTTGGTCTCCATTTGAGTGGGGAAAACGGGAGATGAAGGTAGGGCCGCCATTCAGAGGGATGAATGAAGCATAAGCAAGCTCATTCCTGTACTTCAGCTGGTGATGGCTGTGTCTGCCACATTTTGTCTCTCTTTTCCCTCAATTGCTCTATTTCCAATGCACTTTTTGCCCTTAAAACTATCGATGAGCCAAGATGCCATCACTAAATTCTGCCACCATATTATCAAGCTGCGGGGTGTGTTTGTTTGTGTGTGTGTGTGTATGTGTGTCCCTTGCTAGGAAAATGCATTGTTTATTTTCATTGTGGTTTGAGGTTTTAATCCCTCTCTCATTTTAATTCATTTTGGCATTTTTACAATTTATGCCCATTCTTTTTTAAATTCCTCCTTAAACCCATCCTTGAACTCTAGCACAATGTATGAGCTAGGCATGCAAGAGAGGCAGTGTAGAGTAGTGGTTAGAGTGTTGGGCTAGGACCGGGGAGACCCGAGTTCAAATCCCTGTTTGGCCGTGAAACTCACTGGCTGACTCAGGGCCAGTCACTTCTCTCTTGGCCAAACCTACCTCACAGGGTTGTTGTGGGGATAGACATAACCATGCATACCACTCTGGGCTCTTTGGAGGAAAACCAGGATATAAATGTATAAATAATTAAGTTAAATTAAATTAAATAAACTGTGTCTTGGAGTTGGTGTCTGATTTGCAGTATTATCACGAGGCACCTGTACTTTGGAAGCAACTGCATATTGCTACAGTTCAAGGAAAAGTTTACTTTAAAAAAAATTATAACATCAAGATGAATGTGGCGGGAGGCTCTGAAAATAGTCTCTCAATTCATTCTACAGCCTATTTATTTCTGAATGAATTGAGCCTAACATGAATGGGGCCCATTCATATCTGGTTCCACTGGTTCCAAAAAAGAATGAACAGGCTTGTTTCTTGCCGATGCTCGATACCATTTGGATTCCAGAATGGAGCGGGAAGAGTACATCTGTGTGGACAATCAGGGATCCAACTGGCTGAAATCACTGACGTGATCAGTCCAGGAAGCATTATCCTCACTCTCAATTGGCTTTGTTTGCTTTCAGTAATATTTTGATGTCAAGAAGTGAATAGGATACCATGACATCATCCTATTCTGTGTGATCACTGATTGGCTGGGATGATGGAGTGGATGAGGAAAGAAACCCAACTCAAGGAGCAAGGGGAAGATGGCACCAAAACAACAGCAGATCAGGCTGTGGCTGGAGGCACACACAAAGAAGGCAGAAGATGGTGGGGAGAAATTTGTGTTTTCCAAAAGCACACATTTCACATTGAAAATGTTCAGAGGTGAACATTCAATATTTTATTATTTGCATTTCTCTCCCACTCCTCCTCCAAGGACCTCCTCCATAACCAAATACATGGTTATGTTTATCCTCATAGCAACCCTGTGAGGTAGGCTAGGATGAGGGAGAAGTGACTGGCCCAGAGTCACCCAGAGACTTTCATGGCTGAATAAATTTGAAATAGGGTCTCCTGGGCCGAATCCAGCACTCTATACTCACTACTACTACTACTACTACTACTACTACTACTACTACTGATATATCACTTATCAACAAAAGCCCTCAAAGTAATTTAACAATTAAATAAGAGGGTTCCCTGTCCCAAGAAGGCTCACAATTTCTTTTTCTTTTGTAAATGGCTCTCCAATAGAACTGGAATTGCAACCTGTCAATCCTTGGCCAGTTAGGTTAGGCTTCTCGTTGAAGTTGGCTTCACTGGGTTTGGTGATGACATTTAAGCTAGACAGCATTTTACATTCACCAGCAAGGACCATCTAACAATGACAAAGACATCTTGTGCAGAAGGAAGGGGAGGCAGTTACTGCTCCAAGGGGATAGGATCCCTGAACATCTAGCCCAAATGGATGCATCCGGCAATAGTGGGGACCCTATTCCTATTAGGGAAAAGGAACCCTGAGCATCTAGCCCAGCTGGGTACATCCAGCAATAGTGGGGTCCCTATTCCCATCAGTGAATAGGATCCCTGAGCATCTACACCTGGCTGAGTCCTAAGTGAGGACTTCGGGCTTGCCTCCTCTCTCCTTCCAAAAGGCCCAAGTCTCTGGGCTATCGTCAAACAAGAGTCTGAAGCACAGTAGGCAAGAGCAGAGGTGCCATAACTAATGAGCGACAGATAGGATTGTAAAGATGGTGAATCAAGCTTTAACTCTACAGTTCAATCTCTGGGAAAGGCAAGGAAATTGCCCGATGCCACCTCTCGGTTCTGAGACAGCAGATCGCTATGGAGCATCAATAATGCATCATCCCCAAGATGTTCTCGTCTGAACTGGAAATGCCAGACAGTCAAAGGCTGCGTGTACTTAGCCCGGATGCTTCCTCTCCTATCTCTCCTGCCACCCACGGGCATTCATTTTTCATTAGCTAGATGATCTGTTGGGTGTTTCCCATGACAGGAGACAGCAAAGGCAGCAGCAGAATCCTCTGCTAGGGTTTAGGGGTGTGTTTGAACCGTTCAATGTAGAACTGGTTTGTATCAAACTGGGCTGGTTCGAATTCTGACCGAACCATGAGTTCTGGTTTGTGCACACCCCTACTAAGGTTGTGCTGGATTGCAACTCAGAGGTTTGATCCGGACCATTAACAACACCGATGCAGCAGGAAAGGCTGATGGCATTGGAAGCTATTTAGGCCCTTCCTCTTGAAAGGAGAGCCAATGGTTGATCCCAGAGCCTGCCAAGGATTGGAGGCTGAAAGTTCTGCTGCAGTACAGAAGGCTTCCACAAGAGGCAGCAGCAGGCAGAGCCTGCCAGATTCATTTTGGACATGGGAGAAGATAAAGGGAAAGTAGGAGGCCATATCAGATCAACACTATAGTCAACGGGATTCCTATTTGGCTGATGTTATGATGTTCTATTGACACACGTTGTTAACCACCTTGGAGCTTTCTTATCAGAGAAAAGTTATTACACACAACAAACAACAAGAACAATAATGAACTTTATTTGTTAGCATCCCCAAAACAAATTCTTCTCTGGGAGGCTTACAGCAGCCTAAGAGTAAAAACATCCAAATAAAACAAAAGAAATCATTTGATTTCCAGTTAAAACACATAACACATCACAAACAAATTACCATAGAAATTACAAAATACAATACATTACATCTTAAAACTTTTTTTAAAAATCAATTTTAAGAAGCCTGAGTACACAGAAAGGTCTTCACCTGGCATCTAAAGAACCAAGTGACGGATGGCACCAGGTGAGCCTCACTGGGGAGGCTATTGTGTAGATGAGGGAGCCACCACTGAAAAGGCCCTCTCCCTAGTAGCCGTTCTTCTCACCTCCTTTGGCAGGGGGACTCGGAGCAGGGCCTCCAAAGAAGTTCTTAAGGTCTGAGTTGGGACATATGGGGCATATAATATATAACAGAATGGGGAAGATCTGTCCACCCCACAGCAGCAGAACTTTGGCCCTCCTGCAGGTGTTGGACTACAGCTCCCATCACCCCTGACTATTGGCCACTGCAGCAGGGGGTGATGGGGGTTGTAGTCCCACAGCAGCTGGAGGGACTACCAGCCCCAGAAATGAGTCTGCAAACTTCCAGAAAGGACTACATCTTTTGTGCAAAGACAACCTAAAATGAGTTCCTCTCTCAGGAATTTATGCAAAATGTATAGCTTTTATTTTTTCTCTCTCTCTCTCACTCGGGCAATAGGCCCCGCCACACGCCATTGGCGGCAGAAAAGGGAGGCGGAGGCGAACCTGGCGCAGAATTGGCAGCGCTGACAGTGAGGCCCTGGTACATGGAATGACCTTGCTGGCATGCCAAACTTCACACGGAACAATAATGAGAAGGCAGCAGAACTAATCAATTTGGAACGGGGCCCGCTCGCCTCCGCCTCGCTCCTGCTGCCCAGCCACTTATCATTCAAGGAGCGTGGTGCGCTCTTCGTACAAGGCTGCCCTTTCAACACAAACACAATGGCTTCTCTTACATAACCCAATAGGCAATTTAGCGGGTTCATAACCCAAAACAGAGGCAGAATCAGGTTCTCTCTTTCTCTCTCTCTCCATTTTTAATTCAATGCACCTTCTTGATTGCCCGCAACCTCCCTCCCATCTTCTGTGCCTATTCTTCTTGCGTCTTCTACCCTTTGTGGTGTGAGACAAGGGCATGGCGAGGTTCCTGAGTGCCCTGTTTGTGATGGACACGCTCTTCCATCCGGTTCAACCCTTCCAGGCTCTTTTGTTATCCTTTTGGTTGGCTTGTTGTGTGTGCCAATACTGCTTAAGTAGGATGATCTCTAGAATTCATTCCAAACTCATGAAACTACTTTATGCTGAGCCAGAGCACTGCTCCATCTAGCTCAGGATTGCCAACACAGGCAGGCAGCAGCTCTCCAAGGCTTCAGGCAGGAGCCTTTCCCAGCCCTACCTCGAGAAGCTGCCAGGGATTGGTTTTGGGACCTTCTATAGAGCAAACCATGGAGTGATAGATGCTCTCAAATGACCCAGTAGAGCAATGTTAGGCTGTGTCCAATTAGCTCAGTATTGGCTACACTGACTGGCAGCAGCTTTTCTTTCAAGGCAGGGGTCTTTCCCCAGCTTTACCTAGAGGTGTCAGAGAGTGAACCTAGGACCTTCTGCGTGCAAAGCAGGGTTCTGCCATGAGCTATAGATACCCCAATAATCTGCTTTATTCAGAGTCAGACTCTTGGTATATGGTCTAGCTCGGTATTGCCTGCGCTGACTGGCAGCAGCTCTCGGAGGTTCCAGAGAGGAGTCTTTCCCAGCCCAACCTGGAGATGCTGCCATGGATTGAACCTGGGACCTTCTGAGTGCAAAACAGATGCTCTGCCACAGAGTTATGACTCAGTCCTCGAATCCTGGAAGTGAAGCATGTACACTCAGCTGCGGCCCTCTGTGCCCTTTGTCCATTCACTTTGTCCCTCCCCTGCTCTATGTTGCTACTGTGAACTTGCATGTTGAGAAAAAACTGCAAACTGCAATCTCAGGGTGATGCCACGGGTGTCGTGATTCCATCAAGCTTCTTTCCATGCAATGTGTGAGGGATGCCCAGAGAAGTTTCCGCAGATCGGTAAAGAACCGTACCCAGGCCCCTTGATGCCGTCACAGGTATTATCTCTTCAAGGTGGCTTTTGGGCCGCAATATGCCCATGCCGTGCACTTCTGGAAATCAGAGGGAGGGAAGAGGTGAACGGATAGATGGAAGTCAAAGCTGTAGCTTCAGTCTCCAAAGTCAACTGAGAAACGCTCATTGCATATGGATCGAGAATAAAGAGAATACGGGTCCAGAATAAAGAGACCATGAATGAAAGTCCATTATGTGACAAAAGAGATATGTAGTCCTGCAAATGTTGGACTACGACTCCCTGACTATTGGCCACCATGTCAGGGGATGATGGGAGTTGTAGTCAAACAACTGCCAGACTCATGCTAACTGAGCAAAGAGGCACCTTTCAAAGTGGTAATTCCCTTTTATTGAGCAGGGGGAGAGCAACCGGCCCTCTCCAACCCCAGCACAGCATCCCTCCAGTGGCTGTTGCTGGTGTCTATCTGGTGTTTCTTTTCAGATCATGAGCCTTTTGGGACAGGGAATCATCTTATTCATCTTTCTATGTAAATCGCTATGCAATCCCCCCACCCCCCAAAAGTGGTATATAAATAGTAGTAGTGGAGGGCCAGAGTTGTGCAGTGCTGATCTACGCTATCCCACGGTCCTTGTTGGACTACAGTTCCCATCATCCACAGCCACAGTGGCCAACAGTCAGGGATGATGGGAGTTCTAGTCCAACAACTGCTGGTGGGCCAGATTTGTGCAGACCTGATCTAGAAGTTGAGAGTATCGTAATGGCCACCCAGATGTTTCTGGGAAGCCCATAATGAGGGAACGAAAGCAGCAGAGCTCCCCTCTTTGTATGCCCAGAGTTAATATTGGGAGGTAGACTGCCTCTGAACCTGGAAGTTCTACTTAGTTATCATGGCAAGAGAAGGCTGGAATAAGTGTGAATAGAATAGGAGCAACTGCTGTGATGACCGTTCTAAACTATTTTCAACTGTTTTGATGCTTTGCTGTTAACAGTGGTCACGATATGCCCATTTTGGCAGTTGAAACATGCAATAGATAGATAGATAGATAGATAGATAGATAATATGTACAAGTAACAGTGGTGTAGCTATAACTGAGCAAATGGGTTCACAGGGCCCCCAGCTCCTGAGGGCCCCCCCCAGCTCCACCCCTCTCTATTTTTCTTCATTATCTCCCACACTCCAAGGGGCCACAGGAGAGAGGGGTGGACACGGGCCCCCTCTCCCCTAACTGCATCCCTGACAGGTAAGTTGCCCTTGAAGCTGGAGGTTCTATTTAGCGATAGCCAGACTTGACGGCACTTAATCAATCAACCAAAAAGCATAAGAGCAGCCTGTCCCAGGGAAATCCATCCCTTTTTGCCAACCAAGTGGTCTTCCAAATCCTCCTTTAAAAGGCAATTCCGTCGCTATTAAAAGCTGTTGAAAGGCCCGTACCAACCCCCCCAATCTTGCTGCCCCCTCCCCATTGCTTCCAAGAAAGAAATCTATATCGGCGCCTTTCACAGACAAGCTCCCCATTGCAGAGGAAAGAGCTTCTTTGTATGCAAGCCACAGTGCCTATTTTTCAAGATAACCTTTATTTCATGTACTGAGTGTTAGCCCGGCTGAAAAAAGAGAGAGAAAAACCGAGATAACTCCCTCACCTGTGGAACATTATTAGAGTTTCTCTCCCCCCCACTCTCCGAAAAGGCAGGGTGCATTGGTGAGGTGCATGTGAATGAGGGAAGAAGAAACCAGGCAGAGAAAAATCCCAAATTGCATCTCTCGCTGTATCTCTCTCTTCTTCCTATCTTAGTCAATCTCTGCTTTGCTCTCTGTCATTCACTAGCTGGTCTGACTTTCCATTACTTGCTGTCTTTTTCTCTTAACACACAGCGAGGTGGATTCCGGGCTGACGCTGGTTGCATTTCAAAAGGACAGTTTATTTTGGTTTTTTATTTCAACTGCTCGGGATGAATTTAATGCACATGATCTGCCAGGTGAACAGGGCAAGCGGGGAGAGCTGGTCTTGTGGTAGTGAGCATGAATCATCCCCATTGCTAGGTAGGATCCACCCTGGTTTGCATTTGAATGGGAGACTACATGTGTGAGTACGGGAAGATATGCCCCTGAGGGGACGGGGCTGCTCTGGGAAGAGCATCTGCATGCCTGCTTCATGCAGAAGGTTCCAGGTTCCCTCCCTGGCAGCATCGCCAAGATAGGACTGAGAGAGACTCCTGACTGCAACCTTGGAGAAGCTGCTGCCAGTCTGTGTAGACAAAACTGAGCTAGACGGACCAATGGTCTGACTCAGTAGAAGGCAGTTTCCTATTTTCCTATGACTAGGCAGGCCCACAAATCTTGGTACCATCTCAGGGATGGATGCTTGTCATGATTTATGGCAACATCTTGCCCCCTGTGCATGCATCTTGCACATACAGCATTCTCTGTGTTATCACCCCTTCGTTATCCTTAACCCCAACCAATTTGGGTGAAATTGCAGCCATTTTTGCACAGGTTAGGATAACAATGAACAAATGGTTGTAGTCCCCCCTTGGAGGACCATCCTGCCCACTGTCATTTCCATTCTCTGACAATATCACTACCTTTTAATAGTAGTTTTTTGTGGTTTTAAAACTTTTCAAAGCTTTTAGGACACCATTGCAAATTTGGCCACTGCAGGCCCGAGGGTCAGGATAATCAAGGTATTGTAACACAGTGAAGTCTGAAAGTTTTGCAATGCTATCACCTCCTTTCCCTCTCTAGGGGTGTCGGCCTTGTCAAAAAGCACAATGAACAGTCATCCCCGCAAATGGTACCAACCACTCCAGCTGGTTTTTGGATGATGACCACTTCTTGTCCTTTGCTCCTTACAATAATTGCCTGTGATACCTCTACCTTGACAATATGCTAGTTTTTTGTACTACAGAAAACCTCCCACTTATAATTGGGTCTAAACTTTGGTGACCTGAAAGTTCAAATCTCAATTCAACCATTCATAACTTTATTTATTTAACCACAGGCCACCACAGTCTCAAAATGATAACAAGGATAACTCTATACATGAGTAATGTGGGTTCATGTTCAGAGAAGGAGGTGAAATCTTTCCCCTCTCTTTTACATTTTTGGGGCTGCCATTTGTGTGATTTTCAACGATTTTGTGTGATTTTCAATTCCCTGTTCCAAGGGACAGGCTGGGGGTGGGGGATGGGGATGGCAGGCCTAAAATAAATGGGAATGGGACAAATTAAAAATAGCAGCCACCACACACACACACACACACACACACACAGAGAGCAACAGGCATTGTTAGAAATTGCAGCCACCACCAAAAAATGGCATTATGGGAAAACTAAAAAAAATGGCTATCACCATGTTACAAGAATTTCTGCATGTTGAACTGTGGTACCGTGAATTAGGAATGGATGGTGGCAAAGCCGAAGGAAGAATATGCCAAGAAAGGGGGCTGACGTTTGGAAAACCCCAGTTTCAAATGATGGCTTTTATTTAGGAAGTCACTGGAGGGTTGCAAAGGAGAACAAGACATGGCCAGCACTCCAGAGAGGCGCAGGGATTCTGGCAATCACCACATTGCTTCATCCTACTGAAAGAGCCAATACGTCATTCTGCATGGAGTTGGGGTTTAAAACAATAATTGGAACGAGAATTAATGATCTGTTAGGAATTTATTAACAGTAGGTTTATTTTTTCATTATGCTGGAGTGTTCGAAGAGCGGGCCAACTCGAGCTCAGGGGATTCTTCTTTCTGATTATGCAGAGTTAGCAATTTCACGTTGACTGGAAGCTGCCGATGGGGGCGGAAAGTTCTAGGGCCTCTGAGCCACCGAACGCTTTGCACCTGGAGCGTCTCTGGATGTTGCCGCACAACGTCCATGCTGCCTCATAAACTACGGGGCAGTTATTCCTTCATTATTTAGAATTAGAGGGTCATTAGTTCCACTTAATGTCAAGCTTTGCCCATTCATCTTCAGTTGGGCTTGACAATTATAGCACGGTTTTAAAATTATCTATAGGCACCAGTGGATTTTGCCACATTCCAAAAGAGGGCGAGAAGGAAGTTTGAGCGGAGGAAGCTTAGAAAATTTATTAGGAGATAGGGAGAAAAATTTGACCTGTGAATTGCATGCCATTTGTGAATTGCAAGCCATTTCTCCATGGATGGAAATTTTGGCCCGTAACATTTTGGCACATAACATGAAACCGGAAGTCCCTTCACCTCCGATTTTGGAAGCTGTATGTCCAAAAATGGGCAACCAGAGTTTATCAACAAAATGGACCTGTAGTTTCCCTCCCGACTCACAATCTGTAATTTTGGTTTTCATGTGGTTTCACTGCCATTAACTCAGTTTCTGCTGTGCCAGCATTATGTCCGAATGCTGACACCACAGTTTCCCCCTTAAGCAACTGGAGTTGAGGGAAGAAGTTCCTCCCTCGCTCTGGCTGCTATTGGCTGCTAGGGCTGTCCTTCTTTAAAGAAGGAAGTCCCAGCAGATAGTTCTGCCTCCTCTCTGTAGCCAGTGAGATTGCAATTAGATCAATCTCCATTTTGGCTGAATGTGGAAATTATCCATTGCCTTCAGTGAGATCCATATCCAGTTATAAACACTGTCCTTTGCTTTCAAAAGGCCTACAATCAAGGACGTATGAAAAGGAATGGGTGCCTTGTACCACTGATACTTCCCCCCTAATGAAAAGTAAATTGGCAGAAGTACTCCCGATTCATGATATAGCAGCATGGTGTAGTGGTTAGAGTGTTGAACTAGGAATGGAAGGACTGGAGTTCAAATCCCCATTCAGCCATGAAACTCCCTGGGTGACTTTGGGCCAGTCGCTTCTCTTTCAGCCTAACCTATCCCACAGGGTTGTTGTAAGGAGAGACATCACAATGGACACCATTCTGTGCTCCTTGGAGGAACAGCAGGATAGAAGTGTATATCCTGCCCTGTTACGGCGCACATTGCCCTGTTCAGTGCAGGAATCTTCATCTCAGTCAGATGGCCTTCTTGTCTCTCTTTGAAAATCTTGAAAGAAGGAGATCTACCACTGTATGCAGCAGACTGTTCCACTGTCGAACAGCTCTTATAGGGTAGAAATTCTTCCTAGTGTCTCACCTAAATTAGGGCTGTGCACAAAATTCGAATGAATCCATTTGAATTCCAATCAAATTCAAATCCATTTGCATTCAAAACCACTGAATAGCGTGGAGATTTGTTCAAATCGATTCGAATTTGGCCGAATTTGATTCAACATTGGCCGAATTTGGGTTGATTTGAAGGAATCTCCACTATTCAATGGATTCAAATTCAAATTGATTCAAATTTGATTCAAATTTGAATGAGTTCATTTGAATTTTGTGCACATCCCTAACCTAAATCTGCTTCCTTGGAATCTCAACCCATTGAGTCTTGCACTCAGGAGCACCAAAGAACACATCCTGTCCTCATTCTATGGGGCAGCCGTTTAGATATTTTTAAATAGCTATCATATCCACCCCAATCTTCTCGTCTAAAGAGAGCCCTTAGTATAATCATCTCAAGCTCAAAATGGCAGAACTGTCAGATGAGTTTTAAAGCAAACATATATTATTAGCAACTAAGTTCCTCCCCCCACTTGAGTTTTATCTCCTCTTCATATGTGGCCCCAACATTGGTATTCCAGGTATCAGCAGTGTGGTGGATACTCAACGAATGTGGATTTGCCGAAGTTCGATGAGGAAGGCTTCTTGCCTGCGGGGATGCAATTTAGTCTGAGAGACAAGAAAAGAAAGCCTCCACACAGCCAACAGGGAGAACATAAAGAACACGGACCTCCCTTCTATTAATGAGATCACGCCGAGGAGGCAACAAGATAGACCAACAGCAGCGAAGACGGTGTGTGTGTGTGCTTAAAAATCAACAAGACCTAGGAAAGGAAATTACCCAAGGGAGCAGTGTGTCTGCGCACAGCCGAGAGGAATATTATGGGAGAGAGATATTAAGGCACAACAGCTGATATTTGAAATGTTATTTGGAGAGAAGTTCTAATCTGGTGCAGGCCGGGAATAAATGGGTTGTCGGTGTTTTCGAGCACAGCACGAAACCAAACGAGGCCTATTCCCGAGGACGTGAAGAAACCAACTCAGAAAATGGCTCTCCAGGGGAGGAGAGCTGGTCTTGCGGTAGCAAGCATGAACCATCGCTTTTGTTAAGCAGGGTCCACCCTGGTTTGCATTTGGATGTGTGACATGTGAACACGGTAAGAGCTTTTCCTTAGAGGACAAGGCCATAGCTCAGTGGTAGAGTATCTGCCTGGCATGCAGAAGGTCCCAGGTTCAATCCCTGGCAGCATCTCTAAGTAGGGCTGGTAGAGACTCCCTCTTGAAACCTTGGAGAGATGCTACCAGTCTGGGTAGACAATACTGAGCTAGAGAGACCAATGGTCCGACTCAGTATAAGGCAGTTTCCAATGTTCTCAAATTCTCTCCTTGGAGGAACCCTGCCATTTCTCCTTGTTTTTCGTGGGTGCTAGTGAGGGGAGGCTCTTCCCTTTTACGCTCCTCTTGTAGATTTCCTGGAGACATCTGATTGGCTGCCATGGGAAACCAAACTCACAACTTGACAGGCCTCTGATCTGACACGGCAGCAATTCCTTTTCAGTTCTCGCAACCAGGAGTGCCATATAAATCTGAAGAAGGCCTTTTATTACTCCGACCCAATACTAATTCCACACATTTCCAGCGGTGCTATGGTTTCTTCCCCGTTCAGCCCACAGGTAAGCAAGCCATTAAGTATATGAAGAGCAGAAAGGCAGATCATAATCATCACCATAAGAAGGAACTCCCTTGCCCGACGCTTTCTCACAAACACATTTGTCGAGCCATAAAGATATTTTACTACGGTGGAATCTTTAACAAATAATCATTTTACACGGTACAGTTCATCAATAAAGGCAATAACACCGGGTTATGCAATAAATTAAATATGATGTGAAGTTGAAAGTAATAGCCCTCCCTGGCATCAGCTTCTTGTCACATTAAGGACTCTGGCAAGGAGATTTAATATTTGCCAAACAGGGCTGCATTATTGACAAGTGGAGAAGGACCCAGACAGCCAGCAAAATGTCATGTTAATTTTTCAAGAGCTGATATTGCTTTTCTTGCTGATAATGCTGGAAACTTCTGGGGGCCTATTGTCATGGGGGGGGGGGAGGGAGGGAAAGACAGTTCTTTGTGTTCTTTCTTCTCCTGCCATCGGAGTTGGCTGCCGTTGTTATTCATCACAGCAAAATGCCGATGTGTACCATCAAGGTTTAGTCCTCCATTTGAAAGGAGAGCTGGTCTTGTGGTAGCAAGCATGAATTTTCCCCTTTGCTGAGTAGGGTCTTCCCTGGTTTACATTTGAATGGGAGACCACATGTGAGCACGGTAAAATCTTCCCTTCAGGGGGTGGAGCTGCTCTAGGAAGAGCAGAAGGTTCCAAGTTCCCTCCCTGGCAGCATCTCCAAGAGAGGACCAGGAGAGAGACTCCTGCCTGCAACCTTGGAGAAGCCGCTGCCAGTCAGTGTGGACAATACTAGGCTAGATGAACCAATAGCCTGACTCAGTAGAAGGCAGCTTCCTGGGTTCCTAAAGGGAGTGCTTCCAGCAGGAGGATATAAAAGGGTTAAAGGAGGGTCATCCTTGGGCGAAGGCCCAGATTTCAATCCCATCTGCTCCTCATGCAGGGTCCTGGGCCTACACAGCTTTTAGGGGAACAGAGCTGGTCTTGGAGAAGGAAGACTGAATGGCCTCCTTTGCTAAATAGGGTCTGCCTTGGTTTGCCTTTGGATGGGGGACTACACGTGATCACTGGAAGCTATTGCCCTTAGAGGATGGGGCCGCCCTGGCAAGAGCATCTGGGTTCCATTCACTACTATGCCACGTTGCTGCATGAGAACATAAGAAGAGCCCTGCTGGATTGGACCCAGGACAGGAGGCCTGTCTTGTGCCACACCCTGTTTCCCACAGTGGCCCACCAGATGCCTCTGGGGAGCCCCCAAGCAGGAGATGAAGGCACGCCCTCTCTCCTGCCATGACTCCCCTGCAACTAGGATTCGGAGGCGTCCTGCCTCTACACCTGGAGGTAGCCCCTCACCACCAGGACTAGTCGCGATTGCTAGGCCTGCCCTGCATGAATTTGTCTAAGCCCCTTAGAAAGCCACCCAAACTGGTGGTCATCACTGCCTCCCATGGCAGAGGAGTCTACAAGCTGTGTAGGCCCAGGACCCTGCATGAGGAGCAGATGGGATTGAATGCTGCACTGTATGGGAAAGTGCTTCCGTTTTGTCACTCCTGAATTTCCTGACCTGGATTAGGCCCATCTAGTCCAGCATCCTGTTTCCCACAGTGGCCCACCTGATGCCTCTGAGAAGCCCACCAGCAAGTGATGAGGGCGTGCCCTCTCTCCTGCTGTTGCTCCCCTGCATCTCATATTTAGAGGCATCTTGCCTCTGAGGCTGGAGGTAGCCTATAGTCATCAGACTAGTAGCCACTGATAGACCTGCCCTCCATGAATTTGTCCCTTTTAAAGCCACCTTTGCCCAGGCGCTCTCTCTCTCTCTCTCTCTCTCTCTCTCTCTCTCTCTCTCTCTCTCTCTCTCACACACACACACACCCACCCACCCACCCACCCACACACCACTCTACAAAGGAGGATGGTGCAGATTGTGTTTTTAAGGCTTTTCAAAGCCCAACATCCCTTAGGAACATAGGAAGCTGCCCTATACCGAGTCAGACTGTTGGTCTATCTAGCTCAGTATTGCCTACACAGAGTGGCAGCAGCTTCTCCAAGGTTGCAGGCAGGAATCTCCCTCAGCCCTATCTTGGAGATGCTGCCAGGGAGGGGACTTGGAACCTTCTGCTCTTCCCAGAGCGGCTCCATCCCCTGAGGGGAATCCCTTCCAGTGCTCACACTTCTAGTCTCCCATTGAAATGCACACCAGGGCAGACCCTGCTTAGCTAAGGGGACAAGTCATGCTTGCCACCACCAGACCAGCTCTCCCCTCCAAAAGAGAAGACCATTGGCAAGAAACAGAAGCAGAATTAGAAGCAGAAGCAGAATTAGAAGCAGCAGCAGCAGCAGCAGAAGAAGAAGAAAACAGCCCCCCTGCCACAGATCCCAAGAGGCCATGCCAAGAGCAACACAATATACTTCATAGTCCATGGTGAGTGTGTCTGTGTGTGTAGCTCATGCTGTTGTTCTGCTTCCCCCACACTTTCTGAGCCGAGGTTCTCATGGCAACAGGTGGCTGGGTGGGGGGCAGAGTCAGGCGGGGAGCGAGTGCTTTCTTTCCCGGCCTGCCCCAGGTGGCTATGTGTGGCCAACAGATCCATGCGGAACACTTTCCGCTCCCCAGCAAATAGATTTATTCTGCTATTTGTCTCGTCCAGCTGCTCCCCTCTCTGTTGTTGTTTTTTAAATTTTTATTCGGCCAGCGGGCTGGGTCCCCTTAGTGCCCTGGAGGCAAATGCCCCCCCCCACCGGAGCTGGACCCCAAAGACAGCAGGGGGTCAGACACTTGCAAACAGGGGTGACTCAAAGGGATAGTGGGAAGACCCCACTATATTGCCTCCCCCATCCAACCATCTGGAAATCTGCAGCAGCCTATCCGACAAAACAGACATCGTATACTCGGTCCTATATAGTTGGATTTTATTATTATACAAGGCCTCCAATGTTTGAAGAAGCTGCATTTACTCACTCCTCTGCTCCAGAACAAGCCGCAGAAGCCAGAGCAGCCAGGTAGAGGGTAGGGATGTGCACAAAACCGGAAAGCCTGGTTTGGCTCGAATCGAATTTGAATCGAGCCGAACCGGGTCTGTTTCGGCTTTGTGCACAGTCGAGCTGCTTTGCTTGCAGAAGGTCCCAGGTTCAATCCCTGGCAGCATCTCCAGGAAGAGCTGGGGAAGACTCCTGTCCTGCCTGAAATCTTTGAGAGCTGCTGCCAGCCAGTGTCGAAAATACTGAGCTAGATGGACCAATGGCTTGACTCAGTATAAGGCCACTTCCTATGTAAACCATGCAATATAGTTTAAGAATATTCCAATCTGGGGATTGGGCTGTTTAGCCCAGTAGTAGGATATTTTCTTGCATGCAAAAGTTCCCAGTTCCCTCCCTGGCAGCATCTCCAAGATAGGGCTGAGAGAGACTCTTGCCTGAAACCTTGGAGAAGCTGCTGCCAGTCAGTGTAGACCACACCGAGCTAGATGGACCAAGGGTCTGACTCAGTATAAGGCAGTTTCTTCAGTTTCTAAGCTCCCCCGGTTCACCACTATTGGCAGGGAGTCTGGCAGAACAGGGTCTTCCAACCCAGATTCATCCCTAAACTGTCGCCCAATTGATTTGGGGTGGGTGGGTTCTGGGTTCAGGATCATGACAGAAGCCTATGAGTGGTATCCACTACCTCATTGCTGCTGGTAATAGGTAAGGGGGTGGGGAGGAGGAAAAAGTTTGGGTGGAAGGAAAGTTAGCTGCAGGGAAGCCTTTCAAACAGGCCCAAAGTTTCTGAGATTTCAGAGAACTCCAGAAAAAGGCACTTTCCCCCATCTGTGAACTGTCAGAGGCTATGGGCTGTGCAGATCGTTCTGTCGTGGAATTAGAAGACAGAGAGAGAATTTGCAAGCCCCTAGATAACTGTGACAGGGTGGAAAGAGGGGACGCCTCTTGTCACCTCGTCTCGGCTCCCAGCGCTGCAAATCCCTCCGGCTCCATAATCATAAACAGCCTCTTCAAAAATGTGACTCTGGCGCTGCTTTCTGTCAGGTTTTCACCCCCCCCCTTTCGCCTCCTTTCCTCGTCTCCATCTTTCTTAACAAGTAGGGGAATAAAATAAATATTTAATGGCCCTCTTCAATATTTTAATGGAGGATTTCTGGTTTTAAAAAATGCCAGGAATCTGCCCGGGCAAGGGAGATGAGAGCATTACCTCTGAGGAGTTTCAGGCAGAGGTGTCCTTCCCAGCCCTACCTGGAGATGCTGCCAGGGATGGAACCTGGGACCTTCTGCATGCCAAGCAGATACACGACCACAATCTATAGATGGTCTTGTCTTATACTGAGTCAGAACATTAGTCCACCTAGTTTCATATTGTCTACACTGACTGGCAGCAGCTCTCTAAGGATTCAGAGAGGAGTCTCTCCCAGTTCTCCTGGGAGATGCTGCCAGGGATTGGATGTAGGACCTTCTGCAGGCAAGCAGAAGCTGTGGTTCTGAGCTACAGCCCAAATAGGGCCCACTTCAGACAAACCAACTAAAGGCAGACACGTGTTTTGGAATCCAGGGTTATTGGTTGGTTGACCAATAACCCTGGATTCCAAAACACGTGCCTGCCTTAAGTGGTGCAGCAGGGAAATGCTGGACTAACAAGCAGAAGGTTGCCGGTTCGAATCCCCACTGGTACTGTATCAGGCAGCAGCAATCTAGGAAGATGCTGAAAGGCATCATCTCCTACTGTGCGGGAGGAGGCAATGGGAAACCCTTCCTGTATTCTACCAAAAGGAGACCACAGGGCTCTGTGGGCACCAGGAATCGAAATCGACTTGACAGCACACTTTACCTTTACCGAAACACATGGGAAATTCAAATGAGGAGAATTTCAGAAGCTTTCCTTGACGCGCCTGTATTCCTTCTGCCGGTGCAAATGTCACCGGGCGTTCAGCCTGTTCTCAAGATAAGACAGAGCAGATGGAAGAAAGGGAAGAGAAACCCATATTCCCTGCATTTACTATCTCCTCCCAATCCTTGGTATGAGATCCCAGCTCCCCAGAAGAGCTCTTAAAAATGCACACACATGCATGAACAAATGGCATTTTATTGCCCACTCTGTTTCATCACTAATTACCCGGTCTCCTGGTACCCCTCCTTATGCTTGCAGCAGTCGGAAAATTTGATGGTTCTGGTGAATAACAAGTGAGTCGGAGCCACCCGGCCAACCCTCACCCACCTCCCCGCAGTCTGGTTAAGTAAACACTCCCATTGAGTTAATGTTCGTGGGTAATGGGCTCTAAAACGGGGTCTGGTTCAGAGGCAGCACTTGGATATGGGAGGCGTTTTGGTTTGGGGACAGGGGGGAGAGAAAGACCAAAAGAGATTCCGTGTGAAGCCATGGCTCAGTGGTACATGATCCCTTTGCCCAGAGGTTCAGTCCCTGGCAGCGTCTCCAGGTACACCTGGAGCTTCATAGGAAGGTTCGAAAGCTCATCGGCAGACCAGAATGGTCCAGGTTCACTCCCTGGCAGCATCACCAGGTAGGGCTGGGAGAGACCCCTGCCTGAAACCTTGGAAAGTTGCTGCCAGTCAGTGTAGACAATATTGAGCTAGACAGACCAATGGTCTGACTCGGTATATGGCTGCTTCCTAGGTTTCCATCTGGAATTGGGATTCAGCAAATGATCACTGAGATGAAGCTTCCTTGTGAGACTTCTCCCTCCTTCAAATCGTTTGAGTCCAGAGGTTAACAGTTGTGAGTCCCCAGAAGCTGTTGGCTGCCGTGACAGTCATCCCAGTCACAAAGGCCAAAGGGATTGTGGGAGTTGGAGTCCAACAGTGTCTGGAAAACCACATTTGAGAACCCTTATTAGCTCAAGGGAGTTGAAAGCACTGTGTTAGGCCACCCAAGATATGACATTCACATGTCATATGGAACTGTGGGTCCAATGGACCCACGATTCCTCCACCCACCCAGCCTTACTTTCCAGTCCAAATACAGATGTCAATGAGACTGAAGGACAACCACAGCAGCCAATAGCAGCCAGAGCGAGGGAGGAGCTTCCTTCCTAAATTCTAGTTGCTGGGCAGCAAGACTGCGGTGCCACATTCGGATGTAACGCTGGCACTGCAGAACCAGAGGTACAGGTAGTGAAACTCACTACAAACCGAAGGTCCAAATCAGAGTCTGGCGAGGGAAACAGCGGGTCCATTTTGGGGTGAAGCTGCAATTGCATGCATTTGGACACACACAAATTGAAACCGGAGGCTGCTTCAACTCTGATTTTGTGTTATGTCTGAATGGGGAGAGAGAGGGGGGAGGGGGAGGGGAAGAGGGAGGGGGATGCATGTATGTATGGAGGGAGGAGGAGAGAGGGAGGGACAGAGAAAGAGGCGGAGGGAGAGAGAGGGAAAGTGAGAGAGAAGGAGAGGGAGGGAGAGGAGAGGGAAAGAGAGAGGGGGGAGGGAGGGAGAATATAAACATTCACCAGAAGCTGGGATCAGTGTCAATGGCCCAGGGCTACCTACAATAAATGCCCCTTTAATGAAAGAGGCCAGAAAAGCCAACCTGAATAACATTGTGCTGCAAATTAGGCCCATTCTCCACCAAAGAGCTGCATTTTGTATCACCACTTGGCTTCCTTTGTGCCTTTTATCCTGGGCTTCAAAAGATTGCAAACTGCAGCCAATTTGCAGTGGTGGGGTGGTCACAGGATGCTTCAGAGAGGCACACCAGTGTGGATGAGTAATACCCAGACCTGACATTTTGAAATGCTGGGGAAAATGCTGGGGGAACACCAACTTCTCCCTAATCCTGTATCGGGTTGCCATTTTGAAATCAGAAATTGAATGAGGAACAACTTCATCTCCTACTAGAAGTCACCTCCTACATCCCAGGGTTCTGCAAAATCCTCTTTTGGCCCTATACAAATGAGCTGGTCTTGCGGTAGTGAGCATGAATTGTCCCCTTTGCTAAGCAGGGTCCACCCTGGTTTGCATGTGGATGGGAGAGTACATGTGAGCACTGGAAGATATTCCCCTTAGGGGATGTGGCTGTATCTCAGAGGTAAAACATATGTTTGCATGCAGAAAGTCCCAGGTTCACTCCCTGGCAGCATCTCCAGGTAGGACTGAGATGAGATGAGAAGAAACTCCTGCTAGAAACCTAGGAGAGCTGCTGCCAATCAGTGCAAATAATACTGAGCTAGATGGACCAATGGTCTGAATCAGTATAAGACCATTTCCTATCCAGGAAGCTGGGAGACCCAGACTAGGGACATACTTATGGCTGAACTTGGCTACTTTCAAGGAACCGAGATATATGATCAACCACAGTGCCAACTTCAAGTTTGCATAACACTTCCGACTCGGAGACTGTCAGGTTCTGCATTCTGCATGAATCTGTCCAATATGAGAACTTCTAACTCTCTTTTGTCTGGCATTCTATAAGCCCTATTCAGACACTGGCCGAATTCACACGCAACGTGAAGCTGGAGGTTTCCAAACCCGCAGTTAATTTTTCTAACTGTGAATCACAATGCAGACGTCCATCAAACCGTAGCCTGGCAACCTCTGTTGCCAGGGAGACCCTAACCCTCTTCCTGGTCTGCCAAGGCCTCCTCCCAGCAAGCTCTGTAGTGCTCACATTGCCAGACTGTGGGCAAGGCATCAGGACATCATCAGGGCAGCAGCCATTGGCTATAATCTTCAAGGGGGTGTGCCAAGCATGATCAAGCCTTTTCGGTATAGACCGCCCACCCTGGGCAGAGAAAGGGCATTTAAATCCCTTTAAATGCCATGCAAGCCCTTCATCTGACAGCAATTGCCCCGACATCCCCGTGAGAGCCCCACTCTTACATATCTGTCCCCATGGATGGTTCGTGTCATGAGTTGTGTCCAATTTTTCTAGCAAGGGGTATCCTCATGGCCTTCCATCCTCGTGAGCCCTCGCAAGAGCATCCTTGGTCATAGCGGGCCAGACCCCAGGATCCTTGGCCATACCCCATAGACAAATCCCCTCCTAGGAAGTCATCCTGTTCCCTTCCCTTTCCTGAGTAACAAAAAATATAGCATCCCTCAGTATCCTAACCCCCCAACCCAAAATTGTGTTTGTGCTCTGAGCATTTCCCTGCCATTCAATAATCCCAGGTTTTCAGGCAGCAGCATGACGTCCGATTCGAGAAGCTGCATGAAATAGTGGATGCCTCCACAAAACCTCAGGCTGGGGCAGTCAAATGCACTTCAAACCGAAGGCTCAAACGAGTTCAGGCAAAAAAACCCCAGCAGATTGCTTTTGCCACGAAGGACTTTTGGACATTCACAAATTTTTCCAAGTTTTTTGATATTAGAAACCAGGTCATCTTAATTTCAGAGTCCTATTCCTTTCAAAGTCACCTTAAGTGGTGTAATGGGGAAATGCTTGACTAACAAGCAGAAGGTTGCTGGTTCGAATCCCCGATGCTACTATATCGGGCAACAGCAATATAGGAAGGTGCTGAAAGGCATCATCTCATACTGCGTGGGAGGAGGCAATGGTAAACCCCTCCTGTATTCTACCAAAGACAACCACAGACAACTTCTGTGGGCGCCAGGAGTCAAAATTGACTCAACGGCACACTTTACCTTTATTCCTTTCAAGCAAATGCTGGTACAACTTATATTTAACCTCTACTTTTTTAAGGGTACTTAATGTGGTACTTATTTATTTATTTTCTTATATTTTTGATAAGCTGCTTGGAGAAAAGCAGGAGAGATAAATTCAAAAAAAAATCAACCAACATGAATTGTTTAAGGGATACGCTAATGAAGACTCACGTTCTGGATATTTGACCAAGCAAATTGCTCCTTGTGGCTGGTTTTTGAATTTGGGAGGTGGGGAAAGGATATGAATATCGGCTCTTTCTTTAGCGAGATATTTTATTTTTGAATCCCTGCATCCCAAAAGAGCCTGCTAATACATTGATATTTTGAAGAGGTTTCGGGAAAAATACCAACAAAGCGTACTTGGAAAGCCTTTGCCAAGTGTTAAACTTCATGCTCAGAGGCCAGCCAGCAGAACATGAGAACACGCTTTGCAAATTGAGAGCTGGAGAGGACACAGAGAAAGCAGGTGCTCACGAAACGTCCCTGGAAGGCGAAGGCAGATGTGACAAATTCAGCAAAAGGGCAACACAACCCTAAGGCTTAAGGAGACAGCACTGGGGAAGAAGAGGGGGAGAAGAGCGGCCTTCTGAATGTGGGTCTGGAAGGAACTGGCTCTCCAAGGCAGGGATTGAGCCCCCTGAATCTCATCACCTGTGGTGTTTTTGGCTCATCCATTCCTTGATCCAGGCCAGATTTTGCATGGGGCTTGAGTTACTTCTATTCCAGTCTGGGAGTAGAGGCGGGGCTAACAAGCAGCCAGCAGCAAGAGCCTGGAGAAGCAGTCTGCACTTGCCTCGCTGTAAAATAATATCTATTTCATTAAACTGTCAATTACTCCACTGCCTTGTCCTTCTATACCACAACTCTTCCTCTTGGATTTTACACTATAGAACATATTAGGGGTTACTGTGGAAGTTACGGTGAGCCCCTTAGCTTACAATCTCGTCTAAATGAATCAGATCTTAGTCCTGTTGAAATTAATGCGACAAGCCACTCATGGCCAAGCAGTCTCTGTTATATCTTTGGGGCTGTCCATGTGACGCGATGGACAAGGAGAAGCCTCCCACCCTGCTTCGGGATCTAGGCGTGCTCCTGATTTGTGATGATATGTTGGATCAAAACCAGGTTGGAGATGTGGTGTTTTGGGTCAACCCATTCCTTGATCCAGGCCAGCTTTTGAATGGCGCTTGAGTTACTGGTATTCCAGTCCGGGAGTAGAGGCAGGGCCAACAACAGCCAGCAGCAAGAGCACGGAAAAGCAGTCTGCACTTGCCTCTCTGGACAGCATATCTATTCGACTAAACTATTAATATCCAACTCTTTCTGTTGGATTCTACATCGCCAACTTCTCTTCACTTCAATGACTGCTCCTCGTCTTTGCCTCCTCCCCAAAAGGGGCTGTGCTGTGCCCAGAGTGGACATTTTAACCCCCAGTACAGCACTTTTCTCTTCCCGTTTCCCTTTGGGGAGGAGTCAAGAGATCATTATTCTTGGGCGATTCCATTTTCCACACTGTGCGTAATTAACCTGGGGAGTCCTCTGCCACAGGATGTGGTGATGGCCACCAGCTTGGATGGCTTCGACACATTCATGGAGGGCGGGGCTATCAATGGTGGCTAGTAGCCTTGATGGCTAAAGGTTTCCTCTAGGCTCAGAGGCAGGATGCCCCTGATTCCCAATTGCAGGGGACAAATAGCAAAAGAGAGGGCGTGCCCTCACCTCTTGCCTGTGGGCTCCCCAGTTCCCTCTCTGGCATCTCCAGATAGGGCTGAGAGTGACTCCTTCCTGCAGCCTTGGAGATGCTGCTGCCAGTCAGTGCAGGCGATACTGAACTAGGTGGGCCAATGCTCTGACTCGGCAGCTTCCTATGTCCCTATCTGGTGGGCCACTGTGTGAAACAGGGTGCTGGACTAGATAGGAGGAGAGCTGGTCTTGTGGTAGCCAGCATGACTTGTCCCCTTAGCTACGCAGGGTCCGCCCTGGTTGCATATGAATGGGAGACTAGAAGTGTGACCACTGTAAGATCTTCCCCTTAGGGGATGGGGCCGCTCTGGAAAGGGCAGAAGGTTCCAAGTTCCTCCCCTGGCAGCACCTCCACGATAGGGCTGAGAGAGATTCCTGCCTGCAATCTTGGAGATGCCGCTGCCAGTCAGTGTAGACTATAACTGAGCAAGATGGACCAATGGTCTGACTCAGTATATGGCAGCTTCCTATGCTGCTAGAGGCCTTAGGCCTGATCCAGCAACCAGCTCTTCTTATGTTCTTAAATAATGCCAGGCAAATTTAGGTGATGGTTTGAATATTAACATCTTCCCACAAAGGCTTCCAAGAGCATCCTCAAAACAAAATAAAGATTTTAATCTCCTCTCCCCCGTTTTCTGTTTGTGGAATGGTAGCAGCATGGCAGAAATCGCTGCCTCCTTCCCTGCGGCGAGGAACCGCCTCGGAACGGTGGAAGGCCGGCTCCATGCAACGTCTGACTCATGGGTACCAGCCGGTTGTGAGTACAGTACTGGGTGAAAACACATGAAAGGATGGCTACACTGAGCCCCGCCGTCTGAAAGCTTGATAGGAACAAGAATGCATAGATTCTCCCCTCCTGCTGCCGTTCCTTGTTCGCTTCCTAAACAAATAATTTCTTTCCCCCCCATCTGTCTCTCTCCCGGCTTGATTTTATTTTTAAAAGCCCTTTTCACAAATACCCTGGAAGGAACCGACGATAAACAGAACCCCATCTTAATTATACATAAGCATCAGAGCCGCACAAAGAAGCCATTAAGAGTAGCAACAACAATAACAAACTCCCCGCTCATTCACACAGTCGCTCTCAGGGCCTCTAGTGGTGAGAACTGCAGAAATGGCTAGTCGGGAAAATGCTCCAGAAATGCTCCAGAGGCTTCTCTTTCGAGATCCGTCTTCCTCAGACCTCCGCGACAGATACATTCTGGGCGGGATGAGAGAGCTGGCCAGTGTGGTGTAGTGGTTAGAGTGCTGGACTAGGACCGAGGAGACCCGAGTTCAAATCCCCATTCAGCCATGAGACTTGCTGGGTGACTCTGGGCCAGTCGCTTCTCTCTCAGCCTAACCTACTTCACAGGGTTGTTGGAGAAACTTGAGTACGTAGTACACCACTCAGGGCTCCTTGGAGGAAGAGCGGGATATAAATGTTAAAAATAAATAAATACATAAATATTGTGGTAGCAAGCATGACTTACCCCCTTAGCTAAGCAGGGTCCACCCTGGTTGCATTTGAATGGGAGGCTACATGTGTGAGCACTGTAAGATATTCCCCTTAGGGGATGGAGCTGCTCTGGGAAGAGCAGAAGGTTATAAGTTCCCTCCCTGGCAGCATCTCCAAGAAAGGGCTGAGAGAGAAGCCGCTGCCAGTTTGTGAAGACAAAACTGAGATAGAGGGACCGATGGTCTGACTCAGTATATGGCAGCTTCCTATGTTCCTATGTTCCACCCAGAGCACTGATTTGCCTCCCCTAAGTTTAAAACATAAATATAAAACAGCTTGCAGAAGTTATCGAGGGCCCTTAGGAGTGAGATGTGGGATGCATGATAGACTTTTCAATTGGAAAAGAGGTGACTTCGGGGAGACATGATAGAGGTGTATCAAATTATGCATGGTGTGGAGAGGTTGGACCGAGAGAATTTCTTCTCCCTCTCTCACAGCACTGGAACCAGGGGTCAGCCCATGAAAATGATTGCCAGGAAATCTAGGGTCAACAAACTGAAGGTCTTTTTCACCCAGCACATAATAAATCTATGGAATTCTCTGCCACAGGATGTTGTGATGGCTGATGGCTTTAAAAGAGGCTTAGACAAATTCATGGGGGATAGGTCTATCAATGGCTACTAGTCTGATGGCTATAGACCACCTCCAGCCTCAGAGGCAAGATGCCTGTCAATCCCAGTGGCAGGGGAGCAACAGCAGGAGAGAGGGCATGGAGAGGAGAGCTGGTTTTGTGGTAGCAAGCATGACTTGTCCCCTTAGCTAAGCAGGTTCTGCCCTGGTTGGATCTGAATGGGAGACTTGATGTGTTAGCACTGCAAGATATTCCCCTCAGGGGATGAAGCCGCTCTGGGAAGAGCAGAAGGTTTCAAGTTCCCTCTCTGGCAGCATCTCCAAGAGAGGGCTGAGAGAGATTCCTGCCTGCAACCATGGAGAAGCCGCTGCCAGTCTGTGAAGACAATGCTGAGCTAGATAGACCAAGGGTCTGACTCCGTATATGGCAGCTTCCTATGTTCCTATCACTAGCCTCTATCATTAGAGGCATCTGGTGGGCCATTGTGTGAAACAGGATACTGGACTAGATAGGCCATGGGCCTGATCCAGCAGGGCTGTTCTTAGGTTCTTATGAACACAGGCAGAGTTTCGTGCCCTCCGTCCCCCCACCCCCACCCCATACAGCAATTAAACAGCTATCCTTCCTTTGAGAATTTTCTCTTGCCATTCCAGTCCAGTCCAAGTCCTGGGGTGGATTTGACTGGGGTTAACCCAGAGCATTCTAAAAAGCTGGCCTGGAGCAAGGAATGGATTCATCACAAATAGCTTTTTTAAAAAAGTGACATGACAGCTTCCATTTAAAGAACGAGATGAGACTCTGCCAGACGACTGTTCTGTTTCTAGGCAGATTGCTGTTGCATATCCCAGAATGTTCAGTGGGTGGGAAATGGGAACACAGGAAGCTGCTTTATACTGGGTCAGATCCTTCGTCCAACTAGCTCAGCATTGTCTGCACTGACTGGCAGTGACACTTTCAAGGCTCTTCTCTAGCCCTACCAGGAGATGCTGCCAGGAATTGAACCTGGGACCTTCTGCCTATAAAGTGGTTCTCCCACAAAGCATCAGCCCCATCCCCAGTGCTATTAGTTAGGAGACAGCTGGAAATCTTTCTGTGCTTTGGGATGGGATACCCATCCAAGCTTGAGGAAGGTGACACACATCAGTCTAAAAGGAGAGGAAAGGGAGGGAGGGAGTATGGGGGAGGGAGCACACTGTAAGTTGGCCAAAGGCATCTTGGGAGTATAGAGTCTCTCTCTGGGGAATATGGAACATAGGAAGCTGCTGCCTACTGAGTCAGACCCTTGGTCCATCTAGCTCAGCATTGTCTACTCTGACTGGCAGCAACTCTCCAAGCTGTCAGGCAGGAGTCTAGCTCTAGCTCTACCTGCCGGAGATTGAACCCAGGACCTTCTGCATGCCAAGCAGAAATATGCCTAAAGGTAGCAAAGCTGCTGCTTTATAAGAGTGCCTGTTTGCCTCCTCCAGTTATGATATCTGTTGATATTTCTAAATAAAGCAAAAGTTGCAACGATTTTTCAAGTCACCAGTGCTCTCCCATCGAAAGGACACATTGACCAAGGCAGGATTTCTGCTGAGGAAGGCATCTGCATGGAAGAGCCCTTCTAGGAGGCGTTCAGATCTCAGACAGCTCCATGGGTGAGGAAGATTCCAGGAAGAGGCAGGCAAGGGGGTTCAGTACCTTGGATAGCTCCAAGTAGAAGAGGTTGCCTGGAAAGTAACCCTGGAGCCCGTAAGAATTGACTTCAGAAACATTCTGGGGCTGAAGAGAGGGCAGCCGGCTAGTTGGAATGGTGAGCTCCATCTGTTTCTCAGAGAAGCATTCAGTGCCTTAGCACTTACATAGCACTTACATTTATATACCGCTCTATAGCCGAAGCTCTCTAAGCAGTTTACAATGATTTAGCATATTGCCCCCAACATTCTGGGTACTCATTTTACCGACCTCGGAAGGATGGAAGGCTGAGTCAACCTTGAGCCCCTGGTCAGGATCGAACTTGTAACCTTCTGGTTACAGGGCGGCAGTTTTACCACTGCGCCACCAGGGGCTCACCACCAGGGGCTCACCACCAGGGGCCCTTTAAGTAGCCTTAAAGGCTACTTGCTTGGTTTTGCATGCTCAGCAGCACGGTGAGGGCGGGTCTCCAACTCCTTTGCTGATTCCTCCAAAACTTCCAAACTGAAGCAAGAGGGCAGAGTCATGTCTTCAGCTCCTGGGGGCACACGGGATCAGATCCCCGTTTCCCCCAAGTCCAGGCAGAGTGAGGGCATCAGGAGTGAGGAGTGGGGGAACTCCCCAAGCTGTCACCTGCCTTCAAATGGGTGGGCCCCTAGGGCCATAACAGCGCCAGTCCCAGATGGCACTGCCACTCAGGTTACCAAATGGAGGTCCGGCAGGTTTAGCTCCTCTCTTCCTCCTTCCTTTTTACACGCACGTGGCTGAAAACTGGGGGTGCACAACTGTGCATAGCTCCCGAAATAGGATATAGGATCCCTGTAAACATGGCAGCATCCTGTAGCCATGTTCCAGGCGCAGGCCAAAAATACAGCAGTCTTGTATACCGACTCAATCTGAACTCTTCCCTTTGGAACTCTGAGAAATTAGACAATGCTTCACTGCTGTAACCAAGAGGGAAGTCAGATTCTATTCCGAGTCCCCACGGTTCACCAGGCAATCTGATTCCTCCTTCTCTTAACTTAGATTTCCCTAGGACATAGAAATTTTTGTGTGTGTGTGTGTGTGTGTGTGTGTGTGTGTGTGTGTGCAGGGCCCAACCAATCACTGTAAAGCTGTCTCTGCTCCACAAGGCATCCACAGGGGAGCGGGAATTGTGGCCGCAAGCACAAATTCCCCCCTTTGCTAAGCAGGGCTTGCCCTGGCTTGCATTTGAATGGGAGACTAAAAAGTCTACATCTAAAACTTCCTGTGTTCCTATGAGAGATTGCTCTCCTGAATGTCTGTAATTGGATGGGAGAGTGAGGGGGGAGGGGTGCAGGGGGAGGAGACTGTCGGGGGAGGGGGTGCGGAACCGCGGTTCCATTGGACCTGCAGTTCCAGGTTATAGGCCTGAACCTGGCCTATGTTATTTCCCATTTGGTGAGCCTACATGGGGGCTGGAAGATCTCTCTCTCTCTCTCTCTCTCTCTCTCTCTCTCTCTCTCTCTCTCTCTCTCTCTCTCTCAAAGTTTTACAACCCTGAAAAATACGGGTGGGTCTACATAAGGGAAGAGAGCCTTTGTCAGTTTTCAGCCCACACAGCCCTCTGAACCTCGAGTTTTAAGAAAGATTCTGCTGGCAGCCCGGAGAAGCTTCCTTTTGGAGCAGCTGTCACTGCAGTCCCGTAATTGGAAATAATTGGGATTCTGTCTCAAACCACAGAGCCCCAAATTAGCCAAGTCGGCCTCTACCAGGATCCAGGAAGCATCTGGTGCCATCGGAGGTGGCAGCGGTTCAACAGCCTGCCTTCCCCCTTGTAACAAAAGCCTTACACTCAATGCATGTAAAACTAGCTCCTCTGGTTTGCAACACCCCTCAGTTTCCGTTGAGCGAAAATTTGCAAGCAAAAACTTCCGAAGCTGCCTTATTCCGAGTCAGACTATTGGTCCATCTAGCTCAGTATTGTCTTCACAGACTCAGTATTGTCTACATAGACTCAGTATTGTCTTCACAGAATCAGTATTGTCTACATAGACTCCAAGGTTGCAGGCAGGAGTCTCTCGCAGCCCTACCTGGAGATGCTGCCATGGAAGGGAACTTGGAACCTTCTGCTCTTCCCAGAGTGGCTCCATCCCCAAGGGGAATATCTTACAATGCTCACACATGTAGTCTCCCATTCATATGCAACCAGGTTTATTCCCTAGCAGCATTTCCAGGTGGAGCTGCGAAAGACTCCTGTCTGTGACTCCAGCTTTGGAGAGCTGCTGCCAGGCAGTGTAGACAGTACTGATCTAGCTGGACCAATGGTCAGACTCAGTATAAAGCAGCTTCCTATGTAAACAGAATGCCAGTTAAATTGGGTAGGGTGTGTGTGGTATCAGCCATCACCAAATGATTTTGAATGTCTAAGGGCATGGTTCCCAGTTTCTATTTACAATCCTACATACAAATGCTGGCTGGGAAACGAGCCTTCCATATCGGCTGCCTCGGGATTCATAAAATGCTTGACCAGATGCCGATGGCTAAAAATTAGCTTCCAGCCATTGGCTCTCCAACTATTAACCCCAAACTCAAGGCATCATCAGAGAAGGGCATCTGCTTTGCTGGCAGAAGGTCCCACGTTCAATCCCTGGCAGCATCTCCAGGTAGGGCTGGGAAAGACTCCTGCTCGAAACCTTGGAGAGCTGCTGCCAGTCAGTGTAGACAATACTGAGCTAGGTGAACCAAGCATCGGGCTCAGTAGTAGGTAGTTTCCTGAGATCCTGCACGCCTAACAAGCCTGGGAACTGCATTGTGTCAGCTGCAGGATTGAAGTCAGGCCTGCTCAACTTAGGCCCCACCCCAGCTGTTTTTGGACTACAACTCCCACAATCCCTAGCCACTGTGGCCAATAGCTAGGGATTATGGGAACTGTAGGCCAACATCCGTAGGAGGGCTGAAGCTGAGCAGCCATGATCTAAGTGCATTCCAAAGCAGTCCCATGTAGAGGATTTTAGCCTAGAAACTGACCGGTAGCCAATGAAGCTGACGCAGGATGGGTGTAATACGCGTGAAGTGACCCGCACCCATGAGCATCCTTGCGGCAGCATTCTGAAGCAGCTGAAGCTTCCGAACAGTCTTCAAGGGCAGCCCCACGTAGAGCGCATTGCAGTAGTCCACTCTGGATTTTACAGTTGTCCAGTCAGGATGCAACCGAGTTTGGAGTGACAGTGGCTGTCCTCATAGGGGAGGAACTAAGCGAAAGCATTGACGAAGGAGGACGTTTGTTTAATACTACATTAAAAACAGAGGCTCCCCCTGTCCAGCCTCCACGGTCTCCCCAGAGGGAGGGTTTAAAACAAAATAGATTTGCAGTGTGGGCAGTGAAATAATTTCTGCCTTTAGTCACTCACTTGCAAGGCTTTTAAGTGCTATTTTTTGGTAAGCGCTATGAGATAAGTAAATTGTTGTCACTTAGCAACCTTAGCTGGGTGGCGGGTGAGAAGTTGTTTATTCCTGTGATGTGCCAGGCTCAGAAAACCATGGTGACAAGGCAGGTGGCAGACAGTCAGGACCACTCTCCATAAACAGACAAGTTTCTTCCACCAGAGATGGCTTTCTGGAAGAGACCTCGTAGGAGAGCAAGGCAGGCTTCCAGACTAGCCCTCACCAAATTGCCACTGGGAACACAGCAAGCTGCCATATGCTGAGTCAGACCGTTGGTCCATCCGGCTCAGTATTGTGTGCACAGGCTGGCAGCAGCTTTTCCAGGGCTGCAGGCAGCAGGCGCTCTCAGCCCTGTCTCGGAGACGACGTGGGGTGGGGCTGGGAACCCTCTGAGGAAGGCTGCAGATGCTCTTCCCAGAATTGCCCCAGCCCCTAAGAGGACTATCTCACAGTGCTCACACAAGTAGTCTCCCATTCAAATGCAAAGCAGGGCAGACCCTGCTTAGCAAAGGGGACCATCCAAGCTTGCTACCATGAGACCAGCTCTCCTCCCTCTGTGGAACTCTCCCTGGCTGGACCCTAAGTTGGAATCTGACCCACAGGAGACCCTCGAGGAAGAAAGGAGGAGGATCAGCCCATTCCAACTGGGACCCCTAGCCCTGATGGTCACAGCCCCCTTGATGGGGGGTAGGATGGCTTGCTGGAAGAGACCCAGTAAGAGAGGCAGGCAGGCTTCCAAATTCCCCTCAGGAACACAGGAAGGGCAGTAAGAAGCAAGATGCCTCTGGATACGAGTTGCAGGGGAGCAACAACTGGAGAGAGGGCCTGCCTTCATCTCTTGCCTGTGGGCTTCCCAGTGGCATCTGGGGGGCCACTGTGGGAAACAGGAAGCTGGACTAGATGGGCTTCCTTGGGCCTGATCCATCTGGGCTGTTCTTCTGTATGCCCCAGAGCTCCCCTCTTTGGGCAACAGTGTGCCCGAAACAGCTAGGTCATACAGGTTTGGGGGATTAAATGGAGACGCAATCAAGTTTGGGGCCAGCCAGGGAGTGGCTGTGTTCCTGTTCCTGGCTCCTGCAGAACCCCTCCATTTGCCACCAGACTTTGCTCATGTAGCAATGCTCTCTGTGAGCAATGCTGCCGGGCTCCATCCTGGAAAGGAATTCTCAACTAGGCAATGGACCACCCAATTGCCGGCATAGGGACAGAGGAAGCTGCCATATACTGAGTCAGACCATTGGTCTATCTAGCTCAGGATTGTCTTCACAGACTGGCCGCAGCTTCTCCAAGGCTGCAGGCAGGAATCTCTCTCAGCCCTGTCTTGGAGATGCTGCCAGGGAGGGAACTTGGAACCTTCTGCTCTTCCCAGAGGGGAATATCTTACAGTGCTCACTCTTCTAGTCTCCCATTCATATGCAACCGGGGTGGACCTTGCTTAGCTAAGGGGACCTGTCATGCTTGCTACCACAAGACCAGATCTCTGCTCTTTTGTGAACATAGGTAGCTGCCTTCTACTGAGTCAAACCCTTGGTCCATCTAGCTCATCTACACAGACTGGCAGCGGCTTCTCCAAGGTGGCAGGCTGGAGTCTCTGTCAGCCCTATCTTGGAGATGCTGCCAGGGAGCGAACTTGGAACCTTCTGCATGCAGATGCTCTTCCCAGAGAGGCCCCATCCCCTGAGGGGAGTATCTTCCAGTGCTCACACATCTAGTCTCCCATTCAAATGCAAACCAGGGCAGACCCTGCTTAGCCAAGGGGACAAGCCATGCTTGCTACCTCCAGACCAGCAGAAGTCCAAGGGTGCCATGGGATAAAAGCTAACAGCAGCAGCCACCGCTCCTTGATAAGAAGCAGATGCTCAGGGGGCCGATAAGCTACCCGAGAGCAACGCCATGCATCGAAGGGAAAAGAAGGTGCCTCTTTTTCCGTGTATTCTTGTATTTGATGGGAGCTGCCTATGGGATGCTTCTGGACTGAAAGATGGGAGAGAAAACCAATCAATCAGCCACTGACAAGGAGTTCAAAGACATACCTGGCACGCAGTGAGGGTGTTTTCTAAGCTAGGGCTCTCAAGGGCATACCCTTGACACGCTTCCGCGTTCCCTCCCACTCTTCACAACCGTAAACATACCTCTCCAGATCTCGCCATTCTCCCTGTTACGACAGCTGCGACTCCTGCTCCGTGGATCGAAATTAATTTTTAAAGAAGGAGGGGAGCAATCTGAACTTCCTTTTGTTTTCCAAAACCCCATCCATATTCATGAGCCGCTAATCATGTTTGATCAATCAAAATTCATTGTGAAACATATTAACCCCTCTTGTTGTTCGGAATTTTAATCTCAGCGAGGGGAAATGAGTTGGATTAAGCTGTCTCATGGAAACTCATTGAGATTGTGCATGGGTCCCCCCCACTTACCCCGCCCAAGGCTGTTGTCTTGTGTGGAAAAATCTAAATTATAATCTAAATTTTAAACTTCATTTAAAATTTTAATTAAGTTTCTAGCCCTTATGTTTCTGGAGGTCACCTTCACAAAACGAGGAGCAAGGGCATTGGGTGCTTTGCTGTCATTGATGAGTTCCGGAAGGATAGGGAAGCTGCTTTTTACAGAGTCAGACCATTGGTCCATCTAGCTCAGGGTTGTCTACCCAGACTGACAGCGGCTTCTCCAAGGTTGTAGGCAAGAGTCTCTCTCAGCCCTAACTTGGAGATGCTGCCAGGGAGGGAATTTGGGACCTTCTGCAGGCAAGCAGGCAGATGTTCTTCCCAGAGTGTCCCCATCCCCCTGAGGGGAAGATCTTACAGTGCTCACACATGTCTCCCATTCAAATGCAAACCAGGGCAGACCCTGCTTAGCAAAGGGAACAATTTGTGCTTGCTACCTGCAGACCAGCTCTCCTCCCTTAGATAAGGAAGTTGGGGGAAAAGGCAGAAGGAAAGACGTATATGGAAATAAGATTTTGATAGCCAATGGTGGCAGACGGGGCCATTGGATCAGCGCATCTGATATGCGATGTACAGATACGCAGGGATGAGATGTACCTGGGAATGAGAAATTGGGTGGTGCTGGCTCTGAATTCTTTGTGACTTCTTCTTTTTTTTTTAAAGGCTTATCATGTAGTTCCTGTAAACTTATTCTCTTTAACAAGGGTAGGGTGACCTCCACTTTGCGTGGTCTTCTATTGTCGGCATCGTTTCATCAGCATCTCTGTGGCTAACTGATGTGTTTTAAATGTGTAAAGCAAGAGTGCAGATTCAGGATCCCTTAGGGCATAACTAATCGGTATTAAATGATCCTGGTTATGCACGTTTGCTGAAGAACTCAAGTGCCCTTCTGGATCAAGGTCAACGACACCCAGCATTCAACACAAGAATCCCAGTAACCACCAGATCCGAGGTGACCCACCATAGGTCCCACCTTGGGCAAGGGCTTCCCACGTTGAAGCTGATCCCAACTTTACCAGCTCCTTACTGGCTTCCAGCAGTCTAGGACAATTGAGAGCTTCTGTTTAGTTGCAGAATCAGAGGTTATCTAAGATCACCTTGTCATGGAGCATGGGCACCATACCGAAAGCTGTTAAATAACGAGCACATGACTCTTAGTCGTCAGGTTTAATTGGACGCAGGCAATTCAGATCCATGAGTAAAATGTACCAGGAAGAGGAGTATGATTTAGTGTTTGGGTTTATTATTATTATTATTATTTTTTAGACTGAGCCAAGCATTTAGGGATGGGCACTTTGAGTCTGAGAAAGAAATTCTAGGAGCTCCAAAGAAGCTCCCTTCCCACCTTCACACTTGGAATATTTCATCCTGCTTCATTTCTGTCCAGTGCCCCACTGGACACTACTCCATTGCTGCATTTTTTAAAAAAAGAGGGTTCTTTTTGCTCTCTGTGTGGTCTCAAAGCCAAATCAGAGTGAGGGCAATGCTTCCTGTCCTTACTCTGTATGTGCAAACATTCCTCGTCCATTTTACAGCTTCTGCAATAGGAGACACATTTTACCTGGGCAATTATATTCTCAGTTAGGAATGAGAGCTTTGGGTGATGCCCCAGAAGTAGGACAGCTCCATTATGCAAAACATTAAGGGAGCATGTTTTGTGCTCAATTCAAAGTTATGCTAATTCCCACCAAGTGTGGACTGGAGGTTGCACGTCGCCCTACCGAAATGCCAAGCGTGCATCCTGTGACTGTCTAACTTACACCTAATAATTCAGTGATGAACTTCGCACCTATGCTCATCTTGAAAAATATGCTTTGCAAGCGAGTGATCTGACAATCCCCTCTTCTTTAGCTCAGGGACTCTCTTCTTAGCTTCTCATTCCAGCCCCCCATTATCTTCTCCAATTCCAAACATAAATATTCTCGGTTATTATTAGGAGAAGAGGGTCAGGGAAGGAGAAAGCAACACTTCCTCTGTTCGAAAAGTTTATTGTTTTCTGGGCCCAAGGGGTTTGAATCTCGGTCATGTTTTGTACTATTTCCTATCCAGACGGCTCTCCCGGGCAGCAGCAAATTCATCTGTAGAGATGGAGATTGAAGCTTTACATTTACACTTCCCAGCTCCATCTGTAATTGGGATTCCCAGAAGAAGCAATCCTGCTTGGTGACACAAATAACACTTTGCCAGTCTCATCCCAGCCACCCCCCACCCCCACTTCCCCAAGACAAGCAGCCAAAACCCCTGGAGGAGACCCTACAACCAAATTACTCCCAAGCAAAAAACTGCTGCTGTTGCTAAGGATGGAGCTGCAGAACAACCGCAAGGTGTTTATCGAACACATTTAGCCAGTTTATTTCCAGCGATTCCCTTCCAGCCTATCTGAAGGAGCTTCAACGATGAGAGAGAGAGAACTACAGACTAACCATCTCTCTATATCCATAGTGACGAAGACAATCGGCTTGTATCTCATTAGCGCAAAAGCTTTCATCGGGGTCTTTCTGAAAACTAGCCATGTCCCTGAAGTTTTTTCCTCATCTGGCTCAGAAGACCAATATGCTCAGCTTGTAATGTGTCAGCAAAGAGCTAAACAGGATTAGTTACACATTGAGGTGGCATCATCGCATCCAGCACGTGATCCCTAATTGGCTAGGATCACTCCAAATCTAGCGCCATTTCCTCCCAAAGGTTCTTCTTCAGCTTGGACTCTACAACAGGGACCCAGTTCACTGAGTTAGCTGCATACTAACAACACTGTGAGGAGTACAAGTAGGAATTTGAAGAACTGGTTCAAATCTAACTGAGTTTGATTTGAACCAGCCTGGTATGACTAGTTCGAGATCAAACTGGACTGGCCTGGTCCAAGTTCGAACCAAATCGGGCCTGGTTCAGATCAAACTGGTTCGGCCTGGCTTGACTGGTGCTACATGCTTGCAGTGAAGGGGGGGGGAGCCCTATGGGGTTGGAAAAGTGCAGGTGAGTGGTTTGACCCAGTTCTAGTGCTTGCACTGAACTCGCAGATTGGGCAGTACGGTTCAAATTCAGTTTGAATTCAAACCAAAACACCCGGAGCGGTTCTATGCACACCCCTAATTCTAGGCTCCCTGGTTCCTGGGACATTGCTGCTATAGTATTCAAAGTATTTGGAAGCCACTTTCTCCACTCCATTCCTGTTTGTGACCCCAGCCAATTAGGGACCACGTGCTGGATGTGATGTTTTTTACAGCACTAAATCAAATTTAGCTGTTTGCTGACAACTAAGGGCAACTCAACTCCCATTAGCATGGAAGCAATCCTTCCTATCCTGGTAACATAGGAAGCCTAGACAATCAGGGATCACTCTAGGAAGGACAATCCTTTGGTACAATTCCCTGAAAAATCACAAAAAGGTGCCTCCCTTTTTTATTTTAATGAGGTGGGGTGACGAATTGCTCCTTGCTCATTTTGAATAATTAAATCCTTTGAATAATTCAAGAATAATTTAATTAATTATTAAATAATGAAAGCAATGGCCCACCAAAGGTCACCCTAGGAGCTCAATGGTTAAATGTCGGCAACTGGAAAGGAACTGGTGTTCCTTTGAGCGAGGGTGTGATGCTGTGGGAATCCCTCCAAGATTGCAGAAAAAAACGGTCTGAGGGTAGCCAAGGCCGCGTATAATAAACAGACTGATCTGAAACGTGTAACTAGATACAGCCATGAAAATAATAATTCAAATGAAAGCTCAGACAAGATCTCAACTCCAGGCAAACAGAGCAGGGATATGTGGAACGGATAAGAACTCCGAGCTGAAGCGACCGTCAACCTGCCTCTCGGTAATTCTGCTAAACTCTGGGATAAAAGTGAGCCTGGATGTCGCTGGAGCTAATCAACTCAGTTGTCTTCTCCAAACAGCTGCTGTAAAGCAGGGACAAGGTGAAGGTCAGGATGCTGAAAGCAATGTTGCCCATTTGTTTAGGCACACACCTGGGATGTTTTAAGGATGCTTCTGGAAATGTGCCCTTGTACATGTGAAAAACGCACAGGAGGTTTCTGCCGTGTCCTGGAGAAGGTGCCCTGACTTAGGTCATGGATGTCCTAGCTGCATACTGGTTAGATTACTGTGAAGCTTTCTCCGTGGGGCTCTCTGAAGTCAGCCCAGGAAATGCAAACGCTTCAAACCACAGCTACCAGGCTCTTAATATTACTCAAGAGAATGGATCACAAGGACAATCCTCCTCTTCCTCTCCAGGATAGTTGTACCTGGGCTAAATGGTAGGTTTAGCAGGAAACCAATTGCTTTGGTTTTGTATTTGTGGGGTCACACAGTAGCACACAGATGAGCCAGTGTGGTGTAGTGGTTAGAGTGCTGGTCTAGGACCGTGGAGACCCGGGTTCAAATCCCCATTCAGCCATGATACTTGCTGGGTGACTCTGGGCCAGTCCCTTCTCTCTCAGCCTAACCTACTTCACAGGGTTGTTGCGAGGGGAAACTTAACTATGTACACTGCTCTGTGCACCTTGGAGGAACAGTGGAATAGAAATGTTTAAAAATATATATATTTAACAGTACTGAATTACATAGCCAGCTGGCAGGGAACAAGAAGGAGGAGGAGGAGGAGAGAAGCAGCAGATCCAGGTTGTCCAAGCAGGACACGATGCTCTCTATGCTACATATCAATGGTGAGTAGAAACAGCTCCCTCTAGTGGTGCCCTGACAGTAAGTCCTCCAATACGAGAATTCTGGGATGGTGAAGTTCTGTTTCATGGAACTAGGAACATAGGAAGCTTCCTTATATAGTGTATAAGACAATTGATCCATGTAGCTCAGTATTATCTACACTGATTAGGGCGGTGCAGGATTAAAATTATTTATTTATTTATTAATCAAATGTGTACACTGCCCCAAACTTTCATCTCTGGGTGGTTGTAATGTGATAAAGTGCATACATAATAAGAATTTATATAAATATAAATATAAATATAAAATACTATATGATATATTCGACATAAATACATATGTATTATATGATATATGAAATATAAGTAGAGTCATAATATGACTATATTATATATATATAATATATATAATATGACTATCTATATAGTATATATATATATATATATATATATATATATATATATATATATAAAATATGACTATCTATCTATCTATCTATCTATCTATCTATCTATCTATCTATCTGTCTATCTATAACACAAGCCCCATTCTCCTTCAGACCTTTCTTATCAAAGAAGAAAATCTGTGCTTGCTACCAGAAGACCAGCTGTCCTCATTTGCACAAAAGAAACTCTTGGAAGTGGCTTTATCTCAGTGTTTATCGCTAAAGTACTTTGCAAGCATCATATCACAGGGATAGCCTTCACTCCACTATCTCAAAAAAGTCTCAGATTTGGTAGCCGCTCTTCTTGGAGATCTGTTCCGGTGCCCAATAGAACGGGTGTTGGAAATGGACCGGTGGGCCAGATGCAAGATAAAGCAGCGGCTGATACACTGTGCATAATCCCTTCTGCTGTGTTCACAAACAGGAGAATCTGATTTAATTTCATAAGAAAACATCTCCTCTAATCTTGTCGAGTTAGTCATATTTCCCCTCTGCTCCACTCTCGGCGCTCTGGGTTTTAAGCACTCGGAAAGTCTTAATAGATCAATGACATTTGTAACAAGTGTTAATATTATAAAACGGCATCCACATTGTTGCAATGAATACTGATATGCTGGGAAACATTTTACTATCTGGCCAGCTTCTATTGTCAATTCATCAGGGCAACATCTCCTTGCCTGCCCCCTTTTCAAAATAAAAAATTCCCCATCACTTCAGTGGGCAGTGCAAAAATAACCTTGAGATTATTCCTTCCATATGTTCCTATTTTGTTTTAAGAAAATGCAGTTTGTTGATTCCATTTCTGTCCCGTCATCTCCGAATGGCTTAGAGCAGTTTCCCAACATGCTCGCTGTTCTGTCCCCAAGGGGTTCACCATCGAAGGAATGAAGAAGGTTGGCATCCGAATTGTGGAAAAGTGAAAACTGAAGTGGAGAGACTTTCAAGGAGTAACAGCTGATAATTTTCAAGGGAAGCCAGAGAGAAGTGAAATTTATTGGGCGTGGGGTAGGGTGGGGGAAGACGACACAGGAACTTATGAAGTGCCTTCTCCCCTCCACTGCCCTGCTCTTGGGTTCCTGGTTGGCCTACCTTTTTGGCCCCTGGTTAAGCCACAATGCAGAGGTTGAACCTGAGTTGTTTATCCTGACCATGGTCTCATGGTTTAACCTTGGTTCAATTCAGTGGCTCTGCCCTCATTGAGATCTTGTGCCCTGCTGGATCAGGCCCAAGGAAGCCCATCCAGTCCAGCATCCTGTTTCCAACAGTGGCCCACCAGATGCCTCTGAGAAGCCCACAGGCAAGGACATGCCCTCTCTCCCACTATTACTACCCTGCAACTGGCATTTAGTGGCATCTTGCCTCTGAGGCTGGCCTATAGCCCTCAGACTAGTAGCCACTGATAGACCTGTCCTCCATGAATTTATCTAAGCCCCCTTTTAAAGTCATCCAGGCTAGTGGCTGCCACCACATCCTGTGGCAGAGAATTCCATAGGTTGTTTTTTTTTATTTTTTACATTTACTATATATCCCACTTTTATTTATTTATTTATTTAATTTTATTTTTACATTTTATATCCCGCTCTTCCTCCAAGGAGTCCAGAGTGGTGGACATGGTTATGTTTATCCTCACAACAAGCCTGTGAGGTAGGTTCGGCTGAGAGATATGTGACTGGCCCAGAGTCACCCAGTGAGTTTCATGGCTGAACGGGGATTTTAACTTAGGTCTCCAGGTAAGGAAAAGAAAACCCGAACAAGCTATGAAAGAGCAAAGCAAGCCAAGATAAGGCATTTGCGGTGTCAATCGAGGTTTGTGAAATAAACCTGTGTTAATATCAACAATATCTAGACCTTCTCAAGACGGATGCTGGTCTTCATCTGCCCACAGTGACTTCATTCATTCATTCATTCATTCATTCATTCGATTTCTATACCACCCTTCCAAGAATGGCTCAGGGCAGTTTACAAAGAGAAATAACAAATAAATAAGATGGATCCCTGTCCCCAAAGGGCTCACAATCTAAAAGAAACATAAGATAGACACCAGCAACAGTCACTGAGGGTACTGTGCTGGGGGTGGATAGGGCCAGTTACTCTCCCCCTGCTAAATAAAGAGAATCACCAGATTAAAAAGGTGCCTCTTTGCCAAGTTAGCAGGGGGCTAATTCTGTACATTACAGAATTGTACATGTCCAGAGTGAATTGAAACAATTGCTCAAGGTTTTGTGTGTGTGTGTGTGTGTTTGTGGGGGTTGGTCTTTTTCAGCATGCTTAACACAAATTAAGCAGGAGTGAAGAGGCAGAGAAGCAAGGAGGTGCTAGTAGGCTGATGGCATTCAAGGTCGATTGTAGCAGCAGTACTTGGAAAGATACTCAAATGTTCCAGTTTGACATTTTAGGAGACATGCGCCCCCCCCCCCAAGTGTAATTAGCATTTTAGAACCGGAATTGCAAACCCTCCAAATTGTCATGCTTAAAATGTTAACATTTTGAATCCGACTTTTCACACTGCCTACGTCAAATTAGTCATCCCCGCAGCCAGATCATTCAACACCCCCACCCACCACCTACTGTGGGATTCGTGCCATGAAATAACTTGGGGGGGGGGTTTGAAACTCTCCACTCTTCAGTGTGACATGCGCCGAGGAGGAAACAGTCAAAATATTGTCACATTGGGGAAGAATGGAAGCTTGAGTAACAAACTCAGATGGAAAAGTATCAACACACAGACAGAGACCACAAGTCAGCATTCCAGAAACCAGGACAATGCATCTCAAAGGGAAAGGGATGTCTTAACTCCAGGATTCAGCAGTGTGAATGTAGGGGTGGCGGACATTTGTGGTGGGGTTGTGTGATTGGGAAAGGGAGGCTGAAATTCCTTTTGTCTGCAGGTCTTGTTCACGGCTAATCGCCGGTGCTTTGTGGTGGTGGTATTGGAGACCTCCAACCCAGAGGACACTGTCTCAGAAGAGCTGGTCTTGTGGGATCAAGCATGAATTGCCGCCATTGATAAGCAGGGTCCTGCTTGGTTTATTTTTGCCCCTTCACAGCATTTATTTTTTTCCCAAATTCAATTTTTATTTATTTTAACAATAATAATATTATCATTGACAGATAAACAAAAGTGGACTTCCCGCACACATCTCTTCATGAATCATCAGCTATAAAATTTACCCTTGCTATAATAATAATTCAAAACATAAATTTAAACCCTTACAAACACAATTAGTCTACCCAACCTGCAGTTTTTACTAAATGTCAAATCCTGCTGTAAAGTCCATGGTAGGAAAATAGTTCTTTAAATACAACAAAAATGGTTTCCAGTCTTCAGAAGGTCCCAGGTTCAATCCCTGGCAGCATCTCCAGGTAGAACTGGGAGAGACTGCTCCTGCCTGAAACCTTGGAGAAGCCGCTGCCAGTCAGTGTAGACAGTCCTGAGCTAGATAAACCAATGGCCTGACTCAGTAGAAGGCAGCTTCTTGTGTCCATGTGTCCCAAAGGATAAGCATGCCCCAAATGGGAGCTCAGTCCTGATGAAAGCCCCCTAGATCCAGAAGATTATGAGCAGCCCTTCTTGCAGCTGGCCCCTGAGAGGAGCCCCCCCCCCAACATGTATCTTGTCCTGTTCCAAGAATCTCTGCCGTCATCTCTGGCACCCCAGGAGCAGACTTGATGCCCATGTTGCCCATGGCCCTGTGCGTCATGGTCTGCTTCACAATAGGTCTATTATTGTGAAGATAGGGAGAAAGCATAGAGATAGTGAAGGTACTGTGAAAATAAGGAGGAGAGCCGGTCTTGTGGTAGCAAGCATGAATTGCCCCCTTTGCTAAGCACTTTGGTTTGCATTTGAATGGGATAATACCTATGTGAGCATTATTATTATTATTATTATTATTATTATTATTATTATCATCATCATCATCATCATCATCAAATTTATTTATTTATTTATTTATTTATTTATTTATTTACACAGTCAGACAGGTGTTATTCACTGGTTTGTTTTATCCAGACATCGAGTCGTTCCTATTATATCATTATTTATTATTATTTTACACAGTCAGAAAGGTGTTATTCACTGGTTTGTTTTATCCAGACATCGAGTCCTTCCCAAGGACCTGGGATGCCAGAATTTTATTGTCAATGTTGTTGCTGTTGTTATAGATATCTTCGCAGAATATAGGCTGTTCCCATCATTGATAATGATGATGATGATGATGATGATTTCTATACTGCCCTTACAAAAATGCCTCTGGGCAGTTTACACAGAGAAATAATACATCAATAAGATGGATCCCTGTCCCCAAAGGGCTCACAATATTCCCCTTAGGGGATGGAGACACACTGGGAAGAGCATCTAGGTCCCCAGTACCCTCCCTTGCAGCATCTCTAAAATGAGGCTGAGAGAGACTCCTGCCTGCAGCCTTGGAGAAAACACTGCCAGTCTGTGTTGACAATACTGAACTAGATGGACCAATGGTCTGACTCGGTAGAAGGCAGCTGCCTATGTACGTACTTGGGAGGAGGGAGAGGCCAGTTTGGGCATCTGCTTTTAGTCAGGGCTTCCATCTTCCGCCTTGTTAGACCCGGGTAATGACATTCTAGTGGCAGCTTCTAGCTTCCTCCATGACCCCCTCTATGCAACACAATATAATGCAGCAATGCATGTAGGAGTCCCAGGTTCAATGTCTGGCAGCATCTCCAAGTAGGGCTGCAAAAGATCCCTAGGAAAAGAAACTAAGGAGATCTGCTTCCTGTTGGTGTGGACAATATTGAGGTAGAAGGACTAAGGGTCTGACTCCGTATCAGGCATAAGACTCAGTATAATAGAAGTATCAGAACAACTTGCCGCCGGAGCTATCCATGGTGCTGATCCAGAGCCTTGCTGAGCTCAGTTCTCCACTGCAGAACAGGACAGGGCCAACCAGATATCTTTGGGAAGCCCACAGACAAGAGAAGAAGGCCATTCCCCTCCCCTCTGGTTGCCTACCAGGAATTGGTATTCAGTCGTATACTGTACCTAGAAATTGAAGATTGAACCTCCGTGTGTAGATCATCGGCTGAAGTGAAATACTGGGAGAAATACTGGGAGACAGGCAAGAGGAACCACGTCATTGCACAATGTGTCGTTGAACTACGGTGTTGGCTGCCGCCCAGTGTGGTGATGGCCACCAATCTAAACAGCTGTGAAAAGAGATTAAATCAATTCATGCAGGGCTATCAACAGACTTGGTACTGGTATATTTCCATTAGGATCAGAGGGCCCTGAACACCAGGTGCCAAGGAGCACCAATAGGAGGGGGCTATTGTTCTTCTGACCAAAAGCCATTGAAAAACCTCTCCTCAAAATCTGTGCCATCTCCTTCTAAAGCCACTGAAACATAGGGGGGAAAGGAAGCTGCCTTCTACTGAGTCAGTCCCTTGGTTCACCCAGCTCAGTATTGTCTGCACAGACTGGCAGCAGCTTCTCCAAGGTTGCAAGCAGGAAACTCTCTCAGGCCTATCTGGAGAGGCCAGGGAGGGAACTTGAAACCTTCTGCTCTTCCCAGAGTGGCTCGATCCCCTGAGGGGAATATCATCCAGTGCTCTCACATGTAGTCTCCCATCCAAATACAAACCATGACAGACACTGCTTAGCAATGGAGACAATTCCTGCTTGCTACCACAAGACCAGCTCTTCTCAACTAGCGTACTCTGCTGTAAATTGTGGCTGGAACGATCAGCATCCCCTCCTTTCAGACACCCCGAGGATCAATGCATCTGCTGCCTCAACCTTTTTCTGTCTCGCCAGCACCACACACACACACACACACACACACACACACACACACACAGCGAGACCATCCTCATTACGTTCCGTGGGGTTGAAGCTGAAATGGCATTTTTCTGCCGCAGCGACGTTTTCCAAAATGGGAAAGGGCTGCAGGCCCCTCGGCTCTAGTATTTGTGTTCTTTTAAAATTGATTAAAATTAATGGAAACAAACAGACAGAAAAATCATTAAAAGCAAGCCATCGTGTGCTGTTGTTACTGGCGGGGGGCGTGCGGGAGCACACACTCATGAGACGGATGGGCTTTGTTCTCGCCTCCCCCTTCCCCACACTTTTCTCCTTCTCTCAGCAATTAACTATTTTGTTAATTGTTTCTGTTTCTATTTAAAATATCCCAGGCCTGCCTCACAGCAGGGGTCAGTATCCTTCTCCAGGAAAGAGGGAAAAGGTTTTTCAGTAGAGCACATTTGCAAGAGAATCATCCGAGGCGGGTCTAGGGAAGGCTTTGTTTCTAAAAAGCATCTAATAAACATTTCAGTGTGTGGCCCGGGCGTTTGTTGTGATGCCCATTTAGAGAGAGGCAATGAACCCTTGGTGCTGAACAGCTCCTGCATCCATAATCAAAGTCTTTCAGATCCCGGAAGCAAGACATACAGGCTCACGGTGGGTTTAGGTTGAGCAGGTCGCTTTCTGGATTGGGAAGTTCTGTCCAGCCGTGGAAACACTCTCTGTCATGTCCCAGAGGGAAACTGGGAGACACTTGTGTTCTTTTAACACCCCTGTTTCCATCCCTTCTCTAAGGACAGGGCTGCACGTGAGGAGGAGAGCTGGTCTTGTGGTAGCCAGCATGACTTGTCCCCTGAGCTAAGCAGGGTCTGCCCTGGTTGCATATGAAGGGGAGACTTGAAATCTGAGCATGGTAAGATATCCCCCTTAAGGGGTGGTGGGGAGTGCCAGAGGGGCCTAGAGGGGCCACCCCTGCTGGGGACCCACCGCCACCATGAAGGATAAGGGTCCCTCTTGCCTGTCCCCCACAAAACCCTTTTTAGATACTTAGATAGGGAATCTCCCCTCCCTTTCCTTGTAAAGGGGAATCCTATACTGGATTCTCCTTTACAAGCAGAGACCTGGGACCTTCTGCACGCCAAGCAGGCGCCCTACCTCTGAGCTCTAACCCTTCCCCAGAGGACATATTCAGACCCTTGGTCCACCCAGCTCAGGATGGTCTACACTGATGGGCAGCATCACTCTGAGGTTTCAGGCAGGAGTCTCTCTCCCAGCCCTACCTGGAGATCCTGCCGGGGATGGAACTGGAGACTTTCCTCCTGCAAAGCAGATTCTCTGGCACTGAGCCAGTCTTTGGAAGGACAAGAAGCTGCAAGGCATGTAGAGGAATCAGACTCATCCAGGCCTACCAATGGAAAACCACCCTTGGAGGGAGCAGGGGCCTGGGGTGAGGCCATCTGTCACCTTCCCCTCCTCGTAGGAGCATGTGGGGCAGAGTGGAATCACGCTTGGCCCGGCTGGAATGTGCTTCCCCCGGTTTCCTATAATGCCTCCTGATTCATGCAGATGCTTCTGTCAATGAGCAGAAGCACGAAGCCAAGCACCTTCTCAATGAGCTGCTCTCCATTGCTTAAACGGCCCCCCTGGAGGGAGACGGCAGCCGGGCGCTTTTGAAGATCGTTGGCTTCTGTCGGAGTCAGCTGGAGCACCGGCAACACACACACACACAGACCAAACATACATCTCCCAACATCTCATGATCATTAGCCATCTGGTTCTTCTGCACATGCTTGGGAACCAAGGGGGCCAGCAGGCCTCCCAGAATGAAGACGTCGGTTCGTTTCTCCCAGCTTGACTCTTACAGCACGGGTGGATTTCCTCTGGTCCGATTCAGCACCGAGAAACTCAACCAATTTAGTTGACATCTGGAGGAACGCCAGAAAGTGTAGTTTTGTGAGTCGGGGGTGCTCGGGATAAGAAGCACAGTGCTGGATCTGCCACCCAGAGACGCAAGTTTGGGTGGGGTATACATTTGATAAATATTTATTTATTTATTTATTTACGGTACAAGACCAAACATAATATACATACAACAAGCAGCGATAATACAATTATCAGAAGAAGAAAAAGGGAAAGGAAAGAATAATGCATAAAACATATCAATTAAAATTTGTTAAATAAAATAATTTACTTATTTTATTTTATTTTATTTTATTTTATTTTATTTATTTCTGCATTTATATCCCACTCTTCCTCCAAGGAGCCCAGAGTGGTATACATGGTTATGTTTACCCTCACACCAACCCTGTGAGGTAGGTTATTATATATTTGTTCATTTGTTTGTTTGTTTGTTTGTTTATACACTTATATCCCGCTCTTCCTCTGAGGAGCCCAGAGCAGTGTACATGGTTATTTTTAATCCTCACAACAACCTTGTGAGGTAGGGTAGGCTGAGAGATAAGCGACTGGCCCAGAGTCACCCAGTGAGTTTCATGGCTGAGTGGGGATTCGAACACAGGTCTCTCTGGACCTAGTCCAGCACTATAACCACTATACCACACTGGCTCATGCTTGCTACCACAAGAGCTGCTCTCCTCCCTGACTGTGGCTGGGGATTATGGGAGATATAGTCCAAAAACAGCTGGAAGGGCAAATTTGTGCAGCCCTCCTAATGGTGGAAACAGAAAGGTTATCCAGCTGGGAGGAGAAGGACAGAGGAGACTAGGGATGTGTAAAACTGGTTCGAACTTGAACCAGTTCGAATTTGAACCGGGTCAGTTTGATGGTTTGAATTCGAACCAAACCAGCCATCAGGTTTGAGCTGCAGGTTCAAATTCGAACTGAACTGGGGTGGGGAGTGTTTCGAGTAAAACCAAAACTGAACCTCCCCCTCCTGGTTCGGACCCGGTTCAAATTTGAACCGAACCGGGCAAACCGGTTTTGTGCACATCCCTAGAGGAGCGAGATGAAAGACTAGAACAGCCCCCTCTACTGGCAGAAGGTTGAATCTGATGGCCCTCCCAGTTCCTCGCAATTCTACTAAGTAAAGCAAGTGGCATCAAAGGGGGGGGGGGAGTACCAAATGAAGGGGAAAAAATGGGAACAGAATGTAAAAGCAACCCCAAGGAAAAAAGGGATTGAAGCAATCTTGGTAGTTCCTGCAGGTGCAACTCAGCGGGTCGCCTCCGAGCCGCTCTCTTCGGGACACAGCATGTTACCTGGGCTAATTTAGAAAGGAAATGAAAAGGAAATGGACTTGTTATAATGAACGCCATTAATTCAACACTTCAAACTTCCTCCGTTTGAACAGAGAGTATCAAACCACTCAATTGTCATCTTGCCGCTTCCCTTCTTCTCGGCATCCGTCTTTGCCAGTTGGAAATGACCGGCGAGCTGATCGGGGTTTGAATGGCTGCACCAGCACTAATTAGCATATATATTGTTTGTCCTGCTCTAAATTTATAGCAAACAGCAATATTTTACACTCCAGTAAAGTTAATAAATGAAGCTTTGGGCTATAAAAGTTTCATGTTCTTTTGTGCAAAGGTCAATTATAAATAGTTAAGTACATATTCATCCGGATGCTTTAGGCTCTGGCAGCAGGAGAATGAAATATATTCGAGTCGATTTGCACATGAGCTGCACGCAGTGGTGGTTTATATTCTCGGTGACACCTCCACCTATCTGCTGGCAGGTTAGGAAGAATTCCCAGAGCAAAGGTGGCTCAGAGGAGCAGCGTCTAAATCTTCTTCTCCAGGGAGACACCTCTCCTATTAAGCACAAAAGGCAGCTTGTTCTGTAACCCACGATTCACAGGTGGTAAATCATAGTGTGCAGGCGTGTCGGTCCGACACGCATGTCGGATCTGATATACCCTCTGTTGGGTGCTATCAGAATTAAGACACAACAGCGGGGTCATTCAGCTTGCTTCAACGCAAGGTCAGGGTTACAGTGTTCCCTGTAACAGGGATTCAAAGATGTTGACTGCAACACTCATCTTCCTCTGCTGCAATGGCCTTTGGCTGTGGATTATGGGAGTTGTAGTCAACAACATCTGGGAACCCCTGTTAGAGGGGACATTGGTCAGGAAATGTCAGATTCACTGATCCAACATCCCCCAACATGACCATTGGGTGGGGTGGGAGGGCATGTTGACTCACCTGACAACTTCCTCATTGGGTGAGATCAGAGCAGACATTTATTTATATACTTACTTATTTTAAAATCTTTATATCCTACCCTTTCCATTTGATACAACTCAAGGTGGCTCACAAAACATCACAGTAATATGGATAAAACATCTGCTAAGCAGATGCTCTGCCAGGGAAGAGAGGAGAGCTGGTCTGGTGGTAGCAAGCATGACTTGTCCCCTTAGCTAAGCAGGGTCCACCCTGGTTGCCTATGAATGGAAGACTAGAAATGTGAGCACTGGAAGAGATTCCCCTCAGGGGATAATGGAGCCTTCTGGGAAGAGCATCTAGGTTCCAAGTTCCCTCCCTGGCAGCATCTCCAAGACAGGGCTGAGAGAGATTCCTGCCTGCAACCTTGGAGAAGCCACTGCCAGTCTATGTAGACAATACTGAGCTAGATAGACCAATGGTCTGACTCAGTATACGGCAGCTTCCTATGTTCCCTAGCCCAATGGTCTTGTGGCAGCAAGCATGAATGGTCCCCTTTGCTAAGCATGGTCCACCTTGGAGCCATTCTGGGAACTTCATCAAGGTTCCCAGTTCCCACCCTGGCAGCATCTCCAAGTTAGGGCTGAGAGAGACCCCTGCCTGCAACCTTGAAGAAGCCAAGTCTGTGAAGACAATACTGAGCTAGATAGACCAATGGTCTGACTCAGTATATGGCAGCTTCCTATGTTCCTATGTTCTTCTGAGCAATGGGTCCATCCCCTGTCAGATTCAGTTAAAGGCAAGACCTAGTTAAAATCAGATTTACAGATTAAAAACCTACTGGAACAGAAAATGAATAAAAACTAAAAAGCCTCCATAAAAAGATGGGCTTCTCCTTTTCAGACTGCATAAGCCTAAAAAATGACTAGATAGAGTGTGGTGTTTCCAAAAGTCTCCTCTTGCAAGGGTGTTCCTGAATCAGAGCCTTCAGCATAGGACCACAGGAAGTTTCCATCTGCTGGGTCAAGACCATTGATCCAACTAGCTCAGTGTTGTCTTGTGGAGAGCTGGTCTTGTGGTAGCAAGCATAGGTTGTCCCCCTGGCTAAGCAGGGTCCACCCTGGTTTGCATTTGAATGGGAGGCATGTGTAAGATCACTGTAAGATACGCCCATCAGGGGATGGGGCTGCTCTAGGAAGAGCATCTGCACACTTGGATATGGAAGGATCCAAGTTCCCTCCCTGGTAGCATCTCCAAGAGAGGGCTGAGAGACGGAGACTCCTGTCTGCAACCTTGGAGAAGCCACTGCCAGTCTGTGTAGACAACACTGAGCTAGATGGACCAAGGCTCTGACTCGGTATATGGAAACTTCCTATGTCCCCTGACTGTCAGCAGCTTTTCAGGGCTCCAGGCAGGAATCTCCCTCAGCCCCACCTGGAGATGCCAGAGATTGAATCTGGGATCTTCATAATGAGTATTTGTCACCCCAGATGGTACTAATCATCTCAGCTGGCTCATTTCATAATAAGCAGGGGGCCACCACAGAGAAGGCACTCATTTACTAATAAGCAGGGGGGCCACCACTGAGGAGGCCCTGTCCTTGCATCACTGTGCATGTTCACACACATCCAGGAAACCATCCATGGAACTTCTTAACCTCGAATGAATAGCACTGCCTTGAATACAGCCCTCTGATTCCTCACGATGCCAAGTGGCATCCCTACCTAATCAAGCAAAGCCCTTTGCTTTACGACCTCCAGTCATCAACACAGTTGCATTCTTGATTTTGTTTAATGGGTTTGATTTTCTGAGCTCCACCCTGGGAATAAACACAGACTCTTGGGTATCGGGCCCAGCATGGAGGCTTTGAGCAGGTCAATGTACAAGGATGGAAGTCAGAGAAAGGTTGGCGAACAGGGAAGGAAAGACGAGACTCTTAATGTGTATGATGCTGGGCTAAACATCTGGCCTGTCATCATCCGGAGTTTGCCATCAATACTAACCTGGTAACCAGGCAACTGCATCATCTGAATAGAGCTCCCAGCATCATCCAGAGAGATGCTCCAAGGTGACGAGGAAAAAGGCAGAAGGCTCTGTGATCCAGGGGATCAGCACTTTATCACAGTTCTCCCTGATATCCAGTTTTCTGTGTGACATGATCTTTTCTCTTAGAGAGGAACATCCAGTTCTGTGAGCCCTTCCCCAAATTGGAGATTGCTAAGAACATAAGAAAGGCCCTGTTGGATCAGGCCCAAGGCCTATCCAGTCTAGCATCCTGTTTCCCACCGTGGCCCACCAAATGCCTTGGAGAAGCCCACAGGCAGGAGATGAAGAAGGCCCTCTTTCCTGCTGTTTGCTTCCGTTCAACTGGCATTCAGAGGCATCTTCCCTCTGAGCCTGGAGGTAGCCTCTAGCCATCAGGACTAATAGCCATTGATGCCATCTGTGAATTGATCTAAACCCTTTTAGAGCCATTCAAGCTGGTGGCTGTCACAACATCCTGTGGCAGAGAGTTCCATAGTTTAACTATGCACTGTTTTGGAAAGGCCTTCATTTTGTCAGATTTTTCACTCGAGGCACAAATGACCAGGCTCAAACCATCATAATTCAGATACATTCTGCGAAGACCCAGCTCCCTTGAGAAGTCCATAATGCAGGGGGAAAGTGGAAGGAAATAGAAGAAGACGACGACCAGCAGCAAGGTGGATGGACTCGATCACGACAGCAACGAATGCACCACTGAGAGACCTTAAAGGCCTAGTTGAAGACAGATCATCCTGGAGAGAATCTCTCTATGTGGTCGCTAAGAGTTGACATTGACTTGACGGCACTTAATCAATCAGTCAATCAAATTTCCTGGCCCTCAGTTTCATGGGATGACCCCTGGTTCGAGTGTCGGGTGAGAGGGGATTTGAATCAGAGTCTCCCCATTCCAACCACTACACCATGCTGGCTATTGTCAAGGTAGATGATACATGACTAGACAGATCAATGGTCCAACTCAGTCTAACATGTTCTTTCAAACCTGGTTCCAGTACTGGGATTTGGCAGTGACTCATGTAAAGCCCTCATCCTTGAGTGAATTGCCTCTGATCATGTGCAGACGTGAGGGGAAAGAGCTCCAGGTTAAGTTTTGGGTGGTATAAAAATATGTTAACAAAATAATAACAATAAATTTTAAAAGAGCAGAATCTCCAGAGAAGACTTATGTCCCACATCTTTCAGTTAGTTCCCTGCTAACTGAGCAAAGAGGCACCTTTTTAAACGGCGATTCTCTTTATTGAGCAGGGGGAGAGCAACTTGCCCTCTCCATCCCCAGCACAGCATCCCTCCAGTGGCTGCTGATGTCTATCTTATGGGGTGTTCCCCCACCCCAGATTGTGAGCCCTGTGAGGACAGGGAGCCATTTTATTTACTTATTTATATCTATGTAAACCACTTGGGGATCTGTGGTTGAAAAGTATTTGTCGTATTTGTATTCAGCAAAAAACAATCCTATCCTGGACTGCCGAACCTTTGAGCAAATGCCCCTCCATTATCCCTCCCCAGCCCTCAACCCAAACCTCCAGACATCAAAAAAGTAAACCAATTTGTCTCTGACGGCACAGAACGCCGGGCTAGAATTGTGCACTGTCCCTTCTGGTTGCCAGAGGTCACGGAGTGGAATGTCTCAAAGACGCTTCGGGAGGGAAACAAATGAACGCAAACATGATAAATGGCTGGGAAGATGCTGTGTTGTGGCAGGTCAAAAAGAGGGGATAATGAATTTGGGAGGAGGAGGAATGGAAGGGTGGCGGCGTGGGCTGTATGCAGCAGGTAGCTCATTTTGGGGAAAGAGGGTGTGTGGGAAGGAGGGAGGGAGGGAGATGGAGAGGATGGGAGAGAGAGGGAGGGAGGGAGGGAGGGGAGAGAGGCAGAGGGAGGGAGGGAGAGAAAGAGAGAAAGGGAGGGAGAGTCAGGAGGGAAGGAGGGGAGAGAGGGAGATGGAAGGAGAGAGAGAAGGAGGGAGAGAGAGTGGGAGGGAGGGAGAGAGGGAGAGATGGAGAGGGAGGGAGGGATATGGAGAGGGAGGGAGGGGAGAGAGGCAGGGAGAGAGGAAGAGGGAGAGAGAGATGAAGAGGGAGACGGAAAGGGAGGGAGGAAAATGGAGAAAGAGGGAGGGAGAGAGACAGAGAGGGGGGAGGGGGGAGGGAGGGAGGGGGAGAAAGAGAGAAGGGGAGGGAGAGATGGGGAGGGAAGGAGGGGAGAGAGAGAGATGGAGGGAGAGAGAGATGGGGAGGGAGGGGAGAGAGAGCGGGAGGGAGAGAGAGATGGGGAGGGAGGGAGAGATGGGGAGGGAGGGGAGAGCGAGAGGGGAGAGAAGCAGGGAGAGAGGAAGAGGGAGAGAGATCTTTCTTTCTTTCTTTCTTTCTTTCTTTCTTTCTTTCTTTCTTTCTTTCTTTCTTTCTTTCATGTGTGTGTTTGTGTATATATATATTTCATATATATATATATGAAATCAGGAGGTCATCATAAATTCAGAATCATCATCCTTTGGAGTAACTGCAGGCACAATCTGTATTCAGCCTCTACTTTTGAAGGGGGCCGTCTTAAATTCCGGCTACGAATACGATGAATATTTGTATACCGCTTTTCAGCAAAAGTTCCCAAAGCAATTTACAGAGATATAAATACATAGTCTTCAATTCAGGTAAATGCAGTAGGTTGTAGGTTGGAATGGCAAGCCGGTCTTGTGAGAGCGAGCATGAATTGTTCCCTTTGCTATGCAGGGTCCAACTTGGCTTGCATCTGGATGGGTGATTACATATAAGCACTATGTTGTAAGATAACCCCACCTTTAGGGGATGGGGCTGTAGTTCAGTGGAAGAGCATCTGCTTGCACGCACAAGGCCCCAGGTTCAATCCCTGACAGCATCTCCAGGTAGAACTGGGAGCGACTCCTGCATGGAACTTTGGTGTGCTGCTGCTGGTCAGTGTAGACAATACTAAACCAGATGGACCAGTGGCCTGACTCAGTAAAAAGCAGCTTCATATCCTCACACACCTGGACAGAGGCTGTATCTCAGTGGAAGAACAGCCACTTTGCAGGCAGAAGGTCCTAGGTTCAGTCCCTGGCAGCATCTCCTGGTAGAGCTGAGAAAGCCCCCTGCCTGAAATCTTGGTGAGCTGCTGCCAGTTTCTGCAGACATTACAGAGTTCTTCTGTTCTAATGCAGCTTCTCATGAATGCATTTAGTGTCGCAATATCCTAGGGTAACAATATCAGGCACCTCAGCCAGCATTTTCCGACAGCATTTCAGTCCTTCCCAAGGCAGATAGATGGCAATGTCATTGGGGGAGGGACCCACTGTGGGAAACTGATAAGCCCTGGGCTTACATCTGGGGGATATCAGTCTTTCTTCAAAGGCACAAAGGTCTCTGCACTGATTTGCAGGTGGTGGCTGACCTTGATGATAACTTGACTCCCCTACCTTGCTGTAGATGAAATTGTTCAACTAGTGAGAGCTGTTTCATTTCCCAGAACAACTGCAAAGTCGGACTTCCTTGAATTTCTGACACTTTTTCAAAAAGTGTTGTTGAGGGATCAGTATCTATCTATCTATCTATCTATCTATCTATCTATCTATCTATCTATCTATCTATCTATCCTGTCTGATGTGTGTATTCCTAGGCTAATCTAAAGGTAAAGATAAAGAGTGTCATCCAGTTGGTGTGGTCTCCTGGTGCTCACATCTTTGGTAGAATACAGGAGGGGTTTACCATTGCCATCTCCCGCGCAGTATGAGTTGATGCCCTTCAGAATCTTCCTATATCGCTGCTGCCCGATATAGGTACCAAGGGAGATTCGAACTTGCAACCTCTGGCTTGCTAGTCAAGTCATTTCCCCACTAATCTAGGTGTACATAATTTAAAATACAATATAAAAACAAAAGAAAAACAAAAGAATTTTGGAGAATAAAATGATGCAATGATATGACAGATATTGATATGCCGCTTTTCCACACAAGTTCCCAAAGTGGTTTACATAGATAAATAAAAATTAAGATGGCTCCCTGTCCCCAAAGGGCTCATAGAAGAGAAACATAAGACAGACCCCAGCAACAACCACTGGAGGGATGCTGTGTTGGGGATGGATAGGGCCAATTGCTCTCCCTCTGCTCAATAAAGAGAATCACCACTGTGAAAGGTGCCTCTTTAGCCAGTTTGCAGGGAAAAATAAACAATAATACAGTTTAAAATTAAATTTAACCAAAAGCCTGAGAGAAGGCAGCCGCATTCTCATGTAACGCAGAACCACAGATCCAACCGGCCTGCGGTTCCATGATCCACCAGACCAGTAGTCCCTCTAATAGGGATTCCAAGATGTTGTTCCCATCATCCCCAGCTGCAATGGTCTTTGGTTGGGGATTATGGGAATTGTAGTCAATAACATCTGGGAATCCCTGTTAGAAGGAACACTGTCCCCCGCCCTTGCCCTCCCATCTGCCTTCGAACATTCAGGGGAGCATCCTCTCTGCAGCCAGTGAGATTGAAGAGAGGTGAGGGAGCTGGCTATTTGGGCTTCCTCCTTGACTGAAGGACAGCCCACACAGCTAATCAGGCAATGGGAGAGAGAGGAGCTTCCTCCCTCAACTCCAGTCCAGATGAATGCAGCCTCTAGTGCTGCATTTGGACAAAAAGGAGGATCTCTGGACCCTTGGTTTGGAGCAGCTAAACCTCACTCCAGACTAAGGGTTCAAACTGGAGTCTCGTCAGTGTGACATTGGGTCGCTCACAGGACAAGAATTGGCTGGGTTCAGATGTAACGGTAAGGGAACCGTGGGTCCCTTCAACTCCAGTCCCCAGTTACGGGTGAACATGGCCAGTTTGTCTTGAGGGTCTTTTAAAAAGCATTGTATTGTGCCTAGATCAGGGGTCTCCAGCTGCAATCCACCCAGTCCATGAACTGGGATGGCCAGTAACATCTGGGGAGTAAAAGGCTCATTGGGAGGTTGGACAAGGTTTACCCGCTTCGAGATGGAAAAGAAGTGATAGCCTTGTGAGACTTTCAGCATTTCAGTGTCGTGACTGAAGAGATCAAGAAAGGCAAATGCATACTGGTAAAACACAGCACAGAAATCATCTTGGGGCCAGTGGTGTGTGTGGCAGCTCATGCTTGCTTTTTTACAGTGTGTTTCCAATATGTGCCTGTGATATGGGTCAGAATAGAAGGAAATTTATCTATCAATCTATTTATATATCTATGTGGTTGCTAAGAGTCACCACCGACTTGATGGTACTTAATCAATTAATGAAGACAGAAATTGCAAGGAAATTTCCTTGCTGCAAATGGAGCCATAATTCAGTGGTAGAGTAATTGGCATTGCATGCAGGAGGTCCGTGGTTCAGTCCCTGGCAGCATCTCTGGGTAGGGCTGAGAGAGACCCCTGCCTTGAACCTTGGAGAGCTGCTGCCAGTCAGTGGGGACAAATCCTGAGCTACATGGATGGACCAATGGCCTGACTGGGCAGAAGGTAGCTTCCTATGTCCCTAGGCTCTATACATTATCCATGCATCCCGAAATTTATAAATGTATCTTTAATGAACTAACAGCTGCAGCTACCATACCTTGCCCATAACATCAGGGCAGTGGAAGAGGGCGGAAGCTGGAAGCTGAAACATCTTGCCAGTTATATTTCTGTTTAGTTAATCAACAGCAAATTTATTTCATTCTTTTTTATTAACAGCATCCTTCTGGGGTGCAGATAGCATGGTGTTCTGTTTGCAGCTTTAAAAATAGAGTCTCTCTCTCTCTCTCTCTCTCTCTCTCTCTCTCTCTCTCTCTCTCTCCACTACATGCCTTCAGAACAATGTAGAATGCTTAATACATTGATTCTACTTTGGAAACAAGGCTGAGTCCTTTAGAACTCCAGAATCTGATGAGAGATTCAGATGAGGGAAATGATGATTGATTGATTAAGTGCCATCAAGTCAGAGTTGACTCTTAGCAACCACATAGAGAGATTCTCTCCAGGACAATCTGTCTTCAACTTGGCCTTTCAGGTCTCTCAGTGGTGCATTCATTGTTGTCGTCATCGAGTCCAAGCACCTTGCTACTGGTCATCCTCTTCTTCTCTTTCCTTCAACTTTTCCCAGCATCATGGATGTCTCAAGGGAGCTGGGTCTTCGCACAATGTGTCCAAAGTATGATAGTTTGAGCCTGGTCATTTGTGCCTCGAGTGGAAAGTCTGGATTGATTTGTTCTATGATCCATGTGTTTGTTTTCCTGGCTGTCCATGGTATCCTCAAAAGTCTTCTCCCAAATTCAAAAGCGTCACAAATTCAAAAGCGCCAATGCTTTTTCTGTCTTGCTTCTTCAAGGTCCAGCTTTTGCATCCATAGAGTGTCACGGGAAAAACCATTGTCTGAATGATTCTAATCTTTGTAGGTGCTGACACGTCATGGCATCTAAATATCCTTTCCAAGGCTTTCACTGCAACCCTGCCAAATGCTAGTCAGCAGCATATTTCTTGACTGGTGGATCCTTGACAGTTGATGATCAATCCTAAAAGGTAGAAGCTATCCACCACTTCAATGTCTTCATTCTGAGGCTGGTTGCTGTACCTGTTGGTTGTAGGGTGAGGGAAATACCAGCACAATATTCAGTCAGATGCTTAAGTCATGTTATCCCACCTTTCCATTCAAACATTTTTAAAAATGGCTTCCAACCATCCGAGGATGAGTCTGCAGCTCAGTGGAAGAGCATCTGCTTTGCATGCAGAAGGTCCCAGGTTCAATCCCTGGCAGCATCTCCAGGTAGGGCTAGGAAAGGGATTGCCTCCAGGGATTGCCTGAATCCCTGGAAAGCCCCTGCCAGTCAGTGTAGACAATACTGTGCTAGGACCGAAGGTTTCCTAGGTTTCTATAAGATCACTAAACAAGGTAAAATCCTCAAAGGAAGAGAGGGAGGGAGGAAGGCAAGAGAGAGAGAACACCAGGATACAGCCAGGGGTGTTCACAACAAAGGTCCTTCCAAGGAGGTTCATATGCATTGCATTCTGGGAATATCCTTCTCAGTCAAGCTCACCAAACAATAACAGAAAAGATCACCAAATAAAATAAAATAACTAAAGGGAGGGGAGAGAGATAGAAAATATAAAGGAGATTCAGAACCAAGGTTCCTTCCAGGGAGATTCACAAGCATTGCATCATGGGAATATCCTTCTCAGCCATCACCAACATCAGCCCATGGTGTGGAATAGGGGTGTCGTTACCCACAATTTTCACCTGTTTTCCCCCAGCCTTCATTAGTAGGAAGGAACCAGTATCTAATACATGTTTTAAGGTGTCCTTGGCTTTTTTTTTAAGTCATGAGATGAGATAACGACACATAATAAATAAAGATTATGATGAAGCACTAAACAAGGGTGGAGGAAATCACCTGCTATAAAAAGGGTCTTGGGAATGGACTTTGGCCCCATGAAATGGACCCATAAAAACAGAAAATGAAATTGAGGTCGGAAGCTCTCACTGAATGGAGGGCCATAAACCTCATCAGAGGATTCATCACCATTCCAGATTTTATGGATGGTGCCCTGACCTTTGGCCCTTTGCAGGAGCCGATGGAACATTCTGGATCAAAAGTCAGCTGACTGAACCAAAGTTGGCCCTGACAGAACAGCCACCTGCTGGAATTACTCATTGTGCTGCAGATTAAGTTCGTAATTCAATTTTGTTAGGTGGATATAATGGCCTCAAGCCTTTTTAAACATCTCTTAACTGGAATTATGGGGATGTGCGGAAGCATCTTAAAAATTTCCACTGGGCTTTCCTTGAAAATTCTTAGATGTGTTTTCCCTGAAATTCGACTTGAATTTCACTTTGTCCAAAATGTCATTTCCAACCCTAGCAATGTGTAGAAACCTTCTGAGCAATTTCACTTGCCCTAGAGAAATTTGGTGGCCTTCTCTTGGAAACCCTCAGTTGTTTCTCCTTGGGAGGGACCCTGAGAACTGCTTTTTATTTCGTTTTTTCAAACGTGGGTGACAACGCTAGCTGAGTGCAACTCGAGGGATGGGAGCAATGTGTTTCCAGTGGTCCAATATAACCCAGGAACCTTCTTAAGCTATACGTACTTGGGCCAGGCAAGGAGAGTGGAAAAGATGGTTCCAAAATTTCAAAAAAGTGAAGTCCCATGGGACTTTTTCTTTATTTTGTTTCCATTAAAAATTCTCAGATCTCATTTCTTGGAGGAAACTCTGACCTTTCACTTCCAATTTCACTTTTCTGAAGGTTTGCCACCCTGCTGGTGCTGAGGCAATTTGCCGCCTGATGCAACTGCCTCACCTCGCCTCATGAAAAGGGGTTCTGCACATCCTTCGGAGTTCAGGCAGTGAACCACCACTGGCTGGGGAGGAGCACAGAAAGAAGCACAGGAAGTGGTCATCCTGAACTGGGAGTAAAGAGGACCCAACATTCTGTGCTCATGCTGAATCTGAGGACAGTTTCTCCCCATGGAGAACCATGGGCAGCTGGGCTTCCAATTGCCTCTTCTCTCCTTCTATCCACACTCTGTTCCCAGTCAATTGGATGGATGGGTTTTGCCACATTTGGAGACCCAGTTCAAATAAGATATTTAATCTTTCCCCCTGTGTAGCCTCCATGTGGCAGCCGCAAGCAGAGATCAAGAGCACACAACGTACCTAGTGGATGAGGAACCCAGAGGGCAAATAACAGAGCATCCTCAAATGAATCCAGATGGTGAAACCCAGAGGAACCATAACACACTTTGACAATGGTAGAATCTGAGAGAAGAAAACCCTCTGTGTCCTGATTTGTCCTGACATATTAAAAAGATCTATAGGAAGACTATTGTTCTTGAGGAATTTCCCATGAGGCTTTGCGGCCATTTTGATTGGCTCTCACACACTCCCTCTCTCTGCCCCCTTTGCCTTCTGTTCTATTCTCAGGATGCTGGGCTACAGACTGTGTTTCATCTCATTATAGAGTGTTATCAGGCTCACATTTGGCTTCGTCCCACGGTGAAACCATGTCCTGACCTCAAAGGCACAATCTCTGTGCGGCTGATTCAGAAAAGCACAAGTCACAGGGCTGCTTTTTTTTTTTTTTTTTTGAATTTTCCCCAACGTGCCGCTGATTCTTATCGTGCATTATCTTAATTGCACACTTTAAGGGCATGCACGGTGGGGAAAAAGTCATTTCGGGGAGCCTCGTGTTTGCTAATAGAACATCGAGGTAATATCAGGAGTGTGTGTGTGGGGGTGTGTGGATTTCCAAAGCCTTTTTGAATGTCAAAAAGCGCCTCCCCCTTCCAATTCATTCTATAAAAATTATAGAGCACGAACAGTAGGTTCATTCTTTCCCTTGTTCATGCTTAGGTTCTAATGCTTTTTGAATCGCCACTTGACATTCAGGATTTCAAATACAACTAATATCAGTGGTGATGCAATTATGGAACTGCACCCTCATGCTTCCTTTCCACCCACCCATCCATCCAGAAGGAGAGATGAGACCAGAGCTTCACAACTTTGGCTGTCCTGGAGATGTTGGACTACAATTCCCAGAATTCCAGACCACTGGCCATTATGTCTGGGGATAATGGGAGCTGTAGTCCCAAATCAGTCTGACCAGCCCCAACTGCCCATGGGAGGAGAGATGGTCTGTGGTAGCAAGCATGAATTGTCCCCTTTGCTATGCAGGGTCAGCCCTGGTTCACATTTTAATGGGAGACTAGATGTGTGAGCACTGGAAGATATTCCTCTTAGGGGATGGGGCTGCTCTGGGAAGAGAATCTGCGTGCTTGCATGCGGAAGGTCCCAAGTTCCCTCCCTGACATCATCTCCAAGATAAGGCTGAGAAAGAGACTCCTGCCTGCAACCTTGGAGAAGCTGCTGCCAGTCTGGGTAGACAATACTGAGCTAGATGGACCAATGGTCTGACTCAGTATAGAGCAGCTGCCTATGTCTGTATGTTCCTATGTTATCTCTCTTCCTCATCACTTCAACCATCTGCATCCCTGTCTCCACTCTCACAACTATGTTGGATACACATCTAGGAGCTCCAAGCACTGCTCTCAATTTGTGATTGTGCAATCTCTAAGGTTCTATCATTTGAGTAGGCACAAAATGGGAACATGAATTGTCCCCTTTGCTAATCAGAGTCTTGGTTTACATTTGGAGGGGTGACTACATGGCTTTAATGTTGTAACCTGGTTTTTCAGGGCTTTTAAACGGTTTGGACTGTTTAATTGTTGTTGCTTTATGGTGTTTTATCATCTCTGTTTTAACTGTTAATTGGTTTTAGTCGTTTTGTTTTTAATTTTAAACTGCCCTGAGCCATTTTGGAAGGGTGGAGTAAAAATTGAATAAATAAATAGTAAAAAATAATTAATAATACATGTAAGTGCTGTCTGCTGTAAAATATTCCACTTAGGGGACAGGGTCAAATTGAGTGGCAAAGTATTAGGTCCCAAGTTCACTTTCTGGCATCTCCAGGTTAGGAACATAGGAAGCTGCCATATACTGAGTCAGACACTTGGTCCATCTAGCTCAGTATTGTCTTCACAGACTGGCAGCGGCTTCTCCAGGGTTGCAGGCAGGAGTCTCTCTCAGCCCTATCTTGGAGATGCTGCCAGGGAGGGAACTTGGGACCTTGCTGGGGGGAGAGAGAGAGAGAGATGCTGATTTTTTGAGTCTTGCTCTCTTTGGAAAGCAGACTCAACATGGAGTATGCAAGACCTCCCCAGTGAGTGATTAGTCGGAGGCAGTTGCCAAGGCTTTGAGGCCTCTGCAAAGCTTGTAATATCCCATTCCAGACCACCAGACTCCTCTGGCAAGGCAATTCCCTTTGGGACAGAAGCCCGGGCCCTGCAAGGGTGGCAGACATGAATTGCCTCACTCTGGGCTTCACACTGCTTGCCTCCGGGAAGCAAAGGTTCCGTTTCAGTCCCCAATGTTGGCAAAGACACGGGGATCATGACTGGAGACACCCAGGGGCTAGAGGGGCATTGTTTGCCTTCCTATTGAAGCCGCTTATCTCGCCCTGACATATGATGAGGAACTGGAGCCTTGCCTCCCGGGATATCGAAGAGGAGGATACAGAAGCTTGTACTGCAGTTGTCTTGTTCGGTTTTTTTAAAAGAAGGGAATAAAACAGTTCTGGCTGCAGTGTGTTTGTGAGGGGGTGGGAGTAGAGAGAGAGAGAAGAAAGAAAAAGGAAAAGGAAAAGGAAAAGGAAAAAGAAAAAGAAAATGGAAAAGGAAAAGAAAAAGAAAAAAAGAAAAAGAACGAAAACAGATCTGTTCTTAATTGAAATGACCTGCTCTTAACCACCCAGAGATGTGAGTATGGGGCATTGTACAAATATATGGCGCAGCGAGGAAATGACTTGATTATCAAGCCAGAGGTTGCTGGTTCGAATCCCCGCTGGTCTGTTTCCCAGACTATGGCAAACACCTCTATCGGGCAGCAGCGATCTAGGAAGATGCTGAAAGGCACCCTCTCATTCTGCGTGGGAGGCGGCAATGGTCAACCCCTCCTGTACTATACCAAAGACAACCACCGGGCTTGGTGGGCTCCAGGAGTCGACACTGACTCAACGACACACTTTCTTTCCTTTACCAATATACTAAATAAATTAATTATAGCACAAGAACAGCAAACTACAAAAACAAAACACAAAAGGGGGGAGCAATGCCACTGGCTGACTAGCCATTCCTCAGGACAATCCCGTGCTCGGCATGGCCACCCCTCGTCAGCAAAGTGCACCCCTAAACATCTAGTACAGGGGTTCCCAACAGAGGGCTGGGACAACTACATCTAGCACTACTGGAAAGACTCCCAGGGAGGGACTAGATACTCATGCCATGCCAGGTGGTCTCCGTCTGAGGATTGCTGGCTGGCTTCAAGACAAGGCGTCCACAGCGATGTATCTGCTGCAGATTGGTGGGGAGGGGAGGAGGGCCCTCCTCTGCTCCTGATTGGCTGGCTATGTGCTGAAGTTTAGCATATCCCTCCCCTCAGCCTGACTGACAGGCTTTCAGAAACTGGCACTGATAACACACTCTCTCACTGGAAGCTGCCTTAAACAGAGTCAGACCCTTGGGCTATCCAGTTCAGGATTGTCGACCCAGACTGGCAGCGGCTTCTCCCAGGTTGCAGGCAGGAGTCTCTCTCAGCCCTGTCTTGGAGATGCTTCCAGGGAGGGGACTTGGCAGCTTCTGCATGCTAAAATGCAGGTGCTCTTCCCAGAGTGGCCCCATCTCCATACAAATGCAAACCAGGGCAGACCCGGCTTAGCAAAGGGAACAAATCATGCTTGTTACCACAAGACCATCTCTCTCTCTCTCTCTCTCTCTCTCTCTCTCTCTCTCTCTCTCTCTCTCTCTCATACCCAAGCTGAAGGTTTGCAACAGAAGGGATAAAAAAAATATCCTTGGGAAACCCTGATCTAACTGAATATGTAAAGTTGTGGGTGGTAGGTTGCATCTTCCTCTTCACAATCACAATGAAAACCTTTCAGTGGGAGATGCTTCACATCAAATAAATTGCAGGCAATCTGTTTAAGGGAAAAATGCATTTCTTTCCCAGGAACAGCTTCCATTTGTGTGCTTTCTTCGGAACCCAGCTAATTATTTCCCACTTGAGATTGTTTGAAAGGTCACTCTTAAATGCTGCATCAGATTCCGGAGGCAGCTGATTGAGGCTAGATATGAGGAGGATTTCCCAAATGTTAAGAGTCGTGGGACAGTGGAACAGGCTGCCTCATGCAGTGATGGGCTCTCCCTCCCTGGAGGCTGAGAAGCAGAGGCTGGATGGCTGTCTGTCAGAGATAGGGCTGTAGCTCAGTGGCCAAACATCTGCTTGCATACAAATGTTTCAGTGTTCAATCCCTGGCAAATCCAGGTAGGTCTGAGAGAGAATCATGCCTTGGAGAGGCATGAACACAGGAAGCTGCCATATACTGAGTCAGACCCTTGGTCCATCTAGCTCAGTATTGTCTGCACTGACCGGCAGGAGCTCTCCAAGCTTACAGGCAGGAGTCTTTCCCAGCCCGACCTGGAGGTGCTGCCAGGGATGGGAGTGAGCCTGAGATCTTCTCCAGACACTCTTCCACTGAGCTACAGCCCCATCCCGTAAAGGGAATATCTTACAGTGCTCACATGGAGTCTCCCATTCAAATGCAAACCAGGGCAGACCCTGCTTAGCAAAGGGGACCATTCATGTCCTTGTCTATGTAGACAATATTGAGCTAGATGGACCACCTTGGGAGAAGGCTGTTTCCTTTGTGCTTAAGTGCTTCATTAGTCGGGATGTCCGCCAGTGAGATTTATGTCCTAATAACCGTGCAGAGGATCAGGCTGCTCACCCCCCTCCCCACCCCCCCATTTCATCGACCCCCAGAAATATGTGGAAGCCCGTATCGCCCTCGGCGGCATGTATCAGCTGTATCGTGAGACTTTCAAGGTAGCCTTGTTGACCTCGTTCTTTTTTTCCTCGGCTCGCTCGCCCTCCTCCCTGTCAGCGCTGAGAGAGGTTGGGATCTCCTTAGGCGGAACTGCTTGGATGGAGGTCAGGAGTTAATATTCCAGGGGTTGGAGGTGGTGGAAGCTGATGGCTATTTCTCCTGCCGGAGGGGTTTTCGTGACAAACAAAATCATTCCAGAGAGCGGAGCGCAGGAAGCAGAGGCCTGAGAGAGTCACTGGAATAAGCAGAGCCAAGACAGATTTACCACCTGCTCCTGTAGCTTCTCCTGTTACATTGAGCTTCCAGGTTGAGTAGCTTGTATGTTATTTTGGAGGTTTAAGAGGAGCCTCTATTGGTTTAGATTGCTGTGGGTTGAGTTGCTCTGAGTGCTTCCAAATGAGAGACTTTGCTAAAGAAAAAGAATACTGACTCTGACCCAGAGGAGGAGGAGGAAATCATGCCCCACCTGAGAGGTCCACCTCTGGATCTAAGTAGAGCCTGGACAGTCAGAAATTGGCTGGCCACTCCTTTAGGTGCCCCCTTGAAGGAACCTTGGAGCTCTGGGGAGCTGGTGTCCCCCAATGAGGTTTATCTCCTGCCCCCACAGCCCCCTCCATCGCTTCTGGGGTCCCAGGAGCAGAGGTGTCCCCATGGGAGGGCCAAATTCCAATCCCAGAAGTGATGTACTCACCTGGGTGCACAGGTCCTCCCCCATAATGGGCTTACTTGGGTGGAGGGGGCGCCAGTTTAGGGACCAGCTTTGGATCACGGCCAGCCTGAGTTCCAGGAAGTGGCAGGGCTTCTGGTTCCTACACAACTCCTCCTGGTTCCCTACACAACTAGGTTTTGGAACATGCTCCCCATGGGTATAAGTGGTCTTGTGGTAGCAAGCATGACTTGTCTTCTTAGCTAAGCAGGGTCCACCCTGGTTGCATATGAATGGGAGACTAGAACTGTGAGCACTGGGAGACATTCCCCTTAGGGGATGGAGCCACTCTGGGAAGAGCATCTAGGTTTCAAGTTCCCTCCCTTGCAGCATCTCCAAGATAGGGCTGAGAGAGACTCCTGATTGCAGTCTTGGGGAAGCCGCTGCCAGTCTGTGTAGGCAATCCTGAGCTGGATGGACTTCTGGTCTGACTCGGTATAAGGCAGGCAGTTTCCTACATTCCTGTTTCCTCTGATTGAGAGGTAGAGAGTAATCCCTTGGTGCCAAGGAGTTGCTAGCTGCAGAGTCACAATCAGAATCAACATCAAAAACCAGATCCTCTATCCGTTCCTTGGTCTCTGAGGGTGAGTCAATGTGATCCTATGACTTCTTCAGGATCGATGAGATCGGTTCCTGGGGTGTGCAATGCTTGGTTTTTGAGGAAGCTTTCTGAGGTTTGAAGTTGGACCTTCTAAGGCAGCATCTGAAGCTTGGTTTTCTACTCTTGCAACCTGCTTGCTTTTATATGCAATGTCCATCAGCCCCTCTGGCTTCCTCCTCCAACCCATCTGGGGATATAAAATAGTAATTAAACTTTAATTAAATACATAAAATCAAATCCAGAGTCATCTCATATCTGACCTTGATGAGGCCGATTCTTTCTGCAGATGTCTCAAGAGGTAGGAGCTGTCTTTCAATGAGTCTGGATGTTTCGGATCTTTCAGGAAGACCGGGGCGGCCCTTCCATGAGGCAAGGTGAGTGGCTGCCTCAGACAGAAGATTATTGGAGTGCTAGCAAGGCAACAAGATTATCTGACATAGGAACATAGGAAGCTGCCATATATTGAGTCGGACTGTTGGTCCATCTAGCTCAGTATTGTCTACCCAGATGGGCAGCAGTTTCTCCAAGGTTGCAGGCAGGAGTCTCCCTCAGGCCTATCTTGGAGATGTTGTCAGGAAGGGAACTTGGGACCTTTTGCATGCAGATACTTAACTGGTGCTGGGTATATTGATGGAAAGCATACTTAAGGCCAAAATTGTTAAGCATATAGAAGAACAGGCCTTGTTGAAGGAGAACCAGCATGGCTTCTGCAAGGGAAAGTCTTGCCTCACTAACATTTTGGACTTCTTTGAGAGTGTCAACAGGTATGTGGATAAAGGTGACCCGGATGACATAGTCTACTTGGACTTCCAAAAAGCTTTTGATAAAGTTCCCCTCCAAAGGCTCTTGAGTAAACTTAGCAGTCATGGGATAAGGGGACAGGATCATGTGTGGATTGGTATTTGGTTGAAGGACAGGAAACAGAGAGTAGGAATAAATGGACAGTTTTCACAATGGAGGTAGGTAGGAAGATGGATCCACCCCCAGGGATCAGTACTGGGACCAGTGCTCTCTAACTTGTTCAAAAACTATCTAGAAGTTGGGGTAAGTGACCAAATTTGAAGATGAAACTAAACTATTTAGGGTAGTGAAATCTACAACGGATTGTGAGGAACTCCAAAAAGATCTCTCCAAACTGGGGGACTGGGAGACAAAACGGCAAATGCAGTCCTTTCCCCTAATTCTCAAGCTACTCACTCTGCTCCAACATCTTTCATTTAACTTTTTCCGTATCTGGATTGCACTGGATAATTACACACACACACTCCTCCCATACACCTGAAGTCCATGAACTGCATGAGAGCCTACACAAATTGGCCCAGACTGCACAACCTGAACACCACCAAATGAAGTGCACAGATTGCATGGATCAGCCCTGAGCAAATGTAATGCTCAGTGTGTTGACTTGGGTTTTAGGGGGAAAGCGCTGATGGCACCTTTCAAGAAACTCCTCATTGAAACCTTCTAGTTCTTGGCCAAGTCATTTAGAATTCATCCTTGTATAGAATCACACAGATTTTAAATACAGTTTTAGAAAATGCTTATCACTAAATTTGGCTGGATTTAACTTGATTGCACTTGAACGTTTTCAAAATCTATTGCCTACCAATATTAACTGTTGTTAATTTTTTTAAATGATTAATTTAAATAGAATTAACGGGCCACATATCGACCTCGGCCCTCACACACCAAGTCATGTTTGGTTTGGGTTGTGCCACCCTGATGTAAGGCTACAACACCAGTGGCTTTTTCATTTGGAACAAAAGGCAACAAAGTAAAGACATGGTCGAGATGTCTGAAATGATGAATGGTGTGGAGATAGTGGAGAAAGAGAACCTTTTCTTCCCATCTCATAACACTCAAACTAGAGTCATCCCATGAAAGTGATGGCCAGAAAATTTAGGACCAATTTCCCCCCCACACAGTGTGCAATTAACCTATGGAATTCTCTGCCACTGGATGTGGTGATGGGCCTCCAACTTGGATAGCTTCAAGCAGTTCCATGCGCACCCCTAAATTTATTAATAATTGGCTGGCATCCGGACTAAATTATTCAGAAGTAGTCCATTGAAATTAATGGCACATGTCAGTCCTGAGTAACGTCCCATGTTAATTCCAATGGGACTACTCATGCGTAATTCAGTCCAGCTGTCAGCCACTAATATAATCCTAGCAGTGTTAGGCGGGGCAGGGGGAATACACAGTTACACTCACAAAGGGAAAAGCCAGAAGTGATATCTCTCCAGGAGTCTATCATAAAGGCGTAATTTCAGAAGGTAGCTAAATGTTATCGGCAAAAGCAAATGCTTTTGTCCATATTCAATATAGCATATTGATGAATTTGCTCCACTTTCCATTTGCAAATTTCATTCAGCATTAAGGGGAAAAATAGATTTTCTCTCCTCTTTATGAATGATTCTTCAAATTATATTCCAGTTTCTCTGAAACTCACTTTTTTTAAAAATTGAGCAATAAACGGGCAAAGATTGCTTACTTTTGCTCATTTCATTAATAATATGTGCAAAAACATCGCCATCACTCTCCGTTATATTTTCGAGGCAATTTCCCCCCCGAATGTGATGTCTCCTGCAGAAAACAGAGAGTTGTTCCTAAATCCCAATCTTCATTTTATTTTGAATTCATAACTGTTTTACGCTCCTGCTATAATTTGGATCTTATGCATATTGGGCTGTAAAAACTAATACACAAACTGGAATTAGAAATAAGTAACGAGCATCCCCTGAGGAATTTTGTAGCCTTTTCTCCATATTGAGAAGGGCAGGAGGAAATTGCAAATAGATCCAATTGGGATGGGATGGGGTGTGGTGGTGCTCATTGATGCTCATTGGTACAGTATCTGCTTTGCATCCAGAACATCTCCTGTTCAATCCATGCCAACATCTCCAGGTAGGGTTGGGCAAGACTCTCATCTGAACCCTTGGAGATCTGTTCTGCCAGTGGATGCAAGATGGACCTAGATCAGGGCTGCTCAACATTGGTCCTCCTGCAGATGTTGGCCTACAACTCCCATAATCCCTGGCTATAATCCTCCTCCATAATCCTCCTTAAGGAGGCCAGGCCAGCTGATGCCAGGCCAGAGAGTAAAAAGACCCCAGAACTGGAGCTCCCCCACCAAAACACCCTGTGAGAATGAGCTCTCCAAAATGGTACCTTCAGAACACAAACCTCCATAAAAGCCAGCCCCTCCTACAGTAGTGTGTTCCTTGCTAAGTGTACTCCAGTGCCGGCAACCAGCCAGCCAGGAATAAATAGAGAGGAGGAGAAGCAGCAGATTCTAGGTTGCCCCTTTAAGTGTTCCAATCTTCAGGCAGGGCTTTCAGGACCCTGGACAGATCACTGGGTGCTTTCAGGACCCTGGACAGATCTCTGGGAGCTATCCAACAGGAGTATCTGCTTTAGCTAAGCCAGAGCGGCTCAACTTTAGCCCTCCTGCAGATATTGGCCTACAACTCCTATAATACCTGGTTATTGGCCACTGTGGCTGGGGATTGTGGGAGTTGTAGTTCAAAAACAGCAAAGTTGAGCAGGCCTGAGTTAAGCTCTTAGTTCTGTCCAGTATGGAAAGTTCTGTCTGGTATGAAAAGGCCCATTTTGGCTTAGGTGAGACCTTAGAGGAACGTAGGAAACGTCCTTAATCTGAGTCAGACTGTCAGTCCATCTTGCTCTGTATTGTGTGCACTGACTGGCAGTGGCTCCTAAGGTTTCCGACAACTTGGGAAATTTGGATCGGTTTGAAGTTGTTTTTTGGTGGTACACTTTCCAGTATCCTTTTCTTTGGGGGACGTGAGCGGGTTTGGCAGTGGTGAGCCTTTGCTAAGCAGGGTCTGTCCTGGTTTGCATTTGGATGGGTGACTGTATGCAAGCACAGTCAGCGGTACGATATTTTCCTTAGGGGATGGGGCTGTGGCTCAGTGGAAGAGCATCTGCTTGCAGGCGGAAGGCCTCAGATTTGCTCCCTGGAAGTCTCTCCAGGTAGGACTGGGCAAGACTCCTGCCTGCAGTCTTGGAGAGCTGCTGCCAGTCAGTGCAGTTAATACTGAGCTGGGTGGAGCAATGGGCTGACTCTGTGTAAGGCAGCTTCCTACATTCCTCTTAATCCTGGGGCCTGACCTAGAAATCCACTGCCGGTTTATGGGCCACCGTTTAAGAAAATTGTTGTCGACTTCACCTTGCTCTCCCATCCCTTGCGGTGACCCTTTGGAGAATGCCCTCTTCCTACTGGTTCTTTCCAATTCAGTCTTCAAATCCAAACGCGGTCTTGCCAAGGAGGAGCAGAACTGTATTATCTTCCTGAATCATGGAAATGATGCTCCTATTAACACAATTTTGAAAAAAGCCACTCACTTTCTGTGGCATTCCATTGCACGGCTTGCTGACTCACACTCATTATTCACCAGTTTGCTCTTTCCACATCGTTCCTATGTAGGAGGCAAAATGTGAATCTATCTTTGTTCAGAGAATTACATAAGAAGGTGGAGGATGAGGCCCTAGCTCAGTGGCCGAGAGTATCTGATTTGCATGCAGAAGCTTTCCGTTTCCATCCCTGGCAGCATCTCCAGGTAGGACTGGGAGAGACTGTGGCCTGAAACCTTGTAAAGCTGCTGCCAGTCAGTGTAGACAATACTGAGCAGCTTCCTGTGTTTCCTCTAAGAAGAGCTCTTCCAATTCAGACCAAATTCCCATCTGCTCTAACATCCCATTTCCCATAATGCTCAGCTAGTTCCTTCCAAGACTCCTGCAAACAGTGCATAGGAAGGTAATGAGCTGGACATTGTGCATGGTGCACAGAGAGTGGAGAAAGAAACATTTTTTTCTCCCTCTCTCACGACACTAGAACCAGGGATCACCCCATGAAACAGATTGCCAGGAAATTTGGGACCAACTACAGAAAGTACTTTTTCATTCAGGGCATAATGAGTCTTCAGAACTCTTTGCCACGGGATGTGGTGATGGCCAATAGCCTGAATGGCTTTAAATTGGGGGGTGGGATTTAGGCACATTCGTGAAGGACAGGCCTCTCAATGGCTAGGAGTCTTGATGGCTGTAGTAGGCTGTCTCCTGGCTCAGAAGCAGGAGTCCTGTAAATACCAGTTGCAGGCGAGTGGCCGGAGGAGAGAGGGCATGCCCTCCAGGCTTGCCTGTGAGCTGGTCTTATGGTAGCCAGCATGACTTGTCTCCTTAGCTAAGCAGTATCCACCCTGGTTGCATATGAATGGGAGACTAGAAGTGTGAGCACCATAAGATCTTCCCCTTAGGAGATGGAGCCGCTCTGGGAAGAGCATCTAGGCTCCAAGTTCCCTCCCTGGCAGCATCTCCAAGATAGGGCTGAGAGAGACTCCTGCCTGCAACCTTGGAGAAGCTGCTGCCAGTCTGTGAAGATAATACTGAGCAAGATGACTCAGTATATGGCAGCTTCCTATGTTCTTTCCCAGATCTGGCAGGGCTGCTCTTACGTTATTACCCCACACTGGCTAATCAGATGCTTCTGAAAGATCACACACTGAACAAGATGAAAAAGGAGAAGAGGAGAAAAAGCAAGCCTGAGATGGACGGACATATGCCACCTCCAGCCTAAAAGGCAGGATGCCTCTGAGTCCCAGTTGCAGGGGAGTAACAGCAGGAGAGAGGGTATGGCCTCAACTCCTGCCTGTGGGTTTCCAGTGGCTTCTGGTGGGCCACGGTGCGAAACAGGATGCTGGACTAGATGGGCCTTGGGCCTGATCCAGCAGGGCTGTTCTTCTGTTCTTACGCTCTTATGACACTGCATAGCCTGTCTTAATCCATCTCACCCAACACTGGCCATGCAGATGCTTCTGGGGAAGGCCAGTGGATCAGATGCCAGCTGAAGAACCCAAACCAAAGCCACATTTTATGTCTGCCTATCAGTTGAACTCTCCAGGGAATGTGACCCTCAAGGTATTTGTGCTCTGAATCAACGATGCCTGTTGCAGAGATACCTGTAGGAAATATTGGATAGCCATCCGGGTTTCACAAGGAGGCAGAATCAACAGGCCAGCCGCAGGGAAATCACTCGATGTGTGCTCACTTTACAGCTTGTGCCCTCCCACTTGCCCCTTCAAGAAATTGATCCTGGGAAAACCCCCCCCCCCTTTTAACGGTTTCATTTTCTGTCCAAGCCCTGACTCACACGTTGTTCCTGTTTATGCTGATAACACTCATCCGAGATCTCTCTCCGCAATTATAGCTCTCTCTGGAAAGCCAGTCTGGGAGTCAAACATTTTATAAATGGTTTAAAAGATTTTATTGGAAGAGGGCTGCCGTTCTGCACAATTATTATTTTTCTTTATATATATTAAAAAGGCTCTGAGACTCACTTTCCCTAGCCCCATGCTTATTGATTGTGGAATCCAAAGGAAAGACCCACAGTGGGGTGGGGAGCAAAATAGAAAGCGCAGGTGAGCTACTGTTTAAATTCTGTTCTGAGATTATCCAATGATCCAATTCTGGTCTCCGATGATTCATCATTGGGTTTGGGGGCTCCGTCTTGGAGTGAAACAGAAGGCTCAGGTTTGGTACTCTCTAGTACATGGGTCAACTGGGGTGATCACTACCATCTGCGGGAACGAATGCTCATAATGGTTTTTGACATGCTTCCCTAAGATGGGAAAGAGGTGAACACTTGCAATGGGTTATCATGCTTTTATTGCAAAGGGTTAGGGTAACAATGAACAAATAGGGTTATCATGCTTTTATTGTCCTGAGCATCTGCAGTGGAGACATTTGCAATGGTGTTTTTTTAAAGATGCTTTGAAAAGTGTTTAAAACACAAAAGCGACTCTAAAGTTTCATCAGTGTTGTCCAAGGAATGGAAATGACCATTGGCAGGAATGTCCTCCAAAGACTACTCCCATGGAGAGAACACAACTATTTGTTCATTGTTACCCTAACCCTTTGCTCTGTGCAAAAATGACTGAGCACTGGAAGATACTCCCCTGAGGGGATGGAGTTGCTCTGGGAAAAGCACCTGCCTGCTTGCATGCAGATGGTTCCAAGTCCCCTCCCCGGCAGCATCTCCAAGATAGGGCTGAGAGAGAGACTCCTGCCTGCAACTTTGGAGAAGCCGCTGCCAGTCTGTGTAGACAATGCTGAGTGAGATGGACCAATAATCTGACTCAGTATATGGCAACTTCCTATGTTCTTTACTATGTTCCTATGACTCCAGGTTTACCCTGATTGTTTGGGGGTAGGGTGATAACACAGAGAAAGCTGTAAATGCAGTGATGTTGTCCCTAGGAAGAAGCCATTGCCAAAAATCATGATAAGCGTCCACATCCCCTGAGATGGTATCAATATCCAAACTGTGTGGGCCTGCCTCCAGTGTTCCCAGTAACAGGAGTTCCCAGACATTGTTAACTACCACTCCAATAACGCCAGATAAAAGACATTTGGAGAGGAGAGCTGGTCTGGTGGTAGCAAGCATGACTTGTCCCCTTAGCTAAGCAGGGACCACCCTGGTTGCATATGAATGGGAGACTAGAAGTGTGAGCACTGGAAGATATTCCCCTCAGGGGATGGAGTTGCTGTAGGAAGAGCAGAAGGTTTCAAGTTCCCTTCCTGGCAGCATCTCCAAGATAGGGCTGGGAGAGATTCCTGCCTGCAGCCTTGGAGAAACCACTGCCAGTCTGTGAAGGCAATAATGAGCTAGATAGACCAGTGGTCTGACTCAGTAAATGGCAGCTTCCTATGTTTCTATGTCATTGCAGCTGGGGATGTTGGGAGTTTTAGTCAGCGACATCTGGAAATCCCTGTTATGGGGAACACTGCCTTGCTCATGGACTAAAAAAGTCCTCAAAGCGATTTACAAAGCAAACAATGAGAAAATGGCTCGCCATCTAAAAGGGGGGGGGGAAGGAAAGAAACAATGCAAAGGAAACACCAGCTACATCCACTGGAAGGATGCTGGGCTGGGCTGAATAGGTATAAAAGAGAGGCAGCATTTAATACGTCCCTCTTTGCCCACTTAGCATGGGTTAGGATATGGAGCCGAGCTATTAAATGGCACAGCAGGAAAGAGGAAAATGGGAACAAAAAGTCCCCCATCCCTCTTGGATGCTTTTGGACCAAACAAAAATAAGTGGACAATTTCAGTCCTGGTGTCCCACAGTCATACTAGTTTTAGCCAAGTGGAGGATATTATACACAATGAGCCTCTTCTCACGATCATTGAGAAGGGCTAGAGGGTGGTCTGTGGGGAAGGCAGGTTAAACTTACCTTCCCCGCAGACGATCGAGCTGATTCTCCGTGCAGCAGGGAGGGCCGGAAACTGGGATGTGTCATCCCGGTCCCTGGAAATTCAGTGATGCACAGCACAAGTGCATCGAGCACCATGGGGATCCCCCTCCCCTCTCTGGGCTCCCACACAATCGCTCAGCCATGGCTGCCACACGATCAAGAAAATGGGGTTAAGGGAGCACTCACTCTCTTATCCTCATTTTCAAGCGTGGCTATATAGGCTGGTTTGCTGCCGGGATCAGGCCTGATCCCAGCAGTTCACACGTGTGTGCAAAACCACACTGGGCTCCCTCAGCCCGGTTTTGAACGTGTGTGTGAATAGCCTCTATGTCTTTTACTGTCCCTTCTATGAGGTGATTAGTGTGGGGGGGAAATATTGAGCCAGATCATAGATAAATTCAAGGGCTCAGATACAGAATGTCTGATTTCCCTTCTTGCAAATGTGATCCCATACGTTAGCTACCAAGTTGCCATGTTTGCCATGCTTTCCTTTAAATTTAGAAATTTATATCTGTTATGTTTTGCTCCGTATGCCACCTAATGGCACAGTGGGAAGTAACTTGCTTAGGGTTCAAGAGGTTGCTGGTTCGAATCCCCGCTGGTATGTTTCCCAGACTCCGGGAAACACCTGTATTGGGCAGCAGCAATACAAGAAGATGCTGAAAGGCATAATCTCATACTGCATGGGAGGAGGCAATGGTAAGCCCTTCCTGTATTCTACCAAAGACAACCACAGGGCTCTGTGGGTGCCACAAGTCGACACCGACTCAAGGGCACAACTTTATGCTTTGTTCCAAACGGCAGTGCTGGTCTCAGCTTAACTAATTCTGTATCATTATTTGCTGAATTTTATTCTTTTGCTGGGTCCCCCGCTCCCTTTTAAGGTTGTGTTATAACCAGTGTTTACAACAGTAAACCTATTACTTACTGGTTTTACGAGAGCAGTCTCTCCATAACCATCTCGTTGAAACAAGATGAGGGTGAGTAATGGATTCATGCCAAAGCTTTGGATAAATGACCTCCTTTGTTCTCTGGTAGCAGGGAAAGGATATCAAACAGCAAAACGGCGAAGAGAGCAGCTCCTTGATCTGTTCGCCCCAGTTGGTGTAGATAATACCTTCTGAGAATCTGGATCAAATTCATATAAGCTTGCCTTGGCCAGATCTGTGATGGTGTTTTAGTGGAGGAGGATGTGAACTGGCTAGATTACTACTCCGCAACGGAGATGTTAGATAGAGATGGCCGTGTGGAACTTGGACCCAATTTAAATGTGACGGTTGCCATGCAGAGGTCACCAACCCTGCAATTCTGCTAGCAAGCCGGGCAGTGGTTCTAACCTCTAACTCTTTTGCTAGGGGGAAGTGGATTTCCCTAATGCGGTGGCTTTGGGATCTCTCTGGCTCCCTTTGCTTTGGCTGGCACTCCAACCCTGAATTCAAGGTGAACTCGCAGAATTTCTGGCAGGCAATGCCCAAATGGTAAAACGAACATCTCGCTGAAGATTTCAGTTCCTTGAGTTGGTTTGCAGCTCTGCGTTATCAATATGCACATGAGCTCTGATGGCACAGTGCAAACAAAACAAAAATCTCAGTGTCATTCTATGGATGATTGCATCAGGATCATTTGTGGGGGGTGTTTTATTGATGCACAGATATGCTCCTGCACACTGGGGAAATCACACAAGCAGGATCTATACCACCCCGCCCTTATTGTCATCAGAATCTTACATGGGAACATCAGAAGGTGCCCTTTACAGAGTCAGAACACTGGTCCATGAAACTCAGGACTCTGTCTACACTGACCGGCAGCAGTTCTCCAAGCAGATGTCTCTCCCAGGCCTACCTGGAGATGCTGCCAGGCAGTGAATTTGGCACCTTGTGCATGCAAAGCAGATGCTCTACCGCTAAGTTGCAAGCCTATCTCCAAAAGCCTTTTGAATGGTGTACATAGCAAGCTGCCTTCTGCTGAGTCTGACCCTTGGTCCATCTAGCTCAGTATTGTTTACACTGACTGGCAGCAGTTTCTCCAAGGATTCAGGAAGGAATCTCTTTCAGGCCTACCTGGAGATGTTTCCACTGAGCTATGACCCCCAGTAAAATATCTTACAGTGCTTACATGTAGTCACCCATCCAAATGCAAACCAAGGCAGGCCCTGCGTAGCAAAGGCGACCATTTATGCTCGCGTTCACAAGACCAGCTCTCCTCTCCTCTTGATACAACCATACTTAAGATTGTATCAAAATGGCTTTTGTGACTAGTTTATCCCTGTATGGAGGTGTAGTGGTAATGGACAGGAGAGGGAAAGAGACACCCATGAACGGGGGGAAACTGGAAAAGGCAGCAAAGTGTTCTGTAGGAAAGCTGCCGATAGGGATAGAAAAGAACAATGTATTCTTCACAAGTGGGTCCCACTCCGGAGACAAGACTGGGTAATTCACAGCTCTGATATTTAGTGAGAAATTTTTGATAAGGACTATTTTAAAAAATGTAGGAACTAGGGATGTGCATGAATCGTGATTTGAACAGCAATTCACAGGACACCCCCACACCTCTGAAAGGGAGGAGAGCTCCCTCAACCACTCACCACCACTTCCTGTTTCGGAGCCGCTCCCCACCCCGCTATCAACATGCGCGTCCCCCAACTGCCCTCTTCCGATGTGTGTGCTGCCTTATACTGAGTCAGACCATTGGTCAATCTAGCTTAGGACTGTCAGCACTGACTGGCAGCAGCTTCCTCGCCACTTACCCCATGCCGTAGCTGTTACAATTGTAGAAGCCATTCCAGTATTCCCTTCACCGGAGACACCGAACAGACCATTGCACGGGGCAAAAACTATTAAGTTCACCATGCGGCTTGTCAAGAGATACTTGAGTACTTCTGGCAGCGTCCTTGTTGGGGACCCATATTATTTACAACTGTCCTGAGCCACAATGGATTGGCTTCATGTGACAACCGCAGGAAGAGAAACACCGGGCTTTAGTGCTTTTTGAGGAATTGGATTCCTTCCTGACACAAGTTTTGTGTGACGTTCCTAGATTTCCCTCCATGCTTATCTGCTGTCAGAGGAGAACATATTCCGCTCTCTCTATATGATATGTTTTAAGCGGCTTATTATATGCTTCCGTGCATCATAATGCAGTTATCGCACAGGAAAACTCTGAAACGTTAAGATTATGTGTTCCAAAGTGACAGATTCAGGTCAGGCCCATGAATGGAAGAAGCAGATGGACACGTGAGAGACTAAAGCAAAGCAAAGGAGTTCCATGTGAATATTCAGGGACATTTAATATGTCAGCTTTTGACTAGATTCTTGTGTCACTGACCTCCTCCTTCAAGTATGGTCGTTTATGGAAGATAAATATGTTCAGAATTTTGCAAGGGGTGGAGTCGTCAATAGAAGGAAAATAGTCATCATCAATAGAAGGAAATTTGTCAGGAGCTTTTCATGATGATGGGGTTGGAACAAAAGTTTATCCAAAGTACATAAGAAGCTGCCTTCTCCTGAGTCAGACCCTTGGTCCATCTAGCTCAGTATTGTCTACCCAGACTGGCAGTGGCTTCTCCAAGGTTGCAGGCAGGAGTCGCTCTCAGTCCTATCTTGGAGATGCTGCCAGAGAGGGAATCTGGAACTTTCTGCATGCATGCAGACAGGTGCTCTTCCCAAAGCGGCCCCATCCTCTAACATCTTACAGTGTCCATGCATATAGTCTCCCATTAAAATGCAAACCAGGGTGGACCCTGCTTAGCCAAGGGGACAATTCATGCTTTCTACCACTAGACCAGCTTCTATTCATAATTTTTTAAAAAATGAAAAAAACAATTTCAGGTTTCACCCCAAGTTGAAATTGAAATCCCAAGAGAAATTCCTGGGCTCTTCCCAAAGAGACACATCGGGCGATTTTCTCAGATGCTTTTTCCACATCTGGATTGTAGTGAAGTGTAACGGCTAAGATGCAGAGCTACACACGAGGGAAGAACCGATTCACATCTGACCTCTGCAGTGCTGGGCTTCTGTTTGCAAATTGTGCTGGTGCGTGATCGTAATTAAAGGAATTGAATTGAATTGAATTGAACTGACCTCTGCAGTGATTCACTACATTGCCTTTGACAGGTTCCTCTCTCTCCTCCACGAAGCCTCCCTGCATCGGCAGCAACACACACAATTGCACTCTGAAGCTTCAGCTAAGCAACGCCAGAGGTTGGCTGTCAGAATAAGACCATAAGAAAAGCTCTGTTTAGTCAGGTCGAAGATCTAGTCCAGCTTCCTGAGTGGCTTACCGGGTCCATCAGGGGAGCCTGCCAGCAGAGAAAAGAGAGCAACCACTCCCCTCTGTTGGTGCTCCCTAACACCTGGCATTCAGGGCCATGACCCCTCTGATTCTGATGGGAATACCCAGCTACCAAACCTAGTAGTCACTGACAGACTTTATCCTCCAGGAATTGATCTAATCACTTTTTACAGATGTCTAGATTGGTGACCCTCACATCTGGTGGCAGTGAATCCCATAGGTTAACTACACACTGACTGAGTAAAGAAAGACTTCTTTTGGAAAATGGAGATTTCTAGTATGTAAAAGCATGCATCTTATCATCAACCCTGTCTTCACTGTTGTCCTCAGACTGAAATTTCAAAAAAAGAAGAAGCAGAAAAAGAGTGGGGCTGAAAGACCAAGGGAAAGTGTGGATACATGAAGGCTAAGTGAGGACCATCATCCCTGCCAACTGGGCCAAGAGGCCCTTCTTCTGAACATGGTGGTGCTAATATTTTTAACACGGGGAGAACAACTGTCCCTGTTCAGCCCAGCACAGAGGCCTTCTTAGTGGCCATTGCTTAAATCTTCCTTGTATTTCCTTCTAGACTGGTAGCTCTTTTGGGTTCAGGGTACCATTTTCTTGTCTTGGAAAGCAGTATATAAAGATGTAGAGGAGGAGGAGGAGAGAGTCTGTAGACCATATTGTAAGTTTAAGTGCCCTCCTGAACTTACATGGCACAGGAGGAGGGCGCCTCAACTTACAATTCCCATGCTTCTTGGTACGTGAATCGATTCGAAAGTGCCTTCAATCTTCTCTTAAGCTAGGCTGGACTTCCTTTCAGGCAGGGCTTCGGTTCAACAGGTGTTGAAGCTGCCAATTCCTCCCCTCTTCCCAAACTCATCATTGAGCAAGCCTCAGTCTTTGCACCTTCTTTTCAGCCAGGTGGAAGAGGGAACTGAAGGGGGTCACCACTCCATAGCCTCCTCGCCCCTCGGAGATGCCAAGAGCCCTAGGTCCTTCCTGTGGCTTTCCATGTGAGAGCTAATTAATGGCTTCCTCCCGTTTCCACGGCAATGCCAGGCTTTGCTCTGAGGTCCTCCCCAAGTGGAAATTCAGTCGCTTTTTCTGCTTCCACAGCAGCATATTAACAAGACCAACAGGCACCCTTTGCTTGCTTCTACATCAAACTGGCAGGATGATGGTGGGATGAAGGATACTGGGGAAGGGGAGGGGTTTAATCAGGTTGGACTCTTCTTTTCTCAGCTCCGTCTGGCCTTCAAACCCCATCCCATCTCTGGCCCTCAAACCCCATCCCATCTCATCCCAGATTCTTTCAGATTCCTCTAATGGCATTTCCCCAGCTTACTTTCTCAGTGGGGATATTTATAGCAATGAAAAGTGGGGGGGGGGGATACAGTACTAGCATCTATAGGGTAAGTGATGACCAGTGAGTACAGGAAGGACTAAAAGGCTGAAGTTTACTTCAAGCTGTGCTGAAAGTTGTTGACCATCTACGATTTTACTCATCTGATATATATATATCAGTCACCTTCTGAGCTGTGCGTGTTCACACAACTTTTTTTAAAAAAAATCCATCTGTTGCTGATGAAGGCATAAGTCAACATGTCTAAAATATTTCTCTGTTGTCAGTCATCTTTTTGTATCTGGAGATGTAGGGAGCTGCCTTATACCGAGTCAGACCCTTGGTCCATCAAACTCAGCATTGTCTACACCAGGGATTCTCAAACTTGGGTCCTCAGGTGTTATTGGACTTCAACTCCCATAATCCCCAGCCTCAGTGGCCTTTGGTTGGGGATTATGGGAGTTGAAGTCCAATAACACCTGAGGACACAAGTTTGAGAATCACTGGTCTACACTGACTGGCAGCAGCTCTCCAAGGTTTCAGGCAGGAGTCTTTCCCAGCACTGTCTGGAGATGCTGCCAGGGTTTGGACCTGGGACCTCTACCATTGGATTATGGTTGTAGGGGCAATGACCCGCCCCATCTCCCCCCATGCTTCAGTGGGCACAGGTTGTAGTAAACCCAGGATATCCTTCATCCCTCACACCTGCAGCATATAGGACCATTTGACAAGGCAAACACTGTTACCCTCCTGTGTTCCCTGGATTTCAGATTGGATGCAGAAGTGTTATAAGATTCTTCTCAATAAATACAACTGTCTGGTTTCTCAGTCAGCTGCACACCAACTTGGCATGGGCTTATCTGAATTTGCCTGAATACTATTTTCAGATGTAACATCAGCTCTTTGTAGGCGGCCACGTCTAAGCTTAGAGGCAGGGTCCTGCATCCATGACTGCAAGTCATGGAAATTTGAAAATTACACTTTCCAGAATCGGTTGGTTGAGAGGGGGAGTTCTGAGACGTACAGAGGCACATTCGTACTTTACTGTCACTACTAAATAGTATCTTGTAGCTGAAGGCACTTTGCTGTATCTAAAGAGATTTGGTTCTAGTCAGTACTTGCATGGGTAACCACCTGGGAACCCTAGGCCAGCTCCATGATGGAAGAAAAGCGAGATATTGTAATAAACACACATTCTCCCCCCTGCTTTTGCCCAATGTTGAAAGCAAACAATTCCCTGAGGATTGTCATCACTTCTAGCACTGGACAAATCCCTCCCTCAGCTCCACTTGGAATTGGGTCAGCTGTTATGAGAATTACTGGAGAATGCTTAAAAAAACACCCCCGTCTCATTCTCTCCCCCTCCAGAAAGTTTTAAATCAGCATCCAAGGGGGAAAAAGACTTCAACTAAAAGCACATGATGTGCATATGCAGAATCTATGGTCAATCTGTGCTTACGATCTTCTCACTCTGTGCATGAGCAGAGGTTAGTTTTATGTTCTAATCTACAGAAGAATGTCTCAAGGGCATAAAAAGCTTCATTCTGTCTTCCTCATTCCAAGCACCTTATGTATCAAACTTGACAGAGAGACAACTAGGAAAGGCAAGATTTAACATTTTACCTTTCACTTGCCAACAGATCATATGGCCGGAATTCCTGTTACAGAATATCTGGGTCTATGTGGATCTGCAGAAGACCTGATCCATTTTTTTTTGTTAATTTCTACAACAGTTTTTGTCATGTATTTATTCGGCCATTGCTTATGCTTTATCCTGGGAGGTATTTGGGATTCCATGCATATTTTTAATTAGCTGATACCAAGCCCTATGTTACAAAAAAAGTCACCAGCTTTTTCAAAACCTCTGCCATCAAAGTACATGGCAAGGGGATACAACCTGTTTGGAATTATTCTGTGTCGATATCTGCATTTTTTAGTGTCTTGTGATTTTTTAAAATGTCATTGTTTTTAACTGCCTAATTTTGTGGCAACATTGCTGTTAAGGCTAAACAAATAAATTGATAGATTGACACAGTTTGATTCCTAACACACTGGAGTCATATGAGCTGAACAAATCCAATTCCACACCGGATAGCTACAACCTTTGACAACCTCATCCGTCTTCCTTCTGATCAAGTTCAGTACAGGGCGGGGGAGAGAGAGATTGAGAATAAAGCTGCCATAACACTTCACAAAAGAAATATCTTTTATCTTTGGCCATTAACTCCCACTAGGAGAAATGGCAACGCTTTATACATTTACACAGAAATTTTTCTTTCTCTCTCTATTCCTTCTTCTTCTTTTTTTGGCACCTGCATAGTGGACATCTTTACAATTAAATACAGGACATCTCAAAAACCGTTTCTGCATATATCTTAGCTTTCCACCCATCTTTACTGTCTTGATATCCTCCCATGTTTTGACCCTTTATAACATAACAGAACTAACAGTTTCACACAGCTGCTCAAACGGTTTTCTTTTCACTTTGGAACGCATGGAGACTTTCCTCTCTTCCCCCCCTCTTTTGTATATTAATTACATTTTACAAATTTTCATATTTTCTTCTTCTTAAATCTTTCTTTTATCTTCTCTCTCTCTCCTTTTTTTAAAGGTCGGTTTGTTTGTTTGTTTTTACAGCAAAAAGGTGAGTCGGGTACATGAGTACGTAAAAGTTGGGGTTAGCAGAGTTTGGCCGTCATCTGGTCAGACTGTTTGAGAATTTCGGTGTTGTATAGATCCAGTGCGTGATTCACACGGATGATCTCGCTGTTTGTCAATTTCAGGCGGTGCTTCAGCATACAAGAGAACAGATCCAGCTGGGGCTTTCCCGGTGCGACGGGAGGCGCAAGTCTGTTGATTCGGTCCCGTATATCCAACAGCAAGAGCATGACGGAGGACGAGGAGTAGAACTGTCCACCTTGGGTGTACGACTGGTTGACTTGCTGGACGGCACTGCGCAAGAGGTCGGCATTGAAGCGCAGGCTGTACCCAAACACCTGGATGTCCGAGATCTTGATGTAAAACTGGCGCTTGTTGGGGTCGGAAAGGTCCACCGGCCCCATTCCGGTCTCGTTGCGCATCAGGGAAGGCAGCCGAGTCCGGCTGCGCAGGTAGATGTGGACGGTTTCGAAAAAGGTTTTCCACCGGTTCCCCAGCAGCAGGGTCCAGTTGTAGCACTGGCTGTTCTGCAGGCGGATTTTCTCCCAGCGCGGGTAGCCGAACTCCCCGAAGGGCATGTTCCAGCCCTCGGAGTGGCTGCCGCTGAAGGGGTTGACGTAGACGAAGAACATGGGGTCGAGGCTGCTGTTGCGCATCTGGCAGATGCGCATGGAGATGCCGATGACCATGTGGATGAAGTCCATCCGGTTCTTGTTGCTCTTCAAGGTGAGGGACATGCGCTTGCGCCACCGGGGGTCGAAGTAGGTGTCCAGGCGGATCTCGTTGCTGATGAAGGTGGTGTGGACGTAGAGGCGCGAGTCCATCTTCTGCAGGAGGTACTTCAGCTCCAGGTCCTGGAAGTCCAAGTCCGTCTCGAAGCTGATGAACTGCTCGCTGCGCTCCGAGTCGACGTTCTGCGGCTCGCAGCGGCCCCGAGAGAGGCGGTAGCCCTTGTTGCAGGAGCCACAGAGGGAGATGTTGGCCAGGCTGCACATGGCGCAGCTGTTGTTGCCGCCAATGATGCAGGGGATGGGGCGCTGGCACAGGCTGGTGCTCCCGTGGCAGACACAGCTCCGCTGGCTTTCTAGGAAGGTCCCCCAGAAGCCGTTCTCGTTGCAGTAGAGGAGAGACTGGACCCGGGACAGCCACTGCTGTATCGTCCTAGGAACAAACAAAAGCAACTAGCATCAGGTCCACATCCAAGGGGTGACCATAAAACTACCAGAGAGCTGTTGGCATGAGAACCAGAGCAAGGTAAGGAGCATAGGGAGCTGCCATATACTGAGTCAGACCCTTGGTCCATCTAGCTCAGGACTGTCTACCCAGACTGGCAGCGGCTTCTTCAAAGTTGCAGGCAGGAGTCTCTCTCAGCCCTATCTTGGAGGGAACGTGGAACCTTCTGCATGCAAGCAGGCAGGTGCTCTTCCCAGAGCGGACCCACCCCCTGAGGGGAACGTCTTACAACACTCACAAGTAGTCTCTCATTCAAATGCAAACCAAGGCAGACCCTGCTTAGCAAAGGGAAGAATTCATGCTTGCTACCCCAAGACCAGCTTGTTAGAAGCTTCATTGCATAATTCTCTTAGTAGTGCATTAGCAATAGCGATTTGAAAGCCTTGGCTTGGCCAAACTTTTGCTCAGGCTTGAATAGAGACGGGTAGGCCCCTGTCCTTAAACGTGACCTTACAGAGGTTTGTGAGTCAGAAGCTGTTTTTGTGCTGGGAAATGTGATAAGTAAGAGCGCAAACAGGTCGCGCAGGAAGGAGGCTGACATGTACTCCTCTTAGCTGAAGACTGGGGGGCATTTCAACAAGTATACAGGAAAACAAAACAAAAAAAACCCCCACAGACATCCTGCAAAGTTAATGTAGTGGAACATAGAAAAAAATGGGGACATTCTTAGGCGGGTCATGATCAGGGAGGAGAGCCAATGAGACAGGAGGAAATAGCTATGGCTATAGGAGGGGCATAAAAATAATTGTATTAGATGGTGAGGGGCCCTTCTTCAGATCTTCACTGGAAGTCTGATTGGTCTTTCAGCCGGCTGAATAATCATTTGCATTGTCTGGCTATGTCCTGCTCTGGATTTGTGTTGAGTTTCTGAATAAATGGTTGTAAACATGACCAAAAATGTTTACACTTAGTAAGATCAGATCATTTCCTTGGGAACCAAAGGGGTAACTACTGTATTATTATTAAAACTAGCCTGAAAAGGATCTGACCTGATTTTAGTTGTTTCTGCAGAGGCTCAAGCTAAGCCCAGAGAGAACTGCCTAAACGGATCAGTTCAGTTGCCTTCAGGCTAATGAAAATGATGGGCAAGAAATCTGGGCCTGACAAAAGGAAGCAAATCTCTGTTAAGGGGCCAAATTAATCTGCAAAACTCACCGCCACCAGATGTTGTGACGGCCATGAGACCAGTTCATGGAAGACAAGTCTATCAGTGGCTACTAGCCCTTATGCCTATAGGCCACCTCCAGGATCGGAGGCAGGAGGCCTCCGAACGCCAGCTGCAGGGGAGCAACAGCAGGAGAGAAGGCATGCCTTCATCGCTTGCCTGCTGGCTTCCCAGAGACATCTGGTTTCATTGTGCATAGATTTTTTTAACTTCTTAAATTCCAATGGAATATTTGAATTTTTTTTTAAACTGTTGAATAGTTCTTTTTTTAAAAAAATCATTGCAAACAGCCTAGAGATTACATTAACGAAAGGCGGTATATCAATCTAACAAGAAATAAAACCAAATCTGGTGGGCCACTGTGAGAAACAGACTGCTGGACTCAAGAGGCCCTGGGCCTGATCCAGCGCAGGGTTGTGAGGAAGTCCCAATTTCCCTCCCCTCCCCTGGAAGCTCTGCAGAGCCTCCCTCGCCTGGCTTGCGCTCATGAATGCCTCCTTGTCTCTCCAAAGCCGGGAGTTCTCGGCGGCTCTGCAGGGACAGCCCTGGCTAATGAGAAATTAGGATTCCCTCCCTGTCGATCTGGAGGGGCAGCCACAGACAGAGGCTCTCAGAGGCCGATTAGCAAAATCCACGGCACCTGCCTAGCCTGACCCTGGAATAATCATGAGGCTGTGAGTGGTATCAAAGGCAGCATTAAGAATGGCACAATGGCAGGGAAGGCCGAGGCAAACGCAGGAGTGCGGGGGGGGCGGGGATGGGGAGGGACACGGCGAGACGGAATCGGAACGCAAGGAGAGAAAAACAGCGGAAGAGGCTTGGGAGCAGAGGTGGACTCAACCCCCAGAGTCCAACATGCCTTGTGCTTCCTGCCACCCCACCTCAAGGTCTTCCAGTTCCTCTCCTCTGTGTTTCTCCCTATGATCCTAAACAGAACACTCACATAGGATGCTGCCTGATGAGTCAGGCCATTGGCCCATCTAGCCCAGGATGACCTACTCTGACTGGCAGCAGCTCTCTACACCTTCGGGCAGGGCATTCGTTTTCAGCTTTAACGTGATGAGATGTTGGGGGGATAGAACCTGAGACCTCCTGCCTGCAAAGCAGGTGCTGGAATACTGAGCTCTGATCCTTCAATACAAGCTGCCTTATACAAAGTCTGACTATTGGTCCATCTAGGTCAGGATCGTCTACTCTGATGGGCAACGGCTCTCCAGGGCTTCAAACAGAGGTCTTCCCCAAACCTCCTTGGAGAGGATGAGATCTGGGAAGGACTCCTGGCCCTGACAGAAGCCGCCAGCGTTCGAGGAGGGAAACGTGGTTTCAAATCGCCACTCGGACTTTGTGGAGCTCACTCTCTCAGCCTCGCCTACCTTGCAGGGTTGTTGCAAGGATAAAATGGCAGGTGGGAGGGCGGAGAACCATATATCATCTTGAACCCCTTGGAGGAACTGCAGGATAGAAATGGAATAAATCATGTGGGGGACTAGGCTGCCATCCAGCCTCAGTTACTGCTGAGTAGTTCTGTGGAGATAAGGAGCCCTTTAGCATAACTCCTAACTGTATTATTGAATCTCATCAGCTCTGTGACATCCTGTGTGCCTCGCACCCAGCTCACTCCCAAAGTGGTTGCCTGAACTAAGAAGGACCCAAATTCCTCCTCCTCCTCTCCAAACTCGCTTCAAAAGCAACTCAGAAATCCACCCCCCACTCCACACACACACACTTTCAGGTCTCCTGCTTTACTTTTTTTTTAAAAAATGTGAAAATACAAGCAAGCAGAAGACAAACACAGGCTACCGCAAACTACACTAGAGAAAAAGAAGCCAAATGGCAAAAGTTTTGGCTTCACCCACCTTCTGCCTTTTATAGGCAGCACTCTCAGCCACGTCCATTTCCTGCCTCCTTCCTCCACCTCCTTCCTCACGAGTAAGCCTTTGCTGGTAGGGTTTCATTGCCTAACCGGTTCTTTTTCATTCCAATGGGACTACTTGGGAGTAATTTCCCTCAGGGCAGCCACTGTTCTGCGTCTAGCAGCTGTGCTCCCTGTTCCTTCCCTCCTGGGTCAGCTGTCAAGAGGTGGAAATCGCCTTCCGTAATCAGCTGCTCTTCCCTCCATGGTTCAGCCATGCTGGCCCCCAGTCCCATCACTTCAGTGTAATGGGCCTTTCCCCTCACCCTCACACTGCCCCCGACCCTCACAGCTGGCACATTTCAGTGTGATGGCAGGCACAGCAGTGGCATAACCGCAATTGGGCAGACGTGTTCCAAGAACATGGGCCAGCCCGAGAAAAGGGGCCACCGAGCCCCACCCACCTGCCACCTGATTGGCTCCCCTGCCGCCTAAGCCCATAGTGGCCATGAGGCGCAGCCGGCTGGCTAAGATCTACCAGTGATGTCTCTGAATAATGACGCAAAGGCCCAGCTTGGTGGAGCTGCTGCTAATGTCCAAAATTGCCTCGCAGGAACATGATCGAGAGCCAGAGAAAGCAAAATAGAGAGGGAGAAAGGGAGAAAGAAACACACAGAGAGGGAAACAAAAAGGAAGGAAGGAAGGAAGAGAGGGGGGAGGAAGGAGGGGGAAGAAAGCAAGGAAGGAGAGAGAAAGGGAAAGGAAGGAAGGAGAGAGAGAGGAAGGAAAGAAAGAAAGAAAGAAAGAAAGAAAGAAAGAAAGAAAGAAAGAAAGAAAGAAAGAAAGAAAGAAAAAGAAAGAGGAAGGAGAGGGAGAAAGGAAGGAAGGAGAGAGAAAGGGAGGAAAGGAAGGAAGAGGAAGGAATGAGAGAGAGGGGGAAGAAAAGAAAAAGCAAGCAAGCAAACAAGAAAGGAGAGGGGGGAGGAAAGGAAGGGAGGGAGGGAGGGAGGGAGGGAGGAAGAGAGGGAGGGAGGGAGAACAGCAGTAATATGCTTGCAGTGATTGTGTGAGTGCGAAAGAGCTATTATCGTATGTCTCACGTCCTCCAGAGCTGCGAGTGTCTCTCACTCCGTATCCTGCTCCTGCAAGGCGGAAGGACGGCAGAGCACTTGGCGCTGGGGGAGATGCGGCAATCTATAAATATTGGTCTAGCGCAGGGACAGGCAACCTAGGCTCCAGCTGCAGTTGAACTACAACCCCCCCCGCGTCCATTTATTGCGACTGAGGATGGTGGGAGTTGTCGTTCCACAGCAGCTGGAGGGCCCAGGTTGCCTGCCCTTGGCTAGGGCAACAAGATCCACAATGGCAAATGTGGCAGGTGTCCACCTCTCATGCTCTGGCCAAGGAAGGTGCAGTTTGATCCTCTCACAGTCTGCTAGAAGTGAGGATGCATTTCCGGAAGGAACATTCAGAAATAACGGTCTTGTGGCCACTTGAAGTTGATGGAAGAGGACACCAAATGCTGCCTGGGCCCATGAAACAGGTACACAAAATGGACTTTTCCAAGTGGCAGACTGTTCCACTGTTGAACCGCTTTTGCAGTCCAGAAACCCTTCCGAATGCCTAGTCTAAACCTGCTTCCTTTTCATCGCAGCCCTTCAGTTCCAAGTTCCGGCCCTTGACTTTTCCGTGGGGCAAGAGAGAGCGCAGCTCGGCTCTGTGACAGCCCTCCCAATATTCAAAGATGGCTATCCTATCCAGGGGAGGAGCCAGCATTGTGCAGATGGGTCCAAAGAGCCTGGCCAACACTCCCTGGGGAGCCCCCCCATCCAACCTAGCCACACCCCTTGGGTCTGACGTCAGGCGCAGGGGGTGTGGTCATATATGGAAACGAGGCCCTGCAGACCCGTCCGCATGGCATTTCAGCCAGCACTGGGTTTCCAGACTCGCTGGGAACACATCTCTCTGCCTCTCTGGCTGAACCGCCTTGACTTGGCCACATATGGCCACGCCCCCTGCATCAGGCATCAGACTCAGGGGCGTGGCTAAGTCACCTAGGGTCCGCTGACGACAGATTGCACCATGCCGCCGGCAGCTTCCCACACTCCTCTGATCCTATCCTCTTTTGGTCTCTTTTCCAGGCTGAACATCCCGAGGTCCTTTAACCCAGGCCTATAGCCAGCCTAAAGGGGTTTTTTTGGGGGGGGTTTCCAAAAGACATGGGGGTACGAAACAGTCAAGGAGCATCTTATCGGTCCCCCATCTGTCCTAAGCGCAAGCAACATTCCGTTATTTAAGAATGATTTGGTTGTTAAAAAAAAGTGGGGGAAGAAAATTTAGTGGGGGGCAGACCCAGCCCAACCCCCCCCCCCGTTTAGGCATCTGCTTCAAACATTCCTCCTCGGGCTTGGTTTCCAGACCCTTCACCATCTTGGTTGCTCCCTCTGAAAGATGTTCTGCACTATCCTAGCCGACTCCCGCAACTGTGTCAATCTTGACGGCTTGGACCGTCAGAGCTGCCTTCACCTCTTCCTTGCTGCGCTCTCCCCGTTCCTCAGTGTGCCTCAGCGTCCGCTGCCCGTAAACTGCTCCGCCGAGCTCCGAGCTCCTTAAACCCATCACCCCTCTCGGGTCCGCGCCTGCCCTGCGGCCAACCAGACATCACCACCCGCCCAGAAATCACACAAACCGGGCGGCTCCGAAGGCACGTGCCCGACGTTCCCTGTGCCCCTTCCCCTGTGAGCCGCCTCTCTTTTCGTTTGCAATTAAGTTCATTTGCCGCCCTTGTTTTGCAAACAGCATCCACAGACGCAAAGGAGAGGAAATTAAATCCCCCCCCTTTTTAAAGCTTCTTTTTAAAATGTGGACTCGCACCTTTCTGAGCCATTTGGAATGGCGGCACGCCACCCCCGCACACACACACTTTCACATTCACATTCCGTGCTATTCTGCTTCATTTCCGGAAGGGCACCCGGGTGTCAATGCGTTCCTTTGGGCTATAATTGAATATAGAACATACCATTTCTATTAGACCTTTGTGAACGGGACAGAGAGCCTCACGCTGTTAATATAACCACTCCATCTTTTCTGTGCCGCTAGCATGTATTAAATGCTGCTTGCGCGGCTGGGGCTTTCACACAGCCCAAATTGCCCCAGTATGGGGCCACCCGGGGTCTAATTTTGTGCTAGGTATAGGCAGTCAACTCGAGCTGAATGTGTGGCAGGGAGTGGGTGGTGAAGTTCACGCCAGCTTTCGGCAGGGAAAAGCACATGGACGTTTCCCATTCAGCTGCCTTCCGTTAGGCCCGAGTCTTCTACAGCTGATTGCTGCACCCTGGAAGAAGGGGTTATTTTGGCGCCCCTGTCCCAATTGCCCCCAGCTTCCAAGAAGCCATCGGTGCATCCAAAGCGGCCTTCTAGGGAGTCAGACCATCATTGCATCTAGCTCAGGATTGCCTACACTGGCTGGCAGCAGCTCTCCAAGGTTCCAGGCAGGAGCCCTTTCCAGCCTGACCTGGAGATGCTGCCGGGGATTGAATCTATGCATGCCAAGCAGATAATATTAGGAACACAGGAAGATGTCTTACACTGAGCCAGATCCTTGGTCCATCTAGGTAAGTATTGTCTACACTGGGGCCACACAACGTCAGCTTTGTAGAAGGTCCCAGGTTCAATCCCTGGCAGCATCTCCAGGTAGGGCTGGGAAAGTCTCCTGCCTGAAACCTTGGAGAGCTGCTGCCAGTCAGTGCAGACAGTACTGAGCTAGATGGGCCAAGGGTCTGACTCAGTAGACGGAAGCTTCCTACATAGCTCATAATGGGTAAGAGATATACAGCCCACAACACATTCACACTGGCTTGTACAGTGAAAAAAGCCATGCCCCACTTGCACACTAGGGGTGTGCACAGAACCGGCTGGTCCAGTTCAAGTCCAGACCAGACCTGAACCGGACCAGGCCAGTTCGGTCTGGTCCGGTCCGGGGTGGAAGTTTGAGAACACACACACACACACACACACACACACACACACACACACACACACACACATCTCTTTTTAAACTTACCCCCTCCAGGGGAGTTGTTGGAGGTGGCAGCAGGTGTGTGTATGTCTAGAGAGGTTCCCCCTCCCCACTCTGGCCTTCCTTGACACCCATACTGGCCGGGGTCAGACTGAAGAGTGGATGGTTTGGTTCAACCCTGAACTGTCGAACCAAACCAGTTCACCGTCAAACACATTCAATATCGAACCTGTTTGCACATACAGTACCTATTGCACCCACACTGCATGAAACAGACTTCTCCATTAATATATCTGCTCCCATGGTGTAGTGGTTAGAGTGCTGGGCTGGGGAGACCCGACTTCAAATCCCCATTCAGCCATGAAACTCACTGGGTGACTCTGGGCCAGCCACTTCTCTCTCGGGCTAGCCTACTTCACAGGGTAGTTGTGAGGAGAAACACAACCATGTACGCTGCTTTTGGGCTCCTTAGAAGAAGAGTGGGATAGAAATGCAAATAAGGAAATCAATAAATAACCCCGTTCCCTGTGTTCTGTTTAGGGTGCCTTGTGCATTCCCCCTGCCTTGGCTGTCATTGGTCGGGCTGCTCTGATGTCACAGAAGGGCCCTGTGCCTGCTGACTTCCACCGTTCCTCTCGCCCCTCGGTTCATACTCCAGGGGTGGTGGGCTCTTCGGGAGGAGACGTTCTTGCAGGTACGTTCAGTCCCAGCCGGCAAGAGCTTTATAGGTCAAAGCGGCAAGCCTGGCTGTGTCTCCCTCTCCCGCTTCCGCCCGTTGCTCCAAATGCGGAGTGACAAACACGAGGGGAAATGCTAATATGCCTGGTGGTGTTGACTTAAACAAATCAGGCGCGTCACTCATTTAAAACCTCCGCTGCCTCGGCGCATTTCATCCCGTCTCCGCCAGCTTCGATCGCTGGAGACTCTCCTTTCTGCCCGACTGGCTCCCCCCCCCCTAAATCGACATGAAATGCTAAAGACATATTTATCTAAAAGCTTCCGAGGAGCACGCTTGGCTGGAGAGATGCGAGGTGCCTCTTCCGAGGCCCTTATTGCTAAGTTGATGAATCAAGAATCATGCATGGATGAGGCCCTCGCCCTCCGCAGCGGCTGCTTCCCCTCCTCGGCAAGAGTCAGATTGGTTTAGCGCCACGGAGTCACGAACGCACAAGACGAGGAATGCTCTCCAGAAGAGGAAAACGCAAATGGGGTTAAAAAATGCACATTGACCTTGAGATTCAATCTCTTGCCCCCCTGTCCTGTCACCTGCCTGGATGCCTGCTTGCCCTTTAGCCCCTGGAACCTCAGAGCGGGCAGAAATGGGCTAGGGCCCCAGGTTGCTTCTCCACCCGCTGGGAAGTAGAGAAGCTTTGCTCTTCAGCGGGAGGGAGACCATTCGACTTCTACCAACCACCTAATCCAGGGCTGCTCAACTTCAACCCCTCCTGCAGATGTTGGCCTAGAACCCCCAGAATCCCTGGCTATTGGCCACTGTGGCTGGGAATTCTGGGAGATGTAGTCCATAAACAGCTGGGGGGCCAAAGCTGAGCAGGCCTGAATTGAGCAGGCACTTGCCTCCTTCAGTAGATGTTTGCAACAACCCTCGCAACTGCTGAGATCCATCCCCGCTTCCTGTTCTACACCATCCCCCTCAGTAGCATCCCTGCTATAACCCCCGGTAGCCAATGGGGGAAGCCCTTTCTCCTTCTCTGCTTCCCTGGTGGTCCATGTGGAAGTCAATCTCCCCTTTCCACTTCCCTCATGCTCAGTGGGGAAAGGTCTCCTGTCTCTCCCTCCCTCTTGTTGGCTTCTGGATTGGGTGCCAAGCTACACCCACCCAGCTGCCAAACAGCTGAGTGGGGGCATGGAAGCCCCGCCCTCACCCACCCACCCACCCCCACTTCAGATGGTGGCGTTGCTGTGGGAAAAATATCTCCCATCTCATCCATCAGTGAGATCCACACCATTCCTGCCATCTCTTCAACCTGGCGGCTTGCTCTCTGGCATACCTGGGACAGGATCGGCGAGGGCTGGACACCTCGCAATCCACCAGGCTGTGAAGATCCTCAATAAAGGATCGGTGAATCCCATTCAACACCCCTCCTTTTAAGGTCAGTGGGTGGCCTGGGTCCCCATAGCCATCTTAGCATCTTCCCTCGTTGGAACTGGAGGAGAACTATTTATTTAATTTACTTATTTACTTACTACATTTATATCCCACATAAGGACATAAGAACAGTCCTGTTGGATCAGGCCTATCTAGTCCAGCATCCTTTTCCACACAGTGGCCCACCAGATACCTCCGAGAAGCCCACAGGCAGGGGGTGAGGTCTTGCCCCCTCTCCTGCTGTTGCTCCCCTGCGACTGGTATTGAGAGGCATCTTGCCTCTGAGGCTGGAGTTTAGAGGGGTGCACATATTTCCTCACAACAACCCTGTGAGGTAGGTCAGGCAGAGAGAGAAGTGACTGGCCCAGAGTCTCCCAGTGAGTGTCATGGCTGAACGGGGATTTGGACGGGGTTCTGCCTGGTCCTAGTCCAGCCCAGGGGTGTCCAACTGCAGCCCTCCAGATGCTATTGGCCTACAACTCCCATCATCCCCAGTCACAGTGGCCAATAGCCTGGAATGATGGGAGTTATAGGCCAATGACAACTGGAGGGCTGTAGTTTGACACCCCTGCTCTAACCACTACACCACACTGGCTCTCACCCCAGGAGCTGAGAGTTAACATCTGTCTTGCCTTCTGAGCAGAGTTCAAGAGAAACTGGCTATGATCCAGACTAAGTCACTCGATGGAACTACTCAGGAGTTACTCTAAAGGGCCACTCAATTTCAGCAAGAAATTCCACTAATTTAGCCAGGATGTCAGCAACCGCCATTTTTGTCTCTTAGTTTTTTGCTGGCATTTTGTTTGTTTTTTTAGAGTGTGAGCCCTTAGGGACAGGACTATGAAAAAACCAAGCCATTCTAAATAGAACCAATGGAGCCTGCTTTTCACTCTTTTAGCCTGATAATGCTTACTAGGACCTCTTCCCAGGTGCCGTGAATTTGGTTTGAATCACATTGTCAGCATATGGGCTATCAAGGGAAGTTGTCTGTATTACTGTGCGGCTGCCATCTTGAACCAACATGGCGGATTGGCACCAAAGCACCCCTGACAGGGTCTCTTAAGACCTACAACTATGTGCTGTGAATCTGGTTTGTACCCGACGGTCCGCACATGGGTTACAAAGGGTGTTGCCCAGACCAGGGATTCTCAACGTTGGGTCCCCAGATGTTATTGGACTTCAACTCCCATAATCCCTCACCCCAGTGGCCTTTAGTTGGGGATTATGGGAGCTGAAGTCCGATAACATCTGGGGACACAACATTGAGAATCCCTGGCCTAGACTACCAAGTGGCTGCCATCTTGAACCAACATGGCAGACTGACACCAAAATTCCCCAAAGGGGTCCCCTAAGACCTACTTCCATGTGCTGTGAATCTGGCTTGCACTGGGTTGTAAGTGAAAAAGGTATGCAAGGAGGATACCTGGACACACACAGATAGACGTGCCCGCATAAGCCTTCGTACCTTCGGAAAGGAGTCTTAAGAATTCTGCAAGTGAATCCAACCCTATGGGACAGAATGGGATATAAATCTATCCAAGAAATAAGCACACTTCTTCAAGGGAACGGCCAGTACCTTTCTCTAGGCAGCTGGTGGTTAGGATTGTGCCGACAGCGGACACTGAGGCCAAAGAGCTTGCGGGCAGTGCGCTGGATCTTCTGGCGCTGGACCTCCATTGAGCTCTGCAGAAGTTTGTAGCGGTTCTGAAGGTCCCAGTCGTTACCCCAGTGCTGGTGGATGCTCCCGATGGTGAGGAAATGGTTGTTAGGTAGCCTCTTCATGAAGGATTTAAATTCATCTGTGAAACACACACACACACACACACACAGAAAGCCAAGAACTTGGAATAAGGGTGTTCAGAAGTTGTGCTCTAACTTTTCAATTTGTTTTTGTATCCCGAAAAAATCATCTGCCACCCCTTTAGTTTGCCAGAATGAATTACATTTATCTCCATCTTTGGCCATCATACAGTACAATACCACGTACAGGAGAACATTGTTATTTGCAGAATCGCTATTTGCGGTTCCGCGTATTTCCAGTATTCACGGATATGACTGGGTTAAAACCCACATATCCACAGTTCCTAGAGGGTTAGAAGTGACCGCGGACGTCACTTCTGCCCTCCATTTTGTCTAAAGGAGCCATTTGGGGGCTCATTTCTTCACAAAATTGGACTTTCCCCTGCAATTTTTCACAGTTTTTCGAGGCATTGTGTCCTTTGGGCAAATGGGGGACTGTGGAGCACGTCACAGTAAGTTCTGTACCATTTGGGGGCCATTTTTTTCCATTTCCCCCTTCATCGTGGAATCTAACCCCCCTTTCCCCAAAGCCGTAATGCCTCATTATTCACGGTTCCGTTATTCATGGTACTAGGCAAGGAATGGAACCCCCACAAGTAACAAGGTTCTCCTGTATTTAAATATTTACACACTTTAAATGTATTCACATTCAACAGCAAATTAAGAATTATATTGAGACATCAGACACTGAAGCAGTAGAATGGAGTTTCCCAACCTAGGGTCCTCCAGATGTTGCTGAACTACCACTCCCATAATCCCCAGCTACAATTTGTTGTGGCTGGGGATGCTGGGAGTTGTAGTTCAGCAATATCTGGAGAACCCTAAGCAGTGTTCCTTCTAACAGGGATTCCCAGATGTTGTTGTTCATGACAACTCCCAGAATCCCCAAGCAAAAGCCATTGCAGCTGGGGATTCTGGGAGCTGTTGTCAACAACATCTGGGAATCCCTGTTAGAGGCAGAACTGACCCCAAGTTGGGGGACCACTACATTTAAATATCCAAAATACTAAACAGCATAAACTACAGCACAAAATAACACCAACCTCTTAACTAACCCTAAATAACATGCAACCTATCAGTAATCAAATTAAAATCTGTTGGGAGTCAGCTCTTGGTAGACTTGGAAAGTATACAGGAGGACCTCGTAAATCGTGGGTCCAGCACTTGCGGTTTCACATATCTGCGGTTGGTAGTAGACACCCAAGCTCGGTATACGCAATCTTAAAATGCCCCCCCAATGGTTAAATCTGCATATCTGTGTATTGGAGGCAGTTGGAAATGACTGTGGAGGTGATTTCTGGCCGCCATTCTGAGCATCAGAGTCAACTTATGGCTCATTTTGAAGGGAAAACGGCAACAAAAACACAATTTTCAGCCGATTTTCGGCCACTTTCTTTACTCGTGGAGGACATCCATGGACAAGAGAAGGGGAGTGGACCACGATAGGAAACTTTATTTGGCCCATTTTGCAATTGGGGGGGGGGATTTCAGAGCAATTTTGAAAAATGCAGAAACTCCCCCCCCACCCCCCAATTTCCATAGCCCTAATGCCCCATTATTTGTGGATTTGCTATCCGTGGGGGTGGGGGCAGGGAACAGAACCCCCACAAATAACCAGTTCTCCTGTATTCACCAATGCATTAATTAGAATTGAATATAATATTTTGGAGAATATTTTAGTCCATATCATTCAACGCACTGAAGAATGTTGGTACCTAGCAACACTAGCCTTTGCTTACCTGAATTTTCGAGATCTTTGTAGGCCTCCATCCATGACTTCCCCATGTTGGCCAGTGTATATTCCATGATCTGGATGTCAGTGATGGGACAGTTGCATTGTGGGAACTCTTCTGCACACTGGCAGCCGCATTGGCTGTCTCGGCAGACATATTCTCCTTCTCCATTGCACATGATGTAGCTCAATGCTGACTGGACAAATTTCTCTTGTAAATATTGAGGGAAAATGACCTGGAGACCTACCAGGGAGACATGAGGAGGAGAAAAATGGAGAGGAATATGATGTCGGGGGTATTTGAAAAAAAGGTTTTATTTCAAACAATAAACTGTTTCATTAGCAACTCGTGAAGGGGACCAGCAGCTATGGAACCTCACTGTGAGATTTCTTTGCTGGTAGTGATGAATCAGGAATTGAGGGCACAAGGCACTGAGCACCGCTCAGCATGGACACCGCTGTGATGAAAACTTCATCATAGCTGCCAGCGGCTGTAAGGTTATGCAATGAGGCAGCCTGGTAGAAAGCAGTGGAGGTCACGAGCAGATAATAAAGAGAGGGCCTCCACTTCAGATGCTTGGCGTCTCTTTCTCGGACAAGGAAGCCCCACCAGTTCAAGACACCGTCGCCACTTCTGGCCAGGATGGTTCAACCCTTATGCTTTTCACCAGGAAAAGGACATTTTCCAGAGAAATCCCGGTCTGAGATTTCTACCCCTTTTGGAAAGCAATGGGTTCCTCACATCAGAATCGGGGGAAGGGATGCCTTCAGCCTTCACTGAAGGATAGCCTTGCTTGAAGGCTAGGAAATGCAGGAGCTTCCAGTGAAATGTCTTCTAGAGCATCAATTGGCTTCCCTTGAAACATTGCTGGAAAATTTAAGACAGACAACAGGAAGCACTTTATCACACAGCACATCAGTAAGCTGTGGAATTCTCTGCAATGGGATGTGGTGATGACCACTAGCTTGGATAGCTTTAAAAAGAGGCTTAGACAAACCCATGGAGGACAGGGCTATCGATGGGTACTAGTCTGGTGGCTGTAGGCCACCTCCAGCCTCAGAGGCAAGATGTCTCTAAATATCAGCTGCAGGGGAGCAACAGCAAGAGAGAGGGCATGCCTTCATCTCTTGCCTGTGGGTTTCCCAGAGGCCTCTGGTGGGACACTGCATGAAACAGGATGCTGGACTAGATAAGCCTTGGGCCTGATCCAGCAGGGCTGTTCTTAGGTTCAGATGTTTCTCATTCAAAACAATCACACTTTCCTTTGACTGCCATTTCTTCCAAACTTGAGTTATGGGAGCCATCCCAACCCAAAGGCCTGATTCACATAATCGTCCAAGCCTGGGTTCAAATTTGGTAACCCTAGCATGATCATGTGAACCCTTGACAAGACTACCAGTGTCGGTTTGCATCCTGAGATGAATCTGAGAATGCCGCCCTGGCGTAGGTTCAAATGATCACGCTCGTGTCAGTTACCAACACACTGATTGGCAGAGGCTACCCTGGCTGGCAGCAGTTCTCCTAGGTTTTAGATAGAAGTCTTTCCCAGCCCTATCTGGAGAAGCTGACCTGGGACCTTCTGCATCAGAGCAGGTGCCCTACCATGAGCTATAGGCTGTAAGTACTTCACATATGGAGCTGCCTTTTACAGAGTCAGACAACTGGTCTATCCAGCTCAGCATGGTCTGCACTGCAGCAGCTCTCCAAGGAGAGGCAACACAGGAAGCTGCCACCTACTGAGTCTGACCCTTGGTCCATCTGGCTCAGCACTCTCTACACTGACTGGCAGCGGCTCTGCAGGTTTCAGGCCAGAGTCTCTCACAGCCCTACCTGCAGATGCTGCCTGGGACTGAACCAGGAACATTCTGCTCCACCAATGAGGTATAGAGGCTTCCTAGGAAGTGGAATTAGGTGCTCTACCCATGAGCTATAGATTCTTCCTGTGAAGCTGAATTATACTCAGGCAGGGGTCTTTCCCAGTCCTACAAGTAGATGCCAGGGAATTAACTTGGGACTTTTTTTGCATGCAAGGCAGACGCTCCACCACTGAGCTACAGGAGATAACTCTGCTGCTGGGTTGCTGGGTGACTCTGGGCCAGTCACTTCTCTCTCAGCCTAACCTACTTCACAGGGTTGTTGTGAGGAGAAACCTAAGTATGAAGTACACCGCTCTGGGCTCCTCGGAGGAAGAGCAGGATATAAAATGTAATAAATAAATAATACAGTCCCATCCCCTAAGGGGAATATCTCACATAAGGAGTCACCCTTCCAAATGCAAGCCAGGGCAGACCCTGCTTAGCAAGGGGGACCATTCAGGCTCGCTGCCGCAAGACCAGCTCTCCCACCCACGTTTTTGTCTTCTGGCTAAATATACAAGAATCCTCACTTTGAGTGGTGCCTCTTTGCTCACTTAGCAGAAACACGTCACAAATGACGACTGGTACAATGATTACAGGCATGAAAATGAATGTCCTGCTTTTTCCCAGCTTTACTTTCATTCAGTAGGAACAGAAGAGCTCAACATGAGGAAGGATTCCCTAAACGTGGGCGCTGTTGGACCGTGGAACGGGCTGCCTCTTGAATCTGTTTGGGATGCGGTAGCAGGTTTCTGCAATGCAAAGGGGGGTGGACTAGAAGACCTGCAAGGGTCCCAGCTCCAAAACCCCATAATTCCAAGGTGGAGCTTTCAAGGTCAAGCAGAAGTGTCCCAAAGTCCCTTTCCTGGTGCCAAATGGTTTGCACAAAAAGGACAGCTCCGCACTGGGAAACACATTCCATTTCTCTCGTCTCCTGCTTTCCACTCTCGTCTGTGGCTTCCTCTCGGAGGCGGAGGCCCTGGAGGGCTCACAGCTGTTTCCTTGTACCTGATAAATTCTGCTTGTCAGACTCAGTCAGTTTCTGATGCGCACGTGGACGGCACGCAAGGCCATGCCGAGAGCGGACCCTTCCGAAGAGCCCTGCTCTGCGGTGTTTCTCTTGGGCATCTCAGTTTGGGATTTCAGGCTGCCAGATAAAGGAGTTTATGGCTTCAGCAGCCCTGTCAAGCAACGGCGTAATGAAGGCGCGCGGGTCAGCGGCCCATCTGTTTGTGCTGCTGAGGTCCCGGGCTGCCGTTCTCATGGACTGACAGCTCATCCGAGGGGAAGGGAACGGGAGCAGAAACCGCATGGGGCCAAAGTGTGCCGAGAGAACAGGGGAGACTTGGGCTCAGCCAGGAGTTATGGGAGGGGGTCACACTCAGCAGTGGCTCGAGGCCTCTGTGCGTGTGAGGCAGCGTGCCAAACCCTGCCCCGTTTGTGTGTACCCTCTTTCCCCCCAATTTTAAAAGCAGGGGGAAGAAAGAAAGATTGCCAACTTGCTGGTGTGCCAAGAATCTGCTGCATGAGATGGCAGTCTCACCTTGCCTCATGGAAAGGTCGCCCTGCTCTCATTACTGATTTTGTGGGGTGAGTGAAGTCTCTGGACAGGGCCTCCCAACCCCCTCCCCTTCTGTGGAGTCATGCTGACTGCTTTGCAATGCCCAATGGCATCTGGTAGCATGCTTTTTTGTGTTTTGAGTGTCAGATTGGGAGTGCATAGACCCAGGTTCAAATCCCCACTCAGTTATGCAGTTCATTGGGTGACTTTGGGTCAAGCGATATCTCCCATCCCAATATAACTGGTCAGGTTGTTGTGAAGACAAATTTGTGTATACTACCATGTGGAAGAGATGGTTAATGAAAGTTACTTGGCTATCCAATGATACCTGGAGCCTAATTAGAGCGGGAACAACACGGTGATGCCTGTAGCCTAAGCAGAGGGAGGGCAATATGATGATGTCTGAAGCCTAATCAGACGGAAGGCAATGTGAGGATGTTTGAAGCCTAATCAGAGGGAGGGCAATGCTTCCTTCCCTCACTCTGAAGAGTTGCATTTTTTAAAAAAATCTGCCCAGTCAAAGCATGGAGCACAGAGGCAAAAAGAATTCCCTCTTTTGAGCTGAGAAGGTTTGACTGAGAATCAAAAAGAAGGTCCAACCTTTAGGAAGTCTATCATGTGCAGTGGTAAACAGGGAAGTGGGGAAGTAAGGAGAGAAGGGTGGCAGCCAGAGTGGTAGGGAAAAGAGCTGGATATGGACACCTCTCTAATGGGGACTTGGATTAAACAGGCCACGATCTTTCGGGCCGCTGTCCAGATTAAAAGTCCCTGCCTGATGGCTGTGAATCACCCAGTGTGGTCTGACCTAATTCTCAAGCAGTGGCTGTCAGGCAGGATAAAGGCAGGGCTGTCATCCACAGGGATACTATTTGGGACAGCGAGGGAAGGAGGGGTGATGGGGGTGGATTCGGGGTCTTGATCTTTGTTAAAAGGAAGCATTAGCACCCGCAGCTCCCAGAGCAAATCAGCTGGGAATGACGATCTTTCTGTAGCCCTACTCACACACAACTCGTGTGTGTGTGTGTGTGTGTGTGTGTGTGTGTTGTCACTGGTAGGCACTGGCACATTGGAATGCTCCCTCCTGATACAGCAATGGCCACTCAGTCTAAGTCAGTCGAAGTCAGCAAGACATGTTCGGAAGTGAAATCCTCCAGAAAGGGAGGAAGTACAGCTTGATCTCAGGGCACAGAGTGACCCTCTGGCACCTCCAGTTAAAGGGTCTTGAGGAGCAGAGCACGGAAAGCTCCCTCTCCAAAAGAGCGAAGAGCTGCTGCCAGTCAGAGTGGGCATAAGGCAGCTTCCTGAGTGTATGGGTTCTGGAGAGAAGAGGCGGGGCTGTTTCTTGGGGGGGGCGGCTAACGCTCGGGGCAGAGTCATCCTCTCTATCAGTGGTTCCCAACCTGTGGTCCTCCATATGTTGTTGAACTACAACTCCCATCACCCCCAGCCACGATAAATTGTAGCTGGGAATGATAGGAGTTGTAGTTCAGCAATGTCTAGAGGAACCCGGGTTGGGAACCACTGTAGACTCTATATGCAGAAGGTCCAAGATTCAGTTCCAGGCATCTCCAGTTCAATGATGGAGTCGAAAGACCTCTGCTTGACCCCTGTATATAGACCAATGAGCTTACTCTGGGTAACAGAAGGTGGTTCCACCATAGGTGGGGTCCTGTGTTCCCTCTAATGGGGATTCCCAGATGTTGTTGACTACAACTCCCAGCATCCCCAGCTGCAGCACCCTTTGGCTGGGGATTATGAGAGTTGTAGTCAACAACATTTGGGAATCCCTGTTAGAGGGAACACTGGTGGGGTCATAGTTCAGTGATAGGGCTTAGGGGTGTGGACGGAACCGGCTCGTCTGGTCCGGTTCAAGTCTGAACCGGACCCGAACCAGACCGGGCCAGTTTGGCCCAACACCCCCTCGACACCCCCTCGACCTAAACCCTTTGGTCCCGGGGGTTTTGCAAACCTTTTTAGGGGAATTTTTAAATTTTTCTTTTACAAAACATGCCCCCTCCAGGGGGGTTCTCTGAGGCAGCTGGGGGGGGCAGTCTGCAGAGGTTCCCCGTCCTCCACCAGCCTTCCTGCCTTCTTAAACAGCCCCATTCGGCCATTATTCAGCCCTTTTGGGCCTTTCATTTGGTGGCCGCTGTGCCTGAGCAATAGGCCTCTGCGTGGCCTGGGCATGACCCAGAGGGGGTAAGTTTAAAATTTAAAATTTAAAAAATCCCCCTAAAAAGGTTAGTGAACCCCCCGATTGGGCGGCAGCGTGTGTGTGTGGGGCCGGGGGTCGAGCCAAATTGGGAGTGGTTTGGCTCAACCTCGAGCCTCCAAACTGAACTGGTTCGACTTCGAATTGGTTCGGTTCCAAACCGGTTTGCACATCCCTAGTAGGGCTGAAAGCCCCAGATACAACCCCAGGCAACTCCGGTGGAAGGATCTCAGGGACCAAGGCTGACAGACCATGGCACACAGAAACACGGCCGTGATGCCATCACCGCAATTAGAAAATCACGCCTCGTGATACATCAGGCCATTTGTCCAATCTGCCAAGACAGGAACAGAGGAAGCTGCCATATACCGAGTCTGACCAATGGTCCACCTAGCTCAGGATTGTCCACACTGACTGGCAGCAGCTTCTCCAAGGCTGCCAGCAGGAGTCTTTCCCACATTCGCCGGGGAAAGACCACCAGCGGTTGTTCAAGGGAGGGGAATCAAAGCGCCTCCTTTTAAGACAACGATGTGACCTTCCTGGCTCCACCTCAGCCTCTTCGTTCTCTCTCTGAATAATTAGCTCAGATCTTTGCCTTCCCTCCCCAGCTGTTTTGCCAGGCCTCATTAGGAATTATTCACAGGGCCGCAGGTAATGGATCATGCCTTACTCTCCTCTGATCTGATTAGCAGCCAAGCGCGAGCCGCGGAGGGGCCTCGGCCACGCGCTGCGGCTCGGGGGCCGGTTGGCCAGCAGAGCGACGTTTCCGCGGCCCCAGCCTCCATGGCCCACACTTGGCAAGAGGCCAGGGCAAATGCAGCCGGAAGGGGAGAGGGGATCGTGGCCACAGCGCTGCCGTCACCACAATCGGAAGATCATGCCTCCTGACAGATTAGGCCATTAGCCCAGCCAGCCAATATAGGAACGTCAGAAGCTGCCTCATACCGAGTCAGGCCCTTGGCCCATCTAGCTCAGCATTGTCTGCCCTGACTGGCAGCAGCTCTCCAAGGTTCCAGGCAGGAGTCTCTCCCAGCCCTACCTGGAGATGCTGCCAGTGAATGAACCTGGGATCTTCTACATGCAAAGCAGATGCTTCCCCTCTGAGCTACAGACAGATCTCCAAAAGAAGCCACAACGGGAAAGCCAGTGTGTCGTGGTGGTTAGAGTACTGGACTACAAGCCCTGAGTTCAAGTCCCCATTCAGCCAAGAAACACACTGGGTCACTCGGGGCCAGTCCCGTGTCTCTCAGCCTAACCTACCCCGCAGGGTTCTTGTAAGGAGAAACATAACCAAGGTGAACCCTGCTTAGCCAAGGGCCAATCCATGCTCGCTTCTGCAAGAGCAGCTCTTCAACTATCGCGACTGGCAGGGACTCTCCAAGGTCCTGGCTTCGCTCCCGGAGGTATTTTAACCAGTTTGAAGACAGGATCTTCAGTATTGGAAGCATGGGCTCGACCGCTGAGTTACAGCAGCAGGAGTTGCAAACCGCTGCGTAGATCCCAATATGTGCCAGGATGAAGGCAAAGCACAAAAGCGGAACAGGCATCCCTCACTGAGTCTGACACTGACCTCTCTCCCGAGTCTAAGTATCTCAGAACCTGTGTGGTCCAACCTTGGAGGTAGTGATGGAAGAGCTCTCCACTGCTTTATTTGAAAATGGGTCACCACTTATGGATATTTCTAGAAACCTCTCAAGGGAGAAAAAAATCTCTGCAATGGCTGAAGTGAAAGGAACATAGGAAGCTGCCTTATACTGAGTCAGACCGTTGGTCCATCTAGCTCAGTATTGTCTACACTGACTGGCAGCAGCTCTCCAGGGTTCCAGGCAGGAGTTTCTCCCACGCTTACCTGGAGATGCTGCCAGGGATTGAACCGGGGACCTTCTGCATGCAAAGCAGATGCACGACTTGTGAGCTAAAGTCCTTCCCCTAAGGGCAACCAGAAGGTGCCGAAGGATGGCACCTTGGAAGGGAATTCTACAGTTTGGGTGTTGCCCCTAAAAAGGATCTGCATTCTAGAAGTCATCCACCTAACCTCAGGAGCTGAGGGCAACTAGAGTGATCTTGGATAAAGAGCACAGAAACATGGGAAGCTGCCTTATACTGAGTCAGACGCTTGGCCCAGCTAGCTCAGGATTGTCTACACTGACTGGCAGCAGCTCTCCAAGCTTTCAGGCAAGTATCTTTCCCAGCCCTACGTGGAGATGCTGCCAGGGATTGAACCGGGGACCTTCTGCATGCAAAGCAGATGCTCTGCCACTGAGCTATAGCCTCATATCTCTGGGGAAAAAACCCAATTTCCAAGAAGCCTGCATCTTTTTCAGGACTGCAGGTTTTTGTTTTTGTTTTTAAACAGAACAAACTTCTTTAGGAAGGCCATGCAAGTCACAACTGCAGCTCTCTCACTGCTTGGAAGCATCTTGCCTCTCACTGCCTGGCAGCATACAGCCTGGTGAGGTAAGTAGAGAAGAAGCGATAGGCGTGAGGAGGAAGCCGCAGAGGCCAAACTGGTTCCAAATCAATTAGGCCAGGTGCAGCTTTGAATCGGCTTGAATCGGATGTCAGTTGTCAATGCCATCCGATTCGATAGGCTGAATCGATGGGCCGAATCTTTTTGCAACTGGCTCGACCTCTGAAACTCCACACACTCCTAGACAGCAAACATCTCCCAGAGGGGTCTTTAAGAGCTGGGAATCCTGGTGATTCTTTCAGGACATTTTCAGGAGATACAAAATCCATCCATCCCACCTCCAAGCATTGTGAGCTGGGCAAATTTGTTTTCCAAACCAGGCCATGATGAGTTGTAGCAAAATCACTGGAAATCATGGTATATATGAAGCATACAGATGGTACGAATCATACGAAGCAAATGATGAGGTCAGGAGAGAGGTCAAAGGGAAGAGATGGAAACAACAGGACAAAATGGTGGCCAGGTGGTCCCTCAGCTGGTCCCCTGAAATGCAGAGCTGTTCTCTCCTTACCTTGCAGATGGAGTTTGCTTTCAGTGCTTTGCAGCAGGACGGAACTCACAGAGTCCAGATTGTCATAACTGTTACAGCCCAAAGGGCCTGTCCGCGTTTCTGTTACCTAGAGCGACAGAGATCAAAGGGAAGCAAAATCATGACATTTGTTGGCTGAGATGACCCCAAAGCAAGAGGACTGCATTGGAACATGGCAATATAAAAAGCTCCCTTATACTGAGTCAGACCACGGCTCCATCTCTGCATCCAAAGCAGATGCCCTTTCACTGAGCTAGGACCCCATCCCCTAAGGGGGGTATATTACATATAGTCACCCATTTAAATGCAACCCAAGGCAGGCCCTGTTTAGCAAAGGAGACCATTCACACTCACTACCACAAAACATCCTCCCTTAGCTGGATATGGCATTCTTTGTTAAAGATCAGATATGACATTTGTTAAGCAGGGTCTGCCCTGGTCTGCATTTGAATGGGAGGCTATAGGTGTGAGCACTTTAAGATCTTCCCCTTGGGATGGGGCCGCTCTAGGAAGAGCATATTCATGCTTGCATGCAGAAGGTCCCAAGTTCCCTCCCTGGCATCTCCAGATACAGGGCTGGGAGAGACTCCTGCCTGCAACCTTGGAGAAGCCGCTGCCAGTCTGGGTAGACAATCCTGAGCTAGATGGACTAATGGTCTGACTCGGTAGAAGGCAGCTTCCTCTGTTCCTACCTTGTTCTTGTACACAGTCAAAGTGCACCTATTTTCCTCTAACAAGTGTCAGAAGGCTTGAGATTATCTACTAGGAGGCTTCCAGCATCCTCAGGTTTGATGTGCAAAGAGAAAAGCCTCTGGCCTATTGACACCGAGTGTGCTGACGGAGGCTGACTCTGCCGAAATTACTGGCTGTGACAGCTTCAGCGGTCAATTGCGGAGCGATTGTGCCTTGTTCTCCTTTTTTCCTCCAGCACCGGCAGATTGCTTTCAAGGAAGAGCAGGCCTTTGTCTTGGGGAGGAGGGGGTCCATTTTCACTGGTCTGCCCTCCGCCGTAGCTCTCCCCTGCCGGCTTCTGCATCCCTGACCACCAATCTGGCAGCCTTTTGTCTGGCTGCATTGTAAGCTCTTGTTGCTCATATACCTGAGCAGCCGTGAGAGATTTCCAGGAGAAGCCCACAACACAAAAGGCTCTCCAGGAACAACGTGTGCCATTGTCGGAGTCCCTTTCTCTGTACAAAGATGATCATCTTCACCCTGCATTCGCACTGCAGTCTCCTCGCTCGGTCATTGCAAGATCTGGGCGGAAAGTTCTCTGGGCAGAAGTTCTGGCTGGATGTGACTTCCCCAGCCCTACTTGGAAATGCTGCCAGGGAGTGAACTGGGCACCTTCTGCATGCAACGCAGCTGCGCTACCATGAAACCAGGACCCCCACCCCTAGTTTGATCCAGCTAGGCCTACATGAAAAGCGGAAGATGATTCAAAAGAGAATATTTGCCTTTCCATTGGGGAGCACGTCCCATCGCAGTGATCAGCTGACATCCAGACTATCTTTTAATTAGTCCCTTTGGCATTAAAGGGACAAGTTACTCAAGAATGGCTCGTCACATTCATCTCAATGGGACTACTCATGAGTAACTTCATCTGGGTGTCCAGCCCCAATATCAACATCCCTTCCAAAGCCAGTGTTAACCACAGCCAACATTCCAAAGGGATGCTTCTTGCCATCAACTTTGGTGATGGGAAGAGAGTGCCTTCGTTGTCATGAACCCTGTTGCCCTATAAGATCTTATGGTAAGGACCAGTTACGGTTGCCGATGGCTCGTTTGGTGGCGACTCGGGACTGGGCCTTCTCTGTGGCTGCCCCAGGGCTCTGGAATATGCTCCCTGTTGAGATAAGAGCATCTCCTTCTCTGTCTGCTTATAGGAAGACCTTCAAGACACACCTTTAACTGAAATTTATTTTAAACTGATTTTTAATCTCATGAGATTGTTCTTACTTTATTTTGTGAAATTTTAACTGTATTTACTCGGTTCTATATTCTGCTTCAAATTTTGTATACCACCTAGAGATGTACATATCGGGCTGTTCAAAAATATGATAAATACACAATTAAATAAACAAATTCACAAATTAAATTAAAAAACAAACCAATAAACCAGCCCAAGTGGTACCTTGATTGCTCCGGTGGAGATTTGGATCTCGTGGAGGCGCCGCATGGTTCCATCCCGGTCCACAAAGTAGGACGAGGCGAGCTGGTGAAGCGACTCGACGCTCTGGGTGGCATTGCCAGACTTTCGGTCAAGTCGGCTTTTGTCCATGTACATGGTCAAAGCCTCCTCTCCTAGTAGGGACAGAGGGGGAAACAACATCACCATCTTGGGATAATTGCTGACACCCCAGTATATATTACAGCAGTACACACTATCATTAACTGGGTAGGACACAGATCCTCACCTGCTTTAGGAGCTGCGTGTGCTCCCAATTTTCAATCATGGGCTAACAAAAACCAAGGGAGGAGGAGAGGGAGGTAATTACAAATATGAATATGAATACAGATAGACCTCGTTATCTGCAGATTCATTATCTGTGGATTCACATATCCACTGTCAGGCAAAAGAAACCTGACCTCGGCATACGTTGGGGGGGAAATAACCCACACACGTCAATCTCACTTATCCATGGGTCAGAGGTGGCCAGAAATGAACACAGAGGTCATTTCTGGCCGCCATTTTGTTTCTCGAGCCAAAAAATGGCTCCCATTTTAAAATTGATTTGGGGGCATTCCATTTGGGGGCATTCCGGGGGTACAGCATGATGCTGGAGGAGCCGCAAAGCATGGTAAGGAGTTCCCCCCATGCCCTCCCCCCATTTGACTGCAAATCGGCATTGACTGAAAATTGGATATTCACGGTTTCCGTATCTGCGGTACAACTGCAGAATGGACCCCCCGCAAATATCCAGGTCCTCCTGTATTTACATACCGCTTTTTCAACCAAAGTTCCCAAAGCAGTTTATGTAGATAGATAGATAGATCTAAAAAAAGGGACTAAAAAAGAAACATAAGATAGACCCCAGCAACAACCACTGGAGGGATGCTGTGCTGGGGATGGATAGGGCCAGTTGCTCTCCCCCTGCGAAATATAAGAGAATCACCACTTTAAAGATGTGACTCTTTGCTCAGTTAGCAGACAAAGGCTTTAATCTGCTACACATTGTCCTGACCCATTAATGAACATCTGAGCTGCCTAATATTATATTCCTTTTTTGTTTTTAAGGTTGGACAAGGAAGACAGGCTGAAAAGCCCCAAGGTAAGATGCACATTGAAAATCTGACATGTTAATGCCACTGCCGGCTAGTTCGACAGGCCCCCCTCAAATGCACGGCACAGTCCGACAGCTTACTGCTGCACACATACTGAATATAATGGGGGAACAGCGCATGTGCAAACAGATCTGTATGCAAGTGCACAGCACACAGATTGTACATGTGTTGAAGATGAGGTACAAATAAGATTAGGCGGCATCAGGCCTTATGGGATTTGCAAAGTCCAGCAAACAGCAAACCCGTGAGAAATCTGGCATTTTAAAAAGAAAAGCTTCTAGCCCTTATGATGCAGACATTTGTTTGAAAAGGTGTATGCAACATCAGTGAAAGACATCAAAGTTGAGGTCCTGGAGCTCTCTGTTAGATGTTTATTGTCCCTAATGTATTGGTGCTTGTCATTTTGCTACCACGGAGCATGCTTTGCAAAAGAAACACCAAGAAGTCCACATAAAAACAAAAAAACCCCAACAACCTCCAAATGCTGTGTTTACCCAAATGGAAGATAACTCTGAATTTAAGACTCCCCCCTTACAAAACAGAGGTTAAATACAGGTTATACTTGCATTTACTCAAAAGGAAAATGACTCAGATTTTAAGATGACTCTCTCATTTCTAACATGAAAGAACCCGGGGAAAAATCCTAGTACTGAATTCAGGTCAGTGCAGTACTTGTGTTCAGAATACGGCATTGGGCATCAGGGGCAGAGGGCTCATGGCAAATCCCCGAAATGGAAAATCTGGCCATCACCAGTGTGGCCAAGGAGAGATGTTCTATGTGGTTGCTTTGGCCAGAGGAAGCTTGTGGGGACTTTGGCATCAGTGGCTTGGGGCACTCCTAATCAGTCATCCTCCTTTATCCATAATGCAATGACCCTGCCATTGTAGCCTATGGGGAGAGCACTGGAAAGAACCACCTTCCCAGCATCCCACATGCGTACCTTCTGCAGTAGTAAGTGGCTGTATACTGAGTCAGACCCTTGGTCCATCTAGCTCAGAATTTCCCACACTGACTGGCAGCAGCTCTCCAAGATTACAGGGAAGAGTCCTTCCTCCTACTATTACTACTACTACAGGTTGAGTATCTCTTATCCGGACTGCTTAGGTCCAGAAGTGTTCTGGATTTTGGATTTTTCCGGATTTTGGAATATTTGCATATTTGTAAAGAGATATCTTGGGCATGGGATCCAAGTCTAAACACGAAAGGTTACTGTACACTGTATTTTATTTTTTAAGGTTTTATTTAAAGTATAAAAACAAATAAGCATTGAATTTACAATAACTACAGGTAGTTGTAAATGTAATGAAAACTCAGCCGCAACGAGTCAGTGCTGTGGGTGAATGCCATGGTGGTTTCCGGATTTTGGAGCATTCTGGATTTCGGATGGCCGGATTAGGGATACTCAACCTGTACTACTTATATACCACTCTTCAACCAAAGTTCTCAAAGCGGTTTACATAGAAAAATACATAAGTAGGATGGTTCCCTGTCCCCAAAGGGCTCACAATCTGAAAAGAAACGTAAGGCAGTAATCAGCATCAACCACTCAAGGGATACTGTGCTGGAGTTGCATAGGGCTAATTGCTCTCCCCCTGCTAAATAGAAGAGAATTACCACTTTAAAAGGAGTCTCTTTGCTTAGTTAGCAGGGCTTTGGCATGGATGTCCGCACACTACAGGCCCTGCCCACATGATCAACTTCCTTCATACATTACTGGAGTGGTGTGGAAGCTTCAGGTGATGTAGGAATTGGCCTAGAAGGTATGTCCACTAAGGACGAGCAACAACTGGTGAGAGAAACATCATGCTTTTCAAGGCAAATCATATGGGACCACAAAAGAACCTTTTTCTTGTCCCATCCAGCATCAACATGGAGATGCTACCAGGGAGTGAACCTGGGAGATTTGGCATGCAAGCGCGCAAATGCTTTTCTACTGAGCTACAGCCCCATCCCCTAAGGGGAATATCTGACAATGTTTACATGCAGTCATCCAACCAAATGCAAACCAAGGTAAGCCCTGCTTAGGAAAGGGAGCAGATGATGGTGAGTACCACAAGACGGGCTCTTCGCCCAAAAGAGGTGTGTGATGGTGCAAAAAAGGCCCGTTTGGACTTGCTTCAAAAGCACAAAAGTTAGCAACAACCCATTCGAAAACTTCGCCTTCTGGCTCATGGTGATGTTCTCGATGAAGCTGGACCTGACGGTCCAATCAATCAGTCAGCTCCACTAACTTCATCTGCTTTCGCCATGGGCCACACAGGCAAGCAACGAAAACGGCATATATGTGCAAAATGTAAACAGCATCAGAAAAAGGTACGGAATAAAAACAGAGCTTCCGAAACAGAAGGCCCTGCAGGCGAATGCAGAAGGTGGATATTGAATGAGGCTATTCACATAGGGCAGCTTGGGTTGGGCTGCTTGAGTGGCAGCCTGGGATCGTCTCCAATCCTGGCGCTTCCACCCCTGCCAGCCCAATGTTTTGACCTGGCCACTTACGGAGGTTAAGGTCCATAGGAACATAGGCAGCTGCCGTCAAACCCTTGGTCTATCTAGCTCAGTATTGTCTACCCAGACCGGCAGCGGCTTCTCCAAGGTTGCAGGCAGGAATCTCTCTCAGCCCTGTCTTGGAGATGCTGCCAGGGAGGGAACTTGGAACCTTCTGCTCTTCCCAGAGTGGCTCCATTCCCTGAGGGGAATATCTTCCAGTGCTCACACATCAAGTCTCCCATTCAAATACAACCAGGCAGGGCAGACCCTGCTTTGCTAAGGGGACAGGTCATGCTTGCTACCACAAGACCAGCTCTCCTCTTAGTAGGCAATACTATGCTAAATGGACCAATGGTCCCAGGTTCACTCCCTGGCAGCATCTCCAGGTATGGTTCAGAAAGTCTCCTGCCTGAAACCTTGCAGAGATGCTGCCAGTCAGTGCAGATGATACTGAGCTTGTTTGACCAAGGGTCTGACTCAGTAGAAGGAAGTTTCCTCTGTTCCTACCTGGTGCGTGAGGGTGTTACGAGCACGCCCCTAGTTTCCCGGAGAGAGAGGGAAGAGTCACTCACGGCCGTGGAAAGCGCCAGCCAGAGCAATCAAGAAGGGTTAATAGATTTTTGCTGCATTATTAAGTCCTAATTTCTCATTTATTAAGCGGGCACGATGTTCAAAGTCATCTTCCCTTCAGGGTATTCCCTGTAAATTAGCTCGCTTCTCAGCCCACTCCATCTTCGAATCCCATCCCAGGAATAACTCAGCATCTTTTTTCGTCGGAAATGGAAAGGGGTAAAAGGCAGGCTCTTTATTGGCTCTGCAGAAAAGAATGTTAGGGACATAGGTAGCTGCCGAATACTGAGTCAGACTGTTGGTCCATCTATCACATGACTGACTGGCAGCGGCTTCTCCAAGGTTGCAGGCAGGCCTCTCTCTCGGGCCTAACTTGGAGATGCTGCCAGGGACGGAAATTGGAACCTTCTGCTCTTCCCAGAGCGGCTCCATCCCCTGAGGGGAATCTCTTCCAGTGCTTACACTTCTAGTCTCCCATCCATATGCAACCAGGGCAGACCCTGCTTAGCTAAGGGGACAAGTCCTGCTTCCTACCACCAGACCAGCTCTCCTCTGCTGAAGCAAAAGGAAGGAGAAGCAAATTGCAAAGAATTTGCTTTTCCTTTTTCTGAAGCAAAAGGAAGGAGAAGATGGTTCTCTGCCCGCAAGGGGCTCCCAGTCCAAGAAGAGACCCCAGCAACAGATCCCGGGGAGACTCTACAGCTGAAGGGAAACAGTTGCTCCTTGCTTGCTAAAGATGAAAGCCACAAAAGGTTGCCTCTTGGCCCAGTGAGCAGGGGTGGCAAATCCCAGACCGGGGCCACAAGAGGGTCTGAAGGTGGTTCCCAGCCCCACAAAGGTGTCCGAGTCGAAAAAGAAACACACGAGAAGCACTAGAGGGATGAGATGGTTTCTCCTGTTGTTAAACCAAAGAGAGCCGCCATTTTGAATGTGGCCCACTTCACAGGTGGCACTTCACAAGGCCGGCCTTTGCTTGAGGGGGCCGCTCATCGATTATGGATGGCGCACCTGCCCACCCTGCTGTCCAGCCAGAAAAGTCCCTGGAACTGTTTCTGTGGCGAAAGGAAGGAGAAGATGGTTCCCTGCCCCAAGGGGGCTCCAAACCAAAGAAGAAAGAGCAGCCGCAGCCACTGGGAGGGACGCCACGCTGGGCTACACAGGGACAGTCACTCTCCTCCCGTTAAACTGAAGAGAGCCGCCATTTTAGAAAGGCCCCCTCCTTGGCCCTGTTAAGTGGCAGACCCTTTCCCTGAGGGTGGGGGACACCTGGGTTGCTCATGAATTATTGATGGAGCACCTGCCCACTTTCCTTTTCCTGGAGCTGTTTCCATGGCAAAAGGAAGATGGTTCCCTGCCCCAAGGGGCTCCCAATCCAAGTCGAGACCCCAGCAACAGCCCCTGGAGAGACTCTGTGCTGGGCTGAATATAGACAGCTGCTCTCCCCCTGCTAAGCAGAAGACAGCCACTACTTTAAAAAGTGCCCCTGTGCCCACTTAGCAGGAATAATTCCCCAGCTGCGTGCCCCAAGCAAGCCTGAAGATGGCCCTCTGCCCCAAAGAGGTCACAATCTTCTTTCTTTTTCTTTTTTAAAGGGAGATGCCAGCAACAGCCACAAGGGAGGTCCCACTTTGCTGGGACCGTTGTTCTCCTCCTGCTCAATAAGACTGAGCCCCCACTTGAAAAAAACGACTCCTCGCCCAGTGGGCCAGGGGTGACCGATTCCCTGTCCTAAAAGGACTGGCAAGACAATAACAGGGAAACCTAGCATCGCAGGGAGAAAGTGGGTCACCCAGTGTGCAAACTGCTCTTCTAAAAATACCATGCGGGAGGCAAATCGAGAGCCCTTCTCCTTGGTGTCCAGTTTTCCACATGCTGCGATGTCTTTGGAAAGAGGAAGATTCAGTTCTGTGAGCTCCACACCTGGATGTCCCACCTGAAGTGGGACAACCCGCACACAGCCCGGCACAGAAGTTAAAATTAGAACAGAAGCCTGCTGGATCAGAACGAAAGGCACCCTGTTTCCCATGAGTGGCCCACGAGATGCGTCTAGGAAGCCCACCCTCATGAGATAAAGGCGTGTCACCCTGCCATTGCTCCCCTGCAACTGGGATTTGGAGGCCTCCTGCCTCTGAGCCCGGAGGTAGCCTAGAGCCATCAGGACTAGTAGCCCTTGCTAGCCCTGTCCTCCATGAATTTGTCTAAGTGCCTTTGAAAGCCATCCAAGCTGGTGGCTGCCACCATATCCAGTGGCAGAGAATTCCACAGATTAATTCTGTGCCGTGTGAAAGAGTCCCTCCTCAGTCTTAAATTTCTTTGCAGTCGGTTTCATGGGATGACCCGTTTAGAGACTTGTAGTTCACTACTTCTTGGGAAATGAACTATAGTTCACTTCTTCTTGGGAAATGTAGTTCACAACATCTTGGGAATTGTAGTTCACAATATTGTGGGAATTGTCATTCACAACATCTGGAGTACCACAATTCGGGAACCCCTGGTCTAAGGGGAAACATGACAGAGGGTTATGAAATTATGCATGGTGTGGGAAGAGTGGAGAGAGAGAAGTTTTTCTCCCTTTTTCACAGCACTAGAAACTTCTCTCTCTCTCCACTCTTTCCACACCGTGCATAATTTCATAACCCTCTGTCATGCCTTCCCTTAGACCAGGGGTTCCCGAATTGTGGAACACTAGATGTTGTGAACTACAATTCCCAAGATGTTGTGAACTACATTTCCCAAGAAGTAGTGAACTACAATTCCCAGCATCCTCAGCCACAATAGTTCAGCAACATCGGCAGGACCACAGGTTGGGAACCTCTGCACTAGTCACCTTTCTCCTACACTAAGGCTGCATATGGACATCAGGTTGGTCTCTCGTGACATCTGAATAGTCGGAGCCATGGTTCCGGGACTCAAACACGGTTCTGGTGCCCACCCCCAGCCGCCAGATGAACCCTCAGTCGTAAGTAAGGTTCACTTACCAAACCAAGGGTCTGGAGGCTGGAGTGTGTCGTATGGTTTGGGCAACTCACCCAAACCGGAGGAATCTCTACCCGCTGCTTAAAGTTCATTGACTGGCACGGCTTTCAATCCTGGGTCCCAGAAAACCCGCGCAGCCAGTTTCCGCCCCCTTCCAGGCTCGGCGAACGCAACTCCAGCTTGGGGGACGGAGAAGAGAACCGCAGGTTCACGGAACCCATGGTTCAAAACTACATCCAAATGGGCCCTAAATGCTGACCACCTCAATGAGGACTAGCCCCATGCCATGAGAGAGAAGAGAGAGAGTGCTCACGTAGGCCTCAAACATCATGATCAAAGTGGAAAGGTGCCTGATGTGCTTCAGTGCCCGATGTGCTTTCCAGTGCTTTGGGTTTTGAGCTCTTTGGGGCAAGCACATATTTTGCATTATGCTAATGAGACCGTGAAGCTGCGGGCTGCCTAGGGATGATTGGTTGCGTAACCTGGATAGGCTGAGGAGGGAGTCTGCCGTCTCCGCATCGGGAAAGGCTCTTCCTCATGAAGAATGCATGCTCCCAGGAGGGGTCTCTTTGCATCATCTTCCTCTTTACTGCCGTCAAGACGAATCTTTCACGCCTCTCCCGCGGCTCCCTGGTGGCGTCCTCGGCCCATCCTCCCGATGCTGGGGGCTGATGGAACGCTTAGTTTCTCCTGTCCACCACCAGCTCCCCTTACAAGCCCGTGCATATTTTAAAGTGTTGTGCTGTAAAAACAGGCACACGAACACGCCGCCGTGAATAATTCACCACCGGGCCCGGGCAAAATTAAAAATATATTTCACCGTCGCAGGTCTGCGTTATTCGGGATTCAGAGGGAGGCTGGGAGAGAAAACCGCCTCGTGGCGGGAGAGAAGCCGACGAAGAGGAGAGAGCTGTTTCGGTTTGGTTGCTTTCCCGTGTCGTGGGGAAGAGTCTGTCTGCATGCATTCCAAGGCCCTCCATTGTATGGGCACGCAGGTATCCGGACCAATGTTCCCTCTAACAGAGATTCCCAAATGCTGTTGACTACAACTCCCATAATCCCCAGCCAAAGTCCTCTGTGGTTGAGGATAATGGGAGATGTATGTAAGAAAAGCCCTGCTGGATCAGGCCCAAGGCCCATCTAGTCCAGCATCCTGCTTCACACCGTGGCCCACCGGGTGCATCTAGGAAGTCCGCAAGCTGATGAAAGAGGGCGAAGGCCCCCTCCCATTGGTTCTCCCTAGCACCTGGTGTTCAGGGGCATGCCCCCTCTGACCCTGATGGGAATATCCAGCTATCCAGGCTTGCAGCCACTGATCGCCCTATTCTCCATACATTTGTCTAACCCCCTTTTAAAATTGTCTAGCTTTGTGGCCAACACCATATCCAGTGGCGGCGAATTCCATAGTTTAACGACATGTTGTGTCAAGAATTCCTTTCTATTGTCTGTCCCGAGTCTCCCAGCGTTTAGCTTCAATGGATGATCCCAGGTTCAAATATTAGGAGAGAGGGAGAAAAACATCTCTCTATCCACTTGATCCACACAGGACATAATTTTACACACTTCTATCAAGTTCCCTCTTACCTGACTTCTTTCTAAACCAATTAGACTCAAATCTTATAGTCCTCCATCACAGGGGAACATAGGAAGCTGCTATCTACTGAGTCAGACCATGGGTCTATCTAGCTCGGTCTTGTCTACCCAGACTGGCAACGTCTTCTCCAGTGTTGCAGGCAGGAATCCCTCTCAGCCCTATCTAGGAGATGCTGCCAGAGAGGGAACTTGGAGCCTAGATGCTCTTCCCAGAGTGGCTCCATCCCCTGAGGGGGAATCTCTTCCAGTGCTCACACTTCTAGTCTCCCATTCATATGCAACTAGGGCAGACCCTGCTTAGCTAAGGGGACAAGTCATGCTTGCTGCCACAAGACAAGCTTTCCTCCCTTAAAGGGAGGAGTCCCTCCAACCCTCCAACACTCTGATCCTTTTGGTTGATCTTCTCTGCACCTTCTCAAGGTCTACAATATCCTTCTTAAGGTGTGCCGACCAGAACTATATACAGTATTCCAGGTGTGGTCACACTGCAGATGTATATAAGGGTGTCAGAAGTTTTATTTCCATCCCTGTTCCTCATTCCCTAGCATGAAATTAGCCTTCTTTTCAGCGACCACACTGGGTTGACCGTGTTGTGATCGACAACGACCACTAGGGATATTTATATACTGCTCTTCAACCAAAGTTCTCAAAGCAGTTTATATAGAAAAATAAATAACACATAAATAAGATGGCCCCTTGTCCCCAAAGAGCTCACCATCTAAAAGGAAACCGAAGGCAGATACCAGTAACAGCCACTAGAGGGATGCTATGATGGGGCTGGATAGGGCCAATTGCTCTCCTCCTGCTAAAGATAAGAGGATCACCACTTGAAAAATTGCCTCTCTTCTCAGTTAGCAGGGGACAACAACATATTACCCAGGCCACGCAGAGGCCTATTGCGCAGACATGGCAGCCTTCAAAATGGCCACCACAATGAGGGGAGAAGGCCGAAAACCAGCTGAAGAGCCGCCAAATGGCCAATTTCTGGAAAACAGGAAGCTGAGGGGGTGGGGGTCGGACTGAACAGGGGGTGGTTCAGTTCGACCCCGAACAGTCAAACCCAACCGATTCAACATTGAACATGTTTAACGTCAAACCTGTTTGCACATCCAGAGGCATCTGAATAGCCGCTGTGGGAAACAGGGTGCTGGACTAGAGGGAATTCTGGTCTGATCCAGCAGAAGTCACTTGTTTCCCTGTGCATTAGACAACTTCTTTTCTGCCAAAGAGAACTGGGGAAGGAATCAAGGCAAAGAAGACTGTCTTAAAGGGTCTACAAAACAGCAGTTTCCTGCCCCTAGCAATCTTTTAAGGCTGATTTTATTGTTCTCACATTACAGCCCAAAGGGGTTTTGTCCACCCTGCTGCCTGCCTAGAGCCCACAGAACGCAGACCGCTTTTCTGAACAATGAGAATATTCACGAACATTCTCTGACACCAGAGCCCTGAGAATACTCGTGAACATTCTGTGACATCAGAGCCATTCAGCCAGTTGCATGGGCTTCACAGGGATGGGTGGAAGATAGACTAGCAAAGAATGATGCACACAATAAGCCTGCCAGTCTAAGCCCACAGTGTTCGAGAGCTGGAACAGTGTTTTCTCCACCATTCTTTCCCACGCTCTTAGAACCTTCTGTGAAATCAGAGCAGTTCAGCCAATTGCAAAGCAGAGAGCCATTTTGTCGTCCTTTGATAGACACAACGAGTCTGATAACCCACTCAGAATGTCAGAGAGTGGGAACAGTACAGAAGCTCTTGCCCATCCGCCCCCGCCCCCGACCCCAAAAATATTTCCGGAAAAGGAGTCGCCTCAGCCGCCACCTACCTCCCAAGGTGGCAGAGATGAGTATGTGTGTGCCGTACTTTTTGATGATGGTGTCAATGAACTGCTGGGTGGTCGGCCTCCTGCCCAAGAGGCGGATGCTCCTCTGGAACTCGGGCATCAGGGGGACAGGGTTGCGGATCAGGTCCCTCCGCTCGATGGCTGTATTCCTCACCTTCCAACGGGCAAACTCCCTAAGCGACAACACAGGAACACAACACAGGTGAGGTGTCGAGTCCAGGCAGGAGAGGCAGACTATCGAGGGGGAGGGAGGGAAAGAGGGGAGGAGAGTGTGCAAGACCCCCCCCACAGATACACAGGCGGAGCTCGAGGGCTGGACCTAAGGGGTAAAGGGACGGGGTTCAGAAGGAAAGGCAGGGAGGAGAAGGAAAGACGTCATTTCAATTGATGCTTGCATAGCATACAGATGAACTCTGACCTAGATCTCGGGGGCAATCTCAGGGCACACAGTATAACTGAACATTGCACGGAAACTGTCATGGTAGGCCCGGCTTGTGGACATCCTTGCCCCCAAACCTGGGGGGTTTCCTGTCCTCTGTGCACTTCCCAGGAGCGTAAAAAACCTCAGCCACGAGGGCTTTTGCCGGTCTCCGTACACATACTGATTCGCATCCAGGACTGGAACAAAAAAATGAGGTGCAGTCGAAAACTTGCTAAGGGTATTCACACACGCCTGGGTTAACCCCTAGCCTGGGTTAGGCTGCCCGTGTGAATACCCTTAGCAAGTTTTCAACTGCGCCTCATTTTTTGTTCCAGCCCTGGATGCGAATCAATATTTGAACGGCAGCCCAGCCTGTGTTAGGCTGCATGTGTGGAATGCTGGGAGCGAGGTCACTCCGCACATGGCACCCGCGCCAAGCCCCACTTTCAAACTCAGCATTTAGCCGAGTTTAAGTGAACCAGTGGTTCCCTACAGAAGACTCCTGCCTGAAACCTTGAACAGCCACTGCCAGTCAGTATAGACAGTATTTATCTGGATGGACCAGTGCTCTGACTCCGAATAAAGCAGATCCCTATGTTAGCAACATCCATCTCAGTGCTGTAGCAGTGAGTTCCAGAGATTCATCAGGGCTGAATGGAAGACTCTGTCTTAGCAACACAACTAACATGCGTATACATCATCTCCATGGTACAGAGTGGGCAACATCACCTCCTCTTTTCCATTTGCCTCACAAGAGCCCTGCAAAGTCGGTGACAGTTCTGCCCATTTCACAGATGGAGAAACAGAGTCTGATTCAGAACTGCTTGCCCAAAATCCTTTAGTGGGACTAGATATATGAAGGCCTGGGATGGAGGGGTGGAATGGGGGGAATCCATTGTTTCTTTTTGTTTGGGGAGGGGGGGAGAAAACACTCTCATTTTTTTTCCAGTTTCCCCCCATTTTTTCCTGGGTTTCCCCCCCATGCCTTCAGATCTCTGTGAGACTCTCCGTCAGGTCCATCTGAACCCAATCTCATTCTCGTCTCTTCTTGTACGCTATCCAAAAAGGACTGTTCTTTCAAACCATGTGGGGCGGGGGGGGGGGAATTGTATTTCAAAACTGGATCCAAAATTCCATCCATTCAATTTGATATGTCCACACCTCAATCAATATCACATCTGAACAGTAGCCTAACCATGTACTGAGATCACATCCACAGGCTCCCCTCTGGGTGTTCCTGCCAGTTGAGGGCAGGCAGGTGGCAACCAGAGAAAGGATCTTCTCAGGGGTGCCCCCCCCCACAATTGTGGGATTTCCCTCCCCAGGGAGGCTTGCTCGCCATACACATTGTTATCCCTTCAGACCCAGACAAACACTTGTTTATTCTCCCAGGCTTCTTAGATATGGAATTTTAATTAACGGCTGCTGTTAATTGCTGTTGAGTCATTGTGGAATGTGTACATTTGAATTATGATCTTGTCATCACTGTCTTTTCGGTAAACCAGGCTAAAAACATGGCCCAAGGATAGTATAAAAATGCATTAATTCGATCAATCAATCAAACATGGGTCATCAAAAGTCTACTGAGACCGCTGACCCTATCGCTTGCAGTTCGCTGGCATCTCACCCCTGCCAACGGACCACGCAGTCCGTGCATTTTGATGTCATCTTTTTAAAAAGTAAATGATATCAGTTTTGAGACATTTGCCAGAGGCTGTTTTCCGAGCCCTTTCCCCCTCCTCCTAATGAGAAATAACAACATCCAATCACACACAGTTGCTGGGGGGAAAATGTATCATGTGGTTAGTAATCTTCCATGCAAGCTTCTCTCCCCTCCAAAATCTAAGCTCATTTTGAAAAGATTTTGTGTTGTGCAATTCTGCAGAAGGAAAAAAAAACCACAGAAATATGTTGCCCCTTTAATTCTAGGTGCGGCAACAAAATGGCCAACCTTTCCTTTTAGCTTTAGGAGTTTCCAACTTCTGGATTCCAAAATGTTGTTGGACTACAACTCCCATCACCCCACCACCACAGTGGCCAAAGATTGACCAATAGTCAGTCTTCCCTGCCAACTGAGCAAAGAGGCACTTTTCAAAGTGGTGATTCTCTTATATTTAGCAGGGGTGGAGCAATTGGCCCTCTCTGACCCCATCACAGGATCCTTCCAGTGACTGTTGGTGGTGTCGACCTTAGGTTTCATTTTAGATTGTGAGCCTTTTGGGACCAGGAATCATCTTATATATTATTATTTCTCTATGCAAACCGCTTTGAGAACTTTGTTGAAAAGCGGTATATAAGTAGTCGTGCTGAGTTCAGTGATTCCCAAACTTGGGGTCCCCAGATGTTGTTGGACTACAACTTCCACCATCCCCCACCACGATGGCATCTGTAAGGGTGGAATGATGGGAATTATAGTCCATCCCTATCTGGGGAGTCCTGAGCTCCCTGCTAATTGGTGATGGGGCAAGGGAAACCTAGCACAAAGAGAAAGCCCGGCGGATTTGGAATCAATGCATACCGATAGTGCCATTACAAATATTGCGTTCTTATGTACTGCTATCATGCCCAGAAGCAAGAGAAACAAGCAGGAGTCGTTCAGGGAACTGGAGAGATTTTGCTATGCAGCGGAGTAAGCAATCCATCATTGTGGGACTTATTGGACTTTGTCCCAGCTTGGAAATGGACAAAACACAGGCCTCTGAAACCCAGCTTTTTCTCCACCAATAAGTACACATGTGGTTTGTTTATTGTTGCATGTATAAACCATCCTTTGTCCTAAAACCCCAGGGTGCTGCACAACAATCACAGAAGATCAGATCTAAAAACATACAAATAAACCAGGAAAAACAGCAGCAATCAACCAAACAAACAATAAAAATCATTCAAAGTCCAACGGCCTGGGCCCTTAAGGTTATCTTCACCCATCTCTGAAGCACCTGGAGCAACGGAAAAGCACAGCAATCCTTAGGGAGAGAGTTTCACAATCTGGGGGCCATCACTGAGAAGACTCTGCCCTGTGTGCATGAGAGCTGACCCTCTCCGTGTGTTGGCATGCAACACAGACTCCTCCAAGTGGATTTTGTCAGGGGGCTGGTGTATAAATGTAAGACTGAATCCTGCACTCTGCCCCTCCCCTGGGGCCTGCATATTGCGCACCCCAAAAGACACAGTTTTCTTTGCTCACAGCACATCAGACTACTGCTCCCTCTAACAGGGGTTTTCCCAGATGTGGTTGACTACAACTCCCAGAATCCTTAGCTGCAGTGGGTTTTGCTTGGGGATTCTGGGAGTTGTAGTCAACAACAGTTGGGAATCCCTGTTAGAGGGAACACTGCCTCAGACCCCACAAAACAGCTCATCGCATAGGGTGCACTCCTTCTCTTGAATTCATTTTTTTTTTAAATGGCCTCAGACTAGATCTCCGAATTCACAGCAGCATCTTCTAATTGCTGAAGTGTTATTGCTTTGGCCCTATGAAAGATTGGGAACTCTCCCCCACTATATCCTCAAACAAACGTGAGGTAGTCACTCGCCGGTTGTCCGTACAGGCTGGTTACTTGACCTTGTGAATGAACAGCCTGAGAGACGCAAGTTTAAGCTGGACTTCGCACTTCTTGGCTGGGGAGGCGGGTGGGTGGCAAAATCAACACAGGTTCGTAGGGAGCTGCCGTCTACTGAGTCAGACCCTTGGTCCATCTAGCTCAGTGTTGTCTACACGGACTGGCAGCAGCTTCTTCAAGGCTGCAGGTAGGAGTCTCTCTCAACATCTGGGAGTTGCCAGGGAGGGAACTTGGAACCTTAAGAACATAAGAACAGCCCTGCTGGATCAGGCCCAAGGAGGCCTATCTATAGTCCGGCATCCTGTTTCACACAGTGGCCCACCAGATGCCTCTGGGGAGCCCACAGGCAAGAAGTGAGGGCATGCCCTCTCTCCTCTGAGGCTGGAGGTGGCCTGCAGCCCTCAGACTAGTAGCCATTGATAGCCCTGTCCTCCATGAATCTGTCTAAGCCCCTTTTAAAGACATCCAGCTGGTGGCCATCACCACATCCCATGGCAAAGAATTCCATGGATTAATTATGCACTGTGTGAAAAAAATACTTCCGCTTGTCGGTCCTAAATTTCCCAACTTTCTGTTTCACGGGGTGAGCCCTGTTCTAGTGTTGTGAGAGAGGGAGAAACATTTCTCTCTGTCCACCCTCCCCTCTCCTCTCCATGCATAATTTTATACACCTCGATCATGTCTCCCCTTAGTCACCTCTTTTCCTTCTGCATGCAAGCAGGCAGGTGCTCTTCCCAGAGAGGCCCCATCCCCTAAGGGGAATATCTCACAGCACTCACATGGAGTCTCCCATCCAAATGCAAACCAGGGTGGACCCTGCTTAGCAAAGGGGACCACTCATGCTTGCTACCACAAGACCCTCCCATCCAACGTTGTCTAAGGTTCCAAAAACCACAGAGCCACCCCCTGTGTGGGTGCATGTTTATTGTTGTGCATCAGAGCCAGCATGGCGTAGTGGTTAGAGTGCTGGAATAGGACCGGGGAGACCCGAGTTCAAATCCCCCATTCAGCCGTGAGACTTGCTGGGTGACTCTGGGCCAGTCCTTTCTCTCTCCATCTAACCTACTTCACAGGGTTGTTGTGAGGAGAAACTCAAATATGTAGTACACCGCTCTGGGCTTCTTGGAGGAAGAGCGGGATAGAAAAATGTAAAAAATAAAAATAAAAATAAAAATAAATAAATAAATGTTACTAATCTCTAAACATTAATACCTGGTGAGGGTACGGAAGAATCGGCACATTTGTGTCTGGAGCCATCTGGGACCACCTGAACGCCTGAGGGGGAATCAGGTCTCAAGCGTTCACCCTGTTTCCTTGCCAGTATCAGGCAATCGCTCTTTCGCTGGAAGGTCTTACCTGCCTAATGAGCACACAGTAAAGGCGGCATGGATGATTATGGGCGGGGGGGGGGGGGGTACATGGCAGGTATCACTGGGAAGTGTCTGGATGCTCGTTAGTGCAATTTGCCCTCGAGGGGACAGAGAAGCGGGGGAAATGCTGAGGAAGTCAAAAACGGTTCAACACACGGGGCAAGGATTTTGCCCTCCGGAGAACAGGGCCACTCACATCTCTAACCGGAGAGAAAAGTCTGGGGAGGAGGAGAGGCTGTCGGAGGAAACGACACCCCACGCCGCCTTCAAAGCGCTGCCATGGCCAGAAGGCACGAGGGCGCCGAAACGAGCTCGGCGCGCCACCTCGGGGTTTCGTCTGCAATCCGAAAGACGAGAAATTAAACGTCGCCACTGTGGAAAAGAACACAGAGAGCGTGTTCAGAAAATGAAATGGCAATTCCTAGGTGAATATGAGAATCCCAGGAAAACTAGAGGGTACTGAGGAGTTGGCCTAAAGGTTTCTCCACATGATCCGGGCAATTTTCTTGCACTCTCAGGCCGATTGTGCACGGCGGCCACTCTTTTGGGCCTCTCTGGTTAGCTCATCCTGCCTTTTTATTCCGCCTTCCCGGCGTCACCCAAGAGGTACCATCTGCTCTGTGCCACCCACAGCCTGATCTGTCAGCCGGTGGCTTTTTCCACACATGCTCACGTCAACAGTTTTCTATTCCTAGCGTCGGCTCCTTTGCTACTAGGTCAGCCTCCGACGGGAAGGATTTACTGCATTTAATGCTACCGTAGCCACTTCTGCCTTCAGCGCGAAGAGCCGAAGCCAGCCAGGCCGGGAAGCAATACAGCAGACAAGATGGCTGCCGGGGATGCCTGCCAGGAAGCGGACGTTCGTGCAGGAAGCTGTGTGAATTCAACTCATTACATTGTGAGTTGATGTATGTAACCATCCTGTGAGGCAAGATGAGGTGGTCTCCTGAGGCGTGGCTGTAAAAAGTGTAAAAAAATAAATAAATTGTGGAAAACGCACCTCCCCCCGGACCGGACCCAGGGTGGGGGTTCGAGGGGATGCCGGACCTAACTGGCCCAGTCCGGTTCGGGTCCCGTTTGAACTCGAACTGAACCAGGCCACCCTTTCACTGGGGGACATTGTTCATTGATGCTGGTGGGGAAGGGCATCGTGTTGTTTTTCACCCCAGGCAACAAAATGATCTAGGACCGCTCCTGCATTGGACAGAGGGAACACAGGAAGCTGCCACCTACAGAGTCAGACCCTTGGTCCATCTAGCTCAGCATTGTCTACACTGACTGGCAGCAGCTTTGCAAGGTTTCAGGCCGGGGTGTCTCCCAGGCCGACCTGGAGATGCTGCCAGGGATTGAACCTGGGACCTTCTCATACAAAGCAAGCGAGGAAGAGGAGGAGGAGGAGGAGGAGGAGGGGAGGCCAAAATGATGATGATAACAAAAGACGGACATTCTGGAAATGCTGATAGAAGAGTCCTGGCTTCGAAAAGAAGATAGAGTTGGCGCGACCTTGAAAGAGCTCCCAGTAAGTGGATTGTTCCAGCACTGAATTAAAAAAACAACACTCAAACAAGCGTGACATTGAGTGCGCTTTGTCTGCACAGACAGCCCGGCCTCCTTTTATGAGTCAGACCTAATTATTTGGTGCTTGAGATGCTTTTATTGCAGATGGAAAGCAAGGCAGGAGAAAGCAGCTGTCAGGGAGATGGCCCCGAGTGAGAAATGGAGGCAGCTTGCTCACGGAAAGTCTGAAGTTGGGGCTCTGAATTCTTGGTCTGGAAGGGGGTCTCCAGAGGATATACTCAAAAGAGGAGGAGGAGGAGGAAGTCACAGAGTCGGTCTAGTGCATGGCTCCACAGCTGCAGATGCTGTTGTACTACAACTCCCATCATCCCCGGCCACAGTGGCCAATAGGGACGATGGGAGTTGTAGTACAACATCGGCAGAAAGGCTGATGTTGTGCAGCCCTGGTGTAGTGGAACTTAAAACAGACAACGGGGCAATTCTGAGAGTAACGGAATCAGGCACGTGGCCATTTCCCCCCAGGACTGGAGCCCTGTGTGAAATTTCAAGTTGATATTAGATGCACCCACTGGCACGAGAACACCTCTTACTATAAGGCCGTATTTTAACAAAACCCTGAAATATTATAGATAGTGTCTGAAATTGGGCATAATAGGTCAGTAATTGGATCAGAAATGATGCCCCCGGATCCTGATTCCATTACCAATGCATTTTGTACGTTTCAGACAAAATTAAGGCTATTAAGGCTTTTGTAACAATAGGGCCTTATAGTAGGAGATGTACTCTTGCCAGTGGGTGTATATAATACCAACTTGAAAATCTGCTTAAGGCATTGGGAAAAGTAGCAACATGCCTGATTCCATTACCCTGGGAATTGCCAAGTAAGGGCAGCACCATAAATAATATGAAAATCACAATAGCAGCAAGTAAACAACAGCCACCGCAAACAGCAACTAAGCATTCACCTTAATGTGAGACCTCTTTCGAAACAGCAGTTTTCTCCCTTGTTGTCCAAATTCTAACAGTGCAGGAGTCAACGGGCTTCCCATGGGAAGGAGTCCTACAGTTTTTGGTGCCACCACTGTCCAGGCCCTGCACTGGGGAGTGTCTCAAGGCCCACATGTGGGTGTTTCAGGACCTAAAGCGCCTTGCCCTTAATTCCACCCAGCCTCAAGGGCTGGATCACTGGTGTAGATCCAGTGATACAGCATGGTACGGATCCAGCGATCCAGCGTGGTGTGGTGTGGCTCACTGGTGATCCATACTCTTTCCAGAAGCCTTTGAGATATCTTGAGGGGCAAAAAAGCAATCATCACTGGAAGACCCCCTTTGGTTCTCACTGGCTTCCTGAAAGCAAAAGTCTCCCTCAACAAAGATGAGGTGAAGTATATCTGCAAATCAGCCTTCAGGCAGCTCTTCAGATAGACAGCAGCCGGGAAAAAGGGGAAAAAGGAAAAGGAAAAAAAAAATTATTCACATATGAAGAACCTTAGAAGTTGCTTAACAGGCTGTTACTTGGCCAGCAACTTCATTCTTAATATTAACAAATATGTGGAGCAGACTGTGTCAGTCGAAACAGAGGAGAAAGTGTCAGCCTGTGAAAGACAGATCTCCAAGAAGGTCCAGTACGGCGCTGCCAGTCACTTTTCACATGCATTCCGGAAGCATCTTGAAGACAGCGATGGAGGAGAAGGGGCTACCGCCTAGCAGCTCTGCTGTGCTTGATCTGCAGCTCAGTTTCGAAACTTCCATCCAACAACGACAACAGCAACACACCACCTGTCATTCTTTGTAACCAGCTAAATTCCATCACTTGAGTCTTTGTGAGTGAGACAGACAGACTGGTGCCTCCTACTGAGTCAGGCCATTGGTCCATCTAACCCAGTGCTGTCTGCTCAGACTGGCAGCGGCTCTTTGGGGTGTTAGGCAGGTGGACTGTGAAGGCTTGACTCCTGGGGATCCTTTTTAGTATTATTATTATTATTCATTTATTTATATGATTTCTATACTGCCCTTCCGAAAATGGCCCAGGGTGGTTTTTTAGCTGGAGATCCCAGGGACAGAACCTGGGACTCGCTGTATGAGCAACATGCGTCTGCTCTGACTGGCAGCAGCTCTGCGGGGCGGGGGGTGGTCGGCTATCTGGCTTATGAAAGACCACTTCCGGAGACCCTTTTTGGCTGGAGATCCCAGGGATCTCCTGGGACCTTCTGCACGAACAGCATGAGCTGAACTACTGAGCTCTCTAGCTAATAGTGTCTGCTCTGATGGGCAGCAGCTCTTGAAAGTCCCCCCCCCCACTTTCCATCCAAGACAGATTAACCAAGATGGGACCTACGATGTTCTCCATGTAAGCTCTGTTCTGCCACTGAGGTGTGGTGCCCCTTTCCCAATGAGATTATCTTGGCAACTGGGGAGGAGAGCTGGTCTTATGACAGTGAGCCTGAGCTGTCCCCTTTGCTAGGCAGGGCCCCCCTTGGTTTGCATTTGGATGGGTGACTACACATGGACATTGTAAGTTATCCCAACACCCCCCGTTAAAGTAGTTTGTGCCTTCAAGTCGATTTCGACTCCTGGTACCCACAGTGCCCTGTGGTTGTCTTTGGTAGAATACAGGAGGGGTTTACCACTGCCATCTCCCGCACAGTATGAGATGATGCCTTTCAGCATCTTCCTCTATCGCTACTGCCTGATATAGGTGTTTCCAATAGTCTGGGAAACACACCAGCGGGGATTCGAACCGGCAACCTTCTGGTGCCATATGTCGGACAGGAGTTGGTTGCTTGAGGGATGAAGTGAGGAAGCGGCAGTGGCAGAGGAGAGCTGGTCTTGTGGTAGCAAGCATGAATTGTCCCCTTTGCTAAGCAGGGTCTGTCCTGGTTTGCTGTTGAATGAGAGACGACATGTGTACGCACTGTAAGATATGCCGCTTGGAGTATGGGGCCATTGCATAGTGGAATCTGCACGCTTGCATGCAGAAGGTCCCAAGTTCCCTCCCTGGCAGCATCTCCAAGATAGGGCTGAGAGAGACTCCTGCCTGCAACCTTGGAGAAGCCGCTGCCAGTCTGTGTAGACAATATTGCGCTAGATGGACCAAAAGCCTGACTCGGTAGAAGGCAGCTTCCTATGTTCCTATGAATTCCTGTTAACAGAGAACACTGGTTGTGTATGACTCCGGGGATACCATTGAGTTATTTATTACAGATTTACCCCATCTTTCCTCCATCACATAACTCCAGGCAGTGGATATGGGGTTCCCAGATGGTCTCCCATCCAGGCACTGTCCAGACCCGCACCTGCTTAACTTCAGCACTCACATCACACCCCTACAGACCATGCCCTGGCATTATGGGAAACTGAACGGCTTATCTATTTATTGACTCTTGTATCCCTGCCTTCCATGGACACAGCCTGGTATTAAAAAGTAAAATAAAAATAACATAGCGGGCATCTAAATAAGGCCTCTTTATTTCCGTACCTTGCGACCCATAATGAAGAAGGCAGTTGATTACAAGAGAGAGCCATAAGCTATATCTTTTCAGTGACTGCTCTGGCAAGCACAATTTTGGGAATCTATGGTCCTCCATAGCTTGTCGTTAAAGGCCGCAGTTTAGAATCTAATACCGTACCCTTGAGCAGCTCTCGGAAGAGCATCTAGGTCCCAAGTTCCTTCCCTGGCATCTCCAAGAGAGGGCTGAGAGAGACTCCTGCCTGCAACCTTGGAGAAGCCGCTGCCAGTCCGGGTAGACAATACTGAGCTAGATGGACCAAGGGTCAGACTTGGTATATGGCAGCTTCCGATGTTCCTCTGCTATGTTCCTAGCTTAAGGATTTCCCTACCTAAGGCCCTATTCCCCAAAAGCCAGTGTGGAATAGTGCTCGGAACATTGGATTAGAACCGGGAAGGCCCAAGTTCAAATCACCATTCAGCCATGATGCTCACTGGGTGACACTGGGCCAATATCTGACTCAGTATTTGGCAGCTTCCTATGTTCCTATGACACCAATATTCACATATCACCTCCCCGAGACCTTGAAGAATGCAAAACTGCTTGTGAGGTATAACAAGATTTGAGTTTTGCTCGGCAAAAATGAATGAACAGATGTTTGAAGGCTTGAACTGGCTCTGTGAATGGATTGTCTGTAGATCATTTATGGAAGAGAGAGACAGACTAGAACTTATGTCTTCTGGTCACCAATAGTAATAATGCCATTATATTAGAACGCTTTTGTGGTCCAGTTTAGTTTTGCATTCTTCAAGGTCCTTCGGGGAGGTGATATGCTGAATATTGGTGTCATAGGAACATAGGAAGCTGCCAAAATACTGAGTCAGATTATTTGGCCCAGTGTCACCCAGCTGAGCATCATGGCTGAATGGTGATTTGAACCTTGGGCCTTCCCGGTTCTAATCCAATGTTCCGAGCACTATTCCACAACTGGCTTTTGGGGAACTAGGGACCTTAGGTAGGAAATCCTTAAGCTAGGTACATAGCAGAGGAACATAGGAAGCTGCCATATACCGAGTCTGACCCTTGGTCCATTTAGCTCAGTATTGTCTAACCAGACTGGCAGCAGCTTCTCCAAGGTTGCAGGCAGGAGTCTCTCTCAGCCCTATCTTGGAGATGCTGCCAGGGAGGGAAACTGGAACCTGGATGCTCTTCCCAGAGTGGCTCCATCCCCTGAGAGGAAGATCTTACAGTACTCATACATCTAGTATCCCATTCAAATGCAAACCAGGGCAGACCCTGCTTAGCCAAGGGGACAATGCCTGCTTGCTGCCACAAACCAGCTCTCCTCTGCTGACGCCTCCTCATTTCATGCCTCAAGCGACCACATGGCCACAGAGAATGCAGATAGTACATTAGAGATGACTAAGGTGGCGTGTGACTCGAGGAGTTTGAGATCCGGCCAGCTCCTGCGTCAGTGTTGTGCTGCGCTCGCCAGCCTGTGCTGCCTGGAAACTCTTCTGGAGGAACTGGAGAGACAGAAAAGAGTCAAACTGACCCACAGCTCAAACCGCTGGTTAAAAAAAGGGGAAACTTCAATTGTCCACAGTTCTCTGCACATGAAATGGGGCTGCTCTATCCCTCGGCATGGCATCTCTATGGTGAAGCCGCTATGGGCTGGATCTAGTGTTGTGGGGTGGGGGAGGAAAAGCCCATAAATATTATTTGAAACGCACAGAATGTTAGTGTGGGGTCTTGTGGGATCATCCCACATAACCCATAGGTCAGTGAAGGAACCTGCTACCGGCCTGAAAGTTCCCTGTCCAGCCCTTCGAAAACCTCTAACAGGGTAGAGTTTGCTATTGCATGAGGCAGACTGTTCCACCTTCTCCAGGCTTGCTTTCAAGAGTTACCTGGAGACGGATGCCGATTCCTGGAGGCTCCAGGCCCAGACGGGGAAGCTGATGAGCTTCTCTAAGACCCGGAGAGCCTCTTTGCCTTGCAACAGGCCGTAGTGAGGTAGAGGGACCACAGCTCTGTGGTGGAATGCATGCTGAAGGGCCCAGGTTTAATCCCTGCTGTTTCCAGTTAAAGCATTTGAAGGACAGTCATTCCTGGCCAACGGCGAGCGTTCCGTTCTGGCAAAACCTCGCCGTTGGCAAATGCAGGGTTGGTGAGCAATTGAAATCAACGGGATTTAGGGGCTTAGGGGAACCGTAGTCACAAAATGAGCAAAGAATCAAATAAAAAAATACCAAAACAATTACCCCCAATCACCCGGAATCTCTTAAAATCACCAAGCATAAGCAAGAGGAGTGAGCAAACCGAAACTCCAGGAAAATTTGAACGCCCCCAAGTCGCTCGAAGGCACTTTTGAACCCCAGAAAACCATTCAAAGTCACTTTAAATCACGAGGAGTTGGCAGAGTCAGGAAGAAGAATGAGTGGATTGAAGCCTCTCCCCGCCCCAGCAGAAAAGTCCCCGAAATCGCCAAAAAATGTCACCAAACTGCAGATACTCGGGTTGCAGTTGGCAAGACTGGTCACAATTTGCCAGTCGTGGACACTCAAAACCACGATTGGGGAAACCACCATCAACGAGGGATTACTGTAGCTTCGACAAGTCCTGAACAGGGGCATATCTAGGGTGGGGCAGGCAGGGCACATGCCCCAGGCACCACTTGAAGAGGGGGGCACCATTTAAAAAATTTATTATGATATTATGGTAAAGTTATCTGAAAGATCGGTGTTGGTTGTTTGGACAGGGGGCGCAATTTCAGTGCTTGCCCCAGGCGCTATTTTCCCTAGATACGCCTCTGGTCCTGAGTCTGGCCACAGATCCATTGAGCTTAGTTTCTGACTGGCAGTCATTCTTTGAGATTTCAGGCAGAGCTATGCTCCAATTCCCTCTTCCTTGACTCCCTCACATCTCTTTGCCCCAGACCCTGGAGAGGCGCTGCTAGTGTCACACACACACACACAGGGTTATATGGACCAAGGGTGTACCATCTCCATCTCCTCATTTCAATGTGAGGACACAGGAACACAGGAAGCTTCCTTACACTGTGTCAGACCCTAGGTCCATCCAACTAAGTATTCTTGACACTGACCAGCAGCGGTTTCTCCGAGGTCTTTCCCCAGCCCTACATGGAGATGCTGCCAGGGATTGAACCTGGGACCTTCTGCATGCAAAGCAGATGCTCTGCCACGGAATGACGCTCTGTCTGGAATGACGCTGCCTCATGCGGAGTCAGCCCCTCGATCCATCTCGCTCAGTACTGTCTGCACGGACTGGCAGCAGCTCTCCAAGGATTCAGGCAGGAGACTCTCCCTGCCCTACCTGGAGATGCTGCCAGGGAGTGAACCGGGGACCTTCTGCATGCAAAGCAGACGCTCTAGCTTTCGCTTTTCCTCCCTCCCTCTTCTCTGCCTCGGCATCGGATTCCCTTTCCCCTCCTCCTGCTGTAATTTAGGATTCCTCTCAAGCACCTCTCCTATTTAACTTTGCAACGTGCTCGGGGAATGCAGAGATGTGCCTGCAAGATGGTGAAGCCCAGGAAGCTGCATCCTGCTCCTTCCACCTTCGCGGCCCCATCAACATGCAGTTCCCAGCTTTTTACAGCACAGAAATGTGTCTCCCCTCAGGCACCAGATTCCTCCTCTGCTAAATCTGCAATGTCATACGATGCCGTTGGTGCACAAAACTGCTCCTCTGCCTGGGAGTACCGATCTCATTCCGGCAACTGCAATATTTGAGACTTATTTCCGCAATACCCAAGTAAGATCGCCCAACTGGAACAACAAGATGGCCAAAAATGTGCTCTCCTGTGTCATTAATACAGAGTCCTTTTTGCTGAATCTCTGACGGTGGCCTGGTTGTGTGTGTAGAATTTGGCAGGCACACAGATTAAGGCTGTAAATGGGGACCTCTGTATTCGCAAGGGTTCCGTTCTCCACAATTACCGCAGATAGCAAAGCCGCAAATAAAAAGTCATCAACACTTTCAGATTGCAGGAGTTAGGTTCCCGGAAGCCCAAAAATCTTGTTGAAAAAAGTGAAAAATGGTCAAAAGTGGGGTGGGGGAAGTGCCCTATCAATCCAAATTCTTCCAATAATAATAATGATGATGATGATGATGATGATGATTGTGATGATGATTGTGATGATGATGTTTTTTGAAAAACTAAAAAAGCCACAAAATGGCTCCGTTTGACAAAATGGTGGCCAGAAATGTCCTCCAAGGAGGCATGGATTTAACACCCCTTTCACCCTTTTTCAGTGTGCATGCCGAGGTCGTGCGTCAGTTCCCCGCGATGGCAGATACACGAAACCACGGGTAACGAGGTTGCCCTTAACTTGTGCAAACGTGAGTAGTGTGAGCCAGTTCTACTAAATTGGGAGCTTATATTCCAGACAGTAGTCCGCTAGTGAGGTGTTCTTCATTGTAAAGCGCCGGGGTCCGTGGTAGCCCCATCAACCCTAAGTGCACGCCTCTGATGAATTTTGGGAGGAGAGCTGGGAACACAGTCAACTAGTCTCAGTGGATATACTTTTTTAGATTGTGAGCCCTTTGGGGACAGGGATCCATCTTATTTATTTGTTATTTCGCTGTGTAAACTGCCCTGAGCCATTTTTGGAAGGGCGGGATAGAAATCGAATCAACAAACAAACAAATAAATAAATAAAATACTCAACCAGCTGATAATACAGCTTCTGCTTGGGAACAGCGCCACTGATGTAGGTCTGACTCTGGCTCAAATGCGTTCTAACCATTTATGAACACAGCATCCAACTGAGTCTTTGTGTACACAATTGGACTATATCCCTGGGTCACCCTTGGATTTGTGTATTGAGTATGGATTCGTCTTGGATAGACACTGGCACATTTTAACTGAGCCCTTGATCTGGACTCGTTTTTAAATGTTGTACTTTGTGGATTTTTGTGGATTCCCCCCCCCCCATTAATTCATTTGTTGGGCTGCTCATATTTGATTAGAATCATCTTATTACGACAATATGATCTGAAAATTTATTGCCTTGGGTGCTTTTGTAAATTGGTTGGTTGTGTGTGAACCCAGTTACGGGGCTTTTTCTGTTTCCTTTATCATGAGGAGGTGACATAAGGACATAAGAACAGCCCTGCTGGATCAGGCCCAAGGCCTATCTAGTCCAGCATCCAATTTCACATCGTAGCCCATCAGATGGCTCTGAGAAGCCCACAGGCAAGCGGTGAGGGCATGCCCTCTCTCCTGCTGTTGCTCCCCATGCAACTGGTATTCAGAGGCATCTTGCCTCTGAGGCTGGAGGTGGCCTGTAGCCACCAGACTAGTAGCCATTGATAGACCTGCCCTCCGTGAATTTATCTAAGCCCCTTTGAAAGCCATCCAAGCTAGTGGCCATCACCACATCCCAAAGCAGAGAATTCCATAGTTTAATTATGCACTGTGTGAAAAAGTACTTCCTTTGGTTGGTCCTACATTTCCTGGCCTTCAGTTTCATGGAACGTCACTGCAAGCATTATTCATTTTACCATATGGTAAATTTGAATCATAGTGAATTTGAATCTGAGACAGATCTGCTTCTCTTGGGCATGATGTCATTTTAGAATTCTTGACCTGATTATTGAGTGTGAAAAATCTGTTGAGAACAAGAACTATTTAAATCTGCTGATTATATTGAATGAATTGAATTCCTTATGGTCATAGACCAGCAATTATTAGATGTGCAAGAAAAGCAGTTGATTATATTTTTTAGAATGTGAGCCCTTTGGGGACAGGGAGCCATCTTATTTGTTTTATTTCTCTTTGTAAACTGCCCTGAGCCATTTTTGGAAGGGCGGTATAGAAATCGAATTAATAATAATAATAATAATAATAATAATAAAATAATATATTCAGAATTTCTTCTAAGTATATATATAAAATTCAAACCTTCCCCTAGCATATTCTGGTGTAAAAGTCATTCATTTTTTAAAAAAAATGAGTATACAGACATCGGCATACTCATACAACATAATGTCTGAATAAGGCTGTGAATTGGGTCCACAATGGATTAGGGATGTGCAAACCAGCTCGAATTTGAGCCAGCTGGCTGGTCATGACCTAGCCGCACAGATGGCCAGTGTCCAGGTGTGGCAGCCTCCAAAATGGCCACTACCAGCACAAAGAGGAACAGAACAGGCTGCACAGGGAGTGAAATGGCCCAAAGTCGGCCACTTGGAGACCAGGGGAGGCCAGCAGGGGAGGGAGAATTGTCGGAGACCCCCTTCCGTGGCCGCAGCAGCAGCACCCCCCGGAAGTGGTGAGCTGTTACAATTTTTGTTGTTGTTGTTAGAACCAGGGGTATGTTCAGGGAGGGGACCGAACCGAACATGCCCGGTTCCGTTCAAGTCCGATTCGGACTCGAACCAAACCAGACATACCGGTTTCATGCAAACCCCTACAATGGATGAAAGGGTCAGGTAAGCACACACCCAGGACATAACTGGGCAGAACTACCTGCCTCCTTCTCTCTAAAATTCATCTCACGCTCACCTGTGTAATAAAACACCATAATGCTGTTGGGCTCCCTCTCAGCCAGAAGAGAGACTCCTTTCCTGCCGACGCTTCATCTCTAGTGATCTATATTAAATATTTATCCGAAGAAACAAACTAGGTATTGCTGGCACATATCTCCATTATGGGCCTTTATCAACTGATAAATATATTTCCCCTTGAGCTGACTCGCCCCGAAAGCATTCTACACACCTCCGCTCTTCGCACAACCGCACCTCTCTCTCCCAATGACCTTTTTCTCTCCATAACAAGACGGTGATCTGCCGGAATTTACAGGGTTATAAACATTTTTTATTGAGTGGGGAAGGAGCTGGTAATTTGGCTGTGCCTTTTCTAATCATAAAAAAGCCATAGGGGAGTGGATGATGTTTGACACCAATAAAGAAGAAGATGGAGCTACCGTGTACATATGCAGATGCTGGCGGGAAATGACAACGGAGGGCAGGTACCATGATTGGCTTGAGTGAAAAATAGCTCTGTGCTCTTGCTCCCGGTGGAATTATGATTATGATTTCCTCCATTTATATCCCACACTTCCCCCAAGGAACCCAGAGTGGTGTACACAATTATGGTTTGCTTCACAACAACCCTGTGAGGTAGGTTAGGCCGAGAGAGAAGTGACTGGCCCAGAGTCAGCCAGTGAGTTTCACGGCTGCACAGGGATCTGAACTCAGGTCTCCCGGGTTCTAATCCAACACTCTAACCACTAGACCACACTGGATCAGATTGCTTTAAGAAGGTAGCGACCCAGGTTCAGAAGCCTGCTCTGCATCCGCATTTAAATCCAGAACACAAACGTGTGAATGATACACACAGCCAGAGCAAAGGGTTTCCGGAGCCATCACAGATCACCAATTAGCCTAAGTACCCTCCCGTTTTCGATTCCTTCATTTTGCCTCTGGTTTTCTCCACCTTCCACTCCACTCCTGAATAGGGATGTGCACAAACCCAGTTTGCTTGGTTCAGTATGAATTCGAACCAGGTTCGAACTGGGAGGGGAAGGTTTGATGTTGGTTTTGCTCGAACCCCCCTGGTTGGGTTTGAATTCAAACCGTTTTGAACCATTTTGAACTGATTTGAACCTCCCAAAGTGGGTGGGGTGGTAGATGGGACCCATGGGTGCCTACCACCCAACCCCGAAAGCTATCGGACATTCATACGAAAGGGTGGCCTAGAGCGGAGTGTGGTGGGTGGTAGTGCACTCTAGGGGACCCACTGTTTGAGCAGGGGCAGGACCTATGCTCTGGCCACTATCCTTGGTTAAAACTATGGGTCCATTGACGGGGGGAATCAAACCACAAGTAACTAATAACATTTTTAATTTGAATGCAATAATGTGCTAAAAACTGACCTTGGTCCCTGCATGCCAAGCTGTGGATGGTTCTGGCCCACTGGGGCTTTTGAGTTGTGCAGCCCTGCCCTATGATATGAGAAAGCCACTGCCAGTCAGAGCAGGTCTTCTACCGAATGATGTGCTAGGCTCCAAATGCAGCCATCTTTCCAGCCTTCTCTCTCATTCAGAATTAATAATTTCTGCGCCGCTCCAAGGAAGATAAAAATGCTAGCAAGCCAAAGAGCTTCCTTGCTATGTCTGTTTGTTTTTTTTTTTAATGGTAAAAGCAGACTGATTGATTGTAGCTCAGAAATGGCTCCAACATCCCTTCCTAATTGAAAAATGTAGAGCTCTTTAAACTCAAATAAAAGATGACATCCAAAGAGAAGGATATCCTCTCGGGCACCCAAGGGATACCGCCACAGTCTGATGACAAAAGGACTACCCAATCCTTCATCCCACCATACATCTCTGCATCTTGGGAAAGATCTCAGCTATATGGAATCCTGGAGCCAAAGTTTAGAAAGGAATCATTCTGCCCCTGTAGATTCAAGAAAGAAAGAAAGAAACTTCCCTAAACAATAGGGATCATCTTTATGGAAGATGCTTTTAAAAGCGAATTTGATGAAATTATGGTGGATCGGTCTGGAAGCAAATATTGATGGTGGTAACAGTACGGAGCCTCCATGTTTAGAGGAAGTATACCGCCCAATACCAGTCGGTGTGGGACAAATGTAAGAAAGCGATTGGCCCCATGCCCTGTTTGTGAAGCTTCCTGGCTGGCCACAGTTGGGAACAAGACACTGAACTCGTCCCCTGCTAACTGAGCAAAGAGGCCCCTTTTAAAAGTTCTGGTTCTCAATCAATCAATCAATCAATCAATCATCTTTACTGCGGTCAAAGACCAGCGCAGAATGAAGTACAGATACAATATAATAAAACTCATGCTAAATAAAATACAACTCTAGAAGCTAAGTATGATTATAATAGTGAAATACAACTCTAGTGGTGGTTCTCTTGTATTTAGTAGGGGGAGAGCAACTGCCCTATTCATCCCCAGCACAACATCCCTCCAATGGCTGTTGCTGGGGTGTCTCTTATGGTTCTTTTTTAGATCGTGAGCCCTTTTGGGGCAGGGAGTCATCTTCACTTACTCACTCACTCACTCACTCACTCATTCATTCATTCATTGCCATGTAAACTGCTTTGGGGACTTTTGATGAAAAGCAGTATATAAATATTCTTCATATTTTTATAACTAGATGAATCTCTGGTAGGCAGCTGGTTTGGTATCGACAGGACAGAAAGTACTTAGGATTACATCTCGTTAGTGGGGCGGAACATCTGCTTGGCTTGCAGAAGGTCCCAGGTTTGATCCCTGGCAGCATCTCCAGGTAGGGCTGGGAAGGACTCCTGCCTGAAACCTTGGAGAGCTGCTGCCAGTCAGTGTAGACAGTCCCGAGCTAGATGGAGCAATGGTCTGACTCAGTATAAAGCAGCTTTCTCTGCTCCTAATGTCTGGGATTTTCTGCCACAGGATGCAGTGAGGGCCACTACTTTGGTTAACTATACAAATAGCATCCAGGAAAGTATTAAAGTCATGGAGAAGGAGAGGACGGTCAGCAAACACCAGCCCAGAGGGCTAGATTGGATATCTTTGGAGGCACTAAATATCAGTTGGTGCTAGCAGTGGAACAAGGAGCAGAAGAGGGTGATGGAGTTCACACCATGATTCTGGGCTTCCTGGAGGTGTCTGATTGGCCACTTGGGGGGTGGGGGGAGAGAATGCTGGCACTGATTGGTCGGATCTAACTGGGCTCTTTTTCTGCCCTCCGGACTGAATTCTTGCCTGCAATCGCATGGGCCCTATTCCAAATGCCGTGCAAACAGCTCATGCACTCTGCTGCAAGCTATCAACTGGTGTACCTTCCAGAAATAAAACCCCAAGTGAGAAGCATGCATGTGTGAATCAGTCCTTATTATGGAGGATATCCCAGGCCGCCTTCAATTGAATGCCCCCACCCAGAGCAAAGCCAGCAGCTTCAGAGAGGCAATCGGATGCTGCCCTCATGATATTGTGCCATGCAAAGCAAATCAATTGGCAATCCCAGGTGCAAACCTTGAAAGAGCTCCGAAAGCTTCCCGAGTTGCAAAGATCAGATGATTTTGCCAGCTCCAGCTGCTTCCCTCAAACCGTTGAACGGAAGGCTCTGGTCAAACCTGGAGAAATGTTCCATCCTATGCACCCTTAAAGGTGCAGGAATCCTATCAGACTCTGCACCTGGTCACTCGATAGCAAACAACTCCAGATGACTCAAGAAAGTGAACCAAGTTACTTGCTGGAGAGGGCGTTTTTCTCAGTTGGTGGTTTAACTCTGTATTCCTTCTTCAGCTGCCTTGCTTCGGGGTCCCTAATATCTTAAACTCCCTACCTCCTGGTTCTCCCTGTATTCAGCCAGCCCCCACAAAGCTACGTCCATCCTTAGGGCCTAATGTGTCTGGTTTCCATCCCAGCCAGACAGACAACATTTCCTTCCTTCCTGAAAACTGGACTGTGAACATTCCGACAGTTTTGTTCTCAACTGGAGCAGTTGGAATGTTCATGGGCATCCCGTGCCATCCTGCCAGCATGTCCAATTAGGCTTCAACACCAGAGTCATAATACAGTATCAACCGTGGTCATGCTTCAGGAATGTCAATGCTCTGCTTTCTCCCAGCTGCTCACTTTCCTCATCCCGGCGGGATTTATCTAGGCAGCCTGAATGACTCCCCTGTGAAGTCGGCCTCGTTGCAGTTTTCTGTCAATATTTTATTGCAAATGACTGTGTCAGGGCAGAGCTCTGTGAAGCGAGATGGATGTGAAATAGTCTTGAAGCCACCAAAGACACTGATGCATGGCTTAACAGCCCAAACAGGCCTCCGCAGGAATACCCAATGCTGCTCATCTCATTTCTGCTCGGGAACATCACTTAATTTCTGCAACTTCAAATATTTATATCCTGGGATAGGAACTCAGACTGCTTTGAGGGAAGAGATCTCATTCGTTGTACAACCACATCGTGGCTTCCCACTTCATTCCCAGCCACGGCACAAGGTGCTGGAACTTCGCTTTAAATGTCTGGGCAGCTTAGGATCTGGGTAGAAGGAGCATCTTGACTGGTACTGAATTAGACCCTTGGTCAATCAAGCTCAGGCCTGCTCAACGTTGCCCCTCCCCAGCTGTTTTTGGACTACAACTCCCATAATCCCCGGCCACAGTGGCCAAATAGCCAGGGATTATGGGAGTTCTAGGCCAACATCTGCAGAAGGGCTGTTGCTGAGCAGCTCTGAGCTAGCTTAGTACCGTCTACACTGACTGGCAGCAGCTCTCCACGCTCAGTACTGTCGACACTGACTGGCAGCAGCTCTCTGCGGTTTCAGGCCAGAGTCCTTCCCAGCCATAGGATCATAGGAAGCTGCTTTCTACCAAGTCAGGCCATTGGTCCATCTAGCTCAGTACCGTCTACCCAAACTGGCAGCAGATTCTCCCAGGAGTCTCTTTCAGCCCTATCTTGGAGATGCTGCCAGGAATTGAACCTGGGACCTTCTGCATGCAGAGCAGATACTCTACCACTGAGCTACAGACCCATCCCCTAAAAAGGGAATGTTTTACAGTCCTCACATGTAGCCTCCCATCCAAATGCAAACCAAGGTGGACTTTGCTTAGCAAAGGGGACCATTCATGTTCTTTTCCATTCGGGGGTCTTTCCCAGCCCTAGCCTGGGAAAGATCAAGATCTTGCCTGGGAATGAACCACTGTTCCCTCTAACAGAAAACCCCAGATGTTCTTGATGACAACTCCCAGCATCCTAAGCCAAACCTCACTGCAGCTTGGGATTCTGGGAGCTGTAGTCAACAACATCTGGGATTCCTTCTTCCAGGGAATACTGAAATGAACCTGGGATCTTCTACATGCAAAGTAGATGTTCTACCACTGAGCGATGGACCTTTCCCAAGAAGCCGCCTTATACTGAGTCAGACCATTGGTTCGCCAAGCTCAGTGTTGTCTTCACAGACTGGCAGCGGCTCTCCAAGGTCCATTTAGTTCATTATTGCCTACACTGACTGGCAGCAGCTCTCCAAAGTTCCAGGCAGGAGTCTTTCCCAGCCCTACATGGAGATGTTACCAGGGATTCAAGCTGGGTCCTTCTGCCTGCATAGCAGACGCTTCCCCACACTATGACCCCATCCCCAGAGCTGCCTTTGGAAAGGGATAGTTGATTTGAAGCGATGATGTCTCACAGCCTCATTTTGCACCTATCAAGGCCTGGCCCATGCCTGCCGCTTGTGGGTACGCTCGTTCTTCTTATAGAGGCAAGTGGGTGATTCTCAGTCTCCGGGAATAGCGAGGGAACAAGTCCGGGGGAAGAAATTACAGAGGTTCTGGAAATAGAAAGCACTTTAATGGGTAGCAGGAGAACTTCTTGTGCTTGAACGCAAGCGAGATCCTAGCATCAAACACACTGACTCCGGATCTTTACGTAACCGCTTCGGCAGGAAGCAGCAAGGCACCCATTGGGGGGCGGGGGAAAGGAGCAGAGGAATTAAAATAGAGGGATGGTTTCTGCTTGGCTTGTGAGAACCTCAAAAGCCTCCCAGCTTCTGAGAGAGAGCAGAGAGATTGATGGCAAGAAGATTTTAAATGGGTCCCTGAGAGCAAAGCCGTTCTAGCATCAAGGAGTGGAGAGAGACCCACCTGGGGTATTCTGGAGAGGCGAGACGGAGAAGATGGTTTTAAAATATATATACCAGAATGGGGTGAAGGAGGAAAAGGAAGATTTCCAGCTTTTCAACAGGAGAGGTTCACATGACGGTGGGATGAACTTTCCAGAAGCCCAGATGCAATGACAGGGGAAATGGTTTCTCTCAGCTGAGACAAGAACCTCCTCTCTCCTGACAACTTTTCAAAAGTCTTTCAAGACTTATTCTTTCACCCAAGGTTTTTAACTGGACGGTGGCTTTAAAGTGTTTCAAGGTTTTCATTTTGAATTGGTTTTGTGTTGCTGTAGACCACCCTGAGACGGAAGTTTGGGGCAGTCTACAAATTTGGGGGAAAAATGAATAAAGGAATACAAAGATGACAAATATTTATATACCGCTTTTCAACACCAGTCCCCAAAGCACTTCATGAAGGGATAAATAAATAAATAAGATGGCTCCCTGTCCCCAAAGGGCTCACAATCTAAAAAAAGAAACACAGGATAGACAGCTGTAACAGCCACTGGAGGGGTGCTGTGCTGGGTATGGATAGGGCCAGTTGCTCTCCCCCCTGCTAAAGAAAGAGAATCACCACTTTTAAAATGGCCCAATAAATAAATAATGTTGCCCCCATTCATAATGATCCTATTCAGCACACACAATTAGGCACAGAGAAAGCTGCCTTTTACTGAGTCAGATCCTTGGGCCCTCTGGCTCTGTTTTGCCTGCTCTAACTGGCAGCTGCTCTCCAGTCTTTCAGGCAGGAGTCTTTCCCAGCCGTACCTGGAGATGCCTGTGATGGAATGTGGGGCATTCCGCATGCCAAGCAGATGCTTTAACCTCTGGATTTTTCATCACCGTAAGAGCATGGGAATCTGCTTTATACTGAGTCAGATCTTCCGTGCTAGAAGGCCATTATAGAAGGACCCCATTGGCAGAGTATAGGAACATAGGAACAGAGGAAGCTGCCATATACTGAGTCAGACTATTGGTCCATCTAGCTCAGTATTGTCATCACAGACTGGCAGCAGTTTCTCCAAGGTTGCAGGCAGGAATCTCTCTCAGCCCTCTCTTGGAGATGCTGCCAGGGAGGGAACTTGGAACCTTCTGCCCTTCCCAGAGCGGCTCCATCCCCTAAGGGGAATATCTTGCAGTGCCCACACTTCTAGTCTCCCATTCAAATGCAAACCAGGGCAGACCCTGCTTAGCAAAGGTAGCAAACAATCCATGCTCACTACCACAAGACTAGCTTGCCTCCCATAGACCAGCTTTATGTATTTTTATTCATTTATTATTTAACATATTTTTATACCACTCCAAACTTATGTCTCCATGGTGGAGGAGAGCTGGTGTATGTAACATGGCATCACCTGGTGTCCTGAGGGCAATAGAGGAGGTAGGTTCTGGGGGACAGGACTGGAACCTTAATGGGGAGCCCCAGGTTCCCAGAGCTCCTGGGGGTGATTTTTTTTTGGGGGGGGAGCAAGCTTTGGCTGCTCAGGGTCTGTTGAATCTATGGGACTTTCATTGGGGTGGGGCCTCTTTTCTAGGATGCGCTCCTGCTCTGAAAGGATCTCCTCCGAATCAGAGTCTGGGTGGGTCCCGACAACCGAGCACCGAAAACCAATTTCAGCCAAGGGTTCCTTGCCACTTCAATATGCTCCAGTTCTCCCTGTTTATCGGAGACATAAGAATGTAAGAAGAGCCGTGCTGGATCAGGCCCAAGGCAACCCATCTAGTCCAGCATCCTGTTTCACACAGTGGCCCACTAGATGCCTCTGAGAAGCCCACAGGCAGGTGTTGAGGGCATGCCCTCTCTCCTGCGGTTGCTCCCTTGCAACTGGTATTGAGAGGCATTGTGCCTCGTAGCCATCAGACTAGAAGCCATTGATAGGCCTCTCCTCCATTAATTTGTCTAAGTCCTTATAAAGCCATCCAAGCTGGTGGCCATCACCACATCTTGTGGCAAGGAATTCAATAGATTAACCCTGCATAGTGTGGAGAAAGTATTTCTTTTTGTTGGTCCTAGAGTCCCTGGCAACCAGTTTCACTGCCCATTGGCTTTTGTCCTTCGCTCAAGAACAAGTCCCTTCCTCCTCCTAGGTCACCCTTTCCCTCTCAAGAACACTCATTCTGATGGCTGCCAACCTTTCCCAACAAAACAATAGCACACGGCGTGAAGAAATAAAACTGGGGAAATGCCCAGGCCAGGTCTTGTGTTACTGAACAAAAAATTCCCAGGGGCCCGTGCGATAATGTGCACACGCATGGCGCCAAAAGGGCACACGTGCCAATGCGATGAGACAGAAGCGAGCTCTCAGAATCCAGACAAGCTTTGCTGAATGCTCTCAGAGAAAGGTCCTCAAAGCCAAGCCAATTCCGAACCAAGCCAATTCTGAGCCGAGCCAATTCTGAGCCAAGCCAATTCTGAGCTGAGCCAAGGTGGGCAGAGGTGTGCAGGTGGGGAGGGCGGCTGCATGACCAGCCCCTCTTACCTTTCTCCCAGGCATGCTGCTATACACAAATCCTTTTGCCTGGAATTGGCCTTTTAAAGAAAAAACCGTGAGGCTTCACCTAACAGCCAAGACACTTCTAAACAGCTTTCAATATCTTGGCAAGCTGTGCTTGCCAGGAGGTGGGTGGATTAGTAGATTTGTAGCCCATTTCCTTCATGTAGCATTGTCTTTCCCCCCCCCTCCTAAAAGAGGTTTCTGGGCCTCTGGCAGCTACAATGAGAGAAGGAGAATGTTAGAGTCGGAAGGGACCTTAAAGGTCTTCTACTCCAGCCCTCTGCTCAGGGCAGGAATCTGCTACATCATCCCTGACAGACGACTATTCTGTCTCTCTCTGCAAACCTCTGGTGAAGGAGAGCCCCTCACTGCATGAGGCAGAGAGTTCCACTGTCTCACAGCTCTTAAGAGCCAGGATATCCCTCCTCATGTTTAGCCTGAATCTGCTTGCTTGAGGTTTCAGCCCATTGGCTCTAGGACCACCCTCAGGAGCCCCGGAGAACAAGCCAACTCCTTCTACGGAAGAGTCCTTTGGCTCTTTGGAGATGGCTGCCACATCCCCTCCTTATGCTTCTCCAGGCTAAACATACCAACTTCTTTGGCCATTCCCCACAGGGCTCGGTTTCCAGACTGCTGGCCATCTACCTAGGAATATAGGCAGCTGCCATATACTGAGTCAGACCACTAGTCTATCTAGCTCAGGATTATCTGCACAGACTGGCGGCAGCTTCTCCAAGGTTGCAGGCAGGAATCTCTCTCAGCCCTATCTTGGAGATGCTGCCAGGGAGGGGACTTGGAACCTCAGGTGCTCTTCCCAGAGCACCCCTATCCCGTAAGGGGAATATCTTACGGTGCTCACACATGTAGTCTCCCATTCAAATGCAAACCAGGGCAGACCCTGCTTAGCAGTCCATGCTTGCTGCCACAAGACCAGCTCTCCTCCTTAAACACAAGATTATTAGGAATACAGGAAACTGCCTCATACCTTTAATCCATCTAGCTCAGTCGCCCCTGACTGGCAGCGGTTTTCCAGGGTTTCAGGCAGGAATCTCTCCCTGCCCTACCTGGAGATGCTGCCAGGGACTGAACCTGGAACCTTTTGCCTACAAAGGAGATGCTCTACCACTGGGTTACACCGGGGAGACCCAAGTTCAAATCCCCGTTCAGCCATGAAACTAGATGGGTGACTCTGGGCCAGTCACTTCTCTCTCAGCCTAACCTACTTCACAGGGTTGTTGTGAGGAGAAACTCAAGTATGTAGCACACTGCTCTGGGCTCCTTGGAGGAAGAGAGGGATATAAAATTTACTACTACTACTAGTAGTAGTAGTAGTAGTAGTAGTTTGCATTAAGTATTTTTAACGGCCTCCATTGTTTCAAGAAGCCTCATCCACTCACTCCTCAATGACAAACATTGAATCCACTTTCACTTCCTGCCAGAGAATCTGCTCTCAGAACACCTCAGAAACAACAAAACGCAGTGCCCAATGGGCTTGTCGTTTGGGGGGTGGTTGGCACCCTATGTGCACTACACAACCACTCACTCTGGCCCACCCAGGTGCCCCTCAAGTGTAGTTATGGGGCTGCTGATATCCCCATTATTCCCTATGGGGAAAAGCTTAAAGATGCACCAACTTCAAAAATTCTTTAAAAATCACCCCTTTGCCCAATTTATTTGAAATTTGGGTGGTTGCTTCCACCCATTGGGCACTACCACCCATCCCTCCCCCCCAATCAATTCAGATCCAGACTCAAAAAAATTCTGGTACAAATCAAATCTGGGGTGATTCAGGGGGTGGGGCAGATTCAGACCCAAAACAAATCGGGGGTGATTCGATCTGGGTACAAATCAAAACAAAACAAAAAAATCCCTGCATATCCCTAAAATAAACAACATGAATTACCTTACCTCTCTAAGTATTTAATATATAGCACAGTCCTTGCTCCCCTAATAACTTTCTTAGCTTCTCCAAAGTAGTTGTTCTAGAGCACCTGTTCCCACCCTGTGGTCCTCCAGATGTTGCTGAACTGCAACACCCATCATCCCCGGCCACAATACTTAGTAGCAGGGGGTGATGTAGTTGTAGTTCAGCACCATGAGGAGGACCACAGGGTGTGAACCCCTACTCTAGATTCATCCCTGATTGGGCTATTGGTTCAGTCAAGTAGGCAAGTCCTACCTTCTCACAGTCAGTACTAGAGTCTCTACTAGGATCTAACCACGGCATCTCCTGCTCCTTGGAGTGTGTGCCTGGCTGCCAGAGTGCCCAGCAAAAGTGGGTACGGATCCAGATTCTCAGGAACTACAGAACTGAAGAGCCTGGAGACAAAAAGCAATAACCCGAATCTCCTGGCTTTTGCTCCAGCCCAAAATAGCTGGGATAAGTAGAGGATGAAAGTAACTCGTGTTCCAAAATAGCTTTGCAGCATCAACACTTCTGGGTTCTCTGTATATTCTTTAGCACTGTGTGCAAACTGAAGTGATGGCAACTTGCCTAGAGTGTCCACTAGATAACAAAGGCCTCACAATACTCTGTATCTTTCAGATATTTTGAAGAGTTTGTGGGTATGTTTGTGTATGTGAGAGAAAAAGTCATACTTTCCGATTGCCTAAAAGTAAAGTGTGCCATCGAGTCGGTTTCGGCTCCTGGCGCCCACAGAGTCCTGTGGTTTTCTTGGGTAGAATACAGGAGGGGTTGATCATTGCCATCTCCCACACAGTGTGAGATGATACCTTTCAGCATCTTCCTATATCGCTGCTGCCCGATAGAGGTGTTTCATACCAGTGGGGATTTGAACCAGCAACCTTTGGCAATAGGTACCTACAAACACCAAATTTTGCATAAACAATCCTGTCACTCAAGTTAGCTTAATGCACTACTCTCTGCACCGAAATATACTAACAGAGAGATTTATTTGTTTTTAAATGTATTTTTTAAAAGAAATTCTGAATATAATCAGCAGATTTTGTTATTCTTCTCCACGTTTTGAACACTCAATAATCAGATCAATATTTCAAAAACAACACCAGGCCCAAGAGAAGCAGAAGATCTTTCTCCGATTCAGATTGACAATGAATCACATTTATCATACTGTATATGCCCATTCATTCAATAAATTGAATAAGGTTTCATTTCAACAAATGAAATAGTAAAAATAAACACATAATGTTTCATTTAATTTCCTACAAATCTCAAACTGTCCTTTTACTTCCCTTTCTCAAGCACATTAATAATGAGTTCTCTTACACACACACACACACACACACACACACACACACACACACGGTATCCATTCTGTATTTTGAAGAGCCGGTTTATGGATTTGTTTGTGCAAAGGAAAGCCACACTTGATGATTACCTAAAGGCACCAAATTTGGCATACCCAACCCTGCCACAGAAATTAGCTGAATACACTACTTTTTACACCAGAATATGCTGGGGGAAAGCTGTAAACAACTTTTAAAGGCAATATGACTTTGTCTGGCCAATGGTGGGTCCCACCTACATGTCTCACAAAGCTTTCCCATAGATTAAACTTAAACGAGAGAATGGAGGGTCTCAACTGTATGTCCTGACCCACACAGGTATGCAAAGGAACACAGATTTTTAGACAGAGAGATAGATATGCAAAGAAGAAAAGGATAGATAGAATTTAGGTGCAACTGATTTCAGAACTCCAAGACTGCTATTTTGTGTGCTCTTATCCAGGCTCACACATCCATTGGCAATGTGCAGGAGGGAAAGATGTGAAGGAAGCAGTGTGTGTGTGTGTGTGTGTGCATGGCCAAGCCAAGCTTTACACTCTAGAAAAAACATGCGGTCTGCTTGATCTTCATCACAGAATGGTCACAGCCACATAATCTCTGCAGGTTTCCAGAGTAAACGACACGATTCTAATGCACTGTGTCCATGTTCCCTCGCAACAAGACACTCAGGGGAAATCAGCGCTAAACAAGGTACAGTGTTGCAATTAAGGACTGGATACAGGAAGAGGGGGCCAGAGTTTGCTTCATTTCCAACCTGCACCACAGTGGCATAAAGGAGAGGAAGAGAGAGACACGATACGAGAAAAATCAGAAGCACAACGAAGCGAAACTGGCCAAGATAACAAGCCAACCAAGAAGCAAGGAGATGGCAAGCCAATCAGAAGCCAGTGCCAGAACACCAATCAGCAAGGGGAAAACAAGCCTCCAAAATGGTGCTTGAAATGCCTCAACTCGAAACGGAGTTGCGTTGATCCGAGATCAAAACCTTTATTTTGGACCTTTATTTAAATGGTGTTTTGTTTTGAGCTTGAGACACTCAGAATGGCTCGTTTCGAGTCGAAACATTTTGCACATTCCTACCACTGAGTGTTGGCCCCATCCCCGATTTTCTATACTTCCATACCTTTGGTTGTACAGAGAGTATCTTGAGGCAGATATCAACAACATACAGGCTTAGGCCTTCACAAGATTAAAAACAACCTCGTAGATTCAAAAGCTGAGTTCTGTTATTAACTGAGAAATCAATCTGCACATGGATATGGCGTTCTTGGAGAAAGGTGATCAGATCTCCCACACTGGAGGTCTTCAAACAGAGGCTACATAGCCGACACTTAGGGGATTCCTTAGCTCAGCTTTTCCTGCATCGACCGCGCCCCCCCCCGGGAGGGGGTACTAAATGGATACCAGCTATAAATACAGCTATAGATACAGAATTTACTGGCTTAGGTAAACTGAAAAGGAGATTATACAAGGTCATGGGGAGGATGCTATGACAGCAAACAGAACCTCCATATTCAAAGGAAGTCTACCTCTGAGTACCAGTTGCTGGGGGCAAACAAATAAGAGGGCTATTGCCTTCATGCCCTCCCTGAGGGCTTCTTTGAACCATCTGGCTAGCCATCAAGGCAGGCAAGATGCCAGAGGAGACGAACTTGTGGTCTGATCCAGCAAAGCACATCTGTCGCTCACGTAACTCTCTGCATTTCTTTTACAACAGCATCTCCAGAGATTTGCAACATGGGTCAGTTTACATAGGAACATAGGAAGCTGCTGTATACTGAGTCAGACCACTGGTCTATCTAGCTCAGTATTGTCTATACAGACTGGCAGCGGCTTCTCCAAGGTTGCAGGCAGGAGTTTCTCTCAGAAGTCTCTTCAAGATGCTGCCAGGGAGGGAACTTGGAACCTTCTGCTCTTCCCAGAGCAGCTCCATCCCCAAGGGGGATATCTTACAATGCTCACATGTGGTCTCCCATTCAAATGCAACCAGGGTACACCCTGTTTAGCTAGGGGGACAAGTCATGCTTCTAACACAAGACCAGCTCTCCTCTTGAGAGTTAAGTTTCATGCCTTAACTTCCACCATGCACAAGTGTGTGTATATATATACACATATGCATCATATACATATACATCATATAGATATAGATATCTTAATATGACAGAACCATTTTCTGATATTAATAAATGTCTTCTATTTAGACACCAACATTATTATTTTTTGGTCAATGTGCCATGAAATTACTTTTTTAAAAGTGTGAAATAAGCAATTATCAACCATGGAGGAGGGGAAAAAACCAGTTTTTATTTAAAAAAAAATATAACTAAATCAACTCTAACAGTTGTTTAGTCAGCCTATTACAGAGGAGGGAATACAAAACAAAAAAAAAACCTTCCCCCAACCGGGTCCGCAAATGTTCACTTTATCCAAGTTTAGACATACATCGCGTCTCTGCGGATTGCAATTTTGTAATAAAACTGAGCATTACTTCCTTGATCTGTGACTTGGCACTGACATCCCTATGTGCTCGGGCGAAACGAATCCCATCCCATTCCCCACACTGATATTTAAGTTTGAGAGACTGAAGCTGAGTGATGAAGAACTGCCGGCCTAGCAAATCATACTAACCACCTCTATCCATCCATCCATCCATTCATCCATCTACTCACCTTAGATGTGCGAAACACAGTACACAGCAGACTTCTGCTAACGTGTCTATTATGGGAAGCCAACAACTCACTGGAAAAGCCAGTGCATAAGAGCTTAGGCTGTTGGGAGAGGAATCAAGAACAATTCGTCGGCAGACTGTCTCTTAGAATCTAGACTCGCTGGTTCTAGCATTCTTCAGGTGCTTGCAGAGAGACCCAACCACTCACACAGGCTTCTGTGGAACCGGAGATACGGTTTCTCCGCTTCGCTCACATGGTCTCTCCTTGTGAGGCCTCCGCCTTGGCTCTTAAAGAGGCAGTACACAACACCACCCATTCAGAGCGTTAGCTCTGAGGAAGGCTGTGGGGTACCATATCAACACTCAAGAAAGTCAACTCCAGCCACGCACATTCTCCACTCAGCCATGACAGTCACTGGGCAACTCTGGGCGCCAGACGCTTCTCCCTTGGCCTAACCAACCCCACAGGGTTGTTGTGAAGAGAAACCACCACCTAAACCACTCTGGGCTCATTGGAGGAAGAGTGGGATAAGTCTGTGCACAGAAAATAAAAGAAACGAGAGATCTCCAAATGGAAAATATGGGGACAACATGGGTGGGGAGAGCGATTTACCAGGGAGCATGACCAGAAAATAGGGATCATCTCTGCTACCTAGGAACAGCGAGAGGACATTGCCATGAAAGAGCTTCTTTATGCACACCAGAAGACTTTGCCCGTGGGATTTTGGACCTTTCTCTGAACAGCAAGACTTCCAGATAGGACTGTTCATAGCCAAGCGGTTTCTCATATGGCAAAAGGTGGGCTGAAGTCCATTCTTTGAAAAACCCAAAGCCAACCCATTCCTTGGACATGCCGAATTACTAGCACAGTTCTGTAGATACTGTGGAATATCTGTGCATATCATCAGAACATGAGAAGCTGCCTTATACAGAGTCCAGCTCCAGGCCATTTAGCTCAGTATTGTCTACACTGACTGGCAGCGGCTCTCCAAGGTTTCATGCAGGAGTCTTTCCCAGCCCTGCCCGGAACATAGGGACATAGGAAGCCGCCTTCAACTGAGTCAAACCATAGGTCCTTCTAGATCGGTATTGTCTTCACAGACTGGCAGCGGCTTCTCCAAGGTTGCAGGCAGGAATCACTCTTGGCCCTATCTTGGAGATGCTGCCAGGGAGGGAACTTGGAACCTCAGTGCTCTTCCCAGAGCAGCTCCACCCCCTGAGGGGAATATTTGTTCAGTGCTCACACTTCTAGTCTCCCTTTCATATGCAACTAGGGTGGACCCTGCTTAGCTAAGGGGACAAGTCATGCTTGTGACCACCAGACCAGCTGTCCTCTCCAAAACCAGGTCTCCTGGAAATGCTGCCAAGGACCGAACCTGGGACCTTCTGGATGAGAAGCAGATGCTCTGCCACCCATCTCTTAAGGGGGATATTTCATAAGACCAAGCTCCCTTTTGCATTAAAAACTCTGCCACAAGGGTCACAGGTGAATTTCACCACTTCTCCAAATAAGGACATAAGAAGAGCCCTGCTGGATCAGGCCCAAGGACTCTCTAGTCCAGCATCCTGTTTCACACAGTGGCCCACAATATGCCCCTGGGAAGCCCACAGGCAGGAGTTGAGGGCAGAGGCGTAACTAGGAAAAACAGCGCCCGGGGCAAGCACTGAAATGGCGCCCCCCCGCCCCCCCAACATACTATATTATACTTAGGTTTTTCCTCACAAGCGCCCGCCGCCGTCGCCAAGCCAGGCCACTGACTGGCCGCCAGGCCCCAGCAAAGCAAGGGAGGGGCCACGGGTGGTGCGGAAGGGACCGCTCGTGGGGGAGGGGGCTCCTACGTGCTCCCTTGACTGCTGCAGTGCTGTTGCACTGAGCAGGAAACATTTGTATTAACAAAAAATTTAAATTTTTTTTTTTAAAAATTGTCATGGCGGCGCCCCCCATGTGACCAGAAAAGATGGCGCCCAGAGCACGTGCCCCCCCTGCCCCCCCTATAGTTACGCCTCTGGTTGAGGGCTTGTCCTCCCTTCTGCTGTTACTCCCCTGCAACTGGTATTCAGAGGCATCCAACATGTCAAACATGAGGAAGAGTTTCACCTCCCTGACCTTCCCCACCAAAATCAATTTGGCCAGAAGTTCTTGGCAGAGAACTATCAACTCAACTCCAAATTGCCTCCGGCCAATCCCCTCGACTCCTAATTGCCTCCGGCCAATCCGCTCGACTCCTAATTGCCTCCGGCCAATCCGCTCGACTCCTAATTGCCTCCGGCCAATCCCCTCGACTCCTAATTGCCTCCGGCCAATCCGCTCGACTCCTAATTGCCTCTGGCCAATCCCCTCGACTCCTAATTGCCTCTGGCCAATCCCCTCAACTCCTAATTGCCTCTGGCCAATCCTCTCGACTCCTAATTGCCTCTGGACAATCCGCTGAACTCCTAATTGCCTCTGGCCAGAAAGTGAGACGCTGGTAGGAGAAGCAACCTAGCAGAAAGCAGCCAAAACATTCCTAGTGGTTACCTGATTCAAAGCACCTTCCTTCCCCTCCAGATCACATTCATGCCGCTAGAAAGAAGCCAAGGAACCAAGCATTTTGATGGAGCCCGACCGGTTGGGATCCCACCTACCTGTATATTTTATATCGGGTTGTAAATCCTTGACGATGTCTTTCCACAAAGGATAAGTAGCTCCGCGAGTGGTGGAAAGGCCCTCTGTCTGAAATAAGCCAATCAAATTCCTTGGAGACATGTTGGTTGGTCACGGTTGGGTCCTGGTGGGAGGGCTGTACTGTTATATGGTCCCATATAAAGAGGAGGTAGAGGAACTCAATAGGCCTCCAGTTCATGCTTTTCTGTCTGCCTTTTTCCTCTCATTCTTGCTCCATTCTGTGGAGTCCTGTGGGGCAGGGAAGAAGAAGGGGTGGAGGAAGGGAGGAGGAAAGGAGAGCCGGGGTGGGAGGGGGAGGAAACAGGGGGGAAGAGGGGCGGGGTTCAAAGGTTAGCACTGCATCTTTAAAAAGAGGGATTCAATTTCATGAAAATGTGCATCCATATCTGGAACATAAGCCACCTAATGGCACAGCAGGGAAATGACTGGCCTAGCAAGCAAGAGGCTTCTGATGTTCCTATGTTCCTGCAAAGCACATGCTCTATCAGTGAGAAATGGCCTCCCCCAGAAAATAGGAATGGGCTGCAATAAATAAAGTCACTGACCTGCTTATGAGCTTAGCTGTGCTCTCCCCATTTTTCCCTGCTTTTGTTTCCCTTGTCATAAAAACACAAGAACAGCCCAGCTGGATCTAGTCCAGCATCCAGTTTCACAGAGTAGCCCACCAGATGCCTCTGGGAGCCCACAGGCAGGAGCTGAGGGCATGCCCTCTCTCCTGCTGTTGCTCCCCTGCAACTGGGATTCAGAAGCATCTTGCCTCTGAGGCTGGAGGTGGCCTATAGCCACCAAACTAGTAGTCATTGATCGACCTGTCCTCCATGAATTTGTCTAAGCCCCCTTTAAAGCCACCTAAACTAGTGGCCATTGCCACATCCTGTGGCAGAGAGTTCCACAGGAGGGATTGTTCTCCCTCCTCTCTCCAAAACATACCCCAGAGCTCACGGTAATGTGCTACACAATCGCGAGAATGATTACACTGCACTACATTTCGGCAGGACCCATTTCGACCTCCGCGTGAGTCTCAGAACCCAAGGCAGCAGGAAAGACGTCAAGGATAAACAATGCAATCATGAATGATGACTCAGGCTGAAGGGAGAGGCCTGTCGGTGTTGACAGAAATGGGCATAAGGCTTAATGAAATGAAATAACAGCCATTCTAAAGGTTGATGGGTCGTGATAATGGACACGAAGATCAATAGAGAGACATGGGGATAAAATAGCCGAATTTAGAGGATTAGAGGTTCAAGAAATGCAGCGGAAGTGGGGGGCGGAGATCACAAAACTAGTATGGACATTTGGATCCAGCAGAGATGATTGTTTTTCTGCTCCAGGCAGAGGTTGAAGACTAGGGATTTGACAGAAAAAGGGATTTGGATAGGAACAGAATTAGCTGCCTTATATCACATCCATTGGTCCATCTAGCTCAGGCCTGCTCAACTTAGGCCCCCACCCCAGCTCTTTTTGGACTACAACTCCCATAATCCCCAGCCACAGTATTCCACAGCCTCCAAGGAGCCCAGAGCGGTGTACTACAGACTCAGGTTTCTCCTCACAACAACCCTGTGAAGTAGGTTAGGCTGAAAGAGAAGTGCCTGGCCCAGAGTCACCCAGCAAGTCTCATGGCCGAATGGGGATTTGAACTCGGGTCTCCCCGGTCCTAGTCCAGCACTCTAACCACTAAAATAAATAAATAATAATCCCTGGCTAGCCAATAGCCAGGGATTATTTATTTATTTATTTATTTATTTATTTAATTTTATTTCTAAATCGCCCTTCCAAAAATGGCTCAGGGTGGCGGCGGCGGTGGTGGTTGTTGTTGTTGTTATTATTATTATTAATAATAATTTATTCAATTTCTATACCACCCTTCCAAAAATGGCTCAGGGCGGTTTACACAGAGAAATAATAAATAAATAAGATGGATCCCTGTCCCTAAAGGGCTCACATTCTAAAAAAACCCCATAAGATAGACACCAGCAACAGTCACTGGAGGGACGCTGTGCTGGGGACGGATAGGGCCAGTTACTCTCCTCCTGCTCAATAAAGAGAATCACCATGTTAAAAGGTGCCTCTTTGCCAAGTTAGCAGGGGTTAACATTAAAACACTAAAATCAATTAACTGTTAAAATTAAAAAATGTAAAAACAACATAAAATGATTATTAAGACAATTTAAAACAGTTTTTAAAACCCTGGAAAACCAGGCCAAACCTTTACGGTTTGAAAACAGTTTGGAAGGCCAGGCTAAACAGACAGGTCTTAAGGGCTCTCCTGAACGTCAATAATGAACGAAGATTGTGGATTTCTGCCGGGAGTGCCTTCCACAGCCCAGAAGCAGTCACAGAGGAGGCCCTCCTCTGAGTCACCACCAGACATGTTGGTGGCAACTGAAGACGGACCTCCTTAGATGACCTTGATGTGCGGTGGGGATTGTGCAGAAGAAGGCTCTCTGTAAGATATCTCGGACCTAAGCCTGATTATAGGAGTTGTAGGCCAACATCTGCAGGAGGGCCGAAATTGAGCAGGCCTGATCTAGCTCAACATGCTCACTGAATCAGGCCATCGGTCCTTCTAGCTCCACCAAGGTTTCAGGCATGGGTCTGTCCCAGCCCTACCTGGAGATGTTGCCAGGGAGCAAACCTGAGACCTTGTGCATGAAAGTAAATGCTCTTCTACTGAGCTACAGCCCCATCCCCTACATAGGAAGCTGCCATATACTGAGTCAGACCATAGGTCCATCTAGCTCTGGATTGTCTACACAGACTGGCAGTGGCTTCTCCAAGGCTGCAAGCAGGAGTCTCTCTCAGTCTTGGAGATGCTGCCAGGGAGGGAACTTGGATCCTTCTGCACTCCTCAGAGCGGCTCCATCCCCTAAGGGGAAAATCTTACTGCACATATTAAGTCTCCCATTCATATGCAACCAGGGCAGACCCTGCTTAGCTAATGGGGATAAGTCATGCTTGTTACCACAAGACCAGCTCTCCTCTCCTCTAAGGTATCTCCTAAGGGGAATATCTTCCCGCAGACAGCGCTCCCATGTAGTCACCCATCCAAATGCAAACCAGAGCAGACCCTGCTTAGCAAAGGGGACAATTCATGATCGCAACCACCAGACCAGCTCTCCTGGTCTGCTGGTCTAAGACCCATGAGGGACACAGTCCTTGCATAGTTCCAAGGAGAGCACAATCAAGTAAAAGGCTCAGGACCATGGATAGCTCTGAGCAGGCAAGAGAGTGCTCAGTAGAACAGAGCAGATCGGATGTTGCTCCAGTGAATGTGTGGAGTGGACTGAAGGTTTCTATACACAGGTAGAGTGGTTCAGCTCTGGCTTGGGGAAGGCTTTGCGGCTTAGAGGCACCTTGTCCGGTTCTGTAGGCATTGACTCCAGAAGCACTGGAGGATCTCTACTGTGACTAGCAGGTCCTCAAGAACCAAAGTAGGGCTATACACTCAGGTCATGGCAGAAGTGCTGGTTCCACTTCCCTCACTTCCTCTGGCACAGGTGATCCCAGTAGTACGGGATCACCTGGGGCCTGGTTCAAAGGTCTTCTCACCTGTCTTATCTCTCCCCTCCACACACAAAACTGTACACCTTGACCCCTGATTAGGGGATATCCAGAATCCAGGATCATAACACTGGCATCTTTTTTCCTGCTCAGTGTTACCGACAAATACATGCTCATTGGTGAAACACTGTTAAAAAGCCATCTTGATGTGCTTGTAATATACCTGCATGATTACATTTGTGCAGTGCTTTACTGGTGCACATATTTGCTCCTGCACATCTCTAACACCACACCAAATAAAGATGAGAATCATGTTCACACAGATATTTGCATCAAGATGGCTTCTTTGCAGGGTTTTAACAATGCATATTTGCATAGCTCTGGACCCCTTCCACTCTCCAACAGATCAAAATTTATTATTTTGTACAATCTGGCAGTCTCTAGGGATTCTATGCAACCTGTGCATTTGCGGGAAAATACATATTTAAATGTGCACATTGCAACGTATTATTGTGCCAGCTGGTTGGATAGGAAATATATGAGCAGATGTGAAATAATACATATTTAAACATGGTGGGGTGTTTCTTTTTTGTGATGGTAACATGTATATATTCAGTATGTGGGGGGTGTTAACAAAAAATAACAGACCTGAAATCATAGGGAAATGGGCAAAATTCAGAAAGAACAGAAAGAGAGATACATCCATCCCTATATTCTGTGCACATAGATGACTCTTGATAAAATCCAGAACTAAGAATTGGAATGACTGAGGATTCCTAATCCATCGCTTCCACTTCAGAAACAAGATCAGGTAATCCAGAATCTGGGGAGATTGGGGGCTGTAGAGGATCTCTCGCTTTAACTCCAAACCAACCACATTGTTAAGGGCTGAGTATCATCTGAATTTGCCATGGGCAAATATATCACATCCATTTAAGTTTTTATCAGTGAGTTTCTGCACAACAAATTATCCAAAGAGATGCTCTGAAACATTAAGCCAGGAATCATCGACTGTATCCTTGCAGGTGTGTGTGTGTGTGTGAGAGAGAGAGAGAGAGAGAGAGAGAGAGAGAGAGAGAGAGAGAGAGAGAGAGAGAGAGAGAAGGCAATATTGCGAGGTCCATTAAATTTAAGTACTGTCAGAGTCCCATAATGAAGGCCAGCTCAGCACCCGATGCAGACATTTTAACTCTGGCTAAACATTTAATCTTAAGAAACCCCACAGTCAAAAAATGGAGACATCTAAAATTTTAGAGGCGAAATGGCCAAAGAGAGAGCCCCTTGAGAAACTCACCGGTCAACAGCACACTCTGAAATGGTTATGGTTGGAGCAGGTATGGAAGGCGCGCGGCCATTTTGCAGTGAGAGCACCTACTCACGGCCAGCTAGCCCCGAGATGGGCAATTAAGAAACAAAATGCAATTAAGCATCGTCAGAAGTGGTTAGGTAAATAAGTTGAGTAATTAAGCATGTGATTTGTGGACTGTATCATTTGGGCAAATGGGTTTTGTCATCAGAAGACTGTAATGGAGAATTGGTTCGCAGGGGACTTAGAAGGTTACCCAATGGCAGCTTCTGTTCCAAGATATCCTTCATGACCCAAGTTTGGGGTATTAGATTAAAATGTCTCCATTTTTCAGACTTAAAAAAACCCAACAAATCTAGATGTTTTTGATGAAGCATTTTATCTATCTGGGTTGTCTGAAATAAGCATGAATTGACTCCCAAGTTCCATTTCCTTCTTGTTAAGCTGGCACAAGACGTTTGTATGAGGTGCTATTGAGACAAACACAATAAAATAAAATAAAATAAAATAAAATAAAATAAAATAAAATAAAATAAAATAAATTATAGTTCAGAGAGTTGGTTTTGGAGTAAGCAAAAACCCAGCCTGCCCATAGGCATCTCCAAATTCCCCTGAGATTCAGAAGCCCAACTCACTTTAGATTTGTGAATGAACCAACAGATCCAAAATTCCTGGGAATTGAAGAGCACAGGGCCTAAAAGGTTCCTAAATCAACCCAAGTCCATAGTCAAGAGTGATTATTCTGCACACCATTTGTTTCTCTTGGAGCCATATCCGGCTCCCCAGCTCAAAATTTAAAGCCAGCTCACAAATACATTTGAGAAAACAAAGCAAAAAAGGAGGGGAGGGAATACTTTTTCTTTTTTAACCACGGCAGATTCAAACCACACACAGACACAGAGACTTGGGGAGTTAAGTGGTGGAGTAACATTCAATGGGAGGGCATTGAGTCTAGCAGAATCTGGTTGCAACAGAACAGACATGCAGAAGTTCAAATGGACATGGGAGCACGGCAGATAGGGGACAGGGGAGGAGAGCTGGTCTCGTGGTTGCGAGCATCAACCGTCCCCTTTGCTAAGCAGGGTCTGCCCTGGCTTGCATTTGGATGGGTGACTGCATGGGAGTGCTGTCTGCTGGAGGATATCCCCCTTAAGGGGATGGGGCTGCAACTCAATAGAAGAGCATGGTTTGCTCCCTGGCAACATTTCCAGGTAGGGCAGGGACAGACCCGTGCCTGACCATCTCGGGGAGCTGCTGCCGGTCAGTGTAGACAATGTTGAGCTAGACAGACCGATGGCTTGACTCAATATAAGGCAGCTAATTATGTTCCTATCTAGATGCCTGATTCTGTAGCATTCCTAGCTTAGTCCTCAACCCCTGCCTGGAGCAGAATAGAGCCTAAATAGAAGAGCAGAAGAGCAAGCCGGCAGGTGCTCTTCCCAGAGTGGCCCCATCCCCTAAGGGGAATATCTTACAATGCTCACACAGGTAGTAGTCTCCCAGGGACAAGTCACGCTTGCTACCACAAGACCAGCTCTCCTCCCTGGCAGCCTCTCTAAGATAAGCAAATTTTTTTTGCTGCCAGTGCCCCCAAAGTGAGGGGCCATAGGAACGTAGGAAGCTGCTTTATACTGAGCTTTATTGGTCATGCAGCTCAGTATTGTCTACACAGACTGGTCTTGAGGAGAGCCGGTCCTGTGGTATGAATAGTCCCCTTTGCTAAGCAGGCTCCAACCTGGTTTGCATGGGAATGGGAGACTACATGTGGGCACTGTAAGATCTTCCCCTTAGGGGATGGGGCCGCTCTGGGAAGAGCAGAAGGTTCCGAGTTCCCTCCCTGGCAGCATCTCCAAGATAGGGCTGAGAGAGACTCCTGCCTGCAGCCTTGGAGAAGCCGCTGCCAGTCTGGGTAGACAATCCTGAGCCAGATGGACCAAGGGTCTGACTCAGTATGTGGCAGCTTCCTATGTTCCTGGCAGCGGCTTCTCCAAGGTTGCAGGCAGGAGTCTCTCTCAGCCCTCTCTTGGAGATGCTGCCAGGGAGGGAACTTGGGACCTAGATTCTCTTCCCAGAGTGGCTCCATCCCCTCAGAGGAAGATCTTACAGTGCTCACACATGTAAGCCTCCCATTCAGATGCAATGCAGGGTGGACCCTGCTTAGCAAAGGGGATCAGTTCAGAGCTGCCACCACATGGCCAGCTCTGATGCTCTCCTCCTGTTCCGAACGTTAAATAACAGGCAATGCTCCCTTCACCAACTTAAACGTCCCCCCCTGCCCCCCTGTTCTCCTCACATCAGACTGAGATCTCTGCTCGCCTTCACACAAGCTGTTCTCGCACTTGCCTGACCTCAGGTAACCTGTTCCTGCCAGCAAGGCCGAGCCGGGGAATTAGAAATTACAAAACACGATAATGAAACAGGCCCCCTCTCACTCTCAGCTTCGCACACAATTAACGTCCGTGTGTGTGTGTGTGTGCATTCCCCCCTCCCTTGAATCTGAGAAGAGACTACAATTGCTGATTAATCCAAGAGATGCCTCCAATTTGCATACGGCTCTAGGGTGACCCATGGTGGCATCCGTCCCATAGGCTCCAAGTGTCCCCATATATCAGGGTACCCCTTCTTTTCTGTGCACAGGCTGTGGTCTAAGGCCCTCTGGGTGAGGAAAAGACATACAAGAAAGCTCGCTGTCGATTAAAAGGGCTCTACGGAAAAAGCCAGTTCCATGCTGGGAACTATTTGGAAGGAGTTTGAAAATAAAAACGCTAATATTATAATGCCCTTGTACAAAACTATGGTGCGGCCACACCTGGAGTCCTGTGTACCATTCTGAGCACCACATCTAAAGAAGGTCAGTGTAGAACTGGGAAAGGTGCAGAAGAGGGCAACCAAGATGATCAGGGGCCCAGAGCACCTTTCTGATGAGGCAAGACTACAACACCTGGGGCTTTTTAGTTTAGAAAAAAGACGACTGTGGGGAGACATGATAGAGGTCTATAAAAGCATGCATGGTGTGGAGAAAGTGGATAGAGATAAATTCTTCTCCCTCTCCCATAACACTAGAACCAGGGGTCATCCCATGGAATTGATTGCCTGGAAATCTAGGACCAACAAACGGAAGTACTTTTTCACACGACATATAACCAACCTATGGAATTCTCTGCCACAAGATGTGGTGACAGCTACTAGCTTAGATGGTTTTAAGAGGGGTTTAGATAAATTCATGGAGGACAGGCCTATCAATGGCTACTAGTCTTGATGGCTGTAGGCCGCCTCCAGGATCAGAGACAGGATGCCTCTGAATCCCAGTTGCAGGGGATCAACAGCAGGAGAGGGGGCATGCCCTCAACTCCTGCCTGTGGGCTTCCCAGAGGCATCTGGTGGGCCACTGTATGAAACAGGACTAGATGGGCATTCTTGGGCCTGATCCAGCAGGGCTGCTCTTATGGACGTTCTTATTATTTTTATTAAACACCTAGTACCCTTTGAACCTCCATTCACATCCTGATTTGGGGGGTTATAGAAACATACTACGCTGCCTCCTACTAAGTCAGACCATTGGTTCACCCAGCTCAGTATGGCCAACACTGACTGGCAGCAGCTCTGCAGAATATCAAGCAAGGCCCTTCCCCAGCCCTACCTGGAGATGCTGCCAGGGGTTGAACCTGGGACCTTTTGCATGCAAAGCAGACGCTCTACCACTGACCTACAGCCTCTTCTGTATCTGACTGGGAGAACAGAAATGTCCCAAGACAAAGCTGGGGGGGGGAATCCCCCCAAATGCTAAACAAATATTGATCAATATGCATTTATTTAGTGTTTTGTTTTGGTTTGGGGCATTGTTTTCCTTGCCCCTCTTCCTGGCTGAACAGACACATGCCCTCCAAATAAACAAGCACACTTGTGGCGGAGAATTCTGAACCTGGGCTCCACGGAGGGAGATTCTGACACAGACGTCAAACACCGAATCCATTTCAGGGACAGATCTGGGCCTCTCTCATCCATCTTTTCCGACCTCCCTGCCCTGCAGTCTTAAACTGGATGTCTAGTGTTTTGCTTCTCTGTCCATGACAGGTCAATTGCCACACAGGGGCCTGTGCAAAATGGAATACGATGCAGGTTGGCCAAGGCGAGGCGGGAAAGACGCGGTTCGTATCGATTTGCAGCCTTCACGGACAAATATCCCTCCCAACCCCCGCTCTGCATGGGCCTGAGTGGGTCGTCAGCAGCTCGGTGTAAGATTGAGGGGGCTGGAGGTCAATCCTGCTACTATCGATGTTTCCAGGCTCTGCGGGACGTGGCACTCAACGCTCCACACTGCCGAGCACCAGGAGAACCGTTTGAAACAGAAGGGAGCTCTGCAAGGCATACCCAGAAAGGGAGCTAATGAAAGGCGAAAAGCGAAATAACACTGACATCATATTAGGGGGATGGAGGGAAGGAGCCCAGTCACACAGAGAAGGCAGGGACCCACATAAGGTGGCTCGATTCTCACTCGGAGACTCAAATCTCCCTGTAAGCATTTTAGGAGTTACTGAAGAGTGAGAGCGTGCATTGCCTTACAAGGTCTGTTGCTATGACTTCTGAGGAACATAGGAAGCTGCTGCCTACTGAGTCAGACCATGGGCACATCTAGCTCAGGATTGTCTACTTTGACTGGCAGTGTCAGTTTCAGGCAGGCGTCTTTCCCAGCCCTACCTGGAGCTGTTGCCAGGGACTGAATCTGGGACCATCGACATACTAAGCAGATGCTCCATCACTGAGCTACAGTCCCATCCTCTGTTCTGACATGTCATGTTCTCGATGTACATCATGGGAACCTAGGAAGCTGCCATGAACAGAGTCAAACCACTGGTCCATCTAGCTCAGGATTGTCTACTCTGATAGGCAGCAGGTCTCCAGGAAGGATTTTTTCTCAGCCCTACCTGGAGATGCTGGAAACTGAACCAGGGAACTTTTTCATGCAAAACTGATGTTCTACGGCCCCATCTTACCATGGGGCTTGATTCAATCTCTAAAGCTAGCCCCTTCCATACATCTCTATGCTCACATCAGCATAAACTTCTCATTCTCACCGTCACCTCTCTCCCTAGCATTAGGACCAACCTATGACACTCGGCTGCTTGAAGCAAAGCACCCTTATCCCGTTCCCTTTTTTCTATACAAGCACATCTGCACTTACTTCCTTTTCAAATCTTGAATCCTCCCTTCCTCTGCAGGCCAACCACGGGAGATGGTGGGCAGACTGCTTTGCCGCCCCTGAGAACTCTCTGCCTGAGGCCATCCACATCACCCTGTTTCCTTGTAGGGCCACCCCTACATGGCCTTGTCCGCCTTCCACCGTCTTATATCTTGATGCATCTCTGCCCTACACTCTTTCAGCTCCACCACCCTCACTAATCTGATCATCTCCCTCCAACAAGGTCTCCCTCGAACATGGTCTTCCTCATTGCCCCTCAGATGCATTCAACCAAGTCAGTAAGCAACCAACTTCCCCCATTTTTACACAAAACTCCAGTTCTCTGGCTCTTCGGTGGCAGTTCAGGCAGTTCACTCGGGCTCTTCAGTGGCAGTTCAGGAAGCAGAGGATAGACAGTCCTTGGTGAAGGGTAATTCCTCCTCCTCCACCACTGAAACTGGCAGCCCAACTTGAAAAGTTCCCCCAGGGAGAGGAGTTACAAGAGGCTAGCATTGTGATGGACCACAAAATCTGCATGGACATATGAAGTTGTCTTCTTGAATCAAACCACGGGTTTATCAAGCCCAGCATCGTCTCCTCTGACTGGCTGCAGCTCTCCAGGGACTCGAGCAAAATTGTTCCGCCTGCCCTGCTACCTGAGCCTTTAACTGGAGCTACCTAGGATTGAACTTGACAGCTTTGGCATGCAGAATGGGTGCCGTCCCAGCAGGCTCTGGCCTCATCACAGTCCCGTAAGGATCGCTTCATCCCTTCCCTCCTTATCCATCCGTTGCCCAAGTCACGTCTTTTCCTGCAGAAAGTGGACAGGTATTCCAGCAGCGTCTTGGACTCAGGTATTCATTTGTTGATGTGCATTGCGCAAGAAAACCAGATGGCAGAGTGTTCCCTGCCAGCAAGCATCCTGTCTCGTTGAATATTCATACTCGTCGCTAATTTTATCGCCGCTGTCCGGATGCAGAAACCCATCCAGATGAACGAAACCCCCGGCTTGTCCACAATCGCAAATTTTGACACAGAAGGGCCCAGAGATCTCCTGTCCTTTCGCTTCCCTTCCCAAGGAGGACTTTGAATTCCCTTGAAGATACACATCTGTTCTAAAGTAATATGAAGTCTGTATTCCTCCTTGCCTTTCCATCCACAAAGGCCACACGTCTGCTCCCATCTTGTCTAAGGGATCAAGAATGTCCATATCTAAGTTAACCAAGGGGTCCAGGAGTGTTCCTTTGACTGTGGGAGGAGAGATGGTCTTGTGGCAGCAAGCATGAATTATCCCATTTGCTAAGCAGGGTCCAGCCTGGCTTGCATTTGAATGGGAGACAACATGTGTGAGCACTATAAGGCATTCCCCATAGGGGGTGGGGCCGCTCGGGGAAGAGCAGAAGGTTCCAAGTCCCCTCCCTGGCAGCATCTCCAAGAGAGGGCTGAGAGAGAGTCTTGTTTGTAACCTAGGAGAAGCTGCTACCAGTCTGGGTAGACGATACAGAGCTAGATGGACCAATGGTCTGACTCAGTAGAAGGCAGCTTCCTATGTTGCTGTTCCTGTTCCTAAGATTTTTAAGATTCCTGAGTTCCTAAGATTTAACTAAATCCGCACTGCCCTCTCAAACCAGATCAGAGACTCCCGCCTTATCGCATTCTGAGTCAGAATGATTCAGCTGCCTTTTTAACCCCCTGGCCCAGGAAATGTCCTAAATTCCCCATGATCTAGGAAAACAGCAGAGCAATTCCTGAGACCCCAAGGGCCAGCAGAAGGCCTGACATGACACAGAGATCTCCTCCTTCCCACTGAAATCTATTGACAGGGCTCAGCTGGAATTCTGTACACCAAGTTCCAGCCAACAGAGTAAACTGATACCATCCTGGGATCAGTGATTGACTCAGTGGAAGGCTGCTTGGGGTGTGTGTGTGTGTGTGTGTGTGTGTGTGTGTGTGTGTGTGTTTGGGGCTAGGAAGTGGTATGTCCCCCGCTGAGCAAAGATGCACCTTTTTAAAGTGGCGATTCTCTTTACCGAGCAGGAGGAGAGCAACTGGCCCTCTCCACCCCCAGCCCAGCATCCCTCCAGTGGCTGTTGCTGCTGTCTGTCTTATGTTTCTTTACAGATTGTGAGCATTTTGGGGATAGGGAGCCATTTATTTATTTATTTGTATCTGTGTAAACCACTTTGGGAACTGGGGTTGAAAAGCGGAATAGAAATATTTGTCGTATGCGTACTATTGGCCTATGGTTACTCTCGCTCACTACAGTCTGCATTGACTCACAGTGGTTCGCCAGGATTTGGGATGTGCTCTCTCCAGCCCCACAGCCAGGGATGCTTGATGTAGGGATGCCTAGAAGTGGATCTGTTTCCTCTTACATGGAAAGCACATTTTCTGTTCCTGAGCTCCGCATGATAAAGGTGAAATCAATGGCCAAATCAATAGGTCAAAATCATAACAAGTATTTTTTGGCAACCATAACACATCCATCTCTCTGTGTCTCCTGGCTTCTATTTTTACTCTTATTTACTGACAAGTGGGTCTTGTGGCAGCAGGAATTGCCCCCTTTGCTAAGCAGGGCCCACCCTGGTTTGCATTTGGATGGGAGACTACATGCGGGAGCACTGCCAGATATTCCCCGCAGGGGGGTGGAGCTGCTCTGGGAAGAGCAGAAGGTCCCAAGTTCCCTCCCTGGCAGCATCTCCAAGATAGGGCTGAGAGAGATTCCTGCCTGCAACCTTGGAGAAGCCGCTGCCAGTCAGTGTAGACAATACTGAGCTAGATGAACCAATGGTCTGACTCAGTATATGGCAGCTAACTATGTTCCATTCTCTCTCTCTCTCTCTCTCCCTCTCTGAGCTTCCTTGTCTGCCTCATTCCATGGATGAATGACGGGCAAGCTCAAAAACCTCCCAGCCCCACATCTGCCCTCCAGCCTCCCCCTCACTGTCTGATCCCTCTAAGCAGCCAGTAATTCACACTTGTACTGCCCCTTATCACAGATTCCCACCTGCCCATCACATCCCCTGGCTGGTTCCCCCCACCCCTACAAGCTGTGCAGCCATTCATTCTCGCAGGCACCTTATCTCTGCATTTACACCTGTCTTGTCGAGGGATGCGGTGTTCACACCTGATGCTGCCCACCCCCATCCATCCCTATTCTTGCTTCTCGCCCATCTGATTATTCCAACTCCAGCTCCTGCCTTCTGCAGCTGCTTCTCTGTCATCCCCTTCCATCTGTTCGAAACATCGGCACAGCCTCCCTGCTCGCCACCCCGGGAATCTCTCAGACTCATTCTGCCCGCCACACCTGTACAGGAAGCCGGCCCATGCCAGAAGCGACTCCTACGTTGTTGAGCTTATTTGCAACTTTCTTCCCCGTGCTGTGGGTCTTTTACGCTTTGCAGAATTTCCTACCCTGGATGTTGGGCCATCTGGAGGGGGAGGTGGGGGAGGGGAAGTGGAGGGTGGAGAGATCAAAGGAAGCAACTTCTCCACTCCATAAGGAACATACAGAACTCACTGACACAAGATGTGGTCGTTGCCACTAGTTTCGACAGTTTTCAACGGGGAATCGGAGAAATTCATGGAAGAAATGTGGTTGCCAAGCTCGTGCTGCAAGATATGGAGCCGGTTCACACAATGAGTCTAATGTCAGAGAGCCAGCGCGGTGTAGTGGTTGGAACCCTAGACTAGGACCAGGGAGAGTCGAGTTCAAATTCCCATTCAGCCATGAAACCTACTGGCTGTCTTGGGGGCCAGGCCCTCATCTCTCAGACTAACCTACCTCACAGGGTTGTTGTGAGGACAAACCCAACCATGTACACCCCTCTGGGCTCCGTGGACGAAGAACAGAGTATTAATGTAGTAAGTAAGTAAGTAAGTAAGTAAGTAAGTAAGTAAGTAAGTAAGCTAGGCAGACAACTGAGATCCCGGCAGTGCGTGCTTTCCCCGAGGAGCGTGCCGGGGAACTCACAATTGTATTTATTTATTGGTGATCTCCAACATGCGGCTACATGCGAACCGGAGGCTCAGCCGAGAACTATACTCTAGAGTAAACTAGGGTTATAACTCAGCTTGTCAATGTCAACTAAATGTCAGTTTGGTGCGGGGCCCATCTGAAAGTGACGGAAAACCCTGAGTTTGCACAAGGCGTTCCATGGGACCACACGTGCTGCCAGGATCTCTGTTTTTTGCCAAACCAACATGGGATCATTTGTGTGAACCAGTGAAGACCCCTTTTTGCCACCGGAACTCCTCTTTCCCAAATTCAGCCAAAATGTTGGCGTTTTGAACTTCTGGGTGACCTTGAAAACTCAGATTGGGTAGAACCCCCTTATACTTCTATCAGAAATGGAGCTAGGGGCTCCCATTTAAAAAAATAATAACAATAAAAGGTAGTGATGGGACATAATGCTGGTGAGGTCCAGATGCAATCGCCACCCTCCTCCTCAACAAAGAAACATGGCTAGCATGTGTGTGTTTGTGTGTGTTCCCCTTCAGAGAGCAGCAGAACAGCCATGTTGGACTGCCAGCAGCTTCTCCAAGTGTGCAGGCAGGAATCTCCCTCAGCCCTATCTTGGAGATGCTGACAGGGAGGGAACTTGGAACCTAGATGCTCTTCCCAGAGCGGCTCCATCCCCTGAGGGGAATCTCTTACATTGCTTACACATGTAGTCTCCCATTCATATGCAACCAGGGTGGACCCTGCTTAGCTAAGGGGACAAGTTGTGCTTGCTACCACAAGACCAGCTAGAGCGAAGGGTCTGGAAACCTAGGAGGAACTCTTAAAGGATAAACTGAGCCAACATTTCTTCACCCCTGGCCAGCTCTGCACATCAGTCATCATTTCTGCACAGAGCCCGAGTCATGGCACAGTGGTAGAGCATCTGCTTTGCATGTAGGAGAGGAGAGCTGGTCTTGTGGTAGCAAGCATGACTTGTCCCCAAAGCTAAGCAAAGTCTGCCCTGGTTGCATATGAATGGGAGACTTGAAGTGTGAGCACTGTAAGATATTCCCTTCAAGGGATGAAGCCACTCTGGGAAGAGCAGAAGTTGCCAAGTTCCCTCCCTGGCAGCATCTCAAGTTCCCTCCCTGGCAGCATCTCAAAGATAGGGCTGAGAGAGATTCCTGCCTGCAACCTTAGAGAAGCCGCTGCCAGTCTGTGCAGACAATACTGGGCTAGATGGACCAATGGTCTGACTCAGTAGCTGGCAGCTTCCTATGTTCCTATGTCTTGGTGGCAAATGTGAGCTCAGAGATCTCACTCGTGTCTCTTGCAGATGCAGAAAAAGCAAGGCCAAAACAGGAATATTCTAGACAGGTAGGAAAGCTTTGAGCTTGCTGGATCTCTTGGGGTTTTGTTTTTTTACTATAATCCCCAGAATCCCCAGATCTGCTAACCAGAACTAGCTGGAAATTGGGAACCAGGAGGAGGAACAGTACCTTCAGACCAGAGAAAGCTGCCTTCTACTGAGTCCGACCCTTGGTCCATCTAGCTCAGTATTGTCCACACTGACTGGCAGCATTTCTCTCCAGTTTAAAGCAGGAGTCCTTCCCAGCCTTACCTGGAGACGCTGCCAGAGGGTGAACTTGGGAGCTTCTGCATGCAAAGCAGATGCTCTTCCACAGAGCTACATGGTGAAGAGGCTGCTGGGTAAAACATGGAAGGTGCTGCGAGTCCTTATATGACCAACAGCCTCTTCCTCAGCATATAGACATAGAAAGTTGTATTATTTGTATCTGGTTTGGCTGACTGTATCATTATTTTTCATTCACAGTTAGGTTAATTGTTCTTATTATTACTATACATATGGATCCGGTTGTCGACCGAAATTAACTGAAAGCAAAACTGCTGCCAGGGATCGAACCCGGGACCTATTCCGCATGCAGAGCCGATGCTCCACCATTGAGCCCCATCCCCGAAGGGGATATCTTCCAGCGCTCACATGTAGCCTCCCATCCAAGTGCAAACCAGGGCAGGCCCTGCTTAGCCACTGGAGACAACTCACGCTCCCTACCTCGAGACCAGCTCTCCTCCTGCGGCACCCAAATCCGCCGGGATCAACCTTCACACGCAAGTCTCCCTGTGAGTTCTCGGGGATTCTAAGGCTTCAGTAACCCAAAAGGAAACGGTGGCTGCTACTGCTAAGCCTGAGAGGTAGAAAAAGAGCCCTGTTGGCGGTCGCCACCTGCCCAGCCCCACACGGGATTCCACAGCCAAGCCCGGTCCTTCCCTTTCCGTTCAAACTGGTGCAAAAGCAGAAGGCGTGTGGGGGGGGCTGCTTTCTCTCCGAAACCAGACCCCGGTATTTCCCAGGACAGGGTCCTTTCACTCTCCTTAATTAAGTAGCAGCGAGTGGAATTAACGGGCATCGAGTCACCATCGGGCCTTTATGGACTTCCCACAGCTGGGAATTTGGCTACGGCCAGAGAGCCACCCAATTCGCGGAGGCTTCCTTTTCAAAGGCATTTATTTGGCTTCTTTCCAGCCTCTCCTCAAAGAATCCTGCTTTTCTCGTCGCAATCCTGCCTTCCACACCCCCGCGTGATACATGTTATTTTATTTTTGTCCTCCAGGCCAAATCACACAGCCTTCACACACACACACACACACACACACACACACACACACACCCCTCCTAGTGCATTTTACGTATTTAATCTGTGTTTGCAGAGAGACTCGATGGTGCTTTAGGAGAACTCAATTACATCTTTTCTTTCTGGTTCTTGTCTTCAGCAAGGCTTTTACATAGGAACCCAGGAAGCTGCCTTTTAGTGGGTAAGACCCTTGGTCCATCTAGCTCGGGATTGTCTACACGGACTGGCAGCGGCTTCTTCAAGGTTGCAGGCTGGAGTCTCTCCCAGTCCTATCTGGAGATGCTGCCAGGGAGGGAACTTGGAACCTTCTGCATGCAATTATGCAGATGCTCTTCCCAGAGCAGCCCCATCTCCTAAGGGAAATACCTTACAGCGCTCACACATCTAGTCTCCCATCCAAATGCAAACCAGGGCAGACCCTGCTTAGCAAAGGGGCAATTCATTCTTGCCAGCTCTCCTGGTCCGACTCTGTATAAGCTGCAGAAGCGACACAGAGAAGGCTGATCATATGCAAACCCAACTTTGACAGAGTCTGTTAAAACCTCAAATCCTGGTAATTTTAGAGGGGAAAGAAATGATGTTAGCCCCCTTTGGGATGGAACCATCATTCAATGGTAGAGCATCTGCTTTTCAAGCAGAAGTTGCCAGGTTCAATCCTTGGCAGCATTTCCAGGTAGAACTGGGAGAGACTCCTCCTGCTTGAAGAAACCTTGGCAAGCTGCTGCCAGTCAGTGCAGACAATCCTGAGCTAGATGGACCACAGGTCTGACTCAGTAGGAGGCAGCTTTATATATGAAGAAGGGCCCATAGCTCAGCTGTCAAGCACAGAAAGTCCCATGTTTGATCCCTGGCAGCATCTCCAGGTAATGCTGGGAAAGATTTGGACTGAAACACAGAAGAGCTGCTGCTGGTCAGAGTAGACAACATTGCACTAAATGGGCCATCACTGCATTGAGCTACACAATACTTGGCATCATGGGGAGGATTGCTGGTCTTGTGGTAGCAAGGATGAATTGCCCCTTTTGCTAAGCAGGCTCTGCCTTGGTTTTCATTCAGATGGGAGACAACATGTGAACGAGGCAAGATATGCCCCACAGGAGATGGGGCCCTAACTCCTCTTTGCATGCAGGAGGTCCCAAGTTCACTCCCTGGCACCTCCAGGGAAGAGTCCTGCCTGGGACCTTGGAGTGCCGCTGCCAGCCAGGGTTGACATTACTGAGCTGGATGGACCAAGAGTCTGACTCGGCGGTATACGGCAGCTTCCTATGTTCCACATATAATGGAAAGGGAGCTGTTCGGAAGTCCCAGCCAGGCCGATATCTGTCGATCCGACCCCATTGAGCGCCCCAAGTGAACTTTGAACAGGCTTGATAAGACACAGACATCCTCAGCAAGGCTGATTGCGCACGGCACAGCAAGGCAAACAGACAGACGTTAAGGTCATGGGACGCCGCGCGAGCATTTGCCAGGAAACCAATCAAGGCAAGTGCGGTGCGGCCAATCAAGGGAAGTGGGGAAAGGACAATCAAGTGCTGCGTCTCAAGGGGCACAAGCAGGAAGGCTGGAGGCTTGTCACTGGAGCTGAAGACATGGTTATTATTAGCAAGTTGGGGGGTGGCGTTCCATCCCGCTAAAGCAGGGCTGCTCGACTTCGGGCCTCCTGCAGATGTTGGCCTACAACTCCCATAATCCCTGGCTATTGGCCGCTGTGGCTGGGGATCATGGGAGTTGTAGTTACCACTGTGGCTGGGGAATCATGGGAGTTGTAGTTACCACTGTGGCTGGGGAATCATGGGAGTTGTTGTCCAAAAACAGCTGGAAGGGCTACGTTGAGCAGGCTTGAGCTAAAGCCTGCTGTAAACCACCCTGAGCCATTTTTGGAAGGGCAGTTTATAAATGGAATGGATGGATGGATGGATGGATGGATGAATAAATAAAACTTCTCTCTCTCTCTCTCTCTCTCTCTCTCACACACACACACACACCAGAATCCACTGGAAAGGCTTTGTTCTTCTCTAGAAATGTCAGTAGCTCTGCATCAACACTTTGGAAACACCAGCTCCATTCAGTCGCTCGGCCATGGTTTTCTGCTCTGCATCCTTGGGGTCCCAACTCAGTAGCTGGAGCACCGAGAAGACAGAAATTAAACTGTGGTTTCCGTGTGTGTTGATGATTCTTTTGCTTAGAACAAGGGAAGCTGCCATATACTGAGTCAGGCCATTGTTCCATCTAGCTCAATATTGTCTACCCAGACTGGCAGTGGCTTCTCCAAGGTTTCAGGCAGGAGTGTCTCCCAGCCCTGCCTGGAGATGCCATGGAGTCAAGCTGCGTACAGATGCTCTACAGGTGAGCTACAGCCCCATCCCTCTAAGGGGAATATCTTAGAATGCTCACATGTAGTCACCCATCCAAAAGCAAACCAAGGCAAACCGTGCTTAGCAAAGAGGGGCAATCCATGCTCACTACCACAAGACAAGCTCAATGAACCATAGTGGAAACCATGTTGTGGCAAGGGAGGCACTCTACCAGTGAGCTTGACAGCCCCCTCAAAAGGATATACGGAGCTCCTGTGCATCAATTCAGACCATTTGCCCATCTAGCATTTAGGCATAGAGACAGGGCTTTTTCAGTGGTGGCCCCTTGGCTTTGGAACACTCTCTCTGAAGACCTTCGCCCGGCTCCCTCACTCAGTCTTCTTTTAAAAGCAATCAAAACCACATCTTTTTATAGAGGCTTTTTAATGTTTCATCTCTCTTTATATCTGGTAGGTTTTTAAAATTGTTATAGTTCTCCGTTTTTCGCTTTTAAAATAACTTTTTAAATTGAATCTTTGATAAATAAACAAATGTCACTTTAAATGTGGTGCGTTTTTTAGCCTGATCTTTTAACTTGTTTAACTTAAACTTGGTTAACTTGGTTAGTCTTACTTTAAACTGTATCTTTTCGTTAGAGTGGTGAAGCCGCCCCGAATATAATTCTATCTAATTAATTAATTAATTAGATAGCTCCGTATTGCCCCGATTGGTTTCCAGCAGGTACCTTTCCGGGTCCTACCTAGAGATGTCAGGGGTCGAACCTGGAATTCTCTGCTTCCAAAGCAGGCTACAGGCCTTCTTGAGCCTTTGGACCTAAGAAATTGCTTCCTACCAAGTCAGACCATTAATCCATCCAGATGGGCTAGCAGTAGCTCTCCAGCATGTCAAATGGGGGCTGACCCAAAGATACTTGGAGATGCCATGGGCTAAACCTGGGACCTTCTGCAGGCAAAGCAGCACTTCTGCCACTGAGCTATAGCCCTCCCCTAAAGAAGTCCTAGGCAGTTCAGGATGATCAACCTCTTCCCCGAATCTTTTAGAGAAGACCTTTATAATGCCTGTCTTCATGGCCGCCTGGCCGCCATGGCCTCCCACAAGTTCAACGCACACCAGCATTGGAGGAACATAGTGAGAAACAAGGTGGGAGCGAGAGCTGAGGATGGGGACCTGAAGCAAAGAAGGAGAGCTGGTCTTGTGGTGGCAAGCAGGGTCTGCCCTGGTTGCATATGAATGGGAGACTTGATGTGTGAGCACTGGAAGAGATTCCCCTCAGGGGATGGAGCCGCTTGGGGAAGAGCAGAAGGCGCCAAGTTCCCTCCCTGGCAGCATCTCCGAGACAGGGCTGAGAAAGACTCCTGCCTGCAACCTGGGAGAAGCCGCTGCCAGTCTGTGAAGACAATACTGAGCTAGATAGACCAAGGGTCTGACTCAGTATATGGCAGCTTCCTATGTTCCAAAGGCTGACTCCCCTTGCTTGTCTCCCTGAGACTGATCTTCCTTCCCTGGAGATTGGGAAGAGGGGGCCCAAAACCTGGAATTTCCAGGCCCTGAAACCCAGCTACCCCAGCTCCGAGCTAAACTCAGCATGCCAGCACCAGGATGCTAGCGGCGTGCTAAATCCAGCAAGCAGGGATTTTAGATAGGAGGCGAAAGACAGTTGAAATTCCTGGCACAGGCAGTGCTCCTCTCAGAAGCTGCCAGGCATTCTTACCCCTGGACTTGGGGGCCGAAGTCACAGGAACACAGGAAACTGCCATATACTGAGTCAGACCATTGGTCTATCTAGCTCAGTATTGTCTTCACAGACTGGCAGCGGCTTCTCCAAGGTTGCAGGCAGGAATCTCTCTTGGCCCTATCTTGGAGAAGCCAGGGAGGGAACTTGGAACCTTCTGCTCTTCCCAGAGTGGCGGCTTGATCCCCTGAGGGGAATATCTTGCAGTGCTCACACATCAAGTCTCCCATTCAGATGCAACCAGGGCAGCCCCTGCTTAGCTATGGGGACAAGCCATGCTTGCTACCACAAGACCAGCTCTCCTCTCCAAGTCCAGGGCCTCCACAGCCCCTGGGGACCCCCAAATCCTCTGTAGTCTGTCCTGGGTGGTGTGGTTGCCTGCCGGAGCACGGTGATGCTTAATTTGCTGGGGGTGGGGTCCTCCAAAGGCCTTTAGGTCCAGGCTCCAAATGTACCTAGGCATACCTCTGCCAATGGTAGCCATTTTTTCCCCATAAGCCCCCTTGCCATGACGCTATGTGCACATATGGTGGCATAATGGGGGGATGTCTGGGGGGGGGAGAAGGGTAGCTGTGAACAGCGAACGGAAGGCGTGCCATTACCACCAGACCAAATAAAAGGGGAGCCAGGGATCATTTCGGGGGGAAATTTTCTCCACCCCTCACCTCTCGATTCCAAGCCGAAACTTCTTTGGGAAGAACTTGCCACGTGACCCTAGTTTTAAGGGCAATTCCCTTTCCAAGGCTTTACTGTTGTTATAATTAAGAATATTTTAAAGAAATGTTCTCCAAGCAGGGGATTATTGAGAAGATAAATCCCCCCCCCCAAAGGTATCCAAATAGTTATGTGGAAAAAGGAACAGAGTGGTTTCCTCTCTCAGAGCAGCTCACAACCGAAAAAGCAGCACAAGGGAGACACCAGTAACAGTCACTGAGAGGGACAATGAGTTGGGCTGCATAAGGACAGTTGCTCCCCTCTGTTGAATCTTCCCCCTGCATGGAACTCCCTGCCACTGGATATGATGATGGCCATCAGCCTGGATGGCTTTAAATGGGGCTTAGACAAATTCACAGAGGACAGGTCTAGCAATGGCTACTGGTCTGAGGGCTATAGGCCACCTCCAGCCACAGAGGCAGGATGCTTCTGAATACCAGTTGCAGGGGAGCAACAGCAGGAGAGAGGGCATGCACATACCTCCTGCTTGTAGCTTCCAGCGGCATCAGATGGGCCACTGTGAGAAACAGGGTGATGGACGGGCCTCGAGCTTGATCCAACATGGCTGTTCTTATGCTCTTTGGAGAGCCGCCATTTTAAAAGGGGCCTCTTTGCTAGATTAGCCAGGGTGACTCCCACAAAAGCACCTGAAGATGGTTCCCTGTCCCAAACGGGCTCCCGATCTAAAAATAAACACCAAGGAGACACCAGCAACTGCCGCACGGAGGGATGCTCTGCTGGGCTGGAGAGGGACAGTTGCTCTCCCCCTGCTAAACAGGAGAGATGCCACTTAAAAGACCCCTCTTTGACCAGATAGCAGGGGTGAGAATGTAAAGGCTGTGATGTATTTGTTTCCAAGGGCTTTTCAAACATTACTGATATGTTGTGTTTATTAGAGGGTTGTGCTGGTGTGTGGTTGTTGTTGTTAGAGTTTTGGACTACAACCAGGAAGACCCGAGTTCAAATCCCCACTCAGTCATGAAGCTCATTCGGTGACTGTACCAATCACGTATCTCTCAGCCTAACCTACCTCGCAGGGTTCTCGTGAGGATAAACATAACCATGTACTGGGCTCTGGGCTCCTAGGAGGAAGAGTGGGATTTAAATTTAAATGTAAATAATATTTATATACCACTTTTCAATAAAAGAGTTCTCAAAGTGGTTTACAGAGAAAATAAATACACAGTCCCCAACATTTCCCAGACAAAATTGGGACATTCTTGTAAGACACAGTTCTCACACCAAAGGCCACTGATCAAAGCCCTATTCAGACCTTATGCTGTACGAGTGTACAGATGGCTGTACACTTGTACATGTGTTTGTGTGAATGACTGTACTTGGGTTCATTTTAAAAGCAAATCTGGATCACAGGACCTTCAAATGCATGGCATAGACAGGACCTGTAATTCTGTACCTGCATACCAGGCTAATGCCTGTACCTGTGTACAGAAATTTACCTGTGTACACCGTACACTCGTTGTATGCATGTTGGAAATAACATGTGAATGGCTCTATAGTCTCCAACATTTCCCAGACATAAATAGGACATCTTTGTAACACACAATTCTCATACCTATGGCCACTGGCCAAGTCATGGAAACATGTCCATTTCCTAGCAGACGCCACATCCTAAAGCCAGACACACACACACACTCACAAATTGCCACAGCCTCCATGCTGTGTGAACTTATTCCTCAATCGCCTGTCCCACCTGTTTAAAATATGGGAGGACAGACCATCTAGATCCCTATAACTTACTGTGCACTTTACTGGGCTACTTGAAAGAAGCAATTTCTGTGGACCATTTAAAAAAAAAAGATTTGGAGTATCCTAACTACTGCAGAGATGATAAATCTCTAAATATTGGCAGAGTCCTAGCCTGCAGACTCTCCAGGAATGGTTATTCCAGACTTGTAACCTGCAAGCAAAGCATGCAAACTTAGAGAGGCAGTGTGGAGTAGTGGTTAAAGTGCTGGATCAGGACTGGGGAGGCCCCAGTTCAAATCCCCTCATTCACCACAAAACTCACTGGGTGACTCTGGGCCAGTCACTTCTCTCTCCAGGCCTAACCTACCTCACAGGGCTGTTGTGAGGATAAACATAACCTTGTACACCTCTCTAGGCTACTTGGAGGAAGAGCAGGATATAAATGTAAAAACAAACAAACAAACAACTGAACTTGTCATGGTGTGTGATGGCAAACGTTTGCAAAAAAAGAAAGAAAGAAAATTGTTTCCATGTGTGGAATTGATCTGCATTTAGATATTTGGTCGTATAAGATTTTTTTCTTTGTTGCAAAACCTATGTTTGGGTATCTTTGGTTCTTTTCTTTCGTATGTTTATTTATCATATTTCTTGTTTACACAGTCAGACAGGTGTTATTGACTGGTTTGTTTTATCCAGACATAGAGTCCTTCCCAAGAACCTGGGATGCCTGAATTTTATTATCAATATTGTTGTTGTTGTTATTTCATTATTATTATATTATATTATATATTATATTATATTATGAATATAATATATATTATATTTAAATTTCAAATACGAATACGACGAATATTTATATCCTGCTTTTCAACATAAGTTTCCAAAGCAGTTTACATAGATATAAATAAAATAAAATAAAATGGCTCCCTGTCCCCAAAGGGCTTACAATCTAAAAAAAGAAAAAGATATTGATAAGCCACTTTGGAAAAAGAGCGTTCTTGGTGCGGTTTACCTAGCCTCTGTAAACCATGGTTTGCCACAAGAGGGCCTGAAGATAGCTCCCTGCCCCCAAGAGATCACAGTCTAAAAACAAACACGAGGGAGATGCCAGCAATAGCCACTGGAGGGATGCTATGTTCTCCTGCTGCTAAAGAGAAGGGAGTCACCATTTTGAATTGGTGCCTCTTGGCCCAGTGAGCAGTGGCCACTTCAGAAGGCCGGCCTTTGCCTGAGGGGGCCGCTCATCTATTATGGATGGCACACCTGTCCACCCTGATGTTCAACCCAAAAAAGTTCCTGGAACTGTTTCTGTGGTGAAAGGAAGGAGAAGATGGTCCCCTGCCCCAAGGAGGCTCCAAACCAAAGAAGAAAGAGCAGCTGCAGCCACTGGGAGGGAAGCCACGCTGGGCTACACAGGGACAGTTGCTCCCCTCTCGTTAAACAGAAGAGAGCCGCCATTTTAGAAAGGCTCCTCCTTGGCCCAGTTAAAGGGTCATTTCATGAGGCCGAACTTTCCCTGAGGGCCGGGTGCTCATTAATTATTGATGGAGCACCTGCCCACGCTCCTTTTCAGTCAGCCAAGTTCCCGGAGCTGTTTCCATGGCGAAAGGAAGATGGTTCCCTGCCCCAAGGGGCTCCCAGTCCAAGAAGAGACCCCAGCAACAGCCCCTGGAGAGACTCTGTGCTGGGCTGCAGAGAGACACTTGCTCTCCCCACAATGAAACAGAAGAGAACCAAGAGCTTCAAAGCGGCCTCTTTACCTAGTTAGCAAGAAATATGCCCCCCCCCCAACAAAGTATAGAATGGTGTCGGTTATATCCTGGCCGTCCTGCAAGAAATTATCCAAAGTTGGTTCAGATTTCAAGGGGGGCAGGAAGGGGGGCTCAGAAGCCTTTTGTGGGGGCTTCTTCCTGGCCAGGTGACTCCAGAAGAGACCCTCTGCCAGCGTCACAAATGCTATGGGGACAAAGGAGGCCTCAGACATCAGCCATGGAGCCTTTTGAGAGGCCTCAGCAACTGCCTCGTAATTTATTTATTTATTTATTTATCAAATTTGTACACCGCCCCAAACTTTCGTCTCTGGGCGGTTTACTCTGGGCATAATGCCCCATAATTTCATGGTCAGAGATCTGGGGCAGAAAGAGCTCAGCCCTCAAAGGCAACAACCCATTAGTGACAGCAAAAGAACTCTAAACATCCTCTCAAGATAGAAAAATTTCCCAGGGACAGAAACTAGGGCATGTTGCTAGTCAACAGGGGCACTAAATGCGCAAGAGGACTGGACTGTGAGCAGGAAGGCCTGGGTTCAAATCTTAGCTCCATTGTACTTCTTGGGAAATGAGTCCCTTGGGCTAGCCACTATCGTGGCCTGCCTCTCATGCCAGAACTCCTTGGAAGAAAGGTGAAGCAGAACTGTAATCAAGTCAACCATTCAACGTGAAATCCACATACATTTTGCAACACCAGAATAGCAGCCCGAAATCACAATTTGAGACTGCAGCTGAGCTGACCACCATCATATGTCAACACCATTAAAAAAATAAAAAATAAAAATCCTGGGAGAATCAAGTACTTTTGACTTGGGGCTGGAAAGAGGAATGATGTGGTACCAAACCAATATTTCTACAAACAACATTCCACAACTAAGGGGCCACCACTGAAAAGGTCCTGTCCTTGGTGAATGACAAACTAACACCCTCCAACACTGGACAGGCAGCCGGAGCTCATAACACCTCAGTTCCCATGCCAAGGATCCTTGTTGGAGCTCCCCTCACCAACTTCTAACCATCACTGAAAACTGCCTTCTGTATGCTGTTCCTCATCTCTGCAACCACCAGTTTGAAATCCAGGTGAGCATTATTTCTTTCACTTGAAGATGTACTAGGAAAGCATATTTGTTGTACCACATGTTATCTCCCTGTTCAAAATATACCATATCAGCTGCAGTATAGTGCATTAATGCGCATGTGCATGGACTGGCATGTACACACACTTGAATGAGATTCATTCAACATCCTGTGCTAAAAAATAAATAAATGGAGATTTCCCATCTCCTCTCTTTGCATAGATTGTTTCTTTCCATGCTCAACAGCTTACGTTGTATGATACGTGGTCCAAAGGCCATTGCAACTGGGGTTGATGGGAGACGTAGTCCAACATCTGGGAACTCAAGGTTGATAGAGAAGTTCATGGTAGACAAGGCTATCAATGGCTACTAGTCTGATGGCTGTGGGCCACCTCCAGCCTCAGAGGCAAGATGCCTCTCAATACCAGTTGCAGGAGAGCAACAGCAGGAGAGAGAGCATGAACTCAGCTCTTGCCTGTGGGCTTCCCAGAGGCATCTGGTGGGCCACTTTATGAAGCAGGATGCTGGACTAGATAGGCCTTGGGCCTGATCCAGCAGAGCTTTCCTTATGTTCCTATGAGAACCATTGCCCCATATCATTCTGTCCTCCAGGGGGGAAACGGCCAGCTCTTCTACAGCGTTAAGAGATTATGAAGGAGAGGGAATCACAATGGAGAGCAATGCAATTCACCCCTACAAGTTGCCAAAATCCCCTCCTAACTATGAAAGGTACAGGAACTCTGTTCTCCTCCGAATCTGCCCACTCCGGTTCTCCTCGCGTCGAGACAATATTCTATTTCATCCCTGCTCTCGAAAACAGCGACATTTACCAACACGCAGCAAAAGACTAGTCTCATTCCAGAACAGCAGTAGCGGCACCAGAAAAACAAATTCAGAGCGGGGCACAGAAGGGTCAAGGCATATTTCTGGGTGGGCGACCCACATGTTTTCTGGGTTTTTTGAAACAGAAATAACAGTATATTTCACAGTAACACTCTCATCCTTAACACATCTTCTCTGAAATAAATCCTGTTGAGTTCATAAAAGGGAGGGGGGCAAATGAGGGGCAGACTACTTGTTTGGGGAGTGTGCTTGCCTCGTCATGCCCCCCCCCCGGGGGATGCCATAGCAGAAGAGGTCAAATGTATGACCACATCTTCTTGAAGGGTTAATGCCATCGGCAGGCTATGCCAGAACACCAGCCTCTGTTGCAAAAGGAATCTTGTCGGGGAAACAGCCATTTCATGCAGCGGAATCATATCGGTAGGTTTGATGGGTCCGATCTCTGCATGCAGCCAAAAATCCTGCAAGGTGGCATCAGGTACATCACAACATACCTTACACTTTAGCTCACCCCTCGTCAACTGGCTTCCAAAGGAAAGAGTGGAGTCTTCTGTGCACAACGTACCTGGAATCCCTGCTACATACCCCTGCTAACTGAACAAAGAGGCACCTTTTCAAGTGGGCGATTCTCTTTACATTTAGCAGGGGGACAGCAACTGGCCCTATCCAGCCCCAGCACAGCATCCCTCCAGTGGCTGTTGCTGGTGTCGACCTGATGTTTACGTTTTTAAGATTGTGGGCCCTTTGAGGACAGGGAGCCATCTTATTTATTTGTTTGTTTTTTCTGTGTAAACCCCTTCGGGAACTTGGGTTAAAAAGCCGTATATAAATATGCATAGTAGTAGTAGTAGTAGTTGTTGTTGTAATCCACTGCCACAGATTTCAGGATGGGGCTTTATATCGTGGGGGAGCATCTGTTTTGCATGTAGAAGGTCCCAGGTTCAGTCCCTGGCAGCATCTCCAGGTAGGGCTGGGAAAGACACTTGCCTGAAAAATTGGAGAGCTGCTGCCAGTCGGTGTCATCAGTACTGAGCTAGATGGAACAAGGGTCTGACTCAGTAGAAGGCAGCTGCCTATGTACCCACTGACAAGGTCAACAGGCCACTGACTTAGGAAACCTTCAAAGGGGATTAGACAAATTCACCGGGGGGGTGGTGGTAGGAGAGGTCTGTTAATGATAGCTTACACATGATAATGTCTGTTAATGTTAGCTTAGACATGATAGCTAAATGGAACCCCCATGTTCCAAGGCAGTCTACCTAAGAATGCCATATACTAGAAGACAAACATAAGAGGAGGCTGCCTTCATACCCGCCTTGTGGGCTTCTCAGAAACATCTGAGCATCCTTCAGTCTGGTCTAGCACGGATCTTTCCAGCCAAGAAAGAGCACTGAGACAGAAAGATGTCTGTGCCAGCACAGACTCCAAGCCCCTTTTTTAGAATACTGTAGCTGCTAGGTTCACCTCCCAGATGTGTGTGTGTGTGTGTGTGTGTGTGTGTGTGTGTGTGTGTGTGTTGATGATGATGATGATGATGATGACGGTGATGATTCTCTTACCCAGGTGGACTCTATCTCCCTCGCCCTCCCAGGGGAGAAGGGGAGCTTTGCAGTGTGGGGGCCGGTACCCATTGCTTGTACCCTATGGAGCCTATTCCTTATTAAATGCTGTCGGGTTTAAACCTAATGGGAACTGAATTGCTTCAGAATACAGCCAGCACCTTCTCTGGGCCCTAGAAATGGAGTCGGAGCTCCCCCTTCTGGGAGACACAACCGCTTCTTGGGATGAGCTCCTCCATAGCCGAGGAGAAGAGATGAGAACAGGGCTATGCATTGGCAGCAATGCAATGAAAGGGGTTAAATATATGCATGCTTCATCACATGTGTCTCTTTTCGGACCATGCGGGACATGTCTGCTTCACGCAATTCTGGTTTCCTTCTCATGTCAGCTGCAAATTTCTTTTCCCCGCTGAGTTTCTGTACCTTGCAAAAGTTATCCCTCCCCCCCATCCCTACCCGCATTCCCCATTTTTCAAGATTTCTTGAGAGCCTTTCCTCCTGTTTTGCCTACACCTCTCTTGATTTGCATGTAAACAGATGCCGCTGAAGAATTCGCCCTGCAATCAATACAGACTTCAAGAGATCCCCAACACACACACACACACACACACACACACACACACACACACACACACACACCTCCCTTTTCTCAGGAAAGCTAGTTTCCCAATTCTGCACAATTAAATTAGAAGTTTTCCTGCTTTCAGCCCAGCCTTCAATTCTAATCCTACACATCTGCAGAACACATTTTGTGGTCGTCAGGTAAAAATAAGCTGCCTTTCTTTTAGCTGGCTCCACCGCTGCTTCCAATGTAATAAATATAGAATTGAAAGCAGGGGTGGGGGCGAAAGTGGAGATGGATGCATAGGGAGGTAAGAGAGTGAGAGGCAAAGCAAAAGTGATCTTAAGCTCTCGGGACCAGCATGTCCCTGCAGACATCTTCCTGAAATAAGAAAAATCAGTAGGGCAGTCCTCTGCCCTCATTAAATCGTTGCCCTAAGGGGGTGATACAATCTCATAGCTGGCAAGAGAAGACGGGAGTGGGGGCAGAGCATTTTAAATGGGCAGGACCTTCCGCCTGCCTAGCTGGGGCGCGAACAGGAGGGACTCAGTCTGATCTCACAGCAGCAGAAGGAGAACAGAGCCTCCTCCGTCAGAGGCGTATCTGCATGTCCCTGCTGTAGGCACGTCCCCACTGCTGCTCTGGAACCCATGTGTGGGATCACTCATGGGTGCGCCCATTAAGCATGGGTGTCAGCCTCCCCACTGGGCACACACACAAATGCAGAGGCACACCTAACCTCTGTGCCATGCAATGCAGACACACTGTTCTCCAATCTCATTCTCTTTCCCCAGACATGCTGCCGTGGGCAAATATTCACACAGGAGGGGAAAGGGGGGGGGGAAACATCACATATTTTTCTATCATGGGAACATAGGAAGCCGCCTTATACTGAGTCAGAACCTTGGTCCACTGAGCTCAACATTGTTTACACTGACCGGCAGCTGCTCTCCAAGGTTTCGGGCAGGAGTCTTTCCCAGCCCTACCAGGAGATGCTGCCAGGGATTGAACTGGGGACCTTATGCATGCAAAGCAGGTGCTCTGCCACGGAGCTACAGCCCCATTGCCAAAGGGGAAAATCTTACAGCAGACAGTGCTCACACATAGCCTCCCACTCAAATGCAAACCAAGGGGAGCCCTGCTTAGCAAAGGGGGCAATTCATGCTTCCTACCAAAGACTGGCTCTTATAAACACAAATGCGCATGCACACACACACACACACACACACACACACACACACACACACACTTCCCATGACATGAATCTGTGCTGGTTCTCTCACTACAGCCTCCATCTCTGCAAGATATACATTTGAATTGTCATCTCCTTACACACACACACACTCCCACTCTGGTTCTCTCCCATGCAGAAGGTTCCCTTCTCCCTCTCACTTCCTGACACACGTACACTCCCCTCCCGCTTGTGGAAGCAGCGAAAAAAAACAAAAACCAACCAAGGCAGGATCCAGTTTCTGATGAACACTAAACATGCCACCCTCTGTTGCACACACTCACATACAAACACACACACACACACACACACACACACACACACACACACATTTTCAAAGGTGCAAATGAATCACTTTCATGCTCAGAACACACACACACGTACACACACACACAAGCTTTTTCACAGGATCAGGCAGCAGGTTTATTCTCTCTCTCTCTCTCTCTCTCTCTCACACACACACACACACGACACCCCAAAGCTCTTTTCTAGGCCACGGGTCCCAATCCTGCTGTTCATCCTAACTCCAGCAGAGAACCCTGTGGTGGGTACCAAGCATCCTCTCCTTCTGCGGCTGCAGTTTCTCCTGTTCTAGTGCCTCGGTTTGTTTTATTTTTGTTCCCCGTGAAGGAATTGCTGAGTCCTGAGGACATATGAAGTGCAGTAAAAGGCAGTCGGGTGGAGGGCAGAGAGCGGTCTGTGTGTGTGTGTGTGTGTAGCGTTTTCTGCTGAGTGGCAAAAGAGCTCCAGAGACAGGCAAGCCCCAGATCAATGGCTGGAGGGAAAATTCCCAAAGAGGGCACACTGCTAGTGATGGGGTGTGTGGAGCAGTGGGGGAAACAGATGCCCTGGCTTCCTGAGATGAGATTTGATTTGCACAGACAAGGAGAGAGGGCAGGGCATGCTGGCCCTGGCAGTGGTGTGGTGTGTGTGTGTGTGTGTGTGTGTGAGAGAGAGAGAGAGAGAGAGAGAGAGAGAGAGAGAGATCTCAAGTGTGGAAAAAGAGGATTCCAACTCTCCATTAAAGTAATACTCTCCCCCAAAAGTGTGGGGTGAGGTGAAGGGGACACTGGAGATGGAAAACCCCACCCTCCCCATCCTCCCCCCCCCAGCAAAAGGACAAATCTGGCTGGCTTATCAGCACCCCTCCTGCTCCCCTATGGTATGCATCTGAGAAGTGACACACAGTTCCACCCCCCCACACACACACACCACCACCACCACCACCACTCATGCACAAACATGTACACAAACTTCCCAGTCCCTCCCTTAACTCAGCTAGCTGGACCCTCTGGAGAAGGATGGAATAGGGACACCAGAAGCTGCCTTAGATCCGTGGCTCCATGGAGCCCGGGATGGTCTACGCTGAGCACAGCAGCTGGGTGTCAGGCAGGGGTCTCACCCAGCCCTCCCTGGAGATGCTGCCAGGGTTGGAAACTGGGACCTCCCGCATGCAAGCAGGCAGATGCTCCTTCCACGGAGCGGCGGCCCCATCCCCTAAGGAGAATATCTCACATTCAGCCTCCCATCCAAAATGCAAACCACGCCGGCCCTGCTGAGCAAAGGGGGCAATCCCTGGTCAACAGCCCAGCCCTCCTGCCCCCACCGTCATCCCTCAGGGGACCAGAACAGCTGAAGTTGAGCCTCCTCTCCATCCCATAAGGGGTCCCTTCCCATCCTGGGGAGCTCCAGATCGGGGCTCCCACCTCTCCATGCACTGCACCTCTCAGTGAGACACATTCCCCTCCCTTCCCCCCCACCCCACCCCACGCTTCTCCCACAGGGGCGAAGGAGTAATCCACACAGCCCGGGATTTAAAGTGACAGGTTCATTGCCTGTCACTTTCTCCAACCCAACAGGGCAGTGCATTAAGCAAAGAGGACACGATCTCCTTGGGGACTCCCCGCCCCTCCCGGACTCTATTAGACTCTGTCTTGATCGATAGAAGCTGGCAGAGACCTCACTGGGGGGGTGGGGGGGTTGGTCGGTAGCAGGAAGAGAGACTGCATGCCCACTGGCCTGGCCGTAGGGGAGTCCACCTACAGCAAGTTACGTGCCTGCACTGCATGAAAGACCTCTTCCGTGCCCCCCCCACCAAAACACACACACAATCTCTGATGCGCACGCACACACACACACACACACACAGAGCAGTCTCCCCTTCCCTTTCCACAAGCTACTCTCTTTAGAAAAAAAATTAACCAGAGGGGAGAAAATACATCTTTGACAGCCTCAAGCTAATTAAGCCCACCAGGGAAATGGGACATTCCCCGCTTTTCAGCCTCTGCATAAAACACTTCCGCAGATCGAGATACTCACAAATCGTGGCAATCACACAGAGCCTGTGTGCGGTTATGTACCAGTGTGCGCGTATACACACACAGAGAGAGACACACATACAGACACACACACACACACACACACACACACACACACATATATATATATATATATATATATATATATATACGGCTTAACCCTTCGCTTACTGAAGGACTGCAAAGCAACGTGGCGGTGGGGGTGAGCAGCACCTCCAGGCTTGGAGTGAGGAAGGGACGCAGTGTGAGATCCAGAGCAAAGACTGGGCGGAGGGAAGGATTGTGGGGTGGGAAGAGGGTGAGGGGTGGAATTTAGTAGGGCATGTCTGGATGGGGGGGGGGATGGACAGACAGATATTCAGGAAAGGAAGGGAGGGGGTGGATAGAGAGAGAGAGAGAGATGCTGAAGGAAGGAATAGATCGATAGATATGCATGCAAAGAAGGAAGGAAGATGATGACAGATACATAGGCATGGAAGGAAAGAAGGATGGATGGATGGCGAGAGAGAGAGAGAGAGAGAGAGAGAGATCTGCAAAGAAGTAATGGATAGGAAGGAAGGACTAGGAAAGGAAGGAATGGATGGATAGAGTGATGTGCAAGGAAGCAGAGAATAAGACGATGGAGAAGGAAGGAAGGAAGGAAGGAAAAGATCTGAAGAGAAGGAAGGGATGGGGGGGGGAGAGAGAGAGATGCCTCCTCGCGGGAGGTGTCGGCGGCCCACGAGGGGCTGCTGCGGGCGCTCCTCCGCCTTACCGGATCTTACTGCTCGTCCGTGGCGGGGGTGCGCGGGCCGGCGCTCCTCACTCGACTCGTTGGGAACTTGTGCGAGCCCCTCTGGATCCAGCGTGCATCGCGGGCGCTTTGCTGATGCTGCAGGCGTAGGAAGCAGAAGCCTGGGGGGGCTCTAGCAGTCCTTTTCATGCTCGGACAGAAAATCCCTTTCCTGGAGCCGGGTGGCAGGCATGCAAAGCGCAGAGCGGGAGAGAGACCCCAACCCAAAGCCCGGCCGCGGTGCGGAGGAAAAGCAAGATCCGGGGGGTTATCCCTGCCTGCCTTCTTCCTCCCTCGGTCTCCTTCTCCCGTCGCCCTCCTTCCTTCCTCCTCTTCTTTTCGGAAGCAGCTAGCGGTATTTCTCCCCTCCCTCCGTGCCTCTGATGGATCAGTTTGCAGCCATCGGGGCGAAGGGAAGGCGCAAAAGCGGGCAGAGAGAACGGGGGAAGGCGGCGGGGGGAGGCAGCCGATCGAAATGAGCAAAGGCTGAGGGGAAGCGGCGCCAGAGGGCGGGGCTTGCCAGCCAAGGGGCGGGGCGTAGGCGGCCGCCGGAGGCGGGGCGACAGGCGCAGAAGGGCGGGGGGCGGGGCCAGGGGCGGGGCCAAGAGTCTGAGAGGGGTCTGGGTCGAAGAAGTGGGGCTTAGACGTCAGGAGGAAGGAGGGCGGGTGAGAGGGAGGAGGGGGCAGGAGAAGGAGGTGCTGGCTGGGGAGAAAAAAGGTAGGCTCTGCCGAAGTGACAGCTGGAAAGGAGGAAGGGAAGGTGGGAGGGTGTGTGTGTGTGTGTGGTGGGAGGGGGTTGTCAAGGGGCCAAAAGCCCCCTTTCACAGAAGTGTAAAGTGTAGTGCTGGAGTGGGGCGGGCGGGGTAGGGAGAAGGATCCACCGGAGAACACTATTTAGCGCGGGGGTGGGTGGGGTGGGATTACAGGCTGAGGCAAGATCTATCTGTCCTTCTTTCCGTCCTTGCATATCTAGCCGTCCCTTCATGTCTGTCTGCCTATCTATCTATCTATCTATCCATCCCCTTTTTCCTCTTTCCCTTCCATTCCATGCATATATGTGATTTTCCCTTCCTTCCATGCATATCCTGTACATTTATCTATCTATCCATCCGTCCATCCTCGTTCCACCCCATCATTCATATCTATCTATCTATCTATCTATCTATCTATCTATCTATCTATCTATCTATCTCCTTCCTTCCTTCTTCTCTCTCTCCTGGTTCTCCCTATTTCTCTGTAATATTTGCTGTCCTTCTAACCTATTCTCTCTCCCCCACTCTCTGAATTCACCCATCCTGTTCTCTTGCCCTCGTCTATCCTTTTCCCATACTGTCTCCAGACTATTTACCCTCTTCTCCATCCACCTCACTCTCTTTCTCTCTCTCTCTCTCTCCCTCCCCTCTGACCATCTACTCCATTCTCTGCAGATTTTCTCTTTAGCCGCCCATCCATTCACCCATCCCTCCATCTAGAGCTCATTCTCTCTACCATCCTAGCCGACCCGCAAGCAGCCTCTCCATCTGCTCTTTCCATCAGCCTCTCTGGGTCTCTTTCATCTCCTTCTTGGCGGGTCCTTCAGGGACAGAGCATGCCAAGAGGAGTTTGGGCTCAGATGGAGAGCTAGGTGTTTTCTAGCTGGAGGCTTCCAGCTTGGATGGGTGTTATAACACAAAGGGCAGAAGAGAACTCCTGGGTGGCTGAACAGGTGAGAGGAAGAGTTGGGGAGAGACGGGGCTGAGATGCTTAAGAATATAATCCATTTCTGGGGGTGCCTAGAGAGCAGGAAGGGCCACGCAGGACTAAGGATTCTTCCCACGTCTGAGACCAGTCAACGCAGTGGGGAAACAAGCTCGCATCTTACTTGGACGCCTTTGCTGCTAGCAATTCTGCCTCTTGTGCCTTCCTAACTGTGTTATTTGCAACTTTTGCTGATTGCCTTTTATTAATCCTTTCCTTTATTCTATTTTAATTGCCTGTCTGTTGCTCTCATTAACCACCTTCCAGGCCCCTGTGGGATAGGAATGAGAGATATAAATGTTTTAAATAATAAATAAAATTTGCATCTCAAGTGTGTTTCTGCTCCTCTCCAGTTCTCCTCTGCCTCCCCCCCCCCCCAGCTCTTTATTTCCTAAAAGCAATTTCTGCAAAATGTGCACTCTTTGGAAGGAGGAGGGGGGAATGAGTGCATTACAACTGTGAGCAGCTCTGGATGTTTGAGACAGGGTAAGATGCACTACAAACCACTACATGTATATAGCCAAAGAAATTGTTCAGTGGGTATTGTTCAGCCTATACACAGAAGAAATTGTTCAGTGGGTATTGTTCAGCCTATACACAGGTTGTTGGAAGGCTTGTATACTATTGGAGATATCCTTCAGTACCATGGACAGCTCCAGACAGATGGTTTCAGAGAAGTTCTCCAGCCACCATCCCAGGCTCCAATGGAAGGGATGGAAACCTGATGTGCAGATTCCTTTTCTTGTATCTTCCCTTCCCCACCTGAGGCCCAACCCGTTGTCTGTTCCAGAAACCTTTCACAATGAATCCCCATCTCAATCTGAGAGATGTGCTGACCTGTTGCATCGACTCTCCCATTTCATAGGGATATAGGAAAGTGCCAGCTACTGAGTCAGACCGTTGGGTCCATGTAGCTCAGTACTGTCTACACTGACTGACAGCAGGTCCACAAGGTCTCAGGCAGGAGTCTCTCCCAGCCTTCTTGGAGATCCTGGCAGGGATTGAACCTGGGACCTTCTGTATGCAAAGCAGATGCTCTATCACTGAGTGAAGCCCCTCCCAGCAGGGAGTGCAGGAGAAATGTTCCCATCACACTCCCTGGACACAGTAACTCTTGAATCATGGCTGCCTCCCACCTGTCCAAGAATTTGCAGGTCATAAGAACATAAGAACAGCCTTGCTGGATCAGGCCCAAGGCCCATCGAGTCCAGTATCCTGTTTCGCACAGTGGCCCACCAGATGCCTGTGGGGAGCCCATAGGCAAGAGCTTAGGGCATGGCCTCTCTCCTGCTGTTACTCCCCTGCAACTGGTACTCAGAGGCATCCTGCCTCCGAGGCTTGAGGCGGCCTATAAGCCTCCAACTAGTAGCAATTGACAGATAGACCTCTCCTCCATGAAGTTATCCAAACCCCTCTTAAATCCCAACTAATGGATTACATCAGACACTGATATAAATCATGCTTACTTTTAACCACTGAGCTATGAGCCCTCAGTATAAGCTGTCATCTTCCGAGTTGGACCCTTGATCCATCTAGCTCAGTATGGTCCACACTGACTGGCCGCAGCTCTCCAAGGTTTCAGGCAGGGGTCTCTCCCAGGCCTACCTGGAGACGCTGCCAGGGATTGAACCTGGGACCTTCTGCGTGCACGGCAGGTGCTCTTGCACTCAGCTGTGGCCACATCCCTAGTTCTCTATGCACATGGCACAAGAAGCACCCAAAGAGGCGGCTTGAAACACTCATGTCCTTCTTGCCTTCTCCGGGGGTGGGGTGGAGAGTGACTCTCTCTCCCTCTCATTTACTCATGGAGATATAACAGACGGTGTGCAGGCAGTTTTCTACCCACTGAAAGCAACATATCGATAGTGGGTACAATTTGTAAGCTTTAATTGGCACTTGGATTCTTGCTCCCCTTCAGTGATATGTCACCCCCAACCCACCCTCCTCACCACAACATATCTATCTATGGATATATCTTTCTGGTAGTAACTGGAAGCATTATTTGGGGCTAGTAAACTTATTCTTTCCCTGCTTCTTTTTATTGGCCAATAAAATAGCAGTTCAGACTGGGACTCCAGCCATGGGGAGAGGGGGTGATCATGCCCCTACCACGATCCCGATCCAAATTGCTTTGTGTTTCCAAAAACAAAGTCTCACCAATCCACTTGGGGGCCATGACCCAGTGGCTCATTTTAGACCCAATCATGTAACATCTAGGCTAGGTCCACACACTCACAAGGAGTCTTCTCTGGGTCTCCCCACCCTGTCTTATCCCCTGAACTGTCCACTTCATTCCACAATGAGGGAAGGAGGGCTCAAAACAATGTAGGAAGAGACAGTTCTTGGAGATATTCTAGCCACAGACCACTTAGGGCTAAGTGGAGCCTCCACAATCTGAGGCAGTCTATCACTGAATTCTGTAACTGGGTGACATAACAAGGGGAGAAGCTGAATCAAGAGACCCTGGAAACTTCATCCCTGAGAATGCGGAAGGCATTTTTCTCATGCATGCTCTTGTAGTTTTATTACAGGCTAGCAATGGCTAAAACTGGTTTTTCCAGACATCTTGTTGCTGCTGCATTCTTCGTCTCCTCTGAGATGTGCTTCCTAGCTTTGTTTTCTTGTCTATAGTCCCTCAAGGGGACCTGATTTGGCCTCAACGCAGAGTCTCTTGCACAGGGTTTCTCTGCAGCGTCAATATTTATTGGTTGAAAGCGAGCCATGCGTGGGAGTGGGGAGGAGAAATAAGCAGAACGTGTGGCCATTTGCAGATTAAAAGGGGAGGGGCCAAAGTCTTCTGTGGAGAAAATTAATGGAGTCTATGGCAACAGTGCCTTCCTAAACACTTGAATATATGAAGCTGCCTTATCCTGAACATCCTGGGCCAACTAGCACAGTGCTGGCTACTGGGAGTAGCTCACAGGGGAAAATATATTATTTTTATTTATTTATTTAAATATTTCTATACTGCCCCAAACTTGCATCTCTCGGCAGTTTACAATTAAAATCATTTAACACATAAAATCAATTAAAATCATTTAGAACTTTAAAACATTTAAAACCCAATATTAAAAATTTAAAACTATAAATCTAATTAAAAGAAAGCCTGGGTGAATAAATGTGTCTTTAGTGCCTTTTTAAAAGTTGCCAGAGATGGGGTGGCTCTTATTTCAACAGGGAGCGCATTCCAAAGCGCAGGGGCAGCACGGAGAAGGCCGATTCCTGAGTAGCCACCAGAGGAGCTGATGGTAACTGCAGACGAACCTCTTCAGATGATCTTAACAGGCAGTGGGGCTCATGGTGAAGAAGATGTTCTTTTAAATACCCAGGGCCTAAGTTTTATATGTGATAACCAGCACCTTGTATTTGGCCTGGAAATTTGGCCCTCTCCCTGGTGTCCCAGGTTGAGATGGTGGCAGCCAGTGTAGTTCTTTTAACACAGAAGTGATATGATCTCTCCTAGATGACCCAGAGACCAACCTGGCTGCCACATTCTGGACCAATTGCAGTTTCCAGACTACATACAAAGGCAGGCCCACATAGAGCGCATTGCAGCAATCCAGCCTAGAGGTTACCAGCAGATGTACCACTGTTTTGAGATTGTTCATCTCAAGAAACGGACACAGCTGGTGTATCAGCCAAAGCTGATAAAAAGCACCTCTGGCCACCATCTCACATGGGACACCAGGGAGAGGTTTGGATCCAGAAGCACCTCCAAACTGTGTACCTGTTCCTTCCAGGGGAGCGTGACCCCATCCAGAACTGGAAGCTCAATATATGTATATGTATACACACCCACGGGCAAGAGAATATCTCCTGCCATAAGGCCATATTTTTTTACCGTGATGAAGAGATTGGTGAAAATTACCTGACCCCTTGGAGTGCACAGGTACTTTGTTAGTACAGAAGTCAGCTGCTTTTTTTTAAAAAAGGGAAACCAATGTACAAAAATAAATCCACAGACACTTGAAAGAGAAAACACCAAGTAGTTTAGCTCTGTGATATCAATGCTTGCCTAAACAAGGTCGTATTTACAAGACCATTCAAATCAGGCGAGGGAGGGAGGGAGGAAACCAACCAAGCCTCTCTAGAAGCCAACAAAGCTATTCTAGGAAGCCACTCAAGCCTCTCTAGGAAGCTAACCAAGCCTCTCTAGGAAGCCAACCAGACCTCTCTAGGATGCCAACTAAGACACTCAAGGAAGCCAACCAAGCCACTCTAGGATGCCAACTAAGAGCCTATCTAGGAAGAGCATCCTCTTTCCTGGAGGTGTTGGCAGGTGACGTGGAATGTCCTGCATGCCAAGCACATGTGGAACCATGGGATCATGGCCTCTCATGAAGAAAGGAGGGAGGGAGGGAAATCACACTACTAATCACTAACCAATGAAGAACATAAGGTTTGGGTGGAGAGCAGGTGACGGCAGTTAGAATCCTCTACTCCTGCACTGTCCACTGGCTGTCCATCAACTGTCCATACACACCACTCGCTGCTTTGTACGGTTGCCTCTCTTCCTTCTTTGAAGTGCCAAGTCCCCTTGCTAGCTATTGCATTTGCCATCATCCTCAACATCCAAAGTAGGGCTGCCAACTTGAAAGGCAGCTATCCCTCCAGAGATTTCTTTTCCGGTGGCCCAGACTGGTGGGCTTTGTGAATGGCACTTGAGCTTACAAATGAAGTTTCCTGGTTGCTGTGCATTTGAACCATGATGACGATGGGGGGAAACAACGGCTATTCTTGAAAGGTTGGGGAAAGTGTGGGGCTTTAGGGAGTGAAATTCAGCTCCCTTTTGTTTGCTGAATGTAATCCAATTCAACTGCAATTGTGGCAATCACAACCTATTAGGTCAAACAGCAATCTCTCTCTCTCTCTCTCTCTCTCTCTCTCTCTCTCTCTCTCTCTCTCTCTCTCTCTCTGAGTTAAAAAAAATTGGCCTCCGAAAGGCTGGGGTGACAAAGGCCATGTTTACTCTGCTAAATGAAATATACCAGAGCTAAACCATGCCCATTCATCGAAGACATCTATCAGTGCCTTTATTATTAAAAATATTTATATACCACTTTTCAACAACAAAAACTTTTTAGAAGTGGTTTACATTACAAAGAAGTATGAGGAAAATGTTCCCTGCTTCAAAGGGTCTTGCAATCGAAACATAAAACCACTAAGCTGTAGCTTATTAGCAGAGAACCTGCATTGCATGTATTCATTTATTCATTTATTTATTATATTTGTATACCACCCCAAAATTCCATCTCTGGGCAGTTTCCAACATAAAACCAGTTAAAACAAGAATAAAAACCTTAAAACAATTTAAAACTACATAGTCTAGTTTAAAAGCTTGGGTGGGGAAAAAAAGTCTCTTTAGATACTTCTTAAAAAGTGGGCAGAGATAGGGAGGCTCTTATTTCAGCAGGGGGCATGTTCCAAAATCTTGGGGCGGCAGTGGGAGAAGCCCGTCCCTGAAGAGCTACCAGACAAGCCAGTGGCAACTGCAGACGAAGCTCTCCAGATGACCTCCATGGGCGGTGGGGTTTGTGGCGAAGAAGCTGTTGAGGCTATTCACAGGACTGTAGGCAATCGGGCTAGCCTCTGCTAACCCAATTCCCTGGGCTCGCCCAGTGGTTCTTGAGCGAGTAACCCACTCAAGTAGACCGCCTCTTAAACCCGTTTTTTAAATTGTGAGTAGCTGCGGCGTGGCTCCGTGCCGTGGTTACTCACGAGTAGACCCCTGGCGGGAGGCTGAAAAGCAGCCTCCTGGCTCGGGGTTCTCCCCAGTATGCCCTGCTCGCTCACGCAGGGCATACTGGAGCTTCCGGGGGCCACACGCCCCCCGAACTCCCCAGCCCCCGCCGGCTCCGTCCAATCCGGCCGCCCACGGCTCCCGCCCTGCTCGTCTGCGGGGAGAGCGGGCTTAGCCTGCTCTTCCTGCTTACCTTTACAAACTGGGGCTCACTGATCGTGAGACCTGGCTCATTCTCTTCAATACCCAGGTTGCTGTTTAGGGCTTTATAGGATATAACCAAGACCTTGTCTTTTGCTTGGAAACTTATTGGTCGCCAGTGTAGTTCTTTTAATATAGGAGTAATATGGTCCCTTTGAGATGATCCGGAGAGCTCCCTGGTTGCTACATTCTGTACCAGCTGAAGTTTCCAGACTATGTACAAAGGCAGCCCCACAGAGAGCACATTGCCGTAGTCAAGTCTGGAGGTGACCAGCAGATGTACTACTGTTTTGAGGTTGTTTTTATCAAGAAACGGACGCAGCTGGCGAAACAGCCAAAGATGATAGAAAGCACCTCTGGCCACCGTCTCAGCCTGGGACACCAGGGAGAGACTTGGATCCAGAAGCACCCCGCAGGCTGTGTACCTTCTGGGGAAGTGTGACCCCATCCCAAACTGGCAGATCAGAATTGCCTCATGAGTTTTGACGCTGTAGAATAGGTACCTCTATCTTGTCTGGGTTCAGTCTTAGTTTGTTATCCCGCATCCAGCCCATTACTGCCTCCAGGCAGCCATTTAGGGAGGTTATGCCTTCTCCTGATGATGCTGACATGGGGAAATAGATTTGGGTGTCATCAGCATACTGACAACACCCTGCACCAAATCTCCTGATGATCTCTCCCAGCAGTTTCATGCAGATGTTAAAAAGCATCGTGGGTGCTTCTTGCATACAGAAGGCCCCAAGTTCAATCCCTGGCAGTATCTCCAGATAGGACTGGGAAAGACCCCAGTCTGAAACCCTGAAGAGGTGCTGCCAGTCAGTGTAGACAATACTAAACTAGATGAACCAAGGGTCTGACTCAGCAAAAGGCAGCTTCCTACATTCCTAAGTTGGGTTGTAATGCACCGGTTGAAGTGCATGAACTTGACACCTTCCATGACTTCTTCACACCTCCCAGTGGCAATTCCTTGTCGACAGAATGTTGTGATGTCTCCATTTAAACCCCTGACTTAATGTGTACACTTCCTGTTATGCTTTTAACAGGCTTATGCGACCATTAAATCTTCCCGGACAGATAGGCGGGCCCGGCGACAGCATAACGCTGACCTAATTATCTTTGCAGTGGATTTATTTAACAGGTTTATTTGAAAAGGTTTATTCTTTAAACGTCTGATAACCGATTCGGTATAACTCCTTTTAATGAGCCTCTGTCTTTGTCGAGGAGGCTTAATTTCTTTCTCGGCTGCTGAAAGAGGCATCCGTAGCACCAGAGAAAACCTGATTGCGCTGTGTTTAGTCTTTTTGTGGGGTGGGGTGGTGGGGGGAGAAAAGGTTTATTCTTATACTGGATATTCATTCCACCAGTCAGCAGCAGAGGTAGGAACCAGAGCGCCAGAGGATCTGTATTCATCTTTATCTTGCTCTGAATGGAAAGAGAAGGATCAAAGACATATCAGGCTAATTTAAAAAGTAAATGTTTGAGTGCAGGAGAACATGAATCCTGATGCGATTTCAAGAGCTCTGGGAAGAAAGGTAGGCCAAATCTCCGCGCTTTGTATCAAATCCTGCCAGGTCTGGATTTGCAAACACACACGCTCTGCCAAAGTATACGGCAGCTTGGATGAGACTGAATTCCTTTGCATGGGTAGGGGAAAGCCCCCCCCCTCCAAAGGTGCCTCTCTGTCCAGTGAGCATGGGGGATTCCCAGACCATGTGCCCAAGAGGGCCTGAAGATGGTTCCCTGTCCCCAAAGGGCTCACAGTCTAAAAGGAAGACGCACCAGAAACAGCCACTGGAGGGATGCTGTGCTGCGGGTGGACAGGGCCAGTTGCTCCCCCCCTGCTAGATGCAAGAGAACCACCACTGTAGAAGATTTCTCTTGGGTCAGTTAGCAGGGTGCGGTGGGGTGGGTCACAGGCTGTGTGGCACAGGAGGTTCTGAAGATGATTCCCTGCCCCAAAGATGTCACAATCTAAAAAGGAACAAAAGGAAGACCCCAGCAACTACCATTGGAGAGATGCTATGCTCAATATGAGGTAGCCATCACTGCAAGAAGGTATCCCTTCTTATCTTATTCTTATCACACCTGCCATGCAGTGTGGTGATAGCCACCAGTCTGGATGGCTTTAAAAGGGGCTCAGACACATGCGTGCAGGACAGGTCTATCAATGGCTACCAGCCTGGTGGCTATAGGCCACCTCCAGCTGCAGAGGCACAAGGCATTGTGCCATTCTAAATACCACCCGTTGCAGGGGAGCAACAGCAGGGGGATCTAAACCTCTTTGAGAACTTGGTTGTCGAAAAGCACTACGCACATATCCACAGTGATAAAAATGGCCAGGCTGCCGTCACACATGGAGAAGCATGGGGTCATAACTGAGGGGTAAAGCCCCTGAGGGGTAGAGCACCCCAGCAGGCCTTTGGCTGACCTCTCCTGGGTGCGTTCTCTGTGTGTCGCTTGGGAGAACAGGGAGGGAGCCCCCTTCTGCCGCAGGGGATGGTCCTGTCAGGTCTTGCTCACAAGCAAGGGGGCTGGGCCGCTTGATAAATGGCTGTGTATTCCTGGTGGCTGTGGAGAAACACCTCCAGGATGGCAGCTCTTTGAACTCCTGAGGACAGCATTCCGCACCGGCTTCATTCCCATGATGTCAGCCCCTTCCAGGACTGCTTACTCTTCAGGGGAACGAAGGATGCACAGCCATCCATCTTCCGAGGAACATTAACCTTTCTTAACAGGCCTGCGGGAGGGCGGGAGGTGTCGGAGGAGTCCGAGAGCAGTGCTTAATTTCCAGCCATGAAAGTCGACAGGGCTTGAACCCACCTGAGCATCGCCATCTGACCGGAGCGACCCTGCTCCCGGATCTCTGGTTGTGGTTACTCATCAGGGAGGAGGGGCACTCTGTACATGCTCAGAGGTGCTCTCTCCTTCTGTCGTGTACGGGATGTGCTCTAGAGCAGAGCACACGCCTTAACAATTCTGTTGGGGGAAAAGACCCTCTCAGGCAAGTCCATTCAAGCGTTGTGATCTCATGTAAACGATGAAGTTGACATTTTCAGCCAGGCGCACCTATATTGAGGTGGAGCACTGGTGTTGTGGTGCTGAACCTGAACTGCCCCTTTGCTAAGCAGGGCCTGCCATGCTTTGTGTTTGGGTGTGAACGCTGGAAGATATCCCCCTTAGTGGATGGGGCCATAGCACGGTGGAAGAGCATCTGCTTTGCATGCTGATGGTCTCAGGTTCAATCCCTGGCAGCAGCTCCAAGACAGGGCTAAGAGAGACTCCTGCCTGAAACCTTGGAGAGCTGCTGCCAGCCAGTGCAGACAATGCTGAGCTAGATGGACCAAGGGTCTGACTCAGTATAAGGCAGCTTCCAATTAGGGGATGTGGCCATAGCTCAGAGCATCTGCTTTGCATGCAAAAGCTCCCAGGTTCAATCCCTGGTGTCTCTAGATAGGGCCAGGAAAGACACCTGCCTGAAACCATGGAGAGTCATCCCCCCACCCCCTGCCAAAAAAGAAAAATGGAGCATTCCGAGTCAGAGAAGGTCTTCAGGCAGCAAGAATGCTCAATACCTAACACACCTGAGCATTACGAGCTGAAGGGATTTGTATACCGTATTGGGTAGCTTCAGATCTCAGTATCAAAAATAGCATTTCTCATAAGAAAATCAGCAGCGACTGAATTTCCCTCTCCAGCACAGCCATGAAAAGAAGAACAGAAGCTCTGCCTCTTTGGGGTTTAATCATCATTTTTAAAAAGCGACCCTCCTTGGGAGCAGAGGAGGAGAGGGAGATGCCACCATTGCAGAGAAGGAGAGTAGGAGGAGTTTATTCCCTTCGCCCATTTCCACCCTGTCATCACTCCTCCTGAGCTGGCTACAGAGGGCTCAGAGAAGGTAGTTTTGCTCTTCCTCTGGAATTAACGGCTTCTCTGAGACCTTCCTCAAAGCCTGTCTGATTTTCTGCGTCGTTTATTCTCAGAGCATTGATTGGAGTCTGCAATCACAGATCAATTGATGATTTCATAAAACTAAATGAAGGCCTGTCAACATTTTAATCAGTACAATGTGATGCGTCTCCACTGACCTTCACCCTCTCTTCTTCGAGCCAAATGCTTCTGCTCTCCACTGGTGTCACATCCCATCCCGTCCCTCACCCCACCCCACTTCCCATCATCATCTCTCCGAGCATGGCTATTTACAGATGGATTTGACTTCTGCTTAATTGGCTACACTAGATAGGGAAATAAATAATATTGATGTTTATCATTTCTTCAGTGCAGGCTACGGAGCAGCAGGGAAGGAAGAAATCTATAAGACGTTGGGGAATCAGCCAGAAATCACAATTAGGGGGAGCTCTTTCTTCGGCTCAGAATAATGGTTTTGTGCTGGGTGGAAGAGAAGACGGAAGGTGGGTGGACGCTCTCCTGGCAACTGCCTTCAGCCCTCAGCAGTGAGGGATGGTAGCTCCCAATAGTTTTTAAACTGAGGAAGAGAAAACTAAAATGGCCAGTGGGAAATGGTGTAAAGATGGACCTAAGATGTTGGAAGTGAAGAAGAGGACGGCCAGCAGCAAGGTGGATGGACTCAATGGCGACAGCAATGAATGCATCACCGAGAGACCTTCAAGGCCAAGTGGAAGATAGATCATCCTGGAGAGAATCTATCTATGTGGTCGCTAAGAGTCGACAATCAATCAATCAAGATGTTGAGGAGATGGGACCTTTTTGAGAGATGTTATAGAGCAGCGATTCTCAACACTGGGTCCCCAGATGTTGTTTGACTTCAACTCCCATAAAGCCCAACCAAAGGCTGCTGGGGCTGGGGATTATTGGAGTTGAAGTCTAATAACATCTGGGGACCCAACGTTGAGAATCCCTGTTATAGAGAACATAAGAGCAGCCCTGTTGGATCAGGCTCAAGCCTTCTCTAGTCCAGCACCTTGTATCCCTCAGTGGCCCACCAGATGCCCCTGGGAAGCCCCCAAGCAAGTGACAGATGTATGCCCCCTTCAGCGTTCCCTCTAAGAGGGGTTCCCAGATGTTGTTGACTACAGCTCCCAGAATCCCCAGCTGCAATGGCCTTTGCTTGGGGATTGTGGGAGTTGTAGTCAACAACATCTGGGAATCCCTCTTAGAGGGAGCACAGTGGCCCCCCTCTCCTGCCATTAGGAACATAGGAATCTGCCATATACAGAGTCAGACCATTGGTCCATCTAGCTCAGTATTGTCTACCCAGACTGGCAATGGCTTCTCCAAGGTTGCAGGCAGGAATCTCTCTCAGCCCTATCTTGCTAGGAAGAGAACTTGGAACCTTTTGCATGCAAGCAGGCAGGTGCTCTTGCCAGAGCATACTTATCCCCTAAGGGGAATCTCTTACAGTGCTCAAACATGGAGTCTCCCATTCAAATGCAAACCAGGGCAAATCCGGCTTAGGAAAGGGGACAATTCATGCTTGCTACCACAAGACCAGCTGTCCTCCACTGCTCCCTTGCAACTGGGATTCATAGGCATCCTGCCTCTGAGACTGGAGGCAGCCTATGGCCAGCAAAGGCTACTAGCCATTGAGTCCCTTTTAAAGCCACCCAAGATACTAAGAAGATTTCTTTGGGCATGGAGTTAGCTCCTGTTTTGTTGTTGTTGTTTTAGCTAACCTTCTAAACTATCACCTTGTTTTATCTCTTTTATTTGTTTACCATTCTTGTGAGTTGTCCTAGTAAGCAGTATTGTATTGGAGGAATGAGATATAAATATTTCAATGAAAATAAATACTTTTTGAAATGAGGAATGCTTATGCGATCACCATGATAAGCCACTGCAGGGAACAAGTTGCTGGACTAGATAGGCCTGCCTAGATAGGCCTTGGACCTTATCCAACAAGGCCCTTGTTATGACCGGACCAAGTCATCCAGAGAGTTTTGTGCCTGAGTGGAGATTTGAACCTGGGTCTTCCAAGACCTAGAGGTCATTCACACAAGCAAAAACTGTGTTCTACCCATGTTTGGGTCTGTGTCCTCCCAATTTTCCATTGTATGGAAGCAAGCAAGCAAAGCTACCCAGGTTTTCCTGCTTCCTTGCTTCCACACAAGTGAAAATTGGGGGCACACACAGCTCTCAAACCCAGGTAGAACACCATTTTTGGTTGTGTGAATGACCTCCTAGTCTATCGTGCTAACCACTACACCATGCTGCCTCTCAGTGGCTTTCTGCCAGTGGGTTGAAAAGATCGAAAGATCATTCTCTCTCACCTATCGCTACCCATCTCCGCGCACCATGCATCCATGCCCTTCCAGTTCAGCGCTAGGCACAGCACCCATGTGACGAATCAGCGTTCTGCTGGGCAGAAGGGTCTGTTTCCTTCTTTCATCTTCTTCTACAGAGAGCAAACCCTACTGCCGGCATCAGAAAACCCTCAAGGCTGATGTGATATAGTACGTGGAGGTAACTTCAGGGTCAAGTGAGCACCTGTCCTCCTACTGCCTCTGGCTAGCTTAGCAACACGGGAAGAATTTCATCTTAATAGCTAGAAATGGGAGGAAGTGCTCAGAAGGAGGTTGCCTTCTCTGACACTGCAAGATTGTTCGGATCGTTCTCCAAAGAACATAAGAAGAGCTTCTGCTGGCTGAAGCCAAAAGTCCATTCCAAACAGCATCCTGTTTCCCACAGAAGTCCATAAGCAGGGCAGGAAGAAGACATTTGCTCTCTCTGACTCTTTCCAGCCCCTGATTTTGCAGCATACTGCCTCAGAACAAGGAGGCTCCATTCACCCCCAAGACTAAGAGTCATGACTAAAACTGGCTTCCTCCAAGGATTTAAAACTCCATGGCTTACAGCCATCTAAGCCAAAGGTCCCCACCGCATCTTCTGGCAGGTAGTTCCACAGGTCCATTCTAAAATATAATTATAGAGAAGAGCCAGCGAAGGCGAGATTCGATAGCCACCTTCCAATATGTGGAGGCCCAAGAAGAACCAATGGGCTGGCATGACAAGGAACGGCAGATTTAGGCTTGACATTAGGAAGCATGTCTGAAATGCAAAAGCTGTCTGACAGGAACTCTCTGTTTGTGCCATGGTAGACTGCCTTGAGACTGTGGCTGGGGATGATGGGAGTTGTAGTCCAAAAATGGCTGGGTGGCCTAGGTTGAGCAGGCTTGGTCTACACTGACTGGCAGTGGCCCTCCAAGGTTCCTGGCTGGAGTCTTTTTTATCCCTACCTGGAGATGCTGCCAGGGATTGAACCGGGGACCTTCTGCATGCCAAGGAGATGTTCTACCACTGAGCTACATCCTCACCCCTCTCCCCCACCTCAAGCTCTATCGTCCACCCTGAATTTCCTGAGCGGAGAAGGAAAGAGCCCAACTCCTCATCTGCATGTATAGGGAAGAAGTCCATTCGGTTCAATCTGTGCCGAATTGACTGCAATCAATTCCTCTTTCTGCCCATGCAAGGCTACTGCTGTAAAATGCTGGGAAACTGATCAATGATGACCTTGAGAACAAGGGACTGAGAGACAAAGTGATGATGTGAAAGCAGCAGTGTGGAGAAAGAAGATTCCTCCCGGTATGTTTCCTTTCCTTTCTCAGTCCAAATCGACCACCCTAAGGTGTCCAGCAATAAGGTGAAGAGCAGATGTATGTGGACACCGTGACGTGACTCTTACGCATCGCAGGTGCAAAAACTGGAATCAGCTACAAAACAATTTTAAACAACAGCAACAACACAGCATTGTGGGCAGTTCATTATGCCTGCAAGAGAAAAGATCTAAGCACCGTTATCTTCTCCCTTGAGAATCTGAGGGGAATTTTTAGCAGAAAAAAGTGTGTGTGTGTGTGTGTGTGTGTGTGTGTGTGTGTGTGTGTGTGTGATGTATGTACTCATTTATTTACAAAATTTATATCCCACCCTTTAATTTAAAGCACTTTGAGGGCAGCTGACAGCAATAAACTCGAACAGCAATAAATAGCAATTAAAACAGACCAGCCACAATAGGACAAAATGAAGGCTCAAAATAGTCCCAAGGAAAATGCTTCTCATGACTGCTTAGAAAGCTAAGAGAATAATAAAGGCATTCACCTGGCAGCGGGAAGAAAACAACTTGTGAGGCCTGGGTCCCAGGGCATATGGGTAGTAAAAATATCATTTGCAGGAGGGGGGGCACTTTATTTTCTTTTTTAACAACCCAAAAGGAACACTAGAGCTATAATAACACATGTGGCAAACAGACCCAGTGAATGAAAACAAATTTTAAAAGAAAACAAAAAGAGAAAGGAAAATATTGGGGTTTCCCCCCCGCCCTGCACAGCCCTAGCAGCACCTGATGGTGCAGAGTTTGACACTGACTGACAGGTCGGGTTGTAACCTTTTTGCACCTACAGAAGACCAGATCCTCAAGAATTACAAAATACAAGCATTTCAAAATTACCCGTAGACCCCTGCCCCCATTTCTATAATACATTTTCACAAGGATTCAGTAAAAATCATGTGGCGGGGGGGGGCAGTACTCAGCATAGCTCTTTTCAAGAACTGTATTCTGACTCACCGGGAAGCATATTAAATCCTGCACAGCAAAAATTTACCACTGAGCACCTAGACCCACCCCACTGGCCACCGGGGGTCCGTAAGGACCAGTAGAATGTAGTGGTTAAGGTGTTGGATTAGGGCCGGGGAGACCAGAGCTCAAATCCCTGTTTAGCCATGAAACCCGCTGGGTAATTCTGGGCCAGCCACTTCTCTCTTGGCCTAACCTACCTCACGGGGTTGTGATACAAGGGGTGTGCACAGAACAGGAACGAGTGGTTCGGTTCGAGTCCTTACCGGATTCCTCTTTACAAGCAGGCCAATCAAGACAGTCAAAGTGGCTGAATCGGTTCAATTCGAACCAGGCCCAGTTCAGTTCAAACTGGCCTCTTTTGCGCGGCCAGTCCAGTTTGAGCTCGAACCAGTCGAACTGGGCTGGCTCGAATCGAACCAGGTTCCAAAGACCTCCAATTGTTGTGAGGATAAGCATAACCATGCATTCCTTGGAGGAAGAGTGGGCTAGAAATGGATAGATAGATAGACAGATAGATAGATAGATAGATGAGACCCAAAACTTGCTTATGTAGAAATAAGCTTAGCAAAATGGATATTTGTTAAATGAGTGCAACTTATCTTTAACCACATCACTATGCAGGCTTTTTAGTCATAATCACTCATCACTGTTTATAGACTGGTCCTTTATAATGTTGTCTAAGCCCTACTGTAAGGCCTGATGGAAACAGCATGGGGCCAGTAGCAAAAGCCGCCCAGTGAAGAAGGAAATCACCTGCCCCTCCTGAGTTCTTGCCCATGAAGCACTGCTTCTTCCCTGGAACAAGAGACCAAGCTCCTTCCACTTGAGGTCAAGCTCTGAGACCCTGCAATCCTCTCTGGTGTATGGGGGGGGCGGGCGGGCGGGAACCGGATACAAATTCTTGATTCGCTGGAGCACCAACACTCTTCCTTCCTTCCTTCCTTCCTTCCTTCCTTCCTTCCTTCCTTCCTTTCTCTATCAAATTTGTACACTGCCCCAAACTTTCATCTCTGAGCCCCTCTGGCCACCGCCTCAACCTGAGAAACCAGGGAGAGGGGTGAATCCAGAAGTACTCCCAGACTGCGAACTTGTTCCTTTTGGGGAAGTTTCATCCCATCTAGAACAGGCAGATCAAAATCTTCTCTAGAGTTCGCACCCTGCACAATAAGTACCTCCATCTTATCTGGATTCAGCTTCAGTCTATTCTCCTTCATCCAGCCCTTTACTGCTTCCAGGCATGCCATCTCCTGTAGAAGTTGACACAGAGAAGTAGATCTGGGTGTCATCAGCATACTGGTAACACCCAGCTCCAAATCCCCTGATGATCTCTCCCAGCGGTTTCATGTAGATCTTAAAAAGCATTGGAGAAAGTACAGAGCCTTGAGGGACACCATACGTAAGCTCAGATTTTGAAGAGCGACAATCTCCAATCGACACCATCTGGAATCTGTCCGAGAGGTAGGAGCGGAACCACTGTAAAACAGTGCCTCCCACCCCAACACCCTCAGACGTTCCAGGAGGATACTATGGTCGATAGTATCGAAAGCCGCCGAGAGATCCAAAACGACCAACAGAGTCACACTTCCTCTGTCAGCTGCCAATTGGAGATCATCCATCAGGCCGACCAAGGCAGTCCCCACCCCATAGCCCACCTGCTCTTGCCACTCTGTTATCCACAGCGAGTGGCACGTGAATCCCGCAGCTGCCGAGCCCCCTTTCTGCGTTGGAGCTCACAAAATGGGAGAAGCGGCAGGATCTTAAAATAAAGAAGCATCTGAGAGGGACGTGCCCCTACCTCTGGTAAATGCAATTTCGCTGCCTTAATGAAACACTAATTGGTAGGAAAATTCAGAAACCTCTTCAGTGCCATTCTAATTAAATTTCCCACTCCCCCATCCTCCATGACCCTGAGGAGGGGAAGGAAAAAAAAAAGATGAGTGCTCTTGGAACAAACGTGCTTAGGTCGGCCTGGCAGGGAGAAGCCGGAGGGCTAGGCACAAGATATTTCCCCTTCACCAGGGGGCTCTAGAAATAACATATGGCTGGAGGGATTCCCCTCGCACACCACCCCAGAAAATAAATAACAATCATGCCATGTGGAAAGCCCTGATGGGCCCAGAGCCATCCAGTGGCAATTAAAGCCTCGCGATGGTAAGAGCCATAAATAGACAAATATCATTAGAATATCATCATAATCATAAAGAGCAATATTAAGCAAGGGAACAAAGGATCCGCGGTGCACAAATGAAATCTTGGCCGAGCCCACCGCCTGAAGACACAGCGGGTGTGATGGAAGACAGTGGCCACGACAGAGGGCATTTTCTGACCAGCTGACCTTGACGAGTGAGCCAGTGTTCAGTGTGACTCCCCACACCTGCCGTCATTAACCTGACAAGAATCCATAGGGAGCTCAAAGGGCTTTGCAGACACTGCCTTGTGGTCACTAGAGATGCCCAAAGGGATGGGTGCTGGAGGGAGGTTTGGGGTGGGGATGGAATCCTGTGCATCCATGGGGGGCCCTTGAAAGTTAGACAGATTGTCCTCAGTGGAGGAGAACCGTCTCATCCATCCATCCATCCATCCATCCATCCATATTTATCTATGTAAACCGCATATTTGTAGTAGTAGAGCTTCCCTTTGTTCTTTTTGTTAGCAAAAGACACTGCACCTCTGTCATTCTCTCTCATTTCATTTACTTAATTTTTTTGCATTTCCATCCTGCCCAGTTCATGGTTATGTTTCTCCACACAATAACCCTGTGAGGTAGGTTAGGCCAACTGAGAGAAAATACAAATACGAATATAAATACGACGAATATTTATATACTGACTATATTTGTATATTCTGAAGATATATTAATATATTCAGCTGAGAGAAAAGTGACTGCCTCAGAGTCACCGAGTGTGCTTCATGGTTGAACGAGGATTTGAACTCAGGTCTCCCCAGTCCTAGTCCAGCCCTTTAACCACTACACCATGCTGGCTTCGATATGCTGCTTTTCTTGGCTTGATCCTGAATCCAGAACCCTTCCATTAGAAGCTGAGGTTGCAACGAGACAGGTTCTGGGTTGTAGAGAAGACCCTATAGCCCAGAACCTGAGTGACCCCCTCACTGCTGGGATCCCCAACAGCAGAACAAGGGGAGGCAAAACTGTGTCCTCAGCCTTCATCATCTGACTCAAAATTTGAGACCCTCAAGGGTCTGCCAGTCCAGGTGGAGGTCGCCTCGCCAGGTGTTTCCAGAGCCAGTGCTTGGGAAATTGCTCAAAACTCCTTTACATCTTTAAGGCAAGGCAGACAGGGTTGCTGAACCCTGGAGAGCTCTCAGTGAACAACTTGTACAACAACATAGTGAACAACATGGCTGCTTTATACCGAGTCCACCTGACTTAGTATTGTCCACACTGACCGGCAGCAGCTGTCCAAGGTTTCAGACAAGGCTCTTTCCCAGCCCTTTCTGGAGAGGCTGCCAGGGATTGAACCTGGGACCTTCTGCATGCAAAACGGATGCTCTGCAAATGAGCTACTGCTTCGTCCCCTCAGGGGAATATCTTACCACAGGCTGTGCTCACATGTAGTGTGCCATCCAAATGAAAACCAGGACAGCTTAGGAAAGGGGACAATGCATGCTTGCTATCCCAAGGCCAGTTCTCCATCCCAACCAAGGCAAGAAGTGGAATGAGGTCTTAAATACTTCCAGACTCCACCTACCACTCCCAGGCTCTGGCTCCCCGGCTGGAGAGGAGAGAGATTTAAAGGGGACGCCTCTGGGCTGGAGTCCAGATCTCCTTTGCTCCATCAAGTTCCTGCTGACCTGCTCTCTCAGCCCTGGTGTGTGAAAAAGTACTCCCTCTTGCTTGTCCTAAATTTCCCGACCTTCAGTTTCACGGGATGACCCCTGGTTCTAGTGTTGTGAGAGATGGTGAAAAATTTCTCTCTGTCCACTCTCTCCACGCCATGCATAATTTTATACGCCCCGATCATGTCTCCCCTTAGTTGCCTCTTTTCCAAGGTAAAGAGCCCCAGATGCTGTAGCCTATCCTCTTAAGAAAGGTGCTCCAGACCCCTGATCATCGTGGTTGCCCTTTTCTGCACCTTTTCCAATTCTACAATATCCTTCTTAAGATATGGTGACTAAAACTGTACACAGTACTCCAGGTGTGTCCACACACCATAGGGCATTATAATACTGGCATTTTTATTTTCAAACCCCTTCCTAATGATCTCTAGCATGGAATTGGCCTTTTTCACAGCTGCCACGTACTGAGTCGATACTTTCAGTGAGCTGTCCAGTCCACCACGACCCCAAGATCTCTCTCCTGGTCAGGCACCAACTACTCAGATCCCATTAGTGTATATGTGAAGTTGGTTTTTTTTGCCCCAATATGCATCGCTTTACACTTGCTTACATTGAACCGCATTTGCCGTTTTGTTGCCTACCCCCCCAGTTTGGAGAAATCCTTTTGGAGCTCCTCACAATCTGTTGTGGATTTCACTACCCTAAAGACGTTGGGAAGCAGGCTGATCTAAATAGGGTTGCCACAAATTGTTTGCAGGTGTCCATGATTGTCTCTCAACTTGATGTTTGAAAGAGGGAGAAAACTTCCTTCAAATTGGTTAGTTACATTTTCCGGGGGGGGGGGGGAATCAATGCTCAGTTTGAGATCACTTGACAGTCTTTTCCCCATAGCAATTCTCATCAGGCTATATGTCCCCCTGCCCCCGCTTCCCTATCCTTTTTGTTCCTGATGTTTAGTGAGATCTGTTTAACTCACGAGAATGAAAGATCTTATATTTCCAATAGAGCTGGACATGTTATGATCCTTATGGACCAAACCAGAACATCTCCAGAATGGTATTCAAAGAAATCAGAGGAGTATTTTTTTGTTTCCTCCCAAGGAGGAAATGAAACCCCAAGAGAATACTGGTATTCTTCCCAATGACAAATGACAGTTTTTTCAGATGGTTTTCCTACACACCCCAGAGAGCTTGTCCACTGCACTGAACTCCTTGGGGGAAATTGTACCATGGTGGAAATTACACTACTGACAATATTCCTTAGCTACAAAAGCTTATCAAAGCAAACGTTAGGCACATCTGCATGCCAATCAGATGTCAGATTGCAATTAGAAGTGCTTTAGGTTGTGAGGTCAGATGGGATGAGATCATGAATATCAAACCGAATAGGACTTGAACCGGGGCGGGGGGGCGTGCGGGGGGAGAGAGAACACAAGAACAGCCCTGCTGGATCGTGCCCAAGGCCTATCTAGTTCAGCACCTTGTTTCCCACAGTGGTCCACCAGATGCCTCTAGGAAGCCCACAGGCAAGAGATGAAGGCATGCCCTCTCTGCTGCTGTTGCTCTCCTGGAACTGATATTTAGAGGCATCTTGCCTCTGAGGCTGGAGGTGGCCCACTATACTAGTAGCCATTGATAGAACGGTCCTCCATGAATTTATCTAAGCCTGGAGAATTCCACAGATTAATTATATGCGGTCCTTCCTTTTGTCGGTCCGAGATTTCCTGACCGTCAGTTGTGTGGGATGGCCCATGGTTCTAGTGGTGTGAGAGAGGGAGCAAAATTTCTCCTTCTCCACACTCTCCACACCGTGCATAATTTTATAGGCCTCTGTCTTGTATCCCCTTAGTGACTTTTCTCTAAACTAAACTAAAATAAAGATGGGGGCGTTTCTAGAAGAGGCCCCAAACCACAGGGAAAGGGTGCATTGATGTGAATTATTTGAGTTAACAGGGATATGTTGGGTTGACTGTGCCACAGGTAGTTTGGAACACAACGTCCTTCCTGGACAGCATGGCGACAGATCCATGGTGACTCTGGATGCAGTCTTTGTTGTCAGCATCACCCTTTACCAAAGGTAGCCTGTCAGCATTAAGCCACTAAATGTCTTTGCAAATTGCCTTTCCTGCTGTGCATAATTACCTTAATTAAAACCCCACCTCAGTCTCTTGGATGCAAAAGGTTCGGGTAATTGCCGTGTTTGTTTTAATGATCTGGTTAGCAGCAGGATCTCAGAGTCCTCTGGCCCCTTGTATGCAGATGGCCTGCACTCCCCGGTTAATCAAACCAGAGAGAGACAAAGCCAGCTCTTGGAAAGCATGGTTCTTGGGGAGTTCATGTCCTGCTGAAGCTGACCTGATCTTTGGAAAAGGTGGATGCTCTTTGTCTCGTTTTCATCCTGCTTTCCTCCAAGATGCTCAGAGTAGCATGCATGATTCTCTCCCTTCCTCACATATTATCTTCACAACAACCTTGCAAGGGAGGCTAGACTGAGAGGGAGTGGAGTGGCTGGCCCATGGACACCTAGAGAGTTTCATGGCTGAGCAGAGATTATCCAAATGGATCTGCAGCGGCCAGCAGACTCAGGGAGGATTCCCATAATGCAATTCCCCTAATAGTGCAGTGCATTACTGGAGCTCCAGGGAGTGGAGCAATGTGTCCCACCACCTCAACCCTCGGAGTAGCAGCGTCACCCGGTGCTTGTCAGGGCAGGCGATATGCCCACCCAAGGAGAGGGGACTACTCATGTGCAGGGAGGTAAGCTCTTCAGGGCTTCCACCCCATGAACCCTATTGCCCTTTCTTACCTGACGTGAGAAAGGGCTCACTGCGTTTCCATAAATGCAATTGAATGTGTTGTTTTATCTGCTGGCCATAATACAGGCTGATGGATGGCATGCCATTGACTTCACTTCTGGCTTTCCCCAACATTTTAAACCATCGCCACATTGGCTGACTTCTCAGTCCCCTTCAACATGTTTGCAATTATGCCTTCAAACTGCGAGACTTATCATAGGAACATAGGAAGCTGCCATATAAGGAGTCAGACCTTTGGTCCATCTAGCTCAGTATTGTCTTCACAGACTGGCAGTGGCTTCTCCGAGGTTGCAGGCAGCGATCTCTCTCAGCCCTATCCTGGAGATGCTGCCAGGGAGGGAGCTTGGAACCTTCTGCATGCAAGTATGCAGGTGTTCTTCCCAGAGTGGCCCCATCTCCTAAGGGGAAGATCTTCCAGTGCTCACATACGTGGTCTCCCATTCAACTTCAAACTAGTGTGGACCCTGCTTAGCAAAGGGGACAAATCATGCTCACTACCACCAGACCAGCTCTCCTCCGCTTCTCCTCTGGCTCATCTCGCCCACGCCAGCAGCACCGCCAATCTCCACCCCATGGTTCTGCCTTTCCCCCGACGCCCCGGAGGTCACCTGCAAAGGCCTCTGCTGTTGACTTGTTCAAAGTGAGAGGAGCCATGCTCTCCTTTCCATGTGGGCATTACATCTTTCGGAGCAGGCCTCCCACTTTGGCCTCGAGCTAATCAGGAGGACCAGCGTGGCCATTGGGGAGGGCTGACCAGGAGCAAAGTTCAAGCCGTTCTCTCCTTGTCGGGAGGCTTGGACACTCCCTCTGTGGCCTTCAATGGCAAGCATTTCATTATCAGTCCTTCATCTTGGCTGGTCGGGCGGCAGTTTTGCCTCCAGGCTGGGAGAGAGTTTTCAACTTGGGTTTAAATCTTTTCTTCTTCTTCTTCCTCTTAACAGGTTCCATGCCTGTCATAAGCAAGGTATCTTAGCAGGTTGAGCTGTTGCATAATGGAAGAGATCGAGAAGGAGGAGGAAGAAGGGAGGGAGGTTAGGGAAGATGTGACTCCCCAGTCCAGTCCAGTGATTATATGCAGAGAGCTCTTCATCTCCCGTCCCTCCAAACGGTCCCGGTAGCAATTTGTGGTGGGGAATCCACAAAATAGCTCATTATGACTGCCGGGATCAAACCCCGTCTAGTCACCAGTTTATAAACTGCATTTCAGACACGGAACATGAGCACTGATTGGAAATCTGAGGCCATTTCCATGTATCCCCAGGCCAGGCTGTTTAATTTAAAATACATACAGTCAACCGACCCAAGGGTCCTGCCTAGGCAGCCTCTCTTCAAATGCAGCTCTTCGCAGGTGCTGGCCAAGACTGATTTATTTAAAAATCTAATAAGGTGATTTCCATGGTCGCAGGAAGCCAGTGCAGCCCTGGTATCTGAACTGGCCAGATGGAGAGGAAGGAGCCAGGGTCAGGCCTCCGATCAGCCTCCGAGAGCAGAGAAAGGGCTGTGTTTTGATATGCCGTGACCCCCAAGCAGCTGGCCAGGGTGGCAGTTTTGCTGAAACAGCAAACCGGAGGAACCTTCCTTGATCGGTGCTGCTCTGAAGAGCGGCTGCTTCCTCTGGCAAGTAGACCTATAACCCATCCAGATCTTCAGAAACAAGCCCCAACAGTACTCAACTCAACTTCCTCCTTGCCCAGCGAGAGTGGTGGTGGTGGTGGGGTTGTGCCATACTGAAGGGGGCAGTGCACAATGGGCAGTCCTATGTATCCAGCTTTGGCACTTCAAAACCCATTATGCAGTGAGATTGTGAGTGAAACATAAAATACAAGGTGCTGGTTATAGCCTATAAAGCCCTAAACAGCTTAGGCCCTGGGTACTGAAGAGAACGTTTTCTTCGCCATGAACCCCACTGCCCATTGAGATCACCTGGAGAGGTTCATCTGTGGTTGCTTGCCACTGGCTCCTCTGGTGGCTACTCAGAGACAGGTCTTCACCATTGCTGCCTCAAGGTTTTGGAACACGCTCCCTGCTGAAATCAGAGCCTCCCCATCTCTGACAACGTTTTAAAAGTCCTTAAAGATGCATCTGTTCACCTAGGCTTTTAAGTAAATACTGTTTTAATAGTTCTAACGTTGTTTTAAAGTTCTAAATTGTTGTAACATTTTAACTTTTTCCCCCTGTTGTAATTTGTATTGTTTTATTGTAAACCACCCAGAGATGCAAGTTTTGGGCAACATAAAAATATGGCAAAAATGAATGAATGAATGAATGAATGAATGAATGAATGAATGAATGAAATGATAGCCAGCCAGCCAGCCAGCCACCTGGCAGGAATGCAAGCCAGTCAGCAAAGCTGAGGTCCCATTGGGGTTTCCAGAGGCTGGGACCCCATTGGGGTTCCACTAGCTAAAGAGCAGTTCTGGAAGCAGGCCTTGTGCTGGCAAGTATGAATTGTCCCCTTGGCTAAGCCTGGTCTAGCATTCCTCAGGGTCTGTCTTAGATGTGAGCAGTTGGCTCAGGTGTCATGATGATCCCCATCTTATTGTCCCTCATGTATAAATCAGGCTGGGTCTTGTGGGCTTCAGGGGATAGGAACATAGGAACACAGGATGCTGCCATATACTGAGTCAGACCATTAGTCCATCTAGCTCAGTATTGTCTTCACAGACTGGCAGCGGCTTCTCCAAGGTTGCAGGCAGGAATCTCTCTCAGCCCTATCTTGGAGATGCTGCCAGGGAGGGGACTTGAAACCTTCTGCTCTTCCCAGAGCGGCTCCATTATCTCCTGAGGGGAATCTCTTGCAGTGCTCACCCTTCTAGTCTCCCTTTCATATGCAACCAGGGTAGACCCTGCTTAGCTAAGGGAACAAGTCATGCTTGCTACCACCAGACCAGCTCATCTCTCGATCTGAGAAGATGGAATAGCTGGCCCATTAGGCAAGGAGTCCCTCCCTCTGCCAGCACCTCACCTTTTCATAGGTCTGTGGTGAAGCTGTTTCTGCATTTACCCAGCTGTCAGGCATCCTGAGGGGATCAATACATTACTGCTGATCTAGTGGTGCCCTGTTGCCTCAAGCAAAGTGCAAATGCAGACGGGGAGTGTAAAGAAATGTGCCATATGACTCGGTCATGATAGGGGCCCCGTTTTTATGCAAAATGCTCTCCCGCCACCCACCGGAGAAGCAGGATCCCTGCTTGTGCTCTTCCTGCAGAAAATGCAAAGAGCAGCAGTCTTTATATTCTTTAAGGTCGCAAATGCCACCTGAACAGAGACCGTCTACAGCGCTCCCTTACAGTGTTCCCTCTAACAAGGATTCCCAGATGTTGTTGACTACAACTCCCAGAATCCCCAGCTGCAATGGCTTTTGCTAGGGGGTTATGGGAGTTGTAGTCAACAATGTCTGGGAATCCCTGTTAGAGGGAGCACTGCTCCCTTACCAGGCCTTCAAGACAACCATCTATGATGCCTCCCATTCTAATAGCAAGAGCTTAGCAAATACACTTGATGGAGGAGGAGGTCCCGTGGACCCACTGCGAAGGAAGTAGGAGAAGTTCTAATCACATCCTGTTCCCCTTTCTCTCTCTCTCTTCGTTAGGCCTGTGCCAAACAAGACAGATCAATTTCACAGTGAACTGTGGTTTTTCCTTCCCCGGGGGTGCATTGTTCTTTCAGAGAAAACTTTACACTTCCTGGAATGAGACTTTTCATTGCAAAATAAATTAAAAACAAAACAAAACAAAAAACAAAACAAAACAAAACCCAAAGCAAATTACACTGAAAGTTGGCACAGTCTAGAGATTAGAGAACAGACTGTGCCACCTTTCAGTGGGACAAAACTGGCAAAAGGGAGTTGAAATAGAAACCTCACAAACTCAAGGAATGGTGTGAAATTTAAGAAGCGAAGATATGGAGAAAGCCCAGTCTTGGGTCACCACCAAATGAGCTGGTGGCAATTATAACCGGACCGTAACAGGTGGCAGGGTTTATGACAAAGGACACACTCTCTCAAATAGCCTGGACCCAAGCCATTAAGGGCTTTATAGGTAATAACCAGCACTTTGTATTTCACCTGGAAACATATTGGCAGCCAGTGCAGTTCTTTTAGAACCGGTGTTAGGTGGTCCCCTTCATATTGTCCCAGAGATCAGTATCCTTGACAGATGGCCGTCCATCCCCTCTTTGAAAATCTCCAGTGAAGAAGAGCCCACCACTGCCAGAGGGAGACCGTTCCACTATCAAACAGCTCTTTCAGTTAGGAGATTCCACCTGATGTCCAGGCTAAATCTGCTCCCTTGATGTTTTTACTCCTGCTCCCAGTCTTTCTCTCAAGAGCAACAGAGAGCACGTCCATTCCTTCTTCTACATGACAGCCCTTCAGATATTTGAAGAAGGCGATCATTTCTCACCTTAGTCTTCTCTTCCCCAAGCTGAACTCCATGGACTTCATGGCCAACCTTTGATCACCGCCATGGCAAAAGCAAATACCGGATTTCAGAGGTGAAGCAGGTGTCTTCCACGACCTGGCCAGCTTAGGTTTGGTCCCGGACACACTCTGCCATCTTTTAAAATTATATACATCTCATACAACCGAATGATCAATAAAACAGCTCTATAAAACTCTGACCTGAAGCATAATGATCATCTCAATAGTAGTCATAACATGCTTATCACAACAGAATAACATATAAATATCAAATACATAAAATCCTAGTTACTATCTAGTTTGTGACATAATCTATAAATGTGGACCATATTTCATTATAATTCCTTGTCCTCTTTCTTCTCTTAGATGCTATCAATTCATTTATCACTAGCTCAGCAACTTGCACAAACCACACATAAACTTCCAGAGTATTTATATCCTGCGTGCTTTCTAAACCCATCCGCTTTACAACCAGTAAGGCTCATACAAAGAAGATCTTCCAGCAGCTAGTTCAAGAGCCTGTGCTGGAGAACTCTACTGAAATTAATTCCTACTGTGTTGGTGTAGAGAGTAATAAAATAATTAGGGCTGATATGAAAGTTGTCTGGCAAGAATTTTGGACACAAAATTGACTACAATTTTGAGATAAATTAACAATGCGAGGAGAGCTGGTCTGGTGGTAGCAAGCATGACTTGTCCCCTTAGCTAAGCAGGATCTGCCCCGGTTGCATATGAAAGGGAGACTAGAAGGGTGAGCACTGCAAGAGATTCCCCTCAGGAGATAATGCAGCCGCTCTGGGAAGAGCAGAAGGTTTCAAGTCCCCTCCCTGGCAGCATCTCCAAGATAGGGATGAGAGAGATTCCTTCACCTTGGAGAAGCCGTTGCCAGTCTGTGAAGACAATACTGAGCTAGATGGACCAATGGTCTGACTCAGTATATGGCAGCATCCTGTGTTCCTATGTTCCTATCCCCTGAAGCCCACAAGACCCAGCCTGATTTATACATGAGGGACAATAAGATGGGGATCATCATGACACCTGAGCCAACTGCTCACATCTAAGACAGACCCTAAGGAATGCTAGACCAGGCTTAGCAAAGGGGACAATTCATACTTGCCAGCACAAGGCCTGCTTCCAGAACTGCTCTTTAGCTAGTGGAACCCCAATGGGGTCCCAGCCTCTGGAAACCCCAATGGGACCTCAGCTTTGCTGACTGGCTTGCATTCCTGCCAGGTGACTGGCTGGCTGGCTGGCTATCATTTAATTCATTCATTCATTCATTCATTCATTTTTGCCATATTTAGCTAAGCAGGATCTGCCCCGGTTGCATATGAATGGGAGACTAGAAGTGTGAGGGCTGTAAGATATTCCCCTCAGGGGATGGAGCCGCTCTGGGAAGAGCAGAAGGTTCCAAGTTCCCTCCCTGGTTTCTCAAAGATAGGGCTGAAAGAAATTCCTGCCTGCAACCTTGGAGGAGCTGTTGCCAGTCTGTGTAGACAATACTGAGCTAGATGGACCTATGGTCTGATTCAGTATATGGCAGCTTCCTATGTTCCTATGATGGAGGGTGAAAATTGTTCTCTCTCATGTAGGCCATTGTGAGCATGGGGGTCAAAAGTTGTAGAAAGCTAGAGGAGAGGATACAACTCAAGACTTGGGGATGCTGATGAAAGTGTCACCATCCAAAATTTATCCGTACCTGTTAAGGGTCCAAACTGATTTCATCTTGTTTGTAGAGTGTCACTCATTCATATTATTATTATTATTTCTTGTTTACACAGTCAGGTGTTATTGACTGGTTTGTTTTATCCAGATATCGAGTCCTTCCCAAGGACCTGGGATGCCTGAATTTTATTGGTGTTTGTGTTTTTGTTATTATTATTATTAGTGGGGGAGAGCTGGACTTGTGATAAAGTAGAGTAAAGTGTGTCGTTGATTTGGTGTTGACTCCTGGTGCCCACAGAGGCCTGTGGTTGTCTTTGGTAGAATAGAGGAGGGGTTTACCATTGCCTCCTCCGTCACAGCATGATATGATACCTTTCAGCATCTCCCTATATTGCTGCTGCCTGATATAGGTGTTCCCCATAGTCTGGGAAACTTACCAGCGGGGATTCAAACTGGCAACCTCTTGCTCCCTAGGCAAGTTACTTCCCCACTGCACCATTAGGTAGAGTATATAAATATCCATCATATATGTATTTGTAAAGTGATATATAAATACTTTTTGTTGTAGTTGTACACAGTTTGGATGCAAATGTCTGGTGGGACCAAAAGCAGTAGCAAGGTTACCCTTCTCGACAGTGGCTTAAGGGATGTTCCCTGGGGTAAAAGTTCAGGATGGATCTGTAAGTTGGGACAGATCCAAGATTTAATGGAAATCCCATGCGTGTCTGGTCCCTTCATGTTCCTGTCAAAGATGGATCCTTCATGCTCTTTAAACCTACAGAAAAAGATGAAGGGCCCCAGTATCTTTTCCCACACACTTGGGAGAGTAAGTGGGAGGTCATTGTCAATGGACAAATGGTTGGAAGGGAAAGGGTGAAGCAACCCACTCCATTGTCTTTCCCACACCTGACCTCCAAGACTTCATTGCACCTTTTAAACAAACCAAGCTATAGTTTAGGAAAAAATGCGACTAAAGGGAGATACGGCAGGGGTTTATGAACTGTTGTATGGTGTATGGAAGGAGTGGCTAGAGATAAATTTTCCTCCGTCTCTCACAACGCTAGAACCAGGGGTCATCCCATAAATCTGATTGCCAGGAAATTTAGGACTGACAAAAGGAAGTGCTTTTTCACACAGCGCATCATTAATCTATGAACTTCTCTGGCACGGGATGTGGTGATGGCATTGGCCACTAGCTTGGATGGCTTCAAAAGGGACTTAGACAAATTCACGACAGAGGACAAGTCTCTCAATGGCTACTAGTCTGGTGGCTGTGGGCCACCTCCAGCCTCAGAGGCACGATGCCAGCTGCAGGGGAGCAACAGCAAGAGAGAGGGCATGCCCTCCCCTCTTGCCTATGGGCAGTTAGTTAGTTAGCTATAAGTTTATTCGGTCATTGACCAGCAAACATTTACAATAAACCAGTACGTATTTTACAAATAATATAACAAAACTTGGCCATAACAGAAATAATATCAGTGTCCTCATTAATTAAAAGATAATTTAAATAAAATTCATCAGACCGGCCAGGCAAATTGTCTAACATAGGAGATAAAAGTCTTAAACGGGGTTCCCTATAAAAATCACAATAAAGAATAACGTGTGAGGTGGATTCTATAACCCCTTTGCCACATGGGCAAAGACATAAAAACAGCGGAACTCCCTTGAACCTGCCATCCAATACTGCTGTAGGAAGAACATTTAAACGTGCTAAAGTGAGGGCTTGTCTAAATTTAGGGACAAGCACCACATCAAAATATTTAGCTGGTTTAAGATTAATAGCTTGACTCCCTAAGTATAAACCCTGCTTGAGCCATGCACCTTCTTGTTGAATTCTTGTTGAACTTCTATATCCAGGACACGTTGCTTAATTAACTATGCCAATGGGCATCTCAGAGGCATCTGGTGGGCCACTGTGGGAAACAGGATGCTGGACTAGAGAGGCCTTGGACCTCATCCAGCAGCGGGGCTGTTCCTATGTCATGTGTTTTCCACATAATGCTGGTCTGGGCCCTTGATTCTGCAGTTTTCCCTTTCCCCAGATGTCACTGGGCTTCAAGCAGCAAAACTAAATCCGGTGCTTGCCAGAATACATGTGGCAGCCATAGTAAGAGGCCTTTAATGAGAGCTGAGCCAACCAGAACATGCTTTCCCTCTGATGAACAAACACTTAAATTTTCTCACAGTGATCTTCGGTGCTCCTTCCAAATTTCCTTTTGCTGGAACCTGCTATATCAACATCCCTGTAGGCTCCCAAAGGGCTCACAATGTAAAGAAACACAAGAGAGACACCAGCAACCATCACTGGAGGGATGCTGTGCTGGGGATGGATAGGGCCAGTTGCTCTCCCCCTGCTCAATAAAGAGAACCACCACCTTTAAGAAGTGCCTCTGCTCAGTTAGCTGAGGACATCCAATCCAGACTGGATGCCATAATCCATCATGGAGCTTGAATAGAGAAGAATCGATTCATCCTACACTCTCCACAAAGTCTTTTAAAATCCCTACCCATTTAAAACAAAAACAAAAAAACACCAAAGCGATCTTTGCTTTTTAATAGTTCCTGAGCAGACAGCTTCCCTGATTGTTCTGAATTACCTGTCCGTATGCATATCTTGAAGAGCTTCAAGCTTGATTGGGGTATGAGCTTCTGTTACAATGGTGCCTCCTTCTCCTCTAGAGGATGGAAGTTGGATGTCTTCATCAGTGAGCAAAATCTTGTAATTATCTGTTCAAACTTGGAGGGCTCCAGGCCTATGTTGAAGGGCCTTTGGTGAGGGCAGGAGGGAATCCTACAGCAGCTGTTTTGTCTGGGAGATAAAGATCCTCCCTGAGGCACAGTGGAAAGGACTGATCTGTAGCCGGGATGACAGCAAACTCAAATTCCCTTGAAACTAAATATTTCATCTTCATAAAATAAACATAGATCTTCTACCCATGAAATATACATAAAAATGTTTAAACATGTTAATTATTAAACCAATATTGATTCATATTGGATGAAGCGCTAAAGAGGAACGAGGGAAAGGGATGGGCTTAGAAGTGTCTAATGTATTTAATATCGTCTCCTCCATTGCCTGGTTTCAATATTCATCAAATCAAACCACCAATAATCATAAAAACGACACGGTGTATTTATGGGCTCGAGTCGATGAGTGTCGAGTCAGTGCGAAGGGATCAAAGGGAAAGCCATATTAAGATGTAAGGGATGGGTTTGGTTTTGTTCTACCTGACAGTTCAGAAGTAAAGCCGAGGACAGGGCAGAAGAAGCTGGTAAACAGCGTGGGGTACACGCTATTGCATTATTCTTAAACAGCAACAGCTTGGGGGTGTTTGAGGAAGATCTGAGGAGGCCTTTGTGATGGAGGAGAAGGGCCTTAGTTCAGTGGGGTAAAACACGTGCTTTGCGGGCTGAAATTCTCAGGTTCAGATCCTGAAATCTCCAGTTAAAAAGACTTTAGTTAGCAAAGCCACATATGAGGCTTCATCAATCCCCGGGGTGTGATCTGGAATGTCTCCCAGGGAGCTGCTATAGCTTGGAGCACCTGCTTAGCCCACAGAAGATCCCAGGTTCAATGCCTGGAATCTCCGGGTAGAGCTGGGGGAAACGCTGCTGGTCTGTATAGACATTGAGCAAGGTGGACCAATGGGCTGATGCATTGGACGGTAGCTCCATTTGATAAGAACATAAGGACAGCCCTTCTGGATCGGGCCCATCTAGTCCAGCATCCTGCTTCACTCAGGGGCCCACCAGATTCCTCTGGGAAACCCACAGGATGCTGCACAGCTAGAGGTATTTTACTTAAATACTGTTTTATTATTTAAAACGTTGGTCTGGCTTTTCTTACAAGAACACAAAGCTATCATAAATAATAATAGCAAAATATTTCCCCCCCAAAAAACCATCAACACAGAAAACTCTTAACCACTCAAATAATAACTATAAGTGCCTTTAGATGAGTCACTGGTGTGTGTAGTGGTTAGAGTGCTGGACTGAGACCAGGGAGGTCTAGGTTCAATATTTATATACCATGGTTCAACATAAAGGTTCTCAAAGTGGTTTCCATATGCAATCTACTGCTTAGCTTGTCCTATTTCCTTTTGCTCGGTGTCAGATTTCCCACAAAAGAACCTGTTTCCTCTCTGCAGTTTTACATCCCCTACTGGGAGGGAGGGAGGGAAGGAGAGAGGGGGAGAGAGAGGGGCAAGAATGTGTGTGTGTGTGAGGGGGGGGGAGGGAGGGGGAGACACAGAGAGAGGGAAGGAGAGAGAGAAAGGGGGAAAGGGGAGAGAGAGATACCAGAGATTGAACCTGGGACCTTCTGCATGGAGAACCTGTGGCCCTCTCCTGCATGGTACTGCCTCCCACCATCTTTAACTTTGGACCCCTGGACCCTTTCTCCATGGAAGATGGACCAACTGATAAGAGAGGCAGCCAGCAAGAAGCGGGACAGGCATGGGGCAGATACATTTCTGGGCTGGGCTGCACCGCCCTCTCTATGGTTTGGGAGGCAGTCACAGCACGGAACCCAGGTTACGATGGCAGCAGGATTTGGACGACATGATGCCATGTGTTGAAACCGTGGGTCAGTTCAGCAATGAAACTGTGGTTCCACACATTCGGACAACCACCAAATCAAACTTCTGGCTCCTTGGCCTCCGATGTGGCGTTATGTGCAAAGGTGGCCATTGACCTTACTGCAATCTGGGTGAAAAATCCATTGGAAATGCAGCTCAGATAATAAATACACTCAACTCCATTCTGGGCTGTCCCCACCTTCTCTCTTTCTCAAAATATCTACCTTCCAGTAGCTGTAAAGAGGGTCTGAACTGGAGAAATCCTCCTTGGACCTTCATCAAGTCCTCAAGCCTTATCTACGGGAACCTTCCATCCCAAAGAACCCAGGAGCGATAATATACCAGGAATTCCGGGTTCTTCTACTAAAGGAGGACTATTCTGTCTGGAGCATCATTCCAAAAGTGGGGAGAAAAGAAATCTTTTGCGTCTGCAATGATACACTACGCAGTGTATGTAATTTTCCCTTTAATGTGAGATTGCAAAGCATACATTAAATGGGATTTGATCATTAAAAACGTATTTGTGGGGCTTTTCAATGTCTCCATCAGTGATACATAACCCATATGTAGTCATTAAGTCCCCAGCAAACAAATTGGAAATAATAATCAGCATTGGGTTGTTGGTTAATTTGATTCTGATGCTTGCTGCAATGAAATAAAAAGGTTTCTCTCCCCCAATCTCTTTTTGGAAAATGGAAGGCATCTCCTCACCTCTCCATGCTTCTGCCCAAGGAGTCCTGAAGCAATTCACCTGTTAGGAATTCTGCTTGAGACCAGTTAGAAGAAGGTGTCCAGTGCTAAGATCTCTCCCCAAGTGCTGATGATGTATTCAGGCCCGCTGATTCATGTATTTCTGGGTTTAGTTTTGCCGACACACATTCATATTTAATAATATAAATAGGGTTTTCCCACATCCTCTTTCCCAACCCAGTGCTTCACAAGCAGGATATGGAGGGAGGGGCATAGCTATAATTGAGTGGGTGGGTTCAAAGAACCTACCCCCCACAGCTCCAACCCTCACTCCAGGGGGCCACCGGAGAGAGGGGCGAACACAGCCCCCCTCTCCTAGCTACGCCCCTGGATGGAGGTATGGACCCTCCCCCGTTTTCTTTCAACTTATTCCTACCCCTCACTGCTGGACCCATGTGGTGCTGGCCCTGGACCTGAAAAGGATAAATAAATCATAGGTGTATAGGAACATGAGATGCTGCCTTTACTGAGCCAGGCCACTGGTCTACCTAGCCAGTGGCCTGACTCAATAGAGGAGAGCTGGTCTTGTGGTCGCAAGCATGACTAGTCCCCTTAGCTAAGCAGGGTCCACCCTGGTTGCATATGAATGGGAGACTAGAAGTGTGAGCTCTGTAAGATATTCTCCTCAGGGGATGGGGCTGTTCTGGGAAGAGCATCTAGGTCCCAAGTCCCCTCCCTGGCAGCATCTCCAAGATAGGGCTGAGAGAGACTCCTGCCTGCAACCTTGGAGAAGACGCTGCCAGTCTGTGGAGACAATACTGAGCTAGATAGACCAATGGTCTGACTCAGTATACTGTATGGCAGCTTCCTTTGTTCCTAGCCCAGTAGTGTCTACTCTGACAGGCAGTGGCACTCAAGGATTCTGGCTGGAGTATCTCCCAGCCCTACCTAGAGATGCCAAGGAGTGAACCTGGAACCGCAGCGGCTCTTCCACTGAGTGATGGCCCCATTGCTTAAGAATATCTCCCAGTGCCCACATGTAGTCACCCATCCAAATGCAAACCAAGGCAGACTCTGCTTATCAAATGGGACAGTTCACACTCGCTACCACAAGACCAGCTCTCCTCCTCCATTGTAACTCCTATGGATAGGGTTGCTATCTTTGACTAGGTGGCTGGGGTTGCCATCTTTGACTGAAGCAATTCCTGGAGATTTGCTTCCCAGTATTTCTTCCCCAGGGTTCTACGCAGTATCAAGTCACTGATACCGGTACTGATTTCTGGAGGGCCACACCTGGGGGGTTGGCAAGTCTAATATCATTTGTCATAAACATTGACGCCTCTAGCCACAGAGGCAAGATGTCTCTGGATCCCAGTTGCAGGGGAGCAACAGCAGGAGAGAGCATGCCCTCAACTCCTGCCTGTGGGCTTCCCAGAGACATCTGATGGGCCATGGTGGGAAACAGGAGGCTGGACTAGATGGGCCTTCTTGGGCCTGATCCAGCAGGGCTGTTCTTATATTCTTATTTTTAAAACGGCTTCCATGAACCCTTGCCAGATATCCCAGGACCTTCAGGCTTATTGGCCATTTTATGGAGAGAGAGAGAGAGAGAGAGAGAGAGAGAGAATGTGTTTGTATTTTCCCCGCCTCAAGTGGCCCCTGTGCTTGAAAGAGTTGCGGAGAAGGAGGAATTTTCCAAGTTGGGCCTTTTCCCATCATAGGGTTCTGCTGTTGAGAGAAGCTGCACCTGGCAGAATTTCTCCTTGAATGGGCCTCTTAAAAGTTCAGAAGGCTCCTCAGGCTTGGATATTTTCCTATCTATCTATCTATCTATCTATCTATCTATCTATCTATCTATCTATCTACTTAATATATAGGGTTTCCATGTCTGAATGAAGCTATTCCAGGAGATCTATTTCCCCCAGTATTCCTTTCATGATAGGACCCTTTTCAACCTCCAGGCTAGCTTTCAAGAATCAGCTGGAGAGTGATGCCAATTTCTGGAGACTCCTGGCTCAGCCTGGAAGGTTGTCAACTCTCTTGGGGACACACCCATGTTCTGGAAATAGAAAGCATCTGGGCAGTTCCTATCAATCTATTTTTAAAGAAGCCGTTGGTGCAAAACTACGTCCGTCCAAACTTTCGACCCAGCACCTGGAATATTATTGTCAGTTGGCTAATGCCGGATGATTTACGTTATGAAAGCCATCTTGAAAGTGTTTATGTGAAAGGTAGGGTATACGGTGAAATAGATTTCCACCTTAACATGGTATGACAAAGTGTTTACAAGATTGATTCTGAATCCGGAAGTCCACATTCAGAGCTCAACTCATAAGGTCAGGTTAGGAAAGGTGTGCTCTCTCAGTTCCAGATTCATAAGAACATAAAGAGCCTTGCTGGATCGGGCCCAAGGCATATCTAATCCAGCATCCTGTTTCCTGCAGTGGCTCACCAGATAGGAATATAGGAAGCTGCCTTATACCAAGGCAATCCATTGGTCCGTCTAGTTCATTATTACCTACACTGACTGGCAGCAGCTCTCTTAGGTTTCCAGCAGGAGTCTCTCCCAGCCCTGCCTGGAGATGCTGCCAGGGAGTGAACATGGGACCTTCTGCAAACATATGCAAAGCAGATGTTCTACCACTGAGCTACAGCCCCATCCCCTAAAGGGGATACCTTAGATTATCCATTGCCCCATGGGCTTGTGGTTTTGGGGGTGGTTGGCACCCCATGTGTACTACAACACGACCTGCTCTGGGCTACCCTGGTGCCCCCCACATGGAGTTATGGGGCTGCTGAAATCCCCATTACTCCCTATAGAGAAAAGCTTAAAGACACAGAAACCTCAGAAATTTGTTAAAAATCACCCCTTGGGTCAATTTCTTTGAAATTTGGGAAGTAACTTCCTTCCACCCATTAGGCACTACCACTCACAACAACCCACACTGGGCCACCCTGGTGCCACTCACGCAGTATTATATGGCCACTGAAATCCTCATTATTCCCTATAGGGAAAAGTTTAAAGATGTGCAAACTTCAAAAAATTGTTAAAAATAACCCCTTTGCCCAATTTCTTTGAAATTTGGGTGGTAGCTTCCACCCATTGGGCACTACCACACAACCCACCGTGGCCACAAAATGGAGGTCTGAATCTCTGAATTTTTCCGGGTCTGGGCAATTGAGCACAGGGGCGATTTGTTCTGTCTACATATCGCCCAAATCAGCTAGATTCAGGTACAAATCCTTTTGTACCCACATCAATTCATACATCCCTACTACCAAGTGCCAGTTTGCAGCATATTTCTTGACTGCTGGATCCTTTACTGTTGACAGTCGATCCGAAAAGGCAGAAGCTATCCACCACTTCAATGTCCTCATTATCCATTCTGAGGCTGGTTGCTGTGCCCATTGTCATTAATTTAGTCCTCTTTACATTTAGTCAGAGTCCCATTTTTTCACTGTGCTCCTTGACTTTCATTACTAGAGCTTGCAGATCATCTGCATTCTCAGCTACCAGAGTGGTGTCATCAGCATAGCGCAAGTTATTGATGTGTCTTCCTCCAACTTTAAAACCAAGCTCATCTTCTTCCAGTCCAGCTTCTTTCAGTATATGTTCAGCATATAAATTGAATAAATAAAGAGAAAGTATACAGCCTTGTCATACTCCTTTCTTTTCTTAGCAACGTCTAATTTTAAGGGAACACTTTGAGATTTCAATAAGGGAATTATAGTCTCTCCCAGCAGGTCTTCAATCTCTTGATGTTTATCCCATCAGCCATGTCTCTAGTGAACCTTCATCCTAGGATGTTTGTCTATTAAATTAAGAGTATTTCAGAGCAGGAGAAGCCATTTGGAGGCAGTAAATCACACAGGAACGGCACTCTTTTAGCCCTCATTGTTACATCACTCACTCAATTATACACTGTCACAGGCATTCAGTGGATATATTTGGTTCTTATCTTCTCCCCTGTTCAGATCAATGTTAGCCAGCACTTATCTTCTTTTTTTAAATTTTGATTGTGTAATCTTATAAAAAGAAGAATCTAAATATACCGAGAGAGAGAGAGAGAGAGAGAGAGAGAGTCAGAGTCCTCTACTGAGAACTTTCAGGATCCTTTTTAGCTTACTTTCCACATTGACACCAAAAGTTTTCTTATGAGATCTCCGTGCTGTCTACGTGTTTGTCCATCCACATGTGTGCACCCCCTAACCATTATGCAACGCTCACACTGATTTGCACCAAACTTGAGGAGACCTGTTCTTGTGGTAGCAAGCGTGGATGGTAAATAAATTACCTTGGAGAGCTCCTTCTTCTGAATGATTCCCACCTCACATTAATGTCTTCAAGAGTAGTGTAGTGGTTAGAGTGCTGGACTAGGACCGAGGGGACCCGAGTTCAAATTCCCCATTCAGCCATGATACTTGCTGAGTGACTCTGGGCCAGTCACTTCTTGCTCAGCCTAACCTACTTCACAGGGTTGTTGTGAGGAGAAACCTAAGTATGTAGCACACTGCTCTGGGCTCCTTGGAGGAAGAGCAGGATAGAAAATGTAAAAAATGAAAATAAAAAATAAGAGAGGTCTGTCTCCATATGCCGCTGGCTCATCTGGTGGCGTTTCAGGAACGGGCCTTTTCTGTAGTCGCCCCTGGGCTGTGGAATGTGCTCCCTATAGACAGCTGTGGTTTAACATCTTTCCAGCCTTTAAAAGAGCCCTTAAGATGAATTTTTTTAAAAAGCTGGGTGTTGAGTAATCTTTGAATGTTTGAAATTGTTTTAACAGTTTGTCTTATTTTGTTTTTGTTGTGTTTATTTTTGTGAACCGCCTAGAACCTTTGGAGTCAGGTGGCATATTAAATAAATAAACAGACAAACAAACAAGCACACATATAATAAGGTAGGCAGGCAGGTAGGTAGATAGACAGAGTGATGGGGCTGGACCAAATTATGGAGTCTTGGAGGGAAGTTCAATATCAACAGCCCATATCGTTGGGCAGCTGCGAAGGAGGACTCCCTGCAGGTCTTCAAGACCACCTCTGTGCCCACAGCCCTCATTTTGGCAGTGATTCAGCAATCCTCTCCGGGCCCACCCAGGCAGAAGGTCCATACCTGGCCAGTACAAGTCCCCTGAAATCTAGAGCTGGCCCTGATGTATGGTGCAGATGATGAGCAAAAGGGTCTCAGTGGCACAGTCTTCCTCCATTGTTTTTTCTGTTGTTGCTTCTTTATTTATTTATTGTGATTGATTAATCAAATTTGTATGCCGCCCCAAACTTTCGTCTTTGCAATAGAGCTCTGCTCAGGACTGCCAATGGGTGGCCGCCATTTTTCTCCCCGAAGACACTGCACAATGTTATGTCGTGATGCCCTGGACACAAAGTGGGCTTCTTCAGGGGGTCTGTATCCATTTCCCTCCCATGCTTGACCAGGGTTAGACAATGCTCAGCAAAGCTACATTTTCTATTAAACAAAGTCACTGTAGAAACAAAATGGCCTCTGTCAGACAAGCTTAGCTGAGCCACATGGCTCAATTAAGCCGCGTCGGAAAGTGGTATATTAATTGTAGTCATTGTTGTATTAATTTCTGGGGTTTGGGCAGGAAATGAAACTTCTGTTTTCCTTTTTCTCTTGTGATCACACCCAAGGATGAAGAGGTGAACCCAAGGAGCAACAGAGGAACGGACATGAAGAACCAGCAACCTTCCATACAGGAAAGCAGGTGAGCTTTCGGTCCTCTGCAGATCCCTTGAAAGTAAATGAGGGAAACCCTAATAGTTAGGGTTGAGACTAGGAGAGTTGGTCTTGGGGTAGCAAGCATGATTTGTCCCATCTGCTAAGCAGGCTATGCCCTGATTGCATATGAATGGGAGACTTGAAGTGTGAGCATTGTAAGATATTCCCCTTACAAGATGGAGCTGCTCTAGAAAGAGTACCTGCCTGCTTGCACGCAGAAGGTTCCAAATTCCCTTCCTGGCAGCATCTCCAGGATAGGGCTGAGAGAGATTCCTGCCTGCCTCCTTGGAGAAGCTGCTGCCAGCCTGTGCACACAATCTACTAAGCTAGATGGACCAATGGCCTGACTCAGTATATGGCAGCTCCCTATGTTGCTGATTATGTGTAACTGTCTTGACTCTGAGGAGGGTAATTCAGAATTGCTAACAGGTAAAGAGTGAGAAAGAAGCAAAGAAGGATTCCTTGTTTCCTCCAGGAGACCACAGAAATGACCCCATTTGAGAGACCACTTTGGTTAGAAGAGCATCGTATAGTATAGATGAACAGGCTCATGAACCGTAATAGCACTGGGTTTACAAGCCAGGCGTGGGCAGGTGCCCTCTTTGACTTGCAGCAAAGCGAATATTGTTTTCGGTCTATCCCTTAATAAACTCGCATGATCTCAGTGCCTGCCAGCGACATCACAGGGTAGGCTTGATTATCAAATCCATCTATCACCAGCACCAGGCAAAGATCCAGCTCTTTCGCTCTCCCCAGGAGCAAGACCACGGCCCTGAGTGACTTCCCTTTGTATATTTATGTATGGATCGAGCCTTCCGTAACGCTGCTAATGGAGGGATTGCAAAACAGTGCCTGGGTTCACGGAGGGTTTCCGCAGCAATCTTTTCCAAAGAAAGGCCCTATTTCTCAACAACTCCTATCTGTAGGCAGATGTCTTCAGGATTGACAGGTTTATTGCTTTCCATTTTTCAGCGGGCCGTGGCTACTGCTGGTTGCGATTTAAGATATGACAAGTGAACATATGCAGGGGTTGAATGCGGAACGGCAAGGATCCCACTCAGTGGATGAAAAACGGGGATAGTTCTCACGGAGACAATCAACCTTTGTCTGAGGCTGGACCACTTCTGTTTCTAAGGGGGGCTCACAGGATAGAATGTTCCTCTATTCCACACACACATACACCCTGGACCCCATAGAAAAGCAGATGCCAGGAAGAAGGTTCTAGCCTAGCCTTTTCCTGAGATGATAGTATCTGGAGAGTGGTATTGTTTTATATATGGTGGAACATTCCATAATTTGAGCACCCACCACTTGTCTAAAGTAGTACATCCCAACCACAGCATGCTTGGTTTGGAGACTGTTAGGGAACCCTATGTATGTAGCCTTGAGATCCATCATGGAAGAAACATGGGATGATGAGGATGATGAAGATGAGGAGGAGGAGGATGGTGGTGATGGTGATGACGTTGATGATGATGAAGATGGGTCAACATCCAGATTAACTAGGAGAGGAGAGCTGGTCTAGGAGAAGAGAGCTGGTCAGGAGAGGAGAGCTGGTCTTGTGGTAGCAAGCATGACTTGTCAACTTAGCTAAGCAGGGTCCTGACCCTGGTTGCATACAAAAGGGAGACTTGATGTGTGAGCACTGTAAGATATTCCCCTTAGGGGATGGAACCACTGGGAAGAGCAGAAGGTTCCCAGTTCCCTCCCTGGCATATCTAAGATAGGGCTAAGAGAGGCTCCCCTCTGCTACCTTGGAGAAGCCGCTGCCAGTCTGGGTAGACAATACTGAGCTAGATGGACCAAGGGTCTGACTCAGTATATGGCAGCTTCCCATGTCTCTATGTTCCTAACAGAGCACTGCTGCACAACCTGGTATAGTGGTTGGTCTAGAACCGGGGAGACTCCAGTTCAAGTCCTCGTTCAGCCATAAAACTCATTGGGTGACTCACTTGTCCCTCAGCCTAACCAACTGTGCAGGGTTGTTGTGAGGATAAATAAACATAACCATGTGAACCACTCTGGGCTCCTTGGAGGAAGAGCAGGATACCAATGTAAAATTAAATACATATACGTAGGTTGCTGTTGATGGAACTTGACCCTTGCCTATCTTCCCCTTGCCTATCTTCCCCTATCTTCAGCTTCCCCTGAATCCTGAAACCAGCTGGGACATGGTGCTGCTCACCACATCCTGAAACTTATCAGAGCCTTTTTCGTGAGATAAATATTTAGTTCCTCTGGCAATGACTTCAGAAATGACTTTGAAAAGAAAAATATGTTTCACTCTACCAATGGTTTCCTCTGTGAAGTGGAGAGTCGAGATGTTGTTATTACAGCCTTTGTGCACATGACATCGATAATATTTATATCTACGCCATTCCACTTGTTATGCGCCCGGGGTGGATAATAGCCACTGTCTCATTTAGTCTAGTGGGGATTTTGCTTCCTAATATTTGCACCGTAATGGATCCTTTGGAGCCATTTTCATATTCATCTGCTGTCAGATTTGCTTCTTAATGGCTGCTCCGATGCTCAAGATTCCTCTCTTCCTAGAATTCCAACAAAGAAATGCTTTCTTTGGAAAACATTTTGGACTCACTGATCCGAGCATAAAAGCCAATCCTTTGAAATAGAGTGTCTGCCGTTTTCTCGTAACTACTGGGTGTCTGCTGCAGTTATGCCTGTTGCCTTGCTTGAAGGATCACCTTTGGAGGCTATAGACCATCTGCCTCAGGTGCTTTGGGTCTCCTTTTGCCTATCCAGCCCAGAGAATTCCAGGGTGGCAATGATCAGCAACAAATGACTGATCCCAGCAACAAATGACTGACCTCCTCAGCTAAGGGCAGTCAACTCGTACGAAGTTCATGAGTTGCTTCCATTAACTTTATGAACCTTATGAACTTTGGGGAGGAGAGCTGGTCTTGTGGTAGTAAGCATGGATTGTCCCCTTTGCTAAGCAGGGTCTGCCTGGTTGCATTTGAATGGGAGACTACATGTGAGCTCTGTGAAATATTCCCCTTTGGGGATGGGGCTGCTCTGGGAAGAGCACCTGGCTGCTTGCATGCAGAAGGTTTCAAGTTCCCTCCTTGGCAGCATCTCCAAGACAGGGCTGAGAGAGATTCCTGCCTGCAACCTTGGAGAAGCCGCTGCCAGTCTGTGAAGACAATACTGAGCTAAATGGATCAATGGTCCGACTTGGTATAAGGCAGCTTCCTAGGTTCCTATGATGGTTGCTCCGTTGAGCAGGACTTCCAGACCATCAAGGCCTTTGCTGCTTGCTCTGACTGGCCGTGGTCTTTCCCCTCTCTGCTGCTTATAATCCCTTGCTTGAAGGATCACCTTTGGAGACTACAGATATCTTGCACAACTTCAACTCTCCTGAAGATATTGGACTACAAACCTCATCAATGGCCATTAAAAAAAAAACAAAAACCTGAAAAACCATCTTTTCACCCAAGCTTTCTCAGCTTCTTAAATTTTGAGGGTTTTAATATTTGGTCTATTTTAAAATCCAAAACCCGATTTCGGGGGGTTTAATCACTGCAATTGTTTAATTGTTTTTTTTAAATGTTTTTAAATTGTTAATTGTTATTTTTTTAAAATTTGTTTTAGCTCTTTACTGTTTCAGTGGTTTGTTTTAATTGTAAACCGCCCTGAGCCATTTTGGAAGGGCGGTCTACAAATCAAATAAATAAATAAATAATAAATAATAAATAATTCCAGACTATGGGCCACTGTGGCTGGGGATTGTGGGAAGTGTCGTCCAAAAACAGCTGGAAGGTCAAAGTTGTACCGCCCTACTTCAGGTCTCCTCATGTTTATCCAGCCCAGAGAATTCCAGGCTGGCAGTGATCAGCAGCAGATGTCTGGTCCCACCAGCCCTGGTATGGCCAACTCAACAGGCATTCAACATGTCAACAAAGTTGGCGAATTGCTTCCATTCACCGATGAAGTTGCTTTGTTGAGTCGGACGACTGGCCCATCTAGTCCTATCGATAGATGACTATCGAGCAACTCCGCGTATCCCACAAGGCACTGCAGCCCCCGCATATCCCCACACGGAGCCTTCCATCAGACAGGCACTCTAGGCACCCGTCTCTCTATCTCCCTGGCAAAATGGAGCTGAAGAGCCAGGCTTGGGAGTGGGGTTAGGCCAGGCGGGTGCGCTGGGATCCCAGTGCAGATCCCAGTGCTCCAAAAGAGTAGCCTCGTTATGTTTGACACTCATACAATGCATCACACAATGAGTGTCATGGTGGTGGGGGGCATCCCATGAAACCGATTGCCAGGAAACTCATGACCAACATAAGGGAGCACTTTCCCACACACGGCATAATCAATCTATGGAACTCTCTGCCACTGGGTGTGGTGATGGCTGCCAGCTTGGATGGCTTTAAAAGGGGCATAGACAAATTCATGGAAGACAGGGCCATCAATGGCAACGTATCTTGATGGCTAGACCTTCTGAGGCAGGATCCCTCTGAGTAACAGTTGCAGAGGAGCAATGGCAAGAGAGGGCCAGGCCTTCATCTCCTGGCTATCTGGTGGGCCACTTTGGGAAACGAGATGCTGGACTAGATAGGCCTCCTTGGGCCTGATCCAGCAGGGCTGTTCTGATGTCCTGACTTGTGGATGTTGAATATTCTAATCTTGTTGCCTAAAAACACCCATGTTTTCTCACAGGAAATCAAAGTGGTTTACAATAAATAATGAAAGGGATATATGTGGGGAGTCAATGGATCCTTTGAAGCTCTACATGTTCTTGTGTCAGGACTTTTTCTCTTTGATATCCTGCTGCTGGATTCATTCACTTTTTTTTCTTTCCTTTTTATGCATGGACAATCAAGCTCAGACTTTGGTAAAATGGAGGGAGGGGGCACAAAAAGACTCATAAAAGCAAGGGAACACCCCCCCTCCAAGAAGACTTATGGATGTTTCTTCATGCTTGATGTACAGGGAGTCTTATCAAAGGCTGGCTGTTGCCTGGGCGTGAAGATCACAATGGCACATCGACTGGAGCTTTTATATCTCCAAAACAAGACCGCTCTGGATGCCGTCCTGTCAAAAGCACTGCGAAGCCTGCAGCGAGGCACTCTTCTTTGAGACACCTGTCCCGGTAGGGGTCTGGCAGGTCCATGCCACAGGGCTCTCCAGCCTCTGAACAATGTTCAAGGGTGGTCCCACGTAGAGAACATTTCAATAGTCAGATCTCAGGACTAGGAAGGCATGAATGACAGGCACCCGCTCGACCGCTAAGATCCCACCGAAAGCAACGGAGGGGCAGGATTGTGTTTGAATGAAGCAAGAGTGTTGAAGCTCACCCATCAGCAGGTGCGTTTCAAGTCTGCTTTGGAGTTCAGTGGCTGGCTTGCTAAATTTGTCTCTCCGGGAGTAGAGAGATTCTTTCCCTGCTCTGTCTGTGCTGGAGACGTTTCTTATTATCCAGGTCAGTGATATTCTTTGGCCTTTTGATGAGAACGAGTGAGGATAGATCTCCACCTGGTGTAGGCCGTCCACGGCTCTGCCACGGTAACCAGGCACAATGGATTTGTCCCATGGAGTGCCACAGGTGTCAACCGGAGGGGAAGTTTGTATGTTTCATCAGTTCAGGCAATGCACAGCCCTACAGCATCTGACAGAGAAGTGTGTGTGGCACACACACACAGACACACACACACGAGACAAGCCCTCAGGCAAAACAACTGAGGGGGAGAAAAAGTGTCTGCGCTGAAGGTTTGAAGTCTGGGGGAGAAAACCTGGAGGTTGTGAGCGATTCATTAGAAGCTCCGCACTTGCCCTGATGCTAGAGGTGGTGGTTCTTTTTCTGAGAGACCGTTGCTGCAAGTTCAGAAAGTGACCTCTCCATCCTTTGGTGGACGCGCCAAGGCAGCAGTGTTGGCTGAGAGGTAAGGGGCTGTCAAAGGAGCAGAACCCACTGGCTTGAAAGATGCGGTTTTCTGGCCATCAGGAGAAAGAGATTCTCCGGAGGGCAGATTTATTCTCGCAAGATGCGATGAGAATCCTTAACAACAGCCATCAAATCTTCATAATCACCAGGAGGAGGCAGGCAGGCAGAGACAATGTCTGATTAGTTATTATTGGAAAGTGTAGACGCTTCTTCCCATGTGTCTTGCTTCAGCTGCCTTCCTCATTACTTCTCTAGTTCTTGCAGCAGAGAGAGAGAGAGAGAGAGAGAGAGAGAGAGAGAGAGATCCTTTTTGATAGCATCTACAACTAGTTGCTGGTTACACAAAAAGGGAGTATCGGGTGTGTGTGTGTGTGTGTGTGTGTGTGTGTGTGTGTGTGTGTGTGTGGAGGCCCAAGGTATTGTAGGACTTGAGCTGAGCTCAAAATGCTGCCAGGCCCCTGGTGAGGGTCTGCTCCCCTTTTAAAACCACCCCTTGCAAGCTGTGAGAGTAGGGCAGGGAGTGAGGAGGAGGGCCAGTTGCCAGGATGGGGAGGAGAGCTGGTCTTGTGGCAGTAAGCGTGAATTGCCCCCTTTGCTAAGCAGGGTCCACCTTGGTTTGCATTTGGATGAGTGACCACGTTGTTGTGTTTCTCGTGACTCCATCCTGTGATCCAGGCCAGGTTCTGGATAAGTTACCGTTTTAGTTCAAGCCTGGATGGGGCCACTCTGGGAAGAGCACCTGTCTGCTTGCATGCAAAAGTTCCCAAGTTCCCTCCATGGCATCTCCAGATAGGGCTAAGAGAGACTCCTGCCTGCAAACTTGGAGAAGCCGCTGCCAGTCTGTGTTGACAATACTGAGCTCAAGGGACCAAGGGTCCGACTTGGTAGAAGACCACTTCCTGTGTTCATCACTCATGGAAGCTGGGGAAGAAGCAGTATGATTTCCTCCCCATCAGTTCTCAATTGAACGCAGAGAGGCCCTGCTTAACACATAACCCAGTGCTGGGGAGAGAATTCGAAAACCTCATGTTCCCAGACGCACAAATTACAGAGTGCTGAGGCTATTTGCACGGGGAAGATTTAATCAGATTGCCAAGAGCCCTCGCTCAGCACCCACTTTCGGCCGCCACCTTGTTTCAAGGGCGGCAGGACTAATGAAAGCAAATTGAGCCTGGCTCGGAGAACGAATCATGGAGGGGAGGCAGGAAGTACAATGCTCTTGCATGATTCAATTACTTGGGAGACGCTTCATTTCCTGGGAGCCTCTGAGCCACACATCCAAGATGGGGGACTCAGGGGGCTGCACCGGAGGCGAAGGTTACCTCGTGCATGTCAACATGAGCCTGGCATACCAAACAGAGAGATGGAAGGAAACTGAGTGGTTTGTAAGAGGATGTTAAGAAGATGAGAAATAATTGCCTGTTCTGTCCACAGAGGAAAGAAGCAATGGTTTGAGAAGCTGAAGATGAATGGATTTCCCCTCTCCCATTCCTTTATTCCTCTATGGGTTCACTCTGCCCCGTCTTCTACTCCCACTGAATTCCATCTCGCCTACTGTAAACACAGAAAAATAAAACATGACATGATGTTGTGATCACACATACGATCGCACCGAGATTCTTGCTGTGCAGGGTTCTGATGTGCCCATGCACTTCTGTGCATTGCTACATGGGAAAATATGGATAAGACTTCAAAACATCAATCCCATTTGGATCACTTTTTAGGTATTTGGGAGGACCAAGCTAATGATGAGTGATGTCTAAGCTAATGTTGAGTGAAGTTTGAATTTCAGAGAAGAGTGGACCCAGCTCTTATTTATCCTGAAAGTTTCAAATTGTTTATGCTGATAGCCCAAACTCCTCCATTCTTCGTTTGTTGTGATTCTCTGAATGTTTTGGTGGATGAGAAATTCTGGAGGATGAGAAGGCACATGATGAAGACAGAGGATTCTGCTGGCAGGATTCTGCTCCTGCTGCCACTGGATGCTTGCTTTGTGAAGTGCAAGGCAATGGGAAATCTCGGGGGGGGGGGTTCCCAGAGGTGTTGATGAACCCCAGAGTGCCACGGTGCAGAAGCACATGAGACAGCTGGCCCGAGGGTGGCCAATACAAAAGCAATGACGAAGTCACCAGGCAAAGGCTGAAGGCAAACCACAAAGGTTGCCACTTGAAAGGCACCAAAGAGATTCCTTGCAAGTGAAGCAAATCTTTGAAAGGCAGGAGAGGAAGAAAATCTCCCGACATTTCACAGCTGATGCACCAGACATCTCAGACACCACAGCAGCGTTCCTGCTAAGCTGCCTGCCCATCGAAACATGCCTGCCATACTGAGGCAGACTGAGTCCCATGATCCTGGGGCCTCCATCCGAAGAAAGGAAATGCTCTTCCTGATTAGACTTTCAAATCAGGAATGGAGGGATCTAAGGCTAGTCATGGCCTTTGGATTTCCCCCCACCGCCCTGCCAGATGCAAGTGGGGAGAGGCATTAAAAAGCTGAAAGTTGAAAAGGACTCTGGCTTTTTCGAGAGAGATGTTATTATTATGGGCAAACGCAACCGCCGAGGGAATACCCAAGCAAAACAGAACTGCCGATGAAAGCAGTGGGCTTCTGACGGACTGTATTTACTTTATTGAGTGGAGAAAGGCGTGCTCACACACATTAAAGGGACAAATGATCTTTCTCCTTGATGTTCGCCAACATTGGCAGGAGGACCTGTGGGCCATCTTCTTCGAACTAATGCTGCTGGCAAGCCGAAGGTCAGTCAAAGGACAGCTTGACGGGGCCCATCAATTGCAAGGTCTAGAATTCCAAGACAATGATCTGAACGGCGTTCACTAAGAGAGTCACTCAACCCTTAGACATGAAGTCAATGCCAACAGACATTTGCAGGCAGTGTTTCCACAGTAAAGTAGGTCACTTTTTAGGAAGGCTGTCACCCAGTTAAAGTAACCCTCATTGATCCATTGGATGCACTTGCATCCATGATTTTGTTTATTTAAAATGGCAACCTTTTGCATACCAATAACATCATTTGTGATGGCGGGAAAGGATGCTGAACTGAGATCAGGGGCATAACTATAGGGGGCAGGGGGGGCACGTGCCCCAGGTGCCACCCCAGTGGGTCACGTGGGGGCGCCAAAAAGTGGCTCCCCCCCACCCCTGGATCGCCTGCCGAGTGTGGCGGCGGGCATGCTGCGGCGTTGGCGATGGCCTGTAGCGGGCTGAGCGGTGGCGCGGCGGGTCGCCCGCAGCGTTGGCGATGGCCTGTAGCGGGCTGAGCGGTGGCGCGGCGGGTCGCCCGCGGCATTGGCGATGGCCTGTAGTGGGCTGAGCGGCAGCGCGGTGGATCGCCCGCCGAGGACTACTGCAGAGCGGCGCCGAGCCTGCATGCTGGCCCGGCGCCGCTTCCCCACTGTGCAGGCGCGCCAGCAGGCAGGCTTGGCGCCGCTCTGCAGTAGTCCTCGGCGGGCGATCCACCGTGCCATCGCTCGGCCCGCTATAGGCTATGCCAACGCCACAGGCAACCCGTCGCGCCGCCGCTCGGCCCACTACAGGACATCGCCAACGCCGCTGCCCGCCCGCCGCCGAATCGCCGCCGAATCGCCGCCACCGCCGGTGATCTGCCGCCTGGGGGGTGCCGCGCCGCCGCCAGGTATGTGGGGGCCGAGGGGGTGGCGTGGGGCGCCATTTCAGGGCCGGCCAGCCCTGGGCGCCGTTTCCCCCCGATACGCCACTGACTGAGATAGGCCCTTTTGTCTGATCCAGCAGGACTGTTCTTGATAATAGTAGCAGGGAAAGGCACTTAGAGATGGTGCATACACATCTCATACCACGCACCTTCTTGGAATCATAGAATTTTAAAGTCAGAGGGGACCTCAGGTCTCCTGGTCCAACCCCTTGCTCAGTGCAAGAATCTGCTACAGCATCTCTGACTGATGGCCGCCCAGCCTCTGTCTGGACACTTCTAAAGAGAAGGACCCACCACTGCATGAGGTGGGCTGTTCCACTGACCAATGGCTTTTGCAGATAGGATATAGCCGTGTGGTCTTCACTGGTGCCCAGTGAAGGATTCCTCTATTAAATGCTTTAGCACAAGAAGCAGTAAAGACCACTAGCTGGGATGACAATAGTAAGGATTAGAACCTTTGTGGAATAAAGGATAATAAAGTATCCATTAGCAAAGAATGCTGTCTCCATATCCTGAGGCGAGCCGGGCTTGTGCTAGCAAGCATGAATTGCCCCCTTTGCTAAGGAGGGCCTGTTTGGTTTGTATTTGCATTTGGAAGGGTGAGTACATGTGAACTCTGAAAGATATTCCCTTTAGGGGATGGGGCCTAAGCTCAGTGGAAGTCCCAGGTTCACTCCCTGGCAGCATCTCCATGGGAGAGACTGCTGCCTGAAACCTTGGAGAAGCTGCTGCCAGCCAGTGTAGGCAATGTTGAGGTCGATGGAGCAATAGCCTGACAGTTTAAGACAGCTGCCTATGTCCCTGAGCTCCCAGAAGGGACATCGACCTCTGCTGTCAGCAGAGGTTCACCGAGGTCATTTGGGAGCCTGGGCCTAAAGGCCTTTGGGGCCCCCGCTGCCGCAGGTTAAGCATCATTCTTTTAACACGTTGGTTCTTGAGAGCACAAACCACACCACCCAGGACAGACTCAAGGGAATCTGGCGGCCCCCAGGGGATGTGGAGACCCTGGACTTTGGCCCCGAAGTCCAGAGGTAAGAGCACCTCTGGCTGTCAGTCCTTGCTGATCAACTTCACCCCTCCTCCTTTGGGCTCCTGCATCATGCTAGACCTGGTTGATCGCTGCTGATTTAGCGCAGGATTAGGTGGCCCTCTAACGCCGGCCTTCTTCTATGAATGCCGCCCCCGTTTCTCTTTCTTCGGCCACAGAGTGGCCACCAACTTCAGCCACAGAACTGGGGGGGGGGCTTTCCCCCCTTCCCCTCCACAACAGTAATTGCTTAGCAGTCGTTCTCGACTGAGATCAGAGCAAGGCAGAGGCAGTTCAAGCTTCAGAGATGCCGGCCATGCCTTATTACAAATCACCGGGGTTCCTACAGTGACAGCTGCCTCCTCCCCGTTTACCTCTGCAGTGCCAACCAACCCACCCCCAGCTGTGCCACCGCTTCACTCCAGTGCCTTGTCCATACCACAAAGGACTCCCCCCCAACAGCCGCTCCGAGGGATGCCGATTCCTTTCGCATCATCCACCATCGGTGCCAGTGACCGAACCAGCCGTCTGAAGAGCCGGTACTCACAGCTCATTCCAGACTCTGACTTCTTGATTCTGTTTTAGTTTTTAAGAGAAGGAGCACAGTTGGAAAAGAGTGAAGGCTTCCGAGTGGCGCCTGTTCTGAGCGGCACCCCCCGTCGAGCTGGTTCGGTCAAGACTCAGTGAGACAGGAAAGCTTGTTTAACTGGCTCTGTATATTGAGATGCATTTTTCACGGAGCCGGGAAAGGAGGGCAGGAAAGGTTTCTTAACTGTATGAACACCAGCTAGACGGGGGAGGAGAGCTGGTCTTGTGGTAGTGAGCATGACTTGTCCCCTTTGCTAAGCAGGGCCCACCCTGGTTTGCATTTGAATGGGAGACGACGTGTGTGAGCACTGGAAGAGATTCCCCTCAGGGGATGGAGCCTCTCTGGGAAGAGCAGAAGGTTCCAAGTTTCTTCCTTGGCAGCATCTCCAAGATGGGGCTGGGAGAGTTTCCTGCCAGCAACCTTGGAAAAGCCGCTGCCAGCCTGTGTAGACAATCCAGAGCTAGATGGACCAATCATCTGACTCAATATAAGACAGCTTTCCTATGCTCCTATAGAAAAACAGTGTATAATCAAATCTTGTGAATAAAATACAGGGAGTTGAGAGGAAATTAGGACGTTATGGGCTAAGTATCCCAATGCTGGCCTCCTTAGGGATCTTAAAAGCCAAGGAGATAATTAGGCAGCAGATTTGGGGCATAGCAACTCAGGAAGACAGGGCCCGAGTCAGAAATGTACCTTTCTTAGGTAAAGCAAGTCACTCTCATGGACCAGCTAAATATTTACATGAGTTTGTTCTTGCCAAATCAAGAAGGGCATTTGCCTTGGCATGCTTGAATGCGCTACCCTTAGCGGTTCGCTATTCTGGTATTCCTTTTGCTCAACGGTTGTGCCCGTGTCAGTTAGGAGCGGTTGAGACAGCTGATCATGTGTTGTTTTGCTGTTATTTTATAGAGATAATTCAGTTAGCACTTTTGTCAGCTGCTTTGTCTAGATTCCCAGGTAGGCCATCGGGCTTTTATGTGTCTCTCCTTCTGTCCAACAGTAATAGTAATGTTTGCAAAAAGGTAGCAAAGTTTTGCTACATTGCAGGCTGTGTAAGGAAGCAATGGGTCAAATCACGAGTGTCGATTGTTATAGTGTAAGTGGTGTTTTATAAGAAAGTACTGGCAGGATCATGATTGCAGGAGGCTACTACTTATTTGTTGTGTTGTCTTTTTATCTGGTCAATGACTGAAATAAAGATTCCATCCAGCCATGCAGAAAGGTCCAAGTTCCCTCCCTGGCGACATCTCCAAGATAGGGCTGAGAGAGACTCGGGCTGGCAGCCTTGGAAAAGCCACTGTCAGTCCATTTAGACAATCCTGAGCTAAATGGACCAAGGGTCTGACTTGGTAGAAGGCAACTTCCTATGTTCCTGAGGCTAACATTACTTTAGGAAGGAGGGCTGGCCTTGTGGTAGCAAGCATGAGTTGACTCCTTTGCCCTGGTTTGCATCTGAATGGGAGACTACATGTGTGAGCACTGGAATATCTTCCCCCTGAGGGGATGGAGCCACTCTGGGAAGAGAATCTAGGTTCCAAGTTCCCTCCCTGGCAACATCTCCAAGACAGGGCTGAGAGAGACTCCTGCCTGCAACCTTGGAGAAGCCGCTGCCAGGCTGTGTAGATTCTGTAAACCCTGGTTGGGAACCACTGGCTTAAGGCCTTCCACTGAAGGCTCATTGGCATGATCAACACTCATGTGTATGCTCATCCTGGGTAAGATGAGCATACCCAGCCCTAGACAGATTCCATCGATGGGCATCCACAGGACTCTTTCCAGAGGGGGCAAAGCCAGCGATCCAATACCCACCACCCTAGGAGTATGCCCCATTGGATTCAATGCGGACTGGCTCAGTCCGGAGGGGGGGAGCTACCCCCACCTGCCACTCCCCTGGACACCCATGATTCAATTCCCAGCTTCTGTGTGAGGTCAGAACTTGGGGCTTGACAGAAGAGCAAGCTCTCTGCCTCCAACTTTACTTTTCTCTAAGAGCAGATCAAATATCGGGAGCATAGGCAGCTCCCGAACAAGGGTATAGCCTGAATATTTATGTAGAATTTCCTGAATGTTAAAGCCATCCACTTCCAATATCCCAGCAAGCCTTACAATAACCCTGCAGTGTAGGTTCAAAGAAGGAGGTCCCAATTCTTTGCTAAGGAAGTAGCAGTTCTAAGAAGACCCCTCGTTTGTACATGCACATCCTATTCAACTGGGTTTAATTAGAGCTGATCAAAATACCCCCCCTTTTGCTACCCCATTTGAAGGCAGAAAAGTGTCGCTTTCATGGCGGAGGGTCTCAACAGTCTTTGAAAGTTGGTGGTGTGTGTGTGTGTTACAGCTTTTGGTGGTGTCAATGGCAAGTGTCCTTTTCAGATCTAGGCTGCTTTCGCACAATCACAAGGATCCTGGTTAAATGGTTAACGAGGATAAGGGAGCCCAGCAGAACTGATTATGTGAATGCAGGATTTCAGGGCAATCCCAGTCAAATCACTCTGCTTAGTAAGAGAGTTTAACCAGGACAGATAACCAGGATGGATTGGTTACATGCTCTGAAAAATCATCTTATACATGTATCAACTGGGGCGTGCCAAAGCTAAATCTAGAACACGGTGCTGCATGGACATATAAAAGTGTCTGAAAATACCTACGGATTTGGATCTTGCTAGAACTGTGCGTATTCCCCTTTAACGTCTTCCTGAAGGCTTGACCTATATGGCCCAAGAAGTTACAATGCAGTGTGCAAGAACCCAGAGCAGTGGTCTCCTCCTCCTCCTCCTCCTCCCCCCCCCACAATCACTGTTATAAGCTGGAAATAGTCATTGTGCCAAATGTTTACCAGGCATCTGTTCATTGCTGTTATTACCCCTCCTGCTGCTGTTTCTGTGCCATTTTTTCATTGGTTAAGATTTCTTTCTCCTTACAATAATCCCAGTCAATCAGGGTTCATGTTGTGAACACGATGCTGTCACGATACAAGGCAACCAATAATGTACCTATGGAGAGGGAATCAAGCTTATTTAGAGTGAAGGCAAAGATGGTTGGGATGGCCACACCGACACTTATCATAGCCAAGCAGGGAGCCTATGTAGGATCATGCTTTGTGCATAGGCTTAGATATTTCCATTCCTTTCACAGCTATCCATTGAGGATTCAGGGAGGCACTTTTCTTCGCTGATCCAAATGTTTGTGATGCTCCCCCCTCCCCATTCAGCTCAACCCTAGAAATCTGTTTAAACAAGAGTGTGGGTTGCCAAAGTGCTCATTTTCTCAAGTGGCTCCCCAAATCAGGAAAGTGAACCGTCTGAAGCAACCACAAGCAGAGTCTGCTCCTGAAACCCCAAACCCTCCAGGAAGGCATCTCACATTGTCAATATGAGACACAGCCTTGTGCTCTGAGATTGTAAATGAACGTGTTTCCTGCAGATAATTACAGGGAGTGGAATATTGAAAGCACTTAAAACATCTCATTCTTCTAATTCATTAATTATATTGCAATTATACTCTTCTCCAATGCTCTCCAGCACACAGGAAATCAGATGTTTCAGGGAATCACAGCGGGAACAGGGGTGGAGAAAGGGTCACTAGAGCGGGAGTGCAGACGAGAGTGTGTGCACACATTCAGAAGAGAGTTATGCCTACAAGAGGTTAACTGAGCAAGTGAGAAACATTTATCTGGAAGGAGTGGGGGGGAACCCAGATTGGTTTCCCAAATGTTTGAGAGAACTAGCTATTATTTCTCTCAGGGAATTATTCATTAATGATGAATCACAGCAACTCTGCAATGTTTTCATTAAGGTCCTCATGACAGGTAGGGTTGCTTGTGAAATTCTCATACAAATTTCTTGCAGGATGTTGAAGTTCCCAATTAACTAGTCTCATTTCTGAAGTGGTCCTGCTGCATTAGGAATTCTTCATGGTGCGGTTTCTAATGTCCTGATTTTGTGCAGAATGACATACCCGTGCTATTTGCCAATGCTCTCCATTATCAATCCAATTATTGTTTGTGCCATTTTTAATTTATTCAGTTCCTTCCTTCCTTCCCCACTTCTTCCCTCCCTCCCTACATTACCAGTGTGCATACTGATAGCGTTGATAAAACTCTGCAAAAAAGCAGTCTTGCTGTGATCAGACATATGACTGAATTTTGTCTGGTGTTTTACCACTGTGCAGCAAAGTATGTGAGCTACAAAGTATGTGAGCTACCACACAAAGTGCTGCCCATTACCTATAAATGTATTTAAGAGGATGCCTTCTTCTCCAGCAACCCTGACGCCTATTAAAATCATCTCGGGAGGTCTGGTTGAGGTTGCTACTTGAAACCAGGCCTTTTTCAGAGTTGCCCGCTGGAAGGTGCTTCCTAATGGAATTAGAGTTTCCCCTTCTCTGAATGTTTTTAAGAAGGACCTGAAAACATACCGCCTTAGCCAGGCTTTTTAGTTTAGCGTTTTAGAGTTTTTATTTGTTTCCTTTTTAATCGTTTTATTTGTGTCAAAGTTTTAATGGTTTTTATATTGTGAACCGCCCAGGGATGATTTTTGAACGGAGCAGTATAAAAATGTAAGAAATAAATAATTAAATTGATAATCAATGTGCTCAGGATGGCTTAAGTAAAAATATGAATAAAATATATATGGGGGGAAATGAACCATCCATAGAGCAGCATAAGTAATTTAAAACTGTTGTTGAAAGCAAGAAAGCAAATAATTCTCAAAGTCTCACCAGCTACTTTTTTTTTACCAAGATGCCCTCCAGATAGCAGCACATGATGACACAAGATTGCTCTCTGCTGCCCCCTAGCTGCACTGGAAGGAGCAGTGCATGGCCATGCATTTCATCACCCCACTCCAAAAATTGCGCACACACACACACACACACACACCCCTCTGTTGAATGAATTGTCAAGGGTAGGGACGATTTTTTCTCAGCATCCGGTTCATTTTTCTGTGGCGAGTGTTTCCTGTTGCAAAAAACAACAACCCTTCTCTTCTTAACTGAATGTGTATTAAACTGGCAGATGGGACTTTGGGGGTGTCCCTGTCCTGCACAACCTACCGATATTATTCCAGTCCCGATAACAGTTCATTTCAGTGGCATGATAGTGCATGTGCTTTCCGTGACATTATTTATTATCATTTATTACATGTATATCCTGCACTTCCTCAGAGAAGCCCAGAGCAGTGTACATGGTTGGGTTTATCCCCACAACAACCCTGTGAGGTAGGTTAGGCTGGGAGAGAAGGGACTGGCCCAGGGTCACCCGGCGAGTACCATGGCTGAACAGGGATTTGAACTCAGGCCACTCTGGTTCTAGTCCAGCACTCTCACCACTACAACTCCTCTCCAGCAGCCCTCCAACATCCCTCCAGTGGCTGTTGTTAGTGTCTACTTTATGTTTCTTTTTCAGATTTTGAGCCTTTGGGTACAGGGAATCATCTTATGTCTTGTTTATTTTTCTGTGTAAACTGCCTTGCAAACTTTTGCTGAAAAGTGGCCTATAAATCGTAGTCGCAGCAGTACACTGTGGTGGATCTGTACGTACAGCCTCCATTTCAACTCCTGGCAGAAAACTCCAGGTGTGCCCCTCTGGAGGTTTTCTAGTGATGCAACAGCGACCCCTACTGGCAGGGCAAAGCAGTGGGAGCATTTGGCATCCGAAAAGGGACCCTTCGCAGCCCTCCATTTCGGAAAGGAGCAACATCTAATAGCTCGGCAGGTGACACCAGGCTCTGCTACACATCGTGCTTCCAGAAAGTTTTGATGTTGCTCCGAGTTTGAGGCCATCCAGGCGCCGGCTCATTAAGTCTGGCTTCAACGGGCTCGTCCGCCCACAGGCAGGGGTCTTCGAGCCGGGGACAAACATGGCCGGCAGCGGTGTCGGAGATCAAGGCCCGGTGCTGGCGGGTGTGCTCCAGGACTTCACAGAGGCCGCTTCCACCGCCAGAGGCAATACTGCAGCTGTCAGAGAGCTGCACGGCAGCTGGAAAGGGACTCAGCTCATTTTCGCAGGTTTCCTTCCGCCTCACCCCTGTGCTGTGAGCTCTCCGCCGCTTCCCGTCCTCCTTTCAGCTGTTGATTCTGCGTTGGCTTGGCTCTGCCTCTTTGAACACAAGTCCTTTGCCTGCACCGTTCTTTTTATTATTATCCAGAGACTCCCAGCCTCTGTCTGATGAAGCACTTGCTAACATGCAGGATTTCGTCTGGCAGAATTGTCAGCTTGCAACCTGTCTGTTTTCGTTCCTCCGCTCGTCAACGGACAGATGTTACGTTTGCCAGCATTGCTGGGGAGGGGGGACTCCAGAGGGACCATCACTGTAGCCAGAGGCACAAGGAATATTCTTTTAAAAAATTTTCACTTATATACCCCCTAACTCCAAAGGCTCTAGGAAGTTCCTGAAGGCTCTAGACGACAGCCAGAACTGTCTAGCAAAGAGAGAGAAAATAGAAGGCAGAGGCCAGGCGGTGCCAGTTCAAGGCAAACACAATTCTCCCATTAAGATTAGCAACTTGGGAGTCTGAGCTGTTGAGTTGAGACCAGTGGGATTGAGTGGACCAACACTCTCTATCCAGAAACAGATGCCAACACCTGGAAGAGCTGGTCTAGAGGGCTGGTCCTGTGGTAGCAGGCATGACATGTTCCCTTGGCTAAGCAGCAGCCACCCTGGTTTGCAATTGGATGGGCAACTATGTGTGCGCACTGTAACATCTTCCTCTTTAAGGGAGGGGGCTGTAGCTCAGTGGAAGAGCATCTGCATGCATGCATGCAGGAGGTCCCAGGTTTGCTCCCTGGAGGAGAGCTGGTCTTGTGGTAGCAAGCATGAATTGTCTCCTTTGCTAAGTAGGGCCCACTCTGGCTTGCATTTGAATGAGAGAATGCATGTGTGAGCTCTGTCAAATATTCCCCTCAGGAGATGGGGCCATTCTGGGAAGTGCAGAAGATTCCAAGTTCCCTCCCTGGCAGCATCTCCAAGAGAGGGCTGAGAGAGATTCCTGCCTGCAACCTTGGAGGAGCCGCTGCCAGTCTGGGTAGACAATCCTGAGCTACATGGACCAATAGCCTGACTCAGTATACGGCAGCTCCCTCTGTTCCTATGGAGCAGGTCAGAGCCTGAAGAGACCTCATAACCAAAGTCCCAGAGCAAGCTTACCACTTCTAATGGAAGCTGGTTTTTAACATCTATTTCCCCCCCAAAAAATCAAAACTTACAAAACTTCAGCAATTGCTTTCAGCACTCATTTGGAGACGACGGAAACAACTATTACTACCACTGCCCCGGAAAACAGTTTAGACGGCCAAAGGAATGCAAAGGTGCCTCCTTGTTGCAAATGAGCTCCCAGGCTTAAAAAAAATACACACAATGGCGATTTAGCAACAGCCACTGGAGGGAAGTTGTGCTGTGCTGAATAGGGACAGCTGCTCTTCTCACCTTCTAGAGCCCCACCCTCCTTCTAAGTGAATTTTGGACCAGTTAGAAGAAGTGATTCCCAAACTGTCTGCCCCAAAAGGGACTGGAGATGGTCTTCAGCCCCAAAGAGGTGACAATCTGAATAGAAACCCAAGGGAGTTTCAGCAACAGCTGGAACAACTCCAGCAAGAGCTACTAAGAGGGATGCTGGGCTGGGCTAAAGAGGAACAGTGGCTCTTTCCTGCTGCTAAATATGAGAGAGAGCTGGGAGGAGAGCTGGTCTCATGGTAGCAAGCATGACTTGTCCCCTTTGCTAAGCAGGGCCTGCCCAGGTTTGCATTTGGGTGGGAAACTACACTGAGCAGAGTAAGATATTCCTAAAATAAGTCTTTGTAGGCCAGGGCTGGTCAATTTTGGCTCTCCTGGAGATGTTGGCCTACAGCTCCTATAATCCCTGTCTGTTGGCCACTGTGGCTGGGGATTATGGTAGTTGTAGTCCAAAAAAACCAGCTGGGAGGCCTAAGTTGAGCAGGCCTGGCGTAGGCAATACTGAGCTAGGTGGAGCAATGGTCTGACTCGGTATATGGCGGCTTCCTATGTACCACTGAAAAGCTCCCATGGAAAAGAAAATCTCTGTGCTGGCAGAATGAGCATTTCAGGGAGAAAATGAGACTCCAGACTTCTCCATGGAAGCATCCATGCATAGGATCACCCACATGCAGTCTGAAATGGTACAGTCCCAGCAGGGCTGTGCCCTATGAGTCGGAGCATATGTGTCAATTTCAAGCATCCCTTTATCACCAAATGCAACATTTCTAGAACAAATCCCTAGTAAGTGTAGGTTTCCTTTATTTTCATCCCTGTACTTAATTTGCCTTCTGTTCCACTTACAGCGTTTCTTTAAGTGAAAACCTTACCCTTGATAGCAAATGGGGGAAAGACCCCAAAATGTAGGCTAAAGAAGTGCATTAATATATTCTAACTTTGATGGTTCCCCTCAGTTATTCCCTGGTGAGAAATTAACCTCCTCCTGAATTAATGTGTACAAAGCTTTGTTTTTTCCAAGAGGAAACTACTTACAAATATTATCAAGAGATAATGAATTGTTGTTAAGAGAGGGGAGCTGTTGTTCTCATTTGCATGCAATGTTTAATTTTTTTATTGTTTTTAGAAGGATTTCATTTGAATGTCTGTGGAAATGAAGGGGAAGTGATCAGAATATGCTAATGAAAACACTGCTGGAACTTTAGTCTTGTTCCTTTCTTGAGGCGAAAAGGGTCTGTCTTTTGGGTTTGTGCAGTGCTTTATTTGGAGTTGGCATTTGTCAGACTAGTGATTGAGAGGCAGTCAGGGATAATGGTTAGGGCAGGGCTGCAAAACTCAAATGCCCTGGTGGGCTGGAACCATCCATAACTTGGCATGCAGGGGCCGAGGTCAAATCTTTAGCACATTATTACATTAAAATTAAAACTATTACTTGTGGATCTATTCCCCCTGTCAATGGACCCATAGTTTTAACCAAGGATAGTGGCCAGAGAATAGGTCCCATCCCTGCTCAATCCGTGGGGCCCCTAGAGTTCATGCCAGCTCCAAACAAATGCCACGTCCTCTCCTCTCCCTACATTGCTGTTGCTTTCAGGCTGCAATGCTAGGCATGCTTACATGGGAGTAAGCCACACTGGGTACACCATGGAGCACATTTCTGAGAAAGCATGCAGGCAGTTTCCAGCTCCTGTGTTGCTGCAGGATACCTGGAGGCCAGTAAAACAGTCCCTGCAGGCCGAATCTGACCCCCGGGCCTTATGTTGTAGAGGCCTGGGTTAGGGTGTCCGGCTAGGGTTGGAGAGACCAAGGATTTGGCTGCTTTCTTGTTTCCTTTATTCAAAAGTGTACATCCTGCTTTTAAAAATACCGTCACAATAAAATCACACTGAAGTGCTTTTCAACCCCTTTGAATGGAGGACTACATGTGTGAGCCCTGTAAGATTTTCCCTTAGGGGATGGGGCCACTCTGGGAAGAGCACCTGCCTGCTTGCAAGCAGGAGGTTCCACGTTCCCTCCCTGGCAGCATCTCCAAGACAGAGTGGAGAGAGACTCCTGCCTGAAACCTTGAAGAGCTGCTGCCAGTCAGTGTGGACAGTACTGAACCTGATGGGCCAATGGTCTGACTCAGCATACGGCAGCATCCTATGTTTCTATGTTTCTCTAGAATGCTTAGACTGTGGCCCCTCTTGCCTATCAGAAGAGGCCAGAGAACTGCTCAGCCCCTGTGCAAGCTGTAGAACATGCAAATAGCAAACGTGAGTTCCCCTTTGTGCAGAAATCCTCCAAAATGTCGCCAATTCCTGCCTGGTGACAGTCGGAGGCTGGATAATTGGATCCTCCTGCTCGCCAAGCCATTGTTTCTGTGCCTTCCACACCTTTTCCTGAGACCAGGGGTCTCTGGCTGGGCACATGGTGATGTCTCCCCTCCCGTCGTTATTGACATAATGACTCACTGATACGGCTACAGCCCACCCGGTCACATTCCAGAAGGCTGCAGTTTTGCTGCCTTGGGCAAAAGCCAGGGCTGGGAGCTCCGAAGAGGTGCAGCGTCCCCATTGCGGAAGCCTCCTTACCTCCGTTGGCTTCTTTGTTTCAGATGCACCAGCCCTCTGGAGCGCTCGGAAAGGACGATCCTGTTTGCTCTCACCTTCCTGGGAGCATTGGTGTGCTTCCCGCCTGTTCTATTCTGTCTAGTGATCTTTTATGGTGTGTTGTTGAGCCTGATGAGGGAAGCCTCGATAATAACCCGCCACCCGCACCCCCACCTGTGCAGACAGCTCCTGGCCTGATATCCTGGGCCTGGGATTACAAGGCTGAACTCCGAGCTCGGGGTGGAGAGGCGAGGCCATCTGGGACCGGGAGTTGCAGGCTTCAGAAATGACAGGTGCGGGCCCTGATGTGGGGCCTTTGCCTCGCCGTGCCAGGGAGCATCAGTGTTAAAGTGATTAATTTCTCTTCTCCATTACTCCAAATTAGCTAAACAAATCCCTCGCTCAAGCTGTCATCTTGATGCGCGGCATGCAAATTGTACCTAACGAGCGGGGGCACTCCGGGTGGGGCGGGCGGCTGACGTGGAAATCGGCGGGAACGGAGGCTCGAGTTCCTTCTCGGAAGGGGCTCGGTGGAGAAGCAGGGGGTGGGGGCAGGCTGCGCTCTGGGGAGGGGCCGTACGGCAGTGGCAGAGCATCTGCTTGGCATGTAGAAGCTCCATGGTAAGGCAGATCAACCGGGAGAGGCCTTTACCTGAGATCTTGAAGAGTTGCTGCCAGCCATGCTGGCAGCGCATAATACTGAACTAGATGAACTGATGGTTCGACACATTGCGACCAGTCCCATCTTGAGGGGTAAAGGCTCATTGTGGTTTTTTTGACTAGGTCTTCACCCCAAGAGTTGGAAAGGAGGTGATGGCTTTGCAAGGAGGTGATGGCATTGTGTCTCCATGCTTGTATTGTCCTGGCCATCGGGCCTCCAGCAGCCAAGTCTTTAAATTTTTTTTTAAAGGCTATTAGAAACATAGGTAACCTAAGAAGCTGCCATATACTGAGTCAGACCCTTGGTCTATCTCGCTCAGTATTGTCGACCCAGACTGGTAGCGGCTTCTCCAAGATTACAGGCAGAAGTCTCTCTCAGGAGTCTCATCTCCTATTTTGGAGATGCTGCCAAGGAGGGAACTTGGAACCTCAGATGCTGAGGGGAAGCAGGGGCGTAGCAAGGGGAGAGGGAGTGTGTGTTCACCCCTCTCTCTGGAGGCCCTTCGGAGTGAGGGAGATAATGAAGAAAATAGGGAGGGGTGGAACTGGGGGCCCCTCAGCTGCTCAGGGGCCTGGGTTCTTTGAACCCATTTGCTCAATTATAGCTATGCCCCTGAGGGGAATATCTTCCAGTGCTCACACAAGTAGTCTCCCACTCAAATGCAAACCAGGGCAGACCCTGCTTAGCGAAGGGGGGAATTCATCACTGGTACCAAAAGACCAGCTCTCCTCCTTGGAATGAAATGTTGTCCATGTTGTCAGAAGAATGGAAATGACAATTGGCAGGAATGTCCTCCCAAGATGACTCCATGGAGAGAACACAGTCATGTATCTCTGAGCCTAACCTACCTCACAGGGTTGTTGTTGTGAGGATAGAAATAACCATGTACACTGCTCTGAGCTCCTTGGAGGAAAAGTGGGATATAAATGTAAACAAACAAACAAACAAACAAACAAACAAACAAACAAATAAATATTATCCTAACCCTGACTCTAAACCTTTCCTCAGTGCAAAAATGATTTGCAATTTCACCCTAATCGTTTGGGGTTAGGGATAAAGAAAGGGTGAGAACACCCAGCTGTCAGTGCAACAGGGCTATCACCTATTTTCCATCTCGGTGGGATGGGGGATGGGTGGGATTGTCAAACCCCATGATGCACATTTATCCCTTCAGAATGTACCAGTGGGCCTGGCTCAGGGGCTAGAAGGGAATTTCATATGTCCTCAGAGTTCCATAAGAATGGGGTGGGGGCGGAAGTTAAGAAGAAGCTCTCATTTCCCATGGCCGCCATGGAAATCCTGGCAAATTGAAATACTCCAGGCCAATCGTCCTCATCATTTCAGAGCATCAGGCTCATGTAACAGCAAATCATATATTTCACATCCAGCTGGAAAAGAAACAGAACACTGAGAGGCGTATATAATATGCTCTCATCCCATGGGGTGAGCAGTGTAAGAATCCTCTACCGTTTCACGGTGAAATTGGCCGTGCTGATAACAGGCAGCCGGGGTCAGGCTCCTAGGCAAGGCTGTGCTGTTACACAAGTTGAATCTCACAAAGCATCTCTTTGGGCCAACTAAACATGGAAGGGAGCTTGTTTAGCCCCGAGGCTCTGAAATCAAATTGTTGGAGATGCAACACTGCGCCTTAGAGTGTGGCTGGTCCTGCAAGACTGGGAATGTACAGTTCTGTGAAGTTATGCAGGCACTGAAAGAGGACATGGATTCTACAAAGGAAGACACAAGGCATGTCCAGGTAGAAGCTGACTGTTCTGTCCTGAAATCGGGAGCATGCAAAGTGAAACAGTTGGGGTTTCAGCACCATGGAGAGATCCCAGTGAGCCACTTGCTCCAATAAGGCTCAGAAGTGGAATGAGGTCTTCTTCTTCTTCTTCTTCTTCTTCTTCTTCTTCTTCTTCTTTTAACATTTTATATCCTGCTCTTCCTCCAAGGAGCCCAGAACGGAGTACTACATACTTAGGTTTCTCCTCACAACAAACCTGTGAAATAGGTTAGGCAGAGAGAAGTGGCTGGCCCAGAGTCACCCAGCAAGTATCATGAGGCTGAATGGGGATTTGAACTCGGGTCTCCTCAGTCCTAGTCCAGCACTCTAACCACTACACCATGTTGGCTCTCTTCTTAAATACTAGTAGTCCAGGAGTGCACACCTTTGGCCCTCCTGCAGATGTCTGACTACCATTATTTCTGACTACTGACCACTGTGGCTGAGGATGATGGGAGTTGTAGTCCAAAACCAGTCGTGCAGCCCTGCTCTGGACTTAGATGAAGCACCTGGGCTCTGCCTCCCTGCTGAGCAATCAATCTATAAACTCAGTTCTGTTCATCTAGGTACACTCTTCATTTGACATACCTGAACTGCAAGATATCCATGAAAGCAAGGGCTGTGAAACTTGATGGGCGAGGACAACTGGAAATGGGGCTGTAGCGCAGTGGTAGAGCATCTGCTTTGCATGCAGAGGGCTCCAAAGTTTAATCTCTGGCAGCATCTCCAGGTATGGATGGGAGAGGCTCTTGCCTGCAGCCTTGGAGAGCTGCTGCCGGTCAGTGTAGACAATACTGAGTTAGATGGACCATTGCTTAGACTTGGAATAAGGCAGCTTTCTTTGTTGTGTGTGAGACCCAGCAGAGTTGAAGCTTGGGGAGGGCTTGTAGCTCAGTGGCAAAGCAACTGCTTTTCATGCAGAATGTCCTAGGTTCAATGCCTGGCAGCATCTCCAATTAGGACTAGGAAAGACTCCTGCTTGGAACTCTGGAGAGGTGCTGCCAGTCAGTGTAGTAGACAATATTGAGTTAGATGGTCCATGAGTGGGACTCTAGAAGATGTAGGGCCAGGAAAGACCCCAGTCAGTCAGGGATGGGGCCAGGGCTCAATGGTAGATTTTTCAGCTTAGGATGCAGAAGGGTCCTAGGTTCAATCTCCTCCATCTCTAGGTAGGGCTGGAAAAGACTCCTGCCTAAAAATTTGGGGAGCTGCTGTCAATCAATGTAGACTCAATAGACTCTTGACTCAGTCATAAGAACATAAGAACAGCCCTGCTGGATCAGACCCAAGGCCTATCTAGTCTAGCATCCTGTTTCACACAGTGGCCCACTAGATGATTCTAAGAAGCCTGGTGAGGGAATGCCCTCTATCTTGCTGTTACTCCTCTGCAACTGGTACTGAGAGGCATCATGCCTCTGAAACTGGAGGTGGCCTCTGAGGCTGGAGGTCCAACGCAGCTTCCTATGTTCCTGTGGAATTCCCATGGACTCTCAGTTAAGACCGGAACCAAAAATTATCTTAAGTGACATTCAAAGGAGAACCTCAGGGTTTCTCGAAGGAGCATCTGAAATTTGAAGAGAATTTCTGGGTTCTTCCAAAGGAGAGACCTTGGAGCATTTCCTCGGATGGTTTCTCCACATCAGAATCCAACCTCAGACATCCTCCATTGAGTAGCAAGTCTCTGTGCAGATAAAATCTGGCTTCAGGCTTCAACTTTTGTCCAGTGTCCCCTCCAGAACTGCTGGGCATTATCTCCAATTAAGCATCTGAAATGTCAGCAGAAAATGACTATCATTTGTCGGCCTAGGAAGTGCCAGGCCCAAATGCTGGCAGGATGTGTCAGGTTGTGTCATTTTGTCTTTTTGCATACTTTGTCAAAAGTTGACAGTTGGCTTGCTGCTTCCGTTGAAGGCCCAATTATCTCCGTATCTCAGGAACAAGGACCTCTGTGCTCACCCCTGCCCCTCATTGCCTTTCTATTATGCATCATTGTGTATACAATTATTTCAAATGTGACCTCAGGTAAAACTCACACACACAACGTGCTCACATGTTGCTTTGAATCAATCAGATTGGAGGCTCTTTTCTGGGCAATTGGATATAAGGGGAAATTCCACACTAGGGATCATTAGGAAGGGGATTGAAAATAAAACTACTACTACTATTATAATGCCATTATAGAATCTGTAGTGTGGCCACATTTGCAATACTGTGTATAGTCCTGGTCACCATATCTTAAGAAGGATATTGTAGAACTGGAGAAGGTGCAGAAGAGGGCAACCAAGATGATCGGAGGCCTTCCTTATGAGGCAAGGCTACAGCATCTGGGGCTTTTAAGTTTAGAGAAAAAGAAGAAGCTAAGTGGGGTCATGATTGAGGTTTATAAAATTATGTGTAGTGTGGAGAGAGGGGATAGGGAGATGCTTTTCCCTCTCTCCCAACACTAGAACCAGAATTATCCCCATGAAACTGATTGCCAGGAATTTTAGGACTGCCAAAAAGAAGTATTTTTTCACACAGCGCAGATATAATCTAGAGTTCTCTGCCATGGGATGTGGTGATGGCCACCAGCTTGAATGGCTTTAAAAGGGGCTTAGATAGATCCATGGAAGTCTATCAATGGCTACTAGTCTGAAGGCTAGGCCACCTCCAGCCTCAGAGGCAAGATGCTTCTCAATCCCAGTTGCAGGGGAGCAACAGCAAGAGAGAGGGCACGCCTTCACCTCTTGCCTATGGGCTTCCCAGAGGCACCTGTTGGGTCACTGTGTAATTTAGGATGCTGGACTAGATAATGTTGGCAGAACAGCAAGCCATTATCGAGGAAGAGAAATTTGAAATCTATTAGCTGTTTCCCCTTCCAGCTGTCCTTCCAGCTCTTTGACCTTGGGGAGCAGTGCCAACCTCCCATAGACCCTCACCTTGCTCCTCTGTAATGCCAGGCCTGTCCAGAATAAGTCAGAGACCATCTAGGACTTGATTCTCGGTGAAGGGGCAGACCTGGTATGTATTACAGAGACTTGATTGGGGGAGGCTGGTGGCCCAGTCTGGTCCCAGCTTCTCCCTCCAGGGTATTCTGTTGAGGAGCAGGTGCTGGGACGTGGGTGGGGAGGTGGCGTGGCTGTGTCCTATCAGAATAACCTCTTCCTGCCTAGGATCCTTGTTGAAGTGTCTGACCATATTGAATGTGTGACCCTAGGTTTGGGGACCAGGGATAGACTGGGACTTCTGATGGTGTACTGATCGCCCCGCTGCCCAATGGAGTCCCTAACTGAGCTGACTGACTTGGTCTCAGGCTTGGTGTTGGAGTCCCCCAGGCTTGTAGTGCTGGGGGACTTCAGTGTCCACTTTGGGACTGTTTTAATGGTTTGATGATTTTTAATCGTTTTAAGGGAAATATATTACATAAATAATATATGACTATTTGTTATAATATATAAATATACTATAATAAAAATATATACTATATATTAAAATAATAAATAAATAAAATATATTGAATGAATGAATAGATAGATAGATAGGCCTTGGTCCTGATCCAGCAGAGCTGTTCTTACATTCTTATCTGTACTTTTAAAAGAAATTCGTCTTTTTAAAAGACACTTCTCCTTTTTAGTGGGCCTTCCCACATACTCTTTGAATTTATACTTCTTTTCTTTTAGTGTATTCTCCTTTTTCTGTTTCCTTAATGCTATTCTTATTGTGTTGTTGTTGTTGTTGCTTTTGCTGTATGTTGCACTCTTTCATTTTTGTGAGCCACCTTGAGAACCCAGAGAAAGGCGGGGTCCCTACTTTTAAATAAACATGCAAACAATGTTTGCCTCGGTGCATTGTTGAGACACTATCGAAACAACCAGAAAACGCTGCTACTTCATGCAGGCCACACTAAACAAGGTGGGCCATTGGTCTGACTCTGTATAAGGCAGCCAGTCACATACCTTGCATAATATTTCCACCCTGGCCTGGAACAGTTCTGCAAAATGGTGCGCCAGGGATTTGTGTGTGTGTGTGTGTGTGTGTGTGTGTGTATGGGGAAGCATTCATTCATGCACAGCCTAGGCAGCACTTTCTACTAGCTCGGTGTAAGCCACCTTCCTCTCACCGCTGCCGAGAGCGTTCCGAATGGAGCACGCTTCTCTAAGCAGTGCCAGGAGAATTCACACCTCCAGAAGGAAGGCTGGCTGGCAGACTCCAGCAGAGCGCTCTGAATTCAAAGTCCCATGCTCCAGGTTGCCGGCAACATGCAAACGGTTGCAAAGGCTTGTTCTGCTTTGAGTAACAATTTATAATGACAAAGGCTTCATTTAAGACAGGGACCCCTGTGGGAATGTTCCTATTCATTCCTTTCTTCTGCGGGTAATTGTAGGAAGATGACATTTAAGTTTTACAAAAGTCGCAGGGAAAATAAAATAATATAATATATAAACAGATGGTGCTGCTTCTGTTGTAAAGGGAGTGGGGAAGCAACCAGTCCAAGCAGGGCCAGACCATTTATGAGATTGTGGCGGGGTGGGGGTGGGATGGGGCATTTGATCTAGGTGTTTGTCTGGAGTTGTTCAACAGGTGCAGCTCTGTCCGGTGTGCCTGCCTCTTCGTCCCAAGATTTATACAAAACATTTCTCTGAGGTTTTAATTAGTATGCTGAAGGAGTATTGGACGGGGAGAACTGGTTGTGTGGTAACAAGAAACACCCTGATCTGCATTTGGATGGGTGACAACATGTGATTGCTATACAATATTCCCCTTAGGGGATGGGACCAGAGCTGAGTGGAAGGTTATCTGCATTCTTGCACACAGAAGGCCCCAGATGCACCCCCTGGCAGCATTTCCAGGTAGGGCTAGGAGAGATACCTGCCTGACACTTTGGAGAGCGGCTGCCAGTCAGTGTAGACAATCCTGGGCTAGATGGATCAATAGTCTGACTCAGTATGAGGCAGCTTCATAGATTCAGGGGTTGTAGCTCAGTGGAAGAGCATCGGCTTTGCATGCAGAAGGTCCCAGGTTCAATCCCCAGTATCTCCAAGTAGACCTGGGTGACACTGATGCCTGGAACCTTGGACAGCTGCTGCCAGTCAGTGTAGACAATATTCTGCACTCTCTGACACACTCTGTGCACAGGTGTGCAGCCTCACACCCGAAACGTCAGGGCACAGACATGCTTGTGTTAGTAATTGCAAATGCTCACAGATCCCTCACAATCTGTGTCACAGCAGACGCAGGCCAGCAGAGGTTCATCACCAAGGTAATTTTGTAGCCTGGACCTAAAGGCCTTTGGAGCCCCTGCCCCCCACCCGCAAATTAAGCATCATCATGCTTGGCTGGGCGACCACACCACCCAGGACAGACTAAAGAGGATTGGGGGGCCCAGGGGCTGTGGAGGCCCTGGACTTTGGCCCGGGAGTCCAGAGGTAAGAGCACCTCTGCATGTCAGGTGATGTGTAGTGGCTGCAAGCCAGGAAGTGGCCCTATAGAACCAGGAGGTCATGTGACGCCAATGGCTGCAATGGTTCAGCACTCATTTCTAGTCCCATGAGTCCATGAGCCAGATCGGGTGGTCGGTACCATATGAGGGGATGAATGCTCCTTGTAATTTTGAACAAGGTCCACGTCCCTAGAGAAGGAAAATAGGTGATTTAATTGCAAAACTTCCAGCTTTCAGTATCTCCGCGTACTTTTACTGTCCTGCCCATTGGGCCTGCAGCAGTCAAATCTGCAATTGCCTTTTAAAAGCTTAGAAAGGTTTTTCAAACTCACAAAAAACTTGTTATAACATGTTATCAGTGTTGTCAGAGGAACAGAAATGACAATGGGCAGGAATGTCGTCCAAAGTTTACTCCATGGAAAGAACAACAATTTGTTCATTGTTACCCTAACCCTGAGGAGGAGAGCTGGTCTTGTGGTAGCAAGCATGACTTGTCCCCTTAGCTAAGCAGGGTCCACCCTGGTTGCATATGAATGGGAGACTAGAAGTGTGAGCGTTGTAAGAGATTCCCCTCAGGGGGTGGAGCTGCTCTGGGAAGAGCAGAATGTTCCAGGTTCCCTCCCTGGCAGCATCTCCAAGATGCTGAGAGAGATTTCTGCCTGCAACCTTGGAGAAACCACTGCCAGTCTGTGTAGACAATACTGAGCTAAATGGACCTATGGTCTGACTCAGCAAGTGGCAGCTTCCTATGATGTGTCCTATGATGTGACACATCATAGCGCAAAGATGACTGCAATTTTGCCCAGGTTGTTGGCAAGGAGGGGGCAGAATAACACAGTGAAAGCTGTAAGTGCAATGATGCTATCGCCTCTTTTCCATCTCTAGGTGGGGTAGACATTGCCAAAACTCACTATGTGCATCCATCCCCTGAGATAGTCCTGATGGCCAAAGTTTGTGAGTTTGGTTCATGGGCTGCAATCTTCAGAGGACCTCTGCTTCCTCAGTCTGAATACTTCCCAGATCCCCTTATCTACTGCATTCCTTCCTGCTCCGTTTACTTTGAAGATGCTGATTGCTAACCCCGTTGTGGGTTTCCTTTTCGTCCCATCATCATTGTTACAGTGAAAGGAACGACGGCCGAAAACGATCAACCCAAGCTAGCCTGCTATGGTGTCGTGCAGGAATTCCAGTTGCTGATCTAGGCTGCCATTATCCACATCATCAGACTGCTGTGTATGGCCCTCTTCATTGTTTCCCCTAGTTTGGAAAAGTCAGACGGAGGCGCCAGAGACATAATGCACCACCGCCTGTACTGCCCGCCTCCCACCTCGTCCCGCGGAAAAACGAAGGCGAGGACGCACGCAGCGGTCTCCCTGAAGAGATCACACACGCACACACAAAGGGACTGGCGTACTTCTGAAAGGGATCTAAAAAAAGATATTAAAGTTTAAATACCATTTCTTTCCATGCTGCTAAGCAGCTTATTTATCCCAGCGTGAGGCTACCTTAAGAGCTTTGACAAGAGAAGGCTCCGTTAGTAATTACTGGAGAGAGCTGGCAGGCTGGAATGAGTCACCAGAATGACGAGCATCTTCAGATGAGCTGGGGAGAGACGGATGGACAGGCAGAGGCTGCTGAGAGCAAGGGACACTGGGATGCAGACATTCAGGTGTGTCAGGAGTGAATGGCAAGGCCCCGAAGCTGCAGCTGACATCTGCACATGTCCCTTGAAATGGCAAATCAGATTCTAATTGGTCCCTTTTTTTTCATAAAGGCCAATGCAGACAGAAAGATGGAGCACAAACTGGTTTATTATACTGAATAGGGCTGTGTTGTGCGTGTGTGTGTGTGTGTTTAAAAAATTGACATCCTTAGGCATGATGTGTGATTTACTAGCTTCACCATTCCTCCAGGTAAGGGTAAGGCCCCCCAACAGGACTGCAGGCTTGAATTCCATTTTCCGGTTCTGGCGAGACAGATTCCTGTAGGATCTCGTTGATTTATGCAGCCATACTTTGGATATTTGCAATTTCTAATTTCAGTGAAAAAACTCAGGTGTTTTCAGATAAGCAGTTTTGGATTACAGCTGTGTGGCATCATAGGTCTTGCAGTCAAATATCAACAGATTTTGTAGAATGGATTCTTGGCCTTCATACACAGTTGCTCTTGTATATCATAATGCAAGAGTACATTAGTCTTGTAATTCTTGATTAATATCTAGACGAGTGCACAGTGGATTTGACAAGCGTAACAAAGGGCTTATGTATACTTATAAAGAATAACGAAGGACCTACAGTTTCAAGATACAAGGCTGTGTTAACAGAATAGAACATTCTGAACAAAATTCCATTCAAATCGAATCCAGCAGCAATCCCTGTACTCAGTAAACTGAAATAACTTGCAAAATATGCATTTGGATATGACTCATAAAATACCCTTCTGGGTGCTGTAATTTTGTGGGCATATGTGGCCCGAGAGGGAAGCCCCCCTCAAAAAAAAGTTTACTCCCTCTGCTACCTCACCCCAATTAGTGGAACCCTATAGTAACTTGAAGGAAAGTCATTTTTCATCAATCAATATATACCTAAAGCATCCATACATTTTTAAAGAGCAATTTCCTATGGACTGGCTTCCATTTATATTATATTGTACTGGTGTTTTCAGGCCCGTTGTAATAACGGGTGCTAGTAGGGGAGAGTTCCCCCCCCGCCCCACTCCCTCTGGCCTTTGCCCCCCCCCCCCGCCCTCCCAGCTGCCCGAGACCTCCTTACCCGAAGCAGCCCGCGACAGTCGGGCGAACTAAAAGCAGTTTTTGCGAAGAAAAGAGGAGCTCCCGAACAGAGCTCCTCTCTGTGCTAAGCCAATGCCCAAACTGCTGCTATGGACGCAAAGGATGCAAGAGGTTTAGCACAGAGAGGAGCTCTGTTCGGGAGCTCCTCTCTTCTTTGCAAAAACTGCTTTTAGTTCGCCCGACTGTTGCGGGCTGCTTCAGGTAAGGAGGTTTCGGGCAGCTGGGAGGGCGGTTGGCGGCCGTGCTGGCGGCTGCGGAGGCATACTCCTGGGCCGTTTTGGCCCTTAATCATTTGGGGGGGGAGCAGGGAAGGAGAATTTGGGCAGCTGGGAGGGTGGGAGAGCGGGTGGCGGCGGCGGCGGCCGGGCGGACTCTGGGGGTGCTGCTGCCGGTCCGGTCCGGGCCGCCCCCGCCTCACATTCCCGGCCAGTCTCCCTGGCCAGGCAAGGGCCCCAAGGACTCCCAGCCGCCCGGCTGCGGCGCCAGGCCTCGGTGGCAGCTCCGCCGCCACCTCGGCCGGCTTCCCCCGCCGCCTCCTCTCCCCACCCGGCTTCGGTGATGCGGCCAGGCCGCGGCCATGGCTCCGCCGCGCCTTGGCCGTGCCGCGTCCTCTGGCCGAGGCGGCGGCTTCGCCGCTGCCTCAGCCAGTGTCCCCCTCCTCTGCAGTCCCGGCTTCTTCGGGGCAGCCGTTTCTGGCCGCCCAAGATGGCCGCCGGGTCCTGCCTGTCGTGCCTGCCTTGCTCTGTTCTGGGCATGCGCTCTGCGCATGCCCAGAACAGGTGAGGCACGAACGCACGCTTGGTGTCCGTCCACGGACAGACACCAAGCGTTTTATTAGAGAGGATAGTTTTGGATGATGCAGATTATCTAGATCCATTTCAAACTGGATTTCATGTGGTCTGTGGGGTTGAGACTGCCTTGGTTGGCCTGATGGATGATCTCCAACTGGCTATCAACAGAGGGAGTGTGACTCTGCTGATCCTTTTGGAGCTCTCGGTGGCTTTCAATACCATCGACCATGGTATCCTTCTGGACCGCTTGAAGGAGGTGGGATTGGGTGGCACTGTTTTAAAGTGGTTCCATTCCTAACTCTCTGGAAGATTCCAGATGGTGTTACATGGCGACTGTTGTTCTGCAAAGCAAGAACTAAAGTGTGGTGTTCAACAATGCTCCATACTGTCTTCAATGCTCCTTAACATCTATATGAAACCGCTGGGAGAGATCACCAGGATGATTGGTGTTATCAATATGCTGATGACACCCAGATCTATTTCTCCATGTTGACCTCATCAGGAAATAGCACATCTTTCCTAAATGCCTGCTTGGAGACAGTAATGGGCTGGATGAGAGATAACAAACTGAAGTTTAATCCAAATAAGATGGAGGTATTGACTGTGGAGTGGTCGGGACCTGAGAGCTGGTTTAGATCTGCCTGATCTGGATGAGGTTACACTCCCCCTGAAAGATCAGGTAAATAGCTTGATAGTGCTCCTGGGCCCAAAGCTCTCCCTGGTTTCTCAGGTTGAGGCAGTGGCCAGGAGCGCTTTTTATCAGCTTTTTGCAGCAGTGCTGCTGAGGTCACTTGCAAGCTCATTTATATGCTCACAACCTGAACACCTCTTTTAAAAATGCAAGGTTAAGCTTTTTATTTTTTTTTTTACTTGACCTGCACATTGGATTCTGCAGCAATCTCCAAGCTTCACCTCCAAAGTTAAGAAGTTCAAAGGTTCAAAGGGGCAGAGATTCGAAGGTTCAATAGTTCGAAGGTTCAATAGATCAAAGGTTCAATAGTTTGAAAGTTCAATAAATAAAATGAAATAATTAGTACAAAAGTTAAATAGTTCAAAAGTTCAAAAGTTTGATAGTTCAAAGTTCAATAGTTAATTAGTTTGAAAGTTCAATAGTTTGATAGTTCAAAGGTTAGAAAGTTCAATAGTTCAAAAGCACGATAGTTAAATAGTTCAAAAGTTCGATAGTTTGAAAGTTCGAAGGTTCAAATGTTCAATAACTCGATAGATCGAAGGTTCGATAATTTGAAAGTTCAACAGTTTGAAAGTTCAATCATTCAAAGGTTCAATAGTTTGAAAGCTCAAAGGTTCAATAGTTTGAAAGTTAGAAGGTACAATAGTTCGAAAGTTCAATAGAACCTTCGATCTTTCGAACTATTGAACCTTTGATCTTTTGAGCTATTGAACCTTCGATCCTTCGAACTATTGAACCTTTGAACTTTCGAACTACTCAAACTTTTGAAGGTTATTCAACCTTTCGAACTATTGAACCTTCGATTTATCGAGCTATTGAACATTCAATCTATCAAGCTATTGAACCTTTGATCTATTGAGCTATTGAACCTTCGATCAATCGAGCTATTGAGCCTTCAATCTTTTGAACTATTGAACCTTCGATCCTTAGAGCTATTAAATCTTCGAACTATTGATCCATTCGATCTTTTGAACTATTGAACATTCGATCTATCGAGGTATTGAACCTTCGTAGGTTCAATAGTTCAAAAGTTTGATAGTTTGGAAGTTCAAAGGTTCAAAGGTTCAAGAATTTGATAGTTCGTAGCTTCGATAATTTGAAAGTCAAATAGTTTGAAATTTCAATCATTCAATGGTTCAATAGTTCAAAAGTTCAATGGAACCTTCGATCTTTCGAACTATTGAACCTTCGATCTTTCGAACTATTGAAACTTTGATCTTTCGAACTATTGAACCTTTGAACTTTCGAGCTATTGAACCTTCGAACTTTCAAGCTATTGAACCTTCGATCATTCAAACTATTGAAACTTCGATCCTTTGAGCTATTGAACCTTCGAACTATCAAGCTATTGAACTTTCAATCTATTGAGCTATTGAACCTTGGATCTATCAAGCTATTGAACCTTCAATCTATCGAGCTATTGAACCTTTGAACTTTCGATCTATTGAACCTTCAAACTTTTGATTATTGAACCTTGGATCTATCAAGCTATTGAACCTTCAATCCTTTGAGCTATTGAACCTTCGAACTTTTGAGCTATTGAACCTTCGATCCTTTGAGCTATTGAACCTTCAATCCTCTGAGCTACTGAACCTTTGATCCTTTGAGCTATTGAATCTTCGAGCTATCAAGCTATTGAACCTTTGAACTTTCGAGCTATTGAACCTTCGATCATTCAGACTATTGAACCTTCAGTCTTTCGAACTATTGAACCTTCAATCCTTTGAGCTATTGAACCTTTCAACTATTGAACCTTCGATATATTGAGCTATTGAACTTTCAAAATATTGAACCTTCGAACTTTCGAACCTTCGATCTGTTGAACCTTCAGTCTATCGAGCTATTGAACCTTCAATCAAGCTATTGAACCTTCGATCCTTTGAGCTATTGAACCTTCAAACTTTGATGGTTCTGAACTATTGAACCTTCGAACTTGCGAGCTATTGAACCACCCAAACCCAACCCTCTGTTATCTATTTCAACTGGCAGCAATTCTCTGGGTCTTGGTTAATGGTCTTCTACAGACTTACAATCACAATTCTTTTAACAGAGAGATGCAGAGGATTTGACCTGAGACCATTTGCATGCAAAGCATGTGCTTCTCCCCTGAGCGCTGGCGGATCCAACTTCCAAATGCATCTCAGAAGCAAGATGGCACTCTTCCAGGAATGGCAATGAGGAACAGCTACTAAGGGCCGTTTCACAGGATCGTTGCCGTTTGTGGCATCAGCAGGGTGGGGGGTGGGGGGGAGACCAACCCAGTACACCTTCTAGCCGCATCATTAACTGGTTTTCACCTGTTGTAAACCACCCTGAGCCATTTTTGAAGGGCAGTATAGAAATTAAATAAATAAATAAATAAATAAATGCAGAAGGACCCAAATCATGGGTTGTGAGGCCAATGAGTGACCCATGGATGAGCTTATACTATCATCATATTTATTATTTGCTGTCTCTCCTGCTTGCATTTTGACTCAAGATGGGTCCCTTCAGGAGGTCCATTTCGGGCTTCAATGAAGTGAGTGACAACTGAAGAAATCTAGGCTGACAAGGCTGAGCCTGGAAGGGAGGGGGTGGTGGTGAAACGACAGCTTCCTTTTACAACCCCCTTGTAAAATGTGTCCCAGTTTAGAACTTCTTTGCTGATCCTGGAGAGGGCTTGGCCTTAGAAATAAGTTGTTGCGGTGTTTGTTAGGCTGCTGGATTGAGCAAAATCCTCCCCTGAGATTGTCCGTGGTTGTTTCTGAGCAGGGGTGACTCTAGAAGAAGTAATTTTTGGGGAGCAAGTGGGTGGCAAAGAGTATTATTAGGCGAGCGAGAATTTTGTTATAATTTGAATACTTACAGAGGTGTGTTAATTAACATTGTTAGTTCATTTACTTCATTTATGAAGCTTGCTTCTCAAATTTATTTGGAAAATGAGCCAGATTTCTCAAAGAAAATACTATCTCTACAGACTTACAGTCTGCTTCCCAGAATAGTTGTCTCCTTCCTCCCAAGACCTTGGGGCAGGAAAGACTGGAGTGGTGAGTCAGGTCAGTAGCAGGACAGAGATTGCCCCGCAGCCCACTGCACACATGCGCTTCATTCGCACGTTACACTAAAATGGAGTTGCTGGGACCAGAGATTTCCCTACCGTTACGTCCAAATGTGTGCAACACCTGGTCCCGTTTCTAAAGCGACCCGAGGTTTTGCTTCGCAAACTCCAGTTTGAACCCTCTGTTTGTCGTGAGTTTCATTGCTCATAACTGGGGTTCTGGTCCCTAGAGGCTGCATTAGCTCCCACTGGAGTTGAGGGAGGAAGCTCCTCCCTCTCTCCAGCCATGATTGGCAGTGCAGGCTATCCTTCAAGCAAGAAGGAAGCTCATGCAGACAGTTCCCCCTCCTCTCTGCCGTCTCCCTGACTGCAGAGAACCCGATCTCCATTTCGTCCAAATGCAGGAAGGAGGGGGGAGCATAACCATGGGTTCTGTTCTCCCCCTGCTAAATAGAAGGGAGCTGCCAGTGGGAAAAGTTCAGTGGTCCTTGCTCAGTTAAGCAGGGGCGATTCCCAAACTGTGTGTCGCAAGAGGGCCTGAAGATGGTTCCCTGCCCCCAAAGACCCCAGCAGCAGCCACTAGAGGGATGTTGTGCTTGGGCTGAATAGGGACAGTTGCTCGCCCACCTGTTAAATACAAGAGATGAGGCATATTCAAAGGAATCAGCCCAGTTAGGAGGGGGAAATGTTATTCTCATAAGAACAGCCTTGCTGGATCAAGCCCAAGGCCTCTCTAGTCCAGCATTCTCGAGTGCTCATAAAGCTCACCTCAAATATCCAGCAAGTGTTACAATCCTCAGCTTTTTCTCCTCCGGCTTGGATTTTAATCTGAGCTGGAAGGAAAGACCCCCTGCTCCCACTCTTTCCCCACCCACTCAACCACCCCACCCATCAAATCCAGATGGACTCATAGACAGGTGCCCACAAGCACAAAGAGCTCAGTTTATTTCGAAGTCAATCCGAGTCAAGCCGGAGGGAGGGGGAGTTCGCCCTACTGTTTGAAGCATTGGGTTAATATTGGCGGGGTGTGTGTGTTGAAAAATACCACCACAGTATGGTCATGACAACTGCTGTCAGCCAGAAGAGGAGGCTACAACAGAGACCCAGTGATAGCAGGATAGGAGCGATCTTTACAAAACCAGGAAAGCAGGACAGGAGGGATCTTTTGCATTGATAGTTAATGTGGCATAGCAAATATTATCATTCAGATTAGCTGATCTTTGCATTTCTGTGCTTGGTTACTGTGTGTAATTTTTAATGTGTGCTTTTACCTTCCGTTCCACCTTAGTGACTTTTGCTGCTGTATATGGCACATGTATCCATACAGCACCCCAAAGTGGAGTTTTGACCTTATTAAAGAGGAAGCTAGTCACATCTTACCAGCCACACCTGTGGTCTGAACTGGGCTTAGAATACATGGGGCTATCCCACCCTTCCTTTCTGGAAAATATTTCAGTTTTCGGAGTCCACTTCCCGATTGAGCTAAGTAGGGAGGTGAGGCAGGGGATGTTCAGCCATCAGCATTGTCAAATGTGCCATTGTCATACAGCCACATATTATGGTGACATCATCAAGTTCACTACGTGATCCCTGACTAGCTTGGATACATGATCCCTGATTGGTTGGGACAACTATTTTTTACAGTGGGAGAGTTTACAAGCAAAATCAAACACCACAAATCAAGCAACAACCAGCAATGGAAAACGTGAACGAGGTTTCTCCCCTCAAGAACTATTTAAGAGAACGTCTTCTTTGCCATGAGCCCCACTGCCAGTTAAGATCATCTGGAGAGGTTCGTCTGCGGTTGCCGCCAACTCGTTTGACGGCTACTTGGGATGGGGCCTTCTCCATCGCTGCCCCTGGACTTTGGAATGTGTTTGGAATGTGTTGAAATAAGAGCCTCCCCATCTCTGGCAACTTTAAAAAAGGCAATGAAGAAACATTTATTCACCCAGGCTTTTATTAGATTTATGGTTTTAAATTTTTAATGTTGGTTTTAAATGATTTAAATGTTAATGATTTTAAAGTTTAAATGATTTTAATTGATTTAGTTTTGATATTAATTGTTACTTGTTTTTATTCCAATGTAAACCGCCCTGAGACATTTTTGGAAGAGTGATACATAAATCAAATAAATAACTCAAATAAATAAATAAGAAGTATTACCACCACCTCAAAATGTTGCAGTTCCCCTTGAAATTAAACTGGCAAACAATCACCACTGCCCTCGGTCAAATTTTACCTGGGTGTATTGAATCCCTTCATTTTGACACAGTACCTTTGTTTAAAAGGACGCTGATTCAGCAGGGTTTCTGAAATGCCAGCCATTCGCTGCACTGGACAATTTGCATCTGAAAGAAAAGGGAGCAGTCCTTTGACAGGCTCCAGCCTAAGATCTTGGCAGATTCCCAAGAATGACTTTGCTACTCAAAGATTATGTTTGCAGGGAAATGATTTAGGGATTGAGGGATTATCCACCCTGGGTCCACAGCCTGACTTCTGTTAAGTACCAAATGTCTAACGATTCTTGACATCTGGAATTAATCATTAGAGTGAGGCCTTCCTCCTAGTGCAAAATTCCTCCTCCTCCTCCTCCTCCTCCTCCTCCTCCAACTCTATTCTTTATTTCTTAAAAAAAAAATCTTGGAGGGATAAAGCTAACTGAGCAAAGAGGATCCTTTTAAGAACATAAGAAGAGCCCTGCTGGATCAGGCCCCCAAAGGTCCATCTATTCCAGCATCCTGTTTCACACAGTGGCCCACCAGATGCTGCTGGGAGCCTACAGGCAGGAGTTGAGGGCATCTCCTGCTGTTACTCCCCTGCAACTGGTACTCAGAGGCATCCTGCCCTTGAGGCTGGAGGTGGCCTACATTCCTCTGACTAGCAGCCCTTGATAGACCTCTCCTCCATGAAGTTATCCAGATCCCTCTTAAAGCCATCCAGGTTGTTGGCTTGTCACCACATCTTGTGGCAAAGAATTCCACAAGTTGATGATGCGTTGTGTGAAAAAGTACTTCCGCTTGCTGGTCCTAAATTTCCTGGCAATCAATTTCATGGGATGACCCCCAGTTCTAGTGTTATGTGAGAGGGAGAAGAATTTCTCTCTATCCACTTTCTCCACACCATGCATGATTTTATAGACCTCTATCATGTCTCCCCAAAAGTCGTCTTTTTTCTAAACTAAAAAGGCCAAGGTATTGATCAGAAAGGTGCTCTCTGGGCCCCTATTCATCTTGGTTGCCCTCTTCTGCACGTTTTCCAGCTCTACAATGTCCTTCTTTAGATGTGGTGATCAGAATTGTACACAGTACTCCAGGTATGGCCGCACCATAGTACTGTATAAGGGCATGATAATATTAGCAGTTTTATTTTCAATCTCCTTCCTAATGATCCCTAGCATGGAATTGGCCTTTTTCACAGCTGCCACACATTGAGTTGATATTTTCAATGAGCTGTCCACCACGACCCCAAGATCCCTCTCCTGGTCAGTCACCGACAGCTCGGATCCCATCAGCATATACTTGAAGTTGGGGTTCTCGTCCCAATGTGCATCACTTTACACTTGTCAACACTGAACCAAATTTGCCATGTTGTTGCCCACTCACCAAGTTTGGAGAGATCCTTTTGGAGCTCCTCACAATCTGTTTTGAATTTCACTACCCGAAAGAGTTTGGTATCATCTGCAAATTTGGCCACTTCGCTGCTTACCCCTACTTCTGGATCATTTAAGCACCAGTCCCAGTACAGATCCCTGGGGGTCCCCACCTCTTACTTCCCTCCATTGTGAAAACTCTCCATTTATACCAACCCCCTGTTTCCTGTCTTTCAACCAATTAGCAATCCACACATGTACTTGTCCCCTTATCCCATGACTGCGAAGTTTCCTCAAGAGTCTTTGATGAGGAACTTTGTCGAAAGCTTTTTGGAAGTCCAGCCCGTCTGGAGCTCTTCCTGCTTGGCAGCTTAGAATTGGTCATTTGTGTAGGATTGTGATGTGGATGTCTGTATCTCTGAAGGAAGGCTGCTTCCGTAAATGGCTTTAAAGGGAGATTACAGATTAGACAAGTTCCTGAAGAACCAGTCTGTCCATGCATGTCTGCTAATCTTGATGTCTTACATGCGACATCCAGGGCCAGGAGGCTGCCTGTGAATACCAGCTGCAGGGGAGCCATGGAGAAAGAAGGACATTTGCCTACATGCTCACTGAAGAAAGAGGCACCCTTTTAAAGCAGTGGTTCTGTTTATTTTGCAAAGGGGGAGCAACTGGCCCTCTCCATCCCCAGCAGAGCATCCCTCCAGTGGCTGTTGCTTGAGTTTATCTTCTGGTAGCAAGCATGACTTGTCCCCTTAGCTAAGCAGGGTCCACCCTGGTTGCATATGGATGGGAGACTAAAAGTGTGAGCACTATAAGATATTCCTCTCAGAGGATGGAGCAGCTCTGGGAAGAGCAAAAAATTTCAAGTTCCCTCCCTGGCAGCATCTCCAAGATAGGGCTGAGAGAGACTCCTGCCCACAAGCTTAGATAAGCCACTGCCAGTCCATGAAGACAATACTGAGCTAGATAGACCAATGGTCTGACTCAGTCTATGGCAGCTTCCTATGTTTCTTTTTTAGATTGGGAGTCCTTTGGGGACACGGAGCCATTTGATTTATCTGTCTATCTATCTATTTATATGTACACCGCTTTGGAATTTGTCATTTCTAAATGTCAGGGGTGGACCAACATGGCCCTCCAGCTCCAGTCTGAGGGCTGTAGGCCACCTCCAGCCTCAGAGGCAAGATGCCTCCAAATCCCAGTTGCAGGGGAGCAACAGCAGGAGAGAGGGCATGCACATACCTCTTGCCTGTGAGATCCTCAGAAACATCTGGTGGGCCACTGTGTGGAACAGGATGCTGGACTAGATGGGCCTTGGGCCTGATCCAGCAGAGCTTTCTTACTCCCAGCATCCCTAAATTGTGGCTGGGGCTAATGGGAGTCTCAGCAAGAGGTAGAGGGCCAGGTTTGCCCATCCCCTGCTCTAGGTACAAACTATAGGTTCTGTCCTTGAGCTATACCAGATATATGTAATTACAGGGCTGGGGGAAATAGCAGAGTTGAGAAGACTGAATCTGAAACCCTGGAGAGCTGCTACCACTCAGAGTAGACAGTACTGAACCAGATAGGCCAGTGGCTCGTCTCTAGTTCAGCTCTTCTCAGAGCCTTAAAAATGGCACTGGACAAGGAACAATGGCTGGCATTCAGAGTACTCCTCGGGAGTTACTTGGAAGGACTACTTAATTTCAGTAGGACTACTCAGGAGTAATTTAACCTGCCTGACAATGAACTGGCAATCAGAAAGCTGAGCAAGGTTCATGATGTTCAAGGTTCATGATGATGTTCAAGATTCATGATGTTTAAGGTTCATGATGTTCAAGGTTCATGATGTTCAAGAAACACCACCACCGCCTACCCCAAAACACAGAAATGGTCCCTCCAGATAAAACTGGCCAATATTGAGCCTTCAACAGCTGCTTGTGGGCTCCTCCAAGGCATCTGGTGGGCCAGTGTGGAAAATCAGGATGTCGGATCTTATCCTTAATTACAAAGGCTTGTTTTATGTCCTTATGTTCAAACATAAAGGTTGAATTATGGGAAGGGGACATACCTTTTGAGATGGTCCTCTTAGCTATTGTTTCTAGAAGGTTGCAGGGCGAGTAATCTGGCAAAAACTGGGAGTCAGGGACTCCTTGTGAAGGGACTCTGTACCATTTTCCCAGTCAGTGATAATGCATCCAAGATGGTGGTCGAAAAAGCAAATATACCAGAGGCCAGCTGAAGCTTTGTGTTGATTTCATAACCAGTTTTACATGACATGGTGGAGAAATACGATGCGGTTGAGTGTGACTTTTCTATATATGGAGAAATCAAAGCTGATTGAAAGCCCCAAAGCCAACTGGGCTAGCTTAAGCAGAGGAGGCTCCATCATTCTGAGCTGTTATTTATCAGGAGAAGTGGGGGGAACGTCTTCCCCTAATGAAGGACAAATTGTCCAGATATGCCAAGTCTGAGCTGGCAAATTGCAAGGCCACACGGAATCAATGAAAAGCAAAAATTGGGGAATGAGAAAACACAGCAGGGAATCCTAGAACAAGCTTGGAAAGGAATACAAGGCTCCTGCAAAGTACGTGAAACGCTGGCGCCTTGGCAAGAATTAAATTGCGGGACGAAAATCGCATTTGAATTCAACCCCTTTTCTCGTCCATCTCATGGAACATAAAGCTGTTTGATGGATTGCAGGATCCGTCTCCTTCTGGAACAGTTCAAGCTCTGAGATATTTGAATACCAACACTAATTTCACTTAAATTTTGCCATAAACCTCCCACGGCCACCTCTGACCCTCCGTTGCAAGTCGTTAATGGCCTCCATAAAAGTAATCCCTGAGTTTTAAAAACCTGGAGGTTTTTTGTAGATTGGCGGGAATTTTATTAATTTAGAAGTTTGAAGGTTGCACCATATGTCGCTGGAAAGCAATTTTCTCCGGGTGTGCAATAAGGTCTTGGATTTGATTTATGACCTTAATACTGTGAGATATTAATAAATCTCCATACCAGCTGGTAATATAGAGGCAGACAAATGTAACATTTTCTTAGGGTAGAATTGTTCAAATTTGATTTCCATTTCCATGGATAAAAGCCAATCAGCGGGGCTCGTTAATTTCAGGGACTAGAAGTCACTAAAAGTGGGGGGGGGGAGAGAGAGATTGAGAGAGAGAGAAAGAGAGAGAGAGATGTTTGCAGTCACGTCACAAAAAAGATGTACATTGTTTTTTGGAAGGAAAAGAATTGCTGGAATGGACTACAATCCAGTGATGTCAACACCCATATCCATTAGAGGCTGACAAATTCTTCGAAGCAGTCCAGGATGAGTTACTCACTATGTAGATCCCCACGGGATCCAATTTGGGTGGTGTTGGGGGGGAAAATGCCCACAAGGCATGCAAACAAAGACAGAAATACATACATATATATTCAGAGTTCTAGTTAGGGAGGCTAACAAATGCAGAACACTATGCCAGATAGCAAAAGAGCTATATATTTTAAACTTTTTTTGCTGCATGGGAATGGTGCAAACCGCACAACCAGGACAGCGTTGGCATTAAAAGTTAAGCAAATGATCAGTCAGCGTTCTCCAAAAGTTTCCAGTGTCTGCACATGGCTGACTCTGGATGGCTTCCAATGGTTACATGGTTAGAAACCAGCATCTTAAGAACAGTGTAATATGAAGCCCAGGCAGGGAAATGAAGGTACAGAAAGTGAAAGGGGTGAATGCTCTTTATTTCTTTAATGGTACCCATTGCAAGTACAGAAACAAAGCAAGCATTCAAGAGACAGTTCTACTGTAAATCTGCACGTGTGCAACATGTAGTTGAAAGAATGAGAAGAAGATGGATGACCAGCAGTAAGGTGGATGGACTCGATGACGATAGCCATGAATGCCCCACTGAGAGACCTTCAAGGCCAAGTTGAAGACTGATCATCCTGGAGAGAATTGTGGTTGCTAAGAGTCGACACTGACTTGACGGCACTCACTCAATCAAACAAACAATCAATGTGCAGGTATACAAGTAGGTATTGCTTTATACCAATTTAGACCATAGCTCCATCTAGCTCAGTGTGGTCTACACTGACTGGCAGCAGCTCTCCAAGGTTTCAGGCAAGAGTCTTTCCCAGGCCTACCTGGAGATGCTGCCAGGGACTGAACCTGGGATCTTTCTGCATGCCAAGCAGATGCTCTCCCACTGATGGCCCATCCCCTACGCAGATTATCTCACAGTGGACAATACTCACATGAAGTCACCCATCCAAATGCAAACCAGGGCAGACCCTGCTTAGTAAGGGGAACACTTCATTCTGGCTACTGCAAGACCAGCTGCTTTATGCCTTAAGGCCTGCCTGAAACATACTGATGCAATAAAGTTCCAATGGACTGCACCACTTGATCATGTATTAGAATATCTCCCTATGTTTAAAAAACACCTCTCTTCAGACAGAAAATCCACAGAGTTTCTCCCTGATTTCCTAGGACAGTGGTTCCCAACCAGGCTTCCTCCAGATGTCGCCGAACTACAAATCCCAGCATCTCCATCCACAATCAAGGGTAGCTGGGGATGATGGGAGTTGTAGCTCAGTGACATCTAGAGCAAGCCTGGTTGGAAACCACTGTCCTAGGGTTTTTTTTTTTAAAAAATAGGGTCTTTTTTCACGCCACAGGCATATAATAGCAGAGCAGCACATCCTACCGAGAGCTTGAAGTGGTGTCGTCTTTTTGACCAGCTACCACCTTCTTCTGACTCAGCGCTTGTGGATCAAGGCTCAGGATAAGCTGTACGTGTCTGGAAGATCTATCTCTTTATTTGAAGCCAGAGCTTGGAGGACTTGGCTGGCTGGCTTTGGGCTTGATTAGATGCAATTCTCAAAACTGAGTCACATCCTGAGACCAGGTAATTGGGACTGGCCTGAGGTGCCTAAATGAAGTGATTGCATACCTGCTGGGTGTCCCCATTTCGCCTTCAGAAGTGGCACGTAAGTATAAATAAAGCAATTTGCCTCTAGATTTTGGATCAAAAATTTTCTCCCATGCAGGGATGCCACTATGAAGCATTCTCGCCACTTCTTGGCAAAAATGGCCAGGTTTCAAAGCAATCCTTTCTCTCAGCGGTTTAGAAACGTGGGGCCATTTTGTTCGGGCTTCAACACATGCCCTGCTCATCGCCTGACACATCTTTTAACATCGTCTCCAAGCAGCGGGATGTAGGAGCATGGGATGTCTCAGTCTCTGGACACATACTGAAGCATTCACGGGTCTGGTGCTATGCTCGCAAATTAGGAATGCTTCCAAAGTTCTCTCCATCCAAATACCTCATGGGATATTTGAGCATAATAATAGCCCTGCTGGATCAGGCCCAAAGCCCATCCAGTCCAGCATCCTGTTTCCCACAGTGGCCCACCAGATGCCTCCGAGAAGCCCACAGGCAAGAGGTGAGGGCATGCCCCCTCTCTCCTGCTGCTGCTCCCCTGCAACTGGGATTCAGAGGCATCCTTCATGGGATCTTGGATGCAGTCATCATTGATCAACCTGTCCTCCATGAATTTGTCTAATCCCCTTTTAAAGCCACCTAAGCTAGTGGCCATCACCACATCTTGGAGTTCTACATTATTTGATCTCATATAGGAAGCGGGATTTTTACATTTGGGATCTTTCAGTCTCCCATGCTTATTTCTGGATTTTCTGCAGTGCACACGGCACATGGGTAGCCACCTTATACTAAGTCAGACCATTCCCCTGCTAACAGAGCAAAGAGGCACCTTTTTGAAGTGGTCATTCTCTTTATTGAGCAGGGCGAATGAAACTGGCCCTATCCATCCCCAGCACAGTATCCCTCCAGTGGCTGTTGCTGGGGTCTATCTTATGTTTCTTTTTTAGATTGCGAGCCCTTTGGGGACAGGGAGCCATTTTATTTATATCTGTCAACCGCTTTGAGAACTTTGGTTGAAAAGCAGGATATAAATATTCATCGTATTTGTATTCATAGCTGTACAATTTTTAATACAGTTGACTTGATTTCACACACACACACACACACACTGGGATTTTGAATAAGGATGAGTGACTATATAGATGAATGAGACGAGTATTGACAGTCATATCTGACAGACCCCAGCAACAGCCACTGGAGGGATGCTGTGCTGGGGATGGAGAGGGCCAGTTGCTCTCCCCCTGCTCCACCACTTTAAAAAGGTGCCTCTTTGCTCTGTTAGCATGCCTTCAATTACTTTCTTGATTTGTGGGTTCACAGTTCAGTCTTCAACACCGGGATATCAGGCAGAAGAAACACTCTCTGACTCTCTGGAGAGGTTAGCATTCCAGAAGCAAGACACGAAGCCGTCCGATTGACAGGAAGCTGTCAGGTGCTGAAATGTTTGCTGTCTTGGATGAGAAATTACAGACCAGTAAAAGTCTGCCCTGAAAAAAGAGAAGGCCATTTCAGGAAGCTGATCGGGATTGGCAGCTGGATTCATGCCTCCGTCACAAACTATCTCCCTGCTTTTGCTAAGGACAGAGGATGAGGTCCTGACAGGTCAGTACAGGAGTCTCCCCAGGTAATATAGGCTCCCGAAATGTTTAAAAATGGATTCATATACACACCTCTCTCTCTCTCTCTCTCTCTCTCTCTCTCTGGAACTGTCAAGATCCCACAGCCTGCATTCTCAGCAGGAATTAGATTTCCGACAAAATCCATGACAACAGCACCTGATCATTGGCATGGATGGAAACATTAGCCTATTGTGATATCTATATAATTTATATGCTACCTTTTCATCTCTCCCTTCTAGCAACTGCATTACCAAAGGACTTCACAGTTTAAAAGAAGGGCTCGCGGTTTTAAAGATGGGATGCAGAAGGGGAGGAGAGCTAGTCTTGTGGTAGTGAGCAGGGATGGTCCCCTTTGCTAAGCAGGCTCCACTCTGGTTTGCATTTGAATGGGAGGTTATGTGTGTGAGCACTGTAAGTTATTCCCGTTAGGGGATAGGAACATAGGAACATAGGAGGCTGCCATATACTGAGTCAGACCATTGCTCTATCTAGCCCAGTATTGTCTTCACAGACTGGCAGCAGCTTCTCCAAGGTTGCAGGCAGGAGTCTCTCTCAGCCCTATCTTGGAGATGCTGCCAGGGAGGGACCTGGGAACCTACAGTAGATGCTCTTCCCAGACCTGCTCCATCCCCTGAGGGGAATATCTTACAGTGCTCACACATCAAGTCTCCCATTCATATGCAACCAGGGCAGACCCTGCTTAGCTATGGGGACAAGTCATGCTTGCTACCACAAGACCAGCTCTCCTCGCCACTCTGGGAAGAGCACCTGCATGCTTGCAGGCAGAAGGTTCCAAGGTCCCTCCCTGTCATCTCCAAGATGGGGCTGAGAGAGACTCCTGCTTGCAACTTTGGAGAAGCCACTGCCACTGTAGGAGATTGGGCCATCGTTCTGTGGAACACCCCGGTTCAATCTCTGGCAGCATCTCCAGGTCAGGCTGGGAGAGACTCCTGCTTGGAACCTTGGAGAGCAACCACGGTTCCGATTTTGCCCCCAAACCTTGGAATGAACCCTCAGCTTGTAGTGGGTTCCACTGCAGTGTGTCATCCAGTTTGTGCAGCTCACACAAAGTGGAGTTAAGGGGAGTAAGCTCCTCCCCCTCTCACATGCAATTGGCTACTTTCCTTCTTGCATTGAAGGAAACCCTGGCAGCCAGTCACCCCACCCCCCACATTTGCAGTCTCCCAGACTGCAAAGGACGGCCGTCTGTTAGTGTGTCGGGGGGATGCAGGCAAACCACAGGTCGGTTGGACCCCCAGTTTGCTGTTAAGTCCAAAAGGCGTCCCATACACTCCTGGCACTTTGAACCCATTAAACAGACTGTTCCGTTAGATCTGCACACAAAAATCCCAAACCCTTCATGTTGCCCATGTGCCTATTGCTCAAACCCTAAAATAAACATTGATGGCATCGCAGGCTATAAATAGGAGGCTGGCCTCTTCTTATATATAGTACGGTGTGTATTTTTAGCCCGGGCTTATTATTGTTTGCCTAGCTCTTCACATCCACTCCCTGGCGAAGCACCAGCAGTTCTCAAGCCCTGGCACCTTCCTCTTCCAAGCTGTGATTTGTTCCAGATTTTTGCACTTCTCAGCTTCTCACCAAGACTGCCCGCTCAGCTCAGGGGCTGCCGGTTGTGACGAGGCCAAGGACAAGGGGGCGTCTAATGATGGCGGGATGCTCCAGGATGGAGTCAAAGGGCCCAGGTACATTTCTGCCCCGTCTGTCATCTTCTTGGGGGAAGGAAGCTCTGGTACACATTCTCTTCCATGCCTAGTAGAGATGAGGATGGAAGGGAGGAATTAAAACAGCGACTCTCAAATGGTGGGGCAGGCTGGCTTTGGGGGAGGGGGTGTGCGACACCCTCTGGGACATGATTGCTTTAATTGCAGGCTCCCAGAGCATGGTCCAAGGCCACACGAGAACAGCTGCCTTGCTGAAGCTAAGCAGGCCTTGGTGTGGTCAGTGCCTGGATGGGAGACCCAGGTATGCCACCTTTCGTGACGGGCTGTCGCTCAGTTGTAGAGCATCTGCTTTGCACGCAGAGGGTCCCAGAATCAATCCCTGGCAGCATCTCCAGGTAGGGCTGGGAGAGACTCCTGCCTGAAACTTTGGAGAGCTGCTGCCAGTCAGTGTAGGCAATACGGAGCTCAGTGGACTAAGGGCCTGACTCAGAAGATAGCTGCTTATCAAGAGCATCCTTAGCTCAGTCGTGGAGCACCTGCGATGCATGCAGAAGGCCCCATGTTCAATCTCTGGCAGCATCTCCAAATCCGACCGGGAAAGACTCCTGCCTGAAACCTTGAAGAAGCCGCTGCCAGTCAGTGCAGAAAAGACTGAGCTAGCTGGACTAATGGTCTGACTCGGTATAAGGCAGGAGGCCTCTGGACACCAGTTGCAGGGGAGCAACAGCAGGAGAGAGGGCATGCCCTTGCCTCTTGCCTGTGGGCTTCCCAGAGGCATCTGGTGGGCCACTGTGGGGAAACAGGAGGCTAAACTAGATGGGCCTTGGGCCGGATCCTGCAGGAGTGCTCTTATGTAAGCCAGCTTCCCCTGTTCCAATCTCAAGGCAGGGCAGTCTCTGATCCAGGCACTAAGCAGACCCTAGGCCTGGTAACATGCCTTCTGATCATGCCCAAAACCTCTGCACAGAGAGAAACCCGAGCTAACAATAACAGTAATACATTCTGCATGGCTGCCCACTCCACCCCCACAGCACCGTCGCCGCATTTATGATCTACAATTAAGCCTGGCGTGTGCCTTTGCATGGAGAATTATGTGTAATTAAGCCCATTTTGCATACAATGCTCCATAACAAAGCAAAACAATGTTTTGCACATTGTGAAAATGGCATCTTTGCAAAGAGTGTGTATCTGCCTTTGCAGAAAAGGAATCTGATCATGCTACACCCCCATTCAAGAAGGAAAACAGAAATATAATAAAAAGGGCCACTCATCCGTATTTTCTGAACATTTCCCTGCTTTAACTCTCTCTACCACTAGAGGTAGGCTGGAAGACAGCTGTTTACCTTGAGGTACAAACATCTCTCAGAAATGTATTTGTTATTGCCGTATGCTGCCCTTATTCTGAGGAACTCAGAATGGTGGTTTAATTTCACAACAGCGTTGGGAGGGCAAGCTGAGGAAAGGCTTAGCAAGAATCTGAAGCCGGGGTTTTGTGTGTTTTTGTGCCTATCCAGATCAAACAGAACTAGCCCATGCTAGTTCTGACTACAGCTCCCAGAATGCCACACTCCTAATCATTGTGTTATGGGAAATGTAGTCTGTCTAGGTAGCGTGAACACCACATGCCAATGCTAAACCTGATCTTTCCAGGCTGAATTGAGTTTCAGTCCAATTCTGTAGCTGAAGCGGAAGTTAATCTGGAAGAAGCAATGCACGACTTCAAGTCCATTCAGCTTGAATTTCCATTTCGAGATTATACAGGAGGGAGTGAGGCGATGGTGGTGATGAGATTTATGCAGATGGCTGAATCGTGAAATTTCTCAGAGGAACCAGGAGAAACATCAGGCTGAGATATCAACTCTCTCGGGGATTTCCTTGCTTCCTAATAACTCGTTTCCTTTGGCTACAGCATGTGAGGGAGCAGGATGTGGGGATTTACAGATGCCTCCAGGAATGCAATGTTCGGTACTGACAAGGTGGAGGAAGGAGGCAGAGAGCTAGGCAGAGAGGAGAACCACGAGGAAAGGCCATGGAGGTAGTGGCCAGCTGGACACCCATACGAAGCATGAAGGTCCCCTTCTTCCTGGAGTGGTTACATTCAGTTCCTCGTTGGTCTGTCCACTCTGTTCCTTTAACCCTTGGAGAAGCTGCTGCCAGTCCTTGAAGACAATACTGAGCTAGATAGACCAATAGTCTGACTCAGTATATGGCAGCTTCCTATGCTCCTATGTTCATAGTCACTGGTATGTTCTATCCTCTGATTCATGTTGGTCTTCTCAGTTCTACTGCTGGCACATCCCTGCCGTCTGGGTACCAGTTTAATCCTCTGTGGGTTTCCTGGCTCTCCTGGTCCCAGTTCTGAGTCTGCTGCCACCTAGGAGACTTGCTCACCTATCAGCCCTGGATCAGGGGCAAGAAAAGGCAAGGCAAGGCAAGGGAAGGGAAGGGAAGGGAAATTTCTAGGACCTTGGAGGGCTCCAAGGTTGATAAAACAGAGAGCTGATCTGACTGAGTCCTTTTAGAAACATTGGGAGCTGCCTTGTACCGAGTCAGACCCTTGGTCTATCTATCCTAAAATTGTCTACACAGACTGGCAGCGGTTCCTCCAAGGTTACAGGCAGGAGTCTCTCTCAGCCCTATCTGGAGATGCCAAGGAGGGAACTTGGAACCTTCTGCATGCAAGCAGGCAGGTGCTCTTCCCAGAGCAGCCCCATCCCCTATGGGGAATATCTTACACCTTCTACATTTGTTTTAATCTCATGCAGATTTCACTGACTGAAATTAAGAGATTTATCTTACAGGGCTCACATGTAGTCTCCCATTCAAATGTAAACCAGGGTGAACCCTGCTTAACAAAGGAGACAACTCATGCTCGCTACACAAGGTCAGCTCTCCTCCTAGCTCTGACTTAGGCTCCACCCCTTTTGCAGAACAAGGATCCTTAAGGGGCATCCTTCAGGCCTGGAGAACAAGCACTCCTCCATCTCCCAGCCACCTCTCACCTAATGTGTTTCCTGTTCTGCAAGAATGCACCGATGGATGAAAAGTTCCCGACAGACCAGGGTCTGGCCCCTCATGTGAGACCAGCATAAGAGCAACCATCTCTGTAGATCCAGGTGCAGGTCCCAGGGCTCTCCTTGCAGCCTGGTTCATCTTTGCAGCCAGGGTCTGGATCCTGCACCAGCAGCTGGTGCTGGAGATTTGTCCTGCTTGGCTACCCTGGAATCCAAGTCGTGGCTGTTGCTCAAGGTTAGGGCCATGATGGCTTCCTCACCTTGAAAAAACATGTGGAGCTTTCTAAACCTCTGGCTATCCGATGGTTACATCTGTAAATACTTCTCGGTGATGCAAGGAGGCAGAGAAATGTTCAGAAATCCCAAGCGGAGTCTATGAAAGCAGACTTTATCTCATAGTAACAACCGTCCTCTTTTTTAAAAACCACACACTTCTGTCCTCTTTTTAAAACAAACCAAATCTGTCCTCTTTTTTTAAAAAAGTCCTCTTTTAAAAAAACAAAACCCACCTCTGTCCTCTTAAAAAAAAACCCAAAAACTCTGCCTCCTTAAAAAACACACACACACCCTCTGCCCTCTTTTTTAAAAAACTCTTTCCTAAGGAAAAGGATAAAAAGCTCCATAGGCAGTCAAGTGAGAACCGGCCCAATGAGACCGTCCTCTTCCATCAGTCCACGGCCCTGGTGAATTAGTTTCTCCTTGGCTGCCACCTGATTTCATCCGTTCGGAAGCATCAAGATATATATTTAAACAGAACCGCCAACAACAACTCTGCCAGTTGCTTCTAATAAAAACAGCTCTGTCGGAATAATGCAGTCTCCGAGAGATAGGGTGTAATATGGTTAAATGCTTTTACAATCCCCCATTAAAGTAAGTGGATGGAAATTCATAAAATATTTATAGCGATTGAAGGAGAGAGAGAGAGAGAGAGAGAGAGAGAGAGAGAGAGAGAGAGAGAGAATCCAAAGCGCTTGTTCAGGGCGCTGCTCAGAATGCCAAACAGCTAATGTTCAAGATGGATCTGATACAAGAGAGTACGGCGCCAAGAGGAAAAAAATGCCGCTGAAGAGGTGGCGGGAGTCTGGAGGACTGGTGTGCCTTCCTCCCCATCATGATCGGGCTGTGTGTGTGTGTGTGTGTCTCTCTCTCTCTCTCTCAAGTCTGTGCTTCCCAGGGATGCCTTTGAAATTCTCCTCCTCCGGAGTTCTCCGTTTCCTGGCCTTGCTTCCCAAGAGGAGTCAATGCATTCAGGCCTCTTCCATTCTTTATTTCCAGATTGGATACAGAGAGCACTGTGTGCTGCATGGGAGATTTGCTGCCACACGCCATTCCTGGCTCCCCACCCCCCCGCCACCTGTATTAGCGATGCGCATGAAGCGCATAGAGCAAACACTCTCCCCCAAGAGCACTCTCTCTTGCACACTCCGGATCCGAGCTTAAAAAAAAAAAATCAAAGTATTTAAATATTTCAGAGTTCCTCCCAAGGAGAAATTGAAATTCGAGGAGCATTTCAGGGTTCCTCCCAAGCAGAAATTCTGGAGCATTTTCTCAAATGTTTACTACACAACACAGGGACCTAGGAAACTGCTTTATACTGAGTCAGAGCCTTGGTCCTTCTACTTTATTATTGTCCACACTGACAGGCAGTAGCTCTCCAAGCTCAAGATTGTCTACTCAGACAGGCAGCGGCTTCTCCAAGGCTGGAGGCAGGAGTCTCTCTCAGTCCTATCTTGGAGATCCTGCCAGGGAGGGACCTTGGAACCTTTTGCATGCAAGCAGGCAGGTGTTCTTCTCAGAGCGGCCCCATCCCCTGAGGGAAATATTTTATTCTGATCTAGTTCAATATTGTCTACCCTGACTGGCAGCAGCTCTCCAAGATTTCAGGCAGGAGTCTCTCCCAGCCCTACTTAGAGATGCTGCCAGGGATTGCACCTGGGACCTGCATGCCAAGCAGATGCTCTGTCATGGAGCTATGAGCAGAGGTGCACCTGGGTAATTTTGGGGCCTGGATCTCAAGGCCTTTGGAGGCTCCCTGCCTCCCCTGCAAATTAAGCATCACCATGCTTGCCCAGGTGACCACATCAGCCAGAAGAGACTAAAGAGGATTCTTGCAGGGGCTGCAGAGGCCCTGGACTTTGGCCTGGACGTCCAGGGGTAGGAGTGCCTCTGGCAATGAGTCATTCCTCAGAGATGAAGCTGCCTTCTACTGAGTCAGACCCTTGGTCCATCTGGCTCAGTTCTGTCTACACTGACTGGCAGCATCTCTCTGAGGTTTCAGGCAGGAGCCTTTCCCAGCCCTACCTGGAGATGCTGCCAGGGAGTGAACCAGGGACCTTCTGCATGCTAAGCAGATGCTCTACCACTGAGCCATGCCCCCCTCCCCCAAATCCCAGGAATCACACTGTGCTGTGATTGTGCATATCACTGTACTGAAGTTGTTTTGTATAGCATTTTAGAAGTGTACAGGAGTGTGCACTTCCGTCAGCCTTGGGCTAGAGGGGGTGGCTCTCCACCCCACCTTTCCTTGCCGCAAGGCACTGCCCTGAGTACACAACGCGTTCAAAGGGAGAGAGGACTTTGTCAGAGCATAGGTCCGTCGCTCACTTCCGTCCATCTCCGTCCAGGCTTTCCCTCCCTGCGGCCGCTAGTGTCCAGAATGGGCATCTCTGGTCGTCCTTTTGGGGGCTGAGCAGGAATTTTTGGCCCCTCCGCTTATTAGCCATGTTAGGGAGTCTTTTCGCCTACTCCATTCTGTTTCCCTCTCGTTTGTTAGGTCACAACGGGCAGGTGCAGTGTGGGCTGGGTGGGTGGTTGAAGGGTTGGTATCGGTGAGCACCCTTGGGCATTCTGAAAGGGTGGAGTGGTCCCTCAATCCTTTGAGGCTTCATGGCTCAGGGGCTACGACTGGCCATCACACCCACTTCAGGGCTTCACACACCTTAAAGGCTGCGCGGCTTGGGCTGGAGAGGAAGCCCTAGAAGTGGCCCTGACCTTCTGGGTTGGCAAGGATGAAGGGGAAACTGGCTTGCCCTGCTTCTTGATTTGAGCCAGGGTGTGTCACCCATACGAGGCTCAGGGAAGGACGGGGAAGTCTGACACGCACACACCCCCATCCTTGGCAGGCCCACACTGCTGGGGGTGGGGTCTTCCACACCCAGTTTGCGAATTGGCTATCAAAGAAAGTTGTGGCCCTTTCTATCCAAATGCTGTTGTGTGTGTCGTCCTTGTGACTGGGGGATTTGGGGGAAATGCTGGGGCACAAGAGGAAAGCGCGACATTACTACTCCCAAATAACCTTGATTCAATCATGCATACCGATCAGTCCATTTTTGCAGAATGTCATCAATATGCAAGGGCACATCTGTAACATAAAGGGAAGGAAACGGTGCCAACGCATGCCAGTTCCAGTCTGAATTGGAGAAATGTTTTTAGTTAAGCTGGAATTCAGAAAGAGTGGAACCGAGGCCAGGAGGAAATCTATGGAACAAGAAAGGAATAGAATGTGGGCCCTTTGGTCCTCCGGAGCACAGACACACTGCAGCAGAAAAGGTGATGCAAAATGGGGATCCTGAAGCTCTCTCTTAATTTTAAGCATGCAGGCATGTAGTCCTCATGATTACAAGGTTTGCTTTTCCTTTTTAAAGAAGCATTTAAACATTGGTGTTCATGGCCTTGCTGGACTGAATTCCATTTTAGTCCCTTCTGCCATTTTATTGTGCCGTTGTTTGAGTTGGATGCTTGTTTTATTATTTGAATTGCTGTTTTTAATGGTATGATTGGCTTTCATTGCAAATCACTCACTGAGAGCAGCAGCCGGCTGTAGGGATGGGACAGCAATATTTTAAGTGAATAAACCAATGAAGGTCCTTCCAAACTGCACACTAGCTTCCATTTCCTCACCATCCCCTGTTTCTCCCACTGCCGTTGCCATTGCTTTCCCCAGCAACTGCTGTGGCCATCGTATTTTTATCCAGAAGTCCATCATAGCCTTATTCACAGCCTTTCCAATGTACACTGGTAATGATCTATACATATATCTACACATTATGTCGGACACAGGTACAGCAGTGAACATCTCCATTTGTACCAGGCATTTGAGGGATCTGTACCCAGGTTTGCTTTCAAAAGGAATGCCGGTTCATTCCCACAAACCTATGTATGAATGTTCAGACATCTGTGCACTCCTACAGCACCAAAGCCCCATTCATGGGACCATGAAGAAGAGAGTCGGAGGCAGCAAAACCAGCTATCCAGGCTCGTGCGGACCCATCGTCATCCCTCCTACCCAGTGTGCTCAAACCAGTTTAGCCCAAATTTTATTTAATTCTTATTTATTTATTTATTTATTATATTTTTCTCCCGCCTGATATGTACATCTCTAGGCGGTGTACAAGATTTAAAATATTAAAAATCAACACAGGTTAGAACACACAATAAAAACAATAGTATACACAACAGTTATTAAAACAAACTTCTCTGCCTGTGAACAGGACCGTAGAATGGCAGGAGGGGTATTTTAGAGCAGCCAAAAGTCCTGGATTGTATCGAAATTTGTGACTAGAGGTGTAGTGGTGGGGGAGATTCAGAGATAATTAAAGAAGCAAACATAGGAACATAGGAAGCTGCCATATACTGAGTCAGACCCTTGGTCCATCTAGCTCAGTATTGTCTACCCAGACTCAGTATTGTCTACCCAGACTACCCAAACTTGGCTTCTCCAAGTTTGCAGGCAGGAGTCTCTCTCAGCCCTATCTTGGAGATTGTGCCCGGGAGGGAACTTGAGACCTTCTACATACAAGCAAGCAGGTGCTCTTCCCAGAGTGGCTCCAACCCCTATGGGGAATCTCTTACCCTGCTCACGCCTGTAGTCTCCCATTCAAATGCAAACCAAAGCAGACCTTGTGGAGCAAAGGGGACAATTCATGCTCACGGCCACAAGAACAACTCTTCAGTAGAAAGAGCAGGTTTGGAAAACAAGCCCCTCGGAAATACTACCAATGACAAGGTGTCCTATTGCTGCTTCCCCTAGAGGCAGAAATCACTGTATTTCCCACATCTGCACAAAGATGTCTCACCAGCTCACATTATGCATGTTCAAATGTTAACATTTTCATGCTCTTAGAAATGCCACATCCATCATTTGCTCGTGCAGGCGAGGCCACATCCCCGGGAGGAGAGGCCCACAACCAACGGTGATCGATGACTAATAACAGCAATCTTTAATGTCACATCTATTCACAAGAACACGGCAGCACGTGCCTGCCAATCACTCACCATAAGTAACCACCACTGTTCTAGGGACAATCTTTGCAAAAGGGGGAAAAATGCTTATTTCTCAAGCATCTATGACGGATGCTTCCGAAATTCTCCCCAGCTGAACTCCATCACAGATTTGGAAGTTGAGAATCACTGACTCATATCTCCCGTGTGAAACCAATGCATAGGTGTTTTGTTTTGTTTTTAAAGGGAGAGAGGACAGAAGTTTATAAAATGATGCATGGTGTGGGGAGAGTGGATAGGGAGAAGTTCTTCTCCCTCTCTCACAACACTCGAACCAGGGGTCATCCCATGAAACTGATCGGCAGGAAATTTAGGCCCGGCAAAAGCAAGTACTTCTTCGCATAGCGCATAATTGATCTATGGAGTTCTTTGCCACAGGATGTGGAGCCAGCCACCAGCCTGGATGGCTTTAAAAGAGCCTTAGACAAATGCATGGAGGGCAGGTCTATCAATGGCTATTAGTCTGGTGGTTCTAAGCCACCCCCAGCCTCTGAGGCAAGATGCCTCTGAATACCAGCTGCAGGGCAGCAACCACAGGAGAGAGGGCATGCTCTCAACCCTTGCCTGTGGGCTTCTCAAAGGCATCGGATGGGCCACCGAGTGAAACAGGATGCTGGACTAGATGGGTGTGCGGAGAGGCCAGCTGTCCTTACCTCCAAAGGCAGAGTGGTGAGAGGGCCCAAGGAGACAGGGACAGGTGGCAGCCAGGGAGAGATGGAAGAAAGACTGCCGATGGGCAGGGACTCAGCACCAGTGGAGGAGGAGCAGAGCCCAGATAAGGCTGAGGGGGAGGCATGCAAGGATAACATCCGCAGCATGCCTCCCAAAGGGAGGGTGTCTGAGCAGGAGGAGGGAGAAGGCATTGGCAAGAGCTGTAAAGGGTAGTCAATTACAGGGACTGAAAAGAGGGGCGTTGGCCCCGTAATTGGGAGTGGGCGATGCATAGCCTGTGAGGAGGCATATAAGGAGCCGGCTGGGGATGGGAGGCTGGCTGGTGGTGAGTGTCAGGGCACCCCGGAGAGGGACAGACACAAGGAGCAAGCAGCCTGGGACGGAGGAGGCACCGGCTGGCGCTCCCCCCCCTCCCTGTCCCTGCTCTGAGCCCAGACCCGATAAGCCTAGCCAGGCTGGGTACAGGAGACAGGGACAGGTAGCCAGACAATGGGCCTTGGGCCTAATCCAGCAGGGCTGTTCTTCTCTTCCTTAGGAATCCGCCATCATCCCATGTGCTGTGCATATGCTTGTTTAAAAATTCCCAAACATTGTACTAATCTCTGCGCAGGCACAAGGGGTTTTTTTGCTAAAGATTTCAGGTCCTTCCACTTCATCACAGATTTCCCTCTCTTTATCTTAACTACAAACACATGGAGGAGGAGGAGGAGGAGGAAGAGGAAGAAGAAGAAGAAGGATATTTATATATTGCTTTTCAACAAAAGGTTCTCAAAAGTTTTCAAAGCAGTTGACACAGAAAAAGAAATATTTTCAGACACAATGCACAGTGCAATACTGGCCTTTGGGACCCCCTGGGGCTGCTGCAGGGATGGAAGGTGTTGCACAAGAATGCTTTCGCACAAGTCCTTAAAGCAGTCTGCACAGTTGTGACATACTACCCCTCCAAGGTTTCGAGTGAGAGTAGCTCTGCACAGCTGCCCATGCACAGGAAAAGGCCGTTTTGATCCCACGGACCCAATATTGCATCAAGGTTCTCTTTTCTTGCAGGCCTCTCTGGCATTCTCGGCCCAGGGCCCTTGCTGCAGAGAACTGAATGCTTAGTATGTATCTGCTGTTCTCCTTCCAAGATGCGCAGGGCAGCCTACAAGGGTACGTTAGCAGTGCGAACAAATGAGCCAGTCACAGAGAGTTCAGATTTCCTTGGGAATGCTTTACTGCTGTGAACAATGGGAAGCGATACTGTGTGACTTGGTGCAGCGGGGAAAAGAGATCAAGTTATCATGAGACAGGGCATCCCATGGGCTGGGGCAGAAAACAAGGAGAGAAAACGATCCTGGCAAGCAGATAACCTGTCTAGGAACACAGGAAGCTGCCCATAGAAGTCAGACTGTATACTGAGTCAGACCATTGGTTCATTGAGCTCAGGATTGTCTACCCTGACTGGCAGCGGCTTCTCCCAGGTTGCAGGCAGGAATCTCTCTCAGACTCAGCCCTCTATCGAAGATGCCAGGATGGGAACTCTCTGCATACAGATGCTCTTCCACTGAACTATGACCCCAACCCCTAAGGGGCATATCGTACAGTGCCCACATGTAATCTCCCATTCAAATGTGTAGTCTCCCATTCAAACCAGGGCAGACCCTGCTTAGTAAAAGAGACAATTCATGCTTGTCACCACAAGATCAGCTCTCCTCTACAGTTCAGCTAACATCCAGCCAATCATAAGGAATATCCTATATCTTGTTTTAATTCCAGTCCTTCCAACAGGAAGGATTGGAATTAAACTCTAAATTTAATTAAATTAAATTCTTAAGGAATTAAGTTATAAGTTCACCAAGCAGCTCTTCTGGAAGGTTGGAAGGCACCATTTTTATTTCCCATAAGTCACATTTCAGCCCAGTCCTAATAAATCCCCATAGTTCACATTATCCTAGATTACATGAAGCATATTTCACGTAACTCTGATGAATGGACAGCACTTCCTGGTCAGAGGTGTTAATGATCAATGAATGCTGATGGTTGCTTTCAGGCTGATATTCGAATCAACTAACTGTGGGATGAATATATTAGCCTGATATTGTCATAGGGTGCATTATGAATGAATGTACTGGAGTGATCCCAAGACATGGTCTTTAGGCACATGTTGAAGCCATCTTTCTAAAAATAAGGTCGTACTCCAGTCATTTTCTGGATGGATGGGTGGGTGGGTTGGTAGGTAGGTGGGTGACTGCCTATAAACTCCATGTACACACCTTGACCTCTATGTTGGAAGAAAGGTGAGGTATAATACAAAACATCTTATCTCCATTTGTGAAAGAGATGGAAACCTTATGACCACTATGGATGCTAAACCTTCTCACCTGCAGGTGAGAAGGAGGTACCCGTAGACTCGGGCTAGCATGCAGATCGGTTTCACAAACATCTGAAGGAAAAAACCCTAAGGGGGCAAAATCCCCCAGAACTGCCCCAATGAAACTGGAGTGGAATGTTCATGGACTCACAGGACAGTTAACAGACAACCAGGAGGGCGGAGCCAATGTAACTCAGTGGTAAGGAGGTCTTGAACTGAAAGAGCAATTCTCAGCTTGAAGAATACTCCCTCAACACAGTCACAACCTCTTCTGCTTAAACCTTCCACCATGCTTAGGTAACAGATGCACGTAAAGGATATACTGCAACCGTTGGTTGTGGGTCCATACTTGTAAATCTCATTCATGAAACCACTGATAAAAATAACAGAAATAAGTCACAGTACAGAATATTGCTACAGAATGGCACAGTGCCCAGTACAGTAGGATAGCACAGTTGTGCCTTGGAAAGGAACTACCAACGTTGGAAACTCTCTTTTCTCAAAAGAAAATGACTCTCTTCTTCCACCAAGACACACCAGATACCCCAGGGAATTCAAGGTGAGAAAGGAAGACTCACCAGCTCCCATGAAGACAGAATCTTGGGAAACGATTTCTGCATTCGCTTAATTGGTCTAGCAGCATGAACCACGTTTGTGCCTGTTAATTACCACCATCCTTCACCGGCACTGCCACCACCCCTGGAAGGGTGACAGAGGAGATTGCTTCTAGCCAAGCCCTGTCTTGGTGCAAATTAAGCATGACGCCACCAACTTCCCATCTGTCAGTGGAGAAGAAATAGTGACCCAGAGTCTGGGACTGTATGATCTATAAGACTGTGGTTCCCCTAATGGCAATTTACAGCCTCCTACGAGTGATAAATCAGGATGGGGACAGCCCCTTTGCTCTCTTATCAGGAAGATACACTTACTGGAGGAATCCGTGCCAACTGGCAGTGGGGTAGCCAGCCGTTCACTGAAAACCAGAGGGAACGGCTGTCAGCAGCAGGGATGCCGTGCCTCCCTCTGTATGCAGAGCAGGCAGGAATTCATCCGGTGAAGCTATCCATGCACAGAAGTGGGCAAAAAGTGAGCTTGTTTAATTTGGGGCCTGCCACGGAGCTTCCAAAGCAGAGAAGCTCAGCCTGCAGTGAAAGGTATCCTCAACTGGATGGAGTAGAAAGGAACACAACGGCCTCTAACAAACTGCCGGAGTTGGTTCCCAGTCTCCAGCACAGTGGTAGGCTGCCTGGGGCTCTCCAGATCTGTTGCCCAACTACAACTCCCATCATCTCCAGCTGTCATAAACGGTGGTGGGAGTTGTAGTTCCGCCACCTCCAGCAGGAGTGCTTCTGTCCAGGGTCACAGCCAGCCTGGAAGCAGAGCCTTGGAACTGATCAGAGAAGTTGCAGAGGGGAAGGGTTCGGGAAGGGGAGGAAAAAAGGAGCCCTCCCCACCCTTCCCCACTCTCCTGAAACCCTCCCCAGCTGTCGTTGAAAGCACGGCAGAACTCAGATTTGGGGCTATCTGCCAGCTTCATTGCTATATATCTGAGGGGACTTGCTGGAGAGCAGGAAAGTGAGGAGTGTCCTTTCCCTCTTCTCTCATTTCCTAAAAATCCCTGTTTGGTGTGGAAGGGAGAGGTTTCTCATCTCATAGAGTGCTTCTTCCTGACCTTAGCTACCCTCCACTAAAAGTAAAGGTGTGCCATCAAGTTGGTGTCAACTCCTGGCACCCACAGAGCCCTGTGGTTGTCTTTGGTAGAATACAGGAGGGGTTGACCATTACCTCCTCCCGCGCAGTCTGAGATGATGCCTTTCAGCACCTTCCTATATCACTGCTGTATCACATATAGGTGTTTCCCCATATTCTGGGAAACATACCAGCGGGGATCTGAATCAGCAACCTCTGGCTCGCTAGGCAAGTCATTTCCCCACTGCGCCATACTATAAACTGTTAGGGATTTCAGCAGGTCAAGTCCTTCCCTCCTGTTTTTATCTTTTTGTACGGAACATAGGAAGCCGCCTTATACCAACTCAGACATGGGCCCATCTAGCTCAATATTCTAGTCAGGACTCTCCCAGCCCTACCTGGAGATGCTGCCAGGGATTGAACCGGGGACTTTCTGCATGCGAAGCAGATGCTCTCCCACTGAGTTACAGCCCCATCCCCTAAAGGGAACATAAGAACAGCCCTGCTGGATCAGGCCCAAGGAGGCCAATCTAGTCCAGCATCCTGTTTCGCACAGTGGCCCACCATATGCCGCTGGAAGCCACAGGCAGGAGTTGAAAGGGGCTTGCCCTCTCTCCTGCTGTTACTCCCCTGCATCTGGTACTCAGAGGCATCCTGCCTTTGGGGCTGGAGGTGGCCTATAACCCTCCGATTAGCAGCCGTTGATAGACCTCTCCTCCATGAAGTTATCCAAACCCCTCTTCAAGCCATCCAGGTTGTTGGCTGTCACCACATCTCGTGGTAGAGAATTCCACAAGTTGATTATGCTTTGTGTGAAAAAGGAAGATCTTACAGTGCTATGGTTTATGTGTGGTGTGTAACCTGCAGAGACGTGAGCATTTCTCCCCTTCCATGGGGAGACGGGATTCAGGAGGGGAGTGAGACATCTCTCCTAGCATTCTGGCAAGGATGAATGTGAGAAGAATTGTTACCATCTGCCCTGAATGCGCAAGGAAAGAAAGAAAGAAAGAAAGAAAATTCCTGGTGAACCACTGGCTTAAATGTGCTTTGCTTTGTTGTCTAAATCTGGATGCCCCGTAAACATCCATTTTGTACCCCGTCTGTAGGCCTTCTTGCCAACCTCAACAGCTGCCTTAGGCGGCTGGCATACAAGACCTATGCATGGTGGTTCATCCTTTGTGTCCAAGATATTTCTGGTACAGAGATGACTATTGCTGCCTCCAGCTTTGCTGCCATTAGCCCGGCTTTCATCTGGACCCAAAGTTTAAATGGCCATATGTACAACAAATTGGTGTGCTCTTTCTACAGGCACCAGATTTTCCTCTTGGACCAATAGTGGATGGATGCTGTGTCAGGAATCCCTGTACAGACACCATGCGTGAGGAAGGCCTCCAGATGCTACCTCTTCCTCTCTAACAAGGGGGAGGGAGTCTGCAGTGCTAGACACACCAGAAACTGTGTGAGAGAGTGGCCAAAGTGTTGAACTTGGGCTAGAGAGATCCAGATATGGGAAAAGCATGTAGCCTAGTGGGAGAATGCCCCTCCCCTGGCCTCGTGATGAGGGGAGGGCGATTTGTCCCAGCCCCTTGCACGCGGCCCCAGGAAGAACCTGATTGGGTCTCAGCGTGTTAGGGGTGGGGCTAAGGCAGCTGCTACTGCGGCTCCCCAACCCGAACCTTCAGTCTGGCACTTGATCCCCGCACGCTCCCTTCCCTAGGAGCAGAGCAGGTCTAGAGGCTGGTTGCCCTTTTGGGGGCTGAGTAGGAATTTTTAGCTTCCAACGCATTGGCCTTGTTATAAGTTTTTTCGCTTCCTCCGTTCTGCTGTCCTAGCCTAAATGGTTGTCTAGTTAGGTCACAGCTTGGGCAGGGACAGTGCGGGTTGGGTGGTAAGTAGATGGGATGGAACATCGGTGAGCACCCTTGGACCGTTAAAACGGGTGATTGGTCAATGGCTCCCTTGCAGTTCGTGCGGCCCAGGGAGGACGATTCGCCATGAAACCTGCCTCAGGACTTCACAAATGCTTGGGCTGCGCGGTCCGGGGTGTGCGAAAACCTAGAAGGGTCCTGGCCCCCTTCGGGGGTTGGCTAGGAAGGGGAGGGAGCAGGTTTTCACCTGCTGCCTTCTGGAGCCAAGGTGTGTCGCCCAAGCAAGGCACAGAGGAGGACGGTGAAGTCTGAACCCAGTCATTGCTAGGACCCGCACTGTCTTTGGGGGGGAGGGGCTTACCCCATCCAGTCCGCTGATTTGCTTATAGTTGATAAATAAAACTGTGGCCCTTTTACCCACTATATGGTTGTACATGTCTTCTTGGGGCCGGGGTCTGGGGACAACATCTGCTTTGCATGCACACAGAAAGTCCCAGGTTCAAACCATTATAGTCCTTCCTGGCGAGGAGTACCAATAATCACCAGCCTGGGTGGGGAAAGCCATTCCAATACTGGGAAATCCTTCACTGCCAACGAAGATGCTGCCGTCTGTAGCCCTGACAGAGCTCCATGTCACCACATGTGGGTCCACGATGCCACATGGAGCAACTGTGCAAGAGCAGTGGGCTTTTAGTAATAGCCCTGGTGACTCCTGGCACCTGCTAAGTAACAAGGAGCCACGGGACATGTTGTTCTCAAGGAACCCACCATCCACATTAGGGACTAGGGCACCAAGGGCAAGCAATTTCTCCAAGCTCCTTGGCATTCCAGGCACTCCTGCTAAGAAGGGAGAGACGGCGGATAATCCAAATTGTAATCCGATAGAAGACTTTAGAGGACGCTCACCTTATCATTGAGGTGGGCATTACCAGCTGGACAACTTCCTATTCCAAACTGGCAACAGCCACAGTGGTGATGAGAAATCGCATTTCTGGGGCATGGAGGGCACTGTTCGTTTCCTCCTGAAATGAATTTATTTCCCTTTGATGACCCACGCAACTTTCCCTAATGAGGCAATCTGGGATGGAACCTCTTCCCCCTTTCCCCTTCTCTTCCTCCACCCCTTAACAAATATTGGATGAACAGCTGGGAAAGCAGATAGGTCTTTTGAACCCACTCATGCGTGTTCTGCCTGTCCAGGTCGCTTTATACGTATGGTAATGGTTTTCACAGCTGGGCTGGGCTGGAAATACAGCCAAAAGCCGATGAGGATGCTGGACGTGGAGAGATAACCACAGAAATGGCCCTGTTGTAGTGGAAACACTGAATCTGTACACTCTGGGTCAAATTAACTGCCTCTGAATTCATTCTTCCCTTCTCTGTGCCATCAGCATACTGGAGGTTTGTGCACTCACCTATTTGCCGATTACATCCATGAGGGAAGCAGTGTCTCTTGTTTAGTTCATTACCAGGAGGCCTGAGCTTGAGATAAAAAGCATTGATTTATACAATAGGGGACTCTGCCTGGCACTTCAATGTAGTTGTCCTGCCGAGAAAATTACAGATAAACTCTTAATTTATTCTTCCTTTAAGAGGAGAGGGGGTTGGGAGAGAAACTTGGAATATATAATCAAATATATTCTCCGCAGCTGTGCTCAGTGGCTTCAGATGAAAGCCATGGAGGGCCCCATGGAGGGCCTGCAAGGATCGCCATCTATGCACTCACTTCTGAGTGAATGCCCAAAGGGACATCTACCTTATAGGGAGTTCACTGTGTATAGATGTTAGCCAGGCTGGTCTAGGCTAAGCCAAGATCTTTGCTGAGGCATGAGGTCAGAGGGTCACAGATCTTGTACTGAGGTCTGAGGGGAAGAGATCAGGACCATGGAGAGCTCTGAGCAGACATCTGAAAGAGCTGGGTCTCGCAACATGAGAGAGATATTGTTCCAGTGGCTTTTGGAGCAGACTGCCAATTTATGGCCCCATCCATAAATCTGGGGAAACCATCAATGAGAAAGAGCCAACATAAAAAGCTGCCTCATTGTGAGTCAGAGCCTTGGCCCATCTAGCTCAGTATTGTCCACTCAGACTGGAAGCAGCTCTCCAAGGTTTAAGGCAGGAGTCTTTTCCCAACCCTACCTGGATATGTTGCCAGGGAATGAATCTCGGACCTCCTACATGCAAAGCGGATGCTTTCCCACTGAGCTATGAGCTCATGCCCTAAGTGGAATATCTTAGTGCCCACATGTAGCCTCCCATCCAAATGCAAACCAAGGCAAGCCCTGCTTAGCAAAGGGGCAATTCATGCTTGCTCCAACAAGCCCAGCTCTTCTCCCCAATGTCCTTGGTGGAGATGCTGGCTTAGGTTTCCTGGTGTGGAGAATCCTAGCGGTATAGGATCACCTGGGGATCCAGGTAATAAACCCTTCCCGCCCTCTCTCATCCCCTGGTCTGCCTCTTCCCCATTAAATCTGAGGGGCTCCCAGATTTAACGACATGGCAGATACAGATATAGGCTTATGCCCCTCCTGCTATAGGAAAAAATAATGAACACTATCCAGAAACAATGGACACCATCCACAGCGGGGTGCATATCTGGATGGACATCCCGACAAAAACAACAGGCAGCATCCTCATTCTGTGGAGCACTGGATGCACATCCAAATGAAAGAAATGGCCATCTTTCCAAATTTAGTTGCACATTCCAACATGCATCCTATCAAGAGCAGCATCCATATTTGGTTGTGCATCCGGATCCCTAACCCTGGTCACATTCAGTTCACACTTACATCTCTTAAAAACAAGGAGAGACTTCTTTGTTGGTTTCAGCCCTCACTTCTGAAGCTTGAGTCTGAGGAAATGAGGACAGAGAGACGCCAAAATCTTGTGAGCGGCAAGAAGAGGTCAGCTCACTGCTTCCAAACTGATTGCTTTGACAGATGTTTCCAGAGTCCTAACACCCCCTTGAAATATTGATGTGGTTGGAGCCCATGAGTACATCTTGCCCGCCAGCAACAGTCATGGGCTTCTCCTGTGGGGTGCTTGACTGGCCCAAGGAATTGGTCAAGCTCAGTCTGGCAGAGAGAGGAAAGAGATTAAAAAAGAGCTTTCCCTTCTACAAAGAAGGCATCATCTACTCCCCAAGAGTGCCATCAGATTGCCCAGTGGAGCTTGAAGTCTGTCATTTAATTTTATTGAGGAGGCAGAGCAGGTCCTGAAGATTTGTCTATGCCATGCCAAAAATAGCAGGAGTTGATCCAAGTGGGGAGAAGGCCAGAGAGTGAGAGGGTTGATGATACCATGTATCCAGGATGGAACACTCGGCCAAAGCCCAGACCTAACAAGGTGCTGTGGATGACCCTCTCCCTGGGCCCAAGCACTGGAGTTGTGTAGGCACCCTTTGTGTAGGCACTGGAGTTGTGTAGGACAAGCTCACACCACAAAAGAACTAGCACAAGGGGAAATGTGGATCAATTGAAGGTTATGCTTCAGGATTCCTATGCACATTTTGATTGATTGATTGATTGATTAAGTGCCGTCAAGTCGGTGTCGACTCTTAGCAACCGCATAGAGAGATTCTCTCCAGGATGATCTGTCTTCAGCTTGGCCTTGAAGGTCTCTCAGTGGCGCATTCATTGCTGTCGTCATCGAGTTCATCCACCTTGCTGCTGGTCATCCTCCTCTTCTCATTCCTTTAACTTTTCCCAGCATTATGGACTTATGCACATTTTAAGCTGTTTTAATTATGGCATTTTTAGATTGTGAACCACCCAGGGACTTGCATATAGGGCAGTATGGAGAAGAGAGAGAGAGAGAGAGAGAGAGAGAGAGAGAGAGAGAGAGAGAGAGAGAGAGAGAGATTTTTCTATTTATCTCTGTGTCTATAGGGGCTGTCCAGATTTGTCCAGTGTGAGATTTGCAAGAGCTACTCAAAAGCCATGCTAGTCTAGCAGGAACAACTTTCTGATCAAACTGAGAGAGGGGAGCATCCCCCTGGCAGATGATGGTGGAGCCTCTGTTTGAAAAACACCACTGACCATCATTGCAAGAGGCAGTATGTTCCACGGCTGAATCGCTCTTATAGTTATGAATGCCTCCTAACGTCTTGTTTGAATCTGCTTCCCATTGGCTCTAGTGCTGCCCTCAGGAGGAATGGGGAACAAGTTCTCCTTCCTCTGTGTTGACAGCTCTCCAGATATTTGAAGATGATGATCATATCCCTACTTCATCTTCCCTTTTCCAGGCTGAACATCTCCAGCTCCATCCACTGTTCTTCATATGACTTAGTTTCCAGACTCCTCACCACCCCTTTGCCCTCCTGTGAACCTGTTCCAGTGGGTCAATGCCCTTTGTAAAATGTGGTACCCAAATTGGAACATAGGAAGCTGCCTTCTACTGAGTCAGAACTTTGGTCCATCTAGCTCAGTGTTGTCTACACAGGCTCGCAGCGGCTTCTCCAAGTTTGCAGGCAGGAGTCTCTCTCAGGCCTATCTTGGAGATGCTGACAGGGAGGGAACTTGGAACGTTCTGCATGCAAGCAGGCAGGTTCCTTTCCCAGAGTGGCCCCATACCCTGAGGGGAATAAGCACATAAGCACAGCCTTGCTGGATCAGGCCCAAGGCCCATCTAGTCCAGCATCCTGTTTCACCCACTGGCCCAGCAGGTGCCGCTGGGAAGCCCACAGGCAGGAGCTGAGGGCATGCCCTCTCTCCTGCTGTCACTCCCCTCAACTGGGAATATCCTACAGCGCTCACACCTGTAGTCTGCCATTCAAATGCAACCTGGGCAGACCCTGCTTTGCAAAGGGGACAAGTCATGCTTGCTACCCCCAGACCAGCTCTCCTCCAGTATTGTCTACACAGTCTGGCAAGCGGCTTCTCCAAGGTTGCAGGCAGAAGTGTTTCTCAGCCCTATCTTGGAGATGAAACTTTCTGCATGTAAGCATGCAGATAGAGTATTCCAAGTGAGGGCTGACCACAGTAAAATGGAGCGTCATGATTACTTCTCATGATCAGGATGCTATGCTTCTGTGACTGCAGCCTACAATTGCATACAGTTAATTATGTATAGTTAAGAGACGTGAGTGCGCCGTAGTATTGTGCCTGGCTATAAATACAAAGCAGGCAACCAGAAATGTAAAGAGCTTAAACCAAGGACACTCGAAGCAGCATAAGGATCAGATCCTCCTCCTCCTCCTCCTCCTCCTCCTCATTGACCCTGGGACCTTCTCCATGCAAAGCCTAAGCTCAACCATTCAGCTGCTCTACCTGTTGTATTTATCTCCCTTCAGATGCTCTCTAGCGCAGCGATGCATCTGGCAGCACCACTAGCTGCTGTTAAGAGAGGTTCCTGGAGGCAGCACCCCAGCCAGCCCTGGCAATGGAGATGGCAGCTTTGTTGGCTGGTTGGGATGGTGGCCCAGGTCAGGTCAGCTGTGGAAGACCCTGACAGGGAAGCAGAGCCAGGCTGATCTCCTCCAACCACTGATCCCTGGCAGTTCAGGCTGGGTAGTATCAGAGGGCTGTCATGGCTTAAGCAGCGGCAGCTGCTGACATCCTCTCTCATCTACATTCTCATCAAAGGGCCAGAAGATCCTGATGCTGAAAAGCAGCCCAAAGCTATGGGAGCGCCATACATCTTTAGTGGGACTGCTAAGATGTCATCAAGTGACAAGGAAGCATTAAAGTTCTCCAGGCTGGATCTTTTGTAAGTCTCCAGATCTCTAGACTGGATCTGTAAATCATTGGTGGGGGGGGGGGAAGGGAAAAGTGGCTGTCGGGCTCTCCGAATTGCCATCCGACTTCCACTGCCCCGGAGGTGTAGGCAGCCTCAGGGTGTTCAGCTGGGGGAGCGTTTAGGGACATTGCTACCCTCAAGGCTCAGCCAGAGTCCCAGGGCTCCTTCCACGCCTAGCCCTCCTCCTGGACTGGCCCCTCATCACCGGACAGTCCTCCCTTAGGTAGCTCCTGACAGCCAGGGCATGTCTCACGAGATCTCGCCATGGAATGAGATCTTGCCCCACGAGACTACGCCATCCTTTGACGGAGAGGTAGCAACTCCCCGCTGGGGTCAGTGCAAATGAACACCTGCAGGTGGGCATTTTGTTGTCGTCTTTCCGCACCCAATCGGGTCGTCCTTGCAAGACCTAGCCTGAGTTTCCCCTGCGTGTCGATTGGCTCCACCTCAGCGGTTCCCTGAAAGTATGCTATCCAGATACTATGTTGTATGACTGTACACACGTTACCCTCATTGTACAAGTGTTGGACATTATGTCTGAATAGGGCAGAAGCTGACGTCTGAACTAATGGCCGGGGTGATGCACTTTAATATTGTGCCCTGTTTTATGTATTTATGTATGCACAGGGGATTGGGAAGAGGGACCCGGACCGACATCTCCAGAGTGAAATCTGGATCCACCTTAGAGCCTCATTATGGAGCTCACTGCGTTTCCCCGTGGCCATCAGCTCCACCTTGGAGGTTCCCCGACAGTAGCCTATACAGATACGATGCCATATGACTGTACACATGTCCGTACACTAGTACATGCTTCTGTGTGGACGGCTGTACCTGTGTTCATTTTAAAAGTGGTACAGGTCCCCAAATGGTAAGTTTACTGCTCTACGTAATGTGTAAGTCAGGGATTCTCAATGCTGGGTCTTCAGATGTTGTTGGACTTCAACTCCCATAATCCCCAACCAAAGACCACTGGGGCTGGGGATTATGGGAGTTGAAGTCCAATACCATCTGGGGACCCAGCGTTGAGAATCCCTGGTGTAAGCAGTTACTGCTACATAGGTACAGCCTGGTACAGAGCTGTACCTGTGTACAATTTACACTCATTGTACAAGTGTTGGACATAATGTATGAATAGGGAGGATGTTGACCTCTGAACTAACAACAGGGGTTCATTAATATTATATATTAACAAACATTAATATATAATTATTATGTCGTTAATAATATTATGATACACACTTTAATATTGTGTCCTGTTTTATGTATTTATGTATGCACAGTAGATTGGGATGAGAATCCCAGGCCAACATCTTCTGAGTGAAATCTGGATCCACCTTAGAGCTCCTCTGATATTTTCCTTTATATCTTAAGACAATGAATACGAATGCTGGACTAGATTGGCCTTGGGCCTGATCCAGCAGGGCTGTTCGTATCTAGTCTGGTGGCTGTGAGCCACCTCCAGCTTCAGAGGCACAATGCCTCTGAATACCAGTTGCAGGGGAGTAGCAGCAGGAGAGAGGGCAGGCCCTCAACTCCTGCCTGTGGGCTTCCCAGAGGCATCTGGTGGGCCACTGTGTGAAACAGGATGGTGGATTAGGTAGGCCTTGGGCCTGATCCAGCAGGGCTGTTCTGATGAATACAAAATACAGCCAATATATATTGTGGAAACTCTGAAAAAATCCTTGGCATCTCTTTGCTCTCTGTGGATGGCAAAGCATTTCCCTCTTCACTCTCCACACTTCCAAAAGAAGCCAGCCTCGCTGCTGTGATCTTTCAAAGGCATATCTGCCGGTTGCCGGACTACCTCCATTTCCACAACATCCTTTTACTCAGTCTGGTGGCTGCATGAAGAAACAAAGGGGGGGAAATATATTGCATCGCTCACCTTTCCTAATAAAAATCAAGACCAGTCGGATGGTGCCACAAATACAGCGCCTTCCGCTATCTTGACAGGTGTCAGCCTCCCAATGGCACATTTTAATTTCTCTTGGCAGAATCTGCTTTGCTTCGGCCATCGGGAGTCTTCTGGCATTTTTGTCACATGTTACAAGCACAGGTTTCAAAGCAGAGAGAGAACAAATTGCAGGTTAGCTCTTCCAAATCCTCCCTTTAGAACCGAAGTTCCTGGTCTACTCTTTGTTTGTTTGTCCGTTCAATTTATGTATACTGCTTTTCATTAAAAAATAATCTCACAGTGGTTTACAATATAAGTAAAACAATGCATAATTAAAATACAAAGGTACAGATTTTATATATATATATATATATATATATATATATATATATATATATATATATACTCTTTAGCACTAATCTCATGAAATCCTCCACTGATTCAGTAAATAGGGCGGTGGTGGTGGTGGGGCAAAGTTGCTATCATCATCAAAGCCTCCTGTTTCTGATATGCCCATTGGTCCCTACCACCACTGGTGAGTCACTTTCTGCATAACTAACATAGGAAGCTGCCATATACTGAGTCAGACCCTTGGTCCATCTAGCTCAGTATTGTCTACACTAAGAGTGGCAGCAGTTTCTCTAAGGTTGCAGGCAGGAATCTCTCTCAGGCCTGTCTTGGAGATGCCGCCAGGGAGGGAACTGGGAACCTTCTGCATGCAAGCAGGCAGGTGCTCTTCCCAGAGGGGCTCCATATCCTGAACATAAGCACAGCCCTGCTGGATCAGGCCCAAGAATGCCCATCTAGTCCAGCATCCTGTTTCACCCACTGGCCCAGCAGGTGCTGCTGGGAAGCCCACAGGCAGGAGCTGAGGGCATGCCCTCTCTCCTGCTGCTACTCCCTGCAACTGGGAATATCCTACAGCGCTCACACCTGTAGTCTGCCATTCAAATGCAACCTGGGCAGACCCTGCTTTGCAAAGGGGACAAGTCATGCTTGCTTCCACCAGACCAGCTCTAGCTTTGTGCAAACTTGGAACCTTCTGTATACAAGCAGACAGATGCTCTTTCCAGAACAGCTCCATCCCCTAACAGGAATATCCTACAGTGCTCACACATGTAGTCTACCATTCAAGTTCAAACCAGGGTGGACCTTGCTTAGCAAAGGGGGCATTTCATGCTTCCTAACACAAGACCAGCTCTCCTTCTCAGACATAGTGCTGTAGAAATAAGGTTTGGGGCCCTTGAAATAATAGGAAGCAAGGAAGCTGCCTTATGCCAAGTCAGACCCTTGGTCTGTCTAGGTCAATATTGTCTACACTGACTGGCAGCAGCTCTCCAAAATTTCAGGCAGGAGTCTCTCCCAGTCCTTTCTGGAGATGCTGCCAGGGATTGAACCTGGGACCTTCTGCATGCAAAACAGACACTCTGCCAATGAGCTATGGCCCCATCCCAGAACAGAGAGATGAGAACATCTTGTAAAAATGAAATCTCAGTGATGATATCTGGTAGTGGTTCTCTGGATCAGCAACAGTTTCCAGTTGCATCAACCAACCAATGCAGAGGAGCATTACATCACAATTCATTTATATTTTAAAAGGCGTCTCTCCGGCCTTTTAAGCTAAAAAGACACAGCAGCGCACACAAAGATCAACTCCCTTCCAATCAGGTATGTGGCTTTCCCATTCTCCAAGGCAGTGAGTGGGAAGAACAAATGCTGCAGCCATGCCAGCTAGCCATGCTAGGTAAAACTTATATCTGTTTCCAAAAGAACCAGAAATGTTATGATCCTTCTGGACATAGAGTACCTGCAGGCCAGAGGGAGGTACTGGCAGAATCAGGCTAACCCCCTGATATGACTGTTCCACAAAAATCTGAAGGGAAGAAACCAAAGGGGATTTTCTTTTAAGCCTCCAAACTGCCCCAGCGTAACTCAATGGCGTGGAATGTTCGCGGACTCAGAGGGCACTTAACAAGCAGGTGGGTGGCGCTAATGGAACTCGGGGAAAAGCCGTATCCAACCCAGCACAGCATCTCTCCAGTGGCTGTTGCAGGTATCTGCCTTATGTTTCATTTTAGATTGCGAGCCCTTTGGGGACAGGGGACCATTTTATTTATGTATTATTCATTTTTCGCTTTGATAACTTTGGTTGAAGAGTAGTATATAAATGTACATTGAAGAAAAGGAGGCGGTGGAAGGAGCTCTTGGACAAGAAGAGCGAGGCCTTTCTTCGCTGGTGGAATACTCCCGCTCTTGACTGTCTGGTTACAAAGTCACACCAGGCACTCCTCTCTTCGTTGCTAACTTGTGTTTCCACCATGCTCCAGCCACAGGCTCAGGTAACACATGCACACCGGGGATAAACTGAAAGGTTTTGTTACAGGCCCACACTTGTGACAGATATTGGCACAGGGAAGAGGAGAGCGTGAAAGCAAAGGGAAGCAGAAAACAGACTCCTCCCCATTCATTCCAGTTCTGGCCTCACTTCTCTGCCACCTCGGCTAGGACCCCCCACTTCCACTCTGACGCCACATTCTGCATTTAGTGATACAGGAGATTATGCATAATTGAGTTTGCACAGGGCCTATTCCTCTCTCCATTCATGACTACACAAACAATGGTGCCCCTCACCATCAAGTCCCCCCCCGCCTTTCTCTATGGCTCCTTCAAACCTTTTGTTCAAAATGTGCTAGTCCTGGCATCCTTTTGTGAATACATGTTGATTATCTTTAATTATCTTTAATTAAATCATAACTCCCTAGGTATGTCCATGTTCGCTCTCTGATACTACGTCCGGTATCTATAACCTCCTACGGTTGAACATCAGGCTTCCTGGGGTTCATATTTTCTTATAGATTCTCCATTTTTAATTAATTAATTGGTTAATTGATTAATTAATTAATTAATTGTTGTAGTGGTCGTTGTAGCAATAGTAGTAAATACAAGCTTTTCCATTAAGAAAGATAACCGTATCACATAGACATTCTCATCCAACAGGAATCCGTGTGGTGAGAAGGTAAAGAGATAAAGGGATCTTCAAACTATACTGACAGGTGGATTCAGTGGCAAAAAAGCACCCATTTTTAAGCAGAAAGCATAATATTCAGGTCTTTTAAGCATCAACAATGTCTGCCATCAGTAGCCAGCAAAGTAGGTCTGAGTACCCTGAAGTATGAATGAGACAGAATGACCTCTCTCTCTATAGCCAGTCCTGCAAACCACTCATGAATCAGGCGTAATCATGCTGTTTCAGGGTCACCAATGATTATTAAATTGTGCATTTTGCAGTTCCATTTCTCTCCTAACAAGTGCCTATAATTTTGCTTTCATCCCCCCATTTCCTGCTTTCCTATTTTTCAGTAGGGGAAAAAACTCTTAATACACAGTACTCTTCAGGCTGCTTGGATCCAGCAGCAACACAGAATGTCTGACTCCTATCCCTGTGCCAATCTAAACATGCCCGAGTGACATGCCCTGGCTATCTACCACCTCCTGCTTGGACTCAAAGGCTAGGCTCAATTAACCTTTGCCATGCCAAGTCCTGGAAGGGAAAGAGAGCCTTCTGACCAGAAACTCAGAATGAGAGTGCTTCCTGGTTTTCAGCTATGGGTAGTAACCAAGAGACCTGTCTGGAGGATGTATTTGGAGGTTGCATGGGGAGGCACAATATTCTGTCTAGGGATAAATAGCATTTGACTCCAGTACAAACATGACGCTGATAAGAAGTACCTCTGGCCACCACCTCTCCCACCTGGGATACCAGAGACCCCCAGAGACTGTGCACCTGTTCCTTCTGGGGAAGTGTGACCCCATTCAGAACTGGCAAATCAAAATAAACTCCCGAGTTCTAACCCTGAACAATAAGTACCTCCATCTTATCTAGCTTCAGTCTCAGGTTGTTATCCCTCATCCAGCCCATTACCGCCTCCAGGTAGGCATTTAGAGAGGTTGTGCCTTCTCCTGATTATGTTGCCATGGATAAATAGGTTTGGGTGTCATCAGCATACTGATAATGCCCTGCTCTAAATCTCCTGATGATCTCTCCCCGCAGTTTCATTTAGATGTTAAAAAGCACTGGAGACAATATGGAGCCCTGGGAAACACCATACAAAAGTTCACATTCATAAGAACGACAGTCTCCAAGTGACACCACCTGAAATCTACCCGAGGTAGGAGCGGAACCACTGCAAGGCACCACCCACCTGCAACCTTCTCAGACGCTCCAGAAGGATACTATGGTCAATAGTATCCTACTATGACCAATACTATGACCAATAGAGCACCCTTCCTCTGTCAATTTCTAATTGGAGGTCACCCATCTGGCCGACCAAGAAAGTCTCCACACTATAGCTCACCCCAAAGCCAGTTTGAAATGGGTCTATTTAATCAGTTTCCTCGAAGACTGCCTGGAGCCGAGAGGACACCAGCTCTCAATGACCTTGCCCAACCATGGAAGGTTGGAGACAGGCCAATAGTTGCTTGACTCTGAGGGATCCAATGCAGGCTGCTTCAGAAGAGGTCTAACAATTGCCTCCTTAAGACAAGGAGGCAGCCTGCACTCCCTCAGAGAAGCATTTATGATGTCTACTAGGCCCTCTACCACAACCTCCCTGCTAGATAATACAAGCCATGTTGGACAAGGCCAAGAGAACAGGAGGTAGGCCATACCACTCCAAGCAGCATCCACCTCCTCAGGAGTCATAAATTGAAACTGGTCCAGCCTAAACACATAAGAGGAGTCACTACACACCTCTGCATTGCACGTGCGACTAATTTAGTCCAACTGGACCTGGTTCAACCCGAAGCAAAGCACCATCTGCTTCGGATCTAATCAGGCCTACTCAGTTGGGCCAGATTCCTAGATTGATCCATGGGTTGGCCCCTCACCAACTCCTGTACTTACCAGGTGGGCCTCTCGATAACCATCTTTTTCACTCCCAGATGAGTAAGTGCTTCTACTTAAAAAGAACCACCAGAAAATATTTCCCCCCCTTAGTCCTATGCAGTCCTGGGAGTAATGTGCATAGTCTTTTCAGGCACTGCTGCAATGGCCACAGCCCCTGAAAAGAGTACATTTCCCAGGAGCACCAACACCATTCCCAGGACTGCAGAAGACCAAATGTCATGGCTCTCTCCAGAACAAATACAGTCCGCTTCTCACCGCCCTAACAATAATCCCCATCTTTGCTTACAGATATCCAGATCTGAAGAGAAATTTGCCATTTGAGGTAGAGTTTGGGCAACGCTGCTACCTGAAAGATTTAGGAACCCTGCTTTGTACCTCCATATTTTACTGTGTTCCAGCAGCAATGCTTAGTGAACTGTGCTGACCTGTTTCCTAGCTACCTCGAGGAGCTGTGCTGAACTGGCGACAGATTTCTGGCGTGATGAAAAGGTCAGCAGTAAGTAACTGAACCACCGGATCCATGTGAAAAAAAGAAAGCCAAAATCCCGCAGTGTTTGAAGAAAGCCCGGTTATAGTTAAAAAAGGGAAGGAGACAGAAAGCTGTGTGTGTTTTTAAGGTCACTAGGGATGTATTCAATTTATACATCCACGAATGAAAAAAAAAAAGAGAGAGAGAGAGACCTTTTTAATTAAAACTATGGCCAGAGGGAGGGGAGGAGCAAGAGACAGAGAAGGGAACAAACTGAGGCTGACAGTTTCAATTTGCACTTACAGCTTACTTGTCTGGGATTGATATCCTTCTCTTTTCTGCTGAGGAGCCCTCCTTCACAGTCATAAATCAGCCCAACACAGAGTCGGCAGATGCCTTAACCCTCACGGAGACAAGAGCTTCTGCTGGATCACGCATCAAAAGCAAACCTTCAAAGCCACCTTCTCCTGAAGCAGAGCGCTGTTCATGTCAGACTTGGAATGAACTTCTTGGGTCTGGGATGGAAGGAAACTTTCGCCAGGATCATGGCCCATTTTCTCATAAAAAGCCAACGTTTGTCTTGGTTGGATCTTGTTGGAAGTGCTCGGGACGAGTTGAAAAAGGCACCCCCATTGACTTCAAGCTTTTAAGAGCTAGAACAAGAGAACCAGTTTTTATTCTTTGATGAGTGTGAGTGTGCTTGTTTAAGTGTGTTTCTCTCTGTTTGATTTTTCACTTGTTCTACCGACACTGAAGATATAGTGGCTAAACAGTCATTTGAACTAGAGCCGGTTTACTGAATCTACCTTCTTTAGTGCTAGGTTCTCCTTTGCTGGAGGATCTCATATAGAGGCTGGGCAGCCATCTCTCAGAGATGCTGTAGCAGTTTCTTGCCCTGCAGAGGGGGTTGGACTAGATGACCTTGAAGGTACCTCCCAACTCTAGAATTCTATGATTCTATGAAATGCCCCCTCCACTTTTATCATCCCATTCAAAGATGGCAAAGGGGGGGTGTGGATGTTGGCAACTTGGAGGTAGAGATGTGCCAGTTCAGTTTTGGTTCCGGTCGAACTGGATCCGGTCCAGTTTGACCGCAGGACCGATTTGAACTGGTTCGGTGCTCTAATGGCAAAGGTAAGTATTCTTTACATGTTTAACACTTACTTCCCTTCCACCCCCCTCTAGGCTTATGGAAGCACTCCTGCCTCTTTGCCTCACTGGATTTCCCTTTATCAGTAGAGCTCCGAACTAGTTTGGTTCGAACTCAGACAGACCATCCAAGCCCGGTCCGGTTTGACCCCAAATCTGTTGAGCCAAGCCAGCTCGCACGCCCCTATTTGGAGGGTGCAAAATTGGGAACAAGGTGTCTTAGTCTTCCTACAATGTGGGACCCCAGGCAAAGTTGGACTACAGCCCCTGTTATCCTCAGCCACAATGGCCACAACATCTGGGGTCCAGAGTTTGAGAATTGCTAGCCTAGTTATCAGATGCAACACCTGGTCATGATAGCCAATGTTTTTTAGAGTAAACACCATATGATGTTTCCACCGGAGCTCTTTTTCCATGGAAGCACACCAGCCCAGTCGACCGACTCCAATGCAATCTCCCACAGATGTCAGGAAGAAAGAGCCAAGTAATAAGTTAGCCTAACCTGGCTGGCAGGAAGGAAGCCAAGAGGAAGACATATGTAAAAAAATATCCCCGGCCCTCTTCCCATTAACTTTCCACACAGCCTTTTATTAAAGGTTTATTTTTACCTCTGCGAAAGAGGTTACAGGCGCACTTGCTCTTGCTTTGACTGCTCTGGCATTTTACTGAGGAGGAACAGCTCACGTGGGATGGTGATTCGTACCTGGCCAAAAATAAACCCTCCAGGAGTGGAGACAGCCTGTTAAGCTAAAGTGCTGGTCTGTCCTCTCCCCAGCTTTGAAAGGGCCCACACCAAGCTGGTTCCACTGCCATCATGGAGGGCAGTTTCAAGAAAAGTCCTCATTGCAAAAGACTCTGGCCTTCTGGAACTAAAGAAACTGAAAATATAGGTCACGTGTTGTGATTTTGGAAGTTTTATCAAGATTTGCTGGGTTTTTTGATATTTCCGCTTCTAAGTAAGCTGCCTAGTGAGGGTGGGGATGTATTTTACACTTTCTGTCTGAGTCATTTAACATCACAAATAATGTTGCTAAGTAGCTTGCATGCATCCCTGGCAGCATCTCCAAGACAGGGCTGAGAGAGAAGCCGCTGCCAGTCTGGGTAGACAATACTGAGCTAGATGGACCAACAGTCTGACTCAGTATGAGGACGCTTCCTATGTTCCTAAGTTTTGTTCTATTGCCAAGCATCAGCGAATTTTGATCAACTATTAATTCGATAGTTAATTAGAGATGGGATTAAATATTAGGCTATAGTAATTGGTCACCTCATAACCAGGGGTCAACCATAACCCCATAATCAGGGGACATCATCCCATGAAACTGATTGCCAAGTAATTTAGGATCAACAAAAGGAAGTACTTTTTCACACAACTTATAACCAACCTATGGAATTCTCTGCCACAAGATGTGGTGACAGCCACAGTCCATTTCTTGAGATAAATGACCTCAGAACAGTAGTACATCTGCTGGTCACCTCCAGACTTGACTACTGCAATGCACTCTATGTGAGGCTGCCTTTGTACATAGTCCAGAAACTGCAGTTAGTCCAGAATGCGGCAGCCAGGTTGGTCTCTGGGTCATCTTGGACTTTCCCCCCTCACAGTAGTCATTTTTGAGGCCACCGTGCATATGCAATGGGCCTTGGACACCATCTTCTCCTCTCCCCCCCCCTTTTCCCACAAAACAAAATGCAGTTTAATGGAGGGGGAGTTGGTAACACAAGCAAGAACAGAAACCTTCTACTTTCTACCATGTGCTCAGCCACAATGCTGAGGCCTTGTCGACACGGTCAGTTTACGCCTCCTCCTTCACAAACTATGCTGCCTTCGATCTCATCGGTTATGACCACCTTTGTAGACATCGGAGCAGGCGGATGCCTGTTGCCTTGGGTGTCTCTGGTGTCTGCAGCCAGGGTACCCGCCCAGCTGGAAACAGCAGGTGAGCATCAACAAAGTGACTTGGGGAGTGACATTACCCAGTCAAGAAAAAACAAAAAAACAAAAAACAGCAAGTCAGACTCCACTCCTGCAAAGAAGCAGCAACATTTCTGGCCAAAACTGATGCCGTTTCTCCCTTGAAAGGGACAGAAGAGGGGGCCCTTCCCCCATCACATCTGTTGGGGGAATGGGGTTCTCCACGGTGGTCCTTCTGCCTCTTTCCTCCATGTTGGAACCATTACAAAGAGTTTCCGTTCAAACGGAATCAAAGGGAATGAATCAAGGGAGGGCAGGTGAGCAGTGCCGAGCTGACAGCTTCCAAGATGGTTAGCGGCCATTTTGTCTTTCCGATGGCATCCTGTCACTTGGCTCCTGTCATCCTGTCACTTGGCTCCTCGCTTCGGCTCTACCTGCTCCTGCCCAGCCTGTTTGCACTCTGTCCCCCGGCTAGAAGCTCACAAAGGAACTCAGCGATTATGAATGACAGCAAGAAAGCGTCCTTAAGATGTTGTCTGGGGGCTGATGACAACACCGTAGCCTTTGTGTTGTCTTCTTGAGAGTGGAGAGCAATCCCTTATGCTATGTTGTGGTGGACTTCACAACAGTCCTGCAAGGTAGGTCAGTATAATTAGATCCACGTGCCTGATGGGGATGGGGTGAGGCTGTTTGTGCATGAGAGAGCAGGAGGGGAGACTGATCAAAGGCCAGAGGAGCATAAATTGAAACTGGGAACTTCCTTTTTGCTATTGCACTCCACCTGCTCGACGCAGATCTTATTTGCCAGGGGATGGGGGGGGGGGGTGTGTAGTTGAAAGATATCGTAGGACTCAAACTTATGGACTTCTCTTATACTTTACTTTAAAAAAACAAAACTAGACAATGAACCTGTTCTCATGACCACAGATTCCTGGGTAGGATAGGGTTGATGCAGGAATCCATGTTTGTCTGGGGAACAGAGGGCTCCCAACACAGCAGCTCCAGACCATGGTAGCCCAGATCTGCTACCCAGGTTAAAAGTGAGGTAGGAGGCAAAGAGAGCCACCCTGCCTTTCAGTTGGGTCATCTTCAGCACCAGAGTGATTTAAACAGTTCCCGGGTTGCCAGCGGCCATGTTTACCACAGAGTTCTGTGGAAAGAGGGGGCAGGCAGAGAAAGCTGCTGCAATACTGAGATAGGGCTGAGAGAGACTCCTGCCTGTAACCTTGGAGATGCTGCTGCCAGTCTGGGTAAACAATACTGAGCTAGACGGACCAGTGGTCAGACTCAGTATAAGGCAGCTTCCTGTGTTCCTATCTTCCCTACCCGTGCCACCATATCTTTGCTGTAGCCTTCATTTTCTTCCTTCTATGCTGTCTACAAAAGACATCTGAAGGCTGACACCTGTGCCAACGTAGTGAAAGCATAATGCGTTTTTCACCATTAGTATTCCATTTTCTGTTTTTCCCCTGTTCCCTGCCGGCTGAGAAAAGTTGTTCCAAACTAAGGAGAAGCCAACTTTTCCACTGCTGCTCCCCGCTGTCCTTCTGAACCTTTGGAAGTTCACAGCCCATAAATAAAGCTTTTTGTAACTGAAAGTCTCGGCACGAAGCACAGTCACCAGGGCACAAAGCAGTGTCTAATTTTTCAGCTTCCTGTACTGAGATTCGATTGTTTTCCACGGCCTTTTGTGCTCTTAGTTTATGAAAAATCAATAGTTTAATATAGAAAAAGAATCCCTCGGCTATCTATTTAGAGCTGTATTACCTCCAGCAATAGCGCTCTGGCGGTTCCAGTCAGTGCATTTTGAGATACTGAGACAGACAGGCCAGCTTGCGGATGTGAAGAAATGGGACTTGCATCAAATGTTTAGACCTCCTGACTTTTGAAAATCCAACAGGGGGAGATACAAGCTCCTCCCCCTAACCACAAAGCCTCCACCCTCCAGGATCAAAGATAGTCTTCCTCGATTTCAAGGATCACCATTTCCCCAGGTGGCTCATCAGATAGATAGATAGACAGATAGATAGATGGATAGATAGGAAATCTGGAATTTCTTCATTAAATTTAGCACCAAAATCAAATTAGAAGTTCAGGGTTCCTCCTCAGGTGAAGCATCTGAGAATCATCAAGGGAAGCCAATTTTCTACAAGACTTGCAATTTTTCATGGGGTTTCTGGACATTCCTAGAATTGAATGTTCTAGAACTCCTTTGTCAAGAATAGAATGTTCTACTCCTTTATTTTGTCAAGAATGGGATGTTCTAGAACTCTTTTTATCAAGTCAAAGAATCTCCGTATGTTGTTATGGTTGCCATTTTGTTTTTTAAGCACATTGCTCATCATCAGTGAGTTAGGATGACCTCCAGATACCTGGAGATCTCTTGAGTGTGTTGAACGAGGACTTTGAGAAGGTGAGAGGTGTGTGTCGGGGTGGGTGTGTGTGGTGGAAGAAGAAATTTGGAATAGAAACCGAGTCTGTATTTAGCTAAATGTAAATGCTAGAACCATCTTGAAGATGCAGCAATGTCTTTCTGAGAATCTGATCTGTGGAATACTGTAACTACTGCTGCTAACTCACGGTGAGAACCAGTGTTCCCTGTAAGAGGGATTCCCAGATGTTGTTGACTACAACTCTCATAATCTCTATCCAAAGGCTATTATGGCTCAGGATGATGGGAGTGGTAGTCAACGTCTTACAGCACACACAAGTGATGATCCTGTGCATTTATGGGGTTGCCAACCAATTCTTGGCTTTCAATGCTAGGAAAGACAAGATATTGCCTTAAATGAATACATTGCATGAAGAAGGCCAGGCAGCAGAGTGTAATGGTCACAGTGGTGGTCTTTGGTTTGACAAGAAAGATGTCACAAGTGAGTCAATATTTTCAGCTGAGAAATTTTGGGAGGCTGAGCCCAACTGGACTCAGCAATGGCTGCCTTCTTCCTTCAGCAGCAAGTCATCAAGACTGATAGGAACAAAAGTCAGGTGCAAAGCAAATTTTGCACTTGACAGAGATGAATTGGACCACTGAGGAGATTTCTGAAGGGCTGAGAGTACCATCTTCTGCCAATAAACTATATGTCCCTGGAGAAAGCCAGCAGACTGTATACAGAAGCCTTCATCTTTCCCCCGTCTGTTCAGGATGTCCACCTGAGACCAAAGCCAGAACTAGCCAGGTGGCGGAATCAATGACCCTCTGAACTTCAACGTCTCAGCCCTCATGGATGAATCCTGTTTCATTAGATGTGGTTTTAAATAAACATGAAGCGACCAGACGGTCCAGTGAAGTGGGTATCCAAGCAACACATGAGTCAATATTTGCTGCTGCGTAAATCAGAGCAGAAGTTGGAGCTGCGGCATGTTCATTGATATTTTTTAACGAAAACCAACATAAGCAAAGGCAAGGCAGTCAGTATAATAGAAAGCAAATCCACTGACTGAAAGCAAATCCATTAAGAGACCAAATGCTATTGTGAGACACACACACACCCAAAAAATTAAGAAAGCATTGCATGATGTGATAGATTTTTGGACACAATAATATCCAGCTAGCCTAGTCTTACATTCTACAGGGTTTGTGGACATGGTCTCTTGTATTGACAATAGCTTTCCTGCTCATTTCTGCACTCTTCAGTCTCGTAGATGGCTTCACGCGCCGAATGAGGATGCATGCATAGAATTGTCCTCAGCATGGAGCAGAAACAATGGAGAATCGTTTGCTCAAATTGAACAGGAGGCTGATTAAATTCTGCCTGACAAGATTTCTTCCAGGAATGGGAAATTCTGAATTATCTGCCTCTGTCTCTCGCTGTTGTCTCCCCTGTGTCAATCTAGATTGTAAGCCACTTGGGGCAGAGACCTTTCCCCTCATTCTTTGCAAAGCACTATGAACCCTGCGGGGACAGGGAACCATCTTATTTACTTATGTTTTCCCCAGTGTAAACTGCTTGAGAACTTTTGTCGAAAGAAAGACATGTTCATCAAAGCAGTAGCAATGGCGGGTACAACCATTCAAACATGTTCCTCTGTAGATATTGAAAGGCAGGTACAACCCAATGTCCGAATGGGGCTCGTGCAGGGAAGTATTGAGCCAAGGGAATCCAGACAAGGTGGAAGTGACTTTCTTTAAGCCATGCTTGCAAGCTGGGACACCCAGTGGCCTTCATCTTGGTTGCGTCTGCTGTGTAAACAGGGATGCTAGTCAAGAGTTTAGGGGAAGGTTTTTTTATTCTTGTTGTTTTTTTTAAACACGACCATTGCTGAGAAAGGAAAATGCTGTTCCAACCGCCTCTTCCGAAGTTTCAGCTCTGGAACGACAATGCTGCTGTCACGTCTTTTTGTTCTAAATGCCCAATTAAGCTTGCTGTGTACACCTTGCTGCCAAAGTCGCATCTCTCAGACAAAGGGTGCGAAAAAGCCAGTAATGAGGCTGGGTGTGGGAAGTGAGGGGCCAGGTACCGTGTTAGGGGAGAGAGCTTGCACTGCTGCTTTGCACAGCGAGATCGGAGGGAACCCGATCAGGGTGGAAAGGAACGGCCCACACCCCACCCTTGCTTTGGGATTCAAAACTCCAGGGGGAATTCTCTTCGCAAAAACAGAGGACATCACGGTCCTCTATTCAAACATCTCATCAAACGTTTTCATTCCAGGGTTCAGTCCTGGAGAGGTAGCTGTGTTTATTGTGAGTAAACAGTAAAATTTCCATACCGCCTTTCATCAAAACAATCTCAAGGTTCACACAAACGTTAAAAGAAGACGATTACAAATACACAGTCAAAATATTAAGCTAGAATATAAAAATACAGATCTGATTTAAAAGAATTAAAAAGTAAGCACACACACACACACACACACAAAAATACAAAGCATCAGCAATAGCAACAATCATATTAAAGCCTGGTCAAAAAGCCAAGATTTTACAAGCTTTTGAAAAATTGTGATGGAGACTGAGTAGTGGATAGGAACATAGGAACATAGGAAGCTGCCATATACTGAGTCAGACCATTGGTCTATCCAGCTCAGTATTGTCTTCACAGACTGGCAGCGGCTTCTCCACAGTTTCAGGCAGGAATCTCTCTCAGCCCTAGCTTGGAGATGCTGCCAGGGAGGGAACTTCGAACCTTCTGCTCTCCCCAGAGCGGCCCCTTCCCCTGAAGGGAATATCTTACAGGGCTCACACTTCTAGTCTCCCTTTCATATGCCACCAGGGTGGACCCTGCTTAGCTAAGGGGACAAGTCATGCTTGCTACCACAAGACCAGTTCTCTTCTCAAAAACCAGCTCTCCTCTCCAAATGACCACCAGAAGAGCATTCCAGGGTCTGGGGGCAAAAACTGAGAAGGCCCTGTCCTGTGTGCACGTCAGCCCAGCCTCTTTCACTGTCAGAACCCAGAACAGAACCCCCCAAAGACAACCTCATCAAGTGGGCAGCAACCCTTGGAAGCAGGCGCGGTCCCTCAAGTATCTTGATGTGTTGCAGATTCCCAGTCTGCTTTATGCAGGGAGGAGTGTGTTGCTGCTGCTTCTTAAGGGGATAATACAGATCAGACATATGAACTAGTAGGATTGTGGCCCTTAGTTCAACCAATTTCCTGCATCTCATCTCTTCATCCAGAAGGTGTGGTGGCAAATTTGGGAGTTTCATTGTACCTCAATAGCAATCAACAAAAGGGGTTCAACATCTTTAAGGTGCCAAAATATTTTTTTTAAATCTTGGTTCCAGGGCTGTTTCCTGGGGGGGAACCAGCCCTGTCTTCACAAGGAGACACATACTTGTCATGCACAAAGTCCTAGCTTTAGTTCTCGGCATCTCACTTTCCTTTCCAAGGATCTCCGGTTGCAAGGACGGGAGAGGCCAAAGAACATGGAAAACTATCCATTCAGAGGCTCAGAGCAGAAAAGAAGTGGCTAGAGGGGCCAAAGGCCTGCCACACAAGACTGGGAAAAGCCTAAGAATCCAGTCACAGGCTCAGAGCAGACAAGGGGTGGCTAGATGGGCCAATAGTCCACCACACAAAGGCTGTGGGCACAGAGGTGGTTTCAGGAATCAGCAGTGGGCCATTTTGTGGCCCGTTGTCCAGTAATGTCAATCCCTCTGGGCCCCCAATGTGGAGAAGACTACATCAATACATAGTACACTGCAACCGAGAAGAGAAGAGAAGAGAAGGGAAAGGAAAGGAAGGGGAGGTTAGGTTAGGCTAGGCTAGGTTGTTGGATGGGAGAGGGATGTGGTGTGATTCATCAGAGCTGGATCTCTGCATAAGGAGACAAGCTCAGCTCTAGGAGGATGTAAAACAGGGAGGTTTGATGGAGGCTTTGGCTGGAGGCTCTTTCTACCAGGGCTCCAGAGGCTTTTGTCAGCCTCAGCCTCGGAGAAGGCCTGTCAAAGGAAAGGATGGTTTACTATTGTACCTTTAAAGGTCTTCATCTGTATTGGTGTGCTGATTTATGGGTACACATTTCTGTGCGTTTCGAAGGAGATGTGCAGAACCTCTTAGAGATAATTCAGGCTCTGTCAAGCTGCAGTGTATTTTTCTCCGTCTCCCCCTCTCCTTTTTTGGGTGGTGGTGGTGGTGATGGTTAAAATTATCGTTCATTTATTTGAGGACAAGGTGTGAGGCCCTAGCAGATAATTCATGCAATTACAGCAAAGATGAGGCACTGACAAGGACAAGGCGCATCAATCATTCCGGCGGATCAATAATACCTGTGGAACATGCAATCAAACCTAATCAGCCTCACAGAGCCCCATGATTAAAGAACATCTCGGTTCCTTGCTCGGTGGAGAAGCGGTGGGAACAGCACGAGGCAACTTGACACATGGGGGAGTTAAGACTTTCTTCGGTGCCGCTTATGGCTTCCTTCTTAAGAGATGACAAGCTCCATATGAACCTGCCTTATAACTCCGCACGGCTCTTCTCACAAGCAACCAAGCCCAGGCGTAGGCAGCCAAGATCCCAGTGAAGCCTCGGCTGCCAGGATCGTGTGTCAGTGTGAACTGCTTGAAGCTCACACTGAGACAGAGACGGGTGCCTAGAATGCCTGTCCCCAGGGGGAACATAAGAGCCCAGCTGGATCAGGCTCAAGGCCTGAGGGAGGAGAGCTGGTCTTGTGGTAGCAAGCATGACTTATCCCCTTAGCTAAGCAGGGTCTGCCCTGGTTGCATATGAAGGGGAGACTAGAAGCGTGAGCACTGGGAGATATTCCCCTCCAGGGATGGATCCACTCTGGGAAGAGCATCTAGGTTCCATGTTCCCTCCCTGGCAGCATCTCCAGATAGGGCTGAGAGAGACTCCTGCCTGCAACCTTGGAAAAGCCACTGCCAGTCTATGTAGAGTAGACAGTACTGAGCTAGATGGACCAAGGGTCTGACTCCATATACATGGCAGCTTCCTATGCTCCTATCTAGTCCAGCATCCTGTTTCCCACAGTGGCCCACCAGATGCCTCTGAGAAGCCCTCAAGCAGGAGACGGAAGGCATGCCCTCTCTCCTGCTGTTGCTGCCCTGCAACTAGTATTCTGAAGCATCCTGCCTCTGAGCCTGGAGGTGGCTCACAGCCATCAGGACTAGTAGCCATTTGATAGTCCTGTCCTCCACGACTTTGTCTAAGCCCCTTTTAAAGCCATCCCAGGTTGTGGCTGTCAGCACATCCTGTGGCAGGGTAGGGCACACGGTGTGCAAGTGTACTGTGGGATTCTCAGAAGCCAGGACAACAGAACCCAGAGCAGCGCTGATCATGTGGGAGAGCGCTCTGCTCTCTGCGCTTCCACCAACCAAAAAAAGGATCATTGGGGGCGGGGGGAGGGAGGCAAGGTTTGTGGACCCACCCAGCTGGTAAGCCATGCAAATGGCCCCTGCACCATTTGAAGATTCAGAGGAACACAGGAGTTGAGTGGCCATTGGAGACTCCCTTTGCTTTCCTTTCCTGAAACCCTGGCAAGCTGCTGGCAGTTAGTATAGAGAACAGTCAGCTCGATGGAGGGAGTGGCCTGACCCAGCTGTGGTCCGTCAGCTGTTGGGTTTGGCTCCACCCACGTGATCAGGGAGGCATGGCCAGAGAAGGCAAGATGCCGGGGATAGGGAAAGGGTCTAGGTCAGTGGGGCAGAGTGGTCCCAACGGAGAAACGAAGCGCTGTGGTTGGGGGACCACTGGGGAGTGTCCGAAGCTCTCACAAGAGGCTGGGCTCACACAAAGCAGAGGCTCACCCTCTCTCAAGCCTGGCAGGTATTGCAGCCAAGCATTCAGAGGCAACTGATGATGAGCAGTGGTGGGGAAAGGGAGAAATAGCAGAGAGCAGAGGCGAGCCGGAGGAAATGACCCCTTTGCTAAGTAGGGCTCAACTGGGTTGGCAGTTGGATGGGTGATGTGGGAGCACCATCTGCTGTGACATCCCCTTCGTAAGATCCCCTTAGGTTATAGCTCAGTGGCAGAGCATCTGCGTAACATGTAGAAGGTCCCAAGTTCAACCCCTGGTGGCATCTCCGGGGAGAGCTGGAAGGGACTCTCCTGCCTGGAACCTTGCAGAACTACTGCCAGTCACTGTAGACCAGGGGTTCCCAACCTGTGTTCCTCCAGAATTTGTGTCCTCCACAACAACTCCCATCATCCCCAGCCACAGTAAATTGTGGGTCTGACTCCGGATAAGGCAGCTTCATGTGTTCATCAAATGCATCCCTGGCAGCATCTCCAACTAGGGCTGGGAGAGACTCCTGCCTGAAACCTTGGAAGGTCACTGCCAGAAATACTGAGCTAGATGGATCAAGGATAGGAGGCAGCTTCCTCATGTGGGGGCTGTCGCTCAGTGGCAGAGCATCTGCTTTGCATGCAGGCTGTCCCTGGTTCACTTCCTGGCAGCATCTCTCCAGTAGAGGTGGGAGAGTTCCCCTGCTTGACTCCTTGGAGAGCTGCTGCCAGTCAGTGTAGACAAGCCTGAGCAAGATGGACCAATGGTCTGACTTGGCAGAAGGCAGCTCCCTCTGTTCCTGCATGGTTGGAAAATGTCCCTACTCCTACAATCTCCCCACAACTGAAATTCAGCCCTTCACCCTGGAACTGAAATGTAGCCCAAAGAAGGGGCCATTGATGAAAGCCACTGCCAAAGCAAACCATCATTCAGAATGGTAGCCGATAGGTCAGTGGTGAAGCACGTGCTCTACATATATAGAAGAGTCCAGGCTCAGTTCTCCAATTAAAATTATCCCTGGTAGTAGCAAGACAGGGGAAGACCTCTGCCAGCACACAACAGAGACAAGACTGAGATAAATGATCTGACACCACATAAAGCAGCTTCCCATGCAAATGTCAACATCTCCGTGTAGGCCCACTTGTAAGACTGCATCCACCAGGTCACCTCCTGTCTCCTCGTTTTGGAAATGATGAGTTTTTCAAATGCTGCCTCTCTCCTATATATATATTATTTCTGAAGAGGGACCAGATGGATAATTGCAGCCCCTGAGTGCCCAATCTTCTCTCTGGGATGCAGACAGGTTTCTGAGCCAACAAAACTTAATTGAACTTTCCGTTCCAGCTGAGAAAGGTTATGGATCTGCCGAGCGCAAACGGAAGGTGGGATGAAAAGGTCATCAGCCCCGTTCCTTTTGTAATGGATTGACCAAAGGCATGTTTTTATCTCCCTCGTCACTGCTGGATTGTAAAACTTAATTAGCAAGGGAACTTCTCTTCCCCCGCCCCCGTCGGAAGGCACACACTGGAGATGATGGCGCCGTGGTTTATGGTCACATCATGTTTGCATCGCAGAGCTGGAAGTGATGGGCTTCTCAGCCCCTTATTGCCATGACAAGCTGTGGAAGACCAAGAGGACAAAGCGAAGGCCATGTTGGAATAAGCCAATGGTGCGTGCGATGTGATCTCTGTTGCATCTGAAGGATGGAAAAGGTAGCATATGGAATAGGGTTCAGCATGTAGAACAGCTGCTGAAGGCCATATCAAAGACAGACGGTGAGATCATGAAAGTTAAAGCTAGAAAATAACCCTGTCCCATTATTGTATTTACCTGAACCCAAGACTAGGTTTTTTCCAATTTTTTAAAATATATATTACAAATCAGGAGGTGGTCTTAAATTCAGAGTCCTGTTCCTTTTGAGTAAATGAAGGTAACCGGTATTTAAGCTCTACTTTTTAAGGGGGACAGGTTTGTTTTATATTTTCATTTAATATTTATTTGTGTCATCTTTATATTTTTGCATGAACCGCCTTGGGATTGTTTTAATGAAAGGTGGTATACAAATTTAACAATAAATAAAATAAAATAAAATTCAGTCTCATCTTTAATTTGGGTAAATTTCTTCTGCATACTGAGCAAAGAGGCAACTTTTTAAAGGGATGATTCTCTTGACTGAGCAGGGGGAGAGCAACTGGCCTTATTCATCCCCAGCACAGGATCCCTCCAGTGGCTGTTGCTGGCGTCTATCTTAAGGTTTCTTGGCAGGAGTCTCTCTCAGCTCTATCTGGACATGCCAAGGAGGAAGCCTGGGACCTTCTGCATGCAAGCATGCAACTGCTCTTCTACTGAGCTATGACTCCATCCCTTAAGCGGGATATTTTACAGCAGACAGTGCCCATGGACAGATACTGCTTAGCAAAGGGGACAATTCATGTTTGCTACCACAAGACCAAGTCTCCTCTGACTTACAAAAAGTTAGTCAGGAATAAGAGTCCCCTGCTAACTGAGCAAAGAGGCACCTTTTAAAGTAGTGATTCTCTTATATTTAGTAGGGGGAGAGCAACTGGCCCTATCCAACCCCAGCACAGCACCCCTCCAGTGGAGGCTGTTGATGTCTACCTTATGTTTCTTTTTTGTGCGCCCTTTGGGGACAGGAGGCCATCTTATTTCTTATTTACTTTTCTATGCAAACTGCTTTGGGAACTTTGTTGAAATGTGGTATATAAGTAGTAGTAATAGGTATTAAAAGATGATGTTAGAGCTGGCTCAATTGGAACAACTTGCTCCTTTAGAGCTGTCCAAGGTCCTGAAGACCACTCTGGCATTGCTGGCCACTATGGTGGATGTGAAATGGGACTTGGAGTTTCCTCTACATAATTTGGAACCCTAGCTAACCAGGGCTCCACACTGCATGGAGGAACCCTCCCCACGTTTCGTACTGCCCCATGCAGACAGATGGTGAATGGTGTCTGCCATGACATGCAAGTGGTTGCCAAGCACCTGATCTGTCTCGGCCAGCATCAGCTGGCAGGAGCGGTTTGCAACCTTGGAACACACTCGGCTGCTGTGGAAGTGCCGATTCACTGTCTCTCTGATGAACTGAATGAAAAGCAGCCGAGACCAGCTTTGTGACTGCAAAGCAAAGATAAAGACATGGGCGAGATGGGCCAGACCTATCTGCAGTACATCAAACAACACCAAAGTCAATCAAAGAGCCATTAATCCATTGCGCTATTAACTTAACACTTCTGGTCTGCCAGATCCTTTTGGCCAGGCAGGGGCGGGGCGCAGGGAAGCAGCAGAAAAGGCAGCCAAAGCAAAGCACAGTAATCCTTGCACCACGCTCAGTAGATTTAGGTCATGAAAGCGAATGGGCTAAAAGAAGATTTGTCAAAGTAAGGCCTGAGCTACTGGCACAGATAGCAATAGAGGTTGCTTTTCATGCCAATGTATGTGCTGTAAGGCCGGGCTGAACGTTCAGAGGCAAAGATTTTTGTTGTGAAAAAAGAGAATATAGAGACCCCTAAAAATGATCAATCCTAACCTTGCAGTTTTCTTTTCTTTTTTTATTCCTGTTCTCAGCCCCCTCTCTGCAGATGGTTTGAGGCATTTCCCCCCAAAGAAGAGTAGTTCTCTCTCTCTTCTTGGCTCAGGGATCGAGCCAGCCAAGGTGATTACATCAAGGCACCAATCAGAAATGGCTAGGTGATGACATCATTAAGCCAAATATAAGTGAAGGCAATGTTTCTTGCCTTCATTCTAAAGGAAAGAATATTCCTGCCCCATTTCACAGGGCCTTCTGCACAATGCTGAAAATGTGAGGTGCATTTCAGAACTCATTTTTTCACAAAAATGCACACACTCCCATTTTTTCTCAGCCAGGGTATGTTTTAGACGTGTGTAATTTCCACCATTTAATTTGTACATGTCTTTTCAATGTTAATAGCTTGCTTTGTTTAGTTATTCATTTGTTTATAATCTGATTCATTATATAATGATTCCTTTGTTTTCTTTCATTTTCAGAACGCAGAAATGTTGCGGAGTTGCCTTGAATGTCAGAAATATCTGAGATATGATTTTTTAAAAATGTGGTGCCTTAATGATAGAAAATGCACTAAACTCAAGTGCAGAAGTTGGTGCTTGAAGTAGAAGTCAAGTCTTCAGGTAACCACCCCTTAGGTGTGTTATTTTATTTAATATTTTGTGTGTGATCATTTAAAAAAGGGCTCTTGACCTTGAGACTTACTGATATATAACCCATGGAATGGGACAGGAATATTCAGAAGGAGGGCAAGAAACACTGCCTTCACTCATACTTGGCTTCATGATCTTATCATCTAGCCAGCTAGCATTGTCTTCGGAGACTAGCAGCGGCTTCTCTAAGGTTGCAGGCAGGAGTCTCTCTCAACCCTATTTTGGAAATGCCAGGGAGGGAAGCTGGAACCACTCCCCAAGTGGCAATGTATTTTACAGTGTTCACGTGTAGTACATGAGAACATAACAACAGCCCTACTGGATCAGGCCCAAGGCCCATCTAGTCCAGCATCCTGTTTCACACATTGGCCCACCAGAAGCCTCTGGGAAGCCCCCAGGCAAAGAGTGAGGGCAGGCCCTCTCTCTTGCTGTTGCTCCCCTGCAACTGGTATTCAGAGGCATCATGCCACCAGACTAGTAGCCAATGAGAGACCTACCCTCCATGAATTTGTCTTCGCCCATACACATTTTCTCCCATTCAAATGCCACTAGGGTGGACTCTGCTTAGCAAAGGGGGCAGTTCACACTTGCTACCACAAGACCAGCTCTCCTCTCCTTCTATGCTCCCTGCCTTCTTGTGCAAAGCAGGGGCCAGCCAGTCCAATTAGAAGAACTAAAGCTTTATGAAGAAAGACTGCTTGCAAATTGGGGTTTTTTTTAAAGTTGCTTTTCATTCTTTTTAGGAGGAGTTACTCCCCGCCCTACTACTGAAAGCAAGTTTAATATGTGACCATTCTACCTACACAGCAATTCTGCCAGAAGCAAAAGAGGTTTTCCTCTGCATTGTTAAAAGATCTCTACACAAAAAAGAAAGCAAATGCAGAAATGACTATGAAGATATTGATTGGAAATGCAGAAACTGGTGCTGGAAGGAGAAGTCAAGGCTTCAAATTAACCGCCCCTTAGGCTTGTTAGATATATATATTCTCACTAGAGAGCGGGGATGAAATAACAGGCCAAGTCAACTGGTACAACCTCCGTCGATTCTCTATCAACAGTGAGGAGACGGAAAAGAAGTGAGAGTCTGCCGTGAGTTCCTGCTCCCGCAGTACACCTGCCTCTCTTTCATCTCCAGTGCTTTTCAATGCAGGCATGAGAGAAGACACCAACATTCTCTTTAACATAGGCTCAGATTCTGTTGTCTATGTCCTGGATAAAATTTGGAAATTGACGTGAGTGACTATATGCTTTTTGCACACAGATGAGCAACCTGAACATTTAGACCTGAGCTGAAAGGTCTCCAGGGAGAACCATTAGACTCACTAGGTTCTTTGAGCCAATCACTTGCCTCTCATCGGATCATAGGAAGCTGCCACCTTCTGAGTCAGACCACTGGTCCATCTAGCTCAGCATTGTCTACACTGACTGGCAGCAGCTCTCCAAAGTTTCAAGCAGGGTTCTCTCCCAACCCTATCTGGAGATGCTGCCAGAGATTGAATCTGGGACCTTCTGCATGTGAGCAGATGGTCTGTCACTGAACTGTAAGCCCACCTTCGCATATGTTACTACCTTCTACTGAGTCAGACCCCTTGGTCTGGCTAGTTCAGGATTGTCTACACTGACTGGCAGTGGCTCTCCAGGGTTTTAGGCAGGGGTCTTTCCCAGGCCTACCTGGAGATGCTGCCAAGGGTTGAACTTGGAACAGTCTAGCAGAGATTGAACCCCTGCTAACACAATTTGCCTTTTATGACATCAGACCCTTGATCCATCTAGCTCATTGTTATCTAAACTGACTGGCAGCAGCTCTCCAAGGTTTCAGGCAGGAGTCTCTCCAAGCGCTACCTGGAGATGCTGCCAGAGATCAAACCTGGGACCCCCTGCATGCAAGCAGATGCTCTGCCACTGAGCTACAGCCCTGTCCCCTACAAGGAATATGTTGTCACTCATCCGAATACAAGCCAAGGCAGCTCCTATTTAGCACAAGGGACAATTCATGCTGATTACCGCAAGACCAGCTCTCATATTGCACGTCCTGTTTCTCAGATAAAACGGTGAAATGGACCTCAGCTTCTGTTTTTTTCGTACAGATGAGCTTCATTTGGGTTTCATTTGGGTTTCAGCTGAAAGGTCTCCTGGGAGAATATTTGGCATGGAGTTGGGGGTGGGGGTGGGCAAAAGTTCCCCTATCACCAACCCCAGCTTTGCCACTGCCATACATTCTTCAGTCGTTCCCACAAGTGCGGATGCTTGAGAAGCAGAATACCACCCACCCTTGGCAAATAGGAGGATAAGTCTTTCATGCTCAACTTTGTGGCAAGGGATTAGTCAAAATAGCCTGCCAGAGTTTTGATGGTGCTAGGCCTTTGCCTTGCCTTTTAGAACCTGACCCCACCACCAGTTCCAAGTTGTTGAGAACTTACTGTAGGTCTCAATGCTGATGATGCCTGAAGCCCTATCAGACAGATCGAGCCAAATTAGAGTGAAGGGATATCCTTGAGTTTTTGAGGACTTTGGCTTCAGCCCCAAGTGATGGTGTCTGAGGCCAAATCAGAGTGAGGGCACTGCTCCATGCTTTTGCTTGAACAGATGTTCTAAAGTGGCATCTTGCAACAGTAGAGAGGACTGTGCCACACTAGGTGGGGCAAACACTTTGCCCCTGTTTGCGGGACCCCCTGGAAAACAACATAAAGGGGGTACCTCTGTTCTCAGCCTGCAAACTGTGCAGTCAAATGAGGGGAGGGGGGACCCAGTTCAGCCCTGGATCCTCCAAGGGATTTAACTATGTATGAATGGTGGCATTAGCCACATCAGAGGTGGAGTTGAAGTGTTTTTGTTTGATGAAGAACATTGCAAAGCATTTCAAGAAGAAGAGAATCGTTCTTGAAATCTGTGCTGGATTTCCCTCTAATGTAACTAGAGACTTAAAATACGATTGAGTTAATCTTGGAGGAAAATAGAAAATACTGCAACAATAAAAGGCTGTAACATGGATACAAATGAGAACTACAGCTCCCTTCTGCATTCTAAATTCTGAGGATAATTCTACAGAGCTTCATTACTGGCGCATAATTGTGTTATAGAACGCTAAATCACCCCGCTACACTTAACTGGCAATAACATTAAGATAGCACAGATATTCATTTTAATTAAAACATAGCCTCAAACTATTTCCTTGTTTTAAGAGGCAAAACTGGAAGGAGGGGGGAAAATCCCAAGAACCCAGCAATGGAAGCTCTCATTTCTTCATTTTGGGTGTCACAGTGGGCACCCAAAAGTCCAGGAATGGAAAATGAAATGAGGAAATGCATTTTGTGTCAGCATCTCTGAGTTTCTAGATGCCAATTCATACCAAAGTTTGGTTGTGGTTAATGGCCCTCATTGGATTGTGTGATGTATACATGAAGAGATACACCTAATCGCCCTCATTTCATACTGTGCAGTGCATTTGCAAATGTCCCCCCCCCCAATAATCAGCCCAAATGGTGGTTCTCCCTGTCAGATCCCTTCTCTGGCCAACACTGTCCAAAAGTTTAATTTCCTGATGTCAAATCACTTGCATGCTCATTGTCCGCACTTTGAAACATACAGCATTTAAACCTGCTTTGGAATCTCCGCAAAGCAGGCACTGGTGAAGTTGCATTTTTTATCCTCCATATAAACAAGGCAGAAGATGAGAAACGACAACATTACGATGCCTTAAGGCTTCCGTGCAAAGAGATTTCAAATATTTTTTTCATTTTTCCCATTTAGCTTAATTTAAATTTTACTTAGAGGTAATTGGGATGAATTAATAGACTGACAATTATACAGAAATCTATCCATTAATGTCTGGAAAATCTTGTTAATATGGGAGTAATTTCATGGGTACAAAACAAAAAGTAAAATGAACTCACTCTTAAAATAATAATAATAATGGGGAGCTTGGTTGATAAACTTAAATTATTTTTAATTAATTAGACATTTTGATTTGATTCCACTCCAACCAAGATTCTAGAGAGAGTTACCATATTATTTAGTTTTACAGCAAGATAGAAAGATAGAAGCATATGAGAAATCATCTCTCAGTCCTCTGAAGACTTGAAATCATGTGCTAGCTCCTTTGATTGACTGTATGTTCGCTGCTGCTGCCATGGATAGAGTTGGGATATGTGACTGGAAGAGCTAAAATCCAGGCAGTTAGCAACAGGGACACATAAGTCATGGGCTGGTGTCAGACACCAGACACTGGGCACCTTCACACGATCCGCAGCAGGGCAGGAGAGCTGGGCATGATAACTCCAAAGTAGGGATGTGCAGAAAATTCAACCGAATCAATTCAAATCCGAATCTTCCAAAATGTTGAACCTTTGAACCTTCTGAACTCCAATCAATACAACTCAAATCTGTTTGCACAAAATGGGATTCGTTCAAGCAGATTCTAGTCGAATTGATTTGAATTAGATGCACATTTGAATCAATTCTGTCGGATTTTTTGCTCACTCCAAAATAAAGATAGAGGGATAGGAGAATAAGCAGGTGGGAGGTGGATGTTACAGCTTTTCATCTGCCTTCGATAAAATGCTGGGGAGAGAATCTGGAAACGGCATGCCTCTCCTCCCATATGATCACCATCCCTTCCTTCCACCTTGATTTTGGAGTTCTCCAAACCACCGATTCTACCCTGGCTGGGCACTCCTCTTACCCTGCTGAGGGTCCCGTGACTGGGCCTACTGTAAATACTCTTATTGCCCAGGCACAGCCTGCACAGGAAACCATTATGGTTCTTCCTGGAGAGGGGAACCAATGGCAAGCCTCACTAGGCTGAGTCACTCTGTAGCCCAAGAGCCATCTAATGCCCAGGGACAGCTCTAAGCTGTAGTCTTGGAGGCTCACAACCGAGGATAGCAAGTCCCAGCCCCAGAAACCTCTGGAAGTTATGCTTGCTTAAAATTTGTGCAGCTGAGCTTGGGGGAACTGTGAATGACGAACCAAACATGACACCCATATTACTTTTTCTCCTGCCACAACCATTGCTGTCCGTTTAAGGCAAGTGGTGGTGGCACTCTTCCTGGGGGCTGTCATTTGGAGGTCCCATTTTTTGTGTAAGTAAGTTACAGGGAAATGTGTATATTGGATTCACAAATAGACAGGACCTACATGTCCTTGGTTGTTTAGACGGCAGGCACGATTCGTGAGGATTTATTGTAAGGAGGTTGATATGCTTCAGCTAATGCCACTGAGGAAGACCAGCTGCTGTTTGAAACATGTCTGCATTCTTCATGATCATTTGAAATAATCTCCTTATAGAACTTGATATTACTTTTGGTCTTTTTGGGGAAAGACTTGGTCTCTTGGAGATTTTGCAATTATTTATGTTTGAAAATTTATAACTTTTCATACTGCATATTCATTGTTCTGAGCATGTTTTTAGATTTGTTTTATTGTGATTGATTCTTCAACAAACATCTTTTTATGAATATATATATATATATACACAGACACACACACAGAGTATATATATGTGTGTGTGTGTGTGTGTGTATATATATATATATATATATATATATATATATATATATATATAGACACAGACACAGACACACACACACACACACACAAACCAATATCTCTGTAATTTCTTCTCTAAATATATTTGTGATTTGGATTATTCCTTTATTGGTTAAATTGGATTCTTGTCGGGTTATTAAAGGTAAAGGTAAAGTTGTGCCATTGAGTCGGTGTCGACTTGTGGTGACCACAGAGCCCTGTGGTTATCTTTGGTAGAATTCAGGAGGGGTTTACTATTGCCTCCTCCCTCACAGTATGAGATAATGCCTTTCAACATCTTCCTACATCGCTGCTGCCCGATATAGGTGTTTCCCATAGTTTGGGAAACACACCAGCAGGGATTAGAACCAGCAACCTCTTGCTCCCTAGGCAAGTTACATCCCCGCTGCCCCATTAGGTGGTTGCCTTGTTGGGTTATTACTAGGCCCCACTTTTTCCCCAGAAGCCCCACTGGAATAAAGCTACATGATGATGTAGTGTCACTTTGAGGAGCATGCTGGGGGAAATAGAGGACACTAGGAAGTGTGCCTTCATTAATACCTATCTCTATTCACCCTTCCTTTGACAAAGTAACCCCTCTCCCATTTTTTGCCTACAAAGGGGTAGCAAAATGGAGGGATAAGATTCTGGCTTTGCCAAAATTTGGTGCAGCTCTAGATGTAACCAAATTCATAAGAGCAATATCTATGCTGCCAATCTTGTTAAATGTTTCCTTACAACCTGGCTAGTTTATTCATGGACGTCCGGATGCAACCTTGCTTGATGGGATGATCTCTATCTCCATTCTTAATCCCATCACTTTTGAGCTCTCTCCCCAGCATCAAAGTCTCTTGCCTTCAAGCTTTTTTGGCTGAGGCTTTGAATACTGATAGGTTTCCATGCATTATTAACCTAATTGTATCCAACATATATTCTGGGATTCTCATTAATATATTCTTTTAAAAAAATATGAAGCATCTTTATCCTTGAGCAGTCAACCGAATTTTCAGCTTCATAAAAATTGACTACTCTTAATGAGACAAACCAATCCCTTCCAGACGATAAGGTAAATTTCCATCCAGCAGTTTCTTGATCAAATTGAGCACAATGTACTGTTTTCCAGAGGTGGTGGGGCTATTGGCCAATAGAAATCACTATACTACATTGAACGTTTAGCTGGTGGAGATTCACCTATTTCTCTTGAGCTCAGGATGTGTGATTATAGAGAAGAATATAAATGAGACTTAGAAAAATAATTCACTTCATCAGGAACCTGTAACAATTTTTAAGACCCTGTCTATCAACAGTAGGGATGTGCAGAACATTCCGAGCCTGAATATTCCAAACTTGGAATGTTCCTAACTTGGAATGGGCCATTTCAAGTGTTCTGAACTCGGAACAGAACGCCCTTCAAATGAAGGGCCTGTTCAGAGCACAGAATAGAACAACCCTATTCAGAGACAGAATGTTGCCATTTTGGAGTCCAAAATGGTGCTCAGAACATCTTTGAGTGTTCTGAGCTTCTTCCAACTGGCTCAGCTGGTTGTTCCAACAGAATGTTTCAGGCATTTGCATTCAGTTCCAAGCTCAAGATGGAACACAAATGTCATTCAGTCAGTGAACATCCCTAATCAGCAACCACTGGGGCTAATCTAGAAAGAAACCCTAGAGTCTGTGCAACACTGCCCCATGTGGTGAACCACCAGGACTGCAGTCAACAGCCTCTTCCTGGGCAATATACATTTCTAGGTTCTGGGCTGGTTCTGCTTACATCACATCAGACCCATCTGAACAAGAAGAATTATAAAGACCTCCTGTCAGGGCTGAGCTGTGGGCAGCTCCCGCAAAGTGGCATGCGATCTGAGGTCAGGACTCCGATAGTCCAGCAAGCAAGGATTGCTGAAGTTTGGGGAAACATTTTGTTATACTGGAATAGAGACTATTCACAGGAAAAGTTGTGTGTGCAGATTCTTTTCTTGATATGGGTATGTGCTTTGGAAATGTAGAAATGTCAATTTAGGTCAACGTCTTTGATTCTTTTATGATACAATATGTCTGCTGCTTTTCTTTGGATTGTATGACACAGAAAACAGTAGGGCATATGTTTTGTCATAAACATATGCATTGTGATTTCTTTTTATACATTCCTTATCTTGAAAAGGAAATGCGTTTTTGGTTTTTTTAAAAATCAGTAGGAATGCATCTGGAATTCTCTTCCTTTGAATTTCTCCCCATTCTGGCTTGTGAATGTTTCCATTCCAAAATGCCCTCAACATTATCTCCACATATACATTCATATCTGAAATGCTCGTCCCATTCCTCCACCATATTCTTAGGCAGTAAAAATTGGACAGGGGGCACTGCTTTCTCTGTGGCCACCCTGGGGCTTTGGAATATGCTCCCTGTTGAAATAGGAACAGCTCCTTCTCTGTTTGTTTTCAGGAAGACCCTCAAGACGCACCCTGTTCTCACAGGCTTTAAACTGGAATTAATTTTAATAACCTGTTTTATGAGATTGTTTTAATTGTGTTTTGAGGAATTTTAATCTGTTTTTACTCTTTTATATTGCGTTTTAAAATTTGTACACCGCTTAGAGATGTACATATCAGGCAGTATAAAAATATGATAAACAGATAAATACTTGCAGTAATTTCTCAGGGCCTGAGCACTTTATCAGTCTGCTGGAGTTGCCATGTATTTCTCAGAATCCCCCTCACAATGACACCTGACAGTATTAATGCTGCTAATGCCTCCTGCACTCATAAACCACTGCCACTGAGAAACAGCTGACCCCTCAAAACTTTACAAGAAAATTTACAAATATTTCTCTGCCCTGACACCGCCTGGTGGCATCCCATAACCTTTCAGTACCTTAGATGTTTGCAGAAACTGCTCTGCTTGGCCTCTTTTGTCTGAACACCTTTGTGCCCCTCCAAATCTCACTTGAACTGCTTCTAAGAAAATTGCTGGATTGGTTTGTAGGTCCCAGATGACCTGTTTTTGTGTCTGAAGGGGAACCATTGCACTACGTTTCCACTGTGGAATGTTTTGTTTCCAAAGTTTGTACAGAATACTACACTTGTACAATCACATCTGCTTTCAGTTCATTTGTGTGTCTCTGTGATGGGAACTAAAACGTCCACATGTGCATGGATAAAAACACTACTAAAAAGCAATCAGTAGTAACCGTGCATACAGGAACTTCAAGACGGTGGTACAGGAGAATGTAAGGGAATCCCCAATGCACAGATGGTCTCTGTGGGTAAATGTGACGAGCATGTGGGGGCTTCCCCTGCCCGCATCTTGTGGGATGATGATGATGATGATGATGATGATGATGATGATGATGAATTCGATTTCTATACCGCCCTTCCAAATATGGCTCAGGGTGGTTTACACAGAGAAATAATAAATAAATAAGATGGCTCCCTGTCTCCAAAGGGCTCACATTCTAAAAAGAAACATAAGATAGACACCAGCAACAGTCACTAGAGGTACTGTGCTGGGGGTGGATAGGGCCTATCAGGTGGGGAGAAGGGATAGGGTTAGGGATGACCCTATCGGGCGGGGAGAAGGAGTAAATACCAACATGCCCACCTGGAGGCGTTCATGCTGACTCCGGCAGGGAGGTGTTGCCCTGTCACCAACAGATAGCATAGCTTTGGGGGTTGCTCTCACGAGATCTCATGAGACTTGTCCCAGCTAAGTCAGGTGCTATCTAAGGGAGGACTGGCCAGTGATGAGGGACCAGTCCAGGAGGAGGGCTTGGCATGGAAGGAGCCCTGGGACTCTGACTGAGCCTTGGAGGTAGCAACACTAGGGCAGGGCTGGTGAATGGAACAAACCCTCCCTGTAAGACTCAAAAGCTCCCTCAGCTCTGAGGCCACCAAAACCTCCTTTGGTAGTTGAAGGCAGAGGGCTATACTGAAAGCCTGACAGAGAGCTTATGTTTGATGGTAAAACCGATCAATTACAATCAGCTACAATTACAGTCAAGACAGTGAGTGTGTTCTCACGACCACAGATTGCTGGGTAGGATGGGGATAATCCAGGAACCTGTGCTCATTGGGAGTAACAGGAGTCCTCCCAAACCAGCAGCTCCAAACCTGGGTAGCCCAGATCCGCTGCCAGGTTAAAAGAGAGAAAGGACTAGAAGGTCTCGGCTCCCTATTTCAGCTCTGGATGTTCACGGGGGTGCACGAGCTGCAGAACTGTGTGTTTTTGGATACACCAGTGACCAGGCAATTGGGCCACCAAGGAGATAGAGGGAGGAAATTGGGATGCTCTAAATTGCACGATGATTCACAACCTAGGAATCTGTAACCCAGAGGCTCAAGATATAGCCACAGCAGAGACAATTTAGGGATGTGAGTTTTCTCGTTCATGCACTGTCGGGCTATGTTGCTATTCTGACTCACATTTCTACAGCTTCCCCTGAATTTCCCACAGAATCCTCTCAATTGGCTATGATTTTGGCTTTCAGCAAAATCACATAGGAACCTAGGTGGCGGCATTACACTGAGTCAGAACGTTGGTCCGTCTAGCTCAGACTTGTCTACACCAGGGATTCTCAACGTTGGGTCCCCAGGTGTTGTTGGACTTCAGCTCCCATAATCCTCAACCAAAGGCCACTGGGGCTGGGGATTCTGGGAGCTGAAGTCCAATACCATCTGGGGACCCAACATTGAGAATCCCTGGTCTACACTGACTGGCAGTGGCTTTCCAAGGTTGTAGGCAGGAGTCCCTCCCAGCCTTCACTGCAGATGCCAAGGAGTGAAACTGACATCTTCTGCATGCAAGCATGCAGATGCCCACCCACAAGAGCTATGGCCCCATCCCCTAGGGGGGATATCGTATAGCACTTGCATGCAGTCACCCATTTTATTCATTCATTCATTCATTCATTCATTCATTTAACATATTTTATACCGCCCCAAACTCACGTCCCATCCAAATGCAAAACCGGCAGGCCCTGCTTAGCAATGGAGATAATTCGTGCGTGCAACCCCAAGACCATTTCTCCTCCCCTTGTGTTGTTTCCAGAGGGACACATCAACCCCTCCTATCAAGCGAAAGATTTGTGCCATTTCACTCTACCTGGTTGGCTTCCCTCACTCATAATCCTTCCGAGCCATCAACCTTCCACTGAGGATACTCCAGAACCATCCCTTGGCCCATACCTCGCTTTAAAGAAACAGACTTCTGAACTTCTAGCCTAACAACGCAATAACCAATGATGTATATCCGTCCACATCAGAAATCAAGCCTGGCAGTTTGCTGCAGTATCCCTAATTATGACTCTGGTGCAATTAGGGAAATTAGTTATATCCTGACAAGATTCAGAAAAGATCTCTGCCAGGGCTGAACCAAACATCCAAGCGAAACATGCTCATCTACCACTAGAATCTGGTTTGGGGGTTCTTCTGGATCTGTGCGTCTGCCATTCAGCATCCTGGAAGTTGCTACATTTTTAAAAGAAAGGAAAGAGAACCAAACTCTCAGCCCAGGAGTCTCCTTGCCAGCCCCTTAAAGTCTGCCTACTGCTTGGGTCAAGTCGCAGAGACAAGGGGTGGGGTTTGATTCACCTCTTTCCTCCTCCGGCTAATGGCAGTCACAGGGCTGGTCTCTCTCCAGAGTGCCACAATCCTCCCATCACTGTGCCCTCATCACTGGCCTGATGGACATCCGGTCTCCCCTAACCCCTCCCCCCTCCCCCCATGCCTTTATGAACCACTCCCATGACACCTAGTCCCTTTCACCTTCCCTTCCCCCCACCCAGCCTGATCGCCCACCCCTGCTTCCATCCTCTCTCCCCCCCTCAATGGACTGTGCCAGCTACCTGGGTCAGTCCGGTCACCCGAGATGTGGGCCAAACCTAGGTCAGGCGATGGGGCAATGGGGTGTGGAGCAGTTGGCTGCTCCTCTGGACCATGCATCCACTACAGCGCCACCCTAGGGGTGGGTGAGTGCTGCATCCGGGCCAACCAGACAAAAAACGTCTGTACTCTTCCCTATCTTGTGCCTACAGTGAAATATGTTTGGCGGGGGCCATTTTCTCATTGCGATTGGAACAAACAATATGGCTGGGTGGGTACAATATTAATCAATATCTAATTTCATAGTTGGGCAACTGTTTTTAATGACTTTACTTTTGATACATTGTTGCAAAAGGCTGCAGATCGTTCCCATAAGAACTTGTCAGGGAAAGGGCAAATTCATTTGCTTATCATCATGTAGAAGCCAAAAGGCTCATTAGGCTAATTAAGAAGAGACTCATTGGGGCTTCTGCTCATTCAAGAGGCAGCAGAGAGTGCTTCCTTCTTGGGCCGTAAAAGGAGACCCCCACAGCTATCAAAATTAGGATACTCCAATGGGTAGTAAAGCAGTGTTATACAATCATGTATGTGGCCCTTTACTTCCTATAGGATATGTCACTGCTGACACATACCCATGAAGTTGAATGTTAGAATTTTGGGTGCTGTGAAATAATGATGGTGTCCTGGCTTGCTTCATGATGGCTGCAGCCTCAGAAAAAACTACGAATCCCAGAAATCCTTGTGCCACTCAGGGATCTAGACAGGAATTACAACTGCCTTTTAAACTGCAGCACAGGCAGCAGATAATGAAGCGGCTACTCTAGTGCACTCTCTGGAGCAAAGAGGACCTCATGAAGCCTGTCTACAGCTCTACCCTGTTGGTCACAGGGAAAAGGGGAGAAGGAAGAGAGGGCAAGGCAGGAAGCAGGGAGAAGTGGGGCGTGCCCAACAGAGATGGCAGTTCTCCAACCAAGTTCCGGAAGGATAGCGAAGAGCTTCCTGACGGTTCCAGCTATCAGAAGCGTCCTACCATTGTGGTGGAACTCCCTCCTACAAGATCTGACAAACATTACGTTGGTCTGGTATGTTTGTTGGACTGATTCAACTGCCCCAAACTAGCAAATATAGTAGTTAAAATATGCAATGACCTGAAATTCAGATAACAACCTCTTAGCATGTAAGGTTCTTTTCCTTTCCTTTTAAAAAAATGTATTTAAATGTGTTGTGCCTGGACAACACACACACACGGACACACACACAAAATGGACAATCTTAACAAAGCATATCCCGTGACAAAAATCAATGCAATAACATCTCACTAGGTACATTTGATCTGAATCTTCTATTCCAGAAGGCTAAGAATACATTCCAATTGCCCATAAATGAGTTTCCAATTTCCCTTCCCTCTCTAAAACATATTAAATGAGTATGTTTTACCATAAACGATGAACACCGTCCTCATTTTAACCAATCCTTGCTACATAAAATATCAGTTTTCCATTTCAGTGCTAGAGAAATACATTTCTAATGCTGGAGACCAAGAATAAAAACTATCTAGAACCTGGAGCGTGCCAATGAAGTTGATAGGTTCAAACAAATCAAGAAGAGTGGTTAATATGCACACAAGCTGGTCTGTATACATTTGGCGAGAAGTCAGATGGATTCCCAAGCAAAGGGCACTAAAAGGGTTTATATCCTGTTATATCCATTTATTTATTTATTTATTTATTCATTCATTCATTCATTCATTCATTCATTCATTTACTTACTTACTTCTATTTATTTATTTATTTGTCAAATTTGTACACTGCCCCAAACTTTAGTCTCTGGGCGATTAACAATAACAGCAGGACATCAGCAGGTCATGAAAGGCTGCAGCCCTCCAGCTGGGCATCCCCATCCCAAGAGCAACTGGCTATTCAGGGAGACTGCCTCGGCACAGGGAGGCTCAGCTACGAGCCCTCCTGAGAAGCCATGGGCTGTTCCTCCATGGAGGGAGCCTCCACGTGAAGTGGTAGTTCCAGGGCCAGCTACCAGCACAAAAGCATGGCTCTAGTTGGTGTGCTTTCTATTATATTATCACATCAGATGTCTAGACAGAAAATGCATAGAAGTAAAGCACAACGTCCATATTGTTTGGGGTGATGGAAAGTGCCGGGACCTCATTCTGCCCAGCCGCATGCACTCCCCAGATGGGGCAGTCAGCAGCTGCCCAGTATAAAGTGTCCCTCCTTCCCACCACACCCCGAGGAGGAAGAGAAGGATGTTGTGGCAGGGGCAGTGCAGAGCAACAATAAACTCTCGCTAGAAGCAGGAGGAGATATTCCCTTTAGGGGATAGGGCTACAACTCCGTGGTAGAGCATCTGCCTTACCTACCAAAGATTCCAGGTTGAATCCCTGGCAGGATATCCAGATAGGGCTGGGAAAGATCCTTACCTTATAGCCTAGTGGTACAGCATCTGCCTTACATGCAGAAGGTCTCGAGTTCCATCCCTGGCACCATCTCCAGGTAGGGTGGGAAAGACCCTTGACCTGGAACCCTGAAGAGCTGCTGCCAGTCAGTGTAGACAATATTGAACTAGACGGCCTAATGGTCTGACCTGAGAGGGCAGCTTCCTAGGCTCCTATGTATCTGAGCAGGGCACCTCCACAGTATCTGGACTTAGCAGGATTCAGTCAAGGTCTGAAGACTGCCATAGTTGCTTACCTAGTTATGCACGTTCCCCATCAGCCCTTGAGAAGGCTCACTTTTGGGGGCTCCAGGCACATTAATAAATTCATTCATTTCATCTTTAAAAAAAAAAAAAGATACCCTCGCCACATGCTTTTCCCGTTAGAGACAACCCAAAGTGATTCTCAGAAAAATCATTAAAAATACAAGAAACAGAAATGACCATAAATCAATCAGAAGTATCCAAACAATAAGAACTACAGGACAGAGAAGCCAAACAGCTAGAAACAATAACAAGCACAGCATTTGGATTTTTTGTCCCAGGGCTTCAGGGTGGCATGAAAATAATCCACATGGGACCTCCTGATCCAATCTAGCCAGACCCCATACCTGCTATTTTAAAGCACACACACATGCAGAAAACACACACACGAGTTGTGATTGTCTTTTCAATTTCATTTTCATGGTTGTCAAAAAGGCACCTCTGTTTTTTGGTCCCTCAAAATTTCATCCAGTTTTCATCCAAGTCAAGGAAATGTACCAAAGGGGAGACTCTTCCAAAATTCTCCAGGGATCTGGACACTCCATTCGCCACCACACAGTGCACAGCTCTTGAAGCCTGGAAGGAAATTATCTGGGCAGTCATGGAATCTGTCTGACTGAAGTCAGGGAAGCTGCCTACCACGCCAACCATCAGCCGAGAAAGAGCCCTTTTCTATACTCTCTGTACGTGCCTGCTTTAGCCAAATGACGAGGGCAACCATACTCTTTCCATAATCCCACCTACACTTCCAATCATATGGGCTGTGGAGGCCTACAGGGAGCATAAGATCTACTAAATCAGACCACTGATCCACTACTTATCACTACTGTCGACTCTGATTGGCAACGACTCTCCAGAGTTTCGGGCAAGAATTTTTCTCACTGAACTTAACCCCAGCACAGCATCCCTCCAGTGACTGTTGCTGGGGTCTATCTTATGTTTCTTTTTAAGATTGTGAGCCTTTTGGGGACAGGGATCCATATCTATCTATCTATCTATCTATCTATCTATCTATCTATCTATCTATCTATCTATCTCTATGTAAACCACTTTGGGAACTTTTGTTGTAAAACAATATATAAATATTCTTTGAATTTTGTTTCTTCTGCATGCCAAGCAGAAGAAGATCTGCCATTTGGTTAGGGTCCCATTTCCCCTGACTGGAAAGGTAGGGTTCCCGATCTCAAGAAACTACGCATGTGTCCCATGGCAAAACTCAGCTGAAGATTAATAGACCTCTTCTTTACGTACGTTCTCTCATCCTGGAGATGTCCTAGACAGGTGTGCATCTTTCTATTTACATCCCATACAAACTTCACCTGGGGCACTTTAGTTTAGGAAAAAAAGACGACTGAGAGGAGACATGATAGAGGTCTGTAAAACTATGCATGGTGTGGAAAGAGAGAAATTCTTCTCCCTTTCACATAACATGAGAACCAGGGGTCACACTGTGAAATGGATTGCCAGGAAATTTAGGACTGACAAAAGGAAGCACTTTCCCACACAACGTATAATTAACCTATGGAATTCTCTGCCACAAGATGTAGTGACAGCCAACAGACTGGGTGGCTTTAAGAGGGGCTTAGATAAATTCATGGAGGACAGGTCTATCAATGGCTACTAGTCTGAGGGCTATAGGCCACCTCCAACCCCAGAGGCAAGATGCCTCTAAATACCAGTTGCAGAGGAGCAACAGCAGGAGAGAGGGTGTGTCCTCAGTTCTAGCCTGTGGGCTTCCCGGAGGCATCGCATGGGCCACTGTGTGAAGCAGGATGCTGGACTAAATGGGTTGCCTTGGGCCTAATCCAGCAGGGCTGCTCTTATGTTCCACAGAAACCTTTTAACTCATTTATTGGATTGACTGTGTGCCCCATCTGTCTGCAAAAGCTTTGAGGCTTCCACCATGTCAGCCACAGACCTCTTCTCTCTCAACCAGCCCACCCTGTGGATATTTCTGGCAATCAACCCAGAGCTGGGCTCTTCGCTAGGTTGTGTTGCAGGGAGGGATCAGGAGGTGCTGCTGTTTATGCCGAATGTCGAAAATAATCGTTCCAACAAGAGGGTATTTTTAGAGCCGGGATTCAAAGCAGCTGCCAGCCTGACACAATAGAGGGCTAATGACTTGGCCGAGACCTCGTCGTCTTCCTTTAATGTACCACCTCTCTGCCTGCCCTTTTGTTCTGCTGAAGGAGGGAGCCGCCGTAGTGACTTCGGTGGGGTTGTCAAGGCCCAAAACATTGTCTGCTGACCAATCGCAAGAGGGTGGCATCTGTCATTTGTTTGCCAAGCAGCGCACGGCACAATGGAGCGTGATGCAATTAGGACTTTTTACACATTTTACGCTTGGGGGTTCAGTCCAAAGCATTCTGGGCATGCATTCGGGATCATTGCTGTGTTGCAGATCAGCCACTAGGGGGCAGGCGTGAGCACCTTTACCTGGAGGAAATTGAGACAAATCATGGAAGAATGGGAAGGCGGGGGAGGGTGTGTGTACTGGGCGAGGGATGCTTCGGGATGTTCCCTTTCCCTTTGGAAGGGAACCCAACTCTGGTTTTATGTTTAAATGGATCTGGGGGCAAAGTGTCACTGAGACGTTCTGGGAGTATGGACTGCTCTGGAGAGGAAGTGTAAGGACTACTACTATTTTATACGGGGGGGGGACCCACTTCATACAAAAAAAGAGATTAGCATTTATTTATTTTACATTGATATCTCACACTCTTCCACCAACAGAGTGGTGTACATGGTTATGTTTACCCTCACACCAGCCCTGTGAGGTAGGATAGGCAGAGAGAGAAGAGGCTAGCCCAGTGTCGCTCCGTGCGTTTCCCAGCTGAACCGGGATTGGACCGCGCAGGGTCTCGGCAGTCCTAGACCGACACTCTCACTATTACGCCACACTGGAAGCACAAGGTGGTTCCCTGTCCCCAAAGGGGCTTTCCATTGAAGAAGGGAGACACCAGACCAGTTGCTCAATAGAAGAGAGTCACCACTTTGAAAGCTGCCTCCTTGCCTAGTAAGCAGGACGGAATGCTCTTAAGCACCTGTGGAAGGATATCTCCTGTCCCCCAAAGGAGCTAGTCTATGGGAGGAGAGCTGGTCTTGTGGTAGCAAGCATGAATGGTCCCCTTTGCTAAGCAGGGTCCACCCTGGTTTGCATTTGAATGGGAGACTACACGTAGAGGCACTCTTACCCCTGGACTTTGGGGCAGAAGCCCAGGGCCTCCACAACCCCTGCACCCCCACCCCGCAATCCTCTTTAGTCTGTCCTGGGTGGTGTGGTTGCCTGGCAGATCATGCTGATGCTTAATCTGCAGGAGGGGGGGTGGCTCTAAAGGCCTTGAGGTCCAGGCTCCAAAATTACCCAGGTGCACCTCTGACTACATGTGTGAGCCCTGTAAGAGGTTCCCCTCAGGGGATGCAGCCACAGCTCAGTGAAAGAGCACCTGCCTGCTTGCCTGCAGAAGGTTCCAAGTTCCCTCCCTGGCAGCATCTCCAAGATGGGGCTGAGAGAGACTCCTGCCTGCAGCCTTAGAGGAGCTGCTGCCAGTCTGCGTAGACAAGGCTGAGCCAGATGGGCCAAGGGTCTGACTCAGTAGATGGCAGCTCCCTATGTTCCAATGACACCCTATTTGTGTTTTAATGTAAACTGCCTCATAAATAAAGCAAGGGGAAAGGAGTGAGAACCCTTGCACAAACTTCCCCGCTCCCAGGGGCAGCCCAATGCAATGCGCTTGGCCTCCACCAGCCATTCTGCTGGTGGAAGTCAGCCCCATTTCAAAACTGAGCCTTACAAGCTTTGATCGTTCACAAGGGGATGGGGATCAGCAAGGTTTCTGGCAGCCTTCTGTTCTCTCCTTGGGCTGATCAGTCCCAAGGAGGTGCTCCAGAGATGGTGGTTGCCAACCCAGTCATCTACTGCCCAAGGCAGTGGCCTCACCTAGCCTCACGAAAGGGCTGCCTCTTGCCCCTCCACACACACACACACACTTAGGTTACACCATCTCCACTCCTAGCAAGTGGCCAGAAAGCTGCAGTATTGGCCGGGCCAGGAAAACAAACACAGGCCCAGCTGGTAAATCAAGGCGCTGGTAAATTCAAGGAGGATGCTGACAACCTAGAAGGCAGCTTGGAGGATTATCACATCTTTCAAAAGCAAGGAATAGGAGGAAAGGTTGAGAGAACTGAGCATGTTCAGCCAAAATCAAAGATGGTTGGGGAGGGGAGCAAAAAGGAACATGGAAGGGATCGCATCCACTATGTATCAGGTTACTGTGTTAGTTACTGTGTAAGTAACCAATTTAAATCATGGGAAGCCAGAGCTGCTTGCAACCCTACACAAAAACCTACTCAAGATATGAAAGATTAAGCAGTCACATGGGCTGATGGAGGGAAGCACTGACTGTAGCATCTTCCCCAGGAGATTTCTGAGCAAAGGTCAGGCAGATTTTTCTTGGGAATCTGGGCTGTGCGAGGCTTGTGGAATTGATGCCTGGCCTGATGGGCTGTGTGCCGCTTTCAGCACAATGCAGAAACGTTGCACACGTGATCAACAGGAAAGAAGATTATCGCGTTTAAGGCACTGCATCCACGCCTGGAAATCAGACACACAGTGAGGCGATTCTCACGATCGGGGAGAAGCGCCGTAAGGGGGTTGGCAAGGAGAGCGGGCCACACGACTGCTGTGGGGCCCCCACAAGTTCCAGGATGCCCCTGCGCAAGTGACTGAAGCAGCAGGCTATGTTTACGCTACTTGGGTTTATTTCATTTTAGACTAATTATGAGGCTGATATTGCTTTAGACTGATGTAGATAATTGGATGGTGATTGGTCAGTGACCGCAATAAAGATTCTGAGTTCTAAGCTTGGAGAAAAGAAGACCATAAGAGAGATACAATTCTCATCATAAAATATATAAAGGAGTCTCACGGAAGAAAGAGCAGAGAATGCAGCCGCTCACTCCAGACACCTTCGGAGCACAGCTCCATTGCCCCAGCCTCGATTTGGAAAGGCACGAGGCTTCCCGATCAGCCATTGGCTGAAGGGCTTTTGGGGCAGGGCTTAGGCTGGGCAGATCCGTGTCGCCCAGCAACCCCGCCCACCCACCCACCCCTGGGTAAAGCGGGGGTTCTTTACTGGTTGGGGGCTAGGTAGAGCACCTGCTCTGCATGCCAGCTCAAATTCCTGGCAGCATCTCCAGGTACAGCTGGGAGAGACTCCGACCTGAAATCTTGGAGGGCCGCCGCGGCCAGTCAGAGTAGACAATCCTGAGCTAAATGGACCAACGCTTTGACTTGGTGTGAGACAGCTTCCTCCGTTCCTCTCTCCCAGGTTCAGCCAGTAAACCAAACAGACAACGCAATTCCACCACTCTGAGACACCCATAACTAAGCTTAAGAATATGTCCCTGAAATCATGGCCTTTCCTTCCCCTGTGTTTGCCACTGCATGGCCCTCAGGGCAGGGAATTTTCTCTTCATTCAGTGCTGTGTGCATGGATGGCTCTTAAGAAGAACAATTAAGCCAAGTGCCACTGTCACCCAGAGTAAGCAAAATTGGATTCCATGAAGCAAGAAGCTGACTCAAGATAAAGCAGATAAATTGGTTCAAATAAAGCTGATAAGCCTCAACAGGAAGTCCAATCCACCCCTCTCCAACATAGCTCATTGAAAAGGGGCCACACATCACACACACACACACACACACACACACACACACACACACACACACACACAATAATTTTACTTTCTCCAAGGACGTGGTAAAGGTAAAGTGTGCCGTCGAGTTGGTGTCGACTCGTGGCGACCACAGAGCCCTGTATTTTTTGTAGAATACCATTGCCATCTCCCGGCACAGTATGAGATGATGCCTTTCAGCACCTTCCTGTATTAGCTGCTGCCCGATATAGGAGTTTCCCATAGTCTGGGAAACATACCAGCGGGGATTCGAACTGGTAACCTCTGGCTTGGTAGTCAAGCCATTTCCCCGCTGTGCATTATGTGGCTTCCCAAGCTCATGAGAACCCCGAAAATCCTTCTTTTAATACCATTGCAAATAAATTACCTTTCAGTCCATAAATGTCATTGTTTTAAAAGATGACAACACACACACTCCAAAAAAGTACATAACAATTATTTTTTAAAAAATTGTAGCCAGCAGAAATTGTTTTCTTTGCTAAGCAGGGTCTGCCTTGATCTGCTTTTGAATGGATGACGGCTCTTGCTGCTGGATGTTTGTTAGCCCCACCTCTACTCCAGGACTGGAATACACGAAACTAAAGCCCCGTGCAAAAACTGGCCTGGATCAAGGAATGGATGAACCAAACACACCACGGATGGAACAATAATCTGACACGGTAAACGGCAGCTTCCTAAGTCCCCATGCAATTTTGGCATTCGTCCTTGAAGTGGATGAAGTCCCTGATGTGTTGAGCACGTAAAACTCTGGCATGGTCCAGCAAAGCATTCCATCTTACTGTGGTCTGGTTTCCTGCCTCAATGCAGAGGTTAAACTTGTAGCCCAAAGCCATTGCTGCAACCCACTGGCTCCGTTCTAGCAATATCCAACGCTCGATCAGGCTCCGTCAAAACGTTTCATTTGTCTGCAGCCATCAGGCCCACCAGGAGGCCTGCAACAAGTTATCACTTCTCCGGAATCATCAACACTCTTCCAATCATAGGACCATGGCCGATTTTCTCCCCGGGAAGAAATTACCAGCCATCAGCCGAATCATCGGAGGCAGCTCTCAATGAGATTCCAGCAGAAAGGACTAGCAATTGACTCCCCAGTGGTTGAAAGGGAATTTGGTTCTCCCGGTGGAAAACACCACAGATTTTTCTACGATGTGATTTGATCGGCGAGGCGGTTCCCTCATCACTTCAAACAAGCAGATAAAAGCCTCCCGTGGCAGAGAAGTCAGGATTATCGAAGGGGCAGGATGCCATTTTCCAGAAAAGCCACCATTTTTGTTTTTCATCAAAATTCAATCTTTAAAAAAAAAATTAATTGCTTCTTAATTATTTTAATTGTTGGATGTTTTATTCCCCCCTCCCTGAATTTTTTGTAAGCTGCCGGGAGATGTTTTCTATCAGGTGGTTTATAAATCAAATGAATAAATAACACATTAATAAATAAAAGGCATTTTGCCACCACATTTTGGGTACTGTATACTTTCTGGCAAGCTTCACAATGTCCTTTGCTGGACATCTCAAAGAAAGATGTGCACCCGATAGCACTTATTTTATTGATTGATTGATTGATTTTATTAAATTTATACCCCGCCCAAACTGATGTCTCTGGGTGGCTTTACATTTGCACTTCACATTTGCAGGCCATGAAAACTGTACGGAGAGAGGCCTAGGAGTGATTCCTGCCTGAAACCTTGGAGAAGCCTCTGCCATTCTGTGTAGACAACACAGAGCTGGACGGACCAATGGTTTGACTCTTTATAAGACAAGTTCCTATGCAAGCTTCTTAACATCCTCCTTGCATACATGCGAACAGTGGTATAGTCACAAATTCAGATGGGCAAACGCTCCACATGACAGCCCCCCCCCCACACACCTGCAATAATTGTGGGAGTTCTGTTACAAGAAATCAAGGTTAGTTTCCTAATCTTACAGGCCTCGAGCCTCATGTGGTTATTCCTCCAGAAGATCAGTCTGGACTGACCACCACAAAAGGTAACAAAAGACAGGATGAGTGGTGACAACATCAATTGTAGTCCGATATTTAAGTACGTAACTAACTGTTGGAGTAGCAAGAGCAGTGTTTTATTTCCATGTAGAAAACAAGGGCTTTGCGTCCCTGCTGGGGCCCTGAAGGTGTGTGTGTTTGTGGGGTGGGGGTGGGGGGGAAGTACCAGGATCTGCATCTCTGCAGCACTACACCTGTGTGTGTATGTATGTGTGTACCCAAAACTAAACAACACAACTGGAGATTCTTTCCAGTATCCCCCGCAACCTCATCTTCAAGGCTTACAAGCCCTCTGGCTATGGAAAGCATTAAAACTCTTTCCCTCCTATGTTTTCGCCTTCACCAAACCCAAGCCTAACAATTGCCTCCCAGGGACGCCTCTTTGGAGAGGAAATGGGCAATTGCCTGCCTAGCAGAGCACTTGCCTGTCTCTCCCCTGTAAAGCGGCAAGGATCTGGGATGCCACCACAGATGGGGGCCGCGATCAGCAGAGCCGACCAACCCAGCGCGCTCCACCGGAAAATGAAATTACCAATATCATGTAATTAGTCCTTAATTATTTATCATTTTTGTGCTTAATTACCGCCACTCACAAGCTAACAGGTTATAAAACTCCTGGGCTGTGTTTATTAAATGTTAAGGGATCATTAGCGGGCGAGTGTCATCTCGGAAACACTAATGGAATCTCCCCGAAAAGGCTGATAGCCAGAGGCAACGCTGCACTGCGTGATCCAGCACGGGACTGAACTGATGGCATCAGGAGCCCAAATATGTATGCATGGAGAGTGGGTGTGGGGTGGTAGCATGTCCCTTGTAAGGGGGATTCCCAGATGCCGGTGACTACAACTCCCATCCTCCCCAATTGCAATGGCCTTTGTCTGGGGATGATTGGAGTTGTAGTCAACATCTGGGAATCCCTCTTACAGGTTGGTAGCTGCCATCCCCACCCACGGAAGCATCTGTAGGGAAGGGATTTGAAGGATCCCAATTATAACCGAGGAAGCTTGTGTGAGAGAAGAACCAAACCCATTAAGAGCATCTTAAGACAGTCATTTAAGGACCAAATACTTGTAAAGGTTTATTAAGAAAGTTACATGCTTAGATCGAAAGCCTGTGTCCCTGAGCTGTCTGTGTCTTCATCGGCAGGAGGCAGAGTAAAATGCAGCAAGCAGGTACGAAGAGGAGGGGACAATACTGAGATTACCAGTCTACCAATCAGAAGCCAGAGCCAAGAGAGAGAGGGCGAGAGGGCGGAAACAAAGAGGAAGACCCTTGCTTACTATCTCCATCTCCAGTGCCCCAATTGGTGCCCCAACTGGACAGAAGGTGTGAAGAGTCAATGGTGCTGGAGCTGTATCTCCAACAGAAGCTTCTGTTAGCCAGTCATATCATGTCGCTTCGGGAACATGATCCGTAGCATATTTGCATGTGAAACCAACTTCATCAACAAAGCAGCAGACTAGGGGTGTGCACGGAACCGGTTTGGCCAGTTCGGTTCAAATTCAGACCAAATTTGAACTGACCTGGCCTGGTCCGGTTCTGGCCCAGCCATCAAACTGGGCCGAACCAGTTTGGGGGATATACTTGTAGAGGGGAATCCAGCAAAGATTCCCCATCCCCTAAAGGAAATATCTTACCACGCTCACACACTTAGCCTCCCATTCAAGTGCAAACCAGGGTGGACCTGGCTTAGCAAAGGGGACCACTAGACCAGCCCTTAGCAGGCAGGACCCTTCAGCAGGAAGGTCACTACAATTGAAGAAGAGGGAACAAATGGCCCTGACGCCACGAAGGATGGAGCGGTGCCAGCTGGGCGATTCGCTTGCTCTTTGCAGAAGGAGGAGGCGGCAGAACCCACTCCAACGTTGCGATAGCCCTGCTTTCCAGGATGGGCTGTGACATTCAAAAGGGCTTGTGCTCTTCTGCCTCTTAAAGAAGCGATGTTTATGGAGCAGAGTTTGGGTTGCGCCAACTCAATCTGCTCTGACCAGGAGGCCTCCGAACCCCATCGCTTCAACGGGCTCCGTGACGGAGCCGGTAATCATGTGGGTGGCTAATCTGGCCTCCCAGGACGGGTGGGCTCCCTGCTCGTCTGCGGGGAGAGCGGGTCAAGCCTGCTCTCCCCGCAAAACCCTTTTAGGCTTTCCACGCTGCTCGTGTAGAGAACTTTAAAAAGTGCTGATAATTGGTCCCCTCTGTAACCTCAGAAAAGCTGCTGCCAGTCTTTGAGGTCATTCACACAGTCAAAAACTGTGTTCGATCCGAGTTTGGGAGCTGCGTGTGGAAATGTGTAGGGAATGTTTGGTTGTGTGGAAGCAAGGTGAGAGGAAAAAGAAGTGATTGTGTGGACGCAAGGTAGGAGGAGAACCTGAGTGGCTTTTCCTCCTACCTTGCTTCCAAACAACTGAAAATTGGGAGCACACACAGCTCCCAAACCTGGGAAGAACACAGTTTGATGGAAGAACACAGTGTATGTGAATCAGTGTCCCCTCTAACAGGGATTCCCAGATGTTGTTGACCACAACTCCCAGAATACTGGACTAGATGGTCTGACTCAGTATAAGATGCCTCCATGTGTAATATAATCTAACTTCTGCATGAATTAAATTTTTAATAACAAAGTTTTAATATCACAAGTATTATTTTAGAACTGTACTTTTTGGGGAAGTGCACAGTTTCTGCTTGGTTGCATTTTTGTTTAAAGACCTAAAAGTCCGTATCCTTTTTTTGAAAGGAAAGGTGAGCACTCTGTGAGACTGAAGCAGAAGGAATTCTTGGTCCTATCAGACTTTTTAGTCTAGAAGAATGATAGGGGGCATCATTTATTTATTGGATCCATGTATCCCTGCCTTTCAAGCCCGATGCATCTCAAGATGACAGAGTAAAACTGAGCCACAAAAATTATACATATAGATGACAGTGGTATATAAAATGATGCACAGTTTGGAGAAAGAGTCTTTTCCCCTCGCCCATACCTAGATCTCAGTCACCTAGTAGAATTAGGACAGGCAGCAGAAAGGCTTCCAAACATGGAATGATTTGTGATGGCCTCCAGTTCAGATGGCTTGAAAGAGGAATTAGGCTGATTCTCTATGAATGGAGCTATCAGTAGCTACTGGTATGTTCCCTGGATTTTCAGAAGTAAAACGCCACTCAATACCTGCTGCTGGGAAGCAACAGTAAGGGAAATCTCTCTTGGCCTGCTTAAGGGCTTCTCAGAAATGGGCTGTGGGAAACAAGGTTTATTTGTTATTTAAAGTAAAGTGTGCCATCAAGTCGGTGTCGACTCCTGGCGCCCACAGAGCCCTGTGGTTGTCTTTGGTTGAATACAGGAGGGGTTTACCATTGCCATCTCCCGTGCAGTATGAGAGGATCCCTTTCAGCACCTTCCCATATCGCTGCTGCCCAATATAGGAACCAGCGAATTTGAACCGGCAACCTCTGGCTTGCTATTAAAGTCATTTCCTTATGACATTTATTTCCTGCCCTTCCTCCAAGGAGCCCAGAGTGGTGTACATGGTTATCCTCACAATTCTGTGAGGTAGGTTTGGCTGAGAGAGAAGTGACTGGCCCAGAGTCACCCAGTGAGTTTCATGGCTGAATGGGGATTTGAACTCGGATCTCCTCAGTCCTAGTCCAGCACTCTAACCACTAAGACAGACCGTTAGTCTTTCTAGGTTTTGTTTCTGTTAGATTTGGGGTCTTCCTAGGTTCTGATTTCCTTGTGTTAACCCAGCTGACGGATGACAGGCAAGCCCTCTGGATATACTGTAATTTAGGAGAGCATCTTCTATGTTATGAGCCCACCACCCATCGAGATCATCCAGGGAGGTCCATCTGCAATTGCTGGTGGCTACTCAGGGATGGGCCTTCTCTGCTGCCACCCCAACGCTTTGGAATATGCTCCCTGCCAAAATGAGAACTTCTCTATCTCTGGAAGCTTTTCAAAAAGTCTCTTAACTTAGACTGCTTTTATTCACCCAAGCTTTTTAACCAGAATTGTGGTTTTAAATTGTTTTGATGTTTTGATTTCCATTTTATCTTTGTTGTAAACTGCCCAGAGATGTGTGTTTGGGGCAGTGTGCAAATATACCTAATAAACAAACAGACAGACAGACAAACAAATCAATTGTACTCTCATGTGATAGACAGATAGATAGATAGATAGATAGATAGATAGATAGATAGATAGATAGATAGATAATCAGAAGCAGGATGTCTCTGAATCCCAGTTGCAGGGGAGCAACAGCAAAAGAGAAGGCATGCCCTCAGCTCCTGCCTGCGAGCTTTCCAGCGGCATCTGGTGGGCCACTGTGTGAAACAGGATGCTGAACTAGATGGGCCTTGGGCCTGATCCAACAGGGCTGTTCTTATGTTCTTATAGATAAAATAAACTGGACTCTCATGTGATCAAGTGAATGGCAAGCACACTTTCCCCCACAATCTTTTCCCCCTCCCCATATTCAAAACCACAATTCCCTAGAAGGTAGTATAAAGGTTTTGAATATACGTCCAGGTAAACAAGAAAGTGGCGGATCTGACTTGCACATTACCTCCCGCGAGAGAAAGTAATGCCACAAAGCAAAGCGTGCTTTCATCAGGCACGGAGTCGGTGATCCCAAGAGGCCCGGGGAGGCCAAAGCCAGTCCAAACAGCTCCGAAGAGGTTGTGCTTTTGGCAGCCGGAGGGCGCCAGTTTTGCCTGCCAGGAAGCACATTTGCAGGGTTCTACTCTGAAATCCCAAGTAGTTAAGTACTCACATGCTTTGCATAATATGTGCCCGCCTGCCTTGCCAATTCTGCTCATGTTGCTGTAGGTTTCATTTACTGTAGGGTTTAGCGTGTTCAAGTGCCAGTCTGTGGATGAGAGAGAGTGGAGGAGAGTCTGAGGAAAGGCTTGCAATAAACCGAAGCGACAGCAATTTGGGTGGAAGTCTCGCGCTGGTGACGGGATCAGGGTTTCATTGGAATCCAAGGAGGAGTGATAATGCAAGATGAGCTTTGCAAGATCTAACCAAACATCCCTCTGTTTCTGATTTTTGTTAAAAATTGTACCTTGCCTTTCTCTGCAGACTCAAAGTGGCTAACAAATTTAAAGACTATATCGATAAAAAATACACAAAAGGCAAGAATAGCACCAATCATTAAGAAATGGCCCCCGAGCCTTACAATGAAGAACACTGCTGTACAGTGAGGCGCATAGAGATCTGTATATGGCTACGTGGACGCCGGATTCAAATTCCGAGTCTGCATTCCCCTTTCTGTGTCCTCCTCCCACAACTCAACCAGTTAAGGATGCTGCTCAGCCAAAATGCCACTCGGAGCTCCCCGGAGGAAGGGTGGAGGACCAAAGCAATAAATAAAATCTCTGCTCCGAGTCGCCAACCCTTTCCCGGCTTCAGTTCCAGCATCTGACTAATTAAGGAGTCAAGGTTAAAGAGCCTGTTGTAAAATGAATAAGTTCCAAGCCCAATTTCATTAGGATGCCAGGGATTCATTGACTCAGCTGGGGGGAGATGGGAAACAAGACTATTAGATTCAGCTCACTCATACAGCCCCCCCCCCGCCACCCTCTCCCCTACTGCACCTTATAGTGGCTGCCATAGAGACTCTGATGCATTTCATTAGCGTGTGGGTTTTCTTTTTTAAAGGCAGCTTTTATTCCTCTGGCTTCTATTGCACTCATCATCCCATCAAACATATTACGGGATTCTCTGGGCTCAATTTCGCTGCAGTGTTGCTTTCACTGGAAATAGACTGTCTATCTTGGGGTATCAGTTTAGCAATAGCACAGAAAGTGGGAGGTAGTGTGAAGATGGATGGGATCTGATTATTTCTTTAGGAGCGCTGCGCTAACCCGGGTTTTTTGGCCGTGTATTGCCACGGTGAGGCTCCACGCTGCAGCAACACACGAGGAGACCCCCGCTGGGATGCCCTGCGTGCTCACATCCGGAACTTCTGGGAGCCACGTGGGCCCCGATCCCTGCAGACCCCACCAGCTCTGTAATGGAGCCGGCAGTCGTGTGGGTGGTCAATCCGGCCACCCAGGACTGCCTGAACGATCGTCTGCAGGGAGAACAGGCTAAGCCCGCTTTCCCCACAAACCCACTCTCAGTTAGTCTCACTGATCATGAGACTCCCCTCATAGCCTCTGATTCAAATGAAAACCAGGGTGGAACCTGCTTAGCAATGGGGGCAATTCATGCTTGCTGCCACCAGACCAGCTCTCCTGAGCTACAGCCCCTTCCCAAGTCTATGAGCATAAGAAGCTGCCTACTGCCGAGTCAGAAAATTGGCCCATCCAGCTCAGGATTGTGGTGATGGCCACCAAATAGATTTGTGTTTTTGCTGTTGTTTTTTTAAGGGATTGTACAAATTCATCAAGGAGACAGCTAGCAATAGCAATAGCAATAGCAATAGCAATAGCACTTACATTTATATACCGCTCTATAGCCGGAGCTCTCTAAGCGGTTTACAATGATTTAGCATATTGCCCCCAACATTCTGGGTACTCAGCTAGCAATGGTTACTAGCCTGGATAGCTGTACATTTCCACCAGGATCAGAGGGGGCATTCCCCTGAACACTAATGGGAGGGTTGCCCTCTTTCCCCCACTTGTGAGCTTCCTAATGTACCTAGTTGGCCACTGTGTGAAGCAGGGTGCTGGGCTAGATGGGCCCTTGGCCTGATCCAGTGGGGCTTTTCTCGTGTCTGCACTGGCTGGCAAGAGCTTTCTAGGGTTTTAGACAAGCGTCTTTCCCAGGCTTTCCTGGAGATGCTACCAGTGATTGGGATCTGGGACTATTAGCATGCAAAGCAGCTCCGGTTCCTCAATACAGTTGGAGTCTATGGTAATGGTGCAACAACAATCTTCGCTCCTGTGCATTCATTGACACGCCTGGACATGAAATTCAGATATATCCATCCCAACACGGACCTTCCAAGAGATCTTGGGGCAAGGAATACGCCCTGAAGAACTGTAGTATGCCTGTCTTTGCAATGAATTAAATCAAAAGGTGTCCTCAACATTTCCATGGAAGACCACACAAGGCCAGTGGTCTGCCAAGGACAGTTGCTGGAACACAGGAAACGTCCTGGTTAAATAGGGACAGCTGGAGCATATGCTGCCTATCTCGGAGCAGCGGGGAATTCAGGAATCATCTTGGAGGAGAGAGGACTGGAGACTGGATTGTGTGACTCAATCTTTTTATTTACAGTTTGAGAAGGCATGATAAGGAAATAGCCAGGTGAAGCCACCAGACGGAAGGCAGAATCGCTGTCCCCACAGATCAACAATTTCAGAACACAACAGGCCATTTCTGCAAAGTCTCTGCTTCCAATAGCTAAGCATTTTTGAGAGCGTTCTCCTGCATCCATTCAGTCTCATGTTCCAAGGTGAGCCGATCTGGTAGACCTCATACTTCATAGAAATGGCTACTTAAATCCACTTCAATAGGTTGCATTAGTTACTGGAGCTTAGCTAGAGTTTTGTATCTATAACAGTTCTGACTTAGCAATTGCATATGAAGCACACATTCCTAGGAACACCGGAGGCTGCCTTAGAATGAGTCAAACCATTGGTCCGTTTAGCTCAGGTTTGTCTACCACCACTGACTGGCAGCGGCTTCTCCAAGGTCGCAGGCAGGAGGGTGATGCTGCTTGGAGATGCAGCCAGGGATTGAAACTGGGACCTTCTGAAAGCACTCTACCACTGCTATGTAGCCCTTGAGGTGTTGTCTTATACCAAGACAGACCATGGGTCCATCTAGCACAATAGTGTCTGCACTGGCTGGCAATGCTCTCTAGGGTTTCAGGAAGGAATCTTTCCCAGCGCCACCTCGAGATGCCAGGGATTGAACCTGGGCCCTTCTACATGCAAAACAGATGCTCCACCAATGAGCGATGGCCCCATCCATTTAAACCTCTTGGTCATGATGAAAGATGTTCAACAGCCTGAGATGAGCAATTAATCAGCACTCTGCAAAAGCTGAGGTCATTCACTCCATCAAAAACTGTGTCCTACCCAGTTTTGGGAGCTGTGTGTGGTCCCAGTTTTCAGTTGTGTGGAAGCAAGGTGGGAGGAAAATCTACCCAGGTGTGAATTTTGATTGTGTGAATGACTTCTTTGTGGTAAATATTTACTGGGGGGAAACAGGGCCTTCAACCTTTCATCTCCAAAGCAGGAATACCAGACAATTCAAGCCAGTTCTCTTTGCCCTAACCTTCCACAAAGCACGGCCATGCTAGGGTCCAAACTAATTTACAAAACCACAGTTTGAGCAATCCCATGGAATTTAGCATCACTGAACATGAGATGTCCCTTTCCAGCAAGGCAAAAACATCCAGGGAAATTCTCAGTTTCACACATCCCTCCTGTACTTTTCCTCTTCTTGCCATCTACTGGCTAACCGACAGATTCATTTGGGAAGACAAGTTAAGACTGAGCATGCTCCAGAGCCTGGGAGCTCTTACAAGATAGTTGCCAAGATATGACCTACATGAAGAGAGAACAAAGTAAAACCCACTTCTTTGACCACCATAGCTTTCTTATGTTATGCCTACTCCAAAAGAGCTAGAGTTGATGCTCCTGTAAAGAACTTTTTGTATATATGAAGTTGTCTTCATATATACAAAGGAGTCAGCCAGTTGGGCTGCAGGGAATTAGCATTGTCCATCCCAACTTGCAGTAGCTCCCAAAGGTTGCACGCAGGGAGCTTCCCCAGTCCAGCTAGCCAAGAGCACTGGTTTTATTACATTTCTGTCCTGTCCTTCTTCCCCCATGGAACTCAAGACGGAGTACATCAGGCAAGGAATTGGAGCAACAGTCTGAGAATTTCAGTTTTTCCTTGAACAAACACTGAAACCCTCTTCAGATTTAACTTTAGGGAAATTTCCATTCAAACTCTACTATCAGGGTTCCCAGGTGGTCTCCCATCCAGACACTGCCATAGATCTGCTTAACCTCCACAAGGTGGCTGGATCAGGTGAAGATAGGAAGCTGCCATATACCCAGTCAGGCCATTGGTCCATATCGCTTGGTATTGTCTACACTGACTGGCCACGGTTCTCCAAGGCCTCAGGTGGGAGTCTTTCCCAGCCCTACCTGGAGAGGGCTACCCTGGCCAGTTCCTACCTACAAAGGATGGAACCTGAGACCTTCTGCAAGCAAGTTCTACCTCTGAACTATGACCCCATCCCCAAGAATTATGATGCAGAAGAAGAGAACTTTCTCTCCTTATACAAGAAGCTGCTTTTTATTCAAACCATAATGTCCATCTAGCTCAGTAAAGTCTACATTGATTAGCAATGGTTCTCCAAGGTTTCAGGCAGGAGGTTTTTCTAAGCCCTACCTGCAGATGCTTCCAGAAAGGGAAGCTGAGACCTTCTGCACTCAAATCAGATGCTCTACCACTGAGCTATGACCCCATGTAGATGATGAGGTCATTCGCACCATCAAAAACTGTGTTCTACCCGGATTTGGGAATTGTGTGTGCTCCCAACTTTTGGTTGTGTGGAAGCAAGGAAGCAAGGGAAGTGAATGCTTCAGGGGCTGCACCTTGAACCCCAGCCACGTCCCCAATGTCAGATATTGGGCGTGGTTTACTCGTAAATGGAGGGCGCCGTTTGTGAACAAACCATGCCCCCTGCGTCTGACATCAGACACTGACATGACGCGAGGGGCGTGGCTAGGGGGGGCCATGGCGGCTATCTGTACGCAGGCCGCCACTGGCCTCCCTCCGCACCTGCCTTTTATGATAGTGAACCTTTTTCTCATAACATTCGTGTTAAAAACAGCTTTGAGGACCCCCCCCCCTCTCTTTTGCTGAGAAGTGGTATATAAATATTTTTAATAATAACACACAAGCCATGAGAAGGGCTAGTAGGCCTGGTGTGCTGGGTGGCTGGCTGGCTGGCTGGCTCCCACAATATAGAGATTTGCTACTATAGATCGCTTTGGAGCCTGCATTACAGTTGCTTCTCGTGCCCCTTCGCCTGCTGTTCCCTCCAGAGCAGAGAAGAGCCACAGCTCCTTGTGCTAATTGGCCATCAGGACCATCGCAGAGGGAATTAGTCTTCTGCTTCACCTCCTTCCAAGCCCTGGGAAATTGATCCCACCTGGCCAATCACGTCTCGCAGAAGGCAAATGGTCCCAATGATGTCAATTATCCTTGACCAATGATCTCGAGAGACTCATTTCACACATGCCCCCACCTCCCCAGCCTGTGCCTTTTCCATCCTTCTCCCAGACTGTGCTAGAAGATCACAGGGGGGCAATTAGCTGCCTAGATAGACAGCTCAAGTAAATACACTCCCCAGCCTCAACCGTAAACTGGGAATTTGGGGCACGCGTGGAGCCGAGTTCATTTTGCTAGGATAGGGGATTTTCTAAGTCGCAGGAAATAATAATAATTGTTTTTCCTAGATGGGTTGTTGAGAAGCCATTGCCAAGATTTCCAGTGACTGTATATGCTAGGCAGGTTCACAGTCATTTGGATCTAGATTGAATGCGGGCTACCAACATTAGCATGATTGTCTGAACCCATGCCAAGGTAGGAATCTTGGGCCATCAGCAACCTTGGCATGGGTTCACACAATTGCTTCAATTTAGGTAACCCACATCAAACCCAGATTCAAATGAGTGTGTGAGCAAGCCTACTGTGTCTTTGTACAGGACAGTATAAATAATGCAGGTGAACATTTATCTAGGGACATAGGAAGCTGCCTTATACCATTGGTCCATCTGGCTCAGCATGGTCTACATTGACTGTCAGCAGCTCTCCAAGCTTTCTCACCGCTACCTGGAGATGCTGCCAGGGATTGAACTTGGGACCATCTGCATGCAAGCAGATGCTCTAGCAGCTGATTTCTGCCTCGACCCTTGGAAAAGCTCCTGGCGAGGATATGGTACCCCCTGAGGTATATAGGCTGAATGTTAATTGGTGGGCCCCCAACTGAGCTACAGTCTCACCCCCCCCAGGAGACATACATGGGTCTCCCATCCAGGCACTGACCACACCAAGACCTGCTTAGCTTCAGCAAGGTGGCTGTAGCATGTCCCCTTAGACCACGTTCTGTGTCCCCAATCTGTGGGACAGTCTCATTATTGTCTGTCCAAAGGTCAGGCACGTAACATTCTTTTAACTTGTCGCCTGACGTATGAAGCACCTACCTTGCTGTCTCTCAGGAGGGTAATTCAATTGAGGCACTACCACAACAAAAAGTCGCTATCTGTCCCCAACAACCACCTGCCCTGGAACCATAGAGTTTTAGAGCTAGAGGGGATCTTGCAGGTCTTCCAGCCCAGCCCCTTGCTCAGTGCAAGAAACTGCGACAGCATCCCAGACAGATGGTCAGCCAACCTCTGCTAGAGAAGGAGAGCCCAGATAATTTTAGAGCTGGAACCTAACCTCCAGTGGTCAGGGACACCTAAAGCCAGTTCTTGGATGATGACCTTGATTCATGGGCAGGTTCGTGTAGGAGAAGGGAGAACTTCACCTGCCTTCATCTCGGGCCATTTAGAGCTTTAGAGGTCAAACCCTGCATTGTGAATTGAACCTAGAAATACCCTGAGGCTATTCATACGATTGTAGAGAGCTTAGCCCACTCTCCCCGCAAAACTGGCAAAAGCGGGTCTCACTGATCTTGAGACCTGCCTCCCTTACTTCTCAATTGAAAATTAATTTATGGAATTAAGGCAATGGTCACTATGGCTAGATTGGTTTAAAGGGAGAATTAGACAAACAAATGGACGACAGATACTGAACAATGGTTTTAAAGTGGGAATAAATGGAGGGCCGAGACTGATCAATGGTTATCAACCAGAAAAACCAAATGGAATCTCCTAGTGAAGAGGCAGTAGGCCATTTAATGCCAATAAGCCAGGAAGCAACAGCTGGAGAGGGCACCTAGTTTCTTGCCCAGCTTGTAGGCTTCCTGGAGGCTTCCAACTGGCCACTGTAGGAAGCAGGATTCTCAATCTGAAAAACTCTTGGTTTGATTTAATAGCTCTTAAATTATTCTGCCGGAAGCTAGTACTGAGCTCTATGCACCAATGTGATGTGTTCAGTGCAGCAGGTTCTTGTTAACCTGACCAGTCTATTCTGAAATAGCTGAAGTCCAACTTTTCAAAGGCAGGCCCTGCATAATGCATCACAGATATCTCATTACAGTGTGTGCCGCATTGTTTCTTATCCCCTTGAAAATTAGGTGGGTATCCAGGGGGTGGACGTGGTATTACTACTTGAAACAAATAAGTGTCTTCTAAATGTGTCCCCAAACTTTCATTCTGTGCTCTACAATATTCCAGGGAAATATCACCGCACATTATTATTAAGCTCTGAATCTTTGCTCCACGCTCTTTGGGCCCCTGGATGCACACTTCACAAACCACACGCTGGGGAGTTTAGCTAGGTGTGTGGTCTTTTATAGCCCTACAAAACACACACACATATTCTCACCTCCATCACAAAGATGAGCAGAGATTCCCAGTTCTGTCATTAGCAATCCACAATTTTTAAAGGAATGTACTTTCATCTAAGCATTCTCTTCATTATTAAATTAGGGCCTCATAAAGTGCAGTTAAAGGTACAAGTAACTCTTTGCCCGAGATGCATAGGCGGATTACAGCAGAGGCAATAGAGGCGATGAATCCTGGGAGAGCGGCAGATCTTGGGGAGGAGAAAAAGTTTTTTTTCCTTTTTTTCCTTGTAACTTTAAAACTTTTTATGTTGGAAAACTTTAAAACTGCCGCTGCTGGTGGTGACAGCAAAAGATTAAGCCTCTTGCCGCCCTCCCACAGCAGTGAGGAGGGTAGGGGTGGTGAGGATGAAGCCCCCCCTTTACTTACAAATGCAGCGGGATAGGGGCAGGCACGGCCACATGCACAGCAGCTGCTGAGGGGAGGGGGGACGAGAGGCAAGTCCCCCCTTTTACATTACATTTTACAGCCGTGGACGGGCTGCTTCGGGGGTGGGGGGTGCACTCATCTGGGAGGGAGGAGGGGAGTTGGCAGGAGCTCTCCCTCGCCGTTCATTCAGGAAAGCTGCAGGCAGCTGCTTAAGGTAAAACGGACAGCACGAGGAAACTTCTTCCCCCACCACAAGCCTCCCAGGCCAGTTCCCTCCATTCCCGGCATCATTTTAATGTAAAAGGGGGGACTTGCCTCTTGTTTCCCCTCCCCTCAGCAGCCACAGTGCAACCAAAAACAACCACAAATTGGGAGTACAAACAGCTCCCAAACCCAGGTAGAATATCATTTTTTGGTTGTGTGAATGACAGTCTCCCCTCAGAAAAAAAATGAAGGCAGACCCTGCTTAGCAAAGGGGACCATCCATGCCCACTACTTCAAGACCAGCTCCCCTCCTCCAGCTCACTTCAGATCCTGATTATGAAGGCTGGCACAGATAGCCAATATTTCCTCTGCTTCTCATGAAATGCTCCGTGGGAGTGTGCACACCCCAGCAATCTCAGATCCCCATCCGAGATCACACTGGTTGCGGAAATGGGTCCACTGTGTGTGTGTGTGAGGGGTGGGGTGGGGTATTATGAAGGAACTCCTTCCTGGGGACGTGTCCTCCGGCTTCAGTGCTGAGCTTGAAAGATTCGATTTGCGAATTTTAGACGCCACTTTCCCACAAGCAAGTTGGTGCTCGCGACAGCTTGCCACACTCCTGAACGCTGCAAACAGCGCACGGAAGCATTAACAAGAACAATAATATGTAGCAAAATAACATCATTATCACATTTCAAGGCCATTCAGGAACGATCGGATAGAAGATATTTTGGCACGCGCAACAATCAAGCAGAACATCTCGGAGCAACATTATACTGAAACGAAGGCTCCTCTACCTGGCTTTTTTTTTTTTTGCTGCGTATTCTTCTGCTGAGTTGCTGGTTTCTGGCTTGCTTTTTGTGCTTATTGCCACTTAATTAGTTTGGGTTAATTTTTGTTCATGATCTGTTTTTAATTGTTGTTTCCGTATTGAGTTTGCTGTTCGCATATGGAGCCTCCGAGGCCCACGAGGGCAGGCTACATAAATATAAGTCCAAGCGTCTAGGCTGCTGTTATGTTTACGTCCATCTTGGATGTGAGCTATACTCAGACGTGCCCCCTGCTATTGACAGCAATGTTCCTGAGCTGGCCTGCCTCCCCACAGGCTTTCTGGAGTTGCAGTTTGTCTTAATACTCTGTCATTAAGTGGAGCTAAGAACAAAGCCCCAGAAGAAGACTCCGGGCCTGTCAGGATAAGGATATTAATTACAGCAGGCAGCGAGTGGAGAAGAGCTGCTGTGAATGAGAAGATCTCCTGCTGAGCTGTCGCCTCCCCTGAGTCACTCGCGCAGCTCTTCCTTGTAACCTGAGCAGCGAGCGGCCCTGCCCTGGATAACCGTAGGGCAGGACAGGCCAGCAAAAAGGAAACTGGATCTATTTCTGGGCACTGGCGTAGGTGACAGAAGGTAATCCACAGGCTGCCGAATGTTGCGTTGTGCGGTGCTGTTAGACAAGTTTAAAGAGGAAAGCAAGGTGAAGAGAAACTGATCTCCATGTCCATCCCTCTGGGGAGTGTATGGCTTGCAGGTGGCGAGGGCAATCACACATTTTAAGCAGAGATCTACAAGCCAGCCCTTTTATTTCTTCTATTTCTTGCATATCTGCTCAGATGTGCCCTTTGCCGTTCTTAACAACTTCTGCATATAAAATCAAGCACACAAAATCCTGGAAGATTAGTCATGCAAATAGTCATGTGTTATAATCGAAGATGGGGGTATCTGCACTGGCATTTTCCCCAAGAGCAAATGTTTTCTCTCTTTAGGAGGAGAGCTGGTCTTGTGGTGACGAGCATGAATGGTCCCTTTTGCTAAGCAGGTTCTGCCCTGGTTTGTATTTGAATGGGAGACTACATGTGAGTGCTGTAAGATTTTCCCCTTAGGGGATGAGGCCACTCTGGGAATCGCACCTGCCTGCTTGCATGCAGAAGGTTCCAAGTTCCCTCCCTGGCAGAATCTCCAAGATAGGGCTGAGAGAGACCCCTGCCTACAACCCTGAAGAAGCCTCTGCCAGTCTGTGAAGAGAGACAATACTGAGCTAGATAGACCAATGGTCTGGCTCAGGGGTGGAGCCACCATTGTGCAGACAGGTCCAAAGAACATAGCCATCACTCCCTGTGGAAAGGTGATCCCAGCCAAGCAGGAAACCCAGCGCTTGCTGAAGCACCTTGCGAACAGGGCTGTGTGACCCCATTTCCACATATGGCCATGCTTCCTGCGTCTGACATCCGATGCAGGGGGCATGGCTCAACAACCCTGTGAGATAGGTTAGACTGGGAGATAAGTAACTGACCCAGAGGCATGGCTGAACGGGGATTTGAACCCAGGTCTTTCTGGTCCTAATCCAAAACTGTAACCGCTACCCCACAGCAGCATGTGCAATCTCTCTGATTACTTGAATCAATATCTACATGTTGGCACAAGGTGCATATCGGGGAAGTTCATACATCATACAGAATCATGGCTGGTTTTGTCTAGCTGTGGTTAGTTTATGTCTGAGCATGTACCATTCAACAAACTGTGATTTATTTTGGGCAGTCAAACCACAATCTGAAGCCAAGGTTTGAAGTTAGGCTAGGTTTGTGCTAACCATGCCTGAACCCACAATTGTGGGAATACTCTGGTGGCTATAGGCCACCTCCAGCTTCAGAGGCATGATTCCTCTGAATACCAGTTGCAGGGGAGCAACAGTGGGAGAGAGGGCATGCCCTCATCTCTTGCCTGTGGGCTTCCCAGAGGCATCAGGTGGGCCACTGTGAGCAACAGGATGCTGGACTAGATGGGCCTCATCCAGCAGGGTTGTTCTTATCTTCTTCAAGTGATCAGACTTTGATCTTATTAAAATAAATGGTTTCAAAACTGATGAGGTTGAAAGAATCTCCTTCACTGTAGAGGAGAAACTGAGAAGGGCTTTCCATGCAAGCATGTGTACTCTTGCTTATTCTTCATTCATTCATTCATTCATTCTGTTTGTTGCTTATTCTGTGCTCTCTTCATTATTCTCTTTCTAAAAATATATATGGGGTTGTTCCCTCTCCCCCTCTGTAGATTCACCAAACACACAGTGGGATGAAGATATGAATAGACCTGAAGTGTTCCTGGAAAGGATGCCTGTTGTATCTCCTGTATTACCTTGTGGTGCATTTTTGACTGTGTATTTAATGTTAATATTTTCACTCCACAAGTTGCTCAAGGTGATTTTCAATAAAAATTCAAAATAAGATATACAATTAAAAACACATCACGAGAAACGATACACAGGCAAGAGTAAGTCTTTACAATGCCAGCTATCACACACTTCATTAAAAGACTGCGGTGTGGGAGACCTGCGGCCAGTGTGGAGTTCTAAGTAAATACAGACCTCATCTCCCAAAAGGCAAACCTAAGAAACATGCCAAAGAAAATTATATATATTATGTGTGCTCCATTTTCTTAATATGCTTCTAGTATTTGTTTGCCTGTTTAGCCCACCTTTCCTCAAGGAGCTGAGGACAGTATATGTGGTTGTTCCCCTCCTTATCCTCATGATAGTCTTGCGAAGGTAGGTTAGGCTGAGGGCGGGTGGCTGGCCCAAGATTTATTTATTTATTTATTGTTGAATTTATATACCACCTTTCATTAAAAACAATCTCAAGGCGGTTTACAAAAGTTAAAAAACATACAATAAAATGACAATAAGAATATTAGGCTAAAAATATAAAAACAAACCAAATTTAAAACCTATAAAATACAAGCATAAAAAACTATACACAGGTAAAAACACATAGAAGCAGCAATAAAAACAATCATGTAAAAGCCTGGATAAACAGCCAAGATTTTTCTAAAAACTGTGATGGAGTCTGAGGAGCGAATGGCCACCGGGAGAGCATTCCAGAGTCTAGGGGCAGCAACAGAGAAGGCCCTGTCCCGAGTGCACGAAAGCCGGGCCTCCCTCATTGTCGGCACCCGGAGCAGGGCCCCCTCAGATGTCCTTGTCAAGCGGGCAGCAACCCTTGGGAGCAGGCGGTCCCTCAAATACCCCGGGCCCAAACCATTAAGGGCTTTAAAGGTCAAAACCAGCACCTTGAATTTGACCCGGTAATGATCTGGCAGCCAGAAGATCACCCAGCGAGTTTCATAGCTGATTTAGGGCAGCTTTACGTGTACAAAGTAAATAGGAGGGAACCAGAGGGTTCCACAGAGTATGATTTCCGACACACCTGGGTGCCAACTCCCAACAGAGATTTTACTGAGAATCTCCAACCAACTTGACACCCAGATTTGAAGTTGGGTGAAGATTCTCCCATACCTGGGTGGTGCAGGTGGGTAGCAAAGCAGTCTACAAGGCAAGTAGAGGTAAGGAGTAGAGACGTGCACAAAATGCTTTTTTCAATCTATTTCTCTGAATCAAATTCCAAAACTTTGTTTCAAATTTGAATCAGATTTGACCCTGTTTGGGCACCTTTTAAAAACTAAGCAAGGGGGCTTGATGGTTTAAGAAGAACGCCTTCTTTGTTATGAACCCCACCACCTATTAAGATCTCCAGGGGAGGTTCGTCTGAGGGATCCACCAGCAGATCCAGTGGCGACTCAGAGGTGGGCCTTCTCTGTGGTTGCCCCGGGAGCGTGGAATGCACTTCCTGTTGAGATTAGAGCTATTCCATCCCTGTCAGCTTTTGGAAACAACTGAATACACATCTCTTCAGCCAAGCTTTTTAGTTAGTTGGTGTTTTTATGGATATTTTAATCTGGTTCTATGTTTTAACTTAAAATTCTTGGTCTGTTTTATTCTTGGTTTGTTTTATGATATAAACTGCCTAGAGACTAATAGATAGATAGATAGATAGATAGATAGGTGCCAAACGGCTCTCAAATCACATTCAAATAGAATTGTGAATATTCATTTTGAATTTGAATCAAATTGCCTATTTAAGGGTGACTTGATTCGAATTCAAATCACTCGAATCACCCAGATTTGAGTCAAATTGAGTAGCATTAGAATCGCTTTTCACATCCCTAGTAAAGAGCCCCTGTCAGCAGCAGAACCACTTCAGAGTAAAGTACAAGCCAGAGGTCAAAGCCAGGGAATCCATCCAGAAGGGATGATCTGAGCTGGAGTCAAACAAGCAGGAGGTCTAGAGCCAGGGAATCAGTCCACAGGGATGAGCCAAGACAGAATCAAACACAAACAAGAAGTCAGAAGCCAGGGAATCACACAGCAAGAACCAGAGCACACCTACAAAATGAAGTTGATTCACCAAGAAGCAGAGGCCAACTGAGGCCTTCAGTGGCACGAGAGGTGCAGGACCTGCCCAAGCCTGGAATGTCCTTGGTCTTAAAGGACCTGTCTCCTCATTCCAGCTGCTGGCTCCAGTGGGCCTGGGTAGCTACTGGTGTAGGTTCTAGTGCCATTGCCTCGTTGTCTGAGTCTGTGGATAACAGTAGGGGAGTGTTGAGAGGGTCAGTAGGCATGGGAAGCAGAGGTGGTAGAGGTGGAGGCCCCTCCTCCTCAGAGTCTGGTTTCCTCCTCCTCAGAGTCCTCCCTGTCAGAACCAGGCCTTGCAGGATCAGGTTCAGGGCTCTGGACTGCTTCTACCGCTGACTTCTTGGAGTCGGATCCAGGTACCATGGAGTCAGGCTTGGGCTTCGTGTCAGATTCTTGGGAGAATCTTGGGCAGTAATCGAGTGCATCAGCCATTTCAGACAACATACCTGCCAGAAGCACATGCTCTCTGGGAAACTCTGGTTCCCTCCGAATTACTTGGCACTTATTTACAGGTGATTGGGTGATGCTCCCAATGTAAGCCTTTGAAGACAGGAAGAAGTATGTTGAACCAATGGTTAGGCTGTAGGCTCTGCTCACAATCCTAATCAGGGAAGGCGGAGTCCCCAGACAGCGTAGGAGAGCCGGGTGTGCTCACAGGAACATAGGAAACTGCCTTATAGTGAGTCAGAAAAATAGGTTCATCCAGCTCAGTATTGTCTACACAGGCTGGCAGCGGCTTCTCCAAGGTTTCAGGCAAGAGTTTCTCTCAGTCCTATCGGACCTTCTGCATACAAGCCTGCTTCCCCCCGGAGCAGCCCCATCCCCTGTGGGGAATATCTTACAGTGCTTTTACATGTAGAAGCTATCCGCATGACCAGGAGAAATCGGGCTAAGGGAGCAACCTACCAAAAGTACCCCTCCCCTTAAACGTGGTGAGCAGAGCGAGCGCTCCGCTAACCCCATTTGGTGATCGTGTGCTGTTGCAGAGCAGCTCCACCCTGCGGCAACACATGAGGAGACCCCCGCCTAGAGGCCAAAACAAGCCTTCCGGCCCCTGGGGGTCTCTCTAGAATGCCCCGCATGCTCGCGCAGGGCATCCTGGAACTTCCAGGGGCCAGCTGGCCCTCGATCCCCACCAGCCCTGCCAGCTCCGTGATGGAGCCAGCAGTTGTGCGGGTGGCCAATCCGGCTGCCCAGGGCTCCACCAACGATCTTCGGGGGGAAGAGGCTAAGCACGCACTCCCCGCAGACCTCACTGAGGCGCTTCACAGCAATCGTGTGAGGCGCCTCATAGTCTCCCATCCAAATGCAAACCAGGGTGGACCCTGCTTAGCAGAGGGGACAAGTCATGCTTGCAGATTTGCACATATAACACGGAAGCCATAATGGCAAGCGGACTAGAGCTTAGAAATCATGGTCAGGATTTTGCCAAGTTTGTCACAGGCTTAGACTTGACATCTGAAGGCTGGTAGACTCACAAAGTGACACACTTTCCTGGACAGGCGTTCAAAATCTTTGACCCCACTGTGGAGAATATGGCTGGAGCCAGGGCTATGGAGGATCTCTGGCTTACCTGCCCCAAGTGCACCGAAGAAAGAAGGGGGGGAGGTATCACCTGCTTAAAACCCCCTCCTCCAAAGCTCACCTATTCAGAATTTCAGATCTTGCCTACAAACCTTGGAAGGATTTAGCAGTGCTTTTCCCTTGTGGGAGAACCTGAGGGCTCATTGCACCGGGGTGGGAGCATGCTAAGCTCACGATGCTGCAGAATAAGCATGTGCTTGTTTCCGTTTGACAGTGGCGAGGAGGAGAGAGATGCAAGGAAGCCACACACTTGAAATTGGCAGGAAAGCAGCAGTTGAAAGAGCCCTTAATTGAGAACGCATCAGAGTTTCCTGAGATGTGTCTAACAAGGCCTTTGGGTGATATCTGTTCTCCCCAGGAGAAGTCAGGGGAGGGATGCAGAAAACGAGGGCTGAATAGTTAGCCTTATGTATGTTCTCTCTCTCTTTGTCTCACAACAGCGCGAGTCATTTCCTGGCATTTGGCATAGTTTGGGGCGACACGCTCACATGTAACACAACAAGCACCTTTGAGCCATGCCCGCACAATTAAGTATGCACATCCAAAATGCTTGTTTTGTCTGAATGGGAGAGCTTTTCGTAGAGGCTTCTGATGTGTCAAATGGTATATGGCACATTTGCAACACGCTTATCGTCCCATTATCTTTTGAATTGGCTCAAATAAATGTGGTGCAATTGTTGACATTAGACTGGGCTTGTTAAAAGAAACGCGTTGACCCTCCGGGTTATCTCCCTCGCTTTTCTGTTGGAATTAAGGGTGAGTTTTAAGATGGTCCACAAATGAAGCACAAACCTAAAGTCCTAGCCTTTGGAATATGTAGCAGCATAGTGAGGCCATAACAGCACAGTGAGGCAATTCGGTTAGGGCTGAAGTGAGAGGCAGAGTAAAAGCTGGGAATTTAGGGCACCACAGAAATTAATAGGTTATTAATTCTAAATTTGATTTTTTAAAAAGCTTTAAAAAAGTTTTATATTGTATATCGTATTTTATATTGTCTATCGTATTTTATATTGTCATTCATCTTGTTTTATGTTTTTGTTAGATTTTCTTTTCACTTTTGTTCTGTTTTGTTTTGTTCTGGGGCCGGACCGAACAGGGGGTGGTTCAGTTCAACCCCAAACTGTCAAACCAAACCGGCTCTATGTTGAACCCATTCAATGTCAAACCTGTTTGCACATCCCTAATTGGAACCAGCAGTTTGTGCCAGCTCCACTTAGGGAGGATTGTCTGAACTTGAGCTCTGTATGTTGATATCCAGTCAGAGATTATGTACTGGCCATGATGTCATAATGCTATATAGCCAATTAGGTTTGATTATGTTCTGACACAACTAAAGCCAAATAAATACTGTTTAGAGTGAGGGCTGCATACTCTATTCTGATCAAATAGGTCATCTTAGCCAACCAGGCATTATGCTCACAATCACATACTTTTGCGAATACTTCCAAAACAATTGCCAAAAAGGAAGCTTCCATTCTACAGTGAAGAGTTTCATGAAATGTCCACCAGGCTCAACCAGTTTCCTTGGGATAATCAAAGATTGTGATATCAAGAGCCCTACTGTTACAGCCAAAACAAGTCTATTGGGAGCTAAAGGATCATCTTGATTTAATTGCATTCTTTAGTTGCTTTCCTCCCTCTTCTCCAGTTCTCAGGGACACATTCATTATGACTTTCAAAGTCGAGCCACTGCTTGGCCTAAGTAGACAGACAGACATTGAGATTTATCATGATCACTGAATGAATAAAGTTAGGGTCAGGAAGTTGACTTTAGAAATTACTGTTTTCTCATCTCCCGAATAAATCCAAATGCCAGGACCATCACACCACAGTCCCAGGCCTTGTGGAATTTAATTTAAAGCAATTGATTTATTCTGTGTGGACAGGTGGACTCTATAAAGAATTTTTTAAGACAGGATTTATGGTGGGCTTAACGGTACGGTGAGCAAAAGAGCAACAGGGGTTGGCTGCCCTCCCCGGATCTCTCTGGAGATGCTGAGGCAATGACAAGAATTGCAGCAGCAGGATGGAGAATATTCATCGTGAGGAGGCACACTTTTAAAAGGCTTTCTCTTTCACAGACTTGTCCATTCTTTGTAGAGTAGCCCTTGACTCTACAATTCCTCTTCTCTTTCCTTCTTAAGAGTAATACTTACTGCATTTTGGTGGTGTTGCAAGCATGGTGTAAAACAGGGATTCTCAACGCTGGGTCCCCAGATGTTATTGGGCTTCAGCTCCCATAATCTTCAGCCCCAGTGGCCTTTGGTTGGGGATTATGGGAGTTGAAGTCCAACAACATCTGGGGACCCAACATTGAGAACCCCTGGTGTAAAGGAACATTCCTGAAATATACCCTGTTTATACCACCCTGTTCAGGCTTCCATCAAAGATGCCTGTGGATGTGGGAATCTCTCCAGTATCGGTGTGAAGAGATGAACATGGAACAAGTGACCAAGAGCTTGCTCATGGACATATCCGAAGTTGGTTTGGTGCTGAAAGTTCCAAAGTGAAATTCAAAGCAAATTTTAGGACTTTCCCCCCAGAGAAACACCTGATAATTGTCAAGGAAGTTGAATGAATGAATCTATTAAAAATTTCAGGGTCCCCCCGCCACACACACCCACACACACCCACACACTGCACATCCTTAATCCAAAGGGCTGAGCTGATTGTCCTTCTCATCAAGAAACTTTCCTATCATGGATGAAAGGAGAGTGGCAATGCATATTTGTCCTCAAATTCTGGTGAACATGGCAGCCGCGTCTTCGGATCTGATCTGAGCTGCCAGGGTTTTAGTCTACTCCTGCTCAGGGTATTCTGGAGAAGACGTACAGATCAGTTGGCATCTAGTCCACCATGGACTAGATGCCAGGAACTGAACCCCTCCATTGTCACCAAGCTTGCAGGGAGCAGATCAGACCCAAGCAGCTGCCTCAATAGCACTCCAAGGGGGATATGCTGCCAGGGATTGAATGAGAGACCGTCTGCATGCAAAACAGATGCTCTACCACTGAGCTACAGTCATTCCCATATGCTAGGTAGAGATGTCAAGGTGCTCTGTATAGACTTCTACTGAGTCAGACCATTGGTCCATCTAGCTCAGTATTGTCCTCACTGGTTGGCAGCAGCTCTCCAAGGTTTCATGCAAGAATCTTTCCCAGTCCTCCCTGCTGCCAGGGATTGAACCTGAGACCTTCTGCATGCAAAACACTGGGCTACTTTCATTCTCATACACTAGGTAGAGATCTCAGGGTGCTCTGTATAGCCTTCCACTGAGTCTACCACTATCATTATCTATCTGAGTCTACCACTATCATTATCTAGCTCAGCATTGTCTACCAAGACTGCCAATGGCTTGTCCAAGGTTGAATCTCCTGTCTTGGAGATGCTGCCAGGGAGGGAACTTGGAACCTTCTGCATGCAGATGCTCTTCTCAGAGTGGAAATCCCCCTAAGAAGAATACCTTACAATGCTCACACATGTGACCGGAGAGGAGAGCTGGTCTTGTGGTAGCAAGCATGACTTGTCCCCTTAGCTAAGCAGTGTCTGCCCTGGTTGCATCTGAATAGGAGACTAGAAGTGTGAGCACTGGAAGATATTCCCCTCAGGGGATGGAGCCGCTCTGGGAAGAGCAGAAGGTTCCCAGTTCCCTCCCTGGCTTCTCCAAGATAGGGCTGAGAGAGATTCCTGCCTGCAGCCTTGGAGAAGCTGTTGCCAGTCTGTGAAGTCAATACTGAGCTAGATGGACCAATGGTCTGACTCAGTATACGGCAGCTTCCTATGTTCCTATGTAGTCTCCCATTCAAATGCAAACCAGCATGGACCCTGCTTAGCAAAGGGGGCAATTCATGCTTGCTACCACATGACCAGCTCACTTTGGAAATACTTCCTGAAATGTTGTGGATATCTAAATGAACAAGGTTGCATCTTCTATCTTGGAGATGTTGCCAGGGAGGGAACTTGGAACCTTCTGCATGCAGATGCTCTTCTCAGAGTGGATATCCCCCTAAGGAGAATACCTTACAATGCTCACACATGCAGTCTCCCACTCAAATACAAACTATCATGGACCCTGCTTAGCAAAGGGGGGCAATTCATGCTTGCTACCACATAACCAGCTTACTTTGGAAACACTTCCTGAAATGTTGTGGATAGCTAAATGAACATGCCCTGCAACAGGTGGCTGAAGGTTTGTTTGTTTTTTATGTTGCAGAGATTGCTGACTTGCAATTTCCGAAGCCAGTCGAAAGGTTGCTGCTGCTTGTTTTTCCTAACATACTGCTTGTGGCCCCCGGGGCGTTCACATCCTATACCGTATATTGCATTGCTGGACTTGCCGGTGATATTCTCTTTAATGTAATAGGTTTTGCCAGTCATCTTGCTTCTCAAGGTGACAGTTTCCTTAAGATAAGTGGCGGTGATACAACAATTGGATTCACAATGATGTGAATCGTGTGATCCAAGATTGATGATAGGTGTTTCTAGACCAGTTCTTTCTCACAAGTAATTTGCGTAGGTTTGGAGGCTGACAGGAAGCCAGGGGAAAGAGGCTTGCTGATCGAGATTGAGATATGATGAGTTTATTTCATGTGGAAATCTCATTTTGGAAGGAAACACAGCACCCCGCCACCAACACCAATGTCCTTCATCTCGAGGGGTTTGGGGACAGTCAATAGTTATATCCGACACTGATACATTTTGAGGCGCTGGGCAGAGGAAATGGCACAGTGGTGAGAGGAAAGAATCAGTGTGTTGGATTGGCTGACAAAAGCCAGCGTGGTCTAGTGGTTAGAGCAGGCCTGCACAACTTGGCCGTCCTGCAGATGTTGGACTACAGCTCCCATGCTTCCTGATTATTGGCCACTGTGGCTGGAGATGATGGTTTTGTAGGCAAAGAACAGCTGGAGAGCTGTAGGTGCACAGCCCTAGGTTAGACTAGGACTTGGGAGTTCATTTTGCTATATTTTAGATATAGAATATCCCTATATTCTACTCTATCAAAGTAGTCCTTTAAATTTGGGCACAGTTCCTAGTGTTGTGGGGGCAGGCCTGAGAGTACGATGGGTAGTGAAACATGCAGGAGGCACAGGGCCAAGGTGGGTGGTAGAATCTTTTTCCATAGGAAGTTGGTCATACCGAAATTGTGGGTATGATGCTCGGGTTCATAGGAATAGGGTTGAAAGGATTATTGTTTTAAATATAATGTTGGTGGAGAATAGTTCTGGTTGAATATTCCCTGGGTTAAGGAATATTAAGCATGATAGGGCATTTATTATAATAATATTTATGTGGCGCAGTGGTAAAAACTGCCGCCCTGTAACCAGAAGGTTACAAGTTCGACCCTGACCAGGGGCTCAAGGTTGACTCAGCCTTCCATCCTTCCGAGGTCGGTAAAATGAGTGCCCAGAATGTTGGGGGGGCAATATGCTAAAAATCATTGTATACCACTTAGAGAGCTTCCAGCTATAGAGCAGGTATATAAATGTAAGTGCTATTGCTATGGCTATTGCTATTGCTATTTGGCTAAAAAGAATAGAAGAATAGGGCCTTTCTTCCACTGGGCAATTGAAGGCAGCTAGAGTGGGGTTCCCAACCAGTGGCCCATCCCGGCACTCTAGACCAGCCCATGCTCTGTCTGGGATCGGAAGGTTTCGATCCTTCTAGCATTCATGATTCCCAGTCAGAATCATACAGCAATTCCTCCCCACTGCCCATCGCTGAATATATTAGTAATCCTGTTTAAGTGCAATGTAGAGGACATGTCACACCCTTCATTCTATAGAAGAAATCATGGCGCTCCATAATCAGGGTGCTCCAGGTCCCACCCACCCCCATTCAGCAAGATATAGGGTAATGAGTTATAGCCCAAACCTGTGGTCAGTAAGCCAGATATTACACTGGCTGATTGCATTTCCTCCGACCAACCTATGCAAAATGCTGAGGACATTCTCACAACCAACCCTACCAGGTAGGGCAGGGCTAGCTCAGGTAGGATGGGTTGTGAGAACTGCCAGATTTGGTCCTGATCCCGGCACTCCTCTGCCAAGGTGGCCCGGGTTTTGTACCCAGCCTAAAAGGGAGTTAGGAGAACGTGCATGCTCCCTCCTCCCTCCCTGCCCAGTTGTATGGAAGCTTGGGCAGCTGGCAACCTGGACTTCCATAGCGCCAGGAGGAAGGAGAGACCGGCAGTGGGGAAATCGCCCAGTGCACCAGGCTCCTCTCGCGGTGCATTGTGGGATGCAGGAGGACCCAGCATGTTTTCTTCCTTCACCCTCACTGCTCTGGGGACACTTGCACACTGGATGTGATTCTGGGGTGGCGAGGATTGTGGGGGGAGGGGAGTAAGTTGTGTCCTGCCTTCCCCCAGCCATCCCCTCCCCTGCCAAAAATGATAGTGTGAATGGCCTTACTCCTCCTTATGGGAGGAGGAGAGCTGGTCTTGTGGTCGCAAGCATGACTTGTCCCCTTAGCTAAGCAGGGTTTACCCTGGTTGCATCTGAATGGGAGACTTGATGTGTGAGCACTGGAAGAGATTCCCCTCAGGGGATGGAGCTGCTCTGGGAAGAGCATCTAGGTTTCAAGTTCCCTCCCTGGTGGCATCTCCAAGGTAGGGCTGAGAGAGACTCCTGCCTGCAACCCTGGAGAAGCCGCTGCCAGTCTGTGTAGACAATACTGAGCGAGATGGACCAATGGTCTGATTCAGTATACGGCAGCTTTCTATGTTCCTATGTGTCAGAGGTAGAATACAGAAATACCCAAGCAAAGGTGCCGTGCACTTCTTCCCCATGCAAAAACATTTACTGAAAAAAATGTGAAAAACAATTTCACATTGAAAACTAACCATGCCAGCGAGAAGGGTCCTAGCTCTAGGAGCATCTGGGGGTGATTGGGGTGGGTGGGAAGAGTTCTTATCCCATGCTGAACAGACAAGCAGAGTCTCTGTTGCACTCTGCAAGCCCAGCGCACAGACAAGCACCACAGTGGCAAGCATGAAGCAGGGAACTCTGTCCAGAGATTTGGGAGAAACTTCCCACAATGCACCGCGCTGCCAGGAGGAGAGGGGAAAACTAATGATGTCAGTAGCCAACCTCTAATTGGCAACAAGGGGGGAAGGGCCCAGTTCTGTTGAAGCCACTCCAAGGAGGAGCACAAAGTATGCTGTGCAGAGTGGCACAATCACAGGTGGCAGACCTCGTAGCTGCAGCTCTCTATTGCAAACATGGTGGCCGGCTGCCGGGAGCTCCCAAAACATGGAAATTCCAATACACCTAGGCACATAGGAAGCTGCCTTCTACCAAGTCAGACTCTTGGTCCATCTAGCTCACTATTGTCTACATTGATTGGCAGCAGCTTCTCCAAGGCTGCAGGCAGGAGTCTCTCTCAGACCTATCTTGGAGATGCCAGGGAGGGAACTTGAAGCCTTCTGCATGCCAGCATGCAGGTGCTCTTCCCAGATCAGCAGCCAAAGGCAGGAGGGGTCCTATTTCCCTACAACCTGCATTACGAGTAGGGTTTAGGATCTGGGTTAGGATCTGAGCAGGATTTAGGATCTCTTGCTGTCAGAGATCAGGCAGGGATTCCCATGGGTTCTCACGACCAGGCATCTCTGGGTACACTGCCTGGAAGCCCTGCTTTCGTGGCAGTGAGAATAAGCCCTATATGTTTTTGTCTGCATTTTTGTCTGCAGTCCTTTTGATGATAACCTCATTGGTCTCCAGAGGATACTTCCCAACTAGCTTCTGCTTGGCTGAACTGCTGGCTTGGATTTCTGTCCCTGGCATTTTGAAATTTGGTTTGCTTGGTTTTTTCTTTTTCAGGCTGAAAGGCAGAAAGAGGTGTGTGTGTGAGAGAGCAGGGGGTGGGGGGAGGAGGGGGGGAGGAGAGAGAGGGAGTGTGTGTGTGTGTGTGTGTGTGTGTGTGTGTGAGAGAGAGAGAGAGAGAGAGAGAGAGAGAGAGAGAGATTAGTTTGTTTCCCTGCAGGTTTAGATAATGATAAAAATGAAGCCAAGTGCTTCTTGGGAAAGCACACAAACAGTGAGAAGAAGCAAACAGAACTTCCTTCATCAAAGCTGCAGGGAACTTCATAGTTCACCCAGCAGGAACCTTGGACAAAGCAGGACATTTCAGTTGAGAGCACGCTCAGAACAGCACCCTGCTTTTCTGTTCTCACAATTGCCGATGGAGAGGCTGAACATAATTCCCAAGACAAAGCAAAGAGGGGAAGGGAGAAAAATCGACTATATGAAAAGACCTTACCAGAAATGTTGTGGTGATGGGGGTAAGGCCATGACAGTGTAGAAATGAGAACCGCCATACTTGCTCCTTCTTGTGGCAGCAGCTGAGGTTATCTCTTCAGGCTGGACCAGCCTGCTGAAAGAACACTCAGCTAGCTGTACATGTGCTCTGAGGCCTCTTGCAAGGTATCTGAGTCTCACAAGAGAAGGAGAGGAGAGCTGGTCTTGTGGCAGCATCTGCCTTGGTTTGCATTTGGATGGGTGACTACATGTAAGATATCCCTTCGTTGTGCTATAAGATATCCCCAGTGGCAGCAAATCTGCTTTGCATACAGAAGGTCCAAGGTTCCATCCCTGGCAGCATCTCTAGGTAGGTCTGGGGGAAACTCCTGCCTGAAACCTTTGGAGAGCTGCTGCCAGTCAGTGTAGACAATCCTGAGCAAAATGGGCCAAGAGTCTGACTCCGTAGAAGGCAGCTTCATGTGTTCCTTAGTTGCAGCAGTCCTATCACCTTTGGAAACCTGGTAGCCACACTCTTCCTCCACTATGTCTGTTGGGGGCCTTGGGAAAACCATATTTTTCTTTTGTTCCCAGAACACTAATGATACATCAGAGAAGGGAAGGAGGGGAGTGATCAGATCTCCCATCTCCCCTCTTTGTGTGCATGGAGCACTGCCATTGCTGTTGCCTTGGCTGGATAAATGTTGTGAAAATGGAAGTGGGAGCGTTTTGAGGGAGACCGGAGGGAGGGGATCAGCAAAGTCCAAAGTTGGATTGACTCAGAGAATTGGCCAGGCCATTTCCAAAGTTTTTGGAGGCAGCTCGGCTTTGCTTCCAAGCCAGTCCAATGACGCCAAGGGGAAAGGTGCCCATCTCTACTCTCCGTTTTCCAGAAAATGTTTTCTTTGCTGCCTCTCTCCATGTAAAGGATTTTGTGATTAAAGGCGGCTCCGAAAATAAATCAACCTCATGTTACAAATCGCAAGAGGGGGAAAGCCATGAAGCCAGCAGCATGTTGAGGGCTAAAGAAAATTAGGATTTTTATTGGACAACCATCCGTTTGGACCCACAAGCTGTCATTGCCTGGAAATCCAATTTCTCAACCCCTCGGTGCCTTGAATGGCCAATTGGTAATTGCAGAGTGACTTGCTGGCTTTAATTAATCTTAAGTGGAAAGGAACCTACAGCTCTTTTCTGGACAGCTGGTGAATGTGCATGCAAGGGTGTTTTGTGTATGAGAGATGAAAATTATAATTAAAATAACTCAAATTAATTTCAGAGAGTAGTGCTGCAGAGCTTCGGGTTCCTAGGGGGAGACTCATGGGCTGGTGCTCGCCATAAAGCTAATCCTTCACCTGTAAGAGTTTTGGAGACTTGAGTGGGACAGGAGGTAGCGCTACTCTGTCCCAGACACTTGGGGACTGGCTGTTGCTCTGGGCCAAGAGAGGGGAGTCCGTCCCTAAGAACCTAACCGGATTGGACTAAATGTCTGCCTACCGTAGTTATCTGAATAGTAGACAACTCTGATTTTCAGACCACGCCCTTATCAAATACAGGTTAAATACACAGAGGTTATACCTCCACTCACTTGAAAGCAACAGGACTCTGGATTTAAGATGGCTCCCCAAATTCTACCATCAAAGACCTTAGCAAAAGAACTAGCCACAGATTCAGGTAATTATGGCAATCCAACATCCTTTGTCCCACAACGGCCAACCACATGCTGCTAGAAAGCCCAACAGCAAAAGCATTCTCTTGCCCTTTGCCTCCAAGCAATGGGTATTCAGAGGTATACTGCATCTGAACATGGATGCTCCATTTAGCTATAATGAGTACTAGCCATATATAAGGACCGTTGACATAAAAGGATGAGCATGACCTGCCCAGATTCCATCCCCAGCTACAGAAAAGCCCTCCCGTCAAGCTGGGACTTAGCACACGATTTCATGTCATTTCCATACCACCCATCCCAGAACCAGCTCAGGGTGGTTCACATCCACAAATTTAACATAAAACGTAAAATAAAAGCTGTTAAAATGTTAACAGACAACTCATTTTGAAAGCACTGAAAACCAATCAAATATTATTAAAAGCCAGGCTGAAAAGATGGGTCTTTAGGGCTCTCGTTAAGGCCTCCAATGTCAGTAAGGGGAGTGTGTTCCATGACCCAGGCTCAACAACTGAGAAAGCCCAATCCCAGTTTTCCACCAGATGAACTGGGGGCACCCAAAGACGGACCTCTCCTGATGATCTTAGAGTAAGTAAAGTAAAGTGTGCCATCGCGTTGGTGTCAGCTTCTGGTGACCAGAGAACCCCATGGTTTTCTTGGTAGAATACAGGAAGGGTTTACCATTGCCAGCTCCCATGCAGTATATATATGTGTGTGTGTGTGTGTGTGTGTGTGTGTGTGTGTGTACACACACACACACACACACAGAGTCCCTAGGGGGTACCTGAGCTGCAGGTTTGTGACACAAGAGTTTTAGCATATCCAACAGTGTCCCATTGAAACAAGACTGCATCATCATGTAGCATTGTTCCAAGGAGGATTCTGGGACATAAAAATGGCAGACGTCGCCACTGTCATTGTGAAACAGGCCCTGAAAACCATGCAGAACAGGAGACACTTCTGCCACACTCAGATCCTCCAACACGCAAGCAGAAAGTTATCCTGAAAGAACTTCCAGCCCAGTTGTAAGTAAAATATTACACACACACACACACACACAATCATAGATTTGATCACATCAGGATGGCTATTTTTGCCGTGGTTTTTAGCTATGCACAAACGTTTCTGGGTAATGGGAGGGAGATGCAAAAGAACCGAGGACAGCGGCAAACTGGGTTTGGGGAATTCTTCCAGTTCAACCAGAATGGAGGCGGAGTGGGACCTTAAGGCAAGGGAAACCTGGGGATGGACTGAGGAAGATCCTGCTCTCATTCCTATTACAAATGGCCTGATTCCCCCTGCACACTCCCAACCTGACTGCTGTTTACATGCTTTGCATGGCAATGTTGTCGCCGGAGCCGTCGGTGGGGGGAGAAGCCTCCTGGCCCAGCCTGCCCTCTCATGTCCTACTCGGAGCCAATTAGATTACATAACCAAATGAAGTAAATTGCAGATGAGAACAAAACGCCGCTGTTTGATCTGGGTTCAGAGAAAAACCCCTCTGTCTGTTAGCACAAGCTAATGAGGCCCAACAGTGCTGAAGACATGAAGAACGCAACTTAGCGGAGCTGGGCTCTCCAGACCACCCTGCGCTTTTGTGCTGCTGTCAGTGAGGCTCTCCCTCGAATCCAGAATCAAGGAGTTTGGAACACAGAGGGGCAAATGCATCCTTCTGTTCTTCTTTTCTCCTGGCAAAAGATGTTTGCAGACTGCAGTGAAGTACATCAATTTGTCTCATTGCTAATGTGAAACCTTTTCAGTTGCTGCCCCACTCCTTTGGAACTCTCTCCCACTACAGATCTGGCTAGCCCCTTCCTTACCAATCTTCAAATTGCTATTGAAGACTTTTCTTTTTCACCAGGTTTTTGCCCTGTAGTTCATTTTTCTGTTCTTTGGTAGTTACTTTAGGTTGTTTTTTGGTTTGTTTTTTACAATTTTTAATTATTAATGTAATGTAATTTTTAATGTTGCCTGTTTGCATGTTGTTGTGCATCACCCGGAGTCTTCAGAATAGGCGGTATATTAAAGGTCTAAAATAAATAAATAAATAAATAAATAAATAAATAAATAAATAAATAAGAAAGATCAGGACCTAAATGTAGGCCTGAGCTGAATGAAAGAGGGACCATTTTTTGTGAAGAATGTAGTCAACATCAAAAGGCATCCTCCTTTTCAAGATTGTTCTGGAATCACTGCTAAAGTGTCACCCATATTTGCCTATTAGGGGAGATTTGCACTGAATAAGCTTCATTCGTCCTCAGGTTCTTGATTGGCTAGGATCACTTACTTGAGCAGGAGTTTGGTGAAAAGAAAACTGAAAGGGAAAAAATCAGGTGAGTCACTTCGCTCCAGAATGCACTGAGTTTACTTAAAACCACAATTCTAGGAGCTCAGTTATAACATATACCAAAAAGAAGGCAAGGTTCCACCAAGACTGGGAGGATGCCAGCATGGCTAAAAGGTAAAGTCAAGGAAGCTATAAAGGAGAAGAAGACTTCTTCAGAAATTGGAAGGCCTACCCAAAAGAAGAGAACAGAAAGGAACAAAAAACTCTGGCAAAAAAAATTGTGAGGCGACAATGAGGGAGGTGAAAAGAGAGTTTGAGGAACATTTAGCTAAAAGCATCAAGGGGAATAACACAAACTTCATTAAATACATCAGATGCAGGAAACCTGCCAGGGAGGTGGTTGGACCATTAGACAATGAGGGAATGAAAGGGATTATTAAGCAGGATATGGAGGTTGCAGAGAAGCTAAATGAGTTCTTCAGCCTTAAATTGAAATCTTGAAATCAACCATCTTGAAATGGAGTAGATTACATCATCACAAACTATGCCATTGAGCCGCCCCACTCTCTCCATACACCTGTTGCAAATTTGGTTCAAATCGGTTAGGCGGTTCACAAAATAGCCCACTTGTGCCTCAAATGTTCATGTGTCTGCCATCTTGAATCAGGGTGGATGACATCAATACAAACTATGCCAGTGAGGTGTCTCTGTGTGTCACTCACCACAACTGTACCAAGTTTGTTTCAAATCGGTTAGGCAGTCCACTTGTACCTCAAACATCCATGCATCTACCAGTGTCCCTATGTAAGTAACAATATAAATACTACTAATATTTATAGTAGTAGTAGCGGGCGCGGCCCATGAACGCGCCTCAGGCGGGAGGGAAGGGGCGAGCCCCACAGAGGCGAGCCCTCACCAGCCGCCAGGTGAGTGACAGAGGTGATTCCCCGCAACGGGGGCTGCTGGGCGGCACGGAGCACTGGCTCCATTTACACTTAAAGATGCTGCCCGCTGCCCACCAGAGGCGCGTTCACGGGCCGCCCGTGAGTAGTAGCAGCAGCTGCAGCAGCCAATTTGGTTCAAATTTGGTTCAATTTGGTTCAAATAGGCTAGGCAGTTCACAAATTAGCCCACAAGCACCTCGAATGTCCACACATCCACCATCTTGGATCGGGGTGGATGACATCACTACAAACTATGCCATTGAGGTGTCTCTACGTGTACCTGCTGTTGTAGCAAATTTGATTCAAATGGGTTAGGGGGTTCACAAGTTAGCCCTTTTGTGCCTCAAATGTTCATGCGTCCGCCATCTTGAATCGGGATGAATGACACCAATACAAACTATGCCATTGAAGTGTCTCTACAACTGTTCCTAATTTGTTATAAACCGGTCCAGGCATTGCGGAATTGATGGTGGGGACACACACACACACACGCTGACACATACACAAAATGCCGGGTGACCTCATAAGCTTAGTTTCCTTAAGGAAAATAGGCTAAAAAGTGGCTATTTTCAGTGGTAAGTGATTTAATTTTGATACACACACTGCACAATTCATTCCTTGGCAACCAAAACAGGGAACATTCCGTGAGACACTAGCTGAATTAACAATGTCAAACGGGAAGGAAGAATGCAGTTCAGCAAGTATATAGACGGTTATACCAAATGCATGTAAAATAGCCGTTAAAACAAACTAAGAAGATACAGCATGTTTGATGTTCTATCATCTAAAACATTATTTGCTCTTAGAGATGTATCTATGAGGAACCAACTTCAGCTCACAGGTTGCCTATTTGCTTTCAGATTCAGTTCAAGATGTTGGGTCCTTACCATTTAAAGCTCTAAACAGCATGGGCATTGATTCTGAAGGGAGAGTTCAGTGCATGCTTAACACCCCCTCCCACTGGAATCTGTGCTTAATGTTGGTCAGAGCGCACCCCTGATCTTTAAAGAAAACCAGTGTGGGTATAGTGGCAGTTAGACTGTTCAGCTAGCTCTGGAGAGGCCTGGGTTCGAATCTGACCTACACAATGAAGTTCATTTGGGTGACCTTGGGACAATCACCATCTCTTAACTTGTTGTGGGGGTAAAATGGGATGAGCAAAAGATGTATGTATGTTGTCCTATGCTCCTGGGAGGAAGGGTGTAATACACATTCATAAAGTCAAGATGTCATCTTGTGAGTACTTGTTTTGCAAATTTTGCTTCTCCAGGTCACCGATTTTTTTTTTAAAGTGAGAGAGGTGGGCGGGGGGAGAGAGGGAGATCGGCAGAGGTGATTCTTATTTCCATTTGGAAAGGAATAAAGATTTATTATCCAACCTCACCAGGAAGGCATTATTGACCCACTGGCTATTCAAGGTCCACAGCATTGTGTGTGCGAATATTTATTGCTTTTAATTACCATAAACTAGCAAGGATCTGTTTTAATAAGGTATTTTTAAATGTAGTTTTGCAAATGGAAAAGCTGTTTGAAATGCAGTGAGAGCTCCTGAAGCCCTGAACGATCAAGTCTCTCGCATTATAATATCGTGGTGTAGCTACCTTGACCCTGGTTGAAGAAGAATGACCTTGTTGTAGCAGAGATGGCAGAGAATTGATTTTGGGGAGTTTCAAAGATCTCTTATGATGTTCCAGGGCTGCTGACCAATATTAAATTTGTCTTGATTCTCCCCACTCCTTAGCGATTATTTTTATTTTTAACCATGAACCAACTCCGATGTGCACCTGCTTGTGATGTGAACCTACACGTGTAAAGGCTTGATTTTTTCTCCTTCTGCAGAGGTAAGCAAAGGTAGTTTGCTTTAAAAAAATTCTGTCCCACATTCCTTAGCCAATTAATCCAAAAAGTTTAGAGAGAATTCAAAGGAAATAATAATAATAATAATAATAATAATAATAATAATAATAATAATGCTCTGCACCCCCGCAGTGATGTAGATAGGCTATACCTCCCTTGCAGCTCAGGTGGAAGAGGAATGCTGCAAGTCCATCAAACAGTAGAGGAGGAGAAAAGAGGCCTTGAAGAATATATAAAGGACAGTGAAGAAGATGCACTTCAAATGGTCAAGAATGAGAAACTATTCAACACCAATGAAACAAAGCAGGCCTACAAGAAAGAACAAGTCAAGAACCGAGCAGAAAAATTGAAAAATAAGCCCCTGCATGGTCAATATTTGCACAATATAAGTGGGAAATCAGACATCACCAAGACCTGGCAATGGCTTAAGAATGGCAACTTGAAGAAAGAAACAGAGGGTTTAATACTGGCTGCACAAGAACAGGCACTAAGAACAAATGCAATAAGAGCAAAAGTAGAAAAGTCAACAACAAATAGCAAGTGCCACCTTTGTAAAGAAGCAGATGAAACCGTGGACCACCTAATCAGCTGTTGTAAAAAGATCGCACAGACTGACTACAAACAAAGGCATGACAAGGTAGCAGGGATGATACACTCAAACATCTGCAAAAAATACAAGCTACCTGTAGCCAAAAATTGGTGGGACCATAAAATTGAAAAAGTTGAAGAAAATGAAGATGTAAAAAATATTATGGGACTTCCAACTGCAAACAAACATCTGCCACACAATACACCAGATATAACTGTAGTTGAGAAGAAAGAAAAACAAGTCAAAATAATCGACATAGCAATACCACCAGGGGATAGCAGAATAGAAGAAAATGAAATAGAAAAAATAACAGAATACAAAGATCTACAAATTGAAATTGAAAGGCTGTGGCAGGAAAAGACCAAAATAATCCCAGTGGTAATTGGCACCCTAGGTGCAATTCCAAAAGACCTTGAAGAGGACCTCAACACCATAGGGGCCACAGAAATCACCATCAGCCAATTACAAAAAAGCAACTTTACCAACTTTACAGCCTATATTCTGCAACGATATCTATAACAACAGCAACAACATTGACAATAAAATTCTGGCATCCCAGGTCCTTGGGAAGGACTCGATGTCTGGATAAAACAAACCAGTCAATAACACCTGTCTGACTGTGTAAATAAATAATAATATCGTGTATAAGTTGCTGTGATGATCCACTGGAACTTTTGTAAGAATTACAAATTGCCAGCAAGAAAGAATTGGTGGAATCATCCAATTGAGAAGGTCACAGAAAATGAGGAAGCAAAAATCCTTTGGGATTTTCGAATACAAACTGATAGGTATTTAGAGCATAATACACCAGATCTGACAGTCATAGAGAAGAATCGGGTTCTGATAATTGATATTGCAATCCCAGGAGATAGACGAGTTGGTGGAAAACAACTGGAGAAATCAACTAAATACAAGGATCTTCAGATTGAAATTGAGTGGCTCTGGAAAACGAAAACAGTAGTGGTGCCCTTGGTGCAGTACCAAAAGAACTTGAACACCATCTCGACACCCTGGACATCGATAAAATTACAACACATCAGCTACAGAAGGCCACACTACTCGGGATAGCATGAATACTACGATGCCATCTTTAATTTTTCTTTAGTTATCCTAGACCCTTGAAAAGGGCCCGATAATTAAAGTACCAAATCCAGTCAATAACATCTGGTAGACTGTAAAAAGTATAATAACAATAACAACAACAATACATCTGGTAGGCTGTGTGTAGAGATAGCATAATAATAAGAATAGAAAGCTTAGCAGCAGAAATAAAGCTTCATAGGAACAGCAGAAGCAAAAAATAAAAGCCATCCACCTGAGCGCAGATCAGTCTAAGCCAAATGCCTGTTTTTTAAAAGTCAGTGTGGTGTAGTGGTTAGAGTGTTGGACCAGGACTGGAGAGACCAAGTTCAAATTCCCGTTCAGCCCTGAAATGTCCCAGGTCCAATCCCTGGCATCAGGGGCATTGCTAGGGGAGAGGGGGCCCATGTGCGTCCCTCTCCAGACCCGTGAGTTGAGGGAGATAATGAAGAAAATAGGGAGGGGTGGAGTTGGGGGGCCCTCATGAGCTGGAGGACCAGCGTTCTTTAAACCCATCTGCTCAATTATAGCTACACCCCTGCCTGGCAGCATTTCCAGTTAGGGTGGAGAAAGACTCCTGCCTGAAACTTTGAGGAGACACTGCCAGTCAATGTAGACAATCCTGAGCTAGATGGATCAAGGGCCTGGCTCAGCAGAAGTCAATTTCTGATGTTCCGCTGCACTACCTTCTGGGACCTATCTTCTCGGAATGACCAAATCCAGGTGAACGTAGGGACCCGCCTGTCCCATCATTGAAAGATGGTTCAGCGCAACACCATGGCTGATGGTTTCAAAGGCTACTTAGAAGTCCAGGAGAATCAACAGGGTCACCTCCTGCTATCCATCTCCCAACACAAGGGTTGGGAGATGGATCACCCATCCACATCACCCATCCACAAGGGTGACTAAGGCAGTCCCAGTCCCAAAGCATCAAGGAAAATCTGAAGCAGAGTAGAAACACTCAAAAAAAACCTTGCCCAAGGATGGGACATTAAATACAAGAGAATCGTTATTTACATCTGAGGGGTCAAGAGATGATTGTTTTAATAAGGGGCATGCTAGTTCAAGAAATATGTCCCACTCTAAGTGCCATTAACTCCCTTGATTACCCAGACACTCACTTAGTGCCTTAATTAGCCAGAACGGGCAAGAATCCAGCACACACCTGGTTGGCTGCAGTTCTCTGAGAATCCGGTCCTGCTGGTTGAGCAAACTGAAAAAGTATCAATCAAAACCAACTAAGAGGAAGCCATAGACACCTCTGGCACCGTCAATGCACAATGGAGTCCAGGCTGGAGTGAATACGAGTGATTTTATCTGCACAGTGCTTTTCAAATTGGTCACAGCAGGCTTTGGAGGGCTTTATTATCTCCTTAGAACTCAGTTGCAAAAGGTCCTTTGCCACCCACAACCAATCTGCTCACACACATGGGACAAATGACCCATGGTGGCAGAATATGAAGACTCCTTTGCTATTGTCACCAACAGAGTAAAGTGTGCTGTCGAGTCAGTGTCGACTCGTGATGTCCACAGAGCCCTGTGGTTGTCTTTGGTAGAATACAGGAGGGGTTTACCACTGCCATCTCCCACGCAGTCTGAGATGATGCCTTTCAGCATCTTCCTATATCGCTGCTGCCCAATATAGGTGTTTCCCATAGTCTGGGAAACATATCAGCGGGGATTTGAACCGGCAACCTCTGTCTTTCTAGTCAAGACATTTCCCCGCTGCACCATAAGGAGGCTTCACCATCAGGGTATAGGCTCTCAAGTGAGTCCCAGTCTGTAAAGCAATTCACATGGGCAGGCAAAACCGGGCTAAGGAAGCCCAGCCAATTCTGCCTGCATGTGTGTACTGCTGGGATCGTGCCCGATCCCAGCGGTGCCTTGGCGGCAAACCCACCTCCTAACCCCCGTTTTACTGATCATCTGCCAACCCCAGCTGGGGCTTGCAGACTGCAGGGTTCCTGGTTGGCTTCAGGGAAGGGGGATCCCCAAAATACACTACAACTTGCATGGTGAATTATGGGAGTTCCGGGGAGCGGGGCAAAGCAGGACTGCACGTCCCAGGACTGCAACCCTTGGAGATACTGTCAGAAGCCAGCAATCATCTGGGCGGCTGATCCAACTGCCCAGAAACAAGAAGAAGATGGTCTGCAGGGGAGGTAAGCTTTTTGAGGCCCCCTCCTCGCCCCTTCGAGCCCTTCTCACGGATCATGAGAAAGGGCTCTGTGTTTCATCAGATCCACCATGAGTTGTGAAGGTACCGTTCTTAGTAAAACAGAGTGCTGCCACCATGTGCATCTAGGTTGCAAATGTGTTTGAGCTTAAGGTTGGAAGAACCGCAATTGCTCCCAAGTGAGATTCAGAAAGAATTTCAGTGTTCCTCCCAAGGAGAAATGTCAGAGAATTTCCTCAGCGAGTTTATAGAACCCTAACTGTGTAGAGTTGGAAGGCACTACACCACACTGACTTTTTAAAACAATCTCAATTCCATGCTTGGAATTATTAGGAAGGGGACTGAAAAGAAAACTGGGCAGCCACATTTGGAGTACTGTGTACAGTTCTGGTTTACCATGCTTCAGAAAGGACATTATAGAACTGGAGAAGGTGCAGAAGAGGGCAACCAAGATCATCAGCGGCCCAGAGTACCTTCCTTACAAGGCTAGGCTACAAAACCTGGGGCCTTTCAGTTTAGAAAAAAGACGACTGAGCGGGGATATGAGAGAACATGGTGTGGAGAGAGAGAGAGAACTTTTTCTCCCTCTCTCATAACACTAGAACCAGGGGCCATCCCATGAAACTGATTGCCAAGAAAGGAAGTACTTTTCACACATGAACAAGCTCCCCGCTTCTGACTTTGTTTGGGGGGCTATTCTCAGGATCAGCCAAACTTGGGCTAGGAGAGCCTAGCCTGATTTTGGCGGATTGTGTAATCCACCAGGCTCACAGGCGAGCCCGGTGGCTTACAAGCGGATAGCCTGGGTTTTTAGCCCTCCCCAAAGCCCGGGTTTGCGGAGTGAGCCTCCGCAAACCCGGGCTTTCCGATCGTGAGTAGCCACGGTGCAGCTCCGCACTGCGGCTACTCACGAGGAGACCTCTGGAGGGGAGGCGAAAAGCTGCCTCTCAGCTACAGGGGTCTCCCCAGTATGCCCTGCGCGCTTGCGCGGGGCATACTGGAGCTTCTGGGGACCACATGGCCGCCGAGCTCCCCAGCCCCCGCTGGCTCCATCACGGAGCCGGCAATCATGTTGGCGGCCGATCCAGCTGTGCAGGGCTCCCTCCCTGCTCATGTGCGAGAAGAGTGGGCTTAGCCCGCTCTCCCCACTCACCCCACCAAATCAGGTCTCACTGATCGTGAGACTCGTCTCTTTATCTAACACACAATAGCAAAACAGGAGGGCAAATGTGACTCCTAAAACTGGGTAGGACTTCTCTTCTGTCCAGTTGAGCATCATCTGAACTGCCCATTTTATGGGAGGCAAGGGGGAAAGGACAAGTAGTTTGCCACCCCACCTGCCCTCAACTCCGTTTCAGAAATCTAAGATTACCCACCCATAAATGCCACCATTGGCCCTATTCTATTACTTCCTCACCTCCCTCTTTGCTTCTCTCACCCTGAATTTTGGTGTGCGATTATTAGTTCTTCAGCCAGATGAACAGGCCCAGTCAAATGCAGAATGATTGGCAGGCAGGCTGATAACAGCCAGGTTTGATCTCTTTCCTCTCCCTGTGCTCTCGCCCCGTCCCGGTCGATGTACAAGGACTCAGGCAGTGCCCGGATAATGATACTTCTCCTCCCGGCTGGCTCCCCTCCTTGCCCGCATGGATACGAGTGTGTGTGTAGCCATGTGTAGCTCTGTTAACACTACATTACAAAAACCAATCCCAGGAGCCTGTTCCGGCTCCACACCTCGCTGGCTCCAGCGCTGCTTCATGTTGATTTGCATTTGTGCAGTTTGTGTAAACAAGGCAGTTAGCAGAATATAAATAATCATAACCAGGAAGGAAGGTCAGCACCTTGGCCCTGGGGAAACCACCCGTTTCCCCCTTTCGCTGCGGCTGCAGCCTGTGGGAGAGGCAACCTCTCTTCCTGCTCTAGTGGGAATAAAAACCACTTCTCCATGCCCAAAACACTGGTGATTTGTGATCCCCATTTCCCCGAGCAGCAGGAAGCTCTAAGGGGAGCATTTCCCAGCTTTTAGCTTCCCCTGGAGAAGAGATGGCTGGAGGTTTATGATGCATTTTGGAATGTTTGGTGCATTCCTGAAACCGAAAAGTCGAGCAGAAAGCACACTCCTGCATGTCAGCAGCAGGTTCTCAGGTCAGGGGTGCTCCTTCCCTGTGGCGAGGTGAGATGGTCACCTCCAGCAGCCGGTTATTGAGAGGCAAGATGCCTCTACAAGATGCCTCTGCTGCTGGCTGCCGCTGCTTTAAAAAAGGAGATGGGGCAGGATTTGGCACACTGCCCAAGGTTGGCTCCAGGCTGGGGCCCAGAAAAGTAGCTGCCCCCACCCACCCCCCATTTCCAAAATCTAATGAGGGACACAGCTTGCCCCCTCCCTGAATGCACTTTTCCCCTTCAATGCCCCCTCAGTTTGTTTTTAATGACACCACTAACCCTGGGTTGTAACCCGGGAGGAAACGTAGGCCACATCCGCACCTAACATGGAACCACATGTCCAATAGACCCGTGGTTCCACTCCCCACTCCCCTGCTCTCCCGTCTGAATTTGGACGTAATGAAGAGCACACAATGCTTCAGCGAGACTGCAGAGAGGAGGGGGAACTGGCAATGGGAGTGTCCTTCTTGACTGAAGGACAGTCCCAGCAACCAATGGCAACCCAAGAGAGGGAGGAGCTTCCTCCCTAAACTCTGATTGCCAAAAAGCAATCGTTTGGACGAAACGCTGGCATCGCAGAACTGGAGGTTCAGGTGGCAAAACTTACTACAAACCAAAGGTACAAATTAGAGTCTGGGAGGGAAACTGGATCCATTTTCCGTCCCAAATGCAGCTGCACAAATACGGATGATCACAGATTTCGACTGGAGGCACCATCAACTCCAGTTTCATGTGACATCAGAACAGCCCTGCGGGCACAGCCTCCTGTTTCCCAAAGTGGCCCACCAGATGCCTCTGAGAAGCCCACAGGCAAGAGGTAAGGGCATGTCCTCTCTCCTGCTCCTGCTCCCCAGATGCCTGGTATTTAGAGCGATCTTGCCTCTGAGGCTGGAGGTGGCCTAAAGCCATGGGAATAGTATGCCACTTCCAGTCTCAGTAGATAGTATATTGGGGACTCTCAGTCTTGTGGGGCCCTGGAGCAGTTTGCCTCCCTTTGCACCCCCAAATTGCAATCAGCCAGATCTTCAGCTCCATCTTCTCCATCCCACCTCCAGTGCACTTTTACTCTTTCACCCACAAACCACTTCGTGCGGCCTGGACCCCTCCCCTCAACAGGAAAGGGAGGATTTGTCACCTTCCAAACTAACACAGGGTTGCACAACTTTGGCCCTTCTGCAGGGATTGGACTACAGCTCCCACAATTCCCAGTCACAGTGCCCAAAGGGGATGATGGGAGTTGTAATCCAACAGTGGCAGGAGGGCTAAAGTGGTCCAGTCTTGCTCTAACGAGCTCCTCCATTCTCAGGATCACAGATTCTCAGTATATCACCCCTTTCAAAATGGTGAGTTCTCCTTTGTCACCTCCTACACTCTGATCAGGCATCACCTCAGGGTAAAACCACAGTTACAGTATAAGCCCATTCACCAGCAATCAGCCACCAATCTCACAACAGGATGCAGCTCTTCTGAAAAATTGAGGTGCTTTTTGACAATAAGAAAAATGGAGACAAAATGATAAAGACTGACAAGTTGGGAGAGAACTCTTGGAAAACAAATGAGCTGATTCTGAATGCTCGCTAAGAGAGCTTGTAATTATTGAGCAAATCCCGAAACGAGCAGATGGGAACATTCACCCAGTGTGTGTGTGTGTGTGTGTGTGTGTGTGTGTGTGTGTGTGTGTGTGTGTCCACAATGCACATGTGTGTTTTCTATTTCTATCTACCTACAAATCCACAATTGAGTGCAAGGGCTCCCAACTACATCATCCTCTGCCACAAGGGCCAAAGGTAATCATGCTGGAGGATGATGGGAGTTGGAGTCCAAACACAAATGGAAACCCACGTTTGGGAACAATGTTCCCTCAAACAGGAATTCCCAGGTGTTGTTGACTACAACTCCCATAATCCCCAGCCAAAGGCCATTGCAGCTGGGGATGCTGGAAGTTGTAGCAAACAACATCTGGTTATCCCTGTTAGAGGGAACAGTGGTTAGGAACTCCTGATTTAGTGGAACCATGAATGAAGCGTGCCTATCCCAAAACATCCATTATTGTTTGTTTGTTTGTATAAAGCAAAGCACTGGTTTATTGGTTTGTTTATTTATTTATTACATTTTATATCCCACTCTTTCTCCAAGGAGCCCAGAGCGATGTACTAAATACTTCAGTTTCTCCTCACAACAACCCTGTGAAATAGGTTAGGCTGAGAGAGTAGCGACTGCTCCAGAGTCACCCAGCAAGTATCATGGCTGAATGGGGATTTGAACTTGGGTCTCCCCGGTCCTAGTCCAGCACTCTAACCACTACACCATGCTGGCTCTACTGATAACATTGAATGAATGGATGAGCAACTGAAACCCTTTCGCACTCCCAATTTTCAGCAGAAATTCCAGCTCCAGAGAGGGTTTTTTCTTTTTCTTTTTGGCATGCCTCATTTGAGTAGGAAACTGTTGTGTGGTGGAACAACATCCACATGGATGCAATGTGCACAGTCCATATTTGCTCTTGCCATGGGCCTGAGTTATTTGCATGCCCTCTCTTCATTGAAGCTTCAGCCCTGGCTTGCCAAACAAGCTTCTGCCCAAGGGAAACATGCATTTCCCTCATGGGAACATGGGATTTTGGAACTGGCTGGGTCCTTGGAGGCCTTCTCGTCCAACCTCCTAGAGTAGGAGACTGCTACAGCATCCTTGACAGATGCCTCTCCAGCCTCTGCCTGAAAATGTTTTGAGGAGGAAAGCCCACAACTGTGTGAAAGGGACTGCCCCACTGTTGTACAGCTCTTAAAGTTGGGAAATGTTACCTAATGCCCAGCCTAACCCAATTTCCCTTTAGGAGTGTGGTGTTTTTGGTTCATCCATTCCTTGATCCAGGCCAGCTTTTGAATGGGGCTTGAGTTGCATGTATTCCAGTCTGGGAGTAGAGTCTGGGCTAACAAGCAGCCAGCAGCAAGAGCACGGAGAAGCAGTCTGCACTTGCCTCTCTGGACATCATATCTATTCCACTAAACTATTAATATTCCTGATTCTGCTGCCTTCTCCTTGCATGCCACAACTCTTTCCCTTGGATTCTACATGGAGCAACAGAGAAGAAGTCCACTCCCTCTTCTGTGTGATGGTCCTTCACATATCTGAGAACAGCTTCCTCATCTCCCCTGAGTCTTCACTTCTCCAGGCTAAACATACCCAGCTCCCTTAACAGCTCCTCAGAACTGTCCAGATTCTTTTCTGTTTTTGCTGCGCTCCTCTGAACCCATCCCAGTACATCAATATCCTTCTTAAAATGCATGGCTCTGAACTTGACACAGTATTCCAAGTATGGTCTGATCCGGAGAGAATAGAGTGGAATCATTACTTTCCATGATCTGGACAGTCGGTCTTGGTTAATGGAGTCTAAGACTGTGTTCGCCTTTTCTGCAGTAGCGTCGCACTGGTGTGCTGACCCATGTACAGTCTGTGGCCACTAAGACACCTAGATCCCTTTCATATGTACTGCTGACAAGCTAGGCCTCCCCCATCTTAGATGTGTGCATTTGATTTTTCCTACCTAAATACTGGACTTCTGTTTCTCTCTGTTGAACTTCATTTGGTCAACTTTGGCCCATACTGCAGCCTGTCCAGATTGGATTGAATCTTGATTCTATGTTGGGTCTCCTATATTTTTACAAGATTCACATAATCAAAAACTGTGTTCTACCCGGGTTTGGGAGCTGTGTGTGCTCCCAGTATTCAGGTGTGTGGAAGCAAAATAAGAGGAAAACCTGGGTAGAAGTGATTGTGTGGAAGCAAGGTAAGAGGAAAGCCTGGGTAGCTTTGCCTCCTCCCTTGCTTCCACACAATCACTTCTACCCAGGTTTCCCTCCTACCTTGCTTCCAGACAACCAAAAATTGGGAGCAAATAGAGCTCCCAAACCTGGGTAGAACACAGTTTTTGATTGTGTGAATGACCTCTCTGTATCAGACAGCTTCACCTACGCCTTAAGCTTCAAATAGCAATCTTCCACTGAAGTCAAGGAAGTACCACCTCAATGTTACCAGCAGTAGTACCAACAGCCAACATTGTCCTGCCTCCCTTTGAGTCCGTTCAGCATTTTCAGGGGGGCAGGAATCAAGTGTATCATCACTAATTGAGGATAAAGATTTCAGCTGAGATTTTCATTCTCCATTATTAGCTCTGCTGTGAAAAAGCAGAATAGAAGCCCTTGTTACACTGTCAGCAACTGTGGTATTATTATTTATTGCTTATGGTATAAATTATGACTTGCTTCCAATGTTGGTGGAACTTTTACCATCTGTAGTTTCCCCCCAGAAAGTGCTGCTGTTGCCTAAAACAGACCTAAACGATCCTTAGGAAAACTAGCATAAAATGCAGCTAATTAACCAGTGTGGCTGCAGTGTAAGCGGTGTCGATCCTTGACGTCCACAAAATAGATGCACACAGCTCTTAAGGTCATGGTTAAAGTTAAGCAGGGCCTCCAAATCTAATCTATCACAGATATTTTCCATGGCTCTGCCTCTGTCCATGAAGGCCTCTATTTCATAGGAACATAGGAAGCTGCCTACTACTGAGTCAGACCATTGGTCCATCTAACTCAAGAGTATTGACCCAGACTGGCAGTGGCTTCTACAAGGTTGCAGGCAGGGGTCTCTCTCAGCCCTATCTTGGAGATGCCAGGGAGGGAATTTGGAAACTTCCTGCATGCAAGCAGGCAGGTGCTCTTCCCAGAGCGGCCCCATCTCTCGAGGGACATATCTTACAGTGCTCACACGTGTAGTCTCCCATTCAAATGCAAACCATGACAGACCCTGCTTAGCAAAGGGGACCATTCATGCTTGCTGCCACAAGACCGGATCTCCTCCCTCTTTGGGTAAAATGTCCCTAAGCTCTTCCAGGGTCCTTTGGGTCTGAACCTCAGGAGAGCTGTCATCCCTACAGGGACACACACAAGCCATCATTAAGGAAGGCATGAGGTTGGTGTCTGAGACCCTTTTGAAGCCAGAAACAGGAGGGAGGGAGGGAGGGAGAGGAAGGCACTGGAAGTGCCCAGTGTGAGAGTGAATTGTATTGATTTGTATCCCCATCCATGACTCCATGTACGACAAGATGAGGGGCCCTTTCTGATTCCAATCTGATTTGATAAGTGGAGGGAAGCAATGGTTTTTTATGGCCCTGGCGAACATAAAAATTGATTTTTCAAGCCTAATCATCTGCTGCAGCTGAACCCTGTCCAAGGCTCATTTTTATTTTATTTTTTAAAGTGCCATCCGTCAAAGGAGGGACTGAATATGAATGAAGCACGCGTGTGCACAGAAAGCGAAGCCCGAAAGTGTGGTTTTTCAGGAAGTGGCATGTCCTCACTCCCCTCACCATGCGTTGTAAGGCATTTATCATCTCTCAGTTGGAGAATGAGCCACCCCACCAGCTGCCTAACCCCCACCCGACACACACACACACACACACACACACACACACAGGCTAAAGGAAACCTATTGGTTGACTTTATTCATGCCTTCAGTGCCTCAGGGCTAGACTACTGTAATTTTATGGCACTTTCCTAGGAGACCATTTTGGGGTGGGTTTGACTTCAGCAAATGATGTTACCTCATGGCCACTGGGAGGAACAGGCACAGGGCCAGCCCGAGGTGTTTTTGGCACCTGAGGCAAAATTTAACTTTGGTGCCTACTCCCCACCCCCCGCCGCCCAAAAGAGTGAAGGCCTGGCTTTAACGTGAGCCACACCGGCTGCTCATTCACTGAGTTGAATGACCAGCCCACATGGATGACCAGCAAATGACTTGCCCATGCTGGTTTGAGGATACAGTGGGAGAGAGTTCCCCTGCCTATGATTGGGGGGGTTGTTTCTAACTCTTTAGAGAGGAAAAGATGCAACTGTGAGTTTGGAAATCCAGCCTGGCGCCATTTCGTTTTGGGTCTACGTGCTGCGCCAGGCAATTCTAATTAAAGAGAGGGCGTGCCCCGTATGAGACCAGTTTTTTATTGGGGGCTGAGGTGCAATGAGCAAAAAAGAGTGTTGATTTGGGGCTGCAGGATGTGCAGGACCATTGGGGAGCAGGGTGTAGGATGACATCTTACATTCTTACCCCACTGGGCAGTTCTTCAGGGGGGCAATGAATGAAGAGAGCAAGAATAATGGGCAGTGGTATATTCCAGTACTCTTTATGCACCTGACAAGAACTGGTGCCATAAGTGACTGCCTAGGCCTGCCTAGTGAACAGGCCGCCCCAAACATCATAAGCCACCCTCTTCCACCTCTGTCTGACTGATGGCAAAAATGCCCCTCCCTGTTTTCCTCCCCGGGGGCATTTCAGGTCAGCCTAAATAAATAAAGCCCTATTGAATGCCTTTTAAGCCACAGCTTTTCTGTGAGTACAACCAGATTCATTGCCAGTCTAAACATTTTATTAAACATCCTTTCATTTTTGGTTTGTTTTTAAAAGGAAATGATTACAGTTAGTTAGTAAATTATGAAAGTCATTAGAGGGCAGGCTATTGAAGAATACATGAATGTAGCAGAAAGCATGCATCAATGAACTTTGTTTGTGGTTTATATCCTGCTCTACCCAACAATGCTGCAAGCATCCCTCCACAAAAAAGTAATATTCTTGTCCCCAAGGGACTTGCAATCTAAAGAAGCAGTTTGAAGTAGAAACATAGGAAGCTGCCATATACTGAGTCAGGCCATTGGTCCATCTAGCTCAATATTGTCTTCACAGACTGGCAGCAGCTGCTCCAAGGTTGCAGTCAGGAGTATCTCTCAGCCCTATCTTGGAGATGCTGCCAGGGAGGGAACTGGGAACCTTCTGCCCTTCCCAGAGAGGCCCTATCTCCTAAGGGGAACATCTTACAGTAAGTCTCCCATTCATATGCAACCAGGGTGGACCCTGCTGAGCTAAGGGGACAAAGTCATGTTTGTGAGCACCAGACCAGCTCTCCTCCCCATCTCGAAAACCCAGCAAACAAAACTTTCGGGCAAACTTTTATCTGCTCAGAATGTCTGGAGGCAATGACTTTTGATTCCTGACGCAGCTGAGCATTCTGAGCGGGGCAAATCAATATTCCAAACTGGCTGGTTCCGAACGTGGGCGACATCACGACTAGTGACCTAACTGCCTTTTCTCTTCAGCTGTCCAGGGCTGAGCTGGGCAATGGGATGGAGGGCAGTGGAGAGGCTGGCTGGGCCGTGGTCCAAGTTGCCGTGCTACCATTGTGCTTTCCCATCAAACCACTTCTGGCTCCAGCCCGCCCAGTAGCTCAGCTTGGATGCTAAAAGCCACCACCGATCTGGCACCGAATGGAGCCTCCGTCAGCTGCTAACACTGGCCAGCAACCCCCATTTAGCATCTTCATAAATATTCATCCTGCACAGCCAGGGCAAAGGGATTGTTTGTTTGTGTGTGAGAGAGCGAGAGAGCACACTCATTTCCATTTCAGCATGACATCAACAACGAGAGAGAGAGAGAGAGAGAGAGAGAGAGAGAGAGAGAGAGAGAGATTTAGCAACCATTTCAGCAGGAGCTTCAGCTTTTTGTGGCGGCAAGAAAGAATCTTGCAGAGCCAAGATGCAGGAGGGAGACCAAGATGGACTTGCTCGATTCCCTGACCAAACAAAGCTATTCCCCTTCAGCACCCAGATGTTCTGGGCCCGCATCAGGTGGTTTTCAAAGTGATGGATGGTCTGCTTGTTAAAACTCAATACATTCATGTTCCTTTGTTTTTAATTTGGTCATTGAGGTGAGACAAGAACACAGTCTTGGGTCTCTGACTGGGGCTTTTTTCTTTTTTCTCTTTTTTGGCTAGAATAATATATAATTGAAATGCAAAGCTGTAGCCTATGCAGTGTGAAGCCCAAGAAACAAGGTTGTGTGTGTGTGTGTGTGTGTGTGTGTGTGTGAGGGGTGGTGGTGGAAAGGGGTGTAAAAGGAGCTTAGACAAATCCACGGAGGACAGGTCTATCAATGGTTACTAGTCTGGTGGCTATAGGCCACCTCCAGCCAAAAGAAAGGAAAGGAAAGATTGTGCTATCGAGTCTGTGTCAACTCCTGGCGGCCACAGAGCCATGTTTCCCATTGCCTTCTTCCCGTGCAGTATGAGATGATGCTTTTGCCGTTGTCACTGAAGTGAGCATCCACCTCACATGATTCGCATGATAATTACTGGGGCAGGAGACGGCCGCTACCCTAGTTTGGGAACTAAGTAAGCACACTCCGGTTTCCTGCTGGTGTGCGAGGGAATAACAAGAGTGGAGGTGACATCCGTGTCTGTGTGGCACAGGCTGGAGGGCTCCCTCATACCCAGGTTCTGAAGGGGGCAGGAAGAAATGTTCTCTGACACAGTGGCCATGTAACAGACAACCCCTGTTAGCACAGCCCTCAAAATAGGGTAGGGGGATCCCCTACCCTAATAATCACTATGCGAAACCCCCCAGCACCACTTCAAACCGCCAATCGGTTTGAGGTTCTGCCGAACCGGGCTGAAAAGGTTAGTTGGACTGCGGAACCGTCTAGATTTGGGCCGGACCTCAAACTGTGGTCTGTGCATACCTTTATCCAAAACTGCACAGTTGATTCCCGGGGGATCCACCACGTGATTTTACACAGATTAATTATTACTAGTTTTTATATTCCACTTTTCAACCCCCCAAAAAGAAAAGATCCACAAAGAAATTAACATAGGAAAAAGAATAAGCACATGTTCTCCTGTCCCAAAGGGGCCCACAATCTAAAAATAAGCAAAAGGGAGACTTTGCACCAGCCAATGAGAGGGCCACTGTGCTGGGGAAAATAGAGACATTGGTTCGGTTGCCCTCCCTCTGCTAAATACAAAAAAGCCTCTTTGCCTGTTAGCAAGAATCCTGTAGCAGATTTGATTCAGTTAAAAAGGATCTCAGGTAGTATTTCTGTGAGAGATTTCTGCTGCACAGCTTGGAGCGCTGCTGCCGGTCAGAGAAGCCAGCACTCGGCTAGATGGCTCACTGGTTAGACTCTGTATCAAGCAGCTTCGCGTGTTAACATTTTATGGAATAGCAAATCCCAGTAGGAGACACGAATCCCACCTTGCCCTGTTTGCACCTTCTGCAAACACCATTGCTCAAAGTAATTTAGGGGTGTGCAGAAAACCCTTTGAGAAGTTTCACAGGTCTTACAGCAACTCATTCCACTTCTCTCGGAAATTCTCCACGGTTTCTCCTTGGGAGGGATGCCAGTATTCACTGTGAATGTCACTTTTTAAACAATGTCAGTGTCAACCCTACTTCATCCCGTCTCACAGACAAGAACCCATGAAGTCTGCAAGACAGGGTTACAGCACCCTGGAGAGCTCCCCGTGGACAACTTGCTTGCAGAGATGGAATGAGGTCTTAAATCCCATCAGGTTCAGGCTCCCCATCCCTTCGTGGACAGCAGGGAAATTTCAAGGGCTAGTCCTCTGGCCTAGTGGCCTCCTCTGCTCCATCATGCTCCCCTCGGCTTGTTGCTGGTGTGCAGGCCTGAAGGAGCGTGAGGTACTTGGTCTAGGCCTGGGGAAGAGAGCTGGTCTTGTGGTAGCAAGCATGAATTTCTCCCTTTGCTAAGCAAGGTCTGCCTTGGTTTGCATATGGATTGAGTCTACATGTGAGTGCTGTAAGATACTCTCCATAGGGGATGGGGCCACAGCTCAGTGGTAGAGCATCTGCTTACATGCAGAAGGTCTCAGGTTCAATCCCTGGCAGCATCTCCAGATAGGACTGACTAGGAGAGACTTCTGCCTGGGAGAGCAGCTGCCAATCAATAAAGACAATAGTGAGCCAGATGGACAATGGCCCGATGGTAAAAAGCAGCTTCCTGTGTTCCAAGAGTGCTTGATCCAAGGTCTCTGGTTCTGAGGCCTCCTGGCTGGCAGAGGCAAGGTACCAGCCTGGTTTCAGGGTCCAGGCTTGGACTAGCTCTTCTGAACTGACTGCTTCCTCTTTCAGGGTTCAGACTGTGCTTTGGACAAAGCTGATGAAGCATTGTCTTGTGCCCTCCGGGGAAGCCAAGGAAAGCGTTGGGGGAGGGGCAGAATTCAGAGCTGCCATCGTCCTCAGAAGGAAGTGCTTTGGATGGTGACTGTAAATAAATTATTCCCTTATTGTACGGCATCCTTTGGGGCTATTCACATGAGCAGCCTGATCTGGGTAGGGCTGTGTGTGTGAAGCGCTGGGATCGAGGCCAATCCTAGCACTGCCTCCACCAGTAGCTGGAGTTCCTTACCCGGGCTTTTACCTGCTTTAAAGGGCATGAACGCTCCCTTTTCCCCAGGTTCAGGGTCATATGAATGCTTGGGCTGCACGCAGACCAAGCACATTGAAAAGTGGGCACCGAGAATGCCCAGCCCATGCAGGAATCACCCAAGGCACCAGCCAGGGCTGGTGACCCATGAAGGTGTGGCTCTTGCCCTTAAGCGTATGTAAAGGAACTGTCATCCTGGAACTAAGAAAGCAATCAATCTTCCTTTCAAAATAGAAAACAAAGCAATCTACTGAACTTGTTATTAATAAACATTACTTTTATTCAACTTTAAACTATAGTAAATTTGCCTATACCTACCACACCTACAACACCGCATTACCAGAACAGAAAACCTCTCTCTCTCTCTCTCTCTCTCTCTCTCTCTCTCCATACACACACACACACACACACACACACACACACACACACACGCGCGCCTTGAAATGGTGGCAGCAGAGTAAATATTATAAGCCACGCTTATTCTGCCTGGTTCCCAGGGGCCTCCCTGTTTGCAGTTGCATCTCCAGGCTTGGAGATTGCACTTTGGATATGCTCAGGAGCTGCGCCACAATGTGAGCTCTCAGTGGTGCATTTTGGGATTCCTGGAGGCTGGGACCATTTTCCTGGCCTCCAGTGATCTGCACTGCTCATGAGCAGCGTGTGAATGACGATCTCTGAAGAGGACAGCATCAATCGTCTGGGAGGAAGGTAGCTCCATCCCTGCTTTCCCTCCACCCACCCTCTCCGCCCTTCACGGTCGTGTGTATGACCTTTTTATTTATTTATTATTTACTTTTTATTTGTTGCAACTCAATCAAGCAGTTTGTTAGTGAAACTTCCCGTAGCCTTGGAATAATTGTTTTACTGGTGCTTCAGAACAAAGACGTTGTGTGGGGGGGGGGATATTGTAATGCGCTCCAGCCGATGGAACAGACATTCCTGCTTCAGCTGATCTAGGGTAAACAGCATGCCGCTCATGGGGGAAAGCAATATTTATGGCATGTGCATACAAACTTCACAAAGCATGGGGAGAGACAAAGCATTCCAATGGAGCTGATATTATGGCCTCAATAATTTCATCCTTGTCTGGGCTGGAGATGGCGTTCCAGCTGGCAGAGGTGAGCTTTTGGTGAAGAGTCTCCAACGTTGTTTTTTGTTTCGTCCCCCCCCCTTTCTGAACGAGCTTTCTCCTTGTTAATATTTGCATTATTCAAATCAAATAAAACAAGGTTAGAGGCTTCCCACTGGCTGCCTAAAATGTTCAGGATTGACTGATGAACTCTCAAGGAGACAGAGAGCAAAAACATGTCAAAGCTGCGTGGTAGCTCCTAGACAAGCTGGGAGGGAAGGAGGGCGTTTGGGGCAGGGAGCAAATAACTGGAGGGGAGCAGAATTGAGTAAAAGCCAGGAGACGTGCTGAGGGTTGCTAAAATGAGTGTGGGAAGAAAACAAGGACAAGCACATAGAATATGGTGGCAAATCTTCTAATAACATAAGGAGAACGCTACTGGGTTAGGCCAAGGGCCCAACCAGAATCCTGTTACCCACACGTCTCATCCATATTGTGGATTTCCCTGGGTTGCTGCCCAGGGCTGTATCCTTCATCCGCTGTATAGTTCAGGGGCAGAGGGGGAGGGAGAACGGTGGAAGCAGGAAGATTCAAGTATTTCCACCCACCCACTCCACACACATCTTCCTCCTGGTTTCCTTGTCTCCCATCCCTCATGGGGTGCTCAGCAGCAGAGCGAATGCAACACAGAAACATAGGCAGATGCCATATACTGAGTCAGACCACTGGTCCATCTAGCTCAGTATTGTCTATGCTGAATGGCAGCGACTCTTAAAGGAGAGTGAACCTGGGACTTTCTGATGCAAAGCAGATGCTCTTCCTAGCCATAAGGGAAATATCTTACAGAAGACAGAGCTAACAGGTAGTCACCCATTCAATGGGGAACCAAGGCAAACCCTGCAGAGTAAAGGAAACCATTCATGCTCGCTACCACAAGACCGGCAGTGACCTGTGTCCTTTGTACATCCTGCGGCACACCAGGTTTGTTTGTTTGTTTGTTTGTTTGTTTATCGAATTTGTTCACCGCTCCAAACCTTCATCTCTGGTGGTTAGCAATAGCATAAAGGGAGTTAAGATATATATAAAACTTTAAAAAAATTAACCATTTAAAAATCACCCACAAATTAGAACCTCAAAGTTTACTGAACTCTGCACCTCTTGTTTTATCCAAGTTCCAAGAATTTGGAAAAGGTGATACTGCTCAACTCATAATCCAACCGGGCATTATGAGCTGGAGAAATTTAGCATCCCCAACATTCAGGTTTACCACTACTTTGAAATGGAATACGGAAAGAGGGTGAGTGAGTGGATAGAGGATATGTCATAAATATTATGGGCAGATTTCAAGGACATAATTCTGACAGATATCTGTGACACTACCAAGAACCCGCAACGCTTCTGTCGGTTGGGGACAGAGGTTGATGTTTACTCACAGCTCTGGCTACAGGTATGATTCTTGTTTCACAGCAATATCCCCCACAGTGGGAGGGCGTGAGAGGGCAGCATTTGTTTGACTGCACCTGTCTCCACGGCGCTGGCCTCCTGAGAGAACCAGAGCGTCTGAAACACCATGGGTTTCAGAAGGATATTCTTCCAATAGGTTTCATGCCTCTCTAAATCACTCGGTGTGCCAAGGAATGGGCAGAGCAGGACAGGCTGATTCAGGAGGGCTTATTGATTTTGCTCTGCAGAGCTGTCCGGTGACGCTAGAAGAAATTACCTTGCGGCTGACCTGCTGCCTGATTGTGGCGGCTGAATGGAATGCGTGGGGAAGGGTGACAGTATTTTAGCAGGGTCAGGAATCCAAGCGGGATGAAGGCAGATATTGAGTGTCAGGGGTCCTGGTTTTTAAGTGGAATTATGCAGAATTTCACATCCAGGAGAGATAGGTACTGGGGCTAAATTCAATCCAAGGGCGGCTTATATCTTCAGAATTGATTTGGGGGTTTCATTCAGCAAAGCACTTAAGTCAGGCCAAAGTGCTTCCGCCCACTTTCCCCAGACCTTCACAACAGCCTCTGAAAAGACTATGATTCCCAAAAGACCTTGCAACTTTCCCATGACTGCAGGAAGACAAATTGAAATCTCCTTTCAGCAGTTCTTTGCAAGCAGATGCTGTGCCCCTGTGGCTGGGCCTGTCTTCTCCCTCTAAGTCAAGAAGTTGGGGTGGAGGTCTGAGAAAGTGGGCGTGGTTTGCCCCATTACACTGAATTGGATGGCGTTTCAATTCTGGTCAAGCTGGGCTGAACTCAGCTGGAGCGAATGGGAGTCATCTAGAGCAGGGATTCTCAACGTTGGGTCCCCAGATGTTATTGGACTTCAACTCCCATACTCCCCAGCCCCAGTGGCCTTTGGCTGGGGAATAGGGGAGTTGAAGTCCAACAACACCTGGGGACCCAACGTTGAGAATCCCTGATATAGAGAGCCAATGTGGTACTACTGAAGGATATACAAAGGCTGTTCTCATGAGCCTAGCCTAACCCTGGGCTAGGGCAGCCCAGCCTGGGTTAGGCGGCTTGTGTGCAGCACCAGGATCTGTGCAGATCCCAGCACTGCCCACCTGCCTGACCCAGCTTTTTACCTCAGCCTTTTATCGAGGTTAAAGGTGTGAGCATGCCCTTGACCCCAGCGCAAGTGGACACAGAGACAGACACCTAGAGTGCCTGCTGCATGGGGGCATACCCCAATGTACTGTGCTTGTCACATGGTGCATTGTGGGATATATGGAGGTCGGGACGCATTGTCCCGGCCTCTGGAGATCTGCTCTGCGTGCAGAAGTGCAGATTGTGTGGGATTGCGTTCCGCAACTCCCACCCCCGTTGAAGGATCGTCTGGGTGGAAGGCAGCCTTCCCCTGCCCGCCCACCCTCCCCATCCCCTAGTCATGTGCATTGGCTTAGCTATTTGCATGCCTGCTGATTTTCTTTAATATATGCAACTTTGTTTGTGTGTGGGGGGGGGGATACTACCTATGCCTTTCTCTGTCCTTTTATACGTATAATTAGCACAAACATGTGAAGGGTTGAAATATTGATGCTGCTTTTTGTTGTGTCTGCCTCACTGCTCAAGGATGTATGATGCACAAAGCTGATGTTAATGGAATAAGACCTTTGTTTCATCTGTCCTAATACAGTCTCCTACCACAGGCAATCACTCTCCAAGCTCTCAACAGAGGTCCTCCCAGCTCTGCTGCCTGAGAGATCGTTCTACCTGGAGATGGAACCTGAGACCTGCTGCATGCAAGAGTGAGGTTTTGGGAACTGAGCTGAAGGTAGGAAGCTGCCTTATGCTGAGTCAGACCATTGGTTCATCTAGCTCAATACTGTCTACACTGACTGGCAGCAGCTCTCCAAAGTTTCAGGCAGGACTCATTCCCAGCCCTGCCTGCAGATTCTTCCAGGGATTGAACCTGGGACCTTCTGCATGCCACAGAAGTGCTTTCACACTGAGGTATGAATGATGCTTCTGAATATATGCAGCTGCCTTCTACTGAGTCAGATCCTTGGTCCAGCAAGCTCAGGACTGTCTACACTGACTGGCAGTGGCTCTCCAGGGTTTCAGAAAAAGTGTCTAACCAGCATGGATTAGAGTGCTAGTCTGGGACCGAGGAGACCTGAATTCAAATCCCAGCATGACTCTCAGTGGGTGATTCTGGGTCAGTCTCAGCTCAACCTACCTCACAGGGTTGTTGTGAGGATAAACATAAACATGCACACCGCCTTGGGCTCCTTGGTGGTAGAGCAGGATATGAATGTAAAAATAAAATGAAAATGCAAAAGATGCCCTGGTTTGAACCTCAGGGCCTTTGAATGCATTGCATAGCATTCCACCACAGAAATATAACCCCTTCTGCTATCCTTATACAGCAGAGGCATAACTAGGGAAAACGGCTCCCGGGGCAAGCATTGAAATGGCGCCCCCCCCCCCCCCCGCGCCCCCAACATACTACATTATACTTAGGTTTTTCCTCACAAGCGCCCACCGCCGCCGCCAAGCCAGGCCACTGACTGGCCGCCAGGCGCCAGCAAAGCAATGGGGGGGGGGGGCGCGGGCAGCGCGGAAGGGACTGCTCGTGGGGGAGGGGGCGCCGACGCGCTCCCTTGACTGCTGCAGCGCTGCTGCACTGAGCAGGAAACATTTGTATTAACAAAAAAATTTTAAAAAAAATGTAAAAAATTTTTTTGTCAGGGCGGCGCCCCCCATGTGACCAAAAAAGATGGCGCCCGGGGCATGTGCCCCCCCCGCCCCCCCTATAGTTACGCCTCTGTTATACAGGGCTTACGCCTACTCCCACGCCAAGAGGAAAGTTCAAACTGAAACAATAAAAAAGAATCTGAGCAAACTTTGAACTTGCATTGTTCAATGAACAAATGTAGATTTATGGGTTGGGGGGGTGGGGGTTGATGCCTTTAGAAAGCAGCATGTTTAAAAGGGACTTTGAGATCCACCACAGAGATATTGACAGAAGGAAGAGGATACAGCTGGAGTTTGTCCCTTAATGGGATACTGCTGTGCAGTACTCACTCCCACTGATGGAGTCTTCTCTTAGAGGGGGGTCTTGATGTCCTTTCACTCCTGCTACTGGATTATGAGTGGCTTCCTTAGATGTGCTTCCATACTCCACCACTAACCTTCCACAGAAAAGTATAGAGGTTGTCATCAGGTTTCTGAAATGGGTTCCCCTTCTAGCATTGTAAATATTCGCCCCATTGCGTGATGCCTCCAAACGCCTCTCCCTCTGAATTTCTCTTGGATTTTGGAATTGCCAATTACCTGCTTTTATGTGTTTAGGAATAACCCCCTTTTTTAATTTCCATTTGTTTAATTGAGTGTCGCAAATGCCCAGTTGGACATGAGTGGTTTCATTTGGATCTTTTCCCAAGAACCCATGCAGGAGGAAGAAAAGTCTTGAGGGTCTGAGTTTTGGAGTAGAACTATATAGAATCTCAAATCCAGGACAGATGGATAAACTGCGGTCACCTCCCTTTATGGTGGAGTTGGGGGTCATAAAAGAGGGCCACAAAGGGGTTGAAACACATTACACATTTCCTGGGTACACATGCGCATTGACTGAAAGCTGAAAAATAAATATAATCAATCTTAATATGGTAGTACTGGCGGCAGGGGCGGGGTGGGGGGTAGCATTCTCTATCAAGGTCTTTTTTGCCTGAGTGCACAGAAAAGGGCTGGATTTCGGAAGAGCAAATCCTAGCAACCACCCTGGGACCTGGGGCATTTCAGCTACCCTTCACTTTTAAAAACTTCTATAATAGTAAAGGAAACACATGTGTTTTTCTCCTTATCTATCAAAACAGATTTTCAGATACCTAAGGGCACATGTGTAGGCCATGGAAGTATTGTCTGAACTGGCTCAGTGTCATTTTGATTGCATTTGGCTTCTCTTATTCCACAAACCATTAATTATTTTTTTAGATTGTGACCCCTATGGGAGGTGGGGGGTGGCAGTTTTTTTAAAAAATGCTATAAGCTGTTCTGAGCCGGTGGGATAAAGTGGGGCAGATTTAAACCATATATTAATACATGGCAATACTAAACATATGGGGGTTTCTTGTCCTCCAGATAGACAAGATAGAGTAGGGCAGTTCATTCAATCAACATTAGGCTAGAAGGTGCCTCCTACCTTAATGTTGATTGTGTGAATGACCCAGTTATGTGAAGATGTTTCTTTACCACTTCTAATCTGTAAAGGAAGTGCGGGGGGGGGGGAATCCTGTTTGGCCCCACCCAGCTGGCAAATCCTGCCCTGTCAGGAAATGGCTGAGTGAGCAGATTGGTGTGGCATCCAGGAAGAAGCCCCAAGGGATGAGCCACTTGCCTGCATAGTACAGGAATTGCTTCTCCCTTCAACCCTCCCCATAAGGGGAGGGCTGCTCTTCCTGCGTCCTCCCTCTAAAAGCATGGGGCATAGCAAATCACTCCCCAATGGGCCAAGCTGGACCAGAGTGCAAACTATGTGCAAGGACCCTGTGCTCAGTTAGGCACTAAAAGCAAATTCCTGGGCTTAGGAATTCAGAGGTACCCTGGCCATTAATCCTGTGTGTGGACCATGCCTGCCTTCCCCCAAGCACTTCCCCCCCTTCTACTTCCAGATGGGGGACCCCAAGGCTGCAGTCAAGTAAGAACCACAAGTTGTGGTGGAGAGCACCCTCCTGAGCTCTGTGCCGCATCCCACCAAAATCTAAATTAAACTATCAGTATTGGCTCCATCGTCTCCGCGGTTCAGATTGTTTCCACAGGGGCTTTATTTGACATTCTCTTTTAAAGTGGCATTTACATGGATTTACAGTGCTAACATGTAATCTTATTATTTTGAACAGTGATGTGTCCATGCGTGGGGGCTTTTTTTTTAACGAGAGAGAGAGATTGAGAGAGAGAGAGAGAGAGAGAGAGAGAGAGAGAGAGAGAGAGAGAGAGATTCATTTATTTTCAAGACTTGGTTTCCCAACCCGTTAATGAGGGATCTCTTTGTTTTTATTTCATGTCCATGGGAGGGAGCCTGTCGACTCTTCAAGGTTAGTCCCTGCTGCGTTTGTTAAATGCTGTGAGGAGCGCAACTTGGTAGGTTCAGCCAGTAATTGGCTGTCAAAGCAGGGGGCACTGTCCCGACAGCCTTCCCTTCTCCAGCACTCCTTTCGCCGCCTGTAATCATCAACGGCTCCTCTTCCATCTTCAGACTCGAGACCAGCTGAGCTTTTCTGAGGGATGCGTTGATATCAAACAGGCGTTTGGAGGGTTAGCTTTGCTTTAAAGCCAGCGGGCTCCTTCTCCAAGCCATGCAAAGTATGGGCAAATGAGGCAGGGGGAGTAGGGGAAGCAAGAGTTCGGAACCCCAAGCGACTTACTCGAACATTGGCTTTCCAGCCGTCATGAGCTGCCCGCAGCCACAGGGTGTGCACGTCTTTGTGCGTATTCGGCTCGGAGGTTAGCCTGGGCTTATTATAATTAAGGATGCCACAATAATCCAGCAGGCTCACTCTGGTAGCTCAGTGACAGAGTACCTGCTTTGCATGCAGAAGGTTCCAGGTTCAGTCCCTGACATCTCAGAATTCAGAATCTCAGGCAGCAAGAGTGGAGGAAGAGCCTTTCTTAAGACCTTGAAGAATGCTAGCCAGAGCCCATAGTACAGGAGGACCTTGTTTCTCACCTACCTCCATGAATGTCCAAAACTGTGATAACTGAAACATTGAGGACACCTACTGGGGCTATCCACACACGCAGGCAAAACCGGGCGAAGGAAGCCCAGCCCAATTTTGCTGGCAGGTGTAAAATGCGGGGAGCCACACGTCTTCCGGTGGCAGCATGGTGGCAGATCTGCTTAGGGAGCCCACTGCGATCATCTGCCGGGGAGGTAAGCATTTTCAGGCTTCCTCCCCTGCAGATCGGCGCCGTTTCTCACTGACCGTGACTCACTGACCATGTCTCACTGATGATCCACACTGAGAAAGACCTGGTCCCCTGAGAACATCTGCCAGTCAGTATAGATATTACCAGACAAATGGAGCAGTTGTCTCAGTCAATATAAGACAGCTTCATATGTTTGCATGATTTCCAGTGTGGATATTGTATAGGTCGACTAGCATGGACAATTATCACTTCTGTCCATTTCTCTCTTAGTTTTTACTGGGGGGGGGCATTGGCGGATGTGCGCCCTCACGAACAAGCTAACTGGCATTTCAGAATGGTGACATACAAACAATTGAATACAAAGGACTGAGTCTGCATTTGGATGCACATCTGATTGATGTCTGCAGTTCCTAAAAACAAAGATGTTCATGAGGCTGGGAATCAGGGCTATCCAAAACCAGACCCTGTCCCCACCCACCCTGCAACTAAGAAGAAATTTTGATGGAAAGTAAGAGGTGGGTTTCACACATCTCACTCTCAACAGGCCTTTAGATTAATATGCAAGCTTATTGTGTGTTTCAGTTAGGGATGTGTGTTCCATTGAAGCAAACAAACAGCATACACATTTGGATGCCTATTTAAATGTGCCTCTGCTTTAGGTCCAGAATTCCTAGTGCCAATTATACACTAGAGCAGTATTCAGAATATCCAGGCCCAGAATTGCCATGGATGAGCAGTGTTCCCTGTAACATGGATCCCAGATATTGTTGATGACAACTCCCAACATCTCCAGCTGCCATGGCCTTTGGCTGGGGATTATGGGCATTGTAGTCAAGAACACCTGGGAATCCCTGTTACAGGGAACACTGCTCTTGAGTCCCAAAGGACTCTTAGGGACATCTGTTCTCAGCTGTCCAGTTTTCTTGGACATCTGAAAACATGGACCAGAAAAGCAAAAGGGGAAAAAAATACCCCTCTGCATAAATAAAGAGATAAGTTTCACAAATCTCTACTTTTAACAAGGCCGTCAGGCACTTGGGGTCATGTAGTTCCTTTCAGATTTGATCCAGGCAAATCTTCAGGCCTCCATGGGATGAGAGAGTCTTTGCAGACATGGCAGGTTGCATTTGCAACTGGTTTGTCAGGAGAAGGCCTTGACACCACAGCTGGCCTGGACCATCTGTCCAAATCTTAACTGGGCTCCAGAGAACTAACACCATAGGCTCAGGAGTTCTCCGAGGCAGAAGTAAGCCTGATAGATGGTTTAGGGATGCCCGAGCTGATTGGCTGTCTTTGCTGATGATGGCTTCCTTTTTCTTCACATCTTGTGCTAAAGATTTTTCTAATTAACCACAGGTAATGTATTGCATATGGCCACAACATTTCCTTCTTTGCAGGGAATCTCTAACAGCTGCATTGTTTATCAATTCAATATGTTTACCACAGATGTTGCTGTCTGACACAATTAAGTTGTTAAGGATTGTCTCTTCCCACCCACTAGGCCCCTGTTGAACTCCTCTTCCACCCCACAACCAGATCACATTCAAATGGAGTCCCATTTGCACTTCCAAACCCATTCTTGGATCCTTTTTCATTTAGTAAAAAGTTCTGATTGGGGGTGGGGGTGTTTTCCTCACCATGAAATGACAAAGCCAGACAGAAATATAATATACCATTAACTCCCCCTAAAGCTTCATAAAGCGATTCTTCAGAAAAGATAGAACATAGGAAGCTGCCTTCTACTGAGTCAGACCATTGGTCTATCTAGCTCAATATTGTCTACCCAGACTGGCAGCAGCTTCTCCAAGGTTACAGGCAGGAGTCTCTCCCATATTCCTCTATAGAGATGACAGAGAGGGAACTTGGAACCTTCTGCATGTATGCATGCAAATGCTCTTCCCCTGAGCTATGGCCCCATCCCTGAAGGGGAATCTCTTACAGTGCTCACATGTAGTCTCCCATTCAAATGCAAACCAGGGCAGATCCTGCTTAGCAAAGGGAACAATTCATGCTTGTTACCACAAGACCAGCTACCCTCCCTCATGATGTTCAGCTAATACCTAGTCTTCCAACTCCTCAAAAACAATTTATTTTTCCTTTTTCTCTCCCTGCCCCCAGAATCTTCTTCTGTGACAAGTTGCCAACAAAGCAGATGGCTTTGGGAACCTGATCTGACTTTGGGACCCTGACCAGAGAAGATGTTCTGAAGAAAATGCCACTGGATTCATAATATACCCAACATTATGAGCTGGCCAACATTTTTACATCAAACCATTATGAATGTTAGCACCATCACTAGATGCCACTGTAGACTTCTCTGTTTCTTTGCAGAAGAAACGGAATCTACGCAGAATCACTCCCATTCTTTGCCCAAATTATGTACAACATCCCCATCCCCAAAGCCTTCTTTTCACGATTATATCAAGAATAGCAGCATCAAATTTTATGGCTGGAAGGGATCATGGAGATCCAATTCTGGTCCAGTTCCCTGCCTAGTTCAAGAAACTGCTACAATATTCCTTGCACATGGCCGCCCAGCCTCTGTTTGGAAATCTCCAGCAAAGGAGAGTCAGCCTCAGCAGGAGGCAGGCTGTTCCACTGTATAACATCTCTTACACTTAAGAAATTACTCCTCACGTCTAGCTTGCAGCTGCTTCCTTAGGAATGTGCTCCCTTTTGAACCTCAGGGCTCAGTTCTTGCACCCATTCTTTTTAACATCTACACGTTATCGAAATCAAAATAAATGAAATCAAATTGAATATGAAATTGAATAAATTGATGATAATGAAGAAGAAGAAGAAGAAGAAGAAGAAGAAGAAGAAGAAGAAGAAGAAGAAGAAGAAGAAGAAGAAGAAGAAGAAGAAGAAACAACCGCTAGGGCAGGTCAACTGTTGATTTGGGCTGAGATTCCATCAATATGCCAATGATTCTCGGTTGTATATTACCAGTTGTATATTGCGGTGTAGTGGTTAGAGTTCTGGACTAGGACTGAGGAGACCCGAGTTCAAATCCCCATTCAGCCATGAAACTAGCTGGGTGACTCTGGGCCAGTCACTTCTCTCTCAGCCTAAGCTATTTGACAGGGTTCTGTGAAAGAGCAACTCAAGTATGTAGTACACTGCTCTGGGCTCCTTGGAGGAAGAGCGGGACTACAAACAAAGGCATGACAAGGTAGCAGGGATGATACACTGGAACATCTGCAAAAAATACAAGCTACCTGTAGCCAAAAATTGGTGGGACCATATAATTGAAAAAGTTGAAGAAAATGAAGATATAAAAATACTATGGGACTTCTGACTACAAACAGACAAACATCTGCCATACAATACACCAGATATAACTGTAGTCGAGAAGAAAGAAAAACAAGTCAAAATAATCGACATAGCAATACCAGGGGATAGCAGAATAGAAGAAAAAGAAATAGAAAAAATCACCAAATACAAAGATCTACAAATTGAAATTGAAAGGCTGTGGCAGAAAAAGACCAAAATAATCCCAGTGGTAATTGGCCCCCTGGGTGCAGTTCCAGAAGACCTTGAAGAACACTTCAGCACCATAGGGGCCACAGAAATCACCATCAGCCAGTTACAAAAAGCAACTTTACCAACTTTACAGCCTATATTCTGCAACGATATCTATAACAACAGCAACAACATTGACCATAAAATTCAGCCATCCCAGGTCCTTGGGAAGGACTCGATGTCTGGATAAAACAAACCAGTCAATAACACCTGTCTGACTGTGTAAATAAATAATAATAATAATAATCCCAGGCCACTCCGGAGATGCTGTTTCTATGCTTGCCCAGTGTCTGGAGGCTGTTATGGTCTGGATGGGCCAAAACAAGCTCAGACTTAATCCCTCCAAGACTGAGTCGCTTTTGCTTACTTCTCGACCTGGCCAATTTTTGTGGATTGGGCAGTATATCAAATCTCTTAATACATTCATCATGGGGTGGGCATGCATGAATTTAATTATAAAATGGCCATACTTTTAAGTACCTAGCAACTACCCAAACACATTTGTGAGAAAAACATTATTCTTCAGTCCCTCTCAAGTCCAATGACATCGAAAATATACATGCTTCCCGCACTCACCTCCATCCCCCAGAACTATTGAGCTGGATGGTAAAGTATTATTTTGAGCCATGTCAATATGGCACAATGCATACAGGAGAAGATGATTTACCATGGGCATAATTAAACCTCGAATCTCCCTCTGCTCTTCATCCAGCTGCATTTCTCTGCAGCAGCCTGGATGGAAAAATGTCATCGCTTCCACTTGTGTTGTGGTTGTGTTAATTTATTTCCCACACCTCACATTTCTGGAATGAGTGGCATTATTTATGGCGTGTCAGCAAAGCATTTTATGTTTATGGGGTGCTATGAATTACCCTAATGGCTTTTTTGTGGCAATTTAATCTGCCTCCACTATGAGCCATTTTACAATGACAATTAAATTATTATTATTTGTATTAATTTTTTTTAGAAATAACACCTAATAACATTTGTAATATTTATCAATGTAGCCAAAGTTTCACTGTGTTGCATCTTTAGCCATAAATTTTTCAATGTACTGTTCAGCAATTCTTTGCTATAAACTCTCAACATTCTTAATTAACTCCCACAGTAAATTTAAGAGGCAAACCCCTTGCTCATTCTCACTCTTCAGAAAGAAATGCCATTTGAAGAGTGGGTTTATTGCATGCAAACTCTTATGCCAATGCTTAATATTTAAAGAGTCTTCAATTTGATGCATGGATCCAACAGCTCTAGAACAGGGAATAAAAACTCTTCCCAGACGTGAGGGGGAATGCATTGTAACATTCTCACGTCCCGACCTCAGGATGGGGCAAACTTTTTAATTTCTATCGGTCAGCAGCTAAAGGGGGGAAATGATCAAAAAAGTGTCAAGCAAGTTAATTTACACGCCATTAAATTAATTTTAATGCTAGCCTGCTGAGTAGCTAATTTTCAAAGCGAAGGATCTTCGCTGTTTCAACACACTTCTTTATCAAAATACCCAATAGGTGGCATCTTCTTGTGTGCGCCCCCCCCCCGCCCACTTAGTAGTCGGAGGGAGAAATTTAAACCCTGTCCAAATGAATCTTTTGGTGGAGTTTAAATTGCTTTGAATGTTTTCCTTCCCACAATGTGATGGCAAAACAAGGTTCTCAAGTTCCTTCTGAAAAAGGAGAAAATATGTATCGCCATTACAGAAGTGGTGTTCTCTTGGTGTGCTTTCCGTGTTGGCTGCCAGATTTTGAGAAAGCAGTTATTATAGCCTAGTAATCCAATTGTTAAGCTTTTGTCAATGCGTAGCAGAGCTTGTCCTTCTGGGATCAGAAATATGGGGGCTTGGAATACTTGCCTCAACTACAAGAGAGCACAATGACCCCCAAATTCTTCTCCTGTTAAGATAGTAACAGGGCTGTGCAAGTTCAGATTGGGGAGATCAGAAATGCTCTGAAATGGGCCACATTGAACCATACTGGAGAATATTTGGTTACCAGGGTTTCACAGTGAGTGTCCCTGCTACTTTAAAACAACAACAACCCAGTTTCAAGTTTGGTTGAGAAAATCCCCAATACTAACATTGTGAAAGGTCCAAAGGACCCTGAACCAGCATTTGTGGGATTGGATTAGATTGGGTCAGACCCAATCTTGAAATTATAGATCATGCACAGCCCTAGATATTAACTTGGCCTAGAGAAGAATTTCTCTTCAGTCACCAAACCACCCAGCCCACTTTTCTCCTCTCTCCCTCCTGCCATATTTACTGCTATTTCTGGTAGCAGTGGAGAGAGAAAAGAATGGGAGATCTCCCCCTTCCCGCAATCCGCTGGTGCCTGAAACATTGCTGGATAGGGGAGGGAAAGGGTTTCCTGCCCTTTCCTTGCCACCCTGGATGAGTGTCAGCCCCATTAATGCTAGTTCCTGATTGGGGCAGGAGAAGTCACTCAGCTTATTTCTGATCCTATCCAACACCAGTGAACTTGCACAATGCACATTTTCAGTTTTCGGCTGATAATGCACAATGTTTGTGTTAGTTTTGCCATGCTGGGAAAGTTAATTAGCAATGGACTCATAATAAGAACTAGCTGACCGGGCAAAGAGCATCTGTGCCCCTAGTTCTCCACCACCTAGTCCTGCCAGCTGCTGCCTCATGCCTCCTCTGTGCCTGGGCTCCCCCCAAAGTCTGGAACTCTCACGAGTGGTGCCGCCACTCTCATGAGAGTTCCAGCACATCCCAAATGGCACGTCTATGAGATTTAATTATATGGATACCCACTGATATTACTATTCCTTTTTTGTTGGGAATCAGGCACCCTTACCCTGAAAGAAGACTCTCAGTTCATTGGTGGTAAATAAAATTAATGATACACTCATCAGACTAGGCTGGCGAGGCAGGTAGCTGTTGCTGGTGCATGCTCAAAAACTGGTTGATTGAACCCGTTGCTCAGTCCTTTAAAATACCATGATTTTTATTTGTAATTGGTTCAGAATAAGCTGAGCTACTGTCTGATTTTGGGGGGAAATTGCTTTATTTGCCTAGCCCATTTATTAACTGATTCACCCATAACTTTTTCATATTGTTTGGAATCAATGGCATGGAAAAGGGCTTTTTCAGTTCTGGCACCCAAAATATGGAACTCCCTACTACATGATACCCATTTGGCCCCCTTCCTAATGGCACTGAAGTGTTTAATTCTTTGGGGTTTGCCTTGCTTTGGGCTTGGCTTGATTGTCTCCCCCAACCTCTGCCCTTCTGTGTGTATTTGTGTGCTTTTCCTGATACTTTGAGGCTGGTTCTCAGTTTTATTATTAATGTGGTTTATTTTTATTGGATAGTTGTGCGTTTGTTGTTGTTTCAAAAAAGGTAAGCCACCTTGGGGAGCTGTCTTAGCATTAAGAATGTGCAGAAGGAAGCCAGGTACTCCCTCCCCCAATTTTTGAAAAGCTGAAAACTAATCGTTAATCCAATCAAAGATCATTTAGGACCCGAAAATAGCTGGCATTGCTTCCTGCCCAGTAATAAAAATACAGTTAAAGTAACAATCAGCAGAGATCTGAAACAATGCAACACTTATTTAGAAAGCTTGTCTTTTAAACAAAAAAGGAGCCTTCGTGGGCTTTGTTCTCTTTTTCATCTCAGTTTTGTTCAACCTTCAGAAGGGTGAAAATTACCAGGAGAGGACGTTCAGCCTCGGGCTGATTCATCAGATGAACTCCTTGAAAACAGACCCATGCAGATGTGCTAGTCAGAGATTTTGGTGCCTGCGGAAACCAAATGCCACTGCGTGGAACAGAACAACAACTTTGGGCTGCCAGTGGAATTAGAGCTGATCTTAACATTGCCATAGAAGCAGTTCCAGTTCAGCTTGAGGGGGTTGGGGGTGAAACAGGTTGATTTGGAGTGTGGAGTGGGGGGCAGAATTTCTTGGAGAGTTTTTTTTTTTAGGGGGGAGGAGCAGATTACCACTGTTTGTTTTATAGCAGAGGTGGGTGTCTTTTTTCTCTTTTTGTACAGCTCACAACACACCTCTACAGGCTATAGTGCTAGCAGTAGCCACGAGTGAAGATGGGAACGGACGTAATATGGAACTGAAGTCAGGCTTACCCTGGTACACAAGCCAACTTCAAATCTAGGGCTCAGATATTGGTTAGATAGCTATAAATAAGCTGGTGGTAGTAGTCCAGAAACTGCAGTTGGTGAAAAAACGTTGCAGCCAGTTTCATTTCTGGATCACCTCAAAGAGATCATATTACTCATGTATTAAAAGAATGGTCCTGGCTACCAACATGTTTCTGGGCAAAATACGAAGAGGCTATTCTCACGATCAGCTAAAATCAGGCTAGGGAGCCGAGCTCGATTTCAGCAGACCATGAGGAACACCGGGCTCACAGGCAAGCCCGGTTGCCTCACAGCGGATTACCCACTTAGGAAGCCCTCAATCCAAAACAAGTGATCCGCTAACCAAGATCCCTGCAAACCCTCTGGAGGCGGGTCTCACTGATCGTGAGACCTGCCTCAAAGTGTTGGTATTTAAGAGGTCTTTAAAGTAATTTAACAGCTTAGGCTCAGGGTATTTAAGAGGTCTTCTTCACTATGAGCCCTGCTGCCCATTGAGATCATCCAGAGAGGTCCATCTGTAGTTGCCACCATTAGTCATTCTGGTGGCTACTCAAGGATGAGCCTCCTCTGTTGCCACCCCAAGACTCTGGAAGGTACTGCCTGTTGAAATAAGAGCTTCTCCATCTTTGACAGCTTTTTACAGATGAATTTATTTGCCCAAGCTTTTTAACTAGAATTGTGGTTTTAACTGTTTGAATGTTTTAATTTCTGTTTTCGTTCATTTTATGCTTTTGTAAACTGCCCAGGGACATGAGTTAGGGGCAGTGTACAAATATACTAATAGATAAAATATGTGAACTGACCCATTATAATACAAATCCCAATCAGCATTTCCTGGAACAAGGATTTCCAGATCATGATGACTTCAAATTCCATAATATCCAGCCAAAGGCCCTTGCAGCTGGGGATTATGGGAGCTGTAGTCAGTGACTTCTAGGAATCCCTGTTACAGGGAATTCTGGTTCTAATAATACAATTGCAATCTTGAGCAAGCTGGAAATACCTCCAAAAGTAATGGGGATACTTGTGCACATCCTTAATGCTAACCAAATCCTGGTTACTAGTGCTGGCACTCTACAGAGTTGAGTGCACTCTACAGAGCACTCTACAAATTTAAAATTGTTGTAATGTTTTAACTTTTTGCTGTCATTTATTTAACCAACATTTTAATTTCATTGTTGTCATTTATCTGTTTTAACTAAATGTTTTAACGTTTCTGTTTTTGTTGTAAACCACCCAGAGATGTAGGTTTTGGCGGTATAAAAATATGTTTAAATAAATAAATAAATAAATAAATAAAGTGACCGGTGACAATTCCTCAAGTGTTACCCATTTATTAGCTAATTCACATATGGAATGGAAGAAAGTAGCTAAGCAGAGACTTCTCCAGATGAGTCATTTTATAGAGTAGTGCCTCCATTTAAGCCAGTGCTAATGTCTTGTGTCTTTATTCAGGGGTGAAGGGGTAAAAGGAAATTTATGATCCTTTGTTCCATTGTGTCTTAGTTTCTTTTCCCCTTTAAAAGTTACCTTTCCCACTTAAATGCATGAACTTTTTCAGCTCCATCTGTTGCTCAGAAAGAGACAGAATCAAATATTTATTAACAAGTTTCAGGCATTTGGAATATTTATCAGGGACAAAGGTTAAAAGATTGCACCATTTTTGAGACTCTTGAATGCATATTCAGCATTCATCTGGCCTCATCTCCAACCATTAATCAAGAACCATTGAGAATCACACAGACAGCAGCTTCAAAAGTCAGGTGACCTTTGCCTGTGGGCTAAAGGAGCACCTCCTAAGTAGTACTTAAATGCCCTTCAGTCAATGCAAATGTGCATCTTGCCTGATTGCCATGGAGAAGGACCAAATCGCAATGGAAATCAGGAAACCTAATTACTTCTAGGACTACAGAGCAATACAAAGAAGCTTGGTACCCACCAAATCACACATTTGGAGAGAAGGGGTGTGGAGAAGCAGTTCGAGAAAATTCTCTGATGTTTCTCCTTGGAAGGACCCTCAAATTCTCTTTTGAACTTCACTTGTGAACATTTAGGAAGGAAACCAGCCATAGGACAGTCACTGACTCACTCAGTTGAGGGGAATGGGCACTCACTATTTGAACCAAACAGCGGCTTTTGGCAACAATCTGATCAACATTCAGATCTGAATAATTCCATTAAGTTTCAGGGTCATGGATGGCCAGCCACAACACTCCTAGGATCCAGAGGAAATGAGGGGAGGATATGATGTTAAGTAGCAGATTAAGAACATAAGAAGAGCCCTGCTGGATCAGGCCCAAGGCCCATCTAGTCCAGTACCCTGTTTCCCACACTGGCCCACCAGATGCCTTGGGAAGCCACACAACCAGAAAATGAAGGTATGCCCCCTTTCCTGCTACTGATACCCTAAAACTGGTATTTGGAGGCATCCTGCCTCTGAACCTGGAGGTAGACTGTAGCTATCAGAACTAGTAGCAGTAGTAGTAGGTTTATTGTGCTCACAGACCAGATTAACAAACAATAACAATTAATAACATTAATAAGAAAATTCAAAAATTTCAAAAGTTTACAAAAATCACAAACTGTTCAAATTACTAATACAGTCTTTACGGAGCTTCGACGCCACAAAACAGAACTCTGCCACATTATCTGAAAGTCCAGCCATTGCTAGACCTGTCCTCAAGGAATGCATTTGTCTAAGCTCTGCTTAAAGCCATCCAAGCAGCTGGCCATGATGCTGGCTCTGCTGCTGAATCCTTTTCCTTTCTTGTGTTTTGTTATTAAATAAGTAGGCAACAATTTATTATAGTCAAAAGACCAGATTTAACACCAAATGTCAAGTTGTTATGGTCAGTGGACTAATAAAGCAGAATACAAAGGCTGCTGTCCATATATTACTTCCATCAGGTCAGGTGTGGCCTTTAGTGGGGTCAGGGCATCCTTTCACTCAGCAATGGGATGCCAGAGCACTTCAGACCTTGGACAGCTCCATGTGCAGAAAATCAGCACCTTGGACAGAGCCAAGCAACCTCATAGGAGCTGGGCAATGCAACACTTCAGGAACATAGGAAGCTGCCTTATACCAAGCCAGAACATGGGTCCATCTAGTTCTGGTCTACACTAACCAGCAGCGGCTCTTCACTGCTTTCAGGCAGGAGTCTTTCCCAGCCTTACCTGGAGATGCTACCAGGGAGTGAACTTGGGAGCATCTGCAAGAGAGTTCTACCACTGAGGTATGGCCCATTTCCTAAGGGGACGATCTTACAATGCTTGCATGCAGTCACCCATCCAAATGCAAGCCAAGATGGACCCTGCTTGGCAAAGGGGAAAATTCATGCTCGCTACCATTTCATTCCCCACCCCCGGAATGAAACGTGGCTGTAGCAGCTTCATGAAGCAGCCTGCTGGTTCTTAGGGCTGTTGTCCAGGCAGATGGAATTAGCTGCATCAGCTTTAAGTGGTGACACCAGATTCTTCTGATTTCCCAAGACTGGCTCTGATGACACGGGGGGTGGGGGCTGTTACTTCATCTTGGAAGATGAAGGCAGGCCTGTGTCTTCAGAAACAGGATCTTGGTTATTACGGTTACTGACCAGATGACAAAAGTACAGGAAAACATCATAAGAACAGCCCTGCTGGATCAGGCCCAAGAAGGCCCATCTAGTCTAGCATCCTGTTTCCCACAGTGGCCCACCAGATGCCTCTGGGAAGCCCACAGGCAGGTGTTGAGGGCGTGCCCTCTCTCCTGCCATTACTCCCCTGCAACTGGTAATCAGAGGCATCCTGCATAACATTTTATGCAGAGGTATCATGAGTAACATTTTAAATATACAACAACCCCCACCTTAGGTGTCCATTGTTATGGATAGCGCTCAGTTTTTGGTGGGTGTCTGATCTTAAGCTTGGCAAAAGGGCCTGAACAGAGCCATTTCAACCCAAGAGAAACCATTTTGTGGTGTTTGTGCACAGCCCTGTTTTTGCTGAGAACAGTACCTGTTGTTATGCACTCTGTGCCTGGCCTTGGCCTCCCTCCTCCCAGACAAAGCAAGGCTGAGCTTGGGCCGTGAGAATGAGATCACTGGCTTTTAGCTTGTTTTGAATTGTGTTGGGAGGGGGTGAGAGTGGAACCATTTAACTGGAACCTGAGAACAGGATTCTCAAGGTAGATGGAAGAGACCTGGAGTGGATGCCAGTGTGGAAACATCTAGGATGAGAAGTCAATTTGGAAAGTGGTTTTAGCAGGTGCCTCCCCCCAGGTGGAGGTGGGGGAGAATAGGCTTGCCTTTTGTCTTTGTTCTGTTTGCTGCTTGCTACTGTATTTTTGAAACGGAAGACCTCTACTCAAATGTGTGCCTTGACATTATGTCTATGACTGTGTTAATGAAAAAGATAGTAGGAGAGACAAGGATGCTTTTTCTTCATTTTTTAACCCTTTGGAACAATGCTTGGTCTAGCAACAGCCTATGACCATAGGGTTCCCTTGGCTGGGTCAAATGCCCAGTGGGATAGAGTACTAGTTCTCAGCTGCCACACAACAGCAACAACAAATATTTATATACTGCTTTTCAACAAAAATTGCCAAAGCGGTTTACACAGAGAATGATAGATAGATAGATAGATAGATAGATAGATAGATAGATAGATAGATAGATAGATAGATTATCTCCCTGTCCACAAAGGGCTCACATTCTAAAAAGATAGACACCAGCAATTATAAGAGAGATAGCAGCAACAGCCACTGGAGGGATGCTATGCTGGGGATGGATAGGGCCAGTTACTCTCCCCCTGCTAAATAAAGAGAATCACTACATCATGGGTTAGCACACTCCTCTCGCCCTCCAGTGATGTTATACACATGAAACCATATCCCAATAACCCAATAAGCCCAATAAGATCCAGTTCTAAAATAACCTAAAACCTAAATATATTTTTTTTAAAAACAAATAACCTAAGACAAGGTTTCAATCTGCTCTTGTCTGATATTAACAGCCATCGCACAAAATTTAGCAACCTTAAGGGCAATTAACATTAAACCAAGTATCTTCTGCTTACTTGCGTCTCTGAAGATAATACCTCACACCAGCAGGGATATTTGTGACTTTCCGTGTCAACAGCCTATCAGGAGGTTGCTTTCAAATCTGGCTGGGTAAATTCACTGTGCGGGCTGTCTGGCTGGCTGGTTTCCCACCCTTCCCCTCCTCCCTGCCCCCTACTTGTTTTAGAAATCTCTCCTCTGGAATTCCAGATAGAACACAGACCCCTTTTTTCTCCCTATTACACAGCTGTTGAATTCTAAGTACACAATTATACAAGCAGGATCTTTAGATAAAGAAGCTTGAGGACTTTCAGACATTAAACTCCAAATCAGATAACAGTGTTCATTTTGAGCACTGCACTACGCATTATGCATCCGTTAAGTGGAAGCTTAAAAACAAAAAGAGAAGCAGAGAGAGAGGGAGGGGGAGGGAGAGGGAGAGAAGGAAATAACCTTCCACAGATAGAAATCTGTTAAGGTAATAATAATCATCATCAGTAGCAAAGCCCTTAAAATATGAGGAGGCGGGAGAAGATTAGAGGGTTTTATTTTGTTTTGTTTTGTTTTTCCTGTATGCTTTCTGTAGATTTTGGGATCTTACTTGGTGGAGGTATTGCCCTTTTTCATTGCTTACAGAGGGAGAAGATATATATTGGCCCTGTCTAGGTATTCATAACATCCCAAATCAATCCATGAATAAAAGATTGGAGGTTAAACTGGCAAGGATAATCATACGTTAGGGATGAAATGCTGCCCCATGCACAAGTGGGGGAAATGAGGAGCAATTTCAGGTGGGGGGCAAAACTTAATGAGTTGTCATTCTTGTGTCCAGAGAGAGAGAGATTTACAAGAATCATACTTCACTCCATAACTAGATCTGAACCTACAAGCTTGCCTTGAAATGTCACACCACTTGTCCGCTATCAGCAAACTGCTTGCACTATGGTGTCCCTGCTGTCATCCTTTCCTGTCATCCTTTCCTTGCTGCTTCAGCCTGCTCTGCTACCTACATGCCACTAAGCTGAGCTACCTCTTATAGTGTGAAAAGACCTGAATGAATGAAAATGGCATATAAGGACCATGGAAGTACTAGCAATCCGGAGAGTGCAGAACCAGTTCAAACCAAACCTGATTTGATCTGGCCCAGTTTGACCGGTTCGAGCTCAAAAGCGGGGGGGGGGGGGTCCAAGTTTAAACCAAAATGGACCCAGTTTGACTCAAACTGGGTCCATTTCGGTTTGAACTTGGACTCCCCCCCCCACACACACTTTTGTTTGACCCAGTTCAACCAGCTCAGGATGCTTGTAAAGGGGAATCCTATAAGGATCATTTCACAAGCATGGTTGGCAATTATGTACTGTGTCAGGCACCTGCACCAGTAGTTAAAATAGTTAAGATAGTCCAATACATAGGATACTGGGATGAGACAGGTTGGGACCCAGCTGGACTTTGACTCAGAGAAGGTCTTCTGTCGAGGAGGAGGATGATATGCAGAGGTCTGAAACTATCTAGCTTTAAAATCCCCATAGCATTACACAATGGGCCAGACCTCACAGTATGCCATGCGTCACTGCTCATGGTTACAGCAGCGTTCATCTGAAGACTGGAGGCAAACGTTGCCTCTAACCATGATGGTGCACACTGGTCTACACTGAGCCAGGCCCTGGTGTAGCAGAATTTCAATATAACCTAGTTATTTCTGCACAAATCTATCTGTAATAATTGTATTTCCATGTACATATATTTCTGTCTTATCAGAACGAAAATGTCTATTTCAGAGTATTTTCCCCTTTCTCCTTTATTTTCCCACCAGTTATGTGAAACTTGCAATTTAGTCACTTGTTGGGATTCAGAGAGACCCTAAGCTTTAGCTTGCTTAGCTTGTACCTAACTCTGGCGCTGAGGATGAGAATGCCCTGGCCCAGACCCCCACCCCCTTTCTAGTTCCAACAGACCCTGAGTAGGCCCCCCAGCAGTTTTTAGACTACAGCTCCCATAATCCCCAGCCACAATGGCCAGTAACCAGGGATTATGGGAATTGTAGGCCCAACATCTGCAAGAGGGCTGAAGTTGAGCAGCCCTTAGCTAGAGCTTGTCTCCCATCAAAGGAGCCTGGGAGCTCAGAGGACTCAGCACTCCCTAGTGAGGGTTCTGTTGTCCCTAGATGTGCTCCCATCACCCGCAAGGGTCCAGAGCAGAGGCAACACTGTCTCAGGGCCACATTGCAACAGAGTGGTGGCCAGGTGCTTGCCTGGGGTCTGTCTTCACAGCTTGGGATCTGTGAAGGGGATACCTGGCCGGAAGCAGATGCCATGTGGATGACTAAACAAAAAGAAAGGACAGTTGCCTCTCAGCTTCATCAAGCGCAACTCACCAAGATTGGGAAAGGAGCCTGCTTGCAGACTTTGGATGGGCAGGGCAGGAAAGAGGAAGATAAAAAAGGAACCTCAAGATCAGAAGGGGGCCAGCTCTCCAGAGCAAGAGGCAAGCTGCCAGTTGGGGCTGAAGGAAGCCTAAAGAAGAGGAGGCAGTTGGAAGAGCACAGACTGAGAAGTTACCAAGAGGCAGAGAAGCCTTCCTAAGAGGAGTGAAAGCCCTGAGAGGACGACTCTCTGGAGGAAACCTACAGTGTTCTCTGTGATGTAACAGGAACTCTGCAAGATGCCTAAATCAAGAAGAAGGGAGTAAGCACTAGGGGTGTGCACCAATTCCAGTGGTTTGGTTTGCATTCAAACCAGATTTGAACTGGATTGCTGGTCCACAAGCCGGTTCAAGTCGAACCGGCCCCCGGTTCGGTTTAAGGGTCTAACTGGGCCAAACCAGTTTGGAACCAGTTAGGTGGTTCAAGCGGTATGCTTGTAAAGGGGAATCTGGTGAGGGGAAAGGACACAGGGCAAATAAAAGGGCAAGGTCACAGGGGAGAGGAGAAAACTAGTTGTTCCTCAATAAACTAGTCATTGTTGGTTGGTGAAGCACTTCTGCTGTTTTCTCTCTTTTGCTGGGTCCCCTTGCAAGCTCAACCACCTGTTAGTCCTTATGATGTGAAACCTCCCCCTTGGGGCAATGATGATATTACAAGGTCTCCCTTCCAAAGGGCCTACTTGTGGGGAGGAGGCCAGCTAAGGCATCTGCTTTGGATCAGAGGTGGCCTGATCTCCATGAAGGAGTGGGGCTCCTTACTCCTACACAAACCCTCCATTTGCAGCCAGCCTTTGCAGGTCCATCAGCACTGTCTTTGAGCTCTTGCCTCTAGCTGCCTTGCTAAACCCTGGTACAGACAGTCTCTTAGAGAGAGGGCACAGAGACTCATGCAGTGATGCATTGCCAGTGTGAAGGGAGCAGGAGCACCCCTGCCATTTTGTCTAGTGAAAAGGAGCACGGCCATGCAGGTGAGTGGTCCGACTTTTCCCTGGAACTTCTTGGCAGTGCTGGAGAGTTCTTGGTTTCCAGCCTGAGAACGAGACCACGTACGAATCTTCACAAGAGCTGGTTTTCTCCATCACTGTTAGAGATGGGGTTAACATTTCCTTGCAGTTAGATTTACCAGGGCCAAATTGCATGCTGAGAGTGGAAATTAGCAAAGAGAAACCGACTTTATTGTAACAATAATAAAGTTTCACGTAAGGTCTCCACTCTAGTTTCACACTATTGTTACAACATAAGATGAATCTCGCCAGGGAAGGTGCAAAGAAATCTAATTACATTTGTGGCTGGTGGGGGTGGGAAGAGGGGAGCCATTTGCCATATGGTGTGCGGGGAACGATGTAACAAAAGAATTAATAAAAGTGGGTTTGTTGTGGTTTCATGTATACAGCTAGGAAATGTATGCTGATCAGCAGCCATTGATTCTTTTATGTTCTCTTTTCTTTTTCTCCATTTTGAACAGTGGAGTATTGAGCGTAGCTACTTTAAGAAGAACATGAAATTTCATGGCTTCTAAATCTAATAATTGTGGTTGGAGATGAAATGAAATTGGAGAGGAATTCTTAAGGAAGTTCACCGTGTGCAATATTGCTTGCAAACAGAGGTGCCCATTCAAGAGGCGTTGGAAGGCACTTCTGGCTGGAATTTAATCTTCCACATCCCTGGAAGCCTTCAGAAAGAACTTGAAGACACACCTGTTTGGCCAGGCCTTCAGTGAGTTGTACTTTTAATCCATTTGAAGAAAGTTTGTACTGCTTTTAATCTTGTTTGTTTGTTTGGCATATTTTAATACTACCCACAACCTGCATCTCTGGGCGGTTTACAGTTAAAAACATTTAAACATTAAATCAATTAAACAATTAAAATCATTTAAACATCAAAATCATTAACGTTAAAAATTAAAACCATAAATCTAATTAAAAGCCTGGGTGAATAAATGAGTCTCCGGAGCCTTTTAAAAAGTTGCCAGAGATGGGGAGGCTCTTATTTCAACAGGGAACACATTCCAAAGTCCAGGGACAGCGATGGAGAAGGCCCGTTCCCGAGTAGCCGCCAGACAGGTTGGCAGCAACTGCAGACAAACCTCTCCAGATGATCTTAACAGGCGATGGGGCTCATGTTGAAGAAGACGTTCTTTTAAATACCCAGGGCCTAAGCTGTTATCTTGCCTGTTTTAATTTTTGTGTGTTTGTATTTTAAATTGTGTAAGCTGCCTAGAGTCACAGGTTTGGGGTGCAATATAAATGCTTGGAAGGAAGGAGGGTAGGTGCTGGTTGTGATCGAAATACCCCTCCCATTTTCTCCACCCTATTTCCAGGTGGCAAGGGGGGCGATGGTCAGCAACTCCTCAGGCAGACCTGAGGAATTCTGGGGAAGTTCTTGGCCTACTGGCAGACATCATTTCCCAGAATTCCGCTCAGAATGACGTATGTTGTGACTAGTCCTGCTACTGCTGCCTGCAGAGGTGCAGCATAGTCTTTAAAAAAGAGAGATACCCACTACAAAGGGGGCATGAATATCAGAGGCATTTGGGTTCAGCCCTTTTCAGAAGCGAGCTTGGAGGTTAAAATGGGGGATTTCCTTGCAAGATGACTTTGTCGGGCCTAAAAGAGAAAACTTCCTCTAGGGCTGGTCATGGGTTGATTTCTGCTTCTCCATGCCTTGCTGTTCTGAGAACACGTATTCCATCTTTAGAGGTGGGTTAAGAAATGGACTCTTTTCTACCCCCAAGTACATGACAAGCCAACTGGTCCAACTTCACAAGTCAGGTAGTATAGGAACTTGAATTAATACTCTTTTCTGCCATTAACTTTCTAAACTTGTCTGTCTTTCTCACTTTGAATACGTACAAATGTAAACACTTATTTCCTTAAATACGTTCAATTTTACTTTTTGATGTTATTATGTTGTGCCTGCAGAATTTCCACTCTGCCTGCCCTCAGTAAGGAAAGTGTGCCGTCAAGTCAATTTCGACTCCTCCTGACTCCGTCAAGTCAATTTCGAGCCCTGTGGTTTTATTTCGTAGAATACAGGAGGGGTTTACCATTGCCTCCTCCCGCGCAGTCTGAGATGATGCCTTTCATCACCTTCTTATATTACAGCTGCCCGATATACTACCAGCGGGGATTCGAACCGACAACCTTCTGCTTGTTAGTCAAGCATTTCCCCACTGTGCCAGGCTGGCAAATGCAGACTACCAAGGAGCCTGAAGAACCATCTAGGTATCTCTCTGTCTTTCAACAGATGGATAATAGGGCTGTGCAAAGCTCGAGGCCTATTTGGAGGTTCAGCCTGATTTGACCCTCTTTGGACCGAAGCAAAGTGCTGTCCGATGGGGGGCCAAAGTGGCATCAAAATGAGGCAAATCAAGATGTCCTTTTGGCCCCCTGAAGCTTTGTGGCCATTGCAGTTTCAGAAAAGACAACAGATCCCAGGAGCACCTGCGTCAGTTCCCTTGACTCCAAGGGGAAAGGGCGGGGGGGATAAATCATTTTAAATTCCAAGTTGTAGAAGGTGATTGCTTGATCCCTTGCAGTGGGGAGTGAAGAAGTCAAAAAACTGCTCCTCTCCCCTCTCCTGCTGGTCCCAGTATATACCGTATTTTCCCAAATGGAAGAGGACTCTGAATTTAAGAGGACCACCTTCAATAATACAGGTGAAATACAAGTTATACCTGCATTTACCTGAAAGGAAGAGGACTCTGAATTTAAAGACAACCCCCGCACACACCATTTCAAACATCAAATAACGTGGGGAAAACCTAGTCTTGGAATCAGGTAAATATGGCAGTTTTAGGGGTGAAGCATAGCTCTGAGGGCCAAATACGTTTGGCTGAAAGCAAAGAAGACTGCCTCATAGCAGGGCTGAAGGGGGCCCAGTCAAATAGGGGGCCATTCAGAAGCTCCAAAGTGGTCTCTGTAAATATTGAAGATTATTTGTATCCTGCCTTTCCAGTTCTAATAACAAAACCCATTAAGAGAGCTGACATTATGAAATAAAAAAATACAAACATAAAATGAATAAAAAGATAAAAGCAACAAATCACAACCCAAACAAGAAGGGAGCCAGATTTCATTTTAAAAACAGCATATGGCAAGCATCATCTAAAAATAAAGAAAACAGTTTTTTCCTTGATTTTTCCCTCATATGTAAATGTATGCCAAATTAATTAAATCAATTAATCATCTAAAATCACACAGTCGACTAGTAGCATGAACTCTCTTTGATTCTTTTTAAAAGTGCTTCTATGAATATATATCTATAATAAAGATTTGCTCAGTGATTAATCTGGGTGCTTTTTAGTTGGTCAAAATACTTTAATCACTTTCACTAATCAATGAAATATTGCAGCCCTGTTTATTATGATTAATATAATGTTAATATCTTTAGGCGATGATCCCTCCCCTGCCCCCTGCATCACACCAATGCCTGTAAGTGGAGTAACAATCCCATTATATCTCTGTCTGCTCTTCCTGAAATATTTATTATTTGTACATATTTACCGCCAAGAATTTACAAGCTTTCTGCTAAAGACATATTCTCCTGTGAGGCTTAACGGCTGCTTTAACCTTCTGCTGGTGGCCCAGATTCCCAGGCAGGCTTTGCACACAGCCGTGCATGTTGATACAATAAGCCCATTCAAATGTTACAGCTTGGTAGCTTCCTTCAGTATACACGTTATAGCTTGACTTTTCCAACCGAATGCTCAGTCAGTTTCAAATGGCTAAGATGACAACTGCTTGAGTAACACTAAGCTGGTGCTTAAGTGGTGGGCAATAATGCAGAGACCGATTTCTATGTTATGTGTTTATTTCATGTGTGCATAGGATTCTTTGGTGGCCTCCCATCAGAAAATAAAGAGGCAGAGTTCTGCTACGTTTCAACAAGTATCCTCAGACCATGCCTGGAGACCATACATGTTCTTTGGGGAAGTTTTGCATCATGCTATTTATTTCTTGTGTGGACTTAACTATTGCTTTTATGGAGAGCCAGGCTCTAACTATGTTCACTTTCAAGAGCAATTTGGTGCACCACTATAGCTCTGTTCACATGTTTTGTTCAATGCATGTACGAATACGAATATGACTAGGTTGAATATTTATATACCACTTTTTAACAAACGTTCCCAAAGCGGTTTACATAGAGATAGATAGATAGATAGATAGATAGATAGATAGATAGATAGATAGATAGATAGATAGATAGATAGATAGGTGCCAAACGGCTCTCAAGTCACATTCAAATCGAATTTTGAATATTCGTTCTGAATTTGACTCAAATTGCTCTTTTAAGGGGTGATTTGATTCAAATTCAAATCACTCAAATCACCTAGACACACAAATAAATAAAATGGCTCCCTGTCCCCAAAGGGCTTGCAATCTAAACAAGAAACATAAGATAGTAACAGCCACTGGAACGATGCTGTGCTGGGGATGGATAGGGCCAGTTGCTTTCCCCCTGCTGAATAAAGAGAATCATCACTTGAAAAAGGGGCCTCTTTTGTTCAGTTAGCACAGGCGTACAATTGCTGTACACGGTATGCATGCACAGATCTGCACAAGTGTAGTTATTCACACAAGATGTTCATCAGCACATAAAAGAGCACCCTTCCTATCTGTAGCCTCCATCTGAAGGGGACCTGTACCCAGATTATCTTTTTAAATGAATGCATGCACAGTTATTTGCACACAAAAATATGTGCATGTGCAGAGACACCTGGGGCTATGTACAATGTAATGTAATTTTAATGTGTTTTTATCTATAATGATTTTTATCTTTTTGTGAATTTTAAATAAGAACCTAACACTAAAAAAGTCCTGTTGGATCAGGCCAAGGTCCATCCAGTCCAGCATGTTGCCTCACACAGCAGCCAATGTTTGCCAATGGCTTCCTGAAACCTGCAGCTGGCCCTATTCATGGACTCAATCTGCCCTATGATCCACTTAGGTGGTTCTTCTTATGGACAAATTCATAGGACACCTCCAGCCTCAGAAGCAAGATGCCTCTCAATACCAGTTGCAGGGGAGCAACAGCAGGAGAGAGGGCAAGCCCTCAGAATTCGAAAATTTCTTATTCCTAGAAATTGAAAAAGAAATTGTCTTTTTTTTTGTTAGTTCTGGTTTGAGAACCACAAAAAAGTGGGTGGAGTTGATTGATTGATTGATTGAGTGCCGTCAAGTTGGTGTCAACTCTTAGAGACAACATAGATAGATTCTCTCCAGTATGATCTATCTTCAACATGGCCTTTAAGGTCTCTCAGTGGTGCATTCATTGCGGTCGTAATCAAGTCCATCCACCTTGCTGCTGGTCATCCTCTTCTTCTCTTTCCTTCAACTTTCCCCAGCATTATGGACTTCTCAAGGGAACTGGGTTTTCACATAATGTGTCCGAAGTATGATAGTTTGAGCCTGGTCATTTGTGCCTCAAGTGGACATTCTGGATTGATTTGTTCTATGGTCCATTGGTTTGTTTTCCTGGCTGTCCATGGTCTCCTTAAAATTCTCCTCCAGCACCAAAGTTCAAAAGTATCAATGCTTTTTCTATCTTGCTTCTTCAGCTTTCACATCCATAGAGTGTCACGGGGAAAACCATTGTCCGAATGATTTTAATCTTTTTAGGTATAGACATGTCACGGCATCTCAATATCCTTTCCGAGGCCTTCATTGCGACCATACCAAGTGCTAGTCTGCGGCATATTTCTTGACCGCTGGATCCTTGACTGTTGACAGTCAATCCTAAAAGGCAGAAGCTATCCACCACTTCAATGCCTTCATTGTCAATTCTGAGGCTGGTTGCTGTACCTGTTGTCATTAGTTTAGTCTTCTTTATGTTTAGTTGGAGTTACATGTATAAAAAGGGATGGATTTGGGCAGCTGAGGTAGTCTTGGAGAGCCAGGAGAGAAAAGTGGAGATAAGAAGAGCTGCAAAAAATAGCGCTGAGAAATCACTGGGAGAGTCAGGCTGAGCAGCTGAAGGAGAAGACTGGAGTTGAACCCACCAGTACTGGAGAGAAAGGGCAAGGCCTGTGGCTGAGCGAGGGAAGAAGCAAAGCTTGCTTGCTGCAGAAGCTGATTAAAGGTGATTGTAACAAAACCCCTGGTAAGGACTCTGGGTTAACGCACAGTATTAGGTGCAGGTTAGATGGGATACATTTTTGTCCCATCTTATTTGTCCTTTTATGCTCATATGGCTTCTGTTTCCTTTGCACTAAGTCCCCTCCCCCGCAAAAAAAATCTGCTGTTTTGAAATGAACTGATTTAAAGTAAAATTATCATTTTGAATTCAAAGATCTGGAGCTTCTGTCTGTTTTCCCCCACCCCACGCTTAGAAGCCTTTCCACACTACCTAGCTCTGAGTGCAACAGAGGTGTAGAAGGCTGTTTCTGTAGAAACAGCCAGCAAAAATATTTTTTATTAAAAATATATATGAAAGTCTACTTGGCGGCAGCGGTGAAGCTTAAAATCCCAGGACTGGTTGACACTGGGCCATGACAAGGTGAGAATAAGTATGAGTGCATGAAGATTCTTTTTGTAAGGCTTTCTACACTTCTGTAAATGTGCTCCTAAAGCAAAGTGTGCCGTCAAGTCGATTTCGACTCCTGACGCCCACAGAGCCCTGTGGTTTTCTTTTGGTAGAATACAGGAGGGGTTGACCATTGCCTCCTCCCACTCAGTACGAGATGATGCCTTTCAGCATCTTCCTATATCGCTGCTGCCCAATATAGTACCAGCGGGATTCGAACTGGCAACCTTCTGCTTGTTATTCATTCATTCATTCATTCAATTTCCATACCAGCCTTCCAAAAATGTCTCATGGCAGTTTACACAGAGAAACAATAAACAAATAAGATGGCTCCCTGTTCCCAAAGGGCTCACAGGCTAAAAAGAAACATTAGACACCAGCAACAGTCACTGGAGGTACTGTGCTGGGGGTGGATAGTCAAGCATTTCCCTGCTGTGTCATTAGGGGGCTATGAATGTGCTCCTACACATGGGTAAAACATTACACAAAAGGGATCTTGCGGATGGGGCTAGTGCTTTGCATGCAGAAGCTCCCAGGCTCAATCCCTGGAAGCATCTCCAGGTATGCCTGGGAAAGACTCCCACTTGAAACCTTGGGGAGCGGCTAACAGTCAGTGTAGACAATGTTAAGCTAGATGCCCCCATTGTCTGACTTGATATAGCACAGTTTCCTGTGTTCCCAATGCAACCAAATATCCATCCATAGTGTTTTCTTCTTCTATGTGCGCATCGACACCTATGGAGGGAACTGAAATGTCTAGCGCTGGGTACAAAATTCAGAAATAAAAATAAAACACCAAACGCAGCTCCACTTCCAAAACAAGACCAAGCAGATTTAGAGATCCAAAATCCAGTGAGAAACCTGAATGAGAAGCACCCCTCATCTTAACTAGGCTATACACATTCGTTTTCCCTCTTTTCCAGAGTAGACAATGGCCTTTGCTTATGCAGATCATAATCATAATAATTATCTTTTATAGCAAAGTACTCGAATATTATGGCTCCATTTTTTTTTCCTCGAGTGGTTACTAACACATTAAATGAAGAAGTTACAGATGAGAAACACTCTGATAAATTGGTGGTTTGGGGAGCACTTAAACCACGAAACCTGTGTGAGAGAGCAACATGAGTTGTGCATTTGATGGAGGAGAACAATTGTACCCAATTTGGGCCGATCGACAAGCTCTCGGTGTGTAACAGAGATGCTGTGAGCTTTTGCAAATCTGGAGTGTTGGCTTGGAAAAAAGAGGTCGCTTAGCAAGAGAGAGGGGGAAAATCCAGTAATAGGTGTGAATTCTGCATCTGATTTACCCCAGGTCAGGCTAGGGGTGTGCTGTGCTTCTGGAAGCTCTGCTGTTGTGACTACTGTTAGCAGCGGCAGCGCTTGCAGAGGAAAAAAGAGAAACAAGAATGCGTGCAGCGAGGGCAGGTGTAGCAACTCCCCCTGCCTTCTTCACTCCCATATTTAGTTGCTTGGAGCATGCTAGTGCTCCTGAAGGGAACTGTCTGTTCTCAAAATGTGAAAAGTCTCTGATCTGGCATCAGAGGGAAAGGAGTTGTTACAGAGAGAGGGGTTGGAGAAGGCTTGCAGAGTATCATGCCCCCGTCTGTCATAGGAGTATTGCTCAGGATGGTCTACACTGACCACCAGCAACTCTCCAGGGTTTCTGGCAGACATCTCTCCCAGCCCTACCTGGAGATGCTGTCAGGGAGTGAGCATGGGACCTTCAGCATGCCAAGCAGATGTTCTGCCACAGAACGATGGCCTCATCCCCTCTATTTTCCATCATCCTAGAAATGTAGGAAGCTGCCTTATACTGAATCAGACCATCGGTCCATCTAGCTCAGTATCATCTACACCAGGGATTCTCAACGTTGGGTCCCCAGATGTTATTGGACTTCAACTCCCATAATCCTCAGCCACACTGACTGGAAGTGGCTCTCCAGGGTTTCAGGCAGGGGTCTTTCCTAGCCCCACCTGGAAATGCTGCCAGGGATTGAACCTGGGACCTTCTGCATGCACGTATGCACATGCTCTTCCACTGAGCTAGGGCCTCATTCACTAAGGGGAATATCTCACAGCACTCACAGCTGGTCACCCCCTCCACATTCAAACCAATGCACACCCTGCTTAGCAAAGGGAATAATTCGTGCTTGCAACCTCAAGACCAGCTCTGAGTCTGAGCCTGTGGAGGCAGGACTAATTCCAGATCCAGTGCTGGGCCTTGGCTCCGCTCCAGAGCCGGAGAGAGAGACAAACCAACCAATGGGGCACCTCAGGATGGGCCTGAAATCAAAAGGAGAGCTGCCCCACAAATGAATGGGACTGCCGGAATAAAAATCTTACCCACACCATCTGTCAGCGCACTCGCTCAGATACTAGGTACACTGCACCTCTCTTCTCCGCACATTGTAACTGACTATAAAAAGAGTAAATGTAGCAAATTGTGTTTGAGCTGCAGCTTTTCTATAGTCAATTCAACCTGATCCAGTCTATTAAGCCCTCTGCTTTAAGAAAAGTAAATGGTTGCAGTCATTTTATTAACACACCTTGCTTCAGAACCCAGTGAAGGGCAGACTCATTTCAGAGTAAATGAGTACAACACACAGCACTGGCTGCAAGAGTGTGTGTGTGTGTGTGTGTGTGTGTGTGTGTGTGTGTGTGTGTGTGTGTTGGGGGTGGTGGGGGTCCTTGAGAATTTGGGTGTCCTATGTGTGCAGGTTTCCTTCTTTCCATATATGCTGCAGCTGCCCCAGTTTACCTGGGACAGTCTCTGATTTCTGGGATCGGTCATTGGTAGATCATCACTGTCAGCTTGTCTTCTCTGTCATGAACCCTGTCGCCTATTGGAATGATCGCCATATCAATCATCTGGAAAGGTCTGGTTAGGGTTGCCACCAGCTCATTGGGTGGCAACTCATAGGAACATAAGAAGCTGCCACATACTGAGTCAGACGCTTGGTCCATCTAGCTTAGTATTGTCTACTCAGACTGGCAGCGGCTTCTCCAAGGTTGCAGGCAGGAATCTCTCTCAGCCCTATTTGGAGATGCTGCCAGGGAGGGAACTTGGAACTTTCTGCTCTTCCCAGAGAGGCTTCATCCCCTGAAAGGAATATCTTACAGTGCTCACCTATCTAGTCTCCCATTCATTTGCAACCAGGCTGGGCCCTGCTTAGCAAAGGGGGACAAGTCATGCTTGCTACCACAAGACCCGCTCTCTTCCCTCCCAGACTCAGGACTGGGCCTTCTCTGTGGCTGCCCCGGGGCTCTGTAATATGCTCCCTGTCAAAATAAGAGCATCTCCTTCTCTGTTTGCTTTTAGGAAGACCCTCAAGACACACTTGTTTTCTCAGGCTTTTAACTGAAATTAATTCTAAACTGTTTAATTGTTTTTACCCCTTGAGATAGTTTTAACTTTTTCATTCTGTGAAATTGTTTTAATTGTTTTTACTCTGATTTAGATCTGTTTTGATAAATAAATTAAATAGTGGCAAGCGTTGGACTTCCCTGTTATGAAGGAGTTTCCTCATGGTAGTGTTCAAAGCAAGTGCCTACCGCTGAGCTATAAATCCTTTCTAAGCATATGAACCCATCTATTAAAAATATGGCCTGTGTCACCGTGTGTGTGTGTGTGTGTGTGTGTGTGTGTGTGTGTGTGTGTGTGTGCAGGGGGATGATGCTTAACTTGCAGCCATGGGACGTGGTGTGGCAGGCCTCCAAAGGCCTTTAGGTCCAGGCTGCAAAATTACCTAGGTGCACCTCTGGTTCTGTCCATTTCTGTTTGGGTTTCCATCTCTTGACATGCATGCATCCTAAGAGTCCGCCAGATGGGTTGTGTGCATCCGAGAGGAGGCCTTTGCTGCCCTGCTGAATTAACTGCTGTGTAGGTGACATGTTCCCTTCGTTCCCGATAAGTGATCACGTCCCTTTATAGACAGGAAGGGCTGATGAAATCAAAGCGGCTGCAAGTTGTTTCTGGCTCCAAGGTTAATTTTATCATGAAGAAAGCTCCTTTGGCAGCTATCAGCCAAATGGAAGGAAAAGCCTCTTTTTGATTAAAAGGGATTTCGGGGGAGCTGTTTGTCTCTGACCTCAGCACCAAACGCCAAGCTATGCAGAGGAAAGAAAGGCCTGATAAAAAAGCAAGCCCTACTTAATCATGGAGAAAGCATTTGGGTGCCGCTGCAAGGTGGTGTGCATCAGGAGGAGCTAGGTGAAGAAGGTCAGAAGGAACCATTTCTTGACACAATGCTTCACCAGCCTATTGGACTTGCCACTACACAATGTTGGGTGGTAGCCAATACCGTGTGTGTGTGTGTGTGTGTGTGTGTGTGTGTGTGTGTGTGTGTTTAAAAGAATTACATGAATATATATGAAAATGCTTCACACTAAATCATAAGAACACAACAACAACCCTGGTGGTTCAGGCCCAAGGCCGATCTATTACAGCATCCAGTTTCCAATAGTCCACTAGATGTCTTTGGGAAGCCCACAAGCAGCAGATGGCATGCCCCTTCTCTTGATGTTGCTCCCCTACAACTGATGTTAAGAGGCATCCTCCCTCTGAACCTGGAGGTGGCCTATAGCCATCAGGACTAGTCGTCATTGATTGACCTGTCCTCCATGAAGACCCTTTTAAAGCCACCCAAGCTGGTGGGTCAACCATTGGCCCAACAAACCCAGATGACTGGCAACAACTAGCCTCCTGCCTTTTTTTAAAAAAAAAGATGGGGATAATAACAGCTAGACCCCAGTCCCAAGGGATATGGCCGTGCTTGTCAATAAATGTGGACAGTGAGGCCAGAATGGGGGCCCACCATGGCACTTTCCAGATTAGACCCTGCAACAGGGTCACGGCATATCTGCAAAGTGTGCTTCCGCACTTCCTGTGTTGTGACACCAGTCCCTACACTGTCAGCAGGGTGCCGTTCGTATTTCGGATGCCTTGTTTCGGATTTAATCGCTGCAATTTATTGCTATAACGTTGTGTGTCCGGCGTAAAAAGGTTGCTGTGTTTTCCGGTTGTTAGTTTTCACGAGACTGCTCCCCCTGCTGGTAGCTTTGCTATTTACATTTTGATTTATCTGAGCATGTTGCCATTGTTGAGCGGGTAATCTGGAAAGCATCCACGCTGAGTTGTTTTTATTTAGCTCAGGGCAGATTAGATCATCTACAGCTGCCTTCCCAGGTCTAAGTTGGGAGATCAGATCCTTAACCTCTGTGAGTATAACCAGTGCCCAGGCAGGCAGGTCTTCTATAGTGCTCTGATGGCATCCATGGTCTCCTACTTCATCTCTGTGCATTTTGCAGCCATTGGGCTGATAGGCATTGGGTCAAACCAATGGTCTGTCCCAGTGTCTATATTACTCTAAAGTACAGCTACTCAGCTCCTATCCCTTGGCCAAAGGAATGTTTGGAATTGTAGTCCATCAACATCTGGGGACCTATCTAAGGTTGGGATCTTATCTACTAGCTAATAGCTGGATTCACTCACATATATGAAACAGTCTGTCCTTGGAGTAAGCTTGGGACTTTAAAAAATGTATAAATAAAATGTTGCATCGCTGTAAGATTCCCTTGTCCATTCCTGTTTTGGTTTTCTGCAACTTTTTTTGGCTGCTGAAGCAACATCAGGAAGTAAGACGTGTCAGGAGCTGTGGTCCCAGGTTAACACCCTTCCAGGGATCATAACCAACCCTGAAATTGATATTTTCACCCTTGTTTGGATGATCAGGTGTAAATATAAATTTTAATTATTTACATAATTAAGCCAGTAATTTTCTGCCTGTCCAAAATGTTTGATGCCATTTCGGTGCCATCTGCTTCCTAATTGAACTTAATCTCTAAAAGATGTTGCAGGGGGAAATCAACAAAGTAATAATTATAAAGAACAAAACAAACTTGCCTCCCACCCTCTTAATCGCTGGAGCTCCCAATTATTTTTTTTTCTTGGAGTAAACAAACAAACAAACAAATAAGCACAGATGTGCAGCCATTTCCACAGAGAAGCTTGGAAAAGCAGCCAGGAGGCAGCAAAAAGTGTGTTGAGACTGACAGATGCCTAAGAGATGTGTAGAGCTGATCTACAACCATGTTCCAATTCCTGCTTACTGTTGACGTGTTGATGACTAGGTGACTGCCAGCATCTCAAGATGAGAATCTGGAGATATGGCTTGGAAAAGAAATTAGACTAATTCTTGAAGGGGAAGTGATCGTTTATTAGCCACAATAGCTAGATTAAACCTCTAGCTTCAGAGGCAGCACACCTCTGAATACTGGTCAGAATAATAGGATCATAGAATCTGAGACGCGGAAGGGACCCGGGAGGTCTTCTAGTCTAACCGCATGCTCAGTGCAGAAAGTTGCTACACCATTCCTGATTGTGGTAGGTGTGTATTCAGCCACTGTTTGAAAACCTCCAGCAAGGGACACTGTTGTCTTCTTGCTTAATTTGGCCTTTTCCACGAGATTCTGCTAAAACGCCGTGCAAGCTCAACACAGCTTGCATAGATTAAAACAGTACATGCACCTATGTACTAAAATGAAACAAGAAATCCACTTTTCTGGGCCTACAAAAATCTAGGGTTGGAACCAAAATTTCTCAAAAGTGAAATGTAAAGAGAACTTCAGAGTACCTCCAAGGAGAAACTGAAATTCAAAGAGGAATTTCAAGGCCCGCCCCCCCACCCCACGCCACCATCTGTGCAAGAGAAACATCTGAGAAGAATTTGCTCCAGTTCATCTGAGAATCATCTGAGAATTCATCCAACTCATATCTCTGCAGTAACCTCAAAAGTTAGTCTCTGAGCCATCCCGGCATGCTCTCATTCTGAACAGAAACTTGTTCTGTCGGAGGTGAAACAGCCATGATTGGAAAAATCTGGCCACATCAACATGAGAGGAAACAAAAGAAACAGTCAGCCGTTCTCCTACTAACTCCCGGAGTAGTCGTCGAAGTTTGTTGCTGATTGAGTTGTTGGAAACATGGGCTAATTTGACGGCTCCCTCCTGGATGACATGCCGTTGGTAAATTAAATTCACATCGTTTGGCATGGCTGGAAATGCGGGCGCTTTGCTGCTGATCACAAAGGTTGCCCATGTGTTCAGATGGCGACTCTCCAGAACTTCCCACCGTGCTGCCAAAAGCAAGGTTCTTGTTGACCACCTTGGATGGAACAGGTGGTCTGTGTGTGTGGATTTGTGTTCTTTGGAACGAAATAGGGAGAGTTCTGTGCTCTGCATGCACACCTGCCGTTGAGGGTCAGGCTCACTCCTAACTTTCTTCTGGCGATGATTACTTCATTACCACCATGCTTTGTGAGGGGGGGATGCAGCCCTCGGAATGAGAGCACTGTTATCATGCAGGTGCTCTCCTCCCTTTCCTGGTTTAGAATTTCTCCCCAGCTGTTCCCAGCCAAAGAGCATCTTGCCGTGCCCCCCGCTTGCTTGTTCTCTGTCAAAGCTCCATCACCGTGGCAGTTTCTGCTGAGGGAAAGCATAGCAACAGAGGATGCTGCCAGATACTGAGTCAAACCCTTGGTCCATCTAGCTCAGCATTGTCTGCACTGACTGGCAGAGGCTTCTCCAAGGTTTCAGGCAGGAGTCCCTCCCAGCCCTACCTGGAGGTGTTAGGGAGCAAAACTGATTTGTGTCCCTCTTTGATTTTTTGAACGATGGTTGATTCAGCGGCAGGCAGACCTAAAACTAATTAGAAGCACAGGAAGCTGCCTTATAGCACGCCACGCCAGACTCTTGGTCCATCCGGCTCAACACAGTCTGCACTGATTGGCAGAAGCCCTGCAAGGATTCAGGCAGGAGTCGTTTTCAGCCCTACCTGGAGATGCTGCCAGGGAGTGAACCTGGGACTTTCTGCACTCAGAGCAGATGTTCTGCCACTGAGCTACGGCCCCATACCCTAAGGGGAATATCTAATCACACTCACATGTAGTCACCCATCCAAATGCAAATCCAGGCAAAAAGCTTCAGTAAAGCAACATACACCAGGAATTCATTTGAATTCTGAGCAGAGGCGCTCTTACCTCTGGACTTCCAGGCCAAAGTCCAGGGCCTCCACAGCCCCTGGGGCCCCCCAAATCCTCTTTAGTCTGCCCCAAGGGGTGTGGTCACCCAGCCGAGCATGATGAGGCCTAATTTGCAGGGGAGGGGGGCCTCCAAAAGCCTTTAGGTCCAGGCTCCAAAATTACCTAGGTGCACCTCTGATTCTGAGGCTACATTATATGAATGAGCCCCCCAACCCGCTATTACAAATTCTCTTCAGAAGAGTCCAGATCGAAGGGCTCTAGGCAGGGATGTGCAAATTGGTTCGGGTACAAATTGATTTGTACCCGAATCTAACTGATTCTGGTGATTTGGAAACAAAACAAATCACCTCTGTGGTCCATTGTCTAGATTTGGGTACAAATCAAATTGCACATGATTCGATTCAAATCAATTCAAGATTCAGATCCCTCATATTAATTCCCCCAGATTCCCAGCTTGAAAGCTAAGCTCTAGCCCTTGTAGAAGTGCGGTTATGGAGCAAAATGTGTAGTCTTTTTTTTTTTAAAAAAAAAAAGAAAGCTGGGGATCTGTTTTAGGGTTGGGATATGGCAGCTTCAAATCCCCATTGTTTCCTATGGCAGAAATGTTCAAAATCATTAAAAAAAATTTAAAAAATCATTAAAAATCAACCAAGTGTCCCACTGCCTTGAAATTTGGGTGGTAGGTGGCACGCATCGGGACCTACCCATCACCCAAATTTCGTGCCCCTAGGACTTCTTAAGTGGTCCAAAGTGCTCCAAATCCAAATCGAATCAAAGCAAATACAAATCAAATCTGGGGTGATTTGGAGGAGGTATATTTGGATACAAAACAAATCAGGGGTGATTTGTGCACATCCCTAGCTCTAGGCTGGCAGTTGTTGTTTTCAGTTCTTCACCCCTCTGATGAGGATGGGCTGTAGCTCAGCGGTAGAGCCCCGCCCTCTAATTGCATGCAGAAGCCCCCCACCCCACCCCCAGGCTCCATCCCTGGCAGCATCTCCAGGTTGAGCTGGGCAAGATTCCCGCCTGAAACTGAGGAGAGCCTCTTACAGTCAGAACAAACAGTACTAACTGAGATATGTACCAGTTGTTGTACTCAGTAGAAGTCAGCTTCCAGAGTGGGGGCGGGGGGAGGGATAGAGAGTATAATTAGTGATTTTAATCAGTTTAGCAAGGGAGAAGCATTGAACATTGCAGGAAGACTTACCAGCCAGATGTGTGAGCGAGTCCTACATGAGTCTAGCAGCAATTCTTCTTAGTAACATTCAAAGCCAAATGCATGATGCGGTGGCAAGGGGGGGGGCAACCCTGTCTCCTCCTCTTGTTGAGCGTTTCTGTCCCTGCTGTTCTCTTAATCTTTTTAAATGGATTGGTTTTGACTTTGTTCTCACTGTGTATAAGGTGCAGTTTTAATTGCATTATGTCTGATTTTGAGTTCAGCTTGGCCCTCATGGGAGGGTGGAATATGGGGTTGCATTCCCTAAATAAAGAAATGACATTATAAAGAAATGTGGGCACCATAGTTTAGTATCTAAGCGCATATTTTTCATGCAGAAGGTCCTAGGTTCAACCCGTTGCATTCCGTGTGTGTGTGTGTGTGTGTGTGTGTGTGTGTGTGTGTGTGTCTGCCAACCTGGGAAAGATCCTTGCCTGGGACAACCAGAGGTGCACCCAAGTAACTTTGGAGCCTGGACCTAAATGCCTTTGGAGGCCCCCCTCCCATGCAAATTAAGCCTCATCATGCTCTGCTGGGTGACCACATCACCCAAGACAGATTAAAGAGGATTGGGGGGGGGCGGGGGGCTGTGGAGACCCTGGACTTTGGCCGCAAAGTCCAAGGGGAAGAGCACCTCTGCTGGCAGCATCTCCAAGTGCAGTCAGGAAAGAGGGATGTCTGAGATCCCGGAGAGCTGCTGCCAGTCACCGTAGACAATACTGAGCTAGATGAACCAAAAGTCTGGCCTGTATAAGGCACCTTATTATCAACTTATGGTGGCACTTGCATATGTCTGAAATTTGATCCCCAGCTTTTTAAGTTAAAGGAACAGAGGTAGATAAGCCTTATGAGACCTTTGCTAACTAAGACAGTTAGACATGCACAACTTCACCGCTCCAGCTGCTGTTGGACTACAACTCCCATCACCCCCAGCTACCGTGCCCAGTAGTTAGGAGTGATGGGTGCTGCAGTCCAACAATAGCTGGGAGTCCAAAGTTGTGCAGCTCTAGAAGAGATGGACTAATCGTCCAGCTCTGTATAAAGGCAACTTCACCTATTCATGTGCTACCACTTGCTTATTTAGTTGGTGCCCCTTCCGGTCGCATCCAGAACCATTCTGTGCCTCTGGAGGAAACACCCTTGAAAAGCGGAGAGAGAAGATCTATGGCGCTGACATTCTGTGGCTGGCTGCCAGCAATTTTCAACCAGAAGACCTACAGGAATCCAAATGAAAAATCTTTCCCTAACATTCTCCCTTATGCCCTAATCTCACTCTTATTCATCATTATTAAGCGTTGAAATGGGGCTGCATATTTAAAGGAAGTGGAATGAAAAAAAAGACAAAGAGGTGTCACAAGCGGAGAGGGAAAGAGTGGCTTAAAGAGCCAGGCTTCAATTCCCTTAATAAAAGAGAAGAGTAATCTCTTGAGACACAGTGCCTGTGAGAAAAGAAATGGGCCTCTCTCCCCGCTTCCAAAAAAAAGAAAAAGAAAAAGAAAAAAAAGGAGATTTCTTCTTCTTCTTTTTTTAAATGGCAATTAGATCTTGGGTTTATAATATTAGTCTTTCAAAGGCTTTTCAAGAACTTGGGCAAAGAGAGGAGAGACAGGGTTTGAGGGAGAGAAAGTCACATTAAAAAGATGAATCAAGGATTTCAATGACCCAAGCTGAAAGAAGGAACTTTGAAACAGAGCTTCTCATGTGGCACTTGAGAGGAGTCTAACTCTGGTCCTATGAACATGCAAAAGCTGCCTTATGCCAATTTAGACCACTGGTCCCTCTAGCTTTGCACTGACTGGCAGTGGCTTTCTAAGGTTTCAGGCAGCCCTACCTGGAGATACTGCCAGGGACCTTCCGCACACATGATCTTCCACTGAGCTGCACTCCCATCCCCTAAGGGGGATGTCTTTCAGGCAGCCACCCATACACATGCAAACCAAGGCAGACCCAGCTTAGCAAACATCTGGGCCCTTTCAGGGCTCCCAATCCTGCCCTTCCGGCTGCCTCCCCTAAGCCTCGGCCTCAAGGGGAGGGGCTAATGCCATACAGCATCCTTCTCCGCGTCATTCCACATGCTCTCTCTTTCTTTCTCTTTGCCCTTCGAGAGAACTCCAGGGTGCATCTTCCCTGGCCCAAGCCTATCTGCTACCCAGATGGCTTGACAACTGCCCTGCCTTTCTCCCTCTTCTTTCTAGGCATCTGGAATCTTAGGCAGGGGAGGAACATAGAAGCATAGACAGCTGCCTTCTACCGTGTCAGACTCTTGGTCCATCTAGCTCAGAACTGTCTACACTGACTGGCAGCAGCTCTCCAAGGTTACAGGCAGGCGTCTCTCCCAGCCCCACTTGCAGATGCTGCCAGGAAAGAAACATGGAACCTTCTGCATGTGAGCAGATGTTTTTCCACTGAGCTATGGACCCCATCTCCTAAGGGGAACATCTTACACAACTTCTTTCCCCCTTCCCTTCACTATAGGAACATAGGAAGCTGCAATATACTGAGTCAGACCATTGGTCTATCTAGCTCAGTATTGTCTTCACAGACTGGCAGCGGCTTCTCCAAGGTTGCAGGCAGGAATCTCTCTCAGCCCTACCTTGGAGATGCTGCCAGGGAGGGAACTTGGAACCTTCTGCTCTTCCCAGAGCAGTTTCATCCCCTGAGGGGAATATCTTCCAGTGCTCACATGTGGTCTCCCATTCATATGCAACCAGGGCAGACCCTGCTTAGCTAAGGGGACAAGTCATGCTTGCTACCACAAGACCAGCTCTCTTTTCCAGGTCACAGACCAAGGAGACTGCCAACATGAGCCTTTTCCAGTTTTGCGTTTCAGGCCCGTAACGGCAGGTGCGTGATCCTCCCTGGAACTCATGCCATCACTTTATTTATTTACTTATTCGATTTCGATGTATTTATTTATTTGATTCTATCACTTGCAGATGGACCAGCTTGGGGCAGTCCAAGAATGTCCTTCCAGACTTTACGCATGGGCTCCATTGTGGAGCAACCCGGACATCCTGAAAACAACATGGACCCACCCTTTTGGTCTTCTTCGACTGGCTTGCTGGGTGGTTCTACTGTTGGGCTCTGTCCTGACAAACCCCTAAGCTACAGCACGACGTCTCAATTCCGCTCCATCTGCTTCTAGTCTTGTACTTTCCAACTTTCAAAAGCAACATCTGGTGAGCAGAACTGAAACCAATAGGTGAGTGGTAATCTTCTGTTTGCTGTCAGATGCTATTAACACCTAGCAGCTGATCAATACCGACTACTTCACGGACACCACCAAGTCCAGACACTTTGACCACACTGGGATATTGACAGCTCCCACCACAGTGAAGGCAAGGTGGTACTTGCTGGTGTTCGGATAAAAGTTCAGGAAAATTAAAAATCCGAGGTTGTCCTCAAATTTTGTTCTTCACCTTTGAGATGCTTAAGGTAGCAAGCATGACTGGTCCCCTTAGCTAAGCAGAGACCACCCTGGTAGCATATGAAAGAGAGACTAGTAGTGTGAGCACTGTAGGATATTCCCCTCAGGGGATGGAGCTGTTTTGGGAAGAGCAGAAGGTTCCAAATACCCACCCTGGTGGCATCTCCAAGATAGGGCTGAGAGAGATTCCTGCCTGCAACCTTGGACAAGTCGCTGCCAGTCTGTGGAGACAATACTGAGCTAGATAGACCAAGGGTCTAACTCAGTATATGGCAGCTTCCTATGTTCCTGTAGGGTTGTGCACAGAACTGATTTTGGCAGTTTGGTATGAATTTGGACCGATTTTGGTGGTTTGGTTCGAATTTGAACCAAACTGCAGATCCTTGAACCAGTTCGATCTAGCTGGCCAGCAGCCCGTTCTGTTTGGTCAAACCAGTTCAACATGGTTCAAGTGGCTCTGCTTGTTAAGGGGAATCTGGTGAGGACTACTCTTTGCAAGCAAAGGGGAATCCTGCCTCTAAAAGGGTTCTAAGGGTGGCCAGGGGTGGGGGGCGTTGAGAGGGCACCTTACCAGCTTCAGCAGCATAGCATCTTTGAGTGGGAAGGGACCTTAGAGGCCTTTTAGCCCAGATACTTGCTCAGAGCAGAAATCTTCTACAATATTTCTGATATAGATGCTAGCTTCTGTTTGAAAGCATCCCATGGATGCTTTCATGCAGCAGCACACCGCTGCATGAGGCAGGCTGCTCCAGTGTCTCCTCCACTAATGTCTAGCTTGAATCTACTTCCTGGTGATTTCAATTTGTTGGTTGTAGTCCTGCCCTCAGGAGCAAGAGAAAGCAAGTATGTTGCTCCTTCTGTGTGACAGCTCTTACATTTTAATTAAAAAGAAAATCAGAGACACTTTTTATTGCATGTTTAGCCTGCCCTTCCTCCAAGGCATTCAGGAGGCTAGTACACCCACCTCCAGTTTTATCCTCAGCAAATTCAGAAGGTTAGGGCTGGAACATACAGAGCACCTTAGAAGAAGATGTTAATTGATGAAAGGTTATATTTCAGCGGGAGAGCACCAGCTTTGCATGGAGAGTGTCCTAGGTCCAATCCCTGCAATCTCCAGGTAGGGCTGGGAAAGCTAGGTAAGCTAGATGAACCAGAGGTCATCTACCTTTTGCCTGTGGGCTTCTCAGAGGCATCTGGTGGGCAACAGTTGGAGACAAGATGCTGGATTTGATAGGCTTTGGGCCTGATACAGCAGGGCTGTTCTTGTTATCTTATGTCTGACTCTGTAGAAGACAGCTTCATGTGATGGATCTGGACCTAGAGTTCTATGGTGTGAGGACACCTGAGGCAGCCATTTGCTGAAGCGCCAATGGCTGAATCCACGGTTGCCTGGGAACTCTCGGTATGGTGCCTTGAATTTCATCATGGAAGGCAGGGGTATAAACAAGAAAAATCTATTGTTTCCACCACAGCAGTAGTTGGTGCCTTTATGCATCTATAAGTAAAGCATGTGAATTTCCTCACATTCCATAACTTCTCCAGCTGTTCAGTTGTGTTCTGAACTGGAAGCAAACCGAGCAGTATTTTTGCAAGGCACATTCTGTGACTTCCATTAAGAAAATGACCATGCTGTTGGAGCCACTCGGGCTCTTTGCATTCTGATTATAACTCTTCCGACTCGGCGCATCGGTGCCGATCTTTGTGCTGAAATGCTAAAACAATCTATCTAACCTTTACGCCGGTTAATGCATACATTAGGCCTATATATGATCATAAAAATGTGTGAAAATGAAACACTCTGACATAAAATCAAACAGCTCAACCATAAATGGTGTCACTTTTATGTGATTATCTTGCCAATATCGCCGTGTTGCTTGACTAAATCAAACTACGATTTTTCCCACATGCATTGCCTTTAATGGACTCCGGTAATGGTAGCAATTCCTTATAGATCTCCTGCTAATGAAAGAATAGCCTTGCACGCCACTGTGGAAGAGGAATTAAACCCTGCTGCCCAGTCTTATTTCTTAACAGCATCGCCTTACCAAATTTACTGTGTCAGGTGACCCCAATATATTTCCAGGCCCACTGTTACAGATTTCTATCGCATTCTTGGTACAGCCTGGGTCCTTATGAGAGGCTTACACTACACAAGGATAAAACCATGCACAGCATTAACAGACAGCAGCCCAGAAACATCTTCAGATATAGTCTCACACTCTGCAGAGAAAGAGCCTGGCAGGTTTCCCCAGGGAAGTCATTCTATTAGTGGTATCATCAAGACTTGTATCTCCTACCTTGTAAATAGAGATGACAAATTTACTTTTCCTAGCCCTTGGGAAAACTACATATTCCTGGGTCTACTTACATGTGGTGCATTATAAAGCCAGGTGCAGAAGGGAGGAGAGCTGGTCTTGTGGTCGCGAGCATAACTTGTCCCATTTGCTAAGCAGAGTCTACCTTGGTTTGCATTTAGATGGGAGACTACATGTGAGTACTTTAAGGTACTTCCCTTAGGGGATAGGGTCATAGCTCAGTGGAAAAACATCTGCTTTGCATGCAGAAGGTCCCAGGTTCAATCCCTGGCATCTCCAGGTAGGGTATGGAGAGACTCCATTGCCAGTCAGTGTAGACACGAACAAAAAGATGAGGTTAACAGAGCACTTGCTTCATTAACCTCATCTTAGGGGAGGGGTAGTTAGGCAGGTAAGCCACTTTGGTGGTTCCCACGATCCCTGGCAAGCGGGCTAAACTCCCTTAACCCGCTTTCTAGTGATCGTGAGAATAGCTTCCTTATTTGGATAAGCCAGGAGCAAATGTCCACGAGCAAGAAATTATTTTCCTGGAAGATCATTTCAACAACTTGTATATTTTAACATTTGATGTTTGCTTTTCACAGGCTCCGTTGCTATGGGCAATATCAAACTCGTTTCCTTTCTGTTCCTCTGAGGCTTCTCGACAAAACCACTCTCTGTGTATCTGTATTTCTGAGCTCAAATCACAATATCCAAAGATTCCTGATGATAATCATAGGGTTCCCAAAGCCAGAAAGTGGAGCTGAGAATGGCGATAAAGGTTTCAGATGGATGGTCTGTTTGTTTATATGGTGAGGGGTTTGTTGCATATTAAATCTTGTTTAGGAGAATAGCTGGTGATGGACATGTAGAAAATGCTCAAATATGATAATAAATGGAACCAGTCTAACGCCACACGCCTCTCTTTCAGGCTCAGACATGCGGAATTGGCCGTTTCATTCAGCACATCAATAGAAATTCCACTGCAGCTCTTTTGCGCATGATTTCGGCTTTGTTTATCTTCTAGGGAATATATAGAAATGGCAGTGGTGTCCACCTCTCACCTCATCCACACAGAGCAGTGGACAGACAGAAGGTGCTCCCCACTGCCCCCAGAGTCATCCTAGAATATGGGGTCGTCCAGTGAGACTGATGGGCAGGATCCTCAAGATAGATGGGGGAAAGCGCATCTTCAAAGAGGGCATAATTAATCTAAGGAATTTGCTGCCACACAATGTGGTGGTGGCAACTGACTTAGATGGCTTTAAAAGGGGATGAGAGCAATTCATGGAAGAAAGTTCTATCATTGTCTAGTGGTTATTATGGCTGTGTGGAGCCTCCACAACTGGCAGCTGTCTACCTGCTGGGTGGCAACTGTTGCTGGCCAGCATCAAGGGGTATGCTTGCCTTCATGCCCTGCTTGTGGGCTTACTGGAAGCCTCTGGATAGCCACAATGGAAAGACAGGACACAGGCTTGATCAACCTTTCCTCTGACCCAGCACAGCTCGTGTCATTGTTATTTATATCGGCTTTTAGTTAAAAAATAATAATTTTTAACAGTCTTAATTGTTTTTTAACAGTCTTAATTGTTTTTATGGCTGTATTTTAAAATTAAAGTGTGCCATCAAGTCGATTTTGACTCCTGGCACTCACAGGTTAACATAGATATAAAATAATTCAATAAAGATGGCTCCCTCTCAAGGGCTCACAATCTAAAACGGAAACATAAGATAGACCCCAGCAACAGCCACTGGAGGAATGCTGTGCTGGGGATGGATAGGGCCAGTTGCTCCCGCCCTGCTCAGTAAAGAGAGCCACTGCTTTTTAAAAGTGCCTCTTTCCTCAGTTAGCAGAGGCAGCAGCTCTCTGGAGTTGCAGAGAAGAGACAACCTAAATATTTGGGGGATTGGACCTGGGACCTTCAGCATGTAGTAGAATGTCCTCCGGTGCTCTACAGCTGAGCTGCAGCCTCATTCCTTGATGCTTTATTGGACTGCGCTGCAGCTTTTTTAGAAGAAACGGATTTCAAGCATCTTTCTCAAGGCAATCTTTTCCAAGGCCTCACCTTGGCACTTCTAGAGCCTGCAGCCAATGACTGTCAAACCCGACTGAATGGAAGGCAGCTGACGCAGCCGCGGCTGCCTTCCTCCCAGCTGCCACTGACTGCATGTTGATCATGTTCCCCTCCTTTGTTAACACAATTGCCGTCACCTTTACAGACATCAGATTGGGAGAACATGTTGCCTCTTGCAAAGCCTTGAGACACCTCTAGGCCTCTCAGTTCAATGGAGCTTATTATGGAAATCATCTAAATGCTGAGCTGGAGAGATAAGTGCTAACTGTTTACCAGGCCTCCAGTACCCGAGATAGACAGCGAAAGCTAATGGGAGCTCATTTGCAGCTGCAGTCTGTCATTCAGCCCTCCCTGTCTGTTGCTGAGACTAATCTACAAAGGAGAGAAGCAGGAGATCTGCATACAGGAGCTGGTGGGGTTTCTTGTTCAGGTGCAGGAAGGGTGTGGCTAAAGGGAGGGACTGAGCCCATAGCCAGCAGCTTGTTCCAAACAAAGAGGGGGTTTAACCCTGGAATGTGAGGAAGCATGAGAACATGGGCTGGGGTGTCACGGGTAGAGCACCTGTTTTGCATGCAGAAGGTCCCAAGTTCAGTCCCTTCCAATTACTGGGAAGGCCATGCTTCTGGGGAGGGAGAACTCTGGGGAGCCACAGCCAGTCAGAGTAAACAATATTAAGTTTTTAGACAGATCAAGAGCAAAGAGAGCCGGCGTGGTGTAGTGTGGTTAGAGTGCTGGACTAGGACCGGGGAGACCCGAGGTCAAATCCCCATTCAGCCAGGAGACTTTCTGGGTGACTCTGGGCCAGTCACTTCTCTCTCAGCCTAACCTACTTCACAGGGTTGTTGTGAGGAGAAACTTAAGGATGGAGTACACCGCTCTGGGCTCCTTGGAGGAAGAGCGGGATATATATGTAAAAATAAATAAATAAATAAGCAGCAGCACCCTCACTCTGAACTGACTTCATAGCATTCTCTTGTAGCTGCATCCAATTGGCTACATATCACCACATCTCTTATGTGATCCCTGATTGGTTGGGATCACTCAAGGAAGGAGGGAATTGTCATGGGAACAGCAGCACTGAAGGCTCACTTAGGGATCCTGGGAGGGAACTGTTCAAGTTCCCCAAATTTCCCCCTTTGCCCTCAAATTGTTTCCTGGCAGATGTCAGACAATAAGTCTGACATCTCTCTCTCTCTCTCTCTCTCTCTCTCTCTCTCTCTCTCTCTCTCTCTCTCACACACACACACACACACACACACACACACACACACACACACACGAAGGTAATTTTCCTTTACTTTAGTCAAGTTACTCTTTCCCCAAAATAACCTCTCTCATTATAATGCCAGCAGTCCTCCCTGCCAGATGATTTTTCTCCCTATTGTCTCAAATTCCAATATCCTGCCCTTTTCAAGGTATTTCCAAGAGAATAGTTCGGCACTAGGTCTGCATTTTTTTAAAAAAATCTCCCAGAGCTTGAACTTTGTCTCTTCCTCAATTCACAAAGACCAAGCTGAACATTGTGCTACTGCCACAAACACCAACATTTCGGAATCGAAGGTTATTTAAAATTCAAGACAAATTTTCTCGCCCCTTTATAAGTAATTTCCTGCAAATAGAGTGGAAAGGAGAGAAACAGAACTGGAGTTGGTATGCTTTTAAAGCACCATGTTGTCTCTCTCCCTCCCTCTCTCTTTTCTAAGGCATTTGGATGGGGCATCCTAAAATATACACCTGCTGATGCTTCAGTCTGAAGGATTCAAAAGCATTTTGACCCTTTCTGTATATTCAATCTGTTGACGGGTGGAGATGGGATTTAGGGTCAGGGTTGCCCAAGTCCTGGGAAGGTAGAACTCACAGACAAGTGGAAAGCAAGTAGGTCTGGTGGGCAATATGAAGCGGATAGAAGGAGTGGGGACCAACTAAGCAGAGTGAGTCCAGTTCTAAATCAAGTTCACAGAGGGTGAGAGATCCTGGTAGTTTATGGGGTGTCTGGCTCAGGGAACACTGTCTCTGGAGCTCCCCATTGGAAGACCTGATGGGCCAGTTGTGGTCCAGCACTCCACACCTGTCACAAGCCTTCCGGTCCTGCATGACCTTTCCCCCAACACATCAGAGTCCTGGCTGCCGCTCAAGGTCCGGGTCATGGAGAGAGTTGTGGCTTTGCGGTCTAGAGGCATCTGAGGTCTTGGGCTGTGACACCAGTAGCTGGCAAGTGCTGAGACTGAAGGTGGGGTGGGCTTCAGAAACCTAATAAATGGCAGTGCAATGTAGTCTGGAGCAAAGTACAAAGGCGATTCTCACAAGCAGCCCAGCCTGGGATAGGCTCCTTGTGTGCAGCGTCGGGACCAAGCCCAATCCCGGTGCTGCCGCCTCGCCTAACCCAACTTTCAACCCCAGCACCCTTCACCCCAGCACCAGGGTCATGTGTATGCTTGGGCTGCATCCAGCCTGAGCAACTTCCAGGGAAATTCCCCAATGCACCGCACTCATTGCACGGTGCATTGAGGAATTCCCGGAGGCTGGGAAAACAAGTCCTGGCCTCCAGTGATCCGCACTGCACAGACCGCGTGGGCATCCAACAGCACCCCCATGAGAAGACTAAGGATCATCTGGAGGGAAGGCAGGTGGAACCCTGCCTCCTGCCCCCCGCAGTGAGTGTGAGTATAGCCATGATGAATCGAATAGCCAGATTTGTTGGAATTCAGTGGAACGGCAATGCTATCAACTGCAATTACAGTTAGGATAAAAGTGCTTTTAGCATTTATGTACAATTCATTGTGTCACCACGTTTCGTATCTCCTGCCTTGGTTTCTTGGCAGCTTGGAACGCTTGCCTCAAATATGAGGAGAGCCTGATGGGCCTGAAAGCTTTTCTGCAGCTCAGAAGGATCAGTATTGGAAGCACTGGGGAAATTTGACTTCCCAGTGCTCCAGGTGCCTGGTCTTTTGACTGGCCATCAGCAAACCTGCAGATCCTAAAACCTTATCATTTGGGACCTGACCCTCGTTGACATTTCATCCTGTTCCTCTACCCCATATTTCAGCAGTGCCAGATTTAGACACAAGCCAAGCAAGCTACCGCTTAGACCTCACATTATTATGAGGGGCCTCTGAGAACCAAAAAATAACTAAATGCCAAGTTTTATATAATTGGTTGGAAAATAAAAGAGAACAGGGAGGAGTCTCTAAAACAGGCATTATTGTTCTGATAAGACAAAAATATACATATATGACTACACAACCATTATACTGAGTTTATAAATCAGTGTAGAAATAACGATAAGTTATATTGAAATTAGATCAAGGTCCAGTTTATACCAATGTCCGCTTCTTCAGACAAATGCTGCTGTAACTTTGAGCATCTCAGCAATGAGGGTGGAATGATTATCTGATGTAACATCACTCCCCCTGTGATTTCCTGTTGTCCAGTTACTTTTCTTCTGAGTTCACAGGAAGTATCTTTAAAATCGATTTAAAGGTTGGTCCGATCCCAACCCCAACATTCAGAAGGGCCCGAAGTACCCCCAAACCAACATTTGCAGGGTTGTATTAGATCCGGTCCAACCTGATCCTGTCATTCATGTTCCAGCCCTGTATTTCAGCTTTCCAACCAAGCATGCTTGCTGTCAAGTTATTTCCAAGGAATATATTGCATGCACTATGGACAGCACTGAAAGCAGCCACACGGCGATGAGCCCATCTTATGCACGCTCGAAGCCATTCAGCCACCCCATCACCCTATATCCAGAACCACTCTTTTGCCATATAATCCACTGTGCATTACGGATGGTGGTATTTATGAGCTCCTAATAACTAGGCAGCCAGTAAATCCCCTTTATTCCTCACTGTTACCTAGTGAACACTGCGTTTTTAAAAGTTATCTAAGCAGGTTTATGAGAGGAGTAATAGATGCCGCCATTATCATTTTCGGCATTCGCGGGAAGTGTGTCTATAATTCTGTATAATTATGTAGACTTAGCAGTGATGAAGGATGACAACACCAAAGAGAAAAGTCTTCCATAAATCAATAGAACCAGCTTTTTAAACAATATACATCAGCAGCAGCTAGTTGAGTTTTCCAGCTAAGGAGGCTGACACCTGGAATCTGAGACCAAGCCAACGTCTACATAGTTGGGACCGGTGTCCCCAGCAACAGGGATGCCCAGACATTGCTGACTACAACTCGTATCATCCCCAAAGGCCATTGCAGCTGAGGATGATGGGAGTTGTAGTCAACAACATCTGGGAATCCCTGTTACAGGGGACAGTGCTTGGGACCACCACTCAAGTCTGAATCCAGTGCCTAATAATGACCAAATATTATATTTCTAGCCTGCTTTCCAAAGTGAGAAAGGCCCATGTGATCACCATGTCTGTCTGTCTGTGTCCTTGTGTCCATAACTTCTAATACTTAATAATAATGTTTGAATTTACAGTCCTATGCCAACAAAATTAACAACACATGGTAAGGGGCCCTAGGGGACCCCAATGGGGTATTTGTTTGCCAGTCTGCTCACTTGTTTCAAGATGGTGGCCAAACCATAGACAATGCCATTGTGTTGACAGTCAGATACAAACCAGTTTCACAGAACATGGGAAGAGGTGTCCTAGATAAGACCCACCATGTTAGAAGAAGCAGAAAGCAGGATCTATTTGTTCTATGTAGAAGAATTACGGTTTTTTCTAGCAATACACAGAGATATGGACGGTCCTGGACAGATAGAGGTTGCTGCAAATTTGTGGGGTGGGGTGTCCCTAACTATGTAGAAAAATGTTTATGTGTACATTAAAGGGGAAAGGGGGGCAGTGCAAAATGGCCCGAAAAAGCTCCAAGCTCAGGACTTTCCAGGGTGTCCAGAAGGTTGAGTCCTAAAATAACAGAAAAGAGAGGTAGGGAAGAGGGAATTGGTCTGCTCAAGCTCATGAAATTTTAAAGTATTCTAGGGGATGGATGCATGCCATGAGAGTAAAGATTTCGCCTCTCTGCACTATATGGGGAAGCTTATGGCAGGGGAGGAATTTATTATATTTATTATTATGAGGCTCCTTTTCCAAGCTGTCTCAAACCCTAAATATGAGCACTCCAGTTAGGGGGCAGGAGATACAATACAGGGTCCCCACTTGTAAATAAAGAAATGGATTCCTGACATGCAACACCTAGAGGCATTATGACCTCACTGAAATGTGCAGGGAATACTGCATGGAAAGGGTTTACTTGCATGGATCTCATTTAAATCCAGCCATAGCTGAACTCTGAATAAACTACATACTGTCTGGGTACTTAGAGGAAATGCTGGATAGGGCCAAGATGGCAGTAGAAATACCCATGGTGCTTTCACCCTACACATAATTCAGTGCCCCCCCCCCTCTCTCTCACACACACACACACACACAAACACACACACAATTTCCCAGCAAGCTCCAACATGTTTCCATCCCTCTTTTGAAATGGCATCCCTGTCTCACAATTCTAGCCTTCTTGTTAATAAATGCTGTTAATCACCAATAAGGTAGGGAGAAGGAGGGTCTCAGCCATTAGCCACCAACAATGTAATTTTATACTTCGCCAGTCTCGAAAAAATAATCTCCATTCGCTTTAGCTGTGCTGCTGGATACCTTGGAGGTTCCCCCTCCCCAAGGTTAATGTGACTAAATCAGTCTCTAATTGGAAAGAATCTGGTACAGAACCGGCAGAGAGAGCATGTCCTTTCTCGTAACTGAGAATGGAATGAGGTAGCCATCATAGGGTGGGTTTTTCCCCCCCTGAAAGCTGTTCATTTACATAGAATCTCTGGGCACTAACAAATAGCCAATGACCTTGGCAAATGCTTTGCTTCGTAGGTAGGTTGCATGGAACACATTAATGCCATTAAACATCCTGCAGCTTCTGCAATTAGAGATTTTCTCATTCATCCCCCAATTCTGCAGCAAAGGCTGGTTAAGATGCAAATGTGGATAGTTATGGCTTGTTTTGTGCTCAGGAACAAAGAGGCCTGTTGCAGAGGAGTGGAGGCAGAACATTAGGGCCTGACCCCCGCAAAAAAAAAAACCCCAAAAAACCCATTCTTCTAAAAAGGTTCAGATTTGCTCCTGCAGACTTTGCATCCCTTTTCCCTTTTGCCAATATATTGTGCTCATCAATACTTTTTTTCATTGAATGGGGACTGTGGAGTTAGGAGTAAAATGTTTTGCACTTCAGATCTCTTTATGGCAGTGAATGCTTGGTTATAAGTGGATGTCTCCCACGGGGAAAGCAGGTGGGGACATTTGAATGGGGACTGGCCTGGAAGAGAAAGGGTTAGGCACACACACATAGTATATGGTTGCTATTTTGCTCAGTCTCATAGAGTGACAAGACTGCTATTCATATTTGCATCAGCTGCCCATATTTGCTGGTCCTTCCCCTGGTACATAGGAATGTAGGAAGCTGCCTTCTACTGAGTCAGACCCTTGGTCCATCTAGCTCAGGATTCTCTACCCAGACTGGCAGCGGCTTCTCCAAGATTGCAGGCAGGAGTCTCTCTCAGCCCTGTCCTGGAGATGCTGACAGGGAGGGAACCTTCTACTCTTCCCAGAGTGTCCCCATCCCCTAAGGAGAATATCTTACAGGGCTCACACATGGAGTCTCCCAGGGCAGACCCTGCTTAGCCAAGGGGACATGTCATGCCCTTTCATTCATGGAATGAGCTACCAGCATAGCTCAGTGGTAGAGCATCTGCCTTGTATGCAGAAGGCACCAGGTTCAATCCCTGCCAGAATCTCCAGGTAAGGCTGGGGAAAACTCCAGCCTGCAGCCTTGGAGAGACACTGCCAGTCAGTGCAGACAAGACTGAGCTAGATGGACTAAGGGCCTGACTCAGGATATAGAAGCCTCCTGTGTTCCCATCACCTCCAAGCAGAGCCCCATCTGCCCTCTGAATATAGAACAGCAACAGTTTTACCACTTCAGTGAGAAAGAGGCTATACTTTCAGCCAAGACCCATGGCTTCAGTTTCCTGCTCTAGAGCCCTACGTGCATGCTATGCTCAATGCATGTACAGTACAGTAGGCACACAATCAGTTGTTCACACATTAAGTTCAACACAATCAGTAGTACACTTCCTACCTGTGTCATGCGTTTGAGAGCAGAGGTGCACCTAGGTAATTTTGGAGCCTGGACCTAAAGTCCTTTAGAGAGTCACACCACACCCCGACACTCTACACAAAACATGATGACAAACACAGTATTTTCAACACATGGGTTCTTGAGGGCACAAACAGCAACTGAACTCACAAGAATGTAAGAATATACAACAGGTATGTTTACGAAAATATGCATTAGAAGAAGCATTCCAACACACGACCTATTCTCATCCCACCTATTTCTTTCCTCACTCTCCCCTCTGTCTATAGCAGAGGTCATGCTGAGATCACACCACCTGGGACAGACTAAAGAGGACATGGGGGCCCCGCGGGGTGCAATGTCCCTGGACGTCCACCCAGAAGTCCAGGAGTAAGAGCGCCTCTGTGTATTGCCATTCACACAAACATGGAGATGTGTACAGCCACCTGAAGGCACATACAACAAAATAAGAAAGTTCCCACAATCAATAACTGAACAGGACATGGGTCCTACCCGGGTTCAAGAGCTGCACACGCTCCCAATTTTTTATTGTCTGTGAGGGAAAAACAAGATAGACAGAGATTGTGCACTAACTGAGCAAAGAGACATCTTTTAAAAGGGGTGATTCTCATATTGCACTGGCTGGCAATAGGTTTCAGAGTGAAACACAATGTGCTGGCTATTACCTATAAAGTCCTCAATGGCTTGGGTCCAGGGTACTTAATAGAGCGCCTTCTCTGTCATGAACCCTGTCACCTGTTGAGATCATCCGGGGAGGTCCGGTTACGGTTGCCACCGGCTTGTTTGGTGGTGACTCAGGACCGGGCCTTCTCTGTGGCTGCCCCAGGGCTTTAGAATGTGCTCCCTGTCAGTACAGGAGCATCTCCTTCTCTGCTTTTAGGAAGACTCTCAAGACACACCTGTTCTCTCAGGCTTTTAACTGAAAATTAATTTTAAACTGTTTAATGGTTTTTATCCCACTGAATTTGTAACTTTTTCTATTCTGTGAAACTGGTTTTACTCTGTTTTATATTTGTGGTTTTTATATTGGGTCCGCTGCCTAGAGATACACATCTCAGGCGGTATATAAATATGACAAATGAATAATTAATTGATCAATGAAAGTGGAAGTGGTCCTTCCTTTGGGGGCACACCTTAGCACGTATACGGATATCATTATGGACATATCAATCTGGCCTCAGTCATAAATGGTCATAAGATAAATGGTCATAAGAACACACACACACACACACCCCACACATGCACACAACAGCTCACAATAATTTAATAAGACAACTTCAGCAATCAAACAAAACGGGGGGGGGGGAGCCAGAACAAGGACAATGACTAACTAGGCAAAGGAACCAGAACAATAGGGATTGTCCCGGGCAAGTTGGGAGTAGATGCCTAGATATTTGCTGTACCAGCAGGACTCCCAAGAGAATCCCAGCACTGGGCATGTTTGAACCATGAGGTCGGCTTGTTCAGTGCTTTGATACATGGCTGATGTGACATGGAAACCGACTGGATGGAAGTGGATTTGTGACGGCAGCCACACCATGACTTAGCGTGTAAATTGGACCTCGGAGGGAAGCAATTCTCAGCCTTCTGACACTCTCGGGTTTGCCACTCATCAGTAGGTTGCTGGCTGCAAATAGGTTCTTTAATTTTCAATCTTCCCCCTTCCTAGGGGATCTACTCACCTCATTTAAGGAAGCTTTTACTGAAAACTCAGCCAGCAGGGATAAAAAAAACTTTTTAAAAATTATATTAGAATGCCGGAGCAAAGGCAAAGTAAATATTTATTTAGAGCTCTTTAGTTATACAGGCAAAGCTTAAGGAGAGGCATTGAGGTCATGGCGAGACCTCCATCAAGGGCTTTATGGTGTCACAACAAAACTGGCCTTTGGCAAAGGAAGAATACGGCCATGAAAGTGGAGGGCAGAAATGAAGCGGGGTAATTCTAGGGCCTTTTCAGACAATCACAATTACAGGAATAAATGTACCTGTTACTGCTTTGCAGAGCACGAGGTCAGGCTTCCTCCCTCGAAGGACCACTTGTGTTGCAGAAACATTGCATTCTTGCAGCACTAGCTGTGTGGTATTTCTGTTGTGCCTGGAAAAGAAATGTGATGGCGATTGTAATGACTGTGTAAGGATGCAGGCACCTATTGGCTATTGCCTGTGACATGAATGCAGATGCTGCTGGAATACTGGTAATACCAATAACGCATCTTGGCCCATCAACGTCATCTTGGCCCATCAGTTCTAGTCTGCCTTCCGCAGCAACAAAGAACGTCCGTTCCTTCTTCTGCGTGACCGCACTTCAGATTGTTGAAGACTGCTCTCATCTCTCACCTTAGTCTTCTCTTCTCCAGCCTGGGTAGACCCAACTGATTTCACCATGCCTTGTGAGACTTGGTTTCCAGACCTCTCGCCATCATCTTTGCCTTCCTCCAAACCTGTTGCAATATTTATCCATGTCTTTCTTAAAGTGCAGTGCCCAGAGAACTCTGTTCACAGAGTGAACTCTGGACAGTGCAGAATAGCCTGGAACGATCCTCTTTCATGCCTTTGTGAAATGAGCCCCTGGTGGCTCAGTGGTAAAACTGCCGCCCTGTAACCAGAAGGTTACAAGTTCGATCCTGACCAGGGGCTCAAGGTTGACTCAGCCTTCCATCCTTCCGAGGTCGGTAAAATGAGTACCCAGAATGTTGGGGGGCAATATGCTAAATCACTGTAAACTGCTTAGAGAGCTCCGGCTATAAAGCGGTATATAAATGTAAGTGCTATTGCTATTGCTATTTGTCCATCTAAGCCAAGGGTTCCCAACCGGTGGCACTCCAGATGTTGCTAAACTACAGCTCCCATCATCCCCAGTGACAATTTATTGTGACTGGGAATGATGCAAGTTGTAGTTCAGTAACATCTGGACACCACTGGTCGGGAAACCCTGATCTAGGCACACTGTCATCACACATTCTATGGTAGTATATTCTGTAAATTCGTTATAAATTGACTGAAAGGGTCCTCGCTTTTGTGTATCCTAGATCTCCTGCCACTTTCACTGCCCCCACCAAGTTCTACTATTATAGGAGGAAAAGAGAGAAATGTATTTTTGTCCACTTTCTCTCCATTATACACATTTTTCTAATCCTCTTATCACGTCATCCCACCCCCCGCACACACACACTAACTAAGAATGCACCTTGGGAATAAGCCCCACTGAAGACAGGGGACTTCTTTCTGAGAAATGTGCCTAGGAAAACTCCAAAGAAAACCTCACAAACGTCACCTTTCCTTGTAGGGAAGGTGCACTAACCCCTGGATCATTTTGGTTGCCCTTTCTGGCACATCTCTGGCTATTGACCTGGCAACCCTACCACAAGGTGACGAGCCACTGTCTCGTTGGCTAAATGTGTGCGTCCTCGGAGCCTCATTTCCAAAGGGTGTTATTTCACTGCCGCTTCGCAGATAATGTAACTGAATCATTCAATTGAGCATAAAATAGAAATTTGGCCTCTTATCTGCCTGGGAACCAGCTTTACTACTTTCTTTCTGCAAAATACATTTTTCACTATCTTATCTTCTAATAAACAAACCCAGCTCTGCCAGCTGCAGGAAAGCTCTGAAGACATTTAAAAGATGTATTTCCTTCTCTTCTGCTTTCTCTCCCACCCCCCATCCATCCCACCACTACTTCTCCTCTTAAAATCGTCTGTTTTAAAGGCATCCATTAAAGTGGGGAGGGGGTCCAATTTGTATTCCATCTTCCTTTGGTGGAGGTGTATCTATTTTTCATAAGTCTCCCTTACATTCTGAGGTAGGTTTTCTGGCTCCATTTCATGTTCACTTCCCTTTCCTCACCTGGAACCAGAAACACACACACACACACACACTAACACAAATATAAATGCCCTTTCCACATTATACCTTCTCCCACCTTCTTGTTTTCATGAAAAGGTAACTCAGAAAGGGATGAAACCCACCCCTCTTCACGCTGCAAATGCAGAGTGCACAGCACTCCTCCTCACGAAAGCTAAACGTGTCAGCAAAAGGTCAGCAATGAATTTTTAAACTTTTCTATCTCACTTAGGCTGACATCAAAAAGCATTAGCGACAGCATTAAATCACGGGCATAGAGAATGAATTAGAATATGCAACACGGGAGGAGAGGGTGTTGATGGGGAATTTTTCATCCTATCGGGAAATTTCAGTGCTTGGGGCCCAGCACTGAAAACAGGAAAAAACCATGCCCAATAACAGGGATTCTTTTTTATTACTGTTATTTGTATTAATATATGGATATTATTATTAAGAAGATCTTACTCTGCCCAAAAGTGTGTTCAAGGACACAATAATTCAAGGTAATATTTTAAAAGGTGCTGTTGTGCAGTTAGCAGGGCTTAATTAATTGGATTCCTTTTAAAAAAAGTGGTAACTGTCTTCTATTTAGCAGGGAGATAGCAACTGTCCCAATTCAGACCAGCACAGTGTTTCTCCAGTAGGCTGGTGGGTGGGTGAGTGGGAGTGTGTGAGTGTGAGAGAAAGAGAGAGGGGGAGGGAGGGAGGGTTGTAGACCCTTTTGGGACAGAGGACCATTTTCTCATCCTTAAACGGATTTGAGAACTTTGTGTTGTTAGTTGAAAAGGTCATGGTGACACCCCCATCAAGGGCTTTATGGTGTCACAACAAAACTGGCCTCATTCTTTGGCAAAGGAAGAATACGGCCATGAAAGTGGAGGGGAGAAATGAAGGGGGGTCATTCTAGGGCCTTTTCAGACAATCACCATTAGAGGAATAAATGTACCTGTTACTGCTTTGCAGAGCATGGGGTCAGGCTTCCTCCCCCCTCCGGCTGCCCCGTCTCTGCTACCATCCGCGCAACACAACAGCGGTTAATTTTTTCTTTTTAAGATTTAACTTGCTGCTGAGCCCACCCCCCTTCCCCCCCAATTTGCTACTTCTTGTAATTTGCTGCCATAGGCAAGTGACCATCTTGCCTATGTGTTAATCCACCCCTGGTTTAGTCCTGTTCAGACATTACATTGTACATGCGTACAGATGTCTGTACACGTGTATTTCATGTCCCCTCAAAGGCAGCATACAAATAGGCAGTGTACTACTGTACATGCATTGAATATAATGCACCAGTAACTGTGCATAAGAACGAATCTGCATGAGTGTACAAAGACTGTAAGTGCATTAAACGTGATGAATGAAGAGGGCATGAAGAGGGTGTGGAGGAATCCTTGGTGGGGGTGTTTGGGGGGGGTTCCAATGTTCCTTCCTGGGAGAACCCCTGAAATTCTCTTTTAAATTTTTATTGAAAATGAAATTTCTCCGTATGCAACGTCCTACTCTTAATGGAGCTTTTGGATGTGGAGGAGTCATCTGACAAAAACACCTCTAGTTTTCATTCTTGGAAGGATCCTTGAAATTCTCTTTTGAATTTCACTTCAGAGATCCTGCCATTGGGACAGGAGCCAAAATTTCTCCCTATGCAATTTCCTACTCCTGATGGATGTGGGTTGTTGGGGATCTGTTCCACCAATATTCCAGCATATTTTGATTTGCCATCATCTTCCAAGCAGAATTCAGGAGACTGGTTTTTTCCGCACACATTCAGGGGCACAAACACACACACCGTTCCAATTACTCTTTTATGCATTACTTGTGGGGAAAGACATATCTGGGTCTAAAACTCAATCCAGAGTTTTTAATCAGAGAGAGCGCTGCTGCTTCCGCTGCTCTCTGGTTTAATGAAGTAAATGAGACCTGCGGTAATATTGCCTCTGCAATTGACATGGTTCTCTGGGAAACATTACACTTTATAATGAAAATACTGTATATAATTAGGATCTAATAGAAAGAAAATAGTAATTAGACAGAATTAACTGAACACAAGCAATCAAGCAAATAAAGGTTATTCTTTGGAGACGACCCTTCAGGGTTCAGATCTGTACATTCCATAATTGTAAAGGAGTCACAGCCATTAAGGGACTTTACAAACAAACATAAACTGTTGTGCTACTAAGCAATTGCCTAAAAATTCTGGACAACTTTCTCTAATTGTATTTAAAAAACAGAGAATAGTAAGTACCTTGATTCTGATCTTAAACCAAAGGTGTTTTGATATTTCCATTAACAATAATTCTGGACTGAACATGCGAAGAGCAGATATCTCATTTCTAAAAGGATGTTTTAATACATTAGCCTACTAATAATTTAAACGATGAATAAGGAAGAATGTGACCAAGAAATAGGAGATCTGAAATCAAGGAGATGCTGTTCTAGGATCTAGTTATATAATCAGATTTCGCAGCAATAATTGAAAGTTAGTTTTGTGGAGAGGTCTCAGAGGAACATTGAGGAAGGGAGCAGAGTCCGACATGGGGCTGCAGCTCAGTAAAAGAGCATCTGCTTTGCATGCAGAAGGTCCCAGCTTCAAGCCCTGGCAGCATCTCCAGGTAGGGCTGGGAAAGACTCCTGCCTGAAACTCTGGAGAAACTGCTACCAGTCAGTGCAGACAATACTGAGTTAGATGGACCAAGGATCTGACTCAGTAGAAGGCAGCTTCAATAACACTGAGGGCATGACAGAGTCTAATGCAGCTTGGAAAAAATTGAGCTGTTTCATAAAATTGGAGGAAGTAGGTTTTCCGAGCCCAATCCCCTTAAAATTGTTGAGAGATATCTTGACCACCCAAATGAAACTTGTACTCGCCTAGATTTTACAGCCTGCCGGTGCTAGCTTGAGTCTTCTAATAACACTTTTTCCGTTTCTGTCTTCCAAATGACACACATGAGCAAAGAAATCTTGTGTGACTCAATCTAGTATTTAGTACATATTCATGCAGAAAATGATTCCATGGATGGGTTTTTTTCTTTCTTTCTGAGTTCCCACTGCGTAGGGGTTGAGTATTTCAAGTATCTCTCGACTTAGTTGACATTTCCTTAGTTGTGCAAACAAACTTTTCCCAGTCTGCTCTCACTTCAGCAGCTGAGAGATCTTGAAATCAGCTTTTGCTATCTTGGTGACATTTCCATCCTTTGCCAAAAACCGCAAGTGGTATGGAGGCAGCTTTAAAAATAAATCACTGGTCATTTTCGGGGTTAGGAATGGAGCACCTCAGAATAATAGGATTGATTTAGAATTCATGAGATATGTTAAATAATAAAAAACAGGCCAAACCGGGCAAAACGGCTTCTCTCTCCATTTAAAGCTGATAGCATCCATAATGTTCTATCTGCACCACACAAGGCCACTACCCTGTTTCCCCGAAAGTAAGACCTAGCAGTAATTTCTGATGTACCGCTAATATGCCCTAGTGCATTTTTTGGGCTAAAATTAATATAAGACACTGTCTTATTTTCGGGGAAACACGGTACTTATTACAGCTAAGGGTGCTTACAAAAATCTACCTCCTCCATCACTCCAGATTTGCAGAATTATCTAATCCTGTTTGCCAACTGGCAACAATGTGTTTGAAAGACAAAGGCAAAATGCCCTCTTTGCGCGGGATATTTTAAAAGGAGAGGGAACTTACTGATGTTGGTGGCATCAGTAGTGTTACTCCAGCAGTTTGCAGCTTGTCTATACCTATAATATATTGTTTAGACAATTTATTTTTACATTTCTATCCCACTCTTCCTCCAAGGAGCCCAGAGGAGGAGAGCTGGTCTGGTGGTCGCAAGCATGACTTGTCCCCTTAGCTAAGCAGGGTCCGCCCTGGTTGCATATGAATGGGAGACTAGAAGTGTGAGCACTGGAAGAGATTCCCCTCAGGGGATGGAGTCGCTCTGGGAAGAGCATCTAGGTTCCAAGCTCCCTCTCTGGTGGCATCTCCAAAATAGGACTGAGAGAGACTCCTGCCTGCAACCTTGGAGAAGCCGCTGCCAGTCTGTGCAGACAAATAGTGAGCTAGATAGACCAATGGTCTGACTCAGTATACGGCAGCTTCCTATGTTCCTATGAATGGTGGACATGGGTATGTTGACCCTCAGAACCACTTTGTAAGCTAGGCTAGACTAAAGGATGAGCTATTGACCCAGGGCCACGCCGTGAGCTTCAAGACTGAGTGGGGATTTGAACCTCAGTACCCACCAAGGCCTAGTCCAACACTCTAACCACTATACCACACTAGCTCTTGACTGACATACAGAAGAACCTTGTTAATCACAGGCTCAGTATTAACAGTTTTGCGTATCCGCGGTCAGGTAACTGACACCCAACCTCGATATACGGAGGGGGAAATGGGGGAAAAGGTTAACTTCACATATCCATGGGTTGGGGGTAGCTGGAAATGACCTCGGAGGTCATTTCTGGCCACCATTTTGAAAACGGGAGCCTCAAAATGGCTCCTTTTGAAAAATAAATGTGATCTTTAGCCATTTTTTAAAATATTGGGGGACACTGCCAGACTGCTGGGGACCTGTGATGCATGGTAGGTCAGACCCCCTGCATTTCTAGGGCCTTTAACCCCCATTTTCAGGACTTTTTATGCCCACTGGGAACCTAATCCCCTGGTGTGCATTGCCCCAATGACTCTATATTTGCGGTTTCCATATCAGCAGTAGTAGTGGAGAATGGAATCCCCGTGTATATGGAGGTTCTCCTGTATTGCTTTTCAACAGACACAAGTTCTCACAACGTTTTACGTAGCTCACAAGGGACACACCAACAATAGCCACTGTGAGGGACATTGAGGAAGGGTGAATACGGGGAGATGCTTTCCCTCGGACAACAAGTAGAGGTTGGCCACTTGGCCCAGTTAGTTTGGGTCAGTTCTCAAACTGGGTGACATAACATGGCCTGAAGGTGGTTTCCTGTCCTAAAGGGATTCCAGATCTAAAGGGAAATGCAAGGGAAACAGTGGTGGTTCTCTTTATTTAGCAGGGGGAGAGCAACTGGCCCTAGCTATCCCCAGCAGAGCATCCCTCCAGTGGCTGTTGCTGCTGTCTGTCTTATGTTTCTTTTCAGATTGTGAGCCTTTTGGGGACAGGGAGCCATTTATTTATCCATTTGTATCTGTGTAAACTGCTTTGAAAAATTTAGTTGAAAAGCGGTATATAAATATTCATTGTATTGTATTGTATTGTATTGTATTGTATTGTATTGTATTGTATTGTATTGTATTGTAAACACCAGCCACAGCCACTGGAGAGATGCTAAGGTGAAGAGGGACATTTGTTTTCCCCTGCTAAATAGAAGGGAGCTGCCATTTTAACCAGGTGTCTCTTAGCCCAATAAGCAGGGGTAATTCCCCAGCTGTGTGCCTAAAGAGGGCCTGAAGATGGTTCCCTGCCCCAAAGGGGCTCATGGTCGAAAATGATGCATGAGGGAGGCACCAGCAGCACCCACTGGAGAGACACTGTGCTCTCCTGCTGCTAAATCGAAGAGAGCTGCCATTTTCAATAGTTGCCTCTTGGCCTATTTAGCAGGGGCACCTGAATAAGGCAGTGTCTGCCGGGGGGGGGCGCATTCATTTATTAACTGAACACCTGCCCACCCTGCTTTTCAACAAGGAAGTGCCCAAAGCAGTTTACCTAGCACAAGGAATGAGAAGATGGTTGCGCTCCTAGACACAGACAAACTGGATGCTATTGTGCAGTATGAGCCCCTGGTGGCGCAGTGGTAAAACTGCCGCCCTGTAACCAGAAGGTTACAAGTTCGATCCTGACCAGGGGCTCAAAGTTGACTCAGCCTTCCATCCTTCCGAGGTCGGTAAAATGAGTACCCAGAATGTTGGGGGCAATATGCTAAATCATTGTAAACCGCTTAGAGAGCTCCGGCTATAAAGCGGTATATAAATGTAAGTGCTATTGCTATTGCTATTGCTATCTGGCAGCATCAAATTACTTCCTGTGTGGTGCGTTACCAATCTGCAGTTGTGTAGGTGCGCATCAGTGGAACCCAACGGAGTACCTTGGTGCAATTTCCCAATCTGTGTCACATCAAAATAAGTCTTTGATCAATGCACATGGGTTCTTGAGTAATGTAAAATCATGAATAAACTGGAAACTGTAGCAAAGTGTTCATGAGCAATGTTGTCCATATAACATTTTCAAAACAAAGAGGTAGGGGAAAATTGAAGATTCTTACCCAAATGTATTGGTTTCAATTCAGAAAGAAGGGTGTGATCTGGAATTCCAGTAGCTCTAGTGAAACTTGGATGAGAAATCTTCTGGAAGCATTCCTATTTCACATGGACATCGTGACCAAATTTGTAATAGCTGGCCTGGAATAGAAGATGAAAACTCAAGCAATCCATTTGCACAATAGAAAGCATGGTGTGGAGGAATCGATGTTTAATCTTCTCAAAGCAAACTGGAACAAAAAAAGAAGGGGGGAGGGATAAAAGGGTGGGGTGGGGGGAATCAAGCCAGTTCAAAGTTTGTAGACCAATTATGCTCTGTCTTGCAGGCACTCAGTAGGTGCAGAGAAAGTGCTAATGCCTTGCGAACCCCTTCCAATAACTGAAATAGGTAACAAAGTCTGACAGCATTCCAGGTTTGAAGTTAACACAAAATGTTTTATCACCTTGAACAGCCACAGCACAGCCTGAGTGGCTTAATCTTGCAGAGATTAGCTACACAAACAAATAAAATAAGACAGTGCTTAAGACGGAGGCTGCTTCTGAAATTCTCGTCTGAAATTGTCTATTTTTCTAATAATGTTTACAAACTGAATTCACCGAATAAGGGAGGGAGAACTAGGAGTCCTTGATGGGTGGTTGTTGTTTTGCTATGAATCCACCATTGTGGTTCAGAATGGCGTCCCTTTGTAACTCATGTGTTCAAATGAATAGAGGCCACACCAAAGAGCTCGGAACAGAGGTTGGTCTAGGTGGTCTCTGGGGACCTTTCCAATTTTACAATTCTAGGTGACTGATTTTGCAGCTTTCCAATAAAACAATTTACAACAAATTGCTACATCTTGCAAATATCCATAACCATACATAATTCTGGTCACCACATCTAAAAAAGTACATTGTAGAACTGGAAAAGGTGCAGAAGAGGGCAACCAAGATGATCAGGGGCCTGGAGCACCTTCCTTATGAGGCAAGGCTACAACACCTGGGGCTATTTAGTTTAGAAAAAAGATGAATGCGGGGAGACATGATAGAGGTCTATAAAATCATGCATGGTGTGGAGAAAGTGGACAGAGAAAAATTCTTCTCCCTCTCACATAACACTAGAACCAGGAGTCATCCCATGGAATTGATTGCCAGGAAATTTAGGACCAACCAACGAAGGTACTTTTTCACACAATGCATAATCAACTTCTCTGCCATGAGATGTGGTGACAGCCAACAACCTGGATGGCTTTAAGAGGGGTTTGGATAACTTCATGGAGGAGAGGTCTATCTATCAACAGCTACTAGTCAGAGGGCTATAGGCCACCTCCAGCCTCACAGGCTGGATGCCTCTGCGTACCAGTTGCAGGACAGTAACAGCAGGAGAGAGGGCATGCCCATTTCAACTCCTGCCTGTAGGCTTCCAGTGGCATCTGGTGGGCAACTGTGTGAAACAAGATGCTGGACTAGATGGGCCTTCTTGGGCCTGATCCAGCAGGGCTGTTCTTATGTTCTAACCTCCTCCACTTTGTGCATGGGAGAGGGAGAAATGGACTCAGAAATCCAAACAAAGGTAAACACTATCAATCATAAGCTAACAGAGAGTCAGATGGAGTGGGTCCCAGTGCTGTTTTCCCCTCAGAAAACCTTTGCCATAGGATTATATATAATCTTGATTCATAATCAGGGTATAAAAGTTTTACATTTTCATTATAATCCAATCCCTGAACTCCTAGAGCAGAGGAGTTGTGCTTTACACCAAACAGATGTTGCTTTCAGCCTCCCCAGTGATACTTGCACAGAAGAGATGGGGGAAAAATGAGTTCATTTTATTGTAAGATGGTGTCAGTTGCTTACCACCCATCTGTGCTGGTTTGAAGATGAAATAAGGCAGGGCTTACTGCCTAGACTCACTTAATAGGGATGGCGAAGACCAGAAAGATCTCTCGTTGTGGTTTGTGGGGGACCCATATGCACCCCTGGCAGTGCCAATTTCCTAGGGACAGTCCCAATTTCTGGTCCCTGCTTAAATACTGTCCCTATCTTTCTCCAGTAGTGGCTGGAGTTCTCATTCATCAGGGTCCTGAGTCCTTTGCCAAGTCTCTGAGGTTACATTTAGGAACGTAGGAAGCTGCCTTATACAGAATCAGACCCTTGGTCCATCTAGTTCAGTATTGTCTACACAGACTGGCAACATTTTTCCAAGGTTTCAGGCACGAGTCTCTCCTAGCCCTACCTGGAGATGCTGCCAGAGGTTGAACTTGGGACCTTCTGCATGCAAACAAGCAGAGGCTCTTCCACTGAGCTATGGCCCCATCCCCTAAAGGGAATATCAGTCTTACCATGCTTGTGTGTAGTTTCCCATCCCAATGTAAACCAGAGCTGGCCCTGCTTAGCAAAGGGAGGCAATTCAGTCCTGCTTCTGCAAAACAGCTCTCCTCCCCAAGACCAACTCTCCTGGTTGTTTCTGTGTGTGCATGGTAGAGGCATCTTGTTTCTAGTGCACGCACACACACACGCACACACAGACACACACACACGCAAATAGAAATATTTTAAATAAATAAATAAATAAGTGCAGGTGCATGTCTTCTCACCTGTCACTTCCACTGCTCCTATTAATATTTATATTCTGTGTCTGCTTCTCAATAGAAGTTCTCAAAGTGATTTACTAGATAAATAGATGATACGGCATAGAAGAGGAAAAGAAGGTCAACCAGGTTTAACAGTGGGACATGTGGGGCTAACAAAGGAGAGGCTTCTTCTAATCTCCTTCCCCCCACAATGATCCTCCATTTCTTTGTTTCCTGCTTGCAAAGCACTCTGGACCCTCAACACCCAAACCCTCAATCCATCTTCCACCCCGCCCACCCACGCTTGACAGAATGAGAAGACCGACTCATTCCACTATCCCTTAATCTCCTCCAATCCTCCGAGCTTTTATCTGTTAAGACAGAAGCAGCAAACCAGATGGGTTCTCCATACTTTTGACTTGTTATTACTGTTCATAATTTCCTCCCAAAGAATCTCTGCATAAACCAATCTCCCAGCCCCTAATATGACGATAATCATTTTGAAACGTTCCAAGCCCTCCACGAACAGCTCCCCCCGCCATCACATTATCAGATAACTCCTCAAATCTCTTTCCTCCTAGTGTGCTCCTTGTTCTCAGGCTTGTTTCCCCCCTTGTCTGATCACTCTATCTGGGAGAACAGAAGGACCATCTTCAGTGCACGCCAGCTGATGTGACACACTCGCATTGGGGTCTCCAGACTCCCGGAGGGGGACAAAGGCAAAGGGCCGAGTCACAAGAGGGTGCTGTGTGTGTTTGACTTTGTCAAACTGGGAAGAACCCGGCTGGAGCGGCAGGACTTTCGCAAGCACCAAGAAGACAACTTTCTCCGACACAGCCTGGTTCATAGGGTCGTAGCGCAGAGTTAGTGCCAGGTTAGAGCTGCAGGCCTCAGCTAGTGTCGGTTTTCTGTTCGGTCCTAGCTAATGAGCTGGTTCTTTTCATGATCAGGGCAGAGGAGCACCCAGAGGAGATGCAGCCGATGTGCATGCTCCCACTCATAGATCATGCGGGTGGGTGGCAGGGAAGCCAGCAGGAGGACTGCGTAGGGAAATGGTTCCCAACCAGAGTTCCTCCAGATGTTGCTGAACTACAACTCCCATCATCCCCAGCCAGAGCTGCTCTTACCCTTGGACTTCCGCGCTGAAGTCCAGGGCCTCCACACCTCCTGGGGGCACCAAATCCTCTTGAGTCTATCCTGGGTGGAGTGGTCGGGCAACTGAGCATGGACTCTGCTTTAGTGATGGAGTGGGGGAAGAAATGTGTGGGATGAATTGTGCATTGAAATGTTTCTGCTTCATGCATATTTGCATAAATAGGCCTGCTTTATATTCTTACGTTCTTGTGAGTTAAGCTGCTATTTGTGCCTTCAAGAACCCTCATTAAACATACTGTGTGTGTGTGTGTGTGTGTGTGTGTGTGTGTGTGTGTGTGTGTGTGTAGGACAGGCCTGCTCAACTTTGGCCCCCAAGCTGTTTTTGGACTACAACTCCCATCATCCCCAGCCACAGTGGCCAATAGCCTGGGATGATGGGAGTTTAGGCCAACATCTGCAAGAGGGCCAAAGTTGAACAGGCCTGGGGTAGGAGGAGGATGCTTAACCTGCAGCAGGCGGGGGGGAAGCTTTTAGGTCCAGGCTCCAAAATTATCTAGGTGCATCTCTGTCCCCAGGTATGATTTATTGTGGCTGGGAATGCTGGAAGTTGTAGTTCCTTGGTTGGGAACTACTGGTGCAGGGAATGAGTTCCTGCAAACAATGCCGGTTGGTGGATGCAGGCAACTGACCTCGTCTGCCCATCATCAAGTCACAGACTACTGACGATGGCTGTCTGTGACCACCAACCAAGATAACTTGCAGCACACGATCACTACCCGGTCCTCCAGTTGGCTTTTTGCCAACACACAACCCATAATCAGGAGCACACACAGTTGCTGCATCTTAGACCGGTGCTCTTCTGCCCGGCTTTACAATCACAAGAACCAGCCTTTGGTCCTTGAGTACTTTCCTAGTTCCTGTAGGGGAGGATTTGAATCAAACCTCTCATTTCTCTGAGGAACACAGTTGGGTAAGAACAGAGCTCATGGAGGAGATCTGGAGACAATTGCTTAGGGGCTAACGCAAGGAAAGGTTTATTTAAAGAAGTTGCAAGCCTAGATAGAAAGCCTGCACCCTGTACTAGCTACCTCATGGTGGAAGGAAGGAAGGAGAGAGAGAGAGAGAGAGAGAGAGAACAAAGAAGGGAGTATCCTAAGAGTATCAGTCTACCAATCACAAGAGAACACAGTCACTGAAACAGGAGAAGACAAGGGGGCAGTCCTACACTCTCTACCTCCCATTCCTAATATCCGTGGTGGACAATAGGAAGTATTGGCTTTGGGAGTCAATGCTCTCTCCTGCCTATGCCTCCGAGGTGCCTGCCCCCTTCCTGAGGCGCAGGGAGTCTTAAAACCTGGATCCTGGTACTCTTCTGCCTCTCCGTCAATGAGGCGGTTCTCATGGCCGCCAAAAAGCGGGCTAAGGGAGCCTAGCCTGCTTTTTGGCGGTCGTGTGCTGCAACAGGAGCTGTGCGGCTCCCGGCAGCTAGCCCACTTAATTACCCTTCACCTTAGCCCAGGTTAGCAGAGCGAATGCTCCGCTAACCTGGTTTACCGGATTGTGTGCCACCACGGTGCAGCTCCACACCACGGCAACACATGAGTAGACCCCCGCTGGGAAGATGCAAGCACCCTTCCGGGCTCAGGGGTCTCTCCAGGGTGCCCTGCGTGCTCACACGGGGCATCCTGGAACTTCCGGGGGCCGCACAGCTCCTGATTCCCGCAGCTCCTTCCGGCTCTATGACGGAGCCAACAGTTGTGTGGGCAGCTGATCCAGCCACCCAGGGTTCCACAGGTGATCGTCTGTGGGGAGAGCCAGCTCTCTCCGCAGACCTCATTTCAGCGAGTCTCAATGATTGTTAGACTCACCTCAACATCTGCTTAATGACTTACAGTAGCTACAGTGGACATTGGTTAGTGTGAGGCATTGGTGAGTGTGAGTGCCCCAGTGCAGAGGGGCCGACTCCTGGCGCCCACAGAGCCCTGTGGTTGTCTTTGGTAGAATACAGGAGGGGTTGACCATTGCCATCTCCCGCACAATATGAGATGATGCCTTTCAGCATCTTTCTATATCGCTGCTGTCCAATATAGGTGTACTAGCAGGGATTCAAACCAGCAACCTCTGGCTTGCTAGTCAAGTCATTTCCCACTGCGCCATTAGGTGGCTGCAAACCAGGGTAGACCCTGCTTAACAAAGGGGACAATTCATGTTTGCTACCACAGGACCAGCTCTCCTCCTCATGCATGCATGGGCCTGCATAGTTCATTTAATGGGAATAAGTGGGTTTCCACCAAGCTGTATCTATGATTCCTGTCCTGTTGTGTTAGCATTAACCAGTGTTGACAGCTTAATTCTCCTGAGATTCTGGGGTCATTCCCAATTTTCACCTCACCAAGCTGTGTGGGACATCAATTTGCTCCACTTTCCCTTTGAGGGGAGGTGGGGAAAGGGAATTCTACAGAGCTTCAGACTTACTCAGCATGGATGTTTTCCAGGGCATCCTTCCTCCTAAAAGAATACAATTTGTGGTGTCTTTTCCAAGGCCACAGTCTGAAAGGCTTCTTTCTTACTTACTTACTTACTTAAACAAGGAAGCAGTAATATCTGAATCCTGTGGCATTAGACCTTCTCGGACAAAAAACTCCCATCAATATTGGTGCATAATTAATGCAAGATCTTATCTAAGGAAGACTGGAGAGGGACGGTGTGTGTTCAAAAATCAATTTGCTACCTGAATTACAAATGCTACAAATTGAACCTGACAAAGGAAAAAAAAACACCCTCTCATGGGGAGCAAGAAGGGGAAAATATCCTAATTAGGCAAGTAAACCAGTCCAGAATGCTCCCTCTCTATCATTCTGGGTGCATACTTTCTTGCTTCAACCAAAATCCATTCATACATTCAATTATTTCTCTGCAGGGCCTGAACACAATGAAAATAACCCATTGAAAAATAAATGTAGTGAGTTTTACAATGGATTTATTTATTTATTTATTTATTTAGAAAATGCTTTGTGTACTCCATGTTTCATGAGTGAAATCAGTCAGAGTTGTTCTCCCTCTGGAATAGGGCTGCATATGAATTTTTCCTAGTTGGAATTTCCCCCCAGATTCCAAAGTTCCACTTTACCTCTGTGTGTGTCTGTTTTTTGAGGTAGAACTAATGTATTAGAAATTTTCCCCTGTTCCATTCTTTATTTTTAAATTTGATGCAAACCATTGTGGACGGGCATTGTTCACTTCCTTCCCCCCACTGGAGCCTTTTTTATCATCCACGTACTTCTGCACATTGTTTAAACCTACACTGCAAAATAAATACCAAAAAATATTTGGGAGATGTGACTCCATAGGCATCGACTCTTAACCCCAACAACTCCTACTGATCACTAGGGACGTCGGGAGTAGGCAAAGAGAGTGTAGGATGGCTCCCTTGTTCCTTCTGTACTCTTCACTCTTCAGTCTTCCTTCTGTACTCTTCAGCTGTGAGTCTGTTCTGTTTGGTAGACTGATACTCTGAGGACACTCACTACTTCTCCTCTCTGTTCTTTCTTCTTCCTTGCACCATGAGCTAGCTAGTAGGCGGCATGCTTTTCTATTGAAACTGGTTACTTCTTCAAATAAACCTTGACTTGTTTTAGCCCTTAAGCAGTTGCCACCAGATCTCCTCTATGAGCTCTCTTATCATCAACCTGGGTTTCTCTGCTAAACAAGGGGTTGACTCAAATTCTCCCCCACAAACTTATGATGTAATTTCCTGTGCAGTGGTGCACAGATGTATGGTGCTTTACCAGTTGCAGAGGAGTATGTATGCATCAAAACACTGTCGTGGAAAAAAAACCAAAAACATCTCGATGCAAGCATACAAACAGGGCTGAGGCCCTGGCAACTGCCTACAAGTGTCATGTGCTGAGGGAAGCACACCTGGAAGGAAGTGAAAAGGCAGGGAAGGAAATGAGAACTCAGAAAACCTAATTGGGAATCTTAAAAGCCTCCTAGTAAAACCTAGTCTCCTAGTCAAGAGGAGTAGAACAGAAGAGAAACCCGACAAGAGAAACAATTAAAACTGAGGGTGTCTTCTTTTCCCTTGCTGTAGGTCTCCTGTTCATGGCTGGTGCCTGCAAAAAAGCCACTGTCCAGGTGTGGAAGGGTTAGGTTGCATAGAATAGGAGTGTGCTGAACCGGGTCCTCTAAGCCCCACCAGTACTCACCGCCCCCACCCCCAGCAGTATGGACCAATGGATGTGTGGAGTCTGGAACCGGGCCCCCACCAGCCTGTCCTGCTGGGGGAGGAGCATCGGCAAGGCTTAGAGAAGCCACCACCATGACTGCAAAAGCCATTAAGGCTCCTTGCTGTCCCACCCCGGCAGCAGCCCTTACAACACTTTTAAAGGATTCCCCCACCCCTTTGCTTGAAAAGGGGACTCCTCACCCAATTCCCATTTACAAGCATAGCCCTCAAACCAGGTTGAACCAGTTCGACTAAACGGACTGGACCACCAACCTGTTCAATTAATCTGGCTCGTGGACTGGCGGTTCGGTTCGAATTCAAACCGAATCGTCTGAACCGGTTCCATACACACCCCTAGCAAAGAAGGTTTAGTCCCAACTGGCCATGGATTGCAGGGCTTGGCAGAGATAGCAATACAGGAGACAACAATACTGTCCAACATGCAATGGAGATCAAAAATAAGCACCTTGGGTGAGTGCACTGTGGAAGCCAGAGACAAGACCAAGTTAACCAGGAAAGCCTCAGTCAGGAATCCCATAACATACAGGTGAAACTCGGAAAATTAGAATATTGTGCAAAAGTCCATTAATTTCAGTAATGCAAATTAAAAGGTGAAACTGATAGATGAGACAGACGCATTACATGCAAAGCGAGATAAGTCAAGCCTTAATTTGTTATAATTGTGATGATCATGGCGTACAGCTCATGAAAACCCCAAATCCACAATCTCAGAAAATTAGAATATTACATGGAACCAAGAAGACAAGGATTGAAGAATAGAACAATATCGGACCTCTGAAAAGTATAAGCATGCATATGTATTCAGTACTTGGTTTGGGCCCCTTTTGCAGCAATTACTGCCTCAATGCGGCGTGGCATGGATGCTATCAGCCTGTGGCACTGATGAGGTATTATGGAAGACCAGGAGGCTTCATTAGCGGCCTTCAGCAATTCTGCATTGTTTGGTCTCATGTCTCTCATCCTTCTCTTGGCAATGCCCCATAGATTCTCTATGGGGTCAGGTCAGGCGAGTTTGCTGGCCAATCAAGCACAGTACACTGTATACTTTTCAGAGGTCCGATATTGTTCTATTCTTCCATCCTTGTCTTCTTGGTTCCATGTAATATTCTAATTTTCTGGGATTGTGGATTTGGGGTTTTCATGAGCTGTATGCCATGATCATCACAATTATAACAAATTAAGGCTTGACTTATCTCGCTTTGCATGTAATGCGTCTGTCTCATCTATCAGTTTCACCTTTTAATTTGCATTACTGAAATTAATGGACTTTTGCACAATATTCTAATTTTCCGAGTTTCACCTGTATAGTGGTGTTCCAATACTAACTGGGCCTATGGAGAGCCGGAATAGTTCTGCAGGGAAGTGTGTTTCTGAGGCCTGGATTCACTGGACGATATCTGTCCTCAACAAAACAGGTGATGCCTCTATCCTTAGACACAGGCTTCAGCAGAGATGTGATGTCTTCTGCTGCCTTCAGGACTGGCATGGTTATGGAGATGAGAACCCAAAAAGCCATGGAATTTTCGGGGAGGAGAAGTCAGTGCCGAAAGACACAGGCAAGGAATTGGAAATGTGCATAAGAGCAAGTGATCGGGGCATCATAGTTCCATGGAGTTCTTTCTCCTCATTTGTGGAAAATATCTGGCAGACCAGTAGCCCTGGTTCCTGCTATGGTCCAAGGAGAGAGTCTCCTCCATCTATAAACTTCTTAGACTTTACTACTACTGCTGCTGCTACTGAAGTGTCTGCCTTCAGATTCTGGGTCATCACAGTAGCACAGGGCTGCATAACTCCAGCCCTTCTACAGATGTTGGACTGCAACTCCCAGAATCCCTCACTGTCCACTATGGCTGGGGATGATGGGAGCTGTAGTCCAAAAAGAGCTAGAGGTCGGAAGCTGTGTAGCCTTGGAGTATTGTTGAGTCCTGAAGGCCACAGGGACTTGCCCTTGCAGGCTAAAGGAGACTGAAAGAATTCTGTTACCTCCTGTGCTGCTGCTCTCAGCTGTGTCTTGAGCTGTGGGTTTTTTTGGGGGTGAAGCTTTCCAATAAGGCTCTTTAAAGGGAACATGGTGAGATGAAATTAGAAGTGACACCAAAGCTGCCCTGACAGGGAGAAAGAGGATCCAGCCCAGAGAAAGAACATCTGAGTGAGGCTCATTAGCACTTGCCTCCTGCTGCCATGGCCTTGTTCTTAAAATGATTGAGTGTGATGGGAGGTGAGCAGTGCCCCCAAACTGATAGACAAGGTGTCGACAGAGCCTGATCTGCCACACAGCAGAGCCGGAAATGGGGATATGTTTGTAGCATGGGCAACCATGTAGTTGACACAGACGTGAACAGAAACAGGTACCCCATATTTCTTATTTGCATTAGAATCTGTTCCTTGTTTGTCCTTAAAGCAGCCCCCAAAAGCAGCTCCAGCAGCTATGGGGCCAAGCTCAATGGAAGCGCTTCTGAGATCCCAGGTTCACTCCCTGGCAGCATCCCCAGGTAGGGCTGGGAGAGACTCCTGCCTGACACTTTGGAGAGCTGCTGCCAGTCTGTGTAGGGGCAATAATGAGCTAGATGGACCAAGGGTCTGACTCTATATATGGTATGTCTTGATGTGGCTTATAAACAGAATATCCATCAATAAACCTTACAGATTAAAACCAACTAAACAAAAAAAAAGCAGTACATGAACTAATCAAGAAGAGTCAGCAAGCATAATACAGAATGACTAATTAAAGGAATGCTGGAAGTCCTAGCTCTCCAATGCATGCTGGAAGATAAGCAAATTAATTTCCTGCAGCTAAGAGTTCCGCAGTTTTGTGCAGACAAAGAGAATGCCTTCTCCTGAATTTCCACAAACTCAGCCTTCTGGAGGGACACATGAGAGGCCTTCTCCAGCTGACCGTAATGAATGGGCCCAATTCATAGGGCTGCTGTTGAAGCTCTTCTTATGATCCGTGAGAAGCTCTTTTGTTGGGTCTGCAGGGAGAGTGGGCTTAGCCGATCCAGATCAGCCACCCACACGATTGCCGACTCCGTCACGGAGCCAGCAGGGGTGGCGGGGATTGGGGGCCGGCTGGCCACCAGAAGTTCCAGGATGCCCTGCGTGAGCGCAAGGGGCATCCTGGAGAGACTCCTGGCCAGGGGTCTACTCGTGTTTCACTAGGCACCGTGACGGCTATGAGTCACCACGGCACGGCTCTGCACCACCACGACTCACAAGGAGACCCCTACCAGGAAGCTAAAACAAGCCTCCTGGTCTTGGGGGTCTCCACAAGATACCCCAAGCAGTTGCAAAGGGAATCCCGGGACTTCCGATCCCCCCAGGCCCTACCAGCTCTGTGACGGAGCCTGTTTTCCCTGCCTAACCCCATCCAGCTCTCCATACCACTTTTGTGGAGAGCCTTACCATCTCATATCTGGGCTGGGTCTGTTTACACCATGAGGCTGTAATGAGGCTGCCATGAGGCTCAAGGGATCCAAAGTGGGTCCCAACAGAGGGCTCTAGTCCATGTAAGCTAGCTAATGCCCCCATAATCTCCTCATTCTCACAGTCCCTCGGTTGGATCTGCAAACGGAATGCATCCTATGGGTTTTATGCATGCCTAGTGCATAGTGGGATAGAATATTAGTTGAAAGTTCCCTCTGTGCTGCCCCCGGCTCCTGTGAATTCAGCTTCAGAACTCCTGCTAAGTTGACTGGAGTCAGGACATGACCTTCCCTTCATGCCTACCACAGACACCTGCAGCTGAAGCCAGAGTAGGCTTCCTTTTAACATTCTGTGCTCTTCGGCTTCCCTAATCTACACTATGTGGATAATGATACTGACCTACCTTGGAGGGTGCTGCTGGGTTGAGTTAATTAACTTTTTAAAAAGTGCTTTGATTTCACTTCTGTGAGAGGGCTCAGATATCCTCCGTTGAGTGCAATAACAACGGATCTTCGGTACAAATGACTGGCTTTCAGGGGACTGATGCGTGGTTGGACTCCAACGTTCATGTCGTAAGCTAAACCCCAAGGCGGGATTCCTCAAAGCTGGAGTAGTTTTCTAAAGTCATAGAAAGACCTTTATACATGAACACTTTCCACACAACTATTACGTTCTAGATTAACCCTAACTCTGTCGTGTCAAGTCTGATTTCAAATAGAATGCCAAACAAATAATTCATCGTATGCCCCAACAGAGATTTGCATTTTGGGCGGTATACAAATGTGTTAAATAAATAAATAAATAAATAAATAAAAGCTGTCCCTGTTGAATGCGGACAATCCCAACTTTTTGCTGCCTCCCCCAGGCAAATTGTTATGCCTATTATTGCCCTATAGAGATGTCCTTGAGGAGATGTGATTCCATAAGCATAGACTCTCAGTACTCATTATTATTATTTTTATTAGTATTTATTAACACAGTCAGACAGATGTTATTGACTGGTTTGTTTTATCCAGACATTGAGTCCTTCGCAAGGACCTGGGATGGCTGAATTTTATTGTCAATGTTGTTGCTGTTGTTATAGATATCATCGCAGAATATAGGCTGTTCCCAGTAAAGTTGCTTTTTGTAATTGGTTGATGGTGATTTCTCTTTATTATTATTATTATTTTACATTTATATCCCGCTTTTCCTCCAAGGAGCCCAGAGTGGTGTACTACATACTTGAGTTTCTCCTTACAACAACCCTGTGAAGTAGGTTAGGCTGAGAGAGAAGTGACTGGCCCAGAGTCACCCAGCAAGTATTCTGGCTGAATGGGGATTTGAACTTGAGTCTCCCTGGTTCTAGTCCAGCACTCTAACCACTACACCACGCTGGCTCTCATGATTCCTACTGACCACTAGGGACATTAGAAGATCATTCACACGAGCAAAAACTGTGTTCTACCAAAGTTTGGGAGTTGTGTGTGCTCCCAGTTTTCAGCTGCGTGGAAGCAAGGTAGGAGGAAAAGTACCTTGCTTCCACACAATCACTTTTACTTAAGTTTTCCTACTACCTTGCTTCCATACAAAATGGGGAGCACTCACAGCTCCCAAACTTGGGTAGAACACAGTTTTTGATTGTGTGAATGACCTCTAGGCCGCCCTCTTGTTCTTTCTGACTTCTTGTATATCTGCTCTGAGTCTTCTGATTGGTAGACTGGTATTCTAAGAATACCATTCTAAACGCCCTCTTTCTTCTCTCTGTTCCTCCTCCTTCCTTCCACCATGAGGTAGTTAGCCCAGCATGCAGGTTTTTCTCTCTGAGTTTGTGACTTCTTAAAATAAACCTTTACTTGCTTTAGCCCTTAAGCAATTGTCTCCAGATCTCCTCCATGAGCTCTGTTCTCATCAGACAGCGTTTCTCTGCTGAATAAGAGGTCGACTCAAATTCTCATTCTTACTTCGTTGCATGTGTATCACTAGAGTTCTCAGTCTTCCGGGTTCACATCTATTCCCTAAATCTTTAGAAGTTAATTTTTAAGTGTTGAGTCATATGGAGCTGTCTTCTCCAAGTCAGACCATCACTCCATCTAGCCCAGTATTGTCTACCCTGACTGCCAGTGACTCTCAAGGGTTTCAGGCAGGAGTCTTTCTCTGTTTGTTATTTAGTGCACTTATATACCACCTATAACCTGTGCCCTTAGGCAGTTTACACAATTTAAAATACAAGATGAAACCATTAAAATGAATGTTGGATGTTAAGTTGGTCTTGTGGTAGCAGGCATGAATTGTCCTCTTTGCTATACAGGGTCTGCCCTGATTTGGGTTTGAATGGGAAATTACATATGCGAGCACTGCAAGATATTCCCCTGAGGGGATGGGGCCACTCCGGGAAGAGCATCTGCATGCTTGGATCCACGCTCCAAAATTACTAGGTGCACTTCTGAATATTGCCTACACTGACAAGCAAGAAATCTTCAGGGTTTTCTGACAGAGGTCTTCCACGGCCTTATCAAGAGATCCTGGGACTTTTTGCATGCAAAGTGTGTGATCTTCCACTGGGTTGCTTTAAGAATTGGTGAGGGGGGGTGGATCTGTGAACCATATATGCCACCTTGAATTACATCTACGCTACATGCTCCTGATGAACAGATGAAGCTGCCTTCTGCTGAGTCGGGTCCTCGGTCCATCTAGCCAGTGTATACACTGCCTGACTTTGGCTCAGTCTTCGTCTTTCTCCTCCCTCTCTGGAGATGCTGCCAGGAAAAGCAAGGGTTCTACCCCTGGGCTGCTGCAGCCCTTTCCCCAATGGGGAAATGGATGCATCTTGTTGCTAGTGCACATACAAGCGGATACATATGCACATGCACTGAGGCAGCATGTAGCACAGTTGCCTGTCTCACAATCTGCGGCTGCCAAGGTGTATTCTGAACTGGAGGACACTGTGATGGGACAATTGCCCTTTTCTAATGCAACTTCAACCCAAAGAATGTTTGTTTATCAAATTTGTACACTGCCCCAAACTTTTGTCTCTGGGTGGTTAACAATAACATTAAAAAAGTTGAAACATACTCAAAACTTTAAACAATTTAAACAATTTAAAAGTCAAACACAGATTAAAAACAAAAAATTTTAAAAAGCTGGAAATGCTTGGGTGAAGAGGAGGGTTTTCAAGCGCTTTTTAAATGGGGAGGATCGTATTTCAGTAGGGAGTGCATTCCACAATCTCGGGGCAGCAACCAAGAAGGCCCATCCCCGTGTGGCCACCAGCCGAGCTGGAGGCAACTGGAGACGGACCTCTCCAGATGGCCTCAGTGGCCAGTGGGGATCATAGGGAAGAAGACGTTCTCTTAAATACCTAGGGCCCAAGCCATTTAGGGCTTTATAGGTTATAACCAGCACTCTGTATTTTGACTGGAAACCTATTGGCAGCCAGTGTAGCTCTATCAGCAAAGGAGTAACGTGGTCTCTCCGAGATGACCCAGAGACCAACCTTCATGTACAAGAATGTTGCCTTGCAAATACCAAATACAGTTCTGCATTAGAAGAAACAAGTCACAGCAGAGTATATTAATACAGAAGACAGTGTGCACTTGTAGGCAGAGCAATGGGGAATTGTGTCACTGGAGGGCTCACACTGCTGTTGGGGGACCCAGTTGTTAAATGTGTGATCCTGCTTTCATCAGTGCAATGTTGGCAAGTGTGGGGTCTCATCCAAACTGAGTCGCCTCACTCACACATGCTTCACTGGCAGACCAAGGGAAATTAGCCCAGGCAGGAGCATTGTTGCCACCCATTTTCATGGAAACATCAATTCACTTGATGTACAGAGGAATGCAGAAACACACAGATTGGAAGCTTTTTCCGGCTTGGTAATTATGCCGGGAGTTTCATTCCAAAAGCTTCTGGGGGGGGGGGGAGTGTTGAGAACTGCCAAGATTATATCGATATTTATATATTTCAATATCTATAAATTTACAATTTACACAAAAGTCCTCTCTCCTCGACTTTCATTACCGGAGGTTTTATAGCCTGCCTGAATGCGACACATCTGTGAAAGCCCATTGCTTTCCCAGCACTCCAGATGTTTCACAGAGGACCTCTGGTGTATCTGCTCCCCCTTAAACATTTGTTGTAAACACCCAAAGCTGTTTGTTTGTTTTAATGTTCCATTGCATCTCATTATCCAGGGAAGGTGAACAACTGAAGCTCAGCTCTGCCTTGCCAGGAGATTTGTCTCTCCTCTCTCCCTCGATTTTTAGGAGATAAGAAGAATGCAAGTGGAACCCTACAGCCCTGTTTATAGCATTGCTGCCTTTGAGAGTTGGTTCCCTTGGAGAAATCTCACACACATTTCCTTGTACCCTGAATGTTCTCCCAAAAGTGGGTCCATAGTTTTCCTGAAAAGATGGAGAATGGTGCATCCATAGTGGAGGAGAAGCCAAGATGGCTGTGGGTAGAGAAGGGTGGACACTAAAAAGCAGCTCAGGTGATCAAAAACTGGGTAGGACAAGCGTCCTATCCAACTTCAGGAGCTCTCCACACTCCCAAGATTTGACCACGGTTTTTGATCAAATGTTTTTGATCATGTGCACTCAAACTGAGAGGATTAAAACTCAAGGATAAAATGGAGAGCTGGTCTGGTGGTGGTAGCAAGCATGACTTGTCCCCTTAGCTAAACAGGGTCCACCCTAGTTGCATTTGAATGGGAGACTAGAAGTGTGAGCACTGGAAAAGATCCCCCTCAGTGGATGGAGCCGCTCTGGGAAGAGCAGAAGGTTTCAAAGTTCCCTTCAGGGCAGTATCTCCAAGATAGGTCTAAGAGAGAAGCTCCTGCCTGCAACCTTGGAGAAGCTGCTGCTGGTCTGTGTACACAATCCTGAGCTAGATAGAGCTATGGTCTGACTCAGTGTTCATGGAAGCAGTGTTAGTTCCCAGTTTGCAGCTTGGCCCCCACTCTGCTAGGATGCATCACAAGGCCAGAAGGAGAGCCGGGAACCCTTGCTGCCATGACCGAGTAGCAAACTGGCCAATAACACAAAGGGCAAGGGGTCAGCTGACTTAGGAAGGCGAGGGGCACAGATGTTTAGGCAGGGAATCAGAACTTGCATACTGCCGCCCCCTGTGGCAGCCAGCTGAACTACCGCAACCTTGACAAGCATCCGCATAAAGGAAATCGGGGAAACATTCAATGTTGGTAGGGCTGAGCAAATATGCACAGCCGTCTTTGCTCCCCCATTCCCAGGTGGCAAAAGGCAGGGGAAAACATTTAAATAATATCTTGAAGGGTAGGTGGGAACAAAGTTGGGCATGCCCTCCCCTTCTTGCATCCACATACCTTTTGCCTGGGGGCTCCCCTGAGGCATCTGGTGGGCCACTGTGGGAAACAGGGTGCTGGACTAGATGGGCCTGGGGCCTGATCCTGCAGGGCTGCTCTTAGCAGAAGGAACACTAGCTTGGATGGCTTTAAAAGAGGCTTAGACAAATCCATGGAGGACAGGTCCACCAATAGCTACTAGTCTGGTGGCTATGGGCCACCTCCAGACTCAGACAGATGCCCCTAAAATACCAGTTACAGGGGAGCAACAGCAAGAGAGAAGGCATGCCCTCCCCGCCTGCCTGTGGGCTTCTCAAAAGCATCTGGTGGGCCACTGTGTGAAACAGGATGCTGGACTAGATGAGCCTTCTTGGGCCAGATCCAGCTGTGCTGATCTGTTCTTGATGTGAAACTGCAGATGCTGGCTGACATACTGGGGGGAATTCTCCAAGTAGTCCCATTGAAATTAAGACGACAATTTAGGCACTGCCTAAATTTGTCCTTGTAATTTTAATAGGACTACTTTGAGTAATTTCCCTCAGTATGACAGCAGCATTGCTCCCAGTAGCCCACCCTCCCCCCCCACCTCCAAACCCCTCTTTGCAATGCCAAGTCATGTTATGTTATCAGAGAGGGGTTTGGGGGGAGATAGTGCTGCCACCATTGGGGCTGTCATAATTTCCCAGGAACTCCCCATGCATGATGCTACATGATTGGTTAGTATTGCACAGAGGGGGTCAGTGGGGTGGGGAATGGCAACCTCTAAGCGATATTCTACTACTGCCACCTCCAGATGCAGACTGTGGGTATTAAGAAGGTAAGAGTCCATGGAATCTGTTTCACAGATCTTTTCTCACTCACATACCCAATCAATATTCAAGCCAACAGTTCTTAGACAACATCTGACTCAACCACAGCATTGGGAAATGTTTCAGGAACTGAAGTCAGCTGGTACAAGTTTTGCCTGGTCCCTGTTTCTCCCTCCAGACAGTGGATTCGTTTCCAATACCGGTGCAATAGCAGAGAACCAGAGCATGAGCTATGCCTCAACTGTACAAACGACCAGAGCTTTCAGTTTTTCCTTCTCTCCTGCCCATTAGAGCTGATGGGCCTTTGGCTAGCATGCGATAGGCACTGGATAACTAACCCCAACAGAAATGGAAATGAAACACACACACCAAAGAGAAGTGAGTTAACCTGTAATGCTTTTTTTTTTTTTTTGCACCCACTGAAAACTGAGAACCATGAGCCGATTCCCCTAGAATATTCTCTCGCCCTCATCTTGCATTATGCTCTGAGCCTAGCCATGGCACAGCTTGGCTTCCCTCTCTTCTGACCTCATGCAAAGAAGTTATGCTAAAGCATACTTATGCATTCAGAGGAGAAGTAAAAGCCCAGGAGGTCCTCTACTGCATTAAACTTTTACTATTTCTACGCCAAGAATAAGCTGCTCCAACCAGGGAAAATGAAGCTTTGATGGAAATATCACATGACCAAAAAGATTTCTTCACACTGAGAAAAACCCACAGCAGATCAAGCCTTCTTCTAAAGAAGCCTCAATGTGACCATGGTAGGGAAAGTTCATACACAGAAGGGCCAGCATTCACCCTATCAGAATCTGGGTAGGAAACTTGCCCCACTCATGTTCAGGAGCAGAAGGTCCTCCTGTTTTTCAATATTTGACAGGTTGAAAACAAGGCAGGAAGACGGAGGGAGCTTGATCATGTATATGCTAAGCCCCAGCTAGGTAGGGTGTTTTTTTTCCTCCTCCTATCTTGTTTTGAACCTGGGTAGGGCATGCTCATGGCTGTTAGCTTGTGTTAATTATTCTTAGATGAGTAATACCATCTTGGTAGAAAGAGGTTCAAATACTAGGGAGTCAGCTGTAGCCTCTTATAGCTCAGAGATCTTTATCCAATGAAACACTTTTCTTAGGGAGTAATTCTGGGTAGAGGAGAGCTGGTCTTGTGGCAGCAAGCATGACTTGTCCCCTTAGCTAAGCAGGGTCTGCCCTGGTTGCATCTGAATGGGAGACTAGAAGTGTGAGCACTGGAAGAGATTCCCCTCAGGGGATGAAGCCGCTCTGGGAAGAGCAGAAGGTTCCAAGTTCCCTCCCTGGACCTCCAAGATAGGGCTGAGAGAGATTCCTGCCTGCAACCTTGGAGAAGCCGCTGCCAGTCTGGGTAGACAAGACTGAGCTAGATAGACCCATGGTCTGACTCGGTAGATCGCAGCTCCCTATGTTCCAATCCTACCCAGCTGAGGTGTAGCACACAATCAAGTTCCCCACCTCCTACCTTCTTTTTAACTCACAGATTATCAGAAAATGCGAGCACGTGCAGTTCCTGAACTTGAGGAGAACTTGCCTCCTCGTCAAGTGCTGATTGTGTGAACGGTTTCCTAGCAACAGTCCCACTTTCACTTTCCCCTTTGATGCTGCCTGGTGGATTCTTCTTGGGCACTCTATAGCAGAATAGTGAGCAACATTTGAAAAAGATTAGTGCCACAAATCTCTTTCAAAGGGCAACTATAAGGTGATACAACCTCTATCTGAATGGTGGGTTTTCTAAAGGTTGGCAGTTCCCTGCACACTCCAAGTGTATACTAAACTAAAAATGCAAGAAACCAAAGAGAGTTGCTGAAGTCTGTAATTACCTTGGTTCAAAATAGGAACCTGCCAAGCTCATAATGCTCTGATATATATTAGAGCACAGGTTCCCAACCTGGGTTCCTCCAGATGTTGCTGGACTACAACTCCCATCATTCCCAACTACAATTTATTGTGGCTGGGGGTGATGGTAGTTCAGCAATGTCTGGAGGAACCCAGGTTGGGGCCCACTGTATTAGAGGGTCAAGCATCATTTCCCCCAGAAGTCCTTCTCTGGCTGAGCATGTAAAACAAGACGCACACCCAAATTCCTACTCAGCCCCTGATTCTCAACAACAATGAGGACTGAGCAGGTACAAACAAAGTTGCATTATTCCAAGTCAGATCATTGGCCCATCCAGCAGAATATTGTCTGCATTGGCTGGCACGCTCCAACATGGGTTATTTCCCCCCAGCCCTACTTGGAGATGCCAGGGATTCAACATGGGCCTTTTGTATGTTTAGAGCAGATATTCTGTCCCTGATGGTAACCCATTCCTTCTATAGGGATTGCACAACTTTTTTGTCTCCTGGGAGACTATTTCCACCACCCAAAAGTGAAGCACAAGGCCTGGGGGTCAGGGGTAGTATTGCAAATTGGCTAGAGGGTCTAGGATAGGCAGAGCTTGCACCCACCTCAGACCATGACTCAACTCTTGAATGGCATCCCTCCCATTCACCCTGGAGAGTATCATGGACTGCAGCTGACTGTCCTTTGGGATGCTGAATAGAAACTTTGGTCCTCCATCCAATTGGCTTGTAGGCTAGAGGTGCCTTGCACCAGGATAACTCAGGCACGGCTGGACTCAAGGCACCTGGGGCCACAACTGGGGCTGCCTGGTAGCAGTTCCAAGGGCGGGCGCTCACCAGTGGGTCAGATGGCAACAAAGACGAGAGCTGTGAGCAGGAAGAGTCCTTGCTGAGCATGTCAAAGCAGCAGACAGGTGAGCTGAAACAGCCCGGGATGAGGCTCTCTGGAAAACTGGACCAAAGGTTAGCAAAAGGATCACACAGGTGGAGCTCTTGACTCAACACATGCAATACACAGGGCATGCAATAGGCACAATCCGTATACTCGGACGGCTTTGCAGCAGACTCTCAGAATGAGCTCCTCTGACTAGCAAAGATCCAGCAGCCGGAAGCCGTTTATAGAGGCTTGGTAAGTGCCACACCCTTTCCTGCCTGCCTGTCTGTTGCAAACAAGCCTTGCTCCAGAGTAGTCTTTCTGTAGCTGTTTATTCCTCCTCTTGAGGAGTCCCACTAGACTGTAGGGTAGGGATGTGCATGGAACTGCAGACAGCCAGTTTGGTGGGGGGGACCTTTTAAGGAGCAGGGAGGGTGCTCTCCCCCCCCCCACCGCCGCCTCCGCATTTCCCCCACTGGTGCTGCCCTTAAAATCGCTGGCGTGGGGCAGCAGCATACCTCCATACCACCCCAGTCAGCATCAGACCAGAAGTGCTCAAATGTGCATGGGTGGGCAGCGAGGGAGGGGGAAGAGCACCCTCCCTGCTCCTTAAAAGTAACCGCCAAAAACCAGTCGAACCACCGAACCTTCGAACCAGTTCATGCACAAGGCCTATCTAGTCCAGCATCCTGTTTCACATAGTGGCCCACCAGATGCCACTTCCAGGCATATGGACTTCCTGTTCTGGCTGCCTGGCCCATGATAAGTCTTTCCTCACTCTGAGCTTGCTTGTTCTCTGGTTCTGCCCCCCACCCCCACCCCTGCCCCAGTTTTGTCACCTGACTGCCCTTTGATGACTTGCCAGGGCTCAGCTCTGCCGAATTCCATGACGACCCTGAATGCACCCCTCTATAGAACCGGCACATGGCTGCCACCCAAAGCCAGAAGACCACTCCGTGTCCATTAGCTGGAGCCAGTAACATGCCTGCTTGATACATTTACGGCAAAAGCCAATTTGCTTGTGGTGCTCTGTGCAGCAGCTGCAATTCCAACTTCAATTCCATTTAATTTAGCAAAGTGATGCTAATGAGATTTCACTCAAAGGGGGGGCTCGATGCAAGGGCTGTAGCTCCCAATATTAGTGGCTGCAGCAAACACCAAAGGTTCTTGAGGCAACATTTTAAAAAAGAAACTACCCTAGGATCTTCAGAGGCGAAATGTAAATGTGATTATCATGGAATAGGGTCCATATTAAAACTGTTTTTAGTAGAACATCCGTTTCTACTGCCAATGAAGTTATGGGTTTGGAGAGCTGATCTTGTGGTAGCAAGCATGAATTGTTAAGCAGGGTCTTCCTTGATTTATATTTGGATGGGAGATTACATAGATCTATGCCCTGAGATCAATCTGATATTCCTGCCTTGTCAACACAATCACACTAGTGTTAGTTACTAGGCCTGTGCACGAATGAAAAAGCCAGGATTGGGTTCAACCCAATCTAATCCGACTCCCAAAAATGACAATTTGGGGTCCTTTGGACCCTTCTGGATGTCAGGGTCAGGATCAGAGTTGGGTTTGGGGCTTGAATCAAGGTTGGTTCAGGGTTGGTTAGGAAAGAGTCCAAACCCGAACTTGGCCAGCTCAGCCAAGAAGAACCAGAATCAGCTGCATCATCAAATCCAGCAGGGGTCAATATCAAAGGCAGCAGTCGGGGAAGGGGCCAGATGTTTATGCAGCATCCTTATACTAGAGGAGAATTCCTCCAACTGAGAAGCAGGTTCTGAAGCTGGAGGACAGGGATGGAGCAGGCTGGTACTGCATCCTAGAAGGCACCATAGAAGCACAGAGCTCATGTTGGTCAGTTTACTAAGGAAGAACACCAGGGCTACAGAAGGTAAGGTATTGGAGCCTGATAGGCAGGAACTCATTTCAAAAACTGAATATTAACTGAAGAAGTCGGAGTACGACAAATACAGATATGGAAAATTGTGGGTGCCTGTGGTTTTTCTTGCCCAAAGAATCCTTCCTTCCAAACACTTGGTAATTCTTTGACTTTCTGTTCTTGAATAGATTGATTTTCTTCCCCCACTGTGACATTGCCTAAAGACAATGAGAGATTTCACAACACATGATTTATGTACTGCAATCTGGAGGGAACTTTTTTTTAAACTCATAAAAAAAACCCCCAACAACCTCCAGCCGCTCCGCTTGATCTCCTGATGTATCAGAACTGTAGCTGGGTATCTCTAAAGTAACTGTTCAGACTGGCCGGAGAGTGTAAATGAAAGCAAAAAACTCAAAGCAGTTCAATCAACGTCTGTGATTGGATTCTTATCAGGACAAAAGGGTGGCGGGGGGGGGGGGTGGAGAGAGAGAGAGAGAGAGAGAGAGAGAGAGAGAGAGAACACCTGTGAGGCCCACATTATATTCATGTGACAGCAGTTTTAAATAAGACAAACAAATTTCTGTTCCCATCAGAGCCTGTAACTCAGAGGGAGGTTAATACCAAGCAGCTATTGCTGAGTCCTCCTCTTGTGCGGAAGTGGCTATCTCATATTCAGTCTCCACCAAGCAAAGTTTAAGTTTGCAACCCATGTATATTATGTAAAGTAAGGATATTTGCATATAGATGCTTATTATTTTGCCCCTATGGATACCGAAGTGGTTCCATAGGGAAGAGCAGTGCAATTTTCAAAAATGCACGATCTTCACTCCAGCCCACACCTCTCCTCTCTCCAGGGCTTGCCTTCTTGAATTTGAATTGTGTATCTACCTTTGAGTTCTTGACCAAAGAAAACACATTTATTTGTTTGCTTTTGGCCTACCGGTCCTGCCAAGGCCACGGACACCATAGCTTCCTGCTGTGTCAAGAGTTTGCCAAAAGGTTAAAGGCTGGCCTTGAGGCTCAAGAAACTATGCCACAGGTTTTAATCCCTTGGACTGGCATGGTGGCTGTATCCTCCTGTTTAATTTTCAAGAGGGAAGGATGGGAGCATCCAATCGGTGTCTGTTCTAAAGGCCCCCGGCAGCCTCCAAATCTTCCTCAGGAGCAAATGCGTGTCTCTCTCGGGTGACACCTGAATGTCAACAGGATTGACAGACGACACTAGGAAAGGCTTAGAGCTGTCAGGGCATATCACCCCTCTGTTACTCAGGGAATCTGCTGGTTATTTTGGGGCTCACCCAGCTAGTGGCAATTAGAGTTCAACAGAGGACCTCTTTTCTATCCACAATAGGATCCTGACCTCAAATAGTGATCTGGTGCACTTTTCAACACAGCCATTTCTGTGTGTCCCTTCAAAAAACAAATGGTTGAGAGAATACGAATACAACTGATATTTATATGCTGCTTTTCAACAAAAGTCCCCAATGCAGTTGACATAGAAATAATTAAATAAAAATGGCTCCCTGTCCCCCAAAGGGCTCACAATCTAAAAAAGAAACATAAGATAGACCCCAGCAACAGCCACTGGAGGGGTGCTGTGCTGAGGATGGATGGGGCCAGTTGCTCTCCCCCTGCCCAATAAAGGGAATCACCACTTTAAAAAGGTGCCTCCTTAGCAGAACGAGATAGAGAGAGGAGAAAATATTATTGCATTATTATACAGGCCCTATCCTATTTTTCAATCATGCAGCGGTTAAGAACTGTGTGTCTGAGAGCCATATTCTGCATACAGCTGCCCCCAGCGGCTGACCGTCAAACTGCAACAGCCTTACCAGAACAATGACAGCTCCAAAAGGAGCTGTTTATTGGCCCTTCCTGGAAAAGAAAAGGTATAAAAGCATCTGGAGCAAGGTTTTGCTGTGGTATCAAGGTCTTCTTGGTCCTGATGCATTGTGTCTAGTTTGGTCTACTTGGTTTTGGTTCTGGACCTTGGCTTGTTTTCTGATCTGATTGTTTGTCTGCCCGGCTTTGATCTGTGGATTCACCTCTAAGTCACATCTGGTCTCCTGATCCTCGCCTTCTTTATCTGCTCAACTTTGACCCTTGACTTCAGCTCTAATTCCCAGCTTTCTTCCTGTCCCCAGTTTCTGGTCTGTTCTCTCGCTCCTGTTTCCCAGTTTGGCCCTCCCAGAGCTGACTTCAGACATTAGGAACATAGGAAGCTGCCTGATACTGAGTCAGTCCATGGACTGACACAGGATTGTCTATTCCAGGGCTGCACAGCTTTGCCCCTCCTGCAGATATCGGACTGCAATTCCCATCATCCATTACTATTGGCCATTGAGGCTGGGGTGATGAGAGTTGTAGTCCAAAAACAGCTGGAGGGACAAAGTTGTTTAGCCGTGGTCTACACTGACTAGCATGCCTCTCCCAGGTTTCAGCCAGGGGTCTCTTCCAGCCCTACCCGGAGATGCCAGGGGATGAACCTGGGACCCTTTACATGCAAGGAGATGCTCCACCACTGAGCTATGGCTCCATGCCCTAAAGGCAATATCCTACAGTGTCCACATGTACCCATCCACATAAATGCAAACCAGGGTGGACCATGCCAGGGGGACAATTCATCAGCATGCTTGCATGCAGAAGGTCCCAGGTTCACTCCCTGGAAGCATCCCCAGGTAGGGCTGGGAAAGACTCCTGCCCGGAACCTTGGAGGGCCACTGCCAGTCAAGGTAAACAGTCCTGAGCTAGATGGACCAATGGTCTACCTTGGTGTAAGGCAGTTATAGGCACATTGTCTTCCAATGCACCTGTAACTACCTCAACTTTCCATAATGTGCTATGCCGGTGTTTGCAGGCAAATAGCTCACTAATGGACACTGTTCACAGTTTCCACTTTGTACCTCTCAGCCTGGGAAACTTTGCTTTTAACACTGCATATTTGAAAGAATAAGCAAGAGCAGATGCTTTATTAAATGAACGTGACAATTGCATTCATGCTTTGCAGGCTCCAGAAGAGAGGAATTTATATAAGGGAACATTTTCTACTACCTGAGCATTTTTGTTCTCGCAGGCTCTTGAAGCACTGCTTTCCTGTTGCACTTTTCACCATTTGGAACTATGTCTCAAACCTGAGAGGGGCTAAGAAACCAGAAAAACCATCTATTAGCTGGAAATGAGAGCCGGGACGAAAGGTCCCTAGCTACATGCTCAAACATTGGCAGCTGTGATGTCAAAAACTGCCCAGTTGCGTTCGCATGTTTTGAAGTTCCCCCCGCAAAATTCAACAGCTTTGTAAAAGATGTGGGCACTAGAGTTAGAGCCCTTTCTCATGATGAGGGCTTGGCAGTGGGGAAGGCAGCTAACACTAACCTTCCCCGCAGACAATTTTCAGTCCATGCTGTGTGCATGGCCACACATTGCATGCCCACACAGACACCGGCTGCCCCCAGCAGTGCAGAGGTTTGGGGGCCGGGGCGCGTGTCCTTCACATACCTAGGGTCAAAACTAAAACAATTTCCCATTTTTGCAGGGGGCTGACAGTTCAAACATCTCCACCTACCACCATGTTTTCTTGTTATGCAGTTTTTAAAGGAAATATAATGGCCAGGTCTTGAGTTATTTTGGCCGCTAATTCAGAAACAGGGCCTTCATTAGTAGCGGAGGGTTGTTGACTTCTAAGTTGGGTGGATATGTGCTTGATTTATTTCAAGCTACTCCAGCTGGTCTCACCAGAACTTGAAGGCACCTTCAAGCCCAACCCATTCCCCAAGAACTCATTTGGGGAACCAACAGAAGTCTCTTTCCCCAGCCTGCCTTGTGCCAAATGAATTTATAATGGCGCGGTTGATATACATTTATACATCAACCCCTGCAAACATGGACCTATTTAGTACAGGAACAGACTGAGCATCTCACAGCTTTTCTCAGCAGGGGGACTGCATTAGCAATTCATTCAAAGTTGCATAAAGGGAGAGTATACTGAGACAATCGTTCAAAGCCTCAATAAAACATTGGAGGAACAGAGTCGGGGACTGAGGGAGAGAGAAGAAGCAGATTCCTTTGAAACAGAGTGGGGGGAAGGAGAGGAGGAGGAGGAGGATGGAAAGAGCAGTGGATGGAAACAGCAGCTGCTCAAGAGAAAGGTCCTTCTAGAAAGCACATAGAAAGCACCCTCCTGTCTCCTGGACAGAGGCGCTCTTACCCCTGGACTTCCAGGCCAAATCCAGGGCCTCCACATCACCTGGGGGCCCCCAAATCCTCTTTAGTCTCTCCTGGGTGGTGTGGTTGCCCAGCTGAGCATGATGATGCTTAATTTGCAGGGGAGGGGGGCCTCCAAAGGCCTTTAGGTCCAGGCTCCAAAATTACCTAGGTGCACCTCTGCTCCTGGACTAAAATACAGCTATGAAGCAGGGGGAAGAAGGTTCCCTCCTCGTTGTATTTCTTGATTGTTCTGTGGAGTCATTCAGCCATTGAAAAAGTGAAGCAAGTTCAGAGGAGGATTAGGAGGACAGTGAGAGGTCTGGCAAGCAACTCCTATGAGGGATGCTTAAAAGAGCTGGGTATGTTTAGCCTGGAGAAGAAAGGATTCAAGAGAGATACGACAGCTTTCCTCAAATAGCTGAAGGGCTGACACACAGATGGAGTGGACTTGCTCTCTGTTGCTCCTAAGGGCAGAGTTCGAGCCAATGGGTCAAAATTGCAAGGAAGAAGATTCAGGCTGGACATCAGGTGGAGTTTTCTAACTATAAGAGCCATTCGACAGAGGAACAGTCTGCCTTGCACTATGCTGAGCTCTCCTTCACTGGGGAGAAAGCTGAATGGCCATTTTTCAAAAAACAAACAAACCCCTGAATGGCCATTTTTCAAGGTTGCTGCAGCAGGTTCCTGCACTGAGCAGGGGGTTGGACGAGAAGACCTCCAAGGTCCCTTCCAGCACCTCCAAGGTCCCTTCCAGCTCTAAAACTCCATAGAGTTTTAGAGCTAGAAGGGACCTCAGAGGTCTTCTATGCCTTGCCTTCCATTCCTCCAGAATTCCAATTGAATTCCATCAACTTCAGAATTAGAGCAAATATATTTGGCTGCAGTTCCTTCACTCCATATGCATCTTCTTCCCCTCTAATGTTAACCGACACACCATGTCTGTCTTGAAGAAATACTGCTCCCCACCAAGAGCAAACTTGATGGGATTGTAAGTATCATTGCCTTATGGTTTGGTTGTTGCTACTTTTTTTCCTAACTGATGCTCATCTGCATATTGGTAAAAACAACCATGCGGAAAGAACATTGATATGGACATATATGCCTGCAGTCAGATGATCAAGATGACTTGGGCAGGGTCTCACCATCTCTCAGTGGAGAGGAGGAGGAGGAGGGGAGGAGGAGGAACATTAGCAGACTTACTTTTTGAGATCTGAGGTGAAAAACAGCATATACATGAAATAAGCAAAACTACTAATTCTTCTCTTTCTCAGAGGTGTCATGAAGTCCGGACCTCCAGGCACAAGTCTAGCCCCACTGCTCCCCTCCCTGCTCTGCCTGCCTGCAGGGCTCCAACAGCATGCCTGCCAGCAGCCAATGCCAGGAATTTCCTCCCCACAGCAATGGCTTGGGCTCAGCAGTGCCTCCCTGCCTGGCACACTGTCAGCCTGGTGCTGGCCATCGGGAGACTCTCTCCCTGCATGGAGGAGGCTGCTACTGCTGTCTCTGCTTCCCCGACTCAACCATCAGCTGTTTGACGGGTGGGCAGCGCTAACACAGAGGCCGCTTCCTGTCTAGTGTCCTTGCAGCAGCATGGGCTGGAAGGCTACCCAGGAGCAGAGGGCTCAGCTTGGGAGGCAGGGGGCCAGTGCTGGGTGCCCCCAGACTAGTGCAAGCCCTCTGCCCTGCCTCCCCCATCACTGCCTGCTTGTGTGCTGTGCCTACCTCGTTGTGGGAGCCATGCAGAAGGTGCATGGGTGGGGCTTGTGTGGATTATTCTCCCCTTTGTGTATTTGTGTGTGTTTTAACATTTCAAAGAAGAAAAAAAGTCCTACAAGTGACTTGTTTCATGGTAGAAAATTATAAACACTTCTGGAAATGAAGGCCCCCCACCCACCCTTGGACCACCATTCCACCCCATGTGGAAGAATCTGCTCTTTGCCTTCATAAAAATCCACTCTTCTGGCCAACCCTTTAGATCTTCTGGAATGGCTTGGTGTAGGACTTTGAAATTGGGCAGAGATGTAGGGCAGGGTAGGGGGGACTTTGTGTATTTAATATGAAGCAGATCAGTCAATCTAATGATGTTTAACAATATTTTGAATGTTCTTTAAATTTTTTTAACAATGGGAATTATGCACTCAAGAATGCTGTGTGAAACCATGGGGGGGGGGGGTAGAGGATGCTTATTTTGCAAGGGGGGGCTCATAAGCCCACTAGGTCCAGGCTCCAAAATTACGTAGCTGCACCTCTGCTTCTTCTCCTACTTACCAAAAAAAGGGAAAACAAATAGAAACGTGAAATTAAAACACTATATAGGACAGCATAACAGCCACCAATGCCAGAAATCTCTCCCATTCTATCTCAGCTCCCAACAATCCCAAAGGCACAATGGAACAAACAACTGGCCTTCAGGGACATAATTTCAGGTGACGCATAGCATTTCCTGAGGAAGGGGCAGTAGAGTAAAACTGCTCCCCCTCTGAGCATCCAGACTGCTGAAGCAGGAAAGCTCCAATTGCATGAATGCTTTCTTGGCTTGCACATGGGCAGTCTGAGTCAATATGCTGCCGATGAATACTGGAATGTTAGGAGAGAAAGAATGCAGCAGAAAAGAGGGGATTTGCTTGCTACTAGACAGGAGAAATAGAACAGAACAAATAAGTCAGGGAAGGAAGAAAAATAAAAAACTGGAAAAGAAGAGAAGAAAGAGGAGGAGGAAGAGGAGGAGGAGGGGAGTGGTGAAAGGGGAAAGAAAATTCTTGAAGCTGATCAAAATACCTTTCAAGTGAATATTAAGCTCCAGATATTGTGGGGTGCCTGGAAGCAGGGGAGCACTCACCTGCAGGATACCTATTTTCGCTGTGATGTCGCATGTTAGGGGACAACCAGCAATGGGGAATGAATAAAAGGGGCAGAGTGAAGATGATTAATTGCGGGGTGTGTGTGTGCAAAGAACGAATTGAAAGGCAGCGAGAAGCCATTTATAGCAAAAACCTTCATCCAGGAGCATTCCTTCCCATGGTGCTTTCCAGGCTAGCCTAGGTGATTGCTCTGCCAGCTACTAATGCAACAGAACCCAAGTCAGGGAAAGACTCACGCTAATGCTTAATGCTCTGCACCAACACTGATGCACTGTGCAGAAATCAAATCCTTGCTGATCTAGAGAGGAGTGATTTAAAGATTTCTAGACCGCCTGTCAGGCAGCTAACAAGGGGTGTACCCAACAGCTATACCTATACAGGTATAGAAATCAAATTACTACTACTACTACTATTATTATTATTATTATTATTATTAAATTAATAAACAGCAACAACATTGACAATAAAATTCAGCCATCCCAGGTCCTTGGGAAGGACTCGATGTCTGGAGAAAACAAACCAGTCAATTACACCTGTCTGACTGTGTAAATAAATAATAATAAATAATAATAAATATTCAAAAAGGTAGCTTCTGAATCCCAAAAGGATGCAGCTAATAACGTTTTTAAATTAACAGGGACTAACATAACAAATATAGATAGTTGCCCAGTTGCCCTTATAATCTGCCTCAGACAGCAGATTATTGGACCACCAGCGGGGTGGCAAAACACCACCCACCACCACGGACATCTGCAGGGCTCTTCAGGCCTGATCTGACCCTTGCAAGTTGTATGAGAAGCACCTCTCCTCACACTCTTGGCAAAGCTTGCAACAAGGAGGGGAGGGGAGGCTGCTGACGGCCTTCCCTCCTTTCCCGCCTCCTGAACAACTTTCAGAACTTGCAAGGATCGGTTTTCAAAGGGGACTGGTCAGGGGGCAAGGCACCAAACAACTTGAGCCACCCCCACCCCCCCACCCCCACCCCCGCACGAGCCCTCTGTGAGCAGTGGGTGGTAGACATCTTTGGAGATAGGAAGCTACCTTATACTAAGTCAGACCATCAGTCCACCAAGCTCAGGATTGTCTACCCAGACTGGCAGTGGCTTCTCCCAGGTTGCAGGCAGGAGTCTCTCTCAGCCCTGTCTTGGAGATGCTGCCAGGGAGGGAATTTGGGACCCTCTTCATGCAAGCAGGCAGGTGTTCTTCCACTGAGCTTCAGCCCTATGATATCAGAATGACTTTATGGTCCATGGTAGCGGGAGGTCCCCTAAAACAAAGCAGAGGGCATCTGTGTTTGACCCTACAGTTCTTGGCTATGCAGCATTTTATTGTTCCTTAAACCAAAAAAAAAAAAAAAAGTTATTGCTCTAGGAAAATCCTCTTTTGACCTTTCTTGATACTACGCTGAAGTGTTTCTTACACTGGCTCATCCGTGCATGAAACATACATTCCTCGCTGTTCAACTGAACTGCTTCTAATAGCTTTCGGAATGCAAACATCCATCGCTTTTATTTCAATTTAATCTGCCAATTTTTTCCCTAAGTCCTTATCGCACTTTATCAAACAGCGCATCTCTGTGAAATGGCCATCCTTCCCTCCCCCTCGGGCACTGACAAGATTGAAACCCAAGCAAGATTGCTGCTTGTTTCCTGCTTTAATTATTTGAACATTCTCCTTCCTTTTGTCATCGCTGCATTATTATGACTTGTTTGGGGGCTCCAACAGGGGCGATGATCTCACACTGGGCCTAATATTTTGTTTGTCTCAAGCAAAATAGCAAAATGCCTCTAATGCATAAAGATATGGATTAGAGAAAGTGTGTTTGGGAAATCTATAATCTCTCTGGTATTAGAGAGCAAATGAACAACAACAACAAAATTTTTGCCCACCCCAAACCCATTTTGTGGGGAAACTAATTCCTTGTTCACCAACACATTTTTTAATGAAAAGTATGTTTGAATCCCTTGATTTCTGCCTAATGTTCACTGAGCATGGCTTAGAATGACACACCAGATAGTTTCGGTAGACCTGACCTGTAGCTCAGAAGAACAGCTGCAATCAAATGGGCTCGATTTATTTTATTAATTCATTCCTTATCGTTTCTAGCCCACCCTCCGATATCAAGATCTACTCAGCAATATCACAGCAATGTAAAGCAATCACACCAGAATAAATCATTAAATAGCAAAGACAGAGTATTTAAAGCAGTGGTCAGGTTACACACACATATGCCAGTCTGGTTAAAAACACACTAAGAGCCCAAGAAGAATGTTGTCTGGGACAAATTTGCTTTCAAAGTCTGCTTAAATGGGGCAACGTCTCTAGGGAGGCCACTGACTCCTGGGCATCACCTCCAAACTGGGGTGTTCCTAGGTAATTCTAACTGCATGTAGGTGCGCTGAACCACCTCGCAGTTCCCAAGGGTCGCTGGGCTCAACAGTCAGGCCCAGCGGCTGCTCCCACTCCACCTGCCACCACCATGGGGCTGAGGGAGGCCACCGCACACATGGAAGCTGGAATCATTGAAGTTTTTGGCACTGCAGTTTGGTGCCACGGGGCAGGCGCGGGGTGGAGTGGTGGCAGGAGGCCCCCCCTGGGTCTTTGGAGGCCCCCCTGGACCTTGGAGGCCGTGGACTGGGGCTCCACGTCTGGGGGTAAGAGCGCCTCTGCCTGCAAAAAGCCCCTGTCACTCGTACTGTGCCAAGCAGAGAATCAGATAGAAAAGCCTCAGAAACAGAATGTCGCTCCTTGACATTCACATGCACGAATCTGGGGCTTTCTTCATGCAAAGCAGGGGCTCTACCACTGAGTCACAACTAGGATTGGAACCAAAATTTCTCCAAGTAAAATCTGAAAGAGAATTTCAGGGTTCCTCCAAGGAGAAACGGAAATTGGAAGAGTACAGAAACATCGGAGAATGGTCTCAGATGGTTTTCCCACATCTTTAGCCACCACAACACCTCCCTCACATGTCTTATTCTCATTACCACCATGAATCTATGAGAAAAGAAGGAGTGCATCTCCCCACATCTTCCACCTCTTCCCAGAAGGCTCTCAGGGGTATAAGGAAACTATCATGAGTTCTCTGTTGTTTCTCCCCGTGAGGGGTCCTGAAATTCCACTTTGGATGTCAGCTTCTCCTTGGGAGGAACCCTGAAAGCCTCATTTCACTTTTATTCCAGAGGCATTTTGGTTCCTACCCTAGGCTACAATAGGTAGACTGCCATGGAGACAAGTGCAGCAATCCCATGGATACAGTCTATTAAAATGGGACTTCTTACATTATTTTCATCAGCCTTTCCAGTAACTGGGACCTTTTGGCAAAACAAAAGCAGCCCTTTGTAACTCTGTTGACTCTGGCCCCATTCCCTTTCATCTCATCCAATAAATCCATTGGAGACAAAGGAGGCTGATAGACATTTTAATAGAGAACTTCTTAACTGGACCATGCTAATGATTTTTTTTTAACTTGGCCGTATGCCCATTGAGTTACTGCAGTTCATTTCTTTCTTTCTCGCTCTTTGCCGCTCCTTATGCAGGCAAATCTTTCTTTATTCCTTTTTCCACTCCCAACTCTGGTTCAGGGCAGAGGGGCACAAACTCCCTTTTCTCTAAAGGTTTTAATCACAGCCCACCATCCATCTAGGCTTTCCCCCTGCTACAAAACATGCACAACACTGTTGTCAATTTTAAGACAATACTTCTGGCCTCTTGGCATCCTGAGGATATTTTTATTTTATTTATTTATTTTGCATTCACTTGGTATGTTTGCTCATTTCACAACACATTAATTGACTTCCTCCAGACTGCAGGGAATTGCAAAACCCTTTGTTCTCTGACACAAACAAGGATTCTCTGAGCCATTGGCTTACCGTATTATCAGCAGGCAGGGGCAGGGAACTGGAGAAACTAAGTGACTGTCATTTCAGTGCCAGGATTTATTTTCAATTGGGGGGGATCAGACAAGGCCCCTTTGACCTGGAAGAGACAGATCACAAACATTAAGAAATCTCTCACTCTGCTTTTAACTTTCTTAGATGTTCCATGCAAACATGTAAATTGCTGTCCCCACATCTCATCCCATCGCCACAGCTGTTCTAAGAAGAGCAAAGCCGGGAATGGCTTCATCTCCATCTGGAGCCAGTGCTTTTTTTTCCTTCTTCTTTTTTTTATTTTTTTTTGCTTTTTTTTTTTTTAACAAAGTTTTATCAATGCCCTCATGCTCATGGATAATGTAGAAGGTGGGAAAGACATGAAGGAACAGAATGAACTGAAAACTCTGTCCAACTGTGCAAGCTCGGTGCTTTGTATAAAATATGAGCATGGAAAAGCCTAACAACTGAACATTTCCAAGGGATCAGCCCCACAGTAGAAATAAAACCCAGTTTTATTTGGAAGCTCAGTTCTGTGTTGCACCACCATCCGAGGTGCAGCTGGTGGGAAGGCAGGAGAGGGCCTTCTCTGTTGTGGCCCCTAGGGTAGGGAACTTTCTGGCCTAGGACACCTGGCTGGACTTTTCTCTAATCATGCCTTACATTTTTGTTCCTCTTTGTTTATAGATTCACTGGTTCTTAACCCCAAACCAAATGACACAACAAAAAAGCAGCAGCAGACATGATTAGTGAATAATGTTATTCTGTGGTTTGAAACATGCATATAGCTGTTTTTAAGTTATGCTGATGTTTGCTGCTTTAGACGCCTCTGAGAAGCCCACCAGCAAGAGCAAGAGCTGAGGACACTGTCCTAAATTTCTTGGCAATCAGTTTCATGGGATGGCCCCTAGTTCTAGTGTTATGTGACTTTTTTGTATATCCCCCCCCCAAAAGTCCCAAAGGGACTTCTTTTTTAAAAAATTAATTAATTAAAGAATAAAAAATAAAAAATTATTGCTACCAACATACTGATTTATTTAAACCACTTCATTTTAGTTCATAGTGATTTTGTGGCTGCAAATGAAGGATCTTTGGGGGAAAACTGGTCTCTGAGAGTCCCTGATTTGTTTCCATTTTCTCTGTCAAACTGAGGTTGGGGCTATAGTTCAGTTGTAGAGCACCTACTTTGCATGCAGAAGGTCCCTGATTCAATCCCTGGCAGCATCTCCAGGTAGGGCTGGGAGAGAAGCCTGCCTGAATCCTCAAAGAGCTGCTGCCAGTCAGTGTAGATAAAACTGAGCAAGATGGACCAATGGTCTGACTGTAGATGCCAGCTTCCTATATTCCTATGGCACAAAACCATTGAGGGCTGTTTTTGTCTGAATTTCAAAACTATGCACTCGGGGTGGGGGGGGGAGCCAGGGGCGTAACTATAATAGGGCAAGGGGAGACAGTTGTCTGGGGGCCCACTGCCTGGGGGGGGCGGCACAGGAAAGTCACATGACTGACTCCCCCAGCCACGTACCCGCCTGGGCTTCCTTCAGTTGTATTCATCCTCCAAAACTGATCTGAGTGTTAAGACCTGGAGCTACCAGAACAGCATGTCTTTCTCTAGTACCATTAAATGACTTGCATCATCCACAATTTACAAAATCTTTTAAAAAAACAATTTAGGATGATGTTCTATTGTGGCACAGAGGTATATATGCGTATGTATACATATATTATAAATTTTATTATGCTTTTTGTTACCACTCTTCAGCCTCATTTAAGATTTCTTTACTTCATGAGCTGAGCTTCAGTGAGGGGGATGCATTTTAAAATCTTGTCTCTGGGCCCACTCCAACCTTGCTACGCCCCTGGGGGGAGCCCGCTACTCTACCCATTCACACACACAATGAACACAACATTGAAAACTGGTGAAGAATTGTCCCATTTCCTAGCAGAGTTAATCCAGGTGTATTGGGAAAGTCAATCTGCATTGAAGAAAACTGGGGGAACGGAGGTGGCCAACAGACTTTACACAAATCAATTTGCCTATTTTGTGATCACACAGGACTGTTTCCCCCATCCCATGCTCCACTGGCCATTTCCACATGGCTGGGATGCTGTTTGGCATCAGCTTCTGTTGGCTGACCTCCCTTTGAAACACCTGTGAAATTTTGATAACTTCCCCAACAGCCAACCCTGCACATTAAATATACAGCTTTACAGAGTGAGGGCCAAAGTTTAACTTGCTCTAATCAACTATAAAATGAACCCAGAGATCGCACTCGTGTTGTAAAGGCCCAGGTCTTTTTTATGCTGATCATTAACTGCTGCGGTGTTATTTCTTCCCAGAGATTTGTTATTAATGAGCACTGAAATTACTGATTTCAATTAACTATGTTGCACTTATATTGAAATACAGTTGGGGCCACTCTGGGGAAATATAAATAAGGCAATGAGATCAGACATCTTCCTTTTCAAGAAGGCGAGGGGAGATTAAGGAGCCTGCAGTGCCCCCTGTAGGTATCTCCCTGTTTTCATTGTTCCTCTTTCACTCTCCTTGTAGACTAGAATCACCACGGAAGTTCACTCAAAGCAACGTCTGAGGCAAAGCTTCGAGAGGAGAGCTGGTCTTGTGGTAGCAAGCATGACTTGTCCCCTTAGCTAAGCAGGGTCCACCCTGGTTGCATATGAATGGGAGACTAGAAGTGTGAGCACCTCAAGATATTCCCCTTAGGGGATGGAGCCACTCTGGGAAGGGCAGAAGGTTCCAAGTTCCCTCCCTGGCCACATCTCCAAGATCAGGCTGGGAGAGACTCCTGCCTGCAACCTTGGAGAAGCCGCTGCCAGTCTGTGAAGACAATACTGAACTAAATGGAGCAATGGTCTGACTCAGTATATGGCAGCTTCCTATGTTCCTATGTAACAGAGCTCCAGAAATGCTTTATGAGGAAATCACTTGTTTTTACACTGATTTCTCCCAGAACTGTAATAGGCCCAGCAAGTAAGGAAGGCCAATTATGGACTCCGATTTACTTGTCCTGTTAAAGGTCATGCCTGACATTCAGTGTAAATTACTCCTGAGTGGTCCTTTAAAGTAACTCTTGAGTGGTACTGATTAACTTCGTATGGGTGTCAGCCGTGGTTTCTACAAATCACAGCATTGGAGGGAGACCGAGAGAGAAAGAGCTGGGGTGGCTTAGTACAGGGCTTGTTCTCTTACCTCCTTCAAGCCCCTGCTCAGAATCAGTGATATGGTGTTTTTTGGTTAATCCATTACTGGATCCAGGCCAGCTTTTGGATGGGGCTTGAGTTACTGGCATTCCAGTCCTAGGGTAGAGGCGGGGCTAACAAAACAGCCAGCAGCAAGAGCATGGAAAAGCAGGCTGCACTTGCTTCTCAGTGCATAATATCTATTTCATGAAACTATTCCTATTCCTGATTCCACGCCACTGCCTTGGCCTTGCATGCCACAACTCTTTCCTTTGGATTCTACATGGAGAGACCGTCTGACATTTCTCTTTGGATAGAAACCTAAAATTCCCTTTGAATTTCACTTTGGAGAAATTTCAGTTCCAAACTCATCTTCAGAATCCACCTGTGGGACCCACCTATCTAGGGGACCCATTCCCTACTGTGGCTACACTTCTCCTGTGCGCCCCTGTTCCTATTTTCCTCCCCTTCCTCTGATGTCTTTGTTGTGCCCATTCCTTGGCTCCAGGATGATGCCATTCAGATGAGTCATTGTCATCCTCATCCATGACAGCGTACATGTGGGGTTTACACACATTACACAAAAGTAATGTAACTGGAAAACTGTCACAGGTGCAGTGGTCCTGAACGTATGTATAGGTTGCAGTGAGAATGAAGGGAAGGTGAAAAGTGGATTATATATATAGTCCTTGTAGTCAAGGAAAGGGAAGCAGAGATCCTGAGAGGACTGCTGAGATTTGTCTCTGCAGATTAATGAACCCAGGTGGTCCAGACCTACAAGCAGAGAGCCTGTTCTCCTCCTCTCCTCCTCTGACAGATGCTTGCATAGCAGAATACCAGCAGGTAACTTATGCAAGCAAACCACATGCTTCAGATGAAGGCAAATGCCCCTCACAAATCTAACCAGTCCGGTGAAATGCAAGACAGATGTGGATAAGTGCGATGAGGGGCACCAAAGAATGAGTTCTCCTTTGTGCTTGCTTATTTGTTTATTTATCTATCATATTTTCATACCACCTGGTATGTACATCTCTTATTCTGCCTAGGACCATCCGTTGTCCTCTCACTTCCTCTCAAGGCCGTTCCTGAACAATGGAAACCATTGCTAAGCACTTCTCACTCACTCTGTCCCTGGACGGCTCTCCCCACAGCTTTAAGATACCGGTTTCTCCATTGCCAACCTCAGTGGCCTCTTTTGAATGCAGCTTGTGTCTCTGCTAAGGGACATGCAGCGATAAGAAGCTAAAAGCCGCTTTGACAAACCAAGCACATTAATAAGTCTGACATCTCTCTCTCTCTCTCTCTCTCTCTCTCTCTCTCTCTCTCTCTCACACACACACACACACACACACACACACACACACACACACTCTCTCACTCTCTCTCTCTCTTTCTGTGTAACTGGAAAAAAGTAGGAAATGTTGTTTATCACAGATGCTTTTAGGGGGCTTATGCAGGAGATGAGGCAGAAGCCTGGAGTGAACAAACCCGCCTCTTTGATAAAGAAAGTGCCAAGATTTCCAGCCTGGAGAAAGCTTATTACTGAACATGTTGTCTGCCTCGTGCTTTTTCGTTTAAGGGAAGGAAATGTTTCAAATTGCTCTTTGGGGATTTTCTTCTTGCTCTCCCAGACATTCTGGACCAAGAGGTCTGGGGAGATGAGCGACAAAATACTCAAAACAAACAAAAAGTCCCTCAGTTCCTATCTACAGTGAAAAATAATTGTGCATGAACAGACTTGATTAGCCCAATCATTTCAGCTGCAAAAATACACTGGGAGCATAACTTTGATTTGTTTTGTTCCAACTTCTTGATGGGAGAAATGGATAGCGCCAAATGTAATCTGCCTTGAAACAACTTTGAAATGGGATTTAATGGTCGTAGCATCCCCTGGTTGCAAGAGGGAGGCACGAAAGCAGTTTCCCTAGCCAATTTGTTTATTGGTCCCCTGGTTCACTTAGCCCTGTGTGCCACCGCTCCTCCTGAACTCTGGGAGAATTTCTAAAATTAATTCAGAACATGCCTCAGCTATGTCTCATGAAAGGTCTGCCTCACTTCATTCACTTCATTCACATGTCTCATGAAAGGTCTGCCTCACTTCACTTCATTCACATAATCCTTCCCTCCATGTTACCAATCTTCAAGGGTTAATTGAAAAAGAAAACACCAGTCAGCCCATTCCCTCCCCAAGCAAATCTACTGTTGCAGCTGGGGTGGAATCAGCAGTGGTGAAAGTCACCAGAGACAGGCCAGGCCTTATATACTTCATGCTTAAGACCTGGGTGCTATTAAGCATTCCCCAGGAATATCATTCCCCTCAAGGGTGCATGAGATTGGAGCTTTCTGTGCTCCCCTTTCAATTAATTTGGCCTGGGATTTATTTGCACATGGCTTCATGCTGCGGGGTAAACGTTGAGCGAAGCCACTTCAAATTACACTCGGGGCATTGAGGGAGCAGCCCCATCCCTCTGCTCCCGGATGTTGTTTTGATGCAAGTTCACATAGTGTTTTCCTTCTAGCCGATGCGGGGGAGAGATTACTAAAGAGCTGCATCTGCATTTGTAAAGAGAGTATCCCTCTTACCATGCCTCTCTCTATTTGCTCTGGCGTTTTCAGAAAAAGTAACTTAAAACCAGCATTTAAAAAACCCAAAAATAACTCGAGATAAGCTAGAATTTGTAAGACAAAGCCTGATTTGTATGTGGAGTGGGTCAAAGGATCTCAGAGGGACTTCGGGGTAAGTTTGGCTGGTGTGTGAACGCACATACTCTCTCCCGAAGGAGATTCGGGGTAGAAGCCCTGTCTGTAGAGCCTCCAGGAAGTGTAGTAAACTACATGCACTTTGATCAGAAATGACACTCCTAAGCAGTCTCAGGAGCCTACAAGAATTATCCTGTTTACAGCAGCTCCTCCTCACTCCCCCCCTCTTTAAGTTTGCTTTGGAAGTGAGGGAGAAATGGCCCAAAGGACTGAGATGAAGTTTCCTCCAACTCCCGCCCACTCCGAGAAACGCTCAGAACGACTGAGGCTCTTCCCAAAACACAGCTTAGGAAAACTGAATGTATTAGCAAGTGAACTGGGAGGGAGGGAGCTCACCCATCATCTCCAGGCACAGTCTAGAGAAGCCCTTTTGTCAGTTTCACTTAGACAAAGAATCCAGCGGAAATCTCAACGCATTTGGAAACTGACATGAGACTTCTTCACATTTGGCTTCAAGATTACTCAGTTTTGGCTCGTGTGTGAGTTCCCCCTCCCCACCTTGGCTGAGTGAAAGTTTTTATTAAGGTCAGCATGCAGCAAAGACATGGTGTCTCTCAGCATCAATGTCGTGGACCATCCAGTAGGCATACACAATACATTCCCAAGCACTTTTCCAGACCGTGCTCCAAATTGTCATGACCCAAATAACTGGAGGAAAGAATCACAGTTTCCTAGCAATGCTACACATAGCTGTTGAAGGGCTGGGGGAAAGTGATCTCCCCCAAACTAAAGAATCCCCTTTAAAATGTCTGGGCTGCACGTAAGAAAAATTAGCAACAACCACTCATTTACGTCTCATAAACTGATGATCTGGAATGTCTCTCAAAGAGAGAGAGCAGGCAGATCGGATGGCATTGAATCTTTGACTTTTCATGCAAGGAATACTCTGAGTCCTTTTCTCAGCATTCTTCAGTAATGGGACGTGTGTGCATAGCAAAATCTGTAGGCATTAAAGGACTCAATAGTTGCTCTCCAAGGTTTGTGTTATGTACAAAACTGTCATTAGCTCCCCGTGGCACGATTACCTTTTATTGAGACAGTTCAGCTCTCTGAAGCCCTAGATTACTATCTTTATTGGCAGCAGACCAGAAAGAACCTGCTAGTTTTTCTCAATACATGCCTTTGCCATGTTACAAGAACAGGGAGATTATGCCTATCCTCACTCTGTGAAGATTTTGCCATGGGTTTGCATGAAATTAACAATGAGCCACTTCATATCAGAGTGGTATCAGAGCCAAAAGGCCTCACTCCCTCACACTACTCGGGAATCTGAGGAAATGCCAGTCCCCGCCACCGCGGCTGCATGATGAGATGGGAGGTGGGGGCGGGATTGTGCCCCCATCACCTGAGGCAGGGACGGCGGCCACCATCTTGGCTCCCCCTCCATGTGGCCAGGACTGGCCAATCAGGGGAAGGAGGTGGGCTAATTGGGCCCGGCCGCCTCCATTCGAACCAGTCGCTTCTCAGCTGGGCACCCACCCACCCACCTGCCCGGTACTTAATGAGGGATAAGCCGGTCACCTGTAGGGGCCAAGTAGGCATTTTTGGGGTTGCGCTGGATTGGCATTTAGGCTTGGCCTTTTTATTTTTTATTTTTTTGCCTACTTCTCACTGAGGCCTTTGTAGGTAGGTACTGTGAGTAACTGGTCACTTGGCAAGAGAGTGCAGGTATTGAGTAGGTAGATTGAGTTACAGTGTTCAGTGGGAGGGCCATTTCGAGTGAGAGAGGGTCAAGGAACAGCCCTTCAGGGCTTTGAGGCCCGGAGGCTGGGAATGGCCTCCGATGGGGGGGGGTAGCTTGACTCACCAACTCAGAGCTTTGGCGGCTTGGGTTGGGGGTGGGCCGGGCAACCGCGCCCCCTCAGCAGGGTAAAGCCTCATGGTGAGAGGAAGTCAGAACATGGTGCCTGGCTGAATCAGTACCTGGCCTTTCGCCCTGGTGTGGGGATGGCCCTCACTAGGAGGCGGCCCCACACGAGAGGACTGCCTGCACTCTGGTTTGTTAGGTACCTCGTTGCAAGTCTTATTCCACTGCACAGTAATAAAGTGGCCCTAAGTCACCTTAAGTGGCACAGCGAGGAAATGCTTGACTAAAAAGCAGAATCGAAATTGCCGGTTCAAATCCCCGCTGGTGCTATATCAGGCAGCAGTGATATAGGAAGATGATGAAAGGCATCATCTCATACTGGAGGCAATGGTAAACCCTTGCCTCATACTGGAGGCAATGGTAAACCCCTTCTGTATTCTACCAAAAGAAAACCACAAGGCTCTGTGGGCGCCAGGAGCCGAAATCAACTTGATGGCACACTTTACCTTTACTTTATTTTACTCCAATTAAGCGTGTCCTGTCTTCACTGAGATCTGGGATTGCAATGTGGGCATTACAAGAGTTGCTCACCAGAGCCAAGAGATCATGACTAGCTTTGCACAGAATCGGAGGAGGTTGCCATGAGGGAGGTCTTCTAAACTGGTGACCAAGAGATGATTGGCTACTTTCACTCACAAACAAGTGCAATAATAGCAACTGTTCCTGCTGCTGCTGTGGGCAGGGCTAGAATTAATGAGTTGAAATTACAAGGGAGCAGGTTTAGGCTAGGCACTAGGAAGAATTTTCTGACTGTAATGGCTGTTTGGCAGTCTGCCTCGTGTAGCAGTGGCCTCTAGAAGTTTTCGAATGGAAGCTGGACAGTCATCCATTAAGGATGCAGTAGCAGATTCCTGCACTTGAAGGAAAAGACCTTCAATAACCCTTCCAGCTCTACATACTAGAGGAGGAGGAGGAGGAGGAGGAGGAGGATTGTTAGCCATGACTTTCCCTTTGAAATTAAGTCCTACCACTCTGGTCATCCTCTGTTCCCAATCTAGCTTTGAAAAGAGCCAGAAGGAAGTGTATTGAGACCAGTAGAGTGCTAGTCTAAAGTATCTCTACGGCCAGCAAGAGTGGCAGTGAAAAAAGTCACCTTTCAAGACTGCCAGGAGATATTTAGCAGGGGTGACAGGCTTGGCGGCCAATCCACCACCTGAATCAATTGCCTCAATTTGCCTAATAAGCAGGCCAGCTTTGCCAGCCAGCTCCGTTTGAAGGCTGATACAGGCCTGAGTGGATCTGAGTGACTCCAAACAGGGTACCCCTTTCAGGTCAGGATATGTCACCTTTCAAGCCCTCCTGTTTTGGATACTCTCACTAACCTGATTATTAATTACATTTCTACCCCATTCTCCTCTCCTTCCAAGGACTTTGGGATGATATTTAATGTTCCATTTTATCCTCACGGCAAGGATGTAAAGGAGGTTAGGCTGAGAGGTAGTGACCAGTGATCCCCGTGACAGGGATTCCCAGATGTTGTTGACTACAACTCCCATCATCCCAAGTTGCAGTGAGCTTTGACTGGGGATAATAGGCAGCAGTGATGTAGTTGGCAATTCAGAAGGGCAGAAGGTGCTCTCTGTGACAGCCCCCATGGCCATGCCCAGCCCAACAGCCACAGAAGCTGAGAAGTATCAGCACTCCATCTCTGCGCGTTCCCCCTCCACCACACCCCTGATGGGCAGGGCAAGTAAGGCAACCACCTCAGGCCCTGCTCTTTTAACCCGCATTAAAGTTAACTGGAAGGGTTAATCTTCAGACTGACTGATTTGCCCCAGGCCATGGCTCTCTAAGGAAAGCCCTGCCGATGGAAATTGTAGTCAACAGCATCCTGAAATCCCTGTTGCAAGCAGCATGGGTAGTGACTGGTCCAAAAACACCCAGAGAGCTTGATGGCTGAGCCAGAATTTGAATGATGGTCTCCAAGATCGAAGCTTCAGCCACTACATCACACACTGATTCAATCATTACCCCACAAAAAATGTTAATGGGTGGAAAAAACAACAGCCCAGCCAAGAATGTTGACGCCCTGCCTGCACACAGCCCTGAAATTCAGCTACTAATGCTGCCTCAGTTCTCTGGAGCAACACGTAGCCCTGTTACAAGTGAAGGACACAGCCAATTCTCCTCTCCACCAGAATATGGCTTTCATTCACTCTGTATTATAGCCTGCAAGCAGAAGAGTGCAGGTTCGATGTTAATTACTTTCTGACCTCCTGCAGGTAATTGCATAACAATTTGCTGGGAATTGCTACTAGGACTCCGTGGATCCTGCCAACCATTTTTCTTCACTGAACAGTAATTTGAATTTTTAAACCAATCATTAGCTCTCCATTTTATCCAGGGTTTGAAAAGAAACTGATCACCCGATTGCCTGGGCGATGTTTGTGTTTGTTTTCTGCTAATACCATTGCTAATGGTGTCAACCTCATTTGAAGTGTTTCTAAGAAGTGTTTGAAATAGCTGTTGTCTAGGTGTAAACAGGTGGCTGCAAATGGAAAGAAGGGAGCTAGGGAAGACTGTTCTGGACTATTACAATGCAGATGACCGTGTGAGCCACCAGGCTTCTGAATGAATGAGTGCTCCGCAAACCCAGTTTTTTTAATCGTGAGTAGCTGCGGTGTGCCTCTGCGCCGTGGCTACTCACAAGTAGAACCCCAGTCAGGAGGCTTAAAAGCAGCCTCATGGCTCGGGGGTCTCTCCAGTATGCCCTGGAACACATACTGGAACTTCCAGGGGCCGCGCAGTCCCTGAACCTCCCAGCCCCCACTGGCTCCATAACGGAGCCGGCAGTTGTGTGGGCAGCCACTGCGGCCGCCCCGAGCACACTGTCTGCTTGTCTGCAAGGAGAGCGGGCTTAGCCCGCTCTCCTTGCAAACCCCCCAGAGGCTCTTCTCACCAATCGTGAGAAGAGCCTCAGTCTTTTACCCAGGTTTGGGAACTCTGTGTGCTCCCATTCTTTGGTTGTGTGGAAGCAAGGTAAGAGGAAAACCTGAGTAGATGTGATTGTGTGGAAGCAAGGTAGGATTGAAACCTGGATAGCTTTTCCTCCTACCTTGCTTCCACACAACCAAAAATTGGGAGCCCACACAGCTCCCAAACCTGGGTAGCAAACAGTTCTTGATGTTGTGAATGATCTTGTATAAAGTTTCTAATAAGGTTTTGAGGGATGTAGCTCACCATTAGTTAATGTTAGTATCTTCCTCCTTTCTTCCATTCTTTCTTCCTCTTCCTCTTCTCTTCATTTGGTGTCTCTGTGAGTGTGGTGGCGGCACTAGTCATGACATAGTAAAAATAACGTTTATGAAATTCCTTGCATTTTATTTATTTTTTTATTTATCATATTTTTACACCACCCAAAACTTACGTCTCTGGGCGCTTTACAACAAGATTAAAAAGTAAAACTTTAATTTTAATAAAAGCAAGAAATTTAAAACACAATTTAAAATTTTAAAACAAAATCCTAAAAACAGCATTCAAAAAAATCAAAACTATATATAGCTTTAAATTTCTTGCTTTTAAATTTTTGTTTTGTTTTGTTTTTAATTAAAGTTTTACTAAATATATATACACACTACACACATATAAACTTTTGTAATTTGCCGTGAGAAACATTATGAAAGGCAGTATAAAAACTGATGAATAAATAAATAAAAATAAATAATAGTATCATCCTGAGGGGGGATTCTGGGGTGGGGGCGGCAACTGCCAATGGGTGGAGAAATTTTGCTGAGTTTATTAGGCCCACCTGAGAGGTTACAGAAAGGGACCCCTAGTTTTTGCCATAGGAGAATAGGGGGAGAAAATGAGAGGTGCATTTGTTATTGTTACCTGGGAGGCCCCCGGTTACCACAAACCAGATGAACAAGGATGATTGAAGGAAGCAATAATCACCATTTATTTAGTTTACCAGCACTGGGGCTTTTCTCAGTGCCTCATGGCCTACCAGAGAATCGTGCGCAGCTGCCTGGGTCACAAGTTTTTATACTTTGGCATAACTACATAGCTGGGCGTCAACATTCAGCCCCAAAGAACCAATTAGTTCATTGGTTAGCATCATTATCCGTCATATTACAAATATTATAATCATTGCTAATTTAGACAAACATTCCTCTTGGTACAATGAAGCATTTCTTATTCTCTTTCTCTAGCCAGATGTCCTTGAGGTGTTATTTTTCAGGCCTTTGCTTTTTCAGGAGATACAAGGAAAGGGGGGCTCTTCCCCCTCTAGCTTGTCAGCAAATTTATGGCTTTACAGCTCGCAATTTGGCAAGGCAACTTGCAGACTCTATTAACCATTTCTTGACCAGTGCAAACCTGAGTTCTGTCTCACTCTTTTTGCAAAGACACTTTCCCATTCCATGAGAACAAAGTGATTACAAAGCAGCTTTCAGAAAAGGCATTTTCCCCTCATTCCACATTTCCCCCCTTAGGAGCCATTTCATGGCTTCTCTTCCTGAGGTAACCTGGTATACATAGCCATTATGTGGGGGGCAGTTTCTTTTCTTACTATTCTCTCAACGGCCTCTCGTCCCAAAGAGATAAACAGGGGTAATAAACAAGGTATCAATAAACAACCAAAAAGCAATATCAGAATTCCTCCTGCCATGGTTTTCAAACCTCCAAAGTACTCAAACCAATTTTCAAACCAATCGGGGGTGGCTAGGCCTTCCCAGTTCTGGACTGGAACATGAGCTATTTTGCGCATCCGATCAGTGATTTCCTCTATGGCCTTCCCTTGGTCATTGATCTGGATACAACAATTAGACAGGTTAAATTTTCCACACACACCACCCTCCATTGCTAGCAGATAGTCAAGTGCTAGCCGATTTTGGTATACTGCTGTGCGGAGCTGAGTGTTGGTTTTGGCTAGGAGGCTGAGAGCCAAAGAGGTCTCATTTGTAACGATTTCAAGCACGGCTTGTAACCTTATAATGCGATTGAGCATGTATATGGGGGTTCTGTACCCATAAGTTCCATCTTGAGCATAAGTGGCGGGCCCATAATACTGTATTATCCGCTCTGGGGGCCATTCATTGTCCTTCCAGTTTCCTATTCTCAGAGGTGAACCAATACCCCGCTTGGTTTGCCCTCTGCTCTCATAGACTGGGACTGCTAGTCGTTCGCCTGCCCTTATGGGTAAGAGGAAAAAGCTGGGTTTAATTGTGCCCAGCACGCAGGTTCCTGCCCAAGTTGGAGGCAAACTGACATAGGCGGCTGTCCCACAAATTCAGTACAGGTGGTCTGGAGCCTCCCAAGAGCTGGAGGTCCCGCAGGGGTCCTCCCAGAGATCATATAGACTCTTCTGGGTAGACTGATTATAAGGGTTGGAGGGGATCTTGGAGCCTGCATGATTGAAGTCCATCCACTTCCTTGTGGTATTGCAAACCATCCCTGCCTCACAGGCCAGGGTCCCTGTGGAGATGTTATATTTCTGCCCAGCCGGGCGAATAAAACATCTGGACCCTATGATGGAGTTCTGGAGGGCCCACTGGGTGGGGCACTGTTGATCTGTCCATGTTAAATTCGGGCTCCTGCTTATGTTGACATAATCCACCTCCCGTGCCTCCCAGGGCCATTGCTCGCCCATCTTGGTGCCTGCACAAACGTAGCAGTTTGTCACACTCAAGCTTAGGGCTACTCGCTCTGCTAAGTCCACAAACAGGTTCTTGGTAACAGCTGGCACTTTCACGGTTGTGCCCATCTCCTTCCAGAACGTAGTGTGGACAAGGTGTTCAGTGGGTTTCTCCCAGTTCCCTTTCATCAGGAACCGGACTCTACCGGTTGGATCTCTGGCCCCTGGGACATGGACTCCCATGCTAACTTCAGCCTCATAATTTCCTTCTCCTACTGGCACCCAGGAACTCTTGGCCTGGTTAGGAGTGATTCTGAGGCAGAGGGGGGTGCAGCGATGGGGTTTACAGTCTGGTTTTGTCTGGCCGTGGGTAACCTTGCCTCCCAAGGCGTTCACCCACCTCTGGCGGTTCGTGTCCCACTTCCCAGACCGAGCGGGAGCCCTATTCAGAGTAGCCCTGTGGAAACCTACATAGAACCTGTCTGTGCGGTAGGTTCTTCCCCATTCTACCCCTCCACAATATGTCCCAGCCGGGTCTTGGTCTGTGGCATGACAGGTGTCGAAGCAAAGGGTCAAAGGCTTTTCCTGGCTATAGGAAGGCACGGTAGTGTACCTCAAGAGTTTGTTATAGGCGGTAGCTCCCATTCCCGAATCTGGCCCATACAACTGGAGCTGCCACCTGGTCTGCCTGCCTGGGGTGTGGCAGACTATGGAGCCGGCCTCTGTGCACACCTGGTAAGTGGTGTTAGCGTGGCGGCAGGCTGAGCTGGTGCCATTGCAACTGTATGAACTGTGATAGACCAACGTCTGTGTGGTCTTCCAGCCATCAGTTGTAATCCGCAAGCAAGGGTTACACCCCCCTTTGGGCCCTGTCTCCTGCTCCGGGAGAGACTGGCCGGAGATTAAGTATAAGGCCAGAAAGCTGAGGTGGGGGAGGGTCCCGCAGCCATGAAACAAAGGCATAGTTATAGATGGGTGCACTGCCCGCCCACTTGAACCTAACAGACACTAGGATCTCTGGGCAGCCTGGGGGAGCGGAATGTGAGGTTACAGTAACTGAGGATAGACCAGGAGATCCGGTCCTGGGGTCTGGTGATGCTGGTTCCTTCTTTCTTCTTTCTTCACTCTGTGCAACAATCCGGTTCCGGTGGGATTGAAGCAGAGAGCCGATGCCCACGGTCTCGACCTGTGTCCTCCACCAGTTCCGGTCAGCGGGGGAGTGGAGGTCTCGCCTTCTGCCTCGGTTTCCTCGGGTTGGCCTGGGGTTCGAGAGCACCTGCAGCGAAGTCGGAGTTGGAGTGGCTTTTAGAATCTAATTTAGTGGTCCACTCATGCGGTGCTAATTTAGGCGGGACCAGTGGATCCAGGCAGCAATTCCCTCCACCTTGACAGCCATCTGTGTGGCCAAGGGAACTGTATGAGGTCCCATCAGAGGGGCCCGAGAGCCTGCCTTGGTCCCCTGGCCAAAACGGTTGCACTGTGGCAACAAGGAGACTGGGATTTGTCTCTGGATCCACAGTTTTTGGTCCCTGAATTGACTTCCCAGCTGTCGGATCTGGTCTGCCACTCTGGTGTTCCCCAGTTGGGTCAGATCAGGGGTCACTCAAGAAACAATGGGTGGCAGCATCTCATACAGGGCCTCAACAGAGGGATTAACTGGAGTGGCCCTGATACAGGGAGAAGATGCTGGGGAGCAATTTTTGGCCAGGTCGGATGGGTCTCCTGGCATGATTTAACCAACTGGGTCTTTGCCCTGTCTATGCGCTCCACTCTTTGCTGAGGATTGGGCCCTACAGCTTGTGTGGAGTTTCCAGGTAATTGGAGAGCCTGGGCTACCTGCTGGATGATTCTGGCCACAAGCGAGGGCTCAGAACTTGGTTGTCAGGGGGAGGCCAAACCTTGGTATGGCCTCTTCCAGCAGGACCCCAGTGACCTTACTCTCCTTTCCTGTGCATGTAACGAACGCTTCAACACCTCGTGCTGGTGTGAGCAGATGCAGGGACTTGGTGAACTGTCCCTGCCCCGGGAAATCAGTGAAGTCAATTTGGATATTCTCAATTGGGGCTACCTCTACTGCCTGAGCCCCAAGGAGCACAACGGGCTCCTATCCTGGCACATGTCACGCAATGTGCACAAGCCTTTTCCCTAAGCAGACACGTTGCAGACATGTAGGGATTCCTGCAGTAGCCTTGCGGGGCCATTTCTTCCCCTGTGGGTGGACTGATGGTAGTGTTCTACCAAAGCGTGTCCCAACCCTCTGGGCATTGCCTGCCTGCTGTCTGGCTGAAAGGACCAGCCCCGGTCCCTGGCTGGTGACTCAGCCATCCTGGTTCCATCCTCTGGGTGTTGTGGGTCCCAGAGGTCTGGGGGTTGGACAACAGGATCCCCTGTCGGGCTGGATCTGTTTGCAGACCCTCAGCCACTCTTTGGGCTGCCTGGTCAGCCCTCCTGTTGCCTTGTGCCTTCCTACCATCCCCCCTTTGGTAGCCCCTGCAGTGCATAACAGCCACTTGCTGGGTACACCAAACAACCTTGGGTAGGCAGAAGATCTCCTTACTGTGTCTCATCTTCTGGCCCCCTGTGCTGATGGCAACCGGTTTGTCCTAGCCCTCCTTGGGGAGGCCAGGCTGACAAAGTCTCCTGGCTCCTGCCTCTCGGGGGCCCCTGTGATGGTGGTCTTCCAACACCTGTCCCTGTGGCATCCTTCTGCCAGACTTGTGTTGTGACCACTGGCCTCCCAGGCAGGAGTTCCCGGTTTCTTGTGGGGCCCTCCTCCTTCCCTGTGACCTTCCTCTACGTCCTAGCCTGTTCCTTCTCTTTGCTCAACTTACCCATGCCTTCTGAAGTGGTGGCCGCCAAAAGTTAGCCTTTTGTCTCTGGCCATGAGCCTTTCCTTGGGCATTCTCTGCCCAAGCCTACTGGAAGGCTCCCGGCTACGTCCTGCGCTATCAGGACTTTGGTGGCCTCCGGTTTCCCGTCCCACCACGCCTTCCACTTCCTTTCTATCTCCTCTCCCCTGTCTGCTGCTTTCCTTCTCTGTTCTCCTTTTTCCCTGCTTCTCCACCTTCTGTCTGTCCCTCCTTGTCCTACAACCACCCAAACATTACCTTCCTGGCTTCACAACAAGCAACTCCAAACAACATGCCAAACCTTCAGTACCTCACACCTTTCCTTTTCCTTTCCTTAAACCAGCCTCTTTCCATCTGCCTTTCAACAATTAACCAGCCTTTACATCACATGCACCAAATAAACCTCCGGAAACATCTCTACCTCTCTGCACCTTTCCAAGTGAATCTGTGCCAATCTCCTGCAACTTGCACTTCTCCTCTTGAGATTTACTTCCATCTCTGCTGGGCAAATGGTCCCAGCCTGCTTGCCTGGGCCTCTGCCCTCATGTCTACAGAGAGGGTTGCCTGTTGCTTGCAACAGCTCCCGAGCCATGGGGAAAGGCATTTGGTCTCAGGGACCAACCTGGTACCTATGTAGGGGTTTAGCCTGGGTCCCCTGTACTATATTCCACACCTTCTGGGTTACTAACATCTTCAGTTGGCCAGGATCATGATGATCCCATAATCTCCTGCCTTCCTGATTTCTGAGTTGGGCAGAAAGCAAACTGCCTCCTTCCTATCGTGTTCCTAATTCCCACTGGCCTTGGGGATGTGGACCCCCAAGTGCTTTACACGGTCCTGGCAGGCTTGGGCCTCTGGCTCTCGGGACCAGAGGCGTAACTAGGGAAAACGGCGCCCGGGGCAAGCACTGAAATTGCGCCCCCCCCCACTCTCCTTCCCCCCGGCTGCCCCCGGAAATATGGAAATGTGTCACAGTCATAGTCAAATGTGGGTTGTGGGCTGCATCCGTGCAAGTATACTGGGACAGGAAAAAGGAAACATGAGGCTACAAGGCTCTTTAGAAATATATATTTTAAAGAAATGTCTTGCATACTAACAGCCTAAGTTTGCAGTCCTCATGGCCAGAAAATAAATGCTTTTAAACATAGTAATAGGTTTTGTGTCCCAAAATGGAAAAGACAAGACAGGTATTCTAGTCTTTTCCATCATAGATATTCTCGTCTATTCAAGATTTATGCTTATATTATAATAGAGACTTAAATTATAATAGACATATATTCTGGTCTATCATAGATATTCTATGTTTATTAATTCTATAATAATGTCTATTTGTAGCACACTTTACGTTGGTTGTATTCCTGGGAAACTCAATGGCCACATTCAGCCACCATTATCTGAGCCATGATCTCCTCCTCTTTCTGCTTCCCTCTCATACACAGTCTTAATAAATAACCTCCTGGTTTAATTAAATCACCATTTGCCTATGCACCTGAACAGCAAAACTGAGGTTTGGGCCCTTCATATACCAGAATTGCAAACCACACTGTGTGATCCTAGTTTGGAGGGCTTACTCAGCAGTTTATTGGATGTAAGCTGTGAATGTGAATGCATCCAATTGGATTGAACGTAAGGGCAAGTTATGGTTTGATTACGTAGGAAGCTGTCTACAGAGTCAGATATTGGTCCACCTAGCTCACTATTGCCCACACTGACTGGCAGCAGCTCTCCAAGGTTTCAGGCAGGAGTTTCTCCCAGCCCTACCTGGAGGTAGGGATTGAACCTGGGATCTTCTGCATGTTATTTGCAATTACATCTGACGTGCTTGAAATTACACAGGCAAATCAAAAAGATCATGAATAAGTAGGGGTGAGATTTTTCTTTGTTTTAAAAAAGCCTTCCCAATTTCCTCTTATTTTTAAAACTCTCTCAAAGGAAAATATAAGTTTAATATGTAAAACAAAATACACATTGAATGAAAAACCGTGATTAACTTTTTAAAAACTATTAAGTATGTAATTAGAAGAATTCCATTACATTAAGATACCAATTTCTTTAAAGCCAGAAATAATACCTACTGAAACTTTAATTATTTAAACAAGGAGAGAAAAAGGCATGTTATCTTCCCTAACAAAGATTAAAATCAATTTAATTGGTTCTCCACTGCCTTGACATGATTCTCTCTGTGAGTCAAGCAACCAAAAAGGGAAATTAATATCACAGCTGTTAATCAAGTGATATTTGTGCACTCTATCTTATTAAAGCTACAGGGGCAGAAAGAAAAACTTCCCATTGCTACTTTTTGGACCAATTTGTTCACACTGTATTAAATGGGATTCCCCCCCCCCCTTCAAAAATATAGATGCTGTACTTATGTTTTGGAGACAGAACATCTACAATATGCACCAAATGAACAAGGCTGAAAATGTTGTAGACTGTATGTTGCTAATAAAAATCTGCTATAAAGAATAAACCTAGTATTAATCCAGACAGACTGAACATTATTCAAAATTTATATTAATGAGTTCCAAATTAAACTGCCACCCCACCCCACCCCCATGCTAAGGGATGATCCAGAAGTTGTAATTACTAGCAGAGCTGCAAAGATCTTGTGTACTAGTACTACTAGTTTCCTTTTTGCAATCCCACCTCTGCAAAAGGAAACTCATGCATGCAAGCCAGGAGAGTGACTTGTGGCTCCACTTGCATTGCATGAGTTTCCTTTTGCCGAGGTGGGATTGCAAAAGGAAACTCGGGCAATGCAAGTGGAGCCACAAGTTGCTCTCCTGGCTTGCATTGCGTGAGTTTCCTTTTGCAATCCCACCGGGACTCACACAATGCAAGCCAGAAACTGCAAGCCAGAAACACAATGCAAGCCAGAAACTCACACAATGCAAGCCAGAAACTCACACAATGCAAGCCAGGAGAGCGCCACTGGCTCCACTTGCAGGCAGCTACCCTCAGTTTAGGGGGGGGGGGTGAAGCCTGCTATGCAAAGCACAGAAGAGCTAAAAGGAGGACGTTATGCAAGGGAGTAGGGGCATTCTCTCACACACAACACACACAGGGGAGAGAGAGAGATTTGAGCAATGAAACTTACTTTGTTAATGCAGAACAGAAGAATAAAATGCAGCCAGAGGGCAGTGTGGTGGGCAAACGGCAGGCAGACAGAGTCAAGGAACGTCCCCAGCAGCAGCTCTCGCAAGCTACTCCGCTCCACTCCTCCTGCGTGCAGCAAGCAGGGAGGGAGGAACTGAGACAACCAGCATGGTGGTCATGTGTTCTCCGGCAGCCAATGGGAGCTCCTGCCCACCGGAGATCTCCGTAATGACAAAAAAAAAAAAATCACACAGAAATTTTTTTCCCCCAAAAGCAGGGGACTGGCAGGGGCACTTTTTGGCGCCCCCTCCCAAGTGGCACCTGGGGCATGTGCCCCCCCTGCCCTCCCTATCATTACGCCCCTGCTCGGGACTCTGTAACCTGTAGTCCCTCAGAGCCCCCCCCCAAGCCTGGCTTTAAGCTCTTCAGCATCGACCCTTCCCCTCCCATTGTTTTCCCAGAGGCGTGCTCTCTTACACTCTAAACAAGTGGGGGGGGGGAACGGACTGCGGGTAAGGGATCCACGCAGTGAGGCACAAAAGGATTTTAGACATACAAATTCACACTTCGCACCTCCAGTTTCCGCTCTCCTCCCGTCGCCGGGACAGAACGAAGCATTGGTTACTCACCGTGAGGGCTTCTTCTGGTTGCTGCTGTCAAGGCATCTCATGATGGGTTATCCTCATCACATGCTCCTGGGCAGGACTATGCAAATTAGTTAGAAAAAAACAGTCCTATATAGCTCTGACGGGGATAACCCCGCCCCAGTTCTTCTAGGCCGAGTAAACCGGAAGGATAAACATAGTAAGGAATAAACAACAACATATAAAGTCATTAACCATGAACACAGGAAGCAGAGATCCAGTAGAACGAGAGGAAAAACAGTAGGGACTGTCCCTAAAACTACAGAACGGTTCTTCCCCTGAAGGAGAGCAGCGTAACCCTAGGGAGGGCTGAGATGCCTTGACAGCAGCAACCAGAAGAAGCCCTCACGGTGAGTAACCAATGCTTCGTTCTCGGTTGATGCTGTCAAGGCATCTCATGATGGGACATACCAAAGCAGTAAGTCTAAGGCCCCAGGGAGGGATAAAACGAACGCTGCTCTAGTCCTGGGGAAGAACCCCCTGAAGAGCCCTCCCAAACGCCGCTTGAGCGGCAGCGTGCAGATCAATCTTATAGTGTTTAATGAATGTGGATGGATTCTTCCATACTGCCGCCTTGCAAATCTCTAGGACCGACGCATTAGAAGCGAAGGCGGCAGAGGCAGCAGCCGACCTGGTCGAGTGAGCCCATATGTTTGGTGGTGGAGGGACCTTCCGGGTTTCATACGCTAAGGTAATACACGCCCTGATCCACCTGGCGATAGTTCGAGCTGGCACGGCTTCTCCCATGGAGGAAGGCAGGAACGAGACAAACATAGTGTCAGTTTTCCGGAAGCCAGCAGTTCTCTTGATGTATCGCTTCAAACAACGGCGGACGTCGAGCTTGTGCCATAGTTTTTCCTGCGGGTGTTCCGGGTGAGGGCAGAAGGAAGGAAGGAAGACGTCCTGTGAGGTATGAAAATGGGAGACAACCTTGGGGAGGATAAACGAGTCTGGAATTAACCTGACTGAGTCCTCCGAGAAAACGCAACGTGCCTTGTGGATGGACAGGGCTCGTAGTTCAGAAATTCTTCTGGCTGAGGTGAGCGCCACCAGGAAAGCCAGCTTTTGGGAAAGAAGCCTCAGAGGGATAGTGCGGATAGGTTCAAAGGGAGGTTCCTGCAGCGCCCGGAGAACTAGGTTCAGGTTCCATGACGGAAAGCGATGAAAGACGGGCGGTGACAGGAGGGTGGCTCCTCTCAGGAATCTTTTCAATAGGGCACGATCCTTGACACTCGATGAGGCGGCGCCTCGCAACATTGGTAGTAAGGATGCTGCCTGTCGCTTGAGAGTGTTGGGCTTCAGACCCTTGTCGAGGCCATCCTGGAGGAAGTGTAGTAGGTGATGGAGAGAGGCCCTGTGGCTGGGAGTCTTGTTCCTCCTAAGCCAACGTAGGAACATTCTCCACGTGTATTGGTAGATGTGGTTGGTGGAATCTTTTGTAGAGGCCAGAATAGTCTGAGTTACCTTCGGAGGTAATCCCTGCGCCCGCAGCCGGCTCCGCTCAGTCTCCAGGCGGCTAGCTGAAACCAGCCTGGATTGGGGTGCTGAACCGGACCCTGACGAAGAAGGTCCAGGCTCGGGTCGAGGTGCCAAGGCCTGTTGATTGCCATGGAGATCAGACCTGTGAACCAGGGGCGCCTGGGCCAGAAGGGAGCCACCATGATGACTTCCGCTTTCATAGATCTTATCCGTCAAAGCACTCTGGCCAGGAGAGGGATTGGCGGGAAGGCATAGAGGAGCCCTTGGGGCCACTTGCAGGAGAGAGCGTCCGTTCCCCAGGCTGAGCAGCAGGGAAACCTGGTGATGAAGGTCTCCACCTTCGCGTTGAGGGGGGTGGCAAACAGGTCTGCTTGGGGGACCCCCCCACCTGGATACCAACTGATCGAACGTTGAGCTGTTCAATGACCACTCCCCTGGAAGCAGGTCCTCCCTGCTCAGCCAGTCTGCAATCGAATTCAAGTCACCCTTGACATGATGTGCTGCCAGGGAGTTGAGATGGGTCTCCGCCCAGGTTAGGAGGAGGACAGACTCCCGAAACAGTGAGAGTGAGCGCGTTCCCCCTTGACGGTTCACGTGTGCCTTGGCCGTGGTGTTGTCCGTTTTCACGAGCACATCCTGACCCTGGACCAGCGGCTGAAAATGAAGCAGGGCTAGGCGGATGGCCCTCAGTTCGAGCCAGTTTATAGAATGGGATTGTTCATGTGAGTCCCATCTTCCCTGCGCGGAGTGCTGGAGGCAGTGGGCTCCCCAGCCCCTGTTGCTGGCGTCGGTCGTGACTATCAGCTTCGGTTGTTCCAGGAATCCCTTGCCTACCGAGAGGTTCTGAGTGCGAGTCCACCATAGGAGAGACTTCTGGACCTGTGGAGGCAGGGCAATGGCGATATTGCGCCTCCTGGAGATGTAGGCTTGATAACGCAGGAGGAACCACTGAAGGTCCCGCAGGTGCAGGCTTGCCCACGGCACTGCTTCGAGGGTGGAGACCATGAGCCCTAGGAGGCGGGCTAGGGATAAGAGCGGTGACCTGTGGCTCAAGAGGATTCGCTTCGTCTCCGACCTGATGACGTGGACTCTGTCCTCTGGGAGGAAGATTTTGCCTTCCAGTGTGTTGATGATGACCCCGAGGTGGCGGATCTGTAGTGACAGAGACAGGTGGCTCTTGGCTGTGTTTATTAGAAAGCCGTGTTGTTCTAGGGCTCCCAGCGTCTGTTTTAGGTCTCGTGCTGCTTCGCTGGGAGACTCCGACTTCAGAAGTAGATCGTCGAGGTACCCGAAAACATGCACCCCCTGGAGGCGGAGTAGCGCGAGGACGGGGGCGAGGATCTTGGTGAATGTCCTGGGAGCGGAAGCAAGGCCGAAGGGGAGGGCCTTGTACTGATAGTCCACCCCTGAATATTTGAAGCGAAGGAGATGTCGGCTGTCTTGATGGATGGGGACGTGTAGATAGGCCTCCTTCAAGTCTATTGAAGCGAGAAGGTCTCCTCTTTGCAGGGATTCTAAAATGGAGCGGAGGGATTCCATCCAGAATTTGCGGGTTTTTACGTATGCGTTGAGGTGCTTCAGGTCGAGGACGGCTCTGCGGGAGCCGTCCTTTTTGGGAACAGTAAAAAGGATCGAGTAAACTCCTCTCCCCTCCTGGCCCTTTGGTACCCGCTCTATTGCTCCGATGAGCAGGAGGTGTCGGATGGCCAGAGACATTTCGGAATGCTTGGTAGCACAGCGAGATCGTGGAGTTGGTAGGAATCGTGGGCGGGGGGAGGAGATCAACCCTATCCTGTAACCTGAGCGAATCAGGTCTAAGGCCCAGGCGTCCTTGATGTCGTGGAGCCAGGCGGGGAGGAAGTTGGACAAACGACCTCCCAGGCAGGGGGGATCTTTGTCAGAGTTGAGACTTTCCCTGATGTTTTCCTTGTGTGTTATTGTTGCGGAAAGAAGAGTTCCTGCTGGCGAAGCGTTGGCGGGGCCAGGAGGCTCTTGAGCCCCGGAAATCTCGGTCTCTACCCCGAAGGAGGGACGAAAGGAACGAAAAGGCTGGTATCCTCTCCTGAAGGAGGTCTTGTCAGGTTTTCGTGGGGCAGATGGCATGGTCTTCTTTTTATCCTTAGACTCGACTAGGACCTTTTCCAAAGCTGAGTTGCCGAAAAGCTTGGACCCCTTGTAAGGTAGGGCGCACAGGTTATTTTTGGAGGCGGAGTCCGCTTGCCAAGCTTTCAGCCAAAGGTACCGCCTGCCGACTACTGATGCTGCGGAGGCCCTTGATGAATAGCGGATGGAATCGAGGGACGTGTCTGCGATGAGTGCTTGTGCGCGCTGAAGTTTTAACAGTTGTTGCCTAAGACGGACGGCTTCTGGGGGAGTCTGGTCGAGGAGGTCATTGATCCATAGTAGACTGGCTCTGGCCGTCATTGAAGCCACGGCAGAAGAACGGGTGGCCAGGGAGGAATTGTCGTGGACCCGCCGGAAGGAGAATTCTGCCTTTTTGTCGGAGGCGTCCTTTAAAAACCCTTCCCCGTCTCGCGGGACCAGAGATCCGCTGCTCAGCTGGGAGATGTGAGTGTCGGTGGTTGGAGTCTGCAATAGCGAGGAAGGCTCTTGTTGGAAGGTGTAGAATCTGGTGGCTGACGAAGTTGGTTTCTTAGGAACACTTGGCGCAGCCCACTCCGCCTTAATAGCCTCTGAAAAATAAGCTGGCATAGGCAGAGGTAATTCACGTGGCTGAGGCCTAGGAAAAACCAGGTCACCCTTGGGATTCAGGCTTGTGTCTGTGGGGGGTTTCGCCTGAAGACCAATAGTAGTTAAGACTTTGGTCATAAGGGGGTTAAAATCTTCCGGTGTGAACAAGCGTTGAGAAACCTGAGATTGCTCCAGGTCCTCCGCCCCTGACCAGTCTCCCTCCTCTCTATCGGGATCAGGATGCTCTTCCTGGTCCCCTTCTCCCTCTCCAATTCCCCCGGGGTTGTCCTCTGCCTCCTCCTCCAGGGGAGGGGCCGTGGTAGGGACCCCCGAGTTTCTCCATGGGCGGATGACAGTGACCGTGGGATCAGCCGACTCCTCGCCAGAGATTTCTGAGGAGTGCACCGATATGGTTGTCCTAGGGGCTTTCTTGGGCCTCTTGGTCTTTTTAAGGTGTTTCTTTTTGGACTAAGCTTTTCTTGGGGGGAGGGAGGGGGAGGAGACAGTTGATGATTCCTCAGAGGAGGAGGAGGAAGTTTGCCTGCGCCGCTTTGAGCGCTTTCTCTTTTTTGATTTTTTAAATTGAGAACGTGACTCAGAAATGGCCGTTTTGAACCAGGCCTGCCATTCCTGGGGAACCTGGGGGGGAATGGGCTGAGTAACCACTATGTCAGATAGGGGAGAACCCTCCCGTCCCTCCGATAAGGTTGATCTCACCACGCTTGCAGGAGCAGAGGTGGAAGCAGTAGTGGCCGCCATTCCCGCCCTTTCTGATTCAGCGCCCTCTAGTGGTGTGCGGTGGTCGGATGAAGAAGCCGCCATCTTGGCAGAGGAGGGCTGCAGCTCCGCTTGTTTGCGAAGCTCCGCTTGCGAGGGAGGCGGGTTGGGGACTGGTCTCACTGTCCCCGCTCTAAGGCTCTTGTTCAGGGAGGCAAAAAGCGGCTCCGCTTGGGCGCTGCCGCGCTGGGAAGCCGAGCTGCGCGTCACGCGCCTTGGGAGCTCTGCGCCCGGTCTCTCCCCCGTAGTGCCTGAGGACTCGCCCCTCGAGGGGGCGATCGACCGCAGGACCTCTCCCACTGCCTGCCCGGACAGAACAGTGTCAGCCGGGGCCGGGGCAGGGAGGATAGGAGCGCGCCAGTCAATGGAGGCTAGGAGAGCGGAAGGAAGAGGATCGCCCGGTCTCCTAGAGTGCTGGGGAAAGCGCTGGAAATGGCGTCCCATGGGCACTAAGATGTTAACAGCCCTCCTAAAACTGTTAAAGCCCCCAGAGGAATGCTCCATAAACGCCCTCCGGGGAAGGAGGGAGGGGGGGTTGGAAAGGCTGAACACACGAGGACCGATACAAACAGAAAGAAAATCTTGTTTGTTTGTTTGTTTGTTTGTTTATATAGAAATATATATATACAACAGCAAGAACAGACTGGGAAAGACTGAACAACTGACAAGGAATTAACAACAAACAAACAAACAAACAAACAAACAAACAAACAAACAAACAAACAAAGGAATACAGGCCTGAACTGAGAGTGAGAAGGAGCAGCCTGCCAGGAGCAACAGGACTAGAAGAACTGGGGCGGGGTTATCCCCGTCAGAGCTATATAGGACTGTTTTTTTCTAACTAATTTGCATAGCCCTGCCCAGGAGCACGTGACGAGGATAACCCATCATGAGATGCCTTGACAGCATCAACCGAGAAAACGTACTCAGGAGTCCCGCCTCTGCCAGTGCAGGGCCACACTCGGGGTGGGTTTCCCCCTTTGGGGTCCCCCTCTGCACTCACCAAACTTTCAAACTGCACACATTCACACCAACTCCCCCTTTGTTCCTCCTCAAAGAGCCTGTCCTGCTTTTAGGCAGTGCCCTCTGCCTGCAGCGGCCCTTGACCTAGGGTGGGCTATTCCCTTGGTCTCCTACCCGTCCCGGGACTCCCAATACTTCACCTGTCCGGACCCCTTGCGTTGGTGTGCCTCGTTCCGCGCCCGTCTTTGGTGGGCTTGGGAGTCTGGGTCTCACGCCGCCGGGGGTCAAGACCTTCCTTCTTAAACAGAAGAAGTGGCGCCTGAAGGGTTGCTCACCCGCGACGAGAGAAAAGGACCCCCAAGTAGCCACCGATGGGCAGGTAAATCACCAGCTTACCATCCGAGGCTTAACGGCACCAGTTTATGTTACCTGGGAGGCCCCCGGTTACCACAAACCAGATGAACAAGGATGATTGAAGGAAGCAATAATCAACATTTATTTAGTTTACCAGCGCTGGGGCTTTTCTCGGTGCCTCACGGCCTACCAGAGAATCGCGCGCAGCTGCCTGGGTCACAAGTTTTTATACTTTGGCATAACTACATAGCTGGGCGTCAACATTCAGCCCCAAAGAACCAATTAGTTCATTGGTTAGCATCATTATCCGTCATATTACAAATATTATAATCATTGCTAATTTAGACGAACATTCCTCTTGGTACAATGAAGCATTTCTTATTCTCTTTCTCTAGCCAGATGTCCTTGAGGTGTTATTTTTCAGGCCTTTGCTTTTTCAGGAGATACAACGAAAGGGGGGCTCTTCCCCCTCTAGCTTGTCAGCAAATTTATGGCTTTACAGCTCGCAATTTGGCAAGGCAACTTGCAGACTCTATTAACCATTTCTTGACCAGTGCAAACCTGAGTTCCGTCTCACTCTTTTTGCAAAGACACTTTCCCATTCCATGAGAACAAAGTGATTACAAAGCAGCTTTCAGAAAAGGCATTTTCCCCTCATTCCACATTATTATGCATTATTTCTGCAATGCCATCTTATTTATTTATTATGTCTCTATGTAAACTGCCCTGAGCCATTTTTTGGAAGGGCGGTATGGAAATCGAATGAATGAATGAATCTCTTGTCTGCAGCCTTAATCAGTGCATGGCTTCTTTGTTACATGATACCGTATAAACAAGAAGCACCAGTAGTTTGTTTTGTAAATAAAAAATATTTTTTACTTACAAAATATTTATTTTGCAAACAAATACAATATTTATCTTAAACAAAAGAGTTCTTAGAGATAAGCATATGTTTCTGGATGAATTCCTGTCAGCAACATGTAACAAACACTGAAGCCACAACAGAAGTACAACAGTTATTTATTTATGGTGTTCCTTTCTAACTTCTCCTGTGTATCACCCGACCCTTTACAATTCTAAATGACCTATTCCTTGCCTGCTTTCTTTGCCTTTCCAACTTCTACACAAAATAACTTTATTTCTTTCCTTCCGGCCCTAAACCTTCCCTTTTCTCTCAAGCCCTCAGCTCTCCACTCTGCCAACTGCCTCCCTCACCCAAGATTCTAAGCGGGGTTTCCCTGCCTGTTTGCAGGGACCATTCGCTGTCAATCAAAATAGTCTCATCTGCCTCCCTCATCCAAGATTCCAAGTGGGGTTTACCTGCCTGTTTGCAGGGACTCTTCCCTGTCAATCAAAACAGTCTTCAACTGCCATCTGCCTCCCTCACCCAAGATTCCAAGTGGGGTTTCTCTGCCTGTTTGCAGGGACGCCTCCCTGTCAATCAAAATAGCCCCAGCATTCCGCCTTCACTGAAGATTCTAACAGGGGTTTCCTTGCTAACGTGCAAAACCTCCCCTCTGGCAATCAACTGTGCAACTTGTTTCATCTTGAAAATTATCTTGACTATTTAAACACACCTTTTGACAATCTCTCTCTTTCTCATGCGTGCGCGCACACACACGCAATTATTGTCAATTTTCCCCAAGGTCTCTGCCCCAATAGGCTTCCAATCTATTTACCGATGCAAAGGAGACAAGAGAGAAGGGAAATCGAAGTAGGAGCAAATAAGGGGGAAATGTTTGACTCTTTCAGTTACATGTGCTTAAGTTTAGTTATAGAAGGGTGGGGGGTGGGGTTAAGGAAATTTCAGAACTGCACAACGTGAGTGTCATTCATGCACATAGCTTGTGAAATTACAACACACACCTGGGCATTTTCCTTGTCTGTGCACACATTCTTTGTTGCCTAGACTAGAAAAAGCTCAGAGCTGGGAATCTGAGACCATTATTGTAAAAAGAGCGTTCTATTCATTGGTGAAGGCTCTGTGGGGAGTAGCAATGTAATCTACAGAAAGCATCTTTGACAGAGGGAGGAGAAATGGGTACATTTGATCGGGGTCTGGGTTCGAGAAGAGCCTGGACTACTCACTAGCCTGGTTTTGCCTTGCTTTTCACACCAGCTAACCTAATACACCTTTTGTAGGGCTTGAACTTTTTAACTGCACAAATGGTCTTTTTGCACCGTACTTTTTGAGAATGGGGGGCACGTTCTGTGCCTGGTTTGCACATTTTTTAGCACAACTCTGTAGTAGGGGATGGAGACCAAGATATTGTGCCAAAGAAGACGTGGAAAAGTTGTGTTTTAAGAAGGGAATTGAAGGAAGGGAGGAGGAAACAAGGGCATCAAAGGGAGGGGCAGTCACCAACAGCCTGGGTCATGAGACACCCTGTGAGCTGAAAGTGTCGTCCATTGGGGCATGCATGTCACAGCAACAAGGAAGACAATTCAACAGGGGCAGAAGGCACTGCGGCCACCTGCCCCTTCACCTGCAAGTGTTACTTTTGAAAATATATTTCGTTGTCCAATGTAGTATGTTGGCGGTTTTTTTCATGTTAAATTCTGTACTTACACATTCACTGGAATGATGCATGTTTGCCTATTTGAAGTTAATGGATTTGTTTGGGGTGTCCCGCCAGCACCTCCCGTCATCCAAGCGAATGGGCAAGTGGGTGAGTGAGCAGGTGGGTGAGTGAGGGGGCAAGCAGGTGAACATCGGGACATCAGAAGCTGCCATATACTGAGTCAGACCCTTGGTCTAGCTAGCTCAGAATTGTCTTTACAGACTAGCAGCGGCTTCTCCTCTAAGGTTGCAGGCAGGAATCTCTCTCAGCCCTATCCTGGAGATGCTGCCAGGGAGGGAACTGGAAACCTTCTGCTCTTCCCAGAGCGGCTCCATCCCCTGAGGGGAATATATTACAGTGCTCACACCTCAGGTCTCCCATTCAAATGCAACCAGGGTGGGCCCTGCTTAGCAAAGGGGACAAGTCATGCTTGCTACCACAAGACCAGCTCTGCCTGGTGAGTAAGTGAGTATTCCCCATCCCCATGGCCTGCCACTTGCTCTCCTTACTGGCTGCGTCTGCCACTCCTGCCATGGAGCCAACCTGCCGGCATGGAGCTGCTCCGGGAAGAGAAGAAGGTTCCAAGTTCCCTCCCTGGCAGCATCTCCAAGATAGGGCTGAGAGAGATTCCTGCCTGCAACCTTGGAGAAGCCGCTGCCAGTCTGTGAAGACAATCCTGAACTAGATAGACCAATGGTCTGACTCAGTATATGGCAGCTTCCTATGTTCCTATCATTATAATGCATAGTGGCTGCAAGAGTGGTGGGGGGAGGCAGAGTGGTGAGGAGAGCGAGTGGGTGGGTGACAAGAGGCACTGGCCCATGTGGGCAAGAGGCACTAAAAGCTGGCTTCACCGGAGGCCCCAGAAATCCTTGTCACCTCCGAGGTATTCCAGAGACTGTTCTAAAGATAAGGACCAATTCAACAAGGAATTTTAGAAATCATTCTAGTGCGACCAGCATTCAGGAAGGGTGGGCAGAGCAAACCGGTGGAGCATTCAAGGTATGGGATGCAACGGGGACATTATTTGCATCCTGAATAACAGTTTGTTTTTTTAAAAATAATGGCAACTGACATCCCTTTGGAGTCATGAGATTCCGGTGCTTTGGAGTCCTTTCTGTATGGAAACTGAGATGCCCTCCATCCAAGGAGGAGGAGGCCCCCTCCAAGGCCCAGGCAGAAACACTCCAAGTAGACATGAGCATAAGGTGTGCAGGGGGAATCGGCATCATATAAGGGCTTTTTCTTTTTTTTGCAGAGCGAAAACTGCTTTGCTTTCTTGTAATGCAAATGATCTTATTTTCAGGCTGCTGACATCCTGAATTGGTGTACATGCTCAGCAGCCGACGTGAAGGCAGGGGAAAACGGAACAGTGTGTCTGCATATTTGATTGAAACCACTTAAAACAGCAAAATATTAAAAACAAAGGAAAGACAAGGATATATATGGCTGGTTACATTTCTTCCATCACATGACCAAGCCCATCCCCAAGCACTGGGACTTAGCTGGTACTACAACAGGAATAATGGGTACCTATGGGCATCTCTGTGCTTCTGCATGGAAACGCTTCCCATTTACATTGCATTGATTTTGCTTTGTTTCTTCCTTTTTTCTTCTTCTTCCGATGCATTTGCAGAATCTGAGATACTAACTGCAAATAAGAGGGATAAAAAGAGAGGCTGCAAGAAAGTGATACATCTCCTTCTTCATCCGCCTAGCACTGAAAATGCTCCCGGAGCCAGACATTCGCCAAAGATCAAAGAATCACAGAGTTTTATGGTTGGAAGGGACCTCTTCTAGTGCAGGAGAGCTAGACAGATGGTCTTCCAGTTTCTGTCCAGATAGGACAGAATATACAAATATAGGAATCTGCCTTTTACTGAGTCAGATCCTCCAAGTCGTGAGCAGTGTACCCTGTAACAATTCTCTGTAACAATTCTCAGATGTTTTGGACTACAACTCCCAAAATCCCCAGCCAATGGCCACTGTAGCTGAGGATGCTGGGAGTTGTAGTCAACAATATCTCGGAATCCCTGTTACAGGGAACACTGGCCGTGGGTAATTCTGTCATCAGGGGCATAGAGAGATTGGTTTGCGATCCACATGTAGACCACACGGTGACTTTCCTGCCTGGTGCAAAGGTTGTGGACATCACACAGTATCTAGATAGGCTGTTAGGCAGTGTTAGGCAGGAGTCAGCTATTGTGGTGCACGTCGGCACCAACGGCGTTGGGAAATGCAGTTGGCAGGTCCTTGAAGCCAAATTTAGGCTCCTAGGTAGCCTACTGAAGTCCAGGGCCCCCCAGGGTAGTATTCTCTGTTCCACGGGAAGAGCCAGCGAGACAGGTGGAACAGAGGGGTCGCAATCCGTGGGGATGCCGGGAGTAGGGTTTTAGATTCGTTAGGCACTGGGGTACATTGGGGGGCAAGCAAAGCCTGGACAAAAGGGACGGGCTCCTCTTGAACCAAGATGGAACCAGACTGCCGGTGCTTAAAATCAAGAAGGTCACAGAGCAGCTTTTAAAATGACACCAGGCAGACTGCCAACGGGAACTGGTTGGGCAAGCAAAATCCCCTAAGGTGTGAGGGTACAAACTTTTCATATAAACCATAAGGAGACAGAGTGGAACCAGGAGTATAGCCAATGGATACACATGGCAGCTGGTCCAAAAGGTCAAACAACAGTACACAGGAGCATAGGAAGCTGCCATCTACTGAGTCAGACCCTTGGTCCATCTAGCTCAGTATTGTCTACACAGACTGGCAGCAGCTTCTCCAAGGTTGCAGGCAGGAATCTCTCTCAGCCCTAACTTGGAGATGCTGCTAGGGAGGGAACTTAGAACCTTCTGCTCTTCCCAGAGCATCTCCATCCCCTGAGGAGAATATCTTACAGAGCTCACACATCAAGTCTCCCATTCATATGCCACCAGGGCAGACCCTGCTTAGCTAAGGGGACAAGTCATGCTTGCTACCACAAGACCAGCTCTCCAGTAAAGGAGATAGGACATGCCAACGAGACTCTGCGTATCGGTGTTTATATGCCAGTGCCAGAAGCCTCCAAGCCACAATGAGTGAGCTAGACTACTGGATTGCTAATGAAAACATAGATACAGTGGGCATAACAGAAACCCAATGAAATGGTGAGAACCAGTTCCGATCATTCAGACAACATGGGGGCTGAAGAGGAGGTGAGTTCGCCTCCAGTACTTTGGTGTTATGTCCGAAGGGGGCCATTGAGTCAAACCATCAGATCATCCAGCTCAATGTTGTCTTCAGTGACTGCCTCCAGAGTTTTAGTCAGGGTCAGGGATTAGACAGGGAGGAGAGCTGGTCTTGTGGCAGGAAGCATGACTTGTCCCCTTTGCTAAGCAGGGTCCACCCTGGTTTGCATTTGAATGAGAGACTACATGTGTGAGCCCTGGGAGATATTCCCCTCATGGGATGGGGCTGTTCTGGGAAGAGTATCTGAGTGCTTGCATGCAGAAGGTTCAAAGTTCCCTCCATGGCAGCATCTCCAAAATAGGGATGAGAGAGACTCCTGCCTGCAGCCTTAGAGAAGTTACTGCCAGTCTGTGTAGACAATACAGAGCTAGATGGAGTAATGGTCTGACTTGGTATAAGGCAGTGTGTTTCTGTCTTCCTCAGTGTTTCTGTCTTCCTCAGCCTCACTGAGAGATGACAGAGAGTGAAATTAGAGCCTTCTGCATGCATGGTGCTATGGATACTCCTATCGAACAAATGAAGCTGCCTTCTACTGAGTCAGGCCATGGGTCCATCTAGGTTAGTTTTGCATGCACCGACCGGCAGTGGCACTCCAGGGTTTCAGAAAGGGGGCTTTCCCAGCTCTCTTGGAGATGCTTTTCTAGCACCAGAGGTTAAACAAATGCAGAGTTATAACTGTGTGGAATTCTAAAGAAGTGTTTCTTTCTAATTCCTCCAAGTCTATATTTCATTAATGTCATCATAATGGTGATACTGGCAATATAAACTATAGTAGTAGACAAATTGTATAATAGTAGTACAAACTTAAGAGTTAATCATTACAATAAAACATTGTCAGGCAAACTACCAGTAAAAAAAAAATCTGCAGTATCTGGCAAATTCTCAAGAGATGATTTTTCACTCCAAAACAGCATTTCAGAGCAATGTGTGTGCACGTGCACACACACGCACGCACACACACACACACAAGGAAGGAAAGAAAAACCCACGCTTGCTCTAAAGTTTACAAGGGATGGAAATAGAATATCTGATCTCAAATATTTACTTTAAGCCTCTGGGAATGTACAGTTTGAGGGCCATGATGGGTCATCAATTGCAATCCCCTATTCTATGCATAAAATCCAAAGCTAAAGCACTGGAGCACATGAATTGTCCCATCTGCTAAGCAGGGGTTGCCTTGGTTTGCAATTAGAGGGGTGACAGCAATGCGCACTGTCTGCTGTAAGATATTCCCCTTAAGGGATGGGGCCGTAGCTCAGTGGCAGAGCACCAGCTTGGCACAAAGAAGGTCCCAGGTTCACTCCCTGGCAGCATCTCCAGGTAGGGCTGGGAGAGACTCCTGCCTGAAACTTTGGAGAGCTGCTGCCAGTCCGTGCAGTTCAATACTGAGAGCTGCTGCCAGTCCGTGTCGCTCAATACTGAGCGAGACAGACCAGTGGTCTGATTTGGTATAATCATTTAAAATGGAGAAAGAGTTTCAGGATAAGGGTGTCTGACTCATAAGAAAAAGACGTGTTCTGCGTAGTCAAAGGTTGTGTTATGAGTCCATTAGCTGCAAACTTCATCAGCATCGCTAATTAGAAGAGCCAGACCAGGTGTGAATGAAAATAGGCTCAGCCGCCACTACCAAACATCTCCTTTCTTGAACTTTTCCCCTTCTGCTGAAATACTACAATTTATTTCCTGTTCAAAGGCTCCTTGAAATAAATGACTTTCTTTAAACTGACCCTATCACTCTTCCCCTATCATCGGCAGGTTGGAAGGGAAATTCATTTACATGGAAGTGCTGTCATTAAGTTCACCTTATTATATGCCCAGAATAAAAGTCATTCTATTTAGAAGGAAGAAAGGAAAGGAAAGGAAAGGAAAGGGGTGGTTAGAAATCTGCAGACACAGAAAATTACCGTGAGGATTAAATCTCCATTCAGCTGGCAATGGGGCTGTTTGAAGCCTCCTTTTTGATTTTCTCTTTCCCCCCTCCAACCCCGCTTTCCTCCCTTTTTCTTTACAGTATCGGGAGAAGATATTGCATTCATTTCTTTTATGCTGTCCAGTCTTTTGTCATTTCTCTTTATGATTCCTTTCACCCTGTGATGTGTGGTTTCAAGAAATGGCGTCATTGGAGTGTCTAATTTCATTACATTCAGGACAAGGGGTTTTAAAAAATCTATAGAGGGGGAAAGTACAGAATCTGGGGTGCACCAAATATCTAATCCGGCTCCAGGATTTAGGATTACTTTAGGGCTGGCACAAAATCTCTCCCCAGAAGGATGACTTTATATAGAAGTAGAATATTCTGGTGATTTGCAAAGAGGTTGGGATTTTGCCACTGAAGAAGGCTAATTGATCACCCAAACGCATATGGATTGTGGTGCATCCTCAGAAGATATATCCTTGGATAGGATTGCTAAAACTTACAAGTTTATGGGATACATCTATTGATTCCCTACATGGACATTTTTTTAAAAATAAGACTTCATCCATTCAGAGCTTCATAGGAAGCGTCTATTGGCACCCCTTTCCAACATCACAGTTAACTGACGTATGTGCTCTATTATATGAGTTGTATGTGTATGGTTTGCAGTGGGTTTTATCGTCTTCTCCATATGAATTTTCTGTGAAGGTTTCACTGGTGCATGAGATACTTGATTTTATAAGAGTGCTTGTTTCATAATGCATGCTCTATGTTCGATTAAATACGGTATTTTATTGGAAGATTCAGATTCTGCGTGGGATTCTTTGCACACCACTGGCAGCTTTATGAAGCAAAATGGACAGGTTGCTCTGGTTCTCCCAGAACCCACCACCTGGGGAGTGGCCGCCATTTCCTCCCCCTACACACACATAGGCTATTCTCACGATGGAGAATAGGAGCTAAGGAAGCCCAGCCCAGTTTCCAATGGTCATGAGAACCACCGGGCTCGTGGCTTCGAGCCCAGTGCTTCAAGGGCGGCTAGCCCACCTAAGAACCCCTCCCCTAAAAAGAGGTTAGCAGAGCACTCAATCTGCTAACCCCATTTTACTTCTCGTGTGCCGCTGTGGCACGGCTCCGCACCGTGACAACACATGAGTAGACCCCCAACCGAGAGGCTCCAACAAGCCTCCCAGCCTCAGGGGTCTCCCCAGAATAACCCGGGACCTCTGGGGGCTAGGCAGCCCCAAATCCCCACCAGCTACATGACAGAGCCCAGTAATCGTGTGGGCAGCCCTCTGCTTGCCGAGCCCGGTTAGGCTCCACACGTTGATTGTGTGTAGAGCCTCACAGTCACATTACGATTCCCTGTGACGGGTGCGATGTATCAGGATCTACCTATGCTTGGACTGATTCTTTGCATGAAGAACCTTGGGCCTCCAGGTCCTCTCCAAGTCCTGCTCATGAGGGCACTAGTAACTGGCTCTCTTTTCAACAGGAAAGATCTAAGCAGCTTCCTGTTGGAGGCAGGCTTTGTCCCCACTGCAAGTTCTTTTTAGTCCTGGTGGGTTGTGTCTGTTCTCTTTGGCTTGATTACTTGGCTTCTCTTACCCTTCGGCTTAGGAACACAGGAAGCTGCCGTATTGAAGTCAGACCCTTTGTCCATCTGGCTCAGTATTGTCTACACCGACTGGCAGCGGCTTCTCCAAGGTTGCAGACAGGAGTCACTCTCAGACCTATCCTGGAGATGCTGCCAGGGAGGGAACTTGGAACCTTCCGCTCTTCCTAGAGCGGCCCCATCTCCTAAGGGGAATCTCTTCCAGTGCTCACACATGTAGTCTCCTATTCAAATTCAAACCAGGGAGACCTGATCTTGTGATAGCAAGCATGGATTGTCCCCTTTGCTAAGCAGGGTCTGCCCTGGTTGCATATGAATGGGAGACTATAGGTGAGCACTGTAAGCTTCCTATGTTCCTAGACCCTGCTTAGCAAAGGAGACAATTCGTGCTTGCTACCCCAGGACCAGCTCTGCTCCTGCTTGTTCATGACTCCCAGCTTGCTGCTTGATCCCTGGTTCCTGGCTCACCTGCTTAGCTTGACCCTTGGCTTGTTCTTCCCCTCTGACTTTCTGCTTGATACCTGGCTCCTGGTTTGTCTGCTCAGCTTGACGCTTGGCTTCTTCCTCGCCTCCAACTTGCTGCTGGATCCCTGGACCCTGTTTCAACCACATGACTTCTTCCAGACCAACACCTTGCTGATTCTCCTGGTTTTGAGCCATGCACCCACTACAGGTAGCTGCCCAGGGCTCAACTGACCCCGAGGCCATTCACACAAGCAAAAACTGTCTTTGGGTTTAGGAGCTGTGTGTGCTCCCAATTTTCGGTTGCGTGGAAGCAAGGGAGGAGGAAAACCCGGGTAGAAGTGATTGGATGGAAGCAAGGGAGGAGAAAAACCTGGGTGGCATATTCAGTGGCCTGGGATCTCTTGTCATCTAGCTGATTTCAGGCATATGGTCAGGCATATTTGACAAAAGGTTTCATTTGTACAACCAATAGAAAATTCAGAGCTTATAAACTTCTCTGGACATTTAGAGCTAGAATGTTGAAACAACTTATCTTAACTATACTGACCAATCCTGCCAATATAATTGCTCTGAAAGAGGAATCCTTTCTGGGGTCAGAAGACTCCAGGAATTTGTCAGAACCAAGGCTGAAGGGGCAATGAGTCCATCCCTTCCACAGGGCTATTGAAGACGCAGTTGCTTCATTACTTTGAAGCCAGGGCTGGTCTGGCTTATGTCTCCTAAACCCTGTAAATAATTAAACTGCATCAATAATTCAAACCCAAATAATTATCATATAATGGAATCGGTGGGCAGCACAGGTCCCAAGATGAAAACCTATTGTGATCTCTTTATTGCTTCCCTGTTCCCACAAGGCAGACCACAACCTTCCCTTCTGACAAGTTCGCCGCCAGGGTCTTTGTCCTCTCTCATTACAGGTAGAATTAAAAATTTCAGCTCCGGTAATGAAGGCCACTTTTCTTACCTAAGATACAGCAGAGTGGATTGGCCATCAGATATCTCAGGATCTTGTTTCAACGTTAAAAGGCAGGGGAGAGAGGGACTGGATGGAGTCCATGGCAATGGCGGAGTGGGATGGGGCTGTAGCTCAGAGGTGGAGCATCTGCTTGGCATGGAGAAGGTGGCATAGAGAAAGTTCAGTTCATGGCAGCATCCTCAGGTTGGGCTGTGAATGATCCCTGAGTCCTTGAAGAAGTTGCTGCTAGTCTGTGTAGACCAGGGCTGCTCAACTTCAGCAGATGTTGGCCTACAACTCCCATAATCCCTGGCTTTTGGCCACTGTGGCTAGGGATTATGGGGGTTGTAATCCAAAAACAGCTGGGGTGGGGTGCAACGTTGAGCAGGCCTGGTGTAGACTATACTGAGCTAAACGTACCAATGGTTTGACGGTACAAGGCAGCTTCTTGATGTAACCCTTTCTCCACACTGGGATGCTTCTGAGCACATCTCCAGTCCTAAAATTTATTTGCAGGACCCACCCTGAGTACAGAATCTTCTCTTGCAAACATTTTCACACAGAGGCTCTCCTAGTTGACTCTTCTTCCTCTGAATCAGTGTCATCTCATATATGATCATATGAAGCTGTCTTATACTGAATCAAACCACTGCTTCATCTAGCTCAGGTGTACTGTCTACACCAGGCATACTCAATTTTGCCCCCCCCCACTGTTTTTGGATGACAACTCCCATAATCCCCAGCCATAGTGACCAATAGCCAGGGATTATGGGAGTTGTAGGCCAACATCTGCAGGAGGCCCGAAGTTGAGCAGCCCTCGTCTACACTGACTTGCAGTGGCTTCTGCAAGGTTTCAGGGAGGAGGTTTTCCCAGACCTACTTGGAGATGCTTCCAGGGATTGAACCTGGGACCTTCTGCATGCAAAGCAGATGCTCTTCCCCTGAACTGCATCCCCTTCTCATCCAAGTTCACAGCTGGGCTTATCACAATCCGAAGCTTGCCTAGGCCTCACACATCCTTTTTCTTCTGCTATAAATAGTGCCTCTGCAACCAGACAATATGCTGTGCGATAATTCTAGTGCTCACAACCTCTTTGAAATACCATGTTGGTCCTCCCACAGCTTGCATCTATCGCTGGTATTTTTATATGACATGTTCTATTTGAACCTACCAGTCACTATCCTGTCTGGAGTACAATGTCTCTTCCTGGGGGGTTGTGGAAACAGCACTTTCCTCTCTAATTGCTAACCTGCCAAAAACATCTTGCCTGCATCTTAAGATGTAGGCAGGTGAGAGGACCTTTCTCTACACGTGGGGCATTGAATTCCTAAGACCTTTTTTTTAAAGTTTTGTCTTGAACAGTTGTAAACAGCTATCCAGCCCACATGAATGCTTTGCTTTCATCGGGGATGGCTTTTCAGGGGATATTTAGTATCCGAAAAGTGCGCACTTCTTGGAAGCAAACGGTTTCCAGGCAAGTTCCTGACAGTCAGCGAGAGATTCTCAGGAGAAAGAAAAAGAGGCTTTGTCAGAAAGAAAGGCCTTTAATACCAGCTGGGAGAGACACCCCCCGCCCGTCCGCCTTTAGAGGGAGGAGAAAACCACCAAATGAAAGGAACCCTGGAGAGAATGCCTTGTTCTGCCATTCATCTGAAGAAAGGCCCTTGTGAACATCCACAATTAATCTTCCAAAATGGGCACTCTCAGAAGTTTTGCTCGGCATGGAAATAAGTGTGGATGTTTTGCTGGCCTAATTTATCCCCTTTATTTTTCTACAGAGCTGATGTTCTCTCTCTCTCTCTCTCTCTCTCTCTCTCTCGCAAACACAGGCACTTCTCTTGTTACTCCGAGACTCCCAGCTGAATACATTTAATTAGTTTATTTACTCTGAAATGTTATACCCTCCCTTTCAATCAAATGAGCCTCAAGGCAAGCTACAGCAGATAACAATACTGTGACGGGGTGGAAGATGGTGGTCTCCAGGGAGGTAAGAAGGGTGAGGCTGCCAGAGGGATGGATGCCCTCATGGTCTAGGAGTTGCAATCCCAAATATTAGAGGAGGTTTTCAAAGATACAGAAGATGGAGAAGGCTGGGTGATGGTGTGAGAAACAAGGAATGGATAGGACAGCGTTTCACGCATCCTTGGTAAGAAACACTTGGTCCCACTCAGCTCCCACCTCTCACATGATCACTCCTCCCCTCCCCCTCCCTTACGATGAATACTTATATGCCACTTTTCAACATAAGTTCCCAAAGCAGTTGACATAAATTAATTAATTAATTAGTTAAATAAAATTAATTGGCTCCCTGTCCCCAAAGGGCTCGCAATCTAAAGAAGAAACCTAAGACAGACCCCAGCAACAGCCACTGGAGGGATGCTGTGCTGGGGATGGATAGGGCCAGTTGCTTTCCCCCTGCTCAATAAAGGGAATCAGCACTTTAAAAAGGTGCTTCGTTGCTCAGGTAGCAGGGGTTGGGGTTTTTTTATTATTATTATTGAGTTCACAGAAGCAAGGACCAAGAGCACACACAGCTGTCCTACCCTGCTTGACAGGGTAGGACTTCTCCAACTCTGTTTAGGGTCATGCATCCCAGCCTAACCTCTCCAACCTCGCAAGATTATTGTTACCAAATTGTATGCATATATTTTTTTACAGTTCTGTCCCACTCTTCTTCCAGCAAGCCCAGAGTGGTGTATATGCTTAAGTTTCTTCTTACCTGTGAGGGAAGTTAGACTGAGAGAGAAGTGACTGTCCCAGAGAGTCACCCAGTGAGTTTCATGGCGGAATGGGGATTTGAACTCAGGTCTCTCCAAGTCCGAGTCCAACACTCTGACCACTACAGGCTCGGAGAACTTGGCTAGCGTTAAATGTGACTTTGCCACATACAGAATTAAGGTGGAAATTAGCCCAAAACGGCTCCCCACAAAGAAGTAGGAAATTGCCTGTCTCTTGTGGACATCTGTTGGTATAGAAGGGAAGCTAAAGAAACCCCAACTCCACCAACATTCAGAGCATTTCCTACAGTGAAAGAGGATATTTTGCTGTTTCATCCACCACTTAAAAGTAAAAAAAGAACACTCACTCCCTCCATCTGGTTGTGCTATGGAGTCTATCCTTCTTCCCATCCAGTCTATCATATCATACTTCCTCGTGCTGTCAAATAGACTTCTTGTTGCCAGGGGCAAAAGGAAAGCGGAGGAGAAAAGAGAGGTGATTGACGGAGCCACTCAGAAGGAGACGGAGGCAGATTCTCGTCGCACTTCTCTCTTCTGAAAAGCCATCCATCCAGGAGTTGCTTGGCAGAGGTCTTGCTGGTCTCTCTGCTGGAAGTTGTGCTGGCAGCTCATAATTCTGGATTTGAGTTTGATCAATTATTGATGTGACATTAGGAAAATTAACACTCACAGGGTCTTGCCAAGTCAATGAGACAGTGATGTTTTTGCAGCACCCGGCTCCGTATGTAAGCTGCGATTTGGGGCTCAGACCCAAATTGCCTCCCGTGATGCACGCTGCAAGCACCATGGAGGCTTTGCTCGTGAGAGTTCACTGTGATGAGTTTGGCACCTAGTTCAGTTCCAGGTGGCTCGCTGCAAAGGCTACAACACCCATGAGGCATTCCCGCCTTTTTGGTGTGGCCCCTCACAATATCTATTTTTTTAATCTATGTAAATTCACTTTGGGGATTTCTGTTGAAAAGCGGTATATAAATGTTCGTCGTATTCGTACACTGACTAATGCGGAGAAAGTGAGACATTTCACTTGGCCAAGTTGTCATTAAATTATCAATCACTTTGGGGTTGTATCCCTAGCCCCCCTTCTGCTATTCTCTTTTTTGTTTCATTTTTTTTCCTGGCACTGTAATCACTTTGCAGCCAGTTCTAACCTCACAGAGGGGGATGCAAGGGAACCATGCCTGTCGCCCAGCGGCCAGGCTTTGCAAATCGTGGTGTCGACGTGAGGGGCTGCCTTCTCATTCCTCCACTCGGTATACTTTATTTCCCTCCCTGCCAGCTCGTCTCTCGAGGACATCAATGCCGCACAATTGACAGCTTGTGAAGGCATCAATTCTGACAATCCGTCTGGAGCCTGAAAGCTGTCTATGATAGGCAGAAGTCAAGGGAGGGTTAGGCGAAGCTTGGCGTGCTGACAGCTTTGGAGAGGACCTTCTCCTCTCTGGGTTGCAGTCTCTCTCGTGCGCCTCCAGTAAACACGTATGCCTTGCCAGCATCCTCCTCTGTGTGGTAGCCAAGCGCCTTTGGTGCGTCTGTCACCCACAGCAGTATCCCGATTCCTGCCCTCAAAGTTGTGTGCAAAGCCCAGCTGAGGTCTCAGAAGCAATGCTTGGCCTGCGTCCCGTAAGTCTCCTCTTTGTTTGGGATCAGAATGAAACAGCTTTCTGAGATGGAGTCCAAGTTGGCCAGCCTGGCTCATTTCAGTCAATCAGGCCAGCTTTGGGATTTCTGTCCCTTCTCTGTGTGGGGGATTATGGCTTCTGCTGGAGCTTCTCAAACATGGGTCCCGAGATGTTGTTGGACTACGAATCCACAAGCTGGTCTTGTGGCAGCAAGCATGAATTGGCCACTTTGCCAAGGAGGGTCTACCCTAGTTTGCATTTGGATGGGATGGAAGATATTCCCAAGTTCCCTTCCTAGTATCTCCAAGATAGGGCTGAGAGAGCCTCCTGCCTGCAACCTTGGAGAAGCCGCTGCCAGTCTGTGTAGACAAGACAGAGCTGGATGAAACAAGGGTCTGACTTGGTGGAAGGTATCTTCCTATGTTCCTAATTGGATAGAAGACTACATGTGTGAGCACTGGCAGATATTCCCCTTAGGGAATATGGCTGCTCTGGGAAGAGCATCTGCACATGCAGAAGGTTCCATGTTCCCTCCCTTGTATCTCCGGATAGGGCTGGGAGGTTCCTGCCTGTTACCCTGGAGAAGCCACTGCCAGCCTGGGTAGACAATGCTGAGCTAGAGGGACCAATGCTCTGACTCAGTAGAAGGCAGCTTTGCAGGTTACTATGTTCTGTTTTGGGTTGAATCAGGTGGCCCTCAAATTGTCCTCTGGGGCTGACACTTGACCACTTGAAGAGTTATGTCTTGAACCCTGCCATACATTATACTTCTCAGTATCTGCTGAGTATATTGAATATATTCTCCCTTGAGTGCTTCATTCTATGATGATGACAGCATAATTATGCAAAGTATTTCCTTGGAGGTTACAAGAAGGGTTCTGTGTGGTTGAAATGGACACAATCTTTATTACAAATTAGAGCTGATATTAAGTAGATTGATAAACCACTTTGGCTTTCATTGGATTCTTTAAAAGATCACTTTAAAAATTTTCTGAGATTGAATCACAATATTTTTCTCACCACTTGCCCTAAAAAAAAAAAAAAGGAATTTCCTTTCTGCGCTCAGCTGGTGATTTGTTTTGCATTAATGCCTTTCATAACTCATACATTGCACCATTAAAAATTAATGCTCGACGCTGACATAAACAAATGAAATTTGTATTATTAATGTTTTACATAGGTAAGACTTTGTAATAACAGATTCATCATAACAGACTGTTTTAATTAAAAGACCCACTCCTTCCCTAAACTGATTTTCAGACATGCATTTTGGGCGATGGCGAAAGTGGCAAAATAATGAGGGGTCAACTGGCAATCAATAGATTCTTCCCTTAAAAAAAAAAAAAAAGGCCTATCAGGGAGGTAAATGAATTCCTTTCTAACAAATCACTTTGGGATGATGAGAAGCTGAATTTTTGAATTCCTTCAGAGCGTCTTCCCAGACTAAAAGCAAGACTGAATATATACAGCCACCTTACGCTGAAGTAGACCACTGGTCACTCTAGACTGGTACTGTCTGTGTTCATGGGCAGTAGCTCTCCAGGGTTTCAGACAGGGATTTGGCCCAGCCCTACCTGGAGATGATTGCCAGGGACTGAACCTAGGACCTTCTGCATGCAGCAGCAGCAACAACAACAAATATTTATATGCCTCTTTTCAGCAACAGTTTACATAGAGAAATCAAAAATAAATAAAGATGGCTCCCTGTCCCCAAAGAGCTCACAATCTAAAAAGAAACGTAAGAGACACACCGGCAACAGTCACTGGAGGGATGCTGTGCTGGGGTTGGAGAGGGCCAGTTGCTCTCCCCTTGCTCAAGAAAGAGAATCACCCCTTTAAAAAGGTGCCTCTTTGCTCAGTTAGCAGGGCATAGATGCTCTATATCAAGGGGTCTCAACCCATCTAATTACCTTCACTCTTTGCCTCCTGGGCCACAGACAACCAGGACAATACTAGACAATTGGGGGGGGGGGATTGCTTATGTTTGGAACTGACACATAAGAGTCAGAGCACTGATCCACCCAACCCAGTATTGCATGCTCTGGATGGCAGCATCTCTTCAGGATCCAAGGCAGATGCTTGCTCCAGAGGCATAGGGGGCTTCACCATGACCAGGAGCTCCTTGGAAGACTCCTCCAAATCAGAGGATGATGCCAGACCTGTTGCTCAGGGTCTTGGTGGGCATACTGGTTGAGTTGAGAGTCCTTCAGGTTCATCTGGTATTGGTGCTTGAGTCCATGGCACCTCCCAATCCAGCTCTTCTCCCAGATTTTCTGCCCCATCCCTCTCACTTGCTGGGGGGCTGAGCTCATAACATGCTGAGGAAGAGCACTCAAAAATCTGAGCACCCCACTTGTGATCTGAGATGGCCCAGCTCAGGTAGAGCCATATATGTTGCCCTAATTTCTGTAGATTTAATTAGACACACAGACGTTCTATTGAGACCTTTAATTAATGACCCCATTCCATCTGGCTGCATCGAGGTCAACGAGGTCCATTGAATAGGATGGTGCTGTACCTCAGTGGCAGAGCATCCACTCTGCACGCAGAAAGATCCCAGGTTCCCTCCCTGGCAGCATCTCCAGGTAGGGCTGGGAGAGACTCCTGCCTCTCTGGTATCCTGGAGAGCCTGCTGCCAGTCAGTGCAGGAAACACTAAGCTAGATGGACTTGGTATAAGGCAGCTTCCTATGTTCCAAACTGCTCACCAGATCACATTTGGCCCTGAAATCGGCAATGAAAAAACAGCAAAATGGTGCTTCCAACTAGTTTTCTGATATTCTACATAGCTTTGCTCCTGCAGTCTGCGCAGTCTTCCCTACTGAATGTTCAACAGCCACTGGTGAACATGGAAAGTAAAGAGGTACACTTGGAGTGTTTTCTGTTCCTCACCTCTTAATGATACTGAATTATTTGTGGCCTTTTGTTCTCACTGGACATCTGACAGATGGAGAGACGTCTCTGCTGGCCATGAAATACCTGCATCTCTGCCATTTCTACTCTCTCTCTCTCGCCTTCCTGACTTGAGAAACCGCTGACTTTAGCAATAAAGCTGAAATTTAATATCACACTACAAGGCTCTATAGCACACCGTCACCAGGTCCTATCAATACAGCCACTCTCAAATATATAAATATAGGCAGGCGATGGAAGGCGGAGAACACAAGACAAGCTTCTCCGATCGGAATCCAACAAGGTTGGATTCACTCCTACCCTGCCTAGGCCCTTTCTCACATACTCCAGAACTGTTTAGCTTCGCTCCTATTTCTCTTTTCCCATGCTGTGGCATCTCCATTTGCAGAGCAACAGATAGATGATAGGGGGTGATGCATTTCGAGAAGGCTGTGGAGTTGAATCTCAGCCCCATCTCTCCGCTTGGGATGCTTAGCACAGCTGCAGTTCTGCATTCCAAAGAGAGAGGTACAACCTAGATTGATATTTGCACAGACACACAGACACACAATTGACAGAGCAAGCAGAGTAAGTTTAAAGGTAAAGCATGCCGTCAAGTTAACTTTGACTCCTGGCGCCCACAGAGCCCGGTGGTTGTCTTTGGTATAGTACAGGAGGGGTTGACCATTGCCTCCTCCGACACAGTATGAGATGATGCCTTTCAGCATCTTCCTATGTATCTGCTGCCCGATATAGTACCAACGGGGATTCAAACCGGCAACCTTCTACTTGTTAGTCAAGCATTTCCCTGCTGTGCCACTTAAGGTGACTTAGAGTAAGTTTACCTGCCTGCAAAAATTGTCCAGAGGGATTCACAAGAGTGTTATCTTCCCCCCCAAAAAATCCCAAAGGTTTTAATTAGAATTTTATAATTGTAATAATTTGTTTTATATTGTTTTTATCGTGTTTTATGTATTTTAACCTGTGATTTTAATGTTGGGATTTGTACACCGCCTAGAGATTGACATATCAGGTGCTATAAAAATATGATTGATAGATAGATAGATAGATAGATAGATAGATAGATAGATAGATAGATAGATTTTTTAAAAACAACTTTACTGGTTAGCCACCCCATAACAAATGTTGGGATTTGTATGTAATGGGATTTGTAATTTGGGATTTGGGATTTGTAATTTGGGATTTGGGATTTGTATGTAATGTTGGGATTTGTACACCAGCTAGAGATTGACATATCAGGTGCTATAAAAATATGATAGACTAGTGTTTCAGGCCCGTTGTGATAACGGGCGCTAGTAGGGGAGAGTTCCCCCCCCGCCCCACTTCCTCTGGCCTCCCCCCCCCACGCCCTCCCAGCTGGCCGAGACTTCCTTACCCAAAGCAGCCCGCGACAGTCGGGCGATCAAAAATCCATTTTTTGCGAAGAAGAGAGGAGCTCCGGAACAGAGCTCCTCTCTGTGCTAAGCCAATGCCCAAACTTCTGCTATGGACGCAAAGGACGCAATAGGCGTCCTTTGCGTCCATAGCAGCAGTTTGGGCATTGGCTTAGCACAGAGAGGAGCTCTGTTCCGGAGCTCCTCTCTTCTTCGCAAAAAATGGATTTTTGATCGCCCGACTGTCGCGGGCTGCTTTGGGTAAGGAAGTCTCGGCCAGCTGGGAGGGCGGTTGGCGGCCATGGCGGCGGCCGCGGAGGCATTCTTCTGGGCCGTTTTGGCCCTTAATCATTTGCGGGGGGGGAGCGGGGAAGGAGTATTTGGGCAGCTGGGAGGGCGGGAGAGTGGGCGGTGGCGGTGGTGGTGGCCGGGCAGACTCTGGGGGCGCCGCTGCCGGTCCGGTCCGCCCCCGCCTCACATTCCCGGCCGGTCTCCCCGGACGGGCAAGGGCCCCAAGGACTCGCAGCCGCCTGGCTGCGGCGGCGGTGCCAGGCCTCGGCGGCGGCTCTGCCGCCACCTCGGCCGGCTTACCCCGTCACCTCCTCCCCCCGCCCGGCTTCGGCGGCGCGGCTCCACCGCCGCCTTGGCCGCGCTGCGTCCTCTGGCCGAGGCGGCGGCTTCGCCGCCGCCTCGGCCAGTCTCCTCCTTCCCCGCATTCCCGGCTTCTTCGGGGCGGCCGCTTCTGGCCGCCAAAGATGGCCACCGGGTGCCGGCCCTCATGTCTCCCTTGCCCTGTTCTGCGCCTGCGCTTCGCGCAGGCGCAGAACAGGGCAGGGAGGCACAAACACACGCTTGGTGCCCGTCCACGGACGGACACCAAGCGTTTTATTAGAGAGGATAGATAGATAGATAGAAGACCATCCTCTAGTTTGGGGCATATTTTCAGCTCATAGACAAGCAAGGCCCTAATCTAGATCAGAACCACAGTGCAGAGGTAGAGGATGCTGAACAGTTTGGTTTGGCACCACTTTCTCCCCAAAAATCTGACCTTGGGAGGTGCCATCAGAGCAAATGGTACCCTCAGGGCTCATAGCAGCTCTCTGGGGGCAAATCTGAGCAGGAAGGAAAATGGAAGATGACCTGGTTTTGCAGTAGTTAGCCTGAATGGTTCTCTTTGCTAAGCAGGGTCCAACCTGGTTTGCATTGGGATGCGTGACTCCATGTGAGCGTTTTCTGCTGTAAGATTATCCCCTTAGGGGGATCAGGAGCCAGGCTCTTTGGACCCAGGCTCTAGATGTAATCCCCTTAGCTCAGCGAGAGAGCATCTGCTTGGGATGTAGAAGGTCCCAGGTTCAGTCCCTGTCAGCATCTCCAGGTGGGGCTGGGAAAGGCTCCTGCCTGAAACCTTGGAGAAGCCACTGCCCGTCAGTATAGCTGCTACCGAACTAGAGGCACCAGGGGTCTGTGTGAGGATGCTGCCTTACCTGGTTGCCTGTGTGACCCTGTGGGGTCCGGCAGAGAGAGCGGCATATCCCTCCTTGGGGGCTTCTGTCTTCCCCCGAAGGGAGCTGGGGCGAGATGGTTCCAGGCTTTTCCAGTCCCGGTGGGGTTGAGTAGACAAGGCAGAGAGAGCTGCAGGAAATCGCTTTAGTGGGGCAGCCATGCTGGGCGTGGCAGGAAGTTAGGCCAGGGAGGGGGGTGGGCCTTGGAGTAGGCCTGAAGCCCGGTCCTGGGGCATAAAGCCAAGGCAGTCAGTGATGAAGACTGCTCTTGAGCGTGAGAAGATCCCCTGGGGAGAGAACCGGCTGGATGCCAGAAGCCAGGAGGAAGAGACAGGTGACGAAGTAAGCTCCTCCCCTGGCTGGCTCTGAGGCTGACCTTTTCTGTTCTCATCCTGCAATTTTGGGTTCAAGAAGGGCCAGGAACACACCTCCCCCCTGCTGCTTGGAGCATGATAGTCTGACTCAGTAGAAGGCAGCTTCCTGTGTTAAATACCCTCTCCCTCTGCACCTCCATCCCATACTGGATCCACGGCTGGAATTGAGAAGATCAAGTAATTTGACAATGCATTTGATCTTTTGCCTGGCTCTAAGGCCAAGCTCTCAACTGACTGCCCCTGCTAACTTGGCAAAGAGGCACCTTTTAATGTGGTGATTCTCTTTATTTAGCAAGGGGAGAGTAACTGGCCCTCTCCATCCCCAGCACAGTACCTTCACTGACTGTTGCTGGTGTCTATCGTGTGTTTCTTTTTAGAATGTGAGCCCTTTGGGGACAGGGAGCCATCTTATTTGTTTGTTATTTCTCTGTGTAAACCACCCTGAGCCATTTTTGGAAGAGCGGTATAGAAATCGAATGAATGAGTGAATGAATGAATGAACTAAGTCTCAGCTAAAAAATTTTGAGTGGGGCAGGTCAAAAAGAGATTCCAAGGTCAAGTTTTGGGGACTATCTCTGGTTGTTGTTGTTTTCTTCAGGTTTCTGCACTTCTAAAGAAAATCTTATTCATTTGCCCCTAAGCTGTATATGAAGCAAGGCCTAATTATCACTGAGATGGCTAACCACTGGCAGGACTGTACCACTTCCGGCCAAAGGTGGGAACTCACACGATGGCATGAACTCCATATCCAGAAAAACGTTACACTGCACATTTTAACCCAAAACATTTTCAGTGCTGGTCAGCCTGGCATGCGGGAAGATTCCTGCTCTGTCATAACACTGAATCATTTCCTGGCAATATCTGGCAAGGGTAGGGTGATGTTTTTTGACAGCTATTGGCTTCCTATATGAATGCTGTTACTGGTAAGATTCCCCCCTGCTCTGCCCATTTCACACACACCACAACATTTGTCTTTGAATTTCCTCTTTGATTTATGACCCTGTGAATTAAGCAACAAAATCTAATTGGAGGGCATTTTATCCCAAGTTCACACCTTCAAACCTGGGGAGGTTCATACAGCCCAACAGTCTTCTCCCTCACATGCTGGTTTTCTCTGTGTGAGCAACCTTTTAGTTCTATTCCATACTATTAACTCTTCCATGCAATCCAAAATGGTCCCACCTGGACCACTTCCATGAGATCTAGTGCTCAGTTCCTTCCATCTTTTGGATACATGAGTAACCCTTTTCTTAGATGTGGAAAAGCTGCAAAATAAAAATAAATAAAAAATCTCAAGCTCGACTAAAATTCTGTCTTGGTAATTTCCATTCTCTTGCTGTCCCTTAGCCATCTCCAGCTTCATGGAAATTCACTCTGAGAAAAGACAGGAGCAGAGGGATGTCATTGCCTCTCCGGGAACCGCCTTTGTTCCTCAGAACAGTGGGCAGGGAATATCTCTTGCCAAGCCTCACTGTGATCTCTCCTGAAGAGGTGGAGCAGAACTGGGCTGGAGAGAAGAACAAGTTTGTGCAAAATCAATAATGAACATTTCAGATCTACTTGAAAGCAGGAAGGGGTCAGTTCTGACAACCTGCATGGTTTCTTTTTATTTATAATTAATTCTGTGTTACTTCAGCTACAGCTGTGAGATACTACAAGGAAAACCAAGCTCTCCTCTTTATTCTCTCTCTTCTCCCTCAATTTGTGTCTAGCAATCTGTCTCATTCCACCATCCTCCGCTCTAATCCCTCCTTAAGGCTAGAGTCTCATATGTGCATGTGTATTGCCTAGTGCGGAGTAAATTTCCTTGATTCTTTTATTCTTCTCTGGCTATACCTGGGTTGAACTGTGGACTGTTCCATGACTATGCCTCTTTCTAAATGTCAGCTTAACTAGGAGCATTTCTAAATTTAATTCCGGCGTAGGCACCATTTCACAGTGCTGTTTCTTCTGTATCTTTCTCTCACTGCATTACTGATGTGTGCATACGCATGGATGAAACAAAATCATTCCAAGCTTGCATAGTGTTTTACTGATGTGGGCATGTCCTCCTGTGCATGGACCTCCATTTTATACCAGCGGAGGATGCTAGGGGTCAAAGTTGGAGCCTTATAAAGGCAAGCATGTGTGCCTCCACTGAGTGATGGCTCATCTTCTTCAGAGCAGGAGCTGATCTTGCAAGTTCCACCTTTAAAAGCATTTCCTTTGAATGGGGGCTTGTGCAATTATAAATTAAAATGCGCCATCAAGGCAAATTCAACTCCTGGCTCCCACAGAGCCCTGTGGTTGTCTTTGGTAGAATACAGGAGGGGTTTACCATTGCCTCCTCCAGTGCAGTATGGGATGATGCCTTTCAGCATCTTCCTAGATCGCTGCTGCCTGATATAGTACCAGCAGGGATTCAAACTGGCAACCTTCTGCTTGTTAGTCAAGTGTTTCCCCGCTGCACCACTTAAAGTGATCTTTGTGCTATTACAGGGTGCCTGATATTTTCCCCACAGTCAAGAAATCACAAGGTGAGACAGTAAGGGTTTCAGCACCCTGGAGAGCTCCACGTGCACAAATCTTAAATACCTCCAAGCTCCACCTCCCACTCCCAGGCTCCACCTTCCTGCCTGGAGAGCAGGAAGAGATTTAAACACAGCTGGATTATGACATGCTGAGGCCCACAGCTGTGCCAAGCTTAAAAGGACACAAAGCACTACAAACATCTATTCTAACAAAAAGGAAAAGGGAAATAGCAATAACAACACTTTGTTTTTACTTGGCAAAGGTGCAACAAAAATTTAATAAAGTAGTTCTTACAACAAACCGGCTAGAGGTGGCCTATAGCCACCAGATTAGTAGCCATTGATAGACTTGTCCTCCATGAGGTCATCCAAGCCCTTCTTAAAGTCATGCTGGTGGCTGTCGCCACATCTTGTAGCAGAGAATTCCATAGGATAATTATGCATTGTGTGGAAAAAATACTCCCTTTTGTCAGTCCTAAATTTCTTGACAATCAGTTTCATGAGATGACCCCTCATTCTAGTTATGCAAGAGGGATAACAGTTTCTCTCTCTCTCCACACCATGCATAATTTTACAGACCTTTCATGTCTCCCCTCTGTTGTCCTTTTTCTAAACTAAGAAGCCCCAGATGTTGGAGCCTTGCCTCATAAGGAAGGTGTTCCAGGCCCTTGATCATCTTGGTTGCCCTCTTTGGCACCTTTTCCAATTCTACAATGTCCTCCTTAAAATACGGTGACCAGAACTGCATGCAATACTCCAAATGGTGATTCTGGGGTCCAAGCAAAGTATCTTGTCGATTAGGCAGTGGTTTCTGGCCATCGTCTCCTACTGCTCAGACAAGGGCCTGCACAATTGGGAAAGAGCAAGGAATCTTGCAGCACCATGGACAGCTCCATGGAGGAGCTGCCGCAGAGGCAGACGGAGCTCTTGAATACTACTGACCTCCAGCCAACCCAACCTGGGCTCTGTCTACAATCCTGGAAAGTGGAAGCTGTAAAGAGGCAGTCTCCTGTCGCAGAGTCTGGCCGTTCTCCTCCTCCTCCTCCTCCTCCTCCTCCTCCCCCCAAGCCATTTTCATGTTCAGAAGGGAGGAGATCTAGTCTGAGGTATTGTGACCAGTGATCAGTCTCTGCTGGCACAAAGACCCCAACTCTGTTGTGACTGCCAGGAATCATTTCAGTTCAGAACCGCTGCTCATAGCAACACCAAGTGCATGCTTCTTTAGCACACTAAATCCACTTGTCTAAAGCCGTCTGCCATAGTCTGAGAAAGCAAATCCAAAGGCTCAGAAATCCAGTGATGGCAAGAAAAGTATCTTGCTTTTTTCCCCGAGAAAAGAGCTTCTCGCTGTTCAGTCAGCACATGTTGGAGTGGCTGTTCAATGGTATTTCACCGTCCCCAACGGACAATGACTCAATTACAACATCAACAAAGCTACACATGAGGAACTCTTACTATCATCTGGTGCAAAATCAGAATGGATGGTTCTTGTCTGGCAAGCAAACTGCCCTGAGAAGCTATTGTGGTGGTTCTGTTGCTGTTTAACTTTCTATTTTAGTTTCTAGAATATGTATAATAAAATATGTATGACCAATACCAAAGATACACTTAAAGGAAGAATTAGATATAGTGTTGGGGGGGCGGGACAGACAAAACAATTTTGTTTCTAAAGTTATAACAAGGCTCATTGCATCACTTTCCAATATAGAACAAAATTTGCAAAAGGGAAAGATAACTCTGGATATGGAAAATTAGATCCCAAGCTATACCACTATTTCCATGTAGAAAGTTACCCCTCCAGAGACTCATACAAAGATCAGCAGTAACCAACTATTACTGTGTGAGCATTTCACAAAATAAATATCACATTGTCCCTCAGGTTGAATATACAGTTGCTGTGAAACCGATATACAGGAGAACCTTATTAACTGTGGACTCAGTAGCCACGATTTCGCGTATCCACGGTTGGGTAATTGACACCCGACCATGTTCTATGCAGAAAAAAAAACAGTTTTAAAAAGGGCTAGCCTTGTGTATCTGTGGGTCGGGGTGGCCAGAAATGACCTCGCTGGTGATTTCTGGCCACTATTTTGAGATTAGGAGCCTCAGAATGGCTCCTTTAAAAAAACAGGGGGGACTTGATGATTTTCTGCAATTTTCTACTATTTGGGGGCACTGCTGGAGAACCTTGAATGATCATAGGCCACGTCTCCCTCACACACACATTTAAAGGGCCATATTTCCCGACCTCCAGGAACTTAACCCCCGCAATTGGTTACCCCAATGCCTCCGTATCTGCAGTAGAACAGAACCCCGATGAATACAGAGGTTCTCCTGTAGTTAAGAAATGGTAACCACAACGAGGTGGTGACCATTCCTTGATCTCAAAGGTAGTCAGCAAACTTTGTAAGACGCCTAAAGTTTTCAAGGAGCTCGTGTCCATAGTTAGTACACCTTGGATTCGGCAAACGACACTTTATGCTAACTATTAGCCTAGTTCACACAGTCATTCAAGTCTAGGTTTAATGTAGGTTGCTGACATTAGCACAATTGTGTGAACTGATGCCAAAGTGGTTTATAGCCCAAGGTGAATCTCCGCCTTGGAAAGACTTCAGACAATCAAGCTAATGTCAGTAACCCACTTTAAATCTAGTTTTGAATGGTGGTGTGAACCAGACTACTGTGTGTCTAAGCTGAACTGGGAACATTTAATCAGGAGAAAAAATGAATGACACGATTGCACTCTTCAAATATCTGGAGGGCTGTCAGTAGGGATGTGCAAATCGATTCAATTCTGAATCAATTCAACTCGAATCTGGGTGATTCGCGTGATTTGAATCTGAATTGAATCAACCCTTAAAAGGGCAGTTAGATCCAAATTCAAATAGGATTTTCAAAATCCGATTTGAGGGTTGTTTGGCACTTTTTAAAAAACTATTCAGAACCCCTGATTGGTTTGTGTTTTTTTTTTAAGTACCAAAACAGGCTTGAATTGATTCAAATTCAGAAATAATTTTTAGAATGTGATTCAAATCCAAATCAAATTGAAAAATTTGATTCATGCACATTCCTAGCTGTAACATTTAAAAAATGAGGACAAAGGTGTGTTCTTTGCTGGCCCAGAGGGCTGGATTAGATCAAATAGCCCAACCTGTGGTATTCTGAGGTTTTAAAGAAATATTTTTAAGTTAAGCTATTGCATTGCCACCCTTGGTAATCTTTGGTTGGGTTCTGTGTGCACACCACTCTGAAATACAATTTTGGAGTGGAAAATCATCTCTTGAGAATTTGCCAGATATTGCAGATTTTATTTTACTGGGCCTTATCCTAACAATGTTTTATCATAACAATTAACTCTTAGGTTTGTACTACTATTACACAATTTGTCTACTACTATAGTTTATATTGACAGTATCACCATTATGATGATATTTGTGAAAAATTGACTTGGAGGAATTAAAAAGAGAACTATTTCTTTAGAATTCCACACAATTATAGCTCCATCTCTAACCTCTGCTGCTAAAGAGGTCTCCCCCCTCCCCCGAGCTAGGTCATATTCTAGCCAATCAGGGATCCTGTCTATGTGGATGTTTTTCTTCTTGCAGATATATTTGCCCATAAACTACTTCCAGAACCGGTTCACTAAATATTTTACAATGCAATCCTAAGCATATTTACTGAGAAGTAAATCCCATCAAATTCCATTGGGCTAATCGCCTAATAAGTATATTCAGGGTTGCATGAATAATGGTAAAAATGGGTTTTTATGGGGAGGATTGCTGTTCGGGTGGTAGCCAGTGCAAATTGTCCTTTTTGCTAAGTAGGATCTGCCCTGGTTTGGATTTGAATGAGAGACTATTAAGCCCTTCTCATGATCAAGTGGGAAGGACTACCCTCTCTTGCAGGGAGGAAGCCTGTAAGCATTTACCTCTGCACAGACAATCCCATTGGGGCTCTGCGTGGGAAGATCCATAGCGCAGACAAGCAGCAGCTCTCCTTCCATCTGCCCACACCTCGCCCGGAAGCAACAGGGGTCGGGCAAAGGGAAGAGCCTCTGCACGGCACCCCACCCGCCGGAACTCCAGTAATGCACTTGCGCAAGAGCATGGTGCATTTCTGGGAGCCCACTCCCCGCTCCCCAAGAGTGCCCACCATGGCTTCAAGCAGCCGCGGCAGACACACAATGGGATAACCTGTTTCTTGGGTGCACTCACACCCCAAAACCCGGGCTAAGCGGCAGGCTCCATAAGTGGGCTTGCTGCCGAACCACTGCTGGGAGTCACACGGCTCCTGGCGGCTCTCAGAACCAGCAGAAACCAGGCTGAGGGAGCCCAGCCCGGTTTCTGCAGGCCATGAGAAGAGCTTCTATATGTGTGGACATTGTAAGATATTCCTCTTATGGGATGGGGCCATTCTAGGCAGAGCACCTGCATGCAGAAGGTCCCAAGCTCCCTCCCTGGCAGCATCTCCAAGACAGGGCTGAGAGAGACTCCTGCCTGCAAGCTTGGAGAAGCCGCTGCCGATCTGTGTAGACAACACTAAGCTAGACAGACCAATGGTCTGACTCAGTATATGGCAGCTTCCTAAGTTTTTCCTCTTCATCCTTTTCATCTTATTTTTATTGGCTATCCCATCATGGACTAAGTTTCTCTCCATCTAACAATCCACATTCATAAATTATGCATAAACCATACCTACCACATTTCCAAACTATTAAAACGGATGCATTAACAGGAATTCCATTAGTGATGGGTGCGCTCACCCAGGCTCAGATCCGATTGGCTCAGCATAAACCGAGCCATTTCCCAGTAAAAATCAGGAATTAGCTTGCTAATCCTAGCTACTTGATTAGGGATGTGACAAGATTCAATCCCTCCCACCCATCTAAATGTGTTGGGCAGTTGGATCTTCTGTCATGGACCTGTCTAATACTCGTTTAAGAGTCATCTGGCAGTTTTGCATCCATCCACACCAATATAAATTACATGATTAGGCAACGTCCTGGGAGAGACACTGTATCAAAATATTATATTAAAGTCAAGATTAATTATATTGCTAGGTCTATTCTTCATCTTTTTTCCCTTGTCAAAATACATCCCATCAGGTTGATCCAGACTCAAGGAAGTATCATCAATTAATATGAAAGTCAGTCAAGGAAGTACCATCAATTAATATGAAAGGCAGTCCCAGGCAGGCTAATTTAGGCCAAGGACAATGCAAATTGGTCCTATTCTAGGGAAAGATAGAAGCATTTTTAATACCTTCAGGTTGACTGGCCACCCAGTTTCGCCGCAAGCAACAATTCATGACACATTGGGAGGTTTCTGCATAAGTGCACCTTCTGGAGAGTTCAGAAGCAAACCAAAAGTTTTCAATTAGATGGAAAATATGCTCAGGTGGTCTCTGCAGCACTTCTGTAAGTCAGCACTGAGTTTAGCTAAAAAGCAGAATATTGAGTTGGATCCGGCAATTCCTACTTGGCCAAGACATTCAAGGCAAACAACCTGGATGGGTTCAAGCTTACAAACAAGATATGGGTATTTGAGAGCACATGCTGGGCTCTTCAACCTCCTAAACTCACTTGTAGATCTTGTTTATTGTCACTCCTTTTTAAACCGCTTAGAGGACTTTTGCTGAAAAGCATGTTGTATTCTATCCAGTAATATTTTGTATTTAGTCATTTGGACGTTTGTCCTAGTGGGGATCCTGTAAAGAGTGCAGGAGAGGAGTCAGAAAGGAAACGGGGAGGAAAGGCAAAGGAGAAAATGGAGTTGTTGCTGAGTGAACCTTTAGTTAAATCTACTTAAGTTTTCTTTGTGTGTATGAGGGAAGCAGCTATAAAACAAAGTGGACATAAAGCAGCTATAAAACATAAGTAGTAGAAGATCTGAAACTTCTTGAATCTACTCAGACTCATATTCCCCCCAATGCCTGTATTCTCCAGACATCTTTCCTTTAGCTTCATTTAGGGCTGTCTTTAGGGCAGGGCAAACAGGGCAACCGCCCCAGGCTGCACTTTTTAATCACCACCCAGGCTAATTTGCCCCAGGCCCTGCACCTCACCAGGGCCCTCTAAGGACAACCTCGGCTTCATTTTACTTCCAGAGAAAAAGCAGCAGGCTAATTTTTAGAAGGACCTGCACAACACAGCTTTTCTTTACTTAAGAAGATCTCTTTCTGAAAGCTTCGGGAAATGCACAGAAGAGCATCTAAGGAATCATAGTCTTTTCAGAGGCAACCCTAAAAAGACTTTCATCCCCAGGTCACTACAATATGTATTCCAGTTTGTTTGTTTTTAAGTGGAACTAGAGTTTCATAATGACATCCAAGTCAACCAAGCCTGCTACATTGACAGAGGCATAGTGACAAGATCACAAAAAACTATACTTATGTTGCTCAGATTGCAGCAAGATTTCCTCAATAGCAAGGTCCATGGCTATCTCAGATACAGGGCCACTCCCAGAGCAACCACGCAGAGCCAGGACTAACTAAGAATACAGGAGCTTGGTACAGCTACAAAGGGAATTTTCTTCTTGTTTGTGTGAAGATTAATTGGCGTAGTGGTCCGAGAAGGACTAGGGATGTGCAAACAGGGATGTCCATCAAACATGTTCAACATCAAACCTGTTCGGTTTGACTGTTCGGGGTCGAAACAAACCACCCCCTGTTTGGTCCAACCCCAGAACAACCCCCTCCCCGGCCGTTCAGGGGATTCACATTTTTTTTAATTCAATTTTTTTTCTAACGTACTCCCTCCAAGGGAGTTGCTCAAGACGGGGTGGGGGGTGTCCTGCAAAGGTGCCCCCTCCCAGCCTCCCTTACTGCCCAAACCAGCCCATTCGGCCAGCTCTTCGGCCCATTCAAGCCCTCCCCCTCTGGTGCAGCAGTCATTTTGGAGACTGCCACGCCTGCACAATTGGCCTCTGAGTGGCCTGGGTCATGCCAGGACTGAACCGAACTGGGGGAGATTCAAGGGGGTGCTGGACCAAACTGGCCCAGTCCGGTTCAGACTCGAACCAAACCAGACCAGCTGGTTCCGTGCATACCCCTAATAAAGCCATACGGACAGTACAAGACCCATGGTCAAAGTCATGAACACAAATCACACAAAAAATCCCACAGGAACTTAAGGACCTGGTCCCGGACTTCCCTAGCATGAAAAGCCATCTGGGTCTCCAAGTCCCAGAACCCCAACAATTGCAGAGCCTCCAAAAATTTAACACTCCCATCACAGTATCTCCCACAACCCCATAAAATATGATCGGCAGTTTCAGGGAGGCCACACAGTGAGAACAAATTATCCTCCACTTCACCAAGTAAAAACAGTTTTTTCAAACAACCCACAATGTCCAGATAATCTTAGAGTAGCAACCTGCCAGGTTCTGGTGAAAGGTACCTAAGCCATTCATTTCGGGGAGGCTTGGACAAATTCCATAAAAACAGCACAAAAGGGATCTTCTGCAGACTGATGGGTTTTATGCACTGCTGCTAAGGCAAGGTGACTCAGCCACACCCCTTCCAGAAGCAAGCTTTGGTGCTTAAAGGGGCCTTGCTCAATCTCTCAGGGGTTTGCTCCGGCGATGCTGGGTTGCTTCCGCGATGATTTGGGGAAGCCTTGTGGGACTCTTCCAACTCAGGGGATGTGGGCCAGGCAGGGTCTTTGGATGTTGGCGGGATTGCTGGTTGGGAATCCCACTGGGTGCGGGGTGTCCAACAGCATGGGGAAACCTTGTGTCGAAGTCACTGATATCTCCCATTCAGATTCTTCCTCGGGGCTTTCTGACATATCCTGAACCTGGGTACCATTCCAGGGTCTGAGACTGTGACAATTTTTCCACGCTATTCTGTGTGGGCCAGTATTCCTCATGAGGAATTCGGTATCCAATTCTAGGCACCGCACATTAAAAAGGGCATGGATAAGTTGGAACAGGTTCAGAGGAGGGCCCCCAAGATGGTGAAGGGTCTGGACTCTGGAAACCAAACCCTATAAGCAACCATTGAAGGAGTTGGGTATATATAGCCTGGAGGAGAGAAGACTAAAGGGAAATGTGAAGGATGGATATAAATGTGCTGGATTGATGTCTTCAAATATCTGAAGGGCTGTCTGATCGAAGACGGCGTGGGTATGTTCTCTGTTGCTCTTGAAGGCAGGCTTAGAGCCAATGGACTGGAATTCCAGTGAAGCAGATTTAGGCTAGACATTAGGAAGACCTTCCTAACTGTAAGAGCTGTTAAGACTGCGGAACAGTCTGCCTCCTGCAATGGAGGGCTCTCCATTTTCAACCCGAGGCTGGATGGGCCACCTGTCAGAAATACTGCAGCAGAATTCTACACAGAGCAGGAGTTTGGGAAGAAGGTATCCAAGGTCCCTTCCATCTCTAAGATTCAAGGGTTCCATGAGCAGCTCCTCCAACAATTCTGTGAGTCTGCATTCTTAGCATGGAAGCCGCAATTCAGCCCTGAACACTGAGGAATACTCATAAGTGCTGCTTAGGTGGGGAGAGCTGGTCTTGTGGTAGCAAGCATGAATTGTCCTCTTTGCTAAGCAGGCTATGCCCTGGTTTGCATTTGAATTGGAGACTACATGTGAGCACTGGAAGATATTAGGGTTGGTTTGGGAAGAACACCTGCATGCTTGCATGCAGAAGGTTACAAGTTCCCTCCTTGTCAGCATCAACAAGATAGGGTTGAGAGAAAGTCCTGCATGTAACCTTGGAGAAGCCACTGCCAGTCTGCATAGACAACACTGAGCTAGATGGACCAATGGTCTGACTCAGTATATGGCAGCTGCCTATATTCCTATGTTATCTTTATGCAAGTTGCTCTATTCCTCTACCAGGGCTGCTCAACTTCGGCCTCCTGCAGATGTTGGCCTACAATTCTCATAACCCCTGGCTATTGGCCATTGTGGCTGAAGATTATGGGAGTTGTCGTTCAGAAACAATTGGGGGGCCCAAGTTGAGGAGGCCTGCAAATTGTGCTTATGTGGGAGCTCCAGGCAAACTCTTCCTTGTGTCTTTATTGGATTTTTTTATTTTTATTTTTATTTTTTTTTAGTGAAAGCACAACTTATCTGATGCAGAGAGGAAACAAACTTGACTTGAGCCTCAGGTTTTAATACAAAGCCTCTTTGGCCAAAATCTACAGCAGGTGGGAAATGAATACAACTCAATTGACTCCCTCTGAAAAGCCCAAATGAGACAGCTGAGATCTTCATCTAGAAAGAGATCAAATAAGAAGTGGACGGAATCTGAGAGGCTTTCGGATAATAAACACCAAATTCGCCTCTTGCCTCTACAGGGACATAAAACCTTTTATTTTATTTTATTTTATTTTATTTTATTTTATTAAGGATTTTCTTCCATGTCCCGAGCGATGTTTCTTAGGAGGAATGAAGTAAACAAGTAACTAACTCAGGACGAGCCACTTCCATATGAATAATTAAAGAACTTCCTGGACGTTTTTGTTCACAAGTTGTAAGATCTTTCAGAACCAAAGTGGTGGGGAGGCAAGAAAAGAGAAGGGAATTCTGAACAGGCAGGTAAATGCACATATGGGTTGGGGTTTTTTAAGTGATCCTTCTTTCCATTGACCCACAAGCAAGGCCTTCCAGAAATCAGGGGGCTGGCCTAGGTGATCTCTTAAGACCTCCTCCAACTCTGACATTCTATGATTCTATTCATTCCATAATGTCCCCTAGGGCAACCCATTCATTTATTTATTCTTTATTTAAAATATTTTATACCCCACGCCTCCAGTACAGTACGCTACTGCTCGGAGCGGCTCACGACAATAAAACAGGTACAGTAGAAAATAAAACTAATAAAATTAACCAAATTAAGTAAACCAGTTCAAAGTCCAGGCTAAAACCACAATCAGAAATTACCGTTGCTGTTTCAAATGAAGAGTCAAATTTTGAGAATTATAAAAACTAAAGAACCTACCAGATATAACCAAAGATGGAACATTTAAAAGCCTCTTAAAGAAGATGTGTTTTTAGTTGGGTTTAAAAAAAAAAACACTGAGGGAGGGAGCATAGCAAAGCTCTTTGGGGAGGACATTCAAAAGACAAGGGGCCACAACCAAAAAGGCCCCATCTTTAGTCCCCGCCAGCCAGATCTGTTAGTCGCGGGGCCTGATATGATGAGCAGAGGGCTTTGGCAGGTTCATATGGGCAAATGCAGACCATCTAACAACCCAACTGTTAACATGTTACATATCTCTGAAGTGGACACTTTGCAATGCCAAGCTGTGCTAGCTTTTTCCACGACTGTGTGTTCCAATGCTGTTCTCACAAACCCCGTGAGGGACAGGAGATGAAGGGGAAGATGCATCTGATTTCTGCCTCATTCCTAAAAGCAGTCATTTGAGCTGGGGGGGGAGGAACATGATCAATTAAACATGTAACAAGGGGACAGAGATAACAGCAGACACGCAACGCAGGAAATCTTAAGTATCTTGGCTGGTTTCGCAGAGACTGAAATCCTAGCCAGGGCCCGCTGTGACGAGTCAAGGCTGATGGAATAAGGGAAGCAATTAGGAGCTCCGTTGAGATGCTTCTTCCGATTCTCGTTGGGATCCTTCTCGCTCATTCAGAGGGGAGGGCACTCCAACTTGGTACCACTGATAATGAGATCATCCCTCTCCATGCATTTTCATTGAGAAGGATGCTGTCCATGATCACAGGCACCTCGTGAGACTCTGCTAAGTGGTTCTTTGCTGCTTTTGCACTCCGCTTACTTCTCAGAGAGGCAGTTCCCTCGTCTTCCAATGGAGAGAGGAACACAGGAAGATAGGAAGCTGCCTCAGATCAGTCCGACCATAAGTCCCTTTAGCTTACAGTTGCCTACACTGCCAGGGATTGAACCTGGGACCTTCTGCAGGCAAAGCAGTTGCTCTGGCACTGAGCTTCAGCCCATTGACTCTTATAATCCCAATGACTCTTTGGCATTTTAGAGGTTTCTGCTGAGTCTGACCCTTGGTCAATCTAACTCAGTATTGTCTAGAGTGGCTGGTAGGTCTACAGCTCTCCAGGGTTTCTGATGGAGGACAGGGCTATCGATGGCTACTAGTCCGGTGCCTGTGGGCCATCTCCAGCCTCAGAGGCATGATGCCTCTCAATACCCGTGGCAGGGGAGCAACAGCAGGAGGGAGGGCGTGCTTTCGTCTCTTGCCTGTGGGCTCCGCAGAGGCATCTGGTGGGCCACTGTGGGAAACAGGATGCTGGACTAGATAGGCCTTGGGCCTGGTCCAGCAGGGCTGTTCTGTTGTTCTTATGCTGGGAGTCTTTCCCAGTCCTACCTGAAGATACCAGGGATGCAGCCTAGGACCTTCTGCAGGTGCTCCTCCACTGAGCAACAGCTCCTCCCCAACAAGGATGGGACAAACAGTCCCTCTGTGCTTTTAGCCTTCCAGCCAGTCTCCCTCCAGCCTGTCAGCCTGATTGCCTCTACAGCATCTGCTCATCCTCGTCCTCATCCTCAGCACCGGACAGCCCCCATCTTTGCATGCAATACAATGGAGATCAAAGTGCCATTGTGGAAGGATGCGGAGGCTTCTTCTACACTCATCCATTGACCAGCCTGGATACATTCGAGGTGCAAAAGGCCCTTTGAACTGCTATTTGCTGGGGTGGGCTGAGGTGGTGTGGAGGGAGTGGTGGGGATGGGAGCATTACAACTACAAGCTGTTCCAGCTAAGCTTCCCTAAACAGATAATCGGATTTGCATAATTGGCCACAGCTGGGACTTGAATAATTCAGAATCACAGCAGCCTGCGTGTTCGAGCCAAGGCGAGCCATTAACTGGGTCAACACGGAGTTCACTGTGCCAGCGTCATGGCCCAGGGCCCCGCCTGCCCCCCATCAGAGGAGGGCTCAGAAGGACAAAGAGGGCTGAATCCCTGATTCATGCCACAAAGCTGCTACTCTGCCTGAGACTTCCATGGAGGAGGAACCTCTGTTCCCGAGGAGATAGTTCTGCCCCCTCCTCTGATCCCGATTACTCCTTCTCACCCACACCCACACCCAAGAATGATCCTCCTCCACCCTCTCACCTGGAACCTTCTGCAAGCAAAGCAGATGCTCTTCCCCTGGACTATGGTCCTTGCCCAAGGATGAACCTGCCTCGGACCCTCGGTCCATCCAGCTCAATATTGTCTACTCTGACTGCTAACAGTTCTCCAGGGTTTCAGAAAGGGGTCTTTCCCAATCCTCCCTACAGACGCCAAAGCTACTCAAGAATCGGGTGCTTCTAAGGTAAGGCTGTTTCCAAAACCTTCCTCTGCCAGTTCCTCTGTGGATTTTGGAATTCTGAACAAACTGGCCTAGTTTCTGCAACTGAACTTATTGATCAGTTGTTCGTTCAATTTTTATACCACCTTTCATAATGAATCTCAAGGCAGTTTACACATTTAAAATACAATAAAATTTCATAAAAGTGACATCTAAAACCTTAACATCAGTGAAGCAGTAAAAATCATAAAACATTTTTTTAAAAAAAAAACACCATTAAAAAGAGAAACAAACACGAAAGCTGAGAGACCCATCAGGGTCTCTTTTTACCCAGACGGGGTAAAAGTCTGAACAAATAAAACAACTACAACAAATATTTATATACCACTTTTCAACAAAAGTTTCCAAAGCGGTTTATATAGAGAAATAATAATAAATATGATGAGGTCTTTAATTCTTAAAAATAAAACAAAAAACCACAGCCATATATGTCAAGGGTTAGAGAGCATTTCAGAGCCTGGGGGCTACAACAGAGGTCCTCAGTTGTTCCTTTATTTATTTTCAGATACATAAATCATGGTCCAATGCTGTCCGTTTGCATTTTTTCCAGGGTTTCCTACCTGAAACCTTGGAGAGACACTGCAAGTTGCCATAGACCAGTGATTCCCAACCTGGGTTACTCCAGATGTCACTGAACACAACTCCCAGCATCCCCAACTACAATTTATTGTGGCTGGGAATGCTGGGAATTGTAGTTCAGCAACATCTGGAAGAACCCAGGTTGGGAACCACTGATATAGACGCTACTGAGCTAGATGAACCAAGGGTCAGACAAAGCTGCTTCCTGTGCTCAAGTGTATTCTATCGGTTTCTGGCTCTCTTGATCTTTAGTTGCCACTTTCAGCATGTGACCTTTGACTGCCCTGAGCACGTGATTCACCTAGCAATGGTCAATGGTCACTTCCATTTCCCTGACAACATCGATACAATTTTATAGGGGTGTGTGTGTGTGTGAGAGAGAGAGAGAGAGAGACTTTTAAAAGCTTTTAAAACACCATTGCAGATTGCCGGCCAGAACAGCATAAACAAACTAACACACTGAAAGAATTGCAATGCTGTCACCTCTTCCCACCCCCCGCCCTTCTCCAGGGGTGTAGACCTTATCAAAGAATCACCATGGGCATTCGTCCCCAAGATGGTACCCACCATCCCAGCTAGCTCCTGTATTCCATGGGTAAGCCATGGATCTGCCGTGACCCTCAGCCCTGCTGAATTCAAGTCCAAGAAAATCTGACACTAATCCCGAAAGAGGAAGAGATGGCAAGGTGAAGCTGGGAAAAGCACAAGAAAGGATGCTGCATTCAGAATAGTACTATGAAGAATCCCTTTCTGCCTCCTTCTTATAGCCTCTGGCTGTCACTAGAACCCTCTCTATTAGAACAGCATTTCTTGCCAATCCACATTGACCCGGGAGTTTGTTGCTCAACATTGTGTGCTACCAGCCAGAAACCTTGTCACGGGGATTTCTTCCACATATTTTTCATCTGTTTGGCTTTTTTTTATCTCTGTAAAATCTCAGCTTCTTTGCTCATAGCCTAAGGCTGTTCACTAGGTGGAACAAAACTTCCTCTCCATCATTCATATATATATATATATATATATATATATATATATATATATATATATATATGGTGAGAGAGAGAGAGAGATGGAACCCTGTCCCCAAAGGGCTTACAATCAGAAACCAGCAACAGCCACTGGAGGGATGCTGTGCTGGGGATGGATAGGGCCAGCTGCTCCCCACCCTGCTAAATAGGAGAGAATCACCACTTTAAGAGAATCACCACTTTAAAAGGTATATCTTTGCTCAGTTAGCAAGGGTTAACTGCTAACTACTGCTGAGCTGCTCCTGAGAGTTTGGTCCCAAAGTCAACCAGGGTGATTCCAATACCAACTCTGCAACCAAGTCAGTCAGCTCAGTTAGGGATTCCGTTGGGCAGCTGAGTGAATGGTGCACCAACTGAAGTCCCAGTCTGCCCCTGGTCCCCAGACCTAAGTACACACATTTTATATATGCGGATTACCAGCCAGGGATTCTGGTAAGGGAGATATTATTCTTATGGACCACAGCCATGTATTAAATTGCCTTACCTAAACAGGATACATTCATATTCTTGTTAATGCTATCATTTTCTTCCCCAACACACAAAACCTGCACTGAATTCATTCAGATTTGCTTATGGGTAAATATGGATGTGTTGCATAGACACACAGGAATATAGGAAGCTGCCCCACATGAGTCCGACCCTTGGTCCGTCTAGCTCAGTATTGCCTGCACTGACTGGCAGTGGCTCTTCAAAGTTTCAGGCAAGAGTCTCGACCAGCCCTACCTGGAGATGCTGCTAGGCATTGAACCTGAGATCCTCTGCATGAAAAGCAGATGCTCTACTACTGAGCTCCGTACATATGCCATCCACCAGTTTCTAATTCAGACAGGCCATGCCCCCAAGGTGCTTTGATTCGCTGTGCAAAATCTTGGGAATGCAATAACATTCCAGGATGCTGCAGTGGCAGGATTGACTGCAGTGGCAGGATTGACTGCAGTGGCAGTCAGTTGTGTCCTCTTGGCCCAATTGCAGCCCCACTCCCTTCTTCTCTCCCTTCTTCTCTCCCTTCTTCTCTCCCTCCCTAACCCAAATTTTGAGTCGTCTCAGTCTCCAAGAAGGAAACTGCCCATGTTGTGGCTGAGCATCTCTAGCCAAGTGGAAATGCATCCTTCCAGATGTTTCATCCTCTTTAATATGGATCGGAGCGTCGGGAAATTAAAGCCTTCCAAATCGACAGAAGACAAAGCCATTGGCACGCTTGGTACTTAGTCATATTTCCAGGTCTACCTTTTGGGCTTGAAATCTGGAGAAAAATTATGCGGCATCTGCTTCTTGGAAACAGTCCCACTGCATCCCCTGTGCTAGAAATAGTTGCAAAAGGAAAGAGGGCCTGCGGTGCTGTTATCAACTACATTTGCAGATATTCTGTCTCAGTGCACACACGGGCAGTAGCAACCGCTCTGTGTCTGGCATGTGTTCATGCTCCAGTATACAACGATGTTCCAGTCCAGAGTATCGTATGTGCCGCACCCTCCACAGACAGCTCCTGGGAATTCAGGTGATGCTGTCCACTTCAATAAAGGCAGCAGTTGCAAGTGTGCATCCTTCCGCACAGACATGAGCGTTTTCTTCCTGCCCGCACAAACTAATGGAGGGAGGCTAACAAAAGGGCAATTCCAAGGGTAACGGAATCAGGCACGTCACCACTTTCTCCATGACTGTAGCCATAAAGTTTCACACTGATACTATATATACCCACTGGCAAGAGAACATCTCCTACTATAAAGCCATGTTTTTACACCCCCCCTGAATATTATATAGAGGGTTCAGAATGTACAACCCCTCTCGGTAATCGAATCAGAAACAGTGTCCCAACATTGTGATTCCATTACTGGTGTATTTTGCAGCTTTAGTACACTATAATATTAAAAATATGGCCTCCTACCTTGCTTCTAACTCGCACAGGATCAGAAAACGGGAGTCATCCTGCCTAAGTTCTGGTTCTGAGAACAAGCCTAATTAGTCAGGGAGCTGCACTTAAGGTCAACAGGAGCTGCCATTGGCTCCTGGACCTTACAAAGAAGAACAAAGTGGGAAGCCCTTAACACAGGCCTGCTCGACTTTGCCCCTCCCCAGCTGTTTTTAGACTATAACTCCCATAATCCCCAGGCACAGTGGCCAATAGCCAGGGATTATGAAAGCTGTAGGCCAACATCTGCAGGAGGACCAAAGTTGAGCAGCCCTGCCTTAACATGAGATTTTTTGACTATTCGATATATGCATGCACACACACACACAATCCCTTTCCCAACACTCCTCTCTCCCTCCTCCTCTGCCCCAGTCTGAAGACTAAGCTTGGCTCCCTTGTCATTGTCCACATAAGCATGGCAAGTTCACAGCCTTGAATACATTGTCCCTGGCTTCCTGCCTATTCATTTGACAAGGCCTGTCAGAAGAGGTTTCCATCTGTTGCCGAGGGCTGTGTAACGGGTTCATTATGGAAGTCAATGTGACAGGTGTGGAAAACAGGACAAGCACCTTTTTCTGAATCGCTGAACTTTGGCGACAAGAAATCAATCTTCTTCAGTGGGGTGGATTATCGCCACACAGGCCCAGAGTCCCCAGAGGAACAAGGGGGACCACAAAACTCTGAAAAGTTTGGGTCTTGTTGCAGTCGCCAGGCGTTCATCACTTACACAAGAGGATCACTGTGGTGCATGATGGAGTCCTCACACACCTCTGCCTGGTGTGCACACAGTACAAGCACAGTACCAGGTTCATTACCAGGAATTGGAACTGGGTAGTTCATTGGTAAAGCACTTGCCTTGAATGCAGAAGGTCCTTGGCAGCATCTCCAGGTAGGGCTGGGAAATACGCCTGCCTGAAACCCTGCAGAACTGCAGCCAATAGGGATGTGCAAATTGATTTGAATTCAAATCAATTTGACACGAATCTGGGTGATTCGAATCTGAATCAAATCACCCCTTAAAAGGGCAATTTGATTCAAATTTGAATCGAATTTTCAAAATGTGATTCAAATTCCATTCGAGAGCCATTGGGCACCTTTTCTGAACCATTCAGGCCCCCTGGTCGGTTTTTAAAGGTGCCAAAACAGGATTGAATCGATTCAGATCCCATTCAAATTCGAACAGAATTTTCAAACCAGACTCAGATTTGATTTGAATTCAAAACACATTTTCGGATTCGATTTGAATCCGAAATGACTCAAAACATTCATATTGTGCAAATCTCTAGCTGCCAGTCAATGTAGCCAGTACTGAACAAGATAGACCAATTATCTGAGTGAGTCAAATGCAGCTTCATATGTTCAACAGGATCATTCATAGCTCAATGGCACAGATAATGCTTTGCATGCTGAAGATCTCAGGTTCAATCCTTGGTTTCATTCGGTAGGGCTGTGAGGGAAAGAGAGCTGCTGTCAATCAGAGTGGATAAGTGGACTGGGCAAGGTGTGGACAAATAGTCTGACTGAATCAAAGGCAGCTCCATAACAGGACATGACATATCTCGTTGGAGAACACTTTGCATGCCAAAGGTCTCAGCTTCAATCCCTGGCAGAATCCCCAGGGAAGGCTGGGAAAGTAAGATCCCTGGTTGACAGCCTGGAGAACCACGGCCATTCGAAGTAGACCATATTGAACAAGGTGGACCAATGGTCTGACTCAATACCTATAAGGCAGCTTCATCTGGTCATATCCCCGTGGCATCTCAAGGAACATCATCTCAGATCTTGCATTCCTTCAGAAACGCAAGGAATTTCTGAAGGAGGGAACAGTCAGGGCAGGTAGGATGGGGAAATAGGCAATGCAAACGGACCTCTCATTTCCCATGGGGGCCAATGGAGGGGTCATCAAAGAACACAAGGGAGCTCTGTGTCCATCTTGAAATATTTATTCATTGTATGATGTTGCATTGTGTCTGGCTTTCAGCATCAATAAGAACACTGTAGGAATCTGTTTCTCTTCCTCTGCAAAACTTGGCATGCATGGAGGCAACATGCGATGCCATTATCAGGAATGGGAGGTGGAAGCACACCTCTCTCTCACTGATCAAGGAGTATACCTCCTTAGCCCAATATTGAGTTCCCTAACTGAGTAGGATATGGATTGTGACATGGAAGCCATAAAAGCCTGCCAGATTTTTGGATGAGGATTCAAGGTGACCAACCCACCATTTCCCCCACCCAAATTCTGCTTTCCCTTTTCCCCTGTATTATTTTGCCATAGGGGTATGCACGGAACCATTTTTGCTGTTCAGTTTGAGTTCAAACCGAATTCAAACCGAAACACCAGTCCACGATCTCGTTTGTTCAAAACGGCTGGCGGTTCGGTTCATGTGGTTCGAGGGGCTCTGCTTGTAAAGGGAATCCGCATGTCCAACCCCTGACTCCATTTCATTAGCCACCTCATGCCTCTGTAGCCTTCTGAAACCATTAGCAATGGGGACCCATCACAAGATAAAGGGCCCAGGCTGCCATTTCTCTGCCATTTAAGCTCTATGATCAAGGCAGATGTGACACAGCAACTCATTCTCACATGCAAGTGGACCAGAGTGAATTAAATGCAACCTCTGGAACACTTTTTAGCCTATTTCAGGGTTGCTCAGCTTCAGCCCTCCAGCAGACGTGGGCCTACAACTCCCATAGTCCCTGGCTATCGGCCACTGTGGCTGAGGATGATGGGATTTGTAGCCCAAAAGGGGTGAAGTTGAGCAGTGCTGCTCTAGGTCAGGGATTCTCAACGTTGGGTCCCCAGACGTTATTGGACTTCAGTTCCCATAATCCCTAACCAGAGGCCACTGGGGCTGGGGATTATGGGAGTTGAAGTCCAATAACATTTTGGGACTGATGTTATCCTGCTTTATCCCTGCTTTAGGTAATCCATGACTAGGAGGGAAGACAAGAACATGAGAACAGTCCTGCTGGACCAGGCGCAAGGCCCATCTAGTCCAGCATCCTGTTTCCCACAGTGGCCCACCAGATGCTTCTGAGAAGCCCACAGGCAAGAGATGAAGGCATGCCCTCTCTCCTCCTGTTGCTGCAGCTGGTATTCAGAGGCATCCTCTGAACCTGGAGGCAGCCTGGAACCATCAGGACTAGCAGCCATTGATAGACACATCCTTCATGTATTTCTCTAAGCCTCACTAAGCCCCATCCAAGCTGGTAGGCAGCATCACCACACCCCATGGCAGAGAATTCGATAGATTAATGATGCATTGTGTGAAAAAGTACATCCTTTTATCAGTCCTGAATATCCTGGCAATCAGTTTCACGAGACGACTCTGGGGGGAAATAACCAAGTAGGAACAACATGCCACATGCTCACATAAGAGTCCCTGGATAATTATGCTGGAGAATTCCCAAGGAGGCCTTCAGATCCACCAGTGAGTTAAATATCAGCCCAAAATACAACCCGGCAGGAAGCTCCACATTTCAATAATGTCATTGCCGTATGCTGGACCGCCCTCCGATTGTTTATAGCTAAAATTGACACGTTTTATTGGGTCTAAGTAGCATCATAAAAACAAGAAAAGCAGCCCTGACATTTCTTCTTTCTCCCCCTGCTGTCTCCGCTTCCGACGCCTTGACCTTCTACGCTCTACAGTCACTCCACATTTCAAAAGCAAGGGCAGCTAAGGAAAAGTTTGCTCCCAAAGTGAGAGGCATCTTGAAATGTTATTAAGGATGGCCATAAAGAGCAATTACGGCCACAAAGGATGGGTCATTCCAAAAGAATGGATGGCAAATCTCTCCATTCCGAGCAGTGGTTTCCAACCTGGGTTCCTCCAGAAGTTGCTGAACTACAACTCCCAGCATCCCCACCTATATTACTGTGGCCAAGAATGCTGGGAGCTGTAGTTCAGCAACATCTGGAGGAAACCAGGATGGGAACCATTGATTTAGAGAAAGAGGCCAACCAGAGGTGGCCTCCACTGAGTTCTCTTCTAACAGCATTAACCTCATGGTCAACATTTCTTATCAACAATCTATCTCAGAACCAGAACCATTTGTAAATGTTGTTATTCAATATTAGTGAATGTATCAATCTACCTCCTAACTAACTAGACAGTCCATCCAGGTCAGCGTTGTCTGCATCACCTGGCAGTGACCCTTCAGGATTTCAGAGAGAGATTGCCCCCAGCCCTACCTGGAGGTGCCAGGGGTTGAACTTGGGACATTCTGCATACCATAGAGTTATGGTCCTCCTTCATAGATGAAGCTGGCTTCTACAGAGTCAGACCCTTGCTCCCTCTAGCTCAGCAGCAATCCAAGGTTTCAGAAAAGAAGCTTCCCCAGCCCAACCAGGAGGTACCAGGGATCGAACTTGGGACGTTTTGCATGCAAAGGTCTACCATGGAGCCACACTCCCTACTCTAGATTTTAGAGGCTTCTATGGATGAGTTGGTCCTCAACATGGAGGTGGAGGTATTTCACTGAGGGGTGTGGTCTTCCACTCCAGTGGGTGGGGCTTCATGGGCCATAAGATTAAGCCCAAATCTACCTTATGTTTTGGCTATATAGGAAGCCAGCAAGTTACTGCATTCCATCCCCGAGAAAACAGTGGATGATTTAACTACATATTAAAATTTTCAGAGCCAGGAACAATCTGTAAAGTTTTGGGAGTTCTCTCTTTCTTATCTTTATAAATATGATGAGTACTTATGTTCTGCTTTTCAACAAAAGTTCCCAAAGTGGTTTACATAGATATTAATTAATTAATTAATTAATTAATTAAATGTCTCCCTGTCCCCAAAGGGCTCCCAATCTAAAAAGAAAAAGGAAATGTAAGATATATAACCAGGAACAGCCACTGGAGGGATAGGCCGAGGTGCACCTAGGTGATTTTGCAGCTTGGACCTAAAGGTCTTTGGAGGCCCCCCTCCCCTGCAAATTAAGCATCATCATATTCTGCCGGGCAACCACACCAACTGGGACAGACTAAAGAGGCCTTGGGGGGCCCAGGGGCTGTAGAGGGCCTGGACTTCAGCCCCAAAGTCCAAGGATAAGAGCACCTCTGAACATAGTCACATAGGAAGCTGCCATATACCTAGTCAGACCACTGGTCCAGCTAGCTCAGCATTGTCTACCCAGACAGGCAGTGGCTTCTCCAAGGTTGCAGGCAGGAGTCTCTCTCTCAGCCCTCTCTTGGAGGTGCTGCCAGGGAGGGAACGTGGAACCTAGATGCTCTTCCCAGAGCGGCCCCATCCCCTAAAGGGGAATGTCTTACAGTGCTCACACATCAAGTCTCCCATTCATATGTAACCAGGGTGGACCCTGCTTAGCAAAGGGAACAAGTCATGCTTGCTACCCCAAGACCAGCTGTGCTGGGGATGGATAGGGCCAGTTGCTCTCTCCCTGCTAAATAAAAAGAATCACCACTTTTAAAAGGTCGCTCTTTACTCAGTTATCAGGGGACCTCAACACATGCAAAAAAACCCCAACAACACAATCTATCCTTGACACACGAAAAACAAACCTGTTATGAATCATGACAGTTCACCATCCTTCAGTAGCTCCTAGATGCCCATGAAAAGATGTCCTAGGCTAGCCTAATGGCTCGAGAAACAATCCAGGAAGCTCCCTTTGAAGCAACCGGTTAATTTTCTCTCCTTTTCCTTCTCTCCATTTTGAAAATATTTATGCTCTCTGCTGAGAGATGGTGATAAATACGTGGAGGTTTCATTATTAGAGAGACACTTGCAGCATCATGGAGTTACGGCGTGTAATACAGAATTCATGAGCTGCAGGCGGCCTCCTGCATTAAAGCACTCAGGGTAGGGTCACTTTCGCAGAGCCCGTACATTTGCATGCTAACCAGGCGGCTATCAGAGAGGCTGCGTATTAGCGTAACCACCCAAGCTTTAAAAAGGGCCCCAAGGCAGAATCCACACATTTGTGTTTGGCGCTGTGAAGTTACCACCTGCAGACATTGGCTCCTTTTCTTCCGGGAAGATTTTTTTTCCCTGAAGGAACCCCCAGGGATTTTATTTTATTATATTTTTGAAATATTTATACCCCGCCCATCCAGTATACTACTGCTCGGGGCGGCTCACAACATCAATAAAATAGATACAATGTGAAATAAAAGATGAATAAAGTGGAACAAGGTGAAAGACCAAGTTAAAACCACATTTAAGATTTTTTTTTAAAGGTTTCAAATTAAAAGTTATTGATAAAAAGCTAAAAACTGGGAGCTATAAAAATTAAGAACCTACCAGATATAAGCAGCAGATAGAACATTTTAAAGCCTCTTTTAAAAGATGTGTTTTAATTGGTTAAAAAAAAACACTGAGGGAGGGAGAATGGCAAACCTCTTTGGGGAGGGTATTCCTAAACCAAGGGGCCATAACCAAAAAGGCTCTGTCTAGTCTCCACCAACCAGATGAGCTTACCCTCACTGGGAAATCTGGTCTCAGAGGGGCTGGGGGACTTCACAAATAGAGGTGCATTGCTCTTAGGGGGTGATTTATTTACAAGGTAGCTCTCCCTCATTCAAAGCCTTCCAGAAATTAATCTTGGCCCTTTTATGGCTTAAGGCGGTTGAGCTACATGAGCTTCCTCTCTTCCTTTCCCCCTCTCTACCCATCCCACCCAGTTAAGATCTGTTCATCCCCTTGATGACTGGTTTGTCCTCCCCTCAACATCTCTCCTTGGTTGCGCCTTGGAAGGCAGTGTGGTGTAGTGGTTAGAGCACTGGACTAGGACCAGGGAGACCTAGGTTCACAGCCTTGTCCAGCCATGAAATGCACTGAGCACCTCTGGGCCAGTCACTGATCTCTCAGCCTAACCTACCTCACAGGGTTGTTGTGAGGAGAAACATAACCATGGACACTACTCCTTCTCCACCCTTCTTCTCCACTCCTTGGAGGAAGGGCAAGAAATAAATGCTAAAATTAAATAAAATAAAGTTCCAGCAAGGTGGAAGGCAGAAGGGAAATTGTCCTGATCCCTGCCCTGCTCATGCTAACAAGTCAAAACAAGAACTGTGTTGTGATTTCTTTGAGCCTAGGAGGTTTAACATTCACTCCTCCATTTTGCCCTGAGCCACTAAGTTGATATTCCCTGGTCCCTTTTCGCCCAGGTCCTGCCCAACACCATCAGTGATGGTGCCCTTGGCACTGTATCCAATGGGCATTTTTTAATGACTAGGATTGCCACCAAAGAAAGAATAAACGGCTGGGATCCAGACTAAATTATCCCTGATCAGTCCTGTTGAAATGGAGTCATCCTTAAGAGTAACACCTGAGAGTAACAACTTATTAAAGCAACCTAGTCTGGATGTCAACTTGGACGGCCACCAGCATTTTGCAAACCACCTTCATGAACAATTGGATTTAGGAGGCTACGTGGCTTTTCCTGCTGTGGATGACTTGGGATTTCTCATCAGCATCATGATCATGCTTTCATGATCGGCATAGTTTTGGGCCAATGGTTATTTTCAGAGTTGTCTGTGGTGCCTCCCATAGGGTGCTGAATCACGGGATGTGAGTCCTCTGGGAAGGCCATATTTTTGTTCTTCCCTGGTACACAAATGGAACTCGAGTAGTGATGGATCTTAATGAAGACTGCCACCAATCGCATATCAACAGTGTTACATCATCTCCAAAACAGGACTGTCTATATGCCATCTGTTGGTTTCCTTCCGTGCTCCACACCAGACAGTTAGCTCTTGAATTAATGGAGGAGACAACCTCTGTTGATCTTCTTAATCTGTTTGAGTAATGAATGTCCAGTTATCCTACCTGATCCTCAAGTGCTGAGATAATGTACAGAAAACTATCATTTCCTCCACCACAAATTGTCCTTTCCTCCTCACAAATTGCTGCACAGTAGTCGTCTGGCTTCCCGCAACCATCTTGCTGAAGGGATTTTGTATCCTTTTGTTCCTCCCCTTTCTAATGAGAAGTTCCCCACCATCTCTCCCCCATTGTATTCAAATATTGTAAATAATTGATCTCCAAGATTAAAGACAGCTGGTGGACGGGCGGCTGAAGTTGGTTCTTCATAAGTCCAAAATAAATCGAAGCCTGCTAAGAGGACCCAGCGTGAAACTGCTTTCACGGGGCCACTAAACCATCAATGCGGATTGGACATTTGTTTGAATTCATTGTTTGCATTTGTTATCATTTCCCCAGGAAAACTAATTAAGGAACTAATTGATTGTTTTGTTGTGCTACTAATTAACTCCATATGGTGTACTTCTCCATGGAGATACAGTCAGAGTTATTGAAACTTTAGTGATTTAATGTGTCAGTGCTGTGGGTTAGGGGACAAGCTAATAATCCTTCGGGGGACACAATCATTATGGGGGTGATATTTAAAGAAAACATTCCTTTTCTCTTTGCAATGGTTAGAATCATTCCATATAGTCAGCACTCTCAATATGTGCTTCAAAAATTGCCTCGATTTATTTATTTATTACATTTATACCCTGCTCTTCCTCCAAGGAGCCCAGAGTGGTGTACATGGTTATGTTTGTCCTCACAACAACCCTGTGAGGTAGGTTAGGCAGAGAGACATGCGACTGGCCCAGAGTCTCCCAGTGAGTTTCATGGCTGAAGGGGGATTTGAACTCAGGTCTCCCCGGCCCTAGTCCAACACTCTAACCACTGCACTACACTGACCCTCTGGATTTCTCTCTGGATTTTGGAGCTACAAATTACTTGATCTGCTCTCCAAAGAAGAACTGTTACATTAGAAATATTCCATTTGTTTGTTTGTTTGTTTATATGATGAACACGATGAATATTACAGATATTTATATACCGCTCTTTAACCTAAGTTCCCAAAGCTTTTTTCATAGATATAAAATAATTAATTAAATTAAATGGCTCCCTGTCCCCAAATGGCTCACAATCTAAGAAAGAAACATGGGACAGACCCCAGAAACAGCCACTGGAGGGATGCTGTTCTGGGGATGGATAGGGCCAGTTGCTCTCCCCCTGGTCAGTAAAGAGAATCACCACTTTTAAAAGGTGCCTCTTTGCTCAGTGAGCAGTTATTTATTTATTATATTGATATCCCGCCTGACATGTGTATCTCTAGGCGGTGCACGCAATTTAAAACAGCAAATATAAAACAGAGGACATACAATCAAAACATTTTCACAGAACGAAAAAATTAAAAACAATTTCGTAAGATAAAAACAATTAAACAGTTTCAAATTAATTTCACTTAAAAACCTTAGAAAACAGGTGAGAGTCTTCCTAAAAGCAATCAGAGACAGAGATGCTCTTATTTTGACAGGGAGTATATTCCAAAGCCCCGGGGCAGCCACAGAGAAGGCCCAGTCCTGAGTCGCCACCAAATGAACCGGTGGTAACTGTAACCGGACCTCTCCAAATGATCTTAATAGGCGGCAAGGTTCGTGGCAAAGAAGGCACTCTCTTAAGTAACCTGGACCCAAGCCATTGAGGAATTTATAGGTAACAACCAGCACTTGTATTTCACTCAAAAACATATCAGCAACCAGTGCAATTCCTTTAAAATCGGTTTTTATATTGTCCCTTCAGGTTGTCCCAGAGACCAATCCGGCTTCCGCATTCTGTACCAATTGTAGTTTCCAGACTACATACAAAGGCAGCCCCATGTAGAGTGCATTACAGTAGTCAAGCCCGGAGGTTACCAGCATAAACACCACTGTTTTTTAGATCATTTAAATCAGAAATGGGAGTAGCTGATGTATCAGCTGAAGCTGATAAAAAGCGCTCCTGGCCACTGCCTCAACCGGAGGAACCGGAGAGAGTTTGGGATCCAGGAGCACTCCCAAGCTACGTTCCTGATCTTTCAAGGGGAGTTTAACCCCTTCCAGAACAGGCAAATCTAAACCATCTCTCGGGTCCCAACCCCTCACAATCGGTAAGTAAAGTAAAGTGTGCCGCCGAGTCGGTGTCAACTCCGAGTCGCCTAGTCGGTGTCGACTCCTGGTGACCACAAAACCCGGTGGTTGTCTTTGGTAGAATACAGGAGGGGTTGACCATTGCCATCTCCCTCACCATGTGAGATGATGCCTTCCAGCATCTTCCTAGATCGCTGCTGCCCAATAGAGGTGTTTCCCATAATCAGGGAATCAGTAGTACCTCCGTCTTATTAGGATCCCACTTCCGTTTGTTATCCCCCTCACTAAGCATTTTGGACACACACACCCCAAAGGGACAAAATGTTGGTTTACTATAGATCAGTAGACAGTGAACCGTCTCTGGCCAATAGAGGCAGTTAGAACATATGAGATGCTGTGATGCGACATGCTGCACCTTTTGAATTTCTGCCTGGTGAGTGGCTGCTTAAGGCCCAGAGCCCCTGTTATGCAGAGAGCTATCGTTTCGCTGTGTACAAAAGCACTGACCTATTTTAGAGTCGCCAAGACAGATGACTGCCACTCGTCTCTCTGCTCCCCCCCCTCCCACCACCGGTCTCCTTTGTTTCCAACCTTCGGATGACTGATTTAATGCAACTGTGATATTATCTGAAGGACCCCGGATGGCCACTAAAGCCACAATCAGTGCCCCCCTCCCCTTTTCCAACAAGAGGCGGTATTAACCTGTCAATTTGCCCACTTCTGTCATTTAGAACAATTTGGGGTGAATTACAGGCAATAGAAAATCACTTTAGGTGTTCATTAGCCAGGAGGCAGAAATGATGATAAATGTTACCGGGAGAGAATCTTTTTTTTTTTGAAAAAGAGAGATTTAAGCACATGTTAGGAGCTAAAATCTACACCAGCCTGACTGATTAAAGCTGGCTAGGGCAAAGTCTATACCCTGGAACCAGGACAGGCCCACGGCACACACACACACCCCACACACATACTCCAAATAGTGTGGAATCCTGCCTTCAACTTGAGCTGCCCAGGCTGCTTGTTCACGAAGTCAAGTTACTTGTCTGCGTGGATGACCCAGCTGGTTTGAGGATACAGTGGGAGAGAGTTCCCCAGCTTATTATGGGGGCTCAAGTCTTAACCCTTCAGAGATTAAAAACTGCTGTCAATTTGGAAATCCAGTCCGAGACCATTTCTCTTTGAAAATGAACGCAGAAGTTGGCCATCCATCTTCAAGACAGCAGGTGCAGCTTATGGGACTCGCTGTTTCTTGGGGGCTGGGGTGCAATGAGCAAAGAAAGCTGTGCATTTGGGGGCACAGAATGCGCAGGCCCTTTGGGGAACAGAGTGCAGGATTGCATCTGATATTCTTACACCACTGGGGGCTGTACTTCAGGGGTGGAATGCTGATGACACCCAAATCTATTTCTCCATGTCAGCATCATCACAAGAGGGCATAACCTCCCTAAATGCCTGCCTGGAGGTGGTAATGGGCTGGATGAGGGATAACAAACTGAGACTGAATCCAGATAAGACAGAGGTACTCATTGATTTTTAGTTAACGGGTGAAGGCGGGGGAGAATAATCAGCAATGCTAAATTCTGGCACTATTTATGCACCCCCCTGAGAACTGGTGACCTAGGTGACTGCCTGGGTCTGCCTAGTGGACAGGCAGCCCTACCTGGAAGGCAGTTTCCCCCTCTGCTCCCCACACAAACAGACTAGGAACTCTCTCCCACTATATCCTTTCATTATATCCTCAAACCCAGATTGCTTACAAAACCAGATATCCTTGGACAACTGCAGCCTCTGGTGTAGGAACATTCAAGGGATGGATGGATCAACTCACTTTTGATGGAGGGATGTTTTTTTCTTCTTCAAAACATGGCACACATTGCCTTCCTGCATGATGATAATAAAAATAATAATAATAAAAGTTCAGGGCAAGCCACAATCCAAACCTACATAAAGTAAGTCAATAAAACAGCAGAACATTTAGCAAACCTAAAAAGACAGCAATAAAAACCAAGCCGAAGGATACAAGACCCCAAGGAGAGAGTCAACAATTTGCATAAGGGCAATTAAAAGCCTGGTGAAACAGAAATGTCTTTACTGGATGCCGAAAATTAAATAAAAATGTGATGTGGGGAGGTCTCGCTGGTTGGCCTTGAGCTAGACAATCGTTTTCTGTCTCCGTTTTTCCTGTCCATGATACTCACTACTGATTTTTCCATCCCTGGCTCCATTCTATTGCTGTTTTTCGTACTGTGGTAGAGGGTGGAAACAAGTCATTTTGGCTTTTGCACAGCACCTAATACATCGGAAGCTGCCTTATACTGAGTCAGACCCTTGGTCCACTCAACGCAATTTTGTCTGCACTGACCGGCAGCAGCTCTCCAAGGTTTCTGGTGGGAGTCTTTTCCCAGCCCTACCTGGAGATGCTGCCAGGGATTGAACCTGGGACCTTCTGCATGCACATATAAGAGTTGTATGAGAGCTGTATGTGTATGCCCTACCCCTGAGAAATGGCCCCATTCCCTAGGGGGTATAAACTAATAAGAATATGACAAATATTTATATACCACTTTCCAACAAAAGTTCTCATGTAGATATAAATAAATAAAATGGCTCCCTGTCCCCAAAGGGATTGCAATCTAAAAAAGAAAATAAGATAGACCCAAGCAACAGCAGCCACTGGAGGGATGTTGTGCTGGGGATGGATAGGGCCAATTGCTCTCCCCCTGCTCAATAAAGAGATCACCACTTTTAAAAGGTGCCTCTTTGCCCAGTTTGATTGTTTGTTTGTTTGTTTGCTTATTCATTCAATTTCTATACCGCCCTTCCAAAAATGGCTCAGGGTCTTTGCACAAGAAATAATACATAAATAAGATGGATCTCTGTCCCCAAAGGGCTCACAGTCGAAAAAGAAACAAAAGATAGACACCAGCAACAGTCACTGGAGGTACTGTGCTGGGGTTGGATAGGGCCAGTTACTCTCCCCCTGCTAAATAAAAGAGAATCACCACGTTAAAGGGTGCCTCTTTGACAAGTTAGCAGGGGTTATGCTAATTTGTTAAAGGTAAAGTTGTGCCATTAAGTCGGTTTTGGCTCCTGGCATCCACAGAGCCCTGTGGTTGTCTTTGGTAGAATACAGGAGGGGTTTACCATTGCCTCGTCCTGCGCACTATGAGATGTGCTTTTCAGCATCTTCCTATATTGCTGCTGCCCAATATAGGTGTTTCCCACCTATAGTCTGGGAAAGACTATAGTCTGGGAAAGACCAGTGGGGATTCGAACCGGCAAACTCTGGCTTGCTAGTCAAGTCATTTCCCCACTGCGCCAGTGAGCAGGGGAATATCCTCCAGCAGAGAGTTCTTGGATGTAATCACCCATCCAAATGCAAACCAAGGGCAAACATGCTTAGCAAAGGGGACAATTCATGCTTGCTACTACAAGGCCAGCTCACTCCAATATTCATAGCAGGGTCAAATCAATTTGGGGTAAGGGTTTTTGCTCCAATTTTCAAATTCTATTGGGAAGGGTGGGGGACCCAGTGTTTTAAAATGGATTAGATTGGAAATGCATGCAAATGAAAATTCCATCTTCACTCTAATTCAGATAGATGCCAGTTGGCTGGAAACCATCTCTGACCCATGTGGATACCACCTTAACTAATAATTACTCCATAGCAGGACTGAGAAATCTGCTATTAACCTGAGGGCAAAGGGCATTTTGTTAATCAGCCAGAGTTCATTTTCTCTCTATATATGTTTTTTTGAAAAAAACAGGAGCACAAGAAAGGAATGCTACAGATGATTGCTGGGCTTATCACAAGGTTGATAGGAAGCTGCCAGACCTGATATGTCTACTAGAATGAGAACAGCAAGGAAAGTCCAGTTCAATGGAAGGGGTTGGAGGTCGCAATCCATCTAAGCAGTACTTTGCCGTGATTGAATTTTCTGTGCTAGGAGTGATCCAATCTTTTCAGCGCTGCATGCCAGGGTGAAGAGTTGCAACTTTCCGCCCAAAATAGAACCTTACTTGGGTCAAACGTGTGGGGTTCTGCTGGCGCAGAACTAACCCTCTGATGTACTGGGGTCGAGTGCACTATCATGCAGGCCGCACTCTGTGTTCTGGGGTGGGGGTGGGTGGGGGTGTTTCACCTTGATACTACAGAGCCCAAGATGCAGTGTGACTCTGAGAGAACCATGCACAGAGAGGTGAACTAATGCCTATGAGCGATGTTCATGATGCAGTGCACCTCTGAACATCATTCACACCCATTGTTGAGCTTCATTCATAACCTCGCATCCACAAAAATAGCCCTGGTTCTTTGCTGTCACGCCAGATACACGTGGAGGGGAGCAAGAAGTATGCCTACTCCTTCTAGCCTTTGATCATCTGTGTCCTAGAAGAACATAGGAACTTCGGAAACTCCTATGCACCGTTGGTCCTTCTAGCTCAGTCCTGTCTACCCAGACTGGCAGCAGCCTTTCCAAGGTTGCAGGCAGAAGTCTCTCTCCTCCCTTTCTTGGAGATGCTGCCAGGGAAGGAACCTTCTGCATGCAGATGCTCTAGCACTGAACTATAGCCCCATCCCCTAAGGGGAATATCTTACAGTGCTCACACATAGTCTCTCTTTCAAATGCAAACCAGGGCAGACCCTGCTTAGCAAATGGGACAATTCATGCTTGCTACCACAAGACCCTCTAATGGTGCAGCAGGGAAGTAACTTGACTAGCAAGCCAGATTTGCCAGATCGAATCCCCGCTGGTGTGTTTCCCAGACTATGGGAAACACCTATATCGGGCAGCAGTGATATAGGAAGATGCTGAAAGGTATCATCTTCATACTGCGCGGAAGGAGGCAATGGTCAACCCCTCCTGTATTCCACCAAAGATGACCACATGGCTCTGTGGTTGTCAGGAGTCGACACCGACTCGACGGCACAACTTCACCTTTACCACAAGGCCAGCCCTCCTCCGCAGACCAGCTCTCCCAATAGAAGGGTGACCATTGCTTCAGTTACACATGGGTCCTGAGCAGTCTTCCCTGTAAAGGGGGACTCCCAGATGTTGTGGACTACAACTCCCAACATCCCAAGCTGCAATGGGCTTTGGCTGGGGGCTGTAGGAGTCGTCATTATCCTTGCTATGGCTGTTTTTAACGTTTTGGACTGTTTCGTGTTTTAATTCCTGTTATGTCTGTGGTCATGTAAACCACTCAGAGATGTGTATTTGGGCAGCATCAAATATACCAACTAACTAACAAACAGACAGACAGACAGACAAATAAAGAAATAACTACATCTCCCTTGGGTTTCCATGTCCCCCAGAATTTAGGGTAGCCCCCAAATTTCGCCTCCTCCACCTGGCTGCTCAATTCCACCCGGATTTACACAGATTTCAAATGCACTGCCCAGATTTTACTCTGGATCCGATCACACGGGAGGGCAGAGAAGGAGGGGAAAGGATGAAAATCTGTCCAATAAATAAATAAATAAATAAATAAATAAATAAATAAATAAAATGCAAATTAGTTGCTGCATAATTTGCATAATATGCAAATTAGGCCACCCAGATTTGGGGGGATGAGTATGGCAACCCTACACCATCCCTAGCTGCCCAGAGATATGAAGCTGGGGTGGTATACAACGATACTAACCAACCAACCAACCAGCTAGCTAACTAATGAATGACTACACCTCCCACCAACCCCAGCTGCAATGGCCTTTGTCTGGGGGATGATGGGATTTGTAGTCACCAACATCTGGGAATCCCTGTTACAGGGAACGGTGGCCATGCAGCCGCAGTTGCATGGTGCCTTGGATCAGGGTTGTTTATTATCTTTCTCCATGCTTCTTTGAAGGCAGTTTATAAATAGTCCTTCAGTATCTTCTTCCGAAGGATTTTAAAATTTTGGCCAGCATGGGTTGTGCACAGAAAATATAGGTCAAGGATAGGAAACGCAGTCAGCACTGGTTTCTGCCCTGTGTGCATATTTGAGCATGAAATTCGGGAGATTTTATAACACAGGGATATACCGCAGTATCTTGGGATTCTACTCCTGCTTCCCTCCTCTATTGAAATTCTCTCCCTCTCCCCTCATCTTCTCTTGGCATTACCGGATTATTGAGCCTCATATTCATCTGTCTCTAAAAAGATTAAACTGTCCTCTGGAAAAGGCCACCGCGCCCCTGAGGAGGAAGCAAAGATCCTGTTTTTGCATGCTTTCCCCCCACCTTCATCGAAGGAATACATTCTGGAGGATCTCTCGCAGGTGGATAAGTGTCCTGGAGTTCTGCAGGAGCTAGGGAAGGGGGTTTGAGCAGGAGACCATGGCCGTTTCCTCCGAGGACCCCTGCCAAGCGGCAGAGCACATTTTATTGGGCTGCATGGTATGCTGGTTGGCAGATCAGTTAAATCAATCAACTTAAACATCTTCTGATTAATTGGGCAAAATAGTTTTCCCAAAAATATTGGTTGTTTCTACAAGTGCTTATAAATGCAGCAGATGGAAGGCACCGTCTTTGAAGAGTTTGTGAGAAAAGGGAAGGCCTCTTCTTTTTATAAGGCAGTGCCATATGTGCAAAGAAGAATCCATAGCTCAATGGAAGAGCATCTGCTTTGCATGCAGAAGTCCCTGGCAGCATCTCCAGGTAGGGCTGAGAGAGACTCCTGCCTGAAACCTTGGAGATCTGCTACCAGTCAGTGTAGATAGTACTGAATTAGATGGACCAAGGGTTTGACTCAGTATAAGGCAGCTTCCTATGTTCCTATGAGAGGGTCTCTTCTGGGTCTGGATGGGTCCTCTTGATAAGTGGTTTTTTTGTTTTTGTTTTTTTTAAGTACAAGACAAATTTAAAAGTCAATGTAGACTACATTGATCTGGGTGGACCAATGGCCCAAATTGGCATAATGCAGCTTCCCGTATGAAAAAGGACCCGTAGCTCAGTGGTAGACCACATGTCTACCTGAACCATTTTTGGAAGGGCGGTATATAAATCAATAATAAATAAATGTCTTGCCTGCAGAAGACCCTAGGTTCAGTTCCTAGCTCTTCCTGGTAGGACTAGGAAATATCCCTCTGATATCCTGGAGAGTTGCTGCCAGTCATTGCTGACAATACTGGATTACTACAAGTATTGTCATCAATGGCTGGCAGCAACTCTCCAAGATATCAGGGAGGGACGTCCCGTTCTCTTGTTGGCAACACTGGACAGACCAATGATCTCAGTACAAGGCAGATCTATATGTTAATTCTTAGGATCTTGATACAACATTACATACCGTTGCATCAACATAGCATCTTTGAAATGGTGCGTGTGTGTGAGTGTGTGAGAGTGTGTGTGAGAATGAATACAGGCATAATGATAATACGGATAATATAAGCATAGATGAACTACAGTTGTGGAGATGCAAAATGGGACTGCAGAGAATTTCTTGTTCTAAAAACAAGACCAAGCAGATAGGAACTTCAACATTTAGGGAGAAATTCAGTTGTGGGAAATTTTTGCAAGCACCTTTATTTGTGAATGCTGCCTGCATAGAAGGATTCTTGGGAATGGGGATGAGGCAGGCAAAGAAACACAAAGGCCTCGATTCAAATCGCTCCCATCCCGAGCTCATGTGGGTTACGGTTACTAGTGTGATTGTTTGAGCTCACTTCAAGATGCTTAATGGCCCATGATGAATTTGAGATTCCCACCTTGACCTGGCTTCACACAATCACGCCAATGCTGGTAACCCACATTAAACCTAGATTCAAGCAACTGTGTGAACGAGGCCACTGGAACTGAAAGCTGCGCCGTTGGTCACCTGCTCTGAGTCTTCAGGATAGAGCAAGTTATAAATTGAGCCGCAATTCATTGCAGCTGGGGCTGATGGGAGTTGTAGTACAAGAACAGCTGGAGGGCCCAGTTTGCTTGCCCCCAATCTAAACTGACCACTGAACAAATAAATCATCAGATCAGATCTATTCTGTTTCTATCTCCTTTTATTTTTTGCCACACTTCTCAACCTGTACCCAATTTTGGCTGAAAGCCCCCATCAGCGGGTTGCCATTGTGACTTATTGCAAAGTCATAACTGTAAATATTACAGCCGTATGGATTTTCCATCGCCCAACAGCATGCTGCTATTAATATCAAATGCAATAAGATATTTTGTCTTTTGACAATCGCAGGCAGAAATTGGGGAGGGAAAACCTCTCCCTGGCACTCTCCGGGTTATTTGTTTGCGACTTCCCACCAGGTGAGAGATTAGCATGGAGGGAGGGAAGGAAAGTCATAATAAATAATGAAGCTAATGAAGTTCTTCCCTTTTGCTCCTTGCAGAATGTTTGGGAGGCTTGCGCTCTGCCTCATGCTGGCTGGCGGAGCAGAATTGCTCATTGCAGATTACTTTGGAGTGCAAATGTAGGTTGTTTGGCTTAATTTCCCAAAGTTAATTTGAGAGCCTAGCTCTGTGGATCAGCATGCTACGACCTCTGAAAGATCCCCCATTTGTAAGTGCATGGGGGACACCTCTTGGGTAGATTCTAAAGCGACATGTTATATGCGATGAATACGAATACGATGAATATTTATTTACCGTTTTTCAACAAAAGTTCCCAAAGCGGTTGACATAGATATCAATAAATCAATAAAATGGCTCCCTGTCTTCAAAGGGCTCACAATCTTTATTTTTTTTAATTAAAAAAAAAAACTAAGATAGACAGCAGCCACTGGAGGGATGCTGTGCTGGGGATGGATAGGGCCAGCTGCTCTCCCCCTGCTCAATAAAGCGAATCACCACTTCCGAAGGTGCCTCTTGGCTCAGTTAGCAGGGGTTAGGGACATAGGGAGGATATCCACACAATTTAAAAAAAAACAGGATTGGGAGCTGTGCGTGCTCCCAATTTTCCTGGTTAGCTTTTCCTCCTACCTTGCTTCCTTGGGATTTTCCTCTCCCAAGTCTGCCTTGTGTGTAGACCTCTCCTAATGTTCCTCTCCTCATGGCACAGAAGGCTCCCGAATAAGGGTAGGCAGCTTCTTTGACCCTGATGCCAATTCTGAGAACAGCCCAGAGATCCTGTCACCTCCAGAGGCGAGATCCCGTCACCTCCGGTTTCCCGACCTGCATGTCCGAATGCGGACAACCAGAGTTTGTGGCAGAAAGGGACCCACGGTTTCCCTCCCCAAACTCCAATCTGAACCTAGGGTTCAAAGTTGAGTTTCGCTGCCACACAAACTCCATTTCTGGGGTGCCAATGTTACATCCAAATGCTGGCACCGCAGTTTTGGCCCCATGGAACCAGAGTTAAGGGAAGAAGCTCCCCTCTCACTCCAGCTGCCAATGGCTGCCAGGATTATCCTATATTAAAGAAGGAAGCCCCAGCAGCCAGGTCCCCCTCCCCTCTGCCATCAGCGTGACTGCAGTTCCTCCGGCTTTGGAAAGTTGCTGCCAGTCAGTGTAGACAATGCTGAACCAGATGGACCAAGGGTCTGACTCAGTATAAAGCCACTTCCTATGTTCCTAGAAAATAAATCTGAACAAGGACTCCTATATTAATTAAACGAAATCTGAACAAGGATTCTTTGTTGTAAACCGGCCAGAGATGTGAGTTTGGGGCGGTATAAAAAAAAAAGTCAGATAGATAGATAGATAGATAGATAGATAGATAGATAGATAGATAGATAGATGAGAAACGAGAAGCACTGCAGAGGACAGGCCTCTTGCCTCTTCTGAGAGCAACGAATCAATTTGCGGGTAGAAATGTACGCTAATATCAGCATTGACTGAAGCGCATGTTTAATGAAGACGAATTCCATGTTGGCTAAAGATCAATAATTCAAGGGAGGTGAAAGCGGCAAAGAAAAGACGGAGAGAGATGCATGAAGTCTCTCTCAATGGAACGCCTTCCAACACGGCCCCATACATAAAAGTGGAGTGCAGAAAAGTGAATGAGTCTTGGGAGGAGCAGACATGATCGCTTTAATGCTCCTTGGGCTGGGCACCGAGGGAATTTCTCTGCGGAGGGTTTGGGTCCAGACCCAATTCCCCTCTTTGGGGGGCATAGCTCAGGGGTAGAGCTTGTTCAGTCACAGATTTGGGGATGAGACTCAGATGTTGAGCATCTGCTCTGCGCGCAGAAGGTGCCAGGTTCACTCCCTGGCAGCATCTCCATGTAGGCCTGGGAGAGACCCCTGCTCGAAACCTTGGAGAGCTGCTGCCAGTCCGTGTAGATAATGCTGAGCTAGATGGACCCAGGGTCTGACTCAGCAGGTTTGCTCACAGGACTGTTAAGGGGGACAGGTGTCTTTCCCACCCACACGTGTCCTTCCTACCGTCAGGAGCTTCCAAATTTTGGCTGTGTGTGAATAAAAAGCTGGATTTGAGGAGGGGAAAGTGATCATGTGGGAGGCGGCCCAATGGCATTTTCCTACCCAACACTTTTACCCAGCAGATTTCCAAGGTCGGTGGAAATGGCGTTTGAGCTGCACATCTGCCTCCCACACAATCAGTTTCCATAGCAGCTCCGACCTAGCTTTTCACTTCACACACAACCGAAAAGCAAGAACCCCTGCTAACTGAGCAAAGAGGCAAGTGGGGAATCGCCTCCATTGAGCAGGGGGAGAGCAACTGGCCCTATCCAGCCCCAGCACAACATCCCTCCAGTGTTTTTGGCTGGTGCCTGTCTTTCTTTTTAGATTGTGACGTTTCTTTTTAGATTGTGAACTCTTTGGGGGCAGGGGGCCATCTTTATTTCTTTGGCCTTCTTTTTCTTTGTACACTGCTTTGAGAACTTTTGTGGAAAAGTGATATGTAAATATTTGTAGTTGCCATTGTCATTGGAGAGTGTGCACAGGTGGATAGGATGTTTGTGCTACCCACTTAAAAGTCTTGAGAACAAGACTAGTATAAGGGCAGCGTCTTATGTTCCTAGGATTATGTTCCTTTCAGCTTTAGAGCAGGAGAGCTGGTCTTGTGGTAAGGTAAAGTGTGCCGTCAAGTCAATTTCGACTCCTGGCACCCACAGAGCCCTGTGGGTTTTTTGGTAGAATACAGGAGGGGTTTACCATTGCCTCCTCCCATGTAGTATGAGATGATGCCTTTCAGCATCTTCCTATATCGCTGCTGCCTGATATAGTACCAGGCAGCGGGGATTCGAACCGGCAACCTTCTGCTTGTTAGTCAAGCATTTCCCCGCTGCACCGCTTAAGGTGATGGTCTTGCAGTAGCAAGCATTAATTGTCTCCTTTGATAAGCAGGCTATGCCCTGGTTTGCATTTGGATGATTTGCATTTGGATGGTTTGCATGCCTGTGTGTGCACTAGATGATATTCCCCTTAGGGGATGCAGCTGCTCTGGGAAGAGCACCTACACACTTGCATGCAGATGGTTCCCAGTTCCCTCCCTGGAATCTCCAGATAAGGCTGAGATAAGAACATAAGAACAGCTCTGCTGGATCAGGCCCAAGGAAGCCCATCTAGTCCAGCAACCTGTTTCACACAGTAGCCCACTAGATGCCACTGGAAGCCACAGGCAGGAGTTGAAAGGGGCATGCTCCCTCTCCTGCTGTTCCTCCCCTGCAACTGGTACTCAGAGGCATCGTGCCTCTGAGGCTGGAGGTACGCTTGCCTGTAACCTTGGAGAAGCCGCTGCCAGTCTGTGTAGACAATACTGAGTGTGATGGGCCAATGGTCTGACTCAGCACAAGGCAGCTTCCTGTATAAGCTGATTCCACAAACACCAGGAGGCAGGGAGCCTCTAATCTCCCTTTCCTTCATTTATTGTCCTTTCTTACTCTGTGGTGCAACCCAGACAGGAAATCTCTAAGAACTGGGATGTGTTTCCTTTGCTTCCAAAGTGGCAAGCAAAGTCATGGATGTCGGGGGTGGCGGGGGGAGCCCTGTTGGCAAATATTTGTTTACCATCCAACGCAGATTTGCACTTAGCTTTATTTGCTGCCTCTCCATGTTCCACTTCCGAGATAATATGAGCCTCAGCAGCATGGGAGCTTATCAAAAGGGAGGTGAAGAGGTGACTTGATTGCGCCGCGTAAGTACCTATATAGGGAGAAACAAATTGAGCATTGAAGGGTTCTTTAATCTAGCAGAGAAAGGCAGGTTTTTAAAAAGCCTAATAGATAGAAGTTAAAACCAGACAAAGTCAAATAAGAATAAGCGAATCTCTTCTTATTTTGATGAGTAATAACTTTCATGAGTAATAACTTTGCTGTCCTCTTTCTCAAAGATTTTGTTTTAATGCTTTGGCATTGGTTGGAGCGGTGGGCGGGGGTGTTTTTTATCCCCAACTTTCAGGCAATCAAAAACAGCAGTGAAATATTCTCAGTTGTTCACACTCCGACACCTTTCCCCCAGGGTTTTGACACTGATGTTAAAGAAAATTCTCCTGTGAGATGCACATGGAAGACTTTTAAAACCAGAATTACAAAAGTACTCCTCCTTTCAAATCATATACAAACATGTTTAACAGCAGAGGACTAGGACAGAGCCCTATATTACTCTATAGTATCTCCCTCCAGGTTGATATGGAGCCATAAGTCAGCATACATTGGCTGTCCAACCAGGTAGTAACATAACCTAGCCTGCATGTTATCATTTTCCTCCACAAGGAGTATAATGGCAGAGTTTGTCACTTGTTTTGCTGAAATCAAGCTATACTATGCCCACAGCATGCCCATGATCTACTAAACTGCTACTTTGCTGAAATCAAGCTATACTATGCCCACAGCATGCCCATGATCTACTAAACTGCTACTTTGCTGAAATCAAGCTATGCTATGCCCACAGCATGCCCATGATCTACTAAACTGCTACTCTGCTGAAATCAAGCTATGCTATGCCCACAGCATGCCCATGATCTACTAAACTGCTACTTTGCTGAAATCAAGCTATGCTATGCCCACAGCATGCCCATGAGCTGCTAAATGGATGGCATGATAGCCCATCTGGCATCCACTCCTCGGCTTCTATCCAGTGTTCCTGCTAATTTTTTCAGCTGCATGTGGAATGCGTTTTGTCCTGGGCGGCAGTATCAAGGCAGTGCATTCAGAATGGGACCTTCCTGATTCAACCTAAGTGGGATCTTAAATTAATTGAGCGAACATCAAAAAACATGTGAGCACATGCACATGCGCACACCTTAGAGGGAACAATGCTTCCATCACAGTTTTTAGAAAACAAGATGTGGATCTTCACCCAGGTTTTTACATGAGAGTACAGTTTTTACCCCTGTTCCTTTGGGTGTGTTGCGTGAATCTTTTATATAGGTTTTTAAACTTTTAAATTGAGATAGATTATATTTATATTTATATTTAATATCTGTAGTTTTTGTAAACTGCTTTGGGATCATTTTAATGCAAAGCCGTATAGAAATCAAACAATAAACAAAAATCAATTAATCACCGACCACCACTACAAATATCTATAAACTAGTGACTCTATCAGCAAAGATGTAGGAGGTGTATAAAATTATGCATGGAGTGGAAAGAGTGGACAGAGAGAAATCTTTTGCCCTCTCTCACAACACTAGAACCAGGGGTCATCCCGTGAAACTGAAGGTCGGGAAATTCAGAACCGTCAACTTTTTCACACAGTGCATAATTAATTAATCTATGGAATTCTCTGCCATGGGATGTAGTGATGGCCACTAGCCTGGATGGCTTTAAATGGGGCTTAGACAAGTTCATGGAAAACAGGTCTATCAATGGCTACTAGTCTGGTGGCTATAGACCACCTCCAGCCTCAGAAGCAAGATGCCTCTAAATGCCAGTTGCAGGGGAGCAACAGCAGGAGAGAGGGCATACCCTCATCTCTTGCCTGTGGGCTTCCCGGAGATATCTGGTGGGCCATTGTGGGAAACATGGTGCCGGGCTTGGGCCTGATCCAACAGGGCTGTTATGTTCTTAAAATTAGTCTGTCATAAAAGTAGTCACACCCTTGGATGGACCAAGGGTCTGACTCCGTATATGGCAGCTTCCTATGTTCATCAGAAGCATCCATGGTTACATGGAAGAGCCCATGCGTGGCATAGAGAAGCTCCCAGATTCAATCTCTGACAGTATCTCCAAGGAGGCTCAGGAAGATCTGTCTTGATTGGTTGGTTGGTTGGTTGGTTGGCTGGCTGGCTGGCTGGTTAGTTGGTTGGTTAAGTGCCGTCAAGTCAGTGTCGACTCTTAGTGACCACATAGAAAGATTCTCTCCAGGATGATCTGTCTTCAACTTGGCCTTGAAGGTCTCTCCGTGGTGCATAAATTGCTGTCATAATCAAGTCCATCCACCTTGCTGCTGGTCATCCTCCTCTCCTCTTTCCTTCCACTTTTCCCAGCATTATGGACTTCTCAGGGGAGCTGGGTTTTCGCATCATGTGTCCGAAGTAGGATAGTTTGAGCCTGGTCATTTGTGCCTTGAGTGGAAATTCTGGTTTGTTCTATGATCCATTGGTTTGTTTTCCTGGCTGTCCATGGTCTCCTCAAAAGTCTTCTCCAGCACCCATGTTCAAAAGCGTTAATGCTTTTTCTATCTTATTTATTATTTATATATTTATTAGATTTATATACCACCCTTCCAAAATGGCTCAGGGCAGTTCACCTTGCTTGGACCTTGCTTCTTCAAGGTCCAGCTTTCACATCCATAGTGTGTCATGGGGAAAACCATGGTCTGAACGATTCTAATCTTTGTAGGTATAGACACATCTCAATATCCTTTCCAAGGCTTTCATTGCAACCCTACCAAGTGCTAGTCTGCAGCGTATTTCTTGACTGCTGGATCCTTTACCTAGGAGCCTGGGAAACTGCTGCCAGTCAGTGTAGAGAGGAGTGGCCTAGACAGGTCAATGACTTGACTCAGCAGAAGGCAGCTTCCTGAACAATTGCAGCAGCTGCTTGGGGAACCAGGGACAGAGATACTCCTTTCCCTAGCGCTCCCCTCGTTCTCCAACGAGTGTGCGGAAGCACCAAAGAGCAGGGGTTTCTTTTGTGAGTAATGCAAGTGTCTGCAAAATGTATATCCCCCTTCATTTCTGCTCAGTTGCACTGCTGTGATCTCTTGGAGGCATCGTTTGGCCTGCACTGAACTGCAGACACACTGTTGATCTGCCTGGCAGTGTCTGGAGAACAGATCTCTTGTGAGACAATTAGAACGCTTTCCTCCACCTCCCCTTCTCCATTTTCCTGTAGTAAGGAACTCCTCTGGGCCACATTTCTGGTTCACTTAGAACCACTGTTTCTTTCCATCCACTCTGATGCTGTCAAGGGGCCTTTTCATTATGGCTGTATGAGCTTAAGAGAAGAAAAGAGCTTCCTTATGCATTCTTCAGGAGTCCTGGACTTCATCAGAAACATTTTAGTAGTGAAGTCACTTTTTATTTTCCACGGAGTAGCAAGGAGACAGATCTAAGCACCGTCTCTGGGAAGCCACAGATTTACAAAGAGATAAATATGCTCTCTAAAAACATATTTTTCTTAAGTCTACTGCCTTTCAGACACAGAAGGCTGGAATATAGAATGGACTATAAATTCTATAGAAATGCTCCCATCTGGTTGTGTTGGTGGGTTACGGAGTCTGAAAATTCTCTCTCTCTCTTTCCCATCTTCATACATGTTCAAAGGGGCTCTAATCCATGACATTTTCCCTCACACCTTGTGACCTGTTACGGTGAATCAAGCCATTCAGATGCTGGGGAGGGACCACATCTTAGTGGTAGGGACACATGTTGTGTATCTAGATGGCCCTAGGCTACGAACATAAGAACAGCCTTGCCAGATCAGGCCCAAGAAGGCCTATCTAGTCCAGCATCCTGTTTCCCACCGTGGCCCACCAGATGCCTCTGGGGAGCCCACAAGAAAAAGGCAGAGAGGGAGGGACTTCCTTTCTCAACCCCAGTCCACCCAGAATGCCCCAGGCACTCACATGGGGCATGCTGAGACTTCTGGGGGACGGGCAGCCACCAATCCCCACCACCCCTACCGGTTCTGTGACGGAGCCGGTAATCGCGTGGGTGTCCAATCCAGCTGCCCAGGGCTAGGCGTAGAATCATCTGTGGGGAGAGCGGGTAAAGCCCCCCTTTCCCCACAAAACCCTCATTGGGTCTCCACACTGCACATAAGGAGAGCCTCAAGAAGAATTTTGGAAACATCCTTGATGTAAACCTAGTCGGGCTTTTAAAACTTTCTGGCTGTGCTGCCTTTCGAGATAGGTGAACTCTCCTCGGTTTGATTTGGTATCTGGGTTCAGCAAATAGTACTGTGTTTTCTTAGAGAATCAGAAAATAGATCTGTGTGTACCCAGACCTGAACTGGGGCGAGTGAGAGCTCTGTGCCGAGGAGGAAATGTCTCCAGTTACTAAAGAAGCCACCTTTCAGTGCGTTGCATGAGTTCCTTCCTACCTGTTTCACATTATTTACCAAAAAAAAAAAAAAAATTCACTGCACACTGTTCCAGATGCTAGGTCTGCAGGCGATAATGAACTCTATACTGACACATCAGCAGCTCAAGTGGGGGAAAGTGCAATTTTTAAACACGAAATGAAACAACTCAGTAGGAGCCAGTGCTGGAGGCAGGGATCTGTACCGGGAGGGCTAGTCGCAAGCAAATTATCTTTACAAAATGAAAATGCACAAGCCACCAGGAAATCTTACAAAATCTGACAAATAAACCCAGTTTCTAGAATCTGCAAGAAGTCTGTTTCAGGTGGTGGGGGAAAGAACAGGCAAGAACATGAGCCTCTGGGGAGGGGGACAATTGTGTCCCCCCCCCCCCGGATCAAGCCATTCCCACTGAAATCAATGGGGACTACTCCAAGGGAAGTGGGTACAGGATTGCAGCTTTTGCCTCTCCCCACCAGAAAATGTCCTGCAGACACCCCAAAGAACATAGGAAGCTGCCTTATACCAAGTCAGAACATTGGTCTGTCTAACTATGGTCTACACCAGGGCTGCTCAACTTCGGCCCTCCTGCAGATGTTGGCCTACAATTCCCATAATTCCTGGCTATTGTCCACTGTGACTGGGGATTATGGGAGTTGTAGTCCAAAAACAGCTGGGGGGCCTAAGTTGAGCAGGCCTGGTCTACACTGACCAGGAGTCGCTCTTGAGCCGGAGGGTCGGAGCCCAGTTTGATTCGAGGTTGAGCCAGACCACCACCACCCCGGGCCTGTTTAGGGGTTCAGCTCACAGTTTTCCGGGAGTGCTGCCACAGCTGTAGGAAAGTGTCTGATGGTTCTCCCTCCCCCTGCCGGCTTCCAGAGTTGGAGGGACGGTTTCCTTACCATTATGTCCAAGCCTAGTCAACTCCGGTCACATCCATGGCACAACCCGAGGCCCCACTGACGAAATTACAGTTTGAACCCTCGGTCTGTAGTGAGGTTTAGCTGCTCCAAACCGAGGGTCAAGGAACCCTCCCTGCCATCCAGATGCCGCACAAGAGGCTGCATTCGGCTGGGCTGGAGTTGAGGGAGGAAGTTCCTTCCTCTCATCCTCCCTGATTGGCTGTGTGGGCTGCCCTTTAAGCAAAACGGAAGCCCGCCCAGCCAGCTCCCCCATTTCTAGGCAGTCTCATTGGCCCGCGGCTTCCACGTTGCAGGTGAATTTGGCCAATGAATGCAGGCGTTCTAGATTCCAGCTGGCATCAGAGAGGCAAGTTTGGGGCTGTATAAAAATATGTTGAATGAATGAATGAACGAATGAATGAGTGAGAGCTCAACAGACTCCATCCTGCCTGAGCAGCAACCAGCCCAGGAAAGGAAGTGACCTAAATACTCTTAGGAAAGGGCCTTTCCCTTTCCCTGGAGACTGAAACCAAACAAAGTTTACTCACGAGGAGTCTGGCTGTCAGCCCTCCTCTTGAGGAGACCCTTCAGTTGGCCGCTTTCCAGCTGCAAAGCAGGCACTTCAGCGGGGCTGGTTGAGTTCCTTGCAGGCCTGACTATGCCACCACATTGGGGAGACCCAACTGGGGTCCCCAGTGGGTCCGGGGGACTATGGCCAATCCCCTTGTCTGGGCTGGACTTGGGGAGGTAGCATGGCCATAGAGCAAAGGGTTTCCCTTGAACGTCCCTTGATGGACGTTCAAACTGGTTCGGTGGTTTGTAAAAGGGCCCCCGAACCGGTTCCATGCACATCCCTACAGCCCACTCCCCAATCACAGAGCCCTCAAACTCCTCGACTATCCACCAAGAGGGGGGCACCAGAGAGCCTCCTCCTCCAGACAGCCTGCAGCTAACCCTCTGTTCTGCATGGCTATGGACCCGCATTTAATATCACTCAATAGTCACTACTGAAAACCTGTATTTTAACTATCCGCATTCGTGTGTGTGTGTGTGTGTGTGTGTGTTGGATTTATGCATTTTCCCTCTCTCTCTTCCCCCCACCTTCCACCCACCCCTAACTTAATAAAAAGGATAGCAATGATTTGGGGTGGGTGGTTTGCATTTCCCTAAAGTGGAGAAGTTTTCCGACACTGCAGGCGGACTTACAGAAATCCACCTTGCTTTTGTCAAACGCAGTGATTGTCAAAATCATCCTTCTGTTTTTGTCAAACCGCTCAATTGATTTTAGCCACAGGGCAAGAAAGTGTAAGGCGCCAGAAGTCCTCCGGCTAGAAACTCTGGCAAACAGATCAGGTCCCCTTCTCTCTGCACCACTGTGTCAGTGAGGCAGAAGAGGTAACTATGGCCCCATTCCCAGTATCGGAGCTGAGAGGCTGAGATTCCCTGCTTACCAGCGAGGCACAGGAGCTGTCCAACAGAGTAAAGAGCAGGATGCTAGATAGACAGACAGACAAACAGACAGATAGACAGCAAAAGCTAGATGTGTGTGATAGATAGATAGACAGATAGATTTTTTAAAAACAACTTTACTGGTTAGCCACCCCATAACAAACTGTTCTCTGTGCAACTCATGACATGATCCGCGTGTCCCACCAGCGTCGTGGTTGCAAGCAAGAATTGTTCCTTTTGCTAAGCAGGGTTTGATATAGTTTGCATTTGGATGGGTGGCTACGTATGAGCATTGAAGGGATATTTCCCTTAGGGGATGGGGACATAGCTCAGTGGCAGAGTATCTGCTTTGCATGCAGAAGGTCCCAGATTCAATCCCTGGCAGCATCTCCAGGTAGGGCTGGGAAAGACTCCTGCCTGGAACCTTGGAGAGCCGCTGCCAGTCAGTGTACGTAATACTGAGCTAGATGGACCAAGGGTCTGACTCGGGATAAGGCAGCTTCCTATGAGCTTGTGGTGGAGTCCTGTCCCATAGGTTCCATGCTGTGGCCCAAACATCCTTGTGACTCTGCCTCATTAAAACAAAAACATGTACAGGTGTAGAAACATCTGTACACAGTCCACCATAATAAGGCTATCCACACAAGCAGCCTAACCCAGGCTAGGGCAGCCCAGCCTGGGTTAGGCTACTCATGTCCAGCCCCGGGATCAGGACCAATCCCGGCTCTGCCAGTGCCTGCCTGCCTAACCCTACTTTTAACCCCGGCCTTTAGCCAGGGTCGTGTGGGTGCTAGGATCGTGTGGGACATGCACAGAGTCGGGCGTCTAGAGTATCCAACTCCTGAGGGATTCTCCCATAAGAACATAGGAAGCTGCCATCTACTGAGTCAGACCATTGGTCTATCTAGCTCAGTATTGTCTAACCAGACCAGCAGCGGCTTCTCCAAGGTTGCAGGCAGGAGTCTCTCTCAGCCCAATCTTGGAGATGCTGCCAAGGAGGGAACTTGGAACCTTCTGCTCTTCCCAGAGTGGCTCCATCCCCTGAGGTGAATATCTTACCATGCTCACACTTCTAGTCTCCCATTCAGATGCAACCAGGGCAGACCCTGCTTAGCTAAGGAGACAAGTTATGCTTGCTACCACCAGACCAGCTCTCCTCTCCATGCTTGCTGCATGGTGTATTGTGGTATATCCAGAGTCTGGGATCTCCAGAAGCTGGAGATCCACACTGCTCCAAGCAGCCTGGATCGTAGGCAGCACGATCCACACATCCTACCAGCATCAGAGGATCACCTGGGGGAAGATAAGTTCAGCACAGCCTTCCTGCCCACCCAGCGGTCATGTGCATAGCCTTAATGCCTAAATGAAGAGGTTTTGAGTCTACATTGTAGGAAGTTTTGGGAAGGGAAGGGAAGAACCAGCCCCTATTCCTCAGGGACATGAATGGGATGAAGTAAACTAGAGAAAACTGTCCATGTAAACAAGACCCACACTGGCAAAAGCTTCCACACATTTCTTTTCTGTTGGAGAGAGCACAGTACATCTGTCCCTGTCTGCCGGCAGCAGGAGGATAATCACAACAGGAATTTGCATTCTCTCAGTATCTACACCTGTCAAACGAAGGATTAAAGTCGCATGCCTGAAACTGAATAAGTCCACCAAGGGACGTTACTTGGCCAACTCCTGAGGAATTAGAGAGAGAGGTCAGCTTAGTTAAATGTCTCCATCAGCCCTTACCTTAAGGGTAGTGTTGCTAATGTCTGAAGTAAATTGGGAGGATACTCCTCGGATGAAACTTCAATGGGGATTTCAAGGAAAGCTAAAAATGTCTTTTAATAAGCTTAGCAACTTTTCTCAAGGAGCTTCACGCATCTCCATCTCGCCACTGTGTTTCGCCTACAGCAATTTGGGGACAGTCTTGATCAGAGGAAACAGCACATCAAGGGATCTCGAGGCAGGTTAGAATTATGTCAATATCATTCATTGACATGATAGGGCTCAGTGGTGGAGCAAATGCTTGGTATGCAGAAGGTCCCAGGTTCAATCCCTGGCAGCATCTCCAGGTAGGGCTGGGAAGGACTCCTGCCTGAAACCTTGGAGAGCCGTTGCCAGTCAGTGCAGAGGCAATCCTGAGCTTGATGGACCTAAGGCAGGCCTGCTCAACTGCGGCCCTCCTGCAGATGTTGGCCTACAATTCCCATAATTCCTGGCTATTGGCTGCTGTGGCTGAGAATTATGGGAGTTGTAGTCCAAAAGCAGCGGGGGGGCCTAAGTTGAGCAGGCCTGACCTAAGGTCTGACTCCATAGAGGGCAGCTTCCTATGTTACTATGGCCCAAAAATTCTGGGGCAGGGGGACGTCCCTGCCAGTAGCTGAGAAATTACCCGGAATTTCTCAGGTACCCCTGAAAGATGGCTGAAATTGGACCCTCAAGTTTCACGGGCTGAAAAGTTGGTGGAGCAATTGGGCTAGGACTTTTCAATTAGCCTTACTTTTTTCCCTCTGGTCAGTGATTACAAGATTAGTAGCAGGCCCCATGCGGGTGACTGGTCATTCATAGAGGCCATTCACACAGTCAAAAACTGTGTTCTACCTGGGTTTGGGAGCAGTGTGTGCTGCTCCTAATTTCTGGTTGTGTGGAAGCAAGGAAACTGTTAAATCTGGGCAGAAGTGATTTTGTAGAAGCAAGGAAGGAGGAAAACCTGGGAAGCTTTTCCTCCAACCTTGCTTCCACACAACTAAAAATTGGGAACACACTCAGCTCCCAGACCCAGGTAGAACGTAGTTTTTGACTGCATGAATGTCCTCATACTGCTGGTGAGCATATGAGACCACTTGGCAGTAAATCCAGGACCCCTGGATATTCCTGAAATACAAATCAGTAATGTGGTTTGTATATATACAGTATCGTCATCTACTCTGGGTCCCCCCCCTCCCCAAACTGAATTCTGTACAGCAATTTTCAGCTTGTTACCCTCTGGGCCCGACGCAACCATGTCTTGTAAAGGAACAAATTGATCCTGTTTACAGTTTGCCAACGTTTCGCAAGCATTTGTTAAGCTCTGATGGAATCATCGAGGCTGCAAAAGACACAGAGATAAGTACGTTCACGTGTCCTGAGGAGATTACAGCACAGCTAATGAGGAAGGGATTAGCGAAGCCACAATCGCAGACTGATCCATAAGGCAGTTAAAATGGCAGGTTTGGAACAGAGAGTTGGGGGAACTTCACAGAATGTCGCCGGTGCTCTTGGCCCAGGAAATGTCCCACTCTCATATTCTAAAAGCATAATCAGGGATGCTCCCAAATTTCTCATTCACTCTATGGAACCTGCTGCTCTAATGGGTGCCGACCTGTAGGAGGTAAAAAGTTGCTTAGGTTAGAACACAGGAAGCGGCTTTATACTGAGTCTGACCCTTGGTCCACCTAACTCAGTATAGTCTGCACTGCCTGGCAGCAGCTTTTCATGGTTTCTGGAAGGGGTTCTTTCAAATTCGGTTCTGGAGTTGCCCGGATAGAACCTGGGACCTCCTACATGCAAAGCGACAGACATGAAGCTGCCTTAGGAAACTAGGAAGCTGCCATATACTGAGTCAGACCCTTGGTCTATCTAGCTCAGTATTGTCTTCACAGACTGGCAGCGGCTTCTCCAAGGTTGCAGGCAGGAATCTCTCTCAGCCCTATCTTGGAGATGCTGCTGCCAGGGAAGGAACTTGGAACCTTCTACTCTTCCCAAAGCAGCTTTATCCCTTGAGGGGAAGATCTTCCAGTGCTCACACTTCTAGTCTCCCATTCATATGCAACCAGGGCAGACCCTGCTTAGCTAAGGGGACAAGTCGTGCTTGCTACAAAACCAGCTCTCCAGAGCCTCTTCTCCTGATTACGGAGATGGGTTAGAGGGCGGGCTGCGGGGAAGGTGGGTTAAACATACCTTCCCCGCAGACTATCGAGCCAACATTGCTGGCCTGCTCCCCGCACGGCCAGACAATTCCCAGTGCATCAAGGCTGCGGGGAGGGTCAGGGGTCGTAAAGTGTCATCCCGGCCCCTGGAAATACAATGATGCACCGCACAAGTGTGTGGTGCATCATGGGAATCCCCTCTCCCCTCCCCGGGCTCCCTGCACTGAGGCTACCGCAGCTGCCAGTGACCACGGCTGCCACATGATTAAAAAAAATTAGGGTTGAGGGAGATCTTGCTGCCCGTCCGTGTGGACAATCTTGAGCTAGACAGACCAAGGGTCTGACTCGGTATAAGGCAGCTTCCTATGTTTCTAATAATTATTGATGGGGGGGGGTGTTTAGGCTATTGACTGAAAACCCTTGCTCCCAAGGGTTACTTCCCGCTGGACGAGGTCATCTGAGGGGGATCTGCTCCAGGTGCCAGCAATGAGGGAGGCTTGGTTGTCGGGCACGCGGGACAGGGCCTTCTCCGTGGCTGCCCCCAGACTCTGGAATGCTCTCCTGGTGGCTATTTGCTCCTCGGTCTCCATCACAGCTGTTAGAAAGAGTGTAAAATCTTGGCTTTTTGCCCTGGCATTTATTTGATTCTCTGCTGCTGCTCTTTGTACTCTGTATTGCTTTTATGCTTTTGTTCTAAATTTTTAATCAGATTTGTTCAATATTTTTCACTTAATATTTTAATTGTGTCTTTCTTACCATCTTGTGTTTAAATTTTGCTGTAAACCGCCTTGGGATTCTTTTAATGAAAGGCAGTATATAAATTTAACAATCAATCAATCAATCAATCAAATGGTTTGCTGATGAGAAGTAATAGGAATGTTCTGCCTTATGAAACAGGTGTTCCAAAATGCTAGCATTGCCCAGAAGGCAGGTCCAAAGAGGGGGTGTCAAAAGAGCCGGCACTGATAAGCAGTGGCTTCTGCCCGCACCTTGAATCTTCATCCCAGGGGTCGTGGGGGCAAGGAGACCCTCCTGCAAAGCCTAAAGGGGGTCTGTGTGTGTGTGTGTTGACAGATGGCCTAGTCCCCTCCCCTGAGCCTCCAGCTGTTTCTAGCAGTGCTGAACTGAGCAGCCAGCCTGTTCTCGAGACCACCACCGCCAGTTCTTCCCTGCCGCTGAAACTGCTAATGAGCTGCTCGTTTGGCAAGGGCCCACCTGCTGGCGGGCAGAGAGAGAACCTCCACGGCCAGCTCCCAGCTGCCACCATCTCTGCTGTCAGAAAAGAGTCCGCCCAGTGGCAAGGATAAAACGCCACCGTTTGGTCTCCTAGTCAGCTTTAAAGGGTGCGGGCAGAAGCCGACCCCTTGAGCCAGGGGCACTCTGCAGATCTGCATTCACCCCATGGGCTTCCGGGGGGGAGGGGGCAGTTCCCCCCTGGACTGAGCCAGTTCCCATTGAATTTAATGGGGCATACTTTCAGGCAGTGGGGTACTGGATGCTGGCTTTGCCCCCCCCCCCCAAAAAAAGTCCTGCAGATGCCCATGGTTCACCTGATTTAGGAAAGATGCACTGAATCATGTGAGCATGTGAAGGTGCCATATTCTTGGCCCATTCAGACATCACATTAACCACTGTTTATTTTCACTGAGGTTTAACCATAGCACTCACTCCTAGACCAGAATCAGACCCTTTGTCCATCTTAGACTGAGCCAGGCCTTTGGTGTTTCAAGCTCAGGATTGGCTACACACACTAGCAGTGGCTTCTCCAAGGCTGCAGAGTGGAGTCCCTCCCAGACCTACCTGGAGACACTGCCAGGGATTGAACCTGGGACCTCCTCCATGCAAAGCAGATGCTCTACCAACAAGCGATGGTCCTGCCCTCCAACTGAGCCCCGCTAAGAGTTACCTTTTTAAGTGATGAGGAGAGTTGGCCTTGTGGTCGTGAGCATGAATTGTCCCCTTTGCTAAGCCAGGTCCACCCTGGTTTGCACTTGAATGGGAGACTACATGTGTGAGCACTGGAAGGTATTCCCGCTCATGTGGTGGGGCCACTCTGGGAGAAGCACCAGATGGTTACAAATTCCCTCCCTGGCAGCATCTCCAAGATAAGGCCGAGAGAGACTCCTGCCTGCAACCTTGGAGGAGCCACTGCCAGTCACTGTGCAGACAATACTGAGCTAGATGGACCAATCGTCTGACTAAGGCAGCTTCCTAGGTTCCTATGGCTCTCTTCTGTTTAGCCGAGGAACCTCTATTGCTATGACCCTCTCCAACACAGCATCCCTCCAGTGGTGGTTGCTGGTGCCTATCTTGTTTCCTTTTAGTTTGTCATCTCTTTGGGGAGAACCGTCTTATGTATTCATTATTTCTTTTTATATATAAATGACTGTGAGAACTTTTGCTCTCAAAGTGGTATAGACATTTCCATAGTCGTACTAATCTGAGGTCATCCACACCATCCAAAACAGTGTTCTACCTGGGTTTGGGAGCTGTGTGTGCTCCCAGTTTTCAGTTGTGTGGAAGCAAGGTGGGAGGGAAACCTGGGTAGAAGTGATTGTGTGGAAGCAAGGTCAGAGAAAAAGCTGCCCAGGGTTTCCTCCTGCCTTGCTTCCACACAACTGAGATTTGGGAGCACAAACAGCACCCAAAGCCAAGTAGAACACCATTTTTGATTGTATGAATGACCTCTATGTATCATTACTAGTAGGAGTAGTTTCCTCCTATAGGTGATACCTGTCCTGCAAACTGCAGGTTGCGTGAACCACCTTTCCAAACTGGATTTGACTGGGGTCAGCCTGTTCCAAGTCCACCGGCTGCAAATCCTCCACATTTCTTTGCCATTTAGGTGGGATTTCCCCGCCGTCCTCCAATGAAAAAGTAATAAAGATACTAATGGGAAACAATACGGCACTATAGGTGACAGTTTCCTGGACCCGCTACAGACCTTCCTGCCGCAGAGGCCTGAGCACCGCAGATGGCGTTTCTCAGATAGCCGTAAAATGACAGTTGGAACCAGTGACACATGTGCCTTTCCTGTGCATCTCCCCGTCTTCACGGAAATCCACGGGGCTTCCAGCGATCTCCCATTTTGCATACATCAGCTTAATGTTCGAGGGGAGCAGATGGAATGCAGCCTCCTATTCTTGCTTCAGTTGCTAAAGAGGGGGGAAAGAGCAGGCAGAGTGAGAAGCTTGTCATATTAAAGAGGAGAAATAGACGGAACCCCATTCATGAATGTTACATGTTTTCTCCTTCCGCGGCCAAGTGGCGTTATAGAATTAACATTCTCTTTCTCTCGGCCCAGCTCCCATCCAGCATGTTTTTGGAATGACTTTGGCAGTTAGGAACCTGCCTCGGTTTCCTCGGTGGCTGCTTCGGTGCTTGACGCTCAGGAAACGTCTCCCATCTGATTCTACAGGAATTGCCCACTTTAGCAAATTTAGCGCTGATTTAAAGGGACAGAATTAAATGCCTGGGAGAACGACAGAGAAGGAGAACCCAAAGTGAAAAGAAAGATTTCACCACACAGCTTTCCTTGATTTCTATGGACACTAAATGCCTATGGTAGGACCAAGGCCTGCATACTAGATTTTTCACAAGTCAACGGAAGCCATCGGAACATAGGAAGCTGCCTTATAACAAGTCAGAGCATTAGTCCATCTAGCTCAGTACTGTCCACACTGACTAGCAGTGGATTCTCCAAGTTTCTAGACAGGAATCTAGACAGGAGTCTTTCCCAGCCTCACCTGGAGATGCTGTCAGAGAATGAATCGGGGATTCTAGGCGTGAAAGCAGATGCTCTATCACTATCTACAGTCCCATCCCCGAAGGGGGATATCTTACAACGCTCACATGTACTCACCCATCCAAATGCAAACCCAGTCAGGCCCTGCTTAGCAAAGGGGACAATTCATGCTCACTGCCACAAGACCATGCAGGGCCCTGAACCAGATATGGACCAGGACATGGGCAGAGGCATGGGTCTGCCCTGGTTGCATGAATGGGAGACTGCATGTGCGAGCACTGTAAGATCTTCCCCTTAGGGGATGGAGCTGCTCTAGGAAGAGCATCTTGGTTCCATGTTCCCTCCCTGGCAGCATCTCCAAGATAGGGCTGAGGGAGACTCCTGCCTGCAACCTTGGAGAAGCCGCTTCCAGTCTGGGTAGACAATACTGAGCTAGATGGACCAAGGGACTGACTCGATATATGGCAGCTCACTGTGTTCTGATGGTCCACAGGTTTTCCTTCCTGCCAAATACTCCTGAGAACAAGTTGCCAGCTTTTGTGTGCAGACAAGCATGTTTCAGCAACAAAAAAATTATCAAAATGGTTTACTTTGCAAAATAAACTGAAAAAAATAGTCCCCTGCACCCAAGGGGCTTACAATCTTTTTTAAAAAGCTTATAGTTTCCAGTAGAAGCACTGCATGGCCAGTGAGTTGTTATACCCCAACCCATCAATAATTTCTTCCACTCCCAAACTGATGATTCGCTCCTCTTTTCACTTCCCCATATCCTCAGCGGAGTTGTATTCATGCCATTATCATCTCAGCCCTATATCATCTGTGAATAATATTAAAAATTACATTTATTTGTCTTTTAAAACAAAACTGCACCAAACATATAAGAGCTGAAATAAGGAAAAACGAGGACATTGAACCAGTGGAGAGAGAGAGACAATGAAACACTCAGTTCCCACATAATGTTCAAGTTGATAAACAGGCAAATAATTTATAATGAACCAACAAATTGAAGTGCGGAAACAGCACGACATGATTTTCTCCTGACATTTTGAAAAAAACATCATTATAAATGGAAAGTGGGACAGATAAGTAATGGGTGAAGATCGCTGATTCGATTAAAAAAATTCTCATTAGGTCTGTCCTTTATGGAGGCTTGATATAAGCTGCTTATCACAGGTATCTACCTCCATCTAGGTCAAACAGAATATTTAACACCAATAGATACAAATGTTGGAAATGCCATGTAGATCGGACAGATTTCTTTTCACTTAGTTTGGCTGTCAGTGAATGCAGGACTGGTGTTCTCAAACGCTGGGTGTTATTTATGAAATAACTGGTTTCATCCTGAGGCCCGATTGACTGATTATATTGTTGAATTATCTGGTCAACAGTTGCTTTTATTGACAGTATTTATGTGCTGTCATTCAATGTCCTCAAGCAGGCATTCATAATAGCATTTCAACATCATAAAAAAAAAATCCAGTTGAAACCATGTCAACCATTGTAAAACAAATCCGGAAAGATAAAATGAACAGGACAATTAACAGTAAAACAATCGTGGTTTCCCAGTTTTTAGCAGAATAAGCTTGTCTGCATCTGGACAGCTTCACGTGTATGCCAGCTAGTCTGTAGGCTCATTTACACAATTGTAAATAGAGTAGGAGAAGTGTCCTACCCTGGTTGGGGTGCTGTGTACGCTCCTGTTGTGTGATTGTGTGCAAAACTTTGGAGAAGTCACTGCCAGTCAGTGAAGACAATACTGAGCTAGATAGACCAAGAGTCTGACTCAGTATATGGCAGCATCCTATGTTCCTAAAAGAAAGAGCAAGCGCGAGGTGGGAGAAAGTGATCACCTGGGAGGGAGGAGCTGGATCCGGCGGCATTCCCTCCTACCTTGGGTCTGAGAGATTGCTGTCCAATCCAGCTCCTCTTTCCAGAGGATCATTTTCTCCTCCTCCTCCCTCGCTTTTTCTCTCACACACGATCCTAAAACAAGAGCATACACAGCTCCCAAACTTGGAGGAATAATTGTGTGAACTGCCTTTGGAAGGCAGTTCAATAAGCAAAAACACGTCCTCCTGGCAGGTGTGATGCTCAAACCTGCCCAAGTCTGTTCCTCACAATCTCCTCCTCACATTCTCGTGACATTCTCCACCCAACTTCAAAGCTTACGTACAAATGTAGAGCAGTATGGAGAGTGTCAGGTGGAGAATATCGGGAACTTAACTTGGGTGGTTGCGACGCACCCCCTCCCTCAATCACTCGCCCTCAGTAGCCAACAATGTACCAACGTGCCCCCCACTTACAGACTAGCTGGCTGTGTGAAGCTTTTAGGAGCATCCTATGGTGTTTTAGGTTAATCCATTCCTTGATCCAGGCCAGATTTTGCATGGGGCTTTAGTTACTTCTATTCCAGTCTGGGAGTGGAGGCGGGGCTAACAAACAGCCAGCAGCAAGAGCCCGGAAAAGCAGCCTGCACTTGCCTCTCTGTACATAATATTTATTTCATTAAACTATTAATATTCCTCATTCCACTGCACTGCCTTGACTTTGCATAACACGACTCATAGGAAGCTGCCATATACTGAGTCAGACCCTTGGTCCATCTAGCTCAGCATTGTCTACCCAGGCTGGCAGCGGCTTCTCCCAGGTTGCAGGCAGGAGTCTCTCTCAGCCCTCTCTTGGAGATGCTGCCAGGGAGGGAACTTGGAACCTTCTGCTCTTCCCAGAGCAGCTCCATCCCCTGAAGGGAATATCTTACAGGGCTCACACTTCTAGTCTCCCATTCATATGCAACCAGGGGTGGACCCTTCTTAGCTAAGGGGACAAGTCATGCTTGCTACCACAAGACCAGCTTTCCTCTCCACATTTCTACATATCCCATTGGCCACTTCGGCATGGTGAGCACAGCCATCCAGGGCAGGCCACTGAATCATCTGATCCCCCAAATAGTCTATAGGGTTCTATATAGCAGATAGGATCATAGGAAGGTGCTTCATACTGAGCCAGACCCTTAGTCCATCTAGCTCAGTACTGTCTGCACTGACTGGCAGTAGCTCTCCAAGGCTGCAGGGTGGAGTCCCTCCCAGACCTACCTGGAGATGCTGCCAGGGAGTGAGCCCAGGACCTCCTCCATGCAAAGCAGATGCTCTACCACTGAGCTACGGCCCCATTGCCTTAGAAAGAGGAAGAGATTGCAACTGCTATGGGCAATCAAGCCCTAAAACACCTTTTGGGCAGTGGGGATAGGAATATAGGAACCTAAGATCCTGCTTTTTACTAAGTCAGAACCTTGGTCCATCTTGCTCAGTATTGTCTACACTGATCGGCAGCGTCTCTCCAAGGTTTCAGGCAGGAGGACTCTTTTCCAGCCCTAACTGGAGATGCTGCCAGGGATTGAACACAAGACCTTCTGCCTGCAAAGCAGAAGCTCTGCCACTGATCTATGGCTCCATCCTGTGCATATACTGCATGGTCTGCCCTTGAGGCTAGGGCGGCATGGGTGTTGGCCATGCAGCCTAACTTTATTGAAAAAGAGGGCATCCGTGGTGGAATCGGGTGGAATTAATCAAAATTGCCCCTGGCCTTTGCTGCAGTCTGGGTTTCTGTTTACTTTTCAGTCGCAGACGGGCCCCACCAGCAGAGAGATGGCAACAAAATGCATTTCCCCCCCGGCAGTCTTCTTCTTTTTGCACTGATGTCAAGGCAAGAACACCCCTCCCGGGAATGAAGGCAAAATGGCTTCCACGTTCCACCTGTGGCTCCTTTTCTTTGCAACCAATTCTCCTTCAGGCCCACTTCCCCGGGAGCAGGTGGCAGAAGGATTTGCTTGAACAGCTAAGCTGCAAAGAGCGCAAATATGTGGAATATGTAATCATTTTTTTCCAGACATAAGCAAAACACAGAGCGTGTTGCATTCAAATCAATGTGCTCTTATATTCTCACACCTCAGCGAAACGGGATCAGAGAGTCAGGATAAAGCCTGGTAACCCCTTTGGTGCCTTGCTCTCGGCGTAGAGCAGCTCCGGCAAGAGAATTAAGCCGCCCCTCTTCCTCCCTGTCTGTCTTGTTAACTTCTCATATCTGATTTGATTCAGGACACCGGGACAAGAATCTGAGAGACTGTCCAATAAATATTTTAAAAAACGAGGCGTGTATGGTTAAAAATTAAGGTCCACGGAGAGCTCAGAAGCAGGAGTCGGGGATGTGGGTAAAAATGTATGAGAAGAAGGCTTCTTTGTAGTAACGGAGAAAGGAGATCTACTTTTTAAAATATTTGCATCTTATCAAGTGCAGCTTCATGTGGTCTGACTGTCCTGACATCCCAAGGACCGCCCCGAGTTCCTGTAAGTTCTCCCTAGTAAATCATCCTAAGTGATTTTACAATGGCAAATCATTCTTTGCTTCTCGGGTTGTTGTTTTTCGGCCTGTTGGGAGAGCCTTGTTAAAACGGTGTCAGGGTGAGTCGCTGGAGTTGTCATTCTAGAGAGTGCTGCTCTTTTCCCAAGGTCCCCAAAGTTACATCTGTGTGTGCACATGTGTACATCTTGTCTCTACGCACACAGGCCTGAAAAGACAACACATATAGACGTTAAAGTGTGGTGGCATGGTTAGAGTGTTAGACTAAGACAGGGAGGAGAATTGGTCTTGCAGTCGCGAGCATGAATTCTCCCTTTGCTAAGCAGGATCCACCTTGGTTTGCATTTGGATGGGCTCAGTCTGTTGTGAGATATTTCCCTTTGGGCAGGGGGCATAGCTCAGAAGCACAAAGCCTGCATGCAGAACATCCCAGGTTCACTTTCTGGCATCTCCAGGAAGGGCTGGGAGAGACTCTTGCCTGCAACCTTGGAGGAGCTGCTGCCAGTCTGGGTAGACAATACTGAGCTTGATGGACCAATGGTCAGACTCAGTATAAGGCAGCTTCCTATGTTCCTATGAGTTCAAATCTGCACAGAACCCTGAAACTGACTGGGTGACTCTGGGCCAGTCTTTCCATCTCTCGGACAACCTGCCTCACAGGCTGGTTGTTGTGGGGATAAATATATCCATGGACACCACTCTGGGGCTCCTTGGAAGAAGAGCAGAATATAAAAGAAGTGTTTAAAATACATTCAAGTGCTGGCAGTGCAGAACTTCCCATTTTCCTATCTTGTTAAGGTTCATTTTGGACAGGTGATAACTTTAAAATTTTAAAACAGTATTGTTTGTTTGTTTGTTTGTTTGAAACATTTATAACCCGCCCCTCCAGTACACAGCTGCTCAGGGCAGCTCAAAACGTTAATAAAACAGATACAATGTAAAACAAGACTAATAAAGTTAACCAAATCGAAGTTAAACCAGACTAAAACCACATTTAAAATTACATTTGTTTAAATAAAAAATATATATATTTCAAAAGCTATAAACTGAGAACTATAAAAAACTATTTTTAATAAATATCTCTGTACCATTTACAAAACAAAACAAAAAAGTTCACAGAGCAGTTTCCAGAACAAAGGAATTCCATTTCCCCAATATTTCCCAATGTTCTCATCCCATGAACATCTCCGGGACGGCATTTTACAGTCTCCTAGAACCTGGTCCCAAATCCTGGTGACTCTAGGCCAAGCCTGGAGAATTGGCAAACCCCACACTAACAGATCTAACGTCATTTTAATTTGATTAAACCTTAACGAAACTCCTTTCCTGAATGCTTGTATCCCAGGGCCTTCAAACATATTGAAGTCTTGATTGTTTTTAATGTTGTTTTAGAATATTGTTGGTTTTTTTTAAAAAAAATTGTTGTGTTTTAAATTTCTTGTTTTTTTGTTTTTAACTAATGTTTTGATGTTGTTTTTATCTTGTTTTGGGTGGTATAAAAATATGTCAAATAAATAAATAAATAAATATTGGCCAGAAGGCAGTAAGGATAACTTGTGGGTGAGCCATTGAGGAGAAGACAGACTGTATGCTGTTCCTTATATCTCCTCAGCGAAAATGGCTGGAATTTTATTTCATGGGGATAATATGAAACCATATTTTCATTTATTTCATGAAAATATGGGCAAGGACTGGAATTTTCTGAGGGAAACCAGGGCTCAAGGGACTGCAGGCCCCTGCTTGAATGTGCTGTGGAGAAACAGGCATTTTCCCCAGGTGCGCCTTTTCTCGTCATAGAGCTCTATGGAGGAGAGAGGTTGCACCTGGTAGAATTTCCTACTACTGCTACTTCTGCTACCAAGAATTATATACCACTCTTCAGCCAGAGTTCTCAAAGCAGTTTGCATAGAAAAATAATAATGCATAAAGTGCATTTTCCCTTCTGTGGGCCTCTTAAAAATCCAAAGGCCTCCTCGGAGTTGGATATTATTACTTGAGTTTATATCTAGGGCTGCCAACTCTGATTGAAGGGATTCCTAGAGGGGCCTCACCCTGCCCCTATTTTTTCACCTTATCAAGAAGGCATTCACACCTTCAGGGTGGCTTTTATGACTATTTCCAGACAGCTTTTCCGAACAAAAGACACACCGCAGTTTGCAAAGCAAAAGGAATGAGATTTCTCGCCTGAGCACTACCCAGGTTAACAGGAACTCCTGGCCCCTGATAGGGAGTCACGTCCTGACACACAGAAAAACCATGAGACTGCACTTGATGACGTGGAGACATGGAAGTAGTGCTTGCTGGCAGGCCCTTTCAGTTTGCCACTAGCCAGCCACCGTGGATGCTTCCTCCTTCCAACAGCTGCAGACACAGTAACGGCTCCTTCTTCCGAGACAGCAAAAGGCAGCAGTCCCCTATGGGGGTGAGTTGTCCAGCGTGCGGCCCCAAGGAAACGTCCTTAATCCAGTTTACTGATCGTAAGTAATTGCCCGTACCCGGGGTGCGTGCATATGAACATAAGAATACGCATACGGGGGATACTTCTATACCAATGAAAGTTCCCAAAGCGGTTGACGTCAATATAAATAAATAAAATGGCTCCCTCTCCCCCAAAGGGCTCACAATCTAAAAAAGAAACCTAAGAGAGACACCAGCCACAACCACTGGAGGGAGGCTGTGCTGGGGATGGATAGGGCCAGTTGCTCTCCCCCTGCTCAATAAAGAGAATCACCATTTCTTAAAAGGTGCATAATTGCTCAGTTAGCAGGATCAGACCCAAGGCCTCTCTAGTCCAGCATCCTGTTTCCCACAGTGGCTCACCAGATACCTCTGGGAAGCCCACAAAGGCCACTGGGCCTGAGGATTATGGGAGTTGAAGTCCAATAACATCTGGAGACCCAACGTTGAGAAGCCCTGGTCTACTCTGACTGGCAGCAGCTCTCCAGGGTTTCAGTTGGCGGTCTTCCCTAACACTTCCTGGAGATGCCAGGGACTGAACCGGAGACCTTCCTCATGCAACCACTGAGCATGGACCCCACTTCACATGGGAAGCTGCCTTATATCGAGTCAGACCCTTGGCCCATCTGGCTTACTATTGCCCACACTGACTGGCAGGGGCTCTCCAAGGTTTCAGGCAGGAGTCTCTCTCACCCCTACCTGGTGATGCTACTGGGGACTGAACCTGGGACCTTCTGCATGCAAAGCAGATGCTCCTCCACTGAGCTAAAGCCCATCCCCAAATATATGTGTAGTCAAACACTCTTACACTAAATTATGGCCCCCCAATAGCCACCTAATGGTGCAGCGGGGAAATTACTAGCAAGCCAGAGGCTGCGGGTTCGATTCCCCTGCTGGTGTGTTTCCCAGACTATGGAAAGGAACATAGAAAGCTGCTGTGTCTTTCCCAGACTATGGGAAACACCTATATCAGGCAGCAGCGATATAGGAAGATGCTGAAAGGCATAGTCTCATACTGTGAGGGAGGAGGCAATGGTAAACCCCTCCTGTATTCTACCAAAGACAACCACAGGGCTCTGCGGTCACCAGGAGTCGACACCGACTCAACGGCACACTTTACCTTTACCTTTAAAATGGGGGGAGGATTGGGGCTCGAAACCAAACTCCACAAAGCAATGCTTTAACTGCATAGCCAAAGGAGCAGATCTGTATTGAGGAGATCATTTCTACACCTTCCGAGGGTTATTCTGTGATCTCTTTCTTCGTTCTTCGCCTTGACCATGTTGTGCTTGGAAGGTGTTCCCTTGGCAGATGCTTCATGAATCTCCATCCTTCCTTCTCTTCTCCCCATCTTTCACTCCCTTTGAATTATTGATCTTTAGCCACCCTGGAATTTGTCTTCATTATACGTGCACTTCAGTCAACGCTGATATGAGCGTACATTTCTGGCTGCAAATTGATTAGTTGCTCTCCGAATATGCCTTGGCTTTATCAGGGGTCCCTAGAGTCAGTCATTCTACGCAGGACACCAAAATGGAAATGAGATTTCAGTTAAATACAGCAGAAATTAGATTAGAATTTTTAACTGCCAAAAAGCTGGTCACAGGGTACAGGGAAATGGCACATTTTGGATGGAGGTGGGGAAAGATTTAGAATGAAACTAGCAGTTCTCAAAGTACTGTATTTACCTGAGTCAGAGACCAGGTTTCCCCCCAAGTTCATTTGCATTAGAAATCGGGGGGGAGGGGGTCATCTCATTCAGAGACCTCTTCCTTTGCGGTAAATACAGGTAACCTGTATTTAACCTGTATTTCTTAAGGAGGTCATCTTAAATTCATACCCTCTTCTTACCTGTTTTCTATTCAGTTAAATGTAGATACAGTTGAGACAAAAGTGGGGCTCAGACATGATGAAGAAGAACAGCCCAGCTGGATCAGGCCCAAGGAAGCCTATCTAGTCCAGCATCCTGTTTCCCACAGTGGCCCATCAGATGCCGCTGGAAGCCAGAGGCAGGAGTTGAGGGCATGCCTTCTCTCCTACTGCTGTTGCTCCCCCGCAACTGGTACACAGAGGCATATTGCCTCTGAGGCTGGAGGTGGCCCCTAGCCCCTAGCCACCAGACTAGAAGCCATTAATAGCCCAGACATCCATGAATTTGTCTAAGCCTCTTTTAAAGCCATCCAAGCTAGTGGCCATCACCACATCTAGGAATGTCCAAAGCGGATTGCCCTCAAACTGGACAGTGCCCAGTTTGGGCCAAGGTGGAGCCAAACCACCAGCCAAAAGCTGCCTTAGGAACCTAGGAAGCTGCCATATACTGAGTCAGGCCATTGGTCCATCTAGCTCAGTATTATCTACTCAGACTGGCAGTGGCTTCTCCAAGGTTGCAGGCAGGAATCTCCCTCTCAGCCTGATCTTGGAGATGCTGCCAGGGAGGGAACTTGGAACCTTCTGCTCTTCCCAGAGCGGCTCCATCCCTTAAGGGGGAATCTCTTCCAGTGCTCACACCTGGTCTCCCATTCAGATGCAACCAGGGCAGACCCTGCTTAGCTAAGGGGACAAGTCATGCTTGCGACCACAAGACCAGCTCTCCTCTCCATGGGCTGCTTTGGTAAAATCTCTCCCATCCAATCAGCTCGTGTATGAACAACCTCAGTATGTTGTACAATATCCGGATGTCTGCACACTCGTACATGCGCTGATCTGAAATGCCCCTACCATTTTTCTCTACTATTTGCTTGCATAGGAACATAGAAAGCTGCCTTCTACTGAGTCAGGTCCTTGGTCCACCTGGTTCAGTGCTGCCTACACTGTCTGGCAGCGAGGTTTCAAGCAAGAGACTTCTCCAGCCCTGCCTGGAGATGCTGCCAAGAATTAAACCTGGGACCCTCTACATGCAAAGCAGATGCCCTATGACTGAGCTATGGCCTCATCCTGATACCAGGAGGGGATGAAACCAGAGGAAATGGAAGCGGGCGCCAGGTGTTCATAGCAACTCCTACAGCTTAAAATGATGTCTTGCAATGGAAGAGGTTGATTCCTCTAACATAAATAGGTCATGCAGGCAGGGATAAACTGGATGTGGGCCATGCTGGGAAGTTGTCACCCTTTGTTGCCAAGGGGCCACCCTACCTGGATTGGGGCTTAGAACACAGAATCACAGAAACCTGCCTTCTACTGAATCAGACCTTTGCTCCACCTAGCTCAGTACTGTCTACACTGACTGGCAGCAGCTCTCCAAATTTTCGGAGAGGGGGCCTTTCCCAGCTTACCTGGAGACGCTGCCAGGGAGTGAACCTGGGAAGTTTAGCTTGCAAAGCAAATATTCTACCTCTGAGCTGTGTAAGCAGACTGTTTTCCTGCGCTCACGTGTAGTCACCCATCAAATGCAAACCAGGGCAGATCTTGCTTGGCAAAGGGGACAATTCATGCTTGCTACCACAGCATCATCTCACCACTGCCACTCCAGGCCCATAGCCAGCCTAAAGGTTTAGGAGGGGCACAACAAAGGGAAGGGAAGCTTATCTGGCCCTGATCAGCCCTAAGTGCAAGCAACATTCAGTTTTTAAAGAATTATTTGGGGCGGGGGGGAATTGAGGTGGGCGGGGAGAGAGAAAATTATGAGGGCAGGCCTGCCCTAGCCCACCCACCCCTCACTGGCTATAGGTCTGACCCTCTCTCCCTGCCATAATCTAGATCCAAACTCCCTCTACACATGGGGCTCCTATAAGAAACACGCAGCACAGGCGCCCCGATCCTGCTGGTCTTTTACCTGCAAAAGTAATTGCGCACACCGGGTCGCAATTTCAAGTCTATACATATCCGCAGAGGTGTCGCTCTACGTGTGTGCAAGCCCATTCACAGCCCTTATCTCTCCTCTGCCGCTAAAGGAACTTTCCAATTTTCAGTTCCGTTAATACAAAAACCTGGTGTCCTGAGCAAGCTTGATGGGGAGCCGTGCATGCATGAATTACTATCGATTCCCCCCACCCCACCCCCAGCCAAGGTTTCTTCCTGGAGTAGGAACAGCGGAAGCATCAAAGGAAAAGTTTAAGGTGACATCCTCTCTAAACCGTCCTGCACAATGGGGAATTATTTTCGTTCTTCAGAGGCTAAATTGAAGGATATTGCTATGAAATCTAACTAATCCTTTCACGATGAGCATTAGGGGGTTGTTTTTCCCCCCTCTCCTTTTCTTTTCTTTTTTTGCATGGCAACCTGTGCTAGTAAAAGAAAATTAAGAAAACGTTGGGGGAAATAAAAAAATACCCTGCTGTTGCCAAGGATTTAAACGGAGGAACAAAGTACCCTGCTTTTGTGAAACCAACTAGAAGGGGGGGAAACAGGTTAATGTGTGGAATGCTAGTTGGGGGTGGGGGATATGCATCCCTGCTCCAGTAAGGGCAAGTTGAACAAGGAAAGAACATAGGAAGCTGCCATATACTGAGTCAGACCCTTGGTCCATCCAGCTCAGTATTGCCTACACAGACTGGCAGCGGCTTCTCCAAGGTTGCAGGCAGGAATCTCTCTCAGCCCTGTCTTGGAGATGCTGCAAGGGAGGGGACTCGGAACCTTCTGCATGCAAGCAGGCAGATGCTCTTCCCAAAGCGGCCCCATCCCCTAAGGGGAAGATCTTACTGTGCTCACATGTAGTCTCCCATTCAAATGCAAACCAGGGCAGACCCTGCATAACAAAGGGGACAATTCACAGCTGCTACCTCAAGACCATCACCTTAAGTGGCGAAGTGGGGAAATGCTTGACTAACAAGCAGAAGGTTGCCAGTTCGAATCCCTGCTGGTACTATATCGGGTGGCAGCAATATAGGAAGGTGCTGAAAGGCATCATCTCACACTGTGTGAGAGGAGGCAATGGTAAACCCCTCCTGTATTCTACCAAAAGAAAACCACAGGGCTCTGTGGGCACCAGGAGTCATAATCAACTTCATGGCTCACTCTACCTTACCACAAGACCAGCTCTCCTCAAAGTTCCTTGTTTAGAAGCAGAGGTGGTCTTGTGGAAGCAATCATGGATTGTCCCCTTTGCTAACCAGGTTCCACCCTGGTTGCATATGAATGGGAGACTACATGTGTGAGCACTGGAAGAGATGGGGCCGCTCTGGGAAGAGCGCCTGCCTGCTTGCATGCAAAAGCTTCCAAGTTCCCTCCCTGACAGCATCTCCAAGATAGGGCTGAGAGAGAGTCCTGCCTGCAACCTTGGAGAAGCCGCTGCCAGTCTGGGAAGACAATCCTGAGCTAGAGGGACCAACGGTCTGTCTAGGAATCTGGCAGCTTCCAAGTTTTTGTAGGAAGACCGCCTTCTGGATGTGGTCCATCTGCACAGAAAGGAACATCTAGCATCTGAAGCTCTGCCTGAACCATTGCTGGGTTAGGACTGACTCGAGATGGGGCAATTTCTCCCCTCACCCCCACCCCGTTAGGCGTGGAACTGGGCTCAAAACACTGAACTGTTTCCTGCTGAACCTTTGGGAATTTCTCAGTTTATTCCCAGCTAAATTAGGAGCTGTAATCAGGGGCGAAGAGAGCAATAACCAGGCAGGCGGATTCAAAGCACCCAAGCCGCCCAGCTCCTGAAAGCTGCCCGGCTCGTGCCAGTTCCCTCCCTCCAAGCTCCAGCTGGCCTCATTGCTGGCTGGGAAATGACCTCCAGATTGGCCTCGCGGGCCCTTCTGGGTGCTAGCCAGATTCCCTGAGTGTGGCATCATACTCAGGGGACATGCGTGGCTGGCGTGTGCAAGGGATTGCTGGGCAGAGGGGCCAACACATGCACACTCTCCCCTAGCGATGTGCCTAGCTGTAGCACAGGGACACAGCGCCCCTTCATTACCTGCAAGAAGGCCCAGGTTCAATCCCTGCCCTCTCCAGGCAGGGCTGGGAAAGACCCCTGTCTGAAACCATGGAGAGTTGCAGCCAATCTGCGCAGACAATACTGATCGTACAATATTCAGTACCGATTCACCCCAAGCATCTGTTTCTGCAAAAGGTCCCAGGTTCAACCCCTGCCCTCTCTAGGTAGGGCTGGGAGAGACTCCTGCCCCAAACCTTGAAGAGCTGCTGCCAGTCAGAGCGGTGAATGCTGAGCTAGATGGATCAAGAGTCTGTCTCTGCAGAAGGAAGCTTTTTATGTTCCTTTGTTCCTATTAGTCACCAGGGTGTCAATGATTAGGCACATAGGAACATAGGATGCTGCCATATACTGAGTCAGACCATTGGTCTATCTAGCTCAGTATTGTCTACACAGACTGGCAGTGGCTTCTCCAAGGTTGCAGGCAGGAATCTCTCTCAGCCCTATCTTGGAGATGCTGCCAGGGAGGGAACTTGGAACCTAGATGCTCTTCCCAGAGCGGCCCCATCCCCAGAGGGGAATATCTTGCAGTGCTCACAAATCAAGTCTCCCATTCATATGCAACCAGGGTGGACCCTGCTTAGCTAAGGGGACTTGGCCTTGAAGGTCTCACAGTGGTGCCTTCATTGCTGTCATCATCGAGTCCATCCACCTTGCTGCTGGTCATCTTCTTCTTCTCTTTCCTTCCACTTTCCCCAGCATTACGAACTTCTCAAGGGGGCTGGTATGCTGCCTCATCTTGGCAGGTGGAGTGGGTGTTCCTGGGAGGGACGAGCGAAGTACGCCGGGTGGTAAACTCCCAGTAGGGTTGCCCAAGGCGCAGAGGTCATCCCAGCTGCCCAGCTAAAGCAAGGAGGCACCTATACTGGGCAGCAGCGATATAGAAAGGTGCTGGAGACAGACGATCTCTTCAGTGATAACGACAAAGGCATCATTTCATACTGCACAGGAGGAGGCAATGGCAAACCACTCCAGTATTTTACCAAGAAAACCACTTGATATTGATGAAAACAAATGTAAATCATTTGCAACTCGAACACTGAGGTTGACATTGGCGAGAGAATTTCTAAAGCATCCCTAAATTGAGAACACTTCCTGAAATCCACCCCGCTTTGCCACTACCGGCTCCTGCCAATATTCTAACAGTTATTTTAGAAAACATGAAGAGTGTCTAAGAGCTAAAAAAAAAAAATTATATAAAAAGTGCCCACTCCTTGCAAGCTTCTGCGGCTACGAGTGAGATTTCCTGTCAGCCTGTGTAGAAATTCTTTAGAAGTCTGACAGGATTAAGGAGGATTAATACATTAAAGCATTATTACTGCTTTCACAGGGGATTTTCAAAGTCACCATGTTCAGATCTATTTGTCCCATTACATAAAAAGAGCATTAATAGTCCAATTGAAAAGAATCACTGCAATCAATAACCTTAATTTTTGTCTACAGGTCCTACCAGTAGAGTTAAGACTCCTTGGCCTAGGAGGAAAATGCTTCTTTTTATTAGCACGCACTGGGGAATGGGCACGAGGGTCTCTCTGCTTGATACCTGCAACAGTCTGTCACCCAGAAGACATGTGAAAATTAGAAAAAAATAGGAGGAGGAACTAAGCTAACATTGAGTTTTATATTATACAATGCAGAATAGGGATGTAGCAAGCTGCCTTATGCCGAGTGAGACCACTGGTGTACCTAGCTCAATATTACCTACACTGACTGGCAGCAGCTCTCTGAGATTGCAGGCAGGAGTCTCTCCCAGCCCTACCTGGAGATGCTGCCACAGATTGAACCAGAAACCTTCTGCATGCAAAGCAGACGCTCTTCCACTGAGCTACAGCCCCTAAATAGGAACCTAGGAAACTGCCTTACACCGAATGAGACCCTTGGTTCATCTAGTCTGCACTGACCGGCGGTGTGTTATTTACACTGATTGGCAGCAGCTTCTTTGAGGTTTCAGGCAAAGCAGAGGCACTGAGCTATGGCTATGGTAGTGTGGCATACCAATATTCTTCATAGTATATATATTTTTAAAGGGGCCATGTTAGATGTGACCTTAAAGATAAGCAATTTTTGCAGACATTCTTGGGGTGCCTGTCTGATTTCTGGAGCGAAAGGCTGAACCAGAAGCGTATCTAAGGAAAATAGCACCTAGGGCAAGCATTGAAATTGCGCCCCCTGTCCAAACATCTGACAACCATCTTTCAGATAACTTTACCATAATATCAGGAGAAAAATACAAGTCTGAAGGTCACATACAAGTCACATATCTGAATATGTGTACAGTGACTTATATTATATTAATTTTTTTAAAAAAAATTACCTGTAGCCCCTTTGGGGGGCTTCTAAAGGCTGGGGGGTCTGCAAAGTTTCCCCCTCCCCCCTGCTGGCCTCTAGGGCCTCACAGGGACCATTTAAGCATGTGCGGTGGCCATTTTTAAATTTATTTATTTTTAAATGGCAGCTGAAAACAAAATGGCCACCATGCATGCTCAGATGGCCTCTGTGAGGCCTGGTATGGCCTAGGGCCTCAAAGAGGCCATTTGAGCATGCTTGGTGGCCATTTTGTTTTCGGCAGCCTTTTTTTTTTTTAATTAATTTTAAGAAATGGCGCCCCCCTTCAAGTGGCGCCCGGGGCACGTGCCCTGCCTGCCCTACCCTAGATACGCCCCTGGGCTGAACGTATTACACTGCCACCTACCGAGTCAGACTATTGGTTCATTCAGGTTTGTATTGTCTACACTGACTGGCAGCAGGTCTCCAAGGTCATCTACCTCAGTATTGTCTGCACTGACTGGCAGCAGCTGTCCAGGGTCATCTAGCTCAGGGTCATCTATACTGACTGGCAGCAGCAGGGTCATCTATCTCAGGGTCATCTACACTGACTGGCAGCAGCTCTCCATGGTCATCTAGCTCAGTATTGCTTGCACTGACTGGCAGCAGCTGTCCACGGTTCTTCTTTCCCAGCTCTCCTATAGAGAAGCCAAGGATTGAATATGGGATGTTCTGCATCCAAAGCAGTTGCTCTGCTCCTGAGCTACAGCTCTTCCGGTTTGGTAGAGGCATCTAACCACCCCCTGCCCCCCTCCCCTGCAAACAAAAGAAGAATAGAAAGTGTAATACCAGCCATGTAAAAGCAGCCTTGGGAGTCAGGCCTTGATTTTTGCAGAGAGAGGTCAAAAAAAAAAATCTCTAACCTTGGCAACAAAGTACAATGCATGTACATCTTTCTAATTATCCTGGCAAGGGGGAAAAAAATATTCATCTGTAACACAGCAAATGAAAACAAACGTCAAACGAAGAACTGAGAGGAGCAGGACAGGGGGAATGGAGTCAGAATCTTCGGAAGGCATGAGCTGATTTCCAAAGGCTCTATTCCCTTTGCCTCTGACAAAATTCCCATAAAACGCTGATAAACATCAAGATCTAACATTGACAGATATATTTTTTCCCTTTTTTTCATAGCGAACGAGCTGTCATTGCTTCTGGTAGCACTGTGCTTCCCTGTCAGCCTGTTTTCTTTCCTCCTCTTTCTTTAAAACAGCAATACTTTGGAAGTTTGACAGGATTAAGGGGATTAATACATTAATACATTATTACCGCTTTCATAGGAGATTTTCAAAGACTCTAATGCTGCGATCCATTTGTCCTGTTATATAAAACACACCGTAATTGCCTTTAATTGCTCCGTTGTGACTAAGTATTGAGGCAGGCAGAAGGCTGCCGGGTGAATCTCTCGTATTGTTCTAAGCCTCTGCGGCAGCACCGCACAGCAAAGGTGAGCGCGAGAACCTGTCTCGGATTCTGCTTGATGTCTGATATCCGAGCAAGGGGGTCACATGGGTCCACTGGGGCAGGGCTGGAGCTGAGGGATAGAGCATCCACCTTGCATGCAGAAGGTCCCAGGTTCAGTCCCGGGCAGCATCTCCGGGTAGGGCTGAGGAAGGCCTGCCCGAAGTCTTGGAGAGCTGCTGCCAGTCAGGGTAGAGCAGGCCTGCTCAACTACTTTGCCACCCCCTCAGCTGTTTCTGGACTACAGGTCCTGCAGGAGGGCCTTGTCTGTGGGCACCCCTCTTCTTTGGAACACTCCCCCCCCCGATTTGTTCAGCCCCCTCCCTGGCTTCTTTTGAGGCCCCTCTCAAGACCCACCTGTTTTGCCAGGTGTTTGCCCTTTTTATATTATTATTATTATTATTATTATTATTATTATTATATTTTTATTATAATAATAATAGTTGTTGTTGTTATTTCTTGTTTACACAATCAGACAGGTGTTATTGACTGGTTTGTTTTATCCAGACATCGAGTCCTTCCCAAGGACCTGGGATACCTGAATTTTATTGCCAGATATTGTTGTGGTGGTGGTTATAAATATCATCGCAAAATGTAAGCTGTTCTCAGTGAAGTTGTTTTTTGTAATTGGCTGGTGGTGATTTCTGTGGCCCTGATGGTGTTGAGGTGCTCTTCAAGGTCTTTTGGAACTGCACCCAGGGCGCCAATTGCCACTGGGATGATTTTGGTCTTTTTCTGCCACAGCCTTTCAATTTCAATTTGTAGATCTTTGTATTTTGTTTTTGTTTTTTTCTATTTCTTTTTCTTCTATTCTGCTATCCCCTGGTATTGCTATGTCAATTATTTTGACTTGTTTTTCTTTCTTCTCGACTACAGTTATATCTGGTGTATTGTGTGGCAGATGTTTGTCTGTTTGTAGTCGGAAGTCCCATCATATTTTCACATCTTCATTTTCTTCAACTTTTTCAATGTTGTGGTCCCACCAGTCTTTGGCTACAGGTAGCTTGTATTTTTTGCAGATGTTCCAATCATTGCTGCTACCTTGTCATGCCTTTGTAGTCAAACAAACAATTGTTTGTTTGTTTGTTTGTTTGTTTGTTTTTGGTATTGTTGCTCGCCACCTAGAGTCTTTGGAGGAGGCGGTATATAAGAATATTTTAACTAATAAATAATAAGTAATCCCCAGCCACAGCGGCCAATAATCAGGGATCATGGGAGTTGTAAGCCAGCATCTGCAAAAGGGCCGAAGTTGAGCAGCCCTGGTGTAGGCAATACTGGATTAGATGGTCCAATGGTCTGATTAGGAAGCTGCCGTATACGGAGTCAAGAGCTATCTTCATCGTCCTGCTCTCCAACCACAAAAGCACCACCGTTAAAGTCAGCCTAGGCTGCCATAGGCCCTCTGGCACACACGCACACACACACTCTAACTTGCACAGGCTGTTCTGGCAGAAGGGTCACGCAGCCCCACAAGGCCCACAGAAACCCCACTCGCCCCCTCAGAGCTTCAGGGCCTTGTGTGGGTGAGAACTGGATTGCATTACAGTATATGGTTGCATCAGGGTTAGGAGAAGTGGACTAGGTAAGCAAGTGCAGTCCATTCTCATTTCCAACAAAAGTTCTCAAAGCAGAATACATAGCAAAATAAATAAGCAAATAAGATGGTTCCCTGTCCCAAAAGGGATCACCATCTTAAAAGGAACTTAAGGTAGGCACCAGCACCAACCATTGAAGGGATGCTGTGCTGGGCTTGGAATCCTTGCTCACTGAGCAACCAGGCCCTTTTTCAAAGTGTTGGTTCTCTTTAATGGGCAGGGGGAGAGCAACTGGCCCTATCTGTCCCCAGCACAGCGTCCCTCCAGTTGGTTGTTGCTGGGGTCTATCTTAGGTTTCTTTTTTAGATTGTGAGCCCTTTGGGGGACAAGGAGCCATTTTATTTGTTTGTTTGATTATATCTATGTAAACCACTTTGGGAACGTTTGTTGAAAACCAGTATATAAATATTCATCATATTTGCATTCATCATATAATCCTTGGATAAGGACAGTTGCTTTCTCCCTGCAAACAGAAAAGAATCGCCACTTTTAATAGTGCCTCTTTGCACCTTTTAGGTCTCACTCTCCATCTTAGCTTCTTCACTAATGCATGCTTTTTAATGGTAGAGAGTTAAACAGCTGTATTGTTCAGGGATGTGTCCTGGGGCCTATTTCGTTCAAGACGAATATGAATACGAATAAGACAAATATTTTTCTCTACCGCTTTTCAACCAAAGTTCCCAAAGAGGTTGACATAGATATAAATAATTAAATAAAATGCCCCCCACCCTGTCCCCAAAGGGCTCACAATCTAAAAAAGAAACCTAAGATCGACACCAGCAACAGCCATTGGAGGGATGCTGTGCTGGGGATGGATAGGGCCAGTTGCTCTCCCCTTGCTCAAGAAAGAGAATCACCACTTTGAAAAGGTGCCTCTTTGCTCAGTTAGTAAGGGAGACTTTATTTTGCCTTCAAGCTACCCAATCCCAGAGACTCGGGACAAGTTAGAGGCTATTAAGCACTCATAAAATAGCCAATGCAAGATCAATGAACAGATAAGACACACATAAAATTACACACTTGAAAATTAGTGAAGGAGATATAACAATATGGAATGTTAAAAAATAAAAAATAAAACACCTCGTTTCACCCATAACTCCTATCATAAAACATCATCCCATATAAGAATGTCTTAGCAATGCTTTGGAAAGCCACTCAGGGTTTGATGAGTCTCTAGAGCAGGCCTGCACAACATAAGGCCCGGGGGCCGGATCCGGCCCTCAGGGACTATTTGACTGGTCCTCAGATATCATGCAACAACACAGGAGCTGGAAATTGCCTTATCGCACCATCCTGTGCATGCTTTCTCAGAAATATGTTCCATGGTGTACCCAGTGAGGCTTAATCCCATGTAAGCATGCCTAGGATTGCAGCCTGAAAGCAACAGTGATTGAGGGAGAGGATAGGATGTGGCATTTGTTTGGCGCTGTGAAAATTTGGGGCAGTGTACAAATCTGACAGACAAATAAATAAATAAATCTCCGGCAAATGTGACTGATCTCTGACTGATCTCTTGCAAACTGATCTCTGGCAAACCGTAACTTCCCCTAGGTGGCCAGATTTGGCTTTTAAAAAGCCAAGTTCTGGCTTACGGCCCATTTGACCCACGAGTATACCCCTTAGGTTCTGGCAACTCTGACTTCCACATGCAGCGAATAGGGCTGCAACCCTATGCCCACTCCCCCAGAAGGAACTCCCACTGACCTCTGAGTAGGCATGCAAAGAATTGCATTGTGCTGAGATATATATAAAATGAACATGTTCTGTGTTCAATAAGCCAAAATTTAACTGCTTCGTGCATTTCCCTATGCTTGTTCCTTCTTTGCTGCTAGGGATCAAATAGTTTAGTCCTGATATATTTTTTCCCCAGACTCTGTTTATGGATTATTTTCATGGAAATTGTATTTCTCAGCATGCCTTCCACAATTAAATTATTCCTCCAGATGCCGTCCATTCTGCAGAGTGTGTTTCACTCCACTCTTGCTACACTTCTCCATTCCAAAGCAAAGGAAGGAAGGAAGGAAGGAAGAAGGAAGGAAGGAAGATGTCTGACGCAAATGGAGACCTTGGTTTGGGCGGTTTCTTTCCAGATATTTCAAGAGGTGAGACTCCAATAATGCCTTGTTGGAAATTTCCATTAAAATCATGTTTTCCATGGTAGTTCTTACATTTGCCCACCTATCCTAGATTCCATGGGACAGTCCCTATTTTCTGATCAGTGGTGTCTGTTGGCTGCCATTTTAATCCAGAACGTTCCTCCAGGGGATGCTGTGTCGTGACATAGCATTGTTTCATGCTCCGCAGGAAAATGGGAAGCCATTCCTCTTGGTCTGTCTAGCTCAGAATTCTCTACACTGACTCTCCAGGAGCGTCTTCAAAATATCAGGTGGGTTGAGCACAAACACTTGACAGCCAAACACCCATTCTTACTGCCTAGGAAAGAGGAGAAACCTTCCCAATGACAGCAAGGGCCATACTGGGGGGAAAAGGTCCATAATCCATCTCCTAAATGGAGTCATTTTGAGGACGGGGCTGTAGCCCAGTGGCTACTGCATCTGCTCTGCATGCACTAGGTCCCAGGTTCACCCCCTGGCAGCATCTCCAGGCACGGCTGAGAGAGACTCCTGCCTGAAACCTTGGAGAACTGCTACCAGTGGGTGCAAACAGTACTGAGGTAAGATGGACCAGTGGTATGCCTTGGTATAAGGCCCCTTCCTATGTTCCTAATACGATGGAGACCGTGTTTGTTATCTCACTAGCCTCTGATATTTGTTGCCAGGTAATGGCACCATCTCCCCGAGAAAATACATTGCACATCCTTTTTGGCTGCTTTGCATGGTTGTGGCAGCTACTGCAGGCAGGCAAAAGGGGTTGCAGACCTTGCTTACCATGTTGTTCCAGAGATTACTGAGGCACTAGGCTCGTCCACACACACACTATCCCCATGATCTGAGCAGGAGGAGTGCCCAGTCAGGGTAAGAGAGCTGGCGCACTCCTGATCCGTGGTTGTGAGAACTCCAGAATCAAGGCAGGAGGAAAGGGAATTGTGTGGGAGGCAGGAGCTGGACAGAAAGGCTTTTTGTCCACCCTCGGTAAACTGCTGAGGAGAGAATCTGGGCAGGGCCTGCCTGCCTTACCTGGCTCCCACACGGTTACTCTCCCTTCCTCCTACCTTGACCTTTGCAAACACATAACCGCTGGTTGAAAAGCTAAACCACTGACTGAGAGGAGAGCTGGTCTTGCAGCAGGGCGCATGAATTGTCCCCTTTGCCAAGCAGGGTCTGCCTTGGTTTGCATTGGAATGGGAGACAACATGCATGAGCACTGTAAGATATTCCCCTGAAGGGATGGGGCCACTATGGGAGGAGCACCTGCATGCATGCAGAAAATTCCGAGTTCCCTCCCTTGCATCTCCAAGATAGGGCTGAGAGAGACACCAGCCCGTAACCTTGGAGAACCTGCTGCCAATCTGTGTACATAGGAACATAAAAACAGCCCTGCTGGATCAGGCCCAAGGAGGCCCATCTAGTCCAGCATCCTGTTTCACACAGTGGCCCACCAGATGCTTCTGAAAAGCCCACAGGCAGGGGGTGAGGGCATGCCCTCTCTCCTTCTGTTGTTCCCCTGCAACTGGTATTGAGAGGCATCTTGCCTCTGAGGCTGGAGGTGGCTTATAGCCACCAGACTAGCAGCCATTTTATAGACCTCTCCTCCATGAATTTGTCTAAGCCCCTTTGCAAGCCATCCAAGCTAGTGGCCATCACCACATCTCGTGGCAGAGAATTCCATCAATTAATTATGTGATGTAGAGGAGAGCTGGTCTTGTGGTAGCAAGCATGACTTGTCCCCTTAGCTAAGCAGGGTCTACCCTGGTTGCATCTGAATGGGAGACTTGTTGTGTGAGCACTGTAAGATATTCTCCTCGGGGCATGGAGCCGCTGTGGAAGTGCAGAAGGTTCCAAGTTTCCTCCCTGGCAGCATCTCCAAGATAGGGCCAAGAGAGATTGCTGCCTGCAAGCTTGGAGAAGCTGCTGCCAGTCTGTGAAGACAATACTGAGCTAGATAGACCAATGGTCTGACTCAGTATATGGCAGCTTCCTATGTTCCTACTGTTCCTGTGTGTGAAAAAGTACTTCCTTTTGTCAGTCTTAAATTTCCCAAAATTGTAGACAATAATGAGCTAGATGGACCAAGGGTCTGACTTGGTTGAAGGCAGTTTCCTATGACTCTAAGCATGCCTAGATCCCCTACCCTGGGTGGACACTCCTCCTAGCCAGGTGGGGATCATATGAACGAGCCTACTGTTTCATGAAGCACTTTTGCACTTTCAGAAGTGCTAAATATTAATTCTTTGTGTGCAGCCAAAATCAGGGAATGCCAACCTTTTAAGTTTCTCCTGTGAGCCAAAGACTCTTTCCTCCTTTTGTCCCAGTTTCCATTCTCAAATATTATTAGTTCGCCTCTTGAACTAACTCCCATTATGTGCTTCACCGCTCGTACCTGGCATCCTCTCCTCTATCTTTCTCCTTCTAATTTGCTCCTCTTTCTGCATTTCTAAAAATGCATTCTCCATGGTACTAAGAATGGATTTTCTTTGAGCAAGGAAAGAGACGCTGTCATGAGACTCCTTTGTGATTCCAATTAGACCCCAGCTACACAGGAGAGGAAGGCCAACCATCTGAGTACGCTAGCAAATGACAGATTCAAAAATCAGAGAGCCTTTTAGATTACGGCAACTGCACGTTTGTATTGCCGCACACACTCCCTACTTCCCCCAAGTAGTGAGAAGTCCCAGCTTAGTTTAATTTCCTGGATTTTTTGGCTGGGTTTAGCTTCCGTTGGGCAAGTGAGCATGGAAGAGGCATGGCGTCTTTGTACTATTTGATTTATTTACAAATCTACAAGCGGAGCACAAGTGGAGGCAGGAAGACGCTTCCTGCAAGGCAGAAGAGCTGGATTTGTGGTAGTAAGCATCAGTTGGAGCCAGTGCAGTGCAGTGGTTAGAATGTTGGACTAGGACTAGGGAGTTCAAATCCCCATTCAGCCATTAAAAGCACTGGGCCAGTCACATATCTCTCAGCCTAACCTACCTCACAGGGTTGTTGTGAGGACAAACATAACCATGAACACTACTCTGGGATCCGTAGAGGAAGGGCAGGAATAAATAAATAGTATGCATTGTCCCTGAGCTAAGCAGAGTCCACCTTGGTTTGTATTTGGATGGGAGACTATGAGGCGCTTCTCACGATCAGCAAAAATCAGACTAGCAGAGGCCTAGCAGAGGCTAGCCCGAATTTTGGTGACCATAAGAACCCCCGGGCTCGCAGCCGAGCCCGGTGGTTCTTGAGCGGGTAACCCGCTCGAGAACCCCTGGCAAAAAGCAGGTTTGCGGAGCGAGCGCTCCAGCAAACCTGCTTTTTGCGATTGTGAGTAGCCGCGGCATGCCTTTGCACCGCGCATACTCATGAGTAAACCCCCGTCCGGGAGGTGAAAAGCCGCCTCCCGGATTGGGGGTCTCCCCAGTATGCCCTGTCCACTCGCGCAGGGCATACTGGGGCTTGCGGGGGCCTCGCGGCCCCCGCTCCCCCCTACTGTCATGGAGCTGGCCATCATGAGCGTGGAGAGCGGGCTTAGCCCGCTCTTCCCACTCACTTCCCAAAACCGGGTCTCACGGACCATGAGACCCGGTCCACTGTGTGAGTGCTGTAAGATATTCCCCTTAGGGGATCGGGCTGTAGCTCAGTGGAAGAGCACCTGCTCGCTTGCATGCAGAAGGTTCCAAGTTCCCTCCCTGGCAGCATCTCCCAGATAGGGCTGAGAGAGACTCCTGCCTGCAACCTTGGAGAAGCCACTGCCAGTCTGTGAAGACAATACTGAGCTAGATGGACCAAGGGTCTGACTCGGTATATGGCTGCTGCCTTTATGCCTATGTTCCTATGAATTATTTGGCGCAAAATAGCTTCATCAACGGCAAACTGCTTTGAGAGGATGTGATTTCCAATGGGAAAACAATACAGTGGGCAACAGTTAACTGTGAGTGGGTTAAACCTTAATCCCTGGTCTGGGGTCCCATCATGCTGCAGTCTCAGTCCAGGTCAGGACCCCATAGTTGGAAGAGACATTTACAGACTTAAGGATGCCTCTTAATAATGGACTTAATGTAACATGTTGACCCTGAGTAATATAGGAGCGAAGAAAGTGGAGCGTGACTTCTGGCCTCTTGCATAGTTTTTTGTTCTTTTCCCAAACTTCTGTTGAGTCAGAGGAATGGAAGGTGATGAAAAATGATGAACAAAGAACCTCTTGCACCAGCTCCTTTCCCCTACAACTCTCAGAAAATCTCCCTCAGGAGGGGGCAAAGGGGACAAAACTGAAAGGAAAGAGAGAGGTCGGGCTGGCTTTGACCTAGGCCTCGCTAGCTTGGCTTTCATTATCCAGTTCAAAATAAAGCAGGAAAACTCCTCTGTAGCAAGCATTTTATGGAGGAACTGCTATTTAAACTGCTGTTCCATGAGATTTGGGGCAAGAGAAAGCAAGGTCCCAAACACTAAATCATGCACGCCATATTGCAACGCCTCCCTTTCTGAGTCCGTGGGCCGTTGGCACCAGTTATGTTCACTTCCCAGCAATTTCTCCCTTTGTCCATCCCTGAAAATATGCTTCACAAATGAGTTTGAGAATTTTTGTTGTGGGGGAGGAGGAGGAGGAGGAGGAAAGCCAGTGTGTGATGGCTCTTTAGAAAATAATGATATTCCAGGAGGGAACCCATAGGCAGCTAGGTGAACACTTCAACTTGCCTTGGTGTTGGAATTTGGCCTTGGCATGGCATTACCTCTGCTCCATGGGTCCCAGAGGTAATAAAGGGGGTTCTAAGGGCAGAACAGGAGCCTCGCTGGGGGCACCATGTCCCAAGGGTTCCTTCAAAGGGACAACTGCAAGACGGACAAGAAGTCCCGTCTGCTTGGGCACTATTAGATCTAGAGGACTTTTGTCGGGGCCAGGGTGTCAGTTGGGGTGTGTTCATCCTCCTCTTCCTCTGAGAACATCTCCTCTGGGTGAGAGTCTGGGTAGTTGATTCCTCACCCCTTCCATCCCCCACCTTGACCCTCTCAAATTCAGGCCAAATGTTGGTCAACATGGAGGACTTCTGGTTCCACTCTAGGTACCACCCAGATGTCAGTTGGTCATCTCAGAAAGAACTGGGTTCCTGTCCCATCAGACCCAATGATTCTTTTTGCTATCATTAGATGCATTGCACAGACCTGGGTCGAAGAGTATCTCATTGTTCTTAAAACCAGCAAGTGTCAAAACTCTGCTGAAGTTCAGAGCTCACTAGAAGGTTGATCTTTGATGGTCACTAAAGTGCAATAATTTGGGTATTTTTGCCTTCTCTTTTTTCTGCTATAGAGTCACATGGCTACTCATTTGGAACATTTTTTAAAAAGTTATCACTTCAGTTCCCCATGCCAAATGTCTTTCTCATATGCATATCTTGTTCTTAATTTATTCCCTCACTGAGCCAACAGTAATTGCTGAGCCAGGAGTGGTGAGAACAAGCTGGCCAGTAAAATAAACTAAAATAAAAATTGATATCAATTTTTGTGGCCATCTTTGCTTCTTGACTCCAGTCCAGTGCCAGATTATAGTGCTTCTAATAGCAAGCCTGAGCAGTTGAGTGCCTAAGTTTGGAAGTGAAATGGAGACACCAAAAAAACAATATAGTCATTTCTACATCCTTAGGGGACATCCTAGGTATGGGGAAGTATAAGCTTGTAAATTAAATTAAATTAAATTAAATTAAATTAAATTAAATTAAATTAAATTATAACTAAAGACAATGAATTTAAATGGCCCATTGTGTTTCTAGGACCTAATGAATACTAGAGATAAGAAGAGAAAATTTTTCCCGCCACCAAGCAGTGGTAAGTCACCCCTCAAAACTTTACTAGAAACTTGATAAGAATTTCTGCATTTCCCTGTTTCATTCCATATGCCTTCAGCCCCTTCAACTGTTGCCAAAAGCTACCTTGTTTGGCTTTTTTTCATCCTGAACTCCTGCAGCACTTTCAGATTTTGCCAGAACTGCTTGTTGGAGAATTTTCGGATCAAGCCCTTGGGAGTTCAGGCGTGACCTCTGCTTTAGAGACAGAGTGGGGAAAGAAACATGCAGGAGGGGAATATGTTAAGCTGCATGTCGAAATGTTTCTGCTAATGTATGTTTATATAAATATACCTGTTTGTATTTTTACATGATTGTGCGCTTGCTGTTTGTGCCCCCAAGAACCCACGTGTTAAAAAGAGGGAGGCTCTACACACGAACAACACCGCCGGACTCTGCAGGGAGAGAGCTGTCCCTGCGTGGCTGGATTGGCTGTCCACATGACTACCGGCTCTATCATGGAGCTGGTAGGGGCGGCCGGGATCAGGTGCCACAGCATTCTGGGGGGACCTCCCAAACCGGGAGGCTTGTTTTTGCCTCCTAGTCGGAGATCTATTCGCGCGTCGCCACGGCGGAGCCACACTGCAACGACACATGGTCGCAAAAATGGGGTTAGCGGAGCCCTCGCTCCGCTAACCTCATTTAAGGGGAGGGGTACTTAGTGCGGTTTGCTGCTGGGAGCCTTGTGCCGGGAGCCTTTGTGCGGTTTGCTGCTGGGAGCCTCCAAAATTACCCAGGTGCACCTCTGCTGCAGTAGGATCTATGTAACATAAATTTGATTTTCAAATTTTAAAAAATCATCAGGAAAGAAGGAAGATGAGACAATCTGAGTGGTACCTACCAACACCCAGCTGAGCCTGTTTTATTAACTAAGCTTTCTAACATTTAAATTACGGCTTGTGCACTTGTGGAGGTTGCTGTCTTCTTGATTGATGTCTGCTTTGTTCCTCCACTTTTATTTGTTTAATTTTATTTTGTATCTTAAGAGTTATTGTTAGATCTTGAAGCTCCCTTCCATGTTTACTTGGAAGCAATTCTCAGCAAGTTCAGTGTGGTTTACTTCCAAGTATGGGAACCCACTCCACATTTGAGGGATCTCCTGGGAACAAGGTGCTTTGCGGTGGGTTTGTGGGTTTTCTTATGGGTCTTTTAGGCATGTCTTGGCAGTCGCTACCTGGTAGTGTCATTTCTAGCCTAATTCCCAAAAGAAAGAAGGCTTGTGTGGGTTCATGATATATCTGTGTGTCACCCCTCTAAGAATTGTTGTGTTTACAGTCGAATACAAACCAAATTCACAGTGCATAGGAAGGGGTATGTTGGGTCCTAAAGCATGGTCTAAGGGCACATGATACAGCCACCTTGTTGAAGCTAAGCAGGTCTAGGTGTGGTCAGTGCCTTGCTGGGAGACCCATGTATGCCACCTTCGGAAGCACGGCCAAAGCTCAGTGGGAAAGCATCTGCTTTGCATGCAGGAGGCCTCAGGTTCAGTCCCTGGCAGCATCTCCAGGTAGGGCTGTGAAAGACTCCTTTCTGAAACCTTGGAGAAGCCTCTGTCCATCAGCATAGACAACATTGTGCTAGATGTACCAATGTTCTGACTCAGTAGAAGGCAGCTCCCCATGTTCCTATCCTTTCTGATTTTTTTTTTTTTGGCTGATCCACCATCTTGTTTCAAAATGGCAGCCACTCAAACACCCCTTTCTAAGTCACATGCTGACAGTCAATACAAACCAAATTGGCAGCATGTGGCAGGGGGTCCTATGTAAGAGTCACCATGTTAAAATAAGTGGAAAGTAGGCTCCATGTTTAAACATGTTAGAAAATAGGTTCAAAATTCTTCTTAGAAGTACTTGTTTCTTGTAATGGCTTGGGTCCAAGGTATTTAAGAGAATACTTTGGTCTTCATCAACCCCGCCGGCTATTAAGATCATCTGAGGAGGTCTGGTTGCAATTGCCACCGGCTCACTTGGTGGCAACTCAAAACCAGGCCTTTTCTTGAGTTGCCCAGGGACCAGGAGCAGAGCCACTGTTGAGCAAATGGGTTCAAAGAACCCAGGCCACCATCAATCAGGGGCCGCGCCTGGCACCCCAACCATACCCCTGCATCTGACATCAGACACAGGGGTGAGGCTTAGTTTCTGACATCACATGCAGGGGCGGGGCTTAGCATTTGACATCGGATGCAGGGGGGCTAGGAGGCCATGGTGGTGGGCTGGAGCCGGGCCACTACTGGCCTCCCTCCTCCCCTGCCCAGGACTCTGGAATGTTCTTTCTACTGAAATTAGAGTTTCTACTTCTCTGAATGTTTTTAAGAAGGACCTGGAAACATACTGGTTTAGCCAGGTTTTTTAGTTTATAGTTTTAAAGCACTGGGTTTTAGAGTTTTTAATTTGTATTTTTAAATTGTTTTAATTGTGTCAATGTTTTAATGCTTTTTAGATTGTGAACCACCCAGGGACTTTTGTATGGGATGCTATAAAAATGTAATCAATCAATAAATAACTAAAATAATGCATTATTCCAGGGTACTGTCGTGGGGGTGGGGTGCGACAGTCACATTTTCCTCCCCAAACGTGACTGGGAACCAGTTCAGTGCACTGGATTTGCTGGTTGTGATGGAGAAGATCTTCTCAATTCCTTTTCGTTACAAACCATCACCTTTCTTCTATCTGGTGAGAAGATGGAAACAAACACACATACACACCCAAAAAAGAGAAATTGAGAGGGGGGGGAGTTAACCAGGTAACAGGAGCATGATAAAGGAAGAGTGATGTTCAGGCACGCAATGCAGGGATGATACCTCCTTGGTATCACAACGTACATTTGGTACCAACAAGGATTATTACCAGGGCCTCCGTTTCCTTCTAAATTGGAGTGCAAATGACTGGGTTTTGTAATGAAACACAAAGTGTTTGTAGCTGATAAATCCCGCTTGGCTGAGTTACCTGCAGCCGCTGAACGCGTGCCAAGAAACTGGCGGTAATTAGTCGCCGTCGTCCCTCCTCTGGCTGTTCCTTTTATTCATTACTAAAGGCAACATTTGCGGCACAAAAGCTACCAATTGATTTCTGCCGTCCCTGGATTCGAAAGTGGGTAGCATCAGCGGCTGGAGTCGCTGCCGCTTTTTCTCCCTTGCAAATCCAGTGGGCCGGGCCCGTGACATTCTCAGCCCTGCAGAAGCATCCAGCCAAAGCCGTGCCTGGCCTGCATACACACAGATGTGGAAGTCGCGGTTGTTTATTCTGCCCGACTCCTGTGAGTTTTTCTTATATTCTCAGGTTTTCTCAGAAGACTAAGGATTTTCTTTTTGTTTACTAGCATTAAGGATCTGGAACATAGGAGGTTTGTCCATGCAGTCCTCATCAGGATAGGGGGAACGGCCAGACAGGATAGGGAATCCAGGCAGAGGTGCACCTAGGTAATTTTGGAGCCTGGACTTAAAGGCTTTTGGTGCCCCTACCCCCACCCACTGCAAGTTAAGCATCTTAACAACTTAACCTATTCCCATCACATATATTTCTTTCTCCACTCCCCCCACATCTCTAAAGCAGAGGTCTTGCTCAGCACCTGGCACAGGTCACAGGCACGCTCAGTCACCCAGCACAAACTAAAGAGGATTTGGGGGGCCCCCAGGGGGTGTGGAGACCCAGACGTCCAGGGGTGAAAGCACCTCTGAATCCAGGTGTGCTTCCAATCAGGAGTCGGATAAACCCAAACAACAAGGAAGCAGCAGGATGGAGTGAGCGTGTGGCCATTCTACCCAGCTCTATCCTTGCAAGCAATCACTCTCCCCGTCCGGATGATGCCTGGTTCTCCTACCCTGGCTGGATGCCGCTCCTATGATGATGAGGACTGTCAGAAGAAGCCTATAGATGAGGAAGATAGCTAATCCCCACCCCCAAACCAAAGTATCCCACCCTGGCATCTCCAGAGAGGCTTGGAAGAAACTCCTGCCTGCAACCTTGGAGAAGCCGTAGCTCTGGGTAGACAATAGTGAGCTAGATGGACCAAGGGTCTGACTCAGTATATGGCAGCTTCCTATGTTCCTAGGTATCATGGGAGGGAGAGTTGTATCGGCCTGGATCAGCCTGGATATATCGCCTATGTATCGACCTGGATGTATTGCCTATGTATCGGCCTTGGAGTAGACAATACTAAGCTAGATGAACCAATGGTCTGACTCGGTGGAAGGCAGATTCCTATGTCCCTGTGTTCTTAACCCAGTGCTATCAAGCTCAGAAAATATGAATTCTGGCTGAAATCCTAACCCTACTAATAGAGAGTAAGCCCCACTGAGGCACTTAAAAGGTTTCTCATACACTGCATACTCCAAAAAAGTTTCTCATACACAGAGAGCTTTACCACTGTTGGTTGGTGTTATCCTAAACTTCCAGTAACAGTTATTAGACTGGAGAGATCTCTTCATTCCATCGGCTCAGGAACGTGGGCACCATCAGGATCTCTGGTTTTCATTTGCCTAAATGGGGCTGTTTAATGCCCTGCCTCCTAGCGATGTTACCAGAATGGATAATAAAAGGATTGCCAAGCATTTTGAACACTTACAGCGACTGGAATAATAAAGCTGTATCTTTAGCACTCCGGCTTAAATATTAGTAATTAAATTCATGCCTCCTTTTAAGCAGCAAATCTTTGTTATTGAACAAGAGGTGTTCCTGTAAGCCAGAAGCCTTATTAGTCAAAGGAAACCTCTGCACATATATCTGTGCTATTGATTCCCACAGATATGGCCGTACGGTGCAGCATGAAACAGTGAACGAATTAAGCGATGGGTAAACTCTAGTAATAAGAATATAAGAACATAAGAACAGCCCTGTTGGATCAGGCCCAAGAAGGCCCATCTAGTCCAGCATCCTGTTTCATACAGTGGGCCACCAGATGCCGCTGGAAGCCTACAGGCAGGAGTTGAGGGCATGTTACTCCCCTGCAACTGGTACTCAGGCATCCTGCCTTTGAGACTGGAGGTGGCCTACAGCCCTCCGACTAGTAGCCGTTGATAGACCTCTCCTCCATGAAGTTTTCCAAACCCCTCTTCAAGCCATCCAGGTTGTTGGCTGTCACCACATCTTGTGGCAGAGAATTCCACAAGTTGATTATGTGTCATCTGAAAAAGTACCTCCGTTTGCTGGTCCTGAATTTCCTGGCTTCACACTCACTGTCAAGCCAGCCATTACATCTTCAGGACCGCTTTCAATACCCACCTGGAGATTGACGTCAATTCCTGGAGACTCCGCACCAGCCCTGGAGCACTAGCAGGCTGACCTAGCATTATGTTTAGGAATCCTCACAAAGAGCAAGACATAAATCAGGCTAAAGAGAAGTGAAACGGAGGCCGCTCTTTCTTGGAATGGCTTTCCAGCCTCTCTTAAGACCCCGGAATATATATCTTTATAAGGCATGGGAGGGAGCCACTTTCCCATAGCAGACCCTGGCCACAATGAATGTTTGTATGTTGTACAGGCACAGAACAGTGTAGGTGGATAGCTTCCAAGCAGCCTAGAATCCTGAGAAAAGATTTCCCAGTCACAGAAAGAGATTCCTACATGTGTACAATTCTACATGGAACAGCACATTGAATTCTAGCTGCCATTCAAGCATTCAGTTTGAGCGACACATGTAGACTGCCCTGCTACGAGCATGGACTCATCCTGGATAAGTTGTGAGGACAGGGCTGATTTGATTGGTCCCAAGGCCTGGTCCCAGGACCCATGATGCAGCATTCTTACTCAAGCTAAGTGGGTTTAGCTCCAGTCAGTGCCTGGAGGGGAGACCAGCTAGGAACACCATGTATCCTTAGCTGAGTTCCACAACAGAAGAAAGACAGAGACATCATTGTAATTAAACGAATGACTCCTATATAATAAAGTGCTTGGCGTGCGTTCGTGTCTCCCTCGGCTGCGCATGCCCAGAACACACCGAGGGAGACACGACCGCCGGCACCAGGCGGCCGTGTTGGCCGGTTGGCCGGCCCAGCCGCTGGGAGGCCAGATGCAGCAGCGGCGGGTCCAGACTGGCCGCGGGGAGGGCAGAGGCAGCAACGGCGGGTCGGGCCCGGCCCCGAGGAGAGCAGAGGCGGCGGCGGGTCCGGACCGGCCACAGGGAGGGGGAAAACGGCGGCGGGGGGTGGCATTCTGGGTGGCAGCGGAACTCTCCGCCCGGCCAGGAGGCCAGAGGCGGCATCGGCGGCACTCTTGGCAGCGGCGGTGGAATTTTTCGCCCGGCCGGGAGGCCAGAGGCGGCGGCGGCGGGTCCGGCCAGCCCGCACAAAAGCCAGAGGCGGCGACAGCGGGTCCACCCCGCCCCTACTAGCGCCCGTTATTTAACGGGCTTAAAAATACTAGTGAATGAATACACCCTTAGAAATACAGGGCATGTGCGTACAGTTATATATGTGTGCAGTAGGCCTGTGCACGAATGCAAAAGTCGGGAAGAGATCCAATCTGACCTCACAAGGGTTGGTTTGGGGGGTCTTTGGACCCTACTGAATTTCGAGGTCAAGATCAGAGTCAGGGTCAGGCAAACCTTTAAAATGTTTTAAAAGTAACTGTGGATACTCACTGTGAATAGTATCCAGATGGCCCTGCTAACTGAGCAAAGAGACACCTTTTAAGTGGTGTTTCTCTTACCATATAGCAGAGGGAGAGCAACTGGCCCTATCCATCCCCAGCACAACATCCCTCCAGTGGCTGTTGCCAGTATCTGCCTTATGTTTCCTTTTAGATTGTGAGCCCTTTGGGGACAGGGGATCATCTAATTGATGTATTCTTTATTTTTATATGTAAACCTCTTTGAGAACTTTAGTTAATAAGCAGTATATAAATATTTGTTGTCGTTGTCATAGTAGTAGTAGTAGTAGTAGTAGTAGTAGTAGTAGTAGTGAACCCAGAAGAAAAGTAACTTAACACCAGTGAGCTGCAGGGGAAGTGATGAAGAAGTGATCAGAGAATCATGACAGAATGCCAGAAATCACTCAAATTAGCAGCTTGTGAGTAAAAAGGGGGGGGGGCTTAAAAATTGTTTTGTAAAGGAGATATGCACACAGGCAGGCAGCTGGGCAGACAAAGGGCAGGAGACTGGTTTTTGCCCCTGCCACAATTGAGAGAGAGAGAGAGAGAGAACGAACACACGTCTCACCATCATTAGAAGCTCTAGAAAGTGCCGATGTTTTTCAAAGGTGGTCAAGGAAGTCCGAACCGAACTTGGTTGCAAAAGTTTGGGTTCAGACTCTCTGAACCATCCAATTTGGGTTAAATGGGACTACATCCCATTTTACCGAACTGATTTTGCATGGCCCTAGTGTGTGGACTCCTTCCAAGTGAACACTCATAGTGAATTCCCCTCTAGGCTTATTCCCTTACCTTTGGTATGTTGTGAGGATTAGACTAAAGGCATCTGAGTCCCTTTGGAGATGCAATCCATTGCTGTGCTCAGGCTGGATAAAGACCATTGCTCTCCTCCTGCTAAGAGAATCACCACTTCAAAGGGTGTCTCTTTGCTCAGTTAGCAGGGGCTTGTTTTCTGTGCCCCAGAGGGAAGGACTTCATCTAATGGTCTTTTCAGGAGGGTATATTTCAGCTGAACATTAGAAACTATTATTAATGGTAAGAGTAATGGAGGAGAGCTGGTCTTGTGGTAGCAAGCATGACTTGTCCCCTTTGCTAAGCAGGGTCCACCCCAGTTGCATATGAATGGGAGACTAGAAGTGTGAGCTCTGTAAGATATTCTCCTCAGGGGATGGGGCTGTTCTGGGAAGAGCATCTAGATTCCAAGTTCCCTCCCTGGCAGCATCTCCAAGATAGGGCTGAGAGAGACTCCTGCCTGCAACCCTGGAGAAGCCGCTGCCAGTCTGTGTAGACAATACTGAGCCAGATAGACCAGTGGTCTGACTCAGTATATGGCAGCTTTCTATGTTCATATGTGAGAAGTGTAATGACTTGGTCAAAAGTGCTTATGAGATGGGGGAATTCATATTGTGCATCCCACAGTGGTGAGTAATGGAGCTTCCTTCTAGCTTCTTAGGTCACTGTGTATAAAATGGAAATGTACGTACAACAAAAATATATGGGCAGAATATTAAAAGGTTAATAAGCCCGTTGCCCAAAAAAACCCAACAACCCCTTAGATAAGCTCTCCTGCCATCGAGCTGTTAGCAAAGCGATTAAATTTAATTGTGGCATAATTACATAGCCGTATACCTAGCTAATACCTAGCTATCAAATCCATTGAAGGCTCATTTAAATGTACACAAAACACAAGGGAAGGAAGACGAAGGAAGGAATTTGCCTCGGGTGCTGTGAGATTCCAAAAGTCAGCTTTGCTCACGCTCTGTGTGAGCAGTTTGGGCTTCCTTCAATAAAGATGTTAATCTTGGAAGTCAGCTTGATCTATTAAACAAAAAGAAACTCTTACTTTCAGAATCTATTCGTTGGGAGAGCCGTAGAATGTTTTTGTGTGAGCAGCAAGATGGCATCAACAACACCTTAAAATACTGGAGGCCATGCCTATAACATGGTCTAATGTCTGTATTGTAGACATGCCCGTAATATAATGTCAGTGTAGTGAAGTGGTTAGAGTGTTGGACTAGGACCTGGGAGACCCGAGTTCTAATCCTTATTCCGCCATGGAACATACTAGGTGACTCTGGGCCAGTCAATGCACTCTTTCAGCATAACCTACCTTACAGGGTTGTTGTAGGGACAAACATCTACACCACTCTGGGTTCTCAGAGGAAGAGTATGATGAGTGGGAGGGGAGCTCAGAGGGTATCTAATCCCACCCCCGCTCCATGCAGAACATCTAGAGCGAGAGCAGCCTCAAGAGATGGCTGCCAAGCCTCTGTCTGAGGGCCTCCAGCCACAGAGAGTCCAACCCTTCCCAGGGGCATAACTAGGGGACTGGGGGCCCGTGTTTGCCCCGCTCCCTGGCAGCCCAGCAGAGTGAGGGAGATAGTGGAGGAAATAGAGAGGGGTGGAGCTTGGGCGGCCCTCAGGACCTGGGCGGCCTGGGTTCTTTGAACCGATCTGGTCAATTACAGCAACACCCCAAACCCCTCCTTAGGTCATTGATTTCATTGCTGGGCTACTCTTACCATTAAGAGTAGTTTCTCATGTTCCGCTGAAATATACCCTCCTGAAAAGACCACTAGATCCAGTCTTTCCCTCTTGGGCTGCAGAAAACAAGTCTCTGTCCCCTTCTAACCCCTGCTAACTCAGCAGAGAGACACCTTTTGGAGTGGCGATTCTCTTAGCAGGAGGAGAGCCATGGTCTTTATCCCTCCAGTGGCTGTTTGCTGGTGTCTGCCTTATGTTTTTTTTTTTTAGAATGTTAGCCCTTTTGGAACTGCAATCCATATTTTTTATTATTATTATTTCTTGTTTACACAGTCAGACAGGTGCTATTGACTGGTTGGTTTTATCCAGACATCAAGTCCTTCCCAAGGAACTGGAAAGGCTGGATTTTATTATCAATATCATTGTTATTATTATAGATATCGTCACAAAATATAGGCTGTTGCCCAGTAAAGTTGCTTTTTGTAATTGGCTGATGGTGATTTCTGTGGCCCCTATGGTGTTGAGGTGCTCTTCAAGGTGTTTTGGAATTGCACCCAGGGCGCCAGTTACTACTGGGATTATTTTGGTCTTCTTCTGCCACAGCCTTTCAATTTCAATTTGTAGATCTTTGTATTTGGTGATTTTTTTTTCTATTTCTTTTTCTTCTATTCTGCTCCCTTCTTTTTTCCCCAGTGATCCCAAGCAATCAGGGATCAAGTACTAGAAGTGATGATGCCATCATGCTAAACACTAAATTAGATTTAGCTACTTGCTAATATCATTAACGATGAATAATGAACTTTTAGACTGAGGGCACGGCATCCTGCACATCCTGCACTGGTGATCCTAGCCCATCAGAGATCACAAACAATCAGGGATCACACTTTAGCAAGCCATTTTGAATTAAAAACAAATCTGTGGGTAGAGCTCTTTGTGTTTTGATGAAGAATTGTGCAGAATACCGCTCCCCACTTTTGGCTCGGTCCTCAGTATGTCACCGGTCTTGTTGGAGACTGGCTAAAGGCCTTGTGCATTGAACAGCACCTTTAATTCAACAATCTGCATGTCTATTTGCGAGCAACAATATATATGTAAATACACTTCCTGCGTTCCATGAATATGTATTTACATAAGCTCACTCACCTTTTCTTAATAATTTCATCACCTTCTACATTTAACTCTGCTTTGCTATAATTGCCAAAACTCCAGCCCCTTTTTTTCATCCTGAGCTTTGTTTTTTGTGTACCTCGTCTCATTTTCAGCTTCCTAATGATCTTTTAATGAGATGTCAATTAACGATGCAAACTTGGGGAAGCAGGCGTTGAGGGATTGTCGTTACCCGGTGCATTACAATTGTTCTGGATGTAATAATTCTCTTTACGACATGCCCTCCCTTTCATATGAAACATACCTGTTTCAGTGACATAGGGAACATTTTAGTTGGTATATATGCTCCCCCCAAAAAAACATGTGGAGACAATGGATGCCAGTGGATACAAGGGATGCTTCCTACTTTATCCTTCTCTGAATATGCCGTTGGGTTAGGGAGTCCAGAATTACCTCATCTTGCTTCTGAAATGGAATGGAGTCACAGGGCTGTCCTTAGGGCATGGCGAGCAGAGCAAGCACCCCGGGCCCCACTCTTTTAACCCCCCATTAGAATTAACTGGAAGGGTGCCCTGCACTGGCTGATTTACTCCGGGCCTTGCACCCCTCCAGGACTCTCTAAGGACAGCCCTGTAGATTAGAAATTCTCCATTCTGTTTTTTTTTTTTTTTTTTAATTCCAAATGTTTTACAGGGAGCTGTGCATGTGCACTTTGCCATAGTTTTATGTTCCTTTCATTTGTGGCTTCTTTCCTCCTTTAGATTGCTGATGCCTGTGTGCATTGATAAGACACTGCAAAAAAAGCAGTGATATAACACTGCAAACAAGCAGTACAGATCCTTTTTTACGGTGGTGGAGGTGGTAGTGATGGATGATGATGATACACATGACTGCTTCCAGATTCCTCCTGCGTGCTGTTTTCTTCCAGTGTGCTGTGTGTAACCCCTGCTAACTGGGCAAAGAGGCATGTTTCTGACGTGGCGATTCTCTTTATTGAGCGGGGGAGAGCAACTGGCCCTATCCGTCCCCAGCACAGCATCCCTCCAGTGGCTGTTGCTGGTGTCTATCTTATGTTTCTTTCTCGTTTACATAGATATAAATAAATAAATAAATAAAGATGGCTCCCTGTCCCCAAAGGGCTCACAATCTAAAAAAGAAACATAAGATAGACCCCAGCAACCGCCACTGGAGGGATGCTGTGCTGGGGACGGATATGTTCATATAACTCTATGTATGCTGTCTTAGGCTACTGAAGACTAGTGGAATGGCTGGGTGGGTAGATGGGTAGATGGATGGATGAAAAGAATGATAGCTGCATAAATGGAACTCCGGTTCAGAGACAGTGTTCCACTCAACACCGGATGTGGGTGGGGTGGTGGCTCACAGCATGAGGAAAGCTGTTTCCTTCATTCCCCGATTCATGCAGGCTTCCCAGAAACACGTGGCTGCCCCTGCTCGAAACAGGATGCTAGACGCGATAATTCTTTAGTCTGATCCCAGCAGGGTTCTTTCTAAAGCTTTCCAAACACCTCCTCCCGAATTTCTCGTCCTATCATTCATCACAACCAGGTGAAGTTGTGAGTGGAAGTCTGAGTTACATAGGGACGTAGGAAGCTGCCTTCTACTGAGTCAGACGCTTGGTCCCTCTAGCTCGGTGTTGTCTACACTGACTGGCAGCAACCATCCAAAGCATCAGGCAAGAGTCTTCCCCAGTCCTTAGTGGAGATGTCAGGGATTGAACCTGGGATGTTCTGCATGCAAAGCGGATGCAATGCCCCATCCCCCAAACAAGTGGCATAAAACAAGGGAGTCTTGATTATCTCTTTTGTTTTTAAACCACATGGCAATTTCCATATACCTGCGCTGACCTGGAAGCACCTTCCTTCATTGTCTTTGAAACCCACCAAGGAAACGCTGTTCCACATCCATTTTTAGCTACTCTCGTCTGTCTAATTTCCTGAGGTTCGTCAATCCCCCCAAATGCAATTTTCCATATAACACACAATGACGTCCCCATAAATCATACTGCAAAATAAATATGCAGATTTTGATTTTTGATTTATTTTTTTTTGGTGGGGAACTTGTGAGGAATAAACCTTTTGTAACTGATAAGTAATGTCATCAGAATCAATAGCTGGCAGGAGAACCTGAGGAGTGCATCTGAATCATGTATGAGAGTTGGTGAATGATTGATGGCTCATGAGCAAGTCCCAAGTATCAGCCAAGTGTGTAAACAGCCACCTAAATTACAGCCTTAATATCACAAAGATACCCAGTGGATTGAAGCAAAATCTGTTGGAGTCAAGCACAGGATACTCGGCCCCCTATAACTGAATTGGATTGAATTGGATTGGATTGGATTGGATTGAATTGGTACCCGGCCCCCTATAATGACTGGGGTAGCTGCTTGAGTGTTGATTGCACCAGGTATCAATAAAGCCCAATTATGAATTGAACAGGGAGGAGAGCTGGGCAAGCACAAATTGCCCCCTTTGCTAAGCAGGGTCTGCCCTGGTTTGCATTAGAATGAGAGACCACATGTGTGAGCACTGGAAGATGTTCCCCTTAAGAGATGGGGCCAATCTAGGAAGAGCACCTGCCAGCTCGCATGCAGAAAGTCCAAAGTTCCTTCCCTGGCAGCATCTCCAAGACAGGTCCCAGAGAGGCCCCTGCTTGGAACCTTGGAGAAGCTGCTGTCAGTTTGTGTAGACAACACTGAGCTAGATGGACCAAGGGTCTGACTTCCTGGGTTCCTATGGATCTTAGCTCTGCCATCAGCTCACTTTTTCCGTTTCCATCCACAATAAGGGGATAGCAATACGGATCTACCTTGCAGGGCTGTTTTGAGAATGGCAAGATAATATATAGGCTGGTTCTTAGGACCAGCAACAGGGCAGGACAAGCATCCTATCCATGTTGGGGGGCTGTGCACACTTCCGTTTTGTGATCGTGCACAAGTAAAAAGCAAAGTAGGAGACAGAGGAAATTGATTGTGTGTGAGGCTCCCACTGGATAGAAGAAATCTGTCCAGTTTATTTTTCCACCCAAGCTTTTTGACTTGATGATGGTTTTTAACTGTCTTCAGGTTTTCATTTTTGTCTTGGTTTGTTTTGTGTTGCTGTAAACTGCCCAGGATGGCACAGCGGGGAAGTAAATTGCCTAGGGAGCAAGAGGTTGCTGGTTCGAATCCCTGCTAGTATGTTTCCTAGACTATGGGAAACACCTATATCAGGCAGCAATGATATAGGAAGATGCTGAAAGGCATCCCTTAAGTCCCCTTTCTTTGTTATGGGTATGTAGACTTACCTCTTCCAATCTGTGGGCCATTCACCCAATTTGCTGGCATCGTTTGGTTAGAGCCTTGACTGATTCTTCTTCTGTTGCTTGCCATATTTCTGTAGCTATTCCATCAATTCCTGTAGCCTTCCGACTTGGTAATGACTGGAGTGCTGATCTAACTTCATCTTCCTGTACTAGAGGTTCTTGCAAGTAGGGAATATCTTCTAGAGTATCTTGGATGTTGATGTCCCTGCAGTACAGATTTCCAGTATATTCCTTCCATCTCTGTTTGATCTTCTCTGAATCAGTGACTATCTGTCCTTTGGCATCCCTTAACATACCAATTTGAGGATAAAACCTCCTTCTGAGTTCAGAGATCTTTTGGGAAACTATCCTTGTTTTTCTGTGTCTATTTCCATCCGCAACGACCTTACAGATGTAGTACTGCTCCTTGTCTCTTCTAACAGCTTTCTGAAATTCCCTATTCAGTTCCTTCATGAGGTCTTTATCTTTCTTGACTTTGGCACTTGCACACGAGCAGTTCGTGATCTGTTCCACAATCGGCCCCCAGCCATGTCTTTGCTGTTATAACTGAGCTCTTCCAACCCCTTGCACCAATAATGTAAGATTAATGTAAGTAGATTTCTGTCTACTCCATCTGGTGATGTCCATGTGTATAGGCACCGCTTTGGTTGTTTGAAGAATGTGTTAGCAATGAAGAGATCATTGGATCGGCAGAAACTAAGAAGTCATTCTCCTGCTTCATTTCTGTTTCCTAGGCCATACAATCTGACTGTGTTTTCCTCCTTACCATTTCAACTTTGGGGTTCCAGTCTCCAACCACCACAAGTGCATCTTGCTTGCATGTTCTGTCAGTTTCAGACTGAACTTGAGCATAAAACTCATCAACTTCCTCTTCTTCTGCATCAGTTGTTGGGGCATAGACTTGGAAAACTGTCATGTTAAAGGGTTGTCCACGAAATCTAACTGATATTAGTCAGTCGCTGACCACATTGTACCCAAGTACTGTCACTGATATATGCTTCCTGACTATGAAAGCAACACCATTCCTTCTTTGTTTTTCGTGTCCTGAGTAGTAAACAGTATGATCTTCTGACTGAAAGTGTCCAATTCCAGTCCATTTAAATTTGCTGATGCTCAATCTGTAGTCGATTCATTTCATCTTTCACTGTGTCGAGCTTTCCCATCTTCATGCTTCTTACGTTCCATGTTCCCATTGTACTTCTGTCTTTGCAGCTTTGGATTTTCTTTTCCTGCATGGCAATATCAGCCGCTAGACAGCCAAAAGGCTTAGTCTAACCATGTCATAAAGACCATCGGTACTCTGAAAGATCAGTAGAATGTTGAGTACCATCCAGCCTGAGGGGCCCATCATCTGGCACTACATCGACCATCATTCTATTTTGTCTATCCATGTGGTTTTCTTGGTAAAATACAGGAGTGGTTTACCATTGCCTCCTCCTGTGCAGTATGAAATGATGCCTTTGTCATTGTCACTAAAGTGACCATCCACCTCCAGCACCTTCCTATATCGCTGCTGCCCAATATAGGTGCCTGCTTGCTTTAGCTGGGCAGCTGGGATGACCTTCACGCCTTGGGTAACCCTACTGGGAGTATACCTCATGGTGTACTTGGTGCATCCCTCCCAGGAACACCCACTCCCCGCCATGATGAGGCAGCATAGCAGGACTTGGGGGGGGAGGGGGTGAACATTTATATACTGCTCTTCAACCCAAGTTCTCAAAGTGGTTTACATAGAAAAATGAATAATGCATAAATAAGATGGTCCCCCTGTCCCCAAAGGACTCACAATCTAAAAAGAAAATAGGGTAGACACCAGCAACAACTACTGGAGGGATGCTGTGATGAGGTTGGGTAGGGCCAGTTGCTCTCCCCCTGCTAAATATAAGAGAATCACCACTTTAAAAGGTGTCTCTTTGCTCAGTTTGCTAAGCCCTGCCATTTTGAAAATGTAAAGGGTTTGGCAAATTCGGGGGGCAGGGGGCTCATTTAGGTGAGTCTTTATTTAATTGCTACCAAGCCCAGCAGAATCCAAAAGTCGGGTGGATTTTCTGCAGAAATTGGAGGCTTTAGCCTGTAATAATGAAATTCACAATGGAACTCTCCTTGGGGATTTCATACCTATCCAATATATTGAAGCCTTAATATTAGAGAGGCACCCAGTGGATAAAAAGAGCACTCGTTTACTATTCAATACTGAAGCAAAGAAGTCATTATATCGGTGGAGAACGTCTCAACCTGCTGGAATCCTTATTGTTTGATCGCATCACAGAAACTGACACAACAGATAACTTGGCCAAAACTTCTCCCTGCAATGGCAAGGCCTTTCCTGAAATTATTTATACTTCTGTCTTTATTACGGTCTTAGACCAGCTGTAGATTGAAATTGTCCGTTTATTTGGAAAGACCACTCCCCTCTGTAGCACTTTGCCACACTTCGCAGAGGGCGGAGTTGTGCACCTGTCCCCATCGAAGGGCATGGGGGCTGCCATTTTGTTACTGGGGCCTGGGTGTGCAAATGTATATAAATTGTGTTAAAATGTGTTAAATACATACATACATACATACATACATACATACATACATACATACATACATACCAAGGCGGCTAATAATAATACACTCTATATAGGGCTGGTTCTCATGACCAGCTACTGGGTAGGGCTTGGAGGAGCAGCCAACCAGACTCCAAGCCCTGTGGGCGTACCCAAGAAACGCCTGAAATGACAGCAAAGGAGGAGGGGGAAATGATCATGTGCTAGCTGCGATCTCAGTAGGATGCCACAGGGCGTGTTTTTCCTCCGCCCTCAATACAATACTGGGTTTACGATATGGGTTGGCTGCCACCATCTAACCCAGATTGTGGCTAGCATACTATTATTTCCCTTTCCTCAATTTTTGCCGACACACAGCTGTTTAGAGCTGCACATGCGGGTCTAAAAGCTCTACTGGACGCTCCTCCTATTTTTAAGCAGGAAATAAAAATTAACAATAAAAGGATAGCCAGGCACAATAAATTCAAGCATCCGTCACATCGAAGTCCTGCTGAAACCGTGTCCTCAACTGGAGTCAGAAGACCAAGAGGGGAAGAGCCATTTGGGTCTCCCAGTGCAGGGAGTTCTACAGGCTGAGTGCAGCAACAGGAAGGGCCCTTTCACCGTTTCCTGAAAACCACACTTCGGATGCTGAGAAGGACCCTTCCAACTCACCAAAGTCAACAGGTAGGATCATGTGGGGAGAGATGCACCCAACAGCTTCCTTGGAGATTCTTCAATGATTCTTGAAAACCCCCAGAGATGAAGATTCTACTATATTTCTGCAGCCTGGGTATCTACCTAACAAATTATCACCCAAATGCCATTTTGGAAACCTAGATCTCATTTTCCTTAAGGCCTGAAAAAACTCATCTTTTCACCATAAATCACAGATCTGTGTTTGTTTCCGTGCACCATGCAAATCTTCCCAATGCAACAAATATTTGTTTTTGAGAGTGGAAGTCGCATCTTCGCAGCCGGAGACAAATGTTTTTATGGAGCAATACGTTTTTGAACAGTTATCATAGATCTCTGGAGGGGAAGAGAACAAAAGTGGCATCTGCACAATTAAGTATTGCACAGGATGTGATGTGGTCTGCTTTCCCAAGCAATAGCCGATAAGCAGAGTGTGGTAAACAGCACACAGTTATCAAAACGAAGCAATAAAGTCAAGATTCGAAGAAGAAGGGTAGGCAAGACTTGAATTTTGCATAGACAAAGCTTGTACTTATTTGGTAGTGGTGGTGGAGGAAAATCATAGAACTTTAGAGTAAGTAGGTCCTTGGAGATCTTGTACTCAAACCATCTGCTCAGTCCAGGAATCCACTTCAACATCTCTAACAGATGGCTGTCCAGTGAAGGAGATCCCATCACTGCAAAAAAAAAAAACCCCAAAACCACCCAGCTTGACTAGTTGGCTGAATCAATATGCAGCCTTAACGGCTTGGGTCCAGGGTACTTAAGAGAGACCCTTCTTTTTCATCAACCCTGCTGCCCATTAAGATAATCGGCATGGGGCGTGTGTGTGTCCAGTTATGGTTGCCACTGGCTCTTTTGGTGGAGACTCATGACCGAGCTTTCTCTGTGGCTGCCCCATGGCCTTGGAATACACTCCCTGTCAAAAGAAGAGCTTCTCCATCTCTGGTTTATTTTTAAAGGGCCCTCAAGATGCACCTGTTTTCACAGGCTTTTAGTCAAAATTAATTTTTAATGGTTTTATTTGTTTTTATTCTGGTTTTACGTGTGGTATTTTAAATTATGCACACCACCTAGGGCTACACATATCAGGTGGTATATAAATATGATGGATAGATAGATAGATGGAGTAGATAGATAGAGAAATAAATATTACTTTTCTGTGGTGTTTTATTAATGTGCTGCACAAGTGTCCCTGTGCTTGGTGAAACACTACACAAAAGGAATCTTAATGAAGTCCTACATACAATCACATCCAATTGCCTTTTTTGCAGTGTTTAGTATTCATGGATGTATTGCCAATGCACAGAAGGAAAAGGCATGAAGGAACCCAAAGCATGTGAAATCTGTGGCAAAGTGCCAGGCCTCTGTGCAAAAAATTAAAAATTAAAATTAAAATTAAAAAATGGAACACAGAAAGATTCCTAATGCATTGGTTCTACTTTGAGAACAAGACCAAGTTATTCAGAATTTCAAAAAGCCAAGTGGAGCTTTTTGGATGGTGAGCATTCCAGAAACATGCCTAGCCCCTACCACCCTCAGTACTTTGTGGTTTTCTACCAGTCACCTTGCCCTCTGCCCAAAAGATTTGGCCCCACAGATCTGGAATTTAGTGGCAATCTTTTAAACAGGAGGGTAAAGATTCTGGGTCAGAATCCATTCAAGACCATTTATTTTAAGAGAGCCCTTTGCCATTATCCAAAATCTGCCATAAAACAAGAAAACAAGCCTTGCACATAATATCAAAAACTCTATAATGGTCCACAGAAATCCAGAGCAATGTCTTTAGCTTTGGAGTGCACTCAGGCCTGTGGCTACAATGGAGCATGGAGAGACAGCCGTCCCCAGGCCACCACTGCCACAAGCACTTCCGGGGGCCAAAAGAGGCTCGCCTTTGCGCTCCCCCAGCATTTCCAGGGGGCGCCAAAGGCTCTCGCCCCTCCTCGCTCCTTTCGGGGGCCACCAGAAGTGCGTCTACCTGCTCTCCTGCCGTTCATGGCCACTAGCGGGAGCAGTAGCCTCACGGCTTCTCTGCTGCTCTCCACCGATGCTTTGTTAACGAGCTGGCTGGGTGCTTCTTTCTCTGCCTCCCTCCAAGCAGGGAATTCTACTTCAAGATGGCAGACACATGAACGCTTGAGGTGCAAGTGGGAACAAATTTGGACCCAATTTCGTACAGTTGTTTGGACACATAGGAACAGCTCAAAGGCATAGTGATGTGATGATGTTATCCACCCCCAATTCAAGATGGTGGACGCACTGACGTTTGAGACGCAAGTGGGCTAACACATGAACTGCCTAACCGGTTTATGAACTTATGAACTGATTCCCTCCAAGCAGAGAAAGAAAGCACCCCATCAAAGCACCTACTTGACGCAGCAGGATGGCAGCACAGCCCATCTTGCCGACAGTGACCACGCCCCTCATGCGCAGGGGGTGTGGCTGGTGCACACAGGTGTGCATGCAAAACAACAATCGAGGAAAGGGGCCTTTTAGCAGTGAGCTCCCTACATAGTTGTGCTTGAGCAAGAAACCGCAGTCCTAAGTGTGTCATCCTTCACAGAACCCTTTAACAAAAGGAACTCATCTTGAGGAGCATATCCCATCTCTGGAGCGGATAGATATGCTTTGCATGGAGGTCTTTGGGCCAAAATCCCAGGCCCTATTGTCATCACTGAAGAGCGGTTTGTCCCAAAGTTTGGAGTCTGCTGCAAAAACACGACAACTTTAGCCTGTTAATGGAAGGATTTCACTGCTTTCCATTTCATGCTGCTCTGCTGATGAGTTTATGAAGCTGTAGCTGTAGGCACGGATGCCGACTGAATAATCAGGTTGAGAGAAAGAAAATGCCAACCGACGCAACCTTATCTCAGTCTGTGGCACTGCTGTAATCAACTGAAGAGGCCCGTGTATTACACACACACACACACACACACACACACACACACACCCAAGACCATGTCTGCCTGAAAAACGCAGCTGCCAAATTTGGACAATTTCTGGCTCCGCAGACCCATTTTCTGTCTAGACAAGCTTCGCTAAGCATGGAGTAAACCTGAACCACAAAGATAATATAATGTCACATCCTTTTTCACAATACTAATTTTTATTTAGCGATTTCCCTCCCTGCCACACGAAGTTGTCTCCCTTGTTCTTTGAGCAGCATTCAAATCCTAGACTCATCTCTGAAAGGAAGCATCCATTCTTGCTGTTATCATTTCAGCATCGGCTTGTAACACCTGTAAAACAAGGGGAACAGAAACTTGGAGGAAAATAAGCCCCAATAATGATGGGGTTGAAAAAATAGTGACAGCCGAAGCCATCCAGAACTTCTGTGTCTTTTTGAGTAGTCATATTCCGTGATGCATGGCGAGCCAACATTAAATTCTCACTCGACTCAAAGGCAAACCATTATTCTGTAATTTTGTATGTAAATAAGATGTATTAGGAAGCCGCTCAAGCAATTAATTAAACAGCTGTTACAGAATAAGTGATAAAGGAAACAGGGGGATGAATATGCAGGATTTCACTTGCCCTGCCATCAATATTCATTTTTAGTTCTGCTCATGTAGATACACACATCCCTGTTGAACTTCAACGGATGCCAAAACAGCAGCGTAGCGTATGGGGCTGTTTTATGTCCTGGTTTTGTCAAGAGGATCATTTTCCTTCCATGATGGAAGCTGCATGACATGGCATTGTACATTATGGCACAGTTGTTCAGGCGCGGCTGTAAAATAGCCTTAAAATAGGAACACAGCTGCCTTTGGTCCATATAGCTCAGAATTGACTACACCAGGGATTCTCACCGTTGGGTCCCCAGACATTATTGGACTTCAACTCCCATAGTCTCCAGGCCCAGTGGCCTTTGACTGGGGATTATGGGAGTTGAAGTCCAATAACATCTGGGGACCCAACGTTGAGAATCTCTGGTCTACACTGACTGGCAGCATCCCAAGGTTTCAGGCAGGAGTCTTTCTCAGTCCTACCTGGAGATGCCGCCAGGGACTGAACCTGGGACCTTCTGCATGCAAGATGCTCTGCCACTATGGCCCCATCCCCACTTATTCTTCTCCAGAGAAGATATGAAAAGCCGTGTAGTTTTAAAACCCAGGGGACATTGATAATTTCAGATTTTTGTGACTGTTCCCCTTGCAGTGGCTGACATCCAGACTAAGTTACTCAATAGTACTCCTCAGGAGTTACTCTAGAGCACTACTTGATCTAAGTAGAACTTAGCTGGTCAGCCAGGGAAAGCTGGTCTTGTGGGAGCAAGCATGACTTGTCCCCTTAGCTAAGCAGGGTCCACCCTGGTTTGCATTTGAATGGGAGACGTCATGTGTGAGCACTGGAAGAGATTCCCCCTCAGGGGATGGAGCCGCTCTGGGAAGAGCATCTAGGTTTCACGTTCCCTCCCTGGCAGCATCTCCAAGATAGGGCTGAGAGAGACTCCTGCTGGCATCTTTGGAGAAGCTACTGCCAGTCTGTGCAGACAATGCTGCGCTAGATAGACCAGTGGTTTGACTTGGCATCAGACAAGCTTCCTGTGTTCCTATGTCAGCTAGTTTAGTCTGAGATGTCAGCCAGAATTCCTTAACAGATTTCCATCCAGGGGGTGCGGCATGAGATTCTGATCCATGTCTACAAATGCATCTGTCGAAAAAGTGAGATCAACATCTCAACTTTCCCTCTCCTACAAATCATTGAACAGCTGATGAAATCTATTGGTCTTTGGGAGGTTTTCTTCTTTCTTTTTTAAGTGAAATGGGGGAGCAATGGGATTCATATATCTATTTATCCCTTAGCTTTGTTTTCTGCTTCTTCAGCCTCTGAATTGCTAATAGTCTCCTTTGGGGTGGGGGGCAATGCAATGACCCTCTGCCCCCAAATGCTGAATTATTACAGACAAGAAGAATGACCAGAGGAGCAGAGCTGGTTTTGTGGTAGCCAGCATGACTTGTCTGCTTTGCTAAGCAAGTACTGCCTTGGTTTGTTGGTTTGTTTGTTTATTTAACATATTTTTATACTGCCCCAAACCTGCATCTCTGGGTGGTTTACAATTACAATCATTTAAAACATTAAATCAATTGAACAATTTAAATCTTTAAACATTAAAATCATTAACATTAAAATCATTTAAAACCAACATTTGCGTTTGGATGGAAGACTATGTGTGAGCTTTATAAAATATGGGGCCATATCATAGCTCAATGGAAGAGCATCCACATGTCTGCATGCAGAGAAGGGTCCAAGTCCCCTCCCTGGCAGCATCTCCAGATAGGGCTGAGAGAGACTCCTGCCTATAACCTTAGAGAAGCCACTGCCAGTCAGTGTAGACAATACTGAGCTGGCTGGACCAAGGGTCTGACTCTGTAGAAGGCAGAATCGACCTATGGGATTCTCTGCCACAAGATGTGACGACAACTAAAGGCCTGGATGGCTTTACAAGGGTTAGATAAACTCATGGAGGACAAGTCGATCCATGTCTATAGCCCACCTCCAGCCTAAGAGACAAGATCTCTCTGAATACCAGTTGCAGGGGAGTAGCAGTTGGAGAGAGGGCATGCTGTCCGCTCTTGCTGGCAGGCTTCCCAGAGGCATCTGGTGGGCCAGTGTATGAAGCAGGATGCTGGACTAGATGGACCTTGGGCCTGATCCAGCAGGGATGTTCTTATGCTCTTACGGCAGCTTCCTGTGTCCCTAGAATAAAAGACAAAAAAGCCTCCTCAACCTAGCCTGAAAGCACGCCGAAACTGCAAGAGATGTCTAAAGAACAGGAGCGATTGGGGGCACAAGCCCCATGGCTTCTTAGTTAAGCCCTCTGTATTCCTGGGCCCAGAAGCAAAAAAAACCAAAACCCTTTCTTTTATTGATATCCTAACTTTTACCAGCAGACCAGAGAGAGAAGAAAAACAAGAAGCATTTTTAATCTTCTGCTCCCCCCAAATCAAAAAATGCCAGAGGGGGATTTTTTCTCTGTTCCTCGCTAGTTCTGTTCTCCGGGGCAATCTTTCAAGCTCCAACGCCGTGGTGTGCCGAGCCCTCGACTTATTAAAAATGACAAGACTGCTGCCTCTCCAATGAAAGAGATCAGGACCATGAAGAGATAAAGGATTGTTCTGGCTATTTGGGAAAAGTCATTTTAATTTGCATCATTCCTCCTTCCAACAATTTAACAATAGCGCGAGGTTAACTATCGCGAACCGTGGCTCATTCCGAAACAACAGACGCTTCTCTCCGGCATTCTGTATATGTCACACTTGTTTGGCAAACAAACAGCTTTTATTTCCCCTTCCCTAAGTGAATTTGTGGAGGGAGCGAGCATTGGAAGGTATTCTCAGACATCTAGCTATCTCTGCCTCGCAGCAGAATGCTGGCTGGACTCCATTGGGTGGCCCAGTGATGGATGAAATCACCAGTTTTGCCCATGGTGGGAGGAAGGAAGGAAGGAAGGAAGGAAGGAAGGGAGAGAGAGAGAGAAGGAAGGAAGGAAGGAAGGAAGGCCATGATATCAAAATGTAGTGTCTGGTCCAGGGCATTCTCGGACATTAGGAAAGCTGGCCTTGCGGTAGCAAGCATGAATTGTCCCCTTTGCTAAGCAGGGTCCACCTTGGTTTGCGTTTAGATGGCTGCCCACATGTAAGAGGAGAGCTGGTCTTGTGGTGGCAAGCATGACTTGTTCCCTTTACTAAGCAGAGTCCACTCTTGTTTGCATTTGAATGGGAGGCATGTGTGAGCACTGTACGATATTCCCCTCAAGGGATGAGACCACTCTGAGAAGAGCAGAAGTTTCTCAAGTTCCCTCTCTGGCCTCTCCAAGATAGGGCTGAGAGAGACTGCTGCCTTCAACCTTGGAGAAGCCACTGCCAGTCTGGGCAGACAATACTGAGCTAGATGGACCAATGGCCTGACTCAGTATATGGCAGCTTCCTGGGTTCCTATGGATTTTGGCTCTCCCATGAGCTCACTTTTTCCATTTCCATCTGCAATAAGGGGATAAGGGGTATTTGGCAGCTTCCTATGTTCCTATGAGAGCTGGAAGATATTCCTCTTAGGAGATAGGTCAATAGCTCAGTGGAAGAGCTTTGGGTTCCTCTCTGAAACCTTCAGGGCCTCTACCAATCCGAGAAAGCAATACTGGGCTAGATGGATGAATGGTTTGACTCAGTATAAGGCAGCTTCCAATGTTCCTGTTACAATGGTAGCTGTCCCCTACCTAAAGAGACTGTGTCCTTGTGGGAATGGGGATATTGAGACATTTGGCCATGTGCTTTTGTATTGTTCCTTCTATCGTGATTTGTGTTCCAGATACATTGCTCCTCTTGTTTTTAGATACCCAAATAACTCTGATGAGTTTTGATTTAACTTGTTGCTCTCTGCTAAATACACCAATGTTTCACATCTGGTAGCCTAATTCTGTATGGCTGCGATTAACAGATTCACTCATGGTGTGTTAGAAATGGTTAATTCGGGCTTTTAGTTTGCTTCATTCTCATACACACACACAGACACACAAATCTGTATTGATATTTACCTTTAATGTCCTTTTTATTTGGGTCTGGTCTGAGATTTGTATCTTTGATCAATGATCATAATAAACCAAACAGAACGGAACTGAACTGGTAGCTGCAGAGAAAAGCATCACCATCCTCATTGTGGCAGAGGATGATAGGAATTGTAGTCCAAAAACATAATCCTTAGTTCCATTCAGAAGAGAAACATGAGAGGCTGGTATATGTCACCACATGAGTGCCCTAAAAAACATCAATGAGATTAACTTTTCAACTTTTCCTTTCTGACAAAACATCTGACAGTTTATTAAGTCTGCCATTTTGGAAAAAAAGTTTTTAAAAAAGGTAGCAATGAGAGTCTGGTTTTCTTTCTTTTTTTCTTTTTTTTGCCTCCCTCTTTTCCAACCCTAGACTATTACTCCCCCGGCTGTCCTCGATATGGCAGATTTAATGACTGCAAATGAGAGGCATTTATCTCCGAAATAACTGTTGTGCTTTAGAAAAAATGGCAAAATCAATAAATTCATTACCACACACCGACAGTATTACTTGAGAGAAAAGCCTCGTGCTGTTCTTCAATGATTGCCAGACAGCAAAATTTTAGCATCTGAGGTGCCTCAGAGTGCAAAATTTTCCAGTATTTATCTAGAATTACCTTGGCCTAGAATGAGTAGACGGCCTTTTGGAAATGCCAGCGGAAAATGCACCCAAGAAGCAGCTTGTTTTTCTGCTTAATGATGGTGCTTTTCGTGGGGAAATGATGCTTGGAAGAATGTCACCGCCATTGATAAAGATCAGAAGGGCAATACCTATATTAGGACCAATCAAAAGGACATGGAGAACTTAGCAAGCTTTGAAGTTTGTCAGAAGAGAGAAACGTCCTGCTGGATGAGACCCAGTGTCCAACTATTAGAACTTAAGAGCATAAGAACAGCCCTGCTGGATCAGGCCTATCTAGTCCAGCATCCTGTTTCGCACAGTGGCCCACCTGAAGCCTCTGAGAAGCCCACAGGCAAGAGTTGAGGCCATGCCCTCTCTCCTGCTGTTACTCCCCTGCAACTGGTACTCAGAAGCATCCTGCCTTTGAGGCTGGAGGTGGCCTGTAGCCCTCCGACTAGTAGCTGTTGATAGACCTCTCCTCCATGAAGTTATCCAAACCCCTCTTCAAGCCATCCAGGTCGTTGGCTGTCACCACACCTTGTGGCAGAGAATTCCACAAGTTGATAAGAACATGAGAACTACGCCAGCATCCGGTTTCCCAGAGTAGCCAACCAGACGCTTATGGGAGAAACATACAAGCATGCTAAGAACGGTTTAGGGCTGGGGTACCTGTTGGACCGCGTTTGCCCATATGAACCTGCCAGGGCCCTCCGCTCATCATCTCAGGCTCTGCTCATGGCCCTGCCACTAACAGAGATCCGGTTGGCGGGGACTAGAGACGGGGCCTTTTTGGCTGTGGCCCCTTGGATTTGGAACGCCCTCCCCGAAGAGCTTCGCCATGCTCCCTCCCTCAGTGTTTTTTTAAAAAATAACTTAAAACACAACATTTTAAGAAGACTTTTTAATGCTCCACTTTTGATTCTATCTGGCAGGCTCTTTAGCTTTTTATAATTTTCAGTTTTTCACTTTTAAAATAACTTTTAATTTGAACCTAATGATGAGTGTGGGCTTAACCTCACTTTTAATTTGTTTGTTCAATATGGTTAATTTTATTACTTTTATTGTGTCTTGTATCTATTTTATTGTTGTGAGCTGCCCCGAGCAGTAGTGTACTGGAGGGGCGGGGCATAAGTATTTTAAATAAAGAAACAAACACAATAGCATGCTTCCACCATTGCTCCCCAGCAACTGGTATGTAGTGGCATAAAGCCCCTAATTTTGCAGGTTTCATTTAGGCCTCATCCTAAGTGGATGTTGATAGACCTGTCCTTCAATACTTATCCCATTTAAAATCACCCACCCAAGTGCGTCCTCGCATTTTGTATAGCAAATTCCATAAATTAATTGTACATTTTGTACAATCTGTCTCTTCCTATTCAACCTATTATTGGTTCAGATGTAACCAGGGCAGACCCTGCTTAGCAAGCATGACTTGTCCCCATAGCTAAGCAGGGTCTGCCCTGGTTGCATCTGAATGGGAGACTTGATGTGTGAGCACTGCAAGATATTCTCCTCAGGGGATGAAGCCGCTCTGGGAAGAGCAGAAGGTTGCCAGTTCCCTCCCTGGCAGCATTTCCAGGATAGGGCTGAGAGAGACTCCTGCCTGCAACCTTGGAGAAGCCGTGGCCAGTCTGTGATGACAATACTGAGCAAGATAGACCAAGGGTCTGACTCAGTATATGGCAGTTTCCTATGTCCCTATGTTCCTAACCATCTTCTCATCATTTTTTTCCTATGTAATCCACTTTGGGAACTTTGTTGTTGAAAAGCACTAGAGAAATGTTGTTGTTGTTTTGTTATTGTAGAGAACTACTTTGTGTTTGTGTATGGATCAAAGGAAGTATCCACCTATACCAGCATCCTACTACTAGGAACATAGGAAGCTGCCATATACTGAGTCAGACCCTTGGTCTATCTTGCTCAGTATTGTCATCACAGACTGGCCGCGGCTTCTCCAAGGTTGCAGGCAGGAGTCTCTCTCAGCCCTATCTTGGAGATGCTGCCAGGGAGGGAACTTGGAACCTAGATGCTCTTGCCAGAGCGGCTCCATCCCGAGGGGAATATCTTCCAGTGCTCACACTTCAAGTCTCCCATTCATATGCAACCAGGGCAGACCCTGCTTAGCTAAGGGGACAAGTCATGCTTGCTGCCACAAGACCAGCTCTCCTCTCCCTACTACAAATAATACTACAAATATTCATATACCGTTCTTCAACAAAGGTTCCCAAAGCAGTTTACATGGATATGAATGAATGAATGAATGAATGAATGAATGAATGAAATGGCTCCTTGTCCACCAAAGGGCTCACAATCTAAAAAAGGAAACACACCAGCACCAGTCGCTGGAGGGATGATGTGCTGGGATTGGATAGGGCCAGTTGCTCTCCCCTTGCTAAATATAAGATAATCACCACTTTTAAAGGTGTCTCTTTGCTCAGAGCAGGCGTTCTATGGTGTTCTATGGTGGCTAATAGGGAAGTGCACGAATCAGAATCAATTGGATCTATTTGAATCAGATCCAATTTGATACAGTCCTTATCAGCGACATTTTCATTGTATTGGTTTTTGATGCAAAATGGCTAATCTTGGCACTGCTCAGTATGATTCTTTCTGTACCATACTGGGCTGCATTGAACCTGATTGGATGGGCTGTTTTCATGATGCTTTTCTCTGCTGACAATCCGGTGATGTGTTGTATATGAGAAATGTGGGAAGAGGGAACACTCATATGATCGATACCCTCCCTGTTCAAAGCAGTGCTTCTTTAGGCAGTGTCTGCTTCCCAGAAACCCTGTCACTTCTGCATGAAATAGGGGTGGTATCAAGCTCTACGTCGGATCCACCATCAGCTGTAAGAAAGGTCCACCACACCTGAAAGCTTCATCCCATTCTGAATCACAATTGCATTTTTATAGCTATTTCAATGCTTTTCCTGGGTCAACGCATCAACCCTGATCTTGCAATTCTATCCTGGTTGGTACAGCCATTGGTTGCCTGCTTCTGTAATCACTTGCATCGTATCAGTGTCGGGTGGCCAACCAGATGCCTTCGGTTTTTACCAAGAGAGCTTACATACCAAGCCAGTCTTGAATTGAGCTCAGGAGAGTTCGCCCATCACTAATTCTAGGCCCTTTCACTAGGGGAGGCATAATGTGGCAAAGCCCCATGACTGATGTTCAGCGGCTGTGAACTGATATAAATCCACTGATTGACACAACTGATCTATCGTGTGTGCCAACGCAGTCCATACTTCGGAGGAAGGAATAAGTAAAGAGCCTCAGATCTGCACTGACGTGCCACTGACTACTCAAACAAAGGAAGGGGGATGCTGAAGATGTTATGAATAAATGCATACATCTTCCCCTGTTTTATTTGCCCTGGAAATGGAGTCTAGTCTGTCTCCTTGTCAGAAAGGCCCACGTAAGCGACATGATGAATAAGGTTTACATCCAAAATGCCGCTGTCATTTTCCATCCCCATAGCTTGAAGAATAATGACCTGTTATTTCTTATTAAGTCAGTGGCATACCTGCAGGGCCCAACAGAGCTGCTTCGGTTTCTTTCCACTCGGGGAGGAGCAGAACCCATCAATACCGAGCATCAAAACCAAACCTGATTTGGAGTCATATCTGGGAGCTTACAAGCCTACCTCCAATTCTGAAGGACAGACGCAGTTCTTTGATCTTGAAGGAAGCAGCAGTGATAGTGCAAAAAAACCCAACAACCAACAACAATATGATATGGTGCTTAGGGGGCTGGAGTAGGAACAGAGAGACCTAGGATCAAATTCCCCTCCTATTCAGCTCATTGTGACCTGGGACCAATGTTCCCTGTAACAGGATATCCCAGATGTTGTTGACCAACTCCCAAGATCCTCAGCTGCATTGGCCTTCGGCTGGGAATGCTGGGAGTTGTAGTCAACATCTGGGATTACCTGCTACAGGGAACACGACCTGGGACCAGACACTGTCTCTCGGCTTTACCTACCTCACAGAGTTGTTGTACAAAAGAAAGGGGGAAAGAAACTAGAAAAGGGCCAGAGGTGGTGGAATTCCATAGATTAACTACCATGTGTGAAAAAAGTGCTTTCCTGTGTGGAAAAGCCCTTCCTTTTTTTTTTGGCCCTAAATTTGCTGGCAATCAGTTTCATGGAATGACCCCAGGTTCTAGTGTTGTGAGCCGTAGCAGCCGATGAGGGCGCCAGTGGAGAGGCGGTGAGAGGCACCTTTAAGAGTAAAATAATTGGTGCTTACCTCCGCTCTCGCCACACCTGCGGCGGGGGATCACCTTCGCCACTCACCTGGCTTCCACGGAGCCGATCTCCTGCCCAAGGCCAGGTGAGTGGCAGAGGCGATCCCCCGGCGAGAGCAGAAGTAAGCACCAATTATTTAACTCCTAAAGGTGCCTCTCGCTGCCCCTCCACCCGTGCCCTCATCGGCTGCTACTGGTTGTGAGAGAGGGAGAGAAAAAAATCCCCTCTCTCCATTCTTTCTACTTGGTTCATATTTTTATAAACCTTTATCATGTTCCTCGTAGTTACCTCTTTTCCAGAGGGACATGAAAGAGGTTTATAAAATTATGCATGGAGTAGAGAAGCGACGGCCACCAGCCTGGATGGCTTTAAGGGGGGGTTAGACAAATTTGCAGAGGACAGGTCTATCCATGGCTACTAGTCTGATGGCTACAGGCCACCTCCAGCCTCAGAGGTAAGATGCCTCTAGGTACCAGCTGCCGGGGAGCAACAGCAGGAGAGAGGGCACATCTTCACCTCTTGCCCGTGGGCTTCCTGGAGGCATCTGGTGGGCCACTGTGGGAAACAGGATGCTGGACCAGAGAGGCCTTGGGCCTGATCCAGCAGGGCTGTTCTTTTGTTCTTCTGTTGTTGTACTTTTCATTTGGACAAGATTTGCATTTTCTGAATGAAGCTTTCCTGACTTTTTAAGCTTCCTTGAATCTGCTCATTAACCACGCTGGCTTTCTCTTGAACTTGATGGTACCTTTCCTACTCTCTGGTATATATTCTAGCTGAGTTTCTCTTTGGTTTATAATAACTCCACATGTTTTTGAGATACTTGAACCTCTTGATGCTTGCTGTTGACTTCCTTTTAACTAGCCCCTTTGTTTTTGTGCCTGTGTTGAACTTCCTTGGCAGTTTTCCACCTACTGTATATTTTGAATTTGATAGCACTGTGGTCAGTGTTCCCGTCAGTTCAAAAACACTTCAATCTTGCACCAGAAGAAGCTAGGGAGTGTAACATAACATGATATTATATTCTCCTTGTGGTTTCTGAAATCAGAGAGCAATGTTGCATTATTTTTAAAATTCTCCTGATCCACCAGAATCCAGGGATGCAGGGCAGAGGAAACTCCCAAAACAGAATGGAATGCGGGGAGCGGGGGGGGGGGGGCAATAATTTCTATGATACATGAATTAGTAGGTGAGGGTAAACAAGAAAAGAAACCAACTAATTGGAGCTGGTTTGGTGGACAAATCACTGGTTTGGTGGACAAATCACTTGCCTTTGGTGGACAAATCACTTGCCTTTGGTGGACAAATCACTTGCCTTTGATTGACGAATCAATTGATCTAAACACTTGTTTACCTAAGTGTCTAAACACTTGTGTTTACCTAAGTGTCTAAACACTTGTTTACTTGTTACCAGTATTGTTACCATCATTGCTGTTATTTATATACCACTTCTTAACAAAGAAAGTTACATAGAAAAAATAATATTGGGGGTGGGGGAGAATAAGATGGTTCCCTGTCCCCAAAGGACACACAGTCTAAAAAGACACAAAGGCAGTTCACATGATTATAATGAGGGTAGGACAAGCAGCCTACCCTAGTCTGGGAGCTGTGTGTGCTCCCATTTTGTGTGTGATGGGGAAAAGCACAGGGAGAGGTCATAGGGGGAGGAAGTGATTGTCTGGGAGAGGGGATCTGGGTCAGCCAGCATGGCCCTAATCAGCTCTTGTACCCAGCACTCTTCCAAGGTAGGAGGAAATACCAGCCAGATCAGTCCCTCTCTCCTAGATGATCACTTCCTCCCCCTCCAACTTTGCTTTCACCCCTGCACACCATAAAAAAACAGGAGGGTGCACATTCCTGAACGTGTAATACCCTAATTATAATCATGTGAATTGCCTTACAAGTAGACACCAGCAATAGCCACTGCAAAATCCAGCAACTAAGGATGTGCGAATAGATTCGAATTTGAATCAATTCAGCTTGATTCTGGCTTATTCGAACGATTCAAATTCGAATTGAAGCACCCCTTAAAAGGGTAATTCAGTTTGAATTCGAATCAAGTCAGCCATATTTGAATTTGAATGGATTCAAATCGATTTGATGGCCATTTAGGGACATTTTGGTGCCTTTTAAAAATAATTCAGGTGCCCTGATTGGTCAAAAAAGGTGCCAAAATAGGTCAAATTCGATTTGATTCGAATTTGATTCGAATTTGATTCAAATTTGATTTGAACTTGAATCAAATCTGATAATCTTTTTTGATGGTGAACCATTATTTAGATCAGTGTCAACCGCTTTGCTTTTTTATTGTGAGCCCTTTGGGGACAAGGATCCATCTTATTTATTTATTATTATTTATTATTTCTCCGTGTAAACTGCCCTGAGCCATTTTTGGAAGGGTGGTATAGAAATCGAATAATAATAATAATAATCTGATTCGTGCACATCCCTACCAGCAACAGCCACTGGAAGGACCAATACCTCCCTGTAGATACCAACTGAGTCACTCAAAGAAGAGGCTGGCATTCCCACTTAACATCGTGCTTGTGTTTGACCCAAGTTGCACTTGCATGAGAAGAGTGTGTTACTGTGCCAAGTGAAAAGGACCCTTGGAACTGCACTCTCGTGCAAAAGTTCCCTGCAAAACATACGAGGCGTGTCACAGGCTGAGTGTCTCGTTACGCTTGTGCAAACTTGTTTGCACCAGTGCCACACTTATCCGGAACGCAGCCTCCAGATTTAGTACAACTAACTACTGCATCGACTCATTTCCACAAGCAATTTGTTAGCCTGGATGTCCACCAATGTGGGTTTTTTAAAAAGAGCAACTCAGCAAAACCCATCACCATTCTCAATCTCTGCATTTATCGAGTGAATATTCCTGGCCAATTTTTTGTTCCTAACTGTAATCTTTTCTCTGGTGGGCTGGCAGTAATATCTCTCTCACCCATTAGTCTGGGCAATCACTTTGGGAGCTGCAGTGGCCTCGACCTCCAGTGTTTGGATGGCCTGTTCTTCTTTCTGCCTCGTGTTTTATTAGAGATGGCGCTGCTTTATGAAAACGAAATAACAAATTGGTAGAATCTTTCAACGTTAGAAGCAAAAGTCGTCTTTACCGTTTTCTATTCATCCCCCCATTACAGTTAATGATGGGCAAGCCCCCCGCCGCCTCTCCAGCTCATTTGGAATGAGCTCCGGTATAACTATTTTAGTTTGCTTTTAAATAAATAATGAATGGTTTTAAAGTTTAATCCAAGCTTGTTGTGAAGTTGGGGCTCATGGAAGTCCCTAATGAAGTCATAGTCATTTTTATCACTTCGCGCCAGCGCTTGGTCAGCTGCGCTGGCTCCCAGTCTGTTCCCAGGTCCGATTCAAAGTGCTGGTTTAAACCTCTAAAGCCCTAATTGGCTTGTGAACAGGTTACCTGAGAGAGCGCCTTGCCCCATATGTCCAGACCAGCCTTAAGATCTTCTTCAGAGGCCCTGCTCCGAGTGCCACTGCCAAATGAAGTGAGGCAGATGGCTGGCTACTAGGGAGAGGGCCTTTTTGGTGGTGGCACCCCATCTATGGAATAGTCTCCCCAGCAAGGCTCACCTGGCATCATCACTTTGTTCTTTTGAACAGGTAAAGCCCTTTCTGTTCACTCAGGCTTGTTAAAAATGATTTTTAAAGGAAGTTTTAAAAGGTTTTGTATTGCATTTTGTGTTACGTGTTTTAACTGAATGTTTTTATTGTTGTGTTTGTTGGGTTGCTCGCACACCCCTAGTCTCCCATTCAAATGCAAGCCAGAGAGGCAAGCTGGTCTTGTGGGAGCAAGCATGACTTGTCCCCTTAGCTAAGCAGGGTCTGCCCTGGTTGCATATGAATGGGAGACTAGAAGTGTGAGCACTGGAAGAGATTCCCCTCCAGGGATGAAGCCGCTCTGGGAAGAGCATCTAGGTTGCAAGTTTCCTCCCTGGCAGCATCTCCAAGATAGGGCTGAGAGAGATTTCTGCCTGCGACCTTGGAGAAGCCGCTGCCAGTCTGTGTAGACAATACTGAGCTAGACAGACTAATGATCTGACTCAGTATATGTCAGCTTCCTATGTTCCTGTGGCCCTGTTTAGCAATGGGGACAATTCCTGCTTCCCACCACAAGACCAGCTCTCCTCCCCACTCAAAGCCCCAGCCAATTAAAAATATCCCTTAGAAAAACTTTGCTTGATTCTTCTGCCGATTCCTAACGCTAGCAGGGCCCTAATAAATAGATTAAAATGTGCAAGCAATTTCGGACATGCCGTTTGCACACAGCCAGGGTTCGGTCCCATCGACTTTCAGATTGCCAGCTTTTACTTTGCGGGGTGGGGAGGCGGGGGGGGGGGGGTCCAGCCTGTAATTGTGTTCCATCTCCTATTTATACAATGAATCTATAATGTAATTTCATGAGGTGCTGAGATGGGCTAGGGGGAGAAAAAAAAAGTATGAGCGCTATGTGGCTGCTCTCTCCCTAATCCATATGAAACAGTGTTTGGATATCAGCCTGGTAAACATGGCAAAAGAATACAGGAGCCTTTCATCGGAAGGTCTGACACTAATCTAAAAAGGATTATCGGAGCGATCGCCTGGATGCAGAACACTTGAGCCGAGAGGGGTTGAGAATCCCATTTAAATGAACACATTGGATTTGGAGCTGCTTGTAAGCGATTAGCAAGCTGCCTCCGTCCTGACCACGCTGGTAGGAGTTCATTCCTTCCAGATAGTGGAATACTTACATTTGCCTTGTCTGTTGGAAGAATACAAATTGGGGTGAAGGGGAACGGAGACGGGGGTTTTTCCTCCAAAGATAGGCCATCCCCATTTTGACGACAAACAAATCTTGCCCGTACACCAGTCCCCACTTTGATAGGCTACTGTAACCTTCTCCCTCATGGCCACCTTTCCAGCTGTATCTCTTCTCCGCAGTCAGTTATTAAACCTCGATATAACACTGATTCTACTTCATTGCGGCCTCTAACTTTCAGAGGAAGAGGGCTGACTTGGAAAGGCCAAGGGAAAGTGTGGCTGTGTAGAAGCTAAGGTGTGAGCAAGCAGCAAATGTGAGGCTACGTGTGGTGTTTTTGGTTAATCCATTCCTTGATCCAGGCCAGCTTTTGCATGGGGCTTTAGTTACTTGTGTTCCAATCCCGGAGTAGAGGCGGGGCTAACAAGCAGCCAGCAGCAAGAACCCGGAAAAGCAGTCTGTACTAGCCTTTCTGTACTTAATATCCATTTCATTAAACTATTAATATTCCTGACTCCACAGCCTTATCCTTGCATTCCATAACCCTTTTTCTTGGATTCTACACTATGAAACATATTCACTGTTTTCAGGCTGTGGAAGTTAGGGTGAGCACCTTAACTTACAATGAGCAAGATCTAGTCTAAACTAATCATAGCTTAGTCCTGTTGAAATTAATGGGACAAGTCACTCATGGCCGACCGGGCTCAATTCTATCAAAGGTGCTTGGTCATGCCTAATTTAATCTGGATCCTGCCCATTGTCCATGCTTTTTGGTGCATGCCATGCATCGCTTTGTAAGCGCCTTAACTCATCTCTTAAATCCAAAGTTTGTTTTATTTAATTTTAGAATAATAGGCTAGTGTAACCTTCCCCCCAACGTTTGTTGGTCATTGCTCCTGCTGTATCTCTGCCCCACAGTTGCCACAGAGAGATGGGTAGAAGTCAAACCAGGATCTGGTAGATCTCTGTGCAGTCTGCAGTAGACCAGCAAAAGTTTCTGACCTGCAACTGTTTAACAATAGCAACAACAATATATTGCTCAGACAGGTGCCTAAGGTTGCAGATTACTCAGGTAAAAACAGGGTGGCATGAAAAGGACATGATAGATGCACCAACAGTCTGACTCAGTAGAAAGCAGCTTGCTATGTTCCTAAGGGCTGTGTTTTTAAAAGAGGCTTGCACCCCGCCCAAGGCCACGGGGTAAGACAACATTCTGTACCTCCACTCAGGTGCCTCAATATCTCAGGCTGCCCCTGCAGGGACAAGGTTCAGATGAGGGATTGTCTCTACTTTGAGCAATGCCTACAAAGTGCACAGTTTAGAGGTGAACATGAAAACAGCCCTGCTGGGTCAGGCCCAAGGCACATACAGTCCAGAATCCTGTTTCTCACAGTGGCCCACCAGATACCGCTGGGAAGCCCACAGGCAAGAGCTGAGGGCATACCCTTCCTCCTGCTATCACTCCCCTGCAACTGGTACTTAGAGGCTTTTTGCCTCTAAGGCTGGCCTATAGCCACCAGACTAGTAGCCATTGATAGAACTGTCCTCCATGAATTTGTTTAAGCCCCTGTTAAAGCCATACACGTTAGTGGCCATTATCACATCCAGTGGCAGAGAATTCCATTGATTGATTGACTGATACATTTATATACTGCTTGATACGTGCATCTCTAGGCTCTGTGAGAAAAAGTACTTCCTTTTCTTGGTCCTAAATTTCCTGGCAATCAGTTTCAAAGGATGACCCCTGGTTCTAGTATTGTGAGAGGGGTGGGGAGAAAAATTTAGGAACACAGGAACATAGGAAGCTGCCATATACTGTGTCAGACCCTTGGTCCATCTAGCTCAGCATTGTCTACACAGACTGGCAGCGGCTTCTCCAAGGTTGCAGGCAGGAGTCTCTCTCAGCCCTATCCTGGAGATGCCAGGGAGGGAACTTGGAACCTTCGGCATACAAGCATGCAGAGGACCTTCCCAGAGTGGCCCCATCCCTTAAGGAGAACATCTTACAGCGCTCACACATGTCTTGCAGTGCTCACAAATGGAATTCCCTTCCATCCAAATGTAAACGAGGGCAGACCCTGCTTAGCAAAGGGGGCAATTTCTGCTTGCTACCACAAGGCCAGCTCTCCTCCTTTTCATTTGCTCTTTCCCAAACTAAAGAACTCCAGGACACAGTGTTGTAGCCTTGTCTCATAGAGAAGGTGCTCCAGGCCCCTGATAATCTGGGTTGCCCTCTTCTGCACCTTTCCCAGTTCTCCAATGTCCTTCTTAAGATACGGTGACCAGAACTGTACTCAGTATTCCAAATGTGGCTGCACCACAGATTTGTATAAGGGCCTTATAAAATTGCCGCCCTGTTTGTAGCAAGCTGGATTTGCAGTTTTTCAGTGACTCTCTTCCAATTGCTGCTAAACAGGGTGTTTTATGTACAGCCCCGGCGTTCTCGCCTGAATTGCTCCTAGACTTTGATTTAGATCCAAGCAGGCTGGAAGGAGTTGTGGTAGGTTAAATTGTGGGAAAGCAAACGGCTCCTTCTTTGGGGAGTTCATGTACTTGCGTGCACTCCACTTCACAAACATAAAGGCAATCATGGCACTATGTCACACCTAGGATCTTTGGATCCCTCCCTTGGGCCCTCCAGGGTCAGCCTTAAGTCAGCAAGCCTATCTCCGTCTTCCATTTCATGTCAGGATGCAATTATTCAAAGGGAAAGGGACAGCCATAAAACGCCGGATCAGACCTTCACCTAGAACCGGCATCACAAAAGTGCTTTGTACTCCGCCAAGACACAGCCCATTGTCTGAAAAATGGAGCTGTAAATAGCAAGGCCATAAAAGAGAAATATGTATTTAATGGACTTGGAAGAGAGACTTCCTTCAGCCACCTTTATGTTTAAATTTCGTGGTTGATTAGCCCACAATGGCTTCTAATCACTTGGGAGGATTTTGAAAATCAGAGCTAAACACGCCAAAGCCCTGTTACTCCGATCACTTGAATGTAGAGAAACAGTAGCGGTAAGGATTCAATAGCCTTATATAACTTACTTTGGGCATTTTACAAGTGGAAATGCGGACACCCTTGTAATGTTCCTGTTCTCAGACCCAAGATGCTCCCACCACCATTCTTCCAAATTGCTTGAAGGTTTTATCCATCAGGGGTATGCTCCCTTCATAGGCAGACAACGTGTGGCTCTCCAGACGTTGCTGAACTACAACTCCCATCGTTCCCAGATGTCATAAATTGTGGCTGGCGATGGTAGGGGTCATAGTTCAGCCACATATGGCAAACCACACCTTGCCTACGCCATCATAGACTATCACCGGAGTTCTCAAGCCTGAGTCCCCAGATGTGGCTGGAGTCCAACAACATCTGGGGACTCCGGTTTGGGACTCAGCCCTCATCATCCCATTTGGCCATTGTGGCTGGAGACGATGGGATTTGTAGTCCCACCAGTTCTGGGGACTCAAAGTCGAGAGCAGAACCCTGCCCTGGACTTTGGAGTTCCATCCATGCGGAAAAGTAGGATACTGTTATATCTGGTAGCTTCTTTAGTTTCTTAAGCCACCCCGAGCAGTATTGCACTGGAGGGGCAGGGTATAAATATTTTAAACAAACAAACAAATAGATTAGTTTAGTTTAGTTTAGTTTAGTTTAGTTTAGTTTAGTTTATTACTATCAATGATCAAAGATCAGCAATGCAATTTAAAACTTTACAGAAAAGTACGGATAAAAAAGAATACATAAAATAACAATAGTAATAATCAGAAGGAGAACAAATCCTATTTGCATATAAAGGTAGCTTTTTAAAATAGCTTTTTAAAGCTAAATAAATAAATAAATAAATAATGCCGTTTCAGAAAATATAGATGGATAATAGTCGGGATGGGACCATAGCTCAGTGGGAAAGCATCTGGGTTTTTTTATGCAGGGGGTCCCAGGTTCAGTCCCTGGCAGCATCTCCAGGTAGGGTTGGGAAAGACTCCTGCCTGGAACCTTAGAGAGCCGCTGCCTGTCAGGGTAGACAGTATCGAACTGGATAGACCAAGGGTCTGACTTGGTAGAAGGCAGCTTCCTATGTTCCTAAACTTATCAGAGGCAGATCTCTGGCCTTGGCCTGTGTCTTTTTATCAGTTCTTCTTTTTCTGGACCCTGCCCACTTAATGTGGATTCCCCAAAACACACACAAACACACACACATACTTAATTGGCAATGATGCAGTGGGTTGCTTCCCGCACTCTCCTTACAAAAAGAGTGCTGAGTAGCTCTTTGCACTACCACCCAGTCCAATGCAAGTAATCGCCCCCCCCCCCCAAAGGCCACCCATAAAAAATTTGGCGTGAAATGAAAGAGAGAGTTGCAGGGCTGACGCTTCTCCTGCCCTGGGCGGCAAATGTAAGAGCACCCCCTGGTGGCCACCTCTTCTTCTCTGCAGCTGCTCCAGTCCTGACATGTGTTGCTCCCTTCTCCTTATACTTCCGGGTTTCCCCTCCATCCCTTGGAAGTCCTTATTTTTTCACGACAGCTTAGCATCTAGACTCAAATATTTCCAGGAATGCATTATGGAAGCAGATGGAGGGCTGGCACCAGCATCAATAACTTATGAGCGGCTTAGAGGCTGGACTCCAGCTAGTACCCTCTTGATCTTTTATAAGCACACCATGTTATTAATGGCAGATCTCAGGTTGGAGTTGGAGAGTTCCCAACTGTACGGTGTTGAAGGACGTTGGTATTCTCATCAGGGCTGCTTTAATGATTCTGGATGTTACCAACAGGCTGAGGAATGGGGCGGTTGTTACATTAGCATTACTCCCATTCTGTTCCTGTCTGTACCTGGATCTAGCAGGCAGCAGCTTGAAGCAAGGGCTCCAAATGAAGGGGGGATGTAGAAGAACATCCCATCCTGAAGCTCAGGCCGACCTTGATCCAAAGCTGGTGCCTAAGTTGGCCTCCCCCTCCTCCTGAGTAGGGGTGTGTGAGCTGGCTCGAAATCCATCTGGGTAGGGGAGCTGGGTGCACTCCAAGTTTTTGGCCGTGTGCTTGCAAACTTTAAGGCAGGAGGCAGGGAGAATGATTTATTATCTATCCATCCATCCATCCATCCATCCATCCATTTATTACATTTATAAACCACCCCATCCAGAGGCTCTGGGCGATGTACAACTAGTGAAAAAAACATAAAACCAAACATCATTTAAGACACACCACTTAAAACATTATAAAACCAATTATAACACAATTTACAACCAATACTTGAAACTAGTTTAAAAACCTTGGAAGGCCAGGCCAAGCAAATGGGTTTTTAGGGCTCTCTTAAAGGCCAACAGCGAGCCTAAACTGCGGATATCTGCCGGGAATGTATTCCACAGGCCAGGAGAAGCTACAGAAAAGGCCCGGTTCCAAGTCGCCACCAGATGTACCGGTGATAACTGGAGATGGACCTCGCCAGATGACCTCAACGTGCCATGGGGATCATACAGAAGAAGACTGTATGTAAGGCAGCAGTTGGGAAAGACAGCTGTTCCTTCTCCTTCAGTAAAATGCTAGGGTTGGAATCTGGATGGGAGAGTGCCCCCTACCCAAATTCCATTCCCCACATTTTACGGAGGGAGGAGGAACAGCTGTCCTGCCTGGCTGCCCTGTCGACTCTCTCTGCCTCCTACCTTCATGTTTGCAAATACACGACTGCCAATCAGGAGCACCCTTGGCTGTCATGCTTCTCCTCTCCCACCATCACTTGTGTGACAAGCCCCATATCTCAAATAATCTGGGGAAAGTCAAAACACGTCAGGCGATCAAGCGCTGAGGCGAAGCGGTGAACAGAGGACTGACTTGAAGGATTTCCATCTTGGTTAGTCCCAGCAGAATTCGGCAGCAGACTGTGTTTGGGAAATAACAGTGAATCCTGTTTTCAACGTGTTGTACATTAAGACCTTCCAAATCACTCCTTGGATATAGATCCCTGGTTGAGAGCAGAATCTTGTGTATCCGGTGGTATGCTAAAGTCTACAGTTGTTTAATGGATGAGCTACTGATTGCTTTTATTCAGAGGTGCACATAAGTAATTTTGGAGCCTGGCCCAAAAGGCCTTTGGAGCCCTCCACCACTGCAAGTTAAGCATCAGCCCCCTACACACACACACACCCCGTGACACAGAATGTATTTTTGACACTTGAGGGCACAAACAGCAAGTGAACTCACAAGCATGTAAGACTATAGAACAGGTATATTTATGCAAATCTGCATTAGCAGAAACATTTCAACACACAACTTAACAACATATTCCCATCCCACGTATGTCTTTCCCCCACTCCTCCCTCCGTCTCTAAAGCAGAGGTCACACTTGGCTGCCTGGTGCAGGTCACAGTCACGCTTAGTCGTCCAGCATGGCTCAGTGACCACACCACCTGGGACAGACTAAAGCGGATTGGGGGTGAGGGAAACGGGGTTTGGAGGCCCTGAACTTTGCCCTGAAGTCCAGGGGTAAGAGCACCTCCGCTTTTATTGGGTTGCTTGTATTAATTTTTTACTTGTATTACTATAAACTTGTGATATTTGAAGTGTGTGTATGTGTGTGTGTTTGCAAGTCTGTTGTCTCACCAAACCAAGAGAAAGCCATCCCCCAGCTTTCCATTCTGGGGTGAGTTTGTATGGAACAGTTGACGGCACCAGTGTTGACTCACTTGTAGTATTAATCCATCAAGACCTAGGAAGAGCCCTGCTAGATCAAAGCAAAAGCCTACCCAGACCAACGTCCTGTTTCCCATGGTGGGATGCTCACCAGCTGTGTAGGAAGGCAAAAGCCCCATTCGTACATAACAGGAAACCGTAGCTAAACGGGGCAGAGGTTGGATTTCTTGCACATCCGAGTGCATGGAACCCCTGTCCCGTTGGGAAAGCGACCCAAGGTTTCCCTCCCCAAACTCCAATTTGAACTTTTGGTCTGTAGTAGGTTTCGCTGCTCCTACCTGAGGTTTGCAGCTGCCTGCTGTATGTCCGAATTTGGAACTTAAGGATGCACTATCTGAAACCAGAGAGGAGAGTGCTCCTTCCTCGCTCCGTTCCAATTGGCTGCCGTGGCTGTCCTTCATGCAAAAGAGGAAGCCCAGCCACCAGTTCCCCTGCCCAGTTCCCCCTCCTCTGCCCAGTTCCCCCTCCTCTGTGCAGTCTCCCTGACTGCAGCTTGGGTCCTGGTCCTTATGTCCAAATGTGGACAGGTAAGCGCGTGGCGGGTGGGGGCAGGACCGCAGGGCCATAGCACCCTTGGCTCCACGTTTCGTGTTAATGCGGCCTATAACCCTGGTCCTTAGGGCAAGCCGTGACTTTTGCATGCAGAAAGGGAGTGAGGGGGATTTGGAATGACATACCAGCACCCAACCCCAGCTGGATCTTTCAATAAACTTCCCTGGCACGTTCTGTCCAGCTCTAATAAAACCTTCTAATTTATAAGAATTATGATTTATAAGATGGCTAGGAATCTTTTTCCATTGCACGTGGTCTAGCTGCCACAACTCCTCATTACCACTAATCGCCCAAAAGGACAAAGCCCTGTAACATAAATCAGCAGTCTTCATTAAATGAGTAGTATTTCTCAGCTGGTGCTTAGTCTCGACAGATGTTGGGCTGCGTCCTTTTACAATTCTATACTCCCCTTTTTAATTTTTTCTGGGCATTTCTATAATAGAAACTGTATCATTAGATTACCATTGTTTTATCTCTTTTAGCTTTAGTAATTTTAGGTTTTTAGCTTCTTTTAACAAGTATATTCTATCTCTTTTACTTTTTAATCTGCAATCACTCTTCTTTTTAGACTTTTGATGTTATGTACTGATATGTATTTTAACTTGCCTTTTAAAATTGCAATCATCCTTAATTTTAGATTTGTCAAGTTACGTACCATATCATCATAACAACATCACATAACATGTCATTTTTTAACTTGTATCAATTCTTTGCTGGTCTCTGACTATAAGAAAGGATTGACAGTGACAGACTCCCTCATGAATCGGGTTCTGTAGGCACCCAGCTCTGTGTATTCACATGGAGAGACAGGACTGGGGACCTGGCTAATAGAATAAGCTGGTGCCTTTTAACCCAGGTAAAAACCCGAGGTAAATTCCCGGGCTACCCGGGGAGGCAGTGCTGGGATTGGCCTGGATCCGGACACCTTCACATGGGCAGCCCTACCCAGGTAGGGCTGCTTGATCCTGGGTAGGGCTGCTCATGTGAACAGTGTGTGAACGGGCCTCTTTGATATGCAGGTCACCCCACGGAGTGACTCAAGGGGTATAGCACTCTGAGCCACCATTAAATATCTCGCTCCAGCCCACCGCCACCATTTGAGAGTAGCTCCCGCTGGGGAACGTGAGAGTTTCCAGCAAGAAGGCAACACAGATCCCAGAAGCCTGAAGTCCGCCTGCCTCTGATATAAAGAAAGGTCCACAGCATTGCATGCCCAAGCAGGGGAGTAATACGGAATGCTCCCGTTCCCCTCTGTCTTGACTCCTGCCCTGAGAAGGGGCACAGGGTCCTGGGATGTCCGTTAATGTGGCCAAGTTTTGTTTTACTGTATTGGAATCTTTGTAAAGCCTGCATGACTTAATCAAATGTTTTGTAAAATGTAAAGATTAGCTGGTCTGTGACCGTAGACTTTCGCTATCTATCCTACCCAGAGGAGTGGGGAAGCAGTCAGACCCAGACCCCAGCCCTGATGCCAAGCTGACATCTGTCTGCAAGCCCCCACCCCTTACCCTCCCCTTTCTTCAAAGAGCTCAGAGAAGCCGTGTGGTCCTCCCTGCACTCATTTTATCCCGACAACAACCCTGCGAGGTAGGACAGGAGGAGAAACAGTCCCTGGCCCAAAGTCACTAAGTGAGCTTCCAAGCTGAGTAGCAATCCCATCCAGTTACATCCCGTCCGGTCAGATCATCTCAGACGGCCCTTTTGTCGGTCCCTGATTTCCGAGAGGTTCAGGGCGCTAGGACCTGTGAAAGGGCCTTTTCGGTTGCTGCCCCACTTCTTTGGAACTCCCTTCCCCTTCAGATTCATTTAGCCCCTTCCTTACTGATTTTTAAATCTGATTTTTAAATCTCTATTGAAGACTTTTCTTTTTCGCCAGGCTTTTGCCTTTAGTTTACCTATTTGTTTTTTTTCCTTTTTGTTAGTTACTTTAGTTTTTAATTTAGAATGTAATTTTAATGTAGTCTTGTTTTGCATGTTTTTGTGCACCACTCGGGAGTCTTCGGAGTGGGCGGTATATTAAATGTTTCAGATAGATAGATAGATAGATAGATAGATAAATTTGAACCCGGTTCTGCCCACTTCGACACCCTAACCACTGCACCGCAGTGGATTCCCATATTGAGATCTATATATATTCATGAAAAACCCAACTTTGCAAGCATTATTGCACATTGCCTGGTCTTCTATAGATGGGCATCCTTGGGCTGACCTTGGAGAGTGTCACAGCTTAAAGTCACTCTCTCTGGCTCTAATCCGCCTCTTAACACTACCTTGTCAAAATGCTGTCCTGTCCCTCCTTAATCTGCGGGTGTGATGCATTTCAAAAGAAGAAAGGAGCTTTCTCTTTGAAACACTGACTTCCACAACCTCCAATATGCTGGCCTTCCTCCTGCCTTCTCTGCCTTCTCTGCCATTGTGTTGACTGGCCTGATTCACACTTGTGGCCATCCTCACGACGGAATCTTAGAGGAATGTGTGAAGGCCATGAGACCTATAGCTGGTGATTCTTCCCATGGGGTGTGAGGACCAGTGGCCCATGTGGGGGCTCAACACAAAATCAAATCGCTGTGGCTGAATGCACAGCTTCCATGGAAACTGCAAATGCCCCACCTTTCTTTTTTTAAAAAAGTTACTAGTCCTCATGGTTGAAAAGATAACTGAGAGGCCCATGTTTCTTCAAAGCAGATGCCCTCTGTCAGCCCAATCTAGCCATCATCCCAGTATCTTTCTTTTCCTCCTCCTCACTCTCTCTTGCTTTCTAGGAAAGATGGCTCTCGACTTTCTCCGCAGTTAGGGAACAGCCAGCAAATCCAGACTCGCCACTGGAACAGAAGAAATATGTGATGTTAACAGTTCACTGAGCTGTGATATGAACAAGCTGGGTGTTGAAAAAGAAATCTAAGCTAAGAGTGCATTTCCAGTGTTAATATAACTTTCTCCATTCGTTGTATATTTCCAAACACTGATTCGAGGATAGGTGTCATCTGTTTTCTTCTGGAATTAGACACTGGGACAAATTTAAAGCTTCGCAGTCTCATTTGTCCTTGTTAAGTGGTAGCACTAAGACCTCTGCTTTTTTTTTAAAAAAAAGCCCCTCTATCTTTCACTTTTTCATTATTCTGTGACTACTGCCACATATCAAGGCCTTCAGGTAGGAGGTGAAATCCCACTCACACATCTTCTTTAAGGCAGTTTAGAGTTCAGTCTTCTCTCCCCCTGTTCCAGAATTATCCCCAAAATCACAAGCATGAAAGATAAGATTGCATCCTGGTCATGGGAAGTAAGAAACTCAATTCGGGACTGGTGGAGCTGTAACTGATGGACAGAACCATCAGAGAGAAAAGTCCTTTAATTTCCCCAGAACTGAGGGCTGATCTACACATTCAGAAACAGCACACAATACAGTCTCCCCTTCCAGAATACAATCATGCCATTGAATAATCCACTACTTGTGTTCTGATGAGGTACAGTCCTAATGGTGCAGCGGGGAAATGACTTGACTAGCAAGCCAGAGATTGCCGGTTCGAATCCCTGCTGGTCTGTTTCCCAGACTATGGGAAACACCTATATCGGGCAGCAGCGATAGAGGAAGATGCTGAAAGCCATCATCTCATACTGCTCAGGAGATGGCAATGGCAAACCCCTCCTGTATTCTACCAAAGACAACCACAGGGCTCTGTGGTCGCCAGGAGTCGGCACCGACTCGAGGGCACACTTTGCTTTGCCTTACAGAGGGCTGTACCACATGCTTCTTCTGAATGTGTAAATCAGCCCAGTGTGACATCTAGAGCAGGGATTCTCAACGCTGGGTCCCCAGATGTTATTGGACATCAACTCCCATAATCCCCAACCAAAGGCCTGTTTGATTATGGAGGGCTGGAGATTATGGGAGTTGAAATCCATCAACATCCGGGGACCCAAGTTTGAGAACCCCTGACCTAGAGAGCTTTCTACTAGAATTCTCCCTGATGTGCTAGTTTTTTTTAATGTCTAAAGAGGTTTTCATTTCACGTAAAAGAGCACTCCAGGTGCATTTGCTCAGGTGCATTCTCAAGTGGTATAGTCCCAGCAGACTGCACTATATTCTTTTCCTGAAAATGGAAAGGAATGGCTCAGCCCTCAGTCATTGGAAAGTAATAAGATCTCCTTCTCTGGAGATTTTCAAACAGGACAATATCTGTGCATATCTAGGCTCACCATAAAGGATTCCTGTCCCTTTCGTTTAAAGAAGGGAGGAATTAATTAGACAACCCCTCTCATTCACTGTCTGCCACCTCTGTCTTATCTGGTGTTTAAGAAAGGTTGTGTGTCAATTTGGTCCTCTGAACCTTCCCACGGTGAAGGAAATATTTAATCCAAAGCCTCTGAAACCCCTATTTGTCTGAGATATCCAGGAAAAGTGAACACACAGAAAGCAGGGAACACCCTCTGATCTGCATATTGAACTCGAATGTCTTGAATGTCTGCATGCACTGAATGTACATACACTATGCAAGTGCAGGGAATATGCCCACACCCCTGTGGCCCTGGAAAACCAGGCGTCTCCATCATGGGGGGAGAGATTTATGTGCATCCAGGCATATATGCATTCGTTCTAGGAAATCAGTAGATAGATAGATAGATAGATAGATAGATAGATAGATAGATAGATAGATAGATAGATAGATAGACAGACACACATACATATAGATATACATACATATAGACACACATATTTATTTATTTGTTTGTTTGTTTATATTTATTTCTACATTTATATCCCACTCTTCCTCCTAGGAGCTCAGAGGTTATTTTTATCCTCACAACAACCCTGTGAGGTAGGTTAGGCTGAGAGATACATGACTGGCCTAGAGTCACCCAGTGAGTTTCATGGTTGAGTTGGGATTCAAACTCGGGTCTTCCCGGTCCTTGTCCAACACTCTAACCACAACGCTATGTACAGAAACCCCTTGAGGAATTGTCACTTGTCTTATAGACTGGTTTCCCCTGAAAAAAAGGGGAGAGCTGGTCTTATGGTAGCAAGCACAAATTGTCCCCTTTTGCTAAGCAGGGACTGACCTGGTTTGCCTTTGGATGGGAGACTACATGTGAGCACTGTAAGATATCCCACTTAAGGGATGAGGCCATAGCTGAGTGTTAGAGCATCTTCATGCTTGCATGCAGAAGGTCCCACGTTCACTCCATCACAGCATCTCCAAGATAAGGCTGAGAGAGACTCCTGCCAGCAACCTTGGAGAAGCCACTGCCAGTCACTGTGTAGACAATACTGAGCTAGATGGACCAATAGTCTGAATTTGGTATAAGGCAGCTTCCTATGTTCCGGTGACAGTTTTCAGATCTTTCTGCCAGGAAGGCACTCAGAAACTGACATCCACGTTTGCTTCTTTGACCTTCTGATGCCAATCCTGGTTGACACCCTACAAACATTCAAACGAATGCATGTAGATCTTCCCTCTTGCCCTCTGGATATGTGATAAATTGGCTTTCTGGAGGTTAAGGATTATGCCCAGTAATGTTGTTTGATAAAGGCTTTCTCACCTTAAGCCCTTGAGGGTGGTGGGGTTATAAATCTAACGCACAGAAAGAAACACCACCCTCCCAGCTCTTCTCAAGGAGTGATTAGCAAAGGCAGCAGAACAGCATGGGTCTAAGATTAGGGTGCCAGATGTTGTAGCGTCAGAATATTGTAGCGTCAGATGTTTCCTACCGAGCGCTATGTGTGATACTTGGCAGAGCCAAAGACTAATCAAACTGTCAGAAGGAGATGAGATTAGTGTTCTCCTCAACACCTTCGTTCGGTTGTCATTCTTCGCAATTGGATATTATTTAGAGACCCTCCATGGCCGCGATAACATCGTTCAGCATTTAGTTCCAAGGACCATGCTGGAGACCCCATGCTGTCTCATGGGTGCTGTTGTCTTTTATCACAGTCACAGAACTTCTGCATTCTCACTTGTGTCCCATCATCTGTTAACCACTGTGAGAATCTGTGGCACAGGAATCAAGGAGAAGATGAACAGATTTTCCATTCAGTCCCATGGCTTGGTATAAGGACCCACTGAAAACAGGGGAGGTGTTGAAAAGCAACAGTTAATGATTTGATTTAATTTAACAATCATCAAATCATATCAAATAAAGTTTATTTTGGTCCATTAGCCATAAAGAAATTAGGGATGTGCAAATCTATTCAAATTCAAATCAATTTGACTTGAATTCGGGTGATTCAAGAGATTTGAATCAAATCTCTCCTTAAAAGGGCAATTTGATTGAAATTTGAATCAAATTTTTGAAATTTGATTCTGATTTGATTTGAGAGCTATTGGGCACCTTTTAAAAAAAAAAAACCATTCAGGCCCCCGATAGGTTTAGAAGGCACCAATACAGAGTTGAATAGATTCAAATTCAATTTGATTTCAAATCCAATTTTCATGCCACATTTGAATTATATTCAAATTTGAAATGAATTTTCAGAATTCGATTCAAATTCAAAACAAATCAAAAAATTCATTTCGTGCACAACACTCTAAAAAAACAACAATACTTGGATTGAAGATCATACCTCACAACACAACAACAAAAAAGCAGAACACTAAAAATCATGAATCCAATCAAATTGTACAGTGAATTAAACAAAAATGTGTGCAATATAAAATTGAAGCAAACTTAATACAACTTGGCCTCTTGCAAACTCTGACCTAATAGCTGCCACAATAAACTTTGCTATATTTCCAATTATTGTTGTATTAAACTCAATATACAAATTAAAATATGTTATATTAAAATAAATATATAAATAGAGAGAGAAACATATAGAAGCAACTGGCGCTAGCCAACCCCAGCACAGCATCCCTTCTGTGGTTGTTGCTGGTGTCTACCTTATGTTTCTCTTTAGATGGTGAACCATTTTGGGACAAGGAACCCTCTTGCTTGCTTGCTTGTTTTCTATGTTACGTGCGAATGCGGCCATTCTGTTAATTGGTCCACCTAGCTCAGCTTGTGGCCCACTAAATCACCTAGATCCTTTTCACATGCACTGCTACCAGAAGAGATCTCCCCCATCTTATCCTTGTGCATTTGATTTTTCATACCCACATGCAGGAGGTGATATTTGTCCTGTCACAGAGGCACACTTAGCCATGGACCGTGGGGATTTGGTCTGTGGCCTCCTGTCTTCTGGGGGACTTCCCTAGAGCCCCTTTCACTGCCCCACATCCGCCAGGAAGTCAAATCTTTTTAAAACTTTTAAAAAATGTTTGGGGCCACTGCACATGTGCGCGCGTGTGCAGAGCAGCCCTAAATGGGCCGAAAATGGCCCAGTCTGTCATTTGGAAGGCAGGCAGGCTCAGAGAAGGAGCTCTTGCCACTGCCTCCCTTCCCCCAAGTGCCTGCACACCTGCTGGCAGCTCTCGTCCCCACCGCACAGTGGCGCTTAAATTTTTTTTTAAAAAAAGATTTGAATTTTCCCCAAAACCTCCCCCCACACCGAGCCTCAAGTGTGGGGTGGGGCCTCAAAGCCCTTCAGGTCCAGGCACCTAGGTGCACCTGTGCTGTCAAACTTTAGCTATTCATATTGCCATTGTTTTAACAAGGGGATTTCAGCAGATATTTAAAAAAAAAAATCCAAAAACTGAGGCAAAAGAAGTGGTTTCGGCGTGGTTTACAGAGCTTTATACGACTGGGCTTTGCATCTGCACAGAAACCACGTCACAGTTTCTCCAAGCTAAGCTTCTCTCCTGATTTTGAACAGGGGTTAGAGAACAGCCTCCCCACCCTAAATAGGACGCGTTGGGGCATATGTACCCCTTGCTAGTAGGAGAACAAGTTTGTTCCTAGTATCTCTGTTATCATCTTCTGGAAAGTATGAATAGTACCTCTACTTATTTCTTACACATTCAATTTTCTGTTTAAATCTGTGCTGATTTACAAGATATTGTAGAGGCGTGCACGAAGAGAGCTCTGCTTTGTTTCTATCAGATTTCCAGATAACCTACTCTTCAATTTCTTAGGTTTATTGCATTTCTTTTGATACAAACCTGATCTTAAATCTCTCCTTCTTGTTCTCCCCTCGCCATGTTTGCTGTCACTTTCAGTTTCAGCTCTTCACTTCTGAAAAAGGAGGATTCTTTTTCTCATTTATATTTGATTCCGCCCACCCACCCCTTTGCCCTTAATGCAATGTTTATCTTGCGATACAAAACAAGGTTTCCCATTTAGGACACATTTTGATTAGAATGAGGAAGTTACTGGGACGTAGCACCTCTGGCAGACAAAGAAATGAATGGAAAAGGCTTATCTCAGGTTGTGCCATTGTTTTTCTTGGGTTTTTTTCTGCCTACGATCAGAGCAGGTGGCTTTACAGAGGAAAAACCCTGAGATGGAAATCACAGCAGCACAGAAGATCTAACTGAAAGAAAAGTTATTGGTGCTTCCAAAAATGCACCTCATACACATTTCTTCCTAGATGTTGGTATTCTGATACACAGGATGGTGCATAAGAACAACAACAACAACAAATATTTATATACCGCTTTTCAACAAAAGTTTCCAAAGTAGTTTACATAGAGAAATAAGGAGGGAGGGAGGGAAGCAAGGGAAGGAAGGAAGGAGATGGATGGATCCCTGTCCCCAAAGGGCTCACAATCTAAAAAGAAACATAAGAAAGACACCAGCCACAGTCACTGGAGGTACTGTGCTGGGGCCTTCTACTGAGCCAGACCACTACTTAGCACAGTATTGTCTACCCTGACTGGCAGCAGCTCTCCGAGGATTCAGGCAGGAGTCTTTTCTACCTGGAGATGCTGCCAGGGATTGCACCTGGGACCTTCTGCATGCAAAGCAGGTGCTCTGTTATGGAGCTATTGGTCTTCAGCGTGAGGTGCCTTTTCCATCTAACCTAATATTGCCTGCACTGACTGGCAGCAGCCTTTCGGGATTTGAGGTGGGTGACTTTCCCAGCCCTACATAGAGATTCCAGGAATTAAACCTGGGTCCTTGTACTTGCAAAGCAGCTTCAGTGAGCTTCTTCACGTATGATGTTGCCTTATACTGAGTCAGATGATTGACCTGTCTAGGTCAGGGACGTCTACACTGGCAGGCAGCAGCTCTCCCAGGATTCAGGCAGGAGTCCTTTCCAGCTTGACCAGGAGAAAGACTTTGCCACTGAGCTACAGCCCCAGCCCCAAAGGTGGTCTCACATCCAGGCATCAAGACTAGGGGTGTGCATTTTGGAATTTTCTTGTTTCAGTTTGTATCCGAATCAAAACACCCCCGTTTTGTTTTGTACCCAAATTTTCTTAATCCGAATCAGCCTTGTTTTGTTTTGTAGCCGAATTTTCCGAATCCGAATCGATTTGGATTTTTAAAAAGGGTCCCAGGGCAAAAAGAGTGGGTGGTGGTGGTAGTGTCAAATGGGTGGAAGGTACCACCCACATTTCTAAGGAATTAGGCAAAGGGTGGGTTTTTTGTGAATTTTTTAAGTTTACACATTTTTAAAGTTTACACATCTTTAAGAATTTTCCCATAGGGAATAATGGGGATTCCAGCAAATGTATCGCTTCAAATCAAGGTGAAAGGGATGACCCAGAGCAGAGTGTGGTGGGTGGTAGTGCCCAATGGGGGCAAGGAAACTTCCAGAATTATTTCAAAGGAATTGGGCAAAAGGCTGATCTTTTGTGATTTGCTGAAGTTTACATGTCTTTAAGATTTCCCCCATAGGGAATAATGGAGGTTTAGGTTTCACCAGCCCCATAGTTCCTCTTGGGGGGCACTGGGGTTGCCCAGAGTGAGGGGTTGTGTAGTGCACATAGGGTGCCAACCACCCCCATACCCACAAGCCCATGGGGTACTGGGTTTTGTTGTTTCTGAGGTGTTCATTGTAGATTCTCTGGTAGCATATGAGATTTTCAGTGAAAAACAAGAATCCACTCTCATATGCTACCAGATAATCTACACTCAGAACACCACAGAAACAACAGAACCAAGCACCCTATGGGTTAGCAATCTTTCCCCTGGCCAATGTGGGGTCAGTAAAGAGTGGCAAGAAGCAAAAGAGCCAATGGGGAACAAGGAGGGAATTGTCAGCAGGTCAGCCCATGATTTAGGTCACCGATCAGAAGGCTGGAAGGGTGGGAAATTCAAAGAGATGTCAAACACAAAATGGAGACTGACTCAGAGATCACCACAAAATGGAGGTCCGAAACGACAAAACTTTTTGTAGCCAAAACAGGGGCGTTTTGTTTTGTATACAAAACTTTTGGATCTGGAAAATGTTTTGTTTTGTCTACAAAACACCCGAAACAGGCTGTTTTGGGTACAAAACGTTTTGTATCCGAAACATTTCGCACATCCCTAATCAAGACCTTTGGGAACAACTCCATTGTTCAGTGTTCCACTTCTGAATTCTGTACAGAGTGCTGTGCAAGCACCATTTGCTTTAGTTTCCATTTCCTTCCACTCATTTCTGTCTTCTCCGCTTCCCGTGTTACCCTCTTCCCAAGCACTTGATAGAACTCTGCAAAAAAAACAAAATCCAAGTAGTTATAAGTAGAATTAATAAAGGAGCCTGTATTTTGCCTGCCTGCCTTCTTTCTTTCTTTCTTTCTTTCTTTCTTTCTTTCACATGGGGACTCTTATCTATTCTCTTGCCGAGTGGTTACTTTGCTCTGATGAACTCTGCACTCTGGGGTGCAGGAAGTGGTACAGGGAGACAGATAAGAGAGAAACGTAGGAAGCGGCCTTCTACTGTGTCAGACCATTCATCCGTCGAGCTCAGTATTGTCTACACAGACTGGCAGCGGCTTCTCCAAGGCTGCAGGCAGGAGTCTCTCCTGGTGCTATCTGGAAATGCTGCCAGGGAGGGAACTTGGAACCTTCTGCATGCAAGCAGGCAGATGTTCTTCCCAGAGCGGCTCCATCTCCTGAGGGGAATCTCTTACAGTCCTCACACATGCAGTCTCCCACTCAAATGCAAGCCAGGGTGGACCCTGCTTAGCAAAGGGGACAAGTCATGCTTGCTACCACAGAGCCAGCTCTCCTCCCAGTCTGCCGGGTGAATAACCAGCAACTTGTGGCAGTTATTGAATCCCCGCATGCAGGGCAAAGAGGCACCATTTGCAATGGGGGTTCTCTTCTGTTTCGTAGGGGGGAGGCCTGCTGTCAATAATCAGCCTGGCATACCATCCCTCCAGGGGCTGTTGCTGGCCTCTCCCTTGTGTCCTTTTCTTTCTTTCTTTTGAAGATTGTGACCTCTTTGGGGCAGAGAACCATCTTCAGACTTGCTTGGGGCATGCAGCTGGGGAATTATCCCTGCTAAGTGGGCACAGGGGCACTTTTCAATGTAGTGGCTGTCTTCTGCTTAGCAGGGGGAGAGCAGCTGTCTATATTCAGCCCAGCACACAGAGTCTCTCCAGGGGCTGTTGCTGGGGTCTCGGCACGGATTGGGAGCCCCTTGGGGCAGGGAACCATCTTCCTTTTGCCATGGAAACAGCTCCAGGAAAAGGAGCGTGGGCAGGTGCTCCATCAGTAATTAATGAGCACACACACACACCCCCAGGGAAAGGTCAGCCTCATGAAGTAGCCCCTTAACAGGGCCAAGGAGGGGGCCTTTCTAAAATGGCAGCTCTCTTCTGAGAGGAGAACAGTGGCTGTGGCTGGTGTTTCGTCTTTGGTTTGGAGTCTCTTTGGGGCAGGGAACCATCTTCTCCTTCCTTTCGCCACGGAAACAGCTCCAGGAATTTTGCTGGCTGAGCCGGAGAGTGGGCAGCTGTTCCATCGATAAAAGATGAGCGGCCCCCTCAGGCAAAGGTCAGCCTCATGAAGTGCCACCTGCGAAATGGGCCAAGAGGCACCAATTCAAAATGGCGGCTCCCTTCTCTTGGGCCAGGGGAGACCATTGCCTCTCTCTATTGCCCTCTTGTGTTTCTTTTTTTAGGTTGTGGTCACTTTGGGGCAGGGGACCACCTTCGGACCATCCTGTGGCACACAGTTTGGGAGTCGCCCTGCTCACTGGGGCCAGGAGGCATCTTTTAAAAATGGCACCTCTCTTCTATTTAGGGAGCAGCTGTCTCTGTTCTGCCCAGAACAGCCAGAGCAGAACCGGGGGCAGGGCGGGGCGGGTCTGGGGGGCACACAGACCCCCACCCAGACACCCCCCAGTTATGAACTCAACAGGATTTATTTCAGTCCAGGACAAGAGTATGGATGTGAAACATGCTATCATTTCTGTTTCAGAAATCTAATGTGTGGGGTGCAGCTCACCCACCCAGAAATGCACTTTGCCCCTGCTGTGCAAAAACCCACTTGATTTTTTTTTTAAATCTGGTGATGCCACTGAGCACAGCAACCCTCCAGGGGCTGTTGCGAGTGTGCGTTTCTTCTTAGAAACGTTGGGAGTTGTTTCCCTCTTAGAAACAAGAGGGAGCCATCTTGTCATTCCCTTTTTCTATGTAAATTGCTTTGAGAACTTTTTTGAAAACTGGAAATGGATATAGCAGCAACAGCAGCAAGAACAGATGAACTTAGCGCTCGGGCGGTGTGGCTAGGAGATGCACAAGGCAACCTGGGCCATAAAAGAACCAGACGGTTGGTGCAGGCAGCATTTCCTCTGCTCTGTTCCCACACAGCCCTCTGGGAACTCCTCTCAGCCTTTCTTAACGGGAGGGCTTGAACCCCAGGCTGCAAGGCTGCCTGTGCAGACTTCATGGTTCCACAGGACTCCGTCTCTGAGTGCAAACTTTTAAGTCCCGACACATACTTATGGGAACTCGGGGCCAGTGTCAAAGGGTGTCGGATGTCCTGTCGTCACCATCGTGTTGCTCTTGTCCATTGCTGTGACTGCCCAGTTTGAGGACCAGTTGGAGTCACTTCTGGTGGCTGAGGGTAGAGGCTACTAGATAGACCGTGTCGCATGATGGCTTCTTCACCTGTCTTCTGCAGAAGGCCGGACGGCTCCCAGACCTGACTGCTTCCCCTCTTTTGCTTCGGACCTGAGCGTCGCTGACCGGGCATCTGAAAGGTAAGTTTGACCCTTATCTTACTGTTCCTCCTGGCAAGGCTCAGATTTGCAACCCCAGCTTTCTATCCCATGCTTCTGTCCAGTGAGCTAATGGGCCTTGCTCCTCCATGAATGGACCTGCAGTCTGGTGGCTACAGGCCACCTCCAGCCTCAGAGGCAAGATGCCTCTCAATCCCAGTTGCAGAGGAGCAACAGCAGGAGAGGGGGCAGGCCTCACCTCTTGCCTGTGGGCTTCTCAGGGGCATCTGGTGGGTCACTGTGGGAAACAGGATGCTGGACTAGATGGGCCTTCTTGGGCCTGATCCACCAGGGATGTCCATTCCTTGCTCTTACCTCTTAAAGAGTTACGTTCTCATCAGTTTCCTCTGATTCATTCCAAGGCAAGCATGAGTTTAGGATAGTCTCACACACACACACACACACACACACTTTTATGGTTGTTTAAAACATTTATCTTTTAGCAACTCAGCAAACAGGAAGCTGAGCAGGATGTGGGCGGTGTTATTAAATGGATGCACGAGGCTCATGTGGAAAGACCCCAGCTTCTTTTTCCCATAAATGCCATGCACTTAGCCATTATAAACTATACACTGATCTATGCTTAGAAAAAAGCAAATTATACAAATGGCTCAGTCAAACGTACCACTTCAGAATTCCGATGGGGAAATCCATGCTTGAGTGTTCTCCAGTGCAAAAACAAAGAGTTCTGAGTAGAACTAATGGAGCCTACTTCCTGCGCTTCTTTTAACGTGGGGACTTTTACCTGTGTCAACAAAGGGATGTTGTCTATACTTTGAGGGAACAGAAGACAGTTTTGGGTTCCTTCGTGTTAACTTTAAATTATGTATATACACTTACGCCTTTCCAAAGCCGTTATTTTTAATGTGTAATTATTCCAAAGCCGTTATTCATTTATGTGTAATTGATTTTCTTTCTTTTTTTCTTTTTTTTTTTTAAACTATGTAAAGATTTTTGATTTTCTTTTGGTCACTGACTGTAAATAAAGTATGTATGTAAACATAAATAAAATGGTTCCCTGTCCCCACAGCTCACAGTATTAAAAACAAAAACATAAGGGAGGCACCAGCAACAGCCACTGGAGAGGTACTTTGCTGGGGTTGGATAGGGCCAGTTGCTCTCCCCTTGCTAAATGTAAGAGAATCACCACTTTTAAAAGATGCCTCTTTGCTCAGTTCACATGGTGAGGCCTTGTGAGCCACACTGAGCTGGAGGGGCGAGGTACAAATATTTTAAATTAATAAATTACTTTTTTTTTTTGCATTGTGTAATGAATGCACACATGCAATGTAGCAGGGAAGGTATGTAAATGAACATAAACCAATTAAATGCTGCAGCCGTGTGTGTGTGTGATATTTGTTTCAAATATCTCTGGAATTAATTCCAGAGATTCTCCCATTTTGAAGCAACGGGAAGAGGCAGCAAAAAAGTATTTGTTTCAAAATTAATTTCAGAAATTCTCCTGGTTAGACTGGGATTCAGGAGGAATGGGACTCAGAGCAGATAAAGGCACTTAATGAGGGGAATTTGCTCATACTGAGGAAGAAGCCCGCGCCTTTAAAATGAGAAATTATTCTTTTGCGCTACAGATGATAATTACTGCATTGAGTTCCCCAGTCATGACATTATAACTGGCACAAAAGGGCAGACATTATTTGCTTTGCCCCCCACAACATTTTTTTTTTTAAACTTCGTTCTTCCTGCCCTTTCTCCTTTCTTAAGAACTGCTGCGTATGAATAGAAGAAGAGGAGGAAAGTGGGTGCAGGGAATGATGGAGGAAGAATATGCTATTATTTCATGCACACTTACGTAGGCTTATTGACTTGGTATAATATGGAGACTAGGAGATTAGGCTTTACAGGGAAAAAAGGTGAATTTGGAGAAGGGATTTAAAATAAATGAGAGGGGGGGCTTGATGGAGGGCTAATCCTGTTGTTCTTCTGCAGAGCAGAGCCCTGCAGTAGATGGTAATTGTTGCCCCAGAGGGATCCTCTCTGGGATTGTACTGGGAATCAAGGGGGCGGGGCGTATAAACAAGCCCGGGTCCATTAGCAGCACTGTGGCTGGCCTAACTTTGCCCAAACTAGCTATTAGCTCTTTCAATGTCGAGCGGAGTGAGGCAGAAAATCCCCCAGATGGAGGATGTGTCACAGCGGCTGGCTCGCAACGGGCCTCTTAGCACAACAGGGCACAGCCGCTCGTAGCCCAACTCCCCTCCTGGTGACCCCCAACTCCCGCCCTCCGCCCTCACTTTGGCTTTCTCGTTGATGCCATGGGCAATCCCTCCCACCAGGGATCTGCACATTTCGTTTGGCCAGTCATTAGTTGTGGTCGACTGGTCCCTGCAGAGGGTCTCTTGCCCCTGGAATTGGGGGCCGAAGCCACAGCCCCTGGGGGCCCCCCAAATCCCTGTTCTGGGTGGTGTGGTCACCTGCGGGTGGAGCATGATGATGCTTAGTTTGCAGGGGAGAGGGGGCCTCCAATGACCTAGGTCTACCTGTGGGTCCCTGACCATCTTCTTCAGAGAGGGGCCGGGGTGGGTTTGGGGAGCAAAGAGCAAGCTGACCCCCTGCCCCACTCCTTCAGGGGCCCATGGACATTTGTGTCCCTCCCCACCACACCACCACTAAATCACTTGTCGCTAACACCCCAGCTGGCAGCAGCCTCCTCCTCTCTCCCAGAGCTCCTAGGAAACACAGTCCTTGTGAAATCTGCAAGGGCCATCATGGCTCTGATAGCAATGATGGGGACACCTCGCCCCCGTGATGCCCCAGCGATTTGCAGCCAGAGGCAACCGCCTCACCGTGCCTCATGAAGGAGGCGCAACCCCTCGGTCTTCAGGTCTCAAGTATCGAAAGCTGGCAATGCACAGCGCAGCTGCAGAGGGTCTGCTTGGCATGATGAAGGTTCAAGTGCATGTTCTTTGCATGAGGAAGTTCATGAGGAAAGTCCCTGGCATCTCCAGAAAGACGCCTGCCTTAAGCCCTGGAGCACTCTAGCTGGTCACTGCAGACAGTTCTGAGCTATACCGACCCATGGCCTGATTCAGTGAAAGGCAACTTCCGGTGTTTTTTCAGTGAGGGGTCGTAGATCAGTGGTTGAGCACTTGCTTTGCATGCCGAGAGTCCCAAGTCCAATCCCTGACGTCTTTGGGAAAGACCCCTGTCTGAAATTATGGAGAACAGCTGCTGCCAATCAAGGCAGACAGTGCTGAACTAGATGGCCCAATGGTCTGACTCAGTAGGCGGCAGCTTCGTACATCCAACTCTGTGTTGTAGAGCGCTAGAAAGGATGCGCATCATATCTGGGTGAAGGCCTGGCAGCAAGGCCTTCCTCCGTGAACACCCAATACCAGAATCCTCCTCATCACTCAAACCCGCTCTTAAAATCTGCAAGCTGCAAACACCAATGTTAGCATAGTTATTCATTCCCAATCGCTCCAAGGGTCTCTTTCCTATCCCAGCCTGCTGAGAATTCCATGTATCATTCAGAAGATAATTAGCTGATAAAGGAGATTCATTGCTTTTCTTTTTGCACCGGAAGCTGGCATAAATCACAGGACACTTTTTTTTTTTTTTTTTTTTGGTAATGCCTTGCAGTAGATGTGAGGTGTTTGGGGGATGAGAAGGAAGGGACCTGTTTGTTAATGACAGTTTAATGTCTTCATCTTCTGCATTAAATTCCAGCTAATTAATATTTACCCAATTAGAAAATGTAGAAGGGGAAAAGATATATCAACCCGTCCTGGCACTGAGTTTCACATGGGAAGCAGTGACCTAATTTCTCCTATTTTCAGGTACTAATTAAATTAGCCTCTGCCATTTAAAGATTGAAACAGCCAGAGGCAAAAGAAATATAATGACTTAGTAACAGGTTACAATGCCTTTCACGACTAGTGTTGTTCATTTCCACTGATGCGAATTAAACCAGGCCAGCCTGAACATTCAAGCATTAAAATTGTTGATTGCAGAATTGACCTGTCACCTGACTCCAAGCACATGTACCATAAGGTTGGTCCTCCAAGAGGGCGGAGAGGCACACCTCCTGTCAGGAAATTGCTGTGAGCTTACCTATTTAAAGCGTAGAGGCAGAAACAGCGTTACAGTCTTTATTGGCACTTCCAGGCTAAGATTAAGCTAGTTTTCCACTCTAATTTCCATGCTATTGTTTGTTTCCTTGTGGGATTTACAACCCACCTTTTCTTGTAAACAGCCTCAATATGGTCTGGATCACACCGGATTACAAATCTAGGTTCAATGTGGGTAATCATCAACATTACTGTGATTGTGTGAATCCATGCAAGGCAGGAATTTCAGCTTAATCTTGAACCTTAAACCACCTTGGCATGGGTTCACACTATCACGCTAATGTCAGTAACCCACATTAAACTAGATTCGAATGACAGTATGAACTAGGCTAATAAGTGATATATGTGTAGTGCCCCACAGTGATGTGCAGAATGTTCTGTCGGTGAAACGTTCCGACTCAAAACGAGGCGTTCCAAGTGTTCCGGGCTCAAAACAGAACACCCTTCAAACAAAGGGCCTGTTCTGAGCTTGGAATGGAACATCCCCATTCTGATTTGAAATGTTCTGAGTGTTCCAAACACCATTTTGGACTCCAAAATGGCGCCCTTCTGGCCTTTGCGCACACGTGGCAGCCATTTGCATGGTCAGCACTACCACACAAATGGCTATCACGCATGTGGAGAGGGCAGATGAGTGCCATTTTGGAGTCCAAAATCACGCTCGGAACATTCCGATTTGGAACGGGGTCATTCCGTTGAAACAACAGGCTCAACTAGTTGTTTTGGCCTTTATTGACTCAACTGGCCCTGTTTCTTCAGCAGTGTTAACTGCATTTCTCGTTCGGTTTTGAGACTGCTGTTCGTAATGGCTTTTCGCATGAATATGCATTTGTTCTTTGTACTATTTTTACCACTGTGCGTGTACAAATCCCTGAACAAATGAATAAATAGTCTTCAGTAGCATGGTGCCTCTGAAACTAGGGACTCCATTTAGCTATCATTAAAACACCTCTTCTCCATCAGGGGTACCTCTTGCTAATCTGATATTTTCTTGGCATTGGGCTTCCATTGGAATTCCAAATGGAGCCACACTGAATTATTAGTTCTTTCACTTCCTCAGTCTAGGATTCAGCACTCCCAACTCGAACCCCTGATAACTTGACAAAGAGGCACCTTTTAATGTGGTGATTCTCTTTATTTAGCAGGGGGAGAGTAACTGGCCCTATCCACCCTCAGCACATCTCCAGTGACTGTTGCTGGTGTATATCTCATGTTTCTTTTTTAGATTGTGAGCCCTTTGGGGACAGGGATCTATCTTATTTATTTATTATTTCTCTGTGTAAACTGCCCTGAACCATTTTTGGAAGGGCAGTATAGAAATCGAATGGATGGATGGATGGATGGATAAGTAAATAAATAATATTCCCCTTAGAAGATGGATGATGATGATGATGATGATGATGATAATTCATACCACCAGAACCACATCATGATGTGCAGAATCACTGGCAAAAGGAGAACCAAAGTAAAACCATCCCGGAATGTCATATTAAAAACCACCACCATTTGCAGAACCTGTGATGGTTGTTTTATGTTGGATCGCAATAATAATCTCCACAGCCAAATTCATATCAAGGTTGTCTTCTCATTTCCTCCCATTCCCTCCTCCCTCCCATTCATTTTCCTTCTGTTCCTGTCTTGCTCTCTGTAGTCAGTGAGGCTCTGTTTTGATAGCAAATTTGTCTTCAGGGCTACAGGCGATATCAAGTCTTTCACTTAGCAGAAGAGCAATAGGACTGGATTCCTATTTAGCAAGGTTCCGTGGAATATTAGAGTTGATGGCCTTATTTCACGTGAAATGTTTGACTTGTTTTGTTTGTTCGTGTGCTTTTAAACATCTTTGAAAATGTCATTTCAATGCCAATGCAAATTAGTTAATAAAATGAATTTTTTTCCAAGGCAAATCAAGCCTGAGTTAGAAATGGATGAGGCTGGAGCTCAGTGGCAGAGAGTACTTTGATCTGAATACAGAAATTTCTCTGGCAGCATTTTAAGGTACTTTGCATCTGCAGGCCATGAAAACAATTGTGCAATCCCAGGCGGTATCTCCAAATAGGGCTGAGACAGACTCCTACCTGTGAAACCTTGGATTGCTGCTGCCAGTCAGTGTAGGCAGTCCTGAGCTGGATGGACCAAGGGTCTGACTCAGTAAAAGGCAGCTACCTAAGTGGCAGTGCATTCTGGTGGGGAATCTCTCCCAACCCTTCTCTTCATGCATATAGTCCACATCGCATACAATTATTCTTTCTACATAGGTAGCTGTCTTCTACTGAGCCCTGCAATGCAAGTCTCTGCATTGAAGTTTCAAGTGGTGGGAGGACCCTACCTGGAGATGCTGCCAGACGTTGAACCTGGAGCCTTCTGCAGTCAAGCAGATGCTCTACCACTGAGCTACGGCCCCATCCTTTAGGGGTCATGACCCCGAGTCCTGCAGCACCCCCAGTTGGGGGTGAGTTGGGAAGGGAGACCCCAGTAGCAACGGAACCTCCCCCGTCTCTGTAACTATCCAGTGCAAACCAGGGCAGGCCCTGCTTAGCAAAGGGGACAATTCACATCCGCTGCTACTGCAAGACCAACTCTCCTCTGGAGTCTTGTGATTTGCTTAGGGATTCTAGAAAAACTCAGGTTGGTCTCAAAGAAATGTTGCTCTTTTCTCCACTTCCTTGAGCGGTGAAAGATTCCAGGATGTGTGTGTGGTTGGGGGAGCTCTATCAAGCTGCTTCCCCTGGGTGGGAGCACACGGCGGGTGGGGGGGGGAGTGAAGGCATCTCTGTAATATTTGCTTGACTTACAAATATGGCAGGAGAGAGAATCAGGTTCTGCTGCAAGGCAGAAAATCCCCCAAGGCTGTGCTCCCAGCTGCAGCTGACTCCCTTCCAAGCCTGTCTCTATTTTTACCTACAAAATGTGGCAAAGTATGCTCATCACAACATTTCTGGCTACAGGCCTGCCCCAGACGAACTTGTCAGGGCCTTTCCCAGACAGCAGGCTTTACCGCAGGGTTAAGAGGGGTGAAATATTGTGAGTTATGGGGCATATTGGATATTTCGCATTTGCCCCAAAGCCCGACACACAAAAAAACCCTTCTACTAGGGGTGTGTATGAACGGTTCGTGCTGAACCGGTTCACTTCGAACCGGGGCCGGTTCAGGGGTTCGATTGCTCAAAAGCTGGAATTTTTTACCCCTGACATAAGAACATAAGAACTGCCCTGCTGGATCAGGCCCAAGGAGGCCCATCTAGTCCAGCATCCTGTTTCCCACAGTGGCCCACCAGATGCCGCTGGAAGCCACAGGCAGGAGTGGAGGCCCTGCCCTCCCTCCTGCTGTTACTCCCCTGCATAAATCAGACTAAGCAAAAATGCACAATGAGAAACCCAAATTGTGTCTGGAGTGCTCCCCAATAGCTCGCGGGGACTTCGGCTTAAATCCAGATGATATGTGAACACACACTTGCCCTTCTAAGGTAAAAATGCCATCTGGGAGGGCTCCTAGGAGCAAAAGAAGAAGGGCGGACCCTCCCAAATTTAGCTTGCTAAAACTCTGGGATGCACACAAACAAATCAACACGCACCACCATCAGCATTAAAACATGGGCTCACTCTGCCCAACGCTCCTCTAATAGCAGGCATATTGGCTTGCTGTGCTGCCTCCGTCCCCACTTCCCTGCCTCTCAAAACCTGCTGCTTCTTTTGAAATCTATAATTTCGCCCCAGACTTCAGCTCCAATAATGGCAGGCGTAGACAAGCCTCGTTTCTTTTTTTTGTCTTTAGCCGTCTCTCGGCTTCCTTGCGCCTTTCCCTCAGTCCAGTCTGTAGAATATCAAGACAAAAGGAGGAAGGCGGTGTGGGGCTGGGGTGGGAGGGAGGAGACAGCTCTCTATCTGACTGATTATGTACTTTTCTAACTTGATGTCTGGATTTCAAATTATAGCCGGCCTCCAGAGATGGATAGCTTCCTTTAATGCTCACGGGCCATGCATTTCCCCCAGGAGAAAATGGCAGCGAGGGCACCTCCTGATGTATTTCCATGGGCGCGGGGGTTGTTTTCTAAATGGGATTGTATTACACTCCATTTATGTGATATTTCCAACCACCCTGCCAATTTCGACACCTTTTGCCACAAAGAACAAGGAAATTAACAGCACCTAATGGACTGATGGTTGGGTGGGGGGGGGCACACCCTCCGTGCCAGCTTCTCTCACACCTGACAGGAAGATCATTCTCTGGCCTGCCTCTTTTCTTATTTTCCTCTCTGTCAGATATTTATTGTAATCGTTCAAAGGCCGCATTTAGCCAGGCTTGCAGTTTCTATTTAAGGTGCTGCACCAGACAGGACAGGCCACAGATAAAAGGAGAGAGAAAAGTATGTCTGATTATGATATTGGGGGCTTAAAAGGGAATTGGCCGGAAATTGGATGAGCAAACATGCACATTATTCACAGAGATTATTTGCAACATTTGGGTTGTGGAAGATGTGGGAGGGGGGGGAGAAATCACAAAGTGTGCTTTTTAAAAACTTTCTTCAGTACTTGCTGGATTTAAAAAAAATGTGGGGAGGATATAATAGCCTTGAATCAAGATGTCTAAATCTCATATCAACCTGGCTGGTGTTGGATCTATACATGCAACAAAATTAGGTGGCAGAAGGAAGAGAGCTGATCTTGTGGTAAAGTGTGCCGTCGAGTCGGTGTCAACTCCTGGCGCCCACAGAGCCCTGTGGTTGTCTTTGGTAGAATACAGGAGGGGTTTCCCATGGCCTCCTCCAGTCTGAGATGATGTCTTTCAGCAACTTCCTATATCGCTGCTGCCCAATAGTCTGGGAAACATACCAGCGGATATTCGAACTGGCAACCTCTGTCTTGCTAGTCAAGTCATTTCCCCGCTGCGCCATTAGGTGGCTGGTGGTCTTGTGGCAGCAAGCATGAATTGTCCCCTTTGCTAAGCAGGGTCCACCTTGGTTTGCATTTGGATGGGAGACGACGTGTGCAAAGCACTGGGAGATCTTCCCCTTAGTGGGAAGAGCAGAGCTGCCTGCTTGCATGCAGAAAGTTCCCAGTTCCCTCTCTGGCATCCCCAGACACAGCTAAGAGAGACTCCTGCCTGTAATTTTGAAAAAGATGCTGCCAGTCTGCATAGGCAATACTGAGCTAAATCAACCAATGTTCTGACTCAGTATAAGACAGCTTCATATATGAGGAAGGGCTCATAGTTCCGCGACAGAACATCTGCTTTGCATGCAGAAAGATCCAGGTTCAATCCCTGGCAGCATCTCCAGGTAGGGCTGGGAAAGACTCCTGCCTGAAACCTTGGAGAGCTGCTGCCGGTCAGTGTAGACAATGCTGAGCTAGATGGACCAAGGGTCGGATCCGGTATATGGCATCTCCTTATGGTCCTGTGTTCCTCCCCTGCACAGCTCTCCAGCCACACTCAGGTTGGATGCAAAGGGGACCATCAACCCAGCACGGATCAGCCTCCTTATGTTGTTAAGCCACAGTCCATAATATCTCTGCTGGGGAATTTTTAGAAAGAGAGAGGGAGGTAGCCTCCCCAGCTCACCTCCTTGCTCGGCGTCCTTTGAACTTGTGTTCGGAGGATGGCGTTCAGAACCCGCCTCTGCCTGGTACTTCTCCTAAACAGATGGAGCGTTTGTTGACGTTTCGGTGACAGCTTGAAAACTTGTATCCTGCCTCTGAGCTGAGCCCTCTATGCCTTGGCCTCCATCTGCCACCTCATTTCAAAACTAGCAGAACAACTCGAGTGAAGCAATTTCGACTTTTTCCATCTGTGCACAGTTAATTAAGAGGGTAATGAGAGCTCCGAATGAACAAGCCCCACATTAATTCAAGATATGATTAAGGGGAACATTCCCCCCCCCCAAAAAACCCTTGCCAAAATAATAATAATAACAATAATAAGAGGCGATGGGTACATAAACCTGTTAAGAAGCTGGCTTGGCTCCTTCCCTCTTGAATTAACCTGGATGGAAGAGGAGCTTTGTGAAAAGAGACGCCCTCTCCCAAAGGGCTTAGCACTGTTTCCAGCGGTACTTTCGGATGCTGCAAAATGTTACTGTGGCTCCGTCTAAAAATGAGATCGCAGAGCTGGGTAAGTTGCACGAAAGGGCACATAGAAACGATCAGAGGATCGGAGCGCTTTCCCTGTGAGAGAAGCCTAAGGCTTTGCTGCCTTTTAGTGGAGGGAAAAGATGGCTAAAAGAGTACATGATAGGAGTCTAGAAATCCATAGCGCGGAGAAAGTGAAGCTCCCCCACCCACCCCCTCTCTTGTGACGTTAGAACCTGAGGCCACCCAGTGAAATGCGCGTGGTCTAGTGAGGCTGGGTGGGCCCCGGATGAGATTTGGGCTGTCCCCTACCACCACCGCTGGTCTGGGACTCTAATAAATGAAGCTAACTAACTAAGACTGCCCCTCGTTGCTGATGCAGGTCATCCGCCCTGCCTCTCTGTGCTGTCCGCAGCACGGTGACATTATTAGCCTGCATTGCGGCCAGCAAGGTTTATTACGGTTGTAGGGGCCACCCCAACCCAAGCCTCACCCAGGGGCCTCCGTCAACGTCACTAAATCCCTAGTACGCAGGGTTGTGAGTGGGGATGTGGCTGTCCATTCAGCCACATCGGGTCAGCCGATGAAACGGATTGCCCGGCATCGTTTTAGGACCGACAAAAGGAAGAACCTTTTCACGAAACTCATCATCAACCTGTGGAATTCTCTGCCGCAGGATGTGGTGACTGCCGCCTGGATGGCTTTAGGAGAGGTTTAGATGAATTTATGGAGGACAGGACTATCCATGGCTACAAGTCTGGTGGCTATAGGCCACCACCTAGTAATAGTAATAGTAGTAGTAATAGTAGTAGTAGTAGTAGTAGTAGTAGTAGTAGTAGTAGTGATATTTATATACCACTCTTCAACCCAAGTTCTCAAAGTGGTTTACAGAGAAAAATAAATAATACATAAATAAGATGGTTCCCTGTCCCCAAAGAGCTCACAAACTAAAAAAGAACATAAAGCAACAGCTACTGGAGGGATGCTGTACTGGGGTTGGATAGGCCCCTTGTTCTTCCCCTGCTAAATATAAGAGAAGCACCACTTTTTAGAAGTTCCTCTTTGCTCAGTTAGCCAAGGGTTGCCTCTGAGTACCTGTTGCAGGGGAGCAACAGCAGGAGAGAGGGAATGCCCTCCCCTCTTGCCTGTGGGCTCCCCAGAGGCATCTGGTGGGCCACTGTGTGAAACAGGATGCTGGACTGGATGGGCCTCCTTGGGCCTCATCCAGCAGTGCTGTTCTTATGTTCTTGTGGTTGGCCAGAGCAGGCTGCAAAGGTAGGTTGGCTTCCTGCCCACCAGCAGCTCTGGGAGGGCAGGGCAGGTGGCAGCAGGGAGTCCCCTCAAGCATCAGTGACCCCTGCAACCCCAATTGCTACATGCTGCAGACTCCGGGCAGACCAGAGAAAGGACTTCCTCTCTTTGCACAATGTAGAATTCATGTATAGCATTCGGTGCCACAAGCAGAACTTAAGGACTGGCAACCCGCTCCAAGTCTGGGATAGAGCAATTCAATCACTCCTTCCCACAGCATGGCTGAGGCCAACCCATTCCCAACACTTGGCTCACTTCTGGGCTTGCCGGTGCTTGAAAGCCAAGCCGGAGTACCGGAGAGATCTCCCCACGACTCCCCAGCATTCCAAAGATGAATGAAGAATCAAGGAAAGGAGTCCGTGGCGTAATCTTGCTGTGGGGGAAGCCATCATCGGAATATTGAATTGAATCGAATTGAATTCATCCTTTAGGAATATTGAACCATATACTGAGTCAGACCATTGATCCATCTAGCTCAGTATGGTCTACACCAGGGATTCTCAACGTTGGGGCCCCAGATGTTATTAGACTTCAACTCCCGTAATCCCCAATCAAAGGCCACTGTGGCTGGGGATTATGGGAATTGCAGTCCAGTAACATCTGAGTACCCAACGTTGAGAATCCCTGGTCTACACCAGAGGTGCACAACTCAAATATCCTGGTGGGCCGGAACCAACCATGACTTGGTGTGTGCAGGGGCTGAGGTCAATTTTCAGCACATTAATTATTACACTGAAATTAATGAAAGTGAGGAAGCATTGGGTTGGAGGGGGAAAGGTGAGAGGGAAGAGGGATGGCGGACGGTGTTAGTGGGCTCCAGCCAAGGGGCAGGACTAGCCCAGCTGGTGAGGAACATCTGGTCTCAAGCAGACAAATGCATTGAGCCGCTGCTACTAGTCACTGGACAGGCCAAGAGCTCTTCAGGGCTCCAGCTGTTGCTGTAAGACTTTCCTTCCTGTGGGCCAGCAAAAAAGTCCTCATGGGCTGGATCCAGCCCCTGGGCCTTATGTTGTGCAGGCCTGGTCTACACTGACTGGCAGCAGTTCTCCAAGAGGTAGGAGTCTCTCCCAGCTCTACCTGGAGATGCTGCCAGGCAGTGAACCTAGGAGCAACCCACTGAACTCTGGCCCCATCTTCTAAGAGGAATATTATTCATTCATTCGATTTCTATTCCGCTCTTCCAAAAATGGTTCAGGGCTGTTCACACAGAGAAATAACAAACAAATAAGGTGTATCCCTGTCCCCAAAGGGCCCATAGTCTAAAAAGAAACATAAGATGGACATCAGCCACAGTCACTGGAGGTACTGTGCTGGGGGTGGAGAGGGCCAGTTACTCTCCCCCTGCTAAATAAAGAGAACCACCACATTAAAGGTGCCTCTTTGCCAAGACAGCAGTGGTTATCTTCCAGTGCTCACACATGTAGTCTCCCATTCAAATGCAAACCAAGCCAGACCCTGCTGAGCAAAGGGGATGGCTTATGCTTGCTACCACTAGACCAGCTCTCTTCCCCAAGACCCTACTGGAAGTTGGTCATGGCTGGTCTGCTTGCTACTAGAATGCATATTCTCCAACATGCCACGAATAGCAATGGAGGGAAAAGGGGGCTGGCTGCCATCCACACTAACAAAGTGCTCATGCAAACGTGTCACACTAGCATCCCAGAACATAGGAAGGTCCCAGGCTGAATCCCTGGCAGAATCTCCAGATAGGGTTGTGGGAGAAACTCGTGCCTGCAACCTCGGAGAAGCCGCTGCCAGTCAGTGTAGACAGTACTGAGCTAGATGGACCAGTGGTCTGACTCAATAGACAGAATGGTCCCCTTTGCTAAGCAGGGTCCACCCTGGTTTGCATTTAGTTGAGTGACTACATGTGAGCACTGGAAGGTGTTCCCCTTAGGGGATGGGGCTGTAGCTCAGTGGTAAAAGCATCTGCTTTGGATGCAGTAAGGCCCCAGGTTCAATCTCTGGCAGCTTCTCCAGGTAGGGCTGGGAGAGAGACTCCTGCCTGCAACACTGGAGAGCCGCTGCCAGTCAGAGTAGACAGTACTGAGCTAGACGGACAAAGAGGCAGCTTCGTGCATTCTTTTGGGAGGCTCCATGGTGGAGCATCTGCTTTGCAAGAAAGTGCGAGGTCCGAACTCTGGCAGCGTCTCCAGATAGAACTAGGGAAAACCCTTGCCTGGAAAACCTGGGGAGCTGCTGCCAGTCAGAGTAGACAGTACTCAGTACTGAGCTAGATAGACCAACGGTCTGACTTGGTATAAGGCAGCTTCCTATGTCCCCACACAAGAATATGATAGGAAAAAATGGAAGGGATACTTCAGTTCAGCACTACTTGTAATGGTAACCAATCACCGGGCAACGCCTTGCTCCAGCCCACTCCAGCATCCTTACACATGGCTTGTAGCTCCGCTCGGCCTCCTGTGTGCTGGATTCATTTTCTCTGCCCTAGCCCCTCTTCCCCCAATTTAGAAGCTGGCAGTGTTTGCTTCTGGGTGTTAAGGATATGCTAGAAAAACCATAATGGTCTTGCAATCTGTTATCAAAAAAAGCAGCAGAATCCAGCAAGTACCGGAGATGAATTTATTAAGAAGGAGCAGATAAGAGTCTTGGATGGGTTTTTGTTTGGTTTTTTCTTTGCTGTTTTGCAGTATTCTTCTCATGATAAACTGGTTCCATCAGCCTAGAATTTGGATATTGCATAATCTATTAAAAAGGTTTGTTTTCCCCCCTTTCGTTCTTCATGTTCTTTCCTTCTCGTTTTTTGTTATAACTTTTTCTCAGTTCGATTTGAATTGCCAGCGGGTGGCACAGGGAGAAGAAATGTCTGCCCAAATACCAGTTGCAGGGGAGCAACAGTGGGAGAGAGGGCATGCCTCCATCTCTTGCCTGTGGGCTTCCCAGAGGCATCTGGTGGGCCACTGTGTAAAACAGGATGCTGGACTAGATGGGCGTCCTTGGGCCTGATCCAGCAGGGCTATTCTTATGGTGGGGCCACCCACTTCCTCCAAGAAAGAACCTAGTGACAACAAGGGGCAGACCCACAGAACTGCACCATCCATCATCCAGGAGAAGAGGTCTTGCTTCCCCATCTCTCTAGAACTTAAGAAGAGCCCTGCTGGATCAGGCCCAAGAAGGCCCATCTAGTCCAGCATCCTGTTTCCCACAGTGACCCACCTGATGCCTCTGGGGAGCCCACAAGCAGGAGAGGAAGGCATGCTCCCTCTCCTGCCATCACTCCCCCGCAACAAATATTCAGAGCATCCTGCCTCTGAACATGGAGGTAGCATAAAACCTTCAAGGCAAATAAACCTTTCCATTAATTTGGTGGTTTGTGTTTTTTTTAAAAGCCCTTTTAAAGCCATTCAAGCTAGTGGCCAGCACTTCATGTTGTAACGGGCAGAAAACAACCCTCTGCTTAACCTGTCAGTTGTCCAGAGAGATGTCATAGAAACACAAGAAGCTGCCTTCTACTGAGTCAGACCCTCGGTCCATCTAGCTCAGTGTTGTCTACACAGACTGGCAGCGGCTTCTCCAGGGTTACAGGCCGGAGTCTCTCTCAACCCTATCTGGAGATGCCAGGCATTGAATCTGGGGCCTTCTGCATGCAGGCAGATGCTTTTCCGCTGAGCTACAACCCCCAAATGCAAACCAAGGCAGACCCTGCTTAGCAAAGTGGACCACTCATGCTTGCTACCGGAAGGCCAGTTCTCCTCGCCTTTTGTTGGGCGAGGCAAGGCAGTCACCTCAGGTGGCAGGCTATTGGGATGCCAGCAAGGCACAAGAGACACAGGTTTGGGGCGGGATAGAAACATTGCAAATAAATAAATAAATAAATAAATAAATAAATAAATAAAAGACGGCTCCACCAGGGCCATCTGAGTAGCTCTTCAGGACCAATCTGATCCTTGCAGGCTTTGCAAGGAGACCTCTCCTCACACGAGGAGGGAGAGGAGAGGAGAGGAGGCTGCTGGCAACGTTCCCTCCTCCCTGCTCCCGTCTTTCAAAGCTTGCAAAGGACTGTTGAAAAGGGCTGGGCTGGCCTCCACCAGGGCCATGTGGCAAGCCACTGCCCATGTTGCCATCAGTCAACGGGGGCTGAGTTGGGTTGGGTTGGGTCACGTGTTGGCTGCTTGTTAAAGAGGGAAACTCGGATGGTAGGTTGCCCTGCCCTGATCTTAAAGCCAGGGAGGTGTGTGTGTGTCCTGTGCAAGAAAGGTGTACTAGAGACACCAAATGGTTCCACAGACTATTCAGGTTATAGAGCTCAGCCTCTGTGAGCGAGGTGCAAAATGGCCCCCTGAGCCTTGCATGGGGCCAATCATGACATGAGGACCCGCAGCCCTGGATCCATTTTGTTTGCATTGGAAGGAGGGAAGGGACAGAAGGCAAAGAGAAAGGAGGATGCAAAGCAAGCAAGCGGGGGGGGCGGGGTGCAGACGCCAGCCGGCATTTCTGTGATTGAGGCACCTCTGCTACAGCAAAGCAAACAAATGGAGAAGCGTTGAGCTTCCGGCTACCTTTCAGTAGCTTTCGTGTCAGTCTGGAATTTGATCTACTGAATCTAGCGATGCCGCTGCCTCTGGCGTAGCAGAACTCGACTTCTCTAAATGTCACTTTGGAAGGTGAGCAGATGGGAAGTGGAACTCACAACTGAGCTCTCCGTTTCGCTGCTCTGAAGAGGAGCCTTGACTTTCCGCTTTCTTTCCCTGGGCCCTGGTGGATCTGCCGGCCCCAAACCACTGCCCTGAGAGACACTGAGATATTCTAGACTGAGGGGACACCACCACGTGGCAAAGTGTCTCCTGACCTTTTCCTGGAAAGCCACCAAGAAAGGAGGCTCCATCATTTCTGACAGCCAGCATATGCCGTTCAGGAATGGCTCCTTCGATTACTCCAGAGGAGCAGCTAGCTGTGTTAATCTGCTGGAGCCAAAAGAAAAACTTGGATCCAGCCACGTTTTTGGCTGGTGGACTAGAACCCATTTCATGGGCATAAGGTGTTAGAGAATGAAGAGAGGGAAGGAGGAAAAGGTAGAGGGAGGGAAGGAAGGAAGGAAGGAAGGAAGGAAGGATATTTTATCTATCTATCCTATTTTTATACCTCCTGAAATGCACATCTCAGGGCAGTGTATAAATTTTAATATTAAAAAATCACAGATTAAAGTACACAAAACACACAAAAACCCAATATAAAACAAATTATTTAAATTATTTAAATTAATTCTAATTAAAAGCTTGCGAGAACAGGAGAGTCTTGAAAATCTTCCTGAAAACAGAGAAGGAGATGCTCTTATTTCAGCAGGGAGCATATTCCAAAGCCACAGAGAAAGCTTTCTCTGGGGCAGCCACAGATAAAGCTCGCTCCTGAGTCCCCTGAGCTGGTGGCAACTGTAACCGGACCTCTCCAGATCGTAAGAGGCAACAAGGTTTATGACAAAGGAGGCGCTCTCCTAAATAACCTGGACCCAAGCCATTAAGGGCTTTATAGGTAATAACCAGCACTCTGTATTTCACCAGGAAACATATCGGCAGCCAGTGCAGTTACTTCAAAACCGGTGTTATATCGTCCCTTCATGTCGAAAAGACCAATCTGGCTGCCGCATTCTGTACCAATTGTAGTTTCCGGACTACATACAAAGGCAGCCCCACATAGAGCACATTACAGCAGTCAAGTCTGGCGGTTACTAGCATATGTGCCACTGCTTTGACAAATTATTTATCTGAAAGGAAGATGACCCTGAATTTAAGGTAAAGGTAAAGTTGTGCCCTCGGGTCAGAGTCGACTCCTGGTGCTCACAGAGCCCTGTGGTTGTCTTTGGTAGAATACAGGAGGGGTTGACCATTGCCTCCTCCCGCACAGTATGAGATGATGCCTTTCAGCATCTTCCTATATCACTGCTGCCCAATATATATAGGTGTTTCCCCCTAAAAACAATTATACCCATATTTACCCAAAAGGAAAAGGACCCTGGATTTAAGATGACTTCCAATTTGAAAGTTAAATGATTGGCTTTCCCTAGGCTTCCTTTCAGGTAAAGGGGGTAAGAAAGGAAGGAAGTGATGATGGAGGGAAGGAAAACGGTGTAGAAGAAAACAAGAGGATAGACAGACAGGCAGACAAGGAGATAGATGCCTGAATACAGAGAAAATACTAGTTGCAGCTACAGAAGAATATGCTTCAAAGCAATGGCTCTCAGACCAAACAGCGAAGGGCAGTTCCTTTCACGCCCCATTGGTGGACCTCCCAGAAGCATCTGGAGGTTCACAACTGAAGAGAGTTGCTTGGTTTGACTGACAGTTTGGTCTGATCCAGCAAGACTCTTATTTCTGTTGTTCACTGGAGGCGTCTTTCTATTTCATAAGACCTAACCAGTTTCCTCGGAAACCCACAGGCAGGGGAGGGTGTTTATTGGGGAGGGGTCCCACTCATTTGCCTTTCTGGAGGAAAGAGGAGAGAGCTACCACTAAATGTGGCATAAGAAGGGGGGAACATATGCCATCCATGCATTAAAATAGCATTTATCCTACTTTTCACTAATGTCGCCGTGAAATATGCGCTCTTTTGCTTTCAAAATTCGTGGATGAACAGATGGCAGAAAGCTTAGTTTGGAGTATTCTGTCCATCAAGCCAACCTGGATCGTGGGTGCGTTTTGCTATAATTGGGATAAATGAGTTGCAGTAGAATTTAAGAATTTAATTTCAAGGGATGGGGCCGTAGCTCAGTGGCAGCGCATCTGCTTGGCATGCAGAAGGTCCCAGTTCAATCCCTGGCAGCATCTTCAGGTAGGGCTGGGAGAGACCCCTGCCTGCAACCTTGGAGAGCTGCTGCCAGTCAGTGTAGATAACAATGAGCTAGATGGGTCTGACTCAGTATATGGCAGCTTCCTATGTCCCTATTGTGGGGAGGAGGGGGAGGAGGAGTTTGCCTGCTGACTGAGCAAAGAGGCACCTTTTAAAAGTGACGATTCTCTTATATTTAGCAGGAGGAGAGCAACTGGCCCTCTCCATCCCCAGCACTGCATCCCTCCAGTGGCTGTTGCTGGTATCTGTCTTATGTTTCTTTTTTAGATTATGAGCCCTTTGGGGACAGGGAGCCATTATATTTATTTGTGCATTTGTTTATATCTATCTAAACCACTTTGGGAACTTCTGTTGAAAAGCAGGATATAAAAATTTGCTGTGTCGTGTCGTGTCGTATCATTGTATTGTAAATTGTTGGCCTCTGGGCGGGACTGCTCCCATTTACTTTTGGCCTAATATGGTACTGCCAAACTGTAATTAATGTCTGGTTTTAAAATGTCCTGTGTTTAAATAAAAAGGCGGGGTGTGGAGAGGCAATGGATCTCCACGTATATGTTGTAAATATTTCTTATATTGATTTCTGATGCATTTGCTGAAAAGATAAAGGATGGGGCCATGGCTCAGAGGTGGAGCATCTGCTTCGCGTGCAGGCAGTCACAGGTTCAACTCCTATCAGCATCTCCAAGTAGGGCTGGGAAAGACTCCTGCCTGACGCATTGGAGAGCTGCTGCCAGTCTGTGTAGACAACAGTGAGCTAGATGGACCAATGGTCTGACTCAGTAAGAGTCAGCTTCATATGTTCTTTTTGTGGCAGATGCATGGGGCTGTAGCTCAGTGGAAGAACATCTGCTTTCCCTGCAGAAGATCCCAGGTTCAATCCCTGGCAGGTGGGGCTGGCAGAGACTCTCACCTTAAACCTTGGAGAGCTGCTGCCAGTCATTGTAGACAACACTGAGCTAGATAGACCAAGGGTCTGACTCGGTAGGAGGCAGCTCCCAATGTTCTTAATTTGCTTCTGTGGAACAATCCCTGCTTGCAGGAACTCTGCGCCCAATAAGGGAGGCTTTCAATGCATTCCGTATTCCAGAACCCAGGAGCTTTAGCAGTGCAATCATAAGCTTAGTTCTGAACTGCTTTGTGGCCATTAATAATGAGCAAAAATAAGCAGCAAAATAAAAAGATTTCAGTGCATATAAAACCCCCAGAAATTTGAGGTCCCATGTTGCATGATCAAAGATGGACTCATTGCAGAGTTGGTTGGACTACATGCTACACTTGAAGAGACTGCAGCACCAAAAGCAGAAAGAATTCCACAGGCAAAGGCAATTAGGGTGCTGCCGTTATTTAATAAATAATTCCCAAAGTGTTTCGCTCATCTGCACCAGGGGAATCGACAGAAACATATCCCCACAAATATGCAGTTCAGGTTGCAGGATATAAATGATTATTCACACAGTAGCTACGAATCTGCCAGCCTGCTATGAATTTTCTGTGTCTCCTCAAAGTCAAATTGCAAGTCTGAGATCTGGATTCAAATCCCCAGTCAGTTATGGCAGGACCTCAGGAGAGCCACACACACTAATTCTAGCTTGCCGTGTTGTTTTGATGATAACACTGGGGGAAGGGTGTGCTTAAAATGGGAAGGAAGGAAGGAATTCCAACTACTGGCACTATTAAGCAACATTTGGATCCTTTTGGTTAGGAATTGCCATATATAGTCAAAAAGTCAGTTTGATGAATTGATGGGGGGAATGATTAACTATCATATGATGGGGGGAATGATCATTGACTGGAACGATTTACCCAAAATTTACTCCGAATTTGAAACAGTCCCCCAGTTTCTAAAACTCCAGAAAAACCTAGTCTTCGATTCACGGCCACAGCCATGACAAATGTTTATATACCGCGGCCATGCACTGGCCTGGGATCACAGTATCCAACCACCTCCCTTCCTCTGATCCTGTTTATAGGCTGCGGAGGTGGCCTCAGAAGTGCTGGGGATGGGGGTTAATTGTCACCTTATTCCTCTACCAGCCGTCAGGGAGAGAGGTAAGACTGCTCCTCAGCGGGAGACTCTAGCTCCAGATCACTCCCATCTCTCCAGACCTGTTCATCCCTGGCCACCCAAGCCTTAAATAAAGCCCTGCAATCAGGGCAATCCCAACCGCCCTCTCCAGTGTAGCTGCCTGCACCCTCCCTCCTTCAGCTGTTGCCTGTCTTGACAACTGTTGAGGCTCTGCCTTCTCCTCTTGGCCACCAGGAGGCCACCTGTTGGGCCACACTGTCCCATCCACGGTCTGTGGGTTCCTGGGTGTCCTGGCTCTCCCTGGCAACTGTGTACATAGGAAACAAAGGAACAGAGGAAGCTGCCATATACTGAGTCAGACCATTGGTCTGTCTAGCTCAGTATTGTCTTCACAGACTGGCAGCGGCTTCTCCAAGGTTGCAGGCAGGAGTCTCTCTCAGCCCTATCTTGGAGATGCTGCCATGGAGGGAACTGGGAACCTTCTCTCTTCCCAGAGAGGCTCCATCCCCGGAGGGGAAGATCTTCCAGTGCTCACACTTCTAGTCTCCCATTCATATGCAACCAGGGCAGACCCTGCTTAACTAGGGGGACAAGTCATGCTTGCTGCCACAAGACCAGCTCTCCTAGGGTCCCAGCTGACTTTGCCTTTGTACCCAGGGGCTGTATTGCCTCCGTCTTCTTGGCCCCCCGATTGGGTGAGTACTCGGGCCCACCCGTGGCCAGCGGGAAGGCCGGACAACTGATTTCCAACAAAAGTTCCCAACATAGATATTAAATAAATGAATGAATGAGGGGTTCCCTGTCCCCAAAGGACCTACAATCTTTTTAAAAAGGAACACAAGAGAGACCCTGCCAACAGCCACTGGAGGGATGCTGTGCTGGGGATGGATAGGGCCAGTTGCTCTCCCCTGATACAAAAAGAGAATCACGACTTTAAAAAGGTGCCTCTTTGTTCAGTTAGCAGGGGACAAAGGGATGCATTTATTCAGCTAGCACAGAGTGCAGCCTATCTTTCCATGTTTGCAACTTCTTCAAATAAACCTCTACTTACTTTAGACCTTAAACAATCGTCTCCAGATCTCCTCTATGAGCTCTCTTCTCGCCATCCTGGGTTTCTCTGCTGGACTCAAAATTCTCCCCTACAGTCGGGAGCGCCTGCGAGTGGAACAAGCAAGCCCAGGGGCGTAACTATCATAGGGCAAGGTGAGACAGTTGTCTGGGGGGCCACTGCCTCCCCCCCAAGGCAAGTCACATGACTGACTCTCCCAGCTGCGCACCCACCCGGGCTTCCTTCGGTTGTATTCATCCTTCAAAATTGATGTGGGTGTGAAGACCTGGAGCTACCAGAACAGCATGTCTTTCTCTAGTACCATTCAATGACTTGCATCGTCCACAATTTACAAAACCTTTTAAAAAATAATTTAGGATGATGTTCTATTGTGGCACATAGGATACACACACACACACACACCTCTCTCTCTCTCTCTCTCTCTCTCTCTCTCTCTCTCTACTTTTTGTGACCACTTTTCAGCCTCATTTAAGCTTTCTTTACTTCATGAGCTGAGCTTCAGTGAGAGGGGCAGCATTTTAAAATCTTGTCTCTGGGCCCACTCCAACCTTGCTACGCCCCTGAGGAAGCCTCAGGTCTGTCTGCTGCCCCTCTGTGCAATGAACCCCCACAGCTGCAGACTGGAGTGATTTCTGGCTCCACTCTGAAATCTCCTGATTCCTGGCTCCGGCCACTTTCTGAGACAGAATGAGTGAAGGGTGGTTCACACTGAGAGTTGGACGTCATTGCTTCAGTGTGCTTGCTTGTGTTGGCTTCTTCATCTCCCCCTCAGAATGACTTCCTACCTGCTTGCCGCCTAGTTCATGTATCTTTCATTACCACCATAGCAGGCCTATGAAATATTTATCGTTCCCTCTGAACGGCCTTTGCACGAAGAAGCCGGGACGTCGTGGTGTTCTCAGCAATTAGCAGCATGTTGGTGGGTTTTGTAAAGGCAGTGCTGGGTGGATGCTGCCGTCCCGCAGAAGCACAGGGAAATCGCAGGCGGTGGTCCGGAAAGCACAATCCACCGCCTTGAGAATCTCAGCATTCATTTCTTGAAAGGAAAAAAGAAATCAGGCTTCTAGACCAAGGCATATGACCAGGGGACGAGGCTGTAACTCAGTGGCAGAGCATCTGCTTTGCATGCAGAAGGTCCCAAGTTCACTCCCTGGCAGCATCTGCAGGTAGGGAGATGCCAGGGAGGTGAGCTGGCCTTGTGGTAGCAAGCATGAATTGTCCCCTTTGCTAAGCAGGGTCCAGCCTGGTTTGCATATGAATGGGAGATTACATGTGTGAGCACTGGAAGATATTCCCCTCTGGGGATAATGGAGCCACTCTGGGAAGAGCATCTAGGTTCCAAGTTTCCTCCCTGGCAGCATCTCCAAGAGAGGGCTGAGAGAGAGACTCCTGCCTGCAACCTTGGAGAAGCTGCTGCCAATCTGTGTAGACAATACTGAGCTAGATGGACCAATGGCCTGACTCAGTATATGGCAGCTTCCTATGTCCTTATCAACGTCCCAGAGGGGTCACCAAAAATATTAAGTGGGAGAGTCTTGTTTGAAGCAGTAATTGGGGTGGGTCTTCTGCAGAGCCCCTTGTCCTACCCCATGATACAAACTAGAATAAATGATGCAATTCTGCTACAGATTTTGCCATCTGACAGGCTGGCGGTCAATTTGCTTCATTTGTTTTCCTGGTCACAGAATCCACGTATTCTAGGCACATTGTCTAAACAACAACAATAAATAATGTAGCATTGTTCAGGCAGAGGCGCTCTTCGGGACCAAAATCCAGGGCCTCCACACCCCACGGGGGCCCCCAAATCCTCTTTAGTCTGTCTTGGGTGGTGTGGCCGCTGTGCCAGGTGGCCAGGTGCGGTTGTGACCTGTGCTGATGCTTTAGAGACAGGAGGGGAGTGTTAAGTTGAGTGTGAAAATGTTTCTGCTAATGCACATTTGCATAAATATACCTATGTTATATTCTTACATTCTTTTGAGTTCAGCTGCTGTTTGTACCCTCAAAAACCCACGTGTTAAAAATACCTGCATGCGTCATTGTGCGTGTAGGGGGACCATGCTTAAATTGCCGGGAGGGGGTTCCAAAGGCCTTTAGGTCCAGGCTCCTAAATTACCTAGGTGCACCTCTTTGCTCAGGAACATTCTTGGGGTGTGGGTGGGGGACTGAACCCTTCTCTCTCACTACCACTGGAAGAAGCTTTGGTGCCACCACAGCCACCACAACAAAGAATACCTCTTTTTGCCCCCTGTTGTCCCCATTTCATCCCTCTATCCCTGAAAGTTACTCAGGTCCCCTCTCCATTTCTCCACCTTCCAGTCCATAAATGTGGTCACTTAATTCTGGTGAATTTCCACTTCATTTGTCCCAAGCCTAGCAAAGGAGAAGGGAATCCCTCCAAGCCTTGAGCCGAGGCTTAAAGAAGCACAGAATGCAGTTAGATATCTAACAGCTTGACAGACCATGAGGTTCAATGCAGCAGAGACCAACCTCCCCTTCACTCTTCAGTTTCTAGCTGGGAGGAAGGGGGATCTCCCCCCACAATAGTGATGGGGCCAAGCTCAGGTAGCATAGGAACATGGGAAGAAGCTGCCATATACTGAGTCAGACCATTGGTCTATCTAGCTCAGTATTGTCTACCCAGACTGGCAGCGGCTTCTCCAAGGTTGCAGGCAGGCGTCTCTCTTGGACCTATCTTGGAGATGCTGCCAGGGAGGGAACTGGGAACCTAGATGCTCTTCCCAGAGCAGCTCCATCCCCTAAGGGGAATATCTTACAGTGCTCACAGTTCTAGTCTCCCATTCATCTACAACCAGGGTGGACCCTGCTTAGCTAAGGAGACAAGTCATGCTTGCGACCACCAGACCAGCTCTCTTCACCATCAATGCAGTATGGCGGCAAGCCCAAAATGTTATCAGGCTACCAGCCAATATGTGTGGACCTCAGCTCAAGCACACTTATCACTTGATGGCTGAATCTTACCCTTGGAAAAGGAAGCCTGATATCTCTTTGCATGCTTCTCACAATTCCATACACTTCTAACACATGGCTTGAAAAATCCCAGACACCAGGAAGCCATGGCACCAAGAAATTTAACCTTGGTGCTTAGACTCAATAAAATCTTTATTTGTTCCAGGCAAATTTCTGTCCTAAGGATGTAACCTATAAAGGGGATAAAAAGAAACCGATGTACATGGGTGCCACTATGTCCGTCACTGCATCTGGTAGCTTGGTCAAGTGCTCATTCTCTGACTGGGCTGGCATCTAAATCCAAATACAATAAAACTGACCAAGGCCTGTAATCATCCTAAAGTCACACGAGCTAAGCCCTATTTCACATTTTGATAGAAATGTTATCGTGCCACTGAATGGATCTCACAGAAATCCAAGCTTCAAATGATCTGGGAGCAGAAAGAAGTCCACCCGGATTTTCAGTCCCATCCCTAACACCCAAGGGGTAAATTACTTGCAGAGATGAATTAATCTTGTTAATGAAGATACTAAGCACTCCCTCCCTACCTCCCAGAAGAAGCCACAGACATGAGGAGGGAAATACTCATCAAGCAAGGGGGAATACCATCAGATGCATTGAGTTTACGAAGACATTGCATTGTAACCCACTTCATATGGCAAGTTTGCTGTTAAATGTAATGGCCTATTGCTGTTGATTGGTAGCGTTATAAAATGAACCGTTAATTTGTTTTTCTAAGTGTTGAAGCCAGACTGGTGTAAATTGCTTTAAAATCCCTGTCTTTTCCAAACATTGCGAGCCAATATGGCGATCTTTTCCATGCCATTACTTTTCCGGTTCCTCCTTATTTGTATTGCAGTTAGATCTTAGAATCATGAAATGTGAAGGCATGTTAACGCCATTCTAGTCAGGACTTCATTTCCATAGCGGTGTGTGCAACCAAAGGATGGGATTCCATCATTTAATGGGGAGGGGTAAATTGGAGGGACTAAATTCCTACAGATTCTAAGTGCCAGGTGAAGGGTCTGGGACAGAGGGGTCGTTTCATGTGCTTGATCCTGTCCAAAGCCCACATGCAAGCTGCAAGAGACAGATAGTGGCCGCATTCGTACGTACGCAGAACCGTGGGTCCAATGGACGTGCAGTTCCACTCCCTTGTCCGCATTCGGACAAAACGGAGAGTGGGCTCCCTGCCGCCAGGGAGACTGCAGAGAGGAGGGGGAATTGGCTGTGTGGGCTTCCTTCTTGCTTGAAGGACAGCCCGCTCAGCCAATCACAGATGGAGAAAGGGAGGAGCTTCCTCCCTTAACTCCGGTTAGAGCGAATGCAGCCTCCACTTCTTCATGTGCTCATTAACTCCAAACTTGGGTATGAGCAGTGAAACTCACTACAAGCCGAGGGTTCAAATTGGAGTTTGCAGAGCACAACCTTCAGTTGCTTTCCAAATGGGACCAGAATTGCACACATTTGGACGTAACAGTTTTGCAACCTCCGGCCTCTGTTTCCACATTACATGTGAATGCAGCCAGAGTCATGGCCTAACTGTTCCACCATCATGCATGATGCTGCCCCTTGTGGCAGCAGGGTTTTTAGGCTCTAGGCCACTGTTGTAGCTGCCACCCCTAAGTAAGGCCAATGGTCCTTCTAGCTAAGTATTGTCTGCACTGACTGGCAGTGATTGGGGGAATCTCCCCACTCTGGGGAACTTGCTGTCTTCTGGAACACAGGAACACAGGACACTGTTGCCTACTGAGTCAGACCATAGGTGCATTGAGCTCATTATTGCCTACACTGACTGGCAGCATCTCTTCAAGGTTCCAGGCAGGAGTCTTCCCCAGCCCTACCTGGAGATGCTACCAGGGATTGAACCTGGGACTTTCTGCATGCAAAGCATTTGCTCCACCACTGATCAGTCTGTTGTAAATCTCTTAGCTCGGCTAACCCAACAGGATTTACAACCCCCTTCAGCACTCCCCGGTGAGTTAACAGAAACCAGCAGCGGAACTGCACGAGTGAAAAATAAAAGGCTCACAAAGAAAACAATAAATGAATTAAGTCCCCTGAACTGCACAAGGTACCCTCCTCTAACAATAACTGAGTAATAAGTGAAAGAAAACACAGAGCAAAGGAATGAAAATAGCAAAGGACAACACAGCAAGGAATTAACAGAACAAAGCAGGAAGCACAAACAAGGCAAACTAGAATTCGGACAAAGTTTGGGAATTCAATGGCACACTGTCTGCAGCCAGCAAACGTTGCAAACAGCCCTGAGCAATTGAGAGAGTACCAAATATGTAGGGCTCAAGAGAACCAGCAGCCAATCAGGCTTCCCTGAGTCAGCACTTTGGCTTCCTCTCTAGTGATCTCCTGCGCCTGCGTGACTTCCACTGAGCCTCCCTCTTGAGCCGTCTTCTCAAGACAGGGTGAAATCCCAGGATCCTCCCCATCAGAAATCATGTCTGGCAGCTGTTGTGAATCCTCAGCTCCAGAGTCTGGGCTCCCTGCCAAGTCCTGTTACTGTGCCTCTGAGCCCTCACCAGCAGGCGAATCCTCCCTTTCCTGCCATGACTCCTCTGAGTCAGAAGTCTGAGGCATGACACCATCTCAAAAGGTGCCGCAAGTGTTCATCAAAACAATATGAAAGACCCTTGTTGGAGACCCTGAAAAGCCATTACCAATCATCTAGTAGTAGTAGTAGTAGTAGTAGTATCCTAGTACTATACTATACTAGTATACTTATGCTATTGTAGTATAGTACTAGTAGTATTTCTACTATGTACTACTACTATGTTCTCTACTAGTAGTAGACATGCTACTACTGCTGCTGTTGTTGCTGCTACTACAACAACCACTACTACTGCTGTATACTTTATACTATATAGGTGTTTATATAACACTTCTCAACAAACGTTCTCAAAGCAGTTTACATGGGAAAATAAATAAAAGATATAAGATAGTCCCCTGTTCCCAAAGGGTTCACAACCTAAACAGAAACACCGGGTAGAAACCAGCAACAGCCACTGGAGGGATGCTGTGCTGGGGCTGGATAGGGCCAGTTGCTCTCCGCCGGCTAAATAGAAGAGAATTGCCACTATAAAAGATGCATCTTTGCTCAATTCTGAGCAAATTCTTTGCTCAATTCTTTGCTCAATGCTGAGCGGGAGTGATCATGGGTCTGACTCAGGAGATGGCAGCTACAAACTGGACAGGGGCAATCCCAAGAGTGGCTGTATTGCAGAGGTACAGCGTATGCTTTGCATGCAGAAGGTCCAGGCCGGTGGTGACATATCAACATGGCGGTCCCGAGTTGCCACATCCTTAAGCAAGTGTTGTTACTCACTGCAGATTCATCAGCAATCTGGCATATCTCACAGCACCAGCATTTGGGAATGCTAGAAGTGGCTGAATAGAAAAGTTTACCATTCCAATTTTTTCCCCCAAGCAAAACCAAGTGTGCTTCAAAGAGAGTTAAAGTAAAGTGCTTGATAGCCTCTCTCCCAAATTTACTTCAGCTCTGAACTGAGTGTCTCCCAAGCAACTTTGCCATTGTCTTTTGAGTTGTGAGTTCTTTTTGTACCTCCCCCACTTTGTTACATACTTTCACAAGAGTTAAGTGAATCACTCCAAGCAAGGCTCACAAGCATCCAGCAGAAACATGCCCCGGGCAAAAACACGCTTTTATTTATTTAAAACTGTAGAGAGATGTGAAGAAGAAAGGAAAGGAAGAAGTTTTCCCTCCCTCTTGGGCATCCATCTCTGACTAAGCAGAATGCCACGGAGCAGCTGTATTTTCAGAAGACGTTCTCCATCCCCATGCAGTTACAATGGGACGATCTTGGTCTCAGACCACCACATTGCCCCAAGCAGGAAAAGCAGAGAGTCCTGGGAGTCCATTGGAATGCAGTGGCCATAGCCAGACTGATAAGCCAGAACGCACGTCCATAACAGAGAGAAAGGAGGAAAGGGAGGAAGCAAGTGGCTCTGCTCAAAGCCTTGCTGTGCGCCTGTCAAACATAGAGCCCTTTCTCACCATCACGAGAGAGGGCTTCAAGGGGCGGATAAGCCTTCAGACGCTTAACTCCCCTGCAGATGATCTGTTCTTCTCACCCAGACAATCCTCTGCCGCTGCCGGCTGGGGAAGGGTTTGGGGGCCAGGTGGCTCTTGGAACTCCCGCACTACACCACGCAAGTGTGCACTGCATTATGGGGATTTCCCCCGGTGTCAGCAGGGAGCCCTACAGTCTCCCAGCCCCGGCGATCATGAGGTCAAGGGAGCGCTTGCTCCCTTAGCCTTGTTTTGAAGGCAGGCTCCCGACGCGGTTTTGCCGCCAGGTCGCAGCCAGGAGACGAGCAGCTCCCGACAGTTCTCGTGCGCAGGTGAAACTGGGCTGGGCGTCCTTAGCCCGGTCGAGAACAGCCTCATAGGAAGCTTCTTCACACGACCATTTGGAGGTCGGTTGGAGGGCAAGAGAGCTCCTACCCCCTTCTCAGCACACGGTTTGGCTCCACAAGCAGAAGAAACAGGTGAGCAAGGCGTCCGTTGTTGGAAGCTGCCACTGCAAGCCCCCAGGGTGGATCCAGCAGGAAACTACAGGGGGCGCCACAGGGATTTTCACAGGCAGGTCTCGCCCGCCCCTGAAGCCAACTAGGCAGCCGCTCTAGGGGAGGGGTGCCATTTTGCCTGCAAAGTATTTCCTACCATACTCCCTGCCACTACTGTTCCCTCTAAGGCATACACACGTGCACACGCTCACAAGTTTTCTGATGTCACTCAGTTAATTTTAGATCCCACTCAGGTTGGATCGGAAAGGCCCCACTCTGAATGCAGGTGTGCACACACTGCCTTGATACCAGTGCAAAACTCATTCCGCACAGAGATGAAAAAAATTGGAAGGACCACAGCCTGCCACCTGCCGCACCCTTGCTGTGGTAGCCAGTGCAGGCACTGGGACGAGTTGGGGGCAAGGGCAATTTAATGGTCACTCTCTCTTTGAATAGGGTTCAAAGGGTTTATTCTCCTTTTTATGTACATTACAGTCAATGTTTATTGTAAATATGTTTAGGTACATTACAAAGTTTTGTGTACATTACAAGGACACATAGTCGGTCATTTCTCTCCTTTGCTAAACACATGTCAAAAACCAGAGGCATGGTATAAACGTCTCTTCAAACGTATTTAGAATGTCGGTCACTACCTGCCTGTAACTGACCATCCTTGCTTTCAACCTGCATCTGAGGAAGTGGGTTGTAACCCACGGAAACTCATGCATTAAAATATTAGTCTAAGGTGCTGCCTTAGTCTTTGTCCCTTGCTATAAGAATATAGGAAGAGCCCTGCTGGATCAGGCCCAAGGAAGCCCATCCAGTCCGGCATCCTGTTTCCCACAGTGGCCCACCAGATGCCTCTGGGAAGCCCACAGGCAAGAGGTGAGGGCATGCCCTCTCTCCTGCTGTAGTACCTAGTATTTAGAGGCATCTCGCCTCTGAGGCTGGAGGTGGCCTATAGCCACCAGACTGGTCGCCATTGATAGCCCTGTCCTCCATGACTTTGTCTAAGCCCCCTTTAAAGCCATACAAACATTTTTCTCTGTGGGTTGTGACAGAGAAGCTCTCGATTCCATGAGTTTACCAGTCTCCTTGGGTGGATGACATGCCCAGGGTGTTCTTCTGGGGCAGTCCCGAAAGTCTCCACACTTCATCAACCAAAAGGCGCAATTGAGGGACTCCAGTCTGAAGCTCCTGAGGTTGAATTCATTGCTGAATTTGACACTCTCCAGTCTGTACTCAACTGGGCCGTGGAACAGTTTGCTCACTACAAGAACTGTACCTCCTTAGGGTTTTAAATGCACCATCCACTTGGCTAGTTGACATCAGTGGGTCAGGACAGGGTCATGCCTGTGCCAGATGGATCTTGTATTCACTTGCTTGGGTCTCATAGTCACCTGACTGACTCTTCCATCCATTTGTGCTCTGCATGCAGAAGGTTCCAGGTTCTCTCCCTGGCAGCATCTCCAAGATAGGCCTGAGAGAAACTCCTGCCTGCAACCTTGGAGAAGCTGCTGCCAGTCTGGGTAGATAGACAATACTGAGCAAGATGGACCAATGGTCTGACTCAGTATATGGCAGCTTCCTGTGTTCCTAGAAGTCACATGACCCACAGCTATCTCTTTCATTATTTGGCCTTTGGGTCACTTTAAAAAAAATTCTTTTCTTCTCTTTCTTCCCTCTGTTTTCAGGATTCATCTTGCTATCTTTATTCATCCCTAGTAGGTCTGGAGGGGAGGCCACGCCTGTGCTAAATGGATCTTGTGCATTTGCTTGGGTCTTTTATTCATTTGTGCGCTGCACAGTCACATTACCAATGGCTGTCTCTTGAATTATATTTCTTTCTTACTGGCCCTGTTGGCCTCACTGTGTAACCAAAAATGTCTTCCTTCTCCCTGTAATCAGAATATATTTATACCTACCCACATATAATCTGACAGAGTGCTTTTGACAGACAAAAGCTTATGCCCGAATATATTTATTTCTCTTTCAATTATCTCAAGAGTGTTGTTTTAACGACAACAGACTCAACATAGATACCTGGCTGGAATATGTTTCCAAGGATACAAGTCTGAGGCATTGGGCAACATGTGCTTCCCAGATCACAATATTAGATGTTAAAAGTATTGGCCTTCAGGACCTGGAGTTTTGCAGCTTTTCTCATATTTTGAGTAAACAGGCCTGCATGAGGAACATCCCACATTACAAGCACTGCAGAAACTGTGGCTCGACCACGTGCTAGCAGCTATATAGTACTCCTGCAAGTCTTCTTTCAATGGCAACACAAACATAAGACCAAAGGACCACTTAATCCACATTTTTCCTTTCCCACAGAAGCCGGCTAGATGCCAGGAAGCAAGGCACAGAGGCCCAAAACTCTTCCTTGTAATTAATCATATTAATATAATAATGTAAACTGGGTGTCTGGATTATCACTAGACACGGCGGTTGACATCCAGAACAAGGAATCACCAGTGCAGCAACAGGAGATGACCGGAAGCACCCTCAGGCTAACTACTCAGGTGCACAAAGGAAGGAGTGATTTTTTCAAATTCCTCTTCTCCAGGAAGCCCTCTGTGGGACCCAAAAATATGTCCCCGAGTACATTGTTTTCAGTCGCGTCACACAACTGCATGTGTGCAATTTCAGTCTGTTCCGCCATTTTAATTAATTCTGCCATTTTGATTGGTTCCGCCATTTTAATTGGTTCCGCTCAATTGCTGGAACTGAGACTAGCAAATGTGAAAAGGGTAGTGAGACAACGCTTTGTTGATATTGAGATCCAAGAGAACTGGGCTGTACTTCCAGAGTTTTCTAGAGTAATAAGAACTAAGATGGACCTTTCTCCTGCAAAATATCTGCCGACTATCACTTTTTCTAAGTTTCGATGGATATTTACGAGAGTAAGGGCTAATTCCTTTCCATCTGCACTTTTAGCTGGGAGGTTTCAGGGTGTGGCTTTAGAAGAACAATGTCAGGAGATACAGAAACTGTTGCACATATTCTTCTTCACTGTAAATTCCATTTATACCCTGGGGGATGTCTTATTGCTCCTTTAATATGTAAACTGGTAGATCAATCTGATGGGAAACTTGTTAAACATCTGCTCTCAGATAAAGATGCTTCAATTTCTATTTCTGTAGCTAAGTTTAGTTATATTGCTTTTAAGAGGTATAATGGGACATCATCCTAATTGTAAACTATATTTATATCTATAGCTATAGCTATACCTATATCTATTATATCTCTTTATCTCTTTATCTATCTATCTATCTATCCTAGTTTTTATTCTGTTTGGTCTAATGGCCGTAAATACAATTACAGTTGTTCCACCATTTTGATTGGTTCCGCCATTTTAATTGGTTCCACCACAGCAGTATTGTTGGTCTCAGCCACCCACACTCTATGTCAGTTGTTGTTACTGTTGTTGTCATTAAGAGTATTTTTAGATCACATTTCAACAGAAAGCTCTCAAAGAGGTTTTCATAGCAAAAGAGAAAAAGGGGAGATGGTTTCCTATCCCCAAAGGGCTCACATTCTAAAGTTAGGTCCACCTTTTCTCAATAAGGCTGCTAACAATTACAATGAAGACAGAGAAAACCGTTTCTCCTTTCTCGCCTTGGGCTTTTCCAAATGGCAATCAAATGCAGTTTGGATATGCTTAGGCTGGGGAGGCGACAGTGGCCAGAACCTAAGGGGTATACTCGTGAGTCAAATGGGCCGTAATCCAAAATTTGGCTTTTAAAAAGCCAAATCTGGCAACAGAGGCGGCAAGTAGGGGGAGTCCATATGAGGGAACCATTTTCACCAACATCAGGATGGTGAAGGAGGAGAACCAGCACAGCGTAGCGGTTAGAGTGTCGGACTAGGACCGGGAAGACCCGAGTTTGAATCCACATTCAATCATGAAACTCACTGGGTGACTCTGGGCCAGTCATGTAGCGCTCAGCCTAACCTACCCGAAGGGGTGTGTGTGTGTGTGAACATAACTATGTACACTGGTCTGAGCTCCTTGGAAGAAAAGCAGGATATAAATGTAAAAATAAATAAATAAATAAGGTGCCCTTCATACAGCCAATGGCATCATTCAGCTTGGCTCCTGATGATTCGCAATTATTGCGCATTGTGTGCATCCTGAACAAGTAGCACTTTGGTGCAGTGGTCAGAACAGCTTAACATTTGGCATTTTCTGCTGCAGTAAAGCCACCCATTTGGGAGAGCTCCTTATTTTTCCATCCTCCTTCAGACTGGTGTGGCTCATCCACATAGGCAGCTGTCTTTCTACCGAGTCAGACCATAGGTCCATCTAGCTCAGGATTGCCTACCCTGACTGGCAGCGGCTTCTCCAAGGTTGCAGGCAGGAGTCTCTCTCAGCCCTGTCTTGGAAATGCTGCCAGGGAGGGGACTTGGAACCTAGAAGTTCTTCCCAGAGTGGCTCCATCCCCTGAGGGGAATATCTCACAGTGCTCACACGTAGTCTCCCATTCAAATGTAAACCAGGGTGGACTCTGCTTAGCAAAAGAGGACAATTCAGGCAGGTACCACAGGGCCGGCTCTCCTCCCACAGAACAGCTCCGCTCTGTCTGTGGTCAATATCACATTTGCTGTCCCAGATGCGAAGTGCATCTCCGTTATCTTGCAATATTCTGCTAAGCCTCATACCTCTTCCATGTCAGTGTGATGTTTCCCTTTCCTTCTCAAGGCAGAGCTGCCTTTGATGGCTTCCCCGCCAGCCCTCAGCCACCTTTTCCTACATGGATTAGACTACAGAGCAGCAGGAAGAAGCAACCTACACACTTAAGAAATCCTAGATTAGCCCAAGTAAGAGATCAGAACATCAGCCCAGAAGAACTTGATTAAACACGGCAAAGTTTAAGCCGAGAGATCTGGGCAGCACATAAGGCAAAATGCAGTTCCACCGACTATAATTTTTACCTTGTGCTTAATGATGTGGAAAAGGCTAATCATTCTGCGTCACATGTCTGGGGAAGACAGATAAGGAATTGCAAAATTATGTGCATTGCTTTTCTTTTTACTGTTATTTTACTACCACAGACCGACAGGTAGAAAGAGCCCCATTCCATTCCCCTAAAATCCTGGCACTGGTCCCATCCATTAGAAAATAATAATTAAAAGGGTTTTTTTTAAAAAATGGTCTGACTTCCCCTTTCTTTCATAAGGCAGCTGTTTCTGGATGTCAGGAATATGCTAAAATCAGCCTGTTCTCAGGCTGTGTCTGGTTTGCCAGCTAAGGTAATAAGAACATAGGAAGCTGCCTTATGTTGAGTCAGACCCTTGGTCCTTTTTCCTCAGGATTGTCAACACTGACTAGCAGCAGCTCTCCAAGGCTTCAGGCAGGAATCTCTCCTAGCTTCATACAGAGATGCTACAATAGGAGACCAGAAGTGTGAGCAGTGTTAAGATATTCCCTTCAGGGGATGGGGCCGCTCTGGGAAGAGCAGAAGGTTCCAAGTTCCCTCCCTGGCAGCATCTCCAAGACAGGGCTGAGAGAGAGAGATTCCTGCCTGCAACCTTGGAGAAGCTGCTGCCAGTCTGTGAGGACAATACTGAGCTAGATGGACCAAGGGTCTGACTCAGTATATGGCATAGTTTCCATTGAATTCAGAATACCTGCATGTCCCATAGCTGAATTTTTTAAAAATTAAAAATCCTTATCTATTTGACCCTTAAATCTTCATGTCTGAAATTACATTTTCAAGGCACCTTAGCTGAACTGCACAAAAATGACCTGAAGGATTTAATGCAGAGAAATGTCTGGCAGAAATAAGACCTTATGATTAATGGTTCACCTACTCAAATTTTCTCTGGCGTGTCACAAAAGTATCAGAGACTTTTAAGATATTTGACCTCTCTGCTTTACTAACACATTATTAGTTACAGGTGAAGGTAAATCCCCTTTAAATCAGTCATTTTATTTAAAGACAGTATTTTTATGCGCACACTTAGGAGAAGAAAACTTATTTTTCTTATTATTAAAACCCGTGGAGGTACCTGGTGAGCCATCTTAATCACGCATTTCCTGGAGTTTTGAGTTTTATGCTGCTGGAATTGTTTAATATTTATATTGCTATAATTATTTTTAATGTTTGAGCTGCATTTTTCCATTGAGTGAGCTTTATGTTTGGTTTACGGTCTTTTTGATAGATCGCAATTTATTTTATTTTGGTGTTTGGTGTTTGATTATGCTCGGGCGATATGTCTGTGTATATATATTTAATAGGAAAATAATTAGAACATAAATTTTAGAAAAGGAAATGAGAAAAGGAAAGGCCTCAGTCTTCAGTTCCAGAAATGGCCCATAGTGGTATCTAGCCAATGACTATCGGAGTGGGGGTGTGGGTGTCGTCCTCAAGAATTTAGTTATGTGACCACTCTGATAATAATAATCCTGAATATTTATCCAGCAGTGTCTGAATGTTCAAAGCACTTAAAATACATTATTATTTATTTATTTACACATTGAGACAGGTGTTATTGACTGGTTTGTTTTATCCAGACATCAAGTCCTTCCCAAGGACCTGGGATGGCTGAATTTTATTGTCAATTGTTATAGATATCGTCGCAGAATATAGGCTGTTCCCAGTAAAGTTGCTTTTTGTAATTGGCTGATGGTGATTTCTGTGGCCCCTATGGGGTTGAGGTGTCTGTTTGTAGTCGGAAGTCCCATAATATTTTTCAATTTTATGGTCCCACCAATGTTTGGCTACAGGTAGCTTGTATTTTTTGCAGATGTTCCAGTGTATCATCCCTGCTACTTTGTCATGCCTTTGTTTGTAGTCAGTCTGTGCGATCTTCTTACAATAACTGATTAGGTGGTCCACTGTTTCATCTGCTTCTTTACAAAGGCGACACTTGCTGTTTGTTGTGGATTTTTCGACTTTTGCTCTTATTGAATTTGTTCTTAGTGCCTGTTCTTGTGCAGCCAGTATTAAACCCTCTGTTTCTTTCTTCAAGTTGCCATTCTTAAGCCATTGCCAGGTATTATTATTATTATTATTATTATTATTATTATTATTGATTTGATTTCTATACCACCCTTCCAAAATGGCTCAGGGAGGTTTACACAGTAAATAAATAAATAAATAAATAAATAATCATCTTGCTCATCCTTACAACAACCCTGCATGGTAGGTCAGAATGGCTAAAGAAGTTTGGAGATGAGGCAGGAACTTCACAGTTCACTTGATCCCATGCAAGAGAAAGTGCCCTTGATTTCATACATGAAGCTGCCTTACAGCCAAGTCAAGCAGCTGTTGGCCCATTCTTCCCACTTTGGCTGGCACAGGCTATCCAAGGTACAGGCAGACTCCCAGCCCTGCTAACTGGTGTCTCAGAAGATTAAACCTGGGGGCTCCTGCATTAATTTGTTGCATGCACAATGCATCCACCTTGCAACTCAAAGTACGAGACTACCTCAGACCAAGAGAGATTGCTGGTTGTGTAGGGAACTGCCTTGTCCTTGTCCAAATTGCACAACTGGAGGTGCAACATGGGAAGTTGCCTTAGACCCTTGGTCCATCTAGCACAATGTTGTCTACACTGACAGGCAGCAGTTCTCCAGGGTTTCAGGCAGGAGTCTCTCCCAAGCATTACCTGGAGATGCTGCCAAGGATTGAACCTGGGGCGTTCTGCATGAAGGAGATGGTCTGCCATTGAGTGATAGTCCTTCCCTCAAACCATACCCTACAACCCTCTGTCAGGGACATAAGAAGCTGCCTTATACTGAGTCAGACCCTTGGTCCATCGGTTTCAGTACCATCAACACTGACTGGCAGCAGATCTTCAAGGGTTCAGGCAGGAGTTTCTCCTAGCATCACATGGAGATGCTGTCAGGGACTGAACCAGTGTTTCCTCCTACAGGGATTCCAAGATGTGGTTGACTACAGCTCCCATAGTCCCCAGGCAAAGGCCATTGCAGCTAGGGATGATGGGAGTTGTAGTCAACAACATCTGGAAACCCCTGTTAGAGGGAACAGTGGATTGAATCGGGGATTTTCTGCATGCAAAGCAGGTGCTCTGGTACTGAGCTGTGGCTTCATCCCTTCAGGGGAATAACTTATTGCTGACAATGCGCACATGTAGTCACCCAACCAAATGCAAACCAAGGAGTACTCTGCTTAGCAAAGGGAAGCATTCATGCTTTCTACTGCAAGACTGGCCTTCCACCCCTCCTTCTATGCGACATCTCTTCAGATATTTGAATGCGGCTATCCAAGTTCCCTCCCTGGCAGCATCTCCAAGATAGTCCTGAGAGAGATTCCTGCCTGCAACCTTGGAAAAGCTGTTGCCAGTCTGTGAAGACAATGCTGAGCTAGACAGGCCAATGGTCTGACTCAGTATATGGCAGCTTCCTATATTCCTATTTCCAGCTTGAATAAAGGTTCCTCTGAATCCCATTTGGAGAGGAGAGCTGGTCTTGGGGTAGCAAGCATGACTTGTCCCCTCAGCTAAGCAGGGTCTGCCCTGGTTGCATCTGAATGGGAGACTATAAGTGTGAGCACAGTAAGATCTTCCCCTTAGGGGATGGAGCTTCTCTGGGAAGAGCAGAAGGTTCCAAGTTCCCTCCCTGGCAGCATCTCCAAGATCGGGCTGAGAGAGATTCCTGCCTGCAACCTTGGAGAAGCTGCTGCCAGTCTGTGAAGACAATACTGAGCTAGATAGACTGATGGTCTGACTCAATATATGGCAGCTTCCTATGTCCTTTGTCTTCTCTTCTCCTCACTTCTTGAATTTGCCTCCTATTCCAACACATCCTCCCCCCGCCCGCCACACACACACAAACAAACACACACACACCCTCACTGCATCCGAGCTGAACACGCACAGCATCTTATTTGGAGCAAACACTCTTTGCAAAGAGCAAAAATAAAAGAGATCAGAGTGCTGTAGCTGTAGATTGCATTTCTGCCTCCCACCAGCCAGGTGACAGACAGTTTTTACCTGGGATGTTTTCCATTTCTGCTGATCGTCTCAAAACCTTATTTTTAAATTTCTCTCTGTCGACACATCCACGGCGTGCTTCAAGGTCTGATAAATAAAAAAAGAACTTGCAGCGCTTCCATAAAGTTCAGGCCTTCAATTAAACACTTGATGGTGTGTAGAAGGAAATGTTTCTGTTGGGGAAATTTAAGTACCCATTGCTCAACAGCAGAACTGCTCTAATTGCAAACCAATCAGAATCATGCTTTCCTGGAAAAGGAAATGGATGTTTGCATCAAGATGTGGCTAAGAGGCTAAGGGAAGAGTTCTGGTCCGAATCTAACCTCTGCCACAAACTCACTTAAATGGCCTTAGTCAAGTTATTATTATTTTTAATTAATATATATTTATTGACTTTTTTCTTTACACAAGGAAGCATTCTAGTGTGCATTCACCTCCCCTTCCTATGCACTCTGCAGGGGTACAGTTCTTCCTAGACCATACCATGTGCTATTCATAGGGTCAGCCCATCCACTAGGCAGACCTAGGAGGGCTCCCGAACTTTACATAAAAACATAAGAAAAAGCCCAAGGCCCATCTAGTCCAGCATCCTGTTTCCCACAGTGGCCCACCAGATGCCTCTGGGAAGCCCACAGGCAAGAGCTGAGGGCATGCCTTCTCTCCTTCTGCTACTCCCCTGCAACTGATATTGAGAGGCATCATGCCTCTGAGACTGCAGGTAGTGCTAAGGTAAGAACATAAGAACCACCCTGCTGGATCAGGCCCAAGGCCTATGTATTCCAGCATCCTGTTTCCCACAGTGGCCCACCAAGTGCCTCAGGCAAGAGCTAAAGGCATGCTTTCTCTCCTGCTGTTGCTCCTCTGCAACTGGTATTCGGAGGCATCTTGCCTTTGAGGCTGGAGGTGTCCTGTAGCCCTCAGACTAGTAGCCATTGATAGACCTGTCCTCCATGAATTTATCTAACCCCCTCTTAGAGCTATCCACACTAGTGGCCATCACCATGGCAATGAATTCCATAGATTCATTCATTCATTCATTCATTCGATGTCTATACTGCCCTTCCAAAAATGGCTCAGAGCGGTTTACACAGAGAAATAATAAGTAAATAATAAGTGCTGTTTTACAGTTAGGGTGAGAGGATCTTATGGTCACTGCCTCTCATCCACACGAAGTCACTCTTAAGCGGTCTTATAGAAATGTGTGGGACCATTTACTTGTCAATGGGAGTACTCCGTGCTAATTTTTCTGAAGCACGTCAGTCAGGCTGAGGGGAGGGGAGGGGCAATGCTGAGCTTCAGCATGCTGCCAGCCAATCAGGTGAGGAGGATGGGCTGGCTCCAAGCCAGCAATCCTCAGATGGGGAACAATTACCCTGGCTGCCGCGCGAGAGGCTTCTCCCTCCTGGGAGCACTTCTACTATCCCCTGTTGGGACGAGGGTTCCAGTTCTGGGCCGGGGGGACACATAAACAGTGCCAGAATATAGCACTGCCAGTGATTCCTTCTTGCCCTCTTGTATCGCGCCCCTGTAGAAATGCCCAGTGGTGCAAAACTGTAAGGCGTCCTGCACATTCGGTTCCCCAGAATGCACAGCCGTCTTTGCTTACTGCATCTCGGCCCCCGATAAATCGCTAGTTCCATAGGCTGCCCTCCCTCTCTTGAAGATGTATTGCCTGCCTCATAAGAACCTACGAACAGCCCTGCTGGGTCAGGCCCAAGGCCCATCCCACCATCCTGTTTCCCACAGTGGCCCATCAGATGCTCTGGAAGCCCACAGGCAAGAGCTGAGGGCATGCCCTCTCTCCTGCCATTGCTCCCCTGCAGCTGGTTTTGAGCGGCATCTTGCCTCTGAGGCTGGAGGTGGCCCAGAGACACCAGGCTAGTAGCCATTGATAGCCCTGCCCTCCATGACTTTGCCTAATCTGCCTTCAAAGCCCTCCAGGCTGGTGACTGTCACCATATACTGTGGCAGAGAATTCAGCCTCAGTGTTCATTTCCAAAAGGAAATGGTCTCAGACTGGATTTCCAAATTATCAGCAGCGTCTTTTCATCTCGGAAGCGTTAGAGTTTTGGCCCCCACTTATAGTCTGGGAACTCGCTTCCTCACTATCCTCAAACCAGCACAGGCTGGTCATTCGACCTCACGAATCAAGCAGCCTGCTGGGCTCCCCACTACTCAACTGGGTTGGGGGACAAAATCGAACTTTGCCTAGGATGCCAAAATCCCAAGGCCCTGATGGTCTTGTCCTGATTTGCCCACTGTTTCCATCCCTGGGGTGGGATTTGACTCCATTCCTTAAGCCCAAACCCAACTTTCACAGAAGTGCCATGCATTTGATTCCTGCTGCTCTCGGTGGATTATTGGATTCCACCCTCTTCCACTGAAAAGCTACTGAAAGGGGTGAAAGCCCTTCTGGAATTGAGGATCAGCAAATCCAGCCATTGCCGAAGCAACTATTGATCACGAATCATTTCAACGGATCGCCTCGCTCTGCCTTTCCTCCTTGGCTCTCTGGCCCAGGGCTTCACCGCTAGATGAATGGCCCTGGAAGTTTCGCACACTCTTTGCCAGGTTTAAAAGTGGGCAGAGCCACACGGGACAGGGGTTTGGGGAAGTTCCGTGGTGTCAATCACTGCGTAAACAACCACCGGGCTGGTTTCAGCCTTTCCCGGGATGGGGAAAGGGATTCATCAGGGAAACATTGTGGCTTTGTTGAGATTGGAGATTTTCATCACCAATAAGACCGTACCCCTGACCGGCACAATGCCTGGAGGTTTCACACTCTCTTGTTTTCCTTTAGATGTGTACAGTATAGATTCCCCCTCCCATTTTATCTTCTCCCAGACTACCACATTTTATTTACCTTTCTTGCAACTCTCCTTACATCCCTCCGCCCCCAGATACACAGGCAAATTCAATATGTAAGTTGTTAATTTTATCAGGGAAAGACGTAAACAAACACCTGACACCCTTTTCTCAGAGATTAGATGCAACATTGGCTGTTCCGTTGGGTGAGCGTCGTGTCTGCCGAAAAGGGGAGAGAAAGCCTGTGCTGTGCAAATCCATCCCTGGTGAGAATCGACAGTATTTAGATATTCGGCAGCTTGATGGAACTGCCAGTGAAGGAACTGGTCCTCTAACGAAGTGAAGGGGATGGATGGACCAAGGGTCTGACTCGGTTGAAGGCAGCTTCCTATGTCTCTATATTCCCATAATGAATTCAGCTTAATCCATTTCTACTAAATATTCTTATGTTTGGAAACTCTTACAGTCACTTGACTAAAGTGCGCTGTTTCCAAACACGGGACGAATTGCAGAGTAAATGAATACAATATATGGCAGGCATAGCAAATATAGCAGCAACCCTTCAGAATAAGTGTAGGGACAGACAAAGCTTTCAGTTTCAGTTGAAGCAAAATGGAAATCAAAGGAAATTGGGTGGAATTGAGATGGATTTTACCATCTCAATTACTATGTAATTTTACATATCTCCTATCCAAACAGTGCAATAATATGTGGCAAGGAGTACATTTAAATACATATATTTCCACAAACATATGGAATACATAGAACCCAGAAACATTATATTTTTTTAAACACCTGATCTGCTGGGGTGCAGAGGAGTCTGGATCCACGTTCTCTGTGTGAATATTGCTAAGAGAAGCATTCCCCGACATTCTTTGATGTTACCACTGCAGGAGTGTCGGTCTGCAAAACGGTGGAGGTGGATTTCTTATCTAAGCTTCACAAACTGGAAAAAGGTAAAGAAAACACTTTATAATAGATTCAAATATGAATATACACATCAAAACCCCATAACAATCAGCTCCAATATATATCTTAAAGATATCCATTGTTGTTGTTGTTTTAAACAGATGCATTTCAACATAACATCTTCCTCAGAGTTTGCAGGTATAAATTCCATAGGTACAAAGTGGTATTGTATCCAGAAAAAGTCACCTCCCTACGGGTAATGGAATTATCCCAGACTCTCTGCTACTCATCAAGCTGTGATTGCAAAGCTTACTCTTTACAAATCCCTCATTCAAGTTCCTTCATAATACAACTTCATTGTTTGTCTTGCTATGCCCTAGAACCTCCATTTACTTAAACTGATCCATTGAATGTATACCTGTCAGGGGTAGACTAGCTATAATGGAACAAGGAGGGGATAAATATCCCTGGACCCAGTGGAAGGGAGGTGGGGGCTAGGGATGTGCAAACAGGTCCGACGTCGAACCTGTTCTGTTCGACCATTCGGGGTCGAACTGAACCATACCCTGTTTGGTCCAATCCCGGACCGAACACCCCCCGACTGTTTGGTGGTGGTGGGGAGGGTTGTGGATTTTTTAAAAATTTACTTACCCACTTTGGGGGAGTTGTTGAAGGTGGCGGGGGGTCAGCGGAGGTTCCCCCTCCCTCTGCTGGCCTCCCTTTATGCTGCCACCAGTCCCCCTCCAACACGGTGGCCATTTTGGAGGCCGCCGCACCTGTGCAATTGACCTCTGTGTGGCCTGGGTCCAGTATGGGTCCAGTCCAAACTCAAACCAAACCAGACCAGCCAGTTCTGTGCACACCCCAATGGGGGCTGGGTGACAGCCCGTGCTTCATTCTCCCACTTTCACCTCCCCAATACAAATACGACACATATTTATATAGATAGATAACATGGCTCCATCCCCAAAGAGCTCACAATCTACAAAAGAAACATAAGATAGACACCAGCAACAACCACTGGAGGGATTCTGTGCTGGGTCTAGAGAGAGCCAGTTGCTCTCCCCCTGCTCAATAAAAAGAATGAAAAAGTGCCTCTTTGCTCAGTTAGCAACGGAGAGCAACTGACAATACACTGAAATGTTGTTGGCTCCTAATCTGAAGACTCATTCCCGCTTCAATCAAGACAAATCCTCTCTCAGGGGTGGAGTGCCAAGGAGCATTCCTCCCTCCTCCTGCGTCACTGGTTAGAGCTGAGGTTCAGCCCACCAGCCTCAATGGCAGGCTCAACAGCAAGGGAAATGTCACTGAGCATCCCCAGCCAGTCACAAAGAAAGGGGGAGGGGGGTATGCTGCCTGGCACTCCTCCCCTCCCCCTCCCCTCCAAAAGCTGAGACAAAGCTGAGACAAAATTTCTTCAATTTTCAGGGACCCTTTTTGAATCCAGCCCTCATTAAAATGAGGTGGGGAGACAAAGGCAGGGGGCCTAGGGGGCAGTTGCCCATCTCCCCTTCCCTGGGCCCACTCCAACCTTGCTTAGTCCCTGATACCGGTAAGCACTGAGAAAGACATATGCCAAAATGTGTCCAGGATTTTTTTTTTTAATGGATATCTTTAATACAGGTATTGAAGCAGATTTTATGAGTTTGTAAGTGTGTGTGTGTGTATGTCTGTGTGTGTGATCCTACTGTTATATGAAGTTTTTCTTTTACCCTTTTCTGGTTTGTTCAGGTTACTACGTGGGTAACAGATAGTCTCTAACTCGTGTGGTTGTCTTATCAAAGCTTCCTCAGAGCCTGTCTTCAAAGCTAAGCTACTGCTACAAATATTTATATACTGCTTTTCAACAAAAGTGCTCAAAATGGCTAAGATAGATAGATAGATAGATAGATAGATAGATAGATAGATAGATAGATAGGTCTTGTGGAATGGTTCCCAGTCCACAAAGGACTCCCAATCTAAAAGGAAACAGACTAGACACAAGCAAGGGCCACTGGAGGGATGCTGTGCTGGGGTTGGATAGGGCCAGTTGCTTTCCCCTTACTAAATACAAAAGCATCATCACTTTAAATGGTGATGCGGCTCCGTTAACTTAGCTCCTACAGAGCTTGTCTTCAGCACTGCTGCCCCAACATTCCCAGACAGATCCGGGCTTGTTGGTTTTCTCCGAAGCAAATTGAACAGGAAAGATTCCAATCAACTGCCTGGGAGCAAACGGCAGAGAAATCCCATCTGGGATCCTGACAAGAGGCGGCCCGTTGCAAACCGCCTTCTTAAGACGTTCGGGAGACCTCAAAGGGCGGGCTGCTTCCGCCCTAATGGATGAGGCCTGTCTCTTTCATGTTTACCAATCAGCCCTTTATGAAAATCCCCCTTAAGTGGCCTCCCCTTTACTTAGCAAAGGGCAGATGCTTCTGTTCCGATTAACAGGGGACAGACCTGAACGGCAGCCACGGCAGCGGTGGCCCCATTAGGCCCCAAACATGACTCTCGTTGGGTCCTAAGAGACAGACTTCCACTTGTATTAATGAGCTGAGCAGGGAGCCTCAGTCATTCGCTCTTTCCCTAATTCACTTGTAACCTCCTTGATCTCTGTCTTGGCTCCTGGTATTATAATTCAACTCTATTAAAAGCACTCATTGGGGACGTCAGTATGTGGAATATCAGCAGTTTCCCAGGGGAGAGTTGCGTTCTAACCCCTGGCCTTCGATCTGAATCCTACTTTTTCCCCCTTGTTTTTTCTGGGACCCTTTAAACATGCCCATTCCCATAAGCGGACAGGGGTAATGTTAAACAACCCACCCATGTGGGCAGGTCAGTCGATGAGGCCATTCAAACCACCAGAGTGGGGAAAGCAGGATGAGCGGTAAAGGTAAAGTGTGCCGTCAAGTTGGTTTCGACTCGGTTTCGACTGTGGAATTCTTTGGCAGAATACAGGATGGGTTTGCCATTGCCTCCTCCTGCACAGTATGAGATGATGCCTTTCAGCATCTTCCTAGATTGCTGCTGCCCGGTATAGTACCAGCGGGGATTCGAATTGGCAATCTTCTGCTTTGTTAGGCAAGCATTTCCCCACTACACCACTTAAGGTGATGCATCTAGGTAATTTTGGAGCCTGGACCTAAAAGCCTTTAGAGCCTGCCACTGCAAGTTAAGCATCATCCCCCTACACACACACCGTGACACATGCAGTATTTTTAACACATGAGTTTTTGAGGGCACAAGCAGCAACTGAACTCACAAGAATGTAAGGATATAAAAAGGTACTGTATATTTATGCAAATATACATGAGCAGCAACATTTCAACACGCAACTTGACATATTCCCATCTCAGGTCTCTCTTTCCCCACTCTCTCCACTGTCTCTGAACACAGGAACATAGGAAGCTGCCATATACTGAGTCAAACCAACATTGGTCCATCTAGCTCAGTACTGTCTTCACAGACTGGCCGCGGCTTCTCCAAGGTTGCAGGCAGGAATCTCTCTCAGCCCTGTCTTGGAGATGCCGCCAGGGAGGGGACTTGGAACCTGCTGCTCTTCCCAAGGCAGCTCCATCCCCTGAGGGGAATATCTTACAATGCTCTCACATCGTCTCCCATTCCAATGCAACCAAGGCTGACCTTGCTTAGCTAAGGGGACAAGTCATGCTTGCGACCACAAGACCAGCTCTCCTCTCCCCGAAGCAGAGGTCATGCTCGGCTGCCTGGCACAGGCCACAGTCACACTCAGCCGCCCATGGCAGTGCAGCGAGCAAACCACCCGGGACAGACTAAAGAGGATTTGGGGGCCTTCAGGGGGTGTTGAAGCCCTGGACCTCCGCCCGGAATTCCAGGGGTAAAAGCGACTACTGGCAGGATCCTTCCTCCCTCCCTCTTTGGAGCCCCCACATGGCCAATGCAGCAGCGGATTCCTGAAGTGGGGTTGGGAGGGGGAAGTCCTCCCACATCCCACAATGCAGCACACAGGCAGCAATGAGGCAGCCTTCATCAGTGCAGCAGGGCTCCTCTTCCTGACCGTGCTTTCCACAGGACTCCTAGGAACATAGGAAGCTGCCTTCTACTGTATCAGACCATCGGTCCAACTAAGCTTGGCTTTCAAAGGGGATCAGGTAATTTCATGGTGGGTAATAGCCAATAGTCACAGGTTTCCCCCATGACACTCTATGCATGCGCAAGCTGAACCTTGAAGAAGCAAGATAGAACAAGTATTGACGCATTTGAACTTGGGTGCCGGAGAAGACTTTTGAGGATACCAAGGACAGCCAGGGAAACAAACAAATAGATCATAGAACAAATCGATCCAGAATTTTCACTCGAGGCACAAATGACCAGGCTGAAACTATCATACTTCAGACACAGTACGTGAAGAAGTTCCAGCTCCCTTGAGAAGTCCATAATGCTGGGGAAAATTGAAGGAAAGAGAAGAAGAGGACGACCAGCAGCAAGGTGGATGGATTCAATTACAACAGCAACAAATGCACCACGGAGAGACCTTAAAGGCCAGTTTGAAGACAGATCATCCTGGAGAAAATCTCTCTATGTAGTCACTAAGAGTAGACACCAACTTGACGGCACTCACTCACTCACTCAATAGTCAATGGCTGTTAGGCATGATCACTAAATGAAAGCTCTGTGTTCAGAGGCAAAAACACCTCTGAAGACCAGTTTGAGACATTTCCACAACAGAGGAAGAGGGCTATTGCCTCCAAGATTTATTGCCTTGTGGACTTCTTGGTTGGCCACTGTGGCGAACATGATGTTGATCTGGGCCAACTTATAGTCTGATCCAACATGACCCTTCTCATGTTCTTATGAGTTCCAGTCTAATATTGCTTCAACCGCTAGGCCACTCTTACCCCACAAGGAGGATACTTCATGTTGGTGGTTCTGTACATTTCAAACAAAAAGCATTTTCAAAAATCAATGAACAACCTTTAAGTGGCATGGATTTCCAATCATTCTGGACAACATCTGTAATTAGACACATGACCTCCATTTCTCCATGGCTGGGCATCCCAATAACTGACATTTCCTCCTTCCCACAAAATGCCATTCTAAAAACTCAGGTTTGTTTATTTACTTTTTTTAAAATGCATTTCTTAATGGAAAGAACTGTTCTATATTCCACATCCATCTCTTGACCAGGAGAATGACCTCCTTTTATGCTTGTGATCTGAAAATAGCCATAGGGATGGCCAAGCCGGCTCTCATCAAACCAGGCTCGACATCGAGCCGGCTCGGTTCGGGCAGTCCAAGTTCGAACCGGACTACCACCTGGTTCAAAGAACTGGCTCGCGGGGTATACTTGTAAAGGAGGGGTTCCCTAGACTAAAAAGGAGGGAGGCAAAGGGGGAATATTTACCTTTAGTTTCCCCCTGCAAACCCTTCCTGCCCCCCGACAGACCTTTGATTTCATACTTGGTTCTAAGACGCAGCTGATGCAGGGTAAATAATAGCGGGGAAATCAGTAATCAAAACCCCTTCAGTTTGAGACGACACTGAAAGAGTGCAGTTTTCACTCATGTTAAAAAAAAGGGGGGATGATGATAAACTGCAGCTAAAGGTGGTCACCTTACATTCTACACTATGTAAACTATGAAGACTTATTGTATAGTCTTGTATATTATGCTGCCTTTACACATTCGTCTCTATGCACCACACTTTGCCTTGGTCTTTCAGCCAGAATTTAATTAAGGAGGGATGCACACAGGTATACATTCAACAGGTGCTGCTTCCAGAATCACTAGCTAGAGGGTGTTCCTGATGAATTTCTGCCTCATGTGCCTCTACAAGGCATAATACTTCCCTAAAAGGTCACCCACTACAGTTAATGTCCAGCCAGAAATGCAAAAGGTCCACAAACAGGCCCTACAGTTACACCTGATGGATTTTGTGCCCCTATAATAATGCATGGGAATAGGACCATAGCTCAGTAGTCCTATTCCTTTCGCATCTGCTTTGCATGTAGCAAATTCCAGGTTCAGTCCCAGGTAGCATCTCCAGGTAGGGCTGGGAAAGACCCCTGCCTGAAATCTTAGAGAGCTGCTGCCAGTCAGTGCAGACAATCCTGAGCTAGACGGACCAAGGGCCTGACTCAGTAGAAGGCAGCTTCCCAGGTTTATGAGGAGGAACCGTAGCTCAGTGGTAGAGCATCTGCTCACATGCAGAAGGTCCCAGGTTCAGTCCTCAGAGAAGCCTCTGCCAGTCTGCATAGACAATACTGAGTCAGATGGACCAATGGTCTGACTTGGTATAAGGCAGCTTCCTATGTTCCTATGTAGGACTGGGAAAGACTCCTGCCTTGGAGGAGCTGCTGCCAGTCAGGGCAGACAGTCCGGAGCTAGACGGACCAAGCGCTTGACTCAGTAGAAGGCAGCCTCCTATGTTCCACCCACTGTTGAGTCCTTTACTATCTGTTCCTCATTGCCAGTTCTTCACACTGGGAAGGGCTTTGCATACACACTCATCAACTGCCGTGCATCTAAGTACCTGTGTGGAATTCCTAAAACATTGAAGGGCATGGTAAAACAACGACGCATCGTCAAAGGGCACCTTTCCTTTGAAAGAGGAGCCTTATGCATGCCGCTGTATCCATTTATTTTAAGCATTTTGACTCCACTTTCAGCCGACAAGGCTTCCAGAGCGGCTTACATAAAATCAATAGAACTAGCAAATCATTAAAACAATGAAAAGAGGGAGATTTGCCTGCCTGGCTCCTTCTCCTCCTTCCCTTCTCACAGGGCCGTTGGTGGTTCTGTGTGGAGAGGAGGGGACTGGAGAATCAGATAGGAACAGAGTTGGGACCGGGGCGGGCGGCCCTTTCATGAGGCAAGGGGAGGCAGTCGCCTCAGGCGGAGAATTATTAGGCCACTGGCAGGATGCCCCCTCTGCTGCCACTGGAGTCACCCTTTGGGAACAATCTGACCCTTGAATGCTTTGCAAGGAGCACTTCACACTCCCTGCAGAGCTCGAAAGAAGCACAAGGAGAGACGAGGAAGCGGCCGGCAACCTCCTCTCCTCCCTGTCCCCTACACCACTTTCAAAGCTTGCAAAGGTTGGTGTTGAATGGGAGCTGCCCACCACCAGGGCCGTGGGGGAAGGGCGCATGTGGCCCAAGGCCTCAGATACCTCGGAAACACCCCCCCCCCCGCACCGCACATACGAGAGCCCAGCAAGATCTGCATGCAAGAGAGCAGGGGCAGGGATTGTCCGGTCCAGAGTGCCACTCCTGCCCATACGCTTGGTTCCGCAGCATCGCTTCTGTAGCGCTGCAAAAGACTGAAGCCTCCCCAGCCCTACTCTTCAAAAGAGACAAGAGTGATAGCAGAGTCCCACGCCTCCATTTCCAGGGCTGATTGCAGAACAAAGCCCTCAAGAGTGAATTAGCAGCGTGCTCCGTTCCTCTTGCAAATCTACAAATTAGGCAGAAAGCGAACTTTGCCCTTGGTGAATAATCTCCTTGCTTGGAAATACTTCCTCAGATTGAGAGTGTCTGATCCACCCAAACCAGCAGTCTCCAGCAACTTGCTTGTCCCTCCCTTCAGAGCACGCCCTGACCCCAATTTTACAGGGAGCTGAGAGCCAACATGGAACGCCCTTCAATGTTTACAACTCCACAGCCTCAGTGATGGACAGACCTGGACGGTAATTGCAGACACAGAGCAGAATGGATTAAAAACAAACCGGCAACTAAGCCACATTAGGAGAGATATAAATCCTTTTAAGTGCCTGGCTGCATCCAAAAAAACGAGGCAGCCTGGACAGGTAGTTGATACAAGAATTAATATGGAGTATTGTTGACGCAGAGGAAGAGTGTGTGTGTGTGTGTGTGTGTGTGTGTGTGTGTGTGTGTGTGTGTGTGTGTGTGTGTGTGAAGCAGAGGGAAGATAAGAGCCCATGAGATCTGGAAGGTGGGAAGGCAAGGCCAACAGCAGCACCATGGACAGCTCTGTGGGATCATTTGCCCAACGGCAATCCGAAGCAGGCTGAGCCCACATTACGGTCACAACTTAGGACACCCAAAAAGCTGCATTTGCACATAGTACAATGGACCCGCTGTCCTCCCCACCCCCCCCACCACAGGACCCTATCTGCAGTCAGGGAGACTGCGGAGAGGAGGGAGAACTGGGTGCACAGGCGGCAGAACTGGATGGAATGAAGGACAACCCGGGCAGCCAATTACAGCCCTAGTGAGGGAGAAGTTCCCTCCCTTAGCTCTGGTTACTGCAGCCTCCCGCATTTGGACCTAATGACCCATACATTGAACCTCAGGAGGAGCAGCAAAACTTAATACAAACCTAAGGTTCAAATTTCAGGTCGCTTCTGGGGAGGGAAACTTTGGGTCTTTTTTTTGTGTCCGAACCGCAGTTGCACACATTTGGACAGACAACAAATTCAACCTTAGGCCCAGTGGTCCCTCTAATTTTTTCACCTGTTTGCAGAATGAGTTTTGTTCTGGGTGGCAGTATCAAGGCAGTGTGTGCGCATGTGCATTCAGAGTGGGGTTGTCCCGATTCAATCCGAGTGGGATCTAAAATTAACTGAGCAGACAGCAAAAAACTTTTGAGCATGCCGACATGTGCACGCCTTAGCGGGAACACGGCGGAGCCCCCTCCAACTCTGGCTTCCCGTTACATGCAAATAGGGCCAGTGGCACCTTCCCTACACCCCGCATGCTCCCGGACGATTGCAGTCCCGGCCTGGGAGCCAACAACGGGGGAAGGACTGGATGTGTGGGCATCCTCCGATCCTGGGAGGACAGCCCGCACCAGCCCATGGAGTGGGAGCCTGTGAGAGGAGCTTCCTCCCATGAGGAGTTCAGTGGCAATCCAGATGACACACGGCAGGGAATGCAACCTTGGTTGGGTGAGTGGAACTCAATACGGACCAAGGGTGCATTCCTAGGCTTGGTGGCAAAATCGGAACCGTGGTTGGGTCCGCAGTGCCAAGCATTCGGACGACACAGGCGGAGAACCTGAGGTGAATTCGCCTCAGGCTTACGGCTATGTCCGAAGGTGGCCTACCTCTCCCAGCCTCTGGCCTGGAATCTGGCCCTCCTGCTCCTCCTCTCCACCTGATCCTGCTTAGCCTGTTGCCCACACAACAAGGTGGGAGGGGTGGCTTTTCAGTGGGTCCAGGTTTCAGAAGAACGTAAGAAGAGCCCAGCTTGATCAGGTCCAAGGCCTCTCTCATCCAGCATCCTGTTTCCCCTCAGTGGCCCACCAGATGCCTCTGAGAAGCCCACAGGCAAGAGGTGGAGGAGGGCATGCCCGATCTCCTGCTTTTGCTCCCCTGCAACTGGTATTCAGAGGCATCCTGCCTCTGAGGCTAGAAGTGGCCTCTAGCCACCAGACTAGTAGCCATTGATAGTCCTGTCCTCCATGAATTGGTCCAAGTCCCTTTTAAAGCCATCCAGGCTAGTGGCCATCACCACATCCCGTGGCAGGGAGTTCCATAGGTTAATTGTGCACTGTGTGGAAAAAGTACTTCCTTTTGTTGGTCCTAAATTTCCCAGAACCAGGATGACTCCTGGTTCTAGTGTTGTGAGAGACGGAGAGAGGGAGAGGAATTATCTCTGTCCACTCTCTTACTCCATGCATAAGTGATCAGGGGAAAGAGAGAGTTAACATAAGAACAGCCCTGCTGGATCAGGCTCAAGGCCCATCTAGTCCAGGATCCTGTTTCCCACAGTGGCCCACCAGACACCTCTGAGAAGCCCACAGGGAAGAAATGAGGGCATGCCTCTCTCCTGCTGTTGCTCCTGCTGCACCTGGTGCTGAGAGGCATCGTGCCTCTTAGCCTGGAGGTGACTCATAGCCATCAGGACTAGTAGCCATTGATAGAGCTGCCCTCCATGAATTGGTCTAAGCCCCTTTTTAAAGCCATCCAAGTGGCTGGTGGCCATCACCACATCCCGTGGCAGAGAATTCCATAGGTTAATTATGCGCTGTGTGAAAAAGTACTTCCTTTTGTTGGTCCTGAATTTCCTAAAGCTTGTCTCTTTCAGGCTATGGATTGGTGTCATGCCCAGAACTGGGTCCAATTCTGATTCCAGCCACCTCAGGGTCAGACTCAAAGTCACTACTCAAGGCAAGGGTCACCACCACAAAGAACCTTGTGGGGAGATGTGGGGTGAAAGTGTTAAGACACCCACTTCCCCCCAACCTGCAGTCCCCAAACAGATCTCTCTAACCCTAGAGTCACAGCTTGTAACCATTTAAGGACCGCGGAGATGCGTGGACATGTTTCGGTCAACTTAGCTAGTTATACCACTCTCCTCTTTCTTTCTTTTGATACTTGACAAAGTGTTCGTCTTTGACCATGAAATTAATCCGTTTGTAACTAGGCCATCTGGTTTGTAGTTCATAGTGTTTTTAATACGCTCATGTTCTTTTTCTTGGGTGTTTGACAAAGTGTTTATCTGTCTACCGATGACGGATTAATCTCTTTGTGACTAGGCAATCTGGTTTGGTGTCCATATTGCTTTAATATTGTGTTTGGCAGTCGCTGTGCTTTGGCTGTGGCTTGTGGCTGAAACCCGTAAAACTGGACGGCTTGTGCGAAAAATAACTGCAATAGCGCATACGCTTTTGGGGTGGCCGACAGATAATCATGGAAAGACAGCAGCCGTTTCTATGCAGTCGGGATTGAAAATATACAACAGAAAGAGTATGAACTGTTGATTCTCTGTGTTACATTTTGATTCACTATCTCCAGTATAAGTGTTACACTATAAGGAGGGAATCATTCATTAGGATTCCTTTTGTGCCATTTCCATGCAGGGGTGAGAGAAGTTTCTTCATCCTATTCCTTTCCGTTTTGCTCTGTAAAATGTTCCACTCCTCCAGAATTCCAATTTAATGATGCTACTTCCTGATATGGATGCAGGATGTCTGAATGCCACTTGCTGGGAAACAGCAGCAGAATGGGGCCATAGTTCAACCGGTAGAGTACCTGCTTTGTATGCAGAAGGTCCCAGGTTCAATCCCTGGCAGCATCTTCAGGTGGGGCTGGAAGAGATGCCTGCCTGAAAGCTTAGAGAGATGCTGCCAGTATCTTCACAGACCGGCAGCAGCTTCTCCAAGGTTGCAGGCAGGAATCTCTCTCAGCCCTATCCTGGAGATGCTGCCAGGGAGGGAACTTGGAACCTTCTGCTCTTCCCAGAGCGTCTCCATCCCCCTGAGGGGAATCTCTTCCAGTGCTCACACTTCTAGTCTCCCATTCAAATGCAACCAGGGCAGACCCTGCTTAGCTAAGGGGACAAGTCATGCTTGCTACCACCAGACCAGCTCTCCTCTCCCCTTTTAAAACCCTTTAGCTCACATCTGCTCTGGAATGGAGGTTGTGCATTCACATATCGAGCAGATTTACCCCAAAGTCCTTGTGAGCTATCGGGAAGCACTTCACACACAATTCGGGTTTTTCATTGCGTGTTAGAGTGTAGCCCGATTTATATCCAGGGTTTAAAAAATCTACCTTTTGTGACGGTTCTTTGGGACAACTCCAAGTTCGCAGTAATGCCTGCTCTCTGAGAAAGCTCCTGGCTCTTTGGATCCCAACTCTAATGAGTATACTGTGTGCACAGCTCTCCAAAGAAATGACAATGTTCTCCACTCCTCCAGCCCACTAATGGTTTTCCCACCAGTTCCTCAAGACAGCACCCGGCAATCTGCTTTCTCTTCTTTTTCCCCAGCTGACATTTCATTGATGCGCCATTTTTCTAAACAAGAGACAAAATTGCCATGCCTGCTTCCCTGTCAATAAATTCCATTATTTCACAAGGAACGTGGTAGCAGAGTCCGGAAATGCCAAAGCGATTACACAGACAAACCGGAGGTCTGAGAGCTCTATAAATCCATGGGCGAAGTTTGCTAAAAAGTGAATTGATACCTCTGCTAAGAGGCACCCAATGAGGTTTACGGAGCTTAGCTTGCTGTCCATTGTTTAATTAAGGCCACTGATACTTTTCGCTCAAGCCAAAAGAGTTCTGGCAACCTTGACCTTTTCTTCGCCTGAAGGATGAGGCGCAGGCACTGTGGAATGACAAATGAACCCACCTGGAATGACAAATGAACCCAGCCCAGTACTGGCAGCATGACAGAGTTGACTGAAGATTCCCCAATTCCAGACCCGTGGGCTTCCACTCTCCACACTCTCCAGGGACAATTGAGCAGGGGATGGGGTTGTAACACAGTGGAAGAGCATTGCTTTGCATGCAGAAGGTCCCAGGTTCAGATCCTGGGGGCCTCTCCAAGGCGCTTTTCAGATTACCTGCTCTTCAGCAGTAAAATGCTTTGGCTTAGCAGGATCTTCTTGAAAACGCAAATAGCTTGCCTAATCCTCCTGCCACGGGGAAAATATAGCTATTGTTTTGCGACGCACATGCAACGTTGTAGGACTAAAACACAAGGGTAAAATGGAGGAGAGCTGGTCTTGGGGTAGCAAGCATGACTTGTCCGCTTAGCTAAGCAGGGTCTGCCCTGGTTGCATTTGAATGGGAGACTTGATGTGTGAGAACTGTAAGAGATTCCCCTCAGGGGATGGAGCCGCTCTGAGAAGAGCAGCAGGTTCCAAGTTTCCTCCCTGGCAGCATCTCCAAGATAGGGCTGAGAGAGACTCCTGCCTGCAACCTTGGAGAAGCCGCTGCCAGTCTGGGTAGACAATACTGAGCTAGATGGACCAATGGTCTGACTCAGTAGGAGGCAGCTTCCTAGGTTAGGGGAGGCTGCAGCTCAGCTCCCTGCCTCCCTATGGCATCCCCAATTTCCTGCTCTCTGTCCCTGACAATTCTCTGTCTCCATCTGTCCCCTGTATATGAAGCCGCCTTATACCCAGTCAAGCTATTGTTTCCTCTAGCTCAGGGTGGTTTATACCAGCATTCCGCAACCTTTTAAGTAACAAGTGCCCTGAAACTTCTGAAGAACAGAAGAGCTTCCGTTTTCTTCTGGACCGATAGCAATGTGTGCCATACATGTTGGAAGCAGCGTTGTGTATGGAGAGCAATGAGAGGAGAGATTGTCCCATCTAATGTGGCAAGAGTTGCCATCTTTTACATCAGGGGTGCACAACTCAGGTATGTGCCTGGTATTACTACTACTACCACCACCATCACGAGCAGCACCACTACTACCACTGTGAATATTTATATACCACACTTCAACCAAAGTTTTCAAAGCAGTTTACGTAGGAAAAAATAACTAATAAGTAAATAAAATGGCTCCCTGTCCCCAAAGGGCTCACCATCCAAAAAAAGAAACATAAGGTAGACACCAGCAACCACCACTGGAGGGATGCTGTGTTGGGGTCGGATAGGGCCAGTTGCTCCCCCCAGCTAAAAAATATAAGAGGATCGCCACTTTGAAAGGTGTCTTCTAACATCTCTAGCAGGCAACATCTCTAATTCAGGGACAGACGGTTTCAGCCGAATCCCAGCACAATGCTATCTGGATGCCACCTTGACCCACCTGCAGGGAAGAGTCTCTGCTTTCACAACCCGGCATCTGGCTCCCAGGACAAACGGCGCCGCTCGTTGCAAGACGTTCGTTCTCCCAATAATAAAGATGTTTTGCGTTTTGAAAGGAAGAAAATTGGAATCCTCTAAATTAAGAGAATGCTTGGCCTACAAAACTGGCTTCCTGGTCGTAAGTCATACAACGATAAATTCTGCTTGACTGACAAGAGTATTAACCAACGGCAACGGTGATTGATGGGCAACGGGGGTCCACGGATGCAAAAATAAAGAGGCAAAAGGCTTGTGAGGCTGAGATACGCAAAGTATAAATATGTATCACTTGCTTCTAAAGTGAGTTATGATTACATTTTCCTACTTGTACCTGAAATCTGTAGAGGTTATTCGTCTTATCCCTGTATCATCCGTGACAGTTATAGCCAGGCGGTGCAGACGCCACATATACCCCATCCAGCAGATAAATCAAGAAGCATGAAGGAACCTGTTTTATCAATTTGATCTCGTGAATAAATATCCAAATGTGTGTACAGTCTTGTTGTCAGCTCCTGGACAATTTCCTGTTTCTGGGTCCTCTGCTTTGCATTGTCTTGCTCGGTGCTGCTGCTGTGGTTGGTTTCGCATTTGTTTTGTTGCCGTGGTGTTTGTATCGTTTATTTTATTTTGCTCACCCCCTTGAATGCTTTAAGGGCAGAAGAGCATTCTGTACTCCTCAGATGAACCCATCTTAGTCAGATCATTGGTCCGTCTAGCAATGCCTACACTGACTGGCAGCAGGCCCATCTAGCTCAGCACAGTCTGACTGCTGACTGGCAGCAGCTCTCCATGGTTCCAGACAGGGGTCCTTCCCAGCCCAACCCCTGAAGATGTGAGGGACTGGACCTAGGATCATCTGCACCACTGAGCTGTGGTCACACCCCTGACACTTTGCACAAGCTCTTTCTAAGCATAGGAAGCTGCCATATATTGAGTCAGACCAGAGGTCCATCTAACTCAGAATTGTCTACACAGACTGGCGGCAGCTTCTCAGAGGTTTCAGTCAGGAGTCTCTTCCAGCCCTGCCTGGAGATGCAGCCAGGGATGGAACCTCAGACAGAATCTGCTCTACCACTGACTGATGGCTGCTCTCCAATATTGGAGCATATGTAACGGTGTCTCATAGGAACACAGGAAGTAGGGATGTGCAAACAGGTTCGAATTCAAACCAGTTTGGTTCGAAGGTTCAAACTCGAACCAAACAGGGCATTGAATTGGCAATGCCGGTCTGAGTTCGAACCAAACAGAGCCTGGTTCTATTTGAACTGGTTTGAACTGGTTTGAGCCTCCAACTCCAACCCATGGGTGCCAACTACTACCCAAACCCCAAAGCAATTGGACATTCCTATAATTTTTAATGTTTTTTGAAAATCATACCAATATGTGGAGCACCTAGAGGGACCAAACCCCAACGCAATTGGACGTTCCTGCAATTTTAGATTTATTTAGTTATTTGAAGATTTTTCCAATTATTGTGTTTCTCCCATAGGGAATAATGGAGATTTGAGGCACCCCAAATTGAGTTTGGGGGCACAGCAGGTATGGCCACAACTCCCCCCAGGCAGCATCACGTTGGTGGGGTTAACGGGTTTTTTAATCTATATTTTAAAAGATTATAGCCTATTTCAGTGGAATGAATAGGAGTCCCTCCCCCATTCATATAAGTAGAACAGTGTTTGGCCTGACATACTGACCTTAATTCCTGTGAACATAAGAGTTGACAGCAATTCTGGTCACACAGTGTTCATTGCATTGAAACAGGTTATAATGGGTGCCTACCACCCACCCCGGTTTTGTGCCCCTAGGTGTTTCACATATGGAATAATATGAGCCCCTGGTGGCGCAGTGGTAAAACTGCTGCCCTGTAACCAGAAGGTTACAAGTTCGATCCTGACCAGGGGCTCAAGGTTGACTCAGCCTTCCATCCTTCCGAGGTCGGTAAAATGAGTACCCAGAATGTTGGGGGCAATATGCTAAATCATTGTAAACTGCTTAGAGAGCTCCGGCTATAGAGCGGTATATAAATGTAAGTGCTATAATGGGCCGGTTTGAGTCCCCATTATACCCTATGTAGAACCTTTTGGAACCAGTTTCAACTGGGTTCGGATTCAAACCGAACTGAGGGGGGGGGCTCGAGCAAAACCAAAACCGAACCTACCCACCCTGGTTCAAAGCTGCTTCGAATTCGAACCAAACAGGCCAAGCCAGCTTTGTGCACAGCCCGAATAGGAAGCTGCCATATACTGAGTCAGACCCTAGGTCCATCTAGCTCAGTATTGTCCGCACAGCCTGGCAGCAACTTCTCCAAGGTTGCAGGCAGGAATCTCTCTCAGACCGATCTCGGAGATGCTGCCAGAGAGGAAACTTGGGACCTTCTGCTCTTCCCAGAGCAGCTCCATCCCCTGAGGGGAAGATCTTCCAGTGCTCACACATCAAGTCTCCCGTTCATATGCAACCAGGGTGGACCCTACTTAGCTAAGGGGACAAGTCATGCTGGCTACCACAAGACCAGCTCTCCTCTCGTACATTGAACAGGATATTTTGCCTTCCTGGCTCACAAAACAAGCAGAGTATGATCTAAGAGCACACAGTACAGCCACCTTGCTGAAGCCAAGCAGATCTTCAGCCCATGCACGCCACCTTTGATGATGGTGTCGTAGCTCAGTGGAAGAGCACCTGCTTTCCACGCAGAAGGTCCCAGGTTCAATGCTTGGCATCTTCCAGTGGAACTGGGAAAGACCTGACACCTGGTTTCCCTGGAGAGGCACCATCACCGCTCCCTATTGTAAGCTGTCGAAATAACCCCCAGATGGCATTTTTCAAACACTAGGAAGCCACTGTGCATCCCTGCAGAGAAGACCAAACTTGGAAACATTGAGAGTCTTGTCGGCAGACTGAAGAAACCCAGATTTATTCTGCCGGTGAATGGAAGCTGCTTGGGAGTTTGCTTTTTAATGACTAAAGGAACTGAGAGCTTGAATCCAAAAACTGCATAAGAACATTTTGTTCATGAAAAATTCAGAGACCGAGTATGTTAACGTCAACAGCCCAGCACAGAAATCGACAAGGTTATTGTGTTTGCAAAATGTGATACTTCCAAGGAAAACAGCGTCTGTCCATCAACCTTAAGATCTATTTCTGGTTTTGAATGAGAAGGGAGCCGAGAGGGAGCACTGTATTAAATAGTTCAGCTAATTTTGTTCATGGTGTGTCTTGGCAAACAAGGAAGGAAGAGCTATATATATTGCATTTTCTAAAATGAGAAATCGGCTAATTTGCCTCTTGCAAAATTTAATGTGTGCTTTTCTTAATGGCTGCCCTCAGCTTTCATAGAGTAGGTTTGGGAGGTAGACGAAGAAGTGGAAATGCTAATCAATCGGGTCCGTGAGGCAGGTGATGGCGTTCCCTGCTGGATGTTGTTTCACATAAATTGGCTGCTCAGAAGAGAGGAGGAATAGATTTTTTGCCCTGAACGCCCCTGTGCCGAAAATGGGCCTTGAAGATGGATCAGCTATTCAGATGGATAGGAGGCCTCCATGTCTCAGGGAGAGACATTGCAGTGTGGTGTTAGCGTTACCAATGTGCGGAGGAATTCTTTTGCATGCTGAACAGGAATGTGAGAAAGGAGGGATTCCACTGGAAAGAGAGAAGAGCTTGTCTTGTGGTAGCAAGTATGAATTGTCTCCTTTGCTAACCAAAGGTTTGCATTTGAATGGGAGACTACGAGTGTGAGCACTGTAAGATATTCCCCTCAGGGGATGGGTCTGCTCTAGGAAGAGCACCTGTCTGCTTGCATGCAGAAGGTCCCAAGTTCCCTCCTTGGCATCCCCAAGATAGGGCTGGGAGAGACTCTGGCCTGCAGCCTTGGAAAAGCCACTGCCTGTCTGTGTAGACAATACTGAGCTAGACGGACCAAGGGCCCGACTCAATGGCTGCATTCGCACATAACACAGAACCACAGTTGAATGGACCTGCTGTTCTGCAGACGTTACATCCTAATTCAGGCAACCCAGGTTACGTGGGGCACTGAAATGGAGGGTTCAGCTCCTCCCGCAACTCCGGTGTGATAGGCTGTGCAGACTGTCTTTCAGTAAAGAAGGAAGCCCAAACAGCCAGCTCCCCGTCCACTTCTATCTGCAGTCTTGCTGACGGCAGAGAGACTGCTCTCTCCAGCATCCTATGTTCTTCCAATGTCACTTTCCTGGTTCCGGGCCATCCTTCCCATACCTGGCTTTCAGAACCTTTTCGTGTCCCTATCCCAGTCAGGCTTCTTTGAATCAAAGTGAGGAGAAGAGCGGGTCTTGTGGTAGCGAGCATGAATGATCCCCTATGCTGAGCAGGGTTCATCTTGGTTTCCACGTGGACGGTTTGCATGTGAGTGCTGGGAGATATTCTCCTTACGGGGTGGGACCATAGCTCAGTGGAACAGCATTTTTGTGCTTGCATACGGAGGGTTCCCTGGCAGCATCTCCAGGTAGGGCTGGGAGAGAGACTTCTGCCTGAAATTGTAGGAGTTGTTGCTGCCATTCTGCACAGACAATACTGAGCTAGATGGACCAAGGGTCTGGCTTGGTATAAAGCAGCTTCCTCTGTTCCAAACATAGACATTTGCCTTTGGATTTCTGCTTGCTACAGTCCTGCTGCTAACTAGCTGGTGCTCTACCATGGGAGATGTTCCCATCAGCTAGCTCTGAACCAGACCCAGCTCCAATGAGCTCAGTATCCTCTCCAATGACTGAGAGCAGCTCTCCAAGGTTCCAAACAAAGGTCTCTCCTAGCTCTCCCTGGATATGTAGCCAGGGATTGAACCTGGTACCTTCTGCAAGCAACTCAGATGTTCTTTAGATGCAATTAATTAGGTCCTTCTTCACAATGGCTCTCAGGGATGTGTTTGTCACGCCCAGAAGCTCAGCCAAAGGAGCACTGCCTACCTCTCTCCACACCATAACACACTGCTGCCTCCAACTGAGTCAGACCATTGGTCCCTCTAGCTCAGTGATGTCTGCACTGACTGCAGCAACTCTCCAAAGTTTCAGGCAGGAGTCTTTCTCTATCCTGCCTGTAGATGGTGCCAGACCTTGAACCCGGGATTCCCATGTGCAGATGCTCTACCACTGAGCTAAGGTCCCATCGACAATCAAATACAAATATCTAGTGTACTGCTACTTGCTTCTTTCCTAGCCTATCACCAAAGCAAACAGAACATAGGAAGCAGACATCTACAGAGTCACTCTTGATCTCAGAGGAGAGCTGGTCTGGTGGTAGCAAGCATGACTTGTCCCCTTAGCTAAGCAGGGTCTGCCCTCATTTGCATTTGAATGGGAGACTACATGTGTGAGCACTGTAAGAGATTCCCCTCAGGGGATGGAGCCGCTCTGGGAAGAGTAGAAGTTTCTCAAGTTCCCTCCCTGGCAGCATCTCCAAGATCGGGCCGAGAGAGACTCCTGCCTCCAACCTTGGAGAAGCCGCTGCCAGTCTGTGAAGACAATACTGAGCTAGATGGACCAAGGGTCTGACTCAGTATATGGCAGCTTCCTATGTTTCTATGATCCATCTAGCTCAGTGCTGTTAGCACAGACTGCAGCGGCTCTCCAGGGTTTCAGGAAGGGGTCTCTCCCAGCCCTACCTGGAGATGCTGCCAGAAATTGAACCGGGGACCTCCTGCATGCGAATCAGGTGCTTCACCACTGAGTGAGACCCCAGTTAAAAGACCAAGAAGTGTTTGGGAATGGAAACAAACCATCTGTGCAGATAACTGAGTTCATCAAGTTTCCTTTAAAATCCTTAGGTATGAATGTATAAATATTTCAGGCATACGCTTTTCCTCGGGGATGTTTGCTTAAACAAGGCAATGTTTACACTGGCATTGCCAGCAATAATTTTAAAAAAAGGTTATCTTGTAGTCGTCTCGAGACATGTCAGTACTTTTGCATTTTCTCCTCTTCTTTCTCTCTCCAGCAGGTAAACAGAGCACACACGCCAAGATGGCTGCTGGAAACAACTACAAGGTAATTTGGGAGAAGTACATCGACTATTTTTAGCAAAACCCGTATGAATCTTCATGATGGATGAGCGCTCCCTTTCCCCGCTCCAATCAGGCATGAGGCTCTTTCCCAAATACTGCAAGTCGCTCAACTTGGTTAAGTCCCCATTACCCCCACAGCTTGGATTCAGACCGCCACCCCCACAGCTGCTATGTTGTGAAAAGAAAAGTATGATTTTATTTTTATTTAGAAGATATATAGCCCAGCTTTCGATCAAATGATCCTCAGGGTAGCTTGCGAAATCTTGCTGCTGTGCAATTGCAATCATTTATTTGGAAACACAAACAATCCAGCAGCCTCCAGTTCAGGGTTGCACAATTTTGGCCCTTTAGAGGCTGCTGGGCTACAAATCCCATCATTCCCTGACTATTGGCCACTGTGGCTGGGGATGATGGGAGTTGTAGTCCAGCAACAGCTGCTGGCCAAATTTGTGCAGCCCTGCCCTAGCTGGTCTTGTGGTAGCAAGCATGCATTGTCCCCCTTTGCTGAGCAGGGTCCACCCTGGTTGCATCTGAATGGGAGACTAGAAGTGTGAGCACTGGAAGAGATTCCCCTCAGGGGATGGAGCCGCTCTGCGAAGAACTGAAGGTTCCCAGTTCCCTCCCTGGCAGCATCTCCAAGAAGATAGTGCTGGGAGAGAGACTCCTGCCTGCAACCTTGGAGAAGCTGCTGCCAGTCTGTGAAGACAATACTGAGCTAGATGGACCAAGGTTCTGACTCAGTATGGCAGCTTCCTATGTAGCTTCTCTTCAGGTCTGCTGTCCCTGGGCAGCTGGAGCAGAGGAACGTGAGTTCTGGGTGCGGGGCATGGAGTGGGAGGGACATTCCCTGTAGCTGTTCTTCTCTGGCCAAATTCTGGGGCCAGGCCAGCCTTCCCCTTGCACAAATGTTTATTTATTTTGTTATTTATTTATTTATTACAACAAGTTTAAAGAGACACAAAAGCACACACTATTTAAAACACAGGGCTCAGAACAATATAAAAACAAAACAATTCAAAACCATTTAAAACCAATTAAAATACTTAAAAAAAAACAATTTTAGAAACCTTGGAAAGCCAGGCCAAACAAGCAAGTTCTTAGGGCTCTCTTAAAGGCCCACAGTGAGCCTAAACTGCAGATATCTGCTGGGAGTGCATTCCATATCCATAGGCCAGGAGCAGCTAGAGAAAAGGCCCAGTTCCGAGTCGCCACCAGACATACTGTTGGTAACTGGAGACGCACCTCTCCAGATGACCTCAATGAACGGTGGGGAACTTACAGAAGTAGGCGCTCTCTAAGGTTCTTCTTGGGATGCAACATCCCAGGCCCTCTTAATCATAGGAACATAGGAAGTTGCCTTCTACCAAGTCAGGCAATCTAACTCAGGACTGTCTACCCAGACTGGCAGCGGCTTCTCCAAGGTTGCAGGCAGGAGTCTCTCTCAGCCCTATCTTGGAGATGCCGCCTGGGAGGGAACTTCGAACCTAGATGCTCTTCCCAGAGCAGCTCCATCCCCTAAGGGGAATCTCTTCCAGTGCTCACACTTCTAGTCTCCCATTCAGATGCAACCAGGGTGGACCCTGCTTAGCTAAGGGGACAAGTCATGCTTGCTACCACAAGACCAGCTCAGGTGCTCTTCCTAGAGTGGCCCCATCCCCTGTGGGGAATATCTTTCCGTGCTCACCCATGGAGACTCCCAACCAAATTCAAACCAGGGTGGACCCTGCTTAGCCAAGGGGACCATTCACACTTGCCACCACAAAACCAGCTCCTCCTCTGGCCCACACAGCAGAAAGGTCTTAAAAACCCACCAGCAAACTCTTAGTCAGCCCAAAGGAGCTCCTAAAGAACTAGGTCTCTTCACCATGCAGTAGAAGTGATGCAATGTGGGCACCCGGAGGTCCCCTCTTGGGAGGGTGGTCCACAACAAGGGTGCCACAACCAAAGAGCTCCTGCCTCTCACCAACAAGGGGAGACAGTGGTGCTGCTGATTCAAGTATGTGGAGGGAGAAAACGATAGAAGAGTATGGGCAAAAGTGAGCTTTAGGTTTGCTGCTAGGCTGAATCTCTTCCCATTTGGGTAGCAGCGGAGGAGGCCATGGGCGTAGAAACGCAACACGCTGTGAAAGCCCCGAGGCCTGCTTGACAAAATGAGAAATCAAAATATTATTACTTACAGCTGGGCCAATAATTTGTAAGGAACCATGTATTCAATCAATCTGCTCACACTTTCGGTTCACAAACTGCCCACAAGCAGATGGTGATGTTTTAAAAACTGCATGGCATTCATTAGTAATAATATAGATCTCCGCAAAGATTGAATCATTTTGGTGACTAATCCTTGGCTTGCATTTTTCGTGGATGAGTGCTGGTTTGGATACCTCGTGGATGTCAGGGGGCTGTGACAGCTTGCATGTCACGGGATGGTTCTGCCTTGCTTCGTTATTCTTCACCACATGGTCTGCTGCCCCTTCATAAAGCCTACACAATCCAGTAGTGAGCCTAAATGCCACCTACTTCACAGGCAGCAAAATGTGGCACCTTTCGGGGGAGAAAAAGGGGGGGTGAGGCGAAAAGAGGACAAAACATGGGCGGCTTAATTCTCTGGCTGCTTGGTCTCCACTCTGTTTACTTTCAGCTAAGTCCCTCTGCAAAATAAACGTTGTCATCCCACAGGCTTGCTGCTGGCACCAAGGTCACTCTTCTGGTGGCCACCATTTTTGTTTCCCATAAGTCCCCTGGGAACCTCACTATGGCTTCATGTCGTGTGGATCCCAGAAATCCACCCAGAAAGACACTACATGACGTGGGTGTTTCCTGAGGACTTCTGGGGAACAAAAATGGTGGCTTGCTAGGCACCCAACTGAGCATGGCCACCACTGCAGAATTGTCAGCAGCAATAACACTCAGGCTTTTTCACTCAGGCTTTTAAAAATCTTTTTTTTTAAAGTTTTTTAAATGTATTGTATTCTATTTTGTATTTTCTATTGGGATTTATCTTGTTTTATGTGTTTTTAATTGGTGGTCATTCACTGTTGTGTTTTTGTGAGCTGCTGAGAGAACAATACGTTATGGAATACAGGAACATAGGAAGCCGCCATATACGGAGTCAGACCATTGGTCCATCTAGCTAAGTATTGCCTACACAGACTGGCAGCAGCTTCTCCAAAGTTGCAGGCAGGAGTCTCTCCTAGCCCTATCTTGGAGATGCTGCCAGGGAGGGAACCTGGAACCTTTTGCATGCAAGCAGGCAGGTGCTCTTCCCAGAGCAGCCCCATCCCCGAAGGGGAATACTTTAGAGTGCCCACACATGTAGTCTCCCATTCAATTGCAAACCAGGGCAGACTCTGCTTAGCAAAGGGGACAATTCATGCTCGCTACCACAAGGCAGGTATGGGGCAGCTAACAAATAAAGTCCATTTGTTGCTGTTGCTGTTGTTGTTAGGATAGGTTAGGTGGGTAATGACTGAGCCAAAGTGAGTGTAAAGACCTACCCAGATCTTGAGGAGGAGAATGAGCACTTCCTAGCTGAGACCCCAGGCCCCCGCAAAAGCCCCCTAGATCCAACAGCCCCTGAATAGCAAGAGTTTGTTGTCTCTCCTATGGACACACACTCAGAGCAGCCCTGGGGACCATCCTGGGGACCTAGTACCTTAAAGTAGGATGTTGGGGGATTATCATAGCACCAGTAAATCAAAGGAGAGGAGAGGTGGTTTTGTGATAGCAAGCATGACTTGTCTCCTTAGCTAAACAGGGTCTGCCCTGGTTGCATATGAATGGGAGACTTGATGTGTGAGTGTGAGCCCTGTCAGATATTCCCCTTAGAATATCTGACAGAATATCGGACAGAATGGGGTAGAATATCTTAGAATATCTGACAGAATGGGGCTGCTCTGGGAAGAGCAGAAGAAGGTTCCAAGTTCCCTCCCTGGCAACATCTCCAAGATAGGGCTGAGAGAGATTCCTGCCCGCAACCTTGGAGAAGCCGCTGCCAGTCTGTGAAGACAATGCTGAGCTAGATAGACCAAGGGTCTGACTCAGTATATGGCAGCTTCCTAAGTTACTATAGGGGGGAAAGAGATGGAAATAAACCCCCAAGATTCTATGGAACTAACTGCAAGTTTTATTTCTTCATCTGAAAAGCCATTTGTCTCAGAATCTTGCCTTACCTATTTTGAGTTAAGAGCTCTTCCTCTTAGCAAAACTAAAGTCTGCAGAACTGCAAAAAATTAATAATCTTTGAAATAAGAGTTGTTGCTAAACTAGAATAACTTTTCCGTATCCATCACTGTACATTTGACATCCAAGGCTGCAAAAGTTAGTTAAACAAATCAGTGGTATCACTTGCAATTAATCATCAGGAACGAGTCTTAACAACTGTGGCTAACCTCCAATTCAAAGTAATTGTAGGATCATATAATCAAATTATTTCCAAGGGATAAACTTAGAAGCAACTTAGAACCAATTCATGATAAATGTGATAAATTATAAATTGTTCGGTGATTCTTGAGTCAGACTGATTCATCATCACAAACACCAAAATTATCTACCAAACATCAAAAGCCAGAAACTAGGAATTGCATACCGTATTTTACGGACTATAAGACGCTACGGACTATAAGACGCACCTTAATTTTAATCCGGTTTTTCAGAGTTTTAACATATTAAACTGTTAAAACATATAAGACGCACCTGAATTTTGGCGGATATTTTTTGAGGAAAAAAGTGAGTCTTATAGTCCATAAAATACGGTATCCATCAGAATGTTTTTCTCACAGTGGCTGGCTCAGCTGGTTGGCTGGTAACCCTTTCCAGAACCTGTATCCCCCATCCGTATTGGTCGCCATTTCTTAAGAAGGATATTGTAGAACTGGAGAAGGTGCAGAAGAGGGCAGCCAAGATGATCAGGGGCCTGGAGCACCTTCCTGATGAGGGAAGGCTACAGCATCTGGGGCTCTTTACCTTGGAAAAGAGGAGACTATGGGAGACATGATAGAGGTGTATAAAAGTATGCATGAAGTGGAGAGGGTGGACAGAGATAATTTTTTCTCCCTCTCTCACAGCACTAGAACCAGGGGTCAACCATGAAATTGAAGGTCAGGAAATTTAGGACTGACAAAAGGGAGTACTTTTCACACATAATTAATCTATGGAATTTTTTGCCATGGGATGTGGCGATGGCCACCAGCTTGGATGGCTTTAAAAGGGGCTTAGACAAATCCATGGAGGAAGGTCTATGAATGGCTACTAGTCTGGTGGCTACAGGCCACCTCCAGCCTCTCAAGATGCCTCTCAATACCATCTCCAGCAAGATGCCTCTCAATACCAGTTACAGGGGAGCAACAGCAGGAGAGAGGGCATGCACATACCTCTTGCCTGTGGGCTCCAGAGGCATCTGGTGGGTAGCAGGATGCTGGGTAACAGGGGTAACACTGTGGGTAACAGGATGCTGGACTACAGATAGGCCTTGGGCCTGATCCAGCAGGGCTGCTCTTATGTTCTTATCCAAAGAAAAGCATGTGTTTCTGAGTATTTTCTTTGATTTTCATGGACCTACAAAGCCGCCTTATACTGAGTCAGACCGCTGGTCCATCTAGCTCAATATTGCCAGCACCAGGCCTGCATAACTCCAGCCCAACAGGTGTTATTGGACTAGAACTCCCATCATCCCCTGCCACAGTGGCTAATAGTCAGGGATATTCGGAAAGCTGCAGTTCTGCAGGCCTGGTCTACACTGAGCAGCAGCCAGCTTTCTGAGGTTTCAGGAAGAGTCCTTCTCAACCTTAGGAACATAGGAAGCTGCCATATACTGAGTCAGACCATTGGTCTATCTAGCTCAGGATTGTCTTCACAGACTAGCAGTGGCTTCTCCAAGGTTGCAGGCAGGAGTCTCTCTCAGTCCCATCTTGGAGAAGCCAGGGAGGGAACTTGAAACCTTCTGCTCTTCCCAGAGCGGCTTCATCCCCTGAGGGGAATATCTTGCAGTGCTCACACATCAAGTCTCCCATTCATATGCAACCAGGGCAGACCCTGCTTAGCTATGGGGAGAAGTCATGCTTGCTACCACAAGACCAGCTCTCCTCTCCGCCAACCTTACACAGGCTGGCAGCAGCTCTCCAAGGGTTCAGGAATCTTTCCCAGCCATCCCTGGAGATGCCGTACCTGGAACCTTCTCCATGCAAAGCAGGTACTCTTCCACTGAGCTATAATCCTTCCCCATAATGGGGCTGTGGGGAATCTCTGGGAAGGATTACTGACTTAATTCCATAGGAAGCTGCCTTCTACTGAGTCAGACCCTTGGTCCATCTAGCTCAGTTTTGTCTACACTGATTGGCAGCAGCTCCTCAAGGTTCCAGGCAGGCTTCTCTCCCAGCCCTACCTGCAGATGCTACCAGGTATGCTTTGTGGACAGACCGTTGCCAGATTTGGCTTCTTTTCAGCCAGATTTTGGATTACGACCCATTTGACCCGTGAGTATACCCCTTAGGTTCTGGCAACGCCCCCAGTTTTTATGATCCCACCTAAAATGATATTTCATTTCCCCCATTTTCACTCCAATTTTCAATAACTTGGGACCTCCTATATGCAAATCAACTGTTCTTCCACTGAGATATGGTCCTTCTGCTTCGGTTCTGGTTGCAACCATTCAAACAAGGATGCTCCCTTTCTCAAATGCTCACAACATCTCCATGTTCCTTCAGTCCCCCGTCTCAACCTCCCGCATTCAAATATGTATTTCTCAAGGACTCTGGCCTACCTTCCCTTGCCAAGCCCATAAACGGGAACAGCTAAGCTGTTCCTAGGTATGCTTTCTGGACAGACCATGTTAATACCCCCAGTTTTTATGATCCCACCTAAAATGATATTTCATTTTCCCCGTTTTTACTACACGTTTTCAATAACTGGAACTTGTTTAAAGCCTTGGCGCTCCAGGAAAACCCATTACATCCTGGCTTTTAAATTTGCCAGTTCCCATTTATTGGTATTAATAATACATGGACTACACTGGTCTTTTCATTTTATTTTTGTCCTCAGAAGTGGGAGGAGAACACGGATTGCATCTTGCGCTCTCTCTTATTTTAATGTAACTGTCAACATCACTCTTATATAAAGACTAACATGGCTCTAATTGCCAGCAAGGTTCATTTATTATACGAGGAAGGGGGCGGAGAATCAACAAACTTTTCTCAATTACAGACAAGCTAAGAATATCTGGGGGGGGAAGCTTTTTTTTTAATAATAAAGAAAATGCCCAAATTAGTTTTCCATTTAAACATATTGCTGTCTCTAATTAATAAACATCATTAAAAGAAGAGAACTTTGGGTAAAGGCTAAAGCAATTATTTGCCTAAGTGGAAATGCAGTCATTTCTTACTGCGTGGTATTCTGACTAATTGCAAGCAACTTTGAAAACACACACAAATCTTCACAATTTAATTATATACAAATTCAACTTGAAAGAAACTGGGGTGGGGCCGGAATTCAGGTCCTGAAAACAGGAAGTCAGCTTTGTTGGGGGACGGCAGAATTCTACGCGAGGTTTCATGGGTGCCGGTTCATTTCTTGATGTTCGCAAGCAATTTTCACCTGACCATAAAAATTAGCAGAAATAAGCGTGCATGGAATTGCGATTGGTTGTTGAAAATCTTAGCATCCTGCTTTTCAGCAAATATGTTTTCAAAGCAATTACAGAGCAAAAAGAGATGAGAGAATCATGTTTGTCCCAAGAGGGTTCACAGATCTCTTTCTCGCTGCATTCACACATAACGCAGAATCACATTTGAATAGGCCTGCGGTTCCACGGACGTTACGCCTGAATGCGGGGGACCAGAGTCAGGCACGGCGACAAAACCAAGGGTTCAGAATTGAAACTCCAAGCTGAACCCTTAGGTTGTAGTGGGTTTCATTGCCACAACCCAAGGTTCCATGCAGTCGGCAGTACATCCGACTTTGGAGCCACAGAGTTCTGGCCCTGGGTCTGGAGTCAAGGGAGGAAGCTGCTCCCTCAACTCCAGCATGATTGGCTGTGCAGGGTGTCCTTCATTCTAGAAGGAAGCCCTGCCTTTCTGCAGTCTCGCTGGCTGCAGATCGACAGCTCTCCTGAATGTCCAAATTCAGACAGGAAAGGGGGGAACATGGGACCATGGGTTCATTGGACCCTTGGTTCTGTGTTACATGTGAATGTGGCCGCTCTCTCGCTCTCTCTGGGAGAGACAGTAGCCTGATTCAGACAATATGCTGTACGAGTGTACAGATGTCTGTACACTCTCACCTGTGTTTGTGTGAATGGCTCTACCTCCTGCTCATCTGGGTACAGGCCCTTCAAATGTATGGCACAGACTGGAAGTATACTTCTGTACCTGCGTTCAGCATAACATGTGAATGACTGCGGCCATGTGCAGATCTGCATCTGTGGACACTGTACACATGTTGTACACGTGATGGACGTAACATGTGAATGAGCCTACTGTGTCGTGCTGAACTGAACCATTGAGAGACACAACTTTGGGGATAGTTGCTCTTTCGCTGCTAAATACAAAGCAGCCGCCACTCTTAAACAAAATTGATTCCCAAACTGTGTGGCACACGAGGGTCTGGAGATGGTTCCCTGCTCCAAAGGCGCCCACAATCTAAAAAGAAGCTCAAGAGGGGAGATTCCAGCAAAAGCCACTGGGAGGGAGGCTGTGCTGGGCTGAATAGGGTCAGTTGCTCCCCCACTGCAAAATTTAAGAGCCACTAAACGGGTGACTGCTCAACAGAGTGGCACAAGAGTCTGGTGGTGGTCCCTCTCCCAGTCTAAATAGAGACACCAGCAACGGCCCCTGTGAGGGATGCTATGCTGAGCAGAATAGGGACAGTTGCTCTCCCCCTGCTAAAGACAAGAGACCCCAGTCTACAGTGTGATGAGATGGGGAAAGAATGCTATTCATTTATTACATTCTTATAGCACCCAATCCAGTAGGCAGTTAGGGAGGAGAGCTGGTCTTGTGGTAGCAAGCATGAATTGTCCCCTTTGCTAAACGGGGCCTGCCCTGGTTTGCATTTGAATGGGAGACTGCATGTATAAGCGCTGGAAGATCTTCCCTTTATGGGGAAGAGCAGCTGCTCCTGGCATCTCCAAGATAAGGCTGGGAGAGACTCCTGCCTGCAACCTTGGAGAAGCCGCTGCCAGTCTGTGAAGACAAACTAGATGGACCAATGGTCTGACTCTGTATATAGCAGCTTCCTATGTTCCAGTTTGCAAACAATAAGAGCAATACAAATGAAACAATCAAATAACAAAAGAAATCAGAATGATTCAAAAACAGCTCCAGATTCGCCCACACTGCTGTAAATTCTGGTAGGACTTCAGCCTTTTGCAGGCAGGCACAAGACTGAGCTGTTCAAATTGACTCCCAGGCGCCCAGCTCCCTACACCGCTAATCAAAATACATTTGTGCATGAAGTAAGGAGAGAGACAGACGGAGAAAGAGATGGAATTTTGTCTGGCTCCCCCCCCCCCCGCCCCTCCTCGTGCGGTACAGAAGTGCAACCTCGGCATTATTCTTTTGGAGCTCGGGCTCTCTCTAAGCAATTACTTCGAAGCACATTAGCGTCCATGCACTAAATGCTAAAGTGTTTATTCAGTGCATTGCAGGATCAGGTTATTGCTGAGTCTGTCCATCACGCCAAGAAAATTATTGCTGTAAGTGCTTGAAGAGTGGGGTCATTGCAGCTGGAGATTCATAACCAAAGAGGGGGACCGTTTTGCTGCCTGGCTTTGGCGAGGTCAGGCCTTGGCTTGTTTTCCAAACAAAGGGGGACTTAAAGCCAGAAAGCAGCATTGTGCACGTTTGTGTGTCTGTGTGAGAATGCATGCATGTGCATGCGTATAAATGCTCAGCCACACCAGTGATGCTGCCTATTTACCTGGCAAGCTACTGCGAGTACCTAACCTAGTTGGGGGGGGTCAGTAACAAAGGAACATAGGAAGCTGGCTACTACCAAGTCAGGCCCATGGTCCATCTAGCTCCGTATTGTCTACATCAAACAGCTAGAGGCTCAACTTTGACCCTCCAACTGTTTTGGACTACAGCTCCCATAATCCCCAGCCACAGTGGCCAGTAGCCAGGGATTATGGGGATTGTGGGCCAACATCTGCAGGGGAGCAGAAGTTGAACCGCCCTCGTCTACACAGACTGGCAGCGGCTTCTGCAAGGTTGCAGGCAGGAGTCTCTCTCAGCCCCATCTTGGAGATGTTGCCAGGGAGGGAACTTGGGACCTTCTCTTCCCAGAGTGGCCCCATTCCCTCAGGGGAATATTGTTGTTGTTGTTTAAATGGTTTCAGTCTCAACTTGATTGTAAATTTTGTCAAGCACTTTGGAAATATATATATACTGACAAGTTGAAGCATAAATGCATATAGAGAAAATGCCCATGTTATCCCTTACATTATCCCTTGCCAACTGGGCAAAAACGCACTTTTTAAAGTGGTGGCTCTGTTATGTTTAGCAACGGGAGAGCAACTATCCCTCTTCAGCTCAGCATGGAGTCTCTCTGGGGGCTGTTGTTGGTGTCTCTTTGATTGTGAGCTCCTTGTGGCCAGGGAACCAGCTTATGGCCCTTCGTGGCCCACAATTTGGCAATCAGCCCTGCTAACAGAGCAAAGAGCCACCTCTGAAGCAGCGATTATCTTCTGCTTAGCAGGGGGAGAGCAACTGTCCCCTCTTCCGCCCAGCATAGAGTGTGTCTGCCTTGGGTCTCTTTTTAGATTACGAATGCATTTGGGACAGAAACCCATATTTTCATTTCTTCTGCCACTGTGTCAGTTGCTTTGGAAAACTTGGTTGAAAAGCAGTGTATAAATATTCATCTGTTGCCAGCAAGATGGTAGGGCACACACACACACACACACACACACAGACACACATATATATTAGCATACCTACTTTTTAACCCAAAGAGCAAAGGAGATTCTTTGTCTTTAAGCTGGTTTAAGACAGGCCATTGTGGAGCAAATTAAGGCTATGAGGAGGGAGAAAAACATTCAGACCTGTTTAATAGGGCCTGCGTGGCGCAAGAAGCAGTTATCTTTGATTTGAGAGCTGGGGTGTTAGAAGCAGGTTGTGTTATTTCCCATCTGTGAATTTTTGGTTTTACTAGATAACATTTTATGTCCATGGCCACAGGCCACCACAAACCTACAATGCAAGCATATGAAAACAAGACTTCCATCATTTCCATACCATGCATGGATGGAAGGTATTGTTTACTACCTCATTAGGAGAAAAATGTATCCATCACGAGATCCACAATCAGCTGTTTGTGTAGCAAGGAAATGTGCTTGTGTAGCAAGGCGTGGGGGAAAGAGAGAGAGAGTTACTGTGCAGAAAACTATCATGAGATGTGCTATGCAACTTGACAGTTTGGTGCATCTTTATTTAAAAATAATAATAAAACTGGGAGTGTGTTTTTTTCTGCTTGAATTGAGTGGATATTGGGCTAGTGAAGCAGTGGAGAAATACACTTTTTCCATTCCAGCTGCTCAAGCAGTATGTTGTTTGGGATTAAAAGGTCATTTATTGCAGCCTTGAAGGATAAGGACTCAGCTAGATAGGAACTGCACAATCTGTTTATTCAGTAAATGTTTGAATACGAATCAGAGCTTCCTTCTCAAGTGCTGGGATAAGTGCTTGGTTTTTGTTTTGTTTTTAACTTTTATTTTCCTAGATATTTTCAGAAGTGTGATTATTCCCACATCCCTGCCATCTGCTTCACACATGAGACAGAGACCCAACGCAGACATACATACCTTGAGGGCTGAGCAAAATAAAAATCAGCCATTGCCTTCTGAGGAAGGGAAGTATAGTTTTCAAAAGTGCGTTGAGCCTGGGTGCAACCGGTTAGACCTGTTATCAGAAGAAACTGGCTGTGCTGAGTGCTGATTGGCTAGTTCCAGTGATAATCAGGCTGGTCACATAAGGAGTTTCTTTTTTAAGTATTAAAAAAGCAGATGCGCTTCCTTTAAGGTAGCTAATATAAATAGGTACTAGTCTTGATGGCTATAGCCTACTTCAAGGTTCAGAAGCAGGTTCCCTCTGAAGACCGGTTGCAAGGGAGCAACAGCGGGAGAGAGGGCATGCCTTCATCTCCTGCCTGTGGGTTTCTCAGGGGCATCTGGTGGGCCACTTACTGGGTGCTGGATTAGAGAGACCTTGGGACTGATCCAGCAGGGCTGCTCATGTGTTCTAAATGTGCCAGACAACTGCTGGTGGCAGGGTGGGTGGGAAGGGAGGGTCAAAAGGCAGCAAAAACAAGAGTGAAGTAAGGTCACCACTCCTATTGACTGATGCTGTTCCTGGAGGTGTTCTCCCTGCCCACTATTTTCCGCCATATTGTGTCATTCAGATCTTCAGAGTTGCTTTTCAAGAGTCACCTGGGGATTGATGCCAATGCCGGGAGACTCCAAGCCAAGCTGGGAGGGTTGCCAACCCCTCGTTCTCCTTAACCCTGAATCAACTGTTCTCCTTAGGGCTGCCAATTCTGGCTGCAGCTCTCCTGGAGATTTTTCTGCTCTCTGTGTGTGTGTGTGTGTGTGTGTGTGTGAGAGAGAGAGAGAGAGAGAGAGAGAGAGAGAGAGAGAGAGAGAGAGAGAGAGAGCGAGAGAGAGAGAGAGAGAGAGAGAGAGAGTTTAAGTCACTCCCATATTCAAGATTGCTTCTGAGAGCCACCTGGAGAACAATACCAAATCCTAGAGACCCCGGGGAGAGTTAGCAGCCATAGAAGTGAGGGTGGTGGAACCAGGTGGGGATTCACATGACATTTTTAATACCAAAAAAGCATTCTACACCCCTCCCCAAAAAAAACCCTCCGTCAAGGAAAGTAGCACATCCAAGATAAGGATTTGAGCCCAGCTTTGTGGAGTACCGCAGTCAGAGGCCACATTTGCACATAACACAGAACCACAGTTGAATGGGCCAGCGGTTCCACGAATGTTACGTGCGAATGCGTGCAATTCGGGTTTGGTGTGGTGAGGGGGGGGGGAAGGTTCAGATTTGGAATGTCAGTCTGAACCCTTGGCTTATAGTGGGTTTTTTCGCCACAACCCCAGGTTCCATGCAGCCCGCGGTACGTCTGAGAATGTGGATCCACAGGCTTCTTCCCCCCAGAACAGAAGTTGAGGGTTTTGGCTGTGTGAGCAGTCCTTCAGTCAAGAAGGAAGCCTGCATAGCCGGGCCCCTCTCCTCCCTGTAGTCTCACTGACTGCAGAGAGGGAGCTCTCCAGTACGGATACTATGCATATTTATATACCACTTCTCAACAACATTTCCCAAAGCGGTTAACATAGATATAAATATGATGACTCCCTGTCCCCCAAAGGGCTCACAACCTAAAAAAGAAACAGAAGATAGACACCAGCGACAGCCACTGGAGGGATGCTGTGCTGGGGATGGAGAGGGCCAGTTGTTCTCCCCCAGCAAAATAAAGAGAATCTCCACTTTTAAAAGGTGCCTCTTTGCTCAGTTAGCAGGGGATGTCCAAATTCAGACTGGAAAGTGGGAACACAGAGCCTTTGTTCTATTGGACCTGGGGTTACGTGCGAACACGGCCATCGAGGTTCAAACCCGCGCTCAATGCTGATGTTACTGAGTAATCTTGGTCAGTCACTTTCAGACTAACCTGTCTCAGAGAGTTGCTGTGAAGATGAAACTGCAGAGGGAGGAAAGAATGCATCTAATGGGCACTTTTGGCAATCGGATACTTCCCATTTCTCAAAGTGGCCATCTGACTGTATCGGTGGGTCATAAGTGAAACTACTGCTTGCCCTCCTCGATAGCTAACTGCTATTCAGAGGCATACAGGTGAAACTCGGAAAATTAGAATATCGTGCAAAAGTCCATTAATTTCAGTAATGCAAATTAAAAGGTGAAACTGATATATGAGACAGACGCATTACATGCAAAGCGAGATAAGTCAAGCCTTAATTTGTTATAATTGTGATGATCATGGCGTACAGCTCATGAAAACCCCAAATCCACAATCCCAGAAAATTAGAATATTACATGGAACCAAGAAGACAAGGATTGAAGAATAGAACAATATCGGACCTCTGAAAAGTATACAGTGTACTGTGCTTGACTGGCCAGCAAACCCGCCTGACCTGACCCCATAGAGAATCTATGGGGCATTGCCAAGAGAAGGATGAGAGACATGAGACCAAACAATGCAGAATTGCTGAAGGCCGCTAATGAAGCATCCTGGTCTTCCATAATACCTCATCAGTGCCACAGGCTGATAGCATCCATGCCACGCCGCATTGAGGCAGTAATTGCTGCAAAAGGGGCCCAAACCAAGTACTGAATATATATGCATGCTTATACTTTTCAGAGGTCCAATATTGTTCTATTCTTCAATCCTTGTCTTCTTGGTTCCATGTAATATTCTAATTTTCTGGGATTGTGGATTTGGGGTTTTCATGAGCTGTACGCCATGATCATCACAATTATAACAAATTAAGGCTTGACTTATCTCGCTTTGCATGTAATGCGTCTGTCTCATATATCAGTTTCACCTTTTAATTTGCATTACTGAAATTAATGGACTTTTGCACGATATTCTAATTTTCCGAGTTTCACCTGTACTGCTGTTGAACATGGACATCTCATCTATTGGACTAATCAACCAACAATTCATGCCCTCCTTACGCCAATGCCTGTTACGATGACCATAAATTAACTAAGCATTGTGTGATGGAGTAAGGTAGAGTGTGGAGTTCTTTCTTATAAATCTTCACTCCATTTTAAGGTTACAGAGGAGGGAAAAAGCTCTCCATCTCAGCTAATCAGTGGAAGAGCTTTGCTAAAGAACTACAGGGTAGCAGGCTTCTGTAATTGAAACTCTAGGCTCGTTTTGTCTTCAAAAAGAAAAGTCTCCAGGTGACTCTCAGAAGCAATCTTGAAGATGGGAGTGACTTAAACTCCACATCCGGACCTCAGATCAAGGGCAAAGGCATAAAACCACAAGCTTTTAAGAGCTGTGAGAGACTTGGGTGTGTGTGTGTGGGGGGGGGCTTCTATTAACCCAGCCCTCTGCAAGATACAGAAATCGACCACTGCATTGCTGACGGAGGGCGGCCCATCCTCTGTTTGGAATGGAAGCCGCCCCCCCCACCCAGTCAAGATGAGATCACCACTGCACAAGGGAGACTGTTTCATTGTTGAATAGCTGTTGTAGTTGGGAAATTCCTCCTAAACCCTAGTATCAACTTGCATCCTTGTTCCAGGTTCCCTCCCTGGCAGCATCTCCAAGATAGGGCTGAGAGAGACTCCTGCCTGCAATCTTGGGAAAGCCGCTGCCAGTCTGGGTAGACAATACTGAGCTAGATGGACCGATGGTCTGACTCAGTATATGGCAGCTTCCTATGTTCCCCCTATGCTGTACTAGCTCACACCCACCTTGGATGCAATGGTAACAGTGAGACCCAAACAAGCCATGTAAACAAAACAGGCTGTGAAGCACGGACATCCTCTCAGCAATTATGGCTGCAAATGTCAGGAAATACAAGTTACAGAACAATCTCAGCCTAGAGGTGGCAGAAAGAGAAAGAATGTGGCAGGGTCCTTGCTGCAGAAAACTCACTCTGCACCAATGTAAACTGCACTCTGTAGCCAGTAATAAATGAGTAATAAACACCCCATTTGTATCGGGAAACAGATATAGGATTTTAATTATGGGAGTTAATTTTCAGAGCAGAAAGTCTGCTTTTGCACAATTAACGGAGGATAACTTTTAATTAACTTTCAAGAACTTTTCCCCCTCCTTTTTAAAAATCCAATTAAAATGCTTTGAGGAACCATTAGCATAAAATAAAAGTTAAGGAGGAAGGAGAGACAAATATGCAACACAATATAAATATACAAGAGATTACCATTGCAGAGTGCGCTCCGGCTATTTTTAAAAAGCCAATTAGAAGAAATGGTGGGAGAGGTTCGAGTTGTCTGGAGAGGATAAACACTGGCTGGGATTCCATCAAAGACAATAGACTTTTGCAGTCAAGTACTATTTATTGATTATTATCAAGTCCAGGCAATTTTTACTGAAGTGTTTTCATACAATATTTGTTTTCTCCCATTTGGTTTTTAAAGCTTTGATTGTTGGGTAGCTCAGGGATAGATAGAACACCTGCGCTGTATGAGGAGGGCTAAGGTTCAATCCCTGTTATCTGCAGGTAATCCTCGTAAGGTCAGCCTGAAACAGATTTGAGATCTTGGAGAGCTGCTGCCAGTCAAAGTAAACAATGCTGAGTTAGACGGACTGAGGGTCTGACTCAGTATACAGCAGCTTCTCCTGCTTTGAGCACAGGGCTGTGGTTCTGTGGTAGAGCACACGCTTTGCATCAGAAGGTCCCAGGTTCGGTCTCTGGCAATCTCTGGGTCGGGTTGGGAAAGACCCGTATCTGAAATCCTGAGGGGTTGCCACCAGTCTGTAGAAAATACTGAGATGGCATATTGAGCTGCACCCCACTGTGAGATGCAGCACATTTCTCTATGCCCCATGTGAACCTACTGCATGACAACCTGCTCCCATGAACCAGACGGGATGGTCTGTGCCCACTCCACAGCATTTTTTGCTGGTGGCACGAGGACTCTATGATCGCCACTACAAGAGGCCTCCTCCAGTACCTTTAACCCACACACTGCCAACAGCCCTGGAGACCTGTGCTACAGAGGTTCGAGGGCTTGTTCACACCGTGGCTTGAATCTAGGTTTAATGTGGGTTACCAACACTGACATAGTTGTGTGAACCCATGCCGAGCTGGTTTATGGCAAGCCATTTCCCCCCTGGCATGGGTTCACACGGGCACTTCAGTGTTGGCAACCCACATTAAGCATAGGAACATATAAGGACATCTAGGAAGCTGCCATATACTGAGTCAGACCATTGGTCTTTCCAGCTCAGGATTGTCTACCCAGACTGGCAGCAGCTTCTCCAAGGTTGCAGGCAGGACTCTCTCTCGGCCCGATCTTGGAGATGCTGCCAGGGAGGGAACTTGGAGCCTAGATGCTCTTCCCAGATTGGCTCCATCCCCTGAGGGGGGATCTCTTCCAGTGCTCACACTTCTAGTCTCCCATTCAGTTGCAACCAGGGCGGACCCTGCTTAGCAAAGGGGACAAGTCATGCTTGCGACCACCAGACCAGCTCTCCTCTCCTGGTTCAAACGTGTGTGAACAAGGCCCCCGTCCACATGATGTGAAATCACTTGCCAATTGGGGGAGCGGGTGGAGAACTCTGTGCCCATCACAGGGGCCCATAAAGCACTGGGCTCACCCTAGAACATGAGCCGTCGCCTCCTTACGTGGAAGACAGCTCAGCTCTTCTGCAGGACCAAGCCTGTCACTCCTCCGAGAACTTGCCCACCCGTCAACCCCGCATAGCTGAGTCATGCCGACGTGACCCATTTATGAGGCAGATGGAGCGTTCCTTCCTCCCAGGGCCGGGAGAGAGGGGAGGCGAGAGAAGGCTAAATGCCATTTTCGCTGCCAAGCCCAGGAGAGCAGGGCGCTGCGGAGTCACACCCAAGTATTCCTGGCTCACGGCAACTAATTGGGCAGTTACCAAAATAACCGTGCACTGTCCCCAAGCCCGTATTTATTACTAACAAAATCTGGTTCCGAACCACTCTGTGGGGTAGGGTTTCGTTTCGCTCCTGCACTCAGAAGAGGGCATGCCATTTCAGGGGGGTGGGACAACTGTAATGTTGCACTGACCTCCAGTGGAAACTGAAGAAATAAACGCAGAGCATCTCAGCTCCCTGGCCTCACGCAAGTGCAAGAGGCACTTTCCCACTCCGCGCACACACACACACACACACACACCCGCCGCCTGCCTGCCTCAATTCTGCATTGTTTTATTATTTCATAAGCTCCTTCCAATCTTCCTCGTGGATCAGAGAGCTCGCAACCGATAAGACCTTGCTTACGAATCACCGTGCAGCGTCTCCTCTCTGCTGCAGATGGTTGATCCTGCAAGGTCAGCTGGAGGAGAGGAAGCATCAGGCACTTTCCACAGCTCAGTCCACATGCACCGAGGAGGGGGGGAGACCGAGGCTTGTCTGAGCAACTGTGCTCCTCCATGCTGGGACAGGAGGAGAGAAAAGGCAACCTGGATCCAAGAGTCACTGTGTCCAGGAGGGTCTGTGATGGAACTGGTAGCGAGCTGGTCTGGTGGCAGCAAGTAGAGCTTGTCCCCATAGCTAAGCAGGGTCTGCCTGGCTGCATATGAATGGGAGACTTGACGTGTGAGCACTGCAAGAGATTCCCCTCAGGAGATAATGGAGTCACTCTGGGAAGAGCATCTTGGTTCCAAGTCCCCTCCCTGGCAGCATCTCCAAGATAGACCTGAGAGAGATTCCTGCCTGCAGCCTTGGAGAAGCCGCTGCCAGTCTGGGTTGACAATACTGAGCTAGATGGACCAAAGGTCTGACTCAGTAGGAATCAGCTTCCTATGTCTGGTGCCCAGCCTGCTCAGCTGTCTGTTTCCTGTTTGGAGATGGGGCAGTAGTGAAGTGTTAGAGTATCTGCTTGGCATGCAAGAGGTCCCTGGTTCAATCCCTGGCAGCATCTCCAAGATAGGGTCAGGATAGAGACTCCTGCCTGCAACCTTGGAGAGCTGCTGCCAGTCACTGAAGACAATACCGAGCTTGAGGGAATGATGCTCTGACTCACTCTGCTGCCTACATTCCTAGCCTAACCGCGTGCTGGCGCTAGGGGAGGAAGCCCGGTGCTACTGCTGCCTTGCGGATGAGCAGTGGGGCCACTCACCTTTCCCAGTAATGGTAACCTCCCTTGGAAATGCTCTGCACAATGCAACGTGATGTTTGAGAGCCACGCAGATTCATGCAGCCCTCAGGGGCACACTTTTGCATTGCACCACGTGCTCCCTACCAGAAGGGGAGCTAGTCAGAATTTGTCTCCTCCACACAGTTGGGGCTGCCTTGTGCAATCCATCCATCCATCCATCCAAAACATTTACACCCCTCCCCTCCAGTACATTAGCAGCACTGGAGCGGTTCCCTCCGCAACAGCCCTTTCCCTGCGGATGCCAGCCCTGTCGCTATGCTTACAAACGTAGGAAGCTGCCTGATACTAAGTCAGACCTTTGGTCCGTCCGAGTATTGTCTTCACAGACGGGCAGCGGCTTCTCCAAGGTTGCAGGCAGGAATCTCTCTCAGCCCGATCTTGGAGATGCTGCCAGGGAGGGGACTTGGAACCTTCTTCTGCTCTTCCCAGAGCGGCTCCATCCCCTGAGGGGAATATCTTGCAGTGCTGCTCACACTTCTGGTCTCCCTTTCATATGCAACTGGGGCAGACCCTTCTTAGCTAAAGGGACAAGTCATGCTGGCTACCACAAGACCAGCTCTCCTCCCTCATGGACACATGGAGTCTCCCATCCAAATGCAAACCAGGGTGGACCCTGCTTAGCAAAGTAGACAGGTCATGCTTGATACCACAAGACCAGCTCTCCTGCCTTTGCAGGATGCCCACTTGATGTTATTGAATGTTTTTTGCTCAAGTGGGTATTTTTCAGTTCCTTCCACCTGTTCCCTTGAAGTTCAGCCTGCGTGGAGACTCGATGCCCTTTACCTGTACTTCCCTCATAAAGTATGTCTACATGAACACTTAAATACCAAAGAGGCACAGCCTATTGTTTTGCACATACATCAGATACAGTCGCTCTATTTGGAACCATTTTATTTTTGTGACCAATATTTGTCAACGGCCTCTCCATTAAATGCACAGCAAATCTTACATCACTGTAAAGAAACACAGCTAAACCCTTTTTAGCAGAACAAAAATAGAGCAGCAGATAAGAAGTCACAGGGAGATCAAGACCATATGGGCAGGTATGAATCAGGCAAAGCATCACTTAAAATGCTCAATACCAGTTTGGAAAGATCCAAAACCAGAGAACAAAAAAGTACTTGGAGATATGCCACTATCAGAGTAAGTAAAGTTCCACAAACAGGGAATAGTCACAGAGTAAGTCCCCTTTGGTTCACCTACCATATCTCAGATGTCAGAATACCAGGTCTTGTTGGGGAGTTTCCAACAGCAGCTTGAAAGGTGCATCTGAAAAGTGAGCAGAGGTGCACTGCCTTTGTGCAGTGGTGATAAAATAACTCTGAGTCAATGCAGGTAGACAGGGAATAAATCCGGGTAATCCGCTAAAGTACCCAGAATGTTGGGGGGCAATATGCTAAATCATTGTAAACCGCTTAGAGAGCTTCCAGCTATAGAGCGGTATATAAATGTAAGTGCTATTGCTATTGCTATTGCTAAAGGGGTACAACTTTGGTTCTCCAGCTGTTTGTGGACTACAACTCCCATTATCCCTAGCCAAAGCTGGGTATGATGAGACTGATAGTCTAGCATCTGCAGGCAGGCTGAAGTTGTACATATGTTCCCATGCAGAACCAAAGGAGGATTACCATGGCTAAGTCGGACCTTTACTTTACATGGCAACCTTTTCTTTCATGGGCTGCCTTTCTGGTCCAAAATAAATTGATCACAATAGCCTAAAAACAAAAATATGAAGACAAATACAATCACACACACATATACACACACCACTTTTCAACAAAAGTCCCCAAAGCGGTTTACATCAATGTAAATAAATTAAATGGATCTCTGTCCCCAAAGGGCTCTCTGTGCTGAGGATGGATAGGGCCAGTTGCTCTCCCACTGCTCAATAAAAAGAATCATTACTTTGAAAAGGTGCCTCTCTGCTCAGTTAGCAGGGGATGCAGCAGCCAATCAAATGACCAAAAAAAAAAAAAAAAAAAAAAAATCCAAGACAAACCACTAAAAAGAGAGAATCTGATATAAAACTGTTCGTGGTCTCTGAGGTTGTCAGCTTACTAGAACTGGCTTTGAGGCCCCAGGAACTGGCATCAATTTTCCAATGATGGTGGAAAGCAAGCCTGGTGATTGGGCTTCATATTGTGGAAGAAAATATTGTGAGCAATATTTTGGGGAGAATAAATCTCTCCAGGAATTGCTTCAGCCAGAGTGGGCAGCCCTAAATTGCACCCAGGAAAATGTACACAGGATACAGCCCAACAGCCTGATGCACTGTATGTTTACTCAGAAGTAAGCTCAACTGAGTCCAGAGAAGTCCCACTGGACTCAGTTGAGCTTACTTCTGAGTAAACATGCAGTGCATCAGGCTGTTGGGCTGTATCCTGTGTACACTGGTTGCCAAGCTCCCAGGATAGGCCTGGAGTCTTCTGCAACCGGCATCCATTTTCAGGAATCTCTCAAAAGCCACCCTGGAGATTTGAATGGCTTGATGTGAGAGAGAAAAGCAGGGTGGGGGATGGGGTGTTCAGATATCCAGGAATATATCCTTGGAAGATATTCCCCTTAAGGGATGGAGCCACTCTGGGAAGAGCATCTAGGTTCCAAGTTCCCTCCCTGGCAGCATCTCCAAGATTGGGCTGAGAGAGACTCCTGCCTGCAACCTTGGAGAAACCGCTGTCAGTCTGTGTAGACAATACTGAGCTAGATGGACCAAGGGTCTGACTCAGTATATAGCAACTTCCTATGTTCCTGAGTAATAGCTTGGAAACCCTGGCTATAAACTCAAATTATAACAAAATAGCCTAATATCCAATGTTGGTCCTTTAAGAGGTGAACACAAGGTGAAATCCCAGCAGGTGCAACATTTCCCATCAGTAGAACCCTATGAGGAGGAAAGGCCCACCTGGGGAAATTCTTATTTCTCCACAACTTCCAGCACAGAAGCTCTTGAGGTAGGGAGGATACAGACCTATTTTCAAACCTATTTGTAGGAGAGGAGAGCTGGTCTTGTGGTAGCAAGCATGACTTGTCCCCATAGCTAAGCAGGGTCTGCCCTGGTTGAATATGAATGGGAGACTTGATGTGTGAGTGTGAGCCCTGTCAGATATTCCCCTTAGGAGATAATGGGGCTGCTCTGGGAAGAGCAGAAGGTTCCAAGTTCCCTCCCTGGCAGCATCTCCAAGATAGGGCTGAGAGAGACTCCTGCCTGCAACCCTGGAGAAGCCGCTGTTATCTAGCTCAGTATTGTCTTCATAGACTCAGTATATGGCAGCTTCCTATGTTCCTAAACCTTTCTGCCTCTTTTTTAAAAAAATAAAAGTCCATTTTGAGGCCTTTTGGGCTGGAGGGAAAGAAGGGAATACATGTGGGCTGTATTCTATCCAATGACTCCCTCAGAAATCAACCTTCTAGTCTCCTGGGCAAGAAGTCTGAAAGCTCAGGGGGAGAAGAGAGGACTCAGTGTTCAAGAAATAAATCAGTTTTGTTATTGTGCAATACAATTAAATGACATTCATTCATTCATTCATTGAGTTTCTATACTGCCCTTCCAAAAATGGCTCAGGGCTGTTTACACAGAGAAATAACAAACAAATAAGATGGCTCCCTGCCCCCAAAGGGCTCATAATCTAAAAAGAAACATAAGATAGACACCAGCAACAGCCACTGGAAGGATGCTGTGCTGGGGATGGAGAGGGCTAGTTACTCTCCCCCTGCTAAATGAAGAGAATCACCACATCAAAAGGTGCCTCTTTGTCAAGAATCCTGGTAGAAAGTTTTAATCTCTCCAGGAATCCTGATAGAAGGTTGAATCCTGGTAGAAGGTTTTTCTAGCCTTCCAGGCTTGACCTGGACTCTCCAGGAATTAATACCAGTGCCCCAAGTCCCTGATTTATCCAGGAATCAGTACCAGCCCCAAGTTTCAATATGGTATTGGGGAAAACCATGTTGGAAATTTGAATGGCTTGAAAAAATGGAACATAATGGAAGAATATTGGGGCGGAGGGGGAGATATCTCTCCATGTTTCCGTCAGAGTTGGATACCCTGTTTACTGGAGTCTCTGCCTTTAGCCCCTTGATGTTTTGCATTGATCCCCAGAGATCTACTCATAACATGAAATATTAAGGTGAGTGTTTGTTGCTGATTTGCAGATCCACACTTGAGATCCAGGCCCTGTCTATGAATGGGCCTACCTTCCCTCTCTGCTGTTCTCTCAAGGATCCGGCTTCCTGACCCTCTCCTGAAGATCCGGGCGTGCGCCACTTGATGGTGAGTGAGTGTTTAACCGCTTTCCTATGAACTGAAGGGGCGTGGGGAATCTGGGTGGGAAAGGAATTGTTTTGCCTTCTTTTAAAATGAGCATGGTTCCCGCAGCAGATGCTAGCTGAGATGAGAGACTGGTGCTGAGATCCGAGCCCTATTCACACGTGACGTTCAACATCTGTACAATCTGTGTATTTGCATGCAGTGATTGATGCATCAAAACACATGTACAGTAGTACCTATCTGCACCCAGGTTCAGTTTTAAAATGAACCCAGGTATGGCCATTCTCACACAAACATGTACGTGTCTGCAGATGTCTGTGCAACGTCATTTCTGAACAGGGCTCCAGTCTCTGCCTTGAATTCAATTGCTGTCCTTGAGAGACTTACTTCCTTAGGTCTGCATGATGATGGAGTGTAGCAGCTAAGAGACTGAGCTGCAAATCAGGGCTTTTGGCGTCTGACCCTTCTCCCGTAAACTCAGTAGCTAGCCTTTAGGGCGTTGCTCCCTCTCAGACACAGCTGCACAATGCAGGGAACGGTGATATTTCCTTACAGAACTTGTGGTGTTATCTTGACGGAATCCTTGCACGTTCAGCGGTCTGAACACTCAGAAAGCACTATACACATGCTAACTATGATTATTTCTTTGTTTGCTCCATTGTTTGTTTGTGAACGCACTCTGAGAGTGTTTGCTGAAAAGCGGTTTATAAATATTTGTAGGAGGAGGAGTATTCTTGATCTATTCACTATATTTGGTGGTTCTTTCATGCATTCTGGTTCTGACAAAGCTGTGGTCTGCATTGATTGTGGCGTTCTGTGGTGGCCTGAAGATGATGTGGGTGGGTGGTATTAATTCATGGCAGCAGGGTTGGCTGTAGGTCTGATGGGTGCCTCTGCAAAGAAAGATCAATGGGCCCCCTCCTGTCTTAAGGCCACCAGCCCCCTGGGTTCGCCCTGGGGGTCTTCAGGAACCAGCATCACTCCATATTCAAGGGCTAAAGAGTTCTCCGTGAGAATCTGTAGTAAGAACTGTTTAGCTGATTAGCGTTCAGATTTATTATTGAGCTGAGGAATTTTATAGCATTCACTTTTGAAATTGTAGGCCCACTGGGGTCATTTTCTCTCAAGTAATCCTATAGGAAGCTGCATAAATATTCATAGTTTGATAAAGTATCAAAAGGCGTCGCTGTCTGGAAATCTCAACATTTTATCGTAAGAATGTGTCCATGAGTTATATACAGCTTACATGAATGCACATTATATATGTGCATCTGAATTGAAATGTTTATACTATTTACCGCCTTGTATAGCATTAGGAACATAAGAAACTGCCATATACCCAGTCAAGCCATTGGTCTATCTAGCTCAGGATTGCATACACAGACTGGCAGCGGCTTCTCCCAGGTTGCAGGCAGGAGTCTCTCTCAGCCCAGTCTTGGAGGTGCCACCAGGGAGGGAACTTGGAACCTTCTGCTCTTCCAAGAGTGGCTCCATCCCCTGAGGGGAATCTCTTCCAGTGCTCACGCTTCTAGTCTCCCATCCATATACAACCACCAAGGCAGAGCCTGCTTAGCAAAGGGGACAAGTCATGCTTGCTACCACCAGACCAGCTCTTCTCCTCTATGAACTTTTATCATGCGGTCACAACACTGTATAGAAGAAACATGTGCCACTGGGTGAGAAGGGGACCTTGGAAATATTATGAAGATTTATCGGGATGGCCTCGACTCCTGAGAACAGTACATGGGAAGTCACTGAGGAAAACTAGGAGTCGAGACGCATCTGACTTTATAAAGATCCATAAGGACGCACACACACTGGGAATCACAAGACTACATGATCTGGTCAACATATGTCTGAGGACTTTTAATGTATTATGACTTTTTAAAACAAACTAAGTTTTAAGCAATTTTAGGCAGCATCATTAGCTTCTATTATTAAAATAACCATTTATATTTATATTTTTTGTAGTAATCGACTTTTAACCTAGGACCATAAGACAGTCTTTCCTGATCTTTTGTATTGCTTTGGTTTGCCTTTTGGATCAGGTTCATACCCTGCTTTGTTCTGTGTATCACATGTCCCGTAATAACTAGGGGACACTTTGGCCTCTGTCTGCAGAAGCCAGAAACTACGGGTGTTGCTGCTGGCATGATGAAGGGTAGCCAGGGCTGGCGACGGAGTATGTTTCTCTTGGCCTTTATTTCCAGTCCAGTGGCAATGAGTAATGAGGTGGTTAATTCCTTGTGTAATACGTCTCCTGATTACTCGGGAAACACTGTTAGTAATATGGCTAGTTCTGGGTGGAGAGTTAAGGTCTGACCTATCATATTATTGATTTTTCTGAAAACGCTTTCTGCAAGAATTTCTGAAAGCACACCCTCTAAGTGTAACTGCATGTGCCCACTTCATTTCAACCCTCCGGCATTTATTCGGACCCATTGGGGGGTTTTAATTGCAGCCCAATATATGTTAAAGTGCCAACAGTGTTCAATTTCAAGAACAGATTATTGGTGGTGGACCCTTTCAAAGGACCACTGGACCAGTTTTTCACCTCGGGTGCAAAATCACACATTTTCCTCTCATTTTATTTTCTGGTGCTTCTCTTGTCTCTGGCAAACATTTTTAGCAAGAGTTTATAGATCAGATCACAAGGGGTGATCCTGTGGGAACTTCAAGAGCCACGAAGGGCTCATTCCCGCCCCCCTGCAATATATCAGGAGAGGCAGCTTGGCCTTGGATAGGGCTGTGTGTTTGCACATGTATTATTATATTTTGATCCCAGCTTTGCTTCAAGAAGTCCAGAGTGGACTTCTTTCTCTCCTCACCTCCCACCTGTCATCACAACAATCCTGTGAGGCTGGTTAGTCTAAGAGATACAGTCACACAGTCAGCTTAATGTGGGGGAGCCTTGTTCAGAGAGGGCATGCCCTCAACTCCTGCCTGTGGCTTCCAGCGGCATCTGGTTGGAATAGATGGGCTTCCTTGGGCCTGATCCAGCAGGGCTGTTCTTATGTAGACCTCCACAATCTCTTCACACGCTGATATTCTATTAGTCTATAATTTTAGGTGTTGGAAGGCGAGCACATATCTATGTGTGTTATGAATGTATCAATTACACATTAGTATTTCTTATTATAGGCTTCCAAGTTACACATGCGTTTTGTATTATGGCTCTCTATATGCTTGACTTAATTAAACAGGTACCTAATTTCCCTGAATCCAAGACTAGTTTTTCCCGCAAGTTATTTGACATTAGAATTCAGTCCTCTTCCTTTTAGAGAAATACAGGTATAGCCTATATTTGACCTCTGTTTTTAAAGAGAGTCCTCTTAAATTCACAGTCGTCTTCTATGTGGGTAGATAAACTAAGGTGGGGGGGCGGGGAAAACCTTTGCAGAATTGGGGGAAGGGTGTGTCCCAGTGTAAAAGAGACAGGAGAACCTTCCTGCAGTGAGTGAGGACATGACTCCACGGTCCCTTCCAGCTCTCAAATCCTGTGATTCTGCACTTCTAATATTTATCTGCTTGGCTTTCTCCAGTGAGTTGTTAGCAATGCGTACTTGAGTTATCAGAAGGAGAGGTCTGCCTTCTGCTGCATTGATCACATATTCAACAGAAAGCAAAAGAAGAGGGCTTTATTCTGAATAAAGAACTTTAGATCAAACGGCAAGAAGATCACCTGTGATTTTTATTTTTTTTTGGATTTTTTTTTTTTTTTTTGTAAGGGCAGTCTCAGCAGAGGGAGGAAGTCACTTTATAGAGCAGTGATCTCCACTATTTTTCAAGCAGGGGTAGAGTGGCCATGCCCCCCACCCCGGAATTCCGGGTTTCACACAGATTTTAAGCATCTTGCCCAGATGGCTTCGCCCACCCAGATTTGACCAGATTTCAGCTTTCTTAAAAAAAAAAAAAAAGCTACGCTCTAGCCCTTGCAGAAGCGGAATTATGGAGCAAAATGTGCAGTCACTATTCTGCTCAAAAATTATTTTTCCAGCCAATTGGTATAATATGCAAATTAGGCACCCAGATTTGAAAAGCCAGAATATTGCAACCCTAAATGGGGACCACTTTGGAAAAAACTTCCAACGTGAGAGCTGTTTCTCACTGTGCTGACCCCTGCTCAGTGCTGCACTTTGCTCAGTGCCAGGAAGGAATTTTAGGAGAGACAGAGCCCTCTCGAGAGGAGGAAAGCCCTGGGAAGGGCTACGCTTCCCAGCACTCTGTGCATGCCTTCCAGTTTGGTGCAGCGGCCTGTCTCCCTTTAAAGGAGCTCCAAAGTGAACATAGGAAGCTGCCATATACCAGGTCAGACCGTTGGTCCATCTAGCTCAGTATGGTCTACACTGACTGGCAGCAGCTCCTCCAAGGTTGCAGGCAGGAATCTCTCTCAGCCCTATCTTGGAGATGCTGCCAGGGAAGGGACTTGGAACCTTCTGCATGCAAGATGCAGATGCTCTACCACTGAACTACAGCCCCATCCCCTAAGGGGAGTATCTTCCCGTGCTCATACACGTAGGATCTCATTCAAATACAAATCTGGCTGGACCCTGCTTAGCAAAGGGGACAATTCATGCTTGGCGCAGCGGGGAAATGCTTGACTAACAAGCAGAAGGTTGCCGGTTCAAATCCCCGTTGGTACTATAACAGGCAGCAGCAATATAGGAAGATGCTGAAAGGCATCATCTCAGACTGCGCGGGAGGAGGCAATAATGGTCAACCCCTCCTGTATTCTACCAAAGACAACCCCAGGGCTCTGTGGTCACCACGAGTTGTAATCAACTTTACGGCACACTTTACCCTTTTACCATAAGACCAGCTCCCTCTACAGGGATGCACCTCCTCTCTGCATGGTGCCAGAGGGCCTGTGCAGAGTATTCAGCTTCAGCCAAAGCTTCACACGGGCCCCATAAAAAATTAGTTGGCGCGGGGGGGGGGGGACTTAGGGCTGATGTGGCTGCCAGACCATTGCAGTGAAGAATGCTGTTATAGAGTCAAGAGCAGAAATGGAAGAGAAGCTGACCCCAGAGTTTTGAGGCAAAAGTCTTGTGGCCTCTTTAAGAATCCCCCCCCGCAGCACTCCCCCCCCAATTTCCTATCCATGTAAACCTCCCTTCTAGGTCATTGATTTGCGTAATGAGGGTTTCACCATCTGGATTTGACCTTCTTAGTGTTAGCGGCTTATGTTTATTAGCCAACCTCTGATTGCAACTTTTCCAAACTGTGACAAGGGAGCGTTTATCGCCGTCAGATTAGCTTTAAAATATTCTTTCAGCTCATTAAACGCCATCTCGACATTACCTTGATTGTGCAGCATAATCTGATTCTCTCTTCTGATATTGCTTTTGGGCTTCGGGTTGAGTGCTGCATGCACCCACATGGGCTCTGGAGTTGTTCTTAAATTAATAGTGCCAATTGCAAATGGTGCAAGTTTAGGAACATAGGAAGCTGCCTCATACTGAGTCAGACCACTGGTCCATCTAGCTCAGGATTGTCTGCACTGACTGGCAGTGGCTTCTCCAAGGCTGCAGGCACGAATCTTTCCCAGCCCTACCTGGAGGTGTTTGTTTAAGACCTAGGTAAAATACTCATTTTCAATAAAAAAAAACAAGTCTTCTCCAACTTTGAGAACTTTGGTTGGAAAGCCAATAAATATTGGAGGTGGTGGTAGTAGACTATTGGTCCATCTAGCTCAGGATTGTCTACACTAACTGGCAGCAGTTCTCCAAGTGTCAGGCAGGAGTATTTTCAAGCCCTACCTGGAGCTGCTGCCAAGGACTGAATCTTGGACCTTCTGCATGCAAACGTGCAGATGCTCTTCCACTGAGCTGTGACCCCGTCCTCTATGGAGAATGCCACATGTAGTCACCCATCCAAATGCAGACAGAGGCAGACCCTGCTTAGCAAAGGGCACAATGCATGCTTGCTTCCACTATGCAGGCTTGCTCAACTTAGACCCCCCCACCTGTTTTTGGACTACAACTCCCATAATCCCCAGTCACAGTGGCCAATAGCCAGGGATTATGGGAGTTGTAGGCCAACATCAGCAAGAAGGCCAAAGTTGAGCAGGCCTGCGAGAGGTTTATATGTACTTCTTCTCCTTTTGCATGAGAATTTTGCCCTTTAGTTTCAGAACTCACTGTAGCTACTGCAAGGGTTCCCTTGGGAATGCCGAGACTAGAGTATAGCTCTATTTAAACTGCCTTAGCTGCATCCTTAAAAGGGTGTAATCTCAGGTCAAGGTTCTAGATTAATTGCTGAAAACGTGAATGCTGTCATAGCCTGAGGTTGGTACAATTTTGTGCTACAAGTTGCTAGTTTTGTGCTGCCAGCTTTAGAGGTGTCACTGACATCTCAAGCTGGGTTCTGGGTTAATTTCGAGAAAAATGAAGATAATATCCTCTCCAAACCTCATCCAGAGTTCTCTGGCCCAAGGTTTGTGCATCCTCCTTTAAGGCTGTAGCTAGTATCAAGTCATGGTTCCTAGATAGGTTCTGAAAAAAGAAACACCGTTATAGCCCATAAGAAACCCTGGACTAGAGGAAGTACTTTTTCCACACAGCGCATAATCAATCTATGGAATTCTCTGCCATGAGATGTGGGCGAGGGCCAGGGATTCCCAGATGTTGTTGACTACAACTCCCAGAATTCCCAAGCAAAAGCCGTTGCAGCTGCAGATCTTGGGAGTTGTAGTCAACAACATCTGGGAACCCCTGTTAGAGGGAACACTGGTGATGGCCACTAGCTTAGATGGCTTTAAAAGGGGCTTGGACAAATTCATGGAGGGAAGCTCTATCAATGGCTACTAGCCTATTGGCCACCTCCAGCCTCAGAGTAGGCACTTCTGCCTGCAACATTGGAGAGCCACTGCCAAGACAGTGTATACAATATTGAGCAAGGTAGACCAATGGTCCAACACTATATAAGGTAGCTTCCTATGCAGTCTACTGGGGATGGATCTATAGCTCAGAGGCAGAGCATCTGCTTTGCATGCAGAAGGTCCCAGGTTCAATCCCTGGCAGCATCTCCAAGTAGGGCCGGGAGAGACTCCTGCCTGGAACTTTGAGGAGCTGCTGCCAGTCTGGGTGAACAATACAGAGCCAGGTGGGCCAATAGTCTGACTCAGCAGAAGGCAGTATCTGCAAATATTTTGAGGATGCGCCATAGCTCAATGGTAGAGCATCTGCTTTGCATGGAGAAGATCCTGGCAGCATCTCTAAGTAGGGCAGGGAAAGACTCCTGCCTGGAAGTTGAGAGAGCTGCTTCCTTCCAGTCAGTGCAGACAATACTGAGCTAGATAGCGCAATGAGCTCACTCCGTATAAGGCGGCTTCCTATGTAACAGCCTTGCCTCGCCTCGTGAAAGGACAACCCCGAACCGTTTGCAGAGGCACAATCCGATATTGTTATGGCAAGGCCTGCAGAAACCATATAGGGAAGAGAGGGAGCGTGCACGTAACAGAGCAGAAGAATGGGAGGAATTGCTTGGCTTTAAAGTGTTTGGGGAATTAAACTCTCTTGTCTGTTCGGAGCCATGAGGTTTGCTCCCCTGAGTGTGGTCTCCCCCTGCTGGTGTGTTGCTCCAGTTGCAGAGGGTGGGTCTGCTGCAGGATGGGAGGCGGGAGCGGGCGTTGCTCCAGCATCCTTCCCACATTCAGTTGGTGATGATGACCGTCTGGCTTCCCGTAACCGCTGCCTTCTCCTTGAGATCTGGGCTACTGCAAGGTGTTGGTGTTTTTTTTTTATAGCACTCTTAAGCAAGTCTTATCAGTTAAGCTTGAAGTTTGTTGCTATCTTAACAACGTCTTAGACTAATCACTGTAATAAAGGCATTGAGCCGGGCTCTTCTGAGGTGGCATTTACCAGTGGTTGCAGCCCGATAACAAAAGCTCGCTGATTATAGTCAGCTTTTATCACTCCAGAGCAAATCTACTCCACCAAGATGTGCTAATAAAACTCACAGAAGCAACAAACTGGAAAGGAGAGTCCCGGCAATAAAGGACAAGAGGGAAATCTTGCCGCTCTCAACGCCGTTATCTCTTTTCATTTATTAGCATCTAACCTCCCCCCCCTTCTAGTATGTAGCTATTGCAGGGGGTTAATTTAATCTCTCCAGTCCTGGGTCACTTCCCCCCCACATAATGATTTAGAAGAGCTGCATATTTGAGTGAAATGTGGAGATACACCTGTGGAGCGCTGAGATTCCAAGGGGATGGGGTGGGCCGTAGCTGAACTGGTAGAGGGCATGCAGAGGGTCCCAGGTTCAGTCCCTGGCAGCATCTCCAGGTAGGGCTGGGAGAAATTCCTGCCTGAAACCTTCGAGAGCTGCTGCCAGTCAGACCATACTGAACTAGATGGACCAAGAGTCTGATTCGGTATGAAGCAGCTTCCTCCGTTCCTATCACCTTGTTTGGAGATGAGGCCACGGCTCAGTGGAAGAGCATCTGTGCATGGTTGCACGAAGAAGGTCCCGGGTTCACTTCCTGGTTTCTCCAGGCAGAGCTGGGAGAGGCTGCTCCTTGTGACTTGGGAGAGCCGCTGCCAGTCAGTGTAGGCAATACTGAGCGAGATCAAACAGTGGTCATGGTACCTTAGTACCATTATCTCACTTTTTTGGTTGGTGCCTCCCCCATTACCAGAATGCTGAAATTGCCTGACTTCCCTCAGTCTAGGATTCAGCACTCCCAGCTCAAACTCCTGCTAAGTGGGCAAAGAGGCACCTTTTAAACTTGGTGAGTCTCTTTATTGAGCAGGGGGAGAGCAACTGGCCCTATCCAACCCCAGCACAGCATCCCTCCAGTGGTTGTTGCTGGTATCTTTCTCATTTTCTTTTTTCTTTTTTTAGATTGTGAGCCCTTTGGGGACCATGATCCATCTTATTTATGTGTTTATTATTTCTCTGTGTCAACCACTTTAGGAACTTTTGTTGAAAAGAGCTATATAAATAGTTGTGGTGGTTGATTCCAGCGTCATGAAATCCTGAAGGGGCATGCTCTGTGGAGTTCACCCATACTTCATGAAATCGGACCCACGGGAAAAGAGATGCTTAACCAAATGTGTCCCTGTGTGCATCCCATTAAAAAAGCATTGCAATGCAAGTACACATACTTACTGCGCATGTGCGAATGCTGTCTGAGATCTTCATTAGGATGTGCTCCCATCTGCAAATGGCAAACATCTTGATGGGTCTACCCTTATCTGTACCATTTGCTAGATAGTTTTTGCAGTTGTGTGTTTCAGTGGTCCTGTACATGCATTCATTTTGCAAGTGAGCCTGGGTGCAGGTTCTTGAATTCCAGGAGTACAGATAGGAATTGTGCCACTGTACATGCACTGGACATAATGTGTGGGTGGCTGTGCATATGTACAAATCTTTTTGTGCATACACTGCACACAGACGGCACTTACATGAAACATAATGGCTGCATATGCATGTAACATGGAACTGAGGGTCCAATGGACCCACGGTTCTGCGCCCCCCCCCTTGCTCTCCTGTCCAAATTCAGACATTCAGGAGAACTCTGTCTCTGCAGTCAGCGAGACCGCAGAGAGGTGGGGGAGCTGGCTGTGCGGGCTTCCTTCTTGACTAAAAGACAGCCCACACAGCCAGTCACAATCCAGGGCCAGTAGCCTGCTGTTCTGAATTCAGACATACTGCAGGCTGCCTGGAACCTCGAGTTGTGGCAACGAAACTCACTACAAGATTGGAGTTCCAATCCTGAATCCTCAGTCTTGTCGCTGTGCCCCACTGAAGTTCCCCACATTCTGACATAACATCCGTGGAACCGCAGGCCTGTTCAACTGTGGTTCCACATTACGTGCGAATGTGGCCAATATTTATTTATTTGGCAAATATATTGACTGCCTGACTTCCATAGACTTGAGGCAGTTTACATAAATTAAAAAAACAACAATGAAAAAAAGAGAGAAAGGGGGGGGAAACAAACACACACACACACACACACACACACAAACCCCAAAAGCCTTACAAAATAAATAAGTTTTCAAAAGCTTCTTATAGGGCTTTTTGTCAGAGAGGAATGTAACTCGATAAAAGTTGCTCTTCTGTGAGCATACATAATGGGGCCTCTCCCTTTCTCCGAGACCAGAAACTTGATGGCTTGCTGTGACTCAGAGTTTGCCCGAAGTTTTTACGCATCCTGGAAAACAACCCAGAGAGCCTGCCAGTTCTGATTAATCATCTTCAGCCTACTGAGTGCTTCGTTTATACCAGTTTTGCAATTAATACCACCATCTGATGGTATGGATTTTGATCCATATGCCACATGCTGCAAATTTAGATTGTAAAAAATAATAATCTCGGGGTGGGGGGCTGGTTTCTTTGCTTGGGCTGCTTTATCATTCCCTGTGCACTAACCTCTCTACAAACTGGACAGAGAGGCACCTTTTCAAATGACGTAGATTTGATTCAAGTGCACAAGCCCTATAGGTGTTGCCGTTAATTAGAGGAGTTCTGGCAAGACAGGAGATCATCTGAATTGCTTCCTTTTATAAGTGGGGTGAACTCTTCTGTTGCATTTTTAATTTTTTTGATCAGGACTAGACCTCTGCTAGTGGGAGGAGACTGACTTCTGTTCTGGGACTGTAGCTTTTTGGACTGTGGATATGATCAATGGACTCATCTGATGGGGCCATGTTTTAGGGGTAAAGCATCTGCTTTGCAAGCAGAAGGTCCCAGGTTCACTCCCTGGCAGCATCTCCAGGAAGGACTGGGAGAGACTCCTGCCTAAAATCTTGGAGGACTGCTGCCAGTCAGTGCAGGAAATATTCTATCCACCCACCCACCCTCTCTCTCTCCCCCCCCACACACATACATTTCTATACCACCTGACATGTGCATCCCTAGGTGATGTAAAGGTAAAATGTGCTGTTGAGTCGGTGTCAACTCCTGGCAACTACAGAGCCTTGTGGTTGTCTTTAGTAGAATACAGGAGGGGTTGACCATTGCCATCTCCCGTGCAGGATGAGATGATGCCTTTCAGCACCTTCCTATATCACTGCTGCCCAATATAGGTTTTTCCCATGTACATAAGTTGATATTGAGCTAGGTCAGGCCTGCTCAACTGAGCGCCCCCACCCAGCTGTTTTTGGACTACAACTCCCATAATCCCCAGACACAGTGGCCAATAACCATGGATTTCTGGGAGTTGTAGGCCTGCAACATCTGCAGGAGGGCCGAGGTTGAACAGCTCTGAGCTAGATGAACCAATCACTGAGCAGGAGACGGCTACCTATACTCATAAAACCCAACAATGTTTGTAGACCAGGAGTCAACACCGACTCGATGGCACAGCCTATGCTAAAATGAGTTGGTCAGTCTTAGAGAGCAGTGAACACCCACATGCACAGCTATCCCTCTCAGAGCAGCTGCCGAACAGAGCAGACAGAAGGGGAGACGGCAGCCCAAAGATCTGGCCCAGTAGAAGGCAGCAGCTTCTCTTCATCCATCAACTTGAAACGCGTTAATTGTTCGACATCTCCTAAGGCAGATGTTCCATTTCTTGCCCTTTCGCTCCTTGCTTCAGAATCGCCGCCTCTGTATTAGAAGCTTCTTTGTCGGATTCAGCTTTTCCTGCCAAAGGAGTCCGTCTGACTAATGAGCGCCTCTGAAGAACAGAGATTCGTAAGGCTCCTCCGTTTCCATCTGCTGTTCCCGACTCGCGGTTCCAAGCAACCTCTTGGAACTCCCACGTGCCCAGCCCATCTCCCGGCCTCCTTCAATCAGGGGCCGGCTCTTAAGTGGCAGCGCCGAGGAGCGTAAGAAGGGAGCTAACGAGATGGATGCAGATGGCAACTCATCTGGCTGGCTTGCTGAGTCAGCGCGGCGCGTGGCAGGAAAAGGATGAGTGTGTGGTCCCTCCTTTGGATGCGTTAAAAGTGCAATTTTGTGGTTGCAGACAGACTGTCTCGGAAGAATCATTGCCTATTAATGGCCCTAGCGGTTGCCTCTCCACCGCAAAAGGTCAGACTCTCTGATTCCCCAGGCCCACGCGGTGTCCAACACACTCAAAGACACAAGAAAGATGAGGCCATTTCTGGAATTGATCTGCTGCAGGTTTGGAGACAGAAAGGGGGGAAATACTGCTTCGGCAACAATACCGAATTGACTTGCCGGACTCCTTTTCCTAGGGAGGGGTAGCAGCAACTGCAGTGAATGGTGTGTAAGGGGGTTATTTATTTATTTATTTATTTTTTAAAAAATTAAAGCATGCGTTTGGTTGTCAAGGCTCCCAGAGGCGCGTGCATGAACATCGATTCATGTAGAAACTCACTAACACAGCCAAATGGAGCAGGGGTTGTTGCTTCTTTCTTCCTTCTCGCCGAGGAGTTAGGGTGCTCTGCCAGCCCGTGTGACGGGAACGAGTCATGACTTGGTGGGAAAGCATCTGCTTGGCGTGCAGGAGGTCCCCGGTTCAATCCCTGGCTGCATCTCCAGGTAGGGCCGGGAGAGACTCCTGCCTGCAGCCTTGGAGAGGATTATGGGAGTTGGAAGTCCAATAACATCTGGGGACCCAACGCTGAGAATCCCTGGTCTGCAGTGATTGGCAGCAGCTCTCCAGAGCTTCAGGCTGGAGCCTTTCCTTACCTTGCATGGAGATGCTGCCAGGGAGTGAACCTGGGACCTTCTGTGTGCAAAGCAGATGCTCTTCTGCTAAACCCAAGGCCCCATCCCCTAAGGAGAAGCAGACAGTGCCCATCCCAATACAAACTAGGGCAGACCCTGCTTATCAAAGGGGACAAATCATGCTTTGCTACCAAGAGACTAGCTCTCTTGGGTCTTTTCCTGGGAAGCACATCACCAATATCTCTTTGTCTGTAATGCTTTAAGAACCTATCTGGTGTTCCCTGCATACTTCTACGCTCGTAAAACTGGCAAGTATAGCTTCTGGGAGAGTCCAGCTTAAGCATTTCCAGTTATTAATAATTCTGAATTTTGCACAGGTCACCAACGGCCTTTTTTATGCACTCTTGAGTACCAGAAGCATGACGGCTAATGTCAATATACAATGTTTATTTCTTTCATAATTGATATTTTAATTGTGCTTGGAAGGGAATTGAAGAAGAGGAAGCCATATGCATAAAAATAATGGCAAATATGAAAGTAGCCAAGCTAATGGAAGCAGATCGCCCTCCTAATCCTAAATTTAAATGCATTACTGATCCCTGAAACATTAAAGGTCTGATAAGTTAAATTAGGTTCCTTGTAAGCATAATTAATCCTCTCCCTCAATGAAGATATTACAAGAGAGTTAATTTGAATCCCAAAGGCATTTCTAAAATTGAATTATAAGATAAAGCAAATATTTGACTTTTTGCAGATAATTACTGAAGGGGAAATCAATATGCAAGCGAGGGAGGCATTAACCCATCTGTTGCAAACAGCGTTGGTATATACATGTTTTGGGAAGGGCTACTTGTTCAGAATTGTCCTCTTCCGCCTGCCATCTTGGAGGCTTTCCAAGGGAGGGAGGGAGGCAGCAACAGCAGCCAAGCACCCTGTCCATCAAGCCTGGATCCAGGCGTGAAGACCATAAGCACAGCCCTGCTGGATCAGGCCCAAGGAGGAGGCCCATCTAGTCCAGCATCCTGTTCCCCACAGTGGCCTACCAGATGCCTCTAAGAAGCCCACAGGCAAGAGCTAAGAGCATGCCCTCTCTCCTGCTGCTGCTGCTCCCCTGCAACCGGTATTGAAAGGCCTCTTGCCTCTGAGGCTGGAGGTGGCCCATAGCCACCAGACTAGTAGCCATTGATAGACCTGTCCTCCATGAATCTGTCTAAGCCCCTGGTGGCCATCCCCACATCCCCTGGCAAGGAATTCCATAGATTAAGACCCTCCTCTCCACAGCAGCATTTTGTATTTCATTTAAATTGAGCAAGACTGGGAATGAATTCCATAGGTCACACTGTCTCCTGAGTCAGGCCCTTGGTCCATCTCGCTCAGTACTGTCTACACTGACTGGCAGCAGCTCACCAGCAGTGTTCCCGCTAACAGGGATTCCCAGATGTTGTTGATTACAGCTCCCATAATCCTTAGAAATCAGGTGCATCTTAAGGGGCTTTTTAAAAGCAGCCAGAGATGGAGACGGTCTTATTTTGAAAGAGAATGCATTCCAGAACCCCGGGACAGCCACAGAGAAGGCTCCGCCCTGAGTCGCCACCAAACGAGCCGGTGGCAACCATAACCAAACCTTGTTGATCAAATCCTTCTGCGGGACTTGGGGACTCTCCCACTGGGGTCACTATGCTCCTCATTCTGGAGAGATTTAGGACCTTTGTAATTGAATCAGGGGTGTTTAAATCACGTTTGTTTAAGCTTGAACTCTTTTCTTCCACTACCATAACTCACGACTTATTCAACTCATAGAGACCTAGGAAGCTGGCTTATACCAAGTCATACCCACTGCTCACTGAGCCAAAAAGCTCCTTTTAAAATGGTGATTCTTTTATATTTAGCAGGGGGAGAGCAACTGGCCCTATCCATCCCCAGCACAGCATCCCTTCACCTAAGTGTTGCCACTTGTGTTTCTTTTTAGATTGTGAGCCCTTTTGAGGACAGAGGACCATCTCATTTACGTATTGTTTATTTTTCTGTCTAAACCACTTTGAGATCTTTGGTTGAAAAGCGGTATATAAATATTGGTGTTTTTGGTGGTAGTATTAATAGACCATTGATCCATCTAATCTAATTCAGTACTGTCTACACTGACTGGTAGCAGCTCTCTAAGGTTTCAGGCAGGAGTCTCTCCCAACCCTACTTGGAGATGCTGCCAAGGGCTGAACCTGGGACCTTCTGCATGCAAGTACGCAGATGCTTTTCCCCTGAGCTATGACCCCATTCCCTAAGGGGAATAACTTACAGTGTTCACATGGAGTCTCCCATCCAAATGAAAACCAAGGCCGACCTGGTTAGCAAAGGGGGCAATTCATGCTCACGACCACGAGACCTGCTCTCCTCCCCAGGGGTGCTGACAGGTGGTATCCTTTGCCTGCACCAGGTACAGGCTCTGGCTCTACCCTACCAGTCTCCGGCTTCTGGTCTTCTAGGCACTAGAAGATCAGTTTTCAGTTTGATCCTGGCATACCCTGGTCTGAGCCACCGGAGACCTGGAAACCTGGTGGCCACTGCCTCTGCTCTTGGGGGCCGAACAAAAACATATCCCCCATGGCAATCAGTGGGATCGACGTGCAACTATATGCCTCAATAACAAAAAATAAAAGTTTTTTTGCATTTTGAAGGACCGCTGGCAGAGATGGCGCATGACCGGTGCCGGCGCAGAAAAACATGTGTGAGCAAGTCAATAGGAACTTCAGCAGCATTTCCAGACAGAAATTCCCAGCTTTTAGCTCACTTCCCCTCCAGCATGGAGGGTGTGTGTTCACATAGCAGTCAGATTTAGCCCGATGTCCCTGCAAGCTATTGAGGAGCATGCCACACATGATTCGGGTTTTTCGTTAGGCATTGGAAAGGAACACGATTTATTTTGGGGGTTAAAAAAATTCCACTTTTTGTGATGGTTCCCGCCCCCCCCCCGGCAAATTCGAACTCGCAGTAAAGCCTCGTAGCCTGCTGTCTGAAAATGCTCCAGAAGCAATGGAGTTGTGCTCTCAACAGTCCTTACAGTGCTTGAAAAGCAGCATTTATTTGTCTGTGGTTTTTCCCCCCTTCATTTTATTAAAAATATTTAATATTTTTACCTTGCCTTTTCATTTGAAAAGGCAATGCCCAAGGTGGCATACCAAATAGAATGAAAATGCAATAAAGCACAATCTAATATACCAAGATACCAAAGCAAGGGCAAACAGGGACGCTAACGAATACCATGCAGTCCCAACTAAAAATCAATAACAACACCAACAAGAAAGAGGTCTGAGAGATAAAACCCGGGGCTTCTACAGATGAAACATTGGCCAATAGTTAACGGTTAGAACAGCCTTGAGGGAAGCTAGAAAAGATGGGGGGCAGGGGGGGATATGGAAAAGTGTTGATGGAGAGGACCTTCCATCATCTATCCTCCCTCTCATGGGAGGAGAGCGAATCTTGTGGAGGAAGCAAGCGTGAATGGTCTGCTTCGCTAAGCAGTGTCCACCCTGGTTTGCATTTGAATAGGAGACATGTGTGAGCACTGTAAGCTATTCCCCTTAGGGGATAGAGCGGCTTTGGAAAGAGTATCTTTCTGTACTTGGATACAGAAGGTTCCAAGTTCGCTCCCTGGCAGCATCTCCAAGAAAGGACTGGAAGAGATTCCTGCTTGGAAGCTTGGAGAAGCCACTGCCAGTCTGTGTAGACAATCCTGAGCTAGATGGACCAAGGGTCTGACTCGGTAGAAGGCCGCTTCCTGTGTTCCTATGTCTTGTGGTAGCAAGCATGAATTGTCCCCTTTGCTAAGCAGGGTCTGCCCTGGTTTGGATTTTAATGGGTAACTGCATGTGTGAGCTCTGTAAGATATTCCCCTCAGGGGATGGGGCCATTCTGGGAACCAGCATCCTCATACTTGCATGCAGAAGGTTTCAGGTTCCTCCCCTGGCTTCTCCGAGATAGGGCTGAGAGAGATTCCTGCCGGTAACCTTGAAGGAGTCGCTGCCAGTCTGTGCAGACAATACTGAGCTAGATGGACCACTGCTCTGACTCAGTAGAAAGCAGTTTTCACTCTTCCTAAATGGGTGTGCTTGACCATGGCCTCTTTAATTGTTTCATTGTTCTCAATCGCCCTTACCTCCTCGAACATAATACAACTTATGCATGACTGGAATTTTTGAACTGCATTACTGTTCTTTTACAGCGGCACTTTTTAAATTTTATTTTTTGCGCTTTTTGTGTCTGGTTCCACTTTAGACTATAGCCCTGGCTGTGTGCTTTTGGTTGTTAGAGATGGAGTAGGCACTGTCTCCATGGCATGGGGCGAACTCTCGTTTTCTACGAGTCTCCAACCACAACAGGGCCTGCTTCATGATCCCTGAATGGGGAGCTTTATAATGGTTTGCATGGTGAACAGAGACCCCTGTGATGGGAAGGGGAACTGAGGCATACAGCTATCTAGGGAGGCACTCCTGCAAAGGAGGAGAGGACTAGAACCAGTGGGTTGAAATGACAAGGAAGCAGATTAAGGCTGGACATTAGGAAGCATTTCCTAACTATAAGAGCTGTCCGATAGTGGAACCGGCTTCCTCATGCTGGTCTTGTGGTCGCAGGCATGACTTGTCCCCTTAGCTAAGCAGGGTCTGCCCTGGTTGCATATGAATGGGAGACTAGAAGTGTGAGCCCTGGAGGAGATTCCCCTCAGGGGATGGAGCCGCTCTGGGAAGAGCATCTAGGTTCCCAGTTCCCTCCCTGGCAGCATCTCCAAGATAGGGCTGAGAGAGATTCCTGCCTACAACCTTGGAAAAGCCGCTGCCAGTCTGTGCAGATCAGGCCTCTACAACATGAGGCCCGGGGGTCAGATTCGGCCTGCAGGGACTGTTTTACTGGCCTCCAGGTATCCTGCAGCAACACAGGAGCTGGAAACTGCCTGCATGCTTTCTCAGAAATGTGCTCCATGGTGTACCCAGTGTGGCTTACTCCCATGTAAGCATGCCTAGCATTGCAGCCGGAAAGCAACAGCAATTTAGGGAGAGGAGAGGACGTGGCATTTGTTTGGAGCTGGCATGAACTCTAGGGGCCCCACGGATTGAGCAGGGATGGGACCTATTCTCTGGCCACTATCCTTGGTTAAAACTATGGGGTCCCTTGACAGGGGGAATAGATCCACAAGCTTTAATGTTAATGCAATCATGTGCCCCTGCACGCCAAGTTGTGGATGGTTCTGGCCCACCAGGACATTTGGGTTGTGCAGCTCTGGTCTAGACAATACTCAGCTAGATGGACCTAAGGTCTAACCGCCCTGAACCATTTTGGAAGGGCGGTATATAAATCTAATAAATAAATAAATCGCTGTATGGCAGCTTCCTATGTTCCTTCGCTGGGACGCACTCTCGTTTGGCAGAGACTTGGGATGCAATTGCCGCTTCTTGCACTGAGCAGGGTCCCTTCCAGCTCTCAAGCTCTGTGACTCGATGTGCCACTATACCAGGATCTTATGGCTCAGCTCACCCCACCCTGACTGTCCAGGGTGCTTCAGCTTCATCCCAGGGCTGCACAACTTGGGCCCTCCTCCGGCGACTGTTGGACTGCAGCTCCCATCATCCCCGACTATGGGCCACTGTGGCTGGGGATGATAGGAGTTGTAGTCCAACAGCGGCTGGAGGGCTGTTTGCAGGCAGGAGTCTCTCCCAGCCCTACCTGGAGATGCTGCCAGGGACGAACCTAGGGTTGTCGGTGTGCAAGCATGCAGAGGCTTTTCCTCTGAGCTACGGACCCCATTCCTTAAGGGGAATATCTTACAGTGCTCATATGCAAGGCGGACCCTGCTTAGCAAAGGGGACAATTCATGCATCGCGCTTGCTTCCACAAGACCAGCTGTCCCAGTGACATCCCCTCCAGACTTCCTGGACTCTTGGCCATCGGTCTGTCTGACAGAATGCTAGCTATGTAGTGACAATATTATTTCGCTTCATCCATTGGCCATTACGCTTCAAAGAATATCCAGCCAGGTCCTCCTCATCTTCGAATGACTTCTCAGCTATCATTAGACCATGTTAACATTTATTCGTTTTAAATTGGCCCTATTTCAGATACATTTTCATTTACTATGGAGTTAAATATTCTCGCTTGCTCTCTCTTGCTGTTTCCCCCCCTAACCAAATTCATTTGCCGCATTGACTCCATTCTTCATTCATCAGAATCCATTTTGCCATGGACAGGATCCAGGTGCAAAGGGCCTACTCTGATATACACTAGGTCAATATAAATCCTGTTGGGAACTTTTCTTGGAGGCTGTAACATGAGTGCAGTCATGGTGCTTTTTTTTTTTTTTTAAATGTTGTTTTTAAAAGACCGCAGGGATGATCCGGGAAAAGGATAGGTCCATAGACATTGTCACAGAGTTTTAGACCAGAGTTGCTGTTGGACTACAACTCCCATCATCTCTGGCTATTGGCCAATCTGGCTGGGGATGATGGGAGCTGTAGTCTGACAGCCACTGGAGGGGTGAGGTTTTGCAGCCCTGGGTTAGATCAAATATGTTAGCCAGATTCAGGGACTGAACCAAAAGCTTTGGGTTAGGCAGGCAGGTGATGAGAAAAAGCTAAGTCAACCGATCGTATCTCATCAATGTACACTCTATCACTTATATTTGCATATGGGTACAAACAGTCATCCGGAAGCAAGAAGCCTGTTTCCTATGTTGGAGAGATATCTCCTAGTAGGCCTAATCTTAGAGATATGCTCTCCTGCCTGGTGGGAAAGGAGGAAATCCTCATTTAAGATAATGCCTGACATCCGAAGTTTGTATAAATACTTGTATTCAAAACAATATTTATTTTAAAGCTGCCTCATTAATCAAGGCAGCATTTTAAGTTGATTAGAGGTTTTTAATTGAGTGGATTAGTTATTTAATCCAATTCATTAAAGTTTGTGGCTCTTTTGCAAGGGGACGGGGCCATACTTCAGTGGCAGAGCATCTGCTTGCATGTAGAAAGTCTCCCAGGTTCAATCCCTGGCAGCATCTCTAGGTTGGGCTGGGAAGGACCATTGCCTGAAACCTTGGAGAGCCGCTGCCAGTCAGAGCTGAGCTAGAGGGACCAAGGGAGGACTCAGTATAAGGCAATTCCTCTATCCCTGGGAAATGTTGCAGGGTATGTTTTGGGGAAAGGACGGTTCTTCCGCAGAAAAGCATCTGCTTGGCATACAAAAGGTCTGAGATTCACTCCCTGGCAGCATCTCCAGGTAGGGCTGGGAGAGACACCTGGAGAGCTGCTGCCGGTCAGTGTAGACAATACTGAGCTAGATGGAGGAAGGGTCGGACTCAGTATAAGGCAGTTCCTCTGTCCCTGGGAAATGTTGTAGGGTATGTTTTGGGGAAGGACTGTCATTCGCTGGCATTCGCTGGCAAAGCATCTCCTTCATGCAGAAGGTCCCAAGTTCACTCCCTGGAAGCATCTCCAGGTTGAACGGAGCTAGAAGGACCAAGGTTCTGACTCAGTTTTGTTCCTATATACTTTGGGGGGGGGGTGTTGTACTGCTTGCTGTGCAGTTTGCCTAGGAGTAGGACATGCTTTTCACCCTAATTTCTCCAGAGGTTTTTGGAAAAGACCTTCAAGGTCCCTTCCCATTCACAGGGTCTTTCAGTACAACACACAAGTACAACTCACAGGGTCTTTCGGGAAGCAATCCAACCTGGAGGTGTCTCAAGAAAAGGAAATGCCAGCTCCTCAAATGAAAAGGGTTCCAGAACAACAATGTAGTGAGTGTTCCATGAATTGTCAGTCCCTTTCAGCTGCGTTTTTTTGTTTTCCACTGTTGTCGTCAACAGGGGTTTCTCAGAAGAGGGCAGGATAATTGCTACTAGAAAGGTTCAGCATTTGAAGAGGTTTGATTAGGGAACTGTACAAATTCAATTCTCCTGACCCAGATTCAATTCTAATCTAATCTAGAGAGCGAGAACTTCAGTGCAATAATGACAAAAGAGAAGGGGATGACGGAGCAATTTAAATGTTTTTCATGGCAAGAAAAAGAGAGAGAAGAATACGCTGGATCTGGAGTTAGAGACCATGGCCATAGTCTAAGACTACTGAGGTGGTCCATAAGAACAGCCCTGCTGGATCACGCCCAAGGAGGCCAATCTAGTCCAGCATCCTGTTTCCCACAGTGGCCCACCAGATGCCTCTGGGAAGCCCACAGGCAGGGGGTGAGGGCATGCCTTCTCTCCTTCTGCTACTCCCCTGCAACTGATATTGAGAGGCATCTTGCCAATGAGGCTGGAGGTGGCCTATAGCCAACAGACTAGTAGCCATTGGGAACATAGGAAGCTGCCTTATACTGAGTCGGACCATTGGTCCACCTAGCTTAGTACTGTCTACCCACAGACTGGCAATGGAAGTCACTGGGCATGATGTGGATAGGTCCAAGGCCTTTCTAGTCCAGCATCCTGCTTCACACAGTGGCCCCACCAGTTGCCTCTGGGGAGCCCACAGGCAAGAGGTGAGGGCACGCCCTTTCTCCTGCTGTTGCTCCCTTGCAACGTATTCAGAGGCATCCTGCCTCTGAGTCTAGAGTAGCTCATAGCCATCAAGACACGTAGCCATTGATAGACATGTCCTCCGTGACTTGGTCTAAGCCCCTGTTAAAGCCATCCAAGCTGGTGGCCATCACCACATCCTATGGCAGAGAATTCCATGGGTTAATTATGTGCTGTGTGAAAAAAACTACTTTTTCTTGGCCCTAAATTTCCCAATCTTCAGTTTCATGGGATGACCCCGGGTTCTAGTGTGGTGAGAGAGGGAGAAAAATTTCCCTCTGTGCATCTCTCTAAAGTAAAATAAAGTCGTGCCCTCGACTCATGGCACCCACAGAGCCCTGTGGTTGTCTTTGGTAGAATACAGGAAGGGTTTACCATTGCTATCTCCCTCACAGTATGAGATGATGCCTTTCAGTATTTACCTATATCACTGCTGCCCAATAGAGGTGTTTCCCATCGTCTGGGAAACATACCAACGGGGATTCGAACCGGCAACCTCTTGCTCCTTAGGTAAGTTACTTCCCCGCTGCACCATTAGGTGGCCTACTCTCTCTACTCCATGCATAATTGTATACGTCTCTAGCATGTCTCCCCTTAGTCGCCTTGTTCTCTCTTGCTCCTGAGGGCAGGACTAGAACCATGGGGTTGATGTGACAAAGGAGCTGGTAGAGGCTATATATTAGGAAGGATTTCCTAACTGTAAAGGCTGTTAGACAGTGGAACCGCCTGCCACAAATAGTGGTGGGGTCTCCTTTGTGGGAGGTTTTCAAACAGAAGCTGGACAAGCATCGGTCAGGGATGGTGTAGCGGTTTCATATGAAAATGGGAAGCAGCCTTCTACTGAGTCAGAGCCTTGGTCCATCTAGCTCAGTATTGTCTGCACAGACTGGCAGCGGCTTCTCCAAGGTTACAGGCAGGAATCTCTCTCAGCCCTATCTTGGAGAAGCCAGGGAGGGAACTTGGAAACCTTCTGCATGCAAGCAGGCAGGTGCTCTTCCCAAAGCAGCCCCCTCCCCTAAGGGGAATATCTTACAGTGCTCATGTGTAGCTTCCCATTCAAATGTAAACCAAAGTGGATCCTGCTTAGCAAAGGGGACAATTCATGCCTGCTCCCACAAAACCAGCTCCTGCACTGAGCAGTGGGGTGAACAAGGAGACCTCTGAGGTCACCTGCAACTCAAAACATCCCACAATTCTATGATCTGTAGTAAAACAGACATAGATTTATCCTTGGGTATGCTGATCACCTTGAACCCTGTTTGGACATTAAGTGGTACGAGTGTACAGCTGTCTATATACTCATAGAAGTCTTTGTGTGCATGACTATATCTGTGGACTTTTAAAAAGTGAACCCGGATACAGGCTCTTCAAAAGCATGCTGCAGATAGAAAGGGTACCTGTGCTCTCGTAGTTTCCCTAAGCTTTTCATTTTTAAGAACACATGCACAGTAGAATGTGCCCCCACAACACACCCCTGCGCATTTACCTTCTCTGCACACATATACTTTGTCACTCAGAGTCACAGTCAGTGAGATTTAGGAGCCTACGCAGAGTGAGAGAAAATCCTCAGAACTGTCCCTCTGACAGTATTATTGCAGAAGTGGGTCATATTCATTGGTGGATAGGAAGAGAGCTGGTGGGAGCAAGCATGACTTGTCCCCTTTGCTAAGCAGGGTCTGCCCTGGGTGCATTTGAATGGGAGAGTAGAAGTGTGAGCTCTGGAAAACATTGGGGCTGTAGCTCGGTGGAAAAGCATCTGCCTGCTTGCCTGCAGAAGGTTCCAAGTTCCCCCCCGGCAGCATCTCCAGATAGGGCTGAGAGAGACTCCTGCCTGCAGCCTTGGAGAAGCCGCTGCCAGTCTGGGTAGACAATCCTGAGCTAGATGGACCAATAGTCTGATTTGGTATATGGCAGCTGCCTATGTTCCTTTGACTCTGTGGGGAACAGCCGTGGAGTCTGCGGGAAGCAGCTTTGTCAGAGGGAGGAGAAATGTGGATGGCTGATCCCGGGTCTGACTCAAGAGCAGCCTGGATGACTCACTTGCCTTTTCTCATCGTTAGCAGTCACCATGCGAAGGGTGACACGGCTTGGTGTGCGGGGGCCAGAGTCCATTTTCAGCGCTGAAATTATTGCATTAAAATTAATTAACCTCACGAATAACAGCAACCACTAGCTGCTTGTGGATCTTTCCCCCCGTCAAGGGACCCACAATTGTAACCAAGGACCGTGGCCAGAAAATGGGATCTGTCCCTGTCCGGTCAGCGGGGTGCCTGGAGTGCATGCCAGCCCCCCCCCCCCAATGCCAAGTCCTCCCCTCTCCTTAAACCACTCTTGCTTTCAGGCTGCAATCCTAGGCACACCTACTTGAGAGCAAGCCTTACAGGGTGCACCAAGGGACGGATTTCTAGATGGCATTGTCAGGCAGTTTCCAGAGAGCATGGCCCCCCTCCAGAGAAGAGGAAACCGACAGAAAGAGAGGCCCTCTGTCTCCCCGGGGTGCGCTCTGCCCGGGCCCACCGGATACGGCTTCTGCCGCTGTTCCAGTCCACTCGGTCCATTGCTGCTCCTCCTTCAGCCTTCCTTGTCGGTCCATCGCGGCCCCGTCCGTCTCGCCTGGTCTCAAGCAGCCCACTGCATTGAACTGCTGCCGCTCATCATGGGACAAACCGAGAGCTTTTCAGGGCTTGGCCTGAATCTCCTGTTGCTGTTGTAGGAGATCTCCTGCATGAATCTCTTTTCTGAAATACGTTTCAGAAATATATGTTGCTTTCTGAAGTATAGCATGAATCTCCTGTTGCTGCAGGAGATTCTACCCGGGGGGCGGGGTGGGGGGGGGCAGCAACAGCAGGAGCCGTGAAAAGAACAGCAGGAGATTCTACCTGCGGGTTGGAACTGGGCCCTTGCACAGCCCTGATCTCGCACCGTGTAACTTCTGCATGTTTAACGTTAATGTTTGCACAGATTTATTTTAAAGAACTGCCGGTTTTTATTTGATTGTTTGGGACTGCATGCTTTGTGTCTGATTACACATTAGCCGGGAGTGAGGGGCGAGGATTGTCTGGGATAAGAAGGCCTTCCTCATCCCAGTTATTTACCTTTCCCAGACTTTTAAACCTTGCTCATTTCTAAATGAGGTTACCTTGCAAAGTACATCTTCCCTGGATCTGTGCACGAGAAGTCCTTTTTGTTGGTATAGCTAATGTCGGGCATCCTACAAAACCTCGCTGCTCTGAGAGAGAGTCCTGCCTGCAACCTTGGAGAAGCCGCTGCCAGTCTGTGTAGACAATACTGAGCTAGATGGACCAAGGGTCTGACTCGGTAGACGGCAGCTTCCTATGTTCTCCCAGTAATGAACAATTGCCAATCAGTTCATTGGCACTTGCAGGTCTGTCCTTCCTGCCACATGATTAATACAACTTAGCCGTGCAGTGATTTGAGTGAACCTAGCCACCCAGTAATCGCAAAGTGTTGAGGACTTCAGCATTGCTAGCCGACGTTTTCACAGGAAGTGTATGCCAATTTATCTGACTAGCCTATTTGAAATGGTTGTTTCAAGACACAGAAATGAGTCAGACCCTTGCTCCATCGAGCTCAGGATTGTCTGCACTGACAGGCAGCAGCTCTCCAGGATTTCAGGCAGGAGTCTCTCCCAGCCCTACACAGAGATGCTGCCAGGGGTCCTCCTGCATGCAGACACACCGGCCTGAAGCCTTCAAGAACTGCTGCTGTTCAGTGTAGCCAATCCAGAGTTCGAAGGACGAACGGTCTGACTCAGTTATAAGGCGGTTTCTTAGGAAAGGCCTATAGCTTGGTGGCAGAGCACCTGGTTTGCATGCAAGAGTTCCCAAGATCAATTCCTGGCAGCATCTCTGGGTAGGCCTGGGAAATTCCACCGCCTGAAACTTGGAGAGCTGCTGCCAGTCAGTGTGGGCAATGCTGAGCTAGATGGACCCAAGGGTTTGACTCTGTATAGAGCAGCATCCTATGTTCCTGTGTGTCCTAGTGGATCTTGCAGAGCAACACTTGGTTAAGAGAATAGTGGTGGTCCAAGTATTGTTTCCCTCTGTGAAAAACCAGACGTCAGGGAGTTAAACAGACTTAAGCCTTTTCTGGGTTGTGGCTGCAATCTTCTTCCTTTTCCATCTCTGTGTCATCCATAATTCCCACCTGTGCATGATGTGGATCCTGATTTTTTTTATTATTATTTTTAAATCCCAGATGCTTGGCAGATGGTAGGCTTGAGGGGGGAAACCGAAGGCAGCAAAATTCTGTGTTCACGAGCGCTCCTATTCATTCCAATCTGCTGTTTTGCCTCACGACTAGACTAATAAGCAATTACGCCAGCATCGCGAATGCTTATCTGGTGTAAATGCATCTGTCAGCCAGATCCAACATCATCAATAAAGCTGCCAAATCTCTTTATAATTCCATGATATATGCTGCGAGCATCTTTTTTGGAATATAATTTAAAGATTGCGGTCCTATGATTCCGATATGATTGCGTTTGTTTTTAGAACACCTCCAGATGGAAATTGGGCCACTGCCCTTTCTATTACAGCCCCTTTAGGCTGGCGTTCTGACGTTTTGCACGGGCTGATCGAGAACTGATGTGTGTTTCTGTTCATTGGCCGCCAATTTTCATCTGCAGAAATTGTCCACAGGGCCAGTGTCATTGTGCCTGTTAAGAGTTTTGTAGAAAAGCCTGCGGCTGAGGTTGTTTTAATTGGAGAAGCTGAGGAATGCACCCAGGACCTTCTGCGGGCCAACCCAGGGCTCTACCACTGAGCTTACAGTGTTCAACCTGGAGCAGGAAATTAGAGGCAAGGAATCAGAACCCTTTCCACATTGGAAATGTGCACGTCCAGGCCTTGGCCAGGAATTTACATTCTAATATCATAGGAACATAGGAAACTGCTATATACTGAGTCAGACCCTTGGTCCATCTAGCTCAGTATTGTCTTCATAGACTGGCAGCGGCTTCTCCAAGGTTGCAGGCAGGAGTCTCTCTCAGCCCTCTCTTGGAGATGCTGCCAGGGAGGGAGCTTGGAACCTTCTGCTCTTCCCAGAGCAGCCCCATTATCTCCCAAGGGGAATATCGTACAGTGCCTCACACATCAAGTCTCCCATTCATATGCAGCCAGGGCGGACCCTGCATAGCTAAGGGGACAAGTCATGCTTGCGACCACAAGACCAGCTCTCCTACAAATTAGTGCACAAATTAGTGTAAGTAACTGATGCGCAGACATTTTTAAAAATTAATTCTGGCTACAAACAGAGATGAGCCATTGGTTCATCTAGTTCGATATTGTTTACATTGACTGGCAACAGCATTTTCAGGGCAAGGCTGCAAAAGGTTTAGGTCCTGGATACCTGAAGAACTGCCTGCTCCCTGGGGTTTCTGCCCACCCAGCAAGGTTCTCAGAGGGGCCTTTGCTCCGTGTGCCGAAGATGAGAGAGGCTAAATTGTTGTGCAAGTGGAGCAGGGCCTCCTCTGTTGTGGCCCCCAGGCTCTGGAATGCTCTCCCAGTGAATGTCTGCTCTTTGACATATGTAGCTGCTTTAAAAATACACAACTAAATACCTTTTTATTTGTTCAGGTTTTTACCCCTTAGGGTCCGCCAGGCCTCTCCGATTTCCTGCTTCTGCTCGTCTCTTTTATGGGTTAGGGGTGTGTGTGTTATGGTTTTTACTGTTTAACTTATTTTAAGGGTTTAAATGTGGTTTGTATGGACTTTTGCTGCATTCTAATTTTAGTAAACCACCTTGGGACGTCTTATGAAAGGCGGCATAAAAATTGGACAAACAAATAAACGAAGTTGGACCTTCCAGCTATTGTTGGATTACAACCCCAGGACATAGCAGCAATAAGTTAGGGAGGCTGGGAGTCGTAGTCCAGTGTCTGCAGGAGGGCTGAAGTTGTGCAGCCTTGTCCTAGCTCCTGGTAGGGTGTGGGGGCAGGAATGCGGGCCACCTGAAGCACAGTTAATAGGCTTGTGAATGCTCTTGCAGAAGCGACATTACAGGAGGTCTCTGTGTGTGAGAGAGAGGGGGGGGGGGAGGGAGAGAGATTTGGAAGGCAATTGAGGTTAAAAAAGGGTTTCCCATACTTTCCCTGCCTTGTCCCTCAACTACAATTATTGTTGAGGGGTTATCCCTATCAACGTGATTTCTCCACCACTTTGCTCTGACAGCCGTCCAGCTCCAAGGGGTGCTGGTGAGGCTGGAATTAACCACAGTATAGGATACCATATTATTATTATTATTATTATTTATTTACACAGTCAGGCAGGTGTTATTGACTGGTTTGTTTTATCCAGACATCAAGTCCTTCCCAAGGACCTGGGATGCCTGAATTTTATTGTCACCGTTGTTGCTGTTGTTATTATAGATATCGTCGCAGAATATAGGCTGTTCCCAGTAAAGCTGCTTTTTGTAGTTGGCTGATGGTGATTTCTGTGGCCCCGATGGTGTTGAGGTGCTCTTCAAGGTCTTTTGGAACTGCACCCAGGGCGCCAATGACCACTGGGATTATTTTGGTCTTTTTCTACCACAGCCTTTCAATTTCAATTTGTAGATCTTTGTATTTGGTGATTTTTTTCTATTTCTTTTTCTTCTATTCTGCTATCCCCTGGTATTGCTATGTCGATTATTTTGACTTGTTTTTCTTTCTTCTCAACTACAGTTATATCTGGTGTATTGTGTGGCAGATGTTTGTCTGTTGTTGTTGTTATTATTATTACATTTTATATCCCGCTCTTCCTCCAAGAAGCTCAGAGCGGTGTACTACATACTTAGGTTTCTCCTCACAACAACAACCCTGTGAAGTAGGTTAGGCTGAGAGAGAGTGACTGGATATCACATCCATATTTTCTAAATAATGCATCTAAGGGCACGGCCCTTACCAGCTGCCATTTACCAGTATGCAGTAGCTTGCGTGAACATGGAAAGCCCTTAACATAAACAAAACAATGAATATTTATATACCACTTTTCAACAAAAGTTCCCAAAGCGGTTTACATAGAGTAAACAATAATAAAGTAATAAGATGGATTCCTGTCCCCAAAGGGCTAACAGTCTACAAAGAAACATAAGACAGCCACCAGCAACAGCCACTGGAGGGATGCTGTGCTGGTGTTGGATAGGGCCAGTTGCTCTCCTCCTGATAAATAGAAGAGTATCACCACCGCGTGAACATGGAAAGCCCTTAATATAACTGTAGAATCCAAGGGGAAAAGTCACGGCATGCAAGAATAAGGCAGTGCAGTGGAATCAGGAATATTAATCGTTTAATGGAATAGCTATGATGTACAGAGAGGCATGTGCAGACGGCTTTTCCGTGCTCTTGCTGCTGGCTGTTTCTCCAGCACATCCTGCTGCTTGGACGATCCAGTTTGGTTTTTAAGGGATTATTCTGGCCCGCTTGGTTCCATTTCAGCTTTTACACTGCCCCCCAGCACAGATCATAAACACAACACACACACACAACTTAACATATTCTCATCCCACATATTTCATTCCCCACTCCCCAGCTTGCCTCTAAAGTGCCTGGCACAGGTCATAATCACGCTCGGCCGCCTGGCACAGCACAGGCCAGCAGCAACCACACCACCCAGGACAGTCTAAAGAGGATTGGGGGAGTGGGGGGGGGCAGGGGGTATGGAGACCCTGGACTTTGGCCCCGAAGTCCAGGGGTAAGAGCACCACTGCTCAGAAGCCCATGAGCTCTGTAACAAAGTGCCCACATACCAGTTTTAATTATCCCCATCCAACTATTTCCCCAAGAATACAATCATTCCTAGTCATGACCGTTGCCCTCGGAAAACCTTGGAGGCTCACCATTTCCCTCTGCTGCTCTCCCGTCTCTGTAGTTATATCCTCCTGCCAGCTTCCATCATTTTTATCTGAGCGAGATCCTCCGCTCATATATTTTGAAAATGTCTGCATATTAATACTTGACTCTGCCTTGTCTCCTGGCTACCAATTTGTGTATTCATTTATTACGACATAGCGTTAATGGAATACTGATTTGCAAACAGAGCTTTCAGGGTGTGTGAGCGAGGGTTTGGTGAGAATCCACAATTGCTGCTCCTTGAGAAAGACTGCCGGCGCTGGGTTCCTGTATAATACCCATGTGATGCCCCCAGACCTTGGGAGGACACGTATTCCAGTTCTCATCCAGACAACACAGGATAAATGCACGGCATTAGATGTGTGTCTAATTGCTCTAAATGTACTGCTGGGATTTAATCAACCTAAAATACACAAAATCAGTAGCTAACACCTCTACTGGGTTAAATGCAAAACAAAAACCTTGACATGGCCTAAGCAGAATAAACTCTAGCAGATTCTGATCCTTACCTACCCAGTTCCTGCTAAAAGAAAAGCTAATGCAAACTTGTGCTGTGTGAACAGAAGCAGAGAGTCCAGAACGGGGGAGGTAATGGTTCCACTCTGTTCTACACTGACTAGTCAGATCTCACCTGGAATAAGCAGGGTCCACCCTGGTTTGCATTTGAATGGGAGGCTACATGTGTGAGCAGTGTAAGAACGCGGAGACCTTAGGGAAGGGGGTCGCTCTGGGAAGAGCACCTTTCTGCTTGCATGCAGAAGGTTGCAAGTTCCCTCCCTGGCAGCATCTCCAAGATAGGGCTGAGAGAGACTCCTGCCTACAAACCTGGAGACGCCACTGCCGATCTGTGTAGACAAGGCAGTAATGGACCAAGGGTCTGACTCGGTACATGGCAGCGTCCTATATTGCTTAACAAGGCTGACAAGTCAAGAGTTGCTCCATTACTGGACATTGTAGGGACCTGTGTCGCCCTGAACTGCCTGCATGCATTGCTGAGAAGGAGGAGCATTTCTTGGGTCTTTCTGCACAGTCCTTGTTGAAGAGGCCAATTTTCCTTGGGAATTTGGTGGCACTAAACACAAGTCCCGGCCAAAAATACTTACCCTACTCCCTCCCTCAAGTCCTTTGGCAGGTGAAGGCCCTTTTTCATGTTTGAAAGGTTGGGTAGGATAGGATAAGGGGTCCTAAAAGGATTTACCCATATGAACCGGTCAAGGCCCTCCGTTCTGCATCTCAGGCCCTGCTTGCCGCCCCGCCCTTGACTGAGATCTGATTGGTGGGGACCAGAGACGGGGCCTTTTCAGTTGAGGCCCCTCAACTCTGAAACATCCTCCCAAATGAACTCCACCATCACCATTCTTAAGGCATGCTTAAAGACTCGTCTTTTCAGAGAGGTCTTGTATTTATTTATTATTACTATTATTATTATTATTATTGTCTGTTCTAGTGGGTTTTAATGCATAAATTAATACCGCCCAGAGCCTTTGGATGGCACAGTATAAAAATACAATAAATACATCTGGGTCTAGCTGCCCCAAACAGTATTGTACCAGAAGGTGGGATATAAACATTTTAAATAAAATAAAGGCAGGATGCTTGCCCAGCCTGTTGTCATGGGGGAGCGGGCAGAGATATCAGGGCTCTGACCGGTATCAGGAGTTATCAGGGAGCTGTTTCTGGACTACAGCTCCCATCATCCCTGGCTGTTGTGGCTGAGGATGATGGGAGTTGTAGTCCAGCAACAGCTTTGGCAGGGGTGGGGGATGCAAAGGTGTGATTTAGTGTGATTTAGAATGCTTTGGTGTGGTTTAGGATGAAAGTACTGTGGTATGATTCTTCTGCATAGAACATTGGCTAGGCTAAATGGCCTTTAAGATCCCTCCAACCCTGAGTTGAATGTGCTGCTGCTTCTGGATGCTGTAATCCATATAGAGGTGGAGAGGAGTTCCATTTCCCTCTGCTTTACTTCTTCCAAGTACTTTGGGGGAAGCAACATTGGACGTCTCCTAGGGATTTCATTTTCAAGATATTAATCCCCCCCCCCAATTGAATAACCATGAGTGCTTTCCACTGCTTTTATATCTGCTGCCGTTTGGTTAATAACAGGAATCCAGATTTAAATTTAAACAGTTGTGTAAAATTGTTGGGTATTTTAAATACCTAAATACATAATCTCTTTAGGTAGCAATTTGCATTTCCCATGCTTTAGGCAGAGCTTGCGGGGAAGTGATTCCTAGGGGCACGAGTTCCAATTTACTCCAGTTGACAGGGTGCCCAGACAGTAACGCTTCCTTTAAAGAGAAAAAAATGATTGCTTAATCTCACACTGGATCCGCTTGTACTTCAGCGTAGCTGCAGCTCAAACAGGTTCTGTAACATTTACTTTCCGATATGTGGTGATGGGAGAGAAGCTGGCCATTGGCACGGTGGGTGAGGGGGACCCAGAAGGGGCAAAATATGCTGGTTCAGAATTCACTTGGAATACTGAGTCCAATTCCAGATGCCACATTTTAAGGAGGAGGACTGATAAACTGGATTGGGCAGCAAAAAAGGTGAGAGAAGTCTGGGAAGCAAGTTTGGTCTTGCAGTAGCGAGTGTGAATTGTCCCCTTTGCTAAGCAAGCTTCACTTGGGTTTGCATTTGGATGGGAAACAGCATGCTTACAGCATATGGGCTTTGCAACAGGGGGCCGTAGCTCAGCGGAAGAGCGTCTGCTTACATGCAGTTTCAACTGCTTGCATGCAGTTCTTTAGCTTTTGATAATTTTCAGTTTTAATTTGGACCTAATAATGATTGTGGTTTTTTTAAATCTGACAACTTTTTTGTTTGTTTAATTGAGTTAATTTTATTACTTTTATTGTATCTTGTGTCTATCCTATTGTGGTGAGCCGCCCTGAGCAGTAGTGCACTGGACGGGTAGAATATACATATTTTAAATAAATAAATAAATAAATAACCCTGGCAGCATCTCCAGGTATGGTCCCCTCTCCCCAAAGGGCTGGGAAAGACTCCTACCTGGAACTTTGGCAAGTTGCTGCCTGTCAGTGTTGACAATATGGGGTAGATAGACCAATGGTCTGACTCGGTATACAGCAGCTTCCTATGTTCCTATGGGTATATTTAGCCAGGAGAAGAGAAATCCGGGGGGGGGGACACAATAGCTGTCTTCAGATATCTGAAGAGTTACGTAAGAATTTAAGAACAGCCTTGCTGGATCAGGCCCAAGGCCTATCCAGGATTCAGCATCCATCACTGGGATGCCTCTGAGAAGCCCACAGGCAAGAGGTGGCTGAGGGCATGCCCTCTCTCCTGCTGTTGCTCCCCTGCAACTGGTATCAAGAGGTACCGGTTGGTGCATAGAAAAATAAATAATACATACATAAGATGTTCCCCTCTCCCCAAAGGGCTCACTGTCTAAAAAGAAACATAGGGCAGATACCAGCAGCCGCCACCACTGGAGGGATGCTGTGCTGGGGCTGGATAGGGCCAGTTGCTCTCCCCCTGCTAAACAGAAGAGGGTTGTCTCTTTTAAAAGGTGTCTCTTTGCTCAGCTAGCAGGGGTGAGTTGAGTGATTGTGGTGATTCACAGGGAGCAGCAGCGCTTTTAAGGATAAGAAGAAACCTGGAGACCGACTTCGACCTGGTGCCAATGAGTTAATGAGATCCATTGGAGGCGCAAGGCAGTACTTAGCTGTGCTTCTTGAAAAGACACCAGAAGTCCATCTGAAAGCGTAATTGATTGCCTCACTTGAAGATGGAGAGAGACATTCTTGATATACTAAGTGGACTTGGAGATCGCCAGCTCCCTTTTGGACTCAAGGAGGACTTTGTTATGTGAGTACAATCATAACTAATATTACATGGACTGATATATTGGGCTTTCATTTGACTGAAGAAGCCTTCGAAGGGTTGTCTGAGTGCCACGTGTCTTGGCAATTTGTCTGTTTCCGCATTGTGTTAATTGTATGATTACCCACTGGGTTGCTTCATACTATATGTTCATCCTTGACCCATGTGTACCTTCTCTTTCTACTGAGATTTAATACATCCAATTATCTACTCGGCCCTTCATTGCTTTTTGTATTTCGGGTCTGCATTTTGGTACCCATCCTTCTTATTTTTCTAAAGGTAAACTGTGCCCTCGAGTCGGTGTCAACTCCTGGCGCCCACAGAGCCCTGTGTTTGTCTTTGGTAGAACACAGGAGGGGTTGACCATGGCCTCCTCCCGCGCAGTATGAGATGATGCCTTTCAGCATCTTTCTATATCGCTGCTGCCCAATTTAGGTGTTTCCCATAGTCTGGGGAACATACCAGTGGGGATTCAAACCGGCAACCTCTGGCTTGCCAGTCAAGTCATTTCCCCTCTGCACCATTGGCTGATTTTCTAGCCTCTGAATAACCTGCAGACAACAACAAAAACCAAGTTTTACCTAACTGGTTGAAAAGTAAAGGAGAAAGCGTGTGGAGGGGATTCTAAAGCCGATATTATTGTCCTGGCAAAACAAAAATATGGCTGCACAATTCTTTATCCCATTGAGTTTATACATCGATGCAGAAATAACTAAACTATATGGAAATGTTATTGGGCCAGGGCCTGGTTTAGACCCACGCCTGCCATCAGGGTTATAGGCTGCATTCGCCACTCGAGATCAACACTGCTGTAACCGAGAGCAGTACGGCAAAGGGGGCGAGTGCGTGATATGCCAGGGTGGATTTGCAGCCCATTTTGTAGTGCTATGGAGACTCTTCGTTTTGATGGAGCTTAGGGCTTCGTTCAGTCATAATCTGGCCCTGACCTCCTGAAAGGGCTGCCTGGAAGCCAGCTGTGTAGGAGGCCTACGATAGAATGGGAGAATGGAGTGTCATTACCAGACAGCGCAGTAAATTTTGAGCAAGGTGGACCAGGCTAGATATATTAAAAATGGCCCATATCTCCATGAGAGGATTCCTGCGTTGGCTGCAGAAGATCCCAGGTTAAATTTCTGGTGTTTCCAGGGAGAACAGCTGCCATTCGGTTTAAACAAAGCTGAGCTCAAATGACTATGCTTCTGACTTGATAGTGGGCCACTTCTTCATGTGTTCTATGGAGTTTGGAAATGGTTTGTCCAGCAGTCTGTGATACTATGGCATAATTTCTGACTTTCCATATTCAAGAAGTGTATGAAGCTACTGTATACTGAATCAGGCCATTGGTCCCCTTTGCTAAGCAGGGTCCACCCTGGTTTGCATATGGATGGGAGACTACATGGGAGCGCTGTAAGATCTTCCCCTGAGGGGATGGGGCTGTTCTGGGAAGAGAAGAAGGTTCCAAGTCCCCTCCCTGGCAGCATCTCCAAGATAGGGCTGAGGGAGATTCCTGCCTGCAGCCTTGGAGAAACCACTGCCCGTCTGTGTAGACGAGATACTGTCAGATGGGCCCCTGGAGTCATACAATTCCACCAGCACTGCTGAGAAGAAAATGGGGCACAGGAGAGAGCTCAAAATATTGAATTTAGATGGCAACCTGGTACACTCTGTCCATCGGCTAAAATTAGGAGCTGCTCCAGTGGGAACACTGCTGTGTACAAGAATGGGTTCAGTGGAGTCCTTTGCCAGGCCACTGACACCCAGAGAGAGAGAGAGAGAGAGAGAGAGAGAGAGAGAGAGAGAGAGAGAGAGAGAGAGAGAGAGAGAGAGAGCTGTTGTGCAAAAGCAATCACCAATAAGTGATGGTATAATAATGGTTATCTGCTGTCCAAAAATGCCTGAAGACCACACCGAGCAGGCTGCCATCTGCAGGTCTGCCAAAAGACACCCCGTTCTGTGCCAAGGGGATGCCTCTCCCACTCTCCGAATGAACCCAAGGAAGCAGGGACCCCGCATTGCCAGGAAGGGGCATGAAGAAGCAATTGCAACGGATCCTACAGGGGGCACCTTGGGAGACCACATCTTTCCCCCTGCCTCCTCTTTTTCCTCTCCTTCAACTAATGTCTGCTCTTTAACATCTGTGGCTGCTTTATTTTGAAAACAAAACAAAACACCTAAGGAACTTTTTACTTGTTCAGGCTTTTACCCCTTAGGGGGCTGCCGGGTCTCTCAGCTCTCTCCTGCGTCTTTTTGATGGTGGGGTTGTTGTTGTTGTTTACTGCTTAACTGATGTTAAGGTTTAGATCTGATTTTGATGGAATTCTGTTGTATTTTAACTTAGGTAAACTGCCTTGGGATGTCTTATGGGAGGTGGTATAAAAATTGAATGAAATGGTCTCACTCGGTCGAATGCCGCTTCCTATGCTGGTCTAGCTCAGTATTGTCTACACTGCCTGGCAGCGGCTGTCCAGAGATTCAGACAGGAGTCTTTCCCAGTCCCCATCTGGACAGACTGCCCTGCTGGAGAGAGATTCTGTCTGCAGCTTCCTCAGTCCGTTCTGCCAGCCATCTCCACAACCGAGCAGTGATCATAGTATTTCCCTGCCTCTCTCTCTCTTCCCCCACTTCCAGGGCCTGAATATTTAATGCTCAAAGAAGTTTAAGCTGCTAATGCAAATCTTGATTAATAACAAAGAAGTTCAGGACTTCTGTGCACTCCGAGTTCCTTTTATCTCTGAAAGGAAAGACACCTTTGGGCAAAAAATAATAAAAATAAATAAAAATATTTTTTATTTGAGGATAGGGAACTACCACCTTTTCCCTCTTGCTCTATAAACCGCTTTGAGAACTTGTTTTTTTGCTGAAAAGCAGCATATAAATATTTTCAGTAACAAGGTTCATTTAAATGCATTGACTCCATTAGCAATCCAGGTCACAATATGAGAGCCAATATACTCAAAAGTGCCATATATGACTAAAAGAGTGTTGATGCATTTCATGCAAAAAAACACCCTTGCAAATTAAGTAAGGGGGCACCTTTGAAAGTGGGGACTATTTCCTCTTTAGCAGGGGGAGAGCAACTGTCCTTATTCAGCCCAGCATAGCATCCCTTCCAGCGGAACATAGGAAGCTGCCATATACTGAGTCAGACCATTGGTCCATCTAGCTCAGTATTGTCTTCACAGACTGGCAGCAGCTTCTCCAAGGTTGTAGGCAGGAGTCTCTCCCAGCCCTATCTTGGAGATGCTGCCAGGGAGGGAACTTGGAACCAAGATGCTCTTCCCGGAGCAGCCCCATTATCCCCTGAGGGGAATCTCTTCCAGTGCTCACGCTTCTAGTCTCCCATCCATATGCAACCAGGGCAGACCCTGCTTAGCTAAGGGGACAAGTCATGCTTGCTACCACAAGACCAGCTCTCCTCCACAGCAGTGGCTGTTGCTGTGGTCTCACTTGGGTACCTCTTTGGGGTGTCTTTCCTTTGGGACAGGGAAACAGCTTCATTCCTTTTGCTATGTGTGCTATGTGCTATGCACTCTGATAGCTTTTGTAGAAAGTTTTATGTGTGTAATAATAATTGTCCTGATTAGGACTATTACATGACTGACTCTGGGGAGGCATAATGGGATACTTCAGGGCCTGTGTGAGGTTTCTCGCATTACTAAACATCCTTTCCCGGAGGGCCTTTCTTGAGGCCCTTGTTCTGCATTTGGAAGGGAAACGACATGTGAACCTGTAAGATATTCCCCTTGGCAGATGGGGCTGTAGCTCAGTGGCAGAGCATCTGCTTGCATGCAGAAGGTCCCAGGTTCAATCCCTGGCAGCATCTCCAGGTAGGGCTGGGCAGGACCACTGCCTGAAACCTTGGAGAGCTGCTGCCAGTCAGTGTAGACAGTACTGAAGAACCTGACTCAGTCTAGGGCAGCTTCATATGTGAAGAAGGTGGCTGTAGAACTGAGCTGAGCAGCAGAGCACCCTGCTTGCACATGGAGGTCCCAATTTCCATACGAAGACGACAAATATTTATAGACCGCTTTTCAACAAAATGTTCTCAAAGTGGCTTACATGGGAATGAATGAATGAATGGAAAAGCTCCCTGTCCCCACAGGGCTCGCCATCTAAAAAAGGAACACAAGAGAGACACCAGCAACAGCCACTGGAGGGGTGCTGTGCTGGGGACAGAGAAGGCCTGCTGCGCTCCCCTTGCTCAATAAAGAGAACCGCCACTTTAAAACGGTGCCTCTTGGCTCAAATTGAGCAGGGGACGCTCAGTTAGCTGGGCTCAGTTCTACATGTGGGTGGTCCCAAGTTCCATCCCTGACATTTTCAGGCAGGGCTGAGAAAGACCCCGGCCTGAAACACTGGAAATAGCTGCTGCAAGGCAGTGCAGACGACACTGATGAAGCTCTGGCTCTGTCTAAGGCGGCTTCCCAGGTGCGAAAGGGCCACTGAGCTCAGCAGCAGAGCGTCTGGCTTTGCACGCAGAAGGTGCAGGCTTGCTGCTGCAGGGCTCCGGAGTTGCTCCTCATACAGAGCATCAAGAACCTGCTGCTTCCATGGCCAGAGCAAACAGAATGCAGTGCCAAAAAATGCACAGTCCCTGGCGCGCCTAGGAAACAATGGATAGCATTTGGGTGGCATCTAGTGGTCGTCGGATGGGAAAACCACCCTGTGGAGGACCAAAGCATCCCTGTCGCCTCCTAGCAGGAGCGGCAAACAGAGGGACAAAGTTAGCTGCCTTCTACCGAGTCAGGCCCTTGGTCCATCTAGCTCAGTATTGTCCACCCAGACTGGCAGCGGCTTCTCTGAGGTTGCAGGCAGGAGCCTCTCTCAGGAGAAGCCAGGGAGGGGACTTGGAACCTTCTGCTCTTCCCAGAGTGGCCCCATCCCTTAAGGGGGGATATCTTCCAGTGCTCACACATGCCGTCTCCCATTCAAATGCAAACCAGAGTGGGCCCTGCATAGCAAAGGGGAGAATTCCTGCTTGCCTCCAGCTCTCCTCCCATAACTTCAACGTAGTGAGGTTAGTTGGGCAGCCTAGTTCAACTTCTGACGCTCTTTGGATAACCAAAGCTATCTAGTGTGGCTACTGGGGTCACACTGATATTTTGGAAAAGTGCACTCCATGAGAGTTCCAGGGGTCCTTCTCAGGCCCAGCATGTGAGCATTTTCAAAGGAAGTCAAAGCCATAAAAGAACTTAGGAAGCTACCTTATACTGAGTCAGACCATCCATCCATTTAGTAGGGATGTGCACGAGCTGTTTGTGCAGCCTCCGGCTCAGATGTCTAGACAGCTCGAACATCGGCACCCGAGTCGGTTCGGCGCGTCCAACTCCTCGGCACAGGGGAAGTTCTGGTAACAAACTGAGCTCCCCCATTTCCTGTCGCACAGTCAGTCTCCGAGCTTCAGCTCTGGAGTTGGAACCAGCCTCAATCCCCGGTTTCAGGTGTGACCCAGCAGAAAATGTCCCCATTGTGTTCTCCAAACCTCAGATGGATTCCAGGTTAACACTCATTAAACATATGTTGCTCCTCTCAAAGCCTTCCTTTTTGCCTGGTGCTCTAATTGTTTTTTAAGCTCTATTTAAACTAATTAGATCAAAGTTTTGTGGGTGGGGGGAGCGTCATTTCATGCCAGCTTTTCCAACTGCAAGGTGCTTTTATTATTCACTGTGCACTGAAAAAGGTTTGGTTCATTAAGGGTTTCTCTCTCTTTGTTCTCTTTCAAACCAGGATGAGCCAGAAGCAAACAGGCTCTCTCCAGCTGACCCACTTTGTAGCAGAGAACTCCCCTCCCCACAACCGCCTTCCTCTGGGCCACAATGCAGTGTTGATGCATCTGATCCATCTTTTTGCTCGGAGCAAAAGGCTGAGGGTCCTGGGAGACGGGCGTGGCGGGGGAGCATTCAGGAAATAGTTTGGCCCCCGAAAACCATGTGAGTCAGTGAAGTACAGATGGTGCGAAGACAGACCGCAGAAAGACCACGTGAGATGGGCTCGCTAAATATAGCCAGACAGCTGTTTCATTCAGGTGCTGTGAACTCCGAGCGTGATTAATTCTGAAAGTTTGAATTTACATCATTTTTTTGATTACCTCCGAGTGTCTATAATTTAGCTACTTAGTAAAATTAACTTGACGTTTCTTGTGAGATGGGAAGACAATGTGTGAGGCATGTGTGGAGTGCAGCGTCGACTATCTTATCCCTTTGATTAGCTTAAGTCTAAAATTAAACTTCAATTTTGCTTGGATTTTTTTTCAGGGCGGGAGAGGGGTGTTGGTTTTATCCTGGCTTCACTCAGAAGACGCCACACATGTGCAGTCTGCTGAAAGAATGGGAGGAGAGCCGAGCATGAATTGGCCCTTTTGCTAAGCAGGGTCTGCCCTGGTTTGCATTTGGATGGGTGGCTAAACGTAGTCATGTAAATGTAGTCATCAAAATATTCCCCCTAGGGGCTGTAGCTCTGTAGCAGAGAATTTGCTTTGCATACAGAAAGTTCCGGGTTCAATCCCTGGTAGCATGGGAAAGACTCCTGCCTGGACCCCTGGGGAGCCGCTGCCAGTCAGTGTAGACAATCAGGAGAAGGCTGACAATCAGAAGGCTGTTGGGCTGGGAGAATAGAGCAGTGGCCCCTCTTGTTACCCTCATTGCCTCGCCAGGTCAGATGGGAACAGCTCTCCTGCCCCGGAAGTGTGTGCCTAAGTGCTGGCACAGCCATCTCCACTATTTTTTCAAGCGGGGGCCATTAGCTTATTAGGTGATAGACCTTATAGCCCTAGCTTATTAGGTGAACAACTTTGTGCCCAGAAAGATGGTGTCGGAGGTTTCTGGCTCTCAGAACTGGTACGTTTCTGGATCGTCATATTAATTGTGGGCTTAAATGTCTCTTACTGCCCAAAGACTCACTCAAGTTTTAGCTGTGCAGTAAAACATCACCACCACAGTAAAATCATCATCACCATCATCACCACCACCACCACCACCACCACAAAACAGTTTGTTTACTTTTGCCCTGTAGGACAAGAAATGTTAATGTTTTAGAAAAGGAATATTTTTACTGTCTTAGCTATCCTGCACATTGTTTGGGGTTATAAGTTGCCTTGGGGGCTGGAAGACGCTGTAGAGATATTGTAAGTCAATAAGTGATAGGCTTAGAGCGGGGAGCGGGGCCACTTTCTTCCACTCAGCTAGTAAATAAAGAAAAGTGATTTTGCTAGCTTCCCTACCTAAACTGACCAGAGAGGGGGAAACTGGTCTCTGTGTACAGAGAAGCATTGCTATAAATCAGCCGACGTGTCAGACGAAAAAGTCACAGTAGGATAATACTTACTGAAACATCCCAAAGTAATGAGCGAGCTTTTGAGCTCCCAGATCTCTGCTCCAGGCTGGATGGGCAGAGATAACGTGTCTATGTATGTTGCAGGGGTCTGTGAAGGGGACAAAAGTCTCAAATCGAATAAAAGGAGAGGAGAAACTGAGCTAGCCGAAAGAACATGTGGTTGGAGATGGGGCTGCAGAGAAAGACAACACTGACATGGATTTTTCTTAAATAAAGGGATCAATTTATTGCATCCGTATTTAGGTTAGAAACAAGCTGTCCCTTTTGACTCCAAGTCACAGTTTCTTACATCTAACATCACACACATACAACTCTACCTGAACATCAATCCCACTTGAACAACTGACTGAGGGGGAAAAACAGGTATGGGTTCCTACCTCTACAGCCATTTTTCTACCATACAGTTGAACCCAGTTAACAAATGCAGGAGGCTGTGGTCAAAAGTTCATCTTTTTAGGACTTGTAGGGAAGAGTAACCATTTCACCTGGATGAGCCCTAACCATAACTGAAGCCAATGGTGTGTGTGTAGGTGGGCTGATTGATTCTGCTGGATGGATGCCTGTAACAAAATACTAACTGAAAGACTTGGGTAGTAGCATTTATCAGAGGCGTCAAAAATTAGCCTATTTAAAAATATTTATCTATTAACTCGGGGGGGCATTAGCTTTGTTCGTACTGACAAATGACAAGATCAGTCCCGTTAATGAACCCCTGAGAATTACAAGACATTTGCATGATGAAGATACTGTGTAGTTTTTCTCCGTAAGGCAGGGAGTTCTCAAACTGGGGGTCCCCAGATGCTGGGGACTACAACTCCATCATCCCCAGTCACAATGGCCTTCCTTTGACCAGCCTTCCATTGTGGCTGGGGATGATGGGAGTTGTAGTGCAGCAACATAGTGCAGGGACTCAAGTTTGAGCATCCCCAGAAAGGACTGCAGAGTTCTTAGAGCAGAAATTGGTTCAGGAGAAGGCATTCTTTTTTCAGCCTAGCACACAAACCCAAAATTTGTCTAGGAGCATTGTCCTCTAAAATCCTTGTTGAAATTTTGTCTTGCAGAATAATCCCTGTGGCGTCTGGTCTCCCATTGGGTGACAAGACTCTCCAATACCTCCCTGCTTTAAACTACGGTGAAAGGTAGGCATATCTTAAATACTTTGATTTGTGCTTGTGATTTCAATTGGAACTTTAATTTTTCCTGAACTGCAGCCCATGTTCTGTTGAAGGTCTAAAGCTGCCTGGTGGTTTGAGTAGCTCTCAGTATATCAAGTGGGTCTTGGTTGTGAGCACAGCACGCAAGTCCAAACAGCCCTCCAAGCACTCCCCATAAATCAGCTTAACCCAGGCATAATTCACAGGGCTGCTTCACATGTTGTTTTTTCCTAGCACGGTTTTAAATACCAGTTTTGAAAAAGAAAATAGCACAAAAAAGCAGGGCTGGACTGGGGAGGTGTGCCTCTGTTGATAGGGGCATGTGCATTCCTCTAAGCATACCTATCCTGACTTTCTATTAATATTCCACTCAGGGTGGCTTACAAAAAAGAAAGTAAACACCTAATCAAATTACATAAACATGGTATCGCAGTCAACAACAAACATTTCACATGGATACAGTGAAAACTATCATTAAAGCAATCCACAGAGTTTCTTCAAAGTCTCTAAAAGAAATGCCTACAAAGGAATGTTTTGCAGAGACCTCTGAAAAGTGACCAGGCTCTTTGCACAAAGCATCCCTTGCGAGGGGCCCCACTACCAAGAGTCCTGTCTCCCCACAGCAGCGGTATATAGTTGGCTGGTGAGGGGTAACTTAAGTTGGGCAACTGGAGACGAGAAAGAGGGGGAATCGACAGGCCTTTCATCCTGATCTTTCAGGAGTCGAAGCTGATGCTGCCCTGACCCCATTCCCATTTCATTCATTCCATTTGGGACCAGGACTGGGTCCCAAAGTGGCATACAACTTAAATCCCAAGCAAAGGTACAATTTGACTAGGGACGTGCCGTTACAAAACAGCAGGCGGAGAGTATCTTCTGGCCCTGTTCTAGACATACACATGCTCCTCCCAGAGGGATGGGGGCCGGAAGGGGCTACGGGTGGGCGTATGGGCTTAGATATGCCAGCCGCCAGAAGCAGATCCTTTGACCTGCAGCGTCTTCCAGCCCCTGGCAGTTAAGGGATGATAAATCACGCCCCAGCCCCCAGAGAAGGGAAAGGAGAGCTGGCTGCCGGTAACCCGCACAAGCAGCCCAGCGTTTCCATGGAAGAACCTCTTGGCTGCAGTTGTGTGGAACATGCACTCCCATTCAGTGAATGGGGAGACTGCCTTGTGTGTACTGTGAGTCCCAGAGTGACCCGCTCACTCTTCTAGGCAAAGGCAGGGCAACTTCTGCAGATCTGCCAGTCCTGGGTAACTTGTTGGTTTTGGACTACAGCTCCCATCATCCCCACTGGGCATGATGGGAGTCGTAGTACAAAAACACCCAAGACGGCAAAATTCTAAGATGTAACTTTAATTTGGCAGCAAAGGTGTACCATTTGGGGACCGCAGAATGCCGCCTGTTTTCTTGTGAAACCAGCATCTGGCCCAGTTAACTTTTTTCCTCTCCGCCATTCCCAAACCAAGCATCTGATTGTTGTGCTGATCTAGATTAGAAAGCGGCGCGCTGCATCAGGTAGTTCTCAGCGAGACCTTTCAAGCAAATAATCACCACACTTGAAAATATTATTCACGGCTTCCCACATTCCAGAAAACCAGCCAGGCACAACGTGCCCAAATTAAATTGCTGCCGCGCGGCTTCCGTCGCCTCGCACTGACAGGGAATCTTTCCATTGCCCTTTTTGCACTGTGATTCCTGGCGTTAACTAACGTAGTGCCTTGATTATCCAAAAGAAAACAAAAGAAGCAAAACAAAAAGGAGCCTTCTAGCTTTTTTAGTTTGAGCAAAGAGAAAAAGAGCAACCAGGTTTAGAAAAATAAATATATACCTTCTCAGACTGCCACGTCCTGTTCTTGATCTTGCTGTGGTCAGTATCAACATCTGAATCTCTACCTTGTTATATAACACTAAATCTGTTAATTTTTGAGGAGGGTTGGGGGGGCGGGGTTGGTAGCAAGGGTGGCCGTGTAGAGAATACTCAAGTAACAACCTTTGGGGGGGGGAATACAATAATATGTTAAGGCCTTGAGAGGAAAAGAATCAATGGAATGAGCTCAGCAAGGAGAAAATGGCCTTTATTCGGAGAAGTGCAGTTCTCATAAAACCCTTTTCTTGCTGAGGGTGAAGGCTGGTGTTTTGTGTTCGGCTGGCTGGATCTAGGGAAGAGAGAAAGCATTTTGAAGTTAAGGGCATAAGCAGGGGCGTAGCTATAATTGAGCGAAAGGGTTCAAAGAACACCGGCCCCCAGCTCCTGAGGGCCCTCTAGCTCCATCCAAAAAGAATATGCACCAAATAAATGGCAGCAATTTAGCCAAGGAGATTATTAACAAGGCAACTTGTGCTGCCAACAGGCTACGTACGGGAGGGAGACGGGTGTGCAACGGCAGGGCCTAATTAATGTGCGCAGAGGTTTTACTTACTTCCAAGTTGCCTCTCGCCTTCTTTAAGACATCATGAGTTAAGGCCACTGCAAAGAGAAAATGCAGATGAGAGTATGTGCACTGGTTGTGTTTTTTCTTTCTTCTAAATTTTGCATGCAACGAACAATGAAGAAAAGTTCATAAGTTGATACATGTGACAAAAAGGGGGCCTTGAAGGGGGTCTCCAAATTACTAATTAGAGAGCTGCCCTTCTAGCAATAGACAGACCAATTACATTCCTCCATCACAACCAGAAACCCGGAATACAGGCGAGTGCTACAGCTCATAGCTAGGAAATGGGCTGATTTTCAAATATGGCAGTGTAGGAGGGGTGGATTGAAGAATGTTTCCTGCCAACTTGGAGGTAGAAATGAAAAGAAATTGCTTACTGATAGGAGTTTCAAGTTTGGCAAGTGACTCCACCAGTTTGATAGATCCTCCCCACCCCCTGACTTTTCGGGGATTGGACTTTGTCAGGCAATGTCTGCATTGGTACTCTTGTCTTTTGGGGATTTGTGTGTGTGTGTTAGGTCAAGGAGAGAGTTCAGTATGTGTTTTGCCCTCGTGTGTTAAGATGTTTGTGTATTTATCAAAAATGCAATGAATCGGCCCATTTTACCCGGTGGTGGTGGTGATAAGGTCAGTTGTGGCACACACTCAGTAGGAACCTGGGTTGCCTAGCTCCAGAACTCTTTGGGAAATGGTGGGTCCAAATCTGGGGTCACTCTTAGGCTTGGTGATACCCCTGCAGCAGCAGCCCCCAACCAGACTGGAGTTTGGGGGGTGTGTGTTATTTTGAGGTGGGGGACAGTTAACATATCACCTCTTCAGTGCACTAAAGTGGGAGTTGCTACCATGTACTTTTAACAATTTTTTGAGTTTATGGCAGATGCTGTGCCATACCATACCCCAGATACATATGTCTGTTAAGGGCGTGGCATTTTGGACCTTGAGTACACATGGAAAGCCCTTAGCACAACATGTTAAATGGAATGGGTTTTTTCTCTTAATGGTATTATTATATAAGTGTGTCATAATGTTGTCTTCAATGAAATATGCTCGCTTCTTGCCCACGGTTTTATCACACTGTCTTATTCCGACACAAAAGAAAGAGATCCCTGTTTTGAACTAGCATAACCATAGAGCATTTCCCCCTTTGCCTAGATATCTGAGTGGCAGCGTTCTGTGCATTAGCATACAATTCCCCACCCCCCTTTCCCGGCATTAACTGTGGGAAGCTGGGATTGCCCCCCTGCCATTGTGACTTGTCTTTTTGTGGTTGTCTACATTCTGTTGACAACAACAAGCTGAAAGGTAATGACATCACGAGTCCCCATAATCAAACGAGACTTAAAAGAAAATTGCATCCAGAATGTTTTGCATAGGTATGTGCTCCCAGCTAATAAACACTGTTGCTGATGAATTCATTTTCTCCAATAACCACTAAATTTTCCCCCCAAAGCAAAAATGTTCAAGTGAATGCATAGAGGATTAAAGAAAACACACACACGCACCCCTCTCAGATTATAAGGCTGCTCCTGGATTGACTATGCTGGTCAACAGCATAGAGGGAAGCAAAGTTCTCATGGGATGTTGAGAGGCAGAGCATTTGCAACTAGGGTCTGTGGAGACCTGTAAAAGGCAGTGCTGAAAGGCCTAAAGGCTGAAGCCCCATGGCGTCTCGGAGCCTTTCGTGGTTTTTAAATACCACCTCAAGCAAGAGGACTAGCAACTTTCCTTTTTATAGGAAATGTCCATGTTGACATAATCATGTATGTGTTTATATAAACATCGACATGATTATATCTTGTCCTGGTCATAACAGCATTTCAGTCTGAGGCTGGGCCAATATTAATTAAAGTATTAAAGAAAAGGGCCAGGGGGAAGAGGATGGTGGAGGGATCTGGGGAGGAGGGCAGGCATGCAGGCAAGGTGGCCAGAAAGAAAGCCGGTTCTCAAGGTGCAGCTTGCTTTCAGCTAACTGCACAGATTAATTCATGGATAGCCCATGTTCCATGACAATAACTGGGCCTCTTTTTGCTGATCAGTTCAGAAGGAGATGACAAATGGTTGGAGGAACATTGGTCTGTTGTGGTGCAGGACAACTCTTCAGGGAAGGCGTGGCAGCTCCGTCTTGACACAGCCCTGCGAGGTGAGTCAGAATGATCATCTCCACTTTACAGAGGGGGGGCTGAGGATGAGCAACTCTCTTGAGGCCACTCCATGAGTCCATGGCTTAGCAGAGGTTTGAAACAGGCTTTCACTTATGCTCTTCAACCTGTAGTAACTCCCCTGTTCAAGGTGGAAATCGCACAGGTTGGTCCGTTGATTGGTAGCTCACTGGATGATTTGTAGTATTTGTTGACAAGATGTTCATTGCATTTCATTTGCATAAAGATGTGTGCCTCGCTTCCCACCACCACAAGAGAACTCAAAGTGGCTTGCATCAGATTAAAGAACCAAAAAGGGGCAAGCGAAGCCAGAGAGGAAGCAACAAAAGGCAGATGATTCAACTGTAACAGCCCTCACAAGTCTTAGCCTCATCTCTAGCCTAAGTGTTCTTCCTGGCACCTTGACTCTCAGTCCTGCCTTCAGGAGCAACAGAGGACAAGTCCACTCATTCTCCTAGGAGACAGCCCTGCAGTTATCATCCCTCCTCTTAGATTTCCCTTCTCCAGCCTCAACAACCCCGGCTCTTTTGCTCATCGCATCTTCTGGCACCTCACCTGGATCTGGAGGAGTCCTTCCCAGGGATGCAATCCATCTGGGCCTGCCTGGAGACATTTAAGGTAGCTAGGTTTAAGCTACTACCATCTCTTTACCTATCTTGAGGAGTATGCTCCTCCATGGGTGCATCTGTCATCCAGCTGGGCCACAACTGCCTTGTGGGAGAAGACAGATGCAAAAGAGGTCTCGCTTCTCTTGGTCACCCGTTATCATTTCATCATCTTCTGCTTTCTTGACCTTCCTCTTGTTTCAGATGTATCTGTAGAACTCCTTTTAGTTCTTGGCATCCCCTTGTAAGTCTCAGCTAATGCTGAGCCTTAGCTTTCCTGACAGCATCCTGCAGGTTTGGGCCAGTTTCTGTACTCGAGGGTTATATGACCCTCCTTGCATTTTGTGTATGTGCCCTTTTTGATTCTCAGCTGTTTGGAGAGCTCTCAGCCCAGCCAGACATGCTGGCTTCTTGTCCTCCATTTTTTCCTTCCCATGAGAAGTGTTTGTGATTCTGCCTTCAGAATCTCCCTCTTTCTTCCTTGAAGATTTCTAGCCCTAAAATTCAATCTAGTTCTCCTCTGAGCTACCTTAAAGTTGGCTTGCCTGAAACCTAAAGTCTACCCTCCTGATTTCATGATATCCCTCCCCTTGATATCATGAATGATATCAAGATGGCATCGTCACTTTCCCCGAGGGTCTCTCCCCACTTTCATCTCCTCAACCTTCTTCTTTGTTGAGAATTCTTCTCTGTTGGTAAGGACTACATCCAGGATAGCTGACTTGCCTACTTCACCAACCCTGGAAAGTATATATTGAGCTCCATTTTTAAGGATGGCACCCTATCTCACACACAAAAATTGTTCATGTTCTTTGTTATGTTGGGTGCATCTAGGCCAGAAGACTTTCTGGTCCTAGCATGGTTTCCCTCCTCTTAATAGTACAAGCTGCCTTCTACTGAGTTAGACTTTTTGGTCCATCTCGCGCCCAGTATTATCTATTGCACGGCAAGTTCTTACCCAAAATCAGTTTACTTCATGTGCTCTGAAATATTTTGGAATAAACAGGAGGGGATGTAGCTCACTGGTGTGCAGGTACAGTTCTTGAAGTCAATCCTCTGACACCTTGGTTTCAAGGATCTGAGGCTGTTAGACCCTTGGAGAGCTGCTGCCAGTCAGAGTCAACAATGCAAGGCAAGATGGATCAATGTCTGACTCAATAAGTGCAACGCTGCATACCAAAAATCGCCATGTTAACCCTCTTAGTCTCTTTCCAAAAACAAACCACTTAGAGATTTTTGGCTAGGTGGCTGAGCAAGAAAACTGGTGCGTCTTCTTGCTCATCAGTTCGCTTTCCCTTGTCACAAGGCTTTGCAACTGGGGAGAATCCTCCCCCTTGCACAAAATCACAATGGATCACAAAATGATTCATGGATCACAAACTATTGAGCTCATTTAAATAGCAAAAAGATGGATTTCTATTGTTGATGTTTTTTTGCTTCTCCCTCAGCTGGACCAGCCCGCTGAAGTCCCCGAAGTTGCCTGAAGGCTAGCTGAGAGGAGAACCCTTTGCCTCATGCATTTCCAGCAATCTGGTTATGAATCAGCCGCACAACATCAACTGATGCTTGGAAAAAATGCTATGCTCCTCAGCTGCGTCTACCCCCCTAAAGGCAAGTCTCCTTTTCAGGATTCAAACCTCCGCCTCTGGCAAGAGATTGAAAGATGGTGGCTCACTCTTTCCAATTAGCTCAGCCTGCTGAAGTCCAAAGGGTTCAGTGATTTGGGGGGGGGGTGTTTCCGAGTTTGATCTGCCTTATTTCCCTTGCTGACCCTTGCCAATTTAAAATGCTTTTGAGTGGTTTTGGGGGGTTCAAAAAACTTTCCAGAGGTTGATGACAACACAGATAGGAATTCCATTTTACATTATGATAGCTTTCTCCCTAGACACATTAAAGATTACATACCATTTGGTCAATTTGTGAGATTGAAAAGGAATTGTACATCCTCTCAAGTATTTAATCGACAAAGAGCTGTATATACTTCTGCATTAACATCCAGAGGTTATCCCAAATGAGTCATAGAGAAGGCTAAGAAAGGATCTGACAAAGTTTCCACACTTAAACTCTTTGAAAAACACAATTAGGATAAACCTAAGAGACTTTTTTGGTCTCTTGAATTCTGGTCCAAAGCTTGGGCTGTCACACATAATTTTTAAACATTGGCATTTGATTCAAGATCTGCCTGGTTGTACTCTACCTCTGTGTGTTGGATATCATCGTAAGTATAACTTAAAAGATCAGCTAGTTCACTCAGATGTATCTAGAACTCAGATTAATACTACAGACATAAGAGGACATTGGAAATGTGGACACTGTACATGTTGTCAGGAATGTTTGTCAACCAAAGAATTCATCAATCTAGCTAATGACAACAGAATCATACTTAAGACATTCACTACCTGTCAATCCACACATTTATGCAATTTTTTGTCCCTGTGGTCTTTTCTATGTGGGTCAGACTAGTAGACCTTTGAAAATTTGAATTACAGAACACAAGAGCAAAATTAGAACTAGAAATATGGAGACCTCATTTTATTACATTTAGACATTCACTAGAAACTATGAAATTCTTTGCAGTTGAAAGAGTAATAGTTAATACAAGTAAAGAAGAAGCGTTGAGTACTAAATTAAATCAAAGAGAAGCCTTTTGGATTTTTACTCAAACCCATGTCCCCATGGGTCTTAAAGAACTTCTAGATCTATCTCCATATTTATAAAGAAAAATTATACTCCAAGATGGTGGTTTTGATTTTTAACATATATGGATGGCTTTATCCCTTTAAGGATTTTAAACCCTATTCACAAATTTGACACAACTGTTATAAATAGCTGGAGTTTTGCACAAGTTATTCAGTCTGTTGGAAACTCTTGAGGGGTCAGAGATAACCCTGTGGGAATATTATTTATATGATATGAGAATATTACATTGCTGAGCTTCGATATTTACAAGTCATTTTATTAGAACTAAGTTAACTGGTGAGGATTCTATTTAAAATATTATAGGGCATTCAAATTTGTAATAATTATGTCTTTTCATTGTGGTTAACTCCTTTGGTTGATGTAGATTACAGAATTTTATCCAATCATAATGATAATCAATATTAACAGCATTAATATTAATTGACCAAGGATAATTGATCGTTTTATAGAAAAATATTTTAAAGGGCCATATGGCCATTGATTTATTTGTTAGAAATAGATCATTTATTGGTGAATATGGGTTTTGTTTTTTTCAGAATGGACATACGATGCAAGACTGATGGATTCCCAGTGAGGAGGATTCATTCTCCAACATAAGAACAGAAAGACAAGATTGTTGATATTTTTTGAACAAGTGAACTTTTTGGAGACTTGAAAAGCCCAACCAAAGCAGTGAACATTACCGGAAAGCTGTTCTGTTTCTGTTGTTATATTGTACTAATTGTTCTTATGTATATATTGCTGTAGATGTTTTGTCATTACATTTCATTGATATCCTTGATTCATTCATATCACAAATAAATAAATAAATAAATAAATAAAGATTGTTTCATTCTCAATATAATTTACATTCATAGGTTTAGTGGTTTTTGTTATTTTTGGTTACATTAAAAGGATATGTTCTGTCATGTACTATATTTCAGATCTGGGGTGGTCTATTCTGTGCATATCCTGGTATATTCTAGTATTTCAAATCTACTGGAATACACCTAGTGTATTTTGCTACACCAACCTTGCTACACCCCTGCATACGACGACTGACCCACTGCCCCTTTGACCCACTGCCCCTTTGACCCACTGCCCCTTCGACCCACTGCCCCATTGCCCCTTCAACCCACTGCCCCATTGCCCCTTCAACCCACTGCCCCATTGCCCCTTCGACCCAGGAGCACACACCAGCCCCCTGCTAACGGAGCAAAGAGACACCTCTTTAAAAGTGGTGATGATTGTCTTGATTGAAAGGGGGGAGCAACTGGCCCTATCCAGCCTGGTAGTGTAGTGGAGCCTGGTGTATTCCAAATCTGCAGGAAAACACCAAGTGTTGCCTGGTATATTCTGGTGTAGCCTGGTGTATTCCAAATCTGCAGGAAAACACCAAGTGTTGCCTGGTATATTCTGGTGTAGCCTGGTGTATTCCAAATCTGCTGGAAAACACCAAGTGTAGCCTGGTATATTCTAGCGTATTCCAATTGTTTTCAGCTACATTAGACTACAGTAGAACACATCCCAGGTCCCCTTTCTCTTTCAACGTGTCAGTATAAACCGTACGTGCTGCCTAGTACACGAAGCAAGCCTCCAGGAGCGGCTCATCCTAAGAAGCCATGGGAGGGGCCGCATCCTGCTTTTCATGTTCGTGCCACATGGCCTGTAGGCGGGCCATTCCTCAGGTCCAGCTGCACGGGCTGAGCATGCAAAGCTCCACCTCGGCAACAACCAGCCTGTCGGCTCTTGGCCCACTGCTGGGGCCTCTAGCAGCAATAGGCTGCACCTAGAGCTAATGAGACACAACATATTTGTGAGACTTGCTAGGGCAGAAGCTCCGCTTTGTTTTTAATAAAAAGCCATATGAGGCAATGATGCAAGCTAACCTTTCAAAAATGTCCAGTTCCGTGGTTTTGAATCTGAAAAACTGACAGCAAGGGCCTACTTTGTTCTGGTGGTGCGAGTAACTGGTGACATTTATGCAGGCCCATTTCCTGCACTTTCTAAGAGGGAGCTCATCTGGCATTTCCAATTCCAGATTAATTACTCGTCAGACCCTAAGAGCCTGCTGGACCAGTTCCCTGAGCCAGATTGGCCCTCCCTCGCAATGATGCCGTAGCAGGAGAAAGCACCCTCCTTACAAAGCAGCCCCGGTGATATTCATGGTCAGAAACAATTGCAGTTAAAGCACTGAAATACACAGAACACCCCCCGACACACACATCAAATTCTTAAGGGCCTGGCAGGCAACTACTGCCCCTGGGGCCATAACTTGGTGTGTGCAGCTAACTGACAGGGGAGGAGACTCCGAGAACCCGTGAACAAGCCACTCACAGACTCTGAGATTTTAAAAAAGGTCTTCGCCTGGACACTACTGCTTCCAGGAGCCCCCAAAGCCAGTTTAGCACTCCAGGTACTGCGAGGGGGTGTGGGCACTCCTGCCTTCATGTCTGGCCACTGCTGGAAACAAGGTGTTGGAGTAGGCAAAGGGTCCATCTAATCCAGCAAGACTTTGCCTCGATGCATATGGATAGCTATGGCGACAACAACAGAAGGGAACTCGAGTGATGCTGCCTTTCTTCCTTGCTTGCAGGGCTTTGGGGAAGCATCTGACTGGCCACTGGTGGAGCTCCAATGCCTGGATGGATGCAGGGTGCTATCCTGACCTCAAGAACCACATGCCCCGGCTGCAAGGGTGGCATTTCTCTCTCACACACTGAGAACGACATCCCCCTTCAGAACTCGGCTGCCAGAGAGAGTCGGTGCGACTGGGTCGGCTGGCCCAGCTCTCTGACCCAGAGCTTCACCTGACCATCCTTGCTTTCACACAGGCTTCACCCAAACACCACACATCAGGAAGTGTTCTTTGTTCTTTTGGCTCGTAACAGAGCAGCCCTGACATGTTTTGATTGAATAAAATAATGTATCTCCTGCCTTACCCTTCTCACAGCCCTCAAGGGGGCCTACCCATGCAAGTAAAAACCATCTCGCTCACCTCTTTGTAAGGATGCAGCATGCAAGAATGAGAAACCAATCAAATCTCCATAAAAACAGCAAGAGGAAAATAAAGACAGGGGCACTTAAAGCCCATGAAACCTAATTACTGTGAAAAGCTGCAGGCTTGCGGAACAGAATGGGAAGGATGGTTACCTCCTGGACTAGCAGGTTGGGAAGCCAAAAAGAAAGAGAGAAGCTATCAAACACTCAGCACTAAAGGGTTGTTCCCTTTAGGAAACCTAAGTGCCTGTTGTTGTGACAGGGGAGGGGAGGGATGTCCCGCCAGTTGTCGCCGCCCCACAGAAACAGAGGCAATCCATTCATTCTAGGCCAAACAATGGTCACTACCTACTCTTGGGGACACATCTCTAGGAGTTTGCAAAGGCTGTTCTACCAGGCATACCAGCACCAGGGGCAGGATTTGCCCCCAAGCCCCACACTCTCCTGAGAGTGGGAGTTCAATTTTCCACCACCTCTTCGAATGGGTTAGATTCACTTCCGGAGCACATCAGAAGCTGATCAGGTCTGCCGTGATCGGCCCCTGCAGCTGCCCAACGGGAGGACTGGCCTCCTGGAACAGACCAAAAGGCCCATCTAGTCCCGCATCCTGTTTCCCAACAGTGGCCAACCACACGCCTCCAACAGCCCACAAGCAGGAGACCCCCACTGTCTTCTCCAAAACCTGGCATGCCATTCTTGAACCTGGCGCTTCCATATCATTATCACATGCAACAACACAGGGAGGGATCTGGCTTCCCACAAACAGCTGCTCCCACTTACCTGCACAACCACCCTGCCCATCTGTGGCTCACGCTGCAGTGTGACCCAGATACTCTGAATACCAGATACTCATAGCTATCCATATACATCGAGGCAAAGTCTTGCTGGATTAGATGGACCCTTTGCCTACTCCAACATCTTGTTTCCAGCAGTGGGCAGTCAGATTCTTCCAGTTAGCTCACAAGCCAGACATGAAGGCAAAATTCTAGCTCAATGCACAGGGGTGGCTGCTGCAAAAACAAATGAGAGACCCATGTGCTGATGTGTCAGGATCAAGCAAAGCAAGAGGAAGCTCACTCACGTTGGTCAATGATGACTTTCTCCATGTTCTCCTTCAGCTGGTTGGTGGAGTGCAGCCGTTTGACTGTGCTGTGCAGCTTCTTCTCCTGTTCCGCCAGCTTCCTACGGAGCTTGTGCAGCTCTGCTTTCAAGCCTTCATCCTGCAAAGTGAGAAGAGGAGAAGATGGCTGTGAACGGAGAACATGCCGCTTACACTTTCTCCTACTTGGTTCCAGAGGGTGATCCAGACCCCCTCCATTCTGTCCACGAGGTGGCAGAGAATCCCTGGTGTAGACAGCAGAGACCATGGGTATTGCCACGTTCTGGCTTCCTAGGTGTGTAGGGACATGTCCACGTCCAAGGACCTCCTTTTCCATTTTGTTGTTGCCTTTGGCACATATTTCTCCCCCACCCTCGTAATGGGCTTTATACTTGGTACAGGGCTTTAGTCTCCCTCCCCCATGAAGTGAAACCCCCATGGACCAGAAAACTGGCTTGCACCAATGGATAATTCATTAACCAGAGACATCTCCTTCTACTTGCTCACCAGAGAATAGCCCAGCTCCCCCCTAGTTTTGTATTTATCAGTGGAATCTCTGGTTTTAAAAGAAGCTGGGCTTTGGTCTCATGTTCATTGCCTTAAGAAGGAAGAGGGAGGGGGTCTTTGTGTCCAGCAGATTCTCAACATTGGGTCCCCAGGTGTTATTCGACTTCAACTCCCATAATCTCCAACCAAAGGCCACTGGGGGTGGGGGATTATGGGAGTTGAAGTCCAATAACACCTGGGGACCCAATGTTGAGAATCCCTGGTCTACACACTAATGCATAAAGTGTGGGAAACAAATGGGAGGAATTTGAAATCCTAACGCAGCCAGGCATATAAAATCCAAGAGGTATCACGGAAACTTGCTGGGGCGAGCCTCAGGATTGGAATCTAGCACAACTCAGGATATAACTCAGTGGCACAACTTTGGTCGCCCTGCAGATGTTGGGCTACAACTCCCAGCGTCATCCCTTACCATTGGCCACTCTGGCTGGGCAAGATGGGAGTTGTAGTCCAACAACAGCTGTGAAGAGAGCCAACCGAAAGGAAAAAGGAGTTGCCTTATATGTGAAGATCATATACATCTGCATAGAAGTCCATGGATCTGAGCATGGAAGCGTCTAGGTGAAAAGCGAAGGGGCAAGAAATAAAAGCAGTACCATTGTGGGAGACCTACAGACTATCTGGCCAAAAGGAAGGCACAGACAATGTTCCCAAGACAGATTAACATTTGCCGACTTTGCAAAGAGGCAAGCGTAAGTCGTAACGAGGGACTTCAGCTACCCCATTTTATTCATTTCACAACTATGGCCAACAGCCACTGAGAAGCCACTCCTCTGCGTATCTAGCTAATCCATGGAGGATAAACACAGGATTCTCTGTGCTGCAACCATGCGCCTCATCACAGCAGGTTTCAGTGATACTTAGAAGATCACATTTGCTTTGCTGTTCAAGTTCCTTCTGTTTAGGTGGCTTGTTCTAATTCACACATCTAATTCACACATCTTGGGGCAGCAAATTACGTAAATTAACCTCCACTGGATGGAGGGATCCTTTCATTTCGCCTGTCCTTAACCAATTTCAGTGGGTGTCTCTGAGTTCAGGGGGAGGGGAGCCTCTGGCTAGTAGATGTGTCAGCTGGTGGGGGGGAATGCATATTATAGTTTTTGACAAAGTCTACACCCCTACAGATGGAAAAGAGATAGCACCACAATCCTTTCAGCTTTCAGGATGTTATCATGCCTTTCTTTGTCCCAACCACTGGGTCTGCAGTGGCCCACTTTGCAAGGGTGTGAGACTACATGTGTGACCACTATAAGACACTCCCCTCAGGTGATCATGGGGCCGCTCTGAAAAGAGCAACAGCATGCTTGCATATGGAAGGTTCAAAGTTCCCTCCCTGGCAGCATCTCCGAGATAGGGCAGAGAGAGACTCCTGCCTGCAACCTTGGAGAAGCCGCTGCCAGTCTGTGCAGACAATGCTGAGCTAGTTGGACCAAGGGTCTGACTCGGTAGATGGCAGCTTCCTATGTTCCTAACTACGATAAAATTGTATCTATGTCAGAGGAATGGGCATGAACATTCCTCCAAAGTTGACTCCCTGGAGAGTGTGCAACCATTTGTTCATTGAGACTCTGCCCCTGCTGCTTTGCTCGGTGCAAAAATGACTGAAATGCTATCCTAATGGTTTGTGGGTTAGAAATCAAGAACGGCTGATAACAGAGAGAAAGCTGTAAGTGCAACAAGGCTGTCAACATCTTCTCCATTTCTAAGGGGGAGGACATTGCCAACAATCACTACGTGCATCTGTCCCCTGAGAGGGCACCAGTGGCCAAAATTTGCAGGCCTGCCTCCTCCCACACTCTTTCTCCATGCTGCCGCCGTGTTCCTTACCGGGATCAAAGTAACCCCCAGAGGACTAGCTGAAACTGGGCCCCACTTCTCTGGGCTGTTTGAGCTCTGGACTCAAAGCCACTCGCTGCTGTGGATCGCACCTGGACCCCCCTACCTGAAGCGAGTAAGCTGCACTGTGGACGACTTTCATGGGCAGAGAGACTCTCCAGAGGAGCTTCAACAGGCGAGCGGCTTCGTCCAGGTTCTGCTGGATGGCACCGGCAGCTGCCGAGAGGCTGTTCACCTACAGTGCAGAATGAGAGGGGGAAAGGGAGGATATTTTATCCTTAAAAGATTAGGAAAACGTACCCTTTAATTAATGGCATAAATCCAATCTGCTGTGAATTTCAGGATTCAAGTTGATGAACAAGTATATTGTGTGCTGGGCAAACTAATTTATTTGGTTTAAAAGGCAGCTGAAATTATGCATTATTCAAGCGGGGGGCGGGGGGGCGGTGGAGGGAACGGGGCCTTAGCCTAATCAATAACAGTAATTAATAATGGGTTACGTTTACTACATTTGCTGTGCCACTTGGAAGAGACTTTGCTGTTTCTTATTTGCATTTCATGGCATGCAATTTGAAAGTCAAATGACTCCCGACATTAATTTAGGCAATATAGATGTTTCTCCCGCCGCAAACCCCTCTAAACCGCTCCATTTAATGGTAAGCTAACTAGCAGGGCCCATGCAAAATGTTCCCTTCTGCAGACAACTGAGCAAACAAATGGAAGCAGCAGCTGCCAAAATGAGGAATGGGGGAGAGAAAATGTCGAGAGGAACTGGGGCAGGCGGAGGGAGGGGGCTTGTTCTGACGGCAACGCGCGGCCTCCTGCTCTTCTACAAGTTTGGTTTGTGTAAAGTGTGAAACATTTATCTTAATATCATGCCCCCTTCTCTTCATGCACTGCTGACAAGATGCCCTGCTCACTCGAGAGGCCGAGATTCAGCCTTTCCAGGTGCAAAGCGGGGGCTCCGCCACTGAGCACCAAGCAGGACAGCTTAGGGCGTCCTGCGACTGTGCCACCTAGTGGCATCTGCATGCAAAGCAGCGGCTCTGCCACAGAGCCAAGGCGAAGGCTGAAAGGCCACACTGCAACCAAAGTCACATCAGAATTCGGCCCGAGCCACCAGAAAATCAAGCGAGGGGACCAGTGTGTCAAAGACATGATGAGAAGAAACGTCGGTAGTGGATCTGCCTTTACAATATTAGTTTACGTGAATTCAAATAGTCACGTTATATCAATAAGGATAGTCGTAATAGTATACCAACAAAGGGACGGGGCCTTCATTCAGTGGCAGAGCACGTGCTTTGCACACAGAAGGTCCCGGTTTCAATCCCTGGCAGCATCTCTGGCAGGGCTGTGAAACCGCAGAGTGCCGCTGCCAGTCAGTGTAGACAATCCTGAGCTGGCTGGACCTAGGGTCTGATAAGGCAGCTTCCAATGTTCCTCTGTCACTGTATCATTGGGATTACACACGTTGCTGGCTAACTGCTGGTTGCCTTCCACAACACTGAAATTACTATGAGAAGCCTACAACTATTGCCTAGCAAATAGGACACAAGGCCTCATTTTGAAGCACCTGGGATCCTGACCTGTACTCTGCTGAGCCTCTTTTCTGCTGACAGAAATGGCAAAAACTGCAGGGGGCAAGTCCCAACTTAGAAGGGGGCTGCCCCACTCTATGTGGGAAGGAAGGGAATCTTCCACAGCCCCTCCTGCTGGGATGCCGGCAAGCATCCTCTGGAAACAAAGTCTCTTTTTCTCTTTAGATTGACACGTATACAATTAATAGACTAAAACGTCTTTATTGGGCAACGGCCTTACGTTCCCAAAGGAGACGGCCCTCACAGTAGTGGTAGTCATTTTTATTTCGGTCACTGACCAACAAATACAGAAGGGCAAAAAGAAAAAGAAAAAAACACACACATCAAATTCCGAAAAGTTCCTAAAAACATGAAACATATTAGGGGAAAACCGACTCATTACATAACCACTCAACAGACAGTGATACAGAATTGTTCAGGTACATAACATGGCCTTATGAATTCTGCTAGCAATTAGGCAAAACCTGGCAACCGCATAAGAGATCTTTTCATCATGATCTGATAAAAGATAGGATACGCAGAAACCATCAGAGCAGCCCGGAAAGATTAATAAATATCGAGTAACAGGCATATTACAAATGTCCCTATAGAAATCACAATATAATAGAACATGGGCTGTTGATTCTGTAGCTCTCGAGTCACAGGGACAAAAGCGCTCTGCAAACGGAACTTGTTTAAATCTGCCCTGAAGCACTGCAGTGCGCCAAACATTAAGCCCTGCTTGGGTAAATGCCCTGTGACACTTGGTATCTGGTTAAGATACCTGGCAGGGGGTGTGTTCAGAATCTGATTCCCCAGCGCTACTCCCCTTGGGACGAAACTTTGGTCTGTCTGCCGTTCTGTATCGAAGATTCTTTGGGTAACCACCAGCTCAGCATGCTCATAGCCCATCATTACCAGGACTTGTGGTGAAAGGCCAGAAGGAAGCAGCTTCTGCTCACATGAGCGTTCCCATTTGGAAATACGTTCATCCTCAAGCATCAGCGGAGCCAGCCCCCAAGGATAAAAACTTAGCTTAAGCCAGAACTTAAAAGACGGAAAGCCAGACCTTGGATTCGACCTTGGAAAGACCGGCCTCCAGGGGAGAAACAGCACTGGGGTGGCCCTCACCGGAAGGGCTTGCTCTCCAGATCCTCTTTGTTAACGTCAGAAATGGAGCACCAGGGAAGCTACGTGAACGACTTCACGGCTGCGGTTTCTGCCCATCTGCTCAGCGATCTCCCTTGCCTTAGAGGCGGCTGTTACCCACATCTCCGGTTAAGGGATAACGGTTGCATGCCACCCTCGCGGCCCTCCTGCCTACCTTTGCTCCGGGCTCTGGATGTTCCATCTCTTTCAGAGGAAGCTCCAGGTCGGACAACCGCTTCTGCCCTTCGGAGATCTGCTTCTTCAGAGAGTTGTAATCTTCAACCGAGCCGAGGATATGCCGGCCGTTTTTGTCTGCCCAGACGTAGTGGCCAGGGATGCCACAAGGGCCGCGGGACTTGCTGGCCGCAGAGCTGCATCGCGAGGAGCCGTCCGAGTTGTCCAGGGCTAGCTCTGGATCCGGGACGCAGGAGAATGAAGCTCTAACCAGCCCATGAAATGCAGCCCCTTTCCCTACTGCCCCTCAACTCCCCCTGCCAAGCTTCCCTCTCTCTTTGCCCCACTTTCCTGCCTCTGATCCCAGGCTCTGCGTTATGTGTTATATGTCAACGCCCGGATCGGTTAGCAGGCGTCCCGTGGGGCTCCCCTTGCTTCCCAGTCTCCCCGCAAGGAATTCACTCCCAGCTCCATGGGGACGAATCTAGCTAGTCATGCTCATTCTTATTTTATTATACATTTATACCCTGATTTTTAAAATAGGATTTCCCCAAGGCGGCTTACAGCGATAAATATAAAACATACACCCATCAATTAAAAAACAACCGCCAGAGAACACAACTTTACGGAATGAAACAAATCAGCATCAACAGCCCGCTTCATCTAATGTCCCAGTTAAGCCCCGGCACGAATATCGGTTAGAAAATGGGAGCTGGAACGTGATCATATCGGTGTTCCTTTTGCCTGCTGGTTAGGCACTCGGCATGGCAAGAGGAGGGGGGCAATGCCCTTGTGTCTAGACTGGTTGGGCAGCAATAGCCCAAGACCCCAGGCTCAAGTGGAAGAGAACGGAAGGACTCCAGGAGCCTGAAGCTTTGTCCGGGGCTAGGCAGGTGTTGGGTTAGTATGACCGGAGCGGCTTATGAGTAGCCCGGTATTTCGCCCACTTCCCCTTTCCTTAACCTCCTCCAGCCCCGTTTACAGGTACCCTTCCACACAGACAACCCGCCCACCAATAACTGTGTTATTCAATTGCTCCTTTCCCCTCCCTTTCCACAAAATATTTGTAAGCGGATTAGAATGTGAGAACAGCCCTGCTGGACCAGGCCCAAGAAGGCCCATCTAGTCCAGCACCCTGTTTCCCACAGTGGCCCACCAGATGCCTCTGGGAAGCCCACAGGCAAGAGGCGAAAGCACGCCCTCCCTCCTGCTGCTGCTCCCCCGCGACTGGTATTGAGAGGCATCTTGCCACTGAGGCTGCCCATAGACACCAGACTAATAGCCATTGATAGACCTGCCCTCCATGAATTTGTCTAAGCCCCTTTTTAAAGGCTGCTGGTTGCCTCCACATCTTGTGGCAGAGAACTCCATAGATCAGCTATGCGCTGTGTGAAAAAGTAACTCCTTTTGTCGGTCCTAAATTCCCCGACCTTTTCAGTGCAATACTGTTTTTTCACTGCCATACTGTGGTACGATCTCTACACCAAGTATTGGCACCAAATTCCAATGTAGGCTGTTATAAATGAAAGTATTTGCATCACCATTAAACCTCAAATAAGCAGCCTTTACTAAAGTGTAAAGTGTGCCGTCGAGTCGATTTCAACTCCTGGCGCCCACAGAGCCCTACGGTTGTCTTTGGTAGAATACAGGAGGGGCTGACCACTGCCTCCTCCCGTGCAGCTTCAAACTAGCAACCTTCTGCTTGTTAGTCAAGCATTTCCCCGCTGCGCCTTTACTACAGGACTTAAAAACAACAACATCAACAACCCAACCCCACAATCTTACTACCCAGAGCAGTACCTGTCGGTAGCGTCAACGTGCAGCAGCCGTATTTCTGTTGCAACTCGAGGATGTTGCTGTCTGCACCGGGGAATTTAAACTCTGCTGATCAAAAGAAGAGCCGATAAGAGGTTAAGGGAACCGTTGTGCGCATTCCACACAGCCATCATTTTGCTGCCACGGTGAGCAAGTCCCTCGTTTGCTACAGCACTGGACATACAGAGCTGCCCAGTTCTCGTGGGCCAAGGGGAAGCCCCCCCACCATTGCCAATGTCACCAATTGATCAGCCGTTCAGTCACCGGAAAGATCACATATCCAAGGCAGCCCCAGCAGTGCCTCCTCTGACCAGAAGGGTAGGACTCTGGGGTCCTCGTAACTCCTAGTACTTCCTACCCACCACAGGCCTTTGGGTTAAAATATTCTGCATGAAAAGGCATGACCCAGCCCAAGTCAATTGCTTTAAATCTAAGCGTGTACATAGGAAGCGGCCATATACCGTGCCAGACCCTTGGTCCATCTAGCTCAGTATTGTCTTCACAGACCAGCAGCGGCTTCTTCAAGGTTGCAGGTGGGAGTCTCCCTCAGCCCTCTCTTGGAGATGCTGCCAGGGAGGGAACTTGGAACCTTCTGCTCTTCCCAGAGCAGCTCCATGCTTAAATGCCTCCCATTAAAATCAGAGGCACTGTCAGGGGCTGCTGGGTCACATCCAACTTCTTCATTTCCAATGCTTGAAGGACAAGCCTTATTGGAGCTACTGTGGGGCAGTGGGGCTGGATAGTTAACCGATCAGTAAAAACCAAGGCAGTCGATTGATGGACAGGACTTTGGCAAAAAGGTAGCTGGCTCCTTGGTGGAATCAACATGGGGTCAATGTCTACTGAAATAATCTAAGAAGCACTCTCTCCATTTAGAGGGGTAGGGGGAATATGTTCCCCCACTGCTTTCAGAGGTACTGTTCTCGTTCTCCTCTAACTCTCCTGTGCGGAAGAGAGCTGGTCTTGCGGTAGCAAGCATGAATGGTCCCCATTGCTAAGCAGGGTCTGCCCTGGTTTGCATCTGGATGCGTCACTACATGTGAGCACTGTAAGATATTCCTCTTAGGGGATGGGGTCATAGCATAGCTAGGTGGAAGGGCATCTGCTTTGCATGCAGAAGGTCCCCGGTTCAATCCCTGGCAGCATCTCCAGGTAGGGTTGGGTAGGACTCCTGCTTGAAACCCTGGAGAGCTGCTACCAGTCAGTGTAATCAACACTGAGCTAGATGGACCAAGGGTTTGACTCCCCATAAGGCAGCTTCCTAGGTTCCTAATGCTACTGAGCAATGCCAAAATTAAACACACACACACACCCCTGGCAGGGTTAAAAAAAAACACCACTTCAAACATTTGCAATCTCACAAATGAATCAAAAAGGATCCATTTGCCTGGACAAAAATCCATTTTCAGGTCTGGTAATCGCAAGTTTCAGCCCGCCAAGGAAAACCAGCTTACACTGTAGAATTCCAATGTGCAGTAAACGCAAACTTCACGGCTCGGAAACACATGAATCTCCTTTTGCATACATTAGCGCGGCGTGATTTGTCTACATTTGCTTCAGCGCCGCTCAATAAAGTCAAAAGTTTAAAAACCAGCCAGCAAGGAGTGTTTGCTCTGCGGTGCTCTGAACATCCGTTATGTCCTATGGAACTGCCACGCTGGAGATGCTCCCTCAGAAGATGCATTTGCATAGAGTGTGCAGACTTTGGTCTTCCCTTGAGTTTTAAATTGCTCGAGCCCTTCATTTAACAGCAATGCAAATAGAGGAAAACATATCCCTCTAGGGCACAAAATTTATTCTGCTGATTTATTCACAGGCCATCCAAAGCACATATTGATCGTTCTTGAGTAACGTGCAGTCGCCTGTAGCAAATGCTTGTGCATTAAACAAACCATTCAGGTAAGCAAAAAGTGTATGGAAACGGAGCCCAACAGATCTGGCATCACAGATACAGCCTGCAAACTGCTTTTTAAAAAGAACAACTTCGGTTTAAAGGAGCTAAGGGTTGGAGGCAAGAAACCATGTATACAATTCTTGGAATGCTGACGCAAAGGAGTTACGTTTGTGGAGGAGGAAGGGGGGAAAACACGACCCACAGATGTGCCCAACAATCACCTTCTTTACAGTAGATCCTTCTGGAAGACTGGTTTCAAGGAGACCTCTTGTTAGACTACTCTCACTCTGCTTGTAACAGCAGGGACAGTACAGTGCAGAGGAGAGAGATCTTGCAATGCAGAATAGCACCAGAGAGATGGAGGCACACAGAAGAGGTTGCGCCTAGTTAGAAAATGGACAAGGCCTCCATGCTTAGGATATGACTCCAGTCAGAGACTGAGCAACTATGACATGGAGAAGTGATGCCAGAAACAGGCTTCCCTAACAGACCCCCTATCTTGCAAATTATCCTAGCCGGAGCCTGTCCAACGACACAGGTTAGGACAACAAGCTTTCCAATAAGATTGGTCCACTGCTACAATTAGAAGTTGTTTCGGGGTTTGGTGGCCTTCCTGCTCCTTGGGCAAGAAGCATAGATGTTGGGCTGCCAAGCATCTGCATTTGGGCCATCCATAATTTGGGAGCCATGATCACCTGTGTGCTGCCATCCCACTCCCACTTTTCTTAGAGAGGCCCCAAAGACCTGTGAGCTTATAAAAGGAGCCCAATCAGGTCAAATCGATGGGCCATTTCGCCCAGAGGGCACCACTTCAGACCTCCAGCTGCTTTGGGGCTACAACTCACCACCTCCCCAGCCACAGTGGCCAATAGTCAGAAAGGACGGAAGTGATAGCCCAACATCTGCGGGACAGCCCAGGCTGTGCAGCTCTGATCGAGTCCAGTTTCCACAGAGGCCAACCAGACACCTCTGAGAAGCCCACGAAGAAGACATCAAGGTGATGTCCTTTCATATCCACCCTTCCCCACTGTCACTTTCCAGTAACTGGTATTCAGGGGTGCACTGCCTCCAAACCCAGAGGGAGCCCAGAGCCATCAAGTCTAGTAGCCATTGATGCTTATTTCTCTGTGAGCTATTCTCAAGAATGAACTCCATTAGTCTAGCACAGGGCTGCTCAACCTCGGCCCTCCTGCAGATGTTGGCCTACAAGTCCCATAATCCCTGGCTACTGGCCACTGTGGCTGGGGATTATGGGAGTTGTAGTCCAAAAACAGCTGGGGGGCCTAAGTTGAGCAGGCCCGGTCTAGCAGTATTCGACTGGATTTGTTTGCGTCAATCTCCTATGCCAATTGCTCACGGTTCCCAACCAATCTTCTCGAAACCAAAGACACCCCTTTGAATATGGATCAAACTGCGTACCGTTCATTCCGGTGAAATGCTGCAGTTCTTGTTTCAAAAGGTAGTTGATATTCATGGTTGACCCAGAGCTGGCTTTCTCCCTCTTTCCTCCTCTCAAAAGCTGCTCCTCTAGCTTTTCATGCAACGCCTTGTTCGCCTTGATGCTCCTTTCCAGCTGGATTCGCAAGTTCTGAATTTCCGTCAACAGCTCATGTAAATCAAGCGGGTGATTTTGATCTTTCCAGCATTCATCTGATCGGTTGCAGCTGCGATCTGAGGACATTTGGGGAGGGGGAGGAGGGATGGCCATTGCAAACAATTAAGAGAGCCATTATTAAAATACTAAATGAGCGCATATGAGCCAGATATTAAGAGCCGACTACAAACAGTAGGTAGATAATGACTTAACAGGGGAAAAACCCCACACAGTCTTAATTGCTTCTTCCCTCCAAAGATTTAATAAGAGCCAAAAATTATTTTTCACTTTGTCCATAAAAGCTAATGTTGCATACTCGAGGCAAAATTACACATATTATAAGATGGGAATGAAAAAGATTTATAAATTCTGAAGGACAATTGAACGGATGGTTTTGGGGAGTGACACTAGGAGAGAGAGAAAGAAACAAAATGGAAAAAAACAAGCTTGGGACCCATGGATGGGTGAAATATAATGATAGTTATAGGAAAACAGAACCTATAAAGAGGACAGGGAGCAAACCATTCAAGTTGGAAACAGAGGGGAAACAAAGGCAATTTTTTTCACTTGAAGACTCAACTTCATCTAATCTTGGAAACTGTGAATCCCAAATGCTTTTAAGTTAGCAGAGAGATGACAGTTTGTCATTTTGTGATTCATTTCTGTGGTTGGTATGTTAAGCCTAGTTTTGCAGGAATACCCCTCTCTGGTCATACCTTCTCTCTGCCTGGACTCTGAGTCCACTAGAGTGGCCAGAATGTGGACAACCCATCTGGGTTGTCCACATTCTGGCCAAATATGGCATTTCCCTTTCCAAATGCCAAATATGGCATTTCCCTTTCTGCCATATTTGCTCAATGGATGGGGGCTTTGGCCAGTCACCATCTTTCAGCTTCACTTTCAACTTCACACCAATAGCATACCCAGGTTTTGGCTGGCAGAGAAATAAAGCATCTCCTGCTGCAGGATCCGACCCCTCCCTGGAACTCTGCCCTAGATCTCCCAGTCTGAGAACCTTGTGCTAAAGAACTGCAAAAGATATCCCTTATTGTTTGCCTCCAACGGAAAGCAGGGAAGTCCCACAAAGGTAAGAATCTCCCACATGCAGGAACTGGACGACTGTTGTGACAAATGGTTGAGCTTCACATTTCTTTGAGTCTAGGGCTTAATTTTTCTGACTCATGCGCAGACCAAGGAGAGGGGAGTGAGCGCTCCCGAGGCTGATGGCGCACAAATACGACAAATATTTATATACCGCTTTTCAACCAAAGTTCCCAAAGCGGTTTACATAGATTTGAACAAATGAATAGAATGACTCCCTGTTCGCAAAGGGCTCACAATCCAAAAAAAGAAACACAGACACCACCAACAGCCAATGGAGGAATGCTGTGCTGGGGATGGATAGGGCCGGTTGCTCTCCCCCTGCTAAATAAAAGAGAATCACCACTTTTAGAAAAAGGTGCCTCTTTGCTCAGTTGGCAGCAGATCACAAAGCAGCACAGAGGCTGGACTGCATGTGCAATCTGAACCAGCCCAGGAAAATCAAATCACGGGAGCGATGCAAAGTTCCCCCCCAAGACCGCCAACAAGCTTGTGCCACTGGGTACCTTTCTGACTGGCGATGGCTTCGTCTAGCTTTTCATACACCTTCAGTTCCAGCCGTAGCGAGTGCAGCACTTTGTCATTTTCCGAAAGCTGGTGCTGTTTGGAGTTCAGCTCAATTTGCAACCTGCGACATCCCAATTGAAACAGTCAAGAGTTTAAATATTGCCACTGTAATTTGTGACCTGAACTGTGCTAATGCAGTTCTCAGCAGCGTGAAAAGCCAAAGAGGGTTCCTTTTTGGAAGGAAGACTAGCATTATAGGGCTGAATGGGATTAGGTCATCAACAGACAACTCTTGCCCGGAAGGAGAATCTAAGATCTTTTTCGCCCCGCACAGATAAACCTGCATAATCCAATTCACCATGCAATGTACAGTAAAGGAGAAAAGTCCCTGCAGTCAATTGGAAATGGGGCCATAGCTCAGTGGTACAGCATCTGCTTGGCATGCAGACAGTCCCAGGTTCAATCCCCGGCATCTCCAGAGAGGGCTGGGAAAGACTCCTGCCTGAAACCTTGGAAAGCCGCTGCCAGTCAGTGTAGACAATGCTGAGCTAGAGGGACCAAGGTCTGACTCTGTATAAGGCAGATGTTCCTAATCACAGAAGCCCAGGTAACCCATCGCAGCAAAACAAATAGATTACAGTAGGTGTGTGTGTGCCCTTTCTGTACCTTTTCTACCAAAATGCACATCCCTCCGCCATTTTTCCTCCAGGGGGATTCCAGATGTCTGTCCACCCTTGCCAATGCCTCTGGGCCCCTATGGTGGTGGCTGGGGGTCTGAAGAAGCACCTTGGGGAGCGTATTTGAGTTTTAAAAAGGCCAACAGTTCCCTTCTCCCCCGCCCCACGTTCCTTTGTCCCCTTCCTACAGCTGTTTTTGCAGGCATGAAATGGGCACCTGAGTCCAAAGACACACCTTTGCATGTAGGTCAGTTTGGCCTTCAGTTTTGTCGCCTTGATTGGGCAGTCCAGTATTTCAAGCCCGGAATGCAAACACAGTTAACATTGAGCCAGATGCTGCCAGGGAAGGAACTTGGAACCTTCTGCTCTTCCCCGAGTGGCTCCATCCCCTGGGAAGAGCAGAAGGTTCCCAGTTCCCTCCCTGGCAGCATCTCCAAGAGAGGGCTGAGAGAGACTCCTGCCTGCAACCTTGGAGAAGCCGCTGCCAGTCTGTGAAGACAATATTGAGCCAGATGGACCAATGGTCTGGCTCAGTATATGGCAGCTTCCTATGTGTCTATTGTTGCATTGCTTAGTAACTAGAAGAGCTTCTGCCTTTTATTTCATTTCTGTCCTACCCTTCCTTCAAGGATCCCCTAAAGAGCACGCGATTTTTCACCCCTATCTTGGCCTCAAACTGTCCTGCTAAGCTGGCTGTGCCAGCTTAACCCTAACCCTAACCCAAGAGAGAGCCGATGAGAGAGACTACCAACCGGAGACCTGCATGGCTGGGAGAGGATATGAACCCAGGTCCGGCCCAGTTCCAACCCAACGCTTTTAAACACCCGTGTGTGTAATGCCTAGGTTGGTCCCGAGTGTGAAGCCCTACACTGGGCCCCACCCAACAACCTGTCTCTAGTTGTGGCCATCGCTGATGCCTCAGAATAAGGAAAGGCGCCTCTACGACAGGGCTGCAGAACTCTGGCCTTCCAGCTGCTGTTGGACTACAACTCCCAGCATCCCCAGACACCGTGGTCAATGGTCAGGGATGATAGGAGTTGCAGTCCAACGACAGCTGGCGGGCCAGAGTTCTGCAGTCCTTCTCTATAACCTTGGAGGTGGGTTGGGGGTGGGGGCACGTGCCCCACCTCCAAGGCCATGGACTGAAGCAATGGCCGGGCCACTACCTATTGACTTCGTTCCGGACGCTGTAGACTTCGTGCGTCAGGCGTCCGTTCTCTTCTTCCCGCTTCTCCACTTGCAGCTGCAGCTTCGCATTTTCCTTCTCGAGGCGCTCGTACTCCTTGTGAAGGTGCTCAACGGCAAAGTGCTTCTTCGAAAGGGATTCTCGCAGCTTCTCGTTTTCCTTTTGCTTCTCTGCGAGGAAAGGAAGCCCAAGTTGTTTAGAATGCCCTCAGTTTGCCAAAACCGTTGGGGGAATTCAAAATCTTGTTTTAAAGAGACATGTGGAAAACAACAACAACAACTCAGCGAAGTAATAAGCAAGACGAGATGAGCATCCGACGGTTACCATTTTAGCATTCCAATTTTCTGCTGAAAGGGAAAGCTGCGTGAAAACCACACGGAAGTTTAACCCCTACCCTACCTCAGTTCCAAAACAGGTATTATGGTGTGCACAAAGCAGAGAAAGAGATTTCACCCCCTCCCTCTCACATCAATTCTCAAACTTGGGGTCACAGAAAGAAATTTAGACCAGATACTCTCTTAGTGCAGCAAGCCTTACGGGGCTCTTCGAGGCAAAACTAAAGGACAAAAAAGCATATATTATTATTATTGTTATTACATTTATATCCCGCTCTTCCTCCAAGGAGCCCAGAGCGGTGTACTACATACTTGAGTTTCTCTTTCACAACAACCTTGTGAAGTAGGTTAGGCTAAGAGAGAAGTGACTGGCCCAGAGACACCCAGCTAGTTTTTTTTTTAAATGGCTGAATGGGGATTTGAACTCGGGTCTCCCCGGTTCTAGTCCAGCACTCTAACCACTACACCACACTGGCAGGGGTTCCTAACCTGGGGCCCATGGGGTAGGTGCAGGATGGGGCTCTTCTTCCTAGTTATTAATTACATTAAGAACTTAGCATTCCTGCAGAATGAAACTAAGTATAGTGGCGATGCTACAATCTACCCATTCTTCTTTCAAAGTTTATTATTATTTATTTACACAGACAGACAGGTGTTATTAACTGGTTTGTTTTATCCAGACATCGAGCCCTTCCCAAGGACCTGGGATGGCTGAATTTTATTGTCAATTGTTATAGATATCGTCGCAGAATATAGGCTGTTCCCAGTAAAGCTGCTTTTTGTAATTGGCTGATAGTGATTTCTGTGGCCCCTCTGGTGTTGAGGTGCTCTTCAAGGTCTTTTGGAACTGCACCCAGGGCGCCAGTTACCACTGGGATTATTTTGGTCTTCTTCTGCCACAGCCTTTCAATTTCAATTTGTAGATCTTTGTATTTGGTGATTTTTTTTCTATTTCTTTTTCTTCTATTCTGCTATCCCCTGGTATTGCTATTATTATTATCATTATCATCATTATTATTATTTCTTCCACATCCAGCTGCAAATGGGGGCTGTGGCCTAGGCCAAGCAAGCTCAAGAATTCTGCTGCAAATTGAAAGGTGAGACCCAAATGCTTCAATAGAACAAAACAAAAAACAATGACGACTAGTAACCTGCCTTTTATTTCCTAAGTGGTATGCTCAGGAACTTGTCAAATACAGCTGATAATCTAACAGCCAAACAGTAAATCAGTGTATATAAATATTCTCTCTCAAGTGTGATACCAAAAATATTGTCCTATCGTTTTCTGACTCAAAATTAAAAAGAAAACGAGAAGCTCTCTTCTAATTTCTGTCGTTTCCCTTTAACTTTGAGTTTCTTATCTCACCTCGAGATCCTTTTGCCAGCATGACATTCAGAACCTGATTTTGCTTCCTCAGGAAATGAATTTCAGAAGTCAGGGAATTATGTTGCTCCGAGCCACGGATACAAACGTTTGCAGAACCTATAAATATATACATAAAAATGATTTATGAGTCATCTCTAGGTCAGTAAAGATTAAACTTTTCCAGACAAGAGCAATTTAAACAATGCAGGGAGGGGAAAAATACACGCTGGGAAAGCTATTTTACCCCCTATATATTCTGAAGGTTATCATCATACAGAGTGAAAGGTAATTCAGGTGGACTCTGAGCCAGGCGTCCGAACAACATTTCTGATGCTGGGCTAATATCGACAAAATTGCAAATTATCCCTGGCAGATAATGGTGTTGGGTGCAGACATTGCCACACTTATCTTGGGCCTCCAGCCAGAGATTGCGAGAAGACAGATTGCAGGCCTTTTCAACGCCGTGGTAAATTACTGCATTTTAAAAGAAGGATGCTAGTTGGGGTGGTTTGTTTTTCGTTCTTGTTTTGGCGAGGCGAGTCTCACTGGATCTCTCTGCAGGAGTGGGACAGCCTACAGAGCAGCTGTGTGGTCAGTCTTTGCATGGGAGGTAATCTCTGGGCTGGGTGTGTGTGTGAGAGAGAGATTCCCCTCATCACCCCTCCCCACCAGACACAGACACACAAACTAACAAGGAACATAGGAAGCTGCCATATACTGAGTCAGACTATTGGTCCATCTAGCTCACTATTGTCTACCCAGACTGGCAGCGGCTTCTCCAAGGTTGCAGGCAGGAGTCTCTCTCAGCCCTATCTTGGAGAAGCCAGGGAGGGAACTTGGAACCTTCTGCTCTTCCCAGAGCGGATCCATCCCCTGAAGGGAAGATCTTGCAGTGCTTACGCATGTAGTCTCCCATTCCAATGCAAACCAGGGCAGACCCTGCTTAGCAAAGGGGACCAGTCACACTTGCTCCCACCAGACCAGGCTGTCCTCCACATGCCGAGGCCACTTGTACAATGGCTGCTCACCCTCCTGGCCCTTCTTTTGGTTATGGAAGATGAAGCCGCTTTACACCGAGTGAGACCATTGGTCCCTCTAACCCAGGGGTTCGCGGTCTCAAACTTCCCCAGGTGCTGTTGGGCTACAACTCCCATCATCCCCAGGCCCGAGCAACTGCCTGGCAGGAACAGCAGTTTGACAACGGAAGCAGTCACCTAGAAGCGTGGTGGGCTCTTCCTCGCTGGAGGTCTTCAGGCCCAAGGCCGGACAGTCACCCAGGGATGCTCTAGTGCTGGATTCCCTGCATCAAACAGAGGGTTGGTCTGGATGGCCTCAAAGGGAACCTTCCAACCCCCTGTGGCTGCTTCTCAGCTTACAAGAAAATTGTCAGGAATTCAGGCACGGATCCCCCAACACCTGCTCTGCTTCGGCATTCAGCGGCAGAAAATGTAGGAGAATCTCCCTCCCTCTGAGCAAGCAGCCCCGTTCCTTCTCCTCTCCCAGCCTTCCCATCGCACAGTGATAAATTTGCTCAAGTAACAGAAAGATGGATGGAAGGTGTACAATAATATACGCCTGCTGCATTAACAGATGTCCTTTCCCTGCATCTTTATGAAGCCATAAAAAAAACCTGGAAGAGATTCAGGTGTGGTCATTTCGCGGCGTGCCTTTCCAGCAGAGTGTAAATACTTCATGCAGAAAATCAGGGGGTGTTTAGATATACTTTTCCATCAGTGTAAATTACTCCCGAGCAGAGATGCCATGTGCAGATAGCATCCATTTACAACACCCAAACGGAGGGGCGGGTGACGCTCCTGAGCTCCAATGCCTTGCAACAATAGGGGTCAGGGCGCCCTCAGAGGGAAGATCATTTCTGTCTTCTGGTGCAGGCAAGGTTGTTAACTGACCATTCCTTTGGTGGTGGTGGTGGTGGTGGTGGTGGAGGAGAGAAAACCAGGCCAGAAATGCACAGCTTTGTTTAAGTGGTTTGGATTTCCGCCCCGCCACACATGAAGTGACGCTGCCAGAGCTTGTTAAGGATTTGGCTTGGAATATAAATGTGTCCAGCTCATAATGTCTGGATGTATTACAGATTCAGGATGTCTGCTCTAACTTGGTATATTAAACTGCTACACAGCTTAGGCCCTGGACATTTAAGAGAACGTCTTCTTCGCCATGAACCCCACCGCCCATTGAGATCATCTGGAGAGGTTCGTTGGCGGTTGCCACCGGCTCGTCTGGTGGCTAACTCAGGGATGGGCCTTCTCCATTGCTGCCCCGAGGCTTTGGAATGCGCTCCCTGCTGAAATAAGAGCCTCCCCATCTCTGACCAGTTTTAAAAGGTCTCCAAGGACACATTTATTCACCCAAGCATCTAATTAAATGCTGTTTTAATAGTTCTTAACATTGTTTTAAAATGTTTAAATTGCTGCAGTGTTTTTGTTTTATTGCAGCAGTTCGTATCGTTTGATTGTCAACTGCCCAGAGATGGCTTGGGGTGGTATACAGATATGTTGCATAAATAAATCTAAAATCTGTACACCCCAGACTGTCAACTGCCCCTTGACGTTGCAGAGAGGCTGCCTCCATTGCAGCTCATGGGGGTCAAGGAGCTTTCAGGAGCTCCATCGGGCAATCGCGAGAATCGCACATCTCCGGGGCTCCCCAGGCTCAGGAACTTCCCAGAGCTGCGTTTGGTGCCAGTAGCTCAGAGACTACTGAAGCCTTAAAGCCAGCTTTTCTAGAGGCTCGTGCCTTTTGTCCAAGCTGGGATCAGAGTTCAGGACTTGGGAGTGCAAGTGGGAGCAAAGCCGTTGCACACATCTTACAAACTGGGAGTTCATTCTGGGGGAACAGATGAGCTTTTGTGCCCTTTTGTTCGGTAGAAAGGGAGCTACTCTCCCTCTGCAGCCCAGCGCAGTAGTTGTTACCTGGTGTCTCCCTTTTCTAAACGACTGTGGTGAGAGACACACAAAGGCCAGAAGTACTGCTATGGCAGGGCAAACACATCTCCCAAGCTACCATGCCCAGATCACTGCATTTCAGACTGGAGAGTTCAGACCCAGACTCCTCCACGGCATCCAGTACACAACAGAGATCAACTCCCAAGCCAGGTACCTGGATCCTGTGCGGAGTCCACCACCTGTTGCTCCAGCTGCTTCCTCAACTGGTCGTTGGTTTTAATGGATTCCTCCAGCTGGTGCCTCAGCATGCGTATTTCTTGAAGATGCTCCATTAACAGCTCTAAACAAATCGCAAAGAGAGAGACCAGCTCAGTCTGGAGCAGCGAGACCAAAAAACAAAACAACAACAAAAATGCATCGAAACTCTTTACAAGTCAGGCATGCTTCTGGATATCCACGTTTACTGCTTTCGGACCACATAAGTGCTAAGCAAAGGAAGAAGTATGAGGAAAAACCAAACCAGAACTCCACCAATACAAGGGAACCCCCAAGCCTAGCAGCTCTCCTGTCTGTTGTGGGTGGAGACCCCTTACGTGATTCTGCCCACTCTCCCTCACTACCCCTTAGGCCTGGAACCACATACATTGATGGCACTAAACGAAGAACTCCCATAAGAGAAATACTAGATCGGCATAACACACAAGAGCAAATAAGAGAGGCTGCGATGTCCGGTTTCAGCCGAATACCTCTGATATTTTCTTCGAGAAATCTACAGGTGTTCCTCCACCTGCCGTACATTTCCGCAGCAGTCAGGGATTCCTCCGCCCTTTGCCCATCTCATTGGGCAGGACAGCAGTTCGGAAAAGAGCTACTTCACCCAATGCCACCCGCTTTCCTCTGAGCTGCTAGCAGAGCAGACCGGGGAGTGTGCCCGGTGTACATTTGCAGGTCAAGCCTCACTCCCGCTATCAATTATGTAGCATGCTCTAGTCCCAACGAAACCCTAGCCTGGCATTTCCAAAGTTAGAAGCGAAGGTAACTTAATCATCACCTGCCGAATGTCGGGTTTTCTTCTTGTGAATGACTGCCTAGAGGACTGTTGTTAACTCACCACAAAGCAGTCTGAAGGAATGAAGGCAGAGGAGGATAGAAGACTGTCTGGGACCCTCATGCAGAGCCATCTACACAAAGCAAGCTGTCTGTGGGGAATTGAGTTTACCTGGAGGGAGTTTGGCTGGAACCACAGCCAGTTTCTCTCGCTCGCCCTCCTCGGCTCCTCCTTGCTTCTGCTCGGGAGGTTCCAAATGGCATGATTTGTCTGACATCTCAGAGTCGGACAAGCTACAGGGAAAAGGGGGGAGATATTTGTGTTTTCCATTGAGCAACTGTTGCAACCTGTCTTGGGACTGTCAGAGCAGAGATGGGCTCTCCACTGAAATAAATATTAGCAAAATGCTAATGCCACTTTACCTTCGCACTAGGCCACAAATGTGAGCCATCTCGTCGTCTAAGGACTCTCCTGCAAAGAGAAAAGAAGGATGCTGAGGCGGCAGTTTTCTTACCTCATTTAAGTCAATTTCACAAATGAAGATTTAAAAAATGGTCAAAAGGGAGATGCCAAATCTGGCGGCAAGACAGAATTGGAAGGGATATTGGAAGCTAACCAGTCCAACCCCTTGCCCAATGTAGGAAACTGCAACGGCTTCCCGGACCGATGGCCGTCCAGTCTGTTTAAAAACCTCCAGCAAAAGGGTGTCTGACCTGTATGAGGCAGACTGTTCCACTGTCCAAGAGTGGACAACAGAAAGTATTCCTAATGTTACTTCTGAATCCACTGGTTCTTGGCTTGCCCACAAGAGCAACAGGGAAGAAGTCCACTCCTCCTATGAAACAACACTTGTGTTATTTGAGGATGGCTATCGTTTCCACATAGCCCCCAATTCTCCGCCTGCTTGAGCATTCTGCTCCAGGCTCCCTTTTATTTTTAACTTGTGATTCAGTGCAACCCTGTTGTGCAAAGATATATCGAATTGCCTCCGTTGTCAGCAACTTCATTAGTATATATGACACCATCTGCTGATTTGAAGGGAGAGGCATTTTAATGTTTCTTCACAAGAGAAACGCCTTGCCAACGCAAAGGGGTTTGAAATACAATAATGGAAGGCGCTCTGACTTGGGAGGACGTTTGCCCCGACACGCTAACCACAATATTAATGCTCAGATGGAGCTCTGTTGGGATCGGCCATCCAAACGGCCACCAAATCTTGGAAACGTCTGCCCCCCTGTGGCTGAGCATGCTGGGAGTTGTTGTCCAGCTGAAGATGTGCACCCCGTTCTAAGAAAAAGTGCACGGTTGTTGTGCCACAGGGCAGCACGCGCGCACACATTTCTCCAAGTGATTCAAGAGCTGCCCAGGCCACAGAACATCGCAGTGTGGTTCCAGGGTATGGGAATAACCACACCAACCTGTGGATCAGAAAACACACGAGGAAAAGCCACGTGTGTCAAACTTTTCACACAGCACAAATGTAATCTATGGAATTCTTTGCCATGGGAAATGGTGATGGCCATTAGTTTGGAAGGCCTTAAAAGGGGCTTAGACAAATTCATGCCGATCTATCAGTGGCTAATGGTCGGAGGGCTATAGGCCACCTCCAGCCTCAGAAGCACAAGGCCTCTAAATACCAGTGGCAAAAGAGAGGGCATGCCCTCATCCACCTCTTGCCTGTGGGCTTCTCAGAGGCATCTGGTGGGCCACTGTGGGAAACGGGATGCTGGACTAGAGAGGCCTCCTTGGGCCTGGTCCAGCAGGGCTGGTCTTGCATTCTTAAACATAAAGAATTCTGAAGAATTCTCAAGAGGCGACAACCACCCACCGTAGAGGCACTGCTTCTCCAGCCTCTCAAAGAGCTGGACGCTTTGGCTGAGCTGTTCGCGGAAGCCCTCGGCGATGTAGAAGTCCACCGTGCTGGCCTGGAGCAGCTCCTCAAATGCTTTGATGAGGTTGCTCAGGTGCTGCCGGTAGGTCACGCAGACACTATGGCTCTCGCGGATCCTCTGGCGCAGGCAGGAGCGCTCCTGCGCTGGGGAGTCGGCGCTGAAAGAGAGAGGCCAGCTTGCGGAAGGAGGCTTCTAGCATGTTTTTAAATTAAAACAAAAAACAAAAACCCACACAGATGCAGATGCCATTTTGGGGACTGGTGCTTCACACAAGTTGTGAGGGAGGGAAAGAGTACAAGGTGGCGCTACGTGGCCAGAAAGGACTTCCAGTCACATGAGGGGGGGGACTATTTTACTCCACTTCTGCAGTCCTCTGAAAAACTCCCTTGAAGGGTCCCATGAAGCCAGCTTTCAGAGAAGCGGGGAACTGCAGGAATGGGACGCTGGCACCACCCACAAGCTCCACAAGCGTTAGGGTGCATCCATCTAGCTCAGTGTGGTCTACACTAACTGGCAGCAGCTTCTCCAAGGCTGCAGGCAGGAGTCTCTCCCAGCCCCACCTGGAGATGCCGCCAGGGACTGAACATTTTGCTACGGGTAAACGTGAATTGTCCCCTTAGCTAAGCAGAGGCTACTCTGGTTTGGATGGTGTGCACTGCCTGTCGTAAGATCTTCCCTTTAGAGGCTGTAGCCCAGTGGAGCATCTGCTTTGCATGCAGAAGGTCCCTGGCTCAATCCCTGGTGGCATCTCCAGGTAGGGCTGGGAGAGACTCCTGTCTGCAATCTTGGCCAAGTTGCTGCCAGTCAGTGTAGACAACACTGAGCTAGATGGACCTAGGGTCTGACTCGGTAGAAGGCAGCTTCCTCTGTGACTTCTAATCATGCAACACCATTTCTGGATCCAAGCCAAAGTCCTGCCCTTTATTATACTAACAAAGTCATAGTCAAAACACTTACACATTCTTTACAAAAGAAAACACTGTCATCTTTTTTGTTTTTAAACAAGGTCACATTCACAGCAGAATTATGCAGAATTATGAGGAGGCTTATTTAAACAGCGCCCAATCAACTTAGCAACATTTAAAAAAATAACTTCCCATCAAGAAGATCAATGATCATTTCAGACGTTTGTCTTATTTTCTTGATTATTCCCAGGCGCAGAGGAGCGGGACAAACTGTCACTGAACCAATCTAGTGTGATTCCATCATTAAAACCAGTTTCACACCCCAGAGCAAATAGCCTGAAGTGAACCCAATCATATCTGTTTGTTTTGTTAAAAAAATGTTCTCCCTATTTTAACAGAGGAATAAATAGAGCCAGGTTTTGAAATATTCATTTACGGAGAGCATTTCCGCCCGACATACTGTGTACCCGTGAACCTGACATGTACTAATAAAAATCTAATTTCCTCAGACCTAGATGCAGTGTATAAAACAATGCGAAGAAACAAGATGGGGACAGGGAAGCAGTTGGGCGGCAGATGCAACAAAACAAAGCCGGAGAGGGAAAAACTGCCTCTGGATAGTCAAACTGGGCAGGAGAGGCATCATAGCAGGAGGTGAGAAACCCACATGCCCTTGGGGTCTGGATCACAACCAAAGTGCCTTCAGATCTATGGCTTTGCACTAGTATACAACTCACTCGTGCAGCTTGCAACAAGGGCAAGGATGTATAACTCAGCGCATATGTGGCAGAGCATATGGTTGAATGGAGAAGATCCCAGGTTCCAGGGAAGATTGCAGATAATGAGAAAGAACCCCTGAGATTTCAGAAAGCTGCCACCAGGCAAAATAGGCAATATTGGGCTAGATGGCCCAAGGGTCCGATTCAGCATCATACGGCTCACAGGTCTACCTTATTCCAAGTCAGATCGTTTGTCCATCTAGCTCTATACTGACTGACAGTGGTTCCTTTGTGGTTTCAGGCAGGAGTCTCTCCCAGCCCTACCTGGAGATGCTGCCAGGGATTGAACCTGGGCCCTGCTGCATGGAAAGCAGATGCTCTGCCACCGAGCTATGGACCCATCCCCTTTCAGAGAAGAAGTGTAGTTCAATGGAATAGCATCTGCTTGGCATGCAGAAGGTCCCAGGTTCAACCGCTGACACCACCAGATAGGGCTGGCAAACACTCCTGCCTGAAACCCTGGGGAGCTGCTGCCAGTCAGAGTAGACAATACTGAGATAGATGGACCAAGGGTCTGACTCAGCACAGGGCAGCTTCACGTTTCACCATGCTGCAGGGCAATTGTGCCTCAACACGCCATCGAGACTCTGAGGGATTCAGACAAGAGGCCCAAAGCAATCGCTCTGCCAAGGGTTGGAGTGCTGTTGTCGGAGTTCCATAAAGAACTTTCAGCTCAGCTGGGACTCTATAGCAACTGATTGGGGAATCACAGGGAACAGGGCCAATTCAGTGGGCATTCTTTAGGTTTTGGCTCCAATTATACCTTACCTTATAATTGCATTGCTTACAGTTCCCTAAACTAAACTTGTACGCTGATTTGAACAGGTGTCCGTGTAGAAAAAAAGTGTGAATTATAAGAAACAAAGGATTCTCGATTATATTTTACTCTCCTGACAACCCAGTTCAGATGAGCTCAGAAACCACTAATGGGACCGGGAAAGTGAACCAAAGGAACGCTGAGACCACACATTCCTTCCTCCCCTTGGGCACAAACGATTCCTGCCTCCGCATGCCTCCCTAACCTGGAAGGCATCGTTCAACTGTGGTATATAAAGCACGATACAAAACTAGGACTCGATCATGTGGTTTCACAAGCCAGGAGTCTGGGGTCACAGTTCTGTGCCCGAGCAGAGGAGGCAATGATGGGGAAATGCTGTGCGGGGGGCATGTAGGCTTAGTGCTTCATTGGCTCACATTCCCAACTATCAGGCCAATATGACATTACTGCAATGTGTAAAGTTTGCTCCCTCCTGGCATAAGCCATGAATGTGGCCTGCCCAGGTAAAGGTAAAGTGTGCTGTCGAGTCGGTATCGACTCCAGGCGAGCACTGCACCTTGTGGTTCTCTTTGGTAGAATACAGGAGGGGTTTACCATTGCCATCGCCCAAGCAGTATGAGATGATGATGCCTTTCAGCATCTTCCTGTATCGCTGCTGCCCAATATAGGTGTTTCCCACCCATAGTCTAGGAAACATAGCAGCGGGAATTCGAACTGACAATCTCTGGCTTGCTAGTCAAGTCATTTCCTCACTGCACCACTAGGTGGCTGACCTGCCCAGAGCCCTATGGAAATTGCACTCCTGAACTCTCTGCATCCTTGCTTCTCCTCCCAGCCTCTGATGTGTTCCAGCTTTACTCACCTTGACGGAGAAGCCCCTTGAAGCTTGCTCTGCAGACGGTACACTTCATCCAGGAGATGGATATTTGCAATCTGCTCTTTCTCCAGCTCGGCCTCGTTTTCCAACAGCAGCTCCTTGAGCTTCTCGACCGCTCCTTCGTCCTCCTTCTCCAAGACACAAGGAGTCAGATTCTCCATGTGGATTGGATCATCGACTTGCTGGTGGCCATCGTCAAAGGCCTGCCTCTCGTGCCCAGTTGTGTCCAGCACTGGCAGCAAGTGGCCGTTTGTGGGCAACTTGCCGTCATTCTGAACGGTACCAAAAAGATTGCCAGGAGGCAGAGGCTGGGCCGTCTGAGATGGGCTCGTGGTGTACTTGGCCAGTTCAGATTTCAGCTCCTTAATTCTCCGCCTCAGCTCCTCAACATCGTCCATGATTTCACATTCATCAAACAGATCTGTGCTGCCCGAGCTCAGTTTGAGTGAGAGCAGGCTCTTGGACCCAGAATATGTCGTGGTTGAAACCGCATCTTGCTTGTCCAGGAAATCCAATTCCTGATTGAGCCCTTTCACAGCTGGGAAACTTGACTCATGTTCATTAGAGCTGGTTTCTGGAAAAGACAGTCAGTATATCACACACCTAGGATTTGCCTAAAAGGTCAAACATCTTAATTCTGAGAAAGAAATCCCCTTATTTCTGCAATCAAAGATTTAAAAAGTATTCCTTATGCACCATCTGTATTTAATACTAATAGTACTGTTATTTGCACCCCACGGTGGTGGGCTCTGGCTAGTCAGATCGCTTGCTAACTGAGCAAAGAGGCACCTTTTTAAAGTGGTGCTTCTCTGTATTTAGCAGGGGGAGAGCAACTGGCCCTATCCAGCCCCAGCACAGCATTCCTCCAGTGGCTGTTGCTGGGGGCTCTCTTATGTTCCTTTTTAGACCATGAGCTCTTTGGGGACAGGGCGGGGCCATCTTATTTATTTATTTCTCTATGTAAACCGCTTTTGTCGAAAAGTGGTCTATAAGTATTCGCAGTATTCACCATCCTAGGCCACAAAGAAGGCTTGCACAGACCAAGGGAATCCCTGCCACAATTCCGCCAGGGCGCACCAAGATGGCGGCCCCTTGCAGCCTGAGACCAGGGATGCTTCAGTCCCCATGGTCTCCAACGACAAATGATATACAAACGTTTGGGGCCTGGGAGGGTTTGGGTGGAATTCTCTGGCTCGGAGTTTAATCCTGGACAAGAATTTGGAGCTCTCTTTTTTCTTTCAGGCTGCGATTACAGGTCCTTACAGCTTGTATCCTCTCTCAGATATGACAAGTTTCACTGCCATTTCTAGCACATTCCCACCTCTACATCCCCCAACCACCCTTCCACATCCCCCATTCATTAACGGGAGGGAATTCTCCCAGACACCGACCAGAGGAGGAGCCCGCGCCCCCCCACCCCGGATCCCTGGTCCCAAGAACCAACTCCCAGATCCTTCAGGGCTGGAGCACCCAGAGTCCGTCAAGCTCCTCGGAAGAGCCTTGCAGGAATGCTGACCTGGTGCCCACCAGCACAACTTCTGCCCAGTGTTCCCTATAGCAGGGATTCCCAGACTGTGTTGGTGACGCATCCGATCCTCCCCAGCTGCCATGGCCTTTGCCTGGAGAAGATGAGAGATGTTGTCATCAGCGCCTGGGAATCTCTATTACAGGGAGCCTCAAGGCAGAGGTGACACACCTTGTTAGGAAAAAGCTCCAGCTTTGAAGGTGGAGTGCTCGCCTGGCTGCTCAAAGCCCCCATCCTGACAGCGAGGAGAGGAAAGCCAGTGCAGGAGGGATCCGGGAAGGAATGGAGCTCTCACCGGCAGCATAAACCCTCTGTCAGCACCAGCCTTCTGTAGGTTTAACAGCTCCCATTCAGAGCTCGTACCTCCAGAATCCCTTGCTTGACTCAGGTCTGGACACCAGGAGAGAGTCCTGGGGGGAAGCGTGCCACTTTCCGAGCACCTGAGGCCTCCACCCAAAGCTTATGGACACACACTCACCCTCCAAAATTACAAGACTGCCATAACCTAATTTACATTTGCATCAAACAACCTGTTTATCTTTTAAAGAAAGCCAGACTGGTGGCAGCAGGTTTTCTGAGAAATTCAAGCATTTCAGAATGTATTTGCTGACTTTAAAAAAAAAAATTCACAGGCAGGATCAGAGAAATTCTGCAGGACTGGGTGCATGGGGAGTTGAGCACAGATCTCATTATTTTTATTAGGAAGCCATGCCAATAAATCCTAGTGACCCTTCCGAAAACGCAGCTCTTCGGAGACTACAGCGGGACCCGCAAGGGCTGCTGTGCCAGCCTAATTAAGTAAACAATATTTAAAAGCTACAAACAATGGTAAAAGGGGGGCAATTAACTCCCATAAACAAACAGCTGCAATTTCAAGAAACAAAATGACCCTCCCCCAGCGCGTCTCCCTCTTGATACCTGGACCGCTGCTCTGATCTTGGCACATCTCATCTTTGGTTTCACCACTGGCCAAACTGATGTCCGCTTCGGTGCAATCCATTTCGATCAAGGATTCTGGCAGAGAAAAGGAAGCGAGGAGAGAGAACATACCTCTGAGCGGCTAGAAAACAGAAGTATACGCAGATCCTTTTAAGCAGAAACAGTTCCAGCAGCTTGGAAGGGTGGGGTTTATCTAGACCAGGGCTGCACACCTGGGGCCCTCTGGCTGTTTCTGAACTACAACTCCCAGGCTTGTGAAGGATGTTGGGAGTTGTAGGCCAAGAGCTGCGGGAGAACTGAAGCTGAGCAGTCTCATCTAAACAAAGCCGGTTTCTATTGATTAGAGGAACGGAGGAAATTATCTTACACAAAGGCTGAACCATTCATCTCTGTAGTTTAGGTCCGTCAACACCTGGCCTGCTCAACTTTGGCCCCCAGCTGGTTTTGGACTACAATTCCCATAATCCCCAGCTACAGTGGCCAATAGCAAGGGGTTATGGGAGTTGTAGGCCAATATTTGTAGGAGGGCCAAAGCTCAGCAGGCCTGGTTTACACTGACTGGCAGCAGCTCTCCAAGGTTTCAGGCAGGAATTTCTCCCAGCCCTACCTGGAGATGCTGCCAGGGACTGAACCTGGGACCTTCAGCATACAAGCAGATGCTCTGCCACTGAGCTACAGACCCATCCCCAAATAGGTACATAGGAAGCTGCCTTATACAGAGACAGTCTATTGGTCCATCTAGCTCAGCACTGTCTACAGTACAGTCTACACTGGCCCCTGTCTGAAACCTCAGAAAGCCACTGCCATGGCCACATCCCCAACCTTACGGCAGACAGAGCTCGCATGCAGTCACCCATCCAAATGCAAACTCAGGCAGACCCTGCTTAGCAAAGGGGGCAATTCATGTTGGCTGCCACAAGACCAGCTCTCCTTGGAAGCACTCAGGCATCTGGACCCTACAAGTGCCACGCTCTCAGTATCTAAAGCATTATCTTCACCATATGAAAACCTGCCCATTCCTTGAGATCACCTTCTGGGGCCCTGTTCCAGACGCAGGCACCTGACTAACATAGACCAGTGACTACTGTCACCCTCACTCCACGGGACGTTTCAGGTGCTATGGAGTCCCAGGGGAACCGCTACCATTTGACTGTGGCCTCCAAAGACTCCAAAGTGCACTGCTGGCAAAGAGACGCCCTTGCCCTCCTCCAAGGCAGATGACCCACTTACAGCGTTTGCTGGAATGGGCAACTTTTCCACCAGACTGAGTGCGCTCCTTTGGAAACCCATTTGTGCCCCAAGGCGAGGAAAACTGTGGCTGAGACCCCTGTGGCAACAGATGGTGCCTGGCTGTGAAGCAATTACAACGGAACTGATCGCAAATAGAGAGAAAACAGTCCGCAAAACCAAATAAGTTGGGAGAAGGATTTTACTGAGGAGAAAGAGAAAGAAAGAAAGAAAGAAAGAAAGAAAGAAAGAAAGAAAGAAAGAAAGAAAGAAAGAAAGAAAGAAAGAGAGAGATCCTCATGACTGGAAAGCTGGAGCAAGACACTGAGGAGATGCCATGAAGGCAACTCAGAACCTTCTGGAGGGAGGCCTGCTGGGGCTCTTCTGGCATGCAGCCGTGCCCTACCGGAACGTCACCATCCAACGGGGATGTCGAGGCAGGGCAGGTGCGTCACTGTAGGAGTTCTCAGACCACAAAGCACAACCCAGTGTGGTGTAGTGGTTAGAGTGCTGGACTAGGACCGGGGAGACCCGAGTTCAAATCCCCATTCAGCCATGAAACTAGCTGGGTGACTCTGAGCCAGTCACTTCTCTCTCAGGCTAACCTACTTCACAGGGTTGCTGTGAGGAGAAACCTGAGTCTGTAGTACACCGCTCTGGGATCCTTGTAGGAGGAGAGGGACATAAAAGTAATGAATACATAATAAATAACCCATCCATCCCAATAAAAAGTGCAGACCGGAGAAGATCCAGCCCACCTTGCCTGCCCACCCAAATTCACACCCAGGGCCCAAAGAGCCAGTCAGGAGGCCATTCGCTCGGTGGCACTAGCCAGCTGTCTCTGGCTATGGGTGCGAGATACAGCCATGAGTCTGGTCTGTGCCTGGGTGGAAGCCCACCTTGGAGTCCAGGGCAGGCTGCCTTCACCTCAAGACGCGGGGTTTAGGAACAAGACCGACAAAAAAAGAAGCGATTGCTCTGAACAAGCGGCTGTTGACCCCACCTTCAAGAGCCGTCTGACCCAAACCCTTCTAGGGGACCCCTCACTCCCCTCCACCTTGGCAGCTTCATTCCACCCTGGTATTCTAGAGGAGCAGCGGGTTTGCATGTTGCTATTTTTTTCTTTGCAAGTTAACGCTCGCTTCTTATTTATTAGGCATATTATCTCAGGTTCTTCAATGCACTTTCCTGGTGGATCAAGTGGTACATAGGAGAATAAGGCAAATAAATAAGATGCAGCACACTAAAAAGGTTTTATGAAGACACTGGTTTGCTTGGAGGCAGATAAAGTAGATCATTTTAATACTGCGGGCGGCAGGGGAGGGGGAGCAGATCTCGCATCTCACTCTGCCAGAAGACGCAGAGCTGTTAGAGACGAAGCAGGGCTCCGGATTACTAAGGGGCCATTGGACTGGCACGTTTTACTCGCGGAGGCCTCAGGGCACCAGACGACTGGCATCATTCACCTCATCTCTGCTGGGCCTTTAATCCAATTTACAACCCTATCCTGACACTTCCCGGGATGCTTGCTTGCAGAGCGATGGCGTTTCATATTGGCACATCTAGGGCATAGAGAGAGAGAGAGAGAGAGAGAGAGAGAGAGAGAGAGAGAGAGAGAGAGAGAGAGAGAGAGAGAGAGAGAGACTTGCTCTGCAGGCCGGCTTGGACTGGGGCCACTCTGGGAAGAGCACCTGCCTGCTTGCATGCAGAAGGTCCCAGGTTCCCTCCCTGGCAGCATCTCTAAGAGAGGGCTCAGAGAAACTCCTGCCTGCAGCCTTGGAGAAGCCGCTGCCAGCCAGTCTGGGTAGACAATACTGAGCTTGATGGACCGACGGTCTGACTCGGTAGAAGGCAGTTTTCTACGTTCCCATGTCAGGAAAGGACAATAACAACAACATGGTTGAGAGGGATCTTGGACCAGTTTCCTCAAATTGTTTATTATTATTAGTTAGATTTGTATACCGCCTCACCCAGATGGCTCTAGGCAGCTAACAAAAATAAAAACAGATAAAAACAAAATAAACAACTTATAAGTGACAAATAAGATTAAAACCAGTTAAAACCCATTTCATGATGTGTTTTACTTCAAAGCAGCTGAGGAGCCCCTGGTTTGGAATAGAAGAACAGTGCTGCCGAGGAGGATGGCTCTTCCCAATGCATCGTTCTCCTGATCTAAATGTTCCCCAGAGACCTGCACCCGAAAAACACAACAACCTCTCTTTTTCTAATGGCATCTTCCATGGGGGTGCAATTCAGATTGGGAAATCAAGGTGGCAGGCCCACACTGCCACTTCAGCAACTCCTTTCAAGTTCCTTTTTCTTTAATAGAAATTGGGAAACCGGATCATGAAAATCTCATGTTATTTCTGGCCTTGGGTTGTAAGCTTCATTGTCATTTCGGTTCCCTCTAACTCCTAATTTCTGTTTGCTGGGACAGAAATTCCAGAGATTCTAGAGATCACGTAATTCCACTGGATAAGCAACTCTTGGGCAGAGGGAGTTATCAGCCTGCTCTCTCCTGAACTGCAGCGCCACCGATACAATGGCCAGAACAGGTACTGCAGCTCAGCAAAGACCTGAGGAACCAATAAAGGTTTGGCTGATACCCGTTGTAGCAGTTGCTCTGTGCCTGGTTCCTCGATCTGAACATCATCACTCAATGCAACATCAGCAATGCCTTGCCTAGTTCAAGCAACCCTCACCTCGCTTTTCAGCTCTGACTACCTCTGGCCCTTCTGAACTTTTGCCTACCAAATCTAGCACTTGGCCTCAGGCTGCCTTGACTACATCAGTTATCTTTGGCCACTCTGACTCCTATCTACCTGCTCCACAATTGCAGCTTAGTTTCATGTCCCCAACCACTGAGGACGGGATCACAGATCAGTGGCAGAGCATCTGCTTTGCATGCAGAAGGTCCCAGGTTCAGTCCCTGGCAGCATCTCCAGGTAGGGCTGGAAGAGTCTCCTGCCTGTAACCTTGGAGAGCCACTGCCAGTCAGTCTAGACCAGGGATTCTCAACGCTGGGTCTCCAGATGTTATTGGACTTCAACTCCCATAATCCCCAGCCACAGCAGCCTTTGGTTGGGGATTGTGGGAGTTGAAGTCCAATAACATCTGAGGACCCAACGTTGAGAATCCCTGGTCTAGACAATATCAAGCCAGGTGGACCAATGGTCCAGCTCTGTATAAGGTAGCTTCCTATGTAATCGACACGGGATGGGGCCATAACTCAGGACTTTGCACGCAGGTTCAGTCACTGGCAGCATCTCCAGGTAAGGTTGGAAAAGACCCTCGTCTGAAATCTTGGAGAGCTGCTGCTAGTCAGGGTAGGCAATACTGAGCTACACGGACCAAGGGTCTGACTCCACATCAGGCAGCTGCCTACATTCCTGTGAAGTCAGGCCAGGACATGACGACATCTAGTAGGTCACAAGAAGTTGGCTAGGATGCAGTATGGACCTGGGGGCCTCCAATAAGCCAGCAGATGGAAACAAGAGTTAATCTGAAAGGACACAAGCAGGAGGGACACATCATTCCTTCAAAGCCTGGACTTGGTGCTCCAATGCCCATCAGCCTGGCATGCTATGGGAACACGGAAAGGCAAGGTGGGAGTTTCTGCATCCCTGGGAGACTCCCAAGTATACAGATACCAACAGAGAGACAAAGCCAGGCACCCACCAACAGCACTCCGTTGCGGGGCTGCTGAAGCAGAGCAGATGAGTAAATAACACCAACACCCCAGTGCTGTGCTGTGTGCTCCTCAGGTTGGGGGCTGCCCGATGTGCCTCCCCACAGAGTTGTCAGCTGAGAAAGAAAACCAAGCCCAGACTCTACCTCCCACAGGGCCTTACAGGGACTCAGTGTGTAGCTTTACATAGATGTAAAATACAGGCTCTGGACAGGGTGTCAGACTCAACGGCATCGGTCACGGCCATTCTTCAATCCTAGAAGCAAAGTTGTTACCCTGGATTTTACTGAGGCACTGGCACAGAAGTAAGGCTAACCCCTGCTAACTGAGCAAAGAGGCACCTTTTTAAAGCGATGATCCCCTTTATTTGGCAGGGGGAGAGCAACTGGCCCTATTCATCCCCAGCACAGCATCCCTCCAGTGGCTATTGCTGGTGTCTCTCCTCTGTTTCTTTTTAAGATTGTGAGCCCTTTGAGGGCAGGGAGCCATTTTAATTTATTTATTTATAATGTAACCCACTTTGGGAACCGTTGTTGAGAAGCATTATATAAATATTCATCACCATTGTCTTAATAATCCCAGAAAAAATGGAAATGCCAGTGAATACTTTCTGCATGATCTCCAACATTTTTGTACTCACCTCCTGTTAATGCCGCATCCTCTTCTGATCTCCCACTCTCAGCTTTGCTCGGCTGCAGTTCATCGCTGAGCAGCTGGGACGCACACCTTCCCTTCAGATCTTTGTCCAGGGTGAAGCTGTGATGCTGAAGGTGCATGTCTGGCTTCTGCACTTCGTTGCTCAAGGGGATGCTTTCCACCGACCTCAGTTTCCGCAGAACTGGCAAACGGGATTTCTTGAATGAGTAGCCAGAATCACTCTGAATGGTGTACAGTACAGTGAGTGAGTGGATGAGAGAAGCAAAAACATGGTCAGCGTGAAGACAAACATAATAGAGGCCTTTCCGATAAAATCCAGATACTTTGCAGATGCAGCAAAGATGAATAGGGAGGTGCGTTTAAGGAAAAAATACCCCCCAGTTTCAGCAATAATTTGGTGGCCTACAAAATGGTGAGCATGTTCTCCCATTCAGAGTGAGGGCAAGAAGGATTGCGCTCACTCTGACTTGACTTGATAATGTTGTCACAGATAAATTGAGATGACACAATGCTAGGATAATGACACCCTGGCTACATGACCCTACAATCGGGTGGACTGCAGCCAACAAAAAACAGTTTCTTAAATGACAGGCAGTCAACCATCTACCAGAGAAGTTACCAAAAGGAGGACTGGACAAGTGCAAAATCCTGGAAAACCAACTAGGTAGTTTTTTTTTGTTTTGATTATTGTGAATTTTACAGGGCACATTTCAGGCCCTCCAAATCTCCACCCCCCCCCCCACCCGCCTTCACTGAAAGCATTAACCCTAAAAATTCAACCCAGCCATATATGCATATAAAATTTGCAGCACCATAAGAAAAACAGATCTGAGCATGCTCCAGGAGAGCTTCTCTGCCTGTTACAAAAATCAACATCATCATCATCATCATGGAGGAGAGCTGGTCTTGTGGTAGCAAGCATGACTTGTCCCCTTAGCTAAGCAGGTTACGCCCTGGTTGCATATGAATGGAAGACTTGATGTTTGAGCACTGTAAGTTATTCCCCTCAGGGGATGGAGCCGCTCTGGGGAGAGCAGAAGGTTTCAAGTTCCCTCTCTGGCTTTTTCAAAATAGGGCTGAGAGAGATTCCTGCCCGCAGCCTTGGAGGAGCTGCTGCCAGTCTGTGAAGACAATACTGAGTTAGATAGGCCTATGTTCTGACTCAGTATATGGCAACTTCCTATGTTCCTATGATCATCATCATCATCATCATCTAAAAACCTTGAGCAGAACAGCTTAGCAAATTAGCTATCTTTCGATTTCAAAGAGCAATTCTTACTTTGTTTTATCCTTACAGGAACCCTGCAAGTTGAGGTAAGGATAAAACTAAAAAGAAGCAATTTTTCATGCCATTCACCATTTACTTACAAATTCATTGCCACGGCATGTTACGATACCTGCTAACATTAATTGTTGTTTTTTTTTAAAAAAAGTTTATACACATTCAAAGAGTAGAAAGAGGTCTGTCGATGGCTTGGCAACCCTTATAATGAAGAGCAGAAACTCTGGACACCAGAGCTGCATCCTATGCGCCCGTTGCTCCTTTCTCCAGGCCGCCATGATGTTTAAAACTGGGTGGGCTATGCCTCCCCTGCGCCATAGCCTGCCTCCAAAACCAGAATTGGAAACTCCAGTTCAAAACCTGATTACCAGTTCCAGTTTGGAGTGCAAACCATAGTACTGATTAGGCAAGAGCTTGCTGCGTGTCACTCTCACAAAGGTTCAGGGTGCACTGAGCACATCAGACACCACAGGCAGCATGGTCCACAGTCATGCTCTTCTCATCCATTCTCCCTGCATCCTCAGCACCAGACTTCAGGAGTTTAATTCAAAACATTCTCTTTCTAAATACTGCATCCACATATCTGTTGGGAAGAAAAATCTCTCCCCCTGTGGCCATCAGGTAAAGAAAACTGAGCAGGCCTCTCAAAAATGGACTGCTGTTTAGCTAACAGATGCCAAAAGGCCCTACTCAAGCTAGTGGGTTATGCTTTAACACTATCAAACTCCCATGCCGCTTTTATGAAGTCTCATGATGTGAACTGCTATGCTTATTGCTGTAATGAAAACTAATTAATTGATTTGCCTTTTGCCCAGTCACATAATCTGGAATCTATGGTTTCGGTCATTATTTTATATGCTCCCTTTTTGTTACGGCTTACATGGAAATGACATGGAACTCAAACACTTTCCAAGTGGTCTCTCACATGAAGCAGTCAGAGAGAGGGCAGGCCCTCAGCTCTTGCCTGTGGGCTTCCCAGAGGCATCTGGTGGGCTACTGTGAGGAGCAGGATGCTGGACGAGATGGGGCTTGGGCCTGATCCAGCAGGGCTGTTCTTATGTAGAAGCCGTAACTTCAGAAACAGATCTGCAAACAACCAGGGATCTTTAAAACTTACTGATGCACAGAACCAGCAAGTAACTGTCTCTGACACCAATCTCACTGGAGAATTTCTCAAAACAACCCAGCCCGATTAAAAATTAACTCCGCTTTCTTCTACCCAGCACCAGCTCGAAAATCTTAAATAAACTCACTTTGTTTGTTTTACTTGTACGCAGGACGATCTCCTGCTGTTGGTTTTTGGAACAAGCTCCCTCTCGCTGACACTCCCAATCTCCACTTAATCTCGCATTCTTTGCTTTGTCTTCAGAGGAGCCTATTTTGCCTTCATGTGTCAGCCTCAAAACATTCCCCTCCACCGTCATTGTTTGTGTAGATGTCTCTTTCAATTCCACTTTTGACAATTCCACCTCCGCCTGCCTCTGTAGCACCGGATCGGGATCAAGCGCCGTCTGTGCTTCAGCCCAAGCAGTTTGCGATTCTCCTTGTTGCCCTGGGACTGCGTTTCCTTCCGTGAGTCGTTTGAGTTCAGCTCTCAGCTGAATAATCAGTCGCTTAAGATCTTCCTCGCCTCTGTTCTCAAGATCGGCGCTTGAACTGTCTCGCTTGGTTGTGTTCAGATGATCTAACAGCTGATTTGCAATTGTCATTTCTTCTTGTCTGCTTTTTACCCAGAGGGTGAGAAAAGAGAGAGAAAAACAGAACATCCAGAAGAAAATAAGATCACCTTCTGTGGAACACCTTCCAGAGCCATCACAACATCTTAGCGCATTGCTTTTATTGTAATACTCTCAAACACGGTCATCTAAAGAAACCTCAGAGGACGGCATTCACAGAATTACAAACTGATGCACCAAAGAAAGGCCTTCTCGTAGCACTGCTGCTGCTCAGAAGGAGAGCAGCAGAGAGAAAGGAGGCTCAGGAGAGCCGTCTCCCGCAGCATCCCTAAACTACACTTCTAAGCCAGCTTTGGTGAATCCAGTGGCAGAGAAACTCCATGGGGCATCAAGAACAGCAGATGATATTGAGCTGGATGGACCAAGGGTCCAACTCAGTAGAAGGCAACTGACTATGCTCATTTATGAGAAGGAGCCAGAGCCAGTGTTCCCTCTAACAGGGATTCCCAGATGTTGTGGACTACAACTCCCAGAATCCCCAAGCAAAAGCCACTGCAGCTGGGGATGCTGAGAACTACAGCCAACAACATCTGGGAATCCCTGTTAGAGCGAACACTGGCCAGAGCCCAATGACAGAGCACCTGCTATGCATACAGAAGGTCAATCCCTGGCATCTCCAGGTAGGGCTGGGAAAGATCCCTTCCCCAAATGTTGGAGAGCGGCTGCCTGTCTGGGTAGACAATCCCAAGCTAGATGGGACCTGTGGTCTGACTCAGTATAAAGCAGCTCCTTCTGTCATCTTGGGGTTGGGGCTGTCAGTTCAGCAGTAGACCCCTATCTGAAATCCTGGCAAGCCACTGCCAAGCAGTGCAGACAAAACGGAGCTAGCTGGACCAACGGTCTGGCTCAGTGCGAGGCAGTTTCATATGCTCAGAAACAGGCTGTAGCTCAACTGGCAGAGGACCTGCCTTGCACGGAAAAGGCCCCAGGACGTATCTGGCGTATCAGCCAAAGCCAATAAAAAGCCTTCCTGGGGGCTTTTATTTATTTATTTATTTATTTATTTATTTATTTATTTATTTATTCGATTTTTATACCGCCCTTCTGAGCTGGCTCAGGGCGGTTTACAATTTTAAGAAAAATCTAAGAGGATCACCTCTTGGAAAAGGTATCTCTTTGCTCAGTTCGCAGATAGTGAAGTTACCATTTCACAGCATACATCAGTCAGGAAAGAAGCTGTAAGTCCCCACCAGAAGACAACTGCCCACTATGGAAATGCTCGTGATTCTGCATGTCGCCACAGTTTGCTACGCACATTTACACTCCAACGGAAACGACATAAGGGACATGTTACACTCAAAAACAAATCCTGCCGTTCACTGCGCGTATGTCAATAAAACAATGTTTTGTGCCATTTATGCAGCATCCAGTGCTGAGGACAGAGGCATTCAGCAGGCTGGCATTTGGAAAGGAGAAGGCTAAGTGTGCTCTTAATGGAGTCTCGCTGACATCTAATGCCATTTGTGAGAATTAAGTTACCCTTCACTGTAGTTCTAGCGCCAATCAAGCCGGGAGAACTCACAGCAAGGCGTTAGGAAGACTGTGTGTTGGAGAGCTAAGGAGAATGGAGGCAGAGAGCGCTCATTGGCAAACTTGCAAATTAAAAACCGAGAAATAAGTCAAGATTTCCGTTTCATGTTTTCAAAGACTTCTCCTCTGGCATTCCAAGTGGTCTGGGCAGCTAACATTCACAGGGGCGGCTTGCCTGCCTTGAACGCTGAAGGACAGCAATCAGGTATAGCTAACTAGGGAAAGTGCCAGCCTGTTCAGATCTGAGATCTTCCAGCAAAGTTTTCTGCGAACTCAGGGCAGGAGGCACCTTCCGCCACGGCAATCACATGAGAACTGCCCTATCAGTGTCCCCTGGAACAGGGATTTCCAGATGTTGTTGACTACAGCGCCCAGAATCCTCAGCTACAATAGCCTTTGGCTGAGGAATCTGAGAATTGTAGCCAACATCTGGGAATCCCTGCTACAGGGAACACTGTGCCCTGTTATGTCAACAGTGTCCTTCCCAAGGAACACCTGGGACCAACATGGTGGCTGCTAGCTGCCCACTGCCAGCAATAAGGGCTACCCTTTCCTTCTATTTCATACACCCCCCTCCTAAAGATCACAAAAATGCCCCCTCCAGTTTTGTTGCCTGTGAATGGGGTGGACTGGGGGGGGGGATCCAGAGGGAAATTTTGGCTCGGCCCCATCTTTTTGCTGGCTGTGAATGGGGTGGCAGAATCCAGAGCAGGGATTTTGGCTTAGCCCCGTCCCCACCAGGAAATGACACCTCTCGCTGCTTCTTCAGAAGGACAAGCATTATTAAAAATTAGGCTCAACTAAGCTTTGCTTGATCTTTGGCGGGATTATTTTCTGCTTGTTTTTTTTCCTGCAAAACATCTAAAAGCTGTCTAATCCCTTTTCCAGATCCTGACAAACAAGCCTGTAATAAGCCAAGCTCCTCACACACGAGCACATTAGACAATGGCAAAAGAAGGCTCCGAATGGCCAAATGTCTCCTCCTCTCTCTGCAAGGGGGCAAGTTTCAATTCGGGGCCCAGAGAGGCTAAATCAGATTTCTCCTTAAGAATTCAGTATTAAATAGCAGCCGATTTAAAACATGTTGACTCCCCCCCCCCCCCCGAGATTTCACATTCTGGGGAGGCATCCTCAAATTTGCCATTTGCTGTGTGGAGGATGAACATATGCAAGGAAAAGATTTGGGACTTAGCTCCTCGTCCTGCATGTTTTAACAGCCTCTTCTTTCCCTCCATTTATTTTTATGTATTGTTGAATTTATATACCACCTTTCATTAAAAACAATGTCAAGGCGGTTTACAAAAGTTAAAAAAACATACAATAAAATGACAATAAGAATATCAAGCTAAAAATACAAAAACAAACCAAATTCAAAATCTATAAAATACAAACATAAGAACTATACATGGGTACAAACACATAGAAGCAGCAATAAAAACAATCATGTAAAAGCCTGGATAAAAAGCCAAGATTTAACAAGCTTTCTAAAAACTGATATCTGTCTCCACATCAGTGTGCCCGCCCCCCGCTAATATATGGACTTCCCATGAGCTCCATGAAGCAATCTGAAGCAACTGCTGACTCCAACAGCAATATTTTGCCCGCTTCTGCGAGTTTATCTCCAAACCACCCCAAAAGCACTCCTGCTAGATCAGCCACTGGGGAGCAGGAGTGGGAGAGGGCACTCGCAGGGCTTCTCAAACTTGGTCCCCCAGAGGTTTCCAGACTACAACTGCCATCATCCCTGGCCACAGTGGACGAGAGTTGTAGTCCAACAACATCTGGGAGGTCAAGAACATAAGAACAGCCCTGCTGAATCAGGCTCAAGGCCCATTTAGTCCAGCATCTTGTTCGGACCACCAGATGCCTCTGAGAAGCCCACGGGCAGGGGGGTGAGGGCCTTGAGGATCTCTGGGCTATTGAGGATCCCTGGGCTAATGCCTTTTTGCCCTGCAAGGAAGCAGGGCGTTGGAGTCAATGGGCCTGCACCAGATCTGATCCGGCCAGGTTCTTCTAGTGTTCCTGTTTTTAAAGCTTACGGATCACACTTCTGCCCTCCTTCACAAATGCACAGAGAGGCAAAAATGGCTGGCCATTCACATTGAGTGGATAACTTTTAGCCTTTTATCAGTTCTCCAAAGTAGACTAAGATGAGAGATGGTGACTGACCCATCGCCCAGTGAGCTTTGTGGGGGAGCATGATTTGAACCAGCCCCGCCAACCTTGTGCCCAGACAGTAAAACTAAAGAAGCCGCAACGTATGTGTATCCAAGTCCTCGTTATTTCCCCTGGCTTCCCGCCTCCCTGTTTTCATCAACTCCCACCCTTGTTCACAATCTCTTTATTTGCCTGGAGAGTATTTCCAAGATCTTTGCCGTATAATTTTGTATGATTATCTTAGCCCCTTTGCCCTCCTGATGGGCCCTCAACCAGAGGAAGCTCGCTCCCAATACGCTCCCGAATTACCGGGAAGGAAACGCCGACTCATAGCCAGTCTCTCCTACAAAACTGTACATCTCCTAATTACTTAATTGCAGGACGGGCTGAAAGGGTTCTGAAGAAGGCCTGCCAATCTCACAGGGAAATTAGAGGGCTCCATTATCGAGATCCACTTTGACACAATTGCTTTCTTTTCTTTTTCCAAAAGCGGGGCTGTCAAAAGCGCCACGGCTGAGCCACCCGCTTACCTGGATTCAAGAACTGCCACTCCATTCTCATGGAAAAGAGACGCCAGCGAACTCCTCCCTCGAGCTTCGCACGACTGGGCCGCCTCGCTTGCGCCAAAGCGCTCACCTACAGCCAGCTCATTTTCGAACGTGGGCTTACTGAGATCCTGGGTTTGTGTGTCTAAAGAGTCTGAAGGAATCGCCTGCTAGAAAGAGAAATATGCAGGTGTGATTTTACCTTCAAAAAAAACTCAATAGGTATGCCACTGTACTGTTGCATTTGGGACTCTCATCTTTGCATCGGGCTTTATAATCCTGGAGGGTCTTCATCTACATTATAAAGGCAGCCTCTGTGATAATTCCACACACTATTCATTACTCAGGAGACCAGTGAACAGCAATTTGATATTGTTAATTCATAAAAGAGAGGGGGAGAGAAAGAGGCGTTGCTAGCATTAACTAGATTTCCTTCAAAGTATCTGCGTAAGAAGCAGCACTGGAGAAAACTGGTACAGGTGGCCCTTGTTACCCAGGGCCCCAGCAACCGCAGTTTAATGTATCCGAGGACAGGTCGTAGATACCCAGTTTCTTTATCCGCGGTACAAAAACAGGGTACAATTTGCCTATTTGCAGTTGCTGAGTGGCCAAAAATGACCCAGAAATGGCTCCTGGTGTCACTTCCAGCCGCCATTTTACAACATAGATCCATTTTCCGTTTTTTTCTGATCTTTTCACAAATATTTGCCAAAAAGTTTGGCTGATTTTGGGGGTTTTCGGGGGCATTTCTGGAGCCCCGGAGAGCAAAGTACGGTTACTTTCTGCTCTTATTTCTCCCCCTTCCTACGTTTTGTTGGCATTTTTTTTGTTTTGTTTAGAGAATAAATAAAGGAACCTTGCCTTATTTTTTTTTTTTTTTTTGGGTAGGGAATAAATAAAGGAACCTTACTTAGATGCCCATAAGGGTAAGGTTCCTTTATTTGCAGTTTCCATATTTGCTGTTATAGGCAAGAACCCCTAGCTAGCCACTACAGACCCCCAAGTATCACAGTAGGCAGAATATCAGAAGAAACTTATCATTTTAGGATAACCGAAGCAAGGAAGCCAAGCCACACGGTAAAAAGGAAGGGAAAGAAATAAACAAGACCATAAAAACAACGTAGAGATTTGGGTTGCTTTAACACATCAAATGCACATCTTGCTGCTAACTAGTGCTTTATATCAATGTATGCAGCATTAAAACAGTGTGAAATACTGAGACAATCTCACCTCGCTGGAACTCTCCGAACTCTGGCCAATCAGCGCGCTCGTCTCTTCGAGAAACGATTCCGTCAGAGTCCGGCTTTCTTCCGCTCTTTCAAGAAACTATGCAAAAGTATGGAATGATATGAAAATGTAGCGCTTGCAAAACAAAACCGGGTGGTGTGAAACGTGTACAAATAAGACATGTCTTAAAAAAAAAATTAAAACGCCTGCAATAAAGTAACAAAGATGAAGTTAGACGGTATCAATAAGATACAGAAATACGCTAATAAAAGCCTGATTTGACTCGGATTCATGGGTGTTTATACTGCCTTTCCAGCAACACAGGACTCTGACATGGGTAGTGGCAGATGAGCTCAGATTTAAATTGGAATGGTTAAAGATTAAGATGAGCTTTTCTGCCCCTGGCCCCTTGAAAAGAAAAGGGAAACAGGCAATCCAAATCAGTTACAGACGTCACCACACACTCCCAATCAGAAACTTAATGAAATCTAATCCCTGCCCCAACCTTTGAACTCCCTCTCTCAATCCTGAAGAAACCTTCTTTGCTTCCTTCCACTCATTGATCTGGTGGCTACTGTTTGTTCATTCATTCATTCATTCATTCATCACACTTATATACCGTCCCGAACCCGCATCTCTGAGTGGTCCACAATGATACTGTTGCTCTACTGGCAGCAAGAGGAGAGCTCTTCACCCCTCTGGCAACTGGCATGCTGCTTCACAGCATTCCAGCCACCAGAAGACATGGGAAATAATATAATTTCCCCAAGGGCTACCAGACATTGGTTGCCCCTGGGAAAACTATACTTCCCAGGCTTACTTGTGTTTCGCACACCACTGTGTAGCAGCACATGAGCAGCCAGAGGGGAGGACATCATCCCTCCTGCTTGCTACGGCTGCCATTGCCAAAAGAACCACTGCTCGATAAATGGGCAAGTGGCAGAAGGGATGGAGGATTGTGGTCGGGGGCTGGCTGGGAAGGAGGCAAGGAGTGCAACGCTCAAATGAAAAGGCAAGCTGAAGAAGAGTTTGAGCGTTGCAGGACCTCATATTTGAGGCCAGCGTCAACAACCCCAGAGATAAACATTTCTAAGGCTGGGAATAGGAGTCCCAACAACATCTCTAGACATTTCTAGATATTTTAAAACTGCCTGGTACAGAATGTGGCAGCCAGACTGGTCTCTGGGTTTACCCAAAGGGATCATATAACACCAATTCTAAAAGAACTGCACTGGCTGCTGCTATGTTTCAGAATGAAATACAAAGTGCTAGTTATTACCTATAAAGCCCTTAATGGCTTAAGTCCAGGGTATTTACGAGAGTGTCTTCTTTGTTGCGAACCCTGCCGCCTATTAAGATCATCTGGAGAGGACCAGTTACAGTTGCCACCAACCTGTTTGGTGGCAACTCGGGACCGGGCCTTTTCTGTGGCTGCCCTAGGGCTTTGGAACATGCTTCATCTCCTTCTCTGTTTGCTTTTAGGAAGACCCTGAAGACATGGCTGTTTTCCCTGGCCTTCAAATGAGACTCAATTTTTAAGATTTTAATGTGTTAATAATGTGTTTTTATCTATTATGATTTTATCTTTTTTATGAATTTTACCTGTGTTATGTTTTAAGTTTTAATTCTGTACACTGCCTAGAGATTTTTATACTAGGCGGTATATAAATTCAATAATAAATGAAAAATAGTCCATATGAGGCATCCAGAGTTGGAGCCATGGCCATTTCTATACCGCACGCACAGTGGCTAAAGAGGAAATTTTGAGCCTACTTAATAGGAAGGTAATAAGCACGGGACACAAAGGGCCAAACCTCCAAAGGCTGTGCAGCTAGAGTGCATATCCATCTCAGTTTGGCTGCCTCTTCCTTCCTTCCTTCCTCCCGGTTGTAAAGCAACAACAACAATATGACTTTATTAGTAGTCTACAGACCATAATACAATAACCAACTAATTCAGTAACAAAAAATACAATTAGTGACGTAAGAGATTCACCTCGGCCCCTTACAATTTATACTACTGATTGTAAAGCATTGCCAGTTGTTTTCAGCACTTGTCTAACATGCCTACGACTATTTCCCTCAGTATCTTAGTCCGAGAGACTAATGCAGGCGTTTTCAAATGGAGGTCCCCAGATGTTGTTAGTCTACAAATCCCATCTTTCCTAGCCAGGCAACCATTGTGGCTATAAGAACGTAAGAACAGCCCTGCTGGATCAAGCACAAGGCTCATCTAGTCCATCATCCTGTTTCACACAGTGGCCCACCAGATGCCTCTAGTGACAGAGGCTAGTGATAGGAACATAGGATGCTGCCTTATACTGAGTCAGACTGTTGGTCCATCTAGCTCAGTATTGTCTACCCAGACTGGCAGTGGCTTCTCCAGGGGTGCGGGCAGGAGTCTTTCTCAGCCCTATCTGGGAGATGCCAGGGAACCTTCTGCATGAAAGCAGACAGATGCTCTCCCCAGAGCAGCCCCATCCCCTAAGAGGAAGATCTTCCAGTCCTTTGCACATGTAGTCTCCCCCTTCAAATGCAAGCCAGGGAAGACCCTTCTTAGCAAAGGGGACCATTCATGCTTGCTACCCCAAAACCAGCTCTCCTCTCTTATGGGAGAAAACCTGGAGTAATGGATATATTGTGGCCTAAGCTTTTGTGGACTGGAAGCACTCAATCACACAAGCCCCTCCCCACCTGTTCCTGAAGCCACATCCATCACAGCCAGAACGAAGCCTTTTAGTAGTGCTTAAAAGTACTGGGAAGATTATGGGGAGGAGTTTCCAGCCTTGAGTCGCCACAAGTGCCCTTATCTCCCATTATTTCCCCTGATTTGGGAAAATAAACCAGAGCTGACAAATAACAGGATCTTATGACAACCATCATTATTATACTAATGAAAAGTTCTCAAAGCGGTTGAAATGGGAAAAGATTAGGAAAAGGAGGTTCAATGTCACCAAGGTCTAACAACCTAAAAAAACAAAAACAAAAACAAAAAACCCACAAGATAGAACATAAGAATGGCCCTGCTGCTTCAGGTCTAGGCCCATCGGGTCCAGCACCCTGTTTCCCACAGTGGCCCACCGGGAAGATGCCTCCGGGAAGCCCAAAGGCGAGAGGTGAAGGTGTGCCCTCTCTCCTGCTGTTGCTCCCTCTGCAGCTGATATTTGGAGGTGTCTTGCCTCTGAGGCTGGAGGTGGCCTATAGACCTCAGACTAGTAGCCACTGACAGATCTGTCTTCCATGAATGTCTAAGCTCCTCTTAAGGCCATCTGGACTGGTGGCTATTGCCACATCCTGTGGCAGAGAATTCCATAGATGAATTATGCACTGTGTGAAAGAGTACTTCCCTTTTGTTGGTCCTGGATTTCTTGGCAGTCAGTTTCTCGAGATGACCCCTGGAAGGCCGGGAGGGACGTTGCTGCACCCATGTAGGCAGTCCAGCCTGTGGCAGATGATCCACCCCTGCTAACCGAGTAAAGAGGCACCTTCATAAAATGGCGATTCTCCTTATTGAGCAGGTGGAGAGCAACTGGCCCTCTCCATCCTCAGCACAGCATCCCTCCAGAGGCTGTGGCTGGTGTCTATCTTAGGCTTCTTTTTTAAAGTGTGAGCCCCTTGGGGGACAGGCCGCCATTTTCTTTGACTGACTGATTTCCATGTAAACCGCTCTGGGATCTTTTGTTGGAAAGCGGTATACAAATTCCATGAGTGGTTTTTGTTTCTTAATCTGCAGCCAAAGTACATCATGATGTACAGTGTTGGAAGACTGAACCTCAGGAGGATTCGAGGTAAGGACAAACTTCCTTCAGGGAAAGGCTTCTACGTCCACGTCAACAGTGTTGGAGGTTTCCCTCTTCCTTGGTGGAAATGCAAAGCAAGTTCACCTGAACACCGCTGCCATAGTTAAGTTCCGGCAGCTTGGCATACACCACCTAGTCATGTATTTTTCCAACCTGGGAGGTCCCAGAAACTGATCGTCATCAGAAGCAGCTCCCGCAGCTAAATCTGGAGCTCATCTTGCCCAAGGTGGTCCTCGGTTCACTTGCCAATAAGAAGGGGAAAGTCAGCTCTCCCTCAGATGCTTCAGCCACGCTGCAGCTGACACAATGACTCAGTCTATTTAGATCAATGACATTTCTACTTCCAGTCATGCTCTTTATGGCCATCCTGAGCGGGAGATATTTTGCAGATTTCACACTTCTGTTGGCAGCAGCATATAATGCCTCATGAGAGAATGACTCCATCTTCCTTCTGGCGGCTTCATCTTTTCAGCTTTGGAGTTCAGGTCCTGCAGGGGAGTGTTGCGCTTAAGGAACAGGGCTTCGACAGGGGTCGAAGGCAGCACCAGAGAGTGGGGACAAAAGCCTTGTCTCCAAAAGAGGTTAAATTGTCAGCTGATATCTTCTGTAGAGGTGAAAATGGAAGAGTGGCAACAGGAGGAGGAGCTGCTAAGGGGGACTCCATAAAGACTGTGGACAACCGTAAAGAAGGACAGGTTCCAGAGAGAGCGTGGGGGAATGCCCCCATGTAGGAAGTCAAGTGACAAAAGCATACAGAAAAACCGCAACAGACTAGTTCATTCATTCATACAATTGCATCCAGCTCTTTCTCCAAGGTGCCCAAGCTATTTTTATCCTCACAACAATCCTGTGAAGTAGGCTAGGCTGAGAGTTAAGTGACTGGCCCAGAGTCACCCGGTAAGTTTCATGGCTGAATTGGGATTTGAACTCAGGTCTCCCCAGCCCTAGTCCAACACTCTAACCACTACACTACCCTGTAAACTTCCATATGAAATTGTTCACACCAAGTCAGACCACCACTTTAGCTCAGTATACACCGACCGTCAAACTCAGTATACACCAGGCCTGCTCAACTTAGGGCCCCCCTCAGCTGGTTTTGAATGACAACTCCCACAATTCCCCGCCACAGTGTCCAATAGCCAGGGATTATGCGAAATGTAGGCCAACATCTGCAGGAAGGCCGAAGCTGAGCAGCCCTGGTATACACACGCCAGGGTTTCAGATGGGGATCTTTCCCAGCCCCCACTGGAGATGCCAGGGAGTGAACCTCAGACCTTCTACATGCAGATGCTCTTCCCCTGGGCTATGGCCCCATCCTGTAAATGCAACCCTACCTGAAGATGCCAATGAACCTGGGACCATCTGCATACATCCCCCAATGAGCAATGGCCCCATCCCCTAAGGGGAATGTCTTACAGCACTCACACGTAGTCACCAAGGAAAACCCTGCTTAGCAAAGGGGACAACTCATGCTCACCACCACAAGACTAGTTCTCCATCCCTCAGTGCTATACCAGCGAGCTATGGCCCTTTCTTCCGTCACAGAGGATGTAGACCTTGACAAAGAACTCTCTCATGCAAGACCTGCATTTGGGCCCAGATCTCAGAGTCTAAGACATACATCTCACAACCAAATTATGGACAATGGCCAATCCACACTCTCCATTCCATATGGAACGAAAAGACCCAATTCTTTACTGAATACTTCAACGTAAAATGACACCGGTTCATGCATATGTGCCTGCACTCTTCATCATGGACATTGTGTCCATGTGTTTTACACTTGGGGTTGTTTGTATTCAAACGCTGTTTGGGACTTTTACAACCTGAAAACAGCCTGGGATCAGGGCACTTGAAGGGCTGCTACTCCCAGATCAATCTGCCCTCTTTGCTGAGGCACTGCTCCGGATGCCCCTATCCATCAGAATGGATGATGTGAGAGCTTCTGGAGACGGGACTATGGAGCCGGAGCCAGTGATGTGACTTAAGTTAAGTCTAGTCTGGCTCTTAATTCGCTGGCTAATGAACACATTCCTAGGATGACCATGTGCCCTGGGGTACCCTGTCAATTCCAAGTATACCCCCAAGTCGGACGTCTGCCCACCCCGTCCTAAAAGCACACTGAGAAGAGGCCAAGCAGATCTCATAAGCAAATAAGGGCAGCCGGGCTGGATCAGCCCCAAGACCTATCTAGGCTAACCTCCTGTTTCTCACAGTGGCTCTCCACACCTCTCTGGGAAGCCCACAGGCAAGAGGCGAGGGCATGCCTCCTCTCCTGCTGTTGCTCCCGTGCAACTGGCATTCAGAGGCATTCTGCCTCTGAGCCTGAAGGTAGCCTCTAGCCATCAGGACTAGTAGTCAGTAAGTGTAGGCAGAGTTCCACAGAGAGGACCTCCCCCAGGAAGCTGTGTCCCCACAGGCCCACCAACCACATCTCAAGAGGGCGAGCGACCTTGTGGAATATCCCAAAGTCCTGCTGGAAAGACTCCTTCCAGGCTGCTTAAAGCGCCCTCCACCCCAATGCCGGCGACTAAAAAGAGAAGGCCACCAAAGGAAAGAGGGTTGCTTTGAAGTTCGGGGGCGGCCGCTTCCAACCGATGAAGGAGCTGCCTGAGCTCCCAGGAATAGACTTTAATGTCTGACAAAAATATTAAATGCAAAGTACGTGGCACAAGGCCAGGAGAAGGTCCGTGGAGAGTAGAGCTGCCTCTTTTAAATCTTCCCACGGCGACCAAAAACCTTGAGAATGTGTTTTTCCTAAATGAACCGCTGATATGCTTGGTTTGCAGAGATCCCGGGGGCCCCAGAGGCGGGACTCAGCAGAACGGCGTCTCCGTCTGAAAGCAGATGTTCAGAGGACAGCGGAAAAACAAGCCTTTTTATCTCTCTTTTGGAGCCAAACGCCGCCCTAGACTACTCAGAGCTGCCGGGCCCAGGGGAGACATGACCGAGGATGGATAGACGGCGGGGCTGAGCAAAACTGCATCTCGGCTCTCTTGGCGGAAGAAAAATCTCTGCATTTTGAGCAGCTGCGAGAAAGGCCTGGGCTTCCTTAGAAAATCTTGATGGGTAGCATGCACCAGGTCCAAAGTTGTGAGATGCAGACCCAAGATGCAGACCCAAGCTAAATAGGCAGCAATGTTTATTTATTTATCGCATCGATATCCTGTTCTTCCTCCACGGAGCCCAGAGCAGTGTTGTGTTTACCCTCACAACAACCCTGTGAGGTAGGTTAGGTCGAAAGACAAGTGACTGGCCCAGAGTCACCTGGTGAGTTTCATTGCTGAAGGGGGATTTGAACTCGGGTCTCCTGGGTCATAGTCCAACACTCTAACCACTACACCACACTGGCTCTAGAATGTGTGTCAGAATAACCCTTGGAATTTTAACCCGAACTTCCATGAACACAAATCTCTCACATTTATTTAATGCCGGTGGTGTGCTCAGTGCTATAGGGGGAAATTTGTGAATAGGATTTCCTATGATTTGTTTAAAGTACTTAAAAAAACCTGCAAAAGGGGCAGGGGCATTGGGGGGAGATGTAGATCAGGCGGTAGCCACTTTCCTCCCCCATGTTGCTTTCTGATTTAAATGTTGCCTCCTCCCTAGTTCCTATTTGTGCCCAGGACAAAACATACAGGCATCATATGAGTCTCTCTATGTTCTCCCTCGCAGGGGAGCAAGCAGTTTGAGGCAATGTGTCTGGAATGTCTTTTATTTATGAGCCGCCTTTCAGCATTATATTAGGATTTTAATCAGTAAAATAGCACAAGGTTAAACACACACACACACACACACACACACACACACCCTCCTGCATGCACACAGAGTACGAAGGTCCTGACCTGAAACACACACACCCCAGCCCCATAGTGGCATTAACCCTTTCTTCCCTCCAAACAAAAAACCCATCGCATCTAGTGTGATCCAGAGAATGACCACAAGAGCTGTCAAAATTACTGGTTCAATCCTGGCTCAAAGGACGAGTGTGACCACAGACAGAGTGCTGGATCCAGGTTTGGGGGGTGGGGTGGGGGAGACTCCCTGGATGGCCTTGTCATCTCCACCTACCTTGCAGGGGTGTTGCGAGGACAAACCCACACATGATCATAAATACCTGGGGAGGAAGGATGGGATGCAAAATAGAGCACTTATCGGATTTCAAGGTGCTGGCATAATTCTATTTGAACAACATGCCCACTTATCGGAGAGCCTGCAAAGGGATTCTTTTGAATATCCCTCGGGCTTTTCAGGTAAAAGGAGGTCAGACGATATTCTGCACACCTCTTTTTTGGAGGCCTGAATAGCAAAATACCCTGATGCAGCGTTTAGCAGATTTCCTGTGCCTCCAGCACTTTCCCAGCATGTAGGCTCACAAGTGGGCGGCTGAAAGCTAGTGACAGAAAGTTAAATGCACAGAAGTATATAATAATAATTTTTAAAAGCGCAGCAGGGGGGGAGCAATCCAAATGCAGTTCCAGCTTAACAAAGAAAGGTGGGACTATGCAACCTTCTGCAACAAGGTTCTACTTTGTCACACAAGACTTCAATGCTACTGTGATGCAGGAAACTAACACAGGGTATGGAAAATTAAAGCCCTTTTACACAGGAACATAGAAAGCTGCCTTATACCGAGTCAGACCCTTGGTCCATCCAGCTCAGAACTGTCTACAGACTGGCAGCAGCTCTGAGGTTTCAGGTACGAGATTCTCCCAAGCCTACTTGATGCTGCTGGAAATGGAACCTACAACCATCTGCATGCACAGCAGAGGCTCTATACCATGGGGCTACGGATGTACATGACGAACACATTAAGCTGCCTTCTGCAGAGTCAGGGTACTGCTCCATCTAGTTCAGTACAGTCTACACTGACTGGCAGCGGCTCTCCAAAGTTGCAGGCAGGAGTTTCCCCCGAGCCCTACCTGGAAATGCTGCCAGGGACTGCACCTGGGACCTTCTGCATGCAAGCAGATGCTTCACCACTGAGCTATGGTTGCATCCTCTATGGGAAAAACTTACAGCAGACAGTGCTCATTTGTAGTCACCCACCCAAGTACAAACCACGGTGAACTCTGCTTAGCAAATGGGGCAATGCAGGCTCAGTACGGCAAGACCAGCTCTCCACCCACACAGACTCCCTCCTCTACGCCCCTTTCTACCCATACTGCATTCTCTATTAGATTCCCGTCCTTGGCATTGGCTATTTTAAATAAGAACACGGACATGAACACATGGTGACAATATGATCAACATTTAATCTAGTCCTATCCTTGGTCAGGAGGCTGAGAAGCAGTAGAGGGCTTTTCCTTGCCAGGATGGTGTAGTGCAGTGGTTAAGGAACACCCTGCCGATTAATGGGCCCAGGTTCCAATTCTGCCTCACTGAGTGACCCTAAGCAACCCAATCTTTCTCAGTCTCCTATCCGCAATATGGGGGGGAAACCACTGAGGCACCTTTTGTAAAAATTACCAGATAATGTAGGCAAAGCTCTTCAAACAACGAAAAGTGATATATAAATGCCAGGTTTTATTATTTATTAGCAGTAGCAGCAGCAGCAGCAGCAGCGGGATCTGTGAAAGAACAGTACCCTCTGCAGGAGAGCGACGCAAACTGTAGCCAGGATTTCTCCAGGGCAAGCACTTGTGCTTTCAGAACAAACAGCTATCCAGTAAAAATATTTCATATTTCAGCCTGCAAATTGCCTACATCTTGTAAAGCTGCAAATTAAGCACCGAACGGCCCCCAAAAGGTCAGGCGGTGGTTTTGGATCTATATTAGAAATAATTTGACATTCATGGCTTACAAAATACTTTCAGATGGAGAGTTGGGAGCTCAGTGTACGCTCAGAAGTGGATGGATGTGTGCAGAGGGCACTTTTATGTTTGAAGTTTATATGTATGTATGAGATACACACACACTCACTCACTCTACTGTCAAGTCTAAGGCCCTGATCCTGTGAGTTGCTGGCACATAGCACCAGGCAGTGTGTCAGGGCTGAGGTGTGGGCAGCAGGCACCAAGGGGCGCAAGTCCAGAGCCAGGACTGGGAGAGACAAGCAGCAGGAAACAAGCTGGTAGCCAAGGGGACCAAGAGTCAGAGAGGGTCAAGCCAGGAGTCGAGAGTCAGGGGTGGGCTTAGAGGTCACGCCAAGTAGAGTGTCAGAAGCCCAAGGGTCAAGCCAGGAGCACACAAAGATCACACTGACTAGACCAGGGCTGCTCAACCTCAGCCCTCCTGCATACGTTGGCCTACAGCTCCCCTAATCCCTGGCTATTGGCAACTGCGGCTGGGGATTATGGGAGTTGTAGTCCAAAAACAGCCGGGGTGGGTGGGGGACTAAGTTGAGCAGGCCTGGAGTCGACAGAGGCAGCAGCCCCAAGGAGGCCTTGAAACGGAGACCAGGTCTGCTTCAGACAGGAAGCCTCTTAGACGCTTCGCGGTTTACAGGGTAGCCAATAGGAGTCCACGCAGGGCAGAGCCAGCACAGGCAACCCAAAGGCAAGGGGCATCGCTAAGCAGCATCCCAGCCTCGGGGAACTGGGACACGGCAGGCTTCAGGGCCAGCCCATACAAGTCCCAACTCTAATGCAGGCACAGCTCTTCCAGTTCCTGCACGGCCATGGGTACCTCTACCCCCACCTGACTCTTTCACAGCCTGGCCGTGCCCGGCACTATCATGGCCCAGACAGCAAGGAGGCAAACTGAGAGAGACATGAGCCCCTGGGACTCCAAGGCCCCCCGAGAGAGCACCCCACGAGTAGACGCTTCTAAGGGATCAGGCCCCTCCACAGCATTCACCTCACCCTCTGCCAGCTTCCCCGGACTACCCAGCAGGCAGGAGCAGGTGGAGGGCTCTTTTTCAATCCCCAAGGGCCTCCCCTGCCAAGCTCCCCACTCCAAGTTCCCAGGGGCCAGCTGAAGGCCAGGAGAGAGACAAGAGCCATGGCCCCTTCTCTCCCCGAGTTCAGCACTTGCCTGCAGAAGACGGTCTGGAAGGAACACACAGCACGAGGCAGCGCTTCAGTCAGGGAACCCTCTGTTCAGAGGGCAATGGGGAGCTACGGCTTCTGGGCGACTGACAGTAATCAGGTTGACCAGTAAGGATTTCTGACAGCTCCTTGACCATCGCGTGCAGACTGCCAGATATCTCCCAGGAGTTCCTGATCTACACCCCCAAAGTAGCATCCACAACAAAAAGCTTTCCCCCTATATTGAACAGCTGAAATTAAGGGTGCTTGGGGCAACCCAAGTGTGGGTCTGTGTCTAAAAAGGACTGCCACCCAATTTGGGCACTATAAACACCAATTTGGGGGCTGAGTATGTGATCAGAGGTACTCCATTCCTTAATTTAAGGTGTATGTCTGTGCCATTAAGACACCCCTGGGCACCCAACTCCGGCGGGTGGGCCTCAAGGTCCCAGTAAACAAGCAGACCCTACAAGGCTACAGTCTCACCACCACCACACGGCCCATGCCTCCTAAAAGCCAGAAAGAAAGGAAATGGAGCACAGCTACGCTTTAATTGAGTGCCGTGGAAAGTGCGCTTTAATTCAGTGCGCTTTAATTCAGACCCGTGGAAAGAACACGCCTGCACATAACCAGAGCCATATATCAGTGATAAAACTGATAAAGACATCAGGCTCTTCCAAAAATTCTATTTTCCAGTTCTGTGGGGCAGAAGTCCAATCTCAGAACACCATACCAGAATCTGTCAGTCATCATCAGCATCCTCTGCTGAGCTTTCCTTCCTGTCATGACTGTCTATACTCCAAAAGGAGGAAATGAATAGAGGGGAAGAGGGAGGGGGGAGAAAACTAAAGAGAAAAAAGCAATAGTCCTTAAAAGAATGCCAAGTGGCATGGTCATTACACAAGTCTACAGAATTCGTTGCGGGATGGGGAGCTTAAGAAGCAAAGTGGTCGCTCTGCCTTCAGATAAACCTTATAATCAGATTGCTTGACAAATATGCAGATAAAGATAGAGCTCTGTATAGAGAATTAAACAGCATGTGAGTGAATATTTCTATTTTATTCCTTGCCTCTCCCCGCCCCACCCTTCAGTTTTGCCAACTTACAAGGTATTAAACCAACATTGTCTTTTTAAGGGATGCTTTGTCCACTTACTTTTGTGCCATTTTTATCTGTTTTTTAAATGCTCACGTCCCTTGCCTTCTGACTCCCTGGATCAGGGAAAAAACTAGACTTGAGTCTTGCAGAGGCCATTTGAGCATGTGTGGTGGCCATTTTTGTTTTCAGCAGCCTTTTGTTTAATTTTTTTAAAAAATGGCCACTGCACATGCTCAAATGGTCCCTGCAAGGTCCTATGCCTTGCCAGGCCTCACAGAGGCCTTCTGAGCATGTGCGACAACCTCCAAAATGGCCACCGCTGTGGCAGTGATCTAAGAGGCCAGCGGGGGGGGGAACCTTTGCAGACCCCCAACCCCCCACCCACGGCCCTTAGGAAGCCCCCCAAAGGGGCTACAGGTTAAAAAAAATATTTTTTAAAAAAAAAATAATCCGCAAATTGGGGGGAGGGCAGCATGGCACTGGCGCCCCCCCCCCCCCCGTGGCACTTAGGGCATGTGCCCTGACTGCTTCTCCTAGTTTTGCCTATGCACCCAGGAACCTCTGGAGAAAACTATTCTCTTGAGAAATGCCCACTTCCATATACCGAATCAGACCGTTGGCCCATCTAGCTCAATACTTCCTACACTGACTGGCAGCCAGGAGTTTCTCCCAGCCCTACCTGAAGATGCTGCCAGGGAGTGAACCTGGGACCTTCTGCATGCAAAGCAGATGCTTTATCATGGAACTATGACCCCTTAATCATATATCAAGCTGCCTTATACTGAGCCAGACCATTGGTTGATCTAGCTCAGGATTGTCTACACTGACTGGCAGCAGCTCTCCAAGGTTTCAGGCAGGAGTTTCTCCCAGCCCTACCTAGAGATGCTGCCAGGAATTGAACCTGGGACCTTCTGCATGCAAGGCAGATGCTCTACCACCATGTTACAGCCTCTCAACCTCTGAAGCTGCCTTATACAGAGTCAGACCCTTTGATCCATCTAACTCAGGACTGTCTATACTGACTGGCAGGTTCTGAATTATATTAGAAAAGATACATAAGAAAGATATTATACAGAATGTGGGGAGCGGGGGAATACAAGCATTTAAATTCACAATAGCATACAAAGGACACTGAATTTTAAATCCTGGCCATTATACCTTGTACATTTTTATTAGGCATAGCAGCCGAGACTCATGCTGACTTGCTCAGTGAGAACCAGGCCAAAAGAGCTGTGAGTTAAGGAGAAAGACTGCATACTTCCTAGAGCAGCAGACGCTGGTCCAATAAAAGGGGTCCTACCTTCAGCACAGGGACGGCGCCAGCATTGTGCAGAGGGGCTCAAAGAACCCGGGCCGCCAATGAAAAGGGCCGCTGGTACCCTCCTTGTGCATGATGTCACATGCAAAGGGGGCGTGGCCTAATCGCCCCGAGCCCTCCCAATGTCATTTCCCTTGCTGGAGGGAAAGAAAGGGAAATAAACACAGCTAGGCAGAAAACACTGGCTGGAAATGAGCTCGGGAAAGCTTGCACAGGCTATCCCGAGCACATGACATCATTGGCAGGGCGGGACACGGGCTGCTGTTCGGGCTGGCTCCATTACTGCTTCAGCATCTTTGGCCCTCTCATCTTATTGACTTTGGATTGCCCCGGAAAGCAAAGACAGGATCTGTCAACCTCCTTGGGAAAGGGAAAGGAAACCCAGGGCTTTCATTCAAAGGTCTCACCTCACTCTGTCCAAACGTTTGCAGTTGCTCGTTTGCAAGGAGATTCAGCCGGGACAATTCAAGGTGCTTCTGTCGGAGATCTTGATTGGCAGAATGCAGCTCCTTCACTACCGAGAGCAGCTCCACAACCTGAGTAAGCGGGAAAGGAAACTTTCAGAAACTCACAAAGCTGTTAGGGCCACATCACACATTACCATTTTAACAGACAGGCTTTTATTTGGAAAAATCCCCTCTCTGCTTCCTTGTCATTGCCAACCAAGGCAGTCTACAAACATAATCTTAAAAGAGTGTGTACCAAATAAATCACAAATCGTCAATAACAAAATGCCAAGAACAAAAATGGGAGCCCAGGAAAAGTCAAACAAGCCACAAAAAGCCAGCCAGACTAGGACACCTTTTTTAAAGCCAGAAAATAAATGTGTATATATCAGCCAGTACCCTGAGAAGGCCTGCTCAACTTAGTCCCCCCAGCTGTTTTTGGAATACAACTCCCATAATCCCCAGACACGGTGGCCAATAACCAGGGATTATGTGAGCTGTAGGGCCAACATCTGCAGGAAGGCCGAAGTTGAGCAGACCTATCCCTGAGGCTCATAAGGAAAGTTGTATCTTTAAGTTGGCACCTGAAGGAGTAGAAACTTCAGTCCTCCTGTAGATGTTGGCCTACAATTCCCATAATCCCTGGCTATTGACTGCTGTGGCTGGGGATTATGGGAGTTGTAGTCCAAAAACAGCCAGCAGGCCAAAGTTGAGCAGCCCTGGCCTAGGCAAACATATGGAAGATGGCAGTTGTCTACACTGTACAAAGCCAGTTTTCTCCAAAGGCTAAAGTTACATGTGACTGAAAAGCAACATTAGGCCTGGCCACGGATCCACACAAGCGCTTGCACTGCATTTTTAAACGTGGGGCTGTCTTCTAGACCTTGTGCTAAGCCTTGGGAAACTAGAAGACATCTCCGGGTCCCACCCCACACCCCCAATGCTAAGTGGGCTAAGACGCACTTCTAAAGTAGTGGGTTGTCTTCTATTTAGTGGAGGTGGGAAGCAAATGTCCAGTCAGCCCAGCAGAGAGTCTCTCCAGGGGCTGTTCTTGGGCTGGGAGCCCCTTGGGGCAGGAGACCATCTCTTTTGGTTGAAAATCAGGGTGGGCAGCTGCTCCATAAATCATAAAATGAGCAGTTCCCTCAGCCTCGACCTCGTTGAGGGGCCTCTGCTCACTGGGCCAAGAGGCATGCATTCAAAATGGCGGCCCTCTTCTCTTCAGCAGTGGGAGAGCATAGAGTCCCTCCCGGGGGCTGTTGCTGGGGTCTCTTCTTGGACTGGGAGCCCCTCAGGGCAGAGAACCATCTTCTCCTTCCTTTTGCTTCGGGAACTTTTGGAGTTGTGGGCAGGTGCTCCATCACCCCCCTGAGGCAAAGGTTGGCCCTGTTAAGCAGCCCCTTAAACAGGGCCAAGAAGGGACCTTTCTAAAATGACAGCACTTCAGCATAGTGCCTTCCCTGTGGCTGGGTTCTCTTCTTGGACTGGGAGCCCCTGTGGGGCAGAGAACCATCTTCCCATTCCTTTTGCCAGGGAAAACCGTTTGGGGATTTTTTTGGGGGGGGAGCAGTTTGAAAAGCTGTGTAGACAAATGTCGCTGACTGAAACTTCCAGAATCCCAGCCAAAGGCTATGGCAGCTGGGGATGATGGGAGTTGTAGTCCACAGCTTCTGGGAATCTCTGTTACAGAGAACACTGTAAGAGAGCTGGACCTCCAGTTATTTATTTATTTATTTGAGTGATTGATACTTTTATTATTCATATTTTTATACCACCCTTCTTCCAAAGCAGGGGTAGGCAAACGTGGCCCTCCAACTGCTGCTGAACAACAACTCCCATTATCCTTGGCCACAATAAACTGTGGGACTCCAAGGTGGCTAAGAACAAGCTATAAGCAGTAGTAAAGCTTCAATCAAAACCAACTGCTAAAATAAAAAACACAGCTACACTAAAAAGAGAGCCTGGGGACCACTCATTGGCCAGTTTAAGAAGGGTGGACTACAGATTCCACTGAGAGTCTGAAATTGCCTCTTCTTGTATCCTCTCAGAGACTCCTGTCTGGATCATGCAGGTTCTCCCAAGACCTGATCCTGCAACGACTACCCACACCCAGGTCCACACCCACAAAGAAGCCAGACACAAAACACAGCCCCTGAAACTCTGTATGACAAGATTGCAGTACCTTCTTCTTAAGTTCTTCGAGAGACAGATGGTCTATCTGCATGTGCAAATGGTCCTTCTCTCCTAAGCAAATGCTCAAGTAAGAGGTCTGATCGCCCCAAGAAGAGATGGTTTCCTCTACGAAAAACACACACACAAGAAGAGTATGATTTCAGAATCTGTTGCTTGCCAAGTATGCAGTAAAATAAACAAAACAAAGAACCCACAATATATTTTGTAACAGAGGACCAAACAGCACCTTAAGTTAAATGCATGGTTGGGCCTGGCATTATTGTCTTCTGTTTCGTTTTTATTTGGGCCACGGTGACATCATTTGACTTGCATATATTCTGCTGTCTAATTTGTTATTACTGGATTTTATTGTATGTTGCTATTTTGCTACGGTCTGCTGACTAACGCAAAAGGCTCTCCCATTTGATCTCTGCACAAGCAGCAACCACAGGGTGGGGTGAGAAATCAGAATAGGGCCTGGGGTGCCCAAAAGGGAGTGTTTAACCATTGCCTACTGCAAGGCCAAATCACGCCCACAAAACTGCTCCTAGCCCCTTAAGGAGAGATGCTACAACTAAGATGCTACATCCTTCAATAGCAGCTAAGGAGGTGTGAGCTTCATTGATATCAGGGGGAAGAGGCAAAGGGTTCAATCCTTCTGCCATCACATGAATCGCAGTCCCAATCCAGAACACACACACACACACCATAGCCCAATTCAGACATTATCCTGTCCAAGTGTACAGATGCCTGTACATCCGTACACGTGTCTGTGTGAATGGCTATACCTGTGATCATTTTAAAAGTGGGCCTAGTTACAGGCTTTCAAATCTAGTACAGATAGGAAGTGTACTTCTGTCCCTGTGTCCAGCATAACATGTGAATGACTGTACCTGAGTACAGATGTGTGCCTGTGTATCCGTACACTTAGCGTACGAGTGTTGAACCTACGTATGAATGGGCCTCATGGCTGCTAATGGAGAAGAAAGAAACAAAAACGTGGTCCAACCATGCATTTAATGCAGAGCTGCACAACACTGACCCTCCTGCAGCTGCTGGACTACAATTCCCATCATCCTTTACTCCTGTCCCTGTGGCAGAAGATTATGGGTGCTGTCGTGCGAAAAAAGGCTGGAGACCAAAGATGCACAGCTCTGATTTAAATGTCCCATTTATCCCTCAGTCTGTGGCTCAGCTGATTTTCTTGAGCATATCAATTTTTTGCATTGACCTTTCTTGCTGTTGCTCAGACAATGCACCTTTCTACTACTTCCTGAATGTACGAAAGCAGAAAACTAGATCCTAGCACAGAATCCCCACCACCTCCTTCTACTGCATGGGCAGTCTAGGCCAGAGTCCCAACTTGCCCTGAATTACGTTGCATCCGAGGCCTGGTCTCCAGATGCAGAAGTGGTAAGAGTCTCAAGGCAGGCAGAATTAACTGTATCACTTTAACCTGCAGTTGGTGGGGGATTGTATGTTTTTTAATGCTTCCCAATAGGAAAAATCTCCCTGCAAGCAGAGAGAGCAGGGGCGTAGCAAGGTTGGAGTGGGCCCAGAGACAAGATTTTAAAATGGGGCCCCCCCACTCAAAGTCCAGGGCCTCCGCACACCCCAGGCCCCCAAGGATTTAAGTCTGATATTCCAAAATAAGTATGCTGCCTGCAAATACATTTCACTGAATACACACACGCACACCTCACAATATATAGTGATATACATTGAGTACTATACATTTGTATTACTTTTAATGCCTAGAACACACTAGAAAGATGAATTATTAAAATGGGCCCCTCGCTGCAGATTAGCAAAGGAGACTTTCAACCATGCAGGGTGAGCCTATGTTTGTTTTCTCAGAGTTCTGAACAAATTCAGCCAAGTTTGATTCCAGGAGGTTTTTCACAGGAGGCTTTTAAAGCCCTTTAACACACCTCTCCTCTGGAATGGAGGTGCTGCATTCACATGTTGGCCAGATTGACCCTGAAGTCCCTGCAAGTTATTGGGGAGCAGTTCACACACAAGAAAAATAAAATAAAATAAAAGCACCACACCTGCTTCACAGTTCTCACTCAGACCTTCTGGGTTGCAAAACAACTTGAACATAAGTGCATTTATAAATGAATGAATAAAATAAATATAATACTGTTTCTTCCAGAAGTTTTTGTAATTTTCTGCCATGAAACAAGCCACTTATAGGACTTTTTAGATAGTTTTTTTAAGTCAGCAAATTTTCCAAGCTGTTTAAAAATAAATATTCAGAGACTTCTCAGTCCCTCCCCCCCCATATCAAAGCCCTATGACAAGCAGATGCCTATATATCCGGGTGGGGGGGTGGGGAAGGTAACCACAAAAAGGAGTTCACACTCTACCTGGCAGCAAGGGGTCTTCTGCTGCAGAGAACAGTGGAGACCTCTCTGGCTGCCTCCTCCTTCCTGGCTGGCTTGGGCCCTACTTGAGTTCAGGCTTCACTGCGGCCTACACGGAGGCCTCCGTGGAAGCCCCGCCCACCCGCCGATCAGCTGAGAGGCGGGAGAAAAGGAGCTCTTTGCAGCTTGTCTGCTGCCTCGATTGCCGGCCAGGAGAACAAGCTGGAGAGACGGCGAACAGGGCAAGTGGCTGAGGAGCCTTGGGGCTGGGCAGGGGGCAATGGGGAGTCACGTGAGGTGCCTCTGGGGGGCCCCTCCAGGCAGTGGGGCCCCCAGACAACTGTCTCCCCTTGCCCGATCGTTGTTACGCGCCTGAGAGAGAGGGAGAGGGGAAACAAACAGCATGGAACCATTTGTGTTAGAACTTTCCCCCCAGCTAATTTTCTACTTGTAGGGAAGTTGTACTGGGCGGGTGGGTCTCCCTGCATGCAGAAAGCTAGCATACTGGAGGAACATTCAAACGTAGCCTGTTCCATGCTGTGCTAGCGGGGAGATTCCCCTATAGCAAAGCATCCAAAAATGACACCCCCTCCACCTGCAGCCAGAAGCGGTGCCATGACTCCACCAGCTCATTCTGTGTCACGAGGGAATCAGGCCTGAGACTCATTTCTATGCCGCTGTCCAGGAGGGAGGCGGGAGGCTTTAATATGAGCCTTAACACGTTTATTTTAGATTCTAGGCCATGCTGGGCAAGGAAATGTTTGTTTTTAATATTTTGTACGACTGCCTAGCATATATGTATGTGTGTATATATATTTAACGAATAATCATCACACAAAATGTGTGTTTACAGTAGCTGCCAACTTAGTAAAACTGGAAGAAATTGCAGCCACTGGCTGCTTCCCACACAGAGCGTTCCCTTTAATTGAAAGAACTTTTACCCGCCAAAGCCTTTGTCCCTTTTTGACATCTCAGGCACATTAGATTTTCCGCTAGCTATCAGCATGCATTGTGGATCTAATACAGAATTATAATTTGCATATTTAGCATTGCGTTTTGAAATAATTGCAGGCCAGGTGCAGAGGAGGGGGCAGGGCGGGGGGGAGAAAGCGAGACATGAATTATTCCGCTGGAGTTGGGCTTTCGTGAAAATGAACCCCAGGTCTCGAGGGGGGAAAGGGCCGGGTTAAATGACAGTGCAGCATTTCCATTTTGCGACGGGCGCAACAGACCGCAAGGAGTGAATCAGAAAGGAAGGTTGATGCTGCTTAACCACACAATGTGGGGAGGAATCCGACATAACTGGTCTGTTCATTTCCCATTTGGATCATGATCTGCAGACCGAAGGGAGATGGTGCTGCAGGAAACCAAAGGGCCATTCTGTCGCCACTCTCAAGACTCAGCAGCAAGATGGGGCAGGCAGAAAGGTACATTGGTACTCACCGTGAAGGTGTCTTCTGGCTGGTGTAGAAGAGGTCACCCAAGCTTGGGATTACATCCCCCCCACATGCTCCAAAAGGCAGGAAGTAGTCATACTTGAAGATCCTTAACCCAGTGCATGTGGGCGGATCTCCTCAGTGCTTAAAACAGCTCAAGCTACGGAATGAAAACCACAGAACACAACAGAGAATATACAACAATATACAAACAATAATGCAGAGAAAGACAGAAAAACTGTCCCCCTACAACCAGATCATCAGCTCCAGCCTAACACAACCCGGGCGGGCCTTGGGTGACCTCTTCTACACCAGCCAGAAGACACCTTCACGGTGAGTACCAATGTACCTTTCTCGGCTGGTGTAGGAGGTCACCCAAGCTTGGGACATACCACAGCACCAACCACGGGAGGGAAATACCCAAGCTGGAGCTACTGACCCGGAAGGACCTGTTGCAGGACCCTCCGACCAAATGCTGCTCTGGCAGCTTCATGTTCATCCAACTTGTAATGCCTTGAAAATGTAAAAGGCGACGACCAAGTAGCCGCCTTGCAAATCTCTTCATGGGACACCGGTGAAGATAACACAGTGGAAGTGGCTGCCGATGTAGTTGAGTGCGCCATAATCTGACCAGGCACTGAAAGTTTCTGGGCTTCATACAACATCGTAATGCATGAATGAACCCATCGAGCAATAATGGCTGAAGAGACCTTGCATCCCATCTTGGAGCCTTAAAGGCCACAAAAAGAGCATCTGACTTACGAAAAGCCTGCGTCCGGTTGCACTCCTTCTCTGCAGGGTGACGAGCATCCGGACAAAAAGAAGGTAATTAAATGACCGCCTCACGATGAAACTGAGACTTTACCTTAGGGATAAACGAAGGATCCGGGATAAGTCTCACAGAGTCCTTAGAGAAATTACACAAATTACTCTGAACTGACAGAGCCTGCGATTCAGAAACCCTCCTGGCTGATGTTACAGCTACTAAAAAGGCCACCTTCCAGGACAGCATCTGCAATGATACAGATCAAAGTGGTTCAAATGGCGGAAACTGCAGACCCCACAACACAATATGCAAATCCCATGACGGGAAACGATGGCAGACCAGAGGAGACAACAAAGCTGCCCCCCTCAAGAACTTGCATAGAAGAGGGTGCCACGCCTGAACAAACGCTGATGAGGAAACAACATCTGGATCAAGCACGCCGCCTGGTGTTTAAGCGTGTTGGGTTTCAGACCAAGCGCAAGGCCATCCTGAAGAAAACCTAGTAATCCCCTCGACCTGCACTTGTCCAGCTGCAGGGAGAGCTTTGCCGTCCAGTGCAGAAAACTACGCCAAGTCGATTGGTAAATCTTGTTGGCTGAACACTTTCTAGATGCAAGGATGGTAAATCGGACCTCGACACAGCAGAACTGGATGGTCTGGCAAACTGAGTGGATGACCTACGGTCAAGTCGACGATCTCGGAAAACCAAGGCCCTCTGGGCCAAAAAGACGCAATCAATATCAGGGATGCCCGGAAACCCCGCAGCTTCCTGAGGCAACGGGAGAGCAGCGGCACTGGAGGAAATGCATTCAGCAGACACGGAGGCCATGGCACCGATAGCGTATCCGTCTCTTCTGCCGCCAACATCAGGAAACGTGAGTAAAACCTCTGAATCTTGGCATTCTGAGGATATGCAAACAAGTCTATCTGGGGACACCCCAGCTGCTCTGTCAGCCACCTAAATACTTGAGGGTGCAGGCCCCATTCTGCCGGCTGGATCTCCTGCCGTCTTAGCCAATCTGCCCGAACATTGGAAATTCTGTTTTCATGATGGTCCAGAATGGATATTAAGTTGTTCTGTACACATTAAGATATTCCTTCCCTTCACCAAGGGCGTGAAGGCTCTTAGGGCCAGAAAGACAGCCCACAGCTCGAGCCAGTTTATGCTATGGAGCAACTCTTCCACTGACCAAAGCCCCTGGGCAGAACTGTTCCAACAGTGAGCCCCCCAGCCCGATAGACTGGTGTCTGTCGTGACCATCACTCTCTCGGGTTCTATGAACAGCTTGCCCTTGTCTAGGTTCCCCGGGCCGTCCAATGAATCGACTTGCGAAGAGACACCTAGAGAGGAATGTTCTTGTCACGTTTGAGGGCAATCCTGTACTGGTAAAGGAGGAAACCCCACTGTAACTGGCGTAGATGAAAACCTCGCCCAAGGCACCGAGACCATAGCCGCCACCATGAGACCCAACAAACTTGCTAGACTGAGAAGGCTGGCCCACAGTCTCGAAGCAATCACACAAGCCAGTGACGTTAAGACCTCCATCCGATCCTGTGGCAGAAACAGTTTGCCTACTGAGGTGTCCATTACCATGCCCAAATGACGAAGGCTCTGTGTGGGCATCAGGTGACTCTTGCCCACATTTATCAGAAACCCATGTGCACGTAACACAGACATTGATCTGGACAGAGCTGACTGAACTGCCCCTTCTTGAGCAAGTTGTCAAGGTAACAATACAGGTGGACCCCCTCAGTGCATAAAGTGGCCACTAGCAGACTAGAACCTTCATAAAAACTCGGGTGGCTGATGAGAGACCAAAAGGAAGGGCTCTGTACTGATAATGCCTCCCCATGTAGCAGAAGTGGAGTATATGTCGACTGCGTGGATGAATGGGGATGTGTAAATAGGCCTCCTGGAGATCTATTGAAGTCATGTAGTCCCCCATCTGCAATGCCTCTGAGATGGTACAAAGGGTTTCCATCCTGAACCTCCTTTTTATCACAAAACGGTTGACTGGGCGTAGGTTGAGAACTGCCCTGGCCGATCCGTCCTTCTTTGGCACCGTAAAAATCACAGAATAGATGCCCTTGCCTCTCTGAAGAGGTGGGACCTCCTCTATGGCCCCTATAGCCACCAGATACTGAATGGCCATGGACAACCCCTTGTGCTTTTCCGGTTTCCCAGATCTAGGGGTAAGGAGGAATCTGTTTCCTGGGGGGCTGGCCAGCTCCACTTCGTACCCGTGTAGGCTAATGGAAAGAACCCACCTGTCGATGGATTCTTTCCAAACAGGCCAAATGGCAGACCCCCACTTTGCCTGAGTGGGAGTCAGGACTGCTGCTTGGGGGCCCCGCTGCTGGTTTCCGAGAGACTGATGGTTCTGCTGAGTGAACCCTTGCCTGCCTTGGCCTCTGGATCTGTTCCACTGAGATCGAAAAGGCCTAAAAGGCTCCCTCTGACAAACTGAGGTCTAAACGCCCTGAAGGTTTGCATCGGTCTATGATTAAAACTCTTGTCCTTCTTCCTAGGAGCTGATGGCAGAGCCCTGCGGTTATCCTTAGTTTCAATGAGGACCTCTTTCAGGGCCTCATTCCCAATTAGCTTTCCACCCAGCATAGGGAACAGCGGCTAATTTAGCCCTAGACGTATTATCAACTTCCAAAATTTTAGCCCTATGTTGCGTCTTGCCAGGACACCTGCACTGACCGCACGTGCCGAGAACTGAACACTGTCCAGAGTAGCATCCGCTGAAAAGGCAGCCGCCCTCTGCAGACAAAGTAGCTTACGCCACATCTTAGATTGATTAGTGGGAGGGTCATTGGGTAACTCGCCAATACACAAGACCGATGCTCTAGACACCAAGGACACAGTGGTGTCAGCTCTGATGGCCACTGCTCAAGCCTCGTGGGCCCTGCGCAGTGCAGATTCTGCTTTTCTGTTTTCTAGCTCCTTAGAAGAGGAGTCCCCATCCTTGGGTACCACTGTGCTACTAAGTAGGGCCCCGAAGTGAGCAACCGTAAGTGGCACCTTCAGCCAGTCCAGAGTCTCCTCCTCAAAGTTGTACAATTTGCTAGCCAATGTCAACATACGCTTTGGGAGTCGCAATAGCTGCCCATTCCTCCTTGATGGTCTTAGTAAAGCCCTCAGGTATCACTGATTTAATCTGCGGTACCTTAGCCTTAGGCAGCACCAAGGAGCCCTTGGACACAGGAGAGATCTGTTCCTCTGTAACTGGCTACAGATCAAGCGCAGCAATAGCCTGGTTAATTAGTGGCTGAAAATCCACCATAAGAGAGAGCCTCTGACTGTGTAAGTTTGCAGCAGAGTCCTCAATCATCTCCCCCTCTTCCGAGGAGGAGGGCCCCTTGTCTGGGTTGCCCAGCAATGTCTCTGACCCACTGACCCTGGGTCACAATAGATCTGGGGAGTCCTCTCCAGACTCATCTGAAGACCTCCCTCTACGCAAGGGCACAGAGTCCTGGCGTATAGCCACCCTGGGCTGCTTAGCGGGCACCGTCTCCTCCTGAGAGTCTGAGGACGACACATGGATCACAGCCTGCCTTGCAATGCCTTGCAATGCCTTGCAATGCCTTGCAGGCTTCCGCGCTTTAAGCGCCGCTGCCAGTGAGACCTGAACGGCCTCCTGAATCCAGCCCTTTACAGTGGCAGCATCAGGCACATTCCCTGTAGGAGTAGGCCCTGAGGGAGGGGCCACATAGGGGGCATCTGCACTCACCTCCTCCCCCCCGAGCAAGTCCCGATCTTACCGGGGGGAGCTGTTCATGGCCTTCTGGGTGCTCCGACGCCCCATCCACGGGCTCAGCACCGCCTGCCTCATCATCCTGCACGTCTTCCCCGTCTGATTCCGACAGGCTCTGGGGCGGCCACTCCTGCTGACGTTCCTTTCAGCGTGGCCCCAATACTCGCTGAGGCAGTCCTCCTCCTGCACGCCCAACTGCTAGGGAAAGGAGTTGGGGGGGGGCGAGGCCAAACATCACAGGCTTACCTTGCTCGCGCTGCCAGGCGAAAGCTCTCTCACCAACGGGGCCTCCTTGTAGGGAAGCCTCCAATTCTGGTGCCGCCACTTGTGTCCTGCTACGGTGGATTGCTGGTGGCATGAATTGCGCCCAGTCTCCTCACCAGTATCTGGCCACCAACGGGGCCTCCTTGTCAGGAAGCCTCCGATTCTGGTGCCGCCACCTGCGTCCTGCTTCGGTTGATTGCTGGTGGCATGGATTGCGCCCAGTCTCCTCACCGGTATCTGGCAACAGAGAGGACCGCTGTGGCCTACAGGCGCCAGCAAGGTCATCTGATACATCTGCCATTTTCCTTACAGGATTTGCGCAGTCCCGAGTTTTTGGCGGGAACAGGCGCTGATGGGCGGATCTCTCCCTAATAGCCAGGAGTCCGAAGGTCTTTTTAGCGGACATCGGCCAAAAGGTCGGCAAGAGGCGAGGAGAGGTAACGAATAACAGAAAGGACAGTAGAAGAACAGATATGAATTTTTTTTTAAAAAAAATTTTAAAATTATTATTATTTCTTTTTTCTTTAGTAACTAGAGAGAACTAATAGTAGTAGAATACCAGGTGAAGAATAGATTGGAAATAGTCAAAAACAATAGGAATATAAGCAGAAGAAAAGAAGAGGCCTAGTTAACTAGGCCAAAGCCTGCGAGCTGTAATGCGAGCCTTCTGGAGCAAAGGCAGGAAGTAGAACTGAGGAGATCCGCCCACATGCACTGGGTTAAGGATCTTCAAGTATGACTACTTCCTGCCTTTTGGAGCATGTGGGGGGGATGTAATCCCAAGCTTGGGTGACCTCCTACACCAGCCGAGAAGGACACGTTCTTTCGCAGATGTCCCATGTAAGAACATCAAGGGAGGGAGGGAGGGAAGGAATGAGGCATCAGAGGAGAGAGAGCTCAGTGGAAGAGGACCGGCAGAAGGTCCCAGGTTCAATTCCCAACATTTCCAGGTAGGGGTAGAAAAGACCCCAGAGCTGCTGCCAGTCAGTGCAGGCAAGACCGAGCTAGATGGACTCAGTAGAAGACAGCTTCATATGTTCGTATCTAAGAAGAGCCCTGCTGGATCAGACCAAAACTACACCAGCTAGCTTCCTGTTTCTCACAGCGGCCAGCCAGATGCCTCTGGGGAGCCCACTAGCAGGACTTGAGGACAGCAGCATTCCCCACTCCCTCCCAGAAGCGGGGAGGTACCATGTGCAACAGCCCTCTCTTGGAAATGACTGCACGGACACTGCTCTGAGTTCCTTAAAGGACAGGCAGGACACAAAATGTAAATGATAATATTTGGAGGCACTGCATCTCTGGATTCCCTTTTCTGGAGACCAACAATGGCAGAGATCTGTTGCCTGCATGGAGCTGACGTGTGGGCTTTCCAGACACAACAGTTTGGCCACTGGTGGCCATCATCACAACCCATGGCAGAGAGTTCCACAGATTAACAATGTGTGGTGCGAAAAGTATTCCCCTTTGTTGGCCATTTTGACCACTTACCTTCCCTTCTGCTACCCTTGATTTGCTCTTCCAGCAGTTTCTGCAAATTCCAGTTGGCCAAGACGTCTTCCTCCAGCTGCCTGCGCAATATGAACACGTTGTTCAACTCCTCCTGCAGGTTATTTATGCTAATGTTTAAGAGGAAGAAGAAGAAGAAATCAGAAGGCTGAGGCTTCAAGCAAGATGGCTCCAGCTTCATCAACCCTCGGGGAACATTTTGTTGCAGACCTCTGGCATCTTTTATACATCAAGGCGTCGATAAAAGACTCCATCCCACAGCAGCAAGCACTAAACTCTCTTTAAATCATGCATTCCTCTCATCTTGAGGTGCACAGTAAACAAATCTTTACATAAAATGAATATTAAAAAAAACTTGTCTGGCCCCATTCTGGCAGTGGTGGGATCCTTCAAGGCATACTTCACGGGCTAACTGGAGACATCCCGTCCCCCACCTCACCCGCCCCCATATCAAATTGATATGCTTTTAAAATTTGTCACAAGAATCTCCAATACATTCTGCTATTCTGGATCCCTGAACAATCAATTTATTTGATTACATCTCCATCCTGTCCTTCCTTTAAGGGGCTCAGGATAGTATCCACAGTTCTTTCCTGCCGCCACGTCCACCAAAACACACACATCCATCTTATCCTCACAACCAACCTGTGAGGTGGGCTAAGTTGAGAGACATTGACCCAAGGTCACCCAATAAGCTCTGAGAACATAAAAGGAGCCCCACTGGATCACGCCCAAGGCCTATCTAGTCCAGCATCCTGTTTCCCACAGTGGCCCACCAGAGGCCTCTTGGAAGCCCACAGGCAGGAGATGATGGCATGCCCCCCTCTCCTGCTCTTGCTCCCCTGCAACTAGTATTTGGAGGCATCCTGTCTCTGAGACTGGGCATCCTATAACCATCAAGACCAGCAGCCGTTGATAGTCCTTGTCCTCCATGAATTAGTCTAAGCCCTTTTTAAAACCACCCAAGCTGGTGGCCATCATCACATCATGTGGCAGAGAGTTCCACAGTTTAATGATGTGCTGTGTGAATGAATCCTTTTTCACAGATTGTGCGGGGACTTGCGCTCCCGTTTCTCCAGTGGAACTCGGACATTCTGGCCTCTGCACCACACTGGCTCTCACACCTTGGACTCACAGGAGCAGAAGAGGGGGTGTGCCCTGTGTCTGGGCTGGACTGCTTCAAGCTACACCCGCGTGTTTGAAGGCTTCTCCATAACAATAATGAAATCCCAGAAAATTAGCACATCAGAGAGGCAAGAATCTTTCGCCCTGGTATGATAGCTTTCTATGTGTGAGGATTCCTTTTTCCTTCTTTTCCCCAATGGTGGCACTACCTGAAATGGTACAGCCCTGTCACAAGTGGCCCTCCTCAGAGAACAGTGGGGAAAAACCAATCCAAACTCAGAACCCCCAATCTGTTATAAATATGCTTGTGATTCTGCCCGCCCTGTCGAAGAATCACAAATTCCTCCCTCTCTCAAGAATGCAGCTGTTCTCAACCTATCTTTTTTAAAAAGGTCACGTCTTCCTATGTCAGCAGCTTTTTAAGATTAGTTAGGAGCAGACAATTTAAAATGACATGCAGTAAAAATTTGATATTAATGAATATGTTAATGTACAATCATATTTTTTCAAACCCTCTTACAAGGATCAGAAACTACTCAAGAATCCTCACTGGAACGTTGGTGCACCATCAGTTTTTGGTACCCAAGAAGACCCCGGTTCAAATCCCCACTCAGCAGGCTGGCTGACCTTGGATCAATCATTCTCTCTCAGCCTGACCTACTTCATGAAGCTGAAACAAGGATAAAAATGGCTGGAGGGTGGGGTAAGGGGGCAAATCCTGAGCTCCTTGGTGGAAAGAGGTGATCTAATTAAGTCTAACATCCACTACCATATGAAAAATGACAGTGAGATTAAGTAAAGATATATAACATAGGATGTTGCCATATACTGAGTCAGACCATTGGTCCATCTGCCTCAGGATTGTCTACACTAACTGGCAGCTGCTTCTCCAAGGTTAACCACCACCACCAGATGATTAAAGCTTACATCAAACACACATAACACATTAAATCATAACAGACAAAAAAAAGCATACAAAAGACAATACAAAACAGCTTTAAAGCTCATTTTAAAATCAGATCAAATCTGAACAACCAAAATTTAAAAGGCCTGAGTGAACAAAAAGGTCTTTGCCTGGCATTTAAAAGAACAAAGTGACAAAGCCAGGTGAACCTAACTGAGGAGGCTATTCCATAAACAAGGTGAAACCACCGAAAAGGCCCTGTCCCTGGTAGCCACCCGCCTCACCTCGTTTGGCAGGGGCACCCAGAGGAGGACCTCTGAAGAAGATCTTAAGGTTCGGGTAGAGACATATGGGGCAAGGTGCTCTCTCAGGGAATCTGGTCACAAGCCATCTAGGGCTTTAAAAGTTAAAACCAGCACTTTGAATTGGGCCTGGAAACAGACTGGGAGCCTATGCAGCTGTCGAAGCACTGGCATGATATGATCAACACGTCCAGTCCCAGTTAAGAATCTTGCAGCCCTATTTTGTACCAGCTGCAGTTTCCGGGCTGTTTTCAAAGGCAGCCCCACACAGAACGCATTGCAGAAATCTAAGCAAGGGGTTACCAGAGTGTGAAAGCCAAGCTATCTCTGTCCAGGTACGGTCTCAGTTGGCTTATCAGCCAAAGCTGATAAAAGGCAGGAGTCTCTCTCAGCCTTATCTGAAGATGCCAGGTATTGAATCTGGGGCCTTCTACAGGCAGGCAGATGCTCTTCCACTGAGCTACAGTCCCATCCCAAAAGGGAGGACTCTTCCAGTGCTCACACATGTAGTCTCCCATTCAAATGCAAACCAGGGCAGACCCTGCTTAGCCAAGGGGACAAGTCATGTTTGGTGCTACGAAACTAGCTGTCCGAACCCAGGGCAGGCGAGGCAGCCAAGCAGGCAGAAAGGCAAAGTGCTGGAGAGACAAGCTCCTGCAGATACAACCACCAAGGCACTGGCAAAGACTGAGCGTCCCAACACTCCCAAGGCAGCCCTCCTCCTGAGGAGATGGGCCAGCTCCCCGCTACCCATCCAGAGGGAGATCTGACAAGTCACACAGCGGTTCTGTCTGCAGAGCCTCAACTCGACTCTGGTCTGGCACTGCTTCTGGGAACAAGATGTCTCGGAGGGAGCAATTGGCTCTGGCTGTGCCAGTTCCAATGGCTCTGAGGTTCTCCCATCAAGGGCACGAATCCAGGCTGGGATAGACTCCCCCTCCTCAAGGCTGGTGTCCAAGCGATCTTTAAAAAGCTCTTAAAATTTACTTGTTTACGGAGGCTTTTTAATGTGTTTTACTACAACCTGATGAGTTTTTAAGTTTAACTGGGTTTGCTTTAATTATTGTTACACTACATTGTGTGTTATTGTGTTAAATTTTATATTACTGTTGTGAGCTGCCCTGAGCCGTATTGTACTGGAGGGGTGGGATATAAACGTTCTTAAACAAACAAACAAACATAGAACCATGACACAAGCATTCCAAACTGTCTAGATCTCAAATAAATATACCCTGGGCCCTTAAAAAAAGATTTTTTTTTTTTTTTTTGCAGATGTACGCATCTGCGACAAGACACTTTTCCTCTTTTGTTTATGTAAAAACTGCGCATGCAGGAAGGGGGCTGGGGACCCATCTTCCACATCTTAATCTAAATGAAACTTATGGCCCACACGCTGAATTGTGTCACCCCAGAGAATGTTATGTTCCTTCACAACTCTCATAGAATCAGGGTGGATGATTCCTATTGACTAGTAAAACTCTTTGGAAACGGACAAAATGCTGATCTGACCAGAGACCTGCCATCAGACAGCGTCCGTCCTTAACGTTCAGAGGCTGCGTTTGACACTCACCCATCGGTTTCTTTCAGAGACTTTATAAGCGTCGAAAAAGTATCACGCTCCCTTCGGAGGGCTTCCATCAGTTCCGCATATTCAGATTCCTTTGTTTTCTGTGTTAAAAACAAAACCATGGATTCGTTACATTTCAGGCGTAGCTGTCTTGGAAAAAGGGTTTGAGAAAGGAGACGAGGAGGGAAAAGGTGGTCCAGAATATCTGCCTAACACAGTAAAGAGCATTTATAGAGCACTTCCAAGCATTCAGTGTTGTTCACATACTTTAACTTGCAGCCTTCACAATACTACTCCTATCAAGGCAGCTCGGTATGAAGATGAAACAGAAAGAGAGAGAGAGACATGTGCCTAAGGCCGCTTTGGAAGCTCACAACAGAGACAAGTTCCAAACTTGGGACTCCCCTGACTTCTAGCTCCACCTCCTAGGTCCTACTGCACATGGCTGCTTTCTTTGTAAAATGCTTCAAAATGCACCCTTTCTTCGACTCACAGGTTGAAATCTAACCTTCGCTTGGGTTGAGTCGAAGAGGAAGGAGGGTAGTCCAGCCTTACTTTAAAGCCCAACAGTCACCAAGGTGGTCACAAGCCCTGACTCTGCTGGGCCACTTCAGACTGAAAGATGAACCTGTGTGTGCGTGTTTTGTTTTCAGGACACCGTCTCCTCCTCACAGGGGGCTCGCTGAAGGCCTCATCCGCTGGCAGCTTCCCAAAGCGGCAGGCAGCGCTGCCGTTTCAGATGCATCACGCTTGGCCCTCCTCAGAACCGGGCTACTCTTAATCTCTTCCTTGCTGGCCTTCCTTCCTCCGGTCTACCCAGAATCCCTCTCCCAAGCTCCTCTTTTGCCCCTGCCGCGAGGAACTCGGTCGTCTTTCTGCCCCCAAAGGCTCTGCAGCAAGAGAAAGGGTGTGAGGAGGGGACTGAGGGAAGGGAAAGGAAAGGAAGCAGCATCATGGAGGTGTCTGGAAGAGGGCTACAGGCGTAAGGGGAAGCAAGGGAGATCATGAAGGGAGGAGCAGGAGGAGAGTCGAGCACAATCGTGGCGGTGGAGAAACAGAGGCAGTGGGGCAGGGATATGCTGGGGGAGAAGCGGAGTGAAAGCGGGGGGCAACACCAAAGAGGAGTGAGATGGGTGAAACACCGGAGACGGCTCTCACAAAGCTGCTGCTGGATGCTCATGATGCTTCCACTGAGCAAACCAGATGCATTCAGGCTTCCATCAGAGCGCCCTTCGCCCCTCCAGGTTTGAGGGGATCCTTGGCCAAGTGTTATGCCCCTTCCCAAGCCAGCAGGCCCTGTAGGTCTGGCTTGGCAGCTGCGGGAGAGCTCCCTTCAGTGCGGGGCGGCAGGCATGTTAATTTCCCACAATGCCCCCTGACAGAACTTTACTGGGGCCACCTTGCTTTCTTTCTTTTTTTAAGCAGTGGAACCTGCCAGGGTGCTGGGGTCACAGCAACTGCAACTGCAGGAATGGGCCATCGATTGTGGCTGGGGATGATGGGAGTTGTAGTTCAACAACAGTTTGCCCAGCCCTGCGCTAGTGGACGCCACCTACAGAAACTGGGCCTCAGAGGACAGAGGAGTTATGATAGCATGGCACTGTTGAAGTCCAAGCTCAGGACCAGCTGCCCAGCCCATCCAAGAGGCTTCCGCACCCTCAGCCCAAGGGTGCTCCATCAGCTCCATCAGCACACCAGACTTCCGTCCCCAACGCCCAACCAACGTGTTGGGACAGATGGTCTTTGGGAGTCCCTTTCTGCCCCATCCCAGCAGGGACAGAGCCAAATTTTTGTGTTTCGGATATGCCTGACAGCTCCACAAAGGAAGAGGCCCTTGGAAGGCATGTCTATCATCATCTCCTCTGCATACGATTACAGTCTCTCCCGCGAAAGGTGTGGGAGTGAATTATTCTGCCAAGTTCCCCAACGCATTGCGAAGAAAGCGGCAGATATGTAGCCCCCGCCCTCCCGGCAGTAATGCAGAGGCGGCTAATGAAGTATCCCGCACCTTGACACAGAGAACCAGAGTCGCTGGGAAAGGCTGCTACCTGGATGTTTCCGAAGGCAAGCTCAACTAGTGATGGTCAGAAGACAGACCAGCTGGTGGACCACTGCCCAATTTCTGCTGGACCCAGGGCACCTTGACCGGTGTCAGCCCAGACCCTCCAAAACGACTGATCAGGCCTCTACTGATCTTTTAGGGGGAAGAGGGCCAGCTCAACTCAGGCCTAGCAGCTGCTAATGCAGCAGTTTGCCTTATGATGATGATTAGCAATATTAGTATTTCTCTAGCGTTCTCCACATTCATGGCCCATTACCAAGAATGAGAGGACAGGTCTCTGCCCCAAGGAGTTCACAACTTAGACATCAGAGCAAAGCAGGACAACAGGGGAAGGGGAGGAACATGGGGTCAGGGTTAAAAAAGAGGGTGGGAATGCACAATGGTTGCAGTTATGCATCCGTTGGCTTTAGGGTTTGGAGAGGGCAGGATAATGCCAGAGGTGGGTTTTAAAAGACTGAGAACCCTGCCAGCTTTCTGGGAAGCAATTCCAAGCACAAAGTGTCAAGGCAGAAGCTGTTTTGAGAGAGCAGGAGGAGACGTTTGGAGGGCTGAGGGCAGTGGAGCTTCCGGAGCGAAGGTCCCTGGCAGGAATGAAACTAGATAAGCGGGGAACAGAGGACGTTACCTTCTACCAAGTAGGCCCATTGGTACATCTAGCTCAGGACTGTCTACACTGACTGGCAGCAGCTCTCCAACGTTTCAGGCACAAGTCTTTCCCATCCCTGTCTGGAGATCCTGGGGTCTGAACCCATGACCTTGTGGAACATAGGAAGCTGCCATATAATGAGTCGGACCATTGGTCCATCTAGCTCAGTATTGTCTACTGCAGGATGTTGACCCTCCTGCAAATGTTAGCTTACAACTCCCATAATCCCTGGCTATTGACCATTGTGGCTGGGGGTTATGGGAGTTGTAGTCCAAAAACAGCTGGGGAGGGGGCAAAGTTGAGCAGGCCTGGTCTATCCAGACTGACAGCGGCTTCTCCAAGGCTGCAGGCAGGAGTCTCTCTCAGCCCTATCTTGGAGACGCCAGGAAGGAAACTTGGAACCTTCTGCATGCAAGCAGGTAGGTGCTCTTCCCAGAGAGGCCCCATTCTCTAAGGCGATTATCTTACAGTGCTCACACATTGTCTCCCATTCAAATGCAAATTGGGGCAGACCCTGCTTAGCAAAGGGGACAGTTCATGCTTGCTTCCACAAGACCAGCATCTTTGCATACAGAGCCTATCCTCTACCATTGAGCTCTGACCCCATCCTCTTAGAAAGAGAGAGACTGCAATCACCAAGTGCACTAAAAGCCCTAAAGCTCATTTTTGTCAGTGGGAAAAGTAACACAGGAAGCTGGAAACATGCCTTCCCCGAGATAGATCCTTAGTCTCTCTTGCTCAGGATTGTCTCTACAGTGACAGGCAGCGGCTCTCTGGGATTTCGGGCAGGAGTCGCACTCAGCCCCACCTGGAAATGCTGCCAGGGCTGAAACTGGGGGTGGGTGGGTGGCAAAACAGATGCTCTACCGCTGAACTGCAGCTCCATCCTCAGATGTTATGGAGACCTTTGAGGGCAAAGGCAAGGCGTTGGTGCTGAATCCAGGAGGGGCAGGAAGACATGATCGGTGCAGTGACAGGTGAATGATGTTAGAAGAGGAGAGCTGGTCTTGTGGTAGCAAGCATGACTTGTCCCCTTAGCTAAGCAGGCTCTGCCCTGGTTGCATATGAATGGGAGACTAGAAGTGTGAGCACTGGAAGATCTTCCCCTCAGGGGATGGAGTCACCCTGGGAAGAGCATCTGAGGTTCCAAGTTCTCTCCCTGGCAGCATCTCCAAGATAGGGCTGAGAGAGACTCCTGCCTGCAGCCTTGGAGAAGCCGCTGCCAGTCTGGGTCGACAATACAGAGCTAGATGGACCAAGGGTCTGACTCAGTATAAGTTCATCACAGCAATCAAAAAATATCACACACAAACAGTACATTTCTCGCCACAACACTATCTCTCAAACAAAACAGACCATAATTCAAGGAAGGAAGGCACCCACGTTCTGCCTTTGTCAATCTGAGATCCAGCAAAACCAGATTGTTATAGCAGCAATAGCACAGCATATTATACTCAGTGCTGAGAAAATCACAAAATCAAACCTTCCTTCCTCTTCTGCTGTATCCTCCTCTTCCGCTATGCCTCTTCTTCAAGAGACACAGCAAAAGGGCTCGCTCTCTCTCTGCCTCCCAGTCCCTTTGAATGAATTTTGAAATTCTCTCTTTTTGTGTTTCCCTCCTCCCTCCTCCCAGCCAATGGGGACACAGTTGCCCATGACAACACTTGATTTGTATGATAACAAGCCAACCAAGAAGCAAGGAGATGGCAAGCCAATCAGAAGCCAGTGCCAGAAAACCAACCAGCAAGGGAAAACAGGCCTCCAAAATGTGTTTGGAATGTCTGGATCGAAACAGGGGTTCTTCTGCTCCGAGCTCAAAATAAGCCCTTTATTTATTTAAGGGGTGAGCTGTTTCGTGCTTGAATAACTCAAAACGGCTCATTTCGAGTCAAAATGTTTTGATGTCGAAACATTCTGCACACCCCTACTGTATACCGAGCACAAGATTTGCCTATCCATTCTTAAGTTCTCCCGCGAGCGGATGAGGATCTGCCCAGTTGAGTCCAGCAATGTCATCTTCCAAAAGAGACAAGGACACCAGTGTTCCCTCTAACAGGGATTCCCACAGGTTCTTGACAACATCTGCCATAATCCCCAAGCAGAAGCCATTGCCGTTGGGGATTCTGGGAGTTGTAGTCAACCACATCTGGGAATCTCTGTTAGAGGGAGCACTGAAGGACACACAGAACTCCATGTGCAGGGATCCTGTCTAGGTGATCAACAGGCTAGGCCAATCTGGTGTGGAGATGTGCCCACCAATATAGAAACCATGCCCGGTCCCCCTTCAAACAAGAACTCAGAGCAGTTTCAAAGCAAGAAAACACGGCCACATTAAAATTGCCATAAATAAGGATGACAGCCATCCACAGTTGAATAAAACAATCATTTCAGAGCCAGGCAGTAAAACACAGTATAATTTCACGACCGCAGACAGCAGCACACCAAAATTAGAATGAGCATTCTGGGTACTCCAAGTGCTTGGTGGAAGAACAATGTTTATATCTGGCAATTAAAACCATGTAGGATTGGGACAAAGGGGGCATTCGGCCGGACTGGGGCAGGATGGAGAAAGAAACTACCATGTTTCAGTGCGCCAAGGCTGGTTCCAAGACTGGGGGGGGGTCTTCTGATTGTGGGTCCATGGTCTACACTAGGCCTGCTCAACTTCAGTCCTCCTGCAGCTGTTGGCCTACACCTCCCATAATCCCTGGCTATTGGCCACTGTGGCTGGAGAGTATGGGAGTCCAAAAAACAGCTGGGGGGCAAATTTGAGCAGGCCTGGTCTCCACTGACTGGCAGCCGCTCTCTGGGGGTTTCAGACAGGGCTCTTTCCCAGGCTCGCGCAGAGACTGAGCCTTCTGAACTCAGACACTGGACACGCAGGGCTCTTGAGTAACACAGGAAGCTGCCTTCTACCAAGAGCTCATCTAGTTCAGTATTATTTACTCTGACTGGCAGCAGCTCTCCAAGTTTCAGAGAGGGGCCTTTCCTAGCCCTGCCAGGAATTGAACCCAAGACCTTGTATGCAAAAACTGTGTTCTGCTACTGAGCCATGGCCATTCTGCAATGCTCTTTTTTAAAATAAAATAATTTTTTTAAGCACATGATCTTCTAAATAAGGGTTTGTCCACACTGGGTTTAGAGCCTATGACTATTCACCCATGGTAACTGAGCAAAGAGACACCTTTCCTAAAGTGGCGGTTCTCTGTATTTAGCAGGGAGAGAGCAACTGGCCCTATCCATCCCCAGCACAGCATCCCTCCAGTGGCTGTTGCTGGGGCCTATATTGGGTTTCTTTTTTAGACTTTAAGCCCCTTTTTGGGGGGAGCCATTTTAAAAAATTTATATCATATCTATGTAAACCGCTTCACAAACCTTTGTTGAAAAGCGGTATATACATATTTGTCATATTACTAACAACGTTACCCTTTTCTTTCACCAGGGCAAACAAGACCTCCAGCAACCATTCCCAACTGGAAAGACAGGAGAGGCAAACCCACCTCCAATTCTCGGATCATCTTTATTACTGGCTGCTGGGACGGAGAAGCCAACTTCTCCTTGACCAAATCCTCATTCTGTTTCTGCAGAGCCTCTTTCTCTCTCAGAAGACCTTGACACTTCGATAGCCATTCCTGGAGCTCGGCGTCCTTTTCCTGAATCGCCCCATCAAGCTTCTAAGAAAAGAAAAGAGACATGTGTCACACCTGTAGAAAGTCACGGAAAGTTCCTAAACATGAACCAAGAGTTTATGACATTATGATGCTGTCCTCTTTTGAGTTTCAAATCACTGGTCCGGATTTGATCAGCAGTGTCTGCTTGGACCAGCAGCAGCTATTCAACCTTGGAATGGAGGTGCCAGAGACTGAATCAGTCTCTGCTTTCTGCCAGGTCAGACCATTGACCTGTCTTTGGTCCACACTGTCCATTCCAACTGGCAAAGCTCTCCAAAGTCTCCATCCTTCTGTCCCAGATCCTTTAAATGAGAGGTTGAATTGAATTTGGAGATTGAATTCAAGATGTGGGAGATTGAATCAGAGATGTCAGGAAATTTAGGACCGACAAAAGGAAGTACTTCTTCACACAGCACATAATTAACTTATGGGAACTGAACTGAACTCATTTATTTGCGGTCAACAACCAAATAAACACTACAGCAAAGAGCAATACAGTACAATACAATCACATAGGTAAAAATTTAAAAACCAGTTTGCAGACACCTTATTTTACATGCCTCCGAGCAAAAGCAAGCAATCCTATGGATAACTTCTTCATACCTATCTCCTAAAAAATAAACAATAAAATGTTCCTCAGACCAATCCAAATGTTTCTTTTGATTAACTTATGGGATTGTTAATGATTAGTGTTAATGATTAACTTATGGTATTCTCTGCCACAGTGCGGTGATGGCCACTAGCTTGGATGGCTTTAAAAGGACAGGTCTATCAATGGCTACTAATCTGGTGGCTACAGGCCACCTCCAGCCTCAGAGGCAGAATACCTCTAAATATCAGTTGCAGGGGAACAACAGCACACACCCCCTGCCTGTAACCCTGGGGTGGGCTTCACAGAGGCATCTGGTGGGCCACTGTGGGAAACAGGATGCTGGACTAGATAGACCTTGAGCCTGATCCAGCAGGGCTGTTCTTATGTTTGACATGCCTATTATGAAGTTGCCTTCTGACATGTCAGACCATGAGTCCATCTAGCCCAAGGGTTCCAAATCTTGGGTCCCTGGATGTTTCTGGACAACAGCACCCATCATCCACAGCCACACTGCAGCCGTGGCTGATGGCTGTTGTAGTCCAACATAATCTCAAGACTCAAGGTTGGGAATCCCCAGACTAGTCTAAGAACTATCTCCTTGGTTGTGAATTCCTTCCTGGAGAATTCTTGCTCAGGGAAGTTCACTGATGTCTTTGCAATGCTGGGTTTTTAACTGCTGAAGAGAAGGAAGTGGTTGAGAGTGTTGTTTTTAAGCTGAACTTATCATCTTGTATTGTCTTGTGGATTTTATTGTTTATATTATTTCTTGTAAAATCAGCCTGGAAACATTTTGTTGAAAAAGCAGCATATGAGAGGTAAATATTTTGTTTCACCCATATTTATTTATGAGAGCAGAACAAACAAACAAAAAGAAAAGGAACTTGATACATTTATTTATCTTATCAAATTTGTATGCTGCCCCAAACTTCTGTCTCTGGGAAGCTCACAAGAAATTTCTCCCACACCTTGCAAAATGAACACCCCTGGGACCCACTAAGCAATCTTGTGAAATGTACCCTAATTCTGCAATCGAATCAGAAGTGCCAAACTAGAACAGAAAATCATAAGTAAATCCAACCCAGAGGGGAAGGCAATCACGTTTAAATGAAAAAAATTATTTTGGTGAACGTTTAATCTTGGCCCTGCTACTTTTCAATTTTGGTTTTCGAGTGTTATATTGGAGCTAGTTTGCGCATCACCATATGATTTTTTTTAAAAGGCAGTGTACAAATATACAAAACAAGTACAGGAGCTTGCTAATTGGAAAGCTCATGAATCGAGGTTGCAGGACAAGCAAACCAGATGCCTTTTATGCAGCATGACATTTCTTAACAGTATCCTCTGCCTTCAACCCCGTAACCCTTCATCAGATGTTTTTGAAAGACCTGCTGGGACAAACCCTACACCAACTTGGCTCCCCAGCTGCTAAAAACTACAACTCCCATCATCTCCTGCCACAATGGCCTTCAGCATCTGGGAACCCACCTTTGAGAATCCCTGCACCAGGGTTTCCTGTAACAGGGAATCCAAGATGTTGCTGACTACAACTCCCAGAATCCCCAGCCAAAGGCCACTGCAGCTGGGGATGCTGGGAGTTGTGGTCAACAATATCAGGGGTGCCCTGTCACGGGGAATATAGCATTATACTGCTTCTATTTAAAACATAAAACATTCTATTTAAAACCCTTTTTTAAAAACATGGAAATACTGATATTTCCCTCTCCAGACAATAATTATTTGTCTCTATTTCCCTCTCCAGACCATAACCTTACAAGGCAATAACCTCTTATTTTTGTCTCTGACACTGATGTTAACTTGTGTGTGTGTCTGTGTAAAATATATACTGTATAAAGCTGCTTGAGCCTCACACACTGAAAGACATGAAATGCCCAGACCAAACCACCAAAGATAGATTCTGTTTCCCCAGGTAGATTTCAAAGTTTGCCCAGACCACCAATATAAATCCCAGACCCAGGAAAAATGCATTACTTGCCCAGAAGATACAGAAAGACTCTCCTATTGGAAAGCATGGGGAATGATATCTCATAGAGATAGCCAAAGACTAGAGTCACAGAGAGTTAAGACTAAGTTCACATGACTGCAAAGTGCAGGTCCTCCTGAGTCCCTCACTGACTGACATGAAACTCACAGACTGAACTATAAAAATTAGAAACATTCCGTGTTCACAGCTAGCTTGCAGACCTCACCCAGACTACCAAAGAGATCTCAAATCCCAGGGAAATTCATTAATGTCCCAGAAAACCTGGACAAACTCTTCCATTGAAACATACGGGGAAATGAGACTTTATAGAGCTAGGAAAAAACTAGAGTCACAGAGAGCTAAGATGTCCGTATGCTTGAAAGGGCATGCAACATGCACCCCCCCACACACATCCCACCCCGGGCCCCCATCAATGACTTTAGCCCAAGTCTGCCTACCTGGAGCAACTGATCCTTTTGTGCAGCACCGTCTGTTAGGCGAGTGATGACTAATTCTTGGCTTTGCAATTTCTGATTGTTTTCGCTCAGAAGAACACAGTAATGAAGCTCCAATGCCTTTTCTTTTTCAGCCATTTCATCGTGCGATTTCTCCAGCTGATTCCGAAGATCCTGACGGAGAAAGGGCGGCGAGAGGGAGAAAAATGTAAGTACATCACATAAAACAAAGTGCCGTCTGGCACAGGAGAAGCTGTGAAAAACCCTTTCAAGCAATAACCTGCATGAGGGGGGCCGTTTTGCTGCATCGCTGACTTCTGCTCCTGAAAGTTCTAATGCAAGTTTTCAAGGCACCGTCTTTCTAAAGAAATTCTTCAGCTCTCTCTTCCCCCATACTGATTTCCAATTCATCATTCTCATTACACATGATGCAATGAGGACAGATCCACATGAAAGCCCTGATCTATCAAGGAGATGGGTCAGGCCTTCCTTTTCAAGCCTTGCGGGGGCAGGGGGCACATATGCAATATCCTTAACAGAGTTTATTTTAAATTTGTTCCCTGCTTTCCAGACAGAGTGGGAGCCGATGTCTCTACTCTAGCCCTGTTCACTTGCAAGCAAGTTTCCACAGATTTCTGTGACATCTGAAAAGGAGCCCCACAGAAATCAATGGGGCTTGCTAAGCATTGCAATCCCATAGAAAAAGTGATTCACCGTGTGTGTGTCAGTGTTCCCTCTAACAGAGATTCCCAGTTGTTGTTCATTACAACTCCCAGAATCCCCAAGCAAAAGCCATTGCAGCTGAGGCTTCTGGGAGTTGTAGTCAATAGCATCTGGGAATCCCTGTTACAGGGAACACTGTTGTGTGCATCAGTAAGTAAGTGATTCTTTATTTACGACCCAAGGTCAGCATAACATGACATAAACAAAACATCTCATAACATAGGGAGCTACAATTGGAAGAAGGAAATATGTAAATATATAAATTTCCACGGATAAATAATCAATAAAAATTTTAAAATCAATCAAGAAGGACACGCTGCCATAACAATACTGTAATAAAACAAAATTTGGCCACCTTAAAGGTGACATCTAAAGTTCTATCCGCAAGAAGATAAGAAACGTAAAAATCTCCAGAGCAACCTGGGAAGGGTGTCAGAAGAGGAGTGAGTAAGAAGCATCTTAAATCTCTATATAGTGGACAGCGCAACAAAACATGTTGGATGGATTTAACTTCCCGCATACCACATGGGCATAATCTATCCTCCCTAGGAATCCCCAGGAACCTCCCCGAGAGCACCGCTGAAGGTCACATGTCATGCCTTGCTCTAAAAAAGGCCCTCTGATAACACGTCATGCTCAAAGCATTCAAATCGGCAGCAGGGCCCCAACTAGAACGGCTCAAATCCACTGGGAGGGTTCTTGTTGAATTGCAAAGTCCAAGAATCTTTGCTTCAGGATCTGCCACTGGTGTGTGTATCCTCATGGGTTTCCCTCTGTACGTGGAATCTTCTCTCCCTCCATTGGAAATAATGGCGTAGCTAAAGCATGGATCTCTAAAACACCGTGACTAATGCAGCAGAATGAGGTGGTAGAGTCCTGATGGGACAAAACTGACTATACCATTTTGGCCTGCAGGTAGAAGGATCACATTTCTGAATGATTCACTATGCTATAAGAATAAAATCTAGGCCCATCTCCCTCCAAGCAGAAATCTAAAACTTCACTCACTGAATTGCTACATTTTTACTTGCCAGGAGACTCCCCCCCCCCCCCCCCGACTCCAAAAAATGGAAAATAGGAGATTTGACCAACAATTGGCATCCCCACCATGATCTCTGGTTTGAAGAGGTCGAGTCTGCTCCACTTGCTCAGAATTCTTATGGCCAGATCGTTGGCGAGGACAGGGCAGATGCTTGCAGTGGTGACAATCTGAATGCAATGCCTTCCGCTCCACCTGCCACACTCCGGCCCCACAAAAGGCAAGCAAATTGGCCTAGTTCTTCTCATGAGTCCTGGGATGTGTTCTGAGGACACCCTACTAAAGCTAAGCACATCCAGGTCTGGTCAATACCTAGAGGGGTGACCACCTGGGAATGCCACACGTGCCACAGTGGGTTCCGGGATGGAAAATAAAGGGGATGTCAATGTGAGAAATGCTGTATTTACCTGGATCCAAGACTAGGTTTCCCCTCTTTGATGGTATAAATTAAGATGACATCTTTGATATCTTAAATTCAGGGCCCTGTTCCTTTCAGGCAAACACAGGTACAATCTATAATGTCTATTCTGAGTCATCTGAATCAGGGTCATCCACAGGAGAGCTGGGCTTGTGGTAGCAGGCATGACTTGCCCTCTTTGCTAAGCAGTGTCTGCCCTGGTTGCAATGAATGGGAGACTCTACGTGTGAGCACTGAAAGATATTCCCCTCAGGGGATGGGGCTACTCTGGGAAGAGTACCTGCATGCAGAAGGTTCCAAGTTCCCTCCCTCTACCTAGGGCTGAGAGAGACTCCTGCCTGCAACCTTGGAGAAGCTGCTGCCAGTATGTGTAGACAATCCTGAGCTAAATGGACCAAGGGTCTGACTCAGTAAACAGCAGCTTCCAATTTGGATAAATACAGGCACAGAACCTTATTTAGCTCCACTTATGTACCTTGGGCATCTTTGAGTTACACTAGTCGATTCATTCCAGAGTCTCTAATGAACATAAAATGCCATGCAAACTTGCCTGGAAATTGGCTCCCTTCTTCGGGCTAGATTCCTACAGAACACCCAACGCTATCCATCACTGGAGCACTTAGAAGAAAGTCAATTGGTCTCCACGCAGCAGCTAATACAGCTCTGCAGCTCCAAGAAGCCTCCCGCCACCCACCCCAACATCACCCATCTCCATGGACTGCGCTGTGATTAATAACAGTTGAACTTCGAAAATGAATGGGGAAACGCGCTTTAAACGGATGCAGGCTGAAGGTCAGAGCGGGTGCCCCCCTCCTTTTGTCGAATGGAAATGGATGGGGAGGACAAAGAATTCAAATCCAAAGCTCCCAATCCCTTCTTTTCCCGTTCAAATTGGAGGAGGGGAGGGAACACAATGGATCGTTGATCCCGTACAATGACTTATTGTCCAAGCCCAACCAATTGATCAAAGAGGATGGGTTACCGGGAGGTACACCTTATTAAAGCATCTGTATTTAGGTCAAGGTAAAACAGCTAGTTAAAGGTGTTACACATTCGGGAGCTCGGGAGAAGGCTTGAATTTGGGGATTTGCTCAGAAAAGCTTGGCTATGCAGACTGAAAAGCAGACAGAACTCACATCGAGTCACCCATTCAAAGCAAGCAAGCCCTGCTTAGCCCAGGCAAGCCATGCCTGCTCCCTCCAGAACAGCTCTCCTCCCCACTCGCCTTGGCGGCCATGTTTTTCCATATGTTTGTCAGAGAAGCTTCATCTCAATGGTGAAGGCTGCACTTTGCTCCATAGTCTTCAGGGATTCCATCACCTCTGATCAATCTGACTCAAGCCCCCCAAAACCTCAATGCTCCAGGAGGACAAGGAAAACTCCAGTACTCTACAGATCAAGCCCAATCAAGTCCACTACTATAACTGCTTTTCAACCACGTTCTCAAAGCGGTTTATGCAGAAAAATAATTTTTAAATGAAAACAATTCCCTTTCCGCAAAGGGCTCACATTCCAAAAAGGAATATACGGTAAAAACCAGCAACAGCCACTGGAGGGATGCTGTGTTAGGGTTGGAGAGGGACAGTTGCTCTCCCCCTGCTAAATACAGGAGAATCGCCACTTCGGTCTACAGAACACATGCGGGAAACTGGTCAGCAAGAATCCATCAGTTGACGCTGGAATTATTATCTGCATGTCAGTAGTTCTAAGTGTAAAATCCAGAGGAACGAGTTGTGGTATGCAAGGACAAGACAGTGGAGTGGAATCAGGAATATTAACAATTTAATGAGACAGATATTATTTACAGAGAGGCAAGTGCAGTCTGCCTTCAGGGCTCTTGCTGTTGGCTGTTTGTTAGCCCTGCCTCTACTCCCAGGCTAGCAAAGAAGTAACTAAAGCCCCATTCAAAAGCTGGCCTGGATCAAGGAATGGATGAACCAAAAACACCATACTAAGCATCAAGTGTTGGTAGACACTCAAATAGCCAGCTGCTCACGCTCCTTCCACCTCACTTGTCCACAAACTCCCTAAAACCTTCTGATCCAGGGTTCAGATCCTGGGTTCAGCATAAACCTAGTCATTACTTTAACTCAAGGCCTTCCACCCACAGGTCCATGGATGTTGTTGGACTACAACACCCATCATACATAGTCACAGGTCCACAGATCATTGGGATCCCCTGTCTAATTAACCACTGCGGACATCATGGCCAGGATGGCAGTTAATCACAGGCAAATCTGTGGCCCAAACTAGAAGTTCCCTCTTCCTTTTGGTTTCTTCCTTCCTTCTGGTTTGTTTAGCCAAAAAGAACCTCAACAACCTTCTAGTCTGAGCAGAGAAAGGCTAGGCAAGGAGAATCTCAAATCCCCAACTTTTTCACCAGCTGGAGAAAAGATGCAAGGGTGGGAAAGAAGCTGGGGAGGGGGCAATTTTGAGCAAAAAAATAATAATCTGGAGGAGACCATTTCAGGTAGCCCCTTCCCTTCACAGAGCATCCATCCACTCACATATGTAGCTTACCTGCCAGATACTGCTTTGGGTTTAAAAATAAAGGAAGAAAGATGCCAAGGAAAGTAACATGCAATCAGTATATAATATCTAATTTGGGCCAGTAGGAATGGAGGCCATTGGAAGAGCGGAGTAAGCATTGCGATTCTGCAGCCTGCTTCCTACTGCAAACCCCTGGTTAAGCAACTGACAATATTAGTGTCTAAACTGGCCCTTGGGGGCTTCTTTTCACCCATCTATGTTCACTGCGGCGGCCAAGGATTCTGTTTTAGAGAGATCATTTAATTTCCCAGCCAGGAGTTCAGATTACATCTAATTCCGATTACAGAGGGATATGGTTCATTTTGTTAAGTGTTATGGACTGGCCGCACAGCATAGCAGACATTTCAGCTAACAGCTGAGCTTGTTTGGGGGAAGGAAACAACGTGAACGAACTCCAGCGCTTTCTGATGTGTCAAACAAGAAAATACCGCGGTGTGCTCCTCACTCCCACCTGCCTCCTTCAATGGGCAAGTTTCGCTCGTCCAGGGTTCTGGCAAAATGCATTCAACTCTACGAAATAGGAGACCTCTGTATCACAACATCAGCTGCAAGAAAGGTAACGGGGATCGCGTCCTGAGATTACTGCAGGTTAGTAATCAGCCAGGACTTGGGGCCTCTGAGCAAGCATCTGTGGAAAGAACTGTCATAACCAGGCAGGGCGAAAATACTCAGGGAGAACTGAGTATTTCTGAGCATTTGGTGATTTGTGGGGAAAGATGAAGAGCAAGCAGAGAAAGCGGCCATATACAGAGTCAGGCTGTTGACCCCGCTTGTCCAATATAGTCGTGTCTACTCTGAGTGCAGACAAATGCCATCCCCTGTCTGAAGCAAAGGGGTCTCCATTGCACATGGCATATACACAACTGCCTTATAGCAAGGTATGCCATTGGTCTATCTAGCTCAGGCCTGCTCAACTTCGGCCCTCCTGCAGATGTTGACTTACAACTCCCATAATCCCTTGCTATTGGCTACTGGGGCTGGGGATTATGGGAGTTGTAGTCCAAAAACAGCTCGGGGGCCTAAGTTGAACAGGCCTGATCTAGCTTAATATTGCCTACGCTGGCAGAGGCCCTCCAGGACTTGAGAACTGTATTGCCCAGCCCTACCTGGAGATGCTAAAGATCTTCTCTATGCAAAGTAGATGCTCTTCCACTAAGCTAGATGTCGCCTGTCTCTCACAGGCCCTCACACACAAAAAATGTAGCCAAACAGGTGGCTTCCAGACCTGCCCTTTCCCAAAGACTACTGAAGAACTGGCACATCCGGTGGAGAAGCCAGAGCAAGGTGTCACCTTTTAAAAGTGGCGGTTCTCTTTATTGAACAAGGCGGCCCTCTCCATCCTCAGCATAGCATCCCGCCAGTGGCTGTTGCTAGCGTCTATCTTATGTTTCTTTTTTTGAGATTGGGAGCCCTTTGGGGACAGGATAACCGACACGCCAACACGGCCTCGCATGCCGTGCATTAGAGCCGCACCGTAACGGTTCGGAGCAGCTGATTAAGTCCTAATCTTAATTGCCTTGCGCCAAAACCCTTAAGGCGCTGGGCCTTTTTGCTTCCAGAGGAAATGAACTCGCACGGGGAGCTCGGGTCTGATCGAACAGCCAGGCCCACGACAAAGATTTCCTCCCTTATCTTAATAGCTTGCAACTCGGCCCACAAGAGACCTCAACAAAGCCGTAAGCGTGGTCGCGTTGGGGAGGGAACGGGCCAGAATAATAGCAGGCAAGCGGGAAGCCGGGGCAAGGAAGGAAGCCTCTGCCTTTGCGCCAATACAACCGGTTTGGCCAAAGGGATGGTTACCTGGTTCCGGTGTCAGAAGAGGGCAAGCATGAGCTGTTGTGATGAAAACAAGCTGTGGGGAGCAGGCACAGAACCAAATGGATCCCTGGGCTGAAACACAAATGTCCCGTCCCGTGACACAGAGCTCATTGTCAGTACCATCGGGGGGCTCGAATGCTCGTTGTGGTCTTTGAAAAGGCCTAGACCCCAAGAGATGACAAAAGGGGTGACTGCATCCCCAGACTCTCAACTTTCAGTACATTGTCGTGCCTTTTTTTGTCCTGACCATTGGGCCAGGGGAACATAGGAAGAAGCCTTCTATCGAGTCAGACCCTTGGTCCATCTAGCTCAGTACTGTCTACACAGACTGGCAGCGGCTCCTCCAAGGAGTCTCGCACAGCCCAATCTTGGAGATGCTGCCAGGGAGGGAACAAGGAACCTTCTGCATGGAAGCAGGCAGCTGTTCTTCCCAGTGCTCCTCCCCCATCCTCAAAGGGGAAGATCTTCCAGTGCTCAGACATGTGGTCTCCCATTCCAATGCAAGCCAGGGCAGGCCCTGCTTAGCAAAGGGGGGCACCTCATGCATGCTCCATTTGCAAGGGTGTTTTAAAAGCTCTGGGAAGTTTTAAAAACACAAGAACCATTATAAAAAGTCACGGACGTTCTCAGAGACAGGGGTGGGAGAGACTCCCGCCTGCAGCCTTGGAGAAGCCACTGCCAGTCTGGGTCGACAATACAGAGCTAGATGGACCAAGGGTCTGACTCAGTATAAGGCAGCTTCCTATGGAAGGCTACAACGTTTGGGAAAGCACCATGGACAGGTCCATGAGACATGTTAATCAGACAACAGCCAGAGGCCAACTGAGCTCTTAAACTCCTCTCAGCTCAGTCAGCCTCTGCCTCCTTTGAGCAACAGCCTTAAAAGGGGCGCTCCTCTGGTCTGGAGTCTGGCACTCCGCCTCTCCGGTTGACCCTTCCTACCATGTTGCAGATGTGCAGGTATCAAAGAGGGTGAGGGAAGCGTGATGCTCCCCTGGGTGCTTGCATCCCAAGGGTGATGCTTTGGGGGGCTTCAGGCTCCATGTTGTACAAATTCATCAGAAGCTTCCTCCTAGAAGCTTCCTCCTTGGTCCATCTAGCTCAGTGCTGTCTACACTGACTGGCAGCAGCTCTCCAAGGTTACGGGCAGGAGTCTCTCCTAGCCCTACCTGGAGATGCTGCCAGGGGTTGAACCCCAGACCTCCAGCATGGAAGCATACACTGAGTTAGGCTCCATCCAGCCTTCCCGCGAACAGGAATTCCCAGATGTTGTGCACTACAACTCCCAGCATCCCCAGCTGCAATGGCCTTTGGCAGGGGGATTATGGGAGTTGTCGCCAACATCTGGGAATCCCTGTTAGAGGGAACACTGGCTCCATCCCCTAAGGGGAATCTCTCCCATTCAAATTCAAATCAGGGCCGACCCTTTGCTTAGCAAAGGGGACAATGCATGCATACTATCACAAAGCCAGCTCGAAGGAGAGGCTCCATCTCTGGCCTGGAGTCATGGCCCAATCCTGGCCCTGCCTTTTCAGGCTCACCAGTGAGGATGGGGGCCCTCACAACAAATGAGAAGTTACCCCTAGAACACAGAGTGGGGGGAGGAAGCACCCGACCCAAAGACCCATCTGAAGGTAATAGTCAAGTAGAGATACATTTGTACAACATGTTCGCCTGTTGACGTCTGGTGCCCGCACTGCTGATGAAACTCACACGCAGGCGACGGTAATTACATCCACCAGAAATTAGCTCCCGGGTCACTCTGGATAATCTCTGCTCCGTCGTCCGCACCTGCCTTAATGGCAGAAATAATCACTATCTTTTTTTGGAGGCAGAGCCCGCAGGACAAATTCGGGGAAGCAGCAGAGACGAGAGACTGCATCTGTAATTCAGTCATATTTAAATGGATTATGCAGTGGGGGCAGGGTGGGGGGGTGTCTTGGTTTCTGATCTGTGGACACAGACACCCCTCTGCTGGCTTTAAGGCAGACTGCAAGAAACAAGATTCTCAGGCATGCCCACTCCTGAATCCGCCCCACCCCTTTCTTTAAAAACAGAGAGCAAGCATTTGCAACCAAGAAGCAAGGGTAGGCCAGAACAAAGCCCACCAGTGGGAAAAGAAGCCACTGGATCAGAAACTGTCTCTGATCAACCAGGAAGGAAGATTCGAGTCACTAAAACAAATCTCCCCCCCCACCCGATGATGGTCTACAAGTCATCAGATGGTTGAAGGGCCACGTGCATATGAAATAAAAGGAATCCGTGGCCAACAAAGCAAATCCAGTTGGGCCAACTAATTAGACACATCTCCTTGGGATGTGAAAAGGAGACCCATCTCAGCTCTAACTTACACAAGAGCAGAGCCAGCGCCAATACAGATGCAGACGTCACATTGAGTTTTGCCTTGGAATCACTAATGGATTTCTCCTATGCAAATCTAGAAAAGGCTCCTCACCACTGTTCTATCAGGGATTCCCAGATGTTGTTGACTCCAGCTCCCAGCATCCCCAGCTGCAGTGGCCTTTGGCTGGGAGTTGGAGTCAACAACATCCGGGAATCTCTGTTAGAGGGAACACAGCGCCTCACCTGCTGGAATTTCAGGAGGAGTAAGAACTGCAAGGTGATCAGCCACGTTTCTCACCGACACTGCAGTAAAAGCCCATTGGGACGTTTCTTTGCCCTTGGGATTCAGCTCAGAGTGAGATAGCGGAGCCAACCTCTGGCTTATATTGTCCCTCCCTCTGCTCTAAGGGAAGATAACTGAGTTTATCTCTATGAGACAGAACAAACATCAGCTCTTCTAGTTTCTGATTTATGTCCCACATGTGGTGAAGAAAGTGGGAGATGAAGCCCAAACGGAATCCCAGGGAGAGAGCAATAGCTAACCGGCCCCCAAACCGATGGATGCACAACAAGGGCAGGTTTTGTTTGGTTGGATCAACTTGGTGAAAGGGCTTTTCTGCTTCCAATTTCTATCCTCACACTACAATCATCAACGGTGCTCACAGCCAATCTGAACTCCATGGATCTTAACTCATCCTCTCCACACATGGCAAACTTTTGTCCTCATCTCAGCTACAATTGAGAAATAAAATACAGGCTGTCCTCAATGCTCCAAGTCAAGATGCTTCTAAATTGCCACCTGTTTCAGCTTTACAGAAGAAAAAAATAAGGTATCCAGTCTTGGTTCAGGAACCAGATCCTCATTTGCCACAGCTTCCTATGGGGGAAATAAGTTTTGTTTTTTTTAACTTAAGGCAACATTTTGAGGAATCGCTTGTGTCCTTCCTGTAAAATATGCACAGGACGACGGACATGCGATTCAGCATTCACTACTGAAATGTCATTCATTTCCTACCACTCCGACGAGCTCCGCAGTCACCCCATCTCTCTCACAACTCTTGGGCCTGACTCCATCGCAGCCATGGGTGTTGACATTTTAAAAGGACTTCCAACAACAGAGCGAAAGCTTGAATCTGGAGCATGCAGTCTAGTGCACCCCGACGACGAGAAAACCATGCAAGTGTGACATTACCCCCTCTCCGCTCTCCAAAATCAAGAAGTCCAGAAAGTCTTCATATCGGTAGTCAACAAACCAAGGCCGAGAAGCCACGGAAATCTAGGCCTCCCCAAAGGAGGTGGCTGGATTTGCAGCGACAGCCAGGGACGCATGTCATGACCCTGCAAACACCTGGGTTGGGGAGAGGGCAGAAAGTCTTGGGGAAAGGGGTGGATCGGGCGATGGAATGATTCTGGGACCTGGGGGATCCAAAACAGTATCCAGGCCAAAAGACACAATCCTGCCAATGGCCTCCAATTAGAAGGAATCTTCTAAGGACACCCCAGCCTCCTCAACATCACCAGCACAAGTGCCTACAAAACCACCAGCGCAAGTGCCTGCAACCAACGCTTGCTTATGGAAAGCCGGGGTGGGGTGGGGGTGTGTGCTACGTGCCTTAAGTGGCTACCCAACCCAGCAGTTTGCAGACAGACACTGCTGGAGCAACTTTCCCTTCTGCTCCAATGCTCAACTTCTGCAATTAGAGCAGAATCTGACCGTGGTCGGGACCTGTTGCCCTGGGAACTGTCCAGGGTCCTGGGGCAGCACTCTCCTGCTTGGAGTACTGCTAGTGGCATTAAAATGTATTACATCTCCTTTTCTCTGGTATTGTAACTTCTACTGTATCCCATACTTCTGCTGAACCTGCCAGGCAACATATTACTAAATCGCCAACTATCCAAGAGGTAATATACTGAATATGTCCAATACAAATACAAAATGATTCACAAGCGGGTTGCAGCATCACTGTGTCCTAATAGATGAACAAGGAAGAAATTGGTCCCTCTTCAGAGCAGAAATGTGGCACGTTGGAAGTCAGACGTCCCTCAGGACTCAGCCTGACATAGTAGAAGAAAGGAATTCTGCTCAGCTGTAAGGGGGAATTTATAAGAAAACAAAAATCCCCCCGCCATATAAAATACACCTTTATGTATATTATTATGTACACACACACACACACACACACACACACACACACACACACAAACACACCCCTCATTATTGACTGGTCCAGCACTTGCAGTTTCACGTATCTGTGGTCAGATAATTGGCACCCAACCTTGGTATATGTGTGTGTGGGGGGGGGTAGCCTGCGTATCCATGGGTTGTGTATGGCCATTTCCAACTGCCATTTTATTTCTGGGAGCCATTTGGCTCATTTTAACATAAAACGGGGCAAAAACACCCATTTCTGGCTGATTTACACAATGGTGAACTACTGAAGAGCACAGGAGGAGACTTTGGAGGATTATTGTGGGGCGGGACCTATTTTTGGTTTATTTTCGGCCGATTTGGTGTAGTCTGGGAACAGAATAACACACACACACCCTGATTCCCATAGCCTTCATTATCCATTATTCACAGATTCGCTATCCAACCTGCCCCCGTGGAAAACAACCCCCACGAATAATGGGGGTCTCCTTGATGTATGTCCACACTTGTTTGCTTAACCTAGTGAAAGACGAGATTGTGGCACTGCCTGGGGGAGGATGGACACGTCTGAAAACGGGACCAGTGACACGGATGCCCAACTCCCTTCTGCACCTACGCTTATCAAGCAAGCTTTGGAGAGGGAAGCGATGCCTGGTGGCAGTCAGGCACACCTCTACGCGATCAATAAGCAAGCTCTATCTATGCGCCACGCATGAACCTGGAGCTGTTTCTGCTCTTCTACTAGCATTGTCATACACCAGAAAGGGTGCAACCTCCTTTAATTAATAGGCTGGGAATCTGTTCAGCACCATCCACTGCATTTATCCAAGACTGGTATCATCCCCTGCTCAATTACCTAATATTTGAAAGAAATTAATGATACTTGAAGCAGAAAAAGACGGGCCATGCGCAGAGCATTTTCAAGTGGTCCATGCGCTTAATACAAAACTCTGCAACAACAATAAACATTCTTTTCCCTTTTGAAACAGACTAAAGCAAGGAAGCGCCTCCTAATGCTTGCATGTTAAAAAGGAAACACCGCGATTTCTATGCAGGTTTTACACTTATCTGAACCTCCGAGGCAACAGGCATGGATTGCGTGGCATGCAGACGGGGTGAAAAGTGCCCCAAATCAGAGCTGGCAAGACTCTGCCTGAGAGATGTGGCGGGTTATTGACCACATATGAATACGTGAAGCCGGCTCCTGCTGGGTCTGGCCATCGGTCCAGGCAGCTCAGCATTGCCAACTCTGACTGGCAGCATCTCTCCAACATTTCAGAGAGTAATTTCCCAGCCCTATTGGGAGACACCAGGGACAGAACCTGGGACCTTCTGCCAGCAAAGGAGCAGCTCCAGCCTCCTGAGTGGCAGCCCATCCCCATATACCCAAACAACCACTGGCTGGATAGAAGAGCGGACAATTATAGTTTTTGCTGTGGCCACTGAAGCCAGTTCTACTCTTGTGCACTAAAAAAAACAAATCACACATTCCAAAAACCAAACATTTAAGAGCTGGTTCTCACTGAAGAACCAGCCAATCAATCTATGTCTCGGCTGCATCAAGCGGAGGGATTGCTCTTCTAAATTCTCTGCACATAGAAAACTAGCGTTCTAGGAAGAGGACCAGGCTAGAAAGATTTCCTCTGACATGCTAGCTTTCTACATGAAGGGTTCCCCCACCAAAAAAAGTGGCAAAGTCATATAACCCACCAGCGGCAGCCTAAAGCCCACACAGCTTGACCACCTCGGCAAAAACTGTGCCAAAATGACATCACTGTGGTTTCCACACCGTCTTTTTCTTCAAAAAGCACATCATGTAATTGCTTTTCTTCTCAAAGCAATTAAAGCAATCAAGCCTTCTCCAAGTGAGAAAAGCCAGAGTCCGGTACGGACAACAATACTCTGTCACAAACAGCTAGGAAGGAGATCGGAGGTAAATGGAACATGAGGCCTAGTTTGTATCCCAAAACCAAGGAGCCTTTCCTACGCTTTGTGTATTTTGAGAAAAGAGGTAAAATCAACTTCTATTCATTTTTAGAAAGAAATTATGACACTACTTTAGCTCTCCTTCTGAACCACGGAAGAGGAAAAGGGGATATTCACATTGATGGCTTTGTCGCTTCTGCTCTTCTGCAGCTGGGCTTCCTCGAGCTCCTTCGCCAACTTCTCCCTCTCGAGACGCAAATCATTCAACTCTTGATCAGCCCTCCGAATTTTCCTCTGGAGTTTACGATTCTCCGTGTCTTTGTTCAGGTTTTCCGAGCGCAAATCAGCCAGGAGACTCTCTTTTTCCACCAAGAGGGCCTGGTAATCTTCAGCACCCTGAAAAAGAGCGCAAGAATCTTGAATTGCAGAAGGGCAAGTTGCCCATTTTGAAAACCTGTCTTCCTGGTTATTTATTTGCATTGTTTGGGGGCTCTTTGGCGATATACATTTCCAGACCAGTTATTCAAATTAAACTCACAGAAGAGCCAAGCCACAAATATGTAAGAAATCCTTTCTCAAAGTCAGATTCTCACATTATCCAACACAAGTCTAGGTTCTTACTGAAGTGATCAGTTTGTGGCTGGACTGCAACACTAAAGAGTGCCCGATCTTCTCTTATGATTTCTGCCCAAAAAGAACCAAAGAAAGCCGCTAGGGGGATCTAACCGAGCTCCTGGTAGGAAACCCAGCAAGGACATGTGCCTTCAATGCACTGCACTGTCAGGAAGAGACCAGCACCTACTGCTCATCATCAAAGAAATGCCAGCTGAAGCTGAACACAATGGTATCCAACATCTTTATTTATAAGTATCACCCATTTGAAACAGCCAGTCAACAAATCCATTTTTTCCTGGGGAACTGGTAAAAATGTGACGAGCGAACCTTCCTGAGGCAGCTAATGCAGCGGTCATGAAGGAACGGAGGAGATAGGTGCTCTCCCACCTAAAATAATGGTGTGCCTCAGGCCAAGGTGGTGGAACTTAAGAGTGCCTCAGAGGAGCTTGCGATTCCACTGCGAGGTTCTGCGCATGTGCACGACACTCAGTTGTGAGGGACCATGGATCCCCTTAAAGATCTGTTAATGTCTTACCTTGAATTTCTGCATCTGCGCTGTGTGGGTGGCTTCTCTGGCCTTGGCCAACAATTCATTTAACTTGTTGATTTCAGAGCTAAGTTCTTCATTCTAAAAACAGGAAGGCAAGAAATCTCATGGGTACACAGAAATACAAATGTGAAGGGACAACAATGTGGGAGACAAAAGATCGATACTCTGAAGGTTCTTTCCCCTCGCCACCTTTTTCTCTTTCCCTCCTCTCCATACATTTCTGAGTGCGGGGCAGAAGAACCTAACTGGCATACCTCATTTTCCTTCGTTTTCAAAGCAAGGGTTAAACCCTGGATAGTCTTGTCGCGTTTCAGAGCATTCCTTTTTTCCACTGACAGCTCCTCACCCCGCTCATGTAGGTTGTCCTGGAGCTCCTACAGATGAGAGAGGAAGCCGTACACAATCTTTAAGATGTCCGTATCCATTTTTGTATACCAAAATTTTTCCATTGGCAGCAGATGGGAAGGAGGTGGAATTAATTCAGTGATGGTAGACACTGTCCTTGATCTTCTGCAGTGTATCCCTCCTCTCAGTCTGAGGCAATTGTGGTCTGGATTACAAAAAACATAGGGGGAGGGGGTGACCCAAGACAGCTTTGCACCCAAGGCAAGGCACCAAATGTGGCCTCCCTTCTCTGTTTTTAGTCCTCCAATAAATTTGCCACTCAAGGCAACCATCTCGCCATGCCTCATGGAAGGACCAGCCCTTGCAGGATGACACCATAGTGACAGGCTGCCAGGACAATTCCTTCCACTACCAATTCTGTGTCTCTGGCATCTTCAGTGAAGTCCTAAAATGAACCGCCCTTGTGAGGAGTGGCCCCAGGAAACCACATGGCAAACAGCAGAGGTGGAAAGAAACCTCGACCACTTCAGACTGCAGGCGGGGAACATGCATAAATATTCACATGACCATGCATAAATATTCTCTGCACAGAGAAAACTAGCATGTCAGGAAGAAGACTAAACTAAGTCTTTCCCTCCCTAACATGCCAGTTTTTAATGTGGAGGGGACATTTAACAGCATGAAGGCGCGTGCAGTCCCATTCAGCCACTGTGGCTGGGGGTGATGGGAGTTGTAGTCCAACATCAGAAGCGAACATTCTCCAACCAGCACCTTTGGTACCCAACTTTTGAAGACCATTTTTTATTGCACTCATAGCCTTTATCACAACTGTGATGAACCATTTCCACTTGCAAGAGATCCTTGTCACACACGATGATAAATTTGCACACATGGCGCTATAAATCAACACACAGATCTACACACTCATGCGCTCCAAGTGCTCCTTGCAAGGTTCTTCACGAAAAGGTTTTATGGAGGTGTGTGTGCCCCTCCCGGTCTCGCAGTCTCATCCATACTGGGAGAAAGCCAGAGGAAGCTTTTAGCTGTCACCATTTAACACAAGAGCATGTGTCGCGTTTGTCCACTGGTGATACTACGTCATATGTATGTGACAAAAGATATCAGTAATAGACAAGACATCTCTGGGAACTGGTCTTGTGCTAACAAGCATGAAGTGTCCCCTTTGCTAAGCAGGGTCTACCCTGGTTTGCATTTGAATGGGACATGTGAGCACTGTAAGATCTTCTCCTTAGAGATCGGAGCCATAGCTCAGTGCATGCTTCCATGCAGGAGGCCACGGGTTCAACTCCCTGGCAGCATCTCCAGGTAGGGCTGGGAAGGACTCCTGCCTGAAACCTCGGAGAGCCATTGCCAGTCAGTGCAGACAGCACTGAGCTAGATGAACCAAGGGTGTGACTCAGTAGAAAGCCGCTTCCTATGTTCCTATGAATTTATACAACTTGGAGCCTGAAGCCCCCCAAAGCATCACCCTTAGAACTGAAGCACCCAGGGGAGCTGGGGTGGGGCCACTCTGGAAAGAGCACCTGCCTGCTTACATGCAGAAGGTTCCAAGTTCCCTCCCTGGCAGCATCTCCAAGATGTGGCTGAGAGAGTCTCCTGCCTGCAACCTTGGAGAAGCCGCTGCCAGTCTGTGTAGACAATCCTGAGCTAGATGGACCAAGGGTCTGACTCAGTATATGGCAGCTTCCCATCTAAGAGGTCTGTTGCGATTTCCCAGGCCTCATCTGCATCTTGTATGATAGACTGAATGATGTGTGTGCTGTGCTTGATGTATTATTTGCAAATGCAGATCTGGAGGGGGGGAAGGAAACCCCACCCCACCCCCCCACACACAGATGACCAGTTTTTGAATGGACCAAAGTGCCATTTGCAGAATGAAGCTAGAGGAAACGGAGAGGGAATCAACATGTACGTTTCCTCCTGGAAAGTCAGCCACAGATTCTAGCAAAGCAACGGGGCTACTAAAACTCAGCCAGGTATTTTGTGTTGGTTTTGTTTTTGTTTTTACACCAAACACTGTTATTTGAAGAGATCTCCTTAGCAGAAACAGCCTGAGCTTCAACACACAACAAAAAGGCAACCTGCAAAGGATGGGCTTCTGCATAGCCTAGAGTGGCAAGCTGACATTTCAAAACCAGCTGCCAAGATGTATGTGGAAGAGAACTGACCTGCATCCTCTTCTCAAAATCACTTTTCTCATTTTGAAGTGCTGTTCTGAGAGCCTAGAAGGACAGAAAAATCCAATTTTTACTTCAAGGCAAACCATTATCCAGACAGGCTTTTCTTATGTTGCCAAACAATATCATAATATTATATTATATTAATAAAGGTAAAGTGAGTCGTCGAGTCGATTTCAACTCCTGGCGCCCACAGAGCCCTGTGGTTTGCTTTGGTAGACTACAGGAGGGGTTGACCATTGCCTCCTCCCGCACAGTATGAGATGATGCCTTTCAGCATCTGCCTACATCACTGCTGCCTGATATAGGGGATTCGAACCGGCAACCTTCTGCATGTTAGTCAAGCATTTCCCCGCTGTGCCACTTAAGGTGGTCATTAGTCAACAATAATTAAAACAGCATATTAAACAAGACTATGTTCCTGAATGTCCAACTCAGACAAATACATACCTCCCCCCACGTGGAGTGCCATGCAGAGCAGGCCATAAGGACATCGGAAGCTGCCTTCTACCACGTCAGACCATTGGTCTCTAGCTCAGTATCGTTTACACTGACTGGCAGTGTCTCTCCAAGGTTTCAGGGAGGAGTCTCTCCCAAGCTGTCCGGCAGATGCTGCCAGGGATTGAACCTGGGACTTTCTGCATGCAAAGCAGATGCTCTTCCACTGAGATACGGCCCCATCCCCTAAAGGGAAGATCTCACCGCCCTCACATGGAGAAGCTACCACCAGACCAGCTCTCCTCCCCAGTCAGTTCTGTGCAGCTCCTCACATTTCCAGTCCCGGGGGTGGGCGCTCTTCTTCTGGAACCAGAGCGAGCCGGGCCAGTTGTGAAGGCCCACAGGAAGGTGCAAAGGGGACCTCTGGGAACTGCAGTTCCTTCCAGCACTCTCTTCCTGGGCTGACAGCCAGTTTCCCTTGGGCTTGGCAACAGGGTTACCAACCACTCCTGATTAGCAGGGACATCCCATATCCCAGCCCCAAACTGTCTGTCCCTTACGGGGTGCCATTTGCCTCTTATTTCCAGCAAACCATGGTTATATCCATAAGCAAAGCAGAAGCAATCAGAGTTGTAACTACTGCAGTTTAAGCTGGAAGTGGTTCACACACATCTAGCACAGCTACCCAGGCTCCCAGTTACCCCTGCATACTGCCCCCCCCGCCCGCCCGCCCTTGTGTCCCTTATTCAGGCAATGAAGTGTCGGCAACTCTACTTCCGTGTTCCCTCAAACAGGGATTCCCAGATGTCGTTCACTACAACTCCCAGCATCCCCAGCTGCAACAGCTGGGGATTCTGGGAGTTGTAGTGAACGACATCCGGGCAGGCAGCCCAATAAGCACTCCCCCAACCGAGGCAAGACTCCTGAACTCACCTCCAGCTCCTTCGCCTTTTCACCCGGCAACAGCGCGCTGGGGTCTGCTGACAGACTCTCGGCTGACAAGCTCCCCTCGGGAGAGCCGCTTGGGGCCTGGGGCTCTTCGAGACGCTGGATCAGGGCGGCTTTCTCCTGCAGCGACAGAGTCAGCTGCTCGATACACCTACAAGGAAAAGTAGGACCACATTGGCCGGGAGCAGGAGAGCCTCAGAAAGTCCAAAAGATGCATCTGCACTACGGAGCCCCTTTCTTAAAAGGGCAGGGCCACCCCACGCCCACGCCCCAAAGCAACGGCTCGCTGGTCGAGGGAAGCAAAAGCCAGATCAGCCCCGTTTGCTCAGCAACCCGGGTTGCAGCCATGCTAACAAGGCGTCTCATCTTGTCAGACCTGACCTTGGCAGACGTGAACTAGGAGCCTGGCTTCCCCAACCGGCGGCCTTCCAGATGTTGCTGAACTACAACACCCAGCATCCCTAGCCACCATTGTGGCTAGGGCTGCTGGGAGTCGTAGTTCAGCAACATCTGGAGGGCCACCGGTTGGGGAAGCCTGAATGCTCCTGGCACCTGGCTCTGCAAGCACCTGGCTCTGCAAGTTTACAGGCTCTGCAAGTTTACAGGAGGGAAACCCAAAAAAGCAGGCTCTGCCCATGTAGAAACCCAAAAAAGCAGGCTCTGCAAGTTTACATGAGGGAAACCCAAATGTCTGCATGCACACACACTTCAGAAGACAGCCCAGAGTCTTCAAAAACTGCTTCTTAATTCAGCCCACCAACGCCAGTTAAAAGGATGCAACTGCACTCAAGAGGAGACAAAGGAAAACAATACAGCAGATAGAGGCGTCTTTCAAAAGGAAGCTGCTTTATGCCTAATACTTGGTCCCTCTAGCTCAGAACTGCCTACTCTGATCGGCAGCAGCTTTCCAGGGTTCCAGGTAAGGATCTTTCCCAGCCCTACCTGGAGATGCTGCCAAGCTGGGACCTTCTGCATGCCAAGCAGATGCTCTGCCACTGAACTGTAGCCCCTTCCAAAGCAAATGGCATACTGAAAAAGACCATTGAGCTTGGTATCATCTACACAGGCCAGCAGCGGCTTCTCCAAGGTTGCAGGCAGGAATCTCGGTCAGCCCTCTCTTGGAGATGCTGCCAGGGAGGGAACTGGGAACCTCCTGCATGCAAAGCAGATGCTCTGCCACTCAACCCCCTTACTGATGTTATTCTCCTCGGCTTTGCAAACGTTATTCGCCTTGGCTTCCAGAAGCAGGCACTGGAATGCTCTTCTACAGCCGGGGTAGGACTCCTAGTCTACGGTGTGGATTAAAATCCCAGCTGGAGAAGAACGTCTGAGCCGAAGTGCTTACAATCACACTGGACTTCCAAATTGTAGCTGGGGATGCTGGGAGTTGCGGTTCAGCCACATGTGGGGCAACCCTGGTTGGGAACCATGGCCTTTGTGAGTCGCTGGGATCCGCAGCATAAGCATCTCTGCTGGCAACGACCTGCGCGGCTTGAGAGCATGAAACGGAGCGAGGCAGCAGTTCGATCTAGACAGACCTCGGCTGGGACTGCCTGGGAAATCCACCTTCTAGACAAGCAAGAGCCTCAGTGTTAATAGCTGGCAATGAAGGCAGGAGAGCTGGCCTTGTGGGAGCAAGCATGACTTGTCCCCTTAGCTAAGCAGGGTCTGCCCTGGTTTGCATTGGAATGGGAGACTTGATGTGTGAGCACTGGGAGATCCGCCCCTCAGGGGATGGAGCCGCTCTGGGAGGAACATCAGAAGATTCCAAGTTCCCTCCCTGGCAGCATCTCCAAGAGAGAGCTAAGAGAGATCTCTGCCTGCAGTCTTGGAGAAGCTGCTGCCAATCTGTGTAGACAATACTGAGCGAGAGGGACCAAGGGTCTGACTCTGTATATGGCAGCTGCCGATGTTCCTGTGGAGGCCTGACCTGTCTTTTTCTTCGAGTGCCGTCACCACCTCCAGATCCTTGGGCGACCTGCTCGTCAGCAAAGAGAGCTGCCCTTCAGCGGCCAGCCTCGTGACCCTCTCCTGCTCTGTCACTGCCAACGCTTTCTCCAGCTCCTCCTGCGCAGTTTTGAGATCCTGTGCCCGGGGGTGGGTGGAGGGAGACAAACGAACAAAACACAACACCGAATAAACACATTGCCAGGACTGGCGCTGACCCAGCCTGTCGTCAGGCTGCACCTGCCCTCGTGGTTCAGCTCACCAACTCGCTCAGACAAGGAGCATCGTTTTGTGGTGGAAGCAACGGACACTTGTCCACTCTGTACTAGTGGTTAGGGATGGGCTCAAAACGCGATTCGGCATCTGAATCGCAGGCACAGCCCTTTAGAAATAAGGGCTTGCACAGCCACTTTAAGACAGAGGAGAGCAGGTCCATATCTGTTCCTCCGCCAATCGCCGCAATCCCAGAGCTCCCCCCAGCTGTGCCCACAGTTTACAACCACCTAGGGAGGAGAGCCAGCTCCCTGCAGCTAAGCAGATCTAGGACTGGCCGGTGCCTGGATGGAGGACTATCTGGAAGCTCCCAGGGACCCTTGCTTTGGGCTCTGTGGCAAAAGCAAGGTAGGATACACCCATAGCAAACGTGTGATTAAATCCAAAGACTTGCCTCCTCCAAGAGGTGTATTCGGCTTGTCAGGTTGTCCTCCACTTGCTGCACTTGCTTCCGGGACTCTTCTTTCAGCCGCTGGATTTCGGCATCCCCGCCCTGAGCCAAGCTCTCGACAGCTTTCCTGCAAAGAGGAAGCACAGATCCAGCAGCATTGGAGAGGAGAACATTGCTCCGTTAATAAAAATAAATATCATCAGTGGCCACCACCCAGAGTCACCCTCTGCGGACGTGCCAGGTTTCCCCACTGTGTGAACAGAGAGGGGTGATTTTCTCTGCCTCCCTTTGTAGCTGCCGGTGCCTCCCAACACGCTCTCCTTATGGGCCCCCAACTTTCCAGCCCATTGTGTCTGTGGATGATGGGAATGGTGCACCAACACAGAGAGCGCCGCTATACGCCTTCAAAAACCTGACTCGTTAAAATGACCTCAGAAGAATGCCCAATTGAGCCCATGGCTTCTTGTTGATTTACTGCTTGTGTACAGCAACAAGTTCTCTACGCTCTTACTGCCTAGACTAACAGTCATGCGGAGCATGGGAGGCAGAGGGTGAGTGCCCCGAGGGGTGAGAGAATTCAGCACAGAAGGCTACTGTGCAGGTGCATTACCCACTGGTGTGAATGCGCCCTGGAGCACGAAAAAATAGAGATGGGTTTTCTGCCCCAGAAGGGCTCACAATGTGCAAATACACACACACACACACACACACACAGCATCAGCCACACCCACTGGAGGGGTGCTATGTCGCTAAGAACAGGGATAACAGCAACAAAAAGTATTTATATACCACTTTTCAACAAAGGTTTCCAAAGTGGTTTACACAGAGAAGTAATAAATAAATAAATAAATAAGATGGCTCCCTGTCCCCGAAGGGCTCACAATCTAAAAAGAGACGTAAGATAGACGCCAGCAACAGTCACTCGCGGTACTGTGCCGGGGGTGGATCGGGCCAGTTACTCTCTAGGGATAGCCGCTCTTCCCCTCCTAAATAGAAGAAAGCCTTTAGAAGCAGAAAAAAAGTGCTTTAGAAGTACTTTGTTACAGCTAGCGGGGTGTGTGTGTGTGTGTGTGTGTGTGACTTCACCCCCACTGGCCAAAGTGGGGAAAAAAGCAGGATAGAAAGGTAAAGTGGGGGGGGGAAACAGCACAAAATGTTGGGAGACAGGCATTCCAAAGAGGGCATGGTAGGGAAATGTGTACCTCTGTAATAAGACTGCGCCTCCCCCGGGACAAAAGCTAGGAGTGGAACTGTAAAAGAGACACCCCACCTGGGATGCAGATTGGAGACGCTAATCTCCGGACATCAACTTGTGGTGGGAAATTTGTGTTGGTTGACCTGGCACGCCACACTCAAGGAGGGCAGTTGGCAACGCACAGCCGACGTAGGCAGTACTCACGAAGCCTTGATGAGCAACTGCTCCCGCTCCTGCAGATCCCGCTTCAGGCTCTCCAGTTCCACCTTGAGCTCAATGTTCTAGCCGAAGGAGAGAAGAAAAAGGACAGCCAGCTCAGTTCCGGGAGGCTTTCGCGCCCAAAGCTCACCTCCACCATAAGAGACCGTTTGTACATTCAATATCCAATTACGTCCGGCTACTGGGGATGAATATTTACAAGACTTTGCCGCAAACAGGCTAAAAGATGAAGACATGAAGACTCTTTGGCTCAGAGCAGAGGCCGCCAAGGGGGGAATGGATAGGGCGACATCGAATTCTTTTGAAGCGATGACAAATACACCTCATACTGCCAAAGGAGGCGACAAGCTGTCCGGAACCTCACAGCTCAAACTCGGATCCCTGGGCTCTGAGCACAGCTCCCAATGGTGACCCACCGGGGCTACGGGTTAGACCACTTCCCTGGGCAACGACTGGTTCCTGGGTACTGGAGTGGCCCTGCCCACCAAGCTGGCCATTGGCTCCCTTCAACCCCAAGGGCTGCAAAAGCCCCTTCGACAGGCTGGGCCTTTGCCTGGACAGCAAGAGCAATTTTTCCTGGGTCTGGCTCTCGGCTTGTTCTCTAGGTCGGACTCCCTGCTTGCCCTCAGCAAGTCTGCACAGAGCCAAGAAGATTGGAGTAATATGCTGCTCAGACAGAATACAGATCAGAGTCCTTCCTCCCTGCCAAGGGCGGAGGGGAGAGCGGGTTTTGTGGTAGCGAGCAAGAATTGCCCCTTGCTAAGCAGGGTCTGCTCAGGTTTGCATTTGGATGGGGACTATTATGTTAGTGCAGGAAGGTATTCCCCTTAGGCAGGCCTGCTCAACTTTGGCCCCACCCCAGCTGTTTTTGGACTGCAACTCCCATAATCCCCAGTCACAGTGGCCAATAGCCAGGGATTATGGGTGTTGTAGGCCAACACCTGCAGGAAGGCTGGAGTTGAGCAGCCCTTCCCTTAAGGGATGGGGCCATATCTCAGGAAGAAGGCATGTAGAAGGTTCCAGTTTCAACCCCTGGCAGCATTTCCAGGTAGGGCTGGGAAAAGACTCCTGTCTGAAACCCTGGACTGCTGCCACCAGTCTGTGTAGACAAAACTGAGCTAGTGGGACCAAGGGTCTGACTCAGTGGACGGCAGCTTCATATGTTCCTATGGTGCCTAGTGAGCCACTATCTCCCATAGCTCAGTAGCTGAGCACATGTCTTCCATGCAGGAGGTCCCAGGTTCAATCCCTGGCAGCGACTCCAAGGCTAGGAGAGTCACCTGCCTGAAACCCTGGAGAGCTGCTGCCAGTCAGAGTTGGCAATACTGAGTGAAATGGACCCAGGGTCTGAATCAGTATAAGGCAGCTCCCCATGTTCCTATGTGCTCCCTGGTAAAGAGAGAGTGGGAAGGTGAGAAGCAGATTTTGATGCTACAAGCCATAGCTTGATGCTACGTCTGAGCCAAAGCTTCCATCAAAAAAAGAAGACCAGTCGCTTTAAACTAGCCATTAGCTCCATAATTCACACCCGCGGCTGGAAATCGGCAGCTGGATTCCTTCTCTTTTTAAATAAGGAATTATCTCCAACATCCGTTTGATCTGCACGGCCTTACAGAACAAAGCCACCAAAGAAAGTCATGTAAAAGAAACAGACAGTTTATATTAACATGAATCATCGCCCTGACACAGCTGGTTTGATGCGAGGGGGATCATAATGTAATTTCTGAAAGCCTTTGTTTCACTGATAAAAGAGGAAGCCCGAACAAGCAATTTGGATTAAGTAGGAAGAAAAGTCCTTTGATTAGGACTCCGAGCAACGCAAGGGTTTTGTTTCAGTGTCGAAACCGCATCATTTAAAAAGTAATCCTACGTATCATGTAAAGGTCACTCAAACCCCCTCATTTCGGCACAGCCGACAGCTGAAATATAATGACGTTCCATGGAAACCTTCGGCAGCCAGGGATCGCATTCAAGCAGATGTGGGACCAGGACCGGCAAAAACAACAAGAGGTTGTTTGCAGGCAAAGCACAGAAAAGAACAGACAGTGGCCTGCTTTAGATAGAAGGGTGAAGTGTGGTTTAGTGCCATCAAGGAGCCGTGAGACTGTGTGATTCCCCCCTGACCTGCCTCGTCTCTTGTGTTCCAGGGTGGAGATCAGCCAGGAAGAAGGCAGGTCCCACACGAGGATTAGATAAAGGACTGAGAAGAACATGGCAGGTATAATAATGGTCCCCATATAGGACCGCCTGCTCCCAAGGGTTTCTGCCTGTTGGACAAGATCATCAGAGGGGGCTCTGCTCTGCGTGCCGACAGTGAAAGACGCTTGGTTGTCAAGCACGCGGGACAGGGCCTTCTCAGTCATTGCCCCCAAGCTTTGGAATGCCTTCCCAGTGGCGGCAGCTGGCATCCACTCCTCGGCTTCCATCACAATTTTTAGAAGACAAGTCAAGACGTGGCTCTTCACCCAGGCTTTTAAATGAGATTGGTTTTTACTGCTGCTGCTGCTCTATGCTGTATGTATCATTGTTGTAGAGAGGTTTTTAAAAAAAATTAATGGAGATTATTTTATACTTATAGACACAGCTCTACTTGTTGTTTTTACTATATTGTAAACCACTTCGTGATGATTTTAATGAGAAGCGGTATATAAATCAAACAATAATTTATTCTCTCTCTCTCTCTCTCTCTCCATCCTTCAGGGCCAATGGCAGATCCCTTCAAGCCTAAGTGCAGCTCCATGACGTATTGCTTATTGGGCCCGTGTGAAGCTTCAGCCAAGGCCGAATACTCTGCGTCGTCCCCAGGAATCTTGTGGAGACTACCACTCCCAGCATGCCGTGCAGCGCAGTTTTGCCCAGCGCCAAGAGGCTCCTTTAAGGGAAACGGAGCCCTCTTGAGGGCCGGCACCATCTTGGAAGACATGCATGGAGTGCTGGGAGGTTTAGTCCTTCCCACAGAGCTCTGAAGGGAGGGGTCTGTCTCTCTTCAAGGGCTCTCCCAGCACGGAGGAAAGCACAACACTGTGCAGTGAACCTCACATTGAAGGTTTTTCACCAAAGTGGCCCCCACTTGGAAAACAGTGAAGAGCGCTGCCCTGTATGAAGCACATGCTGTGTGTAGTTGTGACCACCCCTTCTCAAAAAGGACACTGTAGAGCTGGGAAAGGGGCAGAAGAGGGCAAGCAAAATGGTCAAGGGCACGAAGCAACTCCCCAGTGAGGAAAGGCCAATTGAGGCGGAGTTCAGACGTACAGGATCACCACAGTTATAGCTGGCTGAGGTTGTAATGGCAGTGCGTGCAAAACCGCGGTTACGAGGCAAAGGTTAACCCCGGTTTGATCATCGAACGCCCACAGGAACCTCTGTTTATCTCTAAGTTTCGCTGCCAAAGAGTGACGCCCGAATGCTGACTCAGCGATAGCCGTGGTTTTGCGCCTATTCCAAACTCCAGTCATAGAAGCGGCAGAGATGTGCCTCGGCAGCCCGGCAGCAGGGAGGGGCTCCCCTCTCCTTCAACTGGAGTTTGGTGGACGTCTGTGGCACGATTTGGAATTAAGAACTGAAACCTCAGCCATGCTTAACTCCAGTTAACTTGTATGCCTGAACCGGGCCATAGTTAGCCTTAACCTCAGTTTGCTTCCAAGTCAGAATCCAAAACCAGCAGCATGCAAGGGGAGAAAGGGGCACACAAACCCACAGGATTCGGCCATGTCATTGCAACCGAGCTAGCAAGTTCTAACAATTTCCGATACCTACAATTCGGTAGATTTCTTCGCTGGGACCATCGAATTTCTGCTGCATGCGCTCTTCCAGAAAATATATGCGCAGTTTCAGATTGAAGTTTTCTTTCCGCAGCTCAGTGATTTGCTGTGACAGAAGGGGAAAAGACAGCTTGAAATATATGCAACCCAACTCCAGCTACATCAAATGCACGAGACAGAAAAATAATTCTTTTAGCTCATCCATGGCGAGAAACATTTCTCTGGGCTTAAAGGGGGGAGGGGAGTAATGATCCCAGGCACCACGGCGCCATGGCACTTAGAAATTTAACTGTAGAACCTAGAGTGTATCGATAGAATTTTATAGTCGTATTTGTGTAGAAACATTTTAAAGCTTTTCGAACGCCATTACAAATCTGACCACTGCAGGATGGATGGTCAGGAGAACAAAAGCATGAGAGAACACGGTACGCTGAAAGTCTACAATGCTTTCACCTTTTTTTTTCTTCTCTAGGGGTGCAGACCTTATTAATAATTACAATGAACATTTGTTCTCTCCCCCCCCCCCACCAATTGGTACCTGTCACAGCAGCTGGTTCATGTACAGGTTATCCATGTTACTCATGGGGGTTCAGCTACTCAGCTACTACCACGAGTAATGAAGCATTATGGCTATAGAGAAAGGGGAGTTAGGTTCCAGGGTGGAGGGGAAAATCCAAAAAACCCACCCCAAACAGCCCAGAATGGCAGGGGGGGGATACTTACTGTGGCGTGTTCCGCGGGTCCCCCATATGCCCCCCCAAGGACAAAATGTCACAGAAAAAAGTCTGATTTTGTGAAGAAACAAGCCACAAAATGGCTCCTTTAGACAGAATGCAGGGCGAAAGTGACCTCTGCGGTCACGTTGGGCGTCCTAGGAACCGCAGATAGGTACTTCCTTGGTCATAAGCATCAACCCATTCATTCTTAGTACAGGAGAACCTTGTTATTCGCGGAACCGCTATTCCTGGTTCTGTGTATCTGCAGGGTGTCCAATAGACAGCCTTTTCCAGTATCCGCGAATAAAGATGCTCTCCTGTACTAAGAATGAATACGTAGATGCTTACGACCAAGGAACTACCCAACAGGAAGAAAACAAACTAGTCACCTGCAAAAGTTGTGTTTTAAATAAAATGCAAGATGTATATACCATAGCTCTTTTGACATTACACAGCCTGACAATGATATCTGTGGATTCACGTATCCGCAGTCGGGTAACAGACACCCCGCGTCGGTATATGCTGGGGGTGGGGGCACGTCGACCTTGTGTAGCAGCAGGTTGGGGTGGCCAGAAATGACTGCAGAGGTCATTTCCAGCCGTCATGTTGTGTTTCGGAGCCTCAAAATGGCTGCCTTTAATTTAAAAGGGGGGGGCTGCAATTTCCGGCCGATTTGGGGGCATTTCAGGGCACAGCGCAACTCAGGGGGGAGCAGCTAAGTACGGCAGACAGCTTCCCCCTGTGTTTCGTCCCCCAACCAAAAATCGATGTTTCAGCGATGTTTTCCCTCAACCGGGAACATAACCCCTAATTCCCCATTGCCCGAATACCTTGATATTTGCCATTTCCGTATCTGCAGTTGTACCATGGAACAAAACCCCCACGAGGGCCTCCTGTATTATCAAATGCAATGTAGTTTGAAGCAAACAGGCACAGGGCTGTTCTGTGGTAGGAAGCAGATGAAACCACTGCAGCTCACGGAAGATTTTTCTCAGAAAAACAAACAAGGCCAGCAACAAAATTCATCTTCTTCCTTGCAAAGATTGTAAATGCCAAGCGCTTGCAGAGAAAGGCGGTACCCAGTGGGCTTCCTGTCCAATTCTCTTTCAGTGTAGGAGACTTAACCTTCCCCACAGGAAGAAGGTAAAATATTGGAGAATTGCATTAGAGGAAAAAGAAAGGCCTTTTAAATATTTTAAAAGTCTGAAACATTCATCCAAATAAAGGAAGCACACACGCACCTCCCAGCTGCCTTCCGAAAGGGGAAATTTAATATGTTACTGAACCGCTAATAAAATATTGATGCCCAAGTCTGTAAAAGGAAAGGGCCTGGAGCAGGTATAAAAGTTAACAAGCAACCTGGCTTTACGAAGACACTGAGCCAGAGAAAGAAGACGGATAAGGCGTGGTGTGGAGATGGACGAGGGAGGAGCTTTTCTCTCTCCCCATCTGGTAGTTTGAGTTTTGGGGACAACAGAAGGAACTGGTGGACGGATGGGTAGCAGATGTGCAAAAGAACTTCTGCACAAAATACAGAATCCATGAGCCAGGCCCGAATGGCCATTAGGTGGTCAGGACCATCTCAGGAGACGATCACTCCCCAGCATTTTTGGCAACATCTACCCCTGCCCCCACCCGGAGATGGAAAATAGGCACTAGCATTTTTGCACTTTTTTCTCTGTGTTATCACCCCTTCTTTATCTCTACCCTAACCCTCAAACAATTTGGGTAAGACAGTCATTATTGCATGGGGGCGGCGGCAGGGGGGAATCAGGATAACGACGAACAAATGACTATACCATCTCCATGGAGTAACCTTTGGGGGACATTCCTGCCTATTTTCATTTCCAGTCTTCTGATATCGATAAAATTACAGAGCACATTTTGGCCTTTTAGAACCTTTAAACGTTTTTTTAAAACCCCACTGCAAAATTTGGCCACTGCAGGCCCAGTGGTCAGGACAAAAAAGGCAGGCTAACACACTGAAAGCTGGAAGGGCTGCAGTGAGATCACCTCTTTGTCATTTCCAGGGGTGCAGAGCTTGTCAAAACCCACCATGACCATCCGCCGCCCCCCGATGGTACTGACCACCCCAGCTGGCCCATATACCAAGCTTGGGAACCCCCAGGGTAGACAATACGAGCTAGACAGGAGGAGGAGAGATGATCCGGTGGTAGCAAGCATGAATTGTCCCCTTTGCTAAGCAGGGTCCACCCTGGTTTGCATTTGAATGGGAGACTCCATGTGTGAGCACTGTAAGCTCTTCCCCTCAGGGGATGGGGCCACTCTGGGAAGAGCACCTGCTCGCTTGCACGCAGAAGGTCCCAAGCACCCGCCCTGGCAGCATCTCCAAGATAGGGCAGAGAGAGATTCCTGCCTGCAACCTTGGAGAAGCCGCTGCCAGTCTGTGCACACAATACTGAGCTAGATGGACCAAGGGTCTGACTTGGTATAAGGCAGCTTCCTATGTTCCTATGGCAGAACAATGGTCTGACCTAAGAGAACAGAATCTCATATATTCACTCAACTAGACCTCTTACTGATAGGTGGCACCATCGCTATTCTAGAGTCTGATCAGGCACAAGGGGTCTATTCATGTGGCAGAATATACATCCAGTCTGCTTGCCAGCCACACCAGTGTCCCTAACCACGCAGAAGCTGGCTGACTTAAAGCCACAAACTAGAAGCAAGATAAAGACGCCTCCTGGAAGCATCAACACAGAAAGCAATGGTGTTCTTCCAAAAAGCAACTTCTGTTTTTATCAGCAGCAAGAAGTCCCCGAGAAGAAGCTGTGGTTTCCCAGCACCACTTCCGCAGGGGAAAAAGTTAAGTTTGACGGCACAACCGGGCTGAAGGTACCTTTGCACATGATTAGTATGTATACATCCTGAAAAGTCTACTTAGTCTAGCCATCCAGCTCCCAGCTGCTCCAGATGTGGGGGCCACTCCCTCCCAAGGGTGATAGAGGAAAAGAGAGAGAGAGAGAGAACATGAACCTAATTTCAGTACAACATGAAAGGATCTGGCTTTTAAGAACACATTTCTTTAATTTGAATAACTTTTTATGGAAGGCTAACCACTTTCATAGTGTTATGTAAACTGCTTTGGGAGGTTGGCCTGAAAAGTGGGGATTTATTTATTTAAGGTACTCCAATAAACAACATCTCAGTTCATCCGTGTGCATACACAACATGATGTAAAAAAAGAAAATGTAAGCACTGTGAGAAAAGGGCTATGGAATGCAAGAGGTACCGTCTAACCAGTTTTATATAAAGCTTGAATATAAACACAGTGACCTGCCTCCTACATTTAAGTTTTATAAGGTCATGATCATTGATGCTGCCTCTTCCATTTCATAACCCTTTGGTTCCACTGCTTACTATTTGTTTCTCTATATGTATGTACCTGCCAACTGAAGCTAAGACTTCGTGGATCTGATCACAGAAACATACTGAGTCAGACCATTGGTCCATCTAGCTCAGTATGAACTACCCAGACTGGCAGCAGCTTCTCCAAGGTTGCAGGCAGGAGTCTCTCTCGGCCCCATCTTGGAGATGCTGCCAGGGAGGGAACTTGGAACCTTCCGCTGGCAAGGAGGCAGGTGCTCTTCCCAGAGTGGCCCCATTCCCTATGACATGTAGTCTCCCATTCAAATGCAAACCAGGGTGGACCCTTCTTAGCAAAGGGGACAATTCATGCTTGTTACCACAAGACCAGCTCTCCTCTATCAAGACCATCCATCACATAGACTGCAGTCCATGCAGGTTTATGCTACTGTATATGTGTTAGTTTTTAAGGTGTCACAAGACTCCTGGTTGGTTTTTTGCCACTTCCGGACCACACAGGTGCCCCTCTGGACTCCAAGTCGACAGCATGCTACTGAAATGAGCCACCGGGTCACCAAGATGCCTTTGCTTACGTTTTCAAAATCCTTCATGGTCCTCGCTCTGCTTGGTGAAACCGTCTCTTCCGCCATGTCTGGTAATGCTACAGATTTAGAGAGACAAATACAAGGGATTCAACCTCAAGGGGGAAAAAACAAACAGGTGAATATTTTGGGGACTGGGATGAAATCCTGTTGTGGCCCAGCTCCAGATAGAAGGAGGCTAGACAAGGATGGTACCCCAAATGAAACCAGTGCCCCCCTCCATTTGCTCAGCTTGTGAAGACATCGTTTTTTATTCCATTTGTGGCCCCTTTCAGGCCTATGGTGCACCACCTGCACGGATAATTTATCCCCATCACAGAAGACTATGGATTTGCAGGCAATGTTCCTCATTGGCTCAATTTGGATAGCCCTCTAAAGCAGGCCTGTTCAACTTTGGCCTTCCAGCTGTTTTTGGACTACAACTCCCATAATCCCTAGCCACAATGGCCAACAGCCAGGGATTATGGGAGTTGTAGCCAACATCTGCAGGAGAGCCAAAGTTAAGCAGGCCTGCTCTAAAGCCTGGATCAGGAATGCCCCACCCAGATCATGCATTTCCTCCTCCCCCCTTCCATAAAAAGGTAGTGTGCACATTCTCAGTCCTCCAAACCACCATGTAGGTAGGGGACACTCCAATAGGCTTCTTGGGGTAGTTTTCAGTCCTGAGTGACATGTGCTATCATTGTACCCTGGTTTAGAGCCTCTATGAGAGATCTTAAATGTGTGGCCATCAGCTTCCCTTGGCAACCACAAAGGGATAGCGTAATACATCCCTGTACACAGAAAAGCTCATCAATAAATTACTTGAGAACGAGAAGACCAAGAGGCAGAATGAAAGGGTCAAAGACTTTGGCAGTACTGGAAGTAGCAAATTAGTTGAGAAGATGTTGCATGAAACATGGAACGTACGAATGGTTGACTCAACCCCTGCTTTTCATGAGCCACCCCGAGTCAGAGATTCCTACACTGTGGCCCTCAACAGCCTTCGGGGATGATTTTCAAGGGGTCTCTGAAACCATGGTGATACCAGGAAAAAGCCAGAAGTTGTTCTTGAGTAAGCAGGGACAAACCATGAAATGATATTTCACTCCTCCCGTACTCAAAGACTGCTGATCGAGAGGGATGAAAGGGATGCTAGATGTTTGACAGCTGTGTGCACTCGCCCATTCCACCCCAAACAGCAGGATTCTGACTGATAAATGTTGGAGCCAACAACACAGCTGCATCAGCGTACAGAGACAGCTGAACTTGGAAAAAATAAATCAATGTCTTTCAAGTAGACTGTCATGTGCAGCTGGAAGTCAAGAAAGACACTGAACTAAAAAGAACTTGGAACTTGAAATAGGCGCCTGCAATCCTAGGATGTTGAAGAACGGCTACGCCAAACTGTACCTCAAATGTCAAAATAGTGAGGGAAAGTCCACATCTTTGTCATATTCATGTGGATTTAGCAGAAATGTTCTCCATTAGCTGCTATATGCCCCTGTGCTGCTCAAATTGTGAAAACACTTTTAGAGATGTCAAGCTATCCTGTTCTTTCTAAGGGCCAAGAAAACGCTAGGAAATGCAACATTTGAGAGATTGCTAGCCACAAACTACTACAGAACAGATGGGCCAGCTTCAATGAGCACCATTCAACATCCATTTGTCCAAAAAGGAAAAAGGAAAAAGTCCCACAGCTCACCAGAAAGAAGTGTTTCGTTTCTGGTCGAAAGCCTGTGGTCCTGCACTTCAAAATATTTGGTCCCCGATAATCCTCCAGGAAGGAATGTACAAGTAGGGATGGGCCCGGACCGGTCCGAAGGCCACTGTAAAGGCCTCCAGATCGTCCGGACCAGTCCGGACCTGGGCGGTTCAGTTCAGGTGGAGGGGGTCGCTTTAAGAGGCGGGAGGGTTTACTTACCCCTCCCACCGCTTTCCTGCTCTGGCGCCGTAACTGCAAGAGTAATTGGGGCGGCAGGATACCTCCCTGCCGCCCCTTCCCCGCTGTTACTGTAAAAAAACTCCCAGTAGTCCTTTGCGCCCGCGCACATCGTGCGCACGCTTCACGTCTCTGTGACGTGCATGCGTGCAAAGGACTACTGGGAGTTTTTTTTTACAGTAACAGCGGGGAAGGGGCGGCAGGGAGGTATCCTGCCGCCCCAATTACTCTTGCAATTACGGCGCCACAGCGGGGAAGTGGCGGGAGGGGTAAGTAAACCCTCCCGCCGCTCTTAAAGCTACCCCCCACCCCAGTGCCGGACCGCAGTTGGCGGTTCTGTGCACACCCCTATGTACAAGTACCTCTTTCTGAGCAACCCCTACAGAAGTATTTAACCTGGCTCACCTTCGTTCATGTAAAATGTGAAGTGAAAGAATGTCCATCACTCAAACACTATTTACCCCTAATCATTATCTACTGGGACTCTATAACTGCATACAACTAGCAACTTGGATGCAAAGTTTAAGATGCATATCTCTCCTCCTCCAGCCATCCCACGCCAGGGTTAGCACAGAGACATGGTCAAAGAGGCATTTTCTCCTTACCTCCACCACCTCCCAGACGAATATGAATGTCATCTCCCGAGACATCTTGGAGTCGGGAAATATTGACGCTAGGGAAGAAGCAGGACATGATTCACTAGTGAGAACATGGGAACATAGGAAGTTGCCATATACTGAGTCAGACCATCAGTCCATCTAGCTCGGTTTTGTCTTCACAGACTGGCAGCGGCTTCTCCAAGGTTGCAGGCAGGAATCTCTCTCAGTGCTATACCCCATGCGTACTGTATGCTTTGGTAGTCTGTTGGTTCAAAAAAAAATCTTGTCCTATAAAAATCTTGTCCTATCTTGGAGATGCTGCCAGAGAGGAAACTTGGAACTTAGATACTCTTCCCAGAGCAGCTTCATCCCGAGGGGACTCTCTTCCAGTGCTCACACATCAAGTCTCCCATTCATATGCAACCAGGGCACACCCTGCTTAGCGAAGGGGACAAGTAATGCTTGCTACAAGACCAGCTCTCCTCTGGACATAACAGATGCATTGCTCCAAAACCTTTTTATACCTACAACACATTTGTATCATTTTCCAAATAAGACCACTAAAATGGTGAGATTTAATTCAATTTATTTATTTATTTATTATTAGGCTTTTATTCTGCCTTTCATTAAAGCAACCTCAAGGCGGTTTACAAAACATTTAATATAGATCAGTCACAAATATTAAACTGGAACATAAAATATATGAAAAGTCGTAGTTGAGCACCTGGCTGAAATGTCAGATTATCCATAAGGACATAAGAAAAGCCCTGCCGAATCAGGTCTAAGGCCTATCTAGTCCCGCATCCTGTTTCACACAGTTCCTCTCGGAAGCCGACAGGCAAGAGCTGAGGGCCTTGGCTCAAACTCATTGCAATCCAGCTTCCAGTCCAGCTTTCGGACCAGCAAATTGGCTGGTTGGCAATCTGCACTGAAAGACTGCTAGAGAGAGCATGCTCCTGTTGATTTCCACTGGACTCCTCATGAGTAGCCAATACATTGACCAAGTAAATTTTCCAACCTCTAGAGACGAATTGGATTTTTCCAATCTCTAGAGACGAATTGGATTTTTCCAATCTCTAGAGACCATTTTGATCTGCCTGTTCTAGATGAGCTCACACTTCCCCTAAAGGAACAGGTTCGCAGTCTGGGAGTACTTCTGGATTCACACCTCTCCCTGGTTTCTCAGGCTGAGGCGGTGACCAGGGGTGCTTTCCAGGGATGTGCACGAAGTTTCTTCGGCACCAGCAGGGGTGGTCCTTTAATGGCGGGGGAGGGTGCACTTACCCCTCCTGCCGCATATCCCCCGCCGGAAGAAGCAAGCATGCATGCGCCCGTCTGCCGTGCGGGTGCGCGCGCACTTGCTTCTTCTGGTCACTTCCGGCCGATGACAGAAACGGGGCGGCAGGGAGGAACGCTGCCGCCCCGAGGGGCTTAACAGTGACGGAGCGCCAGCGGGGGATATGCGGCTGGAGGGGTAAGTGCACCCTCCCCCGCCCTTAAAGGACCACCCCCGCCGGTGCCGAAGCACCGAAACGGCCCCTGGAGCCTAAACAATTCGGAGGCCTCCATTATGGCCTCCAAAACATTTCTAGTGCTTTCTATCAGCTCCAGCTGATACGCCAGCTGCGCCTGTTTCTCAAGATCAACAACCTCAAAACAGTGATACATCTGTTGGTAACCTCCAGACTTGACTTCTGCAATGCGCTCTACGTGGGTCTGCCTTTGTACATAGTCCGGAAACTTCAGTTGGTTCAGAACGCAGCAGCCAGGTTGGTCTCTGAGTCATCTCGGAGAGACCACATTACTCCTTTACTGATGGAGTTACACTGGCTGCCAATAGGTTTCCGGGCAAAATACAAAGTGCTAGTTATAGCACTTAGAACAAAGCTCTAGACAGCTTAGGCCCTGGGTATCTAAGAGAGCGTCTTCTTCGTTATGAGCCCCACCGCCCATTGAGGTCATCTGAGGAGGTCCATCTCCAGTTACCGCCAACTCGTTTGTGGCTACACAGAGATGGGCCTTCTCGGTCGCTGCCCCGAGATTGTGGAATGCGCTCCCTGCTGAGATACGATCCTCCCCATCTCTGGCAATTTTCAAAAAACACCTGAAACCCCATCTTTTCGCCCAAGCTTCCTCAGCTTTCTAATATTTTTGGGTTTTAATTTCTGTTTATTTTTAAATTGTTTTAAGTTTTTGTATATGTTTTTAACTGGTTTTATGTTATTGTCAACCGCCCAGAGACGAAAGTTTGGGGCGGTGTACAAATTTGATAAATAAATAAAAATAAATAAGTGGACTGAGAATGGGAAGAATACTCTGCAGGGCATGGATTCCACTTCACTCTTTAGCTAGAAAGTATAAGACGGGGGTGCTAGGGATGTCCTCTGTCCTTCAGGAGCTGTGGCAGAGGCATGGCCTTTTAACATTTTTTGGACACCCCTGGAAAAGGCGGCACAGTTATTTGGGGCAAGGTATCATCTTTATGATAATGCCCAATTCTAGCTCTTTGGGTCCAGGTAAGGCAGGGGAATCCCTGAATTGGGCTTGAGAGTCAACAACAAGCAGGATGACGATGTACCTCTGAATACCAGTTGCTGGAGGATAGGAAAGAGCTCTCACCTTCACGCCCTTTGGGGTGGGGGTGCTTCTAGCCCCCCAAATGGCAGCCTTTGATCCAGCCAGGCTCCTCGTGTGTACTTCTGCTAAAGCCCAAAGTCTAATTTGCTTGTTCCCTCCACCACCTCTTGTGCCTTTAAGTGCCGCTTGATTTGAAGAGCACTAACAGGTGAGGCATGCTTAGCCCCATGCCTGGAAAAGCCTCACCTGCTGGTTTCCTTCGGCAGATCAAGTTGCTCTTAAGAGTTGCCTGGCATGGAGGTAGGCACCAATCGCCAGCTCACTCTCTGCAGACCCAGCTGCTCCCGATGGCTCAAGAGCAGGCAAGACAGTGGAGCTCAGTCAGGGAGCGAGGGGGACCTGGCCAGCTGGCAACCCTAAAGCTACAGGTCTTGGGAAGGCCAGGTGGGAAGGAAGACAGGGCCTGCTAACTGAACAAAGAGATGCTTTTTAAAGAGATGTTTTTCTTCTGTTTTTCTGCAGGGGAGAGCAAGTGTCCTCATCTAACCACAGCACAGCATTCCTCCAGTGCTTGTTGCTTGTGTCCACCTTATTTATTTATTTAGTACATTTATAAACCGTCCCATCCAGAGTACAACAACTTTTTAAAAAGACATAAAACCCACAATTCAAACACAATGCAAAAAACAATATAAAAACAATTCAAAAATGATTAACACCATTTAAAACCAATTAAAATACTTTTTAAAAAACAACACTTTATGCCCAATATATAAGTGTTATTCTTTTTAGGAACAGTAGTAGTTGAAAGGCAGTATATAATATTCATAATAGCAGCTAAAAGGGCTCTTATACTTTTATCAGATGTACAGAAAAGGCAATTTCAACAGATGCAGCTTGAAAATATATGAAGAATACTTTTCAACAAAAGTTCCCAAAGATATAGATAGATACAGATATGGCAGGAGAAAAGAAAAAAAACAGCTCCTGCTAAAACCTCACCTCTGTGCACCTGAATTTTTTTGTTTAAAGAGCCCTGTCTTCTGTGACCAGCCTAACATATACACACACTTGAGAAGGCAGGAACAATATACAAGTCTTGCAAGAGTGTGCTGCAGCAGCTGAAGGGCTTTATTTCATTCGTGTATGTGCTTTACTTAAAATGTCTCTATCCCCCACACCTCCCAGTGTCTGCCATTTATAGATGGAACCTCCACTTTCAAGGGCAGTCCGCCTAGTCAGCTGTTACCGATGGCTTCCATGCATTTGTAAACTGAGCTCATTTATTTACGGTCAACGACCAAATAAACACTACAGCAAAGAGCAACACAGTACAATACAATAACATAAATAAAAATTTAAAAACCAGTTTGCAGACACCTTATTTTACATGCCTCCGAACAAAAGCAAGCAATCCTATGAGTAACTTCTTCATGCCTATCTCCTAAAAAATAAACAATAAAACGTTCCTCAGACCAATCCAAATGTTTCTTTTAATAGGGGGCGATCTGAATGGAACGGGCAATATCAAGAGAAAGGGCAGTTAAACAAAGTATGTATTAATGTTACAACCGCAGCAGCTCCACATGGGCACAACATTCCTCCAAAGGGATCCCTCGAAATCTGCCCTCCAACACAGCTGAAGGGAGGACATTAAAACAGGCCTGAGAGAGGACCCTTCTCAGCCTGGGTGTAGGCAAATGAGTAAGGTACGCAGCTGACCTCGGGTAATTTGAAAAGGTGAGATCATTCTATCTGGAAGCAATCAGGCTAAGGTCACTCTGCTTCTCTCTGTCTCTCACCCTCTGTGTAATGATTTTTTTTAACCTTATCATAATTTAACAAGCGTATATAATGCTCCAAAAGGCCACAATTGTCCAGGATGTCATGTATATTCCTCCTCCAAGTGGAACAGAAATCATCCACCAAAGTTAGTGAACCTAATCCATGCATTTGTATATAGTTCTCTTTTTTCTCCAGCACGGGAGGAATGCTGTGCTGTGGTTAGATAGGGCTGGTTGCTCGACCCCTAGAGAATCACCACTTTAAAAGACACCTCCTTGCACAGTTAGCATAGGAACAGAGGAAGCAGCCTTGTACCGAGTCAGACCACTGGTCCATCAAGCTCAGTATGGTCTACACCAAGCCTGCACAACATAAGGCCCAGGGGCCAGATGTGGCCCGTGGGGACTTTTTTTTACTGGCCTCCCAGGTGTTCTGCAGCATCATAGGAACTGGGAACTGCCTTACAGTGTGCATTTATTTGGAAATAGAGTACTCAGTAAGTGTGCCTATGATTGCAGCCTGGACGTGACAGCAATTTAAGGAAAGGAGGGATGAGAGCATTTATTTCGGGGTTGGCATGCACTCCAGGTGCCCCACTGTCTCAACAGGAACATAGGAAGCTGCCATATACTGAGTCAGACCCTTGGTCCATCCAGCTCAGTATTGTCTACATAGACTGGCAGCGGCTTCTCTAAGGTTGCAGGCAGGAGTCTCTCTCAGCCCTGTCTTGGAGATGCTGCCAGGGAGGGAACTTGGAACCTCCTGCTCTTCCCAGAGTGGCTCCATCTCCTCAGGGGAATCTCTTGCAGTGCTCACACTTCTAGTCTTCCACTGATATGTAACCAGGGCAGACCCTGCTTAGCCAAGGAAACAGGCCATGCTTGCTACCACAAAATGGTAATTTTCCTTGGTTAAAAATTATGGGCCCCTTAATGCGGGGGGGGGGGCAGATCGGCCTGTAACTAAAACTGCTTTCATCCCCAGCACAGCATCCCTCCAGCAGCTGTTGCTAGTGTCTGCCTTGTGTTTCTTTTTTAGACTGTGAGCCCTTTGGGGACAGGGATCCATCTGTAAATATTTTTATTTCTCTACGTAAACCGCTTTGGGAACTTTTGTTGAAAAGGGGGTATATAAATAGTTGTCATATTCAGATGAGGATTTTGATGTAATGATTCATGGGTTGAAAACTGACCTCAGCCCTCACACACCATCATGTGCTTTGTTCTGACCAACTGAGACATTTAAGTTGTGCACCCCCCAACCCCACCCCAAGTCTACACAGTCCAGCAGCAACTTTTCCAAGATTGCAGGTAGAAATCTCTCTCAGGCCTATCTTGGAGATGCTGCCAGGGAGGGAACTTGGAACCTTCTGCACAGGAGAGGAAAGGAGAGCTGGTCTTGTGGTAGCAAGCATGACTTGTCCCCTTAACTAAGCAGGGTCCGCCCTGGTTGCATATATAAGGGAGACTTGATGTGTGGGCATGGCAAGATATCCCACTTAAAAGGATGGAGCCACTCTGGGAAGAGCATCTGCACGGTTCCAAGTTCCCTCCCTGGCAGCATCTCCAAGATAGGGCTGAGAGAGACTCCTGCCTGCAACCTTGGAGAAGCCGCTGCCAGGCAGTGAAGACAATACTGAGCTAGATGGACCAAGGATCTGACTCAGTATATATATGGCAGCTGCCTATGTTCCTATGCCTACCTGCACCAGGCAGGTGCTCTTCCCAGAGCGGCCCCATCCAGGGGCTTCAATGTAGCCTCCCCTTCAAATGCAAACCAGGGTGGACCCTTGCTTAACAAAAGCGGGGACCATTCATGCTTGCAACCAGCTCTCCTCTCATCCCCCTGAGCAGCAGGGCGATGCTCAGTTAGCAGGGGACACATCCAGCACCACCACCACCTGACCAGCAGAGGCAGAGCCTCCTGCTGCAGGGGCAGTCTACCTGGCCCTGGCCCACACACTGGGGGGGGTGATGGGAGCTGGAGCTGAATCCCTCCTTCCCCCTCACCCCACCCGCCCACAGCGGGGCTGGCCGACCCGTGTCGCCTACGCCCCGAGCGTGTGTGCTCATAAATCGCCCCCAGCCACCCGAGAAAGCCGCCTAAGCGCCAGGTGTTCTCCTCGAACCCGGGTCCCCCCGGAGTCGGCTGGACTTCAACTCCCAGGATGCCCCGCCACAGCAGCCCGCGGCTGAGGATTGTGGGAGATGCAGTCCAACCACCTCCCCCTCCTCCTCCCTTACCCCCCTCCCCTCTTTGTTTAACCCGAAGGGCTTAAGCCCCGCCTCCTAACGGTCCCAACGGCTTTTAACGGTCGGTCCCCGCCTGTACCTGCCGTCCAGTTGCAAGGGTAAGGTGGGGTCTTCCCCCGGCAGCGAGTCCATAGCTGGGACGTCGGGAAGGGGAGCGGGCGGGCGGCTCCTCAGGCGGCGACACGCGCTGTTATGGTCCCCCGAGTGCGGCGGCGGCCGGGCTGGAATTCAAACGGCGGCTGCTGCCTCTGGCGGGCGCCATCTTGGTGAAGCCACCGAGGCTGTCCTGGCAAGGGCGGCCCAGGTTAAGCCACGGGCGCGCCGCCCTCTTTCCGGAGGGCCGCGGCCGCTGAGGGCGTACCGAGCGCCATCTTGGCTAAGGGAAGGATGTGGCACCGTGGCTGGTACGGGGGGGGGTTAGAAAGAGCCTTGTTTCAGGCCGGGCGCGCCTGCGCAGAGCGGAAGGGCAAGCTGGAGGGGACCATTTTCGTTCTCAGGAGAGGGGGAGACGTGGAAGAGTCCTTTTTTTTTTGCTCAGAAGAGAGGGCTGGGCCAAGCTTTCAAGTGAACAGTGGGGGTCAGGGTCGGGAAAAGCAATCATAGGAGAGCGCCTTTCCCTGCCTACGGTAGCTAGTTACACTCTAAATGTGTCATTAAAATTAGTAGTTTAATGCAAAAGGGAAACAATGCCATCCTTAATATATGCATGGTAACACACAAAAGCAGGCTGTATGGCTGCCACTTTATTTCATTGAGGATATATAGTGTAGGAACTGAAGATTGCAATAGAATCTGTAAGCTTAGAGGCTCTCGTTTTTCATTTTGCTGGTCTGGTTTGTTTATAGAAAGTATTCAAAGCAGTATACAATTCATTCAAGACAAAATTAAAACAGTCACCCCGCTGATCAACAAAAGCATGATGGTAAGAAAACAGCGAGATAATATTCCAAACATGTTTCATTTTGTTCAGTCTTAAGAACCCATAAAGGCAGGAAGAGAGGTGGTCTACCAGCTATCCAGAGGGAGGACGTTCCCCTGTGGAGAGAACCCACCACTGAAAAGGCACTGCCTTTCACCATCCATATATAGAATTATATCATTTTAAAGTTGGAAGGGATCTCTTAGGTCTTCTAGCCCAACCAGTGTTCCCTCAAACAGGGATTCCCAGAAGTTGGTTACAGCTCCCAGAATCCCCAGCTGCAGTGGCTTTTGCCTGGGGACTATGGGAGTTGTAGTCAACATCTCAGAATCAGAGAGAACACTGAGCCCAACCCCGCTGTTCAGTGCAAAAAGAGCGGGGGAACGGCCTCAATGTGAAGCAGTTAAAGACTTGCCTTTCTCCAATCAGATTAGCATTGTTTAGGCCTTATTTTAATTAGTTGTACATTTCAGGAGATTAAGCCGCACTAAATCCTGCTGCTAGCAAATTGTTATTGGCAAGATTCCAACAATGCAAAGCATCCGGGCAGTAGCAGTGCTGTTTTTTAAATAGCCGCCTGGCCACTAGACCAGCATCTGTTAGGGGGATGAAATGGGAACTTTCAGGATTTATACCTTTCCGCTATAGAAGCGTGCTTGTAGGATTAGGATTAATTCTGTGTTTCCAGGCACTGGATCCAAGTGTGAACACACAAGCAGATGTTATCTGGAAGTGCGGAAAATCTGAAACTGGAGTGGAGACGATCTTTGAATGATCCAAGTACCGGACTTTTAATGAAAGGCACTGATCGGCTCACAGCAATGCTGATTCTAATGTTACACACACCCCACCTCTGAGTGGGGAGAAAAACCTAGGGCAGTGTTGGGGGAGGAGTATTTTCCTTTGGATGGGGAGCACGGGATACCCTAAATTTGGAATATTTGCTTTATTTACCAGCATCCAAGCAGAGAATAAGACTAGAGGCAGGCAGCAATAGCAAACTCACAGGAAATAGTATGTCCATCCCCCACAAAGCTGCAGCCCCAATTTAAATGTACTCCAGCTAGAAACTGGTCTCTACCTATTTTCTGTCCAAAGCTGCAAACACACACACACACACACACACACACACTCACTCACTCACTCACTCACTCACTCTCACACACCTACCTTCCCCTGAAAGGATTAACCCTTCAGACTCTGATAGGTATGTCTCATTCCAAAGACTGCAGAGAAATGTTCAGCTATCAAGAGGCCATCATCTGCCATTAGCTCCCATTGGTGACACATCAACTATCCATACTGAACTATTAGCAGCAATCAGCCTAACAGAAGATGTTCTTTTCTGCAGCCTTAACCAAAGGAGTGGAGCTCCACTGGTACACAGGGGCAGCAGCCCTGGCAGGAGACAAACCATGAAGAAACAGGGACCTAAAAAACCCCAGGCAAGACATGGAAGGGCAGAGGCAGGGGATGCAAAGGTTGGGGACCTGGAAGAGAAAGCCCAGAGAGAGGGAGCCTAGGCCCTTCAAGGACAGATGGCCTCACTACAGCGGCGAGACAGAGACCCACACCTCTGAACACATGGAGGGTGGGCCTCCATTTGGGATAGGGAGGGTGAGGTCTAGCATAGGTGCAGAAAACTGGCTTCCAGGGCTGCAAAGGTGGCGGGGGATCAATCCAGCAGCTGAATTCTCCCCGCTCCCCAAGTATGTTCCTATATAGTAGACCACTGACACCAAATCCTGCATTTTGGGATTCTCTCTTGCAGCAGCAACCGTAACCTTCAGCTACAGAGCAGCCCCCTTTTCGATCCCAAGGACACCCCAGTCCCTTCCTTTTATTAAAACAGACACAGCAGCCAAAGCACAGTAGATACAAATTATATACATTTATTTTAATTCGTTTTAAATAACATTCTTCCGTATAAATTCCAACATATATTCTGATCATACGCTTTCCCATTCTTCAAATAAATGCATTTCATAAGCTCAAACGTATGCCTGGGACATGAGGTGTCAAATGTAACGGATGGACCCCTGCTTGCAACTTGTGTCGTCAAGCTGTGACCCCAAATTTCTGTTAGGTAAATCAAGAGCCATAAATAGCAGTGCTTTTCAGAAGTTTAGAATCCTTTGACTTTAGAACACTGCATTCAACAAATATCTCACCTTCAGTCTTAGGTTCTGTATCTCTCTTTTTAATTTCAATCCTCTGTCACAAATTATCTCTCTTGTGTGTGTAAGATTTGGAATCAAGATGCAGAATAAGTTGAGCTTGGACCATGCGGCTGGGATGCTTAAATCGCTGTACCTGCTTCATAAATTCAGCATATTATTTTGTCCGGTCGAATGCAGGGCCTATTTCCCCGATACGATTCATGCTGTCTCTCTACAGTTAAACATCGTGCAATTATTTCTAGCAGTGGTAGTTTGTTAGATTGCAGTGCCTAAGAAACACGCTGCCCAGCTGCTTAAATTTGGGTGCAAGCATTTTGTCGTGTGGCTACTGAATAGCGTTGTCAACTCACAACCACAGTGGCCCATTCCTTGAGGTTGTAAAGTAACTGCAACAGTTCTTTGAAGAATACTTTTGTGGAGGCAAAACTCACCACTGGATGGAGAATCCTGTCGCTGTGTTGTGATTGTGCTTGCTGTCATTCAGACCGTGGGGCTCAAAATCCCCACTGAGGTGGTTTAAGATCATAGCCCAAGCAAGACACAATCACTAAGCATAAGCTGTTGACTCCCGTGGCGACCCTGCCTTCTTGGACTTCAGCCTTCTCCATGCACACATGGCAAATACATCGATTCCTTGCAGTATCTCCCCAGCAGTATCCCTTAAGGACACATCTCTACTACCCGCCCAAATGGTTTAGCATCTCATGGCTTCCCCCAAGGAACTCTTGAGATTCGTAGTTTGGAGGAGGGTGCAGAGAATTGTCCTTTAGACACACCAGAGAACTACAGTACTCTTTCTGCATTCCAGACTGTCATCTTCTAAACACCTATGCAGGCTGCAGAAGAGGCCACTGTTCAGTGAACCCAACATATAAGAAGTAGAGCTATCAACCAGCTGAATAAATCATACCATTAAAGAGTTTTAGAAAATTGGCATAGAAGTGAAAACAAATAACTCTGGAGAAAACACACAGGCTTGCCTTATCCGTCAGTGATGCACCTGTATATTGAGCATTTTACCCCCTTTTTCTCTCGCACAAAGCAGGGAACCCTTTGGAGATTGTCCTTGCCATTCAAAGTTTTCAGACATATTTAAATGGGGGCGGGCTTTAAAAATGCTGGCATTTGTTGGTGAGTTTGGGGGTTCCCCCCCCCCGGGCATTTCATTATTTATTCATATTTATGTAAACCACTCTGGGAACTTTTGTTGAAAAGCGGTATAGAATTATTCGTCATATCGTATGTTTTAGCCAAGTGGTTTCAAAAGAGTGCTTCTAAGGATCCTAAAGTTCCTACCAGCGATTCCTTAGGGAGAGGGCCACTAACGACTAAGGGCTTAGGCTAAGCCTTAGGGGCAGGGACATGTCCACTTCTTCATAAAGCACCATGGACACGGATGTTGCTGTATAAATGAATGTGCAATAATAATAATAATGAGCATCAAGAAGCATCCCTGAACAGCAAAGGAGAGAGAAACAGCTTAGTTCTTAACAGGAAGGGGACGGGTTACACAGCCCCTGCTCACTGGGGAAAGAGGCATCTTTTCAAGTGATGCTTCTCTTGTATTTGCTGGCAGGGGCTTGTTGTCCTATCCCACTCCGCCACACAGCACCCCTTCAGTCTTTCCCAAACGTCCAGGGATGGTTCACTTCACTTTGCTCTACAGGAGGCAGAACCCAGACCGTTGAAGGGCTCTAAAGGCAAGATCCAGAACCTTCCACTGGAACCTGAATGTAAACAGCTAACAAGAATAGCCACGCTAGGACTAGTGTCCCCTTTGCTGCAACGTTTTCCTGGGCATTTGGATGACTTCTATTTGAAGTATTTACTGTCCAGTCTTGATGACAAACTAATTAGCAAAATGGCAAGGTACTGTTATATCATTTGCAACATCCGCTTAGGTTTTCAATAATGTTCTGCTTTCTTTTTTCTGTGATTCCTGTTTTATGATTGTAATGGAGGGTGCTCTGCTCCCTTTGGCTTTCAGTAAGATCTATCTGGAGTTCACCACAACTGTCTTAATTTTAACCTGTCAGTATTGTGTTACAATCTGTCTGTTTTATTATGCTGAGTTTTTGGGGTGTTTTTGTAAGTATGTATGTTTTATCTAAGTACTGGTCTATGACCGCAATAAAGGACTGACTGACTGACGGGACGAACATATTTTCTCTGTACTGGAATCAGAGGGGCCGCAGCATTCTGTACTAATTCCCAGATGCTTTTCAAGAGCAATCCAATGCAAGAACCCTTTACAGTAATCCAGTGGAGATTATTGGTGCATTAAGAATGAAAACATCCCTCCCTTTCCCCAAAAATCATTGTACTATTTCGAAACAGATTATTTTGAGCATGAATCAGAGTGAATGCGATAGTCCCCTCACTTATTAACTCTTCCCAGAATCCCTTTCAGGGAAGCCATGACAGTTAAACCAGTTTCACATTTGTGACAGAGTCGTATCCTTATCAAAAGGCATCTCAGCTTTGGCAATTTCACTTTCCAAGTCCTGGGAGATCGGGGCTGGTTGGGAGAAGCCAGCTACAACTTTGCAAAGCCATCGAGGAAAAAGGTGAAGCAAGTTTAAAAATGGCAAGTGAATATGGAACGTCTGTGTCCCCCATGAGGAATGCGCAAGACACTCTGTTCTCTGGTTTGGTGCTTTGAAACGGGGAAGAAAGTGCTAGGAATGGGAATGCAACATTTATTGGCACAAATTTTTTTTCCTGGGGGGGGAGGGGGCTAAAATATTGAATACACTCCTGCAAACCCCTATGCTGAGTAGTTATTATTTACTATGATTTCTTCCATAGTCGATTCATCTTGGCTCTTCTCACCCTGGCCAGGTAATGAGTGACTGTGTTCTGACTCAATTGCCTTTCCTTCATCTAATCCGCTGCCTGTCCTGTGGGCTACCAGGCTAGGGGAACAGGACCTGAGCAGTTTCAGGATAGGGGAGCCTGGATCAACAGTAGTGGTGGTCCGGCAGCAGGACCAAAGGAAGCAGGAGCAGGGTATCCATCAAGAGGCCTGCATCGGCAGGAACTAGGTGTGCCAAGCTATCCACAAGTACTTGTTGCACCAACAATTGGGGATGGGGCCCAGTTGAGCTCAACTGCTCAAACTAGTAGAGCACCTGCTTTGCATGCAGAAGGTCCCAGGTTCCATCCCTGGCAGCCTCTCCAGATAGGTTTGGGAAAGACTCCTGCCTGCAACCTTGGAGAAGCCACTGCCAGTCTGTGGAGACAATCCTGAGCTGGATAGACCGAGGGGGTCTGACTCGCTCTAAGGCAGCTTCCTATGGTCCAACCGCCAGGCGATGACTGAGCCGTTTTGAAGTGGACTCTGCTGCTCTGTCACTTTCTGGAGCCCCAACAAGGCCTGGATCCATGTGGGTGTCGCAGCCGGCCTCCTCCTGAACAAGGCTGATCCAAGGGAGGCCCCAGCCTGCCAAATCAATACTGCCTCTTAAACTCCCGGCTTCAGTACAGGCCCATAGTCCCTTCTGCTCAAAGCTCTGGAGGGGATGGTGGAGGTCCAGTAGGGAGTATGGGGTCCTCCAATACTCCAGCCTCCCCAACCATGGCACATTCAGTAGCAACCTCAGGCCATCCCTCAGTAGGTTCTGCCTCCCCTAGCTTCCTCTCTGCGCTGAGGCCAGCCGTGGGGTCCTCCTTGGAGGTGTCCAGGCACAGGCCAATCCTGGACCATCTAATTCGTAATGATGCCCAAAGGCCTCAACTTCTCTCTTCTGCCGAATTTAAGCCCAGTAATTATTATGATGCCCAGAATGCTCACTGCCATTGGGTAGCCTGCCACACAGTCCATCCTGTCTCCCCCGGCATTTTGCTTTGTCCTACATGAAGAGCTTTTGACACCTTTCTCCCCCATTCACTTCCTAGGAAAGTGGCTTTCTGCATTCTATGTAGATGGCCTTTCCTCTCAGGATCCTCCACTGAAATGCTGACTGGCTCTGCTGCCTGGCGGAGGTGTGGTTACCCAAGCTCTAGGATCCCTTTCATCCATGATTGCTAGCCCCAGGAGGAAGGCAGTCAAGTGCAGCGTCGAAGAAAAACACCACTCCAGTTTATTAACCGTACACACCGGTACCAGACTTCTCCTTGCTTTGGTTCCTAGGACAGGAGGAGCTCTGCAGCCCTGGAAGACATCAGCCTCCAGGCAGCTGCTCAACAGGCTAAGCAACTCAACATCTGATGACCTGCCCAAAGAGGCTTCATCTGCTTCTCACACAATTCCTAGGCTTGCTTCGTAGTATTCCCAGAAACGTACCTGCAGCTTTCGAAAGCATTAACTAAGGACTGGCCAAGCATCACAACCCAGTTGCCAAGAATTCACAGGTGCCTCAAGGACAGACTCATTCATGGGTTGGGGTCAGAACAGAAGAAGACCACAGAGATTCAGACGAGCCAGGGGAATATTCAACTTAAGACAAGTGTCATCCATACGATCAGGAGAGGAGCAATCAGCAACAAACCTTTGAAGACCCAGCTTCAGCCATTTTGCCAATTACACTTAACAGCACTTTAAACAATACTCGCTTTCATTGGTTTGGGGTTTTTTTTTGTTTTGTTTTTACAACGCCCTGAACCACTGTACAGATAGAATCTAAAGGATAAAATATGACTTGTGATATTTTTGTACAAATAATTACAGATACAGTGCCAAGGAATCTTTGTTACATTCTGTATACACACCGCTTCCACTGCAGCTAGGAGACTCACGGTGAGAGACGCTTCTCCGAAGGCTCAGTCTTATCCCCTTATGAGAGTCCACGTTCAATAAAGCTAACAAAATAAACGGATTCCTGTATTTTAAATAGCATCATCAACTTAGAACGGAGGTCTCCAGAAGAGAGGATGGATAACCATTTCTCCACCCCGCCCCACCAAAAAAAGAAGGAAAAGGATTGACTTATTTCCTGTTCGCCCAACATCCATGGAGAACTGAATGGCAAATTGGCTTCCATCAGCCTTTAGCCATCCCATGAAATGAACATGACTCCTAGTTTTTGCTTTAAATAGTAAAACTCTACCTTGGCAAAGTCTTTTCCTCTAAAGTTCACCATATCACTGGCGACTTTTCCAAAAACCAAGCTCCAGAGTCAACATAGCTTTCGGTTAATGGGGAAGATGACTGCTTGGTATGCCTCCATCCTTTCAATACAAAAATATATTCCAGAGCAACACCAATTTTCTGTCTTTGTTTTTAAAATACAACTTCCTCTCCATAGTGGCATCCATGGATTTGGGTGGGAAATGATGAAGTGAGTACCATCTGTCCCTTTACCTGAAACTCCTCTGCTGTCTCTCACGCCAGACACTTGCTTTCTGTTGACCAGAAAGGTTTTCTACGGCCCATGCAGGAAAAGTATGTGTTTGCTTGGAACATGGGCGCCATCGCCTGGTGCTTCTCCCAACAAGCACTGCATTCCTTTGCTGTGCATAGGGCCAACGGATGCACTGTGTTGCGCACAACACTGGCTCCAGCATGCTTGATTTCTCCCTCCTAAAACAGCAGGACCAGGACAGGCCAACCCAGATTGGGACTACACCATGGTGGAGGGAGATTCAACCCTTGCCTCCTCCACGGACCTAATCCAGGTCTCTCCCCTCCCTCCCTCCCACTCACACCGCAGTTGCCGTTTGCTCTGGAACAGAACCTGTTGCTGACAGCTTCCGGCCTGAGACAAAGAGCACTTATGGGGGGACAGGATTCGAGCCATGGCAGGGCAAAGACTTAACCTTCCCCTATGTTGCAGTCCAAATCTAGGTTGCAGCCCACTCTACTGGCTACTGTCTAGGGAAGGGAAACCGGCACATCAGGCCAATGGCACAGACATAAACATGCAACATGGCCCTAAGAGACGTTGAAGTACACGCAACAAGCTCGTGTTGTTCTCAAGCTTTGTAGTTATGCATGGGGGTTGCCAACGCCAGCTGGCCATTGGGCGCCACCTCATTCCCATCATCCTCCAGCAAGCCCGAGACATCGGCATTGGGGATGCTGTCATGGTAGCTGCTGAAGCTGATGTTGTCCTCCTTGAGCTCGATGGTCCAGAAGGGGGCGTTCAGTTTCCGGTTCTGGTACTCACGGTACATGTAGACGGCCCCCACAAAGCCCATCAGCAGGACCACCAGGATGATGATGACCGTCAGGATGATGATATTGAACTGAGTCCACGAGACGTCGGCTAAAGTGGAGGTGCTATTGTCGGAGGGGCTGACTGAGAACGGCGTCTGTACGGTCGTTTGCGTGCTGTTGGCAGCTGCCGTTGGGAGAGAGGTTGGCTTGCTGGGTTTTGTCGCTGAAGGGGTGAGCCCTCTGCTTCCTGGATCAGGAACATATTCTACAAAGTTTAAAATATATACACACACACAAGCAGGCAACATGAGTTCAGTCCAATATACTGAAGAGATCACAGATCTATCGGACATGTTACATGGGGCTGCCCTGAAAGACTGTTCAGATGCTTCAGCTACTGCAAAGGAATATTGTATATAGAATCATAGAATTTAACCACTGGAAAGATCTTCTCATCTAACCCCCTGCACAACGTGGAAAATATTTACTTATGGGTGATGTTATTTATTAAAAATCAACAGACACAACCAACTCCCAGAGAAAGAGAGGGGAGCTGCACATGAACCAAAGGCCAGAATAAAAGAGGGCAGTCTCTACCAACAGACTGAGGGTGAGGGAGCCATGCAGTTCTCATCAGATCAAGTTCCACAGCCTGGGGGCAACCACCGAGAAGGTCCCGTCCAACAGACTGGACCAGTGAGCTTCGGCAGGTGTCGGCAGACGGAACCATGCAATTATAGCAGTTGCATGGTCTGGCTCCAGGCTCAGTTCAAGCTGTGCTAAGCATCGCCTGGGCCCCGCATGTCTCAGAGAGCACATCTCCCTGGATCAACCCCGCTGCCACCTTTGGTCTTTAGCCAAGCGCTGCTTGATTTAACAGCTCCATTTGAGGCGAGAACTGTCATGGCCAGAAGCAGGGCCTTTGATATCAGCAGATCCAAAGCTGCTGAATGCTCACCACCCGCTCCCTGTCCCCGACTGACTCTTAGCCACAGAAAAGCCAGCAAAACTGGGGAAAGAGGGCTTTCCGTTTGCTTGCAGGGAAGCCAGAGAGCAACAAGCTGGCTGGAGGTCTCTCCAGGCCACTCCCCTCTCTACCTCTAAGGGCTCCTGAAATTCCACTAGGAAGCACACAGACTTCTACAGAACGAACCTCCAACTATTTGTCTCCTTCTAGTACTGCTGCCAGGTTAATAACAACCCTGAGACACAGCGAAGATCCACTGAGGGGCTGCAGCTCAGCGGTTGAACACCTGCTTTCCATACATTAGGTTTCATCCCTGGCATCTCCCTGTAGGGCTGGGAAAGTCTGGCTGGGCTCACCTAGGTTCTGACTGGGAGGAGACCCAACTGGAGGAGGAGGAGACCCCCCCAATCTCGGTGTCAGCCCCCCAGAGCCTTTACAACTAGACCAGCCAACTAGGACGCCATTTTCTCTCCTGACATAGTGAAGGTACTTGAGAAGCAATAACTACAAGTCCTCAGGAAACAAGGAGAATATGAGTTCCAGGAGGGAAATGGATACTGGGCATGATCGTGTTTGTCTGCAATAAGCTGGGAGTAGAAAAGCCACTGGTGAAGACTGCCTCGTCGGAACACATTGGGTGGATACCAGCTATGGATTCTGTCTTCCAAACAGAAGAGTCTCGCAATGAATGTGACTGAGAGATTCTATACTGCAACCCTGGAGAGAACATACTGCAAGCATTTGTTGTATAGAACTGTCCAAGTTGACCATTGTATAAAGTTGTTTACTCTGCAAAATGGATTTTTAAGAAACACTTTCTTCTCTGTATGTACCATTGAGTCTGGATCTTTGTTGTGATTGTGATTTGTTCTGCTGGAGCCACCAGAGCCACAGCCGCCCCTTGGAAGAGCTCGGGAGCGCTGCTGGCCCAATGCCCTCGAACCCCCTCTGTTGCTCCCGGGAGCCAAGGCGACACTGCACCAGGGAGTGCTTGCCTGGCTGCTCGGGGCCTCCCTTGGGAGCAAGGGAGGCCAGCTCAGGTGCCTCCTCCAAAGTAGTGCTACTCGGAGGGTCCAGGAAGGGGCAGGGCTCTCTCAGCGGGCAGCAGCCATTATGCTGGCTCAACCACTCCTTTTTAGAACTTGTGCCTCTAAACCTGCCCTGCGTGAGCTGAGTCTGGACAAAGACCCATCTCTGAGGCCCTAGAGCAGGAGCTCCCCGCCGGTGGCACTCCGGATGTGGCTGAACTACAACTCCCATCATGCCCAGCCACAATATATGTCCCCACAGGTTGGTGAACCCTTGCTCGAGAGAACTGCTGTCAGTATTTATTTATTTATCGATCGAACTTCTGTACCGCCCAAAACTTTCGTCTCTGGGCGGTTAACATAAAAAATTTAAAACACACAAAACATTAAAACGATTCGACAATTTAAAATCAACCATAAAATTAAAACGAACCATTTTTTAAAAGCTGGGAAAGCTTGGGTGAAAAGATGGGTTTTAAGATTTTATTTTATTTTTAATTGCCAGAGATGGGGAGGATTGTATCTCAACAGGGAGCACATTCCACAATCTCAGGGCAGTAACCGGGAAGGCCTGTCTCTGTGTAGCCACCAGACAAGTTGGCAGTAACTGGAGACGGACCTCCGCAGATGACCTCAATGGGTGGTGGGGCTCGTAGTGAAGAAGATGCTCTCAGATACCCAGGGCCTAAGCTGTTTAGGGCTTTATAAGTTATAACTAGCACTTGGCAGCGTTATATGTTCATCTATGGGAATGAGGTTGCAACTCAGTATTAGAGCATCTGCTTGCATGAAGAAGGCCCCGGGTTCAATCCATGGCATTTCCAGGTTGGACTAGGAACCCCCGGCCAGGGAAACACTGGGGAGCCTCTTGCAGTGGAGACCACCCTGAGCTAGATGGGCCAATGATTCGACTCAACACAAGGCAGCTTCGTGTATTCAGCACTCAACGGAGGGGACGCGATTACCTGGCTTGGTGCAGTTCCCGCCTTCCGACTGCCTGGCATAACCTTCCTGGCACCTTTCGCAACGGGGGCCAGCCGTGTGGTAGAGGCAACCGAGGCACTCGCCTGTGTCGGGCTTGCAGACCTGGGGCGACTTCGCTGGGTCAACGTTGCCGTTGCACTGACATTTGACACAGATGCTGTCAGAACTGTAGTAGCCGTCACTGCATTGGGCGCAATCAATGCCAGTGTAGCCAGGCTTACACTGGTCACAAGTTGGTGTGCGGTGACCAGGCTCTAGAAGTGGAGAAAGAATAGACCATTGTCTAATTCCATTGCCAACCTTTAACATACTGACACTATGTTTTTTTTAATTATTTTAAATATGGATGCCTTGCCCCTCCAGTATAATACTGCTTGGGGCAGTCCCCAACAGTGAAACGGTAAAGGTCATATAAAATTTAATACAATAAAAGCAACACAGTGTAGAATAAAAGCACAAACCCAATTATAGTTACACACATCTAAAAGCCTCTATGAACAAGTAGGCTTTTAAGATCTTCTTTAAAAACTCTAAGGGAGTGAGCATGGCGAAGCTCTTCTGGAAAGGCACAGCAGAGCAGAGGGGCCACATTCGAAAAGGCCCTGTCTCTTGTCTCCTCCAACCGAATCTCAATCGGCGTTGATCTGCTGTGTTAAGCTCAATGTGCATCCAGTGCACTGCCATGCCCTGAAGGTCAGCCCAAGTGGCCAATTTCTAGGGCTGAAGTTCCAAGAGCGGCCAATGAGGATAACCAGAGCAGGCAGCAGGCCCAAACAAGAGAGCATCCACTCACAGCATATACTTTTAGAAAACCATCTTACTTATCCGACAGTTGCCTGTAGAAGACTTGGTAGAGCATGGGCAAAGGACGCACTCGTGACGTGAGCCATTCCAGTAGTGATGCTCTCTGCATCGTTCACAATAAGGGCCTTCCGTGTTGCCTTGGCAGTCCAGACAAGTGCCTACCAAACAAAAGGAGGGACACAAATGCGTACGCTGCTCAATGAGAATACAGAGGCATTTGACAATGCTTGGCCTTCATGATAAGACACAACTAGATTTGTTAGTGACTTAGTGCTGCACTTTACACCCACTCAGTCAGAACTTTGTTCCATCTAGCCCAGCAGGGCTGCAGAAACCCACTAGTCTACTAGTCTGTGACGAGTGAAAAATGATACCTGACGAGTGAAACCAGTCCCAATGAGCAATGTACCAACATAGCTTGACGAGTAAGATATTTTGTCTGGCTGGGCCAAAATTTCTTCACCCCCAGTATGGTCTACTTTGGCTGTCAGTGGCTCTCCAAAGCCTCAACCTAAGGTCCTTCCCAACTCTCCGGCCTGAACTCCCTTTTTAATCAGAGAGGCCAGGGATGAACTGCAGTCTTTTGATACCTCTGCCTCCGAGCTTGGGCCCACTGCCAATGATGCTGTTTCAAACCATTCCTAGACCATAAGATGCATCCCCTGTTTGCTAATGGGGTTATTTCTCTCTCTTAAAGATGCACTTCCCAATGGGAAACACAACCCAAGATGGGCGCCAATGGGTACTTGTACATATAGGGGATGGGGATGAGGTCCCAGCTCAGTGGGAGAGCATCTGCTTTGCACACAGGTCCCAGGTTCACTCCCTGGCAGCATCTCTAGGTAGGGCTGGGAGAGACTCCTCCTTGAAACCACGGGGAGCCACTGCCAGTCGGCGTAGACAAGACTGAGCTGGATGGACCGACTCCATAGAAGGCAGCTTCCTATACAGGCACCACTTGCTCAAGCATGGATTTCGACACATGTGCCCAATGAGGATTTGTTTCTACATAGGGAATCAAGCCACTCTATGCATCTACGAGGCCAGAGAAGCAGAAATATCCTCAGGAATGAAGGGAGAGTTTGGATTGTGGCACATGCCGAACGACATGCCATTTGTGTTCCCAAAGGCAGCCACTAGAGGGCACCCAGCCCACATCTGTTACAACAATGATGTTCTAATGCTTTTATTAACAAATAATATCTGTTTTCCCTTGCCATTCCCTCCCCCCCCCGCACTTTTTTTTTAAAGAACCCATTTCCCTCTGTGACATGTTGGAAGAGATGCAATAGGATATGCTGCCTGTGCATTACCCTTGAGAAGCCTCCGGGCTTCCAAGCAACCTTGCAGATTACCTCTTGAGTCCCAGGAGGATAGGGACAGGGCTAGGGTCTGGTTTCAGCGTAGGCAGACAGGAATCAGAGGTGGAAGGCAGAACAGAATACAGGCTGGGGGTGAGGTATCCAATGAATTAGGAGAAAATCAGATGGCCAGGGGCCGGAGTAATGGCTGGAGATCAGCTGGAGGTCAGGTCGTTGCTCAGCTGGGGCACCATTAGGGGGCAGCCCATGGGGCATGGGCCCCAAATCTCAGCTGCCACCTCCCTCCTCCACAACCTTTTACAGAAAGGAAGCGTAGCACTGAAGGCACCTGCAGAGAGCAGGAAGGGGAGCTCCTAGCCTCACCTAGCTCTGCTGCTTCCACCTTCGTATGTGTTGCATTATAATGTTGAAGTAAAGTGTGCCATTGAGTCGATTTCGACTCCTGGCACCCACAGCGCCCTGTGATTTTCTTTTGGTAGAATACAGGAGGGGTTGACCATTGCCTCCTCCCACGCAGTATGAGATGATGCCTTTCAGCATCTTCCTAGATCGCTGCTGCCCGATATAGTACCAGTGGACATTCAAACCTGCAACCTTCTGCTTGTTAGTCAAGCATTTCCCCGCTGCACCATTAGGTGGCTATAATGTTAGGGACTTTTAAAAACATACCTAATTCTTCTTAGCAGGCAGGATATGGTTGAGTTTAATTGGGATGGGGCCGTAATGGTGGAGCATCTGCTTGGCATACAGAAGGTCCCAGGTTCCATCCCTGGCAGCATCTCCAAGTAGGGCTGGGAGAGACTCCTGCCTGAAACCTTGGAGAAGCTGCTGCCAGTCAGAGCAGACAATACTGAGCTAGATGGCCTGAGGTCATACTCAGTTTCTGTTCCAGGCAGCTTCCTGTGTTCCTAATCATCAAAGGGGAGTTCTGGGCCCCAAATCTTTTAAGTACCTAGCAACACCCCTGATGCTCAGACTGGGGATCCAAAGACTGAAGCAACGGCTATATAGCTGGGCCCCTACTGGCTCTTCCCGTCGCCCAATTTGACTCGGCTGAAGAGCTGCAATACCACTTCTGGCCACTTGCATGGGTGGCGCTGCAGTGCTGTGGAAACTGGGCTGATACTCCCTCACCCCAAGATCTGTCCTGGTGGTACAGGGCGTAAGGTACCTGGGCACCAGTTTGAGCCTCTCCCCCCGACCACCCAGGGTCTTATGTGACCACACAGAACCACCCCACCAGCCCCAGATTTACCTGTGTCATGGTCACAATTCTTGGAGTGGTTATTGCACCGGCAAGGTTCGCAGGTGGTTTTGTTGAACCTGGAGTAGCCTCCTTGGCACTGGGTGCATTTCGGACCTGTTGCTCCAGCTTTACACTGACATCTTCCAGAGCTGAGGGAGAAACACAGAGACTGGGTGAGGTGGGGAAGGAGAAATCATCCAGATGCCAAGTTCTCTACAAAAAGCAATCCAATTCAAATGAGAAAAATGGGTGGCGGGAGAGAGGAGACCTGATATGCAAGGGCTTTGCATTCTTGGAAATGTCGTGCACCCTCAAGAGATCTGAGAGGTGCACCAAGAGTTCCTTGTGGCAGCCCAGAAGATCCTGGGGCTCAGTTAATAATAATCTGTGTGACACTTCTGAGCGTCCAAAGCATTTCACATGCATTATCTTGTTATCCTTACTAAAACCCGAAAGGTGACTTAAGTATTATCCCGATGCTGCAGCCAGGGAACTGAGCCGAGAGCCAGTGACTCGGACACCGGACAACAGAGGCAAGGTTCAAACTAGGGAAGTCTCAATTCACAACTCCCTATCTTGGATCAAACGCTACATCCGTTTTCAGTATGTATATACTGCATAATGAAAGGTGGTCCGGAGTGTTTCTGGGTGGGAGGAAGGAATCGCTGAGAGCATGGAATGTTGAGGTCAGAAGGAGCAGGAGGATGCTTAGAGGACTGTCGGCGAAAAGGAGTCACCATTTGATCATTGTGGGAGTCAGACTGGGGATGAGGCCGGGTGGTCGATCAGACTCTGGGTTTGGAACCCATCGACTCATTTGAAGTTGTGGCCTGCTTCACAAAACCATTTGAATCTAGGCTTACAAGTGGGTTGCCGACATGCATGTGATTGTGTAAACCCATGCCAAGGTGGAGGTCTCAGATTCACCCGGGCCCTAAACCACTTGGGCCTGGGAACCTTCATTAAACCTAGATTCAAATGAATGGGTCAGCCAGCCCTGTGTCAGCGTGAGAACCAAAGGCAAAAGGAAGACAGTGTGAAGCTAGCATGAACCAATAGCTCTTGATGCAGAATCTTGGCCACTCATTGAAGAATACATTATTACATTGTTAACTTTGACCTGTCCGCTCCAAGACCCACACATTTAAGGTTTGCAAATGCACATAGAGCAGGATTTACCCTAGAGAGAGCTTTTCAAGAGGCAACAGTGCTACATAAGAACATAAGAACAGATCTGCTGGATCAGGCCCAAGGCCTATCAGGTCCAGCATCCTCTTTCATACAGTGGCCCACCAGATGCCTCTGGGAAGCCCACAGGCAAGAGGTGAGGGCACATCTTCTCTCCTGCTGTTGCTCCCCTGCAACTGGTATTCAGAGGCATCCTGCCTCTGTGGCTGGAGGTGGCCCATAGACACAGTTCTAGCAGCCACTGATAGACCTGCCCTCCATTAATTTAAGACCCAGCATTACTCAGGGAGAAAAGATGGCAGTCACACACACACAAAAAAAGGGGGGGGTGTTGCTGCCTCCACCACCAATACGTTTATCATAATCCCCACACACCTCTAAAAATCACTGGAGCTCACTTCTCCATCCCACCACTTGCGAAGAAGATGGTAACAGTGGAGGAAGTATCTCGCTTGGAAGTATTTCAGCTCACCCCAATCCCGTGAATGTTCCACTGTGCCCAAGGGAGGCTACTTCCATGTAAGGGTGCCTAGGCCTGCCATCTTACACATTCAACTGATAGGATGTTATTCCCTTTATTTAGACTGGAGCATGAGTAATTCCCGCTGGGTTACACCCCTCGGAAATCTTTGCACAATCTAATCTAACCACCAACGCCGGCCCATCCAAGCCAATTTCGGAAGGTCACGTCAAATTCTTGTTGAACATTCGCTCCACTCAGAACGGTGGATGTTTACTCAGGCAATACATTCACTGGGTTCAAAGGTGTCAGGGGCTGCAGTCTCAGTTGGCATGATCCTATTCCAGTCCCGACTATAATTTAATGAACTCTGTTCTCTCCAAGGTCTTCCCTTTAATTTGGTTTTCCCGTCCCAAAGGAATACAGCCGTTTCTATATTAATGGTAGCCCTTTTCAGGTGTTCTGTCAGGGGATGACAGCCATGTGTTAGGGGGAGGGGGGAGAGATAGGCTATGCTCCCCCGCAAAAAAAACCCCTTTGTGCATTCATTCAAATCTGTAAATAACCCTCTTAATGGTACACATAGGAGCTTCCCAACAGACACTCTAATGAAAACATGTGGGTTGGGGCCATGGAGACTGCCTCCACCCCATGGCCTCATCATGTCCAGATTGAATGCCTGAAATACGGCAATAGTGTTCCCATTTTTCCTACACTCCAAGGGTGGCCACCGATCTTGCTTCCAGTATTTGGCCCAAGGAATCCTGTCTATAACTAACATTTCCCATATGTTAACGCTCATTTTGCATAGTTTTCCAAACATCCTGCAAAAGGCAATTAGGAGGGTCTATGGAATCTCGCCAAACATTTTTTTGATACACCACAAAAATAGGTGCAATAAATGAATAGCATTTTTTAAAAATAAAAACAGTAGCTCTGAGCGATTACACAAGCCCCACTATAAACAGGATACTGGTGTCATTTAGATCTCCAACAGAATGAATCCCTTTTCTAGACAATGAGGCACCTACCAAATGTGGTGATTATCTTTTTTTTTTTTTTTTAATTTAGCAGGGGGAGAGAAACTGGCCATATCCATCCCCAGCACAGCACCCCTGCAATGGCGGTTGCTGGTGTCTATCTTGTGCTTCTTTTTAGACTGTAATCCAGGGGTAGGCAAACTTGGCCCTCCAGCTGTCGTTGAACTACAACTCCCATCTTCCCCAGCAACCTCAATAAATTGTGGTTGATAGAGAGGTCTATCAATGGCTACTAGTCTGAGGTCTACAGGCCACCTCCAGCCTCAGAGGCAATATACCTCTATATATGAGTTGCAAGGCAGCAACAGCAGGAGAGAGGGTGTGTCCTCCGCTCTTGCCTGTGGGCTCCCCAGAGGCATCTGGTGGGCCACGGTGGGTAACAGGATGTTGGACTAGATGGGCTTCCTTGGGCCTGATCCAGCAGGGCTATTCTTATGATAGTTGGAGGGCCAGGTTTGCTCACCTCTGCTATAAGCACTCTGGGAACAAGGAACCATTTTCTTATTATTCTTTTTCTATGTAAACCACTTTGAGAACTTTTTCTGTTAAGAGATGGAACAACAACAACAGTAAGAATCAGCACCAACTCTGCTGACAACCCTTCTAACTTGGCAAAGAGGCCAAGTTAACGTGGTGATTTTCTTTACTGAGCAGGGGGAGAGTAACTGGCCCTATCCACCTCCAGCACAGTACCGCCAGTGACTGTTGCTGGTGTCTGTCTTGTGTTTCTTTCTAGATTGTGAGCCCTTTGGGGACAGGGAGCCATCTTATTTATTTTATTATTTCTCGGTGTAAACTGCCCTGAGCCATTTTTGGAAGGGCGGTATAGAAACTGAATTAAACAAACAAACAAACAAAAACTGCCATATATACAAAATTCCTTTGACACGAATCAGACCTAGCTAAAAAGCTTCCATTTTTAACATTCATTTTATATTATAAAAATATTTGCTCTGCCATTTTACAACATCTGCAGAGGATCCAGGATGCAATGCACATCCATGTGGCTCCGTATAGACATACTGAGTTCCAGAAATCGGAATATTTAAATCCCTTTCCCACTTTTAAATTCAAGCCCCTTGTCTTGGTGACCCTCGATTTTAAACTTCATAGCTTATGAGTAGCAGGAAAGGAAGTTGTTAAATTTTTTAAAAAGGGGGTCGGATGCTAGCAAGTTTGAATTTAATGCCTCCCTGGCAGGATGCAGATGGCTGGAAGCCAGGGCTCGGGTGTGCACAAGAATTAAATCTTTCAGCCAAACAGAGAACGTTGCCTCTGGTCAATGCCTCTATAGAATAAAGCTCATTACAACACCCCCTTTCATAGCTCCTATATCGTAAAGACTGCCGAATGCTTTTCCAAAAAAAGGTCAACAATTTAAACATGCCCAAACCACACACACAGCGTCCTGTTAAAAGCCAGATTATGCCTTCTTTTCTTAAAGGAAAAGGCCAAGGAATTTCACCCTTGAAGACGGAAAACGGAACCAACATTCCAAGTGGGAGCCAGAAGTCCTCATTTAAAAATAATAATTAATAATATTCCTCCTCAATTCCTCCTTAAATTATTATTAATAATTTAATAATAATTTTTTCATTTAATACATCTATTCTGTTTAAGATTATAAAACCCAAACAGGCTTTCCTTGAATGCTGAGAATCAAGAGGGGCAGCCCTACACAATACTGCATCTGCTCAATTCATCAGGTACAATGATGTCCTGATCCTTGTCCCTGCCAGATGATTGCCTTTATGGGAATGCACTGCTAAAAATTGTTAACACCAGGTTTCTCGAATTTTGGCCCCCAGAGGTCGGACCACAACTCCCATCATCTCTTGCCACAATGGCCTTTAGGGATGATGGGAGTTGTAGTAGCCCAACATCACCTGGGGACCCACACCTGAGAACCTTTCTGTCCACATGAGGTAACTAGAGTAGTCGTTCTTCAGCATACCTCTCCAGGTTTTCCAGAACTTGCATCTCTGAGTGGGGGTGGATGCCACTTTTCTCTACAACCCATGCACAGAAGGGCATGCACATGAACCCTAAGGCAGTGTTCAGATGGCCGCCATTGCTTTCACTTCCTGCAGATGCTGGGATTCAAGCTGAGCTGTTGATCACATGCTGCCAAGCCATTCTGGGGTTTCCCCCCTATTCTATCTTTTAAGGAAAACAACAAATACCTTTTAAATCAGTGGAGGGCAGTTTATTTCAGGGGAGGCACAGACAATGCTCTTTCTTATGAACATCAAGGGGTTTCGGGCAGGTCCTCCTTTTCATCTTTGAAACATCTGAAGGTATGATCACCTGTCTGCCGAGGCCTCTCCACACCCCAAAGCCCTTTCTTAAGGGCTCCATTCCACCCGCTGCATTCATTTACTCTGCAACAGCTTGTCCTCCACACATTCAAAAGCCAAGGGGGTGTTTGCTCTTTGGGTTAAGGACAGACTAGACAAAACACCACTGCCCTGGAAAACAGCAGCTCTACAATACAGCAGCTGATGCCTCCCGTAAAATCTTGGGCTCTGCACTGCAGGGCGCCTTAGCGTTCATGCACATTCATTTACACACATGTACGCTAGGGCAAAATGCATCCCTCCTAACTCAAAAATTTAACTGCTAGAGACTGGGGGAAAGAGGCTGAATCCTCAAGGAGAGTGTTAAGTCACATAATGATGTGTTCATAAGGAGTCCCTCCAAAAACAAGAATAGGGACACTGAAGGGACAAAAAAAGGGAGGAGAGATGGTCTGGTGGTAGGAAGCATTAATTGTCACTTTTGCTAAGCAGGGTATTACTACTGCTATGAATATTTATATACCGCTCATCAACCAAAATTCTCAAAGAGGTTTACACAGAAAAATAAATCAAGAAGATGGTCCCCTGTCGCCAAAGGGCTCACAATTTAAAAAGAAACATAAGGCAGATACCAGCAACAGCCACTGGATGGATGCTGTGCTGGGGTTGGATAGTGCCAGTTGCTCTCCTCCTGCTAAGAGAATCACCACTTTGAAAGATGCCTCTTGGCTTAGTTAGCTGGGGTACGCCTTGGGGTACACCCTGGCTGCATTTGAATGAGACGCTACATGTGTGAGCACTGGAAGATATTCCCCTTAGGGGGTAGGGCCATATCTCAGTGGGAAAGCATTTGCTTGCTGGCATGCAGAAGGTTCCAAGTTCCCTCTCTGGCATCTCCAGATAGGACCGAGAGAGACTCCTGCCTGCAACCTTGGAGAAGCCGCTGCCAGTCTGGGTAGACAATACTGAGCTAGATGGACCAAGGGTCTGACTCAGTAGAAGGCAGCTTCCCATGTTCCTAAATGGGAAATCGGGACGGTCCCAAGGAAATACCGACTGTTAAAAGATTCCAGTGACTTCTAGCTTCAGAAATATCTTCCCTATGAAACAAGATGTTGTCGATAGATTTTTTGGAACAGCGGAAACTGCATCAGATAAGAGCCAGACCACTGATCCATCCAGTTTGATATTGTCTACAGCGACCAGCTCTCCGAGGTTTCAGGCAAGAGCCTCTCCCAGCCCTACCTGGAGATGCCTCCAGGAAGTGAACCTGAGACCTTCTGCATGAGACACAGATGCTCGGTGATGGAGATATGGGCCCTCCTTATCTTGCTTCAGAATAGAGTCTCAGTAAAAACTGCCTTCTACTGAGTCAGACCATTGGTCCATCTAGTTCAGGATTGTCTACACTGACTGGCAGCAGCTCATGAAGGTTCCAAGCAGGAGCCTTTCCCAGGCTAGGGTTGCTATATCCTGGCTTTCCAAATCTGGGTGCCTAATTTGCATATTATGTAAATTGGCTGGGAAATACTTTCTGAGCAGAAAAGTGACTGCACATTTTGCTCCATAACTCCACTTCGACAATGGCTAGAGCTTAGCTTTTTTAAAAAAAATGAAATCTGAAAGAATTTGGGTGGGCTAAGCCATCTGGGTGAGATGCTTAAAATCTGGGTGAAACCCGGAATTTGGTGGGGACATGGCCACTCTATCCCAGGCCTACCTGGAAATATCAGAGATCAAACCTGGTGACTTCTGCATCCAAAGGAAGTTCTGCCACTACTATGGTCCCCACCCCTAACAACCCGCCCTCTGTTCTGATCTAGCAGAGTTCGCTTTATACTCTAGGAGGAGCTCAAGCAGAGGTATTCCCCCTCATGAGGACTAGAAGGGCTTGGCTATTTGAAAATCTACCAAAAGTTGTGGCATCTTCCAAAATGGTGAGCATTACGGTTAAGTTTTTTCCAATCAGGGCAAACAACTGGCGAAGCGGAGCTGGGGGTGGTGGTTGTGTCTTCAGTGGGGCACAGGGAGGTGTTCTCGTTCTCTCTCTCTCTCTCTCTCTCTCTCTCTCTCTCTCTCTCTCACACACACACACACACACACACACACACGAGGAACATAGGAAGCTGCCATATACTGAGTCAGACCACTGGTCTATCTAGCTCAGTATTGTCTTCACAGACTGGCAGCAGCTTCTCCAAGGTTGCAGGAAGGAGTCTCTCTCAACCCTATCTTGGAGGGAGGGAACTTGGAACCTAGATGCTCTTCCCAGAGCGGCTCCATCCTCGAAAGGGAATATCTTGCATTGCTCACACTTCTAGTCTCCCATTCATATGCAACCAGGGCAGACCCTGCTTAGCTAGGGGGACAAGTCATGCTTGCTACCACAAGACCAGCTCTACACACACACCCAAACACACGGTCTCAGTGTGGCTTGCGGTCTCCATACCTGCTTTTTTTGTTTTTTGTAACAGAGGAAGATATCGGGAGCTGCAAACACAGAAATCCCATGCTGAATGTTCTTTGTATCAAGAACTTTCTATGATGTTCAGACATCCAAACATTTGCAAAAAAAGCAATTGCCTGGATATATTAAAGAAGTACAGTAATGTTTCGTTTCCCCCCTCAAAAGGGTTTTTAAAAAAACCAAACCCATTCAATAAGATTTAATATCTGAAACAGTATTCCTTTCTTTCAGCCTCAGCAAACCGTTCAACCAACCAAGAAGCTATTGTACAAGAGAGTCCCACAGGGAAATCTCGCCATCCATAGGCACCAACCTTTAAACTCAGCTTTAATGGAAACATCATAAGCGATATGTTGATTTTCAGGTCAATTAATCTGGACATTAAGGAAACGGGGGGACCAGGAGGCAGAAATGCCTATTAGCAAGACGGTTCCATTTCATACCGTCTCTCCGCCCGCCCTGGGCCCATCTTGACTCTTTGAAACCATCTGAATCTAATAACACCTTTGTGTGTGTGTGTGTGTTCAGAGGAAGTGACCCCCCCCCCACTCCCGACATTACGCAAGCCCAGCAAAGTGCCTTTTTGTGGGGGGGAGATGGAGGCAAGAAAAAGGGCGGCTTTATTCCCAGAAAACACTGGGGCATTGTGCACGCAGAATGCCTCGCCTCTTGCCAGTGAATGGAATCCATCTGCATGAAATCCACCAACAGAGCCGGAGCGCCCAAGAACTCCGAAGAGGCGTCTTGTGAAATGTCAGCATGCCAGGCATGTCTGGTCAGTGCCACGGCGCCTCCACAATGTGCGGGCCACCCTCCCGTTTTGGACAGTCCGCGCCACGCTTCTGCGGCAACCAACTGCCCATCCTGAAAGCCGCTCTGTGGACTAGGAGTCTGCCGGATCAGACCGAAGGGGGAATGGGGCCCACAGCTCAGGCGGTAGCAGAGCAACTGCTTTCCCCGCAGGAGATCCCAGGTGCAATCCCCGGCAGCATCGCCAAGCAGGGCTGGGAGAGACTCCTCCGCCTGGAACCTTGGAGTGATGCTGCCAGCCAGTGTAGACAATACTGAGCCAGGCGGGCCAAGGGTCTGACTCGGTCAATCGTCTGACTGATGGCTTTTTGCTCCGAAAACCAAAAGGCGCATTATTTGCCAGGGTTTCCCGGCAGCATCTAGTTATTCACTGTGATGAGTACTGCATGCTTTGGGATGCTGCCAAAGGCCCCTGTGCAGTGCAGTGGCTGCTCCCCCAACCCAGAAGACGGGTGGGCCGTCTTCAGGTTAAGCAACATAGGAAACTGCCATATACTGAGTCAGACCCTTGGTCCATCTAGCTCAGTATTGTCTTCACAGACCGGCAGCGACTTCTCCAAGGTTGCAGGCAGGAATCTCTCTCAGCCCTATCTTGGAGATGCTGCCAGGGAGGGAACTGAAAACCTTCTGCTCTTCCCAGAGCGGCTCCATCCCTTAAGAGGAATATCTTACAGGGCTCACACTTCTAGTCTCCCATTCAAATGCAACCAGGGCAGACCTTGCTTAGCTAAGGGGACAAGTCATGCTTGCGACCACAAGACCAGCTCTCCTCTCCTAGTGGAATCAACTTTGCTTTCCCCAACAACCCCAAGGTCCGCCAACCAAAGCCAGGTGCAAAACAGTGGCTGAGCATCAGTAGTCCCTTTAATAGGGATTTCCAGCTGTTGATGACTACAACTCCCAGAATCCCCAGTTGCAATGCTGTTTCCTTGCAGATTATGGGAGCTGTAGTCAACAACATCTGGGATCCCTGTTAGAAGGGACACTGCTGAGCATGGACAGACAGATACTTCGAATGAAGGAAGAGGGTGCCTCTGAGCATGTGCTCAGAGGAGGAGGAATCTGAATTTACGTTGAACCCCCAATTTCTAACAGCAAACTGGTAAATACACAGATACTATTAATGTTGAATATAGTACAACTATGAATATTTATACTCTGCTTTTCAACTAAAGTTCTCAACGCAATTTTTTTTTGAGGGGGGGCGAAATAAGATGGCTCTCGGTCCTCTAAGGGCTTGTAAATTGCCTTAATTAGAAAGACAGTAAGTAAACATTTTTTTAAAAAAATAGCTAAGTCAAACAATACCCAGCATGAGCCTTTGAAATAATCTGATATTACAAACAAAGAATGCAGAAAGTTTTTAAATGGGTGTTGATCTCTCTGTACATCAGTGCACACACGTAAAAATTATTTATTTAGCCACTGGAAAAAAACAAAGTGAACAGATCTTTGAACTGCAAATAAAAAACCATTTTTAAAATGTCTGTTGGATTTTTCTTCAAATCAGTTATGTGGAATCTCCCTTTAAAAGGGGGGGGGGATTAGGGCATGATCCAGACCCCTTCTCTTTAGTTAGTGCTGAGGAGAGGCGAGGGGAGAGGAAATTCCACAACGGAGTCCCTGAATCCCTTCTCCATCTCCTTCCCACACAGGTCACTGAGTGTGCATAGGGAGAAGGAGACAAATCCATTCACTTCACAATTGCTCTCGTTGTTGCTAAGCAGATATAATTGTCTAGGGCAGAAGCGACACACTTCTGCCGCACAATCAGAGGTCTGGGATTATGCTCCAAGGTAGTATAAAAGGGTCCATTTAGTTGCCAAGTGATCAGTCTGGCAATAACAACCCACTAGTATGCACTCCTTTCCAGGAAAGATATGGATTAGAAAATGGGCAATTTGATGGAAATCGATGATTTAAATTTCCTTCCCCCTTTGGAGATCTCAATCTCCTTGATTTAAATCAGTCCACCCTGGGGAAGACATAAACAGTCCGGCGAGCTCTGCTAATGAAACTCCAGAATGGCAAATTGTGCCGAAGGGTTGGACGAACAGACAGATACCTGGGAGATGGCAATTACTAGAAGGCTGTGGACAAAGGCCATGACATTGACTACTTCGAGAAGCAGTCAATAGCAGAATTACTTGGAAGAGGAGAGACACCTGGAATTGCCAGTTACTCCCATCAATAAGTAATTGCATCCAGACACAACGTTTGCTAATTAATGGATGTGTATGTAACCTTATTTATTCAACTTATACAGTCATCTCTCCACAACCACTAGGGTTCCGTTCTGGCAAAACATCGCCGTAGGCAAATTCGTGGTTGGTGCGGCATTGAAGTCTATGGGAAACAGGGGGTTAGGGGAACCACGACCACAAAAAGACCTTTAAAAAGGGGGGAAATACCCCCCCAAAAAACCCCACCCCAAAATCTTGTAGTATCGCCAAGAGACACCAAGAAGAATGAGCAGATCGGACCTCTGAACACCCCCATCCCCAAATCACTAAAAAAAAACCCCTCACCAACCGCAGATATTTAGGTCACAGTTGGCAAGACCTGTCACAATTCCTATTCACTAATTCCTATGCAAAACAGTTGAGTTTTGCCACAGTTGGTAAAACTGTGGCTGTCAAGAGAGGACTGTCTACTGACTGAGGGAAGCTAGATTAGAATAGCAATAGCAATAGCACTGACATTTATATACCGCTCTATAGCTGAAGCTCTCTAAGCGGTTTACAATGATTAGCATATTGCCCCCAACATTCTGGGTACTCATTTTACCGACCTCGGAAGGATGGAAGGCTGAGTCAACCTTGAGCCCCTGGTCAGGATCGAACTTGTAACCTTCTGGTTACAGGGCGGCAGTTTTACCACTGCGCCACCAGGGGCTAGAAAAAGATGAGCACTGTTTTAAAGTTGGAGGAAGAAACATCAGGAACTTGTGCTATGCTGATGACACCACTTTGTTAGCTGAGAATGTGGATGATCTGCAAGCTCTAGTAATGCAAGTCAAGGAGCACACTGAAAAAATGGAACTACGACTAAATGTAAAGAAGACTAAACTAATGACAATGGGCTCAGCAACCAGCCTCAGAATTGACAATGAAGACATTGAAGTGGTGGGTAGCTTCTGCCTTTTAGGATTCACCATCAACAGTAAAGGATCCAGCAGTCAGGAAATACATAATGCAGTCACGAAACGCATTAGGCGAAGACCCAGCTCCCTCGAGAAGTCCATAATGCTGGGAAACGTGGAAGGAAAGAGAAGAGGACTAGCAGTAAGGTGGATTGACTTGATTATAACAGCAATGAATGTCCCTTTGAGAGACCTTAAAGGACAAGCTGAAGACCGATCATCCTGGAGAGAATCTTTCTATGTGGCCGCTCAGAGGTGACACCAACTTAACGGCACTTAATCAACAATCAATTTAACCTGTAACAAATAATGGTCCATTTTGGACATTAAATTCTGTCCCCAAAGGGCTCACCGTCAAAAAACGAACGTAAGAAAGATTCCAGAAAAAGCCACCGGAAGGATGTTGTACTGGGGACGGATAGGGCCAGTTGATCTCCCCCTGCTAAATATAAGAGAACTGCCACTTTAAAAGGTGACTCTTGGCTCAGTTAGCAGGGGCTAGTTGAGGCCTTACCACTGAGCTACAGTCCTTCCTCAAACAGAGACACGGAAAGAAGTGAGAAAGGCTTAATCAACTGAAGAGGCCCCCTTCAAAAGGGTGGCAGTGATACCGCTTTTCAACAAAAGTTCCCAAAGCGGTTTACATAGAGAAATAAAAACAACGATGAATCCCTGTCCCCATAGGGCTCACAATCTAAAAGAGAAACCAAAGGTAGACACTAGCAACAGCCACTGGAGGGATGCTGTGCTGGGGACGGATAGGGCCAGTTGCTCCCCCGCTGCTCAGTCAAGAGCATCGCCACTTTAGAAAGGTGCCTCTTTGCTCAGTTAGCCAAGGAGACACCTTCCCACATCCGGCCTCTCGCCATTCTCTCAATAATGCATTTTTGTAAAAAAAGCCTTTGATTGCAGCAGCGGAGTAGCCCATTCACAGCAGCAGCTTGTCAGGTCAATGTTCATTTCAGAAATCAGCCTAGCGCTTGGGGAAGGGATTTCACTTGCCCGCTCCACATTCCCGGCCAGAGGTCCTGTTAATCATTAGCCCACTGGGCTGGTGTTGGTGACAGGCCATTGGGTCGAGAGTGTGAGACGAGAATAATTCTGCTATCCCTGCTAAGACAACAGACCTCGGAGCTCCCACTGAAGACTGAAATGATGCCTGTGCAGAAGCTTCTGTGCCCAGGCATAGCTACACAGGATCAGCTCAAGGTCTTGGGTCCAGGCTGGCCTAAACACTGATGGTGTGGCCGATACGCACCGCGGGCCCCGGCTGCTACCGAAGCGCAACTGACATGTGGGATGCAAATCCCTGTAAGCAAGAAATGGCAAGCAGAATCTGCTATTGCTCTCCATGACTTCTGCTGTACCGTTTGGCCTGGCTTATGCATGCAGCAGAAGGAGGGCATGAGATTCCAGGGACAGTAAGACAGGCCAGAGTTTCTTAACCTTGGGCCCCCCGATGTTTTTGGACTACAACTCCCATCATCCTCAGACAGAAAGGTCATGTCTGGGGGTGATGGGAGTTGTAGTCCAACAACATCGGGGGGCCCAAGGTTAAGAAACCCTGAGATAGACTACAGAACGGGAATCGTTTTTTCTTTTTTAATGCTCCTGAGAGCCCTGCTAGATGGCGATTTTACTTTGGAAAGGCAGATACACATTCACATATCGTCCAGATTTACGTCGAAGTCCCCGTGAGCTATCAGGGAGCACTCCAGACATAATTCGTGTCTTTCATTGCGAATTGGAGCCTAGCCAGATTTATGTCCATGGGCAGGGGGAGGATCCCACTTTTTGCATCGGGTTTTCAGGCAAATTCGAAATATCCGATATGCCCCGTACCTCGCAGTATTTCACCCCTCTTAATCCCACGGTAAAGCCTGCTGTCTGGGAAAGGCCCGGTGGGGGGGTGTGTGTGTTAATCCTTGCAACCTGAAAACCTGCACAGCAGCAGGGGGGAGGAGGCTAGGCAACAACCCATCCCCTGACATGCTAGCTTCTTTACATACAGAGTGTTGTGTTTACATAGTCAAAGCATTCAAAACTCAAAGTTTGGCGTACAGAAATCTGTTAGTTAATTAATTAGTTTAATTAAACAAACGTTGGGGCTTCTCCCTGGATATTATTTCAGATTACAATCCTTTCTTCCATTCTGAAATAAAATGTGCATGACTTGTAGAGCATCTGCTTTGCATGGGTAGGGGTGGGAAAATGGGAAGGACTCCTGCCTAAAATCTTGGAGGAGCTGCTGCCTGTCAGCTTAGGCAATCTGGAGCCAGATGGACCAAGGGTCTGACTCAGTATAAAGCAGCTTCCTCCGTTCCTAAATTTAATACTGTTGCTTGCCGAATCACACCTAAGGTATGATCTACTTTATACCTGGAGCACCCGAATATTGGGGTATTTCATGCTGAAGCTCCCAGGTTCCATCCCAATGCACTGCAGGGATTGAAGTGTCCGTCAGGCCAGACAATAGGAAGCTGCCGGATAATGAGTCAGACCCTTGGTCCATCTAGCTCAGTATTGTCTTCACAGACTGGCAGCGGCTTCTCCAAGGTTGCAGGCAGGAGTCTCTCTCAGCCCTATCTTGGAGATGCTGCCAGGGAGGGAACTTGGAACCTCAATGCTCTTCCCGGAGTGGCTCCATCCCTTAAGGGGGAATCTCTTCTAGTGCTCACACTTCTAGTCTCCCATTCATATGCAACCAGGGTGGACCCTGCTTAGCTAAGGGGACAAGTCATGCTTGCTACCCCAAGACCAGCTCTCAGCGGCAGAGCATATATTTCCAGTCTCCAGTTAGTTGTTCGGCAGCGGGGAAGCCATGGAGAACCACCACCGGTTACAGTAAACCACACAGAACTTCTTGGGCCGATGTAGGAGCCTGGTGGGGCTCTACCACCGAGCCCTCCCTCAAACCCTGAAGACTGCCTTTTAAAATATTAGCACCCTCTCGCCTCATTACTCCAGAATCCGATTTGTCTGCCAGTCCTTGTGACAACATTGATGTTTCGAGATCTGTTAACAGGAACGCTGACCTACTTTTCCAAAAGCAAGGCTGGGGTGGGGGGGGAGGGAAAAACCTAGAGGTCATTTCTGCCTGTGGACTCAACTTGCTGTGCAAGAGTTTGGAGCAGAAGGCCGATTCTTATTAGCACAATCTTATTTTCAGCACGCACACACGCGTGCGCGCACACACACACACACACACACACACCCCTTCGCAAGCACATGCTGTTATCTGGGATGCTTGTTTTTGCTGCGTTCAGCATCTTACAGACTCGTTGCCATTATCTGTCACTGAAGCAGGAGATTCTGCACACATTTAAGAAAAGTGTATTTAAACTTGGGTCCCCAGCTGGTCTTGGACTACAACTCCCATCATCCCCAGTGGCAATGGCTGTTGCCTGGCTACTACGGGAGACAAGGTTGCTGGACCCTATTGTGTGATTCAGCAGCGCTCTTATGTTCTTATGGAGAGCCAGGCATGGTGTGGTGGATTAGGACTGGGAAGACCCGGGTTCAAATCCCCGTTCAGCCATGACACTCACTGGGTGACTCGGAGCCAATCACTTGTTGTGGGGATAAGCCTAACCACCTACACTGCTCTGGGTTCCTCGAAGAACGAGCGAGAGATAAATATAATAGCCACATAATGGCGCAGTGGGGAAATAACTTGACTAGCAAGCCAGAAGTTGTCAGTTTGAGTCCCCGCTGGTCTGTTTCCCAGACTATGGCAAACACCTCTATCGGGCAGCAGCGATATAGGAAGATGCTGAAAGGCATCATCTCATACTGCGCGGGAGGAGGCCATGGTCAACCCCTCCTATATTCTACCAAAGACAACCACAAGACTCTGTGGGCGCCAGGAGTTGACACCGACTTGACGGCACAACTTTACCTTAGTGGTAAAGACTCCTGGCGCCCACAGAGCCCTGTTGTTTTTCTTTGGTAGAATACAGGAGGGGTTTCCCATTGCCTCCTCCTGCACAGTAGGAGATGATGCCTTTCAGCATCTTCCTATATTGCTGCTGCCTGATAGAGGTGTTTCCCATAGTCTGGGAAACATACCTGCGGAGATTTGAACCGGCAACTTCTGGCTTGCTAGTCAAGTCATTTCCCCTCTGCGCCATTAGGTGGCTTTTCTACCTTTACTACTGCTAAATAAATAATGCATCCATGAGATGGCCCCCTGTGCCCAAAGGGCTCACAGTCTAAAAAGAAACAGAAGGCAGATTCTAGCAACAGCCACTGGGGGGATAATGAAACTAAACTTGGTACATTCTATGTATAAAGTATATGTCCTCTGAAGATATACAGCTCTGCCATTGGCATTTTATATATATATCTATGCCAGATCTAAGAGGCTGCAGGGATGAGCAAGACCCTAACCGGTCTGAAACCCTGGAGCGTTTCAGACTAGTAACTTTCCCCTGCTAACTGAGCAAAGAGACACCTTTCAAAGTGGTGAGCTTCTTCTATTTAGCAGGGCGAGAGCAACTGGCCCTATCCAACCCTAACACACAGCATCCCTCCAGTGGCTGTTGCTGGTATCTGCCTTGTGTTTATTTTCAGACTGTGAGCCCTTTGCGGGCAGGGGACCATCTAATTTATTTTTCTGCATGAGCCACTTTGAGATCCTTGGTCAACCATCATGGATATCACATGCACAAAAGAGAGGAGTAGGCCGGCGCTTGGACGCCTCATTCCTTACTTGTCGCAGAACAAGGAGACGGAGCCTTCGGAATAGCAGCCACAGGCCCGGCAGCGCCCACTGCTCGGGTCTGGATAATAGCCTTCTTCACACCCGTCGCACAGCTGGCCAGTGTAACCCTGGCGGCATTCACACTGGCCCGTCGTCGTGTTACAGGCGTCCACGGCTGTGCTCCCAGCCGAACTGCAGTTACAGAAGAAGTCTGCAAGAGGAACAGAAGGCAGCTTGACGTTAACACCACCCAAACCAGGGCCACGTATTTATTCAAAACATCTGTATCCTACCCTACCAGGGTGGAGAAAGTGGAGAGAGAGATAAAATTCTTTTCTCCCTCTCGCATAACACTAGAACAAGCGGTGATTCCTTGAAACTGATTGCCAAGAAGTTTAGGACAGACACAAAGGAAATACTTTTCCACACAATGTATAATCAGCCAATGGAATTCTCTGCCACAAGATGCGGTGGCACAGCCCACAACCTGGATGGCTTTAAGGGGGGGCCTTAGACAAGTACATGGAGGACAGGTCTAGCAGTGTCTATAGCTCATTTCCAGCCTCAGAGGCAAGATGCCTCCAAATCCCAGTTGCAGGGGAGCAACAGCAGGAGAGAGGGCCTGCCTCCCCCTCTTGCCTGTGGGCTTCCCAGTGGCATCTGGTGGGCCACTGTGGGAAACAGGATGCTGGATGGGATGGGCCTTGGGCCTGATCCAGCAGCACTTGTCTTATGTTTTTAATAGTGCTTAGGGCAACTCACAAAGAAAGTGAAAACAATACAAAAATTAATTAAAATTCAGTTAAAAACAAGACCCAGTTGAAACCAGGCTTACAAATTAAAAACTCACTAGAAACAAAGAATAAGAACTCAAATGGCTCTCTAAAAAAGGATGGCATTTCCCCGCCCCATCGTGTCACCAAGGTGTGAAATGCCATCTGACCCTGCACCCACCTCCCACACAATCCCCTTCCCTCCTCTGACTTTGTTTTTAACTCATGCACAGTCACCAAATGGTAGCATGCAGAGCCCCCGAATGCGGGCAGGATGCTTGTCCTACCCTATTATATCAATCATCAGAACCAGCTGCCTACATTGCAAAATAGAATCTTGACCCTTGGTGCTTCGGCTGTCTCTGGCCTGCTGGCTTCAGTCCTTACAAGACACCCCACCCGCCATATACTCTGCTGAAAATGACCCCGATACGAATTTACTCTGCTGAAAACCACCCCGATACGAATACGACAAATATTTATATACCGCTTTTCAACTGAAGTTCCCAGCACGGTTTGCATAGATACCAATAAATGAACGAAATGGCTCCCTGTCCCCAAAGGGCTCACAGTCTATAAAAGAGAAACCGAAGATAAACACCAGCAACAGCCACTGGAGGGATGCTGTGCAGGGGATGGATAGGGCCAGTTGCTCTCCCCCTGCCAAATAAAAACAATCACCACTTTAAAAGGGGCCTCTTTTTGTTCAGTTAGCAGGGGATAAGCAGCTTGCAGAAGGGAGATTCCGTGCACAGTGCAAGCATCTCTACAAACGCAAGGAAGCCAACTAAAAACAGTTGGAAAGGTTAAGATAATTATTGTTATGTTCCACTTAGCGCTGATTGATCGATGCGGGAGGCAGTCTTCAAATTAACCGGTTTTATTCCAAATACAAAGCAACTCTTAGCTGTGAGCCAGCCGTACCCTTCTATCTCTGCTAGCAAGAGTTAGGTATGTTGCCAACGTTCCCATTTACCTGGCTGGGGATACAAATGCTTCCAGATCATGCGTCTCTCCTGCACTACGAACTGAGCACCATTTCCTCAAACAATTCTTCTCAGGCTTGGCTTATTAGCTGCGTGCCATCACCTCCTCCCCTCCCTGGTGCTTGTACTGCCACAGTGCCTTCGGAAATCCAGTTTCCCCAGTCCTCCGTATAGACGTTATGCACCTAGGACACGGCACATCCAAGGATGCAGCAGAAGGAGCCCTAAGGCACGTCGTTTCCAGACGACAGATTTGGGTTTCCTAGGAAAACTCCATTTCACAATATTCAAGCCACGTGAAATACTGGGAAAATGAGGTCTTGCAAAGAGGCCCCCATGAAGTCCTCTGGTAAACGTGAGAGCAACAGCAGGTTCAGGGGAACATAGGAAGCTGCCTTATACTGAGTCCGACCATTGGTCCATCTAGCTCAGGACTATCTACACAGACTGGCAGCAGGAATCTCTCTCAGCCCTATCCTGGAGATGCCAGGGAGGGAACTTGGAACTTTCTGCATGCAGAAGCTCTTCCCAGTGTCCCCATCCCCTAAGGGGAATATCTTGCAGTGCTCACATGTAGTCTCCCATTCAAACATAAACCCAAATGGAGCCTGCTTAGCAAAGGGGACCATTCATGCTTGTTACCACCAATTATGCAGTCGAGTTTCCCACATTTGGGGAAACGCAGGGGTCAGCACACCCGCAGTGCAACCGACGAGCCTCACCCTGGGGAAAACGTCCTTCATGATCAAGGGGTCTCCCCTGCCAGGCAACAGCAAAACTGAACCTTTAAAGTGCCAAAGTCCAGCTCAGCTTCAGACCCCGTTGTTCTCTTCAACGATCTACTAGGGTGCACAACCAGGCCTGGATTTCAAATTTAGGCACAGGAGCGGGGAGGGGGAGGAGGAACCCAAGCTTTCCCCCCATTCATTTCCTTTTAAAAAAATGCTTTGTTTCCTGAGTGCAATTCCAGATCATGATGCAGGGAGTTAATCCATCAGCAGCTAGGATGGGCTAAAACAGGTCCGTGCCATCACTTAAACCACCCTCCTTAATTTTCCCAACCGTTACGATGCATTTGGGCCATCTATAGGGAAAAGATTCAAGCTGCTGCAGTGAGTACTATAAATGAAGGCAGTCCTTTGTCTACAGGCCCAGAGTCAACCAATACTGCTGAGCTGTTCTCTTCCAGCATCCAGCCACCCCTACAGGGAAAACCAAGGCTATTTAGAGAGGTCACGGTTCTCTCTCTCTGCTGCCGAAACCCCAGCTGAGACAATTTAGTTAGACCACTGGAGGTCCTCAATCTTGACAGATGCTACACACCACGAACAGGACTCAATAAAGCACTTACGAACTGCCCACGGCTAAACATGAGTGCTCTGAATCAGAGCACCAACTGACAGAGCCATTTTCGCCAGTCGAGACGTGGCTTATCAGGAGAGGAATGGGTGCAGAGAGCAACAGCGAAACCGAATCTTTCAAGCGCCAAAACTCAGGTGCCTTAGAGCAGCCAACCTTCCAGGACTGCCCAGCAATCTTCTTCCATCTCCAGGGCGTTTCTCACACCAGACTTTTCGCATGCCTCTCCTCCGGAATAGAGGGTGTGCGTCCACATATCGGCCAGATTGACCCTGAAATCCCTGCAAGCTATCGGGGAGCACTTCACACATGGTTCGGGGTTTTTTTTTTGCACGTTAGCATGTAGCCAGATTTATATCCAGGGTTTTAAAAAAAGCCACCTTTTGAGTGGGTTTTGGGGGGCAACATCAAACTCGCAGTAAACTCACGGTAACACCTGTTGTGCGAACAACGCCCAAGTGATTCTTGAAAGCGAGCCAGGAGATTGTTGAGGATTGACACTTGGGGGAAATACTGGGGGGGGGGATCTCCAGGAATAGTTTTGGTCAGAGTTGGCAGCAAGTCAAGTAATACAAGTAATTTTTCACGATCATCCTGGATGCCAAACCTGTACCTAAATCTGCTTTAAAAAGCAAAAAGACACACCTGAACCACACAAGATAGTCATTAATAGACCTAGCAGTCCAGATTAAGCAGCATATGAAAAATCAGGAGAAGCGTAGGGAAACACCGAAATATCGGCAACACAAAAAAGCAGAGAGTCAAGCCCAATCTGAGCCCAAAACCACTTCCAACAGCGGCCAGGGGCGGGGGGGGGGGCGGTGTTCAGTGAATCAGAACGAAACTGGAATGTAAACACCTTTCGGTTGCTTGGAACTGGAATGAAAACTTTGCACTCAAAGTGAAACTGGTTCAAAACAGCAGTTCAGTAATCAAAACACCCGGCTTTCAACTGTAGGAGTCATGTTTTGTTTTCCCGCTGTAAATATTTTGTTTCCAAATACCATTTAGAAATACCATACCAAAACCAAGCAATTTAAAAAAATAGATATCCTCAAATTAAACCACTATCATTGTATTCATTGTATGGAGTCACACTGCAAGCAATAAAGTTTGATATTATTCCACTCCTTCTGCCTGGGCAAAAGAGGCATATTTTCAAGTGGCAGCTTGCTTGTATTATTCAGGGGGAGAGCAACTGTTCCTATCCATCCCTCCTAGAGGCTGTTGCTAGGGCCACTCCCAGCAATCTCCCTGGCATTTCTTTTTAGACTGTCACCTCATCTTCAGGCCCTCCTAAAGATCAAGTTGTGCCATGGAGTCGGCGTCGACTCCTGGCACCCACAGAGTCCTGTGGTTGTCTTTAGTAGAATACAGGAGGGGTTGACCATTGCCTCCTCCCATGCAGTATGAGATGATGCCTTTCATCACCTTCCTAGATCGCTGCTGCCCGATATAGGAAACAAACCAGCGGGGATTCGAACCAGCAACCTCATGCTCCCTAGGCAAGTTACTTCCCCACTGAAGCATTAGGTGGCTTTCCTAGTCCCTGACTTGGTGTGGGGATCACTTTTGCAAAGAGACAGCTTTAAAGCGATGGCTCTCAGATTTATCAGGGGGAGGAAAGCAATTGACCCCACTCAGCCCAGTACAGCATCTCCCCAGTGACCTTTGCTGGGGGTAGAGAGGGGTGTGTGTGTGTGTGTGTGTGTGTGTGTGTGTAAAACTAAACTAAACAGACAATAATTCTTTCCCCCCTTCATTTCTTATGCTATATAAACCACTTTGAGGACTTTTTTTAAATTGAAGAGCGGTGTATGAAAAAATAAAAATTGTCCTTATTTCACAGAGCTGCTCTGCAAACCAGAATCTGATATTATTCTGCATGAAAGGCATTTAAACATAAGAGTCACGTAAGCAACTTGGTGAACTTTCCTGGATACCAGCCAGAACTTTTGATTTCTTGTCCTTTGGTTTTTGAAAGCAATATTTTCCTTGTCCTGCAACAATGATTCCGCACCCCACCCCTGCCCACCTAAATACGTGGTTATTTAATTTTAGCATATTGGGTTTTTTTTTTCAATTTAGATGTGCACTGCTGAGATAATGTGTGGTTTAATTTGGGCAAACATTTAAAAAGAATCGACTAAACGTGATCCTATCACTCAGCAATAAAATTTCCAATTCAAATTCTTGGAGATATCATGAACCTGGCACAGAAGTCAACATGAAGAAATATAAAGAATTTTTAAAGGCTATTCTTGTTTCTTTTTTAAAAAGACGTGGCTGGTTGTGTTTGGCTATTAGTCTGCTTGTGTTGCTTCGGGGACATATTAAAACCGCAGTGGAAACGTGAACACAAAATTGAATCCGCCATCTCATAATCAGGGCTTGCATGCTCACAGCAAAATATTGGAAGCAACAGCATCTTTCTTCATTAGAAGAAAAGCGAGAAAAGGCTTTGCATACAGTTATTAACACCCCCACCAACATTTCGCACATGAAAATAAGGATCCATTGGGAAGACCCTTGTTCTCCCACTAGGTACTACTGCCAAATGGCCCCGCTGCTGAAGGCTCTACTCTAGGGGGTAGCCAATCGGAGGCTTGCCAACTGCTGGACTACAATTCCCATCATCCCATCTGCAATAGAGTATGGGGGATGATAGGAATCCTAGTCCAACAACAGCTGCAGGCTGGCCAGCCCCTGGCTCCGTTCCATTCGCTGCGTGCCGTATCCATCATCTGCAGAAGAACATAGGAAGCTGCCTTTTACTGAGTCAGGCCATTCCTCCATCTAGCTCAGGACGGCCTACACTGGCTGGCAGCAGCTCTCCAATGTTTTATTTGTTTGTTTATTTATTATTTTTTATTTATCACATTTTTATACCGCCCGAAACGCGAGTTCTCTGGATGGTTTACAAGACAATAAAAACCAAGAAAAAGATTAACACATTAAAATTTAAAATGTTGAAACTATTAAAACACAGTCAAAACAATGTCTAATATCACTTTTCCCCCCACAGGCAAGAGTCTTTCCCAGCCCTACCTAGAAATGTAGAGAGGAGATCTGGTCTTGTGGTAGCAAGCATGACCTGTCCCCATAGCTAAGCAGGGTCTGCCCTGGTTGCAAATGAATGGGAGACTTGATGTGTGAGCACTGGAAGATATTCCCCTCAGGGGATGGAGCCGCTCTGGGAAGAGCAGAAGGTTCCAAGTTCCCTCCCTGGCAGCATCTCCGAGACAGGGCTGAGAAAGACTCCTGCCTGCAACCTTGGAGAAGACGCTGCCAGTCTGTGAAGACAATACTGAGCTAGATAGACCAATGGTCTGACTCAGTATATGGCAGCTTCCTACCCACCAGGGATTAAACCTGGGACCATCTGCATGCATGGGAACATAGCAAGCTGCCTTATACCAAGCCTTGGTCCATCTAGCTCAGTACTGTCTCTGGACTGATCGGCAGCTCAGCATTGCCTACACGGACTACCTTCCTTCGAGGGTTCAGGCAGGAGTCTCTCCCACCAGTAACTGCCGGGGAACAAACCCAGGGCCAACTGCATGCTAAGCAGATGCTCTTCCACTAAAGCCCAAGGCGGCGCCTTATACCAGCAAACCACCACTGCCCTACAATGCACCACCCCCAATTCAAGATGTGCCCCTCCAGCATGTGAAACATCATACTGCACACAGTACATGGAGCCTCAGGGTTCACGCATGTGCAATTCGATCCATGCATACTAATAACAAGAATGCATCCATGTGTGCATGCACCCCTATCCAGAGACTCAATTTCAAGCATCCCTGCTGGGAAGAACCACTCTGGAGGGATGGCCATGGTAGCATGGTAAACTATTCTAACAAGGCATCCCAAAATGGCAAAAATAGCAGCACCACGGCAATTTACCAGGGAGAGGGACAGGAGGGAGACAGATTCTCCCCAGTAAATAAAGACCATTAGAATACGTGCATCAATACTTGCACACACTCATTTTAAAATTCTGGGAAGAGTCGGCTAGAACTTCACAGGCACGTGGGTGCTCCTTAATTCTTGTTAGGAAAACTAGAACAATGTATGTAAACTCAGGGCAAGAGCTATTGAACGCTGGCCCCATTTAGACTTCTGCTCTAAGCAGCAGTTGGACTCGAAGGCCTCAGTGTTCTCTCTAAATCTTTTTAAAAATCTTTGTGCAAAAAATGCGTGAGCACGTGAGGTTGTCATATTCTGGCTTTCCAAATCCAGGTGCCTAATTTGCATATTATGCAAATTGGCTTGGAAACGGCATATGCAAATTAGCAGCTGCAATTTCCAGTGGATTTGTATTTGCTCTGGATATCGACCCACAATAGTTGGGGAAGATATCTTGGACAGACCATTTTCCTTGGCATATTAACAGCAGCAATCGAACAAACAATTAACAATGCACAGCTTTATAATTAAGGCTGCAATTCTGTACACCCTTATCTGAGAGAAGATCTGATTGAAACCAATGGTGCTTACTTTTAAGTAGGCATGCATTGAATGTAAAGCCAAGAAAGTCCTTAAACACTATAATACACAGCCTGGTAGGCAGGTAGTGACATCAAAAGCAAGCTATCTTCTCAACTGCCCAATAGAGATCCCAGGCTGATAACAAACAAGGCAACATTCCTCAGGGGATTACTGTACTTGTGAAAGTGAAACCCTCCCAGCAAGCCTCCTGTGCTCTTCCTCTCTTAATCCAAGTCCAGCAGTTGAGCAGAATAGCGACTCCATAACTCCACTTCTACAAAATGAAAGCTGAAATCCGGGCGAATCTGGGTGGGCTAAATAATCTGGGTGAAACCCGGATGGAGCTGCATGGCAACTCTACACACACACCTTCCAGAGGCGGCACTAGAAGGCCTCCACTTCTAACCAGTGTTCTCTCTAAGGCGTGCACATGCACACAAGTTTTTTGATGTCCGCTGAGTTCATTTTAGATCCCGTTCAGGTTGAATCAGGAAGGCCCAACTCTGAATGCAGGTGTGCACACACTGCCTTGATACTGCCGCCCAGATCAAAACTCATTCTGCACAGCGATGAAAAACATTAGAGCTAACACTGCCTCCAGTTTAAAAGGCAACCCTTTAAATCCATGTTCTTCACTGTAAGGCGGGGGGGGGGCGGTTGCAGGAGGCGTTGGCAGCCCCCGACAACCGAAGCTTCAGCCAAAGCTGAGTTCTCTGCCCAGAGGATGACCATTTTCACCGTGCAGTGCTGCACTAGGCCCAGTGCCCAGGGGACGGGTCTCCTTTGAGGGGAATGGAGTGCTCTTCTGAAAGGTGTGAACTCAAGAACATTCTACCTAGAGTCTGTCTCCAGCTGTTGAACGAGGCAGGAAGAAAAGCCATCCTACCCAGCCGATGCTTAGTAGACAGTCCTGCTCCCCTTCTCCGACAACCTTGCTTTTCACGTATACGGCCAAAAATCAGGAGTGCACAGAGCTTCCAAAAGTGGGTAGGATGCTTGTTCTACCCAGTTAATGGCCGTGTGAATAAGCCTATTTCTTGGTTATGCAAAACCTCCAACCCCCTCTTAATTTTGCAAGTGGTTGTACCTTGTCCTATATTAATGTTATTATTTGCTGTGTGTTGAACAACAAAAGAATTTAAGTATATATTTGTCATTCCTCTGATAGGTATAGCCCTGAACAATGTTCCTTGTAAGGCGTGCACACGGGCGCACAATCACAATTTTTTTTAATGTCCGCTCAGTTCATTTTAGATCCCGCTCCGGTTGAATCAGGAAGGCCCCACTCTGAATGCATATGCACACACACTGCCTTGATACTGCTGCCCAGAACAAAACTCATTCTGCCCTCAGATGAATTAAAATTAGAGGGACCACTGCGCCTGAACTCTACCCAGCCACTGCCAACATTGTCTCCTCCCACTCAGGCAACTCAGCACCTTGTGAAAGTGTGTTTCCCCACACCCTACTCACCATTAACACATTACAAGGCATCAGCTCCTCTCACAACCCATGTACAAGCTGCTCTGTAAATGTTGATCAAAGGAAAGCCTCCCAGCTCTCAACAAAGCATCTTGTAAAACTGAAAAGGTAAGAAAGCCCACACATAGAAACACTTCCCTAAATCTGCAAAACCAGCAAGAGCGCTGTTTTAATCCTTTATTTCTACAGCACGCTCCTATGCACGACTGCTCAGTAATGGGGTTCCAAGAAGGGCAGGACGATGCAAGACACACACACCCCTTTCACCTCACAACCATTTGGGGAGGGTAAATGGCCCAAGAGAGCTTCAAAACTAAGCAGGGATTTGAACCCAGGTCGCTCCACGTTTAGCCTAACACCTTACACCACACGGACTTGGATTGTGCCCCCAAGGCATTTTAAGGAGATCAACCCATTGCACACAAGAGCTGAAGGCCTCCAACAAAGGACGTTTACTTTGGTTCAAATCCCCACCGATCCAAACAGGTTCAAGAAGTGGCCTGGGGTTGGAATACGGTGTCTAATCTGGGCCTCACATTTTAAGGATGGTGATAAACTGAAACGGGTTACATAGGAACATAGGAAGCTGCCATATACTGATTCAGACCATTGGTCTATCTAGCTCAGTACTGTCTTCACAGAGTGGCAGTGGCTTCTTCAAGGTTGCAGGCAGGAATCTCTCTCAGCCCTATCTTGGAGATGCTGCCAGGGAGGGAACTGGGGACCTAGATGCTCTTCCCAGAGCGGCTCCATCCCCTCAGGGGAAGATCTTACATTGCTTACACATGTAGTCTCCCATTCATATGCAACCAGGGTGGACCCTGCTTAGCTAAGGGGACAAGTTGTGCTTGCTACCACAAGACCAGCTAGAGCGAAGGGTCTGGAAACCTAGGAGGAACTCTTAAAGGATAAACTGAGCCAACATTTCTTCACCCCTGGCCAGCTCTGCACATCAGTCATCATTTCTGCACAGAGCCCGAGTCATGGCACAGTGGTAGAGCATCTGCTTTGCATGTAGGAGAGGAGAGCTGGTCTTGTGGTAGCAAGCATGACTTGTCCCCATAGCTAAGCAAGGTCTGCCCTGGTTGCATATGAATGGGAGACTTGAAGTGTGAGCACTGTAAGATATTCCCCTCAGGGGATGAAGCCGCTCTGGGAAGAGCAGAAGTTGCCAAGTTCCCTCCCTGGCTTCTCCAAGATAGGGCTGAGAGAGATTCCTACCTGCAACCTTGGAGAAGTCACTGCCAGTCTGTGAAGACAATACTGAGCTAGATAGACCAATGGTCTGACTCAGTATATGGCAGTTTCCTATGTTCCTATGTAGGAAATCCCAGGTTCACTCCCTGGCAGCATCTCCAGGTAAGGGCTGAGAAACGGCTCCTGCCTGAAACCTTGGTTTAAGAGCTGCTGCCAGTCAGTGTGGACAATATTAAGCTAAGGTCTGGCTCAGTATAAGGCGGCTTCTATGAGATCTGTACCTTGTTAAACAAGCGCCCACCAGAAAACTTAATCATCTGAAAAATTCTGCTCAAACTGTGAGTTTAGCATACAGCATACACATGGGAAACTTGTTATGAAAGCAAGAGCATTTCTGCACAAAACATTTCAAGCAGCTTCCTAGCTTTAATCCAAGTGCAGAATGAGAGGCAACTCTTCTTAGAGCAATGCTGAAGTTCACTCAGCGGCAATGCAAACATCACTTTCTGCCATACGGGTTTCTAACAAGGCCCCTGGTGTGGCATCACTGGGTGCTACCCTCTCCCCCCACAGAAATCTAGGAAGCTGCCTCCTACCCAGTCACGCCGTCGCTCCATCTGTCGCAGTATCGCCTGCACTGACTGGCAGCGGCTCTCCAAGGTTAGGGGCAAGAATCTTTCCCAGCCCCACCTGGAGATGCTGCCAGGCAGTGAACCTGGGACCTTCTGCGTGCCAAGCAGAGGCTCTTCCACCGAACGACAGCCCCATGCCCGAAGGGGAAGATCTTACAACAGGCAGTGCTCACATGTAGTCAACCCATCCAAATGCAAACCAAGGCAGACCCTGCTTAGGAGAGCCCATGCTCCAAGACCAGCTCTGGTCTAAAGCACAAGGGAAAAATAATAATAAGTCAAAGGGAGGTTCAAGATTCTGACCAGCAGCCAGCCCAGCCAGGACACTGGAGACCAGCAAGCTGCCCAAAGATGCCATATTCCAGCACTAAACCTGGAACAAAGTACACCCAAGACTAAAGTGTAATTCCTCGTGGAAAATTCAGGGACTTCTGGCACCGGCTATCACCAGCCGTAGGTCCCGACCAGCGTTCCCTGCCACAGGGAGTCTCAGATGCTGTCGACTCCAACTCCCACCATCCCCAGCCCAAGGCCTTTGCAGCATGGGGCGATGGGAGCTGCAGTCAAACACACCCGCGAGTCCCTGTTGCAGGGAGCACTGGCCCTCCTGACCGAAGGTTGCACCCCCAGGCGGCGTAGCAGCCGAGCCATCCCCGTCCCTCGCAGGCAGGAGGCAACGCAGCCGTGCCAGGCCCACCCCCTGCCCTTGCAAGGCTTCTGTGGGCGGGCGGGGCCGCTCTGCCAGCTGACGCAGGGCCAGGTGTTCACCTTCCAGGCAAGGACAAACGCCTCAAGCGCCCGAGGCCGCACAAAGAAGCCCTCCCCGCTTCTCGCCACACAAAAAGGGATTATCTGAGCCACCCACAACGGACCTGCGCGCACGCGTCAGAGGCACCCCTCCTGTTACTCCGCCGATAAGGGATCAGGCCAGGAGCCAAAGGGCATCCAGCGGAGCCCGCGGAACAGAGCCGTGTGTACCGACGTGGGCCGAGAACTGAATCTGCATCTCGACACAGCAAGGTTCCCCTCGTGCGATTCTGCGGGAATCGACATGGCCAGCCTGGCACGGAGACACTCCAGGCTGTACCATTGCAAAATGCACGCTCAGAATCCCTGTTTGCCGGGGTGGGGGGGGGACGTAGCTCTGTGGCAGAGCATGGGGCTTGAATGCCCAGCCACCTCCTGCTAAAATGATCCAAGGCAGCAGGGAGGTGAGAGACCTTGAAGGGTCATCGTCTGATAGCCAGAGCCAATCATACTGGCCTAGACAGAAGCATCTGACTCAATATAAAGCCAGTTCCTAGGTTTATAAAAGAAAACAGGGGGGGACAATCTGAAGAAGAGCCCCTGGTGGATCAGGCCCAAGGACGCCCATCTAGTCCAGCATCCTGTTCCCCACAGTGGCCCACCAGACGCCTCTGGGAAGCCCACAGGCAAGAGGTGAAGGCACACCTTCTCTCCTGCTGTTGCTACCCTGCAACTGGGATTTGGAGGCATCTTGCCTCCGAGGCTGGAGGTGGCCTATAACCAAGCTAGTAGCCATTGACAGCCCTCTCCTCCGTGAATTTGTCTAAGCCCTCTTTAAGCCACCCAGGGTGGTGACCATCACCACACCCCGCAGGAAGAAGTGCTTCCTTTTGTGCATCCTCAATTGCCGGCCAGAATCTGGGGACTGACATTTGGGAAAGCACTTTAAAAGACGCTTCTAGCTTGTACAGCAAGCAGAACTCGGCTGAATTGCAACCGCTTCCTCAAAGCACTTTTATATGGGATCGCTGTCTCTCTCTGTCTCTCTCTCACACACACACACCCCATCTCAGAAATAGCTGGGATGAGCTTAAAGCATCGTGCACATCTGGCCCACGGGGTGAGCCACTCAGGCTACAGCTTGGACCGCTTCTCTAATCCAAGGGTTGCCCAGACTTAGGCCCCCAGACAAATGAGACATCAGGGGAAGAGTCCTGTGTGGGGCTGGACGTCCTGCTTGCCAGAGGGCTGGGGGCATTCGCCCATGGATGTCTGGTTCGCACACAGCTCTAGGGACAAGCTGAAAAGCGAGGAGGCAGCAGGTGGTCCCGGGTGGCATACACAACCGAATAAACCATGCTTTACTCAGTTGTCTGAACCCAGCCCGAGTCTTTCAGCCTAGATTTTTAAGAAATCAAGTCCCATTTTTAGCTGCTTCTTTTTTCCAGCACTCTTGGGAGTTGCCTTTTCCTGCACGGAGAAATGGCAGGGAACGTTCTTTCTGATCTGCAGCTGTTCCGTTCCTTGTCTGAACAGGCTTCAGTTCTAAACCTCAACAGGCCTTTTGCTTTATTGCTCAACAAGAAGAAGATTTTCCAAAATAAAAAAATCCACCTGAGGCGGGGGACAGAGGCAAAACGAGGCATGTGTCAAGCAAAGCAGTTCGAGGAGGCCCAAGACCCTTTGGTTCCAAGTACGTGAAGACCTAGACTTGATTCTGCTCATCTTTTGAAAGCTCAGAGCAACATGCAGAAATATTGTGTATATATACACACAACAATCATAGCAACCCTGTGTTGTATTGCTCCCAGGACAGTGGAGTCTCTGCTGCTGTTGGATGGGCTGGGGTGGCAGCATGGAATGCTCATTAACATTCCACTTGCTCAGTGAGCAGAGCTGTTGGAATGCTCACAGCTCAGCATCTCTGAGGGAAGGGACAGAGTTGACAGTTTGGCTGGGATTAAAATCTCACACGGGCCCTAAATTCCTGATTTTGAAGAGGGAAGGCACGGTGAAAGAGGATCCAGGAGGGAGGGAAGCAAATGGGGAGGGAGCTCAGAGGCACAGCAGCTAGAAGGCAAGAGGCAAAGGTGACGAAGAAACAAAAGGAGAGTGTAACTGAAGGAGGAAAAACGAGAAAGAGGAGATAGAGTGCTGGGTGCTGTTTCACTTCTCCTCTCCGAGGTCTAGGTAAAAAACTCTACACTACTGGTCTACTCTTTCTGGGATCTCTACCTCATCCCCCTGCCCCATGCAGGGGTGGAGATATGTGCAACTCCTCACTTGCGGGGGAAAAGAGAAAAACTTTGGAAGGATATATGTTGAGCACTGAAGATATGCATTGTTATTAGGTTTGGTTGAGGGCCATGTTCCCTGTAACAAATAGTCAATAACGTCTGGGAATCCAATTCCCATCATCCCCAGCCAAAGGCCATTGTAACTGCAGATGATGGGAGTCGTAGTCAACAACATCCAGGAATTCCTGGTGCAGGGGACACTGATGGGGGGCGCGCAGTAAAATAGGAGGGGGCAACTCCTCAAATGCTTAGAAGGGGATCTGCACATAGGAACATAGGAAGCTGCCATATACTGAGCCAGACCATTCGTCCATCGAGCTCAGTATTGTCTTCACAGACTGGCAGCGGCTTCTCCAAGGTTGCAGGCAGGAGTCTCTCTCAGCCCTGTCTTGGAGATGCTGCCAGGGGGAACCTTCTGCTCTTCCCAGAGCGGCTCCATCCCCTAAGGGGGAGATCTTCCAGTGCTCACACTTCTACTCTCCCCTTCATATGCAACCAGGGTGGACCCTGCTTAGCTAATGGGACAAGTCAGGCTTGCTACCACAAGACCGGCTCTCCTCTCCAGCTTTGCCCAAATGGCCCTTTGGAAAAAATCTGCAAGCAAGGCCATTATTTCCCTGACGTATGGAAGGAATCCACCACACAGCAGAGCAAAGGTGCTTCTTCAAAGTCGATCTGAAGCAACAGCCCTTTAACACGCACTTCATTTCGGCTCTGACCTGCAGTTCTAACCCGACAGCATTGCCAGCCTAATGATTAATCCGGTGCCATTTGCCCATTTCTAACAGGTTTACCATACTCAAATCCAAAAAAACTATAAGCAAACACCGTCAAGCGGCAGAAAAACCTGTCTGGCTAGAGAAATACCGGCCAGCCCTTCCCAGGCATGAGATGCCCAACCAGATCTTCCAATTCCCCACCCATTAGAGAGAGAGCTTATGCCGGCCAGCCCACCAGCTCAGAAAAGGCACATGGAGAGAGACCGGGCATCTGCTGTGCAATTATGGGCTCAGGGCTGTGCTTTCCACGTCAGCCGTTGGCCCGGCGACAGAAAGCAGCCCCAGTTTCTCTGCTGCATTGCACTCGCCGGCTTTCTGCTGCGTCACGGCTTCGGCGGAGGCCTCTGCCCAAATATGCCAGGACTGCTTTGCGCAATCAAGCGGAGGACTTGGCAGTGGGGAGAGGAGAGCTGCAGAGAGACAGCACGCCTCCCGTTGGCTTCCTGCTCTGCCCAGGCTCATCGGAAATGCAGGGAGGAAAAGGGCCCCGGATGCGTCTCCAGCAGCTTCCGGGCGCCCTTCAAGGTGCTTTCCCCCCCACACTCGAACGCCCGAGGAGGTGGCCAGGATCCTGGACGTGTCGATTCTACATGTCGCTGCCTTATGCGGAGTCAGTCCAGGACTCCAGGACTGGTCTGGTTTGCACAATCTGAATGAGGGCAGGAGAAGCCTCCGGTCCCCGTTCGGGGAGCCGGACACACTTCTGTTTTCTACTCGTGTGCAAGTGAAAAACAAGGTCGGAGGTGCCATCACTGAGCATGTGCCAAGGAGCAGCAGAGCCAGAGGGCTCCCTTGTGGCAGCAGGCATTTGTTAAGCAAGGTCCACCCTGGTTTGCATTTGAATGGAGGACTACATGTGTGAGCACTGTACGTTGTCCCAATTCACACCCACAGCACCAGGGCCCTGCGTACAGAGAAAGAAACGGCTGGCCACTTTCCAACAGCCCCGAGGATCCCAGACCGAGGCAATAAATCTCACTCGTAGTCTGCCCACCCCCAGGAACTAGTATTCAGAGATAAGCTGCCCCTGAAGCTGGAGGCTCAATTTAGCTTGTCGAGCTCTAACAGCCATCCGTGGGCCTATCCACCATAAATGTGTCTATTCCCCTTTTAAAGCCACTGCCAATCTTGGGGCAATGAATTCCATAACTTAATTCTGCACTGTTTGAATAAGTGCTTTGATTCATTGGTTTCAGAGATTCATTGCCCCATCCATCCATTTAGCTCTCCAGACCAAGGAAATTCAGCCAGCGGAAGGAATAAATTATGCTTCAATTAAGAGAGCCAGAGAAAGGCTTGCTGAAACCAATAGCATCTAGGCAGCCTCAGAAGAGTGGTCGGAAGAGGGCCAGCTGGATCTCTTGAGGCGGGGAGTTCCACAGGGCAAAGGCCACCGCAGGAAGGAGGGGAAAAAACCCTCTCTTCCTGGTAACATGTGAACTGAGAAAACATTTCATTGCTCATTGCATCATGGCAGCCTTTCCAACATTTCACAGCTGGTATGAGGGACATATTTGCAACATTCCTGGCCTCGGACCAAAGTTCACTGACCAAGCCCTCCCCACGCCACTCCTGTGCATGGCTGAAGCCTCTAATCCGCCTCTCCGACGCTGCATGTGTTTCCTCTGCCCTAACCTGTCCTCCAGAGATGGAAAATACCAAGAGGCTGCTTGTTCTTTAAGTTCAAGATTGGCTGGCGGGGGGGTGGGTGGGGACCCATAACTGTCCGACAACAACAGGTCATTGTCCATACCACTGGACCGAAGAGGCAGGGCTGGGAGAGACGCCTGCCTGAAACCTCAAAGCGCCGCTGCCAGTCAGTGTAGACAAGACTGAGCAACATGGCCAAGCAGAATGCCTCTCGGCCGGTCTCTGCACCCAGCAGAGACCAGATGCAAATCAAGTGCTTATTGAGGAGCAAAAGGACCCTCCTCGCCCTTTCCTGGGCTAGCCCCGATCCCAAGCCATGTCTGAGCTAGTCTCCCCTTCCTCGCAAGCAGGACGGAGGCCCCAAGACATTAAAGGCCAATACGTTGCTCCAGAATATTTTGCCGCCGCTTTCCTTAGACGAGGTCCATTCTCGATTGCTCTCTCGGGAACGGAGGAAGCTGCCATATACTGAGTCAGACCCTTGGTCCATCTAGCTCAGCACTGACTGGCAGCAGCCCTCCAAGTTTGCGGGCAGGAGTGTCTCTTGGCCCTACCAAGAGATGCTGCCAGGGAGGGAACTTGGAACCTTCTGCATGCAAGCAGATGCTCTACCACTGAGATACAGCTCCATCCCCTAAGGGGGATTTTTCTTTACGGTCCACATGTAGCCCCCCTACAAATGCAAACCATAGCAGACCCTGCTCAGCAAAGGGGACAATTCAGGATCACTACAGCAAGACCAGATCTCCTCCCCGGACAAGCTTAACTGATGATGAGCCCCTGGTGGCGCAGTGGTAAAACTGCCGCCCTGTAACCAGAAGGTTACAAGTTCGATCCTGACCAGGGGCTCAAGGTTGACTCAGCCTTCCATCCTTCCGAGGTCGGTAAAATGAGTACCCAGAATGTTGGGGGGCAATATGCTAAATCATTGTAAACCGCTTAGAGAGCTTCCAGCTATAGAGCAGTATATAAATGTAAGTGCTATTGCTATTGCTATTAACTGCTCAAGGAGGCTGGCTAGGAGCTGCAGAGGCCAGGCAGACTTGCATTGTTTACATAGGAAGCTGCCTAATACTGAGTCAGACCCTTGGTCCATCTAGCTCAGTGTTGTCTACACTGACTGGCAGCATCCCTCCAAGGTTTCAGGCAGAAGACTCTCCCAGCCCTACCTGGAGACGCTGCCAGGGAGTGAACCCGGGACCTTCAGATGCTCTACCACCAAGCTGCGGCCCCATCCCCTAAGGGCAATCTCTTACAGTGCTCACATGTAGTGCCCCATCCAAATGCTAACCAGAGCAGACTCTGCTTAGCAAAGGGGACCAGTCGTGCTCAGTTCATTCATGCAAGACAGCTCTCCTCCCCTAAGCCTCCTGGCCCAAACCAGCCTATCCAAAAGGGAACAGCTGAGAGGGCAAGAACAAAGTCAAACCACCAGATGCCAGAGATAGTTTTTACCAACGTCGAAAGGCATTTCGTCGTTCAACATGCACAAACTTCCAGGAAGCCAGATATGGAAGAGGACACCGTGCATGGAGGGGGAGAAATAACTCAGAGAACACACTTAAGGACAGACAAGGAAGCTTGTCATTTATTATCCATAGCCCGCCCTGGCTTCCTCAACAGAGATTGTGAGCCAGAAGTGACACCGGCATAATGCATAAATTCTAGCTAGCACCTTGGGTGTCCAGCATGGAAGGAAACAGCTCCCCGTCAGCCACAAGCCAAATTTGTAACTGTCCATCCTCTGTTTTTTTGAAGCCATCAAACTGCAGCTCCAGCTGACGTCCGCTTGGATGTTTAAGTTTCATCTCAGTTGAAAGTGCTGCTGTTGACCACCTTTATCTCTCAAACAGTCTGAGAACCAGCTAGCTAAAGGAATGCCTTCACCCACATGAATCTGCCCATGCCTTGAGTTCAGATACCCTGCTGTGCAGCTCATCCATAGCCGATGTTTGATTGGCAGATACTAGGGACAGGGCCTTTTCCGTGGTAGCACCATGAATGTGAAATTTCACCCTGATCCCCTCGGTGCCCATTTTCAGATAGCGGAGGGTAGATCGAGATCTTTCGAATCTAAGCAAATCGACAGACCGACCCCCATAAAACTGGGATTTGCTGATGGGATTAAGACTGCCCAAAGAATTGACACACACAACCGCACAATTTCCCATGTGTCAGGAGCCTGCACCAACTGTGCCACCTTAGCATAACAAGCATCCAAACTGCCCTCCTTTCCACAACATATCAGCACCATGAAACAACAATACCTGGCATTTATGTAGCTCTTCAGACTACTCGAAGTGGAACACAGGAAGCTGCCTTATACTGAGACAGACCCTTGGTCCATGTAATTCAGTCTTGTCTACACTGACTGGCAGCAGCTCTCCAAGATTTCAGGCAGCCGTACCTGGAGATGCTCCAGGGATTCTCCCAGCCGTACCTGGAGATGCTGCCAGGGATTGAAACCGGGACGTTCTGCATGCAAGCAGATGCTCTACCACTGATCTACGGCGCCATCTCCACTTCTGGGGAGGTGACATGCAAGTTACATGTCACGGTATTTCTGTTATCTTCAGCAAGCCTGACAACAGCCTTGTAAAGCAGGTCAATATCAGGCCTTTGGCTAATGACTAGCACCTCTCTGCTTCCCAGATGGCTGTAGCTGCTGTTGATTTTTCGTGGGTTTTTAAATGAAGTTGTATTATTGTTTTACCTGCTCTATTTAATTTGTTGTTCACTGCCCAGAGGTCTTAGAATGAACTGTGGTATACAAATGTGTATCAATAACTTAATATTCCAGTACTGCAGATGAGCTCAAGAGGGAACGACTTGTCTGAAGCTGGTGAATTAATGGCAGGGCGAAGATCTGAACGGCAGAAATCCCGATGGGTAACTCAACTTCTCAGCCACACCTATTGCTAAGGGCAGCACAGTTTAAAAAAATCCCCACCTGTTAAATCAGGAGCAGGGGAGAGTAGAGGAAATGAAACGAAGCCACGCCACCACCGAAGCGACTCCACCACCGGAGTGAAGAGTATATTTACAAAGGAAGAATCGGAAACCCCGAGACAAACCCTCCCAGGTTGATTACCCTGAAAGGTCAAGAGAGAGGTCAGCTTTACCAACAACTGGAAAACTTTCCCCTTCGGCGTGACAGTTACAAGGGTCATCTTCCAGAAATCAACTTCCTGCTGCCACAACGGTTTCTGGGAGGTGGTACACCCTGTTCGTCTGATTCAAAGACCACGGCACCGTGGCAGAAGTATTTCCGAGGTGTGGCATTATTGTAGTTTTCGCGGCTGAGCGGCAAGGGTCATATATGGTGACCTGTTGCGGACACCATGGAAAGCCAACCAGCCCCTGGCCAGAAGCTGTTTTGCAACATTACGACTCAGCTCCAGAAGTGTGCCAAATCGATACCCCTATACATTGTTAATGCTCTCTCGCTGCTCTTGCCAATTCTCTTCGCCATATATTGAGACTTGCTAATTCACCCAGAAGGCAACGAAAAGAAGCAATGGAACACTGCAGCTTAGGGCCGAGGTTCCCCACTTTAGGTTCCCAGACATTGTTGGACTACAACTCCCATCATCCCTAGCCACAATGGCCGAGTCTGGGTTCCCAGCAACATTTGGGAATGCAAGGTTGGGACCAGTGTTCCCTGTAAGGGGGATTCCCAGATGTGGCTGACATAATGCCCAGCCAAAGGTCATTGCAGGTGGGGATGATGGGAGTTGTAGTCATCATTTGAGAATCCCCCTTACGGAGAACACTGGTGGGGACCGACTGAGAAAAGAGAAATCGGAGACACAAATCTAGCAGAACACGAGACCTATCTACACATGATGTCCAGTGCACCCACATTTTACGTACAGTGCACATATGCACACATCTGTATGCATGCACAGTTATTCACATGTTATGTTCAACACATGCACAGCAGTGCACAACCTATCTAATCTACTGCATTTGCCTGAATCCAAGACTAGGGTTTTTCCAGGTTTGTTTGTTTTTTAAATTAAAGTTTGGGAAGTTATCTTAAACTTCCAGTCCTGTTCCTTTTGGGTAAATGCAGGTATAACCAGTACTTAACTTCATGTCAAAACTCAGCCTTCCAGTTGACCTAGAACTCCCAGGAAAGCCACAGTTTGACACCCCAGGTCTAGATACTAAATACATGGCCCCTTTAACCTACAGGTGCATAGGCTCTGACTGACTGCAGTTATTAGGGACAGTCCCTCTTTTCTGGAATCTGTTCCCGGTAAGCTGCTACCCCTATTCCGCTTCCTGAAGTTGCCTGCTTCATTTTTTTCCCCCTTCACATGAACTGCCCAAGCTACCATGAATCAGGGTCCAGCTCCTGGGCTTACGGTCACCAGACACCCACCAGACACAGTCATGTCCAGTTTGGCAGTAAATATCAAGCCAGACCAAGAAGAGCACTTTCAAGGCTAACCGATTTATTGTGGCTTTTGTGGACTGCAGCCAACTTCGCGACGCATTTGAGCTTCGTCACGGACAGCCACGACTTGCCCTGCACTCCGGGGCCGTTTCGCTCCAGCTTATGGAGCTGCCGTGCTTCAGGATTCAGCCCCTCTCCCCAGCATCTCTAGAAATTAAATCTCCAAGTGGGTGGATGCATGCTATCGCTAGTGCATCTCCATGTTAATGCATGCACATAATACTTAGGTATTATGCAGTGCACAACATATAAAGTAACATAAAGTGTGCCGTCGAGTCGGTGTCGACTCCTGGCGGCCACAGAGCCCTGTGGTTGTCTTGGGTAGAATACAGGAGGGGTTTCCCATTGCCTCCTCCCACGCAGTATGAGATGATGCCTTTCAGCACCTTCCTATATCGCTGCTGCCCGATAGAGGTGTTCCCCATACTCAACAGCAGGGATTCGAACCAGCAACCTCTGGCTTGCTAGTCAAGTCATTTCCCCGCTGCGCCATTTGGTGTCTTGCATAACATACAGCGGGGTGGAATCCAGGCTTCAGCCATGCATAATTGGTGGGGGGGGGGCCTCAGGGAGAAACCCTTGCTATGAGAATAGATTGTTCACAAGTGGATTCCTCTTTGCGTCTGTGAAACACAGGAGGATCCAAGCTGGGTTCATCCGCTCTGGTCATCCAGAATAACGGCCTCTGCGTGCAACTTGATGATCTGCTCTCCATTTATGGCATGCCTGCAGCCAAGCTGTATTTTATTTATTTATTTGGTTTCTATTCCGCCCACTACCGAAGTCTCTAGGCGGTTTACAGAATAAAACAAAGAATTTAACCGTCAAAGCATATAAGAACCAGATTAAAATAGCCATTAAAAAACACCAGCGAACTAAAAAGCTTGGCTGAAGAGATGTGTCTTCAGTTGTTTCCTGAAAGCCAACAGGGATGGATCTGCTCTACTCTCAGCAGGGAGTGCATCCCACAGTCCTGGGACAACCATGGAGAAGGTTCTTGCCTTTGAGTCACCACCAGACAGCTTGGTGGTGCCCCCGGAGGAACCTCCCCTGAATGCATGCCACACTTTCCAGAATTGTACACCACATTAAGAGGCATGTCCCCGTTATCCTTGTTGAAATGTCAGTGGGGTATGCAGAATATCCCAATCTGAACTTGTTCTGCTCTGGAAATCCTACATAGACCCAATCAGAAGCAGGAACTGGGAGTCAATCAGGGCCTGAGAAATCCCCGAACTGTCAGAACCATTCTTCGGCTTTCCAGGCAGATTCCTTGGAATAGGGCTTCCCAGCACCTCTGAGCATGTGCAGAGTGTTTTCCCTCAGCCCTAAATGAGCATAGGTATCCGTCAAATCTATGGGATTGGGTAATGCCGTTGCTAGAATACAGGGTGGGGTTTTCCCCTCCTGTTGTATAAAATGTGAAGCCACCTAATGGAGCAGTGGGAAATGACTTGGTTAGCAAGCCAGAGGCTGCCGGTTCGAATCCCCGCTGGTATGTTTCCCAGACTATGGGGAAAACCTATATTGGGCAGCAGTGACATAGGAAGATGCTGAAAGGCATAGTCTCATACTGTGTGGGAGGAGGCAATGGTCAACCCCTCCTGTATTCTATCAAAGAGAACCACAGGGCTCTGTGGTCGCCATGAGTAGACACCAAAAGGTGCACTTTACCTTTTATAAAATGTGGCATAATATATGCATGTAGGTACAGTATCTTGGGCGGGTTTCTTGTTGTTTGTTTTTGGTAGCCTGGCGCTTGTCAGAGATGAAGAGAATGTTATTCAAGAGTGGTGAGTAATTGACTCACGCAATGACTCTGTAACTCCACCTATGTTTTCCCCTAAACATGTGCCTTTTTTCCATAATGCTTCAGGAAACAGACTGTGTTACATAAGAGAGGCCAAGCAAAGAAGAGAAACCGGTGCACAGCATCTTTTGATTTCTGCCTCCTCTATACATACACATACACACATACACAACCCTTTTCTTGTCCTCGGAATTATAAATTGCTTCGATAACAAGGTTGTTTGTTGTTTGTTTTAAAATAAATCTGATTTCATCTTCTGACTGCTGGACGGAGGAAAGAGAAAGGATTCTCATTCCAAACACCTTTTTGTAAACACACTTGCTCAAATTAATCAAAGAAAGCAGACCTGTGGGCTCTTGTCAGTTCTGGTTTCTTTCCCCCTTTGTTCTAATATCTCCTATTTCTTCCCTGGAGTATCTTCTTCTATTTATAGTAACGTGTGTTTCCCCCCCCCCTTCTTCTCCGTAGCTCCGTCATATGCTTGTTTGGGTTTTTTCCACATCGGTAGGGATGGCTGGGTATCACAGCCTGCAAATCTCTGTTAGGATTGACTCAGGCCTTACTTTGGGGCACTGCTTTGAACATTTGGGTATTGTTGGTATCTGTCTTTTTAGATCGTGAGCCCTTTGGGGACAGGACGCCATCTTATTTATCTATTTAACCACTTTGGAAACTCTTGTTGAAAAGCGGGGAAATGACTTGACTAGCAAGCCAGAGGTTGCCGGGTTCAAATCCCCGCGGGTATGTTCCCCAGACCATGGGAAACACCTATATTGGGCAGCAGCGATATAGGAAGATACTGAAAGGCATCATAGGAACATAGGAAGCTGCCTTATACTGAGTCAGACCCTTGGTCTATCTAGCTCAGTATTATCTTCACAGACTGGCAGCAGCTTCTCCAAGGTTGCAGGCAGGAATCTCTCTCTCAGCCCTGTCTTGGAGATGCTGCCAGGGAGGGAACTTGGAACCTTCTGCTCTTCCCAGAGCGGCTCCATCCCCTGAAGGGAATATCTTCCAGGGCTCACACACATCAAGTCTCCCACTCATATGCAACCAGGGTGGACCCTGCTTAGCTAAGGGGACAAGTCATGCTTGCTACCACAAGACCAGTCTGCAGCTCTGGAACTTGTCACGCCTTGGCTGATTAAGGGTCACCTTCTCTTGCCTAGCAAGCCAGAGGTTGCTGGTTCAAATCCCCGCTGCGTGTTTCCCAGACTATGGGAACATAGGAACAGACTATGGGAAACACCTCTATCGGGCAGCAGCACTATAGAAAGGTGCTGAAAGGCATCATCTCATACTGCGTGGGAGGAGGCAATGGTAAACCCCTCCTGTATTCTACCAAAGACAACCACAGGGCTCTGAGGTTGCCACGAGTCGACACCAACTCGACGGCACAACTTTACCTTTACTATTAATAAAAATAACAGTTGATGCAATTCTACATTGCAGAGTACACATTTAAATAAGTATTTTATACAGTCAAATGGAATGCATAAAATCCATCAACACACTTCTTGACATAGTATAAAATCTGACCTGCTGGAGAGCAGGAGGAAACTGGAACCAGGGTTGCACTGTGAATGTTCCGAAGAACCCATGGGTTGAAATTACAAAGAAGCCAATTTAGGCTAGACACAAGAAGGAAGTGCTTCACTGTGAGAGCTGTTTGATAGTGGAACAATCTGCCTCACGTTGTGGTCGAACCCCCCTTCTTTAAAAGTTTTGAAACAGAGGCTCAACGGCTGTCTGTAAGGGACACTATTGTAAACTAGGGATGTGAGCGAATTTCACTCGTATTGATTCAAATCAAATTATTCTAGTTCAAAACCATTGAATAGACTGGAGATTTGCTCGAATCGATCCAAATTAACCCAAAGCCGAAAAAAATTCGGCCGAATTTGACAGAATTCAATTCAACTTTGGGAGAATTCAAATCAATTTGAGTGGATCTCCACTCTATCCAATGGAATGGATTTGAATCTAAATTGATTCAAGCCAAACATGCGCACACCCCTGGTGCAAACTCCTGCAATGAGAAGAGGATTGGACGAGAAGACCTCCAGGGTCCCTTCCCTGGAAATTCTATGAATTTGGCAAGAAAAGAATTTTGAAACACCCTTGAAGGCTAATAAAGAACAAATGAGGTCAACACGAGAATGAAACGTTGCTGGGAATGGGGGGAAATCACGGAGTCCCAAGCCAGACTTGCCGTTTATGGGGAGGCCAGTGGAAACCTCATCCATCTTTAGCTATTGTTTACAAAAGAAGTTCACTTTAACGCTCCAAATCTTACAAGGCCAGGATGTGCGTGAGAAATCAGACAGCCCATTTCAACGGGCCACATGAACACACAAGTGACAGTTTAAATCAACTCTGGCAGAGAAAGGCATTGCTATGGATAAAAGTCTTAGCAAAATCCTTTCTGCCGGAGCATAAGCACGAACGTCCTTGCTAATTTACTGTCTGTTTGCAAAGCCAAAACTAATTTCGGATCATCTGTTAGGGTGCTTACTATGGCTGTGGATAAATGAACAAGGCGCAGAACAATAAACTGTGGTTGAGGATGATGGAGTTTAACACCACCACGAGGGCCAAGTTTGCCCACCCCTGCTTAGGGGATGGGGCCATAAGCTCAGTGGTGAAGCATCTGTTTCGCATGCAAAAGAGATACCAGTTCAATCCCTGGTAGGACTGGGAAAGACTCCTGCCTGAAACCTTGGGGAGCTGCTGCCAGTCAGTGTAGACAACACTGGGCTAGATGGACCAATGTCTGACTCTGGTATAAAGCAGCTGCCTATGTTCCTAAGCTAGCAGAAAACAATCAGCAACCTGTAAGGGGCGGGGCTGTAGCTCTGTGAAAGGGCATCTGCTTTGCATGCAGAAGCTCTCCCTGGCAGCATCCCCAGGTAGGGCTGGGGGGAGGGGAGATTCCTGCCTGCAACCTTGCAGAAGCCGCTGCCTGTCAGTGCAGAGTCAATCCTGAGCTAGATGGACCTGTTAGACTGAATGTGTGCATGTGAGAGAGAGAGGTGCATGAATGCCTGTGAGCTGTGAGAGCAGACAAGCTTGACTTGTACAGAGCCAAATCACTGGTGTTATCTAGCTCAGTAGCAGCTCTTCAAAGTCTCAGAGAGAGGGAAGATTTTCCTATTGCCTGCTCGCCACCTAGCTGGAAATGTCAAGGCTTAAACCTTGGACTTTCTACACGCAAAACAGGTGCTCAACCAAAGCCCCATCTTCCTAAAAGGCCATGTTCCATATCCTCATTTAATCCCTGAAAACACACCTTATGTGCACTGGTCCCCACTGTCGCCTTTATTCTTCCATCGTCCCCTGTGATTCTTTTTTCCATAATGCATTGTTCTTTTGTATGTTCCTTGAGGGCAGAGATCAATTATTTATACAACCCGAAAACCATGCTGACCCAGCCCAGCCCCTCCGGGATGCCAGCATAAATGCATCTTAAATTCTAATCCAAGGCCAAAAACCACACTCCCCGTTTTACTCTATAAACCCACCAGGAGAACATAACCTGCTCTCTACAAAACAGACGCCTGGAGTAGCTTGAATATCTATATCAATGAAAGGCTCCCGTGAATGAAGCTCTGTTTACACATAACCTAGAGAGGGACTTTAAACTTTAAATGGGTTCCAGGAGTGAGTTCCCATAACACTCCACTGCTGGAGCTGTCACTGGGAATTATTTACTTCCGTGCGTTTCATGTTTTTCTCAGTGGTAGTTTGGCATTTGTCATCTGATCAAAATGGGTTTGCCCTCCCGCCCGTCCCTCCTGGCTGTCCAAACCATTGTGTGTCTTGCATTCATAGGGTCAGCAAACTCCCCGCCCTCTTATTTTGTTAATCAAGATTTAAAAAGGTGAATTGTGCCATTGAGTCGCTGTCGACTCCTGGCGACCACAGAGCCCTGCAGTTGTCTTTGGCAGAATACAGGAGGGGTTTACCATTGCCATCTTCCGCGCAGTGTTAGATGATGCCTTTCAGCACCTTCCTATATTGCTGCTGCCCGATAGAGGTGTTTCCCATTGTCTGGGGAAACACACCAGTGGGGATTCGAACCAGCAAACTCTGGCTTGCTAGGCAAGAGAAGGTGGCCCTTAATCAGCCAAGGTGTGAAGATCTTCCTCTGAGGGGATGGAGCTGCTCTGGGAAGAGCAGAAGGTTCCAAGTTCCCTCCCTGGCAGCATCTCCAAGATAGGGCTAAGAGAGACTCCTGCCTGCAACCTTGGAGAAGCCACTGCCAGTCTGTGAAGACAATACTGAGCTAGGTAGACCAATGGTCGGACTCAGTATATGGCGGATTCCTATGTAATTGCCCCCATCCAATCCCAGCACAGCGTCCCTCCCAGTGGCTGTTTCTGGTGTCTCCCTTGTGTTTATGTTTAGGCTGTCTGCTCCTTTGGGAGAGGGGACTATTTTCTGATTCTGTTTGCTCTGTAGACCACTCTGGGGGCTGCTGCTGTGCTTGAAAAGCAATATGTAAATACTGTGAGGTTATTACCAACAAGGTCAACAGCTGCAGCAATGCAGGAGGGGGATGTGTCCAAACCCTCAAGCCACAGGGGAAGAGCACCTGAACTGCATGTGTAAGGCCTTGGGTTCAATCCCTGTTAGCACCTCCAGGTTGGTCTGGGAAAATCCCGTTTGAAACCTAGCAGGGCCACTGCCAGTCAGTGCAGAGTGTTCTGACTCAATCTAAGACAGATTCCATAGTCCAGTGAAAGACCATCTGCTTGGCATGCGGAAGGTCCCAGGTTCAAGCCCTGGCAGCAGCTCCAAGCTGGGCTGAGGGAATCTCCTGCCTGCAGCCTTGAAGAAGCCGCTGCCAGTCAGTGTAGGCAGTACTGAGCTAGATGGGCCAGTGGTCTGACTCAGTATATGGCAGCTTCATTCATCAGTTCCAAAGCTGATGCAACTTTAAAAATGACAAAGTTTCAAAATATTGTGATTAACTCTAGACCTTCAGTGTTCGAGAACTGAAACTGTATCACGGGGTTAAACGTTTTGTTTTGGTTTTCAACGTTTTGTTTTTTTCCACCTGTTTGTATTACACTTTGTTGACTGATAGATCAGGCTTGGCATGACCTGAATGTGTGTACTCAGAATCTCAGTTAACGTTTGAAGCCAGAGCAGAATGTCTGGCGGAAACGGTGCTCGATTCACAATACAACTGTGCATTCCAATCTAGACAAGTGTGTGTATCATCAACCCATGTAATCAGAAATTTTGGTAACATCACTAGTCTTTTCAAAGGAGAGCTGGTCTTCTGGTAGCAAGCATGAATGGTCTCCTTTGCTAAGCAGGGTCCACCCTGGTTTGCATTTGAATGGGAGACTAGAAGTGTGAGCACTGAAAGATCTTCCCCTCAGGGGATGGAGCCGCTCTGGGAAGAGCAGAAGGTTTCAAGTCCCCTCCCTGGCAGCATCTCCAAGAAAGGGCTGAGAGAGACTCCTGCCTACAACCTTGGAGAAGCCGCTGCCAGTCTGTGAAGACAACACTAAGCTAGACAGACCAATGGTCTGACTCAGTATATGGCAGCTTCCTATGTCCCTAAAGGTCTCCTTTACTAAATCCATTGCTATACTAACAGCAATGTTCTTGCTATTGTGCAAAACCTAAGAACAAATCGAAGAGACGCCAGGATACTGAACGACGACGGAATAAGTTTTTGCAGACAGACAGGAGCGAAGCAAGAACAGATGAAGAGGCATGCTAAACTAAGGACTGTGGAGCAAACCAGGAAGATCAACTATGACAAAATGCACAGCGCACTTACTTAGCGGAGATCACAAAAATAAAAAACGAGTGCATTAAAAATGCATGTGGCATTAATCAGCTATGCAGCATGACATGCCAGCGCTTCCATAAATAATACAAAGCCAAAACACATCGTCTCTGTGGCGTTATCAATTAATATTAGGCAGGCAGCCGACAGAGCACCGAAACCCGGAAAGATCTGTCTGAATGTGATGCAACCGAGTATCAAAACACTTCCCTGGTTGGGGAGCTGGGCATGCATCCATTTGGGGGCCGTGTGCAAGGGAGGCAGCAAATTGGAAGGGCACTCATCTGGGAGAGAGGAGCTGGGTTGGACGGTGCTGTCCTACCCCGCTCTCGCACTCAGCACTTTACCAAGGCAGGCGGCATTCACTCCCTCCCCGCTTGAATTTGCTGCTTGCACACGGTCATGAAACGGAAGTGTGCAGAGTGCCCCAACAAGGGGAGGAAATGTGTCCTTTCCTAATTATAATCACCTAAACGGCCTTACTAGTACTTTTTCAGCCAACGTATAATCAGCCTATGGAATTCTCTGCCACAAGATGTGGTGACAGCCAACACCCTGGATGGCTTTAAGAGGGGTTTGGATAACTTCATGGAAGAGAGGTCTGTCAATGGCTGCTAGTCGGAGGGCTATAGGCCACCTCCAGCCTCAAAGGCAGGATGCCTCTGTGTACCAGTTGCAGGGGAGTAACAGCAGGAGAGAGGGCATGCCCTCAACTCCTGCCTGTGGGCTTCCCAGCAGCATCTGGTGGGCCACTGTGAGAAACAAGATACTGGACTAGATAAGCTTTGGGCCTGATTCAGCAGGGCTGTTCTTATGCAGTGGCCTATAGCAACATCCACACACCCCACCCGCCAAGAGTTGGAAAACGGGCATTAGCATTCTTGCACGGCCAGCTTTCTGTGCATTATCACCCTTTCTATATCGCCCCCCCCCCCGCCCCCCCAAAGTGTTTGGTTCAATGGCAGTCATTTTTGCACAGAGCAAAAAATGCCTGCAGCCATGTCATTGTCAGGGCAACAATGAACAAACTGTTATCTCTCCATGAGATAACCTCTAGAGCACATTCCTGCCAGCTGTCCTTTCCATTCCTCTGACATCAATAAAAGTTTTACAGTAGTTTTTTTCTGTTTTTAAAAGCTTCTAAAACACCATCGCGAACTTGGCCAATGCGGGCCTGATGGTCAAGGCAATAAGAGCAGAGAACACACTAAAGGCTGCGGATCTTGCAATGCAATCACCTCTTGCTCAGCACTAGGCGTGCGAGCCTTGTCAACAACCACAGAGATGAACCACGCTCCCAGCCGGATCACGCACTAACAGAGTTCCTTTTCGCTTCAGCCTTTGGGCCCAACTCAGTCTCCTCGGCCCCCTGGGACCTGGGCAAGGCTCGGCAGAGACGCGAAGGGACTTTGCAGCCCACAGCGAGCCCTCCTGGCCTCTGTGCTCCATTAGCAGAAGCGAAAGAACCTCACTGCCCTGGAAACGAAGATGTTGAGGAAGGATATTTTGCAATTCCTATCCTGACGCACAACAGCAGCCCACAGACATTAGGAAGTTCCCTTCCTCCCACAGTCGCTTGTGCTCTTCCGTTGTGTCCCCACACCGGACAACATCTTTGTCAGGGACAGCAGCAGCTAGAGACAGGACGTTTGGTAACATGGTGCATTACACCTAATACAACCTCCTCTCCTCACGGAGAGGAGAGCTGGTCTTGTGGCAGCAAGCATGACTTGCCCCCTTAGCTAAGCAGGGTCTGCCCTGGTTGGATACGAAAGGGAGACCAGAAGTGAGAGCACTGGAAGAGATTCCCCTTAAGGGATGGAACATCTAGGTCTCAAGTTCCCTCCCTGGCAGCATCTCCCAGATAGAGCTGAGAGAGACTCCTGCTTGCAACCTTGGAGAAGCCGCGGCCAGTCTGGGTAGACAAGACTGAGCTAGATGGACCAAGGGTCTGACTCAGCATATGGCAGCTTCCTACGTCCCTAACTGCCTCATGTGCAAGTCGGTAGTCGCTGGTTTCGTTCCTACTGGAGCGGCCCAGCGGCTGAAAAAGAAATTTCCCTCAATTCAGATACTATCTCCCCCAGGAACATGCTGAGTGGCCCAAATATCGCCTGATCCACAAACTCACTGGGTGGCATTAAGATAAGCAGGATAGGCCAACAGTTTTGTGTGTTTTTTAAAAAAAAATTCACATGGCTGCCCAATTCATAAACAAAGCAAGGGGGAGGCGTGTCTAATTTTTTTTATCTGAAAAGGTACGTGGAGATGAGGTCTTAAGGACAGCCTTGCTGGAGAGAAGCCACCATGGCCATTAGCCAGGGATTATGGGAGTTATTGGCCGACATCTGCAGGAGGGACGAAGCTGAGCAGCCCTGGACACTGACTGCCAGCAGCTATCCAGATTCAGGCAAGAGTCGGGGTTAGAGAGAGACTCCTGCCTGCAACCTCGGAGAAGTCGCTGCCAGTCTGTGTAGGCAATGCTGAGCCAGATGGACAAATGTCCTGACTCAGCAAAAGGCAGCTTCCTGTGTCCCCAAGACTTCCTCATCTTGCCCCAAGTGTCCGGAACCATCAACCCCACATGCCAACAGCTGGTTGTGAGAATCTGCTATTCCAAGCAGAGATTCAAGGATGCTTCTCCGACCCCTTCCCCACCCCGACCAGCCTCCCCAAATAATTATTCTTGGGCAAAACAAAACAAAACCAGCCCAGACTTCTATCCTTCTTTACGGGGTCTGTTATCATCATTTTCCCTTTGCTGGGATTTGTTTGAGCCTCCTCCGGGACAGCAGAATTGCTCGGCTAATCCCTTCCTTACAACACAGACACTCTCCATCTCAGCTGCTCACGCAAGACCTCTCTCAGGCCGGGTAATGCCTTCCTGACCATAGATGGAACCCAGAGAAGGGCCCACAGAAAAGTATGACATGGAGACGGTTTCCAACCAACTCTCCGTTCTGTCCGCCCTCTGCTGTCTCCTCAAATGCCATGGCTCTCACCCATCAACCACACGCGCTCTCAGAGTCCTTACACTGTTGAAAACCCTTTTCACTTTGCTGCTCCCGCTATCGAAGCTGGCTGTACCAGGAGTCTGTAAAATCCTGGAGGTGACAGAGCGGACTGAGCCTTTCCCGATGGGGAAAGCCACCTCTGCATGCTTGTCTACCTCTTTAAGAACAGGAAAACCTTGCAAGGAAAGAAAGAAAGAAAAACTAGCCCATCAAGGAGAACACTGAAAGCACAGCCATGGTATCCTAGCTTTCTGCTTGCAGGGGAACTAAAATTCGATCTGTACCCACCAAATAAAGATTCTCGTGCATATATGCGATACTCCTGTTTCTCTCCGTACGGGGGCTGACAGACCAATCCACACCGCCACTGCTACTGTCTAGAAACCGCCTGGGAACAAAAGGTTCTCAAAGCCGTTAATGTAGAAAAAAGAACATCGTTCCCTGTACGGGATGGGGCCACAGCGAAGAGCATCTGCTTGGCATGCAGAAGGCCCCAGGTTCACTCCCTGGCAGCATCTCCCTCTCAGCTACTGAGTCAGGCCTTTGGTCCCTCCAGTTCAGTATTGCCTACACTGACAGGCAGCAGCTTCTCCAAGGCTCCAGGCAGGCGTCTTCCCCAGCCCAGCCCCGGAGACACTGACAGGGACTGAACCCGGGAGGGACCTCTTGGTGCAAAGCAGGTGTTCTTACATTGAGCTGCAGCCCTTTCTCCTTGGGCTGTTTTTGTTTGGGGGTTCAGGATTGCTCCTCAAGTGCTTCGGGGGGGGAGGCGAGGTATAAATACCTTAACTAAGTGGAGTGTTTTCTTAAACACTTCAGTTTGTGCACCACTTGTGAATTCAGCCCTAATGGCAGAGTCCCACTTCACGAGACAATGGCCTGCAAAGAAGAATAAAAAAATCGAAAAAGCCCTCCCCTCTAGAACGTGCCAAGGACACTTGTCGGTTATAAAGAGCAACTCTGAAAAGAGGCCTCTGTTCGCGAGCAGCACAGCCCCTGGACAGAAACAAAGCAGAGAGACAACATCGATGACATAAGCTGAACTGGCCACATTCCACCCCGGCGATCGCTCACAAGCCAAACAGGACTTGCGGCATCCATTCGGGCAGGTGACTGGGCTTGAAAAATCCAGCCCAGTTTGCCCAGAGGGCAACAGAGAAGCGAGAGAGAGAAAGTGGGACACAGTTCCAAGCTTTGGATGTTGTTTTCAAGGAGTCCGCAGAGCCAGGATGCTGATCAAGAGGACAGCGTGGTGTTACACTGACGAGTGCTGGGGGGCTCCGAGTTCCAATCTCCACTTAGCCCTGAAATTCACTGGGTAACCACCGGACAGTCACTGGGTGACATCCTAACACTGTTTATTAACTTCTAACAACGGAAAGCATGCAGTGAGAGCATCCACACTAGTCCCCGTGCTTAGGAACATGGAAGCTGCCTTATGCCGAGTCAGACCATTGGTCCATCCGGCTCAGGATTGTCTACACAGACTGGCAGCAGCTCCTCCAAGGTTTCAGGCAGGACTTTCTCCCAGCCCTACCTGGAGATGCTGCCAGGGAGTGAACCTGGGACCTTCTGCATGCCAAGCAGCTGCTCTGCCACTGAGCTATGAACCCATATGAAGCTGCCTTGTACCGAGCCAGACCCTTGGTCCATCTAGCCCAGTACTGTCTACTCTGACTGGCAGCCAGAATTTCAGGCAGGGGGTGTTTTCCAGAGACGCCAGGGATTGAATCCAAGGTTTCTGCATGCAAGGGAAGTGCCCAACCACTGAATTAGGAACATAGGAAGCTGCCATATACCAAAAAAATCCCCGGTCCATCTAGCTCAGGATTGTCTACACAGACTGGCAGCAGCTTCTCCAAGCTTCCAGGCAGGAGTCTCTCTCAGCCTGATCTTGGAGATGCTGCCAGGGAGGGAACTTGGAACCTTCTGCTCTTCCCAGAGCAGCTCCATCCCCTCAAGGGAATATCTTACAGGGCTCACGCTTCTAATCTCCATTCAGATGCAACCAGGGTGGACCCTGCTTAGCTAAGGGGGCAAGTCATGCTTGCTACCACAAGACCAGCTCTCCTCCCTCACAGCCCCTCCTCAGAGAGGAGCGTGTGAACCTGCCTTCTGCCTCGTTCATCTAGCTCAGTGTGGTCTAAAACCAGGCATGCACATCTCCAGCCCTCCTGCAGATGTTGGGCTACAACTCCCATAATCCCCGATTACTGGCCACTGTGGCTGGCCCAACCCAAGCTGGAGGGCTGAAACTGATCAGTCCCAATCTGCACGGACCTGCAGCCGCCTGCCTGGATTCCAGGCAGGAAATTCCCCCGGGGATGCCAGGCATTTCGCCCGGGATCTTCCTCATGCAAAGCAAGCACTTCCATTACCTATCAACGGCCCCACCTCTATGCACACAGTGCTCCAGACAAAATTATTATCTCTACTACTACTACTACTACAATGGAAAAAGCCACCTAATGGCACAGCAGTCAAGTAACCTGCCAAGAGATCAGGAGGCTGTTGGTTCGAATCCCTGCTGGGGTGTTCCCCAGACCATGGGAAACTCCTCTATCGGGCAGCAGCGATATAGAAAGGATACGAATACCAATACGACAAATGTTTATATACCGCTTTTCAACAAAAAGCGGGTTACATCGCTATAAATAAATAAATATGGCTCCCTGTCCCTAAAGGGCTCACAATCTAAAAAGAGAAACATGAGACAGACACCAAGCAACGGCCAATGGAGGGATGCTGTGCTGGGGAGAGATAAGGCCAGATACTCTCCCCCCACTAAATAAAGAGAATCGCCACTTTAAAAAGGCGCCTCTTTGCTCAGTTAGCAGGGGATGCTGAAAGGCATCATCTCACACTGTGTGGGAGGAGGCAATGGTCAACCCCTCCTGTATTCTACCAAAGACAACCACAGGGCTCTGAGGTCACCACGAGTCGACACCAACTCGACACCACCAACCGACCACACGGGAACATCCCTAAAGCATCACTTCCTCTACAGAAACAAGAGCAAGTATTTTCAAGACCCAAGGTGGTAACTGCAAAGCCCCCTTCATCTCCACGGCCCCGTCCGGCAACCTCTGCTCTCCCTGCCCTCTTTAGGAGCTGCCCCTAAATTCTGAGGAATTAGCCGCCCAGACCATTTCGGCAAGCTCCTCGCACAGCGCTTGCATCATCCGCAGGGGGGAGTGCATTAATCGTGACAATCAGCATTCCTAAACTTCAAAGAGCTCCACAAGCTCCAGCGAAGGGCACCTCCTGAATCCGAGGGAGGCCAGGAGGAGAGATGGAAGGAGAAGGGATCAGCAGGCGTGCCAAGCGAAACAGGAAAAGGGCGAAGCCAGTTGTTCAAGGGCAGCAAGGCCGTGGGAGGCGGAGGCATCCTTAGGGTGGAGAGAGATTATCTGCCGAGACGTAACACCTTGCAGGAAGAGCCTGCAACCCCCAAGGCTGCTTAAGTTGTTGGGGAGCTATTAACTTTGTCTGTATCTCTGGCCTCCATAGCCGTCAAAAAAGCTTGGGGTTAGTAACAACCAGTTAAAAAGAAGCCCAATCCATTTCTCTGGGGTTTGTTCTTCAAGTTAGGCTTCAGACTGCATTAGCTGCGGGTTTGTTCCCAAGCACCATTTGTGGTGCTTTATAGGGCTATGAAGCCCTAAACCGGTTGGGATCCAGATGTTTGAAGAACTCTAGCCTCCCATATGAGACCGCCTTGCCAGTATATCCCACTGCCAGAGGTCCAAGTGGCTAGGCCATATAGACAAGGGCCTTCTCTGTGCCCAGACTGTGGAACTCCCCACCACATGAAGCTCAAACTGCCCCCACCCCCGACCTTGCTAGCTTTTAATTGGCGGACCAAAACCTAATTAATCCACCTTGCTTTTCAGTAGGGAAGCGCTCTGTAGTATGTCAGCGCTCTGTAGTATGTGGCCTTAAAAGAACACGATGATTCATTTTCAGATTAAGAAGCTATTTTATCTATTAGTTTAATTGTAAGCTCATCCTAAACTTCATTGCGAACTGGCTTGTGCGGAGGGGGAGGGTCCCTTAACTGGGCCTGGAAGGAAAAAAATGTTGTTAAATAAATCAATAAATATAGATGAAGTGCCAGATCTGACGTGTTTACATGGTCGGGCATTGAGTCCTTGCTCTTATCCTGCGACAACAAACCTCTGCTAAAACGGCCAAGACAACCACACCTTCCTGGGCACACCCTTGAGTCACGCACAGGTCACTGAGGGCCCACAGATGGAGACGACACACCCCACACAGCTCTGCATAATCAGAAATCCCTGCCCTGCTTCTGTTGACACAAACACCGAGACCTGAACTGTCACGTGGTACAGCTCTCCTGGGACTGTACCACACAGGACTGTGAGTGCAGGGGGAGTTTGAATGCTCCCCCGCTATTACAAAGCTCCCTGCACCCAGAACAGCAACAGCTCAGAGAGGAAAGAAAGGGTAACTAGAACCCTCCTCCATGATGGCTAAAGTGGTGACTCTCTTACATTTAGCCGGGGGAGAGCAACTGGCCCTATCTATCCCCAGCACAGCATCCCTCCAGTGGCTGTGCAACATTTACCCTGTATGTCTTTTTTTTAAGATTGTGAGCCCTTTGGGGACAGGGAACCCTCTTATTTATTCTTTTATTTTTCCTATGTCAACCGCTTTGGAGATTTGGTTGAAAAGTGGTATATAAGGAGTAGTAGTTAAGTCACATTCCCCAAAGGGTTCTACTCTATCAGGGGTGGGCAAACCTGGCCCCCCAGCTGTTGACAGCTGATAGCTTTTCACACTGGGCTTCTGAAGCCCTTTAACTCCCATCTCCTCTGGAATGGAGAGGGTGGATTCACATATCGGCTGGATTTACCCCCAAAGTCCCTGCAGGTTTTCGGGGAGCAGTTCACACACAATCCAAGTTTTTCACTGCACGTTGGAGTGTAGCCCAATCTATATCCGGGGTTATTAAAAATATCCTCTATTTGCGGCAGTTTTTTGGAACAACTTCAAGTTCGCAGTAAAGCCTCCCTGTAAACTCGTGGTAAAACCGGCTGCGAATAAATGTCGCCGTAAAGCCAAGATGGCCTACCCTTCTATTATAGGATAGTCCTGTGTTTACCTTGGGGTTGAAAAGGTTAAGGGGACAACTCTTGATCAACCAACTGTCTTTTCTTCTTTCAGGAGTAAAGTAAAGTTGTACTGTTGAGTCAGTGTCAACTCCTGGCGCCCACAGAGCCCTGTGGTTGTCTTTGGTAGAATACAGGAGGGGTTTGCCATTGCCATCTCCCGCGCAGTATGAGATGATGCCTTTCAGCATCTTCCTGTATCGCTGCTGCCCGATAGAGGTGCTTCCCATAGTCTGGTGGGGATCCGAACCGGCGGGATTCCGAACCGGCAACCTCTGGCTTGCTAGTCAAGTCATTTCCCGCTGCGCCATTAGGCAGAACTCATGCTATTTTTCTCTGGCTGAATGGGCAAAGTAACCTTGTAAAGTGCCAGCCCTCTTAGCCACCAGTGAAAAGAAAGACTTCCCTACTCCACCCAGCACAGCGTCTCTTCCGCTGCTTCTTAAAATTCTGAGCCCCTTTGGGACTGGGAACCATTCTCAGCTCCACCACCACCACCTCCACCCTCCCCAGGTGACAAACAGTTTTGCAATCACCCCCTGCCAACTGGGCAAAGAGGCACCTCTTGGTGGCTCCCATCCGGGGTGAAGCAATGTTGGCTCAGATTATCAGGCAGACAAAATATTTTACTTGTCAAGCTACGTTGCTACGTTGTGCCCATCAGGACTTTTCCCCCCACTCATCAGGCATCGTTTTTCACTCGTCACAGACTAGCAGACGAGTGGGTTTCTGTAGCCCTGGCTCCCATATTAAGCAGACATCTGGGAAGCAACTGAGTGGCTGTGTGCTGTAGGCAGGCTTCAGTCAGTGGTTTGGTACACAGGAAGCTAGTTCAGCACTGTCCACACGGACTTGGCAGGAGCTCTCCAAGGTTTCGGGCAGGGGTCTTTCCCAGCCCTACCAGGATCGAACCAGCGACCTTCACCATGCAAGGCACGTGCTCCAACCCTTGACTTGTAGCCTGACTTTGCCACGGCCAAACCATGTTCTGCCACGGCTCTCAGGACTGTGCTTTGGGTGTGTGTCTTCTTCTCTCCTTGTGCACGCTAACACCCTCACACACTTCCTTGTTCACAGGAGACCCAAACCAGACAAGCGACAGTTGCAGAAAACCAGTTTGCTCCGACATCCCGATCAGGCCAACGATGTTTATCACGACACGGCAGCTGGCCTCCAAACCAGAATGGGAAACCAGGCTTTGAACAGAGATTCCAGTTCTGGCTTTGAGGCAAACGACAATGAACCCGAACCAGCTCTCTCGTGCAGCCCAGAGCTATTCCTGACTGGTCTGCTGGAAAGAGAATCATGTGCATGTTTGTTTGGACGTTGGGTTTTCTCTAACCTGGAAGCTAAGTAATGGGGCTTACTCCAGGTGAAGTGTTGCACAGGATAGCAACCCTAAATGTGGGTGGGGTCAGTAGCTCAGTGGAAGAGCATCTGCTTCGCATGCAGAAGGTCCCAGGTTATTATTGTTGTTATCGTTATTATTAATTCAATTTCTATACCGCCCTTCCAAAAATGGCTCAGGGTGGTTTACACCAAGAAATAATAAAATAAATAAGATGGCTCCCTGTCCCCAAAGGGCTCACAATCTAGAAAGAAACACAAGACAGACACCAGCAACAGTCACTGGCGGTACTGTGCTGGAGGTGGAGAGGGCCAGTTACTCTCCCCCTGCTTAATAAAGAGAATCACCACGTTAAACTTGTCCTCTTTGCCAAGTTAGCAGGGCAAGTCCCTGGCAGCATCTCCAGGCAGGGATGGGCAAGACCCCCTGCCTGGAATCTGGGAACGCGGCTAGTCATTCCTGAGCTAGATGGACAAAGAACTGGCTTCACCTGTCCTTTCGGGAGGCTCCGTGGTACAGAACCTACTTGTCGGACAAATCCAGCGTTCAGTCCCTGGCAGCATCTCCAGAAGCCTTTCCAGGCAGGGCCGTTACCTCGAATCTCTGCCGGAAGGGAGCCTCTGTGTGTTCACACATCGGCCAGATTGTCACCGAAGCCCGTGTGAGAGATGGAAGCACTTCACACACAATCCCCTGCTTGAAACCCCGGAGAGCTGTTTCCAGGCCATGTCAAAAACACTGAGCTACATCCACCAAGGGTCTCACTCGGTATTTTATTTATTTGCTTGTTTGTCTATCAAATTAGTGTGCAACCCCAAACCTCCGTCTCTGGGCGGCTCTAAAACAGCTCCCTACATAATCCGAGATTAACTAGTCTAATCCAACAAGGTATTATGTTTTGCAGGCCAATTTTTCGTCGCGCCGACCAGTTTCTGCGATTCTCTGCTTTCCTGTTCTTTATAGCTTGGTCTGGCCTGGAGCAGGGCCGATTTTTCTGTCCCAGGGTGCACACCGGCAGGGAGAGGGGGCTCGTCTCAGTGATCCCTCCCTCCCTCCAACAGAAGGGCTGGAAGCTTCCTTGTTCTCTCCCCTCCTAAGGACACCCACCACAATCTGGCTCCAGCCCTATATATAACCTGTTGTTTCCTAGGTTTCTGATCAAATGTGAAATGTTCCTGCCTCCATATGGCCTCTTGCAAGCAACCAATTCACCGCAAGAGCCTCGTGACAGGTGGGGGTTGGCTCTCTCCACAAGTGCACATGACTTTTAAGGGGGGGGGTCAGGACTTTTCCTATCTACCACCCTGGACTGCTTTAAAGGTAAGGTAAATTGTGCTGTCTAGTCGGTGACGACTCCTGGTGCCCACCGAGCCCTGTGGTTGTCTTTGGTAGAATACAGGAGGAGTTTGCCATTGCCTCCTCCCGCACAGTAGGAGATGATGCCTTTCAGCATCTTCCTCTATTGCTGCTGCCCGATAGAGGTGTTTCCCAGAGTCTGGGAAACATATGAGCGGGGATTCGAACCGGCAACCTCTGGCTTGCTAGTCAAACCATTTCCCTGCAGCTTTGCAGATCTGAAAAAAACTCAATGAAGATTCACCCAGCTCCTCTTCACACTGCAGACACTCATTTCCTTTGTAGTCATCTTGCAACTGAGCTGCAATGCAGAATGATGCAAGCCAGCCAGACTGTGAAAGAGAATGCTCGCCCCAAAGTTCCACAAGGCATCACCACATTTTCCATGTTCGTTTTTAGCAGCTGGTTCTACAGCAGGGCCGGGCGGACTCAGCCCTCCAGCGGTTGCCACTACAACTCCCATTATCCCCAGCTACAGTTTATTGTGGTGGGGGACTATGGGAGTTGTAGTCCAACCACAGGTGGAGGGCAGAGTGAAAGAGCATCTGCTTTGGATGCAGAAAGTCCCAGGTTCAGTCCTTGGCAGCATCTCCAAGTAAGGCCGGAAAAGGCCCGTCTGACACCTGGGAGGACCGCTGCCAGTCAGTGTAGAGACAATACTGAGCTGGATGGACCAAGGGTTGGGCTCAGTATAAGGCCGTACCCTATGGTCATATCGCACGTCACTCTCTATAAGCCTAAATCGATCCGACAAGACATGCAAAGCATTTGTCCTGCCACCAGTCTTGGGTAACTTGTGGCTTTTGGACTGCAATTCCCGTCATCCCCAGCTGAAACAGCCAGAAACTGGGGGTTATGGGGGTTGAAGTCCAGCCACGCATTACCTTAGCCGGTCTGCCACTAAGCTACAGACCTAAACTACCAACGGCAGGCACCATAGGAACCTATGAAGCTGCCTACTGAATCAGCTCATTCAGACTAACACTAGAAGAACCAAGAGAGGAGCTCAGCGGTAGAACATAGGAAGCTGCCATATACCAAGGCAGACCATCAGTCTATTTAGCTCAGTATTGTCTTCACAGACTGGCAGCGGCTTCTCCAAGGTTGCAGAGGCAGGAGTCTCTCTCAGCCCTATCCTGGAGATGCTGCCAGGGAGGGAACTGGGAACCTTCTGCTCTTCCCAGAGCGGCTCCATCCCTTAAGGGGGAATCTCTTCCAGTGTTCGCACTTCTAGTCTCCCCTTCAAATGCAACCAAGGTGGACCTGCTTAGCTAAGGTGACAACTCATGCTTGCTACCACAAGACCAGCTCTCCTCTCCAATCTGCTAGGCATGCAGGTCGTCCCCGGTTCAATCCCGGGCAGAGTCTCCAAGTAAGGCCGGTAAAGGCCCATCTGAAACCCAGAAGGGCACTGCCAGAACATACTGAGCTAGATGGACTGAGGGTCTTGCTCAGTATAAAGCAACTTCCTATGTTCATAGGTACTGAGTGCAGATGTCTGGAATGGACCCTGCAGCACGGCTGAAGCTAAGCAGATATGAGCACGGACAGGCATCTACAAATCCACTTGCCAGCTCCGAGTGCCCACAGCCCTCTGGTGCGCAGGACATCCAGCACCACACAGGTCTCTTCCCAGAGGTCTCGCTTAGTAGCAAAGGGCTGTCCCGTTTCATATCACCTCCATAAAGTAAAGGTAAAGCGTGCCATCGAGTCGGCGTTGACTCGTGGCGACCCCAGAGCCCTGTGGTTGTCTTTGGTAGAATACAGGAGGGGTTTCCCATTGCCTCGTCCTGCACACTTTGAAATTATGCCTTTATTTTATTTATTTATTTTATTTTTACATTTTTATACCGCCTTTCGTTAAAAGAAAACCCCTTTCAGCATCTTCCTCTATCGCTGCTGCCCGATAGAGGTGTTTGCCATAGTCTGGGAAACATACCAGCGGGGATTCGAACCAGCAACCTCTGGCTTGCTAGTCAAGTTGACAGAAGACCTGCTTCTCTCCTAAGACCGCTGCCTGTGTGCCAGAAAAGGACCTGAGGGAAAAGCAGGGATTCGTGGCAACCACAGATAATGGCTGGCTAGTGAGCTAAGTCTAAATTTGTGGACCACCACCAAGATGTCCATATAAGTCGAATAAATGCATTTTAAAAGGGGGGAGGTGTTTTGATAAAAATCGATTCTTAAAAATGATTTTAAAAAAGAATTGCAGGATCAGAATTCTTTAAAATTAAGATTGGGTTTTCAAATTTTGTCTGATTTTAATTTTAAACAATAGAAGAGTTCCTAGGTCAAAGATACCATCATGAATATTAATCATAACTTCTCATATTCTATGAACATTTTAAGAGCAGTATCTTTTATTATTTTATTTCTTTCATACATTTCTATCCCACCTCATACAAAAAGGTCCCTGGGTGGTGCAGTATATAGGGGAGATATCCTACTCCGCAGGTGGTGTACATTCAGAACACACAACCACACACACAACCACACAGTCAAGCTCTTGCTCCTCTGCCCACACCCTGCAAAAGTACTTTTACTAGAAAATGATCATTTTCCTAACTAGTGATTTAAATCATGAAGATAAAGTCTGTGGAAATTATTTAAATCACAATTGCAACCAATTTGATTTAAATCTAATCAATCCTGTTTTTTAAAAAAAGAATATAGGACTTTTTGTGTTTGGATAAAGAAAATTGTGCTTTCCATCCCTGTCTCAAGGTGGGATTTTGCAATCTGCTTACTCAAGAATAATTCTGCTTAGTTTAATATGCCTTCCAGCCTACAGAAGCCCAGCCTTAGCCTGTCTGGAAACAGCAGCAGAGCCCTCTATCTAAGAATCAGGATTAAACTAAGTACGGACATCTGAAAGTCATGTCAACAGCAGCAACACAACAGAAGCCAAGCCAAAACTTCATCTCCCAGGAGCTTAGCGGAATAGCCGGGTATTTTCAACCTGCCTCCAAAGGCATTAAGAGAAAATGCCGTTCTGGCTTCACATGAGAAACAATTCTCATTATACGGGAGCATCCACAGGCTCTGCTCCAGCTAGCCACAAAATCAGTCCTGAACTGGAAACAGTAAGTTGAAAACAACCGAAGCACAGGACAGGAATTTTACTCTAGGATGCAGGGGGAGGGGCGGGGAGGGGGCGGTCTCATCTCCAGCTAAGGCTGGGAGCCTTGGAGAAGCTGCTGCCAGTCTGTGCTGAGCCACATGGACCAAGGGTCTGACTCAGCAGAAGGCAGCTTCCTATGTTCCTATGAAATTAACTGGACCACAGGCTGCAATCTATTTCCGGTGCAGTCAATTTCACCCGTAAGAGAACGTTTCTAGAAGCTGCATCAGCAGATATGTGGACACAAGCAGATCCCCAAGTCTTCACCCACAGTCTTCATGCGACAGTGACTGGGAGACGATGTGAGGTGGGCAAGAAAGCTAACAGGGTACCTCCTAACTGGGCAAACAGGCACCTTTTTGAAGCGGTGATTCTCTTTATTTAGCAGGGGGAGAGCAACTGGCCCTATCCAACCCCAACACAGGATCCCTCCAGTGGCTGTTGCTGGTGTCTGTCTTATGGTTTTGTTTTTTCAGATTGTGAGCTCCTTGGGGACAGGGATCCATCTTATTTATTTATGTATTCATGCCCTGTGTAAACCACTTTGGGAACTTTTGCTCAAAAGCAGTATACAAATATTTGTTGTAGTGGCTGCAGTACCAACAACATACAAAAGGAAACTCTCTCACTGTCGTGGTTAAGATGGATCTGAAAGGACTTTCACAAGTCCTAGTACGTCTTCAAACTCAACTGACACATAGGCCCCCAACTGCAAGACGGCGATAACTTCCCAAATCAGCCAGTAACAGATTATGGTTTACCATAAGCAGAATGCACAAGGCACTCCCTTCTCCATTTTGCACACAAGAGGAGAGGATTTAAAGCTCCCTTTCACAAACCTTATTCGGACATTATGTTGTACCTGTATTCCGTCATGTGCCAATGTCTATACATCCTTTCGTTTTAGAAGTGAGCATATGTGAGGGCCTCCGGGAGTGCAGGGTACAGTTAGGAAGCATACTGCTGTAACCGTGTCAGGCACAACCAGTGAAAAACAGTATGTGTGTACAGACCTTGTACTTGCCTAAACTGTACACAGATTGTATGTCCGTTGAACATAACACATGGAGAGCACTAGAGACCTTAACAAATGGAAGTTTCTCATTTTGTCCCAGCATGAAAAGTTGTGGTTTGCTCAAACCTAAAGTTCATTAAACCAGAACATCAGAGCAGGATCTTAGTTTGAGGTCCTGATCTGATAGCTAATGGTTTGACCAAGACCAATATTTAGATTAAAACAAGTAACTGCAGTTTTAATTCCCAGCTTACACTTCCACCACGGTTCAGCATGACATGTGAACGGGAACTATCAATGAAGTATTTCAAGGAAAGATGCTATAACTACCCTATGCATTAAAAAAATAATAATAATAATATAAAGACCAAGAACACAGGGAGAAGGAGAAGAACATGGTTCTTCTGAAGCTTCCTTTCAGAAATATACTTTGGCTGGTGGTAAGGGAATATCTGAATTAATGTTCTCCACTCTACACACACACACACACCTGATCCTTCTCAGTTTGCCACCATCAGCAGAAACCTTCCCTGCAACCAGCAGCTTAGGAAGGCAGAAGATGAGTACCAGTTCCTTTGCTGGTTATTATTTATTATTCCCTATAGCTCTAGAAGGGACACAACCTTCCAGTCCCGTTTCCAGGATTGTTAAATACATTATTTGCAGCTCATCTGAATTATTATTAGTTTTTAAAAATGTGTAAGCAAAGATATGAGCAGCTGTTATCCAACGCAGCCAGTAATCATTACCATAATGAAGAGCTTGCAAGATGATTTTTTTTTTTAAGTTCCATAAATAGTTCCCTGGATTCAGCAGTATTAAGACACCCATAACCTAAAGTCTTCACAGCCTCAAATCCACACAGACTTATCAGTGCTGAAATCCACCCTCAAATTATGAAGGCTCCATTTTCAATTTTTCTACAGCTCAAGCTGGGTTGATTCGGGCCTGGCACCTGATCAAAGAAACCTTAGTTAAGACTCATGCCATTAATGTAACTTGCATTAATATGCATATGAATAAAATAATCACATGAATTGTGCATATGATTAAAATCATATGAAATGTGCATATGAATAAAATAATCATTCCGCAGGGGTGGGGGGGGGGAACCCACATATTTTTAGTTAATGCACATGCACATGAATATAAGAGGGTATATTCATGCAAGAAGCATTCCCTGCCGGGGAATGCTAAGATGGGGAAGGCCTCTTCCAAGATGGCACCTGCCACCCATCGCTTTTGTAAGCAGGTGTACTAAAAATAATGTTCATTTCCAAAAAATAAATAAAAATCTCCTGCTCAGTTAATCCAGAGACCCCCTTTCAGCTGATGAAAAGGTTTTTTAAATTAATTAACCCAGAAATTCTCAGCCTTGAGTCTGCAGATGTGGTTGGACCACAAGCCTCTGGCTATTGTGGCTGGAAGTTATGGGGGGGGGTCATAGTCCAACAACATCTGGAGACTAAAAGGTGAGAACTCCTGGGTTTATTAATTAACCCATTAGTAGTTCCAGCCTTCGTTTGAATAAATTTTACAGCAATAGGACTTGCTGCTTGGTAAGTGCGCACAGATCTGCAGCCTCATTCACTTAAATATAGAGCCCAAATAGAAGGACGTATGCTTTATACTGAGCCTGACCACTGGTCTATCTGGTGAAGTATTTTCTACACCAGGCCTGCACAACATAAGGCCCAGGGGCCGGATCCGGCCTGCAGGGACTTTTTTGCTGGCCCCAGGTCTGGCCCAAAGTATTGTGGTGCTTGAGATAAGCTGCAAAATGTTGCCTTGCTCATGGAATTGGTGGGGGGGGTCAGCCGCCTTTCAAACCTGACCTTTAAAGGCATTGAAAGTGCTAGGAGCCTCCTTATGCTGTGGGTAACTAACTCTTGCTGTCATTAATATTTTTAATGAGTAACTAATAATTGCTTTCATTAATATTTTTAATTATTAATTTTAACGTAATCATTCATGTGCTGAAAATTTACCTCGGGCCCCTGCCTACCAAGTCATGGACGGTTCCAGCCCACCGGGGTATTTGACTCGTGCACCCCTGGTCTACACTGACTGGCAGCAGCTCTGCAGGGTCGGTTTCAAGTTCAGGGGTCTCTCCCAGGCCTACCTGGAGATGCTGCCAGGGATCAAACCTGGGACCTTCTGCATGCAAAGCAGATGCTCTGCCACTGAGCTGTGGACCCATCATCATGGTTAATATTAACAGTTAATCTCAAAGCCATTTGTTTTTATCAGTGTTCTCAGTTGTGTCAATTACAGGCCACGCAATTTTACAACAAAGTAGGAAGTCTCAACGATATTTTCAAGGTAAACAAAATAGATCAAGAAACAATGCCTAACCACAAGAGTCAACCGTGGACAAAAAGGACCACCACCAACCAGCACATAAAAACCATCAATACAAACAGATCTTTACACACACACACACACGCCCAACCTCCAACCCTTTTAAATTTTATTCTTTTTTAAATTTTATTTTAGCTTACTGTCTGCCGCCTTGGGGCATCCTTAAATCCTTTGACAAAATAGGAGACTCAGACAGAGAAGGAGAGAGATTCTGTCTTATAAAAGGTGACAGCAATTTATCCCTAGCCTAGGACTGACACACCGAACACATTCCAATTAGCCACAACCAAAAAGAAGCAGCAACAAACAGCAGCAATAAATACTAATGTTACCACCACCTCAAATACTCAGCAAGAACAGTAACAGTAATGCTGCTGGAAAATGCAAATCTGAACGGCCCAACGATACCCATACAAACACCACAGACAATACCAATGCGAAGAATACTGATAGCACAATACTACTATTGCAAATTCCTCGACACTAATAGCACCAATACTACAAATACTGATGCATGAATATTTAAATGTTTATGCCGCCTAGGCCTTCAGCTGCAAATACTGTAAATACCTACTAGTGCCAATACTAACACCGACACCAGACTAATACAAACGCATGCATTTATTATTTACATTTTTATAGGACCAGGGAGACCCATATGGGCTCTGGGCTCCTTGGAAGAAGAGTGGGATATAAATGTAAATCATCATCATCATCATCATCATCATCTTGGGCACTCAGTACCACCAAGAATATCAGCACTAGCACTAATACAACCAGTAATGTTATCCATACTGTAGCTAATATTAATACTTATACCACCAACACACATTCAGTTATTTGTATGCTGTCCTCCATCCCTGGGTCCCAGACAGTGCTCACAGTTTCAGTAACACGAAGGCTAGTTGTAATGATACTAACAACATGAATAGCACCAATCGGACTAATACAAGCTGGTGCATCTATGATTTACAGTTTCACACGATTTAAAATAGCGCAAACACCACAAATGATGTCCTGGTCAGCACTAATACTACCCCTAATGGCAATACTGTCAGTAAACTGAATAAATAAAGAGTGCCTCCAATTCGGTTGATTACCGCTCTTACTCCATCCGAGGAGTCCAAGGGCGGCGCAATCGCCAGTCAGTCACAGCCGGGCGAATCCTCGGCGCTCCAATCCCGTCTCACACCCGCAGCACTAATGCGAATGCCAGAGGATGCTCAACGGGCCCAGACCCCTGTCGCCATCACCGGAGGCTCCACCCCAGCAGCCCACCAGCGCGGGCTCCGAGCCAGCCCCTGCCTGGGAGACTCTTCTTCCGTCCAGCAAGAAAGGGGCCCCCTTTGGAGAGGAAGCACCCCGCATCTCCTTCCCTTTTTTCGGGAGCCTCTACCCCGCCCGAGCCCTAGACCCCAGAACTCACCTGTCCCGCTATGGACGAGCGGGTCTTCTTCCTCCTCCGCAGGCGCGGACGGCAGCTCCGTCGTCGGGATGCTGCTGCTGCTGGGTCTCAGGGCGCCTGCTGAGGGCGAGGCTGGCGAGGGGGCCACCCCCGGCGAGGCGCTGCTGCTGTGGCTGCTGCCGCCCGGGCGCGCCGTGGGGCTGCCCGCTCCCGCGTCGCCGGGGGGCCCCGGCGAGGTGGCGCCGCCCTGGGGCTCAGCTGGAGGAGCCGAGGTGGGCTGCAGCGGGGGGCCGGTGGCGTTGCTGGCCTCCCAGGAGCCGAGCGCGTCCCTCGCTGCCGCCTTCTCCTCTTCCTCCTCTCGCGGGCTGGCTCGGGGAGTGGGAGGCGGCGGCGGCGGCGAGGATGGAGAGGCGAAGGTACCCGCCGCGTCTCCAAGGCGCGCCTCTCCAGGCCCTTTTCCTCCTTCGGGCGCTGGCGAGGCGAAGCCGGCGGCGGCGGCGGCAGCAGCCCCCGTGGCCGTGCTGCTGCTGCTGCTGCCGCCTCCTCCTCCGGCGGCTGGTCCGGGCGGGCCGGTAGCAGCGGCGGCGCCCCGGGGCTGCGAGGCGAGGGCCAGCGCGCCCGCCGAGGAGAGCAGCAGCAGCAGCAGCAGCAGGGCGAGCTGGCCGAGGCGCGCGGTGCTCATGGCGCGGCGCAGCAGGGGACCCCCATCCATCCGCCCAGCCATTCATTCAGGGACTCATTCATTCGGCCGGCCGGCCCGCCGGCCAGCAGTGCGCGCGGAGGGGGGCGGGGGGCTCAGCCGGTCACGGGGCCCCCGCGGCGCCGCAAGCTGCTGCTGCTGCTGCTGCTACCCCTGCCCGCTCTTCACGCCCGGGAGGGACCGGCGGCGGAGGCGCCTTCCAGCCCAGCGCTGCGCAAAGGGCACCATCGCATCTTCTTCTCCCCCATGGGGGCACCAGCGGCTCCTTCTCCCAGCCTCTCCTTTCCTTTTCCTTTCCTTTCCTCTCTCTCTCTTTTTTAAAGCAAGCCAGGCTCTTCAAGGGGAGCGGCAGCCCGGCTTTCCCCCTCGCGCGCTGCCGGCTGCTGTCCTGTCCTCCCCCCACCTTATTTCTGCCTATCAGCCCCACAAGTGCAAAGAAAGGAGGGAGGGAGGGAGGGAGGGAGAAAGAGAAAGGCAAGGCAAGGCAAGCCAAGGACGGGCGTGCGCCACAGCCAATGGGAAGGCGAGCGGGTCCACGTGACCCGCGCAAATTTGCGACTCTTTGTGCGCCGTCCAGCCAATCCGGGGAGGGCTCGCTTCCCCCCCCCCCACCGCCGCCTCCGCCCCGCCGCTACTTGCGCTGCGTTCTCTGCATGCTGGAGTGGGGGAAGCGGCTCGCCTGGCAATGGCATTGTGTTTCCAGAGTGACAGCGGAGTCGATGCTCGACTGGGCTCTCTCTGCTGCCGGGGCCGCAGCAAACAAAGGGATGCAGGCGCTTCCGAGAGCCTGACAGACACACACACACCCCCGGTGCTACATGAAGCACGTTTAATCGTAATATTGTTGATGATGATGGTGACGCGCCAGGGGCAGGCTTCTGGGAGCTGATCAGGGTGGCCAGAGGGCAAAAACGAACGCTGGGAGCCCACCTTGCTCCAGGGGGAATCTAATCTAATCAAGGAAGACACTTGGCAGCAGATAGGAAGCTGCCCGATACTGAGTCAGACCCTCCAGTTCACCAAGCTCAGTATTGCCTACACAGACTGGCAGCGGCTTCTCCAAGATGGCAGGAATCTCTCTCAGCCCTATCCTGCTGCCAGGGAGGGAACTGGGAACCTGCTGCTTGCAACTGGCAGGCAGGTGCTCTTCCCAGAGCGACCCCACCCCCTGAAGTGCTGCTCATCCATAGAGTCCCCCATTCAAATGAAAACCAGGGCAGGCCCTCTTTAGCAAAGCGGACCATTCATGTATTGCTTGCCTGCCCAGGACCAGCTCAAAGGAAACCACAAAGTATGGTGGCACGGTTAAGATTTATTATATTAATATTATTATTATTATTATTAGAACATAAGAACAGCCCTGCTGGATCAGGCCCAAGGCCCATCTAGCCCTGCATCTGGTTTCACACAGTGGGCCACCAGATTAATAATAATTATTATTATTACTACATTTATATCCCGCTCTTCCTCCCAGGAGCCCAGAGTGGTGTACTACATACTTAAGTTTCTCTTTCACAACAACCCTGTGAAGTAGGCTAGGCTGAGAGAGAAGTGACTGGCCCAGAGTCACCAGCAAGTCTCATGGCTGAATGCGGATTTGAACTCTGGTCTCCCCGGTCCTAGTCCAGCACTCTAACCACTACACCACGCTGGCTCAGATGCCACTGGAAGCCACAGGCAGGAGTTGAAAGGGGCATGCCCTCCCTCCTGCTGTTACTCCCCTGCAACTGGTACTCAGAGGCATCCTGCCTTTAGCCCTCCGACTAGTAGCCATTGACAGACTTCTCCTCCATGAAGTTATCCAAACCCCTCTTAAAGCCATCCAGGTTGTTGGCTGTCACCACATCTCACTACTGGGAACAGCCTATATTCTGTGATGATATCTATAATAATAACAGCAACAACACTGATAATAAAATTCAGCCATCCCAGGTCCTTGGGAAGGACTCGATGTCTGGATAAAACAAACCAGTCAATAACACCTGTTATTTGTTATTTGTATACCGCCCCAAACGCAAGCCTCTGAGCGGTTTACAACAATACAACAAAAACAACAAACAAAAAGGTTTAAACATCGCAACAATTTAAAATTTAAAACAATGTTAAGATAGGCAGATTTAAGGTGGCATGCGCTTTAGTGGAGTAAACCTGCTTCATCAGATGGATAAGTGTTATCCCCACTTGGCAAATGTTCTATATACCCACAAACGGGCACACCAGATAGGCACTGGGGAATATTTCTGGGGCTGTTGAGTGTCTGCCTGGCATCCCAAAGATCCCATGCTCTGACCATCCCTTGCCTCACCTGGCTGAAACCCTGGAGAACCACCGTCAGACCGTGTACAACAATACTGAGTAAGACGGACCAATGTCCTGACTCGGCAGAAGGAAGCTTTCTAGGTGCAGGAAAGCTGCTAGTTGTCAGCTTAAACCATACTTGAAGGGATGGACAAGGAAGGAAGGAAGGAAGGAAGGAAGGAAGGAAGGGTAAATGGGGGAAGAAGAGAAGGAAGTGACAGACAGCTGTACAACAAAGGAAAGAGAGAGATGCAAGGAAGAAAAGAGAGAAAGACAGGAAGCAAGGACAAAGAAATCATACAGGAAGGCAGATCAATGGAAGGAAATAGACAGACAGATAGATAGATAGATAGATAGATAGATAGATAGATAGATAGATAGATAGATAGATGAAATAAGATAGAAAACAAACAGTGTAGAGAGCTATGCTTCCTACAAACAGCCAAAAAGGAGGACTAGTACCTGTCACCAAATTTTTGTTCTTAAAACACCAAAAAAAGATCTTGTGTGTTACCCTCCTCTTCTTTCCAGCTGTGCAGTTTCCCTTTTAACCTTAGTGCTACCGTTCCACTTTTCCGTTTGCCTTTCTGCCTCTTTGAAGAGTCTGGACTAGGGATGCTTTTGATCTCCCCCTCTGCATTTCTCCCTGGAGGTGTTGGGTCCATCTAAGCTGGGTATTATTTACTCTGACTGGCAGCAGCTCTTCAGGGACTCGGGGCCCTTCCCTGCACCTGCCTCTTTGCCCTGGGACTTTTACACACAGCAGGCTTTACTGGGAGGCTTTACTGCGAACTCCAAGTTGTCCCCAAAAAACAAAACAAATACTGGGTTGGGGGGGGTTACAAGTAAAGTAAAGTTGTGCGGCCGTCAAGTCGGTGTTGACTCCTAGTGACCACAGATCCCTGTGGTTGTCTTTAGTAGAATACAGGAGGGGTTGACCATTGCCTCCTCCTGCACAGTATGAGATGATGCCTTTCAGCATCTTCCTATATCTCTGCTACCCAATGTTTCTCATAGTCTGGGAAACAGACCAGCGGTATTCGAAGTGGCAAATTCCTGCTCTCTAGGCAAGTTACTTCCCTGCTGTGCCATTAGGTGGCTTTTTAGGATTTTTTTTTTTTACCCCATATATAAATGGGGTAAAGTGCAGTGAAAAACCTGAATTGGGTGTGAACTGCTCCCCAATAATTCACAGTGACTTCGGGGAAAATCTGGCCGATATGTGGACGCGCCTGCTCCATTCCGGAGGAGATGTGAGTTAAAGGGCTTTAAAAGCCCCTATGAAAAACTTCTCTGACATGGAAAACAAGTGCTCTACATTACAATAACAGCAATTCCTTAAGAATCCACCCCACTCACATTCCAATTTCCTTAGAGCCCTCTGCACATGCTTACCGGGGCCTCAATTTCCCCAGAGCCTCAAATCTCATCAGCCGCCTCTCTAGGAATTTAGGTAGCAGGCTTAGACCGAGTCAGACCCTTGGTCCATCTAGCTAAGTATTGTCTACACTGACTGGCAGCGGCACTGCAAGCTTTCAAGTGTCTTTCCACCCCTACCTGGAGATGCTGCCAGGGATTGAACCTGGGACTTTCTAAATGCAAGCTTTCCCCCTGAGCTACGGCCCCATCCCCTAAGGGGAATATCTTACACCACTCACATGTAGTCTCCCATCCAAATGCAAACCAAGGTGGAGCCTGCTTAGCAAAGGGGACAATTCATGCTTGCTTTCACAAGACCACCTTCCATGACCTCCCTCCTCCATGACCTCTTGAAAAAAGGAAATGCACCTGCAAGAAAGAGCTCCTAGCCTCACCTAGCTCATAGAAACAGGAAGGAACATAGGATGCTGCCATATACCGAGTCAGACCCTTAGTCCATCTAGCTCTGTACCATCTACCCAGACTGGCAGCGGCTTCTCCACGGTTGCAGGCAGGAATCTTTCTCAGCCCTATCTGGCTGAGAACTTGGAACCTTCTGATATTCTTCCCAGAGCAGCCCCATCCCCTAAGGGGAATATCTTACAGTGCTCTCACACATGTAGTCTCCCATTCAAATGCAAACTAGGACAGACCCTGCTTAACTAAGGGGACAATGCATGCTTGCTACCACAAGACCAGCTGTCTGCTGCTTCCTCCTTCATAAGTGCTATATTATATTAGAGGCTTTTAAAAATACGTAATTATGATGTATATAATTAATACATATATAATAATGTATTATATATGTAATTATTACAGATAAAATTAAAATACATAATTATGATTGGATTGAATTATCGGGGGGGGGCTGTGGGCTGGGGCCTATCCTTTAGGCACCTAACAACACCCCTGAAGAGTTGTTGTTCGAGACCTCTGCATGATAGCTGCTACCCGTCTGAGCACAGGGTCCCAGGCTAGATGGGTTGTTTTAATGGCTCAGTGATACAGCACATGTTTGGCATACACAAGGTCCTGGACTTAATCTCCAGTTAAAAGGATCTCAGGCTCTGTGTGTGATGCCGTCTAACCTAATTAAGTCTGCATAATTCCACTCCATTGCAGGCTGGGGCTTTGCCTCCATGTCCAGATACATTTCCCCACCCTGCTTCCCTGCAATAAATGTGTTTGGGGTTTTTTGTGTGTGTGGCGCATCCAGTAAAGAAGAGTTTTGGAGAACCCCCAAAATTGCTCAGCCCTGGTAAGATTTTGGTGAGCACTAATCAAAGTTCATTTTGGATTCTTTCACAACGGCCATGGGCAACAGGAACATCGGGAGATGCCTTATACGGAGTCAGACATCTTGCTCAGGATTGTCTACCCGGACTGGCAGCGGCTTCTCCAAGATTTCAGGCAGGAGTTTCTCCCAGCCCTACCTGGAGATGCTGCCAGGGATTGAATCTGGGATTTTTCTGCATGCAAAGCAGATGCTCTGCCATTGAGCAGCATTCCTTCTAACAGGGAATTCCAGATGTTGTGGACTATCACTCCCAGCATCCCCAGCTGTGATGGCCTTTGGCTGCAGATTATGGGAATTGTCGTCAGCAACATCCTGTTGGTGGGAACACTGCCCCCGAGTTAAAACTCCATCCCCTAAGCCAGGGGTTCCCAGTCTTAGAGTAGTCACATGTTGTCACCCATCCAAATGCAAACCAAGGCAGACTCTGCTCAGCAAAGGGGACAATTCATATTCACAATCACAAGAGCAATTTTCCTCCCTTCGTGCTGTGCTGATTTAATACCTGTGCTGTGAAAGAAACCCCGTGGTTCCGATTAATCCCCAACCTCTTGCTAAAGTCTGGTTCATCACCTTTGCAATCTTTTTCGTTGACATTTGGCAACTCTATGAAATGTCCATTTCATTGACACTTGGAAAGAGCCAGCGTGGTGTAGTGGTTAGAGTGCTGGACTAGGACTGGGGAGACCCGAGTTCAAATCCTCATTCAGCCATGAGACTTGCTGAGTGCCTCTGGGCCAGTCACTTCTCTCTCTCAGCCTAACCTACTTCACAGGGTTGTTGTGAGGAGGAACCTAAGTATGTAGTACAATGCTCTGGTCTCCTTGGAGGAAGAGCAGGATAGAAAATGTAATAAAATAAATAAATAAATAAATAACTCTGAGGTTAGCGGCAACGATGTGTGGAGGGATGCCCACAGCTCCTGTCTCCTTGGTCACCAAGGAGGAAAACATTCCTGCCGCAAAGTCTGAGGCATGTAGCCGAGATGATCCCAAGGTGTGCCTGCCTGGGTGAATGCTTGGAGGTGCAGAACCTGGACCTATTTCAGAAGAAAGGGATACACCCAAGGGAACCGACAGGGGCAGGGGCGTAACTATAATAGGGCAAGGGGAGACAGTTGTCTGGGGGCCCACTGCCTTGGGGGGCCCCCAGAGGCAAGTCACATGATTGACTCCCCCAGCTGCGCACCCACCCAGGCTTCCTTCTGTTGTTTTCATCCTCTGAAATGGATGTGAGTATTCAGACCTGGAGCTACCAGAACAGCATGTCTTTCTCTAGGACCATTAAATGACTTGCATCATCCACAATTTACAAACCCTTAAAAAAAATAATTTAGGATGATGTTCTATTGTGGCACATAGGTTATATCTATCTATATCTCTGACTGTCTGTCTATAAATTTTACTGTGCTTTTTGTTACCACTATTCAGCCTCATTAAAGATTTATTTACTTCATGAGCTGTTCTTCAGTAAGCGGGGGGGGGGCATTTCAAAATCTTGTCTCTGGGCCCACTCCAACCTTGCTACGCCCCTGGACAGGGGTGGTGAGCGGCTGTTCCATGAAGGCTCTGCCAGCCTATCTGGACGAAAGGTACTGTCTCAGGGGAGACAGAAAGATGCAGGCATTTGCAATTCACCTGTTATTCCTTCCTTTCCAGGACTGGGGGTGGTAGTTCCCTGCTAACTGAGCCAAGAGGAACTTTTAAAAGTGGAGATTCTCTTCTGTTTAGCAGAGGGAGAGCAATTCTCCCTATCCGTCCCCAGCACAGCATCCCTCCAGTGGTTGTTGCTGGTGCCTACCTTTTATTTCCTTTAGAGACTGTGAGCCCTTTGGAGACAGGGAGCCGTCTCATTGATTGTTTGTCTATTCTGTGTCAATTGCTTTGAGAACGTCTGTTGAAAGCGGGATAGAAGTGTGTACACAGGAACATAGGAAGCTTCTACCGAGTCAGACCCTTGGTCCATCTGGCTCAGGATTGCCTACACAGACTGGCAGCGGCTTCTCCAGGTTTGCAGGCAGGAGTTTCTCACAACCCTACTTGGGGAGGGAACTTCGGACCTTCTGCATACAAGCAGGCAGGTGCTCTTCCCAGAGTGGCCTCATCCCCTAAGGGTCTTACAGCGCTCACACATGTCGTCTCCCATTCAAATGCAAACCAGGTGAACCCTGCATAGCAAAGGGGACAATTCATGCTTGCTCCCACCTAATGGTGCAGCGGGGAAATGACTAGCAAGCCAGAGGTTGTCAGTTTGAGTCCCCGCTGGTGTGTTTCCCCAGACTATGGCAAACACCTCTATCGGGCAGCAGTGATATAGGAAGATGCTGAAAGGCATCATCTCAGACTGCGTGGGAGGAGGCAATGGTCAACCCCTCCTGTATTCTACCAAAGACAACCACAGGGCTCTGGGGTCGCCAGGCGTCGACACCGACTCGACAGCACACTTTACCTTCACCACAAAACCAGCTCTCCTCCTCATAGTAGTAATAGTGCTGGTTGTGACCAATGGCTCAATGATACAGCACAGGCTTGGCATGCAGAAGGTCCCAGGTTCAATCCCTGGCAGCATCTCCAGGTAGGGCTGGGAGAAACTCCTGCCTGAAAGCTGGGAGAGCTGCTGCCAGTCCGGGTAGACAATTCTGAGGTGGTTGGATCATGGGTCTGACTCAGTATAAGGCAGCTTCCTGTTCTATCCTCCAGGACTGGCATCATAAGAACAGCCCTGCTGGATTAGGCCAAAGCCCCATCCAGACCAGCATCCTGTTTCATGGCAGTTGCCTTCCAGGTGCATCTGGGAAGCTCCCAAGAGAAGAAAAGGCGGCATCTGCCCCCCTCCCATTGGAGTTCCCTTTCCCCTCGGGTTCAGGGCCATCACACCTCCTCTGGTCCTGATGAGAAAATGCAGCTACCAAGGCTAGTAGCTATCGGTAGCCCTGTCCTCTATAAATTGGTCTAATCTACTTTGTAAACCGTCTAGAAAGACTGGTGGCCCTCAGTTTCCAGGTGGCTCTTGAAAGCAAGCCTTTGAATGGCTCGATCCTGTGAAGAAGAAGAAAATTGGGAACAATATTGGGGTGCGAGGAGAAATCTCCAGGGATAGCTTCAGCCAGAGTGGGTAGCGCTTTAAAAAGAAAAGGAAAAAAAGGCCCAGGTTCTTTAAAGGGAGGAGACAGAAAGGTGGCACTTATGTGGATGTTGATCCTGCAACTGCGTGATACTTTGGGGGCAGGGGTGACTCCAAGAGGTGGCAAGGGATTAGTGGGTTCTCCTCCAAAATATTTCCCACTCCCCCATCCGCCAGACTGGGAGTTGGCAGCTAAGCATCAGAGACAACGCAATCACAATATATTATGGTCATGGATGCGAGAGCTGGACTTTGAAGAAGCAAGATAGAAAAAGCATTGATGCTTTTGAACTTGGGTGCTAGAGAAGACTTTTGAGGAGACCATGGACAGCCAGGGAAACAAACCAATGGATCCTAGCACAAATCAATCCAGAATTTTCACTCGAGGCACAAATGACCAGGCTCAAGTGATCATATTTTGGACACATTATGTAAAGACCCAGCTCCCTTGAGAAGTCCATCATGCTGGGGAAAGTGGAAGGAAAGAGAAGAAGAGGATGACCTGCAACCAGGTGGATGGACTCGATGGCGACAGCAATGAATCCCACCACTGAGAGGCCTGAAAGGCCAAGTGGAAGACCGATCATCCTGGAGGGAATCTCTCTATGTGGTCGCTAAGAGTCGAAACCGACTTGATGGCACTTAATCAATCAATCAATCAATCAATAGCTTGAATTAATTGTTTTTTAAAATAACTCAAATGTTTACAACAAGCCTCATTTACTCACTCCTCTACCCCAGAACAAGCAACAGAAGCCAGTGCAGCCAGGCAGGTAGGGGACACATTAATTAATTTGCTGCCCACTCAAGGAGGTCATCAGAGGGGGCCCTGCTCCGTGTGCCAACAATGAGGGAGGCTTGCCTGTCGTATACGCGTGACAGGGCCTTCTCAGTCGTTGCCCCCAGACTCTGGAATGCTCTCTCAGTAGGCCTCCGGTCCACAGTCTCCATCACAGTTTTTAGAAAGCAAGTAAAATCTTGGCTTTTTACCCAGGCTTTTAAATGAATGTTTCATTTGCAGCTGCTTTGTATCTTATGGTTGTATTGTACATGATTTTTTAAAAAGAACTTTTAATTAGATTTGTTTGTTTATATTCCATTTTAATTCTTATTGTGTAGTTTTTATGGTTTTATATTGTTGAATGTTTTGTAAACCACCTTGAGATTATTTTAATGCAAGGTGGTATAGAAATTTACAAATAAACTTTTAATTAGATTTGTTTGTTTATATTCCATTTTAATTCTTATTGTCTAGTTTTTATGGTTTTATATTGTTGAATGTTTTGTAAACCACCTTGAGATTATTTTAATGCAAGCCGGTATAGAAATTTACAAATAAATTGAAAAGAATTACACGAATCACCTTTTTAACCCATCGCCAAACCCTTGCTCCCCTAAAAACGCTCTTTGCCAGCTTTTTGCTCCCCGAAACGAGTTGTTCTCGAGTTGTTCTCGCCTCACTTCTGGAAGACGGAAGCGGGAAGTTATCAGCCAAGGTGCTGCTTGTGGCTTCCGCCCTATCAGAGGAAGAATGGCAGGGGCTGGGTGGCGAATCACGATGACAAGAAGCTCTCCCATCCAGACCGCTCCCTCCTACCAGACACCTACTGCCAAAGCTAGGCAAGCCATCTCCCATCTGCATCACAGCAGAATGTTTCCAGAGCTACAGCAGCATCTCTGCATGCCCAAACAGCTATTTATAAACACACACACACACACACACAGAGGATAAGTGTGATAAATTTGCTGGGAGATTCTAGGCCACTTCCTTGTGAGTTTTGCAGAAGGCTGACCAGTTAGACCTAAATATAGAACTTTGTGGCGACCAGCTGCCCTCAGAATGAGAAGAGAAAATCAAACAGGAGGCAAGCCGGCTAGAGCCTCTCTGCTCCCATTACTGGCCAACCTAACTCTCGGTTAGGAGTCCAGCAAAAAAAACCCCACCAAACATTTGAGAACCATTTCCCTCCCGGCCGCCGCGGGGCTGCTCCCGAGGCAGAGTGGAACTGCACAAGCATGCTAACATTCTCTGAGCAGTAGAAGCTCGCCGGATTCTCTTTGAACAAATCTTTCTCTCTCCAGAATCAAAGTCCTGGAGAGAATCAAACTCCCCAGAATCAAACAGCCGGCTGTTCACCGCAGGCCTTGACCAATTTTTGCTAGATCGAGGAGCCAGTCCGAAAGTTTAGGAGCCACACAACGGACCTGATAAAATTGCTGGAGTTCATGATGGACCTGGCGGATGCACTGGCAGATTAACGCATAGGCAAGACAGGCACTTGCCAACAGCGGCAGATTTTGAGAGGCGGCTCTTGAGAGTCATTCTTTGCTTTTGTTCATGCAGCTAAGCTGCTTCTCTTAGCTACAGAACTTTCTTTTGACTCACACAAGTAGAGCTGAAGGGATTGTAAATCCTGTCAGGTCAGCCGTGCCAACTGATTTACAACAGCAGCAAATTTTCAGGAGGTTGGGGGCAAGTTAATTTTTTTAAAAAAATTAAATGCACATGCACAGAAGCCCAAAATGGGCCCAAAATGGCCAGAGCTGTCATTTGGGTGGCAGGTGGGCCCACGGAAGGAGCTCTTGCTGTCACCTCTATTGCCTCAGTTTCCCCTCACTGCCACCAGCGCTGTTGGATCACCGCCCCCATCTTCACCACCATCCCACCGACTGTTTAAAAGGGTTTAAAAATTTTTTAACTTGCCCCCCCACCCCGACACCCAGCCTCGAGCTGGAGCAGCATATCTTTTTTTGCCTACAGGCATCCAAAAAGCTTAATACGCCCCTGGGTGGATGTGGAGTATGAATGGGCTTCTCTTCATCTCTTTTGCAAGTAACATGCTTAGAACGGAAACAAAGCTGCCTGGGACAAATGAAGATTCCATTAAATAATTCTGGATATCCTATTCTAGGCGCCACAGTTGTTATTGTTGTTGTTGTTGTTAATAATTCCCTATATAAACTGCTTCATGAATGATTTGTTGCTTTTGTTGTTGAAAAGCAGCTTTTAACTAAAACAAACAACGATTTGTTGTAAAGCAAAGATCCTATTTTGGTCTTTTGGTTAAAGGTAGAAAATGTATTTGTCTTGCAGTCTTGTTGTGAAGCATTCAAAAGATACCAGAGTCGTCATAGAGTGTTCAATTGCTGAATCTTCTAGGTATGCTGCAGGGGTGTGTATGTGTGTGTGTGTTTACGTAAGAACATAAGAACAGCCCTGCTGGATCAGGCCCAAGAAGGTCCATCTAGACCAGCATCCTGTTTCACACAGTGGCCCACCAGATGCCGCTGGAAGCCTACAGGCAGGAGTTGAGGGCATGCCCTCCCTTGCAGTTACTCCCCTGCAACTGGTACTCAGAGGCACCCTGCCTTTGAGGCTGGAAGTGGCCTATAACCATCCGACTAGTAGCCATTGATAGACCTCTCCTCCATGAAGTTATCCAAACCCCTCTTCAAGCCATCCAGGTTGTTGGCTGTCACCACATCTTGTGGCAGAGAATTCCACAAGTGGATTATGCTACAATACATCCACAAAATCAAAAACCTACTGCACATCAGCAGTGCACAATTATCACCAATTCGAACAAGAAGAACCTCAGTTATAATTGACCTGATCAGTTTTTTGTTGGGGTGATACTACGACGCCTTCTCTCTGCTATTCCCTCAAGTGAGATGAAGAGTTATTTCTCTTGTCAGCATTTTGGCTCAGATATTTTCAAAGAGATGTGAGGCTGGTTGGGAGCTGAACCAACTGAACTGCTCATGTAGAATTCATTTTAGCAGCACCCAGAAGGACAAAGGAGGAACATGGTGATTCATCAGAGTGAGGAGGGCCAGAAAACCTGGACCAGTCACAGGAAAACCCAAACAGGAACCAAAGAAGAACAAGGTACCACCTTTTAGACTAACCGATGTTTTTTCAAAGCTTTTTCATAAGCTTTTGTGGCCTACCTTGTTCATTTTTCTATATAATTGACCAACATGGCATTTTCACGACTATTTTAATGTTTCAATCCAAACATAACAGACGGAGTTTGTACAACAGCCTATTTTCAGGTCACATACGCCTGTCAGACTTCTCATGAGCCGGGAGATGTGCTGAACAAAATCAAAAGCCTACTGCGTATCAGCAATGCACCATAATCATCAATACAAACAATTAAGCCTCTGTTATAATTGATCTGATCAGTTCTCTGGTGGGCCGATACTATTTTGCCTTCTCTCGGCTATTAAGTGGAACAAACAGTCATTTTGCTTGCCAGCGTTTTGCAAGCCCAGCTGAGCAGTTCCAATAAAATGCATGTGAACTGAGTGGATTTAGCAGAGCCTGGATTTACATTTCCCTCCAGCATTTCACAAGTTAAAATGGGGATACACTTGTGTGACATCTCCTGTTCCCCTAGTCCCCTCTCATTGTGGTCCCCTGCTCCCCCAGATGATATTGTAAATGAAAAATGTATCTGTGGAAGATGACCAGACTTGTGCATTTAGTACAGCTCATAGCGTGGCAGTCCTACTAACAACATTTTGACAAGGTATAAAAATAACCCCTGCTAACTGAGCAAAGAGGCACTTTTAAAAAGTGGCGATTCTCTTTTATTTAGCAGAGGGAGAGCAACTGACCCTCTCCATCCCCAGCACAGTCTCAAGGTAGTGTGCGTAAGAACATAAGAACATCCCTGCTGGGCCCAAGGCAGCCCATCTAGTCCAACATCCTGTTTCGCACAGTGGCCCATCGGATGCTGCTGGAAGCCTACAGGCAGGAGTTGAGGGCATGCCCTCCCTCCTGCAACTGGGACTCAGAGGCATCCTGCCTTTGAGGCTGGAGGTGACCTATAGCCCTCCGACTGGTAGCCCTTGATAGACCTCTCCTCCATAAAGTTATCCAAACCCCTCTTATAGCCATCCAGGTTGTTGGCTGTCACCACATCTTGTGGCAGAGAATTCCACAAGTGCGTACATATGCATTATTATGTGCCATTATAGATACCACACACACACAAATATTGAAGAAGTGTATTTTACACGTCTGTTCTATTTACAAAATTATAATATAAAAATATAAAATAACATTTATTCTATTTATAAAATTGGATTTATAGTTTTATAGTGCCAGAAACTCACATTATGAGGGGCCTCTGGATTTTTTAAAAACCCCAACCAATTTTCAATTAGTCATTTTGACATAATTGGTTGAAAAATAAGGGACAAAGGAATTTTATGTGATATGCAAAGAAACAGTGTGGGTTGTGTTGCTTCTTCAGTTAGTCATGTTGAACTGTCGAACTGTGTTTCTGTACATTAAAAGTTTTCATAAAGGCTAGCAAAGGAATCATGTATTTTCATGTAAAGATATTTCCAATAGGCATATTGCAAGCTAAAATTTTTTTTTTGGTTAGATGGCTAGTTTTTCGGTGCATCTTTGCGAAGTAGCTATGTAAAAATAATTTTTTATTTCTGTTTGCATTGTCCTTTCGGTTGCAATAATGGTTTTTGTAATGCTACGGGACCTTTTGACATAGCTTAGGGCCTCAAGTGCACAGTCTGGCTCTGCTTTTAAGACTTTGCAAAAGAGTAGGATTTCCCACATTCCCAGCCATGCTATCACTGCCCCCTGGTGGCAGGTGTTGGGTACATGAAGAGCAGAACTGGGTGGGTAGGAAAATAACCGGCGTATCTGTGGTGAAGGGAAAAATACAAGTACCACCTTGTTCTCAAACCCCACATGACGTCTGGCTTTTTGGCTCTGGGGGCAATATTCTCTTCCTCCCCACCCCAACCCCTTCTGCATAAATTTCCCCTCTGGCAGGGAATGACAAGTCACAGAAAAGAGGCCCTTGCAAAAAACCAAAAACAAACAAACAAACAAACAAAAAACCTCTGGGAAGTTTTCAGTGTGCTTATTTCTTGCTGAAGAACAGGCTTCTTTAAAGGCACAAATGTTCACCAGATCAGATTGCCAGGGGGCCAGTCTGAAAAACACAGACTGGCAGGTTAGCAATAAAAAGCCTGGAGGTCATAGTCAGCCTAGCAAGGATTCCCGAGTTCCTGTCTCAAACCTTTAGACACAATACCATTTTTAAACACTGGTAAATCATTGAGTGGGAGGGACGGGGCCTGAGGCTCTCCAGATGTTATTGGACTACAACTCCCATCATCCCCAGCCACACTTGCAGATGGGGATGATAGGGCTTGTAGTCCCAACAGCGAGTCTGACTTTTAAAAGCCAAATTATGGGTTACGGCCCCTATTTCACATGAGTATACCCCTATGGGCATAGCACACAGCAGCCAGAGCAGAGACCTCTGCAGCCTGACATGTCGCTGATGGGTGGGCGGGCAGACAGGTAGGTCTGGGCGGTGGTCCTTCTTATAAAAAGAGGAGGGGTTATTATAAGCACAGCCCTGTTTTCATCTGCAAAACACGGGAGGCTACGCCCAGCCCGACTCCGGAGCAAGCACTCCTACCATCAGCAGTGGGTGCTAATACCATTCGGTTTTTGCCCTGCCACGAAAGAACTTACCTCTGTGGTGTCACCAGATCTTCACCCAGAGTGTGTGCTTGTGATATATCTGCTGCTGCTACCAACTGGATCAAGGATGCAAAGAGGAGAAGACGGAAGCAAGCAACCGAGGGGCTTCACTTCAAGGGCGCGGTCGCCTCCTCTTCCTTGCCGACCGTCTCCAGACCTGTCTCCGCTGCTCTCGGCTGCCCCAGGAACCTTTTGAGCTGCTGCTGTGGAGTGCTGGCGGTGGCTTTAAACATATAGAATCTTCCAAGACATTCCAGTTTTGTGAGGTTAAGCGAAACCACCTAGCTCAGCAGGGTTGGGCGTGCGTGGCCTGCAGAAGGCCCCAGGTTAAGTGGCTGGCGTTTCCGGGTAGGGCCCCCATCTGAAATCTGCGAGAGCTGCTGCCGGTCAGTGTAGACAGTCCTGAGCGAGACGGGACGCAGCAAAAGGCACCTTCGTTTGTGAAGAAGGGCCCAGTGGTGGAGCAGTGGTGCTTTGAACGCACAAGGTCCCAGGTTCAGCCCTTGACAACTGCAGGCAGGGCTGGGGGGAGACACTGCCCTCCCCTGAAGCCCTGGAAAGCTGCTGCCGGTCCGTGCTGTCAGCTCTGAGCTAAGTGGACCAAGGGTCTGACTCTGTAGGAGGCAGCTTCACCCATTTTTTTCCCTTTAGGAGTGCCTGTACTTTCCCTGAAAGCTAAAGGACAAAAGAGCTCAGGGTGGCCTCCACAATGCCAGCCTACAAATCTGTAGAGCTCAGCAGACACGGTTATTGCCAGAGAGAAATGTGAAGCTCTCCCCACCGCTATTTGTTTCCCGGTCAGGAAAAGCGAAGACCTGCCACCACCAACTCTGAGGAGGCTGCCGAGCTTCTAAAAGGCCCATAGAAGGGAAAATCCCACCAGGTGCAGCTTCTCTCGTCAGTAGAACTCTATGACGGGAAAAGGCCCACCTGGGGGAAAGGCCTGCTTCTCCGCAGCTCTTTCAAGCCGAGGTCCAGAGCCACTGAAGGCAGGGGAAATGCAGACACTCCAACGGCATTTTCCTCTCTCTCTCTCTTTCAATAAAGTAAATTTCTAGCCATTTTAATCGAGAAAATATAAACAGCAGCATATAGGCTGTATTCCACCTAATGGCTCACTCGGAAATTAAACTGGCAGATTTCTGGCCAGTAAGTTTGAAGGCCCTAAAGTACCCGATAGGCACTAATAAAAAGCAATTTTATTAGCATTTGATACAATTAAATAGCATTGAACTTATTAAAGGTAGCTGTCCATTAGCAACACACACACACAGAGACACACAGACACACCAAAGTAGAGTAGATCATAAGTTTGCCCACTCTGACAAACTATTCCCGGAGATCTTTCTCCACCCCAAAATATTTTTCACAATATCACAACCACGGGTATTGACAGGACTGTTTTCAGTAGTGACTTGGAGATGGTTGCCCATTCTTGGAGACTTCAGGCCTGATCTGAAGGGTTGGGCAGCCCCAGCTGGTAATTACCTTTATTGTTATTGTGATCAACTAAAAATGTATTTGGTATCAGTTTATTTATTTGTGAAATGTGGAATGTGTATACCGCCCAACTGACTGTGTGCTTGGTGTGGTTGACAATCAAGACATTCAACATGAAAATCAGAACTGAAACAATAATAAAAGTGAAGAAACAAATTTTAAAAACCTATCACAACAAAACCAGTACAGCCAGTAAAACCACAAAAGGGCCAGTGGGAACCATATAAACAACAGAATTAGAAGCCAAATGTCTGTAATGTCTACTAAAATGGTACTTTGGGCCAACTAAATTGTATTTATTATCAACAGGAAAAGGTGGGGCAAAAATCAATAAAAGAAATAATACATAAAATATCACAAGTCAATGTGCAAGCTTCCAGGTTCTCCAGAACACTTCTTCAGCGGGCGTTAATGTATTAGGCTTCCATCCCTGCTGTTCTGCATCAATTCCTTCCTTTCCCTTTCAGTTTACCTTCAGGACCCGTTGCCGCAACATTTCTGATTGACAGGGTCTGACATGGGCACTCTAGGTGTTGATTTGGGTTGGGGAAATGATATGGCAGAGAGACAGTGAAGAAGGACAACGTTTTGCATACTCTCCAACATTTCACCCATACAAAAGGGACATATTTGTGAATCGCCGACATGCAACCCACGCCGAGGCAGGAACCTCAGATTCATCACGGGCCATAAACCACCTTGGCATGGTTTCACACAATCATGCTCATATTAAATTAATATTAATATTACCTACCTTCAACCCAGATTCGAATGATTCTGTGAATTAGGCCAATACTGGGGGGGGGGGGAACAGGCCGAGTATACTACTAGATGCAGTTCTCTTTGTGCTGGAGACTTACTGTGTCTTTTAAGTATTTGCTTTATTTGCAAATATACAAGCAGAATATAAAATGGAGTCTAATAAGGAAGGCAGGAGAAGGCCCATAGAGCAACTAGGATAAGCTCGCAGGGGCTCCTGTTTCAGCTAACTCCAGCTAGAAACTCTGAGCTCATGCTCTCTCTCTCAGCAGGAGGGGTGTCACCAAGCTCCAATGGGCAACTTATTCAAAATTTGAGAGTACCACTAGGTAATCTTGTATTTATTTCCAAGAGCTTGAAATACCGCATAACTGGGGCCACCTGAAGGCAAGACAGAAGTATGGGCAGACTCAGGCTAACTCACAGGCACATCCATTTCAGAAAAACCAGAAGAGGAAAAATAGCTTGGGTGGTCAACGCTCCCCCAAACTATAACTCAACGGGATGGAATGTTCACTGACTCAGAGAGCTGTTAACAGACAACCAGGTGCATGAAGGTAACGGAATTCAGTGACAAAGACAAGGGGGTGCAGGGCAGTGTTCCCCCCAGCAGGGATTCCCAGATGCTGTTGACTACAATGCCTATAATCCCCTATCAAAGGCTATTGCAGCTGAGGATGCTGGGAGCTGTAGTCAACAACATCTGGGGATCCCTGTTAGAGGGAACACTGGTGGAGGGGAAAGAGGGCTTGAACAAAAAGAGCAGGAGATGTATCTGCTGGAAGCATTCTCCCTCAAGACAGTCACAGCTCTATCTGCTTCTGATGGGGAAAGGTGCCTAAAACTTTACTACGATCAAATCCTGGAACTGCTTCAGTATAAGAGAGATCTAATATTATTCCCAGCACTGAGAAATCCTTCCTACCCTGCACGACTCCAGAGGTACCTTCCTTTCTCCACCAAGGCAATGTGTTCAAATTTCAGTTGAATTGTGAACCTTGTAAACGGCACTCCCGAGATCACCCCCAGATTTCCAAGACCAGAACTGGGGAGACCGGTCCAATTATTCCTGGCAATGACGCAATCCTCTGGAAAACAATGAGATTTAATATTCTGTCCCTCACTTGCAGACCTTTGAAGAGGGAACACCCCTCACCCCCACCCACCCTGACTGATCACACACACACACACACACACACACACACACACACACACACACACAGCTTGCTCCCATTAGAAAGCAAAAAGCCACCTACTGTGCTAGCATTTGCTCTGGAAACCAACCGCATTGGGTCTGGCACAAGCATGCAGTGCTTCTGGGGTGCATTTGGGTCTGACAATAAAATATCAGCTGTGGCCACCCTCCAAGGCCATATGTGGCTGCCCTGTCTCCCTTCATGAGAACCCACAGGAGTTGCACGAGGCTCAAGATCTACTGGGAAGCCAGCTTGTTGCTTGTGGCAAGAAACAGTAATGGGGTGATAAATATGGAAGCGTAGACAACACACGGATACAACTTTCTGTATGACTTGAACAGTGCTACTACAACTGCACTTTTTTTTTTTTAAGTGCACATTTTGTGACCGGTTGCACATTTTAAAAAAGCCTTGGATCTATGCCCTCCTTGGGCTCAGCCGGCAAGATCTTCCATCTCTTCCTGCTGGTTCTGCCTTGCCATTCTCTCTGCCCTGCAAAAAATAGGCTACCTGGAAGCCATACCTTCTGGCTTACAAGGTCCCCCGCTATTACTAAGGGGTGAAAAAGAACTCTGCACATGTTCAGAGTCACTGCTGGTGATTGTCGCTTCACACTCTCCGAGGCAACGCCCAAGAAACAAACACCACAGAAGTTCTGTTTCACTGCCTCAGCTTTAAATATTTATTTTTAAAGTTATTTTTTTTTTTAAGGAAAGGAAGTGATTGTGAACAAAAGGGAGCATCCATTGCATGAAGACATACGAAGCCACTGACTTTGTATGTCACTCAGAGGTCAAGAGAGGGGTGGGAGAAAACACAAAGATGAGCCACCAGAGGGACAAAAAAGCCACAGAGCAGAAGCAGAGACTGATCATTTCACCAAGAAGGCTCTTCAGGACAACAACAACTTTGAAGAGTTGATGGGTTGAATGACAAGGCCTTGCTTGGGTAGGCTGAAGTATTCCAGAAAAGCACGAGATCAGAAGGGAAAGATGAAGGTACTGGTGGAAGGTACAAGACAGCTTCTTGTAATGTTTTAGCTCAGTTAAAACCAAACTGAAGACAGGTTTCCCCCCCTCAAAAGAATACACATAGATTAAGACTCACATATATTTTACGAAACACAGAAATCCAAAACAGGCACCAAAGCGTTCAATACAGTACGGCCACCGATTACATTAATATTACATTCCTTATATAGAATAAAACGATTACCATAATATTAATCCTCCTCTTTTTTTAAACTCCAAATTTACATACAGAGTCTAGATTTCTACAAGACAGAACAAAACCAAACAGAACAGAACAAAACAAAAAAACAAAAACCCTTCCAAGACCGACTGGGTGAAGAAACGGCAAGGTACCTCTGACATCGGTCTTGACAGATGGACCCCAAAGATGTGGGTCGACTTTTCACTGCTGTGGTTGAAAGAGTTGTTGGATTTTCAGCATCAGAGGTTGCCACAAATACAAGAACTGGCATGGAGAACAGACCCGGAGTCAATAGACTCAGAGTCGACATAAAAATGGAACCAAACTATTGAAAGAACAAAAGTTAACACCAATTAGTGTTTTCTCTCTCTCTCTCTCTGTCTCGTCATGGTTCCCACTGCAATCTAATGCTTTGGTGAGTAAGTTATACAGACATGCGCACACACGCGCACACATGTATATATATATATTTATAAAAGCAGAGAAATGTGTTTCTTGTAAGCTTGACTCTTGCTTAAAAACAAAATAGAAAAAGACATTTCCTAAAGGACACACTATGTTACACACCCATGACAAAGGACTGTTCACGAAACCTGGATTCCAAAGAACACATAAAACCCCCACAGAATATTTAATGCACTTTTAAGTTAAAAGTCCATTTGTAGTTGTTTCGCTGAAGATCACAGCTCTCCTCCCCGCCTGCTCTCGTTTTAAAGAGAACTCACCAAGGCTGAGGGTTAAGTGGGCTTGTGATGAGACACCGTAGCACCTCTTAGAACCTTAAATAGTTTTAGTCATATATAAAATAACACATTTCTTTCCTTAAAAAATAAAAGAGCACCAGGTATTTCACAGTGAGAGGTAGAATCAAATTAAACAAGCCCGCCCGCCCTCTCTTTCTCTCCCTCTCTCTCTCTTTTCTATTTAGCACCAATCTCTTCTCACTTCTTACCTACTTTGGGTTCTCCCCTCCTCGTTTGCACACGCGAAAAGGGATGTTTTGCTCTCCCAAAGGGAAGAAGGATTTTGGTTTTATTTTTATTTTTGCCTTAAATAAAATATATATTCTCTCTCTCTCTAATATTGCACATCAAAATGCTTCCTGTTCCAGAACAAGCAGCAGCTGAGAACAGTTTTGCAAATCCGTATTTCCAAGTCTCCGTCCTATCTCTTCCCACAAAGCCCTGCCTGTTAGACGCCATCCCAGAAAGCCACAATTTGGTAACACGACAATGTGGGCTGGTTTACAAGATCTTGTGTAGCATTTCTTTGGCTGAAGGGGAAACAATATCTTTGGGTGTAGGATTGTTCGGGACAACTGGCCTCCACTTCAACTTCCTAAGCTTCCTGTGAATTAAGTCGCGTCTCTACCGGAGCCAACGCTCTCTCCTGGTCCCCATGCCGGAGAACGAGAGTCTTGACAGACCAAGAGTTCCGTACGATTTCACCGAGCATTGTGGTCCAAACAGTAAAAGGCTTAGCCCTCTGTGCCTCAGAGGGACGGGCATGGAACGAGCTCCGCTCAAAAATGCAGCATCCCCAAAAGTAAAGAAGCCAAAGCTTAAAGCACTGCTGAATCCCCACTTAGAGGAAACACACGGGTCCGACCTCGAGGAAATACTGCTTCCCTGGCTCGGATGGCGGAAGGTTGTGGACGCCGACAATGGGCAGTTGGTGCAGGTCCTGCGTCCGGAACGTAAAGAGAGTCTGATGCCATTTTCCGTCTTGGATCTGAATGCAAAGGAAGGCAGGAGGAAGGGAGAGAGAATGAATGAATGAATGAATGAATGAATGAATGAATGAATGAATATGCTACATTGCAATCATTGCTTTTGTGCAGGGCTGCAAATGTTGGACTACAATTCCCACACTGGAAGATGCTGGACCACAATTCCCTCCTGCAGATGTTGGGCCACAATTCCCACGCTGGAAGATGCTGGACTACAATTTCCTCCCTGCAGATGTTGGACTACAATTCCCATGCTTCTCAACTACTGGCCACTATGGCTGGGGATGATGGGAGCTGTAGTTCAAAAACAGCATATATAGCTCGGGGGCCAAAGTTGCCCAGCTCTGCTTTTGTTCAATGATCCCTTGCACTTCCCCTACAACCAACAGCACAAGAGTGTCACAAAAAAGAATTAAGGGTTGTGAGCACCTTGGTTTCCTCTGTGGTTTTCTTAAAGGCTGAAAAGGTAAAGGTAAAGTTGTGCCTTCGAGTCGGTGTCAACTCGTGGTTGTCTTTGGTAGAATCCAGGAGGGGTCTACCATTGCCTACTCCTGTGCAGTATGAGATGATGCCTTTCAGTATCTTCCTATATCGCTGCTGCCCGATAGAGGTGTTTCCCATAGTCTGGGAAACATACCAGCAGGGATTCGAACCAGCAACCTCTGGCTTGCTAGTCAAGTCATTTCCCCTCTGCTCCATTAGGTAGCTTTTAAAGACTGAACCTGGCATGATATTCCCTTATTTTACTGTTTATTTGTTGACTACATTTTTATCCCGCTCTTCCTCCAAGGAGCCCAGAGTGGTGGGCATGGTTACGATTATCCTCACAACAATCCCGTGAGGCAGTTTAGGCCGAGAGGAAAAAGTGTCTGGCCCAGAGTCACCCAGTGAGTTTTATCTTATGGCTGAGCAGGGATTTGAACTCAAGTCACAACAGCCAAGCTAAACTTGCAGGTTGAAAGACTTGATGCCTTCCAGCACCAGTTTCTGGGCGAGCAACGTTATCCTTGCAGAGCCAGGGTGGCACAGTAGTGGTGATTATCAGGAACGGACATTTAGACTGTATGCTTCTTCTCAAAGAGTTCTCAGAACCATAGAAAAGTAAGTAAGAGGATTCCCTCAGATTATCTATGTTGATGTTTAACTATTACCACCTTGATGGGTTATTTTGCTGGGCTTCTGTATGTAGTTATTATTCTTGGTCTGTGACTGTAATAAAATATTGATTGACAGGCCCCTGTCCCCAAAGGGCTCATAGTCTAAAAAGCAACCAGCAACAACCACTGCAGGGATGCTGTGCTGGGGATGGATAGGGCCAGTTGCTCTCCGCCTGCTAAATATTAAGAGATTCACCACTTTGTCCAGATAGCACGGTTAGAGGGTTGGGCTGAGACGAGGGTTCAAACCCTCACTCTGCCATGATGCTCACTAGGAGACCTACCTCACTCCACTAGCTTACCTTGCAAGGTTGTTGTGGGGGTAGAATCATACAGCATGTGGTATATGATAATGTACCCATATGTATAGGATAGCTGGTCATGTGGTAGCAAGCATAACTTGTCCCCCTTAGCTAAGCAGGGTCTTGCCCTGGTTACATGTGAGTGGGAGACTTGATGTGTGTGAGCCTTGGAAGATATTCCCCTTAGGCGATGGGGTCACTCTGGGAAGAGCAGAAGGTTCCTAGTTCCCTGCCCGGCAGCATCTCCAAGAGAGGGCTGAGAGAGACTCCTGCCTGCAACTTTGGAGAAGCTGCTGCCAGTCTATGAAGACAATACTGAGCTAGATAGACCAGTGGTCTGACTCGGTATAGGGCAGCTTCCTCTGTTCCTCTTCCACCCTGAACTCCATAGAGCAAGGGAGGGATAACATCAAGAATGGCTCTAGCTTCCGTCTCTCTGCTTGTGAGTTTCTGGCTTTCCACTTTGGGTGTGGGGCCGCTAGACGGACCGTGTGTCTGACTCAGCCAGGCTCATATGTGTGAGTTGATGTCCCAGCGTTTTGCTTTGCTTTGTTTGAACGTTAAAAACGTTAAACTACTAGCAATGAGGGAGGGTTGCTTAACCCTCCCCCTCTCCAGGGCCATCTAAATCCTTTGATTTAGAAGGCCCTAAAGAGCAGCTTATATGAAGCTGCTCTTCATGAAGTTGGGGCAGGGGCGTGATATGTAATACAGACATGAAGACTTGCATTGCTCTCTCCCAGAAGGATTAGCAGGAGCTTGCAAGGGAGGTAACTTAGCGGGAGAACCTAGGGACATAGAAAGCTGCCTTCTACTGAATCAGACCACTGGTCCATCTCACTCAGTATTGAGCTCATGCAACCATAAACTCAATTTCTATGGTGCCAGCGTTACATCCGAACGCTGACACCGCAGTTTTGCCCTCTTGGAACCAGAGTTGAGGGAGGATGCTCCTCCCTCACTCTGGCTGCCAGGGCTGTCCTTCATTCAAGAAGGAAACCCAGGTAGCCAGTTCCAGTGTACCCCTCTAGCAGGGATTCCCAGGTGTGGCTGACTACAACTCTCATAATTCCCAGCCAAAGGCCACTGCAACTGGGGATGCTGGGAGTTGTAGTGAACAGCACCTGGGAATCCCTGTTAGAATCCCTGTTAGAAGGAATGGGGCCAGATCCATCTCCTCTCTGCAGTCAGCGTGACTGCTGAGAGACAGCTTTCGCCTGAAAGCAGAAGGGAGAGGGCAGGGAGGAGGGGTGCGGAACCGTGGGTCCACTGAACCCGCAGTTCGGTGTTACGTCTGAAGGCAGTGAGCTTCTCCAAGGTTACAGGCAGGAGTCTCCCTCAGCCCTATCCTGGAGATGCCAGGGAGGGAATCTGGGACCTTCTGCATAAAAAAGCATGCAGGTGTTCTTCCCAGAGTGGCTCCATCCCCTAAGGGGAATATCTTACAGTGTCCAATATAGTCTCCCATTCAAATGCAAACCAGGGCAGACCCTGCTTAGCGAAGGAGACAGCTCATGCTTGCTACCACAAGACTAGCTCTCCTCCCATGGTGTGGGAGGAAAGGGTTCAGCATCTCCCCTCCCAGCACCACTGCTCCCTTTAAAGGGAGAACAACGAAAAGGGAGATGGCCAATTGCAGCTCTCTCTTGCCGCCTGTCTTGTTTCAGCCCTTGTAGTCAATTCCAATTGTCTGCAATGCACACAGACTGGCTGCAGAGGGCGCTGTTGCATTACAGAAGCGTGCAAAGGGAAAACAGAATAATAACCCATAGAAAGGGAGAAAGTCCCTAAAATGACAGAAAACCGTTCAACGCAGCCCTACCAGTGGGGCCAGAGCCTCCCCCGCCAGCCCTCCCACTCCTCCTCCTGAGGCGCTTAATCAGATAGCTTTGATGTTTCCATACCTTGCAGTCGTTCACCACCACTTCGGGCCTGAGCTGTCCTCCTGCTTCAAACGTCTGCCCATTCCAGGCCTTGAAACGCACAGCTTTCTCCAACGGTCCTTCCTGCCAGACGGGTGTGTTCAGGCAGTGGAAGGTGATGTTCTGAACCACTTCGGAGCTCAGGAGATGAAGGAAATTCATTTGCACTCTTCCGATGTCGAAATCCACCTGGTTCAAGGGAAATGCAAGTCAGCGGGAAGGCTGGAAGGGAGCAGTCTAGCCTTCACCTCCAGGGTGGGCCGAGTAATATGCAGGCATGGTTAGGCGGTTTCCCTTTTGTTTATGTATTATTTTTCCTTTTACATTTCTATCCTACTCTTCCTCCAAGGATCCCAGAGCAGTGCACATGGTTAAGTTTCTCCTCACAACAACCCTGTGAGGTAGGTGAGAGAGAAGTGACCGGTCCAGGGTCACCCAGCAAGTGTCACGGCTGAGCAGGGATTTGAACTCGAGTCTTCCTGGTCCTACTCCAACACGCTCACCACTACACCGCTCTGGTGTACTTTCTCAAACATTGGTTGCATTCACTCTATTTGCACAACGTCTTTAACCACACTTGGGCTGCCCCAATCCCCCAGTTCACCCAAGATGACTAAAAGCCAGCAACTCTTAACCATCTGAAGCGCGACAGCAGCAGATCCTGCACACCATTTTGCAGCCTATACAAGGGAAATCTAGAAATGTCCTTTATCAGCAGTTCCAGGGAGGAACGATCAAGATGGCCTCACCCCGGAACCACTGGCCAAGGACACAGGAGCCTTTCATCTGCTTCTTTAAGCATCTGGCGGGCAACCCACCCAAGTCACACCCTACTGGCATCTCTGGCTGACGACCAGAGATGCAGTTGCAAATTCAGAAGTGCAGGCACTCTCCATGAAAGCTGCCATAGCCACAAACGCACACACACAAACACACACAGACGCGTCCCATGGCCACGCCCATCCCCACGACCACACCCCTCACTTCAATAAATGCAATCATTTGGGGGGTCCTGTTACAAGAAGTTAAGCATCCCGTCGATTCCAGGGAATGTACTCGAATGTGCTTGCTAGGGTGGCTACCCAGGTTGACTGGTGGGCACCCCAAGGGGGCAGAGAGTGGCACCCAGCTTTTCGGCAGGCATGGGGTAGGGAGAGCCTGTCCCCATGCGTATGGGCTTCCCATGGTATCCTCTAGGATATTACACCACTGCTCATCACACCAGCATACCTTCGAGGCAGTGATGGGGTTGAGGCAAGTCTGTCCTCCTTGGGTGAAGTTGCAGGTGACTTGGACACTGTCTGAAGAACAGCCAAGATTCGGGTCAATCCAGTACATGCCTGAGGGAAAGGAGGAACATGGCATGAGAGAGAAGCGGAGAGTGAGGGCTGCCCCACTCAGGGCGTCTGATGCTGTCTCTATCAAGAACTTGCTTGAGTTCACCAGGACCGTGAACTGCAAACTTGAGTTTACTAGGACTGGAGGAGAGCTGGTCTTGTGGTTGCAAGCATGACTTGTCCCCTTAGCTAAGCAGGGTCTGCCCTGGTTTGCATTTGAATGGGAGACTACATGTGTGAGAGCACTGGAAGATATTCCCCGCTCAGGGGATGGGGCCGCTCTGGGAAGAGCGCCTGCACACTTGCATGCAGAAGTTCCCAAGTTCCCTCCCTGGCGGCATCTCCAAGATAGGGCTGAGAGAGATTCCTGCCTGCAACCTTAAAGAAGCCGCTGCCAGTCTGTGTAGACAATCCTGAGCTAGATGGCCCAAAGGTCTGACTCAGTATATGGCAGCTTCCTCTGTTCTGTGTATGTGTTGGCAGATGGGAATGGGGTCTGCACTCGGGATGACCTCAATATGGAGCGCAAAAGCATCACTCCAGTCCCGATGATGCCCTGTATTTGAGGCACGCCCAGGAAGAGGTTTGCCTGCCTACCGTCTTGCATCTTCTGTTCACAGTTCATGAGGTCTCTGCAGATGCGGGCAGGGTTTTCCTTGGTTCCCAGGGGTCTTTTGATGCTCTGGATGAGGGTGCTGAGGTAGTGCAGAGTCTTAAAGATCTCCCCTCCCTGGTCCAGCACTGGAAGGTCTGAATATTGATAACCCTGCCCAGAAGGAAAGAGATGGGGAGGAGAGAGAGAGAATCCATGAACGGATGGATGGAACTCATCAATATACTGTTCTGCAAGCAGTGTTCCCTCTAAGGCATGTACATGCGTATGCTCACACAAACATGGTGTTTCATGTATGCTCAGTTGATTTTAGATCCTGCTCAAGTTGAATCAGGAAAACCCCACTCTGAATGCAGGTGTGCACACACTGCCTTGATACTGCCGCCCAGAACAAAACCCATTCTGCATACAGATGAAAAAAATTAGAGGGGATACTGTCTGCAAGTCCAGTTCATTTCAATGAGGTTTGTGCTGGAAAAGTTCAAATGAGTCTTCCAAAAATAATAATAATGATGATAAGCTGCCTGTGACATACCTCGGATTTGAACACAGTGTTGGAACTCATCACTGCCTGGAAAGCAGCACCAAAGCCATCTTGCTGCTGCTTGAGAGTAGGGGGAAATGTAGAGTTAAGATAGTCTCTTCCTAAGACCCCAGAAACCCAACATTCATTTATTTATTTGGCAAACGTCTTCTTTATTTATTTGGCATACGTCTTCTTTTCATCCCTTATTCTCGACAAATAAAACAAGAACATGGCAGTAAAACTGCAACGATCGCCACACAGTAAACCAGGGTGTTTTCCAGATTACACGCTACCACAGGGGTGAAATGCTTTGACTTGGCAGGATCGTATTCAAAACGATTCCCCGGAACCTCAAACTCCCTGCAACGGGAAAATACAGCTATTTTCATGCAACGGACGTGCAACGTTGTAGCACCGTAACTCAAGGATGAGATCTGAAAGAAGGTGTCAGAAATGTGGTTGGCACCTTGCCGTCAGTGCAGGGGTTGTGGCGTCTCAACACGGGAACTACGGAAGCACACGTAGCAGATCCGTGGTGACACTGTGGTAGGGGTTAATCTGGAAAAGCGCTCGGGACAGAGTAAACAAACTCTTGTTAACTCCCAGTCCTGATTCCAGAGATGTGGGGGGCACCTCGGAAAGGGATTGTTGGTGATGGACACCAACCTGATAGTACTGGGACAGTCAGGAGGTTTTTCTCCCTAGATCCGTGGTCCCCAACTTGGGGGCTGCCAGACGTTGCTGAACTACAACTCCCATCATCCCTGGGGGGTGATGCGAGTTGCAGTTCAGCAACAGTTGGTGCACACACACCCCGGGTTGGGAACCAATGTCCTAGAGCAAGCAGGAAGGAAGGAAGAGCTGGCCTTGCGGTAGCAAGCACAAATTTTTCCCCCTTTGCTAAGCAGGGTCCACCCTGGATAGCAACTGTCCCTCTCCACCCCCAGCACAGCATCCCTCCAGTGGCTGTTGCTGGTGTCTCTCTTACGTTTCTTCTTTAGATTGTGAGTCCTTTGGGGATAGGGAGCCATTTTATTTATACCTAAGTAAACTGCTTTGGGGACGTTTGTTGAAAAGTGGTCTATTTATTTATTTAACATATTTTTATACCACCCAAAACATACGTCCTGGGGCGGTTTACCACAAAGCAAAATAAATGGCAACAGAAAAAGTTAAGATGTTACAACGATTTGAAATGTTTAAAACAATATTTTAAAACAATGTTAAATACTATTAAAGCAGTGTTTAACTAAAAGCATGGGTGAAGATATAAATATTCATCGTATTCATACTCTCCCAGATGTAATGGGTGCAAGCATTTTTCTGTGCTGCTGTTGCATATCGTATTGTTGGATAATGTGCTTAATTGTATTCTTGGAGAATAATAAAATGGTTTTGGCTTTTTATTGTGATTTGCTTTGGGCCCTTTTGGAGATAAGCACAACAGAGGCTTTTAAAATAAACACACGTCCACCCCCCTCATTCCTTGGGAGAATTCCCACCTTGTGGTGAGATTTCCTTGGAACAAAGAAGTCTATAAACTCAACCTTAAGGGTTTTGGTTTCCAAAAAAGGAGATTGATATTGTGCTCTAGACTAGATAACCGTAATGGCTGCATTATAAGGCAATCCTTTAAAAGAAAATTGAAAGTCTGCTAATCTAGACATATATGACATAGCCTCCCACAGTCCACATCTTTTCTTTCAGTGGTCCCCATAAGCATACAAAATTATAAACAGAATAAAGTCTCAGAGAACTTACTAATGTAGCTGGAATTCCCGGTGGACCCTGCAAAACCAAGAGGCAATCAATTGTGCAAAAAAATAAATAAGTATGTCCTTTGGGAGACAGCTGGGTGCAGAGAGGGGAGTATTTATTTCTTCTCCTTGCTAAACGTTTGGAAACCCAACTTCCAAATTCCACTCCAGGGCTACTGAAATCCTGACCTTGGGGTACCCTTTGTAAATCTCTGTAATTCACTCATTTTTGCCTGGACAACTTCATCGTGGTGCTAATTCGATAGCTGCAATTTTGCAGAATTCTGCATCACTTCAACTTCCGTTTGTGTGGGTGGCAGAGAAAGAAGCATGGATGCCCAGGTGGGGGGACATTCTGCACCCGATATGGTTGGAATGAAAGCACCACAACAGAGTACACGTTTGTTAATTCCAATTTGCAGCCCTTCAGGAGTTTTATTTCCCATTTTGTCTCCTACTTCACTAACAACATGCAATTCCCAAAAGTCTTCTGAGACAGCAGGAACACAAGTCTGGTTCTCACTGAGTCAGTGAAGCACTGTTTGGATTATATCACTTCCAAATCCAAGTAGAGGGTTAGGAGCTTGAATGCTGCTCTGATTTTTTTTTTAAAAAAAAGCTGCTCCCTGCACATAGAAAACTAGCATATCAGGGAGAAATCTTTTCTCCTTGACAAGCTAGTTTTCTAAGCAGAGGAAAATTCCTTTTTGTATGCAGGAGCATTCGATCATCTGAGCCCCCACCTGGAGTTGGAAATAGCATAGCTCCAGCATTCCCTGTAACAGGGATTCCCCGGTGTTGTTGACTACAACTCCCAGAATCCCTGGCTGCAATGGCTTTTGTTAGGGGATTCTGGGAGTTGTAGTCAACCACAGCTGGGAATTTTTTGTTAGAGGGAACATGGCACAGCTCCAGAAACAGGTTAACCATTGCACTGAGAGTCAGGCCACAGTGATGTGAGCCTTATTTTTCTTTTTAAATACTTACTGGAGGTCCAGGGGGTCCTTGAGGTCCTGGGGTACCCTGGGGAAGAGAAGGATCAGAGATGATCTAGAAGTGGCCTTTTGACTTATTACATCACATTTGAATAGCAGGGGCATGTGGGACGCAGGCTGGTGAATTTCACCTCTTCCAAGCACACACACTGAGTGTGGTCCTTGTCAAAAGGTTCAGGTGGCCAGCACTGACACAGAGGCGGCTGCAGCTCAGTGGTAGAGTGCCCGCTTTTCACTTGTTCGATCCCCGGCACCTCCAGGTAGGGCTGGGAAAGACCCTTGTGCCCGAACCACTGCCTGTCAGTGGAGATAGTACTGAGCTAGGCAGACCCAAGTTCTGACTTGGGATAATGGAGCAGCTTCATGAGCAAGGAGAATCAAGGACCACCATGCAGAGAAACGAAGGAAGAGGGCTTCTCTGTCGGGATCTAGCTTCTAGGTGGAAGAGCCATGGGCAAATCCTAACCCCCTTCCCCGCACATCCAAGGCGAAAGAGCGGTGGGAGTCGCCACAAGAATGAAGACACCATCAGCCTGGCACCGTTGTCGTTATCTTCCAGGCATCAGGAGAAGTCTGTCCTCCTTATTCGGACTTTTGTTGGGCACTGTAATTTGACTTGCTCTGTGCATGCGTATATATGTCCCCTCTTCTCCCCCTTGTTTTCCCTCCTTGCGTTAACTTTTAATACTGCTCTTACGTGCTCAGTCCTGCTCAGCAATGCTCTGCGTCTGATGTTTTTACGGCTTGGTCTGCTACCCTGTTAAATGCCTTAGATACCAACAATGGAAGGAAGGATAGACCAGAGGTGGCCAACCTGAGGCTCCCCAGCTGCTGTTGGACTACAGGGCCCATCATCCTCAGACACAATTGTGTCAGGGGATGATGGGAGTTGTAGTCCAGCAATAGCTGGAGTTCTCAGGGTGGCCACACCTGAGACAGACAGACAGATGGACAGATAGAAAGACAGATAGCTAGATAGATAGATAGACAGACATAAAGAAAGAAAGAAAGAAAGAAAGAAAGAAAGAAAGAAAGAAAGAAATAAATAAATAAATAAATTAGTTTAGTTAATGGTCTGACAGAAAGACAGACATTAGTTAATGGTCTAATTGATAGACAGACAGACAAGACAAGACATATAGCTAGATAGACAGAGACAGATGTTAGTTAATTAGACAGATAGACAGACAGACGTTAGTCTAGTTAATTGTTTGATAGATAGACATTAGTTGTCTGATAGATACATAGAGAGATAGATAATTAGTTAATTGTCTAAAAGATAGACAGACAGATAGATAAAACACTTAGGCAGAGAGACAGATAATAGTTAATTGTCTAACTGATAGATAGATAGTTGTTAATTAATTGTCTAAAACAGACAGAGAGATAGACAGACAGACAGATGTTACTTAATTGTCTAACAGAAATAGATAGATAGATAGATAGATAGATAGATAGATAGATAGATAGATAGATAGTCAATAAAACAGAGATTCAAACTTGAGTCCCCAAATGCTGTTGGGACTACAACTCCCATAACCCCATCCTTGATTTAAAAAGAACCTCAAAACCCATCTTCTAAAAAAAAGCCTTTTAAACAACTGGCTGTGATCAAGTTGCTGCTTTTAACTGGTTTTTCAATCCTGCCTGCTATTTTATCTTGCCTAATTGCTATTTTATCTGCTGCTGTCTTTTCTTGTATCTTGCATTTCATTGTGATTCTGTTGCCTCACGGTTTCATTGTGGGTTTTTTTCATCGTGGTTTGCTATATTTTATTGTGTTCTCGTAAGCTGTCCCAAGCAGCAGTGTGCTGGAGAGATGGGATATAAATAATTAAAAAAAACCCAAACAAACTATAGAATCCTCAGCCACACTGGGGTGGGGCATGAGGGAGTTTTAGCCCAGCAGCATGGGGGGGGTCGGGACCCAGTTTTGAAAACCCCTGGAATAAAACAATGAGAAAACATCAACAACAACAGAAAGTGTCCAAAATGCGGGGGAAATGGCTTTCTGATGCTCAAACCAACAGTAGAGTTTGAAGCATTCAGAGGAACAACCCAGTGGAGAGGAATCCAACCAGTTTTGTTCTTGCTTTTTTAAAAAACGTCATCTTGACCATGGGCTTTAGATCACCTAGTTTATTCATTCATTGTTTTATTTTATTTTATTTTATTTATATACCGCCCCTCCAAAAATGGCTCAGGGCGGTTCTAGTCTGTCTGTCTAGTTCATCCTGAGTAGGCTTCGTCCCTGCTATGGATACAGCCTTGGCAAAATGTCATGGTATTTTCTTCTACCACCACCCTGATATTTCATTGTATTCATTCTCTCTTTCGTGCATTTGTTTGGCTGGCATTTTGTTCCATCTGATTTCTCTTAGGTGTCTTTCTGCTGTAACCCGGCACCCAAACCGGGTGCTAAGTTTTTGTACATACATCATTTAACATTGCATTTGCCTGACCAAGTGAGCTTTGCAAGCATCTGTTTTCCAAGCTGGCATAGTTCGGATGCAAGCAGCAATTTTGTTCGCAATGCTCCAGAATACTCACCTTTGGGCCTTGTAATCCCTGGAAAAGGGGGAGGGAAAAAAAGTGTGGGTGAAAACCCATAATTCATTGAAGGCTCCTGAGATGTTTTTGAGATGTTAGAAATAACTTTATTTAAATTTGTTCATGGGGTACTCTCAAGGCCCTTGTGGTTTATTGGGGAATGTCAGAATTTCCCGGCATTTCTTTCTTACCGCCTAACATCTTAAAAATTACTGGTAAATGTTCAACATTCACTGAGTTTCTGACATTTACTGCAATACACACATGGACACAATGGCCATATATATATGGCCATTTGAATTCTAAGTAAGAGTGTATCTGTATAGCTGGACTCCATAACGTCTACAAATAGCTGGATTAGCTATTGTTGCTGTTTGAGCTGTATGTATATATATCTCTGGTCAGCAACCATAAATAAACCGAACTGAACTAGTACTGCATGGCGTCAATGTGGTGTAGCTGACAGAGTGCTAAAAGACAGATCAACAATGCGTACTGGGATCTCTAAGATCGAGCCAACAACAAACAATAAGATCAAACAATAATAAAACAACAAACTATACACTAACCATGCAATTAAAAAAAACAACAACATCTTATTCCAGTGTAGTTCTATAATCGAAGACATTTACAATCTAAGACAAAACATGAATGACAGGAAATCATATCAATGAAACTAAATATGTAGCATTGGGGAAATGATATAATCTACAGAAGAGCAGCCCTGCTGGATCAGGCCCAGGGCCCATCTAGCTCAGCATCCTGTTTCCCACAGTGGCCCACCAGATGTCTCTGGGAAGCCCACAGGCAAGAGCTTAGGGCTTGCTCTCTCTCCTGCTGTTGCTCCCCTGCAACTGGTATTGAGAGGTGAACTATAGCCCTCAGACTAGTAGCCCTTGATAGACCTGTCCTCCATGAATCTGTCTAAACCCCTTTTAAAGCCTACAGCCGTGAATCTCTACTATCTTCTGTGGGATCTGTGACCCATCCGGGGAGCCAATTCTGGCCGCAAAGTGGAGTATACATTGCACAACCAACAACACCCCTAACATGTACCACGGCACAATGAACATGTCGGGCAGAGCAGACATTCTGACCAAGACAGCCAATGGATGGACTTGAGTTTTTATGTCGCTCCCCAACTTTCAAATGGAAAGAGTTCACATGGCCAGCATTTTTCCCCACAGCAGGGATTCCCAGATGCTGTTGACTGCCATCATTCCCAGTCAAAGGCCACTGCAGCTGAGGATGATGAGTCTTGTAGTCAACAGCATCTGGGAATCCTGTTACAGGGGAAACTGATGGCCAGTTGTGAGCTATCAAGGCACGACAAGCATCAGCTCCAAGCGAGTCAAATAGCACTCACCGTTTCGCCGCGGCTACCTTTGTCTCCTTTGGGTCCCTGTAATAATTTAAAGAAAAAAAATGTGTTATATCCCAATTCAAAACATTTTGGGCACATCTCAAGGATGGCCTTCTGCTACCAACACCCAGAGTCATGCTTGTATTCTCAACGCTGGTCAGAAGGAGCAAAGAGAGGCACTTACGGGGCTGCCTGTTGGACCCAGAATTCCAAGCGGACCAATCACGCCTTCTTTCCCCTACAGAAAACAGAGCACTGATGAATTTCCAGCACGCCCTATTGCCCAGGTTCATGGACAGTTATTTAAAAATATTATGCACTGCTTTTAAACCAAGTTCTCAAAGTGGTTTGTATAGAAAAGATATGAAGAAATGGATCCCATCCCTAAAGAGCTCACAAAAGACACACCGGCAACAGCCACTGGAGAGATGCTGTGCTGGGGCTGGATAGGGCCAGTTGTTCCCCCTCTGCTATATATAAGAGAGCCACCACTTTAAAAGGTGCCTCTTTGCCCAGTTAGTAGGGGTGATTCCCAAACCATGTGCTCCAAAAGAGCCTGAAGATGGTTTCCTGTCCCAAAGGGACTCACAATCTAAAGAACAAACACAAAAGAGAACACAAACAGCTATGATGAGCTGAAAAAGGGCAGTTGTTCTCTTCCCCGCTATATAAGAGAGCACTTTGCCCAGCATGGGGTAATTCCAAGGATAACGGAATCAGGCATGTTGCCACTTTTCCCAACAACTGTAGCCATAAGCAAATTTTCAAGTTGATACTGTATTGGATATACCCACTGGCAAGAGAACATATCCTACTGTAAGGCCATGCTTTTACAAAACCCAAAAGTATTATAGTGTCGGAAATGTGCTGAATACATTGGTAATAGAATCAGAAACGATGTCCAACCAACCAACATTTATATACCGCTTTTCAACAGAAGTTTCAAAAGCGGTTTACACAGAGAAATAATAAATAAAAATGGCTCCCTGTCCCCAAAGGGCTCACCATCTAAAAAGAAGCATAAGATCGACACCAGCAACAGTCACTGGAGGTCCTGTGCTGGGGGTGGATAGGGCCAGTTACTCTCCCCCTGCTAAATAAAGAGAATCGCCACGTTAAAGCGGGGCCTCTTTGCCCAGTTAGCAGGGGGCAAAATTTCCAGTTTAATTACTGACATATTTTGCAGGGTATGCTGAAACATTTCCATGTCACCAAAATATCTCAGAGAGGACAAGGACAGCCAGATGTCCTCTTCAGTATTCCCTCTAACAGAAAAATCCCAGATGTTGTTGAGTACAACTCCCAGCATCCTCAGCCAAAGCCAACTGCAGCTAGGAATTCTGGGAGCTGCAGTCAACAACATCTGGGATTCCCTCTTACAGGGAACACTGGTCCTTTTCCCATCTAGACAGATATGACTTTTTAAAACTTCATTGGCATGACGAATAATCTGGCATGAATGCTAATATAGATTTCCAGCTCTTGTCACTCACTGCTAGGATCAGTTCACTCCAAAGACAGGTGAGGCAAAGGTGATGACTGGAATGGGATTTCTAAAACTCACCATGAGGCCTTGTGGACCTTTGGGGCCCTGGATTCCTTTGTACCCGAGATCTCCAGGGGGTCCCTGTAGATATAAACAGTCACGGGTGTCAGTTCCAGAAAGAGCACCCCCACTCCAGCCCTACAAAACTCTGTTCCTTGCTGCACTACAGAGCTAGCCCCATCATCATGCAGGAATAAGGTGATCCTCATGGAAAAGCTCCTACAAACAGTGTTGGTTGCCTACTCCTATATATCACCAGACGAGAAGATCCCATTGGGAGAGAGCCTTCAGAAACACATGAATTTATTTACAGGACTTGTGCACGCTTTCTGTGCTCAAATGTTCCCCAAGTGCTGAGTGGCAGAGCATCTGCTTTGCATGTAGAAAGTACCAACTTCAGTCACTGGCAGCTTCTCCAAGAGCTTTTCGAGACAGCAGGCTTTCTGAGAGACTTTACTGTGAGTGGGAAGCCTATCGGAGACTCTGACACTAAAAGTGGATGTTTGTAATCCAGACATATATCGGGTTAGGCTCCAATACGCAGGGAATCGTGCATGGAGTGCTCTCTGATATGTTGCACGGATTTCAGGGTAAATCTGGCCGATATGTGCACATACACTCTCCATTCCAGTGGAGAGGTGAGCTAAAAGCCCTGTCTGGGAATGCTAAAACTCCTGCCTGAAACCCTGGAGAGCCGCTGAGTCAGTGGATGACACCGAATTAGATGAACCAAAGGGATGACTCAGCATAAGCCAATTCATATGTTCACAAACGCACACACACACACGGGTGAAGAAATGCTGGCTCAGTTGATCAGCCAGACAAAATATTTTATCCGTGAGATGCCTCCTCAAGCTATGTTGGTACATTATGCATCACTTTTTCACTCATTAGAGACTAGCAGATTTCCTCAGCCCTGTATGTATGCAAGTACAGTCGTCCCTCACCAATCGCGGGTTTGGGTATCCACAACTGGGAAATTGTGGCAGGTCTCAGATACCTAAGTATCCAGAGTTTGGCAAGATTTTTTAAAAAAATTCTGGGGATTTGGGTGGGATTTCAGGGATCAGGAGGTCATTTCCAAGGGTCCAGGGGGTGATTTCTGGGGCTCCGGGGGGCAGCTTTTCTATTTTAAACTTTTTTCCAGTCTTTTTGCGACCTCGATTCCCCTAACCCCGTTTCCCATTGGTTTTAATGCTTTGTCAATTGCAAATTCAGCAAGTGTGAGGTTTTCCAGGAACGGAACCCTTGTGGTTGGCAAGGGACAGCTGTATGTATGTAGGCGTGTGTATGTGTATTTGTTTACTTACTTATTTAAAGCCTGGGATGTATAAAAGCAGAAGATATAAGCTAAAAACTATGACTGCCAAAGAAATCCCAGTTGATTTAAGTCTGTCTGATTCACCAGTTAAATCTGCCTAAAACTAAAACAGCCTGGGATTTGGAAGAAAATGAAGGGGGCAAGTCCTTTTCAGAAGAGTGCCTCCCCATTGGCACATTTTACAAGCTCTTATATAAAAAAGAATAATTTAAGCCACTGCCAAAATGCACAACTCAAGGCTGGCGTTTCCCCCCAGTCCTACCTGGAGAGATGCTACCTAGGAGCATCAGAAGCTGCCTTCTACCGAGTCAGACCCTGGGTCCATCTTGCTCAGTATTGTCTACCCAGATTGGCAGCAGATTCCTGCCTGCAACCTTGGAGAAGCCGCTGCCAGTCTGGGTAGACAATACTGAGCAAGATGGACCTATGGTCTGACTCAGTATACGGCAGCTTCCTGTGTTCCTATGTTCTCCAAGTTTGCAGGCAGGAGTCTCTCTCGGCCCTATCTTGGAGATGCCAGGGAGGGAAATTGGAACCTTCTTCAGGAAGTTGCTCTTCCCAGAGTGGCCCCAACACCCTAACGGGAGTATCTTCCAGTGCTCACACATGTAGTCTCCCATCCAAATGCAAACCAGGGTGGGCCCAGCTTAGCAAAGGGGACATTTCATGCTTGCTACCACAAGACCAGCTCTCCTCCCTTGGATCTTCTCCATGCAAGGCAGATGCTCCACCACTGAGGTACAGGCCATTCCTTAAAGGGCGCTGCCTTACCCCAAGTCAGACGCTCTAGCTCAGCCTTGTCTACACTGACTAGCAGCAGCTCTCCAAGATTTCAGGCAGGAGTCTCTCCCAGACCTACCCAGAGATGCAGCCAGGGATTGAACCTGGGACCTTCCTCATGCAAGCAGATGCTCCGCCCCATGCGACATTAAATGAGACAAGCATTTTGGAAGCCTCCTCTGCTCCCAATCACCTCCTTTAAGGGGGCTGGGGCCCTGAAGTGTTACAACAGGTGTGCGGTGGGGGACATTTTTCCATGAGCAGCTCCCACACAGCTGGGGTCATGTTTAAATGACCCAATCAGGCAGGAGGCAGCGGATTGCGTAGGGTCTTCCCCAGGGAATCGGCACCTCTCCCTCCGGTGTGACAGCCCCGCTGCCAAGATGGCTTGCTCATGTCCATGGTGACCCCAGATGCGTGGCAGCTGCTCACAGAAACCCGGCTGCACCAACGTTGAAACAGCCCTTCAGCGAACGCACTGGCTTGACTGACAGGTTATTTATACACACAGTGAGCTCACCTTTGGCCCAAACAGTCCAGCGATCCCTGGAAATCCTGATTCACCAAAGTCTCCCTGGAAGTAACATTAAAAAGAGAGGGGGGTTGGTGGTGGAGTAAATGGTTGAGCTCAAACCATTCAGAACGGCAAAACCCGTCATCCATTGACAAGCTTCCAGGGCAAGAACAGAGCATCTACGAGCCAACCCAAGTTTACAGGGTCGAGTTTGGAAAGAGAGTCCAGATATATTTGTGTCTTGGCCCAACAATGTGTTTGCAAACTTGGTAGGGCAGCAGGGAAGGGGACCACATGAAGTATTAGCTGGGCCTATCTCGGGCCGGGGCCAGAGAGATTTGGAGGGACAGACAGCAGTAGGATGCGCGTATCGAAATCCGCATTTCCCCTGCAGTACACGCTATGTAAAGTTTTCATAATCAACCGCTGCTGAAGTCAGTCAATTTCTCGGCCAAATGCACTGCTTTCAGGATCACAATCCAAGGGAGACATGCTGGAATCCATCGATAACAGCTCTGGAAGAAGCTGCCAAAACCTTGACCGGCGAGCCTTCCTGTTTTCAAGTGGGGGCCACTTGGGCAAAAAACCTCCCCCGTGAGAGCCATCTGCCGCCATGCTGACTTCCGTGCAATGCTGCACGCCGCCCTTTAAGAGAAAGCGAGCCCTCTGCAGCTCCATCACCCTCTCGGAGCGCTGGGAAATGTAGCCCTTCCAAGCACGCCTGCCATGGGGCTCTGGGGGGAAAGCACCAAGGATGACAACTCCCAGTGCTCCGTGTGCACCTTCCAAGATGGCCCTGGGGCTTGAGGGGGGACTCCGTTTCCCTCAAAGGAGCCCCGACTGCACTGGTGCGGGGGGACAGGACGCAGCACTGCATGCTGGGAACGGTTGCCTCCGCACAATGCCAGGAGGAGTATTTCCCTTCCGCTGAAACTCCACACAGGCCTAATAAATCAACGACTGGCACTTAGAGTTAATGGGAGCTGCCACGGACTCCTGGGCCTTGCAATGAACCTAGGTCATCCTGCACAGCGTGGCTGCAGCGTCCACTGTGAGCTGGAGCCCTTCAGACAGTAGTAACCGATTCTCTTTCCAGTCACAGAGTGATGATTTTAAAAAAGACTCCTAAGAATTCCCTACTGGATCTCACCGACGGTCCATCTAGTCCGTCTAGGGGGTGCTCAACTTTGGCCATCCTGCAGATCTTGGCCTACAACTCCCATAATCCCTGGCTATTGGCCACTATGTCTGGCGGTTATGCGAGTTGTAGTCCAAAAAAACAGCCGCGGGTGGGCCCAAGTTGAGCAGGCCTGTTTCCCACAGTGACCAACCCGATGCCTCTGGGAGAGTAGGGCATGAAGGCAAGTCCCTCTCCTCAGCCATTGGTATTGAGAGGAGATTGCCTCTGGAGCTGGAATTTCTATATAGCTGCCATGAGCAGCGGCCCCTGCAAGACTACAACTCCCACCATCCCCTGCTAAAGTCCACCACAGCAGAGGGTGATGGGAATTGTAGTCAGAAGCATCTGGGAATCCCTGTTACAGGCAATGCCGGTCGTGACTCACAGCCGCCCACAGACCTATCCTCCATGAATCGCTCCAGTCCTCTTTGAAAGCCTTTCCGGTTTCAGAATCCACCCCCTGCGCCTGGCAGATCTGCACTTGGAAAACGCTCACGAGGCAGAGAGGCCGGGGCCAGAAGAGGGGACGGTGACGACACCACTGCAGCCCGAAAGACATGCTGCGCTCTACATCTGCAAGCCACACTCCTCCATCCCTCGACCTTTGCCCAAGGAACAGGACAGGCTGCTGGAACACTTGAGGGAAAGACGAGAGCCCGGCGACCCTCCGTGAGTCACAGGGCAATGGAAACAGCCTTTTTATGGCCAGTGGACGCTTCAACCTCAGCTGCGCTCCAAGGAAAATTCCAGAGGGGCTTGTTCGGCTTGTCTGCCCATGACTCAAGCGGTGGGGTTTCCCCCCCTCTTGTCGCAAGGCTGTTCCAGAGGCCTAGCATGCCCTGGCCTTCGGAAAGCTCCCCCTGCTGTGTGCATGAGACACGGCTTGGCAAAGCCAGGCCTGCTTGGAACCTCCCAAGTGTGAGTGGCTTTCCATGGATCCCAAAGTGGGAGCAATTAAACACCAGAAATGCAGGTCCAAGCCCGGTTCTCCTAAAGAAAAAGGGAATCCTCAACAGGCACCGCTTACGGGCTGCAAACTGAGAAGTGCGGGGTTCAGTCCAAGAATATTAGCCATCCAATCACTCGGCGATGACTCTACTAACACTTTCCCACTAGAAATGCGCGGCTAACCAGAGAAGGAGGAGGAGGAGGAGGAGGAAAGAGGAAATTTTCCATGTGACAGCGGGGAAAAGTACATCTGCAGCTTTGGACGCCTTTGCCAGTTCACTCGGTGGAATATACACAAGTAAAAGAATTCTGCTGGGACCACTGTTTCCCCTCACCAACAAAGCTGAAGTGTAGGCCAACTTCCTAGGTCTCTAGCATCTAGGTAAACAGGTGCTAAGCCTGTAATAATAATAAATAATCATGCAGAAGAGGACAATCATTTCAAGCAGCGGAGTTTAGAGCCTTCCAAAATGGAACGCTAGTCACGTTACCATCCACATCAGCGTGGAGAGAGTGGAAGCCTGCCTAATCTCTTTAGCAAAGGAGTTTCACAGCTGTGTTGCCACCACTGAGAAGGCCCTGGCATTGTATACAAAGGCACACACGGAACGCGCAACAGCGCTATACAAATATTTATTTTTACCACCAACACTGCTCCTCCTCCATCTCCATCATCCTTTTTCTTCCCTCAACAAACAGAATCTTAACCGAAACGGTCCATCCACTTACCGGCTGCCCCTTAGATCCTGGTTCACCAAGGCTTCCTGGGGGCCCCATTCCACCTTGGGACCCCCGTTTCCCCGTCAGTCCAGCCTGCCCAGCTAATCCTCTTTCTCCCTGGAAATAACCAAAAAGAGGGCGTCGTCACCATGCAACGGAAAACGCTACACAACTTGGCGACCCTTCACTGCAGCCACTGAAGAGGTGGTCGGGGTTCCGTTTGAGGGATGGAGCAGTAAATGGGACACCATGAAGCAGGCACCTGGGCAGAGGAGGGGGGGGAACATGTGATGCTGGAATGCTCCATGTGAGTTGCTGAAAGGTTCCTGCCGGCTTGCACCTGGCGGCTACGGGTTTCACGTGGCATCAAACACAAGACCAGTGCAAAAGATTGTGCCTCCTCCCACCTCAAACCATCCCCCTCCACTTGCAAAACAATAGCAAGACAACTGAGGTTTCCGTTAGCCCTAACTTTAGAGTCAACACGGATGCTTAGATATTGGAGGCTAGAGGCCACTCTTGAAGGTGGAACAACAGAAATGGGGAGAGTACATCTGGCCCCTGGGGGTGTTCACTTTCATGGAAGTTTTTCACACCCGGCTTTTAGTTTGCATTTCCTCCGGAATGGAGATGTGCATTCAGATACCGGCCAGATTTACCCCAAAGTCCCTGAGAGCTATCAGGGAGCACTTCACACACAATTCGGTTTTTCATCATGCATTAGAGTGTACAGGTAAAGTGTGCCGTCAAGTCGATTTTGACTCCTGGCGCCCACAGAGCCCTGTGATTTTCTGTGGTAGAATACAGGAGGGGTTGACCATGGCCTCCTCCAGCACAGTATGAGATGATGCCTTTTAGCATCTTCCTATATCACTGCTGCCCGATATAGTAGAAGCGGGGATTTGAACCATCAAACTTCTGCTTATTATTATTATTATTATTGTTGTTATTTATTTGAGTTCTATACCGTCTTTCCAAAAATGGCTCAGGGCAGTTTACACAGAGAAACAGTAAACAAATAAGATGGATCTCTGTCCCCAAAGGGCTCAAAATCTAAAAGAAACATAAAAGAGACACCAGCAACAGTCACTGGAGGGATGCTGTGCTGGGGGTGGATAGGGCCAGTTACTCTCCCCCTGCTAAATAAAAGAGAATCACCATGTTAAAGGGTGCTTCTTTGCCAAGTTAGCAGGGGTTAGTCAAGCATTTCCCCGCTGCGCCACATAACGTGACTGGTCTTGTGGTAGCAAGCATGACTTGTCCCCTTAGCTAAGCAGGGTCTGCCCGGGTTGCATCTGAATGGGAGACTTGATGTGTGGGCACTGCAAGATATTCCCCTCAGGGGATGGAGGGAAGAGCATCTAGGTCCCAAGTTCCCTCCCTGGCAGCATCTCCAAGGTAGGGCTGAGAGAGAGACTCCTGCCTGCAACCTTGGAGAAGCCGCTGCCAGTCTGTGTAGACAATACTGAGCAAGATGGACCAAAGGTCTGACTCAGTATAGGGCAGCTTCCTGTGTTCCTATGACACATTCTCCCCTCCAGCGATCCCTCTAAGGCATGCACGTGTGCGCGCCCTCACACATTTTTTAATGCCCGCTCAGTTAATTTTCGATCCCGCTCAGGCTGAATCTGGAAGGTCCCCCTCTGAATGCATGTGCTTCGATACTGCTGATCAGAACAAAACTCATTCTGCACACAAATGGAAACAGTCAAAGAGCACACTGCCCCCCTTCCCTGTCAGAGATTTAATTTTTAGAGAGCGGGGAGAGGAAAGCCTGAAGACCGGCAAATCTAACACAATGCATTCTTTGCCACCTCTTTTAATATTAGCGACTATCCCTGGCAGGTGGAGGCATTTGCAGCACTTGTGGTTGTCACTGCACATCCAAGGCTCTTGTATCACCATTGACGGTCAGCCTGTCATTCTCACCGTAGTCATTAGGGGGCAGCGGCTGACAACAGAATGGCCCCCTGTTACAGTAAAGTAAAGTTCTGCCCTCGAGTCGGTGTCGACTTGACTCGTGGTGACCACAGAGCCTTGTGGTTGTCTTTGGTAGAATACAGGAGGGCTTTCCCATTGCCATCTTGCAGACAGTGTGAGAAGATACCTTTCAGCACCTTCCTATATTGCTGCTGCCCGATAGAGGGGTTTTCCATAGTCTGGGAAAGATACCAGGATTCAAACCAGCAACCTCTTGCTCCCTAGGCAAGTTACTTCCCCACTGTGCCATTAGGTGGCTACTTAACCAAAGGAGAATTGAATCCATCTCCAAGGGCCCCCATCCTCCCAATCACCAGCCTGTTTGCAATCTCTCCCAATCCTGAAAGGAAGGAAGGAAGGAAGGAAGGAAGGAAGGAAGGAAGGAAGGAAGGAAGGAAGGAAGGAAGGAAGGAAGGAAGGAAAGCAGCCTATTTATCACAGAGCCCACATTCGGGCTGCAAACTTCAGAACCACTCACTCCCAGGACATGCCTTCTCAGAGTTGTGGCTGTCAGGGAGAAAGGCCTGGAGATGGGTGACTTCTCACCCCAACTCCCTGGGGAGGAGCTAAAAAATAACTGGAAACAGCTCTGCTGATTTTTCAAGCCTGTCCAAATTCAGAAGTCAAGTCCCAGGGCATGGTCTGAAGGCACATGGCACAGCAACCTTGCTGCCGCAAAAACAGGTCTGAGTCTGGACAGAGGCTGGATGGGAGGACAACTGGAAACCCTTCCGTGCACCACCCTGAGCTCCGTGAAAGAAAGAAGGCAGGATATCAGTGGAACAAAATGGTAGCCCTTGCAACCTCTCTAGGGCTGCAACCTATATTCAACTAATCCACAAACAGCCTTTTGGTTGAAAAAAAAAAAGATGATCATTTTTAAGGTGAGGACTTGCCAAAACTGCAAGTGGAAGGCATCATCTTAGAAGAGGCGTTCTTTGTTCTCTCACTTACAGGAGAGAATGCCTCTCCTTAGATGGGGGTCTGCTGTGACACATAGGCATCGTATGCAAATGCAACATGGAAACATAGGAGTCTGCCTTGTAGCACATCAGACCCTTGGGTCATCTAGCTCTGTTGTCTACACTGACTGGCAGCAGCTTCCTTCTGTAAGCCTTCAGGCAGGAGTCTTTCCCAGCCCTACCTGGAGATGCTGCCAGGGATTGAACCTGGGGCCTTCTGCATGCAAAATATGTGCGCTCTTCACTGAGTCCATCAAACTTTCCCAAACAAAGCATGCGTTTTCCCTTCAGAAATACTGCATTTATCAGTATGCAGATTTAGTCAATTAATTAGCCAATCCATTGACTCATTTTTAATCCACTAAGATGTTGTGTTTTTGTTTTTTTAAAAAAATTGACTGGCAGCTTGAATAATACCTGCAGGTTTCAGAATTGCCATGTTTTTTGGTACTGTGTTTTGATTTGTCATTGTTTAAAGAACATAAGAGGTAGCCTTGCTGGATTACACCAAAGGCTCCCTAGTCCACCTTCCTGTTCCTGGTCCCCTAGGAAATATCCTGTTCCAGATGCCTCCTAGAAGTCCAAAAGCAGGGTGGGAAAGCAACAAGTCCCTCCCCTGCATATGGTATTCAGAGGCATACTGCCCCTGGATATGGAGGAATCATTATAGCCCAGGGCTGCTCAACTTTGCCCACCCCAGCTGTTTCTGGACTACAGTTCCCCTTTTCCTAAGCCGCAATGGCCAACAGTCAGGGGATTATGGGAGCTGCAAGTTTCTTCCCTAGCAGCATCTCCAAGATAGGGCTGAGAGAGACTCCTGCCTGCATCCTTGGAGAAGCTGCTGCCAGTCTGGGTAGACAATCCTGAGCTAGATGGACCAATAGTCTGACTCAGTATACGGCAGCTTCCTATGTCCCTCACATCTGCAGGAGGGCCAGATTTGTGCAGCCCCGAATAGCCGTCTTAAAAGTGGAGCCCCCACATGCTTATTCTCACGGGCTTGCCACGGATCCCACATCCACACCAGGAAGCGTGGGAACAGCCCTCTTCCAAAAAGGTGACGCTTGGGCAAGAGCAGGTTTTGGGTCTGGGACCCCAATGCTGTCCACTGCCCTTCCAATCAAGCGGCCTTTCCAAGAGCAACGCCGTCTTGAAGCGTATCAAAGGGAGACGCCCTGGCCTTCTCCGCGGGGCTCTGGCCGCCTTCCAATTCCTGCGGTTTTACAAGGGTCACAAGCCTCTGCCTTGCAGCCAAGAGGCAACACTGACCTTGAATCCTGGGGGGCCCTGAGCTCCTGGGAGACCCGCGACACCGCTGTTCCCTCTCTTTCCAGACATCCCCGGCGTGCCTTCCTCCCCGTCGTCGCCTTGTTCTCCCTAGAGGGAAAGAGGGAGGAAGAGGAAGACACTTTCACTCCGCGTCCGTGCCGGGAAAGAAAGAGGTAACAGAGCTGGGACAGTAGCAGGGTGGGGTCAGTTGTTGCAAGCCACACCGCATGGCTGACATTCCGTGCTTCACGTAACGGGTCGGAGAGCATCGTCCCTCTTGGCACGCCCCATCGTCCCTCTTGGCACGCCCCGGTCACCAACAGCCAATCACAGGAGAGAGGGTGGGGGATGCAATGACGTCATGTTCCACGACACGCTTCCCGGAGTCGTGAGAAAGCGGTAGGGAGCGGCAATAACAAATCCCTGTTTCCTTTTAGTCGATGCAGAACGCTGCTTCTACATTTCCATAAAATGAATTGCGTTTTGGGGAACATGAAGAGGTGAAGAAGAGCAGCTTGACGGACCACGGGGGCACCCCGGGCGAGTCAAAATATTGCAGAGGAGGGCAGCTACTTAGAGGCGCTGCTTATTTAACTTAATTATATTCGTTTATTTATTATATTTGTGTTCTGGCCCCAAACTTCCCTCTCTGGACGGTTTACAGCAACAGAAATCAAAACCGCAAAACCATTTCAAACCACAAGTCTAGTTTAAAAGTGTGGGTGAATAAATGTGCCTTGAGAGACTTTTAAAAAGTGGTCAGAGATGGGGAGGCTCTTATTTCAGCAGGGAGTGCATTTCAGAGTCTCGGGGCAGCAACAGAGAAGGACCGTCCCTGCGTAGGCACCAGACGAGCTGGTGGCAACTGCAGATGAATCTCTCCAGACGACCTCAAAAGGCGGTGGGGCACATAGTGAAGTTGTGCCGTCGAGTCGTTGTCAGCTCCTGGCGCCCACAGAGCCCTGTGGTTGTCTTTGGTAGAATGCAGGAGGGGTTGACCATTGCCTCCTCCCGCGCAGTATGAGATGATGCCTTTCAGCACCTTCCTGTATCACTGCTGCCCGACAGAGGTGTTTCCCATAATCTGGGAGATATACCAGCGGGGATTTGAACCAACAGCCTCCTGCTTTCTAGGTAAGTTTCTTCCCCACGGCACCATTAAGTGGCTATAGTAATATTGTTGCTATATTAATAACACTATATTAATAATATTAGCACAACGGTAATAAAGTATCTAAAATTTTCTAGGCATTTGTAGAAAGATGAAAGAACAGCTTTAGGTACTTTTACTATAACACAGGCTTACAATTATTAATAACAATAATGACTGGCATGCAGACCAAATTACTTAACAATACTACTACTACGATGGTTATTTATATACTGCTCTTCAGCCAAAGTTCTCAAAGCAGTTTACATAGAAAAATATGTAAGGCCTCACAATCTAAAAAGAAACAGTAGGTATATACTAGCAGCAGCCACTGGAGGGTTGCTGTGCTGGGGTTGGATAGGGCCAGTTGCTCTCCTCCTGCTAAATATAAGAGAACCACCACTTTAAAAGGTGTCTCTTTGCTCAGTTAGCAGTCAGAAGTCACTCTAAAGAACTACGTAATTTAGTCTGCTTGTCGGCCAATATATTAATTAGCTTTATAACGCAGGTTTACAGTTGATTAGACATGATACAAAATGTGGAAGGGGGAAGGAAGGAAGGAAGGAGGAAACCAGCAGATACCAGCTGCCCTGTGAACTCCCAGACTTACCTTTTGCCCAGCACTGCCGTCTTTCCCAGGTAACCCGTCAACTCCAGGGGCTCCCTCTTGGCCCTGCCTTCCAACCACTCCTCTAGGACCTGGCAACCCAACAAGACCCTAAGAACATAAAGGCATTTGTGACTGAAGATCTCGAACACTGGAGAGACGAAAGGAGCTGTATGGGAACATATGATCTATGCTCATACTTCTGCTGAATCAGGGCATTGGTACATCTAGCTCAGTCTTGTCTACACTGCCTGGCGGCATCCCTCCACGGTTCCAGGTAGGCCACTTTTCTAGTCCCAAAACTGAGTACTGAAGGTGAGTCCTTCTGCTTGCAACGCAGGTGCTCCACCGCGAAGTAGGGATGTGCAAAAGATTCAACCCAATCAGTTTGAATGTGAATAAAAATCTAATAGATTTGACCTGAAACTGCTCGCACAGGATGAGGTTCGTTTGAATCGATTCAAACTCGTCTGAACTTGAACCGAATTCGAGTGAATTCGATTCAACTTCAGGCAAATTCGAATCGATTTGAACAAATTCCATTCTGTGCAAGGAGTTTCAAGTTGAATTGATTGGGTCAATTTTTTTCCACATTCTTATCACTAAACTACAGACTTTCCCTGTAACACATCCACTGTCTGGCCATGACCCCACTCCCAGGTGGCTCATGGCCAACCAAAAGTTGATAAGTGGAATTTCTAAGCTTGCATGTTTAGTCCGGAGAGAACCTGCTACAAGGGCCAACTGAGGCACAAAAGAACCGAAGAGACTGTTTCCTCCTCCATGGGGAAAGCTTGATGGTTAAAGAATAAAGACAGGGAGGAGACTTACATCTCCATCCACGAGCCTCTGCTCATGCATATCTCCCATTTACAGTGACATCAATTAGGATTATTGTTATTTTTAAGAACCATGCATGAATAGTCACTTACTGGTGAGCCTCTGCTGCCTGTGACGCCCCGAAGTCCTTGCTTTCCTTTTTGACCCTTGAAAGGAAAAGGGGAAAAGTCAGTCTGATATCACTGCAATCTAGGAGCCTTCCAATGGAAGCGCCATCCCACGGTGGAAGTGACTGGAAGATCAAGTAACCTTATTATACCCCCCAGCAGGACCTTGCATGCATCAGCACTCCTCAAATACAGCACTCCTCAAATACACACAAACACCCCCTCCCATGTAATAAAATCAGGGCACTGCCCCTATCTGGAATTCCCCACAATAATGATTACAATAAGCTGCAGTATCTAGAGTTTCAGTCCATGAGACAAAACCTGTTGGAGAATAGGCACATAGGGAGCTGCCTTCTACCGAGTCTGAGCTTTGGTCCACCTAGCTCAGTCTTGTCTTCACAGGCCAGCAGCGGCTTCTCCCAGGTTGCAGGCAGGAGTCTCTCCCAGCCCTCTCTTGGAGATGCTGCCAGGGAGGGAACTTGGAACTTCCTGCATGCAAGCAGGCCTCATCTTCTGATGGGAATCCCTTACCGTGCTCACACATGTAGTCTCCCATCCAAATACAAACCAGGGCAGACCCTGCTTAGCAAAAGGGCCAATTCATGCTTGCTGCCACAAGGCCAGCTCTCCTCCCTTAGAACGTTGTCTGATGCTCAAAAAGTGTGGAGGCGGGGGGCTGAGAGGGAGAGATGGGGCCAGGGGCATAGCCAGGGGAGAGGGGGGGCCTGTGTTCACCCCTCTCCCTGGCGGCCCCTCAGAGTGAGGGAGATCATGAAGAAAACAGGGACAAGTGGAGCTGGTGGGGGGGGCCCCTCTGGAGATTGGGGGGCTGGGTCCTTTGAACCCAGTTGCTCAATTATAGCTGCGCCCCTGGACGGTGCTACAGTGCAAGGCAGGCCCTCTCTCCCCCTTTCCACTCGCCTCCCCTCTGGCCGCCGGCTTTTCTGAGTTTGGCCGGAGAACAACCCTTCCCTGTGCCAGGAAGGAGCCGGCCAGGGGAGCAAGGGGGTGGTCATGGCCCCAGCTTCCAATAAACGGAGTCCCTGATGCTTCAAAGCGGAACCGGGAAGCAGCTGGAGGTCACAGAGGATTCCACCCACATTTTGGCTGGGACGGGACCAAAAGTCGTTTGTTCTGGCCAAGGGAGGGAAGGGCGAGAGGGGCAAAGCCATCCGCCAGAGGTGAGGGCCGAGAAGTGGGGACGTGTACGGATCCAAGAGGGAGAGGAGAAGAGGGTGGGTGGTGGTGGCGTTTGCGTTTTTGCACGGGAGTAATTATCCAGGTACAACACTGAGAGAGAACGAGAGAGGCCCTGCTTAGCATCGGAGGATCCCATGGTGGCTGCCTCTCTCGCCTCCTGGGTTGCTTGTAACCCCCTGGGGGAAGAAGAGCCCCTGTGATCTGGCACAGCCCTTTTGCAGGAGCAGCCCTGAGCTGGGCACGGAGAAGGCAGGACCAGCCCCAGCCCGAGAGACATACACCTTGTCACACCAGACTAGATCTGGAGTGAGCCGCATAACTGGAGTCCCCCCCGGAAACTCCCTCCGGGACTGATCCCCCTGCAGCGGCAGCACCCCCAGAACCAGAGCCCACTGCACAGTCAGCCTCTCCCCACCACCACGCCCCCCAATATCTGCATGCTGGCACCAGCAACCGCCTCAACATCAGCAGACAGAGAGGGAGCCCAACTGACTCCAGGCCAGAAGGCTGCCCCTTTAAGGCTTCTGCCCTCCAGGCAGGGAGGTGGATCCCAGGAGAGGGAGTCTGTGCTCAGAGGGACCTAAGGGCGCAGTCTGCCTCCAAGCCTCTTCGCATGACCCAAAGCGCAGAGGGAGGAGTGTCATGCCAGGCTCCAAGCCCCCTGAATGCTCCCGAGAACTGGGCTCCCGAGAGTCTCCAGGCTGGGAGATCTCGCTCTGTATATGCTCAGGAGTCCCACAGCATTGTGCTCTCTCCGTTTATACTCGTGGGGACAGGTCACTTAGTGACAGTGGGCCAGTCGCCCCTAGATTTGGCATCTAACAAGCAAATTGTAAAGGGGAACAGATGCACACCCTCTCCAATGCTGGGATATCCTGAGTAGACCCCAGAAGTTAACCGAAGCAGGTTAACTCTCTGCTAAAGGCCGCTCTGCACTTAGGGTGAACCACCTTGCCTTTCCCCTCCTTCCACAAAAAGGATAACCGTCGGTTAATGGGCCAATCAGCTCAACAGGAAGAACACAGATAAAGCTTGTGTAGGTAAATTGTCACACACACACCCCAGGAGGTTGAACAAGCGATGCAAACCTAAAGAGATGCATCGAAAGTACCGATACATCGAGATACATCGAAAGTACTGATTAGATTACTGGACTTTTCTGTTTATGCAGATTTCCCTTCTCACGTCTATGTACTCTGTTTTCATGACAAAAGCCTTGGCATACCTCGGCAATTCCCATGTTGTTTCACTCAAGAAGAGAGGTCAGCAACAATGGGATCCTTGTCAGTCCCTCCCAACACACCTGTTAGACAACTACAGTCAAATGGAATTTACCCCCAGGATATGGTTTTGGGTGTAAGTACCCCCAGCTACATGATCCAGTCTGCTCCCGGGATTTGCATGTACATGGGGACTCCAACAAGTGCTCCCTTGTGCCTTTCACTCAGGACTCCATCACCTACTTTGGGGGCGATTTACAGTCTACTGGCCACAATGGAAGGCGGTGTTCAGTATTTTGTGCCATTTCCTAGATCGGCTTTCTTGCCTGGCCTGATCTGCCCAGACTTCCTCGTTAACCCAGGAAGCTGGGTCCGAGGAGGAAGCCCCCTCCGGGAATCACTCCCAACGACCAACCCCTCCATCCTTCTTGCACCTGCCTTGGCCCGGAGCCCTCCGTCCCGTCCAGGTGATATGAGCCTTCGCCCGTCCTTGGGCCCCAAATCTATCTCTGTTCCCCTTTCTTAAATCCAACCCCCTCCTTCTCTAAAAGCCTCTCTCTCTTGCCTGCCTGGGAACTTACACAGTTAGCACTCTACGCTAAAAGGCCTCATTGCAGATAAATGTATTTTTGATAGGAATATGGCTCATGTGTACCCCCCACCTACAATAAATACCTTCTTTCTATTTTGAATCTTAAACCTTGCCTCTGTCCAGTTCATTTCCTGCACCCACAACTTTGCACAAATTAAAACGTATCGGAAACTGTTCCTTTCTGAGCTAAATTCCCTACGTGAGGCCAAAAGGTAGATTTCGGGGTGTCCACCAATCACCCCGAAGCAGGTTCACTAACAAGGCCAACATTAGAACTGACATCATAAGAATGGCCGCCTCCAGTCCAGCACTACGTTTCCCACAGTGGCCCACTAGATGCCCATGGCCAGGAGTCGAGGGTATGCCCTCTCTCCTGCTGTGGCTCCCCTGCAACTCCTTTACCCAGCATCGCAACATCCTACACCAGCCGACCCAGATCACCTCGAACCCACAAACACTTCCTTCTCCTCCTCTATTGATCTTTGCCGACACACAACTGGTTCCTGGGAGCACGCACAGGTCTTGGAGCCTGCCTGGATGCCCATCCTACCTGGCTTTGGGCCGCGAGAACGGGCTGTCTGACAGGTGTGGAGCCAATTTTCCCCCTTCGGTTCTCTCCAAGGCCCTGCAGCTTGGGCAACCAGACCACCAGGACAGGATGCTACGCTGCTGCCGGACTACCCACTGGCTCCAAACAGCGGCCTTCTGGCATCACGATTTGGGCTCTGTCTGCCCACAGTGAGTCCTTCTGCCCGACTCTCACTTGGGAAGCCACTGCTGTCGGCTCAGGGAATCCCTCGCTGCCGAGCCCCCTGGCTCAGGTTCCGGCCTGCACGTGCCCCCCCAGGGACCTCTCTCGTGTTCCCGAGGACACCATGGCCTAGTTTTCACTCCCAACCCTGCTCCAACTGGGGCAGCCCTGCCGGGCCCCGTCCCCGTCCCACACCTACCAGATTGCCTTTGGATCCTTTCGGCCCCGGTTGGCCTGGTGGTCCTGGATGTCCCTAAGAGGAGAAAAGAGACGGAAACAATTTGCTCGAAATACCCCTCTGGCAGACGCCTTGCACAGAGCACAAAGAACAGAGTCTACCAGGCCTCCAGAGGCACCGGCCATATGGAACAACTTAGAGGAAGCAGCACTTGCTTCACCAGCCTGAGCGGGGATGGAAAAGTGCAGCATGGCTCTTTGGAAGGAGAGGACAGGCTTGACACGGCACGAAAGGCGGCGTCAGGTCTGCTGCCCATGTCAGCTTCGAGGGGGACCATGGCAGAAAGCTGGCCGCCCTTCCGAAACCTCCCTGCTTTTCCTTGGTCAACGGCAGTGTCCGCTGCACCAGGGAGTCCCCAATATGCTTGACTACAACTCCCACAATCCCCAGCCAAAAGCCACTGCAGCAGGGAGTGCTGGGAATTGTAGTCAGCAACTTCTGTTCCCTGGTAAGGGAACACTAGTCAACAGCATCTCACGTGCACAAATTGGTTCACTCTGTCAAGAAGAGAAGTTTCCCCACTGCAAGTATTTGGAAGCAGGCAACAACTTCTGTTGGGAGATTCAAAAATGAAAGCCTCTTTCCCTTTTAAGGTATCTAAAACACCATCCAGTGTCCCCTCTAACAGGGATCCCCAGATGTTGCTGACGACAACTCCCAGGATCTCCAAGCAAAAGCCTTTGCAGCTGGGGATTCTTGGAATTGTAGTCAACAACATCTGGGGATCCCTGTTAGAAAGAACACTGGTGCCATCTGATAGTTTGGCTGGCCAGATCTCCGTTCAGTTTGTGCTCACACCCTGCCCAGGCACAAAATGCTGTTTTAAAAAAGCGGGGGAGAAGTGTCTTACAGGTAAGCCTTGTTGTCCAGGTTTTCCTCTCTCTCCATCAAGGCCTTCTTGGCCCTAAAAGGAATTGAGAAAAAGGTGCTGAGTTAGCTTTTCAGTCTGAGATCCCTGCTGTCCAGAGGCAAACAGCTGCGAGTCTGAGAATTCCCTCGCCAGTTGCATGGCATGGAGTGATGAAATGAAGGCCCTGATGATTTGATGACATCAAAAACAACACGAGCACTTGATCTCATGTAGTGACAAGAGAACGAGAGAGAGAGAGAGAGAGAGAACGAACGAACGAACGAACGAACGAGAGAGAGAGAGCGCCATTAAATTATCTGGAACTCTGGACTCTAGAACACACTTCCTAACGAAATCAGAGTTTACCCGTCTCTGAATGTTTTTAAGAAGGACCTAAAAACATACCTGTTTAGTCAGGCTTTTAGTTTATAGTTCTAAAGCTTCGGTTTTAGACTTCTTATTGCATTTCAAATTGTTTTAATTATGTTAATGTTTTAATTGGTTTTATATTGTGAACCACCCAGGGACGTTTTTGTATGGGGCGGTATATAAATGTAAGAAACAATCAATCAATCAATCAATCAATCGTGGAGCAACATTGAACAGGCCCAATTCAAAGTGCTACCAAAGCCCTAAATGATTTGGGACAAAGGTCTTTAAAAGACCACCTTCTCCTTCATGACGTTGCCTGTTCCCTCCGTCTTTGATGGCCTTGCTCTGTGTTGCTGTCAGAAGTGTGGTTTGTGGGTATAAGCGGCAGACCTCTTTGGCTGTGGCACTCAAGCTCCTCCAGAAGGCTGACCTTTCAATGACTATTCAAGATCATCTAGTTCTGGAAAAACCCTTTTTATCCAGAGCCATTGAAATGCTTCTGTTTTTACTCGATTCCACTTGGAGGTTGGCTCTGTTATGTTGGTTCTGGTTTGTGCTGCCATGCAACGGATACTTTCATTGATTTTATTTGGTTTGTTATCATTTTGCTGTCATGTTTTTAAATGGTGGCTGGGCCTGGGAGGTCCCCAAGTGGAAAGGACTGCCAAAGCAGAAGTGATGGGAGGGCCAATAGAGAAAGAAAAGGTGGGGCCCAAGAGAAGATAATGAAAACCAGAAATATTGAAGTATAAATGGAGCCCAATAAGGGGATGGAAGCCAGGGAAGCGAGTGTATCAGGAGCAACACGGGCAAAACGAGAGGCATTTTATTTGATCTGATGGTTTGTTGCAAAATGATTCATCCTGGAAGGATCAAACAGGCCTCAAATCAATCAATGTGAGGCCAGAGCAGGAGGCCAAACGACTCTCTGCCAATCCTCATTAACCAGGGCATTTTTCAAACAGCGGGCTTCACCGCACGTTGACTGCGAGCTTGAATCTGCCCCCAAAAATGGAGGCAAAAAGTGGATTCCCCCCTGGATATAAAACAGGCTAAACTTTACAGTGCAATGAAAAACCCGTTATCGTGTGTGAAGTCGTCCCTGTCCCGACAGCTCGCAGGGGCTTCGGAGTAAATCCGGCCGATATGTGAATGCCTCCATTCCAGAGGAAATGCGAACTAAAAGCCCTGTGTGAAAAATGCCCAGCCAGTCACAGACCTGAGAGATTCCCCCAGCGACGGAGAAACAGCCATATTCTTCCAACCCTCCTAAAACAGAAGTTCTTAGCAGTGTTCCCTGTAACGGGGATTCCCAGGTGTTGTTGACTACAACTCCCATGATCCCCAGCCAAAGGCCATTGCAGCTGGGGATGATGAGAGTTGTAGTCAAGAGCATCTGGAAACCCCATTACAGGGAACACTGGCCCTCTCCATCCCCAGCACAGCACCCCTCCAGTGGCTGTTGTTGGGGTCTATCTTAAAGAAACATAAGAGAGATGTAAGGTAAGACAGATAAAGAGATGGCGAGCCCTTTGGGGACCGGGAGCCATCTTATTTATGTATATCTCTGTAAAACCCTTTGGGAACTTTTGTTGAAAAGCAGTATATAAATGTTTGTCATATTCATATTCCCTGTCCTGCTCTTGGTTGCCTGGGAGGCCTACCTAAAACTCCCCGGCCACTTTCAGACCTTTCATCAACAGTGATCTGCCATCAAGTCAATATTTTATCTCGGATTTTCTGCCTTCTCCTCTTCATTTCCATGGTTTTAGCCTCCTGTCCTTCGTCACCATTACATCAACATCTCTCCCCAAAACGACAACCCAAACGTATGCCAAGGGGCCCCGTTATTAGCCCTGTCCCTGAGATCCAACCCGCTGGATCCAAGCTGCACACCCCCAAATCCAGAGCGAGCCTATCCATTTTGCAGCCTCGTGGTCTCCTACAAGCTCAGTATCATGGAACGTTACAAAGAGGAAATAACTTTTCCCAAGATGGTTAATTTCCTAACCAGGTATTTGGAGAAGGACTCACAGGATAACCAGGGTCTCCAGGCTCCCCACGATCACCTCTGTCACCAGCTGGGCCCTAGGAAGAGAGCATGAGGAAGAAGCAAGACAGACATGAAACCCAACCAAAACTCCTCATCTGAGGCCCTGCCCTGGGCTCTGTCTCCATTGGAGTGAGGCTAGCCAGGCTGGAAGCAGGGCCTTCATGCTGGTGGCCCCCACGGCGATGGAAATCCCTCCCAAGGGAGTCTTGGCTGGCTGTACCCCTCTTCTCTTTCTGGAAACAGGTTAAAAGGGCTCTGTTGCAGAAAACATTGGGGGGGCACTGAGGCACTGTGCTTCTTTCAGGGTTTCTTTTTTACAAATCGGCTTTGTTTTTTATTCTGTAAGGTTGTTTCCATGTTTTCACGGCATCACAAGCTATTTGGTACGCCCTTCGGAATGGGAACAGTCAGTTATCATTTGAGTTAAATCCAGCAATCCTGGTGCCACGTGGTATTTTACCAAAGACACCGACTTGATGGCACACTTTATTTTACTTTGACCAGCTTCCACCATGAGCGTGCTCAGCATGGACCCAGGCAGAAGATGCTATTTTGGAATGGGTGCCTCCATGTTTAAACTCTCTTCGGGCAGAAAACGCCTTGGAGAACTTTTGTTCCCCAACCCCCTTTTTATGCAGCAGAGCATTCAGGAACGGTATCTCCCACTCCCAGCCTGATGTGGTACAATCCCATTCCACCACATCAGGACTCTACCACCTCAATCTGCTGCCTGCGTAGACCCAGCCTTGTGGGAGCAAGCATGAATTCTTCCCTTTGCTGAGCAGGGTCAGCCCTGGTTTGTATTTGAATGGGAGAATACATACGAATGAATAAAAGAATGAATGAACCTTGGAGAAGCTGCTGCCAGCCTGTGCAGACTATACTGAGATAGATGGACCAAGGGTCTGACTCAGTATATGGCAGCTTCCTATGTTCTAGGTTCCAGCCAAGAGTTTCAGGGTTTGGTCTTGACTCCTGGGACCTCTCATCTTGTAAACACACATGGGGCTGAACAGGTAGCTTACTCTGTCTCCAGGCGGCCCAGGAGGTCCCTCCATCTTCCCATCATCACCTTGTTCTCCCTGCAAACACAATAACAACTAATATTACAACAGAGCAAGATTTGCACAATGGGTCATTTCTTCTAAAAAACAACAACCCCAACAACAAGCACCCACCAAATTTTTAGACTTCCCAATACACCTCCCAATATACTTACACAGACCAAGAGCTTGGAAAGAACAAAAGCAGGATCTTTTTAAATTCAAAGTTTGAAAGGCACAGTGGTTTTAAAGAAGCAGTGCACAAATCTTTCTGCATACTATATCAGTAATCTGTAACCTTCCAGCGATTAATAAGGCTTGACGGATAAGTATACTACAAATTCCCACCCCATGTGATTGTCACATTGGTTCTTGTCTTAAGTGCAGAGTTCACAATGTGTCGAAAACTGGAAGCTCTGTTTTAGGTAGGCAGTCCTTTAAAAATATCCCCCAGTTCAGCCACTGACATACATTAAAAACAGGAATTGGTGCGTGATAGAAATGTAATCTTGGTGTTCCTCACCTGCAGTCTTCTCTCTAGGATTAAGCTCAGAGGAAATGTCAGTTTCAGGTTCTGGTTCAAGCTCAGGTTCTGCCAGTTGGGTATACCCATTACTGACTGGCTAGTGCCAGTGATGTCACTGGCACCAACCAATCAACGCTCAGCAGCCAATCTGGGCACACCCCACTTCTGTGGCGAACCGGCATTAACCATTTCCTCTGGGCTCGATCCTGAAGAGGAGACTATACGTCTGTCCAAAATGCTAAAGCGGCACTCCTAAAGCGAACTGACCCTCAGCTCCTCGGTGCAGTTCTTCTAAGTTAAAACGAAAAGGGGGGAAATGAAGACACGGGAAAGGAAAGGAAGCACCTCTGTCGTTTGCAGTGCAAAGTTGAAGAAAGCCTGCTGCGGGTGGCGGGGAACTGCTGACTCCTGGTTCATCTGTACACAGTGCAATGGATGTGTGTAAGCAGAGGCAGTAATGCTGCGGAGGAAATCTCCCCTCTTTAATCCATGGTGGGGTTTATTGGGGCTTTCCAATGCGTAGCCCCCCCAGCTCCCAAACCTCCCCCTTGCCCAACAATGCGAATTCCTTCTGGCCCAAGCCCAGGTTAAAAATAAAAACGAAGAGTAGAAAAAGCCCCAAAGTAAACACGCTGTGACTACAAATGGAAAACGCGTGGCCAAGGCCTCTCTTGCTGCTGGCGGGTTTCCCAGGGCGGGAAGCGGCCGTTTGCGAGGCTGGAACGGCATTCCAGCGGGACGGGCCTTGGCTCTGCCGGGCCGCTTGGAGGGGCTGTCAATGGGCTGGATGAGAAAGGATGATTGACTGGGATGCACCGTGGAGCTCTGGGCCAATGAGAGAGGGAGATCGGCGGGCCAAGAACGGCTCCGGGGAAGGTCTGTCCTACTGCACCATTGAAGACTTGACTCCCTTGGCAACAGACACTCACTGGACATCACTAATAGAGCTTTTTAGTTTTTTTAAAAAAAATATCAGGCCTAGATTCCAATCCCCTCCACTCCCCACCACAGACTCTCCTTTCATTCCTCTTCAAGAGCACAGACACTTTGAGAGCCAGCGTGGTTCAGGAGATGCAGCCATAGTTTAGCGTTAGAGCGTCTGATTTGCATGCACACGTCCCAGGTTGTCATTCCCTGGCAGCCTCTCCAGGTAGGGCTGGGAGAGACTCCTGCCCGCAACCTTGGAGAAGCCGCTGCCGGTCAGAGCAGATAACCCTGAGCCAGGCAGATCAATGGACAGACTCTGTAGGAGCTTCATATATGAAGAAGGGCCCTAGCTCCGTAGTGGAACACCAGAAGGGTTTGCTCCCTGACAACATCCCCAGGTTAAGGTGGGAAAGACTCCTGCCTGAAACCTTGGAGAGCCACAGCCAGTCAGATGATACTGAGCCAATGGTCTGGCTCAATATATCAGAGCTTCCTATGTTTATTTCTGTTTTAACAGGAGGACCTGGGTTCAAATCCCCAGTCAGCCACTCCCTCTCAGTCTAAGCTACCTCACAGGGTTGTTGTGAGGGTAACAGGGAGAGGGAAGAGACGTGGCTATACCAGCCTGAAAGAAAGCACTGGATAAAAGCACCAACAAAATCAATGCAGTCCGTAGGTGACTTTCTGGACTTTTTGTTGTTGTAGGGAAAGAGGCATATCAATATGTTCAGTAATCATTTTAAGATAAATAAAATGCACCTGCTAACTGAGCAAAGAGGCACCTTTTTAAAGTGGCAATTCTCTTTATTGAAGTGGCGATTCTCTTTAACCCCTGTTAACTGGGCAAAGAGGCACCTTTTAAATGTGGTGATTCTCTTTATTGAGCAGGAGGAGAGCAACTGGCCCTCTCCACCCCTAGCACAGTATCCCTCCAGTGGCTGTTGCTGGTGTCTATCTTGTGTTTCTTTTAATTTATTTAATTTATTTATTTAATTTTTACATTTATATCCCACTCTTCCTCCAAAGAGCCCTTGGTGAGATGGTGAGCCCTTTGGGGACAGGGAGCCATCTTATTTATTTATTTAGTATTTCTCTCTGTAAACCACTTTGGAAACTTTTGTTGAAAAGCGGTATATAAATTATTGTTGTTGTTGTTGTTATTGAGCAGGGGGACAGCAACTGGCCCTATTAGTATTATTTATTTAGCAGTGTGTTCAGTGATTCAATTTCTGACTGGGACTTTCCATACAACTTCAGATCATCCATGTACAGCAGATGGTTGATTTGACTTGATGTTTTAGATGTTTGGTATCCGAGGCCTGTTTTGTTTAGTATTTGTGAAAGTGGGGTCATGGCGATTACAAACAACAAAGGGGATAGTGAGTCCCCTTGGAAAATGCCTCTTCTAATGCTAACCTGTCCAAGTGTCTCGCTGTTGATTGTTAACTGTGTACTCCACATGCTAATTGCTTTTTAAAATAAATATCTGAATGTTTTTGCTGACACCAGTTGTTTCTAAACATTTTCATGTGTGAGGCAACGAATCGAAGGCTTTCTTGTAGTCAATCCATGCAACACTTAGATTTGTTTTTCTTCTCTTGCAATTTTCTAAAATCATTTTGTCAATCAGCGGCTGGTCTATTGTGCCTCTGGTGTTTGGGCAATTATTATTATTATTATTACATTTATATCCTGCTCTTCCTCCAAGGAGCCCAGAGCGGTGTACTACATACTTAGGTTTCTCCTCACAACAACCCTGTGAAGTAGGTTAGGCTGAGAGAGAAGTGACTGGCCCAGAGTCACCCAGCTAGTCTCATGGCCGAATGGGGATTTGAACTCAGGTCTCCCTGGTCCTAGTCCAGCACTCTAACCACTACACCACACTGGCTCTGGCCCTATCCATCCCCAGCACAGCATCCCTCCAGTGGCTGTTGTTGGTGTCGACCTGATGTTTCTTTTTTAGATTGTGAGCCCTTTGGGGACAGGGGTCCATCTTATTTATTTATTATTTCTCTGTGTAAACCACCCTGAGCCATTTTTGGAAGGGCAGTCTAGAAAACAAATCATCGTCATCATCCCCCAGTGAGGATAATAATAATAATAGTAAAGCAGACAAGTTGTCCACCTTGTTTCTGCCTGATGCGATCCTAAGCTGACCACATTTCCAAAATCCACTCTTTTCCCTTCCTCTGGAGGAGAGCGAGGTGAAGAAAGCTTGGGATTGCAGCGACCGACCCTCGGGGACCTCTCCGGCAAGCACACGAGTGACAGTCCCCTGGGCCCTGAGAACGGCAAACCAAGCCAAGAGGAAGCCGTAAAGCACATGAGTCATTCCTGAACTGGTTCTAATTAAGCTGACTAAGCAAAAGTCTTTGCCTGGGGCAGAAAGAGGGGAGGTGGGAAGCAAAGACAGCCGCTGCGGAAGAATTCCTGAGTCACTGCAGGTGGGGGAAGTCTTCTGGAAGGGCAATCGGTGGAAAGTGGTGGCATGCAACCATGGGAAGGAATAATATTGATCAGGAGCCAGAACCTGAAGACGAGGGCACTGTCGAGACTAAGCCACCCTCTTAAAGCACTGGGCAGCCACAGATCCCCAGATTTAAATAGGAACCTAGGGAGCTGCCTTCTAATGAGTCAGACCCTTGGTCCATCTAGTTCAGTCTTGTCTATCCAGACTGGCAGCGGCTTCTCCAAGGTGACAGGCAGGAGTCTCTCTCAGCCCTCTCTTGGAGATGCTGCCAGGGAAGGAACTTGGGACCTTTCTGCATGCAAGCAGGCAGATGTATTTTCCAGAGTATTTTCCCATAGTCGACAACGACTCGACGGCACAACTTTAACTTTAAGTAGACAGATGATTGGTGGCACAATTATACAAAGAATGCTGGTCCCATTTTTGATGCAATCGTTTGGCCGTGCCCCAGAATCCTTTGCTCTTCACATGGGGATAACATGGCCAATGGACAGACAGATGCAAAGGTTCTGCTCTTTGCATATAATGTCTCAGTCGGTCTTCTAAATCTCACCCCCACCCCTGCATGTATTATATAGCCCCCCACACACCCTCTCCCCCCAGTCAAATTCATATCAGGAGTCCACCCTCGAGAAGCAGGCTAAATAAGCATTAGAATCACTGGCTGAACCCATATCTGAATTACACACTCATGACAATGCCTCTTATAAACAATTTGATATCGGCAGCAGATGGGCAAACATTATGTTCTGTGAAGCCTGCTGAGTTGGAGAACAATATTAGGTTATGTTTCAAAGCTTGGAAAAAATGTTCCGAGGAGTGAATTGGTAACATACAAGTAATAATCATACGCACACAGTGGGTCATATAAGACTTAATAAAAGCCCAGTGTTGATCCACGTCCTAGCTACGCAGGCAATATCTTTTGGATTATAAATGGAATATGAAAGTTCTTTTCCTTTGATTAGGGAAGAGGGCCAGTGATCTCTCTGCAAATGTCTTCCGGTCCAATTAAGAGAGGAATTTATTCAAATTCTGCCAGTTTTCATTTCTTTATAAACTGCTCCGAGCAACAGTGTGCTGGAGGGGTGGGATAAAAATGTTTCAAGTAAATAAAACCAAGTTCACTAACTTGAATCAAAAGGAGTCTTAAAAACGAACAGATTTACAGCAACATTAGCTTTCTTTTCCACTCAAGAAGGGGTTGTAACTCAGTAGCAGAGCAACTACTTTACTGTATGTACAGACAGTTCCAGGTTCAATCCCTGGCAGCATCTCCAGGTAAGGTTGGGAAAGACGCTGGCCTGAAACCCTGGAGAGCTGCTGCCAGTCAGTGTGGACAATCCTGTGCCAGATGACCCAGTGGTCCGACTCAGTATATGGCAGCTTCATATGTTTTTTAACCGTGTAGGCCAGAGGTAAGGTAAAGTGTGCTGTCGAGTCGGTGTCGACTCCTGGCGCCCACAGAGCCCTGTGGTTGTCTTTGGTAGAATACAGGAGGGGTTTGCCATTGCCTCCTCCTGCACAGTGTGAGATGATGCCTTCTAGCATCTTCCTATATTGCTGCTGCCCGATAGAGGAGTTTCCCAGAGTCTGGGAAACATACCAGCGGGGATTCAAACCGGCAACCTTCTGCTTGTTAGTCAAGTATTTCCCCGCTGTGCCACTTAAGGCAAAGGACACTGCATCACATGCATGGTAGATTAATTTGCATGGCTATATAGAACATAGGAACATAGGAAACTGCCATATACTGAGTCAGACTATTGGTCTATCTAGCTCAGTATTGTCTTCACAGACTGGCAGCGGCTTCTCCAAGGCTGCAGGCAGGAATCTCTCTCAGCCCTATCTTGGAGAAGCCAGGGAGGGAACTTGAAACCTTCTGCTCTTCCCAGAGTGGCTTCATCCCCTGAGGGGAATATATCGAAGTGCCTCACACATCAAGTCTCCCATTCAGATGCAACCAGGGCAGACCCTGCTTAGCTAAGGGGACAAGTCATGCTTGCTACCACAAGACTAGCTCTCCTCTCCCAAAGTATGGGGACACAACAAAGGATGTTCCAACAAGACCAGTATGTGGGACAAGTATGTCCACAAGACCCACAAGTATGTCCCACAAGACCAACTCTCATCTCCCAAAGTATGGGGACACAACAAAGTATGTCCCAACAAAGTATGGGGAACTGTGGAGCTAAAAGGCCATGCAATACCAAAACGTTCTGTTTGTCTGCGAGAATCCTATGTTTACAAATGTAAATGCAGAGATTCAGATTGCCTTTTTTACGGTCTTAGACCAGAATAACCATTGCAGAGCAACACAGTCAATCACAATAAAACATTTAATCATAAAAAGAAGAAAAAGAACTAAATTATAGAATCCTAACAGTAGAATGCTAACACTGAAAACTATAAAGCTACTTGTAAAAGGCTTTTCCAACACCATCTTGTATACAAGATCAGCACAGTTAATTCACAACAGCAGTAATTCATGATAATGCAGTCTCCCTAGCTTTGCATAAAAATGTATAGAAAGTCACTCTTTTATTTCCACACACTATAAAGTTTCTGTTTCATCAAGCCTTTGATTGACATTGTGGCTTTAACTATTGTTTCATCGGATCTTCCTTTCCCCTCTTTTCTTTTTGGGCTGTATCCATTTTAAGTTTAGGGAAAGTGGTATATAAATATCTTGAACAATATAACCTAAAATAATATTGTCCTTGCATCTGACCGAGTGGGCTCTAGTCCACAGAAGCATCTGCCAAAATAAATGTTAGTCTTTAAAAGGCCACAAGATGCCTTGTTTTTTTGTGCTACAACAGACCAATATGGTTACCCCTCCGGGAGTTTATTCCAGTGGTATTATTTTAGTCTGCAAAAATGTTATTTTCTTTCATGTGAAATCTGATTCAACGTGTATGTCAGAGACAAGGGAAGAAAGAATGAGGAGCAGAATTAGCAGCTAGAGAAACGTACAGCTCCAATCCTCGGTGTACTTTCTTGGATGAAAGTCGCCAAGATCCATCGTACTGACTTCTAACTCTGAGAACACAGGATTGCAGACTTGGTTGGCTTTTCTGTTATAATTTCCATCCTTTATGGATGTGGAGATGGTGGGAGGGGTACAGAAAAGCCCTGCTGGATCAGGCCCAAGGCCCATCTAGACCAGCATCCTGTTTCCCACAGTGGCTCACCAGATGCCTCTGAGAAGCCCACAGGCAGGAGTTGAGGGCATGCCCTCTCTCCTGCTGTTGCTCCCCTGCAACTGGTATTCAGAGGCATCGTGCCTCTGAGGCTGGAGGTAGCCTATAATCATCAGACCAGTAGCCATTGATAGACCTGTTCTCCATGAATTAGAGCTGAATTGGTGATCATCGTCTCAAGTAAACACAGTAGGGTATGGGACCTAATGTCATCTGGACCTCTTATGCACACCTCATTCTTAGCAGAAGCAGAGTACAAAACAGGCCAACGTATGTGAATTATTATACCCAATTTATTCAGACTGCAGAGTGTTAGCTTCTCTCAGCACAGACTATTTACAGACTCGGCCTGAGAGAGATCTCTCCTAAGGCCCACGTTTTCTGTTTTTCCATGAATTTAACTCTGCAGCACAGATCCTGCCTATTTACCTTTTCACCCTTGGTTCCAGGTGGTCCAATCGGGCCTGGTGATCCTGCGTGTCCCTAGAGAGGAGAGCAAGAGAGAGAGAAATGCATGATTAGAATGGGCTGGCTGACCATTTTGTGATAAGCACCAACCAATGGGTTGTTCCCACTGGAAGAGTTTTCAAGCGACTCCCGGAAGAAGTTAGCAAGAGGCTAGGTGAGAGCGGTCCATGCACAGCACTTCCAGAGGGAGGCTTCGGTATGGTACCTCTTACAGTATGATGGTACCTAGAACCAATTCAGTTCAAATTCGAACCAAACCACTGGTCCGCAACCTGGTTCGTTAAGATTCGGTTCGTGCTGTCAAACTGGGCCGAACCGGTTCGGCCTGGTTCAAGTGCCTTGCTTGCAAAGGAGAATCCACTAAAAATTTTGGGTTCGATTCTGCATGGCCAGTATGAGCATCATCTCTCAGGCCAGGAAATGTTTGGTAGCCAACAAGCTATGCTCTGGGACCAGTGGGATTCAGTATCCACCTTTCCTGCCGCTTTAGCAATAGCAATAGCAATAGCACTTACATTTATATACCGCTCTATAGCCGAAGCTCTCTAAGCGGTTTACAATGATTTAGCATATTGCCCCCAACATTCTGGGTACTCATTTTACCGACCTCGGAAGGATGGAAGGCTGAGTCAACCTTGAGCCCCTGGTCAGGATCGAACTTGTAACCTTCTGGTTACAGGGCGACAGTTTTACCACTGCGCCACCAGGGGCTCCTTTAACTCAATACTTAGGAGAGCTGGTAGAGGGATGGATGCAAAACAATGGATATAAATGGTGCATTTTCACTAGAGGGGAGCACCATGATCTAGAGCAAGGAATCTCAGTGTTGGGTCCCCAGATGTTGTTGGACTTCAACTCCCATAATCCCCAGCCCCAGTGGCCTTTGGTTGGGGTTTATGGGAGCTGAGGTCCAAGAACATCTGGGGGCCCAATGTTGAGAATCCCTGACCTAGAGGAGGCTCTCCATGGTGTCCAGGCAGTTGGCTATCCCACATGAGAACCTCCTGCTCATGCGACTTCCACTCCAATCCCTCGTTCACCCTCCCCATTGCTGTCCTGGCACTCGGGAGACCTCCAGGAAGACTGGATCAAGGATGGAGGAATTGACCCATGCCACGTACTGTGGGGAGGGGCAATTCTTTTGCCGGGAGATGCACATATCGCATTTCACAACCGTTGCTGTTGATGGTTTTATGTTGTTAGCATCTCCAGGTATTTTTTTTTAATGCAATGCAACAGTGGGGTACAAAACTTTATAGTAATTAATTAACTAACAACAACAACCCCAACGCCCCCAATCTTGACTACACAGATAAAGCAAGGGAAGCTTGGTGAATCAGAGGAAAGCTCAAAAGGGCAGATCCATGACATAGCAAGTCCCAAAAGGAGGGCTTACCTGGTAGCCTTTTAAACCAGGCTCTCCTTGGACTCCCATTCGACCTGGAGCACCCTGTGGGAACAAGAGGAGATCAAATCTGTCTTTGCTATGAGACTTAAGCTGCAAAGCAGAAAGTCGTCATCCTTGCTATGAATTCATCAGGCAGTCATGCGCTCGCTCTCTCCCTCTCCCTCTCCCTCTCTCTCTCTCTCTCTCTCTCTCTCTCTCTCTCTCACACACACACACACACACACACACTTACTCCCTGTGTGCAGTATAGGGATAATATAAATCTCATGGCCTTTGACTTCTACCTTGTTAGCTGCCTCCAATTAACAAGTCAGATGATATTTACTTAAATGCAAATACATGTGTTGCCTTTCTGAACTATTAAATTAATTAATCGAAAAGACAAGACCAGAAAAACAGCATTCGACCTGCTGAATGGAGAAGCTGGAAATAGAATCTGCCTCTGTTTGTCTGCGAAGATATGCACCCTGTCATTGAGCTGTGATCCAGCTAGACCACTACCAAGTAATCTGACAGGTCCCAGCTCCCCATGATCTCAAGGAGAGGACTCCCCCGGCCCTGCTGCCAGACCTTTGAAACCGGAGGCGCTAGGGATTGGATTTGGGGCCATTTTCTTGCGAAGCAGGGACCCTACGACTGAACTCATTAGACCCAGTTGGGACAGAACGTGAAAATTATTGGCCAGCAGCTAGACCACAGATGCAAAACTTCCAGGGAGGAATCGGGGAAAATGGTTGCATGCACAAAACATTCTAGCATGAGGACAGTGTTAGTCTGGATGCTGCCAGAATAGCAAGCATGAATTGCAACCTTTGCTAAGCAGGGTCCACCCTGGTTTGCATTTGAATGGGAGACTTCATGTGTGAGCACTGTAAGAAATTCCCCATAGGGGATGGGGCTGCTCTGGAAAGAGCACCTGCATGCTTGCATGCTTGCAGATGGTTCCATGTTCCCTCCCTGGCAGCATCTCTAAGATAGGGCAGAGAGAGACTTCTGCCTGCAAGATTGGAGAAGTTGCTGCCAGTCTGTGTAGATAATACTGAGCTAGATGGACCAAGGGTCTGACTCAGTAGAAGGCAGCTTCCGATGTTCATCTGCCCACTGATTCCACATGTGCACACAAAAGATCTTGGAAAACTACCTTATTGGTGGATATCTGAGTGGGACATAATTCTAAAATAAGCCCTTCCTTAGCCCTGATCATTCAGTGCTTGGCAAAGAAAAATAAAATAACATCTTGCATTGCATTCAGAGGATTCTCAGCTTTAGGCCAGATGGAAGCTCAAGACAAAACAAATTCCAGCACGGAGGAGCAGCCACCTTAAGTTACACTTAAGTTAAGTTAAGATGTATATTTCACTTAAGTTACACTGAAGTTGCACCCCCGGCCTTCTCCATCTGTAGATGGCTGTGCCCTAAAGATGCATATATGCTGCCCCACATTTTTCCTGCTCGGAAACTGGAAATGCTGCCCCACAATTGCATCCAGCAAGCTGTTCTCACCATAGCTCCCAGGGTACCTCTGGATCCTTTCGGGCCTTGAGTCCCCACGACTCCCATCTTCCCAGGTGGGCCAGTCTCTCCAAGTTGCCCCTGATGGCCTTTGCTGCCCTGAAGACAAGAGAAAATACATTGGTGATGGGGGGCAAAAACCCCACTCTCAATGGGGCACTCAACCTCTTCATGGACTATACCACTTGGAAAAGGCGGTGGGAGCTCACAGGACAGAATGTTCCTCCAGACATAAGAGAGATTCCTGCCCAGAGAAAACGGGTACGGAAGGCTCTCATTATTTATTTAACTTATTTTTATACTGTCCAAATGCTACGTCTCCGGGCGGTTATCCATGGTGGATCGCGGTTTCTAGTATCCGCTGATGGGTCTTAGTGGCCCAGTTTCTTTCTCGGGGGTACTAAAAATAGGCAGATTTCGCCTATCCATGGTTCCTGGGCTACTGGGAATGACTTCTGGAGTCATCGCCAGCGGCATTTCCAGTCTGGAGGCAGCATGGATAATAATAATAATAATTTTGTGGCTCTTTTATAAACAAATTATTTTTCCCCCCTTCCATTTTTCGTGGAAAAATCAGCAGATTTGTGGGGTTTGGGGGGGCACTGATGGAGAGCTGGAGAGCAGCTGGAGTTATTTATTTATTTATTGTTAAATTTATATACCGCCTTTCATTAAAAACAATCACAAGGAGTTCTGTTCCCCGGCTGCCCCCCACCCTGCCCTGCTTTTTGGTATACCAGGAACCTAACCCCAGGATTCCCACAAGGGTTAGTTTGTAGATGAGAACAGAATCCCCATGAAGAAAGAAAGAAAGAAAGAAAGAAAGAAAGAAAGAAAGAAAGAAAGAAAGAAAGAAAGAAAGAAAGAAAGAAAGCAAGCCCTCCTGGATGTCAGGGAGAAGGCTAGCCTAGAACCCTTCTCCCTCCCTGACACACTGGTTTTTCTATGTCCAGGGATTTTCAGTATAGAGGAGCTTTTAGTTATGTGTGTCCCACTTCCAATCTGAAAATGGTATGCCCTGTTCTAGTTTGCCCCACTCCATGAGAAGCAAAAGAAAGAAAGAAAACGAAAGAAAGAAGGAAAGAAAGAAAAGAAAGAAAGAAAGAAAGAAAGAAAGAAAGAAAGAAAGAAAAGGAAGGAACATAGATTATTGGGAACATCAGTATGGCCAGAAGTGTAACAGGAGCATCGTTCCTACCTTTGGGCCAGTTTTCCCCTTTTCCCCTTGTTGACCTGGTTTCCCTTCTGGTCCCTGAGAAGAGCAGAGAGAGACATTTTCATCACCATTCAGCACCAGTCAAAGCAGAGCAGCACCTTAGAGGAAGGTCACGTTCACACAGGACCCTCCTGCTCTGACTACCTGGACGAGACCCGAGCTGTTCACACCGAGGTGGTGGGCTACTGTTTTGCCCTAAACTCCCAGCCCAGCTGCTGGGTTCCTTTTTGCAACCTGTAGCTCTTTAAACAGGTACAAGGTGTGGGATTTGACCCGGGCTGACCCACACTGCTGCCATCCCTCCATTAAACCCGAATTCCCACTGGGCACTTTTGTTATTTTCAGACAACTCTTGTTAGCAAAGCTTTTACTAATTGCACATCACCTGGAAGACGGGGAAGCAGAATGAGAATTGTGGGCGAGCTCAGCAACAATGACCTCCCCCGCTGCCTCTTACGGCTTCTCTGTTGGTTTCTTTAGTCTCAGATGCAATTTTGTCTTAGGTCAACATAAAGGCAAGCAGCTTATCACTTCTTTTAAAAGATGTCTGGATTTTCTGCCCAAAAAGGAATCCTTTACTGTGCCTGGACACAAAGCACAGATGTAGATTTCACCGGACCCCTGGATGCACCTGTGCATAAATTACATGTGTGCATACAGAGGGGGCTAGGAGGTCTTTTCCCAGGGACAGGGGATGAGTCATCTCCATGTCATCACTTGGAACATGGAAGCGGAGCGACTTGGGTTTATGAGAAGGCCTGCAGCCTGCAGGCGGTGGGCCAACCGACCGGTGAGACAGAGTCGAACAGCTGCTGCAGTGCCGAAGAAAGAATTAAATTGTGCAGTGCTCTGACAGCAAGAAGCTGAGGTTTATCAGACATTTCTTTGCCCTTCCATTGTCCTATAAGAAGTCTGCTTCTCCCAGTGGCACTCTTTGGACTGGACTTCTAGATGAAGGTCCAGTTCCCCAAAGGCCTGGGAGGGGGCTCCAAATGCTGAGCAGCCTGCTAATTTAAGTGGCAGGATTGTCCACACAAAATGTGGACTCTCTCTGCAAGTCACTAGAAAGCATCTTATTCAGAATCTCTTCTAAAAAACAAAACAAAACAAACAAACAAAACGTCTTTCCAGCTTTCCCTGAGCATGTTCTGGTGTGAAAAATAGTGCATTGCAGATTATCTGCCCCACCACAAAAGACCTTTAGGTCCAGGCTCCAAAATTACCTAGGTGCACCTCTGCCCTTTCCCTCTAAACACTTCAGATCAAGGTGAAATCAACACTGAAGAAACCCTGGTTATGGCTCTGCTGAAAACCAGGGTGGTGGAAGTGTTTCAAATCAGGACAAGGGAGACCGGGTTTCAAACCCACTCTGAGCCACAGAGCTCAGTGGAAGGCCTTGGGCGCCTTATTTGACAGGTGACGAATCTACTTCACAGGGTTGTAGTGAGGATAAATGGGGGAGAGAAAGGATGTCTGCTGCCTGGAACTTGTTGGAGAAAAACTGGGATAAAAAGATAATAACATATTGAGGGAAAGACCAGCACAGCATGAGGAGCAACAGAGACCAGTCCTTGGGCTTTAGTGCTTTGAGTTTCTCTTGCACTTGCTCTCATCTGCAAAACCCTACTGCGATGGGCACTCTTTGCATAAGAATAATCCACTTTCCAAGTTCATTTTTATTGGACTCAGATCAGCTGGCTGGGAGCAGGGAATGCCGCAAGCTACGAAGCACTTTTGCTATCTCTTATTCTTTGAGAAGCCTTGTATATATTCTCGGTGTGCCCTTTGGGTCATGGTTCTGGTTGGGAAAATAAATGCTCTTCCACACTTCTTCCTGAGATGGGATTCTCCCAACATCCCTTCTGGACATCGCCTCATTTAACCCGCCGACAACAGTGAAAGCGCCGTGGGCTTTCAGCTACAAAAAAAAAAGTGGCTGCTTTGGGCCACAAGCCGGTTTGGAGGGAGGGGTTCCAAACACACTCCTGATGTTGTGTGGGGCTGGCCTTAGCTTTCGGTTAGGGCTCAGCAACCTTTCAGAAGCGGGGTGCCATCCTGGATGTGGGATGGGGACTCTAGGCACACCCACTTCCGGGGTTCACATGCCAAGGAGAAGGAGGAGGAGGAGGAAGAAGAAGGGTCCTGGTCCTTTGCTGCCACCTCTTACGCCACCACTCTTTTTCCTCCACCTCCTCCATCCTCTTTGCCTCTGTTGTTTATGTCCTCTAACTCCTCGACAGAAAGTGGCAGTTTTATTGAGTTCTGCTCCTACGTCCTCTCTTCTGCTGCTGACGACAGGAAGTGAAGGCATACAGAGTGGAGTAGGATCTTCCTGCTGCCACCGCCACCGTCACAATTGATGCTCGGGGGCGGGGGGGGCGGTTGATGTTACAGCACACCGGCGAAATGATTTTGAGTGGACTAGAATTTGGAGCCACCATGTGAGTGCCGCTCGCCATACAAGTTGTGCGCCACTTTGGGGACCTATTTATTTATTTGCCAAATTTATAAAACCACCTGATACACACACACACACACACACACACACACACACACACACACACACACACACACCAGCTCCTTGGAGGAAGAGCAGGATATGAAATGTAAAATAAATTTTTTTTAAAAATCACAATATAAAAAATAGACACCAACAATCAACACACTTCCACAGAATAAAAAGCATTTTAAAAAACCCAGTGAAATACCCTGGACCTAAGCCGTTCAGGGCTTTGTAGGTAATGACCGGCACTTTGTATTCCGCTTGGAAACGTATCAGCAGACCGTGCAGTTCTTTCAGAATCGTCGTTATATGGCCCCTTCAGGGTTGTCCCAGAGACCAACCTGGCGGCCGCATTCTGTACCAGTTGTAGCTTCCGAACTATGTACAAAGGCAGCCCCACGAAGAGTGCATTACAGTAGTCAAGGCTGGAGGTCACTACTGTTTTAAGGTCCTTTGTCTCCACAACTTGCCACATTGTGGCATATATAGTTCCCCATCCAAGTGCAAACCAGGGCAGACTCTGTTTAGCAAATATGCCCCAAGTTGCTGCCCCCTGCCTTTGGGGATGGCCCTTTGGTTATAGTAGCAACAGGGGGAGGAAGAGAGTTCACCAGAGGTGAGGAATGTGCCCAGATGTATCATGACATCAATGCAAAACAATGGGCTACAGCTGCTGAGAATGATGGTCCCCCACCAGCTTTCTGCAGGGGGTTTGCCAACCCCGGCCCTTATAGGAGGAGAGCTGGTCTTGTGGTAGCAAGCATGGATTGTCTCCTTAGCTAAGCAGGGTCCACTCTGGTTTGCATTTGAATGGGGGACGTGTGAGCACTGTAAGATATTCCCCTTAGGGGGTGGGGCTGCTCTGGGAAGAGCATCTGCACAATTCCAAGTCCCCTCCCTGGCAGCATCTCCAAGACAGGGCTGAGAGAGACTCCTGCCTGCAAGCTTGGAGAAGCCGCTGCCAGTCTGGGTAGACAATACTGAGCTAGATGGACCAAAGGTCTGACTCTGTATATGGCAGCTTCCTATGTTCCTAAGACAAAAACCAAAGGAGTGTGGTGCATATTCCGTGCAGCCCAGCCGACTGGAGGCAGGTAAGGCTGCACCCCTTCAAAGCCAGCTTCCCCCTCCCCACAATCCCAGCCCCAAATATAGTCAGAACAACAATGAGAATATGCATTGGACGTCACAAAGGCAGACGTGAACCCAGCACACACACACACACACACACACACACACACACACACACGGGAATTGTCCCTGTGACCTTGCTGCTTTGGCCATGAAATTAGTTTATCTAAAATAATGAAGGGGGGGGGACCTCCCCCGTATCATTTCCAATGGTTCTGAGGTTTTTCATATGAGATCATCCCCTTAATAAATGCTGTTCAAGAGGAGAAGCCTTTGTCCCCTAAGCAGAAAGCCGCAAAAAGATTCAGGAAATTAGTGAGATTATTAAGGTCAGCCACTTGAAGACACAAATGCTTCAGAGTGATCAGAAACACATTTCCTATGCTCTCTCCCTCTCTCTCGTTCCAGAAAGAAGATGTCGATAACAAGCAAAAGAAGAAGGCGGAGGGTGGGGGTGGAAACAGCAGCTGGAGGACTCCCATTTGCAACCACCCTCTTAAACCCCCAAACCCTGGAGAATATACAGGGAAGGAGAGCTTGCTTTAGAGCAGGGTTTCCCAACCTGTGGTCCTCCAGATGCTGCTGAACTACAACTCCCATCATCCCCTGCTACTATTAATTGTGGCTGGGGGTGATGGGAATTGTAGTTCAGCAACATCTGGCAGACCACAGGTTGTTCCCTTGGCTAAGCAGAGTCTGACCTGGCTTGCATTTGGATGGAGGAGGACTACATGTGAACATTGTTAGATATCCCCCTGAGGGGATGGGCCCGCAGCTCAGTGGAAGAGCATCTGCTTTGCATGCAGAAAGTCCCAGGTTCGATCCCTGGCAGCATCTCCAGGTAGGGCTTGGAGAGACTCCTGCCTGAGACCTTGGAGAGCCGCGGGCAGTCTGTGTAGACAGTCCTGAGCTAGATGGACCAACGGTCAGACTCAGTCTAAGACGATTTTCACAGCTCAGTGGTTGAGCATCTGCTCTGCATGCAGAAGGTCCTAGGTCCAGTCCCTGGCAGCATCTTCGAAAGACTCCTGCCTGAAACCTTGGAGAGCTGTGGCTTGTCTGTGTAGATGATACTGAGCTAAATGGACATTGGAAGCTGCCGTATACTGAGTCAGACACTTGGTCCATCTAGCTCAGTATAGTCTTCAGACTGGCAGTTGCTTCTAGGGATGGGCCCGGACTGGTCCGGAGGCCATTCAAAAAGCCTCCGGACCGGTCCGGACCTGGGTGGTCCGGCACTGGGGTGGGGTGGGTACCTTTAAGAGCGGTGGGAGGGTTAACTTACCCCTCCCGCCGCTTTCCCGCTTGGCGCCGTAATGTGCACAGTAATTGGGGCGGCAGAACAGCTCCCTGCCGCCCCTTCCCTGACGTTGCTTAAAAAACCTCCCAGGAGTCCTTTGCGCAGTTGGCGGTTCTGTGCACACCCCTAGTGGCTTCTCCAAGGTTGCAGGCGGGAATCTCTCTCAGCCCAGTCTTGGAGATGCTGCCAGGGAGGGAACTGGGAACCTAGATGCTCTTTGCAGAGCAGCTCCATCCCCTGAGGGGGAATCTCTTGCAGTGCTCACACTTCTAGACTCCCATTCATGCAACCAGGGTAGACCCTGCTTAGCCAAGGGGACAGGCCATGCTTGCTACCACACGACCAGCTCTCCTCTCCAACCTAATGATTTGACTCAGTATAAGGCATTTTTCTATTTTCCTATGTTTAAAAACCCCACGTAGTACAAGCTCTTCTTTCTCCATATGGGTCAGCTGAGTTTCCTTCCCTCACATCACTGCTGCTGCCCCCTCCTTTCCAGCCACCATGTTCATGTGCATATCTGCTCATGCGCGGTATAGGCAGTCCTCGACTTACGACGCTCCAAGTTAAGGATGTTGATAAACTGCCACCTCGTTTCAACTTCACAACATCGGTCGGGGGGGGAGGCCCTGCTAGACCACTACTGGCAAGTGGACTAGAGAAGGTGGAGGTGACAATGGCCTTGTTACTGAGACCGGGTAGACCTGTTGGCGGTTGCGTCTGAGGCTGGAGAGAGATGGGCTCACTGGCAGTGCTCCCTCTAACAGGGATTCCCAGACAGTGTGGACTACAACTCCCAGAATCCCCAAGCAAAAGCCACTGCAGCGGGGGATGCTGGGAACTGTAGTCAAGAACACTTGGGGATCCCTGTTAGAGGCAACACTGCTGACTTGCACCCTAAAGGGCAGAAGAGCTATCTTCCACAGCCACAGCCTGAGACCGCACTTACACAGGGGGGAAACACCAGCCCATCTCCAAGGTCTGGAACTCCTACAGGTGTTCCAGACAGTGCAAGAAGATGGCATGGCACACGGCATAAACCTCCACAGAGAGATCAAGCAGCATCACTAGGGAAACACTCCTCCATCTCCTTACAAAGAATGTGCAGTGTGGAAACTGGTTGGATTGCCAGGGCTGGAAACGGGCCTGAAAAGAGGACATATTCTCCAGGGAATGCTGGTGTTTCTCTACCAGCATACATTCAATCCTACCAGAAAATTATACACTGGCTTACAGCTGGCAATGAGGAGTATTTGGGGGGGTGTTTTTTTTAAATGGAGACACAATCATTACCTTATTTATTATTGATATGTTATTATCGATTACATTTATACCCGGCTTTTCCTTCAAAGAGTTCTGAGTTGCGTACACAGTTCTCCTTACCACACGCAAGAGGTCCTCATAACGACCCTGCACGGAAGGTCAGGCTGAGAAAGAATGCCTAGCCAAAGATGGCCCAGTAAGCTTCCTGGCTGGAGTAAGGAACAGAACCCAAGTCTACTGATCCAGCAATAACCACTCCACCATCGCCCTGCTCCCCCACAGCACACACAGTAAGGCAGTTCACACGATGATTATTAGGGTAGCACATACCACCCTACCCTAGTTGGGGAGCTCTGCAGGCTCCCGTTTTGTGACCGTGCGCTCTTGAAAAGCAAGGACAGAGGGGGAGCAAGAGATGGTCTGGGAGAGAGGAGCTGAGTCAGGCGGCGTTTCCTCCCCTACCTCCGAAAAGTGCTGGGTAGGAAGGCACCCTCTGGCCCAGCACCTCTCTCCCAGGCGATCACTTCCTCCCCTTCTGGCCTTGCTCTTTAAAAGCACATGCTCGCAAAACGGGAGCCTGCAGAGCTCCCAAGCTAGGGTAAGGTATTTGCCCTACCTAATAAATATGGTATGAACACGGCTGGTGAATGCTAACTTCTCTATCTTAAGCTCATGGTATTTACTCCAACACGGGAATCTTGGAGTAACTTTGGAGCAGAGTGGGGGGGGGGAAGGGAGAGAGAGAGAGAGAGAGCTCTGAGTAAAGAATGAGAAGATGCCAAGAAACAGGGATTCATTTCAGATTTTGGCTCATTCCAGCTTCTGTTTGCTCAAAACCAATACCAGCTGGAAGATGCTTTGTTCGCCGGGAGTGAGATCTCAGACTGAAAAGACCAGCCAATTTACTGAAAGGCACAGCAAGCTCCATTTTCTTCTCTCCTGCATCCCAATGCAAGGATCTCTCCAGCCTTAGATTCACTGTACCCGTTTCACCTCCCCCGGGGTGTCCAGTGGAACACTTTGGAGTTATCCCTGGAGGACACCCATCCACCGACAGCTGCAGGATGCCTGCCACACCGAGAGCGGGGAGGGAGGGAGGGAATGATTCAGCTCTCATCCAGTCGGTTCAGCTGAACTGAGTGCACTGAGTCACCAACACCAAAATAGCTGACCAGAATTAAATCAGCCCTGTCAACAAGATAAATGTTTGTAAGATCAAGAACCAAACTGGAACACTGGGAGAGAGGAAGCCATGGCCAGACGGGAACTGGAAAGGGGTCAGTTACAGTAGCTATGCTACTTTCCCCTCACTTCCAGTGCCATTAGCAGGAAACCTTCCGTAATGGTCCAACGCTACTTTTCACAGATCTCCACCTAACGCCTCCCATCAGTGGCTTGCAATCTGGTTTGGGTCCTGTTTGGGTCCTCCTGGCTCTGCAGACAGAGGTCACCGGGGAGCAATGTAGGGATGACCAGCTGACATGCTTTAAAAACGTAATCCCACGACTTGCACAGAGAAGGTTGTGTGGCCTCCAAGATCTCAACGGTACACAGGAACATAGGAAGCTGCCATATACTGATTCAGATCTGGTAGCAAGCATGACTTGTCCCCTTAGCTAAGCAGGGTCCACCCTGGTTGCCCATGAGTGGGAGACTAGAAGTGGGAACACTGGAAGATATTTCCCCTTAAGAGATGGCGCCGCTCTGGGAAGAACAGAAGGTTCCAAGTTCCCCCCTGGCAGCATCTCCAACGAGATAGGGCCAAGAGAGATTCCTGCCTGCAACCTTGGAGAAGCCACTGCCAGTCTGTGTAGACAATACTGAGCTAGATGGACCAAGGGTCTGACTCAGTATATGGCAGCTTCAAGGGAAGCCCCCCCACTGCAAGGCAGCATAAATACATGCTTAGTAAAGAGAGAGGGGCTTTGTTTTTGCTGTCTCCCAACAAAGCCAAGGGATTATTGCAGCTAAGTGAAGCCAACCGCTTCTTGTTCATCTAGTTGGGACAGATTTACTGCCTACACTTATCCAGAAGACCGATTTTGTCTTTATTGGGAGGCGGGGTCAAGATGGCGACTTGTTATTTTATTAAGCTTTTATATGAACATGTGTATTGCGAAGCCACTTGGAGCACAACTGTTAGTGGGAAAGCAACATATAAATTAAAATCTCGTCTAGTCTATCCTTTCAACACCTGCCAAAAATATTGTTTTTATTTTTGCAGGCCTGTGGGGATTTTAATTGTGCTACTGTTTATAGCAACCGCTTTTACCATTATTTATCGATTTCTTTTTAGATGTATATTCTGCTCTTCCTCTGAGGAACCCCAAGCAATGTACATGGTTTATACTTATCACAACTTCGGCCCTACAACTGTTCTTGAACTACAACTCCCATCATCTTCAGCCACAGTGGCCAATAGTGATGGATGATGGGAGTTGTAGTCCAACATCTGCAGCAGGCCCGATGTTGGACTACAATACTGACATCGATCACCTCCTACATTTATCCTCACAAGAGACCAGTCAGGTAGTTGAGGCTGAGAGAGAAGAGACTGGCCCTGTGAGTTTCATGGCTGAACCATTGTGATTATGCTTTAAAATGTCTTGGGAAATTTACGAACATAGGAAGCTGCCATATACTGAGTCAGACCTCTAGCTCAGCATTGTCTACCCAGACCGGCAGCGGCTTCTCCAAGGTTGCAGGCAGGAGTCTTTCCCAGCAGTCTTGGAGATGCTACCAGAGAGGGAACTTGGAACCTATATGCTCTTCCCAGAGCAGCTCCATCCCTTAAGGGGAATATCTTACAGGGCTCACACTTCTAGTCTCCCATTCAAATGCAACCAGAGCAGACCCTGCTTAGCTCAGGGGACAAGTCAGGCTTGCTACCACAAGACCAGCTCTCCTCTCCTCTTCTCTCTCCACTTGTTGAAAGATGTTTTATTTAACTACCTTAAATAAATAAAAAATATTTAAAATAGATATTTTAAACATTGATAGCCTGCCTTTCCTGCCAGGAGTTGGCCCAAGGCATCAAAATGAAAACAGAATGAAGAAAAATGTAGAGCAGTCATAATTTATTTTTTAAGCAACACATAGGCAAAGCAGAAGCCAAAGAGCTGTTCAGCGGGGCATAAGATTTCACAAAGGGGTCAGGACGGTTTTACAAGAGAGGAGGGCCTAACCCATAGGATGACTGATTTCTCGTGCCCAAGAGGCTGAGCGGTTTTGGTTTCAAAGTGGTTTGGTGGTTTTGGGGGGGGGTTGTTTAAAGACAGAAGCCATCTAAGAAAAGGGAGAACTGAGCTCCCTATCACGCTGGGAAAAGAACAGTGATCCTCTTGTCTTCTGAGCATGTTGTGTTTCATTGCCGGCGCACTCTGCAAATTACTTCCCTGGAACTGTAAAAACGCCTGCTCTTTTGATATTTGCCTGGTTGTCAAGAGCGGCGTATTATGAAGAAGCCAGCACTCGGAAACAGGGAGCAATTGAAAACGCATTGGCCAGCTCCTGCCGCTTGGAGCCCTTTGCTGTGCGGTTCCTGGCTCACGGGTTGCACGAAAATAGAAAGCAAAAATACTTGGTAGCAGAAGCAAGAGGAGAGTTTTATAGAGGAACATTGACTGGATGGGATGGTTGGCCGCGTCCAGCAGCTGGAGAGCTGCCGGAGGTTATATAATGGAACCTTTGGTTCATGTCAGCCCCAAGAGCTGACTTCAAAACAGTGGTACATCTATTGGTAACCTCCAGACTTGACTTCTGCAATGCGCTCTACGTGGGGCTGCCTTTGTACATAGTCCGGAAACTTCAGCTGGTTCAGAACGCAGCAGCCAGGTTGGTCTCTGGGTCATCTCGGAGAGACCATGTTACTCCTTTACTGATGGAGTGACACTGGCTGCCAATAGGTTACCGGGCAAAATACAAAGTGCTAGTTATCCTCTATAATAAAACCCTAAGTGAGTGTCCGTGGCCTTGGAACGTTGGCGTCTGCATCCCTGTCTCCCTGGGCTGTTCTGGGCCTGTGTGAAGCGCAGGCCCAGAACAGTCCAAGGGAGACACGACCGCCGACACCAGGCGGCCATGCTGGCTGGTTCTATTGCTGCCGGCCGGCACTCTGGGAGGCGGGAGGGAAGAGGACACCGGGGCCGGGCGGGCACCAAAATAGCCAGCGGGAACGGCACTCTGGGCGTCACTCTGGGAGGCGGGAGGGATGAGAATACTGGGGCCGGTGGCAGCGGGACCAGCCCAGCCACGGAGAGCCCAGAGGCAGCGATGAGGCGTCTAGCCCGGCGCCCAAGTACACCACTCAAAGTCAAACACAAGCACACACACACACCCCACCCAAATAAAGCTATAGCAACGGAGCACTGCTACCCTCTACTCCGGCTGAGAAAAGCAATCTGCCTGGGTGGGCTGTGACGCAGCTCTTTATATGCTCAGGGAGCGGACCACATTGAGAACAACAACAGGGAGCTACAAGGCAAGCTCCAAGTTGTGCTTTTAGGGGCCCCTTTGCTGGGGTTTCTCTCTCCGGTGCCCTGCGCCCTAGAGACGGCGTACCACTGCCATTCCCTGCTCCCAGCGGTGCCTGATCGAGCTGCCAGGGTGCCACAGCTCTCCAGCGCTGGGGAAGTCCCAGCTGAAGCGATTTTAAGGGCGCACCCTATGCTGGAGAGAGACGGAGGATAGGGGCGCCCTGTATAGAGGGCTCTGACTCCCCCAAGCAGAGGCGCTTGCAAAAGCCAATGCATGGATCGGGTAGAGAAGAGGGAGGGAGACAGGACAATAGAAAGATAGAAAGAAGGAAAGAAGGAAGGAGACAAAAGAGAGAGAAAGGAAGAAAAAGGACAAAAGAAACAAGGAGGGAGGGAGGGAAAGTAGGAAACAAAGAACTAAGAAAGGAAGGGAAAAGAAAGAAATAGAAGAAAAGAATGAAGGGAAAAGGACAAAAAAAGAGACAGAAAAAAGGGAGGAGCAGCCAACCGCAAAGAGCAAGCCCGTAAAATAAAGAAAAGAGGAAAATAAAAATAAAAAAGAACGATAGGAGTGAGAAGAGGTGGAAGAAAGGAAGGAAAGGAGAGAGGGAGAGAGAAGGAAGGAAGGAAAGGAAACAAAGGAAGAGGGGGAGAAAAGGAAGGAGTGAAAGAGAGAGAGAGAGAAAGAAAAAAGAAGAGGAGGGCGAAAGAGAGAGGGAGAAGGAATAAAGGAAACAACAACACCAAAAGAAAAAAGGTTCTAGCACCCGTTATTTTAATGGGCTTAAAAATACTAGTAACTTATAAAGCCCTAAACGGCTTAGACCCTGGGTATCTAAGAGAGTGTCTTCTTCACTAGGAGCCCCACCGCGCATTGGGGTCATCTGAGGAGGTCCGTCTCCAGTTACCGCCGACTTGTCTGGTGGCTACACAGAGACGGGCCTTCTCGGTCGCTGCCCCGAGATTGTGGAATGAGCTCCCTGCTGAGATACGATCCTCCCCATCTCTGGCAATTTCCAAAAAAAACACCTGAAAACCCATCTTTTCGCCCAAGCTTTCAATTTCTGGTTTATTTTTAAATTGTTAAATTGTTTTTAAGTTTTTGTATATGTTTTTAACTGGTTTTATGTTATTGTCAACCGCCCAGAGATGAAAGTTTGGGGCGGTGTACAAATTTGATAAATAAATAAATAAAATAAAAGAGCACCACAGAACCAACGGCAGGGATTTTGAAATCAAGTTAACATGGGCTTCTCCTTCCTCATCTCCCTGGCCCCTGAGGCTTCTTGCATGAGCCAGAGGTTTATCCCTCTCATCCCAGGATGAATGAGGCCAAAGGGAATGGGGTTGCAGGTGGTGTGACGCAGAAGCAGGTGGATGAATTTGAAAACATTCTTTGCAAGGCTGAAAAAGCCCTCATTCCCTTATCCACCAGTGATTATAGGTCTTGGCTGGGATGCTGTTTAGTCTGTGGGTGAGCGTCTGTTTTGTAAAAAAGAAAAGAAAAGATCTGGACAGACAAAAACCTGAACTAAAAATATGGGCCTGCACGGCAGTAAATAACAACAAAGGAAAATGATTACACAGAGGCAGAAATATATTGGCGCCACCGTGAACTTCACAACCATTTGTTTTGTTTCACAGGCAGGCGACTCCTGCACACAACTTGGCAGAGGACAGCCACAGAACCGGTCTCGCTTGTTGATCGGGGCTATATAACTCGATACTGCTTGTATTTTGAAGGAGGGCTTATATTGGCTGAGAGTTTTTGCATGGAGCCTTCTAGTTGGGAAGTGAGATTGCTCTGCTCTAGGGTGGCTAATTGCATGGCTAGTCTCAGCAGGGAAGGCTGGGAGAAAATCCTGCTCACTGGATTGGGCATTAAAAAGCTACAGTTGGTATTGTGTGTGTTCCCTGTGCTAAATAAATGCATGCTTTTTTTTTTTAAAAGCAAAAGCAAATCCATCAGATCCTGTCATATTCCCAAAAAGCTGCATTTTGCAACCTGTATAATTATGCAAATTATGCTGATTTGCAGGCATAAGCCTATTTTGCATAATTACTGCTTCCAGTAATCACAGGGACAGTCATAAAGCCTCAACACATTTCGCTATGAACCCTGCCAGATGGCGATTTTACTTTGCAAGGCCAGGTGTGCATTCACATATTGCCCAGATTTATGTCCAAGTCCCTGTGAGTTATCAGGGAGCACTCTATACGCAATTTGAGTTTTTCATTGTACATTGGAGCTCAGCCTGATTTATGTCCGGGGTAAAAAGTTCCACTTTTTGTGCCATCGAACCCCCAAGGTGAATTGGTTTGGCACGAACCGTTCATACGCACCCCTAGCAGACTTTTTTTGCATCAGGTTTTTGGGCAAATTTGAAATATCCGATATGCCACATAACTCAACAGTATTTCACCCTTCTTAATCGTGTGGTAAAGCCAGCTGTCTGGGTAAGGCCCATGACCACTACAAAAATTTGCGTAGCAAACCCTTCCCTGGCTTTGAAGCATGCACCACGCATGGCTGGCTGGCTTGCTTACTTACTTATTTATAAACCGCCTGGCTCCAGGCGGTTCACAAAAACAAAGACCAACCAGCTATTAAAACAAGAATTTTAAAAAATCCAACACATTCAGAAATTACAGTCATTAAAAAAATCTAAACAGCAGTTAAAATTTTTAAACTCAGAAGTTACTAAAAGCCTGGTTAAAAAAATGTGTCTGAAGGGCTCTTTTATTAAACCACAAATGTCTGGAGCGCATTCCACAGCCCAGGAGCGACGATAGAGAAGGCCTCCTCCCAAGAAGGCCTCCTCCCGAGTCTATGCCAGATGGGCTGGTGGTATATGGACCTCTCTTGGTGATCTTAATGTGTGGTGGGGATCATGCAGAAGGAGGCACTCTCCCAGGTAACCCAGCCCTAAGCCATTGTAAGGCTTTAAAGGTAATTACCAGTACTAGATAAGTACTGGTAATAAGTACTTACTGGTAATAAGTACTTATAAGTACTGGTAATAAGGATTTTACCAGCGCACGCATCTTACAGCACACACACCAAAATGTAGAAACAAAAACGCAAGAACGAAGGTGATCGAATACATTGCTGCCACTCTGGAAGCAAAACCAGGAAATTTTGAATACCAAAATTCAGGGGGAAATCTGTACGAGGACAATTTCAGAAGCATTCCAAGCTGGGCATAAGGAACATAGGAGCACAGGAAGCCTCCATATACTGAGTCAGACCCTTGGTCCATCTAGCTCAGTGTTGTCTACACTGACTGGCAGAGGCTTCTCCAAGGTTGCAGGCAGGAGTCTCTCCCAGTCCCATCTGAAGATACCAGGGAGCCAACTTGGAACCTGCTCTCTTCAACTGAGCCATGACCCCATCCCTTAAGGGGCATATCTCATAGTGCTTACATGCAGTCTCCCATCCAAATGCAAACCAAGGTGGACCCTGCTTAGCAAAGGGCCCTTCATACCACAAGACCACCTCTCCATTGTATTGCTTCGGGATTCAAGAAAGTCAAGGCCAACATCACAGAGACAAAGCGGGCAATTTTGCACACTCACTCGGACGCCGGTGGGTCCAGGATAGCCGGGAGGCCCATCTTTTCCTTTGATGCCTTCTTGACCCTTGTCTCCTGTTCCTCCTCCTGGTCCGAGTTCTCCTTTGTCTCCCTGAAAAAGCAAAATGGGTGAGCTGCTTCTCCATTTCCCCCACAAAAGCCACAAAAGCAACAGGTCACGACAAGCTGCCCTGGAAAGAAACATTAAGAAACAACAGGAGTCTGGCAGGAGGAGAAAGGAATGGAATTGGAATGCCATCCCACACAGCATCTTATCACTCTCTGGGTTTAACTCCCTAGTAACTGAGCCAGAGGCACCTTTTAAAGTGGCAATTCTCTTTAGGAACGTAGCAAGCTGCCTTATACTGAGTCAGACCCTTGGTCCATCTAGCTCAGTAGTACTGTCTACACAGACTGGCAGCAGCTTCTCCAAAGTTGCAGGCAGGAATCTCTCTCAGCCCTATCTGGGAGAAGCCAGGGAGGGAACTTGGAACCTTCTGCATGTAAGCATGCAGATTTAGCAGGGGGAGAGCAACTGGCCCTATCCATCCCCAGCACAGCATTCCTCCAGTGGCTTCTGCTGGCGTCTATCTTGTGTTTCTTTTTTTTAAGATTATGAGCCCTTTGGAGACAGGGAGCCATTTTATTTATTTGTTTGTTTCTTTGTTTGTTTAATATATCTATGTAAACTGCTTTGGGAACTTTTGTTGAAAAGCAGTATATAAATACCATTCATATTAGTATTTCACAGAAAAAAATCCAGAGGCACGAGAAGCGTCTGTGGAAAAAGATCTCTCTCTATACCACAAAACTGCGATGAGGAATTAATTGTGTTATTAATATCAGTAAAATTATTTTACTGATTATTATTTTAATGACAGTGGAGTGAATTGTACCACTCCAGAATGCTGATAGGCAGATAGATGCCAGTGGGAGACGCTCCCCTAGGCAAGAACTCCCCGCAAGGAGAAAACTAACACCTCAGGGAGAAAGGATCTGTTGCTGCTGTGTCAGTTTTCTACTTATTTATTTTATTTTTCTTTCTTACATTTCTATACCTGAAGGGAGTTCATGCTGATGTGTTTGCTTTACACAGGCGAGCTTTTTTTTTTTTTTTAAGCCATTTCCCCCTCCTGCAGTCTGGAATGGTACAACCCATTCCATCGTCCATCACTTCATTCAACACTGCAGGCTTCCACAAAATATTTGGGCGATGTACCGCAACTGTTTTATTTGATTGCGGGAGGGAAAGGAACTCTTCAATAATCCCTGCCAGTGCGCGGGGGACATCCAGAGAATAAAATAATGACTATTTTTTTCAAGGAGGGACAGTCGGCTTCTGACATGCAGTGAGAGACAGCAGCAGAGAAGATCAGCCCATTATTCTGCTAGACTGACACAATAAGCTGCAAGAGGCTTCTTTTTATTTTTTGGAGGGACTTTCTAGCTTGCCTTTTCCTGGAAGGAAAGCACTTGGCCCGTGGACGAGCATGGACCTAATCAGGAAAGACATTACATAAAGCAGACGATACATTCCTGCGGGTCCAGTTTACAAGGAGGAAATATTTTCAGGCTCATCCCAGAGAAAGGAAATTGGGGGAAGCAGGATTCTGCTCAAGAAGTTATTTCTTGTGGCAATATCTAGGATGATGCCAAAATGGCCTCCTCACTTGGTTGCCATGTTCACAGGCTGTGAAGAGGCCCATCTTTGGGGCAACTGATTGCCACCCTTACTGCTAGTGACAACTCCACCTCTGCTTGGCACTTGTTTATTTTTACCCACAATGCTTCAGAGAGAAGACAGGAAACACTGCCCTCAGTCTGACCTGGCTTCATGATGATAAAGCAGCATAACCAATGCGATTTGGCTATGTAAATAGCATCCCAAGTCAACGAAGAGGGACGGCAATGCTTGGCTGCCTTTACTCTGGTGTCTTGCTGCTTTAAAAAACACAACACACAGACACACCAGTGCTTAACAGAAGCAGGATTATTCCAGGGCCACAAAGAAGTGGTGAATTTTGACCAGCTAAATGAAACAGTTTTTCAGCACATAATTAATCTATGGAATTTGCTGCCATGGAATGTGGTGATGCCCACCAGCTTGGTTGGCTTTAAAGAAGCAGGTGAATCCATGGAGGACAGGTCTATCAATGGCTACTAGTCCAGATGGCTATAGACTACCTCCAGGCTCAGAGGAAGGATGCCTCTGAATTCCAGTTGCAGGGAAGCAACAGTAGGAGAGAGGGCATGCCTTCATCTCTTGCCTGTGGGCTTCCCAGAGTCATCTGGGGGCCCATCGCAGGAAACAGTCTGCTGGATCTGGGCCTGATCCCGCAGGGCTGTTATGTAAGGAATAAAACAGGTGAATAGGGGGATATGCAAGAAACTCTTTCATCCCCTACATGCCTTGCTTTTGAGCCAATTTTTTCCAGTTAAAAAAACACATTAAGGTCCAATCATAGGAGAGCTGGAATTCACCTTGAGTCCATCAGGTCCAAGTGGGCCACTGTCTCCTTCCAGGCCTGGTTCTCCCTACAAGAAACATAGGTAGGTTGTTAGTGCTCACCACCATTGCTTTTAGCTGGACTCGAACCGGAGTCTCGGGGCTTCCTAGGCTGAGCTGGGACACAGAGCTTGGAGTTAGCCAAAGCAAGGAACAGAGTTGCCATAAAATTTAGCTTAAACTGAAAGAGGAGGCAAATGTATTGCAATGCTCAAGCAAACCCCTGTAAAACTTTCAAATAAAGGTCCTCCCCCTTCTCCCCTTTGGTTAGATTTGGCCACGGGACTGTCTCCTGCCTTGGAAAGCACCAGGGTGCTTTCCAGATTAGACCCTGCAATGGGGTCATGTCACATGTCGGAAGTGTGCTTCCACACTTCCTGCGTTGCGACACCGCAGTCCCTACGCAGACAGCAGGGGGCCGTTCACATTTCCGATGCCTTGTTTTGATTTTAATCGCTGCGATATAGAGCTAGGACGTTGTATATCCGACGTAAGGAAGTTGCTGTTTTTTCTGGTTGTTAGTTTCCACGAGACTGCTCCCCCTGCTGTTTATATTTCGAAGGCGACTTGCCTGAGCAGAGGCATTTTGCTGCTGTTGGACAGCTAGGCTGGAAAGCACCCAGTTGTAACTGCAGAGGTGTGATTACATTCTTTTTCAGCACTGTGCTGTATAAAGAAAGCTAGCTGCAACTAGAAATCTAGCCGATCAGGGTCAGTGGCCAGAGAGAACCTTTTCTCCTTGAAAGATTAGTTTTTTAGTCACGGAATGTACTTTTTAAAAAGTATTATTTTTGAGGGGGTTGCGGAAGCATCTTCAAAAATAACATGGCCCACCTGCCTTCTGAAATGGGATCCTCCACTCTCCCACCTCAGGATTCTACCACATCCTTCTGCAGCAATATCAAGCGCTGAGAGGGTCAGAGCTCAGAATGGCACAAAATGAATCTTTGGTTTTTTTAAATATTTTACCTTCAATTGGTTTGGCAATGGCAGAGCATCAAGTTATAAACAGTCAAAACCACAAGTTCAGAAACTGACACATTTATTGGATGCTGCTCTTCCTTCTATTCTATTCTATTCTATTCTATTCTATTCTATTCTATTCTATTCAGCACATTTATATACCACCCCATGTAAAAAGGTCCCTGGGCAGTTCCTTCTCATTGCACACCTTCTTTGGACAAGTACTGGCCTCTGGCACATTATACTCCACAGCCAAAGAAATGGCATTTACACTCACCCTTTGACCAATGAGGCCTTGTTCTCCAGGGACCCCAAAAGGACCAAGATCGCCCTAAGGACAAAGGACAGATACAACATTTTTTAGTTCAGAACTCAATCAGAACAGCTGACTGCTGTGAGAGGCCTTGGACTGAAAGGCAGTATACAAATAGTTTGGGGTTTTTAAAGACATCTTATATCTGTCTTTCAAAGAGCTGGAAATATTATGATCCTTATAGATGCATATGTAGAGCATCTGTGGACAAGAAGGAGATAGCAGCAGACTTGGTAACCAGCAGATAAGTTGGTTTCACATAAATATGAAAAAAACCCCGAGAGGCAAAACAACAAAAACCCAAAACACAGAGACTACTGCAATGTAACTCAATGGGGTGGAATGTTCGTGGATTCAGAGGAGAGTTAACAGACAACCAGGTGGGTGGAGCTAATGGGACCCGATGGCGAGCGGGGGTGGGGCAAGTAGGGCTTGAACAAAAAGAGCGAAAAATTTCTCAGCTTAACACACACTCCCTCAAGACAGTCACAACCCCTTCTGTTTCTGAGGGAGAAAAAGGTCTGAAACTTTCACTATGCTCAGCCAGTGTCTCAGGCAACACATGCACACCACGAATACAATGATACGTTTTGTTGGGAGTCCATACCTGTAAATGTTATTTCAGACCACACAATTTAGTGACAAGAAACCATTGCCAAAGATGAGGTGACTGTCACTAGCTTCATGGACTTTAGAACAGCATGATGATATTTCAATATTGGAGTGTCCTTTTGGGGTGGGGGTGGGTGGGAGATTCCTTGAAGCAGCAGCAGCAGCAATATTGCAAAGAGTAAAAAAAATGCCAGCATTCTTTGACCTGGCCTGAACAGACTGAAGAACCCCTTCTAGCAGATACAACGGTCCTGCTCTCAACAGGAGTGTGCAACCTGTGAGTCCGGACTGGTGGGAAGACGGGTGATCCAGACAAATAAGTAGGGTTTTGTTCCCGGGGAAAGTTAGTGAGGATGCCAAACGGCAGGCAGAAGCAGCGGAGTTGAAATCGCGGAGGGACACTGGGGTTCCAAAAACACAGTAGCTCCAGCAGTGTGTCAGATGGCTTGCCAAGGCAAACAGGGGTGTGTGTGTGTGTGTGTGTGTGTGTGTGTGTGTGTGTGTGTAGGGGGGAACGAGTCACGAGGAAGCGGGCTTTAATCCCAAAGCAAGTTCTCTGCCATATGCACAGGAGACAAGGGCAGAGAGCCTAAACAGTGGCCTGTATGGTGCAACTCATGAGAGAAAAGGGAGGAAAAGCCGGAGATTTGAAAGGTTCCGAAGAGGAGACGGTCAGCCCCCTGCGTCCGTCAAGATTTCCAAAGGTTACAGTGAGAGCTATTAATCTCTGAGGTTTTCCGGGTCGGGAAAGGCGTCAAGTGCCAAGAAGGGGCATGATCTGAGGGCCCTGAGGGTCTGGCACTGGCTGGTCGCCCCCCAGGACCCTCTGAGTTAGCCCCGGAATGGAGTCGAGAGAGGTTTCCCCTTTTACCTTCATGCCAGGTTCACCCGGAAGGCCCCTCTGCCCTGCTGCGCCAGGCGGCCCCTAGGGAGGAAGCGAGACAAAGTCAAAGCCATTGTTGACCGCATGGAGGTGGAGATCAAAGCTGGAGGTTCTACAGTAGGGGCACCCAGGGGAGAGAGAGGCGTGGTGGTATAATTCCTTCCCTGGAGTTGGCTTTAGGATAAACAGAGCCAACGAGCAGGTCTTTCAGCTCCATTATACACCACCTTGCTCTCTCTGCTCCGGACAGATTCACCTGATAGCAGCCCCTTCTTCTGCCCCCCTCTTTCTGTGCCTGGGGTAAAGGTAAAGCGTGCCGTCAAGTCGGTGTCGACCCTTGGAGCCCACAGAGCCCTGTGGTTGTCTTTGGTAGAATACAGGAGGGGTTGACCATGGCCTCCTCCCACAGAGTAGGAGATGACGCCTTTCAGCATCTTCCTCTATCGCTGCTGCCCGATAGAGGTGTTTCCCACCAGTGGGGATTCAAACCAGCAACTTCTTGCTCCCTAGGCAAGTTACTTCCCCGCTGCGCCATTAGGGGGCTATGTGCCTGGAGTAGCCCACCCCCCAAAACCTATTAAGCCACTCCCCTCTCCAATTACAGCCCCAAGACCAATTTCTTCAAGAAATCTTAAGCATCCCAACCTCACTTTATCCGTATCTCTATTGCCACCCGTCAATTAGTCTCACGGTTCCTCTATCAAGTGCAAACTTTGCCCACAGGCTCCAACCTGGCCTCACGTATTCTTAATGGAGGGGACCGCTAAAGCTATCAAAATAGAATTGAGTTTGCCTCAAGCTGATTGGGACACAGTCCGATAACACCCTCTGTTCTACTGCTGCCAATGAGGGCAAATGCATGAAAACAAACTCTAAGCGCAGGGTGCAAACTAAGCACTCTCTTTCCCAAACAATTTTATTTATTTATTTTTACATTTGATATCCCGCTCTTCCTCCAAGGAGCCCAGAGCGGTGTACTACATACTTAGGTTTCTCCTCACAACAACCCTGTGAAGTAGGCTAGGCTGAGAGAGAAGGGACTGGCCCAAAGAGTCACCCAGCAAGTATTTGTTTTATTTATTTTTTTATGTTATTGTTAAATTTATATACCGCCTTTCATTAAAAACAATCCCGAGGCGGTTTACAATTTTTTTAAAAAAAACCAACATACTAATAAAAATGACAGTTAAAAGTATTATGCTAAAAATATGACAACCAATGGCTGGATGGGGATTTGAACTCGGGTCTCCCCTGTCCTAATCCAGCACTCTAACCACTACACCACACTGGGTCCCCAATTGCTCTCTATCAATGGCCCTATGCCAAGAAATGCAAGCGTGGAGAACCAAGGCAACAAGCACACACACACGTAAAGCAATGAAAGAAAAGTACTTCTTCCGGCAACACAAATTTGATTTATTTATTTTTTTGGAAGCCAAAAGCAAGACGTGATGAGAGCCACCACAATGGATGGCTTTCAAGGGGGGATTTGGCAAATCCACACAGAATAGACTGGTCCATGGCAATTCGTCACGATACCGAAAGGGAACCTCAGTGTTCTGAGTCAGTGGCTGGAAAGCCATAGCCAGAGAGAGTTGTGGCTTCCAGAGTCTGCTCTTAGGCTTCCCAGAGGCATTTTGTTGGCCGCTGTGGAAAGCAAGGTGCTGGACAGAATTAGAGCTTTGGTCCAAACCAGCATGGGCTTGTCTTATGTTTCTAAAATGTGATTATTAAATAAATTACTCAGAAAGTGTCTAGCCACAGAGAGTCTGTCTAGCCTAGCCACAGAGAGCCTGTATTCTTTCCTACTAGCAAGATGCTTTTGAATTCCACATTAATTAAGCCCAGCCCTCTTCATCATCATCACCCCATCTGCGTAATCTCTCTGCCCGTTGCATCTTGGTGATTATCCTCAAGACATACAGGGCCTTCTCAGGTGACTGGCTGAATGGGCAAAAAACAAAACTATAAAAATAAAAAATCTCCCCACTCCTTGTTCTCACTACACCAGAACCAGGGGTCATGCCATGAAAACCGATGGCCAGGAAATTCAGGAACAACCAAAGGAAGCACATTGGAACACAGCACATAATCAGTCTATGGAATTCTCTGCCACGGGATGTGGTGATGGCCACTAGCCTGGACGGCTTTAAAAGAGGCTTGGGCAAATTCATGGAAGGCAGGTCTATCAATGGCTACTAGTCTGGTGGCTACAGGCCCCCTCCAGCCTCAGAGGCAAGATGCCTCTGAATACCAGTTGCAGGGGAGCAACAGCAGGAGAGAGGGCATGCCTTCAACTCTCGCCCTGTGGGCTTCCTAGAGGCATCTGGTGGGCCACTGTGGGAAACAGAATGCTGGACTATAGATAGGCCTTGGGCCTGATCCAGCATGGCTTTTCTTGTGTAGTGTAAGGCAGCTTCATAGCTATATGCATCTATCACTACAAGGACATTTATAGCTTTAGGGCCATCTATCGAGGTAGAGCATCTGCTTTAGGTGTAGAAGGTCTCAAGCCTGTTCAATCCTGGCACCTGCAGGTAGGGCTGGGAAAGACCCCTGTCTGAAACCCCTGCAGAGTTGCTGCCAGTCAGTGTAGACCATGTTGATATAGATGGTGCAACAATCTGACTCAACATAGAGCAGTTACTTAGCAAAGTTCTATGTAAAACCCCATTGCTCCGCCCATCTAAATAGTTAATCAAGTGGAAGCTGTATTTTCTACGCAATGGACCACAATACTTGATTGTTAGGAAAATGTAATTTTGCTCGCAACCCCCAGCAAGTCTCAGGCAGGCCTTACAAAAGAAACTCCAGAAAGAAATGCACACACTGTGTGTTCCTATGAGGCCATTTGTTTCGCCACCCCGTTTTTTGTTTTCATTTAATCGAGGCTGGTCTTATGGTAGCAAGCATGACTTGTCCCATTAGCTAAGCAGGGTCCACCCTGGTTGCATATGGATGGGAGACTAGGAGTGTGAGCACTGGAAGATCTTCCCTTCTGGGGATGGAGCCGCTCTGGGAAGAGCAGAAGGTTCCAAGTTCCCTCCCTGGCACCATCTCCAAGATAGGGCTGAGAGAGATCCCTGCCTGCAACCTTGGAGAAGCTGCTGCCAGTTTGTGAAGACAATACTGAGCTAGATAGACCAATGGTCTGACTCAGTAAAAGGCAGCTTCCTATGTTCCCTTCCCAGCACTTGAGCACATCAACCTAAGAAGCAACTGCCTTACACTGAGGGAGACCATGGGCCCATCTCACCCAATAGCATCTGACTCCCAGGGTTCTTCTCAAACTTTGGTCCCCAGATGTTGTTGGACCCCCATCATCCCCAGCAAGAGGCCATTGTGGCAGGAGGTGATGGGAGTTGTAGTCCAATAACCTCAGGGGATCCAGGTTTGAGAGCCCCCGGGTCTACTCCAGACAACAGTGGTGCTCCAAGGACTTGGGCAAAGGGTGCCTTGGGCAGCATCACTATCCTTTAAGAGGATGGACACATCAAAGGTTGTAACTGGGCTTTCCAGATATAGCCAGGGCTGCAGAAATCTACTAGTCTATTAGTCTGTGGCAAGTGAAAAATGATGCCCGACAAGGGGGGTGGGAGTTCTGATGAGCAATGTACCAACATAGCTTGACGAGTGAAATATTTTGTCTGCTTGATAAACTGAGCCAACATTTCTTCACCCCTGGATATAGCCATGTGCTCCACTGATGCATTGTGGTCCATTCCCATAATGCATGTGCTACTTGATACTGAGTCAGGCCCTTGGTCCATCTAGCTCAGTCTTGTCTACCCAGACTGGCAGTGGCTTCTCCAAGGTTGCAGGCAGGAGTCTCTTTTCACCTTATCTTGGAGATGTCAGGTATTGAACCTGGGCTTTTCTGCAGGCCACACAGGTGCTCTGTCACTGTGCTATAGCTTACAAAAAAAGGTGGATTCTTTTTTTAACCCCGGCTATAAGTCGGGCTACACTCTAACACGCAAATGAAAAACCTACATCATGTGTGAAGTGCTCCCAAACAGCTCACAGGGACTTCGGGGTAAATTTGGCCGATATGTAAACGCACACGTTCCATTCCAGAGCAGATGCAGACTAAAAGCCCTGTGTGAAAATCTTCCATTTCCAGGATGCATAACCACTGGAACATTGTGGCTAGCACTTGGGGGAAAATCCTACTAGCCAAGACGTTTTGAGGTCTGGTTTAAAATGTTAACTCAGTGCTTTGTGGCTGCTGCCAAAACCCCTTTCCCAGGCCGAGAAAATGCTTGTGGCAGCGGGCTGCGCTTCAAGGACTCTTTTGAACATAGAAGGCTCAAGTGTGGAACATCCGCGCACCAACCAACTTTACGTTGCGTTTGAGCTTTTCAGTTTTTGTAACTCCCTCGGAGAACAAGAACAGAACAAGAAATACTTTTAAAGGAAAGGACCTTGCACCAGCCTGCTAGGGAAGGTGCTTTTACTGTCGCCTTGTTACGAGAGGAAGGAGTCCAAGGCTACAAGACAGGACCTTGCCTAACACCATCCAGTTAGCTCGTGACTGAGCGGTATTTGAAATCGGGGGCTTCCTGGCTCATGGTGCACACTCTGAACCATTTGAGCTAAAGGAGCTTCCAGGAGCGAAAACAGCAAGGTTAGAAACCGCCCTCAGTTAGGACTCCCTAGCGACTTCCCATAACCCCAGTTGTAACACAAACTGGAGTATCTAAAGATGGAGGCAAGGATGCAAGAAAGAAGAAAAACCATACTTTACCTTGTGGCCAATTTCTCCCAAAGGTCCAGGTGGGCCTTGTGCTCCCTGAGGTCCCTGAAAGACATGCACACAAAGTTAGGAAAGGTAAGAAGCCCCAAGCTAGGTCAGATCAAAAGGTCCATTCAGCCTCTCCTTCTGTTTTCAGCCATCACCTGGAAGGCCCACAGAAGGAGGCAACCGAAGGCAACCACCTTCATAATTTGCCCTCCCAGCAGATAAATGTTCACAGGCAGACTGCCTTTAAACATGGAGGTTCCATTCCAAGAGCGGATCGCTGCCTCAGGGACGCTCTCTCATTACAAAACTCCCTGCCCCAAAAGAGAGGTAGGGGGTGGGGTCAGAATTCTGCTGAATGAGTGAACACCTGATACTTTTATTTAGGCTCCTGTTGTATCATATGCTATTCTTGGCACTGCGACGTTATTCAGTCTTTACACAATGTTTTTAGGGAATTGTGCAGATCTGGGCAATATCTATAACAAACAGAGACACAGGCCTGGCCGTCACTGGAAATTTCCTCTTAAGGAAATTTAAGTTAAGCTACAACTCCTCCCTGAAGCATCAAAGCAACACAGGTGGAGACCTTGGCAATGGGACGGAAGGGGCTGTATCAGGTACTTGCCGGGTCTCCTGGAGGCCCTTTTGCTCCTTGGGGTCCTGAATGTCCTTGGATACCCTACAACAAGACAAGGAAGAGTCATTCTCAAATAGGAACTTCAACACAAAACTCAGTTTGAAAACGTCTATTATTAAGCAGGATGCAGAGAGAACTCACCGGGAAGCCACGGGGTCCCATCTCTCCCGTCTCTCCTGTTTTTCCCTGCAAGAACACAATTACAGTCATGAGTTCGAATCCCAGTAGAAACAGTCTTTGTAAGCAGGCAGGAAACCCACAAGGGAAGATGAAGCAAGCTTTCTGCATTTGAAACAGAACCTAGCTGTTTTGCAGACTTCACAGCCATCTTCATCGCTCAAATGTGCACATCCCTTTCAGACCCCTCCTAAGGCAAAGGACATACCTGTAGGCCGTCGGGTCCCGATTTGCCCGGATGCCCCGGAGGGCCCTGTCAGTGAAAAAGTTACAAAATGAAGTGCTTGTGTCAACCCGTTTCCACTCATGCTTCAAAGACTTCCAAACGAAGGTCTGCTTCTCACCAACGGCAGATAAGACATCTGCCTTTTTCAGAGCTATACCACTCAGACTACAGGTGGGGATTCCTAAGACATCTTGCATGTCAGGGAGAAAGGTAGGCTGTTTCTCCATGTGGAAGAAACCTTTTTCATATGGAGGAACACTTGAGCCCGTGAGCCTGTCCCCCTAAACCTGAGCCCGTGGCCCGAAACGGTACTGTCTGGAAAGAGTAACCAGCCCACCTGCGATTTAGGAGGACGAGGGTCAAATAACCTGGCTGCTCCCGTCCCTGCTTCCAGTTTCTCTGTAGCAGGCGTGAGTGGCTTTCTACCCATCTATCAACAGAGGAATATTCCTTCATCTGGAGTGCATTTATTCCTGTCCAATCCAAGAAGCGGACAGGAGCCCTGAAATCTTACTAAATATTGCCAAGCGTTCTTGGAAACACAGAACACAGTGAAGAGACCAGGAGACCTGGAGCACAGACGGCACTACAGACCTCTGGCTCTGCGGGACTCATTCCCCCAAACATTAATCTTCCTTCTCCGTTTGACAATGGAAATGCTACCATCCTCTCTCTCTCTCTTTCCACTCACTCGGGCCCAACCCAGCGATTTGCTCTGACGCTAATACCAACGGATGGGTGTAGGGCTGATCCAAAGAGACCCCCACGCACCTACTTTTCATCACCCCATTTCTGAATCGGCTGAAGGTTCAGAACCCCCTCTGTGCCTGGCAGGGATGCTCAGCATCCGTCCTGGCAGGCAGTTACAGGGAACGGCTTTATATCGAGCCAGACCCCGGCTGCATCCAGCTCAGTCTTGTCCACACTGACAGGCAGTGGCTCACCAAGGATTCTGGCAGGAGTCTCTCTCAGCCCTACCTGGAGACGCTGCCAGGAACTGAAGCTGGGACCTCCTCCATGCAAAGCAGGCGCATTGCTACTGAGCTGTGCTTGCTCTGGATGGACATAGGAAGCTGCTGTCTACTGAGTCAGACCCTTGGTCCATCTAGCTCAGTATAACCCACACTGACTGGCAGCGGCTCTGCAAAATTGCAGGCAGGAGACTTTCCCAGCCCTACTTGGAGATGCTGCCAGGGACTGAACCTGGGACCTTCGGCATGCAAGCAGAGATTCCACCACTGAGTTACGGCCTCATCCCTTTCTATTGCCTGCTCAACAGAACAGGCCTTCCTGCTTGCTTCCCACGGCTCCCAACTCACTCCAAGCCTGCTTCCAGGGCCAAGAGGTGGCATCAAGCCACGCTGTAATGGGCACTTGGAAACGCGGTGGCCACAGCCCAGCTCTCAAGCCTTCAGGATATTATCTCAAGCCTTTCGCTTTTTTAAAGCCTGGTTAAAGACGTCCCGCAGGACAGCTTCTCCAGTTCCCTCCGTGAACTGGATTACGGTGTACTTCTAGCTATATGCAGGTGCCCTGTTGACTGCTGAATAGAGGCTTTGTCCTTTGTGGCTTTCATGATGTCTTAGCTAGCTTACCATTGGGTTCACAGAGGTGGCAGGAAATCTCTGTCTTTATTTAAAAACAAAAAACAACAGTGCAAATATGGAAGCACTGAATCCAGGCCAAGCCTAAGAGGAATCACAAAGGACCTAGAACATATTCCACTCCCAGATGGGGCAACCGGCACAGATGGACAATGGGAAGAGGTTTCTGCCTCGGTGCCCTTTGTGGCATGTCTCCCAAAGACGTCCTGCGACTGGTTTTGAGTTTGCCGGAGCAGCGAGAGAAAGTACGAATCGTCCCGAGTTTATCTTATTGCTGCCCCATCACTGCTGCTGAAACACGCCAGATCCTCATTCTCCCTTGATGCAAGCGGCAAAAGAAGACAGGAACACAGGAGGCTCCTTATACCGAGTCAGACCCTTGGTCCATCTCACTCAGCATGGTCCACAGGGACTGGCAGGGGCTTCCTGTTGGTTCCAGGCAGGGGTCTTTCCTAGCCCCACCTGGAGATGCTGCCAGGGATGGAACCTGGCACCTTCTGCAGGCAACATAGATACTCTACCACTGAGCTATGGGCCCCACCCCAAAGTATACCCCAAGAACAATTCTTCCACAATGAACAGGCTTGGCGGGGGTGTGTGTGCTCACCTTGGCGCCTCGTGACCCTGACTCACCCACTGGTCCGTCAGGACCTCGAGCACCCTGTAAGAAGAGGGGGGGAAACATACACACAAACATAAATACGCAACATTTTAAAGAAGAGCGAAAGAAAGAAAAGATAGACATGGGGAACGAACAGCAGGTGTCTCCCTCTGGCTGTAAATGTCAGGAACCATCTAATCCTAGGGTAATCGGGGGGGGGGGGTTTAAAAGAGAAGCACATGAAGGAGCATTGAGATCTGCAAGGATCTCCCAACCGAACAGCAGAATGGAACAGGAGAGCATCCTGGCTGAGGCTGTGGTCAAATTGAGGCTCTATTTGCCTCCTCTTTTGTTGTGTGTGTGTGTGTGACAGTGTGTTTGTGTGTGAAAGAGAGCAAGAGCGCGTGTGCATGTGTGGTTATTTAAATATATAATTAAAATGCTTTGTGAAGGGCTTTTATGTGAGATGCACACACCCCCACTCTATGGTCTCCACGAGGCACCGAGGCAAGGCAGTTCCTCCCAACATCAAAGTAAATGCCCCCAGACAGAATGCAGAGCATAAACACTGTACACTACAGCCAACGACCGAAAGGAAGCCACAGAAAACCAAGCAGCCTACTACAGCCTGTGCTGCAAAGCCTTTCTTCCTCAAAAGGCTTCCAAAACATAATGGGGCTTATAACTTAAAGAAGAGGAGAGGCCTCCCTCCTTGGGGGAGGGGGCTGCACAACTGGGGTGTCACTGAAAAGAAGTCCCTGACTTTAGGGAATCTATGATGAGGGATAATTAATACTTAAGAACAGCCCTGCTGGATCAGGCTCAAAGAGGACAAATCTAGTCAAGCATCCGGTTTCCCACAGTGGCCCACCGGATGCCTCCGAGAAGCCCACAGGCAAGAGGTATGTGCATGCCCTCTCTCCTGCTGTTACTCCCCTGCAACTGGTACTCAGAGGCATCCTACCTCTGAAGATGGAGGTATCCTCTAGCCATCAGGACTAGTAACCACCAACAAACCTATCCTCCATGAATTTGTCTAAGTTCCGCTTAAACCCTAACCACTGAGAGTCTTCCAGACTGGTGGCCATCACCACATCCCGTACGAGAACGCTGACACAGCTGGGCATTAGGACTCCCGTCAGGGGATGGCTGGACACCTCTCAGGACTCACACCGCAGCAAGGGGCCACCACCAGCCAGATCCCTCTCATCACTGCCACAGCTCCTCTTTGACGCCACAGCCTGCTTGCTGACCCACCCGCTTGTTTTCTGGCCCAGGAGGTAAGTGCCCAGCAACGGCCATTGCAGCCGACGTGACCCTGGCATCAAAGAGCAGTAGGATCCAGTGAGGGCATCAGGCCCAGAGCCAGCAAGTCATACTAGGTCTAAATCCCATGGGACTTCATGAGAGTTACTCCTGAGTAAAGATGAGAGCCTGACTAATGGGGATCCAGGTTCAGGGGTTGGGTGGAACCTAGGAAGCTGCCATATGCTCAGTCAGAACATAGGTCCCTCTAGGCTCAGTATTGTCTGCACGGACTGGCAGCGGCATCTCCAAGGTTGCAGGCAGGAATCTCTCTCAGCCCTATCTTGGAGATGCTGCCAGGGAGGGAACTTGGGACCTTCTGCTCTTCCCAGAGCGGCTCCATCCCCTAAAGGGGGAATATCTTCCAGTGCTCACATATCTCGTCTCCCATTCAAATGCAAACCAGGGCAGACCCTGCTTAGCTAAGGGGGCACGTCATGCTTGCTACCACAAGACCAGCTCTCCTCTCCTTTTGGCAGGTGGCCCTTTGAGTCCCATGGCTCAGGGCTCTGATTCAATGGTGACTATGCCATTGCTTCTGAGTAAAGATTTAGAGCAGGGATTCTCAAACTTGGGTCCTCAGGTGTTATTGGACTTCAACTCCCATAATCCCCAGCCTCAGTGGCCTTTGGTTGGTGATTATGGGAGTTGAAGTCCAATAACACCTGAGGACCCAAGTTTGAGAATCCCTGATTTAGAGGCTCCGATGCTCAATGAGCAGCCCGCAGCCTAACCCTATGTCCTTGATCGAGTGCCACCCATGTGTCGCTTTACTGAGGATGACAGGACAGCGCTTACCCTGAGTGGCTCACGATCTAGGAAAAAGACCCAACGGCAGTTCACACAATGGCCATCAGGACAGGAGAAGCCTCCTTACCAGGGGCATAAGGGACCGGTGTCCAAAGGTCTCCAGTGCAGATTTCCAAGCAGGGCACCTTGGGAGGAAGTTATACGGGATCCAGGAGTGCACAGGAAACAAACCAAGGGATTTAAGGGGCTAAAAAAGGAGGCGAATGATTTTGGCAGCTGGGTGGAGAAGGAGAAAGAGGAGGGCATAGAAAGGGGAAGGAAAAAGAGGGTGTTGAGCCAGCAAGGAAATTGAGGGAGGGAGAGAGAGAGAAATCAGAGCCAGGCTTGATAATCAAGATGCAAAGTGAGAGCCAAACAGACCGAGAGCCAATATTTTACCAAAGCAGCTACAGTGCAATGGAGAGAGGGGAAAGAACCTCTCACAGAGAAGCAGTGTCATTATGCGAGGGGGTGGGGGAAAGGCGGCCAAATTGCTAAAGCAAGCAAAACCCTCTCCGCAGCAGTCACTCTAAGGCTGGCACGGCTGCTTTGCTCAGCCAACCTGGAGTGGCAGATCAGGGTACGTGCCAAAAGAGCTGGAGGCTTGAAGGCTCCGTCCTGGTGAGCAGGAGGCCGCTGTAGAAGCAGAGATCCCTCTTTTCATTTGCTTATTTATTGGTTAGCTAGCTGGCAGAGGGGTTGGGCGAGCTGACAGTTGACACAGAGGAAACAGTCATCTTCTGTGTTGCAAAAAGCCAAACCAACCTCTGAACCCTGGGAAGTGGAACAGAGACGTGTTACTCTGCTGGTGGTGGTGATGATAGACAGTACTCTCATAGGGACATCAGAAGCTGCCATATACTGAGTCAGACCCTTGGTCCATCTAGCTCAGGATTGTCTACCCAGACTGGCAGCGGCTTCTCCAAGGCTGCAGGCAGGAGTCTCTCTCCGCCCTATCTAGGAGATGCTGCCAGGGAGGGGACTTGGGACCTAGATGCTCTTCCCAGAGCGGCTCCATCCTGGGAGCGGAAGATCTTCCAGTGCTCACACTTCTGGTCTCCCTTTCATATGCAACCAGGGCGGACCCTGCTTAGCTAAGGGGACAAGTCATGCTTGCTACCACAAGGCCAGCTCTCCTCTCCAGGAGGATTCCTTCACATCCAGTTCAGACTTGTATTCAGAGCGTGTGATATACAGCCAGCTATGAGAAGATAGCCAGAGAAGAGTTTAGGGGCTCATAGTGCTCACCTCTTACTGAAGATGAGCATTGCAAGACCCTTGAGGCTGTTGCTTGGCGAATTTCGTCACCTATGCGATTTCATGGATATGTCCTGTGCTGATGCCACCCTAACTTCATCCCTCAGTATCTCTTAGATCTTGAACCGTCCTAGATTTACATCCAGCTGGGAAATTTCAGCCCACAACTAAGTGTCATCTTCATCATGGCTGGTGACATTTTCCAAGCACATCGACTTAATTCCACTGGGGGGTAAATCATGGTTCTACTGAACATTAGCAGCAGCCTTTGACATGTGTTTAAAGTTAATCCTTCAGATTAATCCCTTTGCTGAAAATCTGGGATTCATTAAAAAAAACCAAAACAAAAACAAAACCAAAAAACCCATGGCTTTGTGAAGTTTGGGACACAGCGGGCTCTTATTTCAAAAACTTTGGGGTTAAAAAAAAAAGATTTCAACTGAAGGGGAACAAAGTCCCATTATTGTAACAGGAGAAATATTTATCCCAAAATTCTGATTTTTTCAGAAGTTGATATTTGGGTTTTCTTAGCCCGAGGAGGCTAATCATTCAAATGGAGATCTTCTAAATCTCCATTGTTCTTCTCAATCAAAACCAGATTAGCCATTGGTCTGCCTTGGGAATGGGAATGACTAGTGGAGCATCTAAACATGGATCAGCGGAATCCACAAACGCCTGGCTGAAAGCAGCATGAATGAGTTTCCATTCTGATTTGAATTACATTCTTGGATGAGGGCTCAGAAAGACGGGCCGTGCTGAGCCTGGCAGGGCCTGAAATTGCAGCTAGGGGCCCATTTCAACCCCTCCATACCAAAAACCTGAATGGCTTGTTCGCATGACATAATTAGAGCCAGGGCGGGCAGGAAGGCACAGCATGCGGTTCAAGGCGCTTGGCTTGCACCGTAATAATTCTGCAGTTGACTTGGGGCAGTGTGAATTCAAGCATTAGAAATTGCAGGGCATGTCTATCAAGCGGAAGGCGAGAAGTGGACGTGTGTGGTGATGGCCACCAGCTTTGATGGCCCTAAGAGGAAATCAGGCACATTCATGAAGGTCTGTCACCGGGTATTAGTAATGACGGCTACATGGAACCCTCCCTTTTAGAGGAAGCCCACCTCTGCATGGCAGTCACCAGGGCTGCAAATGGTACACAGTAGAGGAGGAATATTGCCTTTAGGGTCTGCTGGTAGGCTTCCTATAGGACATGAGCCAGCTGGGGTGGAGGGTACCATCTGGGGGAATGAATTCGATGCCCTGATTAGAGAACGATGCGCCAGTTCGGTTCAGCATCGAGCCAACTCCCACAACCTGTTCATGACCCGGCCAAGCAGACACCCATTGGGTATGCATGGCGGCCTCCAAAATGGCCACCATGATGAATGGCAGGCCTGGAACAGGCTGAAGACTGCCCAAACTGAGCGATTTCTGGCAATAACAGAAGCCATCAGTGGAGGGGAGGGGGGACCTCCAGAGACACCCCACCCCCTGCGCCCGTGGCATTTAAAACAAAATTTGTGAACCCCCTCGACCAAACCAGGGGGGTTCGAGAGGGTACCAAAACAAACTGGCCCGGTACAGTTCGAGTATCATTCGGATTCGAACCAGGCCAACTGGTTTTGTGCACACCCCTAGGAATGAATGCTCATGGTGATTCTCTTCCCTCTTTGCTTTATGCTCAGCATCCAGCACTTCCTGTGGGAGCAAGCCAATGACTATTCCAGACAGAGAGATGTCCCATGACCACATCATGCTCTGCTTCTCAACACCAATGCCAGGGAAGGAGCAACATCCAGCCAGGCTCCAAGCCCCATGCATGCTCATAGGAACATAGGAAGCTGCCTTATACTGAGTCAGACCCTTGGACCATCGAGCTCAGTACACAGACTGGCAGCGGCTTCTCCAAGGTGGCAGGCAGAAGCCTCTCTTGGCCCCATCTAGAGATGCTGCCAGGGAGGGAACTTGGAACCTTCTGCATGCAAACAGGCAGGTGCTCTTCCTTGAGTGGCCCCATCCTCTACGGGGAATATCTTACAGTGCTCACACATGTAGTCTCCCATTCAACCAGGCTAAACCCTGCTTAGCAAAGGGGACAAGTCATGCTTGCTACCACAAGAATAGCTTTCCATTCCCAAGGAATGGTGGGATGTCAGCAAAAATCCAGGCAAAAGGGAAGGAACGTGGTCGTCCGTGCACCACAATCTGGGAAGGATGGCAGCAGCCAACCCACACTGAAAACCAAGCACTGGATTGAGAGTAGAGGAAAAGCATACCCCATACCGTCCTACCCAGATGGGGCTAGCACACCATCACTTCCCCTTCTTCCGATTTTTGCAGACACATGTACACTTCTTGGGAGCTTGGCTAGCTGCTCCTCCTACTCTGATTTTGGTCATGAGAACCATGCTTACCAGCCAGTAAGCATGGCACTGAGGGATCCCAGTTCCAGCCCCATACCACACATAGGCTTGGTGGCTTTTCCTAGGCTTGGTGGCTCCTGATGCATTTATTGTGGACCCTAAGTGACTTGACCAAGGCCACTCAGGGCATCTGTGGCTGAGGTACAGATTTTACCTCAGTGTTCCTAGGCTCAAAACACCAATTTCACTAGACCGTACTGGATCAGAACAAATAATCCAAATATACAAGGTGATGCAAAATCTAAATACCAGTTGCAGGGGAGCAATGGCAGGAGAGAAGGCCTGCCTTCATCTGTTGCCTGTGGGCTTCCCAGAGGCACCTGGTGGGCCGCTGTGGGAAACAGGATGCTCGACTAGATAGGCCTTGGGCCTGATCCAGCAGGGCTGCTCTTATGTTCTTAAGCTCATCTGCTTATATTTGCATTTCTGCACCATTTAGTTTTCAAAGGATGCTGTTTGGAGTTCTTTCCCAGTCTAGCGTTCAGCTTTGATTTTCATAAATAGAATGGTTCTCAGTGACCCGCGTTTAATTGCTGGGCCTGCAAAAATACTCCATCCGCTCCAGACCGAAGCGGATCTGACCACCCAGCTCAGGAAAGGATTTAGGATCCAGCATTTCGCTGTGCTGAAGTGAAAACTCCTGCTGGTCTTTCTAAAGTCTTTAAGTGCCTTATTTCCACCTCATTAAAAGAGTATTTTTGGGAAAGCGGCATTCCAAAATTAAGTGGCCCCGACAGGTTCAGTGATGAGGGGGGCTGGAAGGCTTTGCCACCGGCGCCGTTGCTCTCCGGTTGCTGGCTTCCCCTGGGCTTGGATGGAATGGAAGGTAGGGGTGTGCATGAACGATTCGATCATGAACTGGGCCAGTTCCACCACAGCACAAGGGTGCAGAGGAGCGCTGCACACTTGGGCTGCGCCAGGAGGGCTTCAAGGAGCAGCGGTGGCCGTCACTGGGCCATTAAAAACTATAGTCTACTTTTAAAGGTGTCCTCTTGCCGCCCCCTCCCCTGGCCACCCTTTAGAAGACTTTTCAAGGATTCTCCCACCCCTTTGCTTGTTAAGGGGAATCCAACGAGGACTCCCCTTTACAAGCATAGCCCCTCGGACCGCCGGACCGGTTCAGTCGAACGGATCAGACTACCCGGTTCGCCGACAAGCAGTTCCGTTCGAATTCGAACCGAACGGCAAAATACGGTCCGTGCACACCCCTAATGGAAGGTCAACGAGGGGGATTCTCCTGCAATCTGGTGCCTTTGGCAAAGGGTTAGTCAAATACCGCAGTGGCAGAGAACTGACGTCTGGAATCGCAGGCTTGGCTCCGGAGGGAGAAAGAAAAAAGGCAAGGGAAGGGGGGGGGGAAGAAAACACGAGGCTGCTGTTCCAGAACAGGATGCAGAAAGGAAGAGCTGGAGAGACGCTTCCTCTTGGCTTCACTGCCCCTGTGTGGCACCGTGCACGGAAGATGTACTCGCCAATGGAGCAGGGATTCGTTCTGGCCCAGAAGGAAAGGCAAGAGGCTGCTCCAAAAGAGTTTTCCATTCACTTCCACATTTCAGTGCCGGAGCTCCTTGAATGGCATCTGTTCCTCTCAAACAAGAGGGGCTCTTCCTAGTCTCTAGAACTATTGGGGGTGGCGGGAGTCCCCTAACTATGTCCCTGCATTAAGGGCTCTGGTAGACATTATGACTTCCCAACCACCCATCAACTCACACAGTTCCCCATTGTTCCTAACTGGCTGAATACAGCCAGTCCTCGTTGCCTGACGAATATAGGAAGCTGCCTAATACAGAGTCAGACCATCAGTCTATCTAGCTCCATATTGTCTACATTGACTGGCAGTGCCTCTCCAAGGTGACAGGCATGAGTCTCTCCCAGCGCTACCTTGAGATGCTGCCAGGGAGTGAACCTGGGACCTTCTGCATGCAAAAAAAAGATGCTCTTCCACTGAGCTGTGGCCCTATCCCCTAAGGGGGATATCTTACAGTGCTTGCAAGTAGTCTCTCATCCAAATGCAAACCAGGGTGGACCCTGCTTAGCAAAGGAGACTGCTTATGCTCACTACCACAAGACCAGATAGGCTACTCTCTGCTGACCCTTGCCCTCTCTCCTATTGGCCCCAACATTGGTGCTCCCTTCTCGATTCCAAAGTACACCAACAGCAAGGATGGAGGGCAGATATCTCCAAATTCTTCTGATGCAAAACATCTATATATGTGGCCCACTTCTGATCACAGATCTGCCCCATTATTCTGCTCTACTGCCCTTTACATTGATCAGCGTGAAAGAATTCTCTCAGTAAGGTGGTGTGTAGTGATCAGCCTCCCCACCCACTAAAGAGTTAACCGGAAGTTAACCCTGTCTTGACTGACAGGCTGGTGAACTTCAGGGCTCAGTCAATCAGCACACCAGGTGAGTGGGACCTAGAGAGCTGTTGGCGGGAGAGCAACTGGTCCTGTCCACCCCCGGCACAGTACCTCCAGTGACTGTTGCTGGTGTCTATCTTATGTTTCTTTTTAGATGGTGAGCCCTTTCGGGGGTCAGGGAGCCATCTTATTTATTTATTATTTCTCTGTAAACCGCTTTGGAAACTTTTCTGGAAAGCAGCATATATAAATATTTGTGGTGGTGGTGGTGGTGGTGTTTGGTGCAATGTCCTATGGCTATACACAATGAATACAATATTGACTTCTGTTCTTCCTGATTGGACCTGATATGGGGAGAGGATGATGCAATAGGAAGCAGCAATTTCAGGATCTGCTGGTCTGGGTGATGCTTCTAGGCTTGCTTCTGTAGCAGCACTTGGAAAGGATTCTGGGGCAGCCAGAGGCTGCATCAAGGTACCCCCTAAAGTGCTGCACTTAGGGGCCTTTGGGGCTAAGGCTGCAGCCAGAATACCTAGAGGGCTGGGACTGGATACAGCTTCACACACTGCCAGGGCCACCTTCTGCTGCCGCCACGGATTCCTTTTTATTCTTTAAAATTAATTGTGAATTGTATCCACTTTACTGTAAACCAGCTTGGGAGCAGTTATGGCTGAAAACGCAGTCTAGAACTATAAAAACAGATAAATACCCCATGCATTTCGAAGTCATTCCTTATCTCTGCAACAACCTTGGTTGTTTCAGCAGCTTACTTAAGCTTGACATTTTTGTGCCTCTCCTGAAACTGCCAAAGAGAGAGATTTTGGCTCTTGCTCTCTTTAAAGCTTTTTTTTTTTTTAACCTTGAATACCCAGACTTCCCATCTCTACTAGCTGATTCAGGATGAAAGCGAAGCCAAGAAAACCAGCTTAGATCTTTTAAGTTTTTGCATGAGTTCCAATCACACTCCTAATCAGAGGCTAAAAGCAAGAACTTGAACATGCTTTCTGTCGCCACGTTTTACAGCTCAATAGAAAATTTAAGACTATTGTATAATGCACTCTCTTTAAATTCTTGTTAGTTGTCTTGCAGTACAACCACATGCCTGGATCAATTTAAAAATCAATAGACTGATCAAACTAAAGCTCTAATTGCAGATTTAACGGTCACGCTGAGATTGAAAGCCCCACTGGTATGCAGTTTGCGTTCATCTGCCATCTCCTCCTTCCCCACAGTGCCAAGCTGATGCAGAAAAAAAACCCCACTATTCCTTTTCCTTCCAGCTGGGACCCAAAACCTAGTAGATATGTTATATGGCAGGCTCAAACCACTGTGGCTTTCTTTCTAGCAACAAGAACCGCAGGCAACAGAAAAAGACAGGGCTCAGCTGAAATCAAGTTCAGCACGTCCCTTCGATCTGGTTCTTCCACAATCTGGATGCAGTGTGTTCATTTCTGAAGGCATCTCGGCTCTGGCATGTTAATATAATATAGTACAGTGTCTATTCCAGATCCCCAAATTGAGCACCCTAAGAGAATTCATGCCCTTCCTCCAACATCCTTGAAATACCACCTATGTTAAGCCCTATGTGGAAATAGATAAACTTATTGAAAGGCAGATAGCTTAATTCGTCCGTTTGAAACCAGGTGATGAATCAGCTGACCCCAGAGCCAAGGCAAGTTTCCTTGGAAGTAACTCTTACTCAACTCAAGAAATTGTGAACAGAACCACAGCCTAAAATTCAGTCGTCTGTTGACAGCTCTGATTCCCACTTGTAAGGGATGCTTTGAAGTTGAATAAGAAAATAAGAACATAGCAACAGCCCTGCTGGATCAGGCCCAAAGCCCATCTAATCCAGCATCCTGTTTCACAAGAGTAGCCCACCAGATGCCTCTGGGGAGGCCACAGGCAAGCATCGTGCCTCTGAGGTTAGAGATGGCCCACAGCCACCAGACGAAGGTCTAAAAGTCTTGTAACAGGTTTTTCTTTCTTATATGTGATTTTTAATGTGAAAATGGAAGTTTTCCATTCCATTTTTATATGAGAAGGCAAGTTTTCACTCCCTTTACAACCAGGAATTCCACAGCAGGAAGCAACACCACATCCCATAATGCTTCGTCTGGCCCTGTTGAGCCTGAATGTATATATGTCCACTTTGAGTATGAATCTGGCCCGGATGGACCAATTAATCTGGTGGCATCTGGGTGGTCCGATAACCAGGAGACTTGCTCAGTGGTCTGACCTTGACTTCAAGGCACAGCCTGTACCCTGATAGGCTAACTAACTTATGTGATCAGCTGACCACTTATGTCATCAGCGGCTGAGCCTGGACTGGTTCCTCAGTATGTCTGCCCTCTACAATTCCTCTCTGTCAAGATAACGCTGTTTGCTATGCACCGTGCCATGGCTTTCCAGGGCCAGTCTTTGATACAACACAGGCCATTTGGAAACCAGGCCTTGCTCCCGAACTCGCTCCAACATTATTAAATATGATAAATATAAATATGATAAATAAATAAATGCAGTCTCTTCAAGTTGGCTCCAAAGTCCAATCAATGCTTAGCCACCATTCAAAAATCCCACAGAATGCCTTTCGTCAACTCGAATGCGAATTTACTCCGCTTAAGTGGGATGTTAATGGGAAACACGCTCAAGTGGGAAAAGTACAAGTTTAGCAAGCGCTTACCCGACGACCTTTTGCACCTCTCATTCCTGGGGGACCGCGAACTCCAACAGGACCCTGGAAGAGGAAAAGAACACGAGTCTAACTTATTCAGCCTGGACTCTCATCAGCGTCCCAGAATGCATGACACCCACTCAAGAATGCAAGACCTGATTTGCATGAGTATTTCTGAAGCGCGAGGCCCACATCAAACGTGGTGGCTGAAGTCAACATGGTCCCGCATGGTAAAAAAATTTTTTTTTGAGACATCTTGTTCTCAAATGCCTTCTGGCATGCTGTTAACAGCCACCTTACCAAGTGTTTTTGTATTCACAAGATCTTCTGACTATCGAACACTTTGCTTTAGCCAAGCGTTTGGCTAAAAGACTGAAGCCTGGAGACTGATGTATGGGGCAGTATAAAAATGTAATCAAGCAAGCAGCAGGAAAATAGCACCTCGTGGTGACTTTGCCACATCAAGGCATTTTAGGAAACTGCCATATACTGAGTCAGACCATTGGTCTATCTAGCTCAGTATTGTCTTCACAGACCGGCAGCGGCTTCTCCAAGGTTGCAGGCAGGAGTGTCTCTCAGCCCTATCTTGGAGATGCTGCCAGGGAGGGAACTTGAAACCTTCTGCTCTTCCCAGAGCGGCTTCATCCCCTGAGGGGAATATCTCGAAGTGCTCACACATCAAGTCTCCCATTCATATGCAACCAGGGTAGACCCTGCTTAGCTATGGGGACAAGTCATGCTTGCTACCACAAGACCAGCTCTCCTCTCCTATGTGGTTGGTTTTGTGGTTGGTAGAACAACCAGAACACCTGGGAGATTCAGCTAACGTCTGTCAAGGTTGACCGCCCAATTCACATGAGCTAGACCTAGAAGTTACAGTACCAAAACCCAAGAAGCCAACACCTGAGAGATCAATTTACATAATAGAGGTCTAGATCTAGAACAGGAGTTTTCTACCTATGGCCCTTCAAATGTCTCTGAACTACAACTCCCATCATCCCTAAGCCCTGATCTCAAGGCTACAGTACCCAAACCCAAGAACAGAGCCCCTAAGAGATTCAACTAAAGACAGAAGAAGAGGGTTGACCACCCAAGTTTACATAACAGATTCCCACAGTAGAATTGTATTTATTTGTGTTGTTATAATATGTATCCTGCCTTTTGAAAGCAAGCTGTTCTTACAGCAGCTCACGGCAGATGATTAAAAGAATACATTAGAAACAATATACAACAGATAAAATAGGAACAGTTTTGAAAATGCCATAAACAAGGTAGCTATTGCATTAAAAGCGCATTGAAAGAAAATAGTTTTTGCCATCTGCCGAAAGGTAGGCAAGTGATGTTTGCCAAGTTTATTTCCTCCAGAAAGGTATTCTACAATCCTAGCACCTCAGCTAAGAAGGTTCTCTTTCTGGTGCTGACCTGCTACTACTACGATGACGACTATTTATATACCTCTCTTCAGCAGAAGGCAGATATCAGCAACAGCCACTGCAGAGCGGCTGTGCTGGGGCTGGATATGGCCAGTTGCTCTCCCCCTGATAAATATAAATATCAGGAGAGCTGGTCTTGTGGTAGCAAGCATGACTTGTCCCATTAGCTAAGCAGAGTCTGCCCTGGTTTCATTTGAATGGGAGATCACATGTGAGCACTGTAAGATATTCCCCTCCAGGGATGGAGCCGCTCTGGGAAGAGCAGAAGGTTCCAAGTTCCCTCCCTGGCAGCATCTCCGAGAGAGGGCTGAGAGAGACTCCTGCCTGCAACCTTGGAGAAGCTGCTGCCAGTCTGTGAAGACAATACTGAGCTAGATAGACCAATGGTCTGACTCAGTATATGGCAACTTCCTATGTTCCTATAAGAGAATCACCACTTTAAAAGGTGTATCTTTGCTCAGTTAGCAGTTCGCACATGTTGCACCTCAGCTGATGAGGGGACACTGAGAGCCTCCAAAGTTAGTAACATAGACATCAAAAGCTTCCTTATATTGAGTCAGGCCTTTGGTCAAACTAGCTCAGTACTGTCAACACAGGCTGGAAGCATCTTCTCAAAAGTTACAGGCAGGAGTCCCTCCCAGCCGTATCTGGAGATGCCAGGGAGGGAACCTGGAACCTTCTCCAACGCAAGCAGGCAGATGCTTTCCCCAGAGCTGCTCCATCCCCTAAGGGGAAGATCTTACAGTCCTCACATGCAGTCTCCCATTCAAATGCAAACTAGGGTGGACCCTGCTTAGCAAAGGGGGCAATTCATGCCTGCTAGCACAAGGCCAGCTCTTCTTTCTTACACTTCTTTCCTCTGTCCTCCTTTCTTACACTTGAGGTGCTGTTGCCGAAGCTTGCTCAGCTCCTTCATTCCTTCTGTGCATTTTTTTTTAAATTAAAACCATCTGCTGAATCTCCAAAGGATTCACAATCAGTATCCCGGCGACTGCAGAGAGATGCACAGAAGCTCTCTTATTTCTACACAGTGCTAAAGATTTCAACTACACTACTTGTAAGAGCCTTGTGGGAGACTGCGAAACTGTCACCGTCTACAGCGCCCTATACAAGAGAGCTTTAAATAATAATAATAATAATAATAATAATAATAATAATAATAATAGTCGAGAAGAAAGAAAAACAAGTGAAAATAATCAACATAGCAATACCAGGGGATAGCAGAATAGAAGAAAAAGAAATAGAAAACATCACAAAATACAAAGATCTACAAACTGAAATTGAAAGGCTGTGGCAGAAAAAGACCAAAATCATCACAGTGGTCATTGGCGCCCTGGGTGCAGTTCCAAAAGACCTTGAAGAGCACCTCAACACCATAGGGGCCGCAGAAATCACCATCAGCCAATTACAAAAAGCAGCTTTACTGGGAACAGCCTATATTCTGCGACGATAACAATTGACAATAAAATTCAGCCATCCCAGGTCCTTGGGAAGGACTCGATGTCTGGATAAAACAAACCAGTCAATAACACCTGTCTGACTGTGTAAAGAAGAAATAATAATAATAATAGACATGGAGGCCTTTGGGTGGTTGGCGAGGAAAACGGGCATTACTTACTGGTTGTCCAGGGGGGCCAGGGGCCCCAGTTCCTCCAGGTATCCCTGGGTGTCCCTACGAAACAGAAGGATACATATAAAATTCTGGGAAATGTGCCTGTTTCCTTATCCCAATGCAATTTACCCTTCTAAGCAGTGTTCCCTCTAACAGGGATTCCCAGATGTTGTGGACTACAACTCCCAGAATCCCCAAGCAAAAGCCGTTGCAGCTGGGGATTCTGGGAGCTGTTGTCAACCACATCTGGGAATCCCTGTTAGAGCGAACACTGCTTCTAAGGGCTGCTTTATGCATCTTGCAGGGCCGCCTGTCAGCATATGCATGCAAGGCAGAGAGTCACAGCTCCTGATATTTATACCCAGGTGGCACCCAAGCCTACAATCAAGTTTGTTTGCTTGTTTCCCATGGTGAGTTGTGGGCCGGGGTGTAGGGTGGGTGGGAACGGACACTGTATCTAGAAGGAATATGCAAGCAACTTCTGGAGGGGCACCTGTGAGAATCTGGGGCATCGAAACACCACCGAGTTGTGTGACACTTTAAAAATTAACACAAGTATTGTTATTTATTTGGGGAAATTTATGTACCGCTTTCCAGCAAAGACTCCCTCAAGGCAGTATATGCACACAGCAAAAGGAACAAGGAGACAGTTGCCTTTCTCAAAGGCGCGCGCTCTCTCTCTCACACACACACACACACACACACACACACAAGCGCGCATGCACACACACACACACACAAGCGCGCATGCACACACACACACACACACACAAGCGCGCATGCACACACACACACACACACGACAGCAGCAACAGTCACTGGAGAGATGCTGGGCTGGGCTGAATAAGGAACCTCCCAAGGGGTGTGAGGAGAGGTACTTCCTGCAGAGTTGGCAAGGGCCAGATCTACCCCCAAAGCTGCTCCAGTGGCAGCCAAAGCATCTGCCGCCCGAAGCGACCGCCTCGCCGCATGGAAGGGCCGCCCCACCTTCAAGGGCCCCAGCCTGTCTGCTCGGCAAACCAGGGCAGCCGTTTTCTCAGGCTTTTACAGATCAAGTGAGGCGAGGGGGCGGTGGGTTCTGGGTGGTCAGCACACTTAATCCCGCTCGGTCACATGAGCACCAAGATGTTAGAACTTGGCATGGGCCACGCGCACCCGCTCCTTGACCCCAAGGGGAATAAGAAGAATGCACCGCTGAGGTCAGTCAGGCTGTGCAAGTGGCAAAGAGAGAGGGGGCGGGGAGGGAGACCATCGCTTGTCAGGGCAGAGAAGGAGCGAGAGAATGCAGACTTACTCCTTACCATCGACCCCTTGTCGCCTGGCTGTCCTGGAGGTCCGACGATACCCCGGTCGCCCTAGGGGAGACAATCCGACACGGAAGTCGAGTCAGTAGTTCTGCTAGCCAACAAATCACTAGCTAGCATTGGGGCACTGGCCAGGGCTATACGATGCAGCCGTCTTTCCGAAGGCTAAGCCAGTGCAGTTCTGGCCGGTACCTAGATGGGGGACATCCTGGGATGCTGCTTGAGTTCCATGATGGAAAGGAGAGAAGTGTGATCAACAAGGGAGCAGAGATTCGACAGTCCGATGGTTCTAGTGCTACAGGGATTTTTCTGCCTTGCCTTAAAAATAACCACTTTACATCGGTGCATAAATGTGGCAGAAAGGTGTCTCAAGCATCCTGCATGGGATACAGATCGGAAAATTAAACCCACGTGCCCTTTGTGTGGGGAGGCTGCCGAAATAAAGAGCATCTCACAGACGCTGGTATTCATAGCTGCCTTAGACAGAGTCAGGCCATGGAAAAGGCCCACCACTGAACAGGGTGCTCTGGTCCCTTGCTGCTGCTGCTGCTGCTCTTCACCACTGCTACCCACTTGCTTACCCGCCCTCTCCCTTTAGCCCAGAGAGGGTAAAGGAGCAGCAGGGACAAAGCAGAGCTGAGCAGCAGCAGGGGCCCACTTCCTTTGGGCAAGGAAGTGGCCCCAATGATGGCATCCTGCCTGTGCCCCCCCCTGCAGAAATCTGGAGGCGGAGTGTTCATTTCATTTTAGCCCCCAACACAGACCACTGCTAACTTGGCAAAGGGGCACCTTGTAATATGGTGATTCTCTTTATTGAGCAAGGGGAGAGCAACTGGCCCTATCCGTCCCCAGCACAGCATCCCTCCAGTGGCTGTTGCTGGTGTCTATCTTGTGTTTCTTTTTAGATTATGAGCCCTTTGGGGGCAGGGAGCCATCTTATTTGTTTGTTATTTCTCTGTGTAAACTGCCCTGAGCCATTTTTGGAAGGGCCGTCTAGAAATCGAATTAATGATACTACTACTAATAATAATACCGGCTTGCTTATAGGAATATGAAGGATATTTATATACCGCTTTGCAACCAAACCTCCCGAAGCGGTTGACACAGAAAGAAATAAAACAAATCAATAAAATGGCTCCCTGTCCCCAAAGGGCTCACAATCTGAAAAACAAAACAAAACAGAAGACAGACATCAGCAACAGCCACAGGAGGAGGATGTGCCGGGGACCGATAGGGCCAGTTGCTCTCCCTCTGCGCAATAAAGAGAACCACCACTTCAAAAAGCCGCCTCTTTGCTCTGAATAACCATTCCTATCCCCAGGTCTCTGAAGCTTCTCCGGAGGCTCTTGCAAGGTAGTGCAACTGTCTCATTTGCAAGCCATTCTTACCTTCTCCCCGACGATCCCGGGTTCCCCCACTGGACCAATGAAGCCCATCAGACCCTGAAGAGGAGAAGTGGGGGGTGGGGGGTGGGAAGAGAAGCCACACTGATTTTCTGGTTTATTTGCTCCAGGAGTAAACAATCCCTCCAACTCGTTCATTCTCTCGGCTGGATTAATTAACCCAGCGTGCTTTGCAAACTGCCCAGGACCTCTGACTGGCTACCGGCAAGGACACAATTGCTCTCAAGCGGAGGCCTCCGCCATGCAGCCAGCTGCTCCTGCTTTGAAACGGCCGTGGGGCCTTTGATGCTCGGCGCCGGCGAGAGCCACAACACAGACCCAGACCAGGAACAAATTACAGGCAGTTCCTCCACAGTAGGATGGAGAGGGCTGTGTTTAGGCTCTTTCTTCTGTGGCATCTAAGCAGACAGGAGGCAGCATCGAGAATGGAGCAGGGGGAGGAGGCTGCCTCAACCTCACCCCCCTCCTGCCCACTTGAGCCTGTGCTTTTGAGAGCGAAAGAGTGGATTGCACTAAGCTCTTCTCCAGCAGGCACCCAGGAATTGGCAGCTGCAGCTCAGTGGTAAAGCACAGGCTTTGCATGCACAAGGTCCTAGGTTCAATCCCGCCCTGGCAGCATCTCCAGGAAGGGCTGAGGGAAACCCAGCTGAAACCTTGGAACTAGGATATTCCCCTCCGGGGATGGGGCCACTCTGGGGAGAGCATCTGCCTGCAGAAGGTCCCAAGTCCCCTCCCTGGCAGCATCTCCAAGAGAGGGCTGAGAGCGACTCCTGCCTGCAACCTTGGAGAAGCCGCTGCCAGTCTGGGTAGACAAGACAGAGCTAGATAGACGTCTGACTCAGTAGAAGGCCTGTGTAGGGGATTATGGGAGTTGAAGTCCAATAACATCTGGGGACCCAACGTTGAGAAACCCTGCTCCAGAACTACAACTCCCATCATTCTCAGCTGCAATTCATTGTGGCTGGGCGGGGGGGGGGTGAGGCGAATTGTAGTCCATCCACACCTGGAGGAACCCAGGTTGGGAACCGCTGTCTTATGGGACGGCCCTTTTCTAAAGCCCCGGGGTTTGTACAGGCTTGCCTAAAACAAGCACCGTTTTCCAACGCAGCAGCGACAAGAAGAGGGAGGCGGGCACTTCGACCGCCACCCGGTGCAACATTCTTCTGCTAATGACCTAATTGGTAAGGAAATGGGAATTTTCCACAGCGATATTCTGAGACAGAAACTAATTGAGTAGAAATAAGACAGCTTGGCTTTCATACCCGCGGACCAGTGGCGAGCGACAGAGGCCAGCTGTGTTTTCTTTAGCGCAAAGGGGACCTGGGTTTCTTACTCGGAGGATGTCTGGAGTGACTCTGAAAGACAACCGCCGCCAATGGCAATCCATCTTCCACGACATCTTTCATCCAGGGTTCCATACGGTGTTTTCTGTATTATCTTATCTTGCCATCCAATTCCATCTTGGGGCAAAGGGTTAGGGTTAGGAGGAGAGGCTTGCTGGGTTGAACTGAAGGCTGGTCTAGGACAGCGTCCTGTTCCATACAGTGGCCTCCCAGATGCTTCCAGGAGCTCCCCAGCAGCATACAAAGGCAGCAGCCCTGCCTTGCTGTTTTTCCCAGCAACTGGTATTCATAGCAATATAAAGAGCTGCCATATACTGAGTCAGACCCTTGCTCCCTCTAGCTCAGTACTGTCTACCCAGACTGGCAGCGGCTTCTCCAAGGCTGAAGGCAAGAGTCTCTCTCAGCCCTATCGTGGAGATGCCACCAGGGAGGGAACTTGGAACCTTCTTGCTCTTCCCAGAGCGGCTCCATCCCCTAAGGGAATCTCTTCCAATGCTCAGACATGTAGTCTCTCCTTCAAATGCAAACCAGGGCAGACCCTGCTTAGCAAAGGGGACAAGTCGTGCTGCTTGCTACCCCAAGACCAGCTCTCCCCCCTCAATAGATGAATCGAGGATCATGGTTAGGAACACAGGCAGCTGGAGGAGGGTGTGGTGGACTTCACAGGTGGACTGCCTCTGGACCTGGAGGTACCATTCAACCATCACTACTAACAGTTATTGATGGGGCCCTTCCTTGCCCTCCATGCAATTTGTCAGGCCCCATTTGGAAGACATCCACGTCAACTCCGTCGTATCTTCTAGCAGCAAATCCCATAGGTTTATCTTGTAATTTGTGGAAGTCCCAGGAACGTAGTAACATCAGTAGCTGACTACTTGGTGAAACACACAGCACACCCGAGGGCGGCTCTAAAGAGTCGCGTTTTTGCTTCCGTCTATGAATGCCAAGTGTGTGGGCTAGCAGGCCTTTCTGGGGTGGGTAATTCCACAAAGTTGGAACCAAAACCATGGTATGTCAGGGGCGCATGATAGAGACACCTTGCTGAAACTAAGGAGGTCTAGGCCTGAGGAAAGTCTGGATGGGAGACCAACTAGTACATAGACCGCCTTGAGCTCCATAATGGGTTTTAAATGCAGTCCATGCATGAAATCAGTGCAAGAGGTTTGCACGTGTTGGAGCTTTTCACACCAAGTAGCAACCAGATCTTTAAACGATATGCAACATACTCTTAGGACTCCCCCATACCACATCTGGGGCATAAGCACTTGGGCACATGTACAGGAATTATTGCAAATGGGAAGCTGGTTAACTGGCTCATGTGTATACACCCTATTCACACCGCATGGGACTGGAGTTTAAAAGAAGTTGGCCTAAGCTGGAGAACCTCCCATTAGAAAACAGCGAACATGTGGGATTAGTCTCCCATTTCTGGCCAATGACTGTTAGGAGAGACACGGTGGTTTTACACAATTAGCTAATTGGTTAGTTGGGATTGGGAACACGGCCTTAAGCCTGCGAACTCCCTGCCTGCCCATATCTTCTTGGCTTTGATGTGGAGCCATGATGTTTACTTCCGGGTTGGTTTAAACCACAGTTCTACAGCATGTGTGAAACCAGGAACTGTGGTTTAGTTCTGGCTTACAGGCTAGGATGTTAAACCATCTTTAAAATATGGCTAGTTTGACACCTGGTTTATTAACTAGAGTTAAAACACAGTTCCTAGCTTGAAACAGCCTGTACAAAGAAAGAAACGAGGACGTTACACAGGAACGTAAGAAGTTGCCTTATGCTCAGCGGGTATTTGTCCATCTAGCTTAGTTTTGTCAACCGTTACCACCAGCAGCGTCTCCAAACTTGAGTCTTCCCCAGGACTACCTGGAGATGCTGCCAGGGATTTAACTTGGGACTTTCTCATGCAAAATAGTCACTCTACCACTGAGTTATGGTTCCATCCCCAATGTGACAGCACATGAGCTGAGGTAAAGGGAGGCGAAGGACCCAACATGTGAGCTAGTTGGGCTTAAGTTCATATTCCTGATCCTAAATACAGGTAGCCCTTGTTATCCGAGGGAGTTCCATTCCCGCTAATTTCTGTGGATAACAAAACAACAGATAAGGAACCTGAATTCAATGGGAATTGGGGGTTAGGTTCCTGGAGATTTAAAATATGGCAAAAAAAACCCACACAAAAACCCGAATAATAAAGCAGAAATAAGTGAACTAAAGTACCGTCCCATGCTCTGCAGGTGTCCAGCAATGGCCCCCAGAAATGCTGAAATCCACCGGTTTCCCACAAAAAAATCACAGGGGAGAGGAGTAAATTGAAAGCCACAAAATGGCTTCTTTTACAAAATGATGGCCAGAAATGACCTTGGAGGTAATTTCCCACCACCCAGGAAGTGTGGATAGGAGGATTTTTGTATCTGCTAACAAGGAGGTCAGGTCTCCTTAGCCTGACTGCGGATATGTGAAACTGGGAGCACGAATGATGAGGTTCACCTGTAATCAGTTAGTGGGCTGTGTGTGAACCCAACAATATTGTTTGCATTGCAGCAGGAAAAAAAGAAAAGAAAGAGGAAGGAAGAAAGGAGAGGGGGAAAGGAAGGAAGGAAGGGAGGGAGGGAAGGAAGAAGAGAGCAGAAAGAAAGAAAGAAAGAAAGAAAGAAAGAAAGAAAGAAAGAAAGAAAGAAAGAAAGAGAAACAAACAAACAAACAAACAAACAAACAAACTGCTTTTTGGATGTTTTTGGTTGGAAAATTGGGGGGCGGGAATCATTTCCAGAAGGAAGATGCAGAAGGGAAAGAAACCAAACCAGAACTATGAAAAAAGCAACAATACCCAGCAGGACAGAGTGTTACCACAGAGTGAAGAATGGGTGGGAAAGATGGCTTCCAAGACAGGCCACAGATCCCTTAGCCAGTGGATGGGCAGCCCGCAGTCGGTCTCGCCAAAGTCGCCACAGACGGTCTCGTTGTGGTCGCTGGGGGAGGAGAAATCGGCGGAGACTCCAAGGCTACAAAGTGCTCGGTCAATCTGATGGTTTCCAACATGCCCCAAGAGGATATGAGTTGTTTCTTTTTCTGCCTGTGGCCCCCCCTCGTGCCTATAGGGAAGGATGCTTTCCTAAACACCTTCACGCTTCTCTGCTAGAATACTGCCCACTGTTACAGTCCAGCAGTATTTCTCCAATTGCAATGAGGGAGTTTCGAGGTGCCCCCCCCCAGATTTCCAGCCAGGCATCCTGGCAACAGTGCGTATTGACTTTCTCCGCAGCACAGCTGCATCTTGGTTCAGCCTGAAGTTGTCTGGAAAATGCTCCACTCAACCTCTTCATTCCCAGTGGCAGGAGGACACCACAGCTGTTTGGGCTTAATTGGTTCATGGCTTGTCATTTCCCATCGTGGATGAGAGCAGAGGACAGCAGGGGAGCTTACTGTTCAGGGTGGGAAAATCAAACAAGGTCATTTATGGACATATGAAGCTGTCTCTTACTGACGCAGGCCATGTGGATCTATCTAGCCCAGAAGGGTCTTCCCTCTGCAGTAAGCAGCTCCCCAAAGGAGCCCGCTATTTGGGCCAAGAGGCACCTATTCAAAATGGCTGTGCTCTTGTATTTAGCAGGGGGAGAGCAACTGTGCCCCTGCAGCCCAGCATAGAGTCTCTTCAGGGGCTATTGCTGGGGTCTCTTCTTGGACTGGGAGCCCTTTGGGGCAGGGAACCATCTTCCTTTCGCCATGGAAACCTCTCTGGGAACCTTTTTTGGTTGAACAGCAGGGCGGGCAGGTACTCCATCAATAATAAATGAGCGGCCCCCTGAGGGAAAGGTCGGCCTCGTGAAGCGTCGCCCGCTAACTGGGCCAAGGGGCACCGGTTCAAAATGGCCGCTCTCTGGTTTAGCAGCAGGAGAGGATAGAGTCTCTTTAGCGGCTGTTGCTGGTCTCTCCCTTGTGCTCTTTTTTAACCTGTGACCCCTTTGGGGCAGGGAACCATTTTGAGGCCCCCAGTTTGGGAATCACGCCTGCTAACTGGGCAAAGAGGCACTTATTCAAAATGGCTCCTCTCTAGTATTTAGCAGGGTTAGGGGGCAGGGAACCGTCTTCTCTTGTTGGGGAACCTTGCGGGTAGAGAACCGTGTCCTCTTGTTTTCCTACTTTAGCAACTTTTTTGGTTGAAAATCAGGATGGGCAGGAGCTCTGTCAATAATAAATGACTGGTCCTCTCAGGGAAAGGTCGGCCTCGTGAAGTGTCGCCCGCTAACTGGGCCAAGGGGCACCGGTTCAAAATGGCCGCTCTCTGGTTTAGCAGCAGGAGAGGATAGTTTCTCTTCAGCGGCTGTTGCTGGTCTCTCCCTTGTTTTCCTTTTTAACCTGTGACCCCTTTGGGGCAGGGAACCATCTTCAGGCCCTCTTGGGGCACACAGTTTGGGAATCACCCCTGCTAACTGGGCCAAGAGGCAACCTTTAGTGACCTTCGTACTTAGCAAGCTGGGAGCAACTGTCCCTCTTCAGCCCAGAATAGGCTATTGTTGGTGTCTTTTCTTCGACTGGAAGCCATTTGGGGGCAGGGAACCATCTTCTCATTCCTTTTGCTTGGCAGTTCACAAGTTAGCCAGTTCACAAGTTAGCCCACTTGCGCTTCCAACGTCCATGCGTCCACCATCTTGCATGGGAGTGGATAACATCATTGCAAGCTATGCCACCGAGGTGTCACTACAGCTGTAGCAAATTTGGTTCAAATCGGCTAGAGGGTCCACAAGTTAGCCTACTTGCTCCTCAAACGTTTACGAACCCGCCATCTTGAATCAGCATGGAGGACATCATCATAAACTATGCTGTCGAGGTGTCCCTAGAACTCTACCCAATTTGGTTCATATTGGTTCAGACATGGCGAAGTTGATAGCAGGGGACACACGGACACACTCACTCACAGAACGATAGGTGTTCTCATAAGCTTACTTTTCTAAAGGAAAGTAGGTTAAAAGCTGTATTGGTAGCACAGGGAGCTGGGAGCATGCTTCCACCTAGTGCAAAATCTGCATCTTTTCCCCCCTCCCTTAGATTCTGACCTAACTGCTGTCATCCATGCTTTCGTAAGACTTGGCTAGTGCAATGCTCTCAGCAGGGCTATCTTTGAAGGCTATTCAGCAATTTTTCTATGCACACTCTGCTTTTGGCCAATGCTAGAGACTGCAATTTTTTTTAAGCATTTTGAACGGGGCTGTGATAACAGTGGGGAACTAGATTCTAGTGCATTAATGTCATGAGCTGCTGATAATTTAACTCCATCACGAGGCAAATCGCTGAAGCCAAGTTATTACTAGCCCAAGCATGGAAATAGCCTCAACTGCCCAACACTGACGCTTGGAAGCATAAAATCTCATGAATAAGTTGGCCACCTAAAAAACTGATGTGGGAGCGGAAACCGGGGTTCAAACTGAAAATTACACAAGAGTGGACTTATTTATTTATTGTACTATAACTATGCCAAGAATATGTTAAGGCAAGATGTTTGATCTTGATAGGAGCAGATGGTTTTCTGCATTATTGCAGTACATTATCATTTGGGATATTTTCATTCTTCACACAATCTATCCAACTTTTCTTCCTTGCTGCCCATTATGCCTGGAGCCACTTCCCAGCATGTCTGTGATGCTGCTCTAATTTCCTTTAATTCCCTCCTCAAAACACACCTCTTGGCTCAATCTCCTAGCCCCCTTATATTTATATTATTCTTTATATAGCACAATCTATATACATGGTGCTTTACCTAAACGTGCATACTTACAGTATAGTAACTGTGCACATTTAGGTAAAGCACCATGTATAGAGATTGTACTATATAAAGAATAATATAAATCAATTATTTCCTCAGTCTCTTCTGCTATTTCATTAGCCCAACAACACTGCCACGCCTCTCTGATCCACACCAGCCCCAGGAAGCCCCAACACTTCTCCTCTGCATTCAGCCCTCCTAAGGTTGCAGAAAATCCACCTATCCAGCTGGTTGCTCTTGTGTTGCTGCTATTTCTCTGTTCTCAGTTTCACTCGCAAGGCTCCAAATAATTTTCTTGCATGCAAGCTTCATTTCATGGGGACACAAGGTCATGCCTCCTGTGGTCTAAAGCCACAAGGAGAGATGTACATATTGTCTCTAGAAAGTAGAGATGTACATATCAGACGGTATAGAAATTAGATAGATAGATAGATAGATAGATAGATAGATAGATAGATAGATAGATAGATAGATAGATAGAGCAAGCATTGGCTCTTCTTGGTAATCAGAGCTGCTGCTCTAACAAAGGTGGCCCTTTCATGAGGTGGTCACCTCAGGTGGCAGATCTTGGGGGCAAAATGCCCCACACTACTTCGGTAAGGGTAGCTCTTTAGGACCAATTTGACCCTTGCATTCTTGCCATGCAACAGTTCTCCTTATGCTCCTTGCAAACCCTCCAAGGAGCACAAGGAAATAAAAGGAGGCTACTAGTAACTTTCCTCCCTCCCTGCCCTCCAGGCACTTTTAAAGCTTGCAAGGGTCAGTTTTGCAAGGGGGCTGGCTCCCTCCGGAGGCAAGGGGCAAGGAAACATTTCGCACTGCACAGGAACATAGAAAGCTGCCATATACCATGTCAGACCCTAGGTCCATCCAGCTCAGTGTTGTCTACACAGACTGGCAGTGGCTTTTCCAAAGTTGCAGGCAGGAGTCTCTCTCAGCCCTGTCTTAGAGATGCTGCCAGGGAGATAACTTGGAACCTTCTGCGTGCAAGCAGGTAGATGCTCTTCCCAGAGCGGCTCCAACCTCTACGGGGAACATCTTCCAGTGTTCACACATGTCGTTTCCCATTCAAATGCAACCAGGGCAGACACTGCTTGGCAAAGGGGACAATTCCTGCTTGCTACCACAAGACCAGCTTTCCTCACCTCATGTGCCACAATCCCTTGTGTCACCACTGCTAACAAGACAACATTTTCCAATCCAGAACTGAGAGTGCCTTTGACAGCTACAGTGCCGGCAATCAAAACTCTCTTTGGCCATAGAAACCAAGCCAACTGCTTGAAAATATCGAACCAGGAGGGCAAAGATATCACACAGAAGGGGACTGAGCATAGGAAACAGAAAAATGTTTACCAGATCACCAACTTTTCCTGGCCGGCCTGGATTCCCTGGTTCACCCTGAAAAAAGAAGGGGAGAGGTACAATATTGTAAAATGTTTTGCAAGTGTCAGTAACAAATGTATTGCATCTCCCCTCAAAAATAAACTGGTGAGTATGGTCTCATTTATTCTCATTTTATAGATGAGAAACTTAGGCTATGAACTAGTGATTTGCCCAAAGCTCTACCACTACGACCGCTACTACTACAGGGGTGTGTGTGTGTGTGTGTGTGTGTGTGTGTGTGTGTGTGTGTGTGTGTGTGTGTACACACACACACACACACACACACACACTCATTCATTCATTCATTCATTCTATTTCTATATGCTCTCTTCAACCTAAGTTCTCTAAGCAGGTTTACATAGAAAAATAAATAATACATAAATAAGCTGGTCCCCTGTCCCCAAAGGGCTCACAGTCTAAAAAAGATACATAAGGCAGATACCAGCAGCAGCCACTGGAGGGATGCTGTGCTGGGGTTGGATAGGGCCAGTTGCTCTCCCCCTGCTACAAGAAAAAGAGTCACCACTTTAAAAGGTGTCCCCTTTGCTCAGTTAGCAGGAGTGACTACTATGACAACATTCTGCCACCAACATCCTCAAGGAGGACCCTTCATTCAATAGATCAGATTTCTGTCTCGGCAGGACTCCTGATACTGAGCGCAGCAACCTCTGGAGATTGGTAACCATGGCTGGTCAATTCAGACACCATGGTTTTGCTAACCAAAGTTTATAACCCTGAACAGCATGTGGTATTTCTACATGTACAGCAAACCATGGCTCAGGGTTGCCTGTCTGCTTCCCCACCCACCCGGCCTCTGAGTTCCATGGAGGTAGAGAAACAGCTTGGGTGAGGATTTGCGGTGAGCACCAACAAGGGTGAGCAAACTTGCTTCAAACCCTGGTTTCCGATTTGGGCTTGCCAGCTAACTGCAAAGCCAATTCAGACCTCATGTTAAACCAGCTGTGCTTTCTTAACCAGGGTTTGGTGCCCGGTCTGATGGAAGCCATTAAGTAGCCTTAAGCCCCTGTCCAACTGCAGGCCTTCTGGGTGGATACTTGCGAGGATTCCCTTGGATTGTGGCCAGAATGAGGTCATGCAGGACTGTCTTAGAAGGGGTGGCGGCAGCCACGGCTGTGCAGAGTAGCGTCGCACGACCGGAGAGGGGTGGAGCATGGTGTGCAGAATACTGCGGGGACCTCGCAAGAGCCAGAAGCCCCATGAAATGGGCCTTTGGGGTCTCGTGAGATTTGAGGGCCTCTTTAAACTCCCGAGAGATGATGAGATGGAGCCGGAGACAGAGCACACCCCCAGAGCACACCCCAGAGGGTAGTTAAGCAGAGCAAAAGGAAGATGGGGGTCAGATGGGGAGAAGGCAACCACCCCCATTTCCAAGCCTTTGCCGAGGCTGTGTGGAAGGCGAGGCCAGAGGGAGGCATCCAGCAGGCACCCCAGGCCATCCCTGGGAGCGGAGCGGGGCAGACCCATAGCCAGCTGGTGGCATGGTGCGTACCTGCCACACCAAAAAATACACACCCCAAAATTCTCTTCCCTCCCCAGCCTCCCTGACAGTTTTCACTGCACATTTTATAACCTGCCTCCCCTGATTTCTGCAATATTTCTCCAAAATATTTTTTTTGAAGGGCCCGGAGGGGGGACCCCGCAAAACCATACCACTTTTATATTCTGTACACCACCCGGCACAGTTTGTGCTCATGAAAACAGCCGAGAGAGCGGAGAATTTAAGCTAGCTGCATGTTAGCAGGAGTATGATTGTCTTTGGCTCAGAAAGAGCATCTAATTAGCACAGCATTTACACAGGATGTTTGTCGGGGGGAGAGAGAGAATCTCACAGCAATGGCAGCTGCGTTTTCTCAGATGCCGCGTCAGGATTACCCATGGGCTACCTAGGCTGGCCTGTTATTTGTGGATGTCAAGAGCTACATTTTTATCTCAGAGAAGAATGGGGTGGGGAAGAAACATGCCCTGGAACTCTCTCGTGGCCAATTAAGACAGCAGGAGGAGATGACTGGATGTTGCAGTCCTGAGACAAACTCAAAAAGAAGAGAGAAGGAAAAAGCAACAAGAAAATGGGAAGGAGGTGCCAAAGCAAGTCTACGGCGTGCATTTCTTTCGACTTCCTCAGCTGGTTTACAGGACTTGTTGGAGGGGCTTGTTTCTTGCTCGCGGGCTTGTGCAACTTTAATTAAGAGAGAGAATGTCCTTTAGAAGAAAAAATAAATCCAGAAAGGCTCGTGGAAAAGGCGCCGGGGGAGTTGAGAAGAAGAAGAAACTGAGTGATTTCAAAAGAGGGCTAACTTGGATAATAAAACTCTGTGGCTCCCAAAGCTATGCACCATCATTCTTTCTGCCACAGAAACCACACTGAGTTAGAATTTCCAGAGGGGGAAAAGCCAAAGAGAGAACGAACAATGGTTGGTGTGGCATGGGGGGCACGGAGAGAAAACCCTCCAGATCCACAGCATATTGAAATTAAAGTCATGGGATTCCCTGAATGACAATGTCTTATTTCACCATGTTTCCGGGTTAGACACAGCCTCTTCTTCTGTGGTTTGTTTTACCTTTAAGCCGTCGGGACCTGGTTTCCCCGGAAATCCCTTCCTGCCAATTGGACCCTGAAAAAAATCACAAAGAGACACAAAACCCTTCACGGGATGCAGCACGAAATGCAGCTCAAGCACAAGGGACAGAAGTCACCACAAACAACTGGGCTACCTAGGCTAGACTAGGCTAGAGCCAGCATGGTGTAGTGGTTAGATTGCTGGACTAGGACCGGGGAGAACCGGGTTCAAATTCCCATTCAGCCCTGAGACTTGCTGGGTGACTCTGGGCCAGTCACTTCTCTCTCAGCCTAACCTCCTTCACAGGGTTGTTGTGAGGAGAAGCCTAAGTATGTAGTACACCGCTCTGGGCTCCTTGGGAAGCGGGCAAGGGCCAGCTCAGTCCCAACAAGCTGCTCCTGTGTCGCCAGTGAGGTGCCTCTAGCTGCCCTGCTGGTGGCCTCGTGGAGAGGAGAGCTGGTCCGGTGGCAGCAAGCATGACTGGTCCCCTTAGCTAAGCAGGGTCCACCCTGGTTGCATTTGAATGGGAGACTAGAAGTGTGAGCACTGGAAGATATTCCCCTTAAGGGATGGAGCCACTCTGGGAAGAGCAAGAAGGTTCCCGAGTTCCCTCCCTGGCAGCATCTCCAAGATCGGACTGAGAGAGACTCCTGCCTGCAACCTTGAAGAAGCCGCTGGGTAGACAAAACTGATCTAGATGGACCAAGGGCCTGACTCAGTATATGGCAGCTGCCTATGTTCCGATGTTCCTATTTGCTGCCCGAGGCCACTGCCTCACCTCGCCTCATGAAACGGCCCCTGCCGTCATGATGTCCCCAGGGAAGCTCTGTGGACTCTTTTACATCATTCAGAAAATAAAGGGAGGACACAAAGACAGCAAGGTGGCTTGAACCTGACGGGAATCCGGACCTTCCCCGGTGGAGACGAGCACAAGGCAAAGGCCTCCTCTCACTGGTCAACTTTCGTCGGGGCTGTGCCTCTTTGGGCTGAGGACTCCCGTGAGTGAATGTCCCCTCAAACATCTGCACACGCCTATTAAACCCCCAAATTTCTAGCCCACAGCAAAAAGCTCGGAGGTTGGAAGCTGGGATCGGGGGTGGGGGGTCATGATGCCAGCCTCAGTCTCCTCCCTGCCTTCATAGGTCACCTGGAGAGCAACTGATCAGCTGCCAAGAGGGACTTCGGTCTGTGAGACAGTCATGGCCGTCCTCCGCCCGGGAAGCCCTTTCCTGACCCCAAACGCGTGGTGGTGAGAAAGAAGCACTCTGCACATGTTCAAGAGGCATTCTTTCTTAGAACTCCATATATTCTGGGGTTGAGGCCTGCCACTGAAAATAGACTCCGGGGCAAAGTAAGAGAGAATCTAACTGGAATTAAGGCCAGCGATACTATAGAAAAACCTCCACCACCACCCAATGCCCCCTTACGCTCTTACCTCTGCCCCTGGGATGCCAGGTGGTCCAACTGGCCCTTCATCTCCCTGACGAGCAAACAAGAGAAACGCGGGTGAGTTTAAAAGGCAGGACTGTTATCCAGTTAAAGGGGCTTTGGCCAGTCATATGAGTTTCGGCCTCGACTCTTACAAAATATCATTGTCCACGGCCTTCTTCGATGATTCTTCCATGGACTTGGTTTGATTCTCAGCTGGAGAAGCAGATGGAGAGCAGCAAAAGGAAAATCTGGGACCACCTTCAGGCAAGGAGATGCTGCCGGGTGTCCTGCCCTGTCCCTGAGCAAGGAGAGCTGGTCTACGGGAGGAGATCTGGTCTTGTGGCAGCAAGCATGCATTGTCCCCTTTGCTAAGCAGGGTCCACCCTGGTTTGCATTTGAAGGGGGAGGGCTAAATTGAGCAGGCCTGGTGTAGACCATCCTGAGCTAGATGGGCCAAGGGTCTGACTCAGTAGAAGGCTGCTTCCTACGTCTCAAACACTGCCCTGGGACAAAAGCTTCAATGGTGCACGTCGCCACAAACCGCCTCAGTGAAGGCTGAGCCACACACTTGCAGAAAAAGAGGGCTTTAAAAAAGGTTGAACTCTTTAGTTGCACCAAGAAGCACAGTCGACATCTGCAGCAGAGGGCTCTCTCTCTCTAGATCTAGAAGGTCCCGAGTTCAAGTCTTGGTACCCCGCAGTTTAACAAGTCAGTGCCACTGGGAACAGCCTCTCTTTTGAGATTCTACAGAGAGGCTGCCACGAATGGTTGATGATGCTGGACCAGACAAAGCACTGGTTGATTCAATAATGTTAGCCATGGGGGCGGGGGGCAAAGGATTCCTTAAAGCACTCAGACCTCTTGGCCCTAAAAGGAAAGGCTTTAGTATCTCATGCTAGTTCCTTACCTCTTGGCCAGGTAACCCCCTGGGACCAGGTAATCCCCGTGCTCCTGGTTTCCCCTGCAAGGGACAAGGAATAAGACTCAGAAAGCAGAGAAGCACACAAACTATCGAGGGCCCACCGAGACACAGAGAGACCTTAGTTTGCCAGCGTGTGCTGACACGGGACAGTGTCCAATGTCAACTCTGTTGCCGACAGAGAGAGAGAGAAAGAGGGAAAGAGAAAGAGCGAGAGAGAGAAAAGGAGAGAGAAAGAGAAATCCTCTCCTCCAACTCTTGGAGGCATCTCAAGACAAACACGTTCTGCAAACCAAAGCTTTGGCCAGAACCATCCACAGGGATCTCTGGGGTTTCTCTCTCCCCCGTCTGCCCGCCCGCCTCCTTTCTTGGTTCTTTTGCTTTCATTGGCTGCTGCCGGCTGAACATAACGTCTGGTTTCTCGGTGCCGCTCACCTTAATGCCTTCAGGGCCATTGTGTCCTGGTGGGCCAATGTCGCCTGGAAAGCCCTAGAGGACAGGACAGAAAGAAGGGTGTTGAGCAACCAAGCCAAAATGGAGCAAAAACTTCAAACGCCGGATCTTAGGGAGAGTCAATCTGCTACCTTCTGGAATATATTTATTTATTTACAGTTATATTCCGCTCTTCCTCCAAGGAGCCCAGAGCGGTGTGCATAGTTAGGTTTCTCCTCACAACAACCCTGCGAAGTAGGTTAGGCTGAGGGAGAAGTGACTGGCCCAGAGTCGCCCAGCGAGTCTCATGGCTGAACGGGGATTTGAACTCGGGTCTTCCCGGTCCCAGTCCAGCACTCTTAACCATGATACCACACTGGCTCCTTGGAGAGCCCTTATGTTATATTTCCAAAGGTCCAAGGAGTCCAGCATCTAGTCAACTGAAGAATGGTCAGCTAGGTGCAACCAAATATAGCAGTTGGTCAAGGAACCAACCAGAGCAGGAGGCCGTTTGGGTGCCTGGAGGCAGTTTTGATTTTTGAAAACATCGAGTCTTAATCCCACTTTGAGCCCAAACCAAGGAGCTCAGGCCCAAGACTTAGGCTCTGACTTGGGATGAGCCCTTCCATGAAGCAACATGAAGCCAGCTACGTCATGCAGCAACTTTTGGAGGTGGGGGCATACGTACAGGTGTGCTCTTTCTTTCCCTCCCTCCCTCCCTCATATGCTGCTTGATCCTGCCTTTGTTGGCAGTACCACTAAACAGATACTCCAGGCCAGGCTTCCCCAATCTGCGGCCTTCCAGATGTTGCTGAACTACAACTCCCAGCATCCCTAGCCACAATGGCTGGGTATGCTGGGAGTTGTAGTTCAGCAACATCTGGAGGGCCGCAGGTTGGGGAAACCTGCTCTAGGCCAACCATATAGCCATCACTGTCCTCTCCCTCCCTGGGCACTCTAGCCGAACTTTATGGGCAATACTCTCCTCTTCCTTCCTCTGCTTCCTCTCCCGTCTTTATGGGCTCCTCCACATCTCCTCCCCCTTTTCTTTCTGAATTTGAGCTCCGAGAACAGCAGCCAAGCTAAAGGGGTGGGTGGAGATGGTGGGAGCCACATCTGGTGCTTTGTCTCAAGCAGAGTCAGCCTTGTGGTAGCAAGCAGGGGTCGTCCCCTTTGCTAAGCAAGGTCTGCCCTGGTTTGCATTTGAATGGGAGAGTGCATGGGAGCACTGTAAGAGATCCCCCTTAAGGGGTGGGACCGCTTTGGGAAGAACACCTGCATGCCACATGCAAAGGTCCCAAGTTACCTCCCTGGCGTCTCCAAGACAGGGCTGAGTGACCATCCTGCCTGTAATTTTTGGAGAAGCCGCTGCCAGTCTGGGTAGACAATACTGAGCTAGATGGACCAATGGCCTGACTCGGTATATGGCAGCTTCCGATGTCCCACCAAACCCTCTTCAGATGCATTTGCAAGGATTGTCTCCTGAAACATGGAACAGCCGGCCCCACTAGATAATCCTAGAAGCCCTTTCTGCACGTGTCCACTTCCTTCAGCAGTGACGCCGGCTGGGATGTGGGGGAAGCTGTTCTTCATATTGGCACCCCGGATGCCGCAGGAGAGCTGCTGGGTTCCAACGATGTTCAGGCGCCATCGCCTCTAATCTAGGTGTGCCGTTTGAAGACCCAAAGGTGCCTGCAGGTGTGGAAGGTCACTGAATCTCCCCCACCCTGCCTTCACCTCCACACAGAGGACAGGGCAGTGTTCCCAACAGTCCCGTATTATACAGGAAGTCCTGTATCGGAGGCAAAAATCTCGTGTCTGGAACGGGATGCTGTTTCCCCCGTATTATCAGCAGAGCCTGGGGCGTTCGCTCATCCCTCAGCGTATCTGCACTGGGCCCTTTGAAGTCTGGGTGATAATGTCAAAGAAACAACAAAGTTCACAAAAGAAGCCGCAGTTGCTCCGCAGACCTGCAGGAGCAATGGCCTGGCTTTATTTAGATCTTGCAAGGGGCTAATTGTTTACTTATCAAGTGGAAACAGACGTACAGACTCCTGCTAACCGACTCCCCACTTCTGGGCAGATAAAAAAGCCTTTCAGTGAGGCTTTCAGTGGGGAAGGTGCAGGGATGCGCTGTGTGTGTGTGTGTGTGTGTGTGTGTGTGTGTGTGTGTGTGTGTGTGTGTGTGTGTGTGAACCTGGGGGATTCTCTTAACCGAGCCTTTCTGGAAGGGTGGTATAAAATTTGAATGAATGAATGAATGAATGAATGAATATAATTTTTCACTTGACACTTGCTCTGTGTCTACGTGGGATGGTCTGTGTGAACAAGAAGCTTCGTGAAATCATGAGGCTTGTTTTGTTATGGGTTGGTTGTTTTTTTACAAAGGTACTGTATTATGTATATGATCCATCTTATTTATTTGTTGTTTCTCTGTGTAAACTACCCTAAGCCATATTTGGAAGGGGGGTACAAAAATCGAACGAATGAATGAATAATACTGCTACTTGGGGTTCTAGGACGACCCCACCTACAGATGACCCCCCCCCCAAACACACACACACCCAACCCCACTTGTGTCCCGTATTCAGGCAGTGGCATGTTGGCAACCCTAGGACAGGGGTTAGGATGAGCAACTACCATCTCAACGTCACTGGATCCGTGTCGCTTACCCCTCTGGCCATGTTTTCATCCAACTGGGCCAGTCTCCGCCAAGGCCCCCGCGGGCCCCGGCTCCAATTTCCTTTGCCACGCGAACTCTCCCCCCGCCCACCCACCACACCCTTTTTCTAAGTGGCGGGACGGTGTGCTTCTGGGTGCCTTGCCGCTACACAGCTCGGAAGGCCCCTGTTCAATTCTTCGCAGATTCTGAACCAGCAGCGAGTGCTTCCTCGCAAGGAATAAATCAAGACTTGCAAGCGTGACAGAAGGGAAGCGGGCTTGGCATCGGGAAAGGAAAGGTGACGACATGCTCATGAGCCTTTCACGTTTCACACCAGCCCTGTTTCCTCCCCACAATCCATTCAGCGACGGAAACAGAGCAAGCCACACTCCGGTCCAATGTTAACAATGAAAAAGATCACACTAAGCGATACAGCTCAACAGAGAACTGTTCCAGACCCAGCAAAATGCCAGAATGCTGATGAGGGGGGAAACCTCTGTCAGCCAAGATGGCCAGCCGTGTTCCAGCTACATAGACATCTTTTCCAGGAACATAAAAGGAACCCTGCTGGGTCAGACCAACATGTCCCTCTAGCTCAGGGTCCCGTTTCCCACAGTGGGCGCCCCAGACGCCTCCGGGAAGCCCCACGAGCAGGTTATGCTGCTTGCCCTCTCCTGCAAAAGGCATGCAGAGGTAGCAAGCATGGTGCCTCTGAACACCGTGGTTCTATCCTGCCGTCAGGGCTGATCATGCCAGGGGTCAGGGACATAGCAAGGTTGGCCCAGGGACAAAAAGTGAAGAGGAACCCCTGGCCCACTCAACTCTCCCGTCGTCGTCTTTGGAGAGGCAGGAGGGGAAGAGTGAAGATACAAATACGACGAATATTTATATACTGCTTCTCAACAAAGATTCCCAAAGCGGTTTACCTATATATAAACTAACTAACTAACTAACAAATAAACAAACAAAATGTCTCCCTGCCCCCAAAGGGCTCAAAATTTAAAGAAAGCAACGTAAGATAGATACCAACAACAGCCGCTGTGCTGTGCTGGGGACAGATAGGGCCAGTTGCTCTCCCCCTGCTAAATAAAGAGAAACCCCACTTTTAAAAGGTGTCTCTCTGCTCAGTTAGCAGGGGATCATGTTAGTAGGGGATCAAGCTGTTGCTTAGCTGGAGGGCCCCTCTCCCTCAGGGACCCAGGGACATCCACCCTCCACATCCGATTATAGCCATGTCCCTGCCAGTGAGATCTCATCCTCCATTAAATGCTCTAAACTCGCTTTCCACGCCATCTAAGCCAGTGAACATAATCACATCTCATGGCAGTGAATTCCATAAATGAATGATGCATTATGTGAAGAAATACTTTATCCTGCCAATCAATTTTGTTGAGTGACTCCAAGTTCTAATATTATTGGGGGGCGTGGGAGAGGACATTCTATGCGCTGTGCATCACAATTCTTTCCCACCACTTTGGCTCCCTTGTCCTCAAGTCCAAAGGCCCAGAACTCTTTAGCCTTCCTATGTACAAAAGGGGCTTCAACCTCTTTCCCCAGTTCTGTAATATCTCCCCTGACCCCCTCCTTTGTTGTAACCATCTATATATATAATTGTCTTAGACGTACCCGTCACTAATCCCATGTGTGGCAGCTCTCGTGAGAGTTCATGTGTGAGGGGAGGGGGAGAGGACAGCAGAGAAGATATGGCAAATGGCCAGGCTGGCCGGTGGGGAGAAAAGGTGGTGGCCAAGTCAGCAGGAGAGAATCAGGGTGGGGGGCTGAGAACGAGGGAGAACTAGAGACGCAGATGCTCTGCACCCGGGCCAGCTAGTTTACACTATTTCATTTAGCCCCGACTGAGTGGGTTCTGCCCATTCCAGAGTCCAAACACTAGCACGGTGCCACTGGGGCTGCATGCAGCCTGGGAACCAGCCATGGGAGAGTAGCTTTAGCAGCAGCGCTATCACAAAAGCAACAAATGGAGTGAGCTGTCATGAGCCTTTTTCCTGAAGAATGATGGCACTCTTCAGCTACATTATTTGTGTTTTATTCGCTCATTAAATAAAAGTCTATTAGACAAAGCTCCATTGTTGCATATGCACATGAAGGGCAAATAAACCCCATCCAAAAACGAGAAAGTAATAAACTTCACGTAACCATCGCGGCCATAACTGTAATTGATGGAAACTCCTCCAGAACCTCAGTCCAGGTTTTTAAAATTTCTTATTTGGACTCTGGCATAAACTGTTGCTTTGCATATAATTTGTAAAATAAACCCTTTCTCGTTGAAACATATCCATTTCCCGCCTTTCCTCTCTGACATGTTTATAGGATGTTAGTTTAACCACCACGACAAGACCCTGTAACTTAAACAGCAGTTTTTCTGTTTGTCTCCTCTGGGGCTGCCAAGAATGATGCTTGATACGACCATATTAAGAACTAGCTGAGAACCCACCAAGATGGTGGACCACAGACCTACTGCTAGCCTCTCTGCATCACTTTCTTCCGCTGCTCGCTCCCTCCTGTCAGCCTGCCCTGCCTGCCCAGTGCTTGTTCCGTTCCTGAAGCCAAAGAAGTTTGATCAGCTATTTCACTTCACTTGGAGACCACATCAGGCTCTCTGATGTCACTCTTTCAGTTCAACAGGGCTGCCATCTTAGTCTGAAGCAGCAAAAACCACGGGTCTCGTTGCCCCTTGAACAGACTTATTGTGACATAAGCTTGGGTGGGTGTGGGCTCTGATCCAAAGGGTTATTTTTGTTATCACACACAAAAACAGCGCACACCTCCAAGGAAAAGGAAAGAACAGCAGAGCTACTCACACATAATGCCGCACACATGTACAATCTGCAGGAGAACCCCATTAATCGCGGACTTGGCATCCATGTGCGTATCCGCCAAAGGCTAATTGCCACCCAACCTCGGTATACGCGGGGGGAAATCAGGCACTGAAAGGGTTAAGACTCACGTTTCCGTGGGTTGGGGGTGGACAGAAATGAGCGCCAAGGTCATTTCCGCCCGCCATTTTAACGAAGAAAGCCATTTGCTGGCTCGTTTCTGTTTTCTAAAAACCCAACACTGCGATTTCCCATGGGGGGAAATAAAAAAAGCCAGCTTTTGCGGGGCATTGCTGGACAGCTGGGGACACAGAGCATGGTAGCCGCCACCACCACTCCACACACAGAGACACAAAATTCCCTCCACCTTTTGCTCATTTTTCACCTTCTCACTCGTTTTCCATGGCTAAGGAATCTAACCCCACAATATCCTCCATAGCCCTAATGCCCCGTTATCCGCGGTTTCATGGAACCCTTGCAGATAACGGAACCCTCACAGATAATAAGGTTCTCCTGTATGCCCCTCTATGTCCAGGGAAGACAGATTATTGATCTATTCATACACAGGGGCAGTTCTTCCATGAGGCAACAGATCATGGGGGGCACCAGCAAGTTGTCCTCCTGCCCCCTGCTTTATAGGAAGTGGGGGTGGGAGAAGCCGGGACACAGGTCCAAGCACAAGGGAGCCACAACTGGAACCCTGCCCTGGGCGTTCAGAAGCCTTGAGCCACCACTGCTCACACATTAAAGTTCAAACACACCTATAGCCGCATGCACAATCTGTATCCTATGTACGAAAGGTCCAGTAGCCAGGATGACTTTCAAAATGAACATACATACAGCTACGCTCAAAAAAACCCATACACTGGACATGCACTTTTACGTTTGCGCAGTATCAGGAGTGAATAGCCCTAGTATCAAAGACAGAACGTACCTCGGGGCCAGGCGGTCCCGGAATTCCAACTGGACCTTTGTCGCCGATCTTCCCCTGCGGACAACCAAGCAAACAAGAGGAGACCATGAGACATTCTTCACTTTTTTCACCCACCTCCGTTTCCCTTCTCTCCCTTTGTTGTTTCCCCTGTGTCTGTTTCTGGACTGGAAGCTCTTTGGGGCAGGGACCTGCTAGTCGTCCCACACTGTGAATGGCGACGAGTGTCTGCTTCTACCGCCCTAGTTCCACGTACATACTTTGATTGTTTCAGAACGGCTGAATTAGGGCTTCTGCGACTACAAATATTTATATACTGCTGTTCAACAAAAGTACTCAGAGTGGTTTACACAGAAAACATAAATGATAAACAAGATGGTTATTGACTAAAAAAAAATTATTAGCAAGATCAGGAGAGAGAAGCTGTTACTTACAACAGGTCCTAGTTTCCCTCGGGTACCTGGCATCCCAGACAAACCGTGGCTACCCTGGAGGGGAAGAAAAAAGACCACACAGACATTCTGCATAAAAAAGAGTCTTGGTGAATCAACCCCAAAATTGCAGCGGCTCCAGCATCATGCTTTCTACAATCTATGGAATCATCTGCCATGGGATGCGGAGATGGTCACCAGCTTGGATAGCTTTAAGCAAGGCTTAAATAAATTCGGGGAGGACAGGCCTATCAATGGCTACTAGTTCTGATGGTCTAGGCCACCTCCAGTCTCAGAGGCAAGGTGCCTCTAATACCAGTTGCAGGGGAGCAACAGCAGGAGATAGAGCATGAACTCAGCTCTTGCCTGTGCGTTTCCCAGAGGGATCTGGTAGGCCTCTGTGGGCAACAGCATGCTGGACTTAATAGGCCTTGCACTTGATCCAGAAAGGCTCGTCTTATGTTCTTACAGTGGCCAATCAGATGTTTCCGAGAAGCCCATCAGCTGGGTGTGAAGGCAAGAGCCCTACATTCTTGGCTTTGTGCATAGCATCTGATAAGTCAGAAGCATATTGTGTCTAAATACCGAAGTTCTATTGAGTAACCATGACCAACAGCGATGGACAGACCCAGGAGGGGAGCAAGGCTGGTGGTGACAAGTGAAAAATGATGCCTGGTGAGTGAAAAAAAAGTCCTGATGCGTAATGTACCAACATAGCTGGAGGAACCGTCTGACAAGTACAATATTGTGCCTAACTGATCAACTGAGCCAACGTTTCTTCACCCCTGGTCATCATTATGTAGTATTATCCCGAGGGGCATTCTGGGGAGAAAAGGTCCCCCGCCCCGCAGGTGAACACCACATTGCTGGTGATAAGTTAATCTCTCAGCTCAAGAAATCACCGAAATGTTCCCCATTTCACCTTCCACAGATTCGGGATTCAGATTCAGATCTTCCCAGCCTCTGGACAGCTGACGTCCCAGACGGTTCTGTTCTTTTGTGCAGGGAGGAGGGAGTGTGGAGCAGGGCGAGTCCTGGCACCCGGACAGTGACCGGCCGGTGGAAGCACATGGCGGGACAGTCTAAACATTCCAAGTCTAACCCTTTCCCCCCGCTTTGCTCTTGGTGCGTCCAGCCACTGGGAAACGGGGAGGAATCCGGGTACGAGGCGGCTGAGCAAGCCATGGCCGGCAACAGCTGTGTTATTTAGAAGATGCTCTATTTCAAGAAGTATTTCCGTGGCTTGGTGCCTACCCATAAAAGACTGCGGGAGGTTTTGGAAGATGCCTCAGAAGGAGAAGATATAAGAGGGAATGAGAAACTAAGTAGACTGCAAAAATAACTAAGAAAATAAGGAAAGAGAAGAAGAGGACGACTAGCAACCAGGTGGTTGGACTCGATGACGACAGCAATGAATGCACCACTGAGAGACCTTAAAGGCCAAGTGGAAGACAGACCATCCTGGAGAGAATCTATCGATGTGGTCGCTAAGAGACGACACTGACTTGACAGCAATTAATCAATCTATCAATCAAAGAACTACCCCCAAAAAAACTACACACTGCCCAACCCGCAATAAATTTCACCATCCAAGAAATTGATGGGAGAAATTCACACAAGGGTTGCAGGTGTACACCTGAGCTTTCCTGGGGCTCTGGGTCAGGACTCTGTGAAATCTTTCAGACAGGCCTCCTGGAAGATACGAGTTCAAATCCTGCCACAGCCACAGGTGATGTTGGGTAAGACAGGTTCCTTTAAATTGGGGGCATTGAGTCATTTGGGGTATTTAGGCAAGGCTGGGATAAAGAGGAGGGGTATGGGTCAGAGGGGAGAGTCATAAGAGTGCAGGCTATAGGAACATCAGCTTCGAGATAAGAACAGCCTTGCTGAATCAGGCCCAAGGCCCATCAAGTCCAGCATTTTGGAGCCCACAGTGACGCACCAGATACCTCTAGGAAGAAGCACTGAGTTGACACTTTCAACGAACTGTCCACCATGACCCCAAGATCCCTCTCCTGGTCAGTCACCGACAGCTCAGTCTACACCAGTGTATATGTGCAGTTGCCAAAATGTGCATCACTTTACACTTTACACTTGCATCTGCCATTTTTATTGCCCACTTGTCCAGTTTGGAGGGATGCTTCTGGAGCTCCTCACAATCTGTTGTGCATTTCACTACCCTGAGTAGTTTAGTGTCATCTGCAAATGTGGCCACCTCACTGCTTACCCCTACTTCTAGATCATTTATGAACTAATTAAAGAGCACTGATCCCAGCACAGATCCCTGGGGGACCCCACTTCCTACTTCCCTCCATTGTGAAAATGGTCCATTTATTCCTACCCTCTGTTTCCTGTCCTTTAAGCAGTTACCAATTCACAACCGAACCTGCCCCCTTATCCCAGGACTGCTAAGTTTGCTCAAGAGCCTTTCATGTGACTATCATTTTGATGATGATAGTGAAGAATTTTGCAGAGAGCAGACCCAACCCAGAGAAAGTTAGGTTTGGTCAGGTCCCACTGAATTCACTTCCTGGACTGGGCACATTCTGGGCAACATCTTTGCCATCATATCTGCTGTTGAAATCATCAGGAAGAATGAATGGAAGGAAACATGGTTAGAGTGGGAACATCTAGCCAAGAAAACCAGACAGCAGCTACATCTCTGTATTTCTACACACACATGCAGGGCAAAAAATAAATAAATCAGGATACAATTACCTTGTCACCTTGGAATCCGACATCTCCTGGAACCCCGGGTACTCCTTGCTCACCCTGAATACACATCACCAAAAAAGGTTACAACAGACATCACATCAAGGGCAAAAAACAGATGCCCAGATGAATGGAAATCATTCCGTTCTATTGCACAGAGGGAAATGTCACGAGAAGCTTCTTTCAAGGAAAAATTGGTGGCAAAAGACCAGGAACAGGGCAGGATTTCTCAATAAGAGAGGCATTTTCCAAAGGGTGTAATTGGCCACAAACATATCCCTATGCAATCTCCATATAAACTAGCTGGAGATGTGCAAGAACACTGCCCTCATTCATCTCAGTGGGGCATGTGCAGGAGAATTTCCCAGTAAACGGTTTCAAAAATCTTACTTTAAATAAACTGTCAATAATAATAAGAAGAAGAATAAGAATAAGAATGATATCTATAACAGCAGCAACAACATTGACAATAAAATTCAGCCATCCCAGGTCCTTGGAAAGGACTCGATGTCTGGATAAAACAAACCAGTCAATAACACCTGTCTGACTGTGTTAATAAATAATAATAGCAGCAGCCTGTTTGATTCTTCCCTCTTATTAACACCAACTAGGTATGCTAGGGAACATAAAAATGTAGGGATTTGAGGAAATGTTTGCAAGCAAGCAAGGAAGAACAGCTGTGAGCCTCCACAATTCATACAGCCGCCCCATGCTTTCTTCTGCTCCCCTGTGATCTTAGGGCTTCCCCACAAATTACACATCCCATACACGGGAATATCTCTACATTGACAATTCTGTTACTGCAGCAGCAGTGCCCTCAAGGAAACACCTTGACAGCCACAGGGTTAGGCACTTACCTAACCTTTCCAAACAGACCCCGCTCCAATCTTTCACAGATTAAAAGGAGGACATGCTTCTAACTCTCCGATTCTCAAACCCCGGCTCACGACCCAAGCCCCCAACCCACCCTGGCACATTGCTGAAAGCTCTGCTCTGTGAAGTGCTCTCCTGAATGAAGGGTGCTGTGCTGGGGATGGATAGGGCCAGTTGCTCTCCCCCTGCTGAATGTAAGAGAATCACCACTTGAAAAGGTGCCTCTTTGCTCAATTAGTAGGGGAAGGAAGTGAGGGAGAGAGAGAGGACCATTGCCCTGCTTCTGAAGAAGAGGAGAGGATTGCAGAGCTTAGGAGAAGGAACTGGAGTCATAGGCAACTGCCATATACTGAGTCAGACCACCAGCTAGCTTAGTATTATCTTCCCAGACTGGCAGCAGCTTCTCCAAGGTTGCAGGCAGGAATCTCTCTCAGCCCTATCTGGAGATGCTGCCAGGGAGGGAACTTGAGACCTAGATGCTCTTCTCAGAGCGGCTCCATCCCCTGAGGGGAATCTCTTACACTGCTCACACATCGTCTCCCATTCATATGCAACCAGGGCAGACCCTGCTTAGCAAAGGGGACAACTCCTGCTTCCTACCACAAGACCAGCTCTCCTCCTGAAAGTGGCAGCAAGCCTCTATCCCTCCCTATCTGGGGCTTGCAAGGTGCTAGAAAGATCACCACACCTTGCCAGGTGGAAGTGCCAGACCCCACCTGCAGTCCGACGTGGGACATTCCGCGCTCCAACCTCATTCTGCTGCCTTGGGAGGCCAAACCTTAGAGCTGGGGCAGGCAAGGTTGGCTCTTGTGGTTGGGTGGGGATAATGGGAGTTGTAGTTCAACAACAGCTGGAGATGCAAGCTGGCCTTCCCCTGCCTTTGAGTATCCCAGTGGAAGACACTAATCCAGAGGGAATGTATGTATTCCTCACACACACACCCGGAAAAAGGATTTGTGTGTGTTTGTGTGTGAGACATTTGGAAAGAGTCAGGCGATGCAGTGGAAATTATTTATTCCTGAAAGATATAAACAACCGAAGGAAATAGCCATGTCACTGACAACTTCTTATATTTATTGGGATTGCGAGGCCACTCCAACCCTCGCATGCAAGACGGGCTGCAACTAAACACCCTCAAGAAACATCCAATAAAACCATCCTGAATAGAACACATGTTGAAACTGCACACCTGTCAGAAGATTTTGTTTAAAAAAAAAACATTCTAGCCGACTTTTCTTCCCATTTTAAGGAACTCAGAGGAGCCAACTGAAGAATGGGATAACTGGAGCAAAGTAACACAATTATTGAATGAATGAATGAAAGAATCAATCAATCTCCAAAATGCTTTTTAAAGAACTTCTTCTTCACCTGTCACTGGGAAGAACTTCTGCCTGCTTGGATACAGAAGGTTCCAAGTTCCCTCCCTGGCAGGATCTCCAAGACAGGGCGGAGAGGGACTCCTGCCTGCAACCTTGGAGAAGCCACTGCCAGTCTGTGTAGGCAATGCTGAGTTAGATGGACCAAGGGACTGAATTAGTATATGGCAGCTTCCTATGTTCCTATATCCCACTGGAAGGCATGTCGGGATAAGGTCAAACATCCCTTTGGGACCATCTGCCCATTTGAATCTGCCCATCTCGTAAGAATTTAAGAGGCAGCAAAGCTGCTCCTAGGACTACAACGTAAACTCTAGCCAAGAAAATAGCAGGGCCTCCTTGGTAGCGGCCCTCGTGCTCTATAGCTTCTCCAGAAAAGGAAGCACCCCAAGCCCTACTGTTTATGCCCAGAGAAGGCAATACAAATTTCCTTTTTCAAGAAAGCTTTTAACAGGACTGATTTGGTGCCTGGTGCCATTGTATTCTTTATTTAATGTTGTGTTGGTTTTGTTCCAGACTAAATTTTGCATAATTTGAGACGCATGGGGCCATTTATTATTTTTTTTGGAGAAAGGCGGGGGCTGTCAAGAGATTTTGGAACCAGTGCTTTCCCAGTATGGGTAAGCAAGGCAGCTATCCCCTTCTGCCACATTCCTCTGCCGATCTCTTTGCCTCCCATTACTCGTGGGTGAAGACGTCCTGCTCTCTCCAGAGCAGGAATGGTGGGAAGACCATTGGAGACACAGAGCTACATCCTCTGCCTCAGAGCATTCCATATATGAGAGCATATGAAGCCTCCTCATACTGGATCAGCCCTTTGGTCTAGCGCAGCGATTCTCAATGCTGGGTCCCCAGATGTTGATGGACTTCAACTCCCATAATCCCCAACCCAAGGCCATTGAGGCTGGGAATTATGGGAGCTGAAGTCCAATAACATCTGGGGACCCAACGTTGAGAATCCCTAGTCTAGCGTGCCCACCTACTGCCTGCTCTCACTAGCAGAAAAAGCCACTCCCGAAGTCCTGCCCACCGCAATTGCCTGAAACTCCTGGGACCTTCTGCATGCAGCCAGACAGTCCCAGTGACCCGTGGGAAGCCCACAGGCAAGTGGGGAGGGCATTCCCGCTCTCTTGCTGTGGCTCCCCTGCAGGGTCCCCTCTAATGGGGATCCCCAGATGTTGTGGACTACAACTCCCAGAATCCCGAAGCAAAAGCCACTGCAGCTGGGAATTCTGGGAGTTGTAGTCAACCACACCTGGGAAACCCCTGTTAGAGGGCCCGCCAGTTTGCTGTGCCTAGTTTTAAAAACATGAAGAGTTCAGAGTGGGACATGATAAAAAAGGCAACGGTCCGCATTTTTAAAAAGTGTAGCGTTCAGGATCTCGCTCGTGTGTTTGGCGGCCGCGGCACCTTTGTGCAAGACACGAACCCGGCTCGACCCGCTCTGCTTCCCACAGCAGCTGTGCAAGTCAAGGAAATCCCCAGCTCCGCCTCAGAGAGGGCTACCAGGAGGCCAACCGCCTGAAAACAGGAATGGCTGCTGAGCAAAAACCCAGCTGAAAAGAATTGGAGATGAGCACAGTGTAGCCGACGGGGGGAGAAAGGCTCCTTGTCAGCCGGGAGACGGGCTGAAGCAAAGCTCTGAGCGGCCTGAATGCAGCAAGGAACAAGACAGCCGCCCGTGCCAAGCAGGATGTGGGATGCCCTCAAACCCCATAATTCCTTCCCTCAGACCTTTGCAAGTCAGCAAGAAGCGGCAGATGGAACAAGTTAGGTCCACCGAAGCCGCCCTCTCATCTGATTCGAGTTAATAATTCTGAAAGGTTGCTGGTTCCTGGCAGGAGAGCGGGGGCTTTATGGCCTGGCTGTCCCTCCTGCGCAACCAACGCTTCCAGCTCCTGGTGCCACCAAGCACCCCGCAGCCGGGATCTTTCCTCTTCGTAGGAATCTGGAGCGCGGCAAAAGTTAGAACTGGGCTCCCCAGTTAGGCAGACCACTCTCAGGTAGGGAATGTTGAGTGGGAGGCATGGAGTCTTTTATCGGACTCTGCAAGGCCCAGCCACAATCAACTGCAGCTGATGAGGCTATTCCCAAACCCAGCTTCCTGAAATCCTATCAAACCGGGCAGGCCTGGGATCCAACCAGGGACTGCCTGCGTTTCCAGGAGCTGGCAACCGGAACGAAGATATGGCTCTGCCTCTTTCTTTGAGCAGTTCCGCCCCGCTCCAAAACTTCTTTTCACTTCCGTGTTCCCTCTAACAGGGATTCCCCAGATGTGGTTGACTACAACTCCCAGAATCCCCAGCTGCCATGGTCTTTGCTTGGGGATTCTGGGAGCTGTAGTCCACCACCTCTGGGAAATCCCCATTAGAGGGCACGCCGGTCCACTGTGCCTAGTTTTAAAACACGAGGGGTGCGGGGGTGGGGAGTTCAGAGTGGGACGTGATAAAAAGGGGTCCAACCGGGGACTGCCTTCCTTCCCAGGTGGGGGAAGAAAGAAAAGAATGGGGCGGGGGGAGGCCTAGGACTCGAGTCCAGAGGCAGTCCTGAACCTACAACCATGAGCATGCCTGGGCACCCGGAGGAAACCGGACATCAGCCAGTCAGCTCTGCAGTCACCAAGCAGGCTGGATGAAACCACAGAAAGAGGCTTAGATGACATGGCATAGATGTGGAAGACAACTGGAAACTCAGCTCAAGGCCAGTCGAGCCTGGCCCAGCCTGCAAAGCACTTAACAGCCTGCTCTGACAGCGGCAGAAAGAAGAACACTCACGTTGTGCCCGTTCCCTGCATGTAGCACACCACCGCCCAACTGTCAGTGCAAAAGGCTGGCGTTTGGAAGTGCCCTCAAGACAACCAAGGAAGGCAGTTCAGCTCCCTGCGCGGCCCACCTCCAAGGCATGCCCGTAGCTCAATATCCACTCAGCAACAACAACAAGCAAAGAACATCCTTTTGGTCCAGAGGGCTGGAGCCACAGCTAAAAAACAACACAGCGTGTCGCACCACGAGGAAGGCGTCCGAGTGAGCAAGGCTCAAGGCAGAGCCCTTCAGGGCCTGTTTTATTAGTCCCGGCCATAGTAAAGTGTGCCAAACTGGAGCAGGCTCTTGACAGACTCAAGGTTTGTTCACACAACCACCAGCAGGGTAGGAGAAGCACTCAGCATTGATTGCCCAATTGTTGGTCATGAACTTGCAAACATTTTGGTAGGCGGTGGGGAGAATGATTGTGTGGGAGGCACCAGATGGACCGGACAAGCACACCCTACCCAAAATCTGTGCCCAGCATTTTACCGAGGTAGGAGCAAACCCCATCCTAACCAGCTGCCACTTCTCACAATCGCTTTCTCCTCGCCTCCTACCTGAACGTTTCCAAGCCCACAACTGAAAATCGGGAGCGTCCTGGCTCTCCTACTAGGCTGGGCGCTCCCCCTAACTTGCTGGCAGTGAGAGAACAAGGCTATGATGTTGATCAATCCCACGTTATCTCCATGGGCAGGTAAGCCCCAGGTTAGCTATAGTTCTTTTCGCCACCAAAACCTCCCGAAGAGCCCAGACCATCCCAACCGGCAGAAGTACTGCAAGCCCATCACCTCGTTCTGAGGAGCTCTCAGAAGACAGGGGGATTTAGTTCTCTGGGAGAGACTTAAGTCTTGAGAGGAGGAGTCTTGGAGACAGAACTTTCTCAGTGCATGCCGGAGCCAGATCTACGGATCTGAGAGGAAAGGAAGAGGGCAGGGCGAAGAGGGAGCTTGACCCGTAGGGAACGGAGAAAAACAGGAGGGCATCATCGTGAGGGGCATGCCGTACAGTGCAGAGAAAACAGAAAACAAGGGTGAGGGTTGCATGCAGAGGAGAAAGAGTGCAATAAGGGAATATTCAGATCACCTTATCACCTTTCAGTCCATGCTCTCCAGGATTTCCCATCAGTCCCTAAGCAACAAAAAAAAGGAGAGAGAGAGGGAGGGAGAGAGACACAAGAGCAGAGTCAACTGGGGAATGGTATCTCCTGCCAGTTGCCAGGACCTCTATTTGGGGCTCCTGGATCTGAGCCAGGTTGAGATCCAGAAGGCAATCTCACCCCCGCTCCGGCCACCACCTCACCCACGTAGCCCTGTTTGCTTCCTGAAATTAAGAGGCGGCGGTGGCAGGTGGGATGGAGAGAGGAGACCACCTTGTGAATCCTTGAGAAAAGGTTACAGATACCCCAGCCCTCCTAGAGATGCCAAGGATTGAACCTGGGGCCTTCCACATGCCAAGCAGGTAGTCTGCCACTGAGCGATGACTCTTCCATATCAGCACCCAACTCACCTTTAATCCTTTTGGTCCGGGAAAGCCTATTGGTCCGACAGCACCCATATCACCCTGGTATAAGAGAAAGCCCGTGTCAAGCATGGAAAGGAGCACAGACGAGCAATCCTGCCTCTGAAAACTCACTAACCTCACCAGTAAAACTCCGCTGTTGAGCAATTTATTGGAAACATTCCTGTAGTCTAGAGCAGGGATTCTCAACGCTGGGTCCCCAGATGTTATTGGGCTTCAGCTCCCATAATCTTCAGCCCCAGTGGCCTTTGGTTGGGGATTATGGGAGTTGAAGTCCAATAACATCTGGGGACCCAACGTTGAGAATCCCTGCTCTAGAGAACAAGAAACTACTTCTTGTTTCTTCCTCTCTTTCAAATCACAGATTCACACAACCAAATTGGAATGTTGAGAATATGGGCTGAATCCATCTAAAGAGAAATCACGATCTGGTAGCTTGAGAACACATCTGGCATTTGGCTCAACCCCCTTTAGCCCTATAATCCCATTTTTATTATGTGACGACCCCCCACAAAGTCACAAAGCAACCACCACCTTTGCCATGACAGCCATGAAAATTCAGGCTTGTCACAATGGGAGGGGGCACAGGAGAACTGTAAACTCGACATATCATAAACAGTAATTTTGTTCAGATGTACTGGGCAGAACGCCTGAAATAATGCCGTATGTAAGTCAGCAAGCAATTGTCTTTATTTATTTTTGCATTTATATCCCGCTCTTCCTCCAAGGTCTATTTGATATTTGTGATGTTGGGGCATTGTGTTGCGTGCTTTCTGCCTGTGCATCATGGGCCCATGGCTAAATGCCATATCTAACTGAATTAATATTCCAAACAAGATATTAAGGCCACTTTAATGGGTAAGTAAGACCATTTAAAAACAAAGATCCTTCCCGCTGTTTGAGACAGAGCACTGAGAATGATGTTTTAACAGTGAAACATGTCTGCTCAAGTTTGATAAGCTTTGTTTTTCAAATTGTTTTAATTACGCATTAAAGTGGTCTTAATATCTGGAATAAGGGAGAATGTGTATTTCCATTGTCACTATATCGTCTTATTCTGAATTAAGATTATTATTATTCATTCCTTAAATCATCTGGAACCAGGTCATCGATCCTTCTGTATAAACCTGCCCAAGAAACTTGCTATGTTTCCCAGGCCCTTCTCTCTCCCTCCCACTCTGCTCCCCACAATCCTAAGTTTGATATGTGGGTACGAGAGACGGGGCCTTTTTGGTTGTGGTGCCCGGAGGGCAGAAAGTGGTCGACACCAACTCCAAACAGTGCCGAAGCTTCTAGGGATGGTTTGCTTTCCAAGCTCCCCCGGCTCAATGTTTCACAACAGCATCATGCAGAAGTGACAGAACTCAAATCAGCCCAAACCCGGCTGCTTTCTAAAACAGTAGCTCAAAAGAGAAAGGAGCTAGGCCCCCTCTGGCCCTCTTGTCATTTGCACATACGTACAAGATGGGAAGTTGCCTTATCAGACCAGCTCGGAATTGTCTACACCGACTTGGCAACAGCTCGGCCAAGTTTCAAGGAGGGATCTTACCCAGCCCTACTTGGAGATGCTGCCAGGGACTGAACCTAGGACCTTCTGCATGCAAGCATACCTCTCAGTACGCGCACCAAGAGCTGATATTTCAAGCAAGGGCAGAGCACAATTCAGTGCCTGGCTGACCACCACCCTGAGATGGACCAAGCAGGGGCATGCCGAATATGTGCTCTACGACAAAGTTTTGACCTCTCCCCACCCTTCGGCGGGACTGTCCAGGAGCAAAGTTCAACAGTTCAAACAGGCCAGGATTCCGGACGTCTCCTTGCTGGCTCTCCGCCGTGAAGGGAGCCAGGGAACGAGCGGGATGCCATGAGTTCTTCTCCACCCTGCATAAACAAGCCGCGTAGAAACAGCAGCTCCTGCTACGAGCATCTTTCTGCCAGGGGAGCACCGAGCCACAGCTTCACACACAGAGATCCCTTTCTTATGCCTTGCAGCACCGAGAGGTGTCGAGTAAGAAAGAGCTCGCTTCATGGAGAACTCGGCCATGAGCGGAGGCGGCTCCAGTTACTTCTCGTGGCTCACTCTGGCCATTGACAAGCCATGCTGCATGCCAGCCTGGAAAGAAATGGCTGGGCCCTCGGCCCTCGGGATACCCAGAATCAAGAGGAGGAAATGGGCACATTCAGGTTCAGGGGTTAGGTGAAGGGCGCCAGCACAAACGTCTTGCAGAAACGATTCAACAAGACGCAGGGGGGGAAGAGATTTCTCTGTGGTTTATTGGGCATACAGAGCTCAGAATCGATTAGCCACGTTTGCTGGCACTGAGGGTTGGGAGGAGAGCTGGTCTTGGGGTAGCAAGCCTGACTTGTCCCCTTAGCTAAGCAGGGTCTGCCCTGGTTGCATATGGATGGGAGACTAGAAGTGTGAGCACTGGAAGAGATTCCCCTTAGGAGATAATGGGGCTACTCCGGGAAGAACATCTAGGCTCCAAATTCCCTCCCTGGCAGCATCTCCAAGATAGGGCTGGGAGAGATTCCTGCCTGCAACCTTGGAGAAGCCACTGCCAGTCTGGGTAGACAATACTGAGCTAGATGGACCAAGGGTCTGACTTAGTATATGGCAGCTTCCTATGTTCCTATGTTAATGTTGAACTACTGTATGATTCAGGAGACCTGGGTTCAAAACACTCCACAGCCATATAAAAGAATCAGGGGTGGAGACATCAACACTACCCCCAACTCAATGAAAGAAGGATCAGATGAAAATTCATCCAAGCAATGCATGTGTTTCTGAATACCAAGTAGCCCACGTGGGCCAATCTGACTGGCAGGTCAGACAAGAACTGGATCCGGCCAGGAGCAAAATGGGCTGTTATAGCTATCTGGTGCCTCTTGGACGGATGGGTCTAAGCTAGCTCCAGGAGGGTAAACTTTGCACCACTTCAGGGGCTCAGGCGGCCATGGAAATGCTCCCCTAAACAAACAGACCTTGGCACACAACTGGCATGTCATGGGGAAAGCTAGGTCAGGACCCTGCCATGTGAGATTTCTGTTTGTGGGATGGGGTGGAATTTGTAGGAGTGTTCAGTCGTGTGGGGCTTGCCCCCTGCAGCCCGGAGTGATATAACCTGCACAGGTGGGCCACCTGAGTGAGGACTAGAGCTACGGCAGAGCGGCTGTCTGATCCCTTCTCCATCAAGAGAAACACTGTCATTTAGTGTCCTGCTACCAGGAACCTAGGAAGCTGCCCTCTACTGAGTCAGACTATTAGTCCACCTAGCTCAGTTTCGCCTACACTCACTGGCAGCAGCTCTCCAAGGTTTCGGGCAGGAGTCTCCCCCGGCCTTACCTGGAGATGCTGCCAGAGACGGAACCTAGATCCTTCTGCGTGCAAAGCAGGTGCTTTGCCGCTGTGCCCCAGCTGCCAGAAAGGTAATCCTACACTGTTTCCACGGTTCCAGCAAGACTACAAACTCCCCCCCCCAAAAAAACCCACCCCACCTCTTCCTGCATGCCCCTCGTAAACACAATGATTAAACAAACATGTCAACTGGTGTGTGCTTAATTGCGGCCTGGAAAGAGTTAATCACTTCCAGCCCCCCTCCGGTCCAGCCCTCCTGCCTTCCCCCATAATACTTACAATGAGTCCGTGAACTCCAGGAGGACCCAGGGCGCCCACGTCTCCCTACAAGGAAAGCAAGAGCAACACGGTTACGGCTGCTTTGTCGACCAGCCGAGGCTCAAAAGTGCTTCAGTCTTGCGAGGGCTGGAGGGGAAGGGGAGAAGCCGGCCCCCCGCTCACTGGGCAATCTAGCGCTTCCATCTTCGGGGAGCTTGTTGAGCGGAGGAGGGCAGGGGCTATGCCAGACACAAGGCCGCTTGTTCTTCTCCTGCAGTTAAAAGTGAGAAGGAGACCATCTTCCCCTCCCAGGAACGGGCAGGAGAGAAGAAGGATTTCACTGTGCAGCTTGTGAAAAATCTGCAAAGAGGGGGAAGGGAAGCCGAAGCCGGTGAGAAGGAAGGAAGCAAGGAAGGAAGGAAGGAAGGAAGGAAGGAAGGAAGGAAGGAGACAGAAAAGGAGACACAGCAATAGCACATGTACCACCATCCAGAGCCTTTGGATAGGAGCATAGGAACATCGGAAGCTGCCATATACTGAGTCAGCCCATTGGTCCATCTAGCTCAGTATTATCTACACAGACCGGCAGCGGCTTCTGCAAGGTTGCAAGTAGGAATCTCTCTCAGTCCTATCTTGGAGATGTTGCCAGGGAGGGAACCTGGAACCTTCTGCTTTTCCCAGAGTGGCTCCATCCCTAAGGGGAATCTCTTCCAGTGCTCACACTTCTAGTCTCCCTTTCATATGCAACCAGGGTGGAACCTGCTTAGCGAAGGGGACAAGTCATGCTTGCTGCCACAAGATCAGCTTTCCTCTTAAGGATGGGGTGGTATATAAATGTAATAAATAAATAAATAGTCTCTATTTTCTAATCCTTTCTCCTTGGAAATCACTGCCCCTACTGTATCTTATAGCCACCTAATGACGAAGCAGTGAAGTAACTTGCCTAGCGATCAAGGGATTGCTGGTTCGAATCCCCGCTGGTATGTTCCCCAGACTATGGGGAACACCTCTATCGGGCAGCAGTGATCTAGGAAGATGCTGAAAGGCATCATCTCAGACTGTGCAAGGAGATGGCAATGGTAAACCCCTCCTGTATTCTACCCAAGACAACCCCAGGGCTCTGTGGGCACCAGGAGTCGACACCAACCCGACGGCACAAATTTTACTGTATCGTATAGGATCTTGTTTTAATTTGTCATAGGGACATAGGAAGCTACCACAGACTGAGCCAGACCACTGGCCCATTCATGCTTGCTACCACAAGACCAGCTCTCCTATGACTATGCAACAAACATAATTTATCTATCTATCTACCGGGAGATGACTGTTTGAAAATGAGGATGCCTTCTTCTTATCAAGGCCTTATGATGTGCAGATGTGCGCTCGAGTCGTTCAGGATTCATCCTCCCTCACTGGGATCTCTTGGGCATTAGCCCTCCGAGTTGGGGCACATGCATCTTTTCCGGCTCTGCTGCACATGCTGGTGAATTCATTCTCACACTCCCAAGCGGCCATTGTGAATGGTCCCTTTCTGTTCCCTCCGTTACCACCTATGCAGACAGGCAGAGCCGCTGAGAGCGAGCCACAGCGATTCTGTGCCAAGTACAAGCAGATCCATGGTATGGTCCGTATTCTGCATTATTTTAATAGGAAGAGGAAATCAGGGAGTGTGGCATTGCTGGGGTAGAAGAGAGTTCCCGTTTCCTTCCGTGGGATGTCAGAAGGTAAGCCTCAACTGCTTTCCTCTGTTAATATACCTGGAGGTCAGGGGCAGCCTTACCCTGAGGCAAGAGGAAGCAGGTTGCCTCAGGAGGCAGATTACTGGGGTGTCAGCAGCCAGGTGACAGGATACCGGCCGCCAGCACCACCAGAACAGCTCTGCAGGACCCAGCTCAGTGGCAAACTCTGCAACAAGATCCCCTCCTTGCAAAGCTTGCAAGAAGCACAAGGAGGGAAGAGGAGGGGGCTGGCAAACTGCCCTCCTCCCTGCCCCCCACCCCACGCTCCTTTAAAGTTTGCATGGGCTGGTTCTGAAGGGGGGCCCCCAGCAGGGGCAAAGCAGCATTGGGCACCTTATACCGGTGAAAAGGGGGAAAGAACAAGGAGATGACCGCGAGGGAGAGGTGAAGGAACAAGCAAAGAAACTGAGGCATGAATGAGAGGATGCTGTGGCCGAATGGATACATTCTTAGACTTCTAGGCACCTACTTGGCCATGATGGGCGATTTTAAACAAGGCAATAGCCCCATTCAGATGTTATGTTGTACAAGAGTACAGATATCTGTATATTCATCCATCTTTTTGTGAATGGCTGTTCCTGCGTTCTTTGGAAATTTGAACCTGGCGACCCTTAAAATTCATGGTACAGTTGCTACGTGGTATGGTACATGGATGCTAGTATTGAATCTATAAAAGATGGTGTCTTCAGCTAATAGCCAGAACCAGAGACTAATGGCCAGAGACCAGCCTCTTCTTCATGAAAAAAAGAAGTTAATCAAGAGGAGCTAACATCTAATCTGAGAACAGTTCCCAAGATGTGGCCAAAAAAAGAAAAAAGGAGAAGCCTCCACAAGACAGAGTGCTTTTAGCACAGAGCCAATCTAGATAGCACGAAACCACCCACATTCAGCAGCAGGGAAAGAAACCATGAAGATCCCAGTGTGCATATCGAATTCTAGAAGGGGGTTTAAGGACCGAATCATGGCTGTGGTTTTGGTCCACATTTCTCCCAGCACACTCGGTTCTATGACCCCTGAATGCCTCAGACTGGAATTTGGGACTCTTTTCTTGACCTTGCTAAATTTCTTTTCCAACAAGCCTTCTGCTTGCTAAGTACCATGAAAAAAGAATTATGGCAAAGCACCTCTTGGGCTGGGAAATTCATATTCCAGACACACAACCTGGAGCTCCTTGTTGGATTAACCCTTTACAATGAGCTCAAAAGCAACTTGGGGAAAATACAAGAACAAGATCTTAGAATACAAATACAGATGATGGGACATCAAAACTCATGACGTCCCATTGGGACCTTCCAAACCATCTTTGGTGGTTTTAGTAATATACCCTAGGGTATTGTGATATAAGTGTTATTATGTTTTTATCTTAAACTGTGTTATATGTTCTATTCTATTTCCTTGTTGTGCTGGTCATAGACTGTAATAAACCTTGAACTGAACTGAACTGAACTGAACTGAAGATCTTAGGATACAAATACAGATGATTTGACGTCAAGACTCATGATGTCCCACTGAGACCAGCCAAACCATCTTGGACCTTATGGACACGTCTATCAATGATTACTAGTCTGAGGGCTACAGGCCACCTCCAGCCTCAAAGGCAAGATGCCTCTGGATCTCAGTTGCAGGGGAGCAACAGCAGGAGAGAGGGCCTGCCTTCAGCTCTTGCCTGTGGCCTTCCCGGAGGCATCTGGTGGGTCACTGTGGGAAACAGGATGCAGGACTAGATGGGCCTTAGGCCTGATCCAGCAGGGCTGTTCTTGTGTTCTTACCTTAAGGCAGGGGTTCTCCAATTTCGAGCCCTAGATATGGTTAGACTATAACTCCCATTATCCTCAGCCACAATGGCCAAAGGTTCCCATAATCCCAGAAATCACAATTGGTAAGGAATGCGGCAGCCTGACTGGTCTTTGGGACAACTTGCAGGGACCATATAATACTGGTTTAAAAAGAACTGCTATGGCTATCGGAATGTTTCAGAGCGAAACACAAAATACTGATTACCACCTATAAAGCCCACAACAGCTTGGGTCCAGGGTCCTTAAAAGAGCTCCTTCTCTGTCACATCACTGATTAAGATCATCTGAAGAGGTCCACTTGCAGTTGCCACTGGCTTGTTTGGTGGCGACTCAGGACTGGGCCTTCTCTGTGGCTGCCCCCGGGCTTTTCTCTGTGAATGCCTCCCTGTCAAAATAAGAGCATCTCCTTCTCTGTTTGCTTTTAGGAAGACCCCCAAGACACACCTGTTTTCTCAGGCTTTTGACTGAATTTAAACCGTTCAATTGTTTTTATCCCATGAGATTGTTTTAACTTTTTCATTCTGTGAAATTGTTTTAATGGTTTTCACTCTCTTATTTTTGTCATGTTTTAAATTGTGTACATCACCTAGAGATGCACATATCAGGCGGTATATAAATATGATCAACCAACCAACTGAGCGACCAATACTCCAGGCTAAAGCCCCGCTTTTAAAAATAAAAGAGATGCACCAGTACATATTCTGCTCTGGGAGGAGCACAAGATTTCAAGTTCCCTCCTTGGCTTCTCCAAGATACAGCTGAGAGAGACTTCTACCTGGAACCTTGGAGAAGCCGCTGCCGGTCTGTGAAGACAATACTGAGCTAGATAGACCAATGGTTTGACTCAGTAGAAGGCAGCTTCCTATGTTCCTATGCCACGGCCATTTTTGTCCATCCAAATGCACGTCCCTTGATCCTTCCAGATGCCAGATGACGACAAACCAAGGGCCTAAAGAGATATTACACAAACCCTGCCATTAGTGCTGAGTGGCTTCACTTTTCTCTCTCCCCAAAACAGCAGTCACTGGTGAGGGTGCGGAGGGAAACCAGCCCAAATCAGACCCAGTTGCAAGCTTGGCCTCTTGCCCATGTGGGACAATGTGATCTGCCTCCAGCCCCTTTGCTTGGAACTTGTAGGGTGCCCACCCTGGACATGTATTCACTTCTGTCCTCTCACACGGGACCGTGAAGCCTGTGGGGCAGGGAGCCATTTGGCTGTTCTTCGCTTTTCTTCAGGTTTTGTCCCCACCCTCTTGCCTTCTTCAGATCTTCTCTGTCGGCTCCCGGTCCCGCTTGAACTCCTTGGCTGTGGCAATTGTCTCACCCTTGCATCTAGAACCAGAATGGATCTTCCAAAGCCAGCTGCCCACTCTTGGCCTTGCATCAACTCTGGCACCAGCGTTGCTGTCCTAACTCCTGGCAGACAAGGACAGAACAGCTGTCTTTGCTCTACTTGGAAGCTCCGGGAGAACACTCAGGAATGGCTCAGGAAGCTTGTGACGGCCAACTGGGAGAGGGACTGGATTCAAGCAAGCAGGAAACAGATCGGCCACAGTTACCTGCACAATGATAGACTGGCTTGGTGGCTTCCGGCCTTCCAGCGTTGCCGGCTGCTACAGATGTGCAGAGGGCAGTCAAGCCGAGGAATGGACCGCCCGCCCGTCACCATCACGCAAGCAGCCACAGTAACAGGCATGAGCTGCGTCTCAAGCGGTTTTGCTACAACTATGCATTTTATCTCTGCCCTTCAACCACCAGGAAACACAGCTGTCCACTTGAAGAAGAAGAAGAAAAGCAAGCCAAAAAGGGAATTGGGGACAGCAGAAGTTTAAAAAGCAAGGTTCAAGAAGGGTCAGGAGGGGAAAATGTGTCGGTCCAGGACCAATTTTCTTGCGATGATACAACTTCAAAAAGTTGGCGTTTCCCGCCTGTCTCTGCGGAAGCTGCTCACTGAGTAAGAGGAGAACGGCGGACTCTTCTCCCGACGAAAAGAAGAAGAGTAATCTCGACGCCAAATGCCAGGTTGGGTGTGGGGGTAATTCAACCAAGAGAGATGGCTCAGGCCTCAAGCACATGCGACCCTGGGCAGAGCAACCCACCAGTCAGTTAGGTGGGGGCCTTTGTTAAGCAAATATTTATTATTTATTTATTTATTGCATTTATATACCACCCCATCCAAACGGCTCTGGGCGGTGCACAACAACAAAAATAAAACCCACAAACCAGTCCTTTAAAAATAATCATTACAGAACAATTTAAAAAACAGCACAAAACCATTAGCAATAAAAACATTTAAAACAATTTTAAAACCCTGGAAGGCCAAACCAAAAAGTTAGGGAGGAGGTGCGAGCTAAAGGGCTTTTCCTGCATGAAAAACGCCCCGGTTTCAGCATCTGACCCGAAGTTTCCGAGTTTTCGCTCCCTGGGAAAATTTTCAAGCGAGGGACGAGAATTAAAGGGGGTGGACTACTTTGTGCTTGGCTTGAGGAGAGCTTTTGCTACTGGCCCTGCTCCACCCCTGGGCTGGCTTCTCTCTAGACTAGACGCATATAAATTTAAAACCCCTCCTTCTTAGCTGTCTGTCATGGTTTCCCCAGCAAGCAAAGACCTCAGCAGGACAACAGAGAAAGAGAAGAGAAAGGTCAGGGAGGCAAGGAGAAGTGGGTGGTGCTGGGCTGACCCCTTGCTCGTCAGATGTTTGACTGAAGTATTTAGCACTTTGTATAAAAGATGGGAACCGCTTCAAGAGGGAACTTGAAACAACTGGGAGCACAGAGGCCACTCTGTGGGGGGACAAGCGTATCGGCAAACAGCGGACTCCCGGCGAGGCCAGAAGGAGAGAGATCCGGAGAGATTGTCCCAACTTACCGGGTTGCCATCAATTCCCGGAGGTCCTCGTTCCCCAAAATCTCCAGGAAAACCCTAAGGAGAGGAAGGGGGGGAAATTGGTTACAGAGCAGGACAATGCATAGTTATACAAGGGACGGATATAAAATGCCAAAAGCCAGCCTATTTCGCTCAGCAAATTAAAAAAAACCCAAACAAACCCAACAAGAGAAGGAATTCTGTTTACCAGTTATAGTTTTTGACTGATTTCAAAAAAAGGAAATCCCGATATTCAGGGCTGCTAACATAAACAGTATAACATAAATAGTAAAAGCATCCGTTAAGAGAGTGAATCAATAAAAATAGCAATGAGCTGCTTCTCCAACCCCAAAATAAAGAGAGCAGCTGAGATACTTCAGCCACAATACCACCCAACCACCAAACCGCCAATGCTTTAAAAGCTCTTCAGGGTTTAGTCATAGGCCAAGAAGGCAGTCAATGACTGAACGAGATGGGCCTGAAATTATGAGGGAGCAGGTTTAGCCTAGGCACAAAGAGGCATTTCTTGACTGTGAAAGCTAAAAGACAATGGAACTGTCTGCCTCATGATGTGGTGGGCTCTCCTTCATTGAATGTTTTCCAACAGGCTGGCCATCAGGAACAATGTAGCACAGGGATCCTCAGTGTTGGGTCCCCAGATGTTATTGGACTTCAGCTCCCATAATCCCCAACCAAAGACCACTGGGGCGGGGAGTTATAGGAGTTGAAGTCCAATAACATCTGGAGACCCAACGTTGAGAATCCCTGCTGTAACAGATTAGGAAACATAGGAAGCTGCCATATACGGAGTCAGACCATTGGTCTATCTAGTTCAGTATTGTCTCCACAGACTGTATTCACAGTCTAGTTCAGTATTGTCTTCACAGTATTGTCTTCACAACCTTGGAGCGGCTTCTCCAAGGCTGCAGGCAGGAATCTCTCTCCGTCCTATCTTGGAGATGCTGCCAGGGAGGGGACTTGGAACCTTCTGCTCTTCCCAGAGCGGCTCCATCCCCTGAGGGGAATATCTTGCAGTGCTCACACATCCAGTCTCCCATTCAGATGCAACCAGGGCAGACCCTGCTTAGCTATGGGGACAAGTCATGCTTGCTACTACAAGACCAGCTCTCCTCTAAGATTCCTACACTGAGCAGGGGGCTGGATAGAAGACTGCTAATGCCCCTTCTGACTCTAATGTTTTATTATTCTACGGCCTCCTCCTGGTCCAGGGAACTCCAAAACTGAGGCACAGCAACCTCTCTCCTGTACCCGCCCATCGAACCCCAGATGGCGGAGGGAAACAGAGTGAAGCATTTGACCCTGAATAAGGTCTGCAGATCGGCACAAACAGCAGGCGGGGACCCTTCAGCTGCCCACGGCCCAGGCTTTAAGCTAAGACCCAACACTTCTAACTGGGCTCGGTAACAAACATTTGCTCTGGACGGAGCGCAAATGGAGTTAGATGCTCTGTCGACCTGGCTGCAGTCAAAGGTCTGGCAGCCACTTTTTGGACCAGCTGAAGTTTCCAGACAATCATCAAAGGCAGTCCCACAGGGAATACGAACTGCCTTATATAGTCAGACCATGACTACATCTATTGCCTACACGAACTGCCAGGGGCTCTGGAAGGCTTCAGGCACGAGCCTTTCCCGATACGGCCTGGCGATGCCAGAGAGTGAATAGGAACATCGGAAGCTGCCATCTACTGAGTCAGACCCTTGGTCCATCCAGCTCAGTATTGTCTGCACAGACTGGCAGCGGCTTCTCCAAGGTTGCAGGCAGGAGTCTCTCTCTCTCTCAGCCCTATCCGGAGATGCTGCCAGGGAGAGGACTTGGAACCTTCCGCTCTTCCCAGAGCAGCTTCATCCCCTGAGGGGAAGATCTTACAGTGCTCACACTTCTAGTCTCCAAGTCTAGGACTTTCTGCAAGCAAGCATGCTCTTCCACTGAGCTATGGCCTCATCCACAAAGAGGAATATCTTACAGCACTCATATGTAGTATCCCATTCAAATGCAAAGCTAGGCGGACCCTGCTTAGCAAAGGGGAACATCCATGCTTGCTACCGCAAGATCAGCTCTCTCCCCCATTACATTACAGTAGTCCTGTTAGCATCAAATAATCATCCAGGATACTAAGATCTACCTCCCACAGTCACCTGGGGTGAATCCAAGCTCTGATGTAAAGATCCTCTCGCCAATCAATGGCAGACGGAAGGCTGATGCATCCATTTCAACACTTATACTCTAACCCTGGTCCCAATTTTGACCTTCAAAATACTCAAGAAAAGCCTTGGCATGAGACAAGGGAAACTTTCCTCTTAAACCAAGACCTCAACCCCAGAGCCTTCTTGGAACCCAAGGCCTCAACTCTCTGTGACATGTGGCCTAAAATAAAAACAGCGCCACTGAATATAAACAGAGGATTTTCTTCTTGCCACTCAACAGGAATATTTCCTGCTAAAAGACTATCTGGATTAGGTTTTTTTTAACTGCACCAGATAATCACTGCACTGCTTTGGAGAATGCATTTGCCTAGCTTGTAATTCTCAGCTTATTACGAATCAAACATTAATTCCTTTCCAAGTTCTTCTACAGATTGGAATGAAAAACTAGATTCTGCACGTGCTGAGGCTTCTGGGAAGAAATCCATTTTTGGCTCCACATAATCTTAAAAGGCCAAGAAACGAGAGGGTAACGGGGTCGCCTACAGACAGTGCATACAGACCCTTTGCAAAAGCTACAGTTTGATTAGGTTGAGAGTTTTTCAGTACTTGGTCGGACAAGCTCGGGGATTGCACAGTTCCTTTCCCCCTTGGGGAGTCAAACTTTCCTGGACCATAGTTACGTGGAGTCTGAAAAACAAGTTCCCTTGAGGGGATTTGTTAGCAGCTATTACCATGCAGGAGCTGGCCGAAAATAGCGAAACATTTAAAACTATATGCTAAATGCAGCCAGTGCTGAGTCATTTTAGAACCTGTAGGTAAAATCTTTTCTCTTTCTGGTCATTTTCTCCAATAACTGATGACCTGGCCGAGCAGAAGGAATTTTGCCCATTGCTGTACGGACAGAGTTTTTCTGACCACTCCTGTAGTTGGAGATCAACCACAGTTCCCGAAAGCAGGCTGGCAAAGAAGCCTGTACCTTCTGCTCATCAAGGGAGCTTTTCTTTGGGAAAGTCAGGATGGAAAGAAAGTTCCCCCGGTGTTTGCATAAGGCCAGGAGGGAAGAATTTTGCGTCTTCTGGTTGCACAGGAAGAATGTCGCAGCTTGTGGCAATGCCAATTTGGAGGGAGTTGGAGCCCTGAGAATCCTGCACAGAACACCGATTGCATATCCGCCAGCACGCCACGGATGGAGACTGGGAAGAACACTGCTCTTCTCAGACCTGTGTGAACCCCTCTGACTACACTATTACACACAAGGGCTAGTCCATTTGCTGAGTTAATTTGCTCGGCGTTCATTTGCCGTGCGCTAATTCGAAAACAACTATGATATTGGTTAGAAGAGGGATTCTCAACGTTGGGTCCCCAGATGTTATTGCACATCAATAATTCCCAACCAAAGGCCATTGGGGCTGGGGATTATGGGAGCTAAAGTCCAATAACATCTGGGGATCCAATGTTGAGAATCCCTGGGTTAGAACATCCTAGGCTAGGCACCACCGTTGCATTTCTAGGCACCATGGCTCCCTGGCACCTGGGATTGGTCGAGCCCTGGCTTACGGACATTGGCACTAGAAACAAAACAGATCCATACCAGTGTTCTCTATATCAGGAATTCCCAGATGTTATTGACTACAACTCCCATAATCCCCAAGCAACGGCTATTGCAGCTGGGGATGCTGGGAGTTGTAGTCAAAACCATCTGGGAATCCCTGTTAGAGGGAACACGGATCCATATCCTTGAGATTTAACCTCTAGAGACTTGGGGGAGGAATCTAAACCCTGAAAAATGACAACTCAAGAGACTCACACTAACATTTGAATAAGGCATTCACAGAAGCGAACCACAGGGGCAGTGATTTAATAGAAAACCTGGTCTCCATGTACGGTGCAATGGGCCACAAACCAAGGATTCTGGCAGCAGAGCCAGAATGTGTTACTCTCCGCAACGCCAAGAAAGCTTACAACAGGGCTGCACAGCTTGAGCCCTTGTACTACAAAAACAGCTGGAGGGCCAGCCACAGTGGCCAATAATCAGGGATTATGGGAGCTGTAGTCCAGCATTTGCAAGGCAGACGAAGTTGTGCACAGCCCTGGCTGACCTGAGCCTTGCTTCTTCACAGTGCCCCATACTGGCCACATTCACATGTAACGCGGAACCCCAGGTCCAATGGATGTGTGGTTCCATGGCCCCACCATTACGCTCCCACCCGACTTTAGACATACTGGAGAGCGTCCTCTTTGCAGTCAGCAAGACTGCAGAGGGGCAGAGGAGCTGGCTGTGCAGGCTTCCTTCTTGACTGAAGGACACCCCGCACAGCCAATCAGGAAGGAGTTTCCTCCCTCAACTCCAGTCCGGCCAAATGCAGCCTCCAGTGTGGCATTCAGACAGAACAGAGGCTCCCTGGAACCTTGGTTTGGAGCAGAGAAACTCACTACAAACCGAGGGTTCAAATTTGAATCTCTTGAGTGCTACCTCGGATCGCGCTACAGATGGAACCGGAGTTGCACGTGTTCGGACGTAACAGTAAGGAAAACACGGGTCCCTGCAACTCTGGTTCACTATTATGTCTGAATGCTCTCACTGATGGCAGGAGGAAGAGAAACTTGGACCAGGCAGCCCAAGAAGTATTGGGTGACCTAGGGAGCGAATAGGCTCTCTGATGACCTTATATAAGAATTCTCTGAAGCGTGGCTTCACAGGTACGAACTTCTCGTCTGTGAGAGAAAATGCCTTGCCTTGGCTGCTATTCTCTGGCACCTAACCACCGGCCCACCGTAGCCTCAGTCATCTGCCTCTGGCCATTTGGATCTTCCACCAGTCTCTTTGACGATGCTTCAGACCCTACTTGGCCCTGACAGGCTGGTCAAGTGGACAGCTGCATTTGAAACCAGCTCCATGCAAGGAACTAAAAATCAACTCGCACGCCCACAAATACAGTGTCCCAAATCGCACTGGATGCTCCTAAAATGTCCATTTGCAACAGTGCCAGGGAGCTTAATTGGGTGAGGGCTCTCTTCTTTGGGAACGAGATCAGAGACATAGTTTTCATAATCATGGGTCAAATTCTATCATGTGGGACCCAAGTTTAAGTTGGCCATCAACACAGCCATGACAATTTCAGTTCTAATTTGACAGCTGTTGGCTTAAGCCAAGCAAAAAATATGCTTGTGAACGTTCAAGATTGTACCAATTGTGCTGTCTGCTGCAGCCAAGTATCCCCATGTGTGGGGCTATTGGAAAGCTGTTCTTTAAACTAACATTTTTAGAAAGTTCTTTGCATCCATAATTTGAGTTTTACACTAATTCCTGAAAATATACAAACAGACTTTCCTTTCAGTAATTCCAGTTCTCATTTCAATGGTTCACATTACCTTAAAAGGGCCACTAACACACCCTTAGAAATACCCCAAAGGGTTGCCAATGCTTCTACAATCTCCTGTGGTGCCAGATTTCAGCACTGTACAGAATTTGGAGATACAGGAGGACCTCAATATTCGTGGGGATTCCGTTCCAGGCTACAACCATGGATACAGAAACAGTGGATATCAAGTCAGTGGGGCAATGGGGAATTTGGGGTTAGGTTCCTGGTCAGTGGAAAACATCGATAAAACATCCAATTGCAGGGGGAAGCTACCTCCATCTTAGCTGCTCCCTGAGTCATGCTGTGACCCCAAATGCTGCCAAAAATTGGCCAGAAATTGCCATTCTCCCCTTTTTAAAACAGAGCTATTTTGAGGCTCCAAAACACAAAATAATGGCCAGAAATGACCTCCCCAGTCATTTCTGGCCACTTCTGACCTGCCGATGTGTAAGGTCAATGCATTCTCCCCTCTCCCCCTGTTTTTTCCTGCATGCATATCCTGAGGTCAAGTGTCTATTACCCAACCACAGATACAAGAATCCGTCGTTGCTGGATCCACGGATATCAAGCTCCTCCTCTAGCTATTAACCTCCGAGATCTTAGGAATGGGAGGAACTTGTCTCCCTTCATGGCACTTTCACAAGTTCAGTACATTATGGCATCTACAAATCTGCTTGCCAGCTCACCAGTGGCATGTGCCCCCAACCCTCTAGTGAGCAGGACACCAGCACCACAGAGATCTCTGCCCCAGAGGTCTCATTTCCAATATCATTTTCAAGAAGGTAAGGAGCAGCAGGAGGAGAGGGCTCCCACGGTTTCTCACCATCTCCATCTCCCAGTGCAAAGGACAGAAGTCCCACTTCGCTCCTCCTTCTGATACCCTCTGCCTGTGTATCAGAAAAAAGATCTGAGGGAAGAGGGAGACCAACGTCTAGTGAGCTAAGCCTAAAGTTGTGGATTCCTGATTATGTATTGACTAACCTTTCAGTCAAGAAGTCTGATGAGATCTTTCCCGCTACCATGTGCTGCGCACAAGATCCCCCAAAGCAGTGGTAAGATTGAACCTGCTCTATTTTATAGTCATCAGTCTAACAAGGAGATGAGCACTTGATTTTCCAACAAAAACAACTATTTTAATATTGTAGCAATCAATACTCAACTGTTCCCCAGGGCGATCACCAACTTCTCAAAAGTTTCCAATGCTTCCCAGAGCTTTACAAAAGTTTCCCAGGGTTTTCAACCAACACTTCAATCCTATTTGTGCCCAAGAGGATAAAATCGCATCACCACTATAGACTATTTTCTGTTACAGATAGGAATGGGGGAAAATTTCACTCCTACACTCAAGAATACCATCACTCATGTAAAAATTAAACAGAACACCTTAAGATATACCGCTCTGGGCTCCTTGGAGGAAGAACAGGATATAAAATGTAAATAATAATAATATTAAGATTCTTTCTTCCGGCTTATCCCCCTTGCTGCATGGCTATTTAGCAGTACAACAGAGTGCACAATTCCAACCTCCAAGCGAACATCATATACAGAGTTGGTATCCATATACAGAACTGTAACCAAAAGCAATAATCTCCAATAGAAATCTGAAGTTTTGCTTCAAGCCTATAGAATCAATGGGTACCACCAACTCAACAAAAGCTATATACAAGTAGCCTCCCACTCCAAATACACGTTTTGGCCTTCCAATCTTTGTTAACCAGAAGAGCAAGAAAAATAAATAAATTCTCCATTGTTGTAGACCCTGATCTAAAGCCTACTTAATCCTCAGAGATGATACTGCATACCACAGCTCACTTCCCAAGCAGATATCTTGCATGCAAAGGGGCCTCAGCAACTATCCAATAGATAGGTCTTCTTACACTCCATCTCTGTTCTTATCAATGCAGCAGGGATGTTGCTAGGTATTTAAAAGATCCGAGTCCCAGGCTTCTGATAATTAAACTGAATTATATACCCCCAAGAATAATTACATCTGTTTTGTAAAGTCTTTAATATTCTAATACAACACCTATGAAGAAGCAGGAAACAGAAAGCTAGGTGAGGCCAGGAGCTGTACCCCATAAACTGTGCAGGTACCTTCTCTACCGCTGCACTTCTTTTCTGGAAGATCTCATGGAGGGAGGGAGGGAGGCTGATGAGATTTGAGGCTCCGAGCCATTCATTGGGGGCCCGTAACCCATGAGCCACTTCTTGATGACACCTCTGCCATGACACCTCTGCCAATACAACTTGTATTCTAGCCATTGGATACTTTGCCAGTAAGTCTGAGAGCATCAAAAGGTTTGACCATCACAGGGACCCAACGATCCAAATGGTTTCCTTGTGAAGTTCAGGTGAGGAGCCGCCTTCACCAAGGGCCTTGTTTCCAGTGGAAAAGCCCTTAAGAACACAAGAACAGCCCTGCTGGATCAGGCCCAAGAAGGCCCATCTAATCCAGCATCCTGTTTCACCCAGTGGCCTACCAGATGCCTCTAAAAAGCGCACAGGCAGGAGTTGAGGGCACGCCCTCTCTCCTCACTTACTCCTCTCTTCCTCTTCACTTACTGAGGGGCAGGGATCCATGACTTCAAAGTATCCCATCAAGGCTGTGGATCGGTATAACGAATTGCTTTGTTCAACGCAATAATACCAGTGACTCTGCCTGGCACAATTAACAGCATTCTTGATTAAGCGCTTATGATACACACGGCATCTGTGTTTGTTTTGAAAAGGTCACACCATCTCTGGTTGCCAACTCAAGTATATTCAACAACCTATGGTTCATTCTAATGTACAGCTAGGTACATCTAGTGCAGTGTTGTTGTTTTTTTTAAAAAAAACTGCCCAGTATGAAATAGGTTTTGGTGCAGTTGAGTATATGGGGTTTCATAAGAGCTAGGTCATTTCTTAAAAAGAAATAGATGGGAATAAATAAATAAATAAATAAAGAGTAACAGATCCCTTTCAATCTTCATAGCCTTATATTAATAGCAGGGGTGGAGCCCCCGCTGCATGAATGGGTTCAAAGAAACCGGCCGCCGCCCCTCAGGGGCTACGCCTTGCACCTCAGCCACGCCCCCTGCATCTGAGGCCAGATGCAGGGGGCGTGGTTTAGCTCACGGACGGAGCCGTGCAGCCCCGTTTGCAAGCAAGATCGGCCAGCACCGCGCTGACAGCGTGGCTGGAGTGGTGGCTTTCCAGCAAGAACAGTTCTGAGAGGATTGCCGAGTAAAAGAAATAAGACGGGCCCCTGCCCGCAAAGAGCATACAATCTAAAATGAAACTTAAGGCAAACAGCCGCAACAACCTATGGAGGGAGGCTGGGTTATGGAGAGGGAAAGTTGCCATGCTCTCCTCCCCACCACTTTAAAAGGTGCCTCTTCTTCTTCCATTCTTCACCCCAACCAGCCCTCGTTTTGCTTAATATCCAGCCTGATAAAGAGTTCTGGAGAACACAAAAGCTTGCTCACTAATGCGTGATGTTCAAGTTGGTTCAAATAAAGGTTTTACTCTCCTTTAGCTTTTGTCTCCTCCCCCTTTTTTTTTCTTTTTTCTTTTTGCACTTAATAGACCAGCCTACTCTGATGTTTGCCTACTTTAAAATGCAGTTCCACCCCCAACCCACTCCTGGCTCATTCCTAACATTTCCAGTTAGAAAGGTTTGCCCTTCTCCTGCAGTGTTCAAGGCGCACTGCGGAGAAGAAACAAATGTTGTGCTTTCTTATTTGGCTGCTTCGGATTTCTGGGCATCGTTGCAAACAGGAAAACTATGCAGCTTCCCAACCGGGCACAGCTGGGTTCCGAGCCAGCTGCAGCCGAGAAGATGCAGGGAGAGATGGCTACAGGGAGCTAGCTGGCATTCTGAGAACATCCTCACAAATGCATATATATATAAAAAGAGACTGTTTCTCCAAGAAACCCAAAGAACAAGGCCAGAAACTGGATCTATTAAAGGAACTGGGAGAAGGGGAGAGAAGAAAAGGGAAAGAGTCAAATTAACGGGGGGAGCGGGGGCAGATGGACAGGGGAATGAATATTCTATTTATTTCATTACCAACATTTGAACCCCAACTTTCTATCACTTATATTCAAGGCAACGGAGAATAATCCGAATGATGCAAAATCAGACTATCGCCCAAAGTTAATTAAAACAGTCCAATCTTGCTGAGCCATTAAATAAGACAATAGCAGTAAGAAATCAATCAGCATTTATAAAGCAGTAGCTGAGGTCCGCCAGATAAAAATGTCTTTGTTGCCCTGCTGAAAGGGGTGCAGCAATGAGGCCAAAGGCACCTCCCTCCGGCAGATATTCCAAATTCTAGGGGTCATGACCGAACAGGCCCCGTCTCTCATACCTCCAAAAACCAATTGGAAAACAATTGGAACAGGGTCTCAGAAGAGAGACATCCCACAGACTAATTGTGGCTTCTCAGACTTAGGGTTGTCATATTTTGGCTTCCCAAATCCAGGTGCCTAATTTGCACATTATGTAAATAGGCTTGAAAATAATTTTTGAGCAGAATAGTGACTGCACGTTTTGCTCCATAACGCCGCTTCTACGAGAGCTAGAACTTTGCTTTAAAAAGAAAAATTATTTTAATGAAAGCTGACATCTGGGCGAATCTGGGTGGGCTAAGCCATCTGGGTGAGATGCTTAACATCCGGGTGAAACCCAGAATTCCAGGGGGCATGGCCACTCCACTCGGACTGGATGCCAAGTGTGGCAAAATAATGGCAAATCCTTCCTCAGAACAATTCTCGAGAGGACTGGATTCAAGACTTCAGAGAAAGATATGGCAACAGCCATTTGCAAGTGGAGGAAACCGTTGGTCTGATCTCAACTATTCTGCAACATAATGACTGAGAACTGCTAGAGGAGGATAAGAGCTCAGCATGGATCAGGAGACATGAGAAGCCAATGGGGCCCTAATCTGGCCCTATAGAAGCTTCTCTGGAAGCCCTGTTCAGGCTACACCTCCCATCACAGCAAAACCTGCCCCAGACTACATTTCAGTTTTGTAGCATACTCTGGCCCTGAGGAATTCTGAAGGCAGCAGCCTTCCTGTCCATAAAAGTGAGAGCAGGAGAAAAAGGGGTTAGTTTATTGTTCCCTAGGGTTAGGCTGAGAAGCTACTCAAGGGAGCTTCAAGGCTCTCAGTTTGAGAGCCAACACTATCCATTACACCAGACAGGCTTTCATTTCTTATCCCATCCTCAGGAGACAAGGACAGGCATTCAACACCCTCCTGCATGTTTCTAAGTATGTTTTGGGGTTTTTTTTGCCACCCTTCAAGCTTATTTTCTGAACCTCAAATACACAAAACTTCTTCTAGCTTTCATCTTGCTATTGAAAAACAGGGCAGGGTTCTATGTAGTTCCCCTCCAAATCCTTCTCAGCACATTGGCATCCATTTTGAACTGAGTGGCCCAAGCCCAAGCCCACGTGTAGAAGTCTATCAGAAAACAGTGATTTGTGTGCACTTTAAGAGCATTGGCAGGATAAATTCAACAGGTCAAAAAAGACAGAAAGAAAAGCCGAGATGCCACCTAGATCCTCGCCACTGATGCTATAAGCTTGGCTGCTTCCCTGAAGCGGACTCACTTGGAAGATGCATTAGAAGGCAACCCTACTATGAAGTGGGATGAAGCAGATCAATCTGAGCAGGGACCTTGGCAGCATTTGTCCCTCTTGTTTACTGACGTATTTGTAAGTGAACCTTTGTGTCCTTAGATGTGTACAGAGAGAAATCCAAATGGAAATCCTCAGTTCCACGGAAACCCCTTGTGTTCCAAACAAGTCTTTGTTCCAAAATTGAAGGCAGCATCACAATGGGGGGAAAAGATTGTTTTATGAATCCATGCTCCAAGAGGGGTATGCCACAGAACCACAGCACAATCTGGCACCAATTCAAGACTTCCAAGTGGGAGAGGAAACCAGAACTGAAATCCAGCTCCCAAATGTTCGAAAAGGTCTCCCTCAAATGTAAATTTCAAACTCAAAGGCCACAGAGCTGAGTGTGTGTGTGCAGGGCTGGCTGAGGAGGCGCAGACACACAAAAAGCACACCACGGAGGTAGTTAGCCCCTGCTGCTCATCCCCAGCATCTGGTGCTGATGCTTTTGAACATGGAGATTCAATTTAGCTACAATAACTAACAGCCATCGATAGCCTGGCAACGCTCTTCATTTTGGATTGCGTGTGGGGAAGGCATGAGTTGAAAACAAGGATCCCCATGATTTGCTGGGCAGGCTGTACAAAGAGGAACAAAATGGGTAACCATCTTCCACTAAAATGGTCATGTAGCAGAGTCCCAAGTGTCCGGTTCTGGTTAAAGCTCTTTCTCCACTAGAGTAAGGGAGGTTATCTGGCAGACGCCTCCGACAATCCTGGCAAGACCTTCCAGCTGTTTGGCTCCTTCTCCGAAAATAGGATTTTTATTTTCCTGTTGGCTCCAGGTTGACGTTTCTCCAGCCACCCAACCCTCTGGTCTTGTCTAAGAAAGGCTGCATGGGCCAGTTGGCTCCGGCCAGGTGATCCGGTGCCCAGTGGACTCTCCCCTAAGGCCATGGAATTTGCAGATCAAACCATTTTTAACAAAAGGGGGGGGAGACGTCGTGGAGGGGTGGAATCACATCCAGGATTCATTTAAAGTTGAGACAAAAGAGGGGGAGTGAGTAAAACAAACAAGCAACCCCCAAAGCTTATGTTGGCTGCATCCATCTTGGACAGCCAGCGTTGCGAGTAGAAGTCTTTTCCCCCTTGCCAGCCGAATGGAGGCCGTCAGGATAGGATGGTCCGTGGCCAGCTGGAGACCAGAGAGGCCGAAACGCACAAGAGCGGCTTGGCCCATGCTGAAAATGACAGATTGACTCACAGGGCCCCTCTGTTCATTGCATGTCTTTATTTTTAAATGTTGTGCCCTGCCACATGGCTTTAAAACGCTTTTGGGATGCTGACAAAGCATTAGAACATGGACATTAAAATGTTGTGTTCTTCAGCGGATCTGACTGGAAGTGCCATACTGGCTCTGGCGGACTGAACACGCCAAGGATCCGCTCCAAGTTCTGATCCAGACACTCGTCAGGCTGATTGAGTCGGGCACATCCAGACCCATTCGAAGTCCACTTGAAGGGGTTTCAGAAGGCCAACACTGATTGCAGTCCAAATGCCTCAACACATCTCCAGTTGTACTACAGGCTTTCTGCAAATTCCTCCTCTCCTGGACACCCATCCCCTCGTGATACGGTTATCTAGGACTGCAAGCTCTGCTTCCAGTTATGGCAAAGTCACAAGCAGGGCATAGTAGAGATTCTCTCTCTCTTTCACACACACACAGACACACACCCTTAAAAATCATGCTTTGGTCTGCGTGTACAGATATTAACTGCCATTTGTTGCAAATCTCTATATCTCTATTCTATATATTTAATTCTCTAAGGCATACCCGAGCCTAATCCCATGCGTGGCAGATCTCGTGAGAGTTTGCGAGCAGCTGCCAGATAGCCACGGGTATGTCGCCGCCAGCCGCGGGCAGCAAGGGAAAGCACCCGCCAAGCCAGCCGGGGAGGGAAAGCACGGAACAGGCCTGTGGGCAGGCGGGGGGTGGGAAAGGGAAAGCAGAATGGGAGGGGGAGAACAGACTGAGGCTGAAGGGAGGGAGGAGAGACAGGGAGGACTAGGGGCGCAGATGCTCTGCACCAGGTCAGCTAGTACTTTAGTAATTATTAAAGCAAAATATATAGCACTTTAATTATTATTAAAACAAAAAGCAGAAGTGCTTCTTCCATAGACTGCATCATTAAATTACGGAATCTCTTGCCACAAATGCCCTCTCTAGATTCCTCCAGAAGTCAAAGAAATGGCCTTCTTTGTGGTGGCATCACATGGATGCAATCTGTCAGTCCCATCCCTCTGGAATGAACTCTGGATGGTCTTGGCTTGGCGCCTTCTTCCAAGGCCTCAGTGTTTGTTTGTTTGGCCGATCGGCCATCGTGCCGTAAGAAAGCAGCTAAATGAGACCCTCGGATGTCACAGGGGTTATGTTCCACAATATCATCGCGGACGCCAAAACCATGATAACCGAGTGCCCATGTTCGGTTCCTTGCAGGGGTGTAGCTATAATGGAGCGGATGGATTCAGAGAACTTGGGGGCCCTAGCTCCAGAGGGCCCCCCAGCTGCACCCATCTCTATTTTCTTCATTATCTCCCTCACTCAGAGGGGCCGCCGGGGAGGGGTGTGAACACGGGCCCCCTCTCCCCTAGCTGTGCCCCTGGTTCCTTGGTCGGAGAAAGGACATTTAAAAGTACCAAGAAGCCAGCAAAAAACCCACGCGGAAGACCCCTCCTGTATTCTACCAACAAAAACCACATGGCTCTGTGGTCGCCAGGAGTCAACATCAACTCGACGGCACACTTTACCTGCACAGCACTTTTAGAGAGTATTTTGGCCACTCCAGCTCCTCCAAAAAAAATGAAGGGGGGGGGAGCAAGCCTCAAAAACACACCCCAAAGTGGCTCCACATTACCTCATGAACTCTCTCCAAGCTGGAAATGCAACCGGAAGTGTGAAATGAGCACAGGAAACCCGACTGGCCAAAATCCACCCCCATGACAAGCGAAACCAGGTACATGCAGTATAGCTTGGCTGCGAACAGCTGGAACCGCCAATGTGGAACCTGCGATATTATTATTATATATTATTATTATTTTACACAGTCAGACAGGTGTTATTGACTGGTTTGTCTTATCCAGACATCGAGTCCTTCCCAAGGACCTGGGATGCCTGAATTTTATTGTCTATGTTGTTCTTTTATAGATTTCGTCGCAGAATATAGGCTGTTCCCAGTAAAGCTGCTTTTTGTAATTGGCTGATGGTGATTTCTGTGGCCCCGATGGTGTTGAGGTGCTCTTCAAGGTCTTTTGGAACTGCACCCAGGGCGCCAATGACCACTGGGATTATTTTGGTCTTTTTCTGCCACAGCCTTATTATTAATTCGATTTCTATACCGCCCTTCCAAAAATGGCTCAGGGCGGTTTACACAGAGCAATAATAAATAAATAAGATGGCTCCTTGTCCCCAAAGGGCTCACAATCTAAAAAGAAACACAAGACAGACACCAGCAACAGTCACGGGAGGTCCTGTGCTGGGGGTGGAGAGGGCCAGTTACTCTCCCCCTTCTCGATAAAGAGAATCACCACATTAAAAAGGTGCCTCTTTGCCCAGTTAGCAGGGGATATTCAGGTGTTTCCTGTACTCAAACTCTAATCCACATCCCATGTGCCGGCAGTCAGATACAAACCAAACGCATGACGCCTAGGAGAGGGTCCTAGCTAAGAGACACCATGTTGTTGTTGTTGTTGTTTTAAAAAAGCACAAAGTAGGCTCCATTCGATCTAGTCAGAACGACTTCTTGGCTTACAAATACATCATCCTACGTTTCTAGTGCCGCCCTCACCCCCAAGGAAACTGCTAAGATCACCCCGGATTCGCCCAGGCTCATGGAAAAGAGAGCAAAACTATATTCCCACTGAAATGGAGCCACCACTGCCGCCACCCAGGGACGAACGCTTGCCCACCCAGATTTCCTATCTGCCGATTCTCCGATGCACTGGGAAAGAGCCGGGTGGACATGGAGCAGGAGACGGGGCAGAGAGGGCGAGGAAGCCTCGGCAAAAGGCCTTCTCCAAGACAGAGTCGTCATGTTCCTCTCCCGTCCCTGCTGAGCTGAACTCCCTTGGAAAGAGTTCAAGTTCTGACTCATGTCCAGTCCGGCTATTTTAATCTTTTGCATTCTGACATCATTCCAGGAGGCCCACACGACACAGCAGAGCGAGAACCCACTACTCCATCTACGGAGGCTTTGCAGCCGTCCGGGGAAGGACATGTATGTAAACATCTGGCTCCAGATCCTTCCCTAAGCTTGCATATACATTGTTCCGTTGGGGGGGGGCAGTTTCCAAAAACCCGACACAAGGATTTTTTCCCCCTTCCCACAAGGACAAAACCCTGGGAAATCGCATGGAGGAGGCGGCTCTAGTGACTGTGTTGCATTACGGCCAGTTATATATTGCCCTGTAGAGGCAATACAACAGCAGATCTGCTGCAAGGCTCTTTAGAAGAAGGGGCACAGCTCAGTGGTAGAGCTGGTTTTGGGGCAGCAAGCACGACTCTCCCCTTACTAAGCAGCATCTGCCTTGGTTTGTATTTGGATGGGAGACTATATGCATGAGCACGCTAAGATCTTCCCCTCAGGGGATGGAGCAGCTCTGAGAAGAGCATCTGCCTGCTTACATGCAGGTTCCAAGTTCCCTCCCTGGCAGCATCTCCAAGATGGGGCTGAGATTCCTGCCTGCAACCTTGGAGAAGCTGCTGCCAGTCTGTGTAGGCAATATTAAGCTGGATACTAAGTAGTTTTTTTCTGCTCTGCATCTTCCTGTCTTAGCCCCCACATATATGGCCTTCCAGATCTGATGCTGCTTTCCCCAATGCTTCAGACAGCCTGTTGACTTGCCCTGTCCCATGAGCCTAGCATGCAAATTTCCATTGTGTTTCCCCTACTTTTTAATATATTTCAACATCTGCTCTGACAGGAGGGGAGGTGGCTTTGTGACACAAGCATTGGCCAATCAGCGCTGTGCAAATCCAGTCTGCTCCAAACCAGACCAAAAAAACCCCAGCTTTCCTCTGAGCTGAATCTAGAGGGGATGGCAGCACACATGGAAAACACCCACAAAGGTGCTTCTGCAGCAGTAGATTCACCACTGAATTTACACCCATCTATACGTATTTTAAGATAGAGCATATTTGAGATTAAATTAAAGCATCAGGAGGGGTGACTTTCAGGCTGTGATTTTAAACTAATTCCAAATGGCAGTTCCAAAAACAAAAAGAAAGTCCCGACTTAATCAAGGCGATATGTTTGCAGAAGAAAATCCCACTGCTCCCCAGAGAAAAGCCAGTCCATTTGTAAAAATAAAAAAAGATTGCTATTATAAGCCATGGGGGTGAAGAGAAAGAGAGAGGTTTCTGAATGGAAGATTGCACAAGCCAACACAACAGCTGGAAGATATTGAGAGTGTACAGGCACACTGTATGCAAAACCGCATCAGAAATCCTGACCAGATCCCATGCCTAACAACGGTTGCCTTGTTTAGCTTACTCTGAGTCAAAGATTCTCTCCAAATCTTTTACAGTTATGTACACGAGATGCCTCTGATGTAACCCGTGGTCAGTAACTCTGGCAGATGGGGCCGTTTTCCCGGCCTCTTCCCCCACAACCCTTTTCTTGAAAATTCCAAATAAATATTAAGAGCATGAGGGATCGGCGGTTGTGCGCACATGTCATGTATTGCGAGAGGCCACAAGAAATCAGCATGGGAATGCAAAGAAGCACCAGGAGAGAGAGGGGGAGAGGGGAGACGGAGGGTGGGGGGAGGATGCATTTTCCGGCATGTGGGCGTTTTGCAGCAGCAGCAGCTTTGAGAGGCTGGAAAGCCTGAAAAAAGGTGCGCTAGGTGGAAAGGGAGACGGAGAAAGTGACACGCAGGGGCTGAGCAACCCAGCAAATTGTTCCTTTCATAAACTGAAACCCCAACCAGGAGAGAACTGCTCAGGTTTCAAGGTGGATTTGTCTTACATGACTAGCTTTCGAATGCCAGAATTATCATGACTGCACCTAGCAACAGAAGAAGCTGCCTTCTACTGAGTCAGACCATTGCTCCAGCTAGCTCAGGATTAACTGACTGGTAACAGCTCTCCAAGGCTTCAGGCCCAAGTCCTTCTCAGTCCTACCTGGAAACGCTTCCAGAGATTGACCCTGGGACCTTCTGCATGCCGATGCTCTTTCTACTCAGCTATAGTCCCTTCCCCTAAGGACTACATCTTACAGTGCTCACAGGTAGTCACCCATTCAAATGCAGACCAAGGTGGATTCTCCTTAGGAAAGGGGACAATGCGTGCTTGCTACCACAAGACCTAATGACAACAGGTACAGCAACCAGCCTCAGAACTGACACTGAAGACACTGAAGTGGTGGATAGCTTCTGCCTTTTAGGATCGACTGTCAACAGTCAAGGATCCAGCAGTCAAGGAATACGCCACAGACTAACACTTGGTAGGGTTGCCATGAAGGCCTTGGAAAGGATATTTAGATGTCGTGACATGTCTACACCTACAAAGATGAGAATCGTTCGGACAATCGTTTTCCCCATGACACCCTATGGATGAGAGAGCTGGACTTTGAAGAAGCAAGCTGGAAAAAACATTGATCCTTCTGAACTTTGGTGCTGGAGAAGACTTTTGAGGAGACCGTGGACAGCCAGGAAAACAAACCAGTGGATCCTAGAACAAATCAATCCAGAATTTTCACTCAAGGCACAAATGACCAGGCTCAAACTATCATACTTTGGACACATTATGTGAAAACCCAGCTCCCTCGAGAAGTCCATAATGCTGGGAAAAGTTGAACGAAAGAGAAGAGGATGACCAGCAGCAAGGCGGATGGACTCAATTACAACAGCAATGAATGTACCACTGAGAGACCTTAAAGGCCAAGTTGAAGACCGATCATCCTGGAGAGAATCTATCTATGTGGTCGCTAAGAGTCGACACCAACTTGACAGCACTTCATCAATCACCACAAGACCAGCGCTACCACTGAACTATCCCCTCTCTTCTAAATAGCCTTGCAGCAGATCTTCCACTGCTGTTGAATTGCCTTGACAGGGTGATATATATCTGGCCTTAATGCCACTCAGTTACTACTAGAGCTGAGAAAACACATTACAGGTTTGAAACACAAGCCACAACTGAATAGAGAGTCCAGTGTCAAGAAAAAGGAAATGGATCTGATTATATTAGCCAGATCAACCTTTCTTTGATAACAGCGTCTTACTCCAATGTTCCAAAGGGAATCACACGTTGGGTCTCAGAACCTACCCCCTGCTTCCCATGGGTCTGCCCTCTAGGTGCTTATCCTTTCCAGCTTCACAGAACAGAACGACCTTCTAGTCCCTTTCCAATGCACTCTGCGCCTGGGGGGCAGGAACGGCCAGCCTTTCTAACCTATAAGCAGCTCAGCACGAGATCACGTGACTTCTGCCTAAGCAAAACGCAGGAAGTACCTCGGGATGGCCGAAAGCATCGCTGCACTGCTAATTTAAAACAGTTTCAGCCCTGTTGAAATCACCGTGGGTTCCGGCCAAGCAGATCTGCCAGCTCTATTTCTAAGAAGGGTCTGGAGATCTCTAGCAGAGTTTCCGACACCAGGGGGCGGAGCCCTAGATCAGCGGTAGACCCAACACTGACCGGAAAATACTCACTGAACCATTTTAAATAGTGGGTTGGAGACGGTGGGGGACCAGGGGTTAGGTCGAAGGGGACTCCGATACAGTATGAGAACGTTTCAAGGAGGGTTTTCAGACAGCAGGTTTTACCGCGGGTTTACTGAGAGGCTTTCCTGTGAGTTAAAACTGCCCAAAGAAAATGACACAAAAGGAGGATTTTTTGTTTTTTTAAAGCCTGGATATAAATCAGGCTACAAAGAAAAACGTGCATCGTGTGTGAAGTGCTCCCCGATAGCTTGCAGGGGCTTCGCAGGGGTACACCTGGCCGATATGTGAACGCACCTGCTCCATTCTGGAGGAGATACGGGCTAAAAGCCCTTTGCGGAAAAACACCAAAGGCAACTTTCTGCTGGCTGGCAGCAAACCGCTGTCCTTTGTTTTTGCCCCGTTTCCTTGGTGGTGGCGCCACAAAGACGTCGCTATGGCACGGAGCAGCAAGTCTTTTCAAGGCTTTGACATACAACAGAGCCACCGACTGCTGCATCGGAAGTCTGATTTGCATACTCCTGGAGCAGAAGCGCTCATGGGAACTGCCTGCCCCGGTGAGATTCCAGGACTCAGACGCTGCCAGAGATGCAAAGGGATCCAACCACAAGGAAGCAGCAACTGTGTCATCCTGTGAGGGACTTGTCAGCCCTGGAAAGCCTGCAAAAAGTGGTCTGAACTGTTGGTGACAGGACTCCATAGGCGCTCAACACCAATAACGCCTATTGGCCGCTAGGGGCATTAGGAGGAGAGGTAGAGAGGATAGGATTGCCTCCCTCTGCACTCTTGGGATTGGTAGACTAGTGCTCTTAGGTCACGAGCTTCTTCTGTGTCCCCTCTGTTCATTCTTCTTCCTTCCACCGTGAGATAACTAGCACAGCATCTGATGTGCATGGAACCGGTTCGAACGACCTCCGAAACGGTTCGAACGACCAGCAGTTCCACTGGTTCGAAGGCAGGGGGGTTGACTTTAGCGGGGAAGGGTGCACTTTTCCCTCCCTCCACTTCCCCCTTGGCGGCACTCCATTGTAAACTGGTCTGGCAGGGCGTACCTCCTTGCCACCCCGTCTCTTCGTCGGACCAGAAGCATATGCACGCCGGGTAATTCTGCTTATTTCCCATCCAACAAGGAGATGGGATGGCAGGGAGGTACGATGCTGACTCACCGGACTGGTTTACAATGGAGCGCCGGCGGAGGTGGGGGAGTGGAGGGGGGGAAGTGCGTCCTCCCCCACCCTTAATGTCAACCATCCCTGCCTTCGAACTTCCCCCGCCTGGTTTCGTGCACATCCCTAGGGTGCAGGCTTTCTATACAAGTTTGCAACTTCTTTTTAAAAATCCTCTACTCACTTTAGCCCTTAAACAATAGAGCCTTTGGAGTCAGGCAGTCTATAAATTAAATAATTAAATAAATAGAGTAAAATAAATCATAATAAAAACTGTCTCAAGGTCTCCTCCGTGAGCTCAGCAGACTAGATTTCTCTGCTAAGTAAGGGGTTGGCTCCAATTCTCCCCTACACGAACCAGGAGGTGCTGTCGGGACATTCATCAAGAAATGACTCACAAAAACCAACTCTTGGTATAAGTTGATCCTAGGAATGATTTCAGAGAGACATAGAGGAGAACTAAGGGGCACAGCTTGCCCACCCAAGTGACTAAACATGGGATATATCTACTCCAGGGGTGCTCAACTTTGGCCCGCCTGCAGATGTTGGCCTACAACTCCCAGAATCCCTGGCTACTGACCACTGTGGCTGTGGATTATGGGAGTTGTAGTTCAAAAACACCTGGGGGACCTAAACTGAGCAGATATCTATTAATCTATTATCTATTAATTATCTATTAATCTATTATCTAATATCTAATGAGTAGGCTAAGATTTCATCATCGCAAACCATGGGGGCCATGGCAGTTTCACGGCTTTGGGAGTGGCTTACATTTGTAGCACAGTCGTTCATACCCTCCATCATTTCACAACTTGTCACAGTACTATTTTCACACCAAAGATTATTGCCAGAGATCCCTCCCCCGCTACAGACACACACACAATTATGTATAGCTGACATACGCATTGCATACATTATTAGGTATTCTGCCTTTTCAGTGGGTCAGGAGGAGGAAAGCAATGGGAAAGCAAGGTGTGTGTGTGAGATGGGAGTTGTAGTCCAAAAACAGCAGGAGGGCCAAAGTTGTCAAGTCCAGCTATAAGCCATTGAGGGAGGGGCTTGAGAAGCTGGCTTGCTGCTCCCCCCCCCTCTCCCTGATCTCCGCCATTTTTCTTTTTAAACCGACTGACACTCTGGCTCAGGAGATTTCCACATTCCATCGGTCCTGGAGATTACAGGGGAATTTGGTTCTGTTTTTAGATTTTCCTTAATTTGCCAGGGAGAGAGCTACGTCCCTTTCCAGCCCTAGTACAGCATCCCTTCAGTGGCTGTTGCTGGTATCGTATCGACCTTGTGGGTCCCCCCCCCTTTCCCCAGATTGCGGGCCCTTTGGGGGGACCGAGAACCATCTTTATTTATTTTCTATGTAAACCGCTTTGAGAACTTTTGTTAGAAAGTGGTATATAAATATTGCTAGTTATACCTGGGGAGCACCCCCCCGGCCCCCAATATTTAGAAACTGGTACCACCTTATTTCAACCAACTACTGGATTTATGAAGACTAAAGTAAAGTGTGCCGTTGGGTCGGTGTCGACTCCTGGCACCCACAAAGCCCTGTGGTTGTCTTTGGTAGAATACAGGAGGGGTTGACCATTGCCGCCTCCCGCACAGTGTGAGATGATGCCTTTCAGCATCTTCCTATATCACTGCTGGTGATATTGGTGTTTATAGATTCAGGTAAATAGAAATAGCTGGTTGAATGCCTGTGACTCAACCACAGGTGAACCTGAGGTTTTTCCAGGGTTCTTTAGAAACTGGGAGGTTGCCTTAAATTCAAAGTCCTATTCCTTTCAGGTAAATGCAGATATAACCTGTATTTTACCTCTCTTTTTAAGGGGGTAGGAGCCACCTAATGGCACAGCAGAGAAGTAACCTGTCTATAGAGCAGGAGGCTGTGGGTTTGAATCCCCACTGGTGTGTTGCCCAGAATATGAGAAACTCCTATATCGGGCAGCAGCGATATAGGAAGGTGCTGAAAGGCATTATCTCATACTGCGCAGGAGGAGGCAATGGTCAACCCCTCCTGTATTTTACCCAAGAAATCCACACATGGCTCTGTGGTCACCAGGAGTCGACACCGACCTGACGGCACAACCTTTCCTTTCCTCCTTTTTAAGGGGGTAGTCTTAAATACAGGGTCATCTTCTATTTGGATAAATACGGGTCAGTCGGCTGTGACAGGGAGCATCAGAAGACTTTACATTTCTTCCCCTTCGCTACTGGATCCAAACGTCAGGGGGGGAAATGAAATACCAGAACTGTACAGCAGTTAAGACTCCCTCCTCCAAACCACCCCCGCCCACCACCCCCCAGTCCCATCCTTATTGCAAACAAAGTCGGCATAATAGACAAGGAAAAACTTTACCGGCCTACCCAGCTTCCCCCTCTTGCCAGGAACTCCAGGGGTCCCCTGAAAAACAAACAGACAGAGGGGGGGAAATGTTAAAGTCCGATGGAGGCTGGAAAGAGAGGGGGAGGAACCCAAAGCAGGAGAGAGAGGAGGGATGAAGAACGGCTAATAACAGGAGGGTGGTCAGAAGGTCCACGGCTCCCCATCAGCTGCAAGGGGAAGTGGGAAAGGAGCCGCGTAGCCCTCGGAGGGTAACTCTGCCTTGCCCCTTGCTCCGGCACAGACGGACACGCCAGCCCCGTCCCCACCCAGGGCCAGGAAGTGGAGACCCAGCTTAGCAGGAGGAATAATGAAGCTACTGGTCTGGAACCAGCGGGAGGCTGCAGCCAAGGCACTCGCTGGAGAACCTCTGTTTATGTTGCTGATTTGGTTATGCAAGCACTACATCCATGGCTCCAAAGGCCCAGCAAATTCCTCCCATGCACACAGACGTGTCCGCAAAGGAGCGGCCTCCTTGCCGCCACGGCCGGGGATCTGCCCAAGGCATGGAGTGGAGCAGCTGTGCTCAGGAGAGCCGATGCAGGGTAGGGTGGGCTGCAGCAGGGAGACCTGGGTTCAAATCCCCATCCGTCCATGACACTCACTGGGTGCGCTGGGGCCAGCCACTCATTCTCAGCCTAACTCATCCCACCGGGCCATTGTGAGGATAAAACTGGGGGTGAGGGCGGGGGCATGAGCCAATGCTGTACACTCCCTGCCGGATAGGCAAAGAGGGAAGGACCTTCTTCCAAAGAGCCACTGGCATGCTTTCTGGTACCCAGCCTTTCTGTCACCTCCTCCTTTGGGGAGGGGCCACATGTCAAAGTAGAGCACGTGCTTTCCATGCAGAAAGTCCCAGGTCCAAGCCCCCGTATCACCAGTCAAATGGAGGAGGGGGCCGGAAACATCTCTGCCTGGGATCCCGGACAGGTGTGTTTTTAAAGACTATTCCAACCCATGTGGGGCTTCACATTCATGGAGAATGCGAAAAGGTCAGCCTTATGCTAACTGAGCCAGGAGGCCCCTTTTTAAAGTGGCGATTCTCTTTATTGAGCAGGGGGAGAGCAACTGGCCCTCTCCGTCCCCAGCACAGTACCCGTCCAGTGGCTGTTGCTGGTGTCTCTCTTAGGTTTCTTCTCTTCTTCTTCTTTTAGATTGTGAGCCCTCTGGGATCAGGGAGAATCTTTATTTATATATGTATATCGATTTTAAACCACTTCAGGAGCTTTTGTTGAAAAGCAGTATATAAATATCCACCGGATTCAATGCATTTTTAACCCCACCGTTCCTCCAAGGAGAGCTCAGGGCAGTGCATTCCCCCTCCCTGAACCCTCACAACAACATTGTGCGGTAGGCAAGGTGGAGAGGGAGTTATTGGTCACAGGTCATAGCCACATTTGCACCTGACATGGAACCTGCGGTTCTCCCCCCACTCACACTTACCGGCCCACAGTCAGACGTATCGCACGGGACCCCGACTACAGTCAGGGAGACTGCAGAGAGGAGGGGATATGGGGGTAACTGGCTCTGCGGGCAGAGGAACTGGCTGCCGGGCTTCCTGCTTTGCGTAAAGGGCAGCCGCGACAGCCAATCAGGAGGCGCTTCCTCCCTCAACTCTGGTTTCAGAGAATCCTCTGCAATCGAACGTACAGCAGCCGGCTGCTAACCTCCAGTAGGAGCAGTGAAACTTACCACAAACCGAGAGTTCAAATAGGAGTTTGGGGAGGGAAACCTCACGTCGCTTTTCCAACAGGGCAGAAGTTCTATGGAGTCAGACGTACAAGAAATCCAACCTCTGCCCTATTCAACTCTGGTGTCCCGTTACGTGCGAACGGGGCCCATGGGTTTCATGTGAGTAGGGATTTGAACCCAGGTCTCCGCAGTCCTAGTTGGACACACTAACCCCTACAACACACCACCCCAGGTATCCTCACCTTTGGTGGCTTCCAAAAGCAGGGCCTCTTCTCTCACATGGCACCCCAACTGCACCCTGCCATCTGCAGTTCCGTGCACATCCTTAATGGCTACTGGTCTGGTGGCTACAGGCCACCTCCAGCCTCAGAGGCATGAAGCCTCTCAATACCAGTTACAGGGGAGTAGCAGAAGGAGAGAAGGCATGCCCTCAGCTCTTGCCTGTGGGCTTCCCAGAGGCATCTGGTGGGCCACTGTGTAGAACAGGATGCTAGACTAGATGGGCCTTGGGCCTGATCCAACAGGGCTGTTCTTAGGTTCTTAACCTCACAACAACCCTGTGAGGTATGTTATGCTGAGAAACAAGTGGCTGACCCAGAGCCACTCTGTGAGTCCCATGGCTGAACGGGGATTTGAACTTGGGTCTCTCTGATCCTTGTCCAATGCTATGTGTTAAACCACCAGAACCACTGAAGGAAACATCTCCCTCGGTAGTGAAGGGTTTCCTGGATATTTCACCCACTCAGACTAGCAACTGGCCATCTTGAAGGCTTTTCAGCAGGGATTCTCAGCCTTGGGCTGTTGTTGGACTACAACTCCCATCCTCCCCTGCCACAGTGAACTCCGGCCATTCTGGATGATACGAGTTGCAGTCCGACGAAGGCTTCCTGTTCAGGCTGGGAATTGCCCGGGGCAATGAGAGTCTTTTCGGGCTCTAGCTTGACCTTCTGACTCCCACCCAGTGGTTACCTACAGTGCCAAACTGACTATTAATAAATAATGCTGTACTGGGAAGAAGATGAGAAAGGACAAGTTTCTCTGGAAGCTGTTGTATTCTGAGTCAAACCACTGGTCTACTGGGTATGTGCAAATAGATTTGAACTCAAATTGATATGACTCGAATCTGGGTGATTCGAATTCAAATAGAAACCCCTTAAAAGGGCAATTCGATTCAAATCCGCAATGAATTTTCACCATTCGGTTTGAGAGCCATTTGGCACCTTTTTTAAACCATGCAGCCCCAACTGGTTAAAAAAGGCACTAAAACAGGGTCGAATCGAATTTTCAGAACTTTCACAATTTAATTCTAATTCGAAACGAATCGAAAAATTCATTTCACACACTTCTCTGTTGTCTACACTGACTAGCAGCGGCTCTCCATGGTTTCAGGGGGGACTCTCTCCCAGCCCCACCTGGAGATGCTGCCAGGGAGTGAACCTGTTGACCCTCTGCATGCAAAGCAGATGCTCTTCCACTGAGATATGGCCCCATCCCCTAAGGGGAATATCTTGCAGCGCTCACATGTCAGCTCCCATCCAAATGCAAAAGAAGGCAGACCCGGCTTAGCAAAGGAGACAACTCCTGCTCGCTCCACAAAACCAGCTCTCCTCCTATTCTCTTCAGAGATGAGAAAACAAGATGGGCAGAAGGCAAGAGCAGAAGGCAGCTTTATGTTCGACAAAGGAGTTCAAGGACAAGGCATCACCAAGACAGAGAACAGACAAAGATGAGAGGACCAAGACGGCAGTGGATGTTGCTCTCTGGCACCAAGGGGGTGAATGAAAGAGGCCCGCGCTCCTGGGAATACTCACTCGCTCACCATCAGCACCTGGCAGCCCAAACAACCCTGGCAGGCCGATGTACCCCTGTGGGGAGGAGAACAGAGAGAGGAAACAGGTAGTCAAACACATTGTCTCTCCCCTGAAGGGTCTCGTCAAGTCCTGTGCCTCGGGAACACACGGAACGTCCTCCAGCGCTGGGTCCGGGGCAGCCGCGATGAAATAAACCTTGAGGCAAGTGTATATGCCCATGGACTGCATGGTGCTGGCTTCCACGATGTAGTCCAAGGGCACATACCCTCACACCAGGGATCGTGAGGACTCCGGGAAGGAAGGTGTCAGCCGGCTGGGGCCTTACCTGGGCTGGTTCCGAGAGCACCTGAGAGAAACGGAGCTGGGATCCAGGTTAGCAAAGTTAAAGTTACTGCCAGTAGCGCTGACATCACAACCTGACTGCAGAATCGCTCAGTCTAAAGGCCATAAGGGGGAAATACTAGGACTTTGAGCTCGGCAGGCAGGCACCTCTCTCAAAACCTGTAAGGCACCAGGAAGGGGGCGTGTTTTGATCCAGACCCTCAAGGGGCCAAGCCTGACTGCCTGTCCCTACACCAATGGGGCACTTCTCAGGCAGAGCCCTTATCTTTGCTGCACTACAGTGCCACCCAGATGATGGCCAGAAGGGGTACTGCACCCATCAGCCCAGCCAGACCAGGTGATAAGGGAAACAAATAGGAGCCAGGCTGGCCCTCTGTCTGAGCTACTCTTCATCTTGAATAATCAGGCTGCCTCGCCTCCCCTTCCCTACTTTCTCCCTGGACAGACGTCTTTGGGAGCCCAACCGTGGTCTGACCTCTGCCTCTGGGCCCTCAGAACCTTGTCTGCACACTCCATGGTCCAGAAACTGGCCGAAACTCTGCTGCTCACTTCTGAACCCTGCCTTTATTTGCTGTTTGGTGGAAGTTTTGTTTTGCTTAACATTGCTATTTGATACATTCACATTTTTGTACCCTGCTGGGAAATGTATATAAGTAATGGTACTCATTTAAAAAAATAAAAAAATAAAAGCAAGAGTGCCTCTGAGCACACACAAAGTAACTTTCTGTCACCATTGAGCTCGCATTTGCACGACTGGGACTAGGGTAGGCATATGTCCCAGCACTTTCCATTTTTAGAAATTAACTGTTGTAACAACGGTTCCTCCTCACTCTTCTGCATGGAAATCCCTTCTTTTCCTCGGTGAGGGTTAGAAATACAGCTGGGAGGACGGCCTCTGTTACAGCCTGTCATTACAGGATATTAAACAGCTGATCAGCCCCTTCCCTCACCCCCTTTCCTTGTACGAGAATGAAAACGGCCGGCGGGGTTAACTTTTGTTTATCGCTCGCAATTTCCCTGGTGATGGGAGCCAGCTGGTAGCATTTACTGATCATGGAGAGAAGAGCACAATGACTGAGAAGGAGGCGTATTTATTGGCTCGGAGCGTCACAATGATTTATAATTGCAGTTGGGGAGTGGGAGGCGGTTAACTAGAGTTCTCTTTCTTTAAAATAATTTTTTTTTTAAAAACCGGGGGCGGGAGATAAGAGGCTGTTTCTCAATGAGAAATCTCAGCCCTCGACTAGACAAGCACAGCCAAGGGAGACTGCAGAGAACCAACCCCAATACAGCCACTGGCATGTGGCTTCAAGATGTTGGCATGTCGCTAGGAATGGAGATGTGAAAAGGGTCCCTGGTGCCTGTTTACAAAACGTGGGGCTGTCCTAATCAGAACAAGAGAGGATGATGGCCAGATCAGACCCACAGTCCATCACAAGGACATACGAATATAGGAGGCTGCCATATACTGAGTCAGACCATTGGTCCATTTATTTATTTAGCAAATTTATGGACCACCTGACTTCCTTAGACTCGAGGCGGTTTACATAAATTAAAAGCAACAACATTTAACCTAGTATTGTCCACACAGACTGGCAACGGCTTCTCCAAGGCTGCAGGCAGGAGGCTCTCTCTTAGCCCTGTCTTGGAGATGCTGCCAGGATGGGAGGGAACTTGGAACCTTCTGCATGCAAGCCTGCAGGTGCTCTTCCCAGAGCGGCCCCATCCCCTAAGAGAAATAAATATCTTCCAGTGCTCACACATGTAGTCTCCCCATTCAAATGCAAACCAGGGTGGACCCTGCTTAGCAAAGGGGACAATTCGTGCTTGCTGCCACAGGACCAGCTCTCCGCCATCCTATGACTGCCATCTCAGCTTTGGCTCTTAGCCCCACCTTGAACACAAATTGGTTGGGCAGAACCCAGAGGTGAGCACACCCTTTTGGGTTGTGGCATCCCAGGACTGAATTCCTGTCTTGGGGAGATTCATTAAGCGCCTCAGCTCTCCCGATTTCTGAGTGCATGCTTAAAAGTTTCCTCTTTCCCAAAGCTTTGAACCAACTTCTTGCAATGGCAATTTTAAACCTGTTGTAGCTTGACAGTTTGATCACCATCATGGATTTTATGTCTGTGTACTGATTTTTGTTAGCCACCTTGGAAGGACACTGTCCTAAAAGGCAGGATAAAGATGCAGAGGAATATAGGAAGCAGCCTTATTCCGAGCCGGACCCTTGGTCCAACTAGGTCAGGACTATCTACACTGACTGGCAGCTGCATTCCAAGGTTACAGGCAGGGGTGGACCTGGGACCTTCTGCAAGCAAAGGGGATACTCTACCACTGAGCTATAACCCCATCCAGTAACAGGGATATCTTACAGCACTAGCATGTGGTCATACATCCAAGTGCAAACCAAGGCAGACCCTGCTTAGCAGAGGAGACCATTCATGCTCGCTCCAGAAAACCAGCTCTACTCCTAGGCTCTTCCGAGATGAGGATACTGACCTCTGCAGATGCTCTTACACTCAGCTCCAGCTCCCTTCCTAAGGCTAATACCTTACAACACTCGCATATACTCTCCCATCCAAACACAAAGCAAGGCATAATTGGCTTAGCAAAGGGGACAAGCAAGACCAGCTCTCCTCCCCATATTTTAGGATGGGAGCATTAACTGAAATATGCAGAATGTTTTCTTTCAGCCAGCCACCTAATGGCGCAGCGGGGAAGTAACCTGCAGGAGGCGGTTGGACCAAAACCTTTCTTAACCTTGGGCCCCCAGATGTTGTTGGACTACAACTCCCAGAATCCCCAGGCATGGCCTTTGTGGCTGGGGATTCTGGGAGTTGTAGTCCAACATCTGGGGGCTCAAGGTTAAGAAACCCTGCGCTAGTACGTTTCCCAGACTATGGGAGACACCTATATCGGGCAGCAGAAATATAGGGAGAGGCTGAAAGGCATCATCTCATACTGCGCGGGAGATGGCAAGGGTAAACCCTTCCTGTATTCTGCCAAGAAAGCCACATGGCTCTGTGCTCGCCAGCAATAGACACCGACTCAACGGCACAACCTTTACCTTTTTGCTTTCAGCAATCTAACATGTGGCTAAGTATACCTGCTCCCAGAAAGGCATTTTGCCCATTCTTTGCCTCCCCATAATACTGTATTTACCTGAATCCTATACTAAGTTTTCCCCCAGGTTTTTTGATATTAGAAATCAGGAGGTCGTCTTAAATTCAGAGTCCTGTTCCTTTTGAGTAAATGCAGGTATAACCTATATTTAACCTCTACCTTTTAAGGGGGCTGTCTTAAATCCAGAGTTACCTTCGATTCAGGTAGAAACGGTACTTTTTTCCTGGTGTGGCCTATGGGTGCAGGGCATGGAGAAACACAGGCCTACAAATCAAGGCCAGCTCAGGGAGACGGAGTCTGCTGGGAGTCACAGACCCGTGGATCTCCACCCAAGTGGCAAGCCAGCTTTTCCTGCTTCCTTTCACAGCAGCAGCTAGCAGGCTCCAGCTGTTCCTCATTCCAGGTCAGCAGGGAGGACCGAGGAGCAAACCCTGGCTCCAGAGAGCAAATGGATCCTTCCCCCACCAATGGGCATTCACCCTGGCTCTCTCCCTTGCTGTCTAGCCTGCAAACATCTCCGCTGCGGCCTGTGCCCTTTTAAATCTCTCTGCCACCATGAGATCTAGCATCTTGCGTCTCTTAGGATGATGACTGCTGGGATGCTTGCAAACCCTAACAAGGCCAGGAAGCGAAAATGCTGCATCCTGCAGTATATCATAGTAGATACTATCACCCCCACAGTAGGGCTGAAACACACATTTATGCACCACAATAAATCACAGAATAATTTAGTGGCAATCCATGTCGTGTGTGTGTGGAGAAGCCCCCCCCCAGCAATTTTTGAATTTTTGCATGGGAGGGGTGATTTTGAGCAGAATTGGGGAGGGGTGGTTTAACTCTTTCCCTGCCATCTGTAAAGTCTGTTTCTGGGTACAATGGAAGAGGAGAGAAGGAGAGAAGAGAAGAGAGGAGAGCTGGTCTTGTGGTAGCAAGCATGACTTGTCCCCATAGCTAAGCAGGGTCCACCCGGGTTGCATATGAATTGGAGACTTGATGTGGGAGCACTGTAAGGTATTCCCCTTCGGGGATGGAGCCACTCTGGGAAGAGCAGAAGGTTCCAAGTTCCCTCCCTGGCAGCATCTCCAAGACAGGGCTGAGAGAGATTCCTGCCTGCAACCTTGGAGAAGCCGCTGCCAGTCTGTGAAGACAATACTGAGCTAGATAGACCAATGGTCTGACTCAGTATATGGCAGCTTCCTATGTACTGGATATTACCTCTAAAGCCCTAAACGGCTTGGGCCCCGGATTACCTTAGGGACCATCTGCTCTCAGCTGAATCTACCCGCCTGACTAGATCGGCTGGGAGGGCTCTGCTCTGCATGAGCCATGTGGAACCCGCTCTGGGCCGAGACCCACAGGGCTGCTCCCTCGCTCCCAGCTGTCTGGAGGAAAGTGAAGGCTTCCCTTTTTAGGCAGGTTTTGTGCCAATGAGCCGTCCTTTGCTCTTTTTAAACTGTTAGCTGGATGTGTTCTGCTCTTATTGAATGGTTTGTATCTTGTTTAGATTGTGAGCCCTTCAGGGACAGGGATCCATCTTATCTGTCTATTATTTCTCTGTGTAAACCGCCCTGAGCCATTTTTGGAAGGGCGGTATAGAAATCGAACGAACAAACCAACCAACTGCCCCGGGGTCTTTGGACAAAGGGCAGTAAATGGTACTGCCAGACCAGTGTGCCCTGAGAAAAAAGTCAAGAAAGGGGATGTCCAGGCCAGCGAGATCTTATCCTCAGCTCCTGAAAAGAGCAACAGCCTGAGACCACAGTGCTTTTAATCTTCTGTCATTTCTTTGCTCTTTAATATCGTAGGCCACTTTGGCTGCCTTGGTCAAGGCAGAAAGGCGGTACAGAAATGCAACAAATAAAGTAAATAGAGATAAGAAAATAAAACAAATAAATCTGCTTCTCTAAACCATCTCATGTCCACGGCTGCTTTGCCCCACCCTGTGGGCTCTAGATGCACATTTACAAGGGGAAACACACCGCGGAGAAAGCAGCTGGTGAAGGGGCAGGTGGTTTGGATGCCCCTCCACTTAAAGCGGCCCCATTCTGGAACAGCTTCTGGGTGTTTTTTAAACCACGGAACTGGGTACCTTCAACACAATTCTACCTCACGCATATTACTTAGGCCTTCAAGATGAAGGGGACGTAGGTGCAGACGACAACAGCAATAACTGCCTCTCACTTACCCGGCTGCCTTTTGGACCAGGCCCTCCTATAGGTCCAGGTAAACCCTGAAACACAAGAGGAGAAAAAGAGGGAGAGGGGTGGGGGGAAGAGACAGATAAATGTGGAGATGTCACAACTTTCAACTCTGGCAAACAGTGCCAGGATAGAGGCCCCTCTACGTCTTGGGAGCCCGTCCAAGAGATCGCTACAAAGAAAATTTTCGAGACAATAATAATAGGCATTCAAAAACAAACCCCCTAATTGTTGTGGGGAGATGACTCTGCAGAAATTGCATTCAAACGGCCCCGGGAGCTCATTCCAACTCCATCTCAGAGCTGCTAAGCTACAACGGGGGAGCATGTGGAGCATGAAAGCAGAGCCAGGATCAGATTGCAATATGGCACGCACAGATACACACAGCCCCATATCTTAAGCTCTTGGGCGATGTACCGAGAAGTATCTCTGCCCATCACCAGGTAAAGGTAAAGTGTGCCGTTGAGTCGGTGTCGACTCCTGGCGACCTCAGAGCCCTGTGGTTGTCTTTGGTAGAATACAGGAGGGGTTTACTGTTGCCATCTCCGTATGAGATGATGCCTTCCAGCATCTTCCTGTATTGCAGCTGCTGCCCAAGATAGGTGTTTCACATAGTCTGGGGAACATACCAGCGGGGATTCGAACTGGCAACTTCTGGCTTGCTAGTCAAGTCATTTCCCTGCTGCGCCATTAGGTGGCTCCAGGTATCCAGCACCAAAAAGTGCACCCCGTTCCTAGAGGGATGTTGGGAGCCAGCCAGCCAACTCTAGCCTACAAACTTTCCTGCACACCAGGTGGGGGGGGGAGTGGCAGTGGGGGCAGTGGCAGCTGCCCCCAGCCCCCTGGCAAGCAGGACACCAAGCACCGCAGAGATCTCTTCCCAGAGGTCTCATTTCCACTGTCATCTTTGAGAAGTTAAGCAACAGCAGGGATCCCCGAAGAGCCATAGGAAGGGGCTCCCCCTGTCTCTTACCCTCTCCATATCCCAGGACAAGTGACAGGACACCCACTGCTCTCCTAAGCCTTCTGCCCATGTGCCAGAAAGGGATCTAAGAGAAGCAAGGGGATTGGTGGTGACCACAAAAGATGGCTGGGTGGAGAGCCAAGCCTAAATTTGTGGGGCTCTGAGCATCAGGATAGACTCTACCACTATAAAGAGGCAGTAGCTCCATGCCAGAGCACCAGTTTTCATGGCAACAGGTCCTTGGTAGGGCTGGGAAAGTCCCATCTGAGCTGCTGACAATCAGTGTAAGCAATTCTGAGCTAGATGGACCCATGGTCTGGCTCAGAAGGCAGCTTCCTCTATAACAACAACAAAAAATAACCATCCCCCCTCCCACATCTGATGTCAGACGCGGGGGTGGGTGGGTGTTGGGACCGCGAGGCGCGGCCCCTGAAGGGTGGCAGCCCAGGTTCTTTGAACCCAGTCGTCCAATGGTGGCTATGCCCCTTGACCCCACAATTAAGTGCTGCCCTTTCTGGCTCAAGAATCTTTGGCAGAGTTTTTCTTCTCCTCCTCCTCCTCCTCCCCCAACACCAGGCCAAGGTTAACAACTCAGTATCCAGCACATGAACCAGAGAGCAGCCAATGCCTCCACTTTTTCCACAGCAGTGCAAAGCCAACACCAACTGACAGAAGTAACAAGTAGTTAAAAATAAAAATAAAAATCAAGTCAGGAAAATAAACATTCCTGAAACTGAAGAGTTTGGTATTGACAGCTGTGCTGTATTGGTCCCGGAGGACCAGAGAAAGAAACCATTCCTTCCCACCTTTAAATCAACTTCTGTTGGTGAAAAAAGGATGCAAACCTTTGAGATACATGGAACTCCTCATCAAACAAAATAGAAGGTTGGCCAGATTGCGGAGAGTGGGGGAGTGTTACAAGTCCAACATCAATGGAAGAACAATTTCTGTGAGTCGTTTTATTTATACGTAGAGCTTGTACCCCATACGTCAGGCAGATTCACTGGGCTACATCTGCACATACAAAAGTATCATATGGGGAAAGCGAGGCTAGAATCCTTGACGTGCTACTTGTCCATGTGCAGAGAATTTTTTGGGTTGGGTGAGTTGGGACATGGGAAGAGAATTGAGTCCTGTAAGCTCTGTTCTGACACTCCAGTCTCCAGGTCAGGTTGATCTCTTGGGTGACAACTAGGCCCGCGTCAAGGACAAGAGTTCCAGGAGGAAGCCCACTGTGGCCTGATTTTAAGGCTTTGCTCATTGTGGGGCACTGCGATCAACTACCTGCACCCCCCAAATCCCTATGCTGTGCACAGCACGGTAAGATTTACTGCACCTGCCTGCCAGGATAACCTTTGGCACCTGGATTCCCAGCAAGTCCTCGTTCACCCTGTTTAAAAAAAAAAGGAAAGAAAAAGGAAGATTAAATCCTATTACAGACCCCAGTCATTTAAAAATAAATATAGGTGGCCCTTGTTACCCACGGTCCACACACCCGCCGTTTCGTGTATCCGCGGTTTGTCACGGGAGACCCAAACTTGGTATATGCAGGTTTTTTAAAGCTTAAAAATTCGCCTATCCACCATTCCTGGGTGGCCAGAAATGACCGCCGAGGTCATTTCCAGGCGCCATTTTGTAACTCTTCTGTTTTTTGTTTTTAAATCCCACTATTTATCATAGGAAATGCCAAAATTGGGGGCTTGGGGTGGCATTGCTGGACAGCTGGAGACCTATGTTTCCTCTAAGAGGGAATTCCAGATGTTGCTGACTACAACTCCCATAATTCCCGGCCAAAGGCCACTGCAACTGGGGATGCTGGGAATTGTAGTCAACAACATCTGGAATTTCCTCTAAGGGAACGGTGCTGGAGACCTGCAGAGCATGGTACGGCGCTTTATTTCTCTGCTGCCAGTCTGTGTAGACAATATTGAGCTCGATGGACCAAGAGTCTGACTCAGTATACGGCAGCTTCCTATGTTCCTGTGATGGGGCCATAGCCCCGTGGTAGAGCATATGCATTGCACGCAGAAGATTCCAAATTCCCTCCCTGGCAGCATCTCCAGATAGGGCTGAGCGAGATTCCTGCCTGCAGCCTTGAAGAAGCCTCTGCCCGTCTGTGTTGACAATACTGAGCTTGATAGAGCAATGGTCTGACTCAGTATATGGCAGCCTCCTATGTCCCTATGACCCTTAGTGTCACCCTGTATCTGCAGGCAGCATAAAGCCATCATGACTAGTAGATGCCGGCAGACTTGACAACAGACGTCTCCTCCAGGAGTTTGGGGCGGTATACAAGTATGATAGATAGATAAATAAATTAAAACAATCCCCTTTAAAGTAGCTGCCGGTCAGTGTCGGGAATACCAAGCAGGACAGACCAATGGTCTCACTCAGTAACAGGCAGCTTCCTATAATCATCTCCTGGCAGTGATGCTTGGAAGGCTTCATCCTGAATAAACTGATGTACAGTATAATATTCTTTCACATCAGTCTTAACAAACTCCGCCATTCATTAGACTTTAAAAAGAAAAAGAAAAAGATGCAGGCTTCACACTTATCCAAACAGAAAAGAGGTGGGGTGAGCGTAGGAGAAAATCAAATTACTGCCTCGTTCCCTAAGAAGCGATTCAGTCCAACCCAGCTGTGATATTAATGCACTGCTGGGGGGGGCAGGGGGGAGCTAATATAAAGATATAGCTTTTTCCCTAACACAAAATTAAAAACCTGAAAATCCTCAAGTCAAGTCTGCCCACACTTCACCCGCAGTGGATCGACAGCCACGTGATGCTGAAAGAGTCCGAGGAGTAAACAAACCCAGACTACTCCAGCCAAATCCTGGGAAAGGGTGTTGATTCAGCTAAGTGGCCCCCCCAGCTCAGAGCCTCACGTGTGCTCCAAGGCACACAGACAGCTCCTGTGTGTGGAGCTTCTCCACTCGATTTGATGGCACCATTTGCAGGAAGAGACAGAAGTCCCACCTCTGTAGAGGGGAACAGAGCACAGGGCATTCGTGGCTCCTCCTTATTCGGGCTCCTGGGACATTAAAAAAAGGCCAGACGCTCCAGTGGGAGAGGAACCTTCAGGATGCTGTCCAAGCGCAATGCCAAAATCAACTTTTTGTAGATCTGCAACTGTGTTTGGGACTAGTGCGTTCGAGTTGTGGGAGTAACGGTGGGGGTTTTATTGCAACAAAATGGTAGGGAAGAAATAAAGGATAGCAGGAGTTCTCAAACTTGGATCCACAGATGTTGTTAGGCTACAAAAAAGGCCACTGTGGCTTGGGATGATGATGGGGCCATAGGAAGCTGCCATATACTGACCCTTGGTCCAGCTACCTCAGCATGGTCTGCACTGACTGGCAGCAGCTCTCAAAGGTTTCAGGCAGGAGTCTCACTCAGCCCTATCTGGAGATGCTGCCAGGGACTGAACCTGCAGCCTTCTGCGTGCAATGCAGATGCTCTGCCACAGAGCTATGGCCCCATCACAGGAACAGAGGAAGCTGCCATATACTGAGTCAGACCCTTGGTCCGTCGAGCTCAGTATTGTCTAGACAGACTGGCAGCGGCTTCTCCAAGGTTGCATCCTCTAAGGGGAATATCGTGCAGTGCTCACCATAGAGTCTCCCATTCATATGCAAATCAAGACTGACCCTGCTTAGCAAAGGGGGGAAATTCACACTCATGACCACAAGACCAACTCTCCTCTTGTGCGGGAGTTGTAGTCCAACATAATCTGGGGACCCAAGTTTGAGAACTCCTGGGTTATAAGATGCTGGGAAGGGATGGGTTACAGCTGAAGCATACCCCATAGGGAGGAAGCTAAGGTCTAACCTGCAGCTAGATAGGTGGCCATCTGGGAACTGTGCATATATCACCTTGAAAGGTGGAATATATAAGTGTAACAAATAAATGGCAACTGGGAGAGGGGATAATGAAAAGTCAGTACTATGCTGCAAACTGTTCCCTGCTAACTGGGCAAAGAGGCACCTTTTTAAAGTGGCGATTCTCTTTATTGAGCAGGGGGAGAGCAACTGGCCCTATCCGTCCCCAGCACAGCGTCCCTCCAGTGGCTGTTGCTGGTGTCTATCTTAGGTTTCTTTTTCAGAATGTGAGCCCTTTGGGGGCAAGGAGCCATCTTTATTTTATTTTATTTTATTTTATTTTATTTTATTTTATTTTATTTTATTTTATTTTATTTATTACTCTATGTAAGCTGCTTTGGAATCTTTTGTTGAAAAGTGGTATGTTAATAGTAGTAGCAGTAGTTTGATGAGATGGTGGTTGGGGCCATAGGTCAAGCCAATAATTGGAGCCAGCCCTGCAAATGACTCGATTTCAGAGATGGATATTGTTTCCATTATGTTCTGGGCAGAAGGACACAAGCTTCCAAATCAGCATGGATTTTAAGGTTCAGGCTACACACATGCACGCTAACGCATGCTGCAGAGGCATGTCCAAACTGAAGGCGGTGCTCACTTCATGAAACACAGCCACTGGGTCCCCCAGATCTGGAGAGGACAGCAGCACAGGGAGATTAACTTTCCGGGGGCAAATCCTGCCTGAAAGAGGGCAATTTTGGACCAGTGAATGGAAAAGGAGAACGAGTTACCGTCTCACTCACTCTTGTGTCCTTCTGGTTCGGAGGACACCCCAAGGCACATGCTTGCGCGCACACCTAATTTGATCCTAAGTCACCGTCAGATTTTTAACCGATTTAAGAACAACAACAAAACCCCACTCACCTGGTCTCCAGGATGACCTGGTGGGCCTGGATAACCTTTCTGCCCCTGTTCAAAAGAATGAAACACACACATAAATTTACACCATTTTCTTTTTGGTGTTCACACTTAAAAAAAAAAAAAACGCTACAAGAAATGCCATGCAAAGGCCGAGTCAAGAAGGCCTGTTGGCAGGAATAACACCAGCAAACTGGTGAGCAGTTTGGGTGCTGCTAAACGTTTTCACACACTTCACTCCTTTGCACTGCATCACAGGTTCTTTAGTCTTGCAGGTACCCCCCAAAGCAGAGCTCTTCGTGAATGACTGCAAAGGAGGCGACAATAAGGCACTATGGATTGTGCTCCCACAGTTCCAGAACGCAATTCTCCCTTAAGCAGAACCACAAATTTCGCCCAGAATTCCATTTGAGATGGAATTCAGCAGGAAGCCGAATTTTCTCCTTCCCCTCCCACCCCGACTGTGCAAACCTCCCCTCCTGCACTATCTGCTTGAATGTTCATTGCAAAATGTTCCCTATTGAGCAGCGACTACTGCAGCAGCTGTGGGAAACTGTTGGACAAGGGGGTGGAAATCAACCCTTAAGACAAGCTGATTCTTATTCAAACGGATCTCCCCTGCTGCGAGCCTCTTCAAACAGAACCCAAATGACAAAAAAGAAAGAAGCTGCTCTGAGTTTGCTCTCCTCCTGTCCAGATGCTTCCAGAGGATTCCTGGGCATTAAATCACAACGGGCCACCATCTGAAGCGGCTGCAGCCTTGTGGCACTTTCTTGGAGTGCTCGCCCGCCAGTGGCCATTGCTAATCCACCGTATGGACAGCCAAAGTGACAGGCTGGCCTCTTTGGTAGAGCAAATGGAAAAGGATGGAGAAGCCGATGACGGCAAAGATGAGCCCTGAATGCTAGCCAAGCACACAATTCACTACCAAATGCAACCGTGTTTAATGTGGAGCTGAAAGCCTGCCAGCTGCAGTTCAACATCCAAAAAAGTACTTTATTTTTCTGACACCACAAAGGGGCGAGAGGCGAAATCCAGCCTACTGCACTATCCCGCAGTCGGGATATCAGGTGTCAGCAGCCCTTATGAGAAGCATTTGGGTCGTTCCGTTACAGGGCTAAGAGCAGAAGTCACTGGGTCACCCAAGCAGCAGTAGAACCAATTCATCATTTCCTGCACCTTCAAGATAGTCTCTGATTGGCTCCCAAGCCCTGCCTTCTTACTGGCTGTGAGCCCTATATAAACTTCATGGGGCCAAAACTGTACATCTCTCCTTCCTCTCTGCCCAGAGATTATAGACTTGTCTTCCTTCTTCCTTTAACTGTGTCAGGGTACAGGAAGACAGCTGATCTTGCAGTAGAGAGCAAGCATTGTCCCCTTTGCAAAGCAGGGCCTGCCCTGGTTTTCATTGCGATGGGAGACTACATGTGAGTGCTGTCGCCCCTTAAGAGGATGGGCCCGTAGCTCAGTCTAAGGGCATTTATATGCTCTGCATGCAGAAGGTCCCAGGTTCAAACCCTGGCAGCACCTCCAAGTTGGGTTGGGAAAGACTCCTGCCTGATGCCAGTCAGTGTAGACAAGACTGAGTTCAACGGACTGATCGTCTAAGGTGGCATCCAATGTTTCCTGGTCCCTGTCCTTGGTAAACCACTGCCCCAGTTTTCGACTTTTGGAGATACAACAATCAGGGTCATGGTTGACAACCAATGTAGACAATACTGAGCTAGATGGACCAAGGGTCTGACTCAGTAGAAGAAGGCAACTCCCCCTGTCCTTACAGTCTCTTTCTAGCTGACGCAAGCCAGAAATTCAGTGGCCACAGACACTGTCTCAGTTTTGAACTGCCCTCAAGAAAATACACACACACAGAGGAGAGCTGGTCTTGTGGCAGCAAGCATGACTTGTCCCCATAGCTAAGCAGGGTCTGCCCTGGTTGCATATGAAAGGGAGACTAGAAGTGTGAGCACTGGAAGATCTTCCCCTCAGGGGATGAAGCCGCTCTGGGAAGAGCATCTAGGCTCCAAGTTCCCTCCCTGGCAGCATCTCCAAGAGAGGGCTGAGAGAGATTCCTGCCTGCAACCTTGGAGAAGCTGCTGCCAGTCTGTGAAGACAATACTGAGCTAGATGGACCAATGGTCTGACTCAGTATATGGCAGCTTCCTATGTTCCTATGTTCACACACACACACACGTACGTTGAGTATCCCTAATACGGACATCCAAAATCTGGAATGCTCCAAAATCCAGAAACCACCACGGTGTGCGCCCGCAGCACTAACATAACATTATTTTCACATGAAATCTGAATTTCATCTCCACCAAAATGCCATGTTTGCGTCTAACATGACCAGCAACATTATTGCATTGAAAATTTTCTCGCAATTAGTTTTCATTACATTTACAGCTACCTGTTATCGTAAATTCAATGCTTATTTGTTTTATACTTTAAATAAAAACCTTTTAAAAATACAGTGTATAGTAACCTTTCGAGTTTATACTTGGATCCCATGCCCAAGATAACTCATTACAGAATGCAAATATTCCAAAATCCAGAAAAGTCCAAAATCCGGAACATTTCTGGTCCCGAGCAGTTCAGATAAGGGATACCCAACGTATTTATATATATGTGAATATTTATATACTGCTTTTCAATCAAAGTGGTTTACATAGAGGGAGGGAAGGGAAGGGAAGGGAAGGGAAGGGAAGGGAAGGGAAGGAAGGAAGGAAGGGAAGGAAGGAAGGAAGGAAGGAAGGAAGGAAGGAAGGAAGGAAGGAAGGAAGGAACTAATCCCACAACTTAGCCAACGGCTTCAGGCTCACACTCAAAAGGGTGGGGCCCTGTGTTGCTTCTAAGTTTTTTAAATATCTGCTCAGTTAATTTTAGATCCCGCTCAGGTTGAGTTAGGAAGGCCCCACTCTGAATGCACGTTCGTTCACACTGCTTTGATACTGCTGCCCAGAACAAAACTCGTTCCGCACACCGATGAAGAGAATTGGAGCGAGCGCTGGTTAATTCCTGTTCAGCTGGCCTATACCATTAGGCACAGTGATTCAGAGCATGAGTTGGGAAACCCTGGCAGAAATTTTGGCTCAGCCACCAACCCGGCAGATCTGTGGCAGATCTGGGACAGAAAGCAAGAGCCAGTGTAGGGTACCAATTTTCCGCGTATGGCCGTTGTGGTTGGGATAATGGAAGCTGTCGCTCAGAAACATCTGGAGACCCAAGTCTGAGAAGCCCGGGCTTATGCGGTTCCCTGGTAGCATCTGGTAGGCCATTCTGGGGAAGAGTACACGGAAAAATGCTGGATTTTAGGCCAGATCCAGGAGGGTTCTGCTTATGACTTAGGTAAGCTACTACTTCTTATAACCTCAGACTCCCATTTATAATTTCAGCCTTCCATAAAGAGAACATGTCAGAATTGTTAGGAAGATAGGAAACTGCCTTTGACCGAGTTGAACCATTGGTCCGTCTAGCTCAGTATTCTCGGACAGGCAGCAGCTCTCCAAGGTATCGGGCAGGAGTCCTTCCCAGCCCTACGTAGAAATGCTGCCAGGGATTGAACCGGGAATCTTCTGCAAGCAAAGCAGATGCTCTACCGCTGAGCTACAGCCTCATCAATAAGAGCTAACAATGACTATTGGTCTGTCGAGCTCAGAATTGCCTACACGGACTAGAACTGGCTATCCAGAGTTTCAGACAGGAGTCTTTCCCAGTCCGACCAGGGAGTTATCCGCACATGGCTTCATGCTTCGGGGTAAGTGTTGAGCGAAGCCCCTTCGAATCACACTTGCGGCATTGAGGGAAGCAGCCCCTCCCCTCTGCTCTCAGGTTTCATTTTGATTCACATGGCATGCCTCCATGTTTTCCTTCTAGCCAATGGGGAGGGGGAGGGGGGAGAGAGTTAGCAGATGAAGAGCTACATTTGCATATGTAAAGAGAGTATCTCTCTTATCATGCGAACGATTCTATGGCAGTGCTTCTCCCTATTTGCAGCCAGCATTTTTAAAACCCAGAAATACCTTGAGATAAACTATAGTTCGCAAGACAAAGCCCGATTTGTGTGCGCAGTGGGTCCAGGGATCTCGAAGGGACTTCTGGGTAAGTATGGCTGGTGTGTGAACGCACACATGCTCTTCTCAAGGAGATTTGGGCGTAGAAGTCCTGTCTGTACAGCCTCCCCCAGATGCCGTCAGGGATCGAACCAGGGACCTTCTGCATGCAAAGGAGCTCAACAACAGCCAGAGGACCAAGGCCGCCTATCCCACTGTCAAACTCTTGTGACATGCACATACGTTGAAGGGATACTGGTCCACTCCCTACCAAGCCAAAAGCCTAGCCTTCCCCAGCAGTGAGAACCCAAGTCCAACAGGAGCAGCAGAGATCACGTGGACCGCTCACATCTTGGAAATGTTGCCAGATGTACCCACATGCACTGAAGACATTCGTTTGGTTGCCTTAAGGCTTTGAGACCAACGCCCCCCTCCCACTGACCACACTCCCATAGCCCCAGCTCCCTCACTCAGCTTAAGAGCATAGAAACAGCCCTGCTGGATCAGGCCCAAGGCCTATCCAGTCCAGCCCCGTTCCCCACAGTGGCCCAGCAGACGCCTCGGGGAAACCTACAATCAGTGATCCCTCTAAGAGGGATCCCCAGATGTTGTTGACTACAACTCCCAGAATCCCCAGCTGCAATGGCTTTTGCTTGGGAATTATGGGAGTTGTAGTCAACAATAGGTGGCTGGATATTATAAAAAATGACACTGGAATGACCATGGTGGACTTAAAGGAAGCTGTCCGAGACAGGACGGCATGGAGTTGATCCATAGAGTGACCCAGAGTCGGACACAATAGAGAGAGAGTCAACAATGTCTGTGAATCCCTGTTAGAGGGAACACTGCACACAGGCAAGAGCTGAGGGCATGCCCTCTTTCCTGCTGTCTCTCCCTCGCAATTGGTATTTAGAGGCATCTTGCCTCCGAGGCTGGAGGTGGCCTCTAGCCATCAGGACTAGTAGCCACCGGCAGACCACAGATTTGTCTAAGCCCCATTCAAGCTTGGAAGGGAACACATTTCAAAACATTGCAAGCCTTTCTTTCCAGCGAAAGAAATCAACAGTGCAACTGTGTGCGGTTTTTCCCACTCAAGGAATGCACACTGTATGCAAATGCCCCACTTTGCTTTTCATGCCCAACCAAGAACTTGGGGATTTCCCAGGCAGTCACTCAGAAAGAACTAGTAAGCATTTATCTAGTGCTAACAACACGTGCCAGGCATTGTGACGACTGCAGATGTCTCCCCAAGTTTTACCACCTTCTGGGCGAGCCCATAATCACTCTCTGACCATTTAACAGCCACCTGAGGCCGCCCAAGAATAACTTGGCTAACGCCTGAACGTTTGTGTAAAACCTTTATTTATTACTATTTTTGCTAGTTGCTTTGAAAGCTTATTCAGCTGAAAAGTAGCTAATAAATGCATATAATACATCAAACTCTGCAAGCAATTTTTCAGCGAGCAGGGACTAGCAATGCAATCTGTACCAGAAGAAACAGCAACACTTCTTTACTTGAAGACCTTCACAGAACGAAGGGTTTTTCAATTTAAAAAAAAAAACACCCAAACAACCCAAAAACCACACACAGACACACACAAAACCAAATTTATGGACTACTAAGCACCAGAAGGGAAGAACATTATGGGAAACACAGGCCTGCCATCAACGCCGGAAAGTGCTGATCAGCAAAGTAACTGCCTCCTGTCTGAAAAGGTCTTCTGCTTGTTTGGTCAGCTGCTTCGTGTTTCGGGAAGCCGGGCAGAGAGAAGGATTGTGGGTAATGCTGGGTGGGAACAGCCAAACCGCCACTGGAAACTACGCCCCCAGAAATCGCAGGACAGACCTGACACTTCTGGTGTGAACTATGGCACAGGAGAAGCGTGTGAGGCTTTGGAAATGACTCCAACCCAGAGAACAGGAGAGAGCCAAGACACTCCATGCATGATGGGAAAACGTCTCCTTGACCAAGAGACAAGCCAGATGGACGGGACTTTGCAGGGGGCTGACCCAGCGAGGGGAACAGGTTCCGTCCCCGGGTGCAAACTGGTGATTTGTTAGCAAATGGTTCACCTCGTCTTGGCTCCAGCCAATGTGAGCCAATGACTAGGCAAGCAAGAGAAACCCAGGAGGGAGGCTAAGGTGGGGGGATAGATCCCACCACTTCTGCCTGCAGCTGGGAGGATACCAGTTTTGAATGCTTTCCCACACACCACTCCTACTCTAGGAACATGGGAAGCTGCCTTCTACCCCTTGGTCAGACCCTCGGTCCATCTAGCTCAGCGTTGTCTACCCAGACTGGCAGCAGCTTCTCCAAGGTGGCAGGCATCTCTCAGCCCTATCTAGAGATGCTGCCAGGGAGGGGACTTGGAACCTCAGATGCTCTTCCCAGAGTGGCCTCATCCCCTAGGACAGGCCTGCTCAACTTTGGCCCCTCAGCTGGTTTGGGACTAAAGTAAAGAAGACCCGAGTTCAAATCCCCATTCAGCCATGAGACTAGCTGGGTGACTCTGGGCCAGCCACTTCTCTTTCAGCCTAACCTACTTCACAGGGTTGTTGTGAGGAGAAACTCAAGTATGTAGTACACCGCTCTGGGCTCCTTGGAGGAAGAGCAGGATATAAATGTAAAAATAATAACAAGAAGAAGAAGAAGAAGAAGAAGAAGAAGAAGAAGAAGAAGAAGAAGAAGAAGAAGAAGAAGAAGTAGTTGTTGGTGTTGACTCCTGGCGACCACAGAGCCCTGTGGTTGTCTCTGGTAGAATACAGGAGGGGGTTACCATTGCCATCTCCCGTGCAGTATGAGATTATGCCTTTCATCAATCTTATTTATTTATTTCTCTATGTAAACTGCTTTGGAAATGTTTGTTGAAAAGCGGAATATAAATATTTGTTGTTGTTGTTGTTTCAGCATCTCCCTGTATCACTGCTGCCCAATATAGGTGTTCCCCCTAGTCTGGGAAACAAACCAGCGGGGATTCGAACCAGCAACCTCTTGCTCCCTAGGCAAGTTATTTCCCCGCTGCGCCATTAGGTGGCTGGATTACAACCCCCACAATCCCCAGCTCCAGTGTCCAATAGCCAGGGATTGTGGGAGTTGTAGGCCATTTGCTGGAGGGCCAAGGTTGAGCAGGCATGCCCCCTAAGAGGAATATCTTACAGTGCGCACACATCTCCCATTCAAATGCAAACAAGGCAGACTCTGCTTAGCAAAGGGGACAATTCATGCTTGCTACCGCAAGACCAGCTCTCCTCAATAGAAAGGAAGGAGTTTGAGTTTCCTGCCAACCGAAAACCCAAACAGCTGGTCAAGAGCTAGGACAGGCTCTTAATTTTCCTTCCTTAGGGGAAGGGCTGTAGCTCAGTAGCCAGGGCACCAGCCTGTATGGAGAAAGTCCCGGGTTCAATCCCTGGCAGCATCTCCAGGTAGGGCTGGGAAAGACCCTTGGCCTGAAACACAGGAGGGGTGCTGTCAGTCACTGTAGACCAGCGTTGCACCATTTCAGCCCTCCTGCAGATGTTGGACTGCAACTCCCATCATCCCTGACTATTGGCCACTATGGCCTGGGGTGATGGGAGCTGTAGTCAACATCAGCAGGAGGGCCAAGGTTGAACAGCCCTGCTGTAAACAATACTGAGCAGGGTGGACCAATGGTCTGACTCAAGAGAAGGCAGCTTCATCTTTCACGATACTCATTTCTAACACACCTAAGGGTTTTTTGGCACAACTATGTTCCCAGTGATATGGATGTTGGCTTAACGAACCATCAGGAGCTAAGTGTGTTCTCTGCATTCCCCAGGGTAAAGAAACGTTGGCTCATTTTATCAGCCAGACAAAATATTTTACTTGTCAGATGGCTCCTCAAGCTATGTTGGTACATTACGCATCAGGACTTTTTTTCACTCGTCAGGCATTGTTTCTCACTTGTCTCAGGCTAGCAGACTAGTGGATTTCTGCAGCCCAGAACAGTCCTCCATCTTTCTTACAACTTCTTATTTCATGAGCAGTTCTTTCCAAACTTCTCCGTGGACTATTAGATCCTTCCCCCCACCCCTACCCCCATCATCCCACAAAATACATTCCCCCTTTATTTATCCCCCCTTTATTTATCCCCCCTCACTTTCAGCAGGACTTTGGCTGTTTTCCAAAAAATCATTCAGGCAAACAGCTGCCTGTCTGCAGCCCAAGGTGTTTTCAACAGGGCTATGCCAACGAAGAATTGACAGCTTTTTCCTTCTGCTTTCTCTCTCTTCCACTTTCTTCTTTTCAAATTTGGGAAGCTAAGAAAAGACAGCCTCCATCAAAAAACATTTGCTGAGGGGTGTGTGTGTGTGTGTGTACACACACACACACACACACACACACACACCCCTCTGCCTTTTTAACCCCTGTGCCTGAATAAGATTATAGGGCTGCCCTCTATGCTCAATTGTATGTTATTTCAAAACCTGTTGTGAAAATTCCCCAAACTCTGTGGATACTGTGGAGGAAAACCCAGGTTGTCATGCTCCCCCAAGTGTGTCAACCAGTGTACCTTCTGAGGTGTGCGCATGTGCGCACGTCCGCACGCTTTTTGACTCAGTTAATTTTAGATCCCGCTCAGGTTGAATCAGGAAGGTCCCTTTCTGAATGCATGTGCACACAGTCTGCCTTGATACTGCCGCCCAGAACAAAACTAATTCCGCGCACAGATGGAAAAAATTAGAGAGAACACTGGTGCCAACCCGGGGCACCAGGAGGAATCCTCCCTCTCTGCATCCACAGTTGTAACTTGTCCCAATTATTCTCCTGAACCTTGGCAAAAGAGCCAAGATCACTGCCTGTCGCTACGAGGCAACAAAACAACGGCTTTCCTCCAGCTGTTCCTTGGGTCGACACCCAAGGCATGTCATGTTATACAAGTGGGGCACTGGAGAGAAGCACCACTTACTCCCAAACAGGCTTGTCTTGCAAGAAGCTTCCAGTGGATTATGCCCTACGTTAAAAATAAAATGTCCTTACCTTTCTACCAGGTGGCCCAGGAAGACCTGTCAATCCAGGTAAACCTCCATCTCCCTGTCAACAGAGGCAGAATTATTTGTTTGGGGTTTTGTCTGGGTCAACTTCCTTTCAGAATCCCTAGGATCTCAGCTCCCACTCCTTTTAAAATTTTAAACAGCTGACCCTTCTGGTACTGCAGATTTACTTGAAAACACTCCTTTTCAAAAATGTGTGCCCCTTTATCCACAGACGTACAATAGCACAAAGTGGCACAAAGTGGCTTACAGTGCTAAAAACACCGTATCATATAAATTAAAGCAAGAAAATCAACCAACAAAAACATGAGGGTGGTGGAAGCTCTAGAGCGATAATTTACTAACTAAAAATTAAATCCCAAAGCAGAGAATTGCCGTGGAAATTCCTTCCCCAGCCCCTGCAACAGTTTAAGCCACGATAAATGCAGGTTTACCTTTTGACCGTTCCGTGCTTTTCCAGGTGACAATCCGGGATCACCCTTTTGGCCCTGGAACAGAGAATGAAACTTAGCACAACTTCACTAGATCAGATATCTAAAACTGCAGCGAAGAGCAGTCCTCCTCTAAAACACTGATCTTTAGACAATGAGTTGGAACTCACAAGTGCATCCTACCCCAAGCTAAGAGAGGCCATGGCAGAAGCACTATTGCCATGAAGGGGGCAATAGATTTATCTCTTAAGGAAAATAAGCTGGAGAGGAAGTGGGGGGGGGAGAGAGAGGGAGGAAGAAAGACCATAGCTTTCATCCAACTGATGGAATTTATTAAAATCCCACCCACCCAGATCTAAATTAAATCTAAATTAATGGATTTAATGAGTCTGTTAAATCATGAGTTTTAGCCAACCAAGTGATGAATTAATACATTTGCATACATCTTTAATTTACTTAATACATTACATACAGAGCCAGCGTGGTGTAGTCGTTAGAGTGCTGGACTAGGACCGGGGAGACCCGAGTTCAAATCCCCATTCAGCCATAAAACTAGCTGGGTGACTCTGGGCCAGTCACTTCTCTCTCAGCCTAGCCTACTTCACAGGGTTGTTGTGAAAGAGAAAACTCAAGTATGTAGTACACCGCTCTGGGCTCCTTGGAGGAAGAGCGGGATATAAATGTAATAATAATATTATAATCTTTGCATTAAAGTGAGACAATGATCTCACACAATAGAAGATAGTTGTATGTGGTCCACCCATCCCATCAGCAAATAGGAGGCTATCCCCAGAGACCCATCATCATCCCCAGTTGAGTTCCTCCATGAGCCTCCGGGAAAGATCACCCACAAAGAGCACTGTGCCCTTTAAGAGAACGCCTCCTTTGTCATGAACCCTCCTGCCTTTTATGGTCTTCTGGAGAGATCCGGTTACGGTTGCCACCAGCTCGTCTGGCGGCGACTCAGGACCGAGCTTTCTCTCTGGCCACCCCAGGGCTTTGGAATATGCTCCCTCATGAAATAAGAGCATCTTCTTCTCTGTTTGTTTTCAGGAAGACCCTCAAGACTTTCCTGTTTTCGCAAGCTTTCAGTTAGAATTTTAATAATTTGTTTTATATTGCGATTATCATGTTTTATGTATTTTACAGCAGTCAAGAAACACGCCACAGACTAGCACTTGATAGGGTTGCAATGAAGGCCTTGGAAAGGATATTTAGATGCGGTGACGTGTCTATACCTACAAAGATTAGAATTGTTCAGACAATGGTTTTCCCCGTGACACTCTATGGATGCGAACTTTGGTGCTGGAGAAGACTTTTGAGGAGACCATGGACAGCCAGGAAAATAAACCAATGGATCATAGAACAAATCAATCCAGAATTTTCACTCGAGGCACAAATGATCAAAACTATTATACTTTGGACACATTATGTGAAAATCCAGCTCCCTTGAGAAGTCCATAATGCTGGGGAAAGTGAAAGGAAAGAGAAGAAGAGGATAACCAGCAGCAAGGTGGTTGGACTCGATGGCGACAGCAATGAATGCGCCACTGAGAGACCTTAAAGGCCAAGTCAAAGATAGATCATCCTGGAGAGAATCTATCTACAGTATGTGGTCGCTAAGAGTTGACACTGACTTGACGGTACTTAATCAACCAATCAATGTGTTTTAACCTGTGATTTTAATGTTGGGATTTGTACACTGCCTAGAGATTTACATATCAGGTGGTATAAAAATATGATAGATAGAGGGATAGATAGATAATAGGCACCAACTGCTTTTTGAAATCTCTCCCTGGTAAATCACTGTCCCTATTTTTTTCCTCCAGGGAATGCCACATTCAATTCCCGCCCCTCTTCACTCGAGTTGCCATTCTTCAGAATTCAGCTCTACCCCCTGGAGTCTCCAGACCTCCAGGTTGGGTGGATGTGTCATGTCTTTAGAGCACTAAGGCACTATGAAGTGCACATATAACAGGTGGAGTCTGTGCGTCGCCTGTGTGTCGACAACTTCCAGTCATATCCAGAAAACAAGGGCAATGGGGTGGCAGGGAGGTATGCTGCCGCCCCGATGAGCATTAAGAAACACGGACACTGGTGGGGGGAAAGAGGCAGGAGGGGTAAGTACACCCTCCCCCGCTCTTAAAGGGAGACCCCCGCCACCTTCGAACCAGCAGAACCGCTGGTTCTTCGAACCGGTTCGAACCATAAAGGGCCTCTGAACCAGTTCCATGCACGTCCCTAATCCCTGGTACAGGGAACTCTAGTTGGTGGTGACTAGAAATAAGACTTTTTTCTGCTATGGCACACAGATGTGGATTTCTCTCCCCGAAGACACTCTCATCTCGTGCCCAGCAAAAAAACAAAAACAAAAAAAACAATCTTGCTTTCCCAGGCATTTCAAAGATGGTGATTTACTGTGCTATTTTCTGATTTTCTCTGCTTACGGCTTTAGTGTGCTGATTTGCAGTTTTGGACTTGTATTACTGCTGTCCTGCTACTCTGTCTTAACTTCTTGTGGGTTTAGTACTTTTAACTAAGATTCACTTAAAAGTGTGGTGGTTTTGATACTTATTTTGTTGCTAGCCACTCAGACAGGCGGTATGAAAATATTGTTAATACTTTTGTTTTTAATGTGCTAGAGTGTACATCATTGTGCAGCAAATGGGGTGTGTGTGTGTGTGTGTGTGTGTGTGTGTGTGTGTGTGTGTGTGTTCATGTGCACACACACAAAGCTGTCCACTTTGACAACTGAGTCCCCTCACATCTTTGAGGTGTGGGTTGGCTATTGCATCACTTTGCCTGTGAATTTCTGGCATCTCCAAGTTAGGGCTGAGAGAGACTCCTGCCTACAACCTTGGAGAAGCCTCTGCCAGTCTGTGAAGACAATACTGAGCTAGATGGACCAAGGGTCTGACTCAGTATATGGCAGCTTCCTATGTTCCTAATCACAAGGCTATCCTGCAAAAAGTAGAATGGAATAATGGTGTACTTTGAATAGGAACATTGCCAAATACCTCTCTTGCTAAAATCTGAAGCCGAACACATGGTTTCAAGCCCCTCCCACTCTCCAGCGGATCAGATTTTATAAAATATAGAAGCACCTGCAGGTTCTATGCATTCTGTTCACGCGAAAACACGTCTTTAAAAGCGTACTTCCTATCACAGCAGCTGTTTTGGTAAGCAATGTGTGAACATGTGTGCAAAATACTTTTTTAAAAATACTTTTCTTTTTTGGCGGTGATGCCCCCCTCCCCCCCAAAAAAAGCTGGGGACTGTTAATAGAAGAAGGTGGAATGGAAATCAAATGAAATCACACAAAGTTAAGACAGAAGAAGAAGAAAGAAATCTGTCCATCTCTAGTATGAACAGATCGTCCTGGGTAAACTCAAACTTTCATTCCACCCCACAGCATTTTGCAGTTAATATTATCTCCCCTGTCCAGCCAGGGGGCCTTCCAAATGAGTTCTAGACATATACAAGAATATGTTAGCAGGATGCGGGTGTAATGCCCCTCTTCTCTCTCTGGTCGACACTACAGAGAAGCCACTGTTACAAAATCCACATCTCAATGTCTCCAGAGAGGTTGGCTGCTAGACTGAGGAGTTTTGGTCTGCAAACATCTGCAGTTGTAAATCACATTTTATGGCCTCTGCACTTAGAGCTCAGTGGCCAACCAAGCACACCGAAAACGGCCTCCCTGAACCCATGGTGCTCATTCCAGTTTCCTCTCCACATCTCCTACTGCCAAGGAGTACTTACTGAAGGTTCACGTTCAGCTCTCCCTTCCCTTATCCGTTTCTGAAAAGAAATGCCTGCCCGCAGCCTCTTCTAACAACAACATCAGGAACACAGGAAGCTGCCTTCTACCGAGTCAGACCCTTGGTCCATGTAGCTCAGTATTGTCTACCCAGACTGGCAGCGGCATCTCCAAGGTTGCAGGCAGGAATCTCTCTCAGCGGTTTTATCTTGGAGATGCTGCCAGGGAGGGAACTTGGGACCTTCTGCACACAAGCAGGCAGATGCTCTTCCCAGAGCAGCCCCCTCCCCTAAGGGGGATGTCTTACAGTGCTCACACACGTAGTCTCCCATTCAACTGCAAACCAGGATGGTGCCTGCTTAGCAAAGGGGACAACTCATGCTTGCTACCACAGGACCAGCTCTCCTCCTATTAATAGCCAAATGTAACATCTAAGTGGCCGCTGCCTGTTTTGGGGGCGGAATGGGTGAACCCATTTTTAGATAAAACGCCATGCCTCATCTATATGAAGAAGATCTGGTCCTCAGAAGACGAGTGACATCCTCTGCCCATGCGGTGAACAACACAAGACCCAAAACAAAAATGATGACATATTGGGGGCTGCATACTGGATTATTGAACAGGCTTGTTCACTGGCAGGGTCCGAGAAGCGCCCCCTTCTCGGTAAGTGAGCCAGATGCACTCCCCATTTTCGGTCGTGTGCTTGCAAACGTTAAGGTAGGAGGCAGTGAGTATGATTGTGTGCAAGCAGCAGCTGGCTTGTATGGCTTTTCCTCCTCCTACCACTAAGCATTAAGGTAGGAGACGCCAAGGATGATTGTGTGCGAGGTGGCAGCTGGGTAGGGCAATTCCATCCAGATTCCATCCCCTTGGAGAAGCTGCTACCAGTCTGTGAAGTCAATACTGAGCTAGATGGACCAATGGTCTGACTCGGTATATGGCAGCTTCCTATGTTCCTATGAGAGAGAGAGAGAGAGATGAAGACCTTGTATTCCCAAGCTGGCCACTTGCAGTACCATGGATGACTTTATTGTGTAGATGTTGTGTTCACTTGTCGCCATGATCAATGGCTTATATATCAGAAGAAGAACATATCAGCAGCCCTGCTGGATCAGGCCCAAGGACGCCCATCTAGTCCAGCATCCTGCTTCACACAGTGGCCCACCAGATGCCTCTGGGAAACCCACAGGCAAGAGGTCTGTGCATGCCCTCTCTCCTGCTCCTGCTCCCTTGCAACTGGAATTGAGAGGCATCTTCCGTCTGAAGCTAGAGATGGCCTCAGACCTCAAAAATAAACACTTCCACTGACTGAGCCCATCAAGCAATGCTCACATTCCTATTGTTTAGGCAATCTTAAACTGAATAGCACAAAAGACTACTGTGTTGTTCAACTTCACCTCTGGCCCATCTGTGAAGTGAAAGGTTTTCCTCTTAACAGCCTAATCACATGGGAGAACTCAAATGGTTGCAAAGTTCTTTGGAGATTCTCATCAGAAAATCACTATTGTATAAAATACAAAAGGTTCTTTTTTAAAAAAAGAAGTAGTAATCAATGTTTTCCCAGTAGTGGGGAAAAAACAGCTGGATGAGTAGCGATCTCTATTCGTCTCAGTGCAAGATCACCCTCACTTGACATTTCTTTCCAATTCCCACATATTCTCCAATTTTTCTCAGTATCTTCCCCCGCGCCAACACACACACACACACACACACACCCCAATCCAATCAGAGATCTGTTAGGTGGGGAGAATTCTTGGAGACAGACTGCAGAGAGCACTGCTGATTCAGTACAGATGTCGCCGCCCGGATTTTGAATGAAGACCGAGGCATTGCCAAGCGGTGAATGAAGTCATGCAGATAATTCCACTTTGCATGCAGCTGTTATCATTGCTGGAGTTCCTTCCGATGGCACCCTCATTGCAGGGCTGGGAGCGCACTGCCAGCAACACTCCATCCAGGGAGGGGCAAGGAAGTCTCCTCCAACTCCAACGAGGGGGCGGGAAGGGTCGTCTTATCTTGCAAAAGCAAGCCAGACCTCCAACCCTGCCATTCATTTCCCTTCCACGACACTTATTCCAAAAAAACCCTCACCAGTCGCATCTGGAGCTCTTCGCAGCCGACAAAAATCGCAGGACCGCAACGCGTTTACCAAAGATTGCAGCTGCATTTACGACTCATGCTCAACGGGGTTTTCTAGTGGACGGTCCTCCCCAGCAAAGGCAGCACTGAGCAGGAATGGGGGGTAGGTACATCGTGTAAGAATCGAGGGATGCCACTAGGAGCATATTTCTGAGGGTACTTGATGCCGCCACCTTGCTGGAGCTCTGGGTCAAGTCGGTGACGGGGCGAGAAGCCGACGGTCACTGCCGTGAGTTAGGGATATGCAAACCGGTTCGACCTCGAGCCAGTTTGACATCGAACCAGCCTGGTCTGAGGGCTTGCCCTCGAGCCGGAACAGCTCCAGGTTGAGCTGAACTCTGGGGCCAGGCCAGAACCAGTTGGGGTTTTGCTTTCTTTTTCTTTTCTTTTCTAAATGGTGGATTTACAGCTTCCAAGGTCTTGAGGGGTGGGGTGATGCTGGTAGCCACGGGGCAGTATCCGGCGGTTTCCCCTCCCCCCCGGCCTTTCCCCCATCTTCCATGGACTGTTTCAGGGCCATTCCAGCCCTCTCCGAGCTCACGGTGGCCATTTTGGAGGCTGCTGTGCATGTTTGCGCATGCACACAAACCACTGGCATACCCAGGGTCATGACCTGGGGCACACAAATGGCTCATGAGCATGGGCAGTGGCCCCCCAAATAGCCACCACGAGTTAGGAGAGGGCCGGAACGGCCCGTGGAAGACAGGGGGGAGGCCAGCAAGGGGAGGAGGAACCGTCAGAGGAACCCCACCCCCCCACCCCGCCATGGCCACCATCAGCACCCCCGAGGCCTTGGAGGTGGTAAGTCCGCCATTTTTTAATTTAAAAACAAAAAACGTCCCTGGCACCTCCAAACCAGGCCCGAACTGGCACTTGCAGTTTAAAATGCTGGTATTGATTCTTATAGCCTTATAACCACCCATTTCGCAACATAGGAAGCTGCCTTATACCACATTTTTGTTCCATTTAAGCTCGGTACTGTCTATACAGACTGGCAGTGGCACTCCAAAGTTTCAGGCAGGAGACTCTCTCAGCTCTATCTTGGAGATGCCAAGGAACGAACCTGGCCTTCGGCATGCACTGGGCAATGGCCTCATCCCCTAAGAAGAATACCCCACAGCACTCACATGTGGTCTCCCATCCAAATACAAACTAAGGCGGACCTTGCTTAGCCAAGGGGACAATTCACGCTCGCTACCACAAAACAATTCATGCTGGGACCGCTTCAACGCCCTAGTTTCAAGCTTCGGCGTTCCTTCACCTCTAGGCTTGTCCTCTCCCAAATGAACCCACTCACCTCTGGGGATCTGCCCTATGCTTCTCCTGCCGCTTAAGTTGCGACGGGTCGCTACTCAAGACAGAGTCTTTTCAGCGGCGGCCCCTAAAATGTGGGACACCCTGCCTGGGTGGCGTTGAGCAGAGTGGCATTTAGGCACTCAGCAGCACTGGCGTTCAGGCGACCGCTTAACACTGATCTTTCACGTGGGTGCATAGGAGTCCAAGGACCCAGCCGTGCTCCGTCCTCGACTGCTCTTACTTCTGGTTCTCCTCTGGTTTGCCCAGGCATTCCCAGATTGGACCCCCTCGCCACGGCCCACCTTGGCAAGCTGAGACACAAACTTCCACCCAGCGACCCTGACGGAACACACATGCTCACCCCTGGCCCAGCATAAGAAATGTTCCCCTCGCTAGCGGAACGCGGGAAGGAGGCGCTCAGAAACAGCTAGTCTTGCGCTCCAAGCAATGTTGAACACATCAAAAGTCCCGGCTGCCAAGGCCACGCTCCCAGCGGAAGTGAAGCCTCTCGCTATCCTTACCGGGAAAGCAGGCCAGCCCAGAACTACAGGAAACGCTCAAGCATGTCAGCTCACAGGAGAACCGTAAGCTTTGCTCCCACAATTGCGTCTCGCAAGGCCTTTCGAAGCCGGTGAAAGCCCTCCACCCACCCACTCCTTGCACCTCCCGTGCTCCTCCGGGTCATCAGGAAGCATCGCTTTCCCCTTTCCAGACAGCTAATGAGGCCGGAAGCACATCTCCAGCTCCAACAGATGTTCTTGTCAAACTAAGAGATTGCCCGATACAATCATAGGAGGGAAAACCCTCCGCCAGCCTGATGTGGAGTCACCCGTGGTTGCCAAAGGCAACAGGGGAAATGCAGAGCAGGAAGATGGCCCCAGGGGAGAAATGACAGGCTGACGGCTGAGCAAATAGGAACAGCCAACTTCTTGGGCTCCGGAAAACCGTCAGGAACTCACTGGCAGGCAAGTCAGACTTCTCTCAAGAAGAAGAAAACACACACAAAACACAGCAGCCCCTGCGCATCCCATATCCAGCCTTGTACCGTGTCAGACCACTGGTCCATCTAGCTCAATACTGCCGACACTGACTGGCAGCATCACGCCAAGGTTTCAGGCAGGAGTCTGTCTCTCCCAGCCCTACCTGGAGATGCTGCCAGGGATTCAACCTGGGACCTTCTGCAAGCTAAGAAGCAACAGCCCCATCCCCTAACTTAGGGGTTCTCAAACCTGGGTCCCCAGATGTTGTTGGACTTCAGCTAGCTGAAAGCACACTTTCATGCTGGGAACTGAACTTGGGGCTTTCTACCTGCAAAGCAGATGGTTTATCACCGTGTCCTGTCCCTCGTCACATATTCTATGGAGTGCAGAATCACCTTCTGAGATGCACAAAAGGATGCATCCAGATATTCTCATTGTCACCAAGCACCGTCTGAATTATGACTTGAACTTTTGGAGAATTTCTGCCCCTAAGTAAACACGCACCAGCCACACCTCCTTCACTCCTGTCAGAATTAATTAAGCATATCTTTCCCATCAGGCACTGAAGCATCCTGCTTTCTCAACACTTTGTTAATTGAGTCATATGCCCATCCACCCCTGTCTAAAAAATGGGTTTCGTTTACACCACCTATTTTAAAGTAAAGGTTTCTTGTTTTGAATTTGAAGGTTTGCAGCTTCCATGTTTTCTCCACCCCACGCTTAGAAGCCTTTGCACACCACCTAACTTTGAGAGGAACAGAGGTTTGGAAGGCTGTTTGGGGAGATGCAGCTAGGAAAAAAATACAAAAGTCTACTCGGTGGCAGCAATAAAGCTTAAGATCACACGGCTGGTTGAGACGGGGCCGTGACACCTAGTCAGACCATTGGTCAATCTAGCTCAGTATGGAACTTGGAACCTTCTGCATGCAAGCATGCAGATGCTCTATCACAGAGCTATGGCCCCATCCCCTATAGGGATTGGCTCAAATATGTAGTCTCTAACCCTAACCCATTCAAATGCAAACCAGGGCGGAGTCTGCTTAGCAAAGGAGACAATTCGTGCTTGCTACCACAAGACCAGCGTGCTCGCTCTCTCTCTCACTCACTCACTCACACACACCCCAGAAGTTTGTGATTTATAGGAGAACCCAGGTAGGGTTTGCAGAACTGGTAAAAAAGATGAAAAATTCTGACTTTTTAAAAAAATTACACAAAGAAGCATGATCTGGAAGTCATTGACAAGAACATAAATATAAAGGGCTACAATGTAGGGGTTTTTTTTGGGGGGGGGTTGGTTTTGGTTCTTACGGCCTCACTTTTTCAGACTATATAACAGTGCTTTTAAAATTCGGAACAGCTGCCCACCGCCAGCACATCCCTAGCGCCTAATTCTTAATCTTATTGGAAATCTTTTTCCCAGAACATCAAGAGAGTGTGTTTAAGATATCACTGGCCTAGAAGGAAGGAAGGAAGGAAGGAAGGAAGGAAGGAAGGAAGGAAGGAAGGAAGGAAGGAAGGAAATTAAGAAAGCTGTTTCAATTTGTCTGTGCCAAGTTTGCATTTTTTTAGAAGACGCAACCCCCCAGATATTCTGAGTACAAGCCCCTGCCTCCGTCTAGCCGGTCCATGTCAGTTCTTAACACAAGAACTGCAACTGCAGTGTTGGCGAAGACCAGCATTCACCAAACGCATGGACACTGCCTTTCCTTTGGGCTCCAAGCCAAGGCTGCAGAAGCAAGAGACGAGGAGGCTACGCCTCCCCTGCTGTTAACGTCCAGCGTCTGGTAGCAAGACGGACAACAGCTCTGAACATGGCAACCGAATAGATGTGGCTGCCTTCTGGCTTCTACTGAGTGAGAGCTACATTCCCTGCCTGCTGAGAGGCAGCAGTTTTTCCATTCCAAGTCGGGCATAAGGAACATAGGAGCACAGGAAGCCTCCATCTACCAAGTCAGACTCTTGGTCCATCTAGCTGAGTGTTGTGTTGTCTACACTGACCGGCAGCGTCTCTCCGAGGTTCCAGGCAGGAGTCTCTCCCAGCCCTACCTGGAGATGCTGCCAGGGACGGAACCTGGAACCTTCTGCATGCAAAGCAGAGGCTCTACCACTGAACAACCGCATTGCTCTTCTGCCATCTCTAGCTGGCCCTCGTTGGCCTGTTCTATGTATATTCGCCTCCTCCTCCTTACCTTAAAGCCAGGTGGGCCAGGCCGGCCAGGATTCCCATGGGGGCCAGGAGGACCCTGAGAAAACAAGAAGGTCGCGATTAAAATGTGCCCGCCTTACTTAAAATCACACTCCCTCCCCCCCTCACCCCCCGCGCACGCACCCACAGGACTGAAGGATAGCCATCGGTTTCTAGTTTCTCCGGTGTGCACAGCCCCACACCTTCATAGGCATGGGACCAATTCTGGCTTCCAGATTGGGGAACCCTTCGGCTGGCACAGTGGCAGCTGCCATGTTTGTTCACCCACAAGGCAAGGCCACCCCCGAATGCTGGATTAAGGAAGGAAGAAGGCAGTCTCCAGTGCAGCCGCCACAAAGGGCTCTCGGCGGTGGCTGCCACCCTGCATGTGTATCTGTCATAAAAGGGGAAGCCAACCGCCAGACTCAGAGGCAGGATGCTTCTCAATATCTTTTTTTGGGGGGTCCCTTTTTTCTCTCCCCTCCTCCCGCCTTGTTCTCAGCTCTACACACACCCCATTCTCATCCCCGGCCGCCTTCTCTCCCCCTTCCGGCAGCTTCCTCACAAACTCTCACGTGAACTGCCACGCATCATGGGATTAGCCACGGGTATGTCTTAGCAAAATATAGACAGACAGGCAGACAGTTTTAATAGTTTTGACCTTGTTCTAAAATATTTTTTAAAAAAAATTTTAAATTGTAATGTTTTAACTTGTTCTGTTGTCATTTCTTTTGTATTAACTAATGTTTTAACCTTTTCTGCTGTCTGTTATTTTTGCTTTGTTGTAAACCACCCAGAAATGCATGTTTGGGGCAGCATAAACATATGTTAAACAAACAAACAGCAGGAGAGGTGGCATGCCCATCTCATAAGAACATAAGAACAGCCCTGCGGGATCAGGCCCAAGGAGGCCCATCTAGTCCAGCATCCTGTTCCACACAGTGGCCCACCAGATGCCTCCGGGAAGCCCACAGGCAAGAGGGGAGGGCTTGCCCTCTCTCTCCTGCTGATGTTGCTCCCCTGCAACTGGCATTGAGAGGCATCGTGCCTCTGAGGCTGGAAGTGGCCTGTAGCCTTCAGACTAGTCGCCGTTGATTGACCTGTCCTCCGTGAATTTATCTGAAGCCCTCTTAAAGCCATCCAGCTGTGGGCTGTCACCCCAACTTTTTGGTTGTGGGAAACAGGACGCTGGACTACCCAGCGGGGCTGATCCAGCAGGGCTGTCCTTATGACTACACACCCAATGCAAAATACGATATTTGGAAGCTGACCCAATAGAGGGGGGCACTGTTTTTGATCTCAGGCCAGTCCTGACAGCAAGGCGACGCTTACACTCGAAAGCAAGAGCACAGACTCAATATCACTTCAGCCAGATTCGTTACGCTGCCAGTTAAGAGACTGTAAGTATGCACTTGGTCAGATTTAAGACACGGTTGATGGACCTAAGGGATTCTGGTACACATATTGTTATTTAAGACCACGCAAGACTGAAGGAAGCCCAGCCCTGATTTAATAGACTTCAGGGTCCCCACAGCAAGCTTTAACGGTCCAGTGGTACTGAGGATCAGAGTGGGTTTGTTAAGTTGTTATTGACATAGTGAAGGGAAAGCATGGAGTGGGAATTCTCAGCTGTACTGATGACTGTGAGCACAGAAAGACAGGAGGAGAGGGGAGCTACTCCAGAGGAATTGACAGGGAGTATGAATGCATGAATCTTTATTTGAGTCATCGACCAGAACAGACACACTTCCAAATGTATCTACACCCCATATAAATCTACTGTATCTACCTGAATCCAAGACTAGTTTTTTGGTTTTTTTAATGAGTTATTTCATGTTAGAAATCAGGGGGTCAACTTAAATTCAGAGCGCTCTTCCTTTTGGGTAAATAAGGCTATATACTGTATTTAACCTCTTAACCTTTAAGGGGTTCGTCTTAAATGCAGAGTCGTCTTGTATTTGGATAAATACAGTAATACAGTACATAGTAAAGTGTACTGTTTGAGTCGGTGTTGACTCCTGGTGGCCACAGAGCCCTGTGGTTGTCTTTGGTAGAATACAGGAGGGGCTGACCACTGCCATCTCCCGCGCAGTCTGAGATGATGCCTTCCAACATCTTCCTAAATCGCTGCTACCCAATATAGGTGTTTCCCACAGTCTGGGAAACATACCCCAGCAGAGATTCGAACCGGCAACCTCTGGCTTGCTAGTCAAGCCATTTCCCAGTACATACAACATAATACCTAAAATTAACAGGGAGTGTGATCTTGTATATGTGGTGCCCCAAATTGCCTGAACAAAGCCAGAAAATAACCTCACATTCAAGATCCTACAGCTTCAGCTACAGAAAAAGCCACTGGGAAGCTTGGTCGTGGGATGCCGTTTGACTCCAAAGTTACCATAGGACCACCGGCAGTCAGCCAGACTCCGAGAACAATCTTCTAATGTGCTTGCTAGGGAGGGGGAAAGGAGGGGAGTTTCCAAAGGTGACAGGGCTTGTCATCTGGATGGAATGCCATTCATGGGAAGGGGGAAGCAACCTCCAGCCTACTGTTTAGGAAACACGAGAATCTTCACCACACGAATAAGGACAAGATCAGTCGCTCCGATACTCCCTCTCGTTTAATCAACAACAATGTTTTGGTTCACGGCCTTTGCAGACCAACCAGAAATCTAACTCTGTGTGATCTCTGCCTTCCCTGCTGCATTCTGGAGTCTTCTGTCAAGCAACATCCAGATGCTCATTTACAACTCATGTTTGGGGATTTTTGGGTTGGGCGGCAAGCGGGCGGGGGGGGGGGAAGAGGGAGGCGAAGAAAGGCTGCTTTTCTCCTCTTGACCTATAGATTCCACCCTGACCTTTGGCTCGCTGGAGAAGGAGCCACATATTTGAAGGCCAGCCAAACAAACTGTATCTTTACAAAAAACTTTCTTTCCCCCCACCCCTCCTCTCTAGGACAGCCTAGAGGGCTGCAAAGAGGAGGGGGTTGATGCAATGGTACAGGCTACCATCTCCACGCTCTGGAGACTAATCCAAGCCTCAGCTTCCCCCCACACACACACACACACCCCAAGTTGAAAGACTGTGGGGGGCCCACAGCTCCACAAAGCAAAACGAGAGACAAAAACTCAAGGTATGCAACATTTTTGCAAAGAGAATTCTACAAGTAGTCTTACAAGCTTATAGGAAGCCTTCTGCATGAAGGCAAAGGATTCCTCGTAAAATTCTCTTTGGAACACTATAAATTGCTTCCTCTGAAGAAAGCCTTTTGTGGCCAAAGCATGTTGGGCTCAAACAGATGTTACACAGCACCTTGAGATTCGGACTCTTGTTTTTGCTCTTTGCCTGGGTGCTTCTCCTTTTCTGGGCACACACCACTCCAGCTTTCTCTCCCGCAATCGAACCTTGACCCAACATCCTTTCCCCTCTAAGAAACACAGAAGCGGTGCCTAGGAAATGACAGGCGGCCCACTTCCAAGAATTTTAGAAGGGAAAGCTGCCATCCACATTGCCGACTCCAAGGGAAAGAGCTATGGTATGCAAGGACACGGCAGTGGAGTGGAATCAAGAATATTAATCGTTTAATGAGATGGATGTGATGTCCAGAGAGACAAGTGCAGACTGCTCTTCCGGGCTCTTGCTGCTGGCTTTTGGTTAGCCCCACCTCTACTCCTGGACCGGAATACGAAAACCCATTCAAAAGCTGGCCTGGATCAGGGAATGGATTAACCAACACCACCTCACACATTTACTATAGATGGGCCCTTCATCACTGGCACAGCCCATGTCTGCCTTCCGTCCATGTGAAGCCATACCCAAAGCATTACAAGCCTAGCTCCTGCACACAAGGGCTATCATCTCAGGGAAACAAACCTGAGAGAGTGACCCAGGGATGATAATCTTCTTCTTTATATATAATTCTCTTAAATGTACCCGTCACTAATCCCATGAGTGGCATAGCTCTCGCGAGGGTTCGCCAGCCGGATAGCGACGGGGATAAATGGGATGGCTGTGGGGGGGAGAAACTGGCGATGCGGGCAGGTGGTCGGGACAGTGATGGGGGCAGGCTGGCGGCCAGTGGGCAGGAGAAGATGGGACAGGAGGGTGGCCAGCCGCCGGGAAAGAAAACAGCAGCGGCTGGGAAGAAAATGGTGGTGGGTGGAGCGGGGGACACTGGTGATGGGGGTGGAGAAACGGGGACGGGCGGGTGGCCAGTGGTCAGCCAGTGGGGGAAGAAACCGGAGGCTACGGCAAACTAGAGGAGCAGATGCTCTGTGCTTGGCCCAGCTAGTTATATCATCTTCACCTTCATCTTCATCAGGGAGGAGAGCTGGTCTTGCTGGTCTTGTGGTAGTGAGCAAGCCTTGTCCCCTTTGCTAAACAGGGTCCTGCCTTGGTTTGCATTTGGATGGGTGACGACAAGTTATCCCCCTTACAGAATGGGGTCGTAATTCAGTGGAAGAGCACTGTGTGCTTGGCATGCAGAAGGTCCCAGGTTCAATCCCTGGCAGCATCTCCAGGTATGGATGGGAGAGACTCCTGCCTGGAACCTCGGAGAAGCTGCTGCCAGTCAGTGTAGACAAGGCTGAGCTGGATGGATCAACAATCTGACTCAGTATAAGGCAGCTTCCTATGGTCTTGTGCAGCTTTGAATCTTGATTCCCTAAAGAGAGGTGTTAGCACTCTCATCTTCCTCCTTTGCAACTCAGTAGGGGCCAAAGGACTAGGACAAAGGACTAACCAATTATCATGGTTAGCCTTGCATTAATAATAATTTATTGTTTTATTATAATTATTATAATCATAATTGTTCTATTTACACACAGTCTACCAGATCTTATTGACTGGATTTGTTACTTTAACTATCGGGCCCTTTCCAAGGGTCTAGGATCACTAAAGAAAAATTAAAGATAGCGTCATAGTAGTTGTGCTGTCCCAAATAGTGTGGCCTTCTGCAGTTGATGCGTTGCAATTTTATTGATGCCCAAGGTGTCAAGATGCTGTTCAGGTTCTTTTGGTACACCACCGAGGGCACCCACAACTATGGGCACCCCTATTGTTTTCTTTCTCCAGAGCTGCTCAATTTCAGTCTGAAGTTCCCTGTATTCAGCTATTTTCTCCAGTTGTTTTCCATCAACTCGTCTATCCCCGGGGACTGCAATATCAATGATCGGAACCCGATTCTTCTCGATTATTTTGAAACAGCGGCCGCAGGAGACCCGGGCAGAATCCCAACTTTGGTGTGGCAGAGTAGGGAGGGAGGGTTAGCCAGCGGGGTGCAACCTGGGAGGAAATCGTCACCTGTGCACCACTCCACACATAACCCAAAGTGGCTTCCATTCACACAGTGGCAGCTTTGGATCCCACCCTTTGTGATTTCCTATCTGTGGCAGCAGAAGCCCCAGCAAAAGGGTGCTGTGACCGGCAGTAACAGAACCAGAAATACAATCAGCTCGTATTGTTTGAGGAACAATACGCTCCGAAATCCTCCATCCTAACACCTCCCTCCTCCCCTTCGGCTTCTATAGTGCTTGTCAGCCCAAAATGTGCTGGGCAGCTGGAAAACTTGGCGCCCTCTTGACCTTGGGGGCTCATTACAAACTTCACCCTGTTTTCTCCCCTCCTGTGGAAACTTTACTTACCCGGGGGCCTCTCTTGCCAGGTGGTCCTGATAAACCGGGCAGACCTGGGGGGCCCTAAAAAGAGAGAGAGAGAATCAACACTCATCAGTAAGCCAAAGTCCTTCAGTCATGAAAGCAAAGCACAATGGAAGGAAGTCAACGTAGAAACGGTAGAAGGATCCCACTGGACCAGACCAAGGTGGGTCCATCTAGAACAGCATCCTGCTTCTGACAGGGGCCGGTCAGCTGCTCTCAAGAAGCCCACAAGCCAGGAGTGAAGGCAGAATATTTCCTGGTTCTCTCTGCCCCTCCAGAATCTAGGGTTCAATGGCATCCATTCTGAGCACATAGGATCTACAGTAGCCGTTAAGGGTGGAAAGAAAGGCTTGTGGTAGCAAGCATGGATTGTCCCGTTTGCTAAGCAGGGTCTTCCCTGGTTTGCATTTGGATGGGTGGCTACATGTGAGCACTGTCTGCTGTAAGATACTCCCCTGCAGGGAGTGGAAGAGCAGCAGCTAGGTTGCAGATGGTTCCAGGTTCAATCCCTGGCATCTCCAGGAAGTGTTAGGAAAGATTCCCGAGCCTGAAACTCTAGAATACCACTGCCAAGTCAGTGTAGACATAGGAAGCTGTCATATACTGAGTCAGACCATCGGTCTTTCTAGCTCAGGATTGTCTTCACAGACTGGCAGTGGCTTCTCCAAGGTTGCAGGCAGGAGTTTCTCTCAGCCCTATCTTGGAGATGCTGCCAGGGAGGGAACTTGGTACCTTCTGCTCTTCCCAGAATGGCTCCATCCCCTGAGGGGAATCTCTTACCATGCTCACACTTCTAGTCTCCCATTCATATACAACCAGGGCAGATCCTGCTTAGCTAAGGGGACAAGTCATGCTTGCTACCCCAAGACTAGCTCTCCTCTCCTGAGCCAAGACTTAGTCAAGTGGACCAGTGGCCTGACTTGGTATAAGGCAGCTTCCTATATCCCTTATCCCGTTAATAGACTCATAGGAACATAAGATACTGCCTTCTACCGAGTCCATCCATTGGTCCATCTAGCTCAGGATTGTCTACACAGACTGGCAACAGCTTCCCTAAGGTTGCAGGCAGGAGTCTCACTCAGCCTTTTCTTGGAGATGCTTGGGATCTTCTGCATGCGAGCATGCAGATGCTCTTCCCAGAGCAGCCCCATCCACCAAGAAGAAGAATTTACAGTGCTCACGCATGTCGTCTCCCATTCAAATGTAAACCAGGGTGGAACCTACTTAGCAAACGAGACAACTCATGCTTGCTACCACCAGGCCAGCTCTCCTCCCATCCTCCATGACAGGTCTAGTTCAAATAATGTAATATAAAAACAAAAATCTGCTACATCTAAATGCAGATTCGCCCCCCGCCCCTTATATCTACCCCACAGAAGTGTGAAGAGCACTGGGGAGAAAATGGCCCAAGGTAGGGGAGAAAATGGCCCAAGGTACACCTCTTTGCTTCGTGAAAATGGTTGGATACGAGTCCAAAGCACACAACTGCCAAACTTCCCCTGTAGTGGCTTTCGGGTTGGAGACATCACATTTGTGCATGATTCTCCCCAGGTGATGTCTGTGTTTCCACACACACAACATCAGATACCTAAAGAGCAAGCAGGGGAAAGCAACCTCAGAACTAGCCCTCTAGTGAACTGTGCTGCCCGAAAACAATTCATGTCCAAATGATGTGATCTTGCGGCTATTTGGATGGTTGGAACAGCACAAGGGTAGCTTAAAAGTTTACACTTCTGAAGGTTTAAGGATGCTGAGGTCAAACTGTTCATTTCTTCAATGTCAGACATTCCAGCTGGACCCGCAAGTCCCAAATCTCCACCAAGCTGCCGGAGTTCTTAATTATTCTTGCATTTCCCACTCCTTTCTTTTTGGCAGCATCGCCATTAAGAATAAACCAAGTTGTCTCCTTGAGGATTTATATTCAAGTAGCTTGTTATGAATGATGGGGTTTTTCCCCACCTTTGTATGAGAAGAGAGCGACTGAGAGAGACCAGAAGACTCAAGAATCCTTGGAAGCTGGCCCAAACTCCCCCAGAGCTCTCGAGACTGCACGGCTTTTACCAAAAGTAGGCCTCCGTGCTAAAAGTGGCTACAGCCACTGCAAGACAACAGGTGTCTATGGGGCCAAAATTAACAAGCTAGCTGGGCAGGGGGCCAGAAGTCCCACAATGCAGCCTTCCAAGCGGCTATTACCGTCTTTCCCAGGAAAGGAAAGCTCTCGTGCATGGGACCAGGGCGCCTTCCAGATTAACCCCTACAACGTATCTGCTAAGTGTGCTTCCGTACTTCTTGTGTGTGATACGGCAAGTCCCTGCGCTGTCAGCAGGGTGCCATTCACATTTCCGATGCCTCGTTTCGGATTTTATCGCTGCGATTTAATGCCCTAACGTTGTATGTCTGTTGCAAAAAAGTAGCTGTATTTTCCGCTGCAGATTCTGGGGGTCGTTTCCAATTCGAGCCTGCCATGGGAAAGCATTTTACAACAGTTCTAGCGGGGGAATCGGGGAAGGACCCAAGAGGCAAGTTCTTCAGCTTTTCCTGGATGCCTTCCCCACCCAGCCTTCCTAGGGTGGCTGGAAAACAGCCTCTGCACCGTCCACAGCTCCCCTCCACAACCTCAACCTTGATTGACCCCCATTTCCAACTGGCTGGGAGCAGCACATAAACTTCCCGCCTCGAGGAAATTCTACATCCTAGTCCTGGGAGTGCACAGCTTTGGCCCTCCTGCAGATGTTGGCCTTCCATAATCCCTGACCACTGTGACCGGGGGTGATGGGAGCGCGAGTCGAAAAACAGCTGGAGGCCCAAAGCTGTGCTGTCCTGCCCTAGACATTCTGCTGGTCCGATGCTGCCTACAGCTCAGGTGAACCTCTTCCACTGGCCCATATGCCCTTGACCTTGCTTCCCTCACCTACAGCTTCCACAGCCCACGCCCTCTCGCCCGACACTCAAGGTTGCTTTTATGTACCCAGCCTACAACAACTATCTCACCACTGAAATCCTAATGCCGGAGTAGAACCTACACATCCAAATCACACCTCCCACCGAGACCATCAATCCGAAGCATTTTGGAAGCCACCACTAAGGACGTTGATGGGGCTTCCCACCTTATTTTGGAGGGCCATCTATGATGTATACAGGAGTGACTCATTATCCGCGGGGGTTCCATTCCCATAGATGACTGCGGGTAATGAAACAACGGATAATGGGTCATTAAGCCTATGGGATCATGGTGGTTAGGTTCCAAGACTTAAAAAAATAATAATAATAAATTGCCCCCCTCAAATGTGGAAACAGGCCAAATAAAGTGCCCTACCATGTTCCGCAGGCCTTCAGGAGTACAAGGATGCCCCCCACCCCCCGCAAGTACAAAAGTCTCCATAATTTGGCGGAAAATCACGGTTTTAAAAACAAAAACAAATGAGCTGTAGAATGGCTTCTGTGCTCAAAATGACAGCCAGAATTGACCTCCCAGGTCATTTCCAGCCACTCCTGAACCGTAGATACGTGGAGTTAACTCTTTTTTGGTTATCCCCCCCCCCACACACACACACACGTATGCCGAGGTCGCGTGTCCATTACCCGACTGCGGATACGTGAAACCGCAAGCGGTGAGTCTGCAGATAGTGAGGTAAACCTGTGCATTACCAAGGACAACAGGGCAAGTCCCTGACGAAAGGGGCTTACAATCTAGCTCAATACAGAGGAAGGGGAGGGATACAGAGGCAAGGCAAACAAGGGAACTCATTATGCGGCAGCAAAAAAAGAAAGCTGGGGCCAATCCCAGCTCCCCCCGCCCCCAAGAAAACACATCTGCAGACACATTACGCTCTTTTGCACACCCATGTATGGCAGTTTATGGGCACACCTTAGAAAAAGATTATGTGCAGACCGGGAACGTGATATGCCTTGCTGTGTATGAAAAGGTTGCCTGTTTTAGGCAGCAAAGACAAGAAGACTACCAGGAAATACGGAAGGCCTATGAAGATATCTGTGCTGAAGCCACAGAACCGTGCCACTCCCAAATCTACACATGCAGAGGTGCCCATCCGCTAAGAGCACCTCTGCATGTCTCTTTAGTCTGTCCTGGGTGATGTGGTTTGTGCCCCCAAGAACCTATGATGCTTAAACTTGCAGCGGGAGGCATCCAAATACCTTTAGGTCCAGGCTCCAAAATTACCTAGGGGCACCTCTGAACCCATTTCCCGACACTGAGGTGCTGCTGGTCCCCTTGCTTCCTTCCACCTCTTGTTTAGATTTAAAGAATATTGTTCTGCTCTGTTCGCTTTGCACCATTACTACAAAACCGATTCCCTTTTATATTGTTACAACCTACAGCCACACAACAAAAAATACCTCCCTATGATAAACTACTAACGTCTCAAAACAAATATGATGTGGAGCTACCCTTCGTTCCAAAGAAAGGCTGGGCTGGCCATTTCTATTATTTTCCTGCAAAACACCAATCAGCTCAGGAGACTGAGGTGCAATCAGACTGACTGATCTACTACTTACTTCAGGGCAACGATTACTTGCTAATTAAAAGAAGACGCTGCACATATCTCCACCTGCCCCTGGGGAGGAGAGCTGGCCTTGTGCTAGCAAGCATGAATTGTCCCCTTTGCTAAGCAGGGTCTTCCTTGGTTTGCATTTGGATGGGTAATTATATGTGAGTGCTGTAAGATCCCCTTTAGGGGATGAAGCCACCAGATAAGTGGAAGAGCTTCTGCCTGCGTGCAGAAGGTCCCAGATTCACTCCTTGGCATCTCCGGGTACTAGAGCTGGGAAGGGTTCCTCCCTGAAACCTTGGAGAGCTGCTGCCAGTCAGTGTAGACAATACTGAGCTAGACGGACCAAGGGTCTGACATGGTATAAGGCCGCTTTCTATGTATGTCTCCTGGTCCCTGTCCTTGGCAAAACCACTGCCCCTGTTATGACTTTTGGAGACACTGTGTTAAAATCATGTGAGTACCCAATGCTATTTCTCAGCACTCCCTCCCGTCTCTTGCAGTTAGAAGGGAGAGGCAGCATCTTGTGTCTGGTGCACAGACATATAAGTGCACGTGCGGAACGCCAAGGCACAATTTTGCATCCTGCTGCAGCTGCTGAGATTCTGAACTGGTGATATTCTGAACTGATGGTAACTGTTCTGAACTGGTGATGACAGACTGCGGAGCAATTAGGTTTTCCTAGGATATCTTTAATCGAAAGAGCAAACATCACCTCGGTTTTTAAGTAAACGGAAGACAGGCGATTGCAAAGGAAATGTGTGCAGCAGATGGAGCAGAGGAGGGCTGGTCAACTTGAATCTCCCCAGCTGTTGCTGGACTACAACTCCCATCATCCCTGACCGCAGGCAGCCCCCACTGTAACAGGGCCTTCCATGTCAGTAGGAAGGCTTTGGGCAAGGAACTCAGCCATGCAGACAGGGATACTAAGGCCCTAGCAGGGTGATACCTTTACTAGGTAAAGGTGAAATGTGCCGTCGAGTCAATTTCGACTCCGGGCGCCCACAGAGCCCTGTGGTTTTCTTTGGTAGAATACAGGAGGGGTTGACCATTGCCTCCTTCCGCACAGTATGAGATGATGCCTTTCAGCATCTTCCTATATTGCTGCTGCCCAATATAGTACCAGGGGGGATTCGAACCAGCAACCCTCTGCTTGTTATTCAAGCATTTCCCCTCTGTGCCACTTAAGGTGACAATCTTTACTAAGGCCAACTAAAAGGTCCCAAGCAACAAACAACCTTTAAGAAGATAGGAACATACGAAGCTGCTTTCTACCGAGTCAGACCATTGGTCTATCTAGCTCAGTATTGTCTTCACCAACTGGCAGTGGCTTCTCCAAGGTTGCAGGCAGGAAGATCGCTCTCAGCTCTGTCTTGGAGATGCCAGGGAGGGAACTTGGTACCTTCTGCAAGCAGATGCTCTTCCCAGAGTAGCCCCATCCCCGGAGAGGAATATCTCACAGTGCTCACACATGTAGTCTCCCATTCAAATGCAAACCAGGGTGGACCCTGCTTAGCAAAGGGGACAATTCACACTTGCCACTACAAGAACAGCTCTCCACTCTAGCAGTCCTCCAGACGCCTGCTAGGCTAATACATCGACTGCGGATTCAGTCATGTTATCTCAAATGCAACTTCATGTGAACAAAACGACAATAAAAAGTGCCTAGCCATTTGCTCCGCGGTCCAAGAAATCGATGCCAAAAGCTTCCTTCCCCCCCACCCCAGGAATGCAGCGTGCAATACCATGCATTCGGGGCCAACTGGAGCAGAGCAAAGCAATGAGGGGAAGGGCCGTCTATAATCAAGAAGGGAGGGAGATACAAAACTCCTGCCTGCTTTTTCTGTGGGTCAGCTGCATGCAGCAGAGGGAAATGAAACAGGACCTCGCCACTTCCCTCCCTGGCATGCCCTGGCTTGCCAGCTACTTGCAGCCTTCATTGGCCAGAAGCAAATCTACTTTGTGCTGATCAACCACTGTTTTCTTTATGTTCCGGTTGACGAAGGGCTAGAGGCCATTTCTAAATGAGAGATGGAAATGCGGGAGGAAAACCTTGCCCACACAGCTCCATCCCCCAAGGCTATGATAACCCTTTTGACCTGAACAGCAGGAGTGGGGGAGAGCTCTTTGAGACCCCAAGCACAGCAGCCAAACCCCAAGCACGCCAGCCTTTAGGAACATAGGAAGCGGCCATATGCCAAGTCAGACTATTGGTCCATCTAGCTCAGTATTGTCTTCACAGACTGGCAGCGACTTCTCCAAGGTTGCAGGCAGGAATCTCTCTCTGCCCTACCTTGGAGATGCTGCCAGGGAGGGAACTTGGAACCTCAGATGCTCTTCCCAGAGCAGCCCCATCCCCTGAGGGGAATATCTTCCAGTGCTCACATGTAGTCTCCCATTCAAAGGAAAACTAGGGCGGACCCTGCTTAGCTGAGGGGACAATGCATTCTTGCTACCACAAGACCAGCTCTCCTCCCCTTGACAGGGACTTTTCCAAAGCAGAGCAGCCCGAATGCAAGTCCACATTATTCTGCCGTGGAACTTTGGACGCTGCCTTCTACGGAGTCAGATCACTGGGTCTGTCTCAGTCAGTACTGCTGTCACTGATGGGAAGCAGCTCTCCAGTACATAGGAAGCTGCCTCATACTGAGTCAGACCCTTAGTCCATCTAGCTCAGCACTGTCTACACTGACTGGCAGCAGCCCTCCAAGGTTTTCAGGCAGGAGTCTTTCCCAGCCCTACCTGGAGATGATGCCATGCAGTGAACGTGGGACCATCTTCATCCAAAGCAGATGCTCCACCACCAGTGGGGTAGCTAAAGCCCATCCCTCATAGTCTACAGAGAAAGTTGCCTTTTAACAAGTGAGACTGTTGGTCCATCTAGCTCAGTACTGTCTACACTGTCTGGCAGCAGCTCTCCAAGGAGATGGCAGGGACTGAAACCTTCTGCACACAAAGCAGATACTCTACCACTGAGCAACGGGCCCTTTGGGATTTCAGACAGAGCCCTTTTCCAGTCTTGTTATCTGTGGTCTTTTTAACTAACACACAGAGACTGGATACCTCCGAGTTCGAACCGGCCCGGCCCCAGTTCTAAAAGAACCATTCCAAACCAGTTCGGGTATATACTTGTAAAGGAGAATCCAGCGAGGATTCCTCTTTACAAGTCAAGTGGCAATCCTAGCCTAAGGATGGGGCGGCAGGGAGGAGGCAAAAGAAAAGGCAGATACAATCTGCTATTTGCAGGCAGTGGCAGAGGCTCTTCCAAATCCCCTGCTGGCCTCTTAAAGATCAGACCGGGCCGGCAGCGGTGCATTCAAGGAGGCCCAAATTGGGCCGCAGATGGCCCAGGCTGGTCTTTGTGAGGCTGGTGAGGGGTTAGGAAGAGCTCCCATCACCACCTGCAAATAGGTATCTACCTTTTCTTTCCCCCACCTGTCCTTAGGCAAGGGATTGCCCCTTTACTTGTAAAGGGGAATCCTCACTGGATTTCCCCTTTACAAAGATATACCCGTACCGGCCCACAAACCGGTTCGGCCAGAACCCGAAACAGACTAGATCAGTTCGATCCGAATCCAGTTCGGATCCGAACCAAGCCGGCAAAAACGGTTCCATGCACACCCCTATCCCTGATTCTCTAGAGCAGTGGTTCCCAAGCTGGGGGCCCCCAGATCTTGCCGAACTACAACTCCCATCATCCCCGGCCACAATAAATTGCAGTTGGGGATACCGGGAGTTGCAGTCCAGCAGCATCTGGAGGCCCCCCAGCTTGGGAACCACTGCTCCGGAGCAGAATAATTGGCTATTTTTTAAACAGGGACCACCTGGGACTCCCCACCTATTGCTCCTAACTAAGTGGAGTCGACTCAGTCAAAGAATAAGCTCTTTTATAGAGATATAAGAAACTGCAAGGATAGAGAAACACACTCTGTCCTGCTGGCCCTTATGGTAACAGCATGCCAAAGGACAAATGTAAGAGCTTCAACATTCCTTATGCGGATTGCAAGAATGTAAACCCAGGCGCGCTGTTTAGAATAGAGGTAGTGCTTGGAGGTTCCCTGCTCAACTGCCAGCCCCTGCTACAGTTTTAATGGGGTGGGTGGAAAGTAAAGCCCCAGAAATGAACACCAACACCCTAATTAGGAATATAGGAATTGGCAGCTGCCATATACCGAGTCAGACCCTTGGTCCATCTAGCTCAGTATCGTCTTCACAGACTGGCAGCGGCTTCTCCCAGGTTGCCGGCAGGAATCTCTCTCAGCCCTATCTTGGAGATGCTGCCAGGGAGGGAACTTGGAACTTTCTATCTTCACACATGTCGTCTCCCATTCCAATGCAAACCAGGGCTTAGCAAAGGGGACAATTCATGCTTGCTACCCGCAGACCAGCTCTGCCAGGCCAGATCCAACCCTGACTAGCAAAGGGGACAATTCATGCTTGCGGCCCCCAGACCAGCTCTCCTCCCTTCTTCGGTCTGATCGCAAGAACCATGATCCGTCCAGTTTCGCTTGATTTTCTAGATCACTGGACGGCCGACTCCATAAGAGCTTTCACAAGCAATCATCCTCCCCTACCCATATTCAAAACAGAATTCTACTCAGGATTATCAACGCTGCTGAGCCAATTTGGACATTCAAAGGCATCTGCCATGCAACTGGGCTCTGGGGACCAGAATGTATTCGTGGGGACGTTGTACAGGACCCCGGTCGTTCATGAATACAACTGCAGCAACCCAGAAGTGACACCACGAAGGGCTGGTGGAGAAACGGTTGCTCCACCCACGGTTGTCCCAGTCACATGTTTCAATGAGCGTATTGTTTGGGACAATCCGTTCATCTAGCGTCGCACTGCCTACACCAATTGGCAGTGGCTCCCCAGGTGCAACGCAAATGCTCTACCACTGAGCTATGGCCAGTTCTCATAAAAGAACATACGAAGCCAACTCTGCTGAGTCAGACCCTTGGTCCGTCTACTTCCGTGCTGTCTACACTGACGGGCAGCAGCTTTCTAGGGTTTCAAGCAGGGGTCTTTTCCAGCCCTACCGGGAGATGCTGCCACCTGGGACTGAACCTGGGACCTTCTGCATGCCGAGTAGGCACTCTACCTGTGGAACTATGACCTGCAGCAACAGCCCCCCCCGTAAAGACAGGGCCTTTTCGGTTGTGGCCCCTCAGCTTTCGAACGTCCTCCCTGAAGAGCTTTCGCCATGCTCCCTCCCTCAGTGTTTTTAAAAACATCTTAAAACACACCTTTTTAAGGAGGCTTTTTAATGCCCCATTCTTTTTTGTTGTTGTTGTTATATCTGGTAGGTTCTTTAGCTTAGTAACCTTTCATTTGAACCTGATAATGTCTGCGGTTTTTAATCTGACAACCTTTTTGTTCAATTTAGTTAATTTTATTACTTTTATTGTATCTTGTATCTATCTTATTGTTGTGAGCCACCCCGAGCAGTAGTGCACTGGAGGGGCAGGGTATAAACATAATAAACAAACAAACAAACAAAAAATCATGAGTGCACACCAGGGTTCACTCAACCATTCCCAATATCCTCAACCATTTCCAATATCCAGTCTTTTTCTCTCTTCCCCATTACATACTGAATAAATAAATATTGAAATTATTATTATTATTTTACACAGTCAAACAGGTGTTATTGACTGGTTTGTTTTATCCAGACATTGAGTCCTATTTTTTATTATTATTATTATTCAGTTTGGCCCTCTTCATCTCTGGAGCTGGCAAGAAAACCTGCAAGTAAGGACTAGAAGAACGGCCCACTTCAGTCCGTCATCAACGGAACTTTTAAATGTTTCAAACTAACTAAGCAGGCTCCTCTCGGAGGAACTGAGACGGCCACATCCAGAAACGCCGTGTATACACAACAGAAATGCTCAACCGGGGAATTGTATACACTTCCATGAACCTCATAATCACCACATATAGTCATACAGTCTGATGGTGTGTATATTTTCGTTGGCTATTTCTGAAGGGCTTAAATAAAGCCTCCCAGTCCCGAGATGTTTCTTGATCGGGGCACCTTTACAATGCTCCCCACAGCCTACAGCAAGGAGGGTAGGGAGAGATTAGTAACTGGGGCTGAAGAAGTAGCACAGCCCTCACGTCTAAGCTGGCCAACTTGCTTAATTGCCATTATTATTATTATTATTATTATTATTATTATTATTATGGAAACTCGAACAAGTGTGAAACTGGCTAGAGGAAACTGGAAAGAAGGGAAAGATCTCTAACCCGTGACTAGACAAATCCCAGGTGCCAGAGACCCATGGCACCTAGAAATTTAACTGCGGCACCTAGAGGAGGACATTCAGAGTTATATTTAATAAAATGCCATTTCTCCCAGGCAGTCCTGTTTCTGTTCTTACTTGTAAAGGGGATAAAGAGAAGCCCACTTACTCTCCCGATCAACAATGTCCATCACTCAGTCTGGTAATTTCTCATTTGCCCATGGTTTAGAGCTCCTGAATTTTGGGCTAGCTCCTAGATTCAAAGGAAGTGTGTCAAGGCCTGCAGTAGCTCAGAGTGGAAGATGAGTATAAGAATCTAAGAACATAGAAAGCTGCCATATACTGAGTCAGACCCTTGGTCCATCTAGTTCAGTATTGTCTACACTGACTGGCAGCAGCTCTCCAAGGATTCAGGCGGGGGTCTTTCCCAGGCCTACCTGGAGACGCTGCCAGGGATTGAACCTCAGACCTCCTTCATGGCAAGCAGATGCTCTGCTCCTTAGCTACGCCCCCATTCCCTAAGGCGAATCTCTTACAGCGCTCACCCATTCAAATGAAAACCAAGTTGGATCGTGCTTAGCAAACGGGACCATTCATGCTTGCTGCCACAAGGCCAGCTCTCCTCCTCGGTAACATAAAAGGCCACAAAAACGAGCGCCGTTCTGTCTTCAGCTAGGACCCCACTGCTTCCACTTGTATACACAACCCCTGACCGAAACAGCTGGCGCCCGCTCTCCGACAATACACCCATTAGTTTAACCTGCCATTATGTTCAGTCACAACCCCATGGATAACGCGATTATGCAGCTGCACAAATAGCCACATAATTAGTATTTCTTTTTCCATACAACAAATACAGAGGCTGTTACATAATTCGGCTACGAGATCCAAACGCTTCCTCCTAATTGATGGAGCGATAAGGTACTGCCAAGTAATTCGGCGGACAAGGATACTAATCTCATGAGCTCTGCCCAAGTGTGCCGGCAGCCCAGAACGGCAGCTGGAGGGAAGCAGCCACTGTCCTCATCTGGCCAGTAAGGGATTGAGAGGGCCACTCCGGCGGAGGATGGCGATTCGAGAGCGTTTCGGACGAGGAAGGACACCCGGGTTCAAATCCCAGGCTGATGCACAGAGGCCGACTAGCTTGGCCTTCCCTCTTGACAGCATCCAAGGCCGATTCAGGTGTGCAAGCCAAACGAGGAAGGCAGAAGCCATTTGTGCTTCCGGTTCTCCCGCCTGAGTGTCAGCAAAGCGGGACTCACCAAAGCCAAGTCTGATGATGCATGAGCTGTGAAAGCTCGGCCCGTGAATACACAACTGACTCATCGGAGGAGATTCCCTAGTCCCCTCCGTGCATGCGTAGGAGAGGTGACCAAGGATTCCACAGAAGGGGAGCTCAACAGAAAAATGCCTCCCTCTCAAAAAGGCTCATCCCCTCTGAGCAAGGCCAGGCTCGGGGTAGGGGTTGGATCCCATTTCTACACGAAGGCAACCTAAGTCCCAGGAATATAGGAGAGCTGGGAGGAGAGCTGGTCCTGTAGCAGCAAGCACAACTTGTCCCCTTTGCTAAGCAGGGTCCACCCTGTTTTGCATTTGAATGGGAGACCACAAGTGAGAGCGCTGTAAGATATGCCCCTAAGGGGATGGAGCCACTCTGGGAAGAGCACCAGCATGCTTGCATGCAGAAGTTTCCAAGATCCCTCCCTGGTGGCATCTCCAAGATAGGGCTGAGAGAGACTCCTGCCTGCAGCCTTGGAGAAGCTGCTGCCAGCCTGGGTAGACAGTCCTGAGCTAGATGGACCTATGCTCTGACTCGGTATATGGCAGCTTCCTATGTTCCTAAGACAGCTCTCAGTGGTTGGCTTCTGTGATGGGCAATCTGTCAAGGGGAGGAGAGCTGGTCTTGCAGTAAAGTGAAGTAAAAGTAAAAATGAGAGTGGGCGTGAAAGTGAAAGCAAAAGCAAAAGTGAAAGCGAAGGCAGAGTGTGCCGTCCAGTCGGTGTCAACTCCTGGCACCCACAGAGCCCTGCGGTTGTCTTTGGTAGAATACAGGAGGAGTTTACCATTGCCTCCTCCCACACAGTAGGAGATGGTTCCTTTCAGCATCTCCCTATATCGTTGTTGCCCGATAGAGGTGTTTCCCATAGTCTGGGAAACTTACCAGTGGGGATTCAAACCGGCAACCTCTGGCTTTTTAGCCAAGTCATTCCCCCACTGTGCCATTAGATGGCTTGTCTTGCAGTAGCAAGCATGAACTTTCCCCTTTGCCAAGCAGGGCCCACCCTGGTTTGCATTTGGATGGGTGACTACTTGTGAGCACTGTAAGATGTTCCCCTTAGGAGATGGGACTGTACTTCAGTGGTGGAGCATCTACCTTGCATGCAGAAGGTTCAATCCCTGGCATCTGCAGGCAGGGCTGGGAAAGACTCCTGCCGGAAACCATGAAGAGCTGCTGCCAGTCAGTGTAGACTATACTGAGCTACATGGACTGACAGTTTGACTCACTATAAGGCAGCTTCCTAAGAAAGAGCGATGCAGACATGGATACACCATCTGCTCAGCCTCAGAAGTGAGCCAAAATGGAGAAACCATTGCTGACCTCAATGGGGCCTCCCACTAGCAAAGCTCCTCCCCAGTTCCATCATCTAAGCCAAGTCCTTGGCCCTAGGGGCTGTAACCAAATCAAAAGGACCCACTGATCCTGAGTGAATAGGCTTCCCTTGTGCCATGAAGGAGCCCTGTAAGCCCCTGATGAGCATGGGGGACATTGAGGTCTAAGTCCTTTCTCAGGGTATGGATTAACATCTATTCCCACTCAAAAGTGCGAGACCAGGACCTCCTTCTATGGACTACACACCTGCTGTCCAACGTGGTGTTTTCCCCAGGGATGGAGGAGTTGTGGCCCAGGGGAGTAGGAAACTGATCTGGCTTGAGTGGCAGGGTAGGTACTAGGAACTGCTGCTTTCAGTAGGGCGGGCTGGTTCAGCTGACTCCTGGGCTACTGAGAGGAGATGCTTTGGAGTTTTTTGTTCTGCCTGGCGGATCGCTGGTGCCGTACGTCGGGGGCATACCTGAAGGAAAGACCTCATCTCATTGGCAGAGTGCCTGCTTTGTGTTGATAAATCCCAGGTCTGATTAATGGCAAGCAGAAGATTAGGGGTGTGCGAACCGCCTCGACGTCGACTCGAACCGAATCAGGAAAACCGGTTTTGTGAACACCCCCTTCAGTGGATATGCAAGAACAGAGCTGGGAAAGACCTTCACTTGAAGCCAGGCAGGGCAACTCCCAATCAAGCTAAACAGTACTGAAGTAGTCGGACCATTCGCCTGTGCCTGGGATTCACCCCTCCTTGGCCAGCTCCCAGAACATTGGTCCATCGAGATCAGTCTTGCCTGCACTGACTGTAGCGACTCTCCAAGGTTACAGGCAGGAATCTCTCCCAGCCCAGCCCTACCTGGAGATGCTACCAGGGATTAAACATGGGCCCTTCTGCATGCAAGCATGCCAATGCGCTTCCACTGAGCTATGGCCCCATCCACGAAGGGGAATAGCTTACAGCACTCACGTGGCGTTTCTCATCCAAATGCAACCAGGACAAGCCCTACTTGGCAAAAGGGACAATTCCTGCTCACTACCACAAGACCAGCTCTGCCGGGCCGGCCTGGAGATGCTACCAGGGAGTCACAACCAGGGATTTTTTCTTTGCTATGAAAGCTGATGCCCTACCATGGAGCAAAGGTCCCTCCAGTACTCTAAACAAGGGTTTCTTAACTTTGGGCCCCCAGATCTTGCTGGACTACAACTCCCATAATCCTCAAGCAAATGCCATTGCAGCTGAGGATTGTTTGTCTTCACTGACTGGCAGCAGCTTCTCCAAGGTTATGGGCAGGAGTCTCTCTCAGCCCCATCTTGGAGATGCTGCCAGGGAGGGAACTTGGAACCTCGATGCTCTTCCCAGAGCAGTTCCATCTCCTGAGGGGAATATTTTACAGGACTCAGATGTAGTCTTGCATCCACATGCAAATCGGGGCAGACTCTGCTTAGCATAGGAACATAGGAAGCTGCCATATACTGAGTCAGACCCTTGGTCTATCTAGCTCAGTATTGTCTTCACAGACTGGCAGCAGCTTCTCCAAGGTTGCAGCCAGGAATCTCTCTCAGCCCAATCTTGGAGATGCCACCATGGAGGGAACCTGGAACCTAGATGCTCTTCCCAGAGCGGCTCCATCCCCTGAGGGGAATCTTTTCCAGTGCTCACACTTCTAGTCTCCCATTCATATGCAACCAGGGCAGACCCTGCTTAGCTAAGGGGACAAGTCATGCTTGCTACCACAAGACCAGCTCTCCTCTCCTTGTTGGGAGTTGGAGTCCAACATCATCTGGGGGCCCAAGGTTAAGAAACCCTGCTCTAAACGTACTCTCCTCCTCCAACGCATCCTCCCTTCACTTTACGAGCCACAGATTTCAGAAGCAACAACATCTGGTGAAGCTGCCTGGTGTACAGAGAACTCAACCTGCAATTTCCTCCATCAAAGCAAACTGGGCAGGCAGAGATAGTAGTACATGAGAGATCAGGAAGGTCTTGGCTGCGAGCCTGACCTCATCAGAAATGTCTGCCTGAGAGCGTGGAGTCCATGCCAGAGCAGTTACTCAACCGCAGAGCTATTTATTATCAGCATCTGCATTCTGAAAACGCATTTGTCTGCCCGCATAAATGTTAAGTTGTGACATTGCTCAAGATGTCTTTTCTCTCTCTGTTCTGGGCACGTTCAACAAAGTGCTACAGAGAAAGAGATCCCCCAAAATGAGTCACAGCAAAGGTCAAGCAAGCCAGCTCAGACTCAGCAATAACCTTTCCCTCATCATTGTGTGCACTTTATATCTAGGAAACTCCGGAGGTCAGATCCAGGCGGGGGCTGTGTTGCTCTCTCCGGCGGAGATGTAGAGTCTGACTTTTTTTGCAAATGAGGGCGAAATCTCCATAACGCCTTTCCAAAAACCCATTCATGATTCATAAACCAGGGGTCATGTCCCCCATTATCTTCACTAGCAACTTCAGGGAGTTTCCACGTCCATCATGTTGTCTGGAATTCCAGGTTATGGCAGCAGTCAAGAGCAATTTTCAATCAAGGAGGGCTCTCAAAACAAGTCCCACTATTTCTGTTCGTTTTTGGAGAGCTCTCAGAAACGTCACTGAGTTTTTGGCAAATATCTGGCTTTTATTCTTTGGAATAAAGTAAAGTAGCGCCATTGTGTCAGTGTCGACTCCTGGCAACCACAGAGCCCTGTGGTGTTCTTTGGTAGAATACAGGAGGACTTGACCATGGCCATCTCCCGTGCAGTATGAGAGGATGCCTTTCAGCATCCTCCTATATTGCTGCTGCCCAATATAGGGAAACATATGAGCGAGGATTCGAACCAGCAACCTCTTGCTCCCTAGGCAAGCAACTTCCCAGCTGCGCCATTAGGTGGGAAACCAATATGACAAGGAGGATCTGTGATGCTGATAGGGTTACAAACCCTTCAGGATTGGACCTAGGGTCTTCAGAACAGAAATCAGCCTCAGCCTCCAGGAGGTTTTTCACACCTGGCTTTTAGTTTGCGTCTCCTCCAGAGTGGAGCGTGTGCATTCACATATTGGCCAGATTTACCCCAAAGTCTCTGTGAGCTATCAGGGAGCCCATCACACACAATTCGAGTTTTTCATTGTGCATTAGAGTGTAACCCAATTTCTATCCAGGGTTTTTAAAAAATCCACCTTTTGCATCATTTTGTGGGAGGAACTTCGGACTCGTAGTAAAGCCTGCTGTGTGAAAAACGCCCAGGTGATTTATTGAAAAGAATTCTGGAAGATCTGAATGGTTTGATATGGTGAAAAATATTGGGGAAGAAATCTCTAGGAACAGCTTCAGTCAAAGTGGGCAACCCTAATCCCTGTCCATTTTCGACAACCAACCCTCATGATATGCAGGAGGGCTACAATCACATCATCACCATATTGTAGACTTGTCTGAAGCATTTCCTAGCAATCTTCAAATCCCTGCAAGCTCTTCCTCTCCCTTCCCTGACTCTTGGGACCAGCTTTCCTGCACCGAATTGTTCAGACACTGCGCACCCGTCCCAAGGTCAACATTGCAATCATGTCCACAGAAGGTACTAGCCACTAAGCTGTCTTACTAGCCTGATTGCTCACACATTCTTCTGTTAGTGAGGAACATCTTTCATAGGGGAGACAGGTTTGAGATTACACATTTCATTGGATTCCTTTCATCTTGTTCAGACTGCAGCCTCTCCTTGACAAAAACTCAGTGCAAGCGCACAGCAGACAACAAGGAAGGACCTGGCAAAGCAATTCATTCTGTGGCAATAAAATCTAAGAAGCCATGAAACTCTCCAGAACTGTGGTTATTTTAAGGAGGTTTTATAATACATTAAAACAGAAGCGTGAGTCTTTTCATGATGCCCAAAACCAAACACATGGAAAATGCATTTCTGTGCAAATCCAAAATGAAACACCACAATGCAAAGGCTCCCTGGTACAACAAGAACATTATTAAGTAATTATATAAAGCTTTTTCTCAACATGGCAGTTTGCAACAGGGACAAACGGGGGGTTTCCCATTGCCTCCTCCCGCGCAGTATGAGATGATGCCTTTCAGCATCTTCCTAGATCGCTGCTGCCCGATATAGTACCAGCGGGGATTCGAACCAGCAACCTTCTGCTTGTTAGTCAAGCATTTCCCCACTGTGCCACTTAAGGCTGCAATGCCTATATTGTACCAGAGTGTAATCTAATGTAACAGAGTACGTACACATGCTTGAGTATGTATGGCATTTTCCAAATGGTCTTTTTCGAGGAGAACACTGTTTTCACTGGCTAGCCCCAACCTACACAGCAATATTCCACATAGTGGAATGTGGCCCCCTTATTTGGTGCGAGTCTTTTTTAAGAAGAAGAAGATCGTGGATGCATGCACAACAACCTAGATAAAAGAAGCACACAACCTCTGAAGAAAAAGAAAATTACGGAGCAGGGAAGGATTTTTTAAAACGAAGCAGAAGGTACCAGCTGGCATTGTTAAATGTGGGAGATGCTGCTCTCCTTTGGATCAAAAAACCAGATAAGTAATACTGCTTGGGACACAGTTGTTGAAGATGAAAAAGCTCTTTCTGCACCTCTACACTTCAGGCTGTGCATGGAGAGAGAATGCATGTCTGGAAGTTCCTGCCACATAGCAAACTGTCAAGAACAAAGCTTTGTAACTTTCCCTCTGACATGCTGGATGTGCAGGGCAAGCATTAAAATATGTGCATGCATGCATGCATGCATTCCTGCAATCTGACACCATCCAGGAATAGTTTTGCCACGTGGCCATGCAGACCAGCTCAAAGCCGAAAACGTCACATCCATAGTGTACAATCATCCCTCGCCAATCCCTCGGTTTTAAGTATCCGCAACTGGGCAATTGTGGCAGGTCTCACCAACTGCAACCCGAGTATCTGCGGTTTGGTGTGATTTGGGGGAAACTGGGGCTTTTTTGCAATTTCCGGGGGCTCGGGGGTGATTCTTTCTATTTTTAACTGTATTTTTTTGGTCTGTTCCCATCTGCAGCTCCCCTAACCCCGTTTCCAATGTATTCCTACTGCTCTCCAACCGTGAATTCGCAAACCGCGTTTTCCTGGAACGGAACCCTCGCGGTTGGCAAGGGATGACTGTATATCGAATTGAGCACAATCCGATGATAGAGATCAGCGTATATAGTGCACCGGTTCACCAGCACCTTACTGTCCAGCAAGCCTATTAAGAAAAACTGACTTACCGGAAGACCTTCGTCTCCTTTCGGCCCCGGAAGCCCTGTGACAAACGGGAAGAGAGTGGGCCCAATGGGGTCAAACAGCTGATACCCATCGGTGGCCGCCGGTGTTGTCAAACTGATGTTCCGCAGGTTCATTCTGACGACAGGATAAACAGCTCCAAAAGTCGGTTTGGTATAAGCAACAGCAACCATAGTAGGATCTGGTTTTTTCAGTGCGGGTAAAGACATTAGCTTCTTTGGTACAGGACCCCTGGTCACACTCTCCGGCTTGTGTTTTAGGGTTGCTGGGTGGAGAACGCTGGATGAATTCTCCATCCTCTTCACTGCTGGCTTCACAGTGCTGGCCACTGGTGAGGGCTTAACTGTTTGGCTTTGGATGGCGATCTTTTTGGTTCCTTTCTCCACCGCTTTCTTATGGAGGACTGCAGTGGGACTGGCGGACGCATTTGGTGAGCCAGGGAGGACATGTCTGGCAGTGGGCAAACGAGGCTTCACACTTGTGTTGGGAGCAGAGCGAGATACCCCGAGGGCTACAGTGGTAGTCCAGTGAGCTACTCTGGATGTCCGATGGCCTGCTGTGGCCGGCCAATGGAGCGTGTGGGCTGGCAGCTGCGCTTCGGTGTTTGGCAGGGTGGGAGAGGTTGCCACAATGGTCTTCGCTGCTTTGGTGCTTGGCAGCAGAGCTGGTGGCTTCGATGGTACAACGGTGGCGGTCGCAGCTACCAACCTCCTGTTCCTCTGAGGAGTGGTGGCTTGGAAGAGCGGCAATGGAGGAATCACAGTGGTCAGGTTCTTCAAGCCCAGAAGGAAAACATCCGACTGTGGTGGAGTCCTTTCAGAGGCTCCCGGATCTTTGGGCAGAAGCGGGACGAGAGGCGGGAGATTCGGCCGGTAAGTATCGGCTTGTCTGCATTGCTTCTTCAGGTACTTACAGTAATTGTGAGCTGCCTTGGCGGAAGGATAAATATCAAATTGGCACAGGGCACCTTCGAACTGTACTGAGTGCTGGTTCAGTTTCCCTAAGAGGAAAGACCCTTCCGGGTCCAATGCCTCGTCCTTTCTAAGAGGCAAATCCGCATGCACTCTCTGCTTCCCGCAAGAGGTAAGCAGAGTGACCGCCTGCCCTCGGAGGTCAATGGCCAGGTTGTGCCACTGTCCATCATGGACATTATAATCAAAATATACGGAGTGCTTGTGGCCTACGTAGACGATGACCTTCCCTGGGAGGAACTGCAACCCCAGCTGTAGCTTCTTCTTCTTGCTCTTGACAGTGAACAGGAAAGCACTGTTGACCCGATGGGAACACAAGCTCAGCACTAAAGTCATGTCCGTGCCAAAGGCGGCGGGAATAACTGCGCGGATGGGCACTTCAATGCGTGCGCGTTGGGTGAAGATGACCCCCGACTTGAACGGGATGACTCCCTGAGGAACCGAGCGTGACGACGACCCTGGGCCGGACGGCCTTGGTCCCACCAGACCCAGTCTTTGAAGAATGTCCACATCTGAAAACGGATGAAGAAAAACATGATCAACTGGGCAATTCAGGGACCTCACCCAACCACGGGTGGAGAGACCAGAGTTGGGACACATTTTGAACACAATAGGCTTGTTCTGACTACCACTGACTGTGTGGGACAGGCGTCCTACCCAGTTTCGGGAGCTTTACACACTCTGGATTTTTTATAATCTGCAAGTAAATGACAGGATAGGAGAAGCGGGGGGAGTGCTCATGTGTGAGGCTAATTTGGGCCAATTTGGATCGATTCAAATGAATCTCCTTTCTGTGCAATGGTTCCAAATCGAAATGAATCCAATTCGATTCAAATTCAAATTGATTCGTGAAATTTCGTGCACACCTCTAATGTAAGGCTCCTGCTGGGTGGGACAATTTTTCACCCTACCTTGTTCAACTGATGGATACAAGAGCCAGATATTCCAGTGCTGTCCTACACAGCAAAAGCCGCACACAAGCACCCCCCTCCCCCTATCCTGTTGACTTGCAAATGAGGGGGAGTGGCCAAGATGGCGACAGGAGAGCAGCCTCTCTTTCTGTTTAATTGTTTTTCCTGCCTGGGGTCAATTTTTCTTCTTACCCCTTATTTTATTTTTACCCTTTTAACTATTTGCAAAGGATATAAAATTGAGAGCGCACACCAGGGTTCCCTGTAACAGAGGCTTCTCCTCAACCACCTCCAACATCCAGTCTTATTCCCTCTTCCTCATTGCATATTCCATTCAGCCCTCTTCATCTCTGTAGCTGGCAAGAGAATCTACAAGTAGAGTCTAGAAGAACGGCCAACTTCAGTCAGGCTGATGTTTTGTCGTCTCCTCGGTCCAGAGGCGGGAGTGAGCCAGCAAAGAAGAGCACCAGTCTTCAATTTTGGCAGATCCCACCACTTTTAAATCTCAAACCTCCAAAAGCCAATTAAGCTGGTCTGGCAGGGTGGCCCCTCCCTACCTCCACCAGCTCCAAGAGGGAACGGCTGGTGGTGGCATGCTTCCCTCTTCTCCAACACACAGACTCTGCAGCAGAGGAAAGTGCCGATATGTTTCAGGGTCAAGTGGAAGGAGCACAGAAATGTTCACTCCATTGCCTCTGTGCTGAAGAGGATATGATTGATGGCTACCGCCAGCATGATTTATTCATGCACGGATGCGTTCCCAGACAAATGAACATCTTCTTGAGAATTTCCCCTACCATAGCTCCCTAGAAGTTATTGCCAACTTCTACTTTTTCCCCCTTTCCTTTTTGAGATGTTCAGAAGAAAACAAAGAGCGTCACAGCAGCAGTGCTGGATCACCCTCCACCATCTCAGCTACTTGTCTACAGACAGTAGCCAGACATCTGGCTCAAGGCGATTCCCAACAGGGCCTGGAGGAGATAGCTATACCTCATTTTATATCCCCCCAACATCGAGTTGTCAGAGATTTAGGCTACAATGCAATGCACACCGATAAAGGTCCACAGGTAGAGGAGAGCTGGTCTTGTGGTAGCAAGCATGGCTTGTCCCCTTAGCTAAGCAGGGTCTGCCCTGGTTGCATGGGAATGGGAGACTAGAAGCGTGAGCACTGCAAGAGATTCCCCTTAGGGGATGGAGCCGCTCTGGGAAGAGCAGAAGGTTCCAAGTTCCCTCCCTGACAACATCTCCAAGAGAGGGCTGAGAGAGAAAACCGAGTCAGACCATTGGTCCATCTAGCTCAGTATTGTCTGCACAGACTGGCAGCGGCTTCTCCAAGGTTGCAGGCAGGAGTCTCTCTCAGCCCTATCTTGGAGATGCTGCCAGGGAGATAACTTGGAACCCTTTGCATACAAGCAGGCAGGTGCTCTTCCCAGAACGGCCCCATCCTCTAAGGGGAATATTTGATATGCACTCACATGGAGTCTCCCATCCAAATGCAAACCAGGATGGACCCTGCTTAGCAAAGGGGATGATGCATGCTTGCTACTCCAACACCAGCTCTCCTCCTCCACAATGCTTTCCCAGGATCACTCTTGGCCTTTCTTCCAACCTAGAAACATAGTTCATCCCTGAACCCAACACCCATCTGTCCTTTAATAGAATACAACTGAGTATTACTGACTGGTCATCAAGGACCCAACCCTGGAAAGATCTAGATGCTCCCTCTGGGAAGCCCTCAGATGCACTGGACACAACCTTCCTTGTGAGGAAGACGTAGAAGGTGTATTCCAGTCTGTAAAACCTAAATACAGTATACTGTTTGTCCATGTGAATGTAGCTTTGCACTGCCATTGATAAGAACATAAGAACAGCCGTGCGGGATCAGGCCCAAGGAGGCCCATCTAGTCCAGCATCCTGTTTCACACAGTGGCCCACCAGATGCCGCTGGAAGCCACAGGCAGGAGTTGAAAGGGGCATGCCCTCTTTCCTGCTGTTGATCCCCTGCTACTGGGACTTAGAGGAACCCTGCCTTTGAAGCTGGAGGTGGTCTATAGCCCTCCAACTCGTAGTCACTGCACTGAGGTATAGCACTGAAGGGTTAGTGTATATTTTCTATGTAGCAGTATAATATTTTAATTTCTTCATTCATTCATTCAGTTTATACACTGCCCTTCCCAAAATGGCTCAGGGCAGTTTATATCAAATCAAAATCACATTATAGAACCATTAAAATCAAACACACCCAACAAGCAATTTAAAAAAAAACCCATCTAAACCAGATTAAAATTAAAACTAGATAGCATTAAAAGCCAGGTTAAAAAGATGGGCCGTTAAACATGCAAGCCCATTGTTTCTGAACGAGTTTGGTTGTTTTTCGGCTGAAAAGCAAAATTAAAATACGAGTTGAAATAAGTTCCATAAGGAAGTCAATTCCAAAAGAGCAACACTTAAGACCTCCTGCAATTCCACTGGGAGCTGAAACTGTCAATGAAGAACGGTGGCAAATTAAAATTTTCTGTTCCAAAAAGGGCTAAATATTTGTTCTCCCCTCCCCCACGGAGCATACAGCTCAGACTGGAAAATGTTTGCTTAAGTGAATTCCACCAGATGTTCACCTCCTATGTGAGGAAGTAATAAACTGGACAGGAAGGAAACCACTTTTTAAAAAAAAAAACACGAATGGCACAGGTTTGGCTGTTCTCTCTCTCCTTTTTTATGTGGTTCCGCAAAAACTGATAAGCAGACTCCGCTTCAAGCCACATTTGGTTTCCACACATACCCAAGCACATAGACACCATTTCTCACTGCTTGAAAGCTACATATATATAAAAATATACAGCTCAAGGAACTGTGAGGGTCACTTTATGTTACGACCTGTGGTCACACCAATGAACCTATTACTTACTTACGATCAACTAAAGGGGGCCACGTTATGCATTATGCAGAGAAGCATTTCTGTGTTCTTTTTAATCCATTACCTCCCTTTTTCTCTCTAGGCCCCACTGGTTTCTATAAACCTCTGTCCTCTCCTCTCTGCACCTCCATGTCTGTCTGTCTGTCTGTCTCTCTCTCTCTCTCTCTCTCCTTCTTTGCTTCCCCATCCACAGGTCCCTTTGTACCTGCGCCGTCTTACCCTCCCTGTACCTTACAGCACTCTACTTTATTTCCACAGTGCTCACTTGCTTCTCTCTGCCCTCCAAGTAACCCCTTTCTACTCTTCCCCCATCTCACAGTACCGTCTGCACTCCTGTCCACTGCACTCCCCACCTTCTGAGAAAACGTGCCAACCAATTTGGGACCTGGCAACAGGGATTGCTTCTGGGTTTTTCTGGTGGACTTCCCAGAAACACCTGACTGGGAAGAACTGATTAGGAAGGAACAAAATGGCGGACCAGAAGGCCCTTTGGTCAGAACCAACATGGTTCACGCCATCTCTCAGTTGTCCCGACGCCCTTCCTTGAGTCTGTCTCTCCCCTTCCCCACACACCCCCTATGATGGCAGAAGAGCTGGTCTAAAGTTGCCCCATCGAGTCGGTGTCAACTCCTGGTGACCACAGAGCCATGTGGTTTTCTCTGGCAGAATACAGGTGGGTTTACCATTGCCAACTCCCGCACAGTAAGATATGATGCCTTTCAGCTGCTGAAAGGTCTTTCCCATAGTCTGAGAAACATACCAGTGGGGATTCGAACCGGCAACCTCTTGCTCACTAGGCAAGTTACTTCCCCGCTGTGCCATTAGGTGGCAAGCATGAATTGTCCCCTTTGCTAAGCAGGTTCTCCTTTGGTTGCATTTGAATGGGAGACCACATGTGTGAGCACTGTAAGCTATTTCCCTTAGGAAATGGGGCCCCTCTGGGAAGAGCATCTGCATATGCCTGCAGGCAGAAGGTTCCAAGTTCCCTCCCCGGCATCTCCCCGATGGGGCTGAGAGAACCTGCAACCTTGGAGAAGCCACTGCCAGTCTGTGTAGACAATCCTGAGCTAGATGGACCAAGGGTCTGACTCAGTATATGGCAGCTTCCTGTGTTCCTCCTTCATTCATCCTTTCTCCACACTCCTACTCTTTCCTCAGGGTCAAACTACACACGATTCCATTGTGTTTCCACCTTTCTGTTAAAATAGTAGCCACCAGTAGACCCCAGGGGAACTAACACTTTCTGCCCATACCACTTCCCCAAATACTGTTTCTGGGCATTATTCAAGGTGCTAACCATTACCTTTAAAGACCCCCCTTGGCTTAGGACTAAGGTACCTAAATGGCTACCTCTGGTCAGATGAGGTTGTCTGCATCTTGAGATCTTCTGGGGAGACTCCCGCCCATATGAACACAAGAACAGCCTTGCTGGATCAGGCCTGAGACCTATAGTCCAGCACCCTGTTTCACTCAGTGGCCCAACAGATGCCTGGGGAAGCCACACAACCAGGAAAGGAAGGCATGTGACCCGGTCCCTACTGTTGCTCCCCTGTAGGTTGTATTGGGAGGCAGCCTGCCTGAGCCCGAGGCAACCTATTGTCATGAGAACTAGTAGCCCCGTCCTCCATGAATTTGTCTAAGCCCCACTTAAAGCCATCACCACATCCCTACTTGGCTATCAAGCTGGGGCAGTCATTCATTATCTCTCAACCTAGCCCACCCCACAGGGCCGTTGTGAGGATTTAAAGGGAGGGCCCGTCTATACTGCCCTGAACTCCTTGGAGGAAGGGCAGAATAAAAAGTGCAATAAAGGACATGCCCTTATGGACAGATGAGAATTCCCCCAGGGGCCTGCAAATACTGAATGATGTAAACCGTCCTGAGCCATTTTTGGAAGGGCAGTATGGAAATCAAATGAATAAATAAGTGATCAGTCCAGGAAGGGGCCACATTCAGCCCACATCCCCGATGCTGCACAAGCTTGTTTTAGAGATCCAAGTAGTTTGAAGCCCAAGAATCTAAATCTTATTGCTTGCTCATCGCAGAGGAAGTCATTCAAGTCCAGTGAGTAACCTGAGTAAATCCAGGGGAGGAGATTTTGCTATTTTAGGAGTGAAGAGGTAGGTGGCTTGCCAAACAGATGTTTGAGAGATGTTGCATTCCTGCTCGGCAGCTGGGGCAGCAAAAAGACCCATTTTTGTCATCCTTAAATGGGCAACTTCTTAGGAGCTCCTCCTGGGACTACTTTCTTAGGAGCTCCTCCTGGGACTACAGTTCCCTCCTGGGACTGTAGGGAGATTGACCCGAGGGACTACACAACCAGTTACTACTAGCAGACATCAAACACGCACGTCCAGTCAAATCAGCTACGTCAAGCAAGCACTTGTGAAGACAGGCCATCTCAGCCCTGCCGTCATTCACACATCTTGCTGTGAGCTGCTGAGAAATTAAAGTGACAGGCACATGCGAATGAATGAATCAGTCAGTGTTCAAGCTTTCCGGTAACACTGGCAGTGATTAAAGTCTTGGACCAGGACCAGCAAGAGCCAGGTTCAAATCACCGCCTAACGGCAAAGCTTCCTGAGTGGCCCTGGGCAAGCAGCTATTTCTCAGCCAGGCCTGCCACACAGGTTTGCTGCAAGGAGAGAAGGGGAGACTATGTTAATTGCCCGCTGTTCTTTGAAGGGAGGAGTGGTTGGTCTAGGGCTGGGGAGACCGGCAGGGGATGGAGCCACTCTGGGACGACTACCTGCAGGTTTGCATGCAGAAGGTTCCAAGTTCCTTCCCTGGCAGCATCTCCCAGACAGGGCTGAGAGAGACTCCTGCCTGCAACCTTAGAGAAGCCGCTGCCAGTTTGTGCTGACAAGACTGAGCTAAATGGACCAAGGGTCTGACTCAGTAGAAAGCTGCTTCCTATGTCCCTACGTAACTTACTCCCCTGCCCTATTCATACCACAAAAAGCCAATACGATCTGGGAGTACTCCCAGCCAGCCAGCCAGCTTTCTAGCCTTCTTCATTACAGCAGCATAGGAAGCTGCCATATACTGAGTCAGGGTTGGGTCCTGAAGATGTGCGTGGAACCAGTTCGGCACTCCTTTTCTGGGGTGCCGTACCGGTCCGATCAGCCGGTGTTCAAGCCGGTTCGAAGGGTGGGCAGGGGGTCGCTTTAAGGGACAGGGAAGGTTCTTGCTACCTGAAGAACCAAGAGCGTGGTGACACTGGGCGACACTGAACAGAGCTGCAAGCGGGGAGCTACAGTCCCGCAACCCACGCAGTTTAAGCAAGCACCGGAGGGAGGAAGCAGTGGGGCAGGGAAGAACAAGTAGGAAGAACCTTTCCCGTTCCTTAAAGCAACCCCCTCCCAGGAGTGCATGAAACTGGTTCCGTGCACATCTCTAACTGGTCCATTTAGGGCCACTGTAGTGCCAAGTGGCGCTGAGTTGGTCCCTGGGGGTCAGCTGGCTGGCGCTCAGTTAGATCGTGAGACTTGGTGTGCTGCTTAAGAGGCACCCTTGAGGATTATGGCTCAGTTGGCAAAACAGGCAGCAGAAATGGAGCCCTGGTGGGCAGAACTGCCTCCAGGTTTAATTTGCGGGGGTCGGATCTAGCTCAGTATCATCGACACAGACTGGCAGCGGCTTCTCCAAGGTTTCAGGGTTCTCCGCCCTGTCTCGAAGATGCCCAGAAGGTAATATGCAGATGCTCTTCTCAGAAAGGCCCCATCCCTTAAGAGGAACAGTGCTCACATATAGTCTCCCATTCAAATGCGAATGAAGGCGGACCCTGCTTAGGAAAGGGAACAGTGCCTGCTTGCGACCACAAGACCTGCTCTCCTTATCTCAAGAGGCTTCTGGCTGGCTGGCTCTGTATTTGGGGCAAGTTACTCAACACCCAAGACTACACCCTCTTCCCTTCAAACTTTCCCTTCTTTCCAGGAATATATATACACACACATATACATCCATAAAGATATATATGCATAGACACAAAGTTATATATATACACACACACACACACTCACAACACACACCAATAGCAGCTGGTTAAAGTTGTTGAGGTAGCTTTTTTTAAAAAAATTATTTTTTAAAAGCTAGGCCTGCAAATGACCTTCTGAACAGCCGTGGAGCCAACTATTCTCCGGCACAATGCCCCTGAGGGAAATGCCAGCAACATATGAAATCCATTATAATATTGCCGGGCGGCAGGCCGAGTCTGCCGTCATTGCAGAGGAGAGCTCGGCCAGCAGCCTTCCCAGAGCAGGTGCAGAGAAGAACACGGCGAAGAACATGTCCTCGCAGCGTGTGCCGTATCGGACAGGTAGACTGTCCCGAGGAGGAGACGTCGATGCGAAGAGGCGGGGAGAGAGCCAGAGTGAGAGCCACATTGGTGCTGGCGAAATCCCGAATCGGGGTCCTCCGCAGCCAGGCCTTACACCTCGGGCCACCTGTGAGGCTGGCATCAGGGGTCAGCACCCACAGGCACAAACCAGCAGGAGCACCACTGATATAGTGCCTCCCTGCTCGGTCACTCCTCCACCCCCTCCTCAGAACATAAGAAGCTGCCATCTACCAAGCCAGACCCTCGGTCCACCCAGCTCAGTACTGTCTATACCAGCCCATTTGTTTTGGGACTGCAACTCCCATAGTCCCCAGCCACAGTGGGCCAATAGCCAGGGATTATGGGAGTTGTAGGGCAACATCTGCAGGAGGGCCGAAGTTGAGCAGACCTGGCCTACACTAACTGGCAGCGGCTCCTCCAAGGTTGCAGGCAGGAGGGGTCTCTCGGAGCCTTGTCTTGGAGATGCTGCCAGGGAGGGAACTTGGGACCTTCTTCATGCAAGCAGGCAGGTGTTCTTCCACTGATCCTCTAAGGCAGGGGTGGGCAAACGTGGCCTTTCAGCTGTTGTTGACCTACAACTCCTACCATTCCCAGCCAGAGTTTATTGCATGCAGAAGGTTCCAGGTTCACCCCCTGGCAGCCTCTCTAGTGAGGGCAAAAAACCTTAGTGAGGGCAAAAAACCCGTGCCTAAAACCTTAGGAGAGCTGCTGCCAGCCAATACAGTCAGTACTGAGCAAGATATAGGGGCGCACCAAGGTAACTGGGGCACCTGGACCGCCCAGCCGCGAAGCCCCCCTCCACACCCGCAAGGCCCCCCAAAACCTCCTTTGGGGGGCCCGCCCCCACAAACCTCTGCTGTTTTTAAAAATTATTATTATTATTATTACTGGGGCCAAGGGGGGGCTGCAGGGTGGGGGAGTGGAGCAGTCCTTCCTTCTCCCCCTCTCCCCCGGCAGTGGTGGGGAATGGAGCGATGCCGGTCCCATCCATTCGGGCCAACTTCTCTCACTAACTGCGAGGCGCGCCTGTGCAACTGAGATTATTGCAAGCCCGTGACATCACGTGCTTGCGATCTCTAAACTGCACAGGTGCGCCTCGCAGTTTGTTAAAGACGCTCGCCCGAAAGGATGGGACCGGCATTGTTTATTTATATTGATGTAAATAATATAATTTAGTCGCTTTGGGAACTGCTGTTGAAAAGTGGTATTTAGCTATCCACCGTATCCATATTTTGAATCTGCTGGCAAGGGTTCCTTCTCCATAGTAACAGAAGCCTTGTAGGGCCCTCTTAGTGGCAATGCCCTGGTCTTTGGAACACACACCCAAAGAGTCTCACCAAGACGACCTCCCTATTTGTCTTCCATTGCAGATTAAAACACTTGCTCCGTTTTCCTGTGACCTTTATGTTGCTTTAATCTGCCCTCTTGCTTGCTGCTTTGATTGCAACTTGCTCTTTTCATCAGGCAACTTACTTTAGATTTGTTTATACTGCCTTCAAAGCTTTCCACAGGAAAGTGGTCAACAGTTTCTTATAAATAATAACTGACAAGCTGACAGGTCTAGCTTTCCGCTCTCTGCTGCCCACCCACAACTTTCTGTCAACCAAGGAAAAAGCAGATGAAATTTACCTTCAGGGCTTCCCTGTGTGAATCCTAGGAAACAGGTAAAACAGAATAGGGTCCAAAGAAAAAAGAGTCTCCTGAAAAGAGGAAGAAAAATAAAAATTAGTTCATTATTTCAGTTTCAAGATATCCAACACACAAATCAGATGACCTGCCAGGGAAAAAAAGACTGAACTTGATTCATTGCCACACTCCATGGGAGAAAACCTAGCCATCTTCTAATGCAGATGGGGCAAGAAAGCCATTTCCTAATGCACAAGGATTGTGTGATCTACTTTGGTTTTCCCCCCCTCCAGAACCAAGATCCACCAACTGGAGCCAGGTGCAAAATAGTAGGTGGGGGCAAAGCCTGTGCAAAGTGGTGGCTTGGACGGAAGCAGAGTCAATGGGCCTTTTACCCCCAATAAGCCACACCCTGGGATGGCCCACACATACATACCAGTAAAAAAATGACATCTGAGCTAGTAAAGATCAGAGACTCTGACACAGAACTCTGCAACCATCCACCACAGCAGTGCAAAGACTTGGTCAAACGGAGCTATGATAACGCCAAGATGCATTACCGATATGGAACACCAGATAGATCTGAGCCGGGTGCCAAGTTATGCATGGTTTGGAGCCGCTAAGCCCTTGCAAAAACCAGCAAATTATCTGTATAATCTGACATTCCCAACACACAGAAGAGCCCTGAGATGAGCTCGGCTGGATGTGCCATCTCTGCAGTATTGGAGGGTAGGTTTAGGAGAGTCCCTTACCAGGAGAGACTGTCCTTGTGGGAATGAGGATGTTGAGACAGTTGGCCATGTGCTTTTGTATTGTTCCTGCTATCCTGATTTACATTCTAGATATATTGCTCCCCTGGCTTTTAGGTACCCAAATAATTCTGATGCATTTTATATTAACTTATTTCTCTCTGATAAATACACCGATGTTTTGCATCTGGTAGCCAAATTTTGTACGGCTGCGATTAAGATTCGCCCGTGGTGTGTTAGAAACGGCTAATTCAGGCTTTTAGCTTGTTTCACTCTATTTTATTTTATGTTCATTTTATGTAATATGTCCTATATGTGCATGTACACACATCTGTATCGATATTCACCTTTAAAGTTCTTTTTATCAGGGTCTGGGCTGAGATCTGTATATTTGATCAGTGATCATAATAAACTGAACTGAACTGAACCCAAACTGGAGCTAATTAATGCTCATTGCTTTAAACGCACTGAGGTGAAGAAAGAAGCAGTTAGCTCAAGGCCAATTACAGCAGAGAAGTCGTTGCATGCTAAGGTGTAGTACGCCTCATGTACACGGTGTGTCAATCCGCTCCCTAAAACCCAACTGGCTTGAAGAGGATCTAGGTGTCTCTAACATCTTCAGGATCGCGTCCATGGGGAGGGGGCCCATGGAAATCTGTGAATATTCCCCAACCCAAATTTTGCTCCCAGAACAAATGAGTGGGCCGTTGCACACACGCACACACACACAAACAAAATTCTGCACAAATGTTACACACTGATTGTACGGCTGAGCCATGGGAAAGGGCAGAGACGGGTTTCCCAACAGGCCTCAAAGGCCTGGGTGGGGGAGAACCTTGCTCTGAGGGGAGACAGAGAGGTCAGTTTTCTCTCCTCCGGTGCCCCCTGCATGGCCGCCAGGTGGAGGCGGAGCATCAGCAAGGGGCTGGGAGGAGGAAGCCGGGGGGAGCACCATGTGCCGCAGAAGTGCCTGGCCGGTGGCAGCATTGTGGGCCCCCTGACCCTCCGGGGCAGGGGACATTTGTCCTCCCTTGTCCAAGAGATGCTACACCCATGGATTCTGCACTGACTGGCAGTGGTTCTCTCCAGACTTTCCCAGGTCTCCCTGGAGATAACATGAAACAACCCTGGGGCCTTAATCTGCACACCAAGTACATAGATCTACCTTCCCTTAATGGTGCTGGGCCCAGCGGTTAAGAATTTTACTACCGGAGCGGATGCGGAAGTCAGATTTCCTCTTTGACCAGTTGGCCTGGTTAAGCAGGACCGTTTTCCTGCCCTGCCTTTGAGGCAGACTGGCTCACACCACGGCTCAGCTCATGTACCAAGACCAGGAGTGTCGCTATCATTGAGCGGATGGGTTCAAAGAACCCGGGGCCCCCAGCTCCACCCCTCCCAAATTTCTTCGTTATCTCCTCACTCCGTGGGGCTGCCGGGGAGAGGGGTGAACACAGCCCCCTCTCCCCTAGCTACGCCCCTGACCAAAGAGAGGGGGGGAGCATACAGAGAGAAGCAGCACATGTTAGCCCAATGGGGTGGGAGCGACGACACTTACTCTGTATGACCCGCTTCCCAAATTCCCTCCTGCTCAGCAGAAGGCACTTCGGGGAAGTTTCGGCGTGACCCCGGTTCTGCAGAAATCCAATGGGCAGTTCGGAAGAGAGACGCAGAACAGGTTCCAGCTGGCACCAGATTTCCCTATCGCAGCTTTTGCAGACAGCCAATATTGTATGAGTCGACAACAGGGATGGGAGCCAAACCGTTGGAGGAAAGGGGCGGGGAGGGGAGCACACACAGGCAAAAAATATCCCCGCTTCATGGAAAAAGCAAGCAGTGCTTCCAGATATCAGCTCCGCAGCTGACAGGGACTAATGGTGATGGCTGGGCTTCATTAGTTATTCCCCGCATATAATTAAGTCGTGCAAGCCTTCCTTCTCCCACACCCTCCCAGGTACACCCTGGGGCTGGGGGGCAACGAATGACCAATGGTCCACACAGTTGGAGTTGCCACGCCATCTTGAGTCCCAAGTGGTCAGCTTGGAGGTCCAAATTAGGGTTGACAAGGGGTGCCTTTGGAGAGCTTCCTCCTAATTATTTCTTGGTTCTGCTCTAGTGTGGTAGTGGGGGAATTCCAAAACGTTATCAGAGCAGCAGTGGGAGGAAAGAGTGTTGAGTGCTTTTTTCCATGGGCCGTCCGCCCAATCAAATCACTCTGCTGCCCTACCCAAGTGTCTTTTTCACCCCTGAGAGAAAACATATCAGGCCCATGTATCTTTTCCCTTTTGCCTTCACCCCTCTCCTTCTCTCACACACACTCCCGTCCCGTGGATGTTCTCTTCTGGGGAATCCACTGGAGGGTGATTTGGGTTAAGAAAATGGATTGAAGGAAGGGGTAAGTACCCCTGCTCCTCCCTCCACTGCTCTGATCCGACTCAAACTTCCCTGTGCCGACACTGCAAGAAGCATCTTTCACTTGACAAAAGAAGAATGATGCAAATAGGAGGAGGAAGGCTGGCAAGGAACTCCCAGAAGTATCTGGGCCTTTTGCCTATTGCTTGTGGTAAAGCATTTCAGTACAACATTTTGTTGTATTTTATGGCATCTGTTTTGTTTCATTTTTATTTATTTTTTAAAATTATTATTAGGGGTAGGGCTTTCATAGGTAGGAAAGGAAGTACGGAACAGCACGACCAAATCCTTTCCTGGGGAAAGCATTTCCCCCCATTCATAAAGGAGGAGAAGAACAGAGAAACACAATGCCTGAACGTCTGGTATTATTATGTACCTCCCATCCCAAAAACGGAGCTCAGGGCAGTGTAGCTTGTTTCCCCTCCCCTTTTATCCTCACAGCAACCCAATGAGGTAGGTTAGGCTGAGAGAATGTGATTGGCCCAAGCTCATCCAGCGAGCTTCATGGGTGGGTGGAGGTCTTAGGATTCGGACCTGGGACTCTCCACTTCCAGCTCAACTTCTCAGTAACTCCATAGCAGAACGCTGGCTCTGGTGTTCCATGGAAACCACCATGCTTCTCTGTGAATGCATGGAGGAGTGTTGCTCTGTCTTTGCATCTCTATGATGAAAAACATCTCTATGATTTTTCTCTATGATAGTGAGGAAACATCTCTATGATTCCTGGCATGGGGAACTAGGAGTGCCAAACACAGGCACTCTGACTGTTCCTCATCCTCCGTTTATTAGGGACCTTTCCCTCTTTTTGGGGTCCCGTCCCAGGCAAATCGCTACCCTGTTCGGGACTTCCAAGAGATGCCTCACTCAAACGTGATTGGTACGAGTTGCTGAAGCTGCCGTTCTCCAGGGTTCAGCCCTCTCCCCAGGCTGTCTGGCAATCCCATCTCTGAGTGAGGACTGGATGCGTCTTGCCTCTAGAACATAGGCGTGCAAATGCACACACATGAACACAGAGGCGCCATGAGGCGTGGCAGCCTGGCATTACACACACTGCAGCTGCCAAGGTTTATTTTAAACAGCAAGGCGATTGCATTTTTCTCATTTGCCCTTAAACCCCAGTCAAGCACTGTCATGTCCTTCTAGCCAGTGGAGGCTATTACCAAGTAAGCCAAGATAGCAAATAGAAGATGGGGCACAGCCTTCAGCAACATGCAACAGTGATCCCTGGTGTAAGGACAGAAATGCCCAAGGTAGGTTTGTCCCCATTTCCACCTACGAGATGCTGGCACGGCACTTTTCAAACTCCTTTGCTCCCGACCCAGTTGGAGGCAATCGCTTATGCCTGCGGCCCAAAAGAAAGATCTATTCTCATAAGTGTTCTTATAAAATCACAGTGGGGCAAGACGAGCTAGCTAAACTTCTCGACTCAAATGCAAACTGACATATTAGACAAAGGTGTTACAAAATGTTTTAGATGCCACAGAAAAAAGGATCGGGCTGTGTTCCATCTACACACGGTGCAGGTCATAAAAATGTTAGCTAGCAAAGGATCTAATGCCCCTCAACCCAGGAGTGGGTCATGACCTGTACTTTGGGCATGCAGCCCATTTGCAGTTGCATTGAGGACCGCGGGGGAGATGTACTTCCTTGTCCCCGTTCAGCCTTATCCCACCCCTCAGGCACAATCAATCACCCCCACAGGCAACGGTAGCGGTGTGAGTTATAAAAAATATGCATGATGTGGAGAAAGTGGGGAGAGATACTTCCCCTCCTCGTCTTTCATGATATTAGAAAGCCAGAGTGAGCCATGGAAATTGGTGGGCAGGAGATTCAGGACAGACCCCCCGCCCCCCAAAATGGAACAACTTCATCACACAGCATGCCATCAATGTGCAGAATTCACTGCCCCCAGAGGGAATGGGGCCGTGGCTCAGTGGAAGGGCATCTGCTTGGCATGCAGAAGGTCCCAGGTTCAATTCCTGGCAGCATCTCCAGGTAGGGCTGGGAGAGACTCCTGCCTGAAACCCTGGAGAGTGGCTGCCAGTCAGAGGCCGTATTCGCACGTAATGTGGAAACACGGGTCCATTGGACCCACAGTTCCGCTCCCCACCCACCCACTCTCCTGTCCAAATTTGGACGAAACAGAGACTGCAGAGAAGGGGGGGGGGGCTGTGCGGCCTTCATAGGAACATAGGAAGCTGCCTTAGACCGAGTCAGACCGTTGGTCCACCTAGCTCAGTACTGTCTACCCAGACTGGCAGCAGCTTCTCCCAGGTTGCAGGCAGGAGTCTCTCTCAGCCCTATCTTGGAGAAGCCAGAGAGGGGAATTGGGACCTAGATGCTCTTTCCAGAGTGGCCCCACCCCCTAAGGGGAATATCTTGCAGTGCTCATGCACGTAGTCTCCCATTCAAATGCTAACAGGGCAGACCCCTGCTTAGCAAAGAAGCCAATTCATGCTTGCTACCACAAGACCAGCTCTCCTGTCCCCCTCCTGCATGAAGAGCAGCCCGCACAGCCAATCACAGTTGGAGAGAGGGAGGAGCTGCCTCCCTCAACTCGTTTCAAGGAACGCGGCCTGCAGTTCAGAATTTGGATGCAACGCACGTTGCGTTCAACCTCGGGCTGAGGTGGCAAAACTCACTACTACTACTACTGATATTTATATACCGCTCTTCAACAAAATTCTCAAAGCGGTTTACATAGAGAAATAAAAAATACATAAATAAGATGGCTCCCTGTCCCTAAAGGGCTCACAATCTAAAACAAAAAAGAACACATAAGGCAGACACCAGCAACAGCCACGGGTGGGATGCTGGGCTGGGGCTGAATAGGGCCAGTTGCTCTCCCCCCACTTTAAAAAGGTGCCTCATTGCTCAATTAGCTCTACAACCTGAGGGTTCAAACTGGAGTTACGAGAGCAGAACATCGGGTCACTCTCCGCGCGAAACTGGAGTTCAGAGGGAGCTGTCCTGCGTTATTTGTTTATTATTATTTATTATGCTATTATTTATTATGCGTTGGACATTCAGGTTTGGCATAGGAACATAGGAAGCTGCCATATACTGAGTCAGACCAGCAGCTTCTCCAAGGTTGCAGGCAGGAGTCTCTCTCAACCCTATCTTGGAGATGCCAGGGAGGGAATTTGGAACCTAGATGCTCTTTCCAGAGTGGCTCCATCCCCTGAGGGGAAGATCACTTACAGGGCTCACACTTCTAGTCTCCCTTTCGTATGCAACCAGGGCGGACCCTGCTTAGCTTAAGGGGACAAGTCATGCTTGCTACCACAAGACTAGCTCTCTTCCCTAACTTCTGGTCCCTTCAACTCTGGTTTTGCATTACGTGCGCCCGTGGCCAGAGTAGACATACAATACTACGCTAGATGGACTAACAGTCTTGACTCAGAGTTAGGCAGCTTCCTGACTGCTGGCTCAGATGGCTTTAAAAGGGGACGAGACAAATCCATGGAGGAGGAGAGGCCTATCACCAGCTATCAGTCATGGTGGTGATGTGGAGGTTCCATGTTCAGAAGCAGTCTACCCACCAACTTATCTATTTGTTATTTCTCTGTGTAAACCGCCCTGAACCATTTTTGGAAGGGCGGTATGGAAATCGAATTATTAATAACAACAACAGCAACAGCAGCTGAGGATAGAAGGGAGCGGTAGAAAATAGTTATTACTTTCAAGCCCTCCTTGAGGGCTTCCCAGAGGCACCTGGGTGGACACTGGGGGAAACGGAGCCTTGGAGCTGACAGACTATTCATCGGATGATCCATCAGGGGCTCTCCTTATGTTTGAAAGGCCTTGGGAGGCTAGCTGGGCACGTAGCCACATGCTGCCAGTCCTTGGCAGAGATGGAAAATGTCAAAGGGCTTGGCGTAACGTAGTGAGTTCAGAGAAGTCTAGACACCCTGTGCAGCTGGAAGACAGCTCCTGCAGAGGTTACTCAACAAGATGATGAAAGATGGGCACGTATTCATGAAAGGAGTGGGATTCCAGGAGCTGACAGCCCACAGACCTTTGGCAAGATCATCTAAAGCAGGGCTTAAAATCGGATCCGAGGAAGCCGCCTACTACTGAGTCAGACACTTGGTCCATCTAGCTGAGTATTGTCTACACTGACTGGCAGCAGCTCTCCAAGGTTTCAGGCAGGGAATCTCTCCCAGCACTATTTTGGAGATGCTACAAGAAACTGAAGCTGGAACCTTCTGCATACCAAGTGGATGCTCTGATATTGAGCTACAACTCCATCCCCTGTATTTTTCATCATCACAAGAACATAGGAAGCAACTGATATCAACTTATATGTTCTCTCTCCCATCCACCACACTGGGCTGGAGGAATGAATGAATGAATGAATGAATGAATGAATGAATGAATGAATGAACGGACTGATTCTGCATGAGTAGGCTTCTCAGGATTGTATGTTGATGAAGATCCATGTTGCCAGAATTTATGGCAGCAATAGGTCATCACTCAAGTTGTCTGCTACTACTATGAACAGGGAGGAGAGCTGGTCTTGTGGTAGCAAGCATGACTTGTCCCCTTTGCTAAGGTCCACCCTGGTTGCATTTGAATGGAAGACCACATGTGTAAGCACTGTAAGATCTTCCCCTCAGGGGATGGAGCCGCTCTGGGAAGAGCAGAAGGTTCCAAGTTCCCTCCCTGGCAGCATCTTCAAGATAGGGCTGAGAGAGACTCCTGCCTGCAACCTTGGAGCAGCCGCTGCCAGTCTGGGTAGACAATACTGAGCTAGATAGACCAATGGTCTGACTAAGTATATGGCAGCTGCCTATGTTCCTATTTATGTACTGCTCTTCAACCAAAGAGCTGCTGCCACTCAGTGTAGACAAAGCTAAGTTAGGTGGACCAGCAGCCTGACTCAGTATGAAGCAGCTCCCTATGTCCTTTGGGGGAAGGGATTCTAGCTGAGTGGCAGAGCATATGCTTTGAAGACTGAAGGTCTCTATCCCTGGCAGCAGAAGCCCCAGGCACATGTTCTGCATGCAAAAGGCATCAATCCCCAACCTGTCTGGTTAACAGGATCAGAGGTGGTAGTGCAGGCAGAGAATCTCGTCTGGCACCCTAGAAAACCAGGGGCAGTCGGGACCAGACACTTCTGGGCTCGCCAGAAGTGTGTTCAGTGACAAAGCACATGCTTTGTTTCCAGAAGGTCTCAGGTTCCAGCCCTCAGCATCTCCAGTTAAAAGGGTTGCGGTTTGCAGCATGTGGGGGACGAGTCTCCCGGAGACCAATCAGAGTTGGGCTAGTGTGTAGGGCAACATGGATCCAGAGGCGGTCCTTTCAGGAGGCAAGGTGAGGCAGAGCAGCCTCAGGCGGTAGATTTTTGGAGCACCAGCAGGACGGCAATTTGCTTCTTGCCACCTCCATCGGAGCAGCTCTTTGGGACTGAGCTGACGCATGCCAATTTTGCAAGGAGTGACGCTCCTCCTCACACTCACTGCAAAGCTCATATGCAACATCAGAAGAGGAGGCTGCTGGCAACTCCACAGGCTGCCAGTCTGTGTGGACAATACTGAGCTAGTTGGACCAAGGGTCTGACTTGGTATATGGCAGCTTCCTATATGTTCCTAACCCATCGTCTTCCCACGCACCTAATCCCCACCCACCAGACTCACAGCAGCCTGTACATCTTGTCAAGGTTTACACAAAAGTAGATGGACTTCGGGTTGCCCCTTCTAGTGGCTGTGCCTCTCCACCATTGCCACCACTTTCTCTCACTCCAGCAAAGGAATGAATCCCCAAAGCACATTCAGTCCAGGGATGGTCTACAAATCATTATCACTCCCGATAACGCAGCCAGCGGACTTAACTCTTTAATGCTCTCCCCGTGACAGTAGCCCAAGCATTCAGTTTCATCCGCTGCTTTGAGTTAGTGGAAGCAGGGGCGTAGCTAAGGGAGAGGGGGCCCGTGTTCACCCCTCTACCCGGTGTCCCCTTGGAGTTAGGGAGATAATGAAGAAAATAAGGAGGGCTGGAGCTTGGGGGCCCGGGTTCTTTGAACCCATCCGCTCAATTATAGCTACACCTCTGACTGGAAGGTCCCTTTCTTAAATGAACTCAGAACTATTAACTCACTGTTTAAAAAAAAAAAAAACTGGGGGAGGGAAAATGCAAGGATGTAAACTCTCCAACCACCAAAATGCCCTGTACAGAGAAGAGGGGCACAATCCCCATTTCTCACACTCACACACACAACACACAGAGTCATCTTTGCAAACTGAAAGTGTTGCCTTCCTCCCATCCCAGGAAGGAAAGAAGCGTTTCCACATTCCAGGCTTGGCTTTCCCAAATGCCCCTAATCCCACCCCTCTGCCATACCCACTAGGATATTCTCCTCCCTCGGGCAACTCACTTTCCCCCACTCTCTCCCCCCCCCGCTCTCTTTTGCACCCTCCCCCCCCAGCCTGCCAGTTCTCCACAGAGACATCTCCAGCAGTCCATCAAGAATCAAGACAGAATCCACCCCCCCCCCGACCCCACCAGCCCCACACACACTCCCCCACCTCCAGTTCATGCATCCCCACCTGATCTTTGCCCAGCGGGCCCCCCCCCAGCATGCATCACCCCTAAGCGAGGCAAGGAGTTTGCACTCACCCCCTGGGTGGTGCTGCCGCTGCTGCCGCTGCTGCTGTGAGTGTGGAGAGCGGTGCTGATTCCAGCTTCATCACGTTCAGTTCATTGTTCCGAGGCGATCCCTCAGAAAGCGGGCGGGAGGCTGGCTGGGGGGGGCACCATCCTGGCTTCGGCCCCCTGCGCTCCTCGACTTCGCCTCCGAGGGGTTCCGCTTTGCAGCCCGGCCGGTGGCGAGTCTTCCGCTCCTCGGCCCCCCTCTCGCTCTTCTCCGGAGTCCCTTTTTCGCTGGCCAGGATCTTCTAATCCCATTTAAATCTCGGATGGCAAATGCCTTGAGAAAGGAGGGGAAGAGCAGAAAGAACACGTTGGGAAGCGAGGCCCCCGCATGATCGCTGGACTCCTCGGCTTCCTTCCAATTCAAAGCCTAAAAAGTCTCTCCCCCCCCACCCCCGCTTTATTTATTTCTTTATTTCTGTTCTTTTAAACAGAAAAAGATTAATCTGTAAAGACCGAGGACATGCGAGGTTTTCTTTCCTCCGTACCCCTTGTTTTTATTTTTCAGCTTGGTGCAAGAAGAAGGGTAGCTAGCATGAGTTTAGTTTTCTCCATGGGCAAATACAAATGCTGTTCTTCCGCCACAAGAAAAACTCTCCTCTGGACTTTTGCAAGACGAAAAAGGAGGATTTGGAGAAATGCAAAGCAAGAAAAGAAAAAAATTAAGGAGCTCTGTCCTCACCGCGGCTGCTCTTTGCCGCCCTCTATCGGCCCACGGGAGGAAGCACTCGGAGTTCTTACAAGAGGTGAATTCGAGGAAAGGATTCCTTGCTGAGAGAGTAAAAGGGGAATTATTATGGACTCATAAGTCCTACTGACCGTGCAATCCTAGGCATGTTGACTCAGAAATAAGCCCCACTATGTTTGATGGCGCTTACTCCCAGGTAAATGTGTGTAGGATCGCAGACACTGTTTTTAAGGTGTCACAAGACTGTGTGTGTGTGTGTGTGTGTGTGTGTGTAACAGATTAACAGCACCCTAGTTAAACTGCAAGAAATTAATGGTAAACACTGGAATTTGGAGAAACAATTGGATTTGTTATGAATTTAATTGATAGACTGCCTGACTCCAAAGGCTCTAGGCAGTTTACAAAAATAAACACAACAGAAACAGAATAAAACCAACTATCACACCACCATTACAATTTTAAAACATTCAAATGTAACAGCAATTTAAAAAATCCAACAGCAATTAAAAATTCCAAACATTCAGAGATTACTAAAACATTCAAACATTAACAACAGGGTGCTAACATATAAGGCATTATATGGTTTACAAACATGTCATGGGCCCTTATCAAAGCAAACACATGGATTTGCACAGGTAGTTATGTGATAAGGTGCAGAACTATCTCCACTGTTGAGCTCTCCTTGGCTGAAGAAACACAGTCTTGAGATTGTGAAAGTGTCCTGAGAATGATGAGGACACAAATCACTCTCTTTCCAGAACAGTTTGCTATACAGGTGATGAGGAATAAAGGAATTCTCAGCTCTCTTATCCATAGATCTCAAGTAAAAGAAAACCATGTTCCAGTGCCCAGAAATATTGGGCCAAACTAAATGTACTAGCACTTGTGGAAGAAACACATGATAAATGCTGATGAATCAGTGCAAATAAACCTAATAGCCAGTTAGGTCACTTTAAAGGCGGGAGTCCTTTAGGCATGAGTAAGCCCCACTGAACTTTGTAGACTGCTGAGCAAACATGCACAGGCTTGGGTTGCAGGGCTGCTATCCCGTGCACATTTCCTTGGGAGTAAGGCCCATTAAAAGCTGCAGGAATGACTAAGTATACAGACACAGGATCAGGCTGGGCATGTTGTTCCTCATTCAAGTTCATAAGAACATACATAAGAAAAACACCCCTGCTGGATCAGGCCCAAGGAAGCCCATCTAGTCCAGCATCCTGTTTCACCCAGTGGCCCACCAGGTGCCGATGGGAAGCCCACAGGCAAGTTCAACTCTCTGCATGAGCCCAACTGCAGAATTAATTCACCATATGTTGGCAAAGTTCTCTCCCTCGCTTTCCCCCCAATTACACATAGGTGACCACACCTGTGCTCAGAAAACAGGGCAGTCAAGAAATCAGTGATGCTTTGAAAAAGAGCAAAGCTAAATTGCAGGAATTGCCCAAGGGAGGAGATTTTCATGTAGTTAAGAGGGTTTAAAACACACACACACACACACACCCTGGAATGCTTTCAGGTTAATCTGTAATGGGATATCAGGCAATGCAAGACATTTGGCACCTTTAAGCCTTATGGTTGTTTAAAATATTCTGCTTTTCAACCACCAACGAAAAGGTTCTCAAAGCAGGTTACCTACAAAAGAGGAGACAAGGTTGGTCCCCTATCCTCAAAGGGCTCACAATTTAAAAAGAAGTTCAAGGAGGAAGACTGCATCAACAGCCACTGGAGGCGCGCTCTGCGGAATAGGGAAACTGCTCTCCTAAACAGAAGTCTCTCTCTCCTAAAGAGAAGAGACCCACCACTTTACAAAGCAACCCTTTGCCTAGCAGGAGAGGTCTTGACCCATTCCGCTCAATATCCTGTCTCCCGTTTACACACACAAACGTGACCCCCCGCTTGGTAGCTGGGTACTTACTCTGTAGCCAAGTGAGCCACTCTGCCATCAATTGCTGCAACAGGAATTTTTTTTAAAAAAAATCTGATCACTTAGAGGTGTTTTTGTCCACGTGACAATTTGATTCCACAGACGTCGCAACCTGAGAAGTCCAGATTTCCCCGCATAGTTCAGATCCCAACATCCCTCGCCCTGTCCCGAGATAATCCTTTCCCCTCTGGATCCATGCAGGTGGCCTCTCTCCGGCCTCCACTGATGCTATTGCGAATCAGTCCATGGGAAAGATGAACTGGGAGACGCAGATGCTTGGGGCGATACCGCGCACGAGGTGGGAGGGGAGGGGTGCTGAAGAGAGGTGTCCCTTACAAGACTGTCCTTGTCCTTTTAAATAGCTGCAGGGACTCTGTTTTTTGGCTCCAGGAGAACCAGGTGTCTGGTTTCAGCCTGGACTGAGCTAATGAGCAAGTGGCCCAGCCTCCAGAGGGCAGGGTCCACACTGCTGGGAAAGCTACAAGGGAGTTTCAGTCAGCCCCACAAGATGTGCCATGAAGAGACAGCAGCCCTGCAAGCAAGCAAGCAAGCAAGCAAGCAAGCAAGCAAGGAGGAAAGAAAGAAAGAAAGAAAGAAAGAAAGAAAGAAAGAAAGAAAGAAAGAAAGAAAGAAAGAAAGAGGAAATTGTGCCTGATGTGGAGGACGTGGATAGAGAGAGGGTTTCCCTTGCCCTTTCATCCTACTAGAACTCAGAGTCAATCTGTGAAATTAATTAGCAGGTCTGATTGGCGGGCGGGGGGGGGCACTTCTTCCCACAATGCAGAATTGATTTTCAGAATTTGCTGCCATGGGGGTGTGCCGTGATGGCCACACGCTTCAATGGCATTAAAAAGGAGGTTAGACAAATTCACAGAGGAACCCAATGCCCTGGCTGTTGGCCATGCTGGCTGTGTGGAATCTCCTGGCCAGAAGCACTATAGCTTTGAATAGCGCTTGATTGAGGGTAAACACTAAGAGAAAGCGATTGCCATCCAGTTCCAAGCCCTGCTGGGGGTGGCTTCCCAAAGGCATCTGGTTGGCCAATGTGAGTACTGAACTTGACTGGACCCTTGCTCTTATCTGGCAGGGCTCTTCTTAGGTTGTGATGGCCCCAAAGTAGAGGAGGGCAGAGTATTGTGTCCCATACTGGGACACAGCAGGGAGGGTAGGAATCCATGCAAGAAGGGGTGCAGCAGGGGTGTAGCAATAATTGAGCAGATGGGTTCAAAGGACCCAGCCCCCAGAGTTCCTGTGGGCCCCCAAGTTCCTGAGCACCCCCCACCCCAGTTCCACCCTTTACTATTTTCTTCATTATCTCCCTCCCTCCGCCAGGGAGAGGGGTAAACACTTCTGTAAATATTCCCCTGGGGTGCAGGGTGGCAATGGGAAGTAAATGTCACATACACCTCTCCCCCCCCTCCGCCCGGAATTAATCCCTAATCCCCTAATTTAGGGGGTGGGGCCATAACTCAGTGGCAGAGCATCTGCTTGCTTGCATGAGGTCCCAGGTTCAATCCCTGGCAGCATCTCCAGGTAGGGCTGAGAAAGACTCCTGCCTGGAACCTTGGAGAGCTGCTGCCCGTCAGTGTAGACAGCACTGAGCCAGGTGGATCGAAGGTCTGACTCAGTATATAGCAGCTTCCCATGCTCCTAATCCAAAGAAACTGTCTTCCACCGCTTGTGGCCAGTGTGGGGGTGGCGGGGAGAGATTACAGCATTCACAAAAATATACTTGGCATTTGTTATAATATACATTTTTGGGGTTTTATGTTTTTATTAAGACCAGGAGCAAGCGGGGTGCTTGCTCATTTTCCTAATTCCCAGTTATGTGTAATCACTCCCCTTCGTTCCACAGAAGTCAATGACTGGTAAAAACTGAAATTGACTCATATGTCATCTGGTTGGCTTCTTGTCTAGTCAATTTCACTCCCAGGGAAACCTAACATAAGAAAATGTCCTTAGATATCCAGGGAAAGTTGGGAGTAGCACACACAATTCAAAACAAAAACTGGATTTTTAAAAAAAAAGTATTTTAAATGGCAGGGTGGTTTTGTGCTTATTTGCTTTATTTTTTTAAAAAAACCTGCTTGGAGCATTGGAAGAAGAATACATTACTCACCACTGTACAATAGGTGCTTCTGCCAGCTGTGCATACATTTATTACAGATGTGCTAGTCCTGCTGGTGAGCCACCTACTGGTGCAGCAGGGAAATGACTTGACTAGCAAGCATGAGGTTGCCGGTTCGAATCCCCACTGGTCTGTTTCCCAAATTATGGGAAACTCCTATATTGGGCAGCAGCGATCTAGGAAGATGCTCAAAGGCATCATCTCACACTGTGCGGGAGGAGGCAATGGTCAACCTCTCCTGTATTCTACCAAAGACAACCGCAGGGCTCTGAGGTCACCAGGAGTCGACACCGACTAGACTGCACAATTTTACCTTTACTTAGTCCTGCTGCTAGGAGCTAGTTTTGACGTTCACTCACAATACTGGGTCAAGTATTATGAAAACCAGGAATCCTGGTTTGACCACCATGAATCCAAGCAAACCTGGTTTGGCCAGAAACCGTGGTAGACAATTAATATGGAGGTGGAGCTATGAACCTGCCTTATATTGATTCAGAGACCTTTGGTCCATCTCGCTCAGTATTGTCCGTATCAGCTTGCAGGGGGTCTCCAGCAGGGTATCACACAGTGGTCTTTCTCCGCTCTACCTGGGAATGCCAGGAAACTGAATCTGTGGCCAGCCACATACCAGGCACATGCACTACCACTGAGTTACAGCCCCTCTATGAATGGATGTGCCTCAACAAACAAAAGCTCTCCAACCACCACCTCCAATGCTTGATACGAGTCTTGCTTAGATTACGGCTAAGCACTTCATGTGGGGCTGCCCTTGGAGACCATCCGAGAACATCAGTTGAATTCAAAACACTTCTATTAGGTTTCTATCTGGGCGGGGGGACAAATGACTCTCTCACCAGTGCATAAAAATCTCCACTTGTTGCCAGTTTGCTGCTAGACAACTTGCTCCATGATTTATAGCCCACTTCCCTCCATTAAAAACAGGCGCAAGGCAGCTGATAACACAAAACAGTCAAAGAAAGCACAACGGCATACAAGTCCAATAAATAGAAAAGCAGCAGTCTAATTTATTGGACGTATCTTCACTGCACTGCAGTGCCACCCAAGATAATGGCTAGAGGAGGTACTGCTGTTCATCAGTTCAGCTCAACTAGGTGATCAGGAGGAGCAGGCCAGCCCTAACGTGCTGCGGCCTCCATCTTGATTCCTCAGCCTGGGCATCCATGAGGCCATTCACACCATCAAGAACTGTGTTCTACCCGGGTTTGGGAGCTGTGCGTACTCCCAATTTTCAGTTGTGTGGAAGCAAGGGAGGAGGAAAACCTGGGTAGCTTTTTCCTCCTCCCTGGCTTCCACATAGGGTTGCCCTGTCCAAGTCCCCCAAATCCGAGTGGCCTAATCTGCATATTATGCAAATTGTGTGGCAACTAATTTGCACTTATTTATTGGACAGATTTGTATCCTTTCCCCTCCTCCTCTGCCTTCTCATGTGATCGGATCCAGAGTAAAATCCGGGTAATCCCGGCAGCGACTTTGACATCTGTGTAAATCCGGGTGGAATTTAGCAGCTGGGCAGAAGAGCCCAAATCTGGGTGCTACCCTAAATTCCAGGGGACACAGCAACCCTACTTCCACACCATCGAAAATTGGGAGCATACACAGATCCCAAACCCGGGCAGAACAAGCTTTTTGATTGTGTGAACAAACGACCTCAATGTGTTTCCATGAGCAGCCACACAGATCACCTTGTTATCACCTTCAGGAGCCTGACCTTGACTGCGCACCTGCCGTTTGACTCTGCTTCTTCTGCCTGACTTGACTTTGTCATCTATCTCCAGCTCTTCAGATCCCTCTTTGCCCATTCACAAACCCCACTGCTCGCCTCTGAACTCCGCTGAGGTCTGGCAGTTTTCTGTGTTACGAACTCTGGGAGGGGTTGTAGCTCAGCACGACAGCCCCACACACTGCTTGCAGAAGGCCCCAGGTCCCCCCCCCCCGGCTATCTCAAAGACAGGACGGGGAACGGCCCCCATCTGAAACTCTGGAGTCAGGCCGACTTAGAATAAAGCACAAAGGAGGATACGTTAAGGGATGGGGTGCAGAAGCAGAGCACCTACTTTTCATGGAAAAGGTTCCCAGGCTCAGTCCTTAGACTGAGGGCAACTTCATATGTTCATAAATAGGAACACAGCAAGCTGCCTTACATAGGAGCATTGGAAGCTGCCATATACTGAGTAAGACCACTGGTCTATCTAGCTCAGTATTGTCTTCAAAGACTGGCAGCGACTTGTCCAAGGTTGCAGGCAGGAATCTCTCTCACTCCTATCTTGGAGATGCTGCCAGGGAGAGAACTTGGAACCTTCTGCTCTTCCCAGAGTGGCTCCATCCCGAGGGGAATATCTTACAGAGCTCACACATCTAGTCTCCCATTCATATGCAACCAGGGTGGACCCTGCTTAGCTAAAGGGACAGCTCATGCTTGCTACCACCAGACCAGCTCTCCTCCTTAAACCCTGTCAGACCATGGGCCCATCTAGCTTAATCCTGTCTATATTGACTGGCAGCAACTCTCCAAGCTTTCAGGCAGGCGTCTTTCCCAACCTTCCCTGGGATTGCATTTGGGGCCTTCTGCATGCAGAGCAGACATTCTACTACAGAGCGATGGCCTCATCCTCTGAGGAAGCTGCCTTCTACCGAGTCAGACCGTTGCTCCATCTAGCTTAGGATTGTCTACACCAGGCCTACTCAGTTTCGGCCCTCCTGCAGATGTTGGCCTACAGCTCCCACAATCCCCGGCTATTGGCCACTGGGGCTGGGGATTATGGGAGTTGTAGTCCAAAAACAGCTGGCGGGGGGCCAACGTTGAGCAGACCTCGTCTGCACTGACTGGCCGTGGTTCCTCCAAGGTTTCAGGCAGGAGTCTTTCCCAGTTCGAAACGCTGCCTGAGACCTTCTGCGTGCCAAGACACTGTTGAGCCACAACCCCGTGAATGATCAGTCATAAACGGCAATGTGGTCCCATGGTTGGGGGAGAAGTATTTTAATAACCCGCGAGGAAATCTCTGACCGCCAGCAGCCATCTGTAGAGAGGCTTTGTCCCAGGTGTGAAAAGGCTCTCTGAGCTTGTGCAGTGAGGCCTCCCACACTCCTGACTCCGTGCTGTTACACACTGGAAGTATTCCAGAGGAAATCAGGTCGCTGGCTTCCAGGATCCTCCCACAGGGAGTGCGAGAACAGGACAGGGCAGTGCTTGGATTACCGGCAGGGAGGGGGCAGCCCCTTCACCTATTATTTCAGGGATTTTCGTTTGGTTAGAACCTTGGGGCAGCCACGGTGCAGCTTGTGGATTCGGTTAAGCCCTCTCCACTTTCTCCCTAATAAAGAGTCCAGCTTACAGTGATGCGAGTGAACAGTGTGTATTCACAAGGGCCCTCTGGTGAAAGCACCCATACACTTGGAACCCACCCACCCACGTCTCTGAAACAACTTGGTATGTCAAGTGAAGATTTGTCCCAAAAAGATAAATAAAGCATGCTGGGACCTCTTAGATCAAGCCAACAAGAAACAATAAGATCCCCACCGAACTGTGCACCAACCATGCAATCAAGTCCCAAACAGTATTCCACATGCAGCACAGAGGGCTAGCAAGAAGCCAGCCCAGAGGGCTAACCATCTACAGCAAAGTGTTTCACAGCCACAAATAAGAAATTTCCTAAGTAAATTGACAGCAATTGGCCATGATTCCCTATGGACCATCAATAAGGTGTTGCTCTGTCCCTGGTGAAAACTCTGCCGTGCAAGATGTTAATACTTTGCATTGGCAATTAGACCAGCAAAGAAGTTCAGTTTAGTACAAGAAGGCCCATCGAGGACTGCAGGGTGACTGTACCCCTTTGGACTCAATAAGGATGGGGAAAGAGGGCAGGTGATGACCCACAGCTCATGGAGATGGAGTACTACTACTATTATTAATATATTGCTTTTCAACAATGGGGTGGGGGAGAGAGAGATGATTCCCTGTCCCATAAGGGCTCACAATCTTAACAAAACAAAGTCAGGTACCAGCAACAGCCACTGGAGGGATGCTGTTGTGGGGATGGATAGGGCCGGTTGCTCTCCCCCTGCTAAATATAAGAGAATCGCCACTTTAAAAGGTGCCTCTTTGCTCAGTTAAGCAGGGGGTAGGACATATTCAAGGATCCCAGGGAAGAGAGTTGGAAAGGAGTCTCTGAGCTCAGTAGAAGAGCATCTGCTTTGCATGCAGAAGGTCCCAGGTTCACTCCCTGGTACGTGGGCAAAAACCCTGAAGAGCCATTGTCAGCCAGAGTAAACAATACTGAGCTAGATGGGCCAGTGGTCTGATCCAGGATAAGACAGCTACGAATGAGAGGCTGAACTGCAGCAGCAAGCTAAGAGGTTTTGCAAAAAGAGTTTCCTCTGAACCCTCAGGCTCCAATAAACTGGGGTTTGTGCTACCAATGGAAATTAGGCCCCACAGAAATCCATGAGAGTTAACTCTAAGTAACAGGCACAGGATTGAGTTGCATACCATCTAAGCTTCCAAAAACTGGCACAATATTTACTGTCATTTTGACATACGGCAAATATTCATATAACGCTTTACAACAAGAGGTCCGAAGTGGTTTACTGAGGGGAGGGAGGGAGCGAGCAAGCAAGCAAGCAAGCAATATCCCCCCAAAAGAAAAACATTAGACAGACATGAGCAACAGCCACCGGAGGGACGCTGTGCTCGGGATGGATAGGGCCAGTTGCTTTTAAAAGGTGCCTCGTTGCTCAGTTAGCAGGGACATAAGGCTACAACAGGGCTGTTCAACTTCGGCCCTCCTGCAGATGTTGGCCTACAATTCCCATAATCCCTGGCTGTTGGCCACTGTGGCTGGGGATTATGGGAGTTGTAGTTCAAAAAACAGTTGGGGGGCCTAAATCGAGCAGGCCTGGACTACAGTTTAACAGGGTTTCTGCTTTAGAAATCCTCTCCACAACTACTCTTTTTTTTTTAAAAAAAAAAAATTAAGTTGGCCATTATTATTTATGCTGGCAGGAAGTTGCGCAGATCAACTGCATGCAATCATATGAAGAGGACTGTAAAGAGTCACTCCTCTAGTCACCTGTGATGAGTAACTCCACCTCCAGGTGAGCAGACAGGAAAACTTTACGGCAATTGGTTCTTTTAGACTCCAAGAGACTTAAGTGAGAATTTAAGTGAGGGCAGCCAGTGAGAATTTTCTAACTGAATCACGATTGTCTATTCCTGAATTTAATCACTGCCTGACCACAGAAGAGCCTCGTTCCTTTTAGCCTTGCCTTGGTATTCCCGACAGCTTGTATTGCTTTCCTGGAACTGGCACACAGTCCTTGCTGTGGGGCCTGAGCCCGATTCAGTTCAGAAGTGCCAGAGAGCTCCTAGACTTTTTACTGCAGCTCAGGAAGAACGATAGAATTCTGCAGCCCTAATTGATAAGTTGTGAGGGTTCTGGCAAACTGGTTACACACACACACACACACACACACACACACACACACACTGAGCTACCCCAAGCCACACATCTGACCTCTGTTTGGCTGTCTGGCATCTCTTACTTTTCCTTGGAACCTCTCTGAGTTCACAAACATCCCCCTAAAACGGGGCCACGCCAGTTATATGACCCGGCTGAAAACTCTGACTTGACTATGCAGACGTTAAACTAACTTGACAGCAAAGGTCCAGTGCCAGTTAACAGACTATAAAGTTGCTTTTGGGATCCCTCAGAACCCGTGTGCTATTCGACCTGCACATTTGAGGTGAATTCGCAGCAAAGGACGGCAGTTGCTTCCTTACTGCGGAGGCACTGTGTTTCTGCAGTCACCTGGATGCAGACTTTAAATGGCAGTTGCACACAGTTAATATAGTACCGTAATCTAGCAAAGCTCTTCCCAGTGGTCAACCACCTTCTGTAATGTTTACCCACAAAGTCCTGTTCAGCAAGGGTCCCCTGCAATGTATGTTTACTAGCTCCTGCCTCTTTTATTACTCCCTGTTCAGCAGTGCTGAAGGAAGAGAGCTGGTCTTGTGGTGGCAATCATGACTTGTCCCCTTAGCTAAGAAGGTCTGCCCCAGTTGCATATGAAAGGGAGACCAGAAGTGTGAGCAGCACTGAAAGATATTCCCTTTAGGGGATGGAGCCGCCACTCTGGGAAGAGCAGAAGGTTCCAAGTCCCCTCCCTGGCAGCATCTCCAAGAGAGGGCTGAGAGAGACTCCTGCCTGCAACCTTGGGGAAGCCGCTGCCAGTCTGTGAAGACAATCCTGAACTAGATAGACCAGTGGTCTGACTCAGTATAGCGCAGCTTCCTATGTTCCTATGGCTGGTGATAAATGGCTCCCTAGATGACCAGCTTAAGCGTGCTCCTTGATTATGCAAAACGGTCCTTGCTGCCTTGAATTCATATGGCCTGGAGGAAGCTGCTTTATACTAGAGCCATTAAAACTTCTAAACCTGCTAACTGAGCAAGTGATTAAAGCGGTGATTCTCTTTATATAGCAGTGAGAGAGCAATTGGTCCTATCCATCTCCAGTGGCTGTTGCTGGTGTCTCTCTTTCTTTCTCTCTGTCTTGATTGTGAACCCTTTGGGGACACGGAGCCACTTTATTTATATCTCTGTAAACCACATGGGGGACCTTTGTTGAAAAGCGGTATCTAAATATCCACATTATATATAAATATTTGTAGTAGGGAAGTTCTCAAAGCAATTTTTATTGTATTATTTATTCTCTGCAAAAACTGCTTTGGAAACTTGTGTTGAAAAGTGGTATATAAATATTGGTGGTGGTGGTGGTGGTTGGTTTATACAGAAAAATAAAGTAAATAAACAAGATGATTCCCTGTCCCCAAAGGGCCTACAATCTAAAAAGAAACCCAAAGTAGTACCCCTGCTAACTGGGCAAAGAGGCACCTTTTTAAAGTGGTGATTCTCTTTATTGAGCAGGGGGAGAGCAACTGGCCCTATTCGCCCCCAGCACAGCATCCTTCCAGTGACTGTTGCTGGTTTCTATTTTATATCACTTTTTAGCTTGTGAGCCCTTCGGGGACAGGGATCCATCTTATTTATTATTATTTTTCTATGTTTCTTTGGAAACTTTTTTTTGTTGAAAAGCGGTATATAAATATTTGTTGTTGTTGTTGACACCAGCAACAGCCACTGGAGGGATGTTGTGCTGTGGTTGGATAGGGCCAGCTGCTCTCCCTCCCACTACTAGATATAAGAGAATCACCACTTTGAAAGGCGCCTCTTTGCTCGGTTAGCAGGGGGTCATTTGGGAACTGTGAACACCTTTCTAGCCAATCGTGTGTGAATTAGAAACAAGGTCGGCGGCTGGGAGCTCGATCATGAGCTAAGCCCCAGTTGGGTAGGGCAGTTTTTCTTCCTACCTTGTTCTGAAGCTGGGGACGGAATCTGCAGAGGGCATGTTCATCCTACCCAGCTGGGGGCTTAGCTCACGATCAAGCTCCCAGCCTCTGACCTTGCTTTTAACTGGCACATGATCAGCAAACAGGAGCACATACAGCTCCCTATCCTATTAACTGCCCTACTGAGTCAGACCTTTGGGTCCATCGGGTCCAGCACTGTCTACACCAGGGCTGCTCAACTCCGGCCCTTCTGCAGAGGTTGGCCTACAACTCCCATAATCCCCGGCTATTGGCCATGGTGGCTGGGGATTATGGGAGTTGTAGTCCAAAAATAGTTGGGGGAGGGGGCTAGGTTGAGTAGGCCTGGTCTACAATGACTGGCAGCAGCTCTCCAAGGTTTCAGGCATGAGTCCCTCCCAGCTCCACTTGGAAATGCCAGAGACTGAACCTGGGACCTTCTGCATGAAAAGCAGATGCTCTGCCACGGAGCTCCAACAACAGGGTCCTGGTCAATGGCATAAGAACATAAGAACAGCCCTGCTGGATCAGGCCCAAGAAGGCCCATCTAGACCAGCATCCTGTTTCTCACAGTGGCCCACCAGATGCCTCTGGGTAGTCCACAGGCAAGAGGTATGTGCAGGCCCTCTCTCCTGCTGTTACTTCCCTGCAACTGGTACTCAGAGGCATCCTGCCTTTAGCCCTCCGACTAGTAGCCATTGATAGACCTCTCCTCCATGAAGTTATCCAAACCCCTCTTCAAGCCATCCAGGTTGTTGGCTGTCACCACATCTTGTGGCAGAGAATTCCACAAGTCGATGATGCGTTGTATGAAAAAGTACCTCTGCTTGCTGGTCCTAAATTTCCTGGCAATCAATTTCATGGGAAGACCCCTGGTTCTAGTGTTATGCAAGAGGGAGAAGAATTTCTCTCTCTCCACTTTCTCCACACCATGCATGATTTTATAGACCTCTATCATGTCTCCCCACAGTTGTCCTTTTTCTAAACAAAAAAGCCCCAGGTGTTGCAGCCTTGCCTCATAAGAAAAGTGCTCTAGGCCCCTGATCATCTTGGTTGCCCTCTTCTGCACCTTTCCCAGTTCTGCAATGCGCTTCAATTACTGGTGGCGTCTAGCCAATGGCATGTGTGTGTCACACCTCACCACACACAGGTTTTGGAGAGAGAGAGTAAGAGGATCTTGCCAGGAAAAGGTTGCTAAGATGGTTAGGGCTGGATGAAGCAGCATCTACTGTGCTGTGATGGACTGATATTGCTGCTCGAACATACATAATTCCCTGCATTGCATTATATGCCTACTTCCCAGCTGGCTCACTCTGTACACTTGTAAACAGATTACATCAAATTTTCAACCAACACCATACATTTTCAGTGTTCTGTCTTTACAAGGGAAGAGTCCCTTTAAAAGACTGCCTGGGGAATTTTCCTACTACTCTGGGAAGGAAAACAAAACCGAGTTGGCAGAAAGAAGACTAAATATGCCAACCTTTAAGGTACCACAAGATTTCTTTGTTTTGGCTAAGAAAATCAGTCGCGAAGGTACTGCTGGAACGAAACACAGAAGCACTGTATTTTGCAAAAGAATGTTGGCATTCAATTAGCATTCTCCCCCCCCCCGCCCCGCCTAACGAAGAGTTCCTTGTAACTCAGAAGTTTGCATCCGCACCCGTTAGTCCAAATGGAAGGTCCTAAGGCCAAACTATACATTACAATTAACACAGATGGGGACCCTGGTATGTGGGGAGAAGAAGGGGTTAACATTTTCCCCTTGTGCCTTTTACTTATTGAAAGTCGACACACACAATGGAAGCAGCTGTTGGCAGCAATTACTTGTGGGGGCAAAGAGCAGCTTGGGGACCTTTTTTGTGGGGGGAACTGTGTGAGGGGAAAGCGTTAGGAACATAAAAAGCTGCCATATATTGAGACAGACCCTTGGTCCAGCTAACTCAGTCGTAGCTACACTGACTGGCAGCGGCTTCTCCAAGGTTGCTGGCAGGAGTCTCTCTCAGCCCTATCCTGGAGATGCCAAGGATTGAACCTGGAGCCTTCTGCATGCAAATGCTTTGCCGCCGATTCCTTTCCCCTAAGGGGAATATTGGTTGATTGATTGATTGTTAAATCTGTATGCCGCCTTTCATTAAAATAATCCCAAGGCAGTTCACACAAAAATTAAAAACAAAACTCTAAACATGACACAATTAAAATATTAAGCTAAAATATAATACAAAGAAGCAGCAGTAGAGACAATCATATAAAAGCCTGGGTAGAAAGCCAAGATTTAACACACTTTCTAAAAACTGTGATGGAGACTGAGGAGTGAATAGCCACTGGGAGAGCATTCCAGAGTCTGAGGGCAGCAATAGAGAAGGCCCTGTCCCGTGTGCATGACAGCCAAGCCTCCTTCATTGTAGGCACCTGGAGCAGAGCCCCCTCAGATGACCTTGTCAAACAGGCAGCAACCCTTGGGAGCAGGCAGTCCCTCATGTATCTCAGGCCCAAACCGTTATCTCACAGCGCTCAAAGGTAAGCTCCCATACAAATGCAAACCAAGGCAGACCCTGCTTAGCAAAGGGAACAATTTATGCTTTCTACCACAAGATGCGTTATCCTCCTCCTCAGCACTGCAATCCTGCTTTGAGTTAAAAGAAAAAAGGAAGGGAGGGAGGGAGAGGGAGAGAACGGAAGAAAGAAAGAAAGAAAGAAAGAAAGAAAGAAAGAAAGAAAGAAAGAAAGAAACATCTCTTAACAATGCTTTTATCATAACATGTAGTTAGAACCCCTTGTCTCATTATTAAGTCTATATTTCTTGTTGAGTAGGACCAACACTTCTACCAAGACTTCAGTCTTCCAAAGCCATCTCTTCCAGGAAGGAGAGCTGGCCTGGGAGGAGAGCTGGTCTTGTGGTAGCAAGCATGAATTGTCTCCTTTGCTAAGCAGGGTCCACCCTAGTTTGCATTTGAATGGGAGACGTCATGTGTGATCACTGTAAGATATTCCCCTTAAGGGATGGGGCTGCTTTGAGAAGAGCAGAAGGTTCCAAGATCCCTCCCTGGCATCTCCAAGATAGGGCTGAGAGAGATTCCTGCCTAAAGCCTTAGAGAAGTCACTGCCAGTCTGGGTAGACAATACTGAGCTAGATGGACCAATAGTCTGACTCAGTATAAGGCAGCTTCCTCTGTTCCTAAGCCCCATATTGAACTCACTCAAAACTCTTTAAAAAATTGGGTGCTGGGAAGTGATTTATTTTGCAGTATTTGTACATTATCCGACACAAACCCTTGGGCAATGAAAAGAGCAAGAAAACATGGGTTCAAGAAGACAAGACTTACTGTTTGTTGGGCTGGCATATAGTGAGAATACCTTGTTATCTTGCCTTGTCACCGATTCTTCCTCAGACAAAAATGGCTCTTAAGTCCATTGGTCTGCCCGGAGAATTGAAGCAGCTGAAAACGTCAGGCCATCTAGCTCAGCGACATCCTCTCTCCAGGGTCTCAGGAAGACACCAGCTCTGCTTCCCCCCCAGGTCTGGAAGAGGCTACAGGCCATTCCCCATTGAACGGTGCCCAGAGCAAAAGCAACAGGGTGTGAATCTAAGGGCGTTTTATAAAAAGAGGGCTTACCTGCTCAGCTTCTCCCCAGTTCGCATCCTCACTTGTTTCTTTCAGAAGATGTGGCACGAGATCTCAGCAGAAAACAGGAGGTCTTCCTCCAACTTGCTCACAAGCCGGTGTCTCTGTCTGAAGGGGAAGTCAACCTTGACAAGCTCAGCCCAGCTTGGCCTGGCCTCCGTCTCCCATTGGTCTCAAGGACGCTGTTGTAGAAAACCACAGTAGCCAGTCATTTCAGGGGCAAGCTCTGGAAGTTGCCTCCAAAGCTGCCATTCACTTAACAACTCCCTAAACTTTCACAAAAATGCAACGCAGGCGTACAGTTTGATTCAGCTGGGATAAACTGCTCCATTCAGATTTTCAGAGGCAGAGCAAGGAAAAGGCAGCCTTGAAAGCAGCAGCTCAGGAAAGGCTTGTGGCATGAGCTCAGACCACAGAGGGTGATGGGACGCTCCCAGCTCAAGGGGCCTTTCATGACCTCTTGGGTGAGGCTCCAAACCCAGCCCAGGTTAGCCAACGTCTTAAGGTTGCTGCCTTGTTTTCCAGGGCACTGCTGGTCTTCTATAAAAATGCATGAGGGGGGAAAAGTAAATAATCACATAAACACAGTTTGACACCTCCGTCCCAAAAAGGATATCGCAGAGCTGCAGGAAAGGGCAAATGAAATGGCTAGCAGGTATCAGTACTGTACTTTTCCTATGAGGAAAGGCTAAACCTTTCCGGGGCTTCTTAATTTAGAAGAGGAAAAAGAGAGACTAAAGCGGGACATTAGAGAGATTATAAAGTTATGTATGGTGTGAAACAGGGGGTCCCAATTTATTTATTTTTAAATAAATATACCCCATCTATTGCAAACTTTCAGCTCAGGTGGGAGAGAGAGAGAGGGAGAGAAATCCAATTCAGTGGGGCAGGGAGCAAGAGTGAAAGGAAGGAAGGAAGGAATCCAATGCAGAGGGGGGGGAGGGAGGGAGAGACCCCTGCCGCAAAGGGCTTACAATCTAAAAAAAACTAAGGCAGAAACCAGCAACAGCCACTGGAGGGATGCTGTGTTGGGGATGAATAGGAGCAGTTGCTCTCCCCCTGCCCAATAAAGAGAATCACCACTTTTAAAAGGTGCCTCTTTGCTCTGTTAGCAGCAGAGATCAGCCAAGGTGGTTAAGAGGAAGCTCCCAATTCAGAGACAGTGTGCAACTGAATACCATTTCCTAAACAGCGTCACTTTAATCCAGTCCTTCCTGCCCCTGGTTGTGGGCTTCCTGGAAGTTTTTCACTGTTGAGGTGGGGCCGAAAGATGCTGATCTAAATGTATCCTGGGTCTGCGCCCTCATCAGCACCACATTCTTTTACATTCTTCTGGTCAAGTACAAAGGCACTGATACACGCGATATGTACTGGGAGCCATGCTGTCAACGGCTGAATTGACAGCCAACGAATCCTCCATTGCACAGAGCAACCAATGAAGTGCTGAACACTCATTTGCCAAGCTTGAGAACAAAGAGATCGGCATCAGGGAGCATTAAATGTTATATGAGAAATTGGGGGTTTGTTGGTTTATTAAGTGTAGTGGACACAGGAACATCAGAACATAGGAAGCTGGCTTATACTGAGTCAGACCACTCGCCTATCTAGCTCAGTGTTGTCTACCCAGACTGGCAGCAGCTCCCCAAGGTTCCACACAGGCGCCTGTCCCAGCCCTACCTGGAGATGCTGCCAGGGATTGCACCTGGGGCCTTCTGCAGGCAAAGCAGATGACGTTCCACTCAGCTACAGCCTCATGCTCTATCAGCGTTTGATGATTTTGCACTGAATAATAATAGCCTGGCCACCTTAAGTGGCACGGCGGGGAAATGCTTGACTAACAAGCAGAAAGTTGCCGGTTCGAATCCCCGCTGGTGCTATGTCGGGGAGCAGCGACATAGGAAGATGCTGAAAGGCATCATCTCATACTGTGCGGGAGGAGGCAATGGTCAACCCCTTCTGGATTCTACCAAAGACAACCACAGGGCTCTGTGGTCACCACGAGTCGACACCGACTCAACGGCACACTTCACCTTTAATAATAGCCTGCCTACCACCATGTTCCGCCCACCGGCCTGGGAGTCAGGGGTCAAAGCCAGGGAACCAGCCAGGAAAGACAGTCCTTTTACTCAGGGAAAGTCCCCATCTGAACAGGAAAACGTAGGGCCCCTTCTGTTGAGGAGAGCTAGTGACCAGCCTGGGAGGGCAGAACTTCTCCAGGGCCTGGAAACCCGTCACTGCCTGGGGAGGTGGCTCACCACCCGAGGCTGATGTGCAGAAGGCCTGAGTGCATTTGCAGGCAGGCAACAAGCAGGAGGCTCTGCTCGGCTAAGCAACCAAGGCAGGGAAGCCAACTTCCTCCTGCTGCTTTGGGTCGCCTGGTTGAGCCACCGGCCTCACGCTGCTTGCCCGTCACAGGGGTCCGTGTGGCACGTCTGCATTCCCTTCTGTCCCCATAAGCAGAGCAGGCTGCTGGCTGAGGCCCTGGATTCCTCCGACACTATAGGGCAGTCCACAAGATCCACGTGTCTCGGTTAGAAGCGAGGCTTGATTGTGAGCTAAGCCCCAGCTAGGTACATAGGAAGCCGCCATATACTGAGTCTGAGCCTTGGGCCATCTAGGAACATAGGAAGCTGCCATATACTGAGTCAGACCATTGGTCTATCTAGCTCAGGATGGTCTTCACAGACTGGCAGCAGATTCGCCAAGTGTGCAGGCAGGGATCTCTCTCAGCCCTATCTTGGAGATGCTGCCAGGGAGGGAACTTGGAACCTTCTGCTCTTCCCAGAGTGACCCCATCCCCTAAGGGGAATATCTTCTAGTGCTCACACTTCTAGTCTCCCTTTCATATGCAACCAGGGCAGACCCTGAAAAGGGGACAAGTCATGCTTGCTACCACCAGACCAGCTCTTCTCTCCTCTGTATCTAGCTGTGTATTGTCTACACAGACTGGCAGCAGCTTCTCCAAGGCTGCAAGCAGGAGTCCCTCTCAGCCCTATCTGGAGAAGCCAGGGAGGGAACTTGGAACCTTCTGCATGCAAGCATGCAGATGCTCTTCCCAAAGCAGCCCCATCCCCTGAGGGGGATATCTTGCAGTGCTCACACATGTAGTCTCCCATTCAAATGCAAACTTGGGCAGTCCCTGCTGACAATTCATGCTCACTCCCACAGGACCAGCTCACAGTTTTGCAGGACTCAACACCTTCCAGGGGGTGTCTATTACACCACCACCATCCTCTGCCAAATTCCTGCTTTTCTATGAGCTGCAAAATTGCTTTGGATGCCTTTCAGGCAGAAAGGTATCAGATCCATCATCACCACCACCACCTCCTCCTTCTTTCAAGAAAACAAACGTCCAGTGCTGCGTTGGGACCCGAAAATGCTCTGAGCTCCACAGAATCCACATATCTTCTCAGCATAAAAAGGTGTGGGACTTGGGAGAGTAAAGCAAGTGGGAAGCGAAGTCCCCCTCAAAGGCGAATCAGAGAGAACAGCCAACTTTTGCTTCTTCTGCGTCCCCAACCCTCCTGGTAGCCCCCACCTCTCAGAAGTTTCAACAGGCTTTTGACAAATTATACACCCCATTTTCTGCTTTGCCAGCGGTGCCATGTTTGAACTCCAGCCACTGTTTGATGTCAAATGTTTTGCATTCTTTCCCACAACACTAAGGGCCATTGTTCCTTGACCACCTCTGCCAGAAGACGCCAGGACTGGCAAAGGCGTGATTCCTGTTATAATACCCTCATCGCACCAGACTGCTTAACATGGCCCACTTGGGGAACCTGGAAGAACAGTTCGTTAGTAATGTGGCCCTCTCCTCCTCCTCCTCCTCTGATTGTTAGGGCTGCTACCTGGTTAAAGAAATCTTCATCAGTAATTCGATTCATCTGGTCTTGAGGGAGTGAGCATGAATGGTCTCCTTTGCTAAGCAAGGACTGCCCTGGTTTGTATTTGGATGCTGTCTGCTGTAAGATATTCTCCTTAGGGGATGGGGCTGCTCTGGGAAGAGCATCTGCATGCCTGCACGCAGAAGGTTCAAGTTCCCTCCCCGGCAGCATCTCCAGGTAGGGCTGGGAAAGTCTCCTGCCTGCAACCTTGGAGAAGCTGCTGCCAGTCTGTGTAGACAATCCTGTGCTAGATGGACCAGTGGTCTGACTTGGTAGAAGGCAGCTTCCTATGTTCCTAACAGTGCAATCCTATGCACATATACTTGGAAGCAAGTCCCACTGTGTACAGCATCTCTTATAATTACTAGTAAGTATGCGTGGGATTTCAGTCTAAACCTACATTGATTTGCGTATGAATCAAGCAATACTTCTGGAGAGGGGAGAAGAGGGATTCATCTGTTTTTCAATGATGCATGCATGGGTAGTAGTAAGAGCCATTTCAGAAAAGGCGTTCCCTCCTGTGTGAGAGAGAAGCAAGAATGCCTCTTCTACGATGGTGCAACCTGTATATGTATCTCTAGGAGATTCCATTCCAGAAGAGGCATTCCCTCCTGTGAGAGAGAAGCAGGAATACCTCTTCTACGATGGTGCCTGCAATTTGCACATGTATCTCATAGGAGATTCAGTTTCAGAAGAGGCATTCCCTCCTCTGTGTGTGAGAAGCAAGGATGCCTCTTCTATGATGGTGCTTGCAATCTGTACATGTATCTCATATGAGATTCCATTTCAGAAGAGGCATTGCCTCCTGTGTATGAGAGAAACAGAGTTGTCTCTTCTCAGATGGTACCTGCCAGCTCATTGCATTAAAAATAATGAACTTTTTAGAAGAAGAAGAAACTGTTGTCCGATTAACTGAACACACCACAAAGTGACAACACCACAACAAGCATCCAGGGTCCAACAGTTGCAGAAGACATTTTTCTCAATACTACTGTAAGAGTTAGTCGGTCTGTGGCATCTTTTGGAGCAAGTAATCTAATAAACAACAACAAATTTCCCCTCTGAAGGGCTATTGGCTCAAAAAGTTAAATTTGTTTTTAAAGAAGTTGTCTTGGGATCTCTTTTGACGTGGTGGTATGTAATAAGTAATTGGGATTTAGATAGCTGGTGTTTACATCTCTCTCTGTTGGACTTCTGGAGGTTTTCTGCCTGAATAATCCAGTGCAACTTCAGTACATTTAAAAATATATATTATCAATTAATCTAATAAATCAATTCAACAAACACTGCATTCGCTCATTTTAAAAGGGTAGCAAGTGAATTGGCTCTAAGTTTCTCAGCCTCAAGTCACAAATATGAATATGGAAAAGTGAACAGCTGGGAAACATGAATACAATTTTGTTTTGGGGCTTACATTTTGCCTTTGGATTAAAACTCCCCGCAATCCACTCAGAGAGACAACGCACTAATTACATCTTCTCAGGTTGGAGCTTTAACTCCACTAAAAGGCCCCAACTTGTGGCCATGAAACTGCCACCCTTTTGATTCCTGTTGCCAGCATGAGTAGCATTAAGATAAAGAAAAGAAAGATTCTGCCATCTAGTCAGTGTAGAGCGTCACTCCACAATGTCTAACAGACCCTCCCTTCGCCAATCCCCTAATCTTATCCAACACAGGAGACAGGGCCACTTTGCATCTCACCACCCAGAGGGAACAGGATTAGCATCCTCTTTGAACTACGGACAGGTGTGAGACCCACAGTCACCTGGGCTCAGCTCACCCCCTCCCTTGTGGCTTTAAAGCTAGAGGACAAAGGCCTGGCCAGTGTTTACCCCTTTCCATCTGCAAATGGGAGTTCCCTGGGAGAAGCTGTAGAGATTAACACCCTCTCAGCCAAGGACCTGCCTACTGATAGACTAAGGTAGAACTCAGTGCTAGTTAGTAAATGCTTTTCTAAAAATTTTCTTTTGAATTCCTGTATTCCTCACTTTACTGCCAGTTTCACCCTATTCCCCCGCCCACTTCCTTCTTCTGCCTGCAACCCTTGTTTCTTAATGAAGTGGCTTAGAAGTGGCTTCAGTCTGATTTAGCAGGTTCTGGAGGGTGACTTGCAAAGCAAATGGCTCTATGGTTTCCAGGAGTCAACACAGACTCAAGGGCACGAGCTTTCCTTTAATCCATATAGACCACCCTAGTTCCTGGGAGGAAGGATCCGCACAGAAATATCTAGCTCAGGATTGTCTACAACAGGGGGGCACACAACTCAAATGCCCCAGTGAGCCAGAACCAACCACGACTTGGCATGCAGGGGCCAAGGACAATTTTCAGTGCATCATGGCATTAAAATTATTAAAAACATTGATGGAAGCAACCATTCGTTACTTATGGATCTTTCCCCCTGTCAAGGGATCCACAATTTAAACCAAGGAGAGTGTCCATAAAATAGGCCCCGTCCCTGCTCAGTCAGGGGGGCACCTGGAGTGCATGCCAGCCCCAAATAAATACCAAGACCTCTCCTCCTCTTCCTCCATCACAGTTGCTTTTAAGCTCCAATCCTAGGCATGCAGTCCTAGAGCTCTTCAGGGATCCTGCTGTTCATGGTTCCTTCCTACTGCAGGATACTCCTACCTTGAGGCCAGCAAAAAAGTCCCTGCGGGCCAGATCTGGCCCCGGGGGCCTTATGTTGTGCAGGCCTGGTCTACAATGACGGGCTCTCCAAGCTTTTAGGAAAGAGTAGAGTGGCCATGTCCCCCGGAATTTGGCTCCTCCACTCAGCTGCTAAATTCCACCCGGATTTACACGGATTTCAAATGTGCTGCCCGGATTGCCCGGGTTTTACCCTGGGTCCGATCACACGGGAGGGCAGAGAAGGAGGGGAAAGTATACAAACCTGTCAAATAAATGCATAAATAAAATGCAAATTAGTTGCAGCATAATTTGCATAACATGCAAATTAGGCCGCCCGGATTTGGGAAGCTTGAACATGGCAACCCTAGGAAAGAGACTCTCCCAGTTCTACCTGGAGGTGTTTGGAACTGGACCTGACCTAACTTGGGCAGGGTGGGGGCTCAATGGTAGAGCATCGAATTCACGTGCAGAAGGTCCCAGGGGGTCCCTGGGACCCCCTGCATGCAAAGCAGATGCTCTACCACTGAGTCCTCCTGCCCTGCTCAAGCCAAGAGATAAATGTGAATAATCATAGCAACAAGGGAGAAAAGGCTAGTATTAGCCCTGGAACTCCCCTTGCTTGGGAAAGTAGAGAGCACACCACACTATTTTTGTAGAGCTCCCTGAACCGGGACGAGGGACATATTTATCGGTGTTTGGATTGGAAACAAGAGAGGCCGGGTTTGTCTTTTTGTCCCTTTGATGGCAAAACATTAAGTCAATATTTAGATACCCAGCAGCGAAGGAAACTTCTCACTCCCCGGTGGAAAGCGGAATAAAAATAAGTGATGGAGACAGAGCTTCAAAAAGCTATACGTACAATCCATACCCTAAGCTTAATCATAGAGCATGACGAACAGCCATGGCAGGAAAGTGACCTCACAGCAAGAGGTGCCCTGAATGAACAAAACGTTTATTGGTCTTCGGGGCACGGAATGGTCTCGCTGTGCTGGCTGAACAGAAAGGGACCAGTCACGGCCTGTCCAGAGCATCCTCTACAAGAACGGGGAGTTGTCAGCGCCTTTCACTTTCAGGGCAACCGCCTTGAAGCCAGAAATGCTGGAAGGGCTGGCAGGAGCCACTCATTTGGAACCCACCACAAGCCAAATGGTGCCCAAATCAAATAAGGCAAATTAAGCCTGTGGCATCAGAAGGCAGCAGCCAGGCTTTTGAGTGGGAGCGCCACACCGAGAATCCGCTAACCAGCAACACATTTGCTACACATACCCACACACACACACACACCAGGGCGGTGTTGGTGGAGGGGAAGAGTTCGTTGTGCACATAGGTGACTCTACTCCTGACAAGCAGAACAGGCATTTGTGACATCTGCAGAAGCTTGTGGCACTGCACACAGTCACATTCTCAATATTACACTCTAGCCGGGGAAGGGAATTCTATTTTCCTGCCGACAGGGAATTGTATCTTCCTAGGGGCCTGAGTACTGAGAAAATGCAATATCTCCACAACACTCCACAGCCAAAGCACAAATGCAGGGGAAGAGAATCCAGGTACAGAAGAACAAATGATAACTGCACACTTTCAAGGTAGGTAGGTAGGTAGGTAGGTAGGGGTGTGTGTGTGTGTGTTTTAAGGCACTGCAACATTTGATGGGCTGCAACATTTGATTACACTGACTAAAAATAAAACCTCTTCTGTGCTCCCCCTGCCCCCACATATCATCTTCTGGTGTCACCATTGTGCCCCTGTTTATGGGGTAGCAAAGGGTAGCAGGTGCTCCCACCAAATATGCCCCGCCACCACATCCGCTCTCTCAGATTTCATCCACAGTAAAGCCCTATTCAGACATCATGTTATACAGGTATACTGTGTGATTGACTCTGCCTGCGTTCACTTTAAAAGTCAACCTGGGTACTGGCCTCTCAAATGCACAGTACAGATGTGGGTACTGGCTTCTCAAATGCACAGCACATGGCTTCCTCATGTGCGGAGGCCATGCGTGTGCCGGCATAGCGCAAGGGCAGCTTGGAGAGCGCACCACTGGCACACCAAGATAGCCGGGAGAAGTGTCACCAATTTAGGAAAGGCCAGTGCCTCTGGCTGAGGAGCTGGTATGCTCCTGCTCTCCTCCATTTTAAAGGTGCCGGGGATATGTTTCGAATCGTGCTGCGAATCACGATTCGTGCACATGCCTACTGATTACACAGGCCGCAGATTTTTTTTTAAACACACGCTTTTTAAAAATACGTATTAGAACTGACAGTTTCAAAGAAGCAATCCCTCTTGTGTGAAAAGAAATGAGGAATGCATCCATCCTCAGAAAATGAAGAAAGTACTCTTTCCCCCGCTTTTAGAACCATTATTTTTAACGCAAATGTATGCAGTTTTGATTGATCAATCAATGAATATCCACATGATTCATTGACTAAGGTTGTAATCATATGCATACTTACCTGGGAGTAAGCCCGAATTGGACACTGTAGAATGTTGCATTCATTATGCAACAGACTGCCCTCCAGTGATACAAAAGCCAAGAGAACATATGTTCTTTGGCTTTAAAATATGCTAGAAAAGCCTAATTGTCTACAACCACGCATTATCCACAGTTCAAAACATACATCTGCATTGTCGGAAATGACAGGCTGGCTGGACAACGCATGGCACCTTAACGTTCATGTGCAGGCACTTCAGCGCATGTGCACACTCGAGAAGTTCCCCCTGCTACAACTCTATAGAACTACCAGTCACACTAGCAGCACTTTAATAATGCATTCCAAAATGCCAAAACAGGGAGTGTGGTTTACCAGGGACACAGACCAGGAAATAGGAACAGGCCCTAGGAAACAGGCAAATGCTGAAAGCTGTGCTTTTAAATTCTGCCAGGACAGAGTTCTGCTCCCCTGCTTTGTTCCATGATCCGCATTGTTTACAAAGGCATGCCATTTTATCTCCAGGCCCATCTTTGTTTGTTTATTTGTTTGGGCAAACAGATGAGCTGTTTGCTTCCTTCATCTCATTCTTCAATAGAACTTCTAAGGTTATTTTCCTACGGAGCTAGGCCATGCCGAAGGTTTTTCGGGACCAAATCCCAGAATTTAGATCCAAGCAAAAACAACAAAACCTCAAAATGTACGTGGAATTTAATGCCAAAATAAAAATCAGCGGGTTCGAGTGGGGGTGGTGAACCAGCACTAATCAAATGGCCCCTAAATGATGCAGCTTTGCTTGCAACTATGTTCACACTGACAGAGGCATCTCCTCCTTTTCATAAATGAAAATAGGGAGATGCTTGTTCACATTCTTATGCCAAAGGATCACTGTCCAAGGCCTTTCTCCCTTCATCCACGACATATAGAACACAGAATGCTGCCATATACTGAGTCAGGCCACTGGTCCATCTAGTCCATCAGTATTGTCTACACAGGCTGGCAGTGGCTTCTCCAAGGTTGCAGGCAGGAGCCTCTATCAGCCTGATCTTGGAGAAGCTGCCAAGGTGGGAATTTGAGACATTATGCATACATATGCTCTTCCCAGAATGCTGCCGTATACCGAGTCCCCGAAGTGAAACATCTCACAGTGTTCAGACATGTGGTCTCCCATTCAAATCCAAACCAGGGTGGGCCCTGCTTAGCAAAGGCTACAAGGAACCTTGGAAGCTGTCAGACCCTTGATCCTTCTAGCTCCATACTGCCTACACAGACTGGCAGCGGCTTCTCCAAGGTTGCAGGCAGGAGTCTTTCTCAGCCCTGTCTTAGAAATGCCAGGGAGGGAACTTGGAACCTGCTACGTGGAAACATGCAGATGCTTTTCCCAGAGCGGCCTCATCCCCTCAGGGGAATATCTTGCAGGGCTCACGCTTGTTGTCTCCCATTCGAATGTAAACCAGGGCAGACCCTGCTTAGCAAAGGAGACAAGGCATGCTTGCTCCCAGAAGACCAGCTCTTGAGCCTTGTACTCAGTCAGCCCACCCCATCTGTCCAGCTCAGTATTATCTGTGCTGACTGGCAGTGGCTCAGAGAGGGCTCTTCCCCACACCCTGGCCTCGAGACACCAGAAGCTGAACTCGGGACCTTCCACATGAAAAGCATGCACACTGCCCCTTAGCTGTGGCCTTTCCCTTCAGAGACGGGGCTCTTCCCTCATTAAGTCTTACAGAGCGTCCTTTAAATTTCTAGCTACATTTTTGTCTTCTAAACGTCCACTGCTTTCTGTAAATTTCCAAGGGTACCGTGGGCTTGTTTTTGTTTTGTTTTTTAGATCTCCACCCTGTGAAATGCAAACACCAAGTTGCCCGGCCCAGATCCTGCCCCGGCTCTGCAGAGTGAGCCAGCATCCAAAATAATCAATAGCTTATCCTTGCTTCTTTTGCCCACACATTGCTTGCCAATTAATTTAATAATGGAAAGGTGTTATGGAGGAAGGATGGAGCAGAGCCAACCCATCCGTTTCTTTCCGTGCTAGGATTTTCAGCAAGGCCTGCTGTTCAGAACAAAGCCGAGGAAGACCGTGTCACTATAACCCACTGCTCGTGCAAAGCGTTTTTCTTTGGCTTGAGCTTTTCCCAAATGGATTTTTTTGCAGCCCAAGAAAGACCACCCTCTAGGGCCTGGGGAGACAAAAAGTGGGGGAGGTTGGCTGCAAATTACAGATCGTCAAGCTCCCGAGGAACCACAGAACACGTAATTACAGTTATTGACACACCAAACACCCACGGAAGGTTGAGTCTCCCCTCTGCCAGGAATAACCATGCAAAGTAAAGGTAGCAAGAAGAAGAACAAACAACAGCCCTACATTAAACAAACCAGAGGCAGGGGCTGCTCATTAAAGAACAGGGCAGGAAGGTCCGCCCAGAACGCCCACAACATGGCGCACAAGCCAGACAAGCACCCAGCTCTTGAGGAGCCTAGCTTCTTAATGCTGCTTTTGTGGAAAGGGTTTTTTTTACCAAGGTACAGCCCTACCTACACACAGACACACACACAGAATAAAACCTCCACAGCTTCAGCCAAATCAAGCCCACCATTTCAAACAGCAGCTCTTTACTCTAAGGCTGAGCTGAACATTCTCCCTGCTAACTGGGCAAAGAGGCACCTTTTAACATGGCGATTCTCTTTATTTATAGCAGGGGGAGAGCAACAGGCCTTCTCCACCCCCAGCACAGGACCTCCAGTGACTGCTGCTAGTTTCTTTTAGATTGTGAGCCCTTCTTATTTATTGATTATTTCTCTATGTAAACCGCCCTGAGCCATTTTTTGGAAGGGCGGTATAGAAATCAAATAAATAAATAAAGTTATTAATAATTATGTTATAATTGAGCGGTGCTGGAAAAAGAAAATAGTAGTGGTGCCAATAGTTGTGGGTGCCCTTGGTGCAGCACCAAAAGAACTTGAACACCATCTTGACAGCTTGGGCATCGATAACATCACAACACATCAACTACCGAAGGCCACACTACTTGGGACAGCACGAATACGACGACGCTATCTTTAATTTTTTTTTAGTGATCCTAGACCCTTGGAAAGGGTCCAATAATTAAAGTACCAAATCCAGTCAATAACATCAGGTAGACTGTGTGTAAATAGCATCATCATCATCATAGTCCTCCACTGAAAACCTTTGGCTCAAATTTTGGAGGTCAAAACTGGGGGGGGGGGCGAAATTGGCTGTTTCCCCTTGCTGCCAGCTTTGCAGTGGCACCCCTCTGGAAAACCAGCAGCTCCCATTTTATTTCCATATGTACCTAGGGAGCAGCACTATGCATAAGAAGAAAAGCCTTGCTGGATCAGACCCAAAACAGTCCAGCGTCCTTCCCTGTTTCCCACAATGGCTCTGGGATGCCCAGAGGAGATGAAGACATGCCCCCTCTCCTGCCACTGCTCCCCTAGTACATGCGAACATAGGAAGCTGCCATATACTGAGTCAGACCATTGGTCCATCTAGCTTGGGATTGTCTACACAGACTGGCAGCAGCTTCTCCAAGGTTGCAGGCAGGAGACTAACATAAGGGCAATGAACAATAGACAACAATGAGCCAAGAGAAGGGTGCAGCTACCTACCTACCATCTTTGTTTCCCAGAATTCTTGTGGGAATAATGAAGATGACAGGGATGGGGCTTTAGCTCAGTGGTAGAGCATTTGCTTGCATGCAGAAGGTCCCGGGTTGAATTTGTGGCATCTCCAGGTACGGCTGGGAAAGACTCCTGCCTGAAACCCTGAAAAGCCGCTGCCTGTCAGAGTCGATAATGCCGAGCAAGAGGGACCAATGGGCTGACTCAACAGAAGTTCCGATTGCTATGTTCCTATCGTTCCTATGTTCCTATTGCCTAGTACCGTTCTTAAAGAAAATAAATATGGCAGTCTTCAGGTATGCAATGAAGAGAATGGATCGTACTTACTGTGTGACAAAGTCTGGTGTGACAAAGAGCTGGTCTTGTGGTAGCAGGCGTGACTTGTCCCCATAGCTAAGCAGGGTCCGCCCTGGTTGCATCTGAATGGGAGACTTGATGTGTGAGCACTGTAAGATATTCCCCTCAGGGGATGGAGCCGCTCTGGGAAGAGCATCTAGGTTCCAAGTTCCCCCCTTGGCTTCTCCAAGACAGAGCTGAGAGAGATTCCTGCCTGAAACCATGAAGAAGCCGCTGCCAGTCCTTGAAGACAATACTGAGCTAGATAGACCAATGGTCCGACTCAGTATATGGCAGCTTCCTATGTTCCTAGGTACTTCTTATGGCCTAGTCAACCATGATCAAGGGAGTTATGTGGCCAGCACCACATGCAACCACCTCAGCTCCCATTTGAACGTCTAAACAGGGCCAACGGGAAGTGGAGGGATACAGAGAGAAAACGTTGAGCCTGTGATCTCCAGTGTGGCATCAGATCTTTCTTCCTTGCCTAAATGAAGCAGATCTGTGGCGGACAGGAAACGCAGACAGAGCTTTGCGACTTGGGCGCAAACATTTCAGAAGGGGCAGGAGGTTTTTCACACATGGCTCTATGCCTCGGGGTATCTGAAGAGCGAATCTGCTTCCTAGCAGATTCAAGGCATTTTAATTCGAGGGATTAGATGGACCATTCGCATAGCCACCGGCACCTCCTTCACATAGCCACCAGCACCTCCATCAACACCTTTGGAGAGAACAGAAGCCCCGGAGTTTTTTTTCCAAAAGCTGCACTGGGGTGGGGGAGAATAGAGGGTTGTTGTTTTTTTAACCCCGGACATAATTTGGGCTAAACCAGAATTCGCAGCCTCCCTTCGGAGAAAAAACAAAGCCCTGTCTGCCCTGGTACCTGATAGCCCACAGGGAGGTTGGGTTAAATCCATAGAATATGTGGACTGGCACACTCCTATCAGGAGTGGATTCAGAGAAAAAGCCCTGTCTGTAAAACCTCCAGGGAGGCATTTGCATGTTTGTGCTGGCCACCATTTGCCTGTCCTTTGGGCAAGGCGGCTCTATCAGCTCCATCCCTCCACAATCGGAGTTCTTTGTGTGGCTTTTGTTTTGCTGGCTGCAGGAACTTCGTCCAAAGCAGGAAACAAACAGCTCCCTAGACAAACTCCCCTTGTCAGGAAGAGAACAAAGCCAGGAATAGATGCATCACAGTAAGCTATTTCTAGGACAGAAGTCAGAGCGAGAGACGTTTTGTTATTAAAGCCATGACTCTCACTGCTACCAAAAATGAAATTTCTTTTTGTTCTCTGGGTCAGGGAGAAGACAGTTGGCCAAATCCATCTGGAGCTGAAGTAGTAGAATGCGTTACAGGGCTTACCTGTCTCAGGCCTAGCTCTCACTAGGGGGCTTACCCTTAACTGGAGCTATACCATGTTAGACTACAGGTGAGGGGTTCATGGAATTTTCCTCCGCACACAAAAATTAAAAGCATATCAGGGGAAAAGACAGACCTCCATCCCACAGCCCTGCTATCTTCAGATGCTACAACTTCATTTTATAAATGATTTTTTAAAAATAAAAAAATCACAATATATCAGAGGAGACAACACACTCTAAATTACAAAAAGATCTAATCCGTCTAAAGACTAACAGAACAAGACACTACTTCATGATGGACCATTTAACTGCTTCCATCTTGCATTGAAGCCCAGACAATATTTTATAGATCTCTGATGTCATATGTTTTTGCCATCAACTATGATTATTTTCTCAAAGTCTGTAATCTCCCTTAACTACAAATTCTGTCCCAACAGACCTTCAAAATTAAACCCTTCATTGCATGAATTCAAGCCAAGGAGGATTTTGATGGTTTATTCCATTTAGTCTCCTCATTTGGAGGAGGCTGTAGCTCAGAAGTAGATCACAGGCTTCACATGCAGATGTTTCCAGGTCTAATCTCTGGCATAGGATGAATTATGAAACTGCCTTCTTCTCAGTCCATCTAGCTCAGTACTGTCTACATTGACTGGCAGCGACTCTCCAGAGATTGAGACAGAGTTATTTTCAGCATCCTAAGATCCATTTTAGAGTCACCTTAAGTGGCGCAGCGGGGAAATGCTTGACTAACAAGCAGAAGGTTGCCAGTTCAAATCCCCACTGGTACTATATCAGGCAGCAGCAATATAGGAAGATGCTGAAAGGCATCATCTCATACTGCGCGGGAGGAGGCAATGGTCAACCCCTCCTGTATTCAACCAAAGACAACCCCAGGGCTCTGTGGGTGCCAGCAGTCGAAGTCGACTTGATGGCACACTTTACCTTACCTTTAAGATCCATTTAAGTGGAGATATAAAGCTAGCTCCTATTGAACCAAGCCACTGGTCCACAACGCAGCATAATCTACAAGGGCCGGCAATCACTTTCCAAGGTTTGCCCACTGTGGTGTTTTTGGTTAATCTCCATTCCTTAATCCAGGCCAGCTTCTGAATGGGGCTTTAGTTACTTGTATTCCAGTCCTAGAGGAGTAGAGGTGGGACTAACAAAACAGCCAGCAGCAAGAGCACTGAGAAGCAGCCTGCACTGGCCTCTCTGTACATAAAAGCGACTTCATTAAATGGTTAATATTCCCAATTCCACTCCACTGCCTTGTCCTTGCATGCCACAGCTCTTTCCCTCGGATTTTACACCAACCCCACCTGGAAATGCTGGGAGTTGAACCTCTGCATGCAAACCATGCACTGTGCCACTGACCTATGACCCCGCTCCCTGGGTCACCATGTGCTGAGAACTGGGCAAAGTCTGCAGCTTGCAGAAGCAGTCGCCATGATGCAAAGCGAGTGGCTGAATTCGGACGTAACAGGAACCCAGAGGTCCCTTCACCTCCGGTTTCTGCAGGCGTATGTCTGGATGCGGCAACCGGAGTTTATGGCAGAAAGGGACCTGCCCAAACTCCAATCTGAATCTTGGGTTCAGACTAGTGGAGTTTTGCCACCATAAACTCAATTTCTGTGGTGCCAGCATTACATCTAAACACTAGCACCACAGTTTCGCCCTTTTAGAACCAGAGTTGAGGGAGGAGGCTCCTCCCTCACTCCGGCTGCCGGGGCTGTCCTTCATTCAAGAAGGAAACCCAGGCTCTGTTGCCAGATTTGGCTTTTTTAAAGCCACATTTTGGGTTACGGCCCATTTGACTCACGAGTATACTCCTTAGGTTCTGGCCACAGGTAGCCAGTTCCGGTGTACCCCTCTAGCAGGGATTCCCAGGTGTTGCTGACTACAACTCCCATAATTCCCAGCCAAAGGCCACTGCAACTGGGGATGCTGGGAGTTGTAGTGAACAGCATCTGGGAATCCCTGTTAGAATCCCTGTTAGAAGGAATGGGGCCAGATCCATCTCCTCTCTGCAGTCAGCGTGACTGCTGAGAGACAGCTTTCGCCTGAAAGCGGAAGGGAGAGGGCAGGGAGGAGGGCTGCGGAACCGTGGGCCCACTGAACCCGCAGTTCGGTGTTACGTCTGAAGGAGGTGACCGTCTATAAGGAGGTATGCAAGGCAGGTCAAAGAAAACCTAGTTTCCTGGCCCCGTGACAGGGCTGTACCAGAGCCATGGGTGGCCGTACCAAGGATCAGGGCTGCAGCATGCGTGTTTAAACCAAAAGGGCCTGAAATCAGTTCTTGAAGCCAGAGCAGAGCAAGGTAAGGTAGGAGAGAGGCTGTGTCAGAGCTCAACTATAGGCTGTTAAATGTAGGGTTGTCATATCCAAGCTTCCCAAAACTGGGTGGCCTAATTTGCATATCATGCAAATTATGTGGCAACTAATTTGCTATTTATTTATTTATTTATTTGGCAGATTTGTATCCTTTCCCCTTCTTCTCTGCCCTCCCATGTGATCAGATCCAGAGTAAAATCCGGGCAATCCGGGCACCGCATTTGACATCTGTGTAAATCCGGGTGGAATTTAGCAACTGGGCAGAGGAACCAAAATCCAGGGGCCACCCTAAATTCCAGGGGACATGGCAACCCTAGTTGAGTGAGAGAGTCCAGGGTCACAGTCAGGAAGCCAGAACTAGAGAACAAGCCAGAGTTGCCAGGGATTTAATCTGAAAACTCCAGCATGCTCAAAACAAGCAAAATCCGTTAAAAGATTGCTAGTTGCCCTGCCTGGCAGTGACGCGTCAGCCTGAGACAGACAGTGGAGAGCCAGAAAAGACAATACTGAGGCTGACCAATAATCTGGCTCAGTATAAAGCAACTTCCTCTGTTCGAAAATATGAGTTATTTTGTATTCAGTCCTATAAATGCCGTATATTTTGCATAACGCAAACCCTCTTAACTCATTCTTAAAGGACTGGAATCAGTCATAAATAATAGGAGCAGTTGGCAACTTCAATGGACGCCCTCTCCTTTCGAGAGTACTCTAAATGGATTACTAATGACAGAGTCACGCTTGAATTGCTCTATGCTTAAATTCAGATGTCATATAGCAAATGGTATCCAGTGTGGCATGCTGCCACTGAACATGGAGGCTGATGCAGCCATCACGAACAACAGCCCTTAATATTTGGTCAGGCAGCAATCTATCAGATTTATTACATCTCTCAAAACTTCTTTGTCTCACTAAATTCATCTTCTGGAATGCGCGTGTCTTTATCAAATCCAGTTGCCTTTTAAAATTATTCAGCTCCTCACAGAAGCCAGGGAACTGACTGCTGCTGTTATGCAACCTTTCGATTGCGTACCATCCACCACATCACAGATTAAAACGTGGACCCACTTGCAATGACCTTCTGCTACACATTGCTGAAGATTCGGCATTTATTACATTTCCGTACCACCCTATCTGAAGGCTCTGGGCGATGCACAACAACGATGCAATATCAAACAAATTTTAAAACAGTTTAAAACACTTAAAGCTGTCAAGTTGTGCCGGTGAGGCGGTGTCGACTCCTGGCAACCACAGAGCCCTGGGGTTGCCTTTGGTAGAATACAGGAGGGGTTGACCATGGCCATCTCCCGTGCAGTATGAGATGATGCTTTTCAGCATCTTCCTAGATCTCTGCTGCCCGATAGAGGTGTTTCCTATTGTCTGGGAAACAAACCAGCAGTGGGGATTCGAACTGGCAACCTCTTGCTCCTTAAGCAAGTTACTTTGGAAGGCCAGAGCAAACAATTAAGTTTTTAGGCAATCTTGAAGGCCAGCCACGAGTCCAAACCGCAGATTTCTGCCGGGAGTGCATTCACCGAACCAGGAGCAGCTACAGAGAAGGCCCAGCTCTGAGTTGCCACCATACGTACCAGTGATAACCAGAGACAGACCTCTCCAGATGACCTCACTATGCGGTGGGGAGCATACATACTGTCTGCTGGGCTCTCTTTCTATTCTGTCCTTCACTGTCTCAAAAGCCAAGAGGGTAATTGTTCTTTGCGTTAAGGATAGAAAAACCCAACTGTTGTATGACAATTCAAAATAGATGTATTTGCATACCCTCCAACATTTCATCAATGAAAACAGGGGCATGCCTGTGAACGTGTAGGGGGCGTGGCCATACAGCCTGGGGACGTGAGTTCTGACTGAAAGCAAGCCACAAAGGGAAAGCAGGTAATGAAAAACATGCAGACCACATTATTCCAGAAGACAAAAGGAGATGAGCCATCATACTTTCCAAAATTTTGTAGATGAGATTAGGATATGCCTCTAACAACCAATTTTGACACCAAGGATTACTGCCCAACAGAGCTCAGGAAATCCACTAGTCTACTTGCCTGTGATGAGTGAAAAATGATGCCTGATGTGTGAAAAAAACTCTCAACAACTAATGTAGTAACACACCTCAAGGAACCATCTTGATGAGTAAATTATTTTGTCTGGCTGCTGAACGGAACCAAAGTTGCTTGACCCTCCTGCTGCCCAAGCCAAACCACTCTTACACAGTGCTGAAAAATGGGTACCACCCATTATACGCTGTGTACTGCATTGTTACAGCGTGGTTTTAAAGTTGGAGGAAGAAACATCAGTAACTTGTGCTACGCTGATGACACCACTCTGATAGCTGAGAATGCAGATGATCTGGAAGCTCTAGTAATGAAGGTCAAGGGGCACAGTGGAAAAATGAGACTACGACTAAATGTAAAGAAGACTAAACTAAGGTTTAGGTTGAAGGTTTTGTAAAGGTTTTTTGCCCAAGTGGCCCCCACTTGAAATATGGTCAAGACAACTGGTCTACAGCCTATCACTGAAGTACATTAAAAATATTTTTTCTGTGTTATAGATTCACAAGTTTCCAGAAAATGGGGGTGGAGTTGCAAGTTATTCCTCTCATTGGCAATCCTCAAAAAACCAAGTTGGAAGGGAAGGGTGATCAAGCATGCCAAAGTAGACACCCTATCTTCCCCCTCTAATTTCAGTCACTCAAGTTGGATCCAAAAACAAACAACCTCACGTTGGACTCCACTGGCCTGGGGTGTACAGGTTTCGTGTTTGCGAGTGACCTCGGGTGGCGCTAAGCCCAACCCCAAACCATTTCTGGCTTCCAAACCTTTGGTGCCAAGGAGCGGCCCTCCCCAGGTCTCCCGATGAAATATACTTTCATCGACACAGAACCCAGTTCAGCTCTCAAAAGCCAACATCTGCCAGTGGTGTCACCACAGAACGACATGTACAGTCACCTATGTTCACCACATGAAGAATTTGTTCCTTCGTTTACCAGGCAAAGCATGAAAGTGGGAGGAATCCCTCCATACTGTACTTTCTAGCTGCAAGTGTGATTTATTGTTGACACTGATCCTTTATATCACACTTGCAGATTGCATTACATTTCCCCCTTTATTTTAGAAACATCCGTCAAACACAAAAGAAATTGTGTTTGGAATTGCACTGGATGCCGATACGTTCCTGGGCAAAATACAAGGTGCTGGTCATTACCTAGAAAGCCCTAAACAGCTTAGGCCCTGGGTATTTAAGAGAACATCTTCTTCGCCATTCGCCCCACCGCCTGCTAATATCATCCGGAGAGGTTTGCTTGCAGCTGCTGCCAAGTAATCTGGTGGCTACTCGGGAACGGGCCTTCTCCATAGCAGCCCCTGGATTTTGGAATGTGCTCCTTGTTGAAATAAGAGCCTTCCCATCTCTGGCAACTTTTTAAAAGGCACTGAAGACACATTTATTCACCCAGGCTTTTAATTATTTTATAATTTTAAATAATCTTAATACTGGGTTTTAAATGTTTTTAATCTTTTAAATGGTTTTAATTGTTAATTGATTTAATGTTTTAAATGATTTAAATTGTAAACCACCCAGAGACGCAAGTTTTGGGCAGTACAGGAATATTTTAAGTAATAAATAAATAATAAATAAATTCAACCTATTATAGAGACAGGTTCTGCGATTTGTCTAAGATTATTTTTTCACTATCACACATTTGATTCAAAAGTTACATAAGAGAATTCAGGAGCTATATTCTGACCTTGCAATCATGTCTTAAATTAATCCCATGGACACGCCAGGCTTTTCCCAACTATGCTTTCCTTGCGGCCTGCTGGTGTAGTTCTTAAGCTGCAACCCTATGCACTTGATGAACTCTAGAACATGTGTGTTCACACTTTTCTTTCCAAAAGTAATCCTCAGCTTCTCCCCAAAGGGCAAGATCGGTTCCTGGGACAGATGAATGTACATAGAGATGTATATATCAGGAGGTACATAAATATGACAGACAGCTCCCAGGTACAAACCCTGGCAGTATCTCCAGGTAAAGCTGGGAAAGACTCCTGCCTGAAACCTTGGAGAGCTGCTGCCAGCCTGTGTAGGCAACACTGAGCTAGATGGACCAGTGGTCTGACTCTGTATATGGCAGCTTCCTAAGTTCCTACATGCACTTTCCAGATTAGACCCTGCAATGGGGTCAGGACGTATCTCTGAAGTGTGCTTCCACACTTCCTGCGTTGTGACATCAGTGCCGTTCATATTCCCAATGCCTTGTTTCGAATTTAATCGCTGCGACAGAGTGCTAGGATGTCGTATACCCGGCGTAAATAAGTCGTTGTTTTGGGGGGTGGTTAGTTTTTGCCAGACTGCTCCTCCTGCTGTTTACATTTCACACGCGATTTGCCTGAACGGAGGCATTTTGATGCTGTTGAGAGGCTAATCTGGAAAGCGTCCTTGTGTGCATAACTGATAGTTTGCTGCCACGTCACTGACTGTCTACAGGCAGATTCCAAATTACCAGCCAAACTTTGGGCTGCAGGTTTCTGACTGAGAAACATACCCCAAACCCCCCAGGATTCCAACTTATTATTAAAACAGGCCCAGCAGCAAAAAAGCTCCAACAGCAAAAAAAAAGAAAAGAAAGAAAGATGCAAGGGGTATATTTTATCTTCCTCCTTTTATCCTTCCTTCTTTTTCTTCCCCGTTCCCTCCACCACAGTAGGCCCTTTCACTTCTTTTCAATAGGTGCAGCTTCACCCAATTAATCGACAGGCTCAACAAGCGAGCTTTTTAATTAAAGCAAGCCAGCCCAAGGTTGGAACAGTAAGGCTACAGTGCGAGAGAGCCTGGCGTCCCTTCCTGAGGAACAGGATATCATGGGCATTGGCTTTTATGTGCCAAATTAACACATTAGACTAAAGAGAGCCCATGAAGAAGGAGAAGAAGGAGCAGCTCTTTAAATGCGCTGCAGTGAGAATGAACTAGCCCAGACCTAGAGGTTTGACTTGGCCCCGTGCCACTGAGTGAGAGGGAGCTTAGCGGTCTGAAAGAGAATTTCATTAGAAAAAGGATTTCGGCCCCTGTGCACAAACCGATCCCGATTCCAAACCTCCCAGTTTTAAACCCAAGCCTCCTGTTCCCAGCTGTGGTCTGCTCCTGCACAGTCTTGAAGCAGGGGGGTGGGGGGTGCAATTATCAGCCATCCCCTGCAAAGTGAGCAAAGGTAAAAGTCAAGTGTGCCATCAGGTTGATGTCGACTCCTGGCGCCCACAGAGCCCTGTGGTTGTCTTTGGTAGAATACAGGAAGGGTTGACCATTGCCTCCTCCCGCATGGTATGAGATGATGCATCCCATTTCAGCATCTTCCTAGATTGCTGCTGCCCGATATAGTGGTCTCCCATAGTCTGGGAAACATACCAGCGGGGATTCAAACCGGCAACTTCTGGATTTCAAAGGGTGGCTCCAGTGGCTGTCGGGGATGTCTGTCTTATGTTTCTTTTGAGATTGTGAGGCCTTTGGGGACAGGGAGCCATCTTTGTTTATTTTTATTTCTCTACGTAAACCGCTTCAGGAACTTTTGTTGAAAAGCAGCATATAAATGTTCTTGTTGAAAAATGATTTGAGAGGGATCTAAGCAACATGGGAAAGAATTGCTCTCCAAAGCTGGATGAGAGTAAGTCAGCAACAACAAATATTTATATACCGGTTTTCAACAAAAGTTTCCAAAGTGGTTTACGTAAAGAAATAATAAACAAACCATTGGTTATTTCAACCAACACAATTGGTTTCTTGTTCTGAAGTCCTCGGAAGCTTCCTCGTACCAGCCCAGAGCTGTGTACATGGTCACGTTTATCCTCACAACAACCCTGTGAGGTAGGTCGGGCTGGAAGATACCTGACTGGCCCAGAGCCACCCGGTGAGTTTCATGGCTGAATGGGGATTTGAACTCAAGTCTCCCAGGTCCTAGGTCCAACACTCTAACCACTATACCACACTGGCCCTGAGAAAACACTACCCCAGATGTCTTTGGCTTACCTCATGATGAGAGTTGAAACCCAACATGATGGGGGCTGAGGTCCAACGTGATCTGTGTAGACCAACGGTTGAGAACCTGTGGTTCTACTCTGAGTAGCTGAAGTTCCCCACAGCCCCTGGCTTGAAGGCTTTTACCAGCCCTCTGACCAAGATGCTAAGATCCAAACGAAGGATTTTTTGCATGCAAACATGTGCTTTAGGACTGAGCGATGGGTGTTCCAGATGAATGCATGCTGACTTGGCCTAACGTGAACCAGCTTTGTGCCACGAAGCTGCCTTATGCCAAGTCAGACCACTGGTTCATCCAAGCCCAGCAAAGTTTTCTCAAATGGCAGCATCTCTCCAAGGACCTCAGGCCAAAGGGTTGTGTTTTTTTCCATCTCTACTACCTGAGATTAGGAACACAGGAAGCTGCCATATACTGAATCAGACCCTTGGTCCATCTAACTCAGTACTGTCTACACAGACTGGCAGCGGCTTCCCCAAGGTTGCAGGCAGGAATCTCTCTCAGCCCTGTCTTGGAGATGCTGCCAGCGAGGGAACTGGGGACCTAGATGCTCTTCCTAGAGCGGCTCCATCCCTGGAAGGGAATACCGTACAGTGCCTCACACATCAAGTCTCTCATTCATCTGCAACCCCGGCAGACCCTGCTTAGCTAAGGGGACAAGTCATGCTTGCCACCACAAGACCAGCTAAGATTATTTTAGCTGGAGATTCTGCAGACTGCAACTGGGACTATGAGGCCCCCCGAGGAGGAGAATAAATGGTATTTGCAGAACCAGGGCCACATACCTACTCCAGACCAGCAGTTTAAAAGACCATGAACAACCTGGAGAAAATTAATTCGTCAGGAAAAGCCATGTGTGGTGTAGCTAGTGGTTAGAGTGTTGGAGAAGGACTGGGGAGACCCGAGTTCAAATCCCATTCAGTCATGCAACTCACTATGTTTTATATAGGGTGGTTAAAAAAAATATGCGACAAACAAATAAATAAATAATAGGTGACTAGATTACACTTACCTATTAACCTAACCTACCTCACAGGGTTGTTGCGAGGACAGACATAAAAAACCAAGTACACAGCTCTGGGCTCCTCAGAGGAAGAATGGCATATAAATGTAAAAATAAATAAATACCATCATACACAATTTATATTCCCTGTTTTCCCACATACCGAACTCGGAAGCCATTTTAGCTTCCTATGGCTTTAGAGTGAAACAACAAATATTCCTTGCAGCTAGAATAGCAGCATGTCAGGGAGATGGCTAGGCTAGGATTCTTCTCTTTGACAACCTAATTATCTGTTTATAGAAAGTTCACTGTGTGCCATTTTACAGGCGAGGGCGAGAGAGAGAGAAAGACAAAAAATCCCTTGCAGCTAGAAAAGAAGCATGTCAGGGAAATGTCAGCAGAGGTTAGACTATGATTCTTCTCCCTGACAACCTAATTCTCTGTGTGCAGAGAATTCACTGTGTGTCATTTTAGAGGACCTATGGCTAGAGAGAGAACAAAAAATTCCTTGCAGCTAGAAAAGCAGCATGTCAGGAGGGTGGTTAGGCTAGGATTCTTCGCCCTGACAGCCTAATTCTCTGTGTGCAGGTATTTTTAAAATCAAGGGCCATTCAATCACATGAACAGCTACCTGCATTTCAAAGCATTAGAGCCAGATATAGGTTAATCAGCTCTATGAAGAGACAGCCAACATCTGGATTTCAGCAAAGCACATTAGTATGCCAGTGATATGCTCTTTTGAAACAGTTTCTTCCTCAATGGCAGCAGGTTCCTGGCCACGGCTCAAAAGGCATTGGGATAGAAACTGCTGGAAGCACAGCTGAAATTCTGATAATAAATGTGCACTTTGGAGCACGTTAAAAGTTGATTTAAAAAAAAAAAAGAGCATCAGTCTCTATACCCAAATCTGTCAGTCTCCTCTCTTTTCCATTCTCCCTGTAACATTCAACAACAAAATCACTCTCTTTCCCTGCTCTTGCAGTGCTGTTGAGCTCTTCAAATTATATGTGCAAGTTTTAAGGAACAGGTTGGTCTTAAAGTGTGCCATTGAGCTGGTGTTGACTCCTGGCGCCCACAGAGCCCTGTGGTTGTCTTTGGTAGAATACAGGAGGGGGTTACCATTGCCTCCTCTTGCACAGAATGAGACGATGCCTTTCAGCATCTTCCTATATCGCTGCTGCCCGATAGAGGTGTGTCCTCATATTCTGGAAAACATACCAGCGGGGATTTGAACCAGCAACCTCTGACTTGCTAGTCAAGTCATTTCCCTGCTGCGTCATTAGGTGGCTGGTTGGTCTTAAACCAAAGGAGAATTAGAGACCATCAATAAAATCCTCCAAAATAATCTCAGGGGGAAAGGAGCCAAATAAAGACTGCATGTTGCATTGCAACAGATACAAGTGAGACCTTTTTCAGTAACACGGACCCCCAAGCATCCTTCTGCTGGGCCCTGATAAAAATTTGTAACACAGCCCATCACAATGACACGCAAGCACTCAAGCCAGGAAATGGTGCCAGCAGTAATCCTAACTCAAATCGGGGGGGGGACTCGGGGGGGGGGGGAGGAGAGAAAAGAGGTATGCCCCCATGGGGCGAGGAAAGGGAAATAAACAGCTTGCCCCGGTGGGGTGCAGAAGGGCAGAGGCTGTGGACAATGGGGCATGAGTTGGTGGGGACCCATCACTTGCTGCCTCTTGCACACCCTCCACATCTGTGTCCGAGGGGTGCACGGACAGGAGAACTGGTCTTGGGGTAGCAAGCATGAATGGTCCCCTTTGCTAAGCAGGGTCTGCCCTGGTTTGCATATGAATGGGAGACTCCATGTGTGAGCACTGGAAGATCTTCCCCTTAGCAGATGGGGCCACTCTGGGAAGAGCCTCTGAGGTTCTGAGTTCCCTCCCAGGCAGCATCTCCAAGATATACTGGATATCCTATATCTCCTATTGGCCACTGTGGCTGGGGATTATGGGGGGTGTAGTCCAAAATCAGCTGGGGGTGGGAAGGCAAAGCCGGGTATGCTTTGCTAAGGTGTGCTTTTGACCAGGCCTGCACTAAATGCATCGCGAGAGCTTCCATCTTTAAGACAGCACCAGCAGCTGTAGGGGGGATGGGGGCCGATCAAAATAGTGACTGCAGAATGTGGGGAGGGAGAATTTCACCCTGTCCCACACACACACACACACACACACACACACACACACACCCCGAGGTATGACAAAAATGGCCCTCACAGGCTACTATTAGCCACAAGATCGAAATTTCCACTGGGGGGGGGAGTCCTTCAGGCCTCCGGTTCTTGGACTACAACTCCTATCATTCACAGCCACAGTGCCAATAGCCAGCTGGAAGGCTGAAGTTGTGCACTCCTGGCTCTGTGTGCAGAGGCACTCTTACCCCTGAACTTTGGGGCCGAAGTCCAGGGCCTCCACTCCTCCTGGGGGGGCCCCAATTGCCTTTAGTCTGTCCTGGGTGGTGTGGTTTGTGCCCTCAAGAACTTACACGTTAAAAAGTCATGCTTAACTTGCAGGGGGGGGACTCCAAAGGCCTTTAGGTCCAGGCTCCAAAATTACCTACAGTAGGTGCATGTATGTACGTGCATGCATGAATGCATGCATGCATGCATGCGAGAGAGGGGGGGGGGTAGCAGGGAGATATTTTAATCAGGACCACACAGTGGAGGGATTAAATACTCCTTCCCACACTCTTTATCCTAACATCTCTCCTACTATGGCTGCTGCTGTTATTAAATAAAAGGATGGCAGTCCTAACAACACACTTAGCATCACATGCGATTTGACCCCAACTTTATAATTTTCCTCACTGGTGGATCACAGTAATTCTAGCTGGGGAGAAAGAACGGAAAAAAGGGAGATCACGCAAGCCTGAGATCAGTCCACTTCTGGTCTAAATTAAGCCCAGGGTTATTTTTAAACCTGCTGCTGCCAAAGCCATGGTTTGGAGCCCCTTTCTCCTTCTGTCTGGTGATCTTTCCTCGAGCATAACAAGCCACTATTTCTCTCTACCTGCAACTCGTCACTGCTCCATTGTCCTCATCTGACCTTTTTCCTTCCCCTCATCCAACACTGCCAATGCAATGGCCTGGCCTGGTGGCAGCGTTTCCATTCAAATCCAGCATTAATAACTCGCAGTTTACACAAGGTGGGTGTGAAAAACTTGCCAGTCATGTTAAGAAGCATTTGTTAGGTGGGCCAAAGGAGTCACCTCGGCTGGGTGTGTCAGAAACCAGAGTCAGCAGAAAGCAAGTTTGCTTTGCAGGGTGGCAGGCTTCATACGCTTTTCTTTCACACTCACACACACACAGAGCCCAAAGTCAATGCTTAAGTCTTCTCATCCCCCAAGAACAAGCTGCCTCTCTCAATGGGTTTTATTGGGCCTCTCCAGCCTACATGTCTCTCACAAACCCTCTGGGTCATCTTGAAAAGGAAACACCAGAACGGAGCTTCCTTTCTGTTTTTCCTTCTGCCAATATAGCAGCTGGGTGACAGATCTTTCCCTTACCTGATGGACAAGGATGTCCTGAGGAGAGCCAGCAGTGGGCAGAGCAGTAGCCAGCTCCTGAATCAAGGCTTTCTGGTTCGAGCAGTCAAAGGACAAATAGGCATCTGTTGGGACTGAAGTCTCTCTAACCATCTCGTGGCCCTTCCCTGGACAAAGGACCTTAGGAGCTGTCACTTTGGGAGGGTGCAGAAGCTGGTCACGAAGGACCAGAGACCTTCCATAAAATGCGGGCCTCTCCAGAGCTGAGATTTTTAGTACTTATGAAGTAGTGATAATATGAAGTGGTCTCCGAGAGCCAGTGTGGTGTGTTGGTTAGAGCATTGGACTAGGATCAGAGACACCCAAGGTCAAGCCCCTGCTCAGCCATGGAACTCATGGAGTGACTCTGGGTCAGCCACTTATCTCTCAGCATAACGAGAGCAATCACAGGGTGGTTGCTATGTTAAGAATATAAGGATTTAAGAACAGCCCTGCTGGATCAGGCCGCAGGCCTATCCTGTTTTTCACCAGGGTGCTTTCCAGATTAGACCCTGGAATGGCATCAAGGCGGATCTCAGAAGTGTGCTTTCACACTTCCTGCGTTGTAACACCGCAGTCCGAACACGGACAGCAGGGGGCCATTCCTTGTCTCAAATTTAATCGCTGCGATATAGAGCTAGGAGTAGGACGTTGTATATCCAGCGTAAGGAAGTTGTTATTTGGGGGGGTTCATTGCTGCAAGACTCCTTCCCCTGATGTTTACATTTTCCATGTGACTTGCCCGAACGGAGGCATTTTGCTGCTGTTGAGGAGCTAGTCTGGAAAGCACCCCAATGCCTCTGAGAAGCCCACAGGCAAGAGGGGAGGGCACACCTTCTCTCCTGCTGTTGCTTCCCTGCAACTGGTATTCGGAGGCATCGTGCCTCGGAGGCTGGAGGTGGCCTCTAGCCACCAGACTAGTAGCCATTGATAGACCTGTCCCTCCATGAATTTGCTCAAGCCCCTTTTAAAGCCATCCAGGCTATGGCCAACACCACATCACGTGGTAGAGAATCGCATAGGTTAATTATGCTCTGTGTGAAAAGGTACTTATTCTCTCAGTCCTAAACTTCCTGGCAATCCGTTTCATGGGATGATTCCTGGTCCTAGTGTTAGGCCTGCCAAGGAACGAAAGTGTTTGTTTTGCGAGAGTAAAGTAAAGGTAAAGCATGCCGTCGAGTCGGTGTCGACTCGTGGCACCCACAGAGCCCTGTGGTTTTCTTTTGGTAGAATACAGGAGGGATTTACCATGGCCATCTCCCACGCAGTATGAGATTATGCCTTTCAGCATCTTCCTATATCACTGCTGCCAATATAGGTGTTTCCCATAGTCTGGGAAACACACCAGCAGGGATTCGAACCGACAACCTCTGGCTTGCTAGGCAAGCATTTCCCCGCTGCACCAATAAATACTTAGTATTTAGTTCTACAAGAATCTCCATGTGTCTTCTCTAAATAGCTGCAACAACTAAACTATGCATTCTACTCTGTAACTGGAGTGCTAATTAACTGGGGGATAAAAGTTACAACCCCCAACATCATTTACCAGGGATGGTCCCTATTTTTGTTGTCTGTCCCTGGTAAATCACTGCCCCTATTCTTGTCTTTGGAGAAGGCCTTGCTAAAATGGCACCAGCTCACGGTACTGTTGGGCAGCTGCCAAGGTCCAAGTGCCCTGGGAAACCTGCCTTGGAACCCAGGGAAGGTCGACTCCAGCCTCCTTCTAAGTTCAGAGAGACTCCTGCCTGTAACCTTGGAGAGCTGCTGCCAGTCAGTATAGATTATACTGAGCCAAATGAACCAATGGCCAGACTCAGTACAAGGCAGCTTTCTATGTACCTATCATTATCCTTCCCCATCTTGCAGCTGAAAGTGAGGGGGGGCCATTTGCCTAAAGCCACGGAGCAAATTCGTGGCCGAGGTGGAAAAAAGCCCCAAACATTGTAGTATTTCCTCAGAAGGAAGGTGCTGCAGCCCCCTGATCTTTTCAGTTGCCCTATTCTGCCCCTTTAAAAACTCTACAATATCCTTTTTGATATGGAGAATGAGTTGTTGAAGAGTAGCGAGGTGCCCCCCCCAAAAATAATCGACCGATTCAAATTCTAATTGGGTTTCAATCGAATCGACTTGACACTGCTTGCACAGAATGGGATCCATTTGAATTGATTCAAATCTGGGCAAATTAGAACCCAATTCAAATCAAATTCAAATGAATTCAATTCGAGTTCAGGCGAATTTGAATCGATTTGGAGGAATCCCATTCTCTGCAAGCAGTTTCGAGTTGAATCAATTCCGTTCAAATTTTTGCACATCCCTATTGCAGAGTAAACACATACTGCAAACAGCTGGCGGAAGTGGTGCCTTCAGCACCAAGTACTGACAGGGGACGGCCTTCGACTAGTGCTCCCTGGTATGAAAACAGAGGTGGTACAAGTGTGTCATTATTTTCATCTGTGAAATAAGCGTGTATGTAATAAAACACCTTGATTTGTATAAGTCAAGCACTGAACACAAAGGCAAGTCAGAAATAGTCTAAGGCACACACATCGATTATGGCCTGCACATGCTTACCTGAACCCCTTTCAACACGCTTGGTTCCCTGAAACTATGCATCAATTTAAGTGCGTCCCAATTTCAGAAATGTCTTCACTCTGAGAACCTTATTGCCATCTCAGCTTCTACCTCTCACGCAGGCCATTTTAAATATATATATTTAAAATGCATACCAGATTCTTGGACTTGGCAGATCAACACTGGGTCCCCTAAGAGTCATATTTTCTTCTTTGAAATCCTTTGAATGGAGCCCTTTATAACAGAAAGAAAAACCCTTCATTAATATTTCTACCTATACGCCTTCTCTCCCCAGCTTCCTGTTCAAATCCAAACAGATTCTCCACACAGAAAAACATTTGAAATTCACATATTTACTCCCTTTGCCACCACCCAAAACAGCCCAAGTGTTACTGAGGACCTTGTGGCCAATGGTGTGTGTGAGAGGCGCCGTTTTCTTTTTGACTCTCCATAGATGAGTCGCCTATTCATGGAAGAGGGACAGAGCTAGAGGAAGACCGAGAAGAGACAGACAGATGGGACTCAGAGGTAAATTATTCTGATCCAGAGAGGTCAGGCCATCTTAAACATCTTGCTATCTTTACAAGTATATTGTACGATATAGGAACATAGGAAGCTGCCTTATACTGAGTCAGACCACTGGTCCATCTAGCTCGGTGTTGTCTACATTGGCTGGCAGTGGTTTCTCCAAGGTTGCAGGCAGGGTGGGAACTCGGAACTTTCTACATACAAGCATGCAAGTGCTCTGTCCAGAGCGGCCCCATCCCCTAAGGGGAATATCTTACAGTGCTCACACATGTAATCTCCCATCCAAATGCAAACCAGGGTGGACCCAGCTTAGCCAAGGGGACAATTCATGACCGCTACCACAATTCAAGCTCTCCTCTCTTTTATGAACATAGGAAGCTGCCTTACACAGAGTCAGATAACTATGTTCCTCCAGCCCCAAATGAGCTACTCTGACTAGCGATATAGCTTCTTAAGTTCTCCTTCTTAACTTTGCTGCTCAAGATCCTTTTGAGCAAAAGGGTCAAGCATCAAACCTGGCATCCTTTGCAAGAAAAGCATGTGTCCTACTACTGAAAGGATGAAATAAGAGGTAAGCCCTGGGCTCTTTTTCGTGCCCTTCCCTTTCTGGTATCCCCCACTAGTGTCTAAAACTGCAGGGATAACAATGCAAGCTGACAATGCTTTTGCAAACAAGAGCATTTCCAGCCTTCCTTGCTTTCGCTTCCAAATATCCACTGCACTTTCTTTTCTTAAGCTGCTGAATGATATTGAAGAGCATTTCAACAGCAATTCAGCAAGAACCTTCTTTACGATCTTCTGGCATTCACAGTCCAAGGTGTGGAGGTTGAATGAGAGCGAAAACTACCTGCTTGTCCTGTGATGGTTTTATTTATTGTCTTTCTCAGCCTTTCAGATTTTTAAACTTTACATCAATGCATGAGTGATGTGTAGCAACATTTGCCTGGGAGCAAGCCCCATGGTGTGTATTTAATGGGATTTAACTCTGATTCAATTGTCTATAGGATATCAGCCTTAATTTGCAACATTTGAATGTGCACCAAGATGGCAACAGATTATTTTATTGTTTTAAAGGTACACATGATGGGCTTTTGTGTGTGAATAACTCTTTATATGTTCTGGGGCAGCTAATAAATAAAGTTGCTATTAAGTTTGCTGAAAAAGGATATTGTGCCCAAAATGTATTGGCCTTACCTTTCCTAGCATCTGAGGAAGATTTTTACTTTCCCCACTCAATGCTGTTCTGTTGCTGCCTTCTCCTCCCCATGTTAAATCTGTACTGCCTGTGAAATGGTGGTTCAGCAGTGGTCTGCAAGGTCCCAAAGAGCCCCCAGGGTCCAAGGAGGTTAGAAATCAGGACTGGAGTTGGGAGGCATCATGGGACAGCACCCATTTCCACCTGAGGGTGACTGTTTAACTTTAGCTGTTGTGTTCAGACTCCACACAGCTGTTAAGAGCTCCCTGCCAGGATTCTTAAGGCAGCCCGACCGGAAGGTTTCTTCCAGTCCGAAGGAAGTGGGATGAGTCTGGAGATTGAAACTGGATTTAAGGAAACCGTGTCCAACCCCTGGCACAGCTCCGGCTAGGGTTGGGACAGACCCCTGCCTGAAACCCTGGAAAATCGCTATCGGTCGGTCGGTATGGACGAGACCTGATCCACTTCGGCCCTCCTGCAGATGTTGGCCTACAACTCCCATGATCCCTGACTGGTGGCCACTATGGCTGGGGATTAAGGGAGTTGTAGTCCTAAAGTAACTGTGGGCGAGGGGAATGCACAAGCACGCGCTCAAGCGCACACATGCACAAACGCACACGCGCACACACGCAGCCAGCTGTACTGGAAGAAAGGGTTGAGATTAGACACTGCTGATCAGCAATACTAACTCTTGCTTTTGGTTTTTTTGTTTCCCAGGGAAAGGAAAGGTTCCTGTAGACACATGCCAGGGATGCGAGTCAACCCAAACAGTGAGGGTTGGAGGGCTCTGAAAGGGCATTTCTGTGTGCCGTGAAAAAGCGGCTCCTCTCCCACCCCCCACCCCCCTTCTGTTGTAGGTGTGGAAATCTCAAGCCCTTAACCACCCATTGATGCTCTTTGGCAGCGAGATAAACCCTTCTTTTATCGCAGCTGGTCCACAAAAAAGACAGGGTTGTGAGACCCAGCAGATTACCAGCCCTTCCAGGATCACACGGGCCTGACACATCTCACAGGCCCATGGGACCTCGCCGCCACCCCGCCTAGGCCTCGTGGAGAGATCTTTCAGCGCAAGCCTGATCTTGTCAAATTGGGACTTTGAACTGGTAAAGAGAGATGGTGGGGGGAGCAAGAATTTGAAACGAGAGGGAAAGCGGTCCTTTGCCCTCTTTCCAGCTGACGGAGGAGAGGAAAAAACCCTCGCTGGCTTCAAAAGGACTCGTTCCCTTTACTCTGAAACCCAAGTTCTCCTTTGTCTATTCAGATGGCTTCATGACAGATCATAGCTCCCTGGATGTTCTTTGCAAGGGGAAGGCCAGGATACGACAAGATCTGTCTCTCCGGCCAAGGACACAATAACTGGAGAAGATTCTTTGGAACAAGGACAGGAAAAGCCTCAAAAAAAAAAAAAAAAAAAAGGAAGAAAGCAATGCGCTTGGATGACTTGCTTGCTTTGCATCCAAACCTTGCCTTCTATTTTTCGGTTGGGTTGGGCAGGGGGGGAAATGGTGTCTAGTTGATGCCAGCTCAGAACTGCTATTGACCTTGGAGAGGAGGCCGAGGGTGGTAGCCCAGGGTTTGATTTCTAAAATAAGAACTACCTTGCTGAATCAGAAGAAAATAGGGAACTGCCTTATACCAAGGCAGGTTGTCAGTCCATCTAGCTCAGCGTTCTCCACACTGACTGGCAGCTGGTTCCAGGCAGGAGTCTTTCCCAGCCCTACCGGGAGATGCTGCCAGGGACTGAACCCGAGACCTTCTGCACGCAAAGCAACTGCTGTAGCTCTGTGCTACTGGCCCTCCCCATCTAGCTCAGATCCCGAGCCAAACGAGACGTTATCACTGCCAACATGTGGCCCACAACCCCCACTTTGCCTGAGCAACGGGAAATGTGGAGGAGCAAAATAATATTTAGAACGGAGGGTGTGGATGGAGCCACAGCGCAGCGGTAGATCATCTTCTTTGCACGCAGGTCCCAGAATCAGTCCCCGGCAACCTCATTTCCAGGCCAGGCTGGGAGAGACTCCTGCCTGCAACCTTGAAGGAGCTGCTGCCAGTCAGTGTAGACAATACTGAGCTAGACGGACCAAGGGTCTGACTCGATCTAGGGCACTTCCTCCGTTCCTGCTTGACTTCTCTTGGATGAGCTGAGTTGCACCAGTTTTCACGGATAAAAGTTTAACACAGACACACACACACTGCCCGCACACACAGCCCAACTTGCTTTTCATTTTATAGCGCGGCTAAAGAAAATGTTTTAAACCATGTGGGGTCAGGGCTGAGCAGACCCCTAAAACCGCCAGACTTCAGGTCCCCGGGTGGCAGCCGAGTCTTGAAAGACTGCAGTACTAAGACGGGCAGCTCTGGAGTCTGTAAAGCCACCCAACTTGTTCCATGTGCAACTCTCCTTTGCAGGTGAGGTTATCAGGTATGTGGGACAGGGCCTTCTCTGTAATTGCCCCCAGGTCATGGAATGAGCTCTGGTTAGGTTTTGTACTACCCCCCACCCACCCCCTCCATTGTATCCTATCCAGTATCTTTTATGTTTTGTTCTTTAGAAATTTGTCCCCATGATCCTGTAGAGCAGGCCCAGGGGTGTAACTATAATAGGGCAAGGGGAGTCAGTTGTATGGGGGCCCAGTGCCTTGGGGTGCACCCAGAGGGAAGTCACATGACCGACTCCCCCAGCCATGCACCCACCCAGGCTTCCTTCAATTGTATTCATCCTCCAAAACTGATCTGAGTGTTAATACCTGGAGCTACCAGAACAGCAGGTCTTTCTCCAGTACCATTCAATGACTTGCATCGTCCACAATTTACAAAACCTTTTAAAAATAATTTAGGATGATGTTCTATTGTGGCACATATGCTTTTTGTTACCACTATTCAGCCTCATGTAAGATTTCTTTACTTCATGAGCTGAGCTTCAGTGAGAGAGGCGGCATTTTAAAATCTTGTCTCTGGGCCCACGCCAACCTTGCTATGCCCCTGAGCAGGCCTGTTCAACTTCGGCCCCCAGTTGTTTTTGGACTACAAAGCCCATAATCCGCAGCCACAGTGGCCAATAGCCAGGGATTTATTCAAGTTGTAGGCCAACTGCTACAAGAGGCAGAGTGTGTGTGAAGGGGGGGGTCAAAAAGGAAAAGGAGGGAGAGAAAATGGAGTTTAAAAAAAAATAAATTCTTGGTTAAATTTATATAAGATTACTTTGTGTTTGGGAAGGAAGCAGCTATAACACACATAGACACACACCCCGCGCAGCCTGGCTTTCTAAAGGCAGTTGAAAACTGATCATCATCTGAGCTTTCAAACTAGAAAGCAGATTTGTTCACAATTGGAGTAAATTCATAGTATACTGGAATTATAAAGTACCCGATCATATTCACAGTTATCGAGTGCTTGGCATGATGTAATATATTTACATATGCTGTATGCTACCAGATATTTCATCTCTAGATTTCAAGTTTAGATTAGAGAAGCAAACTGCATACTGGATTGTGGTGCTTCATGCTTTGTGAGTGTGTGTGTGTTTTAATACTATTGTTTCTAATATACTTTGCTACTTTTTTTTTTACTTGTAGCAATATTTTTTGTAAATGATGTACATTGCAAATAAATTTTAAAAGACTTCAGGGAAAAAGACTACTAGTTAGGGAAAGATGGATGATCAGTTTCATTGTTTTTATTTCCATTCTTCTCAAAATGTAGCCTCTGGGCTACACTTTGCTGTTTGCGATTGTTTTTACTATGCTTGTAAATCACCTTGAAGTTACTGACTGAACAGAGTAAATAGAAAGAATGCATGAATGAATGAATAAAATAAATGCAGCTACTTGAGTTTTTAGAGCTGTCTTTTGCCATTGGCCTCAAGGCAGAGCACAGAGGAAAGCAACCAGACCAAGAAATGGTAACTGACTATACACTTAGTATGAACACAAACATATGAACTTACTATGCATTTCTGTTCCCGGGCATCTGCAATGGGTCAGTCTTTGCTCCTGGTTAGGCTTCCTTCTGGTTGAGAGACAGAGTCCACCATCTTCCTCAGGAGAATAGGGAGCTCGGGAGCCTCTATTATATTTATATAACAAACAGCTTTATTGACATAGCTGCCCCTTCATAAACATTCTCTGGGCAGCTCAAACGACGACAAAAAATGGCATAATACAACCAGATGCAACCAGGTCCCAGATGACACCAAATGCAACCAGGTCCCCTTACTCTGAGACCAGGCCTGGAAAACTGCCCTCTGGCTCCGTTGTGTTGGGGGCTGACCGGCTGCCATTTTGCACTTGACACACCTGGGCCTAATAACGAGGGGGAGGGAAGCCCTTTGCTCAGCAGAGGAAGGAAAATGGCAGCTGCTGTCTTCTCCAGAATTTGGCTTTTTAAAAAGCCAAATTATGGGTTATGGCTCTTGTTTCACACGAGTATACCCCTCAGGTTCTGGCCACAGTACCTCAGAGGCCAAGCCTTAGTGTGGCCATTTGCCTCAAGCCATACTCACAGAGGGGAGGGGAGGAACATAGGAAACTGCCAGATACTGAGTCAGACCCTTGGTCCAACTAGCTCAGCATTGTCTACACGGACTGGCAGCGGCTTCTCCAAGGTTGCAGAGGCAGGAGTCCCTCTCAGCCCTATCTTGGAGATGCTGCCAGGGAGGGAACTTGGCACTTTCTGCATGCAAGCAGGCAGGTGCTCTTCCCATAGTGACCCCTATTCAGGGGAATATCTTACAGTGCTCACACATGGAGTCTCCCATTCCAATGCAAACCAGGGTGGACCCTGCTTAGCAAAGGGGGCGAGAAATGCTTGCTACCACAAGACCAGCTCTCCTCCATGAATGGGGGGGGGCCTGCTTCCTCAGGAGAATAGCGAGCTCAGGAGCCTCTATTATATTTATATAACAAACCGCTTTATTTACATAGCTGCCCCTTCATAAACGTTCCCTGGGCAGCTCAAACGAAGACAAAAAATGGCATAATACAAGCACACACCCTTTGCAACACAACTCTCCCAAGGTCAAGAACCATCTTCTTAAAAGATGTTTTAATATTAAAAATTTGCCATTCCTGCCCAATATGCTCACTGAAATAAAATAGGCCGGGCGGGGTGGGGAGGGAGAGATAGAAAGAAAGGAGAACTCCAACTCCTTCCAGAGGAGAGAACTCAAAACTCAGAAATAGGTTTGAGTTATAAAAACAAGGTTGAGAAAGGAGAACTGCGACTCTGAAATAAAAAGGCAGAAGGGAGAACTCGAACTCCCAGTAGCAGGGCTGAGGTGAAAAAAAGGCAGAAACACGTGGCATGAAGGAACCCCTTCTAGGGTCAGCATGGCTAAAACAAGCTCGATTGAAGCATTTTGTGGTAGGTGCATACAGGTGTCCGTGCGCATGTGCATGTTTCTACACAAATGACTGCGCATGTGTCCATTTTATCAGTAAATCTGGCTACAGGCAAATGCAAAGTACGGAGAGGGAGCACAGTCCTGTGCGCGCGTTGAACTGACTATGTGAATAACTGTACATATGTGTAGGCCGTACAGAGACATAAGATGAGTAACAAAAACATGTTCTAGATGCCTGCTTTGCCTCAGAGGTGCTGAAAAGGCAGGAGGACCCCCTTCTGCTAGTGACAGGACTGAGGTGGGGGAGAAAAGGCGGGAAACGAGAAAGGGCTGAAGGAGACTGCTTGGGGGTCAGCCTCGGAACCTTTTCTGAGGAGACACGAGCTCTCGTCAGACATTTCATTGTATAGGGATGCAGGTGTCTCTATAGACCTGTTTTTTGTGTGTGCAAATGGCTGCACGTGTGTCCTTTTTAAAAGTGAACCTAGGAACATAGGCAGTTGCCATATACCAAGCCCGTCCATTGGACTATCTTCCTCAGTATTGTCTACACCAGGGATTCTCAACGTTGGGTCCTCAGATGTGATTGGACTTCAACTCCCATCATCCCCAACCCACTGGGGCTGGGGATTATGGGAGTTGAAGTCCAATCACATCTGGAGACCCAACGTTGAGAATCCCTGGTCTATGCAAACTGGCAGTGGCTTCTCAAAGGTTGCAGGCAGGAGTCTCTCTCTCAGCCCTGTCTTGAAGATGCTGCCAGGGAGGGAACTTGAAACCTTCTGCTCTTCCCAGAGCGGCTCCATCCCCTGATGGGAATCTCTTCCAGTGCTCACACTTCTAGTCTCCCATTCAAATGCAAGCCAGTACAGACCCTGCTTAGCTAAGGGGACAAGCCATGCTTGCTCCCACAAGACCAGCTCTCCTCGGCACATGACCCCTCAAATGCAGGGTACAGATAGGAATGTACTATTAGACATATATGTGGGAGGAAAGCTGGTCTTGTGGTAGCAAGCATGAGTTGTCCCCTTTGCTAAGCAGGTGCACCTTGGTTTGCATTTGAATGGGAGATTATGTGCGTGAGCACTGTAAGATATTCCCCTTAAGGAACAGGGAAGAGCACCTGCCTACTTGCCTCTGGGAAGAGAGCCAGCGTGGTGTAGTGGTTAGAGTGTTGGACTAGGACCGGGGAGACCCGAGTTCAAATCCCCATTCAGCCATGAGACTTGCTAGGTGACTCTTTGGGCCAGTCACTTCTCTCTCAGCCTAACCTACTTCACAGGGTTGTTGTGAGGAGAAACTTAAGTATTTAGGACACTGCTCGGGACTCCTTGGAGGAAGAGCAGGATATAAAATGTAAAAAATAATAAATAATAAATAATAAGAGCACCTGTCTGCTTGCATCTGGGAAGAGCACCTGCTTGCTTGCATGCAGAAGGCTCCAAGTTCCCTCCCTGGCTTCTCCAGACACGGCTGGGAGAGACTCCTGCCTGCAGAGCAGTCTTTGCAGACAAGACTGAGCTAGATGGACCAAAGGTCTGACTCAGTAGAAGTCTGCTTTCTATGACACGGAGAGGAACACTAATGGGCACAAAACTGTGCTCGTAACAGCATCTTTAGAGGGAAGCAATTTAAGTCAGAAAATCAGTGTAGAAACAAAGGGTTGAATAAAATCCCCTTTTGCCTATGGTGAGACCCAGATTCAAATCGCGCTTGCCCTGCATGCCATTTTTTAAAGAGTCATTGGGAGTTCTAATCATGCCATCCTGTTTCCCCCCACAATTGCACAATATTAACCATTGCATATAATGTGTGACCTCTGTTGTCCGTCATCTTTTCGTTTTATATGACTGCTGCATTTTTCAGCAGCTGAACTGCTTCTCAGCATTACTGTTTTTAAAACCATATGCACACAATTAATAATGCCTCCTGCGTGCCTATTTGCTTGCAGCGTCAATCTGTTCCTTATGGTGCTTCATGTTAAGCAAAACTTCTAATTGTCTCCATTCATGATCATCCTGCTCTGAGTAAAGCAAGCCAGCTCTCCAAAGCAGGCTTACTTACACTCTCTTGAGACAAAGCCAATGTGTGAAAATGTTTGGGTTTTTTTGTTTTTTGGGGGGCGGCGGGGGGGGAGATGCCACAAAAAGGTTTTGGAATGAGCATTTATTTCCATGGACTTAAGACACTCAGAAAGTCACCAACACCTCAACATTTTAGTTTTGTTTTATTGTTATTCCTTAGGCAGATTTTTTGGAATCACCTTTGGCAAGTCTGTAAATCCTCAGCTATAAAGAAAGTGCACAACCTAATACCCAGAGATTGGAGCAAGGTGCTAAATTATTCACCGATTCATTTAACAGAAGCCGCAGCTTAACTGTTCAGGAAGCCCATCAGTTGTCTGGGGAAAGGCCCACCGTGAAAGCCAAAGAGCTGTTCTCCTAAAACCCGGAGAACAAGATGGATGCAAACTAATGGGATGATTTATGAAGTTTGGAACCTACCAGCTGGTGGGATGGTGGCTTTGCTCCCTTCTTGGAGTAGGAGGTTGGACACAAGCAGCATTCAGGCCTTCCAACTTTAGGATCCATTGACACTGCATCAGGCAGTGGGGTGCGCATTATTCAATCCAGAGCTTCTAGCAACCAGGTTTGGGCATCTTATCTTTTGTGCCACCAGAACTTCCTTCCTCCGAAAAGCTGGACAGACTAGGAACATAGGAACATAGGAAACTGCCATATACTGAGTCAGACCCTTGGTCTGTCCAGCTCAGTATTGTCTTCACAGACTGGCAGCGGCTTCTCCAAGGTTGCAGGCAGGAATCTCTCTCAGCCCTATCTTGGAAAAGCCAGGGAGGGAACTTGGAACTTTCTGCTCCTCCCAGACCGGCTCCATCCCCTGAGGGGAATATCTTGCAGTGCTCACACATCAAGTCTCCCATTCAGATGCAACCAGGGCAGACCCTGCTTAGCTATGGGGACAAGTCATGCTTGTTACCACAAGACCAGCTCTCCTCTCCATAGGCTCTATAATTCATGGGCACCATCTACACTGCAGAACCAGCCCACCTGAGCATCATCAGCTGACCCCAATCTTTGTCCAAGCCATATGAAGCCCTGATCTCAGAGCCTGCTTTTCAGTCCAAGCAACTTGGCTTGAGAGTGAAGGCGGTGCTTCCATTCCGGCTCCCCTAGAACGTGACCCCCCACAGATCCTGATTTGCCCTCTCTCCAACTTGACTTTCTACCTGCATTTGACTATTGGTCCAGAACGCAGCAGCTCGCCTCCTCATGGGTGCCAGAAAATATGACAGGGTGACACCTCTCCTGCAGTCATTGCACTGGTTGCCTATTCGCTTCCGAGCTCAATTTAAGGTCCTGGCTTTGACCTTCAAAGCCTTGCAGGGTTTGGCGCCTGTCTACCTACAGACCCGCCTCTCCCATCCAGTTACATCCCGTCCAGTCAGATCATCTCCGATGGCCCTTTTGTCGGTCCCTGATTTCCGAGAGTTTCGGGGCACTAGGACCTGTGCAAGGGCCTTTTCGGTTTCAGCCCCAATTCTTTGGAACTCTCTCCCCCCTCAGATTCATATAGCCCCTTCCTTACTGATTTTTAAATCTCTACTGAAGACTTTTCTTTTTCGCCAGGCTTTTGCCCTGTAGTTTACCTATTTGGTTTTTTTTTTCTTGTTAGTTCTTTTAGTTTTTAATTTAGAATGTAGTTTTAATGTTGTCTTATTTTGCATGTTTTTGTGCACCGCCCGGAGTCTTCCGAGTGGGCGGTATATTAAATGTTTCTAATAAATAAATAAAATAAATATTGCCCTAGCCCTGTTTAGACATTGCACTGTACAAGTTGACAGATGTGTGTATACTTGCACATGTGTTTGTGTGAATGACAGGGCCCTCAAGCATGTGGTACAGACAGGAAGTGGTGTGCTGTGCCTGTGTTCAACATAATGTGTGAATAATTGTAATATGTACACTGTACACTCATTGCACAAGTGTTGAAGATAACATGTGAATAGTGCTCCTGTCTTGGACTTAAGTCAATCTTGCCTGTTTTGGACCACAACCCCATCTCTACCATAGGAACCCAGGAAGGTGCCTTAACATAGGAAACTGCCATATACTGAGTCAGACCATTGGTCTATCTAGCTCAGCATTGTCTACACAGACTGGCAGCGGCTTCTCCCAGGTTGCAGGCAGGAGTCTCTCTCTCTCTCTCTATCTTGGAGATGCTGCCAGGGAGGGAACTTGGAACCTAGATGCTCTTCCCAGAGCGGCTCCATCCCCTGAGGGGAATCTCTTACAGTGCTCACACATCAAGTCTCCCATTCAAATGCAAATGAGGGCAGACCCTGCTTTGCAAAGGGGACAATTCATGCTTGCTACCACAAGACCAGCTCTCCATCTCCCATCACTGGTACAGCCCAGTTTCCTTGGAGTCTCAAGACCCCAGTGAGGCACAGACCATGAAGGTTACCTACCACAGTTGCAAGTGAACCCCACATGGCCAACACAAGCATCGGCCCTGTGACAAGTAAAAGTTGTTCAGAAAACATTGCCCCATATTCTCATTGGGAACAAACCCTTTTCTCTAACTGAAAAAAGATGGGGTTCGTTCAACGACATTCTAAGCAGCTCACACGCTCCTCCTGGGAACGAAACCAGGACTTTGGCACCTGTGGGAGATCTGTGCGCATGAAAGATGTCTCTTCTGGGCCATGCACATGTCTGTCTAGTATGCTGGCAGGGAAGAAGGTGGCCGACCAAAGACACCGATCTTCATGGAACTTGGAACCATGGTCCAAAAGGCTGCCACATACCACCTGCGGGCATACGTGATGGATTAGCGTGTTCGCCGACAACTCACTAGGGCCCTGTCGTTCGTTCATGCCATGTTCTGTTTGTTTTATTTTAATTTCAAGACACTGGTGACTTTAAACCATCTGCAAGATGATGAATAGCTGCCGAAATCTGGATCTTTCAAGCCAACGTAGCAGTCCAAAGCCTGAAGTCCCTTTCTTCTCATGCAGCCGGGATTGACGCCACAGCTAATAAATAACGTGAGCCCAAGGAAGGGTGAAATTCTTTTTTCAAGAAATAAGAGGAAATGAGGTCACTAGATTATTTTATTCGCAAACAGAAATGTTCTCCCAGCGGAGCTGGTAATGTCTGGGGGGATATAAGAAAAAAATGAGGATTGAAAAGGAACCTAACATTAGCAGTAATGAGAAGGCAGCAATTGAGTTCCTGTAGCAGAGAGAGAGAGAGAGAGAGAGAGAGAGAGAGAGAGAGAGAGAGAGTGTGTGTGTGTGTGTGTGTGTGTGTGTGTGTGTGTGTACACGCGCGGGGGAATTAGAGGTAGGGGAAAGGTTGGGACACAACTTCAAGAAAGGATCGGTTGTGTTCAATGCCGAATTGAAATGGCTACACACACCTTGGTTACATCCAAATCACCGTAATGTGCGATACACTTTCAAAAAGTGTCTGGTAACTTCAAGTTGGTACAGAAGGCAGAAGCTAGGCTGCCGACAGGAGGCTGGGTTGGTGATTGCCTAGCATGAATATTGTACTGCCTCTTTAAGAGGCAAGGCCTCAGGAAGAGAAGGCCATGTGAGAGAACTGGGGGCGGGGGCGGTCCATTTTGCAGAGTGTTGCTGTCTTGATGCAGACTGTATTGCTGGACATGTGAGGTAAGGAAACTGAAGTCGTGGATTGTCATAAACCGATGGTGGAACGATGCTGGGAAGAGCCAGGCAGGGAGCAGAGGAGGAGCAAAGCAAAGGCTAGAGTGGTCCAGGACACAGCTGGAAAAGTGAGTCATCGAGGAGCAGGGAGGAGCTTGGTACGCAAAGCGGGAGACCGTTCCAGACCTAAGCAGCCGAATGCATAGGCGGACTCGTTCAGCCATGAGCAATCGCTAGGCGAGTGAGAAACAGCTCACCATATATACTCTCCGTGGTGGGTGAGATGGCCACCCATCTATAGATCTTTCCACAATGTCTCAGTATTGCAAACCAAATCCAGTTCATGTCAAGCATCTTGAGTTCTGGGTTCAGGCCTCGCTCATGGGCTACTGCTGATGCTTCTTTGCTAGCTTGTTGGTAAACATATACAGCCTGCTATTCAGAAAGACAACCCCGGACTTTCTGCACTTCCCGTTTCCACTGAGGTTTTTCTGCCCCCTCCAGTCTCTTAAGGTGGGACCTTCGTGCTTTGGCCAGATGTCAGTGCCAGCCACTCTTCTCCTGCCCCCAATTTCAAATACACTGCGCTTCTTTCATAAGGAGTTCACCTGAGGGAAATCTGCACTCCTCCGAGCCAAATATTTGCACATAAGCGCCTCCATCTTTTGCAGACTAGTACCTAAAGGAACAGATAGTCTTCTGTGATTCTGGAGTGCCAAGAACTGCAGCGAAGCTACTGTAATATTCTACTCAAAATGTGCATTCTCAGGCAACTGAGAGGCTTTTCAAAAAGAAAAATCATGCTTCTAGGCCCTGTCATGATGGAGATCATCTGGTAGCTACAACCAAGCCAGCTTATCATGGTGAGGATGCATCTCTCACCACAGAAGACCACTACCACCACCTTCTGAAACTTGAGCAAAATATTGTTAACTGAAAGAAGAGAACTCCAAATTCCAAGAACATAGCATTACAAGAGCAGAAATGGACACCAGTGTGTGTCCACAAAACTGCATCCTTTTCACTAGTAAACTTAACACACACACACACACACACACACGAGAGAGAGAAAGGAGAATAACAGGCTAAAATGCAGTTAAAACATTAATGTAGGGTAGTGACCTAGTCCTCATGGGACTGGACCATTTCCAGAAAGCATAGGGGAATCCACTTGCTTAAAAGCACACCAGACATTCTTTTTTCTGCTTCTCATTTCTCCCACCACCCCTGTCAGCCACATTGGTCTCCTTGAGGAAATACAACACAGAGTTTCGGATACACCACATGCTCCAGGACCACATCCATAACAAACCTTATCATGTGCCAAAAGCACATCACTGAACGCCTTCTCCCCAACGTGGGCTGCTGAACATTGCTAAAGATTCTGCTCTGTCTGCCCAGCTCATTTGCTCCGCAGCAACCTGTCCTCCATAGATTTAAAGCTCCAAACCTTGTTTTGTTCTCTGGGTTAGAGAGAAGGGAGGAAAACTGGTCAACCGTTCCAAAAAGGACCCCCGCAGTGACAGTGGGGCCAATGGCAGGCCATGCGCGGTGTGGTGTTGTAGTGTCCACGTGCGTGCATTTATGTGCCTGAGTGCCGGGAATATTGCCCATCTCACACACAGATGTAGCTACTAGGAGCCAGTAGGGGTGAATAAACCACGAGGAAGAGAAGCCAACTAGTCATGCTCAAACCAACATTTGGATAAGGCCAAAATAAGGAGAATTTACCAGGTAAAGGGGCCAAGAAATGGATAATGTCTGTAAGAAAGAGGAGGAAGACGTGATATAATGTACAGTTTCGGCAGGTTTATATGAGCACAAGTTCCGCGGGACGTTTTGGCAGCTCTCATAGGAACAGAGAAGCTGTCTTATATGGAATCAGTCCATTGCATAGGAACCTAGGAAGCTGCCTTCTAACCGAACCAGAGCCTTGGTCCATCTAGCTCAGTATTGTCAGCACAGACTGGCAGCAGCTTCTCCAAGGCTGCAGGCAGGAGTCTCTCTCAGCCCTATCTTGGAGATGCTGCCAGGGAAGGAACTTGGGACCTTCTGCATGCAAGCAAGCAGATGCTCTTCCCAAAGCAGCCCCATCCCCCTAAGGGGAACATCTTAAAATGCTCACATATGTGATCTCCCATTCAAAGGGAAACCAGGGCAGGCCCTGCTTAACAAAGGGGACAATTCATGCTTGCTACCGCAAGACCAGCCTCACAGGGTGGTAGGCTCTCCTTCTCTTGAAGTTTTCAAACCGGGGCTGGAGAACCATCCATAGGGATCGTGTAGGCAATTTCCACACTGACCAAGGGGCTAGACCAGATTAGAACATCTCCAGGGTCCCTTCCAACTCTAACCTTCTAGGACTATGAAATGTCTGTGCTCAGTTGGGTAAAAACAGGCACTCAAGCGCCCATCTCTAGAGAAGCCCACCTTCTTTAGGCTACATGCACTCAACAGAGCAAAGTTGCTTCAACAAGTCACTAGACATGCAGGACAATTCTTCACCGTCTTAAACTGATCAGGTATTCTAGCAGATCAGTTCTGCGTAATTCTAGCAGATCAGTTCTCCCTCTCCTGGACGATCTGTGTACCACCTCGGTTGTGACTTCTACAAGCCACATACCCATCTCCGGGAGCTGCAGCTGTGTGCAGTTCATGACTAACCTTCTGTTGCATATCAGGGTCATAAGAACATAGGAAGCTGCCATCTACTGAGTCAGACCCTTGGTCCATCTAGCTCAGTATTGTCTACACAGACTGGCAGCAGCGTCTCCAAGGTTACACACAGGGGTGTCTCAGCTGTGTCTGGAGATGCCAGGGAACCTTCTGCATTCCAGCATCCCCCTAAAGGGAATATCTTACAGTGATCACATGTAGTCCCCCATTCAAATAAAAACCAGGGTGAGTCCTGCTTAGCAAAGGAGACAATTCATGCTTGCTACTGCAAGGCCAGCTCTCCTCTTGTAAAGTCTATTACATAAGACCAGCTTCTCTGCTATTTAGATCTATTCAGCAGTGATTGCTCAGCATATTTAATGATCTTTCCAGATATTAGCCTGCACAAGACAGAACATACATTAGGACAGGTTTTGACAGCTTTTTTGCAGTTCGGATTGGCTTTCCGACTGATTAACTGAACACAGTCTCTTGGAATTCCATACACCCTTTAAAGTAAATAAAGTGTGCCACCGAGTCAGTGTTGACTCCTGGCGACCACAAAGCCCTGTGGTTGTCTTTTGGTACAATACAGGAGGAGTTGACCATTGCCTCCTCCTATCATGCAGAGTTGCAATGATCTGTTGATGTAACTTCCTTGTTTTAATATACACAGGTAACTGTCCAGCTAACTGAGTGAGATGTTTGAGCAAACTCAGACAAATGATGTAATGTAGCACTGTAGCCCAAACATCTCCTCTTCCAGTGCTCACACTTCTGGTCTCCCTTTCATAGGCAACCAGGGTGGACCCTGCTTAGCTAAGGGGACAAGTCATGCTTGATACCACAAGACCAGCTCTCCTCTCTAGCTTAGTATTGTCTACACAGACTGGCAGCGGCTTCTCCAAGGTTGCAGGCAGGAGTCTCTCTCAGCCCTATCTTAGAGATGCTGCCAGGGAGGGAACTTGGAATCTAGATGCTCTTCCCAGAGCGGCTCCATCCCCCAAGGGGAATCTCTTCCAGTGCTCACACTTCTAGTCTCCCATCCATATGTAACCAGGGTGGACCCTGCTTAGCTAAGGGGACAAGCCATGTCTGTTACCACAAGACCAGCTCTCCTCTCCTCATACTTGGGTCTCCAGGTACGAATACGGTGGATATTTATATACCAGATGTTGTTGGACTACAACTCCCATCATCCCCAGCCAGAGTGGTCAATGGGCACTGTGGCTGCTGGGGTGGATGGGAGTTGTAGCTGTAGGTCCCCAGAGTAAACCTTTCCAAGCTTAGAAACTTACATCCCAGCCATCTCTCTGCTCTCTGCCAACTCTCGTCTCTTTCCACTCTGGCCTACCGGGAGTCCTCGGAATCAGTTTACAAGTTATTTCATTTCCTTTTGGAATTCTGATGTCCTCTTTGGTGTTCATCTGGTGAAATGCCAAATAAAAATATATATGAATGAATAAATGAACATAATAAGCTATAAGCAACATACATTTAAAACAATCAATAGACAGACAAGTATTGCTTAGGGGCTGCTGTTCTTCATTTGTGAATCCATAGCAGCCTACAACCACCATGCACTGCAGGAGGGATTCCAAATCCCCAGCACCATAAATGTGCCTTTGAGAACTGGGCATGGACAGGATAAGCCGTACTCCAAGAGCAAAGCCCAGAGGCGGGGATTTGGAACCAACTTTGGAAGTTGGTTATAGCCAGCACGAGTCACCCACAACCTTACCTCTTCCTGCACTTTCCATTCTGGGAAAGTAAAAAGCTGCCTCTTCGGCCTTTCCCCTTCTCTGAATCCTAGATTCAGCAGAAGCCGCCAAAGACCTCCAGCCTCAGAGGCAAAATGCCTCTAAATCCTAGTTGCAGGGGAGCAACAGCAGGAGAGAGGGCCTGCCCGCACCTCTTGTCTGTGGGTTTCTCAGAGGCATTTGGTGGGCCACTGTGAGAAGTCGGATGCTGGAGTAGATAGGCCTCGGGCCTGATCCCCTGCAGGGCTGTTCTTATGAGATCTGGACGGTGATCATGACTCACTCTATAGTCAGCCATGGCTGTCCAACAAAATCCATTTGTGAAACTGCATATCCCTTGGAAGGGAGGACGCACCACTTCCTTGCTTACAACTCTGGATCCCATCTTTGGCCTTTGTTTACCCATCCCTCCCCATTTCCTTCCTCTTCCACTATTTTCGCTCTCGGGTTGATTTGTAAACTGGAACCCATGGCTCAGAGACCTATCTCCCCTTCCTACTAGCCTCCAGACTTATGGCATTCCAGAGGCACCTTGAGGTTAGGACGCTTTTCTTCTCTTTGTTGGCTAACACGGTGTTCCACTGCAAACCCCTCACCAAGGGAAAGGTATGGCCTCAGTCACTGAACTCTCGGGGTCAGGCTGGGAAAGACGCCTGCCTGAAAACTTGCAGGGCTGCTGCCACTCAGTGTAGACAGTACTGAGCCAGATGGACTAAAGCCTGACTCGTTGGCTTGCATTTGGATGCGTGACTACATACAAGTGCTGTAAGGCAAGAGAATGTCTTCTTCGCCATGAGCCACACCGCCTGTTAAGATCATCTGGAGAGGTTCGTCTGCAGTTCCGCCAACGTGTCTGGCAGCTACTCAGGGACGGGCCTTCTCCGTTACAGCGCCTGGACTTTGGAATGTGCTCCCTGTTGAACTAAGACCCTCCTCATTTCTGGCAACTTTTAAAAAGGCACTGAAGACACATTTGTTCATCCAGGCTTTTAATTAGATTTATGGTTTTAAATTTTTAATAATGGGTTTTAAATGTTTTAAATGATTTTAATTGTTAGTTGATTTAATGTTTTAAATGATGATTTTAATTGTAAACCACACAGACACATGTTTTAGGTGAAATTGAAATTAATTATATATATATACACACACACACACACACACACACACACTTATATTTATATTTATATTTATTTTCATTCATTTCCCTTAGGGGGTGGGCATCTGCATGCCCCAGGGTCCCAAGATCTTTCCCTGGTAATAACTTCTGTTCCTGGAAAGTGCCAGTCACAACAGACGCTTCTGAGTTAGACAGACCAATGGTCTGACTCGGTATAAAGCAGCTTCCTGTGTTCCTAAGGTCAGTACACAAAAATACTAGCTGGGTGACTCTGGGCCAGTCACTTCTCTCTCAGCCTAACCTACTTCACAGGGTTGTTGTGGAAGAGAAACTTAAATATGTAGTACACCACTCTGGGTTCCTTGGAGGAAGAGCGGGATATAAATGTAATAATAGTAATAATAATGTAATAATAGTAATAATAATGTAATAATAGTAATAATAATGTAATAATAGTAATAATAATAGGCACACGAGTTTCAAGCTCTGCAGGATTAGGAAAACATCCTTGATGTCTTTTAACAGAACCCCACAAGTTATTGCATCTAGTTAAGCAGGGTGTGGGGCCAAGGGGGTGTGGCTGTTGGGGCAGGCCTGGCTATGGGGCGTGGCTGAAAGGGTGAGCGTGGCTAGAACACTGTCTGTGCATTCTGGTGATAATGATCCCAGACAAGCACCCCCTCGCCTGTGTGGGTCGCTGAGGGAGGTGAGGCAGAGCAAAGAGAGAAGTGAAAGTTTCAGGACCTTGGAGAGCGCCGAGGAATGCTGTTTTGGGTCCCCCCCCCCCGCTGAACAATCTCATTTATTTGAATTCGACACTTCAAACAACAACACAGAAGAGCAGTGATCCAACTGCGGAGATAAAGGTAGGAGACTGCCTACAAAATCCACAAAGCACCATCACAACCCCTGTAGCAGTCAAAGAACCTTCCCGGAGTTTGTCATCACCACTGGAATGGGAGCCCGAGCACTCCTGACCCCCACCCCTAATTCTACATCTGCAGGGTAAAATCAAGGCAGTCACACAAGGCCTAGTCCTGTTGCATTCTTTTTAAAAAAAATTCGTTAGGGATATAGGAAGCTGCCTCCTACTGAGTCAGACCCTTGGTCCGTCTAGCTCAGGACTGTCTACTCTGACTGGCAGCAGCTCTTCAAGGTTTCAGGGCAGGAGTCTCTCCCAGCTCTACCTGGGGAAGCAAGCATACAGACCCACTGAGCTACAGCCTCATCCGCTAAGGGGAATATCTTACAACTAGCTGGCCCATTCACTCCCTCTCGGACCACCCCGGCAGCTCACACGCGAACTCTCACAAAAGCTGCCACACATGGGATTAGTGACAAGTACGTTTAAGAAAACTATATATAGATAGAAGATGCTCACATGTCCTCCCGGGTTCCAGAAGGGATGGATGAAGAGGCAGCATCAATTCCAACATGGACAAAACAGTGGCTGGTCTACTACTTTGGCACAGAGATTAGGGATGTGAGTTTTGTGGCTCCTGGGTAATATAGAAAACCTGAAAGGGACCCACCCTGGCTGAGAGGGCCATGTCCTGTGCAGAAACAAAGCATTGGGTGAAACACTTGAAGGGGAGAGATTTCTGGTCATGGGTATATGTGGTTTCTGGTGGCCCGTGGCTTACTTTGGAGCACCCCCCAAATTTTTAATGTTAAGTGTTGCCAGGGACATACGTCCATGCATTTGACATAGGAATGACCCTTTGGGATGGGCCGAATTATTTATTATTATTATTATTATTATTATTATTATTATTATTATTAATTCAATTTCTATACCACCCTTCCAAAAATGGCTCAGGGTGGTTTACAAAGAGAAATAAAACAAATAAGATGGCTCCCTGTCCCCAAAGGGCTCACATTCTAAAAAGAAACATAAGACACACACCAGCAACAGTCACTGGAAGTACTGTTCATCCACGATTCGGCCCATCCCAAAGGGCTATTTCTATGTCAAACAGCAAAATAGAAGGAAGTCTGTATTAAAATAGAAAAATAGAGGAAAGTCTCCTGGTCACGGGTGCATATGATAGGTGGTGTATTATGGGGTGCAATGGCATGGAAACACCATTCCTTATTCCAGTCGCTCATGCAGCTTTACTAAGAACTTGTGCCACCTTTTTCTCGCTTGGTCAACAGCAATTTTTAAAATTCAGGGCATTCAAGACTTACCAACCTTCCGCCCAGAATGCCTGTAAAGTTCCTCTTTTCATGAAAGTGAGCTCTGACTATAATCCAATCAGTGCTTCATATACTGCCGAGTAAAAATTATTAACTTACCGACATTTATATCCTGCTCTTCCTCCGATGAGTCCGGAGTAGTAGCCACAGTTCTGTTTAGCCTCAACAAGCAGCCTGCGAGGCAAGTTTGACTGAGAAGAGAACTGGCCAGCCCAGAGTCACCCACTGAGTTCCATAGCTGAATGGAGATCTGAACTCAGGTCTTCCCAGTCTGACCACTACATGCTGGCTCATGTACCTTTTAAAAAAGTCATATACCAAATCTAGATTTGATTTTTTTTTTTAATTTTTTGTAAATCTATTTTACTTGAAATAACTCTGCCTCTATGGGACCAATTCACTTGAAATGAACTTAGATGTGACTGCAGAAGTTCAGTTCAATTCAATGCCTTTATTACAACAGACCAGCAGAGAGTTCGTGTTCTCATAGGTGATGAACCCACAGTTTTTATTATGCAATTCCATTAGGCAAGCACTTTCCTAGCATATCTGCACATTCCTAGACTAATCCAGAACCAGCATAGATATGGCGTGTTGCTTTTGAAAGGCCTGCTTTAATTGTCCCCTTTGCTAAGCAGGGTCTGCTCTGGTTTGCTTTTGAATGGGAGATTACATGTGTGAGCACTGCAAGATATTCCCCCTTAGGGGATGTGGGGCCATTCTGGGGAAAGGACCTGCTCGCTTGCATGCAGAAGGTTCTATATTCCCTCCCTGGCCTCTTCTGATAGGACAGAGGGACTCCTGCCTGCAACCTTGGAGAAGCCCCTGCCAGCCTGTATAAACAATAGAAGTTAGATGGACCAAGGGTCTGACTCAGAAGTCAGTAGCTTCCTATGTTTTGCTTTGTCACACTACAGATTGACAGTGTTTTGGAAACCAGCAAAATGGAGATTCAAACAGTAGAGGGTGCTCCAGCACTACAAGAGAAATTCCGTGCATGCTCAATCCCGGAAACGATTTGTTTTATTGGGCCCATTAGGAACATAGGAAGCTGCTTTATACTGAGTCAGACCCTTGGTCCATCTAGCTCAGGATTGTCTACCCAGACTGGCAGCGGCTTCTCTCAGGTTGCAGGCAGGAGTCTCTCTCAGCCCTATCTTGGAGATGCTGCCAGGGAGGGAACTTGGAACCTAGATGCGATTCCCAGAGCAGCCCCATTATCTCCTAAGGGGAAGATCTTCCAGTGTTCACACTTGTGGTCTCCCATCCATATGCAACCAGGGCAGACCCTGCTTAGATAAGGGGATGAGTCATGCTTGCTCCCACCAGACCAGCTCTCCTCCCACATTAGCCAAAGCACAGACTAACTAAGCCGCAGTGTGAGTGACCGGCATTAGTGGAAGCATTTCAGAATTGCTACCGTCCTCTCTGTGCTGTGGGGGCTTGCTTGCGGTCCTCAGCAGCTGAAGTGAATGAGGGTGGGCCAGTTATGCCTCTCACCACTGGAGAGAACATTAGGAAGGCCCTCTGGCTACAATTCAGCGCAGGAATGGTCACCGAGGTGTGTAATTTGTGCACATCCTGGGGTCTACGCTTATATTGGGAGCCCGGAGGAAGCTTTAGGACCCATGCATCCCGAGAAAGTACCTTGCCGCATATGTCCCGACTCAGACTCTAAGATCTTCTTCGGAGGCCCTGCTGAGCGCCCCTATCCAACGAGGCAAGGCGGGTGGCTACTAGAGAGAGGACCTTTTTGGTAGTGGCACCCCACCGATGGAATAACCTCCCCCAGTGAGGCTCACCTGGTGTCGTCACTTCTTTTAGGTGATTTTTGAAACGTTTTAAAAATGTTTTGTAATTTGTATTGTTGTGTTTTTATGGGATTTTTAAAAAACATGGTCGTTTTGTGAGCTGTCTGGAGAGCAATCTGTTATGGGGTGGCTAACGAATCAAGTTTATTACTAACTGTCATGTGTCTCATGGTTATGATGTAAGGTAGCAAGTGTATTGGGAATGCCAGACGTACACGATAACCACCTTCCCAGTGCCTCTTGTGGAATCCTACGTACTTCTACTGAGAGGTCAGCCCCACTGCTTTCAGTGGGGCCTGCTCCCTAGTACATGTGTATAGGGTTGTGGCTGAAGGAAGATTAGTATGAATGGAGGGACCAGCGTGGTGCGATTTTAAAAAAAACACAACACTTTTATCCACCCTATTCTTTAGTCCCCCAAAGGGATACTCTATCTATGCACTGGTCTGCTTTCCTCTGAGAAGACTGCTGCTGCCTTTCCCTCGGGGGCAGCGCACTGGGGATGAGGAAGGCATTCTGCCTACAGAACCACAAGCCAAAATCGGCAAAGGGCTCTTTGCACTTAACGGCTTGGCTTACCCAGAGTCCCTGCTCTGCTTGTGCACACTGTGATTAGGGTTGCGTTGAGCCAGCAGCATAGGAAGCTGCCTTATACAGAGTCTGATCCTTGGGCCCATCTGGCTCAGTATGGTCTACTCTGGCTGGCAGCAGCTCCCCAAGGTTTCAGGCAGGAGTCCCTCCCCATCCTCTCTCAAGATGCTGCCAGGGACTGAACTTGGGACCTTGGGCATGCAAACCAAAGCTCTTCCGTCTGAGTTATGGCCCCATTCCCTACGGGGGCTCTCTCACCCCCCACCCCCCACAAGTAACCCATCCAAATGCAAACCGAGGCAGACACCGCTTAGCAAATTCACACTTGTCATTCTAAGACCAGCTCTTCTCCAGACAGGGGAACAGCCAGGAGAGGAGGGATGGTGGTGTTCAGTGTAGCAGCAAGGTGGACTCCCGCTGTCTGGTCCTTCCCCACTCTGATTCTGTAAATCTACGGGGCCTGAGACGTGCTGATGGCAGAACAGGCCAAGCCCCACAAGCACAGTCAAGGCAAAGATAGGACAGTTCAGCTGGCCGCTCACACACTTTCAAAGAGGGGTGCCATGACTATGTGGGCCAACAGGGGTTTTTCGATTCCAAAAGGTAGCCTCAGAAACTTAGAATTCCTTAACATGTCGTTATTGGGCTCATCTCTCCATCCTAGCAATACCAGAATGCTAGAGCAAGCCACCTTCCTGTGTGGCAGCCAGGAGACCCAAGGCGTAATGGGTTGGGAGAGGTCAGGGAAGATCACACCCCTTCCCTGGGAAAGAGCTCACGGCTCCGAGGAGGAATCCCACCAGCCTGCTACGACTGGGGGCCGGAACGGTCACACAGGCCAGTATCATGGTAGAAACATTCCCACCGTACTGGAAAGTCACAGACCCAGAACCAGCCCGCCCTCCTCTCTTTCTACAAGGCATTCGGGACCAGCCAGCCGACGTGCATTCTTCCCTCGGTGACCGTTTTCAGTGCACGCCATTTTTAGCAAGCCTGTTGTAGGGGTGGATGGACCCCACAGCTCGGTCTTGGGCAGCTCAGAAGAAGAGAGCTCTTCAACAAAGACCAGGGAAACGCCAGCATCTTTGATAAACCTTTATTAGCAAACAGTCGTCTACCATCAACGGCTTCCCGTTGGTTAAGATCGGCTCTTCATAAACCCGGGTTACAGTTACCAAAAAACAGTTCATCTTGCATTGATTGGCGTGTTCCGAATGCTCTCGTCAGGCCACAAATGGTAGGAAGGAGTTGCCCCGAGGGGCAAGGTGACTCACGGCAAGGTGGGGCGGTCGGCAGAGGGGAGACAAGTCACGCCACTGATCCGGATATGGACTAAAGACCCATAGGCCGCTAATTCCAAGCAGCAGTGGGTCCGTCCCAGGCAGGAAGAGGAGCCGGAGAGAGAGAGAGAAGCCACTCCAGACGGTGCTACTTTTCTGGGAGACTGAGCATCTACAGGCTGGTCACAGCCACTGCTGTGCCTGGGGGCTTCCTTTTGATGCAGCTGGAGAAGGGCTTCTGCCTTCCTCCCATGTGATCGGAAACAGGCATCTTGTCCTTCTCTCTCTCCCTGAGATTTCTCTCCCCTCGTCCAAATCAGCCCTTTTCATTATTCGCCATCGCAAACATTAAAGTAAAATCCATCTTGCACAGACCTAGTCCCGTTTTGACCGGCACCCATCCCAACATGGAAATTTAACACGAGGACATCCCAGGATAAGGCAAGCGTCCAACAGTGGACCCTCTGGCACCCTGGTTTCGGGAAAACGACTTCTTGCCAATTAAAGAGCCCAGGCTTTTTGCTACAAGGATTTCACCTTAATCAGCTGAGGTCCTCAGTCAAGGTCAGATGCCAGACAAGCAGAGCAGCCCACGGAGAGGGCGACTGAGCCTCCCCCCCCCCCCGCCGGTTTCTAGTGATTATTAGGTAAAATGTGCAAAACGGTTTTAAGAACATAAATACAGGATCTCTACAAAAACACAGAAGAATACCAAAGACAAATAAGTAACTATGTTTAAACAGGTCTATAAAAATAGTTGGACAATAACTCTCGTCTTCAAATAAATACAAAATAAATATGTCTGAAGCAGTAAAAACAAGGAATGGAATGTGATGCTGGCCCCCCTCAAGAAGCCTGAGCAGACGGACCCGAGGTAGCCCACGATACAGAGGACACTGACGTTGCAGCCACCACCGTCCCTTCTCCCTACGAAGAGCACCCGGCAGAAAGGAAAGCACACATGCACCGCTCTTCGGCGCCCCCACCAAGGTCCCCTCCTCCCCTTCAGCTGAAGCCAGCCCACTCCCAGGAACAAAGCACCTCCTAGCCCGGATTCGCCAGCCCACATGCAGACTCCAGCATCCATCTGTCAAGACGGCAAGGAGAAGAATACAGCAGCCAAGGCCACTTCAGGAAGGGGGCTCTGCTGCCCACCAAACCTGGCAGAATCGTGTTCAAAAGCACCATGCAGAATGCTACCGGCGGGGAGGAGAGGTGTCCGCACTCTCGCCCACGCTCCACCCGGATGGCTCAAAAGCAGTGCAGCCTTGTCCGTAGCTCGGTGAAGCCCTTCAAGGTGAGGCCGTGCATGCAGCTTCCTCCCACCGGGCATGCAGATGGAGGCATGCAGGCCCTGGGACGCTATTTCCATTCATAAGTGCATCTGGTTAGCAGTTAGAGCAAGACACAGAGAGAGAGAGACACACACACGCAGATCTACAAAAAAATCAAGCATTTTTGACTCTGCCAGGCTAGCCCAAAGCAACTTGCAAGCCTGGGGCAGGAAGTTGGCGTGGCCTTCCAGCCGCAGGTCAGAATCTCCCACACAAATTGCTCCTGTCCAAAGGAATGCATGTAAACACAACACTTTCGGCCTAGCAGCGGCTCCTACCCAAGGCCGGTTTAGAGCAACGGGTAGGGGTTCCAACTCCTCGACAAAAAGAAGCTTTTTCCAAAGGCGCAACCACCTTCTCCGACTCGGAAGAGAACTCCGAAGAGACTCTGCTAGAGCCGGGCCGGCACTCACAGCTCCAGGCCTTCCCCCTTGGATCCCCAGTTTGGCCCCTTGTGTGCAGGGAGGACTGCTTAGTGACGGATGATTGCCGGATGGGACACGCAGCTCCTGCGGTAGCGATGCAGCAACAAGGCCCAAGACCTCCCTCCTCTCCATCCCCCGACACCCCGCCTGGGATCTTCACAGCTTGGCTCCGTCGGCTTCGCCTCGAATCGGCGCATTCACAGAATGAAATGACCCAACACCCTGGGGGTCGTGGCCCCAAGATTGCTTTCTTCCGTTCAAGAGTTCCAAGGTCCGAGGCCACCGGGTCACCGGGACCGCACGCCCAGGGTCATCTTCAAGTTCTCGTAGACCACGTAGCTGATGCTCACCGCCGGGATCACCTTCATGAAGTTGGGGGCCAGGCCCCGGTAGAGGCCGAAGGCTCCCTCCGTCTGGAGGATGTGCTTGAAGAGGCCCCTCATCGTCACTTCTGGGGCACCCTCCACTGAAGCTAGAAAGAGAAGCCATTTCAGAGACGTCAGACACGCACGGTGGCTTTCGGGGCCCGACACTGCGAGGCATGCACTCAAAATTGGCTGTGTGTGCCAATGCAGGCTGAAGCTACAGCTCTCTAACTACAAATCGGCGTGAGAGAGAGAGAGAGAGAGGTCAGTTGTGGCTGTGCCGAGTCAGAGGCACGGATCTGGAGCAGCAAGTGAGCCACCGCTGCAGGACGGCGGCCACTGGGCTCTGTTCAGACCGCTGCAGGACGCCCCATTCATTTCAAAGGGGTCTGTGTGCAACTCCAGCCCAGCCCAAGGAAATACAAATGCACAAACAGCATTTGCGGGGTATTACTGCTTTATAGACGATGATGAAGTCATACATAGGAACATAGGAAGCTGCCATATACCAACTCAGACCCTTGGTCCATCTGGCTCAGTATTGCCTACACAGACTGGCAGCAGCTTCTCCAAGGTTGCAGGCAGGAATCTCTCTCAGCCCTATCTTGGAGATGCTGCCAGGGAGGGAACTTGGGACCTTCCGCGTGCCAGCAGGCAGGTGCTCTTCCCAGAGCAGCCCCATCCCGAGAGGAAGATCTTACAGTGCTCACACATCAAGTCTCCCATTCAAATGCAAACCAAGGTGGATCCTGCTTAGTAATGGGACACGTCATGCTTGCTGCCACAAGACCAGACAACTTTCATCTCTCTCTAGTATAAACTTTAGAACTTGGGTGTGTGTCACCCAATGAAACTGATTGGACTTTGGTTTTGACGCGAGCAAGTATTTCTTCACTCATGCATCATTTACAGAATGTGTTGCCCCAAGAGGTGGTGATGTCAACTAGCTTCGATTGCTTGTACAACATTGGACACATTCATGAGAGATGTTCTTTCATCAGTTCTTAGTCAGAAAAGCACTGATCCTCCATGTTCAGAGGCAGTATACCACTGAATATCAAACTTGTAAGCATCCTTTGTCATGAACCCTCTCGCCTTTTATGATCTTCTGGAGAGGTCCGGTTACGGTTTCTACCAGCTCGTCTGGTGGGGACTCAGGAGCGAGCTTTCTCTATGGCTTTGGAATATGCTCCCTGCTGAAATAAGAGCATCTCCTTCCCTGTTTGTTTTCAGGAAGGCCCTCACGACTTCCCAGCTCTCGCAAGCTTATTAGTTGGAATTTTAATAATTCGTTTTAGATGTTTTATCGTGTTTTCTGTATTTTAAACCTGTGATTTTGATGTTGGGATTTGTACACCGCCTCGGGATTTACATACCAGGCGGTATAAAAATGTGATCAATAATAAATAAATAAATACTGAATTCTCACAGGGGAGCAGCAATGGGCAGAGGCTACAGCTTTGGGGCCAGCTTTCTGGAAGCATCTGGCTGGCAAGTGCACAAGGAAGGATGCTCTAGCCCAAGAGGGCCTCTCACAGGTTCTCATCTCCCACTATTTCCAGCCACAATGGCCCTTGACGATATCTACGTGCAGGCAATGGTGATCAGCTAGGAGGCCTTTGTGGCGCCACCCTTTGGGAAGCGCCTCACTGAAGGGCCCAGACTCCCTGGGCTACAGCCTCGGCCTGCGAAGCCCTCGAGAGGTCTTACCTTGCGCTTGCATCCGCGTCCGGACCAGGGCCAGAGGGTAACTGGCCAGCTGCCCGCAGGTGCTCGACATGGTGCCACAGGCCAGCAGAACGAAGACTCCCGGGTCGGCGCTGTTGACAGCATACCTTTGCAGCCAGGTGTTCTTTAGTGTCTAGGGTGGACACCAAACACAAGCCCAGGGTTAGCTGAGATGGGTCAGCCAAGAACCCCAAGCTCCGAAAGGGGGCCCCTCCTGGGACTTACAGTGTTCATACAACCACCACTTCAGGGATCTATAGTTCTGGGAGGCGAATGACGCTGCGGCTTGGCTTAGATGGTGTAGGTGCAAAAGTCGCAGCCTTAGACCATCTAGCTCATTATTGTCTACACCGGGGCTGCTCAACTTCGGCCCTGCTGCAGCTGTTGGCCTACAACTCCCATAATCCCTGGCTATTGGCCAGTGTGGCTGGTGATTATGGGAGTTGTAGTCCAAACACAACAGCAATGAATGCACCACTGAGAGACCTTAACAGCCAAGTGGAAGACAGCTCATCCTGGAGAGAATCCATCTATGAGGTCGCTAAGAGTCGACACCGACTTGACGGCACTTAATCAATCAATCCGTCCAAGAACAGCTGCGGGGCGAGGTTGAGCAGCCCTGGTCTACACCGACTGGCAGCAGCTTCTCCAAGGTTGCAGGCAGGAGTTTCTCCCAGCCCTACCTGGAGGTATCAGAGACGGAAACTGGGTGCTTCTGCACACCAAGCAGATGCCCTGCCACTAAACGACCGCCCCTCTGCAAGCATGTGAACATAGGAAGCTGCCTTATATGGAGACAGGCCCTCGGCTCATCTAGCTCAGAACGATCTACTAACTGGCAGCAGCCTCAGGCAGGAGTCTCTCCCGGCAAACCCTGAAAATAAGCGTCGTGCCAAAGCGATTCAGGCTTCTCCGTGAGCAGCTCGCTGCTCTTTCCCCTTGGAGCAGCCCAAAAGCAGGACAAGGCAGCCTGATACTTTTTTTGAACTTCTTGAGTGCCTGGCAAGCTTAGGAAGCTGCCATCTGAGCCAGACCCTTGGCCCATCTAGCTCACAGCTGCCCACACTGACTGGCAGCGGGTCTCCAGGGTTTCAAGCCCTGGTCCTTCCCGGGTCAACCCAGAAGTGCTGCCAGGGACTGAATCTGGGATCTTCTCGCATAGAGCAGACGCTCTGCCCCTGAGCTATGGATTCCCTGATGCCATCTCACGTCCCTTCGTTACATTTCCCAGCCCCCTCCTCTCAGCTCCCGGGCCTCTCACCTCATACACCGCCAGGTCGATACCAGCGTACGGAATGATTCCCAGCATGTTGGGGATGTAGCCTTTGTAGAACGCCATCACCCCTTCTTTCCGGAAGATGTTCTTGGCGCAGTCCAGCATCCCTAAATACTGCCCTGTTTTGCGGAGGGCCATGCGTGTCTTCAGGACCTAACCCGTCAGGGAAACAGGGGTGTCAGAAACGCCAGGCAGAGGAAGGAACGCAACCAATAGAGGCCTCTTCCCCGCCGGGCAAGCATAGCCAGGTCTGACCTCCCACGAGCCATTTCACCAACTGACCACCCCAGAAGGGCCTCTAGCATTTGGAACCAGACTGAGTTGTAGCCAGGGAGAAGAGGCGGACGCGGGTTCTTGCTTCCCCAAAGGCTAGCTCAGAGACTCACCTCCATGGGGTAGATGCTGCTCTGTGCGATGGCTCCCGCCAGAGAGCCCGCCACCAGCCTCTCGTGAATCCTCAGCACCTCCTGGTCAGTGCCAATGAAGCGCTTGATCTAAAAAGAAGAACAGGGGTGGGGGGCATTGTTTAGTTAGAGGCAACGGTCCCCTGTGTCAACGCAGGAAGCTGCCTTCTACCGAGTCACAGCATTGGAATGTAAGAAGCTGCCTTATACAGAGTCAGACCCTTGGTCCATCTAGCTCAGGATTGTCTCCCCAGATTGGCAGCGGCTTCTCCAAGGCTGCAGGCAGGAGTCTCTCTCTCAGCCCCGTCTTGGAGATGCAGCCAGGGAGGGAACTTGGGACCTTCTGCAGGCAAGCAGGCAAAGGCTCTTCCCCATTCCCCTAAAGAGAGTATCTTGCAGTGCTCACACATCTCCCACTCAAATGCAAGCCAGGGCGGACCCCACTTAGCAAAAGCGACACTTCATGCTTGCTACCACCAGGCCGGCTCTCCTCCCCAGTGGTGCTGGCGAGTGTTGTCTACATGGCCTGGCAGCAGCTCCTCTAAGCTGACAGGCAGGAGTCTTTCCCAGCCCTCTCTTTTCTTCTCCCCTTGTTCGGCCTCAACAGTGGGGCAAAAACTGATCACCAACACCCCCAGCCACCTTCGCAGCCCCCACAGGCCTGACACATCTGGGTCCCTGGCTTTACCTGTTCATAGGCCATGAATTTGATGGCTGACTCCGGGGCAATCTTCAGGACGTTGATGCCGTTCCCCCGCCAGAGCGACCTGGTGCCCCCCTCTCGGATCATCTGGGTGAAGCCCCCCACGATGCACATGTTGTTCGTGCGAGAAGCATGAACCTGAGGAGAGGCAAGAATCTCAGGTCAAACCCAGGCCGATTTATTACACTGCTCCCCTCAGGCAGACGGCATCTCTAGGTCAGTTTAATAGCGAAGTTTCCATTTGCCTCCAGATTTAACAGGAAGAGACCGTGTTGCTGTTACTGGATGTTAATACCAGACTCCTACTAAAATCAGGAACTTCAGCAAGTGGTGGAATGAGCGGCAGTAAAAAAAACAACAACAACAACACACACACCCCAATCAAGGACTTTGGCACCAGAGAAGAATGGATGATTGGGGCGGGGGGGGGGAGAATCAGGCCGGTCAGTCCTGACCATTGCTAGGCAAAGTACAAATTCCTGGTTTCACAATGTGCTTTCCAACAGCGGTTACGCTCCTCCGCCCTTCGTGCCAAGAACAGGGAGGAACAGCCAGCCAGTCACAGGTCACCTCGTGTCCAGCTCGAGCACTCACAGCCAGCTCAAAGGGAACACCTGTCCTGCCAAAGCTAGGCCATACACCAACCCATCCTGTCCGGCACCCAAAAAATGCTCAGGTGCTTTACGAGGAAGAACATTGGACAAAAAACCTTTTTTTAAATTTAAATGCTTCACATTCAGAGAGGGTCCTGGAATATCCTCAAGGAGCCAAGCTCAGCCCAGCCTCTCCGACACTGGTCGCTTTGGCCCACTCGACCGAATCCCGGTGATGGCCACGATCTGGCTTGTTTTTGAAACAGTTTAGACCAAGTCATGGAGAACAGGGCTGCCAGGGGCTTCTAGGCTGGATGGCTCTCGATTTCCACCAGGATCAGAGGTGGCAAGCCCCTGAACACCAAAGGGAAGGTGAGCATTAGCACCTGGTCCCTTTTCCCCACTTGGAGGGCCATCCAAGATGCCCCCTGGATGACCACTGCATGAAGCAGGATGCTGGGCTCGACGGGCCCTTGGTCTCATCCAGCGGGGTTTTCTCTTGTGCTCTTACGGAGCTCAGGGGGAGCAGTAGCACATGGAAGGGCAGAGCGCCCTCATCATCCCAGCTTACCTGCATGAGCACCTTCAGGCGGTCCAAGGGAGCCGTGCAGGTCCTCGAAACGGCGCCTGCGCCCCCGCCTGCGACCAGGTGCCGCCACCACATGCCCGTCTGCCTCTCTTCCACCGTGAACTCGTCTGGGACCGTCAGGTTCTCTCCCACATCGAAGATCTGCAAGGCAAAGGGGCGCGGCATGAGAAGCTGTGGTCTGCAGCAGGGCCAGGAGGGCCCATCCTGCTCTCCCAGGCGCCAGGATTCGAACCAAGGGGTGGGCAAATCAACTCAGGCTATTTAAGACCCACATCTCGTCCACAGAACAGTAGCAGTTTTGTTCTGCCCCTGCGCCCAAGTCACAAAAACTAAATATGCCAGGAGGCCTTTCTGAATGGTGACTGGGGAGGGGGGGGGCACTCTTCACATCGGAATAGTTCCAGTCCAGAGAGCTGGCTGCCGGCCAGCCCCGCCGACGGATGTCCAGGGTCCAAAAAGAGCAGCCAAGGGGAACAGGATGGGGAGTCAAGAGCTGGAGCTTGCCGGCTGGCTGGGCCTTACTGCCCAGCAGTGGGTGCCCAGTTCGTCAGAAGCAACGCCTATCGGCTCCCAGCACTGGCAGGCCACAAACTAGCAGCAACCAGTCACTCGGGGACATTGCGATCCAGCTGAGCCGCTCACCTGTGCCTCCACTCCCTGGGAAACCTTTGCTCTCACCTGTGCCAGAGGTGTCAGAAGCCAGGCCGGAAGGCATATAAAACCCAGGAGGGACAGAAGCCGGAATCAGCCGGCACACCAAAGCCGTTAGCGCTCAATGAAAACTGCTGATAAAAGCCCAGGGAGGAAGGGAGGGGGGAGGGACATGAAAGAGCAGGGCCTTCATCACAGATCCATCCATGGGCTTCACACACACACACACACACACACACACACACTTTGCGCATGAGGGGTTTTCGAGTTCCTCATACCGTGGAGTGCTTCCAGTACAGGATGATCTCGGGAATGTTCTCCACGGGGTGCAGCAGGTGATAATCCCGCCATTCGTTCCAGTCGATGGTCATCGTCCCATTCTTATCCATGCTGCAGGGATCAATGGGGAGAGCACAATGAACAGCAGTCGAAGAGAGAGGTGAGCTCAGCCTTACCCACTCTAAACACTCCCCGAGGCTGCTGAGTCCGCACAAACACACTCCTAACGTGTGCCTCCCTCTCCCTGTTCGAGGCAGCAGCAACAGCTACTTGCCGAGTTTAAAAGAGCTTCTGGTCAGCTAGGCGAGGCCACGCTCCAGCTCAGGCCTGGCGATAGGGTGGGGTGCAGCCCACATTTCGTAACGTCCTCTGCAGGCAGTAGCAACAGGTAGGCTCTGCAGATGTAAACTGCCCAGGGACATTTGTTTTGGGGGGTTCACCAATATGTTAATCAAAGAATGGGCTAGTTCCGTTTCGGGTTTAGATATGTGTACACGGAAGAGCAATCCTGCAGCTCAGCATGGTGGCCTCTTTTGTCATCTGTGCACCATGCCTTAAGGATTCAAACCCGATCCCCCAGGGCCTTGCTGGTTGCCGCTCCAGAGACCTGGAATGACCTTTCGTGGGCCATTTACACTCTCTCTCTCTCTCTCTGTGTTCCCCAAACAAGTGGAGACGGCTGGGATTTTGTTGTGCTTCTCCCCGAGTTATACCACTCAGTATGTTTGTTTCCCTGCTCTTTGACAGTTTTATGGCCGCCGTGTGTTGTTCCCTTGTGCCCAGTTTTATGTCTCTCTGTACAGAGGCTGCAGCGGTTTCAACAGGATGGCCTGTTGCAGATCACTGCCCTGAGCCGGGACTCAAAGCCCTCCAGGTTGTCTTCCAACTCTAAAATGGTACGCTTCTGACTACACACCACTCTGGAAGCACGAGTCCAAACCGCAGGAGGCAGAGTTGCATAACACTGTACAGATTGCACCCCACACTGGAGCATGAGCCAGACACAGGACAGAAGTTTCATCAATCTGGTTTTGCATTTACCCCACCACCAAAACTCATTTAAGGTTTGCTACACACTACCGCCTTCACAGGGGAGCAGGGAGGAAACAAACACACACACACACACACGACACAAGGAGCCAGACAAGAACACACTCCGTGGTACTTACTAGGTGACAGGACCCCAGAAGTGCCCCGTCCTTATTCTGACAGACAGACAGAGGGGGAGGCGGCAAAGAGGGAGAAAGGGACAAATCAGTGATTGTTAGAAGTTAGTGCTGCATGCAAACAGTGGTGAGCATCTCTGCGTGTTAAGCTGGACGTACAAACAAAAAGCAACGAGGACCAGAACATGCACCTCTAGGAGTACCTTGGACTTGAGCTTCTCGGCAGTGCAGGATCTGCGGCTACGACAGCGGCCCTTCTAAAAAAGGGGCCAAATCTTAAGTATCTGGCTTGCCTGCGTGGAACCTGGCCACCTTGCAGCCAAGCAAACCAGGGGCCGTCCCCTGAAACTGGCTGCCAGGAAATTTAGGACTGACAAGGGGAGGTGCTTTTCCACACTGCACATAATTAATCTGCGGAACTCTCTGAGGCAATGGCCATTAGCTTGGATGGCTTTAAGAGGGGCGTAGACAAATTCCTGGAGGACAGATCAATGGCTGTCCGGAGGCTGGAGGCTATAAGCCACCTCCAGCTTCAGAGACAAGTTGCCAATGAATCCCAGTGGCAGGGCAGCAACAGCAGGAGAGAGGGCCTGCCTCCAGCTCTTGCCTGTGGGCTTCCCGGAGGCATCTGGTGGGAAACAGGGTGCTGGACTAGATGGGCTCGGGCCTGATCTAGCAGGGCTGTTCTTATGGTCAAGCAGAAAACAGGTTAAACGCTCTCTCTGTCCACTCTGCAGGATGGAAAGTTACAACCAGGAGCCCCTCCTTGCAGAAGCCACCCCAGAGCGACCAACCATGCTGCCTCCCGAAGCAGAGCTCTGTTTGCTCTGACTATCACATGCTCTCAAGCCTTCTGTTTGAGCTTCAAATTGCCCCTATAATTCCAAGCAAGAGATGCGGGCAGCTATTAGCCTGAGGCGCGAGAGGAGTTTTAGCACAGTTGCTATAGAAGGGGGGGAAGGTAAGACTGTTTCACAGGAAGAGGTTCACGGGGGTGGGAGGAGAAGGAGCACAACAAACGAAGCCTTAAGACAAAAATATAGCCTTGCACGGCATTCTCCAGTTGGACGACTCACCTCTTGAGAATTTTCTCAGCCTGCTGTTCGGAGATCTTGACTCCCAAGTCCCGGAGGGACTGCATGATCTCCTGGGCATCAATGCGGCCTGCAGGGAGAGTGCACAACAGGTCAGAGCTCCAGCCTCTACAGCCAGAAGGAAGGGCTCAGGGCAGAAGGAAGAGGTCAGCAAGGTCTAGCCCAGGGCTGCTCAACTTCAGCCTTCCTACAGCTGTTGGCCTCCAGCTCCCATAATCCCTGGCTATTGGCCACTGTGGCTGGCTGGGGATTATGGGAGTTGTAGTCCCAAAACAGCTGGGGGCCCCAAGTTGAGCAGGCCTGATCTAGTCCCTGCTTCCAAATAGTTACTCGCACGCATGAACTCACCGTCATTCTTTTTGTCCAGGCTCTTGAAGACCAGCCTCAGTTTCTTTTCATGGTCTTGGAGGTAGTGGACAAACTCCTCAAAGTCCAGCTGCCCATCTAGGTCCTTGTCACCAGCTTTTACGATTTTCTGTAATAAAAGAAATCGCTTTGGTCACTCCCTCATCCACTTCGGTATGGTTATGTCCGGGGGTGGGCGGGGGGAGATTAAAGCAGCATACCCTGTAGTCCAATACATGCACTGACTGTAAGTACCAGAAGGGGCTATTAATCTTATAAATAATAACAGTAATAATAAATTGCAGTCCAACTCCTCACACTCTTTATGTAATGAGAACTTGGCTAGCCATGTTGTACTTATTATTGAGGTTTTTATTTTCTTTATGTGATGAAGATAAAATTAGTACTGTGGCTGAATACTGTTATATTCTTTGCAAAGCACGTTCTAATGTTTAGTTTATGTTTGTAATGTCTGTATTTATAAAACTGCTGGTCAAGGACCAAATAAATATTATGTATGTATGTTGTATTAACTGGAAACAAACTCCGCCCCGCCCCCCTTACAGGAATCCACAAATACAGTCACTGGTTGCAGCTAGAAATTCGCTTTCACTTTTGGAATACCCCACTGTAAGAGTTACTTGTTAAAAAAAAAAGTTGTCACCACAGGACACACAGAGCATCTCTCCGATTGGCACCAAGCTATGCCTTATACTGATACCCGACATCAGTGTCAAAGTTGGAAAGGGGAGGGTTCTCCCACTGCCCAGACAACCCACTTTTCTTCTATCTTTCAAGCATATTTCCAATGGGACCATATTTTCTCTGTGTGAAGAGCATCGCGAGAAGCCCCACAAGCTACTTTTAAAAAAAGAGGTTGGCTTGCAAACGCAGGAAACTGGAATGCTGCTAAATTACTACAACACCCTGCCCTCCCTCCCCAAAAACAAGAACTCCTGCTTCGGATGTAAAAACACTTCAACAGAAGAGAGAGGTTCCCAAAGGACCAGGGTTGTCAAACCTCTCCCACGCCCACTTTCAGTTTTCTGTTGAAGTTATGATGTTTTCATACAAAGGAACACCCAGAAAAATCAAAGAAATTCTGGGGGGAACCAACCTCGGCCAAAAAACGTGTCAGCCAGCTGAAAGCTAGCATCAGGGGACCGTTCCTGGAGCTAAAGGTGGCTCCGGAACAGGCACAGACTAGTTTGGTGACTATGCAATTATGCACTTGTGCAAGATTCCAGGGGGAACCAGATTTCAGGAGCAAAGAGTATCTTTGCAGAAGCGATTCAGAGACGGCAAGGTCAGGCCGTTGGTAAGTGAGGGCACTCCAGCATGCGGGAAGCAGGACCCGGCGTCTTGCCCCAGGCAGGCAGCTAAGCAATACTGTGCAGTGGCCACTCTGCATCGACATCAGGACATCTGCTTCATTTAGGGACCTAAGAAGCTGCCTTATACCGAGTCAGGCCGTTACCGGCCTCTCCAAAGTTACAGGCAGGTGCGCTTCACAGTTCTACTTGGAGATGCTGCCAGAGAGGAAACCTGGGTCCCTCTGCACGCAAAGCAGACACTGTCTCTGAGCTATAGAGGTTTCTGTCCGAGACAGAGTCAGACCCTCAGTCCATCTAGCTCAGTATTGCCTACACTGACTGGCAGTGGCTCTTCAAGGATTCGGGAAGGCGACTCTCCCAGCTCTACCTGGCGATGCTGCCAAACATTTTTTATTATTATTATTTACATTTTATATCCCGCTCTTCCTCCAAGGAGCCCAGAGTGTACTACATGCTTATGTTTTTCCTCAAAACACCCCTATGAAGTAAGTTAGGCTGAGAGGGAAGTGACTGGCCCAGAGTCACCCAGCAAGTATCCTGGCTGAATGGGGATTTGAACTCGGGTCTCCCCGGTCCTAGTCCAGCACTCTAACCACTACACCACGCTGGCTCTCTGCCGAAGGTGCCATGTAAGAACCTGGGACTGCCTGCCTGCAAATGCTCTTCTGCCGAGCTAGGGGCCTGATCCCCTACAGAGAACATCTTGCATTGCTCACTTGCCGTCTACCATCCAAATGCCAACCAAGGCAGACCCTCCTTAGCAAAGGGGACAATTCACACTTGCTGGCACCAGACCACAAAGAGGACCTGCGGAGTGAGGGCAATGGGTTTGCATACTTTTCATCATGAGGAGAGTGGCAACCCGCATTGCATCCAAGATCATAAAACATCTCACATGGCATAAAAACTGTATCCCTGAGCACTCTAGCCCAGCCATCTAGAATCCAGATCGACACGCTCCTTCCTCTCTCACTGCTATACTTAGACCTCCAGAGAACCCAACACCTAACCTAACCTTAATAAGGACACCCCGTCGCCATCTGCAGTGACCTTTCCTAGGTCCAATGGGGCACTAATCTGCAGACTGTCAGATGACCGTTGTAAAAAGCAGAGAGAGAGAGAGAGAGAGAGGAAGGATCGCTCTTTGGGAGCTAAAGATAGAAAGAAACCTCTGGCACGCCAGCAGATGACTGCCAAGCAGCTTGCTTAGGATTTCTCAATAGCAAAATTGCCCCTTGAATGGAGAGAGGGAGAGAGGAGGGGAAGGAGGGAGGGAGGATGCCATTTCACACTCATAAAACCCTCCTGGAAAAGCCAAAGATCCATCTCTCCTCCCCGGGAAGCATCCTGCGCGGGGGTCATGAGGCAGAATGTCTGAGGAGAGCGTGCCCGGTTGCACCTGCCAAACGAGCTGCCCCTTCTGAACCCACATGGCTGTGATGCAAACGGCTTCTAACATTACCACCTTGGGCTCCGGCCACGGCCAGCCCTCAAGTTCTTGCCTGTGTGCAGGCAGGGCCCACTCATTAATCTCCGTTCATGGAGGCAGCCAGAGCCCCGATGCCGGGTTTTATGCTTACTCAGTGGAATACGGCGCACCTCCCGCTCGGCCTGCAAATATTCCCTGGCTCAGCGTTCTCCGCTGGGGGCTCCCATCAATCCTAAGTGCCCCCCCCACACACTAACTGCTTATTGGGCCTGTGTGAAGCTTCAGCCATGGCTGAAGAGTCTGCCCCATCCCTGCTGGCCCCAAGCAGAGACAGCCAGTCTCCCCATGCTGTGTGTGTGTGGGGGGGTGTCCTTGGAGGAAAACCGAGACCACTTGAGGCCCTGCACAATTCTGGAAGGTGTGCAGGGCCTGCTGGGAAGTGGCACCCTTCCCAGAACTTTCCCCACAGCGCTCCAAAAAGAGAGCTCCGTCTCTCTTTAAGGGCCCTTCCAACACCGAGGAGAGCATAGCTCCCTCCGCAGAGAGCAGCACCGTGGGGAAACAACTCTCCTGTTCACGTCCTGTATACTTTTGTCTAAGTGGCCCCTGCTGGAAAAATAGTGAAGACTGCACTGTCCTACTTTATGCTTGCCCCAACGCCTTTCTTGGGGGGCAACTGCCCACACAAGACAATGCTGACCCTCCGTTTCGCAGTGCAGCCCCTGTTGGATTCCCGCCTGGCCTGTGCCAACCAGCAGCCCGCCACCTATGCCCTTCACAGTGTGGAGGGCGGCACCCAAGACACAGCGCTGCAGCATGAAAGGGAGGAATCTTGCGAGATGTGTGTGGCCACCCCACGGCCTTGAAGTCGTGCCGGCTGCTCACCTTCGCTTACGTGCAAATGAAGAGTTGCTGGGTTGGGGGGCAGAGAGCAGCTGTCCAGTGGACCCGTTTTTGCTTCAGCCCGCGTGTGGGAGGTGATGGACAAAATGCAGACCAACGCCGAAGGACGTCAAGACTGCTAGAGCTTGGAGAGATTGCGTCTCCAGCCACTCCAAGTGTCTCCCAAGAAGCAACTAACTTGAACATCAAGTCAAGTTGGCCGTCTCCCCCCCGGAAACCTCTTAGCAGCAGTGATGAGACGAGGGCGGTTCTAAGTGGGAGAGACACACACACCCCTGCGACCCACAGATCCCACTCCGTGTGGGTGCACACCTCCCCAGCTCTTTCTGGTTGCCAAGGAAGCTTGTCGTGCGACTGTCTCGGCCCCCACTCCACCTGTCTGAGCGGAAGCGGCAAGATCCCTCCCACCCGCTCCTCTAGGGCTGGCCGTCTTAGGGCTCCCCCTGCCATTTGGCCAGGCTACCTGAACTGCCCTCTTTCCTGCTTCCCCAGGAGCCAAGGACGCTGCCTTCTACCGAGTCAGACCCTTGGCCTATCGAGCTCAGTCTTGTCTGCACTGACTGGCAGCGGCTTCTCCAAGGTCTCTCCCAGCCCTACCTGGAGATGCTGCCCGGGATGGAACCTGGGACCTCCTCCATGCCAAGCAGGTGCTCTACCACTGAACTATGGCCTCATCTTCCAGTGTATCTACCCGCTAAGGAGAGTGTCTACAGCTCACAAGCCATCTCCCATTCAATGCAAACCCTGCTTAGCCAAGGGGACCACGGATGCTCGGTGCTGCAAACCTGGCTCTCCACCTTGCAGCCCATGACCCCTTTATGTTCCAAGCCACCCTCTTAAAATGCGAAGCAAGTGCATCGGCAGGACAGCAGCAGACAAGCGCCGTCAACAACGAGAAGACCCTGGAGGCCATCACAAGCCCTTACACTGCCTGCCACACACACACATGGACCCGTGGCATGCTTTCAGCCAGACCAGTCCAGCTCTGACAACCCCAATTCACACTCAGCCATCACCATGGGGCCCCAGCAGTGGCTTGACTACAACTCCCATCACCCGGGGGTTGTCGGGAGTTGTGGTCCCACTGCAGCTGGGGAGTCAAGGTTGCCCACCCCGGAGTTATTGCTTGCCAAGCCCGCGAACACACCCAGGCATTCCTGGGGAGGGGGCCGAGGACAGAAGGCTTCTCAAGCCCCGGGTCAGCTGCCACTTGCAAACCGGCTGAGGCAAGCGGCGAGCTGCGCGGGGCTGTTCCAAGCACACCTGTGACGCCCCAGAGCGTGCAATGGAGAGAGTCACCTGAGCTGCAGCAGGCACAGACTTCTCCTTTGCTTGGCGGGACACCTGACCCCTTAAAGCTGCTGCCTCTGTTCACAAGGCAGCTTGCTGCTTTTCCCCTCCCGCCCATGTCTGCTGGGAGAGAGGAGACTCTCAAGGCATCAGCAAGCACGCCCCTTCCATCTACGGATCTTACACACCTGCCCGCCCTTCCACCCCCACCACCACCCCGGCCACACACAGACACACACACAGCCCTCTGTCCTTGGCATTCCTCCCCGGCATCTTTTGCATCCACAGAATATCTTTCTCTCTCCACCCTCTTTTGAGTTGCATGCAGTGCAGCTGTCACGTTACAGGCAGGTTCTGATCAAGAGATCAGGGCTCTGGCTAAATGTGCAGCCTGAAGGCATTTCAAAGAAAGGGCATTGTGAAATTCTGCTGAAGCGGCTTGTCCTGATCTTCAGGGAAGCCGATGAGCTAAGCATGGCTCTCCCTCGATGAGCTAAGCATGGCTCTCCCTCGCCTTGCCTGTCCTGACTGCTGCCTACACACACACACACACACACACACACACACCCTAAGAAGAAAGAAAACCGATGCTCCGTGGAAGCAAGGTAGGCGGCCCCCTTGAGGGTGGAGAAACAGAAGTTCAGATCCCCAGCAGCACTCGAGGTTGTCTTGGGCAAACAGCTTCGCAGAATCCATTCATGGCAATTACGCCACGGAAAACGAGAACTGTGTGGGGTGGGGAAGGACACTCACACAGCACACGGGAAACCTCTGGCCTTGAACCGCAATAATGAACTTAAACCTTGTCGAGGCGGAAGACGGCCCCAGATCGGGCTGCCCGTGTCATCTGTGGGGCACAGCCTAGGGAGACCCGCGTTCCCATTCCCACGCCACCAGGAAACTCACCGGCTGCCCCTGGGTCTGTCACTACATGCCGGCTTTCCCCCTCTTTACAGAGTTGCCGAGAGTGTAAAATCAAGGCGGGAGACAGAAGCACCACCCCGGAGCGCCTTGGAAGAAAGTGGCGGAATCGCCGCAAGATCAAGACAAAAGGAGAGCAGAAACTGGACACGCGGCGTCCCGTCCCCCCCCCCCCGACCCCCGTACCTGCTTCCATTGGAGGTAGGTGGAAAATTCCTGCGAGGAGATCAGGAGGCTGAGCCTGAAGATGGACTTCAGCTCCGTCGGCAGCCCCCTCGACTCGAAGTACTCGAACTCCGCCTGGGATTCGCCAAAGGTCGGCACATAGAGACACAGGCACAGCATTCTCCCCAGCTGCTCCTGCCGTCTGCCAGCCCACGTTGCTCCTTTCAGCGGCGGGCGGGGAGGAAATGCCGAAATGCCGGCAAGTCTCATGACTCACGCCTAGGAGCCGTCCTCCCCGGGCTGCCATTGGCTGCCCGGGCCCTGCCCTTTCGCTTAAAAGGGAAGCTGCCCTCCCCGGGCCGCCAACGGAGCTTTGGCTTCTTGACAAGAGCATGTGACCCAGCTGCTTGCTCAAGCCGGGGCTTTTTTCGTCAACGCCGACGTCAGGGCAGGCAGGCTCAACCCTCGGCAGCCTTGCCCAGGTTTCGGCGCTGTGCCACGCAAGAGGAGGGCGCCCCAGCCAGCTCATCCGGTGCGCTGGCATGGAGAGGGATGTAGTCAGAGGGGGAGAAACAGGCCCGCCTGTCAGGGGCGGAGGAATGGGGTGGGCCGGAACACCTTGACAGAATATGAAGGCAAGGGCTGTGTTTGAGCCCCGGGGTCCCCGACTTTGGGCCTCCAGATGTTTGGACAAGAACTCCGATCCTTCCCAGCCCGAGGACGATCGGGGTGGTGCAAGCTCTGGTCGCAACTTCTGGAGACCTAAGGTTTGGAACCCGGATTGCACGTGGAGACAAGGAGCGCGTAGCAAGCCAAGGGGAGAAAAATGAACTAGTCTCACGATAAAATAAAGGGTGTCGCCGAGTCGGTGTCAACTCCTGGCGGCTACAGAGCCCCGTGGTTGTCTTTGGTAGAACACAGGAGGGGCTGACCATTGGCGCAGCGGGGAAGTGACTTGATCAGCAAGGCAGAAGTTGCTGGTTTGAATCCCTGATGGCGTGTTCCCCAGACTATGGGAAACACCTATATTGCGCAGCTGCGATGCTGAAAGGCATCATCTCCTACTGCACGGGAGGAGGCAATGGTCAACCCCTCCTGTATTCTACCAAAGACAACCACAGGGCTCTGTGGTCACCACGAGTTGACTCCAACAAATCCAGCCAAGCTGCCTGGAAATTCCACTCAGATATTCAGAGGCAGAGTTGTTCAATAAAAATCCTTGTCCCAGGTAGCCATTTCCATTCTTTTTACAAGTAATCTCCCATTAGCCTCTTCTCTTCCACAATGTCTGTTACTAAGTCCCGTCATTTTGTCTGCTGCCTGGCTCCGAACATTTGGGGCTGGCTCCTAGGTCCAAAGAAAGTGAGTCAAGGCCTGCTGCAGCTCAGAGTGGAAGGGGACTCTAAGAACCCCCCACTCCAATGGATCCAACCAAATGTCCGACTAGTCCGTTATCCTGTTTCCAACAGTGGTCAGCCAGGTACTTCCAGGAAGGCTTCAATTCCTCCTCTTCCTCCCCCGCAAGCAGGGCATCATGGCAACATCCCTTCCTGATGGCTTGCTCCATCCCAACCACTAATATTTTGACTAAAGAGCCAGTGTGGTATAGTGGTTAGAGTGCTGGACTAGGACTGGGGAGACCCGAGTTCAAATCCGCATTCAGCCATGAGACTTGCTGGTGACTCTGGGCCAGTCAGTTCTCTTTCAGCCTAGCCTACTTCACAGGGTTGTTGTGAAAGAGAAACACAAGTATGTAGTACACCGCTCTGGGCTCCTTGGAGGAAGAGCGGGATATAAATGTAACAACAACAAAGCACACAGCGTTTCATTGAAAATATGTACATCTCGCCTTCCCGTGTTTACAACCCACAAGGCAGCCAACAGCAAACACGTCCTTTACGTCACCAAACACCCCCATCATAAAGGCAGCAGCAAAACTAAACAAAGCCTGCAAAGAGCAGCAATTCTGAATGTGACACACAAGTGCCTCTTTAGAACTGGAAGCAAGAAGCAAATATTAAGACAATCAAGTAACAGGACTTGAACAAGGCCTCTGAGGCTGTGTTAAAACAGACTGGGTGGTAGAAATTGGCAGGGTCTGGTGCTCGGGCAGAATTAGCTCACAAAAGCAAGCTATGTAGGCAAGATGGATCACGTGCATTTCAGCAGCAGAACACACGCTCCGGTGCCATAAATTCTAACAAATTAAAGTTTAATTATGCCTCCATGGCCTATGTGTTCCCCCAGTAAGTGGCTTAATTATATATGAAGTATAGAAAAAGCATTTCCAGCCACCTGCGTTTGCCAGGCTAAAGAGAAAAGCCAGTTGGGAGCAGATGCCTGGCTTGCAAAAGGAGACATTTCGCACATTTGGAGGCAAACCACCCCGTCTTGGCAACAATACTAAGGTGAAGCTACAGGCTTCGGTGCCTGTACAAAATATGTACAGGGCTATCACAAAATGTGCGCACCAACAGAGATTCAGGCCCCCAGATGTGGTTTGACTACTACTTGACTATAAATATTTGCTTCCTGCTTCCAGGTCTAAAGACTATGGGATGATGGGAGCTGTAGTCCAAAACCAGCGACCCACAAGCTTAGGCTCAGCTCACTAGCCAGCCATCATTTGTGGTGGCCACCAATCCTCTGAGAGCCTTTTCTGGCAGAGGGCGTAGGCGAGAAGAAGGTCTTCTATTTGCACTAGGTGCTGGAGAAGGAACCCTTGCCTGAGGGCAAGCATCACTGGCAAGCTGGCCACCAGATCTGTTGATGCCTGCCCAACCACCTGCCCAAGATTACAACTCCCCTCGTCCCTACCCTTCAGCCAATGCAGTGGGGGATAATGGTTGCTGTAGTCCAACACGACAAGGTTGGGAGCTCCTGATCTAGACTACACATCAATTCTGGACAGAACGCTTCCCCCCAGTCATGGGACTGTGGCACATCCAGATCGTTGCCCTGTGGTCCTGGACGCCAAATTCAAAGTCCTGAAGAGGACAGTGCATGCGTGTGTGTGTGTGTGTGTGTGTGTGTGTGTGTGTGTGTGTGTGTGTGTGTTGTTAAACAAGGCTCTTCTAGTTCAATAGTTTGCAAGCAGCAGCTAAGACACAGAAAATAGGACCGGCTGGTGGGGGGGGGGGAGAGAGACTAGAAATCTGTGGCAAAGGTCTCAAAGCAAGCCTTGTACTCCAACTCACAACATTTATTTACATTTCTTTTCACAACCTGAAAAAAATGTTAGCTCTGCCTGCGACACAAGCACCCATTTAAATCCGGTCCAAATATTTACTCCCGCGTCTGACAGCGAAGCCTTAAGACGCTCGGATCGTAGGCTGTCCTTGGCTACAAGGCTCTGAGAGCATATTTCCCCCTTATCATCCAGGGCAAAGCTGTTACACGGAATGGGAATATTTAATCTCTGGCCTTGGCGAGAGACTCGCATGACCCAAGTGGCCATCATCAAGAGGCAAGCTTATCTGACTCCAGCTCCCCTCTGGTTGATAGGTACAGAGTTGGACACAACCAAAAGGACACATGAGGAGTGAATCATGAACCCTGCTCTAGGGGGGAGGATTTTGCCAATCCAAAGTGACATAACTGGCACCTGGACACCCCATCCTCCTAATCGCCTGGTCATGCAGGGCCCCTTTTGAAATGTCCCGTCTTACCCACTGTGCCCTTTTATTTCTGTTACCTAACTCAGCTTAACCTACTGCCATACTCTGACGTCTGTTTCCATAGGAAACAGGATCCTCACTCAAAATCCAGATCCTCTTAGAGATCAGCTGAAGCCGAATGCGCAATTTTTTTCTCCCCAAGCACCCGTTTTCCCTCACTAGTGCTCTAGCCCCCACCAGCCAGGCTCTTTTCAGGTCCTTTTACAGGCAGGGAACTGGGTGGAAGAATGCAGAGGTGGGCAAAGTTGGCCCTCCAGATGTTGTCGTACTACAACTCATAATCCCTAGCCACAATGTACTGTGGCTAGGGATGATGGGAGTTCTAGTTCAAAAACTGCTGGAGGGCCACATTTAGGAACACTGGAAGCTGCCATATACTGAGTCAGACCACTGGTCCACCTAGCTCAGAACTGTCAACCCAGACTGGCAGCAGTTTCTCCAAGGTTGCAGGCAGGAATCTCTCTCAGCCCCAGCTTGAAGATGCCAGGGAGGGACTTTGGAATCTTCTGCATGCAGACAGCCCCATCCCCTAAGTTTGCCCATCGCTGGACTAAAGAGTAGGATTAAAGGGGCAATTTTCACAATGGAGGGAAGTAAAAAGGATCTGAATTGGGAGTGGTGCTTTTTGACGTGTTCATACATCGTTTGGAGTTAGGGGCAAGCAACAAGGAGGCCAGGTCTGCAGATGGTACCCAACTATTAGGAATATAAGGAAAAGGGCCTTATACCAAGTCAGACCCTTGGTCCATCTAGCTCAGAATTGCCTGCAACGACTGGCAATTGCTCTCCAAGGTTTCAGGCAGGCGTCTCTCCCAGTCTTACCTGAAGATGCAAGCAAAGAGACCCTCTTCCAGATCCTGCATGGCAAAGGGAACAACTCATGCTTGCAACCACAAAACCAGATCTCCGAGTGTGCAGCAATTATGAAACAAGCAAATTCCATGCTGGGGATCATTAAGAAAAATATCAAAAACATGAATCATGTCACTATACAACCCTCTGGTCTGGCCACATTTGGAATACTGTGTGCAGTTGTGGTTGCTGCATTGCCAAATAAATACAGAAGAGCTAGGAAAGGTGCAGAAGAGACAAGCACCTCTTCCTTACAAGGCAGGGCTACAATATTCGGGCTGCAACATTTTAGTTTAGAAAAAAAAAAGGTACTGATTGAGGCTTACAAAATTATGCCTAGCATGGAGAAAAGAGAGGGGAGGTTTTCTTCCTCTCCAAAAAATAGAATCGGAGGTCATCCAATGATGCTGACTGTCAGGTGATTTAGGACACACAAAAGCAAGCATTTGTCACACAGCACAAAACCAGTCTGTGGAACCTGCTGCCACAAGATATGACGATGGCCTCTAGCTTAGACGGCATCAAGAAGGGGCTATCAATGGCTCCCAGTCTTGATGGACAGAGGCTGCCCCCAGGCTCAGAGGCAGGATGCCCCTGAACACCAGTTGCAGGGGAACAATGGCAGGGGGGGGGCACACCTTCATCTCCAAGCTGTTAGGTTTCCCAGAGGCATCTGGTAGGTCCCTGTGAGAAGAGGGAGGCCGGGCCAGGGAGGCCTTTGCTCTGATGCTGCAGGAGTCATCTTATGTAAGCTGCACTGCCTCTTGCTGGCATTACGTCTACCAGCCCTCAGTGAACCAAGTTCATCTGGAGACAGACAATTTCAAGGTAATACGGCCAAAGTCCTAACCGTTCGATTCATGGCCAGCCCCAAGGGAACCGGAGAAGTCACTTTGGGGTTTGAGTTGCAGCACACTGCGGTTGCTTACCACAGCGTTTTCCAGGTTTTACCCAAGTAATCCACCTCTGCTTGGCAACTGGAGATGCTGACTGAGACCTGGAAAAAGCCAAAAAGAGATCCACCCTCACCCCCCGCCCACTCCTGCAGTACTGGTGAGAGGTGGCAGACCCTTAATAATGTCCCACACCCAGCTCATTGGAACCTAGGGTCTAGTGTGGTGCACAGGGCAGGGGTTGCCAAAACCTGGGGGCCCAGAGGGTGTCTGACTCCAACTCCCATAATCCCCTGCCATGGCAGGGGGTGATGGGAATTGTAGTCAGACACCCTCTGAGCCCCCGGGTTTTGGCAACCCCTGCTGTAGAAGACAAGGGCCAAGTTCAAATGCCCACTCGGCCACAAAAGCTACTGGGTGACCTTGGGAAAGTCAGCCTCACCTATTTCACTGGGTGTCACAAAGGTGAAGGAGAAAGAAGATTCCTCCACTGATATCATCTTGAGCTCCTCTAAGGAATGGCAGGAGGATGGTGATCCATGTTCACTTTAGCAGGGACCCCCAGATGCTGCTGACTACAACTCCCATCTTCCCCAGCTGCAATGGCCATTTGTGGATCCCTGCACACAAGTGGACTTAAGAGCCAGCCAAGAGGATCTGGCCAAGGTCCAAGTAGCCCAGAATCCTATGGTGTTGTTTTTTGCAGCAGCAGCCCACCAGATTATTGCATTTCTATCCAGCTTTTCCTCCAAAGCGCCCTGAGCCATGTCCAGGGTTATGCTGATCCCCACAACCACCCTGCGAGGTAGGGTAGGCCAAAGGAGAAGTGACCAGCCCCGAGTCACCCAGCAAGCTTCATGGCTCATCAGGGATTTGAACACAGGACACCCCGCTCCTAGTCCAACAATGAGCAGGCAACCAAGGCACACGCCCTCTCCTGCCGTTGCTCCCCGGTTCTAAAAAGCTCAACTCCTTTCACATCAAATCGCTGAATTATACTCCCATTTCATTTCAAGATGCCTTCCTTGCAACAATGCTCCTATCCTGATGAGCAAACTTTGGTGCTCACAGGAGATCTTCCAGGTTGCACACTAGTGAAGAATTTGCATTTGGCTGCAAGTTACCTAGGCCAAAGTTGACAGGAAGGATTTGCGAGCCAAGATGCAAATCTAGTCATTGGCTTCAGGGACAGCCCCAAGGATGTGTTAATGATGTTTGCTCCGTTTGAGACATCAAAGTTATCCCATGCACATCCAATATTGAAGTGACCCCATGGACTCCAAACCATTAACTCTGGTCAGGAGAGACAACTTGTTTTCAACAGCCTTATCTATCACCGAGAAATCTAGAAGCTTCCCAAGAAACAATAAATTTGTTCAAGTAACCATTCTAACTGTTATTGAAAGTGTTGATTAATTATATAGGAAGCTGCCTGCTACTCTATCATTGGTCCACCTAGCTCAGTACTGTCTACACCAGGCCTGCTCAGCTTAGCCCCTGAAGCTGTTTTTGGACTACAACTCCCATAATCCCTAGCCAAAGGGGCCAAAAGCCAGGGATGATGGGAGTTGTAGGCCAACAGCTGCAGGAGGGCAGAAGTTGAGCGGGCCTGGTCTACACTGATTGGCAGCGGCTTCTCCAGGGTTGCAGGCAGGAGTCTTTCCCAGCTTTGCCTGGAGATGACAGGGAGGAAACTTGGAACCTTCTGCATGCAGGTGCTCTTCCCAGAGCGGCCCCACCTCCTAAGGGAATCTCTTCCAGTGCTCATACGTAGTATCCCATTCAAATGCAAACCAAGGCAGACCCAGCTTAGCAAAGGGGAGAATTCATGCTTGCTGCCACAAGAACAGCTCTCCTCCCAATTTCCCACATGGAAGATGATGCTTGAGCCCCGAATGCCAAACCATGCAATGGCCATGACTTCTGAGCCCATAAGTAACTGGTTTCTAAACACCTGGGAAGAAGATTGTTTTTTTCTTCCTGTGCCAGGAAGCAGCTTTGGATGGCGAAGTGTTGGTTAAAAAACATGTTTGCCTACTGATAACTGTACGGATGAAGGGGCCTCAACCAGTTGCTGCATTCTGACTTCTGGACAACTGGTTTGCCATCAATTACCCAGGCTAAGAAGCAGCTGTTAGAGGCTGCCATGGCCACAGGGTGGAACGTGAGGACGAACAAGCAGTAGAGAAAATAATCAATCATTTAGAACCATAAGCAACCCAGCGTAGCTTAAAGCAAGTCTTCAAGCCATCTGCTGAAACAAAAACATCTTTCCCAAGAATGCAGTGCAACCCTCGAACTGACCTCTCCCAATGTCAAACATCAGGGCGGCCCTTTCATGAGGCATGGCGAGGCCTTCAGCTCAGGCAGCCGACTGCTGGGATTCCAGGAGGGCAGCAAGGTGTCTCCTGCCATCCGAGCAGCTCTTTGGGACAGGCCTGACTCTTGCAAACCTTGCAAGGAGCAGAAGGAAAGAAGAGGCGGCAGCTGGTAACCTCCCCTCCTCCCTGACCCCACCATGCACTTCCAAAGCTTGCAAGGGCTGGTTCTGAAAGGAGCTGTCCCGCACTGGGGGCATGGGGTGAGGTAGTATTTTATGCCTTGCCTCAGGCACAAAACCTCGGGGCTGTATTCCCTGCAAGCGTGGCTGACTCCAACTCCCATCATCCCCAGCCCAAGGCCACTGCGGCTGGGGATAGGAACAGATGAAGCTGCCTTCTACTGAGTCAGACCCTTGGTCCATCTAGCTCAAGACTGTCTACACAGACTGGCAGTGGCTTCTCCAAGGTTCCAGGCAGGAGCCTCAGTCCTATCTTGGAGATGCAAGGGAGAGAACATGAAACCTTCTGCTCTTCACAGAGCAGCTCCATCCTCTAAGGGGAATCTCTTACAGTACTCACACATGTGGTCTCCCATTCAAATGTAAACCAGGGCAGACCCTGCTTAGCAAAGGAGACCATTCATGCTTGCTACCACAAGACCATGGTGCGAGTTGCAGTTCACAACATCTGGGAATCCCTGTTACAGGGAATACTGCCTGGGCCACCCCTACCCCAACAAGAAGACTTCGAATGATGTGGACCACTGAGAGAGTCTGGATATAGTTGTTGTGCCAAGGAACTGGGTGCGCTCATTAACCTTCCACACGCGAGGAAAAATACAAGTTCCATTCCAGTAACGACTCCCACAAAGTGCAGGCTAATTGGAAGGGCAAACAAATCCATCTCGGTGGACTACAGAACGGGCCGCAAATGACCGTGTGTTTATTTGTAGCTGTGTCACCAAAGTGCTGCTCTCTCTGCTTCGTGTCTGCATCGGGGTCAGATCACTCATCACCAGCAGATAGCAAGAGTACAAGGTACAAGTTGACAGATGTTGGAGTCCTGGATTGATACCACTCAGCACAAAAACTGCGCTGGCCAAACAGTGCCTCTGCATCTGAGAAGGCAAAGCACTCTTCAAACACACACTGAATGTTACTGGGCAAAAGGCACATGTGGCAGATGGCATACAGAAAACCAGGAAAACTCAAGGAATTTTGGCTTGCAAGCCCTTGGTACCTTAAAGCCATCCTTTCCTCAACACGGGATGGGGGACAGCCACCAACTTGCATGGGCTTAAGCAGGGTTTAAACAGATTCGTGGAGGGCATGGCTATCGCTGAATGCCAATTGCAGGGGAGAAATGGCTGGAGAGAGGGCATGCCTTCCCAGAGGCATCTGGTGGGCCACTGTGGGCAACAGGTGCTGGACTGGATAGGCCTTGGGCCTGATCCAGCAGGGCTGTTCTTATGTTCTTAAGACAAGCTCATACAATTGTTAATGCCTGGTTAAGCATTTTATAATACAGGACATTTTGATGCATATTTCTAGTAATGCTAAAGGTAATAGTTTTATGTTCCATGCAAGAGTCAAGAGGGAGCCAAGTTTTAAAGAAGTAATTGCTCTCCCCACCTCCCCGCCGCCTCTAGCCCCCAGACGCTGCTGCTCTCTTAATTCGTTTATAATTGAGCTGCTTCAAGTTACAAAGCAACTCCTGATCCAAATCAGGTTTCCTCCACCTTGCCAGATATTCTTGCAAATACCACGAGCTGCTGTAACAGACATTTTGAAATGCAAAAAGACAGAACACTTCCAGAGAATGCGCAGTGAGTAATGGTGGGGAAAGGTTCCATCTCCTCCCCATGGCTGGGTGGACCAGGTGATGTCCCTGCTGGCAGAGCGTTAGGGATGGGGGTCTGTGTCCAGTTGGGGCTGGACCTGGGGGGGCAAACAGCGTTTGGGACTCAGGGAAGGGGCTCTGTATGTATCTAATGAGGGAGGGATGCTTAGGAAAAATATCGGAAGCTGCCTTCTGCTGAGTCAGACCCTTGGTCCATCTAGCTCAGCATTGTCTGCACTGACTGGCAGCGGCTCTCCAAGGTTTCAGGCAGGAGTCTCTCCCAGCACTACCTGGGAATGCTGCCAGGGATCCAAGCTGGTAATTTCTGCATGCAAGCCGACTCCCCAACACTGCAAGCAGATTCTCTACCACAGCCCCACTATGGGGAATTCCTCAGGCCTTTCACCAATTGCCTTTCTCCCTATACATCCCTTAATTAACATCCCCACCCTATTTAAGACTAGAGGGCACACAGCCCCTCACTAATGGCCGGCCAGGAAGCTGGCGTAGCTAGAAGGGCTATCGTATCCAGGGGAACGGGAGCACCAGGCTAAATCTTTTTCATCCCAGCTTTATACAGGCAGCATTCATTGCTGCATTCTGTTGAACCAGTGCCTGAAGCTGCTGGCCAGTGTTCAAAGAGGATTTTAAAAGCAAGAGTCCTAAGCATCACCCAGAGGTTTACAATCCAGAAGTCAAAGGCGTGAGCCGGGAGGCGCTTATGGCCAACTTCCCCCATTAATTTCAGTGTGGCTACTCATGAGTAGTTTAGTCCGGCGGTCAGTCAGTGTGGTTTCTCTTTATAAACAGCCCCTGTTCCCAATCTAGGCCTCTGAGGTGGCCAATTAGAACGAAACATAAAAATGCAAGCATGAAAGCAAGGGCAGCACACTCATACTAGACAAAGGAAGCATGCCAGACCCCTAGACCAGGGCAGCACAACTGTGGCCATCTGGTTGTTGCTGGACTACATCTCCCATCATCCCCCAGCACAACAGCCAACAGCCCAGGATGATGCAAGTTGTAGTCAGTCTTGCCCTAACCCAGGGTTGCTCAACTGTTGGCCCACAACTCCCATAACCTCTGGCAACTGCCCAGTGTGGCTGGGGATTATGGGAGGTGTAGTCCAAACACAGCTGGGGGGCCAAAGTTGAGCAAGCTTGCCCTAGGCAAACAAATGTTTTTCTTGGCACCTAGAAGCGGTCAGTGCGGATACTTGAGAAAAAGCCAAGACAGTATTTACAACAACTGCACTCCATCCTTCCTCCAAGGAGTTCAGAGTGCTGTACATGGCTCCTCCCCTCCTCCAGGCATTTTAATCCTCACAACCACCCTGCAGAGTAGGCTAGGCTAATAGAATGACTGGCTCAACCCAGGGCTTCCCAGTCATAGTCCACCACTCGACTCACCGCCCCACATGCTCCAGAATTTGGGTGCCGCAGCAGAAGAGGGCCCCTGCCCCAAGGAGCAACATATACAGGCTACAGATGCAGCTTCCTGGTGGACAAACCAGGGCTGGCCAAGTCCAGAGACCTAACCTTCAAGAAGGCTTAGCCGCAGCAGTACTACGGAGCAAAACGCCTTCTGCCACAATGCCCGGATTTATTTGCACCACGAAAAGAGGCAGGCTTCAAGCTCCACCACTTTGCAGCAGGCAAGGACGTTTAACACATTAGCAGTTGTGGGTCCTGAATGCTCAGAACCCCAAAAGCAAATTCAAAGATTTTCAAGATGGGGCCAGAAAGAAAGACCTGGGCAGGTGCTTAGGAAGTCTGAAAGATTAACCATCAGGGCACGATATCTGGAAAATATTCCTTGAAAAGGGAAGGAAAGATTGCCCCCCCTTTCCAAAACGCAAGGAACCTCTTCCTGAATGACACAAGGCAGAAGTGGAGAATTCTCAGCTCAAACTTCCAAGGAAGCATCCAGTTTTAGAAACCATTACCACCACCTGTTTTCTGTCCTCCTTGGACATTGAACCACAGCTTCATACACAAGTAATTGACCCACAGTAGATCTACTGATTTACTAGAGATAAAGCATCCCCCATCGTCAACTTATCTGAACCTAAAATATTGCCCGTTTGATTGCAGACTTATCTCTCTTGACAACATGCTTTTTAATGCTTTTTAAAATCCAACTGTTCCAATTCTCCCCACTGAGAAGTCCCACCAGCAGAAACCGTGTGCGTGTCAAACACCCAACAGTCTAGCTTGAAAAGATCTTGTAACCCCAACTTCCCCAACCCCTGTATCCAAAATTAGGGCTTAAAGTTGGGTCCACTTGAGTAGTCCTCTTCCATGACAGTTCCCTAGCTACATCTCACACTATTCCTCCAACTCAGAAGCGATTTCTTTTTCCCAATACCTAACACTATGTGGACTACCATTTCTAATTTCTCGCCAGAAAATGGCAGCAAAGGAACTACAGGCCAACCACTAATGACTGGCCAGCATTCTCTACTGAAAAGCCGTACACAAAATTTTAGTTGCATTAACCCAACAAGAATATTATGCGCAGCCCTCCTGTGCGTGGTATTGAGTTGGGCTCATACGTGACTTTACCCCCAGACTTCTCAAACTTGGGTGCCCAGATGCTTGACTACAGTCTCCATTATCCTCAGCCACAGTGGCCTTTGGGATGGTGGGGGCTGTTGTCCGACTAAGTCTGGGCACCCATGTTTGAAAACCCCAGACTCTCCCTATGCAAAACATTCAACCCCTCCCCAGCACATCCACACCAGCTGGGCAGAGCTCCTGCTATCAGCAAACTAGGAAAGCTCTCTGCTTTTAGGCACGCACACACACACACACACACACACACACACACGTACGTAATCTGAATAAAATTCTACAGCACAAGGAAGTCCTCTCTGAAAGCTGCCCAGCACTCAAAGCCTGTATTTGCATCCAGCCAATAACTCAATCACAATCACGATCCCAGGCTATTGTCTTGGAGCGGTATTACCCGAAGCGCCCAGTCAAAGGTTCACCGCTTGATCTGCTTCTATCGTACTCTGCTTATCCAGGCCAGCCAGAGGTTTCAGGGCCCGTTTATTGTGCAGCAGGAGCCCACAGGGTCCCCTCTGCCCGCTCGTTTGCTTTAACGAGGCAGCTTCTATCATAGGAAGCCTCCTGAGTCCTGGAAGGCTTGAACCAACTTCTGCCTTTCTGCCCCCTTCTTCCCTACCCAAACCCTCCTTTCAGGGCCAAGTGGCCTGCAATACTCGCCTTTTGCCAAGCTCTTTCTGTAAGAAGCCGGCCATCCGAGAGGGCGAATGATTCGCTACTTCTCTCCCGCTCAAGAGGCTTCTTAGAATTAAGCCCCACTGAGTGACCCAGGGGCCCGGCATCCCTCCTCCTCCACACCCCTTTCAAGTGGCACCCTACACACACACACCCAGACTGTTACAGGCAATTCCCATCCCGAGCGGGGCTTTGGAGCAGTGTTACCTGTGGGAAATGCTCAGCAGGCCCAACCACCAGAAGAATAGTCGGCCTCCTTTCCGAGTCGCCGCCCCCTTTGTTGAGTGGCTTCCCCGGCATCTTGGGGGCCTGCTCCCCAGCGCCAGGAGCTGGGGGGTCCTTGGCCTCCTCATCCTCTTGTGCTCCTGCAGGGCCTTGACACGCCGCCCTTGAGATCAGGCAGGAGAAATAGCGCCAGAGCGACTGCAGCATCACTGGCCCTCGGCTCGCGAACTGGCCAGGCAGCCCCTGCCGTCAGAGGCCGAGGAAGGCAACGGGAGCCGGGCTCTCAAGCACCCTCTTTGCAGAGTCGGGGCTGCAGGGGAAGCTTCCGAGCCAGCGGCGCCAGGGGAGAAGCGAGCCGCGCGGTGGCTTCCTGCCTCTGGAATGTCTGCTGGTGCTGCCGTGCCCGGCCTCCCAAACAGCTCCCTCGGAGAGACAATGGCAAGCCGTGCCAGCATGAAGCCAAGATGCTGGGCCTTGCAGGGAGCCTCGGGCGGAGCGAGGCAGAACGGAGCAGCAACGGCTCTCGGGAAGAGAGAGTCTTGCCCTCTGGGCAGCTGTGCCGGCTAACCTGTGCTTGCTGGCTCATCGAGGGCACATCCAAAGGAGCAGGAGCACGGAGCATCCAGGCTGCATTCTCACTGCAGCAGTGCCTGGCCAATCACCGTCCCCGACACTAACAGGTTCATTATTCAAGCCAGCAGGCTGGGGCCAATCAGGTGAGCGGGGGGGCTGAATTATGCCTGCCATGCGGCCGGAGAGTCCTGCAGAGGAGAGGCGGCTGGAACTTCTAGGAGGAGGGCTGCACGGCCTGGGTATCCGTGGCGTGGGAGGCAGCTTCTGAAGGCGGGCAGGGCTGGGGAGGAGAACATTCAGAAGAGATGCTCCAGCAACCAGGATCTGATCTAGGGCCCAGACAGGGATCCCTGGAGACAGAGAAGGCATTCCCTTTCCTTCCCAAACCAGCTGGATGGCTGTTCGTGAGTAAAGAAGCAGGCGGCCCTGGTGTGTCACACTGCTCCCTGTCTGAAGGGCTGCGGTGGCTTCTAGGCACACCCGTCACAGAACACTCCTAGCCCATCTTCCTCAACTTTGCCACTGGTCCAGGTGCGGTTTACCCGGCTGTTACAGCTAACCCCGTAGCCTGGCCTTCAGGAACAAAGAGCCAGCACAGTGGTCCGAGTGGCCAAGATAGAGGAGACCCAGCCTCAGACCCCTACGCAGCCAGCAAGCTTACTAGGTGGCCCTCTTGGCTTAGCTGACCTGACAGGGCTGCAGTGAGGATGGGGAGGCAACCATGCTTGCAACTTTGAGCTCCTTGCAGGAAAGGCAGGGTAACTAACAATGTAGTACTAATAAACCCACATGAAAGTAAACTCGACCTGATCTACATCGACTCGGGTGTTTACTGAACATGAATGGGTTGGGTTTTTATCCACCCAGGCTTACACAATGTGCCACACTGAATCTCAGCAGGCACATAGTTCAGGGGCAGAGCAAGGTTGAAGGAGGAGGAGCATCTGCATGCAGGAGGTTCCCTCCTTGCAGAAGGTCTTGTGGTAGCAAACATCACTTGTCCCCTTAGCTAAGCAGGCTCCGCCCCGGTTGTATATGAATTGTGAGCCCTTGGGCAACAGGGATCCATCTTGTTTATTTGTTGTTTCTCTATGTTAACCGCTTTGGAAACATTTGTTGAAAAGCGGAATATAAATATTTGTTCTTATTGTTGTTGAATGGGAGACTAAATGTGTGAGCACTGGAAGATATTCCCCTTAGGGGATGGAGCCGCTCTGGGAAGATCTTCCAGGTTCCCTCCCTGGCAGCATCTCCACGCTAGGGCTGAGAGAGATTCCTGCCTGCAGCCTTGGAGAAGCTGCTGCCAGTCAGTGCAGACAATACTGAGCTAGATGGACCAAGGGTCTGACCCTGTAGATGGCAGCCTCCTACGTGGGGAGAGAAAGGACAGGCAGGCTGTTGCCAGTCACTGGGTCCTCCTCCCTCATGGGCCCTGGGACATTTGTCCCCACACGCCCCCTTGTTCGATTATAGCTACACCCCCAGTGTAGGTGTGACCTGCTCTAAGCCTTTGAGACGACTGGTATCACATCCCCAATCTTTATGTCTAGACCAGGGAGCTATGGTGCAGCAGAGGTCATCGCTATGGGCAAGCTGCATTGAGAGCTTTTATTCAGTTTTTTTGTGTTAGGCAACTGGACTTGCAATTGTATCGTTCTGGGTAGAACTACGTCTTAGTTCACCGCTGAACTCCCTGTTGGCTCCCAATTAGTAACAACTTGTGTTAAGAATGACGTGTTGAGGGGTGGTTGAGATTAACGATGCGGTTTCATGGCGGCCGCTGTCTCAAACTTGGCCCCCCCTGATTCTGGGCTACAAATCACATCGTCACTCAAGCCGTTGTGGCTGGGGATGGCTTAAATGGTAGTCCAACCCCACCATAGTGCAGGTCTGAGGACTCTTGCACTATGTTGCATCTTCTCCTTGAACTCAGGACTCAATTTTTTCCCCCACAGCAACACAGGAAGCTGCCTTTTACCGAGTCAGACCATTGGTCCCTCTAGCTCAGTATTGTCTACCCGGACTGGCAGCAACTTCTGCAAGATTGCAGGCAGGAATCTCTCTCAGCCCTATCTGGAGATGCTGCCAGGGAAAGAACTTAAGACTTTCTGCAGACAAGCATGCAGGTTCTCTTCCACCGAGCTATGACCCCATCCCCTAAGGGAAATCTCTTATAGAGCTCACACATGTAGGCTTCCATTCAAATGCAAACCAGGGTGGCCCCTGCTTAGCAAAGGGGACAATTTATGCTTGCTACCACAAGACCAGTCACCTTAAGTGGTGCAGCGGGGAAATGCTTGACTAACAAGCAGAAGGTTGACGGTTCGAATCCCCACTGGTACTATATCGGGCAGCAGCAAAATAGGAAGATGCTGAAAGGCATCATCTCATACTGTGCGGGAGGAGGCAATGGTCAACCCCTCCTGTATTCTGCTAAAGAAAACCACATGGCTCTGTGGGTGCCAGGAGTTGAAACAGACTTGATGGCACACTTTATCTTAATTATGTGCTTGGCACAGAGAGAAGGGAGAAGTGTTTAGAGGATGAGGGTATCAAAGCTGGACACCTTGTCCAACAAGGAATGCCATCTTGTGTTCCTAGCCAGATTCACTTGCCAGTGGCGAGTTCCCTGAGCCTTCAGGCGAGCAGGGCACCTGGTACCCCCCCCCCCCACACACACACACACTCCTCACAGAGGTCTCATTTCCACTGCCATTTCTGAGCAGGGAAGAAACTTGAGGAAACTTTTCTGAGCAGTACGAGAGGGCTCCCCGCCCGACCCCCGCCGTGCCATTTCTTACCGTCTCCATATCCCAGAACAAATGAGAGTAGGCGAGTGTTCCCTCCAACAGAGATTCCCAGGTGTTGTGGACTACAGCTCCCAGAATCCCCAAGCAAAAGCCTTTGCAGCTGGGGATTCTGGGAGTTGTAGTCCACAGCATCCAGGAATCCCTGTTAGAGGGAACACTGAAGGAGACCTGCTTCTCTCGTAAGCCCTCTGCCTGTGTGCCAGAAGAGGATCTGGGGGGCAGAGAGGGGACTGCCGGCGACCACAAGCAATGGCTGGCGACCGAGTCAGGCCCCAATTTGTGGGTCCCTGTCAGCAGCTCTTAAACGCACCCCTTTCCAAGAACCCCCATTTCCTTCCTCTCCCTAAGCACCTTTTGCCAACCTGGGATCCCTCCTCCCTCTCCAACCTGCCTACTGAGTTTACCTTCCATCTCTCCTAGGCAGGCGTTCTGCTCCCACAACACTTCTCGACAGAGCTTCAGGCACTGTTGAGGTTATGGAAGCATTTGCTAACAGGCAAAGGTAGCGGGCAGCAGCCTTTTGCCGCTTTAATCTTTCAAGGAGCCCAGTCGGAAGAATGCTCACCTACTGCCGAAAGCTAGGACGCTCCGCTTAAGCAGCTACATGGGCAGCAAGGCACAGGGAAGGGCTGCTGGATCATCGCGTATTCCCCACCGAGAGCAACAGCAGCTCTGTCTCCCCAGGAGGCTCTGAAGTGACTCATCACTTTCCAAGCTCCTCACTTGAAACACCCAGCCGAGCAAGAGCGGGCTGCTGGCTGCAGATAAAGCCATCCCGTGATGCTGGGCGACCACCTCCTGGTTCTCCGTCTGCAAGGAGCCCGGCCCTTCCGGTCCTGCTCACGCCCAGAAGCATTTCACAGGCCGTCTTTTGCACTCTAAGGGAAGCTGAAATGGCTCCTTGGAAGCGCTACGACCGGAGGCGGCCACCTTGGCGCGGCAGCTGTTGCTAAGTTACCACTCCCATCAGCCGCAGTAAGTCGCGGCTGGGGATGATGGGAGTTGGAGCTCAGCTGGAGAGCAAAGGCGCCCTACCCCTGCTCTGGAGCATGAGGGGCAAACCCTATTCCTGGCCATCACAGCAGGCCTCGGCAGGTAATTCAGAGCCAAAGGCCACTTGGAAAAAAACTAGGAGCATAGGAAGCGGCCTTCTACTGAGTCAGACCCTTAGCCCATCGAGCTCAGTATTGTCTGCACTGACTGGCAGAACCCCTCCAAAAAAAATAAACCCTCAAGGTTTCAGGCATGGGTCTTTTCCAGCCCTACCTGGAGGCAAAAGAACCCCCCCCAAAAAAAGAAAGTCCCATTGGAGATTGCTATGCTTAACCTGCACAGACCCTGCTTAGCAAAGACTTTGCCTGCTAGACTTCTTGAGTTGCCCTGTGGAACACCAGGAGACCAGAAGGCTGAAGAATTTTATACCTGCCCACATGACTGTAACACTGCTCCTAATGCGATACTGAGGTTATTATGCCGTTTTAGAACTAGACCCACAGAAGCTTTAATTAAGCACTCACCGAGGAGTTCTCGGAGCAAACCAATTCCAAAAGCCAAGAATGCACTGGCCTTTTTTGCACTTAAGAAAATAATTTCAATGGACCGCACCAATTATGCAACATACCAATTTATTCTCCTTTCTGTTTATTTTGGAACGATGTGGTAAAATTACCATTTTTCTTTCTTTCAGCAAGCTCCAAAACTAAGCTTATTCATGGAATTTGTTGCGAGGGGGAGAAGCGAGGAGGTACAAAGTCAGAAAGGCAGGCCCTATGCTGTGGTGTTAAGGGATTTGGAGAATACTTTCTGAAGTGCAACACACACACACACACACACAGCTTTCCATCAGAAGCAGTTATCCCACGCTAAGAGTAGAGGGCAGTGGAAAACCTATTTTCACAGATTACTTAACAGCCTATTTTGCCTGTGAATAATGAGTTAGGGGTGAACCGACTCCTTTCTCACTCCTCTCACTTTCCTTTAGTTCCTTTGAATCGATTCTCCACTGGAGTGCTATTGTCAGGACCTACAGAGCTTAATGGTATTTGTAGACTCAAGCAGAAAAGCATTCCACCCTACCACCCGCCCACCCCAATGACATTGCCCAGAAGGACAACACAACTTGCCAGTTTCCTGGGCCTGTATTGCCCAGCTTCCTAGTTGCGACCCATGGCGAGGCAAACCCAGTTCTACTCTGCAGTATCAACTTAGAAAGGTGGTAACCGCTACTACTACAAATACTACCACTTACAAAAGGCTCAGTTCAGTTTAGTTTGTTACCATCATTGGTCAAATACACAGTCCAGACCCAGATAAAAGGATCCTTAAAACTAGTGAATATCGATACAAATGTATATATACACATATAGGAAATACTACATAAAGTTGAAATAAAATAGAATAGGGTGAAACAAACTAAAAACCCAAAATAATCATTCCTAACACACCATGTACAGATCTTAATTGCAGCCGGACAGAATTTGGCCACCAGATGAGAGCCATCTGTGTACTTATCAGAAAGAAATAAGTTTATACAAAACTCAGTTATTCGGGTATCTAAAAACAAGGGGAGCAATGTATCTAAGACAAAAATCACAGTCGAAGGAATATGGCCAACCAATGTTCCCTCTAACAGCGATTTCCCAGATGTTGTTGACTACAACTCCCAGCATCCCCAGCTGCAACAGGCTTTGCTTGGGGGTGATGGGAGTTGTAGTCAACATCTGGGAATCCCTGTTAGAGGGAACACTGTGGCCAACAGCCCGAACATCGCCAGACTTACAAAATGCACAAAGTTAAGACAAGCATTCCCGGTGCAGTTACTCACCATCAGAAATTGGGCGAGACAAGTTTTGGAGCTGTACGCACTCCTGTTTTGTGATCATGTGCAAATAAAAAAAGAGATAGGGTAGTGATCATCTGACTCACTGCTGGGTGGACCTCCTGCTCTGCATATTCCGCTAGAATTTCAAGTTGCTGGTACTGCCTCTACCTCATCAGAGAGCTGGATAGAGCTACTCAGGGTTGGGGCTGGGGCTGTAGCTCAGTGGATATCTGCTTTGTGCACATGAGGTCCCAAGTTCCCTCCCTGGCAGCATCTCCAAGATAGGGCTGAGAGACACTCCTGCCTGCAACCTTGGAGAAGCCGCTGCCGGTCTGTGCAGACAATGCTGAGCTAGTTGGTCCAAGGGTGTGACTCTGAATAAGGCAGCTCCCAATGTTTGGTAGGACAGAGCCCTCCTACTCTGATGGCACTTAGCCATCGTGGCCCACGCCTCCCTTGCTTTTCCACTTGCAAACTGTCACATGACAGGGAGTGTGCCGATTTGGGTAGTACGCTCCAATTTGGTTAGGGTGCTTGTCCTACCGATTCTCCGATCATGTGAACTAGCCTACTAAGTGATCGCTTCAAGTCCTCAGGGTTGCTCAGTAGCATACTGCTGTCCAGCTAATCTTCCTCTAGCATCTGACATTCAAAGAACTGAACATGGCTTGTTTGTGACTTCCACACAAGTTCAAGGGAGGAAGTACCAACAACCTGAAATTCCAGTGAAATATGCAAAGCAGGAGGCTCACCCAGCAATGAGTCAGTCAGGCTTCCTCTAGCACTGCCTGTGTTGTCTAAAGTGGTTCCAAATATAAGTCTTCCTTGGTAGTTAGCCCTAGACAGATTCTCAGGGTTACCTGTGTCAATTATTTTAGATAGAAGATTAAGACCTACATAGGATGCTGCCTTATACGGAGTCAGACCCTTGGTCCATCTAGCTCAGGATTGTTTACACTGACTGGCAGCAGCTCTCCAAGGTGTCAGGCAGGAGCCTCTCCCAGCCCTACCTAGGACAGGGCTTAACAAATCCCAGGCGCCAGGGAGCCACAGGCCATAAAAATTTAACTGCAGCACTTAGACTAGGCTATTCAGAGGTAGCGTTACTGAATAAAATCTTAATTTGCCCCAGACAAATAAACTTTCTGTTCCAATATGTTACTTGGAAAGGGGATAAAGAGGAACCCCCTTTACCTCCCCCAATGTCTGTCATTAAATCTGGGAAATTTTGTCAAGTAGCTATTGCTTGCCTCTGAGATCCCAATAAAATTGGGCAAGGCCTGAACTAGAACAACAGGAAGGGAGGTAGGAAAGTTCCCTTCCCCCTCACTTCCTCATTTTCCCAATGTGGAGCAATTAAAAAAAAAAATTGGTAGATAAAATACCTCCACCTGTTTTAGAAAATGGCACAGCTCCAGACCCAGTTTAACCACCTCAGTGAAAACTAAAGCGTCTCCCAGGGAAGCACTCTTCATGACTAACTTACAAGTCATGGGCAAGCAGTCTTTGTTTTCCATGCAGGTGACGGATTGTTCTTCCGGCCCTGCAGGAAGTTACGCTGGGTATTAGGCATTCCAATTACATTCCACCAACTTCAGGCTGGAATCAGGCGTGCCGGGATGGTGAGACCATTTAAGCTGTCAAAGTCTTATTTTGTTCCGTGTGCGAAAATCACACGGAACCAATAACCTGCATTTACCGATTTGGTGGAATAGACAAGGCCAGGTAGTCACCGTTGCTTGGTATCATTACTAGCAAGTACTGCTGCAAGAAGGCAGGGAACCTATAATTTGGAAAGGGAAGGGAGAGCAAGCCAAGAAGAAAGGGCATTGAACACGAATGGCCCAGCCTAGAGGTGCTCAAGTTTAAGCTAGGGATTGAATCTGGGACTCTCTGCAGACAAGGAGTGTATTCCACTACTGAAGCGAGGAGAGCTGGTCTTGTGGTAGCAAGCATGAATTGTCTCCTTTGCTAAGCAGGGTCTGCCCTGATTTGCATCTACATGGGAGACTACAAGTGTGAGCACTGTAAGATATTCCCCTCAGGGGATGGAGCCACTCTGGGAAGAGCAGAAGGTGTTGTGAACGGTCATAACCCAACAGAACCAAAAGGTACCAACTCAGAAATATAGGCCTGTATCTGACTCAATTTTATATCAAGAAATGAAATGAAACCTGAACTCTGGCATACTGTTCCCTGCTCTGCGAAGAGAGGGGGAACCTGGCATTGTGTTGTTAAAATGGGATATGCAAGAGAACACAATAGCCAGGCCTGAATGCTGAATGCTACAATCCATATGCAAAATGCATCTGACTCACTATGTCTATGGAAGAGTCTGCCAGGGGGGCTGATTCCCCCCCCCCTCCTTTCTTGTTACAAAAAGTCAGTGTTAAATCCTTGTCAGTAATTAACTGTATTGTCTCCATGGAAGTTCAACATAGCCAAATGGATACAGAGATAATGCTTGTAGACTTTAATTCTCACCTCACTAATGCTACAAGTCTCACACACATGTATGTTCCTCTAAATATTCTCTTGTTTTCAATTACAAGAAAAACACTGGATAAAGGTACATATGTAATTGCTGTCTCACACAGAATATCCTGAATCCCCTTACTAATTCTTGACTTCTTAACACCTTTTTGACTGGCAAATATGCAGATTTGCTGTGGGCAATGTCCCCCCCCTTCCTGAAGGGCACAGAGTTTACAGATGATGAGATCCAGAGATATCGCTGGACTAGCGGATATCCTGAATAATTAAGATTTTATTCAGAAGGTACCAGCAAGTTATCACCTTTTGGACATCCAGGAAAAGAGGAGATCTTGAATAGATTCTATTCAAGGATCAAAGAGAAAATCACTATAAGAATGAGGCTTTTTGAGACAGAGAGTTAGCAATCTTTGCCTACAGCAAAGCTGCTCACAAGATCCCAGAGTTTGCTGCTAAAGCCACAGGGCCAAGTAGGAACTCTGTTCATGAACAGAAACTACAGCAATGCCTGAGTTCTGCTGCCCTAGCTGCCTGATCTGAAGCAACTGCACAGCTCCTGTCTCCGCCAGCGCCTCACTTCTTCAACTGAAGTGATTCTTCTCTCTCCAGCCTCGGTTCCTGGGTAAATATGCTGCTTGGATTCCCCTCCATCTTTTCCCTGCTCCCTTCTCCTCCCCCTTCCCCCCCGCCACGAATCACCCCCAAACCATGCCCGCCAGCCTCTCTCAAACCCACCCACCCCTCTTTTCTGCCTGTATCTGAAGTGTATTAGAATCTAGGAAGATTTAATTACACACACATAATTTAGTTAGGCACACAGTGAATATTGGTACTGGTTAGGATGTTCTGTTTAAATACTGTTGCTAAAATTGATAGAGGGTTCTGCTTTCTGCTTTGCTAGATCATGTTGTTAGTTTTCTTTTTTATACTCAATAAAGTCCATTGAACCTCTTTGAGGACTAGTTTGATCTCCTTCCTTCTTTGCAATCCAGATCACACATGGTCACTGATATAAAAGAACTTGATGACATTATGGTCCAGACCTGTTTTTATATACTAGCTAATGAGCATATTTAGTATATGGATCAGGCCTGGTCTGTAACAAAGTTTCCAAGTTCCCTCTCTGGCAGCATCTCCAAGATAAGGCAGAGAGAGATTCCTGCCTGCAACCTTGGAGAAGCTGCTGCCAGTCTGTGTAGACAATACTGAGCTAGATGGACCAAGGGTCTGACTCAGTAGAAGGCAGCTTCCTATGTTCCTATGAGTTACACAGCCCCTCTTCTCAAACATCTCAGCAGCAAGTCCTTTTCCTTTCACTTGCTACCCAAGATCCCTTAGACTGGGCATGGCAGACTGATTTGAGACCTTCTGCCCAACAAGCACCAAGTTACAACCCCGTTCCCAACCGAGAAGTCTTTGCTATGCCACATATCAGCACACTCTGCATTAACAAGTTGCCTCCACTATTGAGTATCAGCATCCTTCCTTCCAAGAACCTACATTTCCATGAGAACCTTCATACACCCATATGGATCCATTAAGTTCACCAGTTTTTGCCTAATCACCAAAAGACTTTAGGACAAAAGAGGCCGAGGACTTCCAAGAGGGACTCAAGAGCTCTTTCTCTGCCTCTTCCAAGACACGCGATATAATAGTCATCAGTTGCAGGGCCTGGGGCTCTTATCCGAAATGCAGTCTCCAGCCAGACACAACACAAGATTTAACAAGGCAACAGCCTCCAGAATCCTGTTGCTCAACTAGCCAGCATGTCTGCCGTGCCAAGCAATTCCCCTGCCATGCATCTGTCATAACCCACAGCCTAGCTCCTTTGCAGAGTCCCGCCAGGTCTTTCAGCGGCCCAGCAATGCAGCTGCCATGACAGACGTGTGCCAGGCATCAAGTACATTTCGCCCCATCAAGTGTGTGCATGACCATCGCAGCACATGTGCTCGCTCTCTCAAGGGTCTTCAGTCTTTCATGACCGTTGCGGTATTTCCCTTTTTATCCTGCTCGTGTAGTGCTGCTTTACTCCAGGAGCCACACAACTGGCTCTCCTGAGCCAACAGGCAAAATAGCAACATGCACCATCGTTTACCAAGAATCCCGGCATATCAGTTGTGTAAGAGGCCTCAAGTCCCCAACATCTCCAGATGAATAGATGTCAAGAAACAGACCTGGCAAAGACCTCGGCCTGCGGTTTGGAGAGCCGCTGCCCATCAAGCGTCAACAATAATGGGTTAGACAGGCTTGTGATCTGGCTCAGCATACGGGAGCTTCATGCGCTCGGGTAGAGAGCTGGCCCTGCCTTAGAGAGCTAAGCAGGGTCCATCCTTGTTTGCATCTGAACTGGTGACTATGTGTATTTCCCTTAGAGGAGGGCTGCACAACTTCCGTCTTCCAGCTATTGTTGGACTACAATTCCCATCATCCCCAGCCACAGTGCCCAACAGTCAGGAATGGTGGGAGTTTTAGCCCTACAAGAGCTGGAGTTGTGCAGCCCTGCCTTAGGGGATGGGGCTGAAGCTCTGTGGAAGAGCATCTGCATGTTTGCATGCAGAAGGAGCCAGGTTCACCCCCCGGCAGCATCTCTGGGTAGGGTTGCGAAGACTGCTGCCTGTCATTTTGGGAAGCTACTGCCAGTCAGGGTAGACAATACGACGCTAGGTCAACCAATCATCTGACACAGTATAAGGCAGCTTCCTATGTTCAGCAACATAAGCGATTCCCAAGGGTCATAGGAAGCTGCCATATACGGAGTCAGACCCTTGGTCCACCTAGCCCAGTATTGTCTACACAGACTGGCAGCGGCTTCTCCAAGGTTGCAGGCAGGAGTCTCCCTCAGCCCTATCTTGGAGATGCTGCCAGGGAGGGAACTTGGGACCTTCTGCTCTCCCCAAAGTGGATCCCTCTCCTGAAAGGAACTTACAGTGCTCACATGTAGCTTGCCATTCAAATGCAACCAGAGCAGACCCTGTTTAGCAAAGGGGACCACGCATGCTTGCTACCATAAGACCAGCTCTCCTCATGAGTTCACATGATACCAGTTCTAGCACTGCAGACTGGTCACAAATGGAATGCCACCATGTAACCGGTAAACAAGGCAGACCACCACTGGTATTCAAAGCAGAATGGCACCTCATTTACATCTAAATTACGTTCCTGATGCCCAAATGATGCTTTTCAACTGAGTTGAAATTGGGTCACGTGTACTTCCAGAATTTAATTAAAACAGCATAAAAATGAAGTACTAGTAAGTTGGGGGGAGGAATTCAAGTAGACATGTTTTAACTGCTACCTCTAAAGATTCAACTATTCAGACTGCAAAACATTCATATGTTAATTCAATGATCCAGTAGAAGTCAGTCACAAATGCCACATACCCTTCCTTATTTACCCAAATCAAAGTCAACCCTGAATTTAGGGACATAGGAAGCTGCCATATACTGAGTCAGACGCTTGGTCCCTCTCGCTCAGTATTGTCTACACAGATTGGCAGCAGCTTCTCCAAGACTGCAGGCAGGGATCTCTCTTAGCTCTCTCTTGGAGATGCTGCCAGGGAGGGGACTTGGAACCTTCTGCTTTTCCCAGAGCGGCTCCATCCCCTGAGGGGAATATCTTCCAGTGCTCACACATCTATTCTCCAATTCAACAACAACAACAACAAATATTTATATACCGCTTTTCAACAAACGTTTCCAAAGCAGTTAACATAAAGAACCAACAAATAAATAAGATGGATCCCTGTCCCCCAAGGGACACAATACATATAAAACCAGGGTGGACCCTGCTTAGATAAAGGGACAAGTCATGTTTGCTACCACAAGACCAGCTCTCCTCCCTTATTTAAGTTGACTCCCTTGAAAAAAAGAAGTTCAATATAGGTTGTACTTGCCTCTGCTCAAAAGGATCAGGCGTTTACATTCAAGATGGCCTCCTGACTGCTAATATCAAATAACTTCGTAAAAACTAGTCTTGGATTCAGGTAAATACAGTCACTGGGACACCATTTTGGGTTTACGACCAGCATACTTTAAATGATAGTAGTTTAATAAATCATGCTGTATCATCATAAAAGGTTGTGCCATCAAGTCGGTGCAGACTCCTGGCGACCACAGAGCCATGTGGTTTTCTTGGTAGAATACAGGAGGGATTTACTATTGCCTTCTCCCACACAGTATGATATGATGCCTTTCAGCATCTTCCTATATTGCTGCTGCCCAATATAGGAACTTCACATATTCTGGGCAACACACTAGCAGGGATTCAAACCAACAGCCTCCTGCTCTCTAGGCAGGTTGCTTCCCCACTGTGCCATTAGGTGGCTGTATCATAAATAACTGTCAATATTCAGATTAACAGTTTCCTTTTGAAAGCAATCCAGCGCTCTAATTCCTCATGGTTTCTTACCTGTTCCGTGGATGACCCATACACCCTATACAACTTTCCACTGGTACACCGTGAGCCTACAGCATCTCACAACCGCAGCCCCAACATTTCGCAGAGGAATACTCCAATCGAGAGGGAAATGCTTAAGTCAAGACAGGTTTACAGACACAGAGATGGACCTCAGTGCAGCCAACACCTCATCTGTTGAGAGCCATCAGCTGCAGAAGTGGCAAGACAGAAGCGACAACTCCTTTGCCATCAGCTGAAGACGTCGACAAATGAATTTGAGCACAGATGCAACATTTTGAACTGGAGCTCTGAGAAACACCGGCAGCGGTTGCTTGTGGTGGGAGCAAGTTGGTCGCACTTCTTTGTACACGTGAGGCGACAAGTAGCAGAGCTCACAAGTTGGAATCTAGACAGCTGATACAGAGGAGGCCAAGAGAGAGAATGGGGGGAGAGATGACAGACTCTACAAGAGAAGAGATGAAAAGCTAGGTGAGGATTCAGCACAAGTAGAAAGGGAAACATGTCACACTAACCCAACATTGAGATGAGAGCGACAGGCAGATATGGCAATCTAAGTTTAGCAAGACTCAACATGTCCGTAGTTACTCACACCAGAAACAGTCACTCACCACTACTATAAATATCAACTTAAGTTCTCCAAGTGGTTTACATAATAAAATGAACAACAGAGATACTTGTTTGTCCCCAAAGGGCTCACAGTCTAAACATAAACACAAGATAGACACCAGCAACCACCACTGGAGGGATGCAGTGTTCTCTCCAATTTTTCTCATCTGTGTGTGGAATGAGTTTTTCTGGGCAGGAGTATCAAGGCAGTGTGTGCACACATGCATTCAGAATGGGGCCTTCCTGGTTCAACCTGAGCAGGCTCTAAAATTTACTGAGCGGACATCAAAATACTTGTGAGTGCAGGGACGTGTGCACGCCTTAGAGGGAACACTGGAGGGATGGTGTGCTGGGGCTGGATATGGCCAGTTGCTCTCCCCCTGCTTAACAGAAAAGAATAGCTGTTTCAAACATGCCTCTTAGCTCTGTTAATGGTATTGAATGAGCATGAGTATGTACATGCGCGCGCACACACTGTTTTCATGTGGAGACCAGTGTTCCCTCTAAGGCGTGTGTGTGAACACCCTCACACATTTTTTGATGTCCGCTGGGTTAATTTCAGATCCCACTCAGGATGAATCTGGAAGGCCCCACTCTGAACGCATATGTGCGCACGCTGCTTGATACTGCCGCCCAGAACAAAACTCATTCCACACACAGATGAAAGAAATTAGATCGAACACTGGTGGAGATTACCTTTAAGCCTCTCTCTTTGTATTTACGTCAATGTTTGATCACTGTGAAAGAGAAAGCAAAACAGAGGTATGTATGACGCAAAGAGTATTCTGGCCAACTCAAATATTATTCACATCAAGAACTGGCTGAAGACTTGTGTATATGGAAACAGTTCAACACCACATCAGCTGCATGGACTTAAGGATAGCTTGCTCAAATGCAGGCTTTGTGGACATATATGAGTTGTCCAGAAGTTTGCACCCACTCATAATTACACATGCAAACACACACTTTCTATATGCAATTCCAGCTTTGTAGTTCACTAGGCTGCAAAAAGAAAGAAGATTCCTTAACCAGATCAAACACAGAGTCAGTTCTAGGAGACCAACAGTCAAGAATATTACTCATATTAACCCCGAAGCTGCTTAACCAAAACCAACTCGGGGTTGAACTACTAAATCTCCAAACCCAACTTCTTGCTCCCACAGAGCAAATTATTATATGGCATCTGATGCCAGCTGAGAGTAACTGTGGAAATAAAGATACAAAGCAGCACCAAATAAAAATAGCAAAAGGAAATCATGATGGACAAAAATGGATTAGCTTTTAAATATATATAAACACCAGGTCCGTGGGTTTTTCAAACATTTGGTACATAGGAAGCTGCCATATACTGAGTCAGACCATTGGTCCATCTCGTTCAGTATAGCCTACACAGACTGGCAGCGGCTTCTCCAAGGTTGCAGGCAGGAGTCTCTCCTAGTCCTACCTGGAGATGTCAGGGAAGAAACTTGGAACCTTCTGCATGCCAGCAGGCAAGTATTCTTCCCAGAGCAACCCCACCCCCTAAAGGGGAATATCTTACAGGGCTCACACATGTCTTCTGCCATTCAAATGCAAACCCTAGTAGACCCTGCTTAGCAAGGCGACTAGTCATGCTTGTTAGCACAAGACCAGCTCTCTTCCCATAGACCATCCGCTGATCCACATGGGCCATCTTTATCTCCTATTTTATGCACAGTAACTACTCAATCTCTGCAACTGGCTTAGAGTCAGCACTCCAGTTTTAAGTACATACGATTCTGCCTACCAATCAGCCAATTAGTGTGCTCTTCTAGAAGAGAAGTGCACAGAAATTAGCTGCTTGGTAGGCAGAGTAAACAGAGCTAAATAATAAATGCGAACTTCATGCAGGGCTAATGTTGCTCAAGGATCACGTTTGTCGGAAACATCCGCGGCATCAGGCTCTAACTGGCACAGCCACAGCACCCACTAGAGTCCGAAGCTGGCCTCATCGTCAACATGAGCACAACAGGCAACAGTGGCCGGGCACGCAAAACCAACAGAGAAACGCTCCCATACAGAATGGCAAAAGATACCATCCTAATGTAACAACAAGCATTCATACCTGAATGTAATTTTCAAAAGCGAACAGAAGAGGATCTATTCCTTACCATCGTATGGATCTGGGGAGGAGATCTGGCCCTGTGGTAGCAGGTCCGAGTTGGCCCCTTTGCTAAGCAGGGTATTCCCTAGTTTTTATTTGGATGGGTGGCAGCATGTGGACGCTGTCTGCTATGGGATAGTTCCCTTAGGGTAGGCCTGCTCAACCTCCTCACCCAGCTGTTTCTAGACTACAACTCCCATACTCCCCAGCCACAGTGCCCAAAAGCCAGGGGTTATGGGAACTGTAGGCCAACATCTGCAGAAGGGCCAAAGTTGAGCAGCCCTACCTTAGGGAATGGGGCCCTAGATCAGTGGTAGGGCACTTGCTTTGCATGCAGAAGATCCCAGATCCAATCCTGGGCAGCATCTCCAGGTAAAGCAGAGAGAAGTTCCTGCCTGAAACCTTGGAAAGCTGCTGCCCGTCAGGGTAGACAATTCCAAAGCTAGATGGACTCACAAGGCAGCTTCCTATGTTCCTCCAAAAAGGTTGGACAGGTTTATGGCTGTCTGCACACTATGCCCTTCCTTCAGAACTGTCTTCAAAAGCTGCCTAAGCATTCCCCACACCTGCACTTTCCCCATCACTGTTGCTTCAATTTCTTTGCAGAAAGCATGGAGTCCGCTCACACGAGAACATGCTTTGGGTGGGCGGCCTTCCAGCTGTGCTAGCTCAGACAAGAATGATTCCGCCTGGATTTGACTTCAGAGGTGATCCACGAACACACCAGGGGCACGACAGCAAGCCGGAAATTGGAAGGCAGCAATGAATGCCGCCTACTTGCCGTGGGCCGAGGCAGCCAGAAATCAGCACGAGCCAAGCTTTTCTGGGACTAGCAGGAGCTGAAAGGTTCGTGCGAGTCTCCTGTATTTGCATCTCGCCGGTGCAAGCTACATTAGTCCAGCCATGTACACAGGGAGCTGCCATAGACAGAGTCAGACCACTGGTCCATCTACAGCAGTCTTGTCTACACTGACTGGCGGGCCGGCAGGCAGGAGTCTCTCAGCTCTACCTCGGAAATGCCAGGGCAAGAACTCGGAACCTTCTGCATGCAAACATGCAGATGCTCTTCCTCAAGCAGCCCCGAAGGGGAAGACTTTACAGGGCTCACACATGGGAGTCTCCTTTTCAAAGGCAAATTAGGGCAGAACCTGCTTAGCAAAGGGACAATCCATTCTTGCTACCACAAAACCAGTTCTTCTCTCTCGCATGAAGCACTCTGAACACCTGAGCTGTACTTTGTGCCAAGTATAAGCTTTCTGGATGAAGCAAACTGGTATAGCGCAAGCTAAGCTAACCCTTTCAAGTTCAAGAACTCCCATAAATCCATCTTCCCTTACTTCACAGAGCCAGAATCTACCTGATTCGATACGAATCAAGATCCCTCCGCAAGTCCTAATCCCCACCCCGCAGGAACATAGGGAGCTGCCTTATACCGAGTCAGACCTTTGGTGTATCTAGCTCAGTGTTGTCCACACCGATTGGCAGCAGCTCTCCAAGGTTCCCGGCAGGAGCTTCTCTTGGTCCTGTCTGGGGATGCTCCCTAACCTGGGGCCTTCTGCATGCCAAGCAGGTGCTCTACCATTGAGCTACAGCCCCCATCCCCTAAGGGGGGCATCCTACAGCAGACAGCACTCACGTGTAGTCACCCACCCAAATGCAGAGCAAGGGGGGCAATTCGTGCTCACCACCACAGCTCTCCTCCCCGCATATTGTACAAGTGTTTTCCCAGGCCACATCTGCTTCCACACCACATTTCACTCACAGGTGTGCTACCGTAGTATCGCACATCAGTGAGAGGGAAGTTGAGCCGTTCCTTGCGAGTCACCCTGTAAGCCCCAGGGACCAGTGGTGGCCGCCAGAAATCCTGAGTGCAGCCCCAGCTAACTGTTTATGGGGCCTGTGCAATGTTTTGGCCAAAGCTGAAAACTCGGCACAATCCCCCAGCACCATGCAAAGATGAGAGTTTTTACTGTGCAGTGTTGTGCTCAGCATTGCAGCGGGGGGGGGGGGAGGTCTTTTAAGGGAAACAAAGCCATCTTGGAAGGCATGCATGGAGTGCTGGGAAATGTAGCCCTTCCTAGCACTTTCCTCCTGGAGCTCTCAAGGGCTCGATCACTCTTAAAGGGCCCTCCCAGCATTGAGGGAAGCACAGCGTTGCGTAGAAGTCAGCACAGTGGGGGAAGGCTCTCACCTTGAAGGCTTTTCATTTATTTATTTATTTATTACATCTTATATCCCGCTCTTCCTCCCAGGAGCCCAGAGTGGTGTACTACATACCTGAGTTTCTTCTCACAACAACCCTGTGAAGTAGGTTAGGCTGAGAGAGAGAAGTGCTAGCCCAGAGTCACCCAGCTAGTCTCATGGCTGAATGGGGATTGGAACTCGGGTCTCCCCAGCCCTAGTCCAGCACTCTAACTACTACACCACGCTGGCTCTTTTCTTTTCTTTTTTTGCTTTTTGCCAAAGCAGCCCCCACTTGAAAAAATAGAGAAGCTCGCTGCTCTACATTCTTTAGAGATCCCAGAGAGGGCAGCCAGGACCCCTTGATCTACAGAGATCTTAGACATGCCCATCTCTCCTGAGCCTTGTTGAATAATTACTCCCTTCACAGCGCCATGTGGAACAGTTCTGATCCGTTCCAGGATGCGACAGCGTTCTGTCTTGTACAACCCCACATATGGTGTAGGAGGCCCAGCATAAGACTTGGGGAAGTCTCTGGGGGAAGGAAAGTGGCGCCGTTCTAGAGAGGTGGATTTGCCACATAGATTGGAGAAGCTATAGATAGTCACTGGGAATGATGGGAGTTGTAGTTCAACAGCTGGAGTTCTCAGTGTTACCTGCCCCTGTGCTACAGAGGAGTGACCCCCCAAAACACACACACACACACGTTTGTCCATGTTACAAGTTCTAGTTGGTTAGCAATAGCCCAAGCATACATGGAGTTGGCTATGGGTATCCTTAGCAGAGAAACAGCATAAAGCTAGTGGAATATTAGCTTTGTTTACACAGCATTGGCGTGGCACTCAAATTAGCACAAACAAAAATATAGGCACGTGCATTTAAAAACATCTCATCTATATTTTGACAGAGGAGGGAAGGTGAAGGTAAAGGTGAATAAGTGTTGCTTCAATTTCGAGTGAAGTCTGAGATGTTTTGTTAAGCCAGAGGTTCCAGAGAAGGGCGTGGAGCTGGGATTTCAAGGAAGAGCAAAGTGGCAGCCCACAGGTGATCAGGGAATTGTATTACAGGCAGCAAGCAAGACTGGATAAGGAGAGAACAAGAGACATGTGTGACTGAAAAGGCTAACACGGAAGAAGCTGGAACCACAGACCAGGACTTCACAAATCCCAGGCGGCAGGGAACCACACTGCCTAGAAATTTAACTGTGCCACCTCAACTAGGATATTCAGACGCATTTCAGAGGTAGAGTCATTTAATACAACCTTTACTGTCCCAGGCACCCCTGTTTCTGTTCTAAGTAGGTTACTTGTAAAGGAAACAGAGAGAAGCCCTCTGCCCTCTCCCTCCACAACCCCGATAATGTTCATCACTATGTCCAGGAGTTTCCTCAAGTGCTCATTTTCTAGCTCCCAAATTTGGGGGCTGGCTCTTGCAGCCCAAGAAAATTGGTCAAGTCCGGTCAGACATATCAAAGGGCAGCCTGATACTTAACTCAACTGAGCTTTGCGGGACCATGAGGTCTGTGTAATGAAGGGATGGTTCTGCAAAGGCAGGTCAGGCAATAGCCTTTCTTTGAAGTGCCTGTGAGTCTGATTGGGTTAGTCTTCTCACTGGAGAATCTGCTATTGTTTTGGAGACCGCTCACAGATTAGGGAAGGGCATGTGCCAGCCCTTCTCCTGAAGATAAATATAACCACGTATACTGCTCTGGGCTCCTTGGAGGAAGACCAGGATATAAATGTAAAATAATAAATAGGGGATGCTTCTGTAGTGACCAGCCTCCCCTCCCCCTAAAGAGTTAACCAGAAGTGAAACCTGTCTTGACTGAAAGGCTGGTGAACTCCAGGGGTCAACCAATCAGCACACCAGGTGGGTGGGACCTAGAGATCTGCTGCCAGGATGAAGAGAGTTCTTTGTTAGAGAAGAAGCTAAGAGGGTGGTGCACAAGACGATATGTGACCATGGAGGTTGGCTGCAGGAGAATAATTCTGCAGATCCTTGAAAGACAGGAGGGTCAGAAGCTTGAAGTCTCATCAGGAATTTGGTGCGTTTAAGGCAAAGGTAGGTTTTGTCCAGGGGAAAGTCTGTTTAGTAAGACTGTGTTGGAATTTCTATTTCTTCCTTGTGTGTGCTTTTGCATATTCCTGGTACTGTTCTGTTATTGTTTACCTGTAACGTAATTTAAATAAGAAACACTAGCCTACACCCATCCTACCTAGGGCGTTACAAAAGACTATAAACATTTAAGCATGCATTAAAACAACTTATTTTTGTAAACTTATTAAGTATTCTTAATTGTATCTAAAAGCTGGGAAAGTCTCAGACCGAAGCAGTCTGTAGTAATTGAATGAAACTGGGGTTTTTTTAGTTATTTTCTTTTTACAAGCTTCTCAGAGTTGGTTTTTAACTCAGGAAAAGGAAGGGGGGCTGAAGGGGGTTCCTCTGGTGCAAACACATCCTCAAACATTCAGCAGCTATCAGTTGTCTTACCTGATAGTGTAGGCTTGCACATGGAATAGTTTTATCCTTGTCCAAGAGCCAAATTAAGGGTTTTTCCCCCCGGGATTCCACCCCAAGCCCAGGTAAGTTCAAGCTCTGTTGATAAAGAGGGGTGGTGGTGGCAGCAGCATTTTGAACCTACCAATAATATAGAATAGTTTTAGGAGAAGCCTAGCCAGGCAGCTCAGCAGGGAGGATTCAGCACTTCTTTCCCTCACATGAGCTTGCTCTGAGTCAAAGGCTTTAATCTGCTACAGCTCCTAACATTGCAAAGAGTAGATGCAGAAGGGGATGAAAAGCAAGCAGCAATGTAGGAAGTTGCCTTCTACCAAGACAGACACTTGGTCAAGCTAGCTCAGTAATGTCAACACTGACATGACAGAGACTATGTTGTTATGTCTAAAGAAGTTGCGTTATAATTGGAGTGTGTGATTTCTTCCTAAGGCTGAGTCATTCACAACTAAAAACTAGAACCAGTGTGTACCTCCCTGTTCTCAAATCAAGAGCCACTGCTTCCCCACAGCCATTGCTAAAAGCTGTATGCCACCTGCTCTTTGCAGATTCATTTGTTCTGCAGTAGTCTCTCCCACACGGTTTTAAAAAATGAGGTTGTGTCCTTTGGGTTAAAAATATGCTAGAAGAAAAACACTGTTGCCATGCAATCTGTTAGCAACCATTTGAGATTAGCCTCTGCTGAAATGGGAGGCAGACAGAGCCTTAACGCTCATGCTTGGGCATAATTAGATGTATGTATTTCCGCTTGTTAATCAACAATAACTTTATACCATTCTTTTTGATTAACTATCCTTCTGGGATCCAGAAAATACTTGTATGGAGTTCCATTTGCAGCTTTACAAATCCCAACCCCTCTATCTATCTATATACACACACACCCTGTATACGTACAGACATCCCATAAACAAACATTTATACCCAGATACACACTTTTTGAAAGAAAATCCCATCTGTTGCTGATGAAGGCCTAAGATGAAACCCTCCACTAAGACTGGGTTCCCGCTATATGAATCTCTTTTAATTCATCTTTCTTTACATACAAAAACCCATACATACACAGCCAAATATTTGTTATACCCAACCTTTTAAGAGAAAGTCTCATATGATGAAAGCAGAATCCGAAGCATTCAGTCCAAGTTCGGTTTCTTCTAACAGCATCTGCTCACATTCACCTTTACATATACTTCTGGGCAACTTCCCCAACAGGGACAACAGGCAGACCAGACCCACTGGACAGCACAGCCCCAGAGCACCCCAGTGGGTGGAACTTAGAAATGTGTGCCATATACGGAGTCCGACCCTTGGTCCATCTAGCTCAGCCTTGTCTACACAGACTGGCAGCAGCTTCTGCAAGATTACATACAGGAGTCTCTCCCTGCCCCAACTGGAAGTGCCAGGAAGGGAACTTGAAACCTTCTGCATACAAGCAGGCGGCCGGTGCTCTTCTCAAAGCGGCCCCTTCCCTAAGGGGAGTATCTTTTAGTGCTCACATGCAGTCTCCCATTCAAATGCAAGCCAGGATGCACCCTGCTTAGCAAAGGAGACAATTTATCCTTAGTACCCCAAGTCCAGCTCTCCTCCCAGTTGGCCGGGGGGTAGAGTAACAGTATTTTCACAATCTTGCCTGTTTTCTGAATCATTTTGAGAATATCAAGCACACTTCAAATAAGGAAAACACTCTCAATATTAATGACCTATAAATATGTCTTGTCTAGCAAAAAACTTCTCTCCCCCAGTAACTTGCTCCCACACCCTTGCCTTCCCCAAACCAGCTGTTCTAGGAACTTAGGGAGCTGCCTTCTACCGAGTCAGAATCTTGGCCCACCTAGCTCAGGATTGTCTACACCAGGCCTGCTCAACTTAGCCCTCCCCTCCCCGCCAGCTGTTTCTGGACTACAACTCCCATAAACCCTGGCTATTGGCCAGTGTGGCTGGAAATTATAAGAGTTGTAGTCCAAAAATAAATAAATAAATGGGGTGGAAGCAAAGTTGAGCAGGCCTGGTGTACCCAGACTGGCAGCAGCTACTCCAAGGTTGCAGGCAGGAATCTCTCCCAGCCCTACCTGGAGATGCTGCCAGGGAAGGAACTTGGGACCTCAGGTGCTCTTCCTCTGAGCAATGGCCCCACCCCCTAAGAGGAGTATCTTACAAGGCTCACACATGTAGTCGCTCCACTACCTGGAAACACACAGATCAAGAGCTCTGGTACGTAGGAAGCTGCCATATCCCGAGTCAGACCCTCGGGTCCAGCTAGCTCAGTATTGCCTTCACAGACTGGCAGCGGCTTCTCCAAGGTGGCCGGCAGGAGGAGACTCTCCCAGCCCTCCCTGGAGATGCTGCCCGGGAGGGGACTTGGCACCTAGAGGCGCTTCCCCTGAGCAAGGGCCCCGTCCCCTAAGAAGGGGAGTATCTGACAAGGCTCACACATGGGGTCGCCCATCCGAATGCAAACCAGGGCAGACCCTGCTTAGCCAAGGGGGCCAGGCGCCCCACCCCCCCCGCCGCTTCCCTCTGCAGCGACTGACTCACCCAGAGGTCCCCTTCGGAGCGGTGGAGGCCGAGGCGGCCCAGCCCGACGGCCAGGTCGTGGACGCAGAGGGCGCCGTCGCGGTTGACGTCCAGCTGGAGGAAGAGGCTCTGCAGGCGCCGCTCGTGCTCCCGCAGGAAGGCCGCCACGGCCGGGGCGCTCTCCGAGGGCGAGGCCGGGGGAGGGATCGCCGCGGGGGGGACCGCCGCGCCGCCGCCGCCGCCGCCGCCGCCACACGAGCAGAGGACGCCGCTCACCACCCCGGGGGAAGCCAGCGAGCGCCGCGCCCCGCCAGGCATGGCCGCCCGTCCACCTCCCTCAGCGCTGCGCTCGGCTCGGCTCGGCGGCGCCTGCTGAGAGAAGCCGGCTGCTTCCGGCCGCTTTTGGGGCCCCCGCCGCCACGCGACACCCGCCGCGCTGGCCCCGGCTGCGCGCGCCGGCCGCCGATTGGCTCAGGCCACGCCACGCGCCCGCCCTCCGTCGTCGAGGGCTGTAGAGTTAAGGAAGGGACAGAGGGAGTGCACCCGTTGTCCGCTGGAGAGAAAGCAGGAGGAGGAGGAGAAGCAAAACGATCCTCCTCCCATTCCCTGCTTGGCCCGAGAGAAAGGCACGCGTGTGTTGGTTTCCAGCGCCGGCTGACACGACGAGAGAAATTTACTCAGAGTAGCCCCATTTGGAACTGAAAGCACAAATCAGGCCCTGCTAATTACGAAGTATCAATTAGTAATTGATTGATTGATTGATTATTAATCAGTTGTTATTAATCAACAGCCCTGAACCATCTTAGCAAGGGTGGCATAGGAAGCAAATAAATAATTACATTGAATGATCAATTAATTAATAATTGATTAATTAGTAATTATCGGTAATTAATTAATTATTAATCAATTAATCAGAGGCTGATTAATCAATTATTAATTAATTAATTATGAATTGTGATCAGAGTTACCAATTAGTTAATATTTAATAATTAATTACTGATAATTCCTGCTTTGAGTCATTTTCCTCAGTATTTTAAAATGTCATTGATTTATTTATTTATTTGGTAAACTGTCTGATTATTTTTTTAATCTCTCTTTTACATTTGTATCCCACTCTTCCTTTAATCAGTTTAAGGAGACATAATAATGGACCTTCTCCCCCACCCACACCCCGCTTTATCTTCACAACAGCCCTGCAAGGTAGGCCAGGCTGGGAATGTGAGTGGCCCGGGGCCACCTAGTGAGCTTTGTGGCCGGTTTTTTGTTTTTGTTTTTTAAGCAGTGCAACCACACACAAAACATGCAGGGGTAATTCATTCAGAGAGAGAGAGAGAGAGAGAGAGAGAGAGCGTGTGCTATGTATGTATGTATGTACACACACATTTGTGCACGTGTGTGTGTGTACATTCTAAGCTCATGGCCAGTTTTATGCTACTAACTGTGTTAATTACCGTCCTGATATGTCATTATTGTCAACCTTTGTAAATGATTTGCAGAGGAAAAGAATGTTTCCCTGTCCCAAAAGGGCTCATTGTCTAAAAAGAAACGAGGCAGACACTGTGGTGTTTGGGCTTAATCTATTTCCCGATCGAGGCCAGCTTTTGAATGGGGCTTGAGTTACTTGTATTCCAGTCCAGGAGGAGAGGCGGGGCAAACAGCCAGCCAGCAGCAAGAGCCCTGAAAAGCTGTCTGCACTTGCCTCTCTGTGCATCATATCTCTTTCATTAAATGGTTAATATTCCCGATTCCACTCCACTGCCTTGGCCTTGCAGACCACAGCTCTTTCCCTTGGAGTCTACAGTGACCACCTTTCTAAGTCAGCTCAGTGTCAGATTTCTGTTAAATGCACACCCTGCTTTGGGTTTGGCTTGTTTCCCAGTCATCGGAGAGCCTTTCCCATGGCCAGATTTGATGTTCTTCCCTCCGCAGTGCTGGAGGGGCGATTTAAGAAGATTCCACTCATAGACCGCACCTGCCCTTGTGAATCAGGCCCAACTGAGATAGGGCAGCATGTGGTGTGTTTCTTTATAGTGTGTGTGAACTTTTATCTTGAGTTATGTGCTTCGTTTCATCGCTCTGTGTCTAATTAATCTGCCAGAATGATCTCATGCGTGTTCTGTTGCCTGATCTTCTCTCCAATCTTTTTCTCTGCAGGTATCACCTTTTAATGTGGCCAAATGTGATGCAGAATTCATCAGGAGCTCGTGCTAAATTCCATCTAACCACCTTCTGCTTGTATTGTTGTAAATAGATTATATCTTCAGGGACATAAAGGTGTTTTGGTGTTTTCTGGTGGTGGGTTATTTGTTTGGTGTTACTTTGCTGGTTTAAGGCCAAAATAAAGTATTCGTGTTTGCGGGGGGGGGTGCCTCACTCTTGGTGCTTCTCCCTCCTCCCCCTCCCCTCAGCTCACCACCAGCTTACATTTGAACATTTTAAATATATTGCAACTTGTAATGCTTTCTTTTGTCACTAGATGAGGCTCTCTGCACCACAGATAGAATAAGAAACAGCTGCAACAGACATCATTTACTTAACCAGATTTTATTTCACAACCCTTGACAGTAGAGACACAAGGAGAGCTGGTCTTGTGGTAGCAAGCATGACTTGTTGCCCCTAGCTAAGCAGGGTTTGCCCTGGTTGCATCTGAATGGGAGACTTGATGTGTAAGCACTGGGAGAGATTCCCCTCAGGGGAGGGAGCCGCTCTGGGAAGTTCCAAGTTTCTTCCCTGGCTTCTCCAAGATAGAGCTAAGAGAGATTCCTGCCTGCAACCTTGGAGAAGCCACTGCCAATAGACAATACTGAGCTAGATGGACCAAGGGTCTGACTCAGTATATGGCAGCTTCCTGTGTTCCTATGATTTGTGCTGTAGATGAGAGCCAAATTCTGGTTCCTTTCATCACAATGGGGTTTGCTGGGGTCCCACCCCTTTCTCATGATTTAGCTTTGTGTTTTTCTGTCTGTCTCTGTGTCGCTCTCTCTCTGAGCTGTGTTTGGATAGAGCTAATAAAATAACTTAAACCACAACTGTGGGTTCAGGAATCACACAAGACCATGGTTAGGACGAATGAAAGAAGCCACAGATGAAATCCATAATATGTTTTATACAGGAATTGAGGTTACAGTTGCTTCCACACACAATATTTTACAGTTCAATACAGCTGGGCCCAGAGGTGGAGAAGGTGTTCCTTCATGCCGTCTGTATTGGGGAGGAAAGGGCTTCTTTTCGCACCACACAGAAGTGTTCACACTGCGTTTTAGGAAAGGAAATTGACCCCCTTCTAAACCACAGCCCGGGGCTTTATTTAGCCATTTGGGTCTGATTCATGCAACCTTTTGAGCGTGGGCTTCCGTGAGCTTCCAAGCTCCAAGTGAATCTTAGGTATCTGCCTCACCACAATGAAGTTCACTGCTGTCATTGCATCATTGGTTTTGGGTGGAGAGCATGAATTGTCCCCTTTGCTAAGCAGGTCCCCCCTCAGTTAGTGGTGGATGGGTGGCCACATGTGAGCGCTGTATGATATTTCCCTTTAGGCAGGCCTGCTCAACTTTACCCCCCACCCCGGCTGTTTTTGGACGACAACTCCCATAATCCACAGCCATACTGGCCAAAAGCCAGGGATTATGGGAGCTGTAGGCCAACAGCTGCAGGAGGGCCAGCGTTGAGCAGGCCTTCCCTTTGGGCAGGGATTCTCAACGTGTGGGTCCCCAGATGTAATTGGACTTCAACTCCCATAATTCCCAATCAAAGGCCACTGGGGCTGGGCATTATGGGAGTTGAAGTCCAGTAACATCTGGGGACCCACACGTTGAGAAACCCTGCCTTAGGGGATGGGGCTATAAGCTATCCCCCTTAGAACAGTGCTGCACAACTCCAGCCCTCCAGCTGCTGTTCAACTACAATTCCCATCATCCCCAGCCACAGTGGCCAATAGAGATGATGGGATTTGCAGTCCAACAGCTGCAAGATTGTGCTTAGGAGATGGGACTGTAGCTCATTGGTAGAGCTGCTTGTATGCAGAAGATCCCAGGTTCAATCTCCAGGTAAGGCTGGGAGAGACTCCTACCTGAAACCTTGGGAAAGCTGCTGCCAGTCAGTGTAGGCAGTTCTGAGCTTGATGGATTAACGGGCCAACTCTGTATAAAGCAGCTTCTTATGCATCTAACCTACTTCTGTGGTTGTGTCTGAACACCTATTCCACCACAAGCCCTGCAACCCTGCAACTTCCAAGTTCCCTGCCTGGCACCTCCAAGATAGGGCTGAGAGAGTCTACCACTCATTCATAACTCTGCCCATCAGTTTACACTGAACTATCAGGGCATCTCAGACTTGGGTCCCCAGATGGTGTGTGACTACAACTCCCAACATCCTCTTTGGCCATTTTGGATGGGGAAGAAGGGAGCTGTAGTCCCACAACATCTGAGAACCCATCTGCCATCACAAATGAACCTTTTTAAACAAAAATTGTGTTGGTGTAGTTGGACTTGTTGGATGTTTCTATCTCCCTTTCCCCACCCCTCCCAAAAAACCAACCCCCTATGATCACACTTGCCAGTTTAGATGTAACATTTCTCCATTTTTATAGCCCAACACACATGGTCCTTGCTTGGCCAAAGTTACAGAAACCTGTGACCACATTGGCTCTCAGCCGAACACAATGAAACATACAGAACAAAGTTGAGTAAACACTGCATTATTTCCCTGTATGCATGGATACAAAATACAATCTATGTATAACTATTTATATACGTACAGTAATAAGGAGTATTTCCCCAAAAAAATAAACAGTCTGTACTCTCAGTCTTTGGTTTCACAATTCGACAGCCTTGCAAACTTCTCTCGCGTTGGCACCCATGCTGTTCCTTTCCAAGAGTTGGTGGGACAAATTAGTCCTCTTTTATCCCTCATCTTTCGTGGACATTCTGACACTGTGCTTTGGGGCCATGTGGTTCACACCAGCAACACGCAAAAATTATCTGAGCATAAACATCCTCCTTCGCTCGCTGGTTGCTGCCATGGGCGCAGCACCAAAGATCTGGGACTAGCTTATTCTCGAATTAATATACTTGGGCATTTATTAACAAATTTATGTAGTGGGGAGAGAGGACTCTCACTTTTAAAACAAAACAGAAGCCCATTTATTGACAAATTTGGGCAGTGGGGAGAGAGGACTCTCACTTTTAAAACAAAACAGAAGCCCATTTATTGACAAATTTGGGCAGTGGGGAGAGAGGACTCTCACTTTTAAAAACAAAACAGAAGCCCATTTATTAACAAATTTGGGCAGTGGGGAGAGAGGACTCTCACTTTTAAAACAAAACAGAAGCCCATTTATTGACAAATTTGGGCAGTGGGGAGAGAGGACTCTCACTTTTAAAAACAAAACAGAAGCCCATTTATTAACAAATTTGGGCAGTGGGGAGAGAGGACTCTCACTTTTAAAACAAAACAGAAGCCCATTTATTAACAAATTTGGGCAGTGGGGAGAGAGGACTCTCACTTTTAAAAACAAAACAAAACAGAAGCCCAGAGAAATAAGTTCAATTTAGGAAAGGGATATTCATATGCATCTCCTTTGGACTGGGGCAATTCAAAAGGTAACAGAATCAGGCATGTTACCACTTTTTAATGATTGTAGCCATAAGCAAATTTTCAAGTTATTATATATACTCGCTGGCAAGAGAACATCTCCTACTATAAGGCCATATTTTTACAAAACTATTATTGTGTGTGAAATGTGCAGTATGTGTCGGGAACAAAGTTTTTAAACTCTGATTCTGTTACCTTATCTTTTATTTCCGAAAGGCTGATTCTGTTACCAATGTGTTTTGCATGCTTGGGATGCTATCTTTTACATTTGAGGATTTTGTTAAAAATATGGCTTTATAGCAGAAGCTCGTCTCTTACCCGTGGGTATATATAATATTGGCTTCAACTTTTGTTTAGGGCTGCAGGCATCGGAAAAACTGGTAACATGCCTGATTCCGTTACCCTTGGAATGGCCCGTTGGTCCATGTAGCTCAGTATTGTCTACACGGACTGGCAGCAGCTTCTCCTAGGATTCAGACAGGTGTCTCTCCCAGCCCTACTTGGAGATGCTGCCAGTGACTGAACCTGAGACATGCTGTATGCTAAGCAAATGAGCTGCAGCCCCCATCCCCCGGTTCGCTCTTTTTGTTTTAAAGGCTTGGGATAGTTTTAAGGGCTTTGGAGCAGCTGCCTGCACAGCCAATGGCCAAATGTGCTGTGGACCCCATTATGAATTGCAACTATAAAACAACATAATTTGTTAATGGCAGCATCCCAACTTGAGCTGGCAGATAGCCTCTCAAGACACTCCTGCCTGCAGCCTTGGAGAAGCCGCTGCCAGTCTGGGTAGACAATACTGAGCTAGGTGGACCAAGGGTCTGACTCAGTATATGGCAGCTACCTATGTAAGCCCATTCAAAACCCAGTTTCCCGCTTATGACCACTGACCATACCTAAGCCACATTTCCAGTGAACAAGCACCAACTCCAGAACACAGGAGCGTCACCACCATCTTGAAGGCGACAGTGGGAGAGGTATACCCAAACCTCTGTCTGCAAGGCGGGCAGGGGGGAGCACGGGATTAGCTTGGAAACCCAAGGCATCCTGCTACAATCCGTTATCAATGAACTCGTTGGGGCTCATGCCATCCAGTCCTGGAATGTGACCTTGCAGCCCAAAGGTCAGCCCGGCTCACCCTGCAAGAGAAACGAGCAATGCCGAATCAGCTGCTGGGATCCTTCTGCTTCTCCGGCGATTGCGACGTCCGTCCGGGGAGTTGCCTCATAAAGTGCTGGCCAGAAAGAGTCACTCCTGAGTACGAGGAGCAGAAAAAAAAGAACAGCGCAGCCACTGGCCGACTCTCTTGGGCGAGAGACCCCCTTTGCCTGTTCTCTGCCTGGAGTTCAACAGGGCGGCAGTTCTGACACCGTCTACAAGGAGGCGTAGGCAGACAGTCCTGCCCATTCCCTGGGCGGGGGTAGCTATGCCATGCTGCTGGTGGAGCAGGGGGTGCTCTGGGTGCTCCCGATGCTGTGATTGGTGCTGCTGCTCTCGGAGGGTGGCAGGTTGGTCGAGACTGGTTGCATCTTGGCCATCGGACCTGGAACATGTCACACATGGCGGGGTGGGGGGGACGACACCAGAAACGTATTAGTGGAGGGGGAGGAAAGGATGGACCACAGCTGGACAAAATCAGACACTGACAAGGAAACAGAAAGCATCTGGCCGAGCTTCCGGATTCTGGCGATTGCCGTGATAACTCCTGGTTGTTCCCACTGGTGTTGGCCAATCACTAGACGGAACCAACCCTTCTGACAACCCCCAGGGGAAGAGTTGGCCCAGCTGACGGGAGAGGAAGGTACATTTTTCTGATTATCTTTCTTGGGTTTGGCCAGTCAACTGATAGGAGTGCTTTTCTGGAGATGGGAGGCTCATTTGGGTCCCGGCAGGAAACCAAACCAGACGTTATTCAGGGTACGGGGGGTAGGGAAGGAGTGAAGGGCGCGTGGATCCGTGCAAGAACAGAGTTGAGGAGAACATCTCTATTGCCTTCGTAACTCTCTAGCAGCGATCCACACATTTGGGCTCAGCTCGCTTGCCGGCCACTATTTGTGGTCGCCGCCAAGCCCCTCTTGCCCCTCAGATCCTTTTATGGCAGAGGGCTTAGGCGAGAAGCAGGTCTTCAGTCACTTGCTCTGGGAGGTGGAGACGGGAAGAGACAGCGGGAGTCCTCCCCTACTGCTCAGGAAGGACTCCTGCCGTTTCTTCACTTCTCAAAAAGGGCACCAGAAAAAGAGATCTGTGTGGCGCTGGGGGTCTTGCTCGCCAGAGGGCTGGGGCTGGGGGGGCAGCATTCCCTCTAACAGAGAATTCCAGATGTTGTTGACCACAACTCCCAGCATCTCCAGCTGCGACGGCTTTTGGCTGGGAATTATGGGAGCTGTAGTCAACAACATCTGGGGTTCCCTGTTAGAGGGGGCACTTGCCCCTGGCGAGCAGGCAAGTGGATTTGTAGATACCTGCTTGCTCGTCTTGGGTGGGGTGTGGGGTGGGGAACATGAGGTGGATCTGTACACAGCCAGTGTCATGGTACACTTCTGTCCACCTCTGGTCCTTGGCCGTGTACCTGTGGCAACCCCTTCCCTTCGCCTCAGCCCAACCGTATCCTTTAGCGCAATGTCAAAAAAGACTCCAGGAACACAAGACTTACGGGTGTGAGAGTAGATGTACCACAGTGCTGCGGTGAGGAGGACTCCGATGAAGAAGGCGCCGAAAGTGATCCCTAACACGGTGCTGATCCCCAAGCCTCGGTCTGCAGAGAGGAAAGTGGGCGTTAGGGCTTAACCCGAGTTCATGGCCATCGGGGTTCTCGCCTCAGCTGGCCTATGGTTTTGCACTAGCTGAAGCAAGTTCAAGACCCCAGCCGGCCAAGTCACTGCCGGACACAACAGATAATCCTGGGAGAGACCCGACAAATTATCTGACTCGCTATGAGGCAGTCTCATAGGGCAGTTCCAAGGATAACAGAATCAGGCATAGTATCACTTTTTCCAGGACGGTTGCCATAAGCAGATGTTCAAGTTGATATTATATATACACTCACTGGCAAGACAACCTCTACAAAAAGGCCATAGGAACATAGAACACAGGAACCCGCCTTCTACCGAGTCAGACCATTGGTCCATCTAACTCTGGATTGTCTTCACAGACTGGCAGCGGCTTCACCAAGGTTACAGGCAGGAGTCTCCCTCAGCCCTCTCTTGGAGATGCTGCCAGGGAGGGAACTTGGAGCCTTTTGCTCTTTCCAGAGCAGCCCCATCCCATAAGGGGAATATCTTACAGTGCTCACATGTACTCTCCCATTCAAATGCAAACCTGCTTGGACCCTGCTTAGCAAAGGGAACAATTCATGCTTGCTACCACAAGACCGGCTCTCCTTCCCATATTGTTACAAAACCCTTAAATATTCTAGAAAGTGTCTGAAATGGGTAAAAATGTGCAGGCAACGGAATCAGACTTTTCGGGCATCGTTTCTGATTCCGTTACCAACGTGTTTTGCCTTGCCAGCTCAAGACCTCTCTCTTCCTCAGAACAGATGCTGTTCTTGAGGTCTGCCTGCTTGCTGTGGCTTTAGGAGAACTGAACACCAACACACACACACACACACACACACACACACACACACAGACAGGATCTAATGAAAGCAACGCAGACGTGTGCGATGTGCTGGATTAATCCCTCCTGGAGCTAGGTTTGTGTCAAAAGCCTTTCCTTGCTTTGTTGTTTTGCCGTCCTGAGGGAGACATGCAAAACAGAAGCAGGAAGGACAGGAGCAAGGTATCAGGAAGGCCGGAAACCATCCATTCTTGGATGAGGCCCGCGATTTGGTCTTGCCCGGCCAAGGACCCACAAGGAAGGAGGACTGTGCTTAACCCCGTCACAGAACTGCTGACAGAAATGACTTCCGGGAGGCTTTTGGCAGTGGCAACCTGGTACTGCAGTGAAAAGGGGGCAGGAGAAGCTGTCGAGAGGAAACCTTGTAGTCCTCAAAACTGCTTTTGAGGGTAGCTAACTCTTGTGGTTCTGCAGATGTTGCTGAACTACAACTCCCATCAGCTGCAGCCACAAGAAAACTCTGCAACATCTGGGAGGACCGCAGGTTGGGGGGCTCCTGAACTACATCATCTGAATGACTTCACACACCGTCATGACCATTAACTATTTCATATCCATCTCCCACCCTTCCTCCAAGGGGCTCAGGGTGGGGTTCGTTATCACAATAAATATTTACATACTGCATGGCAACAACAACAAAAAGTTCTCAAAACAGTTTGCAGAGAAAATGAAATAAGATGGCCCCCTGCCGTAAAAGGGCTCACAGTCGAAGATTGGGCTCCTCCCCACATTTTATCCTCACAACAACCCTGTAAGGTAGAGTAAGCGGAGAGAGAGAGGCAGAGAATGTGCAACTAACCTGTTCACCCAATGAGCTACACAGCTGAGGGAGGATTTGAACCCAGGCTGCCCCAGTTTTGATCTCACCCTCTAACCACTGCACCACACTGTGTCTCCACTACATGAATTGTGGCTGAACTGTTAATCAGTTGTGCTCAAACTGTGGGAGGGGCTTCCCTGTGATTCGAGGCAGTATAGAAGGGAGGGCTAAAATTGGGGGACAAGAAAGGTAGAGCTTCACTAAGAGAAGATAGGGTTCTCCAGCTTGGGATTTATTCATTAATTAACCCAAGCTTGGGATTCTCAAGCTCAGATGACGTTGGACTACAACTCCCATCATCCTCAGCCACAAGGGTCCAGGGGCAATGGAAGCTGTAGTCCAACCAGGGGATCCACGTTCGGGACTCTCCTGTGTTTTCCTCCCTAATCTGAGCGCTGCTTAACTATGTTTCATAGTTATTAACTAACTATAGTATCTAGTTAATATTATCTATATCAGGGTTTCTTAACCTTGGGCCCCAGATGTTCTTGGACTACAACTCCCATCATCCTCAGCCACAAAGGCCATATTGGGGATGATGGGAGTTGTGGTCCAACAACATCTGGGGGCCCATGGTTACGGAACCCTGATCTATATTAACCTGGGTTCAAATCCTCTCTCAGCGGGTGAATGGGTCAGTGGCACATTCTCCGTCTCTCTCTACGCTTAGTCTACCTTACAGGGTGGTTGTGAGGATAAAACAAGGGCAGGAACCAGACCTCAGACCAGACCGGCTCAACTTAGCCCCCTCCCAGCTGTTTTTGGACTACAACTCCCATAATCCCCAGCCACAGTGGCCAAGAGCCAGGGATTCTGGGAGTTGTAGGCCAACATCTGCCGGAGGCCCGAAGTGGAGCAGTCCTGCCTTGGACTGCCAGCCCTTTTCGTTAGGACGAGTTAAATAGTCCTAACTATTCCTCAACACTTGAAAAGCGAGGTGGGCTTTGCAAGGAATCAAGCACCAGGGGAAGGCTGTCAGGGATGCAAATCTTAGCCCAGTGATGGAGCCCAGATGTGATCTATGCCACTGACGTTAGCGTGCCTGGACATACTCTCCTCCTCACCCAGATATGGAGGAAAAACCTCTGCGTGACCACAGTGGGTGGGGAAGGCGGGTGATCAGGGTCGGCTTGTGTCCTGCTGATAGACTCTTGCCTGTTTCTGCGTCAAGACAACCTCTATCTCTCCTTTCTCCGCACAGACATCTCCCATTCCTTCCGCCTTCCCCTGTCTCACTCGCCCTCTTTATCGCTGGCCTGAGATTGTGCAGGCTCCTTGCTCAAGAACGGCACAGCCAAGAGTCCCAGCAGAGGGCCCCGGTATCTCCAGGACGGGAAGCGGGAGGGGATGTGTTTTCTGTCGTGCTGTCACTGGGAGGCATCAACGGTAGAGGCTGCCACACATCGGGTCCGAGCCTAGTTTCATTGACCTACTCTGACTGGCAGCGGCTCTCCAGAATGGCAGGCAGGAGTCTCTCCCAGCCCTAGCTGGAGACGCTGCCAGGGAGTGAACTGGGGACCTTCGGCGTGCAAAGCAGATGCTCTTCCACTGAGCTGTGGCCCCATCCCCGAAGGTGGCAAACGTGGGTCGCCCATCCAGGCACTGACTACACCCAGGCCTGCTTAGCTGGTCTGGTGGTAGCAAGCATGACTTGTCCCCTTAGCTAAGCAGGGTCCACCCTGGTTGCAGATGAATGGGAGACTTGGTGTGTGGGCATGGCAAGATATTCCTCTTAGGGGATAATGGGGCCACTTTGGGAAGAGCATCTAGGTTCCAAGTTCCCTCCCTGGCAGCATCTCCAAGAGAGGGCTGAGAGAGTCTCCTGCCTGCAACCCTGGAGAAGCCGCTGCCAGTCTGTGAAGACAATACTGAGCTTGATGGACCAATGTTCTGACTCAGGATATGGCAGCTTCCTATGTTCCTAAAGTGGCTCCTATGGTGTGCCCTTTGACCAGGCCTGCTCAACCTTGGCCCCGCCAGCTCCTTTTGGACCACACAACTCCCATAATCCCCGGGCACATCAGCCAATAGCTAGGGATTATGGGAGCTGTAGGCCAACCTCTGCAGGAGGGCCGAAGTGGAGCAGCCCTGCCTTAGACCATGCTCTGGGTCCCCAAGGGTCGGATCCTTGTCCAAGACTCTAACCCAGGCCTGCTCAACTTTGGCCCTCCTGCAGATGTTGGCCTACAACTCCCATAACCCCTAGCTATTGGCTGCTGTGGCTGGGGATTATGGGAATTGTAGTCCAAAAACAGCTGGGGGGGCAAAATTGAGCAGGCCTGCTCTAACCACTAGGACGTGTTGCCTCTAGCTCTGACTCAGACCCCCTCCTTCCCTCCATTTCCATCGCCCCCATGCCTCTGTCCCCCCCCCCGGCCTGCTGCTGCTCCCTTTCGGCAGCGTGAGCGCCCGCTAATGGAGGTCACCGCGCACACCTTCCTGAAGGTCAGGCCTAGTGCCATCTGCAGCAGCCCAAGCCGTCGCCATGGAGACCCCAGGCATTATACTGCTGCCGCCGTGGTGGCAACTGGCCATATTTGGGGGTCCCGTGTGTGCGTGTGCGTGTGCGAGCAAGAGAGCAGAATGAAAGGAAATGCGGCCCAAGAGGGGAGATGGGGTGTGGAAGGAAATGCCGGGGATTGGGAAGAGAGGCCGTTGGTTCCTTGGGAGGAAACGTCAGGGACAGCGGCCAAAGGCAGAGTCCTACAATCAAATGCAAAGGAAAACGCCTGGACCCGAGTGGATGCCTTTCCACAAGAACAAAGAGGGAACGGGGAGAAAAATGACGCCGCAGCAGCGATCAGAAATGAAAAGCGGGGGGAAGTCTCCCAAAGGTGCTGGTAGATTTCAGTGACTATCATGTTCACTTTTCGACACTTTCAACTTCTAAAGCCATCATGCTACATACGTATAAACTCTTTGTAGTCCGGCTTCATTGAATTGCCTCTGAAGATGAGCCTTTCTGCCCAAAAGGCATTAGGCAATACTGAATGGACCCATATGAAGCACATCAGTAAAAAGACATATATTAAATAAATGCATTGAAATCTACCAGCACCTCTGGGAGTCTCTCCCCACCCCCCGCCCCTCTTTTCACTTCCGATGCCTTTGCACACAAATATTTTGCAGTATGATTAACTGGGGCCAGATGTAAGTCTAGAACGGGGTGGGCTGTTCTTTTATTCTTATGAGAAGAGAGCTTTGCAGACGTTGCAAAGTCAGATCGTTCCCAAAGAGCTACTCAGATGGCGCTCCGATGCCCTGCTGCCTGAACAGAGTGCGTCACCTTGCCTCGGAGGCTGCCTTATGCGGAGTCAAACCCTTGGTCCATCTAGCTTAGTACTGTCTACACTGACTGGCAGCATCTCTTCAAGCTTTTAGCAGATTCATCTCTCCCAGCCCTACCTGAGGATGCTGCCAGGGATTGAACCTGGGACCTTCCCCATGGAAACAGACACTCTACCACTGAGCTACAGCCCCATCTCCATATGCATAGGATCATAGGAAGCTGCGTTATACGGAGCCAGACCATTAGTCCATCTAGCTCAGTATGATCTACACGAACTGGCAGCAGCCCTCCAAGGTTTCAGGCAGGAGTCTCTCCCAGCACTAACAGGAGATGCTGCCAGAAGATCTCAAAGATCCCTTCCAGCTTTAACATTCCAGGATTATACACTCAGGTTTCTTCAATATTAAAGCTACCAAGAAGCCATTCACTCACTGGGCGGAGGGTTGGGGTTCTCCAGCTTCACGTCGAGAGAGGCTTCCAATCTGTGGGGTTCCTGGCCCTTTGAAGAAAAAAGAAGAAGAAGAAGAAGGAGGAGGAGGAGGAGGAGGAGGAGGAGGAGGAGGAGGAGGAGGAAAGAAGAAGAAGAAGGAAAGAAGAAGAAGAAGGAAAGAAGAAGAAGAAGAAGAAGGAAAGAAGAAGAAAGAAGAATAAAAAGGAGAAAGAAAGAAGAAAGTAGTAACAAGAAAGAAGTAACAAGAAAGAAGAAACAAAGATCATGAATCAGAATGCAATCTCTCTCTCTCTCTCTCCCCCACACACACATATCTGCCCTCTTTTTTATGGAGGGTGGGAAATCTATGTATTTTTAATACAGGCCCCTTTCCCTCAACAGGCATTCCCAGATGATGTTGACTACAACCTCTCCAGCTGCAATGGTCTCTGGTTAGGGGTTATGGATATTGTAGTCAATAACATCTGGGAATCCCTGTAACAGGAAACACTGCCACCTACCATGCTTTAGGACGGATAATTATACTTCCGAAAGGATAACAGGTTAACTAAAACACGTTAAAAGATAGAGTCAAAATCTCATACATCATTAAGAACATTAATAGGTGATGGAACTCATGGCAGCATGAAAGAGCCTGATCACAATACATCACTTTAACACAGCAACATCTAGCCACTGATGGCAAGGGCATCAATAGGGTATGGCCATTGGGGCTCAGGCCCCCCAAGGACCAGCTCAGAGCCCCAAATCCTGTCAACCACTTCCTTGATTGATTGATTGATTGATTCAGTGCCGTCAATTCGGTGTCGAGTCTTAGAGGCCACATAGAGAGATTCTCTCCAGGATGAAGACTGTCTTCAACTTGGCCTTTAAGGTCTCTCATTGGCGCATTCATTGCTGTCGTCATCGAGTCCATCCACCTTACTGCTGTTCATCCTCTTCTTCTCTTTCCTTCAGTATTTCCCAGCATTATGGACTTCTCAGGGGAGCTGGGTTTTCGCATAATGTGTCCAAAGTAGGATAGTTTGAGCCTGGCCATTTGTGCCTTGAGTGGAAATTCTGGTTTGTTCTATGATCCATTGGTTTGTTTTCCTGGCTGTCCATGGTCTCCTCAAAAGTCTTCTCCAGCACCCACGTTCAAAAGCATCAATGCTTTTTCTAGCTTGCTTCTTCAAAGTCCAGCTCTCTCATCCATAGAGTGTCATGGGAAAAACCATGGTCCTAACGATTCTCATCTTTGTTGGTACAGACACGTCACAGCATGTAAATATCCTTTCCAAGGCCTTCATCACAACCCTACCAAGTGCTAGTCTGCGGCGTATTTCTTGACTGCTGGATCCTTGACTGTTGATGATCAATCCTAAATGGCAGAAACTATCCACCACTTCAATGTCTTCATATAACTCCATATAGGAGGGGGAATGGAAATTACATCATGAAAGTTTCCAAGTGTTAGTATTATAGTTAACATTACTGGTATTTTAGGTCGTTATTGATGATTAGTTGAGAATTGTCTGCATGTAGAATGTGTTATTTATTACCAGTTGCCACGTTTGTGTGTACCTCCTAGGCTGCTTGTGTTTTGTTTGGTCACTGACTGTAAATAAGATTCTGTCCTGTTCTGACCTAAGCCAGCGCTGCCAGACCCAACTGAAGAATTTAGGTGCCACCATCAAAAAGGCCCTATCCTTGTTACTGCCTGCCACATCAATAATGGTGATGAGACCCAGAACTGGATCTCCAAAGCCCACCTTAAGGCATGGGCAGATGCTTTCATGTTTCAACAGGCAGTCTAGTGAAGAAACAGGCCGTAATTATCTTGCTGTGGTGCACATGCACAGAGGAAGCAGCTCCTAATATGAACGGCTCATGAGCTAGTCACCACTTAGATCAATCAGTCTTCTAAAGCAGGGGTGGGCAACCTTGGCCCGCCAGCTGTTGCTGGACTACAACTCCCATCACCCCCTGCCACAATGTGGCTAGGGAGTTGTAGTCCAGCAACAGCTGGCGAGCCAAGGTTGCCCACCCCTGCTCTAAAGCAAAACAGGATGGACACCAAAGGGACTTGCGCATGCAAACTCACAGGGCGGATCAGCAACGCTTGGCACAGAAGGGTGGTGGAAGGGGGTGACCACCTTCCCTCTTCAACCTTGTAGATGAAACTGAAATCAATCTTCATACTGGAAGAAGACAAGATCTGCACAGAACCCTGCGGGGTGCCCTCGTGGATCAGCGGCTGGGGGGACGCTGTGCCAGGCGTTCGTAGGAAACAATCGCGGAGTTGCACTGAAGACTCCTTATTCGTTGTCCTGAACGAAACCTACCAAGAAAGGAGACGCATAAGAAGACATATGGAGCTCGAACGGAGCATGCTCTCTGAGCCACCAGGACGGCTGGTCCAAACTGCAGCCACATCCAGCTGGGAAAATCACACAACAGCCAATAACCTCCTGCCTTGGGGAGTCAGATGACACTGGAGGGCCAATCAGGTGCTACCATGGGATATAAAAACACCCAAATCCTCCGCATTCTGCAGCTGAGCACCAGGGCCGCCCCTCCCTGCCTCGTAGAAACCTCCGATTCTTCTGAAGGCAGTAGAACCACCAAGGACCGTATTTACCTGAATCCAAGACTAGATTTCCCCCAAGGTTTGTTTTGATACTAGAAATCGGGAGGCCGATCGAAATCCAGAGTCCTGCTCCTTTTGAGCAAATGCAGGTATAACCTGTATCGAACCTCTGCTTTTGAAGGGGGTCGTCTTAAATTCAGAGTCGTCTCGGATTCGAGTAAAGACGGTAGGAAGGGCCCTTGAAGGTCATCCAAGTTCATGAGACGATCGGCTGGAGCATGTCAGACTCAAGGTGAGAAATGTCCAGTTTCAGGGGGCCCCTGCTACACCTTCCTTATATTCCTACCCCCTTCCTCCGCCACTGTCCCTGTGGCAGATTTCTGATTGCAAGCTCTTGGGGGCAAGGAACTCTCCATTTCCCCATCCATCACCCTTCTGCACAAGACAAGAGACCAGCAATACCTGGACGTAGGTCACTTGATTGACTACAACTGTGATTGTGGACAATGGCAACGAGCAGTCCAGTGCGGGGCAAAGATGGAGAGAGAGCTTCTCTGGGAGATCACACTGAAATGGTACCTGTGGAAAGGGAGGAAGAGGTCCCAGACGGGAGTTAAATTGTGATGACAGATATTTATATACCACGCTTCAACAGAAGTTCCTAAAGCAGTTTACATAGACAGACAGACAGTTCCCTGTCCCCAAAGGGCTCACAATCTAAAAAAAAGAAACATAAGCTAGACACCAGAAGCAGCCACTGGAGGGATGCTGTGCTGGGGATGGATAAGGCCAGTTGCTTTCCCCCGATAAACAGAAGAGAATCACCTCTTTTAAAAAGTGTCTCTTTGCTCAGCAAGTAGGGGAAATCGCATACAACAATATAATAGAAACGTAATCTAAACTGGCACACACCAAAATGATCCAAGCTGCTACAGCTTAATTCTGCAATCAGGTGGCTTTGCCTAGGTCAGCAGTTCCAACCCATCATGATCTGAACACACATTCTCTTCCCTTGGGAAAGAAACTATCTTGGGATGGAGCACGTTTGTGTCCACCCCCTGCAGTTAGTTATTTTATTTATGGTCAATGACCAAACAAAACAGCACCTGAACAGTAAGTACACAATTACAAGTCTAAAACCAAATAAAAATAAATGTAAGCACCAGTTTGCAAGCATCTTATTTCGCATGCCGCGGCACAAAAACATGCAATTCTGTAAATGTTCACCCCATGCTTGGAAGGTGTGCTGATCTGCTTACAGGGGCTGTCGACAATCCCTAAGACTATTCACACATGGGTGCAAAACCGGGCGAAGGGAGCCCAACCTGGTTTTGCACGTGCGTGTGAACCACCAGGATCGAGCTGATCCCGGCAGCATCCCGGCGGCAAACCCGCCTATGAAACCTCCCTTTGAAACAAGGTTACAGGAACTTGTTTTGCTGATCCTCTATCAGCTGTGGCTGCTAGCAGACTCAGGGAGGGGGAAGATTCCCATAATGCACCACGTACCCGCACAATGCATTATTGGAACTCGGGTGTTACGTTCAAAATAGGTTCCGTGCAACGTCTTTTCTTACCGTGATTTTGTCTGGGACCGATGCTACCGTCAGGACCAGCTGGCGGGACCAATGAAAAGAAAAGAGAGAGAGGTGAGTATTGGGTGCAGATGTGCAGATGGATATTTTGCTTTGGACTGGGCAAGGCAGAGCTTGTGCTGCAGTGGAGAGAAAGATGCACATCGACTGGAAGGAAATGGGCTCTGCTCAGCCATAAGGCGAACCTCAAGGATGGCCCAAAGCATCCTGGTACTTGAGACAAAGCTTAAAACGCTGGCTTGCCCCATTCCGCAGGTGGGGGCTGGCCCCCTATGAGAACTTCCCCTACTAACTGAGCCAAGAGGCACCTTTTAAAAGTGGCGATTCTTCTTATTTTGCAGGGGGGAGAGCAACTGGCCCTATCCGTCCCCAGCACAGCATCCCTCCAATGGCGGTTGCTGGTCTCTCTCATGTTTCTTTTTTAGATTGTGAGCCCTCTGGGGACAGGGAGCCATATTATTTATTTATATCTCTGTAAACCACTTTGGGAACTTGGGTTGAAAATACTGAGTCAGACCATTGGTCCTTCTAGCTCAATATTGTCTGCACAGACTGGCAGCGGCTTCTCCAACATTGCCGGCAGGAGTCTCTCTCATCCCTATCTTGGAGATGCTGCCAGGGAGGGAACTTGGAACCTTCTGCATGCATGCAAGTGTTCTCCCCAGAGCAGCCCCTCCCCGAAGGGAATTATACTGCCACCCTGCTGACGCCCCAATAATCTGCCACCTGAGGCATCTGCCTCACCTTGTCCCATGAAAAGGACGCCACGGCTAACCTTCAACTGGTCAGTTTCTCTAACCTACCTTGCAGGGTCGTAATGAGCGTAAAATGGCAGCGGGGGACAGACAGACCTGGAGAAGAATGGGCAGGCCATCGTCTGGATGGCGAGGTATATCAGGAGCCTACTAAAAGGGCCAGATGAAACCCGGCAACTAGTTGAAGCCCCCAAGGGGGAGCACTGACCTGATTCTTGGCACGGATGTTCTCCTCCACTTGGGTTTTGCAGTCTCCCAGTTTGCTGCTCAGAACAAAATGTGTGGCGTTCTCTTTTGCCCTGCAGCTGGGGTCCTCCAGGGTGATTTCACTGATGCTGCCTTTTAAAGCCTAGGAGGAAATCATCAACATATTAACATGCTCTTTGGGCTACCACCTTCCCCTGAATTCTTATTGATCTTCTCCCGCTATGGCCTGGTTTAAATGACGACTAATACTGGAGTGAGAACTTACTTCAACCTGATTAGACAATTAATGGAGGAGAGATCCATTACCTGCCATTAGCCATTATAGCTAAATCGAACTTCCAGGTTCAGGAATTTCAGTCACTGGTAGACAACTGCTGTGTTTGTGCCTCTGGGGCTTGTGGGCCTCCTAAATGCATCTGATTGACCAACATCCAGTTCCCCATATTGGTCTAGAAAGACGTTTGGCCTGATCCAGCGGGGCTTTTCCTGTGTTCTAACCTCCATTTCTGTGTTTACATTTCCAAAGTTTATGAATCGGAGGATAAAGAGAAATGAGAGAGAGTTTTAAAACCCCATGTCTCTTTCATCTCCATGAGCTGATTATATAAAACAGTAGTTGCTAGGTTGCCACCTTCTTTTTCCCGACAGGGCTCTGTATTTAACTGCAGTGGCAGGCTTTTGTCAACAGGAAACAATGGAGGTGGGAGAGGCTGCATCGGTTGGACTGCTGCCTATCGTGAACTGGTTCAAGGCACAGGAGCCGTGCCCAGCAAAAAGAGTGGAGATCGTTCATACGGAAATTCTGGGGAATCCTAGAAAGCATGGCCCATATACCTATATATATATATATATATACACACCATATACCTTACTGGCATTTTGGGTCTTGAAAAGAACTCTGACTTTCTATGGGGGTTTCACTATAGAAATGCTAATCGCTAGTGTGATACCTTCTACATATAGGGGAGCAACAGCAGGAGAGAGGGTATAGGAACAGGAAACTGCCATATACCGAATCAGACCATTGGTCTATCTAGCTCAGTATTGTCTTCACAGACTGGCAGTGGCTTCTCCAAGGCTGCAGGCAGAAATCTCTCTCAGCCCTATCTGGGAGAAGCCAGAGAGGGAACTTGAAACCTTCTGCTCTGCCCAGAGCGGCTCCATCCCCTGAGGGGAATATCTTGCAGTGCTCACACATCAAGTCTCTCATTCATATGCAACCAGGGTGGACCCTGCTTAGCTATGGGGACAAGTCATGCTTGCTACCACAGGACCAGCTCTCCTCTCCACATATGTCCATACCTCTTGCCTGTGGGCTCCCCAGCGGCATCTGGTGGGCCACTGTGGGAAACAGGATGCTGGACTGGATAGGCCTTGGGCCTGATCCAGCAGGGCTGTTCTTATGTTTTCTAATGCATGCCATGCTTTCGACTGCAAGTGGCCTCAAGTCCACTTACAACAGTAAAAACAACATTTTTTTTAGAGTTCCCCCAACACTGCCCGAGCCAGCACACAGGAAATTGGGGGAGACCTCTTTAAATAAGAGAGACTTCCCCAGGGAGGGGGTGGAGCCAGTCCACTCTACCAAGGCAGCAGCTATAAAAAGCAGCTGTCAGCTCTGAAGATCTGCTGGAGCAACATCCATTTCATGCCTATTGCACCCAGCTCTCCCAATTGCCTGCATGGAGCTGTCCAAAGTCCTGAACCCAGTTCCCTTAGAGCAGGGCTCCACAATCTCAGCCCTTCTGCAGATGTTTTATACCTGTTTTATTACATTACACCCGACAGGCCACTATGGCTAGGGACAATGGAAATTGTAGTCCAAAAACAGCTGGAGGGCTGAACTTGTGCAGCCCTGCCTTAAAGCTTCTGAGGTCTGTAACCCTCTAGTAGGGATGTGCAAACCAGCTCGAGGTTGAGCCAGTTTGCCATCGATCCGGGCCAGACCCAGTTCAGCTTGAGGTCAAGCTGAGGTCGAAGCCCACCCACCCGGGGGCCAGTTCAGGGCTCTAAAACTTTTCTTTAAAAATCTGTTTAACTTATCGCAGTGGCCAGGGCACAAATGGCAGCCACCACCTCAGAAAGGGACAAAGCGAACCGGGCAAGCGAACCAGAAAGCGAACCAGGCAAACCGGTTTTGTGCACAGCACTACCCTCTAGAACAAGATACCATCCTAGGAAAGACCCCGTCTCCAGCTGCATGACTTCAGAAGGTGGGGGCATCCAGAGATGGACTTCTGAAGCAAACCTTAACTGATAGGCAGGTCCATGGGGGAGAAGGCAAACCTGGGCCCCATGCCCTTTTGACAAGCATGGCAGGGGCAGCTTTCATTTTTCGTAAAACTGAACAGCTTGGGTCCAAGGGGCTTAAGAGAACGCCTTCTTCTCCATAAACCCTGCCACCTATTAAGATAATCAGGTGAGGTCCAGTTGCAATTGCCACTAGCTCAGTTGATGGCGACCCCAAACCGGGCCTTTTCTAGAGTTGTCCAGGACTGGAAGTTGCTCCCAAAGAAAACAGAGCATCCCCATCTCTGCAAGTTTCAAAGAATTATCTGAAAATATACTTAGGAACATAGGAAGCTGCCTTCTACTGAGTCAGACCCTCAGTCTATCTCGCTCAGTATTGTCTACCCAGACTGGCAGCTGCTTCTCCAAGGTTGCAGGCAGACATCTGTCTCAACCCTACCGGGAGATGCTGCCAGGGAGGAAACTTGGGACGTTCTGCATGCAGATGCTCTTCCCAGAGTGGCTCCATCCCCTCAGGGGAATATCTTACAGTGCTCACACATGTAGTCTCCCATCCAAATACAAACCAGGGTAGACCCTGCTCAGCAAAGGGGTCTCACACACACACACACACACACACACACACACACACACACACACACACACTCACTCCCAAATAAGCTGCGATGCACTGTTTTTTACACTAGAACATGCTCAGGGAAAGCAGGAAACTATTCTTTTATTTTGTATATTTTTAGAAGAGGTTCTGGAGAAGATCCTTCCCCCTGACTTGCAGAGAGAGCCCACATTTTGCATGGACAATCCTGCCACTTAAAATTAGCAGGCTGCTCAGCATTCGGAGCCCCGCCCCCAGGCCAGCATTTGGAGGTCCCCCCTGGCCTGCGGGGGACTGGACCACCGCCCAGAAATCCAGCCCAAAGAACTCCACTGCCCTGGAAATGCTTCCTCCACATTAAAGATGGTGCAGCAAGCAGCAGAAGGGGAGGTTATAAGGACAGCGTGTAAACTGATGGCTTTCTGTGAAGTGTCGGGGGGGGGACACACGCCGCTGAGCTACTCACCAACAAGTAACTCCTGGGCAAGGCGACCTCAATAGCATCATCCATGCATCTCCAGGAAGGAAATGTACGAAGCAGCTGCTGGAATTTTTCATTCAAGGAAGACTCCGATGGAGATATCACCCGTGGCGAGGTTGTCGCCCGCGCCTCTGCTAAATTGAGCATCAAAAAGGCAGGTTGGGACGGAGGGCCAAGGCAACGAGCCACGCTACGTGGGGTTGCCCTTGAAGACTGTTCGGAAGCTTCAGCGGGTCCAAAAGGCTGCCGCAAGGATCCTCGTGGGTACCAGCGTTACTGCTATTCTGTGGCAGCTTCACCGGTTGCCAGTTTGCGTCCAGGCTAGATGCAAAGTGTTCATTTGGATATTTAATGCCCCACGTGGCTTGGGACCAGGGTGCTTACTTATCAGACGACATTCGCCCATATGAATCTTCCAGGGCCCGCTATTCAACATATTGGGCCCTGCTCACAGTCTCATCACTGACTGATACTCAGTTGGCAGGGACTAGAGACAAGGTCTTTTTTCATTGACTTTGGAACGCCCTCCCAGAAGAGCATCACCACGCGCCCTCCTTTAGGGTGGGGGCCAAGGTGGGCCCTGCTTAGCAAAGGAGACCATCCATGCTTGCTGCCACAAGACCAGCTCCGGTCCCCAAGCTAACCCATGACTTGAAGCGCAACTCACCACATCTGACCAGTTCCAGGATGATGCTTTTGGCGGATGGGATTTCAGTGAAGGAAGCTATGGAGGGGAACCCGTTCAGGTAGGCCTCTTTCATCAGGCCTTCCTTGGTGTCCGAGAGGTTTGTTCCTTCCACCGGCCACAAGCCAAATGTCTTAATGGAGTAATTGCCAGATGTCTATAGGGGGAAACAAAGCAAGATTTCAGGATGGCACAGGTTCTCCTCAAGAAGGGCTTCTGGTTTTCCTAGCAGATTCCATACTTTTAACTGCTTTCTCACAAGCCAAAAACCCACCTTCCCATGACTCCATTGCTGTCATAGGAAGCTGCCTTCTACCAAGTCAGATCACTGATCCATCTTGCTCAGAATTGTCTACACCAGGGATTCTCAACATTGGGTCCCCAGATGTTATTGGACTTCAACGCCCATAATCTCCAGTTCCAGTGGCCTTTGGTTGGGAATTATAGGAGTTGTATTCCAATAACATCTGGGGACCCAACATTGAGAATCCCTGGTCTACACCAGGCCTGCTCAACTTAGGCCCCCCCAGCTGTTTTTGGACTACAACTCCCATAATCCCCAACCACAGTGGCCAATAGTCAGGAATTATGGGAATTGTAGGCCAACATCTGTAGGAGGGCCAAAGTTGAGCAGGCCTGGTCTACACAGACTATCAGCAGTGGCTTCTCCAAGGTTGCAGGCAGGAGTCTCTCTCAGCCCTATCTTGGAGATGCTGCCAGGGAAGGAACTTGGAATAATCTGCATACAAGCAAGGAGATGCTCTTCCCAAAGCGGCCCCATCCCCTAAGGGGAATATCTTATGGTGCTCACATATAGTCTCCCATCCAAATGCAAAACAGGGCAGACCCCTCTTAGCAAAGGAGACAATTCACGCTTGCTACCACAAGACCGGCTCTGGTGCCATGCAGGGCCCATCTTCTTCTACTACAAGCCTGTAATTTCAACAGGAAGGGCCTGTGGAGGTTCTTCTCCACCTTACCAAGAACTTTGTGTAAGGGGGTAGCTCGTCAATCTTCCACAGCACTCCACGCGGGCCTTTTAGCACCAGCAACACTGGCAAGCCCTGGGGTAGCTCTCCACGATCACACGTCATTTTCATGTTCAGATCCACAGCTTGCCTGTTGAAAAATAAAACTTCAGGATGGATGGGGGCCCGGTGGAGAACAAGGCAATTTCTTTAACCAGCCCCCGTGCCATTCGAACAGATCCCACTTTGGAGGACCATAGCCAGGGGTGTAGTTCTAATTGAATGGGAGTGGGGTGAAAAATGTCCTGGGCTCCTGAAAAGAGCCCGGGGGGAGACTGATTAGCTAACAACCGTCGCTCACTTGTCACTCTCCCTCTTCTTCCTCTCTGGCTCACTGAAACACCATTGGCTCCTGATTTGATGCCTCATCGCAGCTTCAAGCAAGACAAATCCTCTCCGGGGGAGAGGGAGAGTGCCAGGCAGCATTTCCCCCTCCTTCCTGTTGGCTAGCTAGATCTCAGGTTTGGCCCACCCCTCCCTTCGCCTGGCTGGCAGGCTCAACAGCAAGGGAATTGTCTCCGAGCATCAGGCAGCCATTCTCGAGGAAAGGAGGAGGGAGAGTGCTGCCTGACACTCCTGCCCTCCTAAAGCCGAGACGGAGCGGAAAGGATCGTCAATGGCCTCTGCTATCTGCAGCCCATTTCCAGTTTTCCTTCTACACCCTATCCCTCCGCCAGCGATCTTTAGCGGGGGGAAGGGGAAACTTCCCCCTTGCCCAGTCACCGCCCCCCTCCCCGGAGCTATGGCCACAGCTGCTTTTTTAAAAAATGTAAGTAAAAGGGGGAACTTTCCCCTTGCCCCCACTCCCCAGAGCTACTGCCGCCGCTCCTCAAATTTTGCCGCTATAAGCAGACGCCTCCTCTGTCTCTGGGTTAATCCGCTCCTGCTCGACTGCTAAGTGAAGCCACGCTTCATCCTTCCCCCCCCCCGACGACTGTCCTATTCTTGTAACCCAACCCCTCTCTTTTCCTTACACTTGGATCTGCCCAGTCCTTGCCAAAACGCCTCAAGTGGCACAGAAATACTGCAAGCCGAAACGGTGGGCTTTGGTGCATCATTTTCTTCACAGGGCAGAATTTTGATTGGTGGTGAGGGAGGACCAGTTCTGATTGGTTCAGATAACGGCCTCACTCAAGCCACTTACCCCAAGGCCTCCTTGAGCCACAGGATATGGGATTCGTTCCCAGTGTTGCCACTGGAGCCGAGACAGCTCTCGGTTTCATGAGAAGTCGTCTCAGTCTCCAGATACTGCTCAGCATCAAAATCCGGCTGGGGAATGCAGTCCGGGGTGGCGCTAGGCTCTGGAAAAACACAAAGAACCACCATAAAGCCCTGGGGGGAACTCGGACATGACCTCTACATGGTTGTTGGGGTCAGGACAGGATATGGCAGATGCTGGAGAACAGGAGAACATGTCTCTCGACAAAGGGAGAGGCTTCACTTCAGACCTCGCAAGGGCACACAGAGCTGCCACCAATAGCGGTGGTCTCAGGGACAAGCAGTCCGTCCCTATGGGAGCCCTCGGTAGCTGCCCCAATGATGCCAGCCTGGTTGGGACAGAATGAAAGATGGGGGCAAAACTACACTTTGCCTCCTGGCCCTGAAACATCAGAGCCCTTGGAGTGGGGGAACAGCCTCTCTTTGCACCGTCTTGTGCCTCGACAGGGAGGCCTCCTGTCACACTTCAAGCCAGAGCCGCCGTCTCCACTCAACTGACCTCTCCCCACTTTGAAGTGAACCCGTGAAGGTTTGTCCAAGACGGCGAAGGAGGAGACACCCCCATATTTCTCGTCGACCCACTTCAGGAGTTCCTCATCAGACTCAGGCAAGACCGTTGCATTGGAGTTGGACCCCTGGACGTAAACTCTCCGAGGCTTCTAGAAGAGAAACGCACAGCAGCATCAAAACAGATGTAGCCCCCCCACCTGGCGACAATAAGGGTTGTCGCTTGGAAACCCTCCAAGCGGGAATTCAGTTCTGGCACCCAAGTGCAGAGACGAGAGCTAGATGGAAGAAGATAGGGAAGGAGAGCTGGTCTTGGAGGGGCGAGCATGAGTCGGTTTGCAGTTGGAGGAGAGACTACATGGGAGCTCTGTAAGATAATCCCCTCGGGGCAGGGGTTCCCAACCTGTGTTCCTCCAGATGGTGCTGAACTACAACTCCCAGCATCCCCAGCTGCAATAAATTGTAGTTGGGGATGCTGGGAGTTGTAGTTGGCAACATCTGGAGTACTGCCTGCCTTAGGGCAGGGATTCTCAACACTGGGTCCCCAGATGTTATTGGACTTCAACTCCCACAACCCCTAGTCCCAGTGGCCTTTGGTTGGGGATTATGGGAGTTGAAGTCCAGTAACATCTGGGGACCCAACATTGAGAATCTTTGCCTTAGGAGATGGGGCCGTAAGAGATCGGTGATTTATCCGTTACCAGTATTATATTACTGTACATATAATGGCTGCACGATTGTGCAACTCCGTTTGCACAATTTATGTGCTTGCAGAACAGCCCAAATGTTACGACATTTCACCACACATATACCGTTACACAGTATATCATCACGGCAGCCTGAGGCAATGTGACAACCCCAGTTAGTGAACTAACTCTTGATCCTGGGGTTACATTGAGCGGATTATTTCCACGGCTTTGAATGAAAAGGGCTGAACCGACCGTCTCAAATACTGAACCATACGGTGGATCGGGCCCTCTGTGTGTGAGGCCTGGGGCAATTGCCCCACCCACAAGGATCCCTGGCCCCAAGGCAAGTTGGGATGAACAACTGATCTCCCTTTGGAAATATAAAAGGGATCAGATATTCAGATCCAATTCTAGCACAAAATTATGTTGGTCATTGTGTCGGAGGTACGACATCATCATGGACCGTCCTGCTTCTTCGGTTACGGCTCGGATTCATGGCTTGCATACCCAAGAAAGAAACAGGAAACAGTTGCCGAAACAAGCAAAACCTCTTGGCCCTTTAGCGACTTCCCTGCGCCATCATTTTTTAGAATGTATATTTTACCATTTCTACCCCATTTAAGTGACAGGGAAGCACTTTTTTTCCATGCTCTCCCCCAAGAAACTTGACTGGACTGCAAGAACCCGAAGTCTAATCACCTCCCAAGATCAAAGTCAGTTTATAACCTATTGTTGTCTGCTAAGGAATTTGAAAGGGGTGGGGGTGGGGAGCCAGGCATCAACAATGGATCGTGGGAGGCTGGCCATGCTCAAAAGCTGCTCTTTGAAGGACTGGCCATGCCCGCACCATTAAAAAGAGTGTCTATTTTGGAAATTCCAAATGCAGAGTCTTTGTTAAGGACAACACCGACGTAACCACTGACCGGATGCCCTTCTGCAGGCAGGAGTGATCTTCTACTTAGGAAAGCATGGATCGATACTTTATGGTGGAACATGGAGCAATTTATTTAATTTTTATACTGCCTGACACCAAAGGCTCTAGGTGGTTCACAAAAAGAAACACAAAGAAAGACCAAATAAAACAAACTGTTAAAACAACAATTTAACACAACTTAAAACATCCATAGATTTTTAAAAGCCAAGCTAAGAAGAAGCGTCTTAAGGGCTCTTTTGAAGGCTGATAAAGCTCTTAAACCACGAATGTCTACAGGGAGCGCATTCCACAGCCCAGGCTGGCAGCATCCGGAGACGGACCTCTCGCGATGACCTTAAGGTGCAGTGGAGATCGTGCAGAAGAAGGCGCTCTCCCAGGTAACCCGGTCCTAAGCTGTTTCGGCTTTAAAAGTAATTACCAGCACTTTGTATTTTACCCAGGAACTTATTGGTAGCCATGCAATTGCTTTAAAACAGGCATAATATGGTCTCTCCGAGAAATCCCAGAGACCAATCTAGCCGCTGCATTTGGGACCAACTGAAGTTTCCGGACCACATACAAAGGCAGCCCCACGTAGCGCGCATTGCAGTAGTCAAGCCTAGAGGTTACCCAAGAGTGCACCACAGTTCTGAGATCATTGTCTTCAAGGGACGGGAGATAATTGATCAGTGGGCAGAGAAAGCCAGACGCCTCGATCTCCACGACCCGGGTCCTACTATTTCCCCGTGTCCGCTCCTAGCCTCAAATACACCCCCCGAACATGTGAGCGAGGAGTCTCGCCGGCTTCCAGCGGATCCGTTTCCCCGGACCGCGGATCTGAGCGGCAGACGGCCACGAGTGACGCACGCAGAACTTGGAACAGCCTCCCATTTCCTCTGGCTGTTTGGAGTAAGGTCAGGGGACGGCCCGCAGGGCTCCAGCCAGCTCAGCCCAGCCGGCAAACTTCGTTAGCAAAATAAGAGTCTTTTCCTATTTGTGTCTAATAATAAAAAAGGGCTGACAATGGGGGCAGGGCCCACGGCGCTATCAGATTGAACATGGCACCATCAGCTCACAATCAAGCCCTCCCCCCTCCCACGTGAAATCCCCATTCTCTGCCGGCATAAGGTCAGAAGGGCAACATCCAGGCTGGCTTTCAGTCACCGTCGATGCCCCCCCCGCCCCCCCCCCCGCCCCCGTTGTGTTGACCAGCAAAGGGGGATCTATTGAGCGGGGAAGCAGCAATGAGCAAGCCGATGAGCTGTCAGGCCCTGGAAAACCCCAGTGCCGTGCCAAACGGATTCAGACTTCTTTCGCTAACTCTAAATCCTTCCTTTGGTCTAGCGCCAAAGCCTGACATTCTAAAAGATCTTCTCGGGTTCCTCAAACTTAGGAACATGGGGTGCCGCCGTCTACCGAGTCTGGCCATGGGTCCGCCTAGCTCAGTATAGTTTGCACTGACCGGCAGCAGCGCTCCAAGGTTTCAGGCAAGAGGCTTTCCCAGCTCCAATGGGAGATGCTGCCAGGGACTGAACCTGGGAGGACCTTCTGCCTGCAAGAAGATGCTCTTCCACCGAGCTACGGCCCCATCCCCAAATGGATATCTGACAGTGCTCACATGTAGTCTCCCATCCAAATGCAAACCAAGGCAGACTCTGCTTAGCAAAGGGGGCACGTCATGCTTGCTACCGCAAGACCAGCTCTCCGCTTACTGGACTCCAGCCAGGAACATGCAGCAAGGCAGTATCCTCCTCAGGCAGCAGATTTTTGGGGTGCCAATTTGCTGACAGATGCCCTGCCCCCATTAAAAAGGGGTTCACACAAAAGGGGGGTGGGTAGAATTAGGCCCCTTGTCTTAGGTGCACAGAGCTCTTGAGACACCACTGACCCCAGTTGCCTTTTAAGCCAGCCAGAAGAACTACAAAACGCACGCTGCACATATAACTCTCAGCCTAACCTACCTCACAGGGTTGTTGTGAGGATAAACTTAACCATGTACAACGCTCTGGGCTCCTTGGTGGAAGAGAGGGATATAAGTGTAAGAAAACAAATAAATAAATAAAAGCTCCATGGAATCAAACCTTAAAAGCAATCATGTCTGATTACATCGAGAAAAACAGGACATACGTCTGCTGTTGCCTGTTTACTAGAAGCACCACAAACAACATCTTATTTTGACACCTCGAGTCTCTGGAGAAAGGAAGAATTCCCTGTCAACTGTATCCAGCAGAGCAGCCGTCAAAGCAGCTGTCAAGCAGCTGTCACGCCAGTGAAAGCCTTCCGTGCAATTTTTAATCCCTTGATAAATATCTGCGTCACACTCATTGATTCACCGTATTCTGATGCCTTTGTAAGAAGGCAGAGACTCCCTGCTCAAGCTCTCTTTGAAATATTACAAATTATTGCCCCCGAAGAAGGCCTCCAAGGCTGAATTGCATTGGGCTTCAAGAAATGCTTCACAGCAGTCTGTCTCCTTTTTTGTTCAACAGCCGCTCTGGGCACAGATCTCTATGGTTGCCCTGCAGGGGCGGGCGGGCAGGGCACTGTTCGCTTGGGAAGAAGAGCCGCGTGCATTCTCAAGACCAGAGATTCAAGGTAGGAGGGCTCCATTGTTCCCTCTAACAGGGATTTCCAGACGTTGTTCACTACTACAACTCCCAGCATCCCCAGCTGCAATGGCCTTTGGCTGAGGATTATGGTAGGCGTAGTCAACAATATCTGGGAATCTCCTCAACTTCACCCAAAATTAAAAGTAAAGTAGAAAAGCTGGGTTGCTCTGCTTTGAATAACCTGCGCTGGAGGGATTTGTGCAGGTTCTGATTATTGTACCAACCAGCGTAGCCTGGCTCCGACCCCGATTTTAATGGTTGTGTGAACTAGCCCACTGATTCCTGGGAGCCCCAGTTTGGGACCCCACTTGGGCATCTTATAGTGTGCTGTCCCGAAGGCTAATCACAAGGCAGAATAGCTGCTGATCCATGATCAAAATGCTTTCACAGCCAGAGGAAACAGACAGATTGCCCAAAACTGACGCCGAAGCCACCTATTCTGTCCTGAGTTGACCTTCTCTTCACTACGGGCCCGTCTGGCCAATTCACCGTTTGCAGGAACATGGCCACAACTTTCAAAATCCACAACTCGTGTCCTTCCACAACCTGCCAGAACCACCCACGGGTTCTGCAGGATTCCCCTAGAATACCTCTGGACTAGATACTCACGTGGATGAAGGTAAGGGGGTGATCTGTCACCGATACTTTCAGAAGGATGTACGGGGCATTGGAGCTCACCACGAACACCGTCCTTTGGCTGTTGCCTTTCGCTGCTGACACACTGAACGGGAGCTCAAGCATCTGAGAGGGGAAAGGATGAGAGGATCAGTCACCTTCCTCAGGACAGGGGCAAGAGGCTCAGACCTAGATACAGCAGTGGGTGTGTGCAAGCTGCAGAAAGAATCTTCAGAGGATCAAAGAAGATAAACTTTGAGAGAGACACCATAGGGGGGAAATGCAATATAACAGGGAAGCAGGCCAGCAGCGTTGGTGAAAGCCTTCCACCCAATTTTTAAATCTCTTAATAAATATTTGGTTTACATTCATTTATTCACTGTATTTGGATGTCTTCCCTTTAAAAAGGACTTGGTGGGGGGCCCCACTGCATTTCCCCAATACTCAGATCACAAGAGAACCATCACTAGATGCAACACTTTCCCTCAGTTAGGGAGGCTGTTGTGATTCACAGAGCGCCCGACTGCTGCACTTCAATTTGGGAGCAATTGCATCTTCCCAATATTCAAGTCGCAACTGAACCGTCATGGGGAAGATGCAATACTTTCCATCAGCTAGGGAGGCTGTTGTGATTCACAGAGCGCCCGACTGCTGCATTTCCGTTTGGGAGCAATTGCATCTTCCCAATATCATTTGGGGGCAATTGCATCTTCCTAATATTCAAATTGCAATGAACTGTCATGGGGAAGAAGATGCAATACTTTCCGTCAGCTAGGGAGGCTGATGTGATTCACAGCGTGCCGACTGCTCCGTTTCGATTTGGCGGCAATTGCATCTTCCCAGTTCCATTTGGGGGCAACTGCATCCTCTCAATTTTCAAATGGTAATTTGATTTGAATATTGATTGAATAGTGATTGAACACTCATGGGAAAGATACAACACTTTCCATTAGCAAGGGAGACTTACAACAGACTGGCTGTTGCGATTTACCACACAGTGTTACACCACACTGTCTCTATGGAGCATGTTTCCACAAACAACCCACGCAGACGGATGGAACCTGCTCACAGCATTTTAAAATAATTTTAACCATTAAGCTGTAACACCTTTTATCATTTAGTTAAGTCATTTGTCATCATTCTTAATTCTTTTTGTAACCCACTCTTCTTGCAAGGAGCTGGAAGTGGCATTCCTCCCCTTCTATCCTCACACCAACCCTGCAAGGTAGGTTAGGTGGAGCATCTGTGACTAGCCCAGGGTTGCCCAGTAAGCTTTACAGCCGGGTGGGAATTTGAACCCAGGTCTCCATAGTCGGAATCCAGGGGTCCTCCAGATGCTGCCGAACTAAAACTCCCATCATGCTCAGCCACAACCAATTGTAGCTGGGGAAGATGGGAGTTGTAGTTCAGCAACATCTGGAGTGCCACAGGCTGGGAACCCCATCCTAATCCAACACCCTAACCACTACACCACACTGCCATCCTCCTAAAATAGCCCTTACAAAAATAAAATACAAGTTGAAGAACAGGAACCAAAAATCAGCACAATAGTTAACAGCAAGAATAGTTTTACATCACCCTCCCTCTAAAGAGCAGAATAACGTGTCTCCCCCCCATCCTCACAACAACCCTGTGAGGAAGGTTAGGGTTCTTTATGCTGGAGATCATTCGATGTACATCTTTGCTGTGATGCTCATTTTGGTCATTGTTTGCCGTGATTCCATTGGCTACAAATAGACTAGTCCCTTTGTCTTGCTTGCCTTTGTGGTGACCCTGGGGCTTTAGGCAAATAATTTGAACTGGAAATGACAACTTAGCATCATCTACTACTTTTCTTAGGAAGGCAAAAATAGCAACAGTGAACTATTAGGGCAGGATCAGGAAACAGTGACATCGGCTTACATGCGAGGGGTCCCAGATAGGATGGTTCAGCAGGATTGGCAGGATATGCCTACCCACTCCTCCATGCCCCGTATCCCTGACATGCTTCCTTTCTATATACAGGGAGTGGGAGGGTTTGTTTTTTAAATGACGGACCATTTCATAGGAACACTCACTTCTAGTGCTGTACAGCAAGCCAAATCATGCATGCAGCCAGTTTGGAAGGGCATAGAACAGGCATCCCCAAACTGCGGCCCTCCAGATGTTGCTGAACTACAACTCCCAGCATCCCTAAACACAATTTTTTGTGGCTGGGTATGTTGGAAGTTGTAGTTCAGCAACATCTGGAGGGCTGCAGTTTGGGGATGCCTGGCATAGAAACACAGGAAGCTGCCATATACTGAGTCAGATCCTTGGTCCATCTAACTCAGTATTGTCTGCACAGACCGGCAGCAGCTTCTCCAAGATTGCAGGCTGGAGTCTCTCTCAGCCCTATCTGGAGACGCTGCCATGGAGGGGACTCGGAACCTTCTGCATGCAAGCCGGCAGGCACTCTTCTCAGAGCAGCCTCATCCCCTAAGGGGAATACCTTCCAGTGCTCACATGTAGTATCCCATTCAAATGCAAACCAGGGTGGACACTGCTTAGCAAAGGGGACAATTCATGTTTGGTACCACCAGACCATCTCTCCTTGTATGATTGAAATCATATGAGCCTCTACCTCCAACCTGGAGTGAGACAGCTCAGAGGAGGAAAGCTGGGCTTGTGGTAGCATGCATGAATTGTCCCCTTTGCTAAGCAAGGTATGCCCTGGTTTGCATTTGGAAGGGAAACTACATGCAAGCATTCTTGCATGTAGCCAGCGTGGCATAGTGGTTAGAGTGCTGGACTAGGACCAGGGAGACCCGAGTTCAAATCCCCATTCAGCCATGAAAACTAGCTGGGTGACTCTGGGCCAGTCACTTCTCTCTCAGCCTAACCTACTTCACAGGGTTGTTGTGAGGAGAAACCTAAGTATGTAGTACACTGCTCTGGGCTCCTTGGAGGAAGAGTGGGATATAAAAAAATGTAATAATAATGTAATAATAATAATTCTACTGTATTTCCCTTAGGGAATGGGACCATAACTCAGGGGTAGGAACATAGGAAGCTGCCATATACCGAGTCGGACCCTTGGTCCATCCAGCTCAGTATTGTCTACACAGACCGGCAGCGGCTTCTCCCAGGTTGCAGGCAGGAGTCTCTCTCAGCCCTATCTTGGAGATGCTGCCAGGGAGGGAACTTGGAACCTTCTGCAGGCAAGCAGGCAGATGATCTTCCCAGAGTGGCCTTATCCCCTTAAGGGGAATATCTTCTGGTGCTCACATATAGTCTCCCATTCAGATGCAAACCAGGATAGACCCTGCTAAGCAAAGAGAAGAATTCATGCTTGCTACCACAAGACCAGCTCTCCTCCCATAAGACGGTAGAGAGCAACCACTTGAATTCAGAAGGTCCCAAGTTCAATCCCTAACAACATCTCCAGGTCGGGCTAGGAGAAACGCCTGCCTGAAACCTTAGAGATCAGTGCAGTGGGAAACGGCTCTCACTCCGAAGGGTGTCGTTTTTTGTTTGTTTGGGGTGTAATTTGCCAAAGGCCCCTGCTTGAAGAATAGTGGAGACCACTAGACTAGAGTGTTGGACTAGGAGCAGGGCGACACAAGTTCAAATCCCCACTCAGCCATGAAACGCCCTGAGTGACTCTGAGCCGGTCACTTGTCTCTTGGCCTACCTCACAACGCTGTTGCGAGGAAAAACATAACCACATACACCGCTCTGGGCTCCTCCAAGGAAGAGAGGGATATGAGCGAGAAAATCAATAAAAGGCTCGTGCCAATACAAACTCCCACCTTCGTGCAACAGCCTTGAACCAGTGCAACATGCGTCAGTAGGCAATCATCACGCATCTCAACATTCATCTTAAATTGTTGGCTTTATGTCGTAAAATTATATTATGAACCGCCCAGGGACGTGTTTTCTTTGTATGGGGCGGTATAATAAATGTATGAAGTGAAATAAAATATAAAATAAATAAATAAATGGTTTCCACCACTTCATCCTGTTTTATATTTGCTGCATATAAATAACACAAATAAATTTATGTATAGGTGGTGCAAATAAATAAATAAATAAATAAGCAAGCAAGCCTTAGAAACTCAACGTCAAGGTTTCCCTTGCCCTTTGTTATTCAATGAGCTCCTCAGCAGCGTCTGGAAACACGCCAGCCGCAACCCAAGAAATCCAAAATACAGCACGAGGCCGAACCGGCCTTGCCGTAACAACAACATTCCCTTCCAACGCATTCGGCCCCATAGCAAAGGCATGAGCTCACGAGTCAACCCAACTCAGCGGGGTGGCTGCAGGGCCCCCTCGAGTCCCCGCCGGCCTGCGTCGGCGGGGACCTGCTTCTATTTTTATCCCGCCGCGTTTTCAGAAGGCATTGTTCCTCCCCTACAGAACGGCGGCAGCCTTTCTTCTGACCCCCTCGAGCACGGAGAGCTGCTTATAGAAACCGGCTTCCAGTAATTCTTTTCGGGCTGGGGCCAGGCTGCTCTCTCCGGCCTGCCCTCCCCGGCCGCTCAGTCGGGACTGGGAGCCAGTTGTCTGAATGCCACAGTTATGACATCAGAGACCGGCTCCCACAATCCACTCGCCCACTCGCCCCCACCCGGCGCGTCTCCTCTCGCAATCTCCGTCGCGTGTAAACACAGAGCGGGACTCTTGCCTCCATCCTATTTACCGACAGGATAGGATGCATATCATTTCCTCGGCATCAAGGCTGCAGCCAGTTCCTGCCCTGGTGTCTCCGCTGATGGAAGCCGGTGTGGCCCTTGAGGGCACGGGGGAAATCGGAAAAATTGGTTAAAATTATCTGTCTTTGTAGGCCCGGCTTCTGCCTGTGTGGAGGCGCGCACGCATTTGAGTTACCCAAAACTCTTTCGTCCTCTGCCTGCGGCGGTGGGCAGACATTCATGTTAGACAGAGCTCTTTGTCTGTGGAGGTGTGCACACTTTCAAACTACACAAGACCCTTTGTTAGGCAGGTGGAGAAAGCTTCGCAGAAGCAGCTGATCCATGAGGCAAAGAAGTCACTTCAAGTCAATCCTCATTTCCAGGAACAACCCTTCATCTGAGGGCCAAACAACATACAGGTGGCCCTTGTTATCTGCGGACTCCAGATCTGCCGTTTTGCGTATCACCGATTGGATCTTAGAGACCCAATTTTATTATCCACAGGTAGAAAAATAGGCAAAACTCACCTTTCTACCGTTTTGAATGGCCGAAAATGACCTGGAAATGACTTCCGATGTCATTTCCAGTCGCCATTTTCTAGCAGAGAGCCATTTTGTGATTCTTTTTTTTCTTTTTTTTTGGTAATGGTGAATATTCGACCATTTTCGGGGTTGGCGGGGGGCATTGTTGGAGAATAGGGTACTATCCTTTTCTTCTATTTCTGCCCCACATGCTTTTTTGGGACCTTCCTCCCGCCCCCTATTATCATTGACTCAGGGTTTCGTTATTCACGGTTTCCGTTTTCATGCCTATAGGCAAGAACGCAACTCCCGTGAAAAATGAGGGGTGGACATCCCGATCTGCTATGATCCAGTTCAGAACTCCCCTCCTCCATGATTGCATGAAAGGCAAAATAAAAACAAACAACTAAGAGGTATTCCACACATCTCTTGCCTCACAATCTGTCCTGACCCACAAGTCTCTTTAGAATTGAGAAGCATCATCAAGAATAAAAGAGTATTTTTGTTCAGCATGCTAATCCTTGGAAGGGGACAGTGTAATGGCTTTTTAGCACCTTACCATCACCAGTGTGGTCCCCAACCCATCCTGAATTAATTACACCAAAGATCACATCAGCTTCTCAATTTTCTTGTCTCTGTACCAATTGTTTAATACAATTATTAAACTGTAATCCAAGAACTACCAGTGATCCCTGGAGCATTTTCATGTGGCCTGCAAGCCCATCATGAAAATAACACAGCACTGAGGAGTGAGAGGTTGAAGGCTTTTTTGTTTTCCCCTTTTAAAGTTTAATCACATGCCGAAGAGGCAAGCCTTAACTGAAGAACGGCTTGCTTCTTCGGCAACGCAAGTGGCTGGAGCAGCACTTGCAGAAGAAACCCAGTCAGCGTGCACAGTTCTACGCACAAATATAACTTAGTCGCATTGTAGCCCTCAAAGGACAATTGGATTTTAATTCAGAAGACTTAAGTATCCTCTCACATGGCTGTCGCAAACGATCACAATGCCATTTCTCAAGAACAAGCCAGCCAAAACGTTAGTGTGGAGCACAACAGAGTTTAAGAACGACATGTCTATATGCACAGCGGAAGTCCTTTTTCAATGCCGTGTCTGAAGTGAAAACGCCGAACACAGCAAAGAACTTCAAGCTTCGCCACTCTGTCGCCCTCCCTCCACACACAATAAAGACTATAAACATCACACCCAGGCGTCAAACACAAAGCTAAAGAGGAAACCCAGAAGTCCTGTGCCCTCTCGCCTGTCTGTTGGTGGCTTGTGTTTATTTGCACAAATCGCACAGCTCGGTAGCCAAGACATCCAGTTCCCTGCTCGAAAGTTTGGAGGCTCCAGCACCGGATACAAAGACTGCAGCCATCTTGTTATCAGAGTAGTGACTGGGACACGCATTCGTCCCGTAATTTTTCTTTGGTTTGGGTGAATGCATTGTGCCTTCAAGCTTCGCCTGATCAGGGTGTGAGATTTGATAAGAGAATGTTAATGTTTATGGGCACTAAATGCCTAGGAAATGTTCTCCGGGTATGCAGGTTATATACTCACATTTATATACTGACCTTCCTCCATTCAGCTGAGGGCTGTGTTCACAGGACACCTCCTGAGAGAGGCTGGGAGATGGTGCCCAGTGAATTTCATGACTGAGTCAGGATTTGAAGCCAGGTCTCCTAGCTCCTAATTCAACACTCTGCCTACTACACCACACTGCCTTTCTGGAGTCTTCAGAAGGGTGGGGCTTGGAGTTGGGGGAAGTGATACATCCCACACCTCTCCACTTAAGACGAGGGGCAGAAGCATCATTACAGTTAAACATCGGGGGAGGCAAATGTCCTTGGCCCTTGCAGGAAGGGGACCCACCAGCTATGTGAAAGCCTACTCTTTGCTTTCCCCCTCACACCTCTCTGAAAGGAATGTGAGGGAAGGGGGCCATCTCTACTTTTCGTCCCAGGGCCCCCTCCAACCTTGCTATGCCCCTGGAGAGAGATGAACCAACATGTAAAGCTGCTGCCTACTGAGTCAGACCCTTGGTTCTTCAAGCTCAGTATTGCCCATTCTGATTGGCAGCAGCGCTCTGGGACTTCAGTCAGGGGTCTTTCCCAACCCTTCCTGGAAATGACAGAGTTGGAGTGTGGGACCTTTTGCATGCAAAGTGGAAAGATAATATGACTTAATATAATAATATTTGTTTCTGTCAGAAAGACCCCCTTCTGAACACCTAGGATGACCCCAAGTGACCCATGTTTGAATCAATTAACCGGCCTTCTATTAAGTCAGACCACCGGTTCATCTAAGTCAGGGGTGGCACCCCCCAGCTACAATTTATTGCAGCTGGGGGAAATAGGAGTTGTAGTTCAACAATCTGTGCAACGATTTATTTAATGTTACATCTTTATACACCTCAACTACATCTTATTAAAATCCCTGTTGTTGTTTTTAAAATCAGGCTTAATTTTGAACGTGCAAAATGGGGTTGAGGTCAAATAAATGCATGAAGTAATTGGATACTCCTAATTCCTTCCCATGCATTTGTAACGAGCCATTCCCAAGGAATACATATGAGTATACAAAACCATCACTGTTTCCATTAACTGGCAGCAGGTTGTCAAGGTTTCAGATAGCGGTCCCCATTTCAGGACCCAACAGGAACAGGTTGTGAAATAATACATAAATGGGGAACTTTAACTTTCAATCACAAGCAGTAGATTATGGAACACTCCAGGAGTGCCTGCTCAAATGCTAAATGGAGATCATTATCACCCAAAACATGCAAAGGAGGGAATTGTTGGAGGAAAATCTAAGATGGCAAAGTGAACCAAAGTTTTACTTCCTGTCTGTGGTATCTGAGAAAGATGCCGAGAGTGCAAAACAATAAACAAGAGCCTCTGTGGATTGGATCTTTTTGAAGTGTTGTGAGATTGAACAAAAGAGTGATTTGATCCTAATATGAATACAAGTCGCTTCAGATGTAATTCATGATTATTGGAACCGGACTCAGAAATAGAATCTGGCAGGTTTGTAATGCTCTCCTCCAATACGAGACAAGCATTACAACTTTCTTCTCCAGCTCGAATTACTTTTCCAGTTTGGGAGGAAGAGTTCATTTCCCCGGCCCCATTCTGAGCCCGACTGGGAGGGGTTTGCCCATCATGAGATGCAACGTCGGCATGCTAGATGCAAGGAGCACCGGGAATGATCGATTTCCCAGCCTTCCTGCCATGGGTTGGTGGCACTGGGAAAACTAAAATCCACCAGTCATCCCAGGGCGGGGGAGAGACCCCCCCTCTTTTGGCTGCTGCTTTTCTGAGGAACAAATAGTGTGGGGAGGGAAGGTGCTTGGGGGGCAGATGAACAGACAAGAGAGGGATGTTAGGCACTGACAGACTGGATTGCAGGAGGGACTAAAGTGTAGCCTTTCACACTTCAGAAGAGACACAGCACTGGGTTCGAACAACATTCTTTTCCAAAAGCAGGGAATCGTTGGTTTTTGCCAAGCTCAGTTCTGAGCACGGCCAGGAGGAGTCTGCCATCCCTGCCAAAAACATGGTTCCCAAAGGAAGTAATTTTCGGAGAGGCACTCTCCAAAAACCCTCAGCAGCACTGCCCCCAGATGCCCCAAAGGGGGTGGATGGGGCTCTGGGTGTTGCTGGAATCTTTCATCTCTGCTTGAAGAGGGAAACTGTCGAGGTTGACATGCAGAACCTCCGGCTACCTCTGTTGTGCTTTCCAAAGCAGCTGTGGCCCATCGATGGGACAGGCTCACACATTTCCCTTTCCTTCCTCCCAAGCTGCTGGGCTAGCCCTCTTCTAAAGGAGCCAGCAGCTGCAGAGAGAACTTTACAAGCTCCCTGCTCTGTAAAAAATAATTTTTTGGGGGAAAAACACCTCGTAAATTTCACTTTAGCAGCTGGCACAGACCATAAACCATAAACTGGGAGAAGGACAACCTCCTGCAGAATCAGCCCATTGGTCCACCCAGAGCAGTGTCGTCTACACTGACTGGCAGCAGCTCTCCTAGGTTTCAGAGAGAAGCCTCTTTCCAGGTTGACTGGAAAAGACCATGTGGCTGTCCACAGGGTATAGTGGTTAGAGTGTTGGACTAGGAGCAGGGAGGCCTGAGTTCAAATCCCCATTAAAGGCAAGTCACTGGGTGACTCCGGGCCAATCATTTATCTCTTGACATAACCTACCTTGCAGGGTTGTTGTGAGGATCATATAACCATGATAATATAACCTCTGGGCTCCTTAGAGGAAGAACGGGATATAAATGTAATAAAGACATTTAAGATTTTATAAGATCTTATATTGAACGTGTGTGTGTGTGTGTGTGTGTGTGTGTGTGTGTGTGTGTGTGTGTGAGAGAGAGAGAGAGAGAGAGAGAGAGAGAGAGAGAGAGAGAGAGAGAGATATCCTCCTGCTGGGGGAAATGCTGCTTTGGAGGGATGAAATAGGCAGGCGATTCAGTCACAGATCTCTGCATCATTATCTGTTTTGTTCTGAAACTTTGGGACGAAGTTTCAGGACAAAACTGCAGCCTGCATCGGAATAGGCAGGAGATTCAGTCAGAAATCTCTGCATCATTATCTGTTTCATACTGAAACCCCTCAGGAGACCTGACAACCTTAACTCCCAATGACCTGGGGACAGGAATTTTCTATCAGCCACTCACCTTAGGGGGGTCACTGAACTTCAAGCTGAGAACGTGGACTTCCAGGTTGGGATCTATAGGCCCACGGCTGATGCAACCGCTTGTAACCCTGCTGGTTGTGTACACCACTGTCACACCCTCATTCTTCTCAACCGGCTTAAGGGTGCATTCTTGAACATTCACTGGATCTAGAAAGGAAAGAATTAGAACATCAGCCATTTTGGAATTGCCCCAGAGGGAAGGAAGGGGATGGATGAGGCTGAACCACATTGGAAGGCACTAGAATGCATTTCTCAAAAAACAGGGCTTTAAAAAATGCACAACCAGAATGGGAGCAGGGGGTCTTAGCTCCGTGGTAGAGCATCTGCTTTGCATGCAGAAGACCCCAGGTTCAATGCCTGGTCCCCGGTTCAGTCCTAGGGTGTGCATTTGCACATCAGCTGGATTCGCACCAAAGTCCATGCAAGATATTGGGGAGCAATTCACACATGATTCGGATTTTTCATTCTGCATTAGAGCCTAGCACAATTTATGTCCGGGGTAAAAAAAAAATCCACTTTTTGCATCAGTTGTTTGGGGGTAGATTCGAACTTGTAATAAACCCACAGTGAAGCCTGCTGTCTGAGTAAGCTTCTGCCGTTGTTCCCCTGCAACTGGGATTTAGAGTCAGCTTGCCTCTGAACCTGAAGGTAGCCTATAACCATCAAGACTAGTAGCCATGGAGAGACTTGTCCTCCATGGATTTGTCTTAATTCCTATTAAAGGCATCTAAGCTGGTGGCCATCACCACATCCTGTGGCAGAGAATTCCATAGATTAAATATGTGCTGCGTGGAAAAATACTTCATTGTCTCAGTCCTAAAATTCCCGACAATCAGTTTCAAGAGTTCTAGTAGTGTGGGAGAGGGAGAAAAACTTCTCTCTCTCTCTCCCCACACACACACACACCATGCATAATTTTATCGACCTCCCAGCATTGTAGCCTTGCCTCATAAGGAAGGTGCTCCAGGCCCCTGATCATCTTGGTTGCCCTTTTCTGCACCTTTCCCAGTTCTACAATGTCCTCCTTAAGATACAGTGACCAGAACTGCACGCGTTACTCCAAATTTATATAAGGGCATTATAATGTTAACTTTTTTATTTTCACTCCCCTTCCTAATAATCCCACGGATGGAATTGGCCTTTTCCACAGCTGCCACACACTGAGCCAACACTTTCAACGAGCTGTCCACCACGACCCCAAGATCTCTCTCCTGGAGGTTTTACAAACAAGGCTTTATGCCGTGGGGTATCCGAGGAGCGAATCGACTTTCCAGCAGATTCAAGACAGTTTAATTCGGGGGGTTAGGTGGAGCATTCACAAGAGCTGCTCCCTTATGCACATCAAAGACAAGTGTCAGAGCTCAGCAGAAACATCAAGGTTTTTTTCAAAAGCCATTGAAAATAAAGGTTTATTTTAAGTCGGACATAACTCGGGCTAAGCCAGAATTCTCAGCCTCCCTTTGACGGGAAACAAAGCCCTGTCTGTCCTGGTCCCTGCTAGCCCACAGGGAGGTTGGGTTAAATCCAGCGAATATGTGGACTGACACTCCTATCAGGAGTGGATTCTGAGAAAAAGCCCTGTCTGTAAAACCTCCAGGTAAGGCAGTGACAGCTCAGATCCCATCAGTGTATACTTGAAGCTGGGGTTTTTTTTGGCTCAAAATGCATCACCTGGTGGTTCATTTCTGTGGCTATTTGTGTTTCTGCTGCACAGCTACTATTATAGTGCTGGTTTTTAAATGGCTGGGGATCCTTTTGTTATTGTTCCAAAGCCATATGTAATTATTTTAATACATAAATAAGGCTGTTTATTATTCAGGGAACGGGAAGTAGTCTTACTTATTTAGAATATTTATGTACCCCTCTCCAACAACAAAATTCACAGAGCAAGGAGTGTGTAAAGGTAAAGTGTGCCATCAAGTCGGTGTCAACTCCGGGCGCCCACAGAGCCCTGTGGTTGTCTTTGGTAGAATACAGGAGGGGTTGACCATTGCCTCCTCCCGCGCAGTATGAGATGATGCCTTTCAGCATCTTCCTAGATCGCGGCTGCCCGACATTGGTGTTCCCCATAGTCTGGGAAACATACCAGCGAGGATTCGAACCGGCAACCTCTGGCTTGCTAGGCAAGTTCAAAACAACAGCGGAAAGGTTATTATTCCAGGTAATTAGATCTCAAGGAAGAGCAGGAAACTGATCATGGCAGTTCTTAGATTCTGAATAATGTTTATTGATTGGTTGGTTGTATTTTTACACCACCACAAACTTCCTCTGGGCAGTTAAGAACAACATAAAAACAAATTAAAACAAACACTGAAACATTAAAACAATTTGAAACGACAATTCTAGTTAGAAGGCTTGAGTGAATAAATGTATCTTTAGAGACTTTTTAAAAAAATGTCAGAGATGGGGAGGCTCTTATTTCAGCAAGGAGTGCATTCCAGCATCTCAGGGAGGCAAAAGAGAGGGCCTGTGCCCGAGTAGCCACCAGACAAGCCGGTGGCAACTGAAGATGGATCTCTCTGGATGATCTCAATGGGCGATGGGACTCATGGCAAAGACGGCATTCTCTTAAATACCCTACTCCAGGGTTTTCCAACGGTGGCTGCCGAACTACAACTCCCATCACCCCCAGCCACAAATCGTTCAGAATGATGGGAGTTGTAGTTCATAAACATCGGGAAGACCAAAGGTTGGGAACCCTTGCCGACCTTGATTAAATACTCTAACAGCAGGAAGAAATGCCACCCAGGTCTTCTCTGCCCAATTCGGGCCAGTTTGTCATCGGCCAAGACCTTTTACAGATACGCTTCTTTTAAAAAACACACACACACAAACACACAGAAAATAAATTTTCCCCTCAATTGTCACATGAGCTGAATGAATCGCACAGGGAGATTTCCTGCAGCGGTTCCGCCCCTGCCAGAAGTCACATGACGCCCCCGCCAAACAATTGGAGACAAGGGAGGAAGTCACCTTCCTCTGGGGAGGTTCTCCTCCCGCCTCTCGTGCCGGGTGGGGGCGGGAAAGCAGGAGGAAAGGTCTGCGGCAGGGCAAGGGGAGGAAATGGGAAACCGGCCCCCGGACTGGAGCTCTGCGGAATTTCACCACAATGGCCACCAAAAAGCCTTTTTTTGGAAATCGCCCCCACTTCTATTCAATGGAACTCGTGTTGCTGAAAAGTTGACCGTTTAAGATCTCAGTGCAGGAATAATCTGGCTGACAATGGCCTTCGCCGGTTTTAATCGAGTTCCGCCTCTCTTTCTTCCTTCAGATCCTATCTTCAGGGCCCACCTTTTCTGCATTGCCTTTGGCACAATCCGGCTGGACTCATCTCCTACTGAAACTATGCCTTGGATGAGGGATGGGCGATCTTGGGCGCCCTGGCTATTGTTGGACTACAACCCCCATCACCCCCCGCCATAATAAATGGTGGCTGGGTGATGGGGTTTGTAGTCCAACAAGAGCTGGAGTTTGGATCAGGGATAGGTGATCTTGGTCGCTCTGTTGTCGGGCTACAACCACCATCACCCACCGCCATAATAAATTGTGGCGGTGGGTGATGGGAGTTGGAGTGCTCAATGTTGCCTATCCCTGCCAGACTGGTTAGGAAATTCATCCTAAAGTCTAGTCTGAATTTTCCAGTGACATCCTTCTCATTTAATAGAAGGGGTGGGTGTCGGTGGGTTGTTTCCAAAACTGGCTTTTGTTACCGTTGTGTTGATGAAATCCCACAGAGCTCCAGTCCAGGGGCGATTTCATAAAACAGAAGAGAAGCTTTGTTAAAATATGACTACGGCGAATATTTATATACCGCTTTTCACATTACTTTCATAAGAACAGAGGAAGCTGCCATATACTGAGTCAGACCCTTGGTCCATCTAGCTCATTATTGTCTATACAGACTGGCAGCGGCTTCTCCGAGCTGGCAGGCAAGAGTCTCTCTCAGCCCTGTCTTGGAGATGCCAGCGCTGTCTGCTTTAAGATATTCCCCTTAGGGGATGGGGCTTTGCTTTAGCTCAGTGCCTGACTGCCAGCAGAAGGCCCCAGGTTCAATCCCTGAGAGGGGCTGAGAGAGACTCCTGCCTGGAACCTTGGTGAAGCCGCTGCCAGTCAGTGTTGGCAATACTGAGCTAGATAGCCCAAGGGTCTGACTCAGCAGAAGCCAACTTCCTATATTCCTATCATACAAGTCAACAGATCTCAACTGACCACTTTTATGCATCTTTGCTACAAAGGACAGTCCTGTTTTCAGCCAACCGATGTGTGAATCAAAACACGTATTGGTTGATTAAAACATAAATCCCCCACCTTTCTGTACACCCATCATCCCTAAACTGGTTAGCCAGCAAAGCCTTAAAACCCCACATAAGACAGAATTCAACTTTCAAATAAACTCCCTGCACACATTTGATAAAAATTCCATCCAAGACGCGGTCGGTCCACCAAGAAAAATGTGGAGAGGATGAATAGAGATTTCGGTTGTTGCCTGCATCAAAAGCACTTTGGAACCATGTGGGGTTTTTTACAAGCTAACACTGCCAGGAAGGGAGCAAACCAGCTTCCTGGAATTGCCCCCAATACGAGATTCTAGTCAGCAGTTTAGCTGCGAGATTCGTATGTGCACAATTAATGGTCTCTCTCAGAATGTCAAAACCCAGTTTCCTGCTCCCGCTTTAAGGAAGACACAGCTGCGGCCATAATGTATACAGAAAGAGGAAAAAAATGACACCCAAGCAGACAAATTTGCTCCGCGGAATGGAAGAGAAGTCAAGCAAGGATATAGCATATCCCTTTGAATCCCTTACTCCAAGGTCACGGCTCAGACCTCTTCTATGACGCTGCGCCCTCTACCCACCTATTGTCTTGCATTTCCTCCGTGCACCAACCTAGACCAACCCCGTAGCCAGCAGCATCAGGAGGAAGACAAACAGCCGCTTATCTGGACTCCGCAGGCAGCGTCACCCTTCCCTTCCAGGGCCCTACCCCATGTGGGCTGTCTAGAAAAATACCGCTGGGACTAGACACAGGATCCTCATGGCCACGCAGAATGCCACAGCCCAGCTTTATCTGTTTACATTATGGTGGCCCCAAATGCCCAGATCGCTGAGGGTCTCGCGCGCGCACAAAAGCAGGGAGATTAGATCAGCCCGGCGACATGGAGAGACCATTTCCAAGGCGGACGGCACCAACCGCCTCCGTCTCAAGGAGATTAACGAAGTGGTCTGGCTCGGGCTGAAAGAAAGAAAAGTTCCCACACAAGAGGCGCAGCTGATTCGCTCCAGCTGGGAGACAGACACCCCATGTGGCAGAAGAAAAAGTTTTGAGAGCGACTTTCCAGGCAGCCGGGTTGAGAGGCCTCCATCGTGGCTTGCATCTTCTAATGGCTGTCCCTTTTCACAGGGGTAACACTGGTCATGTGAATCCGCCGCAGCAAAAAGAAATAATTGTGGCCCCACCAAGGATACATTCCGTGTGATTCATGGCAGAGGACTATAGACTACAACAGCTTACACTACAAGAAATGGGTTTCTCCTCGCTGCAATTTGCTAAGCACATTATTGTCAGGAACACAAAAATGTTCCAAGCCATCCTGCTAAATGCACAAGTCCAAGTCCAAGCCAAACAGAGCCCGTTTCGTTGGCTCACCTGCAGAGCGGACGCTGGTTTGCACATTTATCAAGATCACGAAATGCAAGCTGCTAGGCAGCTCAGATACAAGCTCACAGTGTCTTATTGCAAGACTTTAGACCTGAGCTACACAGTGGCTCGGATTTGCTCAGATACAAGCTCGCAGTGCCTCCTTGCAAGACCTTAGATCTGAGGTGTGGCTCGGATTTGCTCAGATACAAGCTTGCGGTGCCTCCTTGCAAGACCTGAGCTACACACTGCGGCTCAGATTTGCTCAGATACAAGCTTGCGGTGCCTTCTTGCAAGATCTTGGAGCTGAGCTATATACAGTGGCTCAGATACAAGCGTGCAGTGCCTTCTTGCAAGACCTTAGATCTGAGCTACACACAGTGGCTCAGATTTGCTCAGATACAAGTGCCCAGTGCCTTCTTGCAAGACCTTAGATCTGAGCTACACACAGTGGCTCAGATACAAGCGTGCAGTGCCTTCTTGCAAGACTTTAGATCTGAGCTATACACAGTGGCTCAGATTTGCTCAGATAAAAGCTCGCAGTGTCTTCTTGCAAGACCTTAGAGCTGAGCTACACACAGTGGCTCGGATTTGCTCAGATACAAGCTCGCGGTGTCTTCTTGCAAGACCTTAGATCTGAGCTACACGCAGCGGCTCAGATTTATTCAGATACAAGCTCGCAGTGCCTTCTTGCAAGACCTTAGAGCTGAGCTACATAGCAGCTCAGATTTAGCAGTGGAACTGACTTCTAATTAGCAATTCTGCCAAATTATTCACTGAAGTCACAGCAAACACAAATCTGGTGGGGAAATCTGATTTAACGAAAATCCAATGAAAAATAACATTTCCCCAAACTAGGGCACCTACATGCTCATCTAGAATTAAAAGTCCTGGGCTTGAGATACTTATCTACAGAAAAAGCTATGAATACACCAGGTTTAATCTTCCCATTTTGCGGCTAGGATTTAAGTATCATCACTTAACCAAGTACTATCTGCGTATTTCTTTCCAAAGGCTCCAGAAACAACTCAATTGATTTACAGAACCAAAGAGCTCTCTGAAAGCCCACAACAGCAAGGCAATACTGAAGCCGTTTAAATTTAACAAAGTTGCTCTTGGGCCTTAGAATTCAACTTCTAAGGTCCCCCCACGCTCATGAATGCCTTAGGCTGCCCAAGCCCTCTGTGACATCAGAGCAGCTCAGCCAATGGCAGTCAGAAGGGCCACGAAACCTTTTCCCTGCCAAACCACCACACTGTGGCATCAGAGGCCCCTACACTGCAGCCCTCATCCAAATTGACCCCCCGCCCCACACGACTGGTTTTCATAAAAGATGGCGCTGAAAGTTACAATTGCAGGATTGCCAGGTTAAGCTTCCATGAGAAACTTTCTAAGACTTCTCCCAGCCCTAGTTGGAAATGCTGCCAGGGATTGAACCTGGGACCTTCTACGTGCAAAGCTTAGCAGATGCTCCACCACTAAGCTACAGCCCCATTCCTGTAGTATTTCTCACATGGAGTCACCCATCCAAATGCAAACCAGGGCAGATACTGCTTAGCAAGGGGAACAATTTATGCTTGCTCTTCCATTTTCGCACATGATTCCAAATAGGAGATATGAGTGGCTAAAATACGTGTGTGTGTGTGTGTGTGTGTGTGTGTGTGTGTGTGTGTGTGTGTGTTGTTTATCAAATCTTCATGTGTAAAATGACAAAATGAGTCACTCCGACCACAGTCTGGGTAAACAAGTTCTGTCCCACACACGGTTCTCATCAGCTCTCCAATACACACAAGAATGTGGGTCTAAACTGGGCGGGGGAAGAGGTCCCAAAGGCAAAGTTTTACTGGATCTGGGTTCTTATCCATTCGAATCTCTACCCACTCCTACATGAGGGCTGCTTATCCCGACTAAGTCTCAGGGAGGAGAGCTGGTCATGTGGAAGCAAGCATGACTTGTCCCCTTAGCTAAGCAGGGTCTGCACTGGTTGGCATTTGAATGGGAGACTAGAAGTGTGAGCACTGGAAGATCTTCTCTTTAGGCGATGGAGTCACTCTGGGAAGAGCATCTCGGTTCCAAGTTCCCTCCCTGGCAGCATCTCCAAGATAGGGCTGAGAAAGACTCCTGCCTGCAACCTTGGAGAAGCCGCTGCCAGTCTGTGAAGACAAAACTGAGCTAGATGGACCAATGGACTGACTCAGTATATAGCAGCTTCCTCTGTTCCTCTGTGTGCACAAATGCATACATGCGGGAAATGTGGGAACAGGCTGCTCTTCTCACTTTACACCAATCAAATACCTCCCCAGAGAGAGAGTTTATCCCCCTTTCTTGGCTAATTCTCCATCCCCACGACTTTTGAGAAAGCTTCTCACATCAAAGAATGCATCATCCCCTTTGCCTTACTTTCACTCCCCTTTCTTTCCCCTCCTCCAGTTTCTGCGAGTCCAAATATAAAGCGAAATCAGCAATTTTTGACAGGCATTCCTCTTTTTTCATATTATGGGTGCTAACTCCCCACACACACACCCGCCTGACAGCCCTTCAAGCTATTTCCTGCAACCGCAACCTTTTTCACCCCACTTCCCTGCCCCCAACTTCTGCAGCTTGTTTTCATCAAAATTTCCAAAGAGGCCAGATCTCGGGGGGGGGGAGAGATTAAATGAGTTTTGTGGGGGAGGCACCGATTAGAACTGCCTAACGATTTACTAGACCTGCCTGAGTTAAAAGCTCGGGACGTTCCCCATCCAAATCTCTCAGCTGTTGGTGTACAATATGGGGAGAATTCGACACTGGTCTACTTGAAAGGATTGTTGCGAAAGTTACTGAGATCTCCCCACGCTCCAACTATCTCCATTTGATCAGGAGATTGATCAGGAGATTTGATCAGTCCCTATTGGCTAGTGTCCATCTTTGAAAATAACATGTGCCCACACATCCAGGATAGAGTTTTCAGGGGCAGAGGGGATAACTTCCCAGAGGCCCTGAATCATCTTGTCTAGGAATTAAGGCTACCCCAAGGCATCACCATTAACCCCTGTAACAGCAGCAAAACTGGATCAAAATATTTTCCATAGTGGCCTTGAGCCTAGTTCTCTTTCAGCTCAACTTACACCAGCTTTTTATTTTGCAATGTTTTTCATGGAAGCAGCAGTTCATTCCTACAAAGACAGGCTCACTGCCCGCAAGATGTGGGCAAGGGGGGAGGAAGGCTGTTGCAATGGAAAGGCAAGGTATTCTGCACATGTTCAGAGACCCTCTCCCCTTTTCTTCTGGCTTCATATATTCCAGAGCTGAAACCTAACACTACCAATGAGTTCCAGTCCAGACTTAAATCAAGCCCCCTTCCAAGTCATAGTGACCTGGAAAAGGGGTGTAAGAAATAATAAGAGCCCTTGGGGAAACAGCCTAGCAAAAAAGAAAGATTACAGTTGCTGAAGAATTGAAAGAACTTCCTTGAAGTTGTGGGGAAATGTTAACAAGGTCCTTCTTAGGGATGTGCACGAATTTTGCTTTAATCGATTCCAATCCGAATCGATTCGAGTGAAATTCGGGCACATCCCCTAGTCTTTCTTCACGGTTCAAACGCCTTGTGCAAAGTGAAATTGACAAGATTGTCATAGCTGGAGGACCAGGAACCCTGCCACAGCCACTGAGAGGTACATCTAACCAGACAGCACCCATAAACCACAGAGCTGGCATAGCACAGTGGTTAAGGTACACATCAGAACTCCCCGGTTCAAATCTCCCCTCGGGTCTCACTATAATAGCTCCGTAAACCAGCTGGGAGGAGGAGAGAGAGCCTGCGTAGTGTAGTGGTTAGAGAGCGTATTTTCCGTTTTATATTGTAATTTGTTTGTGTTGTGTGTCTTAATTGTTTTGTTTTTCTTGTTGTGTTGTTGTGAGTCCCCCAGAGATCAATTTGTTATGGGGCTGCTAACAAATAAAGTTTATTATTAATAAAAATAAAAATAATATATTATCTTTTGATATCTGCTGGGAAGCAAGTCTCAAACACTTAATCTCCAGTGTATCAGTTTGGCCTTGTCTTCAAGGGCTGTGCCCAGGTGAAGCTCCCATCAGCTCAAAACCTATCCAGGTGTCTGATCATAGGAACACAGGAAGCTGCAATATATTGAGTCAGACCATAGGTCCATCTTGCTCAGTATAGTCTACACAGACTGGCAGCGGCTTCTCCAATTTTGGAGAGGCCAGGCAAGGATCTTGGAACCTAGATGCTCTTCCCAGAGCAGCTCCATCCCCTAAGGGGAATATCTTAGAGTGTTTACACTTCTAGTCTCCCTTTCATATGCAACTAGAGCAGACCCTGCTTAACTAAGGGGACAAGTCATGCTTGCTACCACAAGACCAACTCTCTTTCTTGCTGATATGGATCTTTGCTAAAGCTAAAGCATTTGTACTGTAAATGAGCATTCTGGCCAGTGGCATTTGTAATGCAAATGAGCATCCTGGCCAACATCACATTTTTGATTTGCATTACAAACTGACTGAAACATCCATCACTTTAAACCTCCTTGCCTGAAAAGTGTTCTTTTAAATACTTAATGTATTTAAAAACATTGTCTTCCATACTGAACCAATTAAACATTTTTAAAGATTCAAGGAAATGGCACATTCTTGAACACAATAAGGACTTACCTATATAATAAGGTTGCCGGGTCCCTCCCCAGAGATGTTGCCTCCCTTTTTAAAAGCCTGGAGGCCCTGAAAAAGGCTGCAGCTGCCAGCCACCCAGTTCTCCCTGGCCTACAATCAGCCATGCTCAGAGCAGGTAAATAAGCAGGTGTCGTTGATAACATGAGGAGCTGCTTTATACCGAGTCAGACCCTTGGTCCATCTAGCTCAGTATTGTCTACAATGACTGGCAGCAGCTCTCCAAGGAACTGAACTTGAGACCTTTTGCATGCAAAGCAGATGCTCTTCCACTGAGCTATGGTCCTTCCCCTACCTGTAGCTGGCCCTCCTGAAATCAATGGGTCTTACTTCTAAGTAGGCACTTTTAAAAGAGGGCTGTAAGAAAACCGGCCCAGGGCGGCATGGGGCATCCTTCTACAACACCTTATTCCATAGAGGCAACTATGCCTCTCTCCGTCACCAGCTATAGGCCTTGTATAAGCTCTGGCCCATGGGAGGCAGTGTGGTGTAGTGGTTAGAGTGTGGGACTCACAGTGGGCGGAACGGGGGTCCACTCCTTGCTGAGCAACCCAGCTCATTGACTATGGGTCAGACACCATCCCTCTCCACCGAGCCGACCCCAAAGGTTGTTTTGATGATTAAGGAGGACATGTGGACCCCCCTTTCTTGGAGGAAAGGTGATGGAACGGCCCTTAGATGAGGCAAGGCGGTCCCCTCTGGAGGCAGGTTAGTGGAGCTCCAGCAGGCCAGCAAGATGTCCCCCATGGCCGCCTTCGGATCAACGCTTCGGACCAATCCGACCACTCCAAGGATTCTAGTAGGAAGAGAGCAGGCTTCCCTCCTCTCCTTGCAAAGCTTGTGAGATCCCTGAGAAGAGGTCTCCAACAACCTCCGCCCACCTCGAACCCTGCGCCGGCCACTCACTAAGCTTGCAAGGGTGATCTTTGTAAGAGGGCCAGCCCCCCCACCACCACCAGGGCCGTGGGGCAAAGCACAACTCGGCACCTTGCCTCGGACCCTGCGGTATCTTGAACCCCCTTTGGAAAGGTGGGACAAATACGCCAAATGTGGTACAGTCCCTCCGAGTCTGTGTTGCCACCCTCTTGGCCGAGAACCAGCATGGTGCCGCCCTCACGTTGCCAGACTAGGGCTGGAGACATCCAAGTTCTCATCTTTGCTCACCGGGCAAACTTGAGCCAGTCGCCTTCTCTCCGCCTGACCTACCTCGCAGGGTTGTAGTCTAAACAAAATCGCAGGGGGGGGGGAATATCCTTTTCTCCTCGGAGGAAAAGGGGGAGATAGACGTGCAATAAATAAATGGCGTGAGAGGGAGAAATGGGAAGAATTTGGCAATTCCCTCTGTGCTTTCAGTTCTGCTCTGAAACTAGTTTTGAAAGGGATTCCTGGCTTGTTTATAAAGAACCACTTTATTGCAACTTGGAACGCTTCTGCAGACAGTTCTGGATTTCCGTCCTTCTGCTCTATAAAAACGCTTTATATCTTCTAGTAGCTGGCTTCCTTTTTAGTCTTACACAGAATCTCACAAAAATACCTCTGCTATCTAAGCCTCTTTTTAAAAGGGTATCTCTTTGTGCTAACAAGACCTGTCGTGTTACCACGATCAGAGTATTAAGCCTGTGCCTTAACAAACACAACCCTTCCCCACGTTCTAAAGACGACCGACTATTTCAACGAGCTCTTTGCTGGTGGGAACTGTTTTCAAGACATACAAAGTGAATGCGTTCATTTTTAAAGAACCCGTTACCAGCCACAGCACAATCGCAGTAAAGCTAACACAGCCCAGTCACCAAGCCGTGGCCCGACTACCGTGCACACTTACGGCAATCCACGCTGGGACCCTCCCACCCGCTCCCGCGGTGTCACCAAAGCGAGACACTTACTTGCGCTCACCACCGCGCCGAGGGCCAGCAGAACAGCCAGACGCCGCACCGTCTCCATGACGCAAACAGGGCCGGGTCCCGTTCCTCCTTGACTGCCTCGCTGCTCTTAGCCCGTGTCCAGGGGCAGACGGCCAGGCGTGCAGGTCTCGGCCGGGCCGCCGGGCTTCACGGCGGGACGCAGGGGGCGAAAGTGGAGCAGCTCGGCCTCCCTCCAATCCAGCCTCGATCGGTCCCTGGAGGAGCCACCAAGATGAGTGGACGGCCAGGAAAGGAGACACAGCTTCAGGAGCGAGGCTTTCCCGGGCCGGTTGCGTCTTCTCACAGCTCCCACTACCTGACTGCTCAGCGCCGGGTCGACTCAGCCCTGATGACCCAAGCAGGCAGGAAATCGACTCCCTTTCGAGGAAGGCCTGCCAGGAGTTTGCCTGCCAAAACAGCAAGAGGAAATGCTGCTTTCTTTTTTTCATAGGATACAAAAAAAAAAAAACATCCACAGCTGCTGATCACACACTGACAGCAAGAGGCGGCCAGTTCCAGAGGCCCCCGTCCCAGCCAGGGAAGATAGCCTGCTTCTGGGGGTTGCCAGTTTTCAGGGATGGACTCTAAGGCGAAGGGTTTTGGCTACATTCTTTGCGTTTTTATCAGGGTGAGAATGAAGCCAGAAAGGGACAAGTTATTGTCTCCTCTGCCCGCACGTTTTTCCGATCTTCATAATTTTCTCTCCATGTGGGAGAGCACGAGTGGATGCCAGGAAAGGCCTCATAAATCTCTTTTGGAAACAGGCCAATAATTCTATACTGGAGATCAAGGCAAAGTGTGTCAACCTGTTTTGAAAGACTCACACACATCCAAGGGCGCCCCACGCTCCAGCAGGAATGACTCCTGCATCTCCCATCTCCACCCTACCCTTCGCTACTCAGGGTATGAGTCTCACGAGATCTAGCAACCCGACTCTTCTGCCCGACACATCGATGAGAAAGATGTTGTGGGCTACCATTTTAAGGCATGCCCAAAGCCTCAGGCTGAGAAGGCCATGTGAAAGAACGTAGGAAACAGTGTTTGGTAGTAAAAGTCCACATGAGTGGTTGGACCTATATACTCGTGTGTAGACCGTCCCAGGAGGTCTACCTGTGTGTAGACCGTCCCAGGAGGTCTACCTGTGTGTAGACCGTCCCAGGAGGTCTACCTGTGTGTAGACCGTCCCAGGAGGTCTACCTGTGTGTAGACCGTCCCAGGAGGTCTACCTGTGTGTAGACGAGCCTGTAGCAGAAACCTCTGCTGGTGGTTGGGCCTGTATGTTTGGTAGCCAACCCTGTGTGAGTGGTTGGGCCTGTAGCAGAAGCCTGTGTGGGTGGTTGGCCATTTCACCAAGAAACATCCCAGTAGGATTACTAGATCTCCTCGGGGACCTGCTTCAGATCTCTTTGCCTCTGTGTGTGCTCTTACATCTCTTTTGGTGTGTTTCTGTTCCCCAAACTATCAACCAACCATTTCTTCTACAGCGGAACATTCTCTCTGGAGAATTTCCTGCCGGGAATTTGGGGTGATGGACCAAACCCAATGGGGCTGGAGCTGGGGCAATGTTGTGCTCAGATGCAGCTAGCCCACAGATGGGCAAACCTGGCCCCCCAGCTGCTGCTGAACTACAACTTCCACCATGTAGCTGGGGATGATGAGAGTTGTACTATTACTACAATAAACATTTACTGTATATGCCGCTTTTCAACAAATGTTTTCAAAGTAGCTTACACAGAGACATAATAAATAAAAATGGCTCCCTGTCCCCAAAGGGCTCACCATCTAAAAAGAAGCATAAGATCGACACTAGCAACAGCCACTGGAGGAATGCTGTGCTGGGGGTGGATAGGGCCAGTTACTCTCCCCCTGCTAAACAGAAGAGAATCGCCACTTTTGAAAGGTGCCTCTTTGCCCAGTTAGCAGGAGTTATAGTTCTGAGCTAGACGCAGAGGACTTGGGTGTCTGCGCGGGGCTGGTGGGCAAGGTTAGGGCTGCCTGGTAGCGGGTTCAAGAGCAGGCACTCACCCTAAGCCAGGCAGTGACGAGGGCTAGGAGCAGAATTTGCCTTTGCTGGAGACTATCAAGGATCAGCCAGGCGCAGGAAGCAGTTTAAGTAGGCTTGGGAAGGGCCACGCCCCTTCCTACCTGCCTGCTGCAACCAGGCCTTGATCCTGCGTAGTCTCTCCTCTTGAGGAAACCCACTGGAACCTCGGCTTCTGGCTGCAAGCCGTGCTCCCGTGTCTGTCTCAGAGTTTCTCTCTAACCTGGCCGTGCTTTTCAAGTCTGGGGGCTTGGAGGGAACCCTTTGGGGTATCAGGGGATCCAGGTCATTCTCGGAGAGGAGGACCCATGGATCAGGGCGGGGGCATAGCATGAGCCTCATCTTCAAGAGCAGCTACGAGGGCTGTGGTGCTACATCAACATCTGGGAAGCCCTGTTAGAGGGGACACTGGTTCAGACCCTGCCCTCGGGTGGATCCCGACATGGACATTTCAAGGGGTGCCCCGAGAAATGTAGAGAACATTTCAGGGGCAGATGACCCTTGGCCATAGACGGGGGCAGCCCGGCCAATCCCGGACATCTCCAGGGATGGCTGGGATCAGTGTCCCCTCTAAGGCACGCGCCTGTCCGCACACTCACACATTTTGGGATGCCCGCCCCGTTCGTTTTCGATCCCGCTCAGGGTGAATCAGGAAGGCCCCCACTCTGAAACTACATGCGTGCACACACTGCCTTGATGCTGCCGCCCGGACCAAAATTCATTCTGCACACAGATGAAAAAAAAATGAGAGGTGCACACAGATGAAAAAGAAACTGGCTGGGACATTCCCTGTAAGAGGGAATCCCAGATGTTGACGAGAGCTCCCAGAATCCCTATCTGCAGTGGGCTTTGGCTGAGGATGCTGGGAGTTGTAGTCCACCTCATCTGGGGTTTTCTGTTAGAGGGAACGCCAGCGGAGAGATACGAGCCATTGCCGGTCAGAGGAGACGATCCTGGCTCCGATTCAATATGAGGCAGCATCCTGTGGTCCTATGGAAGTCAAGAAATACAGGGGATGGATCTGTAGCTCAGTGATAGAGCATCTGCTTTTCATCCAACAGGTCTCAAGTTCAGTTCCTGGCAGCATCTCCAGGTAGGGCTGGGAGAGACTCCTGCCTGGAACCTTAGAAAAGCCGCTGCCAGTCAGTGTAGGCAATACTGAGTTAGACTGAACGAGGGTCTGACTCAGTAGGAGGCAGCTTGCTATGTTCCTACCTTTTTAACCACAAATCTCCTACCCCTGCCCCCTCTCTCCACCCAGAACTAAAGTCAGGATGCTCCACTCCCTAATACTGGCCTGGCGACTCCAAGAATCCGCATCCATCTCAGGTGGCCTATGAAAGTAATCCCAGAGGTGTGAATGACTTGATACGGTGGAAATGTTGTATGCAAAATAGTCTCCAGGAAGCCCTTCAGTTAGCAGCTAGATCTAAAGGAAAAGGAATTCAGTTGAGCCAAAACAATGCATGAAGCCTAAATCCTTCCAGATCCCACCAGATTCCTTTTCACTGCAGCAAACCAACCTGACTGTTCCTCTATGCGTTAATTAGCAGCCCTTCCTCGTTACCATGATCTGCCCGCTGTTGGGCAGCTGTAGAAAATTAGGGAAGGGAAAATCATCCAGGGAGGGAAAGAATTCTCAACGCCAAGAGAAAGGGACGAGGAGAGCTGGTCTGGTGGTCGCAAGCATGACTTGTCCCCATAGCTAAGCAGGGTCTGCCCTGGTTGCATATGGATGGGAGACTTGATGTGTGAGCACTGCAAGATATTCCCCTTAAGGGATGGAGCCACTCTGGGAAGAGCATCTAGGTCTCAAGTTCCCTCCCTGGCAGCATCTCCAAGATAGGGCTGAGAGAGACTCCTGCCTCCAACCTTGGAGAAGCGGCTGCCAGTCTGTGTTGACAATACTGAGCTAGATGGACCCAGGGTCTGACTCAGTATATGGCAGCTTCCTATGTTCCTATATTAAAAATCTAGTCGCCTTCCAAATCTGTTGCCCACGCTGAGGCGGACAGACAGGTCTTTTGTGAATCAGAGAACGCAAAAGTAAAGACAAACCTGGCCATCCTTATAGTAACAGCTGATTAAGTGTAGAGGGTGCAGCAAGAAGAGGAAACCGAACTGGGCAGTATTACCTAGTGGTTGGGGAGCAAGCCACTCCATAGGGAATGGAACGTGCTCAGCACAGCAGTAAGCCCTCCAGGGCACCATCCGCAGCCCTTTCTAGATCTGCGTCCCGGCTAACCTCCCGGCGAGAATTTCCTGGATACCTTGTTTGTGTTGTTTTCCCCGCAAAAACACTCTCTAGGCATTGGAGGCATCGGGACTCCCTGGGGTCGTGTGATTGTGATCTTGTTTGCTGGCTCCTGTTCCTCTTGAGTGCCTTCTCTTTCCTCCCCAGCACAGCCAAGCGGCAAGTGGCGGGGGGGGGTGGAGATGCCGGTTCGGGATGGAGAGGTCACGGAAGGCAGCAGCTTGACTGGCGGGGGAGAGAGACGAAGGGACGGGCCCTTTCAGGAGGCAAGGTGAGGCAGTTGCTTCGGGTGACGGATTACTGGGGCGTCAGCAGGGTGGCAGGATGCTTCTCGCCATCTTCATCACCACTCCTCCCAAAGCTTGCAAGAAGCACAAGGGGAGACCAGGAGGCTGCTGGCCCCCAGAGATGTGCACAACGTGAATTTTTTTTGATTCGTTCCAAATCCGAATCGAATTCCAAAGAGTCGTTTCGAATTCGTTTCAGATTCAAATTCGCTCTGAAAGTTTGATTCAAATTTGAATTGATTCGACCCTGTTTTGGTACCCTTTTTAAGCAACCAGGGAGGCAGAATGGTGTTGTTGTTTTTTAAAGGTGCCCAACAGCTCTCGAATTGAATTCAAATTAAGTTTTGAAGAGTCATTTTGAATTTGAATCAAATTGCCATTTTAAGGGGTGATTTGATTGGAATTTGAATCACTTGAATAACCGGATTCTAATTCTAATCTATTTGCACATCCCTACTCCCCGCAGTTGGAATGCCTGGTTAGGTGCTATGTTGATGTCCTACAAGACAAGAACATAGAAAGCTGCCTTACACTCAACCAGGCCATTGGTTCATCCAGCTCAGGACTGTCTACACTGACTGGCAGCAGCTCTTCAGGGTTTCAGGCAGGCGTCTCTCTCAGCCCTACCTGGAGATGCTGCCAGGGATTGAACCCAGGTCCTTCTGCATGTAAGCAGATGATCTACCATTTAGCTACAGCCCTATCCCCTAAGAGGAATATCTTACAGCACTCTCATGTACAGTCACCCATCCAAATGTAATCCAAAGCAAACCCTGCTTAGGAAAGGAGACAACTCATGCTCGCAAGGACAAAATTGGCTCTCCATTTAAAAAAAAGTATCAAATGTGTCCATATGATTCAATATGGGCTCCTACCTGTTAGACCAATGCAATCCAATCAGTTTATTACTTAGAGTAGAGCTGGTCTTGTGGTAGCAAGCATGACTTCTCCCCTTTGCTAAGCAGGGTCTGCCCTGGTTTGCATTTGAATGGGAGACTACATGTGTGAGCACTGGAAGATATTCCCCTGAGGGGATGGGGCCACTCTGGGAAGGGCACCGATATGCATGCATGCAGAAGGTTCCAAGTTCCCTCGCTCACAGCATCTCCAAGACAGAGCTGAGAGAGACTCCTGCCTGCAACCTTGGAGAAGCCGCTGCCAGCCTGTGTAGACAATACTGAGCTAGCTGGAGCAGTGATCTGACTCAGTATATGGCAGCTTCCTATATTCCTATCACAACCAGACAGATCAGCTACTACCTGCTCAACAACATTACCCAACGCTAGCTTTGTGAATTGCTCTTTTTGTAGCTCTTGCTAAAAAAAATTGTTTAGAAAAAAGGGTATTTTGTTGAGAGAGAAAATTTTTTAAAAAGCATTTGATCAATTGTGTAGGAGAAAACTGTAGCTGATTTCTCTCACAGATAAGACTGTTTTCTTCTGGTCAATGTTTGCTATCTGTATTTTGTTTTGTGTTATTGTTATGCTTTTAAGCTTGGTTTTGTTTTGTTTCCCCTACAGAGAAAAAAAAACCCTGCAGGCTGAAAGAAAGAACTGAATAATAAGATCATCATGCCAAATGCTGAGAGTTTTATTTTAAACATTTAAAAAAAAATAGTACTTGGTATTTGTATGGCCGTTTCAAATGTGCGAAGTGCTTGTTATAACTCTGGTTATGCTGTTATACCATAATATTTTATAATGTATATCGTCTTGTAAGTAAGGGCTTCAACCCTATAAAGCTGCCACCTTACCGAGTCAGACCTTTGGCCCATCTAGCTAAGGACAGCCCGCACTGACTGGCAGCAGCTCTCCCAAGTCTGCTCTTTCCCAGCCATCATCTTGAAGCTTTTTGTAGCAAGAGCTGTTGGAGGCTGAACCTGGAACCTTCTGTGAACAAGGCTTCAACGCCAGGGTTTCTTAATCTTGGGCCCCCAGATGTTGTTGGACTACAACTCCCATCATCCCAAGATATGGCCTTTGCGGCTTAGGATGATGGGAGTTGTAGTCCAACAGCATCTGGGGGCCCAAGGTTAAGAAACCCTGCTCTACACTATTATAGCCCTTTCCCAAGCACATTGGTATCCGAAGACGCCTTCTACTGAATCAGCCACCTGGTCCGTCGTGCTCAGGATTACCAGCACGGACTGGCAGCAGCTCTCCAAGGTTCCCGAGGTGGGGCTTTCCCAGACCAATCTGGAGAAGCTGCCAGGAATTGGACCTGGATCCAGTCCTCCTGGGGCACTCAGCTCATGGCCTGACGTGTCCTGCACCAGACAGTGAGGAGTCCGGGAAAGACATGAGTCAAAAGCCAGACCTGTTTGGAGTACCAGATTCCTGAAAACTCCGCCCCCTCGGCTTTTCTGCCCTCCGAATCCCACAGCCGCTTGGCCGGTCCTCTGCCTGCTCCTGCAGGAGATGCTTTGACACTCGTCCATGTCCTTTCCTGCCCCCCCGGCAAGGAGGGCGAGAGCGGAGTGTGTGCGTGGGGAAGGGGCTGTCATATCCTTCCCCCCGACATTCCAGGCACGCGCCGCCGTCTCCCGCCGCGGCTTCCCAACCTGGAGCTGGCTGCTGCTCACAGACCCGCGGCCCGTTCCTGTTTATCACCCGGCTCCTTGGCCTCATTTGATGCCTTGGACATCTGAGCATGTTTTTACAGTTGGCTTCCTTCCCCTCCCGCCGTCTCTGGAATGTCAGCCTCTGCCGGAGGTCCTCTCCCCTCCAAGCCCGGGTCTGGTGCCTCCCACACCGCAGCGGCGACTGGGTCTGCTCACCCAGCCTGACTCCACGGTCGCTTTAGCTCAGTGACAGGGCATCTGTCTCGCGTGCCGAAGAGGCCAGGTTCCATCCCTGGGAGCAGTCCTCATCTGAAACCCGGCAGAGCTGCTGCCTGCCCGAGTAGACAACACTGAGTTAGCTGGGCCAAGAGTCTGACTCAACAGGCAGCAGCTTCCTAGGGGATGGCGCCGTAGCTCAGGGGTCCCGGGTTCAAGCCCTGGCAGCATCTCCAGGTTGGGCTCGAAGCCCTGGCGGCATCTCCAGGTTGATGAGAAGATCCTCATCTGAAACCCTGGATCTAGCTTTAAGCTGTATGGAGAAACAGCTTAAAAGGCAGGCCATTAAACTGTGCAAAACAGCAAGATTTTAAAGGCCCATTTAAAAGTGGGGGGGGACAGGGGCTTGTCGAATCGGCTAATGATTCTGCACCTGCGGCACCACCACCAAAAAGTCTCTGCTGCCTGCAAAATGGCCACAATGCTTTATATTTTAAAAAAAACAAAACAACCTCACAAGCTGTAACACTGAGGAATGAGAACATGCCTCAGCTCCCTCAGATGTCACCAGCTGTTTGTGCAGGGGGCTGCCTAGACAGGTACCACTGAAAACCTCTGGTGGAGGTTATTTATTTAATATATTTATTAAATTAGCATTGACATCAGTGTGTCGGATTTTCAATGCCTCTGAAATCAGATGCACTCATAAATGTAGCTTCCACCATGCTAATCTACCTTCTTGGCTAACTGCTTGCCTTTTCGACTACAACTCCCATCATCGCCATTCCCAACAACTGCAGGACAGGGGTGATGGGAGTTGTAGTCCCAAACCAACAAGTTATCCAAGACTGCTAATCTAAGTTGGGATGTTGGTTTCCAATCTGGGATGTTGGTTTCCATATGGTTCTCATGCTCAACAGCAGCCATGCTCAACAGCAGATTTGGGTCTAATAGAGATAAAAATTGAAAATACGTCCTAGACCGTTTTAATTCATTTTTTGATTTATTTATTTTGTTTGTATGCTGATGCAAACCACCCAGAGACAGAAGTTTGGGCAGTGTACAAATATAATTAAATTAATTAGTTTAAATCGAATTAATCAATCATTTAAGACTGCCTTTCCCAACTGCTGAGTCAACAACCCCAATTTCAGACATGTATAAAGGGACCGCGGCAGCAATCCGATGCACTCTTTAGCTGGATTACACACACACACACACACACACACACACACACACGTAGGGATTACTCCCAAGTAAACTCAGAACTGCCCTGCACGTCATTTCCCCCCATAACCCATCACTTTACAACCTATTCACGAAAACACCCAAGGCAGGCTGAAATTAAACAGAACATTTGCACACAAGAGATTGTCGTTTCAATACACTTTAATAACGATACGATTGATACATTCGGACAACAGGCCAGACACGGGGCCTTTAAGACTCTGGGTGGGGTGGGGTACCGATGTTTCCCCCACCCCAGACTCGTTTATAAATAACTTAAATCATTGTACAAAAAGAGAGAAAAAGACAAAGCGATGTAACATATATCCAGAATGGTGTGACATGCTATCCGAGCGTGTGATTCAGCGATTGAGAAAATAGAATGAGGCACAATTTTATTTAGTGTTATCTCATTCAGCTTTCCCCAGCCTCGGGTCCTTACACGCCAGACTACAACTCCCATCATCCCCTGGGGTTGATGGGAGTAGTAGTCCAGCGGCGCCTGGAGGACCTGAGGTTGGGAACCTTGATCTAATTCCACCCCCAGGTTGAGCTAGATCGTCCCGACTTTCCCCCGGCCCCATCTCCCTTCTTAAAGCACGCGATGTCTTTTTAGAAAAAAAGTGAGCTTCTGACTCCTGCGATTTTCATCAAGAGACCAAAAGAAAAAGGCACATGGAAGCCATTATCTGTAGTTTATGGGTGCTTAAGGAACCAAGGTTTCCCCACAGTGAAAATTCAGACAGGATGCTGCGCAGGGAAGTTGCAGAATTGGGCACACAATACATTAAAAAAAAAAAACCCTAAACAGACCACATGGCTTCTAGCTGGGTATCGATTCACCTCCCATCACCCTCCCTCTCCAAGTTGAATACTGGCATGCTCATTTTATTCTTTGAAATAAACCTCACAAGGTTTACCCCCCCCCCCAAAAATCCCACATTCTTCTGTGGTTGTGTCTTCTTACAGGCTTACTGTTTATGGAGGCGCTTGGCTTGTGCCGCTCTGGAGAGCCACTGGGGAGGATGGGAATTCATGAATGCTCCTCCACGGTGGGGGGAAATCCTTGCACAGAGAAAGCTAGCACTGCAGGGTCCAAACCATCCAATGTCCTGATATGCTAGCTTTCTATGTACAATCTGTATACAATCCTTGCACAGAGAAAGCTAGCACTGCAGGGTCCAAACCATCCAATGTCCTGATATGCTAGCTTTCTACGTACAATCTGTATACAATCCTTGCACAGAGTAAGCTAGCACTGCAGGGTCCAAGCCAGCCTACTTCCTGTTATGCTAGCTTTCTACGTACAATCTGTATACAATCCTTGCACAGAGAAAGCTAGCACTGCAGGGTCCAAATCAGCCTATTTCCTGATAAGCTAGCTTTCTACATACAGGGAATGCTTTCCAAGGAGGTGAGCCTTCCATCATGTATGCCAGGGGTGTCAACTTGCAGCCCTCCACCCCACCGTTCCTCTCCACCTATTTATTGAATTACATTTTTAGGATCGCTGGATGCTTCCATACCCACGCCTGCTTCGGCCACCCATCGGAGAAAAGAGAAAAACAAGAGATTCCCTTCTGCCACGGATGCCTCGGAGTGGGATAAACAGCCATTTCCTGCCCTTAATCAACCCCTGGAGTGAGGAACCGAGAACAGAAACCTTTCCTGTTGCACTCAGAAGAAGAAAAGAAGGGGGCGGGGGGAGGATTTTAAAAAGCCCGTCTCAACTCATGAAAGTTAACTTTACTTTGGAGAGAAGGCTAGGAAGCCAGACACCATGTCCTTGAAATTTCCTCCACGGAGCTCTGTCCACGAAAACAGGATGAAGCCATGTCCGCTGTCACAGCCCACTCCCCGCCTCGAGATCCAACTGGAGATGGCGAGGGATCAGGAGGAGGAGGAGGAGGAGGGGGGGAGGCGAGGGGGGGCGCTTCTGCAGGGAAGGGGGGGCAGCGGGAATGGAGGTTCGCGGCTGGTGAGGAGGAGGCTCAGCGTGGGCCGGGAGCCGGGGGGGGGGTCCTTCGGCGCTTTTACTTCAGGGCGTCCAGATGAGAGCAGACCTGGAGGAAAACGTCATCCACGGAGCCTTCCGCGTTGAGCTGGGGGCGGGCAAGAGAGAGAGGTTATACTAGGTGGGCCCAGAAGCACTAGGAACATAGGACGCAGCCGCCTCCCAAGTGGGGCCATCGTAGGGATGTACCCGGATCGGGCCAGGCGGCAGCGGGCGGGGCCGGGGTCGGTTCCTTTCAAAGGCAGGTCCTTCCTGCCACCCCCGCGGCTCTTATGGGCGCACTTTCCAAAAGGCCACACAGGGCCGCGGCGCCCGCTGGCAACAGCCGGCATGGGGCATCAGCACGCATATGACCGCCACGTACGGCCTTTTGGAAAGTGGGTGCCACGCCCGGGAAAGTGGTGGGACGGCCAGGGAGCAGGCAAGGACGGGCTCGCCTGATTTTTAAGTGAATGGATCCTCGCCTCGCTGAACCGGTTCGAATGTGGGCGCCCAAGCCGGTTCGGAACTTCCCTAAGGAGAGGCCAAACCGTTTGGGGCACATCCCAAGACCAGTGGTTCCCAACATGTGGGCTTGCTGGAAGGCAAGGAGGAGAGCTGGTCTTGTGGTAGCGAGCATGAATTGTCCCCTTTGCTAAGCAGGGTCTACCCCAGTTTGCATATGAATGGGAGACTCCATGTGTGAGCACTGTGAGCTCTTCCCCTTAGGGTAGGACTGGGGGTGATGGGAGTTGTAGTTCAACAACAGCTGGAGTGCCAAGGTTCCCCACCCCTGCCTTAGGGGATGGGGCCGCTCAGGGAAGAGCACCTGCCTGCTTGCATGCAGAAGGTCCCAAGTTCCCTCCCTGGCATCTCCAGATAGGGCTGGGAGAGACTCCTGCCTGCAACCTTGGAGAAGCCGCTGCCAGTCTGGGTAGACAAGACAGAGCTAGAACCCTGAGTGGGACCTAGTTCCCAACCACAGTTCCTCTAGATGCTGCTGAACAACAACTCCCAACCACTCCATCCACAATAAATGGCAGGTGGGGATGAGTAGTCTCTCCAGGAGTAGCCACCGACTGTTTGACAACCGCTCCCATCAACCCCTGCTGCTGCGATAAATTGCAGCAGGAGGTGATAGGAGCTGAAGTCCAACAGAGGGAGAGCGTCAGCTTGGCCACCCCTGTACTCTTCTGCCAGAAGAGATCTCCCCTCCAGCCCCACCACGACAGCAGCGCCCTACGCCAGACGGCTCTGGATCTCAGGAGTGGCTTCCTCCTCCCCACCCCCCCCAGTGCACCCCCCCACTCCTACCCCTAAATCTTGAGGCTGCCGCCATCTGTCTGGGGCTCTTCTTCCTCCTGGACACAGATTACTCATCTCCATGCTATGCCAGGCATCCGGAGGCTTTGCAGGAAACAGTCTTGGAGTCGGGGCATCCTCCCGGCGAGAACGCCCACCCCGAGTCAGTCACATTACAAACTCATCCCGGCCTTCGCCACTCATGGAACTCAATCTAAGGAGCTGCAACTGAACCCAATGCAGATTTCCCCCCCTGTCTATCCTGGCCTCTCCCTGCATCCAGCCTTATGGTCTACAGTAGTCCTGCTCAACTTTGCCCCCACCCCCATGGACTACAACTCCCATAATTCCAGGTTCAGTCCCTGGCAGCATTTCCAGGTACGGCTGGGAGAGACTCCTGCCTGAAACCTCGGAGAGCTGCTGCCAGTCAGTGCAGACAACACTGAGCTAGACGGACCAAGGGTCTGACTCAGTATATGGCAGCTTCCTAAGTTTCCAAATCCCCAGTATTGCACATACCTTGCGGACGATCCCCCTTTTCTCGTAGAAAGAAATGACCGGCTCGGTGGCCGTGTAGTATGTATCGAGGCGCTTCTTGATCGTCTCTTCGTTGTCGTCCACCCGCCCGCTGGTCTCGCCCCGCTTCAGCAGCCGCTTCACCATGGTATCCTTGCCGGCATCTACGTACAGCAGCAATGTCGGGGCTGAAATCTAAGCAAGGAGATATTTATTTTGATTATACTGCTTGTCACTGAAAAGTCCCCAAAGCAGTTTACACAGAAAAAGAGTACAAAGATGGTTCCCTGTTCCCAAAGGGCCCACAATCTAAGAGTAGAGATGTGCACGAATTCGAATCGAATTCCAAAAATTCGTTTCAAACTCTGATCGGTTTCAAAAATCTGATTCAAATCTGAATCAGATTCAAATCTATTTGACTCTGTTTGGGCACCTTTTTTTAACCAATTAGGGGGCCTGAACTGTTTAAAAAGGTGCCCAATGCCTGTCAAATCGAATTTCAAGAATTTGGTTAAATTCAAATCGAACTGCCCTTTTAAACGGCGATTCGATTAGAATTCAAATCACTCAGATCAACCAGATTTGAGTCAAATCAATTCACATTTGAATCAATTTGCACACCCCTATCTAAAAGAAGCAACAGCCACTGGAGGAATGCTGTGCTGGGGGCGGATAGAGCCAGTTACTCTCCCCTTGCTAAATACAAGGAGAACTGCAATTTGGATCATTATCTCTTTACCCAGTTAGGAGAGCATTATTAACCATTTTAATCCAGGACTTCACAAATCCCAGGCGAGTCATGGCACCAAGAAATTTAACCATGGCACCTAGACTAAGATATTCACAAGTAGTTTTTAATCAAATATATTTGTCCGAGGCAGTCCTATTTCTCTTCTAAGGATGTAAAGGGGATTAAAAATAGCTCATTTATTCATCCGCCCCACATACAATGTCAGTCCCCAAATCTGGCAATTTCATCAAGTGCCCATTGACAGCACTTGACTTCCAAATTTGGGAGCTGGTTCCTAGATCCCAAGAAAATCCATCAAGGCTCTTTGAAACCACTTCCCCAATTAAAACCATATGCAAAGCAGCGTCCAATCAATACAAAAGCTAGATTTGATTTGTATTTCATCATCAGACCCTAGCAAAACCTAACGATATTAAACACACCACAATAAACTCCAAGCAAAACAAGTCACCCAACACAGAACACGAGAACAGAAATGTCAGACAGGCCCATAAAAAAATCAAACACACATCTGCAGCTCAAGTTTCTTTCGGAATCCCCCCCGAGGCTCCTGAATTTTCTTTCAGGAGATTTCTTCTGACAACCATCACTGCAGAGACAAAGCATGCCATCTTTGCTGTTACGTATCCGTCTCGTCAAAATATGCCCCAAATATAGTTTCTCACTCACACGAACTATAAAAGCTATTCAAATGACTAAAACAAATACAACTTACAGTCCCTCTAACAGGGATTCCCAGATGCTGTTGACTACAACTCTCAGCATCCCCAGCCAAAGGCCACTGCAGCTGGGGATGATGGGAGTTGTAGTGAACAACATCTGGGGACCCCTGTTAGAGGGAACCATGGTTATCACTGCTGATTAACACACCATTCAACGCAACCATGCCCAGAGGTAGCTTTAACAACAACTGAAGGCACTGAAGACACATTTATTCACCCTGGCTTTTAATTAGATCTATGGTTCTAAATATATATATATATATATTTGTTTTTTTAATACTGAGTTTTAAAATTTTTAATGTTTTAAATGATTTTAATTGTTTTAAGTGATTTGGTGTTTTTGATTATTTTCATTGTAAACTGCCCAGAGACACAAGTTTTGGGCGGTATAGAAATATTTTAAATTAAATAAAATAAATAAACTGATTTATTGTGGAATTGGATCAGCTTTAATTTCTAGCAGTGCCAAACTCAGCATTTTTTGCTCAGGACTAGAGGCCATGCTGCCACCTTGTGATGGTTCTGGGTATTACAGGCAGGGAAGGCTCCAAACCCCACTTCCACTCAGGCACTGAATTTCCAGCAGTCCATGAGCCAAAATCTGATCGCCACACGTTTGGACTCCTGGCTGAATCCTTGCTGCTGCCAGTCAGTGTAGACAGTACGGAGCACAACAGACCAATGGTCTGACTCCGTACAAGGCAGCTTCCCATGTTCCTTTGTGCCATCCCCTCCGCCTTGCCTTACCTTCTTCTCGAACTCCACACCCTGCTTCACCTCCCGGGGGTAGCCGTCAATCAAGTAGCCCTTGGAGACGTCTGCCTTGGCAACCATGGCGTCCCTCAGCATCTCTAGGACAGTGTCCTGGGGGCAGAGGGAGAAGGAAAACAATCCAATGGGTATCAAAGGGCTCTCTCTCGGCTCGGGCTCCGGACTGGTAGGCTGATATTCTCAGGCCTCGCCCTCCTCTTCGTACCTGCTTGCTGCATTTTTAACCTCTTCCCCCTTCCTTGTTCTTCCTTGTTACACTAGGACATCAAAAGCTCAGGGACACAGGCTTTCTATCCAAGCATGTAACTTGCTTTATAAACCTCTGCAAGTATTTGGACTTGAAGTGTCTGTCTCAAGATACTCTTAATGGGCTTGGTTCTTCTCACACACACTGGCTCTGTTATAATTGGGATCACGGAAATGGCTTTGCTACAACATCTATTACCTGCGTAGGTGAGTGGCAACAGCAAACACTGAGGATTAGTGTGCCAGCAATGCTTAAGAAGAATTTGCCAACGTGCCTCTGGGCATATGGTGAATACTAGGAATGCACAGATCGCTCCAAATCCAAATCGATTCTACTCGAATCTGGGTGATTCAAGTGATTTGCACCAAATCACCCCTTAAAAGAGCAATTTGATTCAATTTTTTAAAAAAATTGAAATCCAATTAGCATTCAATTTGAGAGCCATTTGGCACCTTTTTAAAACCATTAAGGCCCCAGATCGGTTTTTTAAAAGATGCCAAAACAGGGTCAAATTGATTCCAATCCAAATAGAATTTCTGGGCCGAATTCGAAAATGAATTTTCGGAATCCAATTCAAATCCAAAACAAATGGAAAAATTCATTTTATACACATCTCTAGTTAATGCTGTTCACATAGCAGGTAGTACAACTATTATCCATCATCTTCATTATGGGGGGTGGTGGTCATTGCACCAGTATGGTGTATCGGTTCAGGCGGACTAGGAAATGGGACACTTGGGTTCGAATCCCCACTCAGCCCTGAAGCTGCCTGGATGACCCTGGATATCACTCTCAACCGGTTTAATCTACCTTACAGGGTTGTTGTGAGGATTAACTGCCCTGAGGGACAGAAGTGTAATAAATATATAGGGCCATCAGCGAACGTACAAAGTAGCTCTGATACATTCATTCGCCAGTCAACAAATGGTCATACTCTCTCCACAGAATAATCTTTGGAGGACCTTCCTACCAATTTCTGCTTCTGTCCTTCTGACAACATCAATAACACTTTATAACCGTTGTGTGTCCATTTCTCATGAATAAGATTTTATAGTAGTTTTGTGTTTTAACAACCTTGAAAAGCTTTTAGAAACACTCGTAGAAATTTGGCAGCTGTAGGCCCACACACTGAATGCTGAAAATCGTGCAGTGCGATCACCACTTTTCCATCTCTAGGGGTGGGGAGCTTGTCAAAAACCACAATGACCATTCATCCCCCCATATGGTAGTGGCCAGCCACCCCATGACGGTGGGGTGTGGGATCATGGAAGACGGGGTGCTGAACAGCGATCTGAAAGAGTTTCAGAGAGGTGGCATCGCGCAGGCTCCAGGAATCCAGGGAGTGGAGCTATTAAAAAGGTAACAAATAGACCTAGGGGATCCTAGGAATTGGTTGCAGGCATCAGGGGCAGGAAGGGAGACAGGGCAGAGCTAGGGGGTTCTAGGAGGTGGTTGCAGGTATCAGGGGCAGCAAGGGAGAAAGCGTAGAAGATGAAGCAGGAGACCTTTGGACAGCTGAGGGCGGTATGGATGAGAAGGCCAGGCAAGGATGGATTGGGACAGAAGAATGAAGAGATGGGGGTGGGCAAATTCACAAAGGGTGGGGGCCTGCCCCAGACAAATCCATTCCCGCCCCCCGCGGACTCACCAGGGGTACCAGTTCTCCTTTCTCCATGATGGCGGACAACTTCTTCCCCCTTTCCGAGCCAGAGCCAACTTCTGCTCTCAGGAGGTCACCGGTGGACAGGTGAGTGTATCCGTATTTTGCAACTATCCTCTCGCATTGGGTCCCCTTTCCCGAGCCCGGTCCGCCTGCGGGGGACACAAGGCATTGGCGACCGAGTTGGAGAAGACCGTTCTTGGAACCAAAGGACAGCCTGGTTGCTGGATCAGGCTCAAGAAGGCCCATCCAGTCCGGCATCCTGTTTCCCTTCTGCATGCAGGCATATAGCTGCTCTTCCTCTGAGATATGGTCGCATTTCCTGCAGGGAAGATCTGACAGTGCTCACACATGTAGTCTCCCACTCAAATGCAAACCAGGGCAAGCCCAGCTTAGCAAAGAGGACAAGTCATGCTTACTACCACAAGACCAGCTCTCCACCCACTGAAGCCCTCTCCTGGTGAGGAACAAGTTTGCCAAAGCCAAAGAACAACAAAAAGCCTTCTACTTACCGACGACAAAGATGATTTTGTGGTCCTTCAATTTTTCTGTAGGGAGACAAAGTGTGTGGGCGGGAACGTATTATATCTCAAGGAGAAGCACCAAAATTGCTTATTACAGCAGTCCTCGGGTCCCCCCCCCGACCCATGATTATGTTGTACTACAACTCCCAACATCCCCTGCCATGGTGGCAGGGTGTGATGGGAGTCGTAGTCCATCATCATCTGGGGACTCACATTTGGGAATGCCTGCCAGCACACGCTGATCATCAAGAAGCAAGGAATCAAACTGAACCTGAATCCAAACCCAAACACACTGCAGATGGACATTTCCCCCTCAATGAACCAGAACCCCCCACAAAAAAATCTAAAATCTTCCATGAAGCAGCACCAACGCCCCGAACACAAGGCAGCAGTCACCGCTTCAAAATAAATGCTCCATTCATCAGTCAAGTCTCAGCTTTCAACTGTTCCATTCATATTTTATTTTCCTGTGTGGACGAATGCATTTGGTCTGCAAGCCTCTTTAAACATGCAAAAGCCAACAGCTTTTGGAGAGAATCAATATGGCTTCTCAAGTCACACAGCTGCCATCACATTCATTTTACAAAGATGCAGAAATCGTTTTCTCATTCATTAAAAAAAGAAGAAGTCGCATTGCAAGTGAGTCGGGACAGATTCTGCACGAAATGCACCCCGACTGCTTCCAGAGCATCTCGACCGGTAAGTCAATCCCTTTTTAAAATGCAAGCGTCTGAACCAGAACTGAACTGGAGAGTGGGGGTAGGGGTGGGGATGTTATTTCCAAGTGGAAAATCAATCCAAATGTTAGGTTTCAATTCCCTGGAATGGAAAAGTTGGGGGGACCGTCCGCGACCGTCATAATTCACAAAGGAATCTCCCCCAAGAAGCCCTTCACAGATGTGCATTTTCAAAGGAGGAAACAAGACCAAACATTCTTGCAAAGCAAAAGAAAAGGAGGGTGGGGAGTGCCAAGATGCACCACAAACGACAACTCTCCGGGTCACCTTTGGCAGCTTTCACCTCCGAGTCATCCAGGCAAGAGCACTTGGCACCCATCTTTGCAAAATCTCCAGCTCCGACTTCTGCTCCGTCTCCTTCCCGGCTTCCCCCCGCCCCCCTCAGACGTGGCTTTTGCTTAGCACATTTTGGGGCCTCGAACCTCTTGGCCACCCCGCCCTCCACAGCTGGGGCTGAGCTGGGCTTTGAGGTCAGGACTCAACACAGGTCGCTGTGGAGACCGTCGCTAAGGGCCAGCAGAGGCCAGACCTCAATTGTTGCATAGAACATCTGGAGGACCCAAGATTCCAACCTCAGGAGAGGAATCCAGGGCGGGAAAGAGGCTCAAAAGCTGGCCCGGCCGCCAGCCAGTACCATGTCTTTGTGGTCCTCCTCTTCAGCCTTAATCTCCCTGCCCTATTGACCCCCACAAGCAGTGCACATTTTTCTAAAACTAAAAGGAAGCCTCTTGTGTAGGGATGTAGCAAGGCACAAGTGGGGCCTGGGACAAAACGTGACCAGGGGCCCCTGTTTTCTTCTGCTCTCCTCCTTTTTAATGAGGGCAGGATTCAAAAAGGGTCCCCAAGTTCCTTTAATCCCATATCTGTTCAGCTCCGTCTCAGCGGGAAGAGGAGGAGTGTCAGGCAGCATCCCCTCCCTCTCCTTTCCTCATGACTGGCTCAGCAACATTGTTGGGCCTGTTCATCAGGCTGAAGGGGAAGGAGAACCTGAGCACTAGCCAGCCAGTCAGGAGAAGAGGAGGAGGAGAGGAGGAAGGGGTGCTGCCTGGCACTCTGCCCCTCACCGGAGGAGATTTGCCTGTTGAAGCCAAGATGAGTCCTCAGATCAGGAGCCAACAGTGTGTCTGCGAGTCAAGGCGGTCTAAGGAAAGTGAACAGCAAGCTGTCAGCCAACGGCACCCTCACTCAGGAGGTTTTTTGAGTAGCCACCCTAGATGAAAGCTTGGTACTTTATTGGCTCCCTGGCGGGCAAAAATTGAGGCCAAGAGCTTTGCCCTATGTAGTATCTCCGGAGAGAAAAATGCTGCACTCATCATTGTAAGAGCTGCTGGATATTATATTTGTATTCTATTATACTGTAAACGCTTAGACTGAATACTCTGTTTTTCTTTTCCACTCTGTTTATAAGCTGGTTGTGGACCGTAATAAACTAGATTTGATTCGCTTCACTGGTCGAAATGATATACCAGTTATTCTCTTTTGTCAGCGGTTCTAGAAGGCCATATGTTTTACAAGGGAGGGTGTCAGAAACCTGCAAAGCACACTGGTGACGGAATCAGCTTTCTGACAGCACTTCTGATTCCGTTATCGACATATTTTGCACATTTCAGACACTAATCTAGAATATTTAAGGGAAGTGTAAAAAATATGGCCTTAGAGAAGGAGATGATCTCTTGCCAGCGGATGGATGGAGATATATAATATCAACTCGAAAATTTGCTTATGGCTACAGCCACTGAACCAATGGTAAGGTTCCCGATTCCACTACTCTTGGAACCACTTTTAAAAGGTGCCTAGTTAGCTTGTGTGGACTCCCTTCTTCTGTACTGCATCAGAAAAGAGCCAACACTTTTTCTCAGTGATCTGCGACCTGTGGATTAACTAGACTTTGAACAAATCAGGACCTCAGCCACCATTTCGATGCTTTCCCAACAAAAAACAGATGTACATTTATTTCCCACTTTTCAACAAAAGTTCCCAAAGTGGTTTACACAGAGAAAACAATAATACATTCATAAGATGGCTCCCTGTCCCCAAAAGGCTCACAGTCTAAAAAAAAAAAAATAAGACAGACACCAGCAGCAGCCACTGGAGGGATGCTGTGCTAGGGGCGGATAAGGCCAGTTGCTCTCCCCCTGCTAAATGTAAGAGAATCACCACGTTAAAAAGGTGCCTCTTTGCCCAGTTAGCAGAGGCCTCCAAACTGAGATGGGTGGGAGCCCGATGACAGCCAAGCCGATGGGTTAAAAATAAAGCTGGGTGTTTCTGAGGCATTTGCGGCTCAAAGGTTCGCCAGGCAGCTATGAGAAGCCTCCTTTGATTACAGCCTTCTAGAATGACACCCGAGCAGACAGGCAACTGAAAGGCCACCAGCCAGGAAAGGAAGAATTTGTGCTACTCTGGCCAAATGTGGGTGTGTCTGCCTAAGAGCTTTAGATATTCCTTCCCAAGGGGTAACTGTGTTTGTCGCCTGCAGCAAAATCAGAGTGACTAATAATAAAAAAATAATAATGATGATTTATATACCCACTTATATTTTTTATTATTATTATTATTATTATTAAGCCACTTTACCCAATTATGCTGTCTTAAAGGAGGAATTCTCAAACTTGGGTCCCTGGATAGCACTGGACTACAACTCCCATCATCCAGAAGTCATTGTGGTTGGGGATGATAGGAGTTGTAGTCCAAATGACACAATGCATGCTGAGATCTGTACGCCAAGTGAATATAAATCGAACAGATCCTAACTACACTCAGACAGTGTTTAAAAACCATTAAGAACCACCCTGAGCCATTTCTGGAAGTGTGTTATATAAATCAATCAATCAAACAAACAATACTGCCTAGGGACTTTTTTGAATGGGGCAGTATATAAATGTACTTAATCAATCAATCAATCAATATAGTACTATAAACAGGCACAGCTAATGTTATATATGAACCATATACCCAGACCTTATTGCAACTATAAATAACTAAATCCAAAAAAATAAACCTTGGAGAAGCCGCTGCCAGTCTGTGAAGACAATACTGAGCTAGATAGACCAATGGTCTGACTCAGTATATGGCAGCTTCCTGTGTTCCTATGTAACTTGCTACAAGATCCACATATACTGCCAAGTCCACATAAACAATATATCCATGTTTGAGCACAGTTGAGAGATGTTTGATTTATATTCACTTGGTGTGCAGATCTCAGTATGCATTGCATCACCTCCACTAAAACTTCCACCATCCATGATGACCTCTGGATGATGGGGGTTGTAGTCCAACAACTTCTGAGGACTCAAGCCTGAGAATGCCTGGATCGTAGCCTACGCTTTCATGTACTTGAAACCACTGCATAAAATGTTACTTTCCGTTGGCAGGGTATTTTTTGTTTTATATCCTTTTGTGGGTCTAAAGGGGAAAGCTGGGGTTGTGAACTGTGGTGTCTAAGGACTACAAAATGCATAATTGCTGAGCACTCTCAGGTTCCTATTTTAGTGCAAAGCTGGTGCATGATTAAAAGAAAGGCATTCAGAAGGAAAAAGTAGAAGTTAGTTGCCCGTCCCATCTCGGGCAGCATCTCCAGGTAGGGCTGGGAGAGACTCCTGCCTGAAACCTCGGAGAGCTGCTGCCAGTCAGTGTAGACAACACTGAGCTAGACAGACCAAGGGTCTGACTCAGTAGGCAGCAGCTGGTTCATCAAGTGCATCCACAGGACAGCGGCCGAGCACCTGCTTTGCATGCAGACCGCCTAAGGTTCACTGCCTAGCAGCCTCTCCAGGTAGGGCTGGGAGAGACTCCTGCTTGAAACCTTGGAGAGATGCTGCCAATCAGTGTAAATAACCCTGCGCTAAATGGACAATGGTCCAATGGACATCTCATATGTTCATATGAGATCGAAGGTCCCCCTGGTCTAAAAAAGTAGTTAATTGGACACCTCTGGGTATCTTACTCATGGGCCCTTGAATAAGACATTTATAACAACAAGGGGGACACTCCCGATGCAAAAGGTGGCAGAAAGGAACCGGGGACTCCATGCACAGAAAGTATGCCCACTACTACTGAGCGATAGCGGTGTGCGAGTCGGCTCAATTCGAGCCGGGCTCAGCGTCGATTCGAGCCGAACCGGCTTTGCCGGTCTTGTGCATCTCCCTACTGAGCTCACATGTCCAACCATTCATAAGTCACAGCACAACACGGAGGGGGGGGGTTTCTGAGAAGGCCCTTTGTCGTGGACTCAACTCTGATCAAGAACGGCTCTGCGAATCAGGCTGAGAGAGACGAAAGAGACAGGCTGAGCGGCGAAAGGAGAATCTACTCACCTGCCATCTTCAAGAGATCTGGGATGAGGAGCTCCTCAGCCTAAAAAACAACAAGACGACTTGGTTAGAGTGCATGCCTCCAACTGACAGGAAAGCAAACTGCTCCAACAGCTCCAAAAATACTTCCAGACTCGTAGCCGCAACTGGGCTCCTGGACATGTCCCGTCAAGCGCAATCCTTGCTCCAAAACCTTCAGATGCAGCTTCTGTTTTAGAACACATCACCTTATTTTATTAATTCGAATATTTTCATCCTGCCCCTCCGGCCTTTAAAAGGGCATTCAATACAAAACAGGAGACTGGACCAGAAAGACGCATAAATCGCATAAAAAACCTTAATGTAATCCCCCTTCCTCCTCTCCTAAACCAGGGGAAAGCAACCTTGACTCTCCAGTGGCTGTTGCTCAACTACAACTCCCATCATCCCCAGAGCTGCCCACCCCAATCCTAAACAAGCACACAGAGAGGCAAGTACCTCATCATCAATTAGGGGGAGAGAAACCAACTCTATTGACTCGTAAATATGGATTCCCTGCAAACACACATCATTGCAGGAGGATTCAGATTCCCGAATAACTCTTCACTGGTGCTGCATTCGGTAAGAGGGTGATCCAAGCTACCAGCGATTCCTCTTGGGCAACGGCGTTCCCAAATTTGAAATATTTGTGGGGCCCACTTGCAGGAAAACTAAGGAAAGCACCCCCAAAGCAACATTGGCGTTGCGTCCAAATTCGAGACACACAAGGGCAAAATGCGCTCCCTCGACTAAGCTGGCATATTTATACCGGCAACTGATCTACCGTTAAAAAAGGAGATGTCTAGATTTGCCACACAGATACACACCCCACCAGATCTCACCGCAGCGTCCCCACTGAAGCCCAGAGCTGTACAAACAGATCTAGGATGAAACAACCCGGTGATGCAATCAGGATTCTCGGCGTCTGGGGATGGCGTTCCCCTGGCAACTACTTCCTGCAGTTGCTTCCATCAGCAGACGGACAGCCAACCGCCGGGAATGAGAGAGAAACCCACAAATCCAACCAGAGACGGCAGGAACGGAAAACAATTCCCACCGGCACAAACCGGAGGAAGGGAGAGCCCCAGAGAGCATCTTTTCTGCCCAGCTGTTCTAAGCGGCACTCTTGGTCACATAGGAAGCTGAATGGGAGACAAGAAGTGTGAGCACTGGAAGAGATTCCCCTTAGGGGATGGAGCCACTCTGGGAAGAGAAGAAGGGTCCAAGTTCCCTCCCTGGCAGCATCTCCAAAACAGGGCTGAGAGAGATTCCTGCCTGCAGCCTCGGAGAAGCCGCTGCCAGTCTGTGCAGACAATACTGAGCTAGATAGACCAATGGTCTGACTCAGTATATGGCAGCTGCCTATGTCCCTATGAGAGGCCGCTGCTTCATGTTTAATGGAGCAGGGAGAGCTTGGATTACATCACATGCTCAGGTCCTTCGAGCAACTCCTTTCTGGACCACGCATGCAGAGCATCACATAGCCAGCACGCGATTCTACAAGCCTAACTGTTTCGAACTGCCTCGATTCTCCGGTTCTGTCCTTGCTTGATCCATGCCTGGTTTTGCCATTTGAGGATGCTTTATGAAACTTTTCTAGTGTGAGTTGCTGAAGTTCTCACACTTAAAGGCTGAGTCAAAGCAGCGGTAGGCAAGCTTGGCTTCCTGGCTGCTGAACTACAACTCCGGGGATGATGGGAGCTGTAGTTCAACAACAGCTGGGGAGCTAAGGTTTCCTACTCCTGAATGAGAGCTTTAAGTGGATGGTGGATGCATCCTGTCTCTGGAGCACAGGTCAGGTAAATTCAGGTGCATAAACATGAAGGTGGTTTCACCTGGAACACAGGAAGCTGCCATATACAGAGTCAGACCCTTGGTCCATCTAGCTCAGGATTGTCTACCCAGACTGGCAGCAGCTTCTCCCAGGTTGCAGGCAGGGGTCTCTCTCAGCCCTATCTTGGAGATGCTGCCAGAGAGACGAATACGACAAATATTTCTAGATCGCTTTTCAACCAGAGTTCCCAAAACGGTTTACATAGATAGATAGATAGATAGATAGATAGATAGATAGATAGATAGATAGATAGACAGACAGACAGATAGGCTCCCTGGGTCCCCAAAAGGGCTCACAGTCTAAAAACGAAACATAAGATAGACCCTGGTAGCAGCCACTGGAGGGACGCTGTGCTGGGGACGGATAGGGCCAGTTGTTCTCCTGTCTGCTAAATGAAGAGGATCGCCACTTTTAAAAGGTGCCTCTTTGCTTGGTTAAGCAGGGAACTTGGAACCTGGAACCTTCTGCTCTTCCCAGAGCAGCCCCATCCCCTAAGGGGGAAGATCTTACAGCACTCACACATGTAGTCTCCCATTCTGACTCAGTATATGGCCCTGTGTTCTAGGTAGCCACCTTTTAACACAACAGCTGAGAGCCTTCAGCGTAGCTTGCGAGAAGAATCCCAAGGAGGCAGATCCCTAAAATAGACCCCTGCGGCTCTCGGCAAAGTTCACGCCCCACCACGCTGGCCCGATCCGAGGGGAGAGGTCCAGTTACATCCCCCTCCAACCACGCCTAAAAAGGCCAGATGACCTTGAGGTTCTGCTTGCCTCTGCGTTCTAAGTATGGCCCAGCCATCAATCTTGCAGAGGTCACATCCAGATTTTGCTGCAAAGTGCTTGTCCACCGTCCAGCTGATCCATGCATCCAGAAAGAGCTCATGGTATAGACCCTGCTTGTGGTATAGACCCTGCAACTCTTCAACACGTTAAGGGAAGACAGGGTAAACATGATCTCTTTTCGGTTGAGAAAGATGTTGCCAAGTCAGCAAAGATTCAGAGGGCTAGCAATGGAGATAGAGTCCATTTGGGGATCAAGAACATACAATAGGGGTTTGCAAAACTGAGGCTCCCCAGCTCCTGCTGGACTACAACTCCCATCATCACCAGCTGCTGCAATGGACTGACCCAAGACATTCAACTCCCCGTGAACCTCCCAGAGGTCCAGTTACGGTTGCCACCGGCTCATCTGGAGGTAACTCCGGGCCGGGCCTCGGTGGTTACTCCAGGGCTTTGGAATACACTCCCTGCCAAAATCAGAGCGTCTCCATCTCTGGCTGGTTTTTAAAAGACCCTTAAGAGGTCTTTTAAAAAGGTCTCTTAAACAACACCTGTTTTCTCAGGATTTTAATTAAAAGTTTAGATGGTTTAATTGCTTTGATCCTGTGAAATCATTTGCAATAGTTTCACTCTGCAAATCGTTTTCCATTGTTTTCATTCTGTGAAAGTGTTTCAGTGGTGTGCTCCTATTTTTAATACTGTCATGTGGATGGTGTACACCACCTAGAGATGTATATTTCAGGTGGTATTTAAATATGATCAAGCGATCAATAAAAAGTATGAGCTTTTGACACATCCAGAAAACACGAGGCATAACACTTCTTGGATTGTACCACTTCAGACAGCATTTTCCCGTGTTCCGCCATGTTAAAATCATCCCCGCATTTGGAAAGCTAGAGCCTAAACTCCCTTGATCCTGACATGCTAGCTTTCCACATGCAGACACTCCTGTTTTTGTCCTGCACATTCTGCACCTGTAGTCCAGAAACGACAGGGTCAGGCAACGCTTTTCCTACACATTTGCATAAACAATTGCCTGTTGCATACGCAACTGACTGTTGACGGGGTGGCCTGTTTAGCAAACACAATTCCTGGGATCCATACATGAAAGTGGGAAGGAAGCTGGTCTTGTGGCAGCAAGCATGGATTGTCCCCTTGGCTAAGCAGGGTCCACCCTGGTTTGCATTTGGATGGGAGACTAAGATATTCCCAAAAGAGGATGAGGCCATCGCTCAGTGAAAGAGCATCTGCCTGCAGAAGGTCTCAGGTTCAATCCTTGGCATCTCCAGGTGGGGCTGAGCCTGAAACCTTGGAGAAGCCACTGCCAGTCAGTCACTGAAAAGGGACCTGAAAAGGGAAGCGTAAGCCAGTGTGGTGCAGTGGTTAGAGTGTTGGACTAGGACTGGGGAGACCCAGGTTTGAATCCCAATTCAGCCATGAAACTCACTGGGTGATTCCGGGCCAGTCACGTATCTCTCAGCCTAACCGACCTCACAGGGTTGTTGTGAAGAGGAACATAACCACGCACACGAATATGTGGACAAATATTTATATAATATATAATATATTATAAATATGAATATACCTGAACAAATATTTACATAGCGCTTTTCAACCAAAGTTCCCCAAGCGGCTTACATAGATATAAATAAATAAAATGGCTCCTTGTCCCCAAAGGGCCCACAATCTAAAAAAGAAATCGAAGACAGGCCACAGCCACTGGAGGGATGCTGTGCTGGGGATGGATAGGGCCAGTTGCTCTCCCCCTGCTCAGTAGAGAGAATCGCCACTCTTTAAAGGTGCCTCCACTCTGGGCTCCTTGGAGGAAGAGTGGAATATATATATATATATATATATATAAAAATAAAAATTAAATTAAAAGAAACATTCGGCGCAAATTCACCTCTAGGGTTAGAAGCCCTTAGCACGCCACCCCACCGAATTTCGCCAGCAGCCAAACACCATTCTGCACATTTCCAGTGTGTGCCTTTAAAATTAGCACCGGCTTCATCCTTTCCCCCGACTGTAGGCAAGCAACCAGCCGCTGAAAACTTCCAACCAGGCTTCAGCGAGAAGCCCCATGCCTCACCAAAATGTCCTGCCGGCCGGACAAATGGCCCGGCCTCTGTTCCCCCCCACGGCGCCCTCCTTCAAACCCCACAGGTGGTGGCGGGAAACCATACGAGGCAAGATGGAAGACACGATCAAGCCAAGGTCACTGGAGCAGCCGGAGACGGGAAAGCGGCCTCTCCACGACCAAGACAGACACACACCGCTGACCGCCAGACCAGAGAGATCAGCTATCAAGAGGCATCAACGGTCCAGCCATGCCGTTGTCGCTGGCCTGTGCGTTGATGCACACATTGCCCAGCAAGGCGATGCCTAATTCTCGGGGAGGGGGGCGGCGAACCACCCAACCTGTTCCCTGCTGCTCTCCACGGAAAACGGTGCCCTCTCTCCCCCAAGGCCATCGGGCGCTCTGGCCTCCCCAAAGAAGCCAGGCCAAAGCAAGGGGCCAAGCAAACCTCTCCGACCTACCTCTTTCTTAGCACCGGAATGGAGAGCAAGGAGGAAGGCGGAGGGGGGGGGCAGAGGAGATGAGCCGGCTTCTCCCCCACCAGACTGCCCTGTGTCTCTTCCCCCGGCTATTTTTTACCACTCTATATACTACTGTCAGACGCAGGGCATGCTGGGAGGAGAGAGGGGGGAATTCTCACTGCCCGACAGGGGTGGCAGTAAAGGACACCCGGCTCCGGGAGACGTGAGCCGCATTGCAATGGCGTGGGGGCCAGAAGGCCAAGAAACCACAGCAGGATGCAAGCAAGCAAAAGAGAGAAGCAGGAGGTAAGGGGGAGAGAAAAAATCCATGTCCGAGAAGCCCACCCGATTCATCCGCAAGGCGAACCAGCTTCAGAAGACAGCACTCTTACTCAAAAGGTGCCCAGCACGAAGTCTATCCATTCATCAAATGTTGCACGTCCAGAACTGATTATCCGCACGGACGAAGGGGGTGCTGAATCAGCATTTCCCCCCCACACACACACACACACACACCGCTATCTTCCACCCACACTAGTGGGTTCAACATAGCCATGCAGGCAGGGCACGGAATTGCCCCTACATGCCACGTTGTTAAACACAAGTTTTAAAAATCCTTTTCAAAAATTGCCGCTGAACTGCTGTTTGGTTGAGGTGCTACTTCAGAATGACTGCCCTGGTTTTGCTTTATTCTGTTCGATGTATTTATTTAGAGAGGGGTGTGTGTGTGTGTATATATATACACATATTTTATATATATACACAGACATAGACACAGACACTTTTTTATACATATTATAGATAAGAAAGTGTGTGTGATGATTTTGTGCAATGCATCATGGCTATTTCAGAGAGAGTGTGCCCGTGTGTGTGTGTCTCACACTCACACTCTCACACAAGGTCAAGAAATGTTGTAGCCTTTATGAAAAGACAGAAAACAAAATTCAACATCGCGATAGAAGGGAAAGGCAGGGAGGACTCACAGAAAATAATTTTTTAACGTGCACTAAAACAATTTCATTTAGGCACCATGGGGGTGATTATTTTCATTATAATTTCTAAAAATATAACCCCATAGTTAGCTGAACAGAAGATGGTTCTGAATGCAAGACAGCCCCTTTAAACAATGCAGGGTTATACCTGTATTTACCCCAAAGAGGACTCTGAAATCAGGATGAAACACACACACACACACCCCATTTCTAACATCAAAGAACTTGAAAGAACCCTAGTCTTGGATTCAGGTAGATACAGACAGAGCTGCACTTAGGTAATTTTGGCACCTGGACCAAAAGGCTTTTGGAGGCCCTCCCACCGCTGGAGGGCCCCCCACCTCCCACCGACTCCAAATTAGGCAAACATCCCCCTACACACATACCCCAAACACAGTATTTTTAACACGTGGGTTCTTGAGCAACAAACAGCAACTGAACTCCAACAAGTATCCTTATGCAAATATGCAGGAGCAGGAACATTTCAACACGCAACTTAACAGATCCCCATCCCACCTATTTCCTTCTCCACTCCATCTCTAAAGCACAGGTCATAATCACTTCCGGCCACCTGGCGCAGTTCAGGCGAGTGGCAACCACACCGCCCAGGACCGACTAAGGAGGGTTTGCGGGGGGGGGGCAGGGGGTGTGGAGATTCCGGACTTCAGCCCCAAAGTCCAGGGGTAAGAGCACCACAGGATACAGACCGAGGCAAAAAAAAGTTCTTTAGCGCACATTCCAAGACTGGTTTTTAGAAATATTTACATGCTGATTCACAACAAAAAGCCGTTTGCATAGGGGAAGAAAATAGGAGGTGGTTTCCTGTTCCCAAAGGGGCTTGCTATCTAGAAAGGGAGACGCCAGCTATCGATAACTGGTTGCTCCCCACCCCTGCCCCACTAGATGTAGGACAGCGACCACTTCCAAAAGTGCCTCTTATCCAGTTTGCAAAGATACACTGGAAAGCACAGGACAGATGAAGGTGAAACCGCACACGACGAAACGGCACATCTAAAACACAGTCGAAAAAACAACTCTAAGAGCATCTAAACTCTTATTGGTATTGCACGATTGCCTCGTTCTTCCAAAAATTTGGGGAAGCTGCTTAATACTGAGTCAGACCATTGATCCATCTGGCTCAGTACTGTCTACACTGACTGGCAGCAGCTTCTCCCGAGTTCCAGGCAAGAGTCTCTCCCAGCCCTACCTGGAGATGCTGCCAGGGATTGACCTGGGGACCTTCGGCATGCAAAGCAGATGTTTTACCAATGAGCTACAACCCCTATTCCTATATTTTTCATCATCACGGGAACATAGGGTGCTGCCTTATACCGAGTCAGACCCTTGGTCCATCTTGCTCAGAATTGTCTACACTGACTGGCAGCAGCTCTCCAAGGTTTCAGACACTACTCTCCCACTCCCAGCCCTACCTGGAGATGCCAGGGAGTGAATTTGGGACTTTCTGCGTGCAAAGCAGATGCTCTGCCATAGGGAGGCGTGTAAAGCAGATGCTTTTTTCCCCGCCCACTTTTTTTTTTTTTTTTTGGAAAGGCGTGCAAAGCAGATGCTCTGCCTAAAGGGAGTATCTCCAGGTAGGACTGAGAAAGATTCCTGAGCCTGAACCCCTGGAGAGCTGCTGCCAGCCCATGTTGACAATGCTGAGCTGGACAGACCAGAGCCTGACTCAGTAGGCAGCATCTATGTTCCAGTAGAACACAGCAATAGAAGGCAGCACCTGGACCCACTAAGCAGGCCAGCTTGCCGACGGAAGGAACAGGGGAATGGAGCTTCCTGTGAGCCGATCAATTGGGGGGGGGGGGGCGAAAAAAACAGCATCATGGTGCGGACACACTCCAATACAATCAAACTGGATGGAAACTGTAATTAGGATCGGACTACACTCGACTAAAAGAGATCATTAATTCATCCTATGTGATCCACAATCAATTACATTTGTGCATTGCACGGCCACGTTTTCCTGGCACAGAAGAGGGGTTTTCCTGGCCGAAGCAGCCTCATTGTTCTTAGAAAACAAAACAGAGAGAATACACAGCCTGAGACACGAGTCTCAAGCTGATGTCGCCTCCGGCACTGCTGACGTATCATTTTTGCCGTCAACGGAGACATCACTGCACAGGGTGCAATCTCCAAGGAAGGCTGGCAGTCAGGCAGCTGGGCTGTGATGGAGCCCCACCTGAAAGCCACTCTTTGGTTCGATGCGTCGTCGCTCAACGCTAGAGAACATCGCCTTCCAAGTTTAATCCCAAGTGAGTGCACAGTTAGAGCCAGGAAAGATTTTTGCCCAGGATCTTGGACACACTGGAAGGCTGATTAGACATTCCCGGACATCGGTGGTGGCCCATGATGGGACCAGAGCTCAGTGGTACAGCATCTGTGTTGCATGCAGAAGGCTGCAGGTTCAATCGGAGAGGAGGGCTGGTCTTGTGGGAGCAAGCATGACTTATCCCCATAGCTAAGCAGGGTCTGCCCTGGTTGCATCTGAATGGGAGACTTGAAGTGTGAGCACAGTAAGATCTTCCCCTCAGGGGATGGAGCCACTCCGGGAAGAGCAAAAGGTTCCAAGTTCCCTCCCTGGCTTCTCCAAGATAGGGCTGAGAGAGACTCCTGCCTGCGACCTTGGAGAAGCCGCTGCCAGTCTGTGAAGACAATACTGAGCTAGATAGACCAATGGTCTGACTCAGTATATGGCAGTTTCCTATGTTCCTATGTTCCCTAATCCCTGGCAGCCTCTCCAGGTAGGGCCAGGAAAGACTCCTTTCTGGAACCTTGGATAACCGCTTCCAGTCTGTGTAGACCGTCCTGAGCTAGATAGACCAAGGGTCTGGCTCAGTATAAGGCAGCTCCCTACACTCCGCAGATAACTTTGCCTCTGAGCCAAGGACCCAATACTGCCCATTCCCATTTTTTTCCAAGTGGAGGCAGCAGAAAGCATTTTGCCACCCCACAATAATCTGCCACTTGAGGCTACTGCCTCCTTTTGCCTCATAGAAGGGCCGCCCTGACCAGACTTGGTGCAAATGGTTTGTTCAAGGATAACACAGCTCTGTGTGATGGTACGAGTTGGACCTCTGAAGGTGGAGAGAGGAGGAGGCCAGACTCCTAGAGAAGAGGACACCATTCCAAGAGCCTCCAGTCTCCGGGGAACTCTTGACGAGATCTTCTCGGTACTTTCCAGGATTCCCCTTCCTTGACCCTTTGCTCAATGCCGAGTGCCAGCCCACGGCTGATCCATGCCAATGTTGCTCCAGACCTCCGACCCTTGACTGCCGGCAATCCCGTGTTTTCCCACAGGGAACTCTCACCCCACCCGCCTCAGTTCCTGTTTTCAATCCAGAAGAGAGGAAGTAGGGCTCGCATCCAAGCCAAGCTCTTGGCGGCGGGGGGGGGGGGGGGGACGGACGACTTTGCCAAGGCTGGGCCTGGGATGTGTCACTGCGGCGGCCTTACCTGCCCCGTCTTGTTTTCGTCTTCCTTTGGAGACTCCTGGCTAGGGCTGAACAGAGAATCCAAAGGAGCTAGGAACGGAGACTCTGAATCAAAAGCACAGAACAAGTCACCAGTCAAAAGAGGGAAAGATTCTCCCAGAATCCCAAGGGGAGTGCTCAGTGTTCCCTGGAATAAGGATTCCTGAGGTTGACTACAACTCCCATCATCCTCCCCAGCCCAAGGCTATTGCAGCTAAGGATGATGGGAGTTGGAGTCAACAACCTCCGGGAGTCCTTGTTCAAGGAACACTTTTAATGATGCGAGTGAATCTCACACATCCTTGCAAGCTTAGGAGTTCTGAAGTCAGTGTGTGCTATCGCATTTGATGCTGTAATTTTAGGGAAATGACATCCCGCTCTTCTTCAAAGCGGGCACAATGTCAAAACACCAGCACACAACAAGACAATTAATCAAGGATGGAAAGCAGAACAAAAAGTAGATTTGATACACACAGTGGGGAAAAACAGTTTAAACAGCAGCAGAATTTAAAAGCCTGGAGCATTTCCAGTCAGATGGGGCTTTTCAGCTCACTTCTCCTCCAGAACGGAGGGTGGGTGTTCACATATCGGCCAGATTTACCCCAAAGTCCCTGCAAGTTATCGGGGAGTAGTTCACACATAGTTCGGGGTTTTTGTTGCACATTAGAGCAAAGCCCGATTTATATTTGGGGTAAAAACAAAAAAAACCAACTACTTTTTGCATCGGGCTTTTTGGGCAAATTTGAACTCACAGTAAACCTGCAGGAAAGCTTGCTGTCTGGAAATGCTCCTGGCGAAGAAAAGAAGGTCTTCCACAACCATCTAGGCAAAAAGGAAGCCGGGTGGATTTGCCCTGCAGAACAAGCATCCAATCTGTGATGTCGCCATCCAGATGTGCCCGACTGCCATTCTGCGCCGCATGACGCGGGCAGTTCGGAACTGCCTGTGCCTAACACACCACCGGCGGTCTTGCGGAATAGGGCTGTTCTGCGATAGAGGACAGCAGGATTGCAGTTCCGCCCCCCGATCTCCATTAACAAACCAACCAACTTCGTTAGCTGCCCCGTAACCAACGGTTCTCTGGGCGGCTCTCACAACCCCACCATAAAAGCATCCAATTAAATCACAGAACACAAGACAAATTGCGACGTAAAACACAACACGCAGAAATCCTGCGCTCAACGGTGGGGACGAGAAGGGGCCCGGAGGCTGGCAAGTGACAGCCCCACATCCCTACAAGTGCCACCCCACAAAACTCTCCCTCCACCATGGCCTATCGTCTTTCCATTGAGGCTGTTCATCTGCCCCTGCTTGCCCCACTGGGGCACGCAGCCTCTTCCCCCCCACCCTTCTCTCCACCCCCTGACCCAACCAGGGATTGTCTCGACCCCCACTACTTGCCTGGTGGTATAGCCCCAGAGTGGTATAGCCCCAGGGTGGTATAGCCCTAGCATCCTCACCTCGGCAGCACGACCAGAAACCATTGAGCACCTGCCTACCAATTAGAAGAGTCCCCTTGCCCTTCCGCAAGAATACCCCAATGTCCTGGACCACCGCAGGTCTCTCACCTGGAAACTCCATCGCCTGGGGCAGCAGCCAGTGCTGGACGCAGGTGCTGATCCCGGCAAACACGTCCTCTTCCTCTCTGTCCCCATCAAACTGGGAAGGGGGGGAAAGAGAAAAGCACTGTCCTCTTCCTTGCTCTCAGATGGATGGGCCAGACGAGGTGGGCCTGCCATGGGATCGCTCCCTTTGAGGGCCACCCGGCGGGATCGGGCTGGATGTCGACGGGGCCCAAACTCAGCCCAAACCTGTTGGACTGCAGCTCCCCTAATCTACAGCCAGAGTGGCCGACACTCCTGGGAGTTCCTGTCCAGCAGTTGGCGGGCCCAGAAAGGCAATCCTGATATCGAGGGACAGAGGCTCCGGGCAAACCATCGCTCACCCTGGACCTCTGGGACCGGGACTCCCAGTACAATTCGTTTCCTGTATTCGGGGGAAGGAGAGCAGGTCTTGTGGGGGCAAGACTGAATTGTCCCCTTGCTAAGCAGGGTCTGCCCTGGTTTGCATTTGGATGGGAGATTCCATGTGAATGCTAGGAGGTCTTCCCCTTAGGGGATGGGGCTGTACCTCAGTGGAAGAGCACCTGCGGGCTTGCATGCAGAAAGATCCAGGATCCCTCCCTGGCAGCATCTCCAAGTAGAGCCGGGAGAGATTCCTGCCTGAAACCTTGGGGAGACTGCTGCCAGTCAGTGTAGGCAATACTGAGCTAGATAGATCAAGAGACTGACTCAGTAGATGGCAATTTCCTAAGTTTTCCCTTCTTTGGTGCTAAACTAGGAAAGAAACAAGCAGCAGTACGCTGGAGATCTGAATTTGATTGTTGATGAGACTATGCAGAAGGTCCCAGGTTCAATCCCTGGCAGCATCTCCAAGTAGGGCCGGGAAAGACTCCTGCCCGAAACGTTGTGGAGCCGCTGCCAGTCAGTGTAGACAAAACTGAGCTAGATGGACCAAGGGTCTGACTTGGCAGAAAGTAATCCAGCTTCCCATGTTCCTTCTTCTCTAAGTCAGGGGTAGGCAACCATGTCTCTCTAGCTGTGGTTGGACTACAACTCCCATCATCCCCCAGGCAGGGGATGATGGGAGTTGTAGTCCAACCACAGCTGGGGAGACGTGGTTGCCTACCCCTTCTCTAGGTTCTCCTTTCCCCCGCAGGTTAAAATGACCACATCCCCACGTTACCCTGTGGCAAAGCCAACCTGAGCTGCCATCTTGGATTGCCACCTGCTTCCGTAAAGGCTCCGGAGTCACGGGCTTGGTGGTTGCAGCCTTCCCACCAAGCCAGCAGGCGACAGGCGTTAACGGAGTCTCACCCGCACAATGGTGCCCTTTTCCTGGTAATATTTCACAATCAACGGGACGTTCTGCTTGAAGGTCTCCAGCCGGCGCTCGATGGCGTGGGCGTTATCATCCAGGCGGCCCTGCTCCTGGGCTCGCTTCTCCAGCCGCTGCCGGAGCTGTTGGCTTGAACACGCCAGGAACACCACGAGGTCTGGGGAGCTGATCTGGCCACCAACGGAGACAAGCAACAGGTTTTAATTCCCCAGTCGACTTTGGCTGCCAAGGGCATAACTGCACTCAGAACAGAAAGTGGCTTCCTTATGAATGAACAAAGATGAGCCGTGATAGAGGATTCTGAGTGCATTCATCCTTTTGCACCAAAGGTGATGAATGAACATCTTTGTTTATTCAAAATCTTCTTTGGTGCAAAAGGATGAATGAACTTAGAATCCACTCATTTCCCACCAAAGAATCTACTCTCAGAACACCTCAAACATTGAAAACAACAAAAGTCAACAACCCCTGGGCTTGTAGTCTGGGGGAATTGTTGGCACCCTATATGCACTACACCACAACCCACTCTGGGGCATCCTGGTGCCCAACCCCCCCGCCAGTGGAGTTATGGTGCTCCTGAAATCCTCATTGTTCCCTATGAGGAAAAGGCTTAAAGATGCGCCAACTTAAAATATATATATATAATCACCCCTTGCACCAGTTTCTTTGAAATCTGGGTGGTAGTAGGCCCCCATTGGGGCACTACCACCCAAACCACTCTTCTGCCCCCCCCGAACCCCTTTCCCCCCCTGAATCTACCACAAAGACACACCAACTTCAAAGACACGTCAATCACCCCTTTGCCCAATTTCTTTGAAATCTGGGTGGTAGCTTCCTTCCACCCATTGGGTACTACCACCCACCACAACCAGCTCTGAGCCACCCTGGTGCCCCCCACGTGGAGTTATGCCTATGGCTGCTGAAACCCTCATTATTCCCTATGGGAAAAAGCTTAAAGATGTGGGAACTTCAAAAAATGATTAAAAATCACCCCTTTGCCCAATTTCTTTGAAATTTGGGTAGTAGCTTCCACCCATTGGGCACTACCACCCAAGCCACTGTAGCCAAAAAATGGAGGTCCAAATCCCCGAATTTTATCAGGTCCAAATCTGAGTGATTTGTTTTTTGCCCGAATCTGTGCAGTGGAGCACAGGGGCAATTTGTTCTGTCTACAAATTGCCCAAATCAGCTAGATTCGGGTACAAATAATTTTGTACCCAAAGCAATTCGCACATCTCTAGTTATTATTTTAATGTATCTGTTCAAGTACCATAATATAGATCTGTTATTTTAATCATTCTGTCCAGCACTACTTCTCAACACAGCTTGCACGGGAGAAATACCCAGAGCAGGCATCTCAAACTTGAGTCCACAGATATTGTTGGACTACAACTCCCATCACCCCACACAAAAAGGACATTACCGCTCTGCATTATGGGCGATCTAGGACAAGGGTTTTCAAAGTTGGATCCCCAAATGTTAGGAACTTTTTTGGGTTCCCAGATGTAGAATTTTCATCATCCCCAACTGTAATGGCCTTTGTGGCTAGGGATGATGGGAGTTGTAGTACACCACCACCTGAGGACCCAACTTGAGAACCCCTCTCCTAGAGGGCTGCACTCTTTACATCAGAGAGAGGCAACCTCAGCTCTCCAGCTGTGGCTGGACTACAACTCCCATCATCCCACCACAATGGATTGAAACAACCACGCAACGGTATTGGTTTTCTTTCCTTCGTCATCCCCAATTGGGACAGCTGCCATTTTGGCTGGCCAGTTTTGCAGTCCGGCACCACCAGCTCCAGTCAGCCCCTCACCTGCTCCTCAAACGTGAAGGCCTGGGTGATGTCTCGGGGGAAGCCGTCCACCACAAAACCCTTCGCATCCGGCTGCTTGATGAACTGCTGCTTCAGCTCCTCAATGGTGGTTTCCTTCAAGGCACAAAGAGACACCACAGAGTGAGGGGGAGCCTGAATCTGTTGACCCAAGAGCAGGATTTCCAAGCTTGGGTCCCCAGAAACCATGCTCATAACCCAGACATGTTATTAGACTACAACTCCCATAATCCAAAGGCCACGGGGAGTTTCAGCCAGGGATCATTCCCAGCGCTACCTGGAGATACCGGAATTTAAGGGATAACCTTCCGCATACAAAGCAGATGCACTACCCTGAGCTCTAGATGTCCCTGCCATACTGAGTCAGACCCTTGTTCCACCTAACTCAGTGATGACTACACAGACGGGCAGCAACGCTCCAAGGTCCCAGAAAGGGGTCTTTCCCGGCCTTACCTATAGATGCTGCCAAGGATAGAGCCTGGAATCTTTGGCATGCAAAGCAAACGCTCTATCAACGAGCTATGGGCCATCTTGTTCCAAAACTGCCTTCTAAGGAGTCAGACCATTGGTCCACCTCACTCAGTGTTGTCTGCACCAACTGGCAGCAGCTCTTCAAGGTTCCAAGCAGGCATCTTTCCCAGCCCTGCCCCCAAGACCATACAGTTTGGCCCCCGGATGCTAACATTCAGCCCCGCTTACCGATGGGGCCAGTTCCCCATTGGCAATTATCTTGGCAATCAACTCCCACTTCCGGTTGCTGGTGGCGTGGTGGATCATCTGGTTTCGCAGGATCTCGCCGACGGAGATGCAGATGAAGCCAAAATGGGAGGCGATCCTGCTGCTCTGAGTCCCCTTCCCACTACCGGGGCCCCCTGCAATTCAGAAAGACAGTTGAGGGACGCCCACTGAGAAGACATCGCACCTCTGCGCAGGCACAGAATACGGGGCCTGCAAGCACTCTTGAGATTATGTTCCCTCCCACAGAAGCCAAAGGGTTCTCCACCACCTCTTCTAATTAGAATGTCCAATTCGTATCCTTCCCGCCTCGGCTCCCTCCCTCATCTGGGCTGCACGCACCACCCAATTGGCATGTACCTGTGACGTCTCCGACACATGCTAAGCCAGTGGTTGTTTCTCCACATGCAGAGTGAGCCTGCAATGCAGCCTTCTCACTGCAAAGCTCTCAGGAACAGGGCCTAGTTTAATAGGAAGCTGCCTTCTACCGAGTCCGATCATTGGTTCATCTAGCTCAGGACTGTCTACCCAGGCTGGCAGCGGCTTCTCCAAGGTTGCAGGCAGGAATCTCTCTCTCAACCCTATCTTGGGAGATGCTGCCAGGGAGGGAACTCGGAACCTTCTGCCTGCAAGCAGGCAGGAGCTCTTCTCGCCCCATCCCCTATCTGGCGGTGTTCGCACATTTGGTCTCCCATTCAAATGCAAACCAAGGGAGACCCTGCTTAGCAAAGGGGACAAGTCATGCCTGCTACCACAAGACCAGCTCTCCTCCCTTAGCTCTCCCAGTTTTACGGGGCCTCAAAACAATTACAGCAGTGGCGTGGTAAATGTGGGTCAAGTTACCTGCTAGGGGGTTGAGAAAGGGCCCATGGTTCAGTGGTAGAGTGCCTGCTTCATTCCCTGGCACCTCCATGCAGCGCTGGGGAAGACCACCCCCCCCATCTGCAAACATGGAGAACCACTGCCTGTCTGAGGGAACAGTGCTGAGGACATCCCATAACTCAGTGGCAGCAATCACGCCTGGCATGAAGGAGATCCCAGGTTCAGTCCTTATCAGCATCTCCAGGTAGGGCTGAGAGAGACTCCTGCCTGAAATCTTAAGAGAGCTGCTGCCAGTCAGTGTCGGCAACACTGAGCTAGATGGACCAAGGGTCTGACTCAGTAGACGGCAGTGTCATATGACGGCAAAGGGGGCTCTAGCTCTGTGGAGGAGGAGCTGCTCGCATGCTGAGGGTCCCAGGTTCAAGCCTTGGCAGCATCTCCAGAATGTTTTTCACACCCGGCTTTTAGTACACATTACCTCCGGAATGGAGGGTGTATGTTCACATATCGGCCAGATTTACCCCAAAGTCCCTGCAAGCTATTGGGGAGCAGTTCACACGCGATTCAGGTCTTTCATTGCACGTTAGAGTGTAGCCCAGTTTATATCTGGGGTTTGCAAAAATCTACTTTTCGCATCGGGTTTGGGGGGCCACTTCGCACTCGTAGTAAAGCTGTGCAGAAAACCTGCAGGAAAGCCTGGTGTCTTGGAAAACTCCGGGTAGGGCGGGGAAAAGACTCCGGCCTGAAACCTTGGAGAGCCGCTGCCAGTCAGTGTAGATAATATGGAGTTCGACAGACAAAAGCCATCTAATGCCGCAGCGGGGAAATGACTTGACTAGCAAGCCAGAGGCTGCCGGTTCGAATCCCCGCTGGTATGTTTCCCAGACTATGGGAAACAGCTCTATCAGGCAGCAGCAATATAGAAAAGATGCTAAAAGGCATCATCTCATACTGTGCGGGAGGAGGCAATGGGAAACCCCTCCTGTATTCTACCAAAGACAACCACAGGGCTCCGTGGGCGCCAGGAGTTGACACCAACCCGACACCAACTTGGTGGCACACTATACCTTTAGAATTGTAAACCGCTTTGGAAACCTTTCGTTGAAAAGCGGTATACAAATATATATTTTTGTTGTCGTCGTTAGATGGACCAAGGGTCTGACTCTGTATAGGGCAGCTTCCTATGTTCCAACCCTGCACAGACCGCCCACCTGGTTCTGTCACATGTGTCAAGCACATGACTGTCCTCCTCTCTTTCCTTCATTAAGAACACCCAAAGGCCACCAGAAGTCAACCAAGCTGCCTCCCGGCCAGAGCGTTCCCCCACCCCGGGCCCCTCACCTATCACAAAGATGATCTTCGGACGCGGACGGCCAGGGTCGAAGACATCATATTCCTGGATCAGGCCCGTAGATTCCGTCATGTCTGTGTCGCTCTCAATGGAAAACTGGCTCTCGACGAGCGGCAGGCGCTCACAGTGACCGTACGGTGCTGAGGCCAGGCCTGCCAGACAAATTGGATCAAAGCACCCAAGGCCAGTGAGGGGCAGGCGACGTCACACCTTCCATCACTTGCCACAAGGAGGGCAGATGATGTCAGCTGGGGAGGGAGCACTGGCCCTATCCGTCCCCAGCACAGCGTCCCTCCAGTGGCTGTTGTTGGGGTCTATCTTATATTTCTTTTTTAGGTGGTGAGCCCTTTGGGGACAGGGAGCCATCTTATTTATTTATTTATATCTATGTATATCTCAATGTAGCCCGCTTTAGGGACTTTTGTTGAAAAGCAGTCTATAAATATTTGTTGTCTTCGTAATGCGGCGGGAGACCTAACATTCCCACCCGGATTCAGCTTTTGCACCCACCACGGCCAACGCTGGGACCCAGACTCCCCTTCCCCACACAGCCCTTTTGATGCAAGGTAACTTTCCCCCCTTTTAGGTCCGTAACACACACCTCCCTGCCCTAAAGACCTGCTTCAGCCCACAGATCGGGACTTCAACGTGCCCCTTCGAGGACCCATATATCCACCTGCGTGGAAGACGAATCTCTTGGCCTGCCCGCTGCCCACGGGGTGCAGGGTTCGCCGTTCCGGGGTGACGAAAGTATCCCACTGGACCATTTCGGGACCCCCCATGTCCCGGACCTTCTGCAAGCAGCATTCCAGGTAAGCGACGGGATCGTCAGGGCGGTAGTACATGAGGCCGGTGAGCATGCTCTGTGGAGAAAGCAGCAGAGGGCAAGAGACACGGGTCAAACCTTTTTTTTTACTGCCACTAGATACTTCATTTACGGCCAGGGGCCAATTTTACCACCATTAATTTGTGGCCTGCCCCTCGGAAACTGACCAAGGGGAATGAAATCGCAAGATAAATAGCAGAAGGGTGTTCCTGGGACTTTATCACAGGGATATTATTATTATTATTATTATTATTATTATACATTTATAGCCTGCTCTTCCTCCAAGGAGCCCAGAGTGGTGTACTACATACTTGAGTTTCTCCTCACAACAACCCTGTGAAGTAGGTTAGGCCGAGAGAGAAGTGACTGGCCCAGAGTCACCCAGCAAGTCTCATGGCTGAATGGGGATTTGAACTCGGGTCTCCCCGGTCCTAGTCCGGCACTCTAACCATTGCACCACTGCTGGCTCCCGATCCCCTTCCGCAACCCGATACAGCGTTCGCTGCGCCCTCCTGACATCACAGCTCCGAGGCCCTCCTGCCAAAGACAACAGATGCCTTGACATCCCCTTAAAATAAAATAAAAAGTCCCAACAGGAAACTCGTAGATAGGGGGAACCAAATCCACAGCTCAGAACTGTACATGTTGAGTGCAATTCCCAGCCTCACCGTTGGCGTCTTTCCACAAAAAACAGTTCTGTGTGTCACAGGCACAAGAAGCAGATAACCAGGCTCCCCACTGCCCGCACCCCACAGATTATTTCCTTTCCAGGGGCGGCTGCACAGGAAAGTCCAGGAACACAGTCAGGGATTCATTGGTAAATAGAAATGGCCTGTGGCGGCAGCCAGTTTGGAAACTATATCCTTCATCCCCATCACCACAGGGGTAAAGGATATCTGCACATGCCCAGACACACTCACTACCGTATTTGCCCAAAGAGACAACTCCTCGGAATTTAAGACAATTCCCTTAAAAATACCAGTTAAATGCAGGTTACGCCTGCGTTTACCCAAAAGAAAGAGGACTCTGCACGTAAGACGGCCTCCCGATTTCAAACATCAACCAACTTGGGGGAAACCTAGCGCTGAATCCAGTAAATATGGCAAAGGTAAAGTGTGCCGTCAAGTTGGTGTCGACTCCTGGTGCCCACCGAGCCCTGTGGTTTTCTTTGGCCGAATACAGGAAGGGTTGACCATTGCCTCCTCCCGCACAGTATGAAATGATGAGGCCTTTCAGCATCTTCATATATTACTGCTGTCTGATATAGTACCAGTGGGGATTCGAACTGGCGGCAACCTTTTGCTTGTTAGTCAAGCATCTTCCTGCTGTGCCACTTAAGGTGGTCAACCTAATGTTGCATTATATTCCTGCATTTGACCTCGGACAGTCTGCATGTCTATTCAGAAGAAGTCCCACCAAATTCAATAGGATTACGCTCAGGTCAGGCAGGCAGGGTCCTGTGGTCCGATCCAGTCTTATCCACAGAGGGCTTATGGAGGAGATCAACATTGCATCTATATCATCACTGTGTCAAATATTGAGACCTCTCCCCCCGCTTTCTTTTTAAACCATCTACGGAAACTCCATGCGTGTCTGGAATCAGAAAAGGCTTCCCTGCATAAAAGGACTTCATACAGCTGCAGAAAGATGTTCTCATGTTCTTAAGATGAGGCAGCTTTAAAAAAATATCTGGGGAGGATGGAGGTTTCAGAATCAGGGGCTGACTACTAGCAATAGCACTAGCAATAGCACTTACATTTATATACCGCTCTATAGCCGGAGCTCTCTAAGCGGTTTACAATGATTTTTAGCATATTGCCCCCAACATTCTGCGTACTCATTTTACCGACCTCGGAAGGATGGAAGGCTGAGTCAACCTTGAGCCCCTGGTCAGGATTGAACTTGTAACCTTCTGGTTACAGGGTGGCAGTTTTTACCACTGCGCCACCAGGGGCTCTAGAACCGAAGAGCAGCCCTAGTGGATCAGGCCCAAGGCCTATCTAGTCCAGCATCCTCTTTCTCACACTGGCCCACCAGATGCCTCTGGGGAGCCCACAGCAAGAGGCTGGAGGTGATCTATAGACTAGCAGCCCTTGATAGATTTGTCCACCATGAATTCATCTCAGGCCTTCTTAAAGCTGTGCAGGCTGTTGGCTGTCACCACATCTTGTGGCAGAGAATTCCATAGGCCAATGATGCGTTGCGTGAAAAAGTACTTCCTTTTGCCGGTCCTGAATTTCTTGGCAATCCATTTCATGGCATGAGCCCTGGTTCAAGAGGGAGAAAAATATCTCTCCACTTCCTCCACACCAGGCATGATTTTATAGACCTTGATCATGTCTCCCCTCATCTGTGGTTTTTCCCCTCTAAACTAAAAAGCCCCAGGTGTTGCAGCCTTGCCTCATAAGGAAGGTGCTCTAGGTCCTTCCATTAGGATGTTCTTAGGAGAGGAGAGCTGGTCTGGTGGTAGCAAACATGACTTGTCCCCTTAGCTAAGCAGGGTCTGCCCTGGTTGCATATGAATGGGAGACTAGAAGCGTGAGCACTAGAAGAGATTCCCCTTAGGAGATGGAGCCACTCTGGGAAGAGCATCTAGGCTCCAAGTTCCTTCCCTGGCAGCATCTCCAAGATAGGGCTGAGAGAGACTCCTGCCTACAACCTTGGAGAAGCTGCTGCCAGTCTGTGAAGACAATACTAAGCTAGATGGAACAGTCTGAAGGTAAGACGTGACCAAGAGATACACGTGGATAAGACAGTGAGTTTTTTCTGGATGCGACTGTATAGTTACGTGCAGAAAGACAAATGTACCTCTTCCAAAAGGCAAGGGGACAAATTGTGGACACGATCCCTAGATATGACACCCCCGATCACCTGATTTGGTTTAAACCCTTTTCCCTTTGGCTATAGTATTGTTTACATATACCTTACAACTCTGTTGTTTTCCAACCTCATATCTGTAAATCTGTGTGTGTGTGTGTGTGTGTGTGTGTGTGTGTGTGTGTGTACATACACACACACACAATGTAAAAACAGATCCTTTGTATATAATTGTGCTATGGTAACATACTGTATGCTTTGGTAGTTTGTTGGTTCAAAAAAATAGTTGTCTTCCTAAAAAACAAAAGAATTGTTTTCCTATGCTCCATTCCGGAGGAGATGTGAGCGAAAGGGCTTTAAAAGCCCCGTGTGAAAAACTTCCTGGAGAAGCCAGGAATGGAACCAGGATTGTCTACATGGCTTTTCCACTGAGCTACAGCCAGGAGAAAGGGCATGTGTGCCCTGCAATCTCCTCGATATCCCCCATTGTTTCTATTTCATCTCGGTGATAGATGGAATCACTACTACTAAAAATATTTACACACACTGTTTTGCAACAAAAAAGTTCAAGCTGTACGCAATGTGCATAGGGAAACAAACACGAGGAAACGGTTCTCTGTCCCCAAAGGGTTCCCCTAGGAAAAGGAATGAGAAGATAGTTCCCTGCCCCAAAGAGCTTGCTAACAACAGACACTGGAGAGATTCTGGACTGGGCTGAAGAGACACAACACCCCTCTCCCCTGCTTAAGACAAAAGCCACTAAAAAGTCAGAGGGACAACCCCCAAACTATGTGGCACTGTGGAGGGCCTGAAGAGGGTTCCCTGCTCCAAAGATGTCACAATCTAAAACGGACCAAAAGGGAGACAACTGCAACAGCCACTGGGGAGGGATGCTGTGCTGGGGTTGGACAGGGCCAGTTGCTCTCCCCCTGCTAAATGCAAAGAGAATCGCCACTTGGAAAAGATGCCTCTTGGCCCAGTTTGCAGGGTGGGGTTGGTCACTGGGAAGCCGGAAACATCTTGGCTGAAAGGAAATATGGAAATCTGATTAACAGCTCCGGGCTAAGAATCTTTACTCAGAAGTAAGTCCTATTGAGATCAATGGGGCTTGCTCCCTAGTAAGGCTGCACAGGATCAAGACCACCATTCCCTCAGGATGAGGTGAACTGGGACAGTCCACCATCTGTTTCCAATGCAAGCTCTCTAGTTCTCAGCCTTGGGTCCCCAGATGCTTTTGGACTACGGCTCCCATCACCCCCCATGACTGCCGCCACAGGCATGATGGGAGTTGTAGTCCAACAACATCTCGAGCAGCCCGAGGAGGAGTCCTTCTGAGCTGGCTGAAACTACATTTGATATTTCAGGACATCCCCAATGAACAAGGGAAGCAAAGCACGCATGGGGAGTTTGGCTTTTTAATAGCCAGGACAGCAAATCACTTTGTGTATTCTGGGAAGACAGGCGTGACAGAGAGAAAAGAGGATGTGGGCTCAGCCCTGGAGACGGTTATGGTGTGGTTGTGCTACCATGGTATAGCCACACCTTCAATAGTTAGAGCAGGGTAATGGGATGGTGACGGAACTGGGGGAAGAGACCTCAGCACCAGGGCTGAATGCTGAACCCTCTTTGGGCCAAGCTTGCATTCAGACTCGGGGAGTGTGACGTGATAAGAAATCAGAGAGGGTCTCTGGGCACGTGCAGAGTGCTTCTCTCAATACTTGGCAAGCCCAGCCATATATTGTTAGATGGCATGATATAGGTTTGAATCAAAAGGGCCTGCAGAATATATGTGTGTGTGTGTGTGTGTGTGTGTGTGTGTGTGTGTGTGTGTGTGATTGTTAGTAGTTTGTTTGTTAGTTTGTTAGTTAAAATATTTATACCCCACCCTTCCAGTGCACTCCTGCTCGGGGCAGCTCACAACAATAAAACAGACGCAGATACAATAAAAGTAATAAAATTAACTAAAGTATTTTTAAGACAGATTAAAAACCACAGTTATTAGGTTCAAATTAAAACTGAAAATTATAAAAAGCTAAAGCAGCTAAAGAACCTACCAGATATAACGAAACAATAATGGAGCATTAAAAAGCCTCCTTAAAAAGGTGCGTTTTAAGATGTTTTTTTTAAAAACACTGAGGGAGGGAGCATGGCGAAGCTCTTCAATAAATATTTGATTCATTGGATTGGATTTATATAACGCGCACCTCCCAAAATGGCTCAGGGTGGTTTGATAGAATCCGCTCACAGGAGAGGTAGTATGCCCTCCTTCCCATGACGGCAGCCTAAAACAATGGGGGTCAGAGAAGCCGCAACGTGCATTACATCAGCAGGGCAAAAGTGTCCTGCATTTTTGGTAGATTTCAGGTTAGTGTCCCCATCCTAAACCAATGGATGGAGTTAACGACCAAGTCAACCTACCTAGGGTGGTAAGCTTGCTTCGAAGTTTCCAGTTTATGATTCGACATTTGGGTGGGGAGGAAGCTCCTTGTTTAGAAGGGTGGGCAAATTCATGGAGCACAGATCTCCTGATGGCTACTAGTCTTGATGGCTAGTGGCCACCTCCGGCCTCAGAGGCAAGATGTCTCTAAATATCAGCTGCAGGGGAGCAACAGCAGGAGAGAAGATGTGCCCTCACCTCTCGCCTGTGGGCTTCTCAGAGGCATCTGGTGGGCCACTGTGGGAAACAGGAAGCTGGACTAGATGGGCCTCCTCGGGCCTGATCCAGCAGGGCTGTGCTTATGGGTATGCTTGCCACACTCCCGAGCAGTGCCTGGCTTTAAAAGGGGATTGTGCAGACACATGGAGAAAGAGGCATCTCTCTGCCAACATCTTTCTTGCCAGAAAGATAAATCGGGGTGGCCGATTTTGGGGGGTGCCTAGCTGCAAGACACCCCCCCCACCCCTCTAGCCACTAGAGGGAGTCCAACCCTCTCGCCGCAAGCAAACGATTCCCCCACCTGCCGTCTGAGATAGTCACAAGAGAGGACTGTACCACGCGCACGCCTGTCTGCACAGACTGGATGTCATGCCACAGCCTTTTTGTGTGCCACTATCTAATTCCAGATGGCATTTCAAGGAGGGCTGTACAACTTTGGCCCTCTGACAGGTGTTGGACTCCAACTTCCATCACCCCCGACTACTGGCCACAGTAGGATGATGGGAGATGTAGTCCAACAAGAGCCGGAGGGCCAAAGTTGGGCAGCCCTAAGTTAAGGGTTGTATGGGAAATTAGACTGAAAAATCCCAACCCTCTGCCACACCTATGCAGGTAATCCTGCAGAACCAACAGGACGCTTCCTCTTGAGGTCTTGGCCGTGCTTAAATCTACAAGGGTAGATTTTACTGGAAGAGACAAGCCAGAGGAGAAGGAAGGGTGCTGACTGTGAGGCCCTGATTTATGCATCCTTTCTAAAGGTCCCATTGCGGGAGCTTAGCTTAACAGCTAAATCTGCGGTACTGAACACACACACAGCCCCACTTTCAAGGGAGCAATACGTGCGCCAGTTAATTTAGCAATCAATACAATTTAACACCAGCTCAGTTGCCAGGCTCAAGGCCCACAGTATGTCCCTGGGGGAGGGCAGCAGAATCCAAGGCTCATTTCTGCTCCCCCACCCCACCCATGGTGGCAGGTAAATATAGCTGGAGATCTGTGCCAACCAAGGTGGTCGTTATATCCCCATCTCCCACCAATGGAGAATTTCTCTCAGGCCCTGTAACGTAGGAGAACCACTCTGCACGTGCTCAGGGGCACACCTTCCCCCAGCGAGCAGAAGGTCTCCTCTTCAGTTGCCAAGGAGGAAACACACAGTCCGCATAGGCTCATGGGCTCACTGCTGCTACGCTCTGCATATGCCCAGAGAAAGTGGTGGCATGCTCTTCCCGACCACTCGGCATCTGCTCAGAGGGTGGCCCTTCCTCAGCACTTTTCATATGCTCAGAGGTGGCACATTCTTCCCGAACACTCTGCATACAGGTTGCTCTCTCACAGCCTTTTGCATCTGCTCAGAGGATCACCCTTCCTCAGCACTGCGCAGACATATGCTCAGAGGAAGAGGCGGCCTGCGCTTCCTTGGCAGCACTCTGCATGCACTCAGAGCAGGGCTGCTCTTTCTCAGCACTTTGCATGCGCTCAGAGGATCCCTCGCCTCTCCGCGCTGCAGATGCTCGGAGAAAGGGGAGGCACGCTCTTCCTCGGCACTCTGCATATGCTCAGAGGACAGAGGGGGCACACTCCCCCTTCCCACCACCAGCCTGGCGGACCTGGAGAGCGCCCAGCTCGGCCCCCGGGACGGAGGACGCTTCCTTCCCTGCTCCCCCCGCTCCAGCGGCGGCAGGGAGGGGCCCCGATTCGCCTGCGGCGGCTCACCTCGAAGAGCTGCGGGATGGCCCGACGGGAGACGTAGTCCCGGGAGTCGGCGGCGCTCATGGCCGCGCTGCGCTGGCCCGAGGATCGCCCCGTCGGCTGGCCCGGCGCCTTCCCAGCTCCCTCCTCCTCCCTCCGGCCGCGGCGGCCGCTCCTCTTTCGCCCGGGGAGGCGAGGCGAGGCGAGGGGCGAGGCGAGGCGGGCGGCCGCCGCGAAGGATGCGCGCACACCGGCAGCAGCACTAGCACTCCGACGACCACACGCCGCAGCTGCTGCTGCTGCTGCTGCTCCTGGAGGGCTCCCCGGCGGGGGCGAGGGAGGGGCCGGAGGCGGCGGCGGCAGCGGGGGGAGGAGAGCCCAGGTGACGCCGCGTCCAGGGCGGGGGGCGCGTGCCCGATGCGGGGGGGGGCTGCCCGGCTGGAAGCCACAGGCTGCTGCTGCCCCCACCCCTCAGGCGGCCGCCGCGGCAAAGACAGCAACCCCGTTGCCCCCCGCCTTGCGAGGAGCGCCCCATTGCATTCAATGCGAGCTGGCTCAATCCGGGGGGGGCTGCCCTCTCTTGCCCCCTCCCCCAGCCCCCTCCTCCTCCTCCATCTCCTGCCCCCTCCCTTTCTCCTCCTCCTGCCCCCCACCACTCTCCTCTCCTCCTCCTGCCCTCTGCCCCCCTTTCTCCTCCTCCCTTGTTTCCACCACCCTTCCTCCTGCCTAATATTGTGTATGGATTGCATTTCTTCCAGGGATTCTTCAGATTCATTTGGGTGATCTACGATTGGGGAGACCCGGGTTCAAATCCTTGCTCAGTCAGAACACTCATTTGAGGACCCTAAATCCACTAACCTGGCCTACCAAGCAGGGTTGTTGTGAAGATAGCATGTAGAGAGGAACATATATACTTTTTAGAAGGGAAAGTAGCACTTAAATGTGATCAGTAAATAATAACTGATGGCACCAGAGGAGGCAAATAGCCCCCTTTCCACCAAATAACGTGCCCCCACCTGCTTCTCTTGTTGCCAGAGCCTGCTGTTCCTTGAAGGTGCTTCTCCTTAATAGCCTCAGTCCTGCACATGCTCTGTGTCGCTCTCCTTAAATAGATAAAGCCCCGCCCCTATCCCATCAGGCTCAACCCCCACTCAGCTGGCATCACCCCTTACACACACCCCTATTTCAGGGAGTGAGACTCCAACAAAGACCCAACTTTTCCTTGATCTGTGGAACTCACTGTCACATGATACGATGACCTCTACCAGCTTAGCCTGCTTTCAAAGGGGACTGGACCAATCCATGGAGAAGGTGAGCTCTGTCAATGCCTACCAGCTAAATGGGACCTCCATATTCAGGGCCAGTAGTCCCCAAAATATCATCTGCTACTGGGCAGATGGCTCATTTCCTGGCTGCCTGCTTATAATTCCCCAATGCCTCTGGCCAGTTGCTGTGAGAAACAAGAAGCCGGGGAAGGTAGAGAAATGGCCTGAGCTAGCACGGGTCTTCCTTTGAGACCTGATCACCCTCTGAGTCTATTTCCCAGAGTTTAACCTTTTCTCGGGGTCTTTAGAGAAAGCTTGTGCACTGGTCCTCTTCTCACAAACTATTATTAATTCACACACTCAGATTTTCCAAAGAATCTCAGTGGATGTCCCTGCCAGACTGTTATAGTCCCCAGTTTTCCACACTTGCTTTCCTGTTTGCTAAAAGACCTTTTGCCAACTTTCTTGTCAGTCAAAGTTTTATCGGTTTAACTAAGTATATGGCAGCTTCTTATGTAACCTTTTAGGGGAAGGGCCGTGGTCCTGTTCCGACATTACGGGGTACCTGCATTCTTTATACAGCTGCAGGTTAAGAACATGACAAGCCTAGTGGATCAGGCCCAAGAGGGCCCATCTAGTCCAGCATCCTGTTTCCCACAGTGGCCCACCAGATGCCGCTGGAAGCCACAGGCAGGAGTTGAGGGCATGCCCTCTCTCCTGCTGTTACTCCCCTGCAACTGGGACTCAGAGGCATGGAGGTGGCTTATAGCTCTCCGATTAGTAGCCATTGATAGACCTGTCCTCCATGAATTTATCTAAAGCCATCCAGGCTGTTGGCTGTCACCACATCTTGTGGCAGAGAATCCCATAGGCTGATTAGGCACTGTGTGAAACATTCCTTCCTTTTGTTGGCCCTAAATTTGTTGGCAATGAGTTTCATGGTTTCTGGATGGATGTCTGTTTCTGCCTTCGTGTTAAAAGAAATCCTGGGTACAGGCCCCCCCCCCCCTGAATTGTGGGGTACACTTAAAAAGTGTACTGCTGTGCCTGCATCCGACGTAATGTGTGAATGAGGGACAGGTCTGTGCCTGTGTGTGCTGATTCGACGACTGTTGAATAAAGCATATGCTCAGTCAAAGTGTGTGCTGATTCGACTCATAGCTCAGTCAAAGGGTGCTGCTTTCCAGGCAGAAGGTCCCAGGTTCAAATCCTGACATCTCCAGTATGTGTGTGGGGGCGGGGGAGAAAATGCTAGGAAAAGACCTCTGCTGAAAATCCTAAAGTGCCGTTGCCAGTCAGTGCAGTCAATACTGAGGTCAACGGACCAACGTTCTGACTCAGCAGACGGCAGCACCAAAGGGCTTATATATGAAATAGGGCTTATCGTTCCGTGGTGAATCTCTCTCTCCCCACTTTCTCCACACCATGCATGATTTTATAGACCTCTATCAAGTCTCCCCGCAGTTGTCTTTTTTTCTAAACTAAAAATGTCCAGGCGTTGTAGTCTTGCCTCATCAGAAAGGTGCTCTAGGCCCCTGATCATCTTGGTTGCCCTCTTCTGCACCTTTTCCAGTTCAACAATGTCCTTTTTAAGATGCGGTGACCAGAATTGTACGCAGTACTCCAAGTGTGGTCGCACTATAAGGGCATTATAATATAATAATAATAATAATAAATAATAAATAATTTATTAATAATAAAACTATAAGGGCATTATAATATTAGCCATTCCATTTTCAATCCCCTTCCTAATGATCCCTAGCATGGAATTGGCCTTTTTCACAGCTGCCGCACATTGAGTCGACACTTTCAACGCGCCGTCCACCACGACCCCAAGATCCCTCTCCCGGTCAGTCACCGACAGCTCGGATCCCATCAGCATGTACTTGAAGTTGGGGGTTTTCGTCCCAATAGGCATCAGTTTACCCTTGCCAAGAAGTATCGTGACTCTAGCATGCATGTGTGGCCGTGCCCGCGCATGAACGCTAAGGCCCCGTGAGACACACAGCCTGGCAGTAGTCACTCTCTGCGCTTGCCAAGATGTACTTTGATTTAGGGATTCCGGGTATACCTGTCCCAAGAGAACTGCTCTGCCTTTCCCACCATCAGAAAATAAGCCATTGCAAAATAAGTAAAAGCAGCAGTCTCTAGAGATGTATTTATTCATTCATTCATTCGTTCTTCATTGCATTTGTATCCTGCCCTTCCTCCAGGGAGTTTAGGGCGGCACATAGAGTTCTTCTCCTCTTTTATCCTCACAGCACCCCTGCGTGGTAGGCTAGGCAGAGAGACAGCCCAAGATCTCAGGTTCAATCCCTGGCAGAAATTCCAGGCAGGGCCGGGAAAGACTCCTGCCTAAAACCTTGGAGAGCTGCTGCCAGTCCGTGTAGACAAGCCTGAGCTAAGTGAGCCAAGGTCTGACTCAGTATGAGGCAGCTTCCCAACTTCATGGCAGAGTGAAGAATTGAACCCAGGTGTCCCCGTCTAACACACTAACCGCTACACCACACTGCCTTTCTCCCAGTGTGAGCAGCGCCCTTGGAAATGTGTGTCAGTGAGGAGAGGGGCTTGCATTCTCGGTTCAAGGCGAAGCGTAGCTTTGTTTTCTGTCTGTGAAATATGCTGATGACGTTGGTGGGTCTAGTTTCTTGTGGGAAGAGTAGCAGCAGCAGGGGGAAATAGGGGTGGGGGAGCCCAGAGAGTTGGATGGGGCTGCCTTCCCCCCACCCCAGCATCTGTGGGCAATTAACCACTCGTAGCCTCCGGCCTTTTTCCCTTCTGATTTTGATCTGGTTTTGCATTTTGCAATGCTAGTCCTGAGTTTTGGAAAAACAAAACTGGGGCGACTAGGGGGGGGGGCGCAAGGGGGCAGGCGGAGCCCCGGAGAGCAGTTTGGGGAGGGGCAGTAGCTCAGACGACGACAAGGTCCCAGCTCTAATCCCCTGTTTAAAAAAAATAATCTCCGGTTAGCAGGGTGAGAGAAGAGATTTGTTGGTCATTGCATTAGGGAAAAAAACTAGAGCAAATAACCCGGCAGTACCATATGTCCATATTTAAGGCAGGGAGAAACCCAGGGCTTGCCAAGGACATAGGAAGATGTGATGCTGCTTCCTACTGAGTCCGGCTTTTTTGTCCACCTTGGTTGGTACCGCAGACACTGACTGGCAGCAGCGCTCCCGGCATCTTTCCCAACAAACCTGAAGATGCCAGGGATTGAAGCTGGGCTTTCTGAATGCGAAGCAGTTGCTCTTCCACTGAGCTATGAGCCTCCCCCCCCCCCACTCCAAAGAAGCTGCATTATTCTGAGTCAGGCCATTGGTCCATCTAGGTTAAGATTGTCAACTCTGACTGGCAGCATCCTCAGATTTATCAGAGTTCAACTCAGTCAAGGCTTTCCAACTGAACAAAAAGCTTGCTTTGTTGTCAAGAGCCCTGGAATGTGTGAGAAAACATTCCCCTGAGAAAAGGAAGACTGGATGGCAACAGCATTCAGTTTCTCCGCAGTCCTACTCAAGAGTTACTCTAAAGGACTGATAAATCCCAATAGGCCTTCCTCTAGTAAATTTATCCAGTCTGTCAGCCACTGCCTCTAGCCCTATTCACGTTAAGTTCAGCACATGTACAATCAATGGGTCCAGATCTGTACACATGCACAGTTAACATTTTTTGTCCAACACATGCGCAGTAATGCACTTATTACCTTTAACCTGCATTTGAGGCCTAGACCCAGGTTTGCTTTTAAAACAAATGCCTGTACAGTCACTTACCCCAAAACGTGTCCGTGTGTCTGACATCTGTACAGTCAGACATCTATACGCATGGACAATTTAATGACTGAACTGGTCACATCCTGGTGGAGGGTATCTCTCTTCAGCAAGCCTCCAGCATGCAACAGGTCTCCGCTCTCGCCATTTGACTTGATACTGGAGTCATTTTAGGTTTATAAGGAGAAAGCAGTCAGCGATTCATTGGATGGGCTGTCCGGAATTAAGGCCAGATGTGGATTACAGAGAGACGCAAAAGATGTAGCAATATTTATTTCCATACGAACCATTACAAAACACTTTTCCTTGCTGGTTGGATGCGTACCCGCTCAGGGCACCAGGCAGTCACCCATGCAAGTCCATATTTCCAGGAACATTGGGCCATACCGGATGATCAGTGGCAGAAACAGCATAGACTCAGTTGCCAAAGAGAACAAGCCGGACCAGTCATTGGCTTGGTAAAAGACATCAGAGGTTTCAACCAAAACTAATTCACCCCAGACCTAAACCAACAGAGATTCCCCTTTTGCATCTTTAATGTGCAACAGATTTGAAACCGGCCTTCACACCCTGTGTGAGGTTTCTTGATGTTTCTGGCTGACCCCTGTTGGAGGCAGGAAACTAGGCTAGAGGGACCAAAAGCTGTACTCCAGCAAGGCTCCTCTGAATGCTCTTTGAAGGGGTCGTAGTTAGCCCATTCATCACTAACAGATGCAGCCCAAGTCAGAAATAAGCATACAAACTTGATCAGCCATGGCGTTTGTGTGGAATTGTGCTTTCTCTCTGCACCTGTCCATGTGTAAATGGGATGGGTATTTCTGATATTCCCCTCCGGGGATGGAGCCGCTCTGGGAAGAGCATCTGAGGTTCTAAGTTCCCTCCCTGGCAGCATCTCCAAGATAGGGCTGAGAGAGATTCCTGCCTGCAACCTTGGAGAAGCCGCTGCCAGTCTGTGAAGCCAATACTGAGCTAGATAGACCAATGCTCTGACTCCGTATATGACAGCGTCCTATGTTCCTATGCTTCAACATTTTCCAGATGTTTGATTATGTATCAAAACTTGATGCAGATCACTGCTGCCATTGGCCCAGAGGATGCCACACCAAGCCAATAAGGCTTTTTACTGCAAGAACTCTTGGTGGGAATCAAACCAAGTTTTCGGAGGAAGAGCGCTGTGGGACTGCAGTGAATGCCCAATAAAAATGAAATAGAACTTGCCCTCCTTATATCTGACCACCTGGGTTTAGTCCCAGCTAGTGCTGTCGGAGTAACAGCTGCACTGCATTGGTAAGTAACTATTCCGTCACTTACCCTTAAATATGAATCGATATGTTGCATCTTGGAGATGCTTTTTAACCTTTGTAACCCATCACGATCTTTTTCATGAAACCAGCTCGGCTGCACTAGACTCTGGTCAGTGCAGATCACGTGCGGGGAATACCTGTAGCACTCATGTGGTCACGTAGCTCATGCCAACATCTTTGTGGGGTATCAGCCAGTGCAAACTGTGGGTGTACCACTGTAGAGCCTTCTGTGAGAAAAGATCCTTGCCGTTTGTATTCAGGAAATTTTTTTGGAGAAAAATGACAAGAACAATTACTAAGAGTAGTCACCTTGCAATGAAAAAGGAGAAGATAGCATTTCCTTACTTCTCCTTTAATTTCCATAATTTCCACTCTGAGTAATTTTCCTTATTGATCCTCTGCACCAACATGGAAAGATTCCCTACAGAGATGCCAAAAAACTTTTCTGTGCGTCTCAAACTGTGCCCAGATATCTTACAAGCACAAAAAAGTGTCTTCAGGCTTTTATTGCTTCCACAGTTCTCTGGCCTGGCATGCAACAGGAAAGATTCACACCCTTCTCTCCCACAGGACAGGATCTCTCCTTCCCCTTTTTACCGATTGAGAAACTGAGGCATGAGAGGTTATACTGAGAGGATGGGTGTCACCAGGGGGAAAAGGTTGCCAGGAATCTTGCTCCTTGATCCAGAGTGTGAGATACCCTCGTGGTTTAACTCAGGACTGCACAACTGTGTCCCTGCAGCTGGTGTTGGACTACAACTTCCATCACCCCCTGCCACAAATAGCCAATTGGGATTAAGGGAGTTGTAGTCCGACGGCAGCCAGAGGGCCAAAATTGTGCAGTAACGTAGAATACTTAAAGAGTAACGTAGCGTGCAAGCACACCAAGGTTCTTGGCTTGTTTATCCCACATGCCTACCTTAATAGTTACGACCCTGCTCCACTGTCTACCAACTGGATCAGAAAGGGAGACAAATGTGACAGCAGTGATTGCTGATAGGCTTGCCTTTTTCTCTGGAATTCAAGGCAGAGGAATGAGTAGAAAACTGGTCGAGATAGCAGCATGAGCTAACATCGCACACCGTGAAGGCAGATGACGGCAGGCTGCGCTATTGTACCCATGAACAAACCTATCTGGATTTCCATGGTGAAGCGTCTTCCTGTGCTGTTTACTAGCTCCCTCGCTTCTTGATAAGAGGGAACCAAAGTATACCACTTTTTAATTGCCGCTTTCCTCTGTTTGCGGCTCTGCCGATGCACGGTTGCCGGGTTGGACTCGCTGAACCCTCCTTTGACGCCAGCCACGGTGCCCATGCACAAACAAGGATGCGGTGGGGTGAGATGGAGGTTGACCATAGCAGGCTCATGGCGAGGGCCTGTTCTTTCCCCAATCCTGGGCAAGCAGTTGCAGAAGACAAATCTCTCCCTCCCATCACACACACTCCAGCTGCCCCTGTGGACCTAAGATGGGCCAGATTCCTTGGACACGGTCATCGGAACATCGGAAGCTGCCATATGCTGAGTCAGGCCATCGGTCCATCTAGCTCAGGGTTGTCAACACTGACTGGCAGTGGCGTCTCCAAAATTGCAGGCAGGAGTTACCCCCACTCCTACCTGGAGAGGCTGCCAGGGATTGAACCGGGGGCCTTCTTCATGCAAAGCTACGGCCACATCCCCGAAGAGAATACCTTACAGCAGTGCTCGCCGGTAGCCACCCCCTCCAACTGCAAACCAGGGCTGACCTTGCTTAGCAAAGGGAACAATTCATTGTGTCCTGAATTTTTCCGGCTGGGGAGGTGATAAATCTTTTAAAAACTGCTAGTGACCATACCATGGGTCTTCGAATCACTTTCCCCCACCTGCCAGCTTCCTTCGCTCTGACGGCAACCCCCCAGGCATGTTTACTCAGAGGTCAATCTCACTGTGTTCAGTTGGACTTGCTCCAAAGTGTGTCTCTTGTCTGTAGGCTAACGCCCACGACTATTAATGAGCACTGTCACCCAGCTAAAGAATTCTTAGTCATTAATAACTGAGTGCTAGTCAATTCATCCGTTAAATCTGTGCCAAAAAACAATCCTTCTCAAGCAAGAAGCAGAATTTCTTTAGTTTTAGATTTATGCACATATGTGCTGTGGCAGGCAGCATCTTAAAAAAAGAGGTATTCCCTCCTGTGTGTGAGGGAAGAGGGAATGCCTCTTCAAAGATGGTACCTGCAGTCTGCATGTGTATCTCATAGCAGATATCACTGCAGAGGAGGAGTGAGAGAGGTGGGGGGAATAATACCTCTTCCAAGATGGTACCTGAGATCTGCATATTTATCATAGCAGATACCATTTCAGAAGAGGCATTCCCTCTTGTGAGAGAAGGGGGAATGCCTCTTCTCAGATGGTGCCTGCAATCAATCTGCGCTAATGTATCATGGCAGACACATTTCATAAGAGGTATTCCCCCCTAGTGTGTGAGAGAGGAGAACGAGCTCTTCTGAGATTTTGCCTGTGATCTGCACATAATCATCATCATCATCATCATCTCCTCTTTATTTCGGTCAGTGACCAGCATGATCTGCACATATGTATCTGAGCAGATTCTATTGCAAAAGAGGCATTCCTCCTGTGCATAAGATAAAGGAGAATGCTTCTTCTACACTGATGCTTGCCATGTGCAAGTTCTATAAATATTTGCCTTAAGTTATAATTTAATACAAAGCTGATTCCCAATTAAATCAGGGCACCTTTTTAGTTGAGCAAAAGGTTTCTCGTAATCAATTGAACTGACCAACCAATGGGCCCTTCCAGTCCTGACAGAAACGTAGACGCGTGAACTCTCAGACGCCATACGGCACACGGCCTGGATTCAAGCACCGCGGCGTTCTAAGCACACAAGAGAGAGTCCCTGTTTTCCTCTGCAAAATGCCGGAAAGTATTATCACAATCAGCTGGAGTGCCAAAACCAAGAACAAAACCCCCGGAAAAAAACCCGCTGTTAGTCAAGTTGGCAAATTGGCACGGCAAGACCTTCCTCGAGGACGGAGGAGGTTGCCATGGCGACCTGGGGGGCAAGTGGTTCAGGGCTAAGAAGCCAGCTTTGCAGAACGAGAACCTGACGGAGATGGCTGAGTGCAGGGGTGTTGGGTGTGCAAGAGGCATCCTTGAAATCATTTAACCACCGATTCCTTACCCTTTCACTGCTCCTGAGATCACACCATCGGGGCTGCTAAAGAGGGATTCAAAAGGTGTGTTCATGCATGCATGCATGTATGCGTGCACACACACACACAAACACACCTCTCTCTCTCTCTGCAGATCAACGATCCTTGATCACTGGGAAAGAGGGCCCCTCTTAAGTGGTGGAGAGCTGGCCTTGTGGGAGCAAGCAACAACTGTCGGCTTTGCTAAGCAGGGTCTGCCCTGGTTTGCATTTGAATGGGAGACTATGTGTGAGCACTGTCAGATCTTCCCCTTAGGGGACGGGGCCGCTCTGGGAAGAATACCTGCCTGCTTGCATGCAGAAGGCTCCAAGGTCCCTCCCTGGCAGCATCTCCAAGACAGGGCTGAGAGAGAGTCCTGCCTCTAACCTTGGAGAAGCCGCTGCCAGTCTGGGTAGACAACCCTGAGCGAGATCGACCAAGGGTCGGACTCAGTAGAAGGCAGCTCCCTATGGTCCTAAGTGGTGGTTCTCTGATATTTAACAGAAGAGAGCAACTGTCTTTGTTTAGCCCACCAAAGTGCCTTTCCCACTGACAATCTCCCCTGTAGTTCTGTCCCCAGATGCTGCAGTACTACAACTCCCATCAGCCTTACTCAAAGGCTGTTGTGGCGAGGCGTGATGGTGGTTGTGAAACCCCCGTTTCAGATTGTGAGCTGTTTGGTGACAGGGAACCATCTCGCTTATTTATTTCTCCTATGTAGACCCCTTTGAGAACTTCTTTTTAACCAGGTATAAGTGCTCTTCTTAACAATAATACATCTTATTCCAAGGTGTGTTGCGATGTCCCTGCTAACTGAGCAAAGGGGTACCTTTAAAGTGGGGGCTCTCTTCTATTTAGCAGGGGGAGAGCAGCCGTCCCTGTCCGACCCCAGCACAGCATCCCTCCAGTGGCTGCTGCTGCAGCTCACTTGTCTTTCTTTTTAGACTGCAAGCCCTTTGGGGGCAGGGAACCCTCTTACAGTATTCCTTTTTCTATTGAAACCGCTTTCGGAACCCTTTTTGTTGAAACGCAGGATATAAATCTCCGTAATAACAATGTGATCTATTTGTGCATTAATGATCTTGTAGACAGAACTAAGTTCAGGGGGTGCTACAAAGCAGTGACAAGAAAGCCGGGTTGGGCTCATGATATGGGGTGGAAATTACTGCCTTGCTGCTCTCGGTGGTGACCCCAGGGAAGTGATGACACCCAGAGAAAAGCAGGAGTGCCATTCTAAGCCAACTGCGGGAAGGAAAGGGTTAAATGGCCCTTTCCCTCCCTCCCCCCATCACCGCCCCGCTTTGGTGGCCTCTCCCCACCGAAGTCACCAACAGATGCTTTTCACGATAGAAGAAAAGAGCGGGGTGGGGGATAGCCCCGGAATGATCGGGTGCAGTTCTACCTGCTCTTTCAGCCTGCCCTACCTCGCAGGGATGTTGTGAATGCACAAGAATGGCAAGGCATCTCCTCTAGGCTGAAGAGCGCTAGATCGGGGAGGCCCACCGGAGGGTCTCCCTGCTCCAGAAGTGGGGAGGATGTCCCAGCAACCCTAGGTAGGAATGGGTGAACGGGCTCAAGGTCGAGCCAGTTTGCCATCAAACTGGGCTGACCACGGGCTGAACTCTCCAGGCCGGCTCGGAGCCGATTCAGGGGTTCTAAAGTTTTGGGTTTTTAAAAATTATTGTAGAACTCACCGAGGGTCCGAGTGTGTGTGGCGGGGGTGTCTCTGCCATTTTGGAGGCTGCCGCGCATGCACAGCCTCCGAAATGGCCGCTGTCACTGGAGGAATGGCCCCCAAGCGGGCCAAAATGGCCCTTTGAAGAGCAGGGGAAGGCCAGTGGGAGGAGGGTGAGATAGAGATGGCAGACACACACACACACACGCACCGTGGCAGGACCCCCAGACCCGGCAGTGAGTTCTAAAAACAACAAAACCTTTTACCTCAGAACCCCCGAACCAGCTCAAATTTGAGCCGAACCGGAGGGTCCGTTCGGGGGGCACAAAACAGAACACGCCCAGTTCGAACCGAACCAGGCAAAACCGGTTTTGTGCACACCCCGAACTCTAGGAAGGGAGTGGCGGTGTGGGGAAGAGAAGGCAAAACCCTGCACCTCTCGAGACGTCAAGCCCAGAGTACACCCTCATTCTGGCTTTGCAACGGGTCCCCGCTTGCCTTTGGACAAAGGACTGGGCTTCGATGAAGATGGTTAGAAGGCATTTCCATGTTCAAAAGGCAAAGATGGCGGAGGGCGATGGCCTTCCGCCCTGCTTTCTGCCCGCCCCAAAGGATCTGATCTTCCAGGAGCGCTGACAAGCAGGGCATGAACACAGCCGCTCTTTCTTTCATTCTTATCACGGATTATCTACCCGCAGCTCTTGATCTTGACAGCCAAGAACAGACCCTCAGCTCTGAGGGGGGCAAAGAGGGGAGGGCTCTTGCCTCCGTGCCTCGTGTATGGGCTTCCCAGAAGCATCCGACTGGCTGCTCGTAGAAACAAGATGCTGGGCTATTAATTCAATTTATTTCATTTACAGCCAGCCAGCCTTCCATCCATCACGGAACTCAAGGTGGCGTACGTAGGATTTCCAGGTGGCCACCCATCCAGGCCCTGACCAGGACTAGGCCGGCTTAGCTTGAGCAAGAGGGTGGGGTCGTGCATCTTCGAACCACGGCCAACAGGACGCGCCTTTGGCCTGCTCCAGCAGAGTTCTTCCTCCCGTGCCACGGAAATGGGACGGTTCTCCGATTCCCACCCGTGGCGGCCAGGTTTCCAAGCCGGGGTAGACGATGCCAAACATTCACCCAAGAAGCACATGGTAGCATCTCCACCAGACAAGGAGGTGTCTCTCCGCTCCGGGCCAGGCTCAACCCCCGCCCCGTCGAACCCAGAGAGTTTGGCACTTATGTGGCTTGACCCTCAGCCTGTAGAGGCCTACTCCCAGACCGGATGGGAGAAGGTGATGTTGTAGAGGCTGGCCCACTTGGCAAAGACCCGTTTCTCAGTGATGAACCGGTGGTGGTTGCCCTTAGGGCTCCGCTCATTGTGGATGTAGGTAGTGCACTCATCCGCGCCTTTCGGTTCGTAGTAGTGATACGGCATCTTGTGTGGCGGAGGCTTCCTACTGTCGGGGAGGGGAAGGCAGAGGCACAGGGTGAGAGCCGGCGGCCAAATTCTCTGACCCCACCACGAGGCATCGGAGCGGGGTACTTACGTGCAATAGTTCGGGGGGACCATCCCGTAAACGTGGACCCTGTCGCACAACTCGACGGCAATCACCATGGTGAACCAGCCCGTGCTCAGCCACGACCGCGACGTCACTCTGAAGGGGGGGGGGGAGAAGCGCAGGGCACATTGTCACAGAAAAGCAAGGGAAGTGTCCACTTCTCAAAATCTGAACTCGGTCAATTGTCACACTGACAACTGAGAATGCTCAAAGAAAAGCCGTAGAACCCGGGGCCATCCCTTGAAACGGAAGGCCGGGAAATTCAGGACCGACAAATGGAAGTACTTTTTCACAGTGTGTGTAATTAACCTTTGGAACTCCCTGCCATGGGATGTGGTGATGGCCTCTAGCCTGGTCTATCAATGGCTACTAGAATGGTGTCTATGAGCCACCTATGAGCCACCTCCAACCTCAGAGGCACAATGCCTCTAAATATCAATTGCAGGGGAGCAACAGCAGGAGAGAGGGTATGCACATACCTCTTGCCTATGGGCTTCCCAGCGGTATCTGGTGGGTCACTGTGTGAAACAGGATGCTGGACTAGATAGGCCTTGGGCCTGATCCAGCAGGGCTGTTCTTATGTTCTTATGAGAGGGGAGACAGGAAACAAAGAAAGCTAGTGGGCTGATCATCCATCTTTCAAACCCATTTTTTCCATTATAAAACACACAATACTGACAGGTATAGCCTAACAGTGACTGGGCAAAGTCATTTTGTGTAGATTACACTTATAGGCAAGTTCAAGGAATGAAATGAAGATCATAGATTTTTTTTTAATTAATGTGCTTGCCAAGGGAAAGTGAAAGAGCGGTTTGAAATTTGTAGGATTTTGACTCCAAACATTATTCATTTTTCTAAATAATTACCATACACAGTAAGTTTGAATCCTAGCAAATTTGAATCTGAGAAAGATCTTCTGATCATCTTGGGCACTGTGTTATTTTTGAATTATTCCTCCGATTACTGAGTGTTAAATCTGTTGAGAACCGTAATAGTTAAAATATGATCTTTATATCCAGCATTTCTGCTTTAAAAACCCCATAAAATTATTTACATCTTTGACCCAGGGATATTCTGGTGTAAAAAGCAATGCATTCAGCTAATTTAAGTGGCAGAATTGTGTACACAAAATTTGATATAGATAGGTAATTGAGAAGTTTGGCTTTCTTTTGCACAAACTAACTCTTCAAAACATCTAATAGATATGTCTACCCTACTCTTCCATGGGTCTCCCATCCAGAAGGAGCAGCCACAGCTCATTGGCAGAGGACAAGATTTACATACAGAAGGTCCAAAGAGCAGAGCCTTCTCGGTGGTGGCTCCACAGTGTCAAATTCCCTTCCCTGGAGCATCCTGCAATGTCTCCACCTTCCCTATTTTTCAGAAGACTTTGAAGACTGATTTTTCACAAGGCAAGTATTAGGCCCAGGTTCAAATCCCCATTCAGCCATGAAACTCACGGGAAGCCTCTGAAACAGTGGCTTCTCTCTCAGCCTAACATACCTCACAGGGTTGTTGTGGGGATAAACAAAGCCATGCACACCATTCTGAGCTCCATGAATTTGTCTAAACCCCTTTTAAGGACATCTACGCTAGTGGCCACCACCACATCCTGCTTTGGGACCATCCCAAGTGTAGCACCAATGCGCCATCTTGAAGCAGTGAGTTCCGCAGGCGATTAAGAGAAAGATGCAGCCAATCCCCCCTCCCCACTGCCTCCCCCACACACAGTAGGGTCATAGAGAGAGGAGACCAGAGGGGCGTGCTCACCTGTCCTTCCCCGTCTCTTTCCTGAACAGGTCGTCAAACTGTTTCATGCGCTCGGGGGAAGCCACGAAGGCCGACATGTTGGGGAAGGCCACGCTGACCCGCTGGATGACCTTGATCAAGCTCTTCTGCATCTTGACGGGCGGCCCCCAGAAGATCAAGGTGCTCTCCAGGGTCTTGTTGACAAACTCCTGAGGCCTCTTCAGGACCCGGAAGATACTCGAGTGGGCCACAACCCGGAAGGTGGTTTTGTTCCCCACGTCCGCCTCGTAGCCCGTCGTCGGAGCGTCGTTCATGCGGATCGTGCATTCCGACTGATCAATGGCCGCTCCTAGCTTACTCCCGAGGAGGTGGCTGGAACTGGTGACTATCACACACTGGTGGCAATGCCGGTCCAAGGTCTGGAAGAAGGGAAATCTTGAGTACAGCAAGTACTTGGGTCTGGGCCGGGGGTTCCCAGGTGTCGTGGACTAAAACTCCCATCACCCCCAGCCCAAGGCCCTGCAGCTGGTCTGGGTCATTGACATTCGCCAGGGTCCCATATTAAGAGTTCTGCCTGTCCTGTGGCACATTTTTAACACTCTGCACGACCCTGTTAAAACATAAAACGAAACCACCCAATTTCCTGTACATAGAAAACTAGCCCAACAGGCAGATGGCTACTTTCCTACTTAGGAACCTAGAAAGCTGCCTTATATAGAGTCTGAGCCTTAATCTGTCTAGCTCAGTATTGTCTACCCTGACCAGCAGCAGCAGTCCAAGGTTTCAGGTGGGAGTCCCTCCCAGCCCTACCGGGAGATGCTGCCAGGAACCGAACCTGGGACCTTCTGCATGCAAAGCAGACGCTCCACCACTGAGCTACGGCCCCATCCATAATCCATTTTTGGGGAAAAACTTGACTCAAAAGTTCTTGACTCAAGAACTCTGCAGAAGCAACAGAGCTAATTTAGGTTGGTGGGCTGTCTTTCCTTTTCTAGCCTCTAGAGGGCAACAGCATGCATCTCCCCCGCAACACCAGGTTTTTCTAACCACTTCCAGAGCAATAGCCCTGTTAGCTATTAACACAAAGAGTTTGGGGGGGGGGGTCTTAAAGGCCAACACATTTATTGCAGTATCAGCTTTGCTGGAGATTTAGAAAAAAAAATTACAGTAGAAGGTTTCATCATGCATCTGATAAAGCCAAGCCAACACAAAAACTGTTGTGTTGCTACAAGGAACATGTGAATCTTTTAAAGAGCTACAACCCCACCTTAAATGTAGAAAGCTGCTGCCTACCGAGTCGGACCACTGGTCCATCTAGCTTAGTCTTGTCTGCACTGACCAGCAGCCGCTCTCAAGAATTCCAAACTTTAAATTTAAAATACTGATAACACTCTAAACACGTAGATCTTTAAAACTATCAACTAAAAGCCTGACTAAACAGGTATGGTTTCAGGCCATTCTATTTCATCAGTGTTGTCAGAGGAATGGAAGTGGAAATTGGCAGAAATGTCCTCCGAAGGTTTCTCCATGGAGAGAACAGACTAGGTTTCCCCCCCAAGTTTTTTGATTTTAGAAATTGGGGGGTGGGCAGAGGCGTATCTAGGAAAAATAGCGCCTAGGGCAAGCACTGAAATTGTGCCCCCTGTCCAAACATCCGACAGCCATCTTTCAGATAACTTTACCATTATATCAGCTGAAAAATACAAGTCAAGCTCGTTAATCTTTTAATATTTCAAAAACTATTTAGCAGTGGACATAGCCAGACCAAAAAATGCTTGAAAACTACACATTTCAGTATGCTGGGGCTCATGAAATACCCAAATACTATGTGGCGGTGTAGTTGGAAAACTAAACAGAAGTGCCTGTCTAATTCTCTACTATGCATTGTAGCATCACTATTACATAAGTTTTAAAAATAAATGGAGAAATTGACTTTTCCCAGATACTAGGGTCTTGCAGAGGCCATTTGAGTATGCGTGGTTTTCGGTGTCCACTTAAATTTTTTTTTCATTTTAAAAAATGTTTTCGGTGTCCAATTAAATTTTTTTTTTTCATTTTAAAAAATGGCGCCCCCTTCAAATGGCGCCCGGGGCACGTGCCCTGCCTGCCCTACCCTAGATATGCCCCTGGGGGCGGGGGGTTGTCATCTTCAATTCAGAGTCCTCTTCCTTTTCAGTAAATACAAATACAACCTGTATTTCACTTCTGTATTTTAAGGGGGTTGTCTTCAATTCAGAGTGATCTGAGATTAAGGTCTACGAGAAAGGACGCGCCTGGCAAACCTGGTTAATGACCAGTAACACCTTTTATGTTTCTGTCTGGCCGGTGACTGTAATAAAGATGCCATTCCATTCCAGTAACACGTCACTGAAAGTTCAGATGCTCCTCTTACCTTGTTTCCCGAGACAGGAAGGTATCCAGTTTTCACGCCCCATTTCTTGAGGCTGGTGGGCAGATGAGGCTGCACCCGTAGGGAGGTGTAATGGAAAACCTCGTTCCGGCTGTTGGAGCTGTAGATTATGAAGAGCGTGACTAGGAAAAACAGGACCACACAAACAGCAGCACGGGGGCTCTACAGGGGGGAGAGAGAATAAGCAGACCAAGGGTCAGAGGGATGGAAAGAGACTTGGAGGAATGTCATCTTGGCACCCTACAAAAATGCCCGTAGGACTCATCTATTCCAGGGCTGCTCAACTTTGGCCCCCTCCTGCAGATGTTGGCCTAAAACTCCCATAATCCGTAGCTATTGGTCACTGTGGCTGGGGATTATGGGAGTTGTAGTCTAAAAACAGCTGGTGGGGGCCTAAACTGAGCAGGCTTGATCTATTCTTACAGGCAATTTTGCAGGGTGCCCAGATGACATTCTCCACATCCAGCAGGGGCAGCCGGCACTTCCTCCTTTCCTCTCCTGCCCTGGCTGCTGCCTAGCAATGCTACCTGGATATCATGGTGTGCACTGCCCCACTCAATTGGGCACAAGAACAGAGGAAGCTGCCTTATACCAAATCAGACCGCTGATCCATCAAGCTCAGGATTGTCTACACTGATTGGCAGCAGCAATCCAAGGTTTCAAGCTGGAGTCTTTTCCCATCTCCTACCTGGAGATTCTGCCTGGGATTGAACCTGCACAAAGAACGACTAGCAAATGCCCCTCCAGGTACTGAACCCAAGCCTTCCCAGTCCAACCACCCTAACCACTGTACCACCACCAGTTCCTTCATTTCATGCCATCCTCTGAAAGATGCAGTTTTATGCTGCTCAATTTTTATCCTGCTGGGCATTTTTCACACAGGGCTTTTAGTTTGCATCTCCTCTGGAATGGAGGGGGTGCATTCAGATATCAGCCAGATTGACCCCAAAGTCCCTGCAAGTTATCGGGGAGCACGTCACACACAATTTGGGTTTTTCATTGTGTGATAGAGAGTAGCTTGATTTATATCTGGAGTTTTTAAAAAATCTACTTTTTGTGTTGGTTTTTTTGGGGAAATTTTGAACTTGCAGTAAAGCCCCACAGTAAACTTGCGGTTTGTCTGAAAAACACCCTGGTGATGGATTGCGATTTGTTTTATCCCATATTATTTTCTCCAGATTTTAATGGTCTACATGTTTGAGCACTGTAAGATCTTAGGAAATGGGGCCACTCTGGGAAGAACAACTGCCTGCTTGCATGCAGAAGGTTCCCAGTTCCCTCCCTGGCAGCATCTCCAAGAGAGGGCTGAGCAAGACTCCTGCCTGCAGCCTTGGAGAAGCTGCTGCCCGTCTGGGTAGACTAGACTGAGCTAGGATGGACCAAGGGTCTGACTCAGTAGAAGGCAGCTTCCAATGTTCTTTGATGTGACCCACCCTGATCATTTTGATGGAAGGGTTCATAGGAACATAGGAAACTGCCATATACTGAGTCAGACCATTGGTCTATCTAGCTCAGTATTGTCTTCACAGACTGGCAGCGGCTTCTCCAAGGTTGCAGGCAGGAATCTTAGCCCTGTCTTGGAGATGCTGCCAGGGAGGGAACTTGGAACCTAGATGCTCTTCCCAGAGCGGCTCCATCCCCTGAGGGGAATATCTTGCAGTGCTCACACATCAAGTCTCCCATTCAGATGCAACCAGGGCAGACCCTGCTTAGCTATGGGGACAAGTCATGCTTCCGACCACAAGACCAGCTCTGCTCTCCATCGCAATGAACAAATTAAAGCAGCATTCAAGGCACCCGCAGCAACCACGAGCCAATAAGACAGGCCAGGCATGTAGTTTCAGAAAACATCAGAGCTTGCCCAGAACTCTTGGAAAAGAGGAAGCCCTCTGAAAAGCAAAATGTTAGCCACAGTATATTATAGTGCTATAGCTTGGATTAATGATTTTCAAAGGCCTCCGTGGTTAAAAGAAGCCTCGTCCACTCACTCCTCTAACCCAGAACAGGCAGCAGAAGCCAGTCCAGCCAGGTAGGTAGCCTCTTCCAGCCTCCCAGGAGCCAGGCCAACCACTTCACTTCCGTTCTGGGACGAGACCTGGTGCACGAATGATGAATTTAAAAGATAACTCCTCTTACTGTGTTATTTTTCATGTCGCCGTCCCGGCCTCAGATGAGAGCTTGGATCAACATAATCTGGGCACCTGTAAAAAGAAGAAGGAGAGGGAGATAGTGAAAGGTAAGGGTTAACTCCAAGGTCTCACCTCCCACTCCCCGGTTGAGGCCGGCTTTGTATCAGGGCCAGCCTGAGTTCCAGGCACGGGCAGGGTCCCTACGTAACTCCTCTGTTTGCAGCCTGCCTTTAGTAGCGCTTCAGACTTTTTCGTCTCGAGCCGACGCCCAGGGAAAAGGAGGAAGCCACAAACAACAATAATTGGCACACCCCTTTTTAAATAAGGCCAAACCATCATTTGCTGGAGAGAAGCTTCGTACTGTGATTTGTGAAGACTTTGCCCTGAAGACAAGGTACTTGAATGAGTTGGGACTCGTTTTCGGTAATAAACGAATTCTGCACCATTTTGCCCTTCTGTTCCCGCTGATGTGGTGCTTTCCCCCTGACCCTGCTTGTTTTCATTTATGCATCTGTTTAGCCCCCTAAAAAACACCCACAGTGGGGATAGGGAAGGGAAGGGGGAGGAGAAAAAGGGGGGTGGGAGAGGAAAGGAGGCACGGAGAGGAGGGGGCAGTGTTTCTACCAATGCCATTGGACCGACCCCACCCCCAAAGAGATCTGCCAACTCCCAACAACCCTTACCGACAAAGTAGGTTTCCTATGAAACTTGGGGGAGGGTATCCAGGTAGAAGGGGGACCACCGAGGACAATTTGCTAATGCCCCCCGCATCTGGGGTCAGTCCTGGCCAGGGGGCGCTGCGGCACTGATCCCGAATGCAAGCATCGAGGCATTTCAAGAGCAAGAGCCTCCGTCTGAGAAACGTCGGCAAGGGTGTCTTTGCCTTCACAATGGAAACTCACGCCCCTCCAAATCGGCCCTTGGCGCTACTCTGGGGGAAAACGTTATTTTTAAAAGGTGGCAAGGCTGAAAATCTCACCTCCGCGTTCTCCGCATTGTGAGGTTATCCAGACAGCCTGGCAAGCACCCAGAAATCCACTCAAACAGACAGCCGATCAAAGTCTGTAAACTCATCAATGTTTAACCCATAAGCACAGCCCTGCTGGATCAGGCCCAAGGAGGCCCATCTAGTCCAGCATCCTGTTTCGCACAGTGGCCCACCAGATGCCTCTGGGGACCCCACAGGCAAGAGTTGAGGCCATGCCCTCTCTCCTGCTGTTACTCCCCTGCAACTGGTATTGAGAGGAATCGTACCTTGGAGGCTGGAGGTGGCCTGTAGCCCTCAGACTAGTAGCCATTGATAGACCTGTCCACCATGAATCTGACTAAGCCCCTTTTAAAGCCATCCAAGCTAGTGACCATCGCCACATCCCGTGGCAGAGAGTTCCATAGATTATGCGCTCTGTGAAAAAGGACTTCCCTCTGTTGGCCCTAAATCTCCTGGCCTTCAGTTTCATGGGATGACCCCTGGATCTAGAGGTGTGAGAGAGGGAGATAAATTTATCTCTGCCTAGGGGTGTGTACCAAACCGGTTTGCCTGATTCAGTTGGAACACTCCTAAATTCAAATGCTGCTTCATACCAATTCAAGCAAGCTTCCAATCATCCACGTGGCCCCAAACATTACTTAGAAAGGTAAATCTACTCACAAGGATTATAAATCCTTCCAAAACTGCAATTCATGTAATAAAACAAACAAGCAAAACCAGATGGTCTAAATGAAGGTTAAACTTCACATTCTTCTCATGTATTCCCAGAGTAATACCCCTGCTAACTTGGCAAAGAGGCACCTTTTAACGTGGTGATTCTCTTTATTTAGCAGGGGGAGAGTAACTGGCCCTATCCGTCCCCAGCACTGCATCCCTCCAGTGACTGTTGCTGGTGTGTGTCTTACGTTTCTTTTTAGATTGTGAGCCCTTTGGGGACAGGGATCCATTTTGTTTATCTTATTTATTTGTTATTTCTCTGTGTGAACTGCCCTGAGCCATTTCTGAAAGGGCAGTATAGAAATCGAATAAATAAATAAATAGAATAAATAAACAATAAGCCTATCTCTGAAGTGCACCCTCCCTCCGCCCTTAAAGCACCAACCCCCGGGGCCTTCGAACTTCGAATCGGCCTCATATTAGAACCTGTTTGGAGGCCCGTAACAGGGCCTCCGAATAGGTTCATGCACATCCCTACGAATAACATCCTTTGCTCCCCCAGTATATTTGTTCTAGAGTTGCCCCCGGAGCAAAGCACTGCTTCTTTTGTGCCAACGCTTGGCCGGACACTTGTTTCCAATGCCAGAGCTAAGCACTGAAAGTCAGGAAAGTCCTAATCGATAAGAAAGCAGACTCTGAGCATGCACAGAGTGCCTTTTGCAACACCTCTGGGATCTACTCCATCTGTCCCCATTTGCTCAGAGGAGTTTCTCTTTGTGGGGTACCAGTTCCTAGCAAAGAAACGCTGGTCGTCATCCTCACAACGATGTTCCAGCACAAGGAAGTCACATGAACATAGGAACAGAGGAAGCTGCCTTCTACAGAGTCAGACCCTTGGTCCATCTAGCTCAGTGTTGTCGACCCAGACTGGCAGCGGCTTCTCCAAGGCTGCAGGCAGGAGTCTCTCTCAGCCCTATCTGGAGATGCCAGGGAGGGAACTTGGGACCTTCTTCATGCACACACACAGATGCTCTTCCCAGAGCAGCCCCATCCCCTAAGGGGAAGATCTCAGTCCTCACATGGAGTCTTCGATTCAAATGCAACCAGGGCAGACCCTGCTTAGCAAAGGGGACAAGTCATGCTTGCTACCACCAGACCAGCTCTCCTGATCCACACAGTGCCTACGTATCTACACCTCTATCACGCCCGCCGCCTTCTTTCTAAACGGAACAGATCCAACACTACTTGCAATTTCTTGTAGGGGAATCACTCCAGCCCCGATCATTTGGGCTGCCCTTCTCTGCAAGTTCTACAAAGTCTGTCTTAAGGTGTGGCTGGATTCACAAAGCCGGGCACCAGCTGACATGGAATGCCCCCCACCCACTCAGTCCTGAGCTGCTGATAACATATGGTGAACAGTCCTGTTTATTACGCACGTGTTTATCTAGAGGAGTGTTTTGGAATGTTATCTGCAAATAGCAGTCAAACAGCCAAAAAGCGGTTTGCACAGATGCCTTATGGATGGCCGGTAGATCCCTCCCCCCGCTTGCCTTGAGGATATTTGAAACTGCTTGAAAGGATGTCTCAACAGGGAGGGGAACTAGGTCAAAGCCACACACCAGATCTCTTGAGAAGTGTGAGAACTATAGCACTTGGAAGCCAACTGGAACCTTTGGGGTTAAAAGTGACACTTTGGCTTGTATACAAGACAGATGAACAGCCAGAGGCGGGGGGGGGGGGGGCAGCCACACCCAGAAGCTTTTGTTGCATGAAATAAAGCTTTGTTTGAAACTGAAGTGTCCGGTGAAAATTACCTGACCAAGAAACGAGCGGCAGGGAGAATCTCTCCCTTCTAACAGGAGCAAAGAAAATTTATTTAGGAGTCAAGACAACGTAGGCAAGTCTGAACAGCTCAGGCCTGCCAGCTGCTTTGGACTACACCTCCCAGCATCTCCAGCCACAGCGGCCAACAGTCAGGGATGATGGGAGTTGTAGTCCAATGTCTGCAGGAGGCCGAAGTTGTGCATGTAACAAGCAGCTTTTGGTAACGTACAAGACAGAAACAGGCTCCACTTTTCACCTGTCAAATGCTGGAAAGCATTAATTAAATTGCAACCAGTTTCTAAGCCTCCTGTTATTACTATGCACAGCTATAATCTGTGTTTGGGGGAAAAACAGACACCACAGTAGGAGAAACCCATAATTTCAGAGAAAACAATCCATTCTCAAAGGTGGGCACCTTAAACAGTAATTATTATAATACCCACTGCTATTGTAAAGCCCCCTGCTAACCGAACAAAGAGGCACCCTTTTAAAGCAGTGGTTCTGTTTATTTTGCAAAGGGAGAGCAACTGGCCCTATCCATCCCCAGCACAGCATCCCTCCAGTGGTTGTTGCTGGTGTCTATCTTACTTAAAAAGGGGAAAAAAGTTTGTGAGCTCTTTGGGGGCAGGGAGCCATTTTAAATTTATTTATTTATTTCTATCTATGTAAACCGCTTGGTGAACCTTTGTTGCAAAGCAGTATAAAAATATTCATCTTCATCTCACATAGAACATTAGGGAGGAAAGATTCCGCCCCGCCCAGCACTACCAATATCAGACTCACAAATGATAGTAAAGAATACGTCTTGCCCACGTGATGTGGACGGAGGGGGTTGAATCATTAGCATAGCTTACTTTACTGCTCATTTTAGGAGCATGACAACAGCCCTGCTGGATCAGGCCCAAGACCTATCTAGTCCAGCATCCTGTTTCCCAAAGTAGCTCACCAGATGCCTGTGAGAAGCCCACGGGCAAGAGGTGAGGCCTGCCCTCTCTCCTGCTGTTGCTCCCCTGCAACTGGTATTTAGAGGCATCTTGCCTCTGAGCCTAGAGGTGGCCTATAGCCACCAAACTAGTAGCCACTGATTGGTAGCTCCTCTATTGGTTGATTTTCTGGGACATTCAGATGGATTTGAATTAACTTAGTTCCTCTCCGATCAACACCCAAGAGTCGCATTTAATGCCGCAAAATTCTGTGCTGCAGTACAGCAAAGACGGTGCAAATCAATTAAAGATAAATAATGACTGTGTTGGACAGAGATGGTATGTCCTTCATTGTATTTGCCATTTTACCATTTCTGTGTGTGAAGCTGTCCAGAGCCGGAAATTAAGGTATTCAGAATCTCCTTTCTCCTGCTACATGTTTTTGTACCGACTTCTTCTTTGCCTGTTGCATCCGTGGCGAACATTTCTAATCTCCATTCCTCCACTTCTTGTCGCTCTCTGCAGTCATTTCAAGTTTCTAGTCCCTCTCGTTTCAGTGCTTTCCATCGCTCTATTCCTGATGATGCCCTAGCTCCTGATGAGGTGGTGAAATTGATTCTGGGCTTTGCAATCTTGGAAGGACAGCACGGGACACGCTTTCCCTCCACCCTCAATACGGTGTTGGGTGCACAAGGTGGGTTGTCCACCACTGTCCTGCCTAGGTCACGGCTAGCACACGAACACACCACCCCCCACCTCAACTTTTGCTGATACATGCCCAGTTTTTCAGAAGCACACAAGGGTCCGAGCCTGGTTAGACATTCCTCGGACCCAGCTTTTGACCAGGAGAACCAGCCTAGGGGATCCATTCCCCACTCTGAGACTAACTTCTTGAGAACTTGGGTAGGGAGCGGAACCCTGAAAGACAGCCAGTCTAGGAACTCACACTAGTCACTAATTCAGGATGACCGCTCTAGGAATCCACACTGAGCACACATTCCAAACAACCACTCTAGGAATTCACACTAGCCACGAAGTCAAGATGGCCGCTCTGGGAAGTCACACTAGCCACAAATTCAACAAGCCCTTCCAAAGGCAAAATTAGGGGCAGTGGCGGGGACTCGAAGATCCAAACTCTCCCCTCCAAACTGGGGCCCTTAAAGCAAGCGAATCGATATGAATTCTCTTTAGGACGACTGGCTATTTGGATAGTAAAAATGCAACACCCGGCAAAAAATGCAGCACTCTCTAGGTCTTGGTTTTGGAGATCGATGTGGCAGCTGGCGTGTCTTCTGAACTGTCACGTTGCAGATATTCAAATGCATTTTTTCTAAGCCCCAATTAGAGATTCTCCTGGCAGCACCGCACTCAGAGTGATTGGAAAAATACTCTAATTGACATAAGAGGGAGGGGGAAAGGGAACAGAGGACAGATCACACAAGCAACATTCAGTTGTATAACCCTGGAAAAACAGGCAGACAGTCACTGCCTGTACTCTCTGGAGGAGAGCTGGCCTGGTGGTAGCAAGCATAAATTGTCCCCTTTGCTATGCAGGGTCTGCCCTGGTTTGCATTTGAATGGGAGGCTGCATGTGAGGGCTGTAAGATCTTCCCCCTTAGGGGAGGGAGGCGCTCTGGGAAAAGCATCTGCCTGCTTGCATGCAGAAGGTCCCAATTTCTCTCCCTGGCAGCAGGATAGGGCTGGGAGAGACTCTGGCCTGCAACCTCGGAGAAGCCGCTGCCAGTCTGTGCAGACGATACTGAGCTAGATGGACCAAGGGTCTGACTCAGTATATGGCAGCTTCCTATGTTTCTATGAGCATAAGGCACAGGGTGGGTCCCTAGCACCCTCAAGGGCAGGATCAGCTACATACCATTCAAATGGCAACAGGACTTTCATAGGAGAGGAGAGCTGGTCTTGTGGTAGTAAGCATGCCTTGTCCCCTTAGCTAAGCAGGATCTGCCCTGGTTGCATCTGAATGGGAGACTTGATGTGAGAGCACTGTAAGATATTCCCTTCGGGATGGAGCTGCTCTGGGAAGAGCATCTAGGTTCCAAGTTCCCTCCTTGGCAGCATCTCCAAGATAGGGCTGAAAGCGACCTTCCTGCCTGCAACCTTGGAGAAGCCGCTGCCAGTCTGTGTACGCAATACTGACCTAGATCAACCAAGGGTCTGACTCAGTATATGGCAGCTTCCTATGTTCCTACGAACATAGAAAGCTGCCTTATATCAAGTTAGACAATACGCAGAGGAGAAGCAATCTAAGCTGCAACTTATAACATCATTTAAATTCAAAGTGGTAAACGCACAGCACTCAGGCTCCCAATGACTCTTGCACACTCCCTTGCCTTGTGTCCCTTATTCGGGCAGTGGGATGTTGGTAACATCCTACATTCACTCCCACACAGCACAGCTCCAATGGGCTGTGTCCGTGGTGTTTTATTCTCTTTTAGACTGTGACCCCTTTGGGGATGGAGCACCACCTTCAGGCTTTCTTGGGGCACACAATTTAGGAATCACCTCGCTAACTGGGCCAAGAGGTACCGATTCAAAATGGCAGCTGTCTCCCCCTGAGCAGAGGGAGAGCCACTGTCTCTATTCAGCCCAGCAGAGCGTCCCTCCCAGCGTCTCTTGCTGCTGCCTCCCTGAAAGCGTCTCACACCCGGCTTTCAGCTCGCATCTCCTCCGCAATGAAGGTGTGCGTCCACATATCAGCCAAGTTTACCACGACGCCCCTGCAAGCTATCGGGGAGCACTTCACACGCACGATTTGGCTTTTTCATCGTGCGTTAGAGCATAGCCCGGTTTATACCCAGAGTAAACAAATCCACTTTTTGAGTCAGTTTTTGGGGGGCAGTTTCGAACTCCCAGTAAAGCCTCGCAGAAAACCCGCACGCTGCACAGCCCGCTGTCCAGGAAAGTGCCTGATCTTCCTTTCGAGATGGCAAACTCCTTTAGGACAGGGAACGTTGCTCCCGTCCCGTCTCCAGTCAGAACTGGAGAATTGCACACATTTCTATGTTATGGAGCCTGGAAATGTTCTCGCCACTCTACAAGAGTGGCTAGAAATGGACACAGGAGACATCATTCATGATTCTAGGGACCACCATCGATGGATTTTGCTGGCCGCCAACCCACCAGTCAGAGAAGGCACACGAAGAAAGCAAAACCACCACACTCACCTGCTAGAAGCCACATCCAGGTATGAACAGCTGCTTTCGATTCCACTGTCCTCAGGAGCAAGCCCTACCCAGAGAAACAATATTAAACCGGTTCGTCTGAAACCATCATGGGCGGTCACTGGCACACAGGGACAAGGGTTTTGCTCCGGATGGTTTGTGTTAGAAGAACAGCAGGTTCTTCTAACGTGAGAAGCTGCTTTCTACCAAGTCAGACCATCTAGCTCAGTATTGTCTACACGAGGCTTTGACCCAGCCTTTTAAAAACAAGTCTTCTGATGCAAGCCTGTGTGGTGTGTGTGTGTGTGTGTGTGTAAGATTGTATTAAATAACTCTACCGCTGAATATCCTAGTCTCTATCCAATACTCTTACATTTCTAGGCGCCATAACCCCCTGGCACCTGGGATTCGTCAAGCCCTGACATAATGTCCGAGTCAGGTTAGTTCAATATCTTGAATCGGGTAACTTTTCCTTAAGGAAAGGAAGCTTATGAAATCACCCAGCATTCTGTGTGTGTGTGTGTGTGTCCATGTCCTCACCCCACTGCCGTCAACTTGGCAATGCCTGGACCAAGATGAACCAAATTGAGTACAATAGTAGGGACACATTGGTTTGTGTCCACATCGTCACAAACCACGACATGGTTTGTGACGATGTCATTCACCTCAGTTCAAGATGGCGGACACATGAACGTTTGAGGCCCAAGTGGGCTAACTTGTGGACCACATAATTAATTTGAACCAAATTGGCTACAGCTGGAGGGACATACAGGAACACCTCAACGGTATCGTTTGTGATGAGGTCCTCCACCCCATTCAAGATGGCGGATGTGTGAATGTTTAAGGCTGAAGTGGGCTAACTTGTGAAGGTGGTAATCATCAATTAAAATTATAGTGAAAGGGGAAAGGCAGATTAGTTTTCCAGAGCTGCCAGAACCTAAGGGGTATACTCGTGGGTCAAATGGGCCATAAGCCAGAATTTGGCTTTTTAAAAGCCAAATCTGGTCACCTAGGTTCTTACCAGAACAACTTGTTACATTTACACTCACAACTCATTTACTACTACTACAAATATTTATATACTGCTCTTCAACCAAAGTTCTCAAAGCAGTTTACACAGAAAAATAAATAATGCATAAATAAGATTGGTGCCAGTCCCCAGAGGCTCATAATCTAAAAAAGAAACATAAGATAGACCCCAGCAACAGCCACTGGAGGGATGCTGTGCTGGGGCTGGATAGGGCCAGTTGCTCTCCCCCGATAAACAGAAGAGAATCGCCACTTTAAAAGGTGTCTTTGCTCAGAAACTAATCTGAGCTTTCTTTCCACCAAAGAAAGGGTGTATCCTTACCAGAAGAGGACGTCTCGTGTGGGCAAAATAGCACACATGGTTCGGAGGATCCCCTCCTTCATGGGGGGGCACGAGATGAAGCCAGCCCCAGTGGTCAGACTTGCCCGCCATGATGAGTTTGGGTGCTCCTCCTCCTTCATTACATGCTTGCTACAGGACAGAGGTCACTGTCCCAAGTATCCAGTCTCCGAGATCTGCAGAAACAAAATGATCTTTTGTTCAAAGCAAAGCAGATGGACCTCCTTTTACGCTCCCTCCACCCAAGGTTCAACGGAAACAGCCTCAGCTTTTCATGGGCCAGCTGGAGAAAACGTCCTCTTGATCTAGCTCAACTGGAGCAAGACCGAATAATCCTGTCTGTCGTAAATGGCCATCTGATGCCCAGTTCTTGCCAAACAGCTGTTTTTTTTTAATTAAGGGAGGGGAAACACTCAAGGAGGTCAGATCTCACTGCACAAACACACAAAATGCCCAACTGACCGAGAACAAAGATCCAGCCCCTCGTACCCTGCATACCCCATCTCCACTAAGCAACCTCATCGGTTGGTATCCAACTCCCTCACCCTGTTTCCCAGGGAGCATTTTAGAACGCTACCATCCCAGAAACTGTTCTGTATCCACGTCGCCCAATACATGCTCTAGAAAGGGGGGCTACTCAAAAGGAAAGAAGCCACCTGCATCTCCCTGACCCAACTAGATCATTTTATCCTTCCTGGAGGCAATCCAGATGCCCCAAACTTCACAAATGTGGGCTTTCCATGTTCCACCTCATGATGCATTTTTTTTTTTTAAAGAAAGAAAATCTTTCTGCATGGCTTTGCATGTTTTAAAATTTGTTTTTTGGCTCAACTGGAAAGATCGTCACTCTGTGGTCCAAGTGCACTGCGCCCCCCCCCCCAAAAAAAACTCACCCTTTGAAGATTTCTTGAATAGATCATGAGCCACCACCAACCTGCAACCCCCAACCTGAGCCTGGTGGGACCCATGGCCCCGACACCCGGGTCCCTCTGGAGGAGGAACCGGAGAAAGGATGCTCTGTTCAGGAGGGCCCCGTTTCTGCACACTCACCCGCTTGATAAACAATCCAAGACCAGGGAGTGGAGAGCAAAGCCAAAAAGAGACACAGAGCTATGCAGCAGAGGCAGGTTTCCAGCTCCCAGACGCTGACCAGCTCCTTGATGTGTCACTCAGCCAGTCCCAGAGCCCAGTGCCAAGGAGGTGCCTACAGCTCCCGTTCTGCGGGTACCGGCTTTATTTCCATATCCCAGAAGAAGCTGCTTAAAACCTCTGGGGTCCAGAGACGGGCTGTGAATCCTGCAAGCCGCTGGGTCCTAGTGCTCCTCAGTCACCCGTCTGTTTTCATGCTCCATTGGAAGAGCAGATCAGGGAGGCCCCCTCCCCGCTACCTCTCCTCCTCCAGCACTGATCAGATTTCAGCTGCTACCAAACAACTGGGCATGAGCCATAAGATGATCAATGATGCCCTGGAAAAAGAGAGAGAGAGAGAAGGGCGGGCAGAAAAAAGGAAAGGTTGGTGTTATCAAACATTATTATGTTTTAATGTAAACCGCCCTGAGCCTTTTGGAAGGGCGGTATAAAAGTTTTATTATTATTAATCATCATCATCATCATCATCATCGGCCCTAGGCAGATTATGCATAGTCAGTATACACAGGTACAGGAGAGGAGAGCTGGTCTGGTGGTAGCAAGCCTGACTTGTTCCCTTAGCTAAGCAGGGTCCACCCTGGTTGCAAATGAAAGGGAGACTAGAAGTGTGAGCACTGGAAGAGATTCCCTTTAGGGGATGGAGCCACTCTGGGAAGAGCATCTGAGGTTCCAAGTCCCCTCCCTGGCATCTCCAGGATAGGGCTGAGAGAGACTCCTGCCTGCAACCTTGGAGAAGCCGCTGCCAGTCTGGGTAGACAATCCTGAGCTAGATGGACCAAGGGTCTGACTCAGTATATGGCAGCTTTCCCATGTTCCTAAATCTGTAGGCAGGCACAGTTATTCACACGTTGTTTTGCATGAAGGTACACTTAGGAACACGGGGAGCTGCCATATACTGAGTCAGGCTACTGGTGCACCTAGCTCAGGATTGTCTACCCTGGCAAAGCAGATGCTCTTCCACTGAGCTACAGCCCTGTCCCCTATCTTAGAGAGCTCACATGTTGCCCATCCAAATGCAAACCAAGGCAGGGCCTGCTTGGCAAAGGGGACCATTCATGCTCGCTACCACAAGACCAGCTCTCCTCTTCCCTTTCTCTCGATATCCTGCATTTCAGGGGGACTGCGCTCAGGTTCACCTTTAAAATGAATGGTACTGCCATTCTCACAAGACACGTGTACCCACATCTGAATGTGGGTAAGACAGGGCAGTTCACATGATTGACAATAAAGTAGGAGGGGCTTCCTACCCAAATTCAGGAGCTGGGCACCCTCCAGGTTTTCAGTCGTGCGGTCAGTTAAAAACAAGGTCAGAGGCGGGGAGCTTGATCATGAGCTAAGCCTCAGCTGGGTAGGAAGATTTTTTTTCTTCCAAAGCAGAGGATGGAATCTGGGTAGGGCTGGGCCCTATCAGCTGGGGCTTAGCTCACAAACAAGCTCCCAGCATCTGACCTCCTTTTTTTTTACTCACATACCATCAGGCAGGTGCGTGGAGCTCCCGAATCAGGCGGGTGCGTGGAGCTCCCGAATCAGGCTTCTCCTACCCTACTGCTGATCATGTGAACTGCCTAACTGTCTGAAACTCCTAGTGGATGGGATGATTTAAATCCTATCCCATCTAATATAGTTTCTCCCTCAGTGCCAGACCCTACCAGCAAGACTCCGAAAGCTTAGAGACCAAAGCTAACACATACACTCGTCGTTCTTTTTTCTTTTTAAATCCTGGAAGTTAATTCTTAACTAAAGTACACATGTGGACAAATGTGTTGGTACCCCTCCACGAAAACAGAAGAACCCACAATTGTCTCTGAAATAACTTGAAACTGACAAACGTAATTGGCACCCATCATGGTTTGTTCCGCATTTAACAAAAATCAGACTTTGCTTTAGAGTTTTGATGCAACAGAATATTTCAGATAATAACACAAATGAAAATGGCATGGACAAAAATGATGGGACCCTTAACCTAATATTTTGTTGCACAACCTTTAGAGGCAATCACTGCAAACGAGCGATTTCTGTAGCTCTCAATGAGACTTCTGCACCTGTCCACAGGTAGTTTGGCCCACTCTTCCTGAGCAAACTGCTCCAGCTGTGTCAGGTTTGAAGGGTGCCTTCTCCAGGCTGCATGTTTCAGTTCTTTCCATAGATGTTCGATAGGATTCCAATCATAGAAGGCCACTTCAGAATAGTCCAATGTTTTGTCCTTAGCCATTCAAGGGTGCTTTTAGCTGTGTGTTTTGGGTCATGATCCTGTTGGAGGATCCATGACCTGCGACTGAGACAGAGCTTTCTGACACAGGGCAGTACATTTCGCTCCAAAATGTCTTGATAGTCTTGAGATTTCATTATTCCCTGTACAGACTCAAGACACCCCGTGCCAGATGCAGCAAAGCAGCCCTAAAACATAACCGAGCCTCCTCCGTGTTTCACAGTAGGTATGGTGTTCTTTTCTTTGAAAGCTTCATTTTTCCGTCTGTGGACATAGAGCTGATGTGACTTGCCAAAAAGCTCCAGTTTTGTCTCCTCTGTCATTCTCCCAGAAGCATTCTGGCTTGTCAAGATGCATTTTAGCAAATTCCAGTCTGGCTTTTTTAATGACAAAACTGGAGCTTTTGGGGATCTCTTGGTGGCCTTCAACTCTATTGACCACAGTATCCTTCTGGAACATCTGAGCAGGTTGGGGGTGCGAGGCACTTCTCTGCAGTGGTTCCGCTCCTACCTCTTGGGCAGATTCCAGATGGTGTCCCTTGGAGACTGTTCTTCAAAAACTGAACTTTCATATGCTGTTCCTCACGGCTCCATATTGTCTCCGAAGTTGTTTAACATCTACATGAAGCCACAGGGGAGATCATCAGATTTGGTGCAGGGTACTCTCAGTATGCTGACGACACCCAAATCTATTTCTCCACATCAGCCTCATCAAGAGAAGGCATAACCTCCCTAAATGCCTGCCTGGAGGCAGTGCCTGTAACCTTGGAGAAGCTGCTGCCAATCTGTGCCGATAATACTGAGCTAAACAGACCAAGGGTCTGACTCTAGATAAGGCAGCTGCCGATGCTGCTTTTTTAAAACCAAAAGTAGAGGAAAAGACACTCTTGGAAGGCTGGGAACATCTGACTACTGAGACCTGTTTGGAGAACAGATCTGTAGCTGGACTTTGAATCTAGCTGTACATTTTTAACAGCAGGTGAGATTCCATGAGGTTTGTGTGTATATGTATAAAGACACTGGATGCATTTTGGGTGGAACTTTGATGATATTGAATAAAATAACATTAATATATGAATGTGTACTGGTAAAAGGAGTCTCAAGCATCCTCCTCGCCGGCAACGAAGCAATTTTCCCCGGGCTGTTCGGTTTTCCCAGTCGCGCGGCTGTGGTGTGGAACCTACTTGTAAAACGCCACGTTCCTAGCTTTCACGGTTTGGTCTGGGAGTTTCATAGCAGTTCATCAGTGAGGCCCAAACAGCTTTATATTATAGATATACGAGTTGTGGATCAGAACCACCTCGCTAAGGTGTTTCGGACACTGAAGCCGGATTCGGCATGCACTCGTCGGAAGCTTCGGCTTTTAACCCCGGTCGCCAGATTCTGCCGGTTCCCCATGGTTACTCCGCTCTCCCAACACAGTTGCCATAACAACCTTGCATGGCTTGCTCTCTCTCAGCGGCTGTAAAGGCGGACACCCCCCCCCCCCCGCCGGGGCCAAGGAAAGGCCTCCCTCATTTTGATGACCACTCTGACATTTAAGAACACCGTCCACTTGGGATGCAAATGCTTTGACTTTTCGGTGGAGGAAACGGATTCAACCGAATCCACAGGAGGGCGGGAGGCGGGGATGAACAAATGGATGCTCTGCGAAGAAAAAGGTGGCCCATCATTCAGACCACTCATTGGGGGGGGGCAATTAAATTTCACTAACCCATTTTTGCATCCCCACAGATTCTTCCTCCCCCCCCCATACAATTCTCCCATTCACGCCTGAGTACCACTTAGAGATGATCAAAATATGTTCTCAATGGGGCCACCTTCCAGAAGAGGACCATCCTCTGGGACAGAATGTAGCAGCCAGATTGGTAGGTGGTGTCGCTCCTGATCTCAGCATGAAAACATCAATGCTGTTTGATCTCCCTCCTCCCCCAAGACCTAGTTAAAAGCTCTGGTTGCAACCATTAGCAAGATGAGGCCACAACTCAACGGGCGACTCATCTGCTATACATACATTTCCAGTTTGGGCTGGGAGAGATTCCTGCCTGAAAACTCCGAGGGCTGCTGCCGGTCAGTGCAGACACTGCTGAGCTAGATGGACCAAGGGTCTGACTCAGTAGGGGGCAGCTTCCTGCTCAGTGAGCAAAAGATACACTTTTTAAAGTGGCGATTCTCTTACATTTAGCGCAGGGGGAGAGCAACTGGCCCTATCTAACCCCAGTATAGCATCCCTCCAGCGGCTGTTGCTGGTATCCGCCTTGTGTTTCTTTTTGGATGGTGAGCCCTTTGGGGACAGGGGACCATGTTATTTATGTGTCATTCATTTTTATATGTCAACTGCTTTGAGAACTTTGGTTGACGTGCGGTATATAAATATCTGTAGTGGTAAAAGCAAGAACCCTAAACAGGCTGAGAATCAGGATACCTTAAGGGCTGCCTCTATACCAGGCATGCTCAACATCCCCCCCACCAGCCATTTTTGGACTACAGCTCCCATAATTCCCAGCCACAGTGGCCAGGGATTATGGGAGCTGTAGGCTAACATCTGCAGGAGGGCCGAAGTTGAGCAGCCCTGCTCTGAACCCACAAATCTTCTCAGTCACCACCTGCATCCCTCGGCAAAGTCAGAGGAACATGAGTGAGTCTGCACAAGTCAGGGCCTTTTCCGGTGGTGGCACCCAAATTGTGAGAATCTCTCTCTGCTTACCATTGGGCAGGGAAAGAATCAGCTTGGAGCTGAATTCTAGCCAGCGCAAGGACTTCTGTGCCTACAGAACAGCAGAATATGTGTTGGGTTTTTTTTCCAGGTTCTGATTTTTGCTGGTTGGATAAGCCCGGCTGGGAGCAGGGAAACGGATTTTCCTTGTTGCCAACTTTAACACTGTGCAATTCTCACAGTGCGCAGTCATGGAATTAAGCAAAATCAGGAGGGTGGAGACTGCAACATGAGCCCTTAAAAAAACAATGCCAGTTGCCCCTCCCACCTCTCAAAAAGGTTCATTCGTACGTTGAGAAGAAATGCTGGCATCGAACTGGATTCTTTTAGGTTTTTTACATGTGTGAATAGAATAAATGGGTCAAGGTAGCTTGCAGTGGCTTTATTTAGCCCATGCTGCATTTGTTCACCACCATGGTTATAAAACGCACTGCAGAAATGCACCATGTTCTCCGCTTTAAAGGAGTTTTACTCCAGAGAAGAGACGGCTTAATGGGAGATAGGGCAGCCGAACATCTGAAGGTCTGTCGCAAAGAAGGAAAAGCAGGCTTGTTCTCTGCTGCGCCAGAGGAATCAGTGGACTGAAGTTGCAGGGAAGCAGGTTCAGGCTAGACATTAGCAAGAATTTCCTAACAGCAAGAGCTGCTGGACAGTGGAACTCTCTGCCTCATGCTATGATGAGCTATCATTTGCAAGAGGTCTTTAAAGAGAGGCTGGATGGTGACCTGTCAAGGACACTGCTGCTGAGAAGAGCAGAGGGTTGGACTAGAAGACCCCCCCCCGAGGTCCCTTCTAATTCTAAAATGCTATAAAATAACTGCTTGGTGGGGTGCATGACTACCTTGTCCCGAATGGAATGTTGCCACAGCCAATGGCTAGAACAATCTACATGAACTGACCGACATAAGCAGGGGAGGATCCTCACCCGAATCGTCGCCCAACGCTTCGATCTCATTCTCTCCTCCTTCGTCACTTCCTAAGATGAATCCTGCTGTAGCAGAATGAAGAACCATCGGCCTCCACAACAGTTAGCCAAATACTTCCCAGAAGCCCACAATCAGGGCATAAACGTTCACTTGCCGTTGCCCAGCCCAGAACTGGCATTCACAGGTATACTGCCTCTGAAGATGGAGGCTCCATAAAACCATCACAACCAACACAAAGCGCTGCTAACTGGTCAAGATACAAAGTGCGAGTAATTACCTTTAAAGCCCTAAATAGCTTATGACCAGGATACCCGAGAGAGCGCCTTCTTCTGCATGATACCCAGTCCCACCGCAAATCCCTATAGACACTCGTGGTTTAACATCTTTACCAGCCTTCAAAAGAGCCCTTAAGATTACTTTAAAGTTACCTTAATCTTAAGATTACTTAAACCTGGCTTTTAGTAATCTTTGAATGTTTTAAATGGTTTTTACATTGCTGTTCTAACCATTTGTTTAATTTTGTCTTTATCGTGTTAATTTTTGTGAACCGCTATATAAATAATAATAATAATAATAATAATAATAATAATAATAATAATAATAGCCGCCAGAGATACCTACTCTCCGAGCTGGCCTCCTTCCCTTCATTTCTCGCTTCGGACTCTGCTAACATTCTGAGCAACTTCTCTTCGTCGATACGAGAAGAGGTCAGCAGCTTTATCAAATGAAAGGGGAGATAAGCTATTTTTAAAGAGTCAGGCATGTTCTTAGAACATGAGGCCAGCACCATAATCCAGGAGACATTCAGAAGCATTTAGAGTCTCTCTTTCTCTCTCCCCCCACTGGCTGAACCACCACATTATAAATGTCGATGGATCTCATTCCTTTACAACCCCAGAGGGATAAGGAGCTCAACTCGCCCCAGTTTAACTCTCCGGATATGACAAAGCAATAGCAGAGGTGAAAAGGAAGAGCAAGAGAGAGAGAGACTGAGTCTCAGGCAAGAAAATCACATCAACTATTTTCAAGTTCTGGGCAAAATAATCCGGCAATGAGAACACAGCGGCTAAGAAATGGTGCTGTAAACCACGCTATGCTTTGCACAACCCAGTCAGCTGGAGACCCAGCCCCCATTTGGAATAGGGGGGGTAATATATACCGGCCTCCCTCGCAGGGTGGTCGTTCAGATTCCAACACAACAAAGTATAAAAGGCTCCGTGAACATTCCGAAGCACTCCGCCGTTACCTATGCCCCTGTGATGCTGAACTAAGTAAGGTGAGGTTGGATCAAACCAAGCCCTTCCTCCTTAGGAAGCCAATTTGCTTTCCCAGCTGACGTACAAAAGCAACGTGCTCTTTTATAAGCACAGGTCTTCCCTCTCTCACCAAAAGCATCAAGTGTGAACCAGCTCTGGATGGAGGCTAGCCACGGGGATTTCACACTCCTCTCCTCCAGACTTCCCAAGGAGAAGAATTTCCAAGCCCCTCAAGCTGGGAGAAACAATTGACCAATTGTTAAAAGGTTATTATGGGAACGAGGGAAGCTGCCTTCTACCGAGTCACACCATTGATCCATCTAGCCCAGTATTGTCTACCCGGACTGGCAGCAGCTTCTCTAAGGTTTCAGGCAGGAATCTCTCCCAGCCTTACCCGGAGATGCTGCCTGGGATTGAACCTGGAACCTTCTGCATGCAAGCAGATGCTCTACCTTTAGCTACGGCCTTATCCCCTAAGAGAAATCTCTTCCTGAAATACCTCCAAGAAGCCCACAACCAAGGCAAGTGTTCACTCTCAGCGGCCTGCCCAGAAACTGGCATCCAAGGGTACACTGCCTCTGAAGATGGAGGCTCCACAAAACTGTCAAAACCAACAGCCACTCTCCGCCCGTGCTCGCAGGACTCTGCCCGTCCAAATGCAAACCAGGGCAGACCCTGCTTAGCAAAGGGGACCATCCAGGCTGACGACTAGCTCAAGGAAGTTTTCCAGGCATGGAAATCAGCAAGGTTGGCTTTCAACTAGAAACATCTCTCCTTCCAACTCCCTTCTCGGAAACAAGGCCAAAGAGATCTCCCAAGCCTGCCCGGGAACGGCCCAACACAACTTGCTCAGGTCAATTGAGTGGCGAGGTCAGCGCTCCAGGAAATTCCACACTTCAAACCTGCAAGGGGTCCTTGTTCCCCCGCAAACAAACCCGGCATTGTTTCCACACCGCCAACCATCAGCCTCCGTGCCGAAGCCGGCAGGAAAAAGCTGCGTTAAAGCCGAAGTCAGCACATCCCACGGAGACTTAGCATTCTTTCTCCCGGGGGAAGAACAGAGGTCCATTCATTTCTGCTTAGAACCTTCGCTTATGCCATTTCGGGCTACTTAAAGAAACAGCAACCCGAAGCGAACGGAAAAGATACGGATACGACAAATATTTATATACCGCTTTTCAAGAAAAGTTCCCAAAGCAGTTGACAGAGGTATAAACAAATAAAGTGGCTCGCTGTCCCCAAAGGGCTCACAATCTAAAAAAGAAACATAAGACAGCCACCAGCAACAGCCACTGGAGAGATGTTGTGCTGGGGATGGATCCGGCCGGCTGCTCTCCCCCTGCTAAATAAAGAAAACCACAGGTTTTAAAAGGTGCCTCTTTTGCTCAGTTAGCAAGGGAACCCACTTTGTCAGATGCTGAGTGGTTACTGGAGAAACACAGGAAAACCAAGGTTGAAATCACGACATGGGAGCATTCTAAGATTCTGAAAGGAGCAGGGGCGTAACATTCTCTAGCTGTATGATGAACCCAGAAAGCCCAGCAGCTATATAAGGAGTTATCACTGCTTGCCACTGAAGACCAATATTAGGTCAAAACACATCTGGCATGGCAAAAAGAATCTCTGGGATTATTGTTCTGTGCCTTTGGAATCCTGGCACATGATACTACAGAAGGACTTCACTATCTAGCTCAGTACTGTCTACTCTGACCGGCAGCAGCTTCTCAGTACTGGCCACTGACTGGCAGCAGTTTCAGGCAGGAATCTTTCACGGGCCGACCTGGAGATATCACCAGGGATCGAACCTGGGACCTTCTGCATGCAAACAGATGCTCTCCCTCTGAGCTATGGCCTCATCCCCAAATATAATCCAGTCTCCTCCCACTCCCGCAAAGCAAACTTCTCACTAGCAGCTTCCACAACCGATCTGCTCTGTTATCCGAGGCCTACTCTGAGGGACCGATCATCAATTACTCCAATTATGTATATAGAGCTATAGAAAGAATATATATTCTGATACTCTATAAGAGAGGGGAGCTGGTCTTGTGGTAGCAAGCATTAATTGTCCCCCTTGCTAAGCAGGGTCTGGCCTGGTTTGCATTTGAATGGGAGACAACATGGGAGCGCTATAAGATATTCCCTTTGAGGATGGGGGCACTTTGGGAAGAGCATCTGCCTGCTTACATGCAGAAGGTTCCGAGTCCCCTCCCTGGCAGCATCTCCAAGATAGGGCTGAGAGAGATTCCTGCCTGCAACCTTGGAGAAGCCGCTGCCAGTCTGTGAAGACAACCCCAAGCTAGACGGACCAAGGGTCGGACTCTGTAGAAGGCAGCTTCTTCGGTTCCTATGAGGTTCCTGCCCAGAGCAGAACCATCCGAAACGGTTATGTGGAAACCGCTCCAAGCAGTTATCAGTCGACCAGGAGGACAGAACAAATGGCAGCTCAGAAACGGCACAGAAGGGTTTGACCCACCCGACCGAGAAGTGGGGAAAATAATTGTTATTTGCACAAGCAGCAAAATCGCTGCCGAATTCTAGAGTGTTTATTAAGGACTTTGCTGTGGAACCAGGAGCCCTGGAAACAAAAAAATGCATTTACATGAGAACGCACAGTTCAGGAGGCACCTTGGGAAGGAGAGAGAGAGACGCACGAAAATCCAACTTGGAGTCAAGACCCCTTCCTAGACTCTGCCCCTGTGGGGACAAGCCAGAACCCACGCCATCTTAAGATCCTGAGTCTGTTCTCACGGTCGGCATTAGGGTGGGAGAAGTCACGGACCCAAACTCGGGATCCATGCCTTCTCCCAATTGGCCATGGTGAGAATCCCACAAGCAAGGGAGGATGGGAAGTTGGTCGCCTGCAAGCTGGGTACAGGGGGGGAATCCTTTCCCTCCAGCCTCACTGGGTGCAAGTGCCACTGTTGCCCAGACCCGGTCACAGCCCACAAATGATAATTCCCTCCTCCTTTTCTTGAAGAATCGTCACGGCGGCCAATCAGGAGCATGCACAGGGCTCCCAATTTACGGGCCGGAGATTTCTCCCGCCCACATGCCAATCATGAAGACAGCCCTACTCACCCCAAACACACCCAAGGCACCAGAGTCTATCCCTCCGTTTCTGCAAGACGCCTGCCGATCTCGGCACGATGCCCTTGCACGCCGTCCGGGCTGAAATCCGGTTCGGGTTCTTTGCCAAAAGCCATATGCCGGCTGCTGCTCGAAGCCGATAGAAAATTAACTGGCTTTCCTCTCTCACTGTGCCCGCTGGATCGATGCCGATAATCCTCCCTACTTTCTGTTCAAGGCTTTGGGCCTACAGCCTTCCGTGCCTGCTGCGGTTGGCATTTCCTGTGTTCGAGATGACTCAACCCAACCCCTCACTTGAACGGAAGAGCAGCGGTTTCTCATTCTCCCCGAAGGAAGGAGTGTTTCCATTCGGTCTACAAGCGAGAGGCTCAACCGAACCCAGATATTTAGCAATCTAGGGTGGGAGGAGGTCACTCCCAAGTGCGCCAAGAGTGTTTGAAGTGTGGGAGGAGAGCTGGTTTTGTGGTAGCAAGCATGACTTGTCCCCTTAGCTAAGCAGGGTCCACCCTGGTTTGAATTTGGATGGGAGATTCCATGTGTGAGCACTGGAAGATATTCCCCTTAGGGGATAAAGGAGCCGCTCTGGGAAGAGGAGAAGGTTCCAAGTTCCCTCCCTGGCAGCATCTCCAAGATAGGGCTGAGAGAGACTCCTGCCTGCAACCTTAGAGAAGCCGCAGCCAGTCTGGGTCGACAATACTGAGCTAGATAGACCAAGGGTCTGACTCAGTATATGGCAGCTTCCTATGTTCCTATGAAGCAGCCTACATGCTCCAATTACTTGAAACGTTCAAGTTATTTGAAACAGGTAGAGTTTCCTGCACTGTGGAGGCTAGACAATTAGACTTCAAGGTTCCTTTCTAATTCTAAAATTCTGTGAAGGGGTGAAAGAGTAGGAGGAGTGGCCAGGGGGTGAGTGGTTGGGGGGTGAGTGGGATCAGCAAGCAATGCCCACCCTCAAAGGCTAGAAGCTGAGAAAAGCAGGAAAGCAACGTCTTAAGTGAAGAGACAGGACCAAAAGAGAGACAGGTCACTTTCTTCTTTTTCCAGTGAGAGTTCTTGCTACTGGCTCCGCCTCCATGTCCATCAGACTCCACCCCTGCATCCTAGTATTCGGCTCCGCCCTAACATGGCTCCTCTTTGGCTCCGCCCCTGAGTCAAGAAGCCTGGCAACCCTCAAGGGACGGAGTTTTTCAAAAAATAGAATACAATAAATAATCCAGCATAAAAGCAGGAGTAGGGTATGTGAGCAGGTATTTTAAATTCCTGGACCATGCCTGCTTCCTAGCCTGCAGTGTTCCAAGGGGGAACCATCCCCTTTCTGGGAGTTAGGTAATACCAAGCCCATCTGGGCGAGAAAGATTTCGCCATTTAAAATACCTGTAGCCCTGCCTCCCCAGAAAAGATTTTCAAGGCAGCTTTGGAAGGATGACTGACCACAATGTGCACAGGAAGGAATGGAGGAGGAAGAGGAATGTTGAGATTCTTTTTCTTTTCTTTTTAAACTTCTCAAAAAAAAAAAAAAAGTGTGCGGCCAGCCCAACGGGAAGGAAAAGCCACATCATATCCAAGACAAATCACATCCTTAAAGAAAGCGGAAGTGTATGGGGTAATGAACACACAACACTAAAAAAAAAAAAAGAGAGAGAGAAAGAGAGAGAGAGAAACCGAGCTTCAAATCCATAGGAAAAACCAATCTAAGTTAAAAAGACAGAGGCCCACAATGTGCCAGCACAAGTTCTGCGGTCTCCGTATCGTGCCCGTTAAGCACCCCATCCAACCGGGTTCAGTCCTACATGGCACAATGGTGTTAATCGGCTAATCCAGGAAGAGACTTTCCCAAGATGCACCACTCTCCCTCCTGGCGGCATCACACCCACCAACAACTCCTCGATGCGGCTTCGCATCGTACACAACATGCGGCAGTGTTACGTATCGTGTCGGCGAGCCGAGAGCTGGCTGCCCAGGGAGGCGGCAGCCTTCCCAGCCACCAGAGGGTCCCGCAGGCCCAACGTCAGCCCCTATCCATCCGGCCATGACGGGTGAATGAAGACAATGTTCCTTCTCTTGGACCAGCGAGAAAAGACAGCCTTCTCTGTGATGAAGCGGTGCCCGCCGCGCGGGGCTCTCTCGTGGGCCAGGTACATCCGGCATTCGTCCAGTCGGCCCTTCTCGAAGTAGTGGTAAGGCACGGGAGGCTGGGTCTTGTCTCTGCCGAGGGCAACAGAGGGAAAGGGTGCGTTCAGACAAGCCGGCATCTAGCCCACACAAGCTCATGATTAAAGTTTTGGTTAGTTTTAAAGGGGCTAACTTATTCTCTCTCTTTTTGAGCTTTGTAACTGACTAACACAGCATATCACATTTATTTTTACACGATCCAATAAAATAAATATTTAACAATGAAGGGAAGCCAATACGGTATTAGGCAAGCATGTTAATTTCAGCGCTGTAATTGACGTTTTTGAGCTGATTATCATAGGAACATAGGGAACTGCCATATACTGAGTCAGACCATTGGTCTATCTAGCTCAGTATTATCTTCACAGACTGGCAGCGGCTACTCCAAGGTTGCAGGCAGGAATCTCTCTCAGCCCTCTCTTGGAGAAGCCAGGGAGGGAACTTAAAACCTTCTGCTCTTCCCAGAGCGGCTTCATCCCCTGAGGGGAATATCTCGCAGTGCTCACACATCAAGTCTCCCATTCATATGCAACCAGGGCAGACCCTGCTTAGCTATGGGGACAAGTCATGCTTCCTACCACCAGACCAGCTCTCCTCTCCAGTCTATCCCTAGAGAAGTTTTGTTTTACTGGTTTGTAAACAGGAGAGTAATATGGTGGTTTTTGGTTTTTGTTTTACTAAGGATGTAGTTCAAACAAATCAGATCACAATCTATTCCGGGCATCCAGAAACTTTGCAAAACGTTTTCTGAGAAACCATTGTGCAAATTAGGGGGAAATGCATGGAAACCTTTCTGGAAAGATTCTAGAACATTTTCCAGAATATTGTCCCGTTCAAAAGTTTTCCAGATTCTTCCCCCTCCCCAGAAAATTTTTCAATCCAAAACTTTCTGGGAAGTCCACATCTCTCCCCCACACCAGTTTTAACCTTCTCAGGCCCTGCTTCGGTTTCCAGGTCCCCGTGAAATTAAGTCTGCCATGATAAGAAGCAGGGCCTTCAGCTCAGTGGCCCCAAAGCTTTGTAAAGCTCCTCTCCCTCAGTCTTAGTCCACAATTCCCCCCTCTCTAGCAGCCTTCCAGGTACCTTAAAAAATGCATCTCTGCCATCCAGCCTTCAGCTCAGCTGTGTAATTTGGTTGTGTTGATGGTTCTGTGATTTGGAATTTCAACTGATGAAATTTTTTGTAAGTTTGAATCATTTGATTTTTGTTGGACGCCACCTTGAGTGTAGGCTAGGCAGCCAACAAAGGGGCGTAAATCAAATAAATATGTAAAATCAGTCAAAGGAGTGAGGTGGCTACATTTTGCTGCCTACCCGGGAAGTTGTATCCGCTTCCTCCATCCCACATTTTGCTGCCTACCCGGGAAGTTGTATCCGCTTCCTCCATCCCACATTTTGCTGCCTACCCGGGAAGTTGTATCCGCTTCCTCCATCCCACATTTTGCTGCCTACCCGGGAAGTTGTATCCGCTTCCTCCATCCCACATTTTGCTGCCTACCCGGGAAGTTGTATCCGCTTCCTCCATCCCACATTTTGCTGCCTACCCGGGAAGTTGTATCCGCTTCCTCCATCCCACATTTTGCTGCCTACCCGGGAAGTTGTATCCGCTTCCTCCATCCCACATTTTGCTGCCTACCCGGGAAGTTGTATCCGCTTCCTCCATCCCACATTTTGCTGCCTACCCGGGAAGATGAATCTACTCACTCCACCGTACAGCCATACCTGCAGTAGCTCTCGCTGACCATGCCGAAGACAAAGATCTGCTCACACAACTCCATCGCCAAGACCATGGTGAACCAGCCGGTGCTCAAGAAGGATCCAGATTTCATCCTGCAGACACACACATGGCTAGTGATATCCAATCCCTGGATATACGGCTTAAGACAGATTTAAGTCCAGATACTTATTTGTTTACGATTACTCAATGTAATCAAATATGGGCTATCGCTAGGGTGAGGTTTAATGCCTTCCCATCAGCGCTATTGTACGGGAAGTAGAACAAATTGCCCGACGAAAAGCGGATATGTCCTTGCGGCCAGGAGATTGAGTCAAGGGCCCATATTCTATTAAAGTGCCCACTTTACCAGGATGTGAGGCAGCAATTAATTAATCCCCTGCTAAATAATCTGAAGGGAAAAACCAGGGATTTCCTTGTAAAATATTTATTAGCCGATGAAGATTCAGTAATTTCCAGAATAGTTGCTAAGTATGTGGTTTTAAAAATAAGAGTCTCAAAGTTATGAGTGTATTTTAAAATTCCCATTTTTAGGTATATGTATACGCTTATTTTAAGGATTTTATGCTATTTTATGTCATTTACTACTGTATTACTCTTTTGGTCATTGGCCGTAAATAAAGTAATCTGAATCTCTCTACACAAAATGTTCCCTGCACATAAGAAACAGAAATCTCACGGAAACACCTGTCTTAGAGCCCCTTTTTCCAGCTAGGAGAGCTGGTCTTGGAGTAGCAAGCATGAATTGTCTTCTTTGCTAACCTGGTTTGCATTTGAATGGGAGACTCCATGTGTGAGATATTCCCCTCAGGGGATGGGGCCACTCTGGGAAGAGCATCTAAGTCCCAAATTCCCTCCCTGGCAGCATCTCCAAGAGAGGGCTGAGAGAGACTCCTGCCTGTAGATTTGGAGAAGCCGCTGCCAGTCTGGGTAGGCAATACTGAGCTAGCTGGACCAATGGTCTGACTCAGTATATAGCAGCTTCCTATGTTTTCTGTATGGAGGAGAACCAGCTCTGCGAGTCCTCCAGCACCTACTCCAATCTCAGCCCAGGGACAAATAGCACCCCAGCTCCCATCTGGCTGGAGGGAAGAGAAGGCACATTTTGCACATCTCTGGAGAATCTGGGGCCACAGTTTAGGAGGAGGAAGGGCGCCTCTAGTCAAGCAGTGAGATGGGCTGGGTGGGGGAAGCATTCCCTTTGCAGTGCAGTGGGGCAAAAAGTGGCGTTTCGGTGTGAAGATCCGGCCCACCCCTTTTCATCCACTCTCACCGGCCGAACCGCTATCGGCAGGAAACAGACCGCTCCGTATTAGCTTTGCCATTCAACACACGCACGTACACACACTTCCACTTTCGTTATTATTGGGCTTCTCGAGGGAACCAGCTGAAGTGAGGGCTGAAAGCTTCTCCAGGAAAGGGCTGAGACTAGAGATTCCTGCCTGTAACCTTGGAGAACTGCTGCCAGTCAGGGTAGACAATACTGAGCTAGATGGAGCAATGACCGGACTCAGTAGGAGGCAGCCTCTATGGAACCAAGTCAATTCAAAGTGTAGGCAGGAAGCATTGCCTTCCCTTTGCCTAATCCCCTTTCTTGTCCCTCTTTAAATCCAATGACTTAGTACCATATTTACCTGAACCCAACAGCAAGTTTTTTCAAATCATCTTTGATATGAGAAACGGTGTGTGTGTGTGTGGTGGGGGGGTGTTCTCATCTTAAGCCGTAGTCTCGTTCCTTTGGGATAAATACAGGCATAACCTGCATTTAACCTCTATTTTTAAAGGGGGTTGTCTTAAATTCAGAGTCGTCTTCTGTAGTGACTAGGCTGCCCTCCCGCTAAGGAGTTAACCGGAAGTGAACCCTTGTCTTGATTGACAGGCTGGTGACCTACAGAGATCGCCCAATCAGTCCACAGGGGTGGGTGGGACCTAGAGAGCTGTTGCTGGGAATTCTGGGAACAAGAAAGGAAGAAGCTAGGCTGGAGGTACACAGGAGAACATGTGGCCATGGAGGTTGGCTGCAAGAGAATAACTCTGCAGATCCTTGAAAGGCAGGGGGACAGGAAGCTTGAATTCTCATCAGGAGTTTGGTGAGTTCAAGGCAAGGAGTCAGGGCTTATGGCTTCGGGAAGTGTAGCATAGGAAACAGTTTGTTTAGTCAGACCAGCCGTTAGGGAGGTTATATTGCTGTGTGTGTGTGTGTGTGTGTGTGTGTGCTCCGCATATTCCAATACTGTGCTAGTTTTGTTTACCTGCAACGTAATTGAAATAAGAAACACTAGCCTATGCTCAATACACCTAGGGCATTGCAAAAGCCTCTAAACATTTAAGCGTACATTACGGCAACCTATTTTTGTAATCCTACAAAGTATTCTTAACTGTATCCAAAAGCTGAGAAAGCCTCAGATGGGAGCAGTCTGTAGTAATTGAATAAAACTGGGTTTTTTTAGTTTTTTGTTTTTTTTACAAGTCTCTCTGAGTTGGTTTTTAACTCAGGAAAAAGGGGGGGGACAAAGGGGGGATTTCTCTGGTGCAAACACGTCCTCAAACATTCAGCAACTATGGGTTTTCTCACCACATGTAGGCTTGTATGTACTTGTCCAAGAGCCAAATGAAGAGAGTTTTTCTTTCTGGGTTATCCCAGCTCAAGCCCAGAGAGTTTCTGTAGACAAAAGGGGTGGTGGTGGCAGCATTTTGAACCTACCGATAATACAGAATAGTTATAGGAGAAGTCTAGCCAGGCAGCTCAGCAGGGAAGGTTCAGCATTTCTTCCCCTCCCGTCAGCTTGCTCTGAGACAAAGGCTTCAATCCGCTATATCTTCTAATGAGGTAAATATGGTATCAAGTCGTTTTATCAGTTCGTCCCATGGACAGAAATGAAACCTTGTCCCTCAAATCCTTCATTTGAGGTATGGAAGGACAGCTGGCCTTGTGGTAGCAAGCATGAATTATCTCCTTTGCTAAGCTGGGTCCACCCTGGTTTGCATTTGGATGGGAGACTACATGCCTGAGCACTGTAAGATATTCCCCTTAGGGGATGGGGCCGCTCAGGGAAGAGCACCTGTCTGCTTATATATAGAAGGTCCCAAATTCCCTCCCCGGCAGCATCTCCAAGATAGGGCTGAGAGAGAGACTCCGGCCTGCAACCTTGGAGAAGCCGCTGCCCGTCTGTGAAGACAGTCCTGAGTTAGATGGACCAAGGGTCTGACTCAGGATATGGCAGCTTCCTAGGTTGAGCAATCCCACTTCTAGGATCAGGGGCAACCGCATTCTCCACCGGCTCTCACCGATTCTTCCCCGTCTCCAGCTGGAAGAGCTCATCACAGTGGGCCATCATGCGTTCGGTCAGCGTGTAGAGATGCAGGCTCGGGTACATCTCCTTCACCTTCAACAGCGTCCGATAGGCGAGGCCCACCTTCTCCCGGCTCATCAGCTTGGCGGGCCCCCAGATGACGTAGACGGTGTCCCGGGACTGCTTGAAGAAATAGGACTGGTTCTGCAAGAGGAGGGGGATGCTGGTGTGGGAGACCACCCGGACGGTGCTCCTCTTCCCCACATCCTCCTCGTAGCCCCGGGTGGGGGCCTGGTTCATGCGCAGGACACACTCCTTCGCGTCGATCTCCTGCCCCAAACCGGAGCCCAGCATCTGCCCCGAACTGGAGACCACGGCACACTGGTTGCAGTGCTTTCGGGCCAGAGGCTAGAGAAGAAAGAGGAATGAGTCGGCGAGGTTTTTGAGTACATGGGTCAGCTGGGGTGGTCAGTGTCATCTTGGGGGCCAATGCAAGTTTGGATGGGGTCTACACCCCCTAGAGATGGCGAATCAGGGTTAGGGACATAGGAAGCTGCCATATACCGAGAAAGACCCTGGGTCCATCTAGCTCAGTATTGTCTTCACAGACTGGCAGTGGCTTCTCCAAGGTTGCAGGCAGGAATCTCTCTCAGCCCTATCTTGGAGATGCTGCCAGGGAGGGAACTTGGAGCCTAGAGGCTCTTCACAGAACGGCTCCATCCCCTAATAAGAATATCTTCCAGTGCTCACACTTCTAGTTTCCCATTCATATCTTACCAGGGTGGACCCTGCTTAGCTAAGGGGACAAGTCATACTTCCTGCCACAAGACCTGCTCTCCTCTCAGCACCTTCCTCTATCGCTGCGGCCCGATATAGGTGTTTCCCCTAGTCTGGGAAACATACCAGCGGGGATTCGAACCAGCAACCTCTTGCTCCCTAGATAAGTTACTTCCCCGCTGAGCCATTAGGGGTAGCAAGCCTGATTTGTCCCCTTGGTTTGCATTTGAATGGGAGACTAGAAGTGTGAGCCCTGCAAAATATTTCCTTCAAGGGATGGGGCCACTCGGGGAAGAGCACCTGCTCGCTTGCATGCAGAAGGTTCCCAGTTCCCTCCCTGGCAGCATCTCCAAGATAGGGCTGAGAGAGACTCCTGCCTGCAGCCTTGGAGAAGCCGCTGCCAGTCTGTGAAGACAATACTGAGCTAGGTGGATCAATGTTCTGACTTGGTATATTTTATTCATTTATTTAATTTATATACCGCCCAGCTCCAAAGGTTCTGGCGGCTCACAACATGGCATTAAAACATGAAATAAGAACACATAACACATTAAATCCCCGGCTAATTTGGCAAAGAGGCACCTTCTGACGTGGTGATTCTCTTTACTGAGCAGGGGGAGAGCAACTGGCCCTATCCGTCCCCAGCACAGCATCCCTCCAGTGGCTGTTGCTGGGGTCTATCTTACATTTCTTTTTAGATTGTGAGCCCTTTGGGGACAGGGAGCCATCTTATTTATGTATTATTTCTCTGTGTAAACTGCCCTGAGCCATTTTGGGAAGGGCGGTATAGAAATCAAATCAATCAATCAATATATAAATAACCATAGCAGACCCAAACAGGGAAAAATACAAAGTACAATTCAAAGCCATTAAAAAAAAAAAAAACACCACCCTCTTAAAATCAGTTGAAAATCCCATTAGAAAATCAAAATGGCGGCTTTCTACGTTCCTGATTACCGTCACCCTGGCCATAACCATTGCTACCCTCATCTCTCTGCAAGGATGACGGCAATTCCACCCTAACCATTTGGGGAAAGAAGGTTCAACCCACCTTGCCATCGGGAACGCTGATGTAACCCTCCAACTGGACCGTTCCGGACCCAACTGGCAAATGCCTTTCCTGTTCGTCCGGATGCCGGCAGCTCAGCCAACACACTGGCAGGCAGAAGCGAGGACAAAGACAGATGTACAGCAGGGAGCAGGCACACAGCACCAGCAGAGTTAAGAACAGGCGAGACTGGGAGAGAGAGAGAGAGAGAGTCAGCGTTTCCCCACTGGTAGCCAGAGAACCATCCATCACAGGGCAAGCTTGCAGCGACAATAAAAAGAACCTGCCATGCCATGATCAAACACTGCACAAGAACCCAGAGAGCCTGTGAGGCAGCCCCATAAACTTTGGCCACTGGGAGCATCTCAAGGCAATCAAGCTCATGGTGATTACTTGGCAAGCTCTACTCCCACCTCCCGAGTTGGAAAAGAGGCGATAGCATGGTTACGCTCACAGCCTTCTCTGTGTGTTATCACTCCGTCTTTATCCCTACGCCCCAAAAGGATTCGGGTAAAAGCGCAGTCATTTCTGCACAGAGGAGAGGGTTAGAGTCAGGGCCACAAATGATTAGGCTCAGAATAAGGGTAAGAATAAAAAAGTGTTAAATTTGTTAGCTGAGCAAAGAGACACCTTTTAAAGTGGTGATTCTCTTACATTTAGCCGGGGGAGAGCAACTGACCCTATCCAACCCCAGCACAGCACCCCTCCGGTGGCTGTTGCTGGTGTCTACCCTTATGTTTCTTCTTAGACTGTGAGCCCTTTGGGGACAGGGGACACTCTTGCATAAGCCCTGCAAACTAAGCAAAGAGGCACCTTTCTGAAGTGGTGATTCTCTTTATTTAGCAGGGGGAGAGCAACTGGCCCTATCCGTCCCAGCACAGCATCCCTCCAGTGGCTGTTGCTGGTGTCTATCTTATGCTTCTGGTTTGGATTGTGAGCCCTGTGGGAACAGGGAGCCTATTCATTTATTTATATCTATATAAACCCCTTTGGCAACTTGTGTTAGTAAGCGGTATATAAATATTCACCAAATCATATCTCTTATGTATGTGTTATCTATTTTTCTATGTAAACTGCTTTGAGAACTTTGGTTGAAGAGCAGGATATAAATATCCGTAGTAGTAAATACTCTCTCCATGAAATAATCTTTTGAGAACATCGCTGCCAATTTTAATTTCCATTCCGCTGATAATATCAATCAATAAGACGTTAAGAGTCATTTTCGTGGTTCCAGGACTTCTAAGTGCTTTTTAAAACACCATTGCTATTTCAGTCACTGCAGGCCCGATGGTCAGGACAATAAAAGCATGGTATGTTTCCCAGACTATGGGGAACACCAATGTCGGGCAGCAGCGATATAGGAAGATGCTGAAAGGCATCATCTCATATTGTGCAGGAGACGGCAATGGTCAACCCCTCCTGTATTCTACCAAAGAAAACCACAGGGCTCTGTGGTCGCCACCGACTCGGCAACTCGGAGTCAACACCGACTCGGCAGCACACTTTACCTTTAACAGACAGAGAGCTGATTAGTATTGTAATGCAATCACCCCTTTCCCATCTTTAGGAGTGCAGGCCTTGTCCAAAATCACGAACACCACCCCCACCCCCGATGGTCCCGAGAACAATTGGTTATGGGGCAGCTCACAACATTTATTATTTCTCATCCATAATAATACCCACTGATCAGAAGCACCAATGTTTCACAGGCCAACACCCTCCGTGGTCCCCAAAGCATCGTTCCGTGCGCTAAACCGATACGGCGCGGTGTGTTTTTAAGAGGCTTGCTGTAACTCATGAGCTGTAATTGGCTTAGACACTCTCCGCGCAGGGTGTCGCTGCGGCCACAAATTAGCAAACGAGCTTACAGGCATGGAGATTCAGTTTCACTGCAGGGAGGCAGCGACAGCTCATAAAACCGGCCATGCCTAATCGGGACGGGGTGACACTCCCCCAGAAAGAGCAGGTCCACAGTCTGGGAGTACTTCTGGACCCAAACCGCTCCCTGGTTTCTCGGGTTACGGCAACGGCCAGGGGGCTTTCGATCAGCTTTGGCTGATATGCCAAGCTAGGTCCATTTCTGGAGATCAACAACCTTAAAACAGTGGTGCATATGCATAGTCAAGCATCCAGGCTTGACTACTGCAATGCGCTCTACGTTGGGCTGCCTTCATAGGCCATCTGGAAACTGCAGCTGGTACAGAACGCGGCAGCCAAGTTGGTCTCCAGGGTTACCCGAAGAGATCAGATGACACCCATTTAAAAAAGAACCACGCTGGCTGCCATTACGTTTCCAAGCGAAATACAAAAAGTGCTGGTTATTGCCTGTAAAACCCTGATCGTGTCTGGGTCCAAGGGATTTAGGAGAACCCCTTCTTCTTCGTGAACCCCCCCGTCTTTTAAGATGATCTGGGGAGGTCCAATTGTGGTTGCCACCAGCTCAGTTGGTGGCAACTCGAAAGCAGGTCTAACCTAAGTTTGACCCAGGCATTTGGAACGTGCTTCTGAACAAAATTAGAGTCCCCTCGATATTGTTATGAAGGTCCTGAAAACCTACCTGTTCGGTCAGGCTTTTAGTTTACAGTTTGAAAGTTCTGCGTTTTTAATCAGCATTTGAAATGGTTTTAACTATGTTCAATCAATCAATCATCTTTATTCGGTCCACTGACCAGAAATTTAACTATGTCACTGTTTTAACTGTTGTTGTGTTTTTAGATTATGAACTGCCCAGGGATGGACATATGGGGCGGTATAAAAACGTGTTAAATAAATAAATAAACATTTTTTAAAATCTTTATTTTATTGTTTGATGTATATATTATTGTATATATTATTGTCTTATTGTATATATTATTGTTTGATGTATATATTATTGTTTAATGATGCTTTTCATTAAAATCATCTCAAAAGTGGTTTACAACACAGTTAAAACAATACACAATTAAAATTCAGAAAGTACACCGATTAAATGTATATAAACATTTTTTAAAAAAAATTCAACTATTTAAAAATTTAAAAACCTATATACAACAACAATATACAACACAAAGAATTTCCCCTCTAATCATCACAAAACCACCCTGCAAGGTAGATCAGGCTGACAGAGAAATGACTGGCCCAAAGTCACTCAGTGAGCCTCAAGGTCTTTGGTCCCAGTCTGATGCTGTGACCCAGGGGTTCTCAACCTTAGGTCTCCAAATGTTGTGGGTTCCCATTATCCTCAGGGATAATCCACAGCGGCCTCAGGCCCAAGGTTGAGAACCCCTGCTCTAACCACTACACCACACTGGATGCATCTGGCTGCGACACTCAATAGCCATTAGACCAACCTGGTGAGAACCCAGATGCAAGCTAGATGGTCCTGAGTCACAGGGCATGAATGCAACTGATTGCTCCTGCTGATGCTCCTCAGCCTATGATATTCAGAGGTAGACTGCACCTCTGGAGGTGCCCCACATCCCATACGTGTCTGCTTCCAAGGAGTATACTTACAAGCACCTGCATCCTTTTAGGGTCTTATCAGCCATGTATTTGCCGTGGGCCTCGGGGGCAATGCCCTGCAAAAAACAAGACAAATGGACTGTTCAAGCAGCTAGTCCTCAATAGCATCTCATCAACAAGTGGGGGGGAGGCAACTGCAGAAAGAGCCTAACAATGTTGGCTCTCTTTCAGGCTCAGACACTGTCCCTTGAATAAGGATCTATCACATGGGTGGGCAAAACTGTCCTTACAACACCCATCACCCACCCCCCCAGCCACAAGGTGGGTTTGCCCACCCCTGATCTATCAACAGGTGAGGAGAGCTGGCCTTGTGGGAGCAAGCATGACTTGTCCCATTAGCCAAGCAGGGTCTGCCCTGGTTGCAAATGAATGGGAGACTAGAAGTGTGAGCACTGCAAGAGATTCCCCCTCAGGGGATGGAGCTGCTCTGCAAAGAGCATCTAGGTTCCAAGCTCCCTCCCTGGCAGCATCTCTGAGAGAGGGCTGAGAAAGACTCCCACCTGCAACCTTGGAGAAGCTGCTGCCAGGCTGTGTAGACAATACTGAGCTAGACGGACCAATGGTCTGACTCAGTATATGGCAGCTGCCTATGTTCCTAACTATATTGAACAAGGAAGCAGCCGGAGAACTCCGGAACACAGCTGGGAGCGGGAAGCTGCCGCCTGAATTGGACATCCAATCTTGGAGGAAGTGGACATCCAAGACTGAAATCAGGAAGAAGAGCACTCCAGTGACCAACTCTAATCTTAAGCATTTTCCTAGGGAGAGCCTGGGACGCTTCAGGGTGGGAGGAAAGCCACTCCACATCTTCCTTTCCTCTAACACCCTCACTTGACCACACCCAGGCTCTACAAAATGACACACACTTCTCTGGAAGACAGTCCCACTGAACTCAGTGGGGCTTCCTTCTAAGAAGTCTCCTGCTGAGCTAAGACAGGCAGCTTTTCAAGTGGAAACTCTCTTTATATTTGGGGGGGGGAGCAACTGACGCTATCCAGCCCCAGCACAGTGGATCTGCAGTGGCTGTTACTGGTGTCTCCCTCTTTAGGCTATGAGCTTCTATGGGGCAGGGAGCTATCTTCACAATCTTCCCACTATGTAAACCCTTTAGGAAAAAAATTCTTGTTACCAGTGATGGGCCGGGGGGGCAGGGGATAAAGAGGCAAAGTCCCACATGTCAGATTTCCAAAACAGAAATGGGTGGGGGCAAACCACTTGGGGGGGGGTCTTACCCACTCATGCCCCCCACCCCACGGTGGCTGCTAAAAAGCAGGATAGCAATCAGGAATACAAATACAGAGAATATGTCTACACGGCTTTATTTATTTATGAATAAAGAACTAAGATGGCTCCTTGTCCCTCAAAGGGCTCACCACCTAAAATGAAACCTAATACAGACAGCAGCAGCAGCCCACTGCAGGGATGCTGTGCTGGGGATGGATAGGGCCAGTTGCTCTCCCCCTGCTCAAGAAAGAGAATCGCCACTTTTAAAAGGGGCCTCTTTGCTGGGCGAGCAACCAACAGCCTTAAGACTGGGGATGTCCGGAAGAAGAAGAAAAACGAGGACTAGGCTCAGGATCTACCCCCCAGAGCAGCACAACTTCGGCCCTGCAGCTGCTGCGAGACTACAACTCCAATCACCCCCAGGCGCGGTGGTCAGGGATGATGGGAGCAGTGATCCCTCTCGCAGGGATTCCCCGATGTTGTTCACTCCAATTCCCAGTATCCCCAGCTGCAAAGGCCTTTAGCGGGGGATTATGGGGATTGTAGTCGTCAACATCTAGGAATTCCTGTTAGAGGGAAGAGCAGATGGGAGGCAGGCGTCGTCCAAGACCTGCAGCGGGGCGGGGGTCGAACCCAGCCCAAAGCAGGGCGGGGGCCGGGAGGAGCGACTGCCCGCCGGCCCCGAAGCGGCGCAGCAGCAGCGGGAGGAGAGGAAGCGGCTGTGCCTCCGAGCGCTAGCACGAGGCCCCGCCTGAGCGCGTCTTTCCCGCGGCTCCTTCCTGCGCGCCCCACGAGGCCAGGAGGTACCCAGTGGTGCGCCCTGGGGAAAGCCGACTTGGCGAGATGGGGGCCCCGCCCGCGCCCGGCTGCACGGGGAAGGGAGCAGTTCCCGCCGGGACCCGAGCAGCGTTTTGCAAGGGATGGGCCCTCCGGGGCAACGCCTACCTGCCAGGTTTAGCCAGATCCGCGCCAAGCATCCCAGCCCAGGAGCCTCTCCCAGCCGTGCGCCTTTGCGCGCGTACCGAGGCCCAGCCCGGCGGCGGCGGCGGCGCGCTGGCGACCGCCCCCTTCCCCTCCTCGGGCTCCTCCCGTTCCCTTCCCAAAGCCCCTCCCACGCATGCTCGACACCCCCTCCCGTCACGGGACCCGAGCAGTCTCTGCCGCCGCTTCCCCCACCGTCCCTGTCTTCCGCTCTTGCATTTCAGCTTGGCGTCCAGAGGAGCACCGTCCGGGGAATTCTCCATCGTGGGTCCCCAGCTGCTGTGGGACTACAACTCCCATCACCCCCAGCATGGTGGTATCCCCAGCCGGGGTATGCAACGGTGTTCAGGCGTTGTCGGAGTCCCAACCTCAGGTCCCGTCCCAGCTGTTGTGGCACTACAACTCCCATCATCCACAGCAGGATGGTATCCCCAGTTATGGTATGCAAGATGTACAGACGGATTCCCCGACCTCAGGTCCCGTCCCAGCTGTGGTGGGACTACAACTCCCATCACCCCCAGCATGGGGATGGGTGGGGAGAAGCCACTTTTCAGGGAGAACTGGTCTGGTGAGAGCAAGCATAAATTGTTCCCTTTACTAAGCAGGGTCCACCCTGGTTGCATATGAATGGGAGACTAGAAGTGTGAGCACTGCAAGATCTTCCCCTTATTATTAAATTCTATTCCTATATCGGCGTTCCAGAAATGGCTCAGGGCGGTTTACACAAAGAAACAATAAATAAATAAGATGGCTCCCCGTCCCCCGAAAGGGCTCACCATCTAAAAAGAAACCTAAAATATACACCAGCAACAGTCACTGGAGGTACTGTGCTGGGGGTGGATAGGGCCAGTTACTCTCCTCCTTAGGGGATGGAGCCGCTCTGGGAAGGGCAGGTGGTTTCTAATTCCTTCCTTGGCACCGTCAGGTTAGGACAAGATTTTTTATTGAACCAACAAACTACCAAAGCATACAGTACGTTGCCAAAGCACAATTATCTACAAAGTGGTTGTGTTTGTACATGATGTATCTACAAAGATTTACACACAAGGATTTGGAAACCCACAAGGTTATGAAGTATATGCAGGTAGTACTGTAACCCGAGGGTGGGGATTTCAAGGCACTTCAAGTTAGGGTTGAGAGAGATTCCTGCCTGCAACCTTGGAGAAGCCACTGCCAGTCTGTGAATGTCTTCACAGACTGGCAGCGGCTTCTTCACGGTGGCAGGCAGGAATCCAGACAGACCAATGGCCTGACACCGTATATGGCAGCTTCCTACGTTCCTATCTTTTGGGATTCAAAATACCTGAATGTGCAACACATTTCCACTGCAACCGATCTCCCTGGCACCAGATAGCTCGTCAGGTCGAACATTTGATACGTCCCCTGCCGGATGGCTGGTTTCAAGTTTTGCTGCTGCTTCCACTTTTAAAAATTAACTGTGTTGCGGTTGGGATGGAAAGCTGCCTGCGTTTGAGCTAAACCAGACCTTTGGAGCCATTACATGCTTCATAGAGACATCTCTCAAGTGGGGATGAAAAGAGCACCCAATGGAGCACCCAGGAAAGAGAACAAGAGGAGTGGGATGTTGTTTGGGCAGGTCCATCACCAGTGTCCATACCTGGGCCTAGGAGAGCTGGTCTTGCAGTAGCGTGCATGAATTGTCCCCCTTTGCTAAGCAGGGTCTGCCTTGGTTTGCATTTGGATGGGCAACAGGGGCCATCACTCCGTGGTGAAGCATCTGCTTTGCAGGCAGAAGGTCCCAGGTTCACTCCCTGGCAGCATCTCCCTGTAGGGCGGGTGGGGGGGGGAGAACTCCTGCCTGAAACTTTGGAGAGCTGCTGCCAGTCAGTGTAGGCAATGCTGAGCTGGATGGAACAGGGCCTCTGGCTCGGCCTAAGGCTGCTTCGTAGGTTAAGGCAGCAGTTAGAGACCAGAGCTCTGAGAAAGAAGTGCTGAAGCAGCAAAGGGAAGGGTGGTAGGAAATGGAGGAATTATATAGGACTCAGGGCCCCACCCCTTCCTGGAGTCCAAAGCAGGTACCTGAGCTGGCCTTCCCTTCCTCCTGAGTAGTCCCACTGGGAGGGAAGCACTGAGCAGCAGCCAGACACACTTCACCTCCGGAGAAAGGATCTCCGTGATCCCAGTTATATGGAGCAAGTGCACATGAGAAGAATCGTGGCCATTAAGATTCTCTTAAGACACACAGTAAAGGTGCGAATACTTAGAAGGGGTTTATTAAGACATACTTGGAAAGAAAGCCTGTGCCCCTGAGCTTTCTATGTCGTCATAATGTGAGAGTAGAACAAGGAAGGAGGAAAAGTTAAAAAAAGAAATTGCAGCCAGCAGATACAGGGAGCAAGCAAGAATGGTCCCCTTTGCTAAGCAGGGCCTGACCTGGTTTGCATTTGAATGGGATACTACTTGTGTTAGCACTGTGATGTTCCCCTTAGGGGATGGGGTCATAGCTCAGTGGAAGAGTATCTGCCTGCTTGCAATCAGAAGGTTCCAAGTTCCCTCCCTGGCAGCATCTCCAAGACAGGGCTGAGAGAGACTCCTGCCTGCAGCCTTGCAGCAGTTGCTGCCAGTCTGTGTAGACAAGATGGACCAAGGGTCTGACTCAGGAGAAGGCAGCTTCTTATGTTCCTAGGAGGGCGAGACCTGAGAATATCAACCTACCACTCAGAAGCCAGAGCAGAGGGAGAGACACCAAGAGTGGGAAACAAAGAGGAAAACCCCTGCTTACTTTCTCTCTATTCCCAATGCCCCTAGTGGTTAATCTGATAGAAAGGGTCAAAAAGGGTCCACACTGCCTGCTGGAACTGTATCCCCCACAGGGATGGCATCATCTCTGCTCCTGTGGGATGGGGCTGCAGCTTCTTGGAAGAGCATCTGCTTTGCAGGCAGAAGATCCCAGCTTCACTCCCAGGAGGGCTGGGAAAGAAACCTTGCCTGAAACCTTGGAGAGCTGCTGCCAGCCAGTGTAGACAACGCTGAAATGCTGCTGCCTGCCTGTGTCGACACTACCAAGCTAGAAGGATCAACAGTCTCACTCAGGATAAAGCAGCTTCTTAGGGGGTGTCCGGGATGCTCGGGAAGGGACAGGAGCCTCACTGGGGAGCTGCAGGGCTCCACCCAGGGGGCTGCTTCATGTGGGGCAACAAACCCTGTCCAGAGTCTGTTGGTTCCTAAGGGTTTTGGCCAGGCTGGGGCCTGCTCACCACCACCTCCTCCTCCGAGAGGGTTTCCTCTGGGGCAGAGTCCAGGTGTGTCCTCATACACCCTCGGCTCGATTTGTGTTTTCCATCCTGTTCAGGCGAGGCGGCAGAAGGGCTGAATCGGGGAGTGGGGTCCATAAGGGACTGAAGGAGGCCACCCTCTCCAGACAAGGTGACAGGGACAGCGGTGCTCGCCCCCATCCTGGGTAGCGTCACACTTGCCCCAAAGGAAACAGATTTGGCATCTGGGGGTGCAGCAAGAACAGCGATTTAGCTAAATGGCCATCTGGGGCCTGCTGAGCCTTCCAGCAGCGAAGGCCGGGGCGCCAGGCAGGCCTCTCTCTAGCTGTTCTAGACTGGAGCCCATCCAGCCGACAAAGACCTCAACAGGAACCCAAGCAAGACAGCTGGTAGAGCAACAGGACCACGGATAGCTCCCTCGGCAGGAGCAGGCTGGATAGAAGGCAAACTACGGGAAACGCCGATATCGGGCAGCAGCGATCTAGGAAGATGCTGAAAGGCATCCTCTCAGACTGCGCGGGAGACGGCAATGGGAAACCCTTCCTGTATTCTACCAAAGGCAACCACAGGGCTCTGGAGTCACCACGAGTTGCCACCGACTCGACAGCACACTTTGCCTTTAGGCGGGACTGCCTCCCAAGACTTCCTGGAAATGTCCGCTAGTACCAGATGCAGCTGCTAAATTCCAAAATGGGACTATCCCATGAGGATGAGGCCATAGCTCAGTGTAAGAGCATCTGCTCTACACAAAGGCGGGCCCCAATCCACTCCCTGGCAGTATGTCCAGGTAGGACCAGGATAGACTCCCGCCTGAAACCTTGGAGAGCTGCTACCACGACAGACAGACAATACTGAACTCGACAGACCAAGGATCTGACTTGCTGTCAGGCAGCTTCGGTTCCTCACTCATCTTATCTTGCCTATTTCCAAAGAGCTATGCCGGCCTCCAGTCCATTTCTGAGCCTAATCCAAAGTGCTGGATATTACCTATCATGTCCCAGACAAAAGACTCTTTGTGACTTCATTCATTCATTCATTCATTCATTCATTCGATTTCTATACTGCCCTTCCAAAATGAGCTCAGGGTGATTTGCACAGAGAAACAACAAATAAATAAGATGGACCCCTGATGGACTTGACGTCTTCTTCCACGTTATACCATCCCAATGCTTCCTTGTTGCAAGCTGAGGCCCTCCTCTGGCCCCCCAGGCATCTGAAGTCAGTGGGGGATGCCCAGAGACAAGGCCTTCTCAGTGGTGACACCTTAAAACCAACAGCCCTCCCAAACAAGCTCACCTCGCACCAATTTACATGGCATTGTGGTACCAAAAATGTTGCTATTTGCCTGGAGATTCCAGTATGTTTCTGCTTTGAGTGTTTTGTACAGCTTGTGTGGCTCTTGAAGATTGGGGGGGGGGTTGTGGGTGTGGTTTTATCACCTTCTGTTTTGATAAAACCCTACAAGTGTCGTGGAATCACAAATATGCCACCTTGGACTCCTGTTTTGAAGTGCTGCTTGTGCACTTAACCAAAGAAAGAACACTCCAGCTTTCTGCACATGCCTTCTGGCACTCAGACACACTACTCACACCGTGGCAAAATTGTGATTTTAAAAAATCACGTTGATTAAAAAAACCCAAAAAAACATGCTTACCCCAAACATAGGCAGCGAAGAACCATTCTGCTGTGAATGGAATTAGGGAAAATAAGATGGAGAACACCGTGCAGAAATAGATATTCAAAGGTCACTTAAATTACTGCTATTTTCCAGCCCATTTCGGGTATTCCTTCATCAGAAAGCCCAGTTATCCAAACTTCCTCCCAAGTTGACAATCTTTTTGGAGGCAACTTTTCCTCCTACATCTTACTAGTAAGTGCTCTGCTTTTCTATGGGCTGGAAAATCCCGGGTTAGCCCATAAGAGTTTTCTGTAAGGATTCAACTTTGAAGATTTCCTCATAAGATTCAACTTTGGAAGAAGCTTTTGCTCCTCTTTTGTAGGAACTTTTCACAGGACTCAGGATTTACAACTTATCTTTGCAAGAAGCTCCACTCCTCCTGTGGGTGATGCTATATTTTCCTCCATGTATGTTTAGACATTTACAACTATATCTACACAACATTGTTCATCTGGAATTTCCATCAATGTTGGAACATTTATTCAATCTCATATGGACTCATATACATCATTTGTAGCATATTTATGCAATTGCCCATATGTATACTTATGCTGGATATAGTAATTTATCTACTAAGTCTAAATATTCAGCTTTATGCATGTATAGGATTATTGGTTATATCAATGGTATATTTTCTAGTCTTTTAGACTTTTGACTGATACATTTACAGCAATATATAGCATCTGGAACCAGTCGTATGGATACATACGTTTTGCCTCCTTTCTTTATTATACAGAGCTTTGGCCATTTTTCAAGTATCAGTAGTGTTGTCACCACTAGCAGTAATTTAAGTGACCTTTGAATATCTATTTCTGCACGGTGTTCTCCATCTTATTTTCTCTATTTGTCGTGCATTCCCCCCCCCCCTTTTTTTTTTTCTGCCAGTGAATGGAATTAGGAACAGACCCTAGTTTGGGGATTGCTAACCTTAGATCCCCAAATGTCCTTATACTACAACTCCCATCATCCCCCACTGCAAACAACAACAACAACGTGTTCTGGGAGTAATGAGGGGTTATAGTCCAACCATTTAGCAGAAAGGTACCCTATATTTGAGGGCAAGAAACACAATGAACCTCAGATACAGGGTAGGAAGTATGCAGTTGTTTATGCACACAGCACAATGTGTGAATAACTGTACTTGTGTACGCTGTACCAGCTGTATGTGCGTGGAACGTAACATGTGAACAGGGCTCAAGTGAGGTTCTCCACTCATGCTTGGCAGAAATCATACTTCACCGAGTATAGATCACCACCCTGCATATGTCCCCGCACCCTGTATATATTCACTGATCAGAGGAGTTTGATATGACTGGTTAAAGTTAGAAACAACAACTCCACATTCTCCTGGAGTGGCTATAAGATTTAATCAGAAGCAATTCCACCACCCCATGCTTCTTGGTCATCAGTGGGATGATATGCCACCATGTTTTGGGTCCTTCAGATGCCTCCTTTTTCCTGACCCTTGACTCCTGCTGATCTCATCGAGGCTGCCGCTGGATGATATCCAAGATCAAGATGGACTATGAGCTTGCACACTCATGTAGATTGATTCCTGTCTTCTCCACCTGAGCTGTGGAGCACAACGCGACCTCCAGGATTCAGATCGAACTCCCAGGTCATTGTGGAAAGATTCTGTGTCCCCCAGCTAAGTGGCGTGCAGGGAATCCGTGCAAGACAGCGGCAGAAACCAGCTCTCGGCACAGTTGGGGTTTCGCTTGCCTGCCGTCCCGCTTGCCGTTACAGCTTCAGCTCCTTAGGCATCGCTGTGGCCATATCCTTGTTTTCACTCTCCCCTCCAGGATGTACACACTTTCCCCATTGCTGCCACCACCCACAACGGCCCATGCTCATGTGGTGTGCTCTTCGACCCACTGGTAAAGCCGCCTGGCGTAACAGGCGGGGTTCACCGTGGAGAAGCTCTGCCCTCGGAAGCGGATGCTCTTCCAGAGGTGCTCGACCTTCTTGCGGAAACCGTACACCGTGAAGAGGTCAATGATGCCCACAAAGTAGCGGTAGTCGGGCCCGTCGATCACATGCAGGGGGTTGCGAGAACTGGACAGGAGGCGTCTGTTCTGGGACATGGGGAAGGTGTCCATCATGCTGGGGAGGCTGATTTCGGGCATGCTCGTGTCCGTTCCAGGAGCCTCGAAGTCAAAGGTGCTGCCTGGTCCCGTTTCAGGGGTGAGGATTTGCCGCAACGTGTTTTCGTTGACCGAGAATCGTGTGCAGGGGATCGCGAAGCTGGATCTCTGAGTCATATAGAAGGTCAGTAAGTGATGAATGGTCGTTCGGCTGCTCCCCGAAAGGATGCTAAACAAACGTTCTGCGCTGGAGGCCCGTGTGGCGAAGGACGACTCCACGCCATCGTCCTGGATTTCAGAGATCTCGGGATACAGATTGGGTTGGGAGGGGCCCGGACTGAGTGATCTGGGGAAGAAAGCAAAGAATCCCATGGACCAGTGAGAAGGCGAAAGAATGTCATCGAGCACATGAGCCAACTGGGGTGGTTGGTACCCTCTAGGTGGACGAATGCTCATTGCCGTTGCTGCCCCTCTAGAGATGGAGAAGAGGTGATCGCATTTCAAGACTTTCAGCGTGTTGTCATGCTTTTCTCATCCCAACTGCCAGGCCTGCAGCGGCCCAGTTCACAAGGGTGTTGTAAAAGCTCTTACAGGTTTTGAGCCCACAGAAATGCCGCCGACCTTTTATCGATGTTGTCCAATGAAAATGGGCAGCAGTGTCAAAGATTACTCCTCCATCAAGAGAGTACAACCATTTGTTCACTGTGACCCTCACCCTGACCCTTTCCTTGGTGCAGAAATGACTGCAGTTTTATCCTAATTTTTTTTTTGCAGGGTGTGATAAAGAAAGGGTGATAATGTCCATCTCTAGGGGGAGCAGAAGCTACCAAAAACCACTATGAACATTTGCCGCCCCCCCCCCCACCGAGATAGCATTGATGGCCCCGGTTTGTGGTCCTGCTTCATGAACTGATAACCTCTAACGTTCAGTAGATTAAAACAGGAACATGCGGACAAATCCCTCCTAAAATATAATTTTAGAGCTGGAAGGATCCTTTGTGGTCCTGTAGTCAGGATAAGAAAAAAGCTACAGCATCTGTGGCCAATAGCCATCCAATCTCTGTTGGAAAACCTCCAGCAAAGGGAGGGCAGCTGGGGTTTGACAGATGGGCACTCTCTGCTTTGCAGTTATCTCATGCACAATCCAATATGAGGAGCACACACAGCTCCCAAACTAGGGTAGGACACGTCTTAGGGTAGGACGCGTCTCCTCCCCTAGTTCCGACTGTGAGGACAGTCCTAAGGTTCCCTCGCTCTACTTAAGGGAGGAGAGCTGGTCTTGTGGTAGCAAGCATGAATTGTACCATTCGCTAAGCAGGGTCTGTCCTGGTTTGCACTGGAATGGGGGACTACATGTGTGAGCACTGGAAGATATTCCCCTGAGGGGATGGAGCAGCTGCTCTGGGAAGAGCATCTGCACAGTTCCAAGTTCCCTCCCTGGCGGCATCTCCAAGAGAGGGCTGAGAGAGAGACTCCTGCCTGTAACCTTGGAGAAGCCGCTGCCAGTCTGTGTAGGCCAGTGGTTCTCAACCACTGGTCCACGGCCATGTCTCTGAGGCATCACTAATAAAAATCACCCCCACCCCCCAAAAAAGCCCCAATTCTGAGCTGGCTGGGGCCACTGCTGCCTGAAGCTCTCTGGGGGTCATTTCCAGGCAGCCCTCGCTGCTGGATAACGTTCATTTTAAAGAAGTGGATAGGGACATAGGAACATAGGAAACTGCCATATACCGAGTCAGACCCTTGGTCTATCTAGCTCAGTATTGTCTTCACAGACTGGCAGCGGCTTCTCCAAGGTTGCAGGCAGGAAGATCGCTCTCAGCCCCAGCTTGGAGATGCTGCCAGGGAGGGGACTTGGAACCTACATGCTCTTCCCAGAGCGGCTCCATCCCCTGAGGGGAAGATCTTCCAGTGCTCACACTCCTAGTCTCCCATTCATTTGCAACCAGGGTGGACCCTGCTTAGCTAAGGGGACAAGCCACGCTGGCTGCCCCGAGACCAGCTCTCCTGGGTCTGCACAGAACTGGTTGGGGGGTGGAGAGGAGAAGAATCTGAAAGGCTCACACTGCTGTGGTGGCGATGATGTTGGCTACCTTCTGGTTCAGGATCTGTTCGTCCTCATGGAGAGGTTGCAACCCCACCAGGACGCTGTAGTCCATCACGTCCAAGGCCTTCAGGAACTTGGTGTCCAACTCCATCTGCTGCAGAAACCAGTTACGTTGCTGGTCTCCTGCAGGCAAGAGAGAGGAGCTGGCGCTCAGGCTAAGGTGGCGGCAAGGGAGGTCAAGGTACAGTGCGCTATCGAGTCGGTGTCAACTCCTGGCGGCCACAGAGCCCCGTGGTTGTCTTGGGTAGAATACAGGAGGGGTTGACCATTGCCTCCTTCCGCGCAGCATGAGATGATGCCTTTCAGCATCTTCCTAGATCACTGCTGCCCAACAGAGGTGTTGCCCATAGTCTGGGAAACAGACCAGCGGGGATTCGAACCGGCAACCTCTGGCTTGATAATCAGGTCATAAATAGCCAACCACCCCCACCCCCACCACCCCCACGCGTGAAGCAGAGTCCATGCAGAAGGTGAAGGTCTGGCCTTGAAATCAGAAATGGATGGAAAATATTGAGAAAGGGAGACATATTTCCTTCTGAAACATCCCTGAGCATTTCAGGGAAGGGAGATCGTTTTTTTAAAATCATGGCCACATGAAAAATATAAAATAAAATACAGTAAATGAAATAGTCTATTTGTTAAAGGTAAGGTGTGCCCTCGAGTCGGTGTCGACTCCTGGTGACCACAGAGCCCCGTGGTTGTCTTTGGCAGAATACAGGAGGGGTTGACCATTGCCTCCTCCCGCGGAGTATGAGATGATGCCTTTCAGCATCTTCCTAAATCACTGCTGCTGCCCAATATAGGTGTTTCCCCTAGTCTGGGAAACATACCAGCGGGGATTCGAACCGGCAACCTCTTGCTCCCTAGGCAAGTTACTTCCCCACTGTGTTAGCCACCCCATAACAAATGGTTCTCTGGCTGGCTCACAACAAGAAACAAATCCTATCAAAACACGTAACACAGATTACCATGGAAAATATAATACATTTAAAACCTTTTTGAAAACAGTCAATTTTTAAAAGCTGGAGAGGGCAGAAAGGTCTTCACCTGGCGATTCAAAGAACAAAGTGACGGCACCTGGTGAGCCTCACTGGGCCCGCCTGGGAGGCGGTTGCCTGAAGCTGCTTTCTACTGAGTCAGACTCTTGGTCCCTCTAGCTCAGAATTGTCTACACTGACTGGCAGCAACTCTGGGACCTCCGACGTGCAAAGCAGAGGTTCTGCCGCTGAGCTGCAGCCCTGTCCCCGAAAGGTCCATTGCAGGAAGGAAAACGGGAACTGCCATCACCCAAGCCAGACCACGGGCTCAGTCTGAGCGAGCCCTTTCATGGGAAAAGGAAATATTTGTGGATAGACGAGGAGACCGCCACTCTCCGACCGCACAGAGCATACACTCAGCCCTACCGAGATTGATGGTTTTCCCTTCAAAGTTGAGGTCTTTGAAAACAACGATGACTTGGCTGCCTTCAGGGGCAGCATCCGTCCAGCGTCCAAGTTGGCACCCTTTAAGATCATACCTGCAAAGAAAACCGAGGAGGACGGTTGGATTCCAGAAAAGACGGGTCGTAAGTAAATCTGTTCATTGTTCATTGAGTTCCAGAAGGTCACATTCATATGCCACCCATTCTTCCAAGAGGGGATTACGACGGGATACGGATACGAATCATCCCACTGATTCCACAACAGCCCTGTGTTGTGGAATCACCTGATGTTGTGGAATCACCTGACCCACCTCCATGCCCCCAAACCCCTCCGCCCCCCGCAAGAGACTCACTCCTCCCCTTTCAACAAAATAATATGTACCCAATTGTGGCAGCTGTGTTCTGGCTGCTGGACTATGGGAGGGTATCTGCCCCTAAGAACCTAGGAAGCTGCCATATACTGAGTCAGACCCTTGCCCCACCTGGCTCAGCATCGTCTACACGGACTGGCAGCAGCTTCTCTGTGCTTGCAGGCAGGAGTCTCTCCCACTCCGACTTGGAAATGCGGCCTGGGACCGAACCTGGGATCTTCTGCGTGCAAAGCAGGTGCTCTACCAGTTGAACTTCGACCCCATATCCCTCCCACCCCCCGGTCATCTTCAACTGCCACATCCTTTTCTGAACACGGCAACACACTTCTCAAGACGGGTTCGCAACTCACCGATCGCAGATCCTCTCATGAGGGTAAAAGACACTCTGCATGATGATGAAGTATCTCTAGAGAGAGGAAAGGGAGATAGATATAGGGCCGTCTGTTTAAAAAAAACCCCGATTCAAACAGGCAGCTTCTGCTGCTAGATGGTACGGGCCTCTCCTGCCAGCTTCAAACAAATGTGTTAAAGCAAGCCATATCCGGCATCCTAGGGCAGGGAAGCAGCTTAACACAGGACTGTACCACATCAGAAATTACCCCTTGAAACCATATTCGGGAGGGGCTGAAACCCTTTCCCCCCAAATTGCACAATTGTCTGTCCCCTCTCCCCCGTCTCGTGTAGCCAGCCCTAAAATTAAGATATGCAAGGAAAAAGCTGAATTCACCAATGTATAAATCTGCATAATCTAATCAACTCCCATTAGTCATGAGAAGGGCAAAAAACCCACAGACACCCCTTACTTTCTTTCCCACAGAAAAACCTGCACAGAGCTTCCAACCAATGTATAGCATTGCACATTTGCTTTCCAACCTCTTCACAGGCTTAGGGACTAGAAACTTGAAGTGAAGAGGACCCACCTTCTTCTCCGGGGGAGCAGTGATGCTGTGGAGCCCTACAAGAAGGAAACAGGAGAAGTGGTGAGGGGTGGAGGTGGATTCATCCTAATCCCCTTGCTACTTTTAGGCCATTTCCTTCTATTCATTCCAGCAGCCCAGTCATGAGCATATCTTATGTTCCTTACCCAGGAATTTGACCAAGAGGGAGTGAGGGTAGTTTGTCAGGTATTCGATGTACTTGGACAGATTGGAGCGGAGGAAACTGGCCTCTCGCTTGCTCTGGGTCTTCAGGAAGAAGCGTTTGTCATTGCTGCAGAAGAGGCAAGCAGTTAACCATGTGAGTGGTGGAGGCTAGTCTCCTCAGCCCAATGTGTGCACCCACTTGCCCGCATACATGTATGTGTGTGCACACATATTGCTAGGGGCCCCCAGGTCAGAGACATCACCGAACCCGAAACCCAAGGGGCAGGGCTTGATGATGTCACAGGGTGGCCAACTATTCATTGGGCCTCCCCCGCAAAAAATCTGCTTCCTCCTTTCCTGACAGATCAAGCAGAGGAGAAGGTAAAATGGTGCACCAGAAGGGCATGCTCAATTTTCAGTTTACTATCACCACAGCCAGTGCGGTATAGTGGCTGGACTAGGACCAGGAAGACCCGAGTTCAAATTCCCATTCAGCCATGAAACTAGCTGGTTGACTCTGGGCCAGTCACTTCTCTAACCTACCTCACAGGGTTGCTGTGAGAATAAACGTAACCATGCACACCATTCTGGGCTCCTCGGAGGAATTCCAGCTGTCTCCTTTACTGATGGTGTTCTGTTGTATGGCCAAAGATTCATTTTTTTTACCCAGGTTCTCAAACTCAAGTCTCCAGATGTGGTTGGACTACAACTCCCATCATCCCCCCCCAAAAGGCCATTGTGGCTTGGAATGATGGAAATTGTAGTGCAACCACATCTGGAGACTCAAGTTTTAAACCCATGGGTTCAACAGATTACAAGACTTCACCATTAGTGCAAGTAGATAGCATAACGTACAACCTTTCACACATGGGCAATTCCAAGGGTAACAGAATCAGGCACGTTACCACTTTTTCAACAGCTATAGCCATAAGCAAATTTTCAGGTTGATATATACCCACTGTCAAGAGAACATCTCCTACTATACATTTCAAAATATATTATAGACCATGTCTGAAACATGCAAGATCCATTGGTAACAGGGTCAGAAATGATATCCAAGAATTGTGATTCCGTTACCAACATGTTTTGCACATTTCAAACACGATCAGCAATATTTAAAGGTTTTGGTTTTTTAACAAGGCCTTATAGCAGGAAATGTTCTCTTGGCAGCGGGTATATATATATATATAGTATCAACTTTAAAATTTGCTTATGGGTTCAGCCACAGAAGAAGTGGCAACATGCCTGATTCCGTTACCCTTGGAATTGCCCCAATGGGAAAAAAGGGGCAATTAAAACCCTATTGCCCCAATGAAAACAACCTCGGAACTTAGTTTCCACACCAAGAACTGGTCCCTCTCACTCCGAATATGCATTGCTAAAGGTTTGATATGATCTGTATTCTAATCTGCCATACCCTGCCCTCCTCAGTTTTCATATGATCCTTCTAATCACGGGCAGAGGGGGCTCTCTTACGTGAGGAAGAAGTCGGCGCTGCTCTTGGAGTTGCTGATGAATTGCAGGTATGAGGGCTCACAGCACAGAGAATTCTGATAATCCGTATCAATGATGCCAATCAAACTCCTGAAGTGGGCAAACACAGGGCCGGCATACGTCCGCATTTCAAAGTCCTGACGGGATTGAAAACCCAGAATGTCACATAGCTTAAACAACGGCGCTATCAAATTCTGATTTTAAGGAATTGAGAGGACTCAGCGCAAATTCAGAATGTTGGCACATCTCTGTTCTGCAGGAGGTTTTCCACACCCGGCTTTTAGCTCCCATCTCCTCTGGAATGGAGGGTGTGCATTCACATATTGGCCAGATTTACCCCCCAAGACCCGTTGCTAAGCAGGATCCCCCTTGGTTTGCATTTGCATGGGAGACATGTGTGAGCACTGTAAGTTTTCCTTAGGGGATGGGGCCACTCTAGGAAGAGCACCTGCCTGCTTGCATGCAAAAGGTTCCAGGTTCCCTCCCTGGCAGCATCTCCAAGATAGGGCTGAGGGCGACTCCTGCCTGCAACCTTGGAGAAGCTGCTGTCAGCCTGTGCAGACAACACTGAGCTAGATGGACCAAGGGTCTGACTCAGTATATGGCAGCTTCCTATGTTCTTATGATGGGGGCCATCATATTGCTCTTCACCTCAGACTTGAGTCCCCTGGACTACAAGAGTGCCACTTTCCACAGCCCCAATGGGTTGGAGAGCTGGTCTTGCGATAGGGAGCATCAATTGTAATTTCACCCTGATTCACATTTGGCATGGGTGATTACATGTGTGAGTGCTGTGAGATATTCTCGTTAGGGAAAGCCTGCCGCTGAGTAGTAGAGCTTGTGCTTTGCATGCAGAAGGTCCCAGGTTCAATCCCTGGCAACATCTCCAGGTAGGTCTGGGAAAGACTCGGAGAAGCCGCTGCCAGTCAGTGTAAACAATACTGAACTAGAGGGACCAGCTGTCAGACTCTGTAGGCAGCTTCATGTGTCCCACCCCTGCAGAAGATAGCCAAGTGGCCCAACCCTTTGGGAATCACCCCTCCGTTTCCCCCTCACCTACATGACTGGATCCTACCTCGTGGGTCTGTTTAAGCACTGCAGTATAATTCGCCTCACTCAGAACATTCTGGGAGAAAGAGAGAGAAGGATTATTAGGTCTAAGTCTGGGCGCTGCAAAAGCATCCACTAAAATTACTTTTATTTTTTCCTTTCCCCCCTCCCTTTCCCATGCTGCCTCTCCACTCCAAGGCCACACAGCTTGAGCCAGCCAGCTGTTTCTGGACTACAGTCCCCATCACCCCCACCACAGTGGCCAATCGTCCAGGATGATGGGAATTGTAGTCCAACATCCAAAGGGCTGACGTCGTGCAACCCTGATCTATTTTTATTATTTATTTATGTTTATATTTGATATCCCGCTCTTCCTCCAAGGAGCCCAGAGCGGTGTACTACATACTTAGGTTTCTCCTCACAACCCTGTGAAGTAGGTTAGGTCGAGAGAGAGAAGTGACTGGCCCAGAGTCACCCAGCAAGTCTCATGGCTGAATTATTTTGTATATGTGTATACCGCCCACTGCCGAAGTCTCTAGGCAGTTTACAACATTAAAACAAATTTTAAAAAACCAAAACAATTTAAAGCATATAAAAGTAGTTCACATTAAATAGCTAAGCACCACTCAATAGCGAAAAAGCTTGGCTGAAGAGATGTGCCTTCAGCGGTTTCTTAACGGTCAACAGGGATGCAGCAGCTTAATCTCAGCGGGGAGTTCCACAGTCCTAGGGCAACTACAGAAAAGGCACCACCAGATTTGCTGGCGGCACTGTCAGGCGAACCTCCCCTGGGGATCTTAATAGGTGAGGGGGTTCATAACAAAGAAGGCGTTCCCTGAAATACCCTGGTCCCAATTAAGGGCCTTATAGGCAATAACCAGCACTTTGCATTTTTCCTGGAAACCTATTGGTAGCCAGTGTCGTCCTTTAAAAACCCGAGTAATATGGTCTCTTCCGGAGGACCTGGAGGCCAATCTGCCCTCAAGGCCACGTTTAGGACATCCCAAATGCAATTCTTAAAAGGAACAAAAGCTTAGTTAACATCGGAAGTCACAAAACATCAGCATGAAAGCAAGCTGTGATGGAGGCTTGGTTTGCAGAATCTAACGGGGTGAAGAAGCTAGCCTGGGCAGAAGGGAGAATATTCTGCACCCTCAGCAGCTGAACTTAGCCGAACTTGAGTACGGGGCCATCGCTCAGTGGATGAGCATCTGCTTGGCATATAGAAGGTCACAGTTTCAGTCCCTGGCAGCATCTCCAGGTAGGGCTGGGAGAGACTCCTACCTAAGACCTTGGAGGAGCTGCTGCCTGTCAGTGCAGGCAATACTGCGCTAGATGGACCAAGAGTCTGACTCAGAAGGAAGCAGCTTTGTATGCTCATACAACTCTCCTTGACAGTTTTTTTTTTGGGGGGGGGGAGTAAAGACATGGTTCTTCACCCAGGCTTTTGAATGAGATAATGTCTTGGTTTGTTTTTGGTTTTTTACTGCTGCTGCTTTGTGTTATGTACTATTATTTTATGGATTAAATTTATAGAGAGAGATTTTTATATTTATATTATCTGTGCTTTTGTATTATGTATTTTAATTTCCGAGACCATCTGTACCCTTTGTATTTTAATTACGCATTGTTTTAATTACATTGTAAACCGCTTTGAGATTCTTTGAATGAAACGCAGAATATCAATTGAACGATACATATATAAATAAATAATAAACATGCCTGGAGAGGGGCCATAGCTCAGTGGCAGAGGAGCATCTGCTTGGCTCGTAGAAGGCTCCAGGTTCCCTCCCTGGCAGCCTCTCCAGGTAGGGCTGGGATTGACTCCTGCCTGAAACCTCGGAGAGCTGCTGCCAGTCAGTGTGGACAATCCTGAGCTAGGCAGACCGAGGTTCTGACTTGGTAGAAAGCAGCTTCCTGTGTACGTTCCAAGATGGGAGGCCCGCACTAGATCCCGCCAGCTACTCACCGTTGTCTGTGGCGTATCGATGGCTTCTTGGACAGACGCCTGGAGACCCTTCTTCAACATGCACGTCAGCTCATAGAATTCGTGGTCCTGGTTGATCTCGAAGAAGCCCAAGAGCTTCCACTGTTCACGGATCCGCCAAAGGAGCCGATACTTGCTGATTCGAGAGTGCCGCTTTCTCATCTGCTTCCTCACCTGCCGCTGTGAGGGCTCTACCTGCAACTGGGCAAGGCAGAAGGAAGAGGAGGAGAGGTTAGCGAGGAGGGAAAGATGGAGGCTGGAAAACGGGAGTTCAGGCCAATCTCTGTCAAGTGCGGGAGTAGAGAAGCTGTCTTCAAGTACTGCTACTCCGAATATTTATTTATATACTGCTCTTCAGCCAAAGTTCTCAAAGCAGTTTACACAGAAAAATAAATAAAAATAAAACTTAATCCATCAATAAAAACAAGCAAAACATCAATAAGATGGTCCCCTGTCCCCAGAAGGCTCACCATCTCAAAAGAAACATAAGGCAGGTACCAGCAACAGCCACCGGAGGGATGCTGTACTGGGGTCGGATAGGGCCAGTTGCTCTCCCCCTGTCAGGGGCGTAGCTAGGGGAGAGGGGGCCTGTGTTTGCCCCTCTCCCCGGCGGCCCCTCAGAGTGAGGGAGATAATGGCAAAAATCGGGCGGGGTGGAGCTGGGGGGGCCCCTCAGGAGCTGGGCCCCCCAGGTTCTTTGAACCCATCCGCTCAATTATAGCTGCCCTTCCGCTAAATATTTATTTATTTTATACACTGCCTGCCTCCAGAGGCTCTTGGCGGTTCACAAAAACATAACACAAGGAGAACCAAACCAAACCAGCTGTTAAAAACTACAATTTGAACATTTAATTCAATTGAGCAACAGCCAGTGGGTGTTGTGAACCGCCTAGCGACTTTGGTAAAGGTAAAGGTGTGCCGTCAAGTAGGTGTCGACTTGTGGTGCCCACAGAGCCCCGTGGTTGTCTTTGGCAGAATACAGGAGGGGTTTGCCATGGCCATCTCCCACGCAGTATGAGATGATGCCTTTCAGCATCTTCCCGTATCGCTGCTGCCCGATACAGGTGTTTCCCCTAGTCTGGGAAACATGCCAGTGGGGAGCCGAACCAGCAACCTCTTGCTGGCAGTGGGCGGTATATACATAAATAAATAGTTTGGGTGGCATATGACTCCGGCCTCATCTTCCGGAGGCTCCGGTGAGCCTCAGATTGGGGAAGGGAAGGGGCTGGAAAATGGCAAGTGGTGGTTCTGGGAAGAGGGAGGAATCCAAGTGGGGAAAGGTTCTGACATACGCATGGCCCTACAGACATGGTGACCAACGATGACCCAAGTTCTTCTGCTCAGAAGAAGCTGGTGGAGGGGGGGAGAATAAGCCGGTGGTTCTAATCTCCATAGAAACCACGGAACAAGATGGAGGTTCCTAGTAAGGCCGGACGGAACTGGGGGGCGTTTTCCAGCGGCCCCGAAACTGGGATTCCACACTCTCCGGTGAATTCCCCTTTCCATGCAGAAGGTCCCAAGTTCCTTCCCTGGCAGCATCTCCAGGGTAGGGCTGGGAGATTCCTGCCTGAAACCTTGGAGAAGCTGCTGCCAGTCTGGGTAGACAATGCTGACCCTGAAGAGCTGCTGCCAGTCAGTGTAGACAATACTGTGCTCAAAGATTCAATGTTCTGACTTGCTATTAAGCAGCTTCCTCTGTTCTGACGCTGGTCATATGGATGGGCTGGCTCTGAGGCCGTGGTTTTATAGGCCCAAGTGGCCTGCGATTGGTCAGCAGGGGTCAGCTGATGACTGCAATGGAAAGGCGATCGCTAGACTATAGTCACATTTGGACTTGGACAATGCATTTCCCAGGCCGGCCTGCTCCACACGGCAAGAGTTCATCATGCATGGCAGTGTCTCTCCCATGCAAACAGGAGGTTGTTCTATGAACATACGAAGCTGCCATCTACTGAGTCAGACCCTTGGTCCGGCTAGCTCAGTGTTGCTTACCCAGACTGGCAGCGGCTTCTCCAAGGTTGCAGGCAGGAGTCTCTCTTAGCCCTATCTTGGAGATGCTGCCAGGCAGCGAACCTGGAAGCTTCTGCTCTTCCCAGAGCGACCTCGTACCCTAAGAGGAATATCTTACAGTGCTCACACATGTCGGCTCCCATTCAAATGCAAACCAAGGCAGACCCTGCTTAGCAAAGGGGCAATGTGTGCTCGCGACCACACGACCAGCTCTTTTTAGTCACATGGTTCATCCGAATCATCTCTTAGATGCTAGCAGTATTGATACTGCATGCAGAGAAGCCATTCAGATGAACTGAGCCCCCACACGATTAAGGGGTGGTGTGCATCAAGTGGAAGATGTGTGCACTCACTTAGCATGTGCAGCAGACAAGTCAGGCTAAGTTCTGGCAACAGAGCTCACATCTATCCCTGGTTAACAACTTATTAATAGTAGTACTATAAATATTTATATATTGTTTTTCAACCAGAAAACGTCTGCAAAGTGGTTTACATAGCAAAAAAGGAAGGAGAAAAAGCTTCCTTGCGTCACAAAGATTCACCATCTAAAACAGGGGTTCCCGACCGGAGTTACTTCACAGCTTGCTGAACGACAACTCCCTTCGACCACCAGCCACAATAAATTGTGTCTGGGGATGATGGGTGTCGTCGTTCAGCAACATCTGGAGCAGTAGTCCCTCTAATTTTTTTCATCTCTGTGCAGAATGAGTTTTGTTCTGGGCGGCAGTGTGCGCACATGTGCATTCAGACTGGGGCCTTCCTGATTCAACCTGAGTGGGATCAAAAATGAGCTGAGCGGACATCCAAAAACGTGTGAGCATGCACACGTGCGCACGCCTTAGAGGGAACAGTGGTCTGGAGTACCGCAGGCTGGGAACCCCGGGCCTAAAAGCAGAACAGAAGGCCGACGTCAGCAACAGCCACCGCAGGGATGCTGTGCTGGGGTTGGATAGGGACAGATGCTCTCCCCGTGCTAAATACGAGTTCCAACCAAAAAATGTTTCCAATGCAGGAGATGGGATGAGAAGACGGTTCCCTGCCCCCAAGGAGACCTCAGCAACGGCCACTGAAGAGACACTATGCTGGGCTGCAGGGGGACAGTTGCTCTCCCCCTGCTAAATGGAAGAGTGCGGCCATTTTGAATAAGTGCCTCTTGGCCCAGTTAGCAGGCATGATTCCCAAACTGGGTGTCTCAAGAGGGTTCCCTGCCCTGAAGGGGCCACAGGTTAAAAAGGAAAACAAGGGAGAGACCAGCAACAGCCGCTGAAGAGAGACTATCCTCTCCTGCTGTGAAACCAAAGAGAGCCGCCATTTTGAACTGGTGCCCCTTGGCCCAGTTAGCGGGCGACGCTTCATGAGGCCGACCTTTCCATGAGAGGACCAGTCATTTATTATTGACAGAGCTCCTGCCCATCCTGATTTTCAACCAAAAAAGTTGCTAAAGCAGGAAAACAAGAGGACACGGTTCTCCACCCGCAAGGTTCCCCAACAAGAGAAGACGGTTCCCTGCCCCCTAACCCTGCTAAATACTAGAGAGGAGCCATTTTGAATAAGTGCCTCTTTGCCCAGTTAGCAGGCGTGATTCCCAAACTGGGGGCCTCAAAATGGTTCCCTGCCCCAAAGGGGTCACAGGTTAAAAAAGAGCACAAGGGAGAGACCAGCAACAGCCGCTAAAGAGACTCTATCCTCTCCTGCTGCTAAACCAGAGAGCCGCCATTTTGAACCGGTGCCCCTTGGCCCAGTTAGCGGGCGACGCTTCATGAGGCCGACCTTTCCCTGAGGGGGCCACTCATTTATTATTGATGGAGCACCTGCCCGCCCTGCTGTTCAACCAAAAAAGGTTCCCGGAGAGGTTTCCATGGCGAAAGGAAGATGGTTCCCTGCCCCAAAGGGCTCCCAGTCCAAGAAGAGACCCCAGCAATAGCCCCTGAAGAGACTCTATGCTGGGCTGCAGGGGCACAGTTGCTCTCCCCCTGCGAAATGCAAGAGCGTGGCCATTTTGACTAAGTGTCTCTTGGACCAGTTAGCAAGGGTGGTTCCCAAAATGGGTGCCTGAAGAGGGTTCCCTGCCCCAAAGGGGTCACAGGTTAAAAAAGAGCACAAGGGAGAGACCAGCAACAGCCGCTAAAGAGAGACTATTCTCTCCTGCTGCGAAACCAAAGAGAGCCGCCATTTTGAACCGCTGTCCCTTGGCCCAGTTAGCGGGCGACGCTTCACGAGGCCGACCTTTCCCTGAGGGGGCCGCTCATTTATTATTGATGGAGCACCTGCCCGCCCTGCTGTTCAACCAAAAAAGGTTCCCGGAGAGGTTTCCATGGCGAAAGGAAGATGGTTCCCTGCCCCAAAGGGCTCCCAGTCCAAGAAGAGACCCCAGCAATAGCCCCTGAAGAGACTCTATGCTGGGCTGCAGGGGCACAGTTGCTCTCCCCCTGCTAAATGCAAGAGCGTGGCCATTTTGACTAAGTGTCTCTTGGACCAGTTAGCAAGGGTGGTTCCCAAAATGGGTGCCTGAAGAGGGTTCCCTGCCCTGAAGGGGCCACAGGTTAAAAAGGAAAACAAGGGAGAGACCAGCAACAGCCGCTGAAGAGAGACTATCCTCTCCTGCTGCGAAACCAAAGAGAGCCGCCATTTTGAACCGCTGCCCCTTGGCCCAGTTAGCGGGCGACGCTTAACGAGGCCGACCTTTCCCTGAGGGGGCCGCTCATTTATTATTGATGGAGCACCTGCCCGCCCTGCTGTTCAACCAAAAAAGGTTCCCGGAGAGGTTTCCATGGCGAAAGAGAAGATGGTTCCCTGCCCCAAAGGGCTCCCAGTCCAAGAGGAGACCCCAGCAACCGGCCCTGGAGAGACTCTATGCTGGGCTGCAGGGGCACAGTTGCTCTCCCCCTGCGAAATACAAGAGAGCGGCCATTTCAAATAGGTGCCTCTTGGCCCAGTGAGCAAGGGTGAATTCATTGGGCAATCTTTAAAAAGGAAAAAACACAGCCCCACAAGCCAGGGAACAAAACCTCAGAACAAATAAGAACTCCCTGGGGGCAGAAAATAGATCTTTTCAAAACATTCGTAAAAGTCCTAACAGATTTTAAAACACAGCTCTTCTTCAGTGAGTGGGAAACACAACATTCGCAAAGACTCTCCAGCAAGACTCTTGCCCCTTTCCTCCTTGAAGCTCTCAAGTCTAATGCTAGAAAAGGCCCGGGGACCCTCTTACTGTGGCATAATGTTCTGACAGGCAGCAGCCCAAATCATAACAGTGACTACAACCCTTCGCCATATCCTCTTGGTTCAAATGAAGGCAAGGATGATTGGAGAGGATTTCCACTCACACTGTTTTCTTGCAAGATTGACAATATTTTCACGGGTAGGATCTTTGTTATGAGGAATTTACTGACGGAGGATAGGGCCGAGAGAGACTCCTACCTGCAACCTTGGAGAAGCCGCTGCCAGTCTGTGAAGACAATGCTGAGCTAGACAGACCAATGGTCTGACTCAGTATAAGGCAGCGTCCAATAAGCCACAGAATTAATGGTTTATCAATGACTGTTAATCATGGGAATGAAATATCCCTATCCTTAGCACTGCAACCTTTCAGTGCTTTTGTTGCTGGCGCCTAGCTTGCAATTCTGTTTAGACTGCAAGCCCTTTGGGGACAGGGAACCATCCTTTCTTTTTCTATGCAACCCACGTTGAGTTCTTTTTGGTTGAAAGGCAGTCTATTGTTGTGGTTGGAGGACTGATAAATAGAACCTCCAGGTTCAGAGGCAATATACCAGCAAATCCCCATTACTAGGGAACAACAATGTTCAGGGTTCAGGCCCTGCTCGTAGGTTCTCACACCTGGTTGGCTCTTTTGGAGTCTTTTTAACGAAAGATCCAGGGCATCCGATCAAGCGGGGATCTCCTGTATGCCAATGCAATGACCCTACAGCTGATCCATAGATCAGCTCTGCATACTGTTTCAAGGATCTCCCGCAAAGCTCTTCCCCACCAGCCTGAAATGCTTTTAACTGGCCTTCTCAGAGATTATACCAGAGGCCGACTATGTCCAGAGCTGGTCACTGAGCTGGGATCCCTTTGTACTCAGATCCCTTTGTACTCACCACCGTCCCCACGATAATTTTACTTTGCATTTGGGACGTGCACTGCAGACACACCAAGAACTTGCCTCCATGGCCGATTCTAGCAGCAGGATCCAACACCAGGCAGAGACGGCTGCTGGGAGGATGCACACAAACACGTCTGGGCTACGGACGCTTGTCTTATCTTTGCTTGGCGACGTTTCCAGAGAAGTTCTTGCATCGGAGAGATCGGGGAGCACAGAATGGCAGAGTCCTTCCCTTCCGCTCCAATGAGTCTCCTCTTCTCCTTCACGGTCCGTCCTCCTTCCAGGCTGCACTGCAGTCTGTCCGTCCGATGCACAGATAGCTTCGTGACATCCGCTCAAATGCAGCAATGCAGCTAAAAGGCAGGCAGGCAGCCAGGCCCAGAGATGTCTGTCAGCTGCATCCAGCCCTCCTGGACGTAGAGGCCAAGCAGGAAAAGTTCCAAAGCAACACTCAGCACTTTTCCTCCCGTTCTTTGCGCATGGTAACTTCCCGATCACCACCACAGCTCTGCAAAAGTAAGGCACTCAATGGGTGGGCAGCGTAAAGAGAGCTGGTCTTGGGGTCGCAAGCATGGAACTGTCCCCTTTGCTAAGCAGGACACACCCTGGTTTGCATTTGAATGGGAGACATGCATTTCTATTGTGAACCGCCCAGGGATTTTTCTGTATGGGGCAGTATATAGAGATTTCCTTCCACTTTCCCCAGCATGAAGGACTTCTCGAGGGAGGTGACAGCCTATTCTTGTGTGATCCAACATGCGGAACAGATGCAGTTCTGCCCTCTCCGACACCTTTGAAGCCAAATCCACCAGTCAACTGTCAGCATAAGTATACCTGCAAAGAGCCTGCCCCAAGAAACCCATTTTGGGCACACAGTCCTTCTGGAATACCAAGGCCCTGATGCTAGCACCGCCCTCCACTGGGATCCCTTTTCCCTCTTTTTCTCCTGCAACCTTGGAGAAGCTGCTGCTGCTGCTTCACAGCAACGCAGTTAGTTGTGGGAAGCCCCATATCTCAGGGACAGGAATCTGTCAAGTATAAAAACAGGCCCCCGTGTGGTAAGTCTTGGTAACCAATAAGATCCCTTCCAGTGAAACAGGATGATCAACCTACATTGCAAAGATGTTCCTGAAGTTCACAGCCTCTTCAGAATCTATACGCAAGACTGAAGCTTCTTAAACTTGGGTCCCCAGATGCTGGACTACAACTCTCATCATCCTCAGCCTTCAGCCATTGTGGCTGGGGGAGTACTAAGCAGGCTTTCATGACCTACTTATTTTTTTTTTTATTTTTACATTTATATCCCACTCTTCCTCCAAGGAGCCCAGAGCGGTGTACTACATACTTGAGTTTCTCTTTCACAACAACCCTGTGAAGTAGGTTAGGCTGAGAGAGAAGTGACTGGCCCAGAGTCACCCAGCTAGTCTCATGGCTGAATGGGGATTTGAACTCGGGTCTCCCCGGTCCTAGTTCAGCACTCTAACCACTACACCACGCTGGCTCTCTTCATGGCTCTGGGAAGCCACATGGCCTGCTGGTGGGCTCCCCAGAGGCATTTGGTGGTCCGCTGTTTGAAACAGAATGATGGACTCGATCAGCCTTGGGCCTGATCCAGCAGGGCTGTTCTTATGGGAGTTGCAATCCAAACAAGTCTGAGGACCCAAATTTGAGAACCCCTGGCTTAAGCCCATTTTAGATACCCATCATCCATATTTCGACCCCAAAGTTTAAAGTTGCATCATATGTTTTATTGGGAGCAGTTGAGAATGAATAGCACAGTCCGTTGCAATCCTTGTACATAATCAGATCGAATAACTGACATACTGGTTTCAAGACAAGATTTCTCACCCAATGAACGTTGGAAGTATCACTGTAAATCTATTTTCCTAGCACCTATTCTCTCCCCCCCCCCTCCTTTTGCTTATCTCCAGTTCTGGTCTCCTGTTTTCCCTTCTTCTACACCAAGAGGCTGGAGATCAAAACACCGAGGGGAGGTGGACAGATTGGATCATCACATGTGCTCCCCATAAGAGAGGCCTGAGGTTCAGGAAGGAGCAGGCGATGTTGCTTGGGGCGTGGAACTCGACATCAACACCCACTCATTCCTGCCTGCCATTAAATCCCAGCGCCAAGTTACAGGGGCCCAGGTCAGAAACAAACAGACAACAGAATGAGAAGCCAGGAAGACGAATCAGTAAGAAATTCCCCAAAGACTGACACCACTTTTCGCTTCAATCCTCGGGGATTTGTTCAGTCCACAAAAGATTGTGGATTGTGTTCAATCCACCAAAGATGATCTGCGTGTGTGGGGAGGGGCATTGACTGACCCCCACCCCGCAAGTGCTTCTGATTAACCACATTCACAGAGGAACTTAAACATGCCAGTCTTGGCCACTCCCCATATCCAATGCCAGTGTTCCCTGTAACAGGGATTCCCAGATGTTGACTACAACTCCCAGCATCCCTAGCGGCAATGGCCTTTAATTGGGCACTATGGGAGTTGTCATCAACACCCCCTGGGAATCCCTGCTATGGGGAACACTGCTCTAGATGACTGATTGTCTGACTGTAATTTGCACCAGTTGGGGGAAACCGAAGGAATAATAGGCTCAAGCAAAAAAGAGAAAGACAGAAGAAATTTAGAGGGTGTTAATATATTCTCTTAATAGTCTCTTAATATAGAGTCATGTGAAAAGGATCGTGGGAAACAGACTTTGATCCTAGGCAGGATCTGGGACATAAAACCACAAGAGCTGGAAATGCAGAATCAGCTAGATCTACATGGGGAGTCTCAAGAGAGCATCAGTTTTGGTCCGTGAAGAAGCTGCTTTGGTCTGTATGCTGGGAATTAAGTCCACACTGGGGTTGACTGAGGACAACAGAAGTCCTTTCCTTGGGGTCAGGATGGCTTCAGGTCCAGACAACATTCAGGTTCCACTGTCCTTTTCCGGCAGCTGTTGGTTTCTGCGGGTGGAATTGTCCCAGGGATGCTCTTGCTATCATCTGCCTGCCGAGTTCTTCCCGGGTTCTTCTCCATCGAGTCACCTTCAGGCAGATTTCTTCGCAGACCTCCGATTCTTCCACGTGATGAAGGCTATGAAAGTTCCTAACAGAACAGAAGAGGAGAGAAACCCTAGGACGTTAGGAGAAAAAGGGATCCCACCCCCCAACATAAAGGTTTGAGCAACAGTAATGCTTCGGCCCCGATTCTGTGGGAAGGAGTCTCATTTTGTGGCAGTGAAGATGCTGGGAGCTGCCACTGCTAGGCAGAAATCTGCTCCCACAGCAAATCCTGCCCAGATATTAGTGGGTGAGAATGGAATAGGCTAGGCTTTAAGTTAGCACAAAAAGCTGTATTTAAAAAAAAAAAATTGTCATCTACAGTGGGGAAATGACTTGACTAGCAAGCCAGAAGTTGCCGGTTCAAATCCCCACTGATATGTTTCCCAGACTATAGGAAACACCTATATTGGGCAGAAGCAATATAGGAAGGTGCTGAAAGGCATCATCTCATACTGCGCGGGAGGAGGCAATGGTCAACCCCTCCTGTATTCTACCAAAGACAACCACAGGGCTGTAGTCACCAGGAGCTGACATTAACTCGATGGCACACTTTATCTTTACGGCCCTAATCAGACATTAATATGCTTTGCGTGCATATAGGTGTCTTAATGTTTGGTGCCTAATAAATAGTGCCTTAATGTTTTAAAGTGTTAAATTTTGGCATATCTTTCAATGCCAACGTTTATTTTGGAGTTTTCTAGTTTGATGACATGCTAGAGGGTTTCTCTTTGTTTAGATTTGAGAGATTGGTTATGAAAATATTTTTGTATATTGGGAACTTGGTTTAATGTCTGAACTATTCACTGGAAAATTCACTTTGTCGTTTTCATTTTTTTCTGTAACATTTCTATGTTCTGGTTGCGGAATGGTCTGTGGACCAAACAAACACACAATGATGATGATGGTGGTATAGATATCTGTACATACATACTAGTTTTTGTGTGAACAGCTGTACACACAATTCATAAAATGCATTAATTTAAAAAGTGAAATTGGGTACAGCCCCTTCAAATGGTGGGTCCAGATACATGGGCATCCAGAGGACCTTTTTCAGGGGGCAGCTGGTTTGGGGGCAAGGCTGAAGTTCTATACTCACTTACTTGAGAATAAACCCCATTGAATTCAATGGGACTGGCTCACTCTGCAGATGGAAGGCAGCTAACATCCTTGACCCCCATGTACAGATAGGAAGTGTACTATTCTGTGTGTGCTGAACAAATGCAATTGATAATGTGCATACCACCGCTCATTAAGTCTCGAGATGGTTTGCAAAACTATTAGAAACAAATTAAAATACCGACAGCCCTCGCCAAGTGCATGGGTTTCGTTCCGGGAAAACTTCGCGGTTAGTGAATTCAGGGTAGACAAGCCATATAAATCAATGGCAAACAGGGGGGAGGGGAACTGTGGCCGCAATTCAGTAAAAAATTGGGGGGGGGGATTCTGAAAATCACCCCAAATCACCTGGAGTGAGTAAGAAAAGTGAAGGGGACCCCTGAAAATGACCCCCAGACCCTTCAAAATGACCCCAACCACCCAACAACAAAAAAACCACCCCCAACTGGGGGGAAAAATCCTCGCCAATCCACGGATACTCAAGTCGCAGTTGGCAAGACCGGTCAAAATTTCCCGGTTGCGGATACTCCAATCCACGATTGGGGAACCCGCAGTTGGCGAGGAACGACTGTACTTAAAAACCATTACCCGTGGGCTACCAGACCAGAAAGAGCAGTGAGATACGGATCTGACTCACCGACAAAGAGGAGCAAGAGTAACCCAGCAACGACAGGGATGATCACTGAATACTCCCGAGGCAAGAAATACTTGTGGATCAGGTGGTCACTCTCGATGAAGGGCTGGAACAACAGACACAAAAGATCAGAGGGCTGAATCAAAGGAGACCCCTTTCTGCCTCCTTGGAGAGTTGAAGATAACCTTAAGGGGCCCTTCAGCTTTTTGCACCTAGTACCGACTCCGCCAGATCAGGGCTGCTCCGTTTTGGCCCTGCTTGACTACAACTCCCATCATCCTGAGCCACAACAGCCAGTCGGAAATGATGATGGGAGTTGTGGTCCAACAATAGCTGGAGCAGCTGGGCTGGAGAGCATTTGTATATATTTTCTAAGTCTCCAGTAGAAGCTAGAGAACAAGATTACTCAGGATAGTTATTTTCAAGAATTTTATCTTGGCAGACCAGGAAACAGGTTAAATTCCATGCAGATTAAAATTCAGATGAAAGCAGATTAAGTTCCGTGCACTGAGGATTTTCCATGCACCCCCTGAACCTGGTCCATGACACCATGGAAGTCTCTGGGCCAGAGGTTAAGATCCCCTGCTTTAAAATCATTTCTTCCCACGCACCAGCTTTCTTCTCCTGTACTGAGTTTCTGGAAGTCAAAGAGAGTTCCGATTTGTCCCTGACACAACAGTCAGATGTTATTTCCTGGAGTGGATGGGAAGGCCTCTGTCTTTTCTCCCTTGCTGTTCCATATGTCTGGTACTGCTTCCCAGGACACCCCCTCAATACCACTTCTAGTCAAGCCAGACTCCCTGGAAAAGGTAGATTTTGAGGGAGTCAAGCGCATATGAGAAGTGGCACTCAGGGAGTATAACTAAACCCAATGAAATAACAGTATATTCTTCTCATTTATCCTCCATCCATAGGAACAAATGCAGCTGCCTTAGACCAAGACAGACTACTGATCTATCAAGCTCAATATTGTCAACCCTGACTGGCAGCAGCTTCTCCAAGGTTGCAGGCAGGAGTCTCTCCCAGCCCTACCTGGAGATGCTGCCAGGGAATGAACCTGGGACCTTCTGCATGCAAGGGAGATGTTCTATCACTGAGCAACGGCCCCACCCCTAAGAGGAATATTTCCCAGTGCTCACATGTAGTCACCCAACCAAATGCAAACCAAGGCAGGCCCTGCTTATCAAAAAGGGGACAAATTATGCTCACTACCACAAGACCAGCTCTCTTCTCCATGTCCTTTTTGTTAGCGTCTGGACTGGAAGAAAGCCAGAGAATTAAGAATACTGATGAACCTGTATGGGAATTGAACACAAGTTTTTAATGGTTCAATTCCCCGATTAGTATATCCTATTAGTTCAGCATCTGGAGAGTTCTAAATAGCCCTCGGTAAGACATGTTGCTTACATAACTCAGGCAAACTTCCCTTCACTGGCAATTCTAGAGCATCGGAGCCAACACCACACAAGTCCCTGGCAGCATCTCCAAGATAGGGTTGAGAGAGACTCCTGCCTGCAACCTTGGAGAAGCTGCTGCCAGTCTGTGAAGACAATACTGAGCTAGATAGACCAATGGCCTGACTCAGTATATGGCAGCTTCCTATGTTCCTAAATCCTGCTAAGCCAGATTTAATCCAACACAGAGTTGGCCTTTTGAGCCAAGCTTCCTCTACAGACCCATAGTGGGCAGCAGAGCTCTTATAATATGATAAACATTATTTATTTACATTTATCATACTATAGATTACCTAAATTGTTTTAAGATTTTTGCGATTGTTTTAACTTGTTTTATGTTATTGTTAACCTCCCAGAGACGAAAGTTTGGGTTGGTGTACAGATCTGACAAACAAACGAACAAATAATGACTGGCTGTTCTTAAAACTGAAATGCCGCAAATAGAATTAGAGGAAGCAGAGCCCGTACCAGCAGGATCACCCAAATGGTGTAGTAGGCAAAAAGGACCAGGCTGAAGGCTACCAAGCCATATCCCACCAACTGGTCTGTAGCAGTGGCCTGAAATAGAAGGAGAAAAACAATCAGGGGTTGTTGTAATGAACCTCCACATGGCAGCTGTCCCCAAAGGGCTCACAGAATAAAGAGACACTCCTACAAAGAGGCCCCTTTTAAAAGAGCATCAAAGGAGACCCCTTTCAGCCTCCTTTGAGAGTTGAAGATAACCTTCGGGGGTGCTTCCGCTTCTCGTACCTACGGTCGCCTCCGCCAGATCAGGGCTGCTCAATTTTGGCCCTGCTTGACTACAATTCCCATCATTCCAAGCTACAATGGCCAGTCATCAGGGATGATGAGAGATGTGAGCCAACAACAGCTGGAAGGCTGAAGACCATTTATAGAGATATGTGTTGTAAGACTCCAGTGGAAGTTAGAAAACAAGATGACTCTGGATAGTTATTTTCAAGCATTTCATCTTGGCAGAGCAGGAAGCAGGAGCGGGGTGGGGCTGTAGTGGTTAGAGTGCTGGACTAGGACCGGGGAGTCCCGAGTTCAAGTCCCCACTCAGCCATGAGACTTGCTGGGTGACTCTGGGCCAGTCACTTCTCTCTCTCAGCCTAGCCTACTTCACAGGGTTGTTGTGAGGAGAAACTCAAGTCTGTAGTACACTGCTCAGGACTCCTTGGAGGAAGAGCAGGATAGACAATGTAAATAATAACAACAATAATAACCTTCCTTCTGAGGCTGGAGGTGGCCTCTAGCCACCAGACTAGTAGCCACTGAAAGCCCTGCCCTCCATACAAATATCTAAAATATCTAAGCCCTGCTTAAAGCCCTCCAGGCTGTTGAAGAACAGCATGTCAGTATCCCTGGCACAAGGCAGGTCCCCACAACAGCTCCTGGAGGGATGCTGTCCTGGTTTCGGAGAGCAGCCATGGCTCTCTGCCCCTGCCCCACTTTCGAAAGAGTGCCTCTTTTCACCATTAAGCCATAAACCAGATCAAAGGAGCAAATCTGCAGGAAGGGTAACCACCGTTTTCTGAAGCAACTTAGCAAACGCCTAGCAAATGCCTGGCTCCTCCAGGAGCTCACCGCATTCATCCAACCAAACAGGTCAGGCAAACGCCATTGCAGCGGCCCTATCCATGCACAAGTCAAGGAAACACTCCTTCGCTGCCCCAAAACCCTAAAGCAAGGGGGGGAAAGGGAGTCACATCACATCAAAGAACCCACCATAGTCCCGCCAGCGAGGAATCCTCTTGCAAAAGAAGCTCCAGCTCTCTTGCAAGGCTGACCTGCTTCCGGCCAGGCCGCCCAATCAGAACACAGGAGCCATAGAGCTAGGGAGGAAGAAGGGACAGGAAGCCTAGAAGGGCCATAGAGCTAGGAAACGCCAAGAGTCACACACACACACATGCACACATGTGACCAACGCTGACTATTCCTGGATTTATTTATTTTCCTGAGGTTTGGTTTTTTTTCACTCTATAAAGCCATTGAACACTCCAGAGTGGCTTTCAGTAATTAGCTGGGTTTTTATGTGGATTCCTGCAGACCCCAAGCTAATTCTGGAGCAGGGTTGGCAACCATAGCGCAGCCTGAACACATTTTAGCTATCACTAAACAAAGTAGGCACCAACTAGGGTTGCCAGCATTTCATTGCCAGAATAAGGGACACAAGTGGTTTTTTGGGGTGGGTGGGGGGCATGCTGGGAGGTGTATGCAGTGGTAATCAAGAGCCTGAGTATCATTGACGTATATGTCATTGAATTATATGCTATTGAATAAATGAGGGACAAATGCTGTCCCTATAGGGACCAACATTTCATCCCTGAAATTAGGGACATCCTGCGTAATGAGAGACAGGTGGCAACCCAAAGTATTACCCTTGATTCTCTATGGGGACCATGGGCTGGGTCGGATCATGGCATGCTGAGGCCCTAAGCTAACTGAGCAAAGGGGCACCTTTTGAAAGTGGTGATTCTCTTTATTGAGCAGGAGGAGAGCAATCGGCCCTATCCGGCCCCAGCACAGCATCCCTCCAGTGGCTGTTGCCGGGGTCTATCTTATAGTTCGTTTTCTAGATTGTGAGCTCTTTGGGGACAGGGAGCCATCTTTTTACATTTCTTTCTAGGGGAGCATTTATTGAAAAGTGGTATAGAAAGATTTATCATATTCATATTAATATGTCATGCTTAAATGACCCTGTAGGCAGATAAATCAATAGACAGATATTCTAACAAAGAGGACAAAGAAAATAGAAATATTAAAGGCTGATTTTTACTTGCCAGGATGCAACAGAAAACTAATCTAACAAAAACAGTTCTCTGACAATAAGCCTATTTGCATCGGAAACACACCCTTTAAATGCAACATACATTATGTAAAGCTTGGAATTTAGTCTTTTTTGCTCTCCAGAGGGCGCCCCCACCATCATGTGAAGTCCAAAGCTGTATCTTATTTATCACTTCTTTAACAGCTGCTGTGCCTAAATCAAGGAAGGCACATGCATTTAATTCAACATGTTTTCCCACACACAGTAACGCGTGATCCAGGAAAAGCGGGGGCTTTCCTCTCGCCTGACTGCAGTGATACTGAAGTCCCGGACATCTCCAACGAATTCTGTGAACAGCAGATATGTGACTGGCTGCGTGATGTTTTGGTATTCTCATTTCTTGGCCAGGCAAATTTATTGTGTTGCTGTTTAGACGAGTGGTTGTTTAGACTCGTGTTGTTTGGTGACTGGAAGCATCTTTTTTGCTGCGAGCAAAGGAAACTGACCGGCGAGGTTAAAAGCTGGCTTTTCAGTGCTTTGTTTTGCTAGTGACCAAGAACGTGTGTTTCCAAGACATTCGTTTTGGAAATCCCCTCAAGCAAACTCAGGCGAAGTCCACGCAACTGGCAGAAATTAAACACAGCAACATTCCACCTCTTACTCAGACACATACAACTTTCCAGAAAGAAAAACTGGATATGAGACCTCCCACAGTCCAGAAATTGGACAGCTGCCGTAAAAATTTTTTTTTAAAAAAAGTCCTTTTGGGGGCAGGCCCTTAGGGCCTAGAGCACCCCCCCCTTTGGTCCATATTTTTATACATCTGCACAATCCAGGGCCACCATTATGGGGTGCCCCATGGGGAGGCCCCCAACGCATTGCTCAGAGCCCCATATCGCATTAGCTCTCCTCCATGACCTCCATGCATAGAGCAGGGAAGAGAATTCCCAGCCTCACCTCATTCTCTGCTTATAGGAAGGTAGGAAGCTGCCTTATACCGAGTCAGACCATTGGTCCATCTAGGCCAGCATTGTCTACACAGACTGGCAGCAGCTTCTCCAAGGTTGCAGGCAGGAGCCTCTCTCAGACCTATCCTGGAGATGCTGCCAGGGAGGGAACTTGGGACCGTCTGCTCTTCCCAGAGCAGCCCCATCCCCTAAGCGGAATATTTTATGGGATTCACACGTCCTCTCCCATCCAAATGCAAACCAGGGCAGAACCTGCTTAGCAAAGGGAACAAGTCATGCTTGCTATCTTCCACCCTCATAGGCCCTGCATTATATTAGAGACTTAAAAAAAAAAAAACATAATTATTCGGGGGGGGGGACAGCATGATTGAGTGCAATCATCAAAAGGGAGCGGTGAGTCTAGGTAACATATTGCACAGCCCGTAACTTCCTTGTGCGATCTGCCTACCAATCCGTGAAATCAGCAAAGGCGACTTGAAATTCTAATCCTTTCCTGGTGGCAAACAGAACTGGCATCCCTCCAAGAATTGGTGTCAGTATCCAGATGGCTCCTGAAAGCAATCTTGGAGATTGCGAAAGAAAACGGGGGGCGGGGCGGGGAGATTCTCCCTATCAGACTGGAGAGAGACCTTGCTTCAAACCCCTCCAGTGGCCGGAAGCTTTACAATCCTCTTTCTCACTCTAGCCTCCCTTACAGGGCTGTTGTGAGGATACAGGTCATGAGGGAAACCATCTATATGGTCCATCTATACTATGAGAGGAGAGCTGGTCTGGTGGTAGCAAGCAAGACTTGTCCCCTTAGCTAAGCAGGGTCCATCCTGGTTGCATTTGAATGGGAGACTAGGAGTGTGAGCACTGGAAGAGATTCCCCTTAGGAGATGGAGCCGCTCTGGGAAAAGCACCTAGGTTCCACGTTCCCTCCCTGGCAGCATCTCCAGATAGGGCTGAGAGAGAGATTCCTGCCTGCAACCTTGGAGACGCTGCTGCCAGTCTGTGAAGACAATACTGAGCTAGATGGACCAAGGGTCTGAGTCACTAGATTTCTACTTGCAGGGAGTAGAAGCATCTTACAGAGGGGTTAACAAAGAGGCTCTTTTCCATCATCTCAGGGAAGCAGCTAGCCTGATAAACCAACCGAGGGGATAAGGCAAGGCTAAGATAAGATTGTGTCCAATATTAATCTCTCCAGGGAAGAGCAGATCAACCCCATCACTACCCAGTTAGGAGCTTCAGTGCAGAGGCACTTGTAGAGCTGTGTTTGACATTTCATTCCAGCCCGCTTGCTAGCCGCGTGGCGTCCCAATGTGATTCCAGTCTGCTTTCAAAACACTATATTCTGAAGGTTGCTGATCTGCGTGTCTGCTGCCTGTCTTGAAGGATGCATTTCATCGTGAGGGAAGACGACCCTTTTTGTGTCTTTTTAGTTCAGAAAGAAGGCAGTTAAGGGAGCAAGGCCCTGATAGAGGTGCATCAAATTATTCACGGTGTAGATCAAGTGGATAGCGAGAAGATTTTCTTCTTATATCATAATTTTAGAACCCAGGGGTCTAAATGCTGGGGTACTCACGACTGACAGGAGGAAATACTTTTTGAGAGTGTGTGGCTCATCTGTGGAATTCACTGCTACCGCATGTGGCGGTGGACACCAATCTAGACCATTTTTAAAAGGGGACTAGACAAATTCCTGGAGGATAGGACTATCAATGGTGACTAGCCTCGGTAGCTTTCTATTTCCATCAGGATCCGAAGAGGCACACCCCTGAATACCTGGTGTTAGAGAACATAAAGGAGAGGGAGCAGTTTCCTTCTTTCCCCCACTTGCAGGCTTCCTATTGTACCTGGCTGGCCACTCTGAGAGACTGGATGCTGGACTGGAATGATGCTGGCCATAGAATGATCAAGTGTCGGAGGTGGAAAAGCAACCTTGGAGATCATTTAGTCCAGCCCTCAGCTCAGGGCAGTTAACTGATGCAGCATCCCAGAGAGATGGCTAGCCAGCTTGCTCGGAAACCTAGAGCAGAGAGCCTACCCCTGCATGAGGCAGACTGTTCCACTGTCTCAGCCCTTCGAGAGAGTCAATTCTTCCAAATGTCTAGCCTCAATCTGTTTCAATGCAATTCTACCCACAAGTGGCAGACGGGATGGCAGACCAGACGGGCCTGTAATCCAACCTAGCGTGGCTTGTGTTTTGTCAACAAAACAATGCTGGGTTGAGAGGCGTTTTTGGATGACAGACGTGGCTCATATTTAGCAAGGGGAGAGTAACTGGCCCTATCCAGCCCCAGCACAGCAGTGGTTGTTACTGGGGTGTGTGTGTGTGTGTGTGTGAGAAAGATTATGAGCCCTTTAGGGATGGGAAATAATTGTATTCCTTTTCTCTGTGTAAACAGCTCTGAGAACGTTAAGCAGTACATAAATATTAATGTTAATTAAAAAGGTGGGAATCAACTCCCACATTAAAAACCTGAACCATTTAATTCAATACCCCTCTGGTAAGAAGCAAGGCATCCCTTACTGTTCTGATAGATTATACTGACACGTCACAAATGTGAAGATGGGCAGAATGGATCATGCCTGGAGCCTTATTGCTATTCAGGTTTCTTTTATGGGTATATTAACTGATGAGTAATTGACAGTAGATTATAGAGTGTAATGCTTGAGTATGCCCCATATATATATATATATATTTAAATATATCTGACGCAACTCGAAAATGCTTGTTCCTTCTTAAAAAGGGGTGTGTGTGTTTCAAAATCAAGATTTACTTTTAAAAAAAGTAAACACAGTCAAAGACACACAGTAACACAACAATAAAAGGCAGCCACATATCTTGTGTGAAGTACCAAAAAAACCCTTTATTTCCCCCAAAACTGTAATGACATTTGACATTATAGTGATTTCCTCTTTATATTTGTTGCTTCTCTACATTAGGAACCAGGTAACAGAGAATACAGACACAATTCTGTTGAATCAAAGACGGCACAGCATTTCGTTAGAGAAAAGAAACACACTAGAGGAGCAAGTTAAAACCGTGGGGGGAGAATTAAAAAAAAAAAAAAAAGAGGCCATCTTGTTCTCCTCCAGCCCCACAAACTTTTCAAAGAAATCAGCAAAACCGGGCGTCGGACCCAACATCTCTTCTAGACTCATTTTAAGGGCAACGGCACCTTTAGGTTTTTAAGCTCTTAAGATTTCAAAAGTTTAGGACGTGTTAAAACTAACTCTTCAAGCAGTTTTGGAAGTTTGCATAGTCCCAGATTTCCCTTTCCAAAAATATCTATGCTTTCTCTCTCTCTCTCACTATAGAATTATCTGAATATAAAAAAATTGAATCCACATCTCATCTGAGCTTCAATAATTTCTCCACGAAAATAAACGTGATCTCTCTCTCTCTCTCTCTCTTTAAAACCCCCTCAAAATATGGGCTTAACACACAAAAACTAGCAAACATTTCTCGAAGCAGAGGATCAGAGACTCTCCTCTTAACTTCTGAGTTCCTTTCATTTTTCCTTTTTAAAAAGCAGAAAAGGAGTTTACCCCTCACTAACTGGGCAGGAACAAGGAGCTATCCCACTGCGGGGGTGGGGGGGGATTGCAGATCAAGACCCTTTGGATGAGAGGGCGACCGATCCAACCGACACTCGCAACCAGGCGCAGTGTTTGCGGATCCAGCCCTAGAGGACCAACCCTGTCCACGGGGCTGTGGAAGTGGCGGAGAGTCCCTTCGCTCCTTTGGAGAGGGGAGGTCCAACAGTGGAACCATTTAGCAGCTCCTGAGACCAAGCGAGTGAAGGAGGCCCTGGCTCTCCTCTCGTGCCCCCTCTCCAGGAGGGGTGCATTTCACTTGGGTGCTCCGACGTGACGCGTACCTGGTGTGGGGCCTGCCAGAGGTTCACCATCTCTGTGCAATCCGGCTGCACAGTCACACGTTTAAAAAAAGAAAAAAAAGAGCAAAGGGGCGGGGGGCGGGAAGGACGACAACACAGCCAATGAAACATCATAAAAGCCCTCTCATTCACAAGGTTGGCGAAACTTCTAGAGAGTCTGCCATTCTAAAAAGGAACCAACAGCACCTAAGAGAGTCACTTTCTCCTGTGAAGAAGAAAGGGGCAGGCAGGCCATTTAAAAACCAATCCCCTTTTCACACATAAGATAGCACACAACCCACCCACCACCATAAAGTGCCAGACAAATGGAGAAAAACCAGTTCCAACTCTCTCATTCCTCAAGGAGGAGCTGCCTGCCCCATATCTGTCCCCCGCCCGCCCCAACCATGATGCTGATACCCACTAAATTCGGCTGAGTGGGTTTCCAACCATGCAAAAAGCAACTAAACCACACCCCTCTCAAAGCCGTTTATGTTGAACAGTTGAGCCCATTTGGCACTAGCAGAAGCAGAGACCAGCTCCACTCCCCCATCCCTCTTGATCAACCTAAATTAGCAAGCTTTCTGCTCCCACCAAAGTCTTGGGCAAGACCAAAGATACGAGCTTGAGAAGGGTCATCGGCAAAGACACGCTCCTGAAACTATTTGGATTTTGAAACAATACCGCTATTCAAAGAGGAGGTATCCCTCCTCGTCTACCTGCTTCTCCCCCCCTCCACTAGAAATTTTAAGAAGAAACACCCGCCCCCCATCCCGAACATGAGATAGCCATGAAACAATGGATTAAAAAAATGGCCGAACGCCAGCCCGCTGGGTTCATAAAACGAAAAGAAATCTAAATATGATCTTTAAAAAGCAAAGCAAAGAGGTCTCCAAATGAAACCAGTGGTTTTGAGAATTTCAATTTGTAAAAAAAGAGAGGGGGGGGGAAAGAAACAAACACAGTCTTCCAAGCACAATTTCCAAGTCAACTAGGAAGAGAAACACCAAATCATGCCAAAGAGAGAAAAGTGCTTGCAAGGTGATGGGCAATAGAACTGCCGACTAAAAATCGCCCCACTCTAGAGGTTCAGACTCTTCGGGGGCCAGTGGACATTGATGAGTTTGCCACAGAGGGAATTTGAGGCGGGGGGAAGAAGCCTACCCCTCTGCTTGGTTCCGACTCACAAGGAGTCAACAGGCCTTGTCTGATGTTAAGACTAAGTTTGCACGGGGAAGCCTGCTTTCCATCAAGGTGTTGGATCGGAGCACCAAAGATTTAAGCAGACAGCCAGTCCCCGAGGATCAGAGGAGAGCCCCAAAGGAAACCCGGCTTGGTGCTGGCAATGCCAACATGGGAAAGGTTCTACTGCAAGGCTGCACAGCTCTGGCCCTCCTGCCGATGTTCGACTACCACACCCATCATCTCCGAGTCGTGGCTGGGAGTGACGGGTGTTGCCGCTCAGCAGCTGGCGAGGTCCAAGATGTGCTCCACCACATTCTGCAGCCGCTTTCACACGAGGCCGGGGGTTCTCCGGCTGGGGTCTCCCGACGTCGTGGGACTCCGACTCCCAGAATCCCCAGCTGCAGTGGCCAAAGGCCATTGAAGTCCGACAACATCTGGGGACTCCAGCTGGAGAACGGTTTGCTTGCTGGAACTTCTTGTCGCTCAGATCCACCCTTGCTTGCCTTGTTGGAGACACAAATCCTGCATTGCGACTGGCCCATCACGGAGGTTTCTGGAGCCCCTGGGGGCAAGTCTTGGCTATGCTCGGAGGAGGGGAAACGGTGCTCAGGGAGCATGGCGGAACAGTCACGCGAGAGCACTCCCCTCAAGCAAAGCCAACACGAACCAGCTCAACCGGCAGGGTCACCATGCAGTCGTCCGTGAAATCAGCCACAGGGACGGGCCAGAAGAAGAGAGATCCTGCCTCTCTTCTACCTGCGGTGTTTCACTGCTGGGTTGGTCGCCAAGGTCTCTCAAATGCTCGCTGCTGGTCCCTTTTTGCCTGGAATCCGAAACGAGGCTTTCCGATGCCTAGCCGATTCGACCACACTGGCCTGGATCCTTGAGTTGGCTTTTCCTGCCCTCCCCCACCTTCTAGGCTACTCAAGTGCCAAGCTGCAGTACTTCTCGATCAGGACTGCCCAATTTGGGCCCTCCGGCTGATGTTGGACTACAACTCCCATCACCCCTGGCGACGGCCCACAGTGGCTGGGGATGGCGGGAGCGGTAGTCTAGAAACAGCTGGCGGGACCAAGGTGTGGAGTCCCGTTCTAAACCCACCATCAGTGAGCCATCATCATCTCTGCCAGCTAGCAGAAGGGGTGAATATGAGACATCTCCCCACCCCTAGGAGCCATGTTCCGTGCAGGGATGCCCAGATGTTGTTGGCTACATCTCCCATAATCCCCAAGCAAAAGCCATTACAGCTGGGGATTCTGGGAGTCGTAGTCAACACCATCTGGGAATCCCTCTTCGAGGGAGCACGGTCACACAGGCCACAAGGATGCAGGCGAAAGCTGGAAGACTGCATGGGGCTCCATTGTTTGGGGGGATGCTTTCACCACTGAAACCAACTAAACCTCGTCTCCCCTTTACTCCCAGCCTGGAAACTCCACCACTGCAGACACCTGTCCTTCCAAGACAACAGGCCTGCTTACCATGAGCAGAGGGAGCAGTTGTGTCTTCTCCCTTCCTTCCCTGGAACTGTGTGCCTCCAGCTCTCACAGCACGGGGTGCACACTCCTGTGAGCCTCCTTCCCAGTGCTGAAACCGACAACCTAGCTTTATTGGTGGGAGATGCTCCTTCAGCCGCCTATAAACCAGATACAGCCACCATATGGAATTACCACCTTTGGAGGCAGGCACACCACCAGCTCCCTACTCCTCTTAATCTTCCAAGCCTTGCAGTTTAAGTTTCCAATCTATAATGCATTATTAGTCCGCAAAGTTACTCTTTTGCGGGCGATCAGTGCTCCCCCAAAAGCTGCCAGTGCTTCCCCATCTCCAAACACGGGCCTGACCTAGCGAAAAACCCATATTTCCTTCTGGTTCCCAGCCACCCCCAAATTATTATTGGGGGCTAGGGATGTGCAAAAAATCCAACTGAATCAATCCAAATCCCATTTGAATTCGAATCGATTCGACACGAATCTGCTTGCACTGAATGGGATCAGTTCGAATCGATTCAAATTCGCCCGAATTCGAATCACATTCACCTGAATTAGATTAGAGTTTGCTTCGAATCAATTTGAACGCATCCCATTCTGTGCAAGCAGAATCGATCCCGTCAGATTTTTCTGCACGTCCCTAACTGGGGCAGTTTGCTCCGATTCACATCAGTTGCAAAACCATCATTAGTCCATTTGGGTGCAATTAATCTTTTCGGGGCAGTGGGGGGACAAAACGACCAGAGCCCCCCACCAACCCAATCTCTCTTGCTGCATGTGAGAGAGCCTACATGTGTGCATGAGCATGTAAGTACACAGGTGCTGTGCAGCCGCACACGTGTTATGAGAATACAGTAGTCTCCAGCAACTGTGGCTTGTGCAATACCCAAAGTGTGTAACCCGTGAGGGTGAACAGCAAAGGGAAGGAGGCGTAGGAAAGAGACCTCGGAGGCTGAAACTATACAGAATAGACTACAGGGAGTCCCACACTCAGCCAGCTCAAGGCAGAAACGTCCCTTTGGTCTGGACCTCCGATTGTAGCTGCCAAAGAGAACATTTTTGGCAGGGCTGTGCATGAAATCTGCACGAAGCGATTCGAATGGAATTGGAATCCACTGGATAGAGCGGAGATGTATTTGACTTGACTGGAATTCACCCAAGGTCCAATCAAATTTGGGCATTTCAATCGTTGCAAATTCTAATTAGATTCAAATCGATTGGAGCACATCTTGAATGGGGGTGGGGGGGTGGTTTCAGGTAATTCGGATCCCACCCCCCGCCAACATCCAGTTTTTTGCTGCCTTGCTTCAGCACCGCAGTGAAGGGAACCCGAGTGAGCTCAACCATCAGCATTTCTCAAGCACCCCCCCAAAGTGATCTGACAAGGATGAGGACACTGTTAAACCTCCACATTGCTATCAAATCCTAAGGCTTGGTCTGCAAAACATGGCGGATTTTGTGGGGGGGGAGATCTGAAGTGGTAGGTATTTTTCTCCTGCATAAAACACACCCCTCCCTGCAAGCAGAAAACGTTGGGGCTAATGCACCCCTCCCTGGTGTGCTAACTATAGGGCAGCAACTCAAAAACTAGGGCTCATCTTTAGTCCAAAGTGGTACAGCCCCCCCCCCCATTCATTTATCTGTAGTCTCAAGTGGTACAGCCTCACCTCTATCATTTCAGGATTCTACCCCCCCCTTCCGCCCATGTGTAGACCAGGCCTAGCTTAGCACACCAAAGAAAGGATTCAAATCCACATATGTTAAAGGGGAGGAGTGCTGCTTGGCATCTCAGATTCAGGCACATTTTAGATGCAGCTTCTCCAGGAAGGATCTGGCAAGGGGAGAGGGGCTAGACAGCCATGATGCGTGCCCCTTGCCAAGTCAAGATCCCACCAAACAGAATGGGGAAGGGCGCGGGGGGTGGGGGGGAGAAGATGCTACCATCTTTCCAGGTTTGGAAGAAAGCATCAAAACATTTTCGCCCCGAGTGGGAAGTCGACCATAACCGCGACCAGACATCATGCTTTCTGACCCAGAAGGCAGCTACATTGGGGCACCTTAGAAGTTGCCCTACTGGCGAAGACGCTGATCTGATGTCAACCACCACCACCACCGCCCCGCAAGCGAACACACACAAGTGGCAACTTGTTGGGAAGAGAGAGCTCGGATTCCGCCTCTGAAAACCAGTTTTGTCTGTGGTGTATTGGGAACCCAAATGCTCTCTCCAAGGGAAGCGGAAGAAAACGGCCCCTTCTCTGCCCTGCAGTGGAAGGGGGTGGCGGGGGGGGAGACATATTTGGTGACCCAATCAGAGGCTCAGCATGTGTCACTATTTAAAAATAAAGTTTTGTCTCTCAGTGACTTTTGAGACACACTTTGGGGGGGGGGGAGAGAAACCGTTTCCTATGAAGGGACACTCTTTGGGGCTTTGGGCGCTGGAATCAACTTGCGGGTGCTGTGTTTAGCAGTGAGCGGTCCTTGAAATCCAGGAGGCAGACGCCCACGGGACCAGGAAGCCACCGTCTTAATTGCACCCCAATGGCTGCTCTTTCTTTGCTTCAGTTGTGTGTCCCCTGCTAATCTCTGCAGTTTTCGGGTGTGGGGGGGGGAGGTTAAGTGTTCACAGTGGTATAACCCAAGGGTTGCCAGGGACAGGCCCGGAGCGACCCCACACTGAGACATGATGCGTGGAATGAAAAGAGGGTGAGGGATGGAGTGCAGAAAAACCCACAAAGGATCCCCCTCCATCGACAAGGAGGGCGTTCAAGGCGTCAGGATTTGGCAGGAACTTCTAGGACGCTTCCAGAGAGGCAGAGGCGTTCGGAGGAAGCACGACGCAAAAATTGCACATCCCAGAGCGTCCGGTTCTCGGAGCTGATCTGCAGCGCACGCATCGAGGGAAGAGGAACGGGGCGGCTTGGAAGTCCTGCCTGGAATGTTGCATGAAGGGAGCTTTAGAAGGAGGACAGGCATCAGCATCCAGCGGTGGCCGTGGACGGGACAGGAGACCGTTGCCCGCAGGTCTCCCTCGCCTGGTTCACATTTAATGGATTTCAATTACCACTGGCTCGTAAACTCCAGATGAGATCCTGCATGGAGGAGGGAGGGCAAGAGCCAAGGGTTAGTGTGCACGTGCGGCAGAGAGCCTGGGGTTAACCAGGAAACTGAGACAGACAGAGCAGCGTTCTAATAGAGGTGTATGGAAGATGACTAACCTGGCCTGAAATCAAACGTCAGAAAGCTTGGTCAAGGGAGAGAACAGAGACGGGGAGAAAAAAAGGAGAGAAAGAGTTTGCTTTACAACAACACGCTTTTCGGCGACAATTAAAAGGGTGTCCGATATGACTTGACAAGCAAGACAACAGTTGCCGGTTCGAATCCCGGCTGGAATGTTTCCCAGGCTATGGGAAACACCTCTATTGGGCAGCAGCGATATAGGCAGATGCTGAAAGGCATCACCTCCTACTGCGCGGGAGGAGGCAATGGTCAACCCTTCTTGTATTCTACCAAAGAAAACCACAGGGCTCTGTGGGCGCCACGAGTCGACACCGACTCAACGGCACACTTTACCTTACCAATAGGAAGCTGCCTTATACCGAGTCAGATCATTGGTCCATCTAGCTCAATATTGCCTGCCCTGATTGGCAGTGGCTCTCCACAATTTCAGGCAGGTATCTTTCCCAGGCCTATCTAGAAATGCTGTCAAGGATTGAACCTGGGACCTTCTGCATGCAAGCAGATGCTCTTCCACTGAGTAACCGTCTTTCCTCAAAACATGCCCTAAGGCAGGGGTTTCCCAAATAGGGGTACTCCAGATGTTACTGAACCAATCATCCCCAATTATCCCAATAAGTTGTCGCTGGGGATTGTGGGAGCTGTAGTTCAGCCACACCTGGAGTACCACCAGTTGGGCACCCCTGCCCTAAGCACAATATCTTACAATGCTCACATGGAGTCATCTATCCAAATAAAAAACTTCTAAAGTGGCAATGCGCAACACTGAATGGCAAGAACGGTCATCTTTGCTAACCGGGCAAGAATTGTCCCCTGCTAACTGGGCGAAGAGGCACCTTTTACTGTGGTGATTCTCTTTATTGAGCAGGGGGAGAGTAACTGGCCCTATCCACCCCCAGCACAGGACCTCCTGTGACTGTTGCTGGTGTCTATCTTATGTTTCTTTTTAGAATGTGAGCCCTTTGGGGATAGGGAGCCATCTTATTTGTTTGTTATTTCTCTGTGTAAACCGCCTTAAACCATTTTTGGAAGGGCGGTATATAAATTGAATTCTTCTTCATCATCATCATCATCATCATCTCCACAAGGCTCCAGGGGGACTGTGCCAAGTATTCGGCTTTGGTCAAAGCTTCACACAGGCTGAAAAGATTAGCCCGGGAGCTGTACTTAGGGCTGACACTGGCCTAACAATGAAGAATACTGCTGTAATCCTCTCTTCTCTTATGGGACAGGTAACTGCAGGAATTTGGAGGAGACAAGACTCCTCAAGGCTTTTCCACGTACGGCACAAACACACACCCCATGTTCCCTTGTAATGGGGGTTCCCAGATGGTGTTGACAACTCCCAAAATGCTCAGCTGCAATGGCCTCTGGCTGGGGACGATGGGAGTTGTAGTAAGCAATCCCTGTCCCAGGGAACATGCCACACCAGCTCCCCTGTGCATGCACACACACTCACACTCACACTCCCCTCTCTGCATTGTTGCCACAGAAATCTCCTACCAACATGGCCCAAATCCGTGTCGCAGAAGGCACCTGTTCAGGGGCCGTACCTGTTTGCAAGCTGAATCCCGCTTAGAGTGGTTGTGCCGTCTCGGCTCACAAACAGCCTCAGGTTACTGTCTGCAGAGGAAACAGAGTGAGAAAGAGGGAGGTTGAAATCCGAGGCTGCAAGAGTCCCCCAGGCCTCCTCCGGCAGGCTAGGCAAGCTGAAGGCGACCAGCAGAAGCTGAGCTTAGGCTGAGACGAGGGGATGATGGGGCCACGGTGCGGCTCCATCTTAGAAATGCCGGGGAGCTCACCTTCAGTGTTACTGACATCTGTGAAGTCTTGACTCTGCATGATCTTCTCCACTATGTCGTCGGCATCGATCCTGGTGTCGTCCACCCACGTGGGGTGACTTTCCACAGAATCCTTTTTCCTCCTGGGGGAAAGCAGAGAAATGAGATCACGTGCCCCCATTTCTGCGGGGAAGATGCCACCTTTCGATTCCAAGGGGAAAGCCCACTTTCCTCAAACACTGCCCAACTTAGGCCTCCCAGCTGTTTCTGGACTGCAACTCCCATAACCCCCGGCCACAGTGGCCAATAGCCAGGGATTTGGGGAGTTGCAGGCCAACATCTGCAGGAGGGCCAAAGTTGAGCAGCCCTGTGGATAGAAAGAGGATACTGGGTTCGGCCCCTAACCTATCCAATTAAGGACCGAAATAGCAGGGAGATTTGGGAGAGTCGCTCCCTGACAGTGTGAACAGTACTGGGCTAACTGGATGAAGACTCGGACCCACTGGGCCAGTTCAGCTGATCCAAGGAAGTCTGTATGTCGATGCAACAAACGGGTCAATTCAGAGTATAAGGCAACAACTTTCTATGTCCCCCCAAGTCAGACCCTTGGTCCATCTAGCTCAGTATTATCTACACAGACTGGCAGCAGTTCCTCCAAGGTTGCAAGCAGGAATCTGTCTCGGCCCTACCTGGAGATGCTGCCAGGGAGTGAACCTGGGACCTTCTGCACGCAAAGCAGATGCTCTGCCACTGAGCTACGGCCTCATGACTCATCAACAACTAACTGGAAAAGGGTTCATGAGAAGGACAATAAAAAGGGTCTGGATGGAGGCCAAGTCCTAGGAGGACGGGTTGAAGAAGCCGGGGAGGTCTAGCTTGGAGAAAAGAAGACTGAGAGATGAAAGCCATCTCCACATATGGGACAGACCATCAGAGAGGAGAGCTGGTCTTGTGGTAAGCAAGTATGACTTGTCGCCTTAACTAAGCAGGGTCTGCCCTGGTTGCATTTGAAGGGGAGACTACAAGTGTGAGCACGAGAAGATCTTCCCCTCAGAGGATGGAGCTGCTCTAGGAAGAGCAGAAGGTTTCAAGTTCTTTCCCTGGCTTCTCCAAGGTAAGGCTGAAAGAGATTCCTGCCTGCAACCATGGGGAAGCTGCTGCCAGTCTGTGAAGGCAATGCTGAGCTAGATGGACCAGGGGTCTGACTCAGTATATGTCAGCTTCCTAAGTTCCTAAGAAGCAGACTCATTCTCTGTCCTTCCAGAGGGCACGGCTACAATGACTAGCTGGTCTTGTGGTAGCAAGCATGACTTGTCTCCTTAGCTAAGCAGGGTCTGCCCTGGTTGCATATGAAAAGGAGACTAGAAGTGTGAGGCACTGTATGATATTCCCCTCAGGAGATGGAGCTGCTCTGGGAAGAGCATCTGTGGTTCCAAGTCCCCTCCTTGGCAGCATCTCCAGATAGGGCTGTGAGAGGTTCCTGCCTGCAGCCTTGGAGAAGCCGCTGCCAGTCTGTGAAAATAATACTGAGCTAGATGGACCAAGGGTCTGACTCAGTAGACGGCAGCTTCCTAACCACTGCTCTTGAGAGGACACCATCTCTCTTAAAAAGGGCCCTTGCAGCACTGAGAAAAGCTCAGTACTTTGCGGAGTTCAGCACAGTGGGAAATGGCTCCCACACAGAATATTTTTTGGTGGCCCCCAACTGACCATTAGTGAAGATTGCTGGCATAACTCAAAGGCAGGGGGGGATGGTCTGCATGCATAACATCACTTGAAAGTGCTATACAATAGGCAAAGTGAGCCATTTTGGAAGGGCAGTATATCAATCAATCAATCAATCAATCAATCAATAATAAAGTATTACTGGGATCTCAGGTGACTGGGAATATAACTCCCAGTCACCATGGCCAATGAGGTGCTGGGAGTTGTAGTCTAGCCTCTGCCAGAAGGCCACAGTTGTGCAGCCGTCCCTTGAACCACCACCAAATATTTATTTACCATTCTTCTACTAATTTAAATAGAGGAGCTCTGTGTATCGTTGCAAATCGGAGCTCTGTGTATCGTTACATAATGATGTAATAAATACATAAATAAAATGGCCGCCAGTCCCAAAAGGCTCGCCGTCTAAAAAAGAAACATGCGATAGACACCAGCAACAGCCACTGGAGGGATGCTGTGCTGGGGCTGGATCGGGCCAGCTGCTCTCCCCGATAAACTGAAAAGAATCACCACTTTTAAAAAGCATCTCTTTGCTCAGTTAACAGGGATCGCTAACCCATGTACTACGTTGTCGGCTACCTGGACGACCTGTCCAACAGGTTTGGTCTGGGGGGGCGCGGTGGCTTCTCAGGTTTGTGCTCCCGTTCACCCTCCGGGCACTCGACCGTCATGCTGAGGCCTCCGGAGGCGCTGCTACTGGTGGAAGTGTTCCGGCGGTGCGTCAGATCAGACATGCTGGAGGAGCGCGAGTGCTCCGTGCTGTAGCCTGTGAACAGACACACGTTAGCGCACCCGTTTCCCTGCCCCACGGGCCCCCGGAAGGAGGCTGCTTGCACGCAGCTGCCGTCGTGCACAGCAGAGATCTTGGGAGGTCAGATAGAACAATTCTTGCTCAGAGGACGCAAACGAGAATCAATAGACAAAGGCAATAGAAAACAAGAAATGGCGGGCCAGTTCAGAGGTCTCCCAGAAGCACAGGCCAAACTGGGCTCTGTAGGACATTCCTGGCTCGGGAAAGCACACCCTCTCCTCCACTGCCTGCGTAAGTCTCAGAAGAACACTTCCACCTAGAGCAAGGAACGACTCAAGATTGGCTGCGCCGTCTGAACCAACGGACCTCGGCTCATTCCGACATCACTATCAGTTCGTTTCTAACTACAGGAGATGCTCGAATATCGCAGGTTTAGCTTCTGGAATATGGAATGGCCTCCCCAGTGAGGTTCACCTGACGTCATCACTTTGTTCTTTTAGGCTGCTCTGTTCACTCGAGCATTTCAAAATTGATTTTTTTTAAAAAAGCTTTTTAAAACACTGTAGTCCAGTGCTTCTAAAAAACAATTAGACATATTTTTAAAGAGGCTTTTTAATGTTTCATCTGCTGCCTAGATCTGGTAGGTTCTGTGGTTTTTATAGTTGTAAGTTTTTAGCTTTTTAAAATAACTTAATTTGAAACTTGTTTTTAAAAATGTAATTTTAATTGTGGTTTTAGTCTGGTCTTTTAACTTGCTTAACTTAATTTGTTCAAACTTTAGTAGCCTTATTTTACACTGTATCTATTTTAATAACGCCCCGAGAAGCAGTGTCCTGGAGGGGTGGGGTACAAATATTTTAAATAAAATAAAAAAGTTTTTAAACGTTTTATACTGCTATGTGTTTCAATCGGATGTTTGTACTATTGTGAGCTGCCCAGGGAACAATTTGTTATGGGGCGGCTAACAAAGTTTATTTATTATTGTTCTGCTGTTTTGACCTTTTGTGGGAGGCTTCCTGGTACACAAATTTAGTTATTGCGGGGGCAGTTTGGGCCTCTTGCAGATTTTTTTTTTTTTTGCAGCATTTAAACATGTAAGGAGAAACACCTTTAACTTTTAAATTCCCAGCCCTGCCAATGACCCAAGCTACCCTCGCAGTAACTTTTTTCGATTTTTTTTTTTTAAGAAGAGGACAGCACCTTTGCAGCTTTAAGCTAACTAATGTTTGAATGTGTGATCTTTCATGGCTTATAACTCGCTTCCTCAGATGCAGGATGGAAGCAAGTCACAGTCACAGGAAGGGAGTAACAAATTTTCCATATCCACTGCAAGGGACATTCACAATATGAAGGGGTTTTACACATACCAGGAAGCAAAACTAGTAACAGACTGCAAATATCTTTCAGTGTCTATGAAGGATTTGTCGCTTTGCTTTCACCCTGCGTCTGAGGAAGAGGCTAGAACGCCCGAAAGCTCGCACATTAACATATTAGTTAGTTTCAAAGCTGCTGCTGTGTTCTTTATTTAAAAAAACAAACCAACATCAACACCACAGCATGTCACCTTAGATTCTATATGATCCCATGGTTCTGGTTAGTTTTAAGCCATGAATATTGTGGTTTTAATGTCTGTGGTACTGCCGTGGAATGTTACCCCTGCGATATTTGAGGATATACTGTACAATCCAAGTAGACTGTACAGAACCGCCCTGAGCCATTTCGGAAGGGCGGTATATCAATCAATCAATCAATCAATCAAATAAATAAATCCTTCTCTGCCACGAGATGTGGTGACAGCCACCAGCACGTGCATTCATAGCGAGGTCTTCCTGATCCCACCTGAGCGGGATCTAAAATTAACTGAGCAGACATGGAAAAGGTGTGAGCATGCGCACATGTGCACGCCTTCTAGGGAACACTGCCCCTAGGGAGACTAGCACTGTTCGATGCAGCCCCCTCTCCCCAAGCACGTGCCTCCTTGCTCATCGGCAGCAAGGCCGGCTTTCGCCAACGCATCTTGCCACGTATTTTGCAGCTGCTGGCTGTGTGGCCAGAACAGAACGGTGCCGACTAAAACCCGCCGAGGCCCGAGTGAATCACAAAAGGTGGGATTTACTTGGCGCAGAGAGGTGCCAAGCGGCGTGCTGGCAGTTACCGGAGATCTTGGACTGCTGGCTGGCGTAACTCGAGTTCCGCGAATGCCCCGAGTGGAAGACTTCCTCCGGACTGGACAGATTCTGGTCTGGTTCTTCCAGCACACCTGAGAAGCAAAGAGGAGAGGAGAGGAAAGGTCAGGAAGGCGGCTGGCTCGTCACCGCTGCCTCGCCCCGCCTTTCCCTGTTTCTAGGGAAACGGAGTTTGGATGCAGGATGGATGCCACCTCCAGCATCAAGGGCAGGGTGCCTCTGAGTCCCAGTTGCAGGGGAGTAACGGCAGGAGAGAAGGCATGCCCTCAACTCCTGCCTGTGGCTTCCAGCGGCATCTGATGGGCCACTGTGTGAGACAGGATGCTGGACTAGATGGGCCTCCTTGGGCCTGATCCAGCAGGGCTGCGCTTATGTTCTTATGGACTGGCTAGGAGTGAAGCAGCCATGCCTAAGGTCAGAAATGGTCTCTCCGAGGTAGCAGGTACAATCCCCGACACTGAGAAAGGGACCCTTGGCCAGCTGCTCCTGCCCTGCTGAGGAGGCCGTTGCTCCTACCTGAGCCGAGGACCGTGGGTCTGGGCTTGCTCTGGCGGACCGAGCCGATCGAGCCGGCTGTGCTTGTGGCGGTCGTGGCGCTGGCGGTGCTGCTGGCCGTCCCCTCCCCTTTACAGGTCAACTGGAGGGTGGAGTCCTGGCCAGGGATGGCGATCGATTTGGCTGTGGATGGAGGCCTGCAAGAACCAGAAGGCAGGTTCACAAGCCATGCAGGAAGAGGGGACATTGGGGAGGTAGCCAGTCAAGAGGGCAAGATCGGCGCTGCTTCCGCTTGTTTTGCTCTTTGACAGCGATTCTCAACCTCGAGCCCCCGGATGTTGGGGGACTACCACTCCCATCACCTCTGTCACATTGTGGTGGGGTGGTGGTGATGAGAGTGGCAGTCCCCCAGTAAGTCCATCTTGTTTTGTTGCGACCGTGTTTCTCAACCTCGAGCCCCCAGGTTGGGGAGACTACCACTTCCATCACCCCCTGCCACACTGTGGCAGGGGATGATGGGATTTGTAGCCCCCCCCCCCCCCGACATCTGGGGATTCACAGCTGAGGACCCCTGCTCTGCGATAATGGAGTGAAGAGAGCCAGGCATGGGATCTGCAGATGAGGACACAAACGGGAAAGTGACCTCTTGCACTAGAAGTTCGGGTCCTTGGCAGCATTCTTGTGTACTCCATAATGGCCCAAATGTAATATGCAATTATGACAAGAGGTTCAACTGTCTAATGGTAGACAGCAGTTCCTGGCGTGCACAGTGAGGTCTCTGGTATGGCAAGGAAACATCCAGCTGGAGCACAGAGGCCGATTTCCTGTGTCATGCTACCGAGAAAATTGGATGTACTTTTGACCGCCTTGAGATAAATTTGCAAATCCTTGGAAGGAAATGCAATTTTAAGAAGCCGCTCTGCATTTCCTTCCTTCCTTCAATTTAGAAGAAAGAGGAAACAGGCAAGGGTCGAGCGTCCGAGAGGCTCCTGAAAGCACTGGGGCCCTAAGCAACAGCTGCCACCAGATGGACAGAACAGCCCCCCATCAACACAGTGGGGCAAGCAAGCGGCGAAAGGTAACCAGTAACCCGCTGAGAGGCAGAGGGAGCCTCAGTCAGCATTGCCCAAGCACAGGATCACTGACTGGCTATCCCTTGCACCCCAAAGTAGGTGAGGATAGCTGGTGTCGGCAGTGGGTGCTAGCCAATCAGCACTGTGCTACTGCATGGACGGCGACTGGCTAGTAGCTCCTGCTGACATCAGTAGCCTGCTCCCATGCCAGGAGGGAGAAGGCTGCTAGCCAATCAGTGAACACAGATGTGCATAGTGCTAATTGACACCCCTCCAGCCTCCACGTTTTGGTGGCCATTGGTCAAAGGAGGGCTTCCCTCTCCCCAAATTACCCCACAAGTGGTGACAGCCGGCTCCTGCCAGAGAATCACCATACTAGCTGCTGTAAGGTCACAGAAATGGCATCACCTATAACCTCCAACTCTGTGGTAGGTTATATCACCTTAAGTGGCGCAGCAGGGAAATGCTTGACTAACAAGCGGAAGGTTGCCGGTTCGAATCCCTGCTGGCATGTTTCCCGTATCGGGCAGCAGCGATACAGGAAGGGGCTGAAAGGCATCATCTCAGACTGGGCGGGAGATGGCCATGGAAAACCCCTCCTCTGTTCGACCAAAGACAACCACAGGGCTCTGTGGCCGCCAGGAGTCAACAGCAATGGCACAGGGGAAGCAGATACTGATGTAGCCATTCTGGGCTTCACATTTTCTAACTTCATTTATACCCCGCTCTTCCTCTAAGGAGCCCAGAGCAGTGTCCACAGTTATACTTATCCTCACAACAACCCTGCGCAGCGGGTTAGGCTGAGAGAGAAGCCACTGGCCCAGAACCACCCAGGGAGTGTCATGGCCGAACAGAGATTTGGACTCTGGCCCCCCTGCTGCTAGCCCAACATTTCAACCACTGTGCCTCGCCGGCTCTCATTTGGTTTAACCCACGAGATCGTCCAAATACTTACGTTTTGAAGCAGGGGTCTCCAGAAAGCAGGGACATCCCAATGATTACCTGTGGAAGAATGAAAACACCATCAAGAACGGAAGAGATTATTTACACCTATAAGACAAAACACACACACACGGCTTTCCAATAGGCCACCCGACTCCCTCAATATTTATAGGCCACTCAATGCGGCCTATAGGCTACCTCCAGCCTCAGAGGCAAGACGCCTCTAAATGTTAGTTGCAGGGGAGCAACAGCAGGAGAGAGGGCATGTCTCTTGCCTGTGGGCTACTCAGAGGCATCTGGTGGGCCACTGTGTGAAACAGGATGCTGGACTAGATGGGCTTCCTTGGGCCTGATCCAGCAGGGCTGTGCTTATGTTCTTATTTTTGAGCTATTCTGTTGTGGGATGGACGTTCCAAGCAAGTGCCTACCAACAGGCAGGCAATTTGAGCAAGCCAATGGCCTCTGCAGCGCTCCCAAGTGGTGAGGAGAACAACCTGGCACCGGTAGACTACTCTATGGAATCCAGAAGAGAGGCCAAGTTCTTGCCTCCAAAACCTAGTTCAAGCACGGCCCTAGGTAGTTTGCATGCCAGCTCTACCGCTGTTCCGGCCAAGCGTTCCCATATTGGCATGAGTGGCTTCGGTCCTCTCTGTGTGAACCCGGCTACCCGACACTCCAGAATCAGATGCCACACCCCATGGGGGAAACAAAGGAATGCACGTATCGGAAACATCCAGTTGAAATCCAGGCGCACAGCACCAGCCTACGAGATCTCCCTGCATTATTTACCTTCAAGATGGAGTTATCCTGCCGGGTGTTCTTGGTGTCGTATCCTTCCAGCAAGCAGCATCGGACCGTGAATCCGGAGCCGGCGAATTCGGCCAGATTCAGATCGGCAAAACCCAGCTGCGAAAGCAACAGATACGCTCAGCATTTTGGCGTGACCCAGCCAACAAAACAGGAAAAGCAGGAGAACACAGATGCGGACAGGTCACAGGATCCAGCAGCACCCGTGCCCTGGGATGGGACAGGCCACATTCTTCACCCGAAACCCGCCGGGTCGCAGGAAAATTTTACGCCGAGGGTAGGGGAAACAGAAGGGCCGTTCTGGAAAGGGCAGCGTTAACCCGCCCGCAGCCATTGCATAACCAAGGACAGAAGAGACACTGGGTCAACCATGTGGAAAAACACACTTCTCAACATAAGGCATTCTTTGTACTGTGCCGGCCCAGAATGCACTGCGGCACGTGCGCCAAGAGATGAAAGGATATTGTTGCCAATGAGGTCACTGCCCTGCTCCTCAGAAACGCGATGGAGAGATTAGGAGGGGAAAGCATGTTTTGGACTCTGGCTTTTTTCTTTTTTCTTTTTAATGGGGGCAACGAGTTTGAAGAACTAATCAGGCCATATAGCAAGCAGCGCAGACATTTAGGAGATCTCCCCCAGGCCAAGATGGAGTACAGACCCCCATGTCTGGGTTCTCTTAAAGGCCAATGCATGCAGAATTTGCCCAGGAATTTTCCCTGGAAGCAACTTTGGGGGAGTTAATCCACACCCCCTTATTTTTCCAGCCATGAAGGAAAGTGGCAAGAGAGACGAGCCTAACAGCAAGTGAGCGACTTTGCTCCCCTCTCCTCCCAAGCAGCCCGTGAAGAAAAAGAGACCGAGTTTTGCAGGGCAGCTCCACTTGAGCTATTCTCTGCGATAAGCCGGGCATTTCCGCTCAGCTTTTAAGCTCAGCAGGGGAGGGAAAGCTCGTTTCAGTGCACAGACACAGACTTCGCCTGTTTAAAGAGGAGTTCGGAAGGCAGGCTTCCGAGAAAACATCAGGAGTCAAAATCTCTTCGCACCGCCTCCTATTACAGGGATGTCCCCAGCTGCTAAACACCGACACTCCGCAGCAACCAGGACCAGGAAGATTCCCTCTCTGGTCTTTGGCCGACTTTCTTAAGTCCATTTTCTAAATGTCACTTCGCCGCCGAGGATTCACCCAAGTGACTTTTAGTCTTGTTGAGGAGACGCTGCTCTCCAGGTTGAAACCCAAGATGGCAGACCGGCCAGGGGAGCATAGAGACCCCTTTTTAAGTGGGGATCCTCTTCCGTTTAGCAACTGGAACCCTGAGGGTGTCCTGGGGGGTCATCCCATGACGGTCAGGAAATTCAGGACCGACAGAAGGAAGTCCTTTCCCCACCCAGCGCATAATTAACCTGTGGAACTTTCGGCCACCGGATCTGGTAATGGCCACCAGCTTGGATGGCTTGAACGGGGGCTTAGACAAAGCCATGGAGGACAGGTCTATTGATGGCTACTAGGCTGGTGGATATAGGCCACCTCCAGCCTCAGAGGCAAGATGCCGCTAAATACCAGTTGCAGGGGAGCAACAACAGGAGGGAGGGCATGCCCTCATCCCCCGACTGTGGGCTTCCCAGAGGCATCTGGTGGGCCACTGTGTGAATCAGCATGCTGGACTAGAGAGGCCTCCTTGGGCCTGATCCAGCAGGGACGGCCCAATCCCAGAACAGCTGTGGTTTTGTTGCTGGTGTCTGTGTTTGTTAGTAGACTGTGACCCCTTTGGGGCAGGGAACCATCCTCACGCCCTCTTGGGGCACACAGCTTGGGCACCCCCCCTGCTAACTGGACCACCTTTTCAAGTGGTCATTCTCTTCCTTTTAGCAGGGGGAGAGCAACTGCCCCTATCCAGCCCAGCCCGCCATCCTTCCAGTGGCTGCAACGGGAATCTACCTGATGTTTCTTTTTAGACTGCGGGCCCATCGGAGACAGAGAATCGTCTCATTACCCATTTTTCAATGTCAACTGCTCTGAGGACTTTTGCTGAAAAGCAGAAGGTTAGTATTTGCTGGCAGAGCCGGGGACCTCTGCTTGGGCAGAGGGTAGGAGGAGAGCTGGTCTTGAGGTAGCACTTTGCATTTCGCTTGGAAACCTATCGGCAGCCAGTGCAGGCTCTTTTAAGATCGGGGTTCTATGGTCTCTTCGGCGTGATGGGTCCCCTTTGCTGAGCAGGGTATGTATGTGAGCACTATTCGATATTCTCCTTAGGGGATGGGGCTGCTCTGGGAAGAGTATCTAGGTCCCAAGTTCCCTCCCTGGCAGCATCTCCAAGATAGGGCTGGGAGAGATTCCTGCCTGCCTGCAACCTGGGAGAAGCCGCTGCCAGTCTGGTAGACGATCCTGAGCGAGATGGACGAAGAGTGTGACCCCGTAGAAGGCAGCTGCCTATGACAGGCTCAAATCTCCAAAGGCATTTTGCAGCCCGTGGGGAAAACCAGAAGGATCCTCCCTTGCAGCAGGCCACGCCACCCACCCAAAGATACTGCGGGCTCCAAACTCAGTGACCGCAGAACTTGGCACGAGATGCTGAGGTCTTCACTTTTCCAGGAAAGAGATTCCCACGGGCGAGGAGTTGACTGATGGCCGCCTGGAGCTGGGGGAGGAAGGTCAACCCTCGGCACTAAGTGATGTTCTCGGATATCACCTTTCAGTGGCGCTTCCTTCATTGGCTCTTCCAGCAGCCGGCCCTTCCATCCGGCCGGGAGACCCAACTTTCCACCCCATCAGCACATCCCACAGGCTCGCTGGAGCCACGCGAGAGGCCCGTCTGGTTTGGCAGGCGTCCTCCTACGTTAGCCCGGAAGGCCACAAGTGGAAATCAAGGCTGGAACCCTCTCCCAGCAACGGGTATTGAGAAACCAATCTTCTCCATCACAATGCCATGGGAAAGCATCTGCTTTGCACGCAGAAGGTCCCTGGCAGCATCTTCAGATAGACTTGGAAGAGACGCCAGCCGGCAACTTTGGAGACGCTGCTGCCAGTCAGTGTAGGAGCAAGACGGACCAGGAGTCTGACTCCGTTTCCTACGTTCCCAACAAGAAACCGCAGCAGCAGCACAAAAGACGGGGGATGCAGCATGTGTGCATGGGCATTGACCAAGATGTGCACTAAAGACAGGACGGCCTTGATTCGCGTTTGGGTGGGTGACGACATGTGAGTAGTGGCTGCTCTAAGATATGGGGGCTGAAGCTCCGTGGTAGAGCCTCTGCATGGTTTGCAAGCAGATGGTCCCGAGTTCAGTCCCCGGCAGCTCCAGGTCTCCTGCCCGAAAGCATGGAGAGCTGCTGCCAGTCAGTGAAGGCAGTCCTGAGCGAGGTGGACTAATGCTCTGACTCAGCATACGGCAGCTTCCTGTGTTCCAAACCTGGTGGCTCAAACGGAATGCTTCCCCATACAAATACACAATCACACACACACACACGACCACCAGTAGGTAGGAGAGATGCGTTTTCCTGGCTGCCCCTGAATGAGGCAACTTGGCGCAATTGCGAAAGGGTGACAGGATGTTGCCTTGGTATAAGGCAACCTTGCTCCATCTCGCACAGTCCTGTCAACACTGACCGGCAGCAGCTTCGCAAGGCTCCAGGCAGGAATCTTCCCCAGCCCTACCTGGAGATGCTGCCAGGGATTGAACCCGGATCCTTCTGCGTGCAATGCAGGTGCTCTACCCACTGAGCCATTTCTCCACCCCCCGAGCTACAGACCTTGTCCAGGACAATTCTGATTCACACAGGGGGCGGTCCGCGTCAGCTTTTCTGGGCTGGCAGCAGGAGGCAAGCCGAGGGGAAGTAAGAATTGGGTAAAGGTTTGTTTGGTGGTGGCTGTTGTCGAGAAACTCTTGTTGATCCTCCCAAGGTAGAGAGGAAGTCGAGCCATGCCTCCAGATGTCCCTGAACGACTTTTGTCTCTTTCAGTTGCAGGGTTTTGTTGTCCTTTTTTTAGGCACGCTCATATTCAGACATTCCCGGCGCCGTTGGTCCCCCGAGCAAGGAAATTCGTTTGGCAGGCCCATCCATGGGAAGGGAAGAACTCGGAACGCTCCTCCAGGAGAAGTGCGGGGCTTGTGCCTGACCCCCGCGGGTTCTCCTTCCCCCCACAATTCCTCTCCTCTCCCTTCGAGAGACCCATCATGGCTGCCGCACTCACGGACCCTCTAAAGCTGCCATGCACCAAAGTCAGGCCTGGGGTCTGTCTAACTCAGTGTTGTCTGCACTGACTGGCAGCGGCTCTCCAGGCAAGTATCTCTCCCAGTCCTAACTGGAAATGCTGCCCGAGTTCACGAGAGGGGGGAAACATGTGCTCTACTCCCTGAGCTACCATCCTGACTCTGACTTCGCCTGTCCCTCCCGGCTCAAAACCACCGTAGCTTCCAGCATGCAAGACTAGGTTCCCCACCCCCCACCCCTCCAAATTCTCTGATGTTAGAAAATAGAAATGTATATGGTTCTTGCTCAGAAATGGAGATCTGCGGAAATTCCAGCAAAAGAAGAACGGCTGATGAAGGCATACAAATTCTCTGATGTTAGAAACTGGGGGGCGGGGGGGACATTTAAATGCCCCCCACTCTTCCTTTATTATGGATAAATACTGGTATAGCCTCTATTTAACCTGCATGGTTTAAGGGGGTCGACTTACATGCAGAGTCATCTTCTATATGGGTAAATACGGTACTATGCGGACATCAGATTGCCGGCAGGGGTGAAGTGAGACCCGAACGGACCCTGAACAGAAAGTGAAGATCCCCCGCCCCCGTTTTTTTCCAGAGAGACATGAGCAGGCTGCTACCCAGCAGGTAGAGCCCCTCTATCAGGGGCCTGAGGGCATTCGTCTCCCCCAACTAAACACCACAGACATACTTCACATAGGCTGACGATCCTGACCGCTAGCGCTTCACCAATGCTGCCCCAACAGGCATAAGATGTGGGCAGCACTCCTATATGTGCCGTCTCCACGCTCCATAGGAAGCTGTTTTATACCGAGTCAGACCCCCGGTCCACCCAGCTCAGTGTTGCCAACCCAGGCTGGCAGCGTCTTCTCCCAGGCTGCAGGCAGGAGGAATCGCTCTCAGCCCTAGCTTGGAGAGGCATGCAAGCCGAAGCTTGGGCCCAGCGGTCTTCTGCAGCACACGCGAGAGGGCGGTTGCTGTTCACGCTCCGCGCCTTTGCTTACAGGTAACATGGGCTTCCTGCCCAACGCAGCCCACACCGCTGGGCTTCCAAGGTGCCTCCGTGTTAGAATTCCTGCCGACACTGGAGCTGGAGCACAGCCCACGTCTCAGAGCGATTCCTTCCTGGGGTCATCTGCCCTGATCTGGGCTGACACACATGCAGGTGAGGATCCGTTTCAAACCTTGCCCTCGCTTAGGAGTTCGCCAGGGGGGCTTAGGCAAGCGAGGAAAGACCACCGCTTGGTAGCGGGACTCGTGTTTTGCACACAGGGCCCGGATTCAAACCCTGGCATTCCCAGTCATGGAGGAGAGGTCTATCAACGGCTACTAGCCGGAGGGTTATAGGCCACTTCCAGCCTCAAAGGCAAGATGCCTCTGAGTCCCAGTTGCAGGGGAGTAACAGCAGGAGAGAGGGTGTCTTTAAAACACCTTTTAACTTCGAAAATCAACATCTCAGTGATGGTCAGTGGCCAGTAACCAGAAAGATATAAACACATACTCCATTAGAGTATGTGTTTTAACACAAATGCTAAACATCTGTCAATGTAAGCATCACCATCATTGACTGTGAGCTCTTGCCGAATTTTACACGCTGCTGCAAAGAATTTGGCGACATAGTATGTAATTTGTGAGAACCTCATTACTCATGGGGGGTCCCGTTCCTCGCCTCTACTGCGAGGAACGGAACCGTGAGTGATGCAGCGTTATTGCTATGGGGAAGGGGGGGGTTAGGTTCCAAGCTGGAGGGAAAATTTTAAAAAACTGCCAAAAATGACCCAGAATGGTGAAAAAGCTTATTGTAACATCTTCTGCTGGTCTCCCATGTGCCAAGGAATACCCACCCTCTCCCCCAGACAAAATGCCTTGAAAAATCACAGGAGGAGGTGTGGTTTTTTTGTTTTTTTGTTTTTAAAGAAACGAGCCACCGAATGGCTCCTGCAGATGAAATCGAGTGCGGAAGTAGAGCTCCACGGTCACTTCTGGCCTTCTAGGAACCCCGCACATGTATTTTAACCCTATTGTATCTGCGGATACTGGAGACGGGTGTCTTTTGGATATGGGTGGCTGTGGATATGCGGAACTACGATTCGCGGTTCTGCAAATAACGAGGTTTTCCTGTATTAGAGTTCTGGTCAGATGGCAGAAGGGAGATATAAAACTGATCAAAGTGCCCTGGCAGTTTAGCGAAAAAGCAGTAATAAAGGCACCACAGAATGTCGCCATAAAATCTGCAGTCGCACCGGATATGCCCTGTTGTCTCGACAGCACCCACAAAGCGAGGATTACAACTGCAGAGGATGGGTTATCCGAACAAGAGAGAGCCCACAAGCTTTTTAGAAAGCAAGTTCTATGGAGCGAGGGAGACAGAACTACCCTCCGCCAAACCCAGAGATACCCTGTATGGCAGTGACTGCCCTTTTAACCCACAACTCGGACTCAGTACGAGGCAGCTGCATCTGGCCCGAAGCGAGCCTCGCTGGGGCCTCAGTCCCCCCTCGGTGATATGGGGACAATCCTCCCAAACGGCTGAAAGGCTTGCTGAGAATTTGTGCCAAGAGCTTTGAAGGCCTGAAAGAGCGATTAAAAAATTGCAGCAGGTGGACAACAATCAGCAGCTTTGCTTCTCTTGTCTTACCTTGGAATAGGTTTTGCCGCCTTTCAGCTCCTGAAATAGGAAACAAAAAGGGGGCATTAGGAAATGCTAAGATGCATCCATTTTAGTGCAGGAGTGACGGGATGCATGCTCTTCTTCCCCTTGCTTGGATGCACATGCCCGGCATTCAGAAACCGCTCCTCAGCTGCCAGCTTTTACGCTGAAGGCAGATACTTTTCAGAGTAACAGAAGCGACGCACAGCGGTAACACATTCGGGGGACTCCGCTACTTGCAAGCACTCCTGCTTCAGTGAGCGTTCAGCTAGGGCTGGTTCACTCTTCCGGAAGAAATAAGGCCCAGTTGCCCAGAGCTAATCGAGTTACCCTTCCAGTAGCAATCATTTATTTATTTACTTGTTTTATCTATCATATTGCTATGCCGCAGGCGGTAGACACACATGTGCATCCCTAGGCGGCATACGTAAGTTAGAAAACAGATCTCAAAACAGGAAAAAATGATCAACGTAATTATGATATAAGACCAATTAGTTAATTAAAAGCCTGATAAAACAGATGCAGCTTAAGGGTCTTTTTAAAAACAGCCGGAGATGGAGAAACTGATTTTAAACGGTGAGTGCATCCCAGAGCAGCCACAGAAAAGGCGCCATCCCGAGAAGCCACTAAACGAGCCACGATAGCAGTAACCGGACCTCCCCAGGAGATCTTAATAGACGTGAGGGTTCATGACAAAAGAGGGGCTTTCTTAAATACCCTGGTCTCAAGCCGTTAAGGGCTTGATAGGTAATAACCAGCACTTTGTATTTCGCTCGGAAACCTATCAGCAGCTAGTGCCGTTCTTTTAAGATCGGAGTTATATGCTCTCTGAGTTATCCCGGAGATGCGTCTGACTGCCACATTCTGCTCCAAATGTAGTTTCTGGACTACGTACAAAGGCAGCCCCACATAGAGCGCATTACAGTAGTCAAGCCTGGAGGTTGCCAGCGTATGCCCCACTGTTTCAAGCAGGTGAGGGGTTCTGCGATAACCTCACTTCTGGCTTTTCTCAGGGATGGGGGTTGAAGTCCTCAGGATTCCAGATCTCCAGTACTGGTGGACATAATTTCCAGTCTTTCATTTGTTTAATTTATTGTATTGGACAGATGTTCTGTAGTGACTTTTCATCGAAAAGGAGGGCCATTTACATGTCCAGTTTTTGCAGAGACAGACATTTACTGTCAAAACCTTTGTTCATTTTTAAGGTCACTTAAAATATGTATACCCTACTTTTCCTGCTAAACTTAAGCAGCTGAAAACAGTGCAAAACCATAGCCCACGTATGGCTGTCTGACTTCTTTAGCCCTCTATTCCTTGCTATTCTTGCCATAGTGGCCAAAACCTGTGGTAGCATGCATGAATTGTCCCCTCTGCTAACCAGGGTATGCCCTGGTTTGCATTTGAATGGGAGACTACTGAAAGATGTTCCCCCTCAGGGGATGGAGCTGCTCTGGGAAGAGCATCTAGGTCCCAAGTTCCCTCCCTGGCAGCATCTCCAAGATACGGCTGAGAGAGATTCCTACCTGCAACCTTGGAGAAGCCGCTGCCAGTCTGTGATGACAATACTGAGCTAGGTAGACCAATGGTCTGACTCAGTATATGGCAGCTTCCTATGTTCCTATGATACATTTCCATACTTGGCCCTTCTGAGATGGAAAGCTCCACCAATACTAGCAGCAAAAGTCTCCATTGCCGGCATCGCATCCCAAGAGAGCTCGATATTCCCTGGGTGCATTCTGCCCTGTGCCTTCCGTGTCGAAGCAGGCAGACTCAACTGCAGAGAGGTCGTTTTTCTGGCCTGTGACAACCCGAAGAGCCTCGCCAGAGCAACGGCTCTTTGGCCGCCCTCCCCTGACAGGTAGCCCACGCCCTGCGGTCCCAGTTCTAGACCCAGAAGCAGAACCGAGGCTCCGCGTCAAGAGCGGGGAACTCACCTTGCGGACAGAGACGCGGCAGATGCAGGGGTCCAGGAGGCCGGTGGCGGGGTTGGCGCTCATTTTGCAGACAAAGGTGAACTTCTTCTTCCACCGGACACAGTTCTCCTGAACTTCTTCCCTGTGGCAAAAGAGAGCGAGGAAAGAGCCTTGTGAGCTGGGCAGCTGTCAAGAGAGCCTAGAACCGGCCGTTCTAGAGCAGGCAAAAGGAGAGTGACGTTGCCTCTTTCGTCCCCTTCTTTGACTTGGGTCTCCCATCACCCGCAGGCCACTGCAGTCGGGGATGAGTCCAGCAACACCCAGGGACCCAAGTTGGCAGGGGGGCCCAAGACTTTTCACCTTCCACTGGGGAACGTGGGCAGCTGTGCTAGCTGGACGAACTCCTCAAACAGCTAGATGAACAAGTGAGGGTCCCCATTAAAATGGTTTAGGGGTTCCAGGGGAGCAAGTGGGGAAGGGCCGTGGAACTCCACGACTCATGATTCGACAGAGTGCAAAGAGGCAATCCTCCTCACAACTTGAGGATGCAGTGGGCGAGGGGTTCTGCAACGGCCACCCTTCAGGCTTCTCTCAGGGATGGGGGCAGAGGTCCTCGGGGTTCCAGATGTCCAGTAACTGGTTGTCATCATTGCCGGTCTTCCATCATGTCGCAGGGATTCCCAGGTGTTGACTACAACTCCCAGCATCCCCAGCTGCAACGGCCTTTGGCTGGGGATGATAGAAGCGGCAGTCAAAAACCTCTGGGGATACCTGTTACAGGGAATGCAGAGTCCATTTCCTATTCCAAGGGTTCCCTGGGCCCTCAGAAGTTGCTGGGCTACAACTGCCACCAGTCTCAACCTGGATGATGGGCTCTGCAGTCCAACAACTGGGGAGGGACCCCAGCTTGCAAGCCCCTGCCACGCCCTATCCTCCCTCCCACCCACCTTCGGGGTTGCTGACAGATGGACGGCTCCCTTGACTAAAACCAAGGAATCCCAACTGGAAGTGACTAGAGAGCAAGTTTAGCCACAGGATACAGAAGGCGAGCAGCATTCCGGGTTTCGCCCAGATTTTAAGCATCTCACCCAGATAGCTTAGCCCACCTAGATTCGCCCGGATTTCAGCTTTCATTTAAAAAAAAAAAAAAAAAGCTAAGCTCTAGCCCTCGTAAAAGCGGAGTTATGGAGCAAAACGCGCCGTCACTCTTCTGCTCAGAAAATTATTTTCAAGCCAATTTACATAATGTGCAAATCAGGCACCTGGATTTGGAAAACCGAAATATGGCAACCCTAACAGGGGGGTGGGCAAACCCTCCGGCTGTTGCTGAACTACAACTCCCATCAACCCCAGCCACACTGCCGCAGGGGATGATGGGAGTTGTAGTTCAGCAACAGCCGGGGGACCCAGCTTGCCCGCTCCAGTTTAGGACCTCTGATCCACAACTGGGAAAACCGCTTGTTACAAACCCAACAGCAGCTATTTTGAGCTGCATTCTGCCTGGAAGGGCTCGGCTATGACAGGGGCATTCGACCGGGCGTTGCTTTGCCTAGTCACTCTTGCTCTCGGAAGAACCACAACTCAGAGTCATCACAAGGATGTCCGTCAGAGCTCTTTGGCAGAAGCCAACCAATAAATCAGCATTAATTATCGCTGAATGCAGGCCCGACAACACCACTTCAACACTGACTAGCAAGACGCTTTGTACCGAGCTAACCAGCTCAGCAAAATATACAGTGTGACTTATCAAGCTGGTCTGGTGGCAGCAAGCATGAGCTGTCCCTTTTGCTAAGCAGGGTCCACCCTGGCTTGCATGTGAATGGGAGACCAGTGTGAGCACTAATATATCCCCCCTTAAGGGATGGAGCCACTCTGAGAAGAGCATCTAGGTCCCAAGTTTCCTCCCTGGCAGCATCTCCAAGATAGGGCTGAGAAAGACTCCTGCCTGTAATCTGGCCGAAGCTGCTGCCAGTCTGGGTAGACAATCCTAAGCCAGATGGACCAAAGGTCTGACTCAGTAGAAGGCAGCTTCCTTTTGCACTCTGTGATAATGGACAACTTGTGGATGCAGAGAGGCTACTGTGCTTAAGTGGGTCTTTCCAGCTTATGACAAAGAGAGAGACTACAGTTCTCTGTGCAAAACCATCAGCAGTAGCTGAGAAGAGGGGGAGAACTAAAAAAAACTAAGAGACTGTTGTCACGGTGAACACACACACACACACACACAGAGGCCTATGCACTTTATGAATCAGGAAAGCTCAGCCTAATCTATTTATAGGTCAGCCCCTCAGACAATTAAAGCTCTCAGGCCTTAATTTGGAGTGGAAGCGAATAATAAAAGAGGGAGATAATTCCCACTTTAGAGGAGCTGGAATGATCTGTAGCCACTAGCAAGCCTTTTCGAGAGAGAAAATGGGGGCTTCAATAATTAAAAGCAACTGTCTGCCCTGCAGGCAGAATGCAAGGGAAAGAGATCAGTTTAACTGCAGCCAGAGCTTGCTTGCTTCGTGGGAAGCCCACAGGCAAGAGGTGAGGACAGGCCCTCTCTCCTGCTTTTAATGCCCTGAAACTGGAATTCAGAGACATCTTGCCTCTGAGGCTGGAGGTGGCCTCGATGGCCACCAGACTAGTAGCCATGGATAGCCCTGCCCTCCGTGAATTTGCCCAAGCCCCTTTTCAAGCCTTCCAAGCTAGTGGCCATCACCACTTCCCATGGCAGGGAATTCCATAGATTAGTGAGGTGCCGGATGAAAAGGGACTTCTTCTTGCCAGTCTTCCATTTCCCAACCTTCAGCTTCATGGGATGGCCCCTGGTTCTAGAATCATGAAAAAGGAAAGATTGTGCCGTCGAGTCGGGGTCAACTCCTGGCGACCGCAGAGCCATGTGGCTTTCTTGGTAGAATACAGGAGGGGTTTATTTATTTCATTTATTTATTACATTTTATATCCTGCTCTTCCTCCAAGGAGCCCAGAGCGGTGTACTACATACTTGAGTTTCTCTTTCACAACAACCCTGTGAAGTAGGTTAGGCTGAGAGAGAAGTGACTGGCCCAGAGTCACCCAGCTAGTCTCATGGCTGAATGGGGACTTGAACTCGGGACTCCCCGGTCCCAGTCCAGCACTCTAACCACTACACCACACTGGTTTACCATTGCCATCTCCAGCATGAGACGATGCCTTTCAGCGCCTTCCTATATCCCTGCTGCCTGATATAGCTGCTAGTGTCAGGCGAGCGGGAGAAAAATTTCACTCCGTCCACTCCCTTCCAGTACGTGAATATTCAGGTAGATTGAAGGCAGCTCCCAATACAAGATGTGCACTTGCCCACCACAAGGTCCCGAGGTTTGCAATATGGACACTCTGAGCAGGAAGAGAAATGGACCCTCCTCCGGTCTGGAGATCTCTGCTGCTTAAACACTCACCTGCGACAGGTAACCAGAGCATCCAAGTGTCTGTTGACATAGCAAGCTGCCCGATACCAAGTCAGACCACTGGTCCCTCTAGCATCATCTATACCTGGCCTACACAACGTAAGGCCTGGGGGCTGGATCCGGCCCGCGGGGGCTCTTTCGCTGGCCCCAGGGGTGACCCAAAGTATTGTGGTGCCTGAGGGGAGGTGCAAAATGCCGTCTTGCCCCATGAACCTGATGGGGGTCAGCCCCCTTTCAAAACCGACCTTTGCAAGCGCTGGAAGTGCATGTGGGGCAAAGAAGAGGCACGGCGGCCAGAAGCCGCCTTTCCCCTCCTCGTGCTGTGGGTAATTAATAGTTGCTTTCATGAATATTAATAAAGTAATATTAATATTAATAAAACGTGGTGCGGCCAATGGCGCAGCGGAGAAATGACTTGACTAGCAAGCCAGAGGTTGCCGGTTCGAATCCCCGCTGGTACGTTTTCCAGACTATGGGGAACTCCTATATCAGGCAGCAGCGATATAGGAAGGTACTGAAAGGCATCATCTCATACTGCATGGGAAGAGGCAATGGTCAACCCCTCCTGTATTCTACCAAAGACAACCACAGGGCTCTGTGGGCTCCAAGGGTTGACACTGACTTGACGGCACGCTTTACCTTTACTTTAGTGGTTAGAGTGCTGGACTAGGACTGGGAGACCCGAATTCAAATCCCCATTCAGCCATGAAACTAGCTGGGTGACTCTGGGCCAGCCGCTTGTCTCTCAGACTAACATACCTCACAGGGCTGTTGTGAGGATAAAAATAGCCATGTACTCTGGGCTCCGTGGAGGAAGAGCGGGATATACATGTAAAAAAAAATTAAAATTAAACTAATAATTGTTTTCATTAATATTTTAAAATAATTTTAATGGGGCCATTAAGGTGCTGGAAACATACCTCGGCCCATGAATACCAAGTCATGGGTGGTTCCGGCCCACCAGGGTATTTGAGTCGTGCACACCTGATCAACACTGACTGGCAGCAGCTCTCCAGGGTTTCCGGCAGGCATCTGTCCCAGCCCTACCTGGAGATGCTGCCAGAGACTGAACCTGAGAACCTTCTGCATGTAGAGCAGACGCTCTGCCATTGAGCGATGTCCCCATCCCCAGGGAGAAGCAACTCTTGGGGAGGAGAGCTGGCCCTGTGGCAACGAGCAGGAACTGACCCCCTTTGCTAAGCAGTGTCTGCCCCGGTTTGCATTTGGATGGCCTAGGAGCACTGCCTGCTGTAAGACATTCCCCTTAGGAGAGTCAGGGTCCCCTCTAACAGGGATTCCCAGTTGATGACTACAACTCCCACAATCCCCAAGCAAAAGCCACTGCAGCTGGGGATACTGGGAGTTGTAGTCAACCACATCTGGGAATCCCTGTTAGAGGGAACCCTGGTGGCAAGGCATCGGCTTTGTATGCTGAAGGTCCCAGGTCCAATCCCTGGCAACATCTCCAGGTAGGGCTGGGAGAGACAGACTCCTGCCTGAAACCTTGGAGAGCTGCTGCCAGTCAGTGCCAACAACACTGAGCTAGACGGACCAAGGGTCAGACTCGGTATAAGGGAGCTTCCTGCGTTCCTGTGAGCCTAGAAGCCAGAATGAACATAAGAACATAAACACATAAGCACAGCCCTGCTGGATCAGGCCCAAGGAAGCCCATCTAGACCAGCATCTTCTTTCACACAGTGGCCCACCAGATGCCGCTGGAAGCCACAGGCAGGAGTGGAGGGCATGCCCTCTCTCCTGCTGTCGCTCCTCTGCAACTGGCACAGCATTACTGACACAAGGGACATTCCCAAGGGGACGTGCCTCCATTCTTTCTGGCGAGAGAAGGCCACCGCACCACGTTTTAAAAGCCGGGTTCTCAAAATAAGCATCAGCCTGTCTCATAAAGTCTGGGTTCTGCGTGTGGGTTATTTCTGCCTGCCCACCTCCTGGCTTTTCAAGGGAGAAAATTACAGGGAGCACGTTTTAAAAGTCGACCTGGATGCAGCCAGGAATAGATGCATTCAGCATTGATTTTTTTCTTCTTCCCTTCCCTGGGATGGAGGGAGCGGGGAAGAGATTCAGTTGTGCCAGCTCATCACCGGGACCAGAAATGGCCGCCCGGGTCATACAGAAACAATCCTCAGTCGGTCCTGGGCCCCTTCCACGCCTCTATTCATCTATGTTCTTGCATGGAATTAAGCAAAAGGGCAGAACCAGAACCCAGGCCAAAAGATCCCAGGGAATAAAGAGCAATTCTGGGCAGACTGAGAAACGTGTAGGGCCTCCAATGCCTGCGTTTCGCCAACAACCCACTTAAATGCACCACAAGAGGAATGTGTCGGAGAAGCAGCCCAAGAACTACCATCACCTTGAAGCATGTCAAAACGGAAGTGCAGGCAAGCGGGCAACGCCTTGGGCCTTTTAGCGGCCCAACTTTGGCTAAGCGTGGCCAAGCGTGCAGACTTAACGCAGATGGGAAAGTGGCCAATCATTTAAAAACCCACAGTGAAGTTGGTCACCACGCACAGCTGGGTTGGAACTGGATAAGTCTTGGTTGGGCTCAGTTTGTCAGCCAGACAAAATATGTTACTCATCAAGCTATGTTGGTATGTTGCTCATCAGGACTTCCACTCGCCAGGCATCATTTTTTACTCATCACAGACTAGTAGACTAGTGGATTTCTGCAGCCCTGCTTCCCAGCATGCCTTCCAAGATGACGCAGGGGCTCAAGAGGGCTCCGTTTCTCTTAAAGCACTGCAAGGCGAGAACGGTCATCTCCGCAAGATGCCAGACTGGGCAGAGACTTCTGCTTTGGCCAAAGCTTCACACTGGCCCAATAAACTATTAGCCAGGGAGCTGCACGTAAGGGTGATGGGAGGCGGTTAATAACGCCCAGGCCTGACAATGAACAACACTGCATTAAGCTGATTTTAATTAGTTTCCTTTAAAAAAATAATAAAAAAAAGCAGGCCGCACTTGAAACAAACACTTTTTAAAAAAATTACCAACGCTGTAATGAAGATCAGGCTGGAATAGTTAATAAAACAAATGCCAGAATTATTGCTGGCTGATGTTCCGTCTGCATCGCGTCTTGCTGACACCGTGTTGTGTGCACGCTCGTACGTGTGTCCTGCGAAAGAAAAGGTCCTGTTCCCTTTAAGTTCCTAAAGTCACGGGCAGGCTTTGGCTTTGCTCAGCCAACAGCTTCCTCAAGTCTGACCCGCAAAAACAGAAGTGGGGAAAGCACCCAACGCCACACAGGCAGAATTTCCCCTTTATACACAGAGAGCCAGCGTCGAATTTCCACCTTGCACGATCCCAAAGCCAATGACAGGGCAATAAGGGTCAAAGGCGGAGAGGGGAAGCCACCTTGCAGTTTCCCAGCCCAGGATTCTTCGCCAGACGAGAAGCTTTTTGAAAAATCATGGTGGGATGGGGGAGAGAAGCGACTGTGAGCAAGGGGGAAAGAGCAGGGGTGCCCAGCGGGTAGGGATGACCAAGGGGTCTTGCAGCACCTGAAGGGAGGGGCAAAATGCCTTGCCCCATGCCTCTGGTGGGGGCCAGGCCCTTTTCAAAACCAACCCTTGCAAGCTTGGGGGCCTGGAGCACCTTCCTTAGGGGGCAAGGCTACAGCACCGGGGGCTCTTTAGTTTGGAAAAGAGGCGACTACGGGGACACATGATCGAGGTGTATGAAATTATGCATGGGGGAGAGAGAGTGGGCAGAGAGAAGGTTTTCTCCCTCGCTCACCCCACGAGAACCAGGGGCCATCCCACGAAGCGGAAGGTCAGGAAACTGAGGATCAAGAAAGGAAGTACTTTTTCACCCAGCGTGTAATCCAGCTATGGCAGGGCTGCTCAACTTCGGCCCTCCTGCAGATGTTGGCCTACAACTCCCATAATCCCTGGCTATTGGCCACTGTGGCTAGGCATTATGGGAATTATAGTCCAAAAAGAGCTGGTGGGGGCAAGTTGAGCAGGCCTGATCTATGGAATTCTCCGCCACAAGATGTGGTGACAGCCACCAGCCTGGATGGCTTTCAAAGGGGCTTAGACAAATGCATGGAGGCCAGGGCTATCAACGGCTACTAGTCTGGTGGCTACAGGCCCCCTCCAGCCTCAGAGGCTGCTTCTGAATACCAGTTGCAGGGGAGCAACAGCAGGAGAGAGGGCACATCTTCACCTCTTGCCTGTGGGCTTCCCAGAGGCATCTGGTGGGCCACTATGGGAAACAGGGTGCTGCACTATAGATAGGTCTTGGGCCTGATCCAGCCGGATAGTTCTTATGAAGAGGCAGGGAGGTTGCCAGCAGCCTCTTCTCTCCTTGGCTGGCAAGGAGTGTGAAGGGAGGCGCTCCCTACAAAGCACGCAAGGATGGAGCACACATGAACTGCCCCCTGTTGCTAAGCAAGGTGGACCTTGGCTTGCAGTTGGATGGGTGACTACATGCCTGCTGTGAACTACTCCCCTTAGGGGATGGGGCCGTAGCTCAGCAGTGGAGCATCTGCTTGCAGGCACAGAGTCCCCGGTTCCATCCCTGGCAGCATCTCCAGGTAGGGCTGGGAAGGACTGCTGCCTGGAACCTTGGAGAGCCGCTGCCAGCCAGTGCAGACAACACTGAGCGAGACGGACCAAGGGTCCGACTCAGTATAAAGCCGTTCCCTCTATCGCCCGAGGAGACTGCTTCACCTTGCCTCATGAAAAGGGCTGCCTCTTCCAAAAAGGGCTCTGGCACCAAGCAGAACTGGCCTCTCTCCCTGGGGCGGGAACCGCCCCCCCCCCCAAGACAGCCCTGATTGGGATGCCTCAATGCTTTGTTTACTTTCCACTCTCCGGGTCACTGCGCTTCTATGCTCGCGGTCCGGGTTTCAATCATGCAGCTAAGATCTCAATCGGGGCCAAGCCCTCGAAGCAGCAGTAATCCGCTTGCGTGCTGGCAGCAGATGCCTCGGCCTGGCCTTGCGGCACAGCGCTTTGTCTGGGGATGCCCCAGTGGCCTTGAGGACCGTGTCACGCTCCCTGGCCCTGATCCGGTATGGCCGGCCAGCCCCTTTGGCGAGAAAGAGGTCGCTTCCCACCCTACCTAAAGGTCCAACCGCTCAACGGAATGACAACAGGCGCACGCAGCTGATTCCCCCGCCATCCGTCCTGCCGGGAGCAGCTTTTCCACAGGAAGCAACATTCGGCAAGTTTCCGAACCGTCCTGCCTCAGAGTCGACTCTCACAACAGCAGAGTTGGGATGCAGAGGGGGATCGCGAGAGTCCAGGGCTGAGAAGTCAGCGCTGCCAGCCACGGAGGCAGGAGGATCCAAGCCAAGCCCACGAGGCACTTGGCCGTCGGCTCTCAAGCGAGGCAAGCCGCGGGAGCCCTGGTCAAAAAGGAAGTTGCTCCTGTGGAGAGCCAGCACCGGACAAGGGAAACGGAGCTGGAGGACTGGGGGCCCAGGTGCAAGGATGGTTCCGGCACCTACTTACATAGGGGCATCGGGAAGCTGCCCTATACGGAGTCAGACCCTTGGTCCATCTAGCGCAGCAGTGTCTACCCAGAATGGCAGCGGCTTCTCCAAGGTGAGGAGAGCTGGTCTTGTGGTAGCAGGCATGACTTGTCCCCATAGCTAAGCAGGGTCCGCCCTGGTCGCATCTGAATGGGAGACTGGATGTGTGAGCACTGCAAGATATTCCCCTCAGGGGATGGAGCCGCTCTGGGAAGAGCATCTAGGTTCCAAGTTCCCTCCCTGGCAGCATCTCCAAAATAAAGAGAGAGAGAGACTCCTGCCTGCAACCTTGGAGAAGCCGCTGCCAGTCTGTGAAGGCAATACTGAGCTAGATAGACCAATGGTCTGACTCAGTATATGGAAGCTTCCTAAGGTTGCAGGCAGGAGTCTCTCTAGGGTGCTGCCAGGGAGGGAAACGTGGGACCTTCTGCATGCAATTTGTCAGGAAGCCACACTTAAGGGTCACGGGGGCCACCACTGGCCCCCAGGCCTTACAGGAAACAACGCTGGCGTAACCACACAGATTAACGCAACGTGAATAACGGTGCCTGTGTCTGTACCTGCCGACACAGACTGTGCGAGGGCTGAACCCGACGCGTCAAGAGGGCTCAGGCGATATTGGTATTACTGCCCCGATACGTCACAGCTTAGGGAGAAGCCTTCAGTGCTACAGACCTCTGCACGGCCACATTCCCGAGCCAACGTGGACGTTAGCGGGCCCGGCATCTGCACCGGTCCAATGCCAACACCTTTGCCCGAAAGCCAGGTGCTGCTCTAAGTCAGGCCCGCTCAACCTGGGGGGGGGGCAGCTGTTTTTGGACTACAGCTCCCATAATCCTCAGCCACAGCGGCTAATAGCCAGGGATTATGGGAATTGTAGGCCAACACCTGCAGGAGGGCCCAAGTTGAGCTAAGTGTCTTGGCACTTATACACGTCCCGCTCTCTTCACGCTTGGATCACCCCTGCAGCTGGCTGGGCTTCACCAAGTCGGTCGGAAAGAGCTGCTCGTGGGGAGAGAGAGATCCTGGGCAGGGCAGTCATGAGCTGAAACCCGGCAGATCTGGCTCAGAGACATCCGGATGCAGGTTAAGGAAATGAAAACTCTGAGAGAGACAGAGAGAGAGAGAGGTAGGCAGCAAACAGGCTGCAGCTGGTGTGCAGCACAGAGGTGAGCGAGAAGGTTAGTGCTTCATCAACCATGCGTTTGTCTCCTCACTTGCCGGAGTGCGATCTGCCTGTTCCGGATGCCTCAGTGGCCGGCACTCCAAAGATGGCTTCTGTGGGCAACAGGGGAAGCCGCCCTGGATGGAGTCAGACCCTTGGTCTGTCTAGCTCAGGACAGTCTACACTGACTGGCAGCAGCTCTCCAAGGCGACAGGGAGGAGACTCTCCCAGCCCTACCTGGAGATGCTGCCAGGGATTGAATCTGGGACCTCCTGCATGCAAAGCAGAGGCTCACCTCCACTGAGCTGAGGCTCCATCCTTGTAAACCCCCAATCCTGTCAAGCAGGCAAGTAACATTATACCCATTTTGCAGATGGGGAAGACTGAGGCTGAGACTTGAATCCGGGACCTTCTGCAGGCAAAGCAGAGGCTCTACCACAGGAGAGGTTGGCCATTGCTGCCTCCTGTGCAGTCTGAGATGATGCCTTTCAGCATCTTCCGATATCGCTGTTGCCCGATAGAGGTGTTTCCCATAGTCTGGGAAACACACCATCAGGGATTCGAACCAGCCACCTTTTTAATTATTAAAAATTCATTTTTTGCTGTGCATTTTATCTGGGGATCCAAGGTTGGGAACCCCAGATGTATTCAACTGGCCCCACCACAGAAATTCATGCTGTCAGTCCCAGTTACTCAGGAGGGTGGCACGTTAAACATTACAAGTTCTCACACTCAGTCAACTAGGTATACTTCCCCGTAATGATCACCTTGTAGAGGCTGGATGTTTCTAGTACCCTCTCAGGCCTTAGGATCAAGGCTGGGCAAAATCGGCCTTCCCTCCTGCTGACTGAGCAAAGAGGCATCTTTTAAAAGTGGCGTTTCTCTTTACTGAGCAGGGGGAGAGCAACTGGCCCTATCCAACCCCCGCACAGCATCCCTCCAGTGGCTGTTGCTGGTGTCTCTCTTAGGTTTCTTTTTTAGACTGTGAGCCCTTTGGGGACAGGAAGACAGCTTATTTTTTATTTATTATTTCTCTATGCAAACTGCTCTGGGAACCTTTGCTGAAAAGCGGTACATAAATATTCATAGGAGTAGCTGCAGTTGAACTACAACTCCCATCACCCCCCGCCACAATAAACTGTAGCTAGGGATGAGGGTTATAATTCAACAACAACCCAAGGGCCAAGTTGGCCCAGCCCTGCTCTATATACTAGAGAGGGGTTCCACCATTTCAGCCCTCCAGCTCTTTTGGGACTACAACTGCCATCACCCCCTACCACAGTGGCCGGGCCAGTCACCAGGGATGATGGGAGTTGTAGTCCAACACCCGGAAGAGGGCTGAAGTTGTGCACCCCTGCGCTACCGTATACGGTCACTGCACGACCAAGCGGCTTAAGACCCACGGTCCTACACAAGAACGCTCCCCACCAAAAGCACTGCGTCACGGCCTCAAGGCACCCCCAAAACACAGCCGATTCGTGCGTGGCTCGGCTCGGGCTCGCGTCATCCGAGACAGACAGCCCAGCTCCGCAGAGGAACGTTCGGCAGCTGAGTTCTCGACAGGCTGCTTCTTTCCCAGCACACTGCAGTAATTCTCTGAGCCATCGCCCACTCCGGCAATGGAGAGAGAACAGCTCAGGCACTGGGATGATGTCAACTTGGTTGCCAAGTCTGCGCTCTGCATTCGGTGGTGGGTGACAAGCGCCACGCACACGTTCCGCAGCGAGCACTGACCGAAGGGCGCGCCGACAGGCTGCTACCTCCTCCCACGAGCCAGCGACACTCATGCTTTTCGAACCCACGCAGCGCCCGGGCGGCCCCATCCCCTGCGTCTGGGAACTCTGATTCAGATTGCATCCAAAGCCTGCGTTTCCATCTGCTGACCGAGCTCAGGGTCTACAGAGGGGGCCAAACACGGAGCAGGAGTCACAGACACTTGTGACTAGCCACGTTGAGGAGGAGAAGCCAGATACACTAGCAGGCTGGGGCGTGACGGAAACACACGAGCAGAGCCGGGATTCGGCGGCAATAGAATCAGGGAGATTCTGGGGTATACGAGATCTCTTAAGGCATTAGGACAAGATGAGCCAGCGGGGTGTAGTGGTTAGAGTGTCGGACTAGGACCGGGGAGAGTCAAGTTCAAATCCCCATTCAGTCATGAAACTCACCAATTGACTAGGGGCCAGTCATTTGTCTCTCGGCCTACCTCACAGGGTGGTTGGGATAAACAATTCTATGCCCTGCTCTGGGATCCTTGGCGGGGGGAAATCAGGATATGAACGTAAAAATAAATAGAATTAAAAATGTTTTTAAATGGGATTTTAAAAGCATAGCGCTAATAGGGATAAAAAGCACACCGCTAGTAGCCTATTTGAAAATACCAGTCTGCAGTGGTGCAAATCCCTCCTTAAGCATTTAGAAACATAGGAAGCTGCCTTATGAATCCATCAGGATTGTCTACACTGACTGGCAGTGGCTCTCCAAGGTTTCCAGTAGGAGTCTTCCCCAGCCCTACCTGGAGATGCTGCCAGAAATTGAACTTTGGACCGACGGATGGCTAGTGAGCCAAGCCTAGATTTGTGGATCCCTAACTATTCGAGCGTTCGAGCACCACCATCTTCCAAAAGGCCTCCTCCTCCTCCTCTGCAAGCCATCATAGGGACATAGGAAGTTGCCATATACTGAGTCAGACCCTTGGTCCATCTTGCTCAGTATTGTCTGCACTGACTGGCAGCAGCTCTCCAAGGTTTCAGGCAGGGGTCTCTCCCAGCCCTACCTGGAGATGCTGCCAGGGAGTGAACTTGGGACCTGCTGCATGCAGAGATGGTGCTCTGCCACTGAGCTCCCCTCTTTCCTGTGATCCGGTCATCCCCAAAGGAGAATATCTCACAGCGCTCACATGTAGGAACCCATCCAAATGCAAACCAGGGCACACCCAGCTTGGCACAGTGGACAATTCATGCTCACTACCATAAGGCCTTAAGTGGCACAGCGGGGAAATGCTGGACTAACAAGCAGAAGGTTGCCGGTTCGAATCCCCACTGGTACTATGTCGGGCAGCAGCGATATCGGAAGATGCTGAAAGGCATCATCTCATACTGTACGGGAGGAGGCAATGGTCAACCCCTCCTGTATTCTACCAAAAGGAAACCACAGGGCTCTGTGGCCGCCAGGAGTCGAAATCAACTTGATGGCTCACTTTACCTTACCACAAGACCAGGTCTCCTCCCCTAGTGACCCCTCGATATTACACAGGGTCACACCGTGACCCCTCTGGAACAGGCTTACCCAGCGTCAAAGCCCAGGTATCTTCTGGAACCATCCTTCCCGATATGCTGTCTTTTGACGGCTCAGGTTTGGCCAATAAAAAGGGTGGGGCTGGATTGCCAGAGAGGGCATTTTGTCTCCGCTTGATTTCAATGCACAAGTTGACCTGCGTCCCCGTTTCCAATTGCTACCTTTCAGAAGAGGCAGGCTAGAAACTAGAGTGTTGACGACAGAAAAACCAAGCGCCTGCCCAAGTTCACGGCCTGCCGCTCTGCATTTTGACAGCTGCCAGCCTGTTGCTGAATGCTCAGAACCATCAACACCCCTGTGGTTGCTCCCCTATGAAAGAGGATGGTTTCCACGTGGCTTTTTTCTGTCTTAATCACTTCACAACAGGGCGGTTACCTACCAACATGCAGAAACTACTCCTGGTCCAGTCTTCTCACTATGCATCCTAGAATCTAGGGAGCCGATGCCAGACCATAGGTCCATCTAGCTCAGACTTGTCTACACTGGCTGGCAGCAGCTTCTCCAGGGTTTCAGGCAGGAGTCTCTTTCAGCCCTATCTTGGAGATGCTACCAGGAAGGGAACCTGGGATCTTCTGCAAAGCAGGTGCTCTATCATGGATCTTGGAGTCTTTCCTCACATATGAAGCTGCCTTCAACTGAGCCAGACCCTTGGTCCATCTCGCTCAGTATTGTCTACCCAGACTGGCAGCAGCTTCTCCCAGGTTTCAGGCAGGCGTCTCTCCCAGCCCTACCTGGAGATGCTGCCAGGGAGGGAACCTGGGACCTTCTGCAAGCTGAGCAACGGCCCTGTTCCCAAATCCAGACTGGTACACTAAAATGGCACAGAACCATGCCCCCTCCTTTGGAAGACTGGGGCTAGGCCTTGGACTGGTCATGGGAGATTGGGCCAACTGACCCGCCACATATGTTTCAACCCATTAGCTTTATTACAACCGCGGGTCCGATCCGGACGCAAGCCATCTTGTGCCTGACGTACAAGGCGCCGACTGGACTCGGGGTCCACTTTTACTAAGGCCACGGGTTGACTTTTCGACGCACCTCCTTTCGGGCCCGTCTACCTTCCAGCACACCCCCAAGACAGGCGAGTACGGAACTCGAGAAGACAACAAGGGCCCCCCCGAGGAGGCGGCTCTGGGGTTCCCGATGCAGTCCAGACTCCCGGAGGAGTGACACCAAGCGTCAACCGCGCCGCGGACAGCAAGTGCCAGCACAACCTGCGTTATATAACAAGCGATAAAAATAGCCCTGCTCAGAGAAAAGCTTCATACCCCGACAGGCTTGGGCAGGCCGCACCCAGAGGAACGGCCAGGTGCCGCTCAAATCCACGCCGAAAGCTGACGAGACCAACGCTGCAACCACACCAAGGACTGCCTCCTGCTCGTCCGCCCCTCTCGCCCCAGCCGGCAAAACCAAACCAAGTTTGCCTGACTCCAACCTTGGCGGCACCCTGGCAGCGGATTTTGGACTACAACCCCCATCATCCCCCAGCCACAGTGGCCCATCGGCCGGGATGGCGGGAGTTGTAGTCCAACCGGCACAGGAAGGCCAAGGTTTTGCAGCCTGGGCTTCGAGAGAGCAAGGCGGACCCCACACGGCACACCCCGGGCCCTCCTGCAGATGCTCAACGACAACTCCCATCGCCCCTGACGACCGGCCCCTGCGCCTGGGGATGATGGGTGTTTCAATCCGGAGACAGCGGGAGGGCTGAAGATGTGCAGCCCTGCTGTAGATGGAGTTGGGAAAGGTTTTCCGTGGGGGTTTCCTGTTTGTTTATTCGATTTATTGATTATTTGTTCTTTAAGACTGGGAAAGGACCTGCAGAGGTAACATTCAGAGCTGGAGATGACCCATAAGAACATAAGAACAGCCCTGCTGGATCAGGCCCAAGAAGGCCCATCCAGTCCAGCATCCTGTTTCGCACAGTGGCCCACCAGATGCCGCTGGAAGCCACAGACAGGAGCTGAGGGCATGCCCTCCCTCCTGCTGTTACTCCCCTGCAACTGGTACTCAGAGGCATCCTGCCTTTGAGGATGGAGGTGGCCCACAGCCCTCCGACTGGTGGCCATTGATAGACCTCTCTTCCATGAAGTTGTCCAAACCCCTTTTAAAGCCATCCAGGCTGTTGGCTGTCACCACATCCTGTGGCAGAGAGTTCTACAAGTGGGTCACACGGATCATTAAGTGGATCATTAACCCACTCAGTTAATGCACAGCATCCCCAGCTGAAGGAAGCTGCAGGCCCAACATCTGCAGGACCTGGATTAATGCCTTCTCTTCTCTCACCTTATATGCCCACCTATCCGGTTCTAGGCTGTGCTGGGGTCTCTCCACCAAGGCAGGGATCCAGGAATGACACAGACCTCTGGCAGATCCCAAGGCAAATGTAGCAGAACGACGACGACAAATATTTATATACAGCTTTTCAACAAACGTTTCCAGTGCGGTTTACACAGAAAAATAATAAATAAACCAACCCACCAAGACAGCCCCCTGTCCCCAAAGGGCTCGTCTAAGGCTAATCTAAGTTAGTCACCAGCAACAGCCACTGCAGGGATGCTGTGCTGGGGGCGGATAGGGCCAGTTGCTCTCCCCCTGCTAAACACAAGAGAATCCAAGGTGCCTCTTTGCCCAGTTAGGAGGGGTCCTCAGCTAGCTTATAGGAGGATGCCACACAACAGCAAGGCAGCATAAAAGGAATGTGGCCCCCACAGATTCTTGGAATAGAAGAACGCATGTTTTCATGGCTATTGCCCAGACAGGGCGATTGGCTCTTCCGCTTTCCCAGAGAAGGCTCCGGATCTTAAAAGGGATCTCGCCCAATTTTTGAGCACCTCTGCAAGGGTTGTCAGCTCCCCAAGCGACTCCTCGGAGTTTCAAAGCGAAGGCAGAGCCATCGGGTCACAGCAGAGCGGTCGGTTCAGGCTTCCTGTCCGCTTTGTGGGGGAGGCCCCAGCGGGATGGGGTCACACAGGGCCCGGGGCCCTCCCGTCCACCCACCCCCCGAATGGTTGGCCTCATCCCCACCCCCCAAGTTGGAGGATTCAAATTCCTGGATCCAGTCAACTCTTAATTTAAACAACTGGCCTGTGATAAGTTATGCATTTTTACAGAGCGTATTTCAAAAGGACAGGCAATAAAAAGGAAGCACGTCAGGAATTCATCCAGATATGAATAGTGTGGGGAGCTGAGAGCAGTTTACCCTTTCACACTGGAACTTTGCCACTCAACTAACACAATGGGCACAAAGCTGAGAACGCACACACACAAAGAACTCTTCACCCAATGCACCGTTTACCTAGGCCGCGATCCAGCCAAAGCCAAGCCCTTGAAGTGTAATAGAAGTGACTTCAATCCCTCCTGCTGAAATCCGTGGGGCTGGCACTGGAGGAATGCATGATCTCCAGCTGTAAACCAACATATGGGTAAAGTGTGGCCGATAGCACAATTAACTGAATTGACTGTGTGTTCATCTGCGTGATGGCCAAGAGAATCAACCTGAGTTTTATACAGAGTGGCCGGCAGCTCCTTTGTTTACAACTGCAAATCTCAATACAGTAAATTCTAAAGCTTAGAACCCCCCCCCCCCCGAATTATAAGATGACTGTATGTGTTCAACCATCTTTATTCAGTCCATTGACCAGCAAAACTATGCGTGTTATGCTCATAATTACTGGTCCTGTGGTAGCAAGCACAACTTGTCCCCTTTGCTAAGCAGAGTCTGCCCTGGTTTGCAGTTGAATGGGAGACTACATGGGTGAGCACTGGAAGCTATTCCCCTTAGGGCAGGGGTGGGGAACCTTGGCCCTCCAGCTGTTTTTGTGGCTGGGGATGATGGGAGTTGTAGTTCAAAAACAGCTGGAGGGCCAAGTTCCCCACCCCTGCCTTAGGGGATGGGGCCGTTCTGGAACACCTGTATGCTTGCCTGCAGAAGGTTCCACGTTCCCTCCCTGGCATTGCCCTTCTCCTGCTGGCAACCTTGGAGAAGCCGCTGCCAGTCTGTGTAGACAATCCTGAGCTAGATGGACCAAGGGTCTGACTTGGTATAAGGCAGCGTCCTGTGTACTGAAGAATAAGTTGAAATTGCATTTTTAACGCTGCTAATGATTACCCTAAAGCAGTACCAAGTGCATTGAAAAGTGGAAATCAAGTATTTACAGTTTAATTGTATGTATGTATGTATGTATGTACGTACATATGTGTGTATGTGTGTATATCACACACACACACACACACACACCCAAGTGCTTTAGTCTGGCTGGATCCTGCCCTTCATTTGTTACCTTTACAATGGCAACAACCACAAGCATCAACACCTTTGATGCAGTGTTGGATTCAGGAATAGAATTCTCTCCATGGCCATAAGCCGAGAGGGCTGAAGGTAGAAGAATCTCTCTCACCCAGTGATCTTCTCCTCTCCTCTCTTACCAGACCCCAACAAGGGGTGGCTAGGAGATTTCCCGGGGCCTTTGTTGAAAGGCAGGCTACTGGACTAGGAGGCCACTAGATCTGACCCGGGAAGGCCCTTTTCTAATTCACAGAGAGCCCTTTGGAAGGAACTGGAGTGCCTCTACTCGGGCGGGGTTTGCCAAGCAAAAGGAGAAGCAGCCGAAGGATCCTGCCTCCTTTCTGCATCTTTTAGTGACTGACTATACTACTCTTGTCTTGTGTGCTGAGGGTTTAGTAAACTGAAGTAACCCTTGCAAAATGACTGTACATCACTTTTTTTTTCTTTCTTAGAACAGCCTCGCCCACGGGAGAGGAGGAGGGATTCTTGAGAAGGAGAAAGAGAAAACCACAACACAGATGCATTTTGTCTCTCTGTGCTCACAGGCAGAGTCACTCTCCCTCCCTGCCTGCCTCCCCTCAACACACACACACACACACACACAGTTTGTGAACATAAGCACAACTGTTTATCTCATGGAAGCAGCCTTCTCAGCCCAGGCACGGAGTGATTCAGGGCCCAGCTGAATGGTACCACATCGAGATGAGCTCAGAATCATGACTCCGTGATATATGCACTGTGATTGCCAGCGGGGGCAGTGATGGGGACCACGGGCAGAGAGCAAGCCTGCAAGAACAATCCAAACAAAAAGGGCTGAGGGCCGAACGGCACCATTTCCCAGCGGCGCCTTTCAGCGACGCGACGGAAGGCGCTCAGACTCGGGAACTCGAGTAGAATCGGGGAGACCTGCACACCCCAGAACTGGGACGGCTCGACCGGAGGCTCTCCGGTGCTGGGACCACAGCTCCCATCATCCCCAGCAGCTGCTTGTGACAGGGGGGTGATGGGAGTTGTAGTCCAACGGCAGCTGGGGAGCCTCGGGCTGGCCCCCCCATGCACTGGACACCTAGTGGGCTCAGGGTGCAACCTCATCGGCACCACAGAAGCTATAAACCAGAGCTAGGCAACCTTGGATCTCCAGACCATTTATTATGGCTGGGGATGATGGGAGTTGTAGTTCAAAAGCTGGAGAGCCATGGTCGCCTCCTCTCATTTTTTGCCTACATCCCTCCTGCTGAACTCAATAAGGCTGGCGCGGATTACACTGGAGGAATGCAAGATCTCCTCCTGTAAAAGAACATATTGCTAAAGTGTGGCAAACAGCACAATTCACTGACCTGACCTGTGTGATGGCCAAGAGAATAAACCTGAATTTTATACCAAGCGGCAGGCCTTGTGTTTTATAACTGCACGTCTCAGTATAATATAGATATGAATGCTTGGGGCGGGATTTCTGAATTGTAAGAACACTATATGTGTTGTGCTCATAGTTACTGGTCCTGGGGTAGCAAGCATGCCTTGTCCCCTTAGCTAAGCAGGGTCCACCCTGGCTTGCATTTGGATGGGAGGCTGCATGTGAGCACTGCAAGATATTCCCCCACTTAGGGGATGGAGCCGCTCTGGGAAGAGCAGAAGGTTCCAAGTTCCCTCCCAGGCAGCATCTCCAAATAGGGCTGAGAGAGACTCCTGCCTGCAACCTTGGAGAAGCCGCTGCCAGTCTGTGAAGACCATCCTGAGCTAGATGGACCAAGGGTCTGACTCAGTATATGGCCGCTTCCTCTGTTCCTCTAGACGGAAACCTTTTATCAACCTCCTGTGGCCAGCAGACCAGCTGCTGCGGACCAAAACACAGAAAGCTGAGCTCGCGGGGGGGGGAGGGAGACAGGCGAGGCCCCCGCTCGCTGTGGCTTCCGCTCACCGGGCAGCCCAGGTGCCGGGCCCGCAGCGGCCCAAGTGAACCCACACTGGCGATGTGATAAGCAGAGCTGGTGGCCTCCGCTCTGGCCTCGCTGCAGAAGGCAGGCTGCCGCCGCCGCCACTGATGTTGACGCTTCCTCCTCCATGCCTCTTGCTTCCCACTCGTTCGCCCGAGTGTGTTCTCAGAAGCGCCTGCCATCTGGACCTCCCCTCCACCCCCCGGCTTGCCTAACCGGTTTTCCAGATTCCACTGGAAGCAATCCACGGTTCGTCTCTTGTTTAGATTGCTCAAGTTCTCCCTCTGTTCTGCATTTCTAACCAAGAAGAGAAGGGGGGAGAAGCGGGCATGCCGATGCGGCCAGTGACGGCCTTCCGTGCATGTTGTAAGATGGCTGCCGGTACCTTCCAGCCAGGCCTAGATCCCTCCCGCCCCACATGGAGGCCCCCCCCCACTCCACAAGACATGAACAGGTGAGCAAACGTGGCCTCCGAGCTCTTGGATCCAAATCTCGGCGGTATGAAAAGATTATTTAGGGCAGGGCGGCTCAACTTATGCCCTCCTGCAGATGTGGGCCTACAATTCCCATAATCCCTGGCTATTGGCCACTATGGTTGGGGATGATGGGAGTTGTAGTCCAAAAACAGCTGGGAGGGGGGCTAGGTTGAGCAGGCCGGGTCTAGGGGCTTCATTTGTAAGCCAACAAACAGAGGTGAAGAAATGTTGGCTCAGTTGACCAGCCGGACAAAATATTTTACTCGTCAAGCTAGGGTGGTACATTACTCATCGGGACCTTTCCCACTCATCAGGCATCATTTTGCATTCGTCACCGACTAGTGGATTTCTGCAGCCCTGCCAATAAACCACCCCAGAAGACATGCCTTCCAACACAGCCGCCTTAAAAGGCCAGATTTGTGAGGACTGGTTGTGGTGATTTTATTTACTGTATTTATTTTTACATTTATATCCTGCTCTTCCTTTGAGGAGCCCTAAGCAGTCTGTGTCCATGGTTATGTCTATCCCTACAAGAACCCTGCGAGGTTAGGCTCAGAGAGAACTGACTGGCCCAGAGTCACTCAGCAGGTTTCACGGCTGAACAGGGGATTTGAACTCAGGTGTCCAATCGACAACCTTGCTTCATTTGTCTCCGGGGCTAAATTCTGACACTGAAATCTGGGGCCAAGTTGACTCAACTATAAGGCTGCAGGAGCAAGTACATTTGGTGGGGGAAACAGTAAGACAAACATACTCTACATACCTGCACAGTCTAATACTGACAGGCAAACCCTACTTCGGTTAAATAGAAGCAAGCATCTAGTCCTTATGAATGTGGGAAATCTGGTAATAGTTTTCACTTGAAAGAGGGTGCTGAGCAAAGATGGGTCCTGTGCAAAGTTTGTAAGAGTCAGGTGGCCAAATTCAAATTCAGTTTATTACGATCAAAGATCAGCACACAGTTCAGAACTAGATACGAGAATCCCCAAAAGTGAACATTGATACCAATGTGCGTGTGTGTGTGTATATATATATAGCGTGTGTGTACGTACACACACAAAATATACAATTAAGAACTATTACATAAAATATAAAATGGAATAAGATAATAAAAAAAATGAATCAATAGCCTGTATTAACCATCTCCGACACACTGTGGGCGGGTCTTAATCGCAGCAGTACAGAATTTGGCCACCAGATGCGAGACATCGGTATACGTATCAGAAAGAAATAAGTTTATGTAAAACTCATCAGAATTATTTGGATATCTAAGAACAAGCGGAGCAATAAATCTAAGACACAGATCATGATACAACGTGCAATACATATCAGGGAGTCATGACTTCCATACTTACTCATATCTTGGACCCAGGCTGGCCACCCATGAGTGCCAGAGGTGCTGCCAAGTATTGAACTCGGGATCTTCTGCATGCAAGGTCCACTGAGCTAACAAACAACCCTATTCCCTTCCCCTCAAGTGACACCTCATGCCTCTTTCCTTCACCATCTCCCAGACAGTGTTCCTTCTAACAGGGATTCACAGATGTTGACTACAACTCCCAGAATCCCCGGCTGCAACGGCTTTTGCTTGGGGATTCTTGGAGTTGTAGTCACCAACAACTGGGAATCCCTGTTGGAAGGAACACTGCTCCAAACAGACACCAGATTCTGCCTGAAACAGGATTCAGCCTTCTGCAACTCAGGGGTGACAACTTTGGGGTGGGAAGCAAAGAACCACACCCCAATGAGAAAATCCTCATGGTCCAGCATTTCACATCAAGATGAACCGTCCCCCAAGTGTGTGTGCCCGTTTTCTTTCCCTATTCACCTGTCCTTGAACAAGGGCAGCTTTTTCCAGATTGTAGGGCATTGAGGAAATGGACTTTCCCATTCATGGCAATTCCTCAAGAGCAGAGCTGCCCAACTCAAGCCCTACAGCTGGTTTCCGACTACAACTCTCATCATCCCCAGACACAGTGGCCAATAGTCAGGGATTATGGGAGCTGTAGTCCAGCATCTGCAGGAGGGCAGGAAGTTGAGTAGCCCTGGTCATCAATACCCCCAGCCAGCAACTTCCAGTCTGACAGACTGCATTCCAACATTTTTCTCCCATGTCAGAACACCCAGATGAGCAGGCGTTACATGCACCGCACCGGTGCATGACACTGGCCTTCACAGAAGAACCAGGACCTGGTAAAGATGCGCTTTAAAGTGGGTGCTTGTAGATCCCATTGATTTTTCCATATGTCATGAAACCAGAGTGGAAAGTCAACGACAAGTCCAATACTCCCACAGAAGCCTTCTCTCAAGGGAAGATGCTCTAATGCCAATTAGCCATGGGGCTGGAGCTCAGTGGTAGAGCATCTGCTTGCATTCAGAAGGTCATAGGGATATTGGAAGCTGCCATATACTGAGTCAGACCATGGGTCCATCCAGCTCAGTATTGTCAACACAGACTGGCAGCCGCTTCTCCAAGGTTGGAGGCAGGAGTCTCTCTCAGCCCTGTCTTGGAGATGCCGCCAGGGAGGGACCTTAGAACCTTCTGCTCTTCCCAGAGTGGCCCCATCCCTTAAGGGGGGATATCTTACAGTGCTCACATGTGGTCTCCCATTCAAATTCAACCAGGGTGGACCCTGCTTAGCTAAGGGACAAGTCATGCTTGCTACCACTCTGTATAAGGCAGCTTCCTATATATCTATGCATATGCTGCTTTATAACAGCTACTTCAGATGTGTTATCCTCAGTTAGCAAGGTGTGTATGTACATACGTACATGTGTACACACACCCAGACTCCCTGCAGTTTTCTTAACACCCATAATTCTTTACCTGCCCCTAGTTTGTTTGTTTTCTTTAAAAAGGACCTCCAAATTCTCAACTCAAAACACTCAACCAGATGGAAATTAGGAATTGTACAACACATTTCAATCTCTGCATTTTGTTAATGCCGATTTCCTAACTGAAGGAATCCGGACGTCATGGCCAGAAATAGTTCCACGGCCCCAGGGTGGATAGCTCTTATTGATCCATAGGAATGACGACAGATCCCCTTGCAGGGCGATACGCGCCGAATGACGACAAACGCCCTTGCAGCCCGATACGTTCCAATTAAGCTGAATCGAACCAGGCTGCTGTACAAACCCGGTGGTACTCCAGTCTCAGAGCCACCTTTTGTGGAGTCTGGGAGACAGCAGCATACACAACACCAACCACAAAAGTATCTTCTTGCTGTCATGGCAAACCGTACTTGCATGCCAAGCTCCGGGGAAATTTGCCAAGAACCTGGACACCTCGTTCTCCAAGCCAGCGATAAGCTCGCATCACACAATAGCCTCGAGATCTGCCAGGGTACTGATAAAACCCATCACGGGCCTCTCCTGCCTGTACTGGGTGAAAATTCGATGACAGCAAAACAACCTCAATAAGGCAGCAAAAGAACCTCAACAAGGGACTTGCGAGATAAAATTAACACACCACCAAGCTAAAGGGCAGATCTCTGATTATCTGGAATTCTTCACAGGAGGCTCTGAGGGGACCCACAGCCAGGATGTTTCAAATTCCTGACCGTGTTAAATCTTAAGGCGTTTCGAACAAGCTTCCCCGGAAGTGAGGCTGCTTGTGTTTCTGCCACGGGTCCAAGGAACTGCAAACTTAAGAGGAGAAGGTTACAGGGTGTTAACCAGCGAGGCAGGAGGGATTAACAGCATAACCTCTCCCAGGCCTTGCAAACCACTTCGGTATGCCACACACACAAATCCAGACCGTCCTCAACTGGGAAACAGTTTTCTACTTGAAAACTGAGAGAAAGGGCTGAGAGCCAAAGTGGCAATAGTTCCACCAACAGGGTTCGCTTCCCGGGGTCATCCCGTGAAACTGAAGGTGGGGAAACTGAGGACCCAGAAGAGGAAGTGCTTTTTCACACAGCGCATTATTAATCTATGGCATTCTCTGCCACGGGATGTGGTGATGGCCACCAGCTTGGATGGCTTTCAAAGGAGCTTAGACCACTGTTCCCTCTAAGGCGTGCGCACCTGCACGTGCTCAGAAGTTTTCTGATGTCCACTCAGTTAATTCTAGGTCCCGCTCCGGTTGAATCAGGAAGGCCCCACTCTGAATGCAGGTGCGCACACGATGCTGCCGCCCAGAACAAAACCCATTCCGCACAGAGATGGGGGGGGGAAATTAGAGGGACCGCTGGCTTAGAACAATTCATGGAGGACAGTGGCGACTAGACCGAGTGCTATAGGCCACAGCAGGAGAGAGGGCCTGCCTTCTGTCTCCTGCTTGAGGGCTTCTCACAGTCATCTGGTGGGCCACTGTGGAAAACAGGATGCTGGACTAGATGGGCCTGATCCAGCAGGGCTGCTCTTATGGACCACCCCAGTAGCCTTAGACTATGGCCATGGTCTCTAACCCTAAATCTAGCATACCAGAGGCATCTGGTGGGCCACTGTGGGAAACAGGATGCTGGTCTAGATGGGCTTTGGGCCCGATTCTGCAGGGCTGCTCTTATGTTCCATATGGATTGATGGCCATCCTCCAACGTGAAAGGGGGCTAGGCTCACGGGGGAGAAAGCAGGTTGCTTGGCAGAGAGAGCCAGGATCAGCAAGGGGATGGGGCCGTAGCGCAGTGGTGGAGCATCTGCGTGGCATGCAGGAGGTCCCCGGTTCAATCCCTGGCAGCAGCTCCGGGTCAGGCTGGGAGAGACTCCTGCTTGCAGCCTTAGACAGCTGCTGCCAGTTTGGAGACCAGGCCTGCCCAACTTCAAGCCTCCTGCTGTTAAGACTACAACTCCCACTATTCCTACTGACCGCGGTGGCTGGGGCCGATGGGAGTTGTAGCTGCACAGCAGCTGGAGGGCCAACATCGTACAGCCCTGGAGTAGACCATACTGAGCTAGACTGCCCGATTGTCCAGCTTGGTCCAAGGCAGGGCTACAGAACTTTGGCAATCCTGCAGACGTCGGACTACAACTCCCATTGTCGGCTCCCTCCAGGGGCCCACCCACACTCTGTGCATGCCCAGGCGAAATGCACAGGAACGGGGCGGAGGCGGGTGCAGTAACCCTCAGAGCTCGGGTTCTTTAAGTGGCCTGTGAACAGATGGGGCACCAGAGAGAGAGGCGGACCCAAAACTTAAACAGAAATGTAAGCTTTATTATTGAATTATTCTTGGAGCGTCTGAGCACTAACCCAATACAGATTTACCAAGCAAAGTTCAAGAGCACCATTCTAGTTTTCTAACGTTGGCTGCATGTCAGCTGGAGTCTAGCCTGACAGACCACCCCCACGGTGGCTGGGGATGATGGGAGCTGTAGTCCAAGAACAGCTGGAGGGATGAAGTTGGGCACCCCGGCAGCGTTCGCTCTCATCTTGCTATTCGGTGTGCGGAATACGTTGCGTTCTGGGCGGCAGGATCAGAGCAGCGTGTGCACACGGGCATGCAGGGGGGGACCTTCCCGATTCCACCTCAGATTCAGCAGACATCAAGACACGCGTGAGCGCACGGGCAGGCCTGAGAGGGAACACTGCAGCCCTGGCGTAAGGCAACTCCCTCCGTCGCCGCGATGTGTGCAAGGGAGAGAAAAGCAAGCACACGCCGACACCGCACACCCCTGGCAATGAACTCGGGCTCCTTGCAGATCGAGACCGGGGCCGGGGCAGTGCCAAGGGAGGACTGGGGAAGGCTGCTCCATCAGATCTGCAAAGCCCACCGGAGCGCCTGTAGACTGTGAGTGGCAAAGGAGAGGGGACCGTCGGCCATGCGCTGTGTGGCCCAGCTGAAAGAGGACAAGTTGCCTTGTGCATCCCACCGAGGCAAGCTGCCCATGGGTGGGTGGGTGGGAGGGGGGGCAAGCTGCAGAAGCTACTGCCAACTTTCCACTTTGCCGGTTTATGAGCAAGCCAGCTCGGGGAGCGATTGAGAGAGAGAGAGAGAGAGAGAGAGAGAGAGAGAGAGGGAGAGAGAGAGAAATGCATGCATTTGGCTTAAATTAGAGGCAATTTCTCTGCTGGAACACGTCTGATCTGCAACAATCGTATGCAGACAGTGCTGTTGAACTCCAGCCAGATTGTCCCCCCACCACCACCTCCAAAGAACAAGGCAGCCACAGAAGGATAGCAGCAGGGCCGAGGCACGGCTCCCGCAACCAAGGTCAACGAGGAGGAGCTCCGATCTAGGGAGCCAGGGGATTAATGCCTTCCTCTTCGGCAGGGGTCGCATTCTTGAGATAAGCGGCTTCCACCCAAAGCAGCGGGTCAAAGGAAAGGGGGGCGGGCAGAGGCGGGAACTTTCTCCAGCACTTCTGAAGCAGCCTTAAAGCAAAAGGGTGTCTAGATTCCGAAGGCAGATCTCTCTGGCCTCTGCGCCGCCGTATACCAAGAACGGTTATGCCCAGAAATACTCTCACACGCTCACCAAAAAAGCCACATCCTGCCCTCTGTATGGTACAGAAGCAAAGAGGCCTATATGCAGGAGGGGGCTGCTCACAGGAAAATCCACAACTGCACAAATGTCCCTGGCGCGTGTGCAGCATTCACTCAACACGGCACGCTTGTGCATTTTCCTGCTTGCACGTCACACCAGGTGGCCAAAGGTTGCATTCTATTGCACTGGGAAGCCCGTAGAGAGTGGCGGGGACCCTCCGAACTGGGAACTGGACAGCACCATTGCAGAAAGGCGGTATCTTCACTGGGGAGAGTACAGAAGAACAGAAGCACAGCCCTGCTGGATCAGGCCCAAGGAGGCCCATCTAGGCCAGCATCCTGTTTCCCACCGTGGCCCACCAGATGCCGCTGGAAGCCTACGGGCAGGAGTGGAGGCCATGCCCTTCCTCCTGCTGTTACTCTCCTGCTGTTAGGAGCAGCAGAGTCTATAGGAAGCATCTTTAGCAGAAGGAAGAGAGTACGTTGATCAGGGTCTGGGTCCTAGAACTGCCTGGACTAGGCCTTACTTTACTTTTTACATCCTCCAACTCGGGGTTCCCAACCTTGGACCTCCCACTCCTATAGGAGAAGACCTATAGCTGTAGACCAGCGCTGGTCTGGTGGTAGCAAGCATGAATTGCCCCCTTTGCTAAGCAGGGTCTGACCTGGTTGGCATTTGAATGGGAGACTCCATGTGTGAGCACTATAAGATCTTCCCCTCAGGGGATGGAGCCGCTCTGGGAAGAGCAGAAGGTTCCCAGTTCCCTCCCTGGCAGCATCTCCAAGATAGGGCTGAGAGAGAGACTCCTTGGAGAAGCCGCTGCCCATCTGTGTAGACAACCCTGAGCTAATTAGACCATCCCAATGGTCTGAGACTGTATGCTGCCTATGTACCTAAGCATTCAAGGACTCAAGGTTGCCAACACCCGAGCTAACATTTTTCTTTCTTTTTATGTTTATACCCCACCCTTCCTCCAAGGAGCCCCGAGTGGCGCACAAGGTCCTGTCTATCCCCACAACCACCCTGCGAAGCAACAACAGCCCTGCTGGACCAGGCCCAAGAAGGCTGATCTAGTCCAGCATCCTGTCTCCCACCCTGGTCCACCGGGTGTCTCTGGGAAGCCCACAGGCAAGGGCTGAGGCCAGTGAGGCCGACACATACTGTATGTGACTGGCCACAAGTCATTCAATGAGCTTCCGGGCTGAACAGAGGTCTGAGTTCGGGCCTCCCCAGACCTAGCCCAACGCTCTAACCACTACACCATGCCACCTCCTGTCCGGCGAACCAAGCTTGTATAGGACTTATTTTTGAGCTGCACAAATGTTATTCTAGCACTGTGCCTTGTAGGAAGCTGAAAAGGAGTCAGACCATTGGCCATCTCGCTCATTACTGTCTACACAGACTGGCAGTGGCATCTCCAAGGTTGCAGGCAGGAGTCTCTCTCAGCCCTACCTTGGAGATGCTGCCAGGGAAGGAACTTGAAACCTTCTGCATGCAAGCAGGCAGATACTCTTCCCAGAGCGGCCCCATCCCCTCAGGGGAACATCTTACAGTGCTCACACATGGAGTCTCCCATCCAAATGCAAACCAGGGATGACCCTGCTTAGCAAAGGGGACAATTCATGCTCGTTGCCACAAGGCCAGCTCTTCACAAATGTGGTGGACTTAAAAAAACACACCAAAAAACCCTGATATGAAGTTTTGGGTCCGGTTTGAAGGATATGCAGGCGCAGACTCCGACTTGGTCCTGTTTTCTTTGAACAGAGCCTTCACGGAGTCACGCTCCATCTTCCCATAAAGGTCTCCTTGCTTATGTATCAGGGTAGGAAAAGACGCTAGCTGCCGCCTGCCAGGGAGTAGGAAGCAAGGCAGTCCGTGAGCGAGTCCAGGGCTGTTTTGGAATTTGTCTTGGCATGGAGGCCGTGCGTCGACAATCACGCAGCCGACAGGAAAAGCAACACTTGATTAGCAGTTACTGAGAGATGGGACAGACTCTCTTTTTTGAGAGAGAGAGAGAGAGAGAGAGAGAGAGAGAGAGAGAGAGAGAGAGAACCTAGCCTACAATTAATGGGTAGCCAAAGCAACCCTGAACCACCTTAAGTGGCGCAGCGGGGAAATACCTGACTAACAAGCAGAAGGCTGCCAGTTCAAATCCCCACTGGTACTATATCGGGCAGCAGCGCTACAGGAAGATGATGAAAGGCATCCTCTCATACTGCGCGGGAGGAGGCAATGGCCAACCCCTCCTGCATTTGACCAAAAGGAAACCACAGGGCTCTGTGGGCGCCAGGAGTCGACGGCGACCCGACGGCACCCTTGACCTTTAAAGCAACCCTACAGGATCCGTCCACAAGTTGTACCCATTTGAAGCCGAGTTCAAAGGAAAGAGGCACAAGCAGCCACGTAGGAAGCAAAAGCCGCGATTTCCCAAGCCGATTCCTAAGCAACACACGCCTTGCTGTTCTAAATTAAGCCGTTCCCAAGCTCAAAAGACAAGGAGCTCATAATCATAAGGAAAGAAACGCAGCCGGGGGAGGGAGGAAAATGTTCAGGATCACCTCTTTGCCAGGCCTCAAGGTCCGATCTCAAGAGGAAGACACAGTCACACCCACTGTGAAACACACCACAGGGACCGGGGAGCGGGGGCATTTGTGGGGGGCCAAAGCAGCACACCCAGCAAGCCACCACCTGGTCCGGCAGGCCCACAAATATCGGCCAAACTTCTCAGGGGACAAATGCCCATGGGCGATTTTTTGGCAACACCGACCCCCTCCTAGAGCCACCGAATGGCACAGCAGGGAAATGACTTGCCTAGAGAGCAAGAGGTTGCCGGTTCGAATCCCCACTGGTACGTTTCACAGAATATGGGAAACACCTATATTTTCACAGCAGCGATAGAGGAAGATGCTGAAAGGCATCGTCTCATACGGCGCCGAGAGATGGCCATGGTCAACCCCTCCTGCATCCTCCCCAAGACAACCACAGGGCTCTGTGGGCGCCACGAGTCGACACCGACTCGAGGGCACAACTTTACATTTACCCCTCCTAGAGATGGGGAAAGGAGCCAATAGCATCGTTGCACCCTTTTTGAATGGGGGAGGGCTTGCCCTGAAACAGAGACAAACAGCTCTAGACACTTGCTCAGTACACACACACGTACGCAGCAAAAGGGTTCAAACGGGTATGACACAAAGCATGTCTTACCTGGACGACAAGGTGGCAAAGTCTCCCCCATCCAGGAGCCGAATCTTGCAGAACAGAACCCCGTTGACAAAAGGGACTGCCGTCAGCTCCTCCAGAGTGAAACTGGTTTGAAATTTGAACTTCTTTTTCTTCATCAGAAAAGCCATGGGCGGAGGCAAAGGGGACCAAATTCAAAGCCCAGAAACGCCAATGCCTTCCTTTTTAAAGTTCAGCAGCAGCAGGTCGCTCCGGAACACGCCCGGGGAACTCAACGGCCGAGACGGCACAGGGGGCGAAAGCGAAAATAAACCCCCGTCAATCCAAGTTTACAAAAATATAGCGGGTGACTCGGAGTTCAGTTGCGGTGGCAGGCGAGCGTTCCGTGAAAAAGAGTCTTCTCTCTTTGGTGGTTGGATCTGGCTATCGTGTCATCGCTGCTGCAGATTTCAGGGAAGGAAGAGGGCACGTTCGGTCTCTCGTTCATCTCTGAGGAAGGGAAAGGGGGGAAATCCTACGCTCCGGGCCAGCAGGAGCTCCCTTGCTTAGAGGCGGTGGGGATGCGTTCCTCTCCGGGTCCCCCTCGAAAGCATCGCGGGCTTCTCTCCGAGCCGCCGGACGGCACACGGGCAATGCTGAACAGGGGACACTTCCAGGCTCCACCCCTCGTTCAAAAGCTTCACGGGGATCGGCAGGGCTCCTCTGTAGGCTGTGGCTTTCACAGGTTTCTTCTCAGCCTGAGGAGGGAAGCCAGGCGGTGCGGTTAGTTCGGCGTGGAGCTCCTCCCTCTGTCCCCAAAAACCTAATTACGGCCACCTGACTGTTCAGGGCTTATCTCATACCAATCGGAGAAGGAATCTGAGGTGCTGGCCTCACACCCAAAATATTATCCTTCCGTGTACATAGCAACTGCTACCATAACCCGGCTGAACCGTTCTTGTTTTCCTAGGCGGCATAAAGGCATTCTCAACAAGGAATCTCAGGAAGGGAGAGGGGAGGAGAGCCGGCCTTGTGGCAGCAAGCATGAATTGTCCCCTTTGCTAAGCGGGGTCTGCCTGCATTGGGATGGGAGAGTCCCTGGGTGGGCTGTAAGAGCAGCCCTTAGGGCAGAGGTAGGTCATCTGGGCTCTTGAAGTTGGTGTTGAACTACAACTCCCATCATCCTCAGCGACACAGGAGTTCAACAACAGCTGGAGAGCGAAGATTGCCCACCCCGGCCCTATGGGATGGGGCTAGAGCTGAGGGCAAGACCCTCTGCTTGGCATGCAGAAGGTCCCCGGTTCACTCCCTGGCAGCATCTCCAGGGAGGGCCGGGCGGGACTCCTGCCTGAAACCTTCAAGAGCCACTGCCAGTCCGTGTAGACAGTCCTGAGCTAGCTGGACCAAGGGTCCGACTCAGTAGAAGGCAGCTTCCGATGTACATGCAAGCAACCTCACTAACTCTTCCTCCAATGGGAAGAATTCTCCTGAGGGGTGGAGAGCTGGTCTTGACCCAGCCAGCGTGAATTACCCCCTTTGCTAAGCAGAGCTTGCCTCAATTCACAATGGGATGGGTGACCACATGCAAGCACTGTCTGCTGTAAGATATCCCCCTTAGGGGCTGGGGCCACCGGTCAGTGGTAGAGCATCTGCTTGGCATGCAGAAGGTCCCAGGTCCAATCCCTGGCAGCATTTCCAGGTAGATCTGGGAGAGAGCCCTTTCTGAAACCCCAGAGTGCTGCTGCCAGTCAGTGCAGACAATCCTGAGCTCTAAGGACCAATGGTCTGACTCTCTAAGGCAGCTTCATATGTTCCTATGAGAAACTGAGTCCATAGGTGGTTTGGTAAACAGCCGGGGGCTGAACAAGAAAATGCACACGCACACACACACAGAGCCCTCTGAACGTCTTAGCCAGCTTCAACAAGTCTTCATTCTCACCACCATCGGGAGAAAGCAAGCCAAGCAATTCACTCGCTATCTCCCCAGAGCAAGGTCACAAGGCAGACTGCCTTCTCCTAGGACTTTGACCAGCCTTGGCACCCGGGGTATCAACTCTGCATTAAACCAAGTTGTCCCAGGCAAGCCTGATAACCATACGACACGTCAGTGACCCAAGCTCACCCTGATTAGAGGTCAGCAACCGGGATAAATTAAATAAATATAAATTACGCGTCCGCTGAGCGCAGAATTCAATACGTGGAGCTGTTTCCAAGCACCTGGCCTAGCCCCACGGGGCCTGAGAGCCTAACCTCCTCTTCCCTCCCTGCCCTTTTAGGAATGCCGCTCAAGTTCAAAGTCACAAGTTCAGCCCCGTCTCTAGCCGGGCACGCCGCCTGCCGAGTTCAACTTTGGTTTCCTAAATGGTTGCTCCAAATGACTCTAGGAACTTCTCCCCACATTCCCAGTTATAGCCCAGCTTCGTGTAAATGGCTGTTTATCCTCGCCGTTATCCTTCTATGCGGCCTCGGGCTGATGTTCTCGGCTGTGTGCCACCGCCCCCTCTCAGATTTCCGCCCCCCCACCCCCGGAATTGCATACAACCAAGGAGGTCCAGCCAACTGGGAGTCTCTTTCCTTGTCCACTCAACGGATCTCTAGCAGCAATCTTCATGTAACATGCCGGCCCCATTCCCATTAAACTGAAACACGGCTCTTTACTCAGAAGCAGAACCAACCACACTCAAGGGGGTTTACTCTCCAGTGTATTGCAGGAAGAAGCGAACTCTGAAGAATGCAATGGTAACTGCTCCCAAGAATACATGCATGCATCAGATCACACCACAGATCTGTTGCAGCGACTTACACAATGCCACAAGGCTCTTCCTCTTTAGTCTAATTTATACTGTCAAGCAGTTATGCAGGGCTGCTCAACTTCAGCCCTCCTGCAGATGTTGGCCTACAACTCCCAGAATCCCTGGCTATTGGCCACTGTGGCTAGGGATTCTGGGAGTTGTAGTCCAAAAATAGTTGGGGGGGCAAAGTTGAGCAGGCCTGAGTTATGGCTTTAAGGGATAATCTTGCCCCAGTTAAGCACTTTCAGCTTCCACTGATTCCAACTAGAGCCCTGCCAGTCGGAGATTTTACTTTGGAAGGGCATGTGTGTGTTCACATATCATCCAGATTTATGTGGAAGTTCCTGCGAGCTATCGAGGAGCACTCCAGACACGATTCGGGGTTTTCATTGCTTATTGAAGCTTAGTCCGATTTGTGTTGGGGTAAAGAGGCGCAGCGGGGAAATGCCTAACAAGCAGAAGGTTGCTGGTTTGAATCCCCGCTGGTACTATATTGGGCAGCAGCAATATAGGAAGATGCTGAAAAGCTTCATCATCTCATACTGTGTGGGAGGAGGCAATGATCAACCCCTCCTGGGGTTTCCAAAAGGAAACCATAGGGCTCTGTGGGCGCCAGGAGGCGAAATTGACTTGACAGCACACTTTACTTTTAAAAATTCCATTTTGTGTGTGGGGTTTTTGGGCAAATTCCAAATACCCAATATGCCCTGTAACTCACAGTATTTCACCCCTCTTAATCACAGGGAAAGGCCCCAGAGATGTTTAAACACCTCCCTACCTAGCACTTCTGGGAAACAGACAAAACCAAGAAGTGCATCACAACATAGCTCAAGGAACCACGTGAGTAAAATATTTCGTCTGGCTGGTGAATTAAGCCAACACTGTATACACCACCTAGAGATGTATATGTCAGGCGGTAGATAAATTTCTTGGCCCCTTCTATAAATGCCGATCTTTGCCCTGCCATAGCATTATTTTGAGGGTGGCCAACTACCATAAAGATAAAACAATAAAATACACAATAAAATACACCCACTCACCTTTAATAAGGGGTATGTGTGTGAGAGAGAGAGATTTACTTGCTGCTGTACCACCTTTACATTCAAGCACTCAACACAACAAAACCAAAAAGCTATATTGGAAAAAGTGACCCACAATACTCGTCTTCGACCTGGGTCAGGCCAATCCCAATGCCTTTTTTAGCCACATGGTCGGGTTTTATTTCTTTTACAAATCAGGAAAACCTTGCCCATTCTCCACCTTCTAATCAATTTACTGCCTTGAAAGATTGTTTAGTGCTCTCTCTCTACACACATATATACACTCTCACTCACACACACAATCTCGCTCTGTAGATATGTACATACTCACATACAGACACACACAGAGGCACATATACAAATATTCTCTCTCACACACACCATACACACAGTGTTCTCTTTAGATATACACATACCCACACACACTGTCTAGACACACACGCTCTCTGTACACAGACATGTCATCTCACTTCAGATACACATGTAAACACATACTACACACACACACACACTTTAGCTATACAAGCACACAATCCACATATACTCTCTCTCTCTCTCTGTGTGTACGTGTGTCTGTACACTCTCACTTTCTCTCTCTCCACACACACAAACACACACACTGTAAAGATGGGAGGGTGATGGGGGGAAGCAGCCCCCCTTCCCTGAGGAGAGGGGTGCCCCGACGCCCCCTACCCAGGGACAGAAACCCCGCCCCCAAATCAAGCCCCCTTGCAGGATAGAGGAGGAGAGGGAAGAGGGGGGCTCCCGCTGCTCCCACTCTCCCCCGCCCCACCTCCTCCTCCTCCTCCTCTCGCCCCCCACCACAGCCCCCAGCTCCTCCTCTTCTCCCCCTTCCCCCCTCCCCCAGCCCCACAGCTCCTCCTCCTCTCCCCTCTCCCCGGCCCCCAAGTTCCTCCCCCGCTGCCCCCGCCGCGGGAGGAGCTGTGTCGTCCCCCCCGCCTCCCTCAAAGCCTACGCAGTCCCCGCACACAGAGATGCCCCCCGCGGCATCCCCACCCCACAGGTTGCGGGGGGACACAGCCAGGCCCGCCGCCGCCGCCACTCACCTCCTCCGCTTGCCGGCCCTGCCAGCGCTACGCCAATAGCGCCCCGCTACGCTAACAGCGTAAGAAGCAGCCTGCGAGGGGGCGGGCCGTGTGCCAGGACAGACTCCCTCCCCGAAGTGGGCGGGGCGGAAGCACCGCCCTGGCCAGGGATTGGGCCGCCGAGAGGAGCACAAAAAAAAAACAGGAAAAGAAAGCAGGGGCGGGCGGGAAACAGTCTGCATTCCGATTGGGCGGGTGAGGACGCGGTGGCGCAGAGGGGCTCCGCGATTGGCGCGAGGCGCCTTCATTCGGGCGGCAAGGGCCCGCCCTGGCTCCGCCCCTCAAGGGTGTGTTGGGGAGAGGAAGCGAAGGAGTTCTGATTGGTTGACGTGATGGGAGAAATTACTCAAAGGAGTTTCATTGGAATTGAAGGGACAGGTTCGGCCATGGGATGACTTTGAGTAGTTCTCATTGTGTCAGCCATTATTAATAATATGTATTAATAATTAATTAATGTGAATGTATTAATATCAATACATTAATACAATGATATTAATACATTTCACAAGACAGCTTCCGAAAATAGTAATCGGATAATAACAATAGCAAAGAAGACACAGTGTAAAGACAGTAAAAACAAGATAAATATGCAAGCAGCCATGCATTTATGATCATATTACTTTTAATAATGATAAAGCTCATCATATGCTCAAGCCCTCCAAACAATAAAAAGTACAGCTTCACTGACCGTCCATCAATTGGATCTACCTGCAAATTTCCACCCACAACTAGCCCCAGGACAAAAGCTATCTGGCAATATTGCAATTTGCAATCCTAAGGCAGGCTCTTAACAAAATGCATTGTCATGAAAGGGAGACTTTGGGGTGTAGGCTTTATTTTAAGTTGAGCACTCAGGCTGAGAATCAAGTGCATAGACTAGAAACCAATAAACGCTTTTCATTCTTTTTAGCTGCTCTAAAATGTCTTGGACTTGGGGGATGGAGCAAACATGCTATATCTATCTATCTATAGCCAAGATATGGAGGCCCCAATTTTTACCCAAGATCTGTTTACCTACTTTGATTGCAATGGGATGAAATACAGTATTCAGATAGCAACTCTACCATCAGAACTGGATTTTATAACAATGCTAAATTCTGTTGCCTCTGCTTGGAATAAGGACCGATCATTTTTATCACATTTCAGAATTCATGTGCTTGGCATTGCTAAAATGACATTGTCACCCGGTTATGGCTGTTGTGAATAATCACCATGCTTATCCCACAAACTTGCAGTTCCTTGCAAACAAGACCTCTTGCAACTCCCATTTTCCCTGTTAGTTATTCTTTATTACAGCCCAACCACCATACAATAAACCCTGTACAGAATCAGAAACAAAACACCTGCATTTTAAAAACAGTCTTCGCTTAGATTAAAAACAAACTGAGCAACTTAACGAATACGATGAATATTTATATACCGCTTTTCAACAAAAGTTCCAAAAGCCATTTACACAGGGAAATAATAAATAAATAAGATGGCTCCCTGTCCTCAAAGGGCTCACAATCTAAAAAGAAACATAAGACACCAGCAAAAGTCACTGGAGGGATGCTGTGCTGGGGATGGATAGGGCCAGTTGCTCTCCCCCTGCGAAATAAAGAGAATCACCACTTTAAAAAGGTGCCTCTTTGCTCAGTAGGGAACTGTTCGGTTAGCTACCTAATTCAGAAGGGAACCAGAGGACAGATTTAAAATTCAGCTGTAAAATGGGATTAAGCCTCAATGGCAGAGTGTGATTTGACTAACCCGTGCAAGAAATTTTACTTGCTTGAAAAAGGGACAACCCAGGGATGATGGAAGTTGTAGTCCAACAACATCTGGGGACCAGAGGTTGAGAATTCCTGCTATAACCTGATTGGTATCACTGATTAACAGAACAGAAGTGTTGACAGTATCAAGCAACATCACTCGGCTTCTGCCTTCCTCGGTTGCTCTGAAGAATGAGCAACACAGTGCTTAACTGACAGTTGTACAACAGAAGACGGAATTCATACTGTTGCTAGGAGATATCGGGTGGTATATTCTCCAAGTTTAGGCCTTGTGGTGCTAACGTATCAGGTCTGTATCATCCAGAAATCTTCTCTGGCTTTAAGGTTGCCATTTTTTTAAACAGATGGCATTTGCACAGCAATAATGCACACTTCAGGGGGGTTGAGATTATCTCTGTTAAAATGCTTAGCAGCCACCTAATGGCGCAGTGGGGAAATGACTTGATTAGCAAACCAGAGGTTGCCGGTTCAAATCCCCGCTGGTATGTTTCCCAGACTATGGGCAACACCTCTATCGGAAGATGCTAAAAGGCATCATCATCTCAAACTGTGCGGGAGGAGGCAATGGTCAACCCCTCCCGAAATCTATCAAGGAGAACCACAGGGCTCTGTGAGCGCCAGGAGTCGACACCGACCCGACGGCACAACTTTACTTTAAAATGCTTAGCAACTGGTGGTTCTGATTTTTGTGCTAATATTGCTGATTGGTCGTTTCCAGACAACAGGAAAATGTGGGATCTTCCACATATTCCAAACGCACTCATGCATGGGATTTCCACGCTCTTACACTCGCGTAGGCTAATGTATTCCTTCCTTGCACAAGTCCTTTGAGGACTGGTTAAAGAAGCTGAGTATGGTTCGTGTGGAAAAGAGAAGCTTACAGGATGATATGATACCTGTCTTCAGACACCTAGGAACATGGGAAAGCTGCCGTATATTGAGTCAGCCCATTGGTCCATCTAGCTCAGTATTATCTACACAGACTGGCAGCGGCTTCTGCAAGGTTGCAGGCAGGAACCTATCTCAGCCCTATCTTGGAGATGCTGCCGGGGAGGGAACTTGGAACCTGAGATGCTCTTCCCAGAGCGGCTCCATCCCCTAAGGGGAGTATCTTACAGTGCTCACACTTCTAGTCTCCCCTTCAAATGCAAATGAGGGTGGACTCTGCTTAGCAAAGGGGACAAGTCATGCTTGCTACCACAAGACCAGCTCTCCACCTAAAGGGCTGTCATCTACAAAATGGAACAGACTTGTCCTCTCTTACTCCGGAGAGCGGGATGAGAAGCAATGGGAGGAAATTACAGAGAGAGAAGATATTGGTTAGACATTAGGGAGAACTACTGAATGGTAAGAGCGGTTTGCTAGTGGAGCAGCCTGCCTCATGGAGCGGGAAGTTCTCCTCCACTGGAGATTTTCCATAAGAACAGCCCTGCTGGATCAGGCCCAAGGCCCATCTTGTCCAGCATCCTGTTTCCCACAGTGGCTCAAAATGGTCCAATGGAGAATGGATGGCCATCTCTCTGGGATGCTGCAGATGCCCTGGGCAAGGGGTTGGTCTAGAAGACCTCCAAGGACCCTTCTCATTGCAACATCCTCCGATTCTACCATGCCTCAGTCCCGCTTCAACAGCCGATGCTTCTATTCCTTTTCCTGCTGGGCTGAACACCAGAAGCCCCATTGCTGTTCCTTCCCGCTTCCCCCACAGACATACGTGATTAGCCCTCACCTCTGAAGCCGCCTACACAAGATTACAACCTCCCTAACACCCTGTAAGCACACAGCCTTATCAGGCTGATAGATTCCCACCCCTATACCACGTTTATGGAGTGACGCTTCTGGGGATTTTGATTCCTCCCTGGATTTCTGGGCAGGAGCCGCCTTCAGTCAAAGGGCACACCCCAGCCCAACAGATCAGTCCATCCAAGCAAAGGAGTTTCCTCTAATCTGGGAGCAGCTTTTCATTTTAATACCTGATATTTCTGGGAGGGCCCCCGCAAGCTTCGTGCGGGGATCACCGGGGACACCTGATGCCTGACTCCCTCCTGGTCAACAGAAACAAGCACACTAAGGTAGAACAAAGAGGTAGTGAGCATGAATTGTCCCCTTTGTTAAGCTGTGTCCTCCCTGGTTTGCAATTGGATGGGTGACTCCTTTGTTCTACCTTAGTGTGCTTGTTTCCACTTTGGGGGCTGATTCAACTGTGCCATTCCAGCCAGCATCCCATGGTCGACCGCGCTCTGACTTTTACACTGAAAACTCATCCAGAGAACGCTTCCAAAACTAGAAAAGAAAAACAGCCTCCCCCTAGCCTGGGGTTCAGAGTCTTTTGTCCAACTGGCTTCCCTCCCGGCCAAAAAGGACTCAAGTTTTCCTGAAGCCTTTGTATGACACAGAGGTTCAGCATATCTCTTGTGATTATTCCTCTCCACTTCCCTTTTGGACTTCTCCCTCCTGTTTATAGCAACAGGCAGCAAACATTCAGATTCACTGAGATTATAAATCCTGGCGTTCTCACACACAGTGATTCTGCAGCTTCTGTCTCAGACTTTCCCCCACTTTGGAGTGTTTTGCCTTGCAATTAATCGGATAACGTGACTGCTGTTATAAACAAACACACTTGGAAACCCGCCTGGAGATCTGCTGAGCGCAATGTCATCTATCTGATTTGCGTTCCCAGGAATCTGGGTTTTCCAGGACAAAGAACAAGCAAATAGAAAACTCGGATTAAAAAGCTTCATGACCCCAGGATGCTTATTAGTGGGAAATCCTTCTTGAGAGCACATATGTATGTGACAAATTCGCATTTTCAAAAGGAAGCTAGGATAAGCACTATTTAATGTATGCTTTGCTGCCCTCCTTCCAGAGATAAATCTCTTTTTAAAATCCCATCTGTCCTTTCGAAAAACAGAGAGAATTTCTGAGGAGCTGTTGATCTCCTCGTTTAACACCATTTAAACCAGTAACCATCACCACACCTTTTGGCAGGGAGTTGCACAGAAGACAGGAAAATAAGCGGGTTGCCTTGTGCTAAATCAGACCATTGGGCCATCGAACTCAATCTTGCCTGCACTGACCGGCAGCAGCCCTTCAAGGTTTGAGGCAGACGTCTCTCCCAGGCCTACCAGGAGATGCTGCCCTGGGGAGTGAACCTGGAACCTTCTGCATGCAAAGCAGATGCACTGCGTGAAGAGGTCCTTTCTGTCATCCGTCCTGCTGAGCCTATGGACTTAGCAGAAGAAAGCTGGTCTTGTGGTAGCAAGCATGACTTGTCCTCTTAGCTAAGCAGGGTCCACCCTGGTTGCACTTGAAGGGGAGACTAGAAGTGTGATCACTGGAAGAGATTCCCCTTAGGGGATGGAGCTGCTCTGGGAAGAGCATCTAGGTCTCAAGTTCCCTCCCTGGCAGCATCTCCAAGATAGGGTTGAGAGAGACTCCTGCCTGCAACCTTGAAGAAGCCGCTGCCAGTCTGTGAAGACAATACTTAGCTAGATAGACCAAGGGTCTGACTCAGTATGTGGCAGCTGCCTAGGTTCCTCCTTTTCAGGACTGGCTCTCCACATTCTGTGCCAAGAGGCAGACGCATCCCTCCTGCAGTGAGTAAACTCTGAAAGTGTGGCATTTAAATTCCTTTCTGGGCTGACTTGCCCCATGATACAGCAGGAGAGACACATTTCTCTCCATGCAGAAGTGGGTAGCTCAGTCCCAAAAGTGAGGGATTTGAAATCAGGGCAAGCACTCATGCTTGCTACCACCAGACCACCCTCCTCCCTGATGTCCTGGTTATTAGTACATGAGTCCAATGGCGTGGCCAGGCCCGTCTGGGGGGACAACCCGTCGGGGTGATTGACAAGGATTACAGCCCTAGAGAAGAGAAACACTACAATAGCACTACAGGACTTTCAGTATTCAGTGGATTATCCTCTTATTGCCCTCCTGAGTGGCCACGTCTACAGGAGCGTTCTAAGAGCTTTTAGAAGCTGAAAAACTACAACAACATGTTATTGACGTTGCCAGAGGAATGGAAATGAAAACTGGCAGGAACAAAAGTCCTTAAAATATTACTCTAGGGAGAGAGGGCAACAATTTATTCAACGGTCCCCTGATGCTATCTCAATCCTAACCCCAAAAGCTAGAAGTGCAACTGTGCTATTTTCCATCTCTAGGTGGGGTAGATGTTGATGAACATTAGAACAGCCCTGCTGGATCAGGCCCAAGGAAGCCCATCTAGTCCAGCATCCTGTTTCACACAGTGGCCCACCAGATGCCGCTGGAAGCCCTCAGGCAGGAGTTGAGGGCATGCCCCCTCTCCTGCTGTTACTCCCCTGCAACTGGGACTCAGAGGCATCCTGCCTTTGAGGCTGGAGGTGGCCTGTAGCCCTCCAACTAGTAGCCACTGAGAGACCTCTCCTCCATGAAGTTATCCAAACAAGCCACCCAGGTTGTTGGCTGTCACATCTTGTGGCAGAGAATTCCACAAGTCGGTTATGCGTGGTGTGAAAAAGTCCTTCCGTTTGGGGGTCCTAAATTTCCTGGCAATCAATTGCATGGGCAATTGGTTGCCAAAAATCGCTATGAGCAGTCATCCCCGGAAATGGTACCCATGGCCAACATTTGTGGGCGTGGTTCATGGAGTAATGAAGTATCTCTCTGGGTTTTTGAATGAGATACCCATCCGTGCCTTGGGCAGAGAGGAGAGCGTGCTCCATCAGGTCATTCCTATCGGGCAAGAGATGACCGTATACTATTATTATTAAATGCCAGTTGACTGGATGGATCAGAAGGCAGAATCAAAGCAAATCAACTGTCACAGGTCCCCTGCCTAGGATGTTAACCTCACCGCAGTGATCTGACCAAATGCCGGGACGTAAATCGGCTTGCGTTAAATGTTGGACGTGTGGTCATATCCTCTCAGCTTTCCTATTTGTGTCCTTAAAGCCCCAGGAGCTAATAGGACAGAGGGACCAAGGTGTGTGTGGGGGGGGGGGGACATGTCCCCATCCCGTGGAGGACGTGAGCTCTGGAAACGGTGTGAAGCAATAATCTCTATCCCATTAAATAGGATTATGCTATGATACTGTAGCAAGTGTCTCTCTTAGCTGCTCTTTTTCAGCTTAAGTTAATAACCGGGAGCTCGTTTTTTTTGATCCGCCTGCATTTTACATGAGCGGCGCTTATGCTAATAAAGAGCTCCATGAATGTATTTCCGCCTTCTAATGGGCAGCCGGACCTGCATCTTATTCACAGAAGCAAACGTCAGAGGGGGCCGTGGTTGCTCTGATTCAGCCTGCCTACCATCTTTTGGGCTTGCTGGGTCAGACGTATCTCCAAGTCTGAGATTCAAGAGGCAAGGCTTGGAAGGTAGCATAGTTGCCAACTATTGACTGGCTAAAAACAGAAAAACCATGCTGCCACTTCCTCTCCTTCCAGGTCAATTAGAGAAGCATAGGAAGCTGCTTTCTACTGAGTCCGGCCATTGGTCCATCTAGCTCAATAATGTCCACACTGACTGGCAGTGGCTCTCCAAGGTTTCAGGCAAGGGACTCTCCCAGCTCTAGCTGCCAGAGGGATTAAACCTGGAACCTTCTGCATGCAAGAAGATGCTTTATAGGAAGCTGCTATATACTGAGTCAGAACACTGGTTGATCTAGGTTAGTATTGTTTACACAGACTGGCAGCGGCTTCTCCAAGGTTGCAGGCAGGAATCTCTCTCAACCCTATCTTGGAGATTCTGCCAGGGAGGGAACTTGGAACCTAGATGCTCTTCCTAGAGCGGCTCCATCCACTAAGGGGAATCTCTTCCAGTGCTCACACTTCTAGTCTCCCATTCAGATGCAAGCCAGGGTGGACCCTGCTTAGCTAAGGGGACAAGTCATGCTTGTCACCACAAGACTAGCTCTCCTTCCTGTGACACTGAGCTATGATTCTTCCGCACAACATAGGATGCTACCTTCTACCGGTTCAGACCCTTGGACCATCTAGCGCAGAACTGCCTACACAGACTGGCAGCGGCTCTCTAAGGTTTCATGCAGGCGCCTCTCCCAGCCCTACCTGGAGATGTGGTCAGGAATTGAACCTGGGACCTTCTGCACACAAGCAGATGTCCTATCACTGAACTTCCCCCAAAACTAATTGGGGAAATTCAGCATCCCATCCCCTAAGGGGAATATCGTCCAGCGGACAACGCTCACATATAGTTGCCCATCCAAACTCAACCAAGGCAGACCTTGCTTAGCCAAGGGGGCAATTCATGCTCGCAGCCACAAAACCGGCTCTTCTCCCCTAAGAGGTGGCAGAGGACCACGCCAGCAGGACTCAATTCTGAGTGAAGGAGGGGAGAAGAGAGATTGCAGAAGTAATGAATGCTCAGAAATCGGACTGCTCACCCAGAGGGCTGAAGACAGCGACCGAAAACCTGAGTTTGATGACCTACACTCTATTGTAAGACTGCTAAACTGCCGTCTTTGGGGTTTTAGCATCATCCCCATGCCTGGCCCAGTTTCGACTAACATCCAGCCTGAAGATCTCCTAATCTCGTTTGTGCAAGTTTATCACCCCAGGAACAACTATGAGAGAGAGAGAGAGAGAAGGAAGAGGTTGTGTAGTTTCTGGGGTTATTGTCAGTGAATTCCTCTCTCCAAATATGTGGAAAAACCAGCACACCAGGCGCTTGCTTTTAAAGATCTTCAACTTCCTTTTGTCATTCTGGTATGCCAGCTCCCCAAGAGAAAACTTTTCCCCAGATTTCACAAGAGGTGGTAACAGAACAAACAATGATGCTGTATACAGGGTCAAACATTTCTGCAGCCCCTCGTAATTGCGTTAGAACTTGGTTTAGGGGTCAGATGTTACATTCACCCACAGTGCTGATGGCTGAAAGAGGATGTAGATTTTTGCACTGGTTTTTTTCCTTTCTTCATCCTGCGAAATCCAAACACAAAACTCTGGTTTTTTCCCTTGCAGCACCACCTGCAGGTGAGAAATAAAATCCACTCTCTGCTGCCTTTTCAGGAGCAGGGCAGACTGTGAGGCTCTTCAGGTGACTAGCAACTGGTTTGGCTACTAAGCCAGCCTACCCCCACACATGAGACAGAGGGGCTATTTATTTCACAAATTTCTAGCCCACTTTCCACCGTAGGCTTTCATGGCAGCTTACAAACGTATTGGAATAAAGCAGTTTTCAGTCACAGTGTCCCCTCTAACAGGGGTTCCCAGGGGTGGTGGACTACAACTCCCAGAATCCCCAAGCAAAAGACATTGCAGCTGGGGATTTGGGGAGTTGTAGTCAACCACATTTGGGAATCCTTGTTAGAGGGAACATTGGTTAGGAAGCTGCTTATACTGAATCAGATCCTTGGTCCATCTCGCTCAGGATTGTCTACCCAGACTGGCAGCGGTTTCTCCAAAGCTGCAGGCAGGAGTCTCTCTCAGCCCTTGATTCTGCATGCAAGGTGCTTTACCACTGAGCTACGATTCTTTCGCACAACATACGATACTACCTTATACTGGGTCAGACCCTTGCTCCATCTAGCTCAGGACTGCCTACACTGACTGGCAGCAGCTCTCCAAAGTTTCAGGCAGGCGTCTCTCCCAGCCCTACTTGGAGATGCTGCCAGGGATTGAACCGGGGACCTTCTGCATGCAAGTAAGCAGATGCTCTTCCATGGAAGTACAACCCCATCCCCTAAGGAAAATCTCCCAACAGACAGCGCTCACATGTGGTCACCAGTGCTCCCTCTAAGGCGTGCGCGTGTGTGCACACTCACACTTTTTTTTTTAATGTCCACTCAGTTCATTCTAGATCCCACTCAGGTTGAATCGGGAAGGCCCCATTCTGAATGCAGGTGTGCGCACACACTGCCTTGATACTGCCACCCAGAACAAAACTCATTCTGCACGCAGATGAAAAGAACAAGAACACTGGTAGTCACCCATCGGAACTCAAACCAAGGCAGCCCCTGCATGGCAATGGGGGCAATTCATGCTCGCAACCCCAAAACCAGCTTTTCTCCCCTAAGAGGCAGCAGAGAAGCATGCCAGCAGGCCCAATCCTGAGTGAAAGAGGGGAGAAGAGAGATTGCAGAAGTAATGAATGCTCAGAGATTGGACTGCTCACCCAGAGGGCTGAAGACAGCAATCGGAGACCGGAGCTCGACCTACACCTGGGTTAACTGGCTGCTGCTGTGTGGCTGCCCGTTTTACTTGGGTCCCACTTGATTTTTAAATTCCAAATGTCAGTATCTATCTATCTATTTCTCTAAGACGTGCTCGTCACTAATCCCATGTGTGGCAGCTCTCGCGAGAGTTTGTAAGCAAGCTGTCGGGAGTGGGAGAGGAAAGAGGAGGAGGACAGGCGTGCAGGCAGAGGGGGAAAGGAAACAGCGGCAGTGGCCAGTGGGGCTGAGAATGGGGAGAGAGCCAAGAGGGAGGAGAGAGAACTAGAGGCACAGATACTCTGCGACTGGGCCACCTAGTTTGACAGCTCTTTGGTGGACGCCAGGGCAGAGCTGCAAAACCTTGGCCCCTAGCTGTTGCCGGAGTACAACTCCCATCACCCCAGGCTACAAGCCACTGTAACTAGGGATGATGGGAGCTGTAGTCCAGCACCGCCTGGGGTCCAGAGTTCGAGACCTCTCTACGAAACGGTCAGTGTGATTTGGTGGCTGGTGACCGACCAGGAATATCCAGCTTCAAACCTCCAGCCTGCAATGAACCTCACTAGGCAATCTCTCCACCTCGCCGACCTCACAGGGCTGTTGTGAGGATAAGATGAGGGGGAGACGCTCGCTAGCCCCGTGATCTGCTCGGAGAGAGGTTGGGACGGAAATGTAAAAGCAACACCAGAGCTCTTTCCCCCTTTCGTATCAAATCTATTTCAGTATTTTTAAAAGGTCCAGGATTTAAATTAAGAGTTTGTCCGGTATGCGCTCTGGCGGTCAGCTGCAGAACCTGTGCATACATTTTAACATCACTGGGAAGCCGGCTGAGAAGAGCCCAGAAGACGGTTTTAGTTTCTCAAGACGGGCACTGAACCAGCCCACCCGGACACTGGCAAAGGTGGGGGCCCAGCCTGCTCACTGTCCCGAACAAGCCTCCTTGGGAAGGCTCTGCTTCACTGGATGAGATCCTGTCCGTTCTGGGCTGCCTGGCTCGGGTCTACGGCCGCCGCGGGGGCAGGCGTGTTGCTCTGCAGGAAGCGCCGGAAGTCCTTGATCATGGGGCGCAGGATCTGGATGAGGGCGCTCAGGGCCGCCTGGGTTCCCTCCATGGCCTGGGCCTGGCGCTCCTGGGCACAGGCCTGCACCTCCTGCGAGCGCCGGATCATCTGCAGCAGGTCGTTCTGCTGCTCCAGGTGCTGGGCGATCTCCTTGACGTGCAGGTTGGTGACCCGCTGCTCCTGCAGGAGCTTGGCCGAGTTCAGGGCGATCCGGCTCTTCAGCTCCTGGGGCTTCACTGAGACCTCGGCCTGCTGCGCGATCATCTCCAGCGGGGCTTCGGTGGCGACAGTGGCGGGGGCCTCGGTGGTGCAGTACTCCACAACGCCCTCCTCCAAACTGTGGTAGGTGGTCTCCGCTGGAACTAAGCGAGGGAGGGAGGAAAAAGAGGAAGGCAGAATCGTCAAAGGCCCCTGGCCAGTGTTCCCTCTAAACGGGATTCTCAGATGTGGTTGACTACAACTCCCAGAATCCCCAGCTTCAAGGGCTTTTGCTTGGGGATTATGGGAGTTGTAGTCAGCGACATCTGGGAATCCTTGCTAGAAGGAACACTACCCCTCACTGTGGTGTTTAAACTAAGAACATAGAAAGCTGCCTTCTACTGAGTCAGACCCTTGGTCCATCTAGCTCAGGATTGACATCACAGGCTGGCAGCAGCTTCCCCAAGGTTACAGGCAGGAGTCTTGCTCAGCCTGATCTGGAGACGCTGCCAGAGAGAGAACTTGGAACCTTCTGCAAGCATGCAGGTGCTCTTCCCATCCCCTAAGGGGAATCTCTTACAGTGCTCACATATAGTCCCCCATTCAAATGCAAACCAGGGCAGGCCCTGCTTAGTACAGGTGGCGATTCATGCTTGCTACCACAAGACCTAGCCACCTAATGGCGCAGTGGGGAAATGACTTGATTAGCAAGCCAGAGGTTGCTGATTTGAATTCCCGCTGGTATTTTTCCCAGATCATGGGAAACACCCATGATCTGGGAAAAATACCAGCGGGAATTCAAATAATATAATAATCGAGCAGGGGAAATATTTATGCAAATTATGCAGCAACTAATGCTCATTTAACTTAAATTTATTTATTTATTTGGCAGATCTGAATACTTTCCCAACCTTCTCTGCCCTCCCATGTGATCGGATCCAGAGTAAAATCCGGCAATCTGGGCAGCACGTTTGAAATGTGAGTAAATCCAGGTGGAATTTAGCAACCAGGTGGAGGAGCCAAAATCCGGGGGACATGGCAACCCGAGTTAAAACCAGTTTGCCCACCAAGAGTAACACTCAAGTCTGTAATGCCATTAAGAAGAGAATGGCACCACCTCACACCAGGAACCATTCTTTTAGCAAGGTGAAACTGGAATTGACAAGATCAGCAGCTGGGTGGAAGCCGTTCAGGAATGGCACGCAGCTCCATGACTCACCAGTTTCACAGAGCTACTAGGACAGGCCTTGATCCATTTGCTTTGGATCCAGGAGCCAAACAACTGCTTGACAAAATCGCTCGACTAATGGGCTTCTCTTGGTCCCTTTTACAAGTCATGTACTTGGAACAGAAGCAGGACTGCCTGGGATGAAGGAAGATTTTGTCAAATAACTCTCCACCCGAATATCTTAGTTAGGTGCCCACAGTTCAATTTCTAGACTTAAGGTTTTATGAAAGGCGGCAAATAAACCGAACAATAAAAATAAATACATTGAATCAAACCTGTTCTCCAGTTGATTGTTTTAATTTGTCTTAATTCTGCTTTTAATGGACGTTGTTTTATTGTAAGTTGCCCAGAGACATGAGTCTGGGGTGGTATATAAAAATATTAAATACAAAACAGATCAGTAAAAACAAAATATGAGTGTGATTTTCAGGGGGAAGTGGAGATTCTTGCTGTGCGGACACACAGAACGCAAAGCAGTTAGAGCAGAGCTATACAACTTTAGCTGCCCAGCCGCTGTTCGACTACGACTCCCATCATCCCCAGCCAACTGTCAAGGATTACATGAGCTATAGCCCAACAGCTGGCTATAAGAGAACACCTCCTTTGTCATGAACCCTGCCACCTATTAAGATAATCTGGGGAGGTCCGGTTACGGTTGCCACTGGCTCGTCTGGTGGTGACTCGGGACCGGGCCTTCCCTGTGACTGCCCCGGTCTTTGGAATAAGCTGTCTGCCAAAATAAGAGCACCTCCATCTCCGACTGATTTTAGGGAGACCCTCGAGACCCACCTGTTTTGTCAGGCTTCGAACTGAAATGAATTCCAACCGGTTTAATTGTTTTTCTCCTACAAAACTGTCCCAACGTTTTCACTCTGTGAAATTCGTTTTAATCGTTTGTACTTGGTTTTATATTTGTGGTTCTAAATGGTGTACACTGCCTCCCTAGAGACACCTATATCAGGCAGTATATCAATATGCGAAATACACACACACACACTTGCAGGAGGGCTGGTTGTGCAGTCCTGAGTTAGAGCAGGAGGTCCCAACAGGGGGTACAAGTACCACTAGGGGAACCTATCCCCCGTAGGGCAGGGCTCCTTAACTTCGGCCCTCCTGCAGATGTTGGCCTACAACCCCTCCTAATCCCTGGCTATTGGCCACTGTGGCTGGGGAGTATGGGAGTTGTAGTCCAAGAACAGCTGGGGGGCCTAAATTGAGCAGGTCTGCCCAGAGATGAAAAACATTAGAGAGAACACTGAGCTGTGCTATTTGTTCCCCGTCTGAGGATTGCCGGCTTGAAGCCAAATGCATCTACTGCAGAAGGGAGAGAGGGCCCTACTTCTATCCTGGTTAAATTCTGGTTAGCTGTTGCAGTTAGACCAGGATTACCTAGAATATCTGCATGCTCCCCTTCAGATCCACAAGGCTCACTAAAAACCTTTTGACCAGGATCCTTGTGATTGTGTGAACACAGCCAAAACAAAACGAGTAACTTCAGCAGGATGTAAACCAGGCATATACACGCAGACCAGCGTTCCCTCTAACAGGGATTCCCAGATGTTGTTGAATACAACTTCCAGAATCCCCAAGCAAAAGTCTCTGCAACTGGGGATTCTGGGAATTGTAGTCAACAACATCTGGGAACCCCTCTTTGAGGGAACAATGACGCACACACACACACACAAAATCTCTAGGGGGTACCCGAGCTGGGTCAGGGGTGTAGGGAACTTTGCGGGGGCCAGGAGACAAAGTCCGGCCGCCGGCTCCCCCACCTTCCCAGGTGTTCTTTTGCACATATGAAGCCCCGCCCAAGCCCCACCCCCTGCTTCTGACACCATACCAGGGGCGGGGCCAGTGCTGGGGCTGCAACACTATGCCGGGACTGTGACAGCCCTGTTCTCTGCACTGGCCTTGCCTCCTCTTGCATTTGACATTGGATGAGAGGGGCCAGTGCCCAGGCGGGGAGAGGAGAGTCCATCCCAGTATGAAACACTGGCTAGGTGCGGGAGGAGGCAAGGGGCCCCCCTAGCCAAGGGCGAGGTAGAGCCTTGGGGGCCCCCTAGACCCTTGAGGCCTGAGGATAATTGCCCCTCTTGCTCAACGGTCACTATGCCCCTGGAAGGGGTACTTTTCTTGTAAAAGCTGGGGAACCCCTGACTGAGAGCAACTGCTCCCATCCAGCAGAACGCCTCTGAAGCAGTGTGTGTGTGTGTGTGTGTGTGTGTGTTGAGTGGGGTGGGGGAGCAACAGCACAACTCACTCTGCGTAAGGGTGACTGTCGTGGCCGCGGCTGCAATCGGGATCTCCGAACCATCCGCAGCAGTGCAGTCCCCGGCAGGCAGGCTGATAATGGTGGCCTCCCCCAGCAGGTTACAGATGCGCTGCTGCATCGGGGTGAGGATAACGGGCGCTGCCGTGGCCCCCGTGGGGTCCTCCGCATCGTGGCTCTCGCCGCCTCCATCCTGGCCGTCCCCGCCGCCTTCCATCGCCACCCGGACCTGCGCCACCTTGCGCCGCACCTCCGTCTTGAGGTCGGACCACTTTTTCTTGACCTCGGGAAGCTCCCGGCGGCAGGTGGCCACGGCGTTGACCCGGCGGAGGATGTTGTGCCAGGCGGCGGCCTTGGCAGCCAGCGGCACGCCGGCGTTGAAGTGGTTGATCAGGAGGTGCTTGCTGCGCTCCAGCTCCTCCACGATGATCTCCACTTCCCGCTCTGAGAAGTTCATCTTGCGCTTTTTCGCCGGCGGCGCTGGGGGGGAGGCCATGGCCATGGGTCAGGCGAGGCCCAGGACGAGCTGGGAGGGGTGCACTCCAGCAGAAGTCCAGAGATGAATCAGGCCGGTTGGGGGCGTCAGAAAGAGCGTGGCCCCAGCTTGAAACACTCTTGTGCGGGAGAGGCCGAGAGCGAACTGGTGCAGAACGCTGGAAAGGAACGAGAGACACGATTAGGCCTGCTGACCAAAGCAGGGACCGACAATCAGAGACAGGGCCTCATTTTTAGCAGGGTCTTGGTAAAAAGACAGGAAGCAGCAGCTTTGAAGCAATATATTTATAGAGACCTGTACGCTCAAAGGCGTGAAGTCAAAGCCACCAATTGGAAAGGGTAAAGATGAGGATGTTGTGCTTACGGGCGAGCAGAAGCTAATAGAAAACTTGAGTACAGCCACTTTTTGAAGGTCCATTTCCAAGTGTTTCTGGGAGAGCGGGATAGGTTGAAATACAGCAAACAAGAGGCACAAAGCAATTGTATCTTTGAAGAGACAGGAGTATGTAGAGGAAGGGGCAAATTGAGAATAGGAAGCTCAAGGAGATATATATGTGGGGAGCCAGGAGGAGGTAGGACGGCATACTATAAATTCTATAGATGGAGGATATACCATGCAGAGCCAGGAAGCATGTATGTGTGTGTAGTGGGAACAAGCAAAAATGTGGAAGTCGATAAATTCTTACACTGCAGTCCTATGCATTTACGTGGGAGTAAAGCCCATAGGCATGCACAATGCAGCTGCACATTTACCTAGCAGTAAGCCCTATGGAACTGTGTGAGATTTACTTCCAAGTAAACACGCCTTGGATGGCATTGTAAGGAAGATCAAGTGGCCACCAACCTTTAGAGGTGGTTTAAATGTTGGGCTAGAACAAGAGAGACCCTAGTTAAACCTCCTTTAGCCTTGAAGCTTAATGGGTGAGCATAAGCCACCCACTATCTTCTGCATAATCTACCTTACAAAGCTGTTGTGAGGACAAAAATATAAGTTCACGTGTGCACTAAAGCCAAAAATAACACTGCAAAATAATACACAGTATTGGAAGCTACAGGGCAGAGACAGGTTAGGAATGGCTTCGTTAAGGAAGATACAAAAGAGAGGGGCAATTTAAAGAAAGTTAGAGAAAGAAGAAACAATTTAAAACATAATTTGGGAAGAAAAGGGAAAAAATTAAAATATTTATATCCAGCTGGGGATATATTTATAAATATGACCTATTTATTTATTTGCACACTGAGTAGTGTACAATACGGCTCAGGCAGGCTCATGCCAATTCCAATTCGGTATAAATTCCTTTGGAGGAAAAATATTTAAAGTTATAACTGGGGAGGAGGAGAGAAGAAAACGCAGCTTCAAATCCGATATTGTGAGAGGCAATACAATCCCAAGACCACTTGGGAGGAAGAGAGACAAGAAGGCTTGTTGCCGTTTAAGTGCTAACATTATTTTTATCTCTTTCTCTCTCTATTTTTTTTTTTAAAGGCTGTTTTGGTTTATGTTTCAAAATAAAGACGGACGCTTTGGGCGAGAGGCAAGTTATGTCAAACAAACAAACAGATAACAAACAAAGACAATTATGTCAAGCAAACACATAAATAGATAGATAAATAAATAAATAGGCATGTGCCAAATAAATAAATAAATAAATAAATAAATAAATAAATAAAAGTAAATAGATAATTTTGGGGAGAAAAGCAAGGACGGCTTCATCATTAAAATAAATAAATAAATCCAATATAATCTGCTGTTGGGGGGGGGGAAGTCACCATGATTTGGGGAGGGGGAGATAAAGAGGCCGCCTGGGGGGGGACATGGGAGGTGACAGGAGGATTTTGGGGGGCAAAGGGGGCTTAACGGGCCCAACGCCTCGAGGCCTAGGAAAGGGGTCTCCTGGAGGCCTAAGCAGCCTTGGGCGGGGCTTGGGCCCCCCAGGCCCAGGCGATCCCCTGCCCCTGGGGCCCCCAGGGGGGCTCTAGGGCCCTGCTCCCTCCCCGCCACCGCCTTCCCTTCAGACAGAAACAGATACGCAAATTGCGTACCGCGGCCGCCCCGGCGGGACCCGCTCCAAAGAGAGCCTTTAGTCTGCGGCAATGGCGTAATGGCTTCCAGAATCAGCCTCTCTCACCTTGTCCTCCTCATTGGGTCCGGCTCCCGCCCATCAAGAGCCGTCGGATGCGGCGATTGGCTAGCTCCGGTTTGGGGCCGCCCGAGGAAAGCCGTCCTCACCCTGTCGTCGGAGGGGGGAAGCCAATTGGCCCGGGGCGCTTGACACCCGCCTAGCCTTGCAGGAGCGGTGCTGCTGCCTATTGGGTAGTTGCTTTGTCCGTCAAACTTCAGCGATCACACCCCTTAGTTCTGCTTTCTCGCTTGCTAGGTACTGCCTTTCAAACTTTTTAAGTCCCGCCTCCCGCCTAGCTTTGCCGCACGTTATTGGCCCTGCAGGAGGCAGGCTTATTACCGTGCTGCCGCGCCCCTGCGTGGGTTCATCAACGTCAGACGTAAGGCGCAGGCAGGACACGTGCCTTCAGCGTTCCCGCTTTGTTATTTCGATACCATTCAGCCTAATCCTGTACCTGGTTTTTCCCCTTTCCCTTCCCTTTGATTGGCTGAACAGGCGGTTGTCACGTGCACAGCTCAGTGCAGTACCATATAGATACACTAAACGCCTAGAGTTCCAGCAACCGGCTACTAATCATGAAAGCTGATATCAGAGACTTGCTGATGCCTTGTATTGTTAGCAAAAACATAGGAAGCTGCCATATACTGAGTCAGACCATTGGTCCATCCAGCTCCATATTGTCTACACAGGCTGGCAGCGGCTTCTCCAAGGTTGCAGGCAGGAATCTCTCTTTTGGTGTAAGAATCGGGCACATACTATAATGATAGCTGCGATCTGAATGAAGAACCAAAATCGCATAGCTGTGCAAACCACAGGCTTTTGGAATGGTGCTAATGCACTATAGCATGATTGGGCAAAAGTCCCCCTTTTTAAAGAGTACCAAGCATGCCACATTATTTGTTATTTCTCTATGTAAACTGCCCTGAGCCATTTTTAGAAGGGCAGTACAGAAATCAAATAAATGATAAATAAATGGTCTGCAAATGTTCCAAACGCAAGCATGCCTAGGTAGCTCTAAACTTGGTGCAAGTAGATATTCTTCTACCAGCACACTCTTTCATGATCACTAGTCAGGATTTCACCCCACAAAATAAATACAATGGTGTACATTCACTCTGATCCTGTGGCCCAGGCAAAGAACTTCCAAGGAAAAATCCAAACTGTTACACCAGGAAACAATGACCACAGAACACCACTTGGATGGAATACGAATACGATGAATATTCTTATATTGCTTTCCCACAAAAGTTCCCAAAGCGGTTTACACCCAGTGTGGAATATTGGCTAGATTGCTAGGACTTTTACCACGAGACCTGGGTTTCACCTTTAGCCATGATGCACAGAGCAACTATGGCCTTGCTGCTTAGCCAACCTCACAGGATTGTTGTGAGGGGAGTAGCAGGTATGCATAACCCTGTCTTAATGTTTCTGGGCTCCTTGAAGGACGAGTGGGATATAAATATGAAGTCATTAAAAATGCAATTTAAAATGTAAGAAAAATAAAAATTAGATATTTGTGCTCCTTCTACCTCTAGGATAAAATGTGGAAATTATCTATATATGCTGGACCAAGCTCTTTGGAAGCAAAGTGGGATTTAAAAAACCCAACAAGGTTATCCACAGTGTTCTGTAGGCAACAGGGACGCTCAGAAATTTACATCGGAAAAGTTTTATTAACCCAATTCTTTATTGTAGTGCATCCATTCCTCTGACAACGTTCATCTGGCAAAAACATCCTGCCTTTTTTAATTCCAAAAAAGCATCGTTATTTCAGTTTTAAAAAGGAACTTTTAAAAATAGTTAAAAGATTTAATTTAAACTAAGAAAGGAAGAAAAAGCAAACCATTCCGAGATAAGTTACTAGGAGAAGAAGACTCTCGACATTTAAACTCCCTACCTCTTCAGGAATACGGACCCTCGCGGTGGGAAGTGGTAAACGCTATTCGAAAGCCGACAGGCACTGCCTTTAACGCGCTCTCTGGACACCAAAAGCCCTCCAGGAATTCATCGGAACCACAGTGGCTGTCGGGGTCAGTGCAAGACGAGAGGTAGGATTCCAGTTAAAAACAGCTATAAGCCCTCTTAAGAATCCTTGTGGGGAAAGGGGGGTGGATTATAGGTCCCAATGGGGAAAAGTTTACCTGCAAACACATGGGGGGAATCATGGTGACTGGAGCAAGAGAGCCCCAACTTTTGACATTTATATACAGCTGTGCAATTTTGCTGGCAGAAAAGAGCCCAGATTTTGCGACGGCATCGCACAGGAGCCAACGGTCACACGCCTGCAGTGCACCAGGGATGTCACAAATCTCTATTTTGTCCCTCTAGCATCCAAAACTCCGGGCCACCATGCACAGACCAAGGGGCCAGTAACTTTGTAACTTTGCCCTCCGCTGGAAAACTGTTGAGGGACAACGGCTATGGGTGGCCTGATCACTATGCCTACCAATTGCTCGTTCACGGGGAGCTTTTCCAGAAAGAGTCTTCCGGAAAGATTCACAAGCCATTGCGCCCAAAGCACAAAACGGAGGGGAAACCATCTGTGAAGGAAAAACGGCGTTGCGTTCTCTCTTTTTGCTCACGCTGCAGGGAGAGTGGACAGCGGACGTCAACTGGAACCGATTTTGAGCTGATGCAGATATGCCAGCAAGGGGGCAGCAGAGCAGTGGAAATATTCCCCTCAAGAGCGCACAGAGAAGTCCTTGCACGAAAGCACGGCATCAAAAAAATTATTCTGTGCGGAGCAGAAGAAAATCCTGGCGCAGTAAAATGGACTGTGCCATGCTGTGGGGATTGCGGGTTTTTTTTTTTTAAGTGTCCCCACCCCACTGTCAGAAAGATTCACCGCAAGTAGAAAGCACCATCACAAGGGAAGTCAGCTAGGCTAGAACCTGGCAGACTAGTTTTCTACCTGCAGGCAGCTATTACACAGGATTAACCTTTCAGGCGTAAGACATTTTACCAGCAAGCAGGCTACTTTGCATTCACATGAGGCGCTATCATCCCGTTTGGATGGGCCCACCTGTTTAAACCTGGTGGGATTAAAACAATAATAAAAAAAAATAAAAATCCAGGTGTCTATTTGGAACTGCTATTCCCACAAGTCCATGCATCCTGCCAAAAGGTCTTCCAGCGTTACTCCGGTGGCCCCCACCCCAAATCTTTCTCTGCTCTCCTTTTATTTAGAGAAAAGACATTTTTTAATGATCCTCGAGCACGGGGTGGGCAAACCTGGCTCTCCAGCTGTTGAACTACAACTCCTATAATCCCCAGCCACAATTTACTGTGGATGGGGAAGATGGGAGTTGTAGTACAATAAGCTGGAGGGCCTAGTTGGGTTCTCAATCATTGGTCCGCAGTTGATGCTGGTCTACCATCCCCATCATCCTCTTCCACAATGGACGGGGGATGATGGGAGTTGTAGTGCGACATTTGAGCTGCCAAGATTAGGAAACATCTGCTCTGTGGAGCAGAAATCCCAAGGGCGGAAGAGACCGAGATGGGATGTAGAGAGAAAGATTTCAGCTGCCCCATCGAAGTCACACTGTCCGTGGACCACGTTGTGGGCAAGTAAACGTACCAAAAATCAAAATCCATTTCAGAACATTTGGCACCACTAACAAAGGGATATTTTTTAAAAAGCAGAAAAAGATCGTACCCTCCAAAGTCAGTTCTGAGCCTTGTTTCCCAGAGCACAACTGCTGTCCCTAAGGAAAGACAGGCAGCTGTATCACTGGTATTTCCCCATGGCTGTACTGGGAGATCAACTCCCCCGAGTTCACCCCAGCCAGTATTCCCTGTAACTGGCATTCCCAGATGTTGCTGACTACAATTCTCATCATCCCCAGCCAAAGGCTACTGCAGCAGGGGATGATAGATGTTGTAGTCAACAACATTTGGGAATCCTTGTTACCGAAGACGCTGACCTTGGCCCTACAATCCATCACAGCAATCGTGCGAGACAGAAGACCAGTGGTCCTACATGATTGCACACTCTCCCATCCAAAGAGGCACTTCTATAGCTACATCCTAAGTTTACACGCTACTCAGAATGCTGCTCCCACATCCGGCTCCCCAGGAAGAAGAAGCCCAGCGGCGTTCTGAAGGAGCCAAGCCCCAGAAACAAGACTGAATGCTCCTAAAATGGATGCTATAAAAAAAAAATCATCTTTAAAAAGCTAAGAGGCACTGAAGAAGAACAGGCAATAAAATGGGCTTGTGAGAACATCCCCGAAACCATTAGGCCAGGGATTCTCAAACTTGGGTCCTCAGGTGTTACTGGACTTCAACTCCCATAATCTCCAGCCTCAGTGGCCTTTGGTTGGGGATTATGGGAGTTGAAGTCCAATAACACCTGAGGACCCAAGTTTGAGAATCACTGCATTAGGCCCTCCCGCAAAAGATCCAGGGGGAGAGAATGAATGATCGATGGAGCTGGCAAACGGACGACGAGGTTAGGAAAAGGAGGCAGGTAAACAAAGGCACGTTTTGAGCCATCCAAGGCTGCCTGCCTCTCTGGGCTGTGGGAGGCCACACAGAAGAAAGAGACTGGAGGAACAGGAACGCATCTGTGCCTGGCCCAGAAATGGAGAAGCCGGGGGCTGTCTGGTTTCCGGTGGGCCGCAGGGGAGGAAGAACGGCAGAGGAGGGTATTCGCCGGGATTCCCGGCGGCTCGTCCCCCGAAAGCTGCGGCAGAAGGGTCTTTCAGTGCTGGGAAACGAGGTCTCCGTCAGGCTGTCTGTCTCTGCGGGAGGACAGGCTTCCTTCCCCCCCAAGTCCCTGGACACCCGGGAGCCAGAAGCAGGAGCCAGACGGCCCGCTGCGTCGCGCCACCCCAGAAGGCCGGCAGAGTGCAGGGAAGCAGCGGCCAAGGGCTGTCCGTTCCGAGTCCGCGGCAAGCCCGCTCTACTGCGAGAGGGACTGGTCCAGCAGCTTCAGGACGCCCCCCACCAAGTGCAGGCTCCCCGTCACCAGGACCCGGATGGCGGCCGCCTCCTGCAGCAACACGGCCCCGCTGCTGGCGGCCGGGTGCGGGTGGAGCCCCCCGGGGCTGGAAGGGGCCTGGAAGTGCGGGTCCCTGCCCTGGGTGACCCACTGCAAGGCGTGGGAGATGCAGGGGAAGACGAGCGAGTTGGAGTTGAGCGGGCGGGCCGAGGGCGGCGCGAAGAGGGCCGGGCCGTGCAGGGGGGCCTGCTTCCACCAGCGGCCCACCCCCTCCACCTCGGGCGCGCCGGGCAGCCAGGGGTCCTGGCCCACCTTGGCCTCCATCAGGCGGTTCCAGTGACTCTGGTTCTGCAAGCAGCGGGTCAAGACGTTCTCCAGGGTGACGTTGAAGTTCTGCTGGTCTGCAAGACGGAAGGGAAGGGGAGGGGGAAACGTCACGGCGGTGCGCCGGGGCCCTCTCCCTGTAGCGCCACCCCAAGGGCCCTCAGGGACAGCCTGACTGCTGAGTCAGATCTGGCTCCAGGCGGCCGGCACTGGCTGGCAGCAGCTCTCCAGGATTTCAGGCAAAGAACCGAAGGTGGGAGCTTCTGTATACAAGGCAGAATGGCCAGCTACGGGCCCGACTTCACTTGTGAAGCTCCTGACCCCAAGTCAGTCTTGCTCAATCTTGCCAACACTGACTGGCAGCGTCTCTCTGTGGTCTCAAAACGTGGCCCTTCCCCAGCCCTACCTGGAGGTGTTGCTGGGGATTGAACCCGAGACGTCCTGCGTACAAAGCAGATGCTCTGCCACGAAGCTGTGGCCCTATCTCTTTAATTTAGTACTGAATCAGACCCTTGGTCTGTCCAGCTCTGTATTGTCAGCACTGACTGGCAGCAGCCCTCCAAGGTTTCAGGCAGGTGGCTTTCCCAGCTCCACTGGAGATGCTGCCAGGGACTGAACCTGACACCTTCTGCATACAAAGCAGGTGCTCTGCCACTAAGCTATGGCTTTCCCCCAAACGTACGGGCACATGAACATAAGAAGCAGCCATATACTGAGTCAGAACATTGGTCTATCCAGCTCAGTATTGTCTTCACAGACTGGCAGCAGCTTCTGCAAGGTTGCAGGCAGGAATCTCTCTCAGCCCTGTCTTGGAGATGCTGCCAGGGAGGGAACTTGGAACCTTCTTCTGCTCTTCCCAGAGCGGCTCCATCCCCCTGAGGGGAATCTCTTCCAGTGCTCACACATCAAGTCTCCTGTTCATATGCAACCAGGGTGGACAAGTCATGCTTGCTACCACAAGACCAGCTGCCTTGTACCAAGACAGCCCCCAAACTAACCTGCGTTCCCCACGGTAGACACCTCGGTGAAATTGGGGCAGAAGATGGCGTAGTCAAACTGGCACGGCTGGACACACAAGGAAAAAAAACACACAGATTGTCACCAGAAGCAGAGTCAGCGTGGAATCAAGACTGCGGGAAACACATGGGTTAAATCCATCCTGGGCTGGGCCTCTAAAAGCTTTTCCTTTTGCCAAGGACCTGGCCCAAGTTGAATGGTTCGCCTGGCTGACAGCCACAGCTGAAATTTTATCCTTTTACCTATTAAGTGTTGTCGATGCTCGCATTGTTAATAATGGCCAACATGCAAACTGACGTAATGGCGCTAGTGCATTTTCCATCACAAAGGATGGACGGTTTTCGGCAATCCCCCCTTTTGTCTGCAGCTGTGCCCCCCCCGCTGCCGCACAAAATACATCCCCGAAGGTCTTTTGGCCCTTGAGGACATATATTTGGGAAGCACGAGGCCTGCAGAGCGAAGAGGAGATGGCCAAATTCACTCCTCCCTCCTCCTGCAGCGCTTTTCTGCTGGCACTTCCTGAGGCTGGATGTCAGCCATGAATAAAAATCATGACTGTATGCTTTTAAGATCAGCTGCTTCAAAGACGGAAAAGCAGCCAAGAAATACTAAATATAAGTAAATAAATTCTCACCAGTAGCAGCTTCAACAGGGCGGCAGTATCCCGGTCCCCTGTCACGTTGAAAAGGAGCACTCGGACCTCAGAACCGCTGCAAGTGAGAGAAAGAGCAGATTACTTTAGCTTTTGGCTCAATGCAATCAGTTCCTAAACTTCCAGTAATAGCAACTCTGCTAGCTCTATCTAGAGTCCCTGTACTGTGGGATGGCTCCGGAAAGTCCAGAAGCAAGACGTGAAGGCTTCAAGCCTCCCCAGAATCTGAGATACATTAGTAACATAGGATGCTGCCACCTACTGAGTCAGACCCTTGGTCCATCTAGCTCAGTACCGTCTACTCTGACTGGCAGTGGCTCTTCAGGGCTTCAGGCAGGAATGTTTCTCTTTTTATTTTTTTTGTAAATTTTTATTGATTTTAACAATATCTTATTCACATCACATTAAACAAATATTGACTTTCCGCTCACACCTCCTCGTGAACCACGAACTACAGAATTAACCCTTGCTATAATAATAATTCAAAACATATATCTTAAACCTTACAAACTCGATTTTGATCTACCCAACCTGCTAATATTACTAAATTTCAAACCCTGTTGTAAAATCAGTATTAGGAAAATAGTTCTTTAAGTATAATAAGAACGGTTTCCAATCTTCTTTAAAGCATTCCAAACAGGCAGGAATGTTTCTCAGTCCAATGTGGAGATGCCAGGGATTGAACGTGGGACCTCTAAGGCCCCTTTTTGGGGTTTTTGTTCTACTGCCTCTTGGCAACTTAAGAGTCAAAGCATTTTGAGGTTTGTCAGTTTGTTTAAGCAAGATTCTAGTGCACATAGAGGACAAGCAAGGAAAACACAAAATCGGGAGGATTTCTAGGCTGGAGGTGAACACTTATTGCAACCTCAGCCAAAAATAAAAATAAACCTGCAGTATATTTCTGTCACTCAAATGGTCTCGCAAAGTGACAGAGGCTTCGAAAAGCTGAGCCTTCAAAACAGAATTGTGCAACCAGAGCCAATGGATAAAACAGGTTTATTGGCATATTTTATCATTCAGAACCTGGGGTTCTGTGCATGGAAGATATACAGCCCTCATTGGAAGTATTTATTTAAAATACTATTTATATCCCACAATTTCAGCACAATGCAGCTCAGGGCTGCTCAAAGGCGCAAGTGAATCACAATAAAACCACGTAAAAAGCAGGGTGAGCAGGGCCGTATAAAATTGGGCTAGAAACTGGGACGGCCAATTAAAACCAATTTAAAGCCAGTGGGCAGAGACAGCCGATGAGAACCCTAGAAAGCCCTGCTAAAGAGCATCTTGTAATGCTTTTTGAGATCCCTAAGAGAGGAAGCCTAGTGAAGCTGCTCCAAGAGGCCGTTCCAAAGCCGAGGGGCCATAACCAAAAAGGCCCCGCTGAAAAATACGACGCCTCTCTAGGCCAGGTTATGATCAGGAAGAAGGGCCTGTGCTCACTCCCCATGCTTACTCGGCAGGTTTCTCCTCATGCAGGACAGCCTGACGAAACCAGCGCACACAGGCCTGGATGCTGGTGGTGGTATGGGCTCCGTCGATGTACCATGTCACGGGGCCGTGGTGCAGCACCTGGTTCCGACCCAGCCACACCGCCTCTTGCAGACCTGGGGGCGGGGGGGGGAGGAGACAAAGCAATGTGACAATTGAGCAGTGCCCTCTCACCCAATCAGATGTGCCCACCTTTTGGTGCATTTGCATTTTCTCACCAGTGTGCAATTTAGCATCAAGAGCAGAACTGGATGTTATTTTGGCCAGAATCAAGTTTCTAGCCCTCATGGCCAGTGTTTCCGGGATTTCCAGAGGCTGTTGACTACAACTCCCAGAATCCCCCGCCAAAGGCCATTCCAGCTGGGAATACAGCGAGTTGTGGTCAATAACCTCTGGGAATTCCCTGTTACAGGGAACACTGCTTATGCCAAAACAGTGGAAAAACAGACATGTCTTGCAGCTAATGAAATCTCAGAGAAGGGCTGGGTAGGGCAGCCCTGTCATCATAGAAGCACAAGAAGCTGTCTCCTACTGAGTCAGGCCTTTGGCCCATCAAGCTCAATACTGCCAAGCCAGTCTGCATGGACGATACCGGTTGTTTTTCGCCTACAACTCCCATAATCCTCAGCGGCCCATAGCCAGGGATTCTGGGAGTTGTAGGCCAACATCTTCCGGAGAGCCGAAGCTGAGCAGCCCTGCTGTAGACAATACTGAGCTAGATGGACCGATGGTCTGACTTGGTATACGGCAGCTGCCTATGTTCCTATGCACTGATGGTGATTCTTGGAGGCAGAACTCTGGATGCCAAGTCCACCATCTGTGCGCCAAGTGAAACCTGCAACTGTATACAAGCAATAATAATCCTCAGACTGCGCTCTGGGCTGCCCAGAGACGTGCCTAAGCCCAAATCAGGGCATATTTGGGGGAACAGCGGTCCTCTTAAGATTCAGCACAGAGATGCCAAGCAGTGTTCCTTGCAAGAAGGAATCCCAGATGTTGTTGACTACAGCTCCCAGAATCCCTAGCTGCAGTGGGCTTTGGCTGAGGATGCTGGGAGTTGTAGGCAACATCATCTGGCAGGGATTCTCAACGTTGGGTCCCAAGATGTTCACTGGACTTCAACTCCCATAATCCCCAGTCCCAGTAGCCTCTGGTTGGGGATTATGGGAGTTGAAGTCCAATAACAACTGGGGACCAACATTGAGAGGGAACCGCTGATGCCAAGGTGGCAGAGAGGAGCTTGTGAGGCTTACCTTGTACCATGGGTTCACCCAGTTTGAAGGCAGGCGCCAAAGGGGGAGCCCTCTTGGTGGGCAGTACGGAGCTCGGCCATGGGTCCTTCGGCTCGCCGATATCTGTCCGGGGACACACAGCACACAGACCCCCCCCACTCGGTGAGTATTTTAGTTAGGTGAAGAGGGCAAAAGTGAAGGCCATCAAAAGGAACTAACATGAGCAGATGCTGACCAGCCAGGCCCCACTGCTGACGTCAGTGGAAGATCATATCTCTCCTGCCCTGCTCCCCCAGATGTTGGACTACAACTCCCAGAATCCCCAGCCGCAAAGGCCATGTCTGGGGATTCTGGGAGTTGTAGTCCAACAACATCTGAGTCCCCAAGGTTAAGAAACCCTGCTGTAAAATATTCCCCCTCAGGGGACGGAGCCACTCTGGGAAAAGCAGAAGGCTCCAAGTTCCCTCCCTGGCAGCATCTCCAAGACAGGGCTGGGAGAGATTCCTGCCTGCAACCTTGGAGAAGCCACTGCCAGTCTGGGTAGACAATACTGAGCTTGATAGACCAATGATCTGACTCAGGCAGCTGCCATATACATGTCCTTATGATGGGAGTTGTAGTTCAACTGTTAAGAGGGCCAGGTTTGCCCAGCCCTGTACTACAGCCAGGGAGCGCTGGAAAAATCCAATTCTGCCTACACATGCTGTCCAGAGTTCTGGGTGCATAGCCGTGTTCCCTCTAAGGCATGCACACATGCTTGCGCTTGCAAGTTTTTTGACAGGTCATTTTAGATCCCGCTCCGGTTGAATCCGGAAGGCCCCACTCTGAATGCACATGCACACTGCCTTGATACTGCCGCCCAGAACAAAACTCATTCTGCACACAGATGGGGGGGGGGGAGAGAGAGAGCGAGCGTGCACTGGTGCCCAGAACCAACCCCTCTCCCTGCCCAATACATGAGTGACCCACTGCTGCTTACCCAGATAGCCCTGCTGGCCCAGCCACGTGTGGGCCAGCTGCAGAGCGAGCACGGCGTTTGAGCGCTGATGGTCCCCTGCCAAGCCCAGCTGAAGGCGCTGGCCGTCTTCTTCAAAGGCATCCAGGTCAGGACAGAGATAGAGAGGGCACTGTAGGGGGAAAAAGGATTAAGGCGAGAACATAAAAACATAAGAACAGCCCTGCTGGATCAGGCTCAAGCAGGCCCATCTAGTCCAACATCCTGTTTCACACCGTGGCCCACCAGATGCTGCTGGAAGCCACAGGCAGGAGTTGAAAGAGGCATGCCCTCTCTCCTGCTGTGACTCCCCTGCAACTGGGACTCAGAGGCATGCTGCCTTTGAGGCTGGAGATGGCCTTTAGTCTTCCAGCAAGTAGCCAATGATAGACCTCTCCTCCATGAAGTTATCCAAGCCCCTCTTAAAGCCACCCAGGTGGTTGGCTGTCACCACATCTTGTGGCAGAGAATTCCACAAGTGGATCATGCGTTGTATGAAAAAGCACTTCCGTTTGTTAGTCCTAGATTTCCTGGCAATCAATTTCATGGGAGGACCCCTGGTTCCAGTGTGATGTGAGAGGGAGAAGGATTTCTCTCGATCCACTTTCTCCACCCCATGCATGATTTTATAGACTTCTATCATGCCTCCCCGCAGTCGTCTTTTTTCTAAACTAAATAGCCCCAGGTGTTGTAGCCTTGCCTCATAAGAAAGGTGTTTCCGGCCCCTGATCATCTTGGTTGCCCTCTTCTGCATCTTTCCCAGGTCTACAATGTCCTTTTTCAGATGTGGTGACCAGAATTGTACACAGTAGTCCTAAGAGGTTCCCAGATGCTGGACTACAACTCCCATCATCCCCAGCCCGAATGGCTTTTGACCCTTGTGCCTGGGGATGATGGGCACTGCAGTACTGAATCATCAACTACCCCCTTCACCTTCCTCGCCTTTGTCTCCCATCCTGCCTACAAGGGTGGCACATGTGGACACAGCGATCTTTATCCTCAACATCCCTGCGAGGTAGGCAGGCTGAGAGCATGAAGATCTGGCCCAAGGTCATTCGGGGAGTGTTGTGGACAGAGGGGGAAATTTCAAACCCAGATCGCCCCAATCCAAGCCCAACACCTCTAACCACGATGCCACACCCGCTCCCTGATTTGCCACCGCTGACCCAATAATGGAACTTTTAGCAAGAGAATACTGCAGCAGGATAAGGCCACGGTTCAGTGGTTGAGGCCCTGCTTTGCATGCAGAAGGTCCCCGGTTCGATCCCTGGCAGCATCTCCTGCCTGAAACCTTGGAGAGCTGCTGCCAGCCAGTGCAGACAGTACTGAGCTAGATGAACTAAGTGTCCGACTCCAGGGAGGAGAGCCGGCCTTGTGGGAGCAAGCATGACTTGTCCCCTTAGCTAAGCAAGGTCTACCCTGGCTTGCATCTGAATGGGAGACTATGTGCGTGAGCATTGCAAGTTATTCCCCTGCTAACTGGGCAAAGAGGCACCTTTTAAACGTGGTGATTCTCTTTACTTAGCAGGGGGAGAGTAACTGGCCCTCTCCACCCCCAGCACAGTACTTCCAGTGACTGTTGCTGGTGTCTATCTTGGGGTTTTTTTTAGAATGTGAGCCCTTTGGGGACAGGGAGCCATCTTATTTAGTTGTTATTTCTCTGTGTAAACTGCCCTGAGCCATTTTTGGAAGGGCGGTATAGAAACTGAATGAATGAATGAATGAATGAATAAATTCCCTTAAGGGATGGGGCTGCTTTGCGAAGGTCATCTGCATGCAGAAGGCTCCAAGTTCCCTCCCTGGCAGCATCTCCAAGATCGGGCCAAGAGAGACTCCAGCCTGCCACCTTGGAGAAGCCATTGCCAGTCTGTGTAGACAATACTGAGCTAGCTGGACCAAGGGTCTGACTCAGTAGGAATCAGCTTCCTATGTTTCAACAACATCCATGATGATGAACTTAAACCAATTGAACCGCTACTGCTTCTGCTGCCAAAGAACGCAAAGGAACAGAGTTCTGGCACAAGGGCCGAAGACACCCCTGAATCTCTCAAGGCAACTTACAGAGATCTTCTGAGCTTGCTCTTTGAGGACATCCAAAGGCTGGTCTGGCTGTGGCACTGTGAAGGCAGGCACCCCAGGCTGAAAGGGAAGGCAAGCAAGGATCAGAAACTGACTTTGTCTCAGTTCTTTGCAAGAGGAAAGACAGACCCAACACCCTGACAGCTTCCGATGCCCAGGAGGATAGGGCTGCATTAGAAACTGTCCTTACACATTACACAAACTATCTAGGATGCTTAGAATTCTGCGCTTAATTTTATTTTTTAGATGGTGAGCCCTTTGGGGACAGGGATCCATCTTTATTATTATTTCTCTATGTGAACGTGCTTTGAGGTAACCTGAAAATATTTTCATTCATTGTCTCTTTCTCTGCCTGCTTCTGCCTTGTAGTCCAAACTGCCATAGTCGGGAAATCTTCTATGTAGTCTGGATTTTCAGTACTGCCCAGGACAGCGGAAGCAAGGGCCTGTTCCGGGTATTTCCAAGGCCGGCAGACCTGGCCAGCCCAGCAGAGCGTCTCCAGGCTCCATTACCTTAAAGATGCCCCCTTTCTGCCAGGCAATCTTCTCAATGGTGTCGCCCAGGATACTGGTGTGGTCGATGCCCAGAGAGGAAACCCCACACACCACAGGCTTCCTACAGGGAAGCAAAAGGAAGCAGAGGGGCAAAGTCATTCCCAGGAGACGGGTTGCTTGGAGGATTGGATCCAGCCCAGCACGGAGTCTCGGGGAAACAGCAACGTACAAGGAGGACTTCCTATGCCAAGAAACAGGTATTATGGCAGCTCCTCAAAATGCACTCAGGGATGTTGGGAACCGGCTGCCGTTCCTAAAGAAGCCACAAAAGCATCCACTTATTTATTTAAAGTCGTTCTATACTAGCTTTCAAACAAGATTCCCCAAGGCAGTCCAGAAACAAAAACAATAGATCACCTTTAAAATAAAATTTAAAAAAGACTGGAATTAAGAATTGGCAGCCACACCAACTGGCACCCAAACTGGCCATCCGGAGCCGTGTAAGCTGGAAGACTGGGCGGCAATCGGCCGGGCTGAGGCGAACATCTTTAGTGATCTTTTTAGGGCATCACTTTTTAGGTCCCCCTGCAACTTTGGAGAAGCCACTGCCAGTCTGTGTAGACAATCCTGAGCTAGATGGACCAAGGGTCTGACTCAGTATATGGCAGCTGCCTATGTCCCTAAGGGGCTAAATGATGAGGGAGATTTCCCCGCCCCCCTTCCAGCATTTTTCGTTAAGGGGGGGCTGCCACTCCGAAAGCCCTACCTGATGATATTGGTGCAGTCGTAGGCGCCGCCGATGCCCACCTCCATGACCGCAAGGTCTACCTGGGAAGGACACAAGAGCCTGTCAGGAAAGCACAGACACCCCATAAACCCAAACTTTGCAAGGAGTTTATGGCCCCGCTGACACAGGACTAAGGGAGAGCTGGTCTAAGAACATATGATCAGCCCTGCGGGATGAGGCCCAAGTCTAGCTAGTCCAGCATCCTGTTTCACACAGTGGCCCACCTGATGCCTCTGAGAAGCCCAAGAATTAGATCAGGGCATGCCCTCTCTCTTGCTGTTGTTCCCTCTCCTCCCTGAATCTGTCTGCCCCAGGGCTGTTCAACTTCGGCCCTCCTGCAGATGCTGGCCTACAACTCCCACAATCCCTGGCTATTGGACACTGTGGCTGGGGATTATGGGAGCTGTAGTCCAAAAACAGCTAGGGGGGTCCTAGGTTGAGCAGGCCTGGTCTATAAAAACACAAGCGAAAGCTGGTCTTGTGGTAGCAAGCATGAATTCCTTTTGAATTCCTTTGAATTGCTTTGCTGAGCAGGGTTTGCATCTGAATGGGAGACTACATGTGTGAGCAGTGAACGTTATTCACCTTAGGGGATGAGGCCGCTCTGGGAAGAGCACCTGCCTGCTTGCATGCAGGAGGAGAGGAGAGCTGGTCTTGTGGTAGCAAGCATGACTTGTCCCCTTAGCTAAGCAGGGTCTGCCCTGGTTGCATATGAATGGGAGACTTGATGTGTGAGCACTGGAAGACCTTCCCCATAGGGGGATGGAGCTGCTCTGGGAAAAGCATCTAGGTTCCAAGTTCCCTCCTTGGCTTCTCCAAGATAGGGCTGAGAGAGACTCCTGCCTGCAACCTTGGAGAAGCCACTGCCAGTCTGTGAAGACAATACTGGACTAGATGGACCAAGGGTCTGACTCAGTATATGGCAGCTTCCTATGTAAGGTTCCAAGTCCCCGTCCCCCCCACACCAGTTGGTGAGGTGAGCTGGTCTTGTGGTAGCAAGCATGACTTGTCCCCATAGCTAAGCAGGGTCTGCCTTGGTTGCATATGAATGGGAGACTAGAAGCGTGAGCACTGCAAGATATTCCCCTTCTTAGGGGATGGAGCCTCTCTGGGAAGAGCAGAAGGTTCCAAGTTCCCTCCCTGGCAGCATCTCCAAGAGAGACTCCTGCCTGCAACCTTGGAGAAGCTGCTGCCAGTCTGTGAAGACAATACTGGACTAGCTGGACCAAGGGTCTGACTCAGTATATGGCAGCTTCCTATGCTCCTAACTCCCAGAATGCCCAGCTGCAGTCTAGGAGTTCTAGTCAACTACATCTGGGAATCCCTGTTAGAAGGAACACTGAACTGCACCCAGATCCTGAACTGCTTACCCTCAGCAAGGTGGCTGCAGCATAGACCTTCAGGCCATGCTCTGCGACCATACATTTCTCGTACGTTTCAGGTTTACGGCAGTGTTTTCTGTTCAGGTTTACGGCCCCCATCAACCCAAAGTGCGGCCCTCGCATTGTTTGTTGGGCCCCTGTAACGCTTTGGCTGAAGCGGAATACTCTGCACTGTCGCCCTGGCATCATGCGAAGACTACCATCCCCCACTGTGCAGCACTGCGCTTTGCCCAGGCTTCTTCAAGGGCAATAAGAGCTCTCTGGAGCTCCTGGGCCATCTTGGAAGGCGTACATGGACTGCTGGGAAATGTAGTCCTTCCCAGTGCTTTCTGCACAGGGCTCTCTCAAGGGAGGGCCCTGTCTCTCTGAAAGAGCCCTCCTTCCCATCACGGAGGTCGGTGCACTGGGAAATGGCTCTCGTCTTGAAGGTTTTGTCGCCCAAGCGGCCCCTGCTTGAAAGGCAGTGATGACCACTGGCTTATGGCCTGACCTCATCTTGCCAGGGTAAAAATCTCCCTGCTGTGGAATCCCCTAACTGTGGAATTTATGGCCTGCTGCATCAATCCACAGATCCTTGGGCACCCTTCCCGTTCCCAGCATGACCAACGCCCACGGATCTTTGTCTGAGAAGCACCGCTGTCAAATGGAGGAAAATGTGTACCTTTTCTTGCAAGAAGACATGAAATGCCATGATGGTCAGGAAGCGAAAGTAGGCCGGCATAGCAGCATGGTCTGAATCCTGTGAAGAGAGAGGAGTGGTTCAAGTGAACCCAGTTCTCCACAGACAAAGAGGTGCCCAATTAACACAACAGGCCCCCAAGAAAAGTCTTTATTGCCACCAGAAAATAACCTGGCATGCATTTCCCAGCATGCATATCTGGGGCTCATTTCTGCCCTTGAAGTATTTGTGCTTCGCTGCACAAACTAGAATGAGGTTTTATTTGTATTTTAATACAAGTCTATCTAACTTGTACACATAATATACCCAAACCAATATAGATATAATCCCAATATACAAAAGCAAATCAAAGTTATCAATAAAAGCATCGCACAAGTGGGATCTCTCCTGCTCCATGTCCTGCTAGTGAAAGAATGACCACTATGAATATTTATGTACCCTTTTCCCAACACAAGTTCTCAAAAGGGGCTTTCATAGGAAAAATAAATACGATGATCCCTATTTATTATTTCTTTAGAGGATTCTTAATTAACCAACTATGCCAGGGATCCTCAACGCTGGGTCCCCAGATGTTTTTGGACTTCAACTCCCTTAATTTCGCCAGAGACAAAAGTTTGGGAGGTATATAAATGTGATGAATGAATGAATAAATAAAATAATCCCCAACTAAAGGCCACTGGAACTGGGGATTATGGGAGTTGAAGTCCAAAAACATCTGGGGACCCAACGTTGAGAATCCCTGAACTACACACCCAAACAAAATATCTTTATTCTGCCTTAAGGAGAACTAATTTAAGTCTTGTTAATTTCAAAAGGACACAGTCACAACTAACTTTCTTAGGATACAGCCTTTATCTCAGGGCTGCTCAACTTCGGCCCTCCTGCAGATGTTGGCCTACAATTCCCACAATCCCTGGCTATTGGACACTGTGGCTGGGGATTATGGGAGCTGTAGTCCAAACACAGCTGGGGGGCAGCCTAAGTTGAGTAGGCCTGCTTTATCTACACCAGTGGTTCCCAACCAGGGTTCCTTCAGATGTTGCTGAACTACAACATCCCCAGCAGTATTCCCTCTAACAGGGAGGTGTTTCTCTGTGTAAAGCGCCCTGAGCCATTTTTGGAAGGGTGGTATAGAAATTGAATGAATGAATGAATGAATGAAAGTCCAACAGTACAAGTCTACCTGGTCAGCTCTCTCTCTTTGGAGGTTTTCAAAGATCTGTCAGGGATGCTGTCACAGATTCCGGCACTGAGCAGGGGCCGGACTAGATGACCTCCAAGGACCCTTCCAACTGTGAAATTCTATGCACAGCCAATTGCAGAGCATCACACAAGTGGGATCTCCCCTCCCTGCGTCCTGCTAGTGAAAGGACTCCCCTTTAACTCACCTTGGTCTCCTCTAACCGGTTGTACACCTGCCAGAAGTACTTGCTGAAGAGCTCCTTACTGATGGGTTGCCCATTGATACGGATTCTCTCCCGGACTTGAACCAGGTGTGGAGAGCTTCAAGTGAGACGGCAGGACAGGCAGGATTAGGCCCTGAATTCTCACCCACCCGCCTTCCTCCCAAGGCTCCACCCCAGAAAGCGAGGTCACTCCATTTCAAACCCTGCATTGTTTCTACACTACAAGCTTTGGTAACGGTCTTAGCACCTGCAGGAATAACAAGGAAGACGATTTATTGGCTAGGATGTCCCTCACGACTTGCTAGCAAACCCCCCGTAGAAACTGAATCAGGAAAATCCTCTTGTTCAGCTCAGTTTTTTGAAGATGCAGGATTACTTCTATAAGATTTTAAAAACTGATTTATTATGGCGAGACAGAGGAGTTTACTACAAACGAGGTAGTTGGAAAAGTTGTACGATATGAGTAGTTTGCGTTCTATACTATTTTAGACTGGCGTGTGTGTTTTATCTTATCACCCTAACGTTTTATGGCATCGTGCCTCTAACTGTTTATAGCTACAGCTGTCTGGCTAAAATATTTTCATAAAACAACTCATTTAACGAAAAGAGCTCTCGTCTCTAAAAATAAAAATTTGGGAACAGTCAGCAAGAACCTCCTCATCCATGATTTCCCATAGTTCCTTGAGGGAAGCCATGTCCAACCATCTCATCTTCCACTCAAGATTTCCCAAGGTTCCTCAGAGGCAGTCATGTCCATTATAGCCAACCATCTCACCATCTTCCCCAAATTTCCCAGGGTTCCTTGAGGGAAGGCATGACTGGTTTAAATTCTGCAGCTAAGACGACTCCTTCGATGTCCTAGGGAGACCCAAGGATTGGTTAGAGGTGATGCTGGTCATGACCCTGTGGAACTTTTCTACAAACTAGCTGGGCCGGTGCAGAGCATCTTCTCAGAGCAGCTCCATCCCCTAAGGGGGACATCTTCCAGTGCTCACACATCAGGTCTCTCATTCATATGCAACCAGGGCAGACCCTGCTTAGCAAAGGGGACAAGTTGTGCTTGCTGCCATAAGACCAGCTCTCCTCTCTTCTCTTGGTCTCTGCAATATCCCTTCTCATGAGTAACTGGGGGGGGGGGGCACAAGAATCCCCTCCGGCGTGTCTAAGCCTAAATATTCTCCAATGCAGCTCAAAGTGGGGCCCCATTTTCCTACCTCCCGAGGCCAAGAGAGGCAAACCGAGGCCTGCCTCTCAGCAGCCACCAAAACTACCTACCTGTAGAAACCCGTCTTTAAACCGTAGTTGCGAAGAATCCGTTCTGTGAAGGCACACGCCGAACCCTGAGGGGAAAGAAGGGACCAAGGGTTACCAAGGCCAACAAAACCCATTGGGGCTTCTCTCAGTGGGGAGAGAGGCCTGATCTACAGGGGCAGTCTGTGGTACATTCGGCCAGACCCACAACCATACTGAAGTCCCTCCATGTGACTTCTGGGGAAAGTGACCCCTTGTGGCAATCCAGTCTGTTCTCTACGGAACCGAAATAAATATAGTACATGGTTCTTAAGAGACATAGGGTACATTTTTATTAATTAAAGTAAAGGTAAAGTGTGCCGTCAAGTCGATTTCGACTCCTGGTGCCCACAGAGCCCTGTGGTTGTCTCTGGTAGAATACAGGAGGGTTTTATTTGTTTACTTGTTTATTTATTTATTTATTTTTACATTTATATCCCGCTCTTCCTCCAAGGAGCCCAGAGTGGTGTACTACATACTTAGGTTTCTCCTCACAACAACCCTGTGAAGTAGGCTAGGCTGAGAGAGAAGTGACTGGCCCAGAGTCACCCAGCAAGTCTCATGGCTAAATGGGGATTTGAGCTCGGGTCTTCCCAGACCTAGTCCAGCACTCTAACCACTACACCACACTGGCTCCACTTACCACTGCCTCCTCCTGCACAGTAGGTGGTGATGCCTTTCAGCATCTTCCTAGATCCCTGCTGCCCGATATAGGTGTTTCCCATAATCTGGGAAACACACCAAGCAGGGATTCGAACCGGCAACCTCATGCTTGCCACTGTATCATCTATAGCCTACATTCCCTTCAAGGAACTCAGGGCAGCATGCTGTGTCGCCTCTCCATTTTTAACATCTCACAACCACCTTGTGAGGTAGGTGAGGGTGAGAAGAAGTGACAGGCCCAAAGTCAACTCAGTGAGCTTCACGGCCCAGTCGGGATTTGAACCCAGGTCTCCTTGGTCCTAGTTCGATGTTCTACACACTATACCTTGTCGGCTCCAGAATTCAGAATTTCCCACTGATTTACACCAAGGCTGAGGGGTGTGTGTGTGTGTGTCGGGGGGAAACAGACCCGCACGGCGTCAACTGAAAGCCAGTTATGTGGTCATCCCTATCAGCCAGTCGTAGCCTGCTAATGGGCTTTCTGGAGTACAGAGCACTGAAGGATCCCTCGTCTCCACAAAATCCTTCTTTTACATGATCCCCACCGCATGTTGAGGTCGTCCGAGGAGGTCCGTCTCCAGTTACCACCGGTTCATTTGGTGGCGGGCCTTCTCTGTAGCTGCTCCCGGGCTGTGGAACGCACTCCCGGCAGAAATCTGCAATCAATTCCTTACGGACCTTCAAGAGAGCCCTTAAAACCCATCTGGTTTGGCCTGGCCTTTCAGGGTTTTTTAATCAGTTTTAATTGTTTTAATGCTCTAACCTGGTTTTCAGGGTTGCAATTGTTCGGATAGTTTAACTGGGGTTTTTTAATGATTTTTTTTAAAAATTGGTGTTCATATTTATATTTCTGTTTTTATTGTTTTTAATGGTTTCTGTTTTTAATTGTAAACCGCCCTGAGCCATTTCGGAAGAGCGGTATAAAAATCGAATAAATTAAAAAAATATTAAAAATAGAATCCAACAGTTCATTGCATCGCGGGCATTCCTCATATATCAAGGCCTTCTCAGGTTTTCCTCTGATCCAATTATTACTTCCCCTTCCCCACAACCGCTTTACCTTGCCCTTCGTCCCAGTGACGTGAATAATGTTCAGTTGATCCAGGTCTTCGACCTGCCAGACAGAGGGGAACGAACCGGTCAGTTTCCATACGCAGATACCCAGCCAGCCAAGAGGGATCACAGCCCACCCGCTATGCCCAAAGGAGGCAGAAGGCAAAAAATCAAAACCCTAACCCTCACACCCACATGGCTGGCAGTCTCCCGCAAAGCTCACAAGTTACGAGACATGGCAACAGCATCGGGGGCTTTTTGGTTTGGAAAAGAGGCGATTACGGGGAGACACGCTAGAGGTCTATAAAATTATGCATGGAGTAATGCGAGTGGAGAGAGAGAACTTTTTCTCCCTCTCTCACAACTCTAGAACCAGGGGTCACGCCATGAAACTGATGGCCAAGGAATTGAGGCCTGGCAAAAGGAAGTCCTTTCACACACAGGGCATCATCAATCTATGGAACTCTCTGCCACAGGAAGTGGTGATGGCCACTAGCTTGGATGGCTTTAAAAGGGGCTTAGACAAATTCATGGAGGACAGGGCTATCAATCACTACTGGTTTGGTTATAGGCCACCTACAGCCTGAGGCAAGATGCCTCCGAATACCAGTTGCAGGGGAGCAACAGCAGGAGAGAGGGCATGCCCTCACCTCTTGCCTGTGGGCTTCTCAGGGGCATCTGGTGGGCCACTGTGGGAAACAGGATGCTGGACTAGATGGGCCTTCTTGGGCCTGATCCAACAGGTCTGTTCTTATGTTCCAAGCCTCACCTTTAACCCGCTCCGCTCCAAGAAACCTGTCATAGCTTCCAGCTGTGCCTGCGGATTGCCTCGTTCCCTCTTCACCTGCTCAAGGTAGTTGGCGTTGGTCTGGAGAGTATTGAGAGTCCGAATGGCATCCTAGAGAACAAGGAGACCCAGGGTGATGGCTTGTAAAATCCTCACTTTAACAAGAAAATAATTGACCAGGCCAGAAAGCTTAATCAAAGTTGTTTCACAAAATTGAAACATTAAACTAACACGTTTATATATATAAATACACACACACACACACACACACACACACACACACTGCCCTCCACCCTAAGACCCCAGGGCAGTTAACAACAGGATAAAACAAAATTCAACAAAACAAAAAAGACAAAACAATGAAACTCAACAAAAACATAAAGAATGAACTCCAGAAGCGTGCGCACCACATTCTGGACAGTGGTGCCTCCTCTTCCCTAGGGTCAAGTTCAGGGAAAAGCAGTGCTGTGAATTTGCAACTGTGCACAGGACAGATGAGACAGTGCCCGTGACGTCACAACCCTGACGTACAATCCTTGGAAGAACAGATTGTGCTTTTTTGTTTATCTTTTTAAAATGAAGCACCAAACATACATCAGACTGAACAAGTAGATACAGTGCTTAAAAAAAAAAAAGTTAAATTATTCTGGCTCAATGTGAATGTTCTCTTCTCCTTTTCCTCCAATAGTGCCCCTTTGAGAAAAATAAACCTGGAAAAGCGACGCTGCCGCCCATGGTTTCCGACTCTCACGGTGCACTCTGGTAGCAGGGACGGGGAAGATGGGGAGGCGGCAACCTCTCTTCTTCAAGCCGCCTTCCCAGTTGGATTTCCGCCTTTCCATGTCCCGACTTTACTGCAGCCCGAGTGAGATCGCAACGGCTCCAGCTAGAACTCTCCTCCAGAATTAAAGTCGGCCATCCATTTTTCTCTCCAGAGAGGCATTTGCCTGCCCGGCACTCCCAAACATAACGGTTCCCACACACGGCCGGCGTTCCTCTTGCTACACTGAGCAAATACTCAACCAGCGGAGAATGACCCTCGGCTGGCTTATGACGCACGGGCCATTTTGCCTCCGCACAGCTCACGTGAGGGAAGGGGGCCGATACGCTCCCTCCTAAATATTTGCAACAGAACGCTTTTTCTGCATTTGGGGACACAGAGTCCCAGCCCGAATAAATGTCTCGCCCCTCTGGAATCTCAGATTTAACCACAGGCGTTGGGCACCTTCCCAGAATGCCTTGCTGTTGGTTATGCCCATCCCAGAGCAAGCCAAAGGGAAGAACTGGGCTTCTGCCAGAAGGATATTACTGTGTTATCTAGGTGATATCCGTACACACCCCCCGCAAGGAAATATGGACATATTACAATTGTCTCACAACTGAGAGAAAGAGAGGCAATAAAAGCACAAAATGTGATAAGACTGGAGTCCAATGTCCAAAATACCACTCAGCAACTAAATGGCAATTTCCCTCAGGGCTCAGAATCTCTTTGCATGCTTTTCCTCAGTAAACCATACAACACCCCTGTAGAGCAGGACAGCATTATAGCTACAGCTGAGGGCTGAGCGAGTGTAGTTTGACAGGAGCTGAGCCAGTATTCAAACGGGGGGCTTTCAGCAATCAGTTCATGCTTGTGCCCGCTTTGCTAAGCCAAACCCACAAAGCTAGGAACTGGTCTGTGATTCAGCCTGGTTGTCCACGGCAGGTTGAAACTGCCTCTAGGAAAGCAGGCCAGAAAAGTTTCATAAAAGGTGTTTTGCGGAACCAGAGTCTTCTGGCAAACCCACAGAGTTCAACTGGTGCGTCAAAAGGTGTGCACTGTATAACACACAGCATGCTGAACTGTTCTGGTCCGTGCACAGGACAGATGAGGCGCCACCCGTGACGTCAACAACCCTGCTTTCCCAGCCTCCAGTTTTACAATATTTGGAAAAACAGATTGTGTTTACTTACACATACACACACCCAGAATAGAATTAGATGTAGTGCTTTTAAAACAAAAATTAGACATATGGGGAGAAATCAACTGGTGCTTGACTAGCCTGAAGCTAGCACAAATGTGACTAGCCTGAAGCTTTTGGCTGTTGTTAGACTACAACTCCCATCATCCCCATAAACTGCAACTGTGGATGATGGACACTATAGTCCAACAACAGCCTGAGAGCCTCAGGCTGGCCATTTCTGCATTAGTAAGCATGGCTGTATTTTGTATTAAATGACAGCAGGCACCCTGAAAGACTTTTAAAAAACCCAAACTAAATGTGGCAATTACTGTTTGATCAGTAAGACCTTGTGTGCATGCAATCAGCTCTTGAACTCGGGTCCCCTGAACTCCAAAGTACAGAGTCAAAACATCTGAACTGCAGGCTGGGGAGGGGCCAAAGCTCAATAGCAGAGTACCTGCTTGGCATGCAAAAGGTCCCAGATTCAATCCCTGGCATCAACAAGTAGAACTGGGAAAGACCTACAACTGAAAACCTGGAGTGCTGCTGCCAGTCAGTGCAGTCAACGCTGAGCTCAGTGGGGCAGCAGCAGCTTCGGCAGGCCAGCTGAAACACTCTATGCTCTTTTCCAAACACCAGCAAGGGAAGACGCTTCTACAATATATACCGAAGGAATGTAGGGTGGGGGGGGACCTTAAAATAGGTTACACCGCTCTACTATGAGCTGGTTTGTAGCAGTTTCTATAAAAAGAAGTCTTCTCGCATTGCCTTGTAAGAGCATCTCCTGGCAGAGGGATGTATCAGTGCTGCACGCCCAAGGTCACAGAACAGGATGGGGATCAAGTTATTCCTGACCCTGTACGAGAAACTCCTGTTCTTCCCCCCCATGCAGCAAGCAGGCCGCTTGACTCACAGCTAAGAAGCCAATTCATTTCCAACCCTACGACTCCTCCAGCTCCATCCTGGTCCTTCTCGCTTCCAACTACAGAGAATACAAACAGCCAGCAAATGAAAAGATGGGTTCACCTCTCACCTCCGACAAGGACTCACGTGCGCAGTCCGGTCAAGTCACTCTCGCGACTCTCTTGAGAAATTAATTCCCCTCCCAGCTGAAAGGTGGGGACACGGAAGCTCCAATTCCTACTCAGCCTCAAAATTTACCGGGTAACAGTGGAACGCTCATTCTCTCTTGGCTTAACCTACCTCACAGGGCTGTTGTGAGACTAAAGCACTTGCAGGGCACGTGCAAGTGCCTGAGCTGATTAGAGGAAGGGTGAAATAAAAAAAGTTAAAAGGAAGGGAGACCTCAAAATTGTATTTATCTCCCCTTATCTGTCTAATCTGTGGCTAATTCTCCTTAGAAGCATGGGAGGGAACTAGTAAGAAAAAACAGCCACTATAGAGAAAAAAGGGGAGAAAAATCATTTTTCCCAGGTCTGTCTGTCTCCCCTTATCTCATACTATCTAAACCAAATGACCCTGGTTTATTCTCATCAGCCACTCTAAAATAAACCTGGTTCTGAATTCAAGGTTTGAAGTGGACTTCAGATCTAGGTTTATTTTAGCAAAGTTGGTTAGAATAGACCAAGATCAGCTGATTCAGAAGACACAACCAATCTTAGTTCTGTGGAGGAGAGCTGGTCTTGTGGTGGCAAGCATGACTTGTCCCCTTAGCTAAGCAGGGTCCGCCCTGGTTCCATATGAATGGGAGACCAGAAATGCGAGCACTGTAAGAGATTCCCCTCAGGGGATGGAGCCGCTCTGGGAAGAGCATCTAGGTTCCAAGTTCCCCCCCCTGTCAGCATCTCCAAGATAGGGCTGAGAGAGATTCCTGCCTGCAACCTTGGCGAAGCCACTGCCAGTCTGTGAAGACAATACTGAGCTAGACGGACCAAGGGTCTGACTCAGTATATGGCAGCTTCCTATGTCCATATGTTTCTGATCCAAGCTGAATTCTTGGGATGGTCGCACAGGCAGGGGAACACACACACACCCTCCTCAAGTTCTGAACCAGCCCAAAACAACTCCAAGGAGAAATGGGTGAGGCGGTGGTGGGGGGGAGAAGAGTCTTATCCTGCTAAAAACTCAATGGAGCTACAGTGATACATTCCAGTTCCATGTGAGTCGCCTCATTTCCTGCTCAACTTTGATGGGATTAGACATGCACATTAAATTTCCATGCAGCACCAGGCCTGCCCCACTGAAAGGGAATTAAGATAAAAGTCACACCCGCTTGGGAGGAATTCAGGCTTACAGTAGCTTCAGTGCAACTGTGTGATGCAAGTTCTCAGGCAAAGAATCTCGGGAATTTGGTAACAGAGGAAGTAAATGGGACATTTCTTCCCTAGAGTGTTTGCTATCGAGTCGGTGTCGACTCCGGGCGCCCACAGAGCGCTGTGGTTTTCTTTGATAGAATACAGGAAGGGTTGCCCATTGCCTCCTCCTGCGCAGTATGAGAAGATACCTTTCAGCATCTTCCTATATCGCTGCTGCCCGATATAGGTGTTCCTCCTAGTCTGGGAAACATATAGGCGGAGGTTCGAACCAGCAACCTCTGGCTTGCTAACCAAGGATTGCGCCAGAAACATTTACATTAAAAAGCAAGAATCCAACAAAAAAATATGAGGACAAAAAGTGATTTAAAAAACAAATAATAATAGCTGCTTCAACCCAGAAAGTTCTCAAAGGGGGGTTACATAATCAAGGGGGTGAGAAAACGGTCCCCTGTCCAAAAGGGGCTCCGAGTCCGAAAAGAAACACAAGGGAGACGCCAGGAACAGCCACTGGAGGGATGTTGTGCTGGGGTTGGACAGGGCCAGTTGCTCTGAACAGAAATACTTTATAAGGTGCCTCTCTGCCTAGTGAAGCAGGGCCGATTCCCAAATGGCCTGCCACGAATAGGCCTGAAGATGGTTCCCTGCACCCCAAAGGGGGCACCGGCTAAAGAAAGACACCAGCAACAGCCACGGGAGACGCACTACGCTCTCCAGCTGCTCAACAACAGCCGCCATTTTGAATCGGTGCCTCTTAATGGAGCCACTTAATGGAGCGCTCACTTATTTATCGGGCACTTGCCAACCCTGCTTGGCATGTGCATGCTGGAACCACGTGGGGGTACTTGGGGCGACCGAGGGCAGGTCTGGACCTGCTCTCCTCTTTCTTAAAGTTCCCAGTCCCCTCTTCCAAAAGGTGCTCGGACCGCAGTTTGTGCATACCCATACTTGAAGAGCCAGTGTGGTGTAGTGGTTAGAGTGCCAGACTAGAACGGGGGAGACCCGTGTTCAAATCCCCATTCAGCCAGAATACTTGCTGGGTGACTCTGGGCCAGTCACTTCTCTCTCTCGGCCTAACCTACTTCACAGGGTTGTTGTGAGGAGCTACTCAAGTATGTGGTACACCACTCTGGACTCCTTGGAGGAAGAGCGGGATATAACATGTAAAAAATAAAAAATATATACTTTACAAGCTGCTGCCGGTCAAAGCTGAGCCGCATATCAGTGGTCCAACTCAGTACACAGCCTGATGTGTTCACAAAGCCCTGTGGTGTAAGTTATATCTGCTCCTCTGCTTATTGATAGAACCACGGTCAGTCAATCTGTGGGTGTGATGTGATTTGGTTTTCGGGAACGAGAAGCCTTGCTAGTCCGTAAAAATCGGTTTCACACACACAAGCACTATCTAGAAGTCATCTCTTGCACGATTTTCATGATCCCGGTACCTGGATAATGCCAAGTTAGCCAATCATTGAGGACTGTTAAATGTTTTTGTTCATCATGTCCCCAATACGGGACTGTTGGTCACTCTCTAGCCAGAACCACAGAGAACTCTGCTAGGGGGGAGAGAAGGTGCTCAATTATTTTGTTAGCAGTGAAAATAACTGGCTGGATCTGAGCCATACGGGCTTCGCATTCGCTGAAGACAAGGGACAAACGGCATCCCGTAAGCAAATTAATTAATTAATCATTAATTTATTCGATTTCTATACCGCCCTTCCAAAAATGGCTCAGGGCGGTTTACACAGAGAAATAATAAACAAATAAGATGGACCCCTGTCCCCAAAGGGCTCACAATCTAAAAAGAAACATAAGATGAGACACCAGCAACAGTCACTGGAGGGATGCAGTGCTGGGGACAGATAGGGCCAGGTGCTCTCCCCCTGCTCAATAAAGAGAATCACCACATTGGTGATTGTCAAAGGTGCCTCTTTGACAATTTGGGGGCTGAAATAAGGCAGGTCCTTGTTCATGAGGGGCTGCTGGTCACCCCAATCTGGGCTGAGGGTCTGCACAAAGCAGAAGCAAAAAAGACACACACACACACAGACAGTATCCCGCCCGCGCGCTCCCTCCGTCCCTCACTCCGCTCTCCCCCCTCCACGTGTCTACTACCTCTCTGGGATGATGCAACTTTTGCACCACCAGCAACCCGTGCGCAGATTGGGGGCTCCCCTACCTGGTACTCCATCCTGGGCGCGCGGGCGGGCTTGGCGCTCCACCAGCGCCGCGCGCCGCCTCCAGCCGCCGCATGCGTGGGAGCCGCCGCGGGCGCTTCGAGCAAGCGCCGCAGGAGGAGCGCGAGATGCAGCGCTGGGATCCGGCGCGAGCCCATGGCAAGCGCCTCCCCGCGTGCCAAGCTGGGACCTCGAAGAGTGACGCAACGCGGCCGCCGGCCGGGCATGCTGTCGGGACACGCCCCCCTTCCCGCACTGCGCAGGCGCCAGAAGCCCGGGCGCCCATTTTTACGGAGGGCAGACCGCTTTTTTTCCCGCTCTGAAAAGACGCCCCTGCGCGAGCCAGCCATAGAGTCGTGCTGCAAAAACTAGAGCGGCACAGGGCCTCAACTTCCGCTGAGAAGCCAGGACCCCCCGCTAGCGATCATGGTAATCCTACAACATCTGAAGAGCCTCTGGATTACCAGTATCTCGGGCTGTGGATGATGGGAGGTCTCAGGTTGGCTCGCCTAATCCCGATCTGCACAGTTTTGATCTTCCAGCTGTTGCCAAGCTACGGCTCTCCTCATCCTTTGACTAGTAGCTGTGGCTAGGGATTATGGGCTTTGTAATCCAGCAAAAGTTGTGCAGTCCTGGACTAGAGCAAGGTTGGTCAATTTAGGCATTACTTAGGAAATGCCTCATAAGTCCCAATTTAAGAACAGCCCTGCTGGATCAGGCCCAAGGCCTATCTCTTCCAGTACCGTTTCAGAGTGGCCCACCAGATGCCTCTGGGAAGCCCACAGGCAAGAGGTGAGGGCATGCCCTCTCTCCTGCTGTGGCTCCCCTGCAACTGGGATTCAGAGGCATCTTCCATCTGAGGCTGGAGGTGGCCTATAGCCCTCAGACAAGTAGTCACCAGAGACCTGCCCTCCATGAAGTGGTCTAAGCCCCTTTTAAAGTCATCCGAGCTAGCGGTCTATTCATTCTAGTCCTAATCTCAGGAGCCACGGATGATGATGATGATGATTATTAATAATAATTCGATTTCTATACTCATCTTTCTAAACACAGATGAGTCTGTGTTTGCCTGGAATGCTCCCCAGGAACTACCTCCAAGTCAATCATTCCATTGGAGTTTCTTTTACTGCTTTAAAAGTCTTTTCAGACACTTAACCCAAACCAACATCCCCTTCAATGAAAAACCGTCCCCTTCCCTAGTATCATCTTATTGAAGCCGACAGGCCAATGTCCTTTTTTCCCCGTGCACACACATCCATGCTTGCCAGACGTTGGGCCAAGATCAATCCCAACCTTAACTCTCTGCTTTTGCTCGAGAGATTTCACATTGTTCGGACTGCTGCCCCAGAGGAAAACAAACTGTACCTTGTATGTTTCTTTGATCGCTCTCCTTTCCATTATCAAGCCCCAGGCTGAAGGTCTGAGCATTCCTACTCTGCCTGTGGCAGAATGCCCACAATGCTATCTATCGCCCCGCAAAACTAGTTAAACAACAACTGGAGAGAGCACACAGAGATCCGCCTCCTTCTGCCTCTCCCCCCAGTTTTGTTTGGGTAGCCTATGACACAGAAACCATCCATAAGCCACATTCGGCAGTGAAACATTTGCTTTGTCTTTCCGTAACATTTTCGAGTACTCTACGTCCCCAACAGCCCGGTAAGATTGGTCCGTTTTATTCTCATATTTCAGGGAATTGGGCTGGAGAGCTGGTCTCGCTGTAGTGGGCATGAAATACAAGGAAGTACTTGTTCACACAATGCATCATTAACTTGTGGAATTCTCTGGGCACGGGACGTGGCGGCGGCCACCGGCTTGGATGGCTTTAAGCAAGGCTTAAACAAATTCATGGAGGACAGGTCTAGCAATGGCTGCTAGTCCTCATGGCTATAGGCTACCTCCATGTTCAGAGGCAGGATGCCTCCAAACAGGGATGTGCACGAGACGCGATTCGGACACAGAGACGCGATTCGGACACCGAAACGCAGCACATGCTTTGCCCCTTTGACTCGGAGGAGAGCAAGTCCATACCTACTTTGCCGCCACTCGCCACCACTTCCTTAATTGTGGTGCTCCCCCAGCTATCTTGGCATGCCAGCAGCACTCTCCCCCAGCTGCTGCCATGTATGCATGGCGGCTGTCTGTGTGGACAGCACAGTTGACGCATGCGTGGAGGCCATGTGTGCGCTGGCATCACACGGGGGCAGCTGGGGGAGATCATCACTGGCACATCAAGATAGCTAGGGGGAACATTCAGGAAATGGCGGCGAGCAGGTATAGACCTGCTCTCCTCCACGATAAAGGGGCAGGGGATGTACTGCGATTTGGCATCTGAGCCGCATTTCATGCACAGCCCTACATCCAAACAGCAACGCTAGGAGAAGGGGCAACACCACCTCCCGGCTGTGTGGCTTTCCCATTTGGTGGGCCACGGTGGGAAACAGAGTGCTGGATTACATAGGCCTTGGGCCTCATTCAGCAAGGCTCTTCTTATGTTCCCAAAAATGAATGGATGTTGGCTGTGGAGGAAAGATGCTCATATGCTCAGAGACACTCTTATTCTCCCCGTCGTTCCTCCAGAGTTCAGGGTGGCATTCATGGTCCTCCTGTTTTGATCTTACAACCACACTGTAAGGCACACTGCACTGAGCACGTGCAACACTGGCCCACAGCCAGCTAACAAGCTCTGAAGGGGAAATCCCAAGTCAGGTCCTCTTGGCCTCAGCGTGGCCCTTAACGACTCTGCTGCTGTCAGCTCAACACTTAAGAAATCAAGAGGCTCTTACACCGCCATGAGCGATCAAAGCAAAGACTTTTAATTACAGTCTTGAGTTGTTCTTCATTGAGTTATTAAAAATACTAATAATAATAGAGAACATAATGAGGTTCAGTATTCATAATTCTCCCACCCAGAACTTCCTGGCCTAAGTGGAGGGGAAGGACGATATGTTTCCTTCCACACTTGGCTAGGTCACACCCAGTGAGCCTTTGCCGTTGCTTGGAGAACTCGCTGCAGCCCTACAAAAAAATGCATGATAGTGTGGAGTGCAGATTCCACCAGCCAAGCAAAAGAATTCTCCCTCCAGAGTCTGTTGGGTGAAGCCAGAACCACCAAAGCGAACAGCAGCAAAGAGGCAAGATGGAATAGGAGATCCTAGGATTTTTCTCACGCCTGCCACATGTCCACCGCTGTTGCCTTAGGAAAATCCGGAGAGTTCGCCACGGCCTGGGTATATGCCAGTCAGTCCTGCCAGTCATGTCACACCTGGATGGAACTCACTGGCAAAGGCAGTGGGTACACCACCCATTCTCAGAAAGCAAGTATCATGGGTCATGATGCCGAGCGCCAAAGGGACTTTATGGACTCCCCGTCACCACAAAGTCTCCCAAACGCACCAATAGAAAAGATGGTCGAGGGCTGAACAGCAAATGTCACTCTGTAAAAGAGTCGAACGAGATTTCAGGACTTTGGAAAGTGAGATGAGCAGAAAAGCCATAATTATTGGAGTTCCTGCTGTTGCCCAAGGTTCAGCATAATCTAACACAACTCTGCCTTTATATGGTTCCAGTCACTGTATCTAGTCCTGCGTCTCTCAGATGTGAACACAGAGCCATTAGGCTGTTCCACTAGACACAGGAAATCTCAGAGCCCTCCAGGAAACGTGGGTCACCTCTTTCTGCTTCCAAGCCGACAGGAATCAAAACACTCTGTCAAACTCCGTCTGATTGGTCGCAGCAGGATTCCGGCCCTGCATGTTGGGCGCTTGTGGCACATGCCCGCCTCTCCTTCTGGGCGGAGCCAGGTACTCAAACATGGATTGGTTATGGGTAGAGAGCATGTTCTTGAGGTCAGAGGGCATCGGGTCCGACCAGAAGAAATCGTGATTCAGGGCATCATCGCTATCTATTCGCTGAGCGGGATCCAAGACCAGTAGCTTGTCTATGAGATCCAGAGCATATTGATCTTTGACGTAGGCTTTTAGCCGGTCCTTCACTTTCCGCTTTTGGCCTTTGGGCAGATCCAGCTTCTGGTACAGTTCGTATTTGTCCACATTTGGCCAAACCTAAAAAGTGACCAGAAGAAGATGAGGTTCAGAGGAAGGAGACGAAAAATCTGTTGCAAATTGATATGGTGAGGCCTGGTCTTAAATGTCATGTACCTCTTTTTAAAAGCATTGACTCGTAGGCCCAAGGCAGCTAATACACTCAAAACAATAATGATAAAAACAAACGAGAGCAAACCATAGCATTTTAAAAAGCCAGCTATGAAAAAACCGCTATAATATATTTGAAAGCGATATAGCACAAAATCTCAAAATATCCCCAAGGCCTGGAGAATTTTATTTATTTACGCTCCACGTGATCATCAAGGGTGATAAGCAAATGAAATGGAAGAATAAACATTTAAACCTACAGTTTAAAAAACAAAACAAAAAAGCTTACAATCTGATTAAATCAGCCCTGTGCCAGTGGCTCGAGAAGAGGAATCATCCAGTGAGTCAGAAATAACCCCTCTGTTTACATACAGTAGGAGAACCTACCTCAGGGGTGATGGACCCACAGAGCTGGCTGATGAGCGTGAGCTGGTGCTGTTCTGTGTTACCCTGCATGATGGGGCTGCGTGTCCACATTTCGGCCATGATGCAGCCTGCGCCCCAGAGATCAATGGGTGGTCCGTAGTCTCGTTCTCCTGAAGACAATTAAAACCTCATTAACCCCTTGGAGGGCAGACGGGGGTGTCCGCCACCATTCTTAAGGCCTGCCCACATGAGTGAACGGGGCCCGGAGAAGACTGATGAGTGGTGCTTCAATCTAGCCTTCTCCTTCACATGCTGGTTTTCTGGAAGACTCCCCCCCCCCCCCCCGCAAATTAAGGAGGGGAAATCACCTCAAGTGCAGGTTGACCACTTCAGTAAAAACCAGACTGAAGTCTAAATATGTGGACACAAAAACATCCCGATTACCCCATTATCAAAGAGGAGAGAGCTGGTCTTGTGGTAGCAAGCATGACTTGTCCCCTTTGCTAAGCAGGGTCTGCCTTGGTTGCATATAAATGGGAGACTAGGAGTGTGAGCACTGGAAGAGATTCCTCTTAAGGGATGGAACCTCTCTGGGAAGAGCAGAAGGTTCCAAGTTCCCTCCCTGGCAGCATCTCCAAGACAGGGTTAAGATTCCTGCCTGCAACCCTGGAGAAGCCACTGCCAGTCTGGGTAGGCAATGCTGAGCTAGATGGACCAACAGTCTGACTCGGTATATGGCAGCTTCCCAAGTTCCTATATTTAGACTGCAGGTCCTTCGGAGCAGCGACCTGGGTGTGTTCTGCTTGTGCACCGTGTCCCTCCATGCTGAACGTGGGCAGCAACCCTAAAACTCCATCCAGGTTAGCATCCTGTTTCCAACAGCAGCCAATCAGATGCTCCCAGGAAAGTGACAAACTTGGCAAAGAGGCACCTTTTAACGTGGTGATTCTCTTGACTGAGCAGGGGGAGAGTAACTGGCCCGATCCACCCCCAGCACAGGACCTCCAGTGACTGTTGCTGGTCTATCTTATGTTTCTTTTTAGACTGCGAGCCCTTTGGGGACAGGGATCCATCTTATTTATTTGTTATGTCTCCATGTAAACTGCCCTGAGCCATTTTTTGGAGGGGTGGTATAGAAATCGAATGAATGAATGAATGAATGGGGCGTGAAAGCAACAGTGCCCCCCACAGGGTTGCCCCAACCCCACAGCAAGTCATTTCAGAGGGAGACTGATTCTGAACCTGAAATCAGCATGGAGCCATTGTGACTAGTGGCCACTGGTAGAAAGCAGTGTTCCCTCTAACAGGGATTCCCAGATGTTGTTTACTACAACTCCCAGAATCCCCAGCTGCAATGCAATGGCTTTTGCTTGGGGATTATGGGAGTTGTAGTCAATAACATCTGGGAATCCCTGTTAGAAAGCCTGAATGAATTTGTAAAATCCAGAGGTTGGTTGGACTACAACTTCCATCATCTCCAGCCTCAATTGTGGCTGGGTATGATGTAGTCCTTCTGGGGACCCAAATTTGAGAACCCCTGGACCCCAGTTTAAGAGGCTCTTTAATTTTAATTTTTGTAATTGTTTTAATGCTTTAATTCCTTTTTCAATTTATATTTGTTGTAAACCAACCAGGGAAGTGAGTTTGGAGTAGTATACAAATATACTAAATAAATAATCATGAGGCAGTGAGTTCCATACACTATTTATTTATTTTTATTGTTATATTTGTATACTGCCTTTCATCAAAACAATCCCAAGGCGGTTATGTGCTTTATGAAGAAGGGCTTATTTTCACTTGTCCTGAATCACTTGCCAGTCCGCTTGAATAGATGACCCCAGGTTCTAGTGCTCTGAAAAAGCAAGGGAAAAGGTCACCCCCCATTTTCTTCGGCCAACTTTCACTTACCCAGAAGCAGCTCCGGAGGCCGATACCACAGAGTCACCACCCGGTTGGTGTAGCGGTTGGGCTGGCTGTTCTTGGCCAGGCTGAAGGCTCGTGCCAACCCAAAATCGGCCAGTTTCAGAACCCCATCCCGGGTGATAAGCACGTTTGCGGCTTTCATGTCCCGGTGCAGGATCTAGAGGAGGAAGCCGGGCAAGTTAGAAAAGCGACACGGGGAAGTAAGGTCAAGTGTGCTGTCGAGTCAATCCCGACTCCTGGCGCCCACAGAACCTTCTGGTTTTGCTTTTGGTAGAATACAGGAGGAGTTTGCCATGGCCTCCTGATTCGAACCGGCAACCTTCTGCTTGTTAGCCCAGCATTTCCCCGCTGTGCCACCATTTCCCATTTCCACGTGTGCCGGGCGCCCGAGAGGGGAAGACCTACCAACCTTATTCCTGTGAATGTAGTAGAGGCCGTTCAAGAGCATCTGCATCACTTTCTTGATCTCCGAGAGCGTGAACTTCACGTGGGCGTTGCTCAGGAGGCCGGCCAGGTCGTGCTCGCAGAAATCAAACACCAGGTAGATGCTGCCCTTGCAGCGGTTGTAGGGAGAGGCTGCGGAAACCAGAGCGGCAGGCATCAGCTCCATCTGTGGCCCTCTCCAAGGATCAAGGTGGGTCATGGTGGTAATAACTTTTATTTATTTATTTGCTTATTTAAATTTGCTTATGTACCGCCTCCTCCAAAGACTCTAGGCGGTGAACAACAAAACCAATAACAATTAATTATTATATAACAACAATTATTGTTATTGGCAAAACAGGTGGGTCATAAGAAGGGCATTAAAGGCAGCCAACCACAGCTATATGGCAGCTGCACGCAAACTCTCGCGAGAGCTGCCACACATGGGATTAGCCACGGGTATGCCTTAGAGCAGGGTTTCTTAACCTTGGGCCCCCAGATGTTGTTGGACTACAACTCCCAGAATCCCCAGACATGGCCTTTGTGGCTGGGGATTCTGGGAGCTGTAGCCCCACAACATCTGGGGGCCCAAGGTTAAGAAACCCTGCCTTAGAGCATTAAATATATAGATAGATGTACATAAATAAACTTGATGTATTAGCCGCCCCCATATCAAGTTGTTCTCTGAGCGGCTCACAACACCACAACATTAAAAAAACATCCAATAAGCACACATAAAACTCAACGAAGCACAACACAAAATTTAAAAAATTGCATAACACAAAATGTTTTTTAAGTCTTTTTTTTAAAAATCAATGTTAGACACCTGAACAGAAAGGACTTCACCAGGCAAAGAACCAACTGAACAAGTAAGCCCCCTGTGAACTGAGCCGAAGAGGCATCTTTATTTAGCAAGGGGGGCATCAGCATTTCCACTGAGCTGCGGCCCCATCCCCGGAGGGGAATATCTTACAGCACCCACCCAAATGCAAACCAAGGTGGACTCTGCTTAACCAAGGGGGCCATTCACGCTCACTGCCGCAAGACCAGCTCTCCTCCCAAGTCGCAGCGGGCATTACCTTTGGTCCTACAGATTTCAATGAGGTTCACCACGTTTTCATGCTTGAGCAGCTGGAGAATTTTGATCTCCCTCAGGGCTGTGATAGGAAACTAAGAAAAAAAAGGGAGGGCAAATTTAATGAGGATTATTAACGTTGCCAATTTATGACTACGCTGCAGAGGTGGAGTGATCAGTGGAGGGATACAAGCTTTACAGGTAGAAGGTGAAGGGTTCAAATAGGAACACAGGCAGCTGCCTTCTACCGAGTCAGAACCTTGGTCCATCTAGCTCAATATTGTCTACACAGACAGGCAGCCACTTCCCCAAGGTTGCAGGCAGATGTCTCTCCCAGCCCTATCCACCAGGGAGGGGACTTGGGACCTTCTGCATGCAGATGCTCTTCCCAGAGCGGCCCCATCCCTTCAGGGGAATATCTTCCAGTGCTCACACAGGTAGTCTCCTATTCAAATGCAAGCCAGGATAGAGCTTGCTTAGCAAAGGGGAAGATTCATGCTTGCCACCACAAGACAGTAATGAATGCACCAATGAGAGACCTTAAAGGCCAAGTTTAAGACAGATCATCCTGGAGGGAATCTATCTACGTGGACACTAAGAGTCAGCACCAACTTGACAGCACTTAATCAATCAATCACCAGAAGACCAGCTCTCCTCCTCCCAAATCCCTGATATCTCCACTTAGGATCATAAGAAGCTGCCTTCTATTGAGTCAGACCATTGGTCTATCTATCTCAGTATGGTCTACACAGACTGGCAGCAGCTTCTCCCAGGTTGCAGGCAGGAGTCTCTCTTAGCCCTATCTTGGAGATGCTGCCAGGGAGGGAACTTGGCACCTTCTGCTCTACCCAGCACAGCCTTGTCCCCTACGAAGAGCTCCATACGTGGTTCTGCTTTGCCAGTTGCAGCCAGCCATGACAACTAAATAGAGCCTCCATGTTCAAAAGCAGTACACCACTGAATACTAGCTGCTGGGGAACACACAACAGGGAAGGGCCTGTCGCCTTCAGCCACGGCTTGTGGGCTTCCCAGAAGCATTTGCCACAGAGGGCAACAGGATGCAGGACGAATAAAGCTCACTTCTTACATTAAAGCAATTAAACTAAGCGATTTAAAATATTTATTTACTTTACACTGCTGCTTGGGGTGGCTCGCAACATTGGTAAAAATGGATACAACAGAGAAACAAATAAGAAACTTAAGAGAAGTTCACGAAAAACAAGACCCAGTTAAAAACAGATACAACGTCAAAGGAATGAAAAGAAAATGAACAAGACCCAGTTAAAACCAGATTTGAATCTGTTTGTTTGTCTATGTGAGCCGCTTTGGAAACGTTTGGGGAAAAGCAGCACATAAATATTTGTGGTTGTTAAACTGAAATTCCAAATCAAAGGGGACTCAATTTCACCTCCCCATTCTAAGCCAAACAGCATAACCCCCCCCCTCTTTCTCATCAAGAGCCTTGGAAGTGTAACCTTCCCCGCGCACACAACCCTGGGCAAACCTACCCCTTCCTTTTCATTCTCCATTAACACCTTCTTCAAGGCCACTTTTTTGCCGGTCTGACGATGCTTCGCTTTGAACACCTCCCTGCGGAGAAGAGGGGAACCACGTGAGATTGGCCAAGGAAAGGGCAGCAGGAACGGACGGACGGCCCAGTCACAATCAATCCCCATCATGCCCAATTTGTGAGCTCGGCACCAATATGCCTGGCGTGGAACCTGCTCCTGACCCACTCAGGAAGGGATTCCCAACCTTTGTCCCCCCTGCAAGACGTTAATCTGATATTTATTTAAAAGACACATATGCCGCCATTCTTCATAAATGAATTCATGGCAGTTTACAAGAAAATTCATCTAAAACCCTCCCCACCCAGTTACTGGACGACACATCCCATCGTCCCCTGCCACATTCCCATGGTGGCAGGGGATGTTGGGATTTGTTGTCCACCACCTGGGGGCCCAAGGGCATAAAGGCCAGATAGAACCTTCAGGTTTCAAGACCCAGTCTCGGAATCCCAGTTGCTGGGAAACCAGCAGAAGATTGTTGGTGGTAAGTTCAGGGGCCAAGGCATGAAATGGCAGGCAGGCAGCAGTTCAGTGTATGGGCGAGGTGGTTATTTACAGGTCCCAGGTTCAATCCCTGGCAGCATCTCCAGGTAGGACTGGGAAAGACTCCTGCCTGAAACCTTGACAAGCTGCTGCCAGTCAGTGCAGACAACACAGATCTGGGTGGACCAAGGGTCTGACTCAGTATATGGCAGCATCATATTCTCGGAAAGAGCATAACTTAGGGAGGAGAACACTGGCCCCAGGTTCAGGCCCTGGCTTCTCCAAGCAGGCTCGGGAAAGGTCTCCATCAGCAACCCCGGAGGGCAGCTGGCAGCCAGTGCAGACAACATGGGGTCTGACTCGGTCGGCAGCAGCTTCGTAAGCGGAGTTGGGGATTTGACAGCAGGGAGAGTCATGGGGAAAGGGAGGTGAGGGCAATTCAGGAGGCAAGGAGGGAGCAGGAAGGAACTCAAGGAAAAGGTGTGTGTTAGCAGGGCACGGCACTCTGTAAGAGCCAGTATGGTGCAGTGGTTAGAGCAAGGAACTCTAAGGGTTGGGGAGACACAAGTTTGAATCTCCACGCAGTCTACGTGGCTCCTAACTTGTAGGGCTGTTGAGAGGGTAACAGGCAGGGGGAAGCTCCTTATATATCACTCTGCGCTCTTCGGAGGAACAGTTAATAGTAATATCTCACACCTGGGGAGTACTCTTATGAACCCTGCTGCCTATTGAGACCATCTGCGGAGGTCTGTCGGCAATTGCCACCAGCTCGTCTGGGAAATTCAAGGACAGGCCTTCTCCATTGCCACCCCGAGGCTTTGGAGCGTGCCCCCTGCTGAAATAAGAGCCTCCCCATCTCCGACAGCTTTTAAAAGCCAGTGCGGTGTAGTGGTTAGAGTGCTGGACTAAGACCGAGGAGACCGGAGTTCCAATCCCCATTCAGCCATGAAACTCACTGGGTGACTCTGGACCAGACATTTCTCTCTCAGCCTAATCTACCTCACAGGATTGCTGTGAGGAGAAACATAACCACGTATGTTTTTGAACCTGTGTCTCCCCAATCCAAGTTCACTGCTCTAACCACTCCTCTGGGCTGCATGGAGGAAGAGCGGGATATAAATGTAAAAGGAATAAAAAATAAAAAGGACTGTTAAGAATCATTCATTCATCCAGGCTTTTAATTAGACTTGCAGAATGCGTTATGGTTTTAATGTCTTGACTTTTGTTTTAATCTGGGCACACCACCCAGAGATGCGAGTTTCAGGCACATATAAATAGATACATTGAGGCCTCAGCCAACCAGTGGTATGTAGCAATACGAAAAGCATTAGATACTACATTTCCTAGAGCCTTATTTGGACATCACACTGTGCGCACGCTCGGATGTCTGTACAGACATACATGATTGTGTCTGAATGACTGAAGACTCATTCATTTTAAAAATGACCTCTTAATATACACTCTTTCAAACACAGGCGGAAAGATGTTTTACTGAACATGCATGAATACAGGTACACGTGTGCAGATCAGTGGTCCCTCAAAATTTTTTCCATCTCTGTGTGGAATGAGTTTTGTTCTGGGCAGCAGTATCAAAGCAGTGTGTGAGCACCTGCATTCAGACTGGGGCCTTCCTGACTCAACCTGAGCGGGATCTAAATTGAACTGAGCGGACATCCAAAAACTTGTGAGCGCACGCCTTAGAGGGAACAGTGGTACAGATCTGTATGTGTGCTGTATGTCTAGCGTACACAAGGCTTGGGAGAAACAATTTAAGGCCAGCCCAACTGCCTTCTCCCCAGGCAGGCCCGGCCTCCCTCCCCGATAGGCACCCCCAGGCAGAGATCTGGTGTGCTCTGACAACTTTTCACACATGTGGCCACAAGGCTGCAACAGTACTGCTGCTTTTTTTTGTCCGATAACACGGCACATTCTTCCATTTGTATCCTTGATTGAACTTGCTCTTTGCCGAGAAGGCATTTCTTGACTCTTGGTGAACAGAGGGAACAGAGAGCAATATGCCCACATGGGCCAACTAAGGTATCTCTTTTCAGATCAGAGGACACCACGCTGAGAACTGGTGTGCTCTGATGGCTTGCCCTCTCCCTTAGGGAGCCCCGTCCATTTAGGGCCAGCCAAAACTTCCTATCTGGCCTGTAACTGTTCTCCTTTCAATACAACATACAGCTGGAAAGGGCTGAGATCTGTTATTAAGCAAGCAATACAACCGTCCTGAAGCCCGTGGGAGATCTTGGGGAACACAGGAAGTTCAATGGGGGTGTTATTTGGGGTGGGGGGAAGCAATGGAAGCAATTCAGTTCAGGAGGGTGCACTTTGTGCAGAAAGGATCCACTAGGTATCACAGACCCATCTGTTTTATTACTCCTGTCTTTATAAACACTGTGTGCACTGCTTGGGGTTGGATGCCGCAAGGCCAAGTATGAATGGAACATCTATCCGATGGGGAAGGGGAAGCTGTGGAGGCATTATTTAGGGGCTCCAAGCAACCAACAGGGCATGTTGTTGTGGGGTGGGAAAGTGGTCAGTGTTTGTATTGTGGGGGGAGCAGAATCAAGGGCTAGAAGGCATGTGTGTGGGGGGGTGTCAGGGGAAGAGACTGTGGGGGTCCCAAAGCAAGAGGGAAAGCAGGCCTCCCTAGCGCGAGAGGGGGCAGGGCTCCTATGTGGGATAAGATCTGGGGGCCTCAGCTTGGAGACAGGTGGGGGTCTCTAAGGGAGAAGGCAATCTGGGGTCTCTAAGGGAGAAGGCAATCTGGGGGTCTCAGACTGGAGACAGGAGTCCCCATGGGTGCGGGCAAGCCAGAGACCTCAGCCTGGAAATGGGTGGAGGCCCCTTAGGAAGAGGTCAACCCAGGGGGCCTCAAACTGGAGATGGGTGGGAGCCCCTAAGTGGGGAAGCAATCCGGGGGCAGCCTCAGCCTGGAGACGGGGGTAGCAACGCGAGAATGCAACCCGGGTGGCCTCAGCCTGGGGGTGCCTATGGGGCAGCGGGCCGGGCCTGCCTGGGGAGTAGGCAGTGGGGCTGCCTAAGGGGAGAGCGAGCCGGGACCCTAGTGAGTGGGGGTGCCAGGAGTGGGGGGGGGGTAGGGCGGTGATCCCTATGGGGCGGAGGGGGAGCCGTAGGGAGCCCAGCCTGGACTGGTGGGGTGGGAGCGGGGCAGGCCCTGCCGGCCTTACCCGAAGGTGCCCTGCCCGATCTTGGCCAGCTTCTCGTACTTGGAGACCTCGTCGCAATAGGGGCACTCCACCGTCTCGTACTGCTTGGCCATGGCGGACCCGCCGCCGCTGCCGCCCCCGCCGCTCTCCTCGGGCTGCTGCGGCTGGCGGCGCCCTCCGTCCGGCGGGAGCGCGGCGCCGCACACGCTTCCGCCCTTCCGCTCCATTTCCGCTGAACCGCTTCCGGCAGCGCCGCCGCGGTGCAGCCTGGGAGATGCAGTGCCCCGCCTTGCCTCCTGCGTGGCGCGCAGTGCGCATGCGTAGCCCCGAGCGCCTGGCCCCCGGGCTTTTTTTGGGCGCCTGGGCGTGGTCATGGATTCCTCCCTCCCTCCCTGCTCTCTGTATCCCGCCTGACACGTGCGTCTCCAGGCGGTGTACACGACTGAAAACAGACAGCAGACAGAAAACGAGAGTAAAAACCAAGCCATGTAGAATGAAAAGTTAAAACCATCTCCTGGGATAAAAAATGAATCACCCTCACCTCATCATCTCCGTCCTGATTTATGACTCACTGTGATTAAATTTCCCGCCACGAGGCAGAACAAAACCGAGAAAGCCACACAGAACAAAAAGCGGTCTTTGGGCGGAAACAGCGACCAGCCCAGCAGCTAACGGCTCTCCGGGTCGTCCGTTCAGACAACCGCTTTTCAAAAGTGGGCCAGTAAACCGCTTCAGGTTCTTCGAACGGGGCTTCTGTGCATTCCTACTGAACAGGATCCTCCAGCTCTTGCTTGCAACGTGCCTCTCTCTAAAGCGCATATCGCTTTTCTCTGGAGATTCTCGAAAAAAGTTTATTTTTGAGTCTCATCTAAAGGTTTGCATAAACAAAACGCAACTGGGGGAAAAACATGATAGGAACATCGGAAGTTGTCTTACTGAGTCAGACCCTTGGTCCATCTGGCTCAGGAGTGTCTACAATGGTTCTCAGTTTTTCGATTTTTTATTAATCACTTTTAATTTGGGTGGGGGGAAATTAAATGTAATTTTAAATGTGGCTCTAGAACGGTCTTTTAACTAATTTAACTTGATTAGTCGTCTTCTTTTACATTGTATCTATTTTATTAATGTTGTGGGCCGCCCTGTTCAGTAATGTACTGCAGGGATGGGGCATAAATGTTTTAAGTAAATAAATAAATAGACTGGCAGCGGCTTCTCCGAGGTTGCAGGCAGGAATCTCTCTCAGCCCTATCTTGGAGATGCTGCCAGGGAGGGAACAGGTACTCTTCCCAGAGCGGCCCCATCTCCTAAAGAGAATATTTTACAGTGCTCACACTTCTAGTCTCCCATTCAAATGCAAACCAAGGTGGACCCTACTTAGCAAAGGGGACAATCCATATTTGCTACCACATGACCAGTTTCCTCGCTGAACCCGTTAATTCATTTCTGGAGGCAGGGGGGTGGGGGAGGAATTAATCTATGGAACTCCCTGCCACGGGATGTGGTGATGGCCACTATCTTGGACAGCTTTAAAAGGGACTTGGACAAATGTATGGAGGAGAGGTCTACCAATGGCTACTAGTCTGGTGGCTATAGGACACCTCCAGCCTCAGAGGCAGAATATATCTCAATACCAGTTGCAGGGGAGCAACAGCGGGAGAGAGGGCGTGCCTCCATCTCTTACCTGTGGGCTTCCCCAGTGGCATCTGGTGGGCCACTGTGTGAAACGGGATGCTGGACTAGAGAGGCCTTGGGCCCGATCCACCAGGACTGTTCTTACGTTCTTATGGCATGTCATGGTTTAACTATATTCCACAGTGCAAGGTGGAATTCCTCTCCCTAGAACACACAGGCCCAGGGGTCGTCTTGCTGGGCCTTCCCTTGGGGGCGCAACTCACCTGCCGCCTTGACCCTGGGCCACGTTGGTGTCCTGCGGCTTGCCTGCTTGAGCAGCTTCCTTCCTGGCTGAGGTCCCATCTGCCGCCATTTCCTCTCCACCCCAGCGCCTCTTTCAGCAGAGGGCCTGTGTGTAACAATGGCGCGGGTTGTCCTGGAAACTCCAGAGGAAGTCCGAGGTTCCTGCCCTCTTCCAGCAGGAAGACAACTCAGGCTTGCTGGGAAGAGGAGGAAGGGGAGGAGAGCTGGTCTTGCGGTAGCAGCACGAATTGCCCCCTTTGCTAAGCAGGGTCTGCCCTGGTTTGCATTTGAATGGGAGAGTGCATGTGTGAGCACTGGACAGTATTCCCCTCGGGGGATAGGAAGAGCATCTGAGGTTCCAAGTTCCCTTTCCAGCATCTCCAGATAGCGCTGAGAGAGATTCCTGCCTGCAACCTTGAAGGAGCTGCTGCCAGTCAGTGTAGGCAATACTGAGCTAGATGGACCAAGGGTCTGACTCGGTAGACGGCAGCTTCCTATGTTCATCTGCATAGGCACGTTTCACATCGCTTGAAAACACCACAATGCATTTGGCCATACACAGAGCCCACTCGTTTCCTTTCATCTCACAAATACTCACATACATACTTTATGAAGGGAGGGGAGCTGGTCTTGTGGTAGCAAGCATGACTTGTCCCCTTTTGCTAAGCAGGATCTGACCTGGTTTGTTTTAGAATGGGAGAACTATGTGTGTGAGCACTGGAAGAGATTCCCCTCAGGGGATGGAGCCACTCTGGGAAGAGCACCTAGGTTCCAGGTTCCCTCCCTGGCAGCATCTCCAAGATAGGGCTGAGAGAGATTCCTGCCTGAAACCTTGGAGAAGCCGCTGCCAGTCTGGGTCGACAATCCTGAGCTTGATGGACCAAGGGTCTGACTCAGTAGACGGCCGCTTCCGATGTTCCTAAATGCACCCCAGGCTCAGCACTGGCTCGGATCTGCGGCATGAGGGCTGCATCGCAGCAGCACACGCAGAGCAGAAAGGCTGCTCTGGATATGTGCTTGTTGTTCCGCAAAGCGCCACCCACCCAGCCCGGCTGAAGGGGAAGCGAGACCTCACTTGTGCGACGCTCAGCGCTCTGCACCGCCTTCTCTACATCTTCCCTCTTGCGGTTTTGGGGCCAGCGTTTGTGGTCGCCCCTGCCCCCAATCTGACTGCACCGAATTCAGCTTTTTGCTGCAGAAGCTCCTTGCTGGTGCTGAATGAGTTTCCGCGCTGGTTCCAGCCTGTTACTTCCCAGGGCTTCAGAATCGGGTGTGTTCAGGTGTGGACAGAAAGGTGCAACCTCCAGTTTGCAGGCAGAGGAAGTTGTTGAGCCAAAACCCTTGGTCCATCTAGCTTAGTACTGTCTGCACGGACTGGCAGCGGTGCTCCAAGGTTCCAGCCAGGAGTCCTTCCCACCTGGAGAGAGATGCTGCCAGGGGTTGAACCTGGGACCTTCTGCATGCCAAGCAGATACTCTACCACTGAGCTATGACCCCATCCTTAATATTGAAGCAGGCAGGGAGAATTTCAGAAGGCTAAAGGAGCATAAGCAACTGTTGTCTACTGAGTCAGACCCTTGGTCCATCAAGCTCAGTGTCGTCTACACTGACTGGCAGCGGCTCTCCAAAGTTTCAGGCTGGAGTGTCTCCCAACCCTACCTGGAGATGCTGCCAGGGAGGGAACCTGGGATCTTCTGCATACAATGCAGATGCTCCTTCACTGAACTACAGCCCCCTCCCCTAAGGGGAATATCTTACAGCGTAGGAACATAGGAAGCTGCCATATACTGAGTCAGACCATTGGTCTATCTAACTCAGTTTTGTCTTCACAAACTGGCAGCAGCTACTCCAAGGTTGCAGGCAGGAATCTTTCTCAGCCCTGTCTTGGAGAATCCAGGGAAGGAACTTGGAGCCTTCTGCTCTTCCCAAAGCGGCTCCATCCCTTGAGGGGAATCTCTTGCAGTGCTCGCACTTCTAAGGGGACAGGTCTTGGTACCTCAAGACCAACTCTCCTCTATGGCACTCACATGTTGTCTCCCATCTAAATGCAAACCAGGGCACACCCTGCTTAGAAAGAGGGACAATTTCATTTCATTTTGCAACAGTCTATAATGCCCTTCATCCAAAGGATACCAGGACGGTCTACAAAACAGAAACATTATGATTTAAAAAAAACAAAATACAGTTTCTGATGCCATAAAAAGCAACGATGAAACCACAATAAAGGAAAACATAACAGCCATTTCACCCTTCTCCCAGATAACAAAAATGCTCAGCCAGTCCAAGTGATCTGAGAAGAGAGCTGCAAGCATGAACGGTCCCCTTTGCTAAGCAGAGTCCACCCTGGTTTGCATTTGGATGGGGGACTATATGTGTGAGCACTGTAAGATCTTCCCCTTGGGGGATGGGGCTGCTCTGGAAAAAGCATTTGCTTGCTTGCAGGCTCAAATCAACACTACGGGGATCGGGAGGTGACGCTGAAGATCTACAGGGCCAAATTGCTCTTTTGTGGTTCGATTGTCACAAGGCGGCTTTCTGCATGCCACCGTGACCTCTGTCGCAGCACATATTAAAAGTCGGCTCTGCCTATTGATTTGATCACAAATTAAATTTCATACATAATTGGCTCAATCAGCAGAGAAGCACGCATTGCGTGACCCAGGCTGGTACGCAGAAGAAGCCACTTTGAGATTGCCATGTAACTGGGTTTTGTTTTGTTTTAAGTGGCTTCTTTGTTCATTAGAACCTCAGTTGTCTGTTCATCCATGCAAGAGAAAAGTAGTAAGCCTGAACTCTGGACGATACCATATTTATTTTAGATATTAATTATTCATTGTTGTAAACCGCCCAGAGACGTACGTTTTGGGCGGGATAAAAATAGGTTAAATTAAAAAATAAATAATTTAAATAATTATTAATTATTACTATTATTAATTTATAGACAATACTGAGCTAGATGGACCAAGCGTCTGACTCTGCATAAAACATGGTCATGTGCTTGGGAAGGGGCCATAGCTCAGTGGCAGAGCATCTGCTTTGCAAGCAGAAGGTCCCGAGTTCAATTCTTGGCATCTCCGTGTAGGGCTGGGAGAGATCCCCTGTGTGAAGCCTTGGACAGCCTCTGCCTGTCAGTGTTGACAATCCTGAGCTAGACGGAACAACAGTCTGACTCAGTATAAGGCAGCTTCCTAGGGTCCTCTTATTTGTTTATTTTTCATCATCATCATCATCATCATCATAAAACACACTGATATACTGCTTTTCAATGAAGACGTTTTCTCAAACATCGCAAAGCTATAAGGAAGTGGTTCCCTGTCCTAAAATGGCTCACCATTTCAAAAGAAACACCCGCAACAACAGCCTCTGGAGGGCTGTTGTGCTGGGCTGACTAGGGTCAGTTGCTCTCCATCTGCTAAATGTAAGAGAATCCCCACTTTTAAAAGGTGCCTCTTCCCCCATTCGGCAGGTAAACACACACACGTCCCCGTGGCAAGGTCTCAATCCTTCAATTTAGGAGTTCCAGCGGCATGCAGTTCACTCTCGCAAGGGGAACCCTGATCCCAAGCAGCTGAGAGTGCGGAAAAACTTGCCACACAACGATGCTATTTTGGGGGAAAGAAATTTTTTTGGTGGAGTTCTCAGTCTTGGCGCTTCCTCTTGCCTGATAGTTCCCCTTTCCTATGAGAGATGTTCTGGAGCAAGGGAAGGGAAAGGGGAATTTAGTGACTGACCATGGAGAGCTAGGGGAAGTCATTTAATAATAATAATTCCCCCCAGTGAGGCACTACCTTGGCGTGGTTGTGGGGCTTGTGTGCTCTGAGGAAGGTGAGAGCTATGCCAGAGGTCCAACCATACTGGACAGGTCTCACCAGAGGAGCCAGACGAAGAGTGCCTCTCCCATCAACAATATGGTGAGACGTACAGTAACTTTAATAAATCTACACCGGATCGGTCGTCGCCCAAGTCAACAAGTACCGCGCCAGGCGCTATAGTTCCTGGACATCTCGTGGCAAGTGGGCAACAGGACTCAGAATCTTCAGTTGAGCAACCAGGGCTGGAGACTGCAAAGTTACTGGAAGAAACGTCGCTTAACCGAAAAAAATATACGAAAAATGCCAACAAGGAAATAATGATCTCCTATTACAAGTCTAGTCCAACTAGAAGAGGCTATTTAAAAAGAATGTACCAAATTTGGAAAGAGAAGCATCCAGATACAGAAATAACAGAACAAAGGCTAGCAGACCAGTGAAGATACATAATAAGAAATAAAGTATTCACAGGAGTTGAGCTGGAAGAACTGCAAAGAGCAACACAGGCTCAAGATATGGAAGAAGAATTACCACCAACTGAAGCAGTTGCTCAGGCGCAGGTGGAGGAGGTGTTGGAAATCGAGGATGCCACTGTTGCTGAACTGTTTCAAAATCAAAACCAGGCAACCTCCCCTTTGCCTTCACCTCAAAAACCCAAATGCCGTTTAACAGAAAAGCAACAAGAACTAAAGCAAAAAATAACTGAGCACATCAACCAAACAACCACCAGGGTTCAACTTCCAGCTCTAAAGACAGTTGCCAAAAAACAACTTGCTCAGGCATTAAAAGATGTAAATGCTGCACTTGCATAAATAACAACCAAGAATTTGCAAGAAACAAACCAACTAATGTACAGTGCAGCAACAATAACAACACAAGAGCTCGGATATAAGATCAGTGGACCTGTAAAAAAAGAAAGCAGTACATCACCTAAATGGAAGATTAGATTCGAAAATAAAATCTCCAGGCTTAGATCAGATGCTAGTAAACAGAAAGATATGAGACAAGAAGCTGAAGAATGAAAACACCAAACAGTATCTGATCCAAAAATACCACCTAGATTCAAGGAGAATTAGAGAAGTCCTGGAAATAATAAAGCAGCAAATAACAGCAGTGTCAAAGAAGATTAGCAGATATGAAGCCAGAATTACACAACACAGGCAGAATCTCCAATTCCAGTTGAATCAGTGATGTTTCTACCAAAGCATAGGAGAAACTGCAAGAAACGTAGAAACACCAAATAAAGAAGAAACAGTGCAATTCTGGGGAAAATTATGGGACAATCCAATAGATTATAATAAAAAAGCAGGCTGGATGAAAGAGGTCAAAAATGTAACCAACAAATGCAAGATCTAATAATAACACCAGAATTAATAAGTGAAAGAGCAAAGAAAATTAAAAATTGGACTGCGCCAGGCGACGACGAACTGCATGGCTTTTGGTTTAAACACCTAACAAGCCTTCATAAAAAACTATCAAAACAGCTCAATCACATTATGAAAGGCGGTGATATTGAACAACGGCTAACAACTGGGAAAACTCATCTCATCATGAAAGACCCAGCAAAAGGTGCAGTTCCAAGTAATTATAGACCGATAACCTGCCTGCCAACCATGTTCAAATTATTAACTGGAATAATAGCAGATGAAGTGATGCAACACTTATTAACTAACAAACAGCTTCCAGTTGAACAGAAAGGAAATTGCCCGAACACCAGAGGCACAAAAGACCAGCTGCTGATTGACAAAATGATTTTAGAAAACTGCAAGAGAAGAAAAACAAATCTAAGTGTTGCATGGATTGACTACAAGAAAGCCTTCGATTCATTGCCTCACACATGGATACTAAAATATTTACAAACAACTGGTGTCAGCAAAAACATTCAGATATTTATTAAAAAAGCAATCAGCATGTGGAGTACACAGTTAACAATCAATGGCGAGGCACTTGGACAGGTTAGCATTAGAAGAGGCATTTTCCAAGGGGACTCACTATCCCCTCTGTTGTTTGTAATCGCCATGACCCCACTTTCACAAATACTCAACAAAACAGGCCTCGGATACCAAACATCTAAAACATCAAGTAAAATCAACCATCTGCTGTACATGGACGATCTGAAGTTGTATGGAAAGTCCCAGTCAGAAATCGAATCACTGCTAAACACTGTCCGTATATTCAGTAGCGATATAGCAATGGAGTTTGGACTAGACAAGTGTGCTGCATTAATAATGAACAGAGGGAAAATAACAAAAACAGAAGGAATAGAACTGCCCAATGGAAGTAAGGTCAAGAACCTGGAAGAGAAAGAACGTTACAAATACTTGGGCATTCTCCAGGCTGATAACATTGCACACACTGAAGTTAAAAGAAAAATTGGAAGTGAATACATCAGGAGAGTTAGAAAAATCCTCAAGTCCAAACTCAATGGTGGGAACACCATACAAGCCATAAACACCTGGGCTATACCTGTTATCAGATACACTGCAGGAATAATATACTGGACCCAGGCAGAGCTAGAGATGCTAGATCGTAAGACCAGGAAAATCATGACCATCAATCATGCTCTGCACCCCCGCAGTGATGTAGATAGGCTCTACCTCCCTCGCAGCTCAGGTGGAAGAGGAATGCTGCAAGTCCATCAAACAGTAGAGGAGGAGAAAAGAGGCCTTGAAGAATATATCAAGGACAGTGAAGAAGATGCACTTCAAATGGTCAATAATGCGAAACTATTCAACACCAATGAAACAAAGCAGGCCTACAAGAAAGAACAAGTCAAGAACTGAGCAGAAAAATGGAGAAATAAGCCCCTACATGGTCAATATTTGCACAATATAAGTGGAAAATCAGACATCACCAAGACCTGGCAGTGGCTTAAGAATGGCAACTTGAAGAAAGAAACAGAGGGTTTAATACTGGCTGCACAAGAACAGACACTAAGAACAAATGCAATAAGAGCAAAAGTAGAAAAATCCACAACAAACAGCAAGTGCCGCCTTTGTAAAGAAGCAGAAACAAGAACTTTCTTGTTTACACAGTCAGAGAGGTGTTATTGACTGGTTTGTTTTATCCAGACATCGAGTCATTCCCAAGGACCTGGGATGCCAGAATTTTATTGTCAATGTTGTTGCTGTTGTTATAGATATCGTCGCAGAATATAGGCTGTTCCCAATAAAGCTGCTTTTTGTAATTGGCTGGTGGTGATTTCTGTGGCCCCTATGGTGTTGAGGTGCTCTTCAAGTTGTTTTGGAACTGCACCCAGGGCGCCAATGACCACTGGGATGAATTTGGTCTTTTTCTGCCACAGCCTTTCAATTTCAATTTGTAGATCTTTGTATTTGGTGATTTTTTCTATTTCTTTTTCTTCTATTCTGCTATCGCCTGGTATTGCTATGTTAATTATTTTGACTTGTTTTTCTTTCTTCTAGACTACAGTTATATCTGGTGTATTGTGTGGCAGATGTTTGTCTGTTTGTAGTCGGAAGTCCCATAATATTTTTACATCTTCATTTTCTTCAACTTATTCAATTTTATGGTCCCACCAATTTTTGGCTACAGGTAGCTTGTATTATTTTGCAGATGTTCCAGTGTATCATCCCTGCTACCTTGTCATGGCTTCCCCCTTCCCAGTTTTTTGATATTAGAAATCAGGAGATCATCTCAAATCTGGAATCTATTCCTTTAGAGGAAATGCAGGTATAGCTTGTATTTAACTTCTACTTTTAAAGGGGTCATCATATATTCCGAATCATCTTCGATTCGGGTTGATCCAATATAGATCAAATTCTACAGAGAGAAATTCTCCTCCCTCTCGCATAACACTAGAACCAGGGGTCATCCCATGAAATTGATTGCCAGCAAATCTAGGCCCAACAAACGGAAGTACTTTTTTCACACAACGCACAATCAACTTGTGGAATTCTCTGCCAGGAGATGTGGTGACAGCCAACTACCTGGATGGCTTGAAGAGGGGCTTGGATAACTTCATGGGAGGAGAGGTCTATCAATGGCTACTAGCCGGAGGGCAAGGCTGCAGGCAGGAGTCTTTCTCCTGCGTGTACAGTACTAAAGGTAAAGTGTGCCATCCCTGTCCTGGCGGGTTGGTGTCATTTTGCATGAGGACTAGCGGCTTAGCCCTTTCTCTTTGTGCTGCAGAGTAACCAAATCTGCTAGCATCCACAAGTTTAAAAAAAACAAAAAAGACAGAGTAAAAGGATGCTAAAGACGCCTTGTGGGCGCAGCTGTGTGTTGTGAAATGACAGAGGAAATGTGAGCAAAACAGAAACGAGAGAGATGGGGGAGGGGGTGGGAAAGGAAGGGAGGCTCAAAGCCCGGAGGACGGCTTGAAAGCTGACAACTTTTGCACACTTCGCCTGGCCGAGCCTGAAAGATGGCTGAAAGCCAGAAGAAAGGAGGCGGCTTTAAAAGTAAGTAGTGCCATGGAGAATCTCTCTCTGTTGCTTGCTTGGACAGCCCACAGGAAACCTGGACCCCGTAAGGAGAGCAGTGGTGTAACTTCCCTTGCTAGGGTTACCACCTTTTTTTCTTGGCAGGACTCCTGCGCTCTCGTAAAGGACGTGACAAGCAGAAAGCCACAGGGAAGGCGTTCCCCTGTTACCATGCCAAGGTCGCTGCACTGGTGGCATTTCGGCCTGGCCTGCAGCTGTTGGAAGCACAGGAGTCCTAAAAGGGGGGAAAGGTGGCAACCCTACTCCTGAGCCTATTGAGGTGATGGGGATGAAGCACTTCAAGAAACCATCGTATTGCTTGGTTAGCTATTGCTACTTCTGCTTCGGCAGACGTTTGGTGGGCAGAGTGGATCAAGTAGCAGGATTATTTTCAATTATTATGTTTTGGAGAAAGGGGTAATACCTAAGTACTGGGTAAGTGTGAATTATAAACTCGAATCAACTGCATCATTCATAGGCTTCTAAGCAACCAGTAGTCAATGTCGTCGGAAAATGTTTGATCAGTGTGACATTTATTGGGAATTGGAAAAATTGAATCTGGTACTCATGATTCCGAGAGAAGGTTGCCAGCTTTTGAACTTGGCCCTGTAGCTGAAACTTTAACGGCGAGTGCATCTGCAGCCATTGGCAGGCGAAGGGAGAAGAGCTGAATGAATGGTCCCCCTTGCTAAGCAGGGTCCACCTTGGTTTGCATTTGGGTGGGAGAGTACATGTGAGCACTGGGAGATGGATAGGACCACCGCTCAGTGGAAGAGCAGCAGGTTCCAAGTTGCCTCCCTGGCAGCATCTCCAAGATCGGGTTGAGAGCGACTCCTGCCTGAAGCTGCTGCCAGTCTGGGTAGACAAGACTGAGCTAGATGGACCAGTGGTCTGACTCAGTAGAAGTTAGCTGCCTATGTTCCTATGCATGCAGAAGGTCTCAGGTTCATAAGAACATAAGGACAGCCCTGCGGGATCAGGCCCAAGAAGGCCCATCTAGTCCGGCATCCTGTTTCACACACTGGCCCACCAGATGCCTCTGGGAAGCCCACAGGCAAGAGCTGAAGGCATGCCCTCTCTCCTGCTGCTGTTCCCCTGCAACTGGTATTTAGAGGCATCTTGCCACTGAGGCTGGAGGTGGTCTATAGCCCTCCAACTAGTAGCCATTGATAGACCTGTTCTCCATGACTTAATCTAAACCCCTCTTAAAGCCATCCAGGCTGTTTGCTGTCACCACATCTTGTGGCAGAGAATTCCATAGGTTGGTAATAGGTTGCGTGAAAAAGTGCTTCCTTTTGTCGGCCCTAAATTTCTTGGCTACCAGTTTCGTGGGATGACCCCTCGTTCTAGTGGTATGTGAGAGGGAGGAGAAAAATCCTCTCTATTAACTTTCTCCACACCATGCATGATTTTATATAGGAAGATGCTGAAACGCATCCTCTCATACTGTGCGGCGGCGAGTCGATGGCACACTTTACCTTTAGTCCAATAACATCTGGCATCCAAGCACTGTTCCCTCTAACAGGGATTCCCAGATGTTGTTGACTACAACTCCCATAATCCCAAAGCAAAAGTCATAGCAGCTGGGAGTTGTAATCAACAGCATCTGAGAATCCCTGTTAGAGGGAAAACTGCATCCAAGTTTGACAACCCCTGGTGGATTTTTGCAAATCAGACTTCTGTTCAAAGGATAGGGATAGGCTGGCATGGGTGGTTCTCTCTTTTCATGTAGTCCTTCAAAGAGAAAAGACATGCAATTTCCCTTAGGACATTTATTTGCTCACTATTTATTATCTGCCTCCCCTTGTCCTGGGACCCCAAAGCAGCAAACAACTGAAAACAACCCCTGCGCTAACTGAGCATTGAGGCACCTTTTAAAAGTGGTGATTCTCTTTCTTGAGCAGGGGGAGAGCAACTGGCCCTATCCATCCCCAGCACAGCATCCCTCCAGTGGCTGTTGCTGGGATCTATCTTATGTTTCTTTTTTAGATGGCGAGCCCTGTGGGGACAGGGAGCCACTGTATTTATTTATTTATCTCTTTGTAAACCACTTTGGGGACTTTGGTTGAAAAGCGGTATATATAAATATTTGTTGTATTTGTCCTCCTACTAAAAACAACAAACGAATAAAACAATCATCAAATTTTCTTGTCAACCACCACGCCAGAAACTGCCTGAAAAGGGGTCTAGTCAATTTCACTGGTCTAGTCAATTTCACTGGTCCAGTCAATTCCACAAGTGGGTTGACTTGGATAGAGACTGAGGTGCAAGCAATTGAGGAAAGAGAGCAAAAAGGCTCCCCCACACTACAAGGAGATCTTTCGTCCTCAATTATGCTCGAGTCTCTCTCCCCTCTCCTCTCCTCTGTCCATCTAGCAGAATGCTGCTTTTGGTGGATGAGCATAATCTAGCCACGAAAGGGGATGCTGAAACATCGCCAGCTGGGAGGGGAAGGACTACAAGAGACAAGCCCATCCTGTTTTGCAGGGACTGTAAATATCACTCCGGTTGAGACTAGTACTGCAGGTGTCAGCTGTGAGCTGAAGAGAGAAACAGAGCCAGGTCAGGTGGAGGGACGTGACTTGGTTCAGGAAGCAGGGAGATCGTATGTTTGCTCGCACCAAACTCAAGACGCTGCCATGCAAGGCCGTTCCCATGCACGCTACTTGAGGGTCTGCCGCCAGCAAGGTTGAAGCTGGAGACAAGAGCTCAAAGATGGAGCTGTTGAACCAGCAAAGGGAGGCTGGAAAACGGCGGTTAGGTAGGACAGAAACACAGATGGGAGCATAGGAAGCTGCTGCAATGGTCTGCATTCAGACCATTGGTCCATCTGGCTCAGCATGGTTTACACTGACTGGCAGCAGCTCTCCGAGGTTCTGGGCTAGGGATGTGCACGGACCGGTTCGGCGCCCCTTTTCTGAAGCGCCGAATCGGTTCAAAAGTCCGAATCGGTTCAAAATATTTATATGCCAAATCGGATCAAAATATTTATATACCGCTTTTCAACCAAAGTCCCCAAAGCGGTTTACAGAGATATAAATAAACAAATAAAGTGGCTCCCTGTCCCTACAGGGAGTGCTGAATTGGTTCGAAAGTCCAGCGCCGCGGGGTGGGGGGGTGTTCCTCCCTGGTGGGCAGGGAGGATGTCCTTACCTGCCCTGCTGCTTTCTCCCCGCCGGCACTCTCCCCAAAAGCGTTGGTGCGGGGCTGCAGCGTACCTTCTTGCAGCCCCGGTGAATGTCACCACGCAAAGCCGATACAAATTACCGGGGCCTGGTGGTCTGGATGGGGGCCCGGGGTAATAAAGATAATTATAAAGATAAGTATTTTCATTGTCTTTAAAATAATTCTAGCCACCATGTGCACGGTCAGTGGGTGGGGGGTGAGATGAGCACCCCCCTGTGGTGGCAGCAGTGGGGGGAGTGGGAGCAGGGTGCTTGGCTGACCCCCCCACCCATCCAGGGGCATAGCAAGGTGGGAGTGGGCCCAGAGACAAGATTTTAAAATGCCCCCCCACTGAAGCTCAGCTCATGAAGTAAAGAAATCTTAAATGAGGCTGAAGAGTGGTAACAAAAAGCATAATAAAATTTATAATATATGTTATACATATACATATATACCTCTGTGCCACAATAGAACATCATCCTAAATTATTTTTAAAAAGGTTTTGTAAATTGTGGACGATGCAAGTCCTTTAATGGTACTAGAGAAAGACATGCTGTGCTGGTAGCTCCAGGTCTTAACACCCACATCAATTTTGAAGGATGAATACAACCGAAGGAAGCCCGGGCGGGTGCGCAGCTGGGAGAGTCAGTCATGTGACTTGCCTCGGGGGGGGAGGCAGTGGGCCCCCAGACAACTGTCTCCCCTTGCCCTATTATAGTTACGCCCCTGGGATTGCTTGTTCCACTCGCAGGCGCTCCCGACTGTAGGGGAGAATTTGAGTCCAGCAGAGAAACCCAGTATTGCAAGAACAGAGCTCATAGAGGAGATCTGGAGATGATTGTTTAAGGTCTAAAGCAAGTAGAGGTTTATTTGAAGAAGTTGCAAACTTGGAGAGATAGTCTGCACTCTGTGCTAGCGGAATAAATGCATCCCTTTGTCCCCTGCTAACTGAGCGCACATGGCAGCTAGAATTGTAGAGCCGTGGTTTGGCCTTGTGGCAGCGGCAGGGGGGTGGGCCATGGCAGCGGGGGCCTGGAAAAATTTCTTCACTGGGGTCCAAACCGATTTTCGGAGGCCCTGCTGGCGAGCATGGGTAGGGATGTTCATGCACATCCCTATTTGGGGCAGGAGTTTCACCTAAGCCCTGGAGATGCTGCCAGGGATGGAACCTGGGGCCTTCTGCACACAAAGCAGACGCTGTTCCACTGAGCCAAAGCCTCGTGCCCTAAAATATAGGAAGCTGCCTTTTACTGAGTCTGACCCGTGGCCCATCTAACTCTGACTTATCAACACAGACTGGCAGCAGCTCTCCAATATAAATAATAATAATCATCAACAACAACAACAATTAATAAAAGTAAGCAATTAATTAATTATTAAGAAAATTGAAATCAATCAATCAATCAATTAATTGAATAATACAAGATCACACAGACTGACTACAAACAAAGGCATGGCAAGGTAGCAGGGATGATACACTGGAACATCTGCAAAAATTACAAGCTACCTGTAGCCAAAAATTGGTGGGACCATAAAATTGAAAAAGTTGTAGAAAATGAAGGTGCAAAAATATTATGGGACTTCCGACTACAAACAGACAAACATCTGCCACACAATACATCAGATATAACTGTAATCAAGAAGAAAGAAAAACAAGTCAAAATAATTGACATAGCAATACCAGGTGACAGCAGAATAGAAGAAAAAGAAATAGAAAAAATTACAAAATACAAAGATTTACAAACTGAAATTGAAAGGCTGTGGCAGAAGAAGACCAAAATAATCCCAGTGGTAATTGGCACCCTAGGTGCAATTCCAAAAGACCTTGAAGAGCACCTCAACACCATAGGGGCCACAGAAATCACCACCAGCCAATTACAAAAAGCAGCTTTACTGGGAACAGCCTACATTTTGCGGCAATACCTATAACAACAACAATATTGATAACAAAATTCTGGCACCCCAAGTCCTTGGGAAGGACTCGATGTCTGGATAAAACAAACCAGTCAATAACACCTGTTTGCGCAAACAAGAAATGATAATAATAAACTTTATTCGTTAGCCGCCCCATAACAAATTGGCACCTTGCGAAGTGGTGATTCTCTTGTATTTATCAGGGGGAGAGCATCCGGCCCTCTCCAACCCCAGCACAGCATCCCTCCAGTGGCTGTTGCTGGCGTGTACCTGATATTTCTTATTTAGATTGTGAGTCCTTTGGGGACGGGGAGCCGTCTTATTTTATGTATCCTTTATTTTTCTAGGTAAACCGCCTTGGAAACTTTGTGGGAGAGCAATATATAAATAGTAGTAGTAGTAGTAGTATCTGAACATAGATGTGTGTGAGCTGGCCTCCATTTTTGTTAGCAGCTGGGCATTCTTTCCCTGTGCAGCTGTTTGTGTGTCACCGGGGGGGGGGGCAAGTGGCAACAGCAGGTGCGCGCCTGTGTGGATCCCTGCAGCCTGCGGGATTGCAGATTCCTTCCCACTTCCCAGCGTTTTCACAGCGAGATTCTTGACGCCGTGTTCTTTCTCCTGGCACAACAAGTTCCCACCCCGGAATTCTCGTCTGCCGCAAATAAATAGCCGTATTTCCCCGTCGTAGGAGGGATCACGCGCTGTGCAGCAGTGAAATGCTTCGGCTTGGCCAGATTGTCTTGACAACGCAAATAGCTTGCGCAACCTCCTGCCACCGGAAATCGCAGCTGTTTATTTGCGACGGACATGCAGCGTTGGAGGACCCAAACGGAAGGCTAAAATCCGAAAGGCGGCTCCGGAAATGTGAATGGCACCTTGCGGACACAGCGCAGAGACTGTGATGTCCAAACACAGGCCGTACGGAAGCACACTTAACGGACATGTAGTGACACTGTTGTCGTGTGTGATCTGGAAGGCGCCCTGTTTGGACTTGTGGCTCGTGCCTTCCAACTGAGGGTCTGTTCAGACAGTGGTTTACTCTAAGGTGACCACTGGGGATGTGGCCATCGCACAGTGTTTTCACAGAGAAGGTTCCAGGTTCAATCCCTGGCAGCATCTCCAAAGCAGTCGAGCAGTCGCAAGCATGAATCGCCCCCTTTGCTAAGCAGGGCCTGCCCTGGTTTGCATTTGCATGGGCAACTACATGGGTGAGCACTGGAAGATGTTCCCTTGTAAGAGATGGGGCTGATCTGCAACTGGGACTCAGAGGCATCCTGCCACTGAGGACAGGGCCATAGATCACAGCTTCCACACTGCATATAGAAGGTCTCAGTTTCAATCCCTGGCAGCGTCTCCACATAGGGCTGGGGAAAACCCCTGCCTGAAACCTCCAAGAGCTGCTGCCAGTCAGTGCAGACAATACTGAGCTAGATAGACTAGTGACTTGGCTCCGTGGACAGCAGCTTCCCACGGTCTTATTCTTATGGGATCGTTCAGATGACCCTTTGCACACCATGTAACTTCCTTCCACCAGGTCCCTGCCAATTCGTCAAACAACCGGCGCTAACATCCAGACTAAGCTACTCTACAGAACTCCTCAGGAGTCCCCCCACCACCCCCATTTTCAGCCAGTTTTAAGCCCTCTGTGTTCTACTGTCTTTCTGCTTGGTTTTTTAAAAAATTATTTCATGATTTTAATTGTTATTAGGTACTTTCCCCCCTTGTTTTGTATTATTTATTTTTGTGCTGGTCGGTGACCGTTATTGATTGATTAAGTGCCATCAAGTTGGTGTCGACTCTGAGCGACCACACATATAGATTCTCTCCCGGATGATCGGTCTTCAACTTGGCCTTTAAGGTCTCTCAGTGGTGCAGTTGTGATCGAGTCCATCCAACTTGCTGCTGGCTGTCCTCTTCTTCTCTTTCCTTCCACTTTCCCCAGCATTATGGACTTCTCAAAGGAGCTGGGTCTTCGCATAACGTGTCCAAAGTATGATAGTTTGAGCCTGGTCAATATAACCGTTATAATAAACCTAAATCTATGTTTTTAATTATATATTTGTTAAAATGTATGCTTTATTATTGGGATTTCCGTTTGGAGCCCTGTGGGTTCGACTGCCTTGTTGCCACTTTATTCTTTTCATTTTATGTTTTTAATTGTATTTTTTTTTAAGTATGATCTACAATTGGAATTTCAGTTTTTAGCCCTATGCATTATGCTACCTTGCTGCCCGTTAGTTAATTTTTTAAAAAAAGTTATTTAGCTGTGACTTATTTGTGGTGAGTCACCCATGCAACATTGTGCAGGAGTGGAAGGAGAAAAATGTTTCAAACTAACAAACAAGCACAGAATCCCTTTGGGACGTACTTTTAGATTGTTTTCAGGTTTTCATTTTTAATCGGTTTGATTGTTGTGGTGAACTGCCCAGAGATGGAAGATCGGGGCATTATACAAATTTGAAAAATCAAATAAATAGATTTATTTTATTTTATGTCCACATTTATACCCCGCTCTTCCTCCAAGGAGCCCAGAGCAGTGTCCATGGTTATGTTTCTCCTCACAACAACCCTGTGAGGTAGGTCAGGCTGAGAGAGACGTGACTGGCCCAGAGTCACCCAGCGCGTTGCATGGCTGAAGGGGGATTTGAACGGTGTCGCCTCTGAAAGTAACTGCCTCCTCCTGTTCCTTTTCTAGAGTTCTTTAGCTTTAAACGTTTCGGGAGCCTCAGTAGCATCCCGCGAGCTTTCAGCTTCCGCCGGGTATCTGTGGCCCCCAGCACGCTGAAGACCCATGGAGGCGGGCTCCTGCCCGCCAACAGTTTCCTGGAGCCCACTTTCGAGCACACCCAGGATGACTTGCACACGGTACCCAAAAGCCCGTCTCCGTATGCCCGGTCGTGTGACATGTACAGCCACATGGGGACGATGCCCAGGGCCAGCAAGAAGCAGTCAGGGAAAGAAGCCAAACGGAAAGCAGCCCCCAATGGACGGATTGGGGAAGACGTCTCCCTGGTAGCTCAGGAGCCTCCGTCAAGGGCTGAGGGACCCACCGTGAGGAAAGAGACTCCTGTGGCAAAGGAGGAACCAGAGCAGGAGGAGACAGAGTCGTCCCCGGTGAGAGCCAACGGCAGCGTCGTGAACAACGCCTCGGAGAGGTTACTTGACCCCGGACCGCCATCGCCTGAGGAATCCAGCAAGGCATCCGAGAGGAATAAGCAAAGCTCTCTTCGGAAATCTGGAAAGCAGCCTTCACACGGCACGCAAGACGACTTGGACGCTCTGCCCCAAAGCCCCTCCAATTATGCCCGGTCATGTGACATGTACAGCCACACCGGGACCATGCCCAGGGCCAACCATAGGCAGTCAAGGAAGCAAGCCAAAGATAAACCCCAGAGGAGCAAGTTGGCTTCTACTCAGGAATCTGGAAACATTGCCCAGGAAGGTATTGGTGATCCAGACGGCACCCCCAAAGGACCTGGGCGGTCCGGAGAGGAAGAAGCCGAGGTGGAGAAGAAGGAGAAGAAAACCTCACAGGAAATATTCAATGAGAGGTAAGATGCTGTCTGTGGTCCTGAGGGACTCCCTTTGAAAGATGGCAATTTCCCCCAATTTTCTTTAGCATCAGGTATCGCTTTCCCGCAAACAGCTAGAAGTGAAATTAAAATATGATATAGTGCTGTATTGCCTGGCAAGGCACAGCCCCCATGGCCAAAATCCTTCTATAATGTCTACTCAGAAGTAAGTCCTGTTCAGCAACGTCCCTGGCAACTGTGGTTAGAAGCAACCTCCTTCAGATTTCCGCCATAAACTGTTGTCTGTTCTGCATGGTGAATTGCCCCTCAGTCAATAATGAATTGCTCCTCAGTCAGGCAAGGCCCAGCCCTATGGTCAAACTCCTTTCATAATGTCTACTCAGAAGTAAGTCCTGTTCAGCAGCATCCCTGGCAAGTTTAGTTAGAAGCATCCTCCTTCAGATTTCTGGCATAAATTGCTTCCACTTCTGCCTGGTGAATTGCCCCTCACTCAGTGGTGAATTGCCCCTCAGTAAGTTCCTCTCTGTCTGGGGATCAAGGGAGACTCTTTAACTACCAATTTCACAAGCTTCTATTTATTTTATAGAGAAACAGCACTGTGTTTTGCTATAACTGGGTTCCAGGATAGAGTTTTGACATAGGGTTGCCAATTAAATTAAAACCTTACATCATACAAAACAAGCTAAAATAACCATCAATAAAGCTTTAAAACATTATAAATGAAACACCTGAAAAAAGCAAGTGTGTTTTCAAGAGTCGGTTAAAATCTTTAAAAAGTCACTTAAAATGCTTTAAAATCTTAAGAAGAGTCGCTTTAAAAAGAGTCGCTTAAAATTTAAGAGTCACTTAAAATCAGAGGTGGGGAGGTTCTGATTTCACGTGGGAGTGTGTTCCAGAGTCCCGACTCCTGGGGCAACCCTAGAGAAGGCGCAGTTTGGGGACACCAAGCCAGAGGTAACCACAAGCAGACTTTCCCTGATGATTTTAATAGGCGGCAGATTTCACGAAGAAGAAGGCATTCCCTGAGATTAACCTGAGATCTCCATCTTGGCGCGATTCACACAATCACGCCAATGTTGGTAACCCACATTAAATCTAGATCCAAATGATGGTTGGAACTGGGCCGCCATTCCAATTCTTGCCGGCTTCTCAGGTGGAGAATGTACATTTGTTCCCCAAAACACACACACACGGCCGGGATCGGAAGTTTATTTTCTCAGACGGTTCATGTTATGGAAGCCTCCGTGTGGGCTACAGATGCCAGGAGCATGTTAACAGAGAGGAATTTCTCCCAGTGCTCGGTCTGGCTCCACATTCCAGGGAAGGGAGGGAGGGAGGAGAGACAGAGATGGAGAGGGAGGGACTCCGATGTCCGGCTGCAACTTCCACAAGTTTGAACGCAGGCACGGGGAGAGATCAGAGCAGCTGGGAGACCCGTGTCCTTAGCGTCAAATAACCGCGGTGAGGGAGAGAGGACATTTTTTTCCGCTCAAGGTGCCACCAGCCAGGAGAGATGACGACTGAGGTGGGCAGGAGGTACCACACCCTGGACCACACCAGGTAAGAGGGGCAGAAACCCCTGAAACAATTGGTTTCTGTCCTGTGACAACCAGGGAGTTGTGAATGCCTCCTCTTTGGTGGTAGAATCATCAAGGAGCAGCGAGATCCCTGGGAAACGACGGGATGGTGGAAATGTTGCTTGGCAAGAATTGGGTTTATCCGAGGCTGGCGTTTCTAAAATCTTGGTAGCTGTCGCTGAAGGTGCTCTTGAAGGAAAATAGAAGGAAATAGAGAGTCCTGGGTGAGAGAACATAGGAAGCTGCCGTATACTGAGTCAGACTATTGGCCTATCTAACTCTGTATTGTCTACCCAGACTGGCAGCGGCTTCTCCAGGGTTGGAGGCAGGAGTCTCTCTCAGCCCTCTCTTGGAGATGCTGCCAGGGAGGGAACTTGGAGCCTTCTGCTTTCCCCAGAGCGGCTCCATCCGCTGAGGGGAATAGCTTACAGAGCTCACATATGGTCTCCCATTCAAACGCAACCAGGGTGGACCCTGCTTAGCTAGGGGGACAAGTCATGCTTGCTACCACAAAACCAGCTTTCCTCTCCATACATAGGATGGGGTAGACACGAGCCCGATGCTAACCAAGCAACAAGCTGATTAAATCCAGTTTAAAAGGAGGTTATTTGTGTCTTCATAGAAACTTATCACACTCCTGGTTTGCAGGGAACTTATTTATTTATTTGAATTTTTATACTGCCCTTCCAGAAGGCTCAGGGTGGTTTACATTAACACAGGAAGCTGCCGTATACTGAGTCAGACCCTTGGTCCGTCTAGTTCAGTATTGTCTTCACAGACTGGCAGCGGCTTCTCCAAGCTTGCAGGCAGGAGTCTCTCTCAGCCCTATCTTGGAGATGCTGCCAGGGAGGGAACTTGGAACCTTCTGCTCTTCCCAGAGCGGCTTCATCCCCTGATGGGAATATCTTATGGTATCCACAGATCGTCTCCCATTCAAATTCAAGCCAGGGCAGATGCTGCTGAGCAAATGGAACAATTGCCGCCACAGGACCAGCTCTCGTCTTCAGCCCACTCAAGCATGCATGCCGCAGATTTGTTTATCACGTTTCTACACTGCTTGAGATATACATCTCTACGTGGTGTATGTTGTTGTTGTTGGGGGAAAGACAGCAAAAATAAAAACAGAATTAAAGAACTAGGAAATGAGTTCAAAAATGTTTTTAACTAAAAGTCTGAGAAAACAGGTGTGTCTTAAGAGGTTTTGTTTTGTTGTTTAAGGCAGCCAGAGGAGGAGGAACTCTTCTTTTGAAGAGCATGAATTGTCCCATTTGCTAAGCAGGGTCTGCCCTGGTTTGCACTTGAAAGGGAGACTACATGTGAGCACTGAAATATTCCCCTTAGGGGATGGGGCTGCTCTGGGAAGAGCATCTGCCTGCTTGCCTGCAGAAGGTCCCAAGTTCCCTCCCCGGCAGCATCTCCAAGACAGGGCTGAGAGAGACTCCTGCCCCCAACCTTGGAGAAGCCGCTGCCGGTCTGTGAAGACAATACTGAGCTAGATGGATCAAGGGTCTGACTCAGTATATGGCAGCTTCCGATGTTCCTATTAACAGAGGAATCAACACCGGTAGCTCGTTTGTCTAACCCAGTGTCAACCCAATGGACCCTATCCCGATAACGCTAGCCTTAACGCCATCCCATGGGAAGCAATGGGAGTCAGGTTAGCCACAAACAACTTCTTGTGTTGGTTTCAATAGGACTTAGTCACAACTACCGTAATTTTCTGCTGGACAAGAGCCAATATTGTTTTCCAAGGGAGAGAGTTGATACATTTGGCTCCGCACCAACACGGATTGCGTAACAAAGCATGAGTCAACTAGTCCTTTTGTAGGGGGCACCATCGAATGGCCTTGAGTCACCGGCTTGTCTAATTGAACAAGATTCCTAGCCCTCTCTATGGACCTTGGAGCCATGTAGGAATTTGCAATAAGCTCTCGGTAGGTGTTTCCCCACCCCCCTCCTAAGCTCTGTGGCATCGCAGGAGAGAAGAGCTGGTCTTGTGGTAGTCAGCATGGATGGTTCTCCTTGCTAAGCAGGGTCCACCTTGGTTTGCATTTGGATGGGGGACTACATGCGAGAGCTGGAAGATCTCCTCCTTAGGGGATGGGGACATAGCTCAGTGGAAAGAGCACCTGCAGGCTTGCATGCAGAAGGTTCCATGTTCCTTCCCTGGCAGCATCTCCAAGATCTCTTTATTCTAGAGAGAGACTCCTGCCTGCAGCCTTGGAGAAGCTGCTGCCAGTCTGTGTAGGCAATACTGAACTAGGTGAACCAGTAGTCTGACTCAGTATAAGGCAGCTTCCTATGTCCCTGTGTTCCTTCTTGGACCGGAAAACCTTGGAAAGTTGCTGCCAGTCAGAGCAGACGGTACTGAGCCACACTGGACAATGGTCTGACTCAGTATACAGCCGCTTCCTAAGTCCATCCTAACCTACCTCGCAGAGTTTTCGTGAGAATAAGGAGAGAACCACCCCTTCCACCTTTATTCTTAGCTTCTTATTTTTATATTTTTATATTTTTAGCTTCTTGCAGTTGCTGTTTTCAAAACTGTCTAATCCTTTTTGCTTGTTTGTTATTTTAATTTGCTGCAATTCGCCTTCAGAATCTATCGAGATAGGAACATACGTCCAGCCAACCAACACTGCGTTAATAAATAACGAGAACAGCTTTCTCAGCACATCCCTGGGACGAATATAATTCATTATTGCAGGTTCCCAATCTGGGCCCCCCAGCTGTTAATTGGACTACAACTCCCATCATCCACAGCAGCAGTGGATGATGGGAGTTGTAGTCCCGCACCCGGGGCCCCTGCATTGTAAGACAGGCCGCTTTACGTGACATCAGAGGTTTTATGTTTGCCTTTGAGGTGCCGCATTTTCTTTTCCTCTTTCCCTTTCTGGTCCCTGTTCTTCCCGCTTCCTTTTTTCTGCTTCTGCCCTATGCGTCTGCTTTGCCCTTATCTCAGTTTAGGGTCTCTTAAGAAGAACTTTGCAAGAACTGGAACGGTTGAGGCCTTAGCAACCGTTTTTTTCTGGGGAGGCAAACTGACCCTCTTTTATCTCGAGACCGTTTGGGGTTTCCTTCCACCAACGGCAAAGCTGGGCGGCTGAAAAAAGAGCCAGGGACTGTCCGGGGAGCTCGATTTTCAAAAAAGGCACAACATGTGTGAGTCACAGAAAGAGAGAGACTGACTTGTGTGCTGCTGGATGAAAGAGAGGCAGAGAGTTGACTGTCAAAAGCAGGACGGAGGGAGAAGGCCCCCGCTGGCAAACCGTGTTTGAAAGCTCTGTGGGACGAAAGGCTGTTTACTTCTGAAATCAAAGGCAGAACTTTCCGGCGGTTTCAGAAGTGAAGCCGGAAAAAACCACCTTTATTCCGGGCTGCTGGTGTGTGATTTAAGGGCAGGCAGAAGAGAGGCACTGGCAAAAACACACCCTCGCCACTTTTACAGAGCGGCAGATGAAAAACTGGTGTCAAAACGGGTTTCCCTTTAAAAGGAGACTTTTTAAAAAAACCCCAAACCCTGCAGTTTTATCCCATCCTTCCTGCAAGGAATCCAGATCGGCAAGCAGGGTCTGCACACACACAAATATGCTCACAAAAGCCCCCCGCGGGGTCCCTAATTCAGTGGGAAAGAAAATGCTTTGTATGTATAAAGTCCCAGGTTCCATTGCTGGCCTCTCCAGTTAAGGCTGGGGGGAAACTTCTGACTATAACCTTGGAGAGCTGCTGCCGGCCCGAGTAGGCAATACTGAATTCAGTGGGCCAATGGCAACTTGGCATATCTTTTTGGGGGGCGGGGCTGTACCTCAGTGGTAGAGCACCCACCTGGCAGCATGCAGAAGGTCCTAGGTTCAGTCCCTGACAGTATCTCTACCAGGCCAATACCACTGGCCCACTGAAGTCAGTATCGCCTACACTGACCGGCAGCAGCACTCCAAGATTTCAGGCAGGAGTCTTTCCCGGTCTTATCTAGTGATGCCTGGAATTGAATCTGGGACTTGCTGCAAGGAGGCATTTACACTGACCGGCATCAACTCGCCAGGTTTCTGATGGCTTTCCGATCCACCCCTATCTTCAGCTGAACCGGGGGCCTTCTGCAAGCAAAGCAGATGCTCTGCCAATGAGCTATGGCCTCATCCCCAGTGGCTCCTGCCAACTGAACAAAGAGGCACCTTTTAAAAGTGGTGATTCTTCTATTTCGCAGGAGGAGAGCAACTGACCCTATCCATCCCCAGCACACATCCCTCCAGTGGCTGTTGCTGGCGTCTGTCTTATGTTGCCTTTTTCTATTGCGAGCCCCTTGGGCAACAGGGAGCCATTTCATTTATTTATTTATATCTATGTCCACCACTTTGGGAACTTGGGTTGAAAAGCAGTCTATAAATATTCACCATCACAGGAACAGAGGAAGCCGCCTTATACTGAGTCAGATCCTCGGTCCATCTAGCTCAGGATTGTCTGCACTGACTGGCAGCCGCTCTCCAAGGTTTCAGGCAAGGGTCTCTCCCAGCCCTACGTGGAGGCATTGCTGGGGATTGAACCTGTGGGACCTTCAGCCCTCAAAGCAGGCACTCTACCATTGAGCTATGGCCCCATTCGGCCCTTGAGCCCAGAACAGCTCAGCATAGGAAGCTGCCTTCTACTGAGTCAGACCATTGGTCTATCTAGCTCAGTATTGTCTTCACAGACTGGCAGCGGCTTCTCCAAGTGTGCAGGCGGGAATCTCTCTCAACCCTACCTTGGAGATGCTGCCAGGGAGGGAACTTGGAACCTTCTGCTCTTCCCAAAGCGGCTCCATCCCCTGAGGGGAATCTCTTCCAGTGCTCACACTTCTAGTCTCCCTTTCATATGCAAACCAGGGCAGACCCTGCTTAGCTAAGGGGACAAGTCATGCTTGCGACCACCAGACCAGCTCTCTTACATGCCCTTTCACCAGCTGGTTCCACAAGAGGGCCAGATGCCCTGCTCCCAAGCCGGGGCGAGACGGACCCTCCCCAAGGTTGCTCTCTGGAACTTCTCCCAGGCACTTTGACCGGCTCCGCGAAGGCAGCGCGCCTCATCCAAGAATCCCACGAGGCGAGCCGTTCATGCACCCGGCTCCCCGCCTCGCGCCTGCCTCGTCTCGGGATGAAATCACAGCCCCAGACATCTGCTTGCAGTTAGGCCCCGGCGAGGTTATTTATAGTATTTTCATTCTCCCCTTGAGGCAACCGAGGCGAGGTCCGGGGCGGGCAGGGGGGAGGCGAAGCGAGCTCTTTGGCACTTCGACGTGGATCCGTTGCAGTTCACAGGCCGAGAGGCCTCGTCTCGGACTTTTGCAGGGAGCTCCGTAAGCCCCTCTGAAATTCCATTCCTCGCTTGCTCCCATGCTCCCGATTTCCTGTCCAGAGCCTCCCTGCCTGGGTGGAATTTTTCTCACACTCCTTCCAGGCGCTCGCAGGCCGTGCGAAACAGATGCCGGAGCCGACAGCTGGAGACGCCACCGGCCGAGGCTCCAAAAGAGGGTCCCGCTTTGGGGCACTCCAAAGCGTGTGAAAATCGCCACCTCTGAAGCCAGCGAGGGCCGCTCCCTCTGGGAGCCATCGGAGGCCCAGCCCGTCTGCGTCTCTGCCCGAGTCCCTGATCTGAGTGTGTTCTGTGAGAATCTCTCTCATGCCACGAGAGTGTCAAATGAAGCGGCTTCATGCTGAGTCGGACCCTTGGTCCATCTAGTTCAATATGATCTACACCGACTGGCAGCAGCGCTTCAGGGTTCCAGACACAGCCCTACGGGGAGATGCTGCCCGGGATTGAACCTGGAACCTTCTGCATGCAAAATAGCACTCTACGCAGCAGGGAATTGACTTGACTAGCAAGCCAGAGGTTGCCGGTTCGAATCCCCGCTGGTATGTTTCCCAGACTATGGGAAATACCTCTATCAGGCAGCAGCAATGTAGGAAGATGCTGAAAGGCATCATCTCATACTATGCGGGAGGAGGCAATGGTCAACCCCTCCTCTATTCTACCAAAGACAACCACAGGTTGTCGACGGCACACTTTACTGAGCTATGGAAGCTGCCAGACTGAGTCAGACCCTTGGTCCATTTAGCACAGTATTGTCTGCACTGACTGGCAACATTACTCCACAGCTTCAGTTTATAGGGGAAAAGGCCGAGAGACAATCATGCCTGTAACCTTGGAGAAGCCGCTGCCAGTCTGTGTAGACAACACTGAGCTAGACGATGGTCTGACTCGGTACAAAGATGTTTCTGTGTATTACAGCCAAAAGGCCAACCAAAACAGATTCAAGGGCAAATGAGATGACCAGAAATCAGAAACAAACAAACAAACTGCAACCACTGTACCACACTACCCCCTTTGGAGGTTGACTACTGAGCGGGATGTGTGTGTCTCAGGCAAGACCCCGCCCCCCCAGAAGCCCATGTGACCCAAACGATGCCAGTGGCTAAATTAGGCTCGCCATTAGTTCCCTTCAGACTATTCTATCATCTGAACATTTGATGATTATGTTTTAAAGACACGCACATATATATTTTAAGAAGGCCAAAGCCCAAATCAAGCTGCTCTAAGACATGGAGAGGATCGCACACGTCCTCTGCTAAGTGAAATTATTGCTGCAGTCATCCAAAAAACCCGCCCTAATATTGCTCTTTAAAGAAACTTGATTGTGTACCGTTTAATATTTAAACACACAGGTGCATTTGTGCTCCGCCAGCCGTCTGGGCCGTTCAGCTGACCAAACATCCCACGTGTGGTCAGTGATCTTTTTGATCTCAATCTGACCACTTCAGCAGACCCCAACTCACACAGCGGATTCATGTCCCGGAAGCACAGAAATCCTTGAGAAGGGGTGTCATTCGAGGGATCATCCATGGGGCATGGGCCCCCAGTAAAAGGCTCAGAGCCCCGAATCCGATCCCTCCTCCATGACAAAGAAACATTGGAAACTGCCATATACTGAGTCAGACCATTGGCCTATCTAGCTCAGTATTGTCTTCACAGACTGGCAGCGGCTTCTCCAAGGTCACGGGCAGGAACCTCTCTCACCCCTATCTTGGAGAATCCAGGGAGGGAACTTGGAACCTTAGAAGCTCTCCCCAGAGCGGCTCCATCCCCCAAGGGGAATATCCAACCGCAAGGGTTGCGTTCTCACAAATCTCCGTGGTTGGCGAGACAGAGGAATGAATGGGAAACAGAGGGTTAGGGGAACTGCAATTGTTAAACCACCTCACAATTAAGGAGGAAATCGCTAATAATCACCAACAATCCTTTAATGTCGCCAGGAGGAAGGAGCAGAATGAACCTCTCAAAAAATTTTGGAACCCCCCCCCCCCAACAACAACAACACTCAAATGCACTATAAATCACCAGGAGTCAGCAAGATTCAGCAAGGGCCGCCAAGAGGAAAGAACAATTTGAACCTCCTAAAAATCACTAAAGTGCCCCCCCAAATAACAAGAATGCCTCACCAGGTGATGCTTGAATCGCGGTTGGCAAGACCAGCTGCAATTTTCCGTGGCACAGGATTACTGAATTATAACACTAGGAAACCAGGCTTTCAGGTTACGAATACGAATAGGACAAATATTTATATACTGTGTTTCAACAAAAGTTTCCCAAGCAGTTTACATAGATATAAATACATAAATAAAGATGGCTGCCTGTCCCCAAAGGGCTTGCAATCTAAAAAAGAAGCATAAGATAGACACCAGCAACAGCCACTGGAGGGATGCTGTGCTGGGGATGGACAGGGCCAGTTGCTCTCCTCCTGCTAAATAAAGAGAATCGCCACTTTGAAATGGTGCCTCTTTGCTCTTTTAGTATGGGAAAAGCATTCCTCCTGGGCTACAAAATGCCCACACACTCTCCCTTTACTCGTTGGTAGTTGATGTCCAGAAGAGTGAATGAGTGGATGAACCTTTATTTCCATCATTGACCTGAGCAAACATTACAATTTGCCAACAATTAATTGATTACCCCCTCAAAAATTAAATCAGAAGAGTTTGTGCGTTTAGAAAAAGGAATTTATATCTCCAGCACTTAAGTTCTCTCGTGTCTTTTGAGTTCTTATGTGATTTTCATGGAAATCCAACATGGATTTAATGAACTGGGAAATATCACTGGTCCAGTGCCTCGTAATTCAGTGAAAGTCCAGAATTTTTGTCTCGAAACGTACCCGAGAAAATGGCCAATTGTTTTCCATTTGGGAGAGTTTTTCCATATTTTGCAGCACAGTAACCAATTTTCATGGGATTTTCCATTTCTCTGGTAGTCTGAGCGAGGTCTGAAACCCACTTGTGAAAAGAGCACGTTTCTGCCTGTTGTGATTTGGTCTGGGAATCTCATGTCAGTGAGTGAGTTTGTCAGTGAGGCCCAAGCAATGATTTGGCATGGGAATCTCATGTTAGGGAGTGAGTCTGTCAGTGAGGCCCAAGCAGTTATATATGTGTGTTTGCATATATATATAATATTTGAGACTGTATTATAATATTAGAGACTTTAAAAAACATATGTAATTATTCTTGAGAGGATATGATTGAGTTTAATGATCAAAAGGGGGCTGTGGGTCTTTCAATTACCTAGCAACGTCCCCATATTTGACTGAGTTCTACACATTCTTAATTGCTTGGAACACTGGAGTTGAAGCTTTCTGTATTCTCCCATCTTTTTTGTCATCCGTTTTTAGATTTATTTTCGACGTATCGGTTGGATGTTGCATTTTTACGCCTGGGTTTTGCAGCTGCTCTGCTGGGTTGTGTGTTTCAAAAGCCTCTTTGAATTCTCTTGGTTTATATAAGAAAAACCAAGCACTAAATTTTGTATCTATTTCCGAAAGAGCTGGAAATGTTGATGAGGCTTATGGACGCATATTCAGAGTGACTGCAGGTGTGTGGGGGGGTGGTATTAGCAGACTCGGGTGGCCTGCTGATAAAGTGTGCCGTCAAATCGGAGTCGACTCCTGGTGCCCACAGAGCCCTGTGGTTGTCTTTGGTAGAATACAGGAGGGGTTGACCATTGCCTCCTCCCGCTCAGTGTGAGATGATGCCTTTCAGCATCTTCCTATATGATTGCTGCCCAATATAGGTGTTTTCCATAGTTTGGGAAACATACCAGCAGGGATTCGAACTGGCAACCTCCGGCTTGTTGATTAAGTCATTTCCCCGCTGCACCATTAGGTGACTGTTACGTCAGTGTTAAATAAATCTGAAGGGGAAAACCCTAAGGACGCCAACCTCCGAATTCCTCCATGTAAGTCAGTGGGGCATTGCTAATGGAACTCAGTGCTAAGCAGGGGCGACGGAGGGCTTGAACCAAAAAGAGTGGGAGATTTCTCAGCCTGGAAAATCCTCCCTCAAGACAGCCACAACCCTTTCTGTTTCTGTTCTGAGGGAGAAAGGTGCCTCGAACACTTGAGTTTTCCTAGCAGCCTTTTCACACCTTTGTGTTTCTGAGGGGGAACGGGCTGTGACTCAGTTTGGTGTTCCCCCACCAAACCACAGGAAAAACAGACTAAAATAACCTTTGCATATGAAGTCAGACCCAAGTCAGAGGAGAGATTCCTGTCTTGATTGCTAACTTTTGTTTCTTCGCCCTGCTCACACATTCAGGGAGGAGAGCTGGTCTTGTGGTAAAGCAAAGCAAAGTGTGCTGTCGAAGCGGTGTCGACTCGTGGCAGCCACCGAGCCCGGTGGTTGTCTTTGGTAGAATACAGGAGGGGTTGACCATTGCCTCCTCCTGCACAGTATGAGATGATGCCTTTCAGCATCTTTCCTATATTGCTGCTGCCCAATAGAGGTGTTTCCCATAGTCTGGGGAACATATCAGCAGGGATTCGAACCAGCAACCTCTGGCTTGCTAATCAAGTCATTTCCCCGCTGCGCCATTAGGTGGCTTGTGGTAGCAAGCATGAATTGTCCCCTTTGCTAAGCTGGGTCAGCCCTGATTTGTATTTGAATGGGAGGCTACATGCCTGAGCACTGTAAGATATTCCCCTTGGGGGATGGTCATGGGCCATAGCTCAGTGGTAAAGCATCTGCCTGCTTGCATGCAGAAGGTTCCAAGTTCCCTCCCTGGCATCTCCAGACAGGGCTGGGAGAGACTCCTGCCTGCAGCCTTGGAGAAGCTGCTGCCAGTCTGGGTAGACAATACTGAGCTAGATGGACCGAGGGTCTGACTCAGTATGTGGCAGCTTCCGATGTTCCTATGCACAGGTTCAGATAACACATGCGCAGCAGGGATACACTGAGAGACTTGTTTTATAGAATACACAAGACATAAATTGAAGAGTGAGAGGAGTCAGAGTTAAGTCGGCCATGGAAAGAAAGGTGGGAGCTTCAAGATGTCATCAGTGGAGAGCCGGCATCTCCTGGCCGTTCCCCTCTAGCAAGGGCAGAGGATGTTGCCTGCTTCCTGACCCTGGGATCCTGCAAGTTATTTTCGGCTTTCTTGACCAACCACCCATATCCGCCCCATGCGCCATTCCTTCAGGTTCCTGACATTTGGGAACATTTCAGGGAAACAGATGGATGGGCTGGACAAGACAGGAAAGCGCAGAGGAAACATGTGCGTCGAAATCCATGCGCTCCCCACTTCCTCCTAATTCCTGGGGGACGCTGGGGGAAAACCAAGATCGACACCAAAGCAAAGGGACGTGGCAAACAAGCTCCGTGGAGGTGCCACTTATGCTAACTGTTGCTTCAGCAGAGCCACTTCCAAATGATCATCTCTAAAAATATCTTGTGAATCATGCATGGTGTGCTGTTCTTTGTCGACATCCTCGTTGCCACCTACTGGGGAGAGTGGAATATGGAGATCTCTTTGATCTATAAAATAGAATGGATTTACCTGAATCCAAAACTAGGGTTTTTCCAAATCTGAAAAAAAATCAGGGGGGCCATCTTAAATGCGGCAGTCAGGTTGGTCTCTGGGTCATCTCGGAGAGACCATATTACTCCTATCTTAAAAGATCGACACTGGTTGCCGATAAGTTTCTGGGCAAAATACAAGGCCTTGGTTATAACCTATAAAGCCCTAATCAGCTTGGGCCCTGGGTATTTAAGAGGACGTCTTCTTCGCTATGAACCACACTGCCCATTGAGGTCATCAGGAGAGGCCCGTCTGCAGTTGCCACCGGCCCGTCTGCTGGCTACTCAGGGACGGGCCTTCTCCACTGCTGCCCCAAAGCTTTGGAACGTGCTCCCTGCTGAAATAAGAGCCTCCCCATCTCTGACAACTTTTAAAAAGCTTTTAAAGAAGCATCTGTTCACCCAGGCTCTTAATAAAATACTCTTTTAATAGTTGGATGGTTTTTAATAATGTTAACGTTTTAAGTTTTGAATTGTTGTAATGTTTTAACCTTTTTATTTATTTATTGTATTGTATTGTTGTAAACCACCCAGAGACTTGCGTTTTGGGCGGTATATAATTTTTTTTTTTTTAATCATAGTCCTCTTCGTTTTGGGTAAATAAGGGAATAACCTGTATTTAACCTCTCTTTTTAAAGGGAGTAATCTAAAATCATCTAGTATATAGGTAAAGATGGGAACGCCAAATTATATATAGTGGCAGTGGATGATGGGAGCTGTAGTCCAACAGCTGAGGATCCATGCTTGAGAATCCCTTCTACAAGGAATACTGTGGACATTTTCCTGCCCATTTCCCTTCTTTGGGGGGCTCTATAAACATCTCTTGTGACCTCAGCTGAACTCCCCTAACCCCAGGATGTATAAGTAATCCTGCCCTGCTTCTGACCCCAAGCTGATTTTTTTTAAAAGGCAAATTCCTGTGAGAAAGAGCCCTAATTCTCCTCCAATCCTGTTAGTGGTGTTAAAGCCTGTTTCTGGGAAGATCAGCCCTTCGGCAGAGGCAGGTAGCGCTGGGAATTTCCCATGGAAACGGCTGCATTGTTCTAATAACGGCTTAGCTGGGGTTTGCCCAGAACAAGGTCAGCCGACCCAGCAAAGACAGGAATTCCTCTGTCCTTTCAAATGCTAACTTCTGAGCCTAACTCATACTTGGGAACATAGGAAGCGGCCATATACTGAGTCAGACCCTTGATCCATCTAGCTCAGGATTGTCTACCCAGACGGGCAGCAGCTTCTCCCAAGTTGCAGGCTGGAGTCTCTCTCAGCCCTGTCTTGGAGGTGCTACCAGGGAGGGAACTGGGAACCTCAGATGCTCTTCCCATAGAAGCCCCATCCTCTAAGGCAGGCCTGCTCAATTTAGCCCCCCCAGCTGTTTTTGGACTACAACTCCCATAATTCTCAGCCACAGCAGCCAATAGCCAGGAATTATGGGGATTGTAGGCCAACATCTGCAGGAGGGCCGAAGTTGAGCAGGCCTGCTCTAAGGGGAATATTATACAGTGCTCACACATGTAGTCTCCCATTCAGATGCAAACCAGGGCAGACCCTGCTTAGCAAAGGGGACCATTCATGCTTGCTACCAGAAGACCAGCTCTCCTTCCTTACCGGGGTCATCATGAGGTAGCATCAGCAGACAAGAATCAAAGGCCAAAGTGTGTGGTCCAAAGTGGGCTGACGTCCAGATTTTGGGGCAGTCGATCAAGAGGCAGAGCAAGGATCTATTCAGCAACTTTTCCTGGAGGATATGAAGCTCAGACTGGGGAGCCAAGCCCAGAGGAGTTCTTATATAGGACCAACAGGGATCCGATTGGCTCCCCAGGTCAGCTGATTCTTCATACACTGCTTGGCTGCAATTGCACTTCCCTGCCACCAACAGGGTGGCGCTGTGGAGTAACATGGATGAGGTCAGCCCGTCCTCCTCTCTGTGAGCTGCCTTAAAGGCATAGAGCATTATCCACATAAACCCTGTTGTGTGCCTGAACTCCTGGTTCAAGAACTCCAACAAGCCCTGAAAGGTCTGCTTGGTTATGTTTCTTACCCACAACAACCCTGTGAGGTAGGTTCAGCTGATGACTGGCCCTGGGCCACCCAGTGAGTTCCATGGCCAAATGGGGATTTGAACTCAGGCCTCCCTGATCCCAGTCTAACCACTACACCACACTGCCTAAGGTGAAAGACACCCCCCCTCAAGGTTTCTCAGGCAAGAGCTTTCCATACAGGCTTTATTTGGGAGGCCAAAAACATGCTTGTGGATTCACAAGCATGTTTTTGGCCTCCAAAATAAAGTGGCTTATAGCAGACCGGTTTTTAAAAAGAAAATCATTAAAATAATAAGACTCTGTTTTGCTTTCTTGTCTTTATGGCTTCTCCTCCTCCTGCTCACGGGACAGTTGATGGCTCTACTGACCTCTTGCGGGGCAGGGAGAGGATAGAGAGAATGCCATCTCTCTATCCAGCTGCAGAGAATGTCATTGGACAGCAGAATTTAAGAAGTATAAGGGTCCTAGGGGTCTAGCCCCTAATTCCTAGAGTGAAAAAAGAAAAATAAACCACAACTCAGAATGCAGAGTAGAGCTTGTCTCTAGCATCAAAGCAGGCACTTTGCACCTTAAGACACTGACATCCAGAGAAAAAGTAGTGCTACTCGGGAGTTGCTTAGCAATAGAGAGGCCAGTTACTTAGGAACATAGGAAGCTGCCTTCTACAGAGTCAGACTCTTGGTCCATCTAGCTCAGTATTGTCTACCCAGACTGGCAGAAGCTTCTCCAAGGTCGCAGGCAGGAATCTCTCTCAGCCCTAATTTGGAGATACCAAGGAGGGAACTCGGAACCTTCTGCATGCAGGTGCTCTTCCCAGAGTGGCCCCATCCCCTAATGGGAAGATCTTACAACCTGGTCTCCCATTCAAATGCAAACCAGAGTGACTCCTGCTTAGCAAAGAGAACAATTCATGCTTCCTATCACAACACCAGTTGGTCCCCCGAACCCCTGCAAATCAGCTCCACATCCCACTCGGTGTAGTAAAAAGTCTCATTCCGGCTGTAAACAAAATTAAGAGGATAAATAAACCAGGATGCCTACATAATGATTCGGTGGGAAATGAAGGAGAGATCTGGTTTTAATTCCCAGCTCTGCCTGAGGCCATCGTCCGGGGGAAAGTGTGATTCACAGAGCGATGTATGTCACAAGGAACGGCAATTTAGGACTGCCAGATCTCTCAGTCTCAGGTTGGGCAGTTCATCCCCAGGGCAGAAAACTTGACCTCAGGGCTGTCTGTCTGGCATGCTGGTGCCTGGTGCTTGGCAGCCCCTTTCTCGAAGCCAAATGCCTGCAAATCCTCTGTACTCATCTGCTTTTGAACCTTCTTGTCCTGCATCAGGTCCTAAGACTCTTGCTTGCTTACTGTAGACAAATGCAGAGCAATGCTGTCATCACAAACATTATTTATTTATCCATCCATCCATCCATCCAGTTTATATACCACCCTTCCAAAATGGCTCAGGGCGGTTTACAACAAAATAAAAATTAAACAATTAAAATCAAAACTATAAAAACAGAATAAAACCAATTAAACATTCAAACAGTTTAAACCCCTGGAAAACCAGGGCAAAACAATTGCAAACAGTTTAAAGCTGTTTAAAAACCCTGGAAGACCAGGCCAAACAGATAGTATTTAAGGGCTCTACATGACTGAACATGAACGTGACCACCTTCACATCTTGGATGTCATTTTGCAGCGGGGTCATTGGAAGTTGGAGCTCTTTTTAAAACACTCCCTTAAAAACTGGTTCAACTCATCCTTCTGAAAGAGACAATATTTGCAAAAGAGGTTTTCAAAGCTGTTCGCCAAGTTTCCAGTTTCTCCACTGGAAAAACGTGTGTGTGTGTGTGTTGGGGGAGAATCCTCCAGAAAAGAGAAAAATGCTGGTTCTCACCCATTTTTTCTGTCCTCCCGTCCTCCCAAAGTAACTGTAGACCACCGTTGTTTAAAGATGGACAAGTACCCTGTCCTAGACAGTGTTATTGACAAGACTCTCAGGCAGGAACAGGGGCTCAAGCAGCTCCGAGGGAGAGAAAGAGTCATATCAGCGTTCAGTACCCTGGACAGCTCTGAGATGGTGACACAGAGCTTGATAGCCAGTCACACCAAAGCAAGAACTTGGTTGCTCCAGGGAAGGTCTGGAGTTGAATGTTTGCAGTTTGTGGGCCAGGCAGGGTGGTTGGACCCCGTCCTTTCCCTGGAGGAGTCTCCTGAAGCCTGTAGAGGCCTTGCTCAATTTCATAGATACCGACTCTGGTATCATGGGATGGGGTAACCCAACAGGCAGTGCTGGAACCCAAGCTCACACTAGCTAGCGATGCAGCAAGTTTGAGTTTCAGGGACGTACTGAAGTTACACTCCCCGCCCTCTGAAAATAGCTCCCCACTCTGGCACCCCAGTGCTGAATTATAACCTGGAAACGAAGCCTGCATGCAAACCCAAGTATGCTTACTTGACCATTAATTCCCTCAAAATGAATAGGACCTTCAGAGAACATAGGGTTTGTTTGTTTAACATTTCTATCCTTCCTCCCAAGGGCCCAGAGTCATGCACATGCTTCTATTTCTCACAGCACCCCTGTGAGGTAGGTTAGGCTGAGAAAGAAGTGACCAGCCCAGAGAAGTGATTGGCCCAGGGGATTTGAACTCGAGTCTCCCCTCTCCGAGTCCTACACTCTAACCACTACACTAGGCCAGCTCTCCTCCATTTCCAGGTTTAGGTGAATGTGAAATATACTGTTATTTCTCTGTCAAAAATCGAGAATGTCGGGCAAAGCTTGCCCCTTCAAAATGCACTTTCCCCCTTCTGTCCCCCCCCCCCATTATCCACGCCTCCCCTTGGTGCCATCACAGGATAGAAAACCCATCATGAGAACCCAGGGAGAGAAAACCAGGAAGAGCTCAAGGAGAACACACAAGAAGGAGACGCTATGCCAAGGTCTCGGCCAAATTGTTTATCCAGGAAGAGGAAGGAGCAAAAAATTGGGCAGGAGGCAGGCATACATCGGCCGGCTGAGAAGAAAACAGGAGGGGCAAATTTCTCCAAGCTGATCAGACCAAGCGACAAAGAAAACCACCCTGAGCACCAAGACACAACACACGAGAGTTCCATGACTGGAATTCCCAGTGTCATATTCTTCGTGTTTATTTTCTTGTTCCGATGCCCAATCATTCCATGGCTGATGTCCAGGCGAACACAGTCCTTGCACAGTCCACGATGCTGCACTAGTCCAAGAAGAGACACAGGAACATAGGAAGCTGCCGTCTACTGAGTCAGACCCTTGGTCCATCTAGCTCAGTACTGTCTACCCAGACTGGCAGCGGCTTCTCTAAGGTCGCAGGCAGGAATCTCTCTCAGCCCTATCTGGAGATGCTGCCACGGAGGGAACTTGGATGCTAAGGTCCCAGGTTCAATTCCTGGCAGCATCTCCAGGTAAGGCTGAGGGAGAATCCTGCCTGAAACCTAGGAGAAGCCGCTGCCAGTCTGTGAAGACAATACTGAGCTAGATAGACCAATGGTCTGACTCAGTATATGGCAGCTTCCTAGGTTCCTAGTAGCAAACAACCTCTGCAGAGACAAGTTTGAGGCTGATATCACCCAACAAAAGATGACATTAAAACAAAAAACAAAACAAAACAATATGTTACTTTCAGGATAAATTCCAGTCCCTTCAAAACAGAGAACAAGCCCGCAATACTGGAGTGACTTAATAAAGCCTGGCAGGGAGCTAAATATGTATCCCTGAACATGCCAAGGAGGGCAAAATCTGTGGAGGAGTGATAATTTTTTTTACGAACAATGGGGTGTTTTTCTGAGATTTGGGATGGCCCATAATGAGCCTGACTGATATACAGATGCATTTGTTGTGCCTGAGTTGTTATTTATTATCTGAATATACATGCTTCCCTTCAAGAGCGGTTTCAAGGGCGGCTTACACAAAGAAAAAAATAAAATACTTTTACTTCACTCTTCTGGAGTGTGCAGAACTGAAACTCTTGGCAGGAAGGATCTTGATGTGACCCTGACAACACAGGAACATAAGAAGCTGCCATATACTGAGTCAGACCCTTGGTCCATCTAGCTCAGTATTGTCGACACAGACTGGCAGCGGCTTCTCCAAGGTTGCAGGCAGGAGTCTCTCTCAGCCCTGTCTGGAGATACCAGGGAGGGAACATGGAACCTTCTGCAGGCAGATGCTCTTCCCAGAGTGGCCCTATTCCCTAATGGGGAGATCTTACCGTGCTCACACATGTAGTCTCCCATTCAGATGCAAACCAGGATGGACCCTGCTTAACAAAGGGGACAAGTCATGCTTGCTACCACAAGACCTGCTCTCCTCCCTGAATGGGAAAATAGGGACATGTTGGCAGGTATGCGGACCTGCAAAAGCAGTCAATACCCAAATCCAAGACATTTCCCCCAGTTTAATATAGGGGTGTTGTCTTGAATTCAGAGTTATCTTCCTTTGGGGCAAATACAGGTATAACCTTTGTAAGTCCTTCAGGAGTACCCATGATGTTTTGTGTACCCATGTGCATGTGGAACTGATTTATTTGCAAGGTTTGTGCCTTGCAGCATGCCTGCCATGGTATTCCTCCATCCAGTCCTTCAGTAGCAATATTGCCTGCCTTTTGGCTCCAAACTGCTCGTTCATGATGCTCTCTCTTTCTTCTTTCACCCCAGGCACCAAGATGGGCTGGAATCCGGCAGCGAATACGTCAAGGTAGGAAACCAACCGAGTTCTGCTTCTCTTGGGTAAATGGTGCGATTACGGAGGATCTTGCAGACAAGCATCCAACGAACAGGGAAAAGTAGGGCTGAGCAGATGGAGAAGCAGCCGGAAGGGCTGTGGTCCCTTTACAAAGTGGAGTATTGGTTTTGTCAACTGCAGTAGGTATGTGCAGGAATAGAATTTTCAGATTCGATTCGAATCCAAATCAAAACTGGCCGATTCGATTCAAATCGAATGAGCCCGAAACAGGCTGATTCAATTTTGAATAGATTCTACCTATATTGGCACCTTTTTTTTGACGAATCAGGGCATCTGAATGGTTAAAAAAAGGTGCCAAAATGTCCTAAACTGTTGTCAAATAGATTCAAATTTGATTCACTTTGAATCCAAATCGAATAACTCTTTAAAGGGGTGATTCAATTCGAATCTGAATCGTCCGAATTGGCCAGCTTCAAGTTGAATAGATTTGCATTCAAATCGATTTGCACATCCCTAAAATGCAGCTTGTCATACAGGAGCGTCTCTCCAACTTGAATCCCCAGATGATGCTGGACTACAACTCCCATCATCCAGCCCTTGTGGCACCATGAACATCTATGTGCATCCTCGGGTGGAGTCCGTTTCCTAGCTTCCAGTTCCAACTGTGCTTCTCCCATCATCCTCAGCCACGCTGGAGGCCATTGTAGCAGTGGATGATGGGCCTTGTAGTCCAACACCTGAGGACTCACATTTGAGAACACCTGGACATTAATATTAGCTTCTGAGTCCTTCCGGGGTTCAGCTGGGTCCCTCCCTTTTGGGAACTGCACTGATCTTCCAGATACTCACAATATAAAAACTAGAAAGATCTTGGACACACTATGTTCCCACCGGCATTGCTCTTAAAGAACCATCTTCCTTCCAGCTATGTTTGCAGTGTCCTTTCCTGGGGAATGCAGAGGCCTTGGCTTAATTAATTAAGTGCGTGGGGGAAAGAAACGGCACTATTCAAATATTAACTGTGGCATAAATACCGTAGTGCATTAGCAGCTATTGCAAGCCAATCTTTCAAGGCACAGCGATTAAGAGTTGCTCGTAGATTCCAGATCTTCCATGGCCCCAATCTGCAAAGAGCTGGCCTTGTGGTAGCAAGCATGAATTGTCTCCTTGGCTAAGCAGGGTCTGTCCTGATTTGCATTTGAATGGGAGACATGTGTGAGCACTGGAAGATTTTCCCCTCAGGGGACGGAGCCGCTCTGGGAAGAGCAGAAGATTCCAAGTTCCCTCCCTGGCAGCATCTCCAAGAGAGGCTGAGAGAGATTCCTGCCTGCAACCTTGGAGAAGCTGCTGCCAGTTTGGGTAGACAATACTGAGCTAGACAGACCAAGGGTCTGACTCAGTATACGGCAGCTTCCTCCGTTCAAGCAGTTCCTTGGGAAGGCTCCGAGAGAACCACAAGGCAGGCGAGCGAGATGTGCGCTCTCAGAGAATGAAAAAAAAGCCCATCGCGGTGTGTGGATGTTGTATTATGCAGCGTCAACAGAAGCACTCAAGGGCAAACCTAGGATAAACCCTGCATTAAGTTTAATGCCTGGCATTACGCAGGGAATTTTAAGCTTGCAGCCTCTATCCAGTTCGGAGCCGCAGAAGTTTTCTCCATCTCCTGCCAAGAGGGAGGCGATGGGTTTATAGGAGGAGATTGGTGCCCCGTAGCTGGCAGGGGGAATAGGGTTGGCCAAGGGCAAACTCCGGAGTGGAGAGAAAGGATGAGGCCGGGGAGGGGGAGAGAGGCTGCCTAAATCTTTGCTCCTGTTCCCAAGTACAATTACGATGGGGAGGTGTGTGGTTGGTGCCAAGTTCCTTAATCTGGATTAGGCTCACAGGAACACAACTTGTGTGTTCCCCACATTTTGACTCGTCGGGTTCTCTGAGCCAAGACTTCCCCCGGGGATGCGTGAAGCAGTAGACAGTGCCTCTGAGCAAGTGTAGAGTGCCTCTTCCTCACTGCAAGACCCCCATATTGGACAGCAGGAGAAACGGTGGGGCCGAAGGGTTCTGTTTCCGAGATCTGTTCAGAAATGCATCATTGGGGGTGGAGAGAATAACTTCTAGGAACACCGGAAGCTGCCTTTTAAAGAGTCGGGCCCAGCGAGCTCAGCATTGTCCTCACGGACTGGCAGCGACTTCTCCAAGGTTGCAGGGAGGAGTCCCTCCCAGCCCTACCCGGAGATGCTGTTGAACCTGGGACCTTCTGCATGCCAAGCAGATGCTCTACCACTGAGCTACAGCCAATGATGGCTTAACGGAGAGGCAGAGTAGGCATTTATTTGCCTATGGCGGCCAAATTTGAGGGGTGCCAAATTTTGCCACCCCTCTCTGTAGGCAGTGGCAGCTGCAGCAAGAGTGGAGTGGGCAAGGAGCAAGTCTCCCCTTTTACCTTTTTTTTTAAAAAAAGCAAACCCTTTTTGTTGAAGGTTAAAGGGTGGCAAAAGCTTACCTATGGGCAGCAAAAAGCTTAATCTGCCCCTGGCTACGGCCAGAGGCGTAACTAGGGAAAACGGCGCCCAGGGCAAGCACTGAAATGGCGCCCCCCGCGCCCCCCCACCCCCCCCCAACATACTACATTATACTTAGGTTTTTCCTCACAAGCGCCCGCCGCCAAGCAAAGCAATGGGGGGGGCGTGGGTGGAGCGGAAGGGACCGCTCGTGGGGGAGGGGGCACTGATGCACTCCCTTGACTGCTGCAGTGCTTCTGCACTGAGCAGGAAACATTTGTATTAACAAAAAATAATAAAAAAAAAATTTTTTTGTCATGGCGGCACCCCCCACGTGACCAGAAAAGATGGCGCCCGGGGCACGTGCCCCCCCTGCCCCCCCTATAGTTACGCCTCTGGCTACGGCCCCTACAAGGAATATCTTACCATGCTTACATGTGGTAACTCGGGGTACCTCCAGATGCCTCTGGGAAGCACAGAATCAGGGAATACCTCTCCTCTGCTACTGTGCCCCAGTAACGTCAGATATACTGCCACTGGACACCAAGGTTTCCATTTAGCTACCATAGCTAACAGTAACTGATATCCTGCTAACCAGGCCAAGAGGCACCTTTAAAAGGGGTGATTCTCTTTCATTTAGCAGGTGGAGAGCAACTGGCCCTATCCATCCCCAGCACAGCATCCCTCCAGTGGTTGTTGCTGGTGTCTACCTTCTGTTTTCTATTTTAGATTGTGAGTCTCTTTGGCCACCTAATGGCACAGCAGGGAAGCAACCTGCCTAGAGAGCAAGAGGCTGTTGGTTCGAATCCCCGCTATATCGGGCAGCAGTGATATAGGAAGATGCTGAAAGGCATCATCTCATACTGTGCGGGAGGCAATGGTCAACCCCTCCTGTATTCTACCAAAGACAACCACAGGGCTCTACTCGGCACAATCTTTCCTTTCCTTTTTGAGAGAAGGAACCACTTTCTCATTCCTTTTACTATGGCCAAAACATACCTGTTTAGTCAGGCTTTTAGTTTATAGTTTTAAATTTTAAAGTTCTAGAGTTTTTAATCTGATTTTTTTTTTTTTTTTTTTGGAGGATGCTTTAATTGTAGTTGTGTTTTTCAACTGTGAACCAACCAGGGATTTGCGTATGGGACGGTACAAAAATGTGTTAAATGAACCATTTTGAGCACCTTTGTTGAGTTGAAAAGCAAATAAGTATAAATATTCTACATCAGAGCTTCTCAAATTTTACCCCTATAGACCATTTGAAAATGGCTCTCAAAATGGCTTAGAAACTTGGCAGACCATACATTTGCTTGGCTCTACAAATCAAAGCACACACTGTAACTCATATCATTTAACAACGAAAAACGACAAGTCCAGTGTGGATTACAGATACTACTAGCTGTCCTGCAACCTTTTTGCAGACCACTTGAACGGAAACCATGGACCACTGGAAATCCATGGACCGTAGCTTGAGATCCTCCATAATCTTAAAAAATATATATAGCCATAATGATAAAGTAAATAATCATGATCATGAAAATGTGTGCGACGAACAAAGAGATGCCAAGTGCAAGACGACAAATCGCGGGGACGCTTGAAATCGCGATACTGCTGGTCAAAAGGCTGAAATAAAGTATGCGGTCAGTCCTTGGCACCTCCAGGCGGGGACTCCTGCCTGAAACCTCGGAGAGCCGCTGCCAGTCAGTGTTGACAACGCTGAGCTAGACCGACCAAGGGTCTGACTCAGCTGAAGGCAGCTTCCGTACCTCAGTAGTACAGCAGCTGCTTGGCATGCAGAAGGTCCCAGGTTCAATCCCTGGCAGCATCTCCAGGTAGGGCTGGGAGAGACACACCCGCCCTGAAACCATGGAGAGGCTGAGCTGCTGCCAGTCAGTGTCGGCAATCCTGAGCTAGAGCGGCCAAGGGTCTGACTCGGTGTGGCTTTCCTATGTTCCTAGGATCCGGTGGTCTTCTCCATCACCTGAGCTACCGGACCTCAGAAACTCAATTCTGCCTTGTGGGGAGAAATTTCCCCTTTTGTTTGCTTGGTTGCTGCGTCAAGGGCTCGGGTGGGGCGCCCACCAGAGAGGCATCCAGAGGGGACACAGGCTGGGGAAAGTGCGCGGGGGGGTGCGATCTGTGGGGCTAGAAGTGGGTGGTGGGGAGGAGGATGCTGAAGGCAATGATGGCCAGGAGGAGAGAGGAGACTCCAGCAGACAAAGCACGCCGCTCTTGCCGCTGGGGGGCTGCCTGGGCGCGCCCGTGCCCGCGCCTCTCCCTCCTCCTCCTCCCTCCCGTGGGGAGGGGGCTTGGCTAGGCTGCCTCACCCCCCCCCGCTTCTCGGCCCCGCCCCCCAGAAGCGATGAGGTAATCCGGGAAGCAGCAGCAGCAGCAGCCGCCGCGGCTGAAGTTAAAGCGGCGTCTCAGCCCGCCGGAGAGGCAGAGCTGCGAGCCGGCTGTGCGCGCCGGGTGCCTGCTCCGAGGCGGCGATCGCGGGCGGGCAGAGCCATGACGGACCGCTGCAGCCTCTGGAGCGCCCTCTCGGCGGCCGCCTGCTGCTTCTACCGGGGATCCTTCATGCAGGTGCAGGTGAGGGGGGCGCCTGCCCGCGGACGCCCCCTCCCCGTCCCTCTCCGGCCGGGTGGGCGTGGGCGGGCGGGCGCGCGGGTCCACTGGCTGCTCCGTCCAGGGGCGCAGGCAGGTGGCGGGGGGGGCTCTTCTCTCCCTCCCTCCAGATCTGGGGGGCGGGGGTCCCCACCGCCACGATCTGGGGGGGCTCTGCTTGCAGGGGGGCAGTTGGAGTCTCCAGAGGGGGGCTTGTGTTTCTTTGTGTCGCGCGCATTAGTGGTGGGGGAGAGACCCGAACCCCCTTGCGGGATGGGAGGGGTGCTGCTCATCACCCCTCCCCTGCAAGAGAGATGCAGGTGTTGGGGAGGGGGGCGCCGCTGGAAAGCGCCCCTCTCTCTAAGCGCAGGATTCCTCCACGGGGGGGGGATTCCCTTTAGGTCCCTCTTCATTCAGTCTTTCTGGGTGCAAGCGGGGATTCCCGCGTCTTCACCCCCAGAATCTCCTCTTTGGGATGTGTTGGTGCAGAGAGGAAGAATGCTTTCCAGGAATGCTGCCTTGGCGGGGTGGGGGTGGAGAGAGAGAGGGGGGCTTCTCCCCCCCCCCACTCTTTCTGGATTCAGAGGGGTCACGTTGGTGACCTCTTCCCTCCAAGTGGCTGGGGCTCTTCTGTCTCCCTCCCTTCAGACCTGGCTTCTTGAGAGTGCAGTTCTCTCTCCAGTCCTCTCCAAAGCAGGACATCCTCTTGAAGGGGGTCAAACAGTTCTCACACACACACACGGCCTGGCACACCATTCCTGAGGATATTCCCCCCCCCCCATAACCTCTGGGTGTGCTTTACTTTCTGTTTATTTGTTCCTTGGTCACTTTCCCCATTCATTCCCCAACCCAGGATTTCCCCCCCCCAGAGGTGGATACAGGATCTGGCCTTCCTTAGGATCAGGCTTGCAGCGAGTCCTGGCTTGGGAAAGCACCCAGCCCCCTTGGTCTGAGTCAGACTTTGGGGGCACAGATGTGGGGAGTTCCACCCCTCCCAGAAAACTTTCTGATGCCAGCTGTACAGAGGGGGGCAGCAGCATCTCTGTGGGGGGGACAGGGTCTGGGCTGCCTCTCAACCAAGCCCCCCCATCTCAACCAAGTACAGATGGGGGGGTTGCACCTGCTGGAGAAAGGAGGTGCTGCTACCTCCTCTGCAAGGTGAGGGGGGGAAATGGTCAAAAATCAATTCCACGGGTAGGTGGCTGAGTATCTGCTCTGCATGCAGAAGGTCCCAGATTCAACCCCTAGCAGCATCTCCAGGTAGGGCTGGGAAAGACCCCTGCCTGAAACCTTGGAAAGCTGCTGCCAGTCAGTGCGGGACAACCCTGAGCTCGATGGACCAAGGTTCTGACTCAGTATTCAGCAGCTTTTTTTTTTTTAATGATCTCAGCTCTGTGTGCACCGTAGAAAGCAAAGATAACAAAAGGTACACCGGCCCCCTGCACCTTCCAGTTTGCCACGGGATTCCTCGTTTAGCTAGGTTGCCTGTCTCGTCTCACACACTCACACTCACACACACACACTGCTTGCAGCAAGCTCCCATGCCCCGAGGGTCCAATGTCTGCCCTGGTCCTTGTTGGAAGGACTCTGTCTGATCCTTAATCCCTTCTTGCAGCTGGCAGGCGGCCTTCTGCAGTGCCCAGGCTGGCAGCTTGGGCAAGGATCATCTGTAAGCTGCCAAAGGACCTTGTCCTCCTAGACAGGGCAGGTATTGGGGAGGGGGTGGGGATTTGCCCTCCAGAATCCTCGCCTTTGCAGATGCTGCCTGGATGCAAAGCCTGGGGGCAGGGAGGCTGGATAAATCTCTCCCCCCCCCCGCTTTGGATGCATCCAAAGCATTTTGCTATCTTTGCCGCTCCTAGGATGTGCAAGAGGAAAATATTCAGGGCATGGAGACAAGCTCAGATGCTAATAAAATACTTCCTCCTCGCCCCCCCACCCAACCAGCCCTTGACACACTTTTGGGGATGGGGAAAAAAAAATCCATTTAAGGACTCCGGTGCCTCTGTCGCAATGCAACCCCCCAATTGTGTGACTTCAATAGGCATTTAAAATGTTTCAGGATCCGGCCCCCATGGAGAGGGGGAGAGGACCCCCATTTTGCCATTCCAGAAGAATATTTAAAATGTGGCAGGGTTTCCCCAGCCTCTAGAGCAGGGGACCCAAATTGTGTGACTTCAATATGCCTTTAAAGTATTATAGGAACCCCCCACCCTGAGAGGAAAACACCCCCTTAATTTTGTCATTTGAAAATGCATTAAAAAATGTCACGCACCCCCACCCCCAGGAAAAAGCTCCATTAAAAAAAAAAACTTCAAAATGCATTTAAAATGTTGCATAGTCCCCCCCATTAACATATGGGGCGGGGGGCAGGACTAATTTTGTAACTCCCAAATGCATTAACCATGTCACAAGGTCCCCCCCCCCGCATTCTTTCTCTGGGGGGGGACACCCCTTATGTGACTTGCAAATAAATTTACAGTCTTGTAGGCTACCCCCGCCTGGGGAGGGGGACTAGGGGAGCCCTAATTTTGTGACTTCAGAATGCATTTTAAAATGTTGCAGAGTTCCCCCGCAGGCCCCCCCCCCCACGCTCCATTCTCTTTAGAGAAGAAAAATTGATTACTGGCGTATGATGTCATCAGTAAGAGAGGATCCAGAAAGCACTAGCGCTCAACTGGCCTCTTTGCATCACTCCATCATCTCCATCTTCCTGCCACTGAGGAGGATGATCTCTCACACTCACCCCCCCCCCCGCCAGCTCCCCAACTTGTCCAGGGCCAGAGGAGGGGCTCCTCCCTGTCAGACTCTCTTTTGCATTTTCTACATTTCGACTGCAGCCTCTTTGAGTCAGGCACTGCAGCTGATCATGGCCGGGTGGCACTTAGAGAGAGACGCACAACATTCATCATCATTGCCACTTCTCTGGGGTAGCCCCAGATTGGAGCCGCTTCCAAAGAGGGATTCCAAGACCCCCTTTTATTGGGTGATAGGAAGCTGCCTTCTACCGAATCAGACCATTGGCCCATCCAGCTCAGGCGGAGGACAGGTCTGTCAATAGGCATGGAAACTAAACGGAGCCTCCTCGTTCAAAGGCAGTCTATCTTTGAATGCCTTGAAGGCTGCTGCCTGCAAGGGCTGTTTTTGGCCTTCCTGGAGGCTTGGGTTTGGTCACTCTGGGAAGCAGTAAAAGCATTTATTTATTTATTTATTTATTTATTGTTATTTTTACATTTTATATCCTGTTCTTCCTTCAAGGAGCCCAGAGCGGTGTACTTAAGTTTCTCCTCACAACAACCCTGTGAAGTAGGTTAGGCTGAAAGAGAAGTGCTTGGCTTGAGAAGAGTCACCCAGCAAGTCTCATGGCTGGATGGGGATTTGGTCTCCCTGGTCCTAGTCCAGCACTCTAACCACTACACCACGCGGGCTCTTTTGTTTGGTCTGAAAGCTGTAGGACGCTTTCTTTGATAAAGGAATAGGAGGCAGGATTGGTGGGGGGGATTCTATAGCACAGGAGTTCTCAAGCTTGGGTCCCGAGATGTGGTCGGGCTACAACTCCTATCACCCCTTCCACAATCCTTGTGGCAGAGGTCAATGGACTTTGTAGTCCAACATCTGGGAACCCAAGTGTGTAGGACTGGCTTGGGTCGATATCTTGAAAGAATGGCTTAGGATTGGCTCGTCTATAGTAGAGGGGCACCTGGACATGTCATGGGACATCCTTTTGTCAAGATTCATCCGAGCATCCAGGTTGGCACAGGGGAGCATGCTTCAGTCTCTGAAGTCTTAAATCTCTCATTCGGTGGTCCAGCATTCAGTCAGGAAGCCCAGTGATGTTGGTGGCTGGCCACCTCGAGTTCAAATCATGGAGGACAGGTCTACTGAAGTTCATTAGTCAGGATAGCTAAAATGGAACTTCCATATCCAAAGGCAGTCTACCTGAATATCAGGTGCTGGAGGCAAAGAGCATGGGAAGCCTATGGCCTTTGGAACCTGCTGCAGATTCCCAGACGCTTCTGCTGGAAATGGGGCCCTTGAAGAGAGGAACCTTTGGCCCGATCCAGCAGGGATCTTCTTTTAAACTTTCTTAATTTTTCCCTCCTGAGAGTCTTGTCACAATTCAGTGCTAAGGAGAAAAATCTGCAAAAGTCTGACATTCTGCCTCTCTGCAGAATCTGGACTGTTAAAAGTTCAGATTTCTTCCCCACCTCATCCAAAGGGCTCAGGGTGGCTTTTAGTCTCTCCTTTCATCCTCTCCGATTCTATCTTGTGGCACAAGACAACCTTGGGAAGAAAGTTGGTCTTGGGGCAGCAAGCATGAATTGCTCCCTTTGCTAAGCAGGGTCCACCTTGGTTTGCATTTGGATGGGAGACTCCATGTGTGAGCACTAAGATATTCCCCTCAGGGGATGGGGCTGCTCTGGGAAGAGCTTCTGCCTGCTTGCCTGCAGAAGGTCCCAAGTTCCCTCCCTGGCAGCATCTCCAAGACAGGGCTGAGAGAGACTCCTGCCTGCAACCTTGGAGAAGCCGCTGCTGGTCTGGGTAGACAATACTGAGCTAGATGGACCAAAGCCCTGACTCAGTATATGGCGGCTTTCTAGGTGCCTATGTTTAGAGTATCCAGTTCACATTGCATCTCACCACCAAGTAGTGAAACCATTGAATCGTCCATTGAATAATTGATCATCCCCTGCTTGTTAATGGTCCTCCACTCTCTTGCCTAATGGGGCCATGGCTTTCTCGACCAGCCCTACCAAAACTATCCCTGTCTGAATGGAGATCTAGCTCTCCTGATGCCCACCTAAGACCCTCTGATATCTCTCCCTCGTGTTCTCACTACTGGGGTGAGCTGGGCTTTCTCTGCCCCCTCTCATCTTTTGAGGATGCCCTGTTAACATTTGATTAGGTCGGATCCTTAGAGTGGTTGTCCCTCCCCAGACCCTCTAAGAGTTGAATCTATGAGGTCAAGTGAGAAAGAAAGACACACACCTTATTCAGACATTATGTCATACTTGCCTAGGGATGTCTGTACACTCATATGCGTGTTTGTGTGAATGGCCGAACTGTATTCCTTTTTAAAGCGGATCTGGGTACATAGGAAGCCACCTTCTACTGAGTCCAGCCATGGGTCCATAGAGCTCAGCATTGTCTACACAGACTGGCAGCGGCTCCTCCAAGGTCGACACAGATGGCAGGTGTCTCTCTCAGCCATATCTGGAGATATCAGGGAGGGAACTGGGAACCTTGTGCCTGCAGGTGCTCTTCCCTGAAGTGGCCCCCTCCCCTAAGAGGAATGCCTTACAGTGCCCATATGTAGTCTCCCATTCAAATGCAAACCAGGACAGACCCTGCTTAGCAGAGAGGGCCATTTATGCTTGCGACCACCAGATCCTCACATGCATGGTCCAGATAGGAAGTGTACTGCTGTATTAACATAATGTGTGAATAACTATACCTGTGTACACTGTAGACAGGGTACAACAGTTAAACCTATTGTGTGAACAGGGTTACCTTGAACATGGGAAAGAAGCTACCTTATATCAAACCAGCCCTACTTAGCCCCCTACTGACTACTCCAGGGGTTCCCAAAGTTGGGCCCCAGATGTTGTTGGACTACAAATCCCATCATCCTCAGCCACAATGGCCTTCGGGGATGAGCCATATCGCTCAGTGGGAGAGCATCTACTTTGCATGCAGAAAGTCCCAGGTTCAATCCCTGGCAGCATCTCCAGGTAGGGCTGGGAGAGACCCCTGCCTGAAACCTTGGAGAAGCCACTGCCAGTCTGGGTTGACAATACTGAGCTAGATAGACCAAGGGTCTGACTCAGTATGTGGCAGTTTCTTGTGTTACATCTGGGCACCCCACTTTGAGAACCCCTGCTATACTCCGATGGGCAGGAGTTCTCCAGAGTTCCTGGCAAGGGTCTTTTTGGGGTCCTTTTAACGGGCCTGGACCGGAACCTTTCTGCACACATCATGCGCATTCTGCCACCAAGCTCTGGTCCCTCCGCGGGTGCCCACAATCTGAAACCGGGTTCAAGACGTCTCAGTCCCTGCATTTCCATTTCTGCCTTCTCCGCCGGGTGCCAGGCAAGCATTTCCCCCTCTGGGCCAGAAATAATGGGCCAGAAATGCCTTGTTAAAAAAAAATAAACAAGTCACATCATGGCCAACTGCATGCCTGCATCACCCTCTGCTTGGCAAGCACTTCCGTGCTCCAGACTGCCAGTTCTTTCTTCCCCCGGCAAACCAGTCGCAAAATATACCTTCGTCTGCTTCTTTGTGATCCAATCTGGCAATGTAGGCCTGTCCCCACAGCCCCGACAAACTGCCCAAAGCGTTAGGAACAGAGGAAGCGGCTTTCTGCCGAGTCCAGCTAGCTCAGTACTCTGCCTAGCTGAGCAAAGAGGCCCCATTTAAAGTGGAGATTCTCTTTACTGAGCAACCGGCCCTCTCCGTCCCCAGCACAGCATCCCTCCGGTGGCTGCTGCTGGTGTCTATTGCATGTTCATTTTTAGATCGTGAGCCCTTGGGAGACAGGGAGCCACCTTTATTTATATCTATGTAAACTGCTTTGGGGCCCTTTTGTTGGAAAGCAGTAAAGAAATATCCGTCGCCGTCGCCTCAGTCTTGTCTACCCAGACTGGCAGCAGCTTCTCCAAGGTTGAAGGCAGGAGTCTCTCTCGGCCCTCTCTTGGAGATGCTGCCAGGGAGGGGACTCGGAACCGCCCGCACACCAGCGTGAAGACGCTCTTCCCGTCCCTTGTCTCACAGCTGCTGCCACAGGTCTCCCATCCAAATGCAAACCAGGGTGGACCCTGCTTAGCAAAGGGGGACAACTCATGCTTGCTGCCACAAGACCAGCTACGGGTCTTGTCGGCTATAGGCACAGAACGGGGTCGGCTGCAGCTTTCCGCCTCCAGCAGCGCAAGGGTTAACCAAGGTGTGGTGTGGGGAGTGTGGGGGTATTGGAGACAGGGACTCTGCAGGGAGGGGGTGAGCCACACCCCAGCCCCCCCACCTTTCATCTGCTCCTCCGGCTAGACTCTTCTGCTGCCTTCATCCCCCTTGAGTGACGGGAGGCCTTTCCCAGCTGACAGCGGCATCATTCTCAGCATCATTCTCAGCCTCTACCCAGCGCCAGCTCTTGAAGCAATGACATCATTGCTGGCCAATGGCGGGCCGGGAAAAGGATGCAGTGCTGGGAGTGAGATAACGGAGGGAGAGATGTACATTCAGTGCACACACCCACACACCGCCATCTGCGTCAAGGTAACCGAGCCCCGGGGAGGGGTTCTCCCCAGTGCATCTTCTGCCATGCCTTCCCCCACATTTTCCTCGCCCTCTCCGGTCCTGCTTCCTGCCCCTTCTTCAGTGGGCTCTGTGCAACTTTCCCCCTAGGCAACATTCCCAGCTAGCAACGGGAACCACCGGGCTTCGAATTGTCCCCTTGGCTAAGCAGGGTCCACCCTGGTTCACATTTGGAGGGGAGACGACATGAGTGAGGACTGGAAGATCTTCCCCTTGGGAGGTGGGGCCACTCGGGGAAGAGCGCTTGCGTGCAGAAGGTCCCCGATTCTCTCCCTGGCATCTCAAGATAGGGCTGAGAGAGACTCCTGCCTGCAACCTTGGAGAAGCCGCTGCCAGTCTGAGTAGACAATCCTGAGCTAGATGGACCAATGGGCGGACTCAGTATATGGCAGCTTCCTATGTCCCTATGTAATCTGGGTAGGATGTGGCATTCTTTTCCACCAAGGAGCCCAGAGGAGTCCATGGTTATATCATCTATGGTTATATTCTCCTTCCTCCAAGGAGTCCATGGTTATGTCTCCTCACGCCAACCCTGCGAGGTAGGTTAGGCCAAGAGAGAAGTGACTGGCTCAGAGTCACCCAGTGAGTCTGGTAGCTGAATGGGCCTTTGAATGTGGATCTCTCCCCTCCTACCTGGACATGACCACTCAGGGGTGGGCTAACTTGGCCCTCCAGCTCTTGTTGGACATCGACTCCCACCCGTCCCACATTGTGGCTGGGGATGATGGGAGTTGTAGTCCACAAACAGCGGGAGGGCCCAGTTTGCCCACCCCTGCTCTAACCACTACACCACGTTGGCTCTCTCTGGTTAAAAGGGGGGGTCAGGGGTGGAGGAGAAGTGTCCCTCTCTCAAGCGAATGCAGTGAAGGGGGCTCTGGAGCATGTGTCCGAGGCGGGGCGGAGAGAGACAGATTGCGCTCCAGCAAGTACGTGAGGTCGGAGAGGGAGGGAATCGTACTGTCCTCAGCTAACCATGACGCCACGGCTTGTGCTCCAGCAGTCGATCGCTCGGAGATATTTTGTTGCTGATCCCCCCCACCGTTCCCTTACGCCTCTCTCTCTTTTATTTCTCCACGGCCTTTCCGACGCCAAGGTCACCCTCCCTCCCTCCGCCTCCCAACCCTTGCCCACAATCAGATCCCTCCAGCCGGCCTCAACCTTCTCCAGAGGAGGCAGAACGGGATGAAAGCAGCCGACACAGAAAGGGTGGGGGGGGCGCATGGGGCAGAATCCACCCAAGACCCCTGCCCTGACGCACTCCAAAAGGCCATTTCGCAAGGACAGTTCCAATGCTCGGGCTTTTGGCAAACCAACCGTTGGGGAGAAGGCCTTGTCTTTGGGCCAGCCTGAATGGCTAGACTGGTCGTTCCCCATCCCGGTTCCTCCAGATGTTGGTGAACTACAATCCCCAGCACCCCCAGCGACAATGTATTGTGCCTGGGAATGCTGGGAGTTGTAGTCCAGCCACACCTGGAGGAGGAACCCTGGTTGGGGACCACTGGAATGGGTCTTCCTTTCTTCAGGGTCCAGCTCCCTCCCCGGGCTCACTGGAGGTCAAAACTAGTGACATTCACAAGCAGGGAGGAGAAGTCATACGACCCACAACCTGGCAGAGTTCAGGATCAGAGTTTACTAGTGTCAACATCTTACAGGCAGAGTTAAATTGACCCAAGCCCACAGATTTCCACAGGATGAAAGATACAATCCTATACACCAGGGATTCTCAACGTTGGGTCCCCAGATGTTATTGGACTTCAACTCCCATAATCCCCAACCAAAGGCCACTGGGGCTGAGGATTATGGGAGTTGAAGTCCAATAACATCTGGGGACCCAACGTTGAGAATCCCTGCTATACACCATCACCCAAAGTACAACAAAAAAAAACCCCACCCCATTTTTTATTGGGTCTATGTGAAGCATCAGCCAAAGCTGGACAGGAACATAGGAAGCTGCCTACCGAGTCAGACCATTGGTCCATCTAGCTCAGTATTGTCCACCCAGACTGGCAGCAGCTCTCCAAGGTTTCAGCTCCTTTCCTTTTTGGATGGGGACACAGCCCCTAAAAACCAGGCCCATCCCCCCCCCCATCACACCCACAGGGAAGTTAGACGTAGACCATTTTTCCTTCCGAGCATTTGCTCCATGGGGAGCAAGCAGCAGCCACGTGCCAGACCGAGAGAGGCAGGCCTTTCTGGGGCAGAGGGTTGTCATGGCAACGGCATCTGCTCTGGTCCAGGCCTCCCCTCCTGGGAAGGCCGAAGGAGAAGGGAGGTTGACCTGTGGCTACCATTCATTTTTAATGCGGGTTCATGCACACACTGAGGGGGGTGAGGAATGAACTGTAGCCTCGCGTCACTCAAAACTGGCTTTGCAGAGGACTGGGGGGGGGGGTTGCCACCACACCTATGTCTTTATTAACACCATGCTGGTGCCCATTCGGTCGCTTCCCTGTCGTTTAAGATTGGTGGAAGAGCCTTTTCTTGAGGTCCTCACTGTATGAGGCATAAATTGGTGAACCGACAGTGCCGGGCAGCCTTTCCATGAAGTGAGGCGAGGCGAGGCGGTTGCCTCAGGTGGTGGAATACTGGGGTGGCAAAAAGAGACCTCTGCCACCGGAACAGTTCCTTGGGCCTAATCTAAGCTTCTTAAGGCATCTCTCTCCTCAGACTCTTGACGAAGGGGGCTGCCGGCAACTTTCCCTCCTCCCTGCCCCCTGTGCCACTTTCAGAGCTTGCAAGGGTCCGTTTTGAAATGGGGCTAACCTCCAAGGTTGTGGGGCAAGGCAGCATTGGGCGCTTAGCCTCCACAAAACCTTCGGCCATCCCGGCCTCCTCGGCTGTCACTCCGAACGGGGCAGAAACCTCTTCCGAGTTCTCCATTTCAGAAATCAGCACAAAGATGTGCGTTTCAGGAACTCTTCAGAGAGAGAGGGATGGGTATAGGTTCGTTTTTAAGATGGCGGCTTGTAGGGTTAGTTGCTGTCTTAACATCATCCTCGGACTTTTGGAGCTACGATGAGCATATTTTATGTGTGTGTCCTATTGGTTTTATCGAGCGTTTTAATAGGCAATAGACTCTATTTTTGCGAGTTGGTTAACTTTGTTCCATAGATTTTTCTATACCACCTGGTCACTAAGAACAACCATGCCCTTAGCTAAGCAGGGTCCACCCTGGTTGCATCTGAATGGGAGACTTGATGTATGAGCACTGGAAGAGATTCCCCTTAGGGGTGGAGCCGCTCTGGGAAGAACATGTAGGTTCCAAGTCCCCTCCCTGGCAGCATCTCCAAGAGAGGGCTGAGAGATATTCCTGCCTGCAACCTTGGAGAAGCTGCTGCCAGTCTGGGTAGACAATACTGAGCTAGATGGACCAAGGGTCTGACTCAGTATATGGCAGCTTCCTATGTAAGGTGGTAGGAGCCGAGAGCCAAGTGAGGCTGGGATGGGGCTGATGAGATTCGGGGCTCTGAGCCCTTCATTGGGGGGCCCTGCCCCACAGGCCACCCCCTAATGAAGCCCCTGCCCACCACCTCTCCGTTACTCCTACCCAGAGCATCGCACAGTCACTGCCGCTGTCGCTTACACGCCTGAGTCCCCGATTTGATGTTGCCGAGACATTACATCATGGTCTCATCTTTCCCCAGGGAGGGGAAATAGGGCGGGAGCGAGCAGGAGAAATTGAGAGGGTGGGCTTGTATGTTTAAGGCTCAGGTGTGCGAGTCTTGGCCGAAAGCTCATCTTCATGCAGAAGATCCCCTTGTTTAAAATCAGAAACGATTATTCATTACGCCACCAGGCGTGATTCGCAGCCGGGTTAACTCTTTGCGGGGTATGCTTCCGCCCCGCTGCACAATCTGTCGTGAGCATTTCAGCAGGGGGCATGGGGGGTGGGCGGAGAAGGAAAGCGAGTGCCCATTTCTTATAGGGAGTAAAGGAAGATGGAGAAGCTCCCCAAACAGCAACAGCCAGCGAGATGGCTTGTCAGCAGAAATCCTTGTCTGTCAAAATGTGCTAAGCATGGGGAATATATACTGTATTTACCTAAATATAGTAAAGTGTGCCGTCGAATCGGAGTTGACTCCTGGTGACCACAGAGCCCTGTGGTTGTCTTTGGTAGAATACAGGAGGGGTTGACCATTGCCTCCTCCCGCACAGTATGAGATTATGCCTTTCAGCATCTTCCTCTATTGCTGCTGCCCAATATAGAGGTTTCCCATAGTATGGGCAACAGACCAGTGGCGATTCGAACCGGCAACCTCTGACTTGCTAGTAAAGTCATTTCCCTGCTGCGCCATTAGGTGGCTTTTACCTGAACGTCAGTCGACTCAAAATTTCAGACGATCCCCCTTTGAAAATCCCCCTGCTTTTTAAAACGATCCCCCAGCTTTTTAAAATTGTCTGTTTTAATTTTATGGTTGATTTTAAATTGTTGAATTGTCTTGACTTTTAATTGTTTTCTGTTAACCACCCAGAGACGAAAGTTTGGGCAGTATAGAAGTTTGATAAAAAAAGATAGATAGATAGATAGATAAAATATAAATTATATCTGTATTTACCTGAAAGGGACTCTGGATTTATGATGAGCCCACCAGACCACCCCCACACTTTTCTAACACCAAAAAATTTGGGCGGGGGGAACCTTAGGATTCAGATAAATACGACACTGAAAAAAAATGAAAGACAGTTTTGGCACTGTTAGAGCCTATTTCGAACCAGTCTTTGTTCTGGTTTGAATATGTATATACTGCTTTTCAACAAATGTTCTCAGAGTGGTTTAGACGGGTAAGGGAGATGGTTCCTTGTCCCAAAAGGTCTGGATGGCTTCAAAAAGGCAAATCTATGGAGAACAGGTCAATCAGTGGCTACTAGTCCGGTGGCTATAGGCCACCACCAGCCTCAGAGGCAAGATGCCTCCGAATACCAGTTGCAGGGGAGCAACAGCAGGAGAGAGGGCATGGCCTCACCCCCTGCCTGTGGGCTTCTCAGAGGCATCTGGTGGGCCACTGTGGGGAACAGGATGATGGACTAGATAAGCCTTGGGCCTGATCCAGCCAGTGGTGTTGTTCGGGGCCGAGCCTCCACAGCCCCTGGGGCTCCCAAAATCCTCTTTAGTCTGTCCTGGGTGATGTGGTCACCCGACAAAGCATGATGATGCTTAATTTGCAGGGGGGTGGCTTCTAAAGGCCTTGAGGTCCAGGCTCCAAAATTACCCAGGTGCACCTCTGGATCCAGCAGGGTTGTTCTTATGTCCACAATCTATAAAGGTAGACACCAGCAACAGTCATGGAGGGACATTGTGCTGGGGCTGGATATGGCCAAATGCTCCCCACCACTACAAAAAAAAAAGAGAGAGAATCCTCACTTTTAAAAGGAGTCTCCTGTCTCAGTTATCATGGGCTGACTGAGCAAAGAGGTCAAAGTTGCTGCCTGTTGATGCTTTTTATGGACATTCATCTATTGAGAGCCCAGTCCATAGTAAGTAGACAATCCATTAAAATGGACTTTGTCCAGAATTTGTGCATCGGAACCAACTTCAGTTGTCCCTGCCTTCCGTTTCAAAGACAGGTGTTTGGAAAAAAATGAGGCCTTGGGAAGCAGCAAAGAGCGTGTTGTTTTGTGGAAATACAATGGAAATACCAAGTGTTTTGTTTTCCAAACATATCCCAGCAGAAAACTGAAAATATTGTGTCAAGCAACCACAAAATAGCATCAGTGATCTGTTTCCCAAAGCCTTATTTAGTAGTATACCTGGTGTATGTTATTCCACTCGAGGAGAGCTGGTCTGGTGGTAGCAAGCTTGAATTGCCCCCTTTGCGAAGCAGGGCCCAACCCTGGTTGCATATGAATGGGAGGCTATATATGTTTGAGCCCTGTAAGATCTTCCCCTTAGGGGATAGGGCCCGTAGCTCAGTGGAAGAACACCTGCATGCTTGCATGCAGATGGTTCCAAGTGGCCTCCCGGGCACCTCCGAGATAGCATCTCCATTCCTCTATATCTATGTAAGCCACTTTGGGGACTTTTGTTGAAAAGCAGGATAGAACTAGTGGTCACTTTTGCATCTTTTATCTCATGGTTCCATCTGCAAGGATGCGATTCTGCGACGACTGCTCACGCTCAAGCGGGTGCAGGATTCCAGATATGCCATTGAGAATTGGCATCAACCATACGCCTTAAATTCCTCGCAGCCGCCACGCAGACTTGTGAACAGGACCAATATTTATATCCCTGTAGCCGGCACGTGTGAGTGGGCCATAGGATCTTGGGGGATTCGCCCTTGACGGCTGGTGGCTGCTCAGAAGCCCTGTGGCTTTTGCGTCCCATCCCGGGCTGAGTGGTTGTGAGCGATGCTGCTGCGCTTCATTCCGAGCGGCTTCACAAGGCAGGCCCTAAAGCGTTGGGCCGACAGCAAGCGGCGGGGGGGGAGGAAGCCAGCTGCGGAGATGCAGTCACTCGGGTGAGCAGGGCGGAAGGCTGCCGCACCCGTCACCTGCGCCTCCCCGCCAGCGAGATCAAGGCCTCCCGCCCTCTTGCTTCCTCGAAGGGGTTCTGGCTTCTGCCGAGCTTTGCATCTGTCTCTCGGCAGACCCAGATAACCCGATGGTGTCGGGCCCCGTTTGCTCCGGCGGCCGTGATGGAGAGACAGATTTCGCCCCAGGGGAGAAACTTGGATGCTCTCCGCTGGGAGGATGCAGGAAGGGAGGAGCTGGTCTTGTGGTAGCAAGCGCGAGTCGCCCCCTTTGCTAAGCAGGGTCCACCCTGGTTTGATTTTGAATGGGAGGCGTGGGTGAGCAACGTACGGCATTCGGGGATGGGGCCGCTCGGGGAAGAGCACCTCCATGGTTGCAGGCAGAAAGTTCCAAGAGCCCTCCCTGGCAGCATCTCCGGATCGGACTGGGAGAGACTCCTGCCTGCAGCCTTGGAGAAGCCGCTGCCAGTCTGGGTAGACAATACTGAGCAAGATGGACCAAGGGTCTGACGCAGTATATAGCGACTTCCAATTTCCTAGGAAATTTCCAAGGTCCCCCATTCCTACTATGCGCGGAAACACACCAGCCAAGTTAGACCCAGTGCTTTGGAGCCGGGCACTTTCCAGAGTAGCTGCGGCAAAATGCTTCCGTTCAGGCAAAATTGCCTTCGAAACGTAAATAGCAGGGGGAGCAGTCTCGCGGAAACTAACAGCCCGGGGGGGGGGGGGGACCAGCAACTTTTTAACGCCGGATACACGACGCCCTAGCACTATCTCACGGCGATCAAATCCGAAACAAGGCCTCCGGAATGTGACCGGCAACCTGCTGTCCGCGTCGGGACTGCGGTGTCACAACACAGGAAGTGTGGAAGCACACTTTATTCTTGATTTTATTTAAAATATCCCCAAGATCTGCCGTGACCCCATTGCAGGGTGGAATCTGGAAAGCGTCCTGGCCAGCCAAACGGATCTGTCAGCGCCACCTCCTCCGCCAACGGGCCTTTCACTGGGGAAAGCACTTTGTGTGGCTCATGTTAGCTGACAGGTCTGTTTACTCTTGGCCTCCTTCCCACTTGGCCTCCTTCCCAAGCCCACATGTGCTGGCTGCCACATGTGAGCAGAGGCGGCACTGGAGCTGAGAGAGCTGGTTCACCGGGGCCTGAGACCATCTATGGGAGACCTCGTTACACAGGGGGTGAACCTGGGGGTCACCACACCCTAACAGTGCAACGGCATTCCCGTTGGCTTCAAAAAGACACCCGCGCCTTAGCATCACAAACCCCTGCCGCTTACAGATATGTGGCTTAATCATGCCTACAAGCGTCCACATCAAATCCTGTGAGATGTTCAAGTAAGGTCCAGCAGAACTCCCCGCTACCCCACAAAATGAACCAGTAAGTTAGGAACATAGGAAGCTGCTGTATAGCGAGTCAGATCTAGCTTTGTATTATCTACTACACTGACCGGCAGCAGCTTCCCGGGATTTCTGGAAGCTGCTGTATAGCGAGTCAGATCTTTTTTTTTTGCAAATTAAATTTTTATTGATTTTAACAATATTCTTATTAACATTCACAACAAATAAACAAATATGGACTTCCCGCTCACACCTCTTCGTGAATCATCAGCTATAAAATTTACCTTTGCTATAATAATAATTCAAAACATAGATTTAAACCTTACAAACACAATTTTATAGTGAGTCAGATCTAGCTTTGTATTATCTACTACACTGACCGGCAGCAGCTTCCCGGGATTTCTGGAAGCTGCTGTATAGCGAGTCAGATCATTGGTCCCTCTAGCTTTATATTATCTACCACACTGACCGGCAGCAGCTTCCCAGGGTTCCAGTGCCGGAGCTTTTCCGAGCCCCACCCCCTTGGAGATGCCAGGATTTGAACCGAGGACCTTCTCCAGGCAAAGCAGATGCTCTGCCCCCGAGTTATAGATGCTCCTAAGAAGCTTCTTTGTTAGACGATTGGTCCGTCTTGGTCAGTACTGTGCACTGACTGGCAGCAGTCCTCCACGTTTTCAGGCAAGTGTCTTTTGCAGCCCTCCCTGGAAATGCTGCCGGGGTTGAACCTGGGTCCTTCTGCACGCAAGGCAGATGCTCTGCCACCAAGCTACGGTCCCGTCCCCTAGCCCCCTTGAGTCCTGTTACTATAAACTGCCTTCAGCCTGCCTCTGCGGATTTCCTAAGCATCCTTTCCTCGGGGAGACATTACTTGGGACTTGCCAGTGTGGACGTAACCCAAGGGGTCTCCTTGGAAGTTGGCGCCGCCCTTTGGGGCTGCGACTTTGACGAGCCCGAGGCCCTCGCCGACAAGCTGACGTTCTCCCACTTTTTCTCGGCAGTTCTCCAAGGAGAAATACATCCTCGACTCGTCCCCCGAGAAGCTTCACAAGGAGCTGGAAGAGGAGTTGAAACTCAGCAGCACAGATCTGCGCAGCCATGCCTGGTATCACGGGCGCATTCCCCGGGAGGTAAGGTAGAACTCGGAACAGAGGACGCTGCCTTATACTGTGTCAGACCCTTGGTCCAGCTAACTTAGTATTGTCTACACTGACTGGCAGAAGCATAAGAACAGCCCTGCTGGATCAAGCCCAAGGCTCATCTAGTCCAGCATCCTGTTTCACACAGTGGCCCACCAGATGCCGCTTGAAGCCTACAGGCAGGAGTTGAGGGCTTTCCCTCTCTCCTGCTGTTACTCCCCTGCAACTGGGTCTCAGAGGCATCCTGCCTTTGAGGCTGCAGATGGCCTGTAGCCCTCCAGCTAGTAGCGGATGATAGACCTCTCCTCCATGGAGTTATCCAAACTCCTCTTCAAGCCATCCAGGTTGTTGGCTGTCACCACATCTCGTGGCAGAGAATTCCACAAGCCGATTATGCGTTGTGTGAAAAAGGACTTCCGTTTGTTGGTCCTAGATTTCATAGGAACATAGGAAACTGCCTTCTACTGAGTCAGACCCTTGGTCTATCTAGCTCAGTATTGTCTTCACAGACTGGCAGTGGCTTCTCCAAGGTTGCAGGCAGGAATCTCTCTCAGCCCTATCTTGGAGAAGCCAGGGAGGGAACTTGGAACCTTTTGCTCTTCCCGGAGTGGCTCCATCCCCTGAGGGGAATCTCTTCCAGTGCTCACACATCAAGTCTCCCATTCATATGCAACCAGGGCAGACCCTGCTTAGCTATGGGGACAAGTCATGCTTGCTACCACAAGACCAGCTCTCCTGGCTATCAATTTCATGGGATGACCCCTGGTTCTAGTGTTATGTAAGAGGGAGAAGGATTTCTCTCTATCCACTTCCTCCACCCCATGCATGGTCCCATGCATGATTTTTAGACCTCTACCATGTCTTTCTCTTTTTTCTAAACTAAATAGCCCCGGCTGATGCAGCCAGGATTTCTCATATGTCTATGCCACTGTAAAGAGAGGGGAGAACCTAAAACCTCGCCGGCCTTAGTCGGAGGAAAGGGGGTTATTTTGGGGAAGGGCTATAGCTCAGTGTTGGAGAACCTGCTGTGCACGCAAAAAGATCCCAGGTTCGATCCCTGGCAGCATCTCCAGTTAGGACAGGGGAAGACTGCTGCCTGAAAACCTGGCAAACTGCTGCCAGTCAGTGTAGGCAGTATTGGCCTAGATGGACCAGTAGTCTGACTCAGTATAAGGCTGGTCTGGCGGTAGCAAGCATGACTTGTCCCCTTAGCTAAGCAGGGTCCGCCCTGGTTGCATATGAAAGGGAGACTAGAAGTGTGAGCCCTGAAAGAGATTCCCCTCAGGGGATGGAGCCACTCTGGGAAGAGCAGAAGGTTCCAAGGTCCCTCCCTGGCAGCATCTCCAAGATCGGGCTGAGAGAGATTCCTGCCTGCAACCTTGGAGAAGCCGCTGCCAGTCTGTGAAGACAATACTGAGCTAGATAGACCTATGGTCTGACTCAGTATATGGCAGATTCCTATGTTATGCTGCTTCATAAGAGCATTTATAGCTCAGTGGTAGAGCATTTGCTTTGCAGGTACAAGGTCCCAGATTCACTCCCTGGAGTGTCAGCATCTCCAGGAAGCGCTGGGTAAGACCCCTGTCTGAAAAGCCAGCGTGGTGTCATGGTTAGAGTGCTGGACTAGGAGCGGGGAGACCCGGGTTCAAATCCCCATTCAGCCATGAGACTTGCTGGGTGACTCTTTGGGCCAGTCTCTTCTCTCTCAGCCTCACCTACTTCACAGGGTTGTTGTGAGGAGAAACTTCAGGATGTAATACTGAAGCTCTGGGCTCCTTGGAGGAAGAGCGGGGTATAAAATGTAAAAGTGAAAGGAAAAGTAGGAGTAAATCTGAAGAGCTGCTGCCAGTCAGTGTAGACCAGGGATTCTCAACGTGTGGGTCCCCAGATGTAACTGGACTTCAACTCCCATAATTCCCAATCAAAGGCCACTAGGGCTAGGCATTATGGGAGTTGAAGTCCAGTAACATCTGGGGACCCACACGTTGAGAAACCCTGGTGTAGACAATCCTGAGCTAGATGGACCAATGGTCTGACTCAGTCAAAGGCCGCTTCCTGTGTTCCTAGCTGTCCGGCCGGAAAGTGGGCTATAAGAATCGGGATTCTGAGCCATTCAAGCCCTGCCAGTTTGCCAAGCGGGCCTTAAAAACTCCCTCCTCTGCTCCGGCAGGTGTCGGAGAGCCTGGTCCAGAGGAACGGTGACTTCTTGATCCGGGACTCGCTCACCAGCCTGGGCGACTACGTCCTCACCTGCCGCTGGCGCAACGAGCCCCTCCACTTCAAGATCAACAAGGTGATGGTCAAGACCAGCGAGGGCCGCACCCACATCCAGTACCTCTTCGAGCAGGAGAGCTTCGACAACGTCCCGGCCCTGGTGCGCTTCTACGTGGGCAACCGGAAGCCCGTCTCGGAGCTGAGCGGCGCCGTCTTCTACTGCCCCATCAACCGCACCTTCCCCCTGCGCTACCTGGAAGCCAGCTATGGGCTGGCCAACGGGAAGCACAGCCACTCGCACAGCCACTCCAGCCAGAAGGGGGCCCACATCAAGCGCCGGAGCATCACCATGACCGACGGGCTGACGGCCGACAAGATCACCCGCGGCGAGGGGTGCCCGACCAGGTGACACATCCGCCCGTTTGCCGACTCACTCAGGGCCCTGCGATTTCGCCTCTTAGTGGGGAGAGCCGGTCTTGTGGCCGCGAGCATGCAGGGTCCGCCTTGGTTTGCATTTGGATGGGAGACCACGTGTGAGCACGGCAAGATATGCCCCTTAGGGGATGGGGGGCTGTCGCTCCGTAGAATCTTTCCCAGGTTCAGTCCCTGGCGGCATCTCCAGATAGGACTGGGAGGGACTCCTGCCTGCCACCTTGGAGAAGCCGCTGCCAGTCAGTGTAGACAAGACTGAGCTAGGTAGACCAGTGATCTGACTCACTTCTCTAAGATGTCAGTAATCAGGAAGACTGGATCGTTTTAAAACGGCTGTGCATTTATTCTGAGACTCACTAGTGGGTGGCTCTCTCTGGGCTCAACATATGGGGGCTATTCACATGACCAAAATGACCTAGCTGCACCTCCGAGTATGGCTCCACCTTAAGAGATTTTCGGAGCCATGATGCCAGCTTGCCTCTCTCTCTCTCTCTCTTCCTTTTCTTAGCGTCTCGCTACCACACCACCGGGACATCATCCGGAACTGTGCGGTCAGCGTGGACCAGATCCAGGACCTCCACTCGCCCATGTCCCCCATCTCCGAGAACCCCGCCACGCCAGCCTACAGCACGGGTAGGCAAGACTGAACCACCCACTGAGAGTCGAGCTGCTGCTCCGCATATGAAAGACGGCGGTGTGGAGGGATTCAGAAAATAGCCAGGGGCTCCTGAGGAGGAAGCACGGTGCGAGACCTTTGCCCTGATGCGCGGAGCGTAGCTTTTGACACGGTGCCTTCTCGAATCAGACAGCCTGTGTGCATCCCACAGTCCCCCTTGGATGTTACAATACACCTTCATTAAGTAACAGCCATGCTTCGATGGAGTGTGCAAACCACTTAACACTTCACATTTATAAAGGGGAAATAAGGAGGCAGTGTGGTGGAATGGTTAGAGTGTTGGACTAGGACCGGGGAGACCCGAGTTCGAATTCCTTCCAGCCATGAAACCGCTGGGTAACTCTGGACCAGTCACTTCTCCCTCCCTCCCTCCCTCCCTCTAACACCTACCAGCACAGGATTGTTGTGGGAATGAACATAACCATGTGTCCCACTCTGGGCTCCTCGGAGGAAGAGTGGGATATACATCATACATCATCCTTGATTACAGCCACAGACCAGCATAGAGAGGGATATACCCTGTTTCCCCGAAAGTAAGACCTACCCCGAAAGTAAGACCTAGCAGTAATTTCTGATGTACCGCTAATTGCCCTAGTGCGTTTTTTTGGGCTAAAATTAATATAAGACACTGTCTTATTTTCGGGGAAACACGGTAGATGTAAACTGGTTGGCTTCCGTGCTGGAGACAGAATGCTGGACTCTTCCTTGGTCTGATCTAATCAAACAGCTTTGATGTTTTTAGTTAAGCAGGGTGGTGGTGGTGGGGGGAGTAATACAGGCCAGGTTTTATTGGCCCCAAATTCTGTTGGGTGAAACTGACGTATTGCACAAAACCCTTTAAATTTCTTAAGAGCAGTTCTAGCTCTTATAGCTGCAGAGCCAAACTAAGACACAGGGCAGTGTCTGATGATATCTTGAAGTCTGAGGGTGTGGGGGGGAGCAGATTGCAAAAATTTAAAGGGGGGGGGGTGCCTAAATGCTCTGCAAACATTTTTGCTAGTCCTGGTGAGTGGGTCATCTAGACTCTGCCTGTACAAACCAGATTTATTCTCAATCTCCGGACTGTTCCTTTCTTGCTGAAATCCATCCCAAAAAGCATTGCACAATTTTGGAAAACTTCTCAGTCCCTGACAAAGAATGAAACACGCTCCTAGATGCCCTTTTGGCTAATAATATGCACTGTTCTGATAAAAAGACTTGCGTCCCCTGGTGCAGAAGTCCCAGCGATTGCAAACGTACACAGGACACATCACCTTGTTGCTGTCCTAACTTGCGGCCTTGCATCACGGCATGTGCCTGCAGCATGTCCTGTCTATAGATCTTATCTGATATCTATTTCTGAAAGTCCGAAGAATGTTATGATCCTTGTGGACGCATAACCGGAGCACCTGAGAGGGTGAGTGGGAGGTACTGGCAGACTCAGGGTGACTCATAAGTGTTAAAAACATCTGACCAAAAATCCAAGAGGGTCAAAAAAAAAAAAAAAAAAAAAGAGCCACCCAAACTGCCAATAGAACCCCTGTTAACTTGGCAAAGAGGCACCTTTTAACATGGTGATTCTCTTTATTTAGCAGCGGGGAGAGTAACTGGCCCTGTCCACCCCCAGCACAGTACCTCCAGTGACTGTTGCTGGTGTCTATCTTACATTTCTTTTTTTATTGTGAGCCCTTTGGGGACAGGGATCCATTTTATTTATTTATTATTTTTCTGTGTAAACCGCCCTGAGCCATTTTTGGAAGGGTGGTATGGAAATTGAATCAATAATAATAATAATAATAATAAGAAGAAGACAATGGGATGGAATGTTTGTGGGTTCCAAGGGCAGTTAACAAGCAAGAGGGTGCAGCTAATGGAACAAGGTGAGGGGGAGGAAGATGTGAGCAAAAAGGGCAGAAAGTTTCTCCACTTGAAAAACAGTCCCTCAAGGCAGTCACAACAGGTAGGAATGCAGCTGGGAGTGAGCAACGGTGCTCTCCCACACGCACAAATCCAGAGGAGAGAAAATAAAATTTGCATATGAAGTCAGACCCAAGTTACAGCAGGGACCTTTGTTGCTAACTTTTGCTTTTTTTACTATGCTCAGTTGACACATGCACACCAGGGATATTTCTCTCTCTCCTCTCTTTGCAGTTACACGGCTAAAACCGCAAGCCAGTCAGGCAAGCAATGGCATTGCCCCATCATCCCCGGTCATCAGGAGATCCAGCGAGCCACAGCTCAGCCAAGGGAACAATGGCAAGGCCGACCAGCCGGACAGCACCCACTCCACCCCTTCCCACGGATACTCCCGGGCATCTCCTTCCCCCTCCGTGAGCAGCTACAGCGATCCAGACACGGGACATTATTGCCAGCTCCATCCCCCTTCCCCGGTCAACTGGGACCGGCCGACGCAAGACGGGAAACCCACCCCAGCCAAGAGCTACGTGGAGAGGCTGAAGGGGGACGAGGCCCAGCGGGGGATCGTGCTGAACGGCTCCGAGGTGGGACCCAGGAAGAGGCCCGAGCTGGACGGCTTCGTCGCCCCGACAGTGGAGAAGGCCTCCTCCTTCAACCCCGCCATGTTCCGCTCTCTGCTGATCCCGTTGGAGAACAAGCCCTTGGAGATGGCGGTGCTCAAGAAGGTCAAAGAGCTCCTGGCCGAGGTGGACGCGAAGATCCTCGCCAAGCATGTCACCAAAGTCGATTGCCTGGTACGGGATCTTTGGAGTGCTCTGGCGGTAGCGAGAGTGAATTGTCCCCTTTGCTAAGCAAGGTGGATGAGTTGACTTCCTGCCAGGTATCCCCCTTAGGGCAGGAATTCCCAAGCAACGGTGCTCCAGATGTTGCCAAATACAACTCCCATCGTCCCCAGCTACAACTTATTGTGGCTGGGGATGACGGGAGTTGTAGTTCAGCAATATCGGGCGCACCACTGGTCGGGAACCCCTACCCTAAGGGGATGGGGCTGTTGTTCAGTGGAAGAGCTTGTCCTTGTGAGGATTTTTGGAGCCCTCGATTATTCCTGGTTGCAGGGATTTTGGAGGTGTCAAAAATCTCTTACAGCTTCTGTCTTGCCGGCAAAAGGTCCCAGGTTCACTCCTTGGCGACATCTCCAGGTAGGGCTGGGTGAGACTCCTGCCTGAAACCTTGGGATGCTGCTACCAGTCCGTGTAGACCAGGGATTCTCAGCGTTGGGTCCCCAGATGTTATTGGACTTCAATTCCCATCATCCCTAGCCCCAGTGGCCTTTGGCTGGGGTTTATGGGAGTTGAAGTCCAATAACATCTGGGGACCCAACGTGGAGAATCTCTGGTGTAGGCAATCGTGAGACAGATGCACCAAGGGCCTGAATCAGTAGGAGGCAGCTTCCTATGCTTCTCCAAGAGGTCAGTTCATGACGGCCAAATCATTTGCATTTCAAAGAACCGTTCACTTATTTCGGGACTTGCTAGGGGATGGCGCTCTCTGGGTTCAACATCTGGCTTGGGATATTGGTCCTCCCGTCCGTTGGCTCAAGTACCATCGTGCACTGCCAAGGGAGTCCAAGGGGGGAATGATGCCAGATCCATCCCCAGAGCCCCTCCGTTCTTGGCTGGTCCGGAGCGACCCCCTTATCGGTTCCTCCCAGGCCTGAGCTGGCAACGTTCCTGCCTTGAGACGATGGTCCAGAGCCCATCCCCACACATTTCGCGCAGCTGCCGCTGAGCCGGGGCAAGTTGGAGGACCCTCCTCCTCCCCCCCCTCCATCCCAGGAGGGATTAAACCCGCTTTCGCTCTTTGTCGCAGGTTGCTAGGATACTGGGCGTTACCAAGGAGACACAGAGGCTCATGGGAGTGAGCTCGGGGATGGAGCTCCTCACCCTGCCACATGGACACCAACTCCGGCTGGATCTGCTGGAAAGGTACCCTGCAAGGGGTCAGCCACAAGGGCAATGGGGGAACGGGTGGGGAGTGGCCGGGGACCTCTCGCAACCCACCAGGCTCAGTCATTCCCCCCCACGGCTCTCCACAGGCAGGGCCATGCTTTATTTCAAGGGCAGGAAGGATGTCGAATTTGGCACACACGGCTCAGACTTCCACATGGAGAATCTAAGCTTGCATTAATAATAAAAATAATTATTTTTAAAAAAAACAAGCTTCTAGTCCTTAAGACTGATTTGGTAGGCTTAAAAATGTGGGGGAGCAATGTGCCTGCCGCAGGGAGGACTCTCAATGGGTAGCGGGCGCTCCCTCCAAAAAAGAGATATTTCCTGCTCCCCTCTCCATCAGACTGGAACATGACAGCAAGTTGCCAGACAATGCAGTCATATATTATGGTCTTTTCAAATAATCAATTCGAGCTAGAGGTCATCTGTTGATTAAAGAAGCCTTACTCACTCCTCGGCTCCAGAGCAAGCCGCAGAGGCCAATGTAGCCAGGTAGGGAGAAGATTCCTCTAGCCCAGGGATTCTCCACGTTGGGTCCCCAGATGTTATTGGACTTCAACTCCCAGAATCCCCAACTAAAGGCCACTGGGGCTGGGGATGATGGGAGTTGAAGTCCAATAACATCTGGGGACCCAACGTGGAGAATCCCTGCTCTAGCCTCACCTGAGCCAGGCCAGCCCCTTTGGACTACAACTCCCAGAATCCCCAAGCAGAAGCCATTGCAGCTGGGGATTCTGGGAGTTGTAGTTGACAACATCTGGGAATCCCTCTACGAGGGGACACTGGTCATCTCCTCTGAAGATTCCTGGGGGCCCGTTACCGACCTCTCTCCCCACCCCAGTCTTTGCTGCCACGTGGCCTTGGACAGGAAGAGGAAATTAAATTGGAAAGCGGACTGGGAGGTTTGGCCAAATGAAGTGATGTTGTTGCAAATTCAGAAGTGCAAGCACCCTCCATGACAGTCCCCCCCCCCCATGGCCCACCCCAACCGCCAGAGAAGCCAAGGAAAACTGAGTTCAGCCCGAGGAGACACAGAGACTGGTGCCTAGAGCGCCCGTCTGACAGGGGAATCCCCCAATGCAATGTGCATGGCATGTTGCATTGTGGGATACTTGGAGGCCGGGACAACAAGTCCCAGTCCCGGATCTCTCCACCCTGCACTGTGCTTCATGGAGCAGGGCTGCTTGTGCGGGAGCACGGAGCGTGCTCCCACCACCAAGCTCTGGATCATCTGTGGGGCCGGTAAGCTCTCTGGAGCCTTCGCCCACCTGCCCCCCCCCCCACCCGCTCTCGGCGATGGTGAGAATCACCCCAGTACTTGGACTCTGGCCCATTTTCAGAATCCGCTCGAGAGCGCCCAGCAAGTTCCATCAATAAGGGAAATAAACTCACATCCATTACTGTACCTCTATACGTATCAAATGTACAGCAAAACCCTCACTCCCCGAAAAGCGTTCCCTTCCACCCCCTTGGCTCCCCCTAACGAGCTGTTCTAGGGTTGCCCCTGGTCTGATGTGGGTCACCAGCCACTGAAGCGTCCCACATGGCCCAGAACTAGTGACGGTCTTGCAGTGGGTCTGAAGGTCGAGTTGCTGGGAAAGCCCATGTCCGGAAGTGCCTTCTCTCCCCACCACACCCCGGCTCCTGTTTTCCTTGTGGACTCACTTTCTCTCTCTCCCGCCCCCACCTTAGGTTCCATACCATGACCATCATGATTGCTGTGGATATTCTGGGTTGCACGGGAAGCATGGAGGAGAGGGCGTCCCTTCTCCACAAGACCATCCAGTTGGCCGCTGAGCTGAAGAGCCCGATGGGCAACATGTTCAGCTTTGCCGCCGTGATGAACGCGCTGGAGATGACCCAGGTACTGGTCAACAGCTGGGCCACGGGCCCTCGCATCCCCACCATGGCTTGCGTTTTTGTGGGTCCGGTTCTCAGAAATCCCACAGACCATCAGCGTAGACCAGGCCTGCTCAACTCGGGCCCCCCAGCTGTTTTGGGACTACAACTCTCACAATCCCCAGCCACAGTGGCCAATAGCCAGGGATGATGGGAGTTGTCGGCCAACATCTGCAGGAGGGCCAAAGTTGAGCAGCCCTGGCGTAGCCAACGTCTTGCTATGAAAGAGGAGATCCTGTCCTCCGGTATCTCTAGACAGTGTTTCCTCCCATAACCAAGCTACTCTTGACCCCATTCACAGTGGCCACAAGCATCATGGGTGCTGCTTCCCTTCCTGGGCCCGAGCATTCCCAGAATGCTCCAGTAAGAATTTAGATACTGGAACCTTGGAGAGGCGGCCATGAAAGAAAGTGAAGCAGGCCACTTGGTCGGTGGTGGGTCAGCGGTCGGGGGCAGCACAGCAGGCCCAACACCCGATGGATGGGCTGCAGAGGAAAGCAGGCGAAATGGTGCCACAGAAGAGGCAGAGAAGGAAAGAGATGCAGGAGGAGGGAGGGAGGAATTGGAGTGTGTGTGGGGAGGATTCTAACAGGCTCCTGATCTCAATCAATCTGTATTACAGTCATAGACCAGCATAAAGTACAAGGCAAGGATGATTTCAAGCAGGAAGAGGCTTCACACACAATAGGCATAAGGCACCGTTTTATAGTATTAATTTTAGTTTTTATTCCTTTATTAAGTTACTATTGTAACTGTATTAGTTTTTGCTGGTCAAGGACTGAAATAAAGATTTGAATGAGGATGGTGGCGGGGGGAGATTTAGGGAAGGGTTAGGGTATCATTTGGTACTCCACTTCAGGCAGCAAAGTGTCGCAGGCCGGCACTGAATGAGTCCAATGGCCCGGCTCCTTTCCGCAGTATATAGGTCGTCAGAGCCAGCATGGCGTAGTGGCTACAGTGTCGGACTAGGGAGACCCGAGTTCAAATCCCTATTCAGCCATGAAACACACTGGGCGACTCCGGGCCAGTCCATTCTCTCTCAGTTTCGCCTACCTCGCAGGGTTGTTGTGGGGATAAACACAACCATGTTCCTTGGAGGCAAAGCAGGATATAAAGGAACCAACCAAGCATCCCCACAGACACACCAGCATAGCCGGCTTGCCCTGTGCCGCCACCCCCCCCCCCCCCCGCAGCCAGGACCGCAGTCACGTCACGTATTTCCTTTTCTGCTCCCTTCCCAGATCTCGCGGCTGGAGCAGACCTGGATGGTTCTACGCCAGCGCCACACCGAAGGTGCCATCCTCTACGAGAAGAAACTGAAGCCTTTCCTGAAGAGCCTGAATGAAGGCGATGGTAAGCACTCCCTAACCCCACCTAGCATTATACTAGATTTATACCTGAGCCATTTTGGAAGGGCAGGATAGAAGCTGCATAAATAAATATTAAAATACGAGCACTGGGAAAGCAGTCGGAGATTGGAGGTTAGGTCAACTCCCAGAATCCCCAACTAAAGGCCACTGGGGCTGGGGATTATGGGAGTTGAAGTCCAATAACATCTGGGGACCCAACTTTGAGAATCAGGTGCATGGCCATCCATACAAGGAAGAGGCTTGCCCAAAAAAGTTCAGGGAACTTTTACAATCCGCTCCAAACACAGTGCTACTGTGCCATCTACTGGCGGCTTCATGAACTACAATGTAAAACCTTTGACCAAAACTTGCTCATGAAAGTTAATTTTGTTCCGGAATATGAAACCGTTCTCAAGATGTAAAACAAAACAAACAAAATCTGGAAATCACAGTATCAACAAGCCGTCTTGTCATAATGGTCAGTCCATAACAACACGTAAAATATTGTGCTCCATTAACAGAGGCACAGTGTCCGTGTTATAGGAAGTGATAGTGCTACTCTGACCTGTGCTGATCAGACCTCTCTTGGAACACTGTACCCAGTTTGAGGGGGTTGTAGATTCCATTAAGAGCCCTTCCAGCTCAGATTAATCCATGCATTGGATTAGACAAATTCACAGGGGCTCGATTGGCCTAGGTGGAGCCTCCATCTTCAGAGCCAGCCTTCCACTAAATACCAGCCACTGGAAGTTTAACAGAAAGAGAGCACTGTTGCCTTCACGGGCCTGCTTCATGGGCTTTCAGGAGGCACCCAGTTGGAGGCATCCAGTTGGCAGAGTGGGACGCTGCACTAGATACTGTATTTACCGGAAAGTAAGACTAGGTTCTCCCCCAAGTTGTTTGATGTTAGAAATTGGGAGGTCATCCTAAGTTCAGAATCCTCTTCCTTTCCGGCATATACAGGTATACCCTGTATTTTTCTAGGAGGGTCCTCAAATTCAGGGTGGTCTTCTATTCGGGGACGTGCGGTAGCTCTGTGGTCTTATTAACACGCTCCATTTCTTCTTCCAGAAGGACCCCCCTTGTCCAATACGACCTTCCCTCACATTGTGCCCCTTATCACCCTCTTGGAACGTGACACAGCCCTTCCGGACAACCCGGAGCCCTGGGAGAACTTGGACAACGGGGTCGAGGTTGTGATGGCCCACCTGGAAGCCGCACGCATGGTGGCTCACCATGGGGGACTTTACCACACCAACGCAGAAGTAAAACTGCAGGGTAAGCGGAGGTCTGATTGGGGCCCAAATGGAGCCTGGGACACGTCCCTGGGGTCGTGCCCAATGCATAGTACAGGATGAATGATACACCTTGCCGTCTCTGTTTTCTCACTGAATACACAATAGCAGCGGAGGATGCGGCAACGTCTAGGGCAGGGGTGCTCACGCTTTTAAACCCCTAGAGGCCATTCAACTAGTGAAGTGCTTGTTCAGGACCATTAATAATAGCAGTGCTTAATCGAGCACTTCTAATTGCTCAAAGCACTCTGCGAACAATATATCAATCCTGGTCTACGCGTGCAGCAGACGTAGGTAGCAAACGGATTGTCCCACTTCTGGACATACTTAAGAGTGGCACTTGTGAATACGAAGACGACCATTTATACACCACTTTTCAACACAAGTTCCCAAATACATTGTCTTAATTCTGGTGGCTATATATAGGCTCTCTGCCCCCAAATGGCTCCCAATAAAATAAAATAAAAACGGAAACAAGATAAACACCAGCAACAGCCATTGGAGGGATGCTGTGCTGGGGATGGATGGGGCCAGTTGCTCTCCCCCTGTTAAATAAAGAGAATCACCAATTTTAAAATTTGCCTCTTTGCTCAGTTAGTAGAGGAATGCTCCCCTGGGTAAACAAAACGAAACTCCTTGCAAACGGCACCAACAACACTAGCAAAGTTCCAAACTAGCCAGCTCACTGTTATGCTAGTTTTCTACTTGCAGGGATTTTTATTATTATTATTATTATTATTTAGATGTAGGGAAATATTCAAAAATATCCGCCACTTGCAAATAGTGACTGGCAAACCAAAGTAAACAAACACACAGAGTTAAAACAAACATGCAGTTAAGGACACATTACAACAAAACAGAAACATTAAAAAAAAATACACTAAAGGCAAAATACAAACATCTTAAGAAGCCTGGGTGAACAAAAAGTTCTTCACCTGCTGTCTAAAGGAATCCAGTGATGTCAATTACATTTATGAATATCATATTATGAATATTACATTACATTACAAGGATATCAAGAATCTGCAACTACTACCAACAGATGATCAATGAACTTTCGAGAATGTATCAAAGGACAAGCCCTTTTGAATGGCATGATATACAAATGATACCTTGGCCACGTATGGTGGTATAACTCACTCTGGGCCAGATTTGTTCCTTGCCATCTGAAAATACCTCCCAAGTTAAGGGCCGCTATAAAAACATTCCCCTTTAACAGGAAACTCTTATTTATATGAACATGAATAGACTGAATCAGGTTTTACTCAGTCTTTGACCAGATACAACGGAGCACACGGCTCTCAACCAATCTCCCCTCTAACAAGGATTCCCAGATGTTGCTGACTACAACTCCCAGAATCCCCAGCTGCAATGGCTTCTGCTTGGGGATTCTGGGAGTTGTAGTCCACAACATCTGGGAATCCCTGTCGGAGGGAGCACTGCTTTCAACTGTTACAAATAGCAAATTACTACATGAAGAGACTAAAAGCTGGTATATGAACCAACAGCTGTAGATACTGGACCAAAAGGAAAGTGTGCTGAACATCTCTGAGGCAAAAATATTATTCATTTACACACTACCAGTCTCTGTCTAACATATCATGCTAGAGCTGTGATTTGATCCCATCAAGACATTGTTTAATATGGGAACACAGGACATTTTAATTGTCTTAAATTCTGACTCCACAAAAGCCCCAGAAAGCCATGAGCATATGCAAAAGTCTTCAAGACTCAAGATTTCAGGAGTTCCAGCTGCTTTAAAGGAAACCCTGGGATATTAAATTAGTGGGAAGATCAGTGAGATTATTCACCCACAAAGTATGTCCAAGCCATACCAAAACCAGGATGAAGATTCAACCACATACCACACCTGAACTTCACAGGGATGGGGGGGGGGGAGAACGCTTTTCGTCTCTAGACATCAACTCTCTTTCCTCTATTAAAGGCAAATTAATTCTTGCATCAGAATTTGTTCTCAGACCACAGCTGTTCAAGATCAAGTACAAAAAGGCAGCTTCATTTTAAGCACCGGAGGGAGGGGGGATTTAAAAATACTCCTGCACACAAGACACTTCTCAGCTCAGCTCCTACATAAGATATCTCCTTAGACCCATTTTACAACAAAACCAACTTGTTTCCATTGAGAAGCAGAGAAAAGTGAGGGGGACCCAACCAACCAAGGACAGGGGGAAAGAACCTTATAATTACTTTTAAATGAAGACACTGTGCTGGCACAGTCAAGCCTGACAAAAGAGGCAAGAGCGAATTACAGCTTCAAACCAAATCCATCTAACAGATATTAGCCAGCCATGAGAATAGGTGAACTTACTTTATTTATTTACGGTCAATGACCAAAAAATGGATAGACGATAGTGAATGACATAGCATAAAATCCTTAAAATTAAAACATAGTATGAACATATACCCCCAAATGGCAATTTTAAAAATTCACTTATAACTTTGAAGCTCTTATTCTAAAAGCCACATAACAGCACATAGCAACTATTTTGGAAATTGCTGAATCTTCATCGACTAATAAGTACTTTACAAAGAAATCTAATGCTATTATTTGTCTGCCCCCTGGGATTTTATTTTTTTACAGCAAACCTAGTACCAAAAACCCAGTTCTTTTTGAAGTTAGGAATGTGGGGGGGGGGAGAATTAGAGTTAGTGCTTTCTAGCTTTTTTTAGCAAACAACTTTAGCTACACACAGCTACATCAAAATACATGCATGCATAGATTATTCATATTCCTTACCTCATCTTTTCTGCCCCAGCAATAAGTTCTTGTTCCAATTGAATGCTTCAGTCAATGTTCATGCCAGATTTTTTCAGAGGAGAGGGGAACTTACCTCAGCTCCTCCTCCTCATTGACTAAATACAAAGGACCCTGGGAGATCAGCCTAGCTTGCTGGCAATTGGAGAGAACAGGTGTCTGTCAGCTCTTCTGACTGCTTTATTGGTTGAGAGCACTGGAAGCCCAATGCTTGAGGGGAGGGAACAGACAGATCCAGATTGGTGCTGGGGCAGTAAATATGCAATTTGGGGAGTAATTAGGGATGCTAATTAATGAAGTTGTGAGCTCTGGAGCCCACTGCTCTGCCTGAGGGTATCAGGAAAGATAAGAAAAGGAGTCCGAGGGAGTTATTTGTTGGCAAGCAGTGATAGTGAGAGAAAAGAAAGCAAGAAGCAGAGAGAATAGATGGCATGTTTGGCTGGAGGAGGGCTGACAAGAAGCCTCCCACGTCACCTGCCGCATGACAGAATACACGCAAGATGCCAGCTTGAATGGAGGATTCTAGCTATGGTGATCGGGCACCCTATTCCCTGCATTACCATGCAGTTTGCAGGCAGAAAGCATTCTGGGCTGATCTGTGTTGCTCTACAGCGCCACCATTGCAGATGGCCAAAGGGTGTTACTGCAGCTTTCAAACTTTTTGTTTAACCAGCTTAAGGGATTGTGGCGGACATAGACTTATCTAACTGGGCAGCATCTGACAGTCTCTCCACAACACTCTTGTTCCTACTGCAGGCTTTCAGCCACGGCCGGAACTCCTGGAGATCTTCAGCACGGAATTCCAGCTACGCCTCCTGTGGGGCAGCAGAGGCGCCGAGAGCAGTCAGAGCGAGCGCTATGAGAAGTTCAACAAGGTCCTCACAGCCTTGTCCCATAAATTGGAGCCAGCTGTGCGCTCTAGCGAACTGTAGCCCAGCAGGGCCAGCTCTGATCAAGACCAGCAAGGAAAAGGGCGGCCCCCAGTAAACCGCCAGCAGCTTCCTCTGCACTTCAGCCTTGGCAAGATGTTAGCCTTGTGCGGGGCGATGCTCTCAGGCTGGCACGGAGGAGCCCCAAGGCTGGTGTTTCTATCCGCAAATGCGATTAGAAATGCAGCAGCTAAAGCCAGGATTGGGCCATACTAAAAAAAGGCCTCTCTCTGCATGAGTCACTGACGATCAATGTACAGACCGTAAAGCAGATGGCTTCCTTCCTGGAGGAGTTGGCAAGGACATAGCTCTTCCTTTCTACCACCGTCACAGTCGTTGCCACCCTTGTGAGCAGGACAAAGATGTATTGCTGCAGCTGCTGCATCAACCAGACATCATTTAAGTAACCATTGGAGGATCTGCCTTCCAGGTTCCTAGCACAGCTTATGGCTGCTACAGAAACATCGAGCTCTGGGGGTGTCGGGGTGTAAGAACTCGGCCGCTTCAAACCTGGGCGTGACTGACTTTGAAGACTTATTGTTGCATTTTAGGCCAAGATGTAGAAATCTTCTGCCCCCAGTTAGCCACATTCTTCTTCAGACTCTCTCGGGTCTTTCGCCCCTCGTCAAAATTCACGGGAGCAAGGAGGCCTCTGTCTTACCCAGTAACTGTTGGCTCCTTGCTCGGATATCCACAGCAATCCCTGGTCCAAAGAGCAGAGCGTGGGAACTCCTCAGTGCCTCTCTCTAGAACCTGAGGAAGTAAGGTCTCCCTTTTCCAATCAGGTCACTATTTGGTCTGGCTTAGACCTACCTAGGTAGGTAAAGTTGTGCCGTCGAGTCAGTGTCGACTCGTGGCGACCACAGAGCCCTGTGGTGGTCTTTGGTAGAATACAGGAGGGGCGTACCATTGCCATCTCCCACACAGTATGAGATAATACCTTTCAGCATCTTCCTGTATCACTGCTGCCCGATATAGGTGTTTCCCGTAGTCTGGGAAACATCCCAGCGGGGATTCGAACCGGCAGCCTCTGGCTTGCTAGTCATTTCCCCGCTGCGCCTAACTACATGTGGGCAAATGGCCACTGCCAGCCCATATCTCTTCCCTTCCCATGGCTCTCCAATAATATCCCCAAGAGCCAGTGTGGTGTAGGGGCTAGAATATCGGACCAGGACACCTCAAAGTCAGGGTATACTCATCCATAAAATCCGCTAGCATGGGGCCAATCACCATCTCTCAGCCTATCCTACCTCACAGGGGTGTTGCAAGGCTAAAGTGGGTGAGGGGAGAGCCATTTTATGCCATTCTAAGCTCCTTTGAGGAAGAGTGGGATAGAAATGAAACAAAGGAAAGACAAGATGTGACAGAGTCACCTTCAGAAATACGTAATTGCTCTTGCATCACGTATTTCTTTCACCAAATGTTACGAGGAAGACATATAGGGAGCTATGGGGTTTGATGTCTGCCTTAATGTGCTTAAGGCTCTCAAGTTTAAACGGTGCCTATGTCCCTGTCTTCACTCTTGCAGTAAAAAAAGGTAGCATCATAAACTTGGCCTTCCTGGAGGTGCTCTTGCTTCAGTTGTTTCTTTGGTTCAAGAATCACAGCTACACATACAACCGTTCATCGATCTCAGACCTTTGTTTGCCTCTTATCTTTGGGGCCTTTTCTGTAAATAAAAGATCCACACTGGTGTGTGTGTGTGTATATATATATATATTTGTTTGTTGTAAATACTCGCCTCATTTTTTTGTCTTGTAAATTAATGTACATATACCATGGAGTGTCTCTCTTTTGGTTCTTGCATACAATAAACTTTTATGCTTTTTTCTTCAAGAAATGCTCTCCTGTATTTTTTCCAAAAGGCAAGGTCCACCTTTAAAAAGCAGACACAAAACTCAAAATGCTTGCTTGATCTGTTTGCTAGGTTTGGTGTGGAAATGCCCTCTTCCATATAAACCAAAGCCGGTGATGTTTGCCGTGTGAAGCTTTGGGGGCTAGAACTTCATGCTTTCGTACTTGCCTCATTGGGCCCCAATGATTCCAACAGACCAATATGATATGAAAAGGATATAATAAGGATATAACAACTACTGCTTTTCAACAAAACTTCTCAAACCAGTTTACACAGAAAAATAAGTAAGATAGTTCCCTGTAAAAATAAGTAAGATAATCCCCAAAAAGGCTCCCTATCTCCCCATAAAGAGAAATAATAAATAAATAAGATAAGATGGCTCCCTGTCCCGAAAGGGCTCACAATCTAAAAAAGAAACATCAGATAGACCCCAGCAACAGTCACTGGAGGGATGCTGTGCTGGGGGGTGGAGAGGACCAGTTGCTCTCCCCCTGATAAATGTAAGAGCATCACCACATTAAAAAAGGCACCTCTCTGCCAAGTTAGTCTCCCATTCATTATGCAACCAGGGCAGACCCTGCTTAGCTCAGGGGACCAGTCATGCTTGCTGCCACAAGACCAGCTCCCCTTCGCTTGCTTTCTCTCACTTATGCTACCTTTCAGTCCTGTTTCTTGCATTTTTATCCTATCCCTTCCCCTTATTTGCCATTTTCCTCCCTTGCCCCTCCAGCTAACACGCTCCTCCTCCGCCTAAAGGGCTTCATCTGATCCAGGAGGCGCGCGCACCTCAAAAGCCTTCCCGGGGTAAGCCACGCCCCTGATAAGCCACGCCCCTCCGGGCCCCGCCCCTTCCCCGCCTGGACGCGGGCGGGGGAAAGCGCCATCCCGCTCCAGCCCCCTTCGAGCCGCGGTGCAGGCTGGGAGCCTCGTCGTGGAGGCGGGCGTGCGGGCTCAGAGCGCTCCCGCAGAGCGCTATGGAGGGGGGAGGGAGACGCCTCCTCCTCCTGCTGCTGCCTCTGATGGGGTTGGTGGGCTCGGGCGCCCCCTGGGGCCTGAGCGCCTGGCACTGCAGCTTCTCCGCCGCCTGCGAGTGCGACTTCCGGCCGAACTTGACCGGTAGGCGACCCCCCGCCCCAGGAGCAGCCAGCGAGACAAGAGTCCCCCGGAAGTGGGTGGTGGTGGCATGAATGGGAGACCACTGTGGGTTTAAAGCAGGGCTGCTCCACTTCTATTGGCCTACCACGCCCATAATCCCTGGCTATTGGCCACTATGGTGGGGATTATGGGGGTTGTAGTCTAAAGACATGGGGGGGAGTTGAGCAGGCCTGGTTTAAAGAAAGCAGAGGGGAGGAATTTGGAGGCGAGAAACCCTGATAGAAGGGGAGCTATAGCATGTTTGAAAAGACAAGGATGGGGATTTTCTAAAGGGGTTTTTTTTAGGTAGGAAGAGGGATTTTTTGACAGAGGGGAGGAAATGGGTCATTCCCTGATGGAATGGTCCGAGTGCCCTACGAGGACCTCGGAGATCTGAATTCAAAACTGCCCCTCCGCTACGAAGCTTAGTCTAGCCTGCCTCACAGGGTTGTTGTGACGATGAAGTAAGTGATGGGCGTGCATGCTGACCTCGGCTGCTTTGAGGAAGGGTGCTATAAATGTGTAATACGCTTAAATACATACATATAAAGTACGCAGCCCAGTCCTATACTGGTTTACTTGGAAATAGGCCTGGGCATATGCGTGCGGGGCTTACTCCCAGGGAATTGTATGTAGGATTAGAGGGAATCTGTGAGAGTGGGGGCACACAGTTTCCCAGGTGGTCTGCTGCCCTTTCTATGGAAAGTGAAACCGAAACTTAACAGAAAGTGAAACCGAAACTTAAGCGTGAGGCTGAAGAGTGACTGTACAATAGGTATGGAAGAAGGGTGAAAACCTTAATGGAGGTACCAAACCACCTAATGGCGCCGCGGGGAAGTAACTTGCCTAGGGAGCAAGAGTCTGATTCAAATCCCCACTGGTAGGTTCCCCAGACTATGGGAAACACCTCTATTGAGCAGCAGCAATATAGGAAAATGCTTAAAGGCATCCTCTCATACTGCATGGGAGATGACAGACCCCTCCTGTATTCTACCAAAGACAACCACAGGGCTCTGTGGTCACCAGGAGTCAATACCAACTCGACAGCACAACTTTAGTGGACAACGAAGTCGAGGAGTTAGTAAATGGGAATGGCATGTTGCATTTGAAATCTGGCTTTATGGAATATTTTGCTGGACGGGGATTACTGTTGGGAGATTGGTAATGAACAGTCCCTGCCAGAAAAGGAATTCTTGATAGATCCTTGAAAGGAGTGAGAAATGTGAGTGACAGATCTCCTTTGTCTAGCAGAGTAACAGTAGTTTTTTCAAACATGGGATTATGGATCGGGGAGGAAGACCTTGGACAAATTAATGGGATGGATTAAGGGAGCTGGGGTGGTAGGCCATATTTGAGAAGAAGGTGGTATTTAAGTTTAGCAGTGGTGTCTGCCAATGTTTTATTGGCAGACACCACTGCTAAACTTAAATACCACTTATTGCAGTTGGAGGGGAAAGGAAATGGATAGCTTTAAAAGCATCTCTTTTCACCGACACTTCGTATCTTGATTGTGATCCATCCTAGGTCTGGAATGTGACTTGGCCCTAAATCTGGTCGGCCAGCATTTGGCCAGACAACTGGTGGTGAAAGGGCTGAGGGAGTTTGTGAACAATCAGGACCCCGTGAAGCCTCTCGTGATGTCGTTTCATGGCTGGACAGGTACAGGGAAAACCTATGTCAGTTCTCTGCTGGTTCGCTACCTCTTCCGGGATGGGCTTCGGAGCCCTTTCGTTCACCGGTTCTCCCCAATAGTTCACTTCCCTCACGTGGAACACATTGACCAGTACAAGGTGAGAAGGTTCAGTACTGAATCACAAGTTGTCTTCACTCAGGCGGCTTCATGCTAGTCAAACGTGGCACTTTTCAAGAACAATGGAGCACTCTTAACTCTTGTGCAGGTTGAATTTATTAGCAGTTGCATTGCCTGATAAATCTATTCTGTTGCTTTGCCACTTTAATCATGCCTGAACTTAGATATGTTACATAAACTTCATTTGTCGTTGAATCCAAATGTAAAGTGGCACTGTGCGTTCGCAGAAGGCTTCCAAGGAAAACATTATGAGTGTGATGCTCTTTTCATCTCCTTTTTTTTCCTCATGCACCTACACCAGAGTTGATTAAAAAAAATTTTTTTAATCAATTTTTTGTTTAAATCGATTAAAACTGTCCCTAGGAGTCCTCGTGAGTAGCATTTTGTGAGTAATAACTGAAACTGCCTAGTGCACATCTCTGAAAAGCATTATTAGCTTGTGTTAAACATTGCTGTTTGTAGTAGTTGGCTCCTTTCCTTGTATTTGTGTTGCTGCTTGAAGGGCTTTTCTTCTTCTTCTTCTCCCCATCGTCTTGCAGATTGATCTGAAGAACTGGATCCAGGGGAATCTGACACGTTGTGGCCGTTCAGTGTTTCTCTTTGATGAGATGGATAAGATGCACCCAGGCTTGATCGACGTGATTATTCCGTTTCTGGGACAGTCCTGGGTTGTGTTTGGAACCAACTACAGAAAAGCTATCTTCATTTTTATTAGGTAGAAACTGATCTAATGGCAGATACGCGTGTATCTTCCCCGTTGTGGCTTGGCTACTCGAGGCCTTAATTGTTCTGTACTCCCCCTGTGAAGAGCCAACTAAGAATCATTTGTGTGTTTGTGTTATTTGGGGGTGGGTGGGTTAGTGGGTTAAGCATGGGAACTGTTGAAAGGAAGAATTCTATAGATTTGTGCTGTAATGTCAGTTGGGAGTTAACTGCCAAGAAAGAAGCTGAGAGAGGAGCAAACTAACTGGTTGTGCCCCTGCCTACTGCAGGCTACCTCGTCGGGCGAGGAGAACCTGGCAAAACAGCCAGCGCAGCAGCTCTGGGAAGAGCAGAAGGTTCCAAGTTCCCTCCCTGGCAGCATCTCCAAGATAGGGCCGAGAGAGACTCTTGCCTGCAACCTTGGAGAAGCCGCTGCCAGTCTGTGAAGACAATACTGAGCTAGATGGACCAAGGGTCTGACTCAGTATATGGCAGCTTCCTATGTCTGATGTGTCTATTTCTTGGGAAGGAGCATTGTTTGTTTTTCTTTATGAAATAAGAAATCCTCTATTATTTAAAATATTTGGACTTCCTCTATTGGAGTAATACTCCGTGGCTAAAGCGTTCCCGCTATCAAGGTCTGTAGGTAGAAGAGAGCCCAATTGAAGATAAATAGTGGCTGTGGATATAGAAACTATCATATTCCCGTTACATTTGCTTTTTTGGAAATTCTAAAACTAAGCCCATGGTTTCCGCGGGTTTTGTGAGCAAGTTTCAGTTGATCTTGCCTTGCTTCAAGGTCTGTAGTTCTGACTGGAGTTTTCTCCTGCTCGAAAACATCCAACGTCAGGCTTGTTTTCAGGAGCCCATCATGCGTTTCCATCCCTGTGAACAAGGTGTGCATTCATCTTGCAGGACCGGCTTCTTCCTCTAACATCCTACCTTGTTCTCTGGTAGCAATGCTGGTGGGGAGCAGATTAACCGAATGACTCTGGAACTCTGGTGGGCCCGTAAAGACCGGGAGGAGATCAGCTTTAAAGATCTGGAAGCGTCCGTTTTGGAAGCCGTTTTTCAAAATCCCCAGAGTGAGTATCCTTGGCAGGAGTGAGTGAGGTGCTGAACTCTTCCCTTAACCATACATATCCCCAGCAAACCACTCCCCCACTCCCAAGCTGAGGTTACTTGCCATTTCTGAGCTACTCCAGGAGAAAGTGTTTTGGGGAGGCAGCTGGGAAAAGGTTTCATACCACCTGCCCATGCTGTGTTCCCATGCCTCCAGCATCTGATTAAGCCACCTAATGGTGCAGCAGGGAAATGACTTGACTAGCAAGCCAGAGGTTTCCTGTTTGAATCCCCGCTGGTATGTTTCCCAGACTATGGGAAACACCTCTATCGGGCAGCAGCGATGTAGGAAGATGCTGAAAGGCATCTTCTCAGACTGTGCGGGAGGCGGCAATGGTCAACCCCTCCTATATTCTACCAAAGACAACCACAGGGCTCTGTGATCGCCAGGAGTCGACACCGACTCGATGGCACACTTTAAGGACCTTAGGAGAGGCCTCTGAATTTTTTAAAAAAAGAGAGTAAATTTCAAGTTTTACTTCATCTATTTTCATTTAAAGGGATTTCTAAAGCAAATAGGCTTATTGCAAGATAACTGCTTTCACAGCTTACTAGTTTTTCATTGCCAAGTTAAAATAAAGCTCTGTTTCTGTGTCCATTGTCCTTTTTGTTAGAATATTAACTTTTTTGGTAATGTGATAGGGCCTTTTAAGCTCGATGTAGCTTAGGACCTCAGTGTGTCACAACATTGCCCTGTTGTGCCCCGCCCCCCAGTAGAAATTTAGAAGTGACCCTATATAACACCACATGACTTATAACCACATCACTTCTAGTTTGTGCTTGCAGGGTATGGGTATCTCCCTAGCTTAAAATTTGTTCCATAAAAGCCTGCAATCTCTTTTTTTCTTCCTCCTGCAGATGGGTTTTGGAAGTCCGGAATAATTGAACAGCGCCTGATCGACGTCCTTGTGCCTTTCCTCCCTCTGAAGCAGCACCATGTGAAGCAGTGTGTAGCAAATGAGATTGCCAGCCAAGGCCTACAGCTGCAGCCAGATGTCATTCAGGCAGTGGCCGAAAGCATCCCTTACTTCCCGGAAGAGGAAAAGGTGTTCTCCTCGACAGGCTGCAAAACTGTGTCTTCGCGTGTCCAATTCTTCCTCTGACCGGTGTAGTGACATTTTATCCTGAGTCTGTTTACTTGCATGAAAAGACTTCACTAGATGCCGGGGGGTGCCCCGAACCCACAGAGGCCATTTGGGGATGTGAGCTATTCACCCAAAGACCACCTTTCTCTGTCCGTCATGACTTTAAGACCAAGGGAGAGACTTTCCAGAGCATTGACATGGGAACACAAAGTAATGCTGACTTGCTCAGCAACAACAACAAAAAGCACTTTATCAAGAGTTATACTTTGCCCTGAGACGTATGAAGGTGTGGAATCTCTGAGTACAAAGGAGAAGCAGCTATGTGTATTGGGAGGAAAACTTGGCTGGTTTTTTTAATAACACAGTTATACAGACTTTTTTAAAGAACTGGCAGCTATCACATTTGGATTTCTTAATACAGCACACTTGAATGGGTTTTTCCTGGGGCCCTAAAATCTTACCTCGACTTTATTCAATCGCATTTTGAAACACACTGTGACAATATGAATGAGCTGGAAGCTGCCATCCTCCTAGGGATGAAACTCAGAAGTCTTGAAGTATATGGGTTAAGCTCTGTGTGGCAAACTTACAAGGGTTTGTTTTCCGTATTGTGATGAGGTGCTATTAGTAAAAATGTCAAGGGCAATATAAATCAACTAGTGTAATTAAAGAAGACCAGTCTTTGTATAGATAGCCGAAAATAAATCTCTTACCTCCTCGGGGTTTAAGATTGTATTTATAGGGTTTCTTGTAAAAACCTAGGGCAGTTCACACAGTCGACATTATGGTAGGATGAGCCTCCTACCCTAATTCGGGGCTGGGTACACTCCCAATTTTCAAAACGTGTTAGATAAAAACAAAGTCAGAGGCAGGGAGCTTGATCATCAGTCAAGCCCCATCAGGTTACGACAATTTTCCTGCCTACCTCGTTCAAAAGCTTGGGACAGAATCTGGGTGCAGGCACTCATTCTAGCCAGCTGGGGCTTACCTGACAATCAAGCTCGTTTCCAGCCTTGTTTTTATAGAACACGTGATCAAAATAAATCAGGAGGGCGCCTGGCTCCGGATTCTCCTGCCCTCTCGTCGATTGTCTGAACTGCCCTGTGAGAAATCAATGGGACCTTGTATGTCCCCTTTCCTGTGCAAGAAAGAACAGAGTCTGCTTTTCAGATTTGCCACCATAAAGTGCCTTAGAAGTCTACAAGCTAACAGAGGGGCTGAAGTAATAGAGATGTGCACGAAATTCTACCAAATTCGATTTGAATCGAATAGATTCGACTTGGAACCACTGCATAGTGTGGGGATTCGTTCAAATCTATTCGAATTCAGCTGGATTCAGATTGATTCAAACGAATCTCCATTCTATTCAGTGGTTCCAAATCAAATTGATTCAAATCCAGCCAAATTTGAATTGAATTTGATTGGATTCCATGCACATCCCTATGAAATATTCCAGTGCTGTATTGGGCAGAGGCTAATAAGTGATCTGAAGCTGCTACTTTTGTGTGCCTAGACCTCAATGCCGATGTGTTGTGAGTTATGCAAAAATAAGCCCCAGCATGTATGCTGTCCACAATCCTTTTCCAGCTTTCTCCAAATATACAGGCTCCAAGGGAGAGTGGCAGAACAGATTATTCTTCTGACAATACTTCCACTGGACAAGAGGACCTCGAGGAAAGCAGAAACTTCCCATATAGCCTTATAGCGGGGAATCCGGTTTTAAAAAAACCTCTGGGAAATAAAAATATTTTCTGTACTCAATCTGTTTTATTTAGAATAAAAATTGAAATGCATGCATTGTGCCAACTTAGTGAGATTTCAGGGGGTATGGAAACAGTAGAAGTTAGAAGAGGGGTGTCCTCCCTCCCCACACACACACCCCTGAACCAAAATTACCACCCAAAACTCACCTTTGTATCCGATTTCGGTACTCTACAGGGGACTTTTTAAAATGTGTTAATGTTATAAGACAGGCATATGGATCAATGTGCATGTAGGCCCATCTGACTTCCAGTATAGGGTTCAAAGAGTTTTAACTAAAAGTGACCGATGCCTTGGGTGAACGTCTTCCAGTGGTAGGGTTCTTCTGTGTGCTCTTTCACCGACAATTGAGAGCGCGCCTGCAGCTGGACAGTACTGTGTTCCAGAGACGCCTTCTTCTCGCGGGCTTCCTTCAGCTCTTCGTTTACCTGCCAGACATACAACACAGCAACGCTTTGAGAAAAGTCAACAATGGAAGCTGCTTTATACCAAGTCAGACCACTGGTCCATCTAGCTTAGTGTTGTCCTCCCAGACTGGTAGCAGCTTCTCCAGGGTTACAGGCAGGAGTCTCTTCCAGGCCTATCTGGAGATGACTGGGAGGGAATTTAGAATCTTCTGCATGCAAGCATACAGATGCTCAACCCAGCGTGGGCCCTGAGGGGAATATCTTACAGTGCTCATGGCTTGTACCCCATTCAAATGCAAACCGGGGTGGACCCAGCTTAGCAGAGGGGACAAGTCATGCTTGCTACCATAAGACCAGCTCTCCTCCCTTACTCTACCACAAAGCTACAATCCTCCCACCATATATCTGCCAGGGGCATGACAACTTGAATTGGCAGCAGCAGAGGGGACCTAGGCTGGCAACAAAATCAAGAAGCCTATGGCTAATATCTTTGGTTTGCAAGACTTTGTGCATCACAAGTAATACAGGCCCAGTCTGCAAGTCACAAATGATAAAATCTTGTTTTTAAAAGATGCTTTGCGTGAATCACAGGTGCATCATGAGAAGAACTAATCCTGGCATAGCAAGCAGGAATTGTCTCCTTTGCTACGCAGGGTCCACCCTGGGTTTTTATTTGAATGGGAGACTACATGTGAGCGCTGTAAGATATTCCTCTTAGGGGATGAGGCCGCTCTGGAAAGAGCATCCTCATACTTGCACACAGAAGGTTCCCAGTTCCCTCCCTGGCAGCATCTCCAAGCTAGGGCGGAGAGAGACTCCTGCCTGCAACCTTGGAGATGCGGCTGCCAGTCTGTGAAGACAACACTGAGCTAGATGGACCAGTGGCCTGACTCAATATAAAGCAGCTTCCTATATTCCTATGAGTTCCTATGCTCTTATGGAGGAACACCTACATTTATTTATTTGATTGATTGATTGATTGATACACTACCCTTCCAAAAATGACTCTGAGTGGTTTACAACAAAATAAAAAGAAAACAAAATCAAAACAAAATCAATTAAACAATTAAACTCATTTAAACATTAAAATCATTAACATTAAACTCATTTAAAACCAACATTAAAAATTTAAAACCATAGATCTAATTAAAAGCCTGGGTGAATAAATGTGTCTTCAGTGCCTTTTTAAAAGCTGCCAAAGATGGGAGGCTCTTATTTCAAGAGAGAACACATTCCAGAACCTCTCTAGATGTATGAATTCTAAGCAAATTAACTTGACGTCTAAGTGGGGAAATGTCACTGCCTTGAAAACTGGCTCCAACCTTGCCTGTCTAACAGGCGAGACTCACTTTGATTGACTTCTTCTTGCAGACAGCTAGCCTCTCCTGCAGTCTCTTCTCTTCAGAAATCTGCTTCTCTCCCTCGGGCTTCTCTGGCTCTTCGTTTTGAACGTAGACATCCTTTGGCTGATCAACTACGGGCACCTCTAGCCTGCAGGAGGATGTCAGAGGCAGAAAACAAAATGAAACTTTGCAGAACACAGCATGCAAAAGTCTGCCAGGGAGTATGTAGGTCATCACTGCTTGAAAGATTCAACTGCAAAGTCCTGAACATGGCTTTCCTTCAGCTACCCCAACAGGCCCTTCCTGTGCCTACAAAACCATCTTCAGCTCTGTGGTCTCCCATCCCTCTTATAACAGACTAGAAGTCTTCTAGACCCAAACTGCCAATAGCTGCAGATGTTCAAATCAACTGAGAACACCAGCTGGTTTTCCCATTGGAACAAGGCGAGGGTTCTCAACTGTCTCCAGATGTTGTCCCAAGATCTGCTTGGACTACAACTCCCAGCATCCCCAGTCACAATGGCCAAAGGCGAACCCACGGAATGTTATGGTCTCGAGACCCCACTGGATGCTATAATTTATCAGGCGGGCTTTGTGGAGGAATGAGGCCTCGACCTTTTGGGTTTCTGTAAATAAGCTCCTGTATTGTATACAGTAAAGTAAAGTGTGCTGTCGAGTCGATGTTGACTCCTGGCGACCACAGAGCCCTGTGGTTTTTCTTTGGTAGAATACAGGAGGAGTTTACCATTGCCATCTCCCACATATCTGGGCCAATCACTTAACTCTCAGCCTAGCCTACCTCACAGGGTTGTTGTGAGGATAAAAATAATCATGTTCACCACTCTGGGCACCTTGGAGGAAGAGTGGGATATAAATGTAAAAATGAAATAGAGTGCTTGTGTGGATAGCAGTACCTTTCCTGGTTAGCCAAAGCTTTGTAGGGCAAGAAGGCTTCTAGTCTTCGATCCAGAAGGGCTTTGGCAAGCTCTCCGATTTTACTGTTGAGGATAAGGTGAAGGGACTCCCCTGGGAAGAGGTTGTTTGCCAGAGTGTGGACCTGCAAAATAATAAACGGGAAAGAAAATGTCTAATAGAGAGTAATTCCGCTGAAAGGAACATAGGAAGCTGCCTTCTACCGAGTCAGACCCTTGGTCCACCTAGCCGTTTATGGGTAAAACCAGCTTGGTCCATCTAGCTCTGTATCGTCTAACCAGACAATTCCTGTATTTCCCCAAAATATACCATTCCTGTTATTTACCCAATAATTCCTGTGATTAACAATTCCTGTTATTTACCCAAAGGGAACAGGACGCGGAATCTAAAACAAACCCCCAATTTCCAACGTCAAACACAACATGGGGGAATCTAGTCTTGGATTCTGGCAAACCCGAATATGACGAATATTTATATACTGCTTGGCAGTCAAAGTTCTTAAAGCAGGTTAGAAAGAAAGAAAGCTCCCTGTCCCCAAAGGGTTCACAACCTTAAAAACAACAACACCTAAGATAGACACCAGCAAGAGCCACTGGAGGGATGCTGTGCTGGGGACGGATAGAACCAGTTGCTCTCCCCCTGCTCAAGAGAGAGAATCACCACTTTTTAAAAGTGTCTCTCCGCTCGGTTAGCAAGGGTACGGTTTGGCCTGGATTCTTCAGAACCAGCTCTGCTAGTCTATGCCTCTCACCTCCCACCAAACTCTTGTGACCTCCTCTTTGTCTCTTCCTCAACGCAAGCACTGGTAGTGCCAATGCACAAGCACAGCACCATGAAAGTGTTAAATGATACCTTCTCACAGCGGATGGAGAGGAGCGGAAATTAATGCCTAAAGGGCGTCTGGTCAGACAGATACCTCCTCCCTTTTGGAGTCCAGCAGCACGGCCGTCACAACGTCTTCCTTGGCCTTCATCACCTCCTGCAGAAACATGCGGCTTTTGGCCCGGTGCAGGTAGTACGTGAGCTCACGGGGGTTATGCTCGATAGCCTGGGAGAAATACGATTCTGCTTGCACGTATCGCCTGAAAGGAATCAGAAGGGACAGACTAGCCAGATGCAAGGGCCAAACTACACTTAACATACAAGCAGGGGTAACAGCAGCCTGGGCGTTTTTCACATGGGACTTTTAAAGCCCTTTCGTTTGCATCTCCTCTGGAATGGAAGGTGTGCGTTCACATATCAGGCAGATTTACCTAGCAGTCCCTGCAAGCTATCGGAGTGGGGAGCACTTCACACACGATTTGGGTTTTTCACTAAGCATTAAGAGTGTCGTCATTGTTGTTGTTGTTATTATTATTATTAACTACATTTATAAACCGCCCCATCCAGAAGTTCTGGGCAGTGTAAATCTGGGGTTTAAAAAATAAATTGTGTCGGGTTTTAGGGACTAAAAGCCACCTAATGGCGCAGCGGGGAAATGACTTAATTAGCAAGCCAGAGGTTGCCAGTTCGAATCCCCGCTGGTGAAACACCTGTATCGGGCAGCAGCGATAGAGGAAGATGCTGAAAGGCATCATCTCACACTGCGCAGGAGGCAGCAATGGTCAACCCCTCCTGTATTCTACTGAAGACAACCACAGGGCTCTGTGGTCGCCACGAGTCAACGCTGACTCGACGGCACACTTTGCTTTTAGGGAGTACTTCGAGTTTGCAGTAAAACCTTGCGGTAAAGCCTTGCGGTAAAGCCTGCTGTGTGAAGAACTTGCTGGTGGCCCTCTGAAAAGGAGGCTAGTGGCTCTCCGAGGTTTCAGGTGGGAATCTCTCCCAGCCCTACCCGAAGATGCTACGAGGGATCGAACCTGGGAACCTCTGCATGCCAAGCAGACGCTCTTCCACTGAGCTGCAGCCCCACCTTCATGGCAAGGGGAGAGAGGGTGTCCAACCCTTTCCCTCGGAGCCGTTTCCCCAGTTCAACTATTCCCCTCCCTGCAAGGTTTCCTACCTAGAAACCAGTCATGGTGCGTCTCCAACCCTAGTTCACATGGAACAGTGGTCGGAGAGCTTTCTAGAACTTCTAGAAAGTTCTTTCTAGGGAGCTTCCCAGCTCTGTTCAAGAGGGAGAAGCACAAAGTAGAACAACTCCCTGGATTTGCCTTAAGGTCAGGGGGGCAACCTTTCCATGATGAGGTAGCGTGAGACACTTGCCTTCGGTGTGAGGAGCGGTTCCTCTGGAGTTGTTGACTGATTGGGCTGAACCCCATTGGGACTTTTGAGAGACCTGGGGGGGAAATCCATCACCCCCAACTCCGGCATACCTCCTCCCAAAGTCCTGCAGACCCATCTCATTGTACAGGCAGGCAATGCGCTTCTGGAGGCCAAGGTCCGAGGGCTTCAAGTCCAGGGCTTGAAGGTAATCCGCCATGGCAAAGTCAATCTGGCCCAGCTTTTGGAAGCAGTCTGAAGGAGGAAAGCCAAGAGTCCCTCTCAAGTGGGGGTCCTCAAGCCTAGGTTCCCAGATGCGGTTGGGCTACAACTCCCATCACCCCCACCACACAAGGCTGGGGGTGATGGGAGCTGTAGTCCGACAGTCTCTGGAGACTCGGGTTGGAGAGGCTCTGCACTAAAGGAAGGACCTGTTGTTATGTCTTGTTATTGAGTTCTAGCACACCATCAATTTATATGATGAATTGAGGGTCTAATCAACTGATGGTCATGTTTTGTGACCATCATGATTAGACCCAAAGGAATCCAAGGGAGAGAACTCCAGCAACAGCTGCTGGAGGGAGGCAGTCCTGGGCTGGATGGAGACACGTTTCCTGGCCCATTTCGCAGAGCTGATTCCCAGGCTGTGTGTCACAAGAGGGCCTGAAAATGGTCCCCTGCCCCCCAAAAGTCTAAACAGGAACACCAGAGACCAGCAACTGCCATTGGAGGGATGCTCTGCTCAATATTATCTATCTATCTATCCATCCATTCAATTTCTATTTATTTATTCATTCATTCAATTTCTATACCGCCCTTCCAAAAACGGCTCAGGGTGGTTTACGTCGAGAAATGATAAATAAAGGTAAATAAATAAAATGTTCCCAACTCATGGTCCTCCAGGCGTCACTGAACTACAACTCCCACCATCCCCAGCCACAATAAATTGTCCCTGGGGATGATGGGAGTTGTAGCTCAGCAATGTCTGGAGGACCACAGGTTGAAGGCTCAATAGGAGAGCACCGCCATTTTGAACTGGTGCCCCTTGGCCCAGGGAGCAGCGGCCACTTCACGAGGCTGGCCTTTGCCGGAGGGGGCCGCTCGTTTATTATTGACGGAGCTCCTGCCCATCCTGATTTTCAACCAAAAGAGTTGCTAAAGCAGGGAAACGAGAGAAGACGGTTCTCTACTCGCAAGGTTCCCCAATGAGAGAAGACGATTCCTTGCCCCCTAACCCTGCTAAATGCAAGAGTGCGGCCATTTTGAATAAGTGCCTCTTGGCCCAGTTAGCAGGCGTGATTCCCAAACTGGGGGCCTCAAAATGGTTCCCTGCCCCAAAGGGGTAACAGGTTAAAAAGGAGCACAAGGGAGACACCAGCAACAGCCGCTGAAGAGACTCTATCCTCTCCTGCTGCTAAACCAGAGAGCCGCCATTTTGAACCGCTGCCCCTTGGCCCAGTTAGCGGGCGACGCTTCATGAGGCCGACCTTTCCCTGAGGGGGCCGCTCATTTATTATTGACAGAGCTCCTGCCTGCCCTGCTGTTCAACCAAAAAAGGTTCCCGGAGAGGTTTCCATGGCGGAAGGGAGGAGAAGATGGTTCCCTGCCCCAAAGGGCTCCCAGTCCAAGAGGAGACCCCAGCAACGGCCCCTGGAGAGACTCTATGGCTGGGCTGCAGGGGCACAGTTGCTCTCCCCCTGCTAAATACAAGAGCACGGCCATTTTGAATAGGTACCTCTTGGCCCAGTGAGCAGGGATAATTCCCAACCCATGTACAAATGGGCCCAGTTAAGGGGCTACCTAATGAGGCCGACCTTTCCTTGAGGGGGGCAATCATTTACTGGCCACCTGCCCAACCTCCTTGTCAACCCTCAAAAATCCCAAAGTGAAAGAAATGAGAAGATGGTGCCCTGCCCCAAGGAGCTCCCAATCCAACCACAGACACCAGCAACAGCTATGCTGGGGTCAATAGTCACTAGAGGTGAGCACGAACCATTCAGTCGCGAACCGGCCCACCGCAAACCCGACCGGTTCGACAGCTTGATTACGAACTGGACCAGCCTCAGGAGAGGCAGTCCGGTCCGTGATCGAACTGAACTGAGCCTGGTCCGTGACGGACCGATTCGAACCGGTTCGGCCGTGCGAGGGGCTATGTTTGTAAAGGGGAATCTGGTGAAGATTCCCCTTTACTAGGCAAAGGGGAATCCTGGCTTTAATAAGACTTCTAAAGGGCGGCCGGGAACCTTTACAAGTAGTTGGAAGATACTTACCGGTCCTGCACTCCCGCCAGCAGCCCGCCCGCAGGGCACCGCGTTGTGGTTCTGAAACTGACCTGGCCTCCGCTCATGCGCAGAGCGGACTGACAGACTGGTAAGCACCTACCATCTATGTTTAAAGTTGCCCTCTCGCCACCCCGTCCAACATCTGCAGGAGCTCCGAAGCGGTGCAGCCCTGCCCCGAAAGAACCCTTTACCTCCTCGGTTGATGTAGAGCCCCTTCTCATTCTTCTCCCCCTTGATGGCCTTGTTCAGGAGCAGCACGGCCTCCTCGTAGAAGCCCTTGGAGTAGCAGTGCACGGCAAAGTCATTGTACGTCAGCAGCACCTGCTTCTGAGCTTCCAGGCGCAGCGCCTCGCCTTCCTCCTCCTTGCAGAGCTCCACCGCGCCCAGGTAATCGTCGATGGCAGCGTTGAAGTCCTTCAGCCTCCTCAGGAGGTTCCCTCTGCCACAGACACCACAAGAAGGGGGGAAGCTGCTGTATACTGAGTCAGACCCTTGGTCCATCTAGCTCAGTATTGTCTACTCTGGCAGGCAGCGGCTGGCCAAGGTTTCGGGCAGGAATCTCTCTCAGCCACTGGACTACGGCCCCGTGCCCTAAAGTGGGCCGGAAGGAAATAGGGACGGTGCAATACGGTTTATTAAAGACTACATCCCGATGCGGTCCGAGTAAAACTCTTCTTCAGGGGAAGTGGTTTACATGGCACAGTAACTGATTGCCCCCCCCACCCCACCCCCAGGGCCAGCTCCGAGTTCGAGATTCACAAAATACCCTGGAATATCATCAGCATCTCCAATTGGCATATTTAACCCAAGCGCAGAATCTGGGACATCTCCGGCACCGAAATCCAGACTAGCCACCCACCAACCAGAGTTGCAGCGCGAGAGCGAGTGGCATCCTTCCAGCAAAGCCCAACACTGGCATGACTGGTACCGGAAGAGGAAGTAGTCGGCATTCTCGGGGCTGTACTCGATCGCACGGTTGATCTTCAGCAAGGCTCCCTTCAGGTTCCCCTTCACCGCCTTACTCACGGCACGGTCCTTGTTCTTCTGAGCTTCCTTCTTCAACCTCTCCATCATAATCCGAGCCTCACTGTGCCCAGGATCCAACGCCAGAGCCTCCTGGAGGTTGTAAAAAGTGAATATAGCCTAGGGAGAGACAGAAAAAGGAAGCAGCAGCAGCAATATTAGGGTTCATTATCACAATGAGCTAGGTAGGATGGACTTTTGTCCACCTTTGAAAAAAAATGCTGGGGACAGAATGTGGATGGGCCGTGCCAGCTCCCACACGGTCACTCTCTTCTCCTTCTGCCTTGGCCTTTGCAAACACGTGACCCGCCAATGGGGAGAGTGCCTGGCTCTCTTACCCTGGCTGGGCGCCCCTCCGACCCTGTTTAGACCCCCTGCTTACTGAGCAAAGAGGCACCTTTTTAAAGAGCTTGCATGCAGAAGGTTCCCGCCCTGGCTGCATTTCCAAGACGGGGCTGAGAGAGACTCCTGCCTGCAACCTTGGAGAAGCTGCTGCTGGTCTGTGTAGACAATACTGAGCTAGATGGACCAAGGGTCTGACTCAGTATAAGCTTCCTATGCTCCTATTCTCTGAATTGAGCAGGGGGAGAGCAACTGGCCCTATCCATGCCCAGCACAGTATCCCTCCAGTGGCTGTTGCTGGTGTCTATCTTATGTTTCTTATTTCGATTGTGAACCCTCTGGGGACAGGGAGCCATTTCATTCCTTCATTTATTTCCATCTTTGTATCTTTCTATCTATCTAAACCGCTTTGGGAACTTTTGTTGAAAAGGGGTATACAATTATTTGTCATATTTGTATTTAGGAAGAAGAGAACAAGCCCACTGACTGTCAAAGATTCATAGGAACATAGGAAGCTGCCATATACTGAGTCAGGCCATTGGTCCATCTAGCTCAGTATTGTCTACACAGACTGGCAGCGGCTTCTCCAAGGTTGCAGGCAGGAGTCTCTCTCAGCCCTATCTTGGAGATGCTGCCAGGGAGGGAACTTGGAACCTTCTGCTCTTCCCAGAGCGGCTTCATCCCCTAAAGGGAATCTCTTCCAGTGCTCACACTTCTAGTCTCCCATTAAAATGCAACCAGGGCAGACCCTGCTTAGCTAAGCGGACAAGTCGTGCTTGCTACCATAAGACCAGCTCTCCTCTCTCAAACTGTTAAAACGCAGGCTCATTTCCAGGTTTAACTGGTGGTGTTGTTTTTGGTGGGGGGGCTTCACATTAGTTCTGACATTAACTTTAAAAAATAGTTTGGTAACCGTTTAGAATAATATCACCGTCTTTGTAATGCAATTCTACATGGGTTAGATAAGAAGCTGCCATAGACCAAGCCAGACCCTTGCTCCATCAAGCTCAGCATTGTCTACACTGACCAGCAGCAGCAATTCAAGGTTGCAGGCAGGAGTCTTGCCCAGCTCTACCTGGAGATGCTGCCAAGGATTGAACCTGGGATCTTCTGCGTGCAAAGCAGATCCTCTTCTGCTGAGCTAAGACTTTTCCCTCAAGCCGCAGTCTCTACAAAATGAATACATGAAACTATTTCACCTGTGGGCAAAAAAGTATATTCTTCCTGAAAACTTTTTTTTAAAAAATTTATAAACAGAACACTCAGTAGAGGAAAAACAAAACAAGAAAATAAGACAATGATCTTACTACCACCACCACCACCCAAAAAACGCCACATTTAGGGACACCTCCCTAGGCTTTTTGCTTGCCTGAACAGGACAAAGTGGTTCGGAGATTCTGAAGAAGTTTTATTTTTCTGTGAAAAGCAAACTGGACATGACCAGCCCTTACCTTTCCAAAGTATTCATAGAGCCGAGCCCTCAGGACAAAGAGATCTGGGTTCGTCTTCTCGCGAGAAACCTCTTCACTGACCATCTGAAGACAATCATTGTATCTCTTCAGGGCAGCCAGGCAGGCGATGCTACCAAGAGAAGGAAAAGAGGATTCTGTGAATCTGCATTAGTAACCAAAGTAAGACCGTTCACACGATCAAAACCTGGGTAGGGGGAGCAACCAGCTGGGATCCCAGACCCATGTGGACTCCAGAGAACTGGCTGTGTGTCGGCAAAAATTCAGGGAGGGGGACAGGAAACTGAGTGCATTCTAGTGGCAATCTGGATAAGAAAGGGCAGCCAACTGACACAGTTTACCCCACGTTTTATCGAGGGTGGAGGAAAAGCATGTCGTGCAGTCATAGGAAAATAGGAAGCTGCCACATACTGAGTCAGACCCTTGGTCCATCTAGCTCAGTATTGTCTTCACAGACTGGCAGCAGCTTCTCCAAAGTTGCAGGCCGGAGTCTTTCCCAGCCCTGTCTTGGAGATGCTGCCAGGGAGGGAACTGAGGACCTTCTGCATGCAAGCAGGCAGGCGCTCTTCCCAGAGCGGCCCCGTCCCTCAAGGGGAATATCTTGCCTTGCTCACATGTAGTTTCCCATTTGAATGCAAACCAGGGCAGACCCTGCTTAGCAAAGGGGACAGTTCATGCTTGTGACCACCAAGCCAGCTCTCCTCCAACCTGGACAGGGTCTCTTTTGAACACCTTGCCATCCTCTTGCAAAACTCACACATTCACTATCTCTCCACAGCCCAAATTGTTCCTTTTGGTCCACATCCAAGCAACTGGGATTTCTTTATCAGCCAGGAGCCCCCAGCCATCAAAGTACCTTCAGGTAGCCAACTATACCGAGGCCTTAAGGAAAATATCGTTTATAACAAATTTTGCTCTGGACTTCCTGTTATTCTAATCGTTATTCTAAGGTCAGCTTCCGCTGGAAAAGAGAGGAGGCTTCAGATTTGCTTGTCATCATTTCTTAGAAGTCAAACTCATCCAGGATTTCTTTTAAATGAATATTTAACTGGGGAAATAGGTGCCTGTCTGTGTGTGTCAACTGTGGCGCGACATCAAATTCTGGAAGCCATTCTGAAAACCTGCTGGCACACACGCATCAAACCTCCTCGCTATGCAACTGCCTCTGCGCTGCAAGTCTGTTTCTACCTCCTCATGCGATAGAGCGTATTGCTGGGCTGCAGTTCTGAAGCACGGGTGAATGATTCCAGAGCGTCCAGGTAGACATTCTGCTCATACAAACACTGGCCCTGCAGATTCAAAAAGACAGAAGCCTGGAGATGGGCATGGAAGGGAACGGAACGTAAGAACAGCCCTGCCAGATCAGGCCCAAGAAAGCCCATCTAGTCCAGCGTCCTGTTTCACACAGTGGCCCACCAGATTCCGCTCTGAAGCCCACAGCCAAGAGGTGAGGGTAGGCCCTGTCTCTTGCTGTTACTCCCCTGCAACTGATATCCAGAGGCATCCTGCTGGAGGTGGCCGATAGCCCTCAGACTGGTAGCCATTGATGGACCACGGATTTATCCAAACCCCTCCTAAAGCCATCCAGGTTGCTGGCTGTCACCACATCTTGTAGCAGAGAATTCCATCGCTTAAATGTGTGTTGTGTGAAAAAGTACTTCCTTTTGATGGTCCTAAATTTCTTGGCAATCAGTTTCATGGGATGACCCCTGGTTCTAGTGTTATGTGAGGTTGAGAAGAATTTCTCTCTATCCACTTCCTCCACACCATGCATGATTTTATAGACCTCTATCATGTCCACTGTTCCCTCTAAGGCATGCGCACATTCTGATGTCCGCTCAGTTAATTCTAGGTCCCGCTCAGGTTGAATCAGGAAGGCCCCACTCTGAATGCAGGTGGGCTCACACTGCCTTGATACTGCTGCCCAGAACAAAACTGATTCCGCACAGAGATGAAAAAAATTTGAGGGACCACTGATCATGTCTCCCCACAATCGTCTTTTTTCTAAAGTAAAAAGGCCCAGGTGTTGTAGCCTTGCCTCCTAAGGAAGGTGTTCTAGGACCACTGCCCACACACAACTTCCATTTTATTTTATTTTAAATATTTAGATCCTGCCCCTCCAGGGCAATGGTGCTCAGGGCAGCTCACGAGAACAAGATAGAACTCCATTAAAGTAAAATGAAGAGAGTTTTTCCTGGGTTATCCCACCCCAAGCATAGAATGAAGAGCGGTTTTGCCCCAAGTAAATTCTTAGGGCAAAGGCCATCCAGTGAGTCCCAAGGCCGTCCCAAACCTTGTCCAGTGAGTTTCATATCTGAAACTAGGATTTGAACCCAGGACTCCTTGGCCCAACACGTGATCCATCATGCCATTCTGGCTGTCATTCTGTGAGTGGAACGTGATCCTTGGTCACAGAAGATGGGGAGTACCCTCAGCCAGCTACAACGACCAGAATTTTCTTGGGGCAATGCAGTAAAAACAGAACTCCAAGGGAGAGGGATTGATCGAGAACAACACTGACTGAGCTGGCATTAAGATTCGGGAGATTCACCTGCAGGTGTAAGACACAGGCGAGTCGCATCAGGTGCTGGTGCTTTGACGACATGTAGAAAGCCTTCCGGTGGTACAGCAGAGCAGACTGGAAGTCACAGAGGTTGACGAATGCTTCAGCCTTCTGTGAATACAACTCCACCTGCAAAGGAGGACCCAGAGGCAGCATTCAGGTATGGTAGGAAGAGGGAAAGCACAGCTGGGGAGGGATGTGCACGGAACTGGGAGGGGGTGGCTCGAAGGAGTGGGGGGGTAGGAGTGGGGGGGTAGGACGGGGGAGGGTGCACTTACACCCTCGGGGCGCTAACGTAAATCCCTGCTGAAGGAGGGGAAGCTGTTGCCCCGAGGGATTTTACAAAACTCCAGCGCCGGCTGCGGGGCAGGGCGGAGGGACTTGCACCCACCCCTGCAGAATGTTCGAACTGGCCAGTAAAAGGGCCTCCGAACAGGTTCGTGCACATCCCTACTGCCGGGGTCCCGAGTTGGGTTTCTCCTCAGGAATCAAGGCCCTACCCAGTGGTGGGTACTGTCTCCGAGCAATGCCAGCGATACTCCAATGTGGGTTTCCCAGACATTGTTAGACTACAACTTCCATCATCCACAGCCACAATAGCTGAGGAAGGATGATGGGATTTGTATTCCAACTGCTTCTGGGGGAATCCAAGTTTGAGAACTCTTCTCTTAGTGTATGTAACTGGAAGCATCAACTCAGGGTCTAATGTGATAGATCAATTAACAGAGTCTCTTAAGGGGTTTCATTTATTTGTTTATTGGTAAAATTAAAAGCAAAAGCAGAGTGGGGAGGACTAAATGCTGGGGGAGTAAAGTTAACCCTTCTCCCTCATTGTTTTCCCCAGTTTAAATCAGCCCCACCTTACCCTGCCACATTGATGCTGCCAATTTCCCCACAGGAAAAAAAATATATAGCCACTTTCCAGATAGTAATAAAGTACAGGATCTGCAAGCATGATCTTACTCACTATACAGATGCTTCTGTGCTCCTTCCTAGTGCGATCTTATCCTCTATATGCATGCTGAGCAGACATCTTGCACGATTTTCACAGCTCCACCTGCTGGCCAGCTCTTGCATTCCAAAGAGAAACCATCCCATTTTTATTACTACTTTTCTGGCGACCTAGGGAAATGGCAGGTTCTTTCTGGAATGCAAGAGCTGACCAGCAGGTGGCACTGTGGAAATCACGCAAGCTCTCCATTTGGTTTTTGCAGATGCAAGTAAAACCACCATCTCCACATTACCTTGCTAGGATCCAGGTTCAGAGCTTTGGTATAGCAGGTGATCGCTTTTTCCCATTCACCCAGGGAGAAGTACTTGTTGCCTTCCTGACAGCTGGGGAAGGAAAGCAAACTTTAGTAACTTGGAGTAGAATGCTATTCTCCTCTTCTCAACCAAAACAAATGGGCTAGTCTAGAAAGCTGGTAGCAAAACCATATTGGAAATAGAAATAATAATTGTTACAGAAAAAGTAGAGCTGGGAAAGACCCCGTCTGCAGCCTTGGAAAGCCGCTGCCAGTCAGTGTACTGAGCTAGATGGGCCAATGTCCTGAGTCAGTATAAAACAGCTACATATGTTTCTATGGTAAGGATGGGGAGTACATTAAGGGATGAGGCCACAGCTCAGCATTACAGCACTTGCTCTGTATGTAGAAGGTGCCCAGTTCAATCCCTGGCAGCATCTCCGGGTAGTGCTGGGAAAGACTCCTGCCTGAAACCTTGTGTAGTAGATTAAAGCCTTTGTCTCAGAGCAAGCTCACATGAGGGAAAGAAATAGTGAACCATTCCTGCTGAGCTGCATGGCTAGGCTTCTCCTAAAACCACTCTGTATTATCGGTAGGTTCAAAATGCTGCCACCACCACCCCTTTTCTCTACAGACACTTTCTGGGCTTGGGGTGGGATAACCCAGAAAAAACTCTCTTCATTTGGCTCTTGGACAAGTACAAAAATCTTTCACGTGCAAGCCTACACGTTGTGAAAAAACGCATAGCTGCTGTATGTTTGAGGGCATGTTTGCACCAGAGAAATCTCCCCCCACCCATTTTCCTGAGCTAAAAACCAACTCAGAGAGGCTTGTAAACAGAATAAAGAGTTTTATTCGATTACTACAGACTGCTTCCGTCTGAGGCTCTCTCAGCTTTTTTTTTTTTAGATACACTCAAAAATATTTAGTAGGTTACAAAAATAGGTTGCCTTAGGCACACTTAAATGTTTATTGAATCTTTTGCAACGCCCTAGGTAGGGTAGGCGTAGGCTAGTATTTCTTATTTTAATTACATTACAGGTAAACAATAATAGAACAGTATCAGGAATATGCAAAAGCACACACAGCAAAGAAATATAACATCCCTAATGCAAAGTCTGACAGAACAAACTTTCCCCTAGACTAAACTTCCCGAAGCCATAAGCCCGGGCTCCTTGCCTTGAACTCACCAAACTCCTGATTTTATTTTATTTTATTTATTTTTACATTTTATATCCCGCTCTTCCTCCAAGGAGGCCAGAGCAGTGTACTACATACTTTGGTTTCTCCTCACAACAACCCTGTGAAGTAGGTTAGGCTGAGAGAGAAGTGACTGGCCCAGAGTCACCCAGCTAGTTTCATGGCTGAATGGGAATTTGAACTCGGGTCTCCCCGGTCCTAGTCCAGCACTCTAGCCACTACACCACACTGATGAGAATTCAAGCTTCCTACCCTCTTGTCTTTCAAGGATTTGCAGAGTTATTCTCCTGTAGCCAAGCCTCCATGGCCACATGTCCTTCTCAGCACCTCCAGCCTAGCTTCCACTAACAAATAACTCCCTTCTTCCTGGCAACAGCTCTCTAGGTCCCACCCACCTGGTGTGCTGACAGGCTGAGCCTTGGAGTTCACCAGCCTGTCAGTCAAGACAAGGTTCACTTCTGGTTAACTCTTTAGAGGGAAGGGAGCCTGATCACTACACCTTGGAGAGCTGCAGCCAGTCAGTATAGACAGTACTGAGCTAGATGGACCAAGGGTCTGACACAGTATAATAAGTCAACTTCATATATTCACCAATGTCTAAATTACTGACAATTTGAGATGGTGGCAGGGAAGGGGGAGACTCACTGTTCTTCCACTCGTTTCTGCAGAATGCCTTCAAATGTCCCTGTATCGGAGGGACTCCTCACATACTGCAAGCTCGCAGTTTCCCCAAAAATGCGACGTGCCGCTTTTCTTCGGGATTCCTCAAGTTTCGCTTCTGTGACTGCTGTGGGGAAAAAACCTAGGAAGGCCTTGGCCGTTTTCAGTTCCTGTGCAGGAAAGCAGTCGAGAGCAGGAATAAAGCCTGAGAAGACCCAACCTGTGTACCTAGATACTACAGAAACACAGGGAGCTGCTTTCTGCAGAGTCAGACCCTTGGTCTGTCTAGCTCAGTATTGTCTACCCAGACTGGCAGCAGTTTCTCCAAGGTTACAGGCAGGAGTCTCTCAGCCCTATCTTGGAGATGCTGCCAGGGAGGGAATTTGGGACCTTTTGCATTCCCAGTGGCCCCCACCCCCATTAAAAATATTGTATTATTCATTATTAACTAGCTTTAAGTACCCGGCGTTGCTCAGGCTTTTGTGGCGATACCTGATGTATATCCATCTGTCTTTGGAGGGGCGGTTTTTGGGTACCCTATGTTACTCGTAGGGTCCTAGGAAGTCACTTGGCCAAATTTGGTTCCAATTGCTCAAAGCATGTGGGAACGTATAGGGAACAGACAAACAGACATTCCATTTTATATACATAGATGATGATACTGCAACTTCAAGGCATCTATTTGTTAATTACATTTTAATTTTTTTTTTTACTGTGTTATTGTTTCACTCTATGAGCCACCCGGAGGATAATTATTATGTGGTGGCCATACAAATAAAAGTTTATTATCTTATTACACTCATATCTGCATGGGAAATAAATATCAAAGAGATATGCAAGTGATGAACATATCGGACACTCTCCCAAATCCTTATCTCCTCCGTTTTTCAATCCATGGCTTCCTCTTGTCCCCAGCAATGTCTTACCTTTTCCTTCTTTTCTTTCTCCTCTTCTGTTTCCGTCATCTTGCTGTTGGTTTCTCCTCGTTGCTAAGCAAATACACGCCGACTCAAAGGAGCCTGCCAGAAGGAAAGCCCTGGGTGCCGAGTGTAGAATGTTGGGCTAAGAGCAGTTGAAGACAGTTGGAAGGAAGGAAGGGAGATGAAGAAGGCACAAAGGATGGGTTTCAAGTGTGAGGAGCTGGGATTTTGGTGAACAAAGGGAGGCATTCTTCCCCATGATCCAATTATCATTGCCGATCATCGGATTGCCAGTGGGGAACAGAATGGCTGTGAGGAGCAGGCGGGAACAGAGGGCTGCCATGCAGAAGCCTTAAGACTCTAGCTTGCAGCTGCAGGAGAACTTGAAGCCCATCCAGTACCATATGGACCACCACATGCACACACGCACACACACACAAGTGCCAAATTGTCAAATCATAACGGAAGAGAAGATAAAGAAAGCCCATTGTTTTATACAAGGGTCTGTCTAGATTTTTCTTTCCCCCACCCCAAGGCACACTTATGTTAAAAAGCAGGATACATAATGTTGTGTTTTAAGTGGTTTTTATTCACTTGTTTTTGCTTGCTTCCTCACTCTGAATCAAGTCCGAAAGGGGGTAGTTTAGACTCCCTGCTTTTGGAACTGACTCGCTTCATAATGCATTGGGAAGGATGCATCTTCATCTACACCAGCTGGCTAATTTTGCAAAGACAGCAGGGAGACACTTAAAATTAGTTGGGATGCCGCTGGCTTGCTAACCACTGGTTACTAACCAGATACTGAGAGAGACTTCTATGTTTCTTACAATCCTACTTCGCAGGGTTGTTGTTACCTGGGAGACCCCAGTTACCACAAACCAGACAGACAAGGATGATTGAAGGAAGCAATAGTCACCATTTATTGAACCAAAACCAGTGCTGGTGGCTCTTTCCTGTGCCTCGTGGCCTACCAGGAAAGACGCGCCAAATACCCAGTGCCTTGGGGTTTTATACCTTGGCATTGTTACACAGCTGGGCGTCCCCCATTCAGCCCGAGGGACCAATTAATTCATTACATTTGGACTTTGCCCTAAGTTTCGGTTCTTCAGCAGACAGATAAGCAAATTAAGAGAAGACACATCCACATTCCAAGAAACAGAACAGTTACAGTTTGGAATAAGCCGATCATTCGACCCCTATGCTAATGAAGTTTGCAACACCCGTACCCTCTTCCCCCACCCTGTCTGTCCTTGGCAGATAAGTAACTCAGCAAGGAATTTTCCATTCCACACTTGCAAACTCTATTAACCATTTCTTGACCAGTGCAAACCTGAGTTCTGTCTCACTCTTTTTGCAAAGACACTTTCCCATTCCATGAGAACAAAGTAATTACAAAGCAGCTTTCAGAAAAGGCATTTTCCCCTCATTCCACATTGTTGTGAAAGAGAAACTCAAGTATGTAGTACACTGCTCTGGGCTCTTTGGAGAAAGAGTGGGATAGAAATGTAACAACAACAACAACCACCACACTGTATATTGGATGCATGTGTGTTCTAAATCAGTGTCCTCAGATTCTTCATAGCCTTGATCTCTCCTGTTAAATGAGCAAAGAGGCACCTTTTAAAAGTGGTGATTCTCTTTAATGAGCTGGGGGAGAGCAACTGGCCCTATCCGTCCCCAGCACAGCATCCCTCCAGGGTCTTATTTTTCTTTTTTTAGATTGTGAGCCCTTTTGTGAGCCACCTTTATTTATATGTATCTAAATATAAATAGGTTTGGAAACTTTTTGTTGAAAAACGGTATATAAATCTCCGTCGTATTCGACTCTAGAAAAGGCTGCCATTCTCTCCAGCGACAGCTATAAACAGGCTGCAGCCCAGAATTAGAATGGGCAGGGAAACCCTGCTTCTGCCCACAACAAACATGGCGCCAAGCGAGCCCAGCTACCTAACGCGCCGGCGCGCGAGGGCTGTCGCGATAGGCCAGGGGAACAATACCGTCACATTGACAGTACGACGCCGGCGCGGGAGAGCTCTCTCGCTTCACTTAGCGGCCTGGAGTCCGGAAGCAGAACACCTAAGGCGGTTCCAGCTGCGGAGGAGAGGCGGGCGGGGTGGCGCTTGGTGTGGGAGGGAGAAATGCTGCCCGTTCAGCCCTTCGGGAGACTCCTAGGCAGGGCCATGAGCCGCCGCCAAGAAGAACTGCGCTCCGCAGGGAAGCGAGTGCTGGTAAGAGAGCGCATGCGTACCTGGAAGAGATAAGTGGTTTCCGGCTCAGGCAACTGCTTCCGGGTCCTGGGGGGAGCGTTGAGGGAAAGGCGAACAAAGAGATATATAAAGAAGCAGGCGTTCCGAGCAACCCACACTTCCGGTCCTTATTAGAATTAGCCCTAGGCGGGGTCGGAGCGCTAGAAAATTAAATAGCCAATGAAATGGAAGTTATAATTATTAAATAACACAAGCAAGGAAGCATTAAAGGAACCTTTTCTTTCCAACGCTTCGAAATAGTTGCTTAGAAAATAATAAATGCCGCAGCAATCCTCAACCCTCGTAGGGAGTCAATCACAATGAATAATCAACACTCAAATGTGTATACAGTGAGTGCTTCGGGGCAGAGATCTTTCTTTTCAGTCTTCAAATTCAGACCCCCGCCTGCGGCACTGGCAATCCTAGGAACAGAGGAGCCTGCCTTATACCGAATCCAGCAATTGGTCCTTCTACTTCACGATTGCCAAGAGAGGGCTGAGAGAGACCCATGCCTGCAGTCTTGCAGAAGTCGCTGCCAGTCTGTGTGGACAATCCTGAGCTAGAGGGACTAGTGGTCTGACTCCATAGATGGCTGCTTCTTATGTTCCTATTCCAAAGGGGCTTACAATCTCTAAAACATAAAGGTAGGCACCTGCAACAGCAGCTGCCAAGATGCCCCGCTGGGGTTCCAGCCCGGCTGCACGAAATCTTTGCGGACGAACTCCTGCCTCCCCCTACCAGCCCCCTCCCCCCCTGATGGCTTTTCCTTGCAGGTGGCAGGCCTGGGGAACTACGGCCTGCGGGGCACCCGCCACAGCGTGGGGATGGCGATCCTCAATCACCTGGCGCACAAGCTGAGCGTGGGAGACCAGTGGAAGACAGACCGGCGGTGTTGCAGCGACGTGGCCATTGCCAACCTGGGGGAGGTGGAGGTGGTGCTCATGAAGCCGCGCAGGCTGATGAACGTCAACGGTCTCTGTGTGGTTGGCGCCGGTAAGGGACCACCTTTGTTCTATGAGAGAAACAGAAATCGGAGCATTTTCAAATTAGCAGGACGCTTGGAGGTCTTCTTGTCCAACTCCCTGAATAGCACAGGAAACTGCGACAGCGTCCCGGAGACGTGGCCAGCTAGCCCCTGTCTGGAAGCCTCCAGTGACAGCGGAACTTACTGCTACATGAGACAGAATGTTCCAGTGTCTCAACCGTGCTTACAGATCAGGACGTCCTCCTAACATCTAGCTGAAGGGTTCCCAACCTGTGGTTCCAGATTTTGCTGAATTATGATGGGAGTTGTAGTTCAGCAACATCTGGATTACCACAGGTTGGGAATCCCTGGATCACTTAAATCTGCTTTCCTGGTAATTTCAGCCTCTGGAGTCTAGTCCTGCACTCACAAGTAGCAGAGAGAAAACCCGTTTCTCCTCCTTTAACCTTCCAAAAAGGGCTCAGGGCAGTTTACACGGAGAAATAACAAAGAAAGAAGATGGAACCCTGTCTCCAAAGGGCTCGCAATCTAAAAAGAAACATAAGATAGACGCCTTGGAATTATTGTAGGATCCAGTTCTTGGACCACCCCTCCCACTCTTGTTCCAAAGATGCCAACTCCACAGCACAGATATCTTTGAGAAAATCTTGGGTCACGATAAGAAGCTTCTGAACGAACCCCAAGTTTTCTCACGTTCATTTTTAGTCGATTGCACTCGTCCTGGAGGTCAAGCCGCGCTGTGCAACTTTGGTTCTCCAGCTGCCGTTGGACTACAACTCCCATCATCCCTGACTATTGGCCACCGTGACTGATGGGAATTGTAGTCCAACACAGCTGGTGAACCAAAGTTATGCAGCCGTGATGTAAAGCAGGGATTCTCAACGTTGGTTCCCCAGATGTTATTGGACTTCAGCTCCCAGAATCCCCAGCTCCAATGGCCTTTGGTTGGGGATTATGGGAGTTGAAGTCCAATAACATGTGGGGACCCAACGTTGAGAATCCCTGATGTAAAGGGTGAAAAATCCAGGGTATACCCTTGGCGGACAAGGCTGTAGTTCTCCTTCTGACCAGCAGAGGGCAAGCCAGCCCTTCCTAAAAAGCCACCTCTAGTATACCAATTATCCTAAGCCAGTAGTTCTTAATGTAGGGTCTGCCAGATGTTTCTGAACTACAACACCCAGCATCCCCTGGGGTTCTGGGAGTTCAGCAACATCTGGCGGACCCCACATTAAGAACCACTGTGCTTAGCAGAGAGCATCTGGACATGTTTCCCCCCCCCCACCCAGACACGACATATGCCTAAACCTATAAAACAGCAACTCCAAACACATTTACTCTCATCTCATTGTGCAGCAGCCGTGAAAAAGGCAAATGCCATGCTCGAGATCATTAGGAAGGGGGCTGAGAATAAAACTGATAATATAATAATACCTTAATTAGAAATCCTTGACGCAGCCACATTTGGAGTATTGTGTACAGTTCTGGTCACCAGATCTCAAAAAGGACATTGTAGACATTGGAAAAGGTGCAGAAGAGGGCAACCAAGATGATCAGGGGCCGGGAGCACCTTCCCTATGAGGCAAGGAGACAGCATCTGGGGCTCTTTCCTTGTGGCGACTACGGGGAGACATGATTGAGGTGTATACAGTTATGCATGTCCCTTGCTAAATGAGCAAAGAGGCACCTTTTAAACGTGGTGATTCTCTTTATTTAGCAGGGGGAGAGCAACTGGCCCTATCCGTCCCCAGCACAGCATCCCTCCAGTGGCTGCTGCTGGTGTCTTATCTTGTGTTTGGTTTTTTTAGATTGTGAGCCCTTTGGGGACAGGGGGCCATTTCATTTCCTTTCATTTATTTATTTATTTCTATGTAAACCGCTTTGGGGACTTGTGTTGAAAAGCGGTATATAAATATTCATCGTATTTGTAGAGCAAGTGGGCAGAGACATTTTTCTCCCTCCCAACACTCGAACCAGGGGGTCATCCCGTGAAACTGAGGGCCCAGAAATTTAGAGGACCCAACAGAAGGAAGTACTTTTTCACGCAACGCACAGGGAATCTGTGGAACCCTCCGCCACGGGATGTGGCAATGGCCACAAGCTTGGCTGGCTTTCAGCGGGGCTTAGAACAATTTGCGAGGACCCGTCGACCAATGGCTACTAGTCTTGATGGCTATAGCTACCTCCAGGCTCAGAGGTGGGATGTGTCTGAACACCAGTTGCAGGAGAGAAGGCATGCCCTCCCCTCTTGCCTGTGGTCATCTCAGAGGCATCTGGTGGGCCACTGCTGTGCTGTTTCCAACCCCGCCCCCCCCGCTTGCTACCTGTGGGGCGCACCCCCATCCCTTTGCGGTACAGCAAGGGAGGGAGGATCTGCCCAGCTTTGACCTCACCTCTTGGGCCTCCTTCTCTGTTTCCAGCGGAGGCGTACAACCTGGGCGCGGAGGATATTTACCTGGTTCACGATGACCTGGACAAGCCCCTGGGGAAGGTTGCGTTGAAGCTGGGAGGCAGCGCAAGGTATTGACCATCTCCCGGGGGCCTTCTCGTGGGCAAACCGCTTTGGACTTCCTGGTCTGGTTAAGCCAAGGGAAGAGGGATGCCGATCTGGCAGTCGAGCGCTGGGCTAGCAAATCTTCATTTCTCATCCACCCATGAGAGTGGGAAAGGCCGTAGCTCACTGGTAGAGCACCTATGTTGCATGTTGTCTCTCCAATGCAATCTGCTGCACCATCTCCAGGTAGGGCTGGGAAGGACCCACAGCCCACCCCACTCACCCCGTCTGTGTAGGCAATATCGAGCTAGACCGGAGGTTCTCAACGATGGGTCCCCAGATGTTATTGGACCTCAACTCCCATAATCCCCCGCCCCACTGGCTTTTGGTTGGGGATTCTGGGAGTTGAAGTCCAATAACAACTGGGGACCCAACGTTGAGAAGCCCTGAGCTAGACAGACCAAGGGTCTGGCCCGGTAGAAGGCAGTTGCCTAGACGTTCCTCCCTCGCCAACCGCGGTTTCCCCAATCACGGTTTTGAGTATCGGCGACTGGGAAATTGTGACCGGTCTCGGCAACCGCGAGCCGGGTAGCCGCGGTTTGGCGAGATTTTTTTTTTGTTATTGGGGGAGGGGGTAGTTTGGGGGTGTGCTATCCGCTCATTCCTCTTGCTGACCCTGCTGACTATTTGTAATTTAAAGTGATTTTTACCAATTTGGAGGGGGGGCGGTGTTCAAAAGTAAGTTTTAATTATGGGTGGGAGGGGTTTAAAAATGTCCAGCACTTCAATCTGCACTCCTCTTGCTACCCTTGGCAATTTTAAGGGAGATTCAGGGCGATTTGAGCCGGAAAAAGTGAACACGGCACCTTTAGAATTCCTGCCTGTGTGTGCATTGTGTAAAGGCCATTGTGGCTGGGGGTGATGGGAGTTGTAGTCCAGCAGCATCTGGGGCCCCAGGTTTGGGACTCCTCGGAGGAAGCCGGCTCTGCTGAAGGGGAGGATTCTTGGGCCAAGAGACTGACTTGGGTGCCTCCCTCTTGCCTTCCAGAGGTCACAACGGCGTCCGCTCCTGCATCCACGCCCTGCAGTCTGATGTAAGTCTCCGCGCGTGCTCTGCCAGCGTCCCAAATCCTCCTCGAAACAGGAGGCCCTGGCGGCCGTCCCAAGTTGGGGATTCTCGCGTATTAGCAGCCACGTGGGTCTTGGGAGTTCAGCTGACACTGGGCAACAGATCTCACTCTGCCCCTCGTTTCTCACTTGGGCCAGGGACAGCGGGGAGGTTGCTTTGCAGAGGGAGCTCAGAACCTGGCCACAAGCCCAGGACATCAAATTAAAAACATGGTCGGACTGTCAGGACTCCAGACTCATGTTGAGCTGGGATCTGATTGCCAGCCACAAGTCACAGTGAGGGCAGCGGAAGAGGTTCCCCCCTCCACAGTGATGCTCTCTCTTTAAAAAATCTTTAACCCTCCGCGTTGATGTGCGGGGTGTGTGTGTTAAATTTCCGTGGTTAAGCACATGCCTCGCAGGCAGAAGGTCCCCGGTTCAATCCCTCGGGGGATCGCAACATGGGAAGCTGCTGCCGGCCGTGTCAGAACCTGGGTCCATCTAGCTCAGGATTGTCTGCACTGACTGGCAGCAGCGCTCAGGTTTCAGGCAGTTTCAGCTTCAGTTTCAGGCAGTTTCAGTTTCAGTTTCAGGCAGTTTGTTTCAAGTTTCAGGCAGGCGTTTGTCTCAGCCCTTCCTGGTGACACTGCCAGGGACTGAAATCTGGGGTCTTTGGCATGCAAAGCAGATGCTCTACCTGTGATCGGCAACCCCACCCCTGATGGACCAAGGGTCTGACTCAGAATATGGCAGCTTAACCCAGTGCCCAATATGGATGTAATCAAGTGGATAATCACAAAAAGGTTGATCTAATTCTTTCGGAGAATTTGGCCTCATCAACCATCTTTGACATAGCGATCCAAACAAATAAATCCTAACATTTATAAAGCCAAAAAAGCCTATCGAAGAAGGGAAAAAATCCAAGTCAGACTGCCTTTTTCTGGACGAACAGCATAGTTCCATGTATGTTTACTCAGAAGGAAATCCCACTGTGTTCAGTGGGGCTTATTCCCAGGTAAGTCTACATAGGACTGTGACCTCAGCTGATTTTTAACAGCAGCACCTTCTTCTTGCTCATACACTTAGGTCTCCATTTATCCCTCCTCCAAGTTTTTTTTGAAGAAGCACAGAGGACAGAAATGGACATGGCAGATGGGAGGCCAGGCAGAGACTGGAGGAGCTTTCCTGGCAAGAACTGTGTCCCTTTTCTCCATCATAGCACACTCTGGCTCAACTCAGATATCACACCAAACCATGGTTGAGGGAACGTAACCACGGTTGGGTGCAAAGTCTGACTTGACAAGCTGTCATTTGCAACCAGCCAGCAAACTAGAGTCAGTAGCCATGGTTTGCAATGTGCTTGCAAACCATGGTTTGTGCCAACCATGGTTTAGCAAGCTGTTCGACAAATGCTAATTACAGCCATTGTTCCAGAGGCCACTATGCCTAGAGAATAGTGGTTTGATGCAAGGTCTGACTCAACAAGCCACGGTTTGCAAAACCAGCATCGGTAGCCATGGTTCCAAGTGGGTTTGCAAACTATGGTTTGTGCTAATAGTTACAGCCGTTGCTCTGCTCCAAAGACATTGCTCTGCCTCTGCACCTAGAGACTGAAATGCTAAGCAGATGGGAAATGAAAGCCAGGAAGCTGCTCTAAATCACGTTGTCTATTTAGAAACTCAGTCCATGGTTTGGGTTTGAAACTAGGGTTTGCACTAACCATGGTTTGGAGTGATCTCCAAATAGAACCACTCCTGACCCCGTACATGCCGTCGAGTTATAAACTAACATGTTCTGACTCTCATTTTCCTTTTCTGATTCTGTCTCTTCCCTGCCGTGTCCAGAGCATGGTCCGAATCAGGGTCGGCATCGGTCGCCCGTTGGGAGAAGCCGCCGTCGACCGCTACGTTCTGGGGAGGTTCACCCTCGCCGAGCAAGAGGTCTTACCGCAGGTCTACGAGCAAGCCGTGGTCATGTTGCTAGACCACATACAGCAGAGCGATAACCGCAAGGCAAACCTAGCTACAGGTGGCGAACCAGTCAAGGTCTCCCTCGGGACGGAGGGTGCATGATCAAATCTGTAACCCTTGAAGCACTATGAAGCTGGTGCCCACAAAAAATCAGTGTCGTGGGGCTTCTGTTGACGGGGTGGTTGCTTGGATGGGCCAGGGCGCGCGTGGTGTTAACAGGTCCGAGGCTTACAGGAGAGGAGTGATCTAAGGTTAAAGGCAGGGCTTGGAGTGGAGATGGTAGTTAGGATAGGAAGGGATCACCAAGGCAACTCTAGGTTTCCCCCCAAGTTTTTTTGATATTAGAAATGAAGGGGGGGGGCGTCGTCTTAAATTCCGAGTCGCCCTCGATTCGGGTAAATACGGTAGTCCATACGTCTGTGCTCAATGCTCCCCGTAACGGCGATTCCTAGGAGTTGTTGACTACAGCTCCCATCATCCCCAGCCAATGGTCTTTGCAGCTGGGGAGGATGAGAGTTGTGGTCAGCAGCATCTGGGAATCCCTGCTCTGTGATCTCAGCAAGCAACCAGATCATCTACTATCAGGCACCACGTTTGGAGAATCGCAACTTTCATCTGAAACACAACCACTCCTTAAGACTGCCGGGCTTGAAAATGTGTGTGGCAGCGCCAGCTTGTAACCTCTGAGCCCAGATGGCACGGGGGCTTCTTTGCTGTGTCTTGTTTCTTGAGCCTTCAGGACAGTGGGATAATGTATACCACATAATAGATATACCCCTGCTGCTTTTGTGTCTGCAAATATGCTTTTGCTTTCACGGTTTATTCCGAGCAAATAAATTTGGGTTTTTTTTCTTCCCCATGGCACCTAGTTGGAGCAGGTTTTCTCTGTTTCTGGAACTCTGCTTATGGCCTGAGGGCACAGCCACAGAGCAGGGGCAATGGGCTGACCCAGTAGAGAACAGCTTCTTTCAGCAGTGGGGCCGTCGCTCAGTGGAAGAGCATCTGCTTTGCATGCAGAAGGTCCCCGGTTCAATCCCTGGCAGCATCTCCAGGTAGGGCTGGCAAAGACCCCTCTTGCATATCTTGAGCGCTGCTGCCGGTCAGTGCCGGCAACACTGAACCTGACAGACCCATAGCCTGACTCAGTCTGCAGCAGCTTCAGGAGGTACCATGTGGGAAAGTCTACAATTAAAGGCTTCTGTGAATTTCAGAAGCTCCCATCCCAGAGAGGAGGCTGTCTGTGATTTCTCTGCATGAATCCCTGCCCCGGATTCCTCAAATCATCAAGAGGCGAGAGGGGTCAGCTCCATCCGATACCCTTTCATTCTCTAAAAAGAAAACCTTCCCGGGATGGAGAACTGAAGCGCACCTTCCATTTTATTTAAGACCAATGGGGATCGTCGAGCCTCGACCCCAGGCAGGCGAGGACCCGCCGTCCTCACCCGATCCTGCCTCTGCCAAAGGCCTGGCCCACCCACGGGGTGTCCGTTGCTATTTCCGAGGAGGTAAACCAAGCTTGGCCTAGGAATTTGGGTGAGCTCAGACCGGCGTTCCCTGTAACAGGGATTCCCAGATGGTGTGGACTACAACTCCCAGAATCCCCAAGCAAAAGCCATTGCAGCTGGGGATTCTGGGAATTGTAGTCAATAACATCTGGGAATCCCTGTTAGAGGCCACCCTGGCTCAGACCGAGCACCACTTTGCTCACATCCCCTTTCTGAGTCAAATGGCTCCACAACTGTTTTTTAAGGCAGCTTTGCACGCACCACTCCATCCCCCCCACTCAAAAAAGGTCCTGGCCCCCCTGCTCTGCGTGCCGTTGTCTTTCGGAGAGACAGAAGCAGATCTCGGGAAATGAGACTTGGGATCCTTCCTCTTGCTACCCCTCGACCTGTTCCTCCTTGCTGGGCACAGCCACCGTTTCTGGCAGGCCAGGATCCTCCCGAAGGACTTCCTTTTCCGGTGACTTGACCTCTTCCTCGCTCTTCTCTCTGTATACCGTCATCAGCGGCTGGGAGGACAAGAAGCGGAAGTGGAGGAAATGAGTGCTAACGAGATCGGAGGTGTGCACAACTTCGACCTGCTAGCTGCTTTTGAACTGCAACTCCCATCATCCCCAGGCAACGTGGCCAGTAGGGAGGCAGCTGGAGGTTGTAGTCCAACACCTGCAGGACGGCCAAAAGGTGTGCGATATGCAGGGTAGGAACATGGGAAGCGGCTTCCTACTGAGTCAGAGCGTTGGTCTGTCTAGCTCAGTGCTGTCTACACTGACTGGCAGCAGCTCAAGCTCCTTCCAGTGGTGAGACTTCCCAGAGGAACCAAGAAAGGGCCCTCTGCAGCTCAGTGGCAGAGCATCTGCTTTGCGTGCGTAAAATCCCCGGTTTGATCCCTTGCAGCATCTCCAGGTCAGGCTGGGAGAGACTCCTGCCTGAAATCTTGGAGGGCTGCTGCCAGTCAGTGTAGACAAGCCTGAGGCCAAAGGCTTGACTCAGTATACAGCAGCTTTCTAGGTATGTATGATTTTTTGCCTCCATTAGGCATTTCTTGCATCCCTCACTACTACACTTTCCAGGACAAAGGCAAGAAGGTGTCCAGATGGATGGAACCGAGTCCTGATCTTTAGTTCTCCTCACCTGCCTGGAAAACAAGTAGAGGCTTTGGGGCCTTCTTCAAAAAGGCACATGAATGGACACTTTTCACCAGCAACGTGAATCCAAAACGGGCCGGTCGCTACCACCCAGTGGCAGCCTGTTCCCAAGTCTCAGCACGGACCAATCTCCCCCTCCTCACCTCTGTGGCACTGGAATAGGGACGGAGGACCTCTTCACGTTTCCGGGCGAAGCGGCCCAGCGAGGGCATACTGTGGATTGCCAAGGGCTTGGGGATTTTGAACAAGTTGCAGTGCGACATGAAACGAGATGCCTTGAGACGCATGAACGACTCGCGGGAACGGCTGAGAGAGGAAGGAACGGTCTTAGAAACCAAGTGATCTACCATTAAGCAAATGCGTGCAGTGGACATGGGCTACCACTAGGGGGAGCTCTACCTTTCCCACTTAAATCCCAACTGTCCCCATGGGGCTCAATGAGAAATGGAAAAATATTCATAACTCCCAAATGGCTGGGCAGAAAGCCCTGGAATTTCACATGGAGTTGCTACATGATAATAGGATTCAGTGTGTGGACATTCAAGATTATCAGCCCACCTGTTGATTTTTAATTAGTTTTTTAAAAAGGTTTAACACCACTGCATTTATGAATTGGGGGTTTCAAAGCCTTTATTTTCTTATTTATTTTATTTATTACATTTATCTACCCCAGTAGATTCTAACAAAGCAAATAGGCCCCTTTAAAAGCAACAGGTTTCTTATATTTAGCATTTTTCCCTGATCAAAGTCAGCATGGTGTAGTGGTTAGCGTGTTGGACTAGGACCAAGGAGACCCAAGTTCAAATCCCCATTCTGCCATGAAGCTCACTAGGTGACTCTGGGCCAATTGCTTCTCTCTCAACCTAACCTACCTCACAGGGTTGTTGTGGGGAGAAATATGTTTTTTTTTTAAATCCAATGTACACTACTCTGGGCTCCTTGGTGGAATATGCATGTAATAAATAAACGAATAAGAGATGGAAAATAGGTGATCGCATTGTTGGACTTACAGCTTACTGGGTTTTCTCACTCCTTCCCCCAAACCAGTGGGGTAAAATTGAAGTCATTTTTTCAGGGAGGAAAGGGTTAGGGCAGGACGTCTCAAACGGGGGTCCCCAGACGTTGGACTACAACTCCCATCACCCCCAGCCAGAACGGCCTTCCATTGTGGCTAGGGATGATGGGAGTTGTAGTCCAACATCTGGAGACCCTAGTTTGAGAAGCGCTGGGTTAGGGGTCGGGCTTAGGGTACCCATGAGCAAATCATCATCCATCATTCCCAGCCACAAGAGCAGAAGAGGCAAACTTGCCTACCTCTACCCCGATGGTAGCAACCACGTCCTAAAGAGACTTTTGAAGGGGATTCTTTGGGTAGATCAATTCCACCAGTTAGCCTGGCGGCCATTTTCCAACCATGTAAACACAACCTCCCCAGCTCTCCTCCTCTTTCGTACCCATCCTCTGTAGAAGCAGTCATCTTCACCAGTTTCGTCTCCAGCAGGTATGGCCGGAGGGCTAGATTTTCCTCGATTTGCGTGACGCCCTTATTCAGGTCCCTCATGACACCCTGCAACATGTCGTTACGCCGCAGGTGGTACATCACGTCAAAACGGCCCTCCTGCTCCTCGATGGATGGACGGTCCTACGGCAGAGAGGAGAGAGAAGTTACTGGGGCAACTTGCACGGGTTTCAGGGTGCCCCTCTTGCCTATGGAAAGCAGAGGAAGAAGAGGTGTGGTGGAGATAACATTTTGCTGGAAGGAGCACCAATCTCTAAAACTGGGGGTGGGGGGTGACCCCACCACGAAGCTGGCAGCTATGCCATTTATTTTTAAAGAAGCATGCTTGTTTTTAATGCTAGCACTTAAGGAAAGCTCCAGATGGCTTGCAAGAGGCCTTCCCTCTCTTGCACAGAAGAGGTATTCCCTCTCTCTCACAGAAGAGGCCTTCCATAGAAGAGGCTTTCCCTCTCTCACACAGAAGAGGCCTACCTTAGAAGGGGCCTTCCCTCTCTCGCACAGGAGGCATTCCCCCCTCTCTCTCAGAAGAGGCTTTCTCTGTCTCCCACAGAAAAGGCTTTCCCTTCTGCACGAGAGAGAGCTGAAGAGATGCCTCTTAAGACTATCCTTGCACTCCCATCCCCCATATTCCTTGGGCTGATCGGACTCACAAACATCACTTCCTCGAGGCCCTGAGCAGCATGCCTCAACACTCTCTCCGCAGTCATCCGGCGCTGCCGCTCTTCCCGGAGGGCCCTCTCTTGGTCCTGTGTGCTGCTCACTCTGCGCTGAAGCTCCTCCTTCTGCATGTTCAGCTCCTCTCTGGGGGAGGCAGGAGAGGCCAAGATCGAAAGGAAAAAAGAGAACAATCAATCCACTCTTCAAAGCGGGAAGAAGTTGTCTCAATGGAAGCTGGATTTCCTTTAGATTCTCAATGAGAGAATCTATTCTAGAACAGAGAGACTAGAGAGATATCTAGAGCAGGGGTTCTCCACGTTGGGTCCCCAGGTGTTATTGGACTTCAACTCCCGTAACCCCCAACCAAAGGCCACTGTGGCTGGGGAATATGGGAGTTGGTCCAATAACATCTGGGGACCCAACGTTGAGAATCCCTGATCTAGAGCAGGAGAATCTAGATTCTAAAATAAAGAGAGAAGAAAGAGAGAGATCTAAAATAGGCTGTCTAAAATTGCGAGAACCAACAGTCTCTCTGTTTTCTTATTCTCTTATTCTAGATAAGAAAACAGAGAGATTAGATAGATATCTAGAATAGGATATCTAGAACCGAAGGACTAGATAGATATCTACCATCGACATCTAGAATCAGAGAAACTAGATTCTCAATAAGACCCGAATCCAGCAGTAACTATTGTGTGGTGCATCTCTCTCTCTCTCTCTCTCTCTCTCTCTCTCTCTCTCTCTCTCTCTCTCTCTCTCTCTCTCTCTCTCTCTCTCACACACACACACACACACACGCTTCCCCTTCGCCACTGCCTACCGGAGCACTAGATTCCTCTGCTCCAGCTCTTCGTTGGCCTCTTGGAGCCCTTCCATAACCTTCTTCTGCTTCGCGTATTTGTCCACCTGCTCCTGCAGCTCCTTGCACTTGTCAGTGAGCATCACAATCATCTGCGTACCAACCACACGAGGGAACCCTTAGCAATCTGCAGGAGGACTAGTTGCTACTGCCCTGCCGTCGACAAGGTGCCGGACGGGTCCCGAGTGGTCACGGAATCTTCATAAAACTCCAACGTTAAGTCTTTTCTTGAAAAATATATAGCGCTGCTTTAAGACTGCCAGGGGTCCAGACCATGAAGGGGTGGGGTTTGGGTGTGAAGGGGTGGGGCCAGGTGGAGGCAAAGGTGGGGCTAACAGCAAAAGCACTATTTAAGGATGGAGCCCTCGGTCAATGATAGACCATCGGCTTGGATGCAGAAGGCCCCAAGTTCAATCTCTGGCAGCATCTCTTAAGTCTCTTCTGGAAAATATCTAGCACTGACTTAGGATTCCCAGGTCCCTCTGAGGTCCAGACCTCGAAGGGGCGGGGCCTGGCAGATAAGGGGCGGGGCTAATAAAGAGCCTGCCCCCTTGTGCCAGAGGAAAAGGCTCACCTTCTGGTTACTGAGGCTGTTCTTGGCCAGCTTCTTCTCGTTCTGCTCCAGCAACTGGACCTGCTTGAGCACTTCGGCGTTGGCTGCCTTGAGCTGGTCATTCTCCTGGAGGAGCTGCAGGCTCTGCTCGGTGATTTTGGTCAGCTGGAGGCTGATGGTGACGTTCTCCCGGATGGTGCGCTTGGTCGTCTCTGCCATCTGGCTGTTGGAGACCTTCCGGAACTCTGCCGCCACAGCGTTGACGCGGTGCAACATCTCCTTCTTCAGTCTGGAAGAGGCAAGAGGGCGACACCGCCACGGCTGCCATGCAGATGCTACCAATGAGCAAGGACTGATTGCCCAGCACCTGTTCCGCCTCCCAAGGGAGCACTCACAAAAGTCCCTTTAATGGTGCCCCAGACAACATGAACCCCTGTCCTCTGCATATGGCTGGGGATGGATAGGGCCAGTTGCTCTCCACCTGCTAAATAGAAGAGAATCGCCACTTTGAGGTGGACTAATGGGTCTGAGCCCTGCATCCCACATAACAGCTCCTTCACCTCGGAGGAGACCCCCGCATCCTGCCCCACACACCTCTCTTTATCCAATACCGCCTTCTTCTCCAGGTGATAGATGACCTCTTTATGATCCTCCTCCTGCTTCTTCAGTTGTCCCTCAAGTTCAGCAAACTTGGCCAAGATCTCATGTTTCTGGATCCGGAATTCCTCCAGAGCGGCCAGCTTCCCACCTAGCCAAGAGAGAGCCTAACCCTTCAGGGAGGGCTGCAAAAATTCTCTCTCCCCTACTCAAGGTCAAAGAGGGGGAGGGAGGGAAAGAGACACAGCGGGAGTGAGAAAAAACTCCAGGACAAACAAACTGTTGACCTGGAGGCCTTGTAAGGCTTTAAATCAGCATGGGCTGACTGGGCTGTGGTTGGACTACAATCCCCATCATCCACAGCAAATGTACTACAACTCCCATGGTCCATTGCCGACATAAACCCAGAGAGCTAGGCAAGAGGGATTTTGTTTGGGAAATACTGCATCTAATTATAAAGATGGCAGGCCTTGTGGCTCATGGAAAAAGTTTATTTACAAAAAAAACCTTGGTTTGTAAATTTAAGAAGCCATGCTTTTGGGGTGTGTGGCAAAAGGGTGCCCTCCTGTGGCCACTTTGTGCACTGCAGCAAGCTGAGGCTAGGCTATATGAATGGCAAAGGGCAATGCCTTTTTGTGGTATAGCAAAAGGGTGTCCTCCTGGGGCCACTTTGTGCACTGCGGCGAGGTGAGGATTTGCTGCTTGAATGGGAAGGAGCAATGCCTTTTCGTGGTGTGCCAAAAGGGTGCCCTCCTGTGGTCACTTTGTGCGCTGCAGCAAGCTGAGGTTAGGCTCTATGCATGGCAAAGGGCAATGTCATTTTGTAGTGTAGTCAAAGGGTGCCCTCCTGTGGCCAGTTTGCAAAGGGCAATACCTTTTCGTGGTGTGGCAAAAGGCTTCCCTCCTGTGGCCGCTTTGTGCACTGCAGCAAGGTGAGAATTTTCTATTTGAATGGTAAAGAGCAATGCCTTTTTGTGGTGTGCCAAAAGGGTGTCCTCTTGTGGTCACTTTGTGCATTGCAGCGAGCTGAGGTTAGGCATGGCAAAGGGTAATGACATTTTGTGGTGTAGTCAAAGGGTGCCCTCCTGTGGTCACTTTGTGCACTGCAGTGAGCAGAGGCTAGGCTATATGAATGGCAAAGGGCAATGCCTGTCTGAGGTGTGGCAAAAAGGTGCCCTCGTGTGGCCACTTTGTGCACTGCAGCAAGCTGATGATTTTCTGTATGAATGGCTAAGGGCCATGCCTTTGGGGTCTGTGGCAAAAAGGGTGCCCTCCTGTGGCCACTTTGTGCACTGCAAAGAGCTGAGGTTAGGCTCTATGCATGGCAAAGGGCAATGTATTTTTGTGGTGGTTTGCCACACTAAAAAATGGCATTGCCCTTTGACATGCATAGAGCCTTGCCCCAGCTCGCTGCAGTGCACAAAGTGGCCACAGGAGGGCACCCTGTTACTACACCACAAAACGGCTTTGCCCTTTGCCATGCATAGAGCCTAACCTCAGCTCTTTGCAGTGCACAAAGTGAACACAGGAGAGCACCCTTTTGGCATACCACTAAAATGCATTGCCCTTTGCCATTCATACAGCAAATCCTCACCTTGCTGCAGTGCACAAAGTGGCCACTGAAGGGCACACTTTGACTAAACCACAAAATTGCATTGCCCTTTGCCATGCATAGAGCCTAACCTCAGCTGGCTGCAGTGCACAAAGTGACCACAGGAGGGCACCCTTTTGGCACACCCCCAAAAGGCATTGCTCTTTACCATTCAAATAGCAAATCCTCACCTTGCTGCAGTACAGAATGTGGCCACAGGAGGGCAGCCTTTTCCCACACCACTAAAATGCATTGCTCTTTGCTATTCGTACAGCAGATCCTCACCTCACTGCAGTGCACAAAGTGGCCACAGGAGGACACCTTTTTGCTACACCTCAAACAGGCGTTGCCCTTTGCCATGCATAGAGCCTTGCGCCAGCTCGCTGCAGTGCACAAAGTGACCACAGGAGGGCACCCTTTTGCCACACCATGAAAAGGTGGCAAAGGGCAATGCCTTTCTGTGTTGTGGCAAAAGGCTGTGCTCCTATGGCCGCTTTGTGCACTGCAGGAAGGTGAGGATTTGCTATTTGAATAGTGAAGAGCAATGCCTTTTTGTGGTGTATTCAAAATATGCCCTCCTGTGGCCATTCTGTGCACTGCAGCAAGCTGAGGATTTGCTGTATGAATTGCAAAAGGCAATGCCTTTTCGTAGTGTGCCAAATAGTTGCCCTCCTGTGGCCACCTTGTGCACTGCAGCGAGCTAAGGATTTGCTGTATGAATGGCAAAGGCCCATGCCTTTTGGGGGAGTGGCAAAAGGGTGCCCTCCTGTGGCCACTTTGTGCATTGCAGCAAGCTGACAGTTTTCTATATGAATGGCAAAGGGCCATGCCTTTCTTGCTGTGGCAAAAGCGTGCCCTCCTGTGGCCACATTTTGCACTGCAGAGAGCTGAATTTAGGCTCTATGCATGGCAAAGGGCAAAGCCGTTTTGTAGTGTGGTAAAAGGGTGCCCTCCTGTGGCCACTTTGTGCACTGCAGCGAGCTGGGGCAAGGCTCTATGCATGGCAAAGGGCAATATATTTTTGTGGTGGTTTGCCAGGAGGGCACCCTTAGCACAGGAGGATACCCTTTTGCCACTCCACGAAAATGCATTGCCCGTTTTCAGGCCTGCACAACATGCAGCCCATGGGCTGGATTCAGCCCACGCGCATGTTTCTCCTGGCCCGTAGTGGAGCCAGCTGGCCCTGGTGAGTGAGTGGGCGAAGGGGTGGCAGGAGCGATGGTGAAGTGGCGCAGGGCTGTGAGACGGGGGAAGGGGCACTGGTGCTGCCACTACATGCTGCCATCTTCCCCACTGCCACTCTCCCACCACCGCCCACCCTTACCCGAGCCCCTCTGCTGCTCTCGGGGCCAGGAGCTGGCCCTTTCAAGCTGGCATGGGGGAAATTGCAGCAGGGGGTAGCGAGGGTGCACTTTTATAAGACTGGAGCGGGGTCTACCACTACCTTTTCATCCCTCGCTGCCGCCGCCACTTTCCTGGCTCCCAAGCTCCTCTGCTGCTTTCTGTGCTGGGCGTTTTCAGGGAATGCAGGTGCACATGCACCCTGATGGAGACATAGGGCGCATGCGTACCCTCATTCCTATCAGCCTCCCGGCCTGGATGACAACAGAGGGGTTTGGGAGCCGGGTGAGTGGTGGCAGCGAGTTGGGCGAGGGAACAAGGCAGCCGAGCATGCATCTCCGGCCACCCTCATCAATTCCATAGCAATATTTCTGCTTTCCACACAAATCCACACAAATGCAAGATTGAAAAGATCTGCCTCGATTTCACCCCCTCCGGGTTCAAGTAGTGAGGATAAGGGTGGGACCTATGCAGTCAGAGGGAGGGGCCTAAACATTGGGGGCCCCAAAATGTGTGGGAGGCAGGCCTTACTTAGCACCATGTTCTCCGACATCAGCTGATCCTTCGTCTCTTGGAACTCGTGCCTCAGCTGGGCCAGCTGGGCCTCAAAGGCGTCTTTCTCCATGTCTTTGGCATGTTGCAAATGCTGTAGCTGGTCGCTGAGGTCGGCGATCTCGTCGATCCGCTGGTTGAGCGTCTTCTTCAAGAAGGCCACGATCTCCTTGTTGTCGTGCAGCATCTTCTCGTATTCGGACCGGAAGAGCTCCTCGCTCACCTGCAACTCGTCCCATCGCTTCTGATATCTAAGCACGGAATCATCGCAAGGAGGTCAAGGCGTCCCACCCCCCAAAGACCCACAAGACGACCTAGAGAGCAGCCATCCAATGTATCAGGAGGAAATGTATGCAGCGCACTTGGGGTGGGCTGGGAGGCGAGCTGGTCCTGGGGCAGCAAGCAGGGATTTTGCTAAACAGGGACTGCCTTGGTTTGCATTTGGATGGGTGGCTGCATGTGAGCACTGTCAGAGGTTCCAAGTTCCCTCCCTGGCAGCATCTCCAGGTAGGGCTGGGAAAGACTCTTGTCTGAAACCTTGGAAAGCTGCTGCCAATCAGTGCTTTGATGTCTACCAGGAGTCGACACCGACTCGACAGCACAATCTTTCCTTTCCTATGTATGTACAGGAAGGAAAGAGGAAATTTGATGTCAAGAGGACTGGAATGTCCTCTTTGGGTGGACATCAATGACCCCATCCAAAACATAGAGTTCAGTTCACTTCCAATCTGTACCCTGCAGTTGAGAGGATCTGTACCCAGGTTCGAGAGAATGTATGCACATTCTCACAAACACAGGGACATGTGTGCAGACAGCTGCGTGCACCTACAACGTAATGTCTGAATAGGACTACTTGAAAGTCAATCAGCTATAATTTTAAAAAGCGTTATGAATGGGGGAAATACCTTCCCTTCAATCAAGTTGACTAGGGCAGGAGAGAGGGAGAGGGATATTTGTCTGGAAGGGCACTGCCCCCAATTCAAGCATTGTCTGTGCATCATATATGAAAAGCACATTTAAAATCCATGCCATAAATATGTTAAAATAGATACAGGGAGCACCTGCAGAGATAAGGCTTGTGGAACTCAGTGTCTGTTCCTCCTCTTGTGGGGCTGTAGCTCACTCCGGCATGTCCAGGTTGTTTCCTTACACCAAGTCAGCTAGCTTAGTATTGCCTGCTCTGACCGGCAGCGGCTCTCCAAGGTTTCAGGCAAGAGTCTTTCCCAGCCCTACCTGGCGATGCTGCCAGGGATTGAACCTGGGGCCATCTGCATGCAAGCAGATGCTCCATCCCTGAGCTAGGGTCTGAGAAAAGTTCCTGCCTGAAGCTCTGCTGCCAGTCAGAGTGGACAATACTGTGCTAGCTGGACCAAAGGTCTGATTCAGTAGACAGCAGCTTCCTATGTTGTTCCAGTCACCTCTACCTGGTGCACAGATAGCAACAAATGCAGTATGTACACACACACACACACACACACACACACTCTCACCGTGCCAATCGTCTCTCCAGATCCCGAATCTGGATCAAGTAAAACTCCCGGCTATGCTCCGGCACAATGGCATCGTCGATCTCGGGCTCTTTGGGGGCCTCTTCTTTCTTGCGCCCGCCCTTCTTCTTGGGTGCCATGGAGGCTGCCGAAAGAGTCTGGGAAACCAAGGAGGCTGCAAAAGAATGCCGCCAGGCCCTTTAAGAGGGCAGCATGGATGCAGGGTTACTAGGCTGGAGGAGATGTACATAGCAACAGGGGGACGAGGTGCGTCCGTCTGGAATGGAATCTTAAAGAGCCAGACACACACGGCTTCCTTCCAGCAATCTCGGGCCCTGTTGGCACCGAGGCAGTCCCACTGATGGGGCTGTACCACCTTCAGACAGCAGCTAGAGGCTCATGTCCTGCTAAGGGAGCAAAGAGGCAGATTCTCTTTATGTAGCTAGGAGAGAGCAGCTGGCCCTATCCGTCCCCAGCACAGCATCCCTCCAGTGGCTGTTGCTGGTGTCTGCCGTAATAATTTATTTTTAGATTGTGAGGCCTTTGGGGAGAGAGGACCAGCCCTCTTGGGACCTGAAGAACTGACCCAATAACTGGGCGGAGGGACCCCTCTGAAAGTGGCGATTCTCTTGTATCTAGCAGGAGGAGAGCAACTGGCCCTATCCATCCCCAGCACCGTATCCCTCCACAGCCTGTAGCTGGTGTCTCCCTTGTGCTTCTTTTTTTAAATTGTGAGCCCTGTGGGGACAGGGGACCATCTTATTTGTATAGAAAAAATAAGAACCATCTTATTTGTATATTCTTTCTAGCTAAACCAGCTGGAGAACATTTGTTGAAAAGTGGTATATAAATATTCATAGTGGTGACAGCAGTAGAGAAATCCACATGAAGAACTGGCAGAATTACTCTCCAAGGACCGGAGAGCAGCGGAGTTTTCATCCGGAAAGACTCAAAGTTTCTAGTCCTCATAGTGGAAGAGGAAATCTAAAGATGCGGAAGCTAGGAAAGGGTTCATTGTTCAGTGGTCGCAAAGACACACTTTCGGAGGATCCAGGTTTCATCTTTGGCAGCTCAAGTGTTATGATTTTGGGGTGGGGTGGGATGGGGAGGGGGAAACTTCTGCCTGAAACTCTCGAGAACAACATATTGAAAAGCCCCAAACACCTGAAAGGAGCATGCCAGTGAATTCTACAGATGCATACTTGCTTAATTCATTGCACATCCAAAACCAGGGTTTCTTGTGATCATTTATGGCCCCTTGAGTCAGGTGCCCCCAAAAGTCCACACAACAAGACACAAAAGGTTGCCAACTCCACCCCCACCCCCCGTGAGGACTCTTACGCCTTGTGCAGTTTGTGTGACCAGCAGAAATTTGGCACACACACACAGAGACGCGTGTGCGCACAAACACATATTTTGGATACGAAATGGCAAAGCAAATTTGCATGCTGACTTCCTGCCAGTCATGCAGCGGCTGAAGGCACAGGAGCCCCGATGGGAGAAAAAAGTTGGCAACCATAACAGACAGTAAGGAAAAGAGACTCTAGTGAGTGCATACTTTCACAAATTTAAATATTTAATCTGGAATTGAGCTTGCTTTGTTCAGTTTAACACACACACACACACACACCCCGGAACAAAGGACTGAAGAATTGGTGTGCTGATTCCAGGCTAAAATTTCGTAGAAAAACAGTCTTATTTTTGCCCTGGGATAATTGCCCTGAAGTTCACGAGGAATCCCAGTAGCTTTTTGATCAAGACAGTGTCTCTCTTTAGCTTCCATGCCAATGCAACCAGAATAGAAAACTTTGCACCCATTCCAAACAGGCTGTTCTAATCATTTAGAACACAAGAACAGACTTTCCAAAGCAAACGTCTGCACAAACCAACTCATATAAACTGTAGCAAAGTCTGAATCTCAGGTTCCCTACTGGAGGGGTGGAAAGGCACCCAAAGGGACCTGATCCAAGACAGTTCCAATCCATCCCACGAGAGAAGCTGTGTCACCAGGAGATTGCAAAGGAGAAATCTGTTGTTGCTCAACCAGCCAAGGAGATTCCAGAGTCAAACACAAGCTGGTCCTGGGTGCGAATCCTGCACACAGGCGCCTTCTTGTTCAAGCCGTTCAAGCAAACCCAGAGTCCCGTTCAAGCAAACCCAGCGCCTTCTTGTTCCAGCCGTTCAAGCAAACCCAGAGTCCCAAGGTAGCGTCCAGCTCTCCTACGTTCATCACTTGCATGGAGTGCAGAAGGTAACCCTGGAAGGAAAGGGACAAAACGATAACCATCCAGCCCAAAATGGCACCGTCATCTGGGTAGCACAAATGTTTCATTTATTTTCACCTTTCTAGGCTGCTCTTCCTCCAAGGCGTCTGGAGTGGTCTATGTGGTTATGTTTATCCCCACAACAACCCTGAGAGGCAGGCCAGACCAAGAGATAAGTGACGGGTCCAATGCCACTCAGTGAGTTTCATGGCCGAATGGGGATTTGAACTGAGGTCGGCCATTCCTAGTCCAGGATCAAGGAAGCTCTAGATCCTAGCAATCTAGGGAGGTCACTCCTTCCTCAAAAGATCTGTGGGGGTTTTCTACTGGTTACATTTTTATCTAATCTTCATTCATTCATTCATCCCCTTTCTTTTCCTCCAAGGAGTCCAAAGCAACGTACATGGTTATGTTCATCCCCACAACAACGTGTGTGGTAGGTTAGTCTAAGAGAGAAATGACTGGCCCAGAGTCACGCGGCGAGTTTCATAGCTGAAGGGGGGATTCGAACTCGGGTCTCCCTGTCCCAAATCCAACCCTCTAACCACTACACTGCGCTCCGTTTTTCACAAATACAGAAGTGTTATGCTACTAGCGTTCTATGAAGGCACAGCGTCCTTCCAACTATGACGAGGGTATGTTTTGAAATCTCCGTGGCAAAAACGCTTTCGGAAAAGAGCTGTATATGTATAGAATCACAGAGGAGGCATCAGAGGTCATCTAGTGCACCCCCCTCCTGGGTGCAGGAAATCCGGAGCGGGCTCGTCCCCAACTGAGTCAATTGGTCCACCTCGCTCAGGACGGTCAGCTCTGACTGGCAGCCACTGTTCAGAATTTCAGAGAGAGGTTTCACCCTCCGCCACTGAGCTACACACAGTCCTTGGTCACTTCATTTTGTCCTATTGAACGTAAACATTCAATATCAACAAGAGATTTTTTTTTAAAATGCCTGCGCTGATCCAGCTGGAAAGGAAGGCTTTTCTGCCCAGCAAGCCAGCTGCAGTCCGAACGGGATGATTTGTTTATCCTGGAATCCAAGCGGTTTCTCGGAGATTTCCTGCCCCGACTGATTCAAAGCTCAGCAATGTTGAGCCTGAACAAATATCAGCAGAGCCTTTCAGCTTCCCAAAGGCTCCCTGGTTGACCCAGAGAAAGGCAGGCTCCGCTGGGGACCAAAAGAAGTCAGCCACGGAGCAAAGAGGTGGTGACAACCAGGCACGACCGGCCCAAGGCCAGACCGACGGGCTGCATCGGGAGAAGAGCCCAGCATTTCTATCGGGAAAAGGTCCAAGTTCAGCCTGCAATCCAGACCCGTCCAGTTTCCGTTGCCTCCAGGTCGAATGTTTAACAGACGGGGCTTCCAGCACAGAGATCAAGATCCTTCCAGTGATAAACACCTCCCAGAGTCGCAAGGGAAAGGCCATAACTCAGGGGAACATAGAAAAGCTACTATATACTGATGGACCAATATACCATTGGTCCATCTAACTCCGTATGGCTAAGCAGGGTTAGCAAAGGGTCCCCTTTGCTAAGCAGGGTTCACCCTGGTTTGCATTTGAATGGGAGACGACATGTGTGAGCACTGGAAGATCTTCCCCCCTTAGGGGATGGGGCAGGTCTGGGAAGAGGCCCTGCATGCTGGCACACAGAAGTTTCCCAGTTCCCTCCCGGGCAGCATCTCCAAGATAGGGCTGAGAGAGACTCCCGCCTGCAACCTTGGAGATGCTGCTGCCAGTCTGTGTAGACAATACTGTGCTAGGTGGACCAAGGGTCTGACTCAGTATATGGCAGCTTCCTATGTCCCGGACCCCGGAAATCCCACAATGCACTGCGTGAGTATGTATCCCCCCTGCTGCCACCGATGAATGGGTGCCCCTCAGTGCCGGCTGAAAGCAGCCGGTGTTGACACACGGTCAGTTAAACAGGGTTAAGCTTAACCTCATTTAACAGCCAGGTTAGACCTGTCTTGACTGCTTGTGAGAACAGCCTCATCGTGTGGATGCAACGTCAGAAGAAAAGCTACTCAGGTTTTCCTCTTCCCTTGCTTCCACACAACCGAAAATTGGGAGTACACACAGCTCCCAAACCCGGGTAGAACACAGTTTTCGCTTGTGTGAATGGCCTCAGTAGGAGGCAGCTTCCTATATTTTAGAGGATGGAGCCATAGCTCAGTTGAAGAGGAAATGATCTTCATGCAGAAGGTCCAGGATCAATCCCTGGAAACTCCAGGAACAGCTGGGAAAAACCCATCTGAAAACCTGAAGCTGCTGCTGCCAGCCTGTGTCAGAGCTGCTGCCAGTCAGTGTAGTAGAGAATCCGGCATCTGAAAACCTGGGAGCTACTTTGTACATAAGTACATAAGCACAGCCCTGCGGGATCAGGCCCAAGGAGGCCCATCTAGTCCAGCATCCTGTTTCCCACAGTGGCCCATCAGATGCCTCTGAGAAGCCCACAGGCAGGAGTTGAGGGCATGCCCTCTCTCCTGCTGTTACATCTGAATTCACACACAAAGGGAGGAAAGAAATGGGATTCCGCCTATGGGAGAAAAATCTGCGTGTCTTGTTCTAATCTAAAGCCATGTTAAAGCAACCGTCGCTGTGACTTCTATAATTTCCAATCATAACTGCAATCTCTGCGAAAAGCAAACTCGGAGAGCCAGAACCAACAAATCTAAGACACGGGTTGGAGAAGGATGTCCAAGGGAGCAGTGGATTGTGGGAACTGGAGCCGTCTGCCAGCAACCTATGTCTCCTCTCCAAGGCTTTCACATCTGTTGCCCAGCTAGTTCACCAAGCTTACCTTACGGGGCAGCCGTTATAGCTCATCCCTGGAGGCCGGGCGGAAGGGGTGTCCGGTCGTGCGGCCCTCGCCCCGGGCGTCCTTCAGGGTCTTCTGGGAGCCGCTCCAGTCTGTCTTGCGGGCGTCATCGTCCCAGATGGTGGAGGTCTCGGTGTCACTCACCCACTTGGCGTCTCCGGTGTAGTGAGTCGGGTAGACCAGCAGAGGGCGCACCGAGTACGCCCGCAGGTCCCGGCGGGCAAAATGCTTTTTGTACTCTTCGCTGGGGGAGAGGAGAGAGAAAGCATCGAGCTCTTTATTTCGGCCAATAGCCAGCAAACTCCATCCAAACATCAGATTCATACACAAACGAACAGCCTTTATAGGCCAATGGCCCATGGTCAACACTGACTGGCAGCAGCTCTCCAAGGTTTCAGGCAGGAGTCTTTCCCCGCCCTACCTGGAGATGCTGCCAAGGATTGAACCTGGGCTCTTCTGCGTGCAAAGAGCTGTGGCCCTATCCCCTAACAGGATGCTGCTATATACTGAGTCAGACCCTTGGGCCTTCTAACTCAGTATTGTCTACCCTGACTGGCAGCGGCTTCTCCAAGGTTGCAGGCAGGAGTCTCTCTCTAAGCCCGATCTTGGAGATGCTGCCAGGGAGGGAACTTGGAACCTTCTGCATGAAAAGCAGATGTTCTACCACTAAATGAAGCAGGATTCCCCAAAATTCGACCAAAAATATGGACCATGCCAGGGAGGAGCAAGTGACATGCATTCTCGGCCAGCCGTACAATTCTCCAGGCACTGCCTCATATTCGATACATCTCACTGATCTTGGGCTATCAAGAGGACTAGAAACTCATCTGATGAAAGCTCAGCCAGACACAGCTCAGTCACACAGCCTGACTGAGTCAATGGCTACAGATTCTTCCCCGGCATCCGACGGCATCTCCTCTCTAGGTCTGGATGGACCTGAAGGACGGCGAATATTTATTTACCGCTTTTCAACAAAAGTTCCCAAGGCGGGGTGTGTGTGAGTGTGTGTGTATGTGTGCGTACACGTACACACACACACACACACACACACAGACACACCCCAAAGGGCTCACAGGAAACATAAGATTACCGGCCCCAGCAACAGCCACTGGAGGGATGCTGTGCTGGGGATGGATAGGGCCAGTTGCTCTCCCCCTGCTACATAAAGAGAATATGTCTCTAATTAAGAGAATAAGTGCCCTGAGCCATCACATGCCTGGAGAGCTGAGCAAAAAGCACCGCTGCCAGCAGCATAAACTCTCCAAGCATCGCCAGACAGAGTTCAGCCGTTTGGAGCGATTCGGGCCAGCGTATCCCGAGCCAGAAACAACCAGGTGAAGTTCTGGTTTGGATCAAGAGCCTGGCTGGGATGGAAAGTCGGAAAACATGGCCAAGAGACTTGGCTCGGCTCCGGCCTGCCGCCTGCAAATCACATTCCCCGTCTCGAGTAAAAGCCCAGGCAATTCGCGGGAAATGATGCAGCAAGAGGAGACGGCTGTCATCCGAAGCTCTCGTGCCGCTTCGGGTGGCCTAGTCCGAGGCAGAAACAGGAGGCTGTAGAAGCTCCCCACTCCACCCCAGCCTCTCGTATCCCCCCAGAGCCAAGCTCGAGGAAACAGTGGCTGGCCTGCTTTCGCGGTCCAAACCAGGGTAGGAGGCCAGGGAGGAGAGCCGGATGCCTTCCAATCAGGCCCCTGTGAACTGAGCAAAGAGGCACCTTTTTGAAGTGGCGAGTCTCGCAGGGGGAGAGCAACTGGCCCTCTCCGTCCCCAGCACAGCACCCCTCCAGGGGTTGTTGCTGGTGTCTCTCTTAGGTTTCTTTTTTGAGATTGTGAGCCCTTCGGGGACAGGGAGCCATCTTTCTTCCTTTCTAAATATGTAAACTGCTTTGGGAACTTTGGGTTGGGAAGCGGTATATAAGTATTGACTGTCATGGCCCACTCACATTCCGTCCCCAGGATTTTATCGAGGGTGGCCAAAAAGCCGCCCTACTTGGCTCCCGGCTTCCACACGATTGTTTTCCGCTCCTCTTCCTCCTCATCCTCCCTTGATCTTCACGCATGGTTACCCTACTAGCTTGGTGCTTCTCATGCCTTAATCATGAGAATGAGGCTAGGGTGTTGAATGTTGGACCCTCCGCTGCGGGGCTGAAGCCACATCTGCTTTGCATGCAGAAGGTCCCAGATATCATCCCTGGCAGCATCTCCAGGTAGGGCTGAGAAAAATTCTTGTCCGAAAAGCTTGGCGAGCTGCTGCCAATCAGTGCCGACAATCCTAAGCTCCACGAAACAATGGTCTGACTCAGTTGGTGGCAGCTTCTTCTGCTCCTTCCGACGACTGACGTTTTGGGGGACGGGGCCATAACTCAGTGCCAGAGCATCGGCTTATGTCCAGCAACCTCCAACATTGTCTAAAATCATTGGCACTGGAACTTCAGGAAACAGATTCAGGCTAGATATTAGGGAGAATCTTCTAACTGTCTCGTGCCATGGTTGGCTCTCCTTCGCCGGAGGTTTCCAAACAGAGGCTGTCAGGAATCCTCCACCACAGGGCGCCACAACCTTGGTCCTCCTGCAGATGTTGAACTAAAAACCCCATCATCCCTATCCTGGGGGTGGCAGGAGCTGCAGTCCAATAGCAGCAGAGGGTGGGGGGGCAACCTTCTGCAGCCCTGTGGTAGAGGATTCCTGAACTGAGCAGGGGGGGTTGGTCTAGAGAACCTCTAGGGCTCCTCCCATCTCTAAAATTCTATGCTCATCCATTACATTTGCAGCTACGAGGTTGGCAGCGGGGAGCTTTGCTGCTAAGTGGGAAAGAAGAAATCCCAGGTGGGCACAGAGACCTTAGCAACAGGGACTGTGGCTCTAAAATTCTGGGCGTGAGATTGGTCAGATAAGCAGGGCGAGTCGGGGAGCCCGGCCGAGGGCGAGTCGGGGAGCCCGGCCAAGTGCCACATTCATGAAATTCCTGCCTCACTGAAATCACACCGATTCGCTCCAGCCCACGGACTCCAATCCAGCGTTCCAGCAAGCGGCCGAACCAGCTCCCTTCCCACCATTCCCAGGCCATGTCGAGGCTTTCCCCAACTCTCCCGCCCTCCTCCTCCTCCTCCTCCCTCCTGGAGACTTGCTGATGATTCTTTTCCACAGTCTGCAGCCGGGAAGGAGTGGATGAGCTCATCCGAGCAGATGTTTTCCCTTAAGAGGCAGCAGCCCAGCCAAGGGGAAGAGAAGTGAGAGGGCAGGCATGTCATTTCGCTTACGAGGCAGAGTGGCTCGGAGCCCCAGCAGAATTTAGAGGCTGGTTTGCAGAATTGGCCTCCCAGGCCTTGTAAGTTGGCAGCACACCCACCCAGCCTGCGTCCTCCCTAGAGAAAAATCTACTTTTAAAAAAAATTTCCAAGCGTCCAAGAGATTTCGTTACACTGCCTGTGCCTCCACTTACTTGGGGTGTTTGTCATACATGACGGGCAGAAATTCATCCACGGGCAGAATTTTGGGGAGCGGATCGGCATCGATCAGTTTCCGAGCCCCCTGCTGAGAGATCACGTAGGCCAGAGTCCAGTAGGAATATTCCGGAACCACGAGATTCCGCACGTCCTCCACCGGCTCTTCATCCTCCAGGTTCACTTGTTTCCTGCCCAGGTAGCTGAAAATACAAGCGGAGACTAGTTGAGTCCACTCAGTGTAAGGTGCCAGCCAGAAACGCAGGATCGGTGCCGTAGCTCAGTGGTCGAGCATCGGCTTTGCATGCTGGAGGTCCTGGGTTTGATCCCTCACAGCATCTCCAGGAAAGGCCGGGCAAGACCCCTGCCTGGAACCCAGAAGAGCTGCTGCCAGTCCGTGAAGACAATACTAAGCTAGCTGGACCAAGGGTCTGACTCAGTATAAGGCAGCTTCCCGTGTTTATATATTTCTTAAACTCGGCAGTAGAGCTCAAGCTTTTGGAGACAGAGGGTCCTAGATTCAGTTCCTTCCAACTCCAGCTTTATTTGTATTTGAAATGTTGCGTTATTGTTTATTTATTGATTTCATACTATCTTTTCAGTTTTGGAAATATTGATATTTTTGTGGCACTATTGAGCTCTGGAAAGCTGATCGCACGGTTTTGTTTGTCGACATGCCTTCTAGATTGTATTGGCTATTGGAGGAATTTGACACGTAATTGAATCTATTTACTGCATCATTGACCGTGCCTAACATGAATTGTCGCTGAATTGCTCTTTATTGTTTAGGACTCAGCCCATTGTTATTGTTAAAGCTTCCTTCAGAAAGGAAACAGAAGAAATAAAGCAGAACCAAACAACGCTGCTGTCATGGAGAACCGTCTCGGTCTGTGACTAACATAGCTGCTGCCAGTCAGTGTAGGTTTTGAGCTGCTGCCAGTCAGGGTTGACAATGCTGGCCCAATGCTCTGACTTCATATAAGCCAGCTTCCTACATCTTGGATTTTGTTCTGCAGTTGGAACTTGCCCCATCACCATTGGCTAACGAAAACGAACCCAACGTACATCAGATCCCATTCCAGCTGTGCCCACTCCAGGTCGTCCATCAGCCGCAAAAGCCGCTTCTTGAAATAGGCTTCAAAGCGCACGTCATCTTCTAACACCATGGATTTCTCCAGCCCTCGCTCCACTATCTGGAAACACACAGAACAAGAGCTCTGGTACATAGGAACATAGGAAGCTGCCATAGACGGAGTCAGACCATTGGTCCATCTAGCTCAGTATTGTCTACACAGACTGGCAGCGAGTGTCGACAGTACTGAGCTGGACAAACCAATGGTCTGACTCAGGGATGCTGTCGCAGTTTCCTGCGCAGATCAGGGGGCTGGACTAGAGCACCTCTAAGGTCCCTTCCAACTCCAACATTTCATGACCGTAACATATATTATATTGGCAGCAAGCAAAGAAATCCTAGGCATTGGCGGAAACCTGCATTGCCTGCCAGAGCACAGCCAACACAGTTTACATAGAGATCCAATTTCGGGCATCTCCATTCAGAAGAAGATTCCAGACAGGCAGGAAAAGACCTTGGGGGAGCCATTCCTGGTCACAGAGAGATGCTAGACGAACCCTCCCTGCCGTTCTCTCTCTTTCTCTCTTCTCTCCTTTACAATCTTCCCACCAGTAATAGCTGCATTCCAGCTGACCTTGACCATCACAAGCTCTTCGTCCCTATCTGCATATGGAATTCCCACTGCCCAATCACCATGGTGCTCCTGCTCTGTTACCTCCGATTGGTAAAGCACTGTGTGGATGGAGCTTGCCACACACCGTTTGCCACGGACCACCTTAGTATTTTATATATATATAGATTCTTCACAACAGAGAACAACTTTTCCCGATTCTCCTTAAAACAGCCTGGAGTGAGACAGTGCAGTGTAGTGCATAGAGCAGGGGTGTCCGACCACCCCAGCAGATGCTGGCCTACAACTCCCATCATCCCCAACCCCAATTGTCAGGGGTGATGGATGTTGTGGTACAACCACCACTGGAAGTCTGGACACCCTAGGATAGTGTGTTTTGGATCATGGGGAGACTTGGGTTCAAATCCCCTTCAGCCCTGAAGCTCACTGGTGTAATCTGGGGCCCATTACTCCCTCTCACCCTAACCTACCTCACAGGGTTGTGAGGATAAAAAGAAGTGTATGCTGCTCTGAGCTTCCGGGAAGAAAGGCAGGGTTAAAAAATGTTTTAAATGCCATTGGAAGCTTCTCTTCAACCATGAGGACTAGCCACATGTTAGGAGTGGCTCACATTTTAGCCAGTTCTGCCTGAGCCCTTACCTCTTTCCACACACGATGGTGGCTGAGGAAGCAGCCAACCTCCCCCTTGGTGAGTGTCCTGCCCGAAAAGGGATCGTAATAACCCGGGAGGAGGTTCACTCCCAGTTTCTTGATATCGCTGCTGTTCAGGGCACTGGGGAGAAGAGAAGAGGAGGGGTTCCTTTTACGGGCATGATTAGGGTTTCAATCGCTCTCTGCTGTTTAAATGGATTAACACAATTTAATGCTGCTGATTAAAAGAGATTGTTTAAAAAACAAGTCAATGCAAGTTAAGTATAAGCCTTAAGGGAAAGAAAGAGAGGGAGGGAGGAAAAGAGAGAGAGAGAGACAGAGAGAGAGAGACAGAGGGAGGAAAGGAAGAAAGGAAAAAGAGAGAGAAAAGAAGAGAAAAAGAGAGAGAGGGAGGGAGGAAAAGAAAGAGAGAGAGGAAGAGACAGAGGGAGGAAAGGAAGAAAGGGAAAAGAGAGAGAAAAGAAGAGAAAAAGAGAGAGAGGGAGGGAGGAAAAGAAAGAGAGAGAGGAAGAGACAGAGGGAGGAAAGGAAGAAAGGAAAAAGAGAGAGAAAAGAAGAGAAAAAGAGAGAGAGGGAGGGAGGAAAAGAAAGAGAGAGAGGAAGAGACAGAGGGAGGAAAGGAAGAAAGGAAAAAGAGAGAGAAAAGAAGAGAAAAAGAGAGAGAGGGAGGGAGGAAAAGAAAGAGAGAGAGGAAGAGACAGAGGGAGGAAAGGAAGAAAGGGAAAAGAGAGAGAAAAGAAGAGAAAAAGAGAGAGAGGGAGGGAGGAAAAGAAAGAGAGAGAGGAAGAGACAGAGGGAGGAAAGGAAGAAAGGAAAAAGAGAGAGAGAAAAGAAAAGGAAGAGAGAGAGAGAGAAGGAAAATATATATGTAGAGAGAGAAGGAAGAAAAAGAGGAAGGAAGGAAGGAAGGAAGGAAGGAAGGAAGGAAGGAAGGAAGGAAGGAAGGAGAGTGAGTCAAGGCAAGGCAAGGCAAGATTTGAGACAGAGACAAACATTATAGATGCAGTCCCCCGATTTTTAGCTTTCCAAAACCAAAAACCAAAGCCCTCCATCACCTCCCATCCACAGCGTTTACCACCACAGGATCGATTTCCAATTCCAAGAGTGCGCTCAGCATGCGCTGCCGACGGTCTGGACGCCGCGCCAAGTTGATCAGGAAAACCTAAGAGACAGAGACGTGAAAGAGATCTCGCTGCGGTCCAACACCTGGACAGAGGCCGCCCCGCCCTGCCTGGGACGTCAGTAGCCTTTGCCATATCTGGCCCGAGAAGATGGGGGCGCTGCTGTCAGCGTCCAGAACAAACTGGGTGATCCAGGAAGTTTTCCTTATACAGAGTCAGTCCATCTAGCTCTGCACTGACTGGCAGCAGCTCTCCAAGGTTTCAGGCAGGCGTCGATCCCAGCCCTACCTGGAGATGCCGCCAGGGATGGAACCGGGGACCTTCTGCAAGCCAAGCAGATGCTCCGCCCCTGAGCTACAAACACTCCACCTGGGTTGCTAAGATGGAGGTCAAGTCAGGTAACTCCAGTATTATCGCAGCCAATTGCTTTTGACAACCCCCTGCAACACCCCACATTGAAAGCCAACTGGATCTACAGAATCCAGTCAAGAATCCAGTCCCAATTCTCTGCATCCGCAAAGAGCTCCTTCTTACCTCATCAAACCCAATTTTGGTGGGGTGCTTCGGGGAGAGGTAAACGTGGCGGGAGGGAGTCATGGGAGAGCCATCCACTGAAAGAGAGACACAAGAGAGAGAGCAGAGTCACACTCCCATATCTAGGGCTGTGGGTTGTTGTTGTTGTTTTAAAGAATCCTTGCATATTAGGACATTGTCCAAAAAGAAGGGGAGGGGAGATTATTTCATCGTGTTGTTTTATCATCACGTACCTATAACATTTTATTATGACGTACTTATTTTATTAGCCCAGGCTAGCATTTTATTATGATGTGCTTGTAATTTTTGTAGCCCATCTTTCTCTGCAAATTGGACACAAGGCAGCTTACAACAATCTGGATCAAATAAGATGGCAACTTAACAACAAGATCATCAAGCAACAGGGACAGCAGCGGAGGGGGGGAGGAGTTCTAATTAATTAACAGCTCTCCCCTGGTGGGGGAAAGGTTGTCTAAACGGGCTTCAAAGCAACCAATGAGGTCTGTTCCATCTCTGGTGGACGATCTCTCCACCAAAGAGCTTCATGATCTCTGAATGAGCTGTATGGCAGTCCTTTAAAAACAATTATTATTATTATTATTACATTTATATCCTGCTCTTCCTCCAAGGAGCCCAGAGTGGTGTACTACATACTTGAGTTTCTCCTCACAACAACCCTGTGAAGTAGGTTAGGCTGAGAGAGAAGCGACTGGCCCAGAGTCACCCAGCTAGTATCATGGCTGAATGGGGATTTGAACTCGGGTCTCCCCGGTCCCAGTCCAGCACTCTAACCACTACACCACGCTGGCTCTCATGCAATGGCTATCAGGCTTTTGCCATGATTAGTACCCTGCTTTTTATCCTCACAGCAACCCCCAAACGATAGGTAAGATGGAGAAAAGCGGACTGGTCCAACGTCACCCAGTGAGTTTCACAACCCGGCTGGTTCTGTGCTCTCCAGGCAGTATCGCCTGTGGGCCAGGACACTCTTTTTTAAAGTATGCACACTCACCCATGGCCTCCAGGATAAGGTGTACGAAATTGATGTCTTCATCTACCAGCGTGTGGTGTGCCTTCACAGGGACGTTGATGAAGCCAAAGTTTTCCTGGTTACACAAGTACATCTGGGCTCCTACGCACAGGAGACAGAAAATAAACTGCCGTCCCCACGCGGACAGCTACATCCCCAGTGCTCTTGGTGTTCTCCAACAGGCGCCCCCAGATGTTGTTGGACTACAACTCCCATCATCCACAGCCTTCAGTCACGGTGGCTGGGGAAGATGGGAGTTGTAGTCCAGCAAGGTCGTCGAAGTGGGCCGGAAAAGACCCCTGGCTGAGTAGAACAGACCACCTTGAGCAATCTGAGCCAAGGGTCCAGCTCAGCAGAAGGCAATCTATGCGCCTTTCAGCTGTGATGGCTATATAGAACTTCCATGTTCAGAGACAACCTATCTGAATATCAGATGTTTCTTTTGTGCCTTGGTAGGCACCTGCCTTCACCCCTGTAGGAAACAGGATGCTGAACTCAATCATTTGATCCAGCAGGGCTCTTCAGATGTTAAGCACCCTAAATACTCAAAAATATTATAGTATTTTTGAGTATTTAGTAATATAATTTAGTATTTTTAGTATCATATCCGTATCGTATCGTATCCGTATCGTATCGTATCCGTATCGTATCGTATCCGTATCGTATATGTTGCAAAAGTACTACCCAAACACAAATTGTTGGTAGTGGCTGGCCTCCAGACTAAGTGACTCATGAGTAGCCCCATGAAATTGATGGGACAAGTTCATCATGACTAGCTTGCCCCATTACTATCCATGGAACTACTCATGAGTCACTTAGTCTGGAGGCCAGCCAGTGTACTACTGAATGCTAGGAACTCCTTGGCTTCTCCCCTACAGGTCTCACCTGCAACTTGGCAGGAATAGGCAAAGACAATGATGTCGTCAAAGGGCCAGGAGTAGCCAGAATGGGGAGGATAGAAGGCCAGGCTGGTGGTGTCCTCTTTCCGCAGGTCGATCAAGAAGGCAGCGTAGACCATGGGGACCGCAAAGCATCCCACACGCTGCCGGTTCTTGGTGGGGAAGTAGTCGGCGGTCCTGCGGTAGTAACCCTGGCAAGCATGAGACACACAGAACGCTGTGGCTAGAAGACGCAGTCAGAACTATTTGCCACCCAAGCAGAAACTCACTCCTGGCCGCCAAGGGCCGCCCCAATCAGAAACATCTTATAGGGTTTTTGAATGAAGCCACAACGCCAGGGAAAACCACTCTACAGTTGGGTGGAGATCTAACTTTGGCGATCCAACTTTGGTGCACGGATGGAATTGTTTTCATCTATATTTCTATCCCACCCTCCTTCTAAAGCAGGGGTTTCTCGGTCTCAAGTCCCCCTGATGGCACTGGACTCCAACTCCCATCATCCCCAGCCACAAAGGCCAAAGGAATGATGGAAGTTGTAGTCCAACGTCCTCTGGGTGACAACTCCCAAGGTTGGGGAGGAGACCCAACATGAATTGGCCCCTTTGCTAAGCAGGGGCTGTCCTGGTTTGTATTTGGATGGGAGAATACACGTGAGCCTCAGTGGGAAAGCATCCAAAGGTCTCAGGTTTCTGCACCCCACTGGCTTACCTGAGGAGTAATCCCACACCAGAAGTTGGAGTAGTATGTCTGCGAGTCCAACATGGGCGCAACAATGGATTTGTTCTGAGCAATGAGGAACCTCAATGTCTGGTCACTCGTCAGGATGGCATCTGTGTCGACAAACTAAGGACAGAATTAAATATGCACCTTGTTTCAACAGAAGGGGATGAGGCCATAGCTCAGGGGGAGAACCTCTGCTTTGCTTGGAGGAAGTCCCAGGTTCAATCCCTGGCAGCATCTCTCCAGGTAGGGCTGGGAGAGACTCCTGCCTGTAACCTTGGAAAGCTGCTGCCGGTCAGTGTAGGCAATCCTGAGCTAGATGGACCAAGGGTCTGACTCAGTAGGTGGCAGCTTCTTATGTTCCTAGAAGCCGTGTTGGAAGAGAAGGCCCTGTGGTGGAGGTCAGGCAGGTACCACGCCTCGTTGCCGGGGAGATTGTGTGTCCATAAGGGTTTTCAAAATGGCCGCTCCAGGAGTGGAAGGACATTGGTGGGCTGAGGCAAGGTGGGAGGGGGTGAGGGCAAGTCAAAGGAAGCCAGGGGACGGGCACAATGAGGAAGATGACGACACGGGAAGACCCTTCACGGGAGTAATGAGGTGCCAGGGGTTCTCAAATTTGGGTCCCCCGATGCTGTTGGACTACGACTCCCACTATCTGCTGCCACAATGGACAGAAGCTGGGGATGATGGGAGTTGTAGTCCAATGTCTGGGGGCCCAGGTCTCAGAACCCCTGAATAATCTGGGATGTCCACATCTTTATTATTATTTAATTTATTTTCTACCTTTATATCCCGCTGTTCCTCCGAGGATACATGCTTATTTGTATCCTCACAACAACCCTGTGAGGTAGGTTAGGCTAAGAGGCCCAGAGTCACCACCCCTTCTTTGAGAAGGGGTGACAACCCAGCGGTATAGCACAGCATCCCAACCAGTGTTTCCCTTTAACAGGGATTGCCAGGCGTTATGGACTACAACTCCCATCATCCCCAACTGCAATGGCCTTTGGCTGGGGATAACAGGAGCTGCCATCAACGACATCTCAGAATCCCTCCCACGAGGAACACAGCTCACACTCCTCTGAGGGAAAGACCCCTGCCTGAAACCCTGAAGTGCTGCTGCTGCCGGTCAGTGCATGCAGTACTGAGCAAGATGGACCAATAGTCTGACTCAGTAGAAGGCAGCTCCACATAACCAGGAGCATCCACAGCTCAGATTTAAACAGCAATTGCTTTATGTGCAGAAGATCTCAGCTTCAGTCTCCAAGAAAGGCTGGGAAGAACTCTTACCTAAAACCTTAGAGAGTTGCTGCCAGTCCGTGTAGACAACACTGAGCTGGGTGGACCAAGGGTCTGACTCAGAATGGCAGCAGCTTCATATGTTCATATGATTTTTTTTAAAAAAGAAGCCCAGATGTCTGGAAAATGTGAACAGAATGCAAGAAGAGGGTACTGTGCAGGGGACCTGGCGTAGCAATCTCACCACCTCACCTTACCGCCCCCCATCCAAATACTGGATTGTCTTACCAAAATGTAATCGGCCTGTTCAGACCGGGCAAAATCCAGAGCTTCCTGTTTGAGCCTCATGACATGTTCAAAACGCTGGTTACTCCAGTGCTTGGGCCCTTCCTCGTCAGGGAAAGATCTGCAGGAGGCAAGATCATAAGACCGTAAGCTGAAGGCCAAGGCCTGGATCTCTTACATCGCCACTCTAGAAATATCAAACAGATGGCAGCATAGCGTCATGAGATGATCCTCCAACACATGGGCTTCAACCGAGTCAGACCCTTGGCTCATCTTGCTCTAGATTGTCTACACTGGCTGGCAGCAGCTTCAAAGCGGTCCTTTTCAGCCCAACCTGGAAATGCCAGGAATTGAACCCAGGACCTTCTGCATGCAAAGCGGGTGCTCGACCAAGGAGCTACATCCCCATCCCACATCTGATCATCAGCTCAGTCCCCAATATTCTGGTGGAAGTAACAGACGGGCACGTTATGCATTTCAAGATATTGTCCTCCCAAGGTGCTTTGGAGCTTACAAAATTAAGTAAAACATTAGGCATCTGAGAAGTAGCTCATGAGCAGTGTTCCCTGTAACAGGGATTCCCAGATGTTGTTGACTACAGCTCCCAGCATCCACAGCTGCAATGGCTTTGCTTGGGGATGATGGGAGTTGTAGTCAACAACATCTGGGAATCCATGTTACAGGGGACACGGCTAATGAGTAATTAATTCAATCCTCTGCCCTAAAACAGGATGTATAGGGCAAGAATTTAAGAGCTTCCCTGCTGCATCAGATCAAGTCCAGCATCCCAATTCCCATATTGGCCAACAGATGCTTCTGGGAAGCTGACAAACAGAGGAAGGCCCTCTTCCATCTTCCCCACCCTCAGCAACTGGTATTCAAAGGTACATTGCCTCTAAACATGGAGGCTTCATTCTCAACTATTGCAATTTCATTTTTAGCTATCATAGTCAGGAATGCTTAGAAAATCAGGCAAGGCCACTTTAAACAAGAGAGCCTGCCCCAGGGAAGGGGTGGGGCCAATACACAGCATCTGGGCAATAGTCCTAAAAAAACACCAGTGAGCTTCAAGCATCCGCTAGAGCAACATCCGTCTGTGTTGCTGTGTCCAGCTCTCAGCAGAAATGAATGTTGCTCCAGCGGAGCTCTCCAAAGTCCTGATTCCTTTTCCAGTACAACCGTGCATCTGATTTATCTCTTTGTGCTTTGAGTAATTCTTTTTCAAAGGGGCAAAGAAGAGAAGCTTAAGAAAGCAGGTGTACAGGGGTCAATTTGTTTTGTTTTAGCAAAGCAAGCTGAGGTATCTACTTATGAACAGGAGTGCATGCCCCAGTACAAGCGGAGTAACTAGTGGAAACGGGATGCTTCCTCCTCCCATCGCTTGAAGAACTATTAGATAGATATGGACTTAAAAACCACACTGCTTGCTAACCCAATTTTTGATTTGCTAGTCTGTGACCATACCAATAAAGACTGACGGACAGACAGATTGAATTTTTGGCTTTCTAATTATTGCAATGGTAGATATTTAGTGTACTACAATGTATCAACCAGTACATCAACCTATGTAACTCATGTCGCATTTCTGATGTATCTTTACTGTATCTTGACACATTTTTCTTGGTATGCAATGTATAGTTTTTGTCATTTTTATATTCTTCTGCCATCTTTCATACCTCTTTGTAAACTGTAAATGACTGTTATGGGTGCTATGCAGTGTTCCCTCTATCAGGGATGCCCAAATGTTGTTGACTACAACTCCCAGAATCCCCAGCTGCAATGGCTTTTTCTTGGGGATTCTGGGAGTTGTAGTCAACCACATCTGGGAACACTGGTGCTATGTAGAAGGGTTTGTTTCAATAAAACTCATTCCGGATTCCTTTTCTCTTCTTGTTGTCCAACATCTGGCTCTCTCCCAGATCCCTGCTTCCAGAGAAATCCTGGCACTCAGCCTGAAATAAGATAAACTTCAGAACCAGCAGGTTTTCATGATCCGTATCCCAACCAAGCTGCAGGTGCCGCCATGTACTCTTCTAACCACCTCCTCAGTTGCTCCATCTTCTCTGAATCTATCATGAGCTTCCTCCCATTCTATACGTACTTTGAGGATTTATTAAGAACTCATGACAGGCAGAGGCAACCCTTGGCTCTCCAGCAGTTGTTGAACTATCCAGGACCTTGGAGAACTCCACTGGAGCAACATCCATCTATGCTGAGAGCTGGACATAACAACACAGATGGATGTTGCTCTAGCAGATGCTTGAAGCTGACTGGTCATTTTAGGACTACTGCCCAGATACAGTGTATTTTCCCCACCCTTTCCATGGGGCAGTTCAACAATTTATTGTGGCTGGGGATGATGGGAGGTGGAGTTCAGCAACAGCTGCAGAGTCCAGGTTGCCTCCCCCTGGCTTTCTGAAGCCAGCAAGGCTGATCCACACTCACCTGGGCTCATCCACAGCCCTCCATGAAACACGCCAATAGTGTGTCTCCATCGCCGTGAGCCATTCATGCAGCATTTCTGTTGTGTTATCCACATTGTGATCTGTCGCGCACCTGTGGATCCAAAAAGGAAAGGAGAGATCAGCCCCTCCCCATTTTCTTGCTGCTCTGCCTTACCCAGCCCCAGTATTAACCTCAAGAGTGGAGGGTGAGCCAGTGTGGTATAGTGGTTAGAGTATTGGACTAGGACCAGAGAGACCTGAGTTCAAATCCCCACTTAGTCATGAAACTAACTGGATTACTCTGGGGCCGTTCCCTTATCTCTCAGCCCAACCTACCTCACAGGGTTGTTGTGAGGATAAACATAACCATGTTTATCTGCTCTGGGGAATATAAACGTATCAACAAATAAATGAAGCAACAACTGCTTTCAAAGGAATCTGAGAAAAGGTCCCCCTCTCGTCTTTGGTTCCCTGTTAGCATACCACCAATGATTAATACAAGTAGGCTACAAGCAAACACATGTAAATTTATGAAGCTCCCTCCTACCGAGTCAGACCCTTGCTCCATTAAATTCAGCACTGCCTACACCGACAGGCAGCAACTCTCCAGACAAAGGTCCTACCCAGTCCTACTCAGAGATGCTGCCAGGCTTTGAACCTAGGACCTCCTGCATGTAAAAATTTGCTTTACCACTCAGCTACAAGCCCTCCCCAAGTTACAACTCTGCTGGGTCTCAAACACACAAGCTGCCTACTGAGTCAGACCATTGGCCCATCTAACTCAGTACTGTCTACACTGACTGGCAGCAGCACTCCAAGGCTACAGGCAAGAGCCTTTCCCAGCCCTACCTGAAGATGCTGCTAGGGATTAAACTTGGGACCTTCTGCATGCAAGGCAGATGCTCTACTACTGCACTATGGGTTCGTCCCCTAAGGAGAATATCTTACAGCAGGCAGTGCTCACATGTAGCAACCCATCCAAATGTAAACCAGGCCAGACCCTGCTTAGCAAAGGGAACAATTCATGCTTGCTACCACAAGACCAGCTCTGCTCCCGACTCGGGTAACTTCGCCACCACTGAAGTCCAATGCAGTATTCACCATGCCACGGAGCCAGACTAGAAAAGATCCCACAGAGTTAAGCCCTTTTGCAAGCTAATTTGAAAAACTGCCTTCAAGCTATTAGAAAATAACCCTGCTCTGAAGGCCAACGGACTCTCCCATCAGCCCAAGTACGTTCTGAAGCCCCCAAACCTCTCGCAGTGCGGGTTGTGGGATCTGGACTTGTGACGGCTTTATTACAGCAAATCAGCATTCTCTCTCCCGGGCCAACTCCTTGAAATTACATGTTAATTTCCCCCATGGCTCCTGATCAGAGCGTGGCTGATGCCAACACATCATCTCTGAACGTATTTATAGTTCATGGCCTGTAATTTCTGTTAAAATCTGCATTTGCTGGGAGATCTGCTTCAAAAAGGAAAGCCAGAGGCCAAGACAGATTAGACCTCGGAGTTCCATGTTTCTTTACGATTTCGTTCGAGACAACTAAAAGTTCTCCGTGGAGAACGTTCCACTCACATTCTTGTGGGGGGACGAAACCCGCTTACGCTTTTGCCAGGTTTCCTTTTCCATGGCTGCCTCGTGTAACAGCATGCGCGCACACACCCCATAACCACTCTCTCCCCTCAAAATCCCCTCCTGAAAATGCAGTACAAAATATAGTTCAAGTCCTGCAGAATCTCCCTATGCAAGATGTAGCAGCTTAAATTGGGTCCCGTAAGGAAACAGGAGGAAAACAAAGTGGAGAAGCATGATGGAAATTCAAATCATTCAAGGAATATTGTGCTCATCTTGTTTGGAGGGATGGATCCTTCTAACAGCTAGAAAATGCATTCCCAAACACTGGGAGAACAGCTATGATGGTTTCTTTGTCCCAACAGATCTCAGCGCAATCTGAAACCAGAGACAAATCTAAATCTATGGAAACTTTCCCGAGTAAGTAAGCCCCAGTGTGAACAGAAAGTAAACACACACTGTGAACACACTGGGGCTTACTTCCAAGTTAACACTCAACCTGAATCGAAGACTAGGTTTTTACCTGAATCGAAGACTAGGTTTCTCTCAAGTTTTTTAATATTAGAAATCGGGAGATCGTCTTAAATTAAGATTCCTGTTCCTTTTGAGTAAACACAGGGAGTTTTTCACACAGGGCTTTTAGCCCATATCTCCTTCAGAATGGAGTTGGGGTGTTCACATATTGGCCAGATTTACCCCGAAGTCCCTGCGAGTGATAGGGGAGCACTTCACACACGATTCGTGTTTTTCATTGCACATCAGATTATAGCCCGATTTATATCCGGGGTTTAAAAAACCCCACTTTTTGCACCGGTTTTGGGGTGCAACTTCAAACTTGCTGTGTGAAAAACGGCCAGGTATAACCTGTTTGTAACCTCTACTTTTTAAGGGGGTCGTCTTAAATTCAGAGTTGTCTTCGATTCGGGTAAATCCGGTACTGACCTGCACCCACGGCGATCCGAGGCAGGTTTGAACTCAGCGGGGCTTAATTCCGAGTAGACACACCTAGGACTGCATGGCATGTCTGGAAAAGCTTCCTTCATTCCATCTTAAGACCGTTACAAAACGGCAGACCTTGAGGATTTCCCATCATGCTCAGCTTTGCCTCCCCCCCCTGCCTGCCCCAACATATTCAACTTGTTCACACGACCTAATTGGGTAGGATCATGTGTGAGGCTCACGCTGGGTAGGAGCGATTTTCCTTTCTCGTTAAACAGCTGAGTACAGCCACTGGGTAAGACAGCACTTTCACGCCCATGGCGGGAGCCTCACGCCCACCCCTTGCCTCCTACTTTGCTTTTTAAGGTGTGGGGGGGGGAGGACGCCTGTCCTATCCAATTATGTGAACAAGCCTATTGTTTTACTTAACAGCCTAAAGAAGAGTCCTGGCCAACTCAAAAGCTTGCTTGCGACTTGGCGATGTTTTAACTGGTCCCAATAAAGTTATTCTCCTGTTTTGTTCCTTGGATCCTCTCTCTCTCTCTCTCTCTCTCTCTCTCTCTCTCTGATGGGCCACGATATCTTTCGGTAATGTTTGTGGGTTCAGTTAAAATGCCAGAAGGCCTCTCCTGGTGGAGCCTTTCTCCGATTTCTATCCATTCCCCTTTTTAACGGATAGCCTGTGCCTTCTCCAGCAGGTCAGCAGGCCTCTCCCAGCAACAAGCCACAACTGGGGAGGCTGCCAGAACCTCCCAACATGTTAATTCTGATAACGCAGCCAGCCACATCACCAACAAGCCAGTTCTTTGCACCACCTCCTCGTACAGCGAAGGAGTGTCCAGACTGCCTCCAAGCTCTGGATATCTGCAGCATAACATGCCGGAATATCTGTTAAGACTTGCACTGGAACATCCCATCTCCTCGGAAAGCTGCAATATCACAGAGCTGGGAAAGGGGCAGGAAGGGGCCACCCCGATGAGTACATGGGCCAGCTGGTGGCCCGTAGGGGTGGTTGGTGCCATCTGCGGGAATCAATGCTCATTGTGATTTCTGACAAGGTCTACACTGCAGTGGGGAAATGGCTTGATTATCAAGCCAAAGGCTGCCAGTTCGAATTCCTGCTGGTATGTTTCTCAGACATTGGGAAACACTTATTTTGGGCAGCAGCGATATACGAAAGATGCTGAAAGGCATCCTCTCACACTGTGCGGGAGGAGGCAATGGTAAACCCCTCCTGTGTTCTACCAAAGACAGTCACAGGGCTCTGTGGTCGCCACGAGTCGACACCGACTTGACGGCACACTTTACCTTTACACCCCTAAAAGAGCGGATTCTTTCCCCGCATTCAGTGCGTTATCATGCATTTCTTGTAATGACCATCAGGCTTTCAGCGGCCAGATTTGCAATGGTAGGAACATAGGAAGCTGCCATATACTGAGTCAGGTCCATCTAGCTCAGGACTGCCTACCCAGGCTGGCAGCGGCTTCTCCAAGGTTGCAGGCAGGAGTCTCTCTCTGCCCTATCTTGGAGATGCTGCCAGGGAGGGAACTTGGAACTTTCTGCATGCAAGGAGGCAGGTGCTCTTCCCAGAACAGCCCCACCCCCTATGGGGAATATCTTACAACACTCACACATGTAGTCTCCCATTCAGTTGCACACCAGGGCAGACCCTGCTTAGCGAAGCAGACAAGTCATGCTTGCTACCACAAGCTTTTAAAAGATTTGAAAAATACTATAGTGCCAGTTTAAAACATACTATGCAACTAGACTGATTCCAGGAGAGAGAAATCCAGAAATCCGACCGGATACTTTATCTCGGCCTGAAGCCCGCAAAGTAACACAAACAAATAGCAACAACTAAGAAACGAAGAAGTGTTAACGTTTTCAAGACCAGCCCACCCATGAGGCAGAGCCGAGATGGTGGATTATTTATTATCCAGCTCTTCTTCCAAAGAGCTCAAGAGCAGGATATTTTAATTATTATTTTTTTAAAAATTATAATATATATACCCCACCCCTCCAGTACACTACTCTCACAACATGATACTTGATCCGATTTATCCTCACAACAACCTTGCAAGGTAGGAGTGCCTGAGAAAGAAGGGCCCAGAGTCAACCAGTGAGTTTTGTGGCTGAATGGGGATTTGAACTCAGGTCTCCCCAGTCCTAGTTCACCACTCTAAACCACTACACCACACTAGCTCTTATCGGACACACATTGGACACACGAGAACGCTAAGCATAAGGGTTTTCTTGGTTTTGACATTTTACCCTCTCTGCAGCAATTTTGGACAAGCCAGAAATACTGCAGGATACCAGGGAGTTTAAGAGAGGAAAAGCAGAAGCGTTTTAATAGACACCAGATGACACAGCAGAACTAGGATCATCAAATCCTGCTTCCTTGAACTGGATTCAGACACCATTAGGCATGGGTTTAACAGAAGTGACAGATGGAAAACAGCTCAGCCGGTCTTTACAAAATGATTTATACTCCTGGAGTAAGGTTTCCTACAAGCTCATCGAAGAGACTGTAAAACCCGCCTGTGAGGGATAAGTTTTGGAAGAGACAAGAAGGGAATCCCTCGATCTCGGAACTGCTCGGATGGGGGAGGAGGGGAAAAGATTCTGTGAGGCTAGGACAGTGCACCCTCATGGAGGGAGGTAAATGACAGGCTAGCCGAGAGAGTTCTCTGCACACAAGTCAAAAAAACTGGTGGTGTTACTCTAACCTTCTTTAAATAATAATAAAAAGAGTACATTGTTACTCAAAAACTTGCTAGCTTAGCATATTGCTAATATGGAGTTCCTTTTGTTCTTCTTTAACAAATGTTGACCTGGTGACCACAGAGTTCAGTGTAACTCAAAAATGCACTAGCATTATCTGCATATTAGCTGCTTCATTCAGTAGGTCTCATCCAAACCTTTTGGGGAGTCTCTCTGTGGGGATTCTCACCCCTTCTCCGCTCATCGGTTACACCGAACTCTATCATTAAGACTGAAAGAAGAGCTCAGTGTAACTCAGAAACTTGCAAGCCGAACAATGCAGCATAGCTGCTTCACGCCAAAAGTATCACCTGAACTATTCAGGATTTTGCCTTCAGGGATCAGCAAAGTGCAAATAATTCTGATACAATCCAACCCAGCACCAATACTGTGTGAGACAGGGAGTATTATGAAAGCCTTCTTTGGTTTCTTCCAAGTGAAGGTACCCTTCCCCGGAGGCAGAGGGAGGCACATTAGAGAGAAAACCCCAGGCCCAACATATGGACATGTAGCCACTTTGGGTATGCATTCTGCAGCTATTTCCTGGGCATACCACAGCTGATCTCCACTGCAGCATCTAAGCAAACCTCAGAAAACAAAGGGGAAATTCTCCGTGAACAATTCCTATCATCCAGCTTTCTCCCTTGAGCTCCGCTGTATTAATTTAGCTTGCGGGCTCCTATTGCATCTGGAGAGATCGTTGCCAGAGCAACCCCCTCCCCCAAATCAGTAGTAACTAAAACACTCCAAAAACACCCCAGAAACCAAACCAAAAAAAACCCCAACGCGCAAGTCATCCAGCTCTGCTGAGAAAACTTTACACTCCAAATCATACTTTTAGACTCGGGGTTCACAAGCATGCCCTCCACCCCAGATCGGCTGGACTACAACTCCCATCACCCCCTGTCACCATGGCCTCCATGGCAAGGAATGATGGGAGTTGTAGTCCAACCGATCTGGGGACCTGCGTTTGGGAAATCCCATTTTAGAGGGGTGAAAATGTCCAGCCTCTGAACACAAGACACAGGGCACAGATTCACCCCAAAATATGCTCACATCCATACTAATGGAAGCACCCCCAAACCATACCGAGGCAGTGGCATTCTTCAAGGCTACTGTGCATTTTCTACAGGCCTTTCCTAATTTGTTCATCTTGGTGTTGTGTTTCTTGTTGCGTTTCTGGACCCTCGCCTTCTTTTTCCCTTTGGGGTCCCTCTGCTTAGATTGCAGGTAGGGTCTTGTTGTGATTTTTAAAATATATATATTTTAAGTTTATTTTTTAAAGGGGTGGGGGGAATCATGTCCACATACAACCAACAGAATTCCATTCTTCAGAAAGTTGTTTGTAACAACTTGACAAAGTTTATCCTGTTCAGCAGTTTGTTTGTTTTTAGGAGTTTAAGAAATCACAAATGCCTTTAATACACTTCTACGGCCTAAAGGGCCCCCCCAGAACACTTCCGTTGGTTTGCAAACAAAAACCCCATCTCCAAGAGCCCACACGGAGCCTAGAGGCAAATATGGGGCTCCCCACGTCACGCACCCCAAATCCATGTTTACATAGGAGGCGACACATTTGTAGACCCCATATGATATCCGGAGACCCAACCCTCATATGCAGACTCCCCCTTATGCCCCCCAAACACCCCCAACCACACACACAGCACCCACCCAGCCCTTCCCAGACCCACAATTAACTAAGAATCAACCACTCCAACACTCCCTTCCAAGGCACCCCATTGGGGACACTGTGGGTGAGCCTGGGAACCCCAACATGTTTAACCCCCCAACCCCTCCCTCCTGCCTAGAGGCTGCAATCTGGGCAAACAAAGGGGGGATGAGAGGGACAGACGCCCGCGCCCCCTTACCAGACGGAGATGCGCTCCTTGGGGTAATCCAGGCGCTCCAGGGCCCCCAAGAAATGGGGCAGAGAGTGCTGAGCGTTGCGGGCGAGGATGGCGAGGACTACGCTGGGCAGCTCTTCCCGACGCGCGGCTGGGGCCCCCTTCTTCTCCCCCCCGGCGTCCTCCTCTTCCTCGGGAAGGGGGGAGACCCCCAGGCAGGGTCCCAGGAGAAGGAGGGGGGCGCAGAGACGCCAAGACGCCACTACCAGCGCCCTCATCTCTAGGAGGCTGATTCAGGGCTGGGGGTGGGGAGGGAGGTCGGAGCTGGGGAGGGGTGGGGCCAGGGCCAAGGGGGCGGGGTGGGGGAGGGAATGAGATCTTTGGGGGAAGCCTCGACTGCCTACCAGCCTGCCGGCCTCCCTTCGGAAAAGGCAGCCTCGGTGTGTTTAGCCGGAAAATCTGCTGTTTGGGGTGACAGAGAGCTCAGATCTCCAACATCCACCCCACAGTCCAGAACACAGTTCCTCTGAGCATCTGCAGAGTGCATCTCCTCCCCCTAGTCAGCCTCTGCAGCTCCAGATCAGAACCCAGAACGCAGTTCCTCTGAGCATCGGCAGAGTGCACCTCCTCCCCCTAGTCAACCTCTGCAGCTCCAGATCAGAATCCAGAACGCAGTTCCTCTGAGCATCGGCAGAGTGCACCTCCTCCCCCTAGTCAACCTCTGCAGCTCTCCAGATCCGAATCCAGAATGTAGTTGCTCTGAGCATCAGCAGAGTGCATTTCCTCCCCCCTAGTCAACCTCTGCAGCTCCAAGTCAGGGATTCCACAAAACTGCATTTGACTTTCTTCTAGACAGGCTAAAACTTCGGCATTTCTCTCTTTCTCCTTAATTCGTCCTCACTGCATGCCTGGGTGATGTACTTCTTAAATGTGTGGCTGTAATGCCATGCACTGGAACGGTCCATATTCTCTGGGTTCTGCCCCTGGTATAACCACTATTTTACCTTTATGGGGTAGAGGCTTCAAAAGAGCGTTCAATACATTTGATAAACCAGCAAAGGCTGGAAACTGCCACAGCTGGAAGGAACCTCCATGTTCCAAGGAAGTCTACCTGGGAATTCCTGATACTGGAAGGACTACCATGCCTTCATGCTCGGATCCGGGAAGAGTCGAGGAAGCATCAGCCTTATCCAGCACACCCTTGGTCTGGTCTAACATGGCTTTTCTTACATTCTCGTGATTAAGCATTCTATTTTCATCTTTATAAAAACAATTGCATACACCCAGTTTGAAGAGCATTTCTGCTGGGTGAAGAAATGCCATGAGCAGAGACTTCCACAACGGACAATTGGGGTTGCATGATCTTGGGAAATTGCCCCCAATGTCAGAAGAGAAGTGTAATTCCCCCCTCCCTGTGAAATGCGGAAGGAGGTATTATTATTATTATTATTGAGAGCCAATGTGGTGTAGTGGTTAGAGCAGGGGTGGGCAAACTTGCTCCTCCAGCTGTTGTTGAACTACAACTCCACAGCCTGGCTGTGGATGATGGGAGTTGTAGTTCAACAACAGCTGGAGGAGCAAGTTTGCCCATCCCCAGGTTAGAATGTTGGACTAGGACCAGAGAGACTCGAGTTCAAATCCCAGCTCAGCCATGAAACTCACTGGGTGACCCTAGGCCAGTCCCTTCTTTCTCAGCCTAACCTACCTCGCAGGGTGGTTGTGGAGATAAACATAACCATGGACTCTGGGCTCCTTGGAGAAAAAGTGGGATATAAATAAGCAAATCATGAACCATTTTGCTTGCATTTTACACGCCTGTTTTGTTTTGTTTTAAATGCAATCTCACTATATGAACTCACACATTCATATGAGAATTGCATTTAAGGCTATCTCAGTAGGATGCTACCATCTAGTGGCCAGAATCGCCTTGTTTTCCTTTTTTTTTTACATGCAAAGCAGACGGCCGATACCACACACACACACACACACACACACACACACACACACACACACACACACGTTCTGAAAAAGAAACCCACCCTGCAAAACAGTTCCTCTTTAACATGTTACCATCGCTAGACATAATGTTGTACACAGACATGTTTCCGTGCAACATGGTATATGCATATCCGTTTTTCAAGTCCCATAGCATGGTCGGAGGGCAGACGACACCGCCACCTGGCTGAAGCTAAGCAGGGCTTGGTGTGGACAGATGGGAGACCCATGTGCACCATCTTTGGGGATGGGGTCATAGCTCAGAGGCAGAGCCTCTGTCTCTGGGGGAAACTGCCTGAAACCCTGGAGAAGCCGCTGCCAGTCAGGGTAGGCGATACTGAGCTGAATAGATCAATGATCTGACTCAGTATATGGCAGCTTCGATTCTCAAGAAGGGCCCATCGCCCCATGACAAGAGCATCTGTTTTGCACGCAGAAGGTTCCAGGTTCAATCCCTGGCAGCATCTCCAGGTAGGGCCGGGAAAGACTCCTGCATGAAACCACGGAGAGCCGCTGCCAGTCAGTGTAGAGTAGACAATACTGAGCTAGATGGAGCAACATCTGATTCTGTATTAGGCAGTTTCTTATGTTCCTAAAATTCAACATGCGGAGTGGAGCCCTCAAATGGGGTATAGATTGTGTATGCTGCTTTATGTATATGACTATATTTAGGAACATAGGAAGCTGCTATATACTGAGTCAGACCATTGGTCTATCTAGCTCAGTATTGTCTTCACAGACTGGCAGCGGCTTCTCCAAGGTTGCAGGCAGGGATATCTCTCAGCCCTGTCTTGGAGATGCTGCCAGGGAGGGAACTTGGAACCTTCTGCTCTTCCCAGAGCGGCTCCATCCCCTGAGGGGAATCTCTTCCAGTGCTCACACTTATAGTCTCCCATCCATATGCAACCAGGGCAGACCCTGCTTAGCTAAGGGGACAAGTCATGCTTGCTACCACAAGACCAGCTCTCCTCTCTATTTGCATACACAGATCATCAAAGGGCTGAACCTTTTCAAGAGCAGGTTCCTAGGATATAGGAGTTGCTTTTGTGCTTGAATTGTATGCCACGGGTCTGTAAATTTTAGCCTGTAATGGGTGGGAAAATAACATAACAAAAATATAACTATCATCTTTGGCCATTGCTTAGTTTATCAGCTCCTTCTGGCAAGTGAAACAGCTTTTTGCCTCTGTGTGTATATGTGTTTCTTGTTTTCAGTAAGGCTGTTTTTATTACTGTTACAGAAATGTGATTACATTTTTGAGATTGCTTGATGTTTCCATCCTCAATGCTGCTTAAATGGATGGATTTGTCTTGCTGGGTCATCCAACAAATGTAAATAGGTCTTAAAATAAATAATTCAGATGGCTAACCACTTGAACTTTTCTAAGCAGGGATATAAACAAGGGAAATGAAGGAAAGAACACAAACTAATGTTTTCCACAAGGCATTCCACAAAGGTAAATATGGGGCTTGTAATTGACCAGGGACCAAAACACATGGACAGCTTTGGATTCCAAGGTCAAGAAATCCCCCTGAATCAAATCAGGAGAGATACCTACCACGTTGGAATTGGAAGATACCTTTGAGGTCATCTAGTCCAACCCTCTGCTTAGTGCAGGGACCAGCTACAGCCAGCGTAGTGTTGTGGTTAGAATGTTGGACTAGGACTTGGGAGACCTGAGTTCAAATCTCCACTCAGCCATTCAAACTCACTGGGTGATTCTGGGTCAGTCACTCCTACCACAATCTAACCTACCTCACAAGGTTGTTGTGAGGGTAAACCTAGCCATGTACATTTCCCTAGGCTCCTTGGAGGAAGAGTGGGATATACATGTGGGGGGGGAGGGTTGTCATTCCTTAGGATGCGGGTTCTCCAATGTAGGGCCCCAGTTTGTGTTGGACTATGACTCCCATCATCCACAGCTGCAGTGGATGATGGGAGTTGTAGTCGAGCAACATCAGAGGACCCACACCGGAGAGCTCCAACTTTAGGGTTTAGCTCCCTTCCCAGAACCATCTTCCAACCACAATGGTCTCTCCTTTGTTTGATGTTTTCCATCAGAGCCTGGATGGCCATCCATCAGGAATATTGTAGCAAGATTCCTGCCTTGAGCTCAGGGTTCGACTATAAGACCTCCAGGGTCCCTTTCAACTCTAATATTCCAGGATTCTAGTTCCCACCCACCACACACCTTTGGCCTGGAGTTTGACACTGCATGCAGTTCCATCTGGGAACTGAAGGCGGCACTAATGCACCAGGCTTCATGGGTCCAGATGCAAAATAATGCACACAAACCTGTTGGGAGAAGGGGTGGGTGGGTAACCCTTCTCAGCCAGCCAATGAGACTCCTAGTCCAAGAATTCCATCTTCAGCAAAGGTTGCCTGAGCATCTTGCTAAGCACACACCCATGTTTTACAGACAAGCACTGCCTTGGACTTTTGGATCTGTGCCTAAAACCGAGTCACACAGCCTTGATCCCCACTCGACCACCCTACACAAGATGACTCACCCCTAGAGCTGCCCCCAAAGGCTAGCAGGTGCTCCCCCAAAAACATGTTTCGCTCCCCAACTCCCCATCCACCAGGTGGAAATGTTATAGCAAAGTGTCTGTAACAAGGCCATCGTGAAATATTATACGTCTTGCCTTTTGAAATACTTATTTCAGGATATAGAAGCCTCATCTACTTACTCCTCTACCCGAGTACAGGCAGCAGAAGCCAGGGCAGCCGGGGACCACATTGGAAGCTGCTATATACTGAGTCAGACCCTTGGTCTATCTAGCTCAGTATTGTCTACACAGGCTGGCAGCGGCTTCTCCAAGGTTGCAGGCAGGAGTCTCTCTCAGCCCTATCTTGGAGATGCTGCCAGGGAGGGAACTTGGAGCCTTCTGCATGCAGGTGCTCTTCCCAGAGCAGCCCCATCCCCTAAGTCGAATATCTTACAGAGCTCACACATGGGGTCTCCCCTTCAAATGCAAACCAGGGAGGACCCAGCTTAGCAAAAGGGACAAGTCATGCTTGTGGCCCCAAGACCAGCTCTCCTCCAGCCCCGTCAGGAAAATTGTACAAGTGCAAAAACCCCAGAAATGGTGCCCTCTCACAAACATTCCCTGCGGTGCCTAGCAGGAGGCACACAACACACGTAAGCATGTTTGCACTCGCGCAGGGGTGTAGCAAGGTTGGAGTGGGCCCAGAGACAAGATTTTAAAATGGGTCCCCCCCTCACTGAAGCTCAGCTCATGAAGTAAAGGTTGACTCAGCCTTCCATCCTTCCGAGGTCGGTAAAATGAGTACCCAGAATGTTGGGGGGCAATATGCTAAATCATTGTAAACCGCTTAGAGAGCTTCCAGCTATAGAGCAGGTATATAAATGTAAGTGCTATTGCTAGTGCTAAGTGCTAAAGAAATCTTAAAGGAGGCTGAATAGTGGTAACAAAAAGCATAGTAAACTTTATATCTATCTGTATATCTATATATCATCTATATATCATCTATATATCTATATATCATCTATATATCATCTATATATATATACAGTATATCATCTATATATCTATATGTCATCTATATATCTATACAGTATATCATCTATATATCTATATGTCATCTATATATCTATACAGTATATCATCTAGATATCTATATGTCTATGTATATAACACCTATGTGCCACAACAGAACAACATCCTAAATGATTTTTTAAAAGGTTTTGTCAATTGTGGACGATGCAAGTCATTGAATGGTACTGGAGAAAGACATGCTGTTCTGGTCGCTCCAGGTCTTAACACGCACATCAATTTCGGAGGATGAATACAAGTGAAGGAAGCCGGGGTGGGTGCTTGGCTGGGGGAGTCAGTCATGTGACTTGCCTCGGGGGGGGCTAAGGCAGTGGGCCGCCAGACAACTGTCTCCCCTTGCCCTATTATAGTTACGCCCCTGCACTCATGCAACTCGGGTCTGAAATACACACCACCCATGGTAGCATAACCAGCTTGCACAACATGCTTGCTCTTTCACCGCATGTTTGTGCAAAGCAGACAGGCATAGGAAGCTACCTCCTGCTGTGTTAAGCCCATGGGCCATCTAACTCAGGATGGTCTGCACTGGCTGGCAGCAGCTCTCCAAGGTTTCAGGCAGGAGTTTTTCCCAGCCCTACCTGGAGATGTTGCCAGGGATTTAACCCGGGACCTTCTGCATGCCAAGCAGATGTTGTACCCCTGAGCAACAGTGTTTGGGTGTGGCAAGGACCTGAAGCGTGCAATGCTTTTAAGCCTTGCACGCCAGGATCCCTCTCGCCCTCCTGACGACCCCGCAAAGAGAGAGGCTAGTTATCATAAGTATAAGGAGTTTGTGATCCCGGAGAAGGAGGCAGAATGGGTTGGACTGTCTTTGGAAGAGACTGTGGAAGCATTTCATGGCTTCAAAGCAAATGCTTCAAACACAGTGCGCTCAAAACACAACTATTATAAGACACACATCTTGAGAAAGGCGAAACACACAGACCAATTCCAGCCAATGGATTTCACTTTATAACACAGTGTATAAAATGCCGGACAGAACTCTGAGGACTATCGGGAGATCAAATGTGCTTCTCCCCTTATGACCTTCGTCAGACAACTGGAACATAGGAAGCTGCCATATACTGAGTCAGATCATTGGTCTATCTAGCTCAGTATTGTCTTCACAGACTGGCAGCGGCTTCTCCAAGGTTGCAGGCAGGAATCTCTCTCAGCCCTATCTTGGAGATGCTGCCAGGGAGGGAACTTGGCACTTCAGATGCTCTTCCCAGAGCAGCTCCATCCCCTGAGGGGAATCTCTTCCAGTGCTCACGCTTCTAGTCTCCCATTCATTTGTAACCAGGGTGGACCCTGCTTAGGTAAGGGGACAAGTCATGCTTGCTACCATAAGACCAGTAGGGCTCCATTTTCTAGCAGCCGCGTGGATTTTGCAACTGGTTGAGTATCAGCAGAAGTTTTGTCTGCCAGACCGCTGAGGACCATCTCAACCTCTGCAAAATCAACAAAGCTCTCTAATTAGAAAGGACAATAATTCTTTTCTGGGATCAGCATGCAGCCTAGCCTCCATAACTCCACTTCTGCACAGCACTTGGAGGAAATCGGGGTACCAATATGACAAATATTCATATACGATGGATATTCATATACCGCTTTTCAACAAAAGCCCCCCAAATGGTTTACAGAGATATAAATAAATAAAATGGCTTCCTGTCCTCCAAAGGATTCGCCATCTAAAAAAAGAAACATTAGATAGATCCCAGGACAGGAGGGATGCTGTGCTGGGGACGGATAGGGCCAGTTGCTCTCCCCCTGCTAAATAAAGAGAAACACCACTTTTAAAAGGTGCCTCTTTGCTCTTTTAGGGGTAGCATAAGATATACCCCCACTAAATAAGGTACTGTATAAGGACAGACAGATCGATGCACGCACATAAAATTTATTTATTGTTAAATTTCTATACTGCCTTTCATTAAAACCATCTCAAGGCAGTTCATAACAAAATTAACCCAAGACTATAAACATGATACAATAAAAATATGAAGCTAAAATAGAAAAATACAAACCCAATTAAAAACCAAGCACAATATAACCATAAAAATTACAAAACAGCAGCAATAGAAACAGTCATATAAAAGCCTGGGTAAAAAGCTAAGGTTTCACTCACTTCCTAAAGACTGTGATGGAGACTGAGCAGCAGATGGCCGCCGAGAGAGCAGTCCAGATTCTGGGGGCCACAAATGAGAAGGCCCCGTCCGGCGTGCACAACAGGTGATCCTCCTTCATTGTCGGCACCAGGAGCGGAGCCCACCCCATCCCAGACCTTGACGACCTTGTCAAATGGGCAGCAACCTTTGGGAGCAGGCAGCACCTCAGAGATCCAGGCCCCAAACCGTTAAAAACTTTAAAGCTGAAGAACAGCACCTTGTATTGGACCTGGAAACAAACTGGCATATATGTATGAATCATCCCCAAGATATTCTATGCCCAGGGCAGAATGGCTTACTCTCTTTGGTGGTATAGTATAGCACAGAGCTCCGCAATCTTGGGTCCTCTAATTCCATTCGACTACAGTGCCCATCATCCCCAGGCACAACAGCCAAAGGGATGATGGGAGTTGTAGTCCAACAGCCTCTGGGGGCCAAAGGTTGGGAACTTCCCTGGGCTAAGGCATTAAATGCAAAAGCCAGAAGGGAAAGTAACATTATGTGGAATTTCTCTTCTCTCATCACTTTTTAAGAACAAATTGCTTTCCCTGACAAGTTCAAACAGTGGCAAAAAGTGTTGCCACACCCCTATTGAAATGCAGCAGAACTGCCAACTGCCACACAGAATTGCTTTGCAAATCACATCCAGTTTAACTCTCCACTGATGGATGATTGCTGAGCTCTATGTCCCAAGGTCTTCCCGGACACACATTCCACAATTCTCCTTGGCACCTTCTTCCACTTTTGAGCTTCCATTCAGAAAGTTAATACCTAATGTTCAAGCCAGGCATTCTCCAGCTGGGGTCCCCAGATGCGGCTGGACTACAACTCCCATCACCCCCTGCCAGATGGCCACTGTAGCGTGGGGTGATGGGAGTTGTAATCCAGCAACATCTAAGGACTCCAGCTTGAGGACCCCTGATTTAAGCTCAATTATTCTTCCAGGGACCAAGAGACCCCCCCCCGAAGAATTCACCAGATTATTCTAAAATCATACCTACCCCATGATTTGTCTCTACCGTCCCAACCCAGCTGTTCCAAAGATTAGAAAGTGAAAGCCAGCGACAACAGTTAAAAATAGCATCTTGCTCCAGATTTCTGGGAAATCCATTCTTTTCTGTCTCACCCACCCATTTTCTTTTCTTCCTTCTGGGCAAGAGTTATCCTTGCGGGGACGTCAGTATAATGGTGCCACGTCCTAATCAGGTTATTTTTAGATGCGTTTGATTGTACATTTCCATCTGGGAGGAGCGTTGGTCTTGTGGTAGCAAGCATGAATTGTCCTCTTTGCTAAGCAGGGCATACCCTGGTTTGCATTTGAGTGGGAGACTACATGTGTGAGCACTGGAAGATCTCCCCCTTAGGGGATGGGGCTGCTTTGGGAAGAGCACCTGCCCGCTTGCATGCAGAAGGTTCCCAGTTCCCTCCCTGGCAGCATCTCCAAGATAGGCCTGAGAGAGATTCCTGCCTGCAACCTTGGAGAAGCCGCTGCCAGTCTGGGTAGACAATACTGAGCTGGATGGACCAAGGGCCTGACTCAGTATATAGAAGCTTCCGATGTTCTTTCTCTCTATCAGCAATCTCAGTTACCAGCCTCACTAAATTGGCTGTCATTGTTTTGAGCTGTTTTATTAGGGTTCTGAAATATATATATCTATATACTTCAATTTTTTTAAAAAAATTACAAACCACCCTGAGAAAGTGATGAAGGCAAGGCACAACTTCTTAAATTATCACACACACACACACACCCAGATCTCTCTAACCCATGAGTTATCATCCACATCTTCACCTCCAGGGTAAGTCAGTGGAACATGATGTTCTCTGCCATGGGACGTAGTGAAAGCCACCAGCTTGGATGGCTTTAAAAGGGGCTTAGACAAATCCATGGAGGACAGGCCTATCAATGGCTACTAGTCTGATGGCTATAGACCACCTCCAGTCTCAGAGGCAAGATGCCGCTCAATACCGGTTGTAGGGGAGCAACGGCAGGAGAGAGGGCATGCCTTCATCTCTTGCCTGTGGGCTTCCCAGAGGCATCTGATGGGCCACTGTGGGAAACAGGGTGATAGTGTAGATGGGCCTTGGGCCTGATCCTGCAGGGCTGTTCTTATCTATCCTCCAGGAGTTGACACAAGAAGATGAATACCTTGGTTTCACCATAGAGGTCCTGATCCGTGTCGGGACTGCAGTGGGGAGAGGGAGGCACTTAACCCTTTACAGTCCCAGTTACCAACCTAACGGATTTTGCCCTAGCTCCAGTCCAGATTGGACTTCCCACGTTATTATTTATTTCTTTGTTGAATTTCTAGATCGCCTAATATAGAAACCTCTAGGCGGCGTAGAGATTAAAATCTCTAAAACATTTAAAATTCACCAAAACAGATAAGAACCACAATAGATAAAAACACATTCAAATTTAAAAGGGACTCTGTCTAAATGACTACCACCTTAAGGGGCGTTGCGGGGAAATGCTTGACTAACAAGCAGAAGGTTGCCGGTTCGAATCCCCGCTGGTGCTATGTCGGGGAGCAGCGACATAGGAAGATGCTGAAAGGCATCATCTCAGACTGGGCGGGAGATGGCAGTGGTCAACCCCTCCTGTATTCTACCAAAGACAACCACAGGGCTCTGTGGGCGCCAGGAGTCGAAATCAAATCGATGGCACACTTTACCTTACCTTAGGAGCCTTGGTCTCCATTTACATGTTTGTTTAGGCATGCACTTAACCAACGTCATGTCTGAAAAGAGTTTTGTTTGTTTTTAAGAGGAAGGAGACCCCCTCATGGCTGTGAATCCATTCAGCAAGCAACAGGAATCTCCCCCAAGGATGGCTCCCGTGAAAAGGAGGCCAAGGCATAGGAATGCCTGGTCTCTTTCTTGTGGGGAGCAGAAATGGACTTCATAGGAACATAGGAAGCTGCCAAATGCTGAGTCAGACCATTGGTCCATCTTGCTCAGTATTGTCTCCACAGACTGGCAGCAGCTTCTCCAAAGTTGCGGGCACGAATCTCAGCCCTATATTGGAGATGCTGCCAGGGAGGGAACTTGGAACCTTCTGCTCTTCCCAGAGTGGCTTCATCCCTTAAGGGGGGATATCTTACAGTGTTCACACTTCTAGTCTCCCATTCATACGCAACCAGGGTGGACCCTGCTTAGCTAAAGGGACAAGTCATGCTTGCTACCACAAGACCAGCTCTCCTCAACTTCCATGTAGTTTACTCCTGCTACAAATATTTATATACTGCTCTTCAGCCAAAGTCCTCAAAACCGTTTACATATAAAAAAATTAATAACACATAATTCATTAAGGTGGCTCCCTGTCCCCAAAAGGCTCACAATCTAAAAAGAAACACAAGACAGACACCAGCAACAGCCACTGGAGGGATGCTGTGCTGGGGTCGGATAGGGCCAGTTGCTCTCCCCTGTCTAAAGTTAAGAGACTCGCCATTTTAAAAAGGCGTCTCTTTGCTCAGTTCGCAGGGGTTAAAGAAGAAGGTTATACATCAGGACACAGAGGGCCGGCTCCAGATTAAAATGTAATACAACTTGCTAGTGCTCAACTTGCGAGGCTGGGGGGGGGACCTTTGTGGAGGGCCAGACGGGAGGGCGAACAGGTGAAATCCAGCCTCTTCTCCTCCCTCCCCAAGAAGCAAGAAGGCTGCTATATATCCACATGGCGTTTCCTTCCCGGGCTGTGCAAGAGGGAAGCCCTTTTCTCCCTTTCCCACCTCGAGGTCTCCCTTTGTCTGGCCTTTGTCATGGAAAGCACTCCTCCTAAATCAATTCCGTGACACTGTTATTGTTGCCGCCCTGAGAGTTTTTAAACTTTTCCCCCTCCCGAGGTCAGGAATGTGGACAGTTGCTATTGGGGCCGGTGGCTGGGCTCGGGGGAAAACGGGGGCGATGGGTCAGCCTGCCTCTGGAGGTCACCCGAAAAACAAAACCTTTTGAAATAGCTACTCTTCATCACTGCCAATATTGTCTTCTGCCAGCAGGATCCTGGTACGGACCTTGAATGGCTTCAGCTCCGGCCTCTGTCCACCCCACCGGTCAGGATCTGGGGATGGACAGAAGGTTATTGTGTGTGGACTAGCTTTGTTTGTGGTCACAGCTGCCCGAGTTTGGACTAGAACTGACCGAAGTCCTGGTGGGTGGGAGAGAAAGGAGGGGGTCTGGGAAGAATCGAGAAAGTATGGGTCACTGCTTCCTAGAGGGTTTTCCCACCTCTCTAGGCCAAAGACTTCTCCATCCCCCCGGACTTGAGAGCCAAGCTGAAGAATTTGGTAGGGCTCTTTTTCTTAAAATAAAATAAAAAAAGTGAGAGAATTTATTAGGGGCGGGAAAAGAGAAAGAAAGGGGTGAAAACTTCTCCCGTTTCCTTTTTTTTTTTTTTTTAAGCAGTCAAGGAGCAGGCCAGATGCGGCCCGGATCTCACGGAATTTGGGAACTCAGGCTATGGGTTAAATGAAGGATGAAGCACCTTGGAGCAAAGGAGACAATGGGCGATATCAAACTGTCAGCTTTGCGGGGGAGAAGAAAATTGAGCCATGTTTTATGGAGAAATGCGAGAGACAGGAGTCGACTTGTGGAGCGGAGCGATTCGAAGGAACCTGGATTTCTGGAAAAGACACCCACAGTCTTTTTAAAAAATGCATTTCTAGGGGCAGACGACAACACCTTTTTTAAGCATCTGTCTTTGCAAAAGACTAGCCTTATTTTGCCTTGTTGTGGGAGGCAGGGTACTCTTAAGAAACTTGTTTAAGTACTCGTTTAAGAACAAAGTTTCTAGAAGTTAAGTGCTCTTGATTTTTTTAGGGTGCAGCAAACACCCTTGATTCTGTACAAGTCCACTGTCTGGGAGGGCAGGCATGCCTGCACAGATGCATTTTGACTCTAGTCTACTTACGCAAGATCTTCTGGGGATGGAGCTGCTCTGGGAAGAGCAGAAGGTTCCAAGTTCCCTCCCTGGCAGCATCTCCAGATAGGCCTGGGAAAGACTCCTGCCTGAAACCTTGGCGAGCTGCTGCCAGTCAGTGTAGACAGTCCTGAGCTAGATGGACCAAGGGTCTGACTCAGTACAAGGCAGCTTCCTATGACAGATGCAGACCTGAAACTTTCATGATGTGTGCAGTTTGCTTGTGAACTGAATCCAGAGATCTTGTATTCTTAAGATGAATCCTTCCAGATCAGACCATAGGTCCAGTATGCTGAATTTAGCCTACCAGAAACCTCTGGGAAGTCCACAGCGCTCTCCCAGTTTCTCCCCAGCAACTTAGTACTCTAAGGCAGGGTTTCTTAACCTTGGGCCCCCAGATGTGGATGGACTACAACTCCCGTCAACCCCAGCTGTGGCTGGGGATGATGGGAGTTGTAGTCCATCCACACCTGGGGACCTAAGGTTAAGCAACCCTGCTCTAAGGTATACTGCCTCTGAATCTGGAGGCTCCATTTAGCTATAGTGGGTCATTGCTTTTGATAGACCTCTCCTCCATAAACTTGCCCTAATTGCCTTTTATATATTTATAAATAAATATGAAGTAAGTGTGTGTGTGTGTGTGTGTGTGTGTGTGTGTGTGTGTATGATCATATTTATAAATAAATATGAAATAAATATTGTAATGCCATCAGAGCCAGTAGCCACCGCCACATCTTGTGGCAGCAAATTCCAAAAGTTTATTTTATTTTATTTTATCCCCATTCTTCCTCCAAAGAGTCCAGAGAGGTGACCAGAGAGAAGTACTAACCTGTACTCCCCACAACAACCCTGAGAAGTAGGTTAGGCTGAGAGAGAAGGGACTGGCCCAGAGTCACTCAGTGAGTTTCATGAACTCACTGAACGTTTCATGAACTGAATGGGGATCTGAACTCAGGTCTCCCTGGTAATAGCATCTGCAATATGGGAACAATACCACCCTGCCTCGCAGGGTTGATGTGCAGAGTACAGGTTAGCGTAGGCTCTGAGCATTCTAAATCATAATACGTTGATTGTTTTCAAGGCAACTGCAGGCTATGCATATGTATATATAACAACATTTGCTGTTATATAAAACAGATATCACAAAACACACCAGAACATTTCATCGCTCTCTTATGCAGGAGGAAGTTAAACCCTATAAGCAGGCCTGCACATCTTCAGCCGCCCAGCCGTTATTGGACTACAGGTCCCAAGATCCCCAGCCGCAGTGGTCAATAGGGATTATGGGAGTTGTAGTCCATCCCCAGCACAGCATCCCTCCAGTGGCTTTTGCTGGTGTCTATCTTCTATTAGATTGTGAGCCCTTTGGGGGACAAGGAGCCATTTTATTTATTTATATCTAAGTAAACCGCTTTGCAAACCTTTGTGGGAAAGCGGTATATAAATATTTGTGGTATTTGTATTCCTCAGGTCAGATTTCCCTCTAGGCCTGTAGGGGCCCCTATGACGTGAGGGAAGTGGAAACTGTGGGCCAGGTTCTTCTGTATTGTCCTTTTTGTCATGATATCCATTTTGTTTTTATTACTCCAATTTTATCAGATACGCCCGGCAGGTCAGAGGAGGCCTACTCTCCTCTCTTACCAGAATCCACTTATTTCTGACAGGGTCGCTAAGTTTTGTGTTAATGCTCCTATCTGTTGCCATAAACTAATTCATGATAACACTTATTTGGTTTAGGATGACAATTGAGCATTGTCATTTAATGAGGTGTGTTTTTCCCCACCACAATGTTTATGTACGGCGGTTTAGAGTATGGGTTTCTTCATTCGGTCGATTTTTGCTGGTCTACGACTGTAACGTAACCATTCGGACAATGGTTTTTCCCTTGACACTTTATGGATGCAAAAGCTGAACCTCGAAGAAGCAAGATAGAAAAAAAGTATTGACGCTTTTGAACTTTGGTGCTGGAGACGATTTTTGAGGAGACCACGGACAGCCAGGAAAACAAAGAAATGGATCATAGAACAAATCTATCCAGAATTTTCACTCCGGGCACAAATGACTAGGCTCAAACGATCATACTTCAGACACATGATTTGAAGATCCAGCTCCATTGAGAAGTCCATCATGCTGGGGAAAGTGGAAGGAAAGAGAAGAAGAGGACGGCCAGCAGCAAGGTGGATGGACTCGATGACGACAGCAATGAATGGACCACTGAGAGACCTTCATGGCCAAGTTGAAGACAGATCATCCTGGAGAGAATCTATCGATGTGGTTGCTAAGAGTCGACACTGACTTGATGGCACTTAATCAGTCAGTCAGTCAATCAATCAATGACTGTAATTCAATTATTCATTCAGGAGCAAGCATCCGACAAAATGGAGGATAGCAAACCAGCTTTGCACGCAACTCTGTGGAACCAGCAGGGCGGCCCTTCCATGAGGTGAGGTGAAACCAGTCACCTCAGGCGGTAGACCTTTGGGGCACCAGCGAGCCGCTGAGATACCCCTGCTTTTTTTTAAAAAAAGGCATGGGGATAAGGAGGGAGGGGTACACACAATGGGGCAGAATTTTGCAGCCTGCCTCAGGTACCCGCGAATGAGATAATGGGAACGTTTTTCCTTTCAGAGGAAAAACTCTCCCTCCACGTTCTTCTGTCACGGGAAACTCGGGGAAATTAAAACCCCTCACCCCCTTAAGGGGTGAAACTTGGGGAAATTCAAACCCCTCACCCCCTTAAGGGGTGAAACTTGGGGAAATTCAAACCCCTCACCCCCTTTTCTTGGTGACTTTTTAAGGGGAGAGAGAGGCCACCCCACACACCCTCCCTCTGGGCACAGGGAGTCCACCGGCCTAGGGAGAGAATGAATGATTCATCACTTAGGCTACAGTCAAAAGGCCTTTGTGAAGACCCTTTGGCAAGGAATGGAGATGTGGGATCCCTGCACCGCCAGCCACCGACCAGCCGTGCGGGGATGTCTCTCTCCGCAGGAAACAGTGGAGGCTGTCCGAGAGGGAGTGAGAAGGACGCAAAATAAACGTCGCTGCCACCGAGGCGCACATGATTTGGAGGGCAATGGCGTGAAGCCGTTCCAAGAAAACAGACCCATTAAACTGACTCAGACCACACGACATGGCTCATTTCTCCACAGGACGTCATTCTGACACAGAAACGCTGCCAGGTGTGAGGGAACCTGAGGAGAAGGATCCATTTCCCCAGCTTAGCACACTGCAAGGGTTCCTCAGCTTGGGTCTCCCAGTGTTGTTGGACTACAGGGCCCATCGCCCCCAGCCACAATGGCAGTACGAGTTGTAGTCCAAGAAAACAGAAGAGTCTGTTGACTAGCCCAGAGGTTCCCAACTTGGCTAAAGGTCATTGTGGTTGGGGGTGATGGGCATTGTAGTCCAATCATGACCCAAGGTTGGGAAACCCAGGAGTAGTGGTTAAACGAGGAGCAGAGAGACCCGAGCTCAGCCCTGAGTGACTTTGGAGCACTCTCTCTCTCTCTCTCTCTCTCTCTCTCTCTCTCTCTCTGCTAGTCCAAGGTCACCCAGTGAGAGGCACAACCAAGGTGGGATTTGAACCCAAGCCATCCCAGTCCAAGTCTCAATCCAGGGCCCCACAAAACCCATTGACACTTGCATGAGCATCCACTTGGCCTTTTGCTTATTCCTGGTCAGCTGTACATTCAAGAAGCCAAAATCTCTTAATTATCATTATGCAGATTTCATCTGAATCCCGAGCTACCAGGACTAAACCTCGGAAGGAGCTCCCTCTGCCAGCTCAATGCTCGAACATGCAAAGTGAAAAATAAAAGATGTGTCCTTGAACATGTGCAAAGTGCTTTCACGACCGAGCCACCACAGGCCTTTGAAACGGCTCCAATTTAGAGATGATGTCTAAGCAATGTTGGCCTGTGCCATTTTCCTGCCCAAATACAAGCACCCTCGACTTTCCCTTCAGTTTCTCTTTTTCCCTGTTAAATTCCTTCTCAATTCCTGCTCAAATCTGCCTTCCTTCCAGGCAGGAAAGAAGAAACGTGGGAGAAACGCTAATTTTGTGTCCCTTCCTCTGCAAGCCAGCTCTGGGCAGGTTCTTCTGGGTGGGCTGCTGTGCCATCCCTGAGATCTGCCGCCTAAAGCCCCCTACTTTACCCTGCTTCATAGTAGGGCTACCCCAAGTGTGAGTTCAGGTTTCAAAGGAAAGAGCACCGCTGAGCACATTGTGGGTCCATTTCCTAAACACTGACCAACATAGGAAAAACTCTAAAAATATCCCCACATCTTCTGTCTCTTCTAACTCTTTATACACACACACACACACACACACACACACACACACACACACACCTCGTATCCTTGTTTCCCCTGAGACCACAGAAAATAAGAGGATAGAATCTAGACCGCAAAAATATTTAGAAATGGGGAGAAAGTTTGAGAAAATACATCCAGCTTACCAGACTTTTCACCGAACCGATATCTTCTGGGACTAGCATGCTGGTGCCGAAGGCATTTGGGAATTTGGCTAAAAGATCTCTTGGCTTTTTACAGGAGAAATATTTGTCTTGCTCTCTTGGAAGGAGCGTTAGAGGCGGAGAGAAGCTGGAAATAAGTTCACTTTTTCAAAAATCCGTGTCCTTTTTTCTTTCCTGGCAACTTATGGGAGGAAAGCAAAAAAGCTGGCAAGGTACGTTTTTTGGAGGTGAGGGTTGCAAAATGTCTCTTCTGAAGGAAAAGGCATTAAGTGTTTGGGGACGCTGGGAGAATTCAATATGTTTGGCCGAAATAAGATTTGTGCCAGAGACAGAAGCATGTTTTAAAGCAAACATACTTAGCATTGATATAAGACTTCTGAGCACTCACCAAAGCAAAAGGGTGAGCCAGATTTAGAATGGTGGCTCAGAATGGCCCATGGCCCACCACACCCACGAGTCCTATTCGAGGATAAGCTGCATAAAGAGGTCCACATCTGTGTTATTATAGATCAGGGATTCTAACATGAAACTCCGCAAATGGCCAGCACGAAGACCTGGTCAAAGATAGGCCAGGAAGGCTCCCATTTTACAGAGGAGGAAAACTGAGGCTGGGAGGGAAGCCATTAGCATACACCAGCCATAGAGGAGATTGTTTACTTGCCATTTTTTAAACAATTGGAAATGGATAAACCTTGTTGATCTGCTAGAAACCACTGAGAGAGCAAAGCAGAGTCCAGATTTACCTTCTGCCCATCCATGACCGGCTGAAATTCAGCGGCTTCTTCATCACCAGCCGACAGCAACCATGGTGGCTACAGAAAGGATCTCAGTGTCTCCCCTGTTCTGCAAACTCCCAATATTTTTTTTTCCACTGGGAAGCTAAAAGCAGGTGGAAGGGTGTGTTTTTAACTGAGCACTGCTATATTTACCCAGCTCTACCAAAAAAATAAATAAAAATTCTCTACCATGGTTTTTTCTTTCTTTCTTTCCAGGCTAAAATTTAATTTGTGGATGATTTCATCTGCAGAATGGAGACTTTCAAGCTCCAGAGCAAAGAGGCATAAACAGCCCCACTTAAAGGGACAGGCTTTTCTTGGTCAAGAAAATATATAGGTTGATCAAATACATAGGAGATGGAATTCAATGATGTCATCATTGGGGGGCAGAAGCAACAACTAGCTTTTCCCCATCTTGGCCCCCCAGATGTTGGACTACAATCATCCCCCGCCATTGTGACTGGGGATGATGGGAGTTGTGATCCAGCAATATCTGGGGACCCAGGGTTGGGAAGCCCAGAGGTACAGAATGGGACAGAAAAGGAGACAATTTGGGGAGGGAGGATTCCATTGTAAGAATACAAGAGTCATCACGGAAACGAAAGACTGCTTCTTGGATCCTCTGAAGTGGCTTTCTACTGAGTTAAGCCCCTGGCCCATCCAGGTCAGTCCTATCAACACTGACTGGCAGCATTTCTTAAGGGTCCTTCTAGGGCAAAGAGCGGTTCTTCTTGACAGTGACCAAGATTAAAGCTGGGACCTCCTGTAGGCAAAGCATGTGCTCTAACCACTGAGCTATGACCCCTCACCATAAGCTGCCCTCCCAAAGTGGTTTACATAGATATAAATAAATCAAATGGCTCCCTGTCCCCAAAGGGCTGGCAGCAATCTAAAAAAGAAACCTAAGAGATACCCCAGCTACAGCCACTGCAGGGATGCTGTGCTGGGGATGGAGAGGGCCAGTTGTTATTAATTAATTATTATTTATTATTATTTCATGTTTATATCCTGCTCTTCCTCCAAGGAGCCCAGAGCGGTGTACTACATACTTGAGTTTCTCCTCACAACAACCCTGTGAAGTAGGTTAGGCTGAGAGAGAAGCGACTGGCCCAAGTCACCCAGCAAGTCTCATGGCTGAATGGGGATTTGAACTCGGGTCTCCCAGGGCCTAGTCCAGCACTCTAACCACCACTACACCATGCAGTTGCTCTCCTACAGCTAAATATAAGAGAATCACCTATTTTAAAAGATGCCTCTTTTCTCAATTAACTAGAACTCTCCATTATTTTTCCTTTCCCAAAAAGCAACCATGGGGGATTTGGGTCAGGCCCACAAAGCCGGAAACAAGGGAGTCAACCAGAACTCTCCATTATTTTTCCTTTCCCAAAAAGCAACCATGGGGGATTTGGGTCAGGCCCACAAAGCCGGAAACAAGGGAGTCAACCCTTTATTGTGTGCCAGTGTCCTGATTTAAATTCCCTTGCAAGCAGCTATTAGCCACAGAGGAGAAAACCTTGCCATATTCTGCCCTCTGTGTGTGTGTGTGTGTGTGTGTAGTGGATCAGAGCTATAGCACAAGGGGCAAAGGTGGGAACATCTCCCCTCCCATGCCATAGTCCCGATCCAAATCTGCCCCAAAGCTAACTTGTTCCAGTGATTTCAGGAAGGCTCATTTCAGCTGGATCGGGCCCTAACAAATCGTTTTATTGTGGCCAATCATGGACTCTTGTGGCCGGAAGTCCATGAAAGCGCCATTTGATAGTTCTTTAGGATTCTTGATTTATTATTTCTTGTTTACACAGTCAGACAGGTGTAATTGACTGGTTTGTTTTATCCAGACATCGAGTCCTTCCCAAGGACCTGGGATGGCTGAATTTTATTGTCAATGTTGTTGACAATGCTGTTATAGATATCGTCGCAGAATATAGGCTGTTCCCAGTAAAGCTGCTTTTTGTAGTTGGCTGATGGTGATTTCTGTGGCCCCGATGGTGTTGAGGTGCTCTTCAAGGTCTTTGGGAACTGCACCCAGGGCGCCAATTACCACTGGGGTTATTTTGGTCTTTTTCTGCCACAGCCTTTCAATTTCAATTTGTAGATCTTCGTATTTTGTTATTTTTTCTATTTCTTTTTCTATTCTGCTATCCCCTGGTATTGCTATGTCGATTATTTTGACTTGTTTTTCTTTCTTCTCGACTACAGTTATTTATATCTGGTGTATTGTGTGGCAGATGTTTGTCTGTTTGTAGTCGGAAGTCCCATAATATTTTTACATCTTCATTTTCGACAACTTTTTCAATTTTATGGTCCCACCAATGTTTGGCTACAGGTAGCTTGTATTTTTTGCAGATGTTCCAGTGATGATGATGATGATGATGATGATAAATTCAGTTTCTATACCACCCTTCCAAAAATGGATCAGGGCGGTTTACACAGAGAAATAATAAATAAATAAGATGGCTCCCTATCCCCAAAGGGCTCACATTCTAAAAAAAACCCAACCAAGATAGACACCAGCAACAGTCACTGGAAGTACTGTGCTGGGGGTGGATAGGGCCAGTTACTCTCCCCCTGCTCAATAAAGAGAATCACCATGGTAAAAGGTGCCTCTTTGCCCAGTTAGCAGGGGATGGGTTTGCTTCCCCTCTGCAGCAACTTGGAGGGGGTTCCAGCCACAGAAATCCCTTGCCATGTTTAGCTTGGCCCTCAGCCTAGCCTACCTCACAGGGTTGTTGTGAGGATAAGATGGATCGGGGGGGGTCATGTATGCTACCCTGAGCTCTTTGCAGGAAGGGGATAGAAAGCTAATTAGGAAGAAGGAGTAACAGCTGGAGAGAGGGCATGCCCTCAACTCCTGCCTGTAGGCTTCCAGCGGCATCTGGTCGGCCACTGTGTGAAACAAGATGCTGGACTGGATACTTGGGCCTGATCCAGCAGGGCTTATGTTCTTAAGGAGGAAAGCAAGATGTTCGAATAGCATGCCCAGCGTGTCTGTATTCACGGGGGCTGAATTACCCTAAAAGGTAATGGGAAGAATTAAAGCAGGATGGGGTAAGTGGCAGAGGGTTACCGAACCCTTCCCCAGTCTATTTTTCCAATCCCTCACCACAGCCAAAATGACATTCTCCAGACCGTTTGCTGGTGGTGGAGGCTATTTGTGGATAGTGTCGTAGCTCAGTGGCAGAGCATCTGCTTTGCATGCAGAAGGACCCTGGTTCAAGCCCTGGCAGCATCTCCAGGTAGGGCTGGGAAAGACCCCTGCCTGAAACCTTAGACAGCTGCTGCCAGTCAGTGCTGACAATACTGAAATGGATGGGCCAATGCTGTCTACTGACAGCAGCTTCTTATGTACCTGATCCCAGGAAGGGGGGGGAGCTGTGGGGAGGCATAAGCACTAGTGGAGGAAGTTTAAATTGCCCCCAACATGCTTTAAATTGCCCCCAACATGCTTTATAGGAATTCAGCATGTCTCACATTTTAAGCTACCCCGTCTCATCTATTTTGCCCCAGAGTAATGACTACGATTGCACATCCTTTTCTACCCAGGAGTGCTACGTCCCCTTGAGCCTAAAGGGAGATGGCATAGCTGTCTTCAAATATCTGAAGGGCTGTCACACAGAAGAAGGAGCTGGCTTGTTCTCTGTTGCTGCAGAGAAGACTTGAATCCATGGGTTGAGATGATACGGAAGCAGATTCAGGCTAGCCATTCGAAGGATTTCCTCGCTGTTCCTATTGGACAGTGGAACAGTCTGCCACAGGAAGTGAAAAGAGGCACCCTTTTAAAGTGGTGATTTTCTTCTATTTAGCAGGGGGAGAGCAACTGGCCCTCTCCATCCCCACAGCATCCCTCCAGTGGCTGTTGCTGGTGTCTCTCTTTTTTAGAGACAAAAAAAATGTTTCTTTTTTAGGTTGTGAGCCCTTTGGGGACAGGGAGCCTTCTTTCTTTCTTTCTTTCTTTCTTTCTTTCTTTCTTTCTTTCTTTCTGTGTGTAAGCTGCTTTGGGAACTTTGATTGAAAAGCAGTATATAAATATTCGTCGTATTCCTAAGTGGTGGATTCTCCTCTACTGAGGGTGTTCACATGGGTTGGAAATGCTGTAGCAGATTCCTGCACTGAACATGAAGATGTTCCTCTAAGATCCCTTCCAACTCAAATATTCTGGGATTCTAATCTATTACATACTTCTGAGGAAACATGCATTGGACCCGGTTGAACGTCCCACCGAAAGCCAACTTGCTATGGCTAACCTGTCCCCGTGGTAGCTGGATCAGGCCCTCACAAGTCAATTTAACCTCTCGTAGTCTGGAGTCCACAAAAGCTTCTGTGAATTTGCTCATTCTTTGGGGTTCTTCACAAGTTTGCTGCACCGGATTCGAACCGGAATTATCCGCCAAGATAAAGTGGAACTCTTCTTTGGAATAAACATATGGGGCTTAACTCTTGAGGCACTCACCCACCCACCCCACAACGCCTCCCCGGATCGGGATTAAAAATAATAATAATTTGGACTCCAAATGTTTCTCCTTTGGGGAGACGTGTTTCATTCCCCTTTACCACCTGAAAAGATATGCAAGGTTCAAACTGATTCGGCCGATTGTCTTTCCTGCCCTCGCTTGAGAACCCGGTTCACTCCTTTTGACTCGTCCCTGTTAATTTTGTTTAGCAGCTTGTCAGGATGGTACATAAACGGGGAGCAAAGATCAATCCAATCTTTTCAGCACTGTGGGAAAAAGTATTCCACTAATCCATATTTATTGGTGTAAGAAAGTGAAGCGAGTGGGGGGGGGTGGGCTAGCCCCACTGGTCAGAAGTAAAACACATCGGGGATGTTTTCAGACTGGCCCTTTTTCATACAAGGGCCACATGTCACCAAAATCTTTCGCTTTGTCTTTCGATTGGTTACATTTTGTTCTCCAGGGTTTTTTTCCCTTCAATTGGGGTTGCCAGGCAACCGGAGAAGACCAGCCAAGATATTTTCTTTATTACAAGTCAAGCAGAAAGCATCAAGGAGAGGAAAGATTTCTGAAAAAAGAAAGAGAGAGAGAGAGAGAAAAACGGAAGAGAAATTTTAGACAATTCCTATATCTAAGATCACATAACTTCATTAACTCGGCTAGTAATTTGGGAGGGAGAAGAAAATGTTAGAAAGGAGAGGAAAAGACGGGACGTTAAGGAAGAAAGTTAAAAGGAGTCCCCAAGCTGTTGGGGTCCAGGATCCCACTTGGGGCGGCGTGTCCTGGCATTTTGTATTATTTAAAATACCTTGGCTATCCTGCCCTTCGGGATTAAACAAAGCCTTGCAGGGCAGCTTAGGACTGCGGGAAAACAATCGAAACAGCAGTACGAAAGAGGTGTCTGGAAACAGCAAGGCGGCCTAAACGAGAAAAAAGCAGCGCCGAACAGATCTGAGAAACAGATTTAAATGCCTGGATAAATAAAAGGCGATTTACTTGGCACTGGAAAGACATAAATGAGCTTTCCTGGGAAGAGAATTCCACAGACAGGATGCCACCACCAAAAAGGCCCTTTTGCCACTCACCACCCATCTGCCCTTCAAAGGCAGGAGCACAGGAAGCAAACTTTGGCTGAGTCAGAGCACTGGTCCAGCTAGCTCAGAATGGTCTACTCTGACCGGCAGCAGCTCTCTCAGCCCTACCTGCTGGTGGCAGGGATTGAACCTGGGGCCTTCGGCATGCAAAGCAAATGCTTTGCCACTGGGATATGGCCTCATCCGGAGAAGGGCCCTATCTTTTCTTTCTTTATGCATCTATATATTAAAAAACCCACACTTTAATTCTGATGCCCAGAAAATAAGAAACCTGCTGGAAAATTAAAAGTGTGCCAAAACTTCAACGTCCATGAAAAGGTAAACACAAGGTCAGCTTGTCAGGGTTGTGATCCAGCAGGGATTCTAACTCCGGTCTCCATAGTCAGAGCTCAGCACTCTGCCAATGACAGCCCACTGGAAGGAGTTGGTGCGCTTCCCCACTGATCCACGTCACTAATCAGGACCAATCCAAGCTGTGCAGCCTTCATGTCTAACTTCCTACACTGAGCACTACTTCCCCACCCAAGTTACTTTCCCCCAACCCACTCCCAAAAGTGGCAGCACACAAAGATGGACTCCCCAACTCACTCCCACCACAGAAGCCCCAGCCCCTGTTCTGCCCACCAGCTCACTATCCACCCCACCCAACTCCGTCTGTCATATTTGCAACAATAGTTCCTGCTGCACCCCACAAGCAGGGTTGCTAACCCGGAGTGAAGCTATTCCTGGAGTTATTTCCCCCCACCCTTAATATTTGTTCCAATATTTATCACAATGTCAAGCCATTCAAATTCCCAGGACTGTTTTCATGAGCAGCCTGGAGATCGATGCCAGTTCCTGGGGCCATGGTAGGGGGGATCCCTCAGGAGTCACGGCCACCAAGGAACCCGGAATCCTCTTGATCCTGAGAGATTCGGAGGGCGTGCTCACAGGTGCGGCTGTGGCATCTCAGCAGGAATACTAGAAGCAACCCAGGGAATGGTAAAGACATAAGAACAGCCCTGCTGGATCAGGCCCAAGAAGGCCCATCTAGTCCAGCATCCTGTTTCCCACAGTGGCCCACCAGATGCCGCTGGAAGCCTACAGGCAGGAGTTGAGGGCATGCCCTCCCTCCTGCTGTTACTCCCCTGCAATTGGTACTCAGAGGCATCCTGTCCTTGAGGCTGGAGGTGGCCTATAGCCCTCCGACTAGTAGCCAATGACAGACCTCTTCTCCATGAAGTTATCCAAACCCCTCTTCAAGCCTTCCAGGTTGTTGGCTGTCACCACATCTTGTGGCAGAGAATTCCACAAGTGGATTATGCGTTGTGTGAAAAAATACTTCCGTTTGCTGGTACTAAATTTCCCGGCAATCAATTTCATAGGATAACTTCTGGAGAGTTTGTTTGTTTGTTTGTTTATAAAGGCCACCAGGTGAAGACCTTTCTGTTCACTCAGTTTAAAAAAAAATTGGTTAAAAAATGTTTTAACATGTTCTGTATTATATTTTCTATTTTCTATTGTAACTGTGTTTATTTTCTGTAAACTGCCAAGAGCCTTTGGAGTCAGGCAGTATATGAATTAAATAAATAAAACAAATACATTTGTTTTGTATTTTGTGTTTTAATTGGATGGTTTTTTTACTGTTGGGTTGCTCTGAGCCACCCAGATTATAATTTGTTATGGGGCAATTAACAAAGTCTTAATAATTAAGACATTATTATTATTATTAATATATGGACACCATACTATAAGCTCTAACCTCAGCACACATGTGTATGTCCTTTAATTTTTAATTCTCTATCCTGCTCACCGAGAACAATTTAAACCAAAACCACACTCTGTTCTGAATGCCAGTGCTTCTGTTTGGACTAGTACTTACCAAAGCAATTGTATTTAATTACAATGTGATCTTAACGGCAAGCATTCCCCAGAGCTTACACAGAGTACCTTCCTTTCACTACACTTCTGGGAATCAGGCGTACAATGTCCACATCAGCCCGCCTGACTTTCAGACAAGTTTTTGAGCCTGTGGGTTTGCCTACAACCTTTCCCCCAACACTTTCACAGGAGGCAGCGATCTCTTATTATTACAGGTCTCGCAACCAGCCCTAACAGAGTCTTTAAAAATCATCCACAGACCGGCCCCAGCTGCCTGGCCAGGAAGGAAAGTTCATGGCAGAAGACAAACTGTTGTTGTGATGCCTAAGCTGTAGCTCTTAGATGTCACAAGGGTGAGCGGAGCTTTTGCAGAATGGGTTGTGTGTCTGCTGGTTGCATTTATTTCTGTATTTACTGGCTGCAATTTGGCTCTCACTCTGCAGAATCTCCCTCCACACACACCTTTCCTAACCACACACACACACTTTTCCTCCTTCTCCTCCTTCCTACAAGTCAATACTATAGTATTCATTACTGGGGGACAATGAGTATTATCTTCTCACTGCCTGCACTTCTGCTGTTTTTTTATCCAGTGAAAGGAGGAGGCCTGATTGGTTGTAGGCTTTAAAAGGCTTTTAAGATCCCTAAGAAACCAAGCCCTCTCCTGAAGAAATGGGGAGATGTGGAGGGTTAGTTTGCATCTGCAATCCTGTTTTGAAGTAGTATAAGCCAGGAAACCCACCCACCCATTCCCATCCAAATGGGTGATGTTTCTAAGCTGTTACCTTTGACCAAGCCATCTTGGGAACCACATCCTTCAAAGCTGCAAGGAGCAAATCAACATTATACCCAATGCAACATTTATCTCTGGCTCAAAGTAAAAAAGTGGGAGGGGCTGACATCCTGGCCGAATTACCTGCAAGTAGTCCTGCTGAAATTAAGTAGTTCTTTAGAGTAACTCCTGAATAGTGCTGCCAAACACTCCGTGCCTGACATTCAGTTTAAACAGGGCGATTTTGCACCTGTTTACTCAGAAGCCAGCCCCATTGAACTCAGTGGGTCTTACTCTCTAGTAGGTGTGTGTGAAATTGTGGCCCAAATTAGGCAAGATGGCCCAATTTTAAAGTATCTGTAGTTTGTTGGTTTTTAAAAGATCAATTGCCGTCACTTGGAGTGCAGAGGTTGACAGAGGCCTGTAATTCTGCCGTTTTGCAGAGTAATTTTGTGATTTTGCAAAGCTTTGTATCAACTTTATACATACACACATGTTTTAAAAGGAGCACTCTTGTCGGTAAAATATTATCACTAGGAAGATGGGGCAACAACTGTCCACAACATTTTTCTTCTCTTCATCTCCCAGGGGAGAAAAAAGGCAGGCAAACTTTGCCTCACCCTCTCTCTCTCTCTCTATATATAAAGCACCCAAAGACATGAACCTTAAAAAAAAAAAAGTTCCTGGGCGAGGCAACCACCCCACCCAGACACACAGCATTCCGTGGCTGTCTGTTGTTGGCAAACTCCAGGCACCGTGTTGCTGCTTTAAAGAAAATAAAAATTAGAAATGGAAGAGGCACTCCTGTCCTGAGTGGATGGAAAGGGCCCTGGCCTCTCCCGAAGCGCAGGCCCAGCCTTGGGGGTCGCTGTGTCTTTAAGAGATGGCCCGCTCTGCGTTGCAGCTGCTGTTTCTGCACTCTGAAGAGAGTGGAGATTCATTACCCCCTAAAACACAATGGACATTTATCACCCTGTGGTGTTATTCAAATCCAGTACCAATTGCAGGCCATCTCCATTCTTCCCCAGCCCTCCTCTGCAACACTCTTATTGTTGCGGGCCTCCACTAAAAACCCCTTCCCAGACAGCCCTCGCGCCCAGTTCGTCTCCTGCGCTTGCTGCGAGAGCCCGCCGGGCGATGCAAGGATGCTCCTGGCGGCGCGCTCAGCTCCTGCATCCGCGGCAGCGAATAGGAAGCCGGCAGCACCAGCAGCGGGCGCCTGGATGGAGGAGAGCCGCCGCCAAGGATGCCAGGCGCACCACCACGCCGGAGGAGGAGGAGGAGGAGGAGGGCGAGAGCGGGCGGCGATAGCTGGGGAGGGAACGAGGCGCCCCCAAATTAAAAGCGGCAGCTGCGGGGAAGCCGGAGGTGCCGGAGATCGCTTCGGGAAGCTTCAGTCTCTTTCCTCGCCCACCCAGACTAAGCCTCTTGCGGGGGGATAAGAACCTCGGAAGCTGCCTTCTACCGAGTCTGACCACTGGTCCATCTAGCTCAGTATTGTCTTCACAGGCTGGCAGCGGCTTCTCCAAGGTTGCAGGCAGGAGTCTCTCTCTCTCTCTCTCTCAGCCCTGTCTGGAGACGCCAGGGAGGGAACTTGGAGCCTTCTGCATGCAAGCATGCAGATGTCTGGGAGAAGCGAGAAGGCAGGTGTTGGCGAAGATGCGGGCGTGGTCCTCCTTGGCGCGGGGCAGGGTAACAGGTGTAAAAGGCGAGGCGCTCCGCTTTCGAGGGGATCTGGATTGGCTGGATGGCGCGGGGTGGGTGGGGGAGCATGGATGCCAGGGACTTGCATTTTGGACCCATGTGGTGTCTGGTGATTTCTTAACGGTTACATTTTTTTTAAAAAAATAATGATTTTCATTTTCATTTTATTTTGCCTTCTGCTATCTCGGCTTCGGGATGCGCTCCTTTCGAAGCTGGCGAGTGGTGCTACGGCTAGAGCCGCATTTAGCTGGAAAGCCAGAAGGAATTCCAGAGAGAGAGAGAGAGAGAGGGCGATTAGCTCGGCGTTTTCCATACAAACTGGACCTTCCGTCTGCGCAGCTGGCCAGCAGATCAACAGCTGGATCTGTTGGGATCCACTCGCGGCCTCACTACGGCTGGGTTCTGGCTCGCCTGTTTTCAACTTTGCAAGCTTCTGGGTCCATTGTGTGGGGGTCGGAAAGCGGTGGGGTACACGATCTCCCTCTCCCTCTCTCTGCCTGGATCTTCTTTTATATCAACTTGATCGAGTGAGAATTTGCAGTGCGTGCGTGCGTGCGTGTATGTGTGTGTTCTCTAATTTTTTCTCTCCTCCCTAGTAGCTGCATCTTAGGCTATACGGTTCTTTTGGGTATTTCTTTAGAATCTACCGAGACTGGATTTAAATCTGAAGGTGGATCCTTTCTGCAGTTTTCCAGAGAGGCCGATGTCATCCGAGAGACAGCTAACTTACTCTTTGAAAAGCAAACGCGCCACCTCTTATTTGCAAATAACTGGAACACTTAATAAATTCAGGTATCCGTGGGCGAAAGCGAGATGATCTGGGGTGGGGGGAAGGAGAGAGAGAGAGATTATATACAATAAGAATTGTCCCTTCGATGCTGATCTTTTGAATACTATTTTTGCTAGCTTGATCGCATATTTTATATGAAATAATCCCTGGAAGGAAATACGGAAGGTACGGATTTGGTTGTGCAGAAAGTTGAGAAATTCCGTTCTGATTAGGCACGGAGGTCTAGAAAAAGGAGGCAGGGATTTTCAGAACTTTATGCAGAAAACTGGATTTGAAGGCTCCGGCGATGCCATTTCAGCCGCGGACAGTGAAACGGCTCTCAGTGTATAGCTGGAAATCCCAAAGATGAAGATACGTTTTAAAGTTGAGAAAAAGGACTTGGGATTTTGGTGGGGGGAGGGGTTAATGCACAGGGGATTCCCCGCAGTTTGGTCGAGGTCTGAGGGCAGATGGAGAAAGGCAAGGCGCTCCAAGTTTCCATCAAAAGCAGAGTGAGTGAGTGTGTGTGTGTGTGTGTGGCGTTTGTCTCTTGCTGAGATCCCACAAAACGAAATTGACTCCCACGCGCCTCGTGACAAAACGTGGCAAAGCCCTCTTGGACCGCATCCACCAGCAACTACTACAAAACGATCCCTCCTACCCCTGGCGAGGCGGCCTTTTTTATTTCTTTTTTTTTTTCCCCAGGTGCAACCTTTGGCGATCTACACAGGCACACATTTAAAAAAAAAAAAATCAGATTTTTTCCCCTTTTATGATTCCATTTCCATTCGGTTCACTCAGCAGCCTAGGATGGGATGCAGAGATCTCTCCATCTTCACCGTTTCTCTCTCTTTCTCCCTCTGCCCAAAACGATCTGCTGTTTCAGACTCGATGGAAAGGACGTGGAGAACACGGGAAGAGACCTACAGGAACAGCGTGTGTCGTTCGTATTTTCTAGGAAACGATTTCCCCCCGCCTCCTAAGAGATGCCAGTAGTACACCGCCGTGAGAGATGCTAGACCTTTGCTCCTGATTGTCCAAACGCAATTCTTGTTCAAAGGAAACATACTAACCAAGAATTGTGTCTGGACATCTGTGGCCAAGTCTTCAAACTCCATCATTTCGGCCTGGTAGATCTGAAGCAGGAGATTTTCATTCATGGGACTCCTTGTAGACTACAGCAAGGTAATCAATGTATTTATTATTAATTTATTATTATTATTATTATTATTACTACTACTATTATTATTATTATTAAGCATGTGTTCGTTGTACAGAAATTTCTCAAACGAGATCTGTGCTTCAATAAAATAGGAGTGGGTTTTTAAAAAAGAATTAAAACCTGTCCTTTAAAATTCTGCCCATTTGAACAATTCAAATCTCTGCTGTTGATATCAAATGATTTTCCTAGGTGACACCAAAAAAAAAACAAACAAACCTGGAGAAAGGTTCAAAATATTTCCTGACATTTGTCTTTCTGTTTAATTCTCACTCAGTTGCTCAGTTTTAATTCTGAAGAGTCACTTAAATAAAGGATTTAGTTTAATTCCCTATTGGTTTTTTCTTCTTTTTCTCTCTTAAAAGGAAACAAGCTTTTATGTGGTTTTTGGAAGTCCCCCCCCCCCGCCTTTAAAAAATAGGATGACACTGGTATTAGATTCAGTGAGAAGCTCTTTTTAAAAAATGAGCAAAATTGCCTCACAAGAAATTTCAGAAGGCAAACCTTTGCAAGACTAAACTGGAAGAAAACCGTAGGCAGACTATTGCATTGAAATTTCCCTCCTTGGATGGATTTAAATAACGGCCGGATTAAAAGTGTGTATAGCCATGCAAATTGGGATTTGGAGTGCACCAATTTTTTCCCCATTTAAACAAGCTTGGGACGCTTGAAATGATCTGCAAGTTGAAGATTAAAGCATAAATATATACCCCCACAACATCAAAATTCCCACCATCTTTAATTCCCTTCTGGAGGAAGATTTGTTTGGTGTGAGAAGGAGGGGGTTTATCCAAGTGCATAAAAATCAGTCCCAAAACCTCTCTACTGCTGATGGCGTTCAGTTTTGGGGCTTAATCTTCCCTCACCAAGGAAAAGAACAGAGAAAGCCAGAAGGATTTTTGGAAATGGGGTTCTCCTCTGGAGCAGAGAAGAGAAGTTGTCAATTTCAGGATGCTGCTGTCAGTTTCAGGTAGGGGAGCAGAGGCCTAAAGGCCACCTAGCAAATTTCCACCTTCTTCCCAGTGATGTAATGTTGATGAAGGAGAGAAAGGGACCTTGCACAAGCTGTGGGTGTTGCCACGTGGTTTCAAACAGACTTTAGAGGCCAGAAAGCCTGAACTAGGGGTTGTAAAAGGGAGGGAGGAAAAGTGTGTGTGTGTGTGTGTGTATGTATATATCAGTTTGCCCATTGCAAATATTTTCTTCTTAAAAAAAAAAAAGAGAGATCTCTTGATGCTTTTTCTGCATCCATTTAAGCAGATGTTTCTCCTCCATTTCTCCGCAGGCCGCAACCCAATCGCAGGCTGTCTCCCCCCCCACCCCCAGCTTCTCCCTCTCAGTTATTGATAATGTAATTTTTAAGATCCCAGTTTAAAAAGGCAATCTCTTTTGTAAAGCTGCCCCTCCGTCGTGACGCCAACAAGAAAGGGCAGGCTCATCAGAGTGATCGGGGAGAGAAAATGTCCATTCTTTGTCGAAAAAGCTGGTATGTGTGCAGAAGATAAATCTCCTAGGGCCCACCGTAACGCAAGTGAAAGCAAGCCGTTGGGGTTTCTGTGGGGCGTAAAAGATAGTGGGTTGACTTTTGAAAAATATGAGAGAGATTTTTTCTTTCTAGGTGGTTTGATGATGCCTCCCCGGTTCGACATAGCCATCTTAAAGCATCACCTTATGCTTCTGGCCACTAATCCCACACAAACAGAGAAAACTTAGCTCCGGAAAACATACACCAGCGGTCTCCCTTTCCCCCTAAACCCCATGGCCCAGTTTACTGATCCTTAAAAGCTCTACACCTGCCCGTCCACCAATAGTCTGCAAAAACCAGGGCCCTTTCTAGCATCCTGTGCTTTAGTCTCAGTGTGTGGCAGGTAAGGTTACCCACCCTCTCTTATCCCCAAAGCCCATGTGTAAGGTTCAGCACAAGGAACCATCATGGGAAATATTCCAGGGTTTGGATAACATGTCATTCAAACCCCAAGGCAGAGTGTTAAAACTTCACCATCGTTGGGTCTTTCCCCAGACTGTTAATTCCTACAGTCAAATCAAGCTGGGAGGAAGTATTTCTGAAAAGCTAAAACCAAAAATTGAAAACTGAAAATCTAACACCCCATGAAATCCTGAAGCCCTCCTTGTCTATAATCTCCCTGCTAACTTGGCAAAGAAGCACCTTTTAACGTGGTGATTCTCTTTATTTAGCAGGGGGAGAGTAACTGGCCCTCTCCACCCCCAGCACAGTACCTCCAGTGACTGTTTCTTTTTAGGTTGTGAGCCCTTTAGGGACAGAAATCAATCTTATTTATTTATTATTTCTCTGTGTGGCCTGAGCCATTTTTGGAAGGGCGGTATAGAAATTTAATAATAATAAAAATAAAATCATCATCATCCCAGGTCCTTGGGAAGGACTCGATGTCTGGATAAAACAAAACAGTCAATAACACCTGTCTGATTGTGTAAAATACATACAGACATAAATAATAATAATAATTCTCATCTCCAATTAAGCTATGAAATGGACAAGCCCAGTATCGGTCAGGGAATCCCAACATAGTGTTTCCTCTGTTCTTGGACTACAATTTCCATCACCCCCAGGATTTGCTCATTGTGGCAAGGGATGATGGAATTTGTAGTCCAGCAACATCTGGGGATCCAAGGCTGAGATCCCCTGCCTTATATAACCATTAATCGTATGCCACTCCTTTTCAAAGACAGGAGTCTGAAAGCCCCATAGAACCCCACAGAAGAGAGCGTAGAGAGAATGTCCCACCTCTGTATAACACTGTGTGTGCCGCTTCACACACATCTCTTCTTCCTGCGCCCTTGCCAATGTCCTTTTTTGCTGTTGAACATAAACAAGCCATTTTGGGGGACCAGGGACAGCAAAGATGGCACAGGAGAAGGGGAGCTGTTAATGCTTTTAGGGTGACCAGATGGTGACAGCAGGGTCCTGCCCCTTTAAGAAAGCACAGGAGAGGGAATACCAACAGATGCAGCTTCTCTCTCCTCTGCCATTCTAGGAGGAGACAAGTGGCACCCATTCATCGATCAACAAAGCGTGGGCAGGATTGCTCCATTTCTGCTGCACCCTTAAACCAGGAAGGCTGCATGTGGAGAGGGGAAAAAGGAGAGACAGTCTTTGAACCTCCCAAGCAGAGATTGATTCTTGCATAGGGCTGACGGAGGTCTCTCATTGCAGGGGAGGGCCTAATCCGGGAGAAGCATGAGTGTCCTTTATTGAAATTATTATTTCCGAGAGCAGCGGCTGCCACTGTCTCCACCTCTTCCACAGCTGCTGCTGCTGCTGAATCTTCACAGGAAGGCAGATGAAATACTCCTCCCCAATGTACGGGTGTCTCATGCAACCGGCAGCCACACACAGTCCATTAAGCATGTGATCCTAACAGCAACAGGAATTGCACTTTAATGATCTCCCTTATATACCCATAGCAAAATTGTGGCTAAGGGAAGCCAGTTCCTACTTTATTTCTTTAAACTCTAGCACAAAAATGGCCCATTTGGAACAAGCAATCTAAATCTAAATCTCTCTCTCACGCACGCACGTTCGCTCTCACAGACATACACATGCCTCTGAATGACACCGTTGCATTTTAGATGGCTGCATCTCCCTCCAGATTGCCCAACCTTTCTGCGGTTTTTTTTGGTACGGAAATCCATCCCCCACCCTTAAAATAACAGGTACACCATTCACACACTTTTATGTGTATGCTTCAAGATGGGTTTAAAAATCCATCCTATTTTTTAAAGTCTGCAGGGATGTGGATGTGTGTGTGTGTGTGTGTGTACATTTAAAAATGCAATCCCCCCCACCTATCTGAAGTGGTACAGTCCACTCTACCAGAACAGGACTATACCACCTCATTCTGCTGCACGTGTGGACCAGGCCTCAGTAGAAAGTAGATCTCAACCATCACAATCTTACTGAAATTTGGGGATGTCTTTGGTGTAAAAGGTTCAAACCCCGCCCCAAAAAACTCTACTTTAAGAGGGAACTATTTAAATTATTCTGTGGCTAGTGCCTAATAGCAAACACTATGCAAAACAGAGTGATCTGCTTTTCTGTGGTTGAACATGGCGTGGGCAAGAGGAATCAGAAGAATTTTCCAAGATACTCTTACAGCTAATGTCTAATATTGTCAGATACACAGTACCAGGTGCACAGTCCTTGTTACTATTATCCAGGTTTACTGTAGGATACAGTTCAAAAGAGAGACATCAGATCCCTGTGAATGAAACTGACAGAGGAAAATTGACTACTGTGGCAGAGTGGAAAGCTGGTTAGAAACTTCCAATAGAAGAAATGGTTCATGGGTTCTGAGCCTTGTGTCTCCAGAATGTTGATGGATTACAAATCCCATCACCCTGACACAATTGCTGTTGCTGGGGATGATGGGAGTTGAAGTCTAACAACATCTGGAGGCCCCAGATGTTCTTTGGAAAATGTTTGGAAAATTCTAACAATGGCAGACTAACCACTTTATTATTATTGTATGTACAGAAATTATATTACAGAACATTATAGTTTATAGTCCCCTTTTAACCCTTTTAAAAATCTTTTTGGAATAACGTACCCAATACACAATTAAAAAGTGACTCTGTGTGTTTGAGTAAAACATCTGCTTAGTTCTAGAGTGAGTGTGTTTGTGTGTATATAATATCTGTTTAGTTTTAGAGTGTGTGTGTATAACATCTGCTTAGTTCTAGAGCGAGTGTGTTTGTGTGTGTATAAGGTCTGTTTAGTGTGTGTGTGTGTGTGTGTGTGTGTGTGTGTGTACGTACAAGTACACGTTTCAGACAGATGTATCTATTTTGCATCTCTCTGTCCCAAACTATCAGGGAACACGACATGGTAATGAAGTTCCGAACTGCACTTCCTTTTATTCACATTTAACTTCCTGCAGGCTGTAACAGTGGTTGCAGGCAGATGAATATGTGCCAACTTTCATTTCCATGCCGTGTTCCCTGATAGTTTGGGACAGAGATATGCAAAATAAATCTCTCTGTATGTGAAGGGAAAAGATACATCTGTCATTTTGTGAGATACCATGAACACAAGAACACATCTACCCACTGATCTGACCCTGTTATAGCCACCTACAACCAGGTTGCCAATAAAACTGATATTTTCAGAATCCATGTATGCTTGTAGTCAGGGAGTTGCCATGCCCCCTTGAATTCCGGGATTCACCCAGATTTTAGGCATCTCACCCAGATTTGCCCAGAGTTCAGCTTTCATTTTTTAAAAGGCGGGGGGGGGGGGAGCTTAGCTCTAGCCCTCGTAGAAGCGGAGTTATGGAGCAAAAGGTGCAATCACTATTCTGCTCAAATTATTTTCAAGCCAGTTCACATAATATGCAAATTAGACACCCGGATTTGGAAAACCAGGATATGGCAACCTTACGTCGAGGCCCGAAGCTTGCTTTCAGTCTGCTGTCTGTTCATTTCACCAGGTGCCATCTTGTTCTCTAACATTATTAGAAATACAGACTAGTACTTACCGTACAGGCAAATGTAAGGACCTGGCAGCCGACAGAAACCATTCTCTAGGTTGCTGGAATTAACACGGAGAACCACAAAAAGCCAGGTTCGTAACACAATCACAACGTGTGAGCAAGTCCTGCTGAAACCAGAAAATTAGTTTAGGGAAGGCCGTTTTGCTGAGACATTCATAAGCAGTTAGATTGCAGTCTTGTTCCAAGCCATTTTCCGTGCCAGAATTCTCTTTTAACAGCCATGCTAACTCACCAGTAGGGGCGAAAGCATTATAGAAGTTCATCTTTATAAAGCAAGGTGTGTGTTTTTAAATAGCCATCTTTAAACAAGGGGCCTAAACCTCTGCTTTAGGAACATCGGAAGCTGCCATATACTGAGTCAGACCATTGGTACATCGAGCTCAATATTGTCTGCACAGACTGGCAGCGGCTTAAGCCCGCACTTCAGGGAGAGCGCTGTGCACAACCTGGTGGGCCACTGTGGGAAACAGGACCCTGAAGTAGATTGGCCTTGGGCCTGATCCAGCAAGGCTGATCTTACGTGTCTGGAGGGAGCACCCTCAACTGGTGTGAATCTTGGCCTCCAATTCGACCACCAGAAAACTAGTATATCTACCAGGGGAGTGCATTTTGGTAGCAACTCACAACATTTCACTTCTTTTTAAAGCTACATTATTTATATTTGTGTATTGCTTTTCGTCCTGGTACCCCAAGGCAGACATACATAAGAAGCTGCTGTATACTGAATCAGACCCTTGGTCCATCTAGCTTAGAATTGTCTACACAGACTGGCAGCAGCTTCTCTGAGGTTGCAGGCAGGAGTGTCTCTCTCTCTCAGCCCTATCTTGGAGATGCTGCCACCGATTGAACTGGGGACCTTTTGCTTGGAAGCATGTAGATGCTCTTCCACTGAGCTGTGGTCCCATCCCTTAAGGGGAGTATCTTACAGGGCTCTCATGTGGCCACCCACCCAAATGCAAACCCGGGCAGATCCTGCTTAGCCGAGGGGGCAATTCATTCACCCTCGCTACCACAAGACCAGCTCTCCTCCTGTTTACCTACCCTTCTTGCAAGGAGTTCAGGATAGTGTACATGCTTTACCCCACCCAAGCCGACGCCAAGTTAACTTGGGGAGAGACAGAGACAGCACCAAATCAAATCAAATCAAATCTTTATTGTTACGGTCATTCGACCAGCAAAACACTAAGTACAAAAGCTTTACATAAAAGCAAGCTTGGACATAAAAGCGAACTTGGTCAAATAAGTAATAAACTATTAAACCATCAAACAGAACCGTAACACCCAAGTTTATCCATTACATAAAACAGAGGGCTCCATGCATTATAATCATCTAAAATTTAATTCAATCCAACCCCATATCTGGCTTCTCAACATTTCTTATCCTAATCTTGTTAGCCAGGAAACAACACTTCGCCACGTTATAAGATACTACATCCCATTGGTCTGTCAAAAGTAATTCCAGATAGAACTGCTCAGGACAACTGGGGTATGCTGTTAAAAAGGGACTTTAGAGACAACACCAGGTCATCCTGTGAGTTTCACGGCCAAGCGGGAATTCTATTTATTTTATCCGGCCTTTTCACATGTGCTCAAGGCAGCCCAAAACATCAAATCTCATAAGGCCCATTCACATGTTTTGTTCAACACTCATACACGTGTACACAGGTACGGATCTGTACACAGGTACAGTCATTCACGTTACATTGGACGCAGGTACAGCAGTATCCTTCCTATCTGTATCATGCGTTTGATGGGCCTGTATCCAGGTTCTTTTTAAAATGAACACAGGTATAGTCATTCACAGAAACACACGTACGAGTGTACAGATGTCTGTACACTTGTACAGCATGTCTGAATCAGGCGATCAGCACAAAACAATCTAGGATTCGAACCCAGGTCTCCACAGCCCTAACCAGGCACTCTAACCACTACACAACATTTTCTCTCTTTCCCCTCTTGGAATTTGATTTTATTTTTTTAAAGGGCTGTCAAAACTGGCTATGGGGGTGGGTGGGAGGGGGAAAATAGCACTTTGCTTGCACCTTGACTCTTGAACCATGTTCTGAATGTTGAGGCCAGGAACGTGCAGAGTACAAAAGAGCATGTGCAGAATGGTCCATGTTTTGCTTGACATCCAGACAGAGGAAGCAAACTGGAGAACCTGAAAGCTGGCTCGCAGCGTTGCGATATGATCTTGTTTTGGATATTTCCCCACCCTTTGGTTTTAAGGGCACACACATTTCCTAGGCAGGCTCAAAGAGTTCTCAAAGAGAACTCAACCCCAAAGAGTTCCCAATCTAAAGAGTGATACAAGGAAGATGGAAGAAAGGGAAATGGATGGATGAAAGAGAGGGAAGCAGGGGCAAAGAGGAATTGAAGATATATTCATTTCAGATCCAGGGATGGGGGCTTAGCTATAGTGAGGTACGGGGCTGTGCCAAAGGATGAGACGGATTTTTGTGGAAGGATTTGAAGGAAGCAGGTGAGGGGGAATTCTGGAGGAGGCTGGGGAGGCAGTTCCAGGCATAAGGGGAAGCAAGGGAGGAAAAACAAAGTTGTCAATATCAGTGTCTCATCTGGAAGCTCTTACCTCTAGCTGTGTAAATGGGTTACTGTTATTAGTTGGTTGTGTCATCGAGTCGGTGTAGACTCCTGGCGACCACAGAGCCCTGTGGTTTTCTTGGTAGAATACAGGAGGGGTTGACCGTTGCCATCTCCCACGCAGTATGAGATGATGCCTTTCAGCACATTCCTATATCCCTGCTGCCCGATATAGAAGTTTCCCATATTCTGGGAAACACGCCAGTGGGGATTCGAACCAACAGCCTCCTGCTCTCCAGGCAGGTTACTTCCCCGCTGCGCCATTAGGTGGCTACTATTAGTAGCAATATTTAGCTATTGCTTTTCAACAGCAACATCTCGAAGCAGTTTACAGAGCAAAAGGAATGAGATCATGGTCCCCACGCCCACAATCGATGCCATAACACTAGGGAGACACCAGCGACAGCCACAGGGAGGGAGGGTTCTGCTGGGAGGAGAGATCACGGCCAAGTGATCTCTCTCTGCTAAGTAAGAGTCGCCACTTTAAAAGTGGTGGTTTTAGGACTGACCAAAAGGAAGTACTTTTTCACACAATGGATAAGCAACTTGTGGAACTCTCTGCCACCAGATGCGGTGAAAGCCAACAACCTGGATGGCTTTAAGAGGGGGTTAGATATATTCATGGAGGACAGGGCTATCAATGGCTACTAGTCGGAGGGCTATAAGCCACCTCCAGCCTCAGAGGCAAGATGCCTCTGAATCCCAGTTGCAGGGGAGCAACAGCAGGAGAGAGGGCATGCCCTCAGCTCTTGCCCTGTGGGCTCCCCAGAGGTATCTGGTGGGCCAGTGTGGGAAAGAGGATGCTGGACTAGACAGGTCTTGGGATCAGGATCCAGCAGGGCTGTTCTTATGTTCTAAAAGATGCCTCTTGGCCCAGATGCTGGCCTACACAATCCAGATCGTGATGCATCACAAAACAGTGGCAGTATTTTTTTTAATCAAGGACCCATATGGCACTTTTCAATGTCAAAACCATTTTACAATCTTTATTGCAGATCTTTCACAACCAGCCTGAAAGGTGGGTCCCTACAAATCCCCTTGCATTGAGAAATTTGCTCATGAGCACTCAGCTAAAATCCCATGGCTGAGGCAGAACTTGAATCCACATCTCCCAACTCTGAATGCAATACTTGGTTCGCGGCATCACACTCGATCCAGTCCCTTTCATCCATACCCAACGGTGTTACAAAATCTTTGGCAAGAGAGCAGCTTCCGCACAGAGAAAAATGATCTTAAACGGGGGAAGAAGCAAAAGTCCACCGTAGCACGAGAAATGGGCCCGGTTGTGCTGCCCGAATCTAAAAGACGCACAAGGTAAGAAACAAGCGAGTTCCTAGCAGTCACAAATTCAGCGTCGCCGTTCACAAGACAGCTCGAGGGGGACTACTGTTCAAAGCGTCACGCCACACAACCGAAACGCTCGCCTAGCGAATCGAACCCAGATCGCCCGATACGGCTCAGGCAGACAACCGCAGTCTTCCGGCGTACGGCTGTGAAAAGGCCATAACTGACTCGGATCAGAGGCAAAAAGGCAAGCCCCTCTTTCATTGGAGCTCAGGCAGGCTTTTTAAAAGGCGGCCTCTAGGAGGAAACGGGATCTTGCATGCTGGCAGAGGGAGTGGAGAGGGGAATTTCTGGCCCGGGGATGGTTTTGTTTCGACATTTTTCCAGCCAGCTAACCACCATGTAAGGTGGAGATGAAAACCACATTATCTTGGTCCTGGAGTTGATAGTCCAGCTCCCCCTGAAGGCAGAAAAAGAAAGCAAAGAGAGAATCATTTCTGAAAATGACTTATTGCAAATTTTAATCTACCCGGAGGCCACAAGGCAGAAAACATTAGGAACCAAGTATGATGTGAGGGTGAGGGAGAGCTTTGCAGGGTTTGTTTTATTTAAAAGATTGATTTAAAAGATGGTGCCCAGTGTTTGGGGACTCAAAACAAAAAGGAAAGGAAACCCCACAAAACTCGGAATAAAATCAATGCAAAAAAAGGAGGAAGAATGCAAATACAAGATTTCAAAGAAAAAAACTCCAGCAGATTTGCACAGATAAAACCATTCACTTCCCACTGCTAACACCTGCCAAAGTCATAACAGATGTGCCCATAAGAAGGCAGGGCTCTTGGTTAACTCTCTCCAGGGGTGCTGGTCAGCAACTGGATCCAGCCATGAAGACGTGGCATTTGGCCCCAGTTGGCTTTTCCCTTATCCAAGCTGCGTTGAGTAGCACAGAAACCGGGGGGGGGGGGGTTGGCTGTCATACTGAACCCACAGATTACCAGTTGCCAGTGTCAAACCCTGGCTGGCAGCATCTTCTTCTTTATTTACACATTGAGATGTTCAGGCATGATGGGAACACAAGTGCACAGTAAAGAGAAGTTTCTATCTCACTAGATCTGCATCCCCCTTAGTAGATGAAGACAGAAACGGATATGGCTGCTCTCACTGGACTGCGTGGACTTCTGCGTTTGAAACCGAGGACTGCAATTTGCAGAAGTGTTTGTTCGTCCGTTCGCAGAGCGCCAAGTTCCCAATTAAAAAGTTATCTCAAAGGCTAAAAACTGAGAATTATAAAAACTAAAGAACCTGCCAGACATAAGCCACAGGCGAAACCTTTAAAACCTCTTTAAAAAAAGATGTGTTTTTAGTTGTTTTTTAAGAACACTTGGGCCCTGGGTATTTAAGAGGACGTCTTCTTCGTCATGAACCCCACTGCTCATTGAGGTCATCAGGAGAGGCCCGTCTGCAGTTGCCACCGGCTTGTCTGGTGGCTACTCAGGGACGGGCCTTCTCCGCTGCTGCCCCGAAAGCTTTGGAATGTGCTCCCTGCTGAAATAAGAGCCTCTCCATCTCTGACTACTTTTTAAAAGCCTTTAAAGACGCATCTGTTCACCCAGGCTTTTAATTAAATACTGTTTTAATAGTTTTAAAAATTGTTTTTAAAAATTGTTTTAAAGATTTTAAATTGTTATAAGGTTTCAACTTTTTCTGTTGTCATTTATTTTGCTTTAACTAATGTTTTACCCTTTTCTGTTGTCATTTATTTTGTTTGGTTGTCAACCGCCCAGAGATGTAAGTTTGGGGCGACAGAAAAATATGTTAAATAAATACTCTGACTGGCAGCAGCCTCTCCAAGGTTCCAGGCAGGCGTCTCTCCTAGCCCTACCCGGAGACGTGGCCGGGGATGGAAATTTGGGGTCTTCTGCATGCAAAGCAGGCGCTCTGCCACTGATTTATGGTCCCCTCCCTCAGTATAGAGAGCTGCCCTATCCTGAGTCAGATCCTAGGTCCATCTAGCTCAGGATTGCCTACTCTGACTGGCAGCAGCTCTCTAAGGTTTCAGGCAGGTGTGCTTCCCAGCCCTTCCTGGAGATACTGCCAGGGAGTGAACCTGGGACCTTCTGCATGCCACGCCGGTGCTTTCCCACTGAGCTGAGGCTCTATCCCAAAGTCTCAAGAGCCTGAGACCTCGAGGGGGACGCTATCCTTCGAGGTTTGGGAAATCACTGTATTGCAGTATGCCACCGACCCCGGTTTCCTCCCAGCATCCCTCCATTTCCCCCTCTTCCAAACCAGCCTATCCTCAGACCCAGGAGCCAGCTGGTCTCGGGGGCTACAGCCACATTTAGCCAGAGTTTCTACTCTAGCAATTTCACTCCACACAGATGCATCCAAAACGGCGAAAGTCATACCAACCATCAGTTCCCAGTCTGCGTCATTGATAAGCACCAGGATTCCTGGCCGGCTGCAGGGAAAACAGAGATGACCATTAGCGGGACAGGAAAGAAGGCCTGTGGACGGCCGTTATTCAGCAGCGGAGAGATGGAGAACATGCAACATTTGGGTTAGATGACTGAATTAATGGACAAGGTTTTGATTCTGACTTGGGGTCTGACTCCGTAGAAGGCCGCTTCCTCTGTTCCTAAAGAGAGACTTGAGAACACGCAACATCTGGGTTATTTAGGGACATAGGAAGCTGCTGTATACTAAGTCAGACCCTCGGTCCATTGTCAACACTGACTGGCAGCATTTCTGCAAAGTCGCAAGCAGACGTCTCTGCCAGCCTTAGCTGGAGATACCAGGGAGTGAACCCGGGACCTTCTGCATGCAAGCATGCAGATGCTCTTCCACTGAGTTATGGCCCCATCCCCTAAGAGGAACATCTTACAATGCTCACATGTACTCACCCATCCAAATGCAAACCAAGGCAGCCCCTGCTTAGCAAGGGGGACAATTCATGCTTGCTATCACAAGACCAGCTCTCCCCTCCTCAGCAGTTCTGGCCTCCTACTTCACAACCCTTTCCCCCAAGAAAAAGTGGAGATCCTTTCGCTCTGCAAGGAACTCTGAATTTCAGCTTAATACTTGCAGTTCTTTAAACCAAATAAAAACAAGCACAACCCACCAGCAGAATGAATGCGGGCCCTTCTGCCAACTGCTGTACGCAGCTCCGCACAGAATTTGACAACCGTTTTTTTAAAAATGGTGGCAAGCTGACTTTGCTGAAGAACTCTTTAAGCTTTTGATTACAAAGAACAGACAAAGAAAAATATTTTTTCTCCTAGTTGCAAGGATGTGTCTGAAAATGTGCAGTATCTGAAAATTGATTCAGGGAATAATCATGCTTTTTAGCCTGCAACACAGGGTTCTGTTTACTAATCCTACAAAATATATTCTGCTTTCCCTCATCATGGGATGGCAGAAAGGGCTACATATGTCACCACGAGTCCCAGCAGGCACTGATCATTGGTGGAAAATCTAAGCATGATGTTCAGATGCCACAGATACATCTAATCCCTTTTTAGAGCCATCTAAGCCAGGTGACATTGCAGTGGCAGCGAGTTCCGCAAGTCAAATTGTTTTCTAGGAGGCTCACAACACCACAACAGTTTATTTTTTTTAAAAGATCCAACACAAACATATAAAACATGTCCCCTGCTAACAGGGCAAAGAGGCACCTTTTCTAAAGTGGTGAGTCTCTTTATTGAGCAGGGGGAGAGCAACTGGCCCTCTCCATCCCCAGCACAGCATCCCTCCAGTGGCTGTTGCCGGTGTCTATCTTATGTTTTTTGGGGACAGGGAGCCTAGTTATTTCTTTATAGCTATGTTAACTGCTGTGGGAACTTTGTTGAAAAGTGGTATCTAAATATTTGTAGTATTCATAGAAAAACAAACACCACCGCGCACAAAATACAATACAAAAGATTTTTAAAACTTTCCCCCGATGGATCTTAAAAAGCCTGAGTGAACAAAAAGGGCTTCACCCGGCACTGAAAAGAACAAAGTGATGGAGCCAGGTGAGCCTTGCCACCATCAAAAAGGCCCTCTCCCTGGTAGCCACAGAAGGTAGCCACCCGCCTGACCTCACTTGGCTGGGCCACTGGGAGCAGGGCCTCTGAAGAAGATCTTAAGGTGCGAGTTGGGACGTATGGGGCAAGGCACTCTCTCTCAAGCCGTTGCACAGGTTGCTTTTGAAAGGGGGCTGGCCCCACAGCAGGGTGATGGGAGCAAGCCAGATTTTGCGCTTCACCGCAGGCGTGGGGTGGCCCAAATGGAGCTCGCATTCACACGGAACCTGTTCTGCCGTGGCCGCCTTTCTGTTGGGCTGCGCTATTGCGTCAAGAGCATTGGGCCTTCTCCGTCGCTCTCCCTGGACTTTGGAATTGCGCTCCCTATTGAAACAAGAGCCTCCCCATCTCTGGCAACTTTTCAAAAGGCACTGAAGACGCATCTGTTCACCCAGGCTTTTAATCAGATTTAGGGTTTTAATATTTTTAATATTGGGTTTTCAAGGTGTTCATTGATTTTAATGGTTAATGGATTTTATGTTTTCAATGATTTCCATTGTAAACCGCCCAGAGAAGCATGTTTTGGGTGGTACAGAAATATTTTAAGGTCACCTTAAGTGGCACAGTGGGGAAATGTTTGACTAACAAGCAGAAGGTAGCCGGTTCGAAACTCCGCTGAGATGTTTCCCAGACTATGGGAAACACCTCTATCCGGCAGCAGCGATCTAGGAAGATGCTGAAAGGCATCATCTCATACTGTGTGGGAGGAGGCAATGGTAAACCCCTCCTGTATTCTACCAAAGACAACCACAGGGCTCTGTGGGTGCCAAGAGTCGAAATCGACTTGACGGCACACTTTACTTTACCTTAGAAATATTTTAAATAAATAAATACTATAATAAATCATAAAACAGCCAGCACTCCCTGTCTCGGGGAGTCCCAGATGTTGCCGACTACAACTCCCATCACCCTCAGCTGCAGTGGCCTTTGCCTGGAGATGATGGGAGGTGCAGTCAGCCCCACCTAGGAATCACAGGGAGCGCGGGAAACAATGCTAGGTACCATGAAGTCTACTGTACATTATTACAAATATACATATATTTGCTGGGGAATCGGAACCTGGGACGGGGCGGCCACTTGGGAATGCAGAGCTCACAAGCAGACACAGACAGGTCCCGAGACAGCTGCAGGCCGGCACAGCACGATACAGCACGGTTCTCCGATACAGCACGGTTCAGCCTCGTAATTGAAATCTCTGCCCTGCAAATCGAGCGGGGGCGGGGAGATCGATGCGGCTGAAGACGCAAAGAACCGCAGTCCTTCTGCTCGCGGCTGCCAACAGCCAGGATTGGCTCTGGGGCCGAGGGATTCCCCCGGTTTTGATTGCTGGTGCAGCCTGACAAAACTACCTCTGCTGGGGGGGGGGTTGTGGGGAGAGCTGGCACACTGGCTCATGGAGACGGGAACCGGGAGGAGAGCAGCTCTGGGGCTTCTGGAGATGAAGGCGGGGTGGGGGGACGACCCAGAGTAATTTCCAAGGTGGCTCAGCCAGGCAGTGTTGGAGTAGTCTGTGTCAGCACAGCGAGGTGGAGGTGGGTGGGTGTGGGGCAGAGGAAACCAAGTTATATAGAGGTTGCAGGGAGGCCGGGACGCGAGAGAGAGGTGTATCAAATTCTATATGATGGATTAAGAGGGGGTCTTGGGGGGCGGGTTGCCGGAATTCGGAGTTGCCCAATTATTTATTTATTCAATTTCTATACCGCCCTTCTGAAAATGGCTGAGGGCGGTTTACACAGAGCAATAATAAATAAATTAGATGGCTCCCTGTCCCCAAAAGGGCTCACAATCTAAAAAGAAACACAAGATAGACACCAGCATAAGTCACTGGAGGGATGCTGTGCTGGGGATGGACAGGGCCAGTTGCTCTCCACCTGATCAATGAAGAGAATGACATAAAAAGGTGCCTCTTTGCCAAGTTAGCAGGTTTGCATGTGAATGGGAGATTACTTGTGTGAGCACTGCAAGATCTTCCCCTCAGGGGATGGGGCCACTCTGGGAAGAGCAGAAGGTTCCAAGTTCCCTTCCTGGCAGCATCTCCAACATGGTGCTGAGAGAGACCACTGGAGGGATGCTGTGCTGGGGATGGAGAGGGCCAGCTGCTCTCCCCCTGCTCAATAAAGAGAATCACGCCTTTTAAAAAGGTGCCTCTTTGCTGAGTTGGCAGGGGATATTTGTGGAGGGGGAGGCTAAGCCAGGGGGTCTCAAAAGCGGGTCCCCAGACACTGTGGGACTACAACTCCCATCATCCCCAGCCATAAGCACTGCTGTGGGTCTAAAACCCGCCACAAAAGAATTAAAGACAATAAAACAATAAGTCGTAACGAAGCACAACTCTGCCCTCGCCGTCTGGGGGATTTGTGCCTGGGAGTCTAGGAAGTGTACACAAGTCCAAAATCCACAGCAGAGCAATTGCGGTACTTACACAGAGTCTCCCTGGACAAATAACTCTGGCCTTTCTTTCAGCAAATTCTCTTTGATCCACACCAGCAGGTTGCGAACGTCCCCTGGAAGAAGTGAGAGAGAAAGAGAGAGAAAGGGAGACTTCTGGGTTTGTGTCATCTCACCAGTGCTGAGAAAGATTCTAGGTTTGTATGAATATGGCAAATACTTATACACCGCGTCTCAACCTGAATGCCCAAAGCGGTTTACATCCAGAGATCAATAAAATAATTAATTAATTAAAATGGCTCCCTGCCCGCAAAGGGCTCACAATCTCAAAAAGAAACGTAAGAAAGACACCAGCAACATCTCCTTGATTTGTGGCACTAAAAGGGAAGTTTGGATTCCCAGACGTGGGTTGGTCTCACAGGACATCTTTTACCCAGCAACATCGGCAGCTGCCATATACTGAGTCCGACTATTGGTCCAGCTAGCTCAGTATTGTCTTCACAGACTGGCAGCAGCATCTGCAAGGCTGCAGGCAGGGGGCTCTCCCAGCCCTAACGGGATATGCTACCAGGGACTGAACCGGGGACCGTCTGCATACAAAGCAGATGCTCTGCCACTGAGCTATCACCTGGCCCCATACCCTTGCCTGGGAAATAAGCACCTAAAAGCCCGGAGCAATGCTGCCGGTCAGTGCTGGGAAAGAAGCACCTGAAAGCCGGACGCGCTGCTGCCAGTCAGTGTAGACGATGCTGTTGCAGACGGACCAAGAGTCTGACTCGGTTTAAGGCAGCCTCATATATGAAGAGGAACCCTTTAGCCCAGCACCACCAGAGCAGCATCTGCTTTGCATGACTTGTCACTCTGCTAAAATCCTCTAACAAATTATATTTTTTGCCTTTTTCTTTCTTCTCAACCCCACCCCCCCACCCCGCAGAGGAAATGAACTGATATTATCACCACATAAAGACATTGCGTTTGTCCCACGCAGTAAAATGGATACTGTACCTTCCCTCGATCTTTCCCCGGGACTCCTGATTCCACCTCTCACAGCATGACACAGGCTGTTTTGCCTACGTTTCCAAAGCAGGAAGAGAGAGGGTCTGGTTCCGTTTTTCGTTTGTATGCCGCTTTCCCAGCTGCTGTACCCAGGGCAGTTCACAACCCCAAGAAATGAGGGAATTGACAAAAATCCCATCCTAGAACAGTGTGATTCACTGCAAGGCTCCGGGGCGGAGGTGGGGGGGAGGCAGTGGTGGCCCTCCATCAACCCTAAATGCAGCCCCCTACCAAATTGGGTCTGTGGTCCAGGCGAAGCATCGGCCAAAGCTGAATATTCTGCACCTAGGAACAGAAGGTGGTGCCTTCTACCTGCTCAGACTCTTGGACAACCACACTCAGTATTGTCTACACCAGGGGTTCCCAACCCTGTGGCCCTCCAGATGTTGCTGAACTACAACTCCCATCACCCCCGGCCACAATGATGGGAGTTATAGTTCCGTAATATCTGGAGGTACCACCGGTTGGGAACCCTGGTCTCCACTAGCTGGCAGCGGCTTCTCCCAGGTTGCAGGCAGGAGTCTCGCTCAGCCCTATCTTGGAGATGCTGCCCGGGAGGGAACCTGGAAGCTTCTCCATGCAAGTGTGCAGGCGCTCTTCCCAGAGCAGCCCCTAAGCAGGCTCTGCCCTGGTTTGCATCTGAATGGGAGACTACACTTGAGCACTGCAAGATCTTCCCCTTAGGGCAGGCCTGCTCAACTTAGGCCCCCACCCAGCTGGTTTTTTTCCGGGGGTGTGTGTTTAAGTACAACTTCCATAATCCGCAATCACAGTGGCCGATAGCCAGGGATTATGGGAGTTGTAGGCCAACATCTGCAGGAGCGCCAAAGTTGAGCAGCCCTGCCTTAGGGGATGGAGCCGCTCTGGGAAGAGCATCTGAGGTTCCAAGTCCCCTCCCTGGCAGCATCTCCAAGAGAGGGCTGATGGAGACTCCTGCCTGCCACCTTGGAGAAGCCGCTGCCAGTCTGTGTCAAGTGTTTGGGAGCTAAACCATGCCCCACCATGCCTGACGTCAGACTGGGGGTGTGTGTGTGTGTGTCAGGGCCGCGAGGTGCAGCCCCTGATGGGTAGTGGCCCGGGTTCTTTGAACCCTATCGCCCAATGGTGGCTACACCCCTGACGTCAGCCCTCCAGCTGCTGATGGACTACAACTCCCATCATCCAAAGTGGCCAACAGTCAGGGATGATGGGAGTTGTTCGGCCAACCTCTGCAGCCCTGCCCTAAGGGAAAGCTGTCACCGCGCTGACATGGAGTCACCTATCCAAATGCAAACCCAAGCCAGCCCTGCTTAGCTGGCCAGAAGGCCAGCTCTCTTCCCTCTGCTTTGGACAGCGGCCTTGTTTTCGACATCATTTGGGGAGGGTGGCTCAGAAATATGAAGCAATTCAGCAGACAACAACAACAACAACAAAAAAAAAACCCACCGGCACACACTCCAACCGCAAAATGGAAAGCCACAGTAATAAATAAGATGTACACTCAGACACCTCGCCGTGGGGGCGGGCGGGGGGGGGGACACGCCCGCCCTCCTTTGACACTGCCCCCGCCGTCTCCCGTCCCCACAACGCCCGCCCTCCAGAGAATGAGATCATTTATCATACTGACCACGGTCAAGCTCCGGTTTGCTGAGGTCACTAACTCCGGCCAAGCGTCACTCTCCCCACATTCTCAGCCACTGGCCCGTCGTCATGACAAAGGTCCCCATCCACCCCCCCCCGGTCCCACGGCCCTCCCCACCTCCTTGGCTATGCCTCTTGCTTTATTCCCAGTCCCATAGATGGGGGGTGGGGACGTCGGTTATCCTGCCCTGGCTGATGGATGGCTTATTCTTCAACTGGGGAAAGAGAGAGAGAGAAAGAGAGAGAGAGAGAGACAAGGAGATCTTCCCAATCCGCGGAGGGTCTCCCCCGCAGATCTCAGTGACGGCAGCCCAAGGCACAGGTTACGGATAGAAAGCCTTCGAGGCAAGGCTCGCAGAATAAACCAATTCTGCGCCTTGGGGTCTTCCCAAACCAGATGGCTGATCTTCATAAGGGGGAGAAGGGGAAAGAGAGCAGGTGAAGCCGGGAAGTCAAGAGGCCAAGCACAACTTCAGGAAGGTCTCCTGCGGAAATCTCCCTGAAACAAATGAAATTTCGAGGCGGGGGGTGGTGGTGGTGGGGAGCACGGCTTGGAGCTCAGGTCTGGCCGCATCATACGCCGCCCGCCCCCCCGGGAATAAAGGCGAGGCGAGCAAAATGCCTCCTCCTCAACGGTAGCTAGGCATCTGTCGCGTCCGTGGAAGCTGCTGTGTGTGAGTGCGGCTAATGAGATGCCGTCTTCTGAGAGGCGATATCCGTCATCTCTGTCTCCCCTGCTCCCCCCCCCCCCCGCCAAGATCCGAAGCACAGATGCTGAGCCTGTGCCTCGGAGCTTCTGCAGCTGCCCAGCACCAGCGCACACAAAACGTCCGGCTCAGTGGCTGTGTGGCTCAAGGGATCGTGTGGTCATCTATGGGTCAGGACCCCCCCCCCCAATTCTGGCCATCCGGTACCATCTCAGGGCATGGAACGCTCACAGCGGTTTTCAGCAACCTCGAGGCGGAAGAGAGGCGATAGATCGCCTTGGTGCATTGACAGCTTTGTGTGTGTTATCCGTCTTTTATCTCAACCCCCTCCAAAAATTAGGGTAAAATATCCATCATTTTTGCACAGAAGAAAAGGTTCGGTCAGGGTGACCATGAACAAATTGGACTTTCCATGGAGTCATCTTGGGAGCACAGTCCTGCCAATTTCCATTTCCCTGACATCGACAACCTTTTAAAGCAGTCTTTGTGATTTTTTAATAAAAAAACTTAAAGCATCTAGGGCACCATTGCAAATGTGGCCGTGGCAAGCCCGAACGTCAGGATGATAAAAACATCCCAACGCATGGAAAACTGAACGTCTTGAAATGTGATCACCTATTTTCCATAGGCAGCAAAGTGTGCCGTCGAGTCGGTGTTGACTCCTGGTGCCCACAGAGCCCTGTGGTTGTCTTTGGTAGAATACAGGAGGGGTTGACCATTGCCTCCTCCCACACAGTATGAGATGATGCCTTTCAGCATCTTCCTATATTGCTGCTGGAGAAATCTCAGGTGCTGGAATTTCGGGGTGTTTTTAAACTTGAAACGGCGCCAGAAATGTTTTTAAGGCAGGTGTAATCACCTGATGATGTCACCTTAAGTGGCACAGCGGGGAAATGCTTGACTAGCAAGCAGTTGCCAGTTCAAATCCCCGCTGCTACTATATCGGGCAGCAGCGATAGAATAAGATGCTGAAAGGCATCATCTCAGACTGCATGGGAGGAAGCAATGGTCAACCCCTCCTGTATTCTACCAAAGAAAACCACAGCGCTCTGTGGGCGCCAGGAATCGACTCGACAGCACACTTTACCTTAATCACCTGATGGCTATAGGCCACCTCCAGCCTCAGAGGCAAGAAGCCTCTATTTCTCAATTGCTGGAGAGCAACAGCAAGAGAGAGGGCACGCCTTCACCTCTTGCCTGTGGGCTTCCCAGAGGCATCTGGTGAGCCACTGTGGGATACAGGATGCTGGACTCGATGGGCATTCTTGGGCCTGGTCCAGCAGGGCTGTTCTTACTTTCTTATGTTCTTATCCGATTAATCACTCGATTCAAGAAAGCTTCGCTAATTCGATTCGTTTAAATGGCTGAAGTCAAGGGTACTCAAACTCGGCTCGCCAGGTATTGCTGGACTACAACTCCCATCATCCACCAGCACTAGGGCTGGGGCTGATGGGAGCTGTAGTCCAACAATACCTGGCGAGCCGTGTTTGAGAACCCGTGGATTATGCCGTCGATCTACCCTGCATACGTAGTTCTGAAGAGCGGGGCCGGGGTATGTGGGGAAGACACGCACTCTCCTGCGATGTAATGGTTAGAAGGTCAGATTGGAAGTGGGGAAACCAGGATCAATTCTCCATTCAGCCATGAAAGCCTGCTAGGTGACAAGGGGCCAGGCAGTCTCTCTCAGCCCAATTCAACATGCGCAGGAATGCTGTAAGCTTAACAGTGGGGGAGGAAACTTTGTTCACTGCTCTGAGCTCCTTGGAGGAAAGAGGGAATAAAAATATAAATAATACTAGGCGCAGCAGGACAACCACCACACCAAGAGAGGGGTTTCCTCCCATCTCTCCGAAGATGGCACCAACATATTCCGAAGCCCTTGCATTGGAAAGATTAAAAAGCCTGTTGCCCAACTAATTCAAAGTATGTTGACTTAGTTACAGTGGTCCCTCTACTTACAAAATTAATCCGTTCCGAATGCACATTTGTAAGTCGAAAAGTTCGTAAGTCGAAAAGCGGTTTCCCATAGGAATGCATTGGGAACAGATTAATGCGTTCCGGAGCCTAGAAAAAAGACCCAGACCCCCAGTAAGGCTTGCAAACTGCACAGGAACATTTCTTTTCAAGAATAAACAGGCAGTAAACAGGCAGGCAAGTCAAGGAAACCGCATGTAAAATTCGTAAGTCGAGGAAACCCCATCTAAAAATTTGTAAGTCGAAAAAACCGCATCTAAAACTGGATCTAAAACTGCCGTTTGTAACTCAAAAAATACTTATGTCGAGTAGTTCGTAAGTCGAGGGACCACTGTAACTCAGTTGACTTGATTAACTCGGGGTTAATCAAGTGCTGTCGCCTTCATTTTAAGGATTATTTAAAACTCCGAGGAGAACTGGTCTTGTGGTAGCAAGCCTGACTTTCACCTTAGCTAAGCAGGGTCCACCCTGGTTGCATATGAATGGGAGACAAGAAGTGTGAGCACTGGAAGATCTGAGCAGAAGGCTCCAAGTTCCCTCCCTGACTTCTCCAAGATAGAGCTGAAAGAGATTCCTGTCTGCATCCTTGGAGAAGCCGCTGCCAGTCTGTGAAGACAATACTGAGCTAGATAGAGCAATGGTCTGACTCAGTATATGGCAGCTCCTGATGTTCCAACAGAATTCGTGTTAATAATTACTGTGTTGATTTTCTTAAACCGAGTTAGCACAGAAATGTATTTTCCACTCACAGGAGTGGCTCATTAGTGAAATTCCAACGGGATTGAGGAGGGGGGTGGGGGAAGATCCTAATTCTGCTTTAGGATGGTGGGGAGAATGAGATTCCCAGCCCCACCCCTTCCCACCTTGCTGCCATTTTAAGCCATCCTCAAAACCAGGATCCTAACTCTGTTGATTATTCAGGTTAATCCATCAACCGTGGTTTCATTTTAGGGTGGACAGCCTGCAGATTCACTGGGTCGGACTCCAATGACCTACCTCCAATTGCGGGCATCCCCCACGGTCCCCCCCCCAGAAATGCAGCAAGCTCCATTAACCCAATCTGCTCCAGCCTCTAACATGCCCCCATAGATTCAGCTCAGCTCCACTTGAAAGCGAAAAGGGGGGGGGGGAAGGCCAGTGTGAGGATTGGCATGGGGGGGGGGAGAAGAGAGAGGCCGGGGCGATTTACAAGTGAAAGAGGAGTCAAGAATGGAACAGTTTGTGGGATAAAGGGTCCGCAGAAGGGTCTTTACAGATGTGTAGAGGGACTGGGCCGGCTCATTGTTTAATTAAGCAGAAAGTGGCTCTTTTGAAAAGCAATTCTGCGGCTGGGGCTGGGCGGCTTCTGCAAACAGGCGGGGCGAGGGGGAGAAAGGAACAGCTGGCACCAGGGACCGTGTGAACCGAATGCTGAGCGAGCGGTTTAAAGGGCGGTGGTGGACCCTGCGCACAAATCCCCCCCCTCCCAGCACCACCAACTTTACTCGGGTGCAACTTAACTGCTGGGTGTTTAAAACCCTTTGCATCATTCAACTCAGTGATGTGTGTGTGTGTGTGTTTTAAAGTCACTCATATTCTATTACAGGCAGCCATGAAGGCAGAAGAGGTCAGGAGCTCTCTCCCCGGCTCTGTGAAGATGCTCCCACTGCTGTGCTTCCCCCCCCCAGCCCGGAAGAGGGAGGCGCTGGTGAGAGCCAGAGCTCCGGGCAGTTCACTGGGGGGACCGTGCCCCACGGTGGGCCACCCCAGAATGGTGCCCTTGCTGTGGCGGTGTCATGGCTGCCAAGAAGCGTGGGGTGGAAGGAAAGAGGGAAAGGTTATCCTCAGTGGGTCAGGGCGCTAACTTCAGGAATCAAACAACGCTGCTGTCCGGACTCTCTCTCTCTCCAAACTTGCCTTCCGAGCTCCTCCTTCCTCTCATGTGGGTCCGGCTAGGCATACACATTCCCTCCCCACTCGAGTGGCCATGCCCCCCGGAATTCCAGGTTCCACCCGGATTTTAAGCATCTCTCCCAGATGGCTTAGCCCACCCAGATTCGCCTGGATTTCAGCTTTCATTTCTTAAAAAAAAAAAAAGCCGAGCTCTAGCCCTTGTAGAAGTGGAGTGAGGGAGCAAAACGTGCTGTCACTCTTCAAAAATGATTTTCAAGCCCATTTACACAATATGCAAATTAGGCACCCAGATTCGGAAAGCCAGGATATGGCACCTCTATTCCCCACCCACACCCTCTGATCCTTCTTCCCCATTCTGCAGCTTGGCCTGTCTCTATAGATGATGATGATTATTATTATTTTACATTTATATCCCGCTCTTCCTCCAAGGAGCCCAGAGCGGTGTACTACATACTTGAGTTTCTCCTCACAACAACCCTGTGAAGTAGGTTAGGCTGAGAGAGAAGTGACTGGCCCAGAGTCACCCAGCTAGTTTCATGGCTGAAGGGGGATTTGAACTCGGGTCTCCCCGGTCCTAGTCCAGCACTCTAGCCACTACACCACTCGTGCAAATCCTGCGGTCACCCTCTTTTCTGACAACTGCCCATAGGCTGCCTACTTCAGAGAGCTGGGGGTGCCGGGGGCCAGGACGATCCATCTCAGACAGTGACTGAATCCGAACCGAATCCAAATCCAGATCCTGTCAGTGAACTGGAACTGGACCCAAACTTCAGACCTCTTGACTGCCTTGAAACTGAAGCAAACCCAGGAGCAGAAAGAGGGGGAAGCGGTTCATAAATAAATGGCTTCGCATCTTGCAAAGGTCTTTTGACTAATGCTTTATCCTGTTGCAGGTTTTCCATTCACAAATCCCTTTAAACAGAGATGAGGCCATAGCTAAGTGTCAGAGCATCTGTTTGCATGGAGAAGGTCTCAGGTTCAGTCCCTGGCAGCATTTCCAAGTAGCGCTGGGAAAGACTCCTGCCTGAAACCTTGGAGAGACGCTGCCAGTCAGTGTTGATAATACTGAGCTACATGGACCAGTGGTCTGACTCAGTATAAGGCAGCGTCCTATGTTCAAAAATAAAGAGCTTTAAAAATCATTTATTCATTATTTGTTTAACCTATTTCTATACTGCCCAAAACTTGCGTCGCTTAAAATTAAAACAACAATTATAAGTTAAGGGATCATCGTTGCAAAAGTTATAGTGCAGGGAATTGTCATTTTGCATGAAATGAGTCACCAAACCACTTGGTAATGTTAGGGTTTGAACTGGAGAATTGAATGATACTGAGCAACTTGATCCAGAAGTGAACCCCAATTTTTAGAAGATTTAAATGGGCTTCTCTTTGACCCCTGTATGAGTAACATCCTTAGAACAGGGCTGCCTGAAACAAAAAAAAAGATTTTCTTTAATAACGCTACCTCTGAATATCCTTGTCTATGTGCCACGGTGAAATTTCTAAGTGCCATGTCTCCCTGGCGCCCGGGATTTGTCAAATCCTACCTCACAGGGTTGTTGTGAGGATGAAATGAGGTGAATAGAAAGCATGTATGTTCCCATAAGCTCCTTGGAAGAGGGGTGGGATAAAAGTGCAAGCAATCTGTTTAAACCAACATCCCTCCCAAATCTAGTGTATCAACCACACCCCTTGTCCCCTGCCTATTCTGAAGACCATACACCATCTGGCCAGAGAGGAAGAGAGGGAAAAGCATACTGGGCTGATTCACACAGTGATTAATAGGTTAGACAAACACCCTACCCAAGTTCAGGAACTCTGCGGGCTGGGATTTTATGATCATGTGCAAGCGGAAAAGCAAGTCCGGAGAGGGAGGAAGTGGAGCTTGGTCGGAGGGCAGTTCCTCCCACCTCGGAAAATTTCTGGATACAAGAACTGGATAGGGTAGAGCAACGTGACCCTATCCCAGATGAACCTTTTAAAAGTGGTGATGCTCTTCACTGAGCATGCGGAGAGCAACTGGCCCTATCCGCCCCCAGCACAGCATCCCTCCAGTGGCTGTTGCTGGGGTTGATCGCATGTTTCTTATTTAGATGGTGAGCCCTTTGGGGACAGGGAGCCATTTCATTTATTTCTATGTAAACCGCTTTGGGAACTTTTGTTGAAAAGCAGTATATAAATATTTGTAATATTCATACGAAGGAAGACGCTGCTGAGTCACCAGAAGCAGCCTCCCTCCCGAGACCTCCACACTGAAAGGGTTAAAAAACTATGCCTGGGTGGCTGGATTATCTGTTTATTCCCCCCCTGCCCCCACCTACATAGGAGGGAGAGTGAAGGTCTACTGACAGCAGACAAATACTGCACTGTATGGCTGGAGAAGGCAGCAGCAAGTTCTTCTGCGTTGCTGGGCGCTGGGGTCGCACAATGTCACGTTTCACGACTCGACTCGTGTCACGACTCGATTCGGCCCGAGTCGTGGTGAAATTCACACTGCTTGCTCCCAGATAAATCCATCCTTCCTCTTCCCTAATTGAGGATTTCCTTTTATGTGCCCCTCTTCTAATTGCCTCCTCGGAGGGTCAGAAAGTGGGTCGACGCCTCTCCCGTTGTAACCCGTCCCCGAGGTTAACGGGAGGGCTTCTATCGAGCAGAGCTGATGGAGGGGAGGAATTAAGGGCTCTATGTTATGTTAAGCCCATCATTAAAGGACGGGCTTAAAAACCAGAAGGGGCTCTGTTTGTGCAAAAAAGGCGGCTACGGAAAGGAGGGGTGCACACTGCAGATTGGGATGGGGGGGCACAGAGAAGGGGGTCGGCACTTTCTCGGTGCATCGGTCCCCCGCCGAAAATGCCCCCACTACAGTTGTAATTTGTAGCAAACAGCCATTTGTGGGTCATTTTAAGTGGGGGAACCATTCAAGAGCAAGTGTCAAACCCGACCTCCATGGTCTGGATCCACTTTTGCGCTACTCTTTGTGGGGAAAGAGACACTTCCACTTGTAAGTCCATCTCTGAACGGGACTGACTTAACATTAAAGGGGAGTTTGGATGTGAGTCAGGGGTTCTCAAACTTGGGTCTTCAGGTGGTGCTAGACTACAGTGACCATCATCCACAGTGCGAGGGATGATCGGAGTTATAGTCCATCGACATCCAGGGGCCCAAGAATGTTTGCCCCGAGAGCGTGAGCTTGGCAGAGCCCACTCCTAGAGAGCTGAGCCTCAATGTGGCCAAGGCAAACCAACTCTCAGCTTCTCTAGTCTGTGTGAGTGTGAATTGCCCCCTTTGCTAAGCAGGGTCTGCCCTAGTTTGCATTTGGACGAGTTACATGCAAGGGCTATAAGAAATTCCCCTTAGGGGATGGGACCATGGCTTAGTGCAAAGGCATCTGCTTTGATACAGAAGGTCCCACGTTCCATCCTGGCAGCATCTCCAGACAGGGCTGGGAGAGACTCCTGCCTGAAACCTTGGAGAGCTGCTGCCAGTCAGTGTAGGCAGTCCTTAGCTAGATGGACCAAGGGTCTGACTCGGTATAAGGCAGCTTCCTAAGTTCTTTGGCAGTAATTCATTTTTACCTCATCTCCTCCCATAAAACTCAACAACCCCCTTTTCATAAAAGCTACACAAGCCAACATACATACAAGTGAAACAAGCCTGCATAATAAATACACTGTAACTGGAAACATGTTAAGGCCAGAAGCCAAGTGACTTTGGCCCACTATCTCACTTGCCCTGATGGAAGTAAGTAGCCGGCACTCTATTGCGTTATTCCAGCAGCCCAGCCAACATATTCCTTTTTGTCGTCCAGGCACAACTTAGGACATCTTGCCTTGAAGTTTCTGATGAGACTCTAAAAGGACACGCCTAAAAACTCTGCGAACTGAGCAAAGAGATGCTTTTAAAAGTGGCGATTCTCTTCTATTTAGCAGGGGGAGAGCAACTGGCCCTATCCATCCCTAGCACAGCATCCCTCCAGTGGCTGTTGCTGGGGTGTCATGTTTCTTTTTTAGATTGTGAGCCCTTTGGGGACAGGGAGCCATCTTATTTATTGGATGCAATGGCCGATAGTCATATGGGTTAGACTAGTGTGGATTAATGTATCCAATGAGATGTTACCGACAATAATGATATGGATTGTATTTTGTTTGGTTAATTTTACTGTATTATCATTCTTGTTTGTTGTGATGACTCGTCATAGACCAAAATAAACTGCATTCATTTGTCTTATTTATTTATTATTTCTATTTCACTCTGAGAACTTTTGTTGAAAAGCAGTATATAAATATTTGTTGTAGTCGTTGTTGTAGCACAAGACCATTCGTCTCTGGAAGGCTAAAACATGGTTTGTGGTCTTAACCTTCCAATTCGAATTATAGTCTGGATCCAGCCTGTGTTTTTAACAGGAGACACAGAGATGCCTCTGGGATGAAGGCGAGCCTTTCTTCTCAGTTACTGACATCTCAAGCAGGCATTCCCAACCAGATGTCACTGAACTACAACTCCCATCATTCCCAGCCACAATAAATTGTCCTTTTTCACACAACGCATCATCCACTTGTGGAATTCTCTGCCACAAGATGTGGTGACCGCCAGCAACCTGGATGGCTTTAAGAGGGGTTTGGATGACTTCATGGAGGAGAGGTCTATCAACGGCTACTAGTCGGAGGGCTGTGGGCCACCTCCAGCCTCAAAGGCAGTACACCTCTGAGTACCAGTTGCAGTGGTATCTGGTGGGCCACAGTGCGAAACAGGATGCTGGACTAGATGGGCCTGCTTGGGCCTGATCTAGCAGGGCTGTTCTTATGTTCTTATCACAGGCTGGGAACCCCTGATTTAGAGATATAGTGCCTTTACACATGGAGGTTTTGTTTACTGCTCATTGCTGCTATCAACCCAAAGACCTCTTCTAAAGGAAGTTGTCTACCTCCAGTCCAAGTGGTAAGGGTATGAAGTCACTCAGCACTTCCTGTGGTAGGCCCCACTTCATAGAACAAAAATATCACGTTTCAGGCCAAGTCAGAAGTGTGTATCAACTGGCATGAGAAGGTATCTGGGTCTATACAGAATTTGGAGAGGAGAGCTGGTCTTGTGGGAGCAAGCATGAATCGTCCCCTTTGCTAAGCAGGGTCCACCCTGGCTGCATATGAATGGGAGACTAGAAGTGTGAGCCCTGGAAGATATTCCCCTCCAAGGATGAGCCACTCTGGGAAGAGCAGAAGGTTCCAAGTTCCCTCCCTGGCTTCTCCAAGATAGGGCTGAGAGAGACTTGGAGAAACTGCTGCCAGTCTGTCTAGACCAGGCCTGCTCAACTTAGGCCTCCCAGGTGTTTTTGGACTACAGCTCCCATAATCCCCAGCCACAGTGGCCAACAGCCAGGGATTATGGGAATTGTCGGCCAACATCTGCAGGAGGACCGAAGTTGAGCAGGCCTGGTGTAGACAACTCTCAACTAGATAGAGCAAGAGTCTTACTCTGTGTGAGGAAGCTTCCGATGTGCCTAGTTTGTGCCCGTGATACCTCCAGAAAAAGATACGCACCTCATTTTGCATCAAGGTGGACCAACAGTCCTGTTAGGCGGGGGGGAAGAGGAGGAAGAGAAGCATCACCCTCAAATACTCACATGGTTCACGCTGGCTGGGTAAAACCACTTGATGCTTTCTTATCCCATCAAACAGCAGCTCTGCTCCTCCTCTGAAAGGCAGACAAAAAGCCATGATTTCATCTCTATTGTCTTGACGTTTCTATCCTGCTCTTCTGCCAAGGAGCTCAGAGGGGTGTACAGGGTTATGTTTAAGCTCACAACGACCTTGTAAGGTAGGTTGGCCCAAGAGAGGACGGACAGAGCCACTCAGTGAGTTGCATGGCTGAACGGAGATTTGGACTCCCGGCTTCCTGGTCCTAATCCAACACTGGCCCTCATTATAGAGCCCACAGATGAGCTTCCATTTGAAATTGCATGCACGCATACCAAAATCAACCCCCTTCCATGATAATACCAAACCTCATCTACACATCAGCCGTTCACAAGACCATAAACTGGGGCAGAGCCAACCCTGGTTGCATATGAATGGGAGACTACATGTGAGCACTGTAAGGTACTCCCCTCAGGGGATGAGGCCACTCTGGGAAGAGCACCAGCCTGCTTGCATGCAGAAGGCCCCAGGTTCAATCCTTGGCAGCATCTCCAAGAAAAGGCTGAGACTCTTGCCTGCAACCTTGGAGAAGCTGCTGCCAATCTGTGTAGACCAGGGCTGCTCAACCTCAGCTCTCCTGCAGATGTTGGCCTACAACTCCCATAATGCCTGGCTCTCAGACACTGTGATTGCGGATTATGCGAGTTGAAGTCCAAGATAAAGTATCGACGCTTTTGATCTTTGGTGCTGGAGAAGACTTTTGAGGAGACCATGGACAGCCAGGAAAACAGACCAATGGATCCTAGAACAAATCAATCCAGAATTTCCACTCGAGGCACAAATTGACCAGGCTCAAACTATCATACTTCGGACATATTATGCGAAGAAGACCTAGGTCCCTTGAGAAGTCCATAATGCTGGGGAAAGTGGAAGGAAAGAGAAGAAGAGGACGACCAGCAGCAAGGTGGATGGATTTGATTACGATATCAATGAATGCACCACTGAGAAACCTTAAAGGCCAAGTTGAAGACAGATCATCCAAAGCTTATGTTCTTATGTAAAAAGTAGTTGAAAATTCAGATCATGTATTGTTACACTCTAGTTTCTATTGGGTTGTACAGCTCAAGTGGTTACATCCACTTTTTGGTAGGAGGCTGGCTGATGCCCATGAGGTATGTCTTTAAAATTTTTGGTCTGATCAAGCCCCTATAGTAATTCATAATGTAGCTAGATTCTGCATGGCTACTATGAGAATTTGCCAACCCATCTTGGCTACTAATAGGGTATACTGTATTTACCTGAGCCGAATTTCCCCCTCCAAAGTTCGTTGATATAGGAAATCAGGAGGTCATCTTAAATTCAGAGTCGTCTTCAATTCAGGTAAATACGGGCATGTAATTTCATAATTTGGGCTATGTACTTAATATGATTATGCATATGCATATACCCCTGCTAACTTGGCAAAGAGGCACCTTTTAATCTGGCGATTCTCTTTTATTTAGCAGGGGGAGAGTAACTGGCCCTATCCACCCCTAGCAGTACCTCCAGTGACTGTTGCTGGTGTCTATCTTATGTTTCTTTTTAGATTGTGAGCCCTTTGGGGACAGGGATCCATCTTATTTATTCGTCATTTCTCTGTGTAAACTGCCCTGAGCCATTTTTGGAAGGGCAGTATAGAAATCAAATAAATGATAACAACAACAACAACAACAACAACAACAACAACAACAACAATATTTATTTGATTGATTGATTGATTGATTGGGCTTTAACCAGCTTTAACCACACCACTTTGGGCTTTAACCAGCATTTCGAATTGTACTTGGAGACAGACTGGCAGCTGGCATGGCTCTTTAAGAACTGCCAAGATGTGCTCTGTTCAGCAGGTCCTGGTCAGCAATTTGGCAGCAATATTTGAGATTTCCCAGACACCTTCAAGGGCAGTCTCACATACAGTGTTCTGCAGTAGTCAAGACACATAGCTGAGGCCCACAGAGAGCAGGCATCATCTGAGCCACAGTTGCACAACTTTGGTCCTCTTACAGAGGTTACTACAACGCCCATCATCACTATTAGCCACTGTGGCCAGGGATGATGTGAGTTGTAGTCCAAACCCAGCTAAGTTGTGCAGCCCCAATCTACGCATGCAGCTAAGAGGGTGAGATGCCACACACTGGTCCCAGCCATGAGTTCCTTGGTCCCCTGCCTTTTAGCATCAATATTCACGTGACAATGGTCTCATCTGAGAGGCTCACCATAGAACCCACAAAATATGAAGAGGGGAAATATTAACACAAGAGCCAGTCCCTTTAAATCGAGCTACGTGAGAGAAAATCTTTGGCTGTACAGCGAAAAAGCACAACGCCACCTTTGTCGCGCCGACTGCAATACTAGGCCTTCGATGCCGAGATCCTCCCAGTGACGGCTTCTGCTGGCACTGTACAGCTCCACAGAAAAACTGCTCTCTGACAACTGAAGTAGCAATTATTAAATGTGAGACAAATCTGGAGATTCATGCAGGAGAACAAGCCCGGGGATTATGGGAAAGAGGCCTCTCTCTCTCTCTCTGCCCGCCCGAAGTGAGAACAGGCTGGCACTTTGTTACCACAGATCCAGCGAGGAGAGATAAGGTCCTTCTGTGAGATGTGAGCTGGGGAAACTCAGCTGCAATGGATACACATAGAACCCTCATTTAGGCACTTCCAAGAAAGAGATGGGCGGGGGGGGGGGGAGGAAAAGGACCACACACTCTCCGCTTTGCGGGAAAGTCAGAAGCCTTTCAGAGCTGACCCTAGGCGAGGCAGTTCTCTCAAAGGTTGTGCTAAATGCATCAAGGGAGGAAGCTCTTTCAGTCGGAGAGATCCTCCAGGGTTTCTGGAGAACGCGTCCCATCCAAACAGTTTGAAGATTACTTCATTAATACTGTTTCCATGGACAAAACTGAGAGTAACTTAGGAACATAGGAAGCTGCCATATACTGAGTCAGACCATTGGTCTATCTAGTTCAGTATTGTCTTCACAGACTGGCAGCGGCTTCTCCAAGGATGCAGGCAGGAATCTCTCAGCCCTATCTTGGAGATGCTGCCAGGGAGGGAACTTGGAGCATAGATGCTCTTCCCAGAGCGGCTCCATCCCGAGGGGAATATCTTGCAGTGCTCACACATCAAGTCTCCCTTTCATATGCAACCAGAGCAGACCCTGCTTAGCTAAGGGGATAAGTCATGCTTGCTACCACAAGACCAGCTCACCTCACTAACTTGGGAGACAGAGACTGCAATAGGGCATTTACTATGCAGAAATAAGAGCCAAAGTCTGAACGTATTTGTTTAATTTATACTCCCACCATGATCCACTGGCTCTTTTAATGAACTATTTTCAATAAAGGTATGGTGCAGCAGGGAACTAACTTGCCTAGAGAGCAAGAGGTTGCCAGTTCGAATCCCTGCTGGTATGTTTCCCAGACTACGGGAAACTCCTATATCAGGTAGCAGCGATATAGGAAGATGCTGAAAGGCATCATCTCATACTGCGCGGGAAGAGGCAATGATAAACCCCTCCTGTATTCTACCAGAGAAAACCACATGGCTCTGTGGGCGCCAGGAGTTGACGGCACAACTTTACTTCAACATATATAACACACATGCACCATCAGCTGTATCAAAAATGGTCAAAATTAAGAGTAATCCAAGCCTTGGCCAATTTGCCTTGGATCTAGAAGCCAGCCCAAAGATTTAGGTGCCAGACAATGGATATTTGGCGAAATCACCAGACTTAGTGACAGATGTGTTGGTGGTGGTGGGGATACATGGGCTTCTCTTTATACCCCCTTTTCAAGGGTATAAACTTCCTGAGAACAGAAACAGGGCTCTTGGGACAAATAAAAAATTTATTTACTAGCTCTCTGAATATCCTAGTCTAAACACCACAGTTGTTTCAGGCGCCATGGCTCACTGGTGCCTGGGCTCTGTCAAGCTCTGCTTAACCTTCATTCAAGAGTGCTTCCAAAGATATACATAGCTTGCTCAACCACAGCTGGCTCTGCAAAGGACAAAAGGTTTCAAGCAGAGTGGTTCCGAGAGGCAGAGTGGCATAGTGGTTAGAGTGTTAGCAACAATACTCACAATTTATAGAGTGTTGAAAGTTTTGCACATATTACCACAAGAAGCTTGAAGTTGAAAGATATAGAGAATGATTCTTTCAAGGCCAGCCAGTGAACTTCACAGCTGGTCAGGGATACATACATGCATTTCCCATACCCAGGTCCACTACACCATAGTGGGCTTAAGGAGAAATGACCAACTGAATGGATTCTCCTCAGCCAAAAAGGGAAAGAGCAGCAAAGCCAGTCAGTGACTAGTACTGGTATTTGGTGCTTTATTTAAATCTGAAAAGGACAAATTCTGTCCTTTTTGTACTCACAGGGACTCCTAGGGCACCTTAAAAACCAACACATGTATTGCAGCATAAGCTTTGGTGGACCAGGGATACTTGAAGAAGAAGAAGAAAAAAGGATTGATCCACCTTTTACTCAGGATCAGTGATGCTTACAGGATTCTCTTGCTTTTGTATATGTATTCACACAAGCTGGAAGTGTGAATACATATAGCATCCTAATTCTATTCCAGAAAAAGCACAGCAACTGGAATGAGTGCATCACTCAGGGATACTCAGAAGTCATCTCTCTCACTGTATAACCAACTGCCACTCTCATGAACATGATCATCGCCCCACGCTCTCTCTCTCTCCCCCCCTCCCTCCTCCATTTTTCAAATGGTGAATATTTTACAGGGTAGTCAGTGCAGAAAAAGGAAAAAAAAAGGAAAGATTGTGCTATCGAGTCGGTATCAACTCCTGGCGACCACAAAGCCATGTGGTTTCCTTGGTAGAATGCAGGAGTGGTTTGCCATTGCCTTCCTCCTGCGCAGTATGAGATGATGCCTTTGCTGTTGTCACTGAAGTGAACATCTGCCTCCGGCACCTTCCTATATTGCTGCTGCCCGATAGAGGTGACTACAAATATATATTTACTAGGCATAGTCTGGGAAGCACACTGGCGGGGATTCGAACTCACAGCCTCTTGCTTCCTAGGCAAGCTGCTTCCCCACTGCAGCTGACAACAGCCTCTTAAAACTGAGTGTCAAACCACATCCTGCAAGTCAGGCGGGTTTTGATTTCTGTTGCAGAGAACAAGGAAATACCCAGCAGTGGACCAATGATATCCAACTTTTCCCCACCTATAAGTCTTCTGCTTTTTCCACACTTTGTAGAGAAAGGTCACATGGTCTCATTTTCCAGACATGGTCTCCCTGCCTTCCAGGTCCATCAGAGGTCCACCACTTTGTGCTGTTGGATAACAGACCAGCAGCATGATAAAGGAAGCAAACAAGCTATGCAGCCTTCAGCATTCACACTAACAATATCTAAAAGGAAAAAGGCTAGACATTTTCTGCCTGGCACTCAAATCCCCTGCCTATAAACCCCTAAATGCTAAACCAGGGATGTAGGGAGAGGTTCTGTTTGCCAAGCAGTGAAAACAAACTACTCTGCACTTGTTTAGAGTTGTAATTTAAAGTTAGACCAAACATTCCAGCATTGTGGTTGGTTGTTTTATTGTAATCCATCCCGACATTAAAAACAAAACATAATTCAAGGGATAGTCACCCCACTTTCAGCATACAGAATGCTATATCATTATCTCATGTAATATGTCCTAAACGTCTTCCTGTACTCCAGAGTCCCCACACTAAACACATACACCAAACACATCTTTATTTCAGTATTCCTCTTACTCACTCCTTGCCTATTCTACCACATAGTACTACTCATCAGCAGGTAAAAGCCGGATCAGGCCACCTATACACATCACTTCCCAACATTCAAGTCATGCAGTTTGCCCCATGCCATAGACACTGATGACATATTCCTATTTTCCAACAGCCAACTGAATCCTTCCCTTTGAAAGTTTCATTCAAGCATTACATTCAACACGACTCCAACCTGTGTACCCTGCTCGCATTATTGTTTGTGCATACATAGTTATTTACACATGATGCTTAGTCCACATACAGCAGTTTGCGAGATCTGGGCTCTACATTTCCAAGGGGTCCAGTCCTTTGAAAATGAACACATTACAATCCGTCACACAGATATGTGCATGATTAAATAGCACTTGCATCATATAGTGTGTGAATAGCCCATGAGTGTTTTCAAAAGGAGTGCCTGGAAGAAACCTCACCTGAAAACCATCTTGAATTTCTATCTCTCCACATCTTGCTAAAATGTACACCTCAAAGAATACCTCCAGAAGACTGTTTCAGCACCTGAACTAGTCATCTTCCCTATCTCTTGCCTTCCATTTCTCCCCACAAGAAGCTTTAAGTGTACCACCAAAGAACACACCTATCCTATCTTTGCCTCCCCTTACAGACCTGCTCAACTTAGGCCCCTCAGCTGTTTTGGGACTAAAATTCCCATAATCCCCAACCAATAGCCAGGAATTATGGGTGCTGTAGGCCAACATCTGCAGGAAGGCCGAAGTTGAGCAGCTCTGCCTTAGTACAAGCTATACTCCCCTGCTAACTTGGCAAAGAGGCACCTTTTAACAGGGTGATTCTCTTTTATTGAGCAGGGGGAGAGTAACTGGCCCTCTCCACCCCCAGCACAGTACCTCCAGTGTCTGTCTTATGTCTCTTTTTAGATTGTCCCCTTTCGGGACAGGGATCCTGCCAATTTTGGCAGGGCAGTATAGAAACTGAATTAAATAATATATAATATAATATAATATAATATAATATAATATAATATAATATAATATAATATAATCCCACCAACCCTCCCAAGAGGCTGCTCCCCAAATTATTGTGCTCCCATTCCCTGGACCCCAATAAACTCCCAACCTTTCCCCTCTGACCCCCAAGAATCAAGATACTCAACTTGTGCTGCTTCTCAGCTTATTTATGATCTGTTAATTAAGTCATCATTTGCATCCACACAATTGCATATTACAGTGTCATTTTTAACAGTTTCACTTATCTATAGAGCCTTTCTGAGGGGAAAAGAAACAGGAGAGAAACAAAAGGCTCCTAGAAACGAATAAACAAATAACTGTCCAAACTCAGCCAAAGGAGACTGGGGATTATTGGGGTGGGGGAGGCAGAGAGAGCCCCAGCCCAGAAGTTCTGGAGCGACCTCCTCGCCCCCCAGACACATCCACACACCAACGCGGCGCCCCTCTTACCCGAACTCCAATTGCACCGACACGGGCGCCGCCATCTTGGCTAAGGGAACGGCGCTGCCCGCACCGGAAGCGCCCCCTCCTTCGCATCCGAGTTCCGTGCCGTTGCCCAGCAACCGAGGCGTCACCGCCTTGGAAACGGCCTCGCGCGCGCTGCCATAGAGTCGAGTTGACTAGAGGGACTCACTACTCAATGACTCACGAGCATTTAGAACAACACACCCTCCTGGGAGTGGGAGTGAGCCAGCATGGCTTCCGCAAAGGTAAAGCTTGCCTGACCCACCTTTTGGAGTCCTTTGAGAGTGTCAACAAGTGTGTGGATCAACGTGATCCAGTTGACATAGTCTACCTGGGCTTCCAAAAAGCTTTTGACAAAGTTCCCCATCAAAGATTCCTGAGGAAACTTAGCAGTTATGGGATAAGGGGACAAGTACATGTGTGGATTGCTAACTGGTTGAAAGACAGGAAACAAAGGGTAGGTATAAATGGAGAGTTTTCTTCACAATGGAGGGGGAAGTCAGAAGTGGGGTCCCCCAGGGATCTGTACTGGGACCGGTGCTTTTTAATTTATTCATCAGTGATCTAGAAGCAGGGGTAAGCAGCGAGGTGGCCAAATTTGCAGATGATACCAAACTCTTCCGGGTAGTGGAATCCAAAACGGATTGTGAGCAGCTCCAAAAGGATCTCTCCAAACTGGGGGAGTGGGCGACAAAATGGCAAATGTGGTTCAGTGTTAGCAAGTGTAAAGTGATGCACATTGGGACGAAGAACCCCAACTTCAAGTATACGCTGATGGGATCTGAGCTGTCGGTGACTGACCGGGAGAGGGATCTTGGGGTCGTGGTGGACGGCGTGTTGAAAGTGTCGACTCAATGTGCGGCAGCTGTGAAAAAGGCCAATTCCATGCTAGGGATCATTAGGAAGGGGATTGAAAATGAAACGGCTAATATTATAATGCCCTTATACAAAACTATGGTGCGACCACACTTGGAGTACTGCGTACAATTCAGGTCACCACATCTTAAAAAGGACATTGTAGAACTGGAAAAGGTGCAGAAGAGGGCAACCAAGATGATCAGGGACCTAGAGCACCTTTCTTATGAGGCAAGACTACAACACCTGGGGCTTTTTAGTTTAGAAAAAAGACGACTGCGGGGAGACATGATAGAGGTCTATAAAATCATGCATGGTCTGGAGAAAGTGGATAGAGGGAAATTCTTCTCCCGCTCACATAACACTAGAACCAGGGGTCATCCCATGAAATTGATTGCCAGGAAATTTAGGACCAGCAAACACAGGTACTTTTTCACACAACGCATAATCAACTTGTGGAATTCTCTGCCACAAGATGTGGTGACAGCCAACAACCTGGATGGCTTGAAGAGGGGTTTGGATAACTTCATGGAGGAGAGGTCTATCAATGGCTACTAGTCGGAAGGCTATAGGTCACCTCCAGCCTCAGAGTACCAGTTGCAAGGGATGTTCCAGTTATGCATCCATAAGGACCATAACATTTCCAGCCCTGTCTGAAATATATAGATTATTACCAATATTTATATGCTGCTTTTCAGTAACAACAACAAAGTTCACACAGTGTTTTACATAGAAGAAATAAGATTATTTTAGTCACACACTTAGGCAGTTACAGCCAAGTTCAGTTACAGTCAAGACTAGGGTTGCCATATTCTGGCCTTCCAAATCTGCATAATCAATTTCCATAATATGCCTAATTTGCATATTATGTAAATTGACTTGAAAATAATTTTCTGAGCAGAATAGTGACTACACCTTTTGCTCCGTAACTCCGCTTCTACAAGGGCTAGAGCTTAGCTTATATATTTATATTTATTTATTTTAATGGAAGCTGGAAGCTGGGTGAATCGGGTGGGCTAAGCTGTCTGGGTGAAATGCATAAAAACCGGGCGAAACCCAGAATTTCCAGGGGACATGGCAACTCTAGTCAAGACATTGTGCCCAACTGCAGCGTACTTAGGCAAACTGTGAATCTGGCCCCATTCCCCCTGGAATCTTATGGACAACTGCAGCCGGCGCTAACATTTTTAATTAAAAATAGAGTGGAGACGGGGAGAGACGAGAAAACAGGCCATCTTGTACATATGGCATGGCCTCGGCGGTGCGGAAACATGCTATCCCGCAAGCCTCACCCAACCCAAAGGAGCCCATTCTTTTGTGATAAAGCATTCCAAGGAATCTGTAAACATCTGTTTGCATGCTTCGCCGTGGCTGGTCAGACTTCAAGGCTTGAATAAGGACTGGGGACGGTGGAACCAGCATCGCGGCAGCCATGACAATGGGGCCGGTTGGCCCCGGGGAGCTTTGTTTGGTTTTCTCCAGTCTCAGTTTTGAACGGCATCAGAGAAAAAGGTTGTGGGGTGTGTGTGTGTGTGCAGGGGGATGGCAAGATGATGGGGGAAGGGGAAGGGGAAGGAAGGTCAGTTGGAGTTAAAGCCTTTTCTCTCCCATTCATGTGGTAATTGGATGTCAAGCAGAGATCAGTAAGGTGGAGGCCAGCCTCTGAGCCTGGGTTAAACTGCTGCTCAAAGAAAGCAGGAGCCCAGCCTGACAGAAGCCTGTATGTCATTACGGCTCACAGGAAGCCTGCCGGCTTCTCCTAGGACAGGCACTTCTGTTCCAATTGGGGGGTGGAGGCACAAGCCCTGCGCTTCCCCCATTCACAGGCCCGCTGAAAGACACTCCACAAAGGCGGAGGGCGTTCAAACAATGCCAGACCCCCGTCTCGGCCTTCAATAGGGGGCTCTAAACAGGCGTTTAACCTTCAGAATGGCTGAAAGTGATCCTCAAAAGCAGCCTGGCCTCTCATTATAGCTGATCCGGAGGCCACTTGGATGGCTAGAAACTCCTCCAGCCAGGAATGGGCTGCAGCCCTGCGTCCGTCCTGGTTACGGCCAAGAATGGTTGCTTTGGCAGAGCCTTTCCAGCTCACAAAACGGTCCCATGCGAGGAAGCGGAACTCTGATTATCCCTCTGCAAAAAAATTTTTTTAAAAAGGAAGGGCCCTGCCTTTGGTTTTAAGTGAAGCGATTTAAGTGGTTTACGTCACTTTGGTTTTAAGCAGGGCAAGGTCCCTGAAAGAGAGGAAAACCTTGCCAAGTTCCAAACACTGTCCACCTACGGTAGAGTTGCCATGCCCCATGGAATTTCGGGTTTCACTCGGATTTTAAGCATCTCACCCAGATTGCTTAGCCCACCCAGATTCGCCCGGGTTTCAGCTTTCATTTAAATAAATAAAAAAGAAAGCGAAGCTCTAGCCCTTGTAGAAGCAGAGTTATGAAGCAAAACGTGCAGTCACTCTTCTGCTCAGAAAATTATTTGCAAACCAATTTGCATAATATGCAAATTAGGCACCCAGATTGGGAAATCCAGAATATGGCAACTCTACCTATGGTTGCTTCTGAAGTGTCCCTCATTTTAGATTTCTCCAGGATTTGGAGGGGTTGACATACCCTGAGTCAGTTTCACTGAGTGATTTTAGTCCTATTAGATTAGCCTAGCGTCTAAGAGGACTAGAGTAGATTATATACACTTCAGTACATTGTAGGACTAGAATACATCATTGGCTATGTTGTCTGTACCTGTTTTTGTGTGAATGCCTGCCTACACATGTGTTCATGTTAAAGATTAACCTGAGTACACATCCCTCAAATGCACTGTACAAAGAGAAAGTGGACTGCTGTCCATGAGCTGAAGTTTTCATTTTTGTTTTCTGGTCTTGGACTGTAATACATTGAATCAATCAATAGATGAGTTGAATGTAATGTGTGAATAACTGTACGAGCATTCAGAACTCTGTGTGCACCCACTGTACAAAGATGATGATGATTATTACTAATTTAATTTATATACCATGTGACTACAAAGGCTCGAGAGCAGCCCCATCCCAAGAAGAATATCTTACAGTGCTCACACATGCAGTCTCCCATTCATATGCAATCAAGGCAGACCCTGCATAGCAAAGGAGACAATTAATGCTTGCTACCAAAAGACCACCTCCACCCCCCCCCAAAGAGCTGGTCATGTGGCATATAGGTTCTATATAGGTATACAGGTTGTGATATATAGGTATATCCTGTGGTATATAGGTTCTGCCCAGTGTTGCCATAGATCAGGGATGACCTTCCTGAGATTCTCCAGCTGTTGTCGAACTTCTTCTCCCATCATCCCCAGTTGCTGATTCCAACTGTGTTCCAGTTTCCTTTTCAGGGACCACCCTTCACTATGTCACAACCAACCCAATTTGCCCATTGGCAGAGTGAGGGCCCCGTTTGAAGCATACACCAAAATTTAAAAAAAAGAAACCCACAACAGCAGGCAAAGTTTGAAATCCTCTTTTATTAGAGACGAAGATTCCATTGTTTCCCCTAGTTCCATAGAAGGAATTACAAGCCATTGTGTCTCGACATAACAGAACATGTCATGTGACAAGGATGAGAAAGCATCGGAGGCCAAAGACAAATTTGCCATTCAGATCAACACATGATCACCAAAGCGCACCTCTCTCTTCTCCACTCCCTCCCTAAACGCGCACACACACACATGCACACACGCACACACATACCCCTTGCAGCACCATCTTCCCTGAGTAGATGTTGAAACGGCAACAAACAAAAAGGAGACAGTGGATTTATTGTTCAAAGACACAAGTGGACTTTCAAAGCAGTCACTGGGACAATCAGAAAGAGATGCTTTAAGATGGGCAAACATTTACCAGGACACATCCTCAGCTGGGCAAGGAAAACAGTCTCAAGGAATGAACATCCTACCTTCCTATGCCCTCTGAGAAAAGCGAGATGGACATTGTTTGTTCGGCCCATCTCCTATCCGAGGTTGCCAGTGTTGACGCAAGATCAATCTCGATTAGGAACATCGGAAGCTGCCTTCTACCTAGTCAGACCCTTGGTCCGTCTAGCTCAATATTGCCTACAGAGAGGCTTCTCCAAGGTTGCAGGCAGGAATCTCTCTCAGCCCTATCTTGGAGATGATGCCAGGGAGGGAACTTGGAACCTTCTGCTCTTCCCAGAGCAGCCCCATCCGTTAAGGGGAATATACAGTGCTCACACATCTAGTCTCCCATTCAAATGCAAGCCTTTGCTTAGCAAAGGGGACAATTCATGTTCATTATTACAATATCAGCTCTTGTGATAGATTGTAAGGGAGCTTCAAGTTTGGGGAAACTGATGTTGAGTGTCGGGGCAGGTTCACGGTATTTTGGCCTGGCTCCTGGCTCCACATCCCTGGCTCCACATGCTGCCTGGCTCCACATCCCTGGTGGTGGTCAGACTCCTTTCAAAATCAACGCTTGCAAGCTTCGAAAGAGCATAGGAGGTAAGGAGGAGGGAAGGTTGCCAACACTCCTCCTTGTGCTTCTAACAAGCTTTGCAAGGAGAGGCACGCCTTGCAATGTTTGCAAGCACCTGGTCGGTCCCGGAGAACATCTCCAATGGCCGCCCCTGTGGAGTATGCTGATCCAATGCACTCACAAATCACAAGAGAGCTGATATAACCACCCTGTTGGTCCTCACTAGACCAAACACCGATTGCAGATTGAGTCAGGTCAATCCAAGAGACACAGTCCTAATGGGAGACTGGCCAGAAATCATGCTGCAATCATGGTCCTTCTGTTGCAAATGTGTACCAGGGGTGTCCTCAGGGCAGGGCAAGCAGGGAGACCACCCCGCTCTTTCAATCCCCATGAAAATTAATGGAAAAATTAATGGGAACATTGGCTGATTTGCCCCAGGCCCTGCTCCCTACCAGGGCTCTCTAAGGGGAGCCCTGTTTACAGAACTGTTGCCTCCACTTCTAGGCCTTCTATTCTGGAAAGCTGGTGGAAGGTGATTTAGAACGGCACAAAAAGGAAAGAGTTTTCATAAGTGCCCTTTCAGCTGCCACTGCAATAGAAGAAGCTACAATGGAAATTCTCATTTCTCCTCAAGACCGAGGCTCTGTTCAGACACCACAGCAAACCATGGGTTGTGCTAACCATGGTTTAGAACCCAGCCATAGCTTGCGCTTCCAAACCTATAAGCCATGGCTTAGAGCAGCTTGTCATCTGTTGTGTTCCGCTCTAGGAGCAGTGGCCCTCAACTATAGTTAGTCTGCTCAAACCGCATGCCAAACCATGGTTAGCAAAAACCATGGCTTGCACGTGCACATCAAACCATGGTTGTGATTCTGGTTTGTCAGCGGATCACAAACCTTGGTTTGCCAAACCATCTTTTATGCCATTTCATTGTTAAACTTTACTACCCCATGATGTGGAGTGTGTTTTTCACACCGAGGCACCAGCTTTGGGTGGCATCAAGTCAGCAGAGTGGGAGACACATGGATCTGATCCACAGGGGCACAATCAACCAATAAGTTCTTCTGCACAAACCTGCTCTGAAGTGAATGAGATTTGCCTCAAAGCAGGGGGAGATGGGTTAAGGGGTAGGGAGCTGCTTTTGAATTGTCTTCTTCAACCCCCCAAATATCTTGGCTGGCCGAAATTTGAGTTTCAGTGATTTTTCCCCAGCCCTACCTGGAGATACCAGAGATTCAACCTAAGACCTTCCGTTTCTACCACAGAACATCTGGCTACTTGCACCATGAATGTCAAGGAGACTTTAATGAACTACCAATCAAGGGTCGGAGTGAGAGGGATATAGCGTTGTTCTTCAAATTTGTGTGAACCCTTTATAAGGCAAGCACAGGCAGCCTAATGCTATTCATGTGGACACAACCTTCTTAGATTTTCACTCCTGCAAATCCTTGGGCCTATCCTCCAGTTCAGCTTGCTGATTCTGTCTGAAGCTGTTCCTGGAGATTGCCACCCGTTCCAAAGTTTGAAGCAACATTCTTTGCCATATCTGGCCTTTCAAAACTCTGGGCTTGCTTTCAAGAATCACCTGGGGACTGGCCAATTCCTGGAGAGTCCAGGCCCCTCCTTGATGGCTGCAACCCTCCCTCCAACACCAGAGTCATTTACGTGTGTGAGTGAGGAAGAGAGAGACAAGCTCACACAGGAGACCGCATCATCTGGTACAGAGAGCTACAGCTAAGACCCAAGAAGAGCCAGAGAAAAAACTCATTCTTGGCCAGCCTAGAAAGCTACCTGCTAAGTACATAGGAACATAGGAAGCTGCCGTATACCGAGTCAGACCATTGGTCCGTCTAGCTCAGTATTGTCTGCACAGACTGGCAGCGGCTTCTCCAAGGTTGCAGGCAGGAATCTCTCTCAGCTCTTGGAGATGCTGCCAGAGAGGGAATTTGGAACCTCCTGCATGCAAGCAGGCAGATGCTCTTCCCAGAGCGGCTCTATCTCCTACAGGGAACATCTTACAGTGCTCACACACATAGTCTCCCATTCATATGCCACCAGGGCAGACCCTGCTTAGCAGAAGGGACAATTCATGCCTGCTACCACAAGACCAGCTCTCCACCCTGAGACAGGTGGGTGGCCTTTATAGGAAATTGATCCGACACATTCTCTTTATAGCAGCGGTTCTCAAACAGCCTCAAAGCAGTAGAAAAGCCCCACACACACACCGGAAATGGAAGATCACCGCCATCAAAGGTCCCTCCCCTATGTCACCGTCTCGATCTGTATTGGGGAGGGATTGTGGCTGCTATTTACATAAAAGAATAATTTTTGTTTTCAAGCAGGGTTTCTCAACCTGGGGGTCTCCAGATGCTGCCGAACTACAACTCCCATCATCCCCCACCACAAGGGTGACTCATGACCACAAGGGTGACTCGTGCGGGCCTGGTATAATCAAGAGGACTCATGCCTAGCCCACTGCCCAAGGAACAGGCGGGAACACATCATAGGCGAGTGGAAGTTGCTTTATATGGAGTCCAACTTGTCCAGTATTGTCAACTCCAACCGGCAGCAGGTTGCAGGTCGAAAAAACCCTTCTCTAGCTCTGCTTCTTGAAGACCATTTGATCAGAGATGCCAGGGACTGAACTTGCAGCCCTCGACATACAAAGCTTGTGCTCTAACCTCAGGCCTGCTGGGTCTGGCCAAGACCCGTCTAGTCCACCTCCAGATGCCTCTGGGAAGCCCACAAATAGGAGATGAAGACAGACCCCTCTCCTGGTGTTGCTCTCCTCCAACAGGTATTCGGGACATCCTGGCCTCTAAACTTGGAGGCTATCTACCCCCAGCACAATACCCTACCAGTGATTGTTGTGGCTGTCTATCTTATTTTTGAGATTGCGAGCCCTTTGTGGGAACAGGGATCCATCTTGTTTATTTATGTATTGTTACTCTATGTAAATGGCTTTGGAAACTTTTGTGGGAAAGGGGTATATAAATATTTGTGGTTGTTGGAGGCAGCCAAAAGCTATCCAGACTAGTAAGCTTTCACAGACTTGTGCCTGATGAATTGGTCTGAGCCCCCTTTTCAAACCATCCAAATTGGTGGCCACCACCACATGCCACGGCAATGAGTTCCACAGACGAAGGATGCACGGCACGACAAGATGCTTCCTTCTGTCCGTTCTAACTCGCCTACCAGCCAGTTTCATCAGACAACTCCTAGTTCAAGGGTTGCGCATGACAGAGAGGAACGCCTGTCGATCCACTTTCTCCACACCACGCATGAATTTTACAAGCCTCAATCATATCCACTATTAAATGCCCCAAACCCTGTCGCCTTTCCTCATACGGAAGATGCTCAAGCCTGTGGCTCATTTTGGTTGCCTTCTTCTGCATTGTTTTCAGCTCTGCAGTCTCTTTTTTGAGATGCCACTGAGCTATGGCATCTACTGCAGCAGGACACCCTGTCTCAGAGGAGACCAACCTGCAGCCTTCCAGCTGTCGGTGGACTACAACGCCCATGGCCCACCGCTGCAACTTATTGCAGCAGTGGGTGATGGGAGTTGTAGTTGGCCACCCCTATCCTATCTAAAACACAAGTGCACTATTGATTGCTTCAAGTGACAGCATAGATCCTCCAGCTCTGATATGCTGTGCAATGCACATTCCCACAAAGCGTACACATTCCCTCAACCAGCAAAAGCACAGAGGTAGGCTCCAACCCATAATTTAAGCAATCAATTTTAAAATAAACATGCACAGCTCCTCACCAAGGAGGCATAAGCACCAGGTAGGAACCTTTAGGAGGGAGGTGGGGTTCCCGTAGGGATGCAATTATTGGGGTGCCCAAGTCCAGGAACTGACAGTCGGTGCTTTTACTTCAGATGTTTTTAAAAGCCCTGTAGAAGAAAGTGGGGAGTTGACACACAAAAACACATTGCAGTGCTGTCAGCAGGAGGAGAATGCAGGAATCCACTGAGTTTGCATTTCCACAGACAGAACTGCAAAATAAGCAGTAGATCCGTCTCTTTTCTTTCTTTCTCGATTAACAAAAACTGGCAATAAATTAGAACACACAGACATACGCACACAAATAAATGTCCAGCTGTGAAAAGTAGAAAATAATCATTTCCCGGGGGTGGGATTAAAAAGCCGAGCCATGGTCGCCAACACACACTCCTGTTATTCCGCCACTCCCTTCCCTTCCCGCCCACTCCACAAGCTAACGATAACCTTTTAGCAGCCAGAAGGAAGGAGGAAATCCTTCCCCATTATATACTTTTTTAAAAAAATCCACCTTTTTTTCTTTTGGTTTTGCTAGGATGGCCTCTGGAAAGCAAGTTGGATGGCTTGAATGCAGCATAAGCAGTCTAGCCATAGCTGCCTGATTGGAAGGGATAGGAAGCACCACAGCGCCTCCTAGAGGTGTCCCCAAACAGTGCAGCCCTTGTTTGTCTCAGTGGCTTCGGCCGGGAGAGCGAGCGAGAGAAAGAAAGAGGGAAGTTTAACAGAGGGCCTTTGAATTTGGACCATCTGGCCGAACATTCATCCTAGGGCAGGGGTCCCCAGATGTGGTTGGACTACAACTTCCGTCGTCCACGGCCATGACAGTGGATGATGGGAGTTGTAGTCCAACCACACCTGGAGACCTATGGGTGTCCTAGAGGAATGAAAAACACACCATGCACCCGTTCCTAGGGTGCAACCTTTCCACGAAACCGGAAAAGTGGGGGGGGGGGGGAAGCGGTAATGTTTCTATGCTTTGGTATGCAACCTTTCCAAACCACACACCACCGTCCTCTGTAAATATTGACAAAATTTGTAAAGAAAAGTTGCTGTGCCTTTTATTAACTCGTTAACCCTTTACGACTCCCCCCCCAGTGTAACCCCGGCCCTCACCCCAAAAGGGGGCACCGAAGTGACGAGAAGAGAGGACGCTGTCTTTATAGCTTCTCTTGGCCTGCTTTGATCCTCTTGAAGACCTCCTCGTTCAGCGGAAGATATCGGCACTGCCGGGGAGCCAGGTAATAGAGCCTGTCTTTCACCACAGAGGGGTCATAGCCCTCTTTACGCAGGTCCATTTTCTGGAACTTGAAGGTACCTGAGTTGCAGAGGAGAGGAAAGACAATGAAAAAGGGAGTAAGAAATCAAGAGAGACCAAGAAGGCATCTCAAAGCCCCTGGCTGACATCCAGACTAAGTTACTCAGTAGGTCTGCTCCAGAGTTACTTCAAGGCAGCCTTTCTCATGCTGTGGGATACTGGCCAGTGGGCCATGCTGACTTGCTCCAAGGAAGCTTGAAGTAATGAATTGATCAAAGAGCCTGCATTCACTCACTCCTCTACTCCAAAACAAGCAGCAGTCTAGCCTGGTAAGGAGGGAACTCCTCCAGCCTCCCAGGAGCCAGGCCAACCCCTTTGCTTCCTTCCTGGACAGGAACTAGGCTGGGTGAGATCATGTCTGCAAGGTGGGTGCAGGGCCCTGTAGGTAGGAGACCCCTCCAGCCTCCCAGGAGCCAGGCTTTGCTTCCCTTTGCTTCCTTTCTGGATAGGAACTAGGGTGGGTGAGACCATGTGTGCAGGGTCATCTTCCCTACGGATTTCAGCTGGCCTGGTGCTGACGTCTCTCCCCATCCCAGGCTTTGCTGCCCCATGGCCTTGGGCAGGAAGAGGAAACTAGCCTGGAGAGAGGACTGGGAGGTTTGGCCTAATCCCAAGAGACACTATTTCCTAAGAGGAAGCTGGCCCGTTTTCAGAATGAGTTCGAAGATGACAAATAAGGTAAATAAAGTAATAGCATTAATTACCTTACCTCTGTAAGTATGTAATGCATAGCAAAATCCTCACTCCCCTCATCATGGTCTTTGCCACCCCTTTGCTCCCCCAAAGGAGCAGTGAACAACTTGTTTGGGGAACAGCTAGTTGGAGGTAACCAAGGGGTGGCAAAGATCACGATTAGGGGAGTGAGGATTTTGCTCTGCATTAAATATTTACAGAGGTAAGGTAATTTACCTACAGAGATAAGGTAATTTTATAGTCTTGTGGTCCGTGAAAGACATTCAGTACAATTCAATTTTTTTCTTAAAGTCTTCCCCTGCCAAAGGGACTCACTTGTCTTGTGGACTTCGGAGAGCATTCGCAGGAAAACAGGTCGGGCGAACACTGGGAGTGCTTTCCTCATTTCTTCGGCAAAGCTCTCCAGGTCACAGGAGTTATCAGGGTCCACCACGGCAGCCATTCCTGCTTTCCCTTCAGTTCCTGAAGCATACAAAGAAGTGCAAATGTGCTTGCTTCCTTACCCTCAGCAAGGCACTTACGCCTCCACAGCAGATTATAAATTAGGAAGAGTAGTTTAAAAGGGGGGGGGGGCACTACAGAGACAAAGGAATGAATGGGTTTATCCTATTCCAGGCTCAACCAAAACCTCTCCAATATGGTAAGGGTCTGGGAAGGACCCAGACTTTGGACAGCTCCTAAGGGAAAAAAGGGTTCAGGACTCTGGATAGCTCCAAGCAGGACTACAAGAGAGAGGTTGCTCCGGCAGCTACTTGGACAGGACTGCCGTTTTTGTATGGCTGCAGTCCTCCAGTACAGTGGATTAGTCCTACTCAGTTCTCTGGGGAAGGCTTATATGTTATTTAAAGGGAGCTTGCTTGATTTGCTAAGCGCTGACTTCAGTCTATCTCAGGCCTGATCAACTTTGCCCACCCCCCGCCAGCTGTTTTTGGACTACAGCTCCTATAATCCCCAGTCATAGTGACCAATAGCCAGGGATTATGGGAGTTGTAGGCCATCATATGCAGGAGGGCCAAAGTTGAGCAGGCCTGGTCTCTCTTATCCCTGAACTATATGCCTTGTCCCCCAGTGGGGGTCCTAGATCAGGGCTCATGATGTTTATGTATTGTTCAATTTGTATACCGCCTTTCATAAAACTTACTCCCAAGGTTGCTTACTGGGAGCGCCCCAGGTGCTGAAACCCCAATGGCCCTGTCCTGACTTGCAAGATCCTGATTTCCAGGGATGAAGAAATGATGGCGCCAGGGGTGAAGAAATGTTGGGTGAAGACTGGCATTAGCCAGACAAAATATTTTACTCGTCCAGCTATGTTGGTTGACATTGCTCATCAGGACCTTTTTTTCACTCGCCAGGCATCATTTTTCACTCGTCACAGACTAGTAGACTAATGGATTTCTGCAGCCCTGCCGATTTCAGTACAGGACACAGAACCAGAACCTTAAAGGTCAAAAAACAATGCCTTCAATTGGGCTTGGAAACCAACTGGTTTCAGACTTTAGCACCCACCCACCCCAGCAATCTCAAAGCAAAGAGTAGAGAGAAAGATCAGAAAAGAAAACCGAACCCCTCGTCACCAGTTACCTGGCACCTCCACTCCGTAGACCACCACGTCCGTCATGTTGAGGATGCGGCTGAGTGTCCCCTCCACCTCCGTCGTGGAGACGTTCTCCCCCTTCCAGCGGAAAGTGTCACCGGTGCGATCCCGGAAGTACATGTAGCCCAGTTCGTCCATTACGAGGACATCGCCTGAAGGGAGTTGGGAGGGGGGAAGAAAGACCCCAGAATAAGATGGCACTTCAGTGGTCTACAAACAACTCTTTCGATACCTTAGAGCAGTGGCTCCCAAACTGGGAGCCTCTAGATGTTGCTGAACTACAACTCCCATCAGCCCCAGCTACAATTTATTGCAGCGGGGGCTGATGGGAGTTTGAGTTCAGCAACATCTGGAGGCTCCCAGTTTGGGAACCACTGCGATAGAGTATCTTACCACTGGCGACCTCTAGGGGCCCCCAAAAATTAAAATAGAATAGAATTTCCCAAGTTCAGATCAGACAGGGGAAAAATTGGCATCCCTGATGAACGTATTGGGAGCAGCTGGGTAGAGCCAGGGAGCCAATTCTGTATTCAGAATGAAACACAGTAACCACAGACGGGGCCTTAGCTCAGTGGAAGAGCATCTGCTTTGCATGCAGAAGGTCCCAGGTTCAATCCTGGCAGCATCTCCAAGTAGGGCTGGGAAAGACCTCTGTCTGAAACCCTGGAGAGGCACTGCCGATCAGTTAACAGTCCTGAGCTAGAAGGGCCAAGTTTCTCAGTATAAGGCAGCTTTCTATGTTATATTATTTGGGGGTGGGGTTATAGCTCAGTGCTAGAGCAACTTCTCCGCATGCAGAAGGTCCCTGGTTCAATCCTGGCAGCATCTCTAGATAGGGTTGGGAAAGACTCCGGCCTGAAACAATTGTGAAGCCACTGCCAGTCAGTGTAGACAATACTGAGCTAGATGGGCCAATGGTCTGACTCAGTATATGGCAGCTTCCTGTGTTTCTACCAGAGGATTCTGCTTTCCAAGACGGGCTAAAGGGCTATAAACTGCAGTATAAGCAACCCATTGCTTTTGGTTTAATATAGGGATTTCCCAACCTTCGGTTCCCAGATCTTGCAACTCCCATCACCCTCCAGTTGCAACAGCGGGGGTTGATGGAAGTTGTAGTCCAACATCTGTGGACCCAAGGTTGGGAACCTCTGCTTTAGTAGACCACAGTGGGCAAGAACGGTCAATTGCCTGACTTGGTATAAGGCAGCTTCATAGAATAATATAAAAGTACATCTGAATCTGAAGAGAAGAAGAGGACGACCAGTAGCAAGGTGGATGGACTCGATGACGACAGCAATGAATGCACCACTGAGAGACCTTCAAGGCCATGTTGAAGCCAGATCATCCTGGAGAGAATCTCTCTATGTGGCCGCTAAGAGTCGACACCGACTTGATGGCACTTCATCAACCAACCAATCACATCTGAATCTGCCCCACGCTCAAAGGAAATGGAGAACAGATGCCCCAGAACTGAGAAAAACATCTTTAAAAATAAAATGCATGAAAGAGGCCTCACCAGTTAAATAGGCAGAATCGCCTTTGTTGAAGACATCACGGGCCACCTTCTTATTGTTGGCCTCATGGTTCAAGTAGCCGTCAAAGCGTTGCAAGGGATCGCTCTGCGTGATGCGCCCAACCAGCTGCCCAGATTCCCCTATGGACACAGAGAGATGGAATTAAAATGGAACATCTGGGAAGTGCCCCATGGAAGTCCCATGAGCAATAGCAATAGCAATAGCACTTACATTTATATACCGCTCTATAGCCGGAGCTCTCTAAGCGGTTTACAGTGATTTAGCATATTGCACCCAACATTCTGGGTACTCATTTTACCGACCTCGGAAGGATGGAAGGCTGAGTCAACCTTGAGCCCCTGGTCAGGATCGAACTTGTAACCTTCTGGTTTCAGGGCGGCAGTTTTACCACTGCACCACCAGGGGCTCTACATCTGTGGAGGAAGATGTAGGCTCTACATCTGATGAGGAAGGTGATGGGAGGAGTGACGCTTCCTGCGTGTTCTGTCACGCCTTCCTGATGCCCTCATGGGCTCCAAACAGTGTTCCCTCTAACAGAGATTCCCAGATGTGGTTGACTACAACTCCCATCATTCCCAAGCAAAAGCCATTGCAGCTGGTGATTCTGGGAGTTCTAGTCCACAGCCTCTGGGAATCCCTGTTAGAGGGAGCACTGGCTCCAGTTCCAACAGAAGAGGTCCCCCTTGCACCAGAAATGTGAGGAGCAGTTCAAAGAAGGCCTCACTGCGAGTGGCCATCTCCATCCAGCACTGGGGCTGTGAGGTGGGGGATGCATTGCAAATCGACATTGAAGCGTCCGATACACAGTTCTCGAATCGACTGTATAACGTTACTGCCGATCAAAATATAGTGTCGTATTGTAGGATACTGTTGTGTACTGCATCATTTTGGATGCTCTGCTTTGTAATGGCTGGTCATGGCCTGTGATATACTATCTATCTAGTCTACATAATTAACTAACAACTATTGTTAGGGTCACACAGTCCATGAGCCAGCTGGGGTGGCCAGTGCCATCTGTGGGGACGAATGCTCACTGTGATTTTTGACAAGGTCTGTGCCCCTTGAGATGGAAAAGAGAACCTCCGGAGACACACACACACACACACACCCCTGCGGCAGCGCCCCCGGAGGCGGTAAGTTTCAGTTTAAATTTTTTTTATTTTATTTTCTATTTTAAAAGGTAGAACTCCTGAACCTGAACTGAACCAGGGGTTGTCCGGGTGTGCACGAAACAGAACATGCCGGGTCTGATTCGAGTCTGGTTCGGACTCGAACCGAACCGGGCGTACCGGTTTCGTGCACGTCCGTAGCCCCAACATGGGGATTAACCAACTGAAACGTCGTCATGCCCTGACTCGAGGACATTGGAGAGGAGTGGGAGGCAGGCGGCTTACTAGAAAGTGGGGAGGCGCCTGAGGAGGAACAGGCTGGTGGTGTGAATGGGGAGATAATTGAGACAGGCCGGGGCGAGTGTTTGGCGTCGGAGGGGCCAGCAGGGCCGGCCGATCTTTGGAGAGAAGGGTCAGGATCTGTGCCAGAGTTTGAACGGCCACTATCTCCTCGAGAACGCCGACGGGGAAAACAGCAGCGGCAGGTGAGGGAACTGCGGAGGAGTAGTCGGCTGGAGAGAAGACAGGAGCCGGGCTGAATCTATGGCGTAGAGTGTTGATGAAGTGCCCACGGCTGGTGACCATCAATCAGGCAGCCCGCGCCTTGAACAAACGGCTGGAAACAACGTGTCCAATCTGCTTGGAGTTTTTGTCAGAGAGATGGTGACTTTGGAATTTGGGCTTCTCACCCCTCGCATCTGTCATCTTCGTGAGACTGTTAAACCTGAATATTTAGCAGTAAAACGGAAACCTGAGCTACTGGCGAATGTGTCATATATTTCTGGCCAGCGTTGTCCGTCGGGGGAGCTCGTGACAAATGGAACCGATCTGTCGGTTCAAAGACACATGGCTACATCCACTCAAACGCCTTTGGGCTGCAAGCTTTCACATGCAAAATTGGAAGTCGGCGCCACTAAATGTAGTGGGGCTTACTTCTGAGTCAACATGCATTGAGTTCCCCAAGTGCCGTCTACACCAGGGATCCTCAGCCTGTGGTACTCCAGATGCTGCTGAACTACATCATCCCCAGGAACATGGGAGTTGTAGTTCAGCAATACCTGGAGGGCCACAGGCTGGGAACCTCGCTCTGTGCTACTGTTACTATCCAGTCTCACCTGGTTTACACCGAATGCAGAGTCCGTCAGGGCCCCGGATCAATTCCATGGTGTCCTCGTTCACTCGAACCAAGTTGATGGGGTAAACGCCGGGCACGATGCGGCTGTTGAAGCCACAGGCACCAAACTGTAGCAGGGAGAATTTGGGAGCCGTAAACTTCACAGTGAACCTGCTGCCAGCCTGTGCAGACAATCCTAAGCTAGATGCACCCATGGCCTGACTCGGTATAAGGCAGCTTCCTCTGTTCGGTGATCTCATAAGCCTGCTTCCCTTTGCAAAGCAGGCGAAAGAACAGCCATCGTCAGCACCAGCAAGCAGACGGCTTCTTACCTTGTTGTCAAAGTTGCCCACGCTGCAGTTGCACTCGGTGGCGCCATAGAATTCGGCGATCTGGGGGATGCCGAAGCGGGTGGTGAACTCCTTCCAAATGGAGGATCTCAAGCCGTTGCCCAAGGCCATCCGCACGTGGTGCTTCCGTTCCGCCTCCTGTGATGGCTGGTTCAAGAGATACCGGCAAATCTCCCCAATGTACTGAATAATCTGAAGGAAGTGGGAGAGCACCCTCAATATGGGGAATACAAGATCCCTCTTTTAAATATCGTTTCGCCGTATAGACCTGCCTTTCTCCTTCTCTTAGGGCAGGGCTGCACAATCTCAGCCCTCCTGCAGATGTTGGCCTACAACTCCCATAATCCCTGACTATTAGCCACTGTGGCTGTGGATTATGGGAGTTGTAGTCCAAAAACAGCTGGAGGAGGCTAAATTGAACAGCCTAACTGGGGTTCCCAACTTTCTTCCGCTGTTGGAAGATATTATTACATTATTATTATTATTTTTACATTTTATATCCCGCTCTTCCTCCAAAAAGCCCAGAGCGCTGTACTACATACTTAAGTTTCTCCTCACAACCACCCTGTGAAGTAGGTTAAGCTGAGAGAGAAGTGACTGGCCCAGAGTCACCCAGCAAGTCTCCTGGCTGAATGAGAATTTGAACTCAGGTCTCCCCGGTCCTAGTCCAGCACTCTTAACTACTGCACCACGCTGGCTCTGGTACACAAGGCATGTTCTTTGTAGCTGGTATATTTCTCTCTATCTGCTTTTTTTAATTTTTTAAAAACTGGTTTTTTTGCAAAAACTAATGGCAAAACTGTTTCACACACACTCAAAGAATTCACACCACACACACACACACACTTCATAAGAAGAGTCAAGATTCCTGTATGCAGACAGACCTAATTCAAGAGTCCACCAGAACATCCGCTCTCAAATGCCCCACTCTGCCCCACACTCCCACTGGGTCTCACCCCTGTCTCACCGTACAGTTATACTTCACACAGTCTTCCCAGAAGTTAGAAGCCGAGAACTTCTTGCGGATCACCACTGTCATCCCATGCAGGAGACACTGGCCGACCCCAACTATGTTACCTGGGAGGGAAGAGAGAGACCAACATTACCCAACAAGAAGCCTAGGTAATCAAGAGGATGATTTATGAGCAGAGGTGCACCTAGGTAATTTTGGAGCCTGGACCTCAAGGCCTTTGGAGGACCACCTCCCTTGAAAATGTAGCATCATCATGCTCTGCCGGGTGACCACACCACCCGGGACAGACCAAAGAAGATTTGGGGGGCCCCAGGGGCTGTGGAGGCCCTGGGCTTTGGGGCCCAAAGTCCAGGGGTAAGAACCCCTCTGTTTATGAGATGCAGAACTTTCCAACTCTTGGTGCCCATTTCCCTGGGCCAATCTACACAAAGAAAGTCCCGTTTCTTGTTCGCACCAGAAAACACAATATTGGATATCAGCGGGGAATCGGAGATGGCTGTGGTGTGCCCACGCTCCCAGTTTCCGGTCATGTGAACCCAACATTTTCCGCCATGAGTGGTTGGCAACATGGTTTAACTGGGATGGGGCGATCAGTGTTTGGAACTCGGCTTACCCATCCTGCTCAAAGGCTGGGTTGCTTGCGGGGCGGATCTAAGGTTGCCGAAAATGTCTGGGTTCACAGGGCCAGAGGATCGTTTCGACGGCGCAAATCAGCCCATGGGCTACAGGCAAGGGTTGCCGACTCTCCCAGATTGGCCTCTCTAGGAATCAGCCTCTCTGGGAGTCTCTAGGAATCAACATCAGTCTCCAGTTTCTTGAAAGCCCCCCTGGAGCTGTCCATGGCTTTGTAGTGTGAAAAGGGTTGGCAAAAATATTTGTGGGGTGGGGGGGGGTAGAGCCTGCAGAGATCGCTTCAGTCAGAGAGCTGGTCTTGAGGTATCAAGCACAAATTATCCCCTTTTCTAAGCAGGGTCAGTCTTGGTATAAATTTAGAGGAGAGATTACATGTGTGAGACCTGTAAGATATTCCCCTTAGGGGATGGGAAGAGCAGAAGGCTCCAAGTTCCCTCCCTGGCAGCATCTCCGAGACAGGGCAGGGAGAAGCCGATGCCTGAAACCTTGGAGAAGCTGCTGCCAACCAGTGTAGACAATCCTGAGCTAGATGGACCAAGGGTCTGACTCAGTCTAAGTCTTCCTTGAGTTTGCAGCTCTGTGTCTTTCCCCACCCCACCCCCCACCGGCCAGGATTTAAGGGCTGCTAAGCTGCCTGCGTGATGGGATTACCAGCCTGCAAGGACTGGAGTCTCCAGGAATCAATCTCCAGGTAATTCCTCAAAACAGACCTAGAAATTTTAATGGCTTGCTGATCATGGAAAATACAGGTGGAAATATTATGGAGAAGCCGCTGCCAGTCTGTGTAAACAATACTTAGCTAGATGGGTCTGACTCAGTATATGGCAGCTGCCTACTGTATGTTCCTAAAAAGGTGATAGCATCATTGCACTTAGAGATTTCTCTGTGTTATTACCCTTTTTTCATCCCAGCCCTCAAACAGTTATGGTACAAATGCAATCATTTCTGCACGGAGGAAAGGGTTAGGGTCACAATGAACAAATGGTTGCATGCTGTTCATGGAATAATATTTGGCCATTCCTCCAACAACAGCAATTCATTCATTCATTCATTCATTCATTCATTCAATTTCCATACCGCCCATCCAAAAATGGCTCAGGGCAGTGTTCCAAAACAAGCATTTTACAATCGTTTTTGTGTTTTCAAAACTTTTCAAAGCATCTATCTATCTGTCTGTCTATCACTTTTTATACCACCTGATATATAAATCTCTAGGCAGTGTACCAATTTTAAAACACCCTTGCAAATTTGGCCACTGCGGGCCCGATCGTCAGGACAGTGACTGCATGAGAACTCACTGAAAGCTGAAAATTCTGCAATGCTATCACCACTTTTCCATCTCTAGGGATGGAGAGCTTGTCAGTAATCACAAGGAGCACAAAAATCACCTCCAAATGGTACCAACCAGAGTTCTTGGCTCATACGAAGACCTCTGTATAGGTCTTCTATAAGACCCCTTTATAGATCTCTGTCATGAGCTGGCTCAGGACAGAGGCCTATAAAATCATGCATGGTGTGGAGAAAATTTCTCTCTCTCTCCCTCTAACACTAGAACCAGGGATCATCCCATGAAATAGACTGCATTTCATCCCAAGAAATGTAGGACCAACAAAAGGAAGTACTTTTTCAGACAACACATAATCAGCTTGTGGAATTCTCTGCCACAAGATGAGGTGACAGCCGACAACCTGGATGGCTTCAAGAAGGGCTTGGATCAATTCATGCAGGAGAGGTCTATCAACGGCTGCTAGTCGGAGAGCTATAGGCAATCTCCAGCCTCAGAGGCAGGATGCCTCTGACTACCAGTTGCAGGGGAGTAACAGAAAGAGAGAGGGCTTCCCAGTGGCACCTGGTGGGCCACTGTGTGAAACAGGATGCTGGACGAGATGGGCCTGATCCAGCAGGGCTGTTCTTATGTTCATATATGATGGATATTGATACACTGCTTTTCAACAAAGGTTCCCAAAGCGGTTTACAAATCTATAAATATATCAAATGGCTATCCTGTCCCCTAAGGGCTCACCATGTAAAAAAGAAACATAAGATAGACACCAGCAGCAGCCACTGGAGGGATGCTGTGCTGGGGATGGATAGGGCCAGTTGCTCTCCTCCTGATAAATAGAAGAGAATCACCACTTTTAAAAGTACCTCCCTGCTCAGTTAGCAAGGGACCACTATGCTACACTCTCGGGCGGTTGGAGTATATTTGGCAGTGTTACCTGCTGCATGATACAAAGGTAGGCAGTCATAAGCGATGTCGTCCGGCGTCATACGGAAGCCATTAAACACCAGGGCTGCCATGCGGAAATACCTAGGAGGGGAGACAAGACAGAGACCTCAGGATCTAGACCAGACGCAGCCTCCTTCCAGCAAGAGATGAAAATATCTTCCCCGCAGGGATGGCCAGAGGCATCTTGCCTTCTAAAGAGGTTCATTGATTTGTGGCATGTAGTAAACAGAACAGACTGTACAGCAAAACGTCCAGTTCCTCGTCCAAAACAAGCATTCTGCAGGAGACGAGAATTATGGAGGGTCTTCACTTGCACATACTTTTCACTATTTATGAATCAAAACAGGGGTTGGTTTGTGCAACACTGACGCCGTAACTCCACAGTCAAACCAGTACTGATCAATGCACCCCGCAAAACTGTATTATTATACTTCTCAAAAAAAAAATCCGCCATTTTTCACCCCTTTTTTCAAGTTCTTTTCTTTTTTTCCAAGAACTTTTTCAAGTTCTCAAAGGAGTTGACATAGCAAAAGGCATGAGAAAATGGCCCCTTGCCCCCAAAGGGCTCACAGTCTAAAAAATATAGGTAATTCAAGGAGACCGTTTTTTCCAGTCAGAAGCACACGGTACGAGCGTGCGATGGATTAAAGTCTGGGCCAAACGAACCATTTCCAGTTCAGCAGCTCACGCAGGGAGCAGCAGAGTAATAATCCTGCCATGAGGTGCAGCGTTACAGGTCCATGACACTGTGCCCCCAGCGGGGCGGCCGTCTTCCAAGCAAGCCCCAACGCTATTCAGAAGAGACCATTATGGAAGCCGCCTTTCTGCAGGCGGGGCTGGCCAAAGGGGTTTTTGTGCCCGCCCCGCCCGCTCAGTTAAAATGATATTCTGTAACCGATAAAACTCACGGGCATGCGCCGTAGCCATTTGAGGGGCCTGCTTTGCCGGGATAGCCCTTCAAACGGCAACCACGCATACTTAGTAGCAGTGGGGCACACACTGGGCGTGGATTTCAGTGGCAGCCTTACGGATTTCTGAAGCGGTATATCAATGCTAATATAATAAATCGTCATCATCATCAAACTTTATCTGTTAGCTGCCCTATAACAAATCACCCTGGAGCCACTTTTGGAAAGGCGGTGTATAAATCAAATAACTAAATCAAATAAATAAAGAACAAACAGTTCTCTGGTCGGCTCACAACAACTAAAAGCATCCAATAAAAACACGTAAAAGAAGACAAATTTCAAAACAAAACAAGAAGCACCAAATATTCTGTTCTGTGACTACGATTTATATACCGCTTTTCAACAGAGGTTATCAAGTGGTTTACAGAGAAAAAGTAAATGGATAAGATGGATCCCTGTCCCCAAAGGGCTCACAATGGAAAAAGAAACATAAGGCAGACCCCAGCAACAGCCACTGGAGGGATGCTGTTTTGGGGATGGATAGGGCCAGTTGACAAAAACTAGACCCCTGGATAATAATCAACAACAAAAGACCATCAAGCAAAGTGAGGAGAGGCTAGGCAGACCATCATGGTGGTCCTTATTAAAAAAATAAACAAACAAGCTGGGGGATGGCAAGGAATTCTGAGACAGCACAATAAACATTTGGGAAATCGCCACGTGCACACACACATGCACAGATGAATGCACACATGCAGCTTCTGACCTGCAATGGACTATGATGGCAGCCTTTGGCAACCCCGTTGTGCCCGAAGTATAGATGTAAAACAGTTTATCTGGAAGGCAAGAGGACGGAAAAATACTCAGATTCACGTGCACAGGGGCCTCGACAAGTTGTGATGTTTGCAGTCTGCACCAAAAGGAATCCCAGAATTTAGTCCCCAGAAGTGTTCCCTCTAACAGGGATTTCCAGATGTTGTTGACTACAACTCTCAGAACCCCCAGCTGCAATGGCTTTTGCTTGGGGATTCTGGGAGTTGTAGTCAACAACATCTGGGAATCCCTGTTAGAGGGAACACTGGTCCCCAATTTTAGACCAATCCCAACATTTTGGCTTGGGCACGAAGTTGCCCAACTTCCATACCAAACCCCATCCTCCGGCTAACTGCTTCTGAATAGCCTGGCTCACACAAATCTAGGTTTAATGTGGGACCCACATTAGCATGATTGTGTGAACCCATGCCCAGGTGGTTTATAGCCCGCGATTCCCACCTTGGCATGGGTTCACACAACCATGTTGGCAACCCACATTAAACCTAAACTTGAACTATTGTGCACACGAGGCAGCTGTTTCTTGGGACGTTTTCTTGTGCCCATTTGGGTCTGGGTTCAGGGAGAGTATTTCAGTATGCAGGTTTTTCCAGAATGGGGTGTAAGCCTGCTTCTGTAGCTTCAGTTCTTGCCATGCTTGTATGTAGGCACACCAAGAGACATCTGGGAGTTTTCCACATCTGGCTTTTTTAGTTCACTTCTCCGGAATGGAGGGTGTGCACATATCAGACAAATTTACCCCGAAGTCCTTGCAAGCTATCAGCGAGCACTTCACACACAATTCAGGTTTTTCATTGCACGTTAAGAGTGTAATCCGATTTATAGCCAGGGTAAATAAAAAATCAACTTTTTGTGTCGGGGTTTTTTTGGGGCAGCTTCGAACTCACAGTAAAGCCTCGCAGAAAAACCCAGGTAAAGTCTGCTGTCTGAAAAAGCTCTTGTAGAATCCGGAAGAAAGAGTTATGGCACACAAGAAGCAGGCAGTGGAGTGGAATTAGGAATATTAATAGTCTAATGAAAATATTATGTACAGAAAGGCAAGTGCAGACAGATTTCTATGCTCTTGCAGCTCTTGCAGTTTCTCAGCTCTGTCTAGTCCAGGACTGGACTAAAAAGGAACTAAAGAGCTGGCTTGGATCAATATGAGTACAAATACGACAAATATTTATATACTGCTTTTCAACTAAAGTTCCCAAAGCGGTGTACATAAATATCAATCAATCAATAAAATGGCTCCCTGTCTCCCAAAGGGCTCACAATAGAAAAAAAAGAAACGTTAAGACACCAGCAACAGCCACTGGAGGGATGCTGTGTTGGGGATGGATAGGGCCAGTTGCTCTCCCCCTGCTCAATACAGAGAATCGCCACTTTTAAAAAGGTGCCTCTTTCGTTCAGTTAGTACGGTTAGCAGGATCAAGGAATGGATTAACCCAAAACACCACAGCACCTAGCACAAAGAGAGACAGCACATACCTAAGAATCCTTTGGGTGGCGGACTGGGTGGACGGAAGGATGCTGTTTCGAGGAAAGGGTCCAGATGTTCTGTGCCTGGAGGGACGTCTTCTGCTTTCCACTCACCAGAACAGAAGAGGCGAAGGGATTTCCCCAGGGAAGACTGCACCTCCCGCACAGCTAGGGAAAGAGCACAGATTTCAGAGCAGCACCGTCCAACAGTGATTCCTCGGTGAGCCTCTGCTACCACAGTGACACAGGCATGTCCATTACAACTGCATTTGGACCGGTCATGTTGCTGCACCAAAACAGTGTGGGGTGGAGAGAAGTATATGTGGGAGAACCAGCCTGGTGCAGTGGTTAGAGAGTTGGACTAGGCCCAAGGAGACCCGAGTTCAAATCCTTCTTCAGCCATGAAACTCACTGGATGACCCTGGCCCAGTCACTACTCTCTTGGCCTAGACTACCTCACAAGGTTGTGGTGAGGAGAAACATAGCCATGTACAGTACTCTGGGCAGAGGTGCACCTCGGTAATTTTGGAGCCTAGACCTAAAGGCCTTTGGAGCTCACCCCGCCCAACCGCAAGTTAAGTATCATTGCTACATGCGCGTGCACACTCACACACACACCACACAAATACACACACAGTATTTTTAACACATGGGTTCTTGAGGGCACAAACAGCAACAGAACTCACAAGAACGTAAGAATATAAAATAGGTATGTTTCTAAAAATCCTGGAAAGAATCTAACTTTGTGGACACCGACTTGACGGCACTTAATCAATCAAAATATGTATGCAAATATGCACGAGCAGAGACATTTCAACACGCAACTTAACATATTCCCATCCCACATATTTCTTTCCTCACTCCCTGCTCACACCACCCAGGACAGACTAAAGAGGATTTGGGGGGCCCAAGGGGGTGTGGAGGCCCTGGATTTTGGCCTAGAAGTCCAGGGGTAAGACTGCCTCTGACTCTGGACTCCTTGGAGGAAGAGTGGGATGGGAATGTAAAGATAACTAAATATTCTTTGCCAAGGGAGCTTCACTGATGCCAAGTGATTGAAGGTTTTGGAACATAGGAAGCTGCCATATGCTGAGTCAGACCATTAGTCTATCTAGCTCAGGATTGTCTTCACAGACTGGCAGCGGCTTCTCCAAGGTTGCAGGCAGGAATCTCTCTCAGCCCTATCTTGGAAATGCTGCCAGGGAGGGAACTTGGAACCGTGCAGATGCTCTTCCCAGAGTGGCTCCATCCCCTGAGGGGAATATCTTGCAGTGCACACACATCAGGTCTCCCATTCATATGCAACCAGGGTGGACCCTGCTTAGCTAAGGGGACAAGTCATGCTTGCGATCACCAGACCAGCTCTCCTCTCCTAGCTTTCCTTTTGGAGTCACTGAGGCCCACAATTCGCTTCCGTTTGGATGAGAGAGCTTAGGAACATAGGAAGCTGCCTTCTACCAAGAAGACCCTTGGCCCATCTAGTTTCAGGAAGAGGTCTTTCCCAGCTCCACCTGGAGATGCTGCCAGGGACCCAACCTGGGACCTTCTGTAGGCAAAGCAGAGCCTCCTCCACCGAGCTACAGCCCCCATTCTCTATGCAGTGGATGAGGTCTTAGTCCTACAGGATTCACTTTATTTGCAAGTATACGAACATAACACACCAGACCAGCGTTCTCTCTAATTCCCCCCCCCCAGTGTGCATAATGTGTTTTGCTTTGGGCGGCAGTTTCAAGGCAGTGTGTGTGCGCATGTGCATTCAGAATGCAGCCTTCCAGGTTCAACCTGAGTGGGATCTAAAATTAACTGGGCGGACATCAAAAAATGTGTGAGTGCACGCACACGCGCACGCTTTAGAGGGAACACTGCACCAGACTTCCCAGAGATAGACCTTGAAACCCACATGGTTCCTGCAGACACATAGGAAGCTGCCATATACTGAGTCAGACCCTTGGTCCATCTAGCTCAGGATTGTCTACACAGACTGGCAGCATCTTATAGGAACATAGGCAGCTGCCATATACTGAGTCAGACCCTTGGTCTATCTAGCTCAGTATTGTCTACACAGACCAGCAGCGGCTTCTCCAAGGTTGCAGGCAGGAGTCTCTCTCAGCCCTATCTTGGAGATGCTGCCAGGGAGGGAACTGGGAACCTTCTGCTCTTTCTAGAGTGGCTCCATGCCCTAAGGGGAAAATCTTACGTTGGCTCCCACTCAGCTCTCCTTTCCTCTGTCTCTTCCAAAACTGCAGATGCCCCCCCACTTCTCTCTCTCTCTCTCTCTCTCTCTCTCACACACACACACACACACACACAGAGTATCTGCCCCCTCCCCGAAGCTGGAGGGTTCTAATATTCCCCAAGCCCTCCTGGGTACCACATTCAAACACACAGCAAGATTCCTAACTATCGAGAGACTACCTCCTAACCATGAGTTCCAACTTAAGGAAACAACATCAACCAACCTTTCTGGGCCCAAGATCTGCCTAACAAAAGGAATGACCAGCAAACAGCAAAACCATACAAACGAAGTATTCTGGAAACGACTAACAGTCAAGAAAGAAACAGTGATTCGGAAATCAGGTCCCATCTGCGGGACATCAGCCTTAGCAGGCCCACCCTTTCCCCCCCTTGGAAAAGTTCCTTAAAGAAAAGTTCTTTAAGGAGTGTGTGGCAGACAGACATTCAGCAGGTTAAGTGCCCCCACATCACTGCATGTTGGAGAGCACCATCAGGGTCTCTGTCTTAGAAGCACTTTCTACTCCCACAGATGATGGAGGAGGAAGAGGAGGAGGAAGGGAGAAGAAAAAAGGTTCAGAGGCAGAATGCTTCCGAATACCAGCTGAAGGAAACAAGTACTACTTGAAGAATTGGCACATCAGGGAGAAGACCAGGCTCCCTGATAGGGTAGTTTTCTAAATGTAGGTCCTTCAACCTGCAGCCAGAAATAGTTAAGTACAAGGAGACCCCCCCCCCGAGTCAGAGTGTTCAAACACAGAACACTCTACCCTGTACCCTGAAGTACCACAACGAAGGAACAAACTCAAGTACTGTACTAAGATCCTGCTAAATGTAAACATTGGCCCTGAAAATTAACACCGCAGGACAAAAAGGTACTCCGTCTCAGAACATGCTGTTCCACAGAATACACATCCCTGGCTTCGCCAAGCCACATGGGAGGAACAGCTAGGCTAATGCCTGCCGATGGATTCCCAGTTCTTCCAAAGACGACATCCTCCTACATACACAGATCAGAATGCAACTGGTGTGTGAATGGCTGTTTTCTCCGATTGTGATCACGATTCTTTGCTAACTGCCTTGGGAAATGTTTCCTTGACAGGCAGTACAGAAATCTCTTAAAGAGACATTGAGACGGCTTGGGGCCAAAGCAGGGTTTCTAAACCTTGGGCCCTCAGATGTTGTTGGACGACAACTCCCATACTCCCCAAGCAAAAGCCATTGCAGCTGAGGATTCTGGGAGCTGTAGTCCAACAACATCTGGGGGCCCAAGGTTAAGAAACCCTGGTCCAAAGTATTTAAGAGAATGCCTTCTTCTTCATGAAGCCCACCTCCTATTCAGATCATCTTGGGAGGTCTGATTGCAGTTGCCACCAGCTCGGTTGGTGGCGAATCGAATCCGGGCCTTTTCTAGGGTTCTCTGGGGCTTTGGAACACACTCCCTAATGAAATTAGAGCCTCCCCATCTTCGGATGTTTTTAAGAGAAGTCTGAAAATGTACCTGTTGAATCAGGCTTTTGACTTTAGTTTTAAAGTGTTCCGTTTCAGAGTTTTTAATCTACATTTTAAAATTGTTTTAATCGTGTCCACGTTTTAATTATTATGGTGTTTTAAACTGTACACCGCCTGGAGATTTGTATGTGGGACGGTACAGAAATGTGCCAGCTAAATACATGAATGGATAATAATAATTCTTTTTATAAGGCCATGAATCTGATCCCAACTGGGTTCTCCCACAGAGGCACGTAGCTATAACGGAGTGGGGGAAGGAAGACAGGTCTTCCTGGGCCACCACCGGTGCCCATGTGGCTTCCAGGGGATGCCAGAGGCTCCTGTCCCCAGCCATCATTCTGGCCCCCACCACTGCCCCTGCCCACGCTGCAGCTGGCCAGCCACAATGCAATCTGATCATGTTATTGCGCCCGCTTGCACCCATGTGATAAAATTATTAGACCGCGATGGAGGCTGCAAGACCAGTTCTGCCCTTCTGTTCTCCCCCTGAAATGCCAGAAAGCCGCTGCCAGTCAGTGCAGACCATCCTAAGCCAGGTGGGATGATGGACAGACTCAGCAGGCGGCAGCTTCGTGGGTTCTCTTACCGTCAGCCAGCTCGCTTCCAAAGATGACCGCCTTGGAGTGGGAGATGTTGATGCAATGCAAGAGGGACTCCTGCCGGACGTGGGAGTTCAAGAGAGCCGCCTCCACCCCAATCTTGGCCATGCCAAGCCAGAGTCCGACGTACTGGTTGCGGGACTCCATAAACAAAGCGATCACATCGCCGGAGCGGAAACCCTGTTCGTACAGGTAGTTGGCCACCTTGTTGGAGTACTCATCCAGCTGTCGGAAGGTCCAGGACTCATCCGTGCCCTGGAAAACGAGGGCCACCTTCTCGGGATGCCGCTGAACCGTTTCTTGGAAGAGCTTGGGGATGGTGTACTTCTGTCTCACGTACCACCAAACCTTCAGCCGGGTTATTAGTACGAGGTGCCCAGTCCTGTCAAGTAGAGCAAGGCAAGAGATCAGTTTCCTAAGCAGGGGGTGTTGCTAGAAACTTAAAAGATTACCTCCTTTGCAGAGGAGAATAGGGACATCAAGGAGAAGGCCAGGCTCCCTGATACGTTGTTTTCTAGATCCAAGTCCCCCAACTTACATCTCTTGCACATGGAGAATTTGCATATCAAGAAGAAGGCCAAGCTCCTTGATAGGTGGTTTTCTAGATCCAGGTCCCCCAACCCACATCTCTTGCACATGGAGAATTAGGACATCAAGGAGAAGGCCAGGCTCCCTGATAGGTTGTTTTCTAGATCCAGGTCCCCCAACTTACATCTCTTGCACATCAAGAAGAAGGCCAAGCTCCTTCATAGGTGGTTTTCTAGATCCAGGTCCCCCAACCCACATCTCTCACACATGGAGAATTAGGGCATCAAGGAGAAGGTCAGGCTCCCTGATAGGTTGTTCTCTAGATGCAAGCCCGGACCCCCAGCCCCGTTTTTGATTATTAAACCCAACCACAAGAATAATTACCGTATCTACCTGAATTCAAGACAAAGTCCGTCCGTCCCCAGTTCTTTCTTGTTAAATACAGAGGGGTCATCTTGAATTCAGAGTCCTCTTTGTTTTGGGTCAGAACAGGTATTACCAGTATTTAACCTTTATCTTTTAAGGCATCATCTTAAATTCAGAGTCACCTTCTATGTGGCTAAATACGGTATGCGTGTTTTTTGAAGTCTCGAATATTATAATGCAGGGCCTATGAAGGTGGAAGCCGCAGAGAGCTAGGTGAGGCTGGAAGCATTCTCCTCTCCTCTGTGCCTCTACTGCTGCGCTTTCTTTTTGGAAGAGGTCATGGAGAAGGGAGGTAACTGACGAGATTTGGGGCTCTGAGCCATTCATTGGGGACCTTTGCCCCATGGGCCATCCCCTAATGACACCCTTGTTCCTAAGATAAAATGACAAATTACAGCCAACTGTCTCAGTCCCGGGGGAAATAAAGATGGTCTTCATTTCAGAGTGTTGCAATCTGATGCCATAATTTAAAACAAAACAAAACAAACCACAGGCATTTAGGTGCATTGAGATATTAACCTCAACAACTATCCGGGAAAGTGGATAAACTGGCAGGTGTTCTTTGCCTCTCTGCAGCTTCCATAATTAGAATAGCAGTGTAGCTGGAGGCAATTCTCTTCCTCGGCTCCTGGAAGCGAATTGCCCCAGCTCAGTCTGCGGCAGGAACCACCCCCTCCCTGGATTCCCATGTCCCCCTTCTTGCGTTTTGTGACCCGCAAAAAGAGGTCCTCCCCATTAGTTGAGGACTCACAATGTAGTTAGGCTTTTTCTGGACTTGTGCTGTGATTTTGGAGGACCTGCGTGTAGAAAACAGCCTATCAGGGAGCCTGGCCTCCTCCTTGATGTGCTAATTCTCCATTGCAAAGGAGGTAGACTTTTGCAGCAGAGACACTCTAAGACAGAACACCCCAGCCTCCAGTCCGGCATAGTGTGATTAAGGAAATGTTCGACAACAAAGATTTCTGCCAAGTTGAAGAAGCCGGCCCTGAGAATCAACAACACAGTGAAGAAAGGTAGCCTATTTCGGAACATGCTGTTCCACAGAATAAACATCCCTGCTTCATCTTGTTAAGCTAATGCCTGCTGATGAACTCCTAGCTCTTCCAAGGATGACGCCACACAAACACATACACAGGCACACAGAGATCTCTGTCCAATATAATTTTTATAAACCCATGAAGCTGCCTTACAGTGAGTCAGAATATGATCCATGTCTACACCGACTAGCATGAGCTGGTCTTGTGGTAGCAAGCATGAATAGCCCCCTTTGCTAAGCAGGGTCTGCCCTGGTTTGCATTTGAATGGGAGACAACATGTTTAAGATATTCCCTTTGGGGATGGGACTGCTCTGGGAAGAGCTCCTGCCTGCTTGCACGCAGAAGGTTCCAGGTTCCCTCTCTGGCGGCATCTCCAAGATTGGGCTGAGAGAGACTCCTGCCGGCAACCTCGGAGAAGCTGCTGCCAGTCCGTGTTGACAATAACCCCTGCTAACTTGGCAAAGAGGCACCTTTTAATGTGGTGATTCTCTTTATTTAGCAGGGGGAGAGTAACTGGCCCTGTCCGTCCCCAGCACAACATCCCTCCAGTGACTGTTGCTGGGGTCTATCTTGTGTTTCTTTTTAGATTGTGAGCCCTTTGGGGACAGGGAGCCATCTGATTGATTGATTATTTTTCTGTGTAAACCGCCCTGAGCCATTTTTGAGAAGGGTGGTATAGAAATTGAATAAATACAATAAAATAATAAATAAATACTGAGCTAGGGCCTAACTCAGTATAAGGCAGCTTCCTATGTTCCTCTCCAAAGTTTCAGATAGGAATATTTCCCAGCGCTACCTGGCAATGCCAGGGATTGAAACGGAGGCCTTCTGCAGCAGGCAAAAAAACAAAATAAAACCCAACCAGCTCAGAAACAGTGCTTTCCCCCTCGATGACGGGGCTTGTCCCTCCTTTCTCAGAGTGGAGGTGGAGAGGTGCGATTGCAACTACAAAAGTTGCTCCCCAGTCAGTCTGCCAGAGGCCTTGCAGAGGTCCCACCCCGAAAGGTGCCATGCAAAACCCTCTGGGTGTTTTTTTCCCTCCGCCCACATTTTCCTTCTTCTCGAGAACCGGTTCTGCCTGAAAGAGGAGGCAGCGTCTTGGCACCAGATCAAGCAAGTCATCGGCTGAAATCCAATGACTCCCAGGGAAACCTGACTGGAGGTTGCAGGGGCACTTTTGAACTCCAAAGTGCAGTCGAACAGGGCCTCAAGGGAGTTTCTCAGGAGAAGAAGGCAAGATTCAAGATCTGGATGCAAGCAGGAGAAGAGACAAGGAGAGCTGGTCTGGTGGTCGCAAGCATGACTTGTCCCCTTAGCTAAGCAGGGTCCGCCCTGGTTGCATATGAATGGGAGACATAATGTGTGAGCACTGGAAGAGATTCCCCTCTTAGGGGATGGAGCCACTCTGGAAAGAGCAGAAGGTTCCCAGTTCCCTCCCTCACAGCATCTCTAGATAGGGCCGAGAGAGACTCCTGCCTGCAACCTTGGAGAAGCTGCTGCCAGTCTGTGTAGACAATGCTGTGCTAGATGGACCAAGGGTCTGACTCAGTATATGGCAGCTTCCTATGTTCCTGTGTTCCACTTGGGATGCGAGACGTTTGACTCCGCAAGAGTTTCGGGTTTTAATTGTTAATCCCCGTTCAGTTTGGTTTGCCCCACGTAATTGCTACAGATGTGCTAACTAGAGTTGCCAATCCCGACTGGAGTTATGCCTGGAGAGGTTTTGGTTTATCCCTCCCATTCCACCCCACAATGTTTCCCAGGCAATCAAAATCACCAAGGTTGCTTTCAGTGCCAGGGACATTTACACACAGCAGGATTTACCACAGGTTTACTGGGAGGCTTTACTGCAAAATCGAAGATGTCCCAAAAAACTGACTCAAATAGATGTGAGGTTTTTTTTTACTCTGGATATAGATTCGGCTACACTCTAATGTGCTGTGAAAAACCCGAATTGTGTATGAACTTCTCCCCGACAACTCACAGGGGCTTCGGGGTAAATCTGGCCAATATGTGAATGGAACATAGGAAGCTGCCATATACTGAGTCAGACCATTGGTCCATCTCGCTCAGTATTGTCTACCCAGACTGGCAGCAGTTTCTCCAAGGTTGCAGGCAGGAATCTCTCTCAGCCCTAGCTTGGAGATGCCGCCAGGGAAGGAACTTGGAGCCTAGATGTTCTTCCCAGAGTGGCTCCGTCCCGTAAGGGGAATCTCTTCCAGTGCTCACACTTCTAGTCTCCCATTCAAATGCAAACCAGGGTTGACCCTGCTTAGCTTAAGGGGACAAGTCATGCTTGCTACCACAAGACCAGCTCTTTTCCCTTGCACCTCCTCTCAAGCAGCACCAGCTTCCAAAGGGGCCTAGCTATACCAGGTTCCCCACTTGCTCCAGTTCCCTGTTTTTCCTGGGAAGAAACCTTTGATGGAGCTATCAAGGTATCTGGCTTCTTCTTTCCGCTCTTGTTTTACAACAGGACCACAACTCAGTGGTAGAGCTCTACATGCAGACAGTCCTTGGTTCCATCCCTGGCAGCAAACTACGAACACTACGACGAAGATTTATATACTGCTTTTCAACACAAGTCCCCAAAGTGGTTTATGTATGTATGTATGTATGTGTATATATATATATATATATATATATATAAAATGGCTCCCTGTCCCCAAAGGGCTCACAATCTAAAAAAGAAACCTCAGATAGACACCAGCAACAGCCACTGGAGGGATGCTGTGCTGGGCGTTTTTCACACTGCAGGCTTTACCGTGAATTTACTGCCAAGTTGCCCCAAAAGACCGGCACAAAAGTGGATTTTTTAAAAACCCTGAATATAAAATCGATCTATGCTCGAATGGTCAATGAAAAACCCAAGTCGTGCAAGCTCCCCGACAGCTTGCAGGGACTTTGGGGAAATTGGGCCGATATCTGAACACACCCCCTCCATTCTGGAAGAGATACAGGCTAAAAGCCCTGTGTGAAAAATGCCCTGGGGATGGATAGGGCCAGTTGCTCTCCCTCTGCTAAATAAAGAGAATCACCCCTTTAAAAGGGTGCCTTGTTGCTCAGTTAGCAGAGGGGCTTGGAGAGAATCTCCCAGTAGGGCTGGGAAGGACTCCTGCCTCAAATCTTGGACAGCTGCTGCCAGTCAGTGTAGACAATATTCAGCTAGATGGACCTACGATCCAACTCAGTAGAAAGCAACTTCCTATATCCCTGTTCCTGACTCCACAATTCTTGTGCTTTCCTTAAGGCACATACTTCCAACCTTGGTTCCCCAAAGATGGTTGGATCACAACTCCCATCATCCCCAGCCTCATTATTGTAGTCCAACACCATCTGGGAAACCAAGGCTGGACGCTCCTGCCAGAAGGAAAACCTCCTTTTCTGTGTCAGAGGTAGCAAGCCACAGATCCAATGCCAATGTTTTGTAAGCTGACCGATATGGATTAATTGCTGCCAAAGCATCCGAATTCATTTCAGTTGCTATTTGTACTCGTCGGAAGATTCTTGAATCTTGTATATCCCGAACTGCGTTCCGAAAGAGCTCCTTGCATTTATTCCTATTGGTCTACCGGCCGTAATACATTCTGGACTGTCTGGCAATGATTCAACGGTGCTGATCACACCACTCGGTCTCTTTGCACAATCAGCTGAAAGCGGAAACCGCCGATCGGATATTTCTGTGGCTGCTCGTTTCTCTGTACAAGGTTCAAATGCCCTTTCCCGCCTCAGAGACTCCAAGCGGAGATCCCCGAGAAACATTATCAGCTCTCCTTTGTGGCCCGGAGACTTCAGTCTCCTTAACCATTTTGAGCGGTGTTACTCCGCAAGAGAAACCGCGCCAGCTTCAGGACAAGACCCTTTGTTGGGCTTGATATGTGGGAAGTCAGAATCAGCACTCGGGGCCCTTTCAACGCCTTTTGCACATACACAGGAACACAGAACGCTACCTCATACTGAGTCAAACCATTGGTCCATCTAGCTGAGTATTACCTACACTGACTGGCAGCAGCTCTCCAAGGTTTCAGGCAGGAATTCCACCCCCCCACCCCCTCGGAGATGCTGCCAGGGATTGAACCGGGGACCTTCTGCATGCAAGCAGATGCTCTATCCCTGAGCTACAGCCCCATCCCCAATGGGTAATATCTTACTGAAGACCCCACTCACATATCGTCTCCCATCCAAATACAAACCAAGGCAGACCCCGCTTAGCAAAGGGGATAATTCATGCTCGCTACCACAAGACCAGAGGCACACTCACATGCTATATTTAACACTCCCCCAACAAAGGCAAGTACCCAAGTACAAATCTGTACCCAAATATGTTCCCAGGTACGGTCATTCACATGTTATGCTGAACGCAAATACAGAAGTACGTTTCCTGTCTGGTTTTTAAGGTTCATGGTTTTTAAGGTCCTCCATTCTGGGCCAGAGATCCTGAGCTGCTTTGGCAGTGGAAAGATACTCTTCTTGCTCACACGCCTATCCATGGCTTCATTTGCCATATCCACAAGACCATCGATTTCAGAAGTCATATCTGGGATCCGTTGTTCTATTGATGCAGGGGTTCTTAACCTTAGGTCCTCAGATGTTGATGGACTACAACTCCCATCACCCCCAGTGGTGCACCTGGGTAATTTTGGAGCCTGGTTCTAAAGGCCTTTTTGTGCCCCCACCCCTACCATCGCCGCCACCACAAGATAAGCTGCAATGCACTATTTTTTTTACACCAGAACATGCTCAGGGAAAGCTGAAAACTCTTCTTATTCTTAGAAGAGATTCTGAATAAGAGACTTCTCACTGACTTGCAGAGATACACCACATTTTGCATGCTCAGAATTTGGAGCACTATAAGAGATTCCCCTTAGGGGGATGAGGTTGCTCTGGGAAGAGCCTCTGCTTGCTTGCATGCAGAAGGTTCCAAGTTCCTTCCCTGGCATCTCCAGATAGGGCTGAGAGAGACTCCTGCCTGCAACCTTGGAGAAGCCGCTGCCAGTCTGTGTAGACAATACTGAGCTAGATAGACCAATGGTCTGACTCAGTAGAAGGCAGCTTCCTATGTTCCATTTTATCTATTTACTTGTCTCTCTACATAAACTGCTTTGAGCACTTTTGCTAAAAAGCGGTAAATAAATATTTGCAGCATATATGTTTACAGACAGACACTTGTATGCACAAACAACATAATATCTGAACAGGGATAGTATCTCCAGATTTTTCCAGCATTGGACAATTAATATTCTTGCTACCTTTGATAGATACACAGCTTCTTGCATCACTCCTGCCTGCTTAAGAAAACGAAATACAATAACCATAGAGCACTACAACACCAGTCACTCTGCAGTTAACCACCATGTCCCAGAACGTTTGTTGTTGTCCTACCTAATCAACCATCACGTGAACTGTCTTTTGGTCTCTCAACACCTATTAGACACGATCAGTTCAATAGAACCTCCAGGTTCAGAGGCAGTGTACCTCTGAAAACGAGCGGCTGGGAGGAACAACATGGGAGGGCGATTGCCTGGCCGCCCCGCTTGTGGCTTTCCCAGAGACATCTGATTGGCTGCTGTGGAAAAGAGGTCCATCATGCCCACTGTTGGGCATAAGGGACCCAAGATGATCAGCTCTAGTGGGACTCTTCTGGAATTCCCAGCCAGGCAAACAAGGGAAGGCAAGAGAGAGATTGCCCAGCATGCAACACTTACACGAGATCTCGTTTCGCCGTCTTGATTAAGATGCGGACGAAAGTCCATCCACCGGTCCCCAAGTAGAATATTAGGAGGGCCGGGACCACTTGGATCCAAGACAGCCCCAGGAATAGCCGGAAGACGACGAAGAGGAGGAGGAGAGCAGCCAGACGCAACATCGTGACCTAAGGACAGGGAACACAGAGAAGGACCCCTTCAATCAGATTTCTTGTCGGAGCCAGGAAGCAGCCTCATACGGCCGTCTCGGAACCACCGGTTTGCCCACCTGTCAAGAAAAGGCCTCGGAAACGAGGACGCAGGGGCCCAACTTACCGAGGGAAACGCAGCCTTCCGTACTCAGCAATAAATCCTCCCCTCAGGCGAGGCAGCCTTTGGCTTTATCACCGCCTCTCTGCTTCGCTTTCTCCAAACAGAGATAACGCCGCCGGGACCATAACCTGAAGAGCAATACGATAAAGAGGATCAGACAGAGGTCCAAGGGTAATCCTAGATTATTGATTATTGCCCTAACCTATGGAACGTCGGCAGCGAGCCTACACCCAAGCAGGCATACGGTAGGGGTAGTTAGTTATGCCCCAACCTTTGGTCCCTAGCAGTTGTTGGACTACAACTCCCATCATCCTCCGGCTATCGACTCTGTGGATGTTGGGAGTTGTAGTCCAACAACAGCTAGGGACCCAAAGTTGGGAGCCTCTAATCTACCGTAGGGGTTCTTGTCACAATCCTCAGGGGGACAGGACAAGTGTCCTACCCAGTTTTGGGAGCAGAGGGTGCACTCCCGTTTTCGGGATCATCTGTGAGAGAAACACAAGGTAGGAGGGGAGGAAGTGATCATGTGTGAGGCTCGAGCTGGGTAGGACAGCTTTTCCTCCAACCCCATTCGACAGGTTGGTATTGCTCCACATCCCAACACTGAGAGAGGCTAAATTGACGTTCATGCGAGGCAGGGCCTTCTCTGTTGTTGCACCCAAGCTCTGGAACTCGTTCCCAATGAGTGCCCGCTCCTTGACATCTGTGGCTATTTTTAAAAGACAACTAAAGACCTTTTTATCTGCTCAGGCTTTTACCCTTTAGGGGCTGCCATGTCTCTCAGCTCCTCTGCTATTCTATCTTTTTTTATGTGGTTGTTTTTTGATATTTTAATGGTTATTGTTTTAACTGATTTGGCAAAGATGCACCTTTTTAGCATGGCGATTCTCTTTATTTAGCAAGAGGAGAGTAACTGGCTCTATCCACCCCCAACATAGTACCTCCAGTGACAGTTGCTGGAGTCTATCTTATGTTTCTTTTTAGATTGTGATTGTCCTTTGGGGACAGGGATCCATCTTATTTCTGTATTATTCCTCTGTGTAAACTGCTTTGGAAACTTTTGTTGAAAAGAGGTATATAAATATTTATTGTTGTTGTTGTTTAATGTTTTGCAGTGATTTTTATTGTATTTTAATGTTCGTCAATTGCCTTGGGATTTTGTAATCCCAGTTTTTGTAAACCTGCCTTGGGGAGGAGAGCTGGTCTTGTGATAGCAAGCATGACTTGTCCCCTTTGCTAAGCAGGATCCACCCTGGTTTGCATCTGAATGGTAGACTACATGTGTGAGCATTGTAAGAGATTCCCCTTAGGGGATGGGACCGCTCTGGGAAGAGCATCTGCCTGCTTGCATGCAGAAGGTTCCAAGTTCCCTCCCTGGCAGCATCTCCAAGAGAGGGCTGAGAGAGACACCTGCCTGCAGCCTTGGAGAAGCCGCTGCCAGCCTGTGTAGACAATTCTGAGCTAGATAGACCAATGGTCTGACTCAGTATATGGCAGCCTCCTATGTTCCTATCTTATGAAAAGCGGTATAGAAATTGAACAACAAACATAACAGCTGGGTACAGTTGTGTGTGATACTTGCCCTATCCTTCTGAGGATCGTATGAACCAGCCTACCGAATGGTACCCAGGGTTCCAGGTTCTGAGATCTTTCCCATCCCTACCTGGGGATACCAGGGATTGAACCTGGGACTTTTGGCATGCCAAGCAAGCACTTTACCACCAAGCTATGGCCCATCCCTGTTTAAACTTTGTGTCATCCTAGCCTGCATAAGGGTTATTGTCAACTGAAAGTGCCGAAATCTCATTTTGGGAGACCACAACATTTGCATGGAAAATCCATCCAGTTTTAGATCTCTTGGCCCAGGATCAATCCATAGGCTTCACGGCTAAGCATAGATTCCTACCGGACTCTCTTTGGTCATGATCTAACACTCTAGCCACTTCACCACACTGCCCCTCAAACAGCTAGTAGTTGTGTGGGCTTGCTTTCAGCAGTGAAATCTTGGAGGCTCTGCATGCAACCTGCGACGACTCTCAGACCACTCGTTCAGGGGAGCAAAAGCTTAGCAAAAATACGATTCACAAAGTGAGGGTTTGGGTATATAGCAATCCCTCGCGAATCGCGAGGGTTCTGTTCCAGGAAAACTGGAATCCACGGTTGGAGAGCCATTGGGATCAATGGCAAACAGGCTTTTAGGGGAATCACGGTTGGGAAAAGATAACAAAATACAGTTAAAAATAGGGGGGAAATCCCCCCAAATAATCAGGAATAAGAAGAGTGAAGGTGGGCCCCCCAAATGACACCCCCCCAAAAAATGCAAAAAAAAATCTCACCAAACCACAGATACCCAGGTTGTGGTTGGTGAGGCCTGCCACAATTTCCCAGTCGCCTGCCACAATTTCCCATTTGCAGATACTCAAAAATGCGGTTGGGAAACCTGCGGCTAGTGAGGGATGACTGTAGAGTAAATATTTACAGAGATAAGGTAATTAACAGTGCTAGTTTATTTACTGTCTGTTTGAATTAGGCCAAACCTTCCTTTCTGCTTTTCAGGCCTTCCTACCTAAGACCATGTGGCAGGAAAGACTGGGGTGGGGAAAGAGGTCAACACCCTGCTCGCCTCCCCCCCCCACCGCATACATGGTCTCACCCAGCCCATTTCCTGCCCAGGGAGGAAGTGAAGGGGTTGGCCTGGCTCCTGGGAGGCTGGAGGAGTCTCCAACCTACAGGAGAGATGACCCTGTACCTCCCTCCACACATGGTCTCACCCAGTCCATTTCCTGTCCAGGGAGGAAGTGAAGGGATTGGCCTGGCTCCTGGGAGGCTGGAGGAGTCTCCTCCCTACCTGGCTGGACTGGCTTCTGCTGCTTATCATGGGGTAGAGGAGTTGATGAGTGAGGCTTCTTTATACAACGGAGGCCATTTAAAAATAATTAATTCAAGCTATAGAACCCGAAGGACTGTTTTTGTCGGACACTTGGCTGTAAAAATTCTAGTTTGATGGATGGGGGAGTGTGAACTATTTTGGAGGATCCTTTGGTGTCATCCCTGCATGCAACATTTTATACATTTTGCACGCAAACAGGTGCCAAAATAGTCACAGAGTGAGCCCCACGGGAAGCCAGCGAAGGCCTCCGACGTTTCCAAGACGCCAACGCTTCTGGAGGGCTCGATTCTTCCCTGGAGCAAGCCGGATGTGGCCTCCAGAGTTTTTCTACGTTTCAAGCTCCCCTTTGAGGTGACTGGCAGGAAGTTGGACAGCAAAACAGGAAGCCGGGGAGGAAAGGCAGCCCTTTTGCTGACAGGTTTGCAAATCCTTGTATTACACTGCAGTTTGCAGGCTCTCCTCCAGCCAAGGTTACGCGGCTCCAAGCTGACCTGCAATGCTGAAGGGTTTGATCAACACAGCCACGGAAGGCCAGCTTGCGTAACGAAATTGGCTCTGGGAGGAGCTTCCAAACTGCAGAGCAACTATGGTGCGGCGGTTTTTGTTACTTGTCAACGTGTTCCATTTCCTTTTGGTTTTAAGGCTCAGATTCCCTTGTTTTGAAGGTGGCATAGGTTCGGGACAGACAATGCATGGTTAACTTGGGGAACTCCCTGCCACAAGATGTGGCCAATTCATGGCAGACAGCTCTGTCACTTGATAGGAGATAGCATCATTGCATGTGCATCTTTCTCTGTGTTATCAGACCTTCTTTATCTCTATTCTCAAATGACTGTGATAAAATTGCAGTCATTTTTGCAAAGAGGAAAGAGTTAGGTAATGATGAACAAACTGTACTCTCTCTTTGGAGTAGAAACATAGGAAGCTGCCATATACTGAGTCTCAGACCATAGATCCATTTAGCTCAGTATTGTCAACCCAGACTGGCAGCAGCTTCTCCAAGGTTACAGGCAGGAGTCTCTCTCAGTCCTATCTTGGAGATGCTGCCAGGGAGGGAACTTGGAACCTTCTGCATGCAAGCAGGGAGATGCTCTTTGAGCAGCCCCGAGGGGAACATCTTACAGTGCTCACACCTGTCTCCCATTCAGATGCAATCCAGGGCAGACCCTGCTTAGCAAAGGAGACAGCTCATGTTTGTGACCAAAAGACCAGCTCTTGGACAACCCTCCGCCAACTTTGTTGTTGTTATTATTATTATTATTATTATTTACATTTTATATGCTGCTCTTCCTCCAAGGAGCCCAGAGCATACAAACTTAAGTTTCTGCTGACAACAACCCTGTGAAGTAGGTTAGGCTGAGAGAGAAGGGACTGGCCCAGAGTCACCCAGCAAGTCTCATGGCTGAATGGGGATTTGAACTCAGTTCTCCCCAGTCCTAGTCCAGCACTCTAACCACTACACCACACTGGCTCGATCAACATCGATCAACCTCCATGGCAGTTTTGTGTTTTGCAAACTTTCGAACGTTCTCAAAACACCATTGCAAAATTTGGTTGCTGCAGGCCTGATGGTCCGGATGTTAAAAGCATGAGAAAACACTGAAAGCTGGAAGTCTCGCAATGAGACCCTCTTTCCCATCACAACCTTGTCCAAAACCACTTCATGGGAGAGACTCATGAGAAGGTGTGAGATTTCCTCATCCTCATCCCCACCACCACCACCCCTGGAAGTGGGGGCCACATGCATGCCTCTGATCATTGATTTATTTTTAAATGTATACCCTGTGCGTCCTCCGAGGGGCCGAGAGCGCTAGTCATGCCTATGTTCATGGCAAGGTCACAACGACCTTGCGAGGTAGGTTACGCCAAGACACACATGACTGGCCCAGAGTCACCCAGTGAGTTTCCACGCTGCCCGGCAGCGGTGGATGGATTGGTGATTAATGGCTTGGGTTATTCATTTATGGTTATTTATTTATTTTGATTATTTGAGTATCCAATTCCCTGAGGGAGGTTGATCAAAATGGCGGATGGGCTGTGGACCTAAGCCAGGCCCTGTGGCCCGGCTCCTTGAAATACCTAACAGCCAACACCCCTGCCTGGAGGATTTTTTGCGGAGTGCAAGAAACTGCTGGCATCATCTTCGAGAAGGAGACAGAAATATTTGAATATCCCTAGAAGGTGAATGCTCCAAGCATCCAAGGCACCTTCGCGTGATGTAATCTGTTGCTCACCAAAAGAGACTTGCTGCCACTTCCAGCATCATGGCATGCTCAACCTGTTCATCGGCGCCAATAAACCAAATATCACCCAGATGCCATCAGTCTGCAGGGACTCTCGGGGTAGCGAGGGGTAGTGGGCGCAGGCCGCACCCAATGTTTCCCACCCCCATCCACCAGACTGGGATGTTACAGCAAAGTGTCATGGTAGAAGCCACTGCCAGTCTGTGCAGGCAATACTGAGCTAGATGGAGAAACGGTCTGATTCGGTCCAAGGCAGTTTCTTATGTTCCTAGTATATCATGGCCCTATCGACTGAATGATCTGCAAAGGCCTCCGTGGTTTAAAGAAGCCTCGTCCACTCCCTCCTCTACCCCAGAACAAGCAGCAGAAGCCAGGGCAGCCAAGGACGGAGGAGACTCCTCCAGCCTCCCAGGAGCCAGGCCAACCCCTGAGCTTCCTCCCTGGACAGGAACTAGGCTGGGTGAGACCATGTCTGTAGAGGGGGTATAGGGCCCTGTAGGTAGGAGACTCCTCCAGCCTCCCAGCAGCCAGAACAACCCCTGAGCTTCCTTCCCGGACAGGAACTAGGCTGGGTGAGACCATGTCAGCAGAGGGGTGCAGGGCCCTGTAGGTAGAAGACTCCTCCAGCCTCTCATCAACCAGGCCAACCCTTGAGCTTCCTTTCTGGACAGGAAGTTCAGTGGGTGAGACCATGTCTGCAGGGGTGTGCAGGGTCAGCTTCTCCTTAGGTAGGAGAGACTCCTCCCGCCTCCCGCCTCCCAGCAGCCTGGCCAACCGCTTCACTTCCTTTCTGGCCAGGGCCTGGGCTGGGTGAGGCCATGTTGAGAGCGGGATGCAGGACTGTCTCCCCTGCCGATTTCAGCTGGCCTGGTTTTGACCTCCCTCCCCATCCCAGTCTCTCCTGCCACATGGCTTTTGGACAGGAAGAGGAAACTAGCCTGGAAAACAGACTGGAAGATTTGGTCTAATCCCCAGAGAATGTATTTCCTAAGAGGAATCTGGTCCATTTTCTAAATAGGTTTGAGGATACCAAGCCTGCTTCAAATAAGGTAGACACACTCCTAATATTAATAACCCATGGATATTTAGTGTCTAGCAAAAATCCTCTCTCCCCTAATAATGTTCTTTGCCACCCCTTGCTCGCCCAAACTAGTTGTTCTAGGAACATAGGCAGCTGCCATATACTGAGTCAGACCATTGGTCCATCTAGCTCAGGATTGTCTACACAGACTGGCAGTGGCTTCTCCCAGGTTGCAGGCAGGAGTCTCTCTCAGCCCTGTCTTGGAGATGCTGTGAGGGAGGGAACTTGGAACCTTCTGCATGCAAGCATGTGGATGCTCTTCTCAGAGTGCCCCCATCCCCTAAGGGGAACATCTTACTGTGCTCTCATATGCAGTCTCCCATTCAAATGCAAACCAGGGTGGACCCTGCTTAGCAAAGGCGGACAATTCATGCTGGCGACCACAAGACCAGCTCTAGAGAGTCGTCCCTGAACTCTTTTTCCAGGTGACATCAGACCCCCATGGCCCACTGCAAACCTTAAGAATATTTTGCCTTAAGAAAAATGAGTCTTAAGAATATTTTTTTAATCGGATCCTTCCCTTCCATGACTTTAGACGTCTCCCGTCTCCCACACTGAATCCCACACACCGATCATCACAGCAGTAGTCTCGGGAGGGACTACAGCTCCGAGACAGAGCAGATATTTGGCAGAGTTTTTGATCTCCAGAGAAAAGGGCTTCAGAGAGCAGGAGATGGGAAGAACCCCACCCGAAAACCCTGCAGAGAAAAATATCTCAGCATCTGATGGGGAAAATATTTCAGGAGAACTGCTGCCAGTCAGAGTAGACAGCACTGAGATAGCTGGACCAATGGTCGGACTCAGTATAAAGCAGCTTCATATGTAAATAGCTACGGAAGCTTGATGGGGAAAAGATTTCCTGGGGAGCTGCTGTGAGCCCTTTGGGGACACGGGACCATCTTATTTATGTATTGTTTATTTTTCTATGTAAACCACTTTGAGAATTTTGTTGAAGAGCAGTATATAAATATATAATATTCATTGTAGTAGTAGTAGATCTGCAAAACGCAACTCTCTGCCCAACAAAGAGTCGCTCCCTCCTGTCACTGAGAGCAACCATGAACTTCCCTCCTGGTTTCCACTCTCTCTGCTGTTTCCCTTTCCCCTGCCTCACCCCCTATCTCTCCTCCCATCTCGACCGCAGGGCAAAGCCATCGCCACCCACTGCCTCCCGCTATCGTGGCTTTGATCAAACCTCCCCAAACAGGTGCAGCCACTACGCCCTTTGCCCGTTGAGCAACACACATTGGCCAAGAACTAGGTGCTCCGTGTTTTAAAGACACAGCCCGTAACCCAAGGGACTGGAAACTGGATGGCTGTGCGTTGACCCATGCAGGGGGAGTCTCCTGCTTGGCATGTAGAATGTCACAGGTTCAATCCCTGGCATCTCCAGGTAGAGCTGGAAAGACATGTGCCTGAAACCTTGGAGAGTGGCTGCCAGTCAGTGTCTGACTTAGTAGAAAGCAAGTTCACCTATAGGGATCGGGAGCAAATTAAGGGATAGAGCCATAGATGGCGTGGTGGAGTACTTGCTTTGTATGCTGAAAGTCCTAGTTCAGTCCCTGGTATCAGCTGGGGAACATGCCTGAAACTCTGGAGGGCTGCTGCCAGTCAGTGTCTGACTTAGTCGAAAGCAAGTTCACCTATAGGGATCGGGAGCAAATTAAGGGATGGGGCCGTCACTTCGTGGTTGACCACCCGCCTTACAATTCCCATCATCTCCAGACACAATGGCAGAAGACCAGAGGCACTGTAGCTAAGAATGGTTCGAGCTGTGGTCCAACAACTTCTGGGGGCCAGTGATGTTCCCTCTAACAGGGATTCCCAGATGTTGTTGACTACAGCTCCCAGAATCCCCAGCTGCAATGGCTTGGGATTCTGGGAGTTGTAGTCCATAACACCTGGGAGTCCCTGTTAGAGGGAACACTGCTGGCGACACATTGCTTGAGAACCCTTGAAGTCCTGTAATTGTTTTATTGCTTTTCCTTGAGTTTTATTATTTTCTATTTTGTATTGTATTCTGTTCTGTAACTTGGTTTATGTAAGCCATTTTGGAATTTCAGCAGGCAGGCTATAACATTTTCAAATGCATAACTTGAATAAATTTTAGTAGCGTTCAAACTGCTTGAGGTGCTGGATGAAGCAGCATTTCAACATTAAATAAGCTGAAGTGGAAATTCAGGAACTGGAGAGGGGAGCGTCTGTTTCTCTGTCTGTCTTCACCCCAGGCAAAGCTATTGGTTTCTTATCAGGGTGTGATGGAGCCTTTCCTTACTGCTGTGAATTTGGTACTCTAGGTTCCTGCAAATGGACCTCTCATCAGAGACGATGTGGTCCAATGAAAGAACGTTCATATCCTTTCAAGACTCGGGATGTTTCCCTTGATAACCTGGAATCTCTCTCCAGCCTTTGGATGGCGACACTCTCCTGCTAAAGGGAGATAAACAATTTGCAACAAGTTTGCATGGGGAGACAGAGAGCTGGCGTTTAGGTGGCGGCGGAAACAGCAGCAGTTTTGCTGTTGGACTCTGCTTGCCTGCACCATGCACCGCTTGTGCCCCATCAATTACCACTGGCCTTTCTAGTTCAGTGTGGTCCACTCTGACTGGCAGCAGCTCTCCAGAGGGGATGCATTCTCAGCCCTACCTGGAGATGCTGCCAGGGATTGACCTTCCACATGCAAAACAGATGCTCTGCTACTGAGCTACAGCCGCGCTGAAGCTGCCAAATCAGACGCTCAGTTCATCAAGATCAGGAGAGACTAGCAGCGTCTCTCTGGGTTTCCAGATAGGGCTCTGTCGGGAATCAAACCTGGCACCTTCGGTATGCAAAGCTGGTGCTCTACCACTGACCTATGGAAATCGGTGGCTCACAAACCTATGTCTTTGCCTTGTACCATTGGTCCATTCGGCTCAGGGTTGCCTACACTGACAGCTTCTCCCAGGTTTCAGGCAGGCGTCTCTCCCAGCCCTACCTGGAGATGCTGCCAGGGATTGAACCGCGGACCTTCCGCATGCCACTCGGATGGAGAGCTCACAGAGCTACAGCTCCTCTTCAAGCAGAGGCCACATCACTATACCTTAACATGTCAGTTACTAACCAATATAGCCCTCCTTCATCCTGCTCATGTGCCAATTTAGGGAGAAATGATGAGGGGTCTCTTAATCATAGAAACATAGGAAGCTGCCATCTACTGAGTCAGACCCTTGGTCCATCTAGTTCAGTGTTGTCCGCACAGGCTGGCAGCAGCTTCTCCAAGGATGCAGGCAGGAGTCTCTCTCAGCCCTAGCTTGGAGATGCTGCCAGGGAGGGAACTTAGAATCTAGATGCTCTTCCCAGAGCGGCTCCAACCCTTAAGGGGAATCTCTTCCAGTGCTCACACTTCTAGTCTCCCATTCATATGCAACCAGCGTGGACCCTGCTTAGCTAAGGGGACAAGTCGTGCTTGCTACCACAAAACCAGCTCTCCTCAAACCTCACCTTTAATCAAATACTCAAACTCCCTCAAATACAAGCCAATGTATCCCATCCCTCACAGCCTACTAAAAGCAACCGCTAAGATAATAAATAATAAAGATAAAATAATAAGAGCAGTCATAACCATGTTGTCTGTTTTCACACCCATGTCTCATTTTAACAACAGGTAGGGGCTCTTTCCCACATCCTACTTGGCCCTTATTTTTCAAAACCCTCTCCCTACCGCCAGAATTTTGAAATCTTCGCAACATTGCATAAAGTAAAGGTAAAGTGTGCCGTCGAGTCGATTCCGACTCCTGGCGCCCACAGAGCCCTGTGGTTTTCTTTCGTAGAATACAGGAGGGGTTAGCCATTGCCTCCTCCCACACAGGCTGAGATGATGCTTTCCAGCATCTTCTTATATCGCTGCTGCCTGATAGAGTACCAGCAGGGATTTGAACCCACAACCTTCTGCTTGTTAGCCAAGCATTTCCCCACTGCACCACTGAAGGTGAACATTACATAGGAGGCCTAAAATCACAATCACCATCCTCTGTGCACGCATAATACTGCAGAAAATCCCCGCAGCAAGTGGGTCCTAGGGCTGGTTGTTAGGGTAAGAGATCAATATATTATATTATATTATTATTATAACAGATCAATATATGAAGCTTCCTTGCACCGAGAAAGACTGTTCACCCCCTAGCCTAGTGCCGTCTGCTCTGACTGGTAGCATCTCTCCAAAAGTCTGAGCTCTGAATGGCAGCAGCACTCCAAGGTCTAGGTTCTTTCCCAGTGCAGTTACTGAAGTCTTTTTAAAGGGAGATTGATCTGGCTCATCACTGGTAAAATATGCTAGGCTGGACACTTATGTATTATGTTAATAGCAGGTCTAGGCTCTTTTCCACACTCCACATGGCCCTTATTTTGCCACACCCACTCCTTATATTCAGAATTTCAAAATCCTTGCAACATTACACAGAAGGCCAGAGATCACAATCAGCAGAATCTGTGCATGCATCAAACTGCAGAAATTCTGGGCTCAACCAACAAATCACCATTGCAAGTGGATTCTATGGCCGGTTGCCAGGGTAAAATATCAATCTGTGAAGCTGCCTTGTACCAAGTCAAACCATGGGTCCCATCTAGCCCAGTCCAACTACTCTGACTGGCTGTCGTTCCCCCAGTGTCTAGACTCTGACTGGCAGCAGCTTTTTCCCAACGCAACTCCCTGACAGCTTTTTAAAGGGAGACGGATTTGGGACTGTTTCTATGGAGAGTATGTGTTCCACTACTGAGCGACGGCTCATTCCTGGTAAAATAAGCTAGGCTGGACCCTATTTATTTATTTATTTTACATTACCCCCTATGGGGGTGAGCCCATCACTCTGGGTAAGAGCAACTGCTCTGCATGCAGAAAGTTCCAGGTTTAGTCCCTGGCAGCATCTCCCAGTAGAGCTGAGAAAGACCCCTGCCCGAAACCTCGGAGAGCTGCTGCCAGTCAGTGTAGACAATGATGAGCTAGGTGGACCAATGGTCTGACTTAGTAGGTAGGAGGCAGCTTATTAGCTAAGCAGGGTCTGCCCTGGTTGCATATGAATGGGAGACTAGAAGTGTGAGCACTGTAGGATATAAAATAAAATAAAATAAAAATTCCCCTCAAGGGATGGAGCCACTCTGGGAAGAGCAGAGTTCCAAGTTCCCTCCCTGGCAGCATCTCCAAGATAGGGCTGAGAGAGACTCCTGCCTGCAACCTTGGAGAAGCCGCTGCCAGTCTGGGAAGACAATACTGAACTAGATAGACCAATGGCCTGACTCAGTATATGGCAGCTGCCTATGTTCCTAACACCACGGGGACTGCATTCCGAGTCTGCCAAAGCCCGAGCTCTTCTTTCTCACTCCGGTTAGTAAAAGATGTCGCTTGGGAAGAAAAGAGACACACAATAGAGCAAAACTTCTCCAGGGTGGTGATATCCTTACCCGAGGCTGCCTGCCGTTTGGGCATCCACCCGCTTGCAATCACCCACAGCAATGCAACACAAGGACAGCTTGTGCAGCTGGGAGATAAGCGAGTGTTGAAAGAGCATCCCAATTAAAATATGTTGGCCCACTCACTTCCCTGTTTAGCTCTGGAAGCCAGCTAGGTGAAAGGTGCCAGTCCCCGGAACTCAGTGCAAAACCAGAATTCTTCACTGCACCCCAAACAGTACGTTTCCCGAATTTTTCCTAGAAAAAAAGACGCTTCTCTGCAAGAAACGCAGATCCTCCCTTTCCCCAGCCTAAGTCACTCAGCAGTGATGATCCTAAAGGCCTCCTTGATTCCAACAGGACCACTCAGGAGTGATTTCGTCTGGATCGCAGCCAGCACCTTGCTGGACTTTCTTTCTTTTTTCTTTTTTGGTCGGTTTTCGGAGGCAACCCAAATGCTGCAGAGAAGGCATCCCGGGCCTTTGCGGGCAGCCAGAGGGACAACAAAATGATCATCTTTTCCCACCCTGTTTCAAGCAGCGATAGATAGGCTTAAAAAGACAGCGGTTATTTTATATGCATGGGATACTAGGGAGGGGAACCCAGAGATTGACTATGAGGCGCTGTTATTTTCAAGCAGTCGCACCCCCAGCCACAAAATACACCCATTCCTTCGCACAAACCGTAAATCATCATCATCATCATCATCATTTTTTAAAGGGAGCAATGGCGTAAATCGACAGGCAAGATTCAGCAGCCCTCACTGTCAGAAATCTTCCCCTCTCCATCTCTCTCCCTGTCCACCTCCCCAAATGGACTCCCATCAAATGCTACAGAATGATCCAGGAGATTTTCAAAAGGGTCCTTCGCATGCGGCGGGGAGGGCCTATCACAGCCCATTGATGCCACAAAACCAGGGCCGCCCCCCCCCCACCATCATCATCATCACAGCCCAGCCCGATGCTTTTTGGAGCCAGCCCCACTTGCACACCACCAGGTCTCCTTCTGAGTAAACAAGCACAAGCACAATCTCCAGCCTGCTAGGCTTTCTGATCCTGCATTGCTGAAGAGCTAGGAAAAGGCAAGCAGTGAGTGAGTGTGAGTGTGTGTGTGTGTGTGTGTGTGTGTGTGTGTGTGTGTGCGTGCGCGCACAAAGGAGAAAAGAAGGTCACTGGCTTTTTTTGTTGGTTTCCTTTGCAGCCTCCCCCCGCCCCATGAGTGGCCCCTGGAGGAAATCCTTCCCCCACCCCTCTCCCCCTGGATGCCTTCCATCCATTGCGTGGATGCATTGCTCAGCATCAGCTGGGATCCGGAGCAGCTCGGCATCCAAAAGGACCCAGCCAGCCTGGGGATGCTTCGGCAGCACTGAGGATGCTCCGGCGCCGGGGCGCCCCGCACTTACCCCTTCTCCGCCCCCCAGCCTCCCTGCTCTCTCCAGCGCCCGCCACAGCTGGCTCGCCTCCTCTCCAGATGTGCGGCGGATCCACGCCTCTCAGCGGCGCGCCCGCCCTGCAGCCTCCCTCGCTCCGCCCCTCCCGGCGGGCTGGCCGGCCGGCCGGTCACCGATTCAGCGCCGCATGGGGGTTGCTACGCCCGCGGAGGAAGCGATCTGCCGGCGCCCGCCGTCCAGGCAGCTGTCAGACGCAAAGGATCCGCTCGGCGCCCTCCTGCCTCCGCCTCCTCCTGCAAAGCCGAGATCGCCTGATCAGCCCGGGCGGCTCCTCCTGGCTTAGGCACGTCCGTCCCCTCCTCCTTCCACCTGCGCTGCTGCCCTCCCTTTTGCATGAGAATAGCCAGAGGAGGAGGAGGAGGAGGAAGAGAAATCCAGCCCAGCAACCCGCAAACGCCTCCCAAACCGATGCTGCTGCAGGAGCCCTGCCACGCCAACGGGCGCCTCCAGGGGGCGCCGCAGCGCAGGGCGCCCGCAAAGCACCCCGGGAAGTGTAGTCTTTTGTCCCCCTGATCACACGTGGCGGTGGAAGGACGCGCGTCCGTGTGCTCGCTTGGAGCCGCGCTCTCTCCCTGGGTGGGTCGTTTCTCGCACCTGGCGCTCCCCTTGCCCCATCGTGGCAACGGCCTTTCCTCCTTGCCCGAGAGGATCCTGGCGGTTCCCATGATCCCGCCCCCCAGGGTTGGGCATCCTTCCTCGGCTGCCCGCCCAGCGCGCCCCTTTGCCCCTCGTGTGCCCCCAAGTTAGAGGAAGAGAAAGTTGCAAAAGGGGGAAAAACGGGAGGTTTTTGCAAAGTCGGCGGCGCAGCAGCTCCGGCTGCGGGAAGAGGGAGAGGCAGCTGCGGGAAGAGGAGACGGAGCAGCCGAGCAATCCTCCTTCCCCAGGCGAAGGGCCCGACCGCTAATCAGATCAACAGCTTCCCGGAGTTAAAGCTGCTCCTCGTGCCGAAGGAGGGAGGTCAAAGGAAAGGACGGGGAGGATCATCCCCAGACAGGCAGCTGGCTCTGTGGCGCAATGGATAGCGCATTGGACTTCTAGATCGGTGGCTGGTGGAGTCATTCAAAGGTTGTGGGTTCGAGTCCCACCAGAGTCGCGTTTTGGATCGATGCCTAACAAAAGCGGCAGCAAAATTTAAAAAAGAGCTCAGCGTCCTGGTAACTTTAGCAAACTTTGCTAAAGTAAACTTTATATATTTTTAAAAAACAAAACAACGCCAGAGATTTAAGCTAAAAATGAAGGGTTTGTGTTTTTGGGTGCCTCACCTTGCCCTTTTAGCTTCAGGGGTTGCTGTGAAACACACCGTGCTTGCCCAAAACTACTTTTAGGAACCAAAAGTAATTTAGTTTTAGGAAACTACATTAGAATGGGAGTCTGTATTAAATAATTAATGTTATAGCCCCCATCCGTGTCCCTGAGGCAGTGGCTCCACTCTTGGGTCCCCTAATGGTGCTGGACTACAACTCCCATCATCCCCAGACACAGTGGGCGATGGGATCTGTAGTCCAAAATCATCTAAGGTTGGGAACCACTGCTCTGCATACACATTATGCGAAGACCCAGCTCCCTTGAGAAGTCCATCATGCTGGGAAATACTGAAGGAAAGAGAAGAAGAGGACGAACAGCAGTAAGTAAGGTGGATGGACTCGATGACGACAGCAATGAATGCGCCACTGAGAGGCCTGAAAGGCCAAGTGGGAGACAGATCATCCTGGAGAGAATCTCTCTATGGGGTCGCTAAGAATTGACATTGACTTGACGATGGCACTTAATCCATCAATCCAGAGGCGTAACTATAGGGGGGGCAGGGGGGGCACGTGCCCCGGGCGCCATCTTTTCAGGTCACATGGGGGGCGCCGCCATGACCAAATTTTTTTATTAAAATTTTTTAATACAAATTTCTCCTGCTCAGTGTGGCAGCGCTGCAGCAGTCAAGGGAGCGCGTTGGTGCCCACTCCCCCACGAGCGGTCCCTTCCACGCCGCCCGCACCCCCCATTGCTTTGCTGGTGGCCAGTCAGTGGCCTAGCTTGGCGGCGGCGGGCGCCACTCATGCTGCTCACTGCGCCTGCCCGCCCGTGCCCACCCCATTGCTTTGCTTGCGGCAAGTCAGTGGCCTGGCTTGGCGGCGGGCGCCTTTCATGCTGCTCACTGCGCCTGCCCTTGGCTGAGGCTCGCTCGCTGTGTCGCTCGCTTAGTCTGGAACAGCCAGAAAGAGGCCCTCTAGTGGCTTGCCAGCCAGAGGGTCTCTAGTCAGTGATGCACGCATGTGCGACTCGGCCGATGTGCCGAGTCTCGCTGTGCATGCGTGCGGTGTGTCCGTCCTCCTCTGTTTGCCTGCATGTGGTGGCGCCGTCGCCGTCGCGGAGGTTGCTGGGGCTGGGGCTGCACTGCAGCAGGCGCAGGCAGGACGACGAGGACACACACGGACACCCGCACAGAATAAAGGATTCAGCGGCGGGCAGGTGGAAGCAGCAGACCAAGTGTCAGGGTGAGAAATTGAATGAGTTGCAAAAACTACAGAAGCCACATGTGGGGGGAAAAACATATTAAAGAATCAGGCTTTTATTTAGCTGCCCAACTATGGTTCTCAGGTGCCTAACAGGTATTAATGTTTGCATTATACGCTCCTCTCTCCTCCCCAAAAGAAAGAAAAACAATCATAAAGATTCTTTGGCACTCAATCTTAAATGCATGCATGTATATGGAACTGAGAGTCAATTCCCACAGCCTGGGTAGTAGAGCAGTGTGAATTGACTCAAGCAGTGTAACATAGCTGCCTGTGCATTGTTACAAGGTGTTTCAAGAGAGTTTTACCATGAGTTCTGCTTGCTGGCATGCTCGTTTTTGCACTGTGAAAGCTTGCCTTGTGATCTCAGTTTACGCTGAAGTGCTCCTATAACAGCTCCATCTCAGAAGAACCTGCAGTGTTAGCTTTAACAAGTGCCTGTGGTATCCTGCTAAAGACACAAAGTTTGGCAAGAAAAATGGGGGAGGGGGTTATATGCCAGGACCTTTGGAGATTGTCTCTTGCTTGTGAGGAAAAACCTAAGTATAATGTGGTGTGTATCATCAATCATTGCATCATCATTCTGTTGTTTGAGATACAAGCCAACTCCACAGGGTTGTTGCTTGTGAGGAAAAACCTAAGTATAATAGCACTAGCAATAGCACTTACATTTATATACCGCTCTATAGCCGAAGCTCTCTAAGCGGTTTACAATGATTAGCATATTGCCCCACAACATTCTGGGTACTCATTTTACCGACCTCGGAAGGATGGAAGGCTGAGTCAACCTTGATGTAGTGTGTATCATCATTGCATCATAATTCTGTTGTTTGAGATTCAAGCCAACTTCACAGGGTTGTTGTGAGGAAAAAACACATGTGTTCCAGTCAGATGTATGTGGGGGGGGCGGTGGCGGTGGCGGGGGAGGCGCGGCGGGGGGGGCACAATTTCAGTGCTTGCCCCAGGCGCCGTTTTCCCTAGTTACGCCTCTGCATCAATCAGCACAGGTTAGTCGCTGGGGGAGGCTGATCTGTCATGGACACTCTAGCAATTTCCTGCACCAAGCGGAGGGTTGGGCTAGAAGACCTCTGAGGTGCCCTTGAACCCTAAATTCTACAATATTTCCCCCACAGAGCATCCAATCTATATTTTGGCAATGGGGCAAAGAACAGAAGGAAGAGAGGGAAGGAAAGGGAAACAGTGGGATGTAAAGGAAACAGAGGCAAGGCAGCGCCATTATATTTACATGCTTACTCATGAGTAATCTTCCACCTTCTATATTGTATGCATTTCAGCATTGCAAGGAAACAGCACAAAACCGCTGCTGTCCTTTGTAGTTCATGGCTTTTGGGTGGGCCTCACTTTTTACTAGCATCAAAAGCGACCATACCGGGCTGCAGACAGGTAGGGTCTGGATCCTAGGAAAATAGTTACTGCCTGTACTGGGTACAGGGGGAAACAGGCATTCTGGCTAGCCTTGCCTCCTAATGCCGGATCATGGGCAGAAACTCTTCCCAGCCTGTACACAAGTCTGCTGCTAACTGAGCAAAGAGGCACCTTTTAAAAAATGGTTTTATTTCGCAGGGGGAGAGCAACTGGCCCTATCCATCCCCAGCACAGCATCCCTCCAGTGGCCGTTGCTCGTGTCTATCTTATGTTTCTTTTCCTTCCTTTTAGATTGTGAGCCCTTTGGGGACAGGGAGCTATTTTATGTATTTATATCTATGTAAACCACTTGGGGAACATTTGTTGAAATGTGGTATATAAATATCTCTTGTATTTGTATACTTGGGGGGAGCCCTGGGCATGGTTGCTGAGCTTGCTGGTGCGCTTCCATTCCCCTGTACCCAGGTAGTACACTCTTATTCACAGAGCCGCATTTAGGCACAAGCTAAGTAGGCTATGAATTAGGGCCCCACATTAGGAGGGCCTCTGAACTTTTAAAGATACTTTTTGTTCTAGTTTTACATCACGTGTTCTCATTTAAAGGTATTTCTAATGCAAAGAGGCTTATTGCAAGATAAGGGTTTTTGTTAGATGGTTAGTTTGTCTGTTGCGTCTGCACCAAGTTAACGTAAAGCTTTATTATTTCCATTGTCATTTTCCTTTTTGTTGGAATCCTAATTTGTTTTTAATGCTCTATGAGGCCTTTTAAGCTTGACATAACATAGGGCCTCAGCAGGTCATAAGCCAGCCTTGAGTGTACCTCCTGAAGAGGAGTTTTAAAAAAAATAAAATCCCATACCTTAGAAAAGCTAAGGCTTTAATTAATTAATTAATTAATTCAATTTTTATACCCTTCCTAAAATGGCTCAGGGCTGTTTACACTAAAAATCAGAAATACATGCTAATTAAAATTTAAAAATTTAAAAAACCAATTAAAAGCAGATTAAAATTACAATTAAAACTAGATATCGTTAAAAGCCGGGATAAAAAGAAGGGTCTTTAAGGCTCTCATGCACGCATGTGTCCCTCTAATAACCTTTGCATTTATAATCCAATACAAATCGCATGACATAATCCGATACAATCCACAAACCATAGCACATGAAAGGGGGTAGGAATCCTATCAGGGGTATTTTCTGCTGTTCTACCATGTTGGTTCAAGATGCAAGTCATTCAGGTGATAGACAACACCCGTGGTAACCCATATTATGACAGTCTGATACAAACCAAATTCACAGCACGTGGAAGCAGGGTGCAAAAGAATGCTTCTAGCTATGGTGGTGCTGGTGTTTTTTGCCAATCTGCCATGTTGATCCAAGATGGCAGCACTCAAGGTACAGACAACATCCCAAGCTGACAAATACAAACCAAGTTCACAGATGGGAGAAGGTCCTACTTAACTGTCATGTCCAGAGAAGCTGAAAGCAGGCTCCATTAGTTCTACTTAGAATTGTTTGGGTTTTTGTTATGATTTTCCATTTTACAAAACAAAATAACGAGGTTCTCTGGTTCCAAACAAGCTTTTATTCCAATCTTCACACATACATCCAAGAAGAATTCAGAAAACTCTCTCAGTTTCCATGTAAGCACATATAAAGCAATGCTTCTTCCTCGAATGTTACAAAATAAAATTAACAACAACAACAACAGAATCACCACAGCTGTTTTATATCTCACTGCCTTGAAGTCTGCACAGGAAAGAAACAGGAGCTATCAATTCTAATAGCTTCAAATGATTGCCCGCCGGCTTGTTAAAGATTTCAAAATAAAATCGATTCTGTGGAGCAAGTTATTAGTCACGATACTGTAACAAAACCAGAGGGACGGGACTGGCAGATCTTCACCCACTTCTGAGGAAATACGGCAATGTGCCTGAGTGCCAAATCAGCCTGAAACAGACTCTGTTATTGAAACCTGAAAGCTATTTCCCACATGATGTATTCTAACAATGCTAGAAATCACATGCATTTTAAAAAATGTAGCAGAAAATCATCAAAGCCTAAAAATCAGTGCATCTTCCTCTCAAGGTGCTTGAGCCTTGGTGAAGCCAATAGAAGATTAAGCTGTAGGAACATAGGCAGCGACCAAATACTGAGTCAGGCCATTGGTCCATCTAGCTCAGAATTGTCTACACAGACTGGCAGCGGCTTCTCCAAGGCTGCAAGCAGGAGTCTCTCTCAGCCCTGTCTTGGAGATGCTGCCAGGGAGGGAACTTGGAACCTAGATGCTCTTCGCAGAGCAACCCCATCCCCTATGGGGGATTTCTTACAGCACTCACATGTAGTCTCCCATTCAAAAGCAAACCAGGGCAGACCATGCTTAGCAAAGGGGACAAATTCATGCTTGCCACCACAAGACCAGCTCTCCTCCCTTTATCCAAAAGCATCAGTTCCATGTAAATGTCCCCTGAATCCCATTCAGCAATGGAACTGGAGCAAGTTCATTTGCCCAACATGGCTGTGGGAACAGCTAGAAAAGGGGCAGGTGGGGAGCTGAGAATAGTGGTACATCCCAGTCACAGGACGCATGAGTAACAATTCACAAGAACTGTTTTTGGGAGGATGGGTCTGTCAGCGGCAACTGGTCTTGATGGCTAGCTACTTCCAGGTTCCGTGGCAGGTCTTGTGGTCGCAAGCAGGACTTGTCCCCTTTGCTAAGCAGGGTCTGCCCTGGTCCACATTTGAATGGGAGACTACATGTGTGAGCATTGGAATATATTCCTCTTAGAGGATGGGACTGCTCTGAGAAGAGCAGAAGGTTCCAAGTTCCCTCCCTGGCAGCATCTCCAAGATAGGGCTGAGAGAGACTCCTGCCTGCAACCTTGGAAACGCTGCTGCCAGTCTGGGTAGGCAATACTGAGCTGGATAGACCAATGGTCTGACTCAGTATATGGCAGCTTCCTGTGTTCCTAAGTCTTTGGTCTGATCCAGCAGTCCTTTCTTTATGTCTTCACAGCTGAAATTGTTTTGAAAGTAACAGCGCCGACTTGTGCAACTGCACCCTCGTGATTATTATTATTATTTTACATTGTCTATCCCACTCTTCCTCCAAGGAGCCCAGAGCGGTGTACTACATCCTTGAGTTTCTCCTCACAACAACCCTGTGAAGTAGGTTAGGCTGAGAGAGAAGTGACTGGCCCAGAGTCACCCAGCAAGTCTCATGGCTGAAGGGGGATTTGAACTCGGGTCTCCCCGGGCCTCGTCCGGCACTCTAACCACTACACCACGCTGGTAATATCGGCTCAGGCCGTACATTTGTCCAGATCCAACCTGGGCATGTCACCTTTTCTACTGGGATCCCATAATCCTTTGCTCCTCTTTCCTCCCAAGGAACCTGATCCTATAAACGCAGGAAAGGAAGCTCAACATCTGCTTTCCATGGGTATGACTTATGGCCCAGTTTTGGGAAGTGGGTGCAGACGTCACGAGGAGGGTTGGCCCGGGGCGGGGTACAGGGAGGAGCAGAAGTTGCAGAACAAGACAGGCAAAGAGGCTTGGTGAATGGGAGTGGAGAGACACCTTTGCCCTCAGGTATCTCAAGAAGTCAACGCAATGGAGACCAGTCCATTGGACCATTTGCCACAGAGGAGAGCATCCACTCAAAGCATCCCTGTTGACCGGGAACTAGGCTTGTTCACACAAGCCCCGATGCCACTTTCAAAGCCTGCAAAGGTGGTTTGGAAAGGGGGCTGGCCCCCAACCAGGGGGGTGGGCAAGGAAGTGTTTGGCACCTTGCCTTCGATGGCCTCACGGTACTTCCAGCAGCCTTGGTCCGGAAGGACAAGATATGGGGTTTTTTTTCTAGGAAGGAGGGAAGGGAAGGAAAAGAAAGGGAAGGAAGAGATATGGAGGAAAGGAGACTGGGGAGGGAGAGTGGGGGCGGCGAGAAAAAGAGAGAAGAAGGAGAAGCTGCTGCCAGTCTGTGAAGACAATACTGAGCTAGATAGACCAATGGTCTGACTCAGTATATGGCAGCTTCTTATGTTCCTAGGAAGGAAGGAAGGAAGATGCCCTATTCTGGCTTTCCAAATCCGGGAGCCTGATTTGCATATTACGTAAATTGGCTTGAAAATATTTTTTGAACAGAAGAGTGACTGCACATTTTGCTCCATAACTCTGCTTCTACAAAGGCTAGAGTTCAGCTTTTAAAAAAAGAAAAGAAAAGAAAAGGGAAAAAGCTGAAATCTGGGCGAATCTGGGTGGGCTAAGCCATCTGGGTGAGATGCTTAAAATTCAGGTGACACCTGGAATTTCCGGGGGGCATGGCCACTCTATAAAGAAAGAAAGAAAGAAAGAAAGAAAGAAAGAAAGAAAGAAAGAAAATTTGGAATTCCACAAACTGGTTGAGAAAGGGAGGGAGAGAGAGAAAGATCAATACTAACAAATCCTGAACCAAAGACGCCATCCAATCCTGATTCTGATGCCCTTCGCTCTGCATTTTCATGCCTGTCCAATTCCTTCGGTTGTGTCATCCAGCTGGGGCTTAGCTCACCATCCAGCTCCCCGCCTCTGGCCTTGTGTTTATATAACACACCGTCACAAAACAGAGGCGCACTTGGCTCCAAAACCCAGATAGGCCTCGTCTCCTACCCAGTTTATGCTCATCTGAACTGCCCTATTACGTTAAGAGCAGCACCATGGAACAGGCTTAGAAAGAAAATTCTCTTGTAAAATAATAATTTTAAAAGGTAGCCATGGGATGGCCCCATGGCACATGGAACTCCCTTTCAGCCTTCCCTCTAACAGGGAATTCCAGATGCCGTTGACTACAACTCCCGGCATTCCCAGCTGCAATGGCCTTTGGCTGGGAATTATGGGAGTTGTAGTCAACAACATCTGGGAATCCCTGTTAGAGGGAACACTGTCGCTTTTCTCCCCTGCCACTTTTCTCCCCATTGAAAATCACTCTCTGAAGCATCTATTTGCTACCAACGTGGCTATTTATTGCAAAAAAGATTGAGAGGGGTTTTTTGAGAGGTGGAGGGATAAAACCAACAAACACTGATTGACTAGCAAATCTCTTCACTGGACAAAGTCCCAGAGCAGGTCCAACATCCAAGGATTCCATGATTCTTTCCTTACTGGCCACTCGGTCAGCGAGGCTGGGCTTATCCTCAGCACAGATCTACGCGCACATCGTTGGCGGCGGGAAGATCCCCATTTCATCGCGAAGGGACTCCACCGTTTGTTCCCAGCGGTGCTCATAATAGAAGTTCAGGATGCAGCCGGCGTTGTTTCCGCTCCGAACAGCCCAGGGGATAAGTTCAGTGGTCAGGATGCGGAGTTTCCTGGGTGGAGGAAGAACAAGAAACATGGGAAGGAAAAGGTTTGATTTGCCTATATGAGAGTCTAATCCAATGATCACTGAACAGGTCTTGACAAATGTCCTTTGAATCTAAGAGCCAGCCTCCAAATCTGGGAGCCAGACCATGGATTGGCAAATTTATCCAATTTGGTGACACACATTATGTGTGTTTGGGGGCGTGGGGAGAGTAAACAGGCTCCTCTCTAACTCCTTTACAAGCAACATGCTAACTTGGCAAAGAGGCACCTTTTAACATGGTGATTCTCTTTATTTATTATTATTATATTATTATTTTACATTGTCTATCCCGCTCTTCCTCCAAGGAGCCCAGAGCGGTGTACTACATACTTGAGTTTCTCCTCACAACAACCCTGTGAAGTAGGTTAGGCTGAGAGAGAAGTGACTGGCCCAGAGTCACCCAGCAAGTCTCATGGCTGAATGGGGATTTGAACTCGGGTCTCCCGGGACCTAGTCCAGCACTCTAACCACTACACCATGCTGGCTCTCCAGCGTGAGAGCAGCAGGAGAGTAACTGGCCCTCTCCACCCCCAGCACAGTACCTCCAGTGACTGTTGCTGGTGTCTATCTGATGTTTCTTTTTAGATTGTGAGCCCTTTGGGGACAGGGATCCATCTTATTTATTTGTTATTTCTCTGTGTAAACCGCCCTGAGCCATTTTTGAGAAGGGTGTATAGAAATCGAACAAACAAACAAACATACTTATAACAGAAAACAGAAGGGCAAACCAAGATTTTATGAAAGAACTCTATGCCTGAATTTATATATTTAATTTATTTATACATTTTCTATCCCGCTCTTCCTCCAAGGAGCCCAGAGCGGTGTACTACACACTTAGGTTTCTCTTCACAACAACCCTGTGAAGTAGGTTAGGCTACTAACCTGAATATCCCAGTCCAGGCGCCATGGCTAAATTCCTAGGCGCCAAAGCTCCCTAGCGCCTAGGAATGATCAAGGCCTGGATTACTCCCAAGTATACGGATTGCAGCCTTTTCCTCTTCTGCAGCTCCTGCTAGCTCTAGATTCAGTACAAGAGGTTCTCCAGTATGCCCATCTTTGGATACACTTCCGGATACATGTCTGAAACTTTCAGACACACGCCTGAATTTACCGGCTGCTCAACTTACCGGGCGTTAAGGCGGACGGGGCCAAACACAGCTCCCAGAATGCACATGGGCAGGCCAGTCTGGACGGCCTCAAACCATTTCACCACCACCTCCCCTAAGAAGAAGAAACAAGAGATGTGAGCAAATCAAATCCCTGTCACATGTGGAGGGAGATCTTTCATATGAAGCCACCAACAGATGGTTCCCACACTGAACATCCAGACTTGTCCCCTTAGCTAAGCAGGGTCCACCCTGGTTGCAACTGAATGGGAGACTAGAAGCACTGTCAGAGATTCCCCTCAGGGGATGGAGCCGCTCTGGGAAGAGCAGAAGGTTCCAAGTTCCCTCCCTGGCAGCATCTCCAAGACTGGGCTGAGAGAGACTCCGGCCTGCAACCTTGGAGAAGCTGCTGCCAGTTTGTGAAGATGATACTGAGCTAGGTAGACCAATGGTCTGACTCAGTATATGGCAGCTATGTTCCTAATCATGTTCCTATGATTTGCGAGACCTCTATCACCAAGATTTGAAGTTGGGTGGAGAACCTTGGTAGAATCTTGGTAACCCGGGATCCCGAGAATCTACCAACCAGTAAGTGCCGTGAGTTCACACGACATGCCCTCCAGAAGATTGTGCTTGCCAGGAACCCAGAGATTCCTTACTTACTGACCTGGTGGGGATTGTGTGAGGCCGCCCCCTGGCTTCCGCCCCGTGCACTGCAAGAAATAACTTCTTGTTTGTAAATTTTCAAGAAAAGCTTTGATTGGTGCTATCCCTGAGTAACCAGGAGTCAGGAATCTTTGCGGTTCTACTATAAATCAAGAGATCAACAGATCAGCTAAGAGCTAGAGATCTCACCGCCTCCTTTCTGCTTACGTCTGCCTTCAGGGCGAGATGATTGAAAAGCAAACAGAAGATATGTTGCAATTGGGCTTACAGCTGCCTCACATCCTTAGAAGGGCAGGGCAGCGGCTCTGTCACAGAGAGCAGGAAATAAATGTATGCGAAGGGTCAACCCTCTCCACCTCCATAAATAACAGCCTCTGCTAAAACAGAATGCTAAAAGACACGCGGGAGTGTTAGAACTTTGCAAGAGTTCAGAGCCTTCTGCAATTTCCATCAGGTTTTTTCAATAAAGGAAAGACAAAAGGTAAAGGCTGGAATGAATAATTGTTTACCTGCCATGAACCCAGGACGCTATTGCTTTAAGGCTCAGGGTTGATTGCACAACACCCGTGTCCTCCACACTTTACATTTCCCAGCTATACTTCAAATGCAATACGGGCACCTCCTCCTCTTTCTCCTCCAGCTCAGCTGCTCTGGTGACTCATGGCAATGGGTCTGTCCTGAAAACAGGTGAAAGGGGGCTGCCACTCCACACTGCCCTCTAAATCCTGCCTCACACAAACTCCACATTAACGTACATTATGTCGATTGTGTAAAATAACCTTGCTTTCTAAAGAAGGCCAGAACAGAACCCAATTGTCATAACAATGCATGTTGCACCTGTGGAATTTACCACAGAGTGCAGAACTAACAATTCAGTAGAAAATGCAAGGATTCCTTTATTTCCCCCCCTTTAAGTTTCTAGTCCACATGGCGATTGACTTTTTCTTTTTAACTATGTGTTCTTGTTATTCATATAGGTATCACATAACAAGATACAACAGTCAACATTTCCAGGTGTTATAAAACTTATCAACAGAATCCAATTTAGTGTTCAGCTGCTCAGAGATTTCCAGTAAAAACAGATCCGTCTTTTTAAAAAAGAGCCAATTTTTCAGAAATGAAAATCACTTGTTTCAGCGGCTGACATTCTGGGCAGATGCCAACATCCAGTGCACAGAAGCTGTTCTTATTTTTCATTCTTATTTTTTATTTAAAAGATTTATATGCTGCCATTCTTCCTAAATGAATTCATGGCGACTGACAGCAACGTTAATTTAAAAATGGGGTAAAATGGAGTCTCTAAAATTGTAGAAGTGCAGGGTAAGAATATCATTAAAACAGGTCAATCACAAAAAATATATATACAAACGGGAAGGCCTGCTGAAATAAAAATGTTGTTGTTGACTACAACTCCCATCATCCCCAGCCAAAGGCCATTGCAGCTGAGGATAATGGGAATTGTAGTCAACATCTGGGAATCCCTGTTATAGGGAACACTAACACTGCCCCTCACCCTTTTTCGAGACCTTGCCACAAAGGGCCCACACTGTGGTCTATTTGTGGTTAAAGCAAGGGGCATGTTCCTTTTCCTCCACCACAAAGGAAATGCCAGCCCCTTAAATGCCTGAATCAGACCTTCTGTGTACGAAAATATATCCTCCCCCAAGCTGACCATGAATCTCAACTTTCCTCAAGCCGGGAATATGGTCATCCATCATGGAACAGCTGGTATGTTCTCAGCAAAATGTTAGAGAAATGCAACGTGGGAAGGTTACTGGGTGCATTACACCAACAGTTCTCTCACTTGTCCATGTTGGCTCCGACTTCTCCATCACAAATGGAAAGCCAGCCATGAAGTGCCTGAATCAGACCTGTCTATAGATAACATCCTCCCATTCAAGTTGACCATGAATTTCAGCTTTCCTTAAGCCGGGAACGTGGTCATCCATCATGGAACAGCTGGCATTCTCTGGCATGAACATACAGCTGGTATGTTCAATCACGGAACAGGACATGCTAGAAAAGGCAGAGCGGAGAGGTTGTTGGGTACTTTACACACAAATAGTCCTCTCACTGGTCCATATGGGAGTCCTCCTGCTCCATCTCAGGATGTGGGCGCTATGGGGAGAAATGGGACTCCAAAATAACAATGGCAACATGGCATGTAACAACCCAGCAACAATGCCTTAGAAAGCCGATTTACCAAGCATGTTGGTGGGCATGCCGAGGAGGGTGTGCATCAAATCGTGGACTTCTCGGTACCGCTGGACCACATAGGCCAGTTCCTCGTCATCTACGAACTTGGCGGGCATCCTCGTGTCTGGAGAAACCTTCTGCCAATCAGAACAAAGACAGCTTCACATCTAGATAGATGCCGAGTCAGACCACTGGGTCATCGAGCTCACTATTGTTGGCATTGACCAGCAGCAGCTCTCCAAGGTCTCCGGCAGGAGTCTCCCCCAGCCCTGCTTGGAGATGCTGCCAGGGACTGAACTTGGGACCTTCTGCCTGATGGTCTTCCTCTGAGCTACATCCACATCCTCTAAATCAGGAAGCTGCCTCATACCAAGTCAGATCCTTTTTCCCATCTGGCTCTGACTGGCAGCGGCTTCCCCAAGGTTTCAGGCAGGGGTATTTCCCAGCCCTACCCGGAGATGATGCCAGGGAAGGAACCTGGGACCTTCTGCATGCAAGGCAGATGTTCTACCACTGAGCTGCGGCCCCATCCCCTTGTTCTGGAACAGGGGTAGGGCAACCTTGGTTCTCCACTAGTGATGATGGGAGCTGTCGTTCAGGGACAGCTCAACAGCCAGGATTGCCACTCCCTGTTATGCAACCTGGAGAGAAAAACCACCGAGGTCCTATTTAGTTGCTAAACAGACCGAACATTATGATCCCTTGCACAAATTCAGTTGCTGTCAGTTGTCGATAGACTGAGCCCAGGGTTTCGGAGTTATGGGGAGAGCCGGAGGAGAGTTGGTGGTAGCAAGCATGAACTGTCCCCCCTTTGCTAAGCAGGATCCACCCTGGTTTGCATTTGAATGGGAGGCTACATGTGTGAGCACAGTAAGACCTTCCGCAGAGGGGATGGGGTCACCCTGGGAAGAGCACCTGCCTGCTTGCATGCAGAAGGTTCTAAATTCCCTCCCTGGCATCTAAATCTAGGTTCTAAATTCCAGGTTCTCAAATTCCTTAATTTCTAAATTCCAGGTTCGTGAGCATCTAGGTTCTAAATTCCCACCCTGGCATCTCAAGATAGGGCCGAGAGAGACTCCTCCTGCCTGCAGCTTTGGAGAAGCCGCTGCCAGTCTGTGTAGACAATACTGAGCTAGACAGACCGATGGTCTGACTCAGTATATGGCAGCTTCCGATGTTGCAGCCGGCCCTACTTGCATTACATTCCAGCTGGCCCTACTTACATTATCATCCAGAAACCGGACATATTCTCGACCAAAGGTCCCGTCAGGAAGTGCCCGGAGCCCAGAGATATCCAGCGTGGAGAGGCGTATCCGAGGACGCTCTCTGTAAGGGAAGTGAGCATGACTGGGTCAGCCTATGAAATCCCCCAGAAAGGCTGAAGGCTCCACCCACTGAAACAGGCCATCAGCTCTGACTCTAGGAAAATGGCGGTGATGCTCTCTAAACACTGTAGAAATATGGAGCACACAGCTCAGCGAAGCTGCAACAGGGAACCATGGCTTTCCACTATGCGGATGGGCCTCTGTGAGCCCAAGGTCAGCATGCTCCTTTCCCAATCACGCACTGCAGGGTTAGAAAAAGAAAGCTTTTACTTTCACGTTGAAGTAAACCATGGTTCTGCTCGTCTGGAAACTGAGGTCTATTAACTTAGGGGATCCCCGGTTCAATTAGGGGATCCCCGGTTCCATCCCTGGTGGCATCTCCAATTAGGGCTGGGAAAGACTCCTGTCTGAAACCTCAGAGACCTGCTGCCAGTCTGCTGCCGGGTGGCCCCTTCGGGACTTAAACTACAGCCAGGAGCGGCTTTTCCCTACAGGGAAGAGCTGCTCCTGGCTGCGCCGTGAACACAGCGGCCCTTTAACTCCCGAACGGAGCTAAACCAGCACCCCCGCGTCTGATGGGGGCGTGTCGGGGCCGCAAAGCGCGGCCCCTGATTGGGCACGGCCTGGGTTCTTTGAACCCGTTGGCCCAATGGTGGCTCTGCCCCTGCAAGACGCATTTGTTCACCCGGGCTTTTAATTAGATACTGTTTTAATTGTGTTTTAATAGTTTTAACTTTTTAAAATTTTAATGGTTGAAGTGTTTTAATCTTTTAATTGGTTGTTTTTATTCTCTTGGAAACCGCCCAGAGAACTTGCATTCTGGGCGGGACAGAAATGTGTAAAATAATAAATAAATAGTTCCTGCCAGAGAAGAAATCAGGAGCTGAAACTATGATTTACAACCCTAAATGCATCCCCACTCTTTGGAAGGGGAGAGCTGGGCTGGAGTGACGCTCTGGTTAGGGAGAGGATCAGGTGTAGCCCAGCTCAGGCAGGGAGGGGTGGCGAGATCTCTCTCTGGTGAAACCTAAACATAAGAAGTTAATTGAGAGCAGAAAATTAAGAAGCTCTCCTACGCAGGGTGTGCTGAGGCAGTTTAGGTAAATCCACCTGGCACTTTGGGTGGAAATGTGGAAAGGGAGTTTTGGAATAAGAGCTGTGTTCCCTCTAACAGGGATTCCCAGATGTTGTGGACTACAACTCCCAGAATCCCCAGCTGCAGTGGCTTTTGATTGGGGATTCTGGGAGTTGTAGTCAACAACATCTGGGAATCCCTGTTAGAGGGAACACTGAATAAGAGCTCTCGTTAAGAACAGAGAGAGCTCTTGTTAAGAAAGAGCTTGAACTCATTCCAGAAAGGAGCAAGAAGTATTCAACACAGCCAGAGTAAAATCAATCCTCCAGAAAATGTCAATGACATCCCCTGAAATGTCTATAAGAACATAGGAAGCTCCCTTATGAGGAGAAGAAAGAAAAGAAAAGAAAAAAAGAAAAGGAAAGGAAAAAAAGGAAAGAAAAAAAAGGGGAAAAAGGAAATTGAGAAAATCATGGTGTGTGTTTTAAAAAGAAAATGAGATCTATTTACTGTTTCGCCACCCTTTTAATTTCTCTTCCCAAAGATACTGAAAGTGGGTGAACTAATCCACCTATGCGACCTTGTCCGTGAATAGACGTCCTGTTCCCAAATAGTACCAACACTTGTAACAGAATCCTTCCTTGGCTAAAAGCTAAGAAAAACCTATTAACACACTGTAGGATCCGGTATCCCTCCGGGTCGTTCCTCATCCTCTCTCGGAGCTTCTGCAGAGCCAGATAGCCGGTTGTCTCCCCGAGAACAGCCACCATATCTGAAAAGGGAGTACAAAAGTGAGATGGAGAAAAGAGGTGACGCGAAAAAAATAAACCACCGAGCATCGAGCAAATCAGAGCCTCCCTGGTTTCGAATGAAAACCAGGTCGACCTGGATAAATGTGCTTATGATCTTGATAATTCAACACACCAGGCAAACCAGAGCCTCAAAAGAGCCACTATTCTAAACGAAAGAAAGAAAGAAAGAAAGAAAGAAAGAAAGAAAGAAAGAAAGGAAGGAAGGAAGGAAGGAAGGAAGGAAGGAAGGAAGGAAGGAAGGAAGAGAAAATGGGAGTCAGAACCCCTTTATGATTTGCTGGAAGTTACACCGAGATTTGCCTTAGGGAGGGGAGCTGGTTGGCCACAAGCATGAATGGTCTCCTTTGCTAAGCAGGGTCTGCCCTGGTTTGCATTTGGATGGGCAACCATGTGAGCACTACGATTTATTCCCCTTAGGGCAGCTGCAATAAATTGCCGCTGGGGATGCTGGGAGTTGTAGTTCAGCAACATCTGGAGGAACCCTGATTAGGAACCACTGCCTTAGGGGATAGCCTGTAGAGATGTGCACAGAACACGTGCGCACTCACTCATGCACATGTTGGGGGGCGCAAGCGACATGTGCACATGCCAGCGTGCACATGCGCGCTGGGTACTTCTTGTCAATTTTAGTATAGGTGCTGCCGAAGCAAGCACACCGATTCACCTGCCGCTTCTGGTCCAACAAGGCTGCTGCCCTGCCGGACCCTTCTGAAGTGTAGTGCCAGTGGGGGAAACGCGGTGGGAGGGGTAGGAGCACCCTCCCCCTGCCTTAAAGGGATCTCCCCCCCCCACCGCCTTCGAACCGGCAGTGGTTCACATCCCTAATCACCTGCTTTCAGGAAAGAGAGCAATTCAGTGCAAGAGCATCCTTTCATTTGTTTACATCTATGTAAACCGCTTTGGGAACTTTTGCGGGAAAGCGGCATATAAATATTCAGCGTCTTTGTCTGCTTCGCAAGCAATAGGTCCCAGGTTCACTCCCTGGCAGCATCTCCCGGGATGGCTGGAAAGGACTCCTGCCTGAAATCTTGGGAGAGCCACTGCCAGTCAGAGCAGACAATAGTGAGCTAGACGGGCCAAGGGTCGGACTCTGACTGAGGATGAGACAGCTTCCTACTTTTCTATCCCAACCGACTGCCCGCCCACCCTGGAGTTGTCTTAAGAAGCTCACGGCTTCCACACAGCGGCAAACGGCGACTCACCATGCCGGTAGGGATCGTACAACGCCATGCATGCTGAGCCTGCAGCCAGCAGGGCTTTCTGCAGAGGGGTGGTTGGGATGTGGCCAGGATACAGCGGGCAATATTTCTCCTCTTCCATGGGGCTGTCGGCTGCTGAGGACTGGCTGGCAGAGCAGCGCGGGCCCGTCCTACCTGAAGGAAAACGGCCTCATCAGAGGACAATAGGTTAGAAGTAATATGCAGGTGGAGAGAGAATACATTTCTGCTCCAGTTAAGACTTCTTTTACTTTGTTTCACTTCTGCTGGGATGGGTTCAGGCAGGGGTTCTCAAGCCTGGGTCTTGAGATGCCAGACTACAATGCCTATCATCCCCTGCTGCTGCAGCTAAAGTGGCAGGGGGTGATGGGAGTTGTAGTCCAGCAATATCTGGGGACCCGGGTCACCCTAACCTTGGGCCAGGGTGACTCAGAAATTGCCAGGATCCATCTTCAGAGCAGCTGTGCACACTGCACACAGATTGTGCGAGTGTTGAACACAAGACGCGAAGAGGACTTGTGTGTATGTTGCTGTATTTACTCAAATAGAAGATGACTCTTAATTTAAGACATCCCCTTAAAAATGCAGGTTAAATATAGGTTATACGTGTGCTTACCCTGAAAGGAAGAGGACTTTGGATTGAATACAATCGCTTGATTTCTAATATTAAAGAACTTGGGGGAAAACCTAGTCTTGGATTCATAAATTGGGTAATTTGGTATATGGAGGCTGTTTAATTTTACCTAGCAACCTTTATTTCCTGTTTTTGTGCCACATTTTTTTTTTTTTGGCCTCAAAATCTCTGTAATCTCTTTGTTAATTCACGTTATTTTGTTGACAATGTAAAAAAAAGTATTTTAAACCAGGCACCCAGCTTTCAGCTGGTGACAGTTGAATGTTTTCTATTCCTGCATTTCTCCCCCTGTTATATATGTTTGGTTTGCAAACATTTGCTAAAAAGATTAAAAAATAAACAGTTAAACCATTTTTTCATTCGGAGTCATGTCAATTACATTGCAAGGAGCCAGATGCATGAAACGTACCTGAACCAGTTTAAAAACCTTTGCAAAAATGTCAGACTGGTTACTGAAACACTTCTAGGGATACTCAATCAGAACCAAACCCAAATTTCCATATTTACCTGAATCCAAGACTAGCCCCCCCCGCCAAGTTCTTTGACGTTAGAAATCAGTGCCTTAAATTCAGAGTGTTCTTTCTTTTGGGTAAATACAGGTATAACCTGTTTTTAAGGGGGGAGGGGTGTTCCCGACTCGTCTTAAATTCGGAGTTGTCTTCTATTTAGGTAAATACGGTTCTAAAGCTAGGATTCCAGCCCTTGAAATTCTGAGGAGGGGAGGAAGCCTAAAAACTCTACAGCATGTGTTTGAACGTTAAGAACTTTTAAAAATGTATAAAGTGGATCTCCAACATTTCCCTCAAGACTCAAAACAGGACGACTTTTTAGCAGGGTTAGGCAGGGTTTAGCACGTTTTAGCAGGGTTAGGGATCAGAAATGCCCTTCAAGGGAGAAGAGAAACAGAACACAAAAACACTTGCCTGTGATCATGCAGGAAGCAAAAACTCTTCTCAGATTTACTACACCAGGCAGGAAACTTTGAGCCCTTCTGGGTAGCAACAATCCCATAGCTTATTATTATTTTCCTAAAATCAATGCGGAATCAAGATGAATTAAAACATGCATTTGCAAGAACGTTCTACCCGGCTTTGAATGCAAGCAGGATATTGCTCTAGGCAATCTTAGTGCAGCCCAGAAACCCCGCTTTTTGCATGGCCTCTTGTTCGGCAATGCAAAGTGCAAACACAAACCCGTCCTCCCAGCACGTTGAGTCGAGCAGGATAGAAGGAACGCACAGAACAGCAAGACCAGCGGTTAGTAGTTCGCCCCCTGCTGGCAGCTAAAAATCCAGCGACTGCTTCTAGTAAGAGCAAATATCACTGATTGTGTGCCTGTTTCTAAAGTGTATTTATAACATGCACAAGGCAGAGAATGGAAGAGTCTCTTTTCTGAGCCTCAGTGCCGTCTCCTTCGTTTTTGTTTTTTTTAATGAGTTTTAAATCCTCCAGTTTATCCACCTTCCCCTGTTTTAGCATCCTAGTTCTTGTTCCCGGGAGGACCTTATTTTAAGTGCGCTCAATATGGCGGCGCTCTCTAGGGGGACCAATTTGAATGCGACACGCGTAGGCAGCAGCAGCCGCTGCAAGCCGCCGCAGGAGGAAGCCATTCCGCCATGAGGGTCGCAAAGGCTGGCTTGCACGGCTTGTTTGCTGTGTATAAGCCTCCGGGGGTGCCCTGGTTCTCCGTGCGGGAGACGGTAGAGACCCAGCTCCTGAAAGGTGAGCGTTTTGCTGAAGGAACATTGGAGGCTGCTTTCTGCCGAGTCACACCCTTAGTCTATCTAGCTCAGTATTGTCGACCCAGATTGGCAGCGGCTGCTGCAGGCAGGAATCTGGAGTTTTGGAGATTGCGGGGTGCGGGGGCGTCTGGGACCCTCTGCATGAGAACAGGCAGGTGCTTTTGCCCGAGCAGCCCCCTCTCCTAAGGGAATATGGTATAGTATTCACACATGTGGTTTCCCATTCAAATCCAAACCAGGGTGGACCCTGCTTAGCAAAAGGGACAAAGAACCTAGGAAGCTACCTTATACCGGTCCATCTAGCTCACCATTCTCTATGTGCTATCAGACTACACACTGACTGGCAGCGGCTCTCCAAGCTTGCAGGTGGGAGTCTCTCCCAGCCCTACCTGGAGATGCTGTCAGGGATTGAACCTGGGACCTTCTGCATGCCAAGCAGATGCTCTTCCCCTGAGCTGCAGCCCCAGGGGAATGAATATCTTAAGAGGATGAATATCTTACAGCAGACAGTGCACATATTTAGATCCCCACCCAAATGCAAACCAGGGCAGACCCTGCTTAGCAAAGGGGACAATTCATGCTCCCTACCTCAAGACCAGGAGGAGAGGTCTTCAACTCTCTGCTCTGTGCTACAGCTTAGGAACACAGGAAGCTGCCGTATACTGAGTCAGACCATTGGTCCATCTAGTTCAATATTGTCTACACAGACTGGCAACGGCTTCTCCAAGGTTGCAGGCAGGAGTCTCTCTCAGCCCTATCTTGGAGATGCTGACAGGGAGGGAACTTGGAACCTTCTGCTCTTCCCAGAGTGGCTCCATCCCCTGAGGGGAATCTCTTCCAGTGCTCACATTTCTAGTCTCCCATTCATATGCAACCAGGGTGGACCCTGCTTAGCAAAGGGGACAAGGCATGCTTGCTACCACAAGACCAGCTCTCCTCTCCAGGCCCACTATCTTGGGGATGTCTGACCAGCTCCCATATACTGGAGTGGGGGGATGAGATGCTTTAACAATAGGGAGCTGGAGTTGGGTTTTTAAAAAAAAATTACTTAAGATTGCTTTTTAAATCACTTGATTTTAAAAATATATATCTGCAGATCTGAATTCACTAGAGCGACCAGCACCACGACAACACGTCCGATTTCTGCCAGGGACAGTGGAAGGGAGTCATGGAAAGGAGTTGACAATGACGGTTACGCAGGTGCCTGTCCTGGCTGATCATCCGCTAGGTAAGATTTGGGAAGGAGCTGATGTTCTGGATGGGGCATGGCAGAGGATCTATGAGCCTGCCCCTACTTTAAGATCTTCCTTAAACAGGTCCTTCTCCAGGTTCCTGCACTGTTGGAGTTGTGGTGGAGGGTTGTCTGAGACAGGGCTTTCTTAGCAGTGGCCCCCACATTATGGAATTCGTTCCAAGGGGAGGCTTACTCCACCCCCTCTCTGCTGATCTTCACTCAGGGGCAAAGGTGGTGCTTTCCAGGAAGCCTACTTCACAGGGTTGTTGTGAAGAGAAACTTAAGTATGTAGTACACCACTCTGGGCTCCTTGGAGGAAGAGTGGAATATAAAATGTAAAATAATAATAATATTGACAATGTCTTGGTTGGCTGTTCTTAGTGGTTGTTTCCTACCACCAATCAAACGAGTTTCCTCTCCATTTCCTGTTGTGTTTTTGTCTAGTTTTGTTGTGTGCCTATCTTGGTATGGTGACTTAAATTTGATGATGATGATTATCATCATCAGAGATGCACCGCTCAGAGATGCAGGTTTTGGGCAGTATATAAATAAATACATAAATAAATAATTATTTAATAGACCTTGATAAAAAAAATTTGGTTCTAGGAGCCAGCCAAACATCTAAGAGTCAGGCACTTGACCAAATTGCTGTACTTAGTAGTAGTTGTTTTTGTTTTTTATATCCCACTTTGTCCAAAGACCCCAGGGCAAGTTACTTGGTGATGGGCATTGTGGAAGGAGAGAGAGAGAAGTTTATTTGGTCATTGACCAGCAAACGGGGAGAGTAAATGGGCTTTAAAAAATAGCCTTTATTTTTAAAATAAAATTATTATTTACGTCCCAACAGCTTTGGAACGTGCTCCCTGCTGAAATAAGAGCCTCCTAATCTCTGACAGCTTTTAAAAAGTTTTTGACGTTTTTATCTGTTCAGCCAGGCTTTTAATCAAATATTATTTTAATAGTTTTAACGCTGTTTTTAAACATTGTTTTACATTTTTAAAAAATGCTTGTAATGTTTTAACTTTTCTGTTGTCGTTTATTTTGTTTTAACTAATGTTTTTAACTTTTTCTGTTGTTTGTTTTGCTTCGTCGTAAACCACCCAGAGATGTAAGTTTTGGGCGCTAGAAAAATATGTTAAATAAACAAGCATCCTTAGAACAGAAATAGGGCTGCCAGGGACAAATAAAGACTTACTAAAGTCTTTAACTTGATTAACTTTAACTTTAACTCTACCTCTGAATATCTTAGTCTCGGTGTCGTGGTTAAATGTTTAGGCATCCTGGAGCCTGGGGTTCCTCAAGACCTGATTATCAACAATATTTATATACAAGTCTTTAAAAGCGGGGGGGGGGGGGAGCTTTGTACATTATCGCAAAAGCTATGGGGAAATGCGTCTTTGTTCCAAAAGAGCTCACGGTCTAGAAACACACATGCACATGAGACACCAGCAACAGCTGCTAGAGACATGATGTGCTTGGTTGGATAGGGACAGTTGCTCTCCCCGGGCTAAATACAAGAGAATACATTTTGAGAAGGTGCCACTTGGCCCAGTTAGGAGGGATGACTCACAAACTGTGTGCCATGGGAGGGCCTGAAGATAATTCTCTCTCCCAAAGGCGCTCACAGTAGAAAAAGAAACGACACCAGCAACAGCCACTGGAGGGCTGCTGTGCTGGGGATGGATAGGGCCGATTGCTCTCCCGCTACTAAATACCTCTAAGTACCAGTTGCAGGGGAGCAACAGCAGGAGAGAGGGCATGCCCTCACCTCTGGCCTGTGGGCCTCTGTGTGAAACAGGATTCTGGGCTAGATAGACCTCGGGCTTGATCCAACAGGGGGGTTCTTATGTTCCTATTTATTTATGTATTTGACAAATTTGTACACTGCCCCAAACTTTCATCTCTGGGTGCTTAACGATAAGCTAAAACAAGTTAAAACATACACACAAACTTAAAACAATTTAGACAATCTAAAAGCCCAAACAGATTTAAAACTTAAAACTTGAAAAAGCTGAAAAAGCGTGGGTGACGAGGTGGGTTTTCAAGTGCTTCGTAAAAACTGTCAGGGATGGAGAGGATTGTATTTCAGTAGGGAATACTACTGAATACAATATAAGAGCACGGCCCCCTGAAAAGGTGCCTTTTAGTCCAGTTATGTATTTCCAAATGTGGTTAGGCACTGTGTCGACCAAAAGGCAGGTACAAGTGATGTAATAAATGGAAACAGGAAAACGGGTCATTCTCTGAAGCGACCTATTGAAGTCTTGTGTTCTGGGATAGTTATGAAGAGTTTGATAAAATTGAGGGATTAAAACCTAGCTTGCATAAGCAGCAGGTGATGTAGTAAACCTGTGTCTGGATGTACCATGTGAACCTGGCTTTTCTGTGCTCCAGTGGAGCCAGAAGATACATAGAGCCCCACTTCAACAGGATTTCAGTATGTCTCTGCAGACCCAAATTCTGTGATAATTTAACCCAGGGGTTATAGGCTCTGGCTTAGCCCTGAACTGTTGGTTCATAGTCCTGCTTCTCTCCTCCAGCCCCTTGCTTCATTTCCCACAGAGATCTAAATTAGGCATACGTGTCCAACTTTGTATTTTTCCTCTACAGTTTCTGGACCCATGTTCACCCACCTGAAAATCGGAACAGGTCACCTCCTGGATACAAAGTCGTCAGGGGTATTTGGTAAGTAATAGATGCCTTGCATTTGCCCGTATTAATCTGCCAGAGACCGCCGTTTATCGTCTTGGGCCCTGCTTACAGCCCTATGATTGATTGTGATTCAGTTGGCGGGGACTAGAGACGGGGCCTTCTTGGTGGTGGCCCCTCAGCTCTAGTATGTCCTCTCAGAAGAGCTTCATTATGCTCTCTCCCTCAAGGTTTTAAAAGAAGTTTTAACTGATCTTTTATCAATACTATACTGTTTAGTATTTTGTCGTTGTTAACTATATACTGGGTTTTTTTGCTATTGGAAGCCGCTCCAAATGTGACATTTTTAACCTGATGGCTCTCTTCTCTTCCCCACTCCTTCCCCTTCATCTTTTCAGTGCTTGGCGCAGGCCGTGGCAAGAAGCTGCTTGCCGATTTGTACCACGCTCATCTCACCAGGGTACGCCTCTAATTTTATCCCTGTCAAAAGGAGAGTTACAACTCATTACAAGCCATATTCCCTCTAACAGAGATTCCCAGATGTTGTGGACTGCAACTCCCAGAATCCCTAGCTGCAGTAGCTTTTGCTTGGGGATTCTGGGAGTTGCAGTCCACAACATCTGGGAATCCCTGTTAGAGGGGACATTGATTACAAGGAGTGTAATTACCCACAAAGATGCAGCAGTCAGGGAGGGGAGCGTGTCTTGTGATAGTGAACATGACTTGTCCCCTTTGCTAAGCAGGGCCTGCCCTGGTTTGCATTTGGATTGGAGATGGGATGTGAGCGCTGTCAGATATTCCCTTGAGGGGATGGGGCCATTATTTAGTGGTGGAACATTTACTTGCACATGGAAATTCTCAGGTTCACTCCCTGGAAGCATCTCCAGATTAGGGCTAGCAGAGACTCCTACCTGCAGCCTATAGACAGCACTGAGCTAGATGGACCAAAGGTCTGACTCAGTAGAAGGCAGCTTCCTATGTTCCAGCCAGGCAGTAGCTGGCGAGCTGGATTTCTGCCTGGTGTGCTTCCAAAACGTTTCCAGTCTTAAGTACCTCACGGCTACGACGACGAATATGTATATACCACTCTTCAACCCAAGTTCTCGAAGCGGTTTTCATAGAAAAATAAACACATAACTAGAATTGTCCCCCTGTCCCCAGAGGGCTCACCATCTAAAAAGAAAGCTAAGGCAGATGTTTGCTAGGGACAGATAGGGTCAGATGCTCCCCCCCACCGCTAAATGTAAGAGAATCACCATGTATTCTTCCTTTCCACAGACCTACACTGTCCGGGGCCTCTTTGGCAAGGCGACTGATGACTTCTCGGATACGGGCAAGCTGATTGAGAAAACGACATTTGGTAAGCGAGCCTGTCCATTGAGCCTTGCTGGTGCCCCCTTTGTCTGGCAGGACTTGAAATGCATTGAAAGGTCCTGGCTGCAGAACGGAGTCTTGGTGTCCAATAGCCTTTGTTCTTTCCTTGTTCACAGATCACATCACTAGCGAGAAGCTGGAACGGATTGTTGCTGTTATCCAGGGATCCCATCACAAAGCTCTACTGCAGTGAGTATCCAATCAGAAATCCCACATTGGGGCAATCTAACTTCTGTGTTGCCCTTCGGTGATTCTGGGGACTGATGCGTGAAGTTGGTTACTCATACAGCAATAAGGCATTTTCTAAAAAAATAATAAGGGATTGAGGGAGGAGAAACAGAAAGGTTCTCATTTCTTTCATCTCTTGGGCAGTGTGTTTTTGGGAAAGCACCCGCATTTGACTTGTGTGCCTCATACAGTGCCGATGACTGCTGTTATAATAAGTGTACTACAATTCCGATAGTAATAATACTGCTACCAACATGACTGTGTATGATTAATACTAGGCAAAATGTCTGCATGTTTGTGTGTGTGAGAGAGAAAGAGGCCGGTATAAAGCTGGTTTTGTGGTGGCACGTATGAATTGTCCCCTTTGCTTAGCAGGGTCTGCCCTGGTTTGCATTTGAATGGGAGACTACATGTGTGAGCACTGCATGATATTCCCCTCAGGGGATGAAGCCGCTCTGGGAAGAGCACCTGCTTGCATGCAGAAGGCCCCAAGTTCCCTCCCTGGCATTTCCAGATAGGCTGGGAGAGACTCCTGCCTGTAACCTTGGAGAAGCCGCTGCCAGTCTGGGCAGTCGATACTGAGCTAGAAGGACCAAGGGTCTGACTCAGTATATGGCAGCTTCCTATGTTCCAATGGGAGCAGAAATATGCATTGCATTTTTTAGCAGATTGTGCACCCCATTGAACAAGCAGTGGCTGACAATCCAGACTAAGTTACCCAGTAGTACTACTTGGGAGTTATTTTAAAGGACTACTTAATAGAGATTTCTCCTAAAACCCATATAGCACCATTTAAGTATGACTTGCCAATTGGTCTTGTGATTTTTTAAAAAAATTATGTGTCAAGTAGCTTGTTTAAAAACGTGATTAAAAATTCACATTCGCCTGGCTGAGCAAGAGTGCTCTCCCATTGGTTGAACCGATTATGACATCAATGGCTACTAGTCTGGTGGCTATAGGCCACTTCCAGCTTCAGAGCAAAATGCTTCTAAATGCCAGTTGCAGGGGAGCAAGATCAGGAGAGAGGGCTGGATGCCCTCACCTCTTGCCTGTGGGCTTCCTAGAGACATCTGCTGTGGGAAATGGGATGTTGGACTAGAGAGGTCTGGGTCCTGATCCACCGGGGCTGTTCTTATGTTCTTATCCGTGGTGCCCAACCTCCCTGATCTCTCCTGCAGTGTGTTGGGCAGAACTGAGGGAGTTCCAGGCTTCTTTGTGACTTGTTATGCACAGATTCATTCAGGTGACTGGAAAAGGATTTGGCAAAGTAAATTCAGGGAATCTAACATTTGTCATTGCCTGTCCGATTGCATGTTCGCTGGCAATTTTTATTAGAAACATTTAATATACCGCCCACTCCGGAGTGGCAATGAAGGTTACATAGGAGTGGAGACGTGAAGGCCACTAGCATTAGAGCTGGTTTATAACTCAGCCTGCCCCTCCATCAAAATAAATCATCCGGGCTGATGGCATGCCAATATTTTATTTATTTGATTGGTTGGTTGATTTCTATGCTGCCCTTTCAAAAATGGCTTAGGGTGATTTACACAGAGAAATAACAAATAAATAGGATGGATCCCTGTCCCCAAAGGGCTCAGTCTAAACAGAAACATAAGACAGACACCAGCAACAGTCACTGGAGGGATGCTGTGCTGGGCGTGGATCGGGCCAGCTACTCTCCCCCTGCTCAATAAAGAGAATCACCACATTAAAAGGTACCTCTTTGCCAAGTTTGCAGGGGTAAATATAGGAAACAAATATCCCTCTTTGATTTTTCTCCTCTTTTCAGGGATGGGGCCATTAGGGATGTGCATGGAACTGGTTCGGAGGGCCTTTATGGATCTCCAAACTGGTTCGAAAGTCCGGCGGTTCGGCCAATCTGAAAATGGGGAGGGGGATAACTTTAAGGGACAGGGGAGTGTGCTGCTTTCCCCCACCCCCCGCCACATTTTCCGCGCTGACGCTGTCCTGAAAAATAGGTTGAACTTCTCTCTCCAGGACAGTCAAATAGGGATGTGCACAAGCCAGTTTGGAGGCCCTTTTACTGGCCTCCAATCCGGTTCGATAGACCTGTGGTTTTACCGATTCGAAGGGGGCAGGGGAGGGGTAGCTTTAAGGACAGGGGAGATGCGCTCTGTGTAGAAATAGTCCGGTGGGGCGGCAGCATATCTCCTTGCCGCCCTATGATCTCCCAGCCGGAAGTCATTTCTGGCCACCTTGTGGTTACACAAGGTTGACGTGTTCTCTCTCTCCTTCCCCGCCCCCAAACATGTGCCAAGGTCAGGTGTCTCTTCCCCGACCGCAGATATGCGAATCCACGGATAACAAGGTCCTCCTGTACTGAGCTAGATGGACCAAGGGTCTAACTCTGTGCAAGGCAGCTTCCTGTGTTTCTCCTTTAAAAAAAAATAAAAATGAAGTGACTGTGCAGAGAAGCGGGGCGGGAGTGAACCGCAGCCGTCCAAGTGTCCCCCGGCTGTGTTTTGTCATTCGTTTTCGAAACAGCAGAGAAGGGCTTCTGCCCTCCTCTCCTGCATCTGTTTCCTTCTCTCCCTCAGGCCGCCTCTGCCCCCCTGCTTCCTCCCGCTGCGCTGTTACTGCGCCCCCAAACTGCCAGAAGAGCCAGAGAGCTCTCGGCCACTGAGCTTCTCCAAGAGCCCCGCTAGCCACCGGAAATGGACTGTGCGCCAGTCCATGGGCAGTGACTATGCGCAGCCGTTGTGGCGAGTGATGCTGATCAGCTTCCTCTCGATCTGCTTTTTGTTGTGGTGCGTGCTGCGGCCCGAGACCGAGACCGACCACCTCCTGGAGGCTGCGATGCAGGGGGACTTCAGGGAACCGGAGCCCCAAGAGCCGCCCCCACCAGGACAGGAGAAGCCTTAGCAGGCAGGGGGGATGACCCTCATGTCAGTTGACTGGACAAAACTCTGGATTTCCTCTTGGGATTAGGGCCCGGAAGCCGCTCTTGCTGGCGGGGGAGAGAGGGGGAAGCCACACTGCCCCAGAAGCACAACAGTGTGTTGGCAACACGGTCCAGTTGGAAGAAACACAGCCAAGTTCTGTTCTGAACAAAAAGCACTCCGTCGGAGATGGACAGGAACAGTTCATGTGGACGCGGACCCATGTTGCATACTGACGGCCTTGTATGAAGGGGAACCATGTCCCCAGAACTGTAGAGTGACGCTTCCTCTTGCTAATTCCAATTAAAAGACTCTATCTATACATATATAATTCTCTCCAACGTACCCGTCACTAATCTCATGAGTGGCACAGCTCTCGCGAGAGTTTGCCAGCCGGATAGTGTCGGGGACGAATGGGCTGGCTGTGGGGAGAAACCGGTGAAGGGGGTGGTTGGGCAGGCAGATGGGGGAGAAACCGGCAACGGGCAGGTGGGCAGGCAGGGGAGAAACCGGGGGGGGGGCAGGGGAGAAACTGGGGGGGTGTACTGGCAACGGGGTGGGCGGGGGGAGAAATGGGGTGGGTGGGGGAGAAACTGGGGAGGGGCTGGCAACGGGGGTGGGCGGGGGGAGAAATGGGGGTGGGTGGGGGGAGAAACTGGGGAGGGGCTGGCAGCGGGGGTGGGCGGGGGGAGAAATGGGGGTGGGTGGGGGGAGAAACTGGGGAGGGGCTGGCAGCGGGGGTGGGCGGGGGGAGAAACTGGTGGTGGGGGTGAAAACGGTGGCGGGGGTGGGTGGCAGGCAGAGGGAGAGACCAGCGACAGAGGTTGGTGGTCTGGACAGTGATGGGGCAGGCGGCCAGTGGGTGGGAGAAGACGGAGGCGTGAGGGTGGCTGGCTGCTGGGAAAGAAAGCAGCGGCTGGGAATAAAATGGTGGCAGTGGGGAAACCAGCGAGGGGGGACATTGGTGGGGGAGAAGCCGGTAACGGGGGTGGGCAGGTTAAATTAGTATACTTTTGTCCTGGGTGTGTGGTTAGGAATTTCATTTGTGGAATAGAATTTCCCAAATTTGGGAGGCAGGGGGAAAGATTGTACTAGTGACAGTGGAAAGGAATGATGGGCATCATGGAATGTGAATGAAGTAAATGCGTTTGGGCAGGCTGGAGAATTTAAGACTCAAGTTATGCTCACTATGCAACCCATGCTTGGTCCATGGAAGCTCGCTTCATTTCTCTTCAGTAGATTTTCTTCTGTAAGTGGCTTTCCTGTTTGCAGCTTCTTCAGCATGAGGGCTAGAAACCTCTTTTTCTAAGGGTTTTTAGAAACTTTCTAACAAGAAGTAGACATCTCTTTTGAAAGTTTTGACACAAAAATGCCTTGTAAATCAATCTGCTTTAGGACTGAGTCGTCATGTTAAAATGTTGGTGCTTTCCCCCCTAAATTTTATTGACGTTGGAAGGAACATGGACACTCACAAGCGTGCTGTCATATCAGCAAGACAATTACATGTATAAAGAGGCAAATGCCCTATGAGTAATCAACCTGCTCTGAAATGTCTCATGTACAGCCTCGAAATGTATGTTTGCTTTGCTGTGTTTTCGGTATTTCAATACAATTTGCACATATACATTAAGTGAAGCAGCCATGCAGAGATGGAAAAAGCACTTGGGAAATGGATGATCTGCTATATTAATATCTCCCTGCAAACAGAACAGCGCATGGCTCTCTGAAGGTTTGGGCAGACCCTTTTTCTTGGACAGGCCAGTTCCTATGTGCAGAGACTATTTTTGTATGAAAGTAGGGTGCCGCCCAGGGCTGGACTAACGACATTCACAAGAATTAGATCTTAGGAACTGAATGAATGAACCCATTGTTTGGTATGAAATGTGCGTTCCATCTTGACTTCATGACACTTAAGGATCAGTTCACATACAATATTCCCCCCACCACCACACACACACAAACACACACACACACATGTTCCTGTGTTCCTGCTATTTCTTTATCAGACATACTGAGTTCAACATTTTGTTGTTTGTGCCTTGGGCTACAGCATAGTACAAGGAAAGTGAAACCAAATCCATGGGAACATAGGAAGCTGCCTTATATGGAGTCAGACGGCGGGTCCATCTCACTTAGTATTGTTTACACGGACTAACAGTATCTCTCCGAGGTTTCAGGCTAGAGTCTTTCCCAGCCTTACCGGGAGATGCTGCCAGAGAGTGAAGCTTGGACCTTTTGCATGCTAAGCAGAGGTTCTTCCAAATTAGCTGTGGCCCCATTCCCTAAGAAGGATTATCTTCCAGTGCTCACATGTAGTCGCCCATCCAAATGCACACCAGGGCAGACCCTGTGTAGCAAAGGGGACCATTCATGCTCACTGCCACAAGACCAGCTCTCTTCCCCCCATCCCAAGATGTCCTTGCACAAGCAGGAGATCTGCTACAGAACCTGCCTGTTACAGCCCAGTGTGGACTTGTAGACAAGTGTTTGAAGAACAGCCCAAGCAGCCAGTGATGGGCCAAGACATCTGAGGCGGGGCCCGAAAGGCTGCCTCCCCACTTCCCCCTGCCAGGACAAGGTGGCAAGGAGCATTTTGCCACCCCGCTGCTGTCCCAATAATCTGCCACTTGAGGTGATGATCTCATCTCGCCTCATGGGAGGACTGCCTGCGTGAGCAGTTATTTTCCTTCTTCAGCAGAGGAGGAGTGCATCCGACCTTGGGTTGCTCTCTCCCATCCATTCCTAGACAGGACCAATAAAAAACAAAAAGAGCCCTTGCCTTTGCGAGTGGGAGGAGCTTTCTCTGAGAGTCTAGTTCTGCCCTGTCTTGCGCCAGTTAGGCCAGGTAGATGCACCCCATTCCCCTGCTGAGAATGGACTCTTCAGGTAAGTCACATTGCTCCATTCCCTCCATGGTTCTTTGGATCCAATTCATAGGAACATTGGAAGCTGCCATATACCGAATCAGACCTTTGGTCTATCTAGCTCAGTATTGTCAGGAATTCTCAACGTTGGGTCCCCAGATGTTATTGGACTTCAACTCCCATAATCCCCAACCAAAAGCCACTGGGGCTGGGGATTATGGGAGTTGAAGTCCAATAACATCTGGGGACCTAACGTTGAGAATCCTTGGTCTACACAGACTGGCAGCGGCTTCTCCAAGGTTGCAGGCAGGAGTCTCTCTCAGCCCTATCTTGGAGAAGCCAAATTTTCTCCCTCTCATCATACTAAAATTCAGAGCCACCCAACTGAACTGACAGGCAGAGTAGATTCAGAACAGACAAGTAAACAACTTCTTCACAAAGGCCAAAGAGATTCCTGGAGATTTTCTCCTCTACAAGCCCTCCTCCAAGCTTTAGGAACTTAGGAACATAGGAAACTGCCATATACCGAATCAGACCTTTGGTCTCTCTAGCTCAGTATTGTCTTCACAGACTGGCAGTGGCTTCTCCAAGGTTGCAGGCAGGAGTCTCTCTCAGCCCTATTTGGAGATGCTGCCAGGGAGGGGACTTGGAACCTTCTGCTCTTCCCAGAGCGCCTCCATCCCCTAAGGGGAATCTCTTCCAGTGCTCACATGTAGTCTCCCATTCAAATATAACCAGGGTGGACCCTGCTTAGCTACAAGTCATGCTTGCTACTATATGACCAGCTCTCCTCTCTAGTTCTGGGCAAACACAACTACCAACATGGGCAATTCTCAGGAGTGCTGTGGCACGTTTTCCAGCCCCTAACATCGTGAGGAGTTGATTGCCCTGTTTCTTTTGACATCCGAGTTATTGGGTAAACAGTATGAGTCTATTAGGAGATTGTCCTCTCTCTGTGGAATACGAGTTGCCTGTACCTGACTTCCTAGTTCACTTATGATGATTGTCCTCAGGAGAGGCATACTTGAGAATAACTGGCTCTCCAGGGGTGGCTGAAATGTGTTGTGTGAACCAGTCTGAAGTTAGTCCTGCAGCTCCAGGATCAGGAAAAGTTCTCATTCCCTTCTCTGTCCCATTCCTTTCATCTTCCAGGCATACCAACATAGACTTGCAAACACAAGAAGCCTATGAACTGGCTGTGAAAGGACTACTCCGCCCCACAGAGAAGAGCCCTCCCTTGATCACAGCAATCCGATGCTTCCAGTTTGCACCTCCCGAATTCCAGCTAGGTACAGCCAGGGTTGCATCTCCTATCTACTAAGGCGGGGTTCTGCAATTCCATTTAAAGAAAGCAACGTGTCTCGCCCCTGTTGTTGCTAATGTCTCGGGGACCAAGAACAGATTTGAGCGGTATATCCAGTTGCGATGGGGATGGAGTTTCTACTCTACATGTAAACAAGACTGTCCGTCATCATGTTATGATGAAAGCTAATGTGATGGATAGAGGCCTGATCTATATGCATGCAGTAAAAAGGTGACGGAATGGACTATACAACTTCAGGCTGTAGGTGTGCTAGTTTCTAGAGGTTTGTTGTTTTTTAAATTGCAGGAAAACATCATAGGAACACAGGAAGCTGTCTTATGAACTTAGCAGAGGATGGTTTCAATCCAATGACTTCTGGGTTATGGGCCCTGCACACTTCCACTTCACCCGTATTCCACAATCCACATCCTCCTGCCATCTAGCTGGTAGAGACATGTGGCAGGGTCTTTTCGTTTGTGGCACCCAGCTTATGAAACTTCCCCGTGAGGCCTGCGTGGTCTCTCACTGGGGTTTTTTTGGTGCATGATTAGAACGTTTTGGTTTCACCAGGCATTTGATTTAGGTCGATGGTCCTTTTCTCCCTCTTACACCCCTGCTCTTTTTGAGTAATAGGTTAGTGTTTATTGTTTGTTCTTTAAAACTGGTTTTTATGGACTTCTTGGTTTATTAGACTGCATCCAGCTGAGATCCCAGATCAAATCTTCCCTGGATCACAAAGCTTACTGTGTGATTTTAGACCACTCTCCTTGCCTGCCAGGGTGGTTGTGAGAATAAAGTGTAGAGGAAATCCATGTACATTACCTCAAACTCCTTAGAGCAGGGCTGCTCAACTTCAGTTCTCCAGCTGTTTTTGGACCACAACTCCCATAATCCCAGCCACAGTGGCCCACAGTCAGGGATTATGGGAGTTGTGGGCCAACATCTGCAGGAAGGCCAAAGTTGAGCAGCCCTGCCTTAGAGGAAAGGGGGCAATAAAAAATGTAGTAATTCTTGTGGGGGGAGGCAGTGATTTCAGTTTTCAGAAATGTTCCATTGCTGTTACTTGCGTCCTCCTCACTCATTTCTGATGCAAGTCCTTCTGTCCCTTACTAGAGATTCATTGTTTGAATGAGACCCAACAGTACCTCCGAAAGATCGTTCACGAGATTGGGCTGGAGCTGAAGTCGACTGCTGTGTGCACACAAGTGCGAAGGGTGCGGGATGGTGTTTTCACAGTGGACGACGCCCTCTTACGGACACAGTGGAACCTGGACAATATTCGGAGTGCCATTCAGCAGTCGCGGTTCAAAGTAACCGCTGAGCTTCAACAGAGCCTGGCTTATCAGGAATCCTTCACTGACGACGAGGAAGAGACTGGAGTGGCCCAAATGGAAGATGGCCCACAGGACAGCAGAGGGGAAGATTCTTTGCCGGCCATCTCAGTGACAAAATGAGCATCTTGAATTGCTTGGAAACGGGTTAAGTGCAGGCGAGGAAGCAATCCTGAACTCCTTGAATTGCTTTTCAGCTGAAGCTTGCTGTCATATTGCAAGCTATGCAAACTCTTTCAAAAGATAGCTACACACTTTTGTAAAAACTTGAGGACTCAGTGCTTTGTAGCAAGGATTGCAGCATATGTCCAGCCCCGAGTGCAATAGAAAGTGTTTGCTGAAGGGGATTATTTCAAGGCTATGGAGAATCTGTCTGAACTGCATAAATCAACCCGCTGGGTTGTCTCTCAACAACTCATGTGATTGCTTAGAATATTTGTAAACTGCTTTCCAATAAAAACGGTTCTCAAAGCAGTATAAAAACAAACAAGAAGATGGTTCTCTGTCCTAAAAGGGTCCGCACTCTAAAAATAAACACAAGGCAGACACCAGCCCCTGGAAGAAATACGGCGCTGGCACTCCACTGCTATTTTTGTTGTTCTCCACTGCTATTTTTACCAACAAGATCAACTTCCATCTATTCTTTTTGAAACACAGGAGGGAGATCGTTTCTGTACTAATATCAGTCTGAACCAGACCAGGCCATAAGCGCTGAAATCAAGCATGAGTGTGGTATATTAATAAAATGCTGTTGTATATTTCTCTCTGTGGTGTCTGAAACCAAGCGCTCAACAAATCAGTGTAAATAAAAACTTTTACATTCATTTTCAGGCAAACATGCCTACCTCTCATTCGGTTTCAGCACTCTGCTCACCCTCCTGATACTGTACACTGATACATACTTAACTTTCAGAGACACGTCCTCCCCCTGTTCTGGTTTCGAGGTACCTTTTTAAGGATGCCTAGCAGTGTTCCCTCTAACAGGGATTCCCAGATGTTGACTAGAATGCCCAGACTCCCCAGTTGCAATGGCTTTTGCTTGGGGATTATGGGAGCTGTAGTCAACAATATCGAGCAATCCCTGTTAGAGGGAACACCGATGCCTATATAGAACATAACAGCCCTGCTGGATCAGGCCCAAGGAGGCCCATCTAGTCCAGCATCCTGTTTCACACAGTGGCCCACCAGATGCCGCTGGGAAGCCCACAGGTAGGAGCTGAGGGCATGCCCTCTCTCCTGCTGTTACTCCCCTGCAACCGGTATTCAGGGGCCTATAGCCACCAGACTAGTAGCCATTCCTCCAGACTGGTTTTTGTTCCTCTGTACACATGCTGGGGTGTGTGTTTGTTTTTTCATTCTTCCAGAAACCACCACCACCCTCTTTCACTGTACTGGGGAAGACGCTGGACTAAGTTGTGTGAATGTTAATGAACAGAGAACAACATCCTCGACTTCATTCTTTTTTTGAGGAAGGACAGGAGAAAACACTCAGCCTGTCGAGATACATTGCTGCAGAAGCTTTAATTCAATCTCTTGGGTGCATCACTGCCCTGAATAGCTGATCGCGTAGTATGCTGAACCTGAACTTCTCAATATTACAGGCTGCTTGTTCAACAACAGAACTATGGTAGGAAACAAGTGGATCTGTGTCCAGCCCCTGCTGTTTGCAGACATTCCGCAATTAATTGTGACTGGTACAGAGGATATATTTCCCCTACAACAGTGAGTAAGACAGGGGTTCTTAAAGCGTGGGTCCTCAGATGTTGGACTACCATTCCCATCATCTGTTGTGGTTGGGGGATGATGGGTGGTGTAGTCCATCATCTGGGGACGCAAGTTTGAGAAACGCTGGAGTAGAGTAACAAAGTTATCCATTAGATGAGATAGTAAAGCATTGCTCCGTCTGTTTCCAAGGAGACTTGAACGTGTACTAATGGTGTTATCACCACTGCGGACACAGACTTTGGTCGTCTAAGGGGCTGCAGTTCTCTGCCTCCTTCCTAGTCATTCAATTCCAGGTCAAATTCAGGGTACAGCTTCTTCGTGGTGACCCCTCTGATCACCGCTAGAAGAAAGAAAATGGAAACTGTTCATCCTGTTCGGATGCTGAGTGTTTATTAAGGCGTGCTCTGCTGCAGTTGACAGGCATAGGAAGCGGCCTTATACTGAGTCAGACCACTGGTCCATCTAGCTCAGGATTGCCTACACAGACTGGCAGTTGCTTCTCCAAGGTTACAGTCAGGAGTCTCTCTCAACCTTGTCTTGGAGATGCTGCCAGGGAGGGAACTGGGAACCTTCTGCTCTTCCCAACACGGCCCCATCCCCTAAGGGGAATATCTTACAGTGCTCACATGTCTCCCATTCAAATGCAAGCCAGGGTGGACCCTGTTTAGCAAAGGGGACAATTCATGCTTGCTACCACCACATGAGCTCAGCACCATCTGGGGGTGTGTGTGTGTGTGTGTACACATGTTAACTGTGGTTTTTGACAAGGTCTATACCCTCTAGCGATGGGAAAGTGGTGATAGCATTGCAAGACTTTTAGCTTTCAGTGTGCTGTCATGCTTTTATTGTTCAGACTCCAGACCACCTTCTAAAAGTTTTAAACACACAGACTACTATACAATTGTAACAACATCAGAGGAATGCAATGAAAACTGGCAGGAACATCCTCCAAAGATTACTCTGTGTAATGTTTTGTTCATTGTAACCCTAACCTTTTTCTCAGCGCAAAAAGGACTGTGATTTTACCCTGTGATTTAGGGGTAGACATAAAGGAGGAGTGATAACTGCAAGTAAAGTAAAGTTGTGCCATTGAGTCGGTGTCAACTCCTAGTGACCACAGAGCCCTGTGGTTTTAATTGGTTGAATACAAGAGAGGTTTACCATTGCCATCTCAGTATGAGATGATGCCTTTCAGCATCTTCCTATATCACTGCTGCCTGATACATATGTTTCCCATAGTCTGGGAAACATACCAGTGGGGATTTGAACCAGCAACCTCTTGCTCCCTAGGCAAGTTATTTCCCTGCTGCGCCATTAGGTGCACAATCCTGCTATTGCCTCTTTTCTTTCTCTAGGGGATAAATGTTGCCAAAACTCACTATGAGCGTTCATGCCCTGAAAAGCTACTGATGGCCCAAATTTGTGGACCTGCATCATGGGCGAATACTCAAGATGTGAAACTGTCAGCATGGAAATTCCATTGTAGGATCATGAATATAAAGCAGCCATGCTTTCCCATTGGGACTATAGCGACGAAACATCATCAAACTAAGCCAAGCTACATTCAACACTTACTTCAAAGGGGAACATTTAAAGAAGAGACCTGGTCTTGTGGTATGACTTGTCCCCTTGGCTAAGCAGGGTCTGCCCTGGTTGCATATGAATGGGAGACTTGATGTCTGAGCGCTGTGAGATCTTCCTCTGAGGGGATGGAAGAGCATCTGCATAATTGCATGCAGAAGGTTCCAAGTCCCCTCCCTGGCAGCATCTCCAAGATAGGGCTGAGAGAGACACTCCTGCCTGGAACCTTGGAGAAGCCGCTGCCAGTCCATGCAGTCAGTGCTGAGCTAGATGGACCAAAGGTCTGACTCAGTATGAGGCGGCTTCTTATGTTCCTAGTTGCACAACAGACTCCCTCGCCTCTTCTTACCTATTCTACCCAACAGCATCTGCCCAGTATCTTTTATCTCGTTGTATTCATGGAGCAGAGCGATGTGTTTTTCTAATTCCTCCAGACTGTATCCTCTGAAAAACAAAAAACACAGATAGGTGCCAGAGAGAAACACAACCTAGCCTGACTTCTGATTTTCTATGAATGAGGCAACCAGAGGAACAGCGGGGTGAGTAATGACACACACAACTTGCACTCCCCAGCACTTCATAATACTCCCATTCTCATGTAATTACGTTAGTATAAAAGTTCCTAGTATGCCCCGAGTAAATAAGGTGCTGCCTTTTTAAAAAATCTTCATAATTAACTAACATGGCATATCACATTTATTTTTACATAAGTAAATATTAGTTAGCGGTGTGAACTACAATAGCTACTCACATCCGGTGGCAAGTTGTGCTACTACAGATATTTATATACCACTTTTCAAAAGAGTACTCAAAGGATTTTCTGTGGGAAAATCAAGTCATAAAAAAATACGATGGTTCCTAAAAGGGATCACAATCTAGAAGGAAGCCCAAGGGAGATACCAGCAACAGCCACTGGAGGGGTGCTGTGCTAGGGTTGGACAGGGTCAGTTGCTCTCCTGTGGCTAAATATAAAGAGAATTACTACTTTACAAAGGTGCCTCTTTGCTCAGATAGCAAAAGTTCAGGCAGTTCTGATACTCCTGAGATGGCAGCAGCTTTAAGTAGATGTTAAGCTGTCTATCAAAGAAGTCCGATACATACTCAGCCAACAACTGGGCTACTTCTTGGTCCAGAGTGAGGTTCTTGAGTTTCAGCTCTTCAATTTCACGCTGCAGGCTCTCCTTATTGCTAGCTTCAGACTGGCAGTCCCTCGAGGACAGGACCTGCTGAACAGAGATTATGTTTAGGTATTGGCTAAAATGCCCATAAGGATCACTTATGCAGAAGAAGAGAAACAGAACCAGGGCAGACCCTGCTTAGCGAAGGGGACAAGTCATGCTTGCTACCCCAAGACCAGCTCTCCCCTCCTAGAAGGGCTGTGGTCCAATTAAGGCAGCAGAATGTTCAGAATTTGGATTGGAACACCTCTTCAGTCCAACATTATCTTTGGACTCGGTCACAAATTACAACCTGCATATGGGCCCTCCCTTAGAAGCAGCTCATGGCCAGCCCTCCCGAGTATTGGTCCACAGAAGGGAGGATGGGGGACATCCATACAAGACACTTACTGGAGATTTGAAGCTAGCATTGCAATTCCTCTGGGTTCCGGTGGGTGTCCTGAGTCAAAACAAAACACAAACAATGATTTAATGATTCCTCAAACAAGAGCGTTGCTTGGAATTAGGAAGGGTTGGAACCCTGCTCCCTATAGGAAAACAGGAAGCTGCCTTATACCATGTCAGGCCATTGGTCCGTCTAGCTCAGTATGGTCCACACCAGTATGTTTCCCAGACGATGACTATGGGAAACACCTATATTGGGCAGCATCGATACAGGAAGGTGCAGAAAGGCATCATCTCACACTGCATGGGAGAGGGCAAGGGTAAATCCCTCCTGTATTCTACCAAGGACAACCACAGGGCTCTGTGGCCACCAGGAGTCGACACACTTTACTGTAGGCTGCTCAGCTGTTTTTGAATGACAACTCCCACAATCCTCAGCCACAGTGGCCAATAGCCAGGGATTATGGGAACTGTAGGCCAACATCTGCAGGAGGGCCAGAGTTGAGCAGCTAGTGGCTTTTGGGCCAGCGGCTTCTCCAGAATTGCAGGCAGGGGAGAGATGGGGAGCATTCGCAGTGGTAGCTCCCCTCCGCATTTTGAAGTGGTGCAGTCCACCTCGGGTGAACCAGGATTTCATAGCCTGTCTCCTTCAAAGGAAGATAGCAGCCTGATCCCACTCACACATGGCTCTCCAGGATTAGGGGAAAGGAGGCCCAGCCCTATATCATCTCAAGAATTAAACCCCCCCCTCCCCCGTACCTTCTCAAGAGGGAACTAGGTGAGGGTCTCCCCCTTCCTCCTGGGCTCTGACCCCATCCCCGGGTTGCTTGCTCTGGTGGTTTATCCAGCGCGCCTCTGTCTCAAGTTGGAGGCTGAGCCGCGGACACTGCCCACTTCCTTTTCCCTTTGCATGTTGGGATTTGTAGTTTAAGGAAGTGGGAGGAGAAACGGGGGCTTGCAGTGCATTTGGGGAGGATTTGCAAAAGCCGGAAGTTCCGCCGCCCCGCCTCCCCTGGGCGTTGCACACGCTGGGCTCTGTAGTCTTGGAAGAGTGGCAGCTTTTCAGCTCTGTTGTGCAATGGTTTTGATTTGTCTCATTCGCAAAGGCTGTAAAATAGGGCTATCGTGGTTCTGCAAATCTTCTTTTTAAAGGAACTCAGTTGTTCTCTTGGACGCTAAAGACTTTTGGGCTTCAATGCACGGCTGACCCGAACATTTGACAAGGAAGTACTGTGGAGGTGGGGACTATAAAGTTCACGGGTGGGAGCATCTGTGCTTCTCACCATATCATCAGTCCACAGACTCGACATGTTACGAGGCGATGCTGCACTGCAGTACGCACGGATCTTTCAGAAAGTAAACCCAAACTCGTCCAGATGCATTCTGTTTCCGAATGTAAACGTTTTCATCATGCTTTTCCACTTCAAAGAAAGCACCCAATGCGACTTGCAAAAAAACCCCTTGTTACAAATATAATTATAACTGTAGCGATTCAAAACTACAGGTGTCTCAAGCAAGTGAGCCAAGCTGCAAATACTGGGTAAGAAAGACACCACTCATCCGTAGCCACATATGGAAAGGGTTCACTGGGCAGTAAGGATAATCAGCCCTAATTGATTGTGGATTAATCAATTCAACATGCGTATATTTGCATACGAGAAAAAACAGTTGTAAAGGAGAGGAGAGCTGGTCTTGTGGGAGCAAGCATGACTTGTCCCCCTAGCTAAGCAGGGTCTGCCCTGGTTGCATAAGAATGGGAGACTTGATGTGTGAGCCCTATAAGATATTCCCCTAAGAGGAGGGAGCCGCTCTGGGAAGAGCAGAAGGATTCAAGTCCTCTCCCTGGCAGCATCTCCAAGATAGGGCTGAGGGAGACTCCTGCCTGCAACCTTGGAGAAGCCGCTGCCAGTCTGTGAAGACAATACTGAGCTAGATAGCCAGACTTTGGGAAACATCTATATCGGGCAGCAGCGATACAGGAAGATGGTGAAAGGCATCATCTCATACTGCGCGGGAGAAGGCAATGGTCAACTCCCCCTGTATTCTACCAAAGGCAACCACAGGGCTCTGTGGCCGCCACGAGTCAACACCGACTTGAGCGCAGACTTTATTTGACTGCATCCCTATAGCTGTAAGGAAGCCACATCCATGCAAGGTTGTCTCTTTCATGAGGCGGGCTGAGGCAGTTACCTCAGGCGATGGATTACTGAGATGCCAGCCGGGCAGCGAGATGCATCCCGTCACTGCCTTTGGAGCAGCTCTTTGGGACCAAATCAAATTCACTCAAGCTTTAGAAGAAGGAACTCCTCTCCTCCTTCTGAGAAAATATTGTGTCTGTCCTGGATTTCCTGCCCATTAATAATTGCATGAATGATAGTATGATGGGAGGTACATTCTCCCCTTTGGTCATGTCCCCTCTCTTCACACTCCTTGAAAAGCTTGCAAGAAGAGAAGAAGAGGAAGGCTGCTGGAAACCTCCCCCTTGGCACCACCCGTCAGGTGCTGCAGTATTTTCAGCCTGCCCTGTATCCATGTGCGTGTCAAATGGATAGAGTTGGTTCATGCTGTCTTGTCCTTGAATCCAGCTTTCTTCCCGTCCGCAGAAGCACTTTGGGGGATCTGTGAATGGCAAACTCCAGGGCATTCCGTGATCTCCATTCAAGCAAATTCTGCATCCAGTCAACTTCTGCTTTCATTTCAGGTGCAGACAGTCAAATTCACTGTGGGATGGATCTGAGGCGCCTTTCAGTTGCAGGTAGGGTGCGTCGCCACAACAGCCCTGTGGCGATCTGACTCACAGGAAAAGCAGATGCATTTCACAATACCAGTCCTAAATCACACATGCTGTGTGCAAAACTTTATTTAATCGTGATGCAAAGGGAGGGGCCTTTCTGTACCAGAAATACAAGCTCTGTACCAGAAATACAAGTTCTTCCTGCTGACTGGTATATATATATATTTTTTTTCTACTGAAATCTCACCTTAATGAACAGCCTGCCCAACGCATGTGTAGAATCCAGAGGAGAGAGTTGTGGTATGCAAAACCCTACCATATGCTTCTCCATGTCAAAATGAAATGTGTGACAAAAATAAAATTAATGGATATTCCAAACTGCCGACAATCGATTGTGACGCCTAACCAAACTTAAAAGCTGGTTACATTTCAAAACCCAGCTTGAAAACAGTCAGGTGAAGGCTGCAGTTCAGTGCATGCATGTATTTCAGCATTTTCTTAGATGAAAAGAAGGACACCTTTGTGACACATCCCTCACACAATTACACATTTCTGAAAGCTGTACTTCTCTGGCAAGTGTATTAATTTACTCTGCAATAGCCTGCTGATATAAAAGCCATGAGGCTGTTTGATCCTTGAGTGAAAGATAAGATAAATGTAATTGTTCTACAAGATGTTCAAAATAAGTGTCACCAACTCCAGTGTGTGAAATGCCTTAATGTCCATGCGTATATATTTATTACGCATGTGCACTGGAGACAAAAAGTGCTTATCTCGCACTCCCTGCTAGAGACCCAGAGTGAGATGGGAGCAATTCACACTTACAACATTTAAAGAAGGCATTCCCCAAAGGGAAAAAGGGGGACAGTGATTTACCAGAGAGGGAAACCAGAAAATAGCAGCTGTCCCTGGTAAAGACTTCAGCAACAATTTATATACTGCAACAATTTCAATTTATATACCGCAACAATATACCGCAACAACTTCAGCAACAATTTATATTTAAAACGCAAAACCATTCTATGCACACTTATCTTGGAATAAACCCCATGAACTCAAACTGAACTTCTTGGTCATCTCTGAATTAATTTTGTATTAGCAGGAATGCTTGATTAAGTTGTTTTCATTGAACAGAATCCAGACTAAGTTAGTCATGATTAAGCACCAATGAAATAAATGATGATTATCATTATTAATCCCGCCTGTAAGCTCACACTATAAAAAAGCAACAACCGAAAACCTGAGGTATGATTGTTGCTCTATATTTTATTATAGTTTGATCACACAATAATGTGGTATGCGGTAATTCAATATTATATTGTACAAGGTTACCATATAGCTGATAACAGTAAACTGTGATTATTCTATTAGTAATACATCAACTGTATTATTGTCCTTGTAGATTTTAATCATACTACACAATGATGTGACGTTGATAATTCAGCATAGTATTGTACAAAGCTACCATATAGTTGATAACAGTAAACTGTATATCAAGAATATACAAATGGTTTGTCATATATTTCATTATAATTATGCCACACAGTCATGTGGGGCCCACTGATAATTAAATATTGATTTGTACAAGGCTACCATATAGTTGATAATAGTACGCTGCAATGATGGTTTTAATAATATTATACCACTCAATATTATTTTAATGTATTTTTAAATGTGTTATTATATTTGTCCGTATTGTAAGCCGCCTTGTGAGGTTGTCGGACTCAAAGACGGCAGGCCACTAAGAGAAAAATTTATGATGGGGCAACTCACAAATAAAGTTGTATTATTATTATTATTTCTTTACACAGTCAGACAGGTGTTATTGACTGGTTTGTTTTATCCAGATGTTGAGTCCTTCCCAAGGACCTGGGATGGCTGAATTTTATTGTCAATTGTTATAGATATCGTTGCAGAATATAGGCTGTTCCCAGTAAAGCTGCTTTTTGTAATTGGCTGATGGTGATTTCTGTGGCCCCGATGGTGTTGAGGTGCTCTTCAAGGTCTTTTGGAATTGCATTATTATTATTATCAATAATAATAATAATAATAACAAAAAGAAATGATACATAATTATGTATACGTGTATTCACTGTATTATTCACATCATTCTGAGTATGCATACTACGCATAAGCGTAAGAGGACTGCGCAGCGTGGCTGAGAACTGAGGGGTCTTCTGCGGGGAAGAAGGTGGGGAGGAGCGGTGGCGACCCGAAAATGGCGGGAAGGGGCTCTGCGCCTGCGCCCGCCGCCCTCGCCCTCCCGGCCTGTCAAGGCCGCGCCTGCGCACGGCTGCCTCTCGCTCCCCCGCCCGGGTGAGCCACCCGGACAGGCAGGCCGCGGGCGGAGCCTCGCCTTCCCTCGGCTCCTCCGGCTCTGGCTCTTTCTCCCCACCCACCCTCGTCCCTCACCGGGCTGACGTGGCCCGGGCCCGGCTCGGACATGGCGGAGGGGAGCAGGCAGAGCAAGCTGGCGGCGGCTAAGAAGAAGGTAAGCGAGCCGGCGCTCGGGAAGCCGGGCCGCCCGGGCGGATGTGTCTCCCTAGGCCCAGCAGCAGCAGCCGCCTGCCCCCCCCCTCCAGGGCCTGAACCGAACCCGAGGCCTAGGCACGCCCACCCCCCAATTTCTGCCGTGGAGAGAGGCCTGATGCTCCCCCACCCACGTCGGGGTGGGGGAAGGGGAGGGTAAAAAGAAGGAGGACCCCTCAGGCACGCCCCTTCCAGGGAGGAGGACCCCCCCCCTAATGGTTCAGTGCAGGGGGACAACCATTCCTTCCCCCCCTCATGCATACCAGGCATGCTTTTTGCATTGCATTGCATTGCATTTTGCATTCTCTTATTTTTTTGTTGTTGTCATTGGTTCTGTGTTGTGTGTGTTAATTGGTTGGGGGTTCTGTTGTGAGAGAACAATTTGTGATGGGGCATCTAACAAGTAAAGTATTGTTTAAGTGTCTGTATTGTATAGTATTATATAATTATTTACTCTTATTAATATGACTTATATTTTTTAAAACGTCATTAATAGTAGTATTTTTAATAGTGTTGTGTTTGTTTTTCTGGATTGTGAACTGCCCAGGGACTTGCATATGGGGTGGTATAAAAATGTACTAAATAATTACCATATTATGATTTTTATTGAAGAGATTCCCCTGCCCCCCTATTTATTTGGAAGGGGAGACCTTTCTCTTAGGCACTTCCCTCCATAACTTGGATGTCAGAAAGGAACCCCACCATAGATTCTGAAGCACCGTAGACACACCCCTTGCATGCATAAAATATTTCCTGTGTTGGTTTAATGGGGAGGAGGAAGACCCCCCCCCCCTTTTTAGGAATTGTTCTATGCATACAATAAATCTACCTTTTCTAATTATTATTTTTCTGTGTAAACTGGTTTGAGAACCAGTTGTTTATTGCTTAAAACCAAAGCAATAAAGGTACTTATTGGAAACAAAAGGAACGAAATATAAAATGAAAGGTAAATATTTGCCCAATTTAAAACAAAGTCATCACAATATAAAATGAGAGTTGAAAAAATAATGATATAAAAGAGAACTAAAGAAAACTTGTTTGTCAAAAACCTGTGTATAAATAATAACAGAGGATCCCCCATCTTCTGTGTGTTTATGAGAGAGGGATCTTTATTATAATATACCCTAGGCACACCTCTTGAGGACATAGAAGATTTCCCCCATGTTGGTTTAGTGTGTGTATGGGGGAGGGGGGCTTTGAAACACTCTCAGTAGCCCTTTGAGGGAGAGTATTTTTCTTATGAAGCACCTTAGGCAAACTCCTTGAATGTATGCAAGAGAACTCCATCCTCCCACTTCAATAATCCTCCCACTTCAATAAAGGTATGTGTGCAGGAGGTCTTTTTTGTATTAACAGTGTAGAAGACCTTGGATGCTCATGAGAGTATTTCTCCTTGCCGCATTGGGGGTGTGTGTGTGTGTGTGCGTGCGTGCGCGTGTGCGCCGGGGTAAGAACCCCTTCTTATAAAGGGGATCATGTATTCAAGGAATATCTTATAAATATTCCTTGAATGCATGGAAGAGGCTTCCCCATTATAATTTTTTAGTGTGTAGGAAGAAACCTTAGACTTTGGCAGTCCAGGACAGAATTTTACTTAATTATTTACTTACGTATTTATTGCATTTCTAGACCGCCCCATCCAAAGGTTCTGGTTGGTGCACTAAAAGTTTAAAAAGACATAAAAACAAACACCATTTAAAACAAGATAAAAACAATGTTAAAACCATTTAAAACCAATTGGAAGGGTAGGCCAAACAAGTACATTTTTAGGGCTCTCTTAAAGGCCAGCAACGATCTTATATTTGTTGCTGCCATTTCTCCTGTCCCTCTCCATGAGCTAGGAACATCTTTGAAATAGGGCTTTATGCTCATGTGACTGCTCTGGGGCGGATATGTGCAATGCACATGAGTGCATTGTGTTGTAACCACCCCCTGCATCCAGAGGAATTCTTCAGTATGTGCAGTGGGTGAGAGAATGGAGGGGCAGAAGTTAAGGAGGTGGCATCATCAGCTGAGTTGGCCTTAGACTGCCAGAAAGCTTTTCTCAGTGTTATCCACGTCTGCCTTCTGCCTTTTCTCTGCTCTGTAGAGGAAAGGACCTTCATGTCCTCCTAGCTTTAGAGGCCTGTACACTTACATTGAGGCAAAACAAGCTGTGATGGGGTTTTCTTTACTTCTTTACTTTTTAGATAGAGGTTCTCTACTTTCTCACAAGAAGCTATTTGGAAAATAGTATCTCATCTTCTGAGAAGAGGAGAACTGCCACCTTACTTAGCTGGAGCTGAAATGAAAAAGAACCCAGGATTATAAAGTGGTGGGAACAGTAATTAGATGCTTAGACTTAGTGCATTCACCTCCATAGGTCAGATCTGAAACAAAGGCCCCCCATTTCCATTTAAGGACACAGCTGCTCAGTGGTGGTTGTTTATTTAGCAGTTTGTATAACCTTCAATACAAAATTGTACAAGGTAGCACACAGAATATTAACAGTAACATGTTAATAACATGCAACATGTAGATGGAGGCAAAGTAGTTTGCTACATCCGATTGACTTGATGTCTGTACAGAAATCTATGCCCAAGTTTAGCTTATGAATTCTATTTTAACAACTAACTTGGCTATCTGATTGTTGTCAAGAGCCTTGTTTTGCCAAAGATAAACTCTGAAAGGTTTCCCAAGCTTCCCTAACAAGCAAGTCCAAGCCATGATTTATTCCTAGCAAATCAGGAGTGCAGTCCTATGTATAAATTTTTGGGAGCCCATTACACTGAATTTTGGACAGACCTTCAGGTTAACCATACCTAAGGTAAAACTTCAAGACTTGATGTATTAATGTCTGGATGTTTTCCGATTCTGATTTTACTGGGACTTGGATCACAAGAACTAGAAGGGCTGGTTTTATTGGCTTTGTTGTGCAGGTTTGTAGAGAGGCAGTGAAACTTAGAAGAAGACTGTGTGTTTGAGAAACAGTAGTCAGTGCAGATTTACTCCAGATGGGTTAGGCTCAAGCAGAATACAGTGGAAGAGTTATTGCATGGGTGGGGTGTGAACTGGCCCTTGTGAAAAAGTTGAATTAAAAAAATAACAGGTGATCCCAAGCCGGCAAGTATGTGTTCACATTTTTAAAAAGCGTGTCAATATGATGTGATGCATATGTATGATGTGTACATTTGCTATAATGTCAAATCTGTAGGATTTCTATGGGGTCTCTGTGTGTGTTTGGATACAAATCTTTCAGACCAGTTAATGGTTTAGTAAAGTTGCTGTCGAACTCTTTAGTACCAATAGTCGTGTTTGAATACTGTACAAGATGCAGAAGTGACAGTCTTCTATCATAGACCTTTATGGTAGGCATTAGATCAGACCTGATACATACAGCAAGTTGAATATGTATCATCAGTCCTTTGTTACGGCCTGCCAGTGTCCTTGACAACTCCTTTTTTGCAATCCAGGACAAAGAGCAGGAACACCGAAAGTGTACTGAGTCCATGATGGACTTCCGTACATGTCTGGTGAGCTGCATTTAGCTTGGTGGCTCAGAAGTTGCTCAGGCTTGTAATGAGGTGGACAGGCAAACTGGAGATAAAATGCAAGAGCTGCTAAAGTAGAAGAAAATTTGAAGAAGGTTGAGAGGGTCACCTGCTAGCAAAAGGTGAAGAGAGTTTGGAGAAAATGTAGTTGAAAAGTGCTTGTGAGGGGGAATTTGAAAGAGTGGCTTGACACAAGGATATTCTTGGGCAAACAACATAGATAAGAGTGATGAAATATTAAGGGAAGTACTTGGCTCATTTTTCGGTTGGTTTAATACTTACAACACATCACCTACTGCAGTATTTATGGAGGCAAATTACAAATAGGGAATATGGAAGCAGAATGGTAGTGAGTTAAGAATATTTGTTTTGGAGTTTTATCTATAACTTTGGGTCTCCTGGGTAGTGATTACCTCATTATTTCAGGTGAAAATAGTGTAGCTATTAAATCAGTAGATTTTCCCCATACCTCTTTATTTCAGTGATGCAAGAATTTTATCCTACATTATGTGTGCAAAACTGGTGCATGGGGAATAGAGGACTTAGTCTGCATAATATGATTGGGTGACATGTTGCTTGACTGGGAACATTTATTGCCAGTTTATACATGATTTAGACCTTCAGAAGAAGTTCATTTGGACAAGTATCAGTCAGTTGCTGATGTGTGAAATGGGAATAGTGGTGATTCTGCTTCACAGGGATGCTGAAAGAGATGAGGAACTGATATTGCATATCCTGGACTTTGAGGATAGGGTGGGCAATAACTCTTAAGAAATAGATATTGAATAATAATATATCTTTCATGTATTATATTTGGACTGAACTACCAACTGTTAAAACTATATTGGGCAAAGGTCTGAGCCAATATTAGAAAACCTTTTTTGAAGCCACACATAACCAGCATTGGGAATGTCAGAGACTGGCAAATGTAGTTCGTCACTGACTAACAAGAAATAATTCTAATAGCCTGATCTTAAACATCACTCTCTTGAGAGTACAAAAGAAGTAGTTTGAAGTGAAGATGGTTAGATTTGAGCCGTAACTTTGTGGGAGTTGTCATTGTTACCGCTAAGGCGTGCGCACATGTGTGAGTGCTCACAAGTTTTTGAATGTCCTCTCAGTTCGTTTTCGATCCCGCTCCGGAAGGCCCCATTCTGAATGCAGGTGTGCGCACACACTACCTTGATACTGCCGCCCAGAACAAAACTCATTCCGCACAGAGATGAAAAAAATTAGAGGGACCACTGGGAGTCGTATCCCTCTCTTGTGAAAAAATCCCAGAAACTTAGAAACAGGGTTGATAAAAATCGATGATTTTGAAAAATAAACATGAATCAGATTTTAAAAATGTAAATTGGATTTTAAAATTTTAAAAACAATTCATTTGAAAAATGTGGATCAAAGATATAATGAATATTAATAACTTCTAATTATGTTCTATGAACATGTTAACAGCAGTATATGGGAATGAGAGATAACACACCTGATCAATACTATTCTGTAGGTGATGTACATGCAGCGCGCATACACAGTCAAGCCCTTGCCCCTCTGTCTCTCTAAAAGTGCAAAGACAAAAATGGTCAATGAATAAAAGATTTGGGGGGATGCAGTAAATCTCAGCAAGGAGGAGGAGTATGGAAAAAATGCAAGGAATAAGGGAGGGGAATTGAAAATGAAACCAAAAGTGAACAGAACATATTTATGCAGTCCTGAGGAAACATTTTCCAAGTGTATCCTCCATTGTAGAAGGGAAATACCTATCATGGCAGCAGGCCGTAAAAGAGACCCCATTTGGGAATATTTTAATGAAGTTCCTGGACTGGTGTGTAAGACAGACAGGTGTGCAAAATGCAAACAGTACAACTAAGGAACGCAAGGCCTGGTTGCTTTAATGAAACAGCATTATGAGAAGTGTGTATCTACCTTCTAGAAATGAAACCTACACCTATCTCTAAATATGTATTACGGTTATATTAGATAAGAATGTACTTTTACTAGAAAATGATGATTTAATCGAATCTGCCTGACTAGTATTTAAATTGTGATTTAAATTATTAAAATTGAATCCTTCTGTGAAGCTTTTTAAATCATAATTTTAATAGATTTTATTTACATCAAATCAACTCTACCTAAAAATGTGATATTGGCAGTTGGAAATCCCCTCTCCCGAGATCCCCTCTCCTGAGATCTTGATCTAGATCTCAACTAGATCGCTAGTTGTTAGGATGATTCTACTTCCATTATGGAAAATTACTCCTTTTAAAATGAGAGGAGAGCTGGTCTTGTGGTAGCAAGCATGACTTGTCCCCTTAGCTAAGCAGGGTCTGCCCTGGTTGCATCTGAATGGGAGACTTGATATGTGAGCACTGAACATATTCCCCTTAGGGGATAATGGGGCCACTCTGGGAAGAGCATCTAGGCTCCAAGTTCCCTCCCTGGCAGCATCTCCAAGATCGGGCTGAGAGAGATTCCTGCCTGCAACCTTGGAGGAGCCGCTGCCAGTCTGTATAGACAATACTGAGCTAGATGGACCAATAGCCTGACTCAGAATATGGCAGCTTCCTATGTTCCTAAAATCTTACTAATTTTCTCGTGAAATTTAAGCATATACCCTGGTGGTGTAGAGAAACAGCTTGCTGAAGGTCCCTTCTTGGTCTTTTTGTGTGGTTTGAATAAGATCTGTTGATCCATGGAGTGATGCCGCTTGTGTAGTTATTGGCTGAGGTGTAACGTGAATGGAGTTTGTAAAGGTTTCACAAAACACTTCACCTAAGTCTTGAGCCTAAATATCAGACCAACACAAAGTGAGACCTAAAACTCCATGGTGAGGGTTTCATCTTGTAGTAGTATGCATTTAGCTAGTAGTTATTCTGAAAAATACTCATGCCAAGTTGAACAATCATGCTGGGGCTTCTGATGGTGTTTTGCAGTCTTGTTTCTTCTCTTAGTTTTGGTCTAGGTTTAATTAGTTGGACTTCAAGCTTTTCTTTCTTTTCTCAGCTGAAGGAATATCAGCAGAAGAATAGCCCTGGGTCAACAGCTGGAGCCAAGAAGAAACGCAAAGGTAAAGAAGGAAGTAGACCGGAAACTCCAACTAATGACGGCAGGGAGTCTCCTGAAAACGTGAGTGGCTTACTATTTTTTAATGTAGTCCAATGTCTCTTATGTATTCTGCTTGTGTTAACATTGCAAAAAAAAATTGAAGGAAGTGGTATGTTTCTTTTTCTGGCATGAGTGATAAGGTCAGGCAGCTTAATAAAAATGAGCATTTTGCCCTAGAGTTGTATTCTGGAGATAGTCAATAAAGATCTTTCTGAATTTGCCTTTGGGGTGAAAGAGCTGCATCCTGATCCTAAACAGACTGTGCAAGTAAGTTCCATTGATTTCAGTAGAACTTGCTTTCACTTTAGGTGTACTTAGGATCTCAGCCAGTATCCCTTTTCTTGTCCCTTTGGCTTCAGGAACCCATTTGATCGATGTTCTCATTCTGTCCCTTTTCTCAGCTGTTTCTCTTTCCCCTTTTCTTTCACCCCCTTTAGATTCAGAACATTCTGAAGGTGCTGGTGTCAGACCTTAACCGCTCCAATGGGGTAGCCATACCTTCATTGGACAAGAGGAAGGTGAGGCAGCATTCAGAATCTGTCCAACTGGCTTGCTGTCCATACTGCATGCTTCAGAACCTATTTAAAAATTGAGGTTTTTAAAATGGGCGTGGGTGGCATAGAGCCTCATTTGGGGACGTTTGTTATCAGCTGTGTGACTGTTGTTGCTATCATTAACCCTGGGCTATTTTTAACCTGCTTTCCCCCCTCCTTGTTGCTCTTGTATGCATTCCCCCTATTCAAATTACAAGTGTGAGGAAGGAGAGCTCCTTGGACTTCTAAGATAGCTTTGCTTAGAGCAGCTGCTTTTGAATAATGTGAGGCATTTGGGTTTGGCTGGAGAGAGCTACCCCCAGTGTCTTCTGTTTCCAGGGTGACAGAGAACGGATGCAAAAGTGGCATTGTTCACTGCTGACCTTGACTGCTGCTTCACTTATGATCGTCTTTTCTCCATGTCCATGTTTTATTTAGAAAAATAAAGCGGGTCTCAGGCACATTCTTGCTGGTGGATGAGCTGTATGGTTACTCATGCAAGCCTGTGTGTTGACTGGTGATGAAACTCACACATGCAGTATAGCCTAGGAAGTAAGATGCATTCAGATATGCCTCGGCAGGAAGTTAGCCGGACTGCCTTTCACATTTTTCGAGCAGGGGTAGGCAACCTTGACTCTCCAGCTACTGTTGAACTACACCTCCCTTCTTCTTCCCCAGCCACAAATTATTCAGAGTTACCCACCCAACATCTACGTCATATTTATAGAGCAGATTTCAGCATAAAGCTTTGATCCCATTCAAGCACTGGCCCATTTCCCAGATCCTCCTTTTTCTACTTTTTGAAGACTGGGACATTAGCCCATCTCCAGACTTGTGGCACCTCACGCATTCTCCAGAACCTTTCAAAAATAATAGACAGTGGGTTTGAGAGCACATCAGCAAGTTCTTTTCGTGTCCTAGGAAGGATGCAATTCATATGACCCTGAAGATTTGCTCCTTTACGACAGAGAAGTGTTTCCTGGCAACTTCTTATCAATCTTGAGTTGCAGTCCTGACGCTTCACCATTCACGCCACTATGTTGAGGTTGCACATGGCTTCCTTGTGTTCTCATACGAGAAATAACAGTTGTATGGTAGTACTTATTAAGGGCTCATCTCTTACGAGGATGAGTGGCCTGTGAGAGAAAATGTAGGAATGTAAAAAGCTGCCCTGAGTCAGTCCGTCTAGTTCAGTATGGTCTACACTGCCTGGCAGCGACTCTCCAAGGTTACGGGCATCTTTCCCAGCTCTACCTGGTGATGCCAGGGGGCTAACCTGGGACGCTCTTCCCCTGAGTCCCATCCCCTAAGGGAAATATCTTAGAACTAGCTTAACCTGCAGGGCATATGCACACTAGTACTTGATTGCTCCCCTCACCCCCTGCCACAGCCCCCAGCACCTCAGAGATCTCCCCATCCTCACCTGAACCGCACTCCTGCTGCTCCTCCTCCTCCATCCGGTTGCTTCCATCCCCCTCACCCCTCTTGGTCACTCCTCCATCCCACTCACCCCTCTTGGTTGCAGCTGCAGCGTTGCTGGCGCCTATTGGCCAAGCTGCAGCTCTCTATCCCCAGAGACCTCCCCGCCGGAGCCCCGCTCTTGCTTCTCCCCACAGGAACAGCAGCAGCAGCGGTTGACTGGGCCCTTCCTCACTGCTGCCACCGCCATGGCCGCTCGTTCTCCTCAGGCCGCTGACAGGCCCGGGCCCATCCTTCGCAATTCCTTCTTTCTCTCCTTTCTCTTTCTTTCTCTGCTCACTCTTCCCCTCTTCCTTCCTTCCCCCCCTCTCTCTCCCCCCCCCCTCCTGAGTTAACACGTCTGGTTCTCTTGTTTCCTCCTCTAATTCGCACAGTGGCAGCCTCCTTCTCCCTCACAACCCTTCTCTTCATAGACCCCTGCCCACTAACAGTTGCATTCCAACTGGCCTTCACCATCACAGGCTATAGGGTGAATCAGATGTTTCTCAAGACTGATATTTCCTGGAAACCAGTGTGGTCCATGGAAGAGAGTACTGGGCTTCGTTCTGTGACATTTTGGCCTAGTCCCAGTTTTAAGCGTGGAAAGTCAATCACTTTCCATTCTCCGGTGTTCGAAAAATGAAAGAGAGACGAAGCCTGCCTAATGGGGAATAATAGAGATGTATCAACCCAAATCTTTCAGATTAGAAAGGAGATATAAAAGAAGGGTTTTGCCCTGCAGGTGAAGCATAGCATTCATATTTGGCCAGTGAAAACATTTGGTTTCAGGTTGACAGCCAGGTTTGTTCTGAGGACTTTGAAATGATTCTTTGTGTAGAAGAGCATAGCAGTGATATGCTAGCATGGCATGACAGGGTTTGGTCCAAAAGGCTATTATGCAGCTAGTGAGGGCCAGTCTGTGGCCTGAGTGCTTCAAAACTGTTCAGGTTTTTGTTCATGAACTTGCTGGGTTGCTTTGGGCAAGCTGTACTAGTCATGCCCCATTTTTCACTTGTAAAACAGAGAATAATATTGACCTACTACAGCATAGGTTGCGAGGCTAAACTAAATGAGTATGCAGACTTTTTTTTTTTTTTTTTGCGTGCTATAATTCAGTATCGAGAGAGTTATTTAATGCAGATGGCCCTTGGAGTGTTATTCTCTTAAAACTAGAGCCTTTTGCAAGAGGAGGAGTTCCGGTTATTTCTAGTTGATAGAATGTCTGTTTCATGGATTTGCTTAACACTGCTAGGACGGAAAAGCTGAATGTTGGCCGTGAACATTGATGCCTTTTTCAACACAGACAGAAAGATGCTTCCTACCTCTTTCTCTGGAGGTGGGTCTAGGCAGAGAGGAAACCGATTAATACAGGCCCTGTGTCAATAGATCTAATGCATGTGTTCGAATGTATTGAACAGAATACCCTGTTCTCATGGGTTGGAACAGGCTGGGCTCTTGCCATTTTCAGGGTTACCAATGCAATCGTAATTTTCCTTGAGGCCTGCTGCATGCCACAGCCTTAGGAGATTTCTGTTTGAGAATAAGCTTTTGTCACTTCAGCTGGCTCATTGCTTGGTTGACCAGCACGGTATATAGTAAGTGTCAAAGAACCAAGTTCATACTTTCAAAATTAATGAATAGGAAATCTTTGTCTCTCTGTAGTCTTAGTTATATATTTCCTGGAATAATATAATAGAACGAAGAAGACTGAAAGTGGGTGCTAGCATTGGGAAGTAAGGTACTAGATATTCTAGCAGCACTTAAGTGGCGTTAAAATATGGTCCCCTGTCCTTTCTGAAGTCATTTTTAATTATTCTGATGCCATACATCAGGAACATGGCAGCAGCACAGACTGGAAGAAGGAGAAGAGAGAGTCCTATGCTTAGAACTGTATCTATGTGCTGTTTGGAGCTAAGCTTAATCTGTTTTACTCAATGTAATTGTTTTAGAATATGTAAATCCTTTAATAAAATTCAGACCTTGCATTTGAAAGTATCGGTTCAGTCACCTGTAAAGATATCCCTCTTTACATTGGATCTGAATCTCTGGCTGCCACCTAGATTTCAGTACCCTGGAAAATCATAGGCAACATTCCCCTTGGAAGGGAAGCTTTTAAAAAGTCTAACACAAGCGTATGTAGTTGCTAACTTGTTCTCTCCTATCCCTACTTGATTGGTCATCTTCCTATGGATGTGTACTTTTTCAAATGTAAAGGACTGGTATAACACTCTTTCTGCTTGAGCAGCACATCTTTATAGTGAAAGCTGTATTTATGTGATGCAAAATCATAGTGGGTTGCAATTACTAACTTCTGCCAGAAGGCTCCAAGCAATGCTGAAAGACTACTGACTTCTTTAAAAAAAAAATTGATGGATTTGACTTTGTTCTGGGGGAAAGTACTGATGCATTTATGTTGCACCTAGGGTTGACGACTGCTTACAGAACCTGTGCATGGGCGTGCTTATCTGTCTGTCCCTCACCTGCATGGTGTTGGTAATCCCCTGTGGTGTGTTTTGTGACAGGCATACTGTGATGGTGATGTTGCCACTCATGATGAACAACTTGCTGCTGGTGTCCCCACGTTGTCTAACAGCAACAGTGTGCTTAGCTCTGCTGCTCCCGGTCCCGATAGTCTGCAGCTGTCACAGGTTTGTGGATGTCGGCTTCCCCTATACCAAATGCCCAAGCAGTGTTTTTGTGTGCTTACAGAGGCAAGCTTCACATAGGATGAGGGTAGCAAAGAGTTTCCAGTTTGTTCTACGACTGGAAGGGGAATTGGCCCTACCACATACTGAGAGGCTGGGGGCGTTGCACTCCTTTTCCTTTTCTCCATCAGCAGGCATTTCTTGATTAGAGCATCTTTGGAAGCCTGAAGCGTTCTAGAGCTGTAGTAGATAGGAGTTGCTCTGACTGCTTTTTTGTAGCCGATAGGCCCTTTTTGGAGTCCTGTAAATCCCAGTTGTTAAAAAGTGTCTAGGCCGTTCTAGACCTTATGATGTTGGTACAATTCCCTGCACCATGGCAGGTTTTCCATTGCCCTCTGTTAAGTGTGACAGGACGGGCAACAGCCTTCCTCTTTGAGTTGCCGCTGGGGAGGTGCATCGTCCCCACAGCCACGCTGGGCAGTTGTGGGGAAGGGCACTGCCCCCTCTGTGTCATCAAGCTGAAAAAGACGGTGTTGATGCCAGGCTGCCGAGTCACCAGTTTCGGAGAAGAAGGCCAAGGATACATGCGCTGGGCTGATGAGACAGCCCAATGCCAAAGCAGCCTTCTCTGCTGTCCCGCTTTGGATCTGCAGGGAGGGCGGGGAGAACTATCCCTACAGTGGTGTTGGACATCAGTCACTAGGGGGATGATCCTCACTCCTCACGCCATACTTGGCGCTGAGGAAGGGAGCAGGTGATTGTTGCTCACCTGATGCAGAGGCACAGCACAGGGGGAGGTCCTGGTGACCCCACGTTTTGACGTGGCTACCAAGGCCAGCCAGCGTTGTGGGCCCACTGAGTGTAGCTATGTTTGAAAATGTGATGGTTGAAATGCTAATTATGAAAGAACTGCATTTTTTATATTTAAAGCATTTCAAACTTCCCATTTAAAGTTCTAGAGCGGACTCATCTTTTCCCCATTTTTAGGTGATACATTCAGAATAGGAATTAGATCATGTCAACCAACTGTTTTGACCCTTTCTGTATTAACATTATAGGCAGTATGCTCTAATGGTATGCTTCTTAACTGTGCTGCTCTGACTCATGGTAAATGTCTGCTGTGGTTCTTTGTGTGTAAATAAGTTGCTATTCCCCGATCTAGAGCAACTTTTTAAAAAAGAATTGCACTAAAATTACCTAGCCAAGTGACCAACTGCCTGATGTGTTTCTGAGCCTATTCAAGGTGAGGCTTATTAAAACCAATTCCGTGAATTTTGTGACGGAATACGTCCCAGAATTGATGTGTGTTCAGGCCTACTCTGGCTCTTGTTTCCCATACCGAAGCAGCCCACAGAGAGAACAAAGAAGCAATAGCTGTTGTGAGATGCCGCCCAGAAGGAAGGGCATGCTCAGTCTGGTTTGGAGTTGGATGTGTGTCTGCATGTGCTTGCATGTTACTCTTTTTGGGGCTAGTGACTCATCTCTCTTTTTTAATTCTGCAGATCTATGACTCTGATCATAAAAATGCCTTGGAAGAAAATAGGTGAGAGATCATTCTGTACTTAAATTTCTGCCATATCACCCACCATATATGAGGGTTGTGTCCCCTTATTCAAGATGTGATGTGCTCCTTTTCCAGGTCCCTCTCATTGACAGAGAGTCTCCGCCAGCTCTCTGAGCAGCTTAACGGCATGGTCAGCCAGGTAAAAGCCCATTTCTCTTGATTTGTCCCACTTATTTATGTGTCCGCCATCACCACCACCGGTGTGGGGGCAGAGTAAGCTAACTCAAGAACTTTCTATAGTTGTAAACGCTGTTGCAGCCAGATGATGAAACAATAAGATGTTGTAATGCTGGAAATCGGAATCCATTGTTTTGGGTGTGTCATGAGTGTGTGAGTGAGGAAAAAATGTATATTCAGAAGAGAGAATACTCTCTCATCGGTAACCTATGAAATAAGCTGTCAGTGTTCTCTTACATAGGAAGCTGCCATATACTGAGTCAGACCATTGGTCTATCTAGCTCAGCATTGTCTTCACAGACTGGCAGCGGCTTCTCCAAGGTTGCAGGCAGGAATCTCTCTCGGCCCTATCTTGGAGATGCTGCCAGGGAGGGAACTTGGGACCTTCTGCTCTTCCCAGAGCGGCTCCATCCCCTGAGGGGAATCTCTTCCAGTGCTCACACTTCTAGTCTCCCATTCAGTTGCAACCAGGGTGGACCCTGCTTAGCTAAGGGGACAAGTCATGCTTGCGACCACAAGACCAGCTCTCCTCTCCGAGGAAAGCTCTCTCTTAGGAAAGCTATGCCAAATTCTTCCGGTTTCCTGCCAAAGGCTCAGGTTCCAGAGAGGTATCCATATTAGCCTGCTGCAGAAAAGGAAAACAGTCTTGTGGGCTGGCACACTTATACTCGAGAGACTGTGTGCAGTTTGCCAGTGTGACTACCCTGCAAGCACCTGCTCCTCTTGTTTTCACTTCATCTGTGGAATCCAGTTTAAATATTGCAGGATGATCAAGCAGCTATTCAGGAACCCCAGAGGCACCAGCACTAAAGGAACGGGATTAGTAATAATGTTGGTGATATTATCCAGGGCTCTCTCAGCTATAATGCATGTCCATTAATGCCATGTGATGGCAGAGGTTGACAGGATAGTAAGGAGGTTGTGTTTTGCTATCCAGCCGCAGAGATCTAGGCAATCTAGCCACTTGCATTTTGTCAAGACCTGTATGCAATCACTTGACTGCATTACTGTGGTTTTGATCCCCCCCCCTTTTGCGTTTGAACTGATATGTTGAATAGGAACTTATTAAAACCACCACAGAATGTTGCAGTCTCCGTATATGACATTTCTGGGACCTTGGGTTTGACTGCACATGAACTTTAAAAAGTCAATAGGCCTTGATAGTTTCAAACTTATTAGTTTGCTTTTCTTAAACTCTGATTGAGGATCAGGAGTGGCTCTGGTTCCAATTTAACCATGAAATTGTGGTATGTTTAGTACTGTAGTACCTGGGCGTGGGTTAATGTGCATTCCTGTTATCTGAATTCTCACTTAATTAACTGGGGTTATTCATTCCTCATTCCGTCTTCTCCGTATACCTGATGTGTCTGCTTCATAACAAGCCATCTTTGTGTAATGGCTAAATGTAAAAAGTAAGCTGGACGGTTCAGTTTTTCATAGAAGCCTGAGAGTTGGCAAAAATGTTGTCAGATATGTTTGGAGTTTCCCTTGCTCTCTGCTTACGGTGTGCCATAATCTAGGTGATTATCCAGGGAAAGCCAGTAACACAAGTGTGTCGGAAGGATCCTGCCTCAATACAGAACTCTGGACTCAATGACGTTCGAGATAATTCTAGCTCTATGATTCTCTGAGTCATGCTACTGCCAAGAGAATCTCTCTTTGAAATTCATGTTGACCTGTAGGCTGCTACTTGTCCTGATGATGAATATATATCTTTTGCAGCCCACAGCCTATGTGAATGGGGAAAGTGCCACGTCTTCCACGGATATGAAAGAGATGGCGGTAAGTCCACGGCTCTGGCTCTCTGTCTGCCAGCATTGTTTTGAATAATTCAGTTACGTCTCCAGTGTGTGTGCTCGAGCAGCAAGAACCGAGTATAATTACCCCCTTTAAAAGCAAAAGAGCACAAGCTGCTGTTCTGCTTGGTGTTTGGAGGAAGGCTTCTGCAGGGGCCTTGAGATTGGATTCTGGAACTATATTAAGGGCTCATCCTGAGTTTAATCAAAGCTCCTTGTTGTCTTTGAATGGGCAGTTAAGGTTTTGATGTTTGAGAGGGTGTCTCTTTCTGGTGCGGAAAGATGCACCACAAAGGACCTGTGATGTTGAATTATTTTCTGTCCTTTTTAATGATTTGCCTTTTCTCCCCTCTTCTATACCCTTCCTCCTCCTCCTCCTCCTGCTGTCTGCATGCGCCCATCAGACACGTTACCAGGAGCTGGCAGTAGCCCTAGATTCCAGCAATCTAACAAACAAACAACTCAGTACAAAGATAGAGGAATTGGTAAGGAACCACCAGACCAACATGCTTGGCCTCCTCCTACTGCTCCTCTGTGCTCTCTGGGTCTGCAAGGTCCTGGGTTCTTTTACAGCGCCACAAGAAAAGGTGGTGGCCACACAGGGGCTCAAAGGAAATCAGGGGGGCTTCTGATACTGGCCTCAGGGAGCGGTCTTGGGCAAGTCTGTGTCGGCACTCACACAGCCGTTCTCTATCTGCATGCCCAGGATAGTCATAACCTCCCCCTGGATATGCTGTGTAGGTATATCTACCGACATATCTGTCTGTGTAGGTCACTGGTGGGAGAATGAGAGAGGGCAAGGGCTTCCTGATTTCTGTGCCCCATAGAGGGATGGGAGCCAAGATGAAAATGCAGAGTGCCTTGATAGCCATGAGGTAAGAGAAGAGGGTGGGCACAAAGAGCCAGTGTGGTGTAGTGGTTAGAGTGCTGGACTAGGACTGGGGAGACCCGAGTTCAAATCCCTATTCAGCCATGAGACTTGCTGGGTGGCTCTGGGCCAGTCACTTCTCTCTCAGCCTAGCCTACTTCGCAGGGTGGTTGTGAGGAGAAACATAAGTATGTAGTACACCGCTCTGGGCTCCTTGAAGGAAGAGCGGGATATAAAATGTTTAAATGAATGAATGAGTGGCAGGAAGCACAGTAATAGAGAATGTGCCGCTCTTGTCAGATAAGTCAGGGGTTTTATGTCCAGGGTGTGTTTAAGGTGGGGAGAGTTGAACTGTGGGCACATCCTGAGCTTCAGTCCCCGTCCCCCCCCTTGCCGGGAATGCTGGTTACAGGTGTGTGCTGGGAGCTGTTGAACCCACCCGCTTAAAGACGGGGGCACACACTGAGAGTGACTTTCAACCAGGGCTCTGCTTTGCGTGGCGGGTGACCCCTGAACTCCCCTTACAGGAAGGGTGTTGAATCATTCACCTCTCTTTTGGCAGAGATTGGGGCTAAGCGTGCTAGGCTCAAGCACAGAGGTAACACGCGGCCATCTTTTCAGCATTTGTGGTGCAGTCAATGAGCCCGTTTGTCTTCTCGCTTGCGTGAGTTGCTGTTGCTGCTGTTGCTCCTCTTGCTGCCTTGATTGCAGCCTGTTTTCAGTCAGCCAGGAGCCTTGCTTTGCTAGAAATGTTTCCTCTTTCCTTTCCTTCTCCCCACCTCATTGCATGGCCTCCTCTTTTTTGCTGCATTGTTCTTTACTTTGTGCTCCCTGGGTTTTCCCCCCGTTGTAGCGCTGAAGATGGGTCACTGAAATGCTTTGTGTTTGAGCGCAGCCAATCAATGTCTTGCCCTGTCTGCCTGCAAGTAGCCATATGAAAAGCCCTTTTTGTTCGGGTGTTCAGAAATTGCTTCTTAAAAGCGGGAAAATGGCAAATGAGGCATACTGTTTTTCATTAGGTTTTGAATGCAGAAATGTCACTTTATTCGTTTTTGTTGGGGACTGCAAAAAGCAAAGTCAGGAATGTTAGAAAACAGGAGCTGTACTGGTTAAAGAAGTCTCCCATCATTCCCTTAAGAGGCTCCCTCCAGACCCTTCTGCTGCTTTTCTGGATATTGAGCAAAAATACTAAATTTTCAGATCGGGCAGGACCATATTCCTAGATGTCACCATCAGATTTTTCTAGAGCTGGTGTTACATTTTGAAGTGCATGACATCTGGCCCATGAAGGGATTATAGTGTCACTTATTAGATCACAACATGGGCACGCACACACCCCTGTGTATCTGAGACTTTTCCATCCTTGCCTTGATGTTTCCCCTCCAACCACAAGAGCAAAAAACTTGGTCCCCTTGTACTTGTAAAATGGGATTTCTGGCATTCCGCAGGAACCTGTAATGTCCACCGGGTCTGTGTTGCGTTTCAGTCATGCAAGTTCCTAGATGGCCTTTCTTGCTTGCGTGGCTGCTTGGAGGAATAACACAGGACTCCTGCTGTCGCCTTCTCAGATCTGCACTTCTCCTCCCCCACCCTGCTAGTGATAGGATCTGAGCTGTCTGTGTGTCCCTCTCTTTCCGTAGCCCTTTCCTGAGCTGCATTTCAGAATGTACAAAAACAGCTTCCCCTGAGGAAGTAGTTGATGCTGTCAGCTGTGGGAGACATTCATGGAAGAGGAGAGGAGACTGCATCTTGCCCCTGGAGCCAGTGAGGGGAGTTCAGGGTATCCTAGGGGCACCCTGACTGACCCTCTGGCTGTCAGCATAGAGCCGTACAGCATCTCCCTTGGCAGTCTGCTCTTGACGCTTGTGTGCTTCACCCCTGGACAGGATTGACGTTGCCTTTTCATGTGCTTTGCCCTCCAGCTGGGCAACTGTCCTACTCAAATTAAGAATACTCCCACTGTTAGTCAGCAAATCCTCTTCTCCCCCCTCTGCATTTTGGCTGACCACCTGCTGTATTCTGAGGGATCCATGGGGCAGCTGCAGTTCTGATAGATTGTAGGATCAAGACTTGCCCTTCCTACAGCTAGTAGAAACCGTCCCCTTCCTCTGAGAAATATTCAAATAGTCCACTGCCACATCACTGCCCCCAAAGAGCTTGGTTGGGCTCTGACCCATTTTGGATGTTAACTTTCCCTGGAACAACTGGTTGGGTTCAAGCCTCCCTCCGACCCCCCAGCAGCCTAAGAACATAAGAACCACCCTGCTGGATCAGGCCCAAGGCTTCTCCAGTCCAGCATCCTGTTTCACATAGCAGTCCACCAGACCAGATGCCTCTGGGAAGCCCACAGGCAAGAGGTGAGGGCATGCCCTCTCTCCTTCTGTTGCTCCCCTGCAACTGGGATTCAGAGGCATTTTCCATCTGAGGCTGGAGGTGGCCTATAGCCACCTGATTAGTAGCCATTGATAGACCTGTCCTCCGTGAAGTTGTCTAAGCCCCCTTTAAAGCCATCCAAGCTAGTGGCCATTATCAGATCCCATGGCAGAGAATTCCATAGATTAATTATGCACTGTGTGAAAAAATACTTCCTTTTGTCAGTCCTAAATTCCCCGACCTTCCCAGCCTGTCTGCAAGAGACAGGAACAGAGGAAGCTGCCTTCTGAGAGAGACCCTTGATCCATCAAGCTCAGGATTTTCTCCACTGACTGGCTCTCCAGGGTTTCAGCCTGGGAGGAGTCTTTCCCAGCCCTACCTGGAGATGCTGCCAGGGAGTGAACCTGGGACCTTCTGCATGCAAGCAGACGCTCTTCCCCTGAGCTACGGCCCCATCCCTTAAGGGGAGTGAATACCTTACAGCAGACAGTGCACATATGGAGACACCCATCCAAATGGGAACCAGGGCAGGCCCTGCTTAGCAAAGGGGGCAATTCATGCTTGGTGCCACCAGGCCAGCCCTCCTCCTCCAACTGAAACCATTAGTTCACTGCAAGGTAGCACCTGAACCAATGCAGGATCCTTGCTGTCTTAGTGACTTGCTGCTTCCCAGTTGCGTCAGTAAGCTTGAGAGGCAGCTTTCAAATGTAAGGATGAGAACTGTGATTACTTCCTCTGCGTTTGTGTTGCGAAACGGGCAGAATGGTCCCCTGAGCCTAGTATGCTGCTGCTTGTGTGTCTCTCTCTTGAGTCTCGGGTGTGTGGATGCCAGTAAAACGTCACAGATGCCAAGAAGCCTTGGTAGTCAAGCTTGTTAGTGCTAGCCTGCCATGTGCGCCCCCCCAAGCTGGAAGCCTCGGTGACTCACTGCTAGTATTGATACCTCCACTCTGCTCCTTCTGCAGAAACAGCAGAACCAAGAAGCTATGGACCAGCTGGAGAAGGTAACGTGCTCTGCTTTGGAGGCAAACATAAGTGGGAAGCTCTTTCCATCAGAAGCAGAGAACATAATGTGCGGTGGCAATGGGTGACTTAGACTCAGCCCAGCACTGGAGAGAGAGAACAGGACCCAAACTCTGCTCAGAGCCAGAGAAGCGAGGCGATTGGTTGCTCCCATCAGATCCGACTCTTCGGTCTGATCCTGGTGTCGCAACTGCCGCATGGAAGCAGCTAGCAATGCATCCGTGGGATGGTGCAGCCAGTGTGATGCAGTGTTGGCTCACCAGAAGAGTTGCCTCTCGGGGGTGCTAGATTCAGTGCTGCAGGCTCCTGGGGTAGCTGGTGTGGACACTCACTCCGCAGCAGGAGCGGCCCTCCTGTGCCGTGGCCACGTGGAGTCACTGCCACACGAAAAGCAGTGGCAGCAGCTCACTTGCGGTGACTGAACTTGGCTAAGGCCAGAGCTTGACTTCTGTTGTTGATGAAGAGAACATATTTTGTGTCCTCGACTGTATGTATTCGTAAACGTTAGAAACTCAAGAGGAAAAATATTTATTTCCTTGTTTGTTTTTCTGATTCACAATACTGGCTCCAACACCCAATCGAATGAAGGCTGCGTATTTGGATCTAAGCTAATTCATTCCTGTTGTTCACTTCCATGGGTCTTGAAAGCCCCAGCTTTTGCTTCAGTTGCAATTATGTGTCTTTTGATTGCCTTGGGATTGCCAGAGGTTGGTGGTGTGGTTTCTTTCGTGTATGGGTATGTGCCACCTTTCTTTATACAATTGCCTAATTGAATCGCTCTGCTCCATGGAAGTTTGCTGTCGCAATACCCCACCTCTCCACAAGCCTCCAGGCTGCAGACTGTATTTCTGTTTTCTCCCTTGTTTTTTAGATGTGGATCAGGCTCACTCTAGTTTTTGGTTTTGTTCAGAAACAGTCCCTTGAACATAAATTTTGAAACTTTTAAAAAATATTTCACTCATTCTGTGCAGCATAATGTTTGCCGGCCAAATAACTTGCAATGCTGACTAGAATGTGAACAGTTGAAATGGCCTAACAGAACGAAGCAAATGGAAAATAGAAATATTCATTTAAGGGAGATGAAGGGCGTGATCCCTGAGCAGCTGTTCCTTCACCGCTTCTATTAACTGGAATCCTCTGGGTATTTCACACGGTGTGGGTTGACTACAAAAGGAGGACTTTCCCAGTACGGTTTTGGTGTTGACATGTCTACTTGTGTTTTCCCAGGAAAAGAAGGGATTTGAGCAGAAATTTGCAAAAGAGCAAGCAGCATTGCGAGAACAGTTACAGGTAGGCAGACCAGATATCATTTCAGCTCCACATAGTTGTCTGGGGCTGCCTTGTGCTGTCCGTGTGCTGCAGTCCGTGTGGTGCAATCTGTACACTGGGGGGGAAGGCGCCTGCCTTTAATTTGAGTCTCCATTCCGTCCCGTCACCACCCAGTTTGAGTACATGCCCTTGAGACAGGTGCATATTCTTCCCCTGCTTGCCACGGCCTCCATTTCCCTCCCCTTCCTCTGTGTTTGCTTTGTGTTCGTCTTGGGGCATAGCAAAGTTGGCGTGGGCCCTGGGACTAAAAGTGTGGTCTTATTTGAGGAGGGCAAGAGTGAAGTGCAAGCTGTTACTCAGCGGGTGGGCCCCCTCTCAGCAGGTAGACGGCCTAGGAACATATGTGTGTCCCTCTCCCTTCAGTGGCTGTTGCTGGTGTCTTTCTTCGGTTTCTTTTTTAGATTGTGAGCCTCTGGGGGACAGGGAGCCATCCTTATTTATTTGTTCTTATTCTTCTATGTCAAACGCGTTGGGGACTTTTGTTGATAAGCAGTCTATAAATATCGGTAGTGGTAGTCCAAGTGTTCCAATCCGTAATGCCCCATTGGCATGTAAAGCTGCCTTGTATTGAGTCAGACGACTGGTCCATTTAGCTAGGTGGTGTTGAATCTGACCGGCAACTGCTCAGCTAGGCCTCATGCAAGAGGCTCTCTCACCTCTTCCTGCTGCCAGTGCTTTTTAACAGGAGATTTCAGGAGCTGAACGTAGAAACGTCTGCTCTCAAACGATGGCCACAGCCCCTGATCTGTGAACCCCTCCGTTGATCCAGTTATTTTCTGCTTCCTTTGAAGGTCCACATTCAGACCATAGGCATCCTGGTTTCGGAGAAATCGGAGCTGCAGACGGCCCTCGCACATACACAGCAGGCTGCTCGGCAGAACGCAGGTATGTACACCTGTACGCAGGTACATCTCGAGGCTCCTGGCTTAACAGATGGGGAAGTGCTCCTGGGCTGTGGGAGGAGGAAACGGCCATGCTGCATCAATGGATATGGGGAAAACGTTTTTCTCTGGTGGAGGAAGGGCATTCGCAGTGGCTTATCTCCACCCCCTTCTAGAGGCAGGGCTATGCATGGGAGGCAACCCTTTAAGAGCCTCGTGGGAGAAGAGGCCTCCCAGTTCTTCTGTCCTGCTGCTCTAGAGCCTCTTCAGCTCTCTGTATTTTCTAAACTCTGGGCTCTCAGGCCATTACACTAAGGTAAATCAGAGTTACGGAACCACTCTGTGCAGTAACGCTATCCTGGACAAAGTTACAGTACAGTTTCAAATTAGAGTAACTTACTGTAAATTACGGTAAAGTAAATCAGAGGTGTAGCCAGACAGGCACACTTTGCTCTTTGACTAGCCATTTGGCTGTGGCTTTCTCAAGTCTTTAGATACTGGGAAGACAAATTCTGAATATATTTTGAGATGCTGCTTGGATCTCAAGCTCTGTGAAGTTGCTTCTCAGCAACTCTTTAATCATGCTGGAAACGCTGCCACTGTAGCATTATTTTGATGCCTTGACTTTCCCGAATGCAGGAAAGAGGGGCGAGGTCAAGTGGCCCCAGTCGGCTTGGCTGGATTTCACCCCTTTGTTTTCACTTGTGCAGGAGAAGCAGAGGGCCTCGCGACTCGGCTGCAGTCCTCGCGCCAGAGGATATCCGAGCTAGAGCATACGCTCTCCTCCCTCTCCACACAGCAGAAGCAGACAGAGAAAGTAAGGCGGTCCTATCTTTTATTTGCACTGCCCGTTTGCTGTACTTGCCACTTGCTTCCTTTTGCAAACCAGACCAGGCATTGTTTCCCCAAAGTAACTTCTTCATTGTTCCAGCAGGCCACTTTTTAAGTGCGTTGGTTTTGTGTTTAGCGTCAGGCATTTGGCACCTTGCTTTGTTAGCCGTGCCAAATTCCAAACTTGGCCTCGGCCAGGGAACCTTAAGGATATTCAGTCCAGGAGCCATTTAGGCATTGAGACACATCCAGCTCCGTTGCGTGCCTAATTGTAGGTATCCGGTTTAGGGGGTTACTCCACGCAGATGGAACCAAATGCTTGTATGGGAATTTGGTGTGGCTCACAGGCTCAGCTCTGCAGTCACCTGGGTTTGAGTTGTAGCTCAGGGGTGGAGTCTGGAGTGTCTCCTTTGCATGCAGAAAATCCCAGGTTCGATCCCGGGCAGCATCTCCAAGTAGGTCTGGGAGAGCCCTATTGGAAACTTTGGAGAGCTGCTGCCAGTTAATACAGACAGTATTGAGCTAGATGGACCAAAGGGACTGAACTGGGATAAAGCAGCTTCCTGTGTTTCACCTGCCTGAGTCCGACTTGAACCCCCAGACAGATCCGTCCTACGGTTTTGGTTGGAATCTCGCTGATAGTTCTGAAGGGAGGTGGCCTCATTTGCATGTTGCAACCCCAGAATAGTGGCCCAGAGGCAGAGCTGCAAATGGGGAACTCTTCAGTAGAAATCCATCAATCCATCTAGCTCAGTATTGTCTACACTGCCTGGTAGCAGCTCTCCAAGGTTTCAGGCAGGACTCTTTTCCCGCTCAACCTGGGGATGCTGCCAGGGACTGAACCTGGGACTCTCTGCATGCAGATGCTCTTCCACTGAGTTATGGCCCCATCCCCCAAGGGGAATATCTTAGTGTGCTTGCATGTAGTTACCCATCCAAATGCAAACCAGGTCAGACCCTGCTTAGCAAAGGAAGCAATTCATGCTTGCTTCCACAAGACCATCTCTCTTTCCCAGCTCTCTTCCCTTGCTTTGAAAATGCAATTGCAACAATTGTTTAAAGAGTGGAAATGGATAAGCAAAAATAATGTGAATCCATATATGTGGGGGTTTCAACTCTGATTTCTAAGACTGCAGAGCTAGATTGTAATGCCTGGATGACACTTACTATGTTGCATGTTGTTTATTCACTGGACATCTTGCCCAGTGTTAAGACTCTGGGTGACTAAAACAAGAACCCCTCAAAATGATACTAGTAAATAAACACTTGTTTCCAAGGCCATAAGACTGTGTGTAAGCTACCAGCTAAGGTCACCTTAAGTGGTGCAGCAGGGAAATGCTTGACTAAGAAGCAGAAGGTTACCAGTTTGAATTCTGCTGGTACTATATCAGGCAGCAGCGATCTAGGAAGATGCTGAAAGGCATCATCTCATACTACGTAGGAGGAGGCAACGATAAACCCCTCCTGTATTCTACCAAAAGAAAACCATAGGGCTCTGTGGGCGCCAGGAGTCGAAATTGACTTGAAGGCACACTTTACCTTTAAGCTACCAGCTACTAAATGTAACTGCTAAACACAGTTGAAGAGAGCCTGTGAAGCTAGAAATGTTATACAGTGCTTTGTGAAAGTTTTGAGGATCAGCCTTGGAGGGGCTTCCTTCAGTAGGGAGCTCAAACGGCCAAGGCTAGGCACCTTCATAGGTTTTGTGGAACAGAATGCGAGGAACCTGCTTCCTGCTAATCTCAGAGGACAAGAGAGACTGACCAGAGAGAAGCTGTAACAGGCATTCGAGGTCAAGCTCAGTGTCTTAAACTGTACCGAGAAATGAATGGGAAGCCAACTGACCTTCCACAAGACTGGTTGGACATTTTCTGTCTTCATAACAATCAGTGGGAGGGCTGCTGTTGCACGAGCTGAAGCTTGTAAAACGCTCTTGAAGTGTGACCCCATTTAAGGGACAGGCTTTTAAAACGCGAGTGTTGCAGTCAGAAAGCAATACATTGACCAGCTGTAAGGTGGCACCTGTCCAGGGTCCTGCGAATGGCGTGCCAACTCAGTGACAGCAGCCCCTGATATGTATTCAGGGTTGTCCTGATACAGCTAGTGCTGTTTGCCCTTGGAAGCCTTTTCCTGCATCCATGAAGACAAGATGGCGAAGGGGAATGGCCACTCTCGGAATGTGGAAATGAACATGCGAAAAAGCTGGCAGTTCTGGTATTGGCCGGCAGCATGGCTGCAGAGATTAGGCAGCCCCCCTCTGATTTGAATGTGTGTTTGTCGGCAGCATAATAAAGAGCTGGTGAAGGAACGGGATGGCCTGAAACTGGAGGTCTACAAGCAGAGGTGAGATGTGCTCCTATTGGAGCTGCATTGGTGTCGTGCAGTGGTTCTGCTTGCCCTAATTGGGGGTGAGGTGTGTGTGTGTGTGTGTGTGTGTGTGTGTGTGTGTGTGAGAGAGAGAGAGAGAGAGAGAGAGAGAGAGAGAGAGAGAGAGAGAATATACTGGTGAAACTTACTGGACTAGGTATAAAGAATATTGCACAGGCAAGGCCATATGCACTCGATGGGGTCTTTGCTTTATGGGGGAGGATAGAGTCCCTTTATCTTATAACACTTTTGTGTCGGGATATTCTGGTTGCTGTGGCCCCTTCATGACTCACCACAATTTCAAAAATGACCAATTTTATATAACTATTAAGAACATAGAAACTCTGCCCTTCTTTGTATTTGGTCATCTAAAAGGGAGAAGGGATGAAAAAGCATAGAGAGAGAGAGAGAGAGAGTGCGTGAGCGCGCTAGCAGTGGGACATTGCCTTCTGGAATTAAAGGGGAGTCCCAGATCTGCGAAGGCGAGTGTATGTGACAGAACCCACAAACCGGCTCTTATCCATACTGACTGTTCTAGTAAAAGCAACGGTGTATGTGTTTGTATTCTAGTAAAAGTAGTGAAGAACTGAAGCAGCAGAACTCGGAGCTGTCAGAGAAGCTCCACAGCCTGATCTCTGAAAACTCAGCGATGAAACTGGATGTGCAGGATCTACACAAGAAACTGGAAATGGCAGAGCTGATGATTCAGCAGGTGATTGTAACAGATGCTGCCCCTCAGACCACACAGCCTTGCTGTCACGGTGGAAGGGAGAGTGTGTTCAAGGTCCACCACATCTCCAACCATTTGTGTGCAATATTCCCCAAAGTGGGAGGCGGGCAGTTTTTGGTGACGAGGGAAGTCTTGGCCAACTTTTCCATAGGAGTCTTGACACCCTCAGGTGGTGTCTCGGGATTTGAGAAAGGAGGAGCTGGCTTGGTGAGAAATCACTCGTATTACAAACATATGTTTGTAATTCGTTTTTAATTTAGAATGAAATTTTTAATGTTGCCTTGTTTGCATGTTTCTGTGCACTGCCCAGAGTCTTCGGAGTGGGTGGTATATTAAATGTTTCTAATAAATATGTAGTCCTACATTTTGAACAGAGTCCAGTGTACTCTGCACCCCAAACCTCTGAATACTTCACTAGCCAAATGCAGGATATTCATTTTATGAAATATTGCTTACAGGGTCCCTGAATCAAAAAGGCTTGTAGTTGTTGGGCAGCAGGTCCTGCAGTGGTGAGGGAGAGAACGGAGGGTGGGCTTGGCGATTAAGCTTTAATCTCCAAGTATGGAGGGAATGGAGAAGAGCCATCAGTGAAAGCCCTTGAAGTTGCAGGCCACAAACCTGAGAGCCTGTGTGGTGTAATGAGTAGAGTGCTGGACTAGGACCAGGGAGACCTGAGTAGGGAAGTGCACGGAACCGGTTCGGAGGCCCTTTATGGGCCTCCGAACCGGTTCGAATGACTGGCGGTTCCACCGGTTCGAAGGCGGTGGGGGCATACCTTTAAGGTTGGGGGGAGGGTGCCCTTACCCCTCCTACTGTGTTTCCCTTGCCGACACTCTATCTAAAAAGTCTCCGTCAGGGCGACAGTGTACCTCCCTGCCGCCCCGGTGTCGTCCTTGGCTGGAAGTAAAAGGAAGTATCCGGCCTGTGTGCACGCTGGGCATGTGCATGTCACACCCCTGCCCGACGTGTGAGCAGTATGCGCATGCACGTGTCCGGCGTGCACACACGCAACCGGTATTTCCCTTTACTTCCAGCCGAGGAGGACACCGGGGCAGCAGGGAGGTATGCTGCCACCCCGACGGAGACTTTTTACATGGCGTGCTGGTGGGGGAAACGTGGCAGGAGGAGTAAGGGCGCCCTCCCTTGCCCTTAAAGGTAGCCCCCCCCCGGCCTTCAAACCACCCCCTGCTGGTTCCGTGCAGATCTCCAGACCCAAGTTCAAATCCCTGTTCAGCTGTGGAACACGGTGAGTGGCCAGTCACTTAACCTCTCACCCAAACCCTACCTGACAGGGTTGTGAGGATAAACATAAGCCTGTATGCCGCCATGGGCTTCTTGGAGGAAGAGCCCTTTATGAATGCAGTAAATACGTGAATATTTAACTGCTGTCCAATTCCATAACCATGAGTACTAGAAACCTGAGGAAAAGGTGACTGGAAGCTAACAGCTCAATTTCTGTACTCGATTGTTCTTAGATCTCATATTGACGTTTGCAGTACTATACTAATGGATGCTTGTCCAGCCATGGAAATCCTCTTGTGGGGACGCTGGGGGAGGAGAGACGCGAAGGAAGAATAGAATGCAAAGCATGAAGGAATCCCCGTGTTGGCCCTAACCCTCTCCTTTGCTTCTCCCCCCGCCAGTTTGCGAGCCAGCCAGGGATCCCGGATGCCACTCAGCAGCTGCAGACGGCACTGGAAGAGCGGGCTAACTTGGAAGCCCAACTCGCCCAGGTAGGAGTCCGCCGGTGACCTTGAAAGAGCCCACCCCTGCGACCCATGGCAGCAGGCCTGGGGGTCTAGCCCCCCCCCCCCAGCCATCCCTCTCAGTTCCATTCCCAGGCGTGGGGGCTCCCTCCATTGGACTGACGCTTTGTCTCTGTCTTCTTCCAACGCGCCGAGCAGCTGTCAGAATCGATCCAGCAACTCCAGGCCGAGCGGGACCAGTATGTCCACAAGCTGAAGGAGGAAGGAGGGGTCTGGCAGCAGCGGGTACAGCTGCTCTCCGGGCAGGTAGGGAGAGTCGCTCTTTCTGGGGCGGAGGGCAGCTCCCGTCGGTGTCCTGATGCTTACAAGGCCCTGGAGGTGTGGCCTTGCCCTGCGAGACCGGGGTAGCCCCACAGCTGGCTCTCCCTCTTTTCCTGGGGCACAGGTCCATGCCTTGGCGGAAGAAAAAGACCTGAACGTGACGCGCATTCAGGAGCTGGAAGCCAACCTGTCCGAGTTGCTCAGCAGCCAGTCGGGTAAGGCGGAGTGTTGGGATTGCAGGGCAGACGAGGTCAGGGCCGTTCCCCGTGCCACGCCGTCGTCCCATCCCGCGGCTCCACTCTCATCTCCACACTAGCTCACCTGTTGGGCCCTTTCGGTGCCCTCCCTGCACTTCCTTGACTGTGGTTTCCCCCGCCCCCCGTTTGGGTGTCACGAGTAGCTGTGGCTTCCTGTGATGTGTCCGATCAGTGGCAAAACCAGGTTTGCTCGGGCCCCATGCGAGGGATGGTCCTCTGCCCCAGGCAGTTCCCCCATCTTGTCTGCGAAGTTGTCCTTGAACCGCCGCAGAACCCAAACAGGTGGAACACCAGCAGGCCTGCTTGTGTTGAAACCAGGTCTAGGGGACGGGCCCTTGGCTCCGTCATTGAGCAGCAGAAGATCCCCCACTCAGTCTCCGGCAGCATGGGAAGCAGAGATCCAGTGCAAGGGGGGCATTCTCCCTCCCAAGTGCTGTTCACTTGCAGATCCGGAGCTGTGCCTGGGGAGAGAGACTGTGGAAAGGGGCACTGCGAGGTGGCCGCTCTCCCCTGGGGACTCCTCTTGCTCTCTGAATCAGCTCCTCCCCTCCCGTGGTCCGGGGTTTCGGCACCATCCTGTGGCTGCTCGCTCTGGCTCGGCCTGCACTTCCTGCCTCCCTCCCAACTGCCCACGACTCCCTCTTCTTCCATCAGGCTCTGTCCTCTCCCCTGCAGTGTTCCCTCTAACAGGGATCCCCAGATGTTGTTGACTACAACTCCCAGCATCCCCAGCTGCAGTGGCCTTTGGCTGGGGATTCTGGGAGTTGGGACTCCCTGTTAGAGGGAACACTATCGCCCGCCCACCCCACCCCGCTGTCCCAATGGGCTTGTGAGCTGCCGGGGCGGAGAGTGTTTGTTGTTTCTGCATCCGGCATCTTAGGAGGATGTGCAGCACCAAGCATCTTCTTGAAGCTTTGCTCAGCGGGGTTGAAGAGGGCTTAAGTGGCTTGGGAGTCTTCAGCCAAGGGCAGCCCCATAAAACAGGAGAGGTCAGAGATGTCAAGGCTCCCGTCGCAGGAAACCTGGCACTCTGGAGCCACTTCCTGCTGCCTGCAGGAGACTTGGCTCTTTGGGCTGGGAGGAATCGGCCTGAAGCCTTGAGCCCCTCCTGGCCTTGGCCTGCCGCTGACCCCCCTTCTCTTTGCCTTGACTCGGCAGCCGCCAAGCTCCAGGCGAGCGAGCCTGCCCCCGCGGCGGGGCCCTCGGACGCGGAGCTGGGCCTGCGCGAAGAGCTCCGCCGGCTGCAGCAGGCGAAGGAGGAGCTTCGCGGGCAGTGCCAGGCCCAAGTGCGGGACAACGAACAGCTGAGCCGCCTCAACCAGGAGCAGGAGGAGCGGCTGCTGGAGCTGGAGAAGGCGCTGCAGCGCTACTCGGAGGAGGCCGTGGACAGGCAGCAGATCCTGGAGAACATGCAGAGCGACAAGGCCACCATCAGCCGGGCCGTGACCCAGAACCGGGAGCTCAAGGAGCAGCTGGCGGAGCTGCAGAACGGGTTTGTCAAGCTGGTGCGTCCCCTCCGTGCGATGGTGCGCCTCCCTCTGTCTGGGGCCTGAAATGGCATCCCTCCATGGATGCTGGGGACACCGGAGCTCTCAAGGAGGGGTCCGTGGGAAGCTGTGGGTACCAACGGCAGAGTTTCTCTCAGCCTTGAGGGGTCTGGGTGCTCACCTTGGGCAGTCTGGTTTTGCGTCTGGCCTCACCCTGGCGCTCGGCATATTGCCTGTTTTCACACTCCGAAATCCCATATAAAAGCACATTTCTAGTCCTGGCGGCCTTGCTCAGAAACCTGAAGGAGCAGAAGGAAGCAGACCGTTGACATGGATTGAGTGAAAGAACCTTTTGCTCCTGGATTGCGCTGCTGTTCCAAGCATCTCTTGGGTGCTTCTCCCTGTGTATCTTCCTGAAGGCTTACTCTCCCTTCTGTTTCTTTCAGTGGCCTTTTCTATTTTTGTTTTAAAACCTAGGCTGCAATATCTTGCAATGTAGTATACACTATATAAAGTGGTTGCTTCCACCCAAGTGCCCTGGGGCTTCCTGCGCAGGACTCCTTTTCATGTAGGAAATGCACTCACAAGCAGGTGCCTGGCCTTCACGGACTCAGTAGGGCAAGAGAAGAGTTTAAAAACCAGCTGAGAGTCTGTTTAAAGGCCCAGGAAACAGGTTTGGGTTTGCTGCTTGAAAATGTTTATATCCTGTTTTCCCTCCAAGGAGCCCAGGACAGTGTACAGGGTTATGTTTCTCCTTGCAACAACCCTGTGAGGTAGGTTAGGCTGAGAGAGAGAAGGGACTGGCCCAGAGTCACCCAGTGACTGAATGGGGATTTGAACTAATGTCTCTCTGGTCCTTGTCCAAAACACTGACCACTCTACCGTGCTGTTTCCATCGACCAGGTGAGAGTGATGTCCCACTCCCTGGCATTTTGTCTCTTGTATAGACCTTCTCCCTCCTTTACCCCCCCCCCCCGCCACCACAACATTAGGCTGCTCTAGCTCAGGACTGCACAATTTCAGCCCTCCAGCTGTTTTGGACTACAACTCCCATCAACCCCCACCACAGTGGTTAACGGATGATGTGAGTTGACCGACTCCAACAGTGCCTGGAGGGCCGAAGCTGTGTGCAGCCCTGCTCTAACCTTGGGCAGGTGTCTGCATTGTCCTTTGGCTGCAGAAATGTGCCTTCTTGCAAGTAACCACTGCTAAACTGACCAGGCAGGGTTGATTCTTGCTTCGCTTGACCACCTCCTCCCTGCCGATTCCTTTGCAGACCAACGAGAACATGGAGGTGACGAGTGCCTTGCAGTCGGAGCAGCATGTGAAGAAGGAGCTGGCCAAGAAGATTGGGCAGCTGCAAGAGAATCTAGGCGAACTCAAGGAGACGGTAAACCCCTGCTTGTGGACAGTTCTGAGTGAAGGGAGCCAGCAGGACCCAGGCACTGAGAATCCATCCCCCCTGCTGGGAGGCTGGCCGTCTTCTCCCTGCATGTTTCTTGCTCGGGTTACGGTCTGCCTTCTGGCTGGAATGAAGCAGGGCGAGGAGAAGGCTTCTTGGCTGGTCCTCTGATCCCTCTAGCTCAGCTGGTGGAGGTGTGAACTGCCGTTGAGCTTGGTTGAGAACTTGAGTTCTCGGGGTCCAGCCGGTATCGTCCAGAGCCCTGTGACTGCCAACCTTGTACATTCCAAATTGTGTGATTGCAGAACTTTTCTCTTGCCATCCCTCCTAGTTCCTCAGTAGTGTGTATGTGTATGCCTAAGCTTCACCAGGGGAAAAACAGCTAGCAAAAAGATGTGGAGGAGAGAGCTGTGCCTTCCTTACAGAAATAATATAGAGAGTGGGTCTGTTATTTATTATACACTGATTGATTGATTGATTGATAAGTTGGTGTCAACTCATAGTGACCACATAGAAAGATTCTCTCCAGGGCGATCTAACTTGGCCTTGAAGGTCTCTCAGTGGTGCGTTTGTTGCTGTTGTCATCGAGTCCATCCACCTTGCTGCTGAGTGTCCTCTTCTTCTCTTTCCTTCAACGTTTCCCAGCTTTATCGACTTCTCAAAGGAGCTGGATCTTTGCATAATGTGTCCGAAATAGGATAGTTTGAGCCTGGTCATTTGTGCCTCGAGTGAGAATTCTGGATTGATTTGTTCTATGATCCATTGGTTTGTTTTCCTGGCTGTCCATGGTCTCCTCAAAAGTCTTCTCCAGCACCTATATACTTTAGTGTAGATCTAATTTATAGATTCCAGGCTCAGAGGCAGGATGCCTCTGAATACCAGTTGCAGGGAAGCCATGGTGAAAGAGGGGGCCTGCCTTCATCTCCTGCCTGTGGGCTTCCCAGAGGCATCTGGTGGGCCACTGTGGGAAACAGGATGCTGGGCTAGAGAGGCTTTGGGCCTGATCCAGCAGGGCTGTTCTTATGCTCACTTCAAAATAATTAGAAAGAGTTCTAAACTAGCTGTCCTTTCTGGTGGAAGAGAGGCTGTGGGGGCAGCTTTGTCCTGGTGATTATGTCCAGGGACAGAATCGCTTGAGCTGATAGTAGGCAGCTCTTAGGAAGCTGTCCTGTGGATCGTATTTTAGACCACCTCCTTCTGTCCCTGCTTCTGGGAAGGTAATTGAATCATCAGGTTGTCTCAGTAGTGGTAAACATTCACTCCTTGGAATGAGAGAGAGAGAGAAGCTGCCGGTGGCAGCACCCTCTTTGCCCAGGCAGATTGCAGCCACCCTCTCCCACCCCTTTGTGAAATGCTTTAAAGCTCCTCCCAGCCATATTCTTGCTTAGGTTGCATTCCACTCATCCCTAGTTGTGCTTTCTTCAGTAAGATCTGCACGCAGACATCTGGGAGGGCAGAGGGAGCTTCGGTCCTGTCCACCTCCAGACTCCGCATCGGGTAACCATCTGCTCTTGCCCCGTCCAAGGTGGCGCAGAAAACGCAGGAGGCCCAGGCCCTCCAGGAGCAGCGCGACCAGTACTACGGCCACCTCCAGCAGTACACAGCCGCCTACCAGCAGCTCGCCAGCGAGAAGGAGGAGCTGCACAAGCAGTACCTCCTCCAGATGCAGCTCATGGACCGCCTGCAGCATGAGGAGGTCCAGGGCAAGGTGGCCGCCGAGGTGCACTTCAAGGAGCTGCAGCAAGCCAAGGTGAGGGCCGCCAAGCCGGGCTGGGCAGCTCCACCCTGGGGAGACATCTCCAAGGTCCCGGGGGTCTTTCCCAGGCCTCCCTGGAGATGATAGAGGCCCCTTGCTATGTGGATGCTGGGCACGTTTGCGCTTTCCAGTTCTGTGCCAGTCTGCTGCTGATGTGAGGACGTTTGTGTGGTGACTTTTTAGTTGGCTTCCTTAAGGCTTAGGATGTCAGTTGGAATGATGTGCTCCTTCTCTCTTGAAGGAAAGCCTGGACAGCGTTGCCAAAGAAAACCGAGAGCTGCAGGCCCACGTCAGCCAACTCATGGCCGAACTGGATGCGAAGATGTTGTTGCCCAGGGCGGAAGGTGAGCTTGCTCTCCCTTGGCAGGGGGCCACAGAAGGGCTGACTTCTGACTCCTCGGTGCATCTCTCTTTGCTCGCAGGAGATGGTGTGGAAACGGAAGAGATGGTTGAGGACACGAGGACTCCTTCGCCCATGATCCCAGAGGACTTTGAAAGTCGAGAGGAAATGGTGAGTGCCCAGCTGCTGTCCGGGCAGGCTTGAGCACGTGTAACTCCGCTAGGCGGCAGGCGGGGGGTGTAACGTGGATGCTCGGAGATGCAGCCGCCTTGAAGTTCTGTTGGGAGACTTGTATCATGGATTTCCACAACCTTCCTAGCAACGTGATCCATTTCTGGACTTTCCTAACAGTTGGAACACTTCCTTTTTGAACTCCTAGCAGTCATTACCCTCTTCATAGTGGGAAAGACCAACAGATTCTCTTACCCCGCCCAATATCCTATGCAGCAGAACTGCATTTACAAACACCTTCCCATCTGTTTAAAGCGATGTCCCGCTTGTAGCCCTCTCTCCTTCCAAAGGAGCCCAGAGCTGGCCACAGGAGTATCCAGTCAGACTCCCATTGAGGTACTGGCCACGCTCTGGCGTGCTTCATTGGGATTGCCTTGGGCCCTTGAACCATTTCGCTCCTACGAGGCGTTGCAATGGGTATGGGGCTCTCTGCTGGGCAGGTCTTAGAACAGGAGAGGCTGTATGTGCTGAGATGAATATGAATGCAGCCATTGAAGAATTGGGGCACATCCAGGAGGTCTGAGGACGGAGGTGCTACTTCAATCCTTCCAATCCTCACAGTTCAGATGTTTAGGGAAACTTCAGTCTATGTTGGACAACCTGACCAACAAGAACCAGTGTAGTCTCTGCAGTCTACATAGCCAGCTCCCCGTGGTGAGCAAAAGGGAGTCCCAGATAATGTGTCCCTGCCTTCTCCCAGGATGCATCCTGCACACTGTATGTTACAATCTGTTCCCTGTAACGGATCCCCAGATGTTGTGGACTACAACTCCCATAATCCCCAGTTGCAGTGACCTTTGGCTGGCAATTATGGGAGTTGTAGTCCACAGCATCCGGGGATCCCTCTTGCAGGGAATACTGGTTACGATGCCAGTTTGGGGATGTGGGAAGCAGCTGCCTGCAACCTTTGAAAGAGTATTCCTGACGCTTCAGAATTAGCCAGCCTTGTGAAAGCGGCTGTTCACACTGTAGATTGACTGTTCCTCATTGCTTGGCTTCCTGGTTTTTTGTGAAAAGACCCCTTGGCAGCAAGGAAGGGCCAGGATTGTATCCCCCCCCCCCCCAAAGCCAATGGTTTAGGGGCACCGGTTTAATCAAGCAGATTCCGCATTTAACCTTTTGGCTCCAGGGCTGTTGATAATGAGGATACTCTCCTGCTCTCCTTCTGCTCTCCTTCCTTTCTCCCTCCTGTCCTGCTGCGACATGCCAGCCTGAATTGTGGCTGTTCTGATTTCTCTGTATAAAATGACTGCCCGTTTTTCATAGAGGCCCCAGGAGATGTTCTTGACCTAAAACCACCACCCCCCTTGGTGCTAAAGCACAGTATCCGCAATTGCCTCTCAGGTGGCTTTCTTGACCTCTGCCGTGTCCCAAGCGGAGACGGGGCGCGAGGAGATGAGGCAGCAGCTGGCGGAGCAGCGGCGGCAATGCAGAGCCCTCCTGCAGCAGGTCGCCACGCTGAGGCAAGAGCAGCAGCTGCACGTTGCGTCCAGAGGAGGTGAGCCCACTCGGCTTGCAGATGCGCACCCTGAAGCCCACGTGTGTGGATGCTGCGCAGGCGTGGCTGGCCGGGAGGGACTCTGCAGATTGGGTCCAGGTTGGGTCTCATCCTCTCTTGCCTGGCCTTTTCCAGATCTGGCCGCAGATTCTGTTCCAAGGGAGGTGCACGAAGCCTTAAAAAGTGCCATGGAGAAGCTGCAGGTGAGTGAGGGTTAGCACTGGAGTACAAGCCCCACAGTCGGAGGGCTAGCTTGTGGCACAGACCTTTGTCTGGGTGAAGGCCACTTGTGTTGAAGGACGGTAGAGGCCCCTTTCCTCTTGTGTTTGGGCTGTCAGATTGCATAGTGTTGGGCAGAGGTGGTGGAGAAACCTTCTGTGTGTGTTGGGCCACCTTATGGCCTTCATCCCGTAAGGCCGTAACCCTGCCATTCTTCTGATCTCCTGAGTGGTGGCTGTCCTCGTTTGCGTTATCCCCCAAGATTGCTATAAGTAGCACTGGAGCCACTCTTTGGCCTGCCCAGCCTCTCTCCCCGGCTTCGCACCTTGGCATTGTCCTGATTGGAGGATGGCATCCGGGTTGCTGCTCTCTAAATCATAGAATGGTTACAGTAGAATTAAGCAAAGCGGAAACTGGACCTGCTGGCAGTTAAAGAACTGCACTTCAGTGCGATTGACGTGCTCCGTTGTGTTTTGAGAGGCTAAAAGTGCTTTTACAGGGAATCACGATAAGCATCTCTGGAGTGAGAGAGGAGAGCTGGTCTTGTGGTAGCAAGCATGACTTGTCCCCATAGCTAAGCAAGGTCCACCCTGGGGTTGCATCTGAATGGGAGACTAGAAGTGTGAGGACTGTAAGTTGTTCCCCTCAGGGATGGAGCCACTCTGGGAAGAGCAGAAGGTCCCAAGTCCCCTCCCTGGCAGCATCTCCAACATGGGGCTGAGAGAGACTCCTGCCTGCAACCTTGGAGAAGCCGCTGCCAGTCTGTGAAGACAATACTGAGCTAGATGGACCAAGGGTCTGGCTCAGTAGATGGCAGCTTCCTATATTTCTATGAGTGTTCTTGTACTTGCCTTGGGAAGCTGCAGAAGGCTTTCCCTCCTGCCCAACAGAGATATCTGCCTTAGACGGAGATGATCCCTGCTGTTTCTTTCTCCCAGGAATTTCTTTCTTTGGAAAGAAAAGGGAAGAGATGGTGGTGTAGAGCTTCCTTCCTGCCCAGCAGCTCATAACTGTCCTCTGTGCTGCTGCTTTGCCCGGGCAGCACTGTTGGCTGTGGAGGGAAGGCTCCCGCAGTGCTTCTCTTGCTTCTCTGTCTGTGATGGCTCCAATGGTGGCTGTACGTTGTGCCTTTCAGTCCCGGTTCACGGACCTGATGCATGAAAAGGCAGAGCTGAAGGAACGGGTGGAAGAGCTCGAGCACCGCTGCATACAGTTGTCGGGAGAAACGGACACCATCGGTGAGATGAGCTCCCTGCGCTCTCCACTGTCCCACTGTTGGTTTGCGGGGAAGAGGGCCCTGCGAACACTGCCCATCGTGGGACAGATGAGGAAGTATTGTGTCTCTAGCACAGTGCATAAGTGCCCTGAGGATTTCTGCTTCTTTTTTCGTTTTTTACAAATGCTCTTTTTTTAGTCCGTATGGATACAAAAAAGCAAACAGCCCATCTTCGAGGGAAGTGACAGCTTCCAGCAGTCAAGAAGTAGAATGACTGCCCAGCTCATGATCCACAATCTCCTCTTTTTTGCCACCACAGTGTTTCGACATGGGAGGAAGGAGTGAGCGGGGGGGGGGGATTGTAACTACCCATCCCTTTTTCTCTCTCCCTTTTGCTAATCTCTATCCATTTCCCTCTGGAACAAAACAGAGAGGGAAAGTTTCTCCAAGTGGAATTCTAGAGCTGCTGGTTACATATGGCATTTCCTGCATAGAAGGGAATATTGGTCAAGGCAGAACTTGTACGTTAGGCCACTGGTGGGAAACTGCACTTCTTACCTGTTGCAGCCTGTGGATTTTACTACAAACCGGAACTATTCCAGCCATAGCTAGAGGGTGTGTGTTTTAAGTTGGCAGGCGAGTAAGTTTGTGGTTATAGGAATAAATGTCCACTTTTGAGGGTAAACATATCTGATGTAGCGTTCAGCACCATCCTTCTGAGGTGTGTCCAGCCTCATGCAGCTTCACGCAGCAGAGAGGAGAGCTGGTCTTGCAATAGCAAGCATGACTTGTCCCCTTAGCTAAGCAGGGTTTGCCCTGGTTGCATATGAAAGGGAGACTAGAAGTGTGAGCACTGGAAGATATTCCCCTCGGGGGATGGAGCCGCTCTGGGAAGAGCATCTAGGTGCCAAGTTCCCTCCCTGGCAGCATCTCCAAGGTAGGGCTGAGAGAGATTCCTGCCTGCAACCTTGGAGAAGCTGCTGCCAGTCTGTGAAGACAATACTGAGCGAGATAGACCAATGGTCTGACTCAGTATATGGCAGCTTCCTATGTTCCCTGTGTTCCAGGTGAGTACATTGCCTTGTACCAGAGTCAAAGGGCTATTCTGAAACAACGCCACCGTGAGAAAGAGGAGTACATCAGTCGACTGGCCCAAGACAAGGAGGAGATGAAGGTGAGCAGGGGAGCATCTTTCTCCCACACTTGCAGCAGTGTTTTTTCTGACTCAGTAGCTTAAGGAGAAATGTGAACAGAATGGGGTGCTCTGTGTCGATGATTTCACCCTGTCGGAGCAAGGCGCTCCTCCAAATATGCGTTCAGTTTTTTTAAATTTTAAAAATTAATTAGAAATTAATTAGAACCATGGGTTAACCAGGTCCAGGGAACCATTCAGTTTCTGCTCCCCCATATGCCTCATGGGCTGTGGGATGTTTCTGATTCTGCCCTCCGATGCATTGATAGAGATGAGAACAGCACGACTGTGGTGTGTATCGTTAATATAGGATGTGGGGTGAGCAGATTGGAGTGGCCCATTAAAACTGCCATTCCAGCATTCTGCTAGCACAAGGTAGTATAGTAGATGCCATTGATAGAAAACGGGAGGCAAAGTGAAGAGAGGGGAAAGGTTTGATAAATAAGGGGGTGACTCATATAGAAGGTGAACAGGCAGCGGAGAAAGTGAGGCAGTGATGATCCAGGGCAGGCTTAAGGAAACTGATTTTGAGAGAGATTTCCCTGGAAGGAAAGGTGATGAATCATCTATAAGGAGCCGCAAAGAAGACAGCAGTCTGGTTCACACAACTATTTGAATCTCGGTTTAATGGGGGTTCCTGACATTAGGTTGTGTGAGCCCATGCCAAGGTGGTTTATGGCCCGAGATGAGTCTGAGACTTGCACCTTGGCGTGGGTTCACACAGTCGCGCAAATGTCAGTAACCCACATCAAACCCAGGTGCAAACTATTCTGTGAACCCAACCAGTGTGTGGCTGGTGGTTGGTATTGGAAGGGATTGGCAAAAGGGGTGAGTTTCAGAGTAGCAGAAGATATTTAAAGAGCAGAGATAGTAGGCAGGCAGAGAAATGGAGGTGCCTTAAATATGAGGATGTGGAGCTTGAACTTCTTGCACAATGCTACAGGGAACCAGTTCAGAGGGGCAGGAAGAGGGGGAGGCATTCATTATCATGGAGAAGTGTGTGTTCTGTTTGTGGGTCAGCTGGGCCTGGGTGCTCCTCTTTCTCCCTACTTTGCTGCAGATGAAATTACTGGAGCTCCAAGAGTTGGTGATGCGCCTGGTTGGAGAGCGAAACGAATGGTACACCAAGTACATGACAGCCACTCAGAGCTCGGAGCCACAGCCCAGCCTGGGGAGTGAGGCCGCTGCCACGGCAGAGAAGCGCCTTGAGCTGAACGCAGCTGATGGCGAAGGTGAGCAGCAGCGGCTGGGCCTTAAGCAGGGGTGGGGTATCTTACGAAAGGGGCCGTTCCAGAGCTTGGCATTGCAAAATGGCTGCTGTGTGCCTGCAGTGAGTCCAGAGTCGGGTTTCAGCACCTTGGCTAGCTTCTAGAACTTCAGAATAGAGGGACATGTTCTAAAATGTGTGCTGAGTGCCTTCCCTTCCCTGCGGAGTAACAATAAGCCACGTGCACACATTTAGGCTGCCTAGGTCAGCTTGTGCACAGGCAGACGTCATCCCCACCATTTTACTCCCTGGAACTCAGGCCATGTCCGCCTTTCTGCCTTCCAGGACTGCGGGAAGTGAGTTTGTCGGATGAGCTGGAACAGGAATCCACGATGCCTCCGCCCCATGCGGACGGCAGAGCCCCCGCGCCTGCCGCTCAGGACCCCACGGCGAAGCAGATCATGCAGCTTCTACGTGAAATTCAAAACCCACGGGAGAGGCTGGGCTCCCTCTTGGAAAACCCCTGCATTCCCTTCTTCTACCGGGCGGACGAGAATGACGAAGTCAAGATCATGGTGGTTTAACCAACTTCCCGAACCTGGCACCAAACCTGCAAGGACACCGTGGGCCCTGTGTGTTCTGTCCCGCAAGCTGGGCAGAACTGGAGTGCCGGGCGGCGTGTGCTAGTCCTTCCCATGGCTGTTCCTGAGCAGATCCCATGGGGCCCTGGTTTCTGGGTTTCAAGGAGGAGGCTTGGTTCTCCTGGTTTCTGCTTCTAGAAGCTGGTGACTTTCCTCCACCTGTTACAGTAGCCGTTGGCCCATCGTCTTCCCACTGATTTATTCTGGGCTAGGAGTGTGGGCTCCGATTGGCCGCCCCTCTGCTTTACTGCACAGCCAGCCTCTATCGGCTGCCTTCATGTAGCCCTCCCTAAAGCACAGGCTGGCGGGCTGGTTGCCTCTCTAGGCAGGCTCTGCCTCTCTTTGCTTCGAGGGGCCGCTTCATGGGCTGTCTTTCCAGTTCCCCAGCTCAGGTGGGCTTCTTGGCTGCCTTGGTGCAGGTGATGCGAGGGTGGGATGGAAAACACACCTGCACTTTGAAGAGCGATGTACTGTGCTGTCTCTGCATTGGAGGATTTTATTTATTTTTAAAGATGGGGCAACATAAAAGAAAAAAAAGCGAATCACTGAACAAGCAAACGTTTTTGTGTTGATTTCTGCGATTTCTGCTCCCCATAACTGGGTCTCCTTTCTTTCTGCTTGGGCGGTGGCTTTCCTGGTTTTTTTGGAATGAGTTTTCTCCCCTGTACTCGGGTTTTACAGGGCAAAGCAGATGATTTCTATGAAGGAGCACAAAGAGAGGTGTCATGTGACAGTTGCCAGTGAGAGTGGGGTGTGTGTGTGTGTGAGCACCGGAGGGAGGGGACAACTCTGAGAGTGGTCTGTGTGTTCGGAGGCCAGCTATGGGAGAGCTGTGCATGATTGCATTTGCACATGGGCAGCCATTGTTGGCTGGCGATGTGATTTCCTGTAAACCAGTTCTACCTGGAGGGAGATGGTACTAGCGAGGTGGACAGTTGTGCTGATTTGCACTTCCCTCGACAGGGTTCTGCCAATTGCTGATGTCACTGCTGCTTCCATTGGAGTCAGAACCTTTACTTCCGGTAGCCCGGCTAGAAATGATCCATCCAAAGCTTTCAAAACAGTACGACTCATCCCTGCCCAGTTTTTCCACTTGTGCAAAATGTGGACTAAATCACTGACTCTTCCCGATTTTAGGTAGTTGTCTCTCTGGGAATCCCCCGCAGGGCAACAGAGGAGGCATCAAAGAGAGTGGTACCGCCACGGTTTTGACTGTCAGTGTTATTCCCTCAGTGCATTGCATTGGGGGTCCTAGCAAAGCAGCCCCACCTGCTCCTGTTTGCACGAGTTAAATGTGTACATTAGTGTATCTGTGTAATATTTTTGTATATATCTTGAATAATGAGAAGAAAATGCTTTGGCAGCATTTCGGGCTGCTGGAAGGCTACTCATAACCTTGTATTATATTAAGAAAAAATGATCTAACTTCAAGTTGGGTGGGGCAGGGATGTGATTTAATATAGAACACTATTAAATATTTATTGGGTGTCTGGTTTCCAGGAATGTGAAAGGGGAAGAGAGAGAGGAAAAAAACCCTTGTTAGAGAAATCTTGCATTCTGTTACAGAAATAATTTAATCCTGTTATAAATTTGTTCTTTCTGAATAAACCTGTTCCACCTAGCACACCCTACATGTTACTCCTCTTGTGTACTGGGAGAAAGGGCTCACAACTGTGAGCTTGTGAACAGATGTGGTTGGCTTGTATACATCGTGGTACTGGGCTTCCTTTCTTCATTTCCTTGGTACAAGACTTCATTTCTCTTCTGTAAGAAAAGACTTCACCACTACATTGTGCTCCTTCCCTGGTGATCATGGGAGCAGGCAAAGTCCTATTAGAGCCATTGTCTTAGCAAGGGCACCCATTTTGGTTCACCTCCGTCAGTACTTTCCCCAGCAGTAGAACCCCACAGCATGAAATAACTTTCTACGGTCCTTAGTCGTGGATAGAAAGCTGGCATGAGTTTTCAGCTTGAGAGCCTCACGCTTCCTGCTGCCTCTGAAAGTAATTTCAGCATTGCAGCTACCCAATAGTTCTGTTCAGCCATTCTTGTATGAGTGAACAGACATTTGTACACTCATGTATGTTTGTGTGAATACCTGTACCTCCCTTTGTTTTAAAAGTGAATCTGGGGACAGGACCCTCAAATGCACGGTAGGGATAAGGAGGGCACGGCTGTACCTGTGTCCATAACTCCATCACTACCTGTGTGCACTGTACACTTGGACAAATGTTCAACCAAGTATCGCAACAGAACTCTGGTTTCTGGTCCTATCCTTGTGGAATATATTCTTTGGGTAGTTATTTATCCTTTTTCTAGTCTACTTCTTGCTATGGTTTTCATCTTTATGTCATGCCAGTGCTTATTAGTTGCTGTTTCTGTCTAAACTTGTAACTCAACGGGGTTGTTCAGAATTACATAAATCGTTCACTGTATGAAAAGACACAACATACTGTGGTTAATTCTGGTTCTAATAACTTACCTCTAACAGCTGAATTTCTTAAGCGGCTGCTAGGTTTGTTTTATGTAGTTTTGTAAATATTTACAAAAAATATTTGTAAACCCCTTGAAGAACTTTTGTTGGAAAGTGGTATACAAGTAGTAGTATTACCTTAAAGGCAAGAGCCATTATCTTTAACCTCTACCAGATAACACCATCATGACACTCACATGCAAGTAACATGTTTTCCAACAGTTGTGGTTGTGAAAAGGCTGCAAGGTGTGGTGATGGGAAAATCACTGTGAGACCCTTCTTGAACTGCTTTATCATGAACATTGCTGCACAAGAAGCAAGCACAATTTTAGAGTAATCCACAGAATTAGGTTCAGTGGAGCTCGCTATAGGGGTTGACTACCAAACATGGTCTTGTGATAAGGGAGGAGCTGAGAAAAATGGCTAGGGGGCAGTGTTCCCGCTAAGGCATGTATGTGTGCTCACCCATTTTTTGATGTTTGCTCAATTTTAGATCCCGCTCAGGTTGAATCAAGAAAGCCCCGCTCTCAGTTCACATGCATACACACACACACTCTGCCTTGATACTGCCGCCCAGAACAAAACTCATCCCCCCCCCCACATGGATGTGCGCATGTGTGTCTGTCTCAACTTGGACTTATCCCATTATACTATCTACGATGCAAGGGGTAAATCAGTATGTGTGTAACCTCTCCAAATTGCTTAAGACAAACACCTTGACAGCATTAAATGTAAGAGCCTGAACACATGGAGAGAGTGTTTTATTCTAGGCATGGAGTCCTCCATTATACAGAAATAGTTTATTTCAGCCAATAAACAAGAGTTGACAGGTCACAGACGTCATCACAGTAGTACTACCAGCACTCCAAAGATTCACCCACAATTCGGGGGCAACAGAAAAACCCAACAGCATACAGCAGAGACCTGGCTCACTGCTGGGTTTGGTTATATTTTGTTGGGTGCACATGTGTACATATATATCATCTTCCTACTCAAGTATTTGCTAAAGTCAACATTGGAAGCATTAAAGGCTTAAAATGTCTGGACACCATATAGATTTCAGCTCTTTATATATATTTATAGATATTTATATAACAGTAAAGATATGTTTCTCATTACTACAATATAACTTTTTAAAATTCCTCTTAAAGCAACTGGGAAGGGGGAAAACCAGTTTCACTAGAGTCACGTCTGATATGTGCAAGCCACAAGCTACAACAGAACAAAGCTGTGTGTTTTAAGATGTGCGTTGGACCATTCCAGGACAGAACAGCTAAGAGGCAGATAAAGGATGGATCTCAAGAGGGAGGAAGGCTACATGTCAAATGGTGGTTTTGGACTCTCCGGGCGAGAGGGACTAGCTTTGCCAGGGCGGCTGGAATTTAAAGAAAGACAAAAAACACAAAAGGAAACAAAGAGAAGAGGGGATGGGAAAGGGACAAAAATGCAAAACAAGAGTTAAAAATGTGGAAAGGAACTTGACATCAGAACTCGCCATAAAGAGGCTCTTCAACAGAAATCAAACATACTAGGTTAAAAAGAACTTAAATAGTTAAGTGGAGATGACCTGAAGACTCACAAGGAGGGTGGCTTGAAGAGGGGCAGTTTGTCACAGGTCTCTTGAACTGTTTTTGCATTGACCCTTTGCCATGGGCATGAAGAAGCCAGGTAAGAGGGGGGTCAACAGTTACAGTGGTACATACACACACCCCCAGCCACAATACATTGAACTGTCATCAGCATGCAAGAAGTAAAGACTATTAGAATCACCAGAATATCCAAAACACTGAATGAAGAGTGTTATTTGTATGTGTGTGTGTGTGTGTATAGCTGAAGCAAAGGTAGTTGCAGGAAAACATTTACGCAGCAAACTCTCCAGGAAATATGAGCTAGTCCGGTTTGGTGGAGAGGAAGAATAGCCTTTTGCTCTCTCCTGGTCTGTGGAAAGTCAGTTGCAAGTGGCAATGCCAACTGGCACAAGCCGGCCCCTCTCTCCCAACATCTCCTTGCTATTCTGGAGAACTGACCGCAATTGTGTTGGTTCCTTTGTGTGGCGGAGACCGTGGAAGACTCCTCTGGCTAGAAGCCCGGCTTGCTCAATATTCCCTCCCGACTGGGTGATGGCTTGCCTCTTACCTGGAGAGGAGTTGACGCCACTGTTCCCCCAAGTTAGCACTTTGCATCAAACCCACATACCAGGCGTATTACCTTGGTTACCAAGAAGGATCCATTTTGTTATCGTATCCATTCGTTCGTTTCCTCACCCAGAGTTGGGGGTGGGGGTGGGGAGCGGGTTTCTCTCTCTCATCGTAACAACAGTGGAAACAATAGCTACGTCGCTACAGATTAGCACTAGACACTACAGCTAGCCGTCGATGCAGGTGGGACACCGTGCGCAGGCCAGACCGGGTGGGCTGAGCAACGGGTGGGTGTGGCGGCCATTTTGGTGCACCGCGATGCTCCTGCGGCCCGACCCCTCCGCAGAGCTCATGTCCTTCAAGGTCCCCAAGCTGCTGAAGTAGGACTACTCTACACTCACAAAGCAATACAGGACGCACAAGAGAAGACCAAGATGCGCTCAATACCTAACGAGCATTTTGTAACACATGGGAAGGGGTGGAGGAGGGGAGTGGTGGTGCCTGTGAGGAGTGGGTTACGGGGTGGGGGGGGAGAGGTTGGATGGTTGGGGCGGGAAAGCCCCAGGCACGGTGCTGGTTGCCAGCTGTCTACAGGCCTCGGGCTATAAATCTAAGAGGGTCGGTTCAGCTGGTCGGATTATGGTGGGTCGCGTAGGTGAAGCAGGGCCCTTCCGGCTGTGGGAGCAGAGAAAAAGAAGACGAGAAGAGAACACACACACGGAGGTTAGCATGGCGGCCAGTCACAATCGGGCATGCTTCTCCACGCCATCCGGGCCAGCACCGTGGCAGGACCATCGAAAGCAAAATGAATGGACAGCAAGGTGGTAACGGGATGGATTGGCTATTGATTAATCCATGTTTTGCAGAGAGGAAAGCTCTGGGTCAGAGCTATTCAGTGTTCTGGCTTAGCAAGGGATAAGGCTGGTGGCTCTCTGGGGCAGCGATCCCAACACCAGTATCAGAATGATGGTGCTGGTACCTGGATGAGGGTGGAGAAGCATGGAGCACAACAACCATGATGCTAGTGTCCCAAGCAAGTGAGGAGCAATGTTACATACAATGAGTGCTGTCCTCTCTGGGAGGGGCTGTTTCAGAAGTTGCCGGCTACTCTGGAGTAGGCACACCCTGCCCTCCCCGGAAATTGGGTGTGGATTTGCGAATCTGGCACTATTCCTCTTCCCTAAGTAGGACTGGGCTTTTCGTCCCCTCAAATGGGGGCTCTCAAATTTAGTGACAACAAGCCTCCACCAGCTCCGACTCCAACTTGGAAAAGGCGACTTCACACCATAAAACTGGCAGGATGTGAAGCTTGTTTTCCACCCCGTCGGCCCGGGCTGAATGCGCTGTTGAGTGCTTGCTTCAGCACAAGGACAACTTGTGGCTTGGCTCACACTTTCTTCACTGCAACGGCTTTGGTGTGTAGCCATGAGCAAAGCTTAGCTTGTGCTCCCTTCCAGACTAGAATGCTTTTGGTGTTACGGTATGAGTGTGGCTATTTGTTACAGTTTTGGTGCAGCCACCTTTTGTTGTCAGAAAGACTATGCATTAATTAGAAAGCGAGCCCTTTAGGGACCGAGAAATGAGCTGTCATTTCTGGACCGTTTCTTGTGATCTGCCTGGAGACAGCCCCAAGCTGAAGGAAATAAATAAAGCTGCCATGTGGATAGGTGGCTTGAACAGTAATTAGTCCCTTTCTAGGCCTAACCTGGCAGTTAGTGAGGAGAGCTGGTCTTGTGGTAGCAAGCATGACTTGTCCCCTTAGCTAAGCAGGGTCCACCCTGGCTTGCATTTGAGTGGGAGACTAGAAGTGTGAGGACTGTAAGAGATTCCCCTTCAGGGATGGAGCTGCTCTGGGAAGAGCATCTAGGTTTCAAGTTCCCTCCCTGGCAGGATCTCCAAGATAGGGCAGAGAGAGGCTCCTGCCTGCAACCTTGGAGAAGCTGCTGCCAGTCTGTGAAGACAATACTGAGCTAGATGGTCAAGAGTCTGACTCAGTATATGGCAGCTTCCTATGTTCTCCAACGTAGGTCCCTAGATGTTGTTGGCCTACAATGCCCATCATCCCCTGCTGCAACAGCCAAAGCAGGGAGACAGGAGACCCACGTTTGAGAACCCTTCGCCTACCTTAAGACTGGCTGATCTGTGGGTTTCCAAAAGGCATTTCTGTGGTGAAATCGCACCAATTCTGTGTTGAGTGTGTGACAGTCACTACACCCATGTCAACCATTGGGAACATATTGGAGCAGAAGCAGTCTTCCTTAAGCAACTGTCTTCCTGCCCCAGCCCAACATTCCTGTGGCTTGCTTGCTTGCTTGCTTGCTTTCTTTCTTTCTTTCTTTCTTTCTTTCTTTCTTTCTTTCCCCTTATCTCTCCCCTAAAGTTCCACACATCTACATATGTGGAGGACAGTCACACATGCCAACCTGCACACAGAAAGCAAGCCACTTCCTACATGGGAGTTGGCAGGAGTTTGGTCACTGGTGAAGCTGCCATAAGGGAGCAAGTGTTCGCCCCTTTCCAAGGGGCCCATCTCCAGCTATTTCCTACGAATTCTTCCTTTCCCCAAAGCATACAAGTGTCAGAGAAATCAGCTGGTTCTGGTCCTGCCTTGCCATTCTTCAAAGGTGACAGCTGTGAGGGAGGTGGTGACTGTTAGAGGGGAGTGAGACCAACCCAACTGGAAGGGTCAGTTTGCAGCCCTCTTAACTTGTAAGCAAGCATGTGGACTGCCCCTCCTTGCCTAGGCTAGCGCAAAACGGGGAAGCGATTCGTGCTGATTGCCCTTGGTGCTCTTTTCCTCCCAGGCTCTGGCAGGCAGTGTTTCCTAACAGCGAGTCCCAGAAGGAAGGATGGGTGACAGCCAAGCCTCCTCAAAAAGACCTCCAAAGCGGGGCCTTCCTTCAAGGAGCGAAGCCTCCTATCCAACCAAGCTACTGGCTGGCAACCTCTGGGCAAGGGGTCTTCCTTGACGAGGCCTGGCTGAAAGCAGGAGGGAGGCGATGCCTTGGAAGCGAGACGCGGACTGCAATGGGTCACTGTGTCCCAGCCCCCAGAGCTGCAACATGCATCTCGTACACACCATCACCACATGGTAGGGGCCAGCTACAAGCTCACTGAGGGCGACACAGACAGATGCTGAGGAGCAACAACCTCCACCAGATTACCACTGCCCCCCCCCGCCATTCTCCATTTTGCGTGGCCAACACCATTTACTTTGCCAGATGTCCCTACCTCTGGCCCTTACACTTCTCCAGACAAGGGCTTACCCGTAATTTCCCATTTATGCACATAAATATTAACAACGTTACAGCTGGTTCACACAACCATTCAAATCTAGGTTTTAATGTGGGTTCCTGATATTAGCATGGTTGTGTGAACTCATGCCAAGATCCTTTATGGCATGAGATGAATGAGAGTCTTGCCTTGGTGTGGATTCACACAACCACACTAATGTTTATAATCCACAATAAATCTAGATTCGAATGATTGTGTGAAGCAGTTCGCTATCTATTCCACTTTGCTTCCATTCTAAAACACATTCCCTTCTCTCTCTTTCTCTCTTTGAAGGTCTCTCCCCACCACCCCCAACTCCCTCTTGGGTAAAAAGCCATTCATAATATTGATTTGTATTAAGCACAGATCTGAAGCACGGATCTGTTATCTTGCGCAGCATTTTGAGGGTCACAACCCAAATAATAAATGTTTATAATCCTCCGTAATAAAATCGCAGAAATCCTCTCTATCCCCTTCCTTTCTCCTCTCTTGCAATGCCCTTTAAAAATGAATAACTTGAAAATGTTGCCCATCATGGGAACATAATATTTATGCCACTCTAGAAAGAAGTATGCAAATATCCTTTATGTTTATTATCCTGATCATAGGACTTCTCTTTCGTAATTGCAGAATCAGCTATCTGCACAGAATACACACAGCCCTGTTGTCACTGTTCCGCCATCTCTAATGTTGCTGCACCCCTTCTCATGATCTTGTCTGTACTTAACTTAAAAGCCAAATGAGACCAATGCTTGCCAGGTGCCATGGGCCACCTTGGCTTCTTTGGAGTTCAACCAATACCCTGTTGCCAGGAAGTTCAGGAAGAGAGAAAAGGAGAGAGGCAGAGAAGGCAGGACAGAGCTGGGGAAGGCTCTCTCCTTGCAGGGGAGGAGAAGGAAAGTGGATGCAAGGGACCAGAAGGCGGACAACAAATTTACAGCAGGAAGTTAACCTGAAAGGCGCAAGGAGGGAAGTTCATCTCCCAGAGTGTTTTTTGCAGGTTCCAAGACCAAAGTTCTTAGGGAGCCATTCGCATACAGAAGACCAGACTCAACAGGAAGCACAACAAAATGAGGCTATCTTTGGGACCTTGCTCCGATTTGGGGCCTCGGGGCAGAGCTCCACATGATCTTGGGAAATGCATGTTCCCAAGCATCTGTCTGTTGAGGTCATGAGAATGCAGGGCAGGGGCTGGCTGCAGAGGGGAGCTGGCAAGCAGAAGTGGTGCTGAGGCCCTGGACTCTGGAAACAGAATAGGCCAAGAACAGCCCAAGGGGCATTTCCAGGGGAAATCCATGTGGTGGAGGGGGGAGTCTTGGGTACCCCCCTCCCACCTGCTGGTTCTCCCCTGCAACAGCACCCCTCCCTCAGCATAAGGAGACAAACTCAGGTGGCAGGCAACATGTAAAGTGCCAGAAATGTCGTTCTGCTAGGCTCACAGAGGGCCACTCCCAATCCTTGTTTATTTCCCACTTTCTCAGGCATCCCGAACAGCCCCAACAAGAGATGGGACTCTCTGCACCACCAATGGGCTCCCCAGTGATGTTTTCTTTGAGGAACCTTTGGACCTTCCAAAGGACCTCAGGTAGGAGGGCTAGAAGTCCCGGGTCCTTGGCAATCCACTGGCAGTAGGGTGGGCTGGATGGACCCATCCCTTTTCTTTTTAAGAAAAGCCCTACGGGATTAGGCCAAAGGCCTATCTAGTCCAGTATCCTGTCTCATGCAGTAGCCAACCAGGTGAAATCTGCAAGGGGAAGAAAAAGGGCAACCAACCACCCCTTTCATTCCACGCAACTGGTGTTAAATATACAGCAATTCAATACAGCAAGTCAATTTCGACTCCTGGCACCCACAGAGCCCTGTGGTGTTCTTTGGTAGAATACAGGAGGGGTTGACCATTGCCTTTCCCTGCGCAGTATGAGATGATGCCTTTCAGCATCTCCCTGTATTGCTGCTGCCCGATATAGTACCAGCAGGGATTCGAACCAGTAACCTTCTGCTTGTTAGTCAAGCATTTCCCCACTGTGCCATTAGATAGCCTTACCCTCCATTAATTTGCCTAATCTCCTTTGAAAACTGTCCAGCTTGGTAGCCACCAGCACATCCGGTGGCAGCCAATTCCATAGTTTAACCACATACTGTTTAAAGAAGTCTTTCCTTTTGTCGGTCCTGAATCTCCCAGCACTTAGCTTCAATGGATGACCCCAGGTTCTAATATTATGAGAGGGAGAAAAAGCTCCCTTCTATCCACTCGATCCACACCTTGCAGGATACTTCTGTCATATCCCCCCTTACCAGTCATCTTTCTAAACTATACAGGCCCAAGCACTGCAGTCTTTTCTCATAGGGGAGTTGCTACAACCAAGGGAATCAGCCAGGACTAAATGATCCCTTGGTGTGATCCAAAAGGGCCCCCTCTTATGGCCTGACTCAGTAGAAGGTAGCTTCCTACATCTATGGGAGCAGAATGGGGTGGAAAAGACCATTAACAAGGTCAAGCTTCCCAGCAGTGGTGGTCATGGCGCTCTCTCTCTCTCTCTCTCTCTCTCTCTCTCTCTCTCTCTCATATATGCATCCACCACCCAGTTCCACAGGTTCTGCAGTTGGCACTTTTTCACAAAAATCAAATGGCTGTCCTTGTTGAATTCAACGAATCCAAAGTCAACCAACAGCAGGCCGAGATTTGCCACATTTTGATTAGGACACTCAAGCAAGAGTCTGTGGGACTTGGTTCTGAGGACAAGGAGATAGAGAGATAGATATGGTGTGGTTCAGAACTATCTAGGAGAGGCAAGTGGCAGAATAGAGGAGGGGGAGGGAAGAGTGGGGACACCAACACTGATCCATGCATCACCGGAGTTGGGGGGGGGCAGGGGTGAGTGTGCGTGAAGAACGTACCGTGGCTGCCAGTCCTCAGGGGTCACTGATAGTGATTCTGAAAGACAACATGAGAGCGACATGGCTGTTCAGACAAGTTGAGCCAAGAGGCCACACAGACTGGTCTGGGAAATGATACACACGCACACACACAGATGATGCCTGTGAACCCGTGATGTGACTTGTGCTTGCACCCAATTACATTCATAAACATGCACACAGGCAGAACAAAACCAGGCAGAAATTTACAACTGCAGCCACACACAGATGCACCTAGGCATCCTTACACACAAGGGCCTGGAATAACTCCTGTGTGTGCTCACACAGGTATGCCTGCTGACTTGCAGCACAACTGTGCTGCAGGATGCACTCTCACCTGAACAGACAAAGCTACACGTGCATTCAAGTGTCTGATAGATGTGCCAAGGTACTCAAATGCCAGGCAACAGAGCACGCCTGGGTGGAGGCCTGCCCACTCTGTCACCTGGAAGCACATGGAGACAGGCATGCTAAGGGAAATGTCACACAAAGGGACACTGTAAGGCTGTGTACAGAGGTGGATTATCCTACTGCAGAGGGAGTTCTCTCTGCCTCACCTCACTCCTCTACTGACCCACATACCTGGGTAAAATCTCCAAGGCAGATTTCCCCCCCTCTCTTGCAATGTTTTGGGCTTGGCCTCCCTCCCTCCCTACTTAAAACAAAAAACATGTCTGTGTTTCTCTTGGAAGTTTTTCATACTTTTAGTTTGCCCCTTCTCTGGAATGGAGGCGTGAGTTCACATATCGGCCAAATTTACCCCAAAGTCCCTGCAAGCTATCAGGGAGCACTTCACACACAATTTGGGTTTTTCATTGCACGTTAGAGTGTAGCCCGATTTATATCCGGAGTAAAGAAATCCACTTTTTGCATTGGTGGGGGGGGGGCGCAACTTCGAACTCGCAGTAAAGCCTTGCAGTAAACCCGCTGTAAAGCCTGCTGTCTGGGAAAGCTCCTGGCGTTAGTTATTCACTTAAATATTTGGCCTTTAAAAAACCAACAGCAATAGTTTGTTTTAACATGAAACCCTTTTCTGAACCTTGAAGAGCAGCTGCCAGTCAGAGCCTCAATCCTGAGCTAAATGGACCAAGGGCCTGTCTCAGCATATGGCAGCTTCCTAAGGGCTTTGGTTTTGTTTTAATGAGAGCTGAGAAGCAATGGTTATTCCTTGCATTAGAAATGAGTGCAATATCATGATATCTCTAAAGCTATCAGTATTGGTTACTATGGGACAGTGCTGTCCTCCTTATCATACACCCAGTTCTCTATTAATGAGGGTCTCTGTGCAGTGCCCCTATAAAGCCGCACGCACACAAGGCAGTGTGTATGGATTATACTCTTGTGCTCAGGCTCACACACAGAGATTCAAGGCATACAAAAGTTTGACACATTACACACACACACACATTCCTCTCATAGGCTCATGTGCTTCCTTTCAGACCCAGGCCTCATTCAGTATTCTCCACCCAGAGTGGGAAAGCCAGATTTATTTATTGTTTATTTTTTAAAGAAAGGAAACCAAAGAAAACGAACAGTAACAATGAAGATGATTGCGTGTTCACTTGTGGCCAGAGGACTCCAGCCCCACTGCCAAGTGTGAACTGTCTTATTCTATATACAAGAGACGGCAGAAGGAAAGCAGAGATGCTATCTGAGAACATGAATAAATGGAGAGGGCTCCTCTTCGGGGCAGAGGGTGTGAACCCCTGCGGAATGGGGGAACTGAGATGTTGGGGGGACGGGGAGAGAGAGAGAGAGAGAAAACGTTTCCTTGCACTCCTTGAAGCTATTCAGAACTGGGATACTGAGCTGTTAACATAGATCAGAATGTAGTCCACTAAAGCAGGAGTTCTCAAAGTTGGGTCCCCAGATGCTGTTGGACTACAACTCCCATCATCCCCAGCCACAAAGGCCTTTGGGAGTTGTCACCCAACAACTTCCAGGGATGCAAGGTAGGGAATGCCCACACTAAAGGTCAGAGGCGTGATCTGACTGGACTCAATGGCCACATGACTTATAGGGTTCGCTCCCCCTCAGCCCCATGAACTGCAAGATCCTGGCGAATCACAGCAATTCCAGAGACTGCTAGATTCAATGTCAGATTAGCCAGCAAACCCGTTTCTGAGCAGCCATGGAAATGACCTCCTCTTTCTGGGCCTGAGGGTACATCTACACAGCAGCTTCTGACAACGCTAAGCCAAAAGCATGGGGCATTTTTACGGAAGAAACTGGTGTGTGTTTTTGTGGAATACCTGCTGTTTGTATGTACAAAAGTCCAGTGGCGTGGGGCTGCATATCTGGACTATAGAAGCCAGCTGTGCAGTATGGGTACTGTAGGTGGGTGTGTATGTGCACGCACACACGCAGCCCTCTTTGCTGCTGTGTAGGTGTACCCTGAGAAAAAATAATCTGGGACTCAATCCCCAAACACATTTTAACATGGATCTCAAGTGGACATTAAGGAACAATGTGAGCTTGAATGGGGAGAAAAGGGGCTGTTGTGTGGGAGGTGGGGCAGAGAAGGAAAAGGAGCAAAACCCTGTTCATTTCAGCCTGCATGGAATATCCTGCCAGTATATAGAATATATCATCTGTGTGAATAGAGGAATGGAACAGAGCGCATGAAAGGAGGAACGCAAAGAGAGAGAGAGAGAGAGAGAGAGAGAGAGAGAGAGAGAAATGTGTCGGGAACAAGGGAAAGAGCTGCACACTGAAACCCAAACGGAAGAGCAGCAGAAGCCAAAGCAAATGACAACCCAACAGAAAAAGAGGGAAGAGAGCAATGGGCGGTGGTGAGTGGGGAAACAAGACTAGGCGACGCATTTCAGCAGCAACACATGCCGACAAGCACAGACGCCGACAGAAGGGTGGCTGTGACCCAGGAGCAGAGAGGCGCCCGCTTGAAAGTCCTGCGCATCAGGAAGGAAGGCCGTGGAAGCGCCAGGTGGAAGCACTGCAGGGCGGCGGCGCCGTCTGCACACCCAGGAGTGGAGGGCTAAAGCAGAAACGGAGACACGTGGCCCGCATCCTCTTCAGGCTTGTCCACTCCTGCTCCGACTGCACACGCCCAGGGTGGGTCTGCCTGGCCAAGAGCGGTGCTCAGACAGCACAGGTCATCATCGGCATCCAGTGACCAGCCTCCCAAGGAGCCAGTCTCTGGCTGGCTTGTGCTGCGTTTGTTCCTGCAATGCTCCCCTGTGTTAACAAAACAGCTCCATACAAACAGAAAACCAGCAAGCCAAGGGAAGGCTGGGATGGTTCTGCCAAGCTGTCTTTTGTAGGGAGTGGTTTTGTTTTGTTTTGTTTAAATGTGGGGCAGCGTTTCTAAAGTGGCACAATCCCTCCCACCTCTTCATTCTCCCGCATGCAGAGACTCAATACAGAGCAAATACTTAGACATCCTTATACCCAAGACGGATAGCAGATCCAGGCCTTTCTCAGACAAGGCTGCTTCTAATAAGGCTGCTTCAAGGCTGAGTAACTTCCGACTCAGGCTAAATTGTCCTGAGAAACCCAAGTCCTATGAGTGAAGCTCCGTGTATCCATTATTTTGGTCAGTGTTCCCCCAAGCACCTCTGGGTGAGCTCTGCCAATGTGCAAGGAATGACGAGGAGGCGTGAAGATCTCCTTTGGGCGCTGTGAGGCTGAGATTTCACTCCGGACTTACCTCAAATTTCATCACTTTACATATGCCCACACACTTGCTGAAGATAAGCTAGAGCAATGCCGTTTACCTTCCCAATGTGCCCTAGTGCTCAGAGCTGAGAACAGGAACATTTTCAACTTGTTCTACAGCTCATTTCTTTGCTCTGAAACACAGTGCCAAATTATTGCAGACAGAACATAGTGGGCTCACTGAAGTATATCTGCTAGTATAACCACCACAGATGTATTTACAACACTTCTGGTTATATCTTCAGATTGTTATCCAGTTTTGCCACTTTTCAAAGAAGTTCTGTCAATTCACAGTTCAGACTCAGGATTCAGGATGTGAAGAATCAAAACTATTTAGTCCTAGGACATTATGAAGACGTCTAGATTTCCTCCTTGGCTGTGTACTTTTAAAAGTCTGTTTTAACCTTGTTATGAGGAGAGCAGGTCTTGTGGTAACAAGCATGACTTGTCCCCTTAGCTAAGCAGGGTCTGCCCTGGTTGCATATGAATGGGAGACTAGAAGCGTGAGCACTGGAAAATATTCCCCTCAGGGGATGGAGCCACTCCGGGAAGAGCAAAAGGTTTCAAGTTCCCTCCCTGGCTTCTCCAAGATAGGGCTGGGAGTGACTCCTGCCTGCAACCTTTGAAAAGCCGCTGCCAGTCTGTGAAGACAATACTGAGCTAGATAGATCGATGGCCTGACTCAGTATATGGCAGCTTCCTATTGATCTAAGTCAAGGAAGACTTGACTGATTTTCATTTTTATGTTATCATCTTGGAGCAGTGACACTCTAAAAAGGCGCTCCTGTGTCTAGAATACTGAACCCCAAACTGATAACAGAGGCATAATATTTCTCAGATTTAAAACTGGAGGCACACTTCAGTATTATATCTCCAGTGGTTTGTGTCTGAACTTCTGACTGCTCAAGAGCATTAAACATGGGGGTTGCAAGGGTTACTATCCAAAGGCCTTATACTCAGCACTAACAAAGTCCCAACATTTCACTTTTCAGATTTAAGGTAAGAGCATGGCTGGGACATTTTGCTAATTAAGATGTTGCTGTCTAGGGTCCAGCCAGTATTCCCTCTAAAAGGTCCTGAGCTGGCTCCTTTAGCAGGAAAGAGCACTGAAACAAAATCTTTATTGACAGTCTGTTGCAGGAGATTCTTAAGTTCAGCTACTCAAAATAAATAAAGTATTTATGGCCAGGTTTCCACACATCTGAATTTAAATATCAATTCTGGATAGGCACTGGCTCTTAAAACAACCAGCCTTCTCACATTTAAAATGTAACAATAACTGCTTCTAAAAGCACTATTATTTGAATTGAAGAACAAAGAATGTTTACATACATGTGATCCAATCCTATCCCTACACATAAGCAAGTCTCACTGTATCTGGTAGGCGTGACTTTCCTCATACTTAAGAGTAACTCCCATTGGATTTGGTATGACCTACTGCTTGGTAGGCAGGGGATGTGAATTCAGAGGACTTCTCACCAAGTTAAAGTGCACAGGCTCAGGTCACATGACACATGGCAAACTCTTTTCAGCAGACTTCTCCTGAATTTTGAGTTCAAACTGTGAGATCAGGTTTCCAAATGTTGAATACCAGGCGTTGGCTAAATGTTCTTATTCTAATGAGAAGAGAGTCCTGCCCTGATTGGAGCAGTAGGGTGTTGTGTCTAAGCGGCATTTGAGCGTGAAGCTTTGTCATGGGGTGTTGAGCATACAAAGGGTGGCAAAGCTCTTCTTCCAAATCCAGAAAGTGGCTCTACCCTCCGAGCCAAAGAGTCCATGTGCAGATGGAGTGGTGGCTACAAGAGACTCAGACAAGGACTTCTTCTGCTCTGAGACCATACAGAAGAAGAGAACCAAAGACCCCCCATGCCAAAGCTCTCCAGCCTTGCTTCTTCCCATGGCATGAGTATCACTGTCACATCTTGCCCCTGTCCTTTCCAAAGAGACCTTTCAACATAACCAGTCTGGACTTCCATCGATAGGGGCCTCCCAAGACCCCTTTCCCCCCAGCTCCACCAAGGAACAAAAGGAGCCCTTGTATTTCAAAACAGTCTTCCAAGGAAAACCACCAGGATTCAAGGAAATCCTTTAAGACAAGTGCCCACACAACAGCAGCGGCACTCTCAAGCACTCCGGTACCAAAAAGGAAGGATATCACAGTGCGCACCTAGCCACTGTCATGTCCTTCCTTTCTCTAATTCAGAAGTCGCTCCTACTAAGCTCGGTCAGTCTTCCTCCCTAGGAAGTGTGTTAGAATGGCAACCCTCGTGTCACGGATGCCCAAAGCCTGATCCCCCTTTCATCCGCTGCATGAGCACACTTACCTGGGGACACCAGGAGGTGCCCGGTTGGGCCGAGATGGAACCTGAGGGGGAGGCCCAAAAGGATCGGGGGAGGCCCCTGGCCTAGAGGGCACAGGGGGCGCACCACCCAGTGTGGGACCACCAGCAGGCGGAGGTCCAGGAGCTGGGCCTCGAGATCCAGGCCTCGCTGGCGGGACTGCTGGAGCTCTCCTCTGCGGTGTGGGGCTGGACGTGGGAGACCTACCAAACACAGAGAAGCTTCACTTCAGTGGCAGGCGGAGATGGGGTTGCTTTCTAAATCCTGCAATTTATTCCCAAGAAGCTTTCAGGCTAGAGGTCTAATCGTTTTCAAGAGAGTCGAGCCTGGCCTGAGAGTGACAGCCATTCCTAGGGTGTATACACATATTTCTTTTGTCTCCCTGGCTGCCTCCTTTGCAGTACATGAGCCAGAGGAAGGGGAATAAAAAGTGGCAGGTATGTCCTTTAAAGATTATTCTATAGGGAGAGTACAACAATTTGTTAATTGTTATCCTGACCCTAATTCTCTTCTCTGTGCAAAAATGACTGCAATTTTACCGTTTGGGGGTAGGGATAAAGAAGGGGTGATAACACAGAGAAAGCTCTAAGTGCAACTGTTCTATCACCTATCTTCCATCTCCAGGGGGGTCGACATTGCCCCAAATCACTTGGAGCATTCATCCCCTGAGATGGTACTGATGAACAGAATTTGTGGCCTAGTACTGGTCAAAGAGGATTTGAAGCAACACTAAAACTTGCCAAATTGGTTTATCTGGGGTCAAAGTGAAAAGAGCAGATACACCCCAAGAACAGCATTCTCCTTTCAAACTACTTCAGACTCTCTGGGGAAAATTATCCTCTGTCCTCCAGCGTCATGCTTCACATAGACTTCAGGAGTCTTTTGTACACCAGCTGGCCTCCGAAATCCCTGCAGTCCCCCGGCAGACGTCAAGGGGGCAGCTGCCACCATGCACGATTGGAACTACCCAGAGCCCTTTCCTTCCCCTTCCAGCAGAAGGCCCCATCTAGTCACTAAAGAGGCGTCCGGAAGGTCTGCAGGGGCCTTCCCCTGAGCCTCTGGTACCTGCGTCCGGATGTTATGTTCTGCACCTGCAGCCAAGAGTCGTCCACCGGCGGAGGCAGGGGAGTGCTGATGGTGGTGGTGTTGATATCCCCGATGATGAGGAGCGCCTCCTTCAGGGCATGGTACATGCGCAGCATCTCATCGCGCCGCTGGGCCTGCTCAGCCGACTCTTCCATCAGGGTGTTTTGGTCTGAGCAGGAATACAGGTTTGCCAGCAGCTCCGAGTGGATAAACTCTTTTGTCTGCGGAAGAGGGGAATAGTGTCATTTACAGTACTGCGAAAACAAAAGACCAGGACAGTGTGCAGAGAAGTTGCCTTCCTTCGCCAGGTATAGCCAATACATGTGGGCTGCAGGGGAGTCAGGCTTGCTAGCCACACCCCCAGGCACCCACATATTCAACACTTCTCTGCAAAGGACTGGCTGGACATGGGGAGGGTTCTTCCATGAGATTTCAAAGCCCTGGCCAGCTCAGGGTTCCAAATCTCAGGAAGGAACTCTCCCTGTGTTCAGCACTGGGGAAAATGTGCAGATGCTCAGGGGCATGGCTGGCTGAGCCAGGCCCACAAATTCTATCTGTCTATCTATAAAATATCTATGAGCCGGGTCCACAAATTTTGGCCACTGGTATCATCTCAGGGGATGAAGGCTCATAGTGACATTTGGGCAACGTCTACATACCTCGTAGAGATGGGAAATAGGCGATAACATGGTTGCACTTACAACTTTCTCTGTGTTATCACCCCTCTTTATTCTTACCCCACAAAGGATCTGGGTAAAATTGCAGTCATTTTTGCACAGAGCAAAGAGTTAAGGTCAGGGTTAACAATGAACTAATTGTTATACTCTCTCTCTCTCCATGGAGAGAGTATGACAATGTTCATTTCCATGCACTGATAAAATGTTATAGTAGATGTTGTGTTTTTAAAACTTTTAGAAGCTTTCAAAACACCACTGCAAATCTGGCTGCTGCAGGCCTGATGGTCAGGACAATCAAAGCATGAGAACACAATGAAAGCCGTTAAGTATTGCAGGGCTATCACCTACTTTGCATCTTCAGGGGTGTGGAGCTGCTCAAAACTCACAATGAGTATTCATGCCCGCAGATGGTACTGACCACCCAGCTGGCTATATATGTATATATCTGTATGCTTTTTTGATACCTCCACAAATGATTAAACTGACTCCTTTCTAGGACGAGGTGCCACTTTTTAAAGTAGTACTATCCCATGAGTATCTATCCAGGGAACTTGCACCGTCTTCTATAAAAGGGATAAGCTAACTCAATTGTTCATCATCTCTACCAGTGTCTCTTCAGACACTGAAGTTCTCACAAAGCAGAATCTCAGATCTTGGGAATGCTTCTTCGATATGCTGTTTAATCAGACCAAACTCAGCACGAAATGTTTATACATTTGGGGAAGGGGCTAATAAATATTTAAACAGATGACTGAGCCAGTTTGAGAAATATTTACTAATACAGATTGAATGTGGTTAATTTTAAATTTTTTATATCCAGCTGAGTCTTGGCTGAAATAAGAACAGCCAGGCCTCTCCTCTCACATCCCAATGCATGTGCTTTAAAGGCTGGAGAGCCAAAGACGTAAGTCGGATAGCCGTAATATCAGTTAGTACTTTCTCTGTTGTGTGGTGCAGCAATGTGGGGTACTCGAACAGATTCATTTGATATTATCCAAAATGAGTTTTTATGAGCACTCCTCACAGTTCCTCATAGAACTTCTGGTGTGCTCCCCAGAACTGAACTGGACCCTCCTCCTTTAAAGGCACACATTCATAAAGCTATGATCTCCTATTGTACACATGTGTCTCTATGCCTATGAACAAAGCATGTTTCCTAGGCCTATAGAATGGAGCACATTAGGCACAATTATGCAACTTCCTAGTTCAAGTATTTTACTCCCATACTGGCACCTCAGGAGATCTCTGCTCATAAGATTCGTAATATGGTCTTTGTGGAGGATGCTAAGATGAATCTTGATCATATAAATGAACCCTAAGAGCTCAGACATTTCCTCAGATCCAGTTTCAAACAATGCCCACAAAGAATATCTTGCGGGGAAATTTCCCTGAATTAATGCCCACCTTTGCATTTGTGGAGCCACAGATCAAACAGAAGACATACTTTTTCAAATAGCCCCTTCTCTCTACCGTGAGATATTCCAGGCCCTTTCCTTGAATTTCCAGTTTTATTATTCTGGCCTGGTTTTAGATTCTTCTACCCTTTTTGTCTGCACATGCCCTGGCCACAATGTCAAAACATTGATGCCTCACTTTGACTACCTGGACCCACCTTGTTATCCACCTGAAACACTTTGCCACAACCTTCAAAGGCTCAGTCTGAGCAGTCCTGATTCTATCCACCCACATGAGCCCAATCCACCAGGGACTGCCACGCTCCTGTTCCATGTCAGCTGTTCTACTAGATCTCAATGCACACTGGGCTGTTCCAAGGACCACCCTGCTACTGCCCCTGCCACAGAGACCTCACCATGTACGTGCAACCCCTACAGACTGTTCAGCAGGATACATACATTGTTTATCATAAGGTGCATGATGGTCTTAGGCATGAGGTCACGAACGGTCTTGTTGACGATGCCCATGTAGGAGTCCACCAGGTTCCTGATGGTTTCCACCTGTCTTTCCAGCTGAGGGTCCATGGAATGCATCAAGCTGTCGGATCCATTCTCTTCTGACTCGCTGGCCTATGGAGAATGTTGGAAAGACAAGATTGCGTCCTTAGCAAGACCTGCCCCCGCCCCAGATGCCAGAAAGCAAATGGGAAGGCTACCTGGAGGAACATACATAGCAACAGTGGAGGAAGTGGAAGAACAAAGCCTAACTATCCCTGCATAATTGCCCAGGAGATTCATCTCATCATCTCTCATTTTAATTCTTTTGAATTCCATCCCTGAGAGGCGGGGGGGGGGGGAGATACTGAGCTAGACAGTCGAATGAGCTTATCCGTGGTCCAGATTAAGGGCAGGGTAGGAGGAGAGCGCTGGAGCAGTCATGCTAACAGCCTAAATTGTGTTAATCTCTCTCTCCACACACACACACACACACACACACACACACACACACACACACACACACACAGACTTCCAGAATAGAAGACAATTCTGAATTTAATAATACAAAATACAGGTTAAATACCTTTTAAAAAGCAAGTTGTTGTATCTGTTTTTATCCCAAATAAAAGGGACTCAGATTTTAAGATGAACCCTCAATTTCTAACTTCCAAGAACTTGGAAAAAACCTACTCTTGGATTCAGGTAAATACAGTGTGTCTACATATGCACAGATGCAACAGGATGCTCTTTCTGATTAAAATAAAATTACTTGCCCTTGACAATAAAATGCTATACAGAGGCCACTAAGGCCCCTTCTTTAGCCTACTATGCTTCCTCCAGAGCTAATAATGCACCAGTCTCTATGGTGTCATTCCAAGCACATTAGAATTAACTGAGCAGCAACAAAGACACTTAGGTGCATTGTGTGGTTATGCCTTTACATTATGATGAAGTGACATGTCCCTCAGCAGTTATGCCGGTGTGCTCTATAGCAGATCCAGCTCTGTCCATATAGTAGTTCTTATGTCAATAACTGCAAATTCTGGTTTGAGAATTCGGGGAAGGGCTTGGCGTTAGTGTCATAGTCACGTTATATCTGTCACTCTTGGAGGGGAGGGGAGCCTGTGGCAGCACCACTCAAGGGCAGGAGATGTTGTCTGCTGCCCTCTTCAAGAACCGCAACTCAGCAGGATCACACCCCCACCCCTGCAGAAATGCACTTGCCATTTTGTGCTCCATTTACTCGTGCCACACATACACACATTTAGCTTTGTTAAGATTATGGGTTTCTCTCTCCAGGTCTGTCCTTGGCTGTAAAAAGGTGAGGAATACAATTCTTGCTAACACCTGGCAGCCCCCACTATATCACGGCTGCACAATTTCGGCATCCAGTTGCGTTTGGACTACAACTCCCATAATCCACAGACACAGTGGCCAAAGGCAAGGATGATGGGAGTTCTAGGCCAACAGCTACAGGAGGGTCAAAGTTGTGCAGCCCGGCACTACACCTATTGCATGGCAATTTTTTTCCTTCTGGTTGATTTCCAGTGGCATGAGTATTTTATTGTTTATCCTCCAAAAAGGCTCAGAGTCTCTAGTGGGCTATCCTTCTACAAAAACATCCCCTGTAAAGGACTCCCCAAAGTGCTTAAGAGGAAAAGGGGAGCAAAACATTATTAACTTGCCAGAAATGCATTACCACCTTCAAAATCAACTCTCCATCATTACCCATACTGTTGTATGTTTGGCAGAAGCTTGGCCATAAAGGGCAGTGCGGCACTGAGGCACTCCGGTTTAAAACTGTGTAAAAGGATTCTGTGGATTCAATTTCAAAGTGGTATTTACAACACACACTCTAAAAAGAGTTTCTTCATTCTGATGTTGCTGTTACAGCAAAAACAGTCATAACTCTAGGCCATAGACAGATTTATTGTGGCATCAGATTTGGAGGCTAGAACCCATTTCATCGGATGCAGGAAGAGTTATCACCAGCTGGTAGGTAAGTAGATAGACCAGGGCTGCACAATTTCAACCCTCCAGCTGTTGTGAAACTACAGTTCCCATCATCCCCATCCACAGTGGCCAATAGTCGGGAGTTGTAGTCCAACAGCTGGAGGGCTCTGAGATAGATGGCAACAGATTGTAATCACTAGGTTTAAAAGACTGTAGAAAGCAAGTGGCCCAGCCTATGAGAGTTCTAAACAAAGTTCAGGTCTATATAAGGCAGGGGTTCCCAACCTTAAAAAAAAAGTATACTCCTCCTATTGCAAATCTTTAGCAATTGGGATTTTGTGTGTGCCATAGGAATTTTGTGCACACACACAAATTTAAGTGTTGCAGTTAGGGAGACAAGCTATTCCAGTCACTGGCTTAAATCTTACTCAAAAGCAGTCTTATTGAAATTAAGTTTATTTGCCCTATTAATTTCAATGGGAGTGCTAACCCTCTGAAGCCTGTCAGAAAGGGAGGGGGGTGGTGGTATGCTGAGCTTCAGCACATAGTCAGCCAATCAGGATTGAGAGGGTCTTCACACTCTCTTCTTCTCTTTCCGCAGCAAACACATCACTGAAGATGGGTTGGCAATCCTCAGATGAGAAGCAAATAGTGTGGCTGCAGTGTGGGGAGGCAGGAGGAAGAGTACCCAAATACCCCATAGAGGTACTAGTACCCCTTACTGGGAACAGCTGATATCAGGTAAACACAGTTACTATCCTGAATAGCAGTAACTGATGATAGCTTCTTCCTAGCTTTTCTGCAGTGGAAGAGAATCTCTGGTCTCAGCTGAGTCCTAAACCAACAGAATCAAGTTTGATAAATTCTGGCTCAGCAATGTACCCATATATATCTGCCAACTGAGGAGATGGTTCACACATCTGATAAAATGGGCTCTGGTTCAGAGAACCGTGTGCCAGAATTAATCTGTCAGTCTTGAAAGTGTCAGAAATCTCTTCTTTTTGTTCATCCAGATAGTTCCATTGGAACACTGGGCAGAAAGTAGAAGCAGATCTTCTGGGATCTCTCATAGCAGAGGGGGATTTCAATTTAAGTCTCTTTTCCCCAGCTCTCTTTGCATAAACATTATTGCCAAGAGTTTATGTATGCATCTCTGAGGTCTTGGAAACGGAAGATTACAGGAACTGGAAATAAGAACACAATGACTGAAAAATGAGGAAGTAAAAGGCAAAAGAAAAAGAAAAAGATGGGGAGAGGCTCATTTGGACAGAGCTCAGAAATTGAGCAGATTCAAAGGAGGAAAACTCATATGAGTAAAAGAACACTCAAAGGAAGAATGGAAATAAATTAAACAAGTAATGTGGCAGGAAGCGCACAGGGAAAGGGAGAAGGAGAAGGAAGAGGTGTCTCTGGGGACACGGAGACAAAAGCATAAATAAAAATAAAATAAAATATGAGCAATTCAGGAAGAGATGATAAGAATTCCCCCATGAGGCACAGCAGGCAGAGGGCCATCACTTACTTTGTCTTTGTCCTGGAGGGCCAGTTTGAGCACAAAAAAACAAAAAGAAAACAAAAACAAAAACAAGAAAAAAGTGACCAAAAAATTCTTTTAAGTCTCCAGATTCTACTTTGCATCATCAGAGGCAGTTAAGTGTCAACTATGGCTGCGAAGGTATGGAAAGTCCAATACAAAAACCCCCACCTTTTAAAGAGATTGGGAAGCTAGAAAAATCATTAACCAAACAAATATACCAAAAGGAGATCTCTGCAGAGCAAAAGATCCAAAAGAAAAAGGAGCGGGAGGGGGAGAATTATTAAAGTTAGAATCTCTGTTTGGGGACAATAGGCTCCAAGTTACTTACCAGCTACTTTCCCACTCTTTGTTATTTATTTATTATTTTATTTTTATTTAGTGCAAGTAAACTGGACGAGAAAGCGTGACCAATGAAAGGAGCCCCCACAAAGTATATCAGAAGGGGAGAGGATAGCAAAAGAGAGAAGGCATATGGACTGAAATGGAACAAAGCATAACAAACTGAGATCGAACAGGGGGGTGTCACTCGTGGGCGGTCCCAGAACACAAACTGAGCCAGAATGAGTCCCTTGTTCACCAGCAGGTAGTATTTAGCTGGTCCATACAATACAGTGGATAAGTGGCATTGATCAGGCTGGTGGTGGAGTCTGTCAGGAGTGGGGGCGGAATCAGGCCTGGGGAGGATATGTGGGGGGAAATGGGGGAGGAGAAATAAATTGGACAGAGAAGGCATTAGGAATTGTGAGAACTGAAAGAGAGGGGAATTTATTAGGCTCTCCTTTCCCTGGACTTCAAAAGGAAGAGAGGCAGCTCCAGCTTCTCATAAGCAGGTCTGCAGGGATGCCAATACGACCACAAAGGGAATATGTGTGGGGGTGGGGGCTGGCTGGCTGCGTTTTCTCCCAACTTCGATTTAGCTACCCCGAGCAGTATTGTACTGTGTGTGGGGGAGAGGTATACATCTTGTAATAATAATAAAAATAATAAAAAGATTTAAAGGGCAATTTTTGTATTCAAGGTGGCAGTACCAGGTCAGGATAAGTTGGAGGAGAACTACAACATGAGGAAGGGAAACATAGGACGCTGCCTTATACCAAGTCAGACCCTTGGTCCTTCTAGCTCAGTATTGTCTACCCAGACTGGTAGTGGCTTCTCCAAGGTTGCAGGCTGGAATCTCTCTCAGCCCTATCTTGGAGAAGCCAGGGCTTGGACCTGGGACATTCTACATGCAAAGCAGGTGTTCTATCACTGAGTTATGACCTCATGCTTTGAGCAACAAGTGGATGGATAAGGTAGATGGTGGAACTAGGGTCCAGGGATGGGACCCTATTGGTGAATTAGTGCCCATAGCTCAAAAATATCTGTAGAGAGATGTGAGCAAAACCTCATTTGGCCAACAAGCCAAGGGATCTGAAAACTGGGGAACCAGAGCCATTTTTGATGCTCACATGTCTGCCCTGCTCATGCATAAAGTGGGGTGGGGTGTCTAATTTTATATCTAAAAAGGGTGTGGAGGTGAGGGGAATTGGATCCTCTTCCTCTTCGCCTCCCTACACTCCTGAATCCTTCAGGTATCTTCCAACCCAGCTCACGGCTTGGCGCTTTCCAGATTAACCATTCCCACAGTGTCAATATGGATCTGCAAAGTGTGCTTCCGTACTTCCTGTGTTGTGACACCGCGCAGTCCCTGCACTGACAGCAAGGTGCTGTTCACATTTCTGATGCCTTCTTTTGGATTTTATTGCCACGTTACAGCCCTTATAACGTCGCATGTGTGGCGCAAATGAATAGCTGCATTTCCCCGTTGTGGAGTTTTCGCAAGACTGCTCCCCCTGTTGGTGGTGTTATGCAACAGGCTTTATTTATGGTTTCAATGTGCTCTGGCCAACGGCGAAGCATTTTACCGCTGTTGAGCAGGTTACCTGGAAAGTGCCCTGGTATGAGAGCCAGAAATGTGCATGGGGTGATAGACCATGGGGAAGTAGGGCAAAGAAGAGGGAGGGTGCAGCCCCCACAGACTGCCTCTTGCTTTACAGATGAACAAGGCAAACACAAGAGCAACCATGGCTGCCATCATGTCTTATTTGCCCTTTAGGAGACCTGGTTTATCCTCCGCCTCCATCCATGCCTACGCTCTATTCACTTTTTCACTTCTGTTCCTCGCAGCAGTGTCAACTCACCCCAACTCGCTCTGGATAAACACCTGCACGCAAGAAAGAGGCCTTCCAACTATCTACCTCCTCCTGGGTCTCACAGGCCAGCTCCAGCTGTCGGTAGTCTTTGTAAACATTCCTGGGGCACAAAGAGACCAACAAATAAATGCTGCCCATCTCCGCCAATACACATTTCTCTGGAGGACTGTTAAGGAGTGGAAATCAAAGGAAAGGAAGTCGGCGTGTCTCAGGGTTTGCCCTGAAGTTTCCAAGTTTTTGCTGCCTCCTCAGGGTCTCCAGGGGAAGGAGTAAAACCTCAGAGTGAGGAGCCCGAATCAAGAAGAGATAATTTTATTCCACTTGGCTATTTGCTCCCCACCCCAATGTCCCTCAGGCTTCAGATCAGGCACAGCCAGACTTTCCCCCAACAAACTAGGTGCTGTGCTCTGCCCTGCCTGGCACCTCCCCATCCTAGTGGGGTCCACCCTGGTTCGGTCAGGCACCATTCCTTATCTCCTAGGGTCTGGCATTGGTTAGAGTGTTGGACTAGGACCGGGGAGACCTGAGTTCAAATCCCCATTCAACCATGACAGTTGCTGGCTGACTCTGGGCCAGTCACGTATATCTCAGTCTAACCTACCTCACAAGATTGTTGTGAGTATAAACATAACCATGCATACCACTCTGGGCTCCTTGGAGGAAGAGCGGGATATAAAGTAATAATAAACAAACAAACAAACAAACTGACACTCTTTAAGGAAGTTAACACAATCGTTAAGCTTCGGGAGTTGTGTGTGCTCCCAGTTTTTGATCATGTTCTAGCAAAATCCTATGGGGGGGGGGAATGATTGTCTGTGAAATGGGAGCTGGGTAGGATGGTGCCATCCTACCCAGCACTTGTACTCAGCATTTTAATGAGGTAGGAGGAAGCGCCTCAGCGGCCCTACCCAGCTCCCAGATTGTTTCACCGACGATCACTTCGTGCTCCTCCTACCTTGGATTTTGCTAGCACATGGTTGAAAATCAGGAGAGCACACAGTTCCACAAGGTGGGTAGAAGATGCTTGTCCGACCCAATTAATGATTGTGTGGAATGCCTTTAGGTCTGCCATGAGCCTGTTTTCACAATCAGAGCACTCCCTTGGATGAATTGTTATGAAGGCACAGATTCTTGATCTTGAGTAATTATCATGTCATGAACTGAAGGCAGGAAAGTGCAAACTCTGCCTGCTTCCAATTGCTTAAATAATGATACTGCTATTGCTTAGTCACTTATCCTGAGATAATTGAGAAGCAAGTCAGGAGCCACTGACTAACAGGGCTCTTTTCCTTGCTTCAGCCTCAGCTGGGCCGCAAGTCCATGTAAACAAACCAGAGGCCAAAGCAAATTTGGGGATGTTTTCTTTCTAGACAGCAACAATGTGCAGTTCTAGACAGTTCTCTTTCTAGACAGCAACAATTAGCTTTTGCACAAGTTCCAAATGTGTTCTAACTGTAATCATCTAATCTGCTGGATCCTTTCAAAATCCCAAATTCCACAAAATGAAAACAATATTTCAAAGAGAAAAGGCAGCACCTCTGTTCAGTGTTGAAGAGGGCAAAGATGTATTTGCTGGACATGAAGCCCTTCTCGACATCCCGCACCTTCAGGTTATCGACTGGCAGCATGTACTTCTTCTCCTTCTCCTGAAAGGCAAGAAAATAAGAACATAAGAACAGTCCTGCTGGATCAGGCCCAAGGCCCATCTAGTCCAACATCCTATTTCACACAGGGTCTCACCAGTTGCCACTGGGAGCCTACAGGCAGACTCCTAGATCTTGGGCATACAGATGTGCAAACTGGTTGGATGGGATTTGGGTCAAGCCAAACTGGACCTGGTTTGAACAGGATCGAATTCAAGTCGAACTGGGTGCAGATTGGCACAAACCGGCTCGGAGCAAACTTGTAAAGGGGAATCCATTAAGGCAGGAGTTGAGGGCATGCCCTCTCTCCTGCTGTTACTCCCCCTCAACTGGGATTCAGAGGCATCCTGCCTCTGAGGCTGGAGGTGGCCTACAGCCCTCCAAGAACATAAAATCAACAACCAGCCATTTCCTAGCCTGCATCTTCAACCCCTCAGGGCTCGTTAAAGTGTATTGATGCTCTCTGTGATCTTGCAGTCAAGCAGGTAGGCAGAAATTAGAGGCAGAATGCAGTCCCAGAAATCTGTTCTCAGTGTTAGCCTTGGTTCAGCGCTATAATGTGTCAAGTTGGCATATTTATGGTAGGCATAACTAATGTAGATCAGGTGGCTCTTGAACCAAACCCAGATCCTCTTAAACCAAAGATATCACAAGATCACTGCTGTGTAGTGAACCTCTGCACACTTTCTTTGCACCTGAAAACTGCACAGGAGTGCCATAGTACAATGTGATTCATAGCATCAACTTAAGCACATGAGTTGCCCTGAAAGATCTGATCAAAGATTCAGTTACCTCATTCAGCACACTATATCTAGCAGAACAACCCTACTGAATCAGGTCCCAGACCCATCTAGTCCAGCATTTTGTTTCCCACAGTGGCCCACCTGGGCATAACCTCTCTCCTGCTATTGCTCCCCTGCAACTGGTATATGGAGGCATCCTGCCTCTAAGCCTGGAGGTAGCCAATAGCCATTGATACAGACCTGTCCTCCATGAATTTATCTAAGCCCTTTTTAATGCCATTCAAGCTGGGGGCCGTCACCGCGTCCCATGTTAGAGAATCAAGCCAAATGCTGCAGGAAGCTCACAAGCCCTGTTTGATAAGAGACCCCTGCCCCCAATCCTCCTATGGTTTGTAACCTGATTCTGGAAATCAAAGATATACAGCTGTATTAGGTTGCTCCCACACTAGGCCCTTCAGGCATCACCTAGCAAATGCTGTTCTACAATCAGCTGATTGCAGAATTAGCACTGTGGCTCCACTCTGGAATGGATATTCATTTCAGCTTAAACATGAAAGCAATTTGAGAAACCCAGACGGTTCCATTTTGCTGATTTTTCTTTAAAACCTCAACTGCAATACCAAAACTAAACTCCTTGCAGTACCAAGATATGACTCTGGGATGGCTCCTTGATCTGCAGTTAAGCTCCTGAGTACAAACCCATTAATGCATCTTTCTGCAAGCATGCTGCAAATCTAGACAGATACCTGATATACTGCAAGTGACCTAGAGGGGGAACTATTATGCAAGGCAGACAGGGAAATGCTCCTGCCTGCACCAAAATGTATCCTGTATGCCACTGTGGCTGTCTGGTACGTGCGTCATGCCGGCATGAGTCGGAAAAATGAAGAAATACGATCCCTTGCAGTGGGAAGCAGAATGGAAAAGGCAGGCAGGCCCTCCTTGGATCCCAAAATCTAACTAGAAAACACAACAGCAAAGGAATGGGTGTGCATAACGCAGCTGATGCTTACCATCATCTTTGCTATTTAGAAGACAAAACTGTTTGCATGATCCTTCCTGTTGTTGTTTTAAACAGAGAGGAATACAAATGCTCATGGCTGCTGCGGCTCACAAGTATTACACTGAAGCTCGCAGGCCATTAACATATCCAGTCTAAGTTTGTCATGGCTAAGTTCAATCAAACGGCAGTTCAGTTACTCATGACTAACTTGCCTCATGGATTTCAGTGGTACTTTGTCGTGACCGACTAGTCTGAATGTTGTCCAGTGAAGAGAAATTTGAAAATTAGCCCTTAGTGCAGTGTATCGGAGTTATCCTATTGTGTATACGCTTCTGAACCTGCAACTCCAGGGCTATGACCGCTGCTGTGGATCTGCTACACTAGTGCATTGTGGTACCCAAAGGGCGATGCAATCTTGGGTGTGCAAACACTAGTCTCATAGGACTAGTCTCACGGTAGCTAGTACTAGGGAGCTGGAGGCCCCTGGAGCAGCAGGAAGAATGCGAAAACAACAAACAATGGGAGAGAAATGGGAGATGCAATCCCCCCCTCCCCATCCCATCCCAGTGCTGGATACCTGGCTTCCCACAGTTTCATTATAATGCTCAAGGGTGCAGCTTGGAATACAGTTAGTTCCTGGGCTGAAAACATGTCATGTTTTCCACGACTGTGCCTCCCAAGTTGCTTCCAATGACATGGGAGCAGATCCACAAAAACCTACATTGCAATAAATCTATTAGTCTTTTACAAGGGGGGGAGGGGCAAGCCCCCCCGCCAGACAAGTAGTTCCCCCACCTGCCCTCCCCACATTTCTGTTTCAGAGATCTAACTTGTGAGACACAGCTTGCCATAAATGCACTTTGTCCCTTCTGTGCCTCCCCTCGTCCCCCCCTCTCATTCCGCCACTGGTCTTTAAAGGGATCCATGGGGATTAGATCTATCTGGCTGTTAGCCATAATAGCTAAGAATAGTGCCCCATTTCTACCACAGTGAATCTGAGAGGGCTAAATCCAGCAACAGGAATACTCAGAAACCAACATCTCACCAACCCACATGCAGCTTGAGGTCCCTGGTTTATGGGTGGGGCAGTGGCTTTGGCAGCTTGGATGCCCAATGATTAAGAACCCAACTGAGGCACAGCAAACTCATTTCACAAACCATCAGTCACCAAAGAGCTTCCATATGGCAAGAGCTTTTTGCTGTTTCGATTCTCTGTGAGATTTTTACAAGCAGCCTCAACGCAATTTTGATGGAGCTTGTTTCCAAGAAAGTATATTTAAAATCTCAATCTTACATCTGATGTTAAGGCTGTCCAAGAGACTATCAGAACCTCCCAACATTTCACAGAGGAACATAGGGACAGTCTTTTGTACTTGTTTTAAGCTATTTTATCCCAGGCCAGCTCTGATACCAACATCAGAATTGGTACCAAAAGGGGAAGAAATTGCTTAAAATAGAGCACAGCAAGTTAAGTTGATAGATGGGGTGGATTTTGTATCATTCCTGATGTCAAGAATGTAACATCCCCACGCCCACTTTATATTTGAATGGGGCAGGCTTGTTGATGTGTCTAGTTTGACCCTACTGACAAAAAATAGAACGTTTTCAAATACAGAGAGTACATCTAAGATAAAATTTGGTAGTCCTCCAGCCTATCCTCTTAGGGTTTTCCATCTCACATGCTTTGTCATCATCAGGTGAATGTCTACCTTAACCACATAACGGTATGAAAATTTCCTGGCTTTGTGAATACTTCAAGAGTCTGTTTTGAAATCTGAGTTGCATGGGGAACCAATTCTATCCAATGAAGTTAAGAACAGTACATATCCTAGGAGCAGAGCTGGTTGGGGAAGTGAGGTGAACTTGTGTAGCAAGCATGAATTGTCCTTTTTGCTAAGCAGGGCCCAGCTTGGTTTGCATTTGTGTGGGAGACTATATGTGAACACTGTTGAAGGGCATCTGCATGCAGCAGGGCCCAGGTCCAATCCCTGACAGCATCTCCAGGTAGGGCTGGGAGAGACTCCTGCCTGAAACGCTGGAAAGCTGCTGCCAGTCAGTGTAGGCAATATGGAGCTAGCCTGACTCGGCCTGACTCGGTATGAGGCAGCTTCCTATGTTCCTATATCTATATTCCTATATGTTCAGCCACAAATCTTCAGCCAAACCTCTCCAGCATCTGATTGCCAGCAAGTAACTGTGCTTTAGGCACAATCTCGCAATCAGTAACATGGACTTCACTCTGCCTCTTGTATACCCATCTGTAAAACAGAGCAAATATTCACCTACAACTTGGAGGCAAACATTAGGATTCAAGCGCTCCAGAAACCAGGGATGGAAAGAGCTGAAGAATGGAGCAAGTTCTTTTCCATTAAGAGAGGATATAAATATACAGCATGTGATACAAGCCTTGACTCTGTACAATCAGAACTTAGGGAGATGTCATTCTGACAATGTCCTAAAGTGAAACCACAAGCCCGATTTTCCAATGTTGAATGCTGATAGCTTGAGACCTATTCACCAGTCTAGGATACCTGTGGACCACCACCTTGCAGCAGGAGGGAAGCGGGGGGGGGGGAGGGGGGAGATTCCTGTGGTTCCACTGTCAGTTTTTTCCAAACACTTCCCAGTTGCTTTTATATGCCTGCCAAGGAGCCATACTTCTGGAAATACATTTTATACCACAAACCATTCAGTGTTTCAGAGAAATGGAAGTGGGTGGTCCTCTTTCAGACCCATGAATCACATTCAAGACAGGTCATATTACTAGTCATTTCTTCTGCGTTTCCCAGCATAGAAAGTGCTTAACTGTTTCTTTATCCTAACAAACATGGTGAGCAGCAGCAGGTCACGCAAAGAGACAGCATCTTGCCCAGGGCCACCCAGTGAGTTGGGCAGCTAAGGGGAGATTTGAACCCAAGGCTGGCCTAATCTTCTCGGGTGGCAGGTTTTGGAGTGGAACAGGGCAGGTTTTGAGCAGAACAGGATTTATCCATCTTTTTGATAAATTATCCAAAATACTAAGCTAAATAGACCGAAAGGCTGATTTGGTATAAGGCAGCTTCCTATGTTCCTATGATTTTGCTCTCTTGTTCTTTCAGCTCTTGGGAGGAGCTCCAGTGAGCAACTCAGCTCTTGCAAAGCTCATCTTGCTTGTTGTCAGCTCTGATGGTCAGGAGACTTCAGTGAAAAACACAAGAGCTTTGAAGCAATGTAGAATTAAACAGAGCAAGGCTAACAAAAGCAAACTTTCAGAGAGAAGATAAAATTCAAAGCACTTGAGATCCAGCAGGTCTGAACTGCAAAAATTCATGGGAAGCTGCCTTTTACCGAGTCAGACCATTGGTCCATCTAGCTCAGTACTGTCCACACTGACTGGCAGTGGCTCTCCAAAATTTCTCTCCCAGCCCTGCCTGGAGATGCTGCAAGGGAACGAACCTGGGGCCTTCTGCATGCAAGCATGCAGGTGCTATATTTTACAGGGATGCCATATGAAGTCACCCATCCAAATGCAAACCAGGCCAGACCCTGCTTAGTGAAGGGGACAATTTATGCTCACTATCACAAGAGCAGCTCTCCTCTCCGCAGTACACTGCAAGAGACCTCTCTGGGCTCCCAATGTTTTAACCCCGCTCTTTGTACACATATTCCCCCCCCCCCCGTCCCAGACTCTGCATTCCTGGCCCCATTCTCTCCAGTATTTCCATCCTCTCTGCTTTCAGCCCAGCCTGTTTTATATCAACGCTCTGACTTCATTTCCTGAATGCAGAGACAGGAAAGTGTGTAACGAGCTGCTGAGGGCCGAGGCCTTCAAAGCCCTGGCTGTGAGCCCCCTGCCCATGTGTTAGCAATCAAGCAGTGTGTGCGGTTGCTGAAACATCCCAGCAGCAGCCAGCCAGCCAGCGGAGGAGGACAGGGCTGGTTTGCCATCGGGAGGAGTAGGTGCCGGCTGGCCTGCCTCAGGGAGGGGGCTGCAGCCCTTGGCTCCGAACCAAAGTGCCTACACTGCCGACTCGCAGGCATTGCTCTTCTTCGAGGCTGAAGCTCAAAAGCGATCATAACCGGGGGTGGAGGGGAAGCTCCACTGCTAATATCAGCCCCTGTGACATCTGCACAGACAGGGTGTCATTTTCGAATGACTCAGAGCAAGGGAAGGTGGTCACATGATCTCAGAGCTTCACATGTTTATAAAAACAGAGGTGGAGGGCTCAGGCAAGCCAGAAAACTATGTGTGTCCCCCTTACACACACACACACACACACACAGAGGCAAGCTCTGATGACTCAGTGGAGAGGGGGAAGAGCACTCTGGTTGTACTCAGATGCACTTTATTTTCTAACCAGGCTACGAACAAGCAGAGAAAAACAGTATCTCCCAAATGTACCCATTAGTTATTTTCTCACTATATGTTCCTGCATACGTTCCTCAACATATATTCTTGCCTGATGCAGCTTCTCTACAAAGGCACGGTGCTTCCCCCAAATGCCTCCTACTACAGTAAATGGCATTTTAAGCCCCTGCGAACTGAGCAAAGAGGCATCTTTCAAAAGTGGTGATTCCCGTAACTCCTCATTTCTCCCATAGCATAGCATTCCTGCAGTGGCTGTTGCCAGTGTCTAACTTTGTTTCTTTTAGACTGTGAGCCCTTCGGGGACAGGGAACCATTTTACTTATTGTTTATTTTTCTATGTAAACTGTTTTGAGTTTAGCTTTTGTTGATAAGCAGTATATAAATATTTGTTGCTATAGCAGCAGTAGTGGTAGGTGAAAATTCAACAGCTCCACAATCATTTCCTACAGATACAACTGATGAATTTCTGCCCAATGCATACTACAAAGAACAGTGCTCCCCGCAATTTTACCTACTAAGGTTACATATTTTTGGATGGCATAATACCTTATTGGGGATCTGGATCTAACCACTTTGCTAGGACTACATGTGAAAGCTGGAATTTGTATTTTCTTTTATTTAAACTATGCTACATGCCCCAGTAGTCCGTATTTACCAGAGACAGCCTTTATTTTCTGGTAAATTACTGCTCCTCTTGTTCCTTTACTTGCCTATTGGAGATGCCTTCTTCACATGTTGTTATTATAAGTTGCTAGTATTGATAATTCTGTTTGTTTGCTAGCACATTGTTCTCCTTCAGGGTTCAGCTCCCTTCCTAGGGCCCCTAGTAGCCAAATCTGAACATGGAGTAGATACATGTTGAACCTAGCACACATATGAGCAGTACGGCATTATGCTGCAGATGCCAAGGCTTATTTTGAACTGATTACAACCGATTGTACAACAATTCTGCTTTTCTAGTTTCATCTTTAAGCAAAACGAACACTATCATGGGCTTTCAACCAACAGAGGACAGGGTATTTGAAAATACAAGCACACAGCAGGTAATGCTGTGCCTTCAAAAATGTATTTAAAAAGGGAGATGATCCTTGACATGAGAATTGGGACATTTCAAGAATGTCCCCATTTTATTTCTTTAATATTTATAGATTAACTTGCATCCTGCCTTTCTGCTAAGGGCTCAAAGTGGCTATCAAAAGTTATGCAATTTTAAAATCAATTTAAAAAATAATCATAAGCTAAAAACACATTTGAGAAACAGCAGACAATCAAAAGTTACAGCCAACCAGCCAAGATTAACAAACAAGACCCCCTGCTAGCTGGGCAAAGAGGCACTTTCAAATGACAATTCCCTTTATATTAAGCAAGGGGAGAGCAACTGGCCTATTCAGCCCCAGCAAAGGGGCTGTTGCTGGTGTCTACTTTACGTTTATTTTTAGACTGTGAGCCCTTTAAAGTAAAGTAAAGTGTGCTGTCAAGTCGATTTCGACTCCTGGCGCCCACAGAGCCCTGTAGTTTTCTTTGGTAGAATACAGGAGGGGCTGACCATTGCCTCCTCCCACAAAGTATGAGATGATGCCTTTCAGCATCTTCCTATGTCACTGCTGCCTAATATAGTACCAGCAGGGATTCAAACCAGCAAGCTTCTGCTTGTTAGTCAAGCATTTCTCCTCTGTGCCACTTAAGGTGACTTGTGGGCCCTTTGGGGGCTCTTATTTATTTATTTTTCTAAGTAAGCCACTTCAAGCACTTCTGCTAGAAAGCAGAATATAAATATGCATAGTAATAATAATAAGGAGCAGAGAGCATGGTTCACAGACATTTTCGCGTCCTCCCCAAAAGCACCCTGCATTTTTGCTATTTTCAGGGAGGAAATGCATTACCATGTCATGACTGTGGAGTTGTTGGAATTTCTGATTGTACATTTATTTAAAATTTATTTAAGGTGGCATTTTGGAGCAGCACTATGCTTTGTAGAGAGTCATCAGACAGAAATTAATCATCAGCATCCCTAGAAAGTTACTGAGGAAGCTGCACCGGTTCAATTCCTACCTGAATGCATCCCTCTGCAGTCCAATGTCAAAAGACCAAGGCAAAGTGTGGGTACATGGAGCCTCATCTGTAAAGCTAGCATAATATATTTTGTACAATATAGAGTAAAAGTTCTTCACTGCTTACATGGTTCAGAAGTTAGAGCTGATCACCTTAACTTGCAACTTCCACACTTTTTAGGGGCATGAGTGAAAATCGTAGGCAGCTAGACTCTCATCTTAAGCCAAAGATTTTTTGACATTTGGATTTCATTGAATTTTTTGGTAAAGGCACTACATTATGTCAGCAGTCTTAGTATTTGTAAAATTTGTATTAAAATTTTACTTGTATAATTTAACAGCATTTTTGGATGTTTTGCTACTTCACTTCTTGTTCCCTTTTTAAACGTGCACTAGCTTAACTTAAGTTCAGCAGAAGATTGTTTAGCAGAAGTAAGCAATAATTAAAGAAAGTGGACCAATTCTATTCATCTCTTAAGAACTGGAGACTAATCTTGTAATGAAATTCATGGAACCTCAAGAGCTGTTAGCTAAATAGAACCTCCAAGTTCAGAGGCAGCATACCTCTCAGTAGGTGATGCTGGAAACATACAATGGGAAGACTGTTAAAAGAATCTAGCAATGTACTCCAAAGAAGTGTTGGAAAATAGGGAGAAAAAACACAGTTCTTCAGCAGGAGCGGTAAGAGTATTCTATCACGACAAGTATAATAATTTTTACAACAGCCCTGCAATGCTGTTCATTAAAGAATCAACACAGTTTCTACTTTGTTCATACTGAAAACCTACTCCATACATTCCTTCCCCAGAAAGAAAATAGTTTAGCCACTCAAATAATTCATAATTCAAAAGATGGGTTCAGAGGAGCATGCCAGGTGCCCTGCAGATAGCTATCAAGGCATTGTATCACATTGCTAAGTTTGTATTGTTAATTATTTGTTGCATTTATATACCCCCTTTCTGCCAAAGCAGTTTACAATGATTTAAATACTAAAACAATGATAACCCAGCACCCTGGGTCAAGGCCTATTGATAAGCCTGTACATTAACTATTTTAGCAGAGAGTAGCAAAAATCCTGAAGGGATTTTAATCATAATCAGCTGCTCCCACATACATTTGATTTGGCTCTTGCCAAATGTGCCAATAGGTCTCTGGATTGGGGCAAAATAACACATCAGGGCTTTTAAAATGGGCAACCAGACACGCAATGTGCAGCTCTAAAAGAAAAGAAAAATTAAACCAGTAGTCCAGGCTCTCCTGCAACTCAAGCCCTGTTCAAGTGGACCCATTTTTCCTCCTGCTGCCAAAGATGCTTCCTGCAGATTCAGTGCTACTCCCCACAGCATCTTCCCCAATGAATATAACACTCTTCTGAAATAGTATTGTCAAATTCCCCTCACTTTGTGTAAGGCTTCTAAATGTCATAGAATATGACTCTAGGCAACAAAGCATGTGTGCACAGCCAAGGAAAATACACAGGTATGTATTGCCATAGTGCATGATGCTACATGTACAAATTACACTCACATACCATTGTGCAATTCTAAATAGTCCTTTTAAAAAGCCGTTTAGCACAAAGAGCCGTTCTGGATAACATCAAAAGGTCCATCTAGTCAAGAATGCTGCTTCTAACAGTGGCCAACCACATGACTCTGGAAAGCTCACCAGCCGGAAGCTTTTCACATGGGGCTTAGAAGCCCTTTAACTCGCATTTCCTCCGGAATGGAGGGCTTGTGTCCGTTCACATATTGGCTAGATTTACCCCAAGTCCCTATGAGTTATTGGGAAGCAGTTCACACACAATTTGGGTTTTTCAATGCATGTTAGAGTAAAGCCCGCTTTATATCCAGGGTAAAAGAATCCACGATTTGCAGCAGTTTTCTGGGACAACTTTGAGTTCACAGTAAAGCCTCCCCGTAAACTCATGGTAAAACCTGCTGCGTGTAAAAGCCTCAGCAGACCCCACTGCCCTGCCCCTGCTGCTTGCCCCTTGGAAACCAATATTCAGTGTGCCTCTGAATCTCATGGTTCCATACAGTCATCATGACTAATAGTCACTCAGACATTTTTTCCACCATGAATGTCTGGCCCACTTTTAAAGCCATCTAAGATAGTGGCCATCATCACTGCATCCCGTAGCAGAATAAGTTAATTCAGCCATGTGTGATAAAGTACTCTCTCTTTTGTCTATCCCTACTCTACTGCCCATCAATAACTGGTTGATTCTGAGTCCCAGTGTTATGAGAGGAGGAGCAAAATTCTGCCTCTCTCTCTCTCTCTCTCTCTCTCGAGTTTCTCCACACCATGCATAAATTTTCAGAAACCATTAATCCCCACCCCTTAGAATGCTTTCCGTTCCACAACTTTCGTCCTTGTCAAACAAAATTCCATTTACCAAAGATCCCCCAACTACTGCAGATCAGGAAAAACATTTGTTCATGAAAGAAGTGATGCATTTGTTTAAAGTTCAGAATTATTTGCTCGGAGCGATTAATTCACATTTACTTGGCATAGAATAGACACACATATCTTGATCACCAGCAGAACTATGAAAGCTTCGTAGGACAAGCCAGACTGGAGAAGAAGCAGGATTTCCCTGATCTCCTTATGGCAGGGGGTTCCCAGCCTTGGTCAACAAGTCTACCCCTTCTATGATAAAAACCTACAGCTCAGGTGAGAGAGAGAGAGAGAGAGAGAACACACATACACACTAAGCATCTTCATGGGGTTCCTGAGCTGAAGGTTTGTGAAAAAAAGGGGTACATTTGTTTTTTTAAAGGATGGGAAGCCCTTTTTAATGGTAAGTAAACTTGACCCATTACTTTCAATCAGACTATTTATGAGTAACTTAATCTGGATGCAAGCCAGTGACTGGAGTAGCCCATCTTATAACTGTAACATTTACGTGTGTGGGTATACAAACATATAGACATAAAACACAAATTTAAATGTCACAGGAAGATAGTCTACTATGAGCCATTTTTGTAAGGGTGGTATTAGAGATCAAATAAATAAAAAATAAATACTATCATCACTGGCTCACAGCCACACTAATTTACTCATAAGCAGTCTTATTGAAACAAAGTTTACTTGTCCTGTTAATTTCAGTGGGATTACTTGGTGTTGATTTTTCTGAAGCCTGTCAGTCAGGCTGAGGGGAGGGGTAAATTGAGCTCCAGCAGAGCCAGCCAATCAGGAGCAGAGGCAGAGGTTCTTAACCCTCTGCCCTCCCCTTCTGCAGCAGACACATCGCTGAAGCATCAGCATCAGCTTCAAGCTGATGATCCTCAGATGGGAAACAAATAACATTCCTGCAGGGTGGTGAGGAGGATTATGAGTACCCCCCCCAGGAGTCCTTCATGTATCCCTGGGGTACTAATACTAAGGTTAGGAATCCCTGCTTTATGATAAGGAAACGCTGTGTTCAAGTGTGTATGTGTGCATCAGTAAGGTTTTCCTTCCACAACCAACAGCAACTTTGCGTGGGGGATTCAAGTCAGGGCTGTAGCATAAAGGCAAAGCATCACACTCCCTCACATCACCCTGATCCAAATCTCCTCTGCATCTGCTTTTGAGCACACACACAAAATTTTTTTTAAGAAGTAAGGAATTCCAAACACAGAGCTCCCATGTTATGTCCAAGTAGAGAAAGGTGTATATCTGTATGCGTGAGAAAGAGAACCAACCAACACCACACTTTTGCCTGCTTCTTGATTTATGGAAGCTTGTGCAGTAATAATTAAAAAACGCTGTCCCCGTCTTGGATGCTGGTATGTTTTGCTTTACTTTGCTTCCCCCACCCCCGCCCCCACCCCTTGCGGAGACTGCAGTGAGAAGAGCCAAGGCGCTCTTGTGAAAATACCACTGTGAAACTGCAGGAAGGGGAGAGAAAGGCAAATCTTCCTGGCTCTCCCCATATTCCCATTGCTGACCTGGCAAGGATTTATTATGCCTTATACTCATCCTGTAACTTTGGTCGAATAGATCAGATTCACTGGCTTAGAGAATTCCGCATTACCAGACGTCTTTCACAACAGACTCCTAGTAAAGGATCAAAGTGCTTCCTGAACTGGTTGGTGCACCTAGATGCATATTTAATCCCTTGTGGGCACTCATATTCAATGCTCTCATTTTGTCCCTGGTCTCTTATTTGGGGGGATTACCACCATGGCTGCAGTTCAGTTTGTGTGTGTTTGAGGAGACAAAAGGGAGGGAAGAAGCCTATTACGACTAAACCACAACATGCTTCCACCCTCCGAAAAGCTGGTTAGCGTTGGAAATGAGGAAGCAATGGTATTTGGGCAGCTTGCCCCAAGATTTCCCCAGCAAGCCCAATGCTCTTTTAAGAGCTCTCCCTGAGAAGGGACTGCGACATGAGCATGAGGGATCAGAGTGGCAGGAAATAACCTATATTTCTCATCTCCCCAAAACAAAGAATTCAGCAGGTTTAATAATATTGAATCTCACATCCTATACCTCCAGAAGTCAAGGAACACAAAAAATAATTCAGAAACGGCGTCAATGCACCCCCCAAAGCAAGGGACATAATGAATTCTCCAAACTGGTTTGTACTGGGGTACGTTTCTCCCCCCGCTTTCCTTTTTGTCTAATTGTGGATTTCACATCTCCCCTTCGCCGCTCCCCCTCTCCTATCCATGCTGGTGGGTTTGCATATTGTACATAAAGCCTTCTTTATCCCTGCAGCACCAGAGAGGAAACAGAACACATGGCCCAAGGAACATCTGGAATCGCTACACGGGAGCCGCGCACCAGAGGGGAAGACGACATTCCTCGAGTTTCCATCCAAGGTATGGAGCCTTCTTTCCCCCTCCCGCGCAACCTTATCCACCAGACGGCTCAGTTCCTGTCGAACTTTGACCCTCTCAGCAGCTGGCAAGCTCCTCCTTCCAGTCTAGTTAGTTTTGCACTGCCACGTCAATTGAGGCAGAAGTGCAGAAGGGAAGCAAGAGAAGGAAGAGAGGGAGGGCGCCTAGACCAGAGGGAGGGAGGGAAAGCAGGAGGGAGGCCCAATGAGTGCCAGATGCTGGGTGGGGGTGGGGGAGGCCACATAGGAGGGGGAGTCAGATCACTCTCGTGGTAGCCAGAGGCTAACTGCAAAGGCAAGTGGCCAATGCGGGTCAAAGAACCTTTGTGGCGAGCTTGGTAACAATTGCCGGGTTCCTTTGCCACTTGCCCTGGATGCCAAGCAGCATGAAGTTCCTCAGGGCAAAAAATAATAATGCCCCAAGGTTGCGTGGAAGCATGGCGTTGGTGCTTCGGGCCTGAGAGATCCTCTGCCAAGAGCTGACCAGATGTGTGGGGTCCCAAAAGAAGCCGAGGAACCCATCCTTCTCAATAGATGGTTGAGTCTTCCAAGCGACTCTTCCTCTTTTCAAGTCGGCAAAAGTTCTTTAATTTAATTTATTTTCCTCTCCACCCAAGGAACCTGCGGCACGGCTGAAAGCACCAGGACGATCACCTTCCGATGCCAGTGCTGGAGAAGAAAGGGGTTGACCGCTAGAATCCAGGGAGAAGGGAGGGTGCTGAACTCATACCCACACTTCTTCCCTGGCAGCAAATGAAGTAAGCTGCTTCTCCCCACAGGACTTGGTCTTTCCATGGCTTGCATGCTCTTTCACTATCTCTATCTCTATCTCTCTCTTTCTCCACCCTGCAAATATCAGCCCGGAGGCAGGAACTGGGGAAAAGGAATAAGTGCACCACTGCTCGCCGGATTTCTGGACCCAGAGGCTCCACTCCGTCTGCCCAGTGTTCGGACTACCTGTTCAGGACTACGAGATTGTACAGTAGTCTGCACATTGGTTAGGCTGTGCTGGGATATACCACATACACTGTTGGCACCACGCAGGGATGGAAATGCCTGCATGGCAAAGGGAAAATGTTGCATGCCAGCCTCACCTCCCCCCACCAACCCCCAAACACACATCTTCCCCATCCCCTCTCAAATCCACAGCTTGACCTCTGGCTTTTCAGTCTCTTGCTCCCTTCGTCTGTCTTCACTCCCTCTCCTCTACCCTGAGAGCAGTTGCTCTTCATCAGCTTTGTGTGGAGCAGATGCAGACCCGAGCAGTGATTGGGGATGGCATGGCTTTCTTCCAGCTCATGTGCCAATAGAGGGGTTTTGCTTGCCTCTTACTTAGCATGCTTAACAGCCTTCTGTGGCTTACTAGGAGGGTGGCTGCCGAGGGAAGGAATGCAGTGTTGAAGAAACTGTTCATCATTAAAAGACAAACATGTCAGTTTAGAGTTGTTGGGAGTCCTTTCATATTTATTCCAGGCCCTTTCGTTAGATGAGGTCTGGAAGTGGACATCAGGTGAGTGGCAGAAAAAAGCAAAGAGAGAGAGAGTGTGTGTGAGGAGCAGAGTGAGAAAGTGGAAGAAAGTGAACGGAGAGTGGGGAAAGGGAAAGATTTGCGAAGGAGTGGAAGGTGACATGGAAGGAGTGCGCATGAATGATAATCAGTACTAACGGCGAACTGTGATATCTGTGGTGGCTGGATCAGAAATCAAAAATGTGCTACAGGACCTGAGAGATTAACGGATTTATCACGGTATGTGCTTTTGTGAATATCAGGCTGCTTCATTAGACCCCCAGAATGTTCCAATGTATTTCATCTGGCAAGGCTGTTGCTCACAAGAGCTGGTGCCGCAAGAAACTGTTTCGTTTGTAAGGAGCCTCAGCAGTTTTTCTATTTTTGTTGCTTCTCCAGAATGGGTTTTACAACAGAGACTGAATGCAGGGTGTGTGCTTGTGTATGTGTCAGAATTCAGTTCTGCTGCTGAACTGTCCTCGTTACAGTTCTGCCTGGATATATGATGCAGCACAACATACAAAGGGAGATGGACTGAGGAGCAGAGAGGGTTTTTCAAGCGGCTGGCTTGGGAGCCGAATATATTTCTATGCAGTGTGGTTTCTAAGTTCCAATAAACAGAGCTTTTTTAGCTTACTGTCATTTTTGCTGCTCATCACTGATACCCCCCAAATACCCTCCCATCGTGGAAAAGTGTAGAACAGTTGCCGAGCATCTACATTTAATGCCAAGAGACTTTCACACGGGTCCAAATCAGTGTGAGTTTATTATTCTACCACCTGAAAATTTACAAAGGAAAGATGAGGCAGGAAGGAACATCAATTCCGTATTTCTCACTGGACATCAAGGTTGAATAAGAGACGCATAAGAGAATATATGAATATTCAATATTCATAATGTTGAATATATGGAGACGTTTAATCTGGGCCAGGGCTCATCAGTGCTGAGTTGCAGAACTGTTTTCAGTGCCAATGTCAAGGCTGAATCCTGGTATTATTATTATTGTTGTTGTTATTTGATTTCTATACTGCCCTTCCAAAAATGGCTCAGGGCAGTTTACACAGAGAAATAACAAATAAATAAGATGGCTCTCTGTCCCCAAAGGGCTCACAATCTAAAAAGAAACATAAGATAAACACTAACAGCAGTCACTGGAGGTCCTGTGCTGGGGGTGGATAGGGCCAGTTACTCTCCCCCTGCTAAATAAACAGAATCACCACGTTAAAAGGTGCCTCCTTGCCAAGTTAGCAGGGGATAATGTGTATTGTGACATGATAATAAAGAAGAGAGTGCACTTGGGCATGTACTGAGAGCCAGTCTTAGATAAATAAATAATGTAACCCTCCAATGTCCAGTACAATGAGAAGAGGCCAAGGGTGGACTTGAAGTGTAGAACTTCTTGTTTAAGAAATTAAGCACTAGGGAGAAGGACACAATGAACAGATTCCTACAAGAATATTTCTATTTATTTATTTGACTTATTTATATACCACCCAAAACTTATATCTCTGGGCGGTTATCTGCATAACTCCTCCAGCCAACTCCATCATGGAGGACCTCCTGGAGGTTTCAGTGATGAAGGCCAAACCACAGATGCATACCGACGCAATATAGAGAAAAGGCATACGCTGAGACATCACAGCTCCGTGATGAACCTATCTGCTATGCAGAAGAGATAAAAAACCTATGCCCTTATTTGTTCATGTATCTTTTCAAGATGCATCAATTGGTCCTCATTACCCCTTAATATGCCTTATGCAATAGTCATTTTTGTCCATACACTGTCCACAGAAGCTGATGGATCAGTCCCCCACTTCTTTCAATGCATGTTTTAAGTATGGAATGGCAAGTATCGTCTCATAATAGAACTGAAGAATGGGAAAGGACCTTGGCGTTCTTCTAGTCCAAGACTGTGCTGGAATGTGTGACAGCATCCCTGACTGATAGCTGTTCACCCTCTGTTTGAAACCTTCTAGCAAAGGAAAGCCCACCACCTCATGAGGCAGGCTGTTCCACTGTCAAATAGCTCTTCCACTTAGGAAATCCCTCCTAGTGTCCAGCCTGAATCTGCTAATGCTCTAAGGCTGCGGTCCTAGGCACACTTACAGGTGAAACTCAGAAAATTAGAATATCGTGCAAAAGTCCATTAATTTCAGTAATGCAAATTAAAAGGTGAAACTGATATATGAGACAGACGCATTACATGCAAAGCGAGATAAGTCAAGCCTTAATTTGTTATAATTGTGATGATCATGGCATACAGCTCATGAAAACCCCAAATCCACAATCTCAGAAAATTAGAATATTACATGGAACCAAGAAGACAAGGATTGAAGAATAGAACAATATCGGACCTCTGAAAAGTATAAGCATTCATATGTATTCAATACTTGGTTTGGGCCCCTTTTGAAGCAATTACTGCCTCAATGCGGCGTGGCATGGATGCTATCAGCCTGTGGCACTGATGAGGTATTATGGAAGACCAGGATGCTTCATTAGCGGCCTTCAGCAATTCTGCATTGTTTGGTCTCATGTCTCTCATCCTTCCCTTGGCAATGCCCCATAGATTCTCTATGGGGTCAGGTCAGGCGAGTTTGCTGGCCAATCAAGCACAGTACACTGTATACTTTTCAGAGGTCCGATATTGTTCTATTCTTCAATCCTTGTCTTCTTGGTTCCATGTAATATTCCAATTTTCTGAGATGGTGGATTTGGGGTTTTCATGAGCTGTACGCCATGATCATCACAATTATAACAAATTAAGGCTTGACTTATCTTGCTTTGCATGTAATGCGACTGTCTCATATATCCGTTTCACCTTTTAATTTGCATTACTGAAATTAATGGACTTTTGCACAATATTCTAATTTTCCGAGTTTCACCTGTATTTGGAAGTAATTGAGCTCAGTGGAAATGACTTCTGAGTCTGCATGAGAACACGTTAAGTAACCCAAAATAAAAGGCTGAGAATTTGCAAAGCTCCCCATCATATACATACACACAAACCATCTTCACACATACACACTTGAAAAATGCCCAAATACAAATAGGGCCCATCAAAAGGGAACATACCTTTTTATGCAGGTTTTTTTTTTAATTAAATAGAGGATAAACCAGTGGCTGTTAGCCATGCTGTTCAGAAATCAAATGACTACCAGATGCTGGGGACTAACCGGAGATTAATCTTGCTATGAAGTCCTGCTTATGAATCACTGCAAGGCATCCAGCTGGTCACTATTACTATTCTACTACTACTACTGCTACTACCACTACCACTACCGCTACTACTACTACTACTACTACACTTTTATAGCATATATGGCAGAATGCTGAGTTGAACAGGTAATTGGGTTGACTAAGCAAATCACAGTTTTTCTCTTCTTAATTTTATCTGCATCTGCCCTTTACAGTTGTTTTGCTATACCACCCAACACATGCATTTCCTGAGTGCTTGGAGGAGCCATTACATGTTCAGTTTCCTCTAGAAGAGAAGCACTGTAGAGTTGGGGTATCTTTGTAATTATTGTTTTATTTACAAATATACAGGCTGAGCAGGTATAGTTGGGGTGCTGAAGCAAACACAACATGGCAGGCACTTCTAATCTAGAAACAACATCAGTGTTCCAAACGTTTTATGTTGTTTACCCACCCCGACCCCTTGGGTTGGGGTGGGCTATACATCTAACAGGCAAACAAATCAGCTCTCCAGTCAAAACCAAAACAGCTGCTTTGCCATTCTCCCTGGACAACGTTCTCCAGCTCCTCTGAGGAGGAGGAGCTTTGGCCCCTATAGATGGGTCTGAATCACATTCTAGGTACTTGGAACAGCCAGTGCTCCATCATGAACTTCCATCAACACCCGGATCATGCCAAAGTTTTTAAAAAGGACATAACAGGGCAACATGCTCCAGCATACTAATATTTACCTGTTCGCATCTGTATATAAGTAAAAGGAACTTCACCATGTGTATCCACAAACACACAAATGACCTTGATATATATCACAAGTGTGTACCTGCTGCATTCTATAACCACAAAAGTAAAGAGAGCAGCACCAATTTGGAGAGACGAGAGAAAGCTATGATGATAGTTGCACCCAAATAGATCTGGAACCGTTTTAAATAAAATCTACTTTTCTTACTTCCAGCATATATTGTATTTTGGTTTGTTTTTAAAGAAAGAATGAAGTTTATTGTGCACACCTACTGGCATTGATTGATTAAGTGCCGTCAAGTCAGTGTCGACTCTTAGTGACCATTGGCATTACATTTTGCTTTTTCTTCATATCCCAAAATGTATTTTTCACATTATGGAAAGAAGTTTGCACAGATTGAAACCGGAAGACCCACTGATTTCTCTTTAACTCTGTAATCTTACGATAATAAACACTACCTTCCAAACTTTTTTTTTTTTAAGGTTTCTGTTGAGGGATGGTGTAAACAGCTTCTGAAGCAACTGTACCACTTTCTAGTTCTGCTGTTACTTAGCTTCAGCAGTGTATCTGGCATGAGATCCCTTCTCCACCTCTCCTCTCAGCATAGTTTTGAACTGCCCTATATATGTCTGTTACTTGGAGAACTAGTAGGCCAGGGGAAATACTCAAGAATGGTTTTAAAGTCAGCAGAGAAGACCTGATTCCTGGGGCTACTGAAGAATAGACAAGAAGCTGCACATTCAAGTTGCAGGAAAAATAAGAGTGCTTTCATACAGAACTAAACGCATTTCTCCCCCATCTCAAATGCAAATGTGCAAACTACATTGAAACATAAGTTTGATTTTCAAATGGTCTTGCAGCGGTGAGCATAAATTGTCCCCTTTGTTAATCAGGGTCTGCCCTGGCTTGTATGTGAATGGGTGACTGCATGTCTGCTGTAAGATATGGGGCTGCAGCTCAGTGGTAGAGCATCTGCTTGCATGCAGAAGGTCCCAGGTTCAACCCCTGGAAGCATCTCCAGGTAGGGCTGGGAAGGACCACTGCCTGAAACCTTGGAGAGCCACTGCCAGTCAGTGCAGACAACACCGAGCTAGGTGGACCAAGGGTCTCAGAATAAGCCAGCTTTTACTGTTTATCTGAGGACTGTCAGATGTGATCCAGAGATGGTGCCTGTCTCTTTAAAATCTCAAGAGTGTTGGGTATAGAGAAGGGCTGCTCAACTTCCACCCTCCTGCACATGTTGGCCCATAATGCCTTGCTATTGGCCACTGTGGCTGGGGATTATTAGAGTTGTATTCCAAAAACAGCTGGGGGGCCAAATCTGAGCTGGCCTGGTATAGAGCCATTCAGTGCTCCACGAATCCCTTAATCCACTCTCTTCTCCCACTTGCTACAACAAGGATAGGTCTAGTTTCCCCCCACAACAAGTAGCAGAGAAGGGTGGGCAGGTGGATCAATGAACCATGGAGACAGAAGGCTCTGCTGCTACAAACTCCTTTGGTGCTGCAGAATTTTCAGAGAGGCAGACACCAACTCCTAGGTAAAAACCTGGCAACCTCATTTTCTCCTACATCAACAAACTTAACACATGCACTCAAACAGAGGGAAGCTCAAAGGTACTTTTTGTGTCAGTGTAAAACTGTCTGAAGTGAAGAATGGATATGGAGAAGAAGCATCTTCATAGCTGTAAGAAGTGTTGGGCAACTGAACAGATTTCCCCAGGCCAAGGATGGAATTTCCTTCTCAGCTCTTGTCTGGTTACCTCTCAGGGATCATTACCACTGCAAGAAGATTGCACCAGGCAGTGTCTGACAATGGCAATGTCTGTGCTAAACAGCAGACGTCATTTACTCTTTTTAATAGAGGCTTCATTCTTGCAAGTTCTAGTTTGATCTTGCAACCAGGGGCGTACCTAGGGGAGAGGGGGCCTGTGTTTGCCCCTTTCCCCAGTGGCCCCTTGGAATGAGGGAGATAATGAAAAAAATAGGGAGGGGTGGAGCTGGAGGGCCCTCAGGAGTTGGGACTTCCAGGTTCTTTGAACCCATCCGCTCAATTATAGCTACACCCCTGCTTGCAACATAGCTCTTGCAAAGGTCCCCTGTTCTGTATCGTTTAGGAAACCTCTAGGAAGAAATACCCTCTTGGTAGAACTTAAAATGAACCTAACTAAAAGAAAAGCAAGCTTAGCTACCAGGACTTAGAGAACAGTCAAACGTTGTAGCAGGAAGGTCGGTTAGTCTCTTCTTCAAGAGCTGGCCCTGCAACAACTGGCCTAAGCCCCAGAGTTATCGTTCTAGGCTTGCCTTTGTGAAATAACTAACCTAAGAGGCTAGTGGAGGCCTCTTCTCAACTGGAACTAGGACCTCTGGGTACGTGGACTCATCACCACAGCATTCCTACCTGGCAAATCAGCAAACAGACCATTTGCCAAAGCTCTGCTCGGAAAAGCACTCACTGAAGGAAGGGTTTCCTGGTACAGACTGCTTAAACCCTATTCTGTCCCTACGGCAGATCTGCTACACATTGGCTCTCCCACAGATCAGGGCCCAGGCCACTGGAGGACTGGCTAAGGCAAAGAAAACAGAGTGTATCCAAAAATAAAAAAGGGCTGTTGGACACAGGCAGAGCAAGAGGTCCATTTCCCACCCACGCTCGGCATTCCTGCCCCATTCACTATTCCCCATTAAACTTTCTCCACACAGTGGGCAACAACCCCATCCATGCTAAGCCTCTGACACTTGGCCCTCGAAGACCCTTCTCTGTTCCAGCTCCCTTCTTTTGGAAGGGGAAAGAAAACAAGGCAGCTTCTGCAGGGAAAGGCTGGTATTTGGCTAATGGGGCCCAGCTGTCTCCACACGGCCTTGCTGCCCAGCTCGGCTGCAGTGTAGGGCAGGGACTAGCGGAGATGCCCGACTTGGTTCTACTGTCAGGGATTTCTCTACAAATTCCAGAGGAACCCTGCTTTCATTTTAAAATGAGAGAGAGGGGAGGGAGGTGGACCTGTACATATAACTACCATATAGCCACCTTGTTAATCTATGAGGGGGAGATCCAAAAGAAGCAGAAGTGTAATACCCAGAGGGGTCATTAGAGGGTGGCCCATGGGGCTCAAGCTCTCAATGAATGGCTCAGAGCCCTGAACCTCATCAGCCACCTCCTTTTCAAATGCGGGGTGCAGCAGAGTCACCTCTGACCATCACATGTCATCTCTGTCTCTTCCCTAAAAAGGTGCTGCTCTGGGAATAAAACAGATACTTTAGCCTTCTTTGGAGTTTCCCTTTGGAGAGGAGTCAGACATAATTATTCTTGGGGTGGGGGTGGGGATAGACAGACATGACTGAGTTTAATTATCAAAAGTGGGGCTGTGGGCTAGGGCTGGGGATCTTTGGAGTACCTAGCAATGCCCCTGGTAACACCCTTTTTTAGGACCAGGTAAAAAGTCACAAAAGAAGTGAGCAAGCTTTTGATCTCATTGTCAGCAGTCTTTATTAGGCTAGATGTTAAGTGAGAAATGAGTTGATTTGGTAAGTCTGTGCTTGGCACAAAATGATCTCAGGTTGCCCCAAAGGCAATGGAGACAGTTTTTAGCAACTTTCAATTTTCCTGCACCTCCCACCACGCATACAACATCACATGTGAAGAACGCCTTTGTTGTACATCGGAGGTTCACTTGGTTAGCAAAAGAAAGAAAGAACCCCAAACCTGTAATATGCACAAGCCAGGCTCATTTTCAGTTCAATATAAGTGAGTGACACATGTGAATCCATGCTAAATTCTTAGGTCTCAAGAGCATGCAGAATAGTTTGAAAGTAGGATAGTAAAAACAAAATTGCTTCTCATGATTTCCATAACTGAATGCCAAGATGTGTCAGTAGTGAGAAACTACCACTGGCTAGAGTTTGAGAGAACATTTCTTAGGGCATATGAAAAATGTGTAAATATCGACTTTTTGTAACATTTTTTTAAAATTTGAAAATATAAACTTTTAATTTAAAAGTTTTAATATTTTATTTTACTTTATTTGCACTGAACTGTTTTTGAAACACATATTAAAGCACTACCATAGTTTTTCTTTATTTGGGTGGCATGTTTAAGCCCTATTCTATCCAGAAAGTTCACAATATTTTCAAGCCAAATAATATTTTGTAGCCAAAACAATAAACTCCAATGAAAATCCCCAAAGATTATAATGAAAGCTCTAGCTTAAACTCATTTTAAAATATTCCTAATTTTAAAATTTTATCACCTTGTGATTAAATATACCCACACCAGCATCTGGAAATACTATATGGAACGGTTTGAAGAAGGTTTATTTTTGTTCAGTTGACTGAATTGCTTCCCCGTTTTTTCCTTTGTCCTTTCCCACCTAAGTTTTAAATGCTTGTTGTTATGATAATGAAAAAATATAATTTAAAATATATTGTATTTATATAATATACTCCATTCCTATAATATCAGAGCAGCTGAAGAGGGCAGAAACTGAAACATCTTGCCTGTTTTATTTCTGTTTTGTTAATCAACTCGATAAAGAGATAGAGAGATGGCTATATGGATATAGATAGTGATAAAGTGACCATCTTATGAAAAAAGGTATAAATAAATAGATATTGTCGGAAGTGATGTTTATTTGCTTTTTAGCATTTCTTTGAGCAAAAGAACAGACTACTGCACAGTAAATGAACAATTGTCTTTAACAAGGCACAAGTGCTGGTATGGAAAGCGGACGACCCTAGGCAAGGTTTCTTGATATGAGAAACGGGTCTCTTTTTTGATCTGAGAAAGACTGGCGAGCATGCAAGACTGCTGGAGAAAGCAGATGTCTGAAAGCGTCCTTCAACCCTTGTTTTCAAGTTGAAAGCTGTGGTCGACACAGGGAGCAGCAAAAACCCCAGGGCTCTCAAAGTCCTACTGAAAACATGCTGCCTTCCAAGCAAGTGGAGTTTGGTGACAGACTCCAAGTAGAAAATGCTTCCTTTCCAAAGAGGCCAGAGATCAAGGAGTGGAACTTATGAAAGTGTAAGTGTGTGTGTGTGTGTGTGTGTGTGTGTGTGTGTGTGTGTGTGTGTGTGTATAAGGGTGGCAGTGGTGCTGAAGTGGAGCAGGAGGGGAGGAAATAAAAACATGTTCCCCCTTTCCCTTCCACCTTGGTTAAAACAAAGGCCCCTTTCTTCTCTTCAGCTCCTGCCCCATCAGCACTTTGGTCTCCCTGCATTTATTTAAGGGATGGTGGCTGGCAGGTAGCTGTTTTAATTAGCCACTGCAGCCTCTCACCATCCAGAAGGGAAACAGTCCAAATTTCCAGCTGGTATGCACCCCCAGGGCTGCCCTCACCCAAGTATAAAAAAGGCACTGCTATTCCCCCACATCTTAAGCCCCCGCCCCAATCCTTACAGCTGGAACTGGTTAAAATGGCTTTTACTTCTCTACCACAGTCGTTCGTTCCCACCACCTCTGAGCAACTGGGGGGGGGGCGTGAATTCTGGCCACCTCTGGAATCCAGATGCAGAGGCCAATTTGTAATTTAAAGCTAATATTGCTGTCTCGCATACTCTCCTGCCTGCACACTGAAATCTGAGGGGGAATAGCAATGTCAGGCAGGGAGACTATTAAGGAGGCTTTGTGGGGCAACGGATGGATTTTGTTAACACCGCAGGTGAACTTGAAAGTTCATGTGTTACTGGTTCATACTTGCCAGTGGGTTTGCCAGACCAGCATTTCAGAAGGAAGGCAGGATACTTTAGGAGCTGAACTGTCTCAAGTAAAGGCCATCCATTGTATTCAATGGAGCTCTGATGTCCTGGAATGGAACAGTCCCTTTACGACAAAACCATGTGCCTTGAAATAAGGAACATATGAAAACCTAGGAGGACTCAGATTACAGGAGCGAGATCAAACTAACTTTTCATCTGGCAGAACTAGAAAGCTACCTAAGGCAGGGGTCCTCAACTGGGGGTCCCATCACCCCTAATCAAAAGCCCCTGTGGCTGGAGATGATGGATGCTGTAGTCCAACAATATCTGAGGGCTCAAGTTTGAGAAACCCTGGCCTAAAGGCCATTTTATACGTGAAGTTTTGCCTAGATTGGTGTAGTGGAGGCAACATCTACACTGTCATGTGTGAAGATCACATGTGTGCGTATTCTGATTCTCCAGAGGATGTGTGTGGTCCTTTTCTTGTGGCTGGGCTGAAATATAGTTTTATTCAGCAAAAGCTTGTGGCACCTTAAAAGATGCAGACTAACAGATTTCCTATGTAATCGTACAGAGCTCTAGAAAAGCTGTTTGTAAATATCTAAAATAAAACTGATCAATAAAACAAAATGAGCACAAGATGCTGTTGTTTTTGCTGCAGCAGACTGCCATGGCTATATCTTTCTGGAAGTTTTATCCATTTGGTGATCTTTTATGAGAGCTGTGGCATTTTTGTGGTATTTTTAGCAAGCCTCTTTTATCCCTTTGCTTGTTTTATTATTTTAATTTGAAACTGGCTGCATTCATATTTTAAACTTGGGTAATAGGGGTTTTAAAGCTTTTAAGACTGAAATGGTCTTGTAATTGAAAGTTGATGTGTTTTATTTTATTCTTGTAAGCTGCCTGAAGCTTTTTTCTTTAAGGCAGGATATAAATCCAACTAACATAACTATCTTCTGTGATTTAAAAATAATAATGGATGAACACAATTTCTCTTTTTAAGAAAATCCTAACTGCAATTAGGCTGCTTCCGCATTTATTACAACTGGATTAATATTATAGCCACAATTATTGTGGTTGGGGATGGTGGAAGTTGTAGTTCAAAAACAGCTGGAGGGCCAAGGTTCCCCACCCCTGAGCTAGACAAACCTATAGATATAGGAAGATTTTCCCCAGTGCTGTACCTAACAGATGCTCTATGGAATACCCTGGTGAAAACACAGAGGATCTCTCAAGGTCTGGTGTCAACCATAACTGTAGTGCTTTTATGTTTTTTGAGCATTTAACACAATAATATGTATCTGGGGAAATTGAATACTTCCACCAAACATCATTTACATGGACACGGAGCTTTCTCAGACAGCAGACTTTACTGTGGGTTTAATGTGAGTTCGAATTTGCCAAGAAAAAGAAAAAGGAAAAAACCTGACACAAGAAGTGGATTTGTTTTAACCCCAGACATAAACTGGGCTAGGCTGTAACAGGCAATGAAAAACCTGAATCTTGTGTGTCTACCAGTAAACCTCTTCCACCCTGTTTTTGCCCCTTGCCAAGACAACAACATTTTATAGATATGTTTTTTAGTTTATTTATTTTAAAAAAGATTCTTGGATCACTGTACACCATTTCTCAACACAAACAGGGATGACTCCAAGACTGGCTCCAGAGTGGGGAAGCATCCCCTCAAATCGTTTGCCCCCCTTCTGTCCCCCAATTTTGTTTCAGAAATCTAATATGTGAGACACAGCTTGCCCACCCATAAATGCACTTTACCCCTTCTGTGCCTCCCCCCTCAATCCCCCCCCCCGGTGGCTTCACTGGGTGACTCTAAGAGGGAATGGGCACTCCCTCTCAAATATTTCCCACTCCCCCACCCATCAGACTAGAACTTTACAGCAAAGTGTTCGACAATACAGTCATAGTATTTTATGACCCTGTAGCTCGAATTAATTATTCTAAAAGGCCTCAATTGTTTCAAAAAGCCTCATTCATTCACTCCTCTACCCCAGAACAAACTGCAGAAGTCAGTGCAGCCGGGAAGGTAGGAGCCTAAGTACCTTAATTACGTTAATCACCTTGCCTTTGTAACTACTTAATGTATAGCCAAATCTTCACTCTAGTAATAACATTCTTCACTATCCCTTTGCCAGACTACTTATTCTAGAGTCGCTCCTGAACACAACCCCAAGGTTGAAGTGCTCCACTAGCATTTTTTAAAGAAGCGGTGATGTACAGCCAACTCCCTCACCACCACTAATGCCCAACTACCCAACCATTTTTTAGAGGTGTATAAAATTATGCACGGTGTGGATCAAGTGGACAGGGATAACTTTTTCTCCCTCTCTCATAATATTAGAACCTAGGGTCATCTGTTGAAGCTAAATGCTGGGAGATCCAGAACAGACAAAAGAAGGAACTTCTTGACACAATGTGTAGTTGTACTATGGAGTTCTCTGCCAGCAGGGCGCTTTCGAGATTAGACCTTGCAACAGGGTCACCTTGTATCTCTGAAGCATATTTCCGCACTTCCTATGTTGTGACACCGCAGTCCCTACGCTGACAGCAGGGTGCTGTTCATATTTCCAATGCCTTGTTTCGAATTTTATTGCTGCAATATAGTGCTATAACATATATCCGGCGCAAAAAAGTTGCTATTTTTTCGGGTTGTTAGTTTTCGCGAGACTGCCCCCCCTGCTAGGGGCTTTGCTATTTACACTTTGAATACGATTTGCCTGAATGGAAGCATTTTGCCACTGTTGAGTGGCTAAACTGGAAATGACCACCAATCTAGTTTTAAAAGGGGATTAGACCAATTTATGGAGGACAGGGCTATCAATACTAGCCTTGGTAGCTGTATACTTCCATCAGAATCAGAGGTGACATGCCCCTGAATACCAGGTGCTAGGGAACATCAAGAGGAGAGGGCAGATTCTTCTTTTCCCCATTTGCAGAATTCCCAGATGTACCTGGATGGTTAGTATGTGAAGCAGGATGCTGGACTAGATGGGCCTTTGACCTGATCCAGCAGGGCTTGCTTTGCAAAAGCCTTCACTCTGTCTTCCTGTAGTTTCAGCCCATTGCTTCACAGATACTGTAAGGTCAACAGGAGCTCTACTGGTGCTTTCTGGCATACTTTTAAATATCTGGAAGCTGTCATCCTATCCCCCTTCATTTTCTTTAAGCTAAATATAGGCAGCCTTTCTTTCTGTAGCTTGCATTGTAGCTGCCTTTTAGCTGTCCCCAGAATGCCTTCTGATTTGCCGGCATTCTCCTTCAACTTATCCAGAAGGAGACAGACAGGTAGGAAGGCATCCTGTTTGAAGGGCTGTTATTTCAATTCCTGCTAGTAGGAAATGGAACCTTTACAGTTCCAAAAAACCCACCAAAACCTTCGTCTGATCCCCCACTCCCAAACATAAGCTGAACAGAGAAAACCCTTGTTAGAATCTGATTTATTTTCTACACATACCAATCTGATTTACTAGACAGATTCCGGCTAGGGAATTTGCTATGGAAAAGAAGCCATTACGGCTCATTAAGAACAATATTCCCCTCGCCCCCCACCCCCAGAGTCTCAGAAGACTGGCCAGGTTCAACCTCTGGATGGTGTATATTCATAAGCAAATACATTTCCAAGCTTCACCATAACATATACATCAGAACTCCTGCTTTTGCAGATGGTGATACTCTTCTAAGTCCCCGCCCCAAGATAATGGAAGCACTCTCCAGAGCAACAGCAAATCAGTTACGTTTTATTGCTCCCAAATTGTATAATTGGACGTTCAGAAGCATATTTTAAAATACAACAGCCAGGCAAGAGTGAAAAACTTAAAAACAAGCAAGAGCTTCTAGGAGCCAGATTAAAGCGATGTAGAACTAGAGAGCCAACAGTGAGGAAAATTCCTGTCCTTTGTAACACCCTAGCTGCCAAGAGTGATTTTTTTTAGGTGCCAGGGGCTACAGACCACTTGGGTGGTTCCAAACCAGAACATAGGGATATTCTGGTGTGACTCATATGTCAATTTCCAGCTCATTTTCAATATGATGAAGTCAACTGGAAGTTTGCTTTGCTACATGGTGAACTTGTCATGTGACTATTTTAACACAGTTCCAAACTGCAAGCTGGCACCTCCTCAAAAACTTTCCAGATTGAATAGAGAAAGGAAAAACTGATTGTTAGTTTGGGGAAGCAGAAATGGTCACACAACCAGCTCAACATGCAGCCAAGCCAAGTAGAGACACAAAACTGAGTTCAAGACAACCATGTGTGACTTAACATTGAGGAGAGGAAGAGTGTCCTTCAAGCAAGTACACAGGAGTGTCCTTCTCTGCAAGTGCACAGAAGTCTCAGGGGCAATTCCATGGGTAACAGAATCAGGCATGTTACCATGTTTTTTAATGACTGTAGTCATAGATAAATTTTCAGGTTGATATACCCACTGGCAAAAAACTATCTCCTACTATAAGGCCATACTTTTACAAAACCCTTAAATATTATAGATGGTGTATGAAACAAGCAAATCTGTTTGGTAATGGAATCAGAATTTTTTGACATCATTTCTGATTCTGTTACTGATGTATTTTGCACCTTTCAGACACAATCTGTAAGATTTAAGGATTTTTTTAAAAATATGGATTTATAAGAGATGTTCTCTTGCCTGTGTGTGTGTCTGTCTGTCTGTCTGTCGGTCTGTCTATCTATCTCAACTTGAAAATCTGCTTATGGCTACAGTAACTGAAAAAATGGTAACTTGCCTGATTCTGTTACCCTTGGAACTACTCTCAGATAGCTGAAATTAGAACGACTGACACCATGGCTGTTATGTAGAGAATTACAGAATCCCAAAGGGACCAGTTTTCCCTCTAAGGCATGCACGTGCACTCACTTTTTTTTTTTTTAAAGTCCGCTCCGTTTATTTTAGACCCCACTCAGGTTGAATCAGGAAGGCCCCATTCTGAATGTATGTGGGCACACACTGCCTTGATACTGTCGCCCAGAACAAAACTCATTCCACACACAAATGAAAAAAAATTAGAGAGAAGGGACTTGTGAGCTTTCAGAATTTGTGTCCCTTGTAGAGAATGAGTCGTTCAGAAATAACAGAAAAAAACCAGCTTCCAGTTCTTACCTCATCATCCTTGTACCATGAGAGGTTTTCGGCCGTTAGGACAAACCAGTATTCTTTGGAGCCTCCCTTCATGATGCCAATGTTGTTGATGGTGAGCCAGCCCTTGCGAATCACCTAAGTTGATAAAAGCATATCATAGTTATGCACAGCAGCAGCAGCTGATTCAGTGAAGAGGTAGAGAGGAGGCACCACACACAAAACACAGCAGCACGTCAAACAGAAGAATTGGCCAAAGAGCTGCTTGGGCATATTCCATGGAGGAAGGATGCACCTAACTTCAAAACAGGAGGAAGGACAGGGAATGCTAGGAGGTTGGCAAGAACTTGTCTGTCTTAAGGCCCCATGAACGCATGGGGAAGACTTCTGGGGACGAGGGCTTAGAGCTGCAAAGGAGATCTGTGGCCACTCATGGGACCAAACCACTGCAACCAGTAGGAGACCACTGTTAGAAAAAGGAAAACAGGAACAAGCCATTCAGCATGGGTAGGAGAGGGGAAGGCTTCCTAGGTTGCAAGAACAAGATTTAAAAAGACAATATGAAATGGGAAGGCTTTTGGGGGAGAGCATCTCCTAGAATAAAACTCTAAGATTTCTAATGCTACAGTAAGAAATGATGCATTACTATATTACTGAGGGCTATGAATAAGGGACAATCCTTATCCATTGAGGTTCTAGGAATAAGGAACAATCCGCTAAAACAGGGGTAAGCAACATTTGGGCTCTAGCTGTTGCTGAACTACAACTCCCATCACCCCCAGCCACAACATACTGTGGCCAGGGATGATGGGAGTTGTAGTTCAGCAACAACTCAAGTTGTAAGATCTTCTTTGTTTTTGTTTCATCTGCACATTAAAAGAGGTCTTAAGTTTTGTCTGGAGTCAGGGAGTATGTGCATATCATCCCCATTATATCGTCTTAACAGCTGGAGTGCCAAGGTTGCCTACCACTGCTCTAAAACAAAAGGACAGCTGACAATTCCAGCTTTTCTAACTCTTGGTAGTAGGGATAAACAGGGCTGTGTGTATTCCATGATTCAGCACAAGTGCAGAAAAAGCACAAAACATAACATCAGTCACAGGTTAGCTTTTGAGAATCTCAGCATTCATTTTTAAAGCAAGTCACTAGCCCTTATGACTGCAAAAAATAACTTTGAAGTTGTGTTGGAGACATACAATTAACTCTCAAAAACCAGCAGAAAGACTGAGCTGTGTTCCCTGTGGTCACAGGGTGTGGCTTTAAAGCCACACATAACTCCTCTCTCTTCCCCATACGTTTTAATAGAAACAGAATAAATTAGGCAAAACTATGCTTACTTGGCATAGTTTTTAATAGGCTGAAGAATTCAACATCTCTTTGGCTGAGAATCTGTGCTACTTTGGCAGACTTTGTGTGTGTGTGTTTGAAATGCAGAGTACACACAACCCTGTATTGACACCATTGCATAGACTGAGTCAATTAAATCAGAAGAAAAGAGAGAAGCAGATAGTGAACAAAGGAGTTAATAGCATATATTTTTTAAACAATAGTGAGTATCTGGAAACAAAGGTGCATCTGGAATTCATCTCCTGGATTGAACGAATATGTTCAAATCTCCTGTACTGAACGTATATGTATGTGTATGACACAGAAAGAAAAAGAGAACAGTGCATGGGTACAGTCATTATTTCTAGGAGACAACACTCAGATGCTAGAAAAGCTTCCATTCCAATAAGCCCATTCATATTAATCACCTATATCTCATGAAATACATCTCATGAAATACACCTGTTCAGCACAAAAGCTTGCAAAACTTCTAGCTTACTGTCCCAATGAACAATAAAATTACTTCTATTCTTCTCCCTCTTATTCTATGGGACCAGCCCAGTTACAAACATTTTTATTAGCATTAATTTCACATTGTAAGGGAATGTCCAAATTCTGTATTCTTGGATACCAGATGGTGGAAGTGCATTTGGTCACTGAAGTCAACCCTTGCATGGTGGTAAACCTCTATAATCTACCTCCCGATAAAGAGTTATGGGCATGCATTCAGGCATACAAAACTCAAAGAAAGATTCAACACTAAAGAAACTGTCTCCTACAACTTCTGCAAGCAATTTTGTTTTCCATAAGATATGAAACGGTCACAAACTTTTTGCTGCGCCCTAATTAAAATATGGCAGGGTTGCCAGATGAAATGGCTTCAGGGGCCTAGCCTGGTCCTCGGGACGCCTGTTTGTAGCAATAGACATTTGCATTTTTGTAATAATAGTAGCTTGTCATCCCTGCATCCAGAATAATGGAATGTTAAGAGCTTAAAGGGACCTTGGAGGTCTATCCCCTACTCCAGAACATGACTCCAGTATTCCTGACAGATGGCCATCCAGTCTGTGTCTAAATGTTTCTATAGAAGGAGAGCCACCCACTGCATGAGGCAGAATGTTCCACTGTCCAACAGCTCTTATATCTAGGAAATTATTCCTAAAGCCTAGGCTACATTTGCTTCGTTGTAATTTCAACCCATTGGTTCAAGTCCTGCCCTCAGGAGCAACACAGGCAAGAAGATAAAATGGTCTAGCTATCTGGAACAGAATCTGAAATCTGGAACAGAATCTAGGCGCTTTTCAGATTACACGCTACAACAGGGGTGAAATGCTTCGGCTTGGCAGGATTGTATTGAAAACGACCCCCAGAATCTCAAAGCCCTACAACGGGAAAATATAGCTATTTCTCCTGCAACGGACTTGCAACGTTGTAACCAGGGCTGTCCTTAGAGAGCCCTGGTGGGGTGTGGGGCCGGGCAAACAGCCAATGTGGGGGCCAGGTCCCCCTTCTAATATATTCGAATGGGGGTTAAATGAGCCCTGCTTCCCATGCCTTAAGGATAGCCCTGATTGTAGCTCTAGAACGCAAAGATAAAATCTGAAATAAGGCATCAAAATGTGAACAGCACCTTGCTGTCAGCGCAGGGACTGCAGTGTCACAACACAGGACATACAGAAGCACACTTAGCAGCTCTGTCATGACACTGTTGTCGGGTTTAATCTGGAAAGCACCCTGGAAAGATCTCTACTTTCATTTTAAACTAATGCAGGTTTCTAGACCTCATAATGTCTAAGTAAACTTACAAAAAAGGAAGACGGAGCCTGTTAAAGGCCTGTTTTTTTTTCTTTCCCCCCTTCTAAATCTCTGAGTTGCCATCCTTTTTCTTTTCTTTTCAAGAAGTTTGTCACTTTGACAACCTTCTGCTTTTAATACTGTCTATCGCTACGATTAATAAATATTACAGCTAACTCCTACACCATAATTATTTCCACAACACATTCAAACACAAAATAATTTTTAGCATATGAACGGGAAGCAGCATAACATAAAAATAAACTTCATGGGAAAGAAGAGCATACAAATAAGTTACCACAGTACTATTTAAAATCCAGATTATATAAATTAATAAAGGGTAACTCAACAGCTTGTATTTTCTTCCTTCCTTCCCTTAATTGTACAATGTCTATTAGTTTCGTTATTTCAGTTATTTTCCAAATTTTATTCAAACATATTTTAATGTTAGGGAGCCAACACCATCTAGAAGCTACTGTGATTTTTGCCACAGCATTTGATGCTCTTTTTAAAATAGCATCTAGATAAAATCTATATAACCCAACAGGATATATTTATTGCAGTAAAAGAGATATCATTAGTCATCAAGTAAATAGCAAACACACACACAAATAGCATATTGGGGGCAAAACCACCACCACATGCATAAACCAGCTGCTTATTTATCCTCCAATTCCCTATTTATTTTCAAAATTTTCATAGTTTTTATATAACTGATGTAAGGTGAGGTACCAGCAATACATGATTTTGTAATTATATCTCTCAGGGAAATGTTATTGTACCTTTTGTAAAGACTGGAACAGAGGCATCCTCTGGGATAGCCTTACAAGACATTATTCTCCATTTCCATTCAAAAGTCTTTCCGGCCCTATCTTCTAGTTCCAAAAAAACTTGACAATACTTTTGACAGGAAGTCCATTTGTTGTTCTGAGGTTAATCAGAATAATTTCAAACCTATTCAAATGGTGCTTAGGGTCTTGCTTGGTTGAAAGGGTCTTGGTTCCAGTCTATTTTTAACTGGAAATATTCAAACCATGAAATATTTTCATTATTCAAAGTCTTAATTAATCTATGCTCAAGCAACTTGCTCCAGCTATTACGTATGCCTGTACTTAAACAATTACACTGGGTGCCAATATGTTTTCGGTCAAAATAGAAAGTAAATGCTGCTGAAAGAACAAAAAGGCACCTTTAAAAAGTGGTGATTCTCTTTACTTAGCCGGGGAAGAACAACTGGTCCTATCCATCCCCAGCACAGCATCCCTCCAGTGGTTGTTGCTGGTGTCTAGCTTATGTTTCCTTTTTAGATTGTGAGCCCTTTGAGGGTCAGGAGCCATTTTATTTATTTATATCTTATAGCAGTTTTGGAGGAAACCAATTATCTAGACCAATTTCAGACTGGCTTTAGAGCGGACTTGGGTTGAGTCTGCCTTGGTCAGCTTGATGGATGACCCTATACCAGGGAATCGACAGAGGGAGTGTGACTCTGCTGGTTCTTTTGGATCTCTCAGTGGTGTTCGATACCATCGACCATGGCATCCTTCTAGATCATCTAGGGGAGTTGGGGATAGGAAATACTGCTTTGCAGTGGTTCCGCTCCTATCTCTCTGGCAGATTCCAGATGGTGGAGCTTGGTGACAGTCGCTCTTCGAAACGGGAGCTATTATATGGAGTCCCTCAGGGCTCCATTCTATCACTAATGCTTTTTAACATCTACTTCAAACCTCTGGGTGAGGTCATCAGGAGATTTGATGCAGGGTGTTATAAGTATGCTGATGACACCCAAATCTATTTCTTCTTCTTATCTTCTCATCATCATCATCATCATCATCAGGAAATGGGATTCACTCCCTACATGCCTGCCTACAGGCAGTAGATGAGGGATAACAAATTGAAACTGAATCCAAGCAAGACGGAGGTGCTCTTTGTGGGGGATCAGAATCTGAGGGATGAGTTAGAGCTTCCTGTGCTGGCTGGGGTTACACTCCCCCTGCGTAGGCAGCTTGGGAGTGCTCTTGGATCCAGGCCTCACCCCGTTATCTCAGGTTGAGGCTATGGCCAGGAGTGCTTTCCATCAACTTCGGCTGATTCAACAGTTGCGTCCATTCCTTGAAGAGAACAATCTCAAAACAGTGGTGCATCACCTGGTAACTTCCAGGCTTGACTGGGAGAGGCGAGAACTTGACATTTGTTTAGGGTTAGTATGCACTTCCAGATGCCCCAGTGACTGAGCAGGGGCAGGTCCTATTTTTTGGCCACTATCCTTAGTTTAAACTATGAGTCCCTTGACAAGGGGAAAATATTCACAATAACTGCTTTCATTTGCATTTTTAATAATTAATTTTAATGTAATAATGCACTGAAAATTGACCTTGGCCCCCAAACACCACACTGTAGTTGGTTCTGGCCCATTGGGGCATTTGAGTTGTGCTCCCCTGTCTTAGATAGTATCTTATCTGCATGATCCCCATCACACATTAAGGTCATCTGGAGAGGTCCATTTCCAGCTGCCACTGGTCCACCTAGTGGAGATGCAGGGCCAGGCCTTTTCCGCAGCTGCTCCTAGGCTGCAGAATGCACTCCCCACAGAAATCCAAGACTTAACTACATTACTGATCTTCAAGAGAGCCCTTATTTTTTTAGTCTGGCCTTCCAGGATTTTTAATTTTTTAAAAAAAACTGTTTTATATCCTTTTAGTTTTTGATTGTTTTACTGGTTTTAACTGATCATTATGTCTCTGGTTTTATTTACTGTAAACCACTCAGAGCTAACAGATGGGGTGGTATAACAATATAGTGTATTAAATAAAGCGATAAGGGATGGTTATGCTTATGGTTATATAACCATGGTAATGGATATATTCTCACAACCACAACAGGATGGCAGGGGTAAACCTACCTTTCCACCAGATGAGCAAAGCGCTGCTCTTCGGTGCACTGTTGCATGCCCAAACGATCTGCGCTGCTTCCAGCAATATGGATCGCTGGAGGCCAGAAAAATGAGCCCTGGCCTCCCGGAATCCCATAATGCATTGTGCAATTAGTGTGGTGCATTAGCAGATCCTCCCATGAGTCTGGGTGCTCTAGGCGCCCAACTCTGTGTGTACTTGGGCTGCATGCCTTTAACTCTGGTTAAGGGCCAGGGTTAAAAGTTGGGCTAGCAGGGGTGGGATCGGGAGCAATCCTGGCACTCCACATGAGCAGTCCAACCCAGGCTAGGCTGCCCTAGCCTGGGTTGGGCTGCTTGTGTGAATAGCCTTTATGTCTTGTTCAACCATGTGTAATCCAGGCACCTTTTAATGTGGTGATTCTCTTCATTTAGCAGGGGGAGAGGGCCCTATCCATCCCCAGCCCAGCATCCCTCCAGTGACTGTTGCTGGTGTCTATCTTGTGTTTCATTTTAGATTGTGAGCCCTTTGGGGAAAGGGATCCATCTCATTTATTTATTATTTCTCTGTGTATCTATTATTTCCCTGAGCCATTTTTGGAAGGGTAATATAGAAATTGAATAAATAAATAAATAAAATAAAATAAAATAAAGCACACACAGAGAGAGAATGACATTCTGACTAATTTGGTGTGCATGCTTCTAACATCACACATACACTGCCAGCCCCCCATGCTTCCAAAGTGTGGACGCTCTTTCACTATTTTCAGAGCTCTCTGTGTGCTCTGGAAGCAGTTTGTTACAGCGAAAATACATCCCTAACTCTTAGAGGCGTGTTTCTGCTCAGAGTACTTCTGGAGTATGGGAAGAGCTGCAAAAATAGCTGTGTTCTTGCACAAGAGCATCCAGAAGCATGGGGATAGCACTGCGTGCACACTGCAGCGTTAGGATATCAGCCAATATGTGTGTGTGTGTGTGTGTGTGTGTGTGTGTGTGTGTGTGTGTGTGAGAGAGAGAGAGAGAGAGAGAGAGAGAGAAATGTGTTTTAAAAATGTATACTAGTTGAGAAGTGCTTGTACAACTGCAGCGTTGTGTGTGCCTTGATGCCCAAATGCCCGGCATCCTTGCTTAGAGTCATTGCTCATAGCTACAAGGCAGATCGACAGTGGGATTTCCCATGTTCTCTGGTTGGTGCATTACTGCAAGAACTGCAGAAAGCAGTACTCAGAAAAAGGGGGGAGGTCTTTTCCAGTGCAGTGGGTGCCATCCATGCTTACCCTATAACTATGCCATGCTGGAGGATGAGTGTGAGTTGTGTACAGTTGCTGTATAGGTGCATACAGGGGTCAGATGCATGAGACCAACATGCCGAAGCCTCCTCACACACTCCAGAAAACAAAAACAGAAAATGGGCAGGCACGGCCCCAAGAAGTCTGGAATTCTCTAACCAGAAAATCAACATTCTGCAACTGGAATTAATTATAGAAATTAGATCAATGTTTATGGCGCAACTTATAGAAGGCTTGTACAACTTGCGACTCACCATGCCCAAATTAGGCCTACTGGTGGCATGCCTGGTGCTAGCCAACCACTCCCCCACACTTTTCTTTTCTTTTTTTGCAGGCAGCAAAAGAGGAAGATTTTCTCATGGGTAGCTGCTGCATTCAGCTTGATGGGTCCCAAGTTGTGCAGGCCTGACCTATTGGAACAGCGTCCTAAACAGGATGTCCTAATAATCCAGAGGGGGTGTCAGACGTACCAATTGTTACTCCCCGGTGAGGCCTAAAGGAACCATGGTGGCGGATCTTGTGTCTTCAACACAAGTCTGCTCCAATTACTTTTTCAAGGTTACTGGGATGCAATGTAAAGTGCCAGAGAGACAAGGGATGCTTATCCCTCCTCACCACTCTTACCCCACCCCCCACAGTCCGTTCCCTAAAATCCTTTCTCCCCACTCTCCACCTGAACCCAGGAGGGGAAAGTAATAGGAGGTGGGGAGGATTCAGCACACTCCGCCTGTATGCGTTTTTTGGACATCTTAAATCTCACTCCCCACCCCCACCAAGTTTAGTCATGACTGGGGCAGGCTCACGTTTGAAGAGATGGGTCTGGCATCATCATGTGTGGGTTTGGCCACAAGGTGGCTATACATTTTATGCAATAATGTCAATTGCAGGTGACACACGTGCAACTTTAGACACCTGTGTGATACCTTCACATAAAACTTTGGTGATTTACCTACCTCCAGCCTAATTCATCTAGAATGTTTCTCCACCTCCAGACTGACTGCTTATAGTTATCCCAGCCCCTCTCCTTCCCTAGTTTATTGCAGAACTTTCCTATCTAGGCTGTAGTATTGGTTTTCCTGAGCACTTTGTTAATCTGAAGGGCCAATTCTAGCACATCAGCCACAAAGCCCTGACTAGGGACAGCCTTAGAGGCAGTTCCTCAGTCCACACAACTTGTCTCTCATGTGCGTAGTTCTTACACTCTTTTCTCAGTTGCTGCCTAAGCTCTTGACCTGTTACTTGTTTTGACTATGTGGTTGCTTTCAGTCCTACTGATTCTCTGTTGCTGGCTGTCTCAGAGCAACCAGCAATACGTTCCTGTGAATTGTAGGACTCAACCCCTGCCTGTTTTAGACAACGCACCTGCTTCTGGCCCACTTGGACAGACAGTCAATTCCCCTAGGTCCCAGAATCTGACGCCTGGAGCTGATCGCAGCTCAGTGGTAGAGCATCTGCTTGGCATGCAGAAGGTCCCAGGACCATTCACTAGCATCTCTAGGTAGGACTAAGAAAAAATCTGGAGCCTGAAGCCCTGGAAAGTCACTGCCAGTCAGCGTAGACAATCTTGAGTTAGATCAGGCCTGCTCAACTTCGCCCCCCCATCTGTTTTTGGACTACAACTTCCATAATCCTCAGCTACAGTGGCCAATAGCCAAGGATTATGGGAGTTGCAGGGCAACATCTGCAGGAGGGCCGAAGTAGAGCAGCCCTGAGCTAGATGGACCAAAGGTCTTCCTATGTTCCTAGGAATTCTATTGCCGTATTTACCCGAATAGGAAATGCCTCTGAATTTTAGATGACTTCTTTTTTAAAAATGGAGATTAAATACAAGTTATACCTTGATGTACCCAAAAAGAACAGGACTCTGAATTTAAGACACACACCTTCCGCCGATTTATAACACCAAAGAACTTAGAAAAAACCTAGCCCTGGATTCAGGAAAATATGTATAATCAGCAATTTAAAAAAACCCTATTCATGGGAACCCTGACTGGGCGGAGGTTACCCGCCCAATCTAAATACTACCTCTAAAAGATGTGAGTATATTGTCCACACTTGGCGTGTTTGCTGCAGAACACATTTTTGTGCCCCCACAGGGGTCATGTCTGCCATATCAGGTGCAAAGCCACCAAGATCGCTTTGTTATTCTGACGCAGGGCAGGGTAGTCATCTGACATTTTAAATATAAAATAAATACCTCTTCTGTACCCAGTGACTGATGAAGTGCTTGTGGACTCACAACCTTTGCTCCCTCATCTCCTGTTCACTTGGACCTGTTACTGGATTAGACTTCCTTCTCCCTGCCCCGTTTGCAACAGATGGAGGGATGCCTGCCTTGCTTTGCCCAGATGCACCCTAAGTTAGTACTTGTTAGCACCACACATTGTGTGGCCTTTTACTCACCAGGATCTCATCCTGCAAAAAGGGGGCCATAGCAACAACAGCAGCAGCGGAGAAGATAGGAGCAAAGAAAGGAGAGATCATTACTCAAGAAAGCGGGATGAGGAAGAAACCAGAAATTGGGCTCCAAACAAAGAAAAATAATATATAAATATGTATAACAAAACTAAACATTTATCATCAGTACCTTTGGCTAAATTAGCACTTTAGTTTCAAAAATATAATAAAGCTCACACCTCAAAATAAAATCTGCTAAGTTACAAGGGGAAAGAAAGAAAAAAGTAAGCACAGGCTGGTTACAGGCAAATCCAAATGTGAAAAAATGAACCAATTTAATGGATCCCGGGCAGTTCTCAGGGGTGTAGTGAGGTGCGGCAAAGGGGGTAAACTGTTCTGGGGCCTCTAACATACTATTATTATTGTAATCTATGGAAAACATGGGAGGGGTGCAGGAAGATGGCCCCAAGACACAGTGGGTGGGTTCACACATAACAGTATGGAAGCGCTGCCATTTTCTGCCAGGCATGCGTTTCCATGTTGTGATGACCTGGAAATATCAGGAGAATGTCCGGTAGCCACCACATCTCAGCTTCATCAAGCCAACTTCAAATGTCGGTGTGGGGGTGAATGCTGGGCTGAGGTGGGTACTGAAGAGTCCACCTGAAATTTCCAGGTTCTTGCAACACAGAAAGAACAGCAATGGGAGAGTGCATCCGGCAGGAACCAGTGGTTCTCTTGTACTTACTTGCCCGATGTGTCATGGGGCAAAACTTGTCAACCCTACATTTTGCCCCAAGCCCTGGGTTACCTCTTCGTGGCCCTGCTGCCCCAACCACTCTTAAGGGCCAACAGAGAGACATACACCCTGCCATGAACTTCAGAGAATGCAACTCACCATGGCCAGGAAATAGAAGTCTTACCTTCAAGAAGAATTTTGATAGACAAGGCAAAAGTCCATCTAGCTACAGTTATAAAAGGTATATCTTCACTGGACATTTATATGGGTTTTAATCCAATTTAATGGCCCAAAGAATCCTAGGAACTGAAATTTGGCGAGAGTTCAGAGGATTCTCTGTTAAGAGCCCTAGCCATGTCACAGTTCAAGGCTCCCTCGGCAGTGGGAATGATGATTAAATAGTCTAGGGGGTCGACTGGCCAGAGGTTCCCCCCTACAACTGCACTGAGATTGTAGAAATTGCTTTGTACCGTTCAGAAACTGAAAACATGGTTTCCAAACACTATATTTAACAAACTTCCAGATTTCCCCCTCCTAAGAGCAATACTTTCAGCTCTAGTCTGATGCTAGTTGTGCAATATCCTTTCCACAAATTCTTAGAGTTTAATGCTCTCTGAGAGAAACAAAAGCTCTGTTTTTTGGTTTCCTGCTTCTGTCAGTTCTTATCTACAATGGCACACACAAATATGCATTTCTCCACTAGACCTAGATCTGATCTAAGGCAAAATTACAGAGATCGGCCAGGGCTGCACACTGCCACCCATTGCCGAAGAAGCACACCCCACCCTTGAAATTGGTGTGCTGTTGTTGCCACCCTATTTCCCTTAAAGCTCCCTTGATTCTGGTGAGCGGTAGCAACGCTGCCTCCCTAAAGCACATTTTTGGCCAGATTAAGCACTTGGTTTTCTCCAGGGAACTCTCTGGCCACTAAGTTTATTCTGGAGAGTAGCCATGCGAGCCTGTGTCCTCAGTGGCTCGTTTCCTTTCCCAAAGTATGACCACCACTACAAGGCACTTAGTTACCACAATTTTCCAACACAGGGGAGTGCATTTCCGCCCTGGGCTCAATACTTCATGGGCACATGTTGGGGTCAGGGCATCTTTTCGATTGAGCCCTGAGAATCAGAAGCATCTGGCCAGGTAACTTCACAGAAGGTAAATACATACATGGATACATACAGGACTACGGCTATCACTGTACAGCAAGACTATCTTCTCAGCAATCCCTCCTTACATTATGGAGGTACAGGTATCATAGTTCTAGTCATGGAGTATAGTATGCCAAGAAAGGGTGTTTTTTTAATCACCTGGGACAGATCTTGATTTGAACACACTTTGTGAGGCAAGCAGCTAAGAATCATGCCCACCAATTTGCTGATGCTGAAGGCTATGGAGCTAGAAGACAACTCTGATTAAATTTCACTGATTGCACTTGAAGCTTAAAGTGATAGGATCTCTTTCCCCTCAGATTTCTTTCCCCTCAGGGGTGTGGAGACCGTTGCTTCAGCGTAGTGGGTTGGATTAGATGGTATCCAATTCCTCACATCTTCACCCCAAACTGTTAACATCTCATCTATGCATAGCCTGCAAAGCAAAATGTGTATCCATCTCATGACTTGAAAACATGGTTTGGAAGGGCAGTGAACTATACCTACCTGATTACCTGCTGTTTTCTTCTTGCTCATCTGGCTGCTCCTCTGCTGAGCACTACAGGAGGAACCAAACAAGATAGAAGACATTTAAAACCTCTCATTCTGACTCTTGGGACTGCTTATTTGAATTAAGACTTCCCAGTCTCAGCTTCAAATCCTTGAGGAGAAGAGAGCTGGTCTTGTGGTGGCATCCATGATTTGTCCCCTTAGCTAAGCAGGGTCTGCCCTGGTTGCATATGAATGGGAGACTTGATGTGTGAGCACTGTAAGATATTCCCCTTAGGGGATGGAGCCACTCTGGGAAGAGCAGAAGGTTCCAAGATCCCTCCCTGGCATCTCCAAAACAGGACTGAGAGAGATTCCTGCTTGCAACCTTGGAGAAGCCACTGCCATTCTGTGTAGACAACACTGAGCTAGATAGACCTGTGGTCTGACTCAGTATATGGCAGGTTCCTATGTTCTCTCTTGAATTTTCTTGGCCTTCCTCCATTTTCCACTTTGTCATTTCAGGGAAAGCTCCTCCCATGTTTTAAGGTTTCCAGTTTGCTTAGAATGTTTCCACTATTCATATGGGGCTTTCTTCCTCCCTGTAGAGAGGATGCAAGTGTCTGCAGGGAATCCAGAAATATGTTTTTTCAATGCAGCTCTTCTGTTGCAGAGAAACTAAATTTTCTCAGCACACAAACAGCCATCTTGGGTTGCTGGGAAAATTCGGTTCTCCTCAGCACCACCACATACACACCAATGCATCCATTGCTATTATGAGTGGCATGTCCAAGGTTATCCAGAGAGCATATGGCTGAACAGGATTTTGAAACCAGCCCAGATCTCACAAGTTCAACCCCCTTATCCACTGGACCACATGATCTTTGTGTTGCTTTGGGAGCAGTTACTCCTTTTTTCATAGCCAAATCAGATCTTCATGACTTGGTGGTTAGACCATGGGTAATCCTGAGATGTCACAATTTTTCAGGGCCAAACTACACATGGCAGTAATAACATGCTTTGTCCTGATGATTTTATTTTTAGTTTATTCAGTGGTTGTAAGGGGTCCATAATGGTTGTAAGTATTGATTGTTTTGGTGCTGAAGAAGACTTTTGAGGATACCATGGACAGCCAGGAAAACAAACAAATGGAGCATAGAACAAATCAATCCAGAATTTTCACTCGAAGCACAAATGACCAGACTCAAAATATCATACTTTGGACACATTATGCGAAGACCCAGCTCCCTTGAGAAGTACATAATGCTGGGAAAAGTTGAAGGAAAGAGAAGAGGACGAACAGCAGTAAGCAAGTTGGATGGACTCAATTACGACAACAATTAATGCACCACTGAGAGACCTTAAATGCCAAGTTGAAGACAGATCATGCTGGAGAGAATCTATCTATGTGGTCCCTAAGAGTCGACACTGACTTGACGGCACTTAATCAATCAATCAATCAATCAATCAATCAATCAAGGGATCTCAATCCATACTGAGACTGCAGCATGGGAAAGGTGGTCTCTGCAATGATCATGATCTGAATCCTCCCCCTCTGTGTCAATGTCCAAATTGGGACCATGGTTGGGGCAAAGAAGTTAACACTCCCTTCTTGCCCCATCAAACATTTAGTTTGGTCCTCATCCTAATTTACCTCCCAGTAAGTTATATTTCTGCAAACTGAGGAGGACACTTTGTTCATCTACTATAGTCCACAAAAGCTTATGCTGAAATAAAATGTGATAGTCCTTAAAGTGCTACAAGATTCTTTGATGTTTTTGCTACAACGGACTAACACAGTCACCCTTGGAACTTGTGACTTTCCTGGATTGCTATGAAGCAAAAGCATTGCTTTGAACTACTTCGATAAAAGGTGCAATAGAAATAAATATAGATATCTAACTGACTGGGAAATGTAAAAGGTGAGTTCTTTAAAACATGGTTCTTTTTGGAATATTCATGTCATCTCCTTGATTTGAGACCATGGGCAAATGCCCACATGATGCTAAAAGAACCTTTGAGCTTCCCCAGTACTATTTATATATGTGTAAATGGTTTTTTAAGTGGCATAAGAAGCTGAAGGCAGCCTTTCCCCCCAAGATTGTATGTTATTCTATTCAGTGTACGTTTTGCATTTGCATCAGAAATATGAGAAATGCAAAAGTCATGTATGAAATAAATCTTTGTTCTCACAATTTGTAGTTTAGAGATACCTCAGATTTTGCAACACCCCACCCTCATTGAACTACCACAACAAATTCTCAGCACATTAAAACCTATACAAAGATCCTTCAGCTCTGCTGTATCCCTTCTTCTCCAGACTGAAGGGAAATATCCGGGACATCAGACGCACTTACATATCCATGACTCTTTACCTGTCTATATAATTCAGAGTGCAAGGTGCTGCAAAGATTACAGTGCACTTCTTGCAAAACATGAGAGATTTCTATATAGACACATCCCAAGGTAAAGGCATCAGGTGACCTTCAAGTGACTAATGATAAGGATGCTTTCCTGGGGTCAAAAAGGGCAGAAATAGATGGATGTGTAATAGTGCTCCCTGTAAGAGGGATTCTCAGTTATTGTTGACTATAACTTCCAGCATCCCCAGGTATAATAGCCTCTGGCAAGGGATTATGAAAGTTGTAGTCAACAACAGCTGGTCTTGTGGTATCAAGCATTGCTTGTCCCCTTTGCTAAGCAGGGTCTGCCTAGTTTGCATTTGAATGGGAGACTACATGTGGGCACTGTAAGGTACTCCCATTAGGGGATGGGGCCACTTTGGGAAGAGCATCTGCATGCTTGCATGCAGAAGGTCCCAAATTCCCTCCCTGGCATCTTCAGCTGAGAGAGATTCCTGCCTACAACCTTGGAGAAGCCGCTACCAGTCTGTGTAGACAATACTGAGCTAGATGGACCAATGGTCCGACTGGGTATGTGGCAGCTTCCTATGATCCTATGTTTCTATGTAACATCTGAAAATCTCTCTTACAGGAAATATTGGTGTGGAGTATTGGGAACTTATCATGAAGTACTGGGGTAGTGGTGGTGGGGAACTATGCAATTTAAAGTACAGGCATAAGATTCTGGAGTTACAGAAAACAAGTCCACTTCATCTCTGATGCTTACTTGGCAAATCCAATGAAATCTTCATGGTTTGTGTTCATGTAAGCCAGCTCAATGTCTATCAGGAGCATCACCTGAAGAAAGAGATGCAAAGAGAGAGAGAAATGTGATGCCAGCGGATGTATAAAGGGATTCATATTGAGGACACACATGTAACAGCAGACCATTTTACTCCAGTTTTATTAATCTGGAATAATTACTACCTGAGCATTCACTCACCACGATCACAAATGTGGGTAAGAATTGCTATTCATCAGTAAACACGCATGAAATTTGGAAGTGGGATACTGGTCACATGCAGACAAGGGAAGCACCAGAGCATCTTACGAAACCCTGATGCTGCGCTGCAGACTAGCTCCGCTCTGCTGTCCATGACAATTTTCACCACTGCTTCCTCTGTTCCCAGAAGCAGGTCCTTGAGGGTCACGCAGCCCTCAGGAGCCTACTTCTGAATCACAGGGAGTGCTTCTGGGGGCAGGGGAGATAGGTAAAAATCACTTTCCTTACAGGTGCACACACTGCATTAGTGTGGTACACAGCAACAATGCCTGCACAGAACTAGCACTTCGTTGGCAGCTCTGGTGTTTTCTTAGCTCTGGTGCATTTGAGCTACCATTCTATAATTATTTAATCACTGTGAAAACGATTAGTTAGAGGGTTGCCTAATTTATGCTGAGTGGATCCAAGTATGCTCGCTGAGGTAGTATACACAAACAATTATTTTTCAGGAGTGATTTGTTCCCAATTGCTGGGGTAGCAATAGTCCAGATCCTACTTCAGTCACTAGCAATAGCACTAGCACTAGCACTTACATTTATATACCGCTTTATAGCCGGAGCTCTCTAAGCGGTTTACAATGATTTAGCATATTGCCCCCAACATTCTGGGTACTAATCGGATCTATTTTCTGTCTTGTGGTTCCATGCAGGCCAAATCTTCTATAAACTGAGGAAATTTTGCTCCAGATTCAGAGTCACAAATAGTTTTTAAATAACTGAATGCTGCTTGCACTTAGGACTGATGAGAGCCATATAAGCTGACCCTCTATTTCTTTTGCCCCTCCACCAACCTTTAGGCTGGCTAAAGGTCTGTGCTTCTGCTGTGACTCTGAATCTGGAGCAAAATTTCCTCAGTCTATAGAAGATTTGGCCTGCATGGATCCACAAGACAGAAAATAGATCTCAGATCTTTAGGCCTTTAATAGCCAGCCTAAAGGGGGGGGGGGGGGGCAAAAAAGATAGAGGGTCAGCTTATAGAAACAGAGGGTCAACCCCTGCTTACTTGCCGAAGAGGCACCTTTTAATGTGGTGATTCTCTTTATTTAGCAGGGGGAGAGTAACTGGCCCTCTCCACCCCCAACACAGTACCCTCAGTGACTGTGTCTATCTGATGTTTCTTTTTAGATTGTTAGCCCTTTGGGGACAAGGAGCTATCTGATGTATTTATTATTTCTCTGTGTAAATCACCCTGAGCCATTTTTGGAAGGGCAGTCTGGAAATCGAATAAATAAATAAATACATACACACATAAATATATGGCCCCCATCAGTCCTAAGTGCAAGCAGCATTCAGTTATTTTAAAACTATTTATTTTGTTTAAAAAAGCGGGGGCAGTGCGGATAAATATGGGGGGGGGGCTACGGTTCTGCACAGATGCACAACAAAAGCCCATTGTAAATATATATTTTATAGGGTTATTGGGAAAGGCAGGGCAAACAATTCTTTTAAATAAATAGTTACAGAGTTACTTCCTACATAATGGAAGTTTGAATATATCCCATACCCTATGTCTAACTGTACATATTCTATGCATGCTGGTTTCTATTTCACACTGAATTTCTACTTAATTCACAATCAGAATATTGGGCAAAGTATCATTTCTTCGGGGGATTAGCCAGGATCCCTCTGGTTGTGTTTTTTTGTTTTTTGTTTTAATTTTCAACCCTGGAAAACTGTTACATGTATCATACAACTTGCTTAAAACTTCCATTTCATTTTCATCAACAGATATGCCCAATGAAACACATAATCTCAACCTGTTTTGTGCCTCTGGTGAATTCTTTTGGCAGATTTTGGCAGGTTTGGGATAACCAAAAAAAGCAACCAAATGGCAAAAACCTAAATACTGCTATAGGGGGTGGCAGTGGGGATATCTCTGGTGCTACAAGACAGGGAAACTCAACATGGTTTTGAATTAAAAACAAAAACAAAAACAAAACCCAACAATGTGTTTGTGGGTTTTCCCTCCAAAAACAGCTTTATGCCCAGAATATTCAAAATTCTTTGTTTTGAGATTTGGAATATTCTGGGCATAGAGTTGTTTTTGGAGGAATAACCCAGAAACATATTATTGTATTTGCTTCCGCCACCCCACCCCCCGTTTCTCAGAAAGATGTTGATACCTCATTTTAGGAAGTATACAAACAGTTTACAATTTGTTTGTTTTTCAAAGCTTTTCAGGCAGGAGTCAAAATGAAAACCAAGAGGACCAGGCCAAAGAAGGAGCTTAAGAAGCAACATTATTACAGCTGTGAACCAAAAGGGGATAGAGGGAAAGTAGGATTCACCTCATTTTATTCTCTGAGGGACTAAGCCCCAAAACCAGAAGCTGCAAAAGTATCTGGAGAATGAGAGTGGTGCAATTATTTTGTTTGGAACAACATGGACGACAAAGAATGGTGTGGAAATTAACAATTAAGGGAAAGGATACAAGAAAGGGCTCCAGGGAGTGCTTGTGGAGGTTTTCCAGCAAAAGTCTGAGGTAAAAAGTGTGGCATATTATGAGGCAAACGCGCGCTCTTGCATAGGGTCTAATGTGGAAAGCACCTTGCAGTTCCAAATGGAGCAAACATCCCACAATGCTCTTTCCATTTGAAGCAGGAGGAGAGACGTGTAAGGCCGGCTTACGATTCTCAGGAGAACCTTCTTGGAATACCTCAGACAACAAACTCCCCTCAAAAATCCAAGCCCCTTGCTTAGGACTCCTATCACCATGTAGGAAGCGGCCCATTCTTTTTATTTATTTATTTATTTATTATTATTATTTACATTTATATCCCACTCTCCCTCCAAGGAGCCCAGAGCGGTGTACTACATACTTGAGTTTCTCCTCACAACAACCCTGTGAAGTAGGTTAGGCTGAGAGAGAAGCGACTGGCCCAGAGTCACCCATGGCTGAATGGGATTTGAACTTGGGTCTCCCCGGTCCTAGTCCAGCACTCTAACCACTACACCACGCTGGCTCTCTTTTAAACCGGCCCCTTACTTCAGAGCATGGCTGGCAACAGAGGTCCCCAAGCCATTTTTCTGTCAGAGACTGCCCCTCCATAGGCACACACACCTCCACCCTGAAAACTGCCTTAGCTTCACCCAGAGACCATGAGGAGGATGCGAATGAGCATTTATAAAGCACCTCAGAGTGTTCAAAGTGCTTCAACACGTATTGTTCCCACAAAAGATGACAGTACCCCATATTGCCGGGGGGGGGGTAGAGGTTGAGAGCAATGGCTTCCCTGAGGCACCAAGTGAGAAAATGGAAGAGGTGAGAACTCAGGACTTTATGAGGCATCGCTCAGTCTCTTAGTTACTATTCTTAGTTACTATTCTACACCAGCACTCTCAGAGCTGGTGTAGAAACAAGCTCATTGAGGCAGTATTATATTGTAATGCTCACTGAGGCTTTATTTATTATGATCATTATTTGTTGTTCTTGTTGTTTACCATATTTATATACCTTTCAACAACAAATTATCAAAAACACCTCTCCTTTACGTAACAAGGACCAAGAATGGGGTTTCATATCCCCAAAGGTGCCCTCTATCTAAAAAGAAGCACAGAGGAGACAGCATCAAGTGCCACAAGAGAAACTCTGTAGGGAATTATTTATTTTTCTAGGTAAACTGCTTTGGACACTTTTGCTGAAAGCGGCATTTAAGAAGCAGCAGTAGTAATAGGCTGCATAAAGACTGTTGTTCTCCCCCTGCTAAACTTGAGAGAGAGAGAGAACACTTTAAAACTCTTTGCCCAGTTAGCCAGGTGATTTCCAAACTGTGTCCCATAAGAGGGCTGAAGATGGTTCCCTGCCCCAAAGAGGTTACAATGGAGACCCCGGCAACAGCCACTGGATCGGATGTTGGGCTGGGCTGAATAGGGAGAGTTGTTCTCCCCCTGCTAAATATAAGTAATCTACCTCACACGTAAGATAAAATATTTTTAAAACCCACAATAATTTTTAAAAATGAAGTAATCTAAAGATAAGACATTTAAAGGGGCCTCTTGGCCCAATTAGCGGGGGCAATTAAGCAAAGACATCAACTGCTGTGCCTTTCACCCCATGAGCTCCCCGCCCCACAATTGTGGGGCACAAATTCTGGTCCCGCTGCTCACAATAGGGCAGGGCTGCTCAAATTCAGCTCTCCTGCAGATGTTGGCCTACAACTCCCATCATCCCTGGCTACTGGCCACGGTGGCTGGGGATTATGGGAGTTGTAGTCCAGAAACAGCTGGCGGGGGGGGCAAAGTTGAGCAGGCCTGCAATAAGGAGTGGCAAAGTGCCGGGGTCCAAGAGTACTGAGCCATCATGAGAGGAGCTGCCCCCATTCGGGTCCCAAGTGGCAGCTGAAGTGGCACTGCCCTCACCTAGACACCCTGCCAGAACTACCCAAGAGCCATCTTGCTCGGAGGAGAGGAGAAAAAGCCTAGAAAGCACGACATGTAAACATCTAGCTCTTAAAAACATTCTCATGGTTTGTTGGGTGGCTTTTTATTAGTGCTCAGGCAAACTTCGGGACGTTTGCCTGAAAAGCGGTGTTTGTTTATTTTACTTACTTACGTTTATATTCCAGTTTTTCCTCCAAGGAGGCCAGAGCAGTGTGCATGGTTGTGTTGATCCTCACAACAACCCTGTGAGGTAGGTTAGACTTGAGAGACAAGAGACTGGCCCACGGTCACCCCGTGGGTTTCATGGCCGAAGGGGGATTTGAACTTGGGTCTCCCCAGTCCTAGTTCAACAGTCTAACCCAGGGCTGCACAACTTTGGCCTTCCTGTATATGTTGAACTACAACTCCCATAATAATAATAATAATTATTATTATTATTATTATTATTTATTCAATTTCTATACCGCCCTTCCAAAAATGGCTCAGGGCGGTTTACACAGAGAAATAATAAATAAATAAGATGGATATAAGATAATAAATAAGATAATCCCTCACTATTGACCCCTGTGGCTTCAGATGATAGGAGTTGTGATCCAATAGCAGCTGGAGGGCCGAAGTTCTGCCATTCTGCTCTAACCACTATACCATGCTCGCTCTCATTTTTAAATAAATAATAAATAAGACTATTCAAGAGCAGAAGTATATCTCTAGGGCATGAGCTAGGACCCCCTGCTAACTGAGCAAATAGCACCTTTTAAAAGTGGTGATTCTCTATCAGGGGGAGAGCAACTGGCCTTATCCATCCCCAGCACAGCATCCTTCCAATGTCTATCTTATTTTTCTTTTTTAATTGTGAGCCCTTTGGGGACAGGGAACCATCTTTATTTATCTATTTATATCTGTGTAAACTGCTTTGGAAACTTTTGGTTGAAAAGTGGTATATAAATATTTATCGTATTCGTATACTCTACCTACTGTGCTTCCAGCCCTCCTCATTCTTCCCTCTCCGATTCATTCCCTTTTCTACTGCTCCTTTTACAGCCCATCTGGGACTTCCTCAACACCTTATCTCTACACTGCCAGACTCTTCCCATAATCCTCAGATATGGGGAATGGACAGTAGGAGAGTTCATTTCTTCTTGCAACACAGTGAGCCCCAGGGAAATATCCAAATTCAAGGTAAGACACGACAGCACCTCATTTAAATCCTGCATTTCTCATTGTTTGTGAGCACACATGTTAGTGCACTGTATTGTGTTAGTGTACACTGTTTTTAAAGGCACCAACAACAAAACCCAAAACCATACAAACACATAATCTCTCAAACATACCTGATCCTTGGTCCTGCCCTCTCGCTCACGAATGTGGGTTGTGACAATTCTCTCCATTTCCTCCCGCAGGTGAGGGTACTGGCTGAGCTGCACAGAAAGAGAAGTGGGGGGAAACATGTGCATATAGGGACATAGGGTGCAGAAGGAAGGCAGGAAAATGCTGCCGCCGCCACCCCACAAGCCTCATCAGAGGCCCTGGTAGGTGGGTGTGGGGGCAGGGGCTGCGAGAGAGGAAGGGTATAGGAAAGGGAAATTGGAAATGCAGAGGGGTTTTCCAAGTTCCAGAGAGATTTTCCAAATTCTGAGTTTCTCTTGAGCATCTTACTTAGTACCTTGGTCAGCTTTGATCTTTTTTGGAGGAAGCCTTGAAGGAACCAAGTTTTCTAGCAGCAGCAATCCTTCTACCATCTTAGGAAAATCAACCTTCTGTACATGTCCACTGCTTTTCTTACAAGAGGTTTTTTGTTTGTTTGTTTGTTTAAATTCTGCCTCCAGTTCCAGATTCACCTTATTTGAGGGATATCTGAAATCCCAGTTGGGATTTTATCCCATTGCATTAGCTACACTATCAGTTTTTTGAAGACACTCAGGGTTAACATGCATAATCTTGAATACCAAATCATGACATCAGCCTATTTCTTTGATACAATAAGTGGTACTTCATTTTATATTGTAGTTAACTTAGCCTATTTGGTGCATTCTGAATAAGAAACCAAAATTTAATACTGGGTTTAACCTAAAATCCTAGAATGCCTCTGACCCTAATTACAAATGTGATGAGAGAAACAACTGCAATTCCCCAGTGCTCCTCAACAAGTATTCTGCATCAGACTGTATCCCTATTCAGACATGATGCTGTATGTGCATTCTGGGTCCAGCCACTTCAAAGCATGTTACAAATAGGAAGTGAACTATTGACTTGTTTATTTAATGTTTCTATCTGGCTCTTCCTCCAAGGAGTCCAGAATGGTGTACATGGTTATGTTTATTCTCACAACAACCCTGTGAGGTAGGTTAGGCCGGTAAGTGACTGGCCCAGAGTCACCCAGTAAGTTTAATGACTAAGTGGAGATTTGAACTTGGGTCTCCCCAGTCCTAGTCTAACCACTACACCACACAGGCTTCACATGTGTGACTAGCTGTACACGGGTACACTGTATACAGATTTTATGTGCATGGAACTTAACACATGCACATGGCTTTTCTCCTTTATCATTACTACTAAACCCTAGCATTGAAAACATTGTTTTTTTAGTCCTTAATGAACTCTGGCATAGATTCAGTCCCAGGCAAGAGAAGAAAATGGCATCCAAATTGTTAGAACTGGGATAAATACTTTTGGTTTGAGGGTGGAAACATTCTATTTTCTCTAACAACGGATTTTGAGACTGGTACTAGCTTCAGAATGAATTCTTCTTTGTAATTGCTTAATGCTTATAATAGCATGGATTTTGTCAGTTTGTGGCTCACCAAGAAGGACTTGATTAGTATTTCCTTTATGAATTAAAGGAAAATCCTCCATTGGGATTCTCTTATATTATGAAGAGCCTTGGGGCAAATTTTCATGCAGTGCCTCTTCTACCATTGTACATTGTATTATTTCTAAATGCCTTAAGAAGAGATCAATGTGCAACTTGGTCTGGGTTCCAGCATTTGTTAGACCTTGGGTCACAACTCAATGGCAAACTGGATTGTTCAATAGAAGTTGTATATGGATCATGTGGATCAGGAACCGGATGCATGTTGGACTTTTTCACAAAGCAGATGGGTTCACACTACAGCTTTTTACACCATCTTTGGGTTCGTAACAGACATGCACCTCCACTTTGTGAGTGAGTCAACACCATGTACCTTCAATCACAGGTGGACACAAATCCAAAAGACAGTGACCAAATTTTTTAATGCTTGCCAAACTTGTATTAGTCAGTAGTGTCCAGTTTTTCCATGAGACCTTCTATCTCCTAAAAATTTGACACTGCAATTCTCTGAATTTTTGAAAGAAATGTTGAAATGAATTGCTTTAGTTTTGTCTAGCAATGTCACACTGGCTGAAGTGACACTGTCAAATGAAATTAAACTAATTGATTTTATTTGACAACAACGATTCTGTGGTTGAAATCAGATCGGCAATTATACCAAAATGCATTCTAGAAGGGTCTAGAACATGGGGAAAGTGCATAAGAAAACTTGGTAGATTGTTGAAATCGCTCTGATGGATTTGAATTTGAATACAGTTGGGGAGAGTTTTGCTGTTCTTACTGAAGAATGAAAGTCTTCTTTACCACTGCATTACTGAATTTTGTAATGGTGAAAAGCAATCAAAGTCATACTCACTGGGGAGGTTTTGGTTAAATTGTTAAGCAATCAACATTTGTGTTATACTAGTACATGATGTTACCTTGCAAGCATAAGGGAATGCTCTGAAGATAGAACTTACAAGGAGCTGAACTTTGTAATACTTGATTAGATCGAAACTGATATAACAAACGCAATCAGTCAAAACAGGGCTGCATAAATTAGTTTTATTAAAAGCAGCTTGTACAGGGGAATATTTTGCTGTGGACTTTGATCACTCCATAATAGCATGAATTAGCTGCTAAGCATCACTGAAGTCAGTCTGAAGGGAAATAACCATTCATTCCAGCATTCTGCATACCACAATGGGGGTGTTTGAATTTTTCACTAGGATCTTAGCTGCCTGTTGCTTCAGAGAGAAGCAACAGCATTTGCCATGTGGAATCGTATCAAAGGACCAGAAAACAGGAAATTGGAAAATCTTTCTCAGCTGCTTTGCTGAAAGAATTAAAAAAAAAAAGGGGGGGGGGGAACCCACCAAACCATCATAGTGACACAAAACAAAGTACTCCGAGCTGTGAAATGTTCTCAATTTATTCAAACCTTGATCATTTGGCAAAATTTACACACAAAAGGAGGGGAAAGGAAGAAAACCCTCAAGACTACATTTGCCAGAACTCATGCATGAAAACCTCTTAACTTGAGCATGCGCAGGGAAAGCAGAGCTGGGCAAAGAGCGAGTCACAGCACATCACATTCACGAGGGACCATGCATCAGGATGCACGAGGGCAGGGCAGCGAAGGCAGTAGCGCAAGCAGCACCCAGAAATGCCATGATTTGGAACAGGAGAGCTGGAGAGCCAGTGATAGGGGGCCCGTTTGGAAATGGGTTAGCAAACTCAGGAAGGCTTTCTATGTCGCCGTAACCACATTTCCCTCTCCTGGACGTTTACCACATGTCCTTCACTCCAGAACATGGCTGCTGCATATCCCTAACTTCAGAACTTGGTTCCACGCTATTGCACTCAGTTTCAAATCGGCAATATTGCAGGCTACTGTCAGACCTGCCGCACATCTCCAAGCAGCCATGGCTCTTTCTTCTCCCTTCTCATAGATTCTGCCCTCTCATCTTCCTCAGCTGCCTCGCCCCATTCCAGCCTTAGCTGCCATGTTTCCTTATGACATATGTGAACATGTGTAAAAGGGTGCACTAGCAGACACGCTAGCATGCTGATTCGAAACACACACCTGGGTGTTTCATGCTTAGGTATATATATCAATCTAAGTGGGTCTAATCCAGTTACATGTATATTATTGGCCATATTAAATATCAATGTGACCTGCTGTGATGGATATTCTAAGCCTGGAGCCAATCACTGTTAGCTAGCTCGTTTGTTTGTTTGTTTGTTATTATACTGCCTGTACCTCCAGACTTCTGTCTGGTGATGTTGCTTTTCTTAAGTGCTTTTGAAAAGGAGAAAAACAAGAGGCCCATCCAAAAATTGTGAATGTATGCCATAGTAGCATCATGTCTATTAGAAAAAAGTACACTGCCACCACTTAGAGATGGAGCCACCAGTCTGAAGGGTTTTTGTTTGTTTGTTTTTTTTTTAATGGAGGAGAGGGTTTTTTTTAAGGGAGAAGTGTTTTAGGGAGATGAGCTGGTCTTGGGGCAGTAAGCATGAATTGTTTCCTTTGCTAAGCAAAGTCTACTCTGGTTTGCATTTGAATGGGCGACTACATGTGAGTACTCTAAGATATTCCCCTTAGGAGATGGAGCTGCTCTGGGAAGAACACCTGCATGCTTGCATGCAGAAGGTTCAAAGCTCCCTCCCTGGCATCTCCAAGATAAGGCTTAGAGAAACTTCTACCTTTGGAGAAGCCACTGCCAGTCTATGTAGACAAGACTGAGCTAGATGGACCAATGTGGTCTGAATTGGTATATGGCAGCTTCCTGTGTAGGTAGGAATTCAATGGATAAAGTTGCCTACCTTTTCCTCTTGCACGACTCCTTTGACTTTAACAGTAAGAGATGAAGCTTTTCCTGTAATTTTATTTCCATATCAGAAAATGCTTCCGCTGTTTAATCTCTCTGAGTCAAGCTGATGTCCAAGGAACAGCAAAACATGTGGCACTGTTAAGAGGTCCCATCTATTAAGAGGTCCCATAGCATAGTCCAAGGGCACATGATACAGCCACCTTGCTGAAGCTAAGTACATCTTTGTATGGTCAATGGAGATGGGATAAGAGTCCTAAGTATGACACCTTTGTGGGTGGGGCCATAGATCAATGGCACAGCATCCGCTTTGCATGCAGAAGGCGCCTCTGGTTCACTCCTAGGCAGCATCTCCAGGTAGGGCTGAAAAGGACTCCTGCTTTAAAACTTGGAGAGCTGCTGCCAGTCTGTGATAACAGTACTGAGCTAGGTGAACCAATGGTCTGATCCAATATAATGTGGCTTTCTATGTTCCTAGACATGATGGAATAACACCAGCATCTTCAAGAATCCATAAGAACATAAGAATAGCCCTACTGGATCAGGCCCAAGGCCCATCTAGTCCAGCATCCTGTCTCGCACAGTGGCCCACCAGATGCTGCTGGAAGCCACAGGCAGGAGTTGAGGGCATACCCTCTCTCTTGCTGTTACTCCCCTGCAACTGGTACTCTGAGGCATCCTTCCTTTGAGGCTGGAGGTGGCCTTTAGCCCTCTAACTAGTAGCCAATGATAGACCTCTCCTCCATGAAGTTATCCAAATCCTTCTTAAAGCCATCCAGATTGTTGGCTGTCACCACATCTCGTGGCAGAGAATTCCACAAGTTGTTTGCTGTGTGAAAAAGTACTTCCATTTGTTGGTCCTAGATTTCCCTGATAATAATTTTTAACAGGGTAAAATGAAAGTTAGAATCAGGCCATCTGGACCTATAATAATAAAAAGCTTACATATTCGCCTCTTCTCTAGCCCTAAACTTTTTGTACTGTCTTCAGCACCAGTTCAGAACTAATCCCTTCTCAGCGTAGCTATACACACATACATCCATACAACCACGCATCCACACCCACATAAAAGAGGCACTCACAAAACAGATGGGTTCATTTCCTGTGCCATTAATAATGATTAGTAACAATCTTCCAGGGATGGACCAGGATGTGGTTTTGTGCAGGGCTGCCTTTGCCTGTGACTAAAATGAAGTCTCTCTGGGATGAGCACAAATATTGAGGATATCAGGCAGCAAGGACTTACACTTTTAATAAACTCCATAGGACTTTGCTGAGCACAAAGACCCTGATTTATGTTAATCTAAAAAGGTAGCACAGGCTTGTGGCACAAGGCGAAGGCGTGTGTTGCATTCATTGCTGATTCAGAGGGAAGGCTGCCACCTACTGAAGAAGCAGCAGCAGCTCCTTTAGAAGATCTCCCTCCCTACCCAATCCCAGTTTTGGAAGACTGGGACTTTCTGGGTTATTATGGAGTACTGGTTTGGGATGTACAGCTGCTAAGGCCCCTGACCAACTGCCCCATATGTTCTAATGAAGAAGTAAGGCAAAATGTAGATCAGACATCACTGCAAGCAAAGAGGAAAGGAAAACATGGAGCAGCATCAATATGCACTGCCTTACTCAAAAAAGAGAAAGGAGGGTGGAGAGAGAGAGAAGTCCCTAGAGTGGCAACTCTAGTGTTGAAAGAAGAGACATTACGTCTCTCTAAAAAGGCTCCAGAACTAGCAAAGTGAGTCCCGATCACCTAGAAACTTCACCTTTCAGAGCAACATCATCTTTGGCCTCTTATTCAATTCCTTAGGCTGATTTAAACTGTTTGCTGCATTTCCTAGGTCTGTAATCCATACATAATGCCTACATTATGTCTGTTCAGACTTCCTTCTGCTTTCTGTCCCCCTTATTAACAATCATTACACACTCACATAAATGAGGCTCAAAGGCTCTTTTTGAGTGTTATGTGGAAATGCTGTTGTATCTACCCTGCATTTTGGTTCACTTCCCACCTCTCTTCTTTCAGTCCCAGTGAGAAATCTAGAAATTTCCCTTAGGTTTGCCAGATTTAGTCCTGGAACATAGGAGAGAATTTGTGAGTGATTTTCTGACACATGAATTCTACCCTTCGTACATTATTTTGAATGGGGAAGGTAAAGTGGTAAGAGCTTTACCCAAATGTAAGAAATGAAAACCTCAATGGATGGGCAAGTCTGCCTGCTTTAAAAGGTGTGTGGCGCCCTCTGATGGGGTGCATAGATCAAGGAACACAGCTCTCTGATCTGAGAATGCGGATGTGATGACATCTATTTCATTTGGATGGGATTTGGAATGCCACCACCAGCCCAATCAAAGAAACCATTTATCCACTATCCCTTCTGCTAGCTTGTTTCCTCATTGAAAAATATTTGCGTTTCCAGATGAGGAGAAGCAAATAAAAGAGTTTTTCAACATGCAAGTCTGGGGATAGTTAGAAATATGGGGACTTGCAAGAAGATTTTATTTGGAAAGCAAGGGAGGGTGTGAGAATCAGGGACTGGCTAGTCCCTACCTAATTCCTACTTTAAAAACTTCAGACTGGTAGCTCCCTCTCTGAGTGGTAGCAGTGTACTTTCCCCCCAATAGACACAATGCTACTATGGTATAAGATCACAATTTTTGGAGGGGTCTCTTGCTTTTTTCCTTTTCAAAAAGGAACTTAGGAAAAGCAACACCACCAGACAAGGAGGGGAGAGTGGGATTATCCATTCAACTTGCTGTATGATCTCTGAATGTATATGCAACATGATGGCTAGAGAGCAGGTAGATGCCTCTACATCAACAGCTCTTGCACGGCCAACATGGGAGAAATGATGACAGAAATTATAGCTGCGATCGGGCAGCAGATAACCAAAAATACAGCTTCACTTCACTGACTACCGGTCTGAATCATGTGCACAGTTCACTGGATTGCAACTGTATCTCTTTTATTGCAAACAGCATGGCGCACAGGTTAACCCAGCCAGCGCAATGAGTGCTCCCGACAGAGGGTAGGCACAACCACTGAAATTGTACCTAAAGATGTGAAAGCCTGGGAAAAATAATGGGGGGGAGGAGACATTTCTCCAGGGAAAAGGGGGGGAAACTGTTTCCCCCCAGGCCTTCCCAACTCTAGTTGTACCAACCTTGTGGTCCAGTTCTCATAAGCCAGTTGCTGACCAGCCTGCATGCTACATAAAACCAACTTGCATTCTCATGCTGGTGTAGCTATAGACTAGGCTGGTTCTCACAACCAGCAATAGGGTAGGCCAAGCTTCCTACCCAAGCCCAGGAGCTGTGCATGCTCCCATGATGCAATTGTGTGCAAGTAAAAAGCAAGACAGGAGGCAGCAAAAGCGACTGTGTGCAAGGCTCCCAGTGGGTGGGAGGGCTTATCCAGCAGCTGTACCCAGCTGTTTAATGAGGTAGGAGAAAAAGCTTCCCTACCCAGCAGGAGCCTTGCGCATGATCACTTCCCCTGCCTCCTATCTTGCTTTTCACTCACACATGATCACAAAATGGGAGCACACACAACTCCCATTCTTGGGTAGGATGCTTGTCCTATTGCTAGTTGTGAGAACGACAGGATGTGGCTGTAGCTCAGTGGTAGAGTATCTGCTTTGCATGCAAAAAGGTCCAGATTCAATCCCTGGCTGGGGAAAACTCCTGCCTGGAACCCTTGAGAGCCTCTGCTAATCAATGTAGACCAATGGTCTGACTCAGCAGCTTAAGTCTACTAAGTTTTAGAGTTTGCCACCACTTGCAAATCATCACCTTTTAAAAGTTTTAGACATGCTTTGACTGAATTCTTAACTATTATTCATTGATACCTTTTAACCATTATTGATAAGGCATTACCCAAGTTCTGCCCCTTGGCCCTAATTGCTTTTTCTTGGCTGGCGATTGCTCTCCTGGTTTGAGCAGGAGAGAGAAAGATGCCCATCTGTGCGTGTGTGCTAAATGTTAGAGTTATTAGAGTGTATTTTTTATTGTTAGAGTTTTGTTAGAGCTCCCTCTCTTTTGGGGTGTTGGTTTCTTTACCTTTTCGCTACACTTTCTGATGGTGGATGTGAGCTCACTCACTACCATGTCCACACACTTCAGACACGGCTCATTCAGTTTCTGCACCTGCTTTTTCACTATGGCTTCAAAAGCGAGGTCAGGCGTGAAGAGACCCGTTCTGTGCGGCAAAAGGAGCAGGGAGGGAAAAGAAGCAACGAGGAAGAAAGAAGTGTGAAGTAGACAGAGGAGGAGGAGAGAAAGAGATCAGACAGGGAGAGAAATAGATAAGAGGAAGAAAGTGAAAGGGAGAAGAGAGAAGAGAAAAAACACAAGGCAAAAATGAGAAGCGAGATTTTGGTTCACTACACAGGTAAATCTAACCCAGGTGAGCATCACTAAAGGACCCCAGGTGCTGCCAAGCATAAGGTGAAGTCTGTGGGATGGTGGTGGGGTGGTGGATATGCAAAACCACAAGTGTGATCAACAAAATGGATGGATGAAATCACCCAGGGCTCCCTCCTTCTCTCTGACATCCTAATCCTGTGCTTGAGTACTCAGAAGCAAGTCCTACACTGAGTTCACCTGGAATTACACTCAACTAAGCGTGCAGAGGACTGCAGACTGGGGGATCTGACTTTTGAAAGGCAATACAAAGCAGGCTGAGAAGCAGGCATGTAGCTATAATAGAGGGTGGAAGGACAAATGTCCCTGGGCCACTGGTGCCCGTAGGACTACTTGGACCACCAGTGGCTCACCCCGCCTTCACCCTCAATACTCTGCCTCTTGGGGTGCCCAGACACCGGGCACCCAGTGTCACCACGCCATGCTGCTGTCCCCTCCTACCATGGCCAGGCCTTGGGTCCGCCTTCGCAGTCCCCACTGGCCATCTGGTGCTTGCTTGCCACCACTGCCTTTCTTGGCCAGCCACAATGAGGTCTAACAATGTTATGGTGCCAGCCCATGCCAGTATGGTGACATCGTTAGACCAGGATGCAGCCCATCCCAGCAAAGGTCAGCAGGATGAGTGGGTGAGCAGTGAGTACAGCAGGAGCGGTGGGTGGTGGAGGTAGCGATGGGAGCCGCCCCAAATCCCATCTCAGAACCGTCCTCATCATTTCCACTTTCCACTGCTGAAAAGATCCAGGCTTCAGTTTCCTGTTTGGAGTCTCACTGTGGTCAATTCAAATTTCCTACTCAATCATGGCTGACTCCTGTTCTAACTTCTACAAGGCACCAATATGCACACCGGCATCTTAAGAACCTCTGGAACCTTAACATCAAAAATGTAACACACAAAGAGCAGATCTATTGCTGGACATTTTAAAATATGCATCTCCTCTCTGGAAAACTGACATGAATTACATTTCTCATTTTATATTATTTGCACAGAGCATGTATATGCTGTGCAAATTAAGCATATCAGAATTCTGCAGTATTGTAAAGCAGTAACCTCCATAATTAAGCAAATGTGTGTATATTTGCTTATTTGGCATAATTTATTTTGTTTCTTCTAGATACAGTGAGGCATAGAGGGATATGTAAGTTACTGAAGCCCTGCCTGTTCATCTCCCTAGCACTCTCTACTTTCTCTCTACTCCCCCTTGCAAGCTTCTGACATTTCACTAACCTGAAATTATTCAAATAATCAAAAGGTTAAAACACAGATCCTTAGGCAATCTTGTTTGGACTTTTCTCATATTCTAAGAGCCAGGAACAAAGAATGTCCACAAAGTATGCCACACACTTAAAAATTTGGTTACTCCCAAACTGTATTACAATTTGTCACTCTAATATGGACCCACTGAAAAAAGTCTCTCACATACAAACACACAAGCACACACACACAATGTATCTTAATGCTTATAATGCTTAACTCAATTTATTATTATTTAATTTATTTATTATTAGCTTAATTTTATTGACTTTGCTTCTGCTGTCTTTTAAGTGAAAAGATATGGCTATATGAAACTCTTTGGTGTGTGTGTGTGTGTGTGTGTAAAAATAAACTACCTGCAGATCTTATACCATCCAACCTTAGGGGGTTCCTACAGTTCAAGAAAAGATAATCAAGCTGTAGTAACAGCCTGTGTGGCTTTTTGTGTGCAGTATCCCTTACTGCGTGAGCATGGAGCTCTGTGCATACGTGCCTTTAGAAATTCTCACATTATCTATCTATGATTTAATTCAATTATATACCACCCCTATAAAATTTCAGGGTAGTTTACAATGTAAACAAACAGCAACTAAAACCTAAAAATCATATAAAAGTTTAAAATTCCCATAAATAAAACTCTAAAATGTCATAAACTAAAAGCCAGATGAAACAGGTGTGTTTTCAAAAGTTGTTTAAACACAACCAGAGATGGGGAGATTCTGATTTCATTTGGGAGTATGTTCCAGAGCCTTGGGGCAACTCTAGAGAAGGCCTGGTTTTGGCTCGTCACCAAACAAGCCGGTCGGTGGCAACCGCAACTGGACCTCCCCCAATGATCTTAATTAGGCAGTGGGGTTCATGAAGAAGAAGGTACTCTTTTGAATATGCAAGAGTAGAGTGCATTGGACGGAGAAGAGCAGTCTGAGATGCTTGGAAACAGAGGGAAGCAAAGGGACACAAGATAGAACCAGGATATGGAGACAGCAAAGATGGGAGATGGAGTAGAAGAGATAAAGACCAGAGCAAATGTGAAGTCATGTGAAAAGGGTGGCAGTCGAGTCAAGGGGAACTCCAGGAAATATACTGATTACCACCTGGTAAAGATATATGAAGAGAATACCCCAGAAAAGCATATGGAAGTAGTCCAAATTGTCACCATTTTTCTACATTTCCTATCCCTTTCATTTGGGAGTGTGTAACAAACCTGATGAATGACTCCAAAGCAGTCATAACCGGCTGGAAAAGAGGACAGTGAAAACTCTGCAGTGCTACTGAAGTTTGTCTATGTATAATAAAGTTCAGAATGTTGAATGAGGCATATTTTTCTCAGAACCTAACGGAGACTTCTCAAAACTTTCCATCATAGCAGTGCTACCAAAATGTGGAACATCTATGATTAACTCCCCTTATGTTTTAATTTTAATTTAAAAGCAGATGTGGAGGGAGATTTGATTGGGGCAGCAGCCTTGGGGGAGAGGTTACCCAGTGAAGGTGGGGCAATTTAGATCAAGCGAAACAGTGTGGCACACGGCACATTTCCCTTGATCTAAATAGCTCCACCCAAAGCTGGTTTTAGTTCAATTTGAAACACCAACAGCACTTCCCCAACCCAATTCTGCAGGTTCCGCAAAGCCTTTTAAATTAAAACAGATCTCTGATGTCTCATCCGTTTTAGCCTGGAAGGTGCTAGTCAGCAGGGATTTTTACATACAGCTGGCTTTACCGCGGGTTTACTGGGAGGCTTTATCACAAACTCGAAGTTGTCCCAAAAAACCGACACATATAGTAGATTTTTTTTTACCCTGGATATAAATCAGGCTACACTCTAATGTGCAGTGGAAAACCCGAATTGTGTGTGAACTGCTCCCCAATAACTCGCAGGGTGACAGTTAAAGGGCTTTAAAAGTGCCATGTGAAGGACGTTTTTCACACCCGGCTTTTAATTTGCAACTCCTCCAGAATGGGGTGGGGGGGAGATTTTGGCCAGATTTACCCCCAAGTCCTTGTGAGCTATCGGCGAGCACTTCTCATGAGATTCGGGTTTTTCATCGTGCATTAGAGTGTAGCCCAATTTATATCCAGGGTAAAAAAAATGAACTTTTTGCATCAGTTTTGGGGAAAAACTTTGAACTCGCAGTAAGGCCTAGCAGAAAACCCGCTGTCTGGGAAAGCAGCAAGTGCTAGTCACCAGTGTTGCAACAGGGAATCCCAGATGTTGCTGACTACAGCTCCCAGCATTCCCAGCCAAAGGCCACTGCAGCTGGGGAATTTGCGATTGTCGTCAACACACTCGGGATTTCCTGTTACAAAGAACACTGCTAGACTAGTCATGCCAATGCAGAATTAGCTTTACAGCCATTGCTAACAGGGATTGTGCACATGTCTGCATGTGGTCTAACACACTCATTACGGCTAATGTCCAAGAGATCAACTTTGCACACATTAATACAGCCTTCCTGTTGGCAAGAATGAACAGAGATCTCCCTTGTATTCACAGAGCTCTGTCTTCCATAGCCAATAATAGGACTACAACCATACAACAAAGTATTAATAAAACTTGACTCTGTTGTTTTTCCAAAACAACATACTTGGTAAAATAAGCCCCAAAATAAGTCTTGATGATACAGAAGACCAAGCAAGCTTGTTGTAAAATTCTGTGGTAATTAGCTACAGTTACTTTACAGTTATAACATTAACATCAGTCTGGATGCAAAATGGATATTGGTCAATCCTTAATTGAGAGCTCCTGACCCACAAATCACAGGCTCCCTGCACTCAGACAGGTGTCTACTGGCCCACACCCTTAACATCATGAACACTCTTCTCGTCACCACTTCTTGTCTTGTCCCCTGCACCATGATTCATATCTGGCTCCATACTTGCTTTCCCTCTCCCCTCCCCCCCCCCACATAACCTCTGATTATGTTTTCTGTCTGTTTCATTTTCATCCTTCTTTTCAGCAGATCACAATCAAGCAGTAACTTCCTCTCATACACCCTTAGACTCCCTATTCCCACTGAGGAGGAGGAAACCATTCTTCATATTGGCTTTAGAGAGGGTTTCACGACAGATATAAGATTTGTTATGCTGAGATGGGGTGGGGTGAAAAGCTATAAAAAGAAAGGGGCAATGTGTGAAGGGCAAATAAATAAATACATAAACCAAAGGGGGATTTGCAGAATCGAAGAGAATGATAATGGACTAATAGGGAAATTAACAGCGGGGGTTGGGAGAGGGACACGAACAGCTGGCCCGTCCAGTCATTCAGTTGACACTGTATACTTGGCAGCCCAAGGGCCTGTGCTTACCAAGCACTAATGGCAAATTTCTGGGTGCTCCCCTTCGCGACAGACCCTCCCCAACCCCAAAAAGGAGGATAGCAGGGTAGAAAAAGAAAGCTCCTCCCAGCATTCTAGAACCTTGAGGAACCTGGGACAAGTGTGCCCGCTTTTGTTGACCCCCAACCTAGGCGCGAGGTTGAAAGTCAGACATCATTGTGGTCTCTTGTCAAAGCAGCCATGGGTCTCGTCTCTCCCTTGGCCTCAGCCTGCTGCAAAGAACAGTCTAAAACACTCCGATTTTCACCCTACCCAGTTACCTGCTCCCAAATGGCCAGCAGCTGGTCCAACATGCGGAGGGTTCCATGTGCCCACGCTCAATGGAGTCAAATGCCTTTTTCTTTTTTGCCAGTACCTGGGGGCCTGCCTGAACAAGCAGACAGTGGCTGAGAGAAGCCGCAGGTGTCTCTCCTATCTTTCTCAGTCCTGCACTTTTTTCAGCTTTAGAAAACAAGATCGCGATAATTTGGGAATTGGAGCAGGCAGAATGATGGCCGCTCCGTGCCCCTCCCATGACAGCCAATCATAATAGAAGAGAATGAAAGGCAGACACTTCCAGGGCAATCCATTTCAAAAGAATAGGAGAGAATGGCAGGCAGTCAAGAGAGAGGAGACTTTTTAGTTTAGTTCTCTTCAGCCACTTGCTGTTCTTCCAAGGCAGGAGACAAACCAAGCCAATCAGAAACTATGCCAAGCTGCAGAGGTTTTAGAATAGATCCATGTCACTTCATCTACAGGTGTCTCAATATTTGAAGCCCTGAGAGAGAGAGAGAGTGACACACATTAATGGTGAAGACAGATGTAGCAGTTAAGGCAGTGTGTGTGTGTGTGGCAACACCATGACTGCCTTCCAAAAAATGTACATTTTTCTACCCTGTAGCAACCTTGGGTGGGGGGGGAGTGTATTCAGCATAATTCTGTTTGAACCAGGGCAAAACCAGCTGTGGTAGGTACCTATTTGCTAGTGCTTGAGGCAAACGCCAACACACCCCTTTCTGCTAATCTCTAGAGAAGGTTTGTAGCTGTTTGTAAAATGCTTACGAATTATTATTTTGCAAATCAAAAGATTAGGCAAAAAAAACTGTGTACTGCTTTTAAAAAAAGAACAGGATGGACAGCTGGCCTGGTGCATGAAGGCTGATGGATCTGCATGTCAGAAATAGTACCTGATTCGTCGAGCATTCAAATGTTGGTCTGCACATATGTTGTCAACACAAGCTATTGCTACTTCTGTTTTCACCCAATGAATGTGTGTCCTATTCAAATCCAATTTTGACCTGCTGAAGATCACAGATTTCCCAAGGAAGTTCCCAACTGGATTTAATTAAGAAATCAGATGTGATCTTGGTGAAGAGGAAGAGCTGTCATCATTGTTAAGGAAGAAAGTGATCCTCTGGTTTGAAAACTGGCAGAATGCAATTATTCGTCCTGGTGCAACAAATTGGATTCAAAGAACTTGCCCATCCCCCTGCAAATGCACACACTTGATTTGATTGGAGGAAACTAGCTGCTGGTTATACCCCTTAAGCTTTTCCATCTCCTTCTGATTGGCTAGGATGTTCCAGGCTGAATTCACTCAGGTCTAGTCATGCTGTTAAGGAGGGTGGTTAGAAAAACAAACAAAGTGTCACTGGCAGGCAGGGTTGTCGCCCAGATCACAAATGCTGCGCTTCAGCCAGCGGGCAGGTGGGCATGAGTGTGTTGGAACTCCATGCTCCCTTCCAGGTTACCTTCTTGGTGCACTGTCTAACGGTACTGATTAATTCCGAAATGACCATGTCCACGCATTTCAGGCAAGGCTCTTTAATCTTCTTCACCTGCTTTTTCACAATGGTCTCAAAGGCCATGTCGGGTGTGAAGAGACCGGTTCTAAACACCCAAGATGAAGAGTTGAGGACAAGACAAGGTGAGAGGGAGATGGAGGGGTTAGGGTGGGGCAAGGAGAATGTCATAGCATTACATATAAATTTCAGAGCAGCCGCTCGTATCACAGATAATCAGCTTGGCTGTGTTGGATGGAAATAAAAAACCTGGCGAGAGAACCCTACCGCAACAAGAGATCTCTAAGGACTACCAAATTGGCTTCCTAATAGGAATTTAGGGTGAAGCTAGATGTTATGAAAGACACAGTGCTGCTGTTGTTGCTTTGCAGCTCTTGAACATCCAATTGAATACAACGCATGGCATGAGGTCGTCATGCTACACGCTGCCATGCTCATACCCGCACCTTCCATCATCAGTTAGTGGGGACCAGCCAATGCACAGGAGGATGACTATGTCGTCTCATGCACTGTGGCCAAATAGACGTTATCAGGAAGAGGGGAGGACAAGAAACAGAGTGACAGCTGCAACTTGCTAGGCTTTGTTCATATGATCGCCAGCAGGGTAGGAAAAGCACCCAGCCTGCTTAGGAGATTTTATTTATTTATTTATCATATTTTTACACCGCCCAAAACTTATGTCTCTGGGTGGTTTACAAGATTAAAAAGTAAAACATTAATTAAAAACAAAAACAAAACAAAACAAAAATTTAAAAGCAAGAAATTTAAAACACTATTTAAAATGTTTAAAACAATATTCTAAAAACAACATTCAAAACAATCAAAACAATATCAGTTAAAAGCTTGGGTGAAGAAACGCATCTTTAAGGACTTTTTAAAGGATGTCAGAGATAGGTAGGCTCTTATTGCACTAGGGAGCGCATTCCAAAGCCTCGGAGCAGCAACGGAGAAGGCCCGTCCCTGAGTAGCCACCAGACGAGCTGGTGGCAAATGCAGACGGACCTCTCCTGATGATCTCAATGGGTGGCAGGGTTCATTATCAGATCTGGGTGCACTCCCGATTTTTGGTCACGTGCTTGCAAACATTAAGATAGGAGGCAGGGAGAATCATCATGTGTGAGGCGGCAGCTGGGCAGGACGAGCGCATCCTACCAGATTATCTCTTTAGCATTTTACTGAGGAAGGAGGAAAAGCCATCCTCTCCAGCTGCCACCTTGTACTTGATCATTCTCCCCACTTCCCACCTTAATGTTTCCAAGCACATGTCTGAAAATCAGGAATGCGCCTGGCTCTCCTACCCAGGCTGGGTACCTCTCCTACCATGGCGGTGGTCATGTGAACAAGCATGATGTCTCTCATAATATCTAGTGAGGTCCTTCAATTTTGACAAAGTGCCAACGGCTCAGCTGCAGGGAGAGTTGATGAGAGTAGAGGAGACACTGCATCTGCAGAGGAAGAAGAGGCTAGATTGTTTGGACTGAGCACCCCTGGGCTCAGAAGCATTACCAAATCTGAATCCAAACCCATCCTTTCTGACATGGGTCTTGTGCAGGATGGGTTTATTTCAACAGCCAATGGCCTGGGCAGGCGTTCCTACCCATCTGCCAACCTACCATACCTCTGATGTCTTCTGGATCCAGGCCTGGAAGCTTTAGGGAGACTGTCAAAGCAATGGTGTGGAGGCCCTGCCTCTACTGCCTAGATACGTGCCTGATACCATGGATGTTCTTGATGGCGTAGCTGATCTCTCGTCGAAGCTCTTTCTCATCAAATTCCATCTGCAGCAGGAGAAAAATCCATCAGTGGGGACCTTGCTGCGTACTGCAAGATACCAATAACACCCAATGCATCAGCATGGAGACACAAGAGGGACTCATAAGGGAAAAGACAGATTAAACTATGTATGGTTTGAGAAATGCACTGTGCACTAATGGATTGGATCACAAGCTGGGATGTTGCCAGAACCAACACAATTTTAAGTCATAAAAGCCAGGTCATGGTTTCTACTACTCCTGCTATTACAAATATTTATATACCGCTTTTCAACAAAAGTTCACAAAGCGGTTTCCAATCCAATCCAATCTTTATTACAGTCATTGACCAGAATGCAAAGCAAAACTACACGAGAAGAAAAACAAACAACAACAACAATAATAATACAAGAAAACAATATACAGAGCAGATCAATCAAAGCAAAAATATAAAACAGGTTAATTGGAATATGAATATTACTAAGAAACTGAACGGAATTTACAGATTATATAGTAGTACCTAGCTACTGTATTGATAACATCTTCATCTGGAATGGATAGTAAAAACTTCAAATAAAAATTGACAGAGTGCCCTATACATTTTGCCAACAAAGGGGAAATTAAACTGACGAGCATCCTTATAAAAATCACAGTACAAAACAGAATGTGTGATAGTCCCCACTTGACCTGTGCCACAAGGGCAGAGAAAGGAATACCTCTGAATCTACCCTCCAGGACAGCGGAGGGGAGGACATTCAATCTAGCTAATGTCAGGGCGCATCTAAATTTGGAGATTATAACAGAATACAAGTAGTCTGCAGGCAAAGTGGTTTCCAGAGAAAAATAATAACTAAAGATGGCTCCCAGTCCCCAAAGGGTTCACAGTCCAAAAAGAAACATAAGGTAGACACCAGCAACAGCCACGGGAGAGATGCTGCACTGGGGTTGGATAGGAACAGTTGTTTCCCCCCTGCTAAATAAAAGATAATCACCACTTTAAAAGGTGTGTCTTTCTCAGTTAACAGGGCTTCCATCTTTTGTCACAAGTTAGTAGAATTAAAACAAAAACAGAGCATAGGGTAAAACTATCTAGGCAGAGCATGGATCATACAATCAGTGACTCCTACTAAGTTATATGGGATCTTTTGGTGTAGTTTGAAACACAACCTGTTTTTTTAAGTCCCGTTAGAGTCGTGTCCATGTAATAATTAGCATTTTTTTTAGCCTGGCTTTTAATTATATTTAGTTTTAATGTTAATTTTAATCTGTTTTTAATTTTTTTTTATCGGTATGTATTATTTTATTTTAGTGTAAACCGCCCTGGGCTACTTTGGGAAGGGCAGTATAAAAATCAAATGAATGGCTGGATGAATTAAGTAAATGGACTGCCATCAGCAAGACTGTTGTGGAAAGGCAAAGCTTGCTCTCTTCTACCAAGAAATGGAAGCTTACCAGACATAGGTGTGGCCCCCACCCCAAAGATGTATCCCCTGAGGCCAATCTTTTACTTTTTCTGCTGTGCCTGGAGACACTGTTGTGGTTGAGGCAAAACTGGGACCCAGTCCCTGACACTGGGTGCCACAGCCTTCATTGGAGGGACTGTATGTGGGGCAAGTGCAATATATCTCTGTGTGGGGCACCCACCCCCACTGCCATAATAGGTAACTGAAATACAGGGCCTACTTTTCACCCCACTGCCCATCATAATGAGAGGTAGTTTTTAGGGGTGTAGCTAGGGGAGAGGAGGCCCGTATTTGCCCCTCTCCCCAGTGGCCCCTCGGAGTGAGGGAGAAAATGATGAAAATGGGGAGGAGTGGAGCTGGGGGGCCTGGGTTCTTTGAATCCATCTGTTCAATTATAGCTACCTCCCTGGGTAGTTTGCTAATTATTACACGGACAGGACACCAACAGGACTAAAAAACACCCCCATTTAACCAGATCGTGTTTCAGGTGACATCAAGCCCATTGTGTGAACACATCTATGAATTCTGGCAGGTGGTGTTTCTAAGGGGGAAACACAAGCAGAATTGGGGGGGGGAATTCTCAGCTCTAACACTCTATGACTGGGTCCTGCAAGACGGAGAGAGACTGGAGGGGTTATCATACTGCATTGCTTGGATCAAAAATGAAGTTGACATCTCTCAGTTTCAATCCATTGTTGGTAAAGCAGGGTAACAACAATCTACCTCACAAGGCTGTTTTGAGAACATGTAGCATAAAGACTGCGAGGAACTCTGGACGTGAAAAGGGATGCTGGAACAATGAAGAGAAAGAAATGACAAGCAACTAAAGAAGACTACTGGTTGGGAAATACAGCAAATGAGCCTTAAAAGATATTAAGAGGAGACAAGAACATGTGGAGATTAAGAAAATGCCAAGGATGATGGAAGGGGAAATTCTACCTTCACCAGTTCAAAGGGGAATCTTTCATGGAAGATGCGGTTTATCTTAGCACCTCCGGACAGCTCATAGGTATCAATCTGATCCCCGGAGCCTTCAATGCGTTTCTCAAAGTCCACAGCAAACTGTTGAACCATCCTACACAGAAAGAAACCCAACACCATCAAAGATGAGAATTCATATGAACAGTATTCCATCCAATTGACCAAGATCATGCCATTGGAACAGATTCAGCCTGTGACTGAGCTGTGACACTTGCTCTCCAGTGGAGAATCTTGCTACCATCACCCATGCCACGATGGGAACTTTCAAGACCAATTAGTGCAATGACTAAACCAAATAATAAACCTTGAAACTAGTCCAGAAGCTACAACAGGTGCAGAACTCTGTTCACTTAGTGATGAGGAATGGCTGCACAGATTGTATTAATTTATTTCTTTAGCATCCAGTCCTGACTTCCAGTTTGCTTCTGAACTCATTTCAAGCTGCAGTTTATAACTCTGGAAGCTTCAAATGGTCCAGGTCTCTTGTACAATTTCCTTCAAATTCTTCCTTGCCTCCTTCAGTTAGAGCAGTGCTCTGTGATCCCTCCTTCTAAGAACTGCGATGGTCAGGATAGGGCCTATTTGCAGCACACTTTGAATCTCCCTTTTGAGAGAGATCCACCACATTGTTTGTCTTCTGCTAAAGACTTTTTTTTTACACACAAGACACTTTATATATGGCTGTTGATGCTGTTGCTGTGTGTTTATCTTGGCTTTAGTGGCATAATCTTAAATTGCTTTTAACAGTCAGTTTCGTAGTTATCATATTAAAACTATAATATGGCGTTCTCTATTGAGTAAGTCACTTCAAAAATATTTGAAAAATAGCAAATACATTTGTAAAATAAAGGACAGGTCACTCACTGAAGCAAAGCTTTGGTCTTGCGGGCAGGGTCATCGGGGCGGAAATTCTTATACTCGTCTACTTCTTTCTCAATGGAGAGGAGCTGACTTTGGAGTTTGTTCCGCAGGCCTGGCAATGTATCTCGGATATGATTGGTCAATTGCTGCACAGGAAAGTGAGAAGGTTAAATGAATGGGTTAAAAGTCATACTAGGCTCGTTCACAAGACCACTTTGTGGTGGGTAGGAGCCCAGCTGAGATGTTGCCCTGTAAACCACACATGAGCATCATTTCAGAGTGGCGTCTGCAAACTCAGAGCATGGCTAGCAAGAGCTCTATTGCACATAATGGCAGCTGAAAGCACTGCCCCTCCCTGGAAGGTCCTCCAAGAGCACGTATGCCTTCCCAGCATGCTTTGTGCTGCCCGCAAACTGGAAAAACTTCATTACATCAGAGGCTGCCCTCCTATTGGCCATGAAGGAACAGGAGGTGGACTCAGCTCTGCTGAAGCTGCACCAGCTTTGGGATCCAGCTAGCATGTCCATTGACGGTGGAGGCTGTAGAACATAGCTCTCTATGGTTTCTGTGTGGGAGAGAACATGCTGGGGGCTGGGTAGAAGAGGTGCAAGGCAGGAGGGCTCTCTTCTTCTCCACCCTCGGTTAAAAGCTGAGACTTGTGTGCTCCTTCTCCCCTTTTGCCACTACTTCTGAACAAGGCAAACGTTGCGCAAATCACAGTTTGCCTTTAAACCAGAAATGAAACCCCAGTTCAAATCATGGGTTTTCCAGTTCTGGTTTGGAGGCAAACTATGGTTTGTGCAAACTGTAGTTTGCCCCAATCAGATATAGCAAGGAACTATAGTTTGTTCGAACCAAGATGCAAGGAAAGGAATCTGAGGTGAAGAAGGGAGTGAATGAGTCCAATTTGGTTCGTTCACCTCAGTTTGGCTGTTCCATCTGAAGTGAGTCATTGACAGGTATGACTGACCTAGTACAGAGTGAAAGGAGAGGAAAAACCCAGATAATTATGCTGTAATAATTAGTCTGCTTTTCCTGCATATATCTTTGTTTTTAACAGGGGGTCAAATCAAACCTGAACTCAAAAACTGGTTTGGAGAGGGTTTTTTTCACTGAACCCAAATGTAAAAGCTCAAACTTGCCTTGAACTAGAACTGAGACCAAACCCTCAAACACCAAAAGTGGTAACCAGTTCAAGATAAGTGGTTCCATCATCAGGCATTCGAGTTTCAATTATATGACTGCTTTATTTTCCTGGCTTTTTAAAATCTGAATGTAGTATTTTGTTTGTAAAGGTCTTTTTAAAATTCTAAAACAAAGCTGTTTAAGATTAATAAATATTGTTTCCTGAAGTTAAATAGTTACATTGCAAGCCACAGAGCTTGCTATGATTCCGCAAGAAAATAATCTAAACCAGTTCAAAGGGCCTGAACTTGTTACCAACCCACTTTTTAAAGAGTGTCTGAACTGTAGCATTAAAAACATATTGATGAACCTAAGCTGGAACTGAACCCACATTTTTAATGGGTTGATTCCCTGAGTTTTAGTATTCTTCTTCTCTTGGTGAGTCCCCACATGGAGGCCCCAGCCAAGTCCATTCTCTGTGCAGCTGTCATTACCTGGTTCAGTATTTTCTGCAGGTAGGGGGTGCCCATGCGATCAGCCATGTGCCTGTATGCTGGGTGGGAGAGAAAGAACTTCCTTTCTGCTGCCAGTGCAGCGCTAATGTCCTTCTTCCCATCAATATCCTTCTGACTTCTATTGACAACACCAATGTAACCTAGGAAAGAAAAGAGCAGAAGCACAGACATCAAACAAGACACAACCACATGACTAGGAAACAGACAGAAAGCCTAAAATGTATTTCCTAACAGGGCAAGAGGGAAAGTGAATTCCTTCATTTAGATGTGTGCCAGGGAATGAAGATGGAAGCCAAGCCTCTAGCACTCAGACAGACTACGATAAATTTTGCTGTCTTCAGCTGGTAAATAAAATCAATACAGTCTTACTGGGGGAAACCAAAATAACCTCCTCGCCCAAAACAAGGAGGCTACAAATTCTGCAAGGAGAACGCAGCTCCAAGAAATGAAGGAAAGGGGAAGGAAGGTACAAGTCCCAAATTCCCACATCTTTCTATCCATAAATAAAGACATATGTACAGAATGAGAGAACAAGAGTTGGGAGAAATCTCATAAAGACGGGATTATTTCTCATCATGTAAGTGGAATACTACATGTGGTATTGTGGTGTAGTGGCTAGAGTATTGGACTAGGGTCGGAGAGATAAACATAACCACTGCAGGAAGAGTGGGATATCAATGTAAAAATAAAATAAATTAAATGTCTAGTGCAGAATCTAACTTGGAATGGAGGATACTTTTCAATTTCAGAAACCAAAACGAAATTCCATGGCAGTGGGTCGAGTATCCAAAATGGAATTGCTTCCATTGGTCTTCTCCATGCAAATAGCAGTTTTGGAGTTATTACCCCAGACCCTCAAGGCAGAACTACACAGGAAATGTAGTTCTGTGATTCTTTTTCAAAATGAGTTTTTTTAAAAAAACAAACAAACAACATTCCTGTTCTTGTATTTTGTATTTAATTCCACTTATATCTCCTGCCTTCCTTCCACGGTGATGCACAAGGGCTCTCAGGCAGTCTCTCACCCAGACATGGACAAGACCCGGACCTGCTTAGCTTCAGCTTCAGCAAGGTGCCTGCATCCTGTGCCCTAAGGCAGGGTTTCTCAACCCTGGGCCCCCAGATGTTGTTGGACTACAACTCCCAGAATCCCCAGACATGGCCTTTGTGGCTGGGAATTCTGGGAGTTGTAGTCCAACAACATCTGGGGGCCCAAGGTGAAGAAACCCTGCCCTAAAGCATTCCTGGGACACAGCAACACAGAGGCTGGCTGAAGCTTGCACTGAGGCTGCAATCTGAAGGAAAAGCCAAGGGGAGCGGGGTTCTGGACTCTTGTCTCGGAAAATCATGCCCTCTCCGCTGTTTTAACCTGCATAGGTTAAAAGATAACGGTAACTGTATCTCTTCCCCTGGGACAGTGCCGGTAAAACAGCTGAAGGGGTTTGGTTTTTAGCAAGAAAACCATACAAGGGGTGGGGAGGGGGAAAGTTTTATTTCTTTAAGAAATGTGTATGCCACCCTTCGTTCTGGCAAAACTCGCAGAAGGGAGTTCACATCAGCTGTAAAAATTATATCAAAACATAGGAAGCTGTTTTCTATTGAGTCAGGCCACTGGTCCATGTACCACATTGACTGGCAGTAGCTCTCCAGGTTTCAGGCAGGAGTCTCTCTCAGCCCTACTTGGAGATGCTGCCAGGGACGGAACCTGGGTCCTAGATGCTCTTCCCTAGAGTATGGCCCCTCCCCCCATGGGGAATATCTTACAGGGCTCACATGTAGTCACCCATCCAAATGCAAACCCAGGCAGATGGTGCTTAGCAAAGGGGACAAGTCATGCCAGCAGCCATTCTAATAAAGGGTTTTGTATGTCACCAGGAGACAGCACTTTCTGAAGGCAGAGTGTCAAAACTGAGAAGGCCCTTTGTCCAGTCACCACCCATCTCACTTGAGAAGTTAGCAGCGGCAGAGAGGGGAGATCCCTCAGAGCAAGGCCTCCAATGATGGCCTTGGTTCATGTGGGAGAAGGTGCTCATTTAGATAAGAACCCTCATTCCTCCCTTGTCAAATTGAATCATCAGTGGCTGCACTGGACAAAAAGATCAGAAACCTCCTCAAAGGAATCAATCCAATATCCCATGAATTTGATATCAAAAGTGTGGCTCTAGCTTTGAAAAGCAGATGTGACAGACTAAATTGGGATCTGCTCCGCTAGGTCACTAAAGGGACTCTTCTTTTGTTTATTTCCCTCAAATGTTGCCATGCATGTTGAAAGTCCGGAGCTTAATCTTTTTAACCCATTTTGCACTGCTGCTGTACTTTCATACAAGCAGAGTAATTTCATCTTGAGCCTGGGGAGGAGGTTTTTGTATGAGGAGCAAGGACAACATTCAGTGCAGTTTGGTAGGGAAACAAAATGAATGCTAGAAGCCGGAGTACTCCCTAAGACAAAACCAAGGAAGAGCCAAATGACAACAGTGGGGTCCCGACCTCTCCGTAACGGAAGCAGCTTGTTCTCTAGGACATCCCGTGCATCAGTTCCTTCATCCATCAGGTCCAGTTTGGTTATGACTCCAATGGTACGCTGGCCTGTCAGGACATAAGCCAACACAGCATGAACCAATGAGAGCTATGGAGCACCAGTTCATGGTCTGGCTTCATTCCAGTGGCTAGCCTTATCCCCTAAGATCCCATGGTCCGGGGGACCGGTTTGCAGAGCTTCATGCTCTTTTGGGACCTAGCGCAGAATACATGGCTATGCGGCCTGCTTGAGAAGTCTGCTTGCTCCTGGTATGCTCTGTTGCTATAGTTACAAACAAGTAGACATTACAAAGACAGCCCTCCAATGCTCTCTCTCATCACAGACCTTGTAAAGAACATAGGAACCTAGGAAGCTGCCATATACTGAGTCAGACCATTGGTCTATCTAGCTCAGGATTGTCTACACAGACTGACAGCGGCTTCTCCAAGGTTGCAGGCAGGAATCTCTCTCAGCCCTTTCTTGGAGATGCTGCCAGGGAGGGAACTTGGGACCTTCTGCTCTTCCCAGAGCGGCTCCATCCCCTGAGGGGAAGATCTTCCAGTGCTCACACTTCTAGTCTCCCATTCATTTGTAACCAGAGTGGACCCTGCTTAGCTATGGGGACAGTCATGCTTGCTACCACAAGACCAGCTCTCTTCTCCAAGAACCACAAGAACCACCCCCCCCACTCCAGAACTTCCAAAAAGGGTACAGATGAACAAGTTCATTGTTGTTCTGTAACACACACACATATACACACACACACACACACACACACACACACACACACACACACACACAGAGTTTCATTGGTTTTGATTGTTTTAACTTGTACATTGCTTGAAGTACTCTTTTTGTGGAAAATGTGGCATATACATTTTAATAATAATAGCAGCAGCAGCTGCTGCCAAAGAAATAAAAAGACCTGGAAGTTTTTCATACCCAGCTTTTAGTTTGCATTTCCTCCGGAATGGAGGTGTGCATTCACATATCAGCCAAATTTACCCCAAAGTCCCTGCGAGCTATCAATGAGCACTTCACACACAATTCGCATGTTTCAGCGGGTGTTAGAGTGTAGTCCGATTTATATCCGGGGTAAAAAAAAATCCACTTTTTGCGTTGGTTTTTGTGGGGGGCAACTTCAAACTCACAGTAAAGCCTTGCAGAAAACCCACAGTAAAGCCTACTGTCTGGGAAAGCTCCTGGGGATAAAAACATAATAAGGATAACATTAAGATGGAGCCGAGCTCACCTTGCGGGTCAACTTCTTTCGCAATCTTGAGCGCATCAGAGTTGGCTAGATCTGAATTAGCTGGGGATACCGCAAGGACAAGGCAGTTCTCTTTGGTGACAAACTGCATGAGCATCTCACGGATCTGGAACTCAATGTCAGCAGGCTGGTCTCCAACCGGAACCTTAGTCATGCCAGGCAGATCCACCAGGGTGAGGCTCAGAACTAGATAAGGGAAGCAAGAGGAGAGGGAAATAATGAGTGGAGTCCGAGGAGCGCCATATGACAGCACACTGTTCTACAGTGACCAGAGACTGGAGGTACCATCTCAAGATGTTCAAAAGCTTGGAGAACAGGTGAAGGTGGACAAGGCACCCATGCTAGCATGAACGCAACATACTATGAAAGCCCATGCTACAACCAATGGTATTAAACATTTGCTCTAGAATATAAAACATGTCCTTTTGAATCAGTCCAAAAACCCATCTGGTCTACTATTCTGTCTGCCACAATAGCAAGTCAGATGTCTTTGGGGATTTTACAAACAGGGCACATTAGAGATTGGGCAGCCCTTAATGCTTGTTCATTTTGAGGTATACTACCCCTGAGTATGGCGGTTCAATTTCTAATTTTCTGGGCTAATAACCACAGATATACCTATTTCTCCATGAAGACAACTTGGTAATCGGAGGTATACTACCCCTGAATATGAAGGTTCCTTTTCCAACTATCTGAGCTAATATCTTATGTTTCTTTTTAGATTGTGAGCTCTTTGGGGACAGGGATCCATCTTATTTATTTATTATTTCTCTGTGTAAACTGCCCTGAGCCATTTTTGGAAGGGCGGTATAGAAATTGAATGAATGAATGAATGAATGACCACATATATACATATTCCTCCATACAGCTATCTGATTTTTCTATTTTATTTTCAACCTTATTCATTTTTTCTTTATTTTAATTACAGGGGGCAGGGGAAACACAGAACCAATCTTCCTTCTGAAATACACAGACCGCCCCAGCTTCCTGGTAAGTTAGTTAACATGAGATAATATTTGAAACCAGGGTGGGGGACTGAGAAGAGAGAAGGGGTGAAAGGCTGAACTGGGACAACAGAAGAAGAAATAAATGAAAAAGAGGGGGGGAAAGGCAGTAGGGTAGGTGGATAGGCAGAAAGGCAAAAAAGCAACGAGTTGGATAGTTGGATTCAAACTACAGGTCTGAGTGTTATAATTTTTACCAAAAGTTTCAAGATGCATTAACCAAAAGTTTTCATATTTTTTGGATGTTGCTCACCTGCGGAGCATTACGTTTTTCCTCACTGTAAATGGAGTTCTAACATACTTCTATGAGAGTCATTTAGTGTCGATGGCTCTCAATATTAAACCAATATCAATGTTTGGTTACAAATGGTGTGCAATTAATGCATCATTGTGCCTATATTTCAAGGACCCATGGAGATAGTGTGTAACCATGAGCTGCAGTGGTAGCAGAGAGGTTTTTGGGTACTGTAGCCAGACTCTTCCTTCCTACTGATATGAGGATATTACCAGCTAAATCAAGAATGCACTGAATGCAGAGGCGTAACTATAGGGGGGCAGGGGGGGCACGTGCCCCGGGCGCCATCTTTTCTGGTCACGTGGGGGGCGCCGCCATGACAAAAAAAATTTTTAAAATTTTTTAAAATTTTTTGTTAATACAAATGTTTCCTGCTCAGTGCAGCAGCGCTGCAGCAGTCAAGGGAGCGCGTCGGCGCCCCCTCCCCCACGAACGGTCCCTTCCGCGCCGCCCACGCCCCCCCCATTGCTTTGCTGGCACCTGGCGGCCAGTCAGTGGCCTGGCTTGGCGGCGGGCGCTTGTGAGGAAAAACCTAAGTATAATGTAGTATGTTGGGGGGGCGCGGGGGGGGGGGCGCCATTTCAGTGCTTGCCCCGGGCACCGTTTTCCCTAGTTACGCCTCTGACTGAATGTTCTGGCTATGCTTCTACAGTCATGCATCATTCACCAGCAGTACACAGCAAATCATTCCAACGTCCAATAAATGGTTAGCAGTAATTTCTTTTTAAAACTATGCCTTTTCCAATTAACACACACAAAACTATAAAACAAACCAATGAATCACATAAAACTAGCAAGCAAATTATAAACAAAATGCAAACATAACTCAGCCCTATTAATATCAAAAAGGGCACAGAAAATATCCATATTATTTTAAACTGGAATGCTTCACATAATAAATATCATATTCAGCTATTTTTAATACACAGTATATACTTAGAAGTCTAGAGATCTCACGTTAGATCTAAGGACAGGTTTCTGTGGCTGAGTCTCCAATGGCCGTGTCATTTCTGTACTCCGCCTTAGTCTTAAAGATTCTAAGTCAGATTTTAGCTTGTTCTGGATTTTTTAGTATTCATTTATTTACATTTATATCCTGCCTTTCCTCCAAAGAGCCCAGAGCAGTATACATGGTTATGTTTGCCCTCACAACAACCCTGCGAGGTAGGTCAGGCTGAGCGATATGCGACTGGCCTAGAGTCACCCATTGAGTTTCATGGCTGAATGGGGATTTGAACTCAGGTCTCCCCAGTCCTAGTCCAACACTCTAACCACTACACCACATTGGCTCTTTTGAGTAGTCATCCAATGTAGCTCTAGAATCTACGTCTAAATCTAGTTACTAGAATTCTGCAAAACTCATAATGCATGTGGTGCCTTGGAAACTGTACATGTTTCAGGTGCATTTATAGACTGCAGAAAGAGAGATAATTGGATGTGTTGCCGGTCAAGATTTACAGTGATCTTCATTTAAGGAGATCCTCTTTAGTATTTCTCTGGGGGGCAGTATTCCAAATCCCTTGCTCTACCCAGGGCACATTACTACGGTTAATGCTATTGTGCGTTTTGGCCTTGCCTATTCGCAGCCATCCCCAGGTCAGTTCAGTTGTGTGTATCTAGCACTGCACTTAACTTTTCTTTAGAGGCATCTAACTATATAGCCATCACCACACCTTCTGGCAGCGAATTCCATAATGATGTTTTGTATGAAGTAATGCGTCCTTTCACTTATCCTGAACTTACAGCTAGTTGTTTTTATTGAATGATCCTGGATTCTTGTAGGCAGAAAGTGAAAAGGGTGCATTTTGTTCCTGTTTGCTCCACACTGCTCATAATGTTATGAATCTGTCATGTCATTCTCTCTCCCAACTCATCAGCTTCCCCTGCAAAGTCAAACGTTGTGCAGAGCATTGGTGTTTCCCAGCACATAGGTGTCTCTCATAAGTGCTGCCTTAGGCATGGGCATGCGAAAGGGACCTCCCTCCTCCTGAGAAGGTCTTCAACACCTGCTCCCACTTTTCTAGCTCTAACATTTGGGATGTTGTTTTGCACAGGCACAAATTCCATGCCTAACTGAGAGCATAAACGATTCCTATTTGTACTACTTTAGCCGCAAAACACAGCAACATCAGATAAGAGAGGCCTGCGCTTCTACCATTAATGACATTCTCATTTGTTTCCCCCAGAAACACTACTTACCATGGGGAGAGTAGACTCGCAGGTTGATAGGGACAGGGGAAATGCCCTTGTTTGATCCAGTAGCTCTGTCAGTTTCCGTCTCAATTTCCGCACGGATCTCATCAAAGTCAGTGAACTTCTTCCCTTTGCAGTGTAGAAACTCGCCATATTCTAGTAAGGGGCAAAGGAGAAACAAAGATATGTGGCTGAGGGGTAAGGACAATATAAAAGTATAAAAGCTTTCTGAATAAGACCAAAAGGTCCATTTAGTCCAATATCCTCTTTCCCTCAGTGGCCACCCAGTTAACAGTCCTGGGAAATCCTCAAGTAGGGCATGAAGGCTGTGATCTTCCAGGATTGGTAATTGCTCCCCTGAGAATGATAGGATTGAAACCAAGGAGGTTTAAACCTAAATTCCAACACTACTGATTGGCTAATTCAGAGATTCTCAAACTATCCCCAGGAACTGGGGATGATGGGAGTTGTAGTTCAACAACATCTGGAGGCTCAAGTTTGAGAACCCCTGGTCTAATAGGGGTTGGTTCCCCATTGGTTGCTGTATGGCACATACAGCATTGACAGCATACTTCCCAAAGGCTGAAGCTACCTTCAGAATTCCTTCCTGCCTTTGCTTTTCCTCTCTCAACCCCATCTTCCCATTTTCACTTTTCCTCCTTGCTGGTGGCCCTTGCTTTTGCATTCAAACATTGTAGGATCTCCAGAATTTGCTCAATTAGATATTCTGTATAATATACCATGGTAGAATGCAAATAAAGGTTGAGACCACTGTTCCCTGTAACAGGGATTCCCAGATGTTGTTGACTACAACTCCCAGCATCCCCAGCTAAAGGCCATTACAGCTGGTAATGCTGGGAGTTGTAGTCAACAACATCTGGGAACATCTGGGAATCCGTCTTACAGGGAACACTGGTTGAGACTCTTTTCCGGATTGCCGCCAAGAATTGTAAGCATTTAGGGAACTTTGGGGACAGCTTTGCATAGGTATATTTAGATGAAGGAGGAGAGGAAACATCTGACATACCTGTGGTGGCATTAACCAGCTGCAGGACCAGAGGGCGGCGGGTGACAATGCCAGACCCGCGGGGTAGAAAGTCCCTGGAATGAAAAAAATCCTGATGAATAATGGCTGGGTCCCTTCCTTTAACTTTGTCAAAGAGTTCTTGCCTGTGCTTAGAGTGGTTTTTTCCCCTTCTTCTTTTCATACAAAGCTCTTGGGTTGGTCATGGGAGTGTAAAACCTACAGTGGCTGGAATGCTATTTCACATTGCAAATGCCTCTACTCTGCTTTGCTAATAACAATCAGGTGTTCAGATAAACAGTAAGTGAGAGGCTCAAAGGCAACATGTGTAGAAATACCCATATTCATTGATTCTAAATCACAGCATCTTGTCTAATGGATAAGATATTTTCGGGGATTAATACATTTTTGGAGAAGATAAAAGTACTAAATAATTAACAAAAACATCTTTTTGGCAAACATCTTTATTTCGTTTCAGTTTTACAACACATAAGCGCAGCCCTGCTGGATCAGGCCCCAAACTAGCTTATCTAGTCCAGCATCCTGTTTCCCACAGAGGCCCCCCAGATTCCTCTGGGAAGCCCATAGGCAAGAAATGAAGGCATGCCTTCTTTCTGGCTGTAGATCCCTTGGTATTCATAGGCATCCTACCTCTGAGCCTGGAGATAGCCTATAGCCATCAACGAGTAGTCATCGATAGACCTGTCCTCCATGAATTTGTCTAAGCCCCTTTTAAAGCCTTCACCACATCCCATGGCAGAGATTAATTACAAGCTTGGTGAAAAGGTACCTCCTTTTGATGGTCCTAATTTCCTGGCAATCCATTTCATAGGATCAAAGGCTAGGGAGCTTGCCAGCAGCCGTAGGACCAGCATGACCGGTGGCCCACTGCCCATCTGCTAATGTGCCACAAAAAAGCCAAAAAGATCCCTCATGAAATTACCAATAGATAGAGAAAGAGCACAATAAAATATAAAATACTGTATTATGAAATATATACAATATAAATTTATTAGATATACATATTACAATGGTATATACCAACAATAGATTCCACAATAGAAATAATCATATAAATAATAAAGTCCACAGATTTATATCATGAACAGAGCACATGACGTCCTATAACCAAGTTGCTAGTAAAGACATCCACATACACTACGGTGACCTGGTGAACCTCCATTTTGAAAAAACTCTTTATCAAGTGATGATGGACTTAAATCTTGTGTGTTGACATAAACAACTCTTCTGATTATTTCTCAAGAATGCTCTTGTATATATAGGTGCAAGGGCATTCTTGAGAAATAATCAGAAGAGGTAGCACAATACTGAGAATTTCTTCAGCGCAAATCTAAATCTTAAAAACAGGAATGGTCCTACCATAATTGACAAAACAACCAGTCCATTAATACCAAGAAATGTGAATACATTTATTGATGTCAATATGATTATTTCTATTGTGGAATCTCTTGTTGGTATATACCATTGTAATATGTGCATCTAATTGATTTATATGGTTATTGTGGTCTTTCTCTATCTATTGGTAATTTCATGAGGGATCTTCTTGGCATTTTGGCAACACATTCAGATCCCAGCACGCTATATATATCTCCCCTCTGCTAATGGGTGCATGCATTAGCATGCGCTGGCCACACACCCTGCATCAGATGTCACATGAAAGGGGCATGGCCACCTGCAGCAAGATGGGTGAGATGCCTGTCTGTTTGCTGCACTTAGTGCCTCGTCCGCATGCCATTGGGGAGAGAACTCCAATGGTGCACGAAAGAGGCGCTGAGTGCAGTGCGCCTGGAGCAGGGAGGGATGAGTGCCAATGGCCCCCAAAGTTGTGGGGGAAAGCAGGGGTAAGGCTCTGGCAGCCCCAGGATTTGCTTGGGGCCGTGGCAGCCAGGGGACGCTCAATGGTGGCCACATGCCTGCATGAGATGATCCCTGTTGTTGTTGAGAGACGGAGAAAAATTCCTCTTTCTGCACTCTCTCCACACCACACACCATGCATAATTGTCTAACCCTCTATCACGTCTCCCCTTAATTATGTATAACAAATCCATTTTAAAAACATGTAGAAATTAAATAATGACGAAATCCATGAAAATATCAGCATAAAACACTTGACACAACATTAAGATTATATTATGTTGCCTCTTAGCAGAGAAATACACGCATGTGTTACAGGAGTCATTAGGGATGGACTTGCCTCTAGAATAAGTCTGTGGAGGAGGGAAGAGCCAGGCTCTGTCCAAGAAATACACATAAATACTTTTGCTTCTCAGGTTGACCTCTCTGAATTCCTGGGCATATTTACACTACAAGCAGATCTCATCTTATATTTCACTTCAGCTCTAATGACTTCCTCCAAAGGAGGGACTTCCTCCAAGGTATTTATTCCTTAAAATGTGTAAACCCCACATTTCAGTCAAACCTACAGCCGCTATAAGGCATCACTTGGAACCACAAATGTAGAACATCAGTCATTCAGCAGGTTAAAAATTGGCTGGAATAAGCATGTTTTGATACAAAGACAAACAGAAGGTTTTCAAACCAAGATTGGGCAGGCATCTGTCAGGGATGCTATCACAGTTTCCTGCACTGAGCAGGGGTTTGGACTAGATGACCTCCAAAGTCCCTTCTGACTAAGAGTCTATGATTCTATAAGGGGCAAGACAAGACTTCTTAGGGTGAGAGTTGCCGAGTTGTAGTCTGGTACAGTGGCGCTCTCACCCCTTGACTTTTTGCTGGTCAATGACCGAATAAACTTATATCCTATGCCCTGGACTTTGGGGCTGAAATCCAGGGCCTCCACACCCCTGGGGGCCCCCCAAATCCTCTTTAGTCTGTCCTGGGTGGTGTGGTAGCTGCTGGCCCACACTGTGCCGGGTGACAGAGCGTTTGTGACCTGTGCTGGGTGCTTTAGAAGCAGGGGGTGGGAGGGTGGGGAAAGAATTATGTGGGATGGGAATATATTAAGTTGCACATTGAAATGTTTCTGCTAATGCATACTTGCATAAATATACCTGTTTAATATTCTTACATTCTTGTGAGTTCAGTTGCTGTTTGTGCCCTCAAGAAATTTGCGGTTTAAAAATACTGCATGTGTCACGGTGTGTGTGTGGGGGGGGTGGATGACGCTTAACTGGAGGGGTGGGCTCCAGCAGGGAGTGGGGGCTCCAAAGGCCTTAAGGTCCAGGCTCCAAAATCCCCTAGGTGCACCTCTGGTCTGCTGTGTTGGTGACCAGTTCCCTGGTCACTTCGCTCACCATCATTCCTAGGGTTCCTTGGGAAGTTACTGCTTTATTTATTATATATGTATGTATATGTATATGTATATGTATATGTATATGTATATGTATATGTATATGTATAGATATAGATATATATCCTACTCTTCTGGCATGGAGGAGAGCTGGTATTGGGGTAGCAAGCACGACTTGTCCCATTTGCTAAGCAGGGTCTGCCCTGGTTACATATGAATGGGAGATGACATGCATGAGCACTGTAAGATCTTCCCCTTAGGAGGTGGGGCCACTCTGGGATGATAATCTGCCTGCTTGCATGCAGAAGGCTCCAAATTCCCTCCGTGGCAACTCCAGATAGGGCTGGGAGAGACTCCTGTCCTGCCTGTAACCTTGGAGAAGACACTACACACTCTGGGTAGACAAGACTGAGCGACATGGACCAAGGGTGTGACTCGGTTTATAGCAGCTTCCTATGTTCGAGGAGCTCAAGTCAAGGAGATATTCACAGTGCCTCCCCACCTCCCCATTTTATCCACATCACAATAATTGGGAGGTAGGTTACACTGAGATACAGAGCCTGGTCTAACCTAGGAAGCTTCATGGTTGTGTGGGCATTTGAACCAGTCTCCTTAGTCATAATCCAACACTAACCACGTCTAGACAATATCATCCCCCTAGCTGTTGTTGGACTACAGCTCCCATAATCCCTGACTATTGGCCACTGTGGCTGGGAAAGATGGGAGTTGAAGTCCAACAGCTGGATGGCTGAAGTTGTGGAGCCCTGCTCTAACCACTAAACCACACCACGTTGGCTCTATTGAGTCTGGGTCACAGATATACTGTCTACATGATATACTCCTATCATGAGGTCACTCTGCAAAAGACATATACCTCTGAAGAACTCATTTAGCTCAGTATCGTCTACACAATACTGCAGGATTAATATCATATTTATATTTATATTTATATTTATATAAATATAAATATCTGAAGTATAATACCGGTACTCCTCTTGCAGGCAGGAGTCGCTCCCAACCCTGTCTAGAGATGCCAGGGAAGGAACTTGGAACCTCCTGCATGCAGATGCTCTTCCCAAAGCAGCCCCATCCCCTAAGGGACATATCTTACAGTGTTCATACATGTAGTCTCCCATTCACATTATACAAAGCAGTGCAGACTCTGCCTAGCAAAGGGGACAATTCATGCTTGCTGCCACAAGACCAGCCACTTAACGGTGCAGCGGGAAATGACTTGACTAGCAAGCCAGAAGTTGCAGGTTCAAATCCCCGCTGGTATGTTTCTCAGACTATGGAGAACACCTATAACGGGCAGCAGCATGCACAGGAGGAGGCAATGGTAAACCCTTCCTGTATTCTACCAAAGACAACCACAGGGCTCTGTGGGCGCCAGGAGTCGACACCATCTTGATGGCACACTTTACCTTTACCACAAGGCCAGCTCTCCTCCTTTCTGCAGGTTAAAGGACAAGATGAACATTCCTCTACTAAAGTATAGGCCAAACACGCCCCCACTCTTTCCTTTAGAACCCAATGATACATTACAAGGGTGGTTCTCAGACTCTGAGATGAGTCCCCTGAACATGACACCTGAAGGGGAAGGATAGGATCTTAACATCAGGAGATTCTCCTCACCTAGACTACTGCAAAAATTTGTCGATGTCCTGGAAAATATGGCAAAACTCTCCCACTGGAAAGCATGGGAAATGATACTTCACAGAGACAGAAAAAGACTAGAGTCACAGCATGAAGAGACGTTAATATGCTTGCAAACTGTTTTATTACTATTAATTTATTTAGTTTATTTGTATACCACCCCAAAGTCATGTCTCTATCTATAATCACAAATACATACAGTATGTATAATCTATATCTATAATCACAAATACACACACATACACAATTACAAAGTACATAAATTATAAACAAGTTGACCTATCACACAGCAATAATACCAAATAAAACCCACCATTAAATCATTCCCCCACCCTCACAATGTCATGAACACATATCATGTCAGTGGTTACTGCTGACAGGTGTGCGGAATTGCAGGACATGGGGTAAGTTGTTCTACAGTGTGGGAGGAAGCTAATTTAATACTGGACTGGCGTTTTCACTGGCAGCCCTTTGGAACAGGTAGTTATGCCCTAGAGAAGTTAGAACACAAAAATTTTCTGAAGTGCACAAAATGCTGGAAGGATGGCAGCAAAGATCTGTGCCACGTGTCATTCGCAATTCCACAGGCACTCTCCTAAGAGGTCTGTTGCAGTCGCAGAAACATATGACGTTCATTCAGATTCATTCCATACATGCACCACCCAATGTTGCAACAGATGTGCTGGCAGTGGAGGATGACTGCCCTTTCCAATAATAAAAAATTGTGCTTTGGCTGATGTGCAAATCTGTCTCTGCAACACCTTGAGGGAAGACGTCTGGATTTCCCACTACCAGTGAATAGCAGCTGCCCATGAACATAAAATTGGCCCAGAACGGCCCTGAGGCAGGCAAAGTGCAGTTTAAGTTTGTTCCATGAATCAATGAGGTCCTGTCAGCCAGGCTGTCAGGGGGTGGGAGGGGACTGCGTTGCTGAAATGTGCAAAGGGCAAAAATGATCCCTCTGCAACCCAATCGATGGTAGTCAAGTTTGCTTCTGCCTTGGGTTCCTCCTGACTCATTGCCCAGAAGCAGGGCTGCCGCTAGATCAAGAGCAGCAGGATTTCACAACAAAAGCCATACAACCAAACAGAGAATTTAAGGGAAGGAAGGAAGCCTATCTAAGTGCATTCTTTCCTGTTGCTGCTGACTCAGACACCACAACCCCCCCAGTCTTTCTTCTGCCCCTTCTGAAAAAGATTCTCTCTTCCTGAAAGGTTTAGAGCACACACTTCATGAAGGGGTTGTGCCAGGGCGGCCCTTCCATGAGGCAAGGTGAGGCAGTTGCCTTAGGTGGCAGACTACTGGGGTGCCAGCAAAGCAGCAAGACGCCCTCCAGCCCCTTGCTTTTAAAAAAAGGAGGAAGAGGAGGGTGTGTGCAAGGGGGGCATTTCCCAGCACATGGACTTTAAGGTGACTCACATCAGAAATAAAATTAAAGCATCATAACATTTACATAAACACACACACAAACCAATTCACTTAAAAACTGCAACAATATTAGAACAGCAGCAGTTCAGAACAAACAGAACCCCACACACAGAGGAGACCCTACAACCACAGACTCAGAAGTCCTTCACAGAACAAATTAGAGTGTTTGTTTTGTTTTGTTTTGTTTTTACAAAGCGCCTAAAAGACTGAGTGGTTGAGCCTGACATATCTCCCTTGGAAAGGAATTCCGCACTATGGGTGCCAACACCAAAAAAAAACCCTCTTTCTCATTGGCAGAGAACTTCACCTCATGGCGATGCACCCTAAGCACCACCTCTCTGGCCTATCTTAACTCATGTGGTGGGGGTGGAAGGGACAGGTCATGCTATGCCAACAGCCACTGTGCCACAGCCATGCCAGGATAGTGCCCATATAACACAGTCACAATCCCAGCAGCAGGGCCTTACCTAGGGAGGGTACAGCAAACCGAGGCAAGTGCCCCAGGCCTTCCAACACACTGGACTGCCCCCATGCTGGAGATGGCTGATACTGCCCCAGTTCCTCCTCATAGGCCTCCCCCTCCTGGCATGTGCTCTCTCCAGGGGCGTAGAGAGGGCATAGGTGGCTGGTGTTTGGGCCGCCCAATCCCCCAACCTGGCAATGGTGGTGGGTGCCCCCTCCCCCCGCCGGCGATGCCCCTTCTCCGACTTGCTCACCCATCCCTCCACCCCTTTAAGTGGGAAAAGCAGCTGGAGCAGCATGCCGGGAGTGGGAAGCCAGCAATGAGGAAGAGGCCCAGGGTGGTGTCAGGGGCAGCGATCCCGGTAACAGGAATTCCCAGACATGTGTTTGTTTTTATTAATATTTATATACCGCCCTTTGTTCTTGGACACCAGGTTAGCTAACAACAAAAATTCATTAAAAACAAAAGCAGAATACAGCTAAAAGTTGAAAAAGAGCAAAGCACAGCTCATTGACCTCCTTTGCCAATGTGGTTGACTACAACTCCCATAATCCCCAGCTAAAGGCCATTGTGGCTGGCTACGCTGAGAGTTGTCATCAACCACATCTGGGAATTCCCGTCACTGGGCAGGGAGCAATGTCAGTGGCCTTCAGCCCAGAGGTTGGACCAACAAGGCAATATACTTAATTACCTGCAAATGCTAAGGGGTCCAGTAACTCTGATCTGCCCCACACCTCACAAGAGATGTTATAAGAACAGCCCTGCTCGATCAGGCCCAAGGCCCATCTAGTCCAGCATCCTGTTTCACACAGTGGCCCACCAGATGCCATTGGAAGCCTACAGGCAGGAGTGGAGGTCATGCCCTCTCTCCTGCTGTTACTCCCCTGCAACTGGTACTCAGGCATCCTGCCTTTGATGCTGGAGGTGGCCCACAGCCCTCCGACTAGTAGCCGTTGATAGACCTCTCCTCCATGGAGTTATCCAAACCCCTCTTAAAAGCCATCCAGGTTGTTGGCTGTCACCACATCTTGTGGCAGAGAATTCCACAAGTTGATCATGCGTTGTGTGAAAAAGTACTTCCGTCCTTGCTCAGTAGTAAAGTACAAAGCAAAACAGCACTAGTAGTCACAACAGACAACATTGCCATACCAACAGCTCTTCCTGCAGTGACCCCAGCAGTTCTGCAGCCACCAGAACCAAAGTTCCATGCTGACAATACCCCATAGCACCCAAAGGACATAAGACACATGTTCCAAAGGGATTCTGTATGCCCTTTCGCAGTAGAGTAGAACAGCAAAAGCTTGGCATATGATACAAGAGAAACCATCTCAGGTTATCGGCTCCCAGAAAAATGGGCTGGGAAAGTCAACACACATCCTGGAGGCAGAGCAGCATTATAGCCAGACCAACTGGCGCACAGACTAATAGCCTCATTCAAGTAACTGATACCGTAGGATGCTATACATTTTGGTCACATGTCATCCAGCCATGTCTTCCCCATGTTTCTTTGGTCCACTGCTAATATCTGCTGATTAGGAACATAGGAAGCTGCCTTATACCAAGTCAGACCCTTGGTCTATCTAGCTCAGCATTGTCTACACTGACAGGCAGTGGTTCTCCAAGGTTTCAGCAGACGTCTTTCCCAGTCCTAGCAGGAGATGCTGCCAGGGACTGAACTTGGGACCGCTCCAAATGCAAACCAGGGCAGACCTTGCTAAGCAAAGGGGAGAAATTCATGTTCAATACCACAAGACCAGCTTCTCCTTCTCTGGTTATCTCTGAAGCATTTCTTGTTATCCTAGCTGCCTAGTTTATCATCACACCAGCAGTAACAGAGGAGGAGCAATGAGAGGGGGCATTGAGATCCTGGGATTCTCTGCCCCTTCTTGTGGGCATTCCAAAGCGTCTGAATCACTGAAACCTCATAGGGTTGCCAGTCTTTTGTTGCTACTCATGAAGAGATTTAAAACAAGGAACAGAGAAAATATATATTGAGGACATGCACACGAGCAGCCCTACCGGGGCTTGCACAGCCCAACCTGCATAGGGCTTCTCATGTGGAATGCCATGATCGGTCCTGATCCCTGCACTCTCTGTCAAGGTAACCGAGGTAGCCCTTCTATCCCAGTCCCCAACCTTATGAACGCTCAGGCTGCCTGCAGCCGGAGCATTCATGGAGCCGGGTGGCTAGAGTGCCCCCCAGTAGGGAATCCCCCAACGCACCATGCTCCTTGCACGGTGATGTCTGGTGGGCGGGACTGCCGGCTTTACCACAGGCAGCCCGTTGGGCCAATCGGGGGCTGAGGAGACTGGAGGCAGGCAATGGCCCAGGGAGAGAGGAAGCATCAGGACCTCCCTGCCCAAGGATCAATTAGGCGGCTGCTGGAGGCATGGACCATGCTGGAGGCATGGTGGTGGCCATGGCAATGGGGCCCGGACCGGCCAGAGGAGAAGCGCCGCTGCTTGATGATGTCAGGGGCGTGCCTCCTGGAGAAGATAGCAGACTGGGCGAGGGAGGAGTGGCGAGAGGGGCGTGGGGAGCAGCAGCTGCACCTCTTCACAGTTGATGGAGGCAATAGAGGGGCGGGGGCCTACTCCAGGGCAGTTGGGGCTGTGAGGCGTGCAGAGGTTTATATAAAAGGGGTTCGGCCAGTGATGAGGAAGAGGAGAGAGGAGAGAGGAGAAGAGAGAATCACAGGCTTCTGGAGAGGAGCTGTGACATCGACTTACAACCAACCTAGGAGGAGGATCAGGGTGGCAAGCAATCCCCACCCCTAGGTACTCTGAGGACTTCAAATGCTCATAGCCAGGCTTTGCAGCAGGAGGGCAACCAGACCCATTTGGACAAGTGCATTATGGGATTTCTGGAGGCCGGGCTTTGTTTCCCCAGCCTCCAGATGGACGTACCGCTCCCTGCTGCATGGCTCATGTGGCCACACGATTGGTGCAGCCAGAGACTGCCTCGTACAGCCCTCCCCGCCCCTGTTTCAGGGTTGTGTGAACAACCTTCTTATTTTATACAACAGTCATTTCCCAAGCTCATCACAATCACAATATATTGAAATCTTCCATCACTGTACCAGTTTGGTTTTTGTCTTACACCATGATCATTCTCATGAGTCAACGATGCCATATTTTTCATATCATATTATGGTACAGATGGGGGCTGATTTTTTCAAGGAGATGATAAATACTGTGCTGGAAGACACCAAATGTTTCTAACTCCCACCATTTGTCCTGTTCTAGGCTGGAGCCTGAAGGGTTGTGCTGAGCAAAACACAGCAGGCGTTCAGGCTTGGTTGCAGGCAGACTTCTGAACCCCATGCAGCCCTCACTGTGGGGCTGGCTACAAGTCAGATGCATACAAGGCAAACCAAGACCCAAGGAGCTTGGACCATTGCTCCAGGAGTTAACTGGAGTCAACTGAGAGCTTAAGAAGCCTTGCAATGAGGTTCTCACGAGGTTCTCCAACTCTGCTCCCTCAAAAGGAAGCTGCTTGGACTTAGGGGCCCATGCCCAGATCGGTGCCGGCTCTAACAGAGCTGAGAAGCTCCTGCTGTCCCTGGACATGGAATGGCAGAGGAGGACAGGGCTGGCATCTGGGATCAGCATCACTGGGAAGCTGTTATGGGTCCAGGGACCACCCCCTTTGTTTTGGTGTGGCGGCTATCTCAGGGGCTACCTAAGATAGGGCAATTTCAGGAGGGGTTTTTCAGGAGGAATACAGGAGGAGTTTACCATGGCCTCCTCCTGCGCAGTCTGAGATGATGCCTTTCAGCATCTTCCTATATCGCTGCTGCCCAATATAGGTGTTTCCCATAGTCTGGGAAACATACCAGGGGGATTCGAACCGGCAACCTTTGGCTTGCTAATTGAGACATTTCCCAGCTGCGCAGGCAGTAAATCCAAGGGGTATTTCATAGGGTCATTATACATCATGATCAATCAATGCTTTCCCCACTTAATCCTGCCCTTAAGGGGTTTCTGTTTGGCTCCAAATATCCCCCAATCCCAAATATCCCTCAGTCTCCCATGCACTTCAGCCATTTCTTCTGTAATTGGTAAAGGTTTCCTCCATGAGCAAAAGGAAGGGGAAGGGGCTCGCGGAGGGCAATTTCCGAGGGCCCTCCTGAAGGCAGAGGGTTTTAAGGAGGAGTTCTCCACGTCAGCAGTTGGGGGCAGGGGCTACCTTCTCAGGAGAAAGAAGAGGTGTGCCCCAGTGGGGCGAGGAGTGGGAAATGAACAGTGTGTCCCAGTGGGGACGGGAAGGGCAGTGGCAGTACATATGGACGGGTAGAAGGACTACCTCAAATAAGCCCGGATAAAAAACCTGGGCTAGTAACCTAGGATGCTGCCTTATACAGTGTCAGACCCTTGGTCCATCTGGCTCAGTATTGCCTGCACTGGCTGGCAGCAGCTCTCCAAGGTTTCAGGCAGGAGTCTCTCCCAGCCCTACCTGGAGATGCTGCCGGGGATTGAACCTGGGACAAATGCTCTACCATTGAGCTATGGCCCGATCTCATAAAGCTACGGCCTCATCCCATAGCCAGCACATAGATTATGGGGTAGCGCCCATGGTCACATGGGGGCCTCCCTCTTGTGTCCCTCCCCACACCAGCGCCAACCGTCTTATCTTGCCTCATGCAAGTGCAGCTCCTGAAATCCAGATCAGTAATTTAAGCTATTTACTGTATGAGGGCTATGGAATGTACCTTCATCCTGCAGGAAGGCTGAATTAACAGGGTATTGAGAGCAGAAATATTTCTATAATTGCATCAATTAATTGAACAGGATAGGAAGGTTAAAACACTTTGGACCCTGACCGGTGCCATGGGTGGGCAGGTAAATACTAAAAGTAATTGCTGAAAGTATCTCCTTTTCTATGCTAAGCTAATACAATACCTATGGTGGGAGAGAAACGTATAGTCCCAATTAAAACCGACATTAACAGGATAACATTTGCAGATCTATTCTAGTTTGGCAACTTAGCTGATTATGAGGGCTGTTACTCATATGTTTGGTTTGCAAGAAGGTGGATTTTAGTTGGATATTAATAACAAAAAGTGGTAGGCAATTGTACAAATTGAGCAAAATGAGAAAGCTAAAGCACTTGGGAACAGTACTGAGGAGTGGGGTGTGGTGGTGGTTGGGAATAACATTTATTTCTATAATATGTTACCCTGATCCAGAGGGTGCAGCATACCTGTGCTCTCTGAACCTTGTGTAAAAGGAAAGTGTGCTGTCGAATCGATGTCGACTCCTGGCGACCACAGAGCCCTGTGGTTGTCTTTAGTAGAATACAGGAGGGGTTTCCCATTGCCTCCTCCCGCACAGTCTGAGATGATGCCTTTTAGCATCTTCCTATATCGCTGCTGCCCCATATAGGTGTTTCCCATAGTCTAGGAAACATACCCGGGATATTCAAACCGGCAACCTTTGGCTTGCTAATCAAGTCATTTCCATGCTGCGCAGGCAGTAAATCCAAGGGGTATTTCATAGGGTCATTATACATTATGATCAATCAATGCTTTCCCCAATTAATCCAGTCCTTAAGGGGTTTCTGTTTGGCTCCAAATATCCCTCAATCTCTCATGCACTTCAGCCATTTCTTCCTTAATTGGCAAAGGTTTCCTCCATGAGCAAAAGGCTCCTTAACTCCTTTGCTTTTCAGTGTGAACCACAAGAGAGGTTTTGGCAGAGTTCTGTCTTTATGCACCTCAGCCGCTTCCTCCTTTTCTTGCCCCGCAGTCAGACCAGGGGTGTAGCTATAATTGAGCGAAAGGGTTAAAAAAAACCAGGCCCTCCAGCTCTTGAGGGCCCTCCAGCTCCACTATTCCATTTTCTTCATTATCTCCCTCAGTCTGGAGGGGTAAACATGGGCCCTCTCTCCCCTAGCTACGCCTGAGTCAGACATAAAATTGTTAGGGCAGTGGGGTCTCTTGGGAAGTATCCTGCTATTTTGAATCTCAATATACCTGTTCTTCCACAGGGTCACGCTCGGGGTTGGGGGCGGAATGGTTCTGTATATTCATAGCAGAAGTTGGCACCAGTCAGTGTTGATTGGCTGCTGTCTGTGATGTCAACAAGCAACCCCTCCATCCCGTAAGCAATTTTTCACTTAAAAGAAACTCCCTTTAAAAAAAAAAGTAGTGATAAGGCAAAGAATGAACTGAACACTGGATGAACATATATGCAGTACGTTGAAAAAATAAAGATGGGCAACTCCCCTCAAGCACAGGGAAGAGGCAAGACTGACGGCTAAGCCAACACTCAGTTGGCTGATATGCATGCCTGTCATTTCAGTTTTTAAGCTAGGAGGCTCAACAGGGGCTCTGGAACAATTGTGGGCTTTCTTTTTATATTAGGTCAGTCTTCATCCTCCTCAGTTAACAGTACATGTGGTATTGCTCTACAATATGGGAGTTGTAGTTCAACAACAGCTGGAGAACCAAGGTTGTGTACACTGCCCTAACAGTCCTCCGTGCAAAAATGACTGCAATGTTACCCTAGTCATTTGGGGGTAGTGCTAAAGAAGAGGTGATAACACAGAGAAAGCTGTAAGCGCAACAGTGCTTATTGCCTCTTTTCCATCTCTAGAGTGGTAGACAGGGCCAAAAATCACGACGAGCATTTGTCCCATGAGATGGTATTGATGGCCAAAATTTGTGAGCCTGCCTCATGGATTAAAACAAGTTCCTACAGGACAAAATAGCACAAAATCTGTCAGCAGATGATAATGCATGATTCTTTTCTTGTGCTGCATGTACACATGGTTTATATGCACTATGAAGTCATTAAGCTTATTTGCGCAAATGCACACAGTGAAACCCATGTGAGATTATAAGATGCCAAGGTAGCATGTTACTTCCATATTGGGCGGGGGGGAATGTTGCATATGAAGTGGCCCTCTGCTGATCTTCTGAGGGGATTAGGAGCAGGCAGTCCCTTAGGTATGCTGGACTCAAACCAATAAAGGAATTTCAGATTTGTGAAATGAAGTAATACTAAACTAGCAGGAATACTCCTTAAACTGTGGGAATAAATGCAGCATCTTTACACGCTGTCCATAAAACACATTCAGGGCAGGCTCAAGCTTCGTTCACAAGTTAAGAGAATCAATATGACTGCATTAATATCCCCCCAAGAGCTCTGGGAAATTTCATTTCCTCATTTCCCTCATTTGCTCCATTGAGTGAATGTGGAAGTCTAGTCATGTCCAGTGTGATGCACTCGCAAAAGGGCTAATGCTATCTTTGGAATGTTAACAGTTTAACAGAATCATAGTTTCCAAGTCACAAAACATAACCATTTTACTTTATTCTGCACTAGTCCAGACCGTCTCTGGAGCTGTGTGTCCAGTTCTGAGTACCTCACTTTAAGATGTATGTGGACCAACTGGAACAGGTTCGGAGAAGGGCAACAAAGATATGGATATGGTAAATATTTATAAACCACTTTCCAACAAAAGTTTACACAAATATAAATAAATAAATAAAATGGCTCCCTGTCCCCAGAGGGCTCACAATCTAAAAAAGAAACACAAGATAGACATAACTCTTGATGCCTGTCAGATGGGGCTTGCTGCTAGTTTGTGTTGGGATCACACCCCACTCCCCAGTAGGGTATGATCACAGAACTAGCCAAAAGTTCAGTAAACGTGACCAGCGGAATGAGCAGAAACAGTTCTTGGTTTTGTGTGTCACCTTTCCCCCTCTCTGCTTATGTTAATCTCCTTTCCATCCACCCTCCTTTATACATTTATTTCTTTGTGCCTGCAAGCCCTTCCTCCTCCTCCAGCACTCATCCATCCCTCTTTTCCTTCTCCAGATTCCCAAGGAGGTTTTTGGGGGGCTACAGCCCTATAACAACAAACCTGAGAGTTATTTAGATAAACTTGCAATTGCTACATCCCACAGGATGTTCACGCTGGCCCGATTTAATGTATTACTTTCGGCTGATTTGGAGGGTAGGTTCAGAAGGATTCCTAAAGAACAGAGCCTGCCTGTGTAATTCCGGAGATCGGGAATAGATTTTTCACATTTTACCTTACTGCTCCCTTTACAGGGACTTTCGTCAATGTTTTATTGCTCCGCTATTGGTTGATTATCCAGGGCATACAGACATATTTTATGTTAAATACTTGCTTTCTGATCAGAAGGAGGAGATAACGACTAATGTCACAAAGTTCTGTGTGGTGGCTAAGAAAGTTAGGCATCAGATAGTAGACCAGCTCGTGTAACTTGGGGTTTATTTGGGACATTATACCAAACTACTGTAAGCACTGTTGAGTCTTATTTGTACATATGCTTTGAATTCTAGTCTTTGACCATAAATAAACTTGACTTGACCTTCTTCAGATTCTCTCCCTGCTGCTCCCTTATTTCTCTCTGGCCCTCCTTCTGCCTCTCCTTCTCTTCATCCCCTTGTTTCTTCTAGAGTCTCCTTTCAATTCCTTCTTCTGTTCTCTCTCTCTCTCTCTCTCTCTCTCTCTCTCTCTCTCCTTCCTCCACTCCCTCTCTTTCCCGGCACTTCTTCTTGACCTGCATTCCCTTTGCCTAGCCCTCCATCCCAATACCCTCCACTTCTCCATCTCCCATCCTCTTCTCTTTCCCCACACTGCTCTTTACCCTTTATCCATCCCCCATTCCCTCCTCTGAGTGCTTTGCTGCTGCTCAAACACAGGACATGGCCCATACAAACATTCAGAGAGCCATTACACCATTGAAAACAATGGCACTTAATTTAAGGGCCATTAAAAGGGAATTCAAGTTCTGAGGGGCCAGTTTTCTGTTCGGGGATGTAGTGCACATCACGTTTGAATTTTCTAAACCCTTAAATGTCCTGGAAGGCGAGGGGAAGTATAGGTTTTGGAGCATAAGCAACCAATCCACAGTGTTTGCACTTGGAAATTCTATTGGTGAGATTATCAGGGACATAACTGCTTCTCTCCACATAATTTGAGAGAGTAGAAGCGCTCCTTTGGGGCTCTGTAATATGGCAACTATTGACACAACTGGGAGACAATGGCACTTTATGTCTATGTCTATAGCCCCACGCTACACATTGTACTACCCTGGTGGGACCGCAATGATAGACTGTGAATGCATTCAGTATTTTGGATCACAATCGTGCAAATGATTCTTGCAATAGAATCAGACAAAAAACCTCTCACAATTGCCCATTTGGGCACATGACAATGGAAGCCAAAGAGGATACAACAATCCAGAATAGATGCCCTCTGGTTAGGAGCTCTGTCTGGCTCCGACAGCACCACAAAAGGCAAAATATGGCGCAGGGCAGAACACAGAATCCGGTAACCTGTGGGAAATCTTGATAATTAAGCACATGTGGCTGAACAGAAAAGAATGAAAACAGAGCAATGTCATACGTCCCAAAACAAGTACAGTACAATTCATTTTTGTTAATAAAATACACTGATAATCATATTGTAAAATATGAGGAGTGGTGTGGAAGGAAGATCAGCTGCGGTGGCGCAGTGAGGAAGCAGCTTGCCTAGGAAGCAAGAGGCTGTTAGTTCGAATCCCCGCTGGTGTGCTTCCCATACAGTAAGGCTACTCTCACAATGGGGGGAAACTGGGCTAAAGGAGCCCAGCCTGGTTTTCCCCCATCGTGAGAACTACTGGGTTTGCAGGCGAGCCCGGTGGTCCTCTGGCAGCTAGCCCACCAAGGTAGCCCTCCCCTTAGCCCAGGTTAGCGGAGCATGACAGAGTTGGTAGTCATCGTCTGCTCGTCTGTCCCTGCAGAACCCTCCGAGGCTCTACACACAATCCGTGCCTAGTATATTTATTTTTTGTAGTCACCTATATCAGGCAGCAGCGATATAGGAAGGTGCTGGAGGCGGATGCTCACTTCAGTTACAACAGCAAAGGCATCATCTCATACTGCGCGGGAGGAAGGCAATGGTAAACTGATCCTGTACCATATGGCTATGTGGTCACCAGGAGTCGACACCGACTCAATGGCAAAATCTTTCCTTTCTGTGGAAAGGTAGAAGTGCTTATTTCACTGAAGGTCCTAGAGCATTATTTAAGGGCACACAATACAGCCACCTTGCCGAAGCTAAGAAGGTCTTGGTGTGGTCAGCGCCTGGATGGGAGACCCATGTATGCCACCTTAGGGGACAGGGCCATAGCGCAGTGGTGGATCATCGGCTTTGCATGCCGGAGGTCCCAGGTTCAATCCTTGGCAGCCTGAAACCTTGGAGAGTTGCTGCCAATCAGGGCAGACAATACTGAGAGAGATGGACCCATGTCCATCTCACTATGATGCAGCTTCCTAATACCCCAGGATCATCTGCTTCCCCATTGGTCTCTATTTTGGGTCAACAGCATCAAGCAGACTCAATGTTCAGGAACAAGTATTCAAGCCCCAGGGCAAAAAAACGGCAGTATTTTTCATTCTGGTTTTTGCAAAATGTGCTCTGCACAGAAGCGATTTACTTCCCACCCCCTCATTCTCTACTGCCCTGTACCTCCCACCTCCTTTCGCCTAAAATCCTTAAATCCTCTTCTTGTATGAACTAAATGCTTATCTCTAGCTATGCAGGCTAGTTTCCTGGAGCCTTTGCCACAATTTTCCTCTCTTCATCACCCACTCTCGGTCTCTCGACAACACACTAGCTGTTAGTGCCTCTCATCTGGTCTCTCAACACAGTTGACCAGGTTCAATAAATTCAACATTTACTGCGACTGCTGCTACTACTGCTGTTAGTTATCAGATTGATATACCTTGCTTCCTCCAAGAAGCTGATGCAGTTTGTCCTTTTACATCCTGCAAGAGAGGTAACTAGGCTAGTTTAGGGAAATGGTGTGCAAAAACCCAGGACATATTTATCTATATTAAAATGTATAAGTCTCTTTTCCACCCCAAAGAGCCCCTCGGAGCGGCATACCTGACAACAATTAAAAATCAAGCAGAATGAATCCATGAAAATTAGATATAGATATAGATATAGATATAGATATAGATATAGATATAGATATAGATATAGATATAGAGAGATCAAAGAGCAGCCAAGATCAACAGCCATCAGCTGCAACAAAGCCATCAGTCGGGGGACAGATAACCAATACTGAGGTTCAGGGATCCACCAATTTGGCTTAACTCACTAGCCTGCCATATCCTTTCCCAGCACACAGTCAGGGGCTTTGAAGAGAAGCGGGCCTTCTGTCATTTGCACTAGATATGGACCTGCTAAGAAGCAGTGGGAGCCTTCTCTTGCTGATCAGCAGTGATTCCTTCCTGATGTTCCTTACCCTCGACTAAATGGCAATGGGGGGAGGAGACTTGTGTGGTGCTGCTGTCCTGATCACCAGAGGGCTGGGGGCTCTTGCCACTGGCGAGCGGATCTGTAGATGCCTGTTGAGAAGCCTGTCATAATAAGATGACCTTTGCAAAAAAGGTCAATAAGGCCGGGCTGAGACAAGCCTCCTAGGAGAGAGAATACAGTGGTCAAAAAACAAAAAGACCTCATTTGGCTTTCCCACCGCCAACCACACTTCAGTGTGGCAGGGAGTAGGGCCTTTTCTAAAGATCTCAAGAGGCATACAAGATGGTTTCGGATAGGAACCTAGGAAGCTGCCTTATCCTTTCTGAGTCAGGCCATTGGTCTATCCAGCTCAGTACTATCGACACTGACCAGCCGTGGCTCTACAAGGCAGGAGTCCCAGCCTGACCTGGAGATGCTGTCAGGGAATGAACCTGGGGCCTTCTGCATGCAAAGCAGATGCTCTACCACTGAGCTACGGCCCCATCCCCTGAGGGAACATCTCACAGCAGACAGTACTGGTGACATGTAGTCACCCATCCAAATGAAAACTAGGGCAGACCCTGCTTAGCAAAGGGAACAGTCCATGCTCGCTACTGCAAGACCAGCTGTCCTCCCCTCGTGGGATGAAGGCAAACAGGACTCTCCATCGCATTCTAAATGCAGTGGCACCACAGCTATATGCAAAGGCATACAATTCAAACCATCAGCCAGCATGCCACACTTAATCCCCCCCGCCCCCCCTATTGCCAACATTCAACACATACAGACATTTTTAAAAAATCTTTTGCTGGCCCATCTGGGTCAGCCAACTAGGAAACACAGCAAAAAAAATGGACTTGTCAAATAGACACAGTTTGAGGTCGGGGCAGGCTTCTTCCCGATATAAATCTGGAATAACCTTCCCTGGAAAATCAGCGGTGCTGTTCTTAACGCTCTTGCAGATCAGCACTAGAATTTTTGGCCCAGACCTATCGGCTGAACTGCATCAGCTCTGGAAGGGCAAAGATGACGAAGGGATGCTGCATTCATCACCCGTATTGCAGAGACTACTTCCCCGCATGAAGCAGCACTCAAATAGAAACATAATTCAGTTTGAAAAGCTACGAAAGGGATGCTGCTATGCAGGGATTTCTGACTTGACGCGGCTGTGCTATCCTCAGCTGACCCTGAGCAATGTGGGAGGCTGACGGTTCTGAGGAACCACAGCTCCATAAGGCCCGGGGACCAGATCTGACCCACGGGGACCTTTTTGCTGGCCCCCAGGTAGGAATATCCTGCAGAGCTCTTGGCCTTTCTTGCTGATGAGCAGCAGCAGCTCAATTGAGACCAGATGGCCCCTACCCCTGGACTGGACTCTACTGGCATGATCCCTATTTCCCCTCACATTTCCCCCAGACTCCAAACCTCTACTCCCTCACTTTTGTTAATATTTTAAATAGTTACTTTTAATTTAATCATTAGTGTGCTGAAAATTGACCTCGGGCCCACACAGCAAGTCATGGTAGGTTCCGGCCCACCGGGGCATTTGAGTTGTGCACCCCTCAGGGGCAAAGCTAGGGGAGAGGGGGCCCGTGTTTGCCCCTATCCCCAGCAGCCCCTTGGAGAGATAATGAAGGAAATAGAGAGGGGTGGAGCTGGGGGCCCTCAGGAGCTGGGGCAGCCCAGGTTCTTTGAATTATTCACATTTTATATCCCGCTCTTTCTCCAAGGAGCCCAGAGCAGTGTACTACATACTTAAGTTTCTCCTCACAACAACCCTGTGAAGTAGGTTCGGCTGAGAGAGAAGTGACTGGCCCAGAGTCACCCAGCAAGTCTCGTGGCTGAATGGGGATTTGAACTCGGGTCTCCCCGGTCCTCGTCCAGCACTCTAACCACCACACCACTCTTTGAACCCATCCACTCAATTATAGCTACACCCCAGTGGATCGTAGTTAGAAGCTAAATGATCTGTCGGGGGTAGGAAAAGAAGCTTGATGTGTACTCTGCTTTCTTGACAATATCTATATAGATACTAGACATTTCTCCATTGATTCAACCATCGTTTTAGCCCTATGCCTTCTCAACAGTCATCCCTCTAGCTGGGTATTGTGAAGCCTAACGGCTTAACACCTGTCCCACAGGGAAAGGGCAAAGGTTGGTTCTCTGCTGCCCCAGCATGCAAGACTAAATCTAATAGGTCTAAGTTACCGGAGGGGAGAGAACGAGCTGTAGCTGAGTGAAAGAGCACCTGCTTTGTGTGCAGAAGGGCCCAGGTTCACTCAGCATCTCCAGGTAGGGCTGGGAAAGACTCTTGCCTGAAACCCTGGAGAGCTGCTGCCAGTCAGTGCAGACGATCCTGACCTAGTTGGACCAATGGCCTGACTTGGGATAAGGCAGCTTTGTACGTTGCCAAGGCTGAAGAGATATTGAGGCTCTTCTCACGATCAGTGAGAAAAGCTGTAAGGGGATTTGCGGGGAGAGCGGGCTTTTGGCCGATCGTGAGAATAGCCTCATTCTCCTTAGGGGGTGGGGCCATAGCTCAGTGGAAGAGCATTTGCTTTGCATGCAGACATGTCTGTGTCTATTTGACAAACCTGCAAGATGCAAAGTGTGGGGCCCTTGCTGCTCAGTGGCCGAGAACACGCTTTGTGTGCAGCAGGCCCCAGGTTTAATCCTCAGCATATCCAGCCAAAAGGGTCGTAGGTAGCAGGAGTGAAGAAAACTTCGACCTGCGATATTAGGAGAGCTTCTGCTGCCGCCAGTCAGAGTAAGGAGAACTGGGCTTGATCAACTAGTGGTTTGACTCACTCTAAGAATATATCTTGGAAACTGAGTTGTAGCTCAATGGAAGAAGATCTGCTTTGCAGGCAGAAGGACTCGGGTTCAGTCCCTAGCAGCATCTCCAGGTAGGGCTGAGCAAACTCTCTGCCTAAAGCCCCAGAGAGCCACTGCCAGTCCGAGTAGACAATACTAAACTAAATGGACCAGTGGTCTGACTCAGCAGACAGCAGCTTCCTAGGTTCCTGCCTTGACATTTAACACGGCCCTGCCTGTCAAAAGACTTCTGTAGTATGATATTGCTCTCCTATTAAATGCACTTTCTGAACTTAAGAATGGGCTAGCCATGATACTGGAGACATCCATCTGCAAGGGCCCCATCCCCCACTTACAGGGAAACAGGTTTGAATAACAGGCCCAGAGGGACCATTTCCTTCCTGCCTCCCTGCAACACAGTTGTTATCAGCTGTTTCCATGACAACCAGACAGTGGGATGCTTTTGCAATCCTCTGTAACAGGCAACCACTACAATGAGATTTCTCAGGGTTAAAAAAAACAAAACTGAAAAACAACCATAATCACTGATGACTGCTAGGAGGGAACTGTTTTGCACATCAGGAATCCTCTGAGCCTCTGCAAAATGGCGTTACACAGCCCCTCGAGCCAAGAAAAAATGACCAGAAAATATCTATTGCTAATATTAAAAAATAAAATAAAATGACAGGGACTAGTGGTATCTAATAGCTTTTCGATTCTGTAACTGACAAAACGTTTGAGGGCCAAGTCTACATACATTTTCAAATTCTGCACAGTGAACTGAATATCCAAGTTTCTGTTTCCAAAAAATCAGCCCAAATTTTATTTTAGCTGTATAATCAACCCTGGCGGGGTAAGGGTATCTTCCATTCTGATGATAGCTGTAAGACGTGCCTCACATTATGGATTGGCTGTGCTTACAAAACAACATAAAGCAAAGGGGTGGGGAATCAGGATATCCCATGTCTCCCCCCCATCCCAAACACACACTTTTTATATCCCACCTGGTCCACAGAGAGGAAGCAGAAAAGGAGGAATGCCTTATTTAACATCTGTGTGTCTTTCCCAAGGGAAACTGAATTGATATAGCCACTTGGGCAAATTCTATACCTAAAAAAAACCCACACCCCTATAGCAAATTATTCCAGCATTTGAGGCCTTTGGAGAAAGGGAAATGCAGTGCCTAATGCCATCTACAGCCACTGTAGTGTAGTGGTTAGAGTGTTGGACTAGGACTGAAGAGACCAGAGTTCAAATCTCTGTTCAGCCATGAAACTCACTGGGTGACTCTGGGCCAGCTGCTTGTCTCTCAGCCTAACCTACCTCACAGGGAGGTTGTGAGGATAAACATAACCATGTACACTGCTCTGGGCTCCCTGGAGGAAGAGTAGAATATAAATGCAAAAACAAAAATAAATAACAAACAACCCAATCTTTATTACGGTCAATGACCAGTAACCAAAAAGATACAACACACAATAAATAAGCAAACTGTGGAGATGCTACCTTGCTGTGCCCTCCCAATGCCAACACTCCCTGTAAACCTGGGCCATGGAAGCAGCATATTTTAGATATAATCTGCTAAAAAGTGACCACCTCTCTGTACAACTTTTGGCACTTTTATTTACTACACCTTTATCCCACTGATCCATCAAAGTCTTCAGGGTGGCAAATGCCCCAACCACACTTCCCATTATCCCCATAAAAACATTGTGCTGTAGGTTAGGTGGAGAGATAGTGACAGGCCCACAGCCACGCACCAACAACTTCTGGACTGGTTAACATTAAGGGATGAACCCAGAGCACAAGAAATTGCTGCATATACACGACTGGTGGTAACCTCCTGGATTTTAGCTGAAAGAGTCAGGAGTGTAAAATGCAAGCACAGTTCAAGGCCAAGCATCCGGCCCAGCTGTCTGAAAGGATATATTCTCCCTCAGGTTGTGAGCAAGCAGAAACCTACAGAAGGAGACCCCATCGACATTCATTCCTCAACATCTGCAAACACTCTTAAGCAGGCCTAATCTGCCCAGGAGAGAACTCGAAGGAAGCCTTCATTCCACGTTTCTTAAGATAGCAAAACAAAGAAAGCTAGCCTGATTTCCTTTTGCATTTGGGAAAGGGAAAGCCCTTAAGGCAAAAACCTTAACGTCCTTAAACTGGGCTTGAGTCAGACAGTGGTGTGTGTGTGTGTGTGTGTGTGTGTGTGTGTGTGTGTGTGTGTGTGTGTGGTGTTTTCTACTGACTAGGCAACTTAGCTTCTGGCCAGATGTTTCTGAGCTCAGACTTTACACAGCCAAGTTTCAGTTTAAATTTTAAAAAAGTTCTCCCACCCAACCTCTTAGGACTGATTCATACAATACGTGCGCATATGTTTATTGGCTTCACAATGCAGCGACATGACCACATAAATTCTACCCTGGCAGAAATAATGGTCATCACATAGAATTAGCACTCTCAGATCTGCAGGCGTGGATCATGGGTGTGTGTCACACATATACACCCTCCACTGGAAAACTACAATAGCTTTGTACTTCTATACTGGCGTAGCCTTTGGTATTCTGCTGACCCAGCATTTCCCTATCCAGTTTATCAATTTCACTCCATGCCAGTCTCCCATTACTACAGTACACAGAAAAGGCTCTGTCAAGCTCATTCACACACAGACACACACACACACCCTGCTTTTTCCACCTCCTTAAGCACTATCTAATCCCCACACTGAAGCCACTGGTGTCTCTATTCCTCTCAGCCCATACATGCAAACACAGCACAAGAGTCATACATGCTAGGGCTAGAAACCCTGCCCAGGTTTTGTTTGATTTTTAGCAGATTCTGATTCCAGAAGGACTAGAAACATTTTACAAAAAACTGGAGAGATATGCACTCCAGTGCTGAAGAGTGTCAGCACACACCCCTTTCAAAAGCCTAGTACCTGGATCATGCCTCAAATTTTTCCACGGCAAAGGTTGAAGTGGGAGAGAGAACTTGGATAAGGAAACAAACACGGGAGGAACTGGTTATATAGTCATAGAAAGCCGCCTTATACTGAGCCAGACCATTGTTCCATCAAGCTCAGTACTGTCTACACCAGGGCTGCACAGCTTTGGCCCTCCTGCAGATATTGGATTACAGCTCCCATCACCCCTGACTCTTGGCCACTGTGGGTTGGGGTGATGGGAGTTGTAGTCCAACAATAGTGGGGGGACTGAAGTAATGCACCCTGGTCTACACTGACTGGCAGCGGCTCTCCAAGATTTCAGGCAGGAGTCTCTCCCAGCCCTAATGGAGATGCTGCCAGGGAGTGAAGCTTGGACCTTCTGCATGCATGCATGCATGCATGCATGCAGGCAGGCAGGTTCTCTTCCACTGAGCTACAGCCCCATCCCTTAAGGGGGATATCTTAGTGCTCACCTGTAATCTCTCATTCAAATGCAAACCAGGGCAGACCCTGCTTAGCAATGGGGACAAATTCATGCTCATTACCACAAGGCCAGCTCTACTCCCCACCACAACTGCTCCAATCAAATTAGAGTGCCCCCCACCATGGCCACTTTAAAAGAGAGCCCCTGCCCACCCTGCCAAAAGTTAGGAGATCCAATCCTGGATCTCCTGGATGACACTTGTTTTAGCCTCAGGTGGTAGAGCCTAGGAGTGTTACATGTCAGGCTAAGTGGCAAGTCTAATGATACTTGTTGAGTCAGGAAGCAAAGCCTGTGGCATCTGGCAGAGCACAGGAGGGGCTTAGCAGTGCCTAGAATTCAGGGCTGCTCAACCTTGGCCCTCCTGCAGATGCTGGCCTACAACTCCCATAATCCCTGGCTACTAGCCACTGTGACTGGGGATTGTGGGAGTTGTAGTCCAAAAACAGCTGGGAGGGGAGGCTAAGTTGAACAGGCCTGGCCTAGATGGCCAAGCAGCAAGGCCAATAAGGAGAAGCTCTCAAGCCAAGCAATATCACCTCTACATTACCATATTTTCCCAAATAGAAGATGGCTCTGAATTCACACACTCCCAAAAAACCCCAGAGGTTAATCTAGGTTATAGTTGTATTGACCTGAAAGGAAGAGGACTTTAAGACAACCCCCTGATTCTAAGATCAAAGAACTGTATTTTAATCATTGCCCTGCAGTTAAGAATCAGCCAGGCCAGGCCAGGCCAGGCAGTCAGGGCTGCAGCACCCTGGAGAGCTCCAGGTGAGCAACCTGCTCCAAGGGCCAGAGCTAGACTGAGATCTTCAATGCCTCAGGGTCAGACTGCCCCTCCCAGGCTCTGCTTCCCAGAGCAGAAAGATTTAAAGGGGCATCCCTCACGTCTAGAGTATTGCACTGCTCCGCCACATCCATCCTGGCCCATTGCCAGCACTGGCTTAGGAGAGTGCAAGGTTCTTGGTGTAAAAAGAGCCAGTTGCCAGTTCCGGGACCTTCCAGTGGGCAGGCTCAGGTTCCTGCCTGGTATCAGGACCTGCATCTGGGGCTGGCTCCCCTGGCCCAGCCGCTGCCCGCTCCTCAGGGTCAGACTCTGCGCTACTGCTCGGGAGGCGGGGTCATGACAACAATAAAGTAAAACTTCATTTTGATTCTTGCAAAGGAGAGTGCAGAACGGAAGCACAAGTGGTTCAGCCGTTAGAATTCGGGAGAGGTCTGAGGGATGAGCCCCTGGCATGGGGCCATAGTTCAGCGGTAGAACATCTGCTTTGCATGCAGAAGGTCTCCGGTTCAACCCCTGGCACCTCCAGGTAGGATTGGGAAAGACTCCTGTCTGAAACCTTGGAGAGCTTGGAAAGTCAAAGTAGACAATACTGATCCAAATGGACCAAGGGTCTGACTTGATAGAAGGCAGCTTTCTATGTTCCTAGCCTCTGTCCCTCACCTTGAGATTGTACTCCTTCCTCGGGAAATTCTGAGGAAGAAAGGTATGCAATACCCGGTATCACAATAATTCCACTTCAAGACAAAACCAATATGATTACCCCCACATTATGGATGGGAGGTTGAAGGACAGCCGTTTGCTTAGGGCCACTACACAAATCTTTCACTGATGAGAGATTGAAACTTCTAGGGCACAGTTCATGCCCTTCACCACAATGCTATTCCCTAAGTCTCCAGTGTTCTTTCCGGCAAAGAGAAGTGACCCTATAAAATCAATCAAAGACCTTTTTCAGCATTAAAATGCAACTTTAAGCCTCTCTCGTGCTATTTGTGTACGTGTGTGAATGTTATTAACATTGAAGAGGGCCTTAAAAAAAGGGAGGTGCATCCTAGCCAGTCCAGCTTTTAGATTAATATTACAGGTGCAGGAAATGAGTGGGGGGGGGGATTAATCTCCGCATGTGAACACAACCTGAACCTTCCACTATTCAAAAAGTGTGCAAGCATTTGTCTGATTGTACTACCAGTCCTCAGTGGTGGAAGCGAGGTCAAATTCTAATGAATATTCCTCTCTCTCCCTGTCTCTGGCTGCTGTGATCTCTTTGGTAATCTCTGCCTGTTTCTTTAAGCTGATTGTGTTTTTACTTTTAATAGAAGCACCTCTGTATATATATAGCTGGATAGCCAGCGTAGAGAAGAGAAAACTGTTGCAGTGTGAGGTTGTTGGCAAAAGAGAAGGACAGTTGATGTGCCCTGAAAGGCAGTGAGCAAACTCCAGAGATTTCTGCTGAGGTAGGGTATAGAACCATGCAGCAAACTCTCTTCACATTCTTCATGGCCTCATCTTCTGTTTGACTGTCATTGCACCGCCATACACAATGTGTTAGTGACAGTCTGTGCACCATGGATAGAATTAAATCCTGGCCTCAAGCTTGCAGAACGTCATCTTTCCACATTTTTCAGTTCACTAGGAACAAACCAAGATTTGGCCACTGGGGCTATGCCTTTAGTTTGAATGGTTCCTCATCCCCTCATGCTTCAATTCACTGCCTCGTCTGAATTGGGCATATTGTTTGCTTCCAAACCAGAAATGAAAATGCAGGTCAATCTGGTTTCCAACGTGGGTTTGGCGACAAACTACAGTTTGCACAGACTATAGTTTCCCCTATGTGGATGTTACAGTAAACGCTGTTTGCCCAAACCAATGTGGGGGGTGAAAATCAGCAGGTTACAACCATCATTCCGAGATCTGTGCCCTGACAATACTGTACACACACAAAGAGAATCAGAATCCGTGTTCAGCCAATCAGCTAACCAGAATCAGCAAAGAACATTTAGCTCTAAGTCAGCGAAGCTACTGGCTACCGACATCCTCGGAGAGACAGCAATTCCCAGGCAATGGGACACAAATTCACTTCTGAGTGCATTTCTCATTTCACTTGATGGCCTAAGTCTCATTATTGCCTTTCAGTCACAAAAGCTAATCAGGCAGTATAATTTCAGGACATGTTTCATCCTAACCTAACCTAAGCTAGTGCAAAACGCGGCAGCGAGGGTTTTATCCGGAGCTGCCCGTTGGGAACATATCACCCCCATTTTGAAAGAGCTGCACTGGCTGCAGGTTCGTTTCCGGGTCCTATTCAAGGTGCTGGTTTTGACCTTTAAAGCCCTAAACGGTTTGGGCCCGGGGTATCTGAGGGACCGCCTGCTCCCACGGGTTGCTGCCCGCTTGACAAGGACATCTGAGGGGGCCCTGCTCCGGGTGCCGACAATGAGGGAGGCCCGGCTATCGTGGACTCGGGACAGGGCCTTCTCTGTTGCTGCCCCCAGACTCTGGAATGCTCTCCCAGTGGCCATTCGTTCCTCGGACTCCATCACGGCTTTTAGAAAGCTTTTAAAGACTTGGCTTTTTACCCAGGCTTTTACATGATCGTTTTCTACTGCAGCTTCTTTGTGTTTTTATTTGTTGTATTGTTTTTATGCCTGTTTTTATGTTTTTATATTTTTAACATGATGTTTTTATTGTCTTTTTATTGTATGTTTTTAACTTTTGTAAACCGCCTTGGGGTTATCTTTTTAACGAAAGGCGGTATATAAATGCAAAAATAAAATAAAATAAAAATAAATAAATAACCGATGGCAGTTTGGGGACCATTATGGAACGAGAGGCCTTGGCTTGCAAACAAAAGAAGTGCAGAGGAGGTGAACATTGATCCTAAAATGGGAGGGCGCACAGCTCCCAGACTTGGCTAGGATGCTCGTCTTACCCAAATATCAATCGTGGGAATCAGCCTAATGAGTCAATGTGTCTTCAGTCATTAAAAGTGTTGATGGCTACATTCTCTGCCTGATGCTGAAAGGTATCATCTCATATTGTGCGGGAGGAGGCAATGGCAAACCCCTCCTGTATTCTACCAAAAACAACCAGCCAGCAGTCGAAACCGACTCGACACCACACTTTACCTTTACCCTGCCTAGTAGTACTGTGAGCACAGAGGCCTTTTCGTAAGGTGACAGAGCCGATCAAGGACTGAACCAGACAGTGCTTAAGGTGGCCAAACATCTCAATGGAAGGGCATCGTGGTCCAGTCAGGCTGCTCTTGCATTTCCTTATTTGCTGTCCCCTTCCATTAACACCACGTGCTCCAGCGCATTTGAAGACCAAGAGCTACGGTCTGCAGTGTCTTCCCCCACCCCTTTAAAAAACATTTTATATCCCGTTCTTCCTCCAAGGAGCCCAGAGCGGTGTACCACATACTTGAGTTTCTCTTTCATAACAACCCTGTGAAGTAGGTTAGGCTGAGAGAGAAGTGACTGGCCCAGAGACACCCAGCAAGTCTCATGGCTGAATGGGGATTTGAACTCGAGTCTCCCCGGTCCTAGTCCAGCACTCTAACCACTATACCACGCTGGCCCTTCTCGCGGAGAAGTCACCTCAGCTGGCACAATTCATTTGTGATATTGGAGGGGAAGGGGATTCACACACTTGCCCAGTTTGTGCATGAAGGTGGGCCAGCTCTTCTCCTTTAAGACCATAAATAAGATCTGTTCTGCAGGTCTATTTAACTGCTGGAGCTGGTGCAGCTGTGATGTCTGGAAGCTGCTGCGTGCTCTTTGTAAGGCCCAGGGCTTTGACTAGGCTGGAGGTGTGAGATCTTGAGTGGCTGTTTCCAAGGGTAACTGTGTCTCCGCCACAGCAGAATGATCTTAATTGCATCTGAAACTGCAGAGATGCAATACGCAGCAAGGTCCCTGGCAAGCTAGCGTTATTCCTGTATCTCCTTCCAAGCAGATGGGGGTTGCATGCTGAATTACATCATCTTACAGCCCAGTCCTACAGAAACACAGAAAACTGCCTTATATCGAGCCTTAGTCCATTTAGCTCAGTTTTGTCTGAATTGACTGGCAGAAGCTCTCTAGGGGTTTCAGACAGAGGTCCTTCCCAGCCTGACCTAGAAATGCCAGGGATTCAACGTGGGACCTCCTGCAGGGACAGCAAGTGTTCTATCCATGGGCTGTTGCCTTCCTGGTTAACTCATGGGGTGTTTGCTCTTGGGAGAGGGACCACAGCATATGCTTTGCATGTAGAAGGCCCTAGATTTAATTCCCAGCATATCCAATTTAAGCTTGGGGGAAATAAGAAAAGCACTGCTGGATCAGGCCCATGGCCCATCTAGTCTAGCATCCTGTTTCTCACGGTGGCCCACCAGATGCCTCTGAGAAGCCCAAAGTCAAGAGGGAAAGGCATGCACTCTCTCCAGCTGTTGCTCCCCTCCATCTGATATTGGGAGGAATCGTGCCTCTGAGATTGGAGGTGGCCTATAGCCATCAGATTGTAGCCATTGATAGACCTGTCCTCCATGAATTGTCTAAGCCCCCTTTAAAGCCAGGGAGCAGGACTGCAGGGGACGGGGTGGACTGGAGAACTACTCGGGTTGTTCTCATGATTGTTATTAGGGTAGGAGGAGGAAGAGGAGGAGTTTGGGAGCTGTGCACGCTCCCGATATTTGATTGTGTGTTAGATAAAAGCAAAGTCAGAGGCAGGGAGCTTGCTTATCTGGCAAGCCCCAGCTGTGTAGGGGGCTTGCTACACAGGGGCCTTGTCCTGTGATCCTATGGCAGGGTCAGCTGCACATCAGAATCAAATGCACCTGTTCTATGAAGCCTTTGATACCCCTAGTTCTCATACTGTACTGTGATGAAGCCAAAAGAGGAGCAACATTTCCCCTGCCTCAGTTTCCTTCTCCGTCCTTTGATGCTTCTCCTGTGTGAAGTTGTAGCTTGTAATACCAGATGCATAGCATCCTGTCCCCTTGTGCTCCATAAAGCTTCATGCATCTTGGTGACATAAAATCTGCAGCACCATCCCGCTTTAAATCAACAGGCTAAAAGCATGCCCAACTATGCATAGTATTGGGGAGATTTCCATCTCCATGGACAAGAAATTCCACCAGGGCCAGCCTGTTAGGAACCATGAGGCAGCCACTATCAGGCATATTTTGAGATACATTAAGGAGCTGCAAATTGTCAAGCTTTTCATAGATTTTGGTGTCTTTACCACCATGGAAAGAAGGGTGCATTTTTAGTTTCTGCCTTCAGCACCAACCTGGTTAGCATCCATGTCAGGGCGTGACTATATTTGGCTATTCCTGTGTCACTCTGATGCACACATCTTCAGTCTACCTCGGCAGACCTGAGCATGAGAGGATATTTCCTCTTATTTTGACAACTGCTTCTCCAGAGGCCAAAGAACATCAGGAGTGCTTAATTTCATCATTTTCCTTTCAATTCACAGTGATTGGGGATGGAAGAGTAGCTCAGTGGTAGCGAGGGCTTCCGCTGAGGTGGAGATTTGGCGAAAGCAGGATTCAAAAAATAAAAAATAAAAAATCAGGACCCTGGACAACTCCACAGGAGAGTAACAATCAGGCAGGGAGGCAATCAGGACCTTGGACAGCTCTGAGCAGAGGAGGCTGAGCTGGATAGTCCAAACAGAGCAGGAAAGATGTTGCTTCAGCAAAGGACATAGGAAGCTGCCTTATCCAAGTCGGACCACTGGTCCATCTTGCTCAGTATTGTCTCTACACAGACTGGCAGCAGCTTCTCCAAGGTTGCAGGCAGGACTTTCTCTCAGCTCTGTCTTGGAGATGTCAGGAAGGGAACCTGGAACCTTCTACAAGCAAGCATGCAGATGCTCTTCCCAAAGTGGCCCCATCCCCTAAGAGGAATCTCTTAAATGCTCACACATGTAGTCTCCCATTCAACTGCAAACCATGGTGGACCCTGCTTAACAAAGGGGCAATTCATGCTTGCTACCATAAGACAAATTTCAAACATTAATTACACCTTCTACAGAGAAATCCTTTCTTTCATCTGCCCTCAACCTACTGCTAGTCAGGGTCTGGTCTTGGAAGACGAGGACAAGGAGGAGAAATGTCCAGAGAGCTCTTCTTGGAGCAGGAACCACCCTTTCTCATAAAACCACATGTCCCTATTACTAAATTCAAGCAGCAGCAGGTTTCAGCCAAACAAAATGCATCTTGTGTCCGGTTGTGTCATGCATCACGTCATTAAGGTGAAAACCATATAATGGTCAGCAGCACAAGTAGCTTTTAAACAGAGTTAAATAAGGCCAAAGGATAAGTCTGCCGGGGACTGGAAGTCATGCTACTAAAATTGCTTTTAAGGTTCCAGCGTGGTGTAGTGGTTAGAGTGCTGGACTAGGACCCAGGAGACCTGAGTTCAAATCCCCATTCAGCCATGAGACTAGCTGGGTGTCGGTGATTCTGGGCCAGTCACTTATCTCTCAGCCAGGGGCGTAACTACCATTAGGCAAGGGGAGGCGGCTGCCTGGGGGCCCCCACGCCTTGAGGGCCCCCCCAGAGGCAAGTCACATGACTATATATTGTGAAGTGTGTGTGTATCAGTGAGGGGCCCATTTTAAAATTTTGTCTCTGGGCCCACTCCAGCCTTGTTACGCCCCTGCTCTCAGCCTAACCTACTTCACAGGGTTGCTGTGAGGAGAAACCTAAGTATGTAGTACACCGCTCTGGGCTCCTTGGAGGAAGAGCGGGATATACATGTAAAAATAAAAATAAAATAAAATAAAATAAAAGACACAAGCCTCTGCTAACTTGTCAAAGAGGCACCTTTTAACGTGGTGATTCTCTTTATTTAGCAGGGGGAGAGAAACTGGCCCTATCCACCCCCAGCACAGTACCTCCCGTGGCTGTTGCTGGTGTCTTATCTTACGTTTCTTTTTTTATTGTGAGCCCTTTGGGGACAGGGATCCATCTTATTTATTTATTATTTCTCTGTGTAAAACACCTTGAGCCATTTTTGGAAGGGCGGTATAGAAATCAAATCAAATCAATTTATTTTATTATTATTATTATTATTATTATTATTATTATTATTATTATTATTATTATTATTATTATTATAGACAGAATATCTGTGACTACCAAGTGGGGGGGGAAATAACCAGGGTGTGAAATATTTATTCAGTTCCACTTCATTTGTATTTCCTAGCTTTGTAGTTCAATTCCAGTTCAGACATCGACTTTAAAAAAAAAAGTTCTGTAACTGTTCAGACAGAGACACTTAAAGAGAAGATAATTATATCTTTCTTGCAATGTAACTCATTTATGCCAGGGCATTTTCATGTTTTCTTCATCATCATCTCAAAGGGACCTTCATGCATACAGGCCTCTATGTTGAGATCCTCTATCACTTTTAGGAGTGTGCGCTTCCACTTCCACTGTGCACATGGAACATGAGGGTGTCTGAATTGGGTCCTTGTAACGGATGGCAGGATGCACTGGTCACACATATCCCCCTATATATCCTGGCCTCAGAAGGCAACTGGCTGTATGGAGACCACATATGAGCACTGTAAGATATTCCTCAAGGCTTAGGGGACGGGGCCATTCTGGGAAGAGCACTTGAGGTTCCAAGTTCCCTTCCTAGCATAATCTCCAAGATAGGGCTGAGAGAGATTCCTGCCTGCAACCTTGGAGAAGCCGCTGCCAGTCTGGGTAGACAATACTGAGCTAGATGGACCAAGCGTCTGACTCAGTAGAAGGCAGCTTCCTCTGTTCCTATGCATGTAGTTCCATCTGGCATGCAGATTTCTGAAATTTGTCTGAAACCTTCTATTGAACAGACTACATTTCCCAGCATGCATCAGAGCAAGACAGTATGACAGGATGCACAGTCTTCAACAGGGATCTGGCTGCAGCTCCACTCTCTCCCAACGATGCTGTGACTTGCATCAGCAGTCACCACTAGCAGGGAAAAAGCAAAGGAAAAAACGACACACCAAACTATCCCTTTTTGTGTTCAACACTAAAACCTAATCTTGCAGAGGCAGGCAGAGAGAGCTGATTATTTCAATGTGATTTCCTTCCACGGATAAAAGGACAGCAGACTGCCCTTGCATTTAAGAAGAAAAAAATCACTTTAAGGAAATGGAGCTGGAAGTTATATATGAAGCTTTTACATTTCAGGAGGCTAACCTAAATGCCCTTGGCTGCCTCTTGCCTTTTGCTATTTAAGTGCACTGATCTCCCCTCTGCTTTCACATCCTGGGTTTGTTTCCTGTCTCCAAATAAATTCTGTGCTCAACACAACACAACACATTTGCCCTGGAACTAAAAGACTAAGTGCCGCATCTTCTCTGAATCATTAACTTTCATGCTGAATTCATCATTTTCTTCAATTAGGGACTCAGTCCTAATAAAATACTGAGTAGCTTATATTTCACAATCTGACTGCTTTCATTGGTCCACTGGGGCCAATGCAAAAAACTAATAATAACAACAATAACAATAATAGAATATGTTTACTTCAACCATTTAACTGTCCCTGTTTAGCAGGGACAGTCCTTAACCATACTGAAATCTTTATCCCCATTTTTGCCTTTTGTTTATTTATTTAAATTATATACCGTCTGACTCCAAAGGCTCTAAGCGGTTCACAAAAACAAACCCAACAAAAACAAAATAATATCAAATATCAAAACATCAAAGAAAAAATTTAAAACATTCAGAAATGACTAAAAGCCTGGCTTAATTTGCTCTCTTTCCAGAGTCTTAGAATTTAAACACCCAAGTGGGTCATGAATGCATCTCGTCTCTAGTGCAGATCTGTGTAAGTGATTGTGCATGAACACTAAGGCACCATCCAAGGTACATCTGACCATCATTCCACAGCTGCTGAGGTCTATTTTGAACACTTGATAACCAGTAGTCAAGCAATTAGGTTTTCCCAATATATCATTCACTGGATGAACAAATACCTGGTTTCGAAAGCAGTGGAGGATAAGCTATTTCAAACTAAATCAATAGATACAGCAGGCTGAACACACGTGTCAGTAATGTGGGGAAGGGCCATACTTCAGTGGAAGAGTCCTGCCTACAACCTTGGAGAAGTCACTGCCAGTTGATGTAGACAATACTGAGCTAGATGGACCAATGGTCTGACTCGGTAGAAGGCAGCTTCCTACGTTCTGTGTTCATAAGAGCCAAACCAGGCAGGTCCAGCCCATCCACTAGTCCAGGGCTGCCCAATTTCAGCCCTCCTGCAGATGTTTGTTTGTTTGCTTATTTATTTAATATATTTTTGTACCACCCCAAACTTGCATCTCTGGGTAGTTTACAATTAAAATCATTTAACACATTAAATCAATTAAACAAATAAAATTATTTAAACATTAAAAACATCAACATTAAAATCATTTAAAACCAACAGTAAAAACTGAAACCATAAATCTAATTAAAAATGTTGGCCTACAATTCCCATAATCCTTGACTAACGATCACTGTGGTTGAGGATTATTTATTTATTATTATTTATTTATTCATTGAATTTATATACTGCCTAGTATAAAAATCTCTAGGCGGTTTACAGAATTACCGTAATGGGAGTTGTAGTTCAAAGACATCTTGGGGCCTAAGCTGAGCAGGCCTGCACTAGGCAGACCTAGGCAGTTGCTAAGGGTCCCAATTCTTGGGGGGCGCTACATGCCTCCCTTTCCTTCTCCAAGCAACCACTGACATGCCTGACTTGCCTATTTGCTCTCCTCTCCAGCAGTGCTCCCTCCAAGGCATGCGCATGTGTGCGCACATACAAATTTTTAAATGTCCACTCAGTTAATTTTAGATCCTGCTCAGGTTGAATCAGGAAGGCCCCACTCTGAATGCACATGCGCACACACTGCCTTGATACTGGTGCCCAGAACAAAACTCGTTCTGCACACAGATAATAAAATGTAGAGGGAACACTGCTCCACAGAGCGGGAGTGGGGATAGGGAGAGAAGGAGTGAGCAAGCAAAGCCAAGTTCACCTTGCTCTCTCCCACCCCAGCAAATGAGCAGCTGCACAGCTCAAGCTCAAGTTGGGGCTCCACGCTTCTCGGGGGGTGGGGGGTGACTAAGTCAAACTTTGCCTAGAGCATCAGAAACACCCTGTTTCCATGCAGAAGGCCCCAGGTTCCATCCCCCACATCTGCAGGTAGGATTGGGAAAGGCCCCTGTCTGAAACCCTGGAGAATCACTGCCAATCCTGTAAACAGCAAATAATACTGACCGAGATGGACCAATGTTATGGCTTGGCAGAAGGCAGATCCCATATTCCAAGTGTGTATTAGTAGAGTTGAGGGGGCAGTGATCTTGGGCATGAGAATTGGGGTGTTATAAGCAAGCTCCTGTTTTCATCTATGGAAGGTGGCAGGTGAATTTTACATTGTCTAGAAACAGACCTTGTGAAAAGAGCAAAGAGAAACCTTTTTAAAAGTGGTGATCTCTTATATTTAGCGGGGGAGAGCAACTGGTCCTATCCAACCCCAGCACAGCATCCCACCAGTGGCTGTTGCTGGTAACTGCCTTATGTTTCTTTTTAGATTGTGAGCCCTTTGGAGACAGCGAGCCATCTTATTTGTGCATTATTTATTTCTAGATGTAAACCGCTTTGAGAACTTTGGTGGAAGAGCAGTATATAAATACGTGTTGCTGTAGATACAGGACAATTCCTGGCTTATAGTTGTGGGATTTATTCCTAAAAACCCTGTATTTCAACATAGTATTGAAACCTATATTTCAACATAGTGTTGAAACCTATATTTCAACATAGGGTTAATGCTGAAATATATTGTGAAATATCACAATGAACCCATGAACTGAAAGCCAGCTCAGATGTCCCTCAAATAGCACACCATGTACAAACAACACAGGTGGAATCTGATGCAGCCAAATCCATGAGATTCCCCCATTGGTTAGAGCTGTCCTGATCCACTGCTGTGACACCTTTCTCTTAATCCCATAGTTCCAAGGGTGGGGGTGGGAAGCATAATTGTGTTTTTCCCTCTAGAGCTTCTTCAAGCTCTTCAATGTATTTGTGGCTGTCGACCAAACAGTATAAATGCTGGTTTTCCATCTGATGGAGAAACAGCATTTTGCCAGATATAATTCTGTACTGCAAAAGATAGGTGGACTACATGATCAAGGCTTTTGAAATGTGCTCCCAGGTGGTATAGGGGTCGCAAACGTTTTGCACAATTTCAGTCTGTTTAAAACAGGGATTTTAATCAGCCCATCCTGTACCTGAAGCAGAGCAAGTTAAAAGCAAGAAAGATACAACCTGGATATAACTAGGGCCTCTCCCTTATGTCTAATTTCACTTGATGGTAACTTAACATGGCTGTTACAGCTACCACCAGCTCATCTGGTGGTGACTCAAGGCTGGGCCTTCTCTATAGCCACTTGCTGCCAGTCATTGTAGACCAGGGATTCCCAACGTTGGGTCCCCAGATGTTACTGGACTTCAGCTCCCATAATCCCCAGCCCCAGTGGCCTTTAGTTGGGGATTATGGGAGTCGAAGTCCAATAACATCTGGAGACCCAACGTTGAGAATCCCTGGTGTAGACAATACTGAGTTAGATGGACCAACAGTCTGACTCATTATAAGACAGCTTCCTATGTCCCTGTGCAGAAGGTCCAGGTTCAAAGGCCTGAACCACACCACCACTAGGTACTTGGAGCCTTTCTCTTCTGGTGTTGTCAAAGCCTGGAATTTTATTTCTCTTATATCCTGGGATTATATCACTGTGGTATTTGCAGTGAGAATCAGGCCTTAGAGACATCACTTCCCATGGTGCACATACTTGGTGCACATCCATGGAGGAGAGCTGGTCTTGTGGTAGCAAACATGACTTGTCCCCTTAGCTAAGCAGGGTCCACTCTGGTTGCATATGAAAGGGAGACTACATGTGTGAGCAATGTAAGATCTTCCCCTCAGGGGATGGAGCCGCTCTGGGAAGAGCATCTAGGTTCCCAGTTCCCTCCCTGGCAGCATCTCCAAGACAGGGCTGAGAGAGATTCCTGCCTGCAACCTTGAGAAGCTGCTGCCAGTCTGTGTAGACAATCCTGAGCTAGATGGACCAAGGGTCTGACTCAGTAGATGGCAGCTTCCCATGATCCTATGCACTTCTGTTGTCTCTGGTCAGTCATAGATGGGCAGCTTTTTGAAACACTGCAAACCTCTGCCAAACCTGTAGACACAAACAGCAGCAGGTGACTGCACATCGTGAGAATGATGGGTGCACGACACCACCTTCAACCTACGGGGGAAGACATTATTGTCTGTCTCCAGCCAGGCTTGATGTAGGGAAGATGTTTTAAAATCACATGTTTCCATTTTCAACTCCCCTATCCCCCAAGGCTCAGCCATTTGCTCTCTCTGGACTTGTCTTTCCCGAGGGGCTGGGAAGGGCCATCGCTCAGCGGTAGAGCACATGCATGAAGTCTCAGATCTGGCCCCCAGCAATTCCAGGTAAAAGAATCCCAGGGAGCACCAGGGACAGGAAAGAGTTCTTTCTCCTCCGGAGGCCGCATTAGGTGTGGGAGTGCCTCGATTGGTACGATTCAATATAGTATTCTCTCTCAAAAGGCAGCCCAATTTGGATCAGGGGCATGGAGCAGGGGGCAGGGTGGTGGTGGTGGTGGTGGTTCCTAGAACCTTTCTCCCCTGATGCTGTAGCCCTGATCAATAGCACTGCCTTGAAGCTGCTGTTATTTGTCTGAATCCAAGACAAGGTTTGTTCCATGTTCTTTGATGTTAGAAAGCTTACATTCAGACTCCTCTTCCTTTTGGGTAAATACATATATCACCAACATGTAGCCTTTATTTTTTTAAGGTATACAGGTATAACCTGTATTTTTTTTTTTTTAAAGAAAGGGGTCTTCTTAAATTCAGAGTCATCTTCTATTTGGGTAAATATGGTAATTGCAAAAGGGCAAAATATGCAGGCATAGGGTTTTGGGCCCACAGGTTTACCCCTCTGCAGTTAACAGCACCTTTGGGGGCCAATTTAAGTTGGCAAACTGGCAAGAGGTGCAAAGGGTGAATGCCCTCCCCTCCCACACCCCCATCCCTCCCCTATGCAAATCCTGTGGCTGCTTTTTGCAAAAGAAAAAATATATATCAGGCATTTCAGTCAAGTCCCAGACCCTGTCAAGTCTGGCCCAAGACCTCACAAAGCTGCTGCTGTTACTACCATGGATAGTTATACCCCGCTTTTCGACCAAGTTCTTAAAAGCAGTTTACACAGAAAAACAATAACAAAGATGCTTTCCTGTCCCACAAGGGCTCACAGTCTAAAATCTGACTGCAGCCAGTCAGAGCAGTCAGTACTGAGCTGGCAGGACCAATGGCTGACTTGGTACAAAGAATCTTCAAATATATCCAACCCTTTTTCTTACGTTCTATGCACTTCTTCTATGCACAACAGCTTTCCCTTCTTGTACCCCGACACTAAAAACATAAGGACAAACACGTTTCCAGTACTTTCCTTCCCACCCACTCTTTTTCTACTAAAAGAACTCTACATGCGTCAATCCGTATATGCGACCATCTCAACCACCTAACCAGACATTAAGCCAAATGCGCAGCCGCAGCCTTCGGTGTTCATCAGATGCTGCTTCTCCCTCAGCTTCATCCCACGCCTGCAGTGGACTTTATCACCATAATCTGGTGTTGCAAGCACCATGCTGAGCCCTCGGCAGTCAGTGCACGCATGCGCATACACACACACACACACACACACACACACACACAAGCCCCCTGGACATCTGTTATTATAAATATAGGCTTTGCATTGTTGAGTAATCCATTAACAGGAGAGTAAGTGATACTGGGAGAATAATTAGCAGCAACTAGTGGTGACTCCATTATACTCTGAAGGAGAACATATAATGATTTGTGCGCTAAGAAATTTTTTAAAAAACTGCTTTGCATTCAGTTGCCTCCCTGGGTGGAGACAACGAAACAAGAGCTAGTTTATACTAGTTGGGCAGAATTGTTAATGCTTTCTATCATGCAGTCCAAATATATCACAAATACAGAAATTGTATAATTGAATGAGAGGAGGAATCATTTCATCATTATGATTGTCATTACAGTCAATGCGATGTAGTGGGTGAAGTATCAGATTAGTACTCAGAAGATGCAAGTTCAAATTCCCGCTCAGCCATAAAACTCATTGGGTGACCCTGGGCCAGTCAGTCTCTCTCCGCCTAGCCTACTTCACAGGGTTGTTGTGAAGACAAAATGAGGAGGAAAAAGTAGTATGTCTACCGCCCTGAGCTCTTTCAAGCATGGGAAGGGGAATCAATACATTGTTGTTATCTGTATGGCACAATCAATGTGCAAAGTATAAGATGCCAGATCCCCGCCTGGAGGGACTTACAGTCTGAAATTCAACATAGGGGAGACAGCCGAGGAAGGGGAGGAAAATGGATTAGTGGGAAAGAATCACAATAACTGAGCAGGAGCCAGAAGACATTGACATTGATGGAACTCAAGTTAGTCGTGCCAGCGCCATGGCAGGGTTGGAGTGGGCCCTGGGACAAAAAGTGAAGATGGGCCCCTGCACCCCGACTTCTTTTTCAGAGAGATATGAGGGGGAGAGCACAGAGCAAGCTGTTACCCAGCTAGTGGCCTCCCCCCTCTCAGGGGCCCAGAGACATTCCGCCCCACCGCCACACTCAATCGTCGTTGTGCCTCTGAGTCACGCCTTATGACTCCAGATCCTACCTACTGAAGTTGCATGAAGCTTAGTTGCAAGCCAGTATGAGGGCCATGGGGCTAAACCCCATATGCAGGAAGCTTGGCTGTTGTTTTCCCATGAAAGAAAAGGGAAGAAATTATGCTCCACCTGAAATGCCACACGCACGGAATCGTTTCAGCACTTGGTTCGGCTCAACACCTAAACTGGCCCTTGCACAGGTTCTAAAGGAAACTGCCTTATGCATCAGACCATTCGTCCACCCAGCTCAGTACTGTCTACACTGGTTATCAGGCAGGAGTCTTTCCTAGCCCAGCTTGGAGGAGAGGCTGTCAGGGACCGAACCTGCAACCTTCTGCATGCAATACGGCTGCTTTTCCCTAGCTACGGTCCTTTCCCAAAGGTGAAGACACGCTGCTCAGAGAACACACAAGCGCTAAGATAAGCTAGTGCTCCACTCCCCATGAGGATTTCCTGTCATCCTTTAGTTCTTGATCTCAAATAGCATTTCTGAGATAGAATGCTACTGTTTAGTGGCAGTCCCAGAGACTGATTATGGACATATCTACACGGAAGCTGAAGTATCCCAGTGTGCCGGCACCTTCCCTATACCCTCCAGTGTTTCACCACAGAGAACAGGGACAGCCTTCTGTGTCTGGAGTGTGCCCCTCTTTTCACACCACGGAGCGCTGCCTGAGATGGCGGGGGTGGCGGCAGCAATTACACATCGCTGCTCATTTAGGAACATCCGACGCAGCCTTCTGCTATTGAGCTGGTCAATTTCTTCGTCTTGCTCAGCAGGCAGCGGCTTTCCAGAGTTTCAGGCAGGAGCCTTTCTCCCCATTAACTAGCTATGCGGGTGGCCGAGCCTGGGACCTTGGCGTCCTGTCACAGAGTTGAAGCCTTTCCTGTTTTCAGGAAGCCTCGGAAGATATTGTAAGCTTCTCAGGGCGGGGGGCTCTTTTTGCTAAGGGCAAAAAATAAAAATTTACAAAATCCCAAAAGGATATATGAAGCTCAGGGGCACAGCAAGGTTGAACTGGATCCTAGAACAACAACAAAAATGATGGAGGGTGGGCCCTTCCAGCCCCACCCCCTGCCCCTGCTGTCTTCTTTGGAGGGGCAAGTCCAGGAGGGAGAATGCGAAGAGCAAGCTGGAGCTCCCTCCTTCTAGAGCACACAGACATTTCCCCATAGGAAGCTGCCATATACTGAGTCAGACCCTTGGTCCATCTAGCTCAGGATTGTCTACACAGACTGGCAGTGGCTTCTCCAAGGACACAGGCAGAATCGCTCTCAGCCCTATCTTGAAGATGCTGCCAGGGAGAGAACTTGGAACCTTCTGCTCTTCCCAGAGCAGCTGCATCCCTTAAGGGGGAATCTCTTACAATGTTCACACATCAAGTCTCCCATTCAAATGCAACCAGGGTGGACCCTGCTTAGCTAAGGGGACAGCCATGCTTGCTTCCACAAGACCAGCTCTCCTCTCCCCCACATCACCACCTTGTTCAATTACAGCTATGCCCCAATGAAACTGCCTTCTACTGGGTCAAACCATTGGTCCATCTAGCTTAGTAGTATCTGCAGTGACTGGCAGGGACTCTCTTGGGTTTCAGAGAGGGGTGTCTTTCCCAGCCCTACCTGGAGATACTGCCAGGGACTAAACCTGGGACCTTCAGCATTTACCCTGCAACACCCCAGTCTGCACCAGCCTCTGAAGCAGCCAATCGTGATACGCAGTATTCATTCATTATCTAATACGCATTATACCTGGCTGACACAATCATTCAAACCTAGGTTGAATGTGGGTTCCTGACATTCGTGCGATTATGTGAACCCATGCCAAGGTGGTTTATGGCCTGTGGTGAATCTGAGATTCCCAGCGTGGTGTGGGTTCAAACAATCACGCTAATGCCGGTAACCCACATTAAGCCTCAGATCAGTTATTAGGGAGAGGGAAGAACGAAAGGAAAGTAGTACAGTATACTGGCATTTTGTGTCTATCAGCATGTTTTAGACTGAGTCAAGATGCAGCTTCTAAAGAACTGGTGGCGGTGGCGGGAGATGATGAGGGTGGTGGTGAAGCTGCTTAGAAGTGTTTGCTTGAACTGCCCTCCCTTATACTTTGCCAGGGGGGAAGCAATGGTCCCTATTCATCCCATATTTTTCAATGGCTGTTTGCTGGTGCTTCCATTGTGACTTAAAAAAATTAAAATCATGAGCCCATTTGGGACAAGGAACTAACGTTTAATTTCTTTTACTATGTAAACCGCTTTGAGAGGTTGTTGTTGTTGAATAGTATATAAATATTCAAAATAACAAAAATGTCATAAAGTGGTCATGCAGGAAAAGGGTCTCTCACTGGCTGAGCGGCTCTGATTCTTGAGAAGGTGTTGGGCTCTCCTTCGCTGAAGGCTTTCAAAGAGACTGGACAGGCATCCAAGCAGGGATGCTGCAGCCATTTCCTGAACTGAGCAAGGGGCTGGAATAGAAGACCTCCAAGGTCCCTTCCAACTCGAACGTACTGTGATTCAAGGGGCAGAGCAAGCAGAAGGCCTAGGGAAGGAGTGACTCCAGGGGCTGTGAAAAGATTGCCAAACCTCCAGGACTAGCCTGGAGAATTTCCAGCATCAATTTGATTCTGTTAAACACAGTCCTGGAGATTTGAATGCCGACATCTACAAATCCACTTTCCTGTTCACCAGTGGCAAATGCCTCCAGCCCTCTGGTGAGCAGGACATCCAGCCCCACACAGGTCTCCTCACCAGAGGTCACATGTCCACCAGTGTTCCCTCTAACAAGGATTTTCAGATGTTATTCGCCACAACTCCCAGCATCCCCAGGCTGCAACAGCCTTTGGATGGGGATTATGGGAGTTGTAGTCAACAACATCTGGGAATTCCTGTTAGAGGGAACACTGACGTCCACCCCTATTTTTGAGCAGGTAAGAAGCAGCAGGAATCCTTTCTGAGCAGCTGGGGAGTGCTCCCCCTGCTTCTTACCACCTCCATCTCCCAGGGCAAGTGACAGAAGACCTGCTTCGTACCTAAGCCCTGTGCCAGAAAAGGATTTGTGGCAAGAGAGAGGATTGGTGGCAACCACCAATAACGGCTAGCTAGTGAGCGGAGCCTACATTTACATAAGAACATAAGAACATTCCTGCTGGATCAGGCCCAAGGCCCATCTAGTCCAACATCCTGTTTCTCACTGTGATCCATCAGATGCCTCTGAGAAGCCCACAGGCAGAGGGCGAGGGCATGCCCTCTCTTGCTTTGCTTTTCTTGCTTTGCTTTTCTGCAACTGGTATTTAGAGGCATCTTACCTCTGAGGCTGGAGGTAGCCTATAGCACGCCAACTAGTAACCATTGATATACCTGTCCTCCATTAATCTAAGCCCTTCTTAAAGCCACCCAGGCTGCTGGCTGTCACCACATCTTGTGGCAGAGAATTCCATAAGCTAATTCCATATGCATTGTGTGAGAAAGTACTTCTTTTTGTCAGTCCTAAATTTGTGGGACAGGCCACCAATCCACCAGTTTTGAAGGATATGAAAAATACTGGGGTCGGGGGAGGAGGAAGGCGGAATTTCAATAGCTTCAATCCGAGTTGGCATCCTTGGCCTAGGGTAGGGGCAGCCGGCGGGACTGAGGCAGCTGCAGATCTGGGGAAGAGGCAGGTCTTAGGAAAGTGGAACTGGACAGGATGTAGTCCAATGGAGCTGGTCTTGTGGTAGCAAACATAACTTCTCCCTATAGCTAAGCAGGGTCTGCCCTGGTTGCATCTGAATGGGAGACTTGATGTGTGAGCACTGGAAAATATTCCCCTCAGGGGATGGAGCCGCTCTGGGAAGAGCAAAAGGTTCCAAGTTCCCTCCCTGGCAGCATCTCCAAGATAGGGCTGAGAAAGATTCCTGCCTGCAACCTTGGAGAAGCCGCTGCCAGTCTGTGAAGATAATACTGAGCTAGATGGACCAAGGGTCTGACTCAGTATATGGCAGCTTACTGTTTCCTATGTTTCCATGATGGCAAGACCAGTAGAAAGAGCCAGAGAAGCAAATTGGAAGGCAGACTAGGCCAGGGCCCGCAAGAGGTGAGGATGACCAAAGTCCCCCTATTGATTGGAAGTACCTGGCCAAATCTTTGGCTGCAGGCCTCTAGGAAAGATTACTAAGCACTCTGCAAATTAAACATTTTTTTAAAGCAGTACTGGGGTGGGTGGGTGGATGGTATAGGCTGAAGCTGCTGGCTGCAGCCTCTCCAGAGGGACTGGAGGCACTGCAGAAGCTCCTTGCTTCTTTTCTTCTCGCCCAAGTTGCCGGCAAAACAAGTGGGTGACCAGGCACACTGCCCTGGCAGTCAGTGCCAAAGGAACACAGTTATAGCGGAGGAAATACACAGAAGATTGGACTGTACCACAGGGATATATGGGAAAGGGGAAACGTGTGTGGGACCATTGCTGCGAGATGAAAAAGACACAAAGCCCAGCTATATTACACATGGACATTTTATTTCAGTATAATTGTATGTAGCTATATACCTATATCTATATATGAAGCACACTTGCACGGCAATCTAAATTCTGTTGGCAATGAAAACCAGCAATAATGATAGAAATCAGTCACTGACGATTGCATGGGCTGGTTTTTACTGTAACAGTCGGTGTGGGCTTGCTCGATTGTGGCAGGAATAGTCTCTGAATATTGGTTTGCACCATGCCCTTTGGAGTCATGGGGCTTGAAGGGGTGAGAAGATTAAATCCCAGCAAACACATCCCCTTTGCACAGCCCAACCCCTGATCCAGCACACACAGATTAGCCCACAATGTCCTGCAAAGCAAAGAACAGGAGCAAACCAGGTATCAGAGACAGAATGGGTAGCTCAAGATGACTCAAGTAAGCAAGGCAACGTGCATTTAATACAAAGCAATACCCACAGTCACTGGGCAAATGGCTAAGAGTGCAAAATGCTAGACCTTGCACATGAAGCAAAACCCAGCTGTAATATCTTCCCCCAGGGAGAGTGTCATCGGCTCCAAGGGTTCCAAACATAAACCTGATTCACATTTGTTTGACTTCTGGGGCTCACAACCAAGTTGCCTGTCACCATGGGGCTCAAATTGGGAGCCTGGGGTGGGCCAAGCACTGGCTCCTTGCACTCCTCGGGCTGCGGTCAGAGGAGACTACTAAATGCAGTGTGAGTCATAGTTCCAGCATCTGAGCCCAGAATCCTGGCTATGGGAATCAGGTGATCTCAGACAGCCAATCCTATGCTACTGCTTGTTACAAAGCTTCTACATGTCTCCTCAACCTGGGCAACTTCTTGTTGAATCCCTAAATATTGCTGGACTCCAACCTCCATCATCCCCAGCCACAATGGCCTTTGATCATTGTATCTGGGGATGATGGGAGTTGAAGTCCAGAAATATCTGGGGACACAAGGTTGGGAACCCCCAAGGTAGACCATTAGGCTCTCTCCTTCTCCGCCTAATCAAAATGGAGTGCCTGACAGTTCTTTGAAGTGGCTAAGGATCTTTAAGAAAAAAAGAACTCTTGCAAAATTATACTCTCACCCTTTCCCCCAAGATTTTTGTGTGTGGGGCGGGAGAGGGGGAGTGAGATGGGACAGTTAAACCAATTGCAATTCAGTTTCAAATGTTGAGTCAGTCTGATCTGGACTTCAAACACACCAGATCATTATCCCTCTGCTAGTCGATGTATGACAACATGTGTGTTGAAGAGCAAAATGTTTGGGAAACAAAACAATCTGCTTTTGTAACCAACTCCTGACCTTACTTGTGATATATGCAAAGGAAGTTATTTCCTACCCCTCTGCTCAAAGGAATAAAAAACAAACACACACCATCAAACCAGTCAGAACCAGATTTTAACCAAGCTAGTATTTAGCCAGGATGCAAAAATATGGCTCATCAGTATGATGGCAACACAGTTTTCTTGCACTAAATAAATGCAAAGGGATGCATAATTGTATAGCTGCACCCATCTTCGAGATTAATTGCTGTGTAATATCAACAGCTAAGTGACAGGCAATGCCATTGTTAAGAGAAAGACACCAGGGTTAGTGTTTTTTTTTCCACCAATCTTCTAAGCCAGTCAGCCTCTAACAGCAAACAATATAAGTTGGTTATGTAGGAAACAGACTGATAGGAGTTCCAAAAGGATTTCTCCAAACTGGGTAAGTGACTGACAAAATGGCAAATGCGGTTCAATCTAAGCAAATATAAAGTGATGCATATTGGGGCAAAAAAACCCCAACTTCACATATACATTGATAGGGTCTGAGCTATCAGTGACTGACCAGGAGAGAAATCTTGGGGTCTTGGTGGACAGCTCGTTGAAAGTGTCAACTCAGTGGGCGGCAGCTGTAAAAAAGGGCAATTCCATGCTAGGGATCATTAGGAAGGGAATTGAAAATAAAACTGCTAGTGTTATAATGCCCTTATACAAATCTATGGTGCTGCATACAGTTCTGATCACCATATTTTAAGGAGGACATTGTAGATGGGAAAAGGTGCATAAGAGGGCAACCAAGGTGATTGGGGGCCTGGAACACCTTCCTTATGAGGCAAGGCTACAGAAGCTGGGGCTTTTTAGTCTGGAAAAGAAGCAACTGTGGGGAGACATGAGAGAGGTGTATAAAATTGTGCATGGAGTTGAGAGAATGGACAGAGAGAAATGTTTCTCCCTCTCTCACAGAACTAGAACCGGGGTCATCCCATGAAACTGACGGCCAGAAACTGAAGGCGACAAAAGGAAATACTTTCCCACACCGCACATACGGTAATTAATCTATGGAATTATTTGCCATGGGATATGGTGATGGCCACTAGCTTGGATGGCTTTAAAAGGGGCTTAGACAAATTCATTAAGGACAGGTCTATCATTGGCTACTAGTCTGGTGGCTGTGGGCCACCTCCAACTTCAGAGGCAAGATGCCTCTAAATACCAGTTGCAGAGGAGCAGCAGCAAGAAAGAGGGCATGCCCTCACCTCTTGCCTGTGGGCTTCTTAGGGCATCTGATGGGCCACTGTGTGAAACAAGATGCTGGATTAGAGAGGTCTTGGGCCTGATCCAGCAAGGCTGTTCTTATGTTCTTTGTTAGGTACATAGAACACTGCCTTAGACCAAGTTAGGCCATTGGTCCATCTTACTCACTATTACTGGCATCTCCAAGATAGGGCTGAGGGAGATTCCTGTCTGCAACCTTGGAGAAGCCATTGCCAGTCTGTAGCTCATATAGACAATACTGAGCCAGATGGACCAAAGGCCTGACTCAATATAAGGCTGCTTCCTATGTTTATATCTACAAGGATATGCAGCAGATTTCCAAGGTTTCAGGCTGGAGATTGGAGTTTCTCCCAGCCCTACCTGGATGGTGCCAGGGAGTGAGCCTAGGACCTTCTGTATGCAATCATACAAATGTTCTACCAATGAGCTTCAGCCCTATTCCCTAAGGGGAATATCTTACAGCGTTCCCATGTAGTCACCCATCCAAATGCAAACCCAGGCAGACCTTGCTTAGCAGAGGGGACAGTTTATGCTACCACAGGACCAACTCTCCTCCCTTGTTTCTTTTGACATCTTAACTAACTTCCCCTCAACTAGTTCCCTAAAGGTTTAATTCTCTCTTTGTCCCTTTGATCAACAGTCCTGTTTGTAACCCCTTGTCCATCTGTGTCACTTACACACACACACTTGAGGAATGCAACCTGCTCTCATGGAGACAACCAAAGGCAACAACCCTCATCAGCTCTCCTGGGGAAAAGACCATCAGAAGGCAACAGGACCCTGCAATCCATTCACTTGCCCTCCATTGGACAGTTTAGCTCTAAAACAAACAAGGAAAATCCTCAGTGACTGAATGCATCCCACTTTCTCTTTGCCAAGAGTTTATAAGGAGCACAAGGCAACCCTTGACTCTCCTCAAGAGATTATCCAGCCCGGGTTCCTGAGTACACCTTTGCCTCCTACATCATTGCAGCCATCACACTATAGAACTTCCATACCCCTTGAATTACTCTGACTCTTAGCATTCAAAATTCAAAGCGACACACTAGCAATTTCTTCTTGCAAGAGATATTTTATTTTTCTGAACTGGAAGGCTCCATAAAAGATGCCCCTCAGCCTAGTGCACCGCAGAAGAGACTTTACAAGTCCCTAATGCTCCTTGCTGTAATATTTTGGATCAGACCACACAGTTGTCTCACAAATATCTAGATGCCCTTTTTCTGCACCTGTTCAGTTGATCTGATGACAATTGTATTTTGAAGAGTGTGGAAATCCCTGCCACCATCATTATTCGTTGTGGACATTTAGACAAACTGGCAGGGACCACTAATTGATCATCCATTGTCTGCACACACACACACACACACACACACACAAAGCCTCAGGCTCCTTCAGGTCTAATATGGGTAGATTTTCCATCCAATCAACAGCTCCTTGGATTTCTGCTGTTTCAGTCCCTCCCCGCAGAAACAGCAGAGCCATCTTCCTCTACACGTAACAGTACAGCCCTACAGCTTCAACTGAACCTCCACACTCAAACCTGCCTGATCCTAGGTGGAATTCAACAGCCACGAAGGCTATTGGGCAGATCTGGTCCCGGATGGAGCTCTGGGTGGCCATTTTAGATCGTTCCAAACATGCCAGCGTTGGAAACGGCGCAGAAACCAGGGAAGAGGAGAATGAAGGAGGTGGCAAAAATACATTTTGTAGGCCAAGCTACCATGTAATTCTTCTCATCAGAGAATCACCCCTTAGTCCAATTGAAGTGCATTCCCTGCACGGCTTCCTACGGGGATCACAGCAAAGTGGAAGCATGCTACAGACTTTCTCCAGGAACTCTGTGTGTGTGTGTGCTCATACAGGCCATCTCTACCAAACATCTGCAGCTTGCAGAGGCTGCTAAAGATTGATTTGAAGGTCACATGAAGGGAAACCACCAGCATCGCCACCAGTTTGCTACTGTACAATGTGAGCACCTGTAAGGCTGAGCTGCCTAGCCAAGGAGCACTGAATGCCCTTTGTTGTTGTTGTTGTTTTTAAATTCTTCACCTGGCATCACCCAAGCAGAACAGAGGAGGATATCCAGGTAATGCTGAATTGCATTGGTACCTGGCATCTCCATCTTTTGGTTGCTGGGCAGCAGGTCCTCTGTGGAGCCAAGCAAAATCGGAAGCAGGGGACATGCCATGTTCACAGCCCGGCCTTTCCTGCCACTTCACCTTGCAGGCTTGTGCCTCCTAAACAGCGAACACACAACCTCGTCTTGGGGGAATTGTTCTTAAAGAGCATCTTGGTGGCGGCGAACGTGCTTTGCATCAGTAAGAATTCCCCACCTGGACCGCATTCACGTATGATCCGCAGAACTGCTACAACGCCTAATTTCCCCTCCTCTTAGGCACAATGCTAAGCTGACTGTAGAAAAACACACCCGATGCTTACATGGCATCTCGCTCGGGTTGTGCAAGAGGAAGGGCAGGGGCCGATGCCCACGTTTGCGAAGCTCCACAGGAGGAAACGGGGGCCGATATTTCTCTAGCCTCCTGAGATTATATAACATATGGAAGCTCTGTCTGAGCTTTGCACGGCGGCTCTTGGCCATCCAAGACCGCTGAGCTCTCCCTTCCACCCCTCCTTGAAGCCCTGTCCTCTTCCTCGGCTTAGAATCTCCAGCTCCCCACACCCACCCACCCACCCCCTACAGCAATTGTCCTCCGGCAAGAGAGAATGAGGGCGGGGTGGGGGGGAAGAGGAGGAGGAGGATTCCCCCTCCCAGCCTTGCTCAGTCCCAGGAGCATTTCTGCCTTCCTGCCTTTCCCTTTCCCCTCCCAAATAAATCAACGCTTTAGGATTAAGCCCGTTAAATCTCCTCCTGTGATGTGGACAGCTCGGCTGTGCCTCCTCCAGCCCTTCCCCACCTCGACAAATGGCTCCTTTTGTGCTAGGAGGTTATTCGCAAACCCCACCCCCCCACCCCGCATTTGAGCCGCATCCGCTTTGCTCACCTCCAAGCCCCCCTTCTCCTAAATGTGGGGGGATAACAGACCCCCTTTATTCCAGCCTAGACCTCAGCCTGCAACGGTCAGAGGTTAGCCTCGGATCCCCCCCCCCCACACACACACACCCCAAGGCAACCCGAGAATGGACATCCCCTGGGAGAGGGCGGCCCGGGCTGAAGGTGACAGCTTGTGGAATGTCACCTGTCAATCACAGAGGCTCCTGCTTCTTCTGCAAGGCGAGCCTAGCCCGAGACTGGGGTCTGCAGTGGGGAGGAAGGCGCGGGCGGGGCGGAGGGGGGAGAGGAAATGGGAGGCTTTCTGCTCCCAAGTCCTGGGAAGCTGAAGCCGCGATTGCAAATTGCCATTGACTAACGGGGAGGAAATTGACCATCCCGCAGCAGCCGCCGCCTCGGAGATCTGCAATCCCGGGCGCCCCGAGGGTCCCGGCCAGGGGCGATCGCGGCCGGAGGGGAGCCTGGGAAAGCAGTACGGAGATCCCCGGGTCTTACCTTCCGACGAAGTTCTCCAAGACCGAGCTCTTTCCCGCGCTCTGCCCCCCGACCACGGCGATCTGGGGCAGGTCGAGGTTGGCATTCTGGCCGATGGCGGAGAAGGCATCCTGGAGCCGGTTGACCAGCGGGATGAGATCTTCCATCCCTCGGTTGCCCATGGCTGCAGCGGCGGCGGCGGCGGCTCCGCCTGGGCTCTCACCTCCGCAGCTGGCAAGGCTCTTCTTTCGCGGGGTCGGGCCCCTCAAGTCCTCATCGGCGGGGGGAAGGCTCCTGCTGCCCGCCTACCCAGCCCGGAGAAGCGGAGGGCCGGGGCTGCTCTGCCCTCCCTTGCCTCGCTCCCCGCGCGCCAGCTAAGCCAGGCTGCGGGCTGCTGCTGCTGCTGCCTCTCTCTGCTGCAGCACCGCTGCCTACCGCAACTGCCGGCCGGAGCGCCGTTAGCCACGTGGTTCCTTCCTAGCCGGATTGAGAGCGCGTCTGCCCTCACCCGCCGCTAGGGGGCGCGCAGAGCAGTCACCCGCTCCGGTTGAAGTGGGTCTTCTTGGGTCTTGTAGTTCGCGGAGAGGGCTGTGTGCTTGCTTTATTCTACCCCAGTCCTTGATGGAATTCCTGCCCATGTCAGAAGGCAAGGCTTCGCTCTAGGGGCGCTCCCTTTGAGGAACAGGCAGCGCTCGAGCAAACAGACCCACAGCGCTGCTGAAACAGGTTCATGTCGATGAACCCTAGCATATAGCATCTCTCCCGCGGCTGTCGCTGGTGTCGTGTGAGTGTGTGTGATGCTATGTAAACTACTTTTGCTATTTAAACGGCTTTGGTATCTTTTGTTGTTGTTGTTGTTGAAAATTAGTATATACATATTTTCAGTACAGTATACAAATAGTTTTAATAACAATACTTCCCGTGCTATATTCAGGCACACAATCAATTAAGTATAGGCTAACTTCCAGATTACACACACACACACACACACACACACACACACATTTTCTTTCTTCCTTCCCCACTGTAGCCCTGTATTTATACCCCTGCCAAGGACCTGTCTACATCCCATTTAATAAACCTGTATATTACCACAATAGCACCAGTGTGGAGCTTGAAAGTCACCTGGGCTGAGCAGACACTTTCTTCATTCAAATGTTGGAAGGTCTGGATCACAGCTCATCACTGTTTCCGTGACACCTGTAGAAATGGGAAGGCTGATGTGGCAATGAAACAAATATATATAAACCTGCCCTGAGGCTGAGCCACTTGATATAGGGTAGAGCCAACTAGAACAAGCTTGTTTAATGTCCCTTTCCCTTATAAATAGGACCTTGTTGTCCTGTTCCTTTTGCAGCCGTGACTGTCTCACCCAGAGCCATTAACCCATCATCTAACTGTCTCCTGTGATTTAATTCTTTGCTGCCCCTTATAGCTCAAACCGCCAATCATCTATTGATAGGCTGAGTGAAACTGCCCACCACCTTTACGGTTTTATCACCACCTTTTAGATCAGCACTCTCTTCATACTTGTTTATGCACCATCAGGTCTGCAAGGGTATGCAGAGAGATGTTCTTGCTATCTGTCTTCCAGCTTTGGGATTATTTCTCCCTGAGGATTCACCAAAGCCTGTATCTGTATGTGTTTTTCCTGTATGTGATTTCCGCCCTCCCCAAGACAGAGAGGAAGTAAGGTAAAATAATAAATGTGCTGTTATAAGCTGGCTGTCTTAGGAACGTAAGAAGCCTTATACCGAGTAGACAATTCTTCATCTAGCTCAGTATTGTCTACACCAGGGCTGCACAACGTCAGCCCACTGGCAGATGTTGGACTATAACTCCCATAATCCCAGACTACTGGCCTCTGTGGCAGGGGATGATGGAGGTTGTAAATCAACCACAGCTGGAGGGCTGAAGTTGTGCAGGCCTGGTCCACATCTACTACTACACCATGGTCTACTCCAGAGAGGAGAGCTGGTCTTGTGGTAGCAAGCATGACTTGTCCCCTTAGCTAAACAGGGTCCACCCTGGTTGCATATGAATGGGAAACTTGATGTGTGAGCACTGGAAGAGATTCCCCTTAGGGGATGGAGCTGCTCTGGGAAGAGCAGAAAGTTTCAAGTTCCCTCCCTGGCAGCATCTCCAAGATAGGGCTGAGAGGGAGATTCCTGGCTGCAGCCTTGGAGAAGCCACTGCCGGTCTGTGTAGACAATACTGAGCTAGATAGACCAATGGTCTGACTCTGTAGTATATTCCAGCTTCCTTTGTTCCTATCATGAGTAGGCAACCTTGGCTATCCAGCTGTGGTAGAACTACAACTCCTATCATCCCGAGCCACACTTTATCCCCAGCCACAATTTATTGTGGCCGAGGATGATGGGAGTTTTGGTTCAACAACAACTGGAGAACCAAGGTTACCTACTTCTGGTACACTCTGCACTAGAGCTTTCCCAGACAGCAGGCTTTATTGTGGGTTTACGGAGAGGCTTTATTGCCAGTTCGAAGTTGCCAAAAACAAAACAAAACCACCATGTAAAAAGTGGATTTTTCCCCCTACCCCAGATATATATCAGGCTACATTCTAACATGCAATAAAAAATCTGCATCGTGTGTGAAGTGCTCCCCAATAACTCGCAAGGACTTTGGGGTAAATCTGGCCAATATGTGAATGCAGTCCCTCCATTCCGGAGGAGATGCAAATGGATAGATGGGCGTGAAAAACTTCCTGGCTGCAGACTCCAAGTTTTCAGGCAGGAGTCTTTCCTAGCTCTAACTGGATATGCTACTGGGTGTTGAACCTGGGACCTTCTGCATGCAAAGCAGATGCTCTCTCACTGTGCAGTGGTCCCATCCCCAAAGTTGGCACACATGGGTCTCCCATTCAGGCCCTGACAACACCAAGACCTGCTTAGCTTCAACAAGGGCTTGGCTCAACAGTGACTTTTGGACTACAACTCCCATCATCCCAAGCCACAGTGGCCAATAGTCAGGAATTATGGGGGCTGTAGTTCAACATCTTCAGGAGGACCTAAATTGTGCAGCCTGTCTTGGTTACTGTGAATCCAATGGGTGGCCAAGAACCTAATTAAAGCATTATAATGTTTCTTGATGTCCTAGAACTTTCTCTTCTCTGCCTTTGGAATGTGATGCCCTACGGGCAGTTTTGAATTTGGAGGCAGGCACACAAGGGAGAGCTATGAGTTTAGCTGGGCTGTAAACAGCCTGGAAGACTGGAAGAAAGTAGATCAATGCTTTCTGGGAATCTGATGTGGGATTGACAGTTTTGCTACCTGTTTTAGGAACTGGCTTGGTTCCAATAGAACCAAGGTGGAAGGGGGATAGCTGATTGAAGGTGGAACATAATCCAAGCGCTACCATCTTCCTTCCAAACTATTATTTTGTTCAGATGCAAATTTATTGGGTCTGTCATATTCCATTGATTAATCAGAGTAATCCTTTTAATTGTCTAAAAGGGCACCCTCCCAGTTATTGGGGTAGAGTTTCTTCTTCTTCTAAGCAGTACTCATTTTAATCCCAGTATTAGTCTGTGCTACATCATACCTTAATGTCCATGTGAATGCATAGAAGAGCATGCACGCTAGAGACAAGATGGATCTGCTCACACAGAAATGACTTCTTGAGTCTCTGGGGAGGGAGCTGAACCTTGAAGAATTGGAAGTCCAGCAGAACATTAACAACAAGGGATTTCTCCAAATGCAAAATCATTACCAGGGACAGATAAGATAAAATAGGGACAGTCAGTAAATAGGGACCGTTTGGGCAAATGTAAGATAGTCCATAAATTTCCAAATGTAAAATAATCCGTATTTCTCTAATTCACATGCGCCTCAGTGCATGCTCATTGACATTAAGGTATGATGTAGCACAGACTAGTACTGGGATTAAAATGAGTACTGTCCTGTTGTTGATTTTTAAAAGAAAAATCTACTCCCCAATAACTGGGAGGGCACCCTCAGCCAGGATCCAGGCAAAGTGCGAAGAGAGTTGGTCTTGGGGTAGCAAGCATGAATTGTCCCCTCTGCTAAGCAGGGTCTTCTCTGGTGAATTGGAGATGTGTGTGAGCACTGTAAGATATTCCTTCTTAGGAGATGGGGCTGCTCTGGGAAGAGCACCTGCCTGCTTGCATGCAGAAGGTCCCAAATTCCCTCCCTGGCAGCATCTCCAAGATAGGGCTGAGAGAGACTCCTGCCTCCAACCCTGGAGAAGCCGCTGCCAGCCTGGGTAGGCAGTCCTGAGCTAGATGGTCTGACTCGGTATAAGGCAGCTTCCTATGTTCCAACAGGCTGTGCCAAAATCCAGCAAGATGCAAAGTTATGGCTTGGCTTGTTTTGCACCTGCATCTAAGAGGGAGGATGCAAAATATAGGTTGGCACGGTAACCGCCAGGTTGTATTCTGACAGTTCTACTGAGCTCTTCCACCTAGCCATTGGTATTATGTTTGTGCATCATCTGGCATCAAAAGGCTTGTGTGCGAATGTGAGTGGGTGCTGAGCACTTCTCCCTTCTGTCGATGCCTGCAAGAGCTGCAGGTGCCCTGTGAGTCCATAAATAAAGCATCTTGGTTGGATCCGAGCCTGTGTAAGATCATACTTGGCAAAGGCAAAGTGCTGAGTCTCAAGGTGCAAAAATGGAGCAGGCGTGTGACTCTCTGACATCTCCTTGGTGGAGGAACTGATGCAGCAGTTTGAAAGTGGCACTTTTTGGCTCCAGGGAGACACAACTCTCTGCTAGTACATTGTCTCCAAAAGGCCCTGGAATGGCCTTTCATATCTTGCAGCCAGATTTTCTGCACATTTACTTGGAAGCAAGTCCCACTGTGTGTAATGGTGCTTCCTCCCCAGTTAAGTGTGTGTAGGATTGCAGCCTTTCTTTCCAAACCTCACCAGCGCCAGCGGCATTCTCTTTCCCTCCCTCCCTCTCTCCTCCCTCTCCCTCTCTCTCCCTGTCACACTCCATGACTCATACAGAGAGGTGATCACTGGGGAGATTATGTGGCCGCACATTTTAGCATTGCCCTTTTGCAGAAGCTCCTTGCTTAACAAACGCATTTAGTGTGTGCCATTTCTTGGGTCTACATGGATTTGGAATCGGTCTTCACAAGCTCTTGCTGGCTCTCCCAGGTACAGGTGAAAGTCGAAAAATTAGAATATCGTGCAAAAGTTCATTAATTTCAGTAATGCAAATTAAAAGGTGAAACCGATATATGAGATAGACGCATTACATGCAAAGCGAGATAAGTCAAGCCTTAATTTGTTATAATTGTGATGATCATGGCGTACAGCTCATGAGAACCCCAAATCCACAATCCCAGAAAATTAGAATATTACATGAAACCAATAAAACAAGGATTCTAAATTGAATAATATCGGACCTCTGAAAAGTATAAGCATGCATATGTATTCAGTACTTGGTTTGGGCCCCTTTTGCAGCAATTACTGCCTCAATGCGGCATGGCATGGATGCTATCAGCCTGTGGCACTGCTGAGGTGTTATGGAAGACCAGGATGCTTCATTAGCGGCCTTCAGCTCTTCTGCATTGTTTGGTCTCATGTCTCTCATCCTTCTCTTGGCAATGCCCCATAGATTCTCTATGGGGTTCAGGTCAGGCGAGTTTGCTGGCCAATCAAGCACAGTAATCCCATGGTCATTGAACCAGGTTTTGGTACTTTGGGCAATGTGGGCAAGTGCCAAGTCCTGCTGGAAAATGAAGTCAGCATCCCCATACAGCTCGTCTGCGGAAGGAAGCATGAAGTGCTCCAAAATCTCCTGATAGACGGCTGTGTTGACCCTGGACTTAATGAAGCACAGTGGACCAACACCAGCAGATGACATGGCTCCCCAAATCAACACAGACTGTGGAAACTTCACACTGGACTTCAAGCATCTTGCATTGTGTGCCTCTCCATTCTTCCTCCAGACTCTGGGTCCTTGGTTTCCAAATGAGATGCAAAAGTTGCTCTCATCAGAAAAGAGGACTTTGGACCACTGAGCAACAGCAGTTCTTTTTTTCTTGAGCCCAGGTAAGACGCTTCTGACGTTTGTTGTTCAGGAGCGGCTTGACAAGAGGAATACGACATTTGAAGCCCATGTCCAGGATCCGTCTGTGTGTGGTGGCTCTTGATGCACTAACTCCAGCCTCAGTCCACTCCTTGTGAAAGTCCCCAACACTTTTGAATGGCCTTTTCCTGACAATCCTCTCCAGGCTGCGGTCATCCCTGCTGCTTGTGCACCTTTTTCTTCCACACTTTTCCCTTCCACATAACTTTCTATTGATGTGCTTTGATACATCCAACTTCTTTTGCAAATACCTTTTGAGGCTTTCCCTCCTTATGGAGGGTGTCAATGATGGTTTTCTGCACAACTGTCAAGTCAGCAGTCTTTCCCATGATTGTGATTCCTAATGAACCAGACTGAGAGACCATTTAAAGGCTCAGGAACCCTTTGCAGGTGTTATGGATTGATTAGCTGATTGGAGTCGGACACCTGGAGCCTAGACTGTTGAACCTTTTCACAATATTCTAATTTTCTGGGATTGTGGATTTGGGGTTCTCATGAGCTGTACACCATGATCATCACAATTATAACAAATTAAGGCTTGACTTATCTCGCTTTGCATGTAATGCATCTATCTCATATATCAGTTTCACCTTTTAATTTGCATTACTGAAATTAATGAACTTTTGCACAATATTCTAATTTTTCGAGTTTCACCTGTATTTTAATGTTATCTCGCTGCTTAAAAACCTCATCTTCTTCTGTGTGAGTTCATCAGTTCTTTTCATCTTGTCCAATCAGAGGTCTCCAAAAGGAGTAGGTCTGACAGTTACTGTATATGCCCCTTTGGTATCCAGGGAGGGATCCATCCAGTCTTGCTCTTTACCAAAAGTGGTGCAGGTGAGCCTTCCTCTCTTCTAGGCAAAAGCAACCAAGAGTCCTTTGGCAACCATAAAGATGACCAGATCCACTTGGTTTTGGTGGGCCACAGTCCATTTAATCAGAGGCATCACCTCTTCTGAGATCCACTCGGTTTTGGTGGGCTACAGTCCATTTAATCAGAGGCACCATCTCTTCTGGTAGGCAGCATGCACAGTGTCCCAGGTTCAGCCCCCTGCATCACTAGTTGAGAGGGGCCTGGGAAGAAAGACCTGCCTAGAAATGCCACTGCCAGTAGGAGAAGAGAGCTGATCTTGTGGTAGCAAGCATGACTTGTCCCCATAGCTAAGCGGGGTCTGCCCTGGTTGCATATGAATGGGAGACTACATGTGTGAGCACTGCAAGATATTCCCCTCAGGGGATGAAGCCGCTCTGGGAAGAGCAGAAGGTTTCAAGTTCCCTCCCTGGCTTCTCCAAGACAGGGCTGAGAGAGACTCCTGCCTGCAACCTTGGAGAAGCCGCTGCCAGTCTGTGAAGACAATCCTGAGCTAGATAGACCAATGGTCTGACTCAGTATATGGCAGTTTCCTATGTTCCTGTGAGTGGAGAATCTTGAACTTCATGGGCCATTGGGCTGCTGAATAGGTTAGTATTTCTCCCTGTTTTGCAAGGAAGGGGCTGTAGCTCTGAAGCAATGCTGTCAGGCTCCACTCAAAGACGATGGAGAAGCTACCTTGGGGCACAAACTAGCCTCCTTGGTAGGTGAACGGGAAGACCCATGACCTCCAGAACACCCTGAGCAGGCTCAGCTGTACCTAGAGAGACCTTGCTGTCCACTCAACCAGGGAGGACCCATTAACCCTTGAACGCTCGACTCTTGGAGATCCAGTCCCTTGGCTTGCATCCTCCATTCTGCCTCCCAGCAGAGGCTTCAGAGTCACCTGAGCCTACCGTTCCCTACAAAACCAGAAGCAGAGGCCTCGATGTCTTGCCTTTGGACTCTTGGCCATTACTTGACTCAGTCACCTGTCTATACTCCAGTCTTTACTGCTCTATGTCTAGTTCTGGATACCCTGTTGATCTTCAGTTTGCGATGGCGACCTAGTTCCGAATCCACCTGGGCATTTTTCACACAGGAGGCTTCACCGCAAGTTACTGCGAGACTTGACTGCGAGTTTGAAGTTACTCAAAAACTCTAATGTGCAATTAAAAACTCGAAACGTGTGTGAAGTGCTCCCCGATAGCTTGCAGGGACTTCGGGGTACATCTGGCCAAGTGTGTGAATGCACACCCTCCATTCCGGAGAAGATGTGAGCTAGTGTGAAAAATACCCTGGTGAGCAAGCCTCACGCTCAGCCATGCATGGAGATCCTCAGCTGCCATGCTACTACTCCTGAGAAGAGCACTCTCTTGAGTAGGACAAATGCACCTGCTTTGCATCCAGAAAGTCTCACACTGGATCTTGGGCATCCCCAGAGACAGGATCTCAGTCACCTGCGGTACGAGTCAGAACGGACCATACAGGGCGAGATGGACCATTGAAAGCGGCTTCAGCCGAAGGTGGCCTCATCTGTTGACTCGGACATGTAAGCCCTACTGAATTCAATTGGCTCAACTTACTGTAATCTTCCATGGGCTTAGTTGCTGACTCATGTTTGCATCGCCTTTTGTTGCCTGCCGGGAGCCTTTTGGAATGAGTCGGGCTACACATCTAAAACAACAACACAATTCCTGGACAGGAGCCAGAATGTCAGGCTGCCAATCTCATGCTTGTGCTGCAGCTCTGAGCATCTCCCGCAGAGGGGATCGTAGGCTGGGTGGGCAGACCAATTATGGCAGGTCAGCCTTTGACCTATTTAATAGCATTGCGAATGATTGAGCCCCCCACCCCCCGCTTTCATCCTTCCTTTGGCTTGTGAAGAATATGTTGACTTTTCACAGCCAGGAAAAAGGGGTTTAAGCATCTGCTCCCACTGCCCCGAAATATTGACACTCCCTGCTTGCTGCTTGCTTTCCCCCTACCTTTTGGACAGGGGTGTCATTATGGGATGGCCCATGGGGCTTGGCCTCCAATGAATGGCCCAGAGCCCAGAATATCATCAGCCACCTCCCTTTCAAATGGGGGCGGTGTAGTATTCTGTCTACACTTTAAGTGGAGCAGTAGGGAGCTACTTGACTAACAAGCAGAAGGTTGCCGGTTTGAATCCCCGCTGGGATGTTTCCCAGACTATGGGGAATAACTATATCAGGCAGGATATCGGAAGATGCAGAAAGGCATCATCTCATACTTGAGAGGCAATGGTAAACCCCTCCTGTATTCTACCAAAGATAACCTCAGGGCTCTGTGGGCGCCAAGAGTCAAAATCGACTTGAGGACACACTTTACTTTTACCTTTAGTATTCTGTCTAGCAGTCCTTTATGTTTCATTGATTAGAAGTTCGTCCTGGAGGGGATCCTTTAGGGAGTGTGTGGGATGGAGTCAGAATTAAAGGGAGGGAAAGGAGAAGGAGAAGGAGTTTTCTTCTGGAATAAAGTCTTAGTTAAACATGAGATCGCTCTGTATTTACAAGGGAAGCAACTATCAAACAGGTGGGTGGGCAGTCACCTCTGTTACTTTTCCAGCAGGAAGGATGCCCTGAGAATAGAGAGGAGAGCTGGTCTTGTGGTTGCAAGCATGACTTGTCCCCTTAGCTAAGCAGGGTCTGCCCTGGTTGCATATGAAAGGGAGACTAGAAGTGTAAGTACTGTAAGATATTCCCCTTCTTAGGGGATGGACCCGCTCTGGGAAGAGCATCTAGGTTTTAAGTTCCCTCCCTGGCAGCATCTCCAAGATAGGGCTGAGAGAGATTCCTGCCTACCACCTTGGAGAAGCCACTGCCAGTCTGTGAAGACAATTCTGAGCTAGATAGACCAATGGTCTGACTCTGTATGTGGCAGCTTCCTATGTTCCCAATAAAACAGATGCTTTAGCCTCCAATACAGCACTTCAGGGGTGTAGCTATAATTGAGCGAAGCGGTTCAAAGAACACAGCTCCACCCCTCCCTATTTTCTTCATTGGCTCCCTCACTCTGGGGGTCCGCCAGAGAGAGGGATGAACACGGCCCCCCCCTCCCCTAGCTACGCCCCTGCAGCAGTTGCCTCCTCCAGTTTCCCTTTGGGAGTTCAAATCTAATTATTCGTGAGAGGGGCATGATTGAGATTAATTATCAAAGTGGGAGGCCAATGGGCCCAGGACCTGGATCTTCTGAGTACCTAGCAATGCCCCTGCTTTGGTGGATGCCTTATGAAAACATCTAATTCCTTTTTTCAACGTTCACTTGAGCTGTAATTCTTCAGGGTCGAATTCTCACTGCAGTATCTCTAGAAGTTAGATTTCTGAATTGATTAATCTTGTCTACTACGTAAATATGTACTAAAGTATGCCGCGTGCTGTTTGAACGGGGTGGTGGTGTTGTCTCTTGTGCACATGCATGTAAGGGCAGACACATGAGCACTAAGGCTCATGCAGTACACAGACTTAGAATAGAATGGGATAGTAGTAGATACATTTTGTCTCTTGTGCACACATGCATGTAAGTGTCTGCACATGAACACTAAGGCACCATGCAGTACTAAGCCTGTCAACTGAATGGGATGGTGCAGATGCATGCTGTTCCTTGTGCTTGTGCATGCACATGCATTAATCCTAATGCACCATGCAGCACACAACCTGCTGTTTCACACACTGCAGCTGCTGAGGTATCTTTGGAACTGTTGATTATCTACTGTGGGACAATTATGGTTTTTTTCTCATATTTGTTAATTAGAAGAACTATCGCCCTCCTGGCTTTTAAGTTTGGCAGACGGCATGCTACTGCAGTAAACAAATAAAGCATATAGCTGGCATACAGCTGAAGTTTTTATCTACCTGCAGTAGTGAGGAGGGTGGCGGGGGTGGGTGGGAGAGAAAAAGGAGAGCTCACGCAATCATCTTCTTGAGTATGAGACTTGGCTGTTACACGCGTGTTTCTTTTTCCATATGCGAAATGTTGGAGGATGTTCTGTAAACACCTTCAGCTGTCTTGTGGATGCATGAGGTTTGTGAATGTGTGACATTTGCGAATGTGACTGATAAGCAGTACTGAACCGCTTGCTTTCTAATCAACTTTATGGTGATTAGGTAACCGTTCTTCCCCTTGTTTGATCTAGCACATGGGAATCTGGTCCTACGATCCTACCAAAATAGTTGTTACTGCACCCTTGTCAAACCTCACTTGGAATCACCTCAGCAGCATGCAGTTTATATCTCACCTTTCCTTCAAGAAGCCCAACAATGACCCAGTGAGCACGGTTTAGGCTGAGAGAGAGAGCCTTCACCGAAACCACCCAAGAGCCCTGTTGCTGAGCAGGGATCTGAGCATCCAGATCTTGCACACTAACCACCATGCAGGCAGCAGAATGAAGTGTTAGAGTCCTGACATGGCAGAATGGAGTGTACCACTTCACACACATAGGGGAATACCATTTTCGAAAGCTGTTTCTCCATGTAAAAAAGAAGGGCGGTGTGTGTGTGTGGGGGTGAATTTTCTGTTAGCACATTGAAGAGAAATTTTCCTCTCCCTGCTGTGTTACTTTTCTACTTGCAGGAAAGGTGTTTTCTCCCCCCCCCCCGCCCCCACTTAGGGGAACATCCAAAAATGTGATTGCCCCTCCTCCAAGATGAAGTAATAAGGACCATATTATCACCCGCAGGACCATCTCCTTCCCGTATGGTTCTGCAGCAAGTCTAAATCCTACTCTTCAGCTTAGCTTAGAAGGTGAGTAAACGGGTTATTAAGTGGATTGGGCTGCTGGCCCTGGGCAGGGAGATTAGGGGAGGGGGTGGGCTGCTTCTGACAGTCTCCCGTAGGCCAGCGTGCTTAGTTCTACTAGGCTGCAAAGTCTGTTGTGTTCTGTGGGGGTGGTGGAAACGAACACATTACAAATGGACTGAACTGTGTATTTGGCTGGACCTGGTTTGTATCACTACAAAGCAGGAAGGCATAGGCAGATGGGTAGATAGGGGGCCCGTTCACACCATCAGAAGCTGGGTCGGAGGAGTGTCCAGCCAGGATCCCAGGACCCAGACCCGTGCATGCTCCCGAGGACCTGTTGTGTGTTGGCAAAAATCAAGGTAGGAGCAGGGGCTCAGCTAGCTGAGAGGAGGCCCGTGTTCACCCCTCTCCCTGGAGGCGACTCGAAGTGAGGGAGATAGTGAAGAAAATAGGGAGGGGTGGAGCTGGGGGCCCCGGGTTCTTTGAACCCATCTACTCAATTATAGCTACACCCCTGGGTTGGAGGGTGGGAAGGTGATTGTGTGATCATCTGGGTAGGACAGATGGTGTAGATCATCTGGGTAGGACATTGCGGGATGTGCTTTCACTCTACCCAGGAGCAGAGCCAGCTGAACTGTGGCCTGTGTTCAGACTCACCTGGAGGCCCTGTCAATGATGCCCTGTGAGCATGATGTCATGTCGCAGGGGCATGGCTTGGGCTCTGGAGAGTCCCAAGCAAGCTCTCCCCGTCTCATTTCAGGCAGTGTTTGCTACCTGACAGAATTTATTTCCCTTCCTGTCCCTCCAGCAAGGGAGAGGAAGGGAAATAAATGCTGTCAGGCAGCATGTGCTGCCTGGAAATTAGAGGGGGAGGAACAGGGGAGGCCTTTGGGCAATTGCGTAATGCCCCTTTGCATGTGCAACGGGGGCTCCAGCGGCCTTTTTAATTGGCAGCCCAGGTTATTTGAACTCATTCGTTCAATGATGGCACTGCCCCTGCCCCCCACCCCTTGATACGATACTGGGTGAACAAAGTTGGTTGGCCACTGACACCCTACCCTGTTCGCGGGTAGCGCATGATCATTTTTCCATCCTCCTACCTTGATTTTCGCGGATGCACAGACAGTTAGGGTTAGAGTGCATGGGTCTGGGATCCTGGCTCGATGCTCCTCTTACCCAGCTTTTGATGTTGTGAATGGTGTGTGTGCGTGTGTGTTTGTGTGTGTGTCACCCTGTTTAAAATCAATCTCAAAATTTAATTATCCTTATTTTTATGCACATAGAATTCTAGTGACCTACAGTTTGTCAAGGGGGAGAAGCCAGAAAGGTCCAAGGTAGTCAGTAACTTAAGACCCATTTTTTTTAGCCAGGGTGCTTTCCAAACTAGACCCTGCAATGGGGTCAGGATGCAGCTTGGAAGTGTGCTTTCACACTTCCTGCGTCCTGACACCGCAGTCCCTGCATGGACAGCAGAGTGTCATTCACATTTCCAATGCCTTGTTGCAAACTTAATTGCTGCGAAACTGAGCTACAACATTGTACATCTGGCATGGGAAAGTTGCTGTTTTGTCGGGTTGTTAGTTGCTGCGAGACTGCTCCCCCTGCTGTTTCCCTTCCGAATGCGACGACTTGCCCGAATGGAGGCATTTTGCTACTAATGAGCAGCTAGTCTGGAAAGCGCCCAGGCTTGGCTTTTAGTCATTTCTGAGTTTTACATTTTTAATTATTGTTTAGATGTTTTAATTGCTGTAATTTTTGAATTACAAAATTCTCTGGAGCCAGGCGGTATATAAATTAAATAAATAATAATAAAATAAAATAATAATTCTGTTCAAACTGCTCAAACCCCCTAATTCTCCTTTTATGTCATAATCAGTCCTCAGTGGTTGATATCAAGTGGCCACACTTCCAACATACAAATTACTGTTTTATTTTTCGCAAAGCCAGCGTGGTGTAGTGGTTAGAGTGCTGGACTAGGACCAGGGAGACCCGAGTTCCAATCCCCATTCAGCCATGAAACTAGCTGGGTGACTCTGGGCCAGTCGCTTCTCTCTTAGCCTAACCTACTTCACAGGGTTGTTGTGAGGATAAACTCAAGTATGTAGTACACCACTCTGGGCTCCTTGGAGGAAGAGCGGGATATAAATGTAATAATAATAATAATAATAATCTTTGTGGCGATAAGGAATCTTACAGGATAAGGATACTTACAGACCTTACAACTGTAAGTAAGATTTTGTGAGGAGGGGTGTGTGTGTGTGTGTGTGTGTGTGTGGAGGAGTGACTAGTGAGACCCAACTATATTAATTTCTGAAATATTGGCGTTAGCCGCAGAGGCATAGCAAGGCTGGAGTGGGACCTGGGACAAAAAGTGTTGTTCCTCCCCTTCTTTTTCAGGAAGGTGTGAGGGACAAAGCAAAAAGCAAGCCAATCCAATCCAGTTTCTTTATTATGGCCATAGGCCAGAAAGAGCAAGCTGTCACCCACTCCCTCCCTCTGGGGCCCAGGGACATTTGTCCCCCCTTATTCAATGGTAGCTATGCTGGCAGCTAAGGGGCTGTGGTGATCTAAGGCCAGTGACTACCCAAGACGGTTGAGGATTCCCCTCCCCTTTTTGTGTGTGTGAGATGATTGCCATCTGCAGCAGGTAGGATCCCCCAGAACCATAACAACAACAAGAAGAAGAAGCACCGTTGGTTGCCATCTGCTTTCCCCCTCAGCCTTTAGCCTTTTACTCTGTTCCTCTCTGGCCGCTACCCTGAACAGATGGTAGCCTGCCCCACTGAAATCTCCATAGGTCCCTTGGTTGTAATGGTGAGGCTAAAGGAGGAGGCGGTGGCGGAGACAGCAGCCAACGACAACAGGAGATTGTTTCAAAGCAATATCAATAATTAGGAGGCGATTCCCGAGAGCTGGTTGTGTAAGGACCTAATTAAAAGTGGGAAATGGCAAGGGAGAGGAAGCCTCCTCTTTTCCTGCTTCTCCAAGCGCAGTGGGATGTAAAGGGAGATGTCCTTGGTACCACCCTGGGCCCTGCAGCAGGAAGAGGAGATGCGTGCCTGCCTCCTCCCTGCCTCTCTCCCAATCTCCCTGTTTTGAGCGTAGGAACTGGCAGAGCAGAGCAGACAGGTCAAAAGAGGGAGAAAATAACCAACCAGCCAAGGGCCAGGCAGCAGCAAGTGGCATTGTTCTTGGCCATATGATGGAGAGAGCCTGGCCAGAGGAACAAAGCTATCGGCTTGCCAGCTTGCAACGTGAGTCCACTTGTGGCGACGAAGGGAAGGCGATATCTTCCGCATGTGTGCCAGGCATCTTTAAAGAGCAGTGTAAGACTCTTGGTGTTGGATGTAAGCAAGGATCTGTCTAGAGGGCGAGTGGAAGTGTTGACTGCTTTTAGTGTCTGGATGCATTTGTCATCTCTCTCTCTCTCTCTCTCTCTCTCTCTCTCTCCTTTTTCTCCTCCTCCCTCCTCTTCTGCACTGCTACCTCATTTGAGTCGAGAGCTAGGAGTAGAACATGGCTAGTAGTGTGCAGATAGCACACATGAAAGTAACGCCCTGATTTGTAATGAGTAAAAGTAGGTAAGACGTGTCTGATGTCTGTTGGATTTTCACTTTCTGATGTGGGAAGGATGCTGTGAGTAGTCCAGGGGGTGGGGGTGGGGGCAGCCGATGCCACAAGACTCCTGGAGTTAAGCAGGGATGAATCTGGCCCTGCGAGCTTCACGTAAGATTAGTATCTAAATACATGCTTACTTACTCACAATGTGTTTAAAGTTTGGTGATAGGGAAAGTGTAATACTAGTTTTGATTGTTCTTTCAAGTTTATGTTTGCTTTTTAAAAGTTATTGAGGATGCAGGCGTAAGTCAGTTGTACAGCATCTGCTTTGCATACAGAAGGTCCAGGTTCAGTTCATGGCTGGCAGCCTCTCCAGGTAGAGCTGAGAAGGACTCCTGCCTGAAACCTCAGAGAGCTGCTGCCAGTCAGTGTAGACAACACTGAGCTGGATCGACCAACAGTCCAACTGGAAACTTCCAGAAAATTCATGATACACACTGAAATGATTAAAGTTGGTTATAGCTGTTGTTTGGTACAACCAGCCTGATGGAAGTGTTTCTGAGTCCCTTTTATTTCAGTGGGAATGTTGCAGGCTTGTGCTTAACTGTTCCCCACTGAACCAATGGAACACAGAAGTGCTTAATTGCAACTGAATGTGTGTGCATGCTACATATAGTACAGGTGGAGTATTGCACTTGAAAGGCAGGGTATACATGCATCAAATAAATAACGGTATAGATTGTTAGAGACACACATAACTCTATGAATATGCATTTGTCTACCAAGATCTACATTTTAAAAAGGGCAACGATACTAAGCATGGATCAGCATGGATGGAGGTACTGATGGTGGTAGAAACCCACATTTAAACATAGAACAAATGTGATCTCTTAGCCCTTAATGGATTCATCCTACTGGAGTTGAGCACTTTTAGACCCTTTTGAGTTAAACGGGCTGAAGCACCCACTGAAATAAATGAGAAATACATGTTTCTATTGGAAATATTTCCAACTCTGAAAGGTTATGGCAGGTTGTTCAAGGATTTTAAAAATAACAACAACAACAATAATATGGGACTTCCGACTACAAACAGACAAACATCTGCCACACAATACACCAGATATAACTGTAGTTGAGAAGAAAGAAAAACAAGTTAAAATAATTGACATAACAATACCAGGTGATAGCAGAATAGAAGAAAAAGAAATAAACAAAATAACAAAATACAAAGATGAAATTGAAAGGCTGTGGCAGAAGAAGACCAAAATAATCCCAGTAGTAATTGGCGCCCTAGGTGCAATTTCAAAACACCTTGAAGAGCACCTCAACACCATAGGGTTTACAGAAATCACCACCAGCCAATTACAAAAAGCAACTTTACTGGGAACAGCCTATATTCTGCGACGATATCTAGAATAAGAACAGCAAGAACACTGATAATAAAATTCAGCCATCCCAGGTCCTTGGGAAGGACTCGATGTCTGGATAAAACAAACCAGTCAATAACACCTGTCTGACTTCTACTGTCTAAAGCCTAGCAGATGGGGACACAAGCTAGGAGGCTCATTCACACAATGGCCGGGTTCACACAGTCATTCAAATCTAGGTTTAGTTTGGGTTACCAACATGACAGTGGTTGTATGAACCCACGCCAGGGTGGCTGATGGCCTGTGATCAATCTGAGATTCCCACTTTGGCATGGGTTCACACAAGCACACTCATGTCGTAACCCACATTAAATCTATAGTTTAACTATTGTGTGAACTGGGCTTCTTTTTATTAGGAAGCATTGCTTTCTAACAATATTTGGGAGCTGTGTGCACTCCTGTTTTGTGATCATGTGTGAGGGGGAAAACAAGTGATCATCTGGGAGAGATGAGCTGGACTAGACACAGCCCTACCCACCTCTTTTTTCTCATACCCAGCACTTTACTGAGGCAGGAGAAAATGCCATTGTAGAATTGTCTTCTGTTGCTGTGACTGGTGGTGGTGGTTGGTTTATTTTATTACCTTATTGGTCGATGTTTTAAGTTCTGGCACTATAAACTGCTTTGAGCATATTCCCACAGAAGGTGGGGCACAAATATTTTAATAAACAAAGACATCCAAGGAAAGAAGAGGAGTCAGAAAATAAGGCCCTGACAACGAGAAGCCAATTGGTAAGGTGTCCAAATCTGGAGATCAGCCATGGTTAAAAGTCAGAAAAAGAAATGAAAGAAAGATGGCAAAAACAGCTCTTTTTGTGAGAGGAAAAGCTACTGACCACAAGAGCAAGGAAGAAAAAGAAGGGTACTAGAGAATTAACTCTGTGAAAGAAAGAAAAAATTGGATCATAAATGCATGTTCACATCCTTTCCTCCCAAAAGCAGGAAGCCACAATTGGGTTCCAAACCAGGATCTGCCTAGCTGTGGTTTGAACAAAACCAGAATACCCTGAGTCACTAGGCAATATGGAAATGTGCTTGACTTCAAATCGAAAGCAAAAGCTTTCACTCTCATCTTTGGTATGAAAAGGAGGAAAATCAACCAAGGGATTGGCGCTGGCCCAGCAACTGTATTCAGAGGTAGACTGCTTCTGCACACAGAGGTTCCATATAGCCGCTAAGCAAAGAGGCACCTTTTAAAGTGGTGACTAGCTGGAGGAGAGCAACTGGCCCCATCCAACCCCAGCAGAGCATCTTGCAAGTGTCTGTTGCTGGTGTGTCCCTTATGTATCTTTTCAGATTGTAAGCCCTTGTGCCAGAGAAGGGCTCACACTCTTATTTATTTCTTTATGTGAACTCCTTTGAGAAGTTTTCAGTATATACATATTTGTCACAACAACAGCAATAAATAACAACTAATAGCCATTGATAAAGCTCCCCTCTGTAAGTTTGGCTAGACCCCTTTTGAAGCCATCTAAGCCAGCAGCAATCACCACATCCAATGGCAGCAAATTCTGAAAATCAAGGATGTGTTGTGTAACCTGCCTATGCCAATTCTCTCACCACTGTGTGAGGCAGATTGCTCCTTTCAAAGTAGGAAATTCCTCCTAATGTCTAGCCTGAATCTGCCTCCTTGACATTTCAGCCCATTGCTTCTAGCCGCCAAATCTGCTCCTTTTTCTAGACAGCCTTTGAAATAACATGCACATCTAACTGCGAATTGAGCAAAGAGGCAGCTTCTTAGAGTGGTGGTTCTCTTTATTTAGCAGGGGGAGAGCAACTGGCCCTATCCATCCCCAGCACAGCATCCCTCCAGTGGCTGTTGCTGATGTCTCTCTTCACTTTTTTTTAAAAAAAAAGATTTTTTTAAAAGATTGTGAGCCCTTTGGGGACAGGGAGCCATTTTATTGATTTATTTATATCTATGTAAACTTCTTTGGGAACTTTGGTTAAAAAGCAGTATATAAATATGCATCGTATTCATATTTATATTCTGCACAGCATACATACAATATAGCGTGCTGCTAAAATATCTCTGTGTGTGTTGCTTAAAAAAAAAAAAAAAAGACAAGACCTGCCCTTCACACAGTGGCGCTCTTACTCCAGGACTTTGGGGCCAAAGTCCAGGGCCTCCACACCCCCTGCCCCCCCGAATCCTCTTGAGTCTGGCCTGGATGTTGTGGTCGCTGCTGGCCCTCACTGCACCAGGCAGCTGAGTGTGATTGTGACCTGTGCAGGGAGCTTTAGAAGCAGAGCGGGGAGTGGGAAAAGAAATATGTAGGATGGGAATATGGTATGTTGTGCGTTGTGCATTGAAATGTTGCTGCTCATGCATATCTGCATCAATATACCTGCTCTATAGTCTTCCATTCTTGTGAGTTCAGTTGCTGTTTGTGCCCTCAAGAACCCACATCTTAAAAATACTGCGTGTGTCACGGTGTGTGTGCGTGTGTGTGTGTAGGGGGATGATATAGCAGGGGGAGGGGGGACCTCCAAAGGCCTTTAGTTCCAGACTCCAAAATTACCATCATCCCTCACCAACCACTAGGGCTACGTTCCCGCAAAACCTTGTGGTTGACAAATTCGTGGTTGGAGAGACATAGGAATGAACGGGAAACGGGGGGTTAGGGGAACTGTGATAGCAAAAACACTTCAAAATAAAGGAAACAAATGCTCAAAAAGAGCTAAAAATCACCCCAAACCCCTTAATATCACCAAGCAGCCGATATAGGAAGGTGCTGAAAAGCATCCTCTCTCACTGCGCAGGGAGATGGCAATGGTCAACCCCTCCTGTATTCTACCCAAGACAACCACAGGGCTCTGTGGGCGCCAGCAGTCGACACCGACTCGAGGGCACAGCCTTGCCTTCCCTTCCCTTCCCAGGCATAAGACTGCTAGCCAGCTTAGCGCCCTGCCTTCGGATGCAAAGGAGGCTCGGGAGAGGTGTGGTTTGTGTGTGATTTGTATAGGAGGCTGCTCGGAGGTGGGTACGCCTCTTCACGCACACCCCTAGGTATCTCGTGATCGCAGCTCTGACCCGGCCCGGGGCCCGAGAGGAAAGCCAGCGACTTCGGAAGGAGGGAATGAATGGAGCACTCTAGCAGCGGCGCCTGCAGTCTCGCCTGGTGGCGGCTGCTGCTGGGCTACGTGTGAGGCTCCGCTGCCTCCGCGAGCCCAGCGAGGCGCCGGCTCCTTCCCGCAGCAGCAGCAGCAGCAGCCCTGCCACCGATCTCTCTCCTCTGTTTTCCTCCAGGACCGCGCAGCATCTCGGGGCTCCCCAACCATGTTCAACCAGCAGCAGTTCCAGCAGCAGTTGCTGCAGCACCTCCTCCAGCACCAGACGCAGCAGCAGCAGCCGCCGCCGCCAGTAAGCCGGTAAGCTCTTCTAGGCGAGCCCGGGGATCGCGGGCCTGCCCCTGGAGGACAGGCAGTTCCTCTAGTAGTCTCTCGCCCTTTAAAACAGCCCGGCCTCTCTGGCCCGTTTGGTTGTGTCGCAATCGCCGGCGCGCCGGCCAGCCGTTCACAGCTGTCCTTGCAGCAGCAGCATCTCCGGGTTTATGGGGGTTCAGAAGTGTGTGGCTTTGTTTTATTTCCTTCGGAATCAGATCTTGCAACTTCTGCTGCCAGTGCAGACCATGATCTGAGGATCTAGACCTTAGCACCTGTCGGCCAGCTCTTCTTAAAACCAGCTTGAGAGTACAAGGCACCTGCAACGGGACCATCTCAGCACAATCCTAACTGTACCTCCTAGCGGTAAATTCTACTGGTTTTCAGTACCATTTAGTCCCTAGCGAGGACTGCAGACTAAATGTGTGTTCCATCTCATAGGGAAAGCTGTACAGTTTAAAAATGACATGGTGTGTGTGAGTGTGGGTGGGTGTGAGAACTACAATAATACCATGTTTTGTCAAATCCACTTGTTTTAGATCTCCTATAATGCAAGAACCTGAAAATAAAAAGTGTACTTCTGAGGTATGCTATACTAGACTAAATGCCATCGGTGCTATGCTAAGATAAAAGTTCTAGAGCCCAAACTCCCGTGAACTTCTCTTGTGCAAGAGGCATTGAAACAAAACTGCTGTCAGTATACAGCTCCTGTTCGTTTCCTTGCTGGCCTTATGCAGGATAAACTTCTTGAGAGATCAGGCTCCAAGTGTAGTGCTTGAACAGCTTTTGCCACCTCTTGAGATAGTGAGTGGAATGGAATCAGTAAAAGAGCAACAGCTCCCCATTGCATGTAGTAATGGGGAGAAGGCATGGGGGAAAGGGATGGGTGGGTGGACCTGGAAACGGGGAGTCTTTCTGGGTACATGAGCCCAGGTTCATTATTGCCCCCCCCCCTTCTTCCTTCCTGACAGGAGTTTTCAGACTTGGATTCCCAGATGTTGTTGTACTACACCTGCCATCATCCCCAGCTACACTGTGGCTGGGGATGATGGGAGCTGTTGTCCAGCAGCCTCTGGGAACCCAAGTTTGAGACCCCCTGCCCTAACCTACCCCATATACAGACTTGAGGGTCTGTAACGGTGATGAACATGGTAACTTTTTTGTGCCAAGAAGTTTAAAATACAAAATACTATAAAATCCAAAAAGCTATAGATCCGCATCCAAAATATCCGCATCGAAAAGCTATAGACCATTCGTGCTGCAAGTGTCCTAAGGAGGCTTTGGATGCTTTTCTCAAATAGCAGCTCCTTCCCCAAGACCAATGATCAATTACTTTGGAAGCCAAGAGGTGTCACAGGACCATTATATGATGTGGCCTGGGGCCCTCTGGTTACGTGGGGTGGGAGGATGGCCAGGAAATTTTAAAAAACCTAGCTGGGCCTGGCGCAGAGCATCTGCGCCTCAGGCCAGCACCACGGCTGCCCCCACCCATGCTGGACCGGCTGGTTTGCTGGCCGGCCCATTGGCCAGCCTGCTTCTCTTCTTCCCCCCTTCTCCGCCCCCCCCCGGCTTTCTGGCTGGCAGGCCGGATGGAAAGCCAGCCCGCCACCTCCTCCCGCCCGCCCAACTCCCAGCAGTGGCTGCCTCCTCCCGCCAGTGCACGCGCTGCCACCTCCTGCTCCTCCTGGCAGCCGCTGCTGCTCCTGGCGGCCGCCACCACCACCCCCTGCGGCCGCCATCCCTATTTTCTCCCCAGTGGGATTAGCAACTGGTACGTTTAAGAGAATGAAATATATAGATCTTCCTGGGCATTTCAAACTTTGGGTCTGACTTTGGTAGTTCAATACCCAGTTGAATTAAAATGATCCCACACTTGCACAGTCCTTTTCCTGAAAAGCCTTTTAGAAGGGCACTCCCAGAAGATGTTCAGGACTAGGCCTTGGTGGGCCACCAGAAGTGCCTTCCATAGTTGCGGGGCAGCCGCAGAGAACATGACTGTTGGTCCTCATGATGCAAGGCTGGTGCACGGATATCAAGATAGTGCTCTTGGTTGATCTTCTCCTTCCTGTGATCTTGATAGATATCAAGATCTTGATAGATAGATCTTGATAGATATCAAGATAGTGCTCTTGGTTGATCTTCTCCTTCCTGTGTTCTGAGATTAATTTGCCAGTCTCGGTCCTGTTAGCCTCTGGCCTTATGTCTTCTAGCATGGATTGTGATTAGGGGCAGAGGGGGGCCAACAACTGAAGACTTGGGTCAAATCATCCGCTCCGGAGGGCTACGACCTGGCCTTCTAGTTGTCAGATTAGACGCAACTTCTTTTCATGAAAGTCTGGCTTAGAGGAAGAGCCTGTGTGTTCCCCAAATGTCCTTTAGGAGAATATAAGAACCACCCTGCTGAATCAGACCAAAAAGGGGCCCTCTAATCCAGCATCAGGGCCACAGTTCAGGGTTAGAGCATCTGCTTTGCATGCAGAAGGTCCCAGCTTCACTCCCTGTCAGCATCTCCAGGTAGGGCTGGGAGAGACTCCTGCCTGAAACTTTGGAGAGCTGCTGCCAGTCAGTGTAAACAATCCTGAGTTAGCTGGAGCAAGGGTCTGACTCAACACAAGACAGCTTCCTATGTGCCTATGTTCTTCTGTGCTTTATCGGGTTCCTGAAATGCGGTTGGATTTTCAGACTCTGATCCCTTGCGTGTATTAGAACTAGGCGTGAGTGTGGGTTGCTTGAACTGAAACTGGGGTGAGGAGCTGCTACCATTATGGGGTGTTTTTCAAGCATTGTATAATGATGGCTTCAGTATCTCCCCAGTTTGCTAACTGAATCAATGGAAGCCTTGGGGAAGAATGTGGGAGGGGTAGATTGCATCCATCACTTTGCACGGACTCTCTACACAGTGTGCTAGGGTGGGTCCTGCCTCAGAGCTGCACTGTGACCTGCTACAGCAGCTGGTGGGAGCATTCACGTTTGGCAAGTTTCCCATTCGTTCTTTTATTATTGTTATGAATACACACACACACACACACACACACACACACAAATCCGGTTGGCGGGGACTAGAGACAGGGACCTTTTAGGATTTGGCCCTTGGATTTGGAACACCCTTCCTGAAGAGGTCCGCCATATTCCCTCCCTCAGTTTTTAAAAAACAATTGGAAACACATCTTTTTATAGAGGCTTTTTAAATGTTTCATCTCTGTTTATATCTGGTAGGTTCTTTAGTTTTTACCGTTCTCAGCGTTTAGCTTTTAAAATAACTTTTTATTTGAAGCTTTTTTTTTTTTTAAAGCAATTTTCAATGTGGTTTTAGCCTGGTCTTTTAACTTGTTTAATTTAAATTTGGTTAACTTTATTCATCTTATTTTACATTGCATATTTTTATTAATGTTGTGAGCCGCCCCGAGCCGTCATGTGCTGGAGGGGTGGGGTATAAATATTTTAAATAAATAAATATGTATGTATGTATGTTTAGATTGGCAAAGAAGCATGTCACAACACTCTGAAGTACATAGCAACCATCCTGAGTGAAGCAAACATGCAAATTGTGCAGAGAACCTTTTGCTTAATTTCAGGATTGTTTTCAAGATTCCTAGCATTCCATCAATATAAGAACCTGGATTCAAATAGAAGAGCTCAGTAGTAGAGAAAATCCCCACACTTAACCCACATTTTGAGGCCGGTTCCTGGATCTAAAGAACGTTTGTCAATGTCTGGGGTACACAATCATCATCATTATTGTCAAGAGGAATGTCCAGACCTTGGAGCACTGGATCAGTGTTCCCTCTAACAGGGATTCACAGATGTTATTGACTACAACTCCCACAATCCCCAAGCAAAGGCTGTTGCAGCAGGGGATGCTGGGAGTTGTAGTCAACAACATCTGGGAATCCCTGTTAGAGGGAACACTGCTCTGGATCAAATGGATCACTGTTTTGTAAGGCGCCAGCCTGGTACATCTGAAAAGGTTGGGTTGTAAATATATGCAATGAATTATTGACTAAAAAGAGCGGTGCCAATGTTCCCGTGCTCTTTGGCTGCCCTTCCATATGGTGCAAGATTAGGCTTATGTGATGGATGTTGCTCTTGAGAAGCAGTGTAAAGTAGTGGCTAGTGTCTTAGGAGACCTGGGTTCAAATCCCTGCTCAGCCATGAAACTCACTGGGGGACTGGGCCCATCGCTTTCTCTCAGCTGAACGTACCTTACAGGGTGGTTGTGAGGGTAAAATGGGGAGGCCGCGTATGCCGCACTGCTTTCCTTGCAAGAAGGGCAGGCTAAAAATGTAATTGAAGTGCATTGGTCCAAGGCAGGGGTCGTCCACCTTGGCTTTCCAGCTGTTCTTGAACTATAGTTTCCATCACCCTTAGCTCCAATAAATTGTAGCTGAGGATGATGGGAGTTGTAGTTCAACAGCAGCCAGAGAGCCAAGGTTGCCTGAAGGCTCTAGCACAGAAATCAGGCCTTTGCACATGCCTTTGCATGGCTTGGTCACCTTGAGGTTGCCTTCCCTTCCCTCTGTCCCATGAAGATGGCTTCCTTGTTGCCTAATCCCCCTCCTTCTCTCCCTCACTCCTCCCTAGGGGCGTGACACCATCTCAGCAGCAGCAGATGCTGAACTTGCGGGCCACCAATCAAGCATCACTCCTCAGCGCCAACCCCATGCTTCAGCGAGCTCTCCTCATGCAGCAGGTGCAAGGTACAGATTGTCCTCGGCTTTTGCTCTTCCTTCCTGTTGGCTCCAAACCGAAACCGTAGGCTTGGTACAAACGAGGCTAAGCACTGCGCTTGGGAACCCGTCGCGCCAGACGGTCTTTCTTCTTCTTCCGTTACAATATCTGCATGCTTCTGTTCCGTTAAAAAAGAAACCACCGAGGGAGTTTAAAATAACGATTTTTCATTTGATAGATTTACATCCCACCTGATCCAGCAGGGCGGCTCATTTGTTCCTGTTTCTTCCATCCTAGAACTCAAACTACATGGGGTACTATTGGGGAGGAGAGCCGGTCTTGTGGGAGCAAGTATGAATTGTTTCTGTGAAGTAGGGTCTGATCAGGTTTGCATTTGGATGGGTGACTACATTTGAATGCCGTCTGCTGTAAGATACCCGTAGGGAATGGGGCCATAGCTCAATGGTAAAGCATCTGCTTGTGTGCAGAAGGTCCCAGGTTTGCTGCCTGGTGGCATCTCCAGGTATGGCTGGGAGAGACTCCTGCCTGAAACCTTGGAGAGCTGCTGCCAGTCAGTGTAGTCGGCACTGAGCTAGGTGGATGAAAGATCTGACTCAGTATAAGGCAGCTTCCTACATTCCTATGTAAAACGGTTCATCTTACATTCCAAGTCTTCTTTCTTTTGGGTAAATACAGGTATAACCTGTCTGTAGCCTTTATTTTTAAGATAGACGGAAATAACCTGTATTTAACTGAGTGTTTTTTTTTATAGGGGTGTATGATTTCTAATATCAAAGAACTTGGAATAAACCTAGACTTGGATTCAGGCAAATAATAGCAGCTTCAAGGCAGTGCTTTGGATCAGGGCTAGGGAGCACCAGGGGAGAAAGTGTCTAGGACCCCCGATCCCTGCCCCTGATTCAAATCAGACTGCCTCATGGCTGCCCATCATTATGGACAGTACTGAACTAGCTGGACGAAGATCTGACTCGGTATAAGGCAGCTTCCTACCTTCCTATGTAATACGGTTCCAGGGGGGCCCCCATCTGGGCACAGACCAGCCCCAAAGCTGCTTAACTGTTTGCAGACCATGCCTTAAAAAAAAATCCTTTCTTAATCCTATCCTTTCGAACGGGTTGTGCCACCCTCTGGCTCCCAACAGACAGGACCAGATGCAAATGAGAAACAGTCCCATGGTGGCCCGAGAGCAAGCCCCTCCCACTTCTGGTCCTGTCTTGCTCCCGTGCGCAGGGCCTTGGAAGCGCTCCAATCCTCCTCATGTCTTACTCCATGTTTTCCCTTACCTTTTCCTCTTCAAATTCCAGCTGGTTCTTACTCATACTGGATTATTTTCTTGGTCCCTCCCCGCTCCAAAAAAAATTATCTCAAGTCATGATGCACACAGAACTCATCCCCTGCTTTCTAGTGTTATTTCTAATTCTGTTTCATCTGTGTGTGGAATGAGTTTTGTTCTGGGCAGCAGTATCAAGGCAGTGTGTGCGCATGTGCAGTCAGAATGGGGCCTTCCTGATTCAACCCGAGCGGGATCGAAAATTAACCGAGCAGACATCAAAAACCGTGTGAGCGCACGCACACGTGCATGCCTTAGAGAGAACACTGGTGAGCAGGATCTAAAATTGACTGAGTGGACATCAGGAAATGTGTGAGTGTGTGCGCATGCGCACGCCTTAGAGGGAACACCGCTGCTGACTGAGGATCACGAGGCAGTATCAAGGCTGGATTGTGACAGAGGCAGAGAGCATGCAAGGAAAAGGGATTGCAACCAAATGGCCCATAACGCCTCGCCCTTCATTCAAAAGACACAATTGGGCCCATCCTGAAACGATGCCGCCTCGTGAGGCCCGGCAGCACGCACAGGCATCAGAGCAGTACTCCAAGGAGTGATCGGGCCATTACAGCCTCTGGAGATGCTGCTGCTTCACCTCAGCCAGGGCCTTCCACTGTCTGCAGAAATGCTTTCCCCCCTGCGGTTTCTGAAGGGGAATCCACCGCCAGTTCAGGCACAGCTCTCCTGAGCTTTCTTCAGAGGAAGCAGAGCCCTTCCTCGGACGCAGAGGGGATTGCAGAGGAGGAGCGTGGAGTGTTAGCCAACGAGCCAATTGAGCTCCACTCATTGCCAGCGGGACAGCTAGCCAACACAGTCACCGTTGAGCTCTCCATCTCCCTGGCTCATGGGTTACTTGGGAGTAGCAGCATTCGACTGCCCCCGGAGCTCTCTGCATGGATGAGGGACCTGGTGGCAGCAGAGCTAAGGAAGCGAGTTCCCCCCACAGGACAGAGTTAATACCAGTGTCAGTGGTTCCTCTGACTCCACAGGCACCAGCTATTCTTCCTAGGGGGTGCTCTGAATTTAGGTGGGAAAGCTCTCGGTCATCCCTGAAGTTTATTGGGCCTGTGTGGAGCTTTGGCCAAAGCTGAATTCTCTGCATGGTCTCCTTGGCATCGTGCAGAGTCGACTATTCCCACTGTGCAGTACTTTGCCTTGCTCAGCTTCCCTTTAAGGGAAACGGAGCTGTTTTTTTGAGTCCCTGCCCCATCTTGGATGACGTGCACAGAGTGTAGCCCTTCCCTGCACTTTCCTCTCAGAGCTCTTACGAGAGGCCTCCATCTCTCTTAAAGGGACCTCCCAGCACTGAGCAAAGTGCAGTACTGTGCAGAGGTCAGTACTGTTAATGGAACTGCCGTTAACAAATGGCAAATGGCTCTCGCTTTGGAGTTTTTTTGCCAGAGTGGCCCCCGCTTGGAAAATAGTGACGATTACTGATCGAAACCCTCCCTAGAATGTCTCTGAATGGCTCGATGAAAAATAAAAATTAAGTACCTAAAACCATTAGGTGCTAAACACAATTAAATATAGATGGGCCCTGCCTGCAGGATGGCTATCTACAGGGAAAGATTGCAGAGCAGTAGGGAAGGAGAATCAGTCTGGATAAGCCAGAGTGAAAGGATTTGTTTAAGGAGGCCAACCAGTATAAAATCAGAGGGAGGAAGTCTGAAGGGGGGTGACGGGCAAGGCGTTCCAGTGATAGGAAGCTGCGTGGGTGGAAGGCTGCCAGTGGAGAACAGAGTGGAGAATCCTAGAAGGAACAAGACTGGCAGCTGGGAAGCAAAGGGTCCGTGGGGGAAGGGAGGGAAGATGGAGAGGAGTAAGTCCATGGAAGGGAAAGGAAAAGTTGTGCCGTCGAGTCGGTGTTGACTCCTGGCACCCACAGAGCCCTGTGGCTGTCCTTGGTGGAATACAGGAGGGGTTGACCATTGCCTCCTCCCGCACTCTGTGAGAGGATGCCTTTCAGCCTCTTCCTATATTGCTACTGCCTGATATAGGTGTTTCCCATAGTCTGGGAAACATTCCAGCAGGGATTTGAACCAGCAACCTTTTGCTCCCTAGGCAAGTTACTTCTCCGCTGCGCCATAAAGACGAAGGGTGGAGGAGGAGGCGGCAGTGAAGAAAATGATGCCAAGGAGCAGAGCCAGCCATAGACTGCTTGGTGCTCTGGGCAAAGTTAGGTATTCACACCTCCACTCCAACCCCAGCAGAGAGGTGGGGAGTCTCAGCCTTAACTTGAACTGCTCAGGCTGCTCTTTCTCCGGGTGAAATAACCAGCTTGCATGGATATGCCAGCGAACGACTAGCCTGTGCTGGTTTGGGGATACTGTGGGAAAGGGAAAAGAGGAGCCCAGGACCTGCCCAGCCCCACTCTTCCTTGATTGCCAGCACCTCCCTCCCCTCAGCAGTGGTGCAGGCCCCTCAGTCATGGGAACATAGGAAGCTGCCTTCAGCTGAGTCACCACCATTGGTCCGTCTATCTCAGCACGATCTACACAGTCTAGCAGCGGCTTCTCCAAGGATACAGACTCCCTCTCTCCCGGAGAGGCAGCTTCTAACTGTGCTGCAAGGAGTTTCCCTCCAAGGCCAACCTGACTGCAGCCAAGCCAACCACCCCGCACATCACTCACTTCTGGTTTGGAGTCTGGGCTCTTGAGAAACCAGGATGGAAGCTCCTGCCTGAGCAGCGGTGGCAGTAACACAGCGGAGCAAGGCGGGGAAGGGACGGGGACAAAGCACGCTTCAGCCGGGGGGAGGCAAGCCAGCCAGAGACTAGCTAGGAGGCAGGTCCTGCTCACTTGACTTCCACCCAGGGAGCTGTGGCACCCCCCCCAAGAGGTGATGCCCTAGACATCTGCCTGGTGGATGGGCTGGACAGAAATCAGCAAGTAAATGGTCAGGAGGCTTACGGGTAGGAGCAAGGAGACCAGCAAGAAGGCGGCTATAGTAATCCATCTGGGAAGCAAGAGAATGAATCAATCTTGGTAGCATATGTTGGAGGGAAATTGCAAATCCTAGATAGAACTGATCTAGAGAAGACGGGCGATTGGGAGCGGCACAGGATTGGTTGATTACCTGTAGCTGAATCATGGTGGCGTTGTATTTAAGAACAAAACTTAGCCACCTTTGTATAGCACTGAGGATGATGTCTTCACTGCGATCGAAACGTCTGCCATTTTGTTACATCTGGGGTTTAGTTTTTAAGTTTTAAACTTTTGAATGTTTTTAAACTTTTAACTTTTATTGCGCATTAAAGAAGGTCATTGGAAAAGCTGATCTAGAGAATGTTTAGTTTTATTTTGTAAGATAGGGTTTCTTTGGGATTGCTTAGCATTCAGTGCCGTTGTTTCTCTCTATGGAACGGCACAAGTGGGGTTTGATTTTTCTTCTTCAGTGGCTGGCTGTTACGGTGTTATGCAATTGATATTCATGTTACATCTGTAATAAAGAACGGTCTGAGCGCTGACCGGCCTCTGAATTTTCCTGGTCACCTGCAGGGTTTGGGTTACGTTTGAGAATACTTGATGCCCAGATACTTTGGTATCTGAGAAACATCAGTGTGAATAATTCAGCAGGTGTGGCATCCTGGGGTTTCAGCAGTGGAAACTGGTAATGTGTGTGCGATATATTTTCCTTTGTCTAAAATGGAAGTATAGTTTGAAATGAGTGGGAGCTTCCTCTGAGCAAAGTGCCTTGGTGGATTGTATCCCCTGGCTAAGGGAGAGCTCCCTCTCACTTTGGCTTTTTCAATGGTGCCACACCCCACTTGTGCTTCATAGCAACCCAGAGGTTCAGTTTCTTTAGCCTCTGGCTCATTTTTGACATCCTGGCCAAATCATGGTTTTGGAATTAGAAACACGCTCTGTGTTTGGGCGTTCCTCTCACATGCCTCTTGGGCTTCCTGTTCCACGGTAGCGGTAGATTGTCTGAATTGGCAAACTGCGGTTACTGCTAACCATGGTCCTGAGTTTGGAGGAAAAAGTAAAGTGTGCTGTCGAGTCGGTGTTGACTCCTGGCGACCACAGAGCCCTGTGGTTTTTCTTTGGTAGAATACAGGAGGGGTTTACCATGGACATCTCCTGCGAAGTTTGGAAGTAAACGATGCTTAATAGTAACCTTTTTTTGATGTCATGGCAAATTATAGGGCTCTTCTCATGGCCATAAACAGGGTTGGGGGAGGGCCCAGCTAGGGTTGGAGAACTGTGTGCACTCCCAGAAGGGGTGTGTAGGGAACCATTTTTGGCGGATGCGCAGAGGCTGGAACTTTAGAGGAGGCGCCAGTGCTGGTAAGATGCCTTCTCACTGCCCCCTCCCCAACAGCTGCCCTTAGAAATCTTTTAAAGGCAGGATTCCCCTTTGCTTGTAAAGAGGTATCCTCACTGCATTCCCCTTTATAAGCATCACCCCTCAAACCGTCGAACCATAATGGACCAGGTTTGGTTTGAACTTGGACTGGCCGCCTCTTTTTTTTTTAGGCCGGTTAGGTTTGAAGTCGAACCGGGCTGGTTCAAATCGAACCCAGTTAGATTCGAACTGCTTCTGCACACCTCTAACTCCCAGTCAGCGGTTGTGTGAATCCAAAGATCCAAGTAGGACGGGGAGTGATCATGTGGGAGGCAGGAGCTGGGTAGGACGGCTTTTTGTCCACCCTTGGTAAAACGCAAGGGTCAGAATGTGGGTTGGCCATGCCTGTCCTACCCAGCTCCCCACGATCACTCTCCCCTCCTCCTGCCTTGATTTTTGCGCACACATAAAGGAGTGTGCTCTCCAGTCCTGGCTGGGCACTCCTCCGACCTTGTTTAGTGAGAACAGCCCTTATGATTAGTGTGGCCCAGGCAGGAGGTAGAGGCAAGGGAAGCCCACAAGCCTGGACCCAACATCTAAACCAGGGATTCTCAATGTTGGGTCTCCAGATGTTTTTGGACTTCAACTCCCATAATCCCCAGCCCCAGCGGCCTTTGGTTGGGGATTCTGGGAGTTGAAGTCCAATAACATCTGGGGACCCAACGTTGAGAATCCTTGATCTAAACGATGGATCTGAGTCCTTGGCTCTCTCTTGGCTGCCTGGTGCTTATGTGGTATCTCATTAGGATCTGTTTCCCCCCCTTTTGCAGGTAACCTGAGAGGCTTCAACCTAGCGGCGGCCCCTATGCTGCAGCAGTTCTTCCCTCAGGCCACGAGGCATTCCCTTCTGGGTCCCCCTCCTGTGGGGGTCTCCTTGAAGCCCACCCGCCTGGCTTTCCCGGGGCTTCCGTTTCAGCGGCAGAATCGGACCTTCCGCACGGTGAGTTTCCGGCCTCCTGCGGTTCTCGTGAAACCTTGCTGGTAACTTCATTCCCCTTTGCCTGTCGACCTTGATCAGTTGTGACGACTGGTGTGGATTGCAGCTCCTTTGCAGGGGAACGTCCTTTCCTTCCCGCTTGGCATGATTTCTGTTCTGTTTTTGTCTATCAAGCTTATATACTGCCTACTACAAGTGTGTCTCAAGGTAGTTTACACACGAATTAAGATACACCCATAATGTAGTTACTCTGTAACTGTTTTTTTAAAAAAATAACCAGTTCATTCAAACATGTCTCGACTTTCCCTGAATTAATGTCCAAGGCGACTTACGCGAAGTCAAAAAACAAAGAAAGATTAAAAGAGGACATTGCCAAGGATGACTACTATTTATGTACTGCTTTTCAACCAAAGTTCTCAAAGTGGTTTACACAGAATAAGAAGATGGTTGGCCATCTAATAACCAATACAAAGCAGCAGCATCTGGTAACAAATACATTGCCAATTGACTAAGAGGAAGTGTGTGGTTGCTCATGTGCGTAATGTGCCTTAATATATGAAGTCTGGGTTTTATTTTGAACATTAATAAATACTTAAAAGAAAAAGAAAAAGATCATAGATCAAAATAAAATTGTCCATGCATTAAAACTTCCCAAACACTTTTTGGTGAATGGGCTTTCACCGGACAATTAAAGTTGGTTGAAAGAGGTGCCAGGTGAGCATGTGTTGAAAGGGCATTCCTCAACTAATCGTACCCCTGGCCACAATTTCTTAACTTTCCAAGGCAGGGGCACCTGGAACAGGGTTTCATAGGTTGGTCTTTCAATTCATGCGCTGTACAGTCATCCCTTGCCAACTGTGAGGGTTCTGTTCTGGCAAAACCTCGCTGTTGGCAAATTTGTGGTTGGCGAGCCATTGAAATCAATAGGAAATGGGGCTAGGGGAACTGTGGTTGTGAAAAGACCAGAAAATCAAAGAAAAGAATACAAGAAAATTGCCAAAAATCACCCGGAATTGCTTAAAATCACCAAGAATAAATAAGAGGAGTGAGCAAATTGAACTGCTGAAAAATTTTGACCGGTCACCATTTCCCAGTTGCAGATACTCAAAATTGTGATTGGGAAAACCACAGTTAGCGAGGGATGAATGTATTAAAACATCAGAAGAGTCTTGTTGGATCGGCTCAAAGGTTGATCTAGCCGAGCATCATGTGGCCCCTGGTGACCAACCAGATGCCTCAGGGAAGCCCACAAGTAGGGGATGATGGCATCCCCTGTGACGGTTCCTGTATCTGCTGCCACCATTTTATCTCCCGTAGTCCTCTCTTCTTCTTGTTGAACCTCGGCTCTCTGAACTGCAGGACTTCCCAAGAGTGCCTGAGAGGAAGCGGGAGGCAGATTCTGCATTGTTGTCGTCGTCGTCATCTCAAGGCCAAGGAGCCGATGAGAGTGTGCCTGGCTTGGAGGTGTCTGTTGGTCAAGCAGGGTCTGAGCAGCCTAGCTCTTCACCTTCAAGTAAGGGGAACCTTATTTTCTTCTGTGTGGTCTCTGAAAGAGAAAATACACTTTAAAAAAAAATAGCACATTTTATACCACCCCATACACAAGTCCCTGGGCGGTTCACAGTCTTAATTTTAGCGGAGGCCCCATCCCTTTGCCTTGCCTCTGAGTGGGAGACGTATTTTGCTTTCTGCCAGTTGGACCACACTGGAGACTTCAGGAGACATAGCTACAAAGAGAGAGGAAAGCCTTTCCTTTTATCCCTTTGAATTTGACTTCTATTCTTCTTATTCTTCTCTACAGTCCTCCCCCCTCCCCTTTTCATGTCTTGTTACGTTTATATTCCACTGTACTTTCAATGTGTAACTCAAGGCCCATGCATGGCTTTCCCAGGCAGTCTCCCACATCTAGACTTGCTTAGCTTCAGTGGCTGCTTTCTCTCAGACCAAGTGCTGGGATCGAACTTATCAGAACTTGCTTCCTTCTCTTTCCGCCTTTTAACAACACCACAAAAAACGGCGGGGAGGAACCTCTCTAGAACTTGAGTGTGATCTGGATAATAGATGGTTCGGCTTACCAGTGTGATATGTATAGCCAGGGAGGATTCCTCAGGAACAAACATGGCTGCCTTTTAGACCCACATGAGAACTCCACAATTTCCCTTGCTGTCTTCCCTTCCTCTCATCTTTGGCACATTCTTAAGTGGCAGAAAGTTTCCTGGAATGAGTAGGGTTCTGTTTATGCAGACTTGGAGTCAGAGTGTGGGACCCGCCTCCCAATTTCCCCTTATAGGGGCTGGGTGTGTGGTCAGGGAGCATAACTCAACCAAGAGACAAACACTTGACTCTGGTGGCAATAAAGGGCTCTGTTATTGAAGCAAAAGATTCAGTGTCAGGTTAATTCACCTTCCTTGGGTGGCCACCTCCTACTATACTCAGGGACCCACAAATTTAGGGACCCACTCTACTCAGGGCCCACCCATTGGCGGTCACCACCAATGGCCTCTCTTTCCTCAGATCCTTCTCTGGCTTACAGGCAGAAGGCTTAGGAGAGAAGCGGGTCTTCTGTCATTTGCACTGGGAGGTGGAGATGGTAAGAAACCCTAGGAGCCCTCTCCTATTCCTGCTGTTTCTCACCGGCTCAGGAATAGTAGTGGAAAGGAGACCTCTGGGGAGGAGACCTGTGTGGTCCTGAGTGTCCTGCTCATCAGGAGACACTCGCCAGTAGCAAGCTGGCAAGCAGATTTTGTAGGTGCCTGGCTATGCTGACTGTGAAGGGCAGGTCGCTGAGTGTGTGTGTATTTTTTTTAAAAAATAACTTCATTCCATTTCTATCCCACCTTTCAGTATAAATATCGGCTCGCAATATGGAACAATAAAAGCCAAACAATAAAACTACAGTTGTTAATCAGTTAAAAACAGTAGATGGATTGGTTGGGTTATGGGGGAGGGCCTTCTCTGTGATGGCACCTAGTTTCCGGCCCTCCTTCCACCCCTTCTGGCTTTTCATCTCTATGTTAAAATGCTTTCGTTCTAGCAGCCATTTTAAGCCGCTGACTGGTTAGTGTGTTCCGCCTGCTGCTGAATTCTCTTTTAAGAAAAGATTTTACTGCCTTTTTCTTTTTTTGGTTTTTTAAAATTTAAATGCTTTTAATGATGGAAAGGCAGGGTCTAAATATTTACAAGTATTCAAATGGCAGCAGCATTAATAATGGCAATAGTGTTTGAGCGCCATCATTACCTATGGCCAGGGCTGTGTGTACTCCTGTGCTGATAAAATAAATTGTAGGCCTTGTCTGAATCTCGGTTTAATGTGGGTTACCAACATTAGCGTGATGGTGTGGACGCATGCCAAGGTGGCTTATGGCCCGATATCCTCGCCTTGGCATGGGTTCACACAATTACACTGATGTTGGTAACCCACATTAAACCTAGATTCAGATGATTGTATGACGAGGCCTTATGTCTCACAATTTAGTAAGTTGGGAAGGAGCATGGCCCTCTCCAGCAACGGTTTCTGCATTCCTGGAGGTGCCTCCCGCTACACATATACCTTGAGCAGCAGCAAATCGGAGCTGACCTGCCTGTTTTGCAGCCATAAAATCTTTTTCTGTTTCTATAGACACACAAACGCAGCCTTCTCCAGACGGTGAGCCCGCCATCAAGCGGCTAAGGAGGTAATTTTTATTTGTGTATTTATCGTATTTCTATATCGCTCAACTGACCGTGTCCTTGAAGCGGTTTACAAAAAGAGCATCGAAACTAAGAATGCCAAAATGATCTGAAGGAGAAGAATGGATTTGCCAAGGTCATGGCAGTGGTGGGAAAGAGGCCCTGCAAGAACGACCTTGCTAGGTCAGGCCAAAGAGCCTTCTAGTTCCGCACTTCTGTCTTCACCCAAATGCCCTTGGGAAGAGCTCACAAGCGGGGCAACAAGTCTGCCCGTTGTGGGCAGCTGCAAGGATGCTGCCCCTGCCCATGGGAACCTTGCATGCAGGAGGTCCCAAGTTTCCTCCGGGTAGCATCTCCAAGATCGGGCTGATGGTCTGACTCAGTAGAAGGCAGGTCTTATACTCTCTGCGAGTGCACACATCACATGTAATATAGAAGTACAGAAATATTCTCACTCCTAATCTGACTCGAATGAGAGACCAGCGGAGAGCTGGTCTTGTGGCAGCGAGCATGGATTGCCTAAGCAGGGTCCACTCCGGTTTGCATTTGAATGGGAGACTCCATGTGTGAGCACTGTAAGATCTTCCCCGTAGGGGATGGGGCTGCCCTGGGAAGAGCATCTGCATGCAGGAGGTTCCAAGTTCCCTCCCTGGCGTCGCCAGATAGGGCTGAGAGAGACTCCCGCCTGCAACCTTGGAGAAGCCGCTGCCAGTCTGGGTAGACGATACTGAGCTTGATGGACCAAGGGTCTGACTCAGTAGAAGGCAGTTTCCTATGTTTCTAACTTCATTTGTTTCAGATGGCAAATAGCTGTCTTTCTCCCTTGCTGTCCCTTATGCCAGGACCCGGCTCTCAGCACACCTACATGATGCTCTCTTAGTTCCTGAATATCCCTATTCAACACCTGCTTTTTCATGAAGCCTTTGCCACAATCCATTATTCCTCATCCTCCATGGAAACTAAGCTTAAGTACGTGTACCTGCAATAAATAC